>NW_027137553.1:0-5315874 GCF_004000055.1 Arthrobotrys flagrans
TCTATTTAATTTTATTTTTATTTTAACTTCAATTTTATTTCATTTTATTCTATTTTACTCTATTCTTTTTAATTCTAATTTTAATTCTATTTTAATTTTAACTTTATCTTAATTTATTTCATTTTAATTTTAATTTTATTCTAATTTTAATTTCATTTTAATCTTTCTTTTATTTTAATCTATTTCATTTTTATTTTAATTCTATTTCAACTTAAACTTTATTTTATTTATTTTATTCTATTTATTTTTAATTTTATTTTATTTAATTTTAATTTTATTTTAATATATTCTATTTTAATTCCAATTTTTTATTTATTTTTAATTTATTTTAATTTTAATTTTATTCTAACTCTAACCCTATTCTATTTTCTTTTATTTTAATTTTATTCCAATTTAACTCTTATTTTATTTTAATTTTAATTTTATTTCATTTTTTTTATTTTATTTAATTTTCATTCTATTTTATTTAATTTTCATTCCATTTTATTTCATTTTAACTTTAACTCTATTCTACTCTAATTTTAATTTTAATTCTATTTTAATTTTCACTTTATTCTATTTTATTTTATTTATTTTATTTATTTTATTTATTTTATTTATTTTATTTATTTTATTTATTTTATTTATTTTATTTATTTTATTTATTTTATTTATTTTATTTATTTTATTTATTTTATTTATTTTATTTATTTTATTTATTTCTATTTCTAATTCTAATTTTATTTTTATTTTTATTTCTATTCATATTCATATTCATATTTTTAATTTTATTTCTATTTATTTCTATTTATTTCTATTTATTTCTATTTATTTCTATTTATTTCTATTTATTTCTATTTATTTCTATTTAATCTTTATTTTACTCTATTTTAATTCTAATTTTATTTTATTTTCTTTAATTTTAATTTTAATTCTAATTTTAATTCTATTTTATTTCTATTTTATTCTTATTTCTAATTTTATTTTTACTTTTATTCTTATTTTTATTCTCATTTTTATTTTTATACTTATTTTATTTCTATTTTATTCTATCTTATTCTATCTTAATTTTAATTTACTTTATTTTAATTTTAATTCTAATTTTATTTTAATTTTAATTTCAATTTTATTCTCTTTTATTTCATTTTATTATAATTTTAACTCCCATCATATTTTATTTTATTTTATTTTATTCTAACTTTAATTCTATTTTATCTTATTTTATTTTATTTTATTTTAACCCTAATTTTATTCTATTTTATTTTATTCCAAATTTATTTTATTTTATTTTATTATATTATATTTTTAATATTTAATATTTAATATTTAATTCTTAATTTATTTTTATTTCTATTTTTATTTTTAATTTATTTTTTTCTATTCTCTTCTAATTCTAATTTTTTATTTATTTTAATTTTAATTTATTTTAAATCTTATTCTATTCTACTATACTCTATTATATTTTAATTTCTTTTAATTCTATTTTTATTTTAACTTTAACTTTATTTTATTTTATCTTATTTTATTTTATTTTTATATCTAATTTCATTCTAATCTTAACTTTATTTTAATCTATTTTAATCTAATTTTAATTTTATTTTAATCTTAACTTTATTTTATTCTATTCTATTTTATTTTTAATTTTAATTTTATTCTAATTTTATCCTCATTTTATTTAATTCTATCTTAATTTTAATTTTAATCTTATTCTAATCTCAACTCTTTTTATTTTACTTTATTTTAATTCTAATTCTATTTTAATCTTTATTTTATTTTATTTTATTTTATTTTATTTTATTTTATTTTATTTTATTTTATTTTATTTTATTTATTTTATTTTATTTTATTTTATTTTATTTTATTTTATTTATTTTATTTTATTTTATTTTATTTTATTTTATTTTATTTTATTTTATTTTATTTATTTTATTTTATTTTATTTTATTTTATTTTATTTTATTTTATTTTATTCTATTTTATTCTATTTTATTTTAATTTTAATTCTATTTTAATTCTAACTTTATTCTATTTTATTCTATTTTAATTCTAATTCTAATCTTATTTTATTTTCAATTTTATTTCTATTTTGTTCTAATTCCAATTTTATTTTATTTTTAATTTTATTTTAATTTACTCTATTTTAATTCCAACTTTATTTTTATTTTAATTTACTTTACTTTTATTTTTAATTTTAATTTTATCTCTATTTTTATTTCTATTTTTATCTCTATCTTTATCTTTATTTTATCTTTATTTTTATCCTTACTTTTATTTTTATTTTTATTTTTATTCTTATTTTTATTTCTATTTTTATTTTACTTTTTATTTTTATTTTTATTCTTATTCCTATTTTTATTTCTCTTTTTATTTTTCTTTATCTTTTATTTTTTATTTTAATTTAACTCTAATCACAATTTTACCTTAACTCTATTTTAACTTTAACTTTATTCTATTTTATTCTATTTTATTTTATTTATTTCTATTTCTAATTCAAATTCTATTTTAATCTTTATTTTACTCTATTTTAATTCTAATTCTATTTTAATCTTAATTTTATTTTATTCTTTTTTATTCTAATTCTAATTTTATTTCTATTTTATTTCTATTTTATTTCTATTTTATTTCTATTTTATTTTTATTTTATTCTTATTTTATTTTTATTTTATTCTTATTTTATTTTTATTTTATTCTTATTTTATTTTTATTTTATTCTTATTTCTATTATTATTCTTATTTCTATTTCTATTTTTATTTTTATTTTTATTTTTATTCTTATTCTTATTCTTATTCTATTCTATTTTATTCTCTTTTATTCTCTTTTAATTTTAATCTATTTCTTTTTCTTTTTATTCTATTTTAACTCTAATTCCATTTTAATTTCAACTTTATTCTACTTTATTTTATTTTAATTTTAATTTTATTCTATTTCATTTTCTTTCTTTTTATTTTATTCTAACTTTAATTTTATTCTAATTTTAATTTTATTAATTCTATTTTACTCTATTTTATTTTATTCTAATTCCAATTTTATTTTAAATTTATTTATATTTTAAATTTAATTTAATTTTAATATATTTCATTTTAATTTCAATTTCAATTTTATTTTATTTTAATTTCAATTTCATTTCAATTTTAACTTCATTTTATTTTCATTATATTTTTATTTTATTTCATTTTATTCTATTCCAATTCTAATTTTTTATTTATTTTAATTTTAATTTATTTTAAATTTTATTCTACACTGCTCTATTTTACTTTATTATATTTTAATTTATTTTAATTCTATTTGCATTTTAACTTTAACTTTATTTTATTTTATTCTATTTAATTTTAATTCTATTCTAATTTCAACTTTATTTTATTTTACTCTATTTTACTCTATTCTTTTTAATTCTAATTTTAATTCTATTTTAATCTTAATTTTATCTTAATCTATTTTATTCTAATTTTAATTTCATTTTAATCTTCAATTTATTTTAATATATTTCATTTTTATTTTAATTCTATTTCAACTTCAATTTTATTTTATTCTATTTTCTTTTATCTTAATCTTAATTTTATTCTAATTTTAATTTAATTTAATTTATTCTATTTTAACTTTATTATAATCTTAACTTTATTCTATTTTTTTCTACTTTAATTTTAATTTTAACTTATTTTTCTTTATTTTATCATAATTTTAATTTAATTTTAATTTATTTTAATTCTAATTCATTAATTTTATTTTACCTTAAATCTTATATTATATTATATTATTTTATTCTAATTTTATCCTCATTCTATTTTATTTTAATTTTAATTTTATTTTCATTCTAATTTAATTCTAACTTTATTCTATTTTATTCTATATTAATTCCAATTCCAACTTTATTTTAATTTTAATCTTAATTTTATTTCTATTTTATTTTAATTCCATTTTTACTTTATTTTTAATTTTATTTCAATTTATTCTATTTTAATACCAATTTTATTTTTATTTTAATTCCAATTTTATTTTTATTTTTATTTTAATTTATTTTAATTTTAATTTCATTTTCTTTCATTTCATTTCAATTTTAATTTTATTCTAATCTTAATTCTACTCTATTCTCTTTCATTTTATTTTAAATTTATTTTCACTTTAACTAATTTTATTTTAATTTTATTATTATTAATTCTATTTTGTTCTAATTCCAATTTTATTTTAAATTTATTTTTCTTTTAAATTTATTTTTATCTTAATTTATTCTATTTTAATTCCAATTTTAACTTTATTTTACCCTTAATTTTATTTTAACCTTAATTTTATTTTAACCTTAATTTTATTTAATTCCAATTCTAATTCTATTTTTATTTTTATTTTTATTCTTATTTCTATTCATATTTTTATTTTTATTTTTATTTTCTTTCTATTCTATTCTTATTCTTATTTTTATTTTTGTTCTTATTTTATTTCTATTTTATTTTTATTTTATTTCTATTTTATTTTTATTTTATTTCTATTTTATTTTTATTTTATTTCTATTTTATTTTTATTTTATTTCTATTTTATTTTTATTTTATTTCTATTTTATTGTATTTTATTCTATTTTAACTTTAACTTTATTTTAACTCTACTCTAATTCTATTTTATTTTATTCTATTTTAACTCTAATTCTATTTTAACTCTAATTCTATTTTAACTCTAATTCTATTTTAACTCTAATTCTATTTTAATTTCAATTTTATTCTTTTTTATTCTACTCTATTTTATTTCTAATTTTAATTCTATTTTAATCTATTTTAATTCTATTTTAATCTATTTTAATTCTATTTTAATCTATTTTAATCTATTTTAATCTATTTTAATCTATTTTAATCTCTTTTACTTTATTTTAATTACTATTTTACTCTATTTTATTTCTATTTCTATTTCTATTTTAATTTTAACTTTAATCTATTTTAATCTATTTTAATTCTAATTTTAATTTCAACTTTACTCTCTTCTATTTAATTCATTTTAATTTTATTCCATTTCTATTTTAATTTAATTTATTTATTTTAATTTTAATTTAATTTTCTTCTATTTTATTTTATTATATTTCATTTTTAATAAACTTTATGCTATTCTCATTCTAATTTTTTATCTCTTTTAATTTTAATTTATTTTAAATCTTAATTTAATTTATTCTATTTTAATTTTATTCTATTTTATTCTATTTTATTCTATTTTATTCTATTTTATTCTATTTTATTCTATTTTATTCTATTTTATTCTATTTTATTCTATTTTATTCTATTTTATTCTATTTTATTCTATTTTATTCTATTTTATTCTATTTTATTCTATTTTATTCTATTTTATTCTATTTTATTCTATTTTTATTTATTATTTTTATTTTTATTTTATTCCTTTTTATTTTCATTCCAATTTTAATTTTATTTTAATCTTAATTTTAATCTATTCTCTTTTATTTTATTTTATTTTATTTTATTTTTAATTCAATTTTAACTTTCTTATAATTTTAATTTCCTATTAATTTTAATTTTATTCTAATTTTAATTTTAATTTTTAATTTTAATTCTACTTTAACTTTATTTTAATATTAATTCTAATTCTAACTCTAAATCTACTGTAATTATTTTACTATTAATATTAATTCTAAATTTTCTTAAATTTTAAATTTAATTTTATTTCAATTTTAAATCTATTTTTTAATTTTCAATTTATTTACATTCTAAACTTATTATTTTCATTTTAAATTTACTCTCATTCTAAACTTATTTCAATTCTAAATTTATTTTAATTTTAATTAACCTTCATAATTCATTATTTTTTTTATTTTTATATTTAACTACGCTATATATATACTTTTTTAAATTTATTCTATATTTTTATTATACTTTTTTCTTTTATATTTTATTTCTATAACTATTTTATTTTTATCTTTTATTTAATATTATTCTACTCTAATTTTTATTTTTATTTTTATCTTTATTTTTATTTCTGCTCTATTTTTTACTAATTATTAATTTATATTAATATTAATTCATACTAACGCTAATCAATATCAATAATAACTTTTATTTTTATATTTTTATACTTCATTTTTTATATTTTATTTTCATTTTCATTTTTAATTATTAATTAATTTTAATTTTAATTCTAATTCTAATTCTAATTCTAATTCTAATTTTAATTTCAATTTCAATTCTAATTCTAATTCTAATTTTAATCTTAATTTTAATTTTAATTTTATTTTTAATTTTTAATTTTAACGTTAAAAAAATTATTTCATTTTAATTTTAATATTTATGACTACAACTTTATTTAACTATATTTATTTATTTATATTTACTTATTTTTACATTTCTTTATAACTTCTATAACTATTTATATTTATTACAATTTTTATATTTTAATTTTTATATCTACTTTAAATTTGACATTAAAAATATTATAATCATTTTTATTTTTACATTTCACTTTTTTTATTTTATATTTTTATTTTTATTTTTACATTTTATATTTTATATTTTATATTTTTATTGTTATTTTATATTTTTATGATTTTTATATCTTATTTTATATTTTTATTAACTATTATTTTTATATTTTATTAATATTTTATTAATATTTAACTAGCGATTAGCGATTACTCTAACTATTAATTATTAATAAATTAATAATCAGCGATTAGCGATTAATAATTAACTATTACTCTATTATTTAATAATAATATATTTACGTATATAATTATTAGTTTCAACTTTTAGATCAAATACTTATTACAATGATTTTTAAATATTTAAATATCTGTTTACTTATTAATTTCTTTATATATCTATATATTTATCAACTTATTTTTTCAATTGTCTATTTATCTGTCTATTTACTTGTCTGTTGATTAATTTATCTATTTATTCATTTGTTTATCTATTTATTTATTCATCTGTCTATTCGTTCGTCTATTTATCTATCTATTATCTGTTTATTTATATTTATTTATACATTTACTTACTTGTCTATCTATCTACCCATCTGTCTACTTGTTTGTCTGTTTGTCAATCTATTAGTTTACCTGTCTGTCTACTCGTCTGCCTGTCTGTTTATCTATTTGTTTGTTTACCTATCTATCTGTCTGTCCATCTCTCTATTTGTCCACCTGTCTGTCTATTTGTCCACCTGTCCACCTGTCCGTCCGTCCGTCCGTCCGTCCGTCTGTCTGTCTGTCTGTCTTTCCGTTTGTTTGTCCGTCTGTCCGTCCGTCTGTCCGTCTGTCTGTCAGTCTGTCTGTCAGTCTGTCATCTGTCTACCTGTATCTGTTTGTACGTTTGCTTACCTGTCTGTCTATCTACCTGTCTGTCTACTTGTCTGTCTGTTTGTCAATCTGTTAGTTCATCTGTCTGCTTACCCGTCTGTCTGTCTGTCTGTCCATTTGTCTGTTTACCTGTCTGTCTATCCATCTGTCTATTTGTCCACCTGTCTGTCTATTTGTCCACCTGTCTGTCTATTTGTCCACCTGTCCACCTGTCCGTCCGTCCGTCCGTCCGTCCGTCTGTCTGTCTGTCTGTCTGTCTGTCTGTCTTTCCGTTTGTCTGTCTGTCTTTCCGTTTGTCTGTCTTTCCGTCTGTTTGTCTGTCTTTCCGTCTGTCTTTCCGTCTGTCTGTCTGTCCTTCCGTCTGTCTGTCTGTCGTCTGTTTGTCCGTCTGTTTGTCCACCTGTTTGTCCACCTCGCAACACGCCCAACACAAATGTTTTTTTGTGATGTTTGACAAGCGCGCTCGACCAATCAAAAAATTGGAACCAGGCCTGGTTCCAATTTCCAAAGTCTTGGGGTGTTTGTCACCGTTAAACCTTCCCGATCGGGGACCGAACCGCCCTTTCGACCAATCAGAAAATTGGTATCAGGCCTGGTACCGAATAAACCTACCGGTTAGGGAAGCGGACCACATCGGGAAGAGGACCAACAAATTTTCATTTTTAAAAATTAATTATAAATTAAATATTACATAAAAAAATTTGAAAAAATTAAACAAGAAAGAAATTACTAGAACGAATAACATATTAAATTTTCAGAAATTTTCATGTAATATTCGAATTAATATTAATTTTTAAACCTCAAAACTGGGCGTTTTTATGAAATGTGTTGTTTACCACATCTTAGCGCCGCGCTGCAATTTAACCTAACCTTTTATCACTACTATCACCACCACCACTGCTATTCTTCTACATAATTATTATCCTCTGTACTATCTTCTATATTATCCTCTGCATTACCCTCTGCACTGTCTTCTGCACTATCCTCTGCACTACCCTCCCCAGCGTCCTCCCCAGCACCCTTTCGAGGGCGACCTCGAGGACGCCCAGTTCCACCACGGCCCCTACCACACCCTCTACCACGGCCTCTACCACGGCCACTACCACTACCACGGGGACGACCACGGCCTTTTCTAGGCTCCATGCTATTAGGTTCTGCACCCCTGGCATCCAATTCAATAGCCTTGTTCTGCCACAGCTCACTAATCTCCTGATCATTTAGAACACGGGCACCAGTAAGCCTCGGTTTACCACGTCTAATTTGTGAGGCTTTCTTGTTGGCAGCACGTAATTGGGTATTAGCCTCTTGTAATATAATAGTTTCACTTATGGCTCTCTCTGTCGCTCTGCCCAATTGGTGAATACTATTAATGGTTGGTGAACTAAGTAGGTGGCCAGATCGTGTAAGAATTTCGATAACGGCTTTGTGAACGGCTTGAGGGCGTGCTGGTGTTTCTGTGACTGAGTTCAGAATTTCGGTTTGAGCAGCCTCATTATATTGTAATTTAGATAGAACCTTCTCTGGATTGTATGGTACTAATCCCGCTTCTCGCCATGCTGCCTTGATTAGATCCTCCGAAACAGTGTTCTCTCTGGCCTCTGTTAATAGCTTGATGAATAGCTGCTTGTCGATTCCAGTGATGTTATTGCGCAAAGCATTATCCGCAGTATTGCTGTATTGTTTACTATACACTGCATTGAATCCAACATCTAATGGTTGCAGACGATGTATACTATGCGTTGGTAAACACAAAGCAATGATATTTTTCTGAATACAATAGCTAATGAACTCTGCGCTAATATGACTGTCGTGACTATTTAATAGCAGCATGCGCGTGTGGTTGTCGGAAGTCTTTGTCTTTGATTCGAATATCCGTTTTAGTTATTGAACGCCCAAGTCTCTGTCCGTCCACTTATTGGGTGAGGTTGCGAATAACCAGTCCTTTGTCGATTAATTAATATTGTTGGTATACCAGTTGAATTGATGATAGGTGCCTTTGAAAATAACGAATGGAGGAAGAATAACATCGCGCGCGTTAATGTATTTGATAATAGTAACTAATTCGCGATTACTATATTGTTTTAAGAATTGACTTTTAGATTTTGATGGAATTACTATTTTTGACGATTGAACAGTATCTATAATAAATTCTTTTTTATCTATGTTATATAATGTATTTTCTGTAATATTATACTTCTGTTTGGTTTCCATAAATAGTTGATAGAATTTGTTAATAGAAGCTGGATTATCAATTTTTGTTCAAGTATTATCTAATGCACGTGAGTAAGTAGAACGTAGTTTTGTATGTTGTTGCATAAATCTTCTTATCTAATATTTTTTAAGATCTTGACTAGTAAGTTTAGTAGCTATATTGCGTACTATATCCAATCGCGGAGGGAATTTTTAGCTATATAATCGGATGACTTAATGTACTAATATCTTTTTATTCTTTATTATTATTGTTATTTATTGTTGATGTGCTTTAGTTTGATTACTATTTCTACTATTAACCCTTCCTCTTAATGTTGTATATGGTATGTTATGTGCGTGTGTTGATGCGTATATAGATGTAAAGTCTCTTTTTTTGTATGCGCGTATTGTTATTCGTATGTTATTTTCAAAGATTGCCTGATTAATTCGGTAGGACGTGTGCCGGGTAGGCCGGTGATAATTTTGAGATCATCGCGCTATGCTGGTGATACTAATAGTGCTAGTGATGCTGATATCGTAATAGTCATATTATGTCATATCGTGTCGTGTCGTGTTAGTTGTATCGGTGGTTAAATTACAGCGCGGCGCTAAGATGTGATAAACAACACATTTCATAAAAACGCCCAGTTTTGAGGTTTAAAAATTAATATTAATTCGAATATTACATGAAAATTTCTGAAAATTTAATATGTTATTCGTTTTAGTAATTTCTTTCTTGTTTAATTTTTTCAAATTTTTTTATGTAATATTTAATTTATAATTAATTTTTAAAAATGAAAATTTGTTGGTCCTCTTCCCGATGTGGTCCGCTTCCCGATAGAAATCGTTATATTATTTTATTTTATTCTAATTTTATCCCTATTCTATTTTATTTTAATTTTACTTTTATTTTCATTCTAATTTAATTCTAACTTTATTCTATTTTATTCTATATTAATTCCAATTCCAACTTTATTTTAATTTTAATCTTAATTTTATTTCTATTTTATTTTAATTCCATCTTTATTTTATTTTTAATTTAATTTTAATTTATTCTATTTTAATTCCAATTCCAATTTTATTTTTATTTTAATTCCAATTTTATTTTTATTTTAATTCCAATTTTATTTTTATTTTTATTTTAATTTATTTTAATTTTAATTTCATTTTCTTTCATTTCATTTCAATTTTAATTTTATTTTAACTTTAATCCTACTCTATTCTCTTTCATTTTTTTTTAAATTTATTTTCACTTTAACTAATTTTATTTTAATTTTATTATTATTAATTCTATTTTGTTCTAATTCCAATTTTATTTTAATTTTAATTTTCTTTTAAATTTATTTTTATCTTAATTTATTCTATTTTAATTCCAATTTTAACTTTATTTTACCCTTAATTTTATTTTAACCTTAATTTTATTTAATTCCCATTCTAATTCTATTTTTATTTTTATTTTTATTCTTATTTCTATTCATATTTTTATTTTTATTTTTATTTTTATTTTCTTTCTATTCTATTCTTATTCTTATTCTTATTTTTGTTCTTATTTTATTTCTATTTTATTTTATTTCTATTTTATTTCTATTTTATTTTTATTTTATTTCTATTTTATTTTTATTTTATTTCTATTTTATTTTTATTTTATTTCTATTTTATTTTTATTTTATTTTATTTTTATTTTATTTTTATTTTATTTTATTTTTATTTTATTTTTATTTTATTTTTATTTTATTTTTATTTTATTTTTATTTTATTTCTATTTTATTTTTATTTTATTTCTATTTTATTGTATTTTATTTTATTTTAACTTTAACTTTATTTTAACTCTACTCTAATTCTATTTTATTCTATTTTATTTTAACTCTAATTTTATTTTAATTTCAATTTTATTCTTTTTTATTCTACTCTATTTTATTTCTAATTTCAATTCTATTTTAATCTATTTTAATTCTATTTTAATCTATTTTAATCTATTTTATTCTATTTTAATATATTTTAATTTATTTTAATCTATTTTAATTTATTTTAATTTATTTTAATCTATTTTAATCTCTTTTACTTTATTTTAATTACTATTTCACTCTATTTTATTTCTATTTCTATTTCTATTTTAATTTTAACTTTAATCTATTTTAATCTATTTTAATTCTAATTTTAATTTCAACTTTACTCTCTTCTATTAAATCTATTTTAATTTTATTCCCTTTCTATTTTAATTTAATTTATTTATTTCAATTTTAATTTAATTTTCTTCTATTTTATTTTATTATATTTCATTTTTAATAAACTTTATGCTATCCTTATTTTAATTTTTTATCTCTTTTAATTTTGATTTATTTTAAATCTTAATTTAATTTATTCTATTTTAATTTTATTCTATTTTATTCTATTTTATTCTATTTTATTCTATTTTTTTTTTATTATTTTTATTTTTATTTTATTTCTTTTTATTTTCATTCCAATTTTAATTTTATTTTAATCTTAATTTTAATCTATTCTCTTTTATTTTATTTTATTTTATTTTATTTTTAATTCTACTTTAACTTCCTTATAATTTTAATTTACTATTAATTTTAATTTTATTCTAATTTTATTTTTAATTTTTAATTTTAATTCTACTTTAACTTTATTTTAATATTAATTCTAATTCTAACTCTAAATCTACTTTAATTATTTTACTATTAATATTAGTTAATTTATTTATATATTTATATATTTATCAACTTATTTTTTCAACTGTCTATTTACCTGTTTATTTACTTGTCTATTTATTAATCTATCTTTTTATTCATCTGTTTATCTATTTATTTATTCATCTGTCTATTCGTTTGTCTATTTATCTATCTATTATCTGTTTATTTATATTTATTTATACATTTGCTTATCTGTCTATCTATCTACCCGTCTATCTACTTGTTTGTCTGTTTGTTAATTTACTAATTTACCTGTTTACTTACCCGTCTGCTTGTCTGTCTATTTATTTGTTTGTTTATCTGTCTATCTGTCTGTCTATTTCTCTATTTGTCCACTTGTCTGTCTATTTGTCCACTTGTCCACTTGTCCATCCGTCCGTCCGTCCGTTTGTCTATTAACCCGTCTGTTTATCTGTCTTTCCGTTTGTTTATCTGTCTGTCTGTCTACCTGTCTATCCGTCTGTCCGTCTATCAGTCTGTCTGTCTGTCCGTCTATCTGTTCGTCTATCTATCAGTCTATCATCTATCTACCTGTATCTATTTATACGTTTGCTTACCTGTCTGTCTATCTACCTGTCTATCTACTTGTCTGTCTGTTTGTCAATCTGTTAATTCACCTGTCTGCCTACCCGTCTATCTGTCTGTCTATCTATTTGTCTATTTACCTGTCTGTCTATCCATCTGTCTATTTATCCACCTGTCTGTCTATTTGTCCACCTGTCTATCTGTTTTTCCACCTGTCTGTTTATCCACCCGTTTATCTGTTTGTCTTTCCATATTTTTATCTGTCTATTTGTCTTTTCGTCTGTCTGTCTGTCGTCTGTTTGTTTATCTGTTTATTTACCTGTTTGTTTACCTCGCAACACACCCAACACAAATGTTTTTTTGTAGTATTTAATAAGTGTGTTTGATTAATTAAAAAATTAGAATTAAGCCTAGTTTTAATTTCTAAAGTTTTAAAATATTTATTACTATTAAACCTTCCCGATCAGGGACTGAATTGCTTTTTTGATTAATTAAAAAATTAATATTAGGCTTAATATCGAATAAACTTATTAATTAGTTTTAATTTTTAAATCAAATACTTATTATAATAATTTTTAAATATTTAAATATCTATTTATTTATTAATTTATTTAACGATTTCTATTGGGAAGCGGATTATATCAAAAAAAAGACCAACAAATTTTCATTTTTAAAAATTAATTATAAATTAAATATTACATAAAAAAATTTGAAAAAATTAAATAAGAAAGAAATTACTAAAACAAATAACATATTAAATTTTTAGAAATTTTCATGTAATATTTGAATTAATATTAATTTTTAAACCTCAAAACTAAGTATTTTTATGAAATATATTATTTACTATATTTTAGTATCGCGTTGTAATTTAACTTAACCTCTTATTATTATTATTATTATTATCACTACTATTCTTTTATATAATTACTATTTTTTGTACTATCTTTTATATTATTCTCTATATTACTTTCTGCACTATCTTCTATATTATTCTCTGCATTATCTTTCTTAGCGTTTTTTTTAATACTCTGTGCACTACTCCCCCTAGCACTTTTTTAAAAGCGATTTTAAAAATACCTAGTTTTATTACAGCCCTTACTATATCCTTTATTACGGCCTTTATTATAGCTACTACTATTATTACAGGAACGACTATAGCCTTTTTTAGGCTTTATATTATTAAGTTCTACACTTCTAGTATCTAATTTAATAATCTTGTTCTGCTATAGCTTATTAATCTTTTGATTATTTAAAATATGAGTATTAATAAGCCTTAGTTTACTACGTCTAATTTATAAAGCTTTCTTATTAGTAATATATAATTAAATATTAGTTTTTTATAATATAATAGTTTTATTTATGACTCTCTCTGTCGCTCTACCTAATTAGTGAATACTATTAATGATTAGTAAACTAAGTAGATAACTAGATCGTGTAAAAATTTCGATAACAGTTTTGTGAACAGCTTAAAAACGTGCTAGTATTTCTATAATTAAGTTCAAAATTTCAATTTAAACAGCCTTATTATATTATAATTTAAATAAAACCTTCTTTAAATTATATAGTATTAATCCCGCTCCTCGCTATATTACTTTAATTAGATCTTCTGAAATAATATTCTCTCTAACCTTTACTAATAACTTAATAAATAATTACTTGTTGATTTCAGTGATATTATTACGTAAAGTATTATTCGCAATATTATTGTATTGTTTACTATACACTACATTAAATCTAATATCTAATAATTGTAGACGATATATATTATACGCTAATAAACATAAAACAATGATATTCTTCTAAATATAATAGCTAATAAACTCTACGCTAATATGATTATTGTGATTATCTAATAGTAGCATACGCGTATAATTATTGAAAGTCTTTATTTTTAATTCGAATACTCATTCTAATTATTAAACGCTTAAGTTTTTATTCGTCCACCTATTAAGTAAAATTATAAATAACTAGTTTTTTGTTAATTAATTAATATTATTAATATATCAGTTAAATTAATAATAAATACTTTTAAAAATAATGAATAGAGGAAAAATAACACTGTGCGCGCTAATATATTCGATAATAGTAATTGATTTATAATTACTATATTATTTTGAGAACTGACTTTTAGATTTTAATAAAATTACTATTTTTGACGATTAAATAATATTTATAATAAATCCTTTTTTATCTATATTATATAATATATTTTTTGTAATGTTGTACTTTCGTTTAATCTCCATAAATAGTTAATAAAATTTGTTAATAAAAGCTGAATTATCGATTCTTACTCGAACGTTATTTAATACACGTGAGTAAATAAAACGTAGTTTTGTATATCATTATATAAATCTTTCTATTTAATATTCTTCAAGATCTCGACTAACAAACTTAATAATTATATTACGTATTATATCTAATCGCGAAAGAAACTCTTAATTATATAATTAAATAACTTAATATACTAATATCTTTTTACTTTTTATTATTATTATTATTTACTATTAATATGTCTTAGTTCGATTATTATTTTTATCACTAATCCTTCTTCTTAATGTTGTATATGATATATTATATGCGCGTGTTGATATGTGTATAAATATAAAGTCTTCTTTTTTATATACACATATTGTTATTCGTATATTATTTTTAAAAATTACTTAATCAATTTAATAGAACGTGTGTTAGGTAGATCGATAATAATTTTGAGATCGTTGCGTTATACTAGTGATATTAATAGTGCTAGTGATATTAATATCGTAATAATTGTATCATGTCATATCATATTGTGTTAATTATATCAATAATTAAATTGCAGCGCAACGCTAAAATATGATAAATAATATATTTCATAAAAACGTCTAGTTTTAAAATTTAAAAATTAATATTAATTCGAATATTACATGAAAACTTCTAAAAATTTAATATGTTATTTATTTTAGTAATTTTTTATTTATTTAATTTTTTTAAAATTTTTTATATAATATTTAATTTATAATTAATTTTTAAAAATGAAATTTTGTTAGTTTTTTTTCTGATGTGATCCGCTTTCCGATAGAAATTGTTATATATTTAGATATTTATTAACTTATTTTTTTAACTGTCTATTTACTTGTCTATTTACTTGTTTATTTATTAATTTATTTATTTATTTATTTGTTTATTTATTTATTTATTCATCTGTTTATTCGTTCGTCTATTTATCTATTTATTATCTGTTTATTTATATTTATTTATATATTTGCTTACCTGTTTATCTATCTATCCGTCTATTTACTTGTTTGTTTATTTGTCAATCTATTAGTTTACTTATCTGTCTATCTGTTTGCCTGTTTGTCTATTTATTTGTTTATTTACTTGTTTATCTGTCTGTTTATTTCTCTATTTATCCACCTGTTTGTTTATTTGTTCACCTGTCCATTTGTCTGTCCGTCCGTCCATCCGTCTGTCTGTCTGTCTACCTGTCTGTCTGTTCGTTTATCTGTCAGTCTGTCATCTGTCTACTTGTATCTGTTTGTACGTTTGCTTACCTGTCTGTCTATCTACCTGTCTGTCTACTTGTCTGTCTGTTTGTCAATCTGTTAGTTCACCTGTCTGCCTACTCGTCTGTCTGTCTGTCTGTTCATCCGTCTGTCTATTCACTTGTTTGTCCGTCTGTTTATCCACTTGTCTGTCCACCCGTCTGTCTGTCCGTCTGTCCGTCTGTCCGTCTGTTCGTCTGTCCGTCTGTCCGTCATTTGTCTACCTGTATCTGTTTGTACGTTTGCTTACCTGTCTGTCTATCTACCTGTCTGTCTACTTGTTTGTCTGTTTGTCAATCTGTTAGTTCACCTGTCTGTCTATTTGTTTGTTTGTCTACCTGTCCGTCTGTCTGTCTGTCTGTCTGTTTGTACTAGCCTGGTTATGGGCCTGGTTATTAGCTGAACTGGTTACTAACCTGTGTTTTAATAAATTCTCTTTGTTACGCAGCAATCCTATTCTCGCTTAATTTACTTAAAAGCGCAATGGAGTCAGTGCTTGAAATCAGTGCTGATTTTTTTGTCAAGACTACAACTCGCTTACATTATGCAGATTGAAATCAGACACTGACTTCAACAACTAATACTTCGTAGGTTAAAATTAGATACTGATTTCAACAATCAATATTTCGTAAATAAGTTATAAGCTATATACGAAATAAATCATAGGTCATATAAAAAATAAGTCATAAATTACATATAAAATAACTAAGCTATATAAAGGATAAATTATAGGCCATATAAAAAGTAAGTCGTAAGTTACATATAAAGTAAGTTATAGGCTACATATAAAGTAAATCGTAGACTATATATAAGATAACTCGACTATATAAAAGATAAATTCTAGATTACATAAAGAGTAAATTGTAGGTTATATAGAGAATAAGCTCTAGGTCATATAAAGGGTAAACCGTAGGTTATATAGAGGGTAAGCCGTAGGTCATATAGAGGGTAAATTGTAAGTTATATATAAGATAAGCCGTAGGCCACATAAAGAATAAGTCGTAGGTTATATAAAAAGTAACTCGGCTATATAGAGGATAAGTCTTAGATTATATAGAGGGTAAGTTGTAAGTTACATAGAGGGTAAGTCTTAGGTCACATAGAGGGTAAATCGTAGATCACATATAAGATAAATAAGTTATATAAAGGGTAAGCTGTAGGCTACATAAAGGGTAAGTCGTAGGTTACATTGAGGGTAAATTGTAAGCTATATATAAGGTACATCAGGAAAAAAACATGTTTCCATCCTGCCATTCTGGCAGGGGAGTTTCCATCGCGCTCCATCCTGTGCCATCTCAGTATTTTTAAGCTATATAATTGGTTTAAAATTCGCTTATTTTTGTTGTGGTTTTTCTTGAACCAATCACATAGCAGAAAAAACCGCGATGGAAACCCCCCTGCTAGGATGGCAGGATGGAAAAATGTTTTTTTCCTGATGTAAATCGTAGGTCATATAAAAGGTAAATAAGTTATATAGAAGGTAAGTCGTAGGCTATATAAAAGGTAAGTCCTAGGTTATATCAAGGGTAAGTTGTAGGTCATATATAGGGTAACTAAGTTACATACAAGGTAACTAGGTTATATACAAGGTAGCTAAGTTATATAGAAAATAAATTGTAGTAGATTATAGAAAGTAAGCTGTAGGTTACATAGAGAATAAATCGTAGGCCATATAGAGGGTAAGTTATAAGTTACATACAGGATAAACCATAGGCCACATATAAGGTAACTGGGCTACATAGAGGGTAAGTCGTAGGCTACATAGAGGATAAGTCGTAGGTCACATACAGGGTAACTGGGCCACATAGAGGGTAAGCCGTAGACCATATAGAGGGTAAGTCGTAGGCTATATAGAGGGTAAGTTGTAGGTCATATACAGGGTAAGCCGTAGGCTATATACAGGGTAACTCGGCTATATAGAGGGTAAGCTCTAAGTTACATAGAGGGTAAGCCCTAGGTCATATAGAGGGTAAATCGTAAACTACATATAGGGTAAGCCGTAGGCCACATAGAGGGTAAGTCGTAGGCTATATAGAAGGTAAGTCGTAGGTTACATATAAGGTAAGTTATAAGTTACATACAGAGTAAGCCGTAGGCCACATACAGGGTAACAGGGCCATATAGAGGGTAAGTCGTAGGTCATATATAGGGTAAGTTATAGGCTATATATAGGGTAAGTCGTAGGCCACATAAAATGTAAATAAGTTATATAGAGGGTAAATTATCAGTTATATAGAGTAAAAGATAATTAAGTTATATAGAAGGTAAGCCGTAGGTCATATAGAGGGTAAGTCTTAGGTTATATTGAGGGTAAACCGTAGGCTATATAGAGAGTAAGTTGTAAGCTATATACAGGGTAAGTCGTAAGCTATATAGAGAGTAAGTCGTAGATTACATCGAGAGTAAATTGTAAGCTATATATAGTAGGTTATATACAGAGTAAGTCGTAGGTTATATTGAAGGTAAGCCGTAGGTTATATAAAGGTTAAATTATAAGCTATTAAGTTGTAGATTATATATAAGGTAAATAAATCATATAAAAGGTAAGCTGTAGACTATATAAAGGGTAAGTCGTAGGTTACATTAAAGGTAAACTGTAGGCCACATAAAGAATAAATTGTAGGCCACACATCAGGAAAAAAACATGTTTCCATCCTGCCATCCTAGCAGGGGAGTTTCCATCGCGCTCCATCCTGTGCCATCTCAGTATTTTTAAGCTATATAATTGGTTTAAAATTCGCTTATTTTTGTTGTGGTTTTTCTTGAACCAATCACATAGCAGAAAAAACCGCGATGGAAACCCCCCTGCTAGGATGGGCAGGATGGAAAAATGTTTTTTTCCTGATGCAGAAAGGGTAAATCGTAAGTTATATATAAGATAAGCCGTTGATGATATAAAAGGTAAATAAGTTATATAGAAGGTAAGTTATAGGCTATATAAAAAGTAAGTCTTAGGTTATATCAAGGGTAAGTTATAAGTTATATATAAGATAACTAAGTTATATACAGAGTAACTGAGTTATATATAAGATAACTAAGTTATATAGAAGATAAGTTATAGTAGATTATATACAGAGTAAGTTAATTATATACAGAGTAAGTTGTTACGTATAGAGTAAGTCGGCTATATACAAAGTAAATAATTTATCTTTTATTATATTTAAAATATTATTATATAAAACAATTAAAAATTTCATGTTGGTCATATTTGCTTATCGTCAATATAAATCTGGTGCAATAAAATATGCAATTTCAGTAAATGCTGTGTTTCGAGCACTTTAAGTAATATAAAGAATAGCAGAATCTATAAAAAGGGAAGTTTTAAAGTTTTAGATTTAAAAATATTTTCTATGATTATAATAGAATTATATAAATTAAAATCTTTATAACTAAGAAATTAGTATTACCCTTAATATAACATTTATAAAAATTTTTAAAGAAATTTATTATAGTCACGTTTATCTACTGTTAATAGAAAAGTAGTATACGAATTTACGCAGTTTTAATAAACGCTGTTTATCGAGTATTTTAAGCAAGTTACTAAATCGCAGAATCTATAGAAATGAAAAAGCAAAAGCCTCCGTTATTAAATAATACTTATAATTAAAGCAAAACTGTAAATCAAATTTTTAATAGCAAAGAATAAGTTAGCATAAAAGACAATAGAAGTTAATTCGATAGATAATTAAGCTAATATAAATATTAATACCGAAAGCAATCAAGCTAATACAAAAAGTAATTAAGTAAATACGAGTATTGATATAAAATATAACCAAATCGATATAGAATACAGTCAACTTAATACGCTGACTAGACAGGTAATATAATCATAATAATATAAATTACAATATAAAAAGCAACTAAATTAATTAGCCGGCTTAAAAGTTACTTTAAAAACCAGTTTAATTTCTTCACTCAAAGAATTTGCGCCTCAACGTAGCGAGTGAGTTTAATAATTGTAAAGCAAAACTAAAATAAGTTCATATATAGAATACACAAGACATTTAAATCGATAATAACTACAGTAGTTTCCAGAAAGCTTTGCATACTAGTTCTAAACAAAAAAGTACTCAGTATAAAAAGCCGCTAATTAATACATAATTACTAGCTATAGTCTAGCATGAGCTCGAGAATTAACCTCAAGGCTTAGTTTAGAATACCCTAAATAGTTAATATCAGAGTTAAAAACCTATTTAATTCGAATATACTACGAAATTAAAGTCTGCTCGGTCCCAAACTAGCAACAATTTAAAAAAGCAGGAGATTAGTAGACGTCGGCTAGGCTAATTGCTTTGCAACGACTCAGCTACTTCCCACTACTAACGAGTGCGGTTAATAATTTATTATTAACTATACCGCCTCTAGAGCACAGAGCGCGATATATAAGGGGTTTTTGGCCGATACTCAGTTACTGATTATAGTCTAGTAGATTATCTAAGGAATTAACTTCTATATACGCGTCAGAAATACTAAGCGATTAATATTAGAGTTAAAAATTCGCTTAATTTGAACGTACTACAGAATTTTATTACTCGACTTTAAATCAGCAATAGTTCGAAGAAGCGTATAATTGATCGATATTAATTTATTATTTTATAATATAACTATTTTTGATTGTTCTGAACGAGAGGATACTTAGTATAAAAAACCGCTAATTAGTATTTAATTACTAACTATAATTTAGTATAAACTCAGGAATTAACTTTAAGGTCTCGCTTAGAATACCCCAAACGATTAGTACTAGAATTAAAAAGCTATTTAATTTAAACGCATTATAAAGTTTTACAACTTGATTTTAAATTAATAACGATTCGAAGAAGTATATAATTAATCGACGTCAATTGATTATTCTGCAACTAAGCTGCTTTTAGCTATTCTGAATAAGAAGGCATCTAGTGTAAAAGGTCTTTAATCAGTATTTAGTTACCAACTATAATTTAATATAAGCTTAGAAATCGACTCTAAAGCCTCGTTTAACAATAGTAAATTGTAAGTTCTTCGCAGTAAGCATATTCGTTAAACAGTAGCAAATACAATATTTCTAGTTTATTTATATTTGTATTTTTAAAACATAACTATTCGCGCTATCAGCGATTAACTTGGTTAATTACTAGCTGAAGACTAAATCTCACTAGATTCTTTTAGAATATAGCTAACTAAGTCTAATATATAGACCGCGGTTAGGACGTAGTCTAGGTTAAGCTATAAAGAGATAGTAAATCGGAACTAATAGAGATACAGCTCGCTAAATTTATTAGATGAATTATTAAGATTTTATTATTCTACCTCTTTCTAAAATAGAGGGTTTTTGGGGGTCTCGCACGTTTCGACGCGCGAAATTGTAATAACACGCAACATAATCATTGTTACGGGGGCGTTTAAAAGGGCTCGCATGCTTTAACAGGCGAGATTATAATAGCATATAATAAAATCATTACTATAAGAGTTTCTGGAAGTCTCGGATGTTTCAATAAACGAAATTGCAATGACACATAACAGAATTATTACTATAATACGCTATTAGTAATTAACTAAGCTAATTGTTGGCTAGAATTATAATAGCACATAATAAAATCATTACTATACAAGTTTCTAAGGGTCTCAAACGTTTTAGCGAACGAAATTATAATAGCACGCAACAGAATTATTACTATCAAAATTTTAAGAGTTTTATAAGTTTCGAAAATCGAATAAGAATATCTCTTTATTTTTTCTCTTTACCAGCTATCTTAACTAGCTAGTAGAAAGAAAATAAGGAAAAGGAGAAAAAAATAAAAAGAAATTAAAATAGCTATTATAATTCGGTTAAGTTAATTAATTTTTAATTTTCAATACTAAAGTTACACTGCAAAGTATAACAGATGTTAAATTCGATTTAGATATCTTTAAATAGAAAGCTAACTGCGCTTTATATAAATGGACGGGTATAACAAGCTAATCGCGCGCTATATAGATAAACAGGTTAGAAGTAAGAATATATATCTCCAAAGTAAATAAAAATAAATTAACAGCTATATAAATTTTTTATTAATTTTGTATATGCTAAAACGCTATTTAACAGAGCCTTTCCCTCGCATAACCTGCGCTTTAATATGGCGGGTAGGTTCAGTAGCTGTTTCGTAACAAAGTAAAGATAAATTAATCGAAAGTAAATACTTTACTATATAAACAGAATGCTAGTAAATTACTTAAAAAAAATAATTTGTAATATAATAAGTGTTTCTCTGCGCGAGTAGGATGCTGATAAACAGTTAACTGTTAAAATATTATTAAGCGATCTACAGTGTGAATAGTATAATTGACTTTTAACGCGCAATAACGTGATATGCGATAAGATAACGAACTAAATACTAATATTAATAAAAAAAAGATTCTATCAAACAAAATAAAGATATTGAATTAATGAAAAGGTTGAATATTCTAACTATTAATTATATATACTTATTTCTATTAATACTTGTCTCTATAACCTCTGCCGCTAGCCGAACGGTATTGCAACTGCGCATACCTAAAAACACGTAAAATTAGCCTAGTCAATTTATGAACTTATTAATATTTAGATTTTAAATCTTTAATAGAAACAGCTCATTATATTTTAATAACTAAAACACGGATTAACATAAAGGCAGCAGCGCATTCTTATATCACCTAAAGTAGAAGCTCTCGTCTCTATCGCAAATTTCGTCCAAAAGACAGTATCAGTAATAAGAGCCGTTCAACTTTAATTTAAAAAAAATATTCCTTGAATTTATAAAATTAAATTTTTGCTTACAAGTATTAAAATTGTAAACCTCGCGCTTTTTTAAAAGTTGTTTAAATAATAGTTTATTAGCGTAGCAAATAGTATATATATTTTTGAACTAAATAATACCTTTTTTAAAATTTTATAACTGTTTCTGCTGAGTGACTTTTTCTTTGCGTATTAAGTTGAATTTAGTAATAAGCTGCTTTTGAGCAATAGATTTTAAAGTCGAGAGTTCCTTAGTCGTAACAGTCTTATATTAAATTATCTTTCTAATAAGTAAGCTATCTTTGCGCGAACGTAGCAAATCACTCACGAACTAGGTTAATTTACAAGCTAAGGATTTAACGTAGTTATCACAACTAATTTAGTTAGATTCGTCGAGATTGCAGTATTCTATCATATTATCTATACCGCTGCTTAGAATTAAGTGCCTGCAATTTTCAAAGATTAGGAATTCTTTTAGCAGCGCTTAAGAAGTATTCGCTTCAAATAAAAATTTAGGCTGTTAGATCATGAGAATTATAATGAAAATTGTTGCTTATTCGCCGTCTCTACCGTCCCTATTTATAGCTTAAACGAGGTGGTAAATGAAACTAGATGGTTCTAATATCCATCAGGAAAAAAACATGTTTCCATCCTGCCATCCTGGCAGGGGAGTTTCCATCGCGCTCCATCCTGTGCCATCTCAGTATTTTTAAGCTATATAATTGGTTTAAAATTCGCTTATTTTTGTTGTGGTTTTTCTTGAACCAATCACATAGCAGAAAAAACCGCGATGGAAACCCCCCTGCTAGGATGGCAGGATGGAAAAATGTTTTTTTCCTGATGTCACTACATAATTAATGTTATTTAAGTCCACGTTTTGATATAGAGCTGCCGTTGTTATTATTATCTTATAGTCTAGTTCGGAATTTGCGCGTCATTTATCGAATATTTCTCTTTTGTTCGCTATAGTCGCATGATAATACAAATATCCTAAATTAAAGTCGAGTTTTTTAGTTACTTTTATCTAGTTGATAAAATAAATCGCCTGTTTGTTATGATGTTTATGACGTTCCGCTTAGCTGATTAGAGTTTGCTTAGTTAACGTTTGACTTTTTTTCCAGCTATTGTAGATAGTGTATTAGATTTTAAAGTTGAACCGGCTAGTAAGCGCTTTAATAATTTTAAGTTAATCTTTCTTAAAACTTAAAAGGCGACGAAATTAAAGCTTTTTAGCTATCAAAAGAATAATTGTTAAGTATATTATCTGCACAATATAGGTCCGTAATTAGTTTAATATTAGCAACATAGATTAGTAGTTTATATTTTTCGTCAGAATTAAGTAGTATTTGTCTAGAACTATTCGATTTAGGGTTTAATTTATCTGTAATTATTATAAAAAAGAATGAAAATTAAAGTCTTTAATATACTTTAAGCTGGCGAAAATCAGATTATATATAAGTTAGTTTAGTTTAGCATTATCTTAAAGACTATATTATATATTTAATTTTAAGGATTTTATTATAATATCATTCTAAAATACTTTAAACAGAATTATTATAATTATATGCTTAATACGTTTCAGAAGAGTAGGCAGCTGAAAGAATAACGATTTACTATCTTTAGTTGGTAGAATCGTCAGAATTTGGATCGTGCCGGTTATAATATGTTTTAAAGCTAATTTCTGCTGCGAGCTTTGATATTAGAGATCTTTGATTTTGAATAAACAGCACATGAGCATATTTACTACAGTTATAGATTAACGAAATTATATAGTAAGAGTTTTGAGCGATCTTTTAAGTTAACTGTTAATCAATTTAGCTGATTTACTTTTAACATATTTGTAATCGGTTCTTGAGATATAAATTTTAGTGTTAAACGGTTGGTAATGTTAATCGACTTTTAACTATTTCTATTAAGTTCTATAGGTATTAACATGCTTTATTAAAGATTTTTCGTTTTTGGTATAACCTATATTTAACCGTATGCCGTAACGTTTGTCAGCCACGTTAATGAAATGAGAGATAAGTTGATCTTAAAAATTTGATTTTTTAAAATTATTTGTCTCGTTCTTATTATTTTCAAATTCGTCATTTTTAGGGTTCATGGCTGTGCTATAAGCTTTGAATAGATGGTTGGCAATAAATACGCTGATTTATTGCTAATTTTGAATGGAGAGTTCAGGCAAATTGTATGTAACAATTTCTTTGCGAAGCAAATCGCTTAACTTTGAGCTTTATTATCTGTCGTTCTGTCTCGCTCAGAGATAAGTTAAAAAGAGAGCTTAGCTAACTTTGATCGTTATCTCTTGCTCTGATTCTTCTGAATTTTACGCGCGAAGTATCTATTAAAGAGTTAGGTAACGTATTAATGTTATAAAAACTAAAAAATTAGCTACTATCTGACCTAACTGTGGGAATAAACTACAGTAGATATATCTAATTTTCATTAACTTTAAGAACTAAGTTTATTATATAACTTAAAAAAGCTTATCTTTATTACTAAGTTATATTCTAAGCTTTATAATAACAAATACTTATTAAAATAATTTTTTCGTAAACAAATAAATTTCGCAAATTTTGAGTGTTCAAATAACGAGTAATTAAAATTTCTGAATTACAAACAGGCGGTTCAGCGCTAATATATATTAAAAAAAATATCAAACTTAGAAATTCTTTAATCGTTTATTTATAAACGATTATTCAAACTAGGGTGAATAGATTTCTATAATTCTCTTTATTAATTAAATTCTTATTAAAAAACTTAGAAAAAAATTTTTGCAAAAATTAATTTTTAATATTCATAACTTTACCGCGTGCATCGATTAAACTATTATAAGCCGCGTTTCGATTTGATATATTTTCCAGAACTATTCTATAATTTCTAAGATTAAGATCAAATATAGTTATATCGAAAATTAATCAATTTTAAACTTTTATCGCTCGTTTAATTAAAGATCGAACGAATTTTTTTAGTTCGTTGATTTTCAGTTTTATATCGCGGTGTATAATAACATCGTCAGTAACTCAATACGTAGTTGGTATTAAAGATTCATTACGATTAATATGTATAGCTAAAGCTCGTTAACTTTGTAGTTTATTTAATAATATTCTAGTATTGTTCAGCATATAATTTTTTCAGACGGTTTTAAGACTATTCAATACGTTTATATTGTTTAAAGTAATAGCCTAAATATATTCAATAATCGTTAGTTAATAACAATAAATTAACCTGCTAAAAAAGCTTGAAGCTTTTTCAGCTATCATAATAGAATCGTAAGATCTGAAATTTTTAAACGTGCTAAATGAAAGTAATGATAGCTCGAGAAAACTAAATTCATATATCTATTTAATAAATAACAATATTAAAATAAAATAAGTTTAAGTTCTTAAATTATCGTATATAAAATTTCTGACTTCGGTTAAATCGTTTAAAAATTGTTCTAAATAATCTAGCTCGTCGTCGTACAAAAGTTCGTTTAATTATAAGCTGAGTTAGTCAACAAGATCGGTTTAATCAGAAGTTAATTAAAATAAAAATTTAGTACGATTGCTGAACAAAAAATCATGTTTAGTTTAATAAATATAGCACAGAAATTAATTTTAAATATCGAAATAATCTTTAGCGATTTTAGTTTGAATATATCTTAACAATTTTAAACCCAATTTACCTAATTCTGTATTAATTAATAAACGAAAAATATAATTATTAAAAGCTTAATATTTCCATTCTATTAATTTATTATAAGCAGTTAATCGTCTAATTGCTTTTATATATATACGACTTAAATTACAAAGTCAAGATAATATAAGTTCGTTATTATCAAGATTTTATTTAACGATAAAAAGTTTAAAAATCGTAATCATTTTTAATCGATCTAAACCAGCGACGTGTGCAAGATAATTAGTTCTATTATTCCAAGAACTAATATCAAATACAGATTAATCGTGAATTATTAATCGTTAACATTCGATATAACTAATGTTTAATAAATTGTTAGCTATATTAAGCCAATTTTATTTAAATTCTTGATTAACAATTTCGTTGGCAAGTTAATTGACAGTTTAGTTAACAATTTAGTTAATACGCTACTAAATCGAAGAAGAATCTTAAGTATACGCGATTTAAACTTGATAAATATCACAATTATTTTTGAGAATATATAAATTATGCGCAGTTTGTTTATAATTGTGATTTTGACGAAGATGTTTTTTGATGGCGTCAGAATGATGTTTTTTATAAAAACAATAACGACATGCGTATTCGATAGCTGTTTTAAAATACGATTAAGGTGACAATGATTTTTTGTTATTATTATATAGTTCGAGAAGAACAAAAGTATTAAAAAAACCTACTTTTTAAAGTATTTCTTTAAAAATTTTTCGACTTTTGAGTAAAACGAAAATTTTATAATATCAACTACAATGTTTACCAATATTAATTGATATATAAACTTGTTAATGATCAATGCAGAATAAAACTTTTCATTAAATGATATATAGAAATTCGTTGATTGTAGCAATAGATTCAAAAATTAAAATAGACATATTCTATTGTTCGTTGTAAATATAAAAAAAAAAATAAATTGTAGAATAAATTGTGAATAACAAAATAAATGAAAAAAAAAGTTTATATTAAATGTTACCTCTGATTTTCAGAATCGTACGCAGCAGTGAATAGCTAAATTTTAAATTTCAAAAAATTATTATAAATTCATTTCTGGTTGGAAAAAATTATAAAAAATATAATTAAAAAGAACGCGTTATAATTATTTCGACTTAAAATTTTATTTGGTTTTTATGTAATATTCGAATTATTATTAATTTTTAAAAACAAAATTTTAGCGTTTTTTGATATAGCGTTGAATATTAAATTAATTAAGCGAAAATTTAGCGTTCTGTTTGTTCATTTGTTTATTTACCTCATAATATGCCCAATATAAATATTTTTGTGTGGTGTTTAACAACCCCACGACATCATTTTAAGTAAGTTAAGCGAGTTAAATCAGTGATCCGGATCAGTATCCTTTTATATGCCAAGACCACAACTTGTTTGTATGGTATTGAGCCGGATGAGTGTCCCACCCGAATAACTTATAACTCGTAGGGCGTTTTTATGAAATATGTTGTTTACCACATCTCAGCGCCGCGCTGCAATTTAACCACCGACACAACTAACACGACACGACACGACACGACACGACACGATTATTACGACATCAGCATCACCAGCACTACCAGCATCACCAGCATGGCGCGACGATCTCAAAATTATTATCAACTTATCCGGCACGCGTCCTACCGAATTGATCAGGCAATCTTTGAAAATAACATACGAATGGCAATACGCGTATACAAAAAAGGAGATTTTACATTTATACGCGCATCAGTACGCGCACATGGCATACTATATATAATATTAAGAGGGAGGGTTAGTGGTAGAGATAGTAATCGAACTAAAGCACATTAATAGTAAATAACAATAATAATAAAAAGTAAAAAGACATTAGTATATTGGGTTATTTAATTATATAGCTAAGGGTTTCCTTCGCGATTGGATATAATATGTAATATAACTACTAAGCTTGCTGATCAAGATTTTAAAAAATATTAGATAGAAAGATTTATGCAATAATATGTAGAATTACGTTCTATTTATTCACGTGTATTAAATAACGCTCGAGTAAGAGTCAATAATTCAGCTTTTATTAACAAATTCTATTAACTATTTATAGAGATCAAACAAAAGTACAATATTACAGAAAATACATTATATAATATAGATGAAAAAGGATTTATTATAAATACTATTCAATCGTTAAAAATAGTAATTCTATTAAAATCTAAAAGTCGATTTTTAAAATAATATAGCAATCGCGAATTAGTTATTATTATCGAATATATTAGTGTGTGTGATGTTATTTTTTCTTTATTCGTTATTTTCAAAGGCACCTATCATTAATTTAACTAGTATATTAATAATATTAATTAATCGACAAAGAACTGGTTATTCGTAACCTTACTTAATAGGTGGACGGACAGAGACTTAAACGTTTAATGGCTGAAACGAGTATTTGAATCAAAGACAAAGACTTTCGATAACTACACGCGTATGTTATTATTAGATGGTCATGATAGTTATATTAGCGCAAAATTCATTAGCTATTGTGTTTAGAAGAATATTATTGCTTTATGTTTATCAACGTATAGTACACATCGTCTGCAATTATTAGATGTTGGATTTAATGCAGTGTATAGTAAACAATACAGCAATACTGCGGATAATGCTTTACGCAATAGCATTACTGAAATTGATAAGCAACTATTTATTAAGCTATTAGCAAAAACCAAAGAGAACACTGTTTCGAAGGATCTAATCAAGACAGCATAGCGAGAAACGAAATTAGTATTATATAATTCAGAGAAGGTTCTATCTAAATTACAATATAATAAGGCTGCTCAAATTAAAATTCTGAACTTAGTCACAGAAACACCAGCACGCCCTTAAGCCGTTCATAAAGCCGTTATCGAAATTTTTATACAATCTAGCCACCTACTTAGTTCACTAACTATTAATAGTATTCACTAATTAGGCAGAGCGACAGAGAGAACCATAAATAAAACTATTATATTATAAAAAGCTAATATCTAATTACATGCTATTAACAAGAAAGCTTCATAAATTAGACGTAGTAAACCGAGGCTTACTGATACCCGTGTTCTAAATAATCAGGAGATTAATAAGCTATAGCAGAATAAAGCTATTAAATTAAATGCTAAGGGTGCAAAACCTAATAGCATGAAGTTTAGAAGAGGCCGTGGTTATCCCCGTAGTAGTGGTAATAACCGTAGTAAAGGCCGTGATAGAGGGTGTAGTAAAGGCCGTAGTAGAACTGGGCGTCCTCGAGGTCGCCCTCGAAAGAATACTGGGGGAGGTAGTATACAAAGTACTAGAAAGAACGCTAGAGAGGGTAGCACAAAGGATAATATAAAAGACAATACAGAGGGTAATACAGAAGATAGTATAAAAGATAGTACAGAGAGTAGTGATTATATAGAAAAATAATAGTAGTGATAGTGATGATAATAATAAGAGGTTAAATTAAATTACAGCACGGCGCTGAGATGTGGTAAACAACACATTTCATAAAAACGCCCAGTTTTAAGGTTTAAAAATTAATATTAATTCGAATATTACATGAAAATTTCTGAAAATTTAATATGTTATTCGTTTTAGTAATTTCTTTCTTGTTTAATTTTTTCAAATTTTTTTATGTAATATTTAATTTATAATTAATTTTTAAAAATGAAAATTTGTTGGTCCTCTTCCCGATGTGGTCCGCTTCCCGATAGAAATCGTTAATCTAAAACAGGATTAAACTTAAAACCTCTTCTTCTTAACATTAAAATTCTAATAGCGTAGTTGAAAGATAGATGATTATTTTAATAATTATAGTTACTGCTATATTTTATAAAGTAAATCTACTTGTTTTTTTCTAAGACGAAGTTATAGTTATAACTACCTATCTAAAGAACCGTTTATTATTTGTAAGGTTATTTAATAAAAAATCGCCGTACAAAGTCTTAAATAGTTATCTATTAGATTTATTTTACCTAAAACTATTTAATTGTCTGGCGTGGTATCAGGTATCTAAAGAGAAAAGATAAAGCAAATTCATTATACATATTAGTTTATGTTTATTTATAAAATATATTAAAAATAGCACTACTCTCTATAAAATTTAAAACGGAACAGAATTTCATAACAAAAAGAACTTGAAATAGAAAGAAAATGTATTCTTAAATAAAAGCAGCTTAACTAGAAAAATCATACAACATGACTATTAGCTAAAAAATAGCGCTGGTAATTAATTAAGTAATTAAACTTCTAGATTTAAACGCGTAAATAAAAACCTAGCTTTGACTGAAAGTCGTTTGAGTAGTATTATAAATTAAGGACTATTGTTAAAATTGAATATAAGTAAACCTGTAAGTTCGCATATAGAACCACCTGTAGTATAAGATTAAGATAAAGCAAGAGGTAGATAATTCTTTAGTTATATTAAAATACTAACTTCGGTTAAACGTTATATAAGATTTAAAATTTTAAACAAATTACTGTCTAGTTTAGCTAATAACAATATTAATTCGCAAAGAACAAAAATCCTAGCAACTGGTAGAAGAAGTAGAAGCTATTATAGAGATACTCGTAGGCTAAATAATTTAACTAAAAACTTGACTATAACTAGTAAGCTTATATGCGCAATAGGCGAATACTTAGAATTATTTAAATAAATTATTCGTAAGCAACCGCGTAGTAGCGAGAAGATATCTAGAAACGCTTAGAGTAATTCTCGGCTATGTAGTAAGAATAAACCTGCTATAAGCGTATATCTGGACGAATATACGTCAGGTTCCTCTAATAGTAACTATACTGAATTATATAGAGTTAAGTACATTAAGAGATATAGAGCTAACAGAAGATAGTTGTTAGAAAGTACGGCCTCTAACGAAGTAATCTAAAGCGACTGTATTAATAGCGCAGTAAGAAAATAGGTACTCATAATAACTCAAAGTAGAATTGCCTCTGACTAGGAGCTATAAAGCTATGAAGAAGCTATAAACTGCATCGAAAAAAATCGATGGCGCAAAGTAATTCAAGAAGAACTTAATTTACATAAGGCTAATAAATCTTTTGTAATAGCAGATCTGTCTAAAAAGCACAAAGCTCTCGCCTCAAAATGGGTGTTTAAGATCAAAACCCAGGACGTGCCTGTACGGTACAAAGCACGGTTGGTAATCCGAGGTGACCTGCAACTTGGAACCGACCTAAATACATGACCTTCTCATAGCGACAAGGACCAAAGGCAAAATGGAGAAAATCAAGAAGGCCCTGAAAGCTAAGTATAAAATGTCTAACGTAGGAAAAGCTAAAACCTTTCTAGGCATCCAGATCAAAAGAGACCGTCAAAGGGAAACGGTCATTTTGTGCCAATCCGCATCTATTAAGACAATTCTCACTTGCTACAGAATAGACCAGTGCAATCCCACAAAAATCCTTATAAAACGTAACTTAACTGTCGATAACAAGGAACTTCTAACCGGCAACGCGATTTAGTAATACCAATAACTAAACGGCCAATTTATATACCTAATAATTTACATGAGACTAGATCTAACTTACGTAGTAGGATAGCTAGCTAAATACAACTTCAGATCAATAACCGTACACGCCGAAGCGGTACGAAAAGTACTAAGGTACTTAAGCGGAACTAAGTCCTTAGGACTAACACTAAATAGAAATCAAGAAGGAAATTAATAAGGGAATTTATTACTTAACTACTTAAACTTAGACCTAGCAGAAAACCTAAATAACAGAAAGTTAATTAAAGAGCATCTATAATTTCTAAATAAGAATCTGATTATATGGAAATTTAAGAAGTAAATTATTGTAATCAACGGCATATAACACACTAAATACATAGCTACATCCGAAGCAGCTAAAAACGTTATTTAGTTAAAACAATTAATTAAGATAGTAGGAATCTAACTTCAAAAACCGCCAATCTTACAGCTTAACTGTATAATTATACAGTCATTAATTACCAACCCTAAGTAGCATAACTAAACAAAATATATAAATATTAAGTACTACTTGATTAAGGATATGTATACGAAAAAAAAACTTTAAATTGAAAGAGTCCTATTCGTAGATAACTTAGCAGATAATCTAACTAAATCTTTAATAAAGCTTAAATACTAAGAATACGCAACTATAATAAGTTTAAAATTTTTGTAGAATATATATTTTTTTTCTTATCTTAACGGTTTCTACCCACGAAAGTGGTTTTATAATTAAGAAAAGTTTTTAATAAGGCATAAATAACTACGATTAATACGAAGGTTTAAACTTAGTTAAGCATATTCATAGTTACAGTTTTATTTTTAAAATAGCGAAAATTTAGCTTTAAAGTTATTAAAACTAATTATCTAACTACAAAGATAGACATGTACCTTAAGAGTATTTCTCTTATAGATTCTGCTATCTAATAGGTTACTTAAAGTATAAAGGTAACAACATTTGTTAAAACAGTATTAAAAGTTATACTAGTTTAGTACTAACGATAAATAAATATAATTAAGATATATATTTCGTATTAAAAAACCTTATTCATACTAAACAGAGGTTTGGTAAAAATATTAGAATATCTTACCCTCGATATAATCTTACTAAATATAAGATAACTAGTTACTTTGTATATACCTACTATTTACCTTGTATGTGCCTACTACTTATTCTGTATATGACTAGCTTAGTCACCCTGTATGTGCTACTCCCTGTATATAAACTCTTCGACAGAACACTTTAGTCTAAGAGCACTTAATCAAGTACACATCCATCAGGAAAAAAACACATTTCCTTAATTCCATCGGATGGAAGCCCTTTTATTTGATAAAACACTTTTCCATCGCGCTTTATCGCGCTCCATCGCGGTCCATCGCGCTTTATCGCGGTCCATCCCAGTCCATTGTGCTCCATCTTAATAGGGCCACCTGGCACTTTAATAAAATTGACATGGGCTTATATAAACCCCCTATTTAAACTTCAAAATAATATTCCTCTTCTTTAATATCAGATCTATTATTAATATCGATATCTGAATTTATATTTTTATCGTTATAAGAATAAATCTCATTCTAAGTATTAAGATCGATGTAGGTATTAAAAAGATATGAACTAGTCCTATAGGAGATTAAATAAGCCAAACTTAAAATAACTCGAATTGGAATGATATTTTGATAAGATTAATAATTTTCTTTTTCATAATCCACTAAAGGATACTCGGTGAGGCGAACGAAACCATGGGGGCTCTGTATAGTTCCTTTAGCGTATAGCTTGAGCTCAATAACAAAAGCTAGTTGAAAGGTCTTATTACTAATTACATTATGGACAATTAATAACAATTCCAGTTTAGCTACTGCCTTTCTTTTCAAATCTTTATATTAACTTATACGAGACTTCTGGAAGATAATGAAGTTCTTTCGAAAACCCTTCTTTTACTAGTTTAAATTAGTTCGAATAACATAATTAGTAAAAATATTTCTATGCTGAAAGTCCTCAATCGGGACCGCGAGGGTCTTATATACTTGCACTTTAAAGTCTGCTAAAGATAAAGGATAAAAATCTGGTCAAAGAAATATCTAGGAGGCTAATAAGGTTCTTAAATAAATATATAACGCTCAGTTAAGATCCAGTATAGCGTATTTATACTTAATCTGATCTATTGTAACCTATTTACTCCTATTTTCTGGAGATTTTAAGACTACTTTAAATTGCAATTAAGTTGAATTTATAATTTTAATTAATGGTATACTATATGGTTCCGTACGAGCCTTTACAAGGCCGGCTGAGACTAAGTTAGCGTGATTAGAAATATTAGAAAATAAATATCAATAAATATACTATTAATTCCTAGTTTATTTTTACAGTACTGTTCGCGCCGCTCTCTAACTAGTAACGAATCTAGATAAACCTCTTTAAACCTATTAATCTTCTCCCCTTCTTTTATTAATTATTCAAGATTAAGAAATCGCATTTTAAATTAATATTTTCAATATCTATATTCTATTATTTAAGCGTATGCATCTCTGTAATTAGATTAAACCCATCCTTCTTTGAGTTGTTCGACATGCGAAGCCTCTTCTACTTCTATTAATCAAGCATTTAATTAACTAAATTTTTTAATGGAATCAGTAAAATGGGTTATCAAATGCATTTTAATAAAATTAAAATATTTTATAACTATTAACCCCGGTTAGTTCCTAAAGAGCCCTAATCAGGAGAAAAAAAAGGCTAAAAATACTTCTAAGTAAGCTTACCATTTTCAGAAATCTCTAAGGAGTCTTTACTACTTTCACCTAGAGCTTTATTACTAGATATCGCTTCTACTATGTCTATAACTACCTACTGTAGTCTTGTTTAGGCCCTCCAAAATTCTCTGAAGACATTTTTCCTATCATAAAAGCTTTGCAACTGGTTTTGCATATCTATAAGAGTTTATTTAGTATATAAAAAATAAATTATATATAAAATAAAACTTATTAAAGTATTTACACAGTTTACCGCTTGGGCGAAAATAAGCTTCTTAAGGCTCGATGGATTTTTTAAAGCACTCGTTAAAGTTGTAATAAGAATTTTAATAATCGATCTCATTTCTTTTCCTTGTTATTGGGAGACTTGTGTATAGCTTCTGCAAAACAGTTGGAATTTGGGATAAGCTGGTGTAGAAGCCTAGTATTAATTAAAGAATTGTAACCTTTTATATTTTTTTAAAAATTTGATTATTTATTCTATAAAATGTTTTATTATCCCTAAATAAATGCAGTGTAGGAGATCCAGTTTATATAGGTTTATTATAATAATTCCCAGATTTAAGAAGGCCCCCGCCGAACCTATTACTCTTTTTAAACGTAATTGGGCTTTTCTAATCTTATTACTATTATTTAATCGTTTAAAATAAGAGTTGTAGTCTCGTATAGGATATCCTAGGCCTTGATCGAAATCTTAGAGAGCCATAGTCGGTACCGTACAGATAGGGCAGGCTTTAGGAATAATACTAAGAAGATTAATATATTTTATATGATCTGCTAATTATCTACATAAACGAAAATGATATATTCGCTGATATCTATCTCCACATCCCATAAGTAAGCCTGTAGGGTATATATTCAGAGGTTCCAAGATTTGACTTATAAGATTCTATATTTTTAAATCAATTAATCGCTTCTCCAACGACCGCAACGGGCCCTTCTTGGGCGGTATCGGTAGTAAGGCGAGCAATATCCAAACATTCTTAGAAGGCTAATTTCGATATTTCGAGTTAATATTACTAATTGAAAGATAAATTAGCCAAGCCTTTTTGTCACTAAAGAAATTAGTGAGATGGGTCGTGTCGAAAACACAGAGGATCGGTACAAGGCTATGATCGAACAGTAAAAATTCCTGCTGGCTATATCACCAATCTGCTATCTATAATTCTGTATATTATCTTTCTTCAGATTTACTATAAACTTTTTCAGGTATAAAGTGCATCTCCTGTGCGTATGAACGTTGCCGTAAGAGATACGCAATAACTTTTATAAAATCTCGATAAAAATATTTCGATCCTGGATGGCCTTTAATTTTAAAATTAAATATATTTTGTTTAAATAAATTTATTCCAAGACTTTTATTTATTTCCTAAATCATTTGATGGAGGTTATAAGCAGACTCAAATAACTTTACATCGATATTTCTAACGCCTAAATTTATTCCGTAATTGAAATACCAATTAATTACTGTTTGAGAAATATCTTCTTCAATAAACCATTTTGCCAATTTAAAATTCTCTAAGTTAATAAAAGAAAATTATAGATTATTTTTCATCTAAGTGATTATCAGATCTAAGAAGGTACTGAATAAGGCTCCTACATCCTTGACCAAAAAAGACAGCCTAGAAACAAAAGATTCTGATTAATTAGATTATCGAGTACTTAAATCTTCTGATATTTCGTTATTTCGCACAAGAGGGCTTTTTGGGGTCACTTCCGAATAATCTAAGTCTTCCTCAACACTATTCGTGTCTACTAGCAGTGTTTCTTAAAAAATAATAATCTAATTTACCCCGCTTTTTAATAATATAAAAATAAAGGATTGATGTTCTGTTTTAATATATTTTTTGTACCATTTAAAAGATCTAAATAGAGCTTGGGGGTAGATATAATACTTAAAAAAGCCATTAAGAGTCCTAACCAGTTTCCTAAAGTCTAAAAACATAATATTACCAATTTATTATAAAAGACGAGTATGGCAAGATATAAGGTTTAAAGATTCAATAATTACAAGCTAATCATAGATCTTCACCGATCTTAAAATACAACACTACAACACAATTCCCAACATTCATTCCAATCTTTATTTTAGTATATTTATAAGATCTGGAAGAGGCTGATACAGGACCTCAAAAGATCTGGAAAGAGAATTCTCAGGCCTAGGCAAGCTAGCGAAGCCTTCAGATATATTTACTCTATAAATTAATATTTGCTTTAACTAAAAAACTAAGTTTTTAATTAGAAGTATAAAGGTAAGAGATATTATGTGAGATCGTTCTATTAGGTGGGAAGCAGCATAAGAGCTTCTACAACACTATATAAGCTCCTCCCAAAACCTGAGGATTCAATATAAGCTATCATTTCCATGTTCCACAGTATATAGCTCCAACAGCCCGTGGCTGTACCCCTGAAGCAATATACAGAGTATGCATGCATAACTAACAGAATTCAGATTTTTTAATTTAATTAAAAGCATAAAGCTAAGGAATACTACATGAGATTGTTCTATCAGACGGAAAGCAACATGAGAGCTTCTACAGCGCTGTATAAGCTCCTCCCAAAACCTGAGGATTCAACATAAGCTATCATTTTCATGTTCCACAGTATATAACTCCAGCAGCCCGCGGCTGTACCCCTGAAGCAATATATAATATATACATGCATAGTTAATAATATTCTAATTTTTTTTAATCATATATAATAAACTAAAGCTTTTTTTTAAAATACTAAAACTTATTCTATTAGCCTCACAAATCTCTCTTCCGAAATCATACATCTCCGCACCAAAACTATATCGTAACCTACAAAATTACCTAGATTTTAAACCAAGACCTCAAAATTAAAGCCCCCCCACCTAATTATATAAGATAACAAACAAAAATTATAATTCTCGTACAGTCAAGTTCAAGGCCTCCTCGCAACCATAGACAGTTAATTAAATTTGAACCGAACTTTCAATATCTAAGGCCAGCTTTAACCTAATATAGCTAGTATTACGCAAAGACATCAAATAAATCTTTAAGAGTTAGACACCGCCTATCTTTATAAAAACTAAGGCTGGTATTAGAACTATTTAGCCGGCGATTCTTGAAAAAGTTCGTCTTCTTCCTTATTTTGCTTATATTACAAAAGAGCTTAATAACCCCCTTCCCGCCACCATTAACCTAGATAACGACGATGATTATAAAGCGACTGTACGAGCCTGCGAGATAAAGATTCGTATTATTGACAAGATGGTAACCACTTTTGGCAAAAAGCTAAAGTCGAAAGAAAAAGCCAAAATTTTAAAAACTAGGACTCCTATTAAGGATGCTATTACTAATAGTGCCGATGCGGACCTTGACGCAGCGGTTAAAGCACTTAATCAGCTTTATCTAAGTCAAAAAGTCCCTAAAAAAATAAGGAAGAGAGAGTTAAAACTCTTAGTTAATTTGAAACCAAACCAGGAAGAATTTGGTAAGCCTCTTAGAGATCCGTTTAAGCCTTCCTACCTACTTAGGTTTTTTTCAAAATCCAAAACTAATATAATTTGTTTATAGACCGGGCTAAGAAACGGGTCTGAACTGTTTGTAACCCTCCGAGGTTGATACTAGGCTGGTTAATCGAACCAAATACTAATCTTAATGTTTTAGTTACCAAAAATCCACCAACTGCTTTAGTAGATTTCCGATATAATACGGCAGACGTCGCTAAGTTCACTAGTTTGCTCAAACAGCCAACTTTGACTAATTTGAAATCACTCTTCAACGATCTCCTTCAGGTCGGTAAAGAGTTAAGATCAGTCTAAAAGTTCACAGAGGATAAAATAGTAGAATATAATCTACCAGAAAATAAACCTGTGGCAACAGCCACAACAGTTGGTGGAAGGACCAATGTAGTTCCTGCTGGTATGCATTTGCATATTAATACAGATGTTTTAACTTAATTGGTTTGTTGTCAAGATTTAAAAGCCGTATATTTGGTTGTGGTCTTTCATAGAACTAGTGGAGCTGATTTACTACCTCTAGCGCGTCAATTCTGGCTTAATACCCCAGATTTTATTTGATTGTATTGTATTGAAAAATTAAGTTATTTTTAAACCTTATATATGTATTTTATATATTTAGAATAAAAACTGCTCGAGGCTTATATGGCTCAGCTAGGAAGAACTTTAGAACTGCGCTGGTTAGCAGTTCGATTAATTAATATTTCCATATGTGGTGTTTTTGTAGAATATTAAGCTCGCGATGATAGTTTAGTAGTGAGAATATTATTATTCAATTGGGATCTATACAGCGCTTTGGCATTCTACTCAAAAAAAATATCACATATTATATTTCATATATTAAATTAAGATATCTAGCCCTTTTTTCCATTTCTCCTTAAATAATTATCAGGATATTCGTAAAGTTCCACTGCACGTTGACATCAAACCGAGATATCTTTATCATTTTATCAAATCTTTAAAATTTAGTCTTTATTATTAGCCAGTACATATAGTACCTGAACAAGCCTCTGTTATACCTAGGAAGCTATAGACTAAAAGTGCCAAAGTCACTAAAAAACAAATTAAGGCCTGGGTAAAAGCGATACATCGGGAACCAGCACCAGCAGCACTACCAGTAACTCGTACAGAAATTTTGGAAGTCGACACATCCTCTATAGTAGAAACAGAGAAGTTTTCAGACTTATCTCGGGAAGATTTAATACAATTGCTTCTTAAAATATAACAGCCCGTTCCTGTTACTGACCGGGACCAGCGAAGTACTGATCCGTCTTCATTCTCTATTCACCTTTTATATAGGAACTAATTTTTTTCAAAGCTATTTTGAACAATCCGGCAGAGGCGGATACGGAGCCTCCAGCAGAACCAGCAAGCCAGGTAGAGGCAGACACAAAGCCTATAGCAAAACCAGCAGAACCAGCAAAACCACAAGAGACTTTAATAGAGTCACCCACAATTCCGACATTTCAACAACATCAATTAGAAAAAAAGACGGGACGTCGTTTATTAAAAAGGTCAAGTAAGTTAATATTTAAATAATTCTTTTATTTTCATATAGGCCCGTACTGAACTAATATAAGCAAATTCAAACCTGACAACAGCCACCCGAACAACATCTGAGGTCTCCAATATTACACCATCTCAATCCATTTCTCAATCGGGTTATACAAAACTGCTCAAGACAGCCTCAATCGTAAGTCATTCCCGTAAAAACCGAACTAAAGCGACAAACATTCCACTGACATATACCGAATATTTTAATCTTATTTACATAGATCTCCATATTTATTGCATTACAAAAAATCTATTCCCGGACACTAGAAAGATTCAGAATGTCTAAAAGCAGATATTTACCTCTCGTAGTCTTACTTCAGCCCCTTTTCTAAAGTCAGTTCAAGTACAAATTGAACAGTTTCTTTTAAGTTTTCGAAATCATATAATAAACGCTACTCAAAAGATTATCGAGTCCGAATATGTCCTCCCCTTCTCTATACTAGCTTAAGCAAAATAAGTTAAATATCTTCTAGAAAAAAACAGGTTTCTTTCTAAGAAGGATTTCTAAGATATAAGTCAACCAAACATTCAAAACCGCAACGGTTCTGTACTAACCTCAGCAAAAGCCGAGTCCGCCACTATTCTTTTTTCTAGTTATACCCCAAGTATTGATTCGATATTTCTGTAATACTTCTAATAGTCATTAGGTCAAAAATCCGACGCTATATCAAAAAGTAAATAGTATCACTATCTCCTAGATCACTACAGTTCTATGGAGGGCTTTAAAAAGACTCGAAACCAGTACTATCGATTCAAGTTGTACTTTGAAATCTTTAAATAGATAACGTAAGTAGAATCCACCTATTTATAGAGATACGAGGCTAATATAGGGCTATTCTAGACTAATATATAATTTATTTAGAATTCTGGAGAATTCGTCGAGAATTATATTAAACTAATATTATATTGATGTTGTTGGTACTAATTAAGCAGAAACTAGACGCGTTTGGGGTCTTTAAAGACAAGTACTACGTTGTTAGCATTCCAGAGGATACCCAAGAATTATTAGATATGGAGGATGCTTTAGTTTTACAAATTGAAAAAAATATTAAATCGGTGAAAGGTGCCGACAATTTACGAGAGGCCCGTATAGATTTAGAGGGTGCTACTAAAGACCTTTAAGAGGCCGATATATCTTCCCCCCTTTCCTTTTATTTTGAACTTGATACTCTTAACTAAATTATTAATTTCTTGTTTATTTAATGATGTTATGGTTCTGTATATATCTTTTCTGTCACGAAACGTACAGTCTAATTCTTATGAGATATCTGACTGAAAAGTTTAATGTTTATTATAATTTTTTTAACCGTATTTTTATTATCTTAGATGGTTGTATATAGTGCCTCCGTAGATCCGAACAAGACGCGTCTGATGGAGATTATTTTTGAGATGGAAACTATTTTTTAGGATGTAAACTGTTCTTTAAAATAGAAACTACTCCATCTGATGCAAGCCCTTCTTAGAATGGAACGAATTTCTTAGGATAGAAAAGACTTCTTAGAATAGAAGGACTCCACCCGAAAGACAGGTTTCCATCCTGCCCATCTTGCCCATCTTGCCTTAGGATGGGCAGGATGGAGCAGGATGGAAATGTGTTTTTTTCCTGATGTCACTCCACCTAATCTTCTAACAGTTTTTAATTAGAAGTATAAAGGTAAAAGATACTACGTAAAATCGTTCCGTCAAACAAAAAGCAATATAAAAGTTTCTACAGCGCTATATAAACTTCTTTCAAAATCTAAGAATTTAACATAAATTATTATTTTTATATTTTACAGTATATAGTTTTAATAGTTCGTGGCTGTACTTCTGAAGCAATATACAAGATGTGCATGCATAATTAACAGAATTCAGATTTTTTAATTTAATTAGAAGCATAAAGTTAAGAAATACTACATAAAATCGTTTTATTAAGCGAGAAGTAACATAGAAGCTTTTATAACGCTATATAAACTCCTCTCAAAACCTGAGAATTTAATATAAGTTATTATTTCTATGTTCTATAATATATAGCTCTAGCAGCCCGTGGCTATATTCTTAAAGCAATATATAATATATACATACATAATTAACAATATTCAGATTTTTTTAATTATGTATGATAAACTAAAATTTTTTTTTTAAAATATTAAAACTTATTTTATTAATTTTATAAATTTTTTTTTCGAAATTATATATCTCCGCATTAAAACTACATTAGGAAAAAAATATTTTTCCATTTTGCCCATCCTAGCAGGGGGGTTTCCATCGCGGTTTTTTCTACTATGTGATTAGTTCAAGAAAAACCACAACAAAAATAAGTGAATTTTAAACTAATTATATAGCTTAAAAATATTGAGATGGTATAGGATGGAGCGCGATGGAAACTCCCCTGCTAGAATGATAGAATGGAAACATGTTTTTTTCCTGATGTATATTATAACTTATAAAATTACTTAGATTTTAAACCAAGACTTTAAAATTAAAGCCTTCTTTTACTTGATTATATAAGATAATAGACGGAGATTATAGTTTTCGTATAATCAAGTTCAAGGCTTTTTTATAATTATAGACAATTAATCAAATTCAAACTAAACTTTTAATATCTAAAGCTAGTTTTAACTTAGTATGGCTGGTGTTACGCAAAGACATCAAACAGATTTTTAAAAGTCAGACACTACCTATTTTTACAAAAACTAAGGCTAGTACTGGAACTATTTAGCTAGCAATTCTTAAAAAAATTCGTCTTCTTTTTTATTTTGCTTATATTATAAAAAAGCTTAATGACCCCCTTCTCGCCACTATTAACCTAGATAATAATGATGATTATAAAACAGTTATACGAGCCCACGAGACGAAGATTCGCATTATTAACGAAATAATAACCGCTTTCAGCAAAAAACTAAAGTCGAAAGAAAAAATTAAGATTTTAAAAGCTAGAGCTCTTATTAAAGATATTATCATTAATAATATCGATACAAACCCTAATACAGCAGTTAAAGCGCTTAATCAACTTTATTTAGATCAAAAAGTTCTTAAAAAAGTAAAAAAAAAAAAGTTAAAACTCTTAATTAACCTAAAATTAAATTAAGAAGAACTTAATAAACCTTTTAAAAATCCGTTTAAGCTTTTTTATTTATTTAAGTTTTTTTTAAAATCGAAAATTAATATAATTTATTTATAGATTAGGTTAAAAAACAGGTTTGAATTATTTACAACTCTTCAAAATTAGTACTAAGCTAGTTAGTTAAACTAGATATTAATCTTAGTATTTTGGTTATCAGAAATTTATTAATTACTTTAGTAGATTTTCGATATAATATAGCAGACGTTATTAAGTTTACTGATTTACTCAAACAGCTAATTTTAGCTAATTTAAAATCACTCTTTAACGATCTTCTTCAAGTTAATGAAGAGCTAAGGTCAGTCTAAAAGTTTACGAAGAATAAAACGATAAAATATAATTTATTAAAAAATAAACTTATAGCAACGACTATAATAGTTAGTAAAAAGATTAATATAATTCTTATTAATATACATTTACGTATTAATACAGATGTTTTAACTTAATTAATTCGTTATTAAGATTTGAAGACCACATATTTAATTGTGGTTTTTTATAAAGCTAGTGGAGTTAATTTATTACTTCCAGTACATCAACCTTAATTTAATACCCCAGATTTTATTTAATTGTATTGTATTAAAAAATTAGGTTATTTTTAAATTCTATATATACTCGTGTGTTGCAGGTTATGAACAATTGCGCTTCGTGAACAACAACGACAACCTCAGCGATACCACTACGAACGTTAAAACCCAGCGCAACGCTGGGTTTTAAAAAAAAAAAAAAATTTTACGTCAATCGTTACTCAAAAGACTTTCGAGTAATGTGGCTATTTTGTATTTAAACTCTATAAACGTTTAGTTATTTTCAAATTACTATAATTATTATCAAAATTATACAATTAAACAGAAACGACATTATCTTCATTATTATTAATAATATAATAGATACTGATACGGCAATGAAAAATACTTTAAATACTCTTCATCATATCAATTTCAAAAATTGTAATATTTCAAAAATGGCGCGGCAGTATGGCGTTAACCGCTAGCGTTTATAGCGTTGTCTCAAGGGCATTAACGTTAGATAATACTATTCGTTAGAACAGTCTTTAAACGCTGTATAAAAATAAGAGCTTATAGATTAGATACTACGTTATTTTGATCGAGGATTTCCACTCAATCCGGCTATTGTTTTGAATAAAGTATCCGAACTACGTTGGGCTGTCTACTCTGACGTTTCTAATTTCCATTGGTCGTGGGTATTCCGATTTAAAAAGTAATTTAGTGATTAGTTAAACTGTAGAATTTTAAGTTGCATTGATATGAAATGTATAACAGCAGTTTCAGCGACATCGATTAAGCTATATTTTGAACAAATAAGTAATTGTTCGTAAACAACGTTATTTCAACATTATATTAATATTTTATAATTTCGAGCTATTATACAAAACAAAATTATAAAATAAGGCAATATATAGAATTTCGATGAAAAAGGCATTATGTTAAAACATAGTTAGCGTTATTAGAACATTATACGTCGTAATACACACGTTCGGCCAGCTTAAGACGAAAACAGAGAGAATATTATTATTATTAATTGCATTAATACCGACAACACTAAAACAATGCCACCAACCATTATTTTTAAAGATGTCTATTATATGGAAGACTGGTACACAGCTTTAAATAACGAGAAAATTAATTTTGGCGTTATAAAAAAGAGGTAGACGAATAACGCATTAAGCATTTAATAAACTTGTTAATTCAAAGCCTACTCACGGATTAATACGCCGTTCAATACGCTTAAAAATCATCTACTTATTTTCGATAATCACAAATCACACGTATCCATTAAATTTCTAGACTTTTGCAATATTAATGATATAAAATTACTATATATGTCCTCTTACAGCACCTATTTTCTTCAATTGTTGGACGTCGAATTATTCGATCTACTATAATAGTATTATTTAATCTATGTTGTTAAAATTTTGTATAATATAAACTATCAGCTGTCTTTATCAAAGGCTTAGTTCTATTAAGTGTTCAGAGAGGTATATAATAAAATATTTATAAAAAAGAATATCCTGTTTATATAGTGTTAATCTGGGTATTTCTTATATAATCTTAATTTTATTATTAGATAGTGCAGGGAGACAACCTTTTTAATTATAAGTCTAATTACTACAGACTTGGTACGAACGCCTTAAATGTTAAAAAATATTATTAATATTAAAAATAAATTAATTATATACGAAATCTCACCGTTATAATGTTATTTAGTTAACGTGTTTGTAAAATTGGTAGAACTTAATGTTGTACGCTGTAATTTGCTAGAAATACAGTTTAAAGTATTACAAATAATTTATAAAGAAAGACAGCGACGTAGTAGCCGACGTTGTTTAATATTAGGGCAAAATAGTGATCATTTGGTAACCAGTGCAGACATACAATGTATAAAAGCAGACTTAAACGAAAAATAATAAATAGCAGTAGTAAAAAAACAATAGTTTAAGCGTCGTGGGCGTCTACTGAAGCAGCCTATACGTTCTGTGCTTGCCGCTGTTTTTATTAACAATAGTATAAGACGGAATATGTTATCGACTCGTATTAATGACCAAACCGACGTTAGTACTAATTCCAATCCCTTTATAGCTAGTAACAGTGATTCGAGGGCATTATCTGAAAGCCTTTTAGACAGTAATTAAGCTAGTAAATTATTTTTTTTCCAAAACCCAGCGCGGCGCTAGGTTTTGGCGTTTGTAGTAGTATCGCTGAGGTTGTCGTTGTTGTTCACGAAACGCAATTATTCATAACCTGCAACACACGAGTATATTTTATATATTTAAAATAAAAATTGTTTGAGGCCTACATAGCCTAGCTAAGAAGAACTTCAGAACTGCGCTAGTTAACAGTTCGATCAATCAATATTTCTATATATAATGTTTTTATAAAATACTAAGTTTGCGATAATAGTTTAATAATAAAAATATTATTACCTGATTAAGATCTGCACAGCGCTTTAATATTTTACTTAAAAAAGATATTACATATTATATTTTATATATTAAATTAAGATATCTAGTTTTTTTTTTTATTTTTCCCTAAATAATTATTAGAATATTCGTAAAATTTTATTATACGTCGACATCGAATTAAGACATCTTTATTCATCAGGAAAAAAACACATTTCCATCCTGCTCCATCCTGTCCATCCTAAGGCAAGATGGGCAAGATGGGCAGGATGGAAACCTGCCTTCCGGGTGGAAGCCCTCCTTAGGATGGAGAGCCCTTCTTAGGATGGAGAGCCTTCCTTAGGATGGAAAACATTGGCAAAATCTTGGCATAAAATTTTTGCAATATAATAACAATAATAATATTAATCAAAATTAAAATTTGATAATAATAGTAATAATAATAATTTAATAATAATAATAATAATAAATTTTCTAGGTTATGTTTTTAATATTACAAAAACGGCAAATATTGCCAAAAGAGGCAAATTTCTAGAAATTGCAAATTTGCGAAATTGGAAGAAAAACAAATTTACGAAAATAATAATTTTACCAAAAACGTCAAACAACAACACAATAAAAAAAAGAAAAAACACAATAAAAACAACACAAATAAAAATAAAAATACAAAACAACACAAAAAAAAAAAATAAAAAACAACACAAATAAAAAACAACAAACAACAAACAACAAAAAAAATAAATTAAAAATTAAAAATTTAAAAATTAAAAAATTAAAAAATTAAAAAATTACTTAGAAAAAAATTACTTAGAAAAAATAGAAAAAAAAAGTTGAATATTATTTCTAAGTAAAAAAATTTTTTTTTTTCTAAGTCAATTTTTTTTTTTTTTTTTTTTTTTTGGTGGTGGTGGTGGTGGTGGTGGTGGTGAAGTGAAAAGAACTAAGTTTTTTTTTCAAAAAAATGGGGGGCATTGAATTATTTATAATAATTCTTTTGTTTATATTTGATTACTTATTTTAGAAAGTCAAACATCAAAAAATGACAAACATATTGTGTTGCAATATCAACACATTATTAATTTTGCAACACAATTATTTGATGTGGTTTTTGTTTGCTGCGATGGAGCGCGATGGACTGCGATGGAGTGCTTTCCATCCGATGAAAGGCCTTCCATCCGATGCAGTTAAGGAACTATGTTTTTTTCCTGATGTTATTTTATTAAATCTTTAAAATTTAGTTTCTATTATTAGCTAGTACGTATAATACCTGAACAAGCTTCTGTTATATCTAGAAAACTATAAACTAAAAGTGCTAAAGTTATTAAAAAACAAATTAAAATTCGGATAAAAGTGACATATCGGGAATTAGCACTAGTAGCACTACCAGTAACCTATATAGAAATTTTAGAAGTTAATATATCCTCTATAGTAGAAATAAAGAAGTTTTTAGACTTATTTCGGAAAGATTTAATACGATTACTTTTTAAAATATAATAGCCCGTTTCTATTACTAATTAAGACTAGCGGAATACTGATCCGTCTTCATTCTTTATTCACTTTTTATATAGAAATTAATTTTTTTCAAAACTATTTTAAACAATTCGGTAGAGGCGGATACGAAGCCTTCAGCAGAACTAACAAGCCAGGTAGAGACAGATATAGAGTCTATAGTAAAATTAGTAGAACTAGCAAAACCATAAGAGACTTTAATAGAGTTACTTATAATTCCAACATTTCAACAACATCAATTAAAGAAAAAAACGGGACGTTATTTATTAAAAAAATCAAGTAAATTAATATTTAAATAATTCTTTTATTTTCATATAAGCCCGTACTAAACTAATATAAGCAGATTTAAATCTAATAATAATTACTCGAGCAGCATCTAAGGTCTCTAGTATTACACTATTTTAATCTATTTCTTAATTAGGTTATATAGAATTATTTAAAATAACCTTAATTATAAATCGTTCCTATAAAAACCAAATTAAGGTAACGAATATTTTACTGATATATATTAAATATTTTAATTTTATTTATATAAATCTCTATGTTTATTATATTATAAAAAATCTATTCTCGAATACTAAAGAGATTTAAAATATCTAGAAATAAATATTTATTTCTCGTAATTTTACTTTGGCCCCTTTTCTAAAGTTAATTTAACATCAGGAAAAAAACACATTTCCATCCTGCTCCATCCTGTCCATCCTAAGGCAAGATGGGCAAGATGGGCAGGATGGAAACCTGCCTTCCGGGTGGAAGCCCTCCTTAGGATGGAGAGCCCTTCTTAGGATGGAGAGCCTTCCTTAGGATGGAAAACATTGGCAAAATCTTGGCATAAAATTTTTGCAATATAATAACAATAATAATATTAATCAAAATTAAAATTTGATAATAATAGTAATAATAATAATTTAATAATAATAATAAATTTTCTAGATTATGTTTTTAATATTACAAAAACGGCAAATATTGCAAATTTCCAGAAATTGCAAATTTGCGAAATTGGAAGAAAAACAAATTTACGAAAATAATAATTTTACCAAAAACGTCAAACAACAACACAATAAAAAAAAAGAAAAAACACAATAAAAACAACACAAATAAAAATACAAATACAAAACAACACAAAAAATAAAAATAAAAAACAACACAAATAAAAAACAACAAACAACAAAAAAATAAATTTAAAATTTAAAATTTAAAATTTAAAATTAAAAAGTTAAAAAATTAAAAAATTAAAAAATAACTTAGAAAAAAATAACTTAGAAAAAATAATTTAGAAAAAAATTACTTAGAAAAAAATAATTTAGAAAAAAAAAGTTGAATATTAGTTATTTCTAAATAAATTTTTTTTTTTTTTTTTTTTTTTTGGTGGTGGTGGTGGTGGTGAAGTGAAAAGAACTAAGTTTTTTTTTCAAAAAAATGGGGAGCATTGAATTATTTATAATAAATCTTTTGTTTACATTTGATTACTTATTTTAGAAAGTCAAACATCAAAAAATGACAAACATATTGTGTTGCAATATCAACACATTATTAATTTTGCAACACAATTATTTGATGTGGTTTTTGTTTGCTGCGATGGAGCGCGATGGACTGCGATGGAGTGCTTTCCATCCGATGAAAGGCCTTCCATCCGATGCAGTTAAGGAACTATGTTTTTTTCCTGATGAAATATAAATTAAACAATTTTTTTTAAGTTTTTAAGGTTATATAGTAAATGCTATTTAAAAGATTATTAAGTTTGAATATATCCTCCCCTTCTCTATACTAACTCGAGTAGAATAAATTAAATATCTTTTAAAAAAAAACAAGTTTCTTTCTAAAAAAAATTTCTAGAATATAAATCAGTCAAATATTTAAAATTGCAGCGATTCTATACTAACTTTAATAAAAGTTAAGTCTATTACTGTTCTCTTTTTCAGTTACATCAGGAAAAAAACATGTTTCCATCCTGCCATCTTAGCAGGGGAGTTTCCATCGCGCTCCATCCTGTGCCATCTCAGTATTTTTAAGCTATATAATTGGTTTAAAATTCGCTTATTTTTGTTGTGGTTTTTCTTGAACCAATCACATAGCAGAAAAAACCGCGATGGAAACCCCTCTGCTAGAATGGGCAGGATGGAAAAATGTTTTTTTCCTGATGTATATTCTAAGTACTGATTCAATATTTCTGTAATACTTCTAATAATTATTAAGTTAAAAATCTGATGTTATATTAAAAAGTAAATAATATTACTATCTTCTAAATCGTTATAGTTCTATAAAAAGCTTTAAAAAAATTCGAAACTGATACTATCAATTTAAGTTATATTTTAAAATCTTTAAATAGACAACGTAAGTAGAATCCATTTATTTATGAAGATACGAAGCTAACGTAGAGCCATTTCAGATCAATACATAATCTATTTAGAATTCTGAAGAATTCATTAAAAATTATATTAAACTAATATCATATCGATGCTATTAATATCAATTAAGCAAAAACTAGATGTATTCGAAATTTTTAAAAATAAATACTATATTATTAACATTTCAGAAAATACCCAAAAATCATTAAATATGAAAAATGCTTTAGTTTTATAAATTAAAAAAAATATTAAATTAATAAAAGATATCAATAACTTACAAGAAACTTGTACAGATTCAGAAAGTATTATTAAAAATTTTTAAAAAATTAATATATCTTTCCCCCTTTCCTTTCATTCTAAACTTAATACCCTTAACTAAATTATTAATTTCTTGTTTATTTAATAATATTATAGTTTTATATATATCTTTCCCGTCACGAAACGTGCAGTCTAATTTTTATAAAATATCTAATTAAAAAGTTTAATATTTATTATAATTTTTTTAATTATATTTTTATTATCTTAGATAGTCGTATACAGTGTCTCTATAAATTTAAACAAAACACGTTTAATAAAAATTATTTTTAAAATAGAAACTATTCCTTAGAATATAAACTATTCTTTAAAATAAAAACTATTCCATTCGATACAAGCTCTTCTTAGAATAGAACGGGCTTCTTAAAATAAAAAGGGCTCCTTAGAATGGAAAGGGCTTCTTAAGATAAAAGAGCTTTACTCGGAAGATAGGTTTCCATCCTGCCCATCTTGCCCATCTTACCTTAGGATAGGCAGGATAGAGTAGGATGGAAATGTGTTTTTTTCCTAATAATAATTTATCTTTCTTTAATCTGTAATAAAGGGGCTTTTATTAGCTGTAAAATATAGTCTTATTTAATATAAGAAGTTTTATAGCGTCTAACTCTTTTCTTCAAATATTTCTAGTAGTCAATATAAGCTTATATATCTACTCGCGAAAGGCGATAATTCGTAGCTTTTCATAATCTGTGAATCCTTTACTAGCTATAGCTATGGTATAAATATTAAGTCGGCTCGACCCCCTTTTCTTAGGTTTAAGTTTAGTCGATTCAAAATAAAGATAAGCGTTTGCTTAAATTCTACTATTTAAGCTGCTATCTAGATAAGTTCTGACTACACTAATTCTTCTATTATTAGAGGTTAAGAGGTGGCCATACGAAAGAAAGGTATTAGAATACTAGAACCAATAATAATTATATTTTTATAAACTATTATTCTTTATTTTTTATTTTTTCTTTTCCTATTGTATGAATTATGCCTAGTTGTTGGTTGACAGCGCCTGAAACTCTTCCGGCGTTAAGGGGGCGTAAAATAAAAAATCTATTATTAATAAGGTTCGATAAGAGTAGATAAGATATAACTCGCAACAGACAATAAGTTAATGTAAATAATTAAATAAAATGTAAAATTATGATATTTATCAAAGTCTGTTAAAAGTGTTTAAAGCGTAATACGATATATTTTAAATAATAAAATTAACTTAATATTTAGATTGATACTTAGATTATTCAATATCGATTTAAATCGTTATTAAAGGGTAGTTATATATACATATTCTATATATATAAGGAAAGACATTCAAAGGACATTTTTTTAAGATTATATTATAGTGGTCTTATTTATCCGGCTCAAGGCCTGCCGAAGGCAGCCATAGTTTGTTGTGTATTATCATGTGGTATTTCGGATATCATGCTTTTATGACACCACTTTGGACGAACATCACGGTTTCCTGACACTACACTCCGTATGCCTAGGACGACTGTCTCCTGACACCACCTCCGTAGGCCTAGGGCGAACGTCTAGGAGAGCGTCTCCTGACACTTGCTATATTAGTATTGAAAAAATCTTGGGTCGATTGGTCTTGATACTCTATATGCTGAGTAAAGCTCTCTAGACCTTCTTCATTAATCTTTTATAATAGAGTTGAACGAAGGTCTCTTCAGTCTAGTCTGAAAGCTTGTTACAAAGGGTTAAGAATTAAGTCGTGTAATTAAAAATTTTCTTAAATTTTTATTTAATCTTGAAAATTGCTTTAGTAGTTTGTTTTTTCTTGTTGATTACTCTCTAGTAATTAAGTAAGATTATTTTAAAATTAAGCTATGTTGTGAGTTCTTTAAGAATATTAAGAAGTCTTTCTTCTGTCTTTGTTATAGTTCGTTTTTTTACAAAAAACTTCGCTTAGTCGTTAATTGAGTCTTTAAATTATATTAAGGTATAATTTATCTTTCTTTGGTTTATAACGAAAGGGCCTTTATTAATTATAAAATATAGTTTTATCTAATATAAGAAGTTTTGTAGTGTTTAACTTTTCTCTTTAAATATTTCTAGTGGTTGGTATAAGCTTGTATATCTGCTTATAAAAGGCGGTAACTTGTGGTTTTTTGTGACCTGTAAGTCCTTTACTAGCTGTAGTTGTAATATAGATATTAAGTCGGCTTGACCCCCTTTTTTTAGATTTAAGTTTAATTAATCTAGAATAAAAGTAAGCGTTTGCTTGAATTTTACTATTTAGGCTACTATCTGGGCAAATTTTAGTTATATTAGTTCTTCTATTATTAAAGGTTAAGAGATAGCCGTACGAAAAAAAAATACTAAGATACTAGAACTAGTAGTAATTATATTTTTATAAGCTGTTATTCTTTATTCTTTTTCTTTCTTTTCCTACTGCACGAATTGTGCCTGATTATCAACTAATAGCGTCTGGAATTCTTCCGGCGTTAGAAAGACATAAGATAAAAAATCTATTATCAATAAAATTCGATAAGAGTAGATAAAATACAACTCGCAATAAGCAACAAATTAATGTAAATAATTAAATAAAATATAAAATTATGATATTTATCGAACATCAGGAAAAAAACATGTTTCCATCCTGCCATCTTAGCAGGGGAGTTTCCATCGCGCTCCATCCTATACCATCTTAGTATTTTTAAGCTATATAATTAGTTTAAAATTCACTTATTTTTATTGTGGTTTTTCTTGAACCAATCACATAGCAGAAAAAACCGCGATGGAAACCCCCCTGCTAGGATGGCAGGATGGAAACATGTTTTTTTCCTGATGAAGTCTATCGAGAGTGTTCGAAACGTAATGCGATATATCTTAAATAATAAAGTTAACTTAATACTTACATCAGGAAAAAAACATGTTTCCATCCTGCCATCTTAGTAGGGGAGTTTCCATCGCGCTCCATCCTGTGCCATCTTAGTATTTTTAAGCTATATAATTAGTTTAAAATTCGTTTATTTTTGTTATGGTTTTTCTTGAACCAATTATATAGCAGAAAAAACCGCGATGGAAACCCCCCTGCTAGGATGGGCAGGATGGAAAAATGTTTTTTTCCTGATGTAGACTAATACTTAAATTATCTAGTACCAATTTAAGTCATCACTGGAGGGTGGTTATATATATATATTTTATATATATAAGGAAGGATATTTAAAGAACGTTCATCAGGAAAAAAACACATTTCCATCCTGCTCCATCCTGCCCATCCTAAGGCAAGATGGGCAAGATGGGCAGGATAAAAACCTACCTTCCAAATAAAGCCCTTCCATCCTAAGAAGCCCTTTCCATCCTAAGGAGCCCATTCCATCCTAAAAAAGGCTTATATCAGATAGAGTAATTTCCATCTTAAGAAACAGTTTACATCCTAAGGAATAGTTTCTATTTTAAAAATAATCTCTATTAAACACGTCTTGTTTAGATTTATAGAGGCACTGTATACGACTATCTAAGATAATAAAAATACAGTTGAAAAAATTATAATAAATATTAAACTTTTTAATTGGATATCTTATAAGAACTAGACTGTACGTTTCATAACAAAAAAGATATATACAAAGCCATAATATCATTAAATAAACAAGAAATCAATAATTTAGTTAAGGGTATCAAGTTCAAAATAAAAGGAAAGGGGGGAAGATGCATCAGCTTCTTGAGGGTCTTCAGTAGCACCCTCTGGATCTGTACGGGCCTCTCGTAAGTTGTCAGCACCTTTCACCGATTTAATATTTTTTTTAATTTGTAAAACTAAAGCATCCTCTATATCTAATGATTCTTGGGTATCCTCTGAAATGCTAACAACGTAGTGCTTATCTTTGAAAACTTCGAACACATCTAGTTTCTGCTTAATCAGTATTAACAGCATCAATATAATATTGGTTTAATATAATTCTCGACGAATTCTCTAGAATTCTAAATAGATTATATATTAATTTAAAGTAACTCTACGTTAGCTTCGTATCTTTATAAATAAATAAATTCTACTTACGTTATCCATTTAAAAATTTTAAAATATAACTTAAATTAACAGTACTAATTTTGAGTCTTTTTAAAGCTCTCCACAGAACTATAGTAATCTAGAAGATAGTAATATTATTTACTTTTCGATATAATATCAGATTTTTAACTTAATAATTATTAGAAATATTACAAAAATATTAAATCAGTACTTAGGGTATAACTAGAAAAGAAAATAATAACAGATTCAACTTCTACTAAAGTTAATACAGAACCGCTACAGCCTTAAATATTTAATTAACTTATATCTTAAAAATCTTTCTTAAAAAGAAACCTATTTTTTTCTAGAAGATATTTAACTCATTCTACTTAAATTAATATAAAAAAGAGGAAGATATATTCGAACTCAATAATTTTCCAAGCAACGTTTACTACATAACTTTAAAAATTTAAAAGAAACTATTTAATTTATATTTAAACTAACTTTAAAAAAGAAGCTGAAGTAAAATTACGAAAAGTAAATATCTACTCCCAGACATTTTAAACTTTTTTAATATCTAAAAATAGATTTTTTATAATACAATAGATATAAAAATCTATGCAAATAAGATTAAAATATTCGATATATGTCAATAGAATATTCGTTGCTTTAATTCAGTTTTTATAAGAATAACTTATAACTGAAGCTATCTCGAACAGTTCCGTACAACCCGATTAAGAAATATATTAAAATAATATAATATTGGAGACTTTAGATGCTACTCGAGTAACTGTTGTTAAGTTTAAATCTACTTATATCAGTTCAGTACGGGCCTATATAAAAATAAAAGAATTATTTAAATATTAACTTACTTAACCTTTTTAATAAACGACGTCCTGTCTTTTTCTCTAATTAATATTATTAAAATGTCGGAATTATAAATAATTTTATTAAAATCTCTTATAGTTTTGCTAGTTCTGCTAGTTTTACTATAAGTTCTATGTCTACCTTTACCTAGCTTGTTAATTCTACTAGAGGCTTTATATCTACCTCTACCAAATTATTCAAAATAGCTTTGAAAAAAATTAATTCCTATATAAAAAGTAAATAAAAAATAAAGACGGATTAATACTCCGCTAGTCCTAATTAATAATAAAAACAAGTTATTATATTTTAAAAAATAATCATATTAAATCTTTTTGAGATAAATCTGAAAACTTCTCTATTTCTACTATAAAGGATATATCAACTTCCGAAGTTTCTGTACAAATTGCTAGTAGTACTACTAGTACTGGTTTCTAATATATCGCTTTTACCTAAGCCTTAATTTATTTTTTAATAACTTTGGCACTTTTAATCTATAGCTTTCTAAGTATGACAGAGGCTTGTTTAGATATTATATATACTAGCTAATAATAAAAACTAAATTTTAAAGATTTAATAAAATAATAAAGATATCTCGGTTTAATATCGACGTACAATAAAATTTTACGAATATCCTAATAATTATTTAAAAAAAAATAAAAAAAAAGGCTAAATATCTTAATTTAATATATAAAATATGATATATAATATCTTTTTTAAGTAAAATACCAAAACGCTGTATAGATTCTAATCAGGTAATAATATTCTTACTATCAAACTATCATCACAAACTTAGTATTTTATAAAAATACTACATATAGAAATATTGATTAATTAAATTATTAATCAACACAGTTCTAAAGTTCTTCTTAACTAAACTATATAGGCCTTGAGTAGTTTTTATTTTAAATATATAAAATATATATATAAAATCTAAAAATAACTTAATCTTTTAATACAATATAATCAAATAAAATTTAAGGCATTAAGCTAGAGTTAACACACTAAAAGTAGTAAATCAGCTCTATTAACTCTATAAAAGATTATAATTAAATATATAGTCTTCAAATCTTAACAACGAATTAATTAAGTCAAAACATCTGCATTAATATGTAAATATATATTAATAAGAACTACATTAATCTTTTCACTAATTGTTATAGCCATTACCACAAGTTCATTTTCTAATAGATTATATTTTACTATTTTATTCTCCGTAAACCTCTAAACCGACCTTAACTCTTCACCGACCTGAAAGAGATTATTAAAAAGTAATTTCAAATTAGCCAAAGTTAGCTATTTAAGTAAATTAATAAACTTAACAACGTCTGCCGTATTATATCAGAAATTTGCTAAAGTAGTTAACAAATTTCCAATAACTAAAATACTAAAATTAATATCTAGTTCGATTAATTAACCTAGTATTAACCTTAGAAAATTATAAATAGTTCAAACTTATTTCTTAACCTGGTTTATAAACAAATTATATTAATTTTAGATTTTAAAAAAAACCTAAATAAGTAGGAAGGCCTGAACAGATCTTTAGAAAACTTACCAAGTTCTTCCTAGTTTAGTTCCAGGTTAACTGAGAGTTTTAACTTTCTCTTCCTTATTCTTTTAGGGACTTTTTAACTTAAATAAAGCTAATCAAGTGCTTTAATCGCTGTGTTAGGGTCCGCATCGGCACTATTAGTAATAGCATTCTCAATAGGAGCCTTAACCTTTAAAATCTTAGCTTTTTCTTTTAACTTTAGTTTTTTGCCAAAAGCGGTTACCATTTTATTAATAGTGCGAATCTTTGTCTCGCGGGCTCGTACAGCTGCTTTATAATCATCGTCGTTATCTGGGTCAATAATAGCAGAAAGGGGGTCATTAAGCTCTTTTATAATATAAGCAAAATAAAAAAGAAGACGAACTTTTTTAAAAATTACTAGCCAAACAATTCCAGTACTAGCCTTAATTTTTATAAAAACAAGCGGTATCTAACTTCTAAAAATCTATTCAACGTCTTTATATAACACCAGTTATACTAGGTTAAAGCTAGCCCCAGATATTAAAAGTTCGGTTTAAATTTAATCAATTATTTATAATTACAAAAAAACTTTGAACTTAACTGTACAAGAATTATAATCTCTGTCTACTATCTTATATAATCAAATAAGAAGGGCTTTAATTTTAAAGTCTTAATTTAAAATCTAAGTAATTTTACAAATTACGATATAGTTTTAATGCGAAAATATATAATTTCAAAAAAGAAATTTATAAGGTTAACAAAATAAGTTTTAGTATTTTAAAAAAAAAGCTTTAATTTATTATACATGATTAAAAAAAATCAGAATATTATTAACTATGCATATATATATTGTATATTGCTTCAGGGGTATAGCCGCGGGCTACTAGAGCTATATACTATAAAATATAGAAATAATAGCTTATGTTAAATCTTTAGGTTTTAGGAGAAGCTTATATAGCGCTATAGAAGCTCCTATGCTACTTCCCGCCCGACAAAACGATCTTATATAATATTCCTTAGCTTTATGCTTCTAATTAAATTAAAAAATCTGAATTCTGTTAATTATGCATACATATCCTGTATATTACTTCAAGGGTACAGCCACGGGCTGCTAGAGCTATATATTATAGAACATAAAAATAATAGCTTATGTTAAATCCTCAAGTTTTAAGAGGAGCTTATATAGCGTTATAGAAGCTCCTATGCTGCTTTCCGCCCGATAGAACGATCTTACGTAGTATCCCTTACCTTTATACTTTTAATTAAAAACTTAGTTTTTTAGTTAAAGTAAATATTAATCTATAAAGCAAATATATCTAAAGGTTTCGCTAGCTTGCCTAAGTTTAGGAATTCTTTTTCTAGACTTTTTGAGGTTTTGTATTAGCCTTCTCCAGATCCTATAAATATACTAAAATAAAGATCGGAATGAATGTTGGGAATTGTGTTATAGTGTTGTATTTTAAGATTAGTAAAGATCTATAATTAACTTATAATTACTAAATTTTTAGACTTTATATTTCGCCACACTCGTTTTTTATAATAAATTGGTAATATTATGTCTTTAGATTTTAGGAAACTGGTTAGAACTTCTAATAGCCTTTTTAAGTGTTATATCTACCTCTGAGCTTTATTTAGATCTTTTAAATGGTACGAAAAATATATTGAAACAAAATATTAATCCTTCATTTCTATATTATTAGAAAGCGGGGTAAATCAGACTATTATTTTTCAAGAAATATTGTTAGTAGACGTAAATAGTGCTGAGGAAAACCTAAATCACTTAGAAACGACCTCGGAGAGCTCTTTTGTACGAAATGACGAAATATTAAAAGATTTAAGTACTTGATAATTTAATTAACTAGAATTTTTTATTCCTAGGCTATCTTTTTTAATCAAGGATATAGAAGCCTTATTCAGTGCTTTCTTAGATCCGATAATTGCTTAGATGAAAAATAATCTATAATTTCTTTTTATTAACTTAGAGAATTTTAAATTAGTAAAATAGTTTATTGAAGAAGATATTTCTTAAACAGCAATTAATCGGTATTTCAATCATGAGATAGGTTTAGGCGTTAGAAGTGTTAATATAAAGTTATTTAAGTCTGCTTATAACCTCTGTCAAATAATTTAGGAAATAGATGAAAGTCTTAAAATAAATTTATTTAAATAAAATATATTTAATTTTAAAATTAAAGACTATCTAAGATCAAAATATTTTTATCAAGATTTTATAGAAGTTATCGCGTATCTCTTACGGTAACGTTTATACGCGCAGGAGATGCACTTTATATCTAAAAAAGTTTATAATAAATCTAAAAAAAGATAATATATAAAATTATAGACAGCAGATTGGTAGCATAATTAGTAGGAATCTTTACCGTCTGATTATAGCCTTATATTGATTCTTTGTGCTTCTAATATAACCTATCTTATTAATTTCTTTGGTAATAAAAAAACTTAGCTAATTTATCTTTCAATTGGTAATATTAATTCGAAATATCGAAATCAGCTTTCTAAAAACGCCTGGATGTTGCTCGCTTTGCTACCAATACCGCTTAAGAAGGGCCTATTACGGCTGTCAGAGAAGCGATTAATTGATTTAAAAATATAAAATCTTATAAGTTAAATCTTAAAACCTCTAAATATGTACCCTACGGGCTTACTTATGAGATGCGGAGATAAATATTAGCGAATATATTATTTTCGTTTATGTGAATAGTTAGTAGATTATATAAAATATATTAATCTTCTTAATATTATTTTTAAAGCTTATTCTATCTGTACAGTATTAACTACGGCTCTCCAAGATTTTGATTAAGACTTGGGATATCCTGTACAGAACTATAACTCTTATTCTAAATAATTAGATAATAGTGATAAGATTAAAAAAGTTTAATTATGTTTAGAAAAAGTGATAAATTCAGTGAGGGCCTTCTTGGATCTAGAAATTACTGTAGCAGATCTATATAAGCCGGATCTCCTATACTATATTTATTTAAGGATGATAAAACATCTTATAAAATAAATAATCAAATTTTTAAAAAAATATAAAAGGTTATAATTTTTTAATTAGTGCTAGGCTTTTATATTAGCCTATTCTAAATTTTAATTGTTCTGCAGAGGCTATATACAGGTCTCCTAGTGGTAAAGAAAAGAAATAAGATCGGTTATTAAAATTCTTGTTACGACTTTAACAAGCGTTTTAAAGGATCTATTGAACTTTAAGAGGCCTGTTTTCGCCTAGACGGTAAACTGTGTGAATGCTTTAATAAGTTTTGTTTTATATATAACTTATCTTTTATATACTAAACAAACTCTTATAGATATACAAAATTAATTACAAAGCTTTTATAATGGGAAAAATGTCTTTAAAGAATTTTAAAGAGCCCGAACGAGACTATAGCAGGCAGCTACAGGCATAGTAAGAGCAGTATCTAGCAATAAAGCTTTAAGTAAAAGTAATAAAGACTCCTTAGAGATTTCTAAAAATAATAAACTCACTTAAAAGTATCTTTAGCCCTCTTCTTTTCCTGATCAGGGCTCTCTAGAAACTAACCGGGGCTAATAACTATAAAATATTTTAATTTTATTAAAATACATTTAATAACCCATTTTACTAATTCCATCAAAAAATTTGGTTAATTAAATGCTTGGTCAATAGAAATAAGAGAGGCCTCGTATGTCGAATAGCTCAAAGAGAAATGGGCTCAATCCAATTACAAAGATACATATATTCAAATAATAGAATATAAATATTAAAAACATTAATTTAAAATGCAATTTCTTAATCTCGAATAATTAGTAAAAAAAGGGAAGAAGATCAATAAGTTTGAGGAAGTCTATCTAAATTCGTTACCAACTAGAGAGCGGCGCGAACAGTACCACAAGAATAGACTAAAAATTAATAATATGTTTATTAATATTTATTTTCTAATATTTCTAATCACGCTGACTCAGTCTCAGCCGGCCCTATAAAGGCTCGTACGGAATCATATAGTACGCCATCAATTAAAGTTATAAATTCAACTTAATTATAATCTAAAGTAGTCTTAAAATCTCCAGAAAATAAGAACAAATGGGTTATAATAAATCAGATTAAGTATAAATACGCTGTACTAAATCTTAATTAAGCGTTATATACCTATTTAAGAATTTTATTAGCCTTCTAGACATTTCTTCGACCAGACTTTTATCCTTTATTCTTAGCAGACTTTAGAGCGTAAATATATAAGACCTTCGCGGTTCCGATTAAGGACTTTTAGCATAGAAATATTTTTACTAATTATATTATTCAAATTAATTTAAACTAGTAAAAGAAGGGTTCTCGAAAGAACTTTATTATTTTCTAGAAGTCTCGTACGAGTTAATATAAAGATCTGAAAGAAAAGGCAGTAGTTAAACTGAAATTATTATTGATTATTTATAATATAATTAGTAATAAGACCTTTTAACTAGCTTTTGTCACTAAACTTAAGCTATATGTTGGGGGAATTATATAGAGCTCTTATAATTTTATTCGCCTTATCGAGTATTCTTTAGTAGATTATAAAAAAGAAAATTATCAATCTTATCGAAATATTATTCTAATTTAAGTTATTTTGGGTTTAGTTTATTTAATTTTTTATAAAATTGGTTTATATCTTCTTAATACCTACATTGATCTTAATATTTGAAATAAGATTTATTCTTATAACGATAAAAATATAAATTCAAATATCGATATTAATAATAGATCTGATATTGAAGAAGAGGAATATTATTTTAAAGTTTAAATAAAAGGTTTGTATAAGCTCGTGTTAGTTTTATTAAGGTGCCGGGTGGCCCTATTAAGATGGAGCGCGATGGACTAAAATGGACCGCGATAGAGCGCGATGGACTGCGATGGAGCGCGATAAAGCGCGATGGAAAAGTGTTCCATCGAATAAAAGGGCTTCCATCCGATGGAATTAAGGAAATGTGTTTTTTTCCTGATGTTTTTCCAAAATCACATTATAGTAATTTTATTCATCCGGCTCGAGGCTTGCCGAAGGCAGCTGTAGTTTATCGTGTATTATCGTGTGGTATTTTGAATATTATGTTTTTATGATACTATTTTAGACGAATATCACGGATTTTTGATATCATACTTCGTAGGTCTAGGACGACTGTCTCCTGACACCACCTCCGTAGGCCTAGGGCGAACGTCTAGGAGAGCGTCTCCTGACAGTTATTAATATTAATAATAAATCTAATATTAAAAAAGAAGAATATTATTTTAAAATTTAAATAAAAAGTTTATATAAACTTGTGTTAGTTTTATTAAAGTACCAAGTAGCCCTAATAAAATAAAACGCAATAAACTAAAATAAACCGCGATAAAGCACAATAAAGCGCGATAAAAAAGTGTTTTATCAAATAAAAGAGCTTCCATCCAATAGAATTAAGAAAATGTGTTTTTTTCCTGATGTAGTTTAAATAGACTACTTAGTAAATTTTTATGTTTTATTTTATTAATAATAGAAGCAGGGGAGAAGTGTTTTATTTCTTATATGGTGATAGAGAGCCTACGCTTACTCTATTACTAATATTTTTTCTTTAGGGAAAAGCTGGGCTTTAGGCTATAGCCGCGGTGTCTAGCTTAAACTAGTGTTCTGATAATAAGGGGTGGCGTATCTATGTTGTTATGTAACTACGTGTTAGAGAACTTGGTACGCTCTAATTATAAAGTTCTTATAATAATCATAGGCCTATTAACAAGTAAATTTGGAATGCACTGGCGCCAGGCCAAAAGTCAGCGCCGCGCTGCTTTTTGATGACAGTCTGAGAAAAACGACATTAGCGCTAATGGTGGCGGCAACTTGCGACCAGGTAAACTGGGGCTTTGAGCAGAACAATATATTGTAATTTTCAATGAAACCTTACGCTACTTTTTTGGAGAGAGGCAAACTAGTTACGTTATCGGAATATTCTAGAAGACCTTTTTAAGACTTATAAAATTGATGTTTCTCCAGCACCTTCTAAAAGATAGGGTATTGAAAATATGATATAAATTTATTAAGGCGTTAAATATTAAAATCAAATTTGAATGCGATAAATGAAAGACTGCCAGAGGCATGACCGAGAACTATCAAGTTGCCGTAGGAGGCTGAACAAAAAGCTCTATGACTATGTGGAAGCCAAATGAGCTTTTCTTCATCTCGGGTTAACCACTCACCGTCAACACAAATTTCGTGCTGCCCCACCTCTAAAAAGAAAGAAAGAGGAATATTTGACTGCCTCGCCAACGTCTGCAGCGGCGCCCCGGTACCTGCATCCCATAGCCTGACAGTTCCATCATCAGATTCCGACGCCAGGGTCCTGCCGTCAGGAGAGAACGCGACGGCTGTAACCGAACCCGTATGCCCTGCCAGCGTCTGCAGCGGCGCCCCAGCACCTGCATCCCATAGCCTGACAGTTTCATCATGAGATGCCGACGCTAAGATCCTGCCGTCAGGAGAGAACGCGACGGCTCTAACCCAAGTCACATGCCCTTCCAGCGTCTGCAGCGGCACCCCGGTACCTGCATCCCATAACCTGACAATTCCATCATCAGATGCCGACGCCAGAGTCCTGCCGTCGGAAGAGAACGCGACGGCTGCAACCGAACCCGTATGTCCTTCCAGCGTCTGCAGCAGCGCCCCCGTACCTGCATCCCATAGCCTGACAATTCCATCATCAGATACCGACGCAAGGGTCCTGCCGTCGGGAGAAAACGCGACAGCTGCAACCAAACCCGTATGCTCCAGTGTCTGCAGCGGCGCCCCGGTACCTGCATCCCATAGCCTGACAGTTCCGTTAGCAGATGCAAGGGTCTTGCCGTCAGGGGAGAACACGACGGCTGTAACCGAACCCGTATGCTCCAGCGTCTGCAGCGGCGCCCCGGTACCTGCATCCCATAGCCTGACAGTCTCATCATGAGATGCCGACGCCAAGATCCTGCCGTCAGGAGAGAACGCGACGGCTCTAACCCAACCTGTATGCCCTTCCAGCGTCTGCAGCGGCGCCCCGGTACCTGCATCCCATAGCCTGACAGTTCCAGCAGATGCCGGCGCCAGGGTCCTGTCGTCGGGAGAGAACGCGACGGCTGTAACCGAACTCGTATGCCCTTCCAGCGTCTGCAGCGGCGCCCCGGTACCTGCATCCCATAGCCTGACAGTTTCATCATGAGATGCCGACGCCAAGATCCTGCCATCAGGAGAGAACGCGACGGCTGTAACCCAACCTGTATGCCCTTCCAGCGTCTGCAGCGGCGCCCCGGTACCTGCATCCCATAGCCTGACAGTTCTATCATGAGATGCCGACGCTAGAGTCCTGCCGTCGGGAGAGAACGCGACGGCTATAACCCAACCTGTATGCCCTTCCAGCGTCTGCAGCGGCGCCCCAGTACCTGCATCCCATAGCCTGACAGTTCCATCAGCAGATGCCGGCGCCAGGGTCCTGCCGTCGGGAGAGAACGCGATAGCTATAACCCAATCTGTATACCCTTTCAGCGTCTGCAGCGGCACCCCGGTACCTGCATCCCATAGCCTGACAGTTTCATCATCAGACGCCGACACCAGGGTCCTGCCGTCGGGAGAGAACGCGACGGCTGTAATCGAACCTCTATGCCCTTCCAGCGTCTGCAGAGGCGCCCTGGTATCTGCATCCCATAGCCTGACAGTTCCGTCAGCAGATGCCGACGCCAGGGTCCTGCCGTCGGGAGAGAACGCGACGGCTGTAACCAAACTCGTATGCCCTTCCAGCGTCTGCAGCAGCGCCCCGGTACCTGCATCCCATAGCCTGACAGTTCCATCCTGAGATGACGACGCAAGGGTCCTGCCGTCGGGAGAGAACGCGACGGCTGTAACCGAACTCGTATGCCCTTCCAGCGTCTGCAGCGGCGCCCCGGTACCTGCATCCCATAGCCTGACAGTTCTATCAGCGGATGCCGACGCAAGGGTCCTGCCGTCGGGAGAGAACGCGACGGTTGTAACCCAGCCTGTATGCCCTTCCAGCGTCTGTAACAAAGCATCCCACTCATCCTGAACTCGAGGGAGTCTGCACACCCACTGGATCATCTTTCCCGGGTTGAATACTTTCCTTACAAAACTCTTTTTCGGAGTGAAGATGACAGCCGAAGCGTAGGTTTGTAAGGGCGCCTTGTCAATTATAACTTGATTTTGAAGTACAAAGCGCTTTATGTCATATATAAACCCGGATATACCCTTACTATTCTCCGCCTAAATAGATCCGTCGTTAGATTTTTGAAACGGTGGAGAATTTTTTTATGTTGAACTTACGCCCACAATCGAGTTTAAGATATTGATCGTATCAAGAGTATTAAACATGTTGCCCAAAAGGCTTGTTGCTTCAAGCCAGTGAAAAAGGTGCTGATGAAGGAACATGTGCACTTGGCCATTATCGTTGATACAACCTCCACTTTGCTTCAGGTGATATGCCCAGTAACGGCAAGCGTATTGAAGCTCCGGCGGTAGATGCTGTTCAATAAGTTCTTTACTTATATCCGATCGAAACATTCCAGGCGATTTTAGACCGCAGATGTCCTCCTTGATGCCCTTGGAGCTGGACATGAGCTCGATACACTTGCTGGCAATTATTTTGTGTGCTTTCCTTTCGTCTACCCAAAACCGGCTCTTCTCCCGAAGGCTGGGATCCAGAAGAAAGTCGCGAAAAGATAAATGGAAAGTCCTAATTGCGGTATAACGGTCTCTCGGTACATTCAACACAGAGTGTAGTTGATCCAATCTGCACTGTACTATGCTCTCTTCGACGGATAACAAGCTAGCCAGCGCTGGAATCGAGAGTGGACTGGCTAGATTAGTTATTGTGCCCACTATTTGTTGAAATTCTTCATATAGTTCTTCCTGTTCACCGGCATCCTGACCGAGGACTAGCTGGTCTAGTATTGGAAGGTACGTCTTCCCCAGCTTTGATGTTTGCCAACCGGTCTGGTACTCGAGGACCTTCTTGATTCTCTTGCTGGGATCCCAGCTGGGGTCACCGATGAACCGGCATAGTGTTGCGGCGTAGATAAACAGAGGCATAGCCATCTCAACCAGTTTCTGAATTCTTTCATCACCCGGCCAACCCTGTGACAATTCATGCTCTTCCGCTATTTTCGAGAGCTCATGCTTCAGGAAAACCGAGATATCGTGTTCGATCTTTGGAACTTCGTGTAAAACTAGATCCTCATATGTGCCTCTCGGTAACTTCCCAAAGGTAGGACGAATAGGTAGGTCAGGTCTGCTTGTCAAAAACACTCGCACATTGACTCCCCCTATATCCTTTAATTGCGCGAACAGAGAGATGATAATTTTGATGTCATTCTTTGTTTCACATTCGTCTAGCGCATCCACCAACACGACCACAACCGGTTTTGCCGTATGGGGGCTGAACTTTAACTCAGAGAGAGGTTGAAATATCAGCTTATCGAACTGCTCTTTGAAAGTCTTTCTTGAAATACCAGGTTCAGCCTCAATCGTTTTTCTGACGCTCGATACCATGCTGCGAAAACGATTTACTAATTGAAGGGCTATCGTTGTGAAAAAAAGAGCGCCGCTACTGCGACCGGCTTCGCCTCTTTTGAAAAAGAAACTAGCTCCAAGCTGGCCACTAGCTCGAAGCGATCTGGCTACTGTTCGAGATATAGTAGATTTTCCAGTCCCAGCCATTCCATACATCCAAAATATGCATTTGCCGTGCGGGTCCTCCGCCCATTGTGTAATGTGGTGGAGTAGATCAGTTCTAGTTCCAGGTAGGCACTCCGGTTCATACTGGTCTGCAGAGTCCCCAAATGCTGCTCCTTCAGCGGATGGCAAATCAATTTTGTATTTTTGGGTGCGATTGTGGTCGTCATTGACTATCGTTCGCGTTAGTGTTTTTAGCTGGTATTGTTAGGAGTTAAACTTGTGGAGACGATCCAAGCCTAGGTGCTCTTACCTCTCGGGGGCAATCGAAGCAAGAGAATCTTCGCAAAAGCAGCAGCAGCTAATGCTGCGTATGGCTGCCATATCTTATTTTTGTGGCTATCGGAGTAATCGCAGATGCCTCGAATGATTAAGGAAGGCAGCTTGTCCATCAGGCCGGCAGCTTCCATTTCAAAACATAAGACTCCCTTCTCCTTGCTTAACTTATCTCTGGTAATGCCATGCTTCATGACTTGGTTACCTGACGCGATTAGCCCATAATGCATATATGGTTGGTCTTCGACGCGAGAGGGCCTTTCGACTACCATGCTAGGGTCGCACTGATCGCAAGATGCATTTTCAGCAGGGTGGTCGTAATATGCTCGAAACAGCCGGTCCCTATCAGTATGCGGTCGAGCGAAATCCTCGGAGACCAACCCATTTTGTAGCGCCTCTGTTATGATGTTGTTCAGAGTGTGGATAGTGTGTGAGGTGTTGCTCGGGTATTGTGACTTGAGCATGCTAATTTCTTTGAGGAATATTTCTGGCGGTTTGTTTAGCACTCCTGTTTGGGCAAATTTGCCTTCCTGTATTGTTTTCCCAAAGTCATATTGTAAAACGCCCCCAAACTCCATCCCCGGCACGCTCACGACTACGTCGCCCAACCTGATATCGTGCAGAGCTGGCGCCCCACCTCCGATTCCAACCATCAAACCAACTGTTATAGATGGGAAGCTCCGGCGCAACCCAGTCGCAACTACCGCTGCTTCTGTAACACCATAAACACCGGACGGAAGACATGTGATAACTATATTATAGCTTCCAACTTGGCCAAATTCGTAGGCGTTGTGGTCCTCCTTGTCCTGCGGTAAACGGGGGTGTCGTTTGTCTAGAATGGCGACCGCTGCCGCAACCTCCAATGGTAAGGCACATATCCATGCGATGGTGTAATCGTCTCTATCAAGCTGTGGATCCATCGTTTCAATGGAATGGACAACCTGTCTCTATAGTTGAGTATGTTAGCGGGAAGAGTAGCAAAGAGTCCAATTCTTGCGACGCAGCAGTAGGGCTTTCCAAATTTATTAGAAGCAACCCCGCTCCCGAGATCCTAACTGTTGCTGCAGGACAGCTGTTGTTGCAGGAATCGCGGCGCGGGACAAACAAGGACAAACAATTGGGGAAGTCGGAGATAAGAGGTGTGTTGCTTGCGTCAGCGCCGCGCCAGTATTCACCCTTCTGATCAAAGGGTGAATGTCTTTTCGAAGCCCCAACTCCGACGCTAGCTCCAACCTCCCGAGCTACGACACTGCTCATTTTGTGAGGGTAGGCGACTGGAGGTATAAAGCCGCGGTGCCGCGGTCGTGACAGATAAACCCTTGTTCTATTCTACATCTAAAAACCTACGGTCCACCCTACAACGCTCGCCATGCTTTGACCCATAGGGCTAGTCCCGCCCTCGAAACCACACAGGCGTTGAATATTGACACTACATAAGAGTGTGTTCATTTGTTATATTGTTCCTTTTCCTGCATGTTGATACTCAAAATAGGCTTGAAGATAAGCTTACTCTTCCACTTCTGCTTCAATAACTACAGCTGTGATGACCGCCATATGTGGTATAGGTGTCCTTTTTCTTTTTCTCCCCCCGTCCTACCTACTCGCCTATGTTATCAGCATTTTTCCCCTTGTTTTCCAGGAATATCGTGTGCAGTAGCCCAGGCCTGTAGACCGCTGGGTGCTCCGCTTTCTCTTCCGAACGCCACCTTACACCACACATCGCACGTCATACCTACGCGCATAGCTTAGTTTGTTACAATTATTGCAGGAAGAAAGGACGCATGTCAGCTGTTTGGCTGGCATGCTGTTATTTATTTCTGCTAGGGAGCGGGTGTTGAGTCTAGCATCTATGTTTAGCTGATGCATTAAGAGGTTAATAGTACCACCGTGATACATGTTTAATGGTGGGGTGTAAACTCAAATAAAAAGCATCGGTGGTTTGTAATGTATAAATGAATGATTTCGGTAATAACTCCAAATTGATATCGGGCGGCACTCAGGATTATGTACGTTCTATGTGCTTCATGTTCAATGTCTATGACCTCGATCGCACGTGGAAGAATGAGGCGGGGTTGGTAGTATACGATACCCAGATTTGGGGACCCTTTGAATAGCCGTGTCATACACCCGGCGACTCTATACTTACTGAGATACTAACCCCGATAATCGGAAATCGGTATTTACTAGCGCTAGCGGTTTAAGCACGTGTTCGCATCGTAGGCGCCAGCCACGAGAAGTCGGTGGGTTGTGAATGGGAGCTCAGATTTAACATCCAGCTATGATAGACACATAGCGTAGATATTCTGCGCCATGCGAGTGGTCAATCCCTGTGCGTGCTGAGGTTGTGATAACTATGCGAGGTTTTAGTGTGACGTGCGAAGAAAATTATATCGGAAGTTGATTATGGTACATCGGAAACCTCGCTATTGTCGCTCTAGCTTTAATATGCCCAAGTTAGAAAACGCCCGTATTTCTGAAAAGTTGCCATTAGTATTTACCGGGCAACACCACCTCTACGATACGCGGCCTCGATTAGCAAAACCCCCACTGTCTTCGTTTCTAGAAAAAAGAAACTTCGGACAAAGAAGTTTCCAGCTTCTTGGATAGCAATCCCTATTACCCATCGATATTCTGAAGCTTTTTAAATCTTCATAGTAATATATAATGGATTAGATTTAGAATGCGGCCAAAACAAAATCAAGGTGTAATATTCTTTGCGGTGGATATACAGAAAATATCTCGGAATGTATAATCTTAAATATATGGGCGAGTAGAGCGCCATTATTGTCGCTCTGCCTTCCTGCCACTGCTGCTGAAATTATGTTGTAGTATCGCCGCCCACCAGTAACTTCAGTACATACCTCCCTGCCTTCTTGCCCCCCCGGGGGGGCGCGCCTATGCATCGACACCAGTGTCCAAGTGTTCGCCCTCTCTTGCGCATACCATTCGAATGAAGAAAAGTCTCGCCTGGACCAAATACGAAGAGCTGACGGAGAATTTACCAAGAAGCTGTGAATTACTATATATCAACAGAAAGTGCTTACTTCCGGGCTCTAGATCTGTTTATCTGTTAAAAATTTACAACCTTATATTTCGAATTAACGCTATTAGAGACAAAAAGCCGGAAGTACTGAATCACATTTACGTAGCAGTTATAAGACTTTTCTCCCCTTTGTCTTCGGCCCTGTTGGGAACTGTCAGCTTGGGGCCTGCGCGGTAGTACTGGGTGCAAAGAGAGAGGAAAGAAGCAGAATATACGTTGAATGTAAATGACTTATCTAAAATTCTACAATATTTGATTGGATGCTTATGTTCTGACGACCCGAAGGTACACTCAAGCTATCGTCCCGGAAGACACGCTGGTGTAATAACAGGACCCGGCGCCAGCCGGGAATAGAGAAATTGTTTGGTTGGGTTCAACACCTCGTACGACCACAAAAATTACCGAAGGTTTGGGTGGCCCTATTGAATGGAGAAAATCTCGGGATTACTATAATATATTGATTAAAATATAGAAAAAAAAATTGTCGTATTAGTCGTTCATAGTAAAATATTTTTATAAGTAAAGAAAAGAGAGAAGAAGTGATTATGATTGTTATATTAGCTTGGTGAAGGTTGCAGATAAACTTGAGTGTCTGCCAGCGACCGTGTGAGCGAGCGACTGCCAGCAAGAGTTGTTGTGTCGCATCCATTCGCGTGTTAGCTCATCTCCGCCAAGCTAGCCTGATTAGGAGGTTGTCGTTACAGAAAGGTTAGTGTCTTGGATCGCAAGCCAACTTGTAGCAGTCTCTGAGCTTTTCGGCTAAGATACTAGACCTTTTGGATAGGTAACTAATAACTAATGTATTGCTGTTGATATGTTTGCTTTTTTGTGCTGGGCGGGTATTGCAATTTGTGTTTCCAATAGTACAGTGGTATTGCTTGTATATTACGAGACTACCACTATAACTAAAAATGGGTGTTATATTGCTGTTGTACAATACAAAGACAGTTGATTAAAATGCATATCAAAAAGCAAAAACCGCTTAACAAATTCTCACGGAGAGAAGTTAAATACCTCCTTGCAGTCGGGCATTATAAATTTGGAGTGTGGTCGATATCGCTATCACCACTACCCGGGGTAGTCTCCCAGGTGGGTTGGGAGAGAAGACTGAGGGTTCGTAGAAGAGAAGGCCCGGGATTCCAAAACAATACCTTGTATCCTTAGTTGTTACGCCCACAATCTATTGCACAACTTTTCCAGTGATTTTCTTAGGCCTTCTATACGGCTGCTGCTTATTAATAACACGTTTTGTAGTTAACAGAGTATAATCACTAGGTTGCTGCTCCGTTTTCTCGCCTTACATAGATACTTGATAATAGAGCTTCAGGTGGTGCTAAGCTTAGCAGCAAAATCCAATTGCTTGCCTTTGCTCCCACCCAACGTCAATACCCGGATTCGTTCGCATGAAGTGGTACTTCGTCGGCCAGTAGTCGTAGGACCGGTAGTAGGGGTAGTAGTTTGGGCGGTTGTATGGTGGGTAGTATAGTTTAGTTTAGCTCCAGTAGCGCTAGTTTTCATACCCCAGGGCTGCTAAGACTCCCCAGCAACACAATTGTTACTTTTTCGGCAAGCCTTCGTATAATTAGCTAGTTTCCAAAAAGCGTCGTCGATATCTAAGCGGCCTGAAGTGGTAGCCCGGTTTAGTGCAAGCTAGCCGAACAATTTATGGGGAGCATTATGCATCAGGAAAAAAAACACATTTCCTTAATTCTATCGGATGGAAGCCCTTTTATTTAATAAAATATTTTTTCATCGCGCTTTATCGCGCTTTATCGCGGTCCATTTTAATTTATCGCGCTCTATTCTAATAAAATTACTTAGTATTTTAATAAAACTAATATAGGCTTATATAAATCCCTTATTTAAACTTTAAAATAATATTCCTTTTCTTTAATATCAGATTTATTATTAATGTAACAAAGCAATCGCAGCATAATGAACTCCAAGCAGAAATCCAGGCGGCCGGAGGAGCCCTCAGAATGACCATAGGAAGCATCCAGGCAATACTATAGTTGGAAGAAAAACCACACGACACAACACAAATCGCAGACCCAGAATAAGAAAGTATTCAGAATCAGACCTTGAAACTCGCAGACCAAGATTACAACTATTATTTTGGTCTATGCGGCATAGGGCCTGTTTAGGCCCTTACCCTACACAGACTTCCTGACTTATACAGAAATAAATCTTGTCCAGTTCAACACTCTGTATATTCGGATATCCAGTTCAGACTTAACTTCTATCTAGTTTAATACTTTATATAGTCTTAACTCCTGTCCAGTTCAACACTCTGTATATCCGAATATTCAGTTCAGATTTAACTCCTATCCAGTTCACTTTATTATTTTCTTTATCAATTATTTATTTAAATCGCTATATTCGCTGTCATATATTTAAAAACCAAGCAACAATTTAAGTATTAATCTATATACACACTAGTATTCCTTTTCTACCTTAAGACATTTGCATATTACCTTCGCATTGATATCGGAGGTTGAAGAGGTATCAGCGCCGAGCTCCCGGCTTCAGTTATCAAACCGGGCGAGTTCCAACAAGAGCGGTCGATCGAGCAGTCGACATTCATCCGCCAGCACAAGGTCGACGGGAACAAAGGCAGACATATCGGAGGCAACCTACCGGAACAGTAACGGAGCCATTTCCGAAAAGATTGAGTTTCCCCGAACCGTTAAGAATCGGGTCAAGAGGCGGTACGGCGGGGCTTGCTGGATCTGCGAGTAGGATAATAGGGACGTCGATGCTGCACACGTTATCGCTAAGGCAGAGTTGGTAGCTGTTGCCTCCACTCGTTCACGACAACAGGGTTTTTATGACGCTCTGAATATGATATACGACTTGACAGCTGATCCTGTGTGTTCTGGTGGTTCAACATGTCGGTTTCTAAAGGTCATGTGCAGTTCAACGACCTCCATGACATGGACAATGCAACACCGCTTTGCCCTGTATGTCACAATGCCTTCGACAGACGGCAACCATATGTGATAATGCTTCCCACGGACCTGGATTGGTTCCTCGAGTTTGAAAAGCGGGATTTCAGTGCTCGAGAACAGCTGCTGAAAGAAGGGAGAGGAAGGCGGAGAGCAGCGCCAGCCGGTGATGTGCTTGGCAGGACAAGAGGGAAGGGCAGACCGGTTTGTTCAAACCTCCAAAAATCTGGCACGGTAGTCCCACCGCCATGATTCTCCACGCTGCCGAAGCGCTAGGATCCTCAACCCCGACGAAGGATGGCTCGACGAGGAAACGGATGAAATGTTGATCAAGTTGATTCGGATGTGGAGAGGGGCCAAGGTTGATGTCTACACCAGGGACACTGGACGACGGCGGCATAACTGTTAGCAACTCAAGAGACGCCAGTCTCAACTCTGAACCGATATCTGGCCCCCAGGGGTCGCTATTCTTTGTCAGAAACCGTTGTGAATGGTGAGCAACACACTCGGCAGCTGCTGCACCAAGCTACCACTGGCTGTCGACGCCAAACGATGCAGTACGGCTTTTTAGTGGCATTGAAGTGTAATCTATAAATGGTTTTGGTGCGGTGATATTGCATAGATGGAAAGATAAAGTTTGATTTCCTACATTGAGAGCTCTGAACGCTAGAGTTGAGAAATTAAATTAGCAGGCTGCTAAGCTGTTTTGGGATTCTAAAATTGCCCCATGTCAATCTCTAACAGAGCAAATGTTGGTTTTTGTGTTAAGACCATAATTCGCTTTGCTGCAGAAGCTGGAGCCAGTGCCTGATTCTCGCAACCTATAGACTGTAGTACCAAGGCCGTTATATGCGCAGAACTAGGAGTTAAGACGGGCCCGACGGCAAACAGGTGTGATTGATGTTTGAGGGAGATGTTGTATTTCTTCCGGTTCGCGCGTTGGGGCACCCTGCAGCCCTGTGGTTAAACATTAAGACATCCGAATCTCGACGGCTTAGATACACAGACACACGGTTCCAAAAGGGTCTAGGACCGCTGCGCGATCAATGTCGCGCCTTTATTTTACCATATTACTACTGTGTATATATGTTCAATTGCCCACCGGTGATCGTCATAGGCAATTTTGCCGGTCCCCTTTTTATGATCCTTTCAGCCACGAGATTTGCCGAGACTCGATAATTTCGCTAACACGGGCGGGAAATATACTGCATCTTTTCTCCTTTTCCTCCAATTCAACTCCTCCTCCTCCCTATTCGACAGTATGATCACCTTCTAGAACTTCGCTATACTTTTCGCTCCCGACCAACTATATACGGTTATTCTAGTTTCGCGAATTCTCCGTTAGGGCTATGTCGACTCCTGCGCTACCACTTCTCACAAAATGGCCCTGCGCGGTATGCTCCCGGTAGCGACAGTGGCGATGTGGGTTTCATGCATGCTGACATTCTCCTTCAGGACACTTGCATAACCGCATATGACGGATTTTGCGAACGATTCACCTTTACAAATATTTGGCCAGCGACCGCACAATGCCTTCTCAGTACCTGCAGCGACAAAGACCGCATCGGTAAGTTTTTCCTGGTGATGTTTTCGTTTGGAGTGTATATCTAAACAATTGTATCGTGTTTAAGCGCTTCAAAAGTCTGTAGCGGAATATTGCGACGCGGTTGGATATCCTGATGTCTGGGGTCCATACATGTGGGGGGCTTCAGATGGAAACACTCCTTCGAAAACCACATCTGTGAAAAGCGCATCGGTCGAAGCAACATCCTCGTCCACCTCGGTCGTATCTACAACCCCAGTATCTTCACCAGATCCGGTACCTCCCGCCACCGTCACAATTATCAACAACGCGGCTACGACAACAACGTTCGCAGAATCAACCACCCTGTCGGCAAGCGTGTCCTTCGAATCGCAGGCCTCAAAATCCTCTTCTAGCCTACCCACTGGCGCCATAGCCGGCATTGTAGCCGGAATCGTCGTTGTTGCCATCTCGATACTCGCGTGTTGGTTGTTTTTGCGTTGGCGAAGGAAGAAGAACGAACCCAACTTCCCTGAGGGACCGGACCATAGTCCGACCCCAAGTCCGAGAACCAACGATTTTGAAGAAGCGCCCGTCATCAGTTATTCCATCGAAGGCGGCATGCTAACGCGAAAGGAGAGGCCGAATTTGTCTATCAAAGTTATCACTTAGCCCTGTACTGACCTCTTTGGTCATTGTTGCGTTTATTGTGGTCGTATTTAGCGTTGCTGTCTGTACGCATGCATTGCATTAGAATCCAGTCCTTAATTTCTTTCGAATCCCTTTATTATAGTCGAGACCATCTCGCGTCCCAAATCGCATCATCTGATATCGCCGACGCATACTCAGTAGAATCGATTGAAAATCCAACGCAGCTAACGAGATATCATATGAGGAACATCTCTACGAAAGCTATTATATCGGACGAACGAGAACGAATAGGACCGTGTAGTCGCCCAGTGCCAGACAACCTGACAACACATTTCCTTATCGTTGTTTCAGCGACATCTTGATCGTTCAAGACAACAGGGCGGGTGTTTCCCTTACTAAATACCCGGCTCTGTGCTCACCCAACGACTTGGGACCCTCGGTTTCGTATTGAGACATGCCTAGGTCCAGATAGCTTAGGCTTCGATCTTCAGCATCTTTTGGACGGCTACCACATGCCCTTCCGGGCAATATTTTACCGGTTAAGATTTTAAGCTTTCTAGGCTCCAGGGCGACCCGGCTTAGCATATGCATCTCTGCGGGATTTCGTCGTGCAGTCTTTGCGGGGACTTTGTCCGCACCCTCACGTTCCCCGGATGTTGCCAATACCTGGTTGATTACCGTGCAGATATTACGTTTTATATTAAGAAACTGCATTTGTCCCATGGGAGAGGTAGGATTTTTCAATACCACCTTCCGATACGGACTGTTGAGGCTCCGGCCTGATCACAGGCGACTCCGTTCAGGAACTACGGTACATGCATCCATTTCTCCATGTGAAGCGTAATCTCGCCTGACGTTGCCCTTTGGTTAGCTTGATGGTGTAGACTTACCATTTTTAGACTCCCTTTACATAAGCTTATGTTCTCGCATGCGCCCGACAGCCCTGTCCATGTTGCATCCCGAATTATTAGCCTCCTGCGTTAGCTAGATATCACCGGTTTCTACGACTTCAAGTTTTTGAAAGCTCTTCGGCTAACTTCTTCTGCAGGTATCCTGATTTCTCCGCCCCCGGTCAAGTCCCCAGTTTCGGCACGTTCATCGCGACAAGGAATGTGGTCAGGTAAGCAGGCCATCACACGAAAGTTCCGTGATGTAGATTCAGCCATCCGTCGGAGAACTCAGCAAGGGGGACGAATATGGTGTAACCATGTCTAGGTTCCATCGTCCAGGTCAAATTGCGACAAAAGAAAGCTTCAGAAATGCAAGCGCCGTTATATACATGTATATAAGGTTCAAAATTAACCTTCTATCGATCAGTATCTCCCTCGATAACCACATCCAAACTCATACGACCGAATCTCATCTCACACTCACCCGCATTTATAAAGATGGTTATCAAATCCGCTGCCCTCGCCACGCTCCTGGCCGTGACCGCATCGGCTTGGACGGTGCCATCCAATCTCCAAACATTTTACAACAATGTAAAAAACGGAGGTTGCAAGTCTTACGCCGGCGGCAAGAGCAACCTCAATGACGGCCAAGGCCACTCCGGTTTCGGCTTCTGCACCGATACCGCGAATGTCGTCTACCTCACAGGGAAGAACTCCCTCGGAGACATGGACGTCGACTGTGATGGTGCTTCGAATTGTGGCGGTCTTAGCGGCGACTGGCAAGCCGGAACGTCGTTCGACGATATCCTAGCCAGCAAAAAATATGGAATCAAGACTCTGGACGCTAGTGTCCACCAATTTGTAAGTTATCGGTGCCCATTGGACAACTGTGCGTCCTCGTACTGACTGCTATTGAATAGTCTGTTCTCGGAACATGTAACTTGAACCTCGAGGGCCTCATCAGCCCCCTTGCCCTAGTGGCCGTAGTTTGCAACAACCAACTCTTTTACTCAGTCTGGGGCGACACCAACGGCTGTGACGACAATAACTTCACTGGCGAAGCATCTATCTCGTTAGCACAGCTGTGCTTCCCTAACGAAGGCTTAAATGGAAACAAAGGCCACACAGCCCACGACGTCCTCTACCTCGCCTTCACCGGTTCCGATGCCGTCGTCGGCCCCAGCAACGCCAACTGGAAGACAAAGTCTGCCTCAGAATTCCAGAACAGCCTCAAGACCTTCGGCGACAGCATCCTCACAAATAAATTCGGCAGCACCGTCCCTTCGAATCCTGGAAATCCTGGAACTGGCACCTGTACCTGGGTTGGTCATTGCGCCGGCGCAACTTGCAAGACTAGCGACGATTGTGATGGCGATCTGGAGTGCAAGAGTGGAGTATGTGGTGGATCGAGCGGAGGAACAACTCCACCGGCGACCTGCTCATGGGTCGGTCACTGCGCGGGCGCGACATGCAAAACCAACGATGATTGCGATGGCGATCTGGAGTGCAAAGGTGGAGCGTGTGGTGGATCGAGCGGAGGAACAACTCCACCAGCGACCTGCTCATGGGTCGGTCACTGCGCGGGCGCGACATGCAAAACCAACGATGATTGCGATGGCAGCCTTGAGTGTAAGAGCGGCGTCTGCGGTGGAAGTACTCCCCCGGCCACTTGCTCTTGGGCTGGTCATTGCGCTGGCGCTAGCTGTAAATCCGATGATGATTGCTCTGACGACCTCGCATGCAAGAGTGGCAAGTGCGCTGCTTAGAAACCATGGCATCATACGAATAGCAATGTTTGCGCTCCGTCAATAGGGCATTGACTCTTACACAAAACGAATTTGATATTGAGCTAGATGCAACGCGGACCAGACTACATATGTATATAATAATATGAATTAATAATCTTGTAAATTATACACGCCATATCTTGTAACTAGGATGCTATAGTAGTTTCAACACTGCGGGTTGCCCGTCTCTACAGTGTAACATGTTCACTAATTCTGATCCCCATTCCCTGCGGTCTCGGGCTTTATCTCACCCTTCGCGTCCTAAATTCTGAACTTATTGCCAAACTGATCTGATTGGCTCAATCCACTTTCTCCTTTTGATCCTGAAGCAACCAGCGACCCAACCGGTGCTGGCGAGAGCGACGATGTGGTGGGGCCTGCTCTCAGATCCACTATCGTATATACACGATCGCCATCGCTCTGCTGTCTCGAAGTCGAGGCCGCAGTGCTTTCAGGCAATTGGGGAGTAGAAGCAGAAATAGTTAGCAGTGATTTCGATGTGGCGTTCACAGTAGAACAATAATTCTTGTATACATTTAAGGCGCCTTCGATATCGCTGGACTTTGCACAAGCAGCGCTTACACATCTCGAGATTGCCGTACAGGCGCTAGACAAAACAACCATTTTCCGCATCGTGCGCGCCGCAGCCTGTTGCTTCTGCGAGACATTGGCTCTAACTCTTACAAAGAAAGCAGCCCCGGGCGCATTCTCCGAGTGCGTAGTAAGTAGGTTCGTCATACAGTGTCACTGCAGCTCCAGCAGATTAAAACGAAGCGGTCGAAAAAGTGACGCATGCTTGATGTAGTATAAGGCGGTTATATACAAAGAAAAAGGCTTTCACCCCAGAAACACGCAGGTGGACTTTAAGCCTTTATTAATATCGGCGGGTAATTTTCGGGGCCTTGAGAGGCTAGCCGCCTCTTTGGAAGCCTTGTGGATGCCTGAGGATCGCGTGTCAAATATAGGCCGTTCCAAACCTTATGTTATTCACATTGGTTTTGATCTATAACAAAAAAACAACAGCCTCAGACAACCTGTCACTCCTTATATCTGTCCACCGAAGCAGATTGACGATACCGCGGCCGGTTGTTATCGGACCTCTAGTCTACTAATTGCGGCGTAGTAGGAGCTGAATAAACAGAACGCGGGTAACTGATTTTGGTTGATTGAAGAGTGTGGATTAAATACAACAAAAACATGTTCCAATAACATCATAGCAAAACCCATTAATGCAGCGGAGTTTATGTAGAGGGTATCTCGTTATAAAATCCTGTTATATAACTATGGGTGAAAAGTCAACAGAGGAAAATTCCCGAGATTAGGGCAAAGGTTTCAATCCGAGTTCGAAGTGATAGTAATTACCTAGGGAGATATAAAATTGTTAGAAAGGGATGTTGAGAACACTCGATCCGTTCAAGCAGGTTCACTCACCACCAGGATCTTTTCTTCTTCTTCTTAGGGATAACACTATATGACTGCTCACGATAAGTGTTCGTGTGCGTGGTGTCCACCACATCGACGGCCTCTTTAAGCATTTGGCCATAATGAGGTAGGTTAAAGAGATCCTCGATTTTTTTATCCACTCCCTTTTCATCGAGAACAGTGTAGCCGTCCACCTGTTTGATATTAGAGGTGAAGAGTTGAATGAGTTCCTGGTATCGCTTCCGATCCTCTTCGAGTCTCGAAAGGCGATCCTGCCGACCACCTACAGCCACTTTAGCCTTCTCCTCCTTAATGAGCAAATCTAGATATTCTAGCATCGAATCATTATATGGAGTAATTGAGTTCCTCTCTAGGAAAATACTGAAATGGACCGCTGCTTCTTGGATCTGCTTGTGTTCATCCTTGAACTCGGCGATTGTCTTATCTTTCTGCTCGATTGCCATTCTCTTGAGGTCGATGTCATTAAGGCTTTCTTTCAGGGCCTGCTCAATTCTTGGGTCTTTCATCTCCACCAATGTTTCGCGCAGTTCGTACATGATATGCAAGTGTTCGTACCACAAATGCCCACACTTTCTGCAATTGGACCCGGTACCCCCAAAAGCACTACAGCTCCGGAGCTCAGGATCATTGACTGTATCCGGTCGGACATTCTGAAGATAACACGGATTATGACAGAAGGTTTTGTAGATGGTTTTCTTTACCCCTCTGTCGTTTTCGTGTACATCAGCGACTTCTATGCAATTTGTATTCCCGCAAACCGTCCGTGGCATGTCCAACGGAGATGCAGTGAGAACAATCTTTTCTACCAGAAGCTTCTGCTCCAACGCTCCCCGATCCAACTCCTTCTCCGAGAGGTCTCTTGTACGATCTTCATTTACTGCTACACTTGCTTTGATCACCTGCGCAATTTCCGCCATTGGTTTGGTCAGTCGAGATATCACGCGGCGGGATTCATTGAGACTCAATGTACCCTTTACTTGATGCGGAGTGAGCGATCGAAAGTGGCGCATCAATCTTTGGGATTCCTCGACCGACTTCGCCCAGCTACGAGAATAGTCATCCCTACTGCCCATATCTACTCCTCGTTTGTGGGCAGCCAGGTAGCGGAAGCTTTCGGAGTCAAAGCAATACACAGTAGCTCGGAAGAGCCCTAACTTAGTGTCCTTGTGCTCCTTAAGAAGATTATTAAGGGGCATAAATGTGTCGCCTGGTTGATAATTGGAGCCCCGTGTATTTGTGAAACCAAAGACCATATTCGCTTCGGCATTGCGGTGCAAGTGTGTCAATAATTCGTTGATGCAAAATTTGAAAACCACGGTCAAGCGGGAATTGTTAGGCTTCAGCAAGATCAAAATCCCGTGGAGTTTTGAATAATTGGCCAGGGTGGAGAGGATATCCGCCATATTCTTTCTATCCTGTTCCACCCCACGAGTATCACCAATTCCAGGTGTGTCGATCAAGCGAACATTGATATCGTCCAGGCGGAAGCTGTAGACAGTCGTCTTCTGTGTTGCTGATTGTCCGCCACTACCGTCGTGTTCATCCTTGCTTGACCCAATCTTAATTTCTTTCTGAACGAGCGGCCATCTCGGATCAGATGTGTCCACATATTGCGTTGCAAACGAACACGGAACTAAATAGTTTATGGGATCGGCTTTGAGAGCTTCCGACAGGCCATCGAAGAGGATGTAATTAAGGAAAGCGTTGATAAATGTGGACTTGCCCACACCTGTTTCTCCTAAGATAAGGATGTTGAGCTCTGGAAATGGTTCGAGTGCGCGGAGTAGCGGAGAGAGTCTTTCTTTATTGTATGGAGTGAAAGAAGACCCGTGCTTTGGATGGCTGCACCAAAAGCTATAGTCGATATCCCGACCACGCCCACAGTTGCAGTAAATGTAATCATCGCTGGGGCCGTACTCGATGGGAGCTTGGCATTGGAAACATATCCAGTCGCACAGCATACTTGAATCGCAGTTGATTCCCGGACATGGAATTCTGATAGCCCTGCGGTCTATCGGCTTCTGCGGCATGGTCCGATCAAGTGTTTGTGGATTATATCGTACCAGGCAGGACTTGCGGAGAAGCGTTTGCTGCTCAAGAACATCCTCCACAACGATATTTTGACCACGATATTGAACGAGTTTTGACTTCTCCAGCTCCACTTTCTTAGCATCACAATCAACCACAAAAACTAGCTTTTGTGCTTCGGTATCTTGTAGCAGAGTGTGAACCAGGTTGAGATTCCCAGTCCACGATGCGCTGTCCTGTTGAACGGATCGGTTAAAGTAGAAAACGTAGGTATCCTCGTGTTGCATTTTGGCTATTTCGTTTTCAACCAAGAGTCCATTGTAGCCAATATAGCGGGCACCTAATGCGACAACCTCGTCAATGAACTTCAACAGAGGATATTTTTTGGTTACCACAACGAGATCCTTGACCGCAGAATCGCCCTTGGTAAATGTATTGTATAGTTCCCATAGTTTCTGTGAATCAGCCTCGCCAGCTCTAACTTCCTTCAAGATCTTCGCATATCCTGATTTCAGGTTTGCATCTGCGATTCTCACGCGCTGCCTTGCTGCAGTAACCTCATCCGAATGATCATCGGGGACGTAAGATCTACGATTGGAAATATATGCATGGTAATCATTCAGCACTCGCTGAACATTGCCGACGTCGTCGAACAAGTCTATAAATTTCTCAAGACATTCAGCGTCTAGCTGCTTAACGATCCCATTGGCCGCTATTTCCATGTTATAGATGTTCCCCAACCAGTCTATCGGAAGTAGCTTGTACGTAAGTGCTTTGCCTTTACCATTATTGGCGCTTTTGATGTATTTGGGTACATTGCTGATGAATTGGCAAGCACCCGCAAAGTCTGTTGGAAGGTTGCCATCGTCAGCCAGGACGTCCCCGTGAACTGTTACCTGGAACTTGTCCTCTGTTATATTGCTTGTATTGCCTATGGTCGCTCCTGCCTCGCCACCAATCTTGATACCCTTCATTTTCTCAAATTCTAGCTTGAAACGGCCTTCAATCTTAGATTTCTCTTCGTTCTCTGAGAGTGTGTATCTCGCGGTGACAATACTTTGCGCCCCCCAGCCGATTTCCGCAACGACGTGGGTAGCAAGATTTGTCCTGAGATTGTCGAGAGCAAGATATTTGCTCAATTCAGAGGCACTGAAGTTGACTTTCTCATGTACTGTAGTGATGTTGTAGTATAGCGATGTCTCCATAACGCGGTTACTTTCTCGTGTATCGTTTAAGTAGCTACCGGAACCCTCAACAGTGACCATGCCGGCAAGAAAGCTCGCGCTCAGTTCTGCACTAAGGCTTAGATTCTTGAGCTTTTGCCTGTATGTTTCTGACTTGTTGACTTTGATATCACTGCTATGATTATCGGTTTCCTTAATGGCGGCAGTAGGTGGAGGATCTTTGAACAGCGAAAGCGATATGAACATATCGCTTCGAGCATCGTAAAGATCGCCTAAAGCGGCGGTCTGACCGAGGGCGGGGCGTACTAAGGTCACAGTCATTGATGTGATCTTAAGAACCTGAATTAAAGTTATACCATGTATGTGAGATAGAGAAGTTATGCTTTTAGCAGTTCTTGCTTGAATACTGTATACTAAGAGATATTGCTATTCCTTTTATACTTTCTTGCGGAGGAGAACATCAACAACATATATGCTAGGATGAGCACTGAACTTTTTTTTTTTCCGGGGCGGGGTGGGGAGTATTGTGCATTCCGATTTTGCTGTCGGCTACTTTACCATAAACAAAGGATCGTACGACTTGCAGAAATGGGCTGAAAGCTAGAGCTTCCCAGATCCACAACGACTGCCTAATTGCTGCGAAGTACTTATCCATGCATATACAAATGCATATACACATGCATATTAATGGGCATACCGGACAGGATGCATCGATGATGTGACTATCCCGTGTGGAGTCGCCCAGAAGAATGAAATTAGTTTAGTACGAAAGCTGTACCTAAGGGCAAAGGATGCGTCTTCTGGATCAATTATCAAACATAGTTGATTTTAAAATTATGCCTTAGAGCAATTGAACTGTTTTGAAAATCTTTAGGAGAGCTGGCCGTAAATTGATTGAACCTATAGGTGAGACTAGCGCCGATGTACAAAGCCGTTATATTGTCCTTCATCGTGTTCTTCGAATGCACCAACTAGGCCATGGGCTAGAATTCTTCCAGTAGTCTAGCAGATGGAATCTTTCAATCATAAAAAGAAGGCTTCGAATTCAGGCAGGCTAGTGAGGTTTCTGATGCATATTCATGCATAGGACATCCTACGAAATATACAATATCCGAGTTTGCAGGAGCTTACGTGGATATACATACGTGTCGTACGTACATTCATGCATGTCGGGAAAAATCCCCTAGAGTCGAAATCCAGTAGCCTCAAAGTCCAGGCGCAAGCAGATCCGAATCTAAGTGCTCGGTGTGGAGGCAATGCCCGACTTTACATGCTGCGAAACACCAATAGCATTCTGTCTTCACCACACCCATGCGGCTCTGCGGAACTTAAAACAGGTGAGAACACACTGATATCTGATAGTGAAATGTGGTTCTTTCTCTTTTTAATTTCCTCGGCCTCGTCATGGAAGGCTCGTTGTAGGGAAAAAAAAACAACAACACTCAACTGATTGTGAGGGCTAGCGTTAGGCGCCGGAGATCCAGGGAAATTGTCCTTAAGCATTCTACACGTGGTCATGGCTCCAAAGCTAGACATTATAAGTGAACTTGCAGCTAGAATAGCTATATGGTAGCTTTTGAGCTTGGTTGAGGATGCAATATGAAGGCAGTCAGGTCAAGTACAGAAGAACCTACCTCTAGCCTTGTACCAGGATAGGATGCAGTTGCACACGGGGCAGCTGTACAGGGATCAACAACATTCAAAAATTGCCAGACCGGCTTTCTTTGTACATATACTTCGGGATGGATGCATGCCCCACTCTTAGTGTCGTGTTATCCTAACGGGTTGTTTTAGGATTCGCCTAACTATCGATCAAGCGCTGCAAACATCGAAACATCGAAGTCGCTAGTCCTAGTGGAAGCACAATGTACAATCTGTAATAATATTTTATCCGACTTGGATTTCGACTCGGTTTATAGAATCATTGGCGGTCGAAATTTTTGTTTCGGGATCGTAACGAAGCAGTAGCATTTAGCATTTTGGTGATAGACGTATACTGGCATTGAGTTGGGTATTTAACAAGTTTTTAGTTAAAGGAGCTTGGACTGGTTCGATTCTGTTGTATTTTTTAACTACAAGTTGAAATTAAAATTACATGTAGATTGGAACTATGAGAATCCAAGAGAAAAATAGGTACAAAGTTGAAATAGAAGTGCGAATATTTATAAGTTGGCCAATCGGTTGATGAATGTGAACAGGGAAGTAGTTTGCAATATTCTTCCGGCTCCCTTTCCCCCGTCTTCTTATCAGATATATATCTAGAAGATAGACTTGAGGATAGACTTGACTTTAGCAGCGCTGCAGCCTCCAGTACCGCAAAGACGAACCATCTTGAAGTAGACATCTGCAATTCTGCGGCATTCAACGCCCTTCCAGCTCTTCCAGCCGCTGTATTGCTTGCAAACGTTGTACATGTCCTTCTTGAAGTTGCTATCGATCTTGGAGCGGTTGGTGCCACTGAATCGCTTCTGCTTCTTGTAGTTCCTGTATCCGAAGTCGTGGCGTTGGCAAGAGGGAAGGAAGTTGTAACCGCGTGGCTTGTCCTTGTTGATCTTGAGAGCTTTGGCGACAGCCTTTGGAACGGAGCAACCATCTGAAAGCCAGATGAGAGGTGGGCTCATGAACTTCTTGTTACGGTAGTTCTTGATAAAGGTGTTGATCGGGGTATGGAAGAGGAGGCCGTCAGTTCGGCAAGAGGCAGAACAGTGAGGGTCACGCTTGACGAATTCTTTGCCTGGAAGCTCAGCTGCGTCAAAGAGCTCCAAATCGCCCTCATCGTCATCGATGTAAGTAATGCCACCGACATCTCCAACGGACTCGATGTCGGCGACAGGCTCTACGGCTCTAATTTCGACCGCATCAACAGGTTGTGGAGTAGGTGTTGCCTTGGAGAGGGTCACCAAGGTGGTAGAGAGAACAAAAAGAAGCTTGTTGAAGTGCATTTTGTCTGGTATCGACGCGATTGATTAATTGATATTATAGATTAAAATGATATAAAAATGAGGCTCGAGGAGATCGAGAAACCAAAGTATAGGTATCGAAGGAGTTAGATAGTTCAGACTCTAGAATCTGAGATTGCTTGCTGGTGGAGAAAAAAATTCCATTCTTCGAGGCACTTTCGGTCCCCTTTTATGCCCATATTTCGCCGTCGTCGAGATCAGTGAGGTCCCTAGGAATGTTGTTAAGTTAGCTATGTTGTTATGGTTCGTTCTGCCGAGATTCTAACATTGAGGCCAAAATAAGATTTGCGATATTGAAAATATTGCAGAAAGCGTTAAGCATAACGTTGAAAGTATTCTATATCCTAGCCATCTACAGTATATAAGGGAGCCGACAGGGTGGATATCCTCCGAAGAACCCTGTCGAACTCTTAATGGCGGTCGGTGTTGGCCGTGCGTTGCTTTGTTGTAAATTTAAGCTTCATTATTTCGCCTCATTGTTTCAAAATTTCTAGCAGCCGCGACAGGCTATAAGTAGCTCAGCAGCTGCGACCAACTACCAAAATAAGCATATTACCCCAGGATTTCGTTCTCAGTTGCTTTATCCGTCGACTGAGTTACCGGCATATGCAGGGTCTTGCGCCTGCCAATTTTAGCTGCCTAGGATCAGGCCTGGGTCATTTAAAACCCATAACATTATCCTATCGATCAAATTCTCCGCCGCTTGTTCTTAGCTACACTCCGCAGCATCTTCCTGCCATTTGTCATTTTTATGCTGGCGGCCTTCCAGAAATGGTTGATATTTAGTCACTCTAGCATTCATTCGTCTCTGCTTGACAATATAACAGCGTTAACATCTTGACGTCGATAATGTTTGGGTATCTTTGGTGATGTAGGTAGTGTCAAAGAAGTCGCTCGTTTATCCGTCGTCTTACCATATAACGTTAACCCGACCGATGCAGCTACAGACCGAAGGCAGCTCTTGCAAATGTGGCTTGATTCGCATGGGCTTTCGGTTGCATGTGAAAGGGGCGAGCCTCAAAAGACCTGTCCGTCCCCAGTTTAACGTTATCGACACTTCAATATTTTGGATCCTTATGCTGGCTGTGCGACCGTAATTTACACAGTAAATCCCGCTTTCTTATGCATATATGGCTCTCATAACCTTGAGTTGTCCCTTGCTAGCTTGCTACTTGCGCATTAATAAAATGAAAGGATCAATGGTCTAGACGGTTTGCCAGAGCTCCGTCGCCTCTGAGCGCCTCAGTCTCCCGGGGTAGGCCTTGGTGTTTTAATATTTGACTGAGTCGGCGTCTTTAGATAATCGGCCCGGTATACCATCCGCCCGCCGCGACGAAAAAAAGGACGAGTCCGGAGTATATTAAGCAAAAACCTCGGAAAGAGACACCAGTACATTGGCATCCGTCCCGCGACGCAGGTGAGCATAGGAATTCTCTCCATTCAGTGCAAAATGGTCTAGCTTTAGTTCAACTCTATTCACTCATTCATTCATTCATTCATTCTAGCCTCAGGGCAAGAACCAGTTACTTCTGGATTTATCTCGATCGATTGCATACGGGTGGCTAGAAAGACCCTCTTTCACAAGAGGCATTTCTCAAATAAACTGATAAGATACAAAGATGGATATTTATATACCGACATAACCATCTTCATTGTGCATCGCACAAGCCAGAACACTGGGCCGTATTTTCGCAATACAAGCATGCGTTCCTATCCTGTCTACTTTTCCCAGCAGGCCAGGGCTGCTCCTTTTGTAACCCAGCTACCCACATGCACTCTCGCACCATTGAATTTCGGATGCACCTCATATCGGCCCAATAATTAGGGCCGAGACCCCCGAGCCACTGATTGCCGTTATCTTTGATTGTGAACCTAGATTTATATGAACAGAAATCAGTCTCAGAATTCCGCAGGGATGGACTAGATGCGGTGTTCTCATGGAAATGTAGGGTGGGTTAAATACGCAGAAGATGCGGGATGCGGGAGGGAACGAGGGTACTATAAGGAAGTTAGCATATGCCGGAAATCAAGGGAGCTATTAATTGCGGGCCTCCACTTGAATGTCGTAAACGTGATGAAGCTTAGAAAGTACATATATCGTTGAAGCTTCGGAGGACTTTTCTAACCGATTATAAAATCACCAGGAAAGGGCTTGAATGGAGTACGTAAGCTGTAGTGAATGTCGAGAAGCAGGATAAGGACTTCAACGTCGTAATACAATGCAGAAATAGCTTACTCCCCATGAACTGGAACGCTTCATATATACGTTCAATGGCGATACTAGTATACGCATCTCACGTTTCATGACTTATGATCTTGATGGTGTATTGCTACACAAACTTGTCCACGTATAGCCGATTGGGCCAAGACTGGTCAATCAAGCCCTCAAAGTATATCGAGACGTACTGTTTCAAGGTGATAGGATTTATACTTGTTGCGACTTCCTCGGCGGATGGAGTAGTCTCGACCAAAATTCCTGTAGAAGTATACTGAAACTTGAAATTTATCTCGATATATCTCATCTATGCATATTTGTGAAAGCCCCTAATAATAGGAATACCCTCTTGTCGTACTGAGACTCTCCCGCCAGAAACAGGCATACCCCGATTTCGTTTAAAACCTGTTTGATATGCCATTAAGCGACGGCGTGGCCCTAAAGTTAAAATAGATGGGAATTTCAAATATACCATTAGGGATCCTACGTATAGGAATTAACTATTCGGATCGAGCGGTTGTAATGAGTAAAACATTTAGAATTCTACGAGCCACTTTGCGCTGGCACCAATAACTCAGAAACAATTCCATTAGCAATATTTAAATGCTTAATCATATGCGTGAACAACCTGTTTCCGAGTAACACTTTGTACACGCAATGAACCCTGAATAAAGACATTGTCAAGTCAGTATTATAATAGTAAAATAATTTTAAGAGTCTCCCTAGCTCGCCTACTGACCGTTGGAGGAGACATCACTTGAACTATCTCGTCGTAGACTAGTCTCGACAGCCTGCCATCATCTGTAACTGTTCGTTGACACCGGCAGATGGTTTAACTGTTAACATGCTAGTTAAACTATCTCCATGCCCAAGTTTATAAGCTACAAGAATCTTCCTTCGAAATCATTTGTAAAGTATTGCACTGCAACGAGTTGACTTCAAAGCAAGAGACAGAGATAATGACCATTGCTATCCTTCAACAATTGTTATATGTGTTTGTAATACTCACTCTGCTGCTGCTGTGTGTTGTGGTGAATGTGGTTGACAAGAGATCTCGAGACCAATTGTGGTCAAAGTGTAGTAGAAGTCAGACTTACAGGGCACAAAGGCCGGAAAGAAGGAGTTCTGAGCAGATTTTCGAACTGTTTTCAAGTTCCACTGCCCCCGGTGTGTTTTTTGGTGGCCCAAGATTCGGGCCAAAAGGGAGATTTGACCCTTGCTAATTGAAATAGCCAATTACGTCGGATTGCTTCTGGTTGTTGGGCACGCAAGAGGGCCAACCGTTCCCGCCTAGCGTAATGCTCGCTCGGAAAAGAGCTTGCCTGAACAACTGTCCCACTGTCGACAGTAGAGGAAGGCCTATCACGGGGTTTCAAGAGGGTTATATGAGCGCATGTTTCGATTAGCTCGAGGGCAAATGGCTATTTGATGGATGTTATTAAGTTGAGCCAAAATCAAGCCAGCTTTGGGCACTTGCAGGTTATAAATGGTCAAGGTTTATGTAGATATTAGATAGAAATATAGGAGCCGCATTAAGTTTACGGGATCAGTGGCCACCAAATCTTTCGGTGGCGTAGCGTACGTGTTCGTCACCCTAGAAACTACCAACTAAATCCGGAACCTAAGACCTCCTCCAGAGCTGAATGAACACCGTACCAATGATCCTACTAGCCTGTTTAAGTCAGAGTACTTAACGATATCGTCTGATAGATGAGCGGAAGTACTTATACATGTAAGGACGATCTGGATATAGATTCTCCTAATTCCGTGGATCCGGTTCATCGTATTATCTTCGCTACCCCAGGTACGTTTCTCCAGTGTCTTACTTTCGATGCGACCGGGGTGTTCAATGGAAGAATACGCAGGATTCCGAAGCTAGTGCGAAATACGGTACCTCCGCCAAGCGACGTATCTAGTATTCTTTCGACGTTGGCCTAGCTGCGATCGCGGCCGATTACTCCCACGAGAAAGTTAGACGCGGCTTCTTTGCTTTTCCGTAAGAAGAAAGCTAATATCAATTGAGCAACGGGTCCTTGCGAGTGATACGAAAATGGCAAGGAAATTGGACTTCAATCGGCTAGATCCGATATCGTACCCGTTAAACCTAAAGCATTCCTCGAGGAGTTGAAACTTTCGGTTACAATGAGGGAATACTGCTAGTTGAATTCTTTAGTGACGGTATATTCCACGATAAACTCCACGAGACATACAATTGCTGCAAACATATCGATGACATGTTCGAGGTGAAGCTTCATAGGGGCTGGTATACGAGACTATGTTCGACTGCAATGCCATCATGACTTGGGCTTGGTCGACAGATTCGAACAGTACCAAATTCCAACAAGCTGCCAGCATCCATGTGTTGCAGCGAACAACCGAAAATGGATACGCAGCTGAATAACCGAAGCAAGGGGTGATGCAACGATAACTTTGTTTTTCTCCGACTAACACCCGTTAACGGTGAGATTTGCTATCTACTTGAAGGTTTCTCCCAGTCATATTACCATATGTAGATGTACTTGATATGCCAATGACTCTCGACAAGAAGACTTTCTTAGCCAATCCATCGAAAACCAGGTTCCGAATTTCTCCCAAACGATAATCTACATGCTTCGCCCCACCCAAGAAACTTGGCTAGTAAGGTCCTGTGGGGTGCAATCGTTACCGAAGGAAGAAGACAAGGGTGCCCCGCAAAAACTTCCCGCTTCTGCTTCTCGACGACCATGGTTCGGAGCATCTCGACCAATGGCCTGGTGTCTTCTCCGTCGGTTTCGTTCCAGCGGCTAACTCGTCTCGACCGGGCTGCTTCTGTCCGTACTTCCACTAACCGGATGTAGTTGACGAACACGCACATTCACTCGCACGAAGGGATTCTGAAAACGACCTACAGATAAACGGATACGTGTAAGCCACTAGCTTCCTTTCTCCCATTGCATGTTCCCTTCGTCCACTGACGCGCAACCCCGATGATTTCGAGATAAGACTAGGTCCCGCGTCTATGCTGTTTTGCGGGGTACATCTCGCTCAAAGCTTGTCTCGCGAGCCCCTCACAATTCTGAAACTCTATTTCTGGGGTTTCGCCGAACTAGGTAGTTCACCAGCTATCCCGATGACATCAATAGAATTTTGTGGGGTAGTACGCATCGAGACCGAGTCTAGGAGCGGCATCTCGTTCTTCCCTCGGTCCTTCTCGATCCTTGTACCCGACGAAGCATATATAGCTGCCTTCTCTCCCTCCAAGTTAGGTTCAAAATCACCAATTCAATCACTCAATCACTCAATCAATAACCCTCAAATATACCCGCTTATACCAACCTGGACACCATCTCAATCCTACCTCAATACTAACAATGGCGAGCATCCCAACTGAACAATGGGCACAAGTTGTCGAGAAGACCGGAGGACGTAAGTTGGATTCTTATCCTCTCAACATTATTTACAATCTAGCTGACAATTTATTTTTTGATAGCATGCGTCTACAAGAAAATCCCAGTCCCAAAGCCAGGTCCAGATGAGGTCCTCATCAACATCAAGTACTCCGGTGTCTGCCACACCGATCTCCACGCCATGATGGGTGACTGGCCCTTAGCCACCAAGATGCCGCTGGTCGGTGGTCACGAGGGTGCTGGTGTCATCGTCGCAGTTGGTGAACTTGTTAAGGATCTTAAGGTTGGTGATTTGGCAGGTATTAAGTGGTTGAATGGCAGCTGCATGTCTTGCAGCTACTGCCGCCAGGCCGACGAGCCACTCTGTGGAACCCCAGATCTCTCTGGGTAGGTTGTTTTCCGGTGCCCCGGTTTCAGAACTAGCTGACCAGCTTTAGATATACCGTTGACGGCACTTTCCAAGAATACGCCATCGGCAAGGCCGCCCATGTCGCTCGTATCCCACAAGGCACAGATCTCCAAGCTGTCGCCCCAGTTCTCTGTGCAGGTATCACCGTCTACAAGGGTCTCAAGGAATCTGGCATCAAGCCCGGCCAGTACATCGCCATTGTCGGTGCCGGTGGTGGTCTTGGTTCCCTCGCTCTTCAATATGCCAAGGCCATGGGATTGCACGCAATTGCCATCGACGGAGGCGCTGAGAAGAAGCAACTCTGCAACGACGCTGGTGCCGTTGCATACGTCGACTTCATGACCAGCAAGGACTTGGTTGAGGAAGTCAAGGCCGCTACACCAGACGGTCTCGGACCCCACGCCGTTCTCCTCCTCGCTGTCACTGAAAAACCATTCCAGCAAGCTACACAATACGTCCGCGCCCGCGGTACCGTCGTCTGCATTGGTCTCCCAGCCAACGCATTCCTCAAGGCTAGCGTTTTCGACACCGTCACACGCATGATCAACATCAAGGGAAGCTACGTCGGAAACAGACAAGATACCGCTGAAGCCATTGAGTTCTTCAGCAGAGGTCTCATCAAGGCCCCATTCAAAGTCGTTGGCCTCAGCCAGCTGAACGACATCTACAAGTTGATGCACGAGGGTAAAATCGCCGGTCGCTATGTCGTTGATACTACCAAATAAATGTACAACAACCCCTCAAATCTTGTTTTCAAGAAAAGTCGGTTGCAGTCTAGCTAGCTCTGTACCATCACCTGTATTCTAGTGGCATATATAATGAAGCCAACTCCTCACGCAAACAATCCGTTATCCGTAATCTTACTATATTGTGACCTTAGGCATCTATAGATAAACACCACATAGACTCAACATTGCGAAAACCTACTTAGGACCTCGAGACTGAGTACAACATGTGCTTGTACATACATCAAATTGGTCAATGCAGTTGCAGCGCGGGAATATGAATGCGTGGCGAAAATATCACACAGACAACACACAACCTCAACACCCACCCTTCGAGCGAGCCTGAAGAGAAGATCCTTTTTGTAAATCAAGGAACTCGGTTCGATAAGTCTCCACGAGAATGGTTTTTTATACAACCTGGTGATGTATATATTTATAATCGGGTTGAAGTAACATATAGACTAAATACATTCATAGTTCTTAAACATTGTTTTCTCGAAAAGAAGAACCAAACGATACAAGCCCACTATCATATCATCAAACTCCTTATGCTCTAGAGTTCCCCGGCGTGTTTAGTAGTGAATAGCTTCTCGGGGACTGACAATCCCGCAATTTAATCCACCCCCCAATTTAGGAGATATCTCCAATGTTGCTTGGGTTGCCAGCAGTGCCGGCGGCGTAGGAGATAGAATTCGTCACAATAGACATAGCCATGTCGAAAGCCGCTCCGGTGAGGATAGTACGGTTGGCCGGGTGGTGAAGGCTGTGGAAGGCCGTGTTACCAGCGTCGATAGCGAGCCTGTCCGCTAGAACCCCGAATTTGGGAACAAACCCGTTATCCGGGTTGAAACGCTTCCAAGAGAGTTACATCGCACAATGGGTATTTTGGGGGTCTTAAATAGTAAATCGAGTGGGCATTGATATAAACAGGGTTGATGATGACGGAGCCAGCACAGAGGCGCAAAAGGGAGGCAGCAACGAAAAATGGGCTGAAGGCGAACATTTCGAAGGTGTTGGAGGATTGAATGAAGGTATTTGAGGTTAAAGAACTGTACCCATCATCGTTATAACCACAATATTTCCGCCAAAAAAGCCAAAACCATATGTGACACAAGATGAGATCGGGAAGATTCTAGCTTGGCGCGGAAGCAGAGGTGAAATTGAATACCACAACCGTCAGGCATTCAAGAGTTCACTATCGAAATGATATTCTGTTGGACTTTGTAAATTCTGGAAGATCTTTTCGTCAATTGTAGATACAATTTCCAACATGTCTTTCGGTTATAGCTACTTGCAGTTATTAAATGAAGGCCAGCCCTGGCATACCACACGTGTGCAAAAAACCTTACTTTCCCTGAAATCACCAAGTGCGAACACATATATACGTGTGGGGGTACAAAATCATTGAAGAATCATGTTGTTTGAAAATTCTTAAGACAGATATTCATTATACATGCGACGTTGCAAGCCCTACCAATATCCTAAGCAGAATGCAGTCTATCGTTGAGACATGAAAGAGAAGACCCTGAATTTGATAAATCCCATAGAAACATAAAACGCCGCTGGCCAGAAGCTACAAACTCCCGCTAATGAACAGTTCGAAATGAAAACACAAAGAATTCCGTGCAAAAAGCCAGAAATCAGCCGCTATCTTCTTTTCCCATTCTCTGTTCCCGAGACAACAACGCTCCGCTTCCCGTCAGAGTCTTTCCAATGCAACGAGCCATAGGTGAATGGGATGTCGTGGCATCCTGCATTGACCAGAAGACTTCGTAGCTCCTCATCTAAATCAGGTGCGTCTCCAAATTTCCAATCCAATTTCCCACCATACTTCTTTGGGATATTATCCAGATCAATGTGCTCTTTCAAGGTGGGAGTGATGTTGTCGGGAGCGAGGAAGAATATTTTAGACGTGGTTGCCGCATCAAACCATCCTTTCGCCCAATCCCAGATCTTCATAAAACCGCTCGGTGCTCCAATAACGAAGACCTTCTCAAGAGCTTCGGGATAATAACTTTGAGCCAGGGTGCTAGCATCCTTCAAATGGTTTCTTAACGCCCAAAATTGGCTAAATCCCAGGCCAGTTATGTCCACAATGTTGACGGTTGTCTCGATCGGTACTTCTGAGCTGGGGCGTTTCTGTACAGAGGAGCAAAGAGGCACAACGAAATTCGTAGAGTGTTCCGCAATGACAATAAGACGTTGGGTTGTTGCAGGAAGGATGCTCTTTGTGCTTTTGGTCCCTGATTTGGCGGACTGGTAGTATAGATTCATTTTACGACTGTCCAAAGCGCCGACCTCGTAAACTTGTATTGGAACACCATTCTTGTCCCGTCTCCCAGTCCATTGTGGATACTAGCGAAAGAGTTAGATATGCAAACTTTATATATCAAGGACAATGAAGCAGCTTACATATTTCCGTGTCTCTTCAAATTCCTTTACGTCGAAATCGTCATAGATCTCATCAATAGCACAGTTCTTGCGCCATTTCTCTGTCGTCTCAAATTGTCGAAACGCGGCTGTCAAATTGAAGCGGCCCGCCCGTAGAAACTTGAGAAGGTAGGCGTCTTCATGAGTGGCCGGTATGGATCTTTTCTCATCGATAATAACTTCGGGGCTGTAGAGTTGCTTGTCCGATAAGAGAACTTTAAAGTCAATAAGCGCCGATGTCTGCTCGTCGCTGAGGTGGCCAAGTCTGCCGACTAATCGAATGTCCTCCATCTTGGATATTGTAGATCGATAGATATTCACTAGTTATGATAATACGAAAATATTTTTTAGGGGTAAATGTGTCAATGATGCTAATCCGGCGTCTCGTCTATGCGGAGACACAAAATGAGGTTCCCTGCCCCCATATTTATATACATTCTTGACCTCGAGGATGTCCCTAATTCAGGGGGGCTGAGTTACCACCCTCCGGCGGCGAGACCAACGAGTCGGTGCTGTTTGACCAACCGCTAATTGCATGTATTTGAAACCAGATTTGTGTTTTTTGCTGTGTCGGAGCCCTGAAAGCACCCTGCTGACGCCAAGTACACCACCTTTTGCCATGGCCCATTATTTGATTTTCGATGTAGCGGGGTCCAACGAATCGGTTATCGTAGATTGGTCCACCTTTGTCAGGTTCAAATCCTCCGAGAACTCGCAAGATCTTAACTTGAATGACATCTGTTCTTTATTTTGGCACGATGAGAGGGTTTAGCTGCTACCTACAAGCATCATAGTCTATTTTTTGCATCCTGAAAATTCTATCACAAGAAAGCTCAAAAGCTGCCCAAAGCTTCGCCTCGAATCTAATGCAAAGATTACAAGTTAGTTACATCATGGCCTTACCGAACACGGAGCAACCAGTGCAACACACGAAACGAATTAAGAAACATGCTCATGTCCAGATGTTTTGCAAACCAGAATTCCGTGTCAGCTTGCCAAGGATAGGTCAAAAGCTTAAATTTATAGACAGGGAGGGTTATAAACAGCCTAGCCTTTGAATAGACTTCAGGCATGGCTAAGCAGAGAAATCCCTTCTCGGTGCAGTGCTCGCGTAATCGACTAAGAGTCGTAGGCGATGTAAAGGATTTGGAGCCCCGGAGGCCGTTGGAGGATCGGTTTCATGGCCAAGAATGATGCCGCAGCCTGGCAAGATTTCTGCTTAATGTATCATACCGACTTATATATCATATGTGTACTAGAAAACTCATTGTTCTGTCGTCCGTGTACTGTAACATTCGTCAGTGACTAGCCGGTATCCTCGAATCATTTCTAATCAAGGCCAGGCCAATGCACTACATAAGTCTCCCCTCCTAGCTAACCAGGAGACCACAGGGTATGGTAACTATAATACAAGAGACAATGTTCGATTTTTGGATCGTGGACTTACTTGACAGATACCTAGCTAGCTTATTTCCCCTATCATCGATTTAGCATGGATCACATATCACTCGGTGATAAGACTTGGAACAAATAAAGAATTCCCAGGAACCGGTATGGCCTGGTCTCGGAATACGGCCGTTTGGCAAGGATATTGATATCGCAATGGCGATTTGAGCGATTGTGGTGTCATGTCATGTCAACTTCAAAGGGTGTTGGACGTTGGACTTTAATTAATAATGAAGGGAGACAACACATTTGGCCGCAACACTTGTAGTCACGCTAACCTGGACGGTGAATGACTGGATCTCTCCAGTTCTAGAACTTTGGGGTATGCCTGAGCTGTGCAGGTGCGTGGTGTTGTGCACCTATCAAGCCAGCGCAATACAAAAAGGCAAATACCTGGTCTCACGTCAACGAATACCTCAGAGTTTGAGGCAACCGTCAGCAAATGTCTTAAACCCTCGAGAATCGATCATACGGTGCCGGCTACTTTACAAACTAGGTCTACCAAATTCTCGGGCCAATCGTGTATGTGCAGTTAATTACCTGACTTACTGTCGTCATCCCTAACACCGGGCCCATGAGGTGCCTAGGATTTTGAAAACCTAACTCGCAACTTGGAACAAATATCACAAAGGAAATTCCCGACAATGGTTTTGCTTACAGCTAGTTAAGAGTTGTGTACTTAATTATAAAAGATTACAAATGGTATATGACATCAATGCTAAACAAAACTAATAGAACACATACAAGCGGCATCGCTAAAACCAAACTCCGATAACATAAATAACAAGCATTCTCAAGGAAGATTACCGAAAAAACTCCTCATCTTCTGAAAATGCGGTGTCCCAAGTCCCGTAACAGGATCCCACCCAGTAGTCGCCTTAAACCCATTCGTCCCACAGCCCGGATTATTGCCCACCTTAATATCATTCAAAATCTCCGGATGTGCGTAAAGCACAGGATTCAAAAACCCCACCGGACTTTTCTTTCTATAAAGCCGGTCTTGGTTTACCAGTGCCACGATGGACGCAAAGGTCGGGGTCGAAGCAGATGTACCACCGATCAAGTCCAAGACGTTTTCAATACCGACGGTATAATTCCAGGCATTCGCCGCAACATCTGGGAACCCTCGTCCACTTGTGGTTCTATTCCACTGCGATGCAGTGTATGGGAAGGTATTTGATGCCAAGTAAGAAGATACTGCGGCCTGTTGGTAAGATGGCACTGGGAAGATTTCTGAGAACCCGCCGCCGGATGACGCATTAATACCACTCCATGGGAGATAAGTATTCCAGGCGAGCTCAGCATCCCACACAGTTTTTCCACGAGGAATATATGTGCCTCCGACCGACGTGAGATATGGGCACTATTTCAGCTGAGTCAGTTGCCAAATCCTCGAAAGCTCGGATTTATTAGGACACTTACAGTAGCTGGATAGTCTGGTGTAAATCTACCTGATAGACCGTCATTATACGCCCCGGTCACAGGATCCCTACAAGCCGATCCATATCCTGCAACGCCAAAATCTCCAGAAGCAAAGAGAACAGATACTCCCATGAGGCCAAGTTTAAGGAACTCGTTGCACTGACGTGTGGCGTATCTCGCAGTATAATCCGCCTCGTTACCGCCGTAGCTAATGGACAATACAAGGGTCGGTTCGTATGTTCCACACATCCTTTGGCCTTTATAACCTCCTTGTGCCGGATTTGGGTACACGGCATCTCTGTCCGGGTCGTTACCGCCGTCGTAAGTGCAATAAGACTCGTCGATGGCGTTTAGGAAGTTATTATACTCGTCTTTGCCAGATTGGAGACCATCTCCAACTTGGAAAAGTGTAACGTTCTAGATTTCATTTATTAGCTTCGTCTTTTGTCCGATATTGATTGCGCATGTGTCAGCTAGTTACGTACCTGTGGATACACGATAGACATGGCATATTGCAGATCCATGTTCGTTTCAACAGCGTTCCACCAGTCCCCGGTGAATGGTAAGACATAACCTCCATTAACCGACTTCAACGTCGGACTCCGGCCAACCTGAGCGGGCGAAAAGTTGCCAAAGAAGTTATCCATATCCTGTTGCAAGTATGTCTGCGGTGTGAAAGAAACAATGGCGATGCTATTATTCTTCATGGGATTGTGGTTTTCCCCAAAGCAGTACATTTCTCTCAGACAATCTGGGGTGATGAACTGATCGCAAGTCGCTAAACCTGCATACTTCGGATTGTTGAATTTATGCCAATAGCTAGAATCCGATTGTGTGAGCCTCTTAGCACCACCGGCACGGAATCCAGTGCCCATGCCATCGACGATAGCACCTGTTGTTCGCTTAAAAGCTGATCTTTTAGCAAGTCTTCTAAGCCTCCGCTGCTTATCAGACGAGCTATCTTCAGTTTGTATATCCCAGTGCAGGGTGGGCATAACGATATCAACATGACTACCAATTTCTTCAGGTAAACTATAGGCATCACAACCGATATGCATCTGCCCACTAGTATGCTCGTAGAAGTAGTATTCAGTTCTGAACAGCCGCTCAACAGTCGACACTGGAGCGTCGAAAGTAACCCATCCGCGGGCATCCAACTTGTATGGTATCTTCGACGCCTTCAACCACGCCGCAATAACGGTATAGCTTTCCTCAGACGGCGAGAATTTCTCTCGTACTTCATCCGGCGTCCAGTGTTTCCCATAGTTTGGACTATCCGGGTGCGAAACTTGAAGTAAGAGCTCCTCACCGCGGTGGAGATTCGCCTGTGTAAGACCAATTTTTACGGGAATCTGAAGGTCACCAGATAACCTAGCCTCGCGACGCCATCCTTGAGGTAGATACTGTCGAGACTCGTGGATAGAATATTTGGAATAAGAGAGCGGCGACGCACACGTCAGACCCGCGAAGAGGAGAAGAGCCCACGACAACCGCATTATCGATAGCATGAGCTTGGCAGAGCTGAGGGAAAGATTGATGGCCGTTCCTGAATGGGGGAGGAGGTCAATGCTTGAGGTGGGCATCGTACCTGAATTTAAATAGGTCAACCATTACCCATGGTTCCTGGTTTCTGTGCCTTAATAACGGATGGTTTAGATCCGCAGTCAGGAACACCTTGACCTGTGCATGGGGTATTCAGGTGCCGACTGGTCATGTCTGACGACTTTTTCTCTCTCTCGCAAGGCGGTTCATCCAAAGAGGTGGAGAGGCGGAGACTGTGGAGTAACAAAAAAAAAGCATAGACCAAATTTAGCTAGTAGCCCTTTTTTTTTTTTGGCGGGTGGTCAATCCCGGTCTTTCGCGATGGCGTTCCTAGGCATTGGGATGGGGAAGCCCATTGGGACGGGTCCATGGCATCGAGGATGCAGATGCGGTGAGACATTATGTGCACTTGGGCGAAGAGAATCGAAAGACCTCTCTGGCGCTGTGACTGCTCATTGGCCAGAACCCACAGCTGACCTATATCTTGGGAAGGTATAACAGCGAAGAAATATACTATGGAAACCCCCGCCCTTACAAATATGTATTCGGATTGGCTGGGATGCTAACCCTGGTAAAGAATGCACAGCCAAGCACGCCTACATCGGCTCCCATTTCTGCGTTGTTTGTTGGAAAGTTTTGGTTTTTTTTTTTTTTACCCCCTAGCCATGGGCGTCGCAACCTGGCTGGCGCACCAGCAGACAAGACCACCTGCAGCGATACGAGCGAGAGATGCATGCATATGAGAAACTTAAAACGTAAACTCGAGATATCTGAAAGAAAAAAATTTGGGGATGCTCGGCACAGAAGCACTTTCCAGGTATATCCTTCCTCCACTTCCGATTGGCGCGGGGACATCATATTACATACCATCTTTCAAGCTCTCTCCACAGATGGCTTATCATGTGGCATTTGCATTTCACCCCCCAATTTTTGGGGATTGCGTTAATATAATCCCAGCATCCCATGCCACTACTGCCGGTTAAATATCATTACCTGCCTGGTCGTTTCATCGAGTTATCCCACACTTCCGTGCCGCAGAACTCCTTAACTGAAATACTGACTTGTTGAGTGCGATTCTTTGATCTTACTTTGTAAAGACTTACCGAGTTCGCAAGACAGATATCAATATCGCCGTCTTTGTGGAGGGTTCGAGGGCTTGCATTGGGCGCCTACTGCATGCAAATTATATACTTAAATACTTATTCATGTACTGACGTCAAATATAAAGAGAAGTTTGAGAGTCTCCAGGATATAACAAAGTTATTCTATTGCATATCAATCAATACGATCATTACGAGATTATAATACATAAACACCCAGCCACTTGATAATCAAGGTTTTCTCTCTTGTGAGGATGAGTCTCTCGTAAAACATTTTAGGATTGGTAAAATTCGCACACTAAGGAAAGGGAAGAGGGGGGTCTCATGCGTCGAAGAGGCGTCGATATGTCTCAACATCGATATTCTCTCTCGATGTATTCAAACGTAAGAGTGTTCCGAAAAAAGAATTATACTTCAGCCATCATTAACCAGTTTTAAGGATTCTCAGATCATTAATATCATATATCATCGTATCCGAACACCAATGCATGCCATCAATCGTAACTGCAACAGGGGACTTCCAAAAACGCTAAGCTATTCCCAGCATTATCGACCCACGTTATATAGAACCTCTTCCCACGTGGCGGTTCATGATATCATACGATAAAAACCCCTATGGATATCACGAGGCCCCGGATCCGCGGGAAAGACCGAATATGACGAGTTACCGCTTCCGCGAGCTCGACTGTTTTGGTTTCTTAGCGTACTTCTTCTTCTTCCATTCAATCTCATCCTGTTTGGGCGGCTTGACCATCTTACTCGCAGCCAGGGCAATGAAGCCATCAATCATCGTCCCTTGTGCCCCACCTTCCCTTCGATGTGTAATTTTCCCTCCTAAGGTCTTGCTCGTAGCCAGGCCGCCCACGACTGCCTCGGCGATATCTCTCATCTTGTCATGCCCCGGTCTATTCTCCACCAAAACATCCACACCTCCAGCGGCAATAGCGGCGACGAGAACTCGTATGACCTTTTGTAGATTAAACCCCCCAGGTTTCGAATGGCTTCTCCATGCCTCGATGGCGGCGGCAGTAACGGCAGCCTGTAGGGCTTGCTTTTGCTTTGCGTACTTTTCAGGGTCAGGTGAGGATAGTTGCCGCCTGGAGGGGTTGTTTTTGATATGTAATAGACCGAAGGCATCCAGGACTTCGTCTACTTTCCTTTCTAGTTTCGTCTTTGGACGCTTGTTATAACTCGAAGAAGCAACGCTCATGTCACCATTGGAACGCCTTCCAGATGAGTCGTCTTCCGATGAGGAGTCATCCGATTCAGAATCACTTTCGGATCTGGAGTCATCTTGGATCGAACTATCTGAATCGAAGCGTCTTCTGTGTCGGGCCCTGTATTCTGAGACCGCCCGTCTTCGTCTCGCAGGTTCGTGCTGTGCCGCCTCGGTGAGACCCTTTAACTTACCGGAAGCATATTGCCGTCGAGCTGATGAGGACCTCCTCTTTCTCTGCGGTTTATGACGGTAGTCGGAATCAGAGGAGTCGTAAGAGCGTTGACTAGGGTATGTTGACCGTGAAGACCTTCCACCATAAATCTCCTTAGAGCTCATCATTGGATTAAAGTAGCCAAGGCTGACAATTTAAGCCTTGTAAAGATGTGCAGTTTTAATGTTTCAAACCGTTGTCTGTCGGTAGCTGAATATATTATTAACAAGGGAAAACCTGTGGCTTTGCCAAATTATGGTCAATTTAGTGTGAGGCGAAGGAAACGATGGCTGTTAGACATAACAGGGCCATAATAAATAAATAAATAGCAAACAGCCCTTTAGCACGGATCACCCAAGGGGCAAGAATCCTGGTTCTCCGTCGAAGTGGGTAACACATGAACGTCGTCATTTGAAAGCTCCTCAGGGTCTTTCCGCAGGGCTCTAGCAGGCACGAATTGGATACCATAGACGTGTTACGCCATGGGGAAATTGGTAGTAATCGCAAATTATCGTGCGGGATCCTGAGAATTTAGCTGAGAATATGAGAAGCAAGGAAGTCTTTTCTAACCTGGACTACGTCAGAAAGATGTGAGTGTTGCGGGATGTGGCATTTCCCAGTTCATACGTCATGGGACAGGGGTGACCACAAGTCGGATTTTCGTTCCAATCAATCTTTTCGGTGAAACATGCATCATCGTGGCCCGAAATCTTGTGAGAGAGCAATCGGACATTTGCGAAAGTCCTTAAGCCAGCAGGTTGAATGCACGGAATTGTCTGGGATCCGAAGCATGGTTATACGGGAACAGTACGGTACAAATAGGTGTTTCTCTTCCTAGCATCGCTCGATCGCACACGCCGGCAGCAAGGTTATACTATGCCAGGTAGCTGTTATGCCGAGCTTTCACCAAGCTTCGGTTCCTATGTATAGGCACGATAAGTCAGTCGAAACCCTGAAAAACCATTGGCTATAGATACGCCAAGTTCCCCCATCCCAAATCTTTTCTGTCGGTGGCGTCCAATTGCCCACAGTGAGATTCTGAGCTGAACCGAGGAATTATCCAGCCGCAACTCTTTAGCAACCTAATGCTTCTAGAAGGACAGAAAGGAAGAAGCGGCTGTAAAAGGATGAGGATGGGGAACTTTTCCAGAGAGACCTATCTCCTTTTCTTCGATTTCGCTGTTCGGAGGCCAAACATATGAGACACAGATGCGATAGGGCTGAAAGACCATCCCCGAAGCAGCAACATTAACAACATGAACAGTCTGAAAACCTGTCGCAGATCCAGAAGGAACTAAACAATGGAAAATACAGCAGGCTGGTACGAGCGCTATCATGTCGAAAAGCCGAATCCGCACAATTCTTTTATTTTCGTTCCAGACTACATCACGAACTCTTGGCCAATTCCGAACTACGATAATCCAGAATCTCGGGTAGTTATTTCGCGGGTGGTTGAGCCATTGACGTTGGGACTGGCATGCGTCGCTGTCGGGTTGAGACTTTTCCCAAGATTGATCGGGTCAAAGAAACTATTCCGAGAGGATTACTGGATACTCGCAGCGGTCGTAAGTCGACGTCGCGGCTCAGAATCGCTTTATAGACCCAGGATGTGGTGCATGTCGCTAACGCTGGTGGTAGTTTTTCTGCGCATTGAAGTCTGCAATTGTAATAGCGAGCACAACCGTCGGATTCGGTCTACATCGCTACGACATCCGCCCCAATGACGTGAGAACGCTGAACAAGTACTACCTCGTGGGTATCTTGTTCTACCTAGCGTGCGTAATGTTCACGAAAGCCTCGATTATTCTGCGATATAAGCGGATGTTTCCTCCAGAGATAACACATATTCGACGGAAATCGCAGGTTTTGGTGGCAGGGTTCTTCGCTCTATTTGTTGTGACCGCTGCTCTGATGGTTAATACCTGTAGGCAAGTGCGTTAATTAATTGGGACAGTCAAGAAAGTAACTGAGTTCATGGGATACTACGGAGATTTCTAGGCCCGTGTCATCTCTATGGATCTACGAAAATCCGGGGAAATGCATCAATGTGCAGGTGTTATACATTTGTAATATTGCAGGAAACTTCCTAGTCGACTTCGCGATTTACCTCCTCCCGATCCCTTATCTGTGGAAACTCAACCTCCCAAAACGACAGAGACTCAATTTAGTCGTGATATTTGGACTCGGGTTTTCAGTTTGCTGTATTGCCCTGATGGAGCTAGGAGTTTCTATCAAACTGCACGATGAAGGCTTCTTCGACTGGACTTGTAAGTGGCTCCCGTTGAGGGGCCTATTAATGTCTTTATCGATACCCCGACTCAAACTAACGGTTTCAAAGGGAAAGGGCCTGTTCTGTGGTCGTGTACTGCGCTTGAATTGCTGTTCGCTATCACAGCAGCGTCTTTGCCTGATTTGAAGACACTTGTCGCAAAGTTTCTACCTAGGCTTATTTCCCACGGATCTTCGGACGACCATAACCCGGAAGCTGGAATCCCACCAAGAGGTGGAGCTCAAGATCTGGCTATTGTGAACCCCGCGGCACTGTCTCCAGACCTTCTTGAGCGTAATCGAGGGTCGAAGCGACTGTCGAGGCCATACTGTCTGAGAAGCCAATTGGAAGGGTCACTATTTAACAACTCTATACCATCAAGAAGAGGTAGTGCAGTTCCCAGTGCTGAGGGTGATACAGCGGTGGGTAAGCAGACGCATGAGGACGAAAAGGCTGAGAGGAGGGTGACGATGATATTTGAGGAGGATACAATTGCTTGTTCGCAGTCGACGGATGTTGGTTCTGAAGTTGAACCATCTACCTTGAAGTCGGTCGAGAGCCAGATAGAGCTCGTTAATAAAGCTGGTTGATTCTTCTCTTTTCTTCCTCTGGTTCTCTTTCCCCGGTTTGAGGGCACTGTATTTGGTTTTTAAATATTGCGATGCTAGTATTTTCTTCCATCGGTATATTGACTTGACTGCGATAATCGCGATCGATATATAATTTCGCGGGTATAATGAATCGATCGAATCCCTGCACAGTGCGAAGCCATTATAGGGTCTTCCAGCCATGATACCACCGCAACCGCAACCGTTAGTGAACATCATCTCACCTGACCTCCAATATCTGGCGATTTCAAAAGTCTCTCTCTATTCATTAAGTAGCTGTGGGGTAAGCGTGGGTGCGAGGTAGATATTGGGAAGTAAATTGGGGGCCAAATGTCGGAGTGCAATTACGACCGTTGATCTGCTAAAAGCGAGGTTATTGGTAACGCTTCTGCCTCGAATCGATCAACCTCAACCTCAACTCTAACAATCTCAACCATGTTCGGACTCGAACCCCCAAATCACCTCCAAACTCCCTTCGACTTCGATACTCCGGTTCGTAGCTCCATCGCAATTGCGCCGTCGTAATAGTAAGCCAGCTAAGCTTAGCCGTTTTCCTTCTTGTCGCGCTGTTGTTGACTGACACCGCACTAACATCAGACGCGCCAACAGGCTTTCAGCGACTCGTCTAGCCATCTAAACATTCGAACTCGAGACCATAGACATCCTCGTACCATCTCTATACCGATCTCTATCGATACTCCAGGGGTCCTTGAGACTACAAATCGGCCGGTCGCATTCAAGTCCTGTCCCTCGTCTCGTTTAGAGATCTGACAGTAGCGATCGACTCTCTTCCTTGCACGGTCCGTCCGGAAGGATTCTTACCCGCGACAGCACTCCGACCGGTATATTACATCTGTTTCGACGACAGGGCTTTAGTGTTTGGTTGGTGATGGTATGAATTCTTGTCGTCTCAGGCGACAGATACCTTGGACAGCGGGAGGATGAGGATGAGAATTAAGATTAGGGAGCAGCTCAGCGTATGCCTTTGCCTTATTATTTCATCCCCGGCTTTGCCGCGCACGGCAGCAACATCAGCGCCTCTGCATTTACCTCTCAGACTCGTACTAACGCTCAAGCAACTTCAGTTCCTCGTCACGATCCTCGCCCTCTGCTGTGTTGGTATCCCTTCCTTGATATCGGTAAGCTCGTCTCCTCCATCAGTTCAGCATAGTAAATATTCTAAGATAACGTTAGTGGGTCAAAAACTACCACTTTGTCGTCGATTTACGTGCCGACCGTCTAGCCCTTGTTGCTGCCCTCAAAGCCGACCAGTTCTCCCAGGCCCTCGTTATTCTCCAAAACTCAATCGCCTCGGTTTCCTCAAGACTTTTAATCCAGGGTGCACTGAAAGACTATTATGCCGGAAAACGTCCTGAGAATCTTTGGGATGACACAATCACCGATATCGCCGTCGCACTCGAGACCCAGCCTTATCTACTGCAAGCCGTTCTTTGGAACCGCGATCTCAATGAGACTTTGGCCAACGTCACTTGCACTTGTGCTCTTGGCATTAACGGCACCGAGCCGAATGGTACCTTTCTCGCCCATGGCATTCAACCCCTTCCAAAGGCCGGATTCAGCTGGAATGGGCATGACGGTTTCCCTGATGCACTGTACCCTCGTCCATACAATATGACCGACACAGATGATGAACGGCTTGATATGATTACGCCAGCTACCGTCCAGCAATTCAATTTCACCTTCCAAGGACCCGTCATGGTCAATGAAACCCTCTACCTGGCGTCCTATACTGTTCCCGTGTTCGACCAGACTAACAACAATACTCGTGTCCACCCCTTACTTGGCTTCTTCACAATCATCGTTGATATTCAGATTTTGGTCGATATATCAAACCGACGCCTTGGGCTTGACGAGACGGGCCTCATGCTTGTTGTCGGGCCTGATAATCCGACAAATCTTTGGTCGGGAGAACATACAACCGGCGAGAAAGTAAATGGCGACACCATGTTTCGCTTTGTTCTCCCTGCCTATGGGAAACTCGATATCTTTGGAATCTCAGGTCCTATGAATGCATGGACAACCGCCATCGACCTCTATCACAACGGGAAAGGTAACCCGGCACGAGCAGATCTCAGTGTAAGGGACCTCCCCAATCATCGTTTTAGCGTCGGGTTTGTCCTGCTCGACGTCCCGTACCTAGACTGGGGTATCATCATAGCCCAAGATTACGAGGAGGTCCTCGCACCCGTAATACAACTCCGCAATATTCTCTTAGCAACCATCTTTGGTACTCTTGGGGTTGTTATCCTCCTGGTATGGCCCTTATCTCACATCTTTGTTCGGCCAATCACCAGGCTTTCTGCTGCGACGCAGAATGGCAAACGAAGCCAAAGCCCTCGAGGTCGTCCAGACAGTTCCAACCCCTCTTTCACGACAGCGAACCCCGAGGAAGCGCTTCGGTGTCGAAATGATGGACCAGATAGACCTGAAATCACGGTCAACGGCCAACGAAGATCATCCAATGTCATGAAATCAGCCATGGGGTTAGTCGGCTTCAGCAAGAACGTCCTCTTCCGTCCTATTACCGAAGTAAATCTCTATAGCAATCAAGACGATTCCCGCAATACGTTTCGCATTCCATCGAAGGTTCCCGAAAGGCCGCATTTAATCCACGATGAACTAACGGAACTAACCCACAAGTTCAATCGAATGGCAGAGGAGTTAGAGGTGCAATACGAGACCTTAGAAGAACGCGTAAGCCAGAGGACCGTCCAGCTCGAAGAGCAAAGACAGATAGCAGAAACGGCCAATGAAGCAAAATCCTGGTTCATCGCCAATATCACCCACGAGCTGAGGACACCATTGAACGGCATTCTAGGGATGTGTGCTATCTGTCTTGCCGAGGACGATATCATTAGGATTAAACAGAGCCTCGGGATAATATATAAAAGCGGGGAGCTACTATTACATCTTCTCACCGATCTTCTCACGTTTAGCAGAACCCAGATTGGTGGCAAAGCGATACCTCTAGACGTTAAAAGGTTCCGAATAACTGATATAGCAAGCCAGGTTTTAGCAATTTTCGAGAAGCAAGCCAGAGATAGCAAAATCAAACTGGGTGTTACAATCATCCCGGAGATGACGTTGAACGACATGGTAGTCATGGGTGATCCCAACCGAATACTTCAAATCATAATCAATCTAATCAGCAACGCTTTGAAGTTCACCCCGTAAGTCGGGCACAAGGTTCTTCTTAACGAACAAAAAGAGACAAGAGCAGTGATACTAATTGTGGTATAACAGGGAATCAGGGACGGTACACCTTACCATCACTCTTGGAAACGAATTCAAACCGAAGCCCGTCCCACCGCCTATAGTCAACTCCCGTGACTCTTCTCGAAATCGATACGGGCCTCCCACCGTCTCGAAGAGTTTATCAGAGAAGTCGTCCGAAATCCCAAACGAGAAACCACTTGGTGTCGGCCCTACCTCAGTTCCAAGCAATCTCTTAGAATCTAGACAACAGCCGAGTCTCGCTTTTGAAAGCCACTTTTCGGAGCCCAAAAGCTACATATTTGAGTTTAAAATCCAAGATACAGGCCCTGGGATACCAATGGAGCAGCAGCAACAGATATTCGAACCATTCGTCCAAGGAGAGCTCGGCTTGAACAGGAAGTATGGTGGTACGGGATTGGGTCTTTCTATATGCAAACAGCTTGCCACCCTGATGTCCGGTACTATAACAATAGAAAGTCAAGAAGGGGTTGGCAGCGCATTCACTCTGAAAATACCTCTCAAACACGCCAAAGACGGACTTACCTCTTCGAACGTCAGTTCTCGAGAGGGAAGCATCTCCCTTGAACGAACGATAGATTCTGGTACTGGAATGTCACCGGTTCCTGGAAGCAAATCGTCAGATAAGGCACTTGACCCTACAGCTACCAACGCCGAAAGGTTAGCGACGTTCCCTCAGCCTCGCCTTGTCGGCTTCTCACAACCTTTCTTCGCTCCATCCGAAGAGCCCCAAACCGCAAACGGGGGCAAGGTTGTCCTAGTGAACAAGAAGCTCGGTAGTACCGATGCGAAGAACGTACGGGTTCTGGTGGCGGAGGATAATAAGATCAATCAAGAGGTCGTAATTAAAATGCTTAGACTTGAGCAAATCGAAAACGTTACCCTCGCAGGCGATGGCTTTGAGGCTGTGGATAAAATCAAAGAGGCAATTAAGTCCAATCAAGCATTTCACATCGTCTTCATGGATGTTCAAATGCCTAACCTCGATGGCTTGGAGAGCACACGGATTATCAGAGAGTTAGGATACTCGGCCCCGATCATAGCATTGTCTGCCTTGACAGAGGAGAGTAACATCAAGGAGTGTGAGTTACAACCATTCTAACCCTTACCAGACATTCTTTCGTACTAATATACTTCGCAGGCCTCGATAGTGGCATGAACTACTTCCTCGCAAAACCTATCCGACGGCCTGCCCTCAAGCATGTTCTTCGCACTTACTGCGCTCCCATTTCTGAAGACGAGGGTCAGGAAGAGCCGCCGTCGGGGCCAATTTCAAAGCCAACATCCACGGAACCGGATAGCTCTTGATCATATCCACGTATGTGGTTATCGTCACCTTCACTATACCTACAGTACTTCTGCATCATCACCACACACACCCTATATATCACACTCGCTGCGACTTCAATCATTCAACAGGCGTCTTCTCGATTTTTCTCGGGAGTTTGGGGCAAACTAGGTTTGGGCATTTACGAAGTTTTAGCGATCCGAGGTTTTTTATGTTAAAACCACACAAAGGCGTGCTTTTTGGTACTTTTAGCCTTGTTTTATATTTTTCTCTTTGGTGTAAAGATAGTTTTTTCTCTTCGTTCTTAGCTCTTTTGGCTTTCTTCTCCTGCTTTTCCAGATCTTAGATGAGTCTTTTCATCGCATATTAAACGACGTCGCTACAAACCGTGGTATGTCGGGTAGTCTAGTGATATTCCATTAGACTCGTACTAATTTCTATTATTATATACAATACCTTGGATTTTGATATCAAGCAAATTACCTTATGTATGGAACTAATCCACGACAGCCTTTACGACGGCAAGGCCCTCACCCTCCTAACAAGCCCATTACTCCTCGCCATCTCGTCCACAAGCAGCACCAAATCCGTTCCAAACTTTTGATAATCCGGATCAACCGTGGAATACACAAATCCAATCCCCCTCTCCAACACCTTCCTTAGCAAATACCGTTCCCGTGCTTGGGATCCATTAACCGACGTCACAATAATCGCCTACTTTCCCGGTGTCGTCCCAGGACTCTTACTCATATCCTTACTAGTTTGTAATTTCCCCGGTGTATAGTAATTCACCAAACAGTCTTCAAAGGAAACCACTGCATCGGCTGTAGATTCATAAAACCTTTTGTCGGCTATGACGCCGGGGTCCGTCATCGTAAACCCACTTTTCCCAATCCCATGAAAGCCGTTTAATATCCTATTCCTGACTGTTTGGATATACTTCAAATTCTCCCATTTCCCCCAACATCTTCCGGAGCTTCATCAACAAATATCTCATCCACAGAAATCTCCCCTTTTTTATATTCATCCCATCCAACATATTTATCCACATCCTTACATACATCCTCCACTTTTCGATCGGTATAAGAAATATGAACGTATCCAACAATCCTTACATTTCCAAACCTTTTGGGCTTGATAACCCCATGAATGTAGCTTACGTCTGGATACTTTTTGGCACCGGGTCCGTCTAGGTTTACAATTATCGTGAACGGTTGGGTTGGGTAGGAGGTTATGACGCGGTATAATGGATCCCAAGCGCTTGGGGTGGGATAAATGTAGAGGGGTATTAGGGTTGATGTTCAGTTTGTGGTGGTTATGGCGGTGGTGAAGAGGAGGGCGGGGAGGAGGTACATTGTGGGCGGTGAGTAGGATGGCTGTAGGGCGCCAAGGGGGCTGGATGGAGTATGAAAGATTGATTGGGGTTTTGTCTTTGATTTAGATGTCTGTATATACTGGCTATTTGGAGAGGAGGGGCGGCACTTGTGAGCGGCTGAGGCTGACAGTAGTGTCTCGTCTTGTCATCTACCGTACGGTTTCATTGATTCTTATATCACTTCTAAGGTAAAGATCTTGCAAGACTTGCAGTTGTACCGGTAACGATTAATTTACATTCTGGTAATATCCTGGTTCGTATTTAATAGTACTTAAATTGTGAACGTGGCTAGTTATAGGTAATGATTGCGTCAAGAACTCGTAATATATCAAACGATACTCGATAAGGCCAGACCGATCGATGCATTCGGCTTTGCAAATTCCGAAATTTAAATGCATGTATGCACATGTACATTAGTAGCTAGTGTGCACCTAGAAACCCTCCTTTTGCAGTTGCTGTTACATTGTGTGATCATGCGCCGCTACACTTGCGTGGACCATAACACCATAGACCACCGTCCAAATTGACAGGAATGAACGAACATACAGTGTGCCTACGGGGTGCATGATGGCAACTTGAACAAGCATCATATTTCGTCTCCGATCCAACGTGGATAACGAATGCAATGCCATATGCATTGAAAAAAGAATTAAGGCCCAATACTAAAAATTAAGAGGCCACGCGGATTCCAAGAGTGGTTGGGGTATGCGGGCATGTTTCGAAACAAAGTCACACAAATGTCTGTTCTCCAATTCATCGGCCGACTAACCATTTTTATTCACTCAAATGATTCTGAAAGGATCGAAAACTAAATGATCGGGGGAAAAGGAGAGGTCGCAGACCAAACCCCTTCTAGTAGATGTTCTCAAGAAGTCCTATGTATATGACAAGAAGAAGAAGAAGAATAATAATATAATTTTGGACATTCCGAAACACCGTGTAAAAAAAATGCCAGTATGCATATCCCAAACCCAAATGAAGAGTTAACAAAATCCCTAGGCCCTATTGTCAAGAAATTTTTTTTTAACGAATACAAGCGCGAAAACGTAGGTTGTATATAATCTGTAACAAAGTTTTACACGAACAGATGCCAGCTTTAGGCAGTGACAGTTCCGCCGAAAGCCTCAACCGCACGTTTGAAGCTGGGAAGTCTCTTTTCGAGCTCTCCAGTCTCAACGCACTTGACGATATAATTTTCCCAGGCTGCAATGGAAACTGGTATCTTCTGGAGATCAGGCATGACGGCAGCGCATGGAGGATAGGTCTTGTAGAACCAAGCACCGCTAGCCCAGGTCTTATCGTCACCAAGGACCAAAGCCAAGACCTTGTTCTTGACTTCATCTGTTTGGCTATTGATGTTCTCAGGGGTGATACCAGGCTTGATGCTATCGGTGGATCCAAATGTTTGTGCGTATTGGACGATGAAGTTTGGAGACATCTGGTTCCTAGTTCCCTGGCCTAGTCTAGGGTACTTGCCCTCAATTCCGAAGTGATTGGTATTGAATTGGAAGTCACCGGTTTCGTACATCATAAGGGAAAGGATCGAAGCAGCTTCACCGATGGTTTTGATTCCGTACTGCTCGAAGGCTTCGGTGATGAATGGGGTGGCTTGTTCAGCGGTAGCACATTCCTCTGGTGCGACGTCTTTGTTTTCGTTGTTACGAGGACAGCTCACTGAATCTGGTCCAGTTTTAATAATGATTTCTTCAGTGATGACAATTCCGCTGGTGGATGGTGGATATGTGCTTTGAGGCTGTGGACTAACAGTCTCGCTAGGAGCACTAGGTGTCCCGGTGACAGTAACCAAAACCGTGCTGGTGGATTTGCTCGTGATTTCCTGGGTATAGGTAATTGTGCTTGTGACTTCGTCCTTCTCAGGTTCTGGCTTGGGGTTCGTTGGTGCCTCAGTTGGAGTCACTGCTGGGGGAGTGGTCATCACTAATTCAGCGCTAGTATACGTAAGTACTGGAAATTCAGTAGGCTTGGTAGACTGAATTGGTTCGGGCTCTGGAGTGGGAGCGACAGATGCACCGATGGTGACGATCTTTCCACCCTTGCAATAGGTACCAGCAGCAACAGACCCCATGGGGACAGCCCTTCCAAAGTTGCAGAGATAGAACTTCGAACCGTCAGGACTGCAGACGATAGCCCCGTTTGTTGGACAAGTATCTAGGGTTCGGTAGTCCGGTGTTTGCGGGTTAGGGACTGGAATGGCATTGATAGAGGCCACTAGGGAAAGCAGGAAGAGGTTTTTGGAAATCATATTTGTCGGGTTCTTGGTTGGAAATGTTTTCTTTGTCGTTTCTTCGTTCTTATCGTAGGAAATCCAAGGGGTATCGATATTGTTGATAATAAAAAAAGATCGTGAAGTCTCCCTTGTGCACTGCACTGAGCTTTATATGTCGATAGACTATAGTAAAAAGCTAGATGGAGCTTTGGTACATAGAAGGCTGAGTAGTCTAAAAAAAAAAGATTACACCACTGGAAGACTCTTGTGCTTGAAGGAATGGAGCGTAGTCTCGAACTTGCGATACTACAAGAAGCTAGAGAGCAACTAGAATCTGACAGAGACAATACAAGAACCAAGGCCGCTGGCTGGGAGGCTGAAGAGAAAGGAAAGGCAAGAACGTAAGAATGCTCTAAGCCGGGACGTAAGATCGTCTATATAGGGAAGGAATGACTGGGCCTCCAAGAATCGCTCAGCGAAAGAACCGTAAATTCAAAAGAGAGAGAATCAACCTGACCACAGAGCTTGAAACACAGAAACAAAAAGGAGAGACTGCGCGCGAGTGTGAGAAAACCCAACAGAACATCAAAGGGGGCTAACAAAGGGATCTTAAAGGCGGAAGGTGTCTACAAGCCAAGACAGAGGCTGACCCTGATTCACCCAATCTTTGTCCGCCAAAGCTTAGCCACCTAGCTTCGTTGGAACACTCAGAAGAAGCGGTACCTGCGTCTTACTGGCGGCGAGGTTAGCGTTGTTGCATTTTGGGACTAACGAGGGTTTTCCGAGCTCGACGAATCACAGAAGGTTAGGGGTATGCTGGACCTACAACGACCAATAATAGCGTCACTATTCGTTTCAGATTTCTGTTAGGCACAGCATGCAGGCTGATGGTTACATTCCTGTCCTTCTTTCCCTTTTTTTTCGACTCCTCGGGCGCCTTCCCTGCATTGAGCATCCAGCAGCGTTACGGAATGGAAAGGAGGCGCTTCGACGGGAACTCTTCAACACCTCAGCATCGAGCTTGATCGAATCGAAGCGCGAAGAGTTCTGCGGGGCAACACCATTTGGAATCACGATGGAAGCAGATAGGTAATGCATGTAGTTCTTCTAAAAAAAGAAAGTCAGAGAAAAAGAGCTCAGCTCAAGCGTCTAACTAGGCTCTTTGGAGATCTGGATTGTAGGAGCGTTACGGACATCGCGAATCCGATAAAGCTGGCTATACATATGCATGTATGTACCTGGCCTAGAAAGTTATGGACATGCTAAAATAGGGCGGAACATTCACACAAACATGTTAACAGCGCATCAAACTTGACAGAGCATCAAAACGTTGAAAACGTTAACATCTTACACCACAACAGGAGGAATATCAACTATTCCATGCTTCAGGTAGTACGCTCTGTCCGCCTCGGGCTTCACATCGGCCATTGTCCAACCATTCCCAAGCCAGCCATGTTCGCTGTCGTTAACATACTCGTATTCCCAATCCTCCCACCTGGGATTGCTCAATACCCTCTCAGCATGGAGGCAGGATCCTAGAAAAACGACGGACGATTATCAGCCATATGCAACCTTAATGCAGGGGAACTCCGAGACGCGAAGGAGATTTTTTCCATCCCGTCTTGGTTTTCCCGATTGTGTTCAAAAGGGAATCCGCTTACCCGGCCATAGCGCGGATACCTTTCCATCGTATGTGCCACCTTTGTACCAACTGCGACACTTCATCGAGAAAACAGTTCCAGGGAAATATGCGTCGCAATACTTTTGGAAGTTTCGAACGCTCGAGGCTTTAACCTCGATTGTTTTAATGTTTTCCCTCTGGATCTTCTGGACTGCCTTGCAAACGTAATCAACTTCCCTCTCCAACACAATTGTCAGGCTGCCAGTTCCAACACCAGAGTTTGGTCCCAAACTCATGAAATAGTTGGGAAACCCATCTGTTGCAATGCTGAGGTAAGTATCGGGATGGTCCTTCCATTTCTCAGAAAGCGCCTTCCCGCTACGACCAATTATTGGAAATCGTTTGGTCCATGTTGTATCGAAACCAGTAGCACAGATAATCGCGTCAACCGACCGAGCCGTGCCATCCGCTGTAACAAGGCCCTCTGGCGTGACGTATGAGATTTCATCAGAGATGAAGTTGACGTTCTCTTTGGCAATTGCTTCTAAATAACCGGGGCCCTGAAACAGATCATTAGCATTGAAAAACAGGAACCGGATACTAGGCCTGACGTGGGAAAGGGTTAATAGGGACTCACTGGTGTCAACCGTCGACAAGCAGGTGGGAACGGTGGTAATAGCGACTTGAAAACTTCTGGTTTCGACGCCAGCTTCTTCTTCATATTCTCAGTGAAAACTTCAATGGCTCCTTTCTGAAGGTCGCTCCCTCTCATCGTAATAGTATGCGCCGAGTTGAGCTCGTGTTCGAGCTCTCGCCTGTATTCATAAAAGTGTTCCGGGTCGCTTTTGAACTTTTCGATATCAGCTTCCGAAAAACTGACTGCCCATCTTTTGTTAGCCTGCTTCACTATTGCAATTATATCGCCCCGGTTAGAAGTAGTCGTAAACTCACAGTCCTTTCCATCAGGATTCTTGGCCTCTGCAAATTCCCCAGCGATGGGCATCGCGATCCACGTCTTCCCACGAGCATAGTGATCTAATTTCTTAACCACCTTCTGCATAGTCGGAACAATCTGGATCGCGCTAGAACCGATACCAATAACAGCAACCTCTTTACCCGCATACTCATACCCATCCTCCCAGTTAGCGCTATGCAAAAGCTTCCCTCTGAAGTCATGAAGTCCCTTGATTTCTGGCCACTTCCATTCATTGAGGGCACCGATGCAACCAAAGAGGACATCCGCCTCGTCCCCAAACACTTCTTGTTCTGGTGTATCCAATTTCTGAATCTTAAGCGTCCATTTACTCCTGGCCTCGTCGAACTTGGCCTCCAAAACCTTTCTGCTGGCTTGTAGGTACCTATATACACCGTACTTCCTTGCAACGTGTTTCCAGTATTCTCCGATTTCTGCGCCGGGGGCATAGAAGCGGCTCCAGCTGGGGTTAGGCTCGAAGGATGCTTGGTAGGAGTGCGATGGGATATCTATCCAGCGGGTACATATCGATTAGTACCTATTACACTCTATAATCATCCACAACGCCGTCGCAACCATGCATAACTTTATAACTAAAAGGCATATACATACCACAAGCCACACCAGGGTACCTATTTTCGTACCACGTTCCTCCAACCTCTGGATTCTTCTCGTAGATTACGAGGTCGAGATTTTCGATTTGCTGAGGCAATCGGATTCCAGCAAGGATACCGCTGATTCCAGCTCCAATGACGATAACCTTGATAGGGCGAGGCTCATCTACCGCTCTTTGCTCCAAGGTGACTAGTTTTTCAGCTGGCGATTGAGGTTCGGGTGTACTCGAAGTCGTTCCTATTGGTGTTTCCCCCATTTTGAATATGTGTCTGTATTACTGAAAGTGAGCGTTTCGATCCTTTTGGAGCACGTAATACAAGTCTAACCAATCACTTAAACTGCTATAACGATATGACAAATATAGGAAGTATCTAGACCAAAAGCGCCGTTGTATAAAGATTGATCGCAAGCAACTCTCAAAAGGGTAGGCACTAGAAACCCGTTACTTCAGATCATTAGGGTTTTATAGTAAACCAACTTCCGATACCCCGAGTTCGTATAAGTCCGGACCCCGCATACTCCAGGATTAAACCCCGGACTCTCATGCGGATGAGCTGCGGTCGTTTTGGCCCCATTTTGATTGGCCACTCATACCATCCGTCCCGATATTGAAAGCCGAGGGATGTCAAGACAAAAGGCTCGGGGCCTATTCCTCTTGTTTAGATCAGACCATTAAGGGAAGGGAATAGACCCGGGAAATATCCATAGTTGTAAACGCTATAGTGAAATGCATTGTTTGCATAGATCATGGGACCTCGTTCTACCTCGTAAAATGGACCCGTGAATTTGGGTAAACGTCTGGGGTTTTCCCGTGCCGCTAATTATGAAGCTTTAAATTCTCGGGCCGACACCCGCCAAGATTGTGCTTTGAATGAAGCAATGGGCACAAAATCTAAGGAAACGTCTACGGATATCACGTGAATCGTACGGCTCGTAGTTGCATATCGCCATCACTTGAGTCAATGGGAGTTCTATTACATTTTTGGGAAGAAATATGGCTATGGCGGGCTGCGGGTGGGAAGTTTTCAAGGAGAGTAGCCATGTGTTGGATTTCCGGATTAGGATGCGGATGGTGTGTTGCGTGCCCAGATGGGGCGTCAGGTAACACAAGAAGCGTCGAGACCATATACTTCTAAACACAAGTTTGGAAATTATTCCGGAGCAGAAGGGGTTGTTTATGGATGTACCCCGCTTCGTTTGGGGACTCTTGAGGCTCCAAATTAGGAGGCACTAGCTCCCTCGAAAACCCACAACACATCGGCGTTAAATTGTTCACCAGAGACATCACCGACCCGCCGTACTATAATAGGACTTCTGATTCCCCGCCACGATGTCCGCCTATATAATGCTGTCGGACTTCCTGTAAGTACTGCCATATCTCAAGCAACTTACACCGCTCGCCATTTTGCTGACCACTCCGCTATTATAAATGCATCATTAGGTAGGAGTTTTTAAACAAAAACGCCTAATATTAAAAAGTGAAGTCTTTCTGCTCGAGTAGCCTCAATTATTAAAATGCTAAATATTTTTCATATATCCTTGCCCAAGTCTTTTTCGGGTCTACACGTCGCTTCTAAAGCTCGACCGCATAAATGGTTAGATTTGGCATACGAGACTGAATCCCCAAAATTCTGTTAGGCAAATCTGCCTCAGGGTTGTAGAATACAAATATCTTAGGTATAAAAGGCCGAGCTTGTAGGCAAAGCTTTAAACGCCATTGTTCTATACCAGACCATCTACCAAAGTTAGGTCCGTAGATGTATAGCAGATCTGCAAATAGTAATAACACTATATTAATAAATTTCGCAAGCACTGCGTTTTGCGACTCGCCCCTGCTTTTGGATTGCCACTAGTAGAAAACTATACAAGTTATTTTATAATTATAATCGTTATTTTTTTTTTAATCCCGATTACTTCCTTTTTTTTATAGAGATATTTTTTTATTTTAGAAATTAGTAAATATTTCTTTAACTTCTTTTTCTCTAATGCTGATATGGAAAGGTATAGCGTCTAAAAAGGCATTGTATCGCCCTACAATAATAATACGCAATTTAGGCTAGACCTCACACCATCTCTGTATGATGATTTATATGCGATTCATAGAAGTGTTCGAACAAACAGTGAACTGCCTGTTTCTGAAGCTGGAATTTCGATAGATATTGTGGATGACTATTAGGCTTTTGGGGATCCAGAACGCCTACAGACAACTGTCTTTTTGTAGTAAGCGGATACCCAGAACTTCAAAGTATACTATATTATACAACATGGAGATCTCTGGATAGTTATTTCCGAAGTAATTAAGGGAAACAATGATATAGTTACTCTTAATAAGTAGATGCGTAGTCTCTAAACTATAATAAACCAAATGCTAGAGTGGTGCGAAAGCGGGAATATCCTAGAAAAATTATACATCGGGAAATTTTGTGATATTAATGACATTCTAGATGCAATGAAATAAAAGCTCGCTAGCTAGCTGTCCCTAATCGACACAGGTTTTTCTATTTGTTCCACGGCAGAAAAAAACGGGTTTTTTATAAAGATATACTCTTTTCCTTCCTTGGGCAAGGGCATGGCGTCAGACCCTCGGTGCACGTTTTGCTGGAAAGCCGCTACTGATTTATGCGGGCGGTGCAAAGCCGTTAGATATTGCGGTCGGACTTGCCAACGGGCTGATTGGAAGACGCACAAGGTGTTTTGCGGGGTTGAATATCCAGTGAAAGATGGGAAGGTGGCGTCTTATCGCGGGGTTCTATTTGCAGTCGACGAGGAGAAACCTCGGTTTATGGAGCTGCCGGTCTCTAATATAGGCGATAGCCGAACAGCATCGATCCTGCCGATGGTGGTACAAGCACTCGGAGAATTGAGGTTTGGGTTACGTTCTGTTAACCATCATGGACGACTGGCGAATGTCGAAAGAGAGTTGATGAGAGGTCAGCTGGTGTTGCACTGTCACAATTATAACTTTAATGTTAAAGATGACCTGCCACCCAATTTGGCGTTACGAGAGTTTACGGGGCTTGGAATGGAGTTCGACATGCCGGGAGCAGTTGTTATTACGAAGGAAAGAAGAATGAGAACAGAAGAGTTTATGGACGTTGAACTCGATGATTTGAAGGATATGGTGGACATTCTCCGATTTCAGATGAGGGTTTCGGCTGAGCACAGGAAGATCATTAAGAATTTCGACATGCTAGGCTCTCTTGAACGAATACAGCAGCAATATGATAACGAGACTGAGCACCAGTCTCGGCACACTGAGGAATGATAGTGTATCTTAAGCTAATTCTTGAGATGTTGGCCCACAGGAGTTCTTTTTTGGTGGAACAAGATTGTTGAAGTTTGCTGAGACTGTAGTTAGTGTCAATGAGAATTTTCGGCGTATTTAGCTTATTCTATTTAATCTGGATTTGTTTCATCAGTGGTGATGAGATTGTTTCGCAGGAGGGGGAGCAGGCGGTTTGGGTCCAAGGATTTGTGGGCAAAATAGTATATCCCGATAATATCCCACTATCATGCCGAATATATATTATTATTATTATTGTTATTGTTGTTATTATATCCCGCAATATTGGTGTGAGGGCTACCCTTTACTGTATCAGCCGTATAACATCGAAAGCTAATGACTTCTGTGCATGTACACACATAGTATATTAGGTTCATGGCGCTGTTCCCTGAGTAAGGCGCATAGACATATTCTCATTAATCCGGGCCAAATCTCGGAACGATTAGCATATGATAGACCATTTCGGCAAAATCCGTTTTGAAAGGGTGGTTAGTTGTGGCGGGTCAATGAGAATCGGCTGCTGGATATTATAACAATCCTAGCACAAAAACGTTGCTGCTGGCTAAACGGAATTTGTAATGCATACCTAGGCGAATAGAAAAGCCACAGACGAATACGAGATGCCGACTAGCAACGTCCATCTTTCGCTTTCAAAGGAATACGTAGTGTGATCAAAAGAGAAACACATTATCATTTAATCTGTCGAAACTCAACTATATTAAAAGATAGCTACAAGGAAAAAATGGAAACTAAGCCCCATAATATATAACATTATACAAAAGATGACAGTGGCATCTAGGCCTTCTGCACATGCTCAACGGTGACCTTATCATCAGTCAACTTGCCATCCTCGTGAAGAGCGTTGAGAAGCTCCTTTCCGTGTCCAGTGGCACCGTCACCACCAACCTTAGCATCCTCGCCGTCGAAGTACTTAGCGATTTCCTCGAGAGGAGTGTATCGAGTTTCGATGAAGAAGAAGTAGACAACAGCCAATTCGAGGCCCAGCCAGCAGTCGTAGACGATGTAGTACTTCCATTTGATGGAGTTGATAGCCTCTGGGTTGACGTAGTTGTTGAAGAAGAGAGCACAGTTGACGAAGAAGAACATGACAGCGAGACCCTTGGCACGAATCTGGAATGGAAGAATTTCGACGGTGTAACCAACGAGAAGACCAGACCAGGCCAAGTTGTAGCAGGTATAGTAGAGATAGATCATAGCGACGACGGCACGTCCGGCAGCCTCGTTTCCAGTGGTCTCACGACGTTCAGAGCAGATCGTCCATGCAATGAAGCAGGCCAACATACCACCGGTGGAGGCAAGGAAAAGTGGGCGACGACCAAAGCGGTCAACCATGAAGGCCATAGTACCGGCAACAATCATATTCCAGATTTGAAGACATCCGTTGATCAAGTTCTGGTCAACCTCCTTGTGGATGCCAACCTGGTCGAGAATGAGAGCGATGTAGTAGGAAACGAGCGAGTTACCAGACCATTGGGAGAAGAGACCGGCGCACAAACAAATGAACATTCTGTGTCGGTTACCCTTGGTAGACCAGAGGACAGAGATCTTTTGCTGGTTGAATTCCTTCTCAAGAGCGATGGTCTCCTTAATCTCAATGAATTCGTGTCGGACGAGGTCGTCATCGAGGTTTCCGTTGGCGTGGTACTTAGCAAGAATGGCAAGGGCCTCCTCATGACGGTCGACGGAGATCAACCAACGTGGAGATTCTGGGACGAACCAGATAAAACAGATCATGACGCAAGCTGGACCAGCCTGGAGAATGGAAGGAGTTCTCCATGCCCAGTCAGACTTGATCTTAAGAGTTCCAAAGGTAGTCCAGGCGGCAATGATGGCACCGAGATACCAGGTAGTATTGTAGATGGAGGTAATCCTGGCACGGTGCTGCATATGGGCCAATTCGGTAACGAGCAATGGAGCAGCTCCGTGGGCGAAAGAGATACCGAAACCGATCAAGAAACGAGCACCAATGAACATACCAAGATTCTGGGCGGCGGACTGGAGGGCGACACCAATGAACATGATGAACAAACCGATCATGATGGCGACCCTACGCCCTCTCCAATCAGACAAGAATGGAGAGAATGGGACGGCGACGATGGAACCGACTGACATGATGGCGTTGAGGAGACCGAGCTGGGCATTGGTGGGGTGGAAGTAGTTTTGCCAGTAGCTCAAAGTCTGGAGACCGTTCATCATAGAACCGTCGAAACCATTGGTGGCCGAGACAAGAATGACGGTAGAGAGGAGGAAGTAGAGCTTTCGGAGACCAGGATCCGTATACCAGGTAACTTGTGGGAATTCTCGACCACCAAGGATGTTACCTTGGTTAGTCGTTGGCGCTGCCATGGCGGGCATGTTGGGCAAAGGATGTTCTACTGCGTAGACGCAGAAGAAAGAACCTATTCACAAGTTTTTGGTTCTTGGTGGTAGGGTATCAATACTCTCTTCTCTTCACTGAAGGGAGGAGTATTGTGCTGGCTGTTGAATGAAACCCACTTGACTAGGAAAAGAGAATGAGGATAACAGGGAAGAAGGGAGCGACGATGTTCTCTTTATATACAGTCATCGCACTAGCAAGAAGATCTTCCTCCGCATTCTGGGGCAGCTGATATTGTCCCCGCTGCTGGGTATCTTTTGCCGCGTCTTGTCAAACGTCTTGTCTGCTAGCTAACATTGTAGCTACCTACTTTTGCCAGTGCGCGTACATGGTCCGGGATTGCAATGCAATGAAGCAAAGACATCAGATCGTCCGGCTAAAGAGGTTGAACGATACGAAGTACAGGATTCCTTTGAATGGAATTCAATTAACCGGTGAAGTTTCCAATATGGAGTGAGGTTGAAATCCGAACCATTGCTAACAAAAGTCTGGGCAAGTGGAATTGGTTTAGTGTGCTGGGCACGGATCGGTAGAATAAGCAATACTGTCACTAGTAAAACTTCTAGGTAAAATGCTTTTATCTGATTTGCCCCAAGCATGATTTTATTCAGATTTTTATTTTACGGGTGGAGTTTCATATCAAATTCGCCGCTGAATTTGCAGTTTTCGTGACCGGCTAATCTACTTATAAAACTTATTCTCAACTGCCAGCAAATGACTTATAATGGTCTTCAGCCGAAAAGCTTCGCTTAGAAAACAAACAGAGTTGAATTGGATTGAATTTGGAAAACAAATTTCTTTCAAACAGACACTAACATGACCATGTACCATGGTGCAATAGCTCTTGGTTTCTGGGGTGATGAATACCCCAAACTAGTGCCCATGGTTAGCATTTCCATTTCCACGAGAACTCGAACCACTAAATCATCCTATCGGCGTGTCCGGACACTGTCCTGGATGGAACCCCCATTTTCTAAGTATGTGGGGACTCCGAATTCAAAAACAAGAATTCCTTCTCATGTTCCTCATCCCCGTCGTCGTCAAGAAATGCGACAGGTCTTAGAGTTTCTCACTACTCCACACAATACATGGTACATACACCACCAAGGTTCTCCGGCAGGTCTGCATTTGCAGCCTCTGACGCACGTGGTATCTGCAAATTATTTCCCATCTGAGGGGAGTGTCTCCATTCGGCCATCCGGATTAATTCTCCAATTGGGCAAGAATGCCAGGGTTTGCACAAATCATGTGGCAGGGGAACGAGGTTTGCAACGAATCTGATTCGATTTTATCCAATTGAAGCGGACCCACGGGCCGAGTCGATGTCGACTCGATAGGCAAAATGGAACATTCTATGGAACATTCGCTGGCAAAATGTGACCCCACACCAAGACACGCCACATGCCTGTGACCAACCAGGGCCCGGCGGCTGCAGTTATCAGGCTTAATTTCCCTGATCCCTGTTCTCGAATTTATCCGCATGCTGCATGACACCAGCTGAAGGTGAGAATCGCAATTGAAGGCAACAGATATCGGGAGCAAATTTAGATTTCGCATCGGCTTGATCAGAATATCGGGTAGAAATTCGAGATTAAAGTGAATACCTTCTAGTTATAGACGTGATCTAGGAAATCAGTTCTTGGGAATCATGATATCGATATTGAGTCGAGGGGAGGTATATCGTTGCGTATTAATTATGCTGGAATTTTGAAGTTTTCAGCAGGAGTTCAAATTTCTTCTGAAACTGGCATTGCGACAAGGTCCGTTCACTGATTAGTAACTACATCCAAGCAGAAAGACCCTTGGTAAATATCTTCCACCCTTGCTCACAACCCACCAGAATTTAAAAAATAGGGTTTAGCCTGAATGCTTCTAAAGGAGACCGTCGTGGATTCAGTAGAACTTTCTCTTGGTCACGCCGACTGAACTTTCGGGTCCTCCAAACTTGCTCACAAGATCACCTTGATCGAATTCGAGGCATTGGCGGTCTTTGGAAACTAAAGTCTCGTTAACTGTTCCCTGAAGTTGGTATTACTTCCTTGTTGCATTTGGACCAATTTTTGAATTTAAGCAATCCAGGCTTTTGGAGCTTCCCTTGGCTATGGATGGCGATCCCAAAGGGACGTCCTAACAGGCAGACGACGGATCAACCCAACGAAGTTCAAATATGCAGTGGTCAATGCCAACCCAACCCGCATGCTGATTGTAACATTCGCAGCATGCATGGTGCGCATGTACCATTAACACACATTCTTCTAGAAGCGGCACGGAACTCACGGCTTCTCACCTTGGTGTGTGTACGCAATGGCACAACCAACTGTGGGTTTCCCCACAATTTCACGAACAATTTAATGTGTGATCATCAAGAAATACGAACTCAATGCAAAAATCAACAGTATTTTCTAGCTGTGGTTAGAAACAGCTGACCGCCTTACAATTCGCCTACTATACTACCTATCCTGCAAACTTTTCTTTAACTAGCTCGCCCCTAGCCTTTCGAAAAAGTCAACTTCTAGTTATAATGGAGAAACCCTGGTGACCTAAGGTTCATCAGACGAAGGGGCTCCAAAATAAGAGGCGGCATTTTTTCTGCGTGCATATGTTCTATGACCCGTTCTCGTATTCGATAAAATCAGCACGTCTCGAATACCACATTGAATATCGTATCAAATATTACATTTTCGTCAGGACATCGCGGGCCATCCCTGTGCGTCCATTTGGCTAATAGGATGATACTCCACTTTATATCGCACCACGTTGCTATGTCCCCGAAAACGAGCAGCTGAACGGTACATATACATGTACAATCGCAAATAGCATTAAAGCTTGCTAGAGTACAGGATGTCGAGCTATGGTCAAGGGTATAACAAAGGATACCACTGGCCGAGTAGACGTCGGAATGTTAACATTTAGGCACGGGTACCGTTTCCTTTAGCCGTGATTACCACGGTGGGAAGCCCAGGTATTTCCCCGCAATATACTCTTTAGCCGGCATCACGAATTACCACATCTTCTCAAAACGCCACAAGGATGCGTGTTGCATGCCTTGAAATTCGCCTATGGGATCGCGTTAGCCTTTGTTCACTAGCTCTCGAGGAGATAGAGAGTGTGCAGCTTAAAGAGAATTCATGCGGATATGCCTACAGTTGCAGAAAACAAAGATGTACGAACACAAGGTGTTCGACTCAAGTTCGAATGTTCAAGATAATCATTCCCCCACTGACCCCAAGAAGGCTTGCTTAATGAAAAGAGTCTGACATATAACCTCGTAACAGTAGTTGCTAATACAGTTCCTGTTCAACGTTCCAGACGTGTTTGGATTTAAACTCATACCCGAATAGAGATTTCCAACTCCCCGGTTCTCCTATTTATCCGTTTATCCAGAGCGAGGAAGCCATGTTGATAGGACACCCACTGCACCGGTAGATAGATTAAACATTAATCGGCAACTAGCGGCTCACAGCCCAGTTGGACAACCGTTAAACCAAATTTTGGATATCTGTTCAAGCGTGATCATGAAGAGGATTTTGCCATAATTAACAGAAGGTACGACTGGCCTATCGATTATTCGCCGATGGAAAGCATGACTGGTTCGACCTGGGGCCTTAACTCCATCCATCCAATTTCCCGTAGTGTCGAAGGTTGAACTCATGAACAGTTTGAACCCGGACAAGGCTTGAAGACGATGGGGTCGAATTCTTCAATTCTGAGCCTCATGACCAAAACGCAACATCTATGCATGGTGGGGTAATAAGTCTCTTGCTATCATGCCATGGTGCCACTTACAAGACCTTGTTAACCCTTTAAATTTTTAGCTGGAAAGCTTCACCCAGCTCTACCCACCACCCATTTTCTGGCATTCTCCAATCTAGACTTGGATAATCTACGTATGGAGAAATGCACACACCAGATCCTGTGGCCAATGAGACTAGGGTTGCGAGATATTCACCCCCTGTCATCGGATTTCCAAGGTGGAGCTGATCTTCGCCTGGTGCATCGCGTGGAACCTTTGACGCCTTTTAGCTGCATCCTGCGCGAGATTTCTATCTAGCATTGATTTGTTGGTGCTGGGGTTGACTGGGATTGTATATACAGGGCCTAGAACGCTTTGGCAGGCAAATCCTTCAGGTTGAGGTATAGTGTATAGCCCCAGAATTCTATAGTTTCTGGAGTAAGTAGTTTCGACAATGCAAAAGCACCCTTGTCTATGCATACATGCATATGCACAAATATTGTATCAAACCAATCAGGAGGGTATATATGGCTCAAAGCTTCGATGCAACGACGTTGGTCGAGTGGGGGAAATTGAGGGGAAACTCCGACGTGTCGACTGTAGATTCGACTAGCTATACGATGATCGAGGTGGGGCTGACTCTATAGCATCCCAGCTGTTATATGTACATAACAAAACTGAATTAGACCCGACCGTCAAATCAGAAGCGCTGCTTTGCCGTGTCAGGTGTCACAAAAGTTCATTTTTATTTTAGTTTTGTTGTTAATTATCATATTCAATGCATACAACTGGCGAATGATCCCGGGTACGTTGGTTTACGGTGAGATATATCTCTCAAGGGATATGGACGAGCTGATCAATACCCTACGGGGCTTTGAAGGGTTTTAGGGATCGTTTTTAAGTTTTAAGACATTTTTACCAAGCGTTTAAGGGGTCTTGGTTGCTTTGAAAGTTGCTTTAAGCCTTATTTTCCGTCCTCGAAAACCCATAGTTTCGAATGTTTCCCTCATAGTATATCTATCAATTTAATCCCACGAAAGATATCTTGTTCAATATTTATGATTAACTATTGCTATATTAAGCGTAGGTAACTACATATATTTAAATGGTACCACTCTCAAAAGTAGTATATTTCGCTGTTCATTGTGTTTAGTTGTAATTCCGAGGCCATGGCCATTACCAAGCAGGAAAAGCATAAGTGGCCTCGACAATCTATGCCTCTATTAACAAAGAAAGTGCTTATGAAATCCATATTGAAACCGTTCTCCTTTTCAGAATTTTTGACCGATAAAGTAATTAATCTCCCCAACTGGCTTCGCGAACCTCTGCCGCCCCCACTTCCACTCCCACCCAATCCTCTCCTTCTCCGGTATCGTATCCAACAATTCCAAAACTTCTTGCGGCGTACGAGTCCTCAATGCTGACATGTACCCATCGAATACCATAACAAACGGAAGAATGGGAATGATGTATGTGAAAAACAAGTGTCCAAAGTTCAAGAAAGGCCCATGAAATGGGGTTAGAAATGCAAGAATAGGGCCGATGGCAGTAACTTGAAGGAATCCTGCGGGAGTTCTTGATTGGATCTCAAAGATCCTGATTAACTCACGATTAGCTTCGTTGTTCAACTGTTAATTAGATGATTCACGACTTACCCTATAGCATCGCTTCCGTTAACCGCATCTCTTAGAATTCTCTTTGCACCTTCGTCGTCAAAATGGTGAAAAGCGAGGTTAAACATCCGAAAGACCTTCTTCTCTCTCTTCCCCGCTACACCATCACCTCCAAGCAAAATCTCTTTCCTAGGTGCCTTCCCTGCATCGACCGGCTGAGCAACATATCTAAACGCCGGACTTTTCTCTTGAATTTTTTTCCAAGCGTCAGGATTCGGGTATAAATCCGTTAAAACAAAGTTGACGGGCTCCAATCCTTCTTTAATGAGTTGACTGTTTAAATGCCTTTCCACAATGGGAGTAGGACCTCCGGCTCCTGCGCAGAAGTCTATAAAAGTGTAGGATGACAAAGAGGAGCCTAGTTCTTTTCTGAGGACTCTTGCAACACTGGATGATGCTGAGGGTCCAGACTTTAGGAATGGGAAGGACACACTCCAGCAAAATGTTAGACATTCTTGGATCTTCCCACGGAGGTACTGAGGGAACCTGCGGATGTAATGTAACAGCTTGTCAAAGATGGTCCCGATATGATAAATAAATGTAGTGACCTACCACCCTTGATCATCGATCTCGAAGAGATGAAGTCGAGGCCCGATGATGTAGTCCATCTTTGCTGGGAGTCGATTGATTTGGGTTGACGTTGTTGGAGTTCAGGGACGCCACGACAACTTCTGAGTTTTGCGTCGTGCGCCCGCGACATCGGGACGATGCTGCCATTAGACGCCAAAGATGCCGGGCATCTGGGACTTAATATTCTTCCAATGGACGTTCGACACGTTTCCCGTCGGCATCATATCTTCGAAGATTTAATTCAACCAATCTTCCCAAGGTTTGTTGGGAGTGAATGTGAGCCTTAAAGGCCAAAGCCACATGCGCCATAGATTGTGGCTGACCATGTTTGGAAAGACTAAGCCTAATACACTCTGATTTCTCAGCTTGGAGGCGGGGACAGAAATAAGGACGGAACGTGGGCGGCAAATTAAATGTACAGCTAGTTCGCCTTGTAACCTAGGCGCTGCTCTTGAAGCTATTAAATATTAAACTAAAATATTAAGATATATGAACACCGTATAATCTCAACCGGTAGTCTTGTAGTATAGACGCCCCAACAAGATATCTCTTCTACCCAACATTTATTTCAATAGTAGTGTCTATACATTAACCGAGCTGTTTTCTTCGGATGTCTGTTCATTATTGTGGTGGTGATGGTGATGGTGAGAGTGGTGTGGAATTCCTGTGACGAAGTACTTCTCTCCAACTGCTCCCTTTATGTGCAGTACGAGATCGTCGATACGCTTTTTGACAGTAAATTAGCTAAGCTCAAGTCCAAATTATCAAGATGTCAGGTGTTCTTACCGAGTACAAACTGGTGATGGACATTAGCATTACCACAAATGTTGTCCACTGGTTGTATTCCGTTAGTATAATGATAACATTGAATATCCGGGAACTGCGATTCTCACCTCATCGTCTTTCAGCATATCTCTCGTTAGCGCATCCATACCGTCAGCCGGCCCCGCCACTTTCCTCAACCTTCTTAACAGAGGAACCGGCAGGATTTCGGCCAATGGATACCCGGTTCTCAAACTTCCTTCCAAAACTCCTAGAATCGCCATAATGCTGGCAATAGTCTCCGTTCTTGCAAAATCTGTTTGGACTTCTAGTCTTCTCTTATATGCTGGGGACAGCTTAGGTGTCAAAAGTGACATGATGCTTAGACTCTCAAGAATCTTGCCAAGATAATCCGCAATATCCATGAGATTGTCCGAAGTAAAGGGGCTAGAGCTTGGTTCAAATTTAACCATTTGGATCCGGGGGATAAGTTCCTGCATCGAAGTGTATAAATCGGCTACCCGTTCTTTGATTTCCTCAGCAGAGACTTCTTCGTCATCCTGGGCAGAAAGGAAATTTGACATAGTGTCGGAATAAAACTGGGTGAGGTCCGAGAGGACAGTAGCGAGCGATTTGGCGGCGTTACGAGTTGCTGATGGCGGACGAGGAAATATTTGCACGATGATTGCAGCTGCAAAGCCCACGATGACCAGTAAGAGCCTACGGTAGAATACACCGTACCCAGGTTCAGCGTAGATAAGTTGGGGCAAGTAGCTAGGGCCTGTTAGAAAATCGTTGGAAAAGGCTTCACATATAAGCTAAACTTACTGAACTTCCCAGGAGTAGCCGACGACGAGCATCAATGTTGCCACGCCCATCACTCCTGGCATCATCCATTCGCGTGGAGCAAAAACTCGAATCGTGATTCCGATGACGACGAACGGTGCAAGAATTGCCATAATACCATACGGATTGCCAGGACCAGATCCAGCGCCGATGTACCACACAATGAGGCCACACACCCCTCCGACCACGGTACCGAAAGTTCGCATAGCAACGGAGAATACAAAGTCGCCCATGAATTGCGAGATGGTTAGCTGTGCCATAATCAAAGCCCAGATAGCTAAGTAGATAGGGTGTTAGCAAGGACTCCATTGAGCGAAAAGGGGACGGGTATTCCATACATCTATTATCGTAGCAAAACTCTGCTGTCGGACGCAGCACACCAGGAATGGCCATAGCCAATGTGACGATAACCACTCTGGCCGCGAAAACGCCTTCGTTGTTGGTAAACCAGTGGAAAACGCCCGTCAATGCCTGGGCGAACCGACTTCTTTGACGCCCTTCTGTTTGCCTTTGTTGAGCCACTTCCTTGCTCTTGGTTTTTTTGTCTTTCTTTGCCTTTGGTTTCTTAGCCTTCCCTCCTTCTTTCTCCTGCCGAGTCTCAGTTCGTTCGAGGGCATTATCGTCGCGAACTGGCTCGGGACTGAGAGCCCATGAAAAGAGGCCTTTCAAAGCAAACGGCATCCACAATCTACCTCGGGTCCTTTTCATCTCCAAGTCGGTCAATTTCTCCAGAAGATCTATCAATGCGGATGCAACCGACAGAATCCTATGCTTGTAGTTGATCCCGATCATCAACCCGGGTAGTCTGACAGTCTTTTCCTTCTCTGTGGCCTCAACGAGTTTTCCTTCTTCGTCAAAGAAGTGGCTAACGGGTTCCACTACCCGGTCGACGGCATGTCGCACAAAATAATCACGCTCATCTTTCAATCTCTCCAAAGCTTGTGCGTGCTTTATGACGAGGGAATCTAGTTCGCTTTGCTTGGGAGATCCAAACCATCGAGTACAATTAACGGATGTCATGATTTCAGAGCAGGTTAATAACGCGTCGTCGCAGGCCGTGAGAAGATTACGGGAAACGTCCTCAACAGCCTTGAGAGCATCCTGACCTAGCTTTAGGATCTCTGGTTCCGGCCGAAGGAATTCATAAACTGTTAGCGTCGCTAGTGTCTGACTGGCCCCGGCACGTCGTTGGTGTTTTTCATGTCTATGACCTTTCTTAGATTTCTCTAGGTGTTCCTGGCTCTTGTCAAGTCGGCTATCGGAGTCGCCATCAGTAGTGTACTCGGCTTTGGGAGCTCCATCGAGAATCTTCGAACGATATTCTTGGCGCAAAAGATGAAAGTTCAATAGAACGGTAGTGCGGATGTAAAGGTCCTGGAATGTGTTTTTCAAAGACCTGACGTCCTCTCCAGACCACCGACCCAAGCTGAATTCCAAGCCCATGAACGTAAATCCTAGGTCAATCTCCGTACGCTCCTCGATTATCTTTTGCTTGAGCTTCTTGATATCCTCAACAGCTATATCTCGTTCCAAATCCTGGAGCGTGGCCTTGGTGATATCTAGCGCCTCTCGTACTCTGCCCAAGGATTTCGTGAGTAGAGCCAATGTCGCATGAGAGCAGGATTCTGGGAAACAGAGAAGCGATAAGACGACACCAATTCCTACCGCAGAAGCTAGCGGCTTAACAAAGATGAGGGGAAGAGTCCCGTTGAAGTTATTCAACAGAGGCGCCGTAGTGATGTATGGATCAATGACAATTATCCCGAAGATGCTGACGAGGGTAAGCTTTGGGAAGCTTGCTTGTATCCTTGCCATGAAGTAGACGAATACTGAGCACATTGCTAGCATCGTGATTGTAGGACCGGCTTCGAGTAGTTCGCCATTGAATATCTGTCGTTGAACATAGAACCTGGGATTTGGGGTTCCGGCAGCGGCTTGTCGGATAGCATTGTATCTAACATTGTAAAGGTCGTCGTCACGCCGCGACATAGCAGCGAGAAATGCTAGAGTACCCCATCCCCAAGCCAGGCAGATACCAAGAAGAATTGTGGTTGCAGCGAGAAGATATAGTGGTAAGATCGTAGAAGGCGGATTGATGAATAGACAGAGCCTGTCAACATGTCAGAAAACAGAACCATTGGGGTTACAGTCTAGATTCTATAACAAACTTACATGCCCATGAAGGCCGCCTGGCCGAAATTCTGAAGAACGGGATCGATAACTACGAAAAGAAAGGATGCCCATCCTGCAATGCTGCATCGAACAAGAATTTTGAAGTCGCGTAGAGTCAGATGCTCCGTCACCCAATCCGGCAGCACCGAGCCTTTCTTCGAGGCCGTTTGGACATTATCGGCACGTTCAGTAGCAGCATACTCATTCTTGATAGTTGTTGAATCGTCAGGGCCCGTGTTCAATGAAGCTGGTTTCTCTAATATACCGCCTTCGTCCTGGTGGGGTTCAGGCTCGTTGGACGTGGTGTTGTTGTTTTCGTCCTGCGCCCGCGGAGTGGAAGGAGCCTCGGCGGACATGGTTGGAAGGCTCCGCCTGCACCCAGAAACAAAGGTACAGAAGCCAATTTTCGACAAGAAAACTCCAAGTGCCGCAAAGGGTCGATTCAGTCACAAAGAGACCAAGAATATCTAGATCAGGTATCAAATGTCGAATTCGGCGTCGCGTGTCTTAATGGAATGATGCTGATGCAAAAATTCTTACAGCCAAGGGGGAACGATTGTATAAGTAATCAAGGAAGACGGTCGAGTCCCACGCCTGACAAGGGAGCTATTTTGAGAACTTCAAAGATGCTCGAATGGAAGGTCCCGTGCTTCAGAGTCCGGAGAAGCCTGTGACGAAATTGCCGATGTTCATGCAAGCATCTGATCGCAATTCCTCAATACTGGCGTTCCTAGATTATCAAATTTTTTTTTTTTTTTTTTTTTTTTTGAGGACCCTGGAATTAAATTGGATCTGCTTGGATCCATAGAGCCGAGGCCCGGGATCCAGAGTGGATGCCGGCAGGGAAGGAATCCGGCAGACCCTCATCATTGGCTACCCCTCGTCGGAGGGCGTCACGGCGACCATGGCATGAGATCGGAGCCGGGCATTTTTCTGTGCTGTAAGGCTGCAAGGCCTTACCGAACTATATCCTGGTGATTCTACTACATCATATCAACGGGTTCTCCTACATCCACATCCACCGACGCAACTTCGTGTATATAACCATTCCATATGGTTGATGACGGTCGCGGCGGTTCCTTTGTCGGCTGACGTACAAGTTTGACAAGATCTCAAACTCCTCAAGCTAACCAAGAGATCTCGAAATCCAATTTCTCGATTAGAACCCTAAGATTCGCACTTGGACGAAAGCCGCTAAGCTTCCAAAGTGGGGCTGAACCCTCCGAGCTAGCCATCGACTTTTCCAGGCTCTTCGCCTTGCCAATAGTAACTTGTCGCCAAAGCTCATCTTGGGTTATCAGTGCATTTGGCATATGGGACACTATCATTTCGTCTCCTCGCATTCAATCACCTACGAAGCCAACAGTATTCCTTGATAGTGTCTACATTCCTAACCTGTTGCGTCCCCAACATGGATTCAGCCGAAGAGCCACGGCTTTCTCATAAAAGAGGGGTGTATATGCGGCTGCAGGTCAAACGCACACGTACTTCAGCCTCATGCCTGAGGCATGCGACTATTGACCCCCAAGGTCATTTCAGCTGAAATTCTGATTTTACCCACTTCGATTGAAGATGCCTGGATCGAAGCTTCCTTATTTCTCCACGATTTCGCCGATACGATGCTTTATCGATATCCGCTGCCTTAACAAGGTCGCGCGCGGCATCAAAAGTCGATACACCTACCCAACTATTCTCCGGGCGTATACGTAACTTTCGAACTAACCCATTGCAAGCCGCCGTGGCGCTCTCCAACAGCTGTCAGTTGAGCAAAAAATAAACCCAGTCTTGTGATTATTCGGCTTCACATTGCCTGTAATTTATAACCACACCTGAATACGGGGCAAGAGTGGAGAATACATTTGACAAAGCCCCCCATTTTTCGATTAAAGCTATAGATCACTCGAAATACTGGGCTTGGGACGATGTCGAACGTAACACTCTTTCACGATGTCCTGTCGTCGACACTGAAGACCAATGTGCCATACCAATGGCCGGAATTGTGTCTGAACCTACCTGATAGATACGAAGAACAAACCGATTTCCGATATTTCAACGTTTGCGCCATCTATCCTGATATCGCTCAGGGTCTAAGTAATGGCGCCTTTGACGCAAACCGAACGTTTATCGACGAACTCTCAAATTATCGGATTCAAGCCATACAAAATGTCCCGACAATCAGTATAGATATCACAAGGCAAACTGTCGACTTTTTGGTTAGAACTTGCTATAGAATAGGTTGCAACAACGATTTCAGCGCTGAGAACAACGTTAGGTGCGATGGGTCGCTTATGCGATCCCAGAACGGGCAAAATTTAGTATTGGAGGAAGTCAATTCGTGCATGACTGCGATATGCACAAATCTGCAACCCTATGTCAAAGATGATCCTGATATTGGCGGTGTCGGTGTATGTCTGCCCTTTCGTGCATTACGATAGCACGCAAAAGGAAGAGAGAGTTATGCTAACATAGCACTCCGCGTTCAGGTCTTTATTTCATATATCCTCCAAATACTGCTAGTTCTAATGATGACAATATATGTGCTCTTTAAATTTATACTTCATGAGCGGCGGGTTGTTCCAGACGACATGCATAGCCCATTCGATGGGTCGATAGCATTCCCAGAGTCTTTAAAAGAGTTCCAGAAGCTACAGAGGTGAGGAGATCGTCGTATAGCGAATTAAAGTAGTGGGACTGACATGGAATAGCTGGTTCATCGGCTCCCTTGTGATCGCAGCATTTATTCGGCAAACACAGGCAATCACAAGTATCTCGGTCACAGACTTCCTATTCCTTGGAGGGATATCCCTTAACGGTGTCGTCCTCATCTGTTACATGAATGCTGCTCTCCTGCTCCTCGGTCGAAAGTCGTGGTATGTCTACATACTGTCTTGTGTCACTTTCTTCCTCTGCTCGGCTTTTCTTCTATACGCCAACTGGATGCGAGGGATACGGGTAGATAATGTTCTGCCGGCGTTATCATTCTGCAGGGGACAACTGTCTGCAGCGGTCGAATCTTCGAATCAAATAACCGAATGGGTCATCCTTGTGTCAAAGGTTCCGCGATATACAATCTATATCGCGTGGGGTTTCTGTCTTATAGTTCAAATGGCCTGTATCTTCTGGATGCTTGAGGGTGAGAAGAAGTTGTCTCTTAGGTTCAGACAATGGGTCGCTACTACTCTCGGACAACTGTTCTTGTGGCTTTTCATCCTGGTTATTGTGCTTTGCTTTCTCGCCATCTTCGCATTACAGATCACCATGCTGTACAATTTTTGGGGGATCGTGGATCCTTCGCAATGGAGTTTTGGCCAGATCATCGCCGTTACGATCTGGCTTCCTATCATTATCGACTGTGAGTTAAATTTCCCCGACCTCTCTTCACTTGAAACCCCCCCGAAGCTAACAGGATGTAGATATTCATGGTCGGTTCAAAGAAAAGCAAGGGCACCTAGCCAACGGCGGCGGGTATTCCAAAGACGAAGAGGCCGGCTACGCCGTCATTATGATAGACCCCCCGCCAGGCACTGGCGGTTCCGCAGTTACTGGAGGCACTGGAGGCTCAGGAGGTTCTGGAAGTTCTGGGTCAACCGCTGTACACGTTCCTCAACATCACCAAGGAACCTTCAACTCTCACGATCACCAAGTTCACAGCGATTCGAGTAGCACCGTCTATAGCCACCCTCAACGCCACAGCATGCTTTCGCACTATAGTTTCCCTCCGCCCCAAATCCAGATCGACACGCAAGGTGGCCCACCAACAATATCCCCAACAATAGTGACGCAATCGCACTTTGGTTCTCCTTTATTGCCTAGTATTCCATCCTCTCCATTGTTCCCGATGCAGGGGGGGTTCCAGGACCGGGTACTACACCCCCAGGGATGACATCGTTATGGAACAGGGGTGGTGTTCCTCATGATAGCCGAACGTTTGCACCGACTCCCCTTAGCCAAAATGTTGATCGCGATCAGTCATCCAGGGCGAGGGAATCAGGGACGTCAGAGTTTACGCAAAGTACCAGGACTTTTGGTATATAGTAGTTAACCTGTTTGTAGATGTGAGACTTACGTATTTCTAGGTAAAGTTTTGTATTTAGCGAACTAGTTACAGTTTATTTCTGGAACGCAAGAGTGTGCGGTCGGTTAATTGTATCCACTAAAGTATATAAGAATTTTTAAGCTTATCTGCGACATGTTCATTATCCTATGGAAGAATTTCGAAACCAGCCTCGACGCTAGTGTTCGATTTAGAGTCGGCGCAAACATGTCAACATAGGAATCTTGGAAACAGAGAATCCACGGTAGAGGTATCCGATACAATGACCAAACATAAATGACCCTTGAAGAGGAAAAAGAAAGCTATCCGGACTAATAGATTAAGTTGACCAAGACGTTGTTCCCGCTTTTATAGTGTTAAAAATACATGATATCAAACCCGAATCCCAAATGATAAAACACGCAAAACAATGATATCCACACCTAGATTATCCATATACCGTAGACCACTCAAATTCCACATTATAGAACTACCTTCCCTATCTTCCGATAGATCTACCCTTAGCCTGGATATCGCCAGGATACCCATCCACACGATATATATGTTGAACCGTTTTCAAGCCTAGTTGGTTCCATGGTGCCTGATTCCCTCCATAATGTATGATGCAACATCGTCTGCAGCAATTGTGGGTACACTGGTATCGGTGGATTCGGTCTCCCGGACGCGAGTAGGAGTTTCTGTGGCGCCCGAAGGGAACGGTCTGGTATCGAATTCCTTTCCATCGTAGACGCATACTGCATCACCTGATGTTTTTGATTCTTCGAAGCCTGTGAGATATAGTTTTAGTGTGGCCCTTTTGTTAAGGTCGATCGCAATCATGGCTAGCATATGGACATGCATGTGCCTATAATGGGAAAGCCATGTGGATATTCATATGAACGTCAATATTATACTTACAGACGGCACCTAACTTGACACCCACCGGCTGCACACCAACCAAATCCAGCGAGCAAGCGCCTAACCTGGCATCGCCGTTATTACAGTGTACAATAAACTCTGTCGAGTTTGAATCCCCAGCACAGTAAGACCTTCTATTCGCATCGGCAGGACAGTTCAGGGTCCCGTCCAAATCACTACGGATCGAGTATGTTGTAAGCTATAGCTCTCGAATATTATAAAATCCCCGGCATAGGACTCTGGCAGTGGAGTAATATAATGGGAAATACTAACATTGTAACCCCGCTATAGCCATTTTGCGAAAGAACGAGACAGCAGTTGCCAAGCAGGAGAACAACTGCTAGATTTAATGTGTTGCGCATTGTTGCAGATATCACTACTGTATTACCAGGCTGACTTGAATCCTCTAACGAAACTTCGACGAACGATAGAAATGTTCTGATTCGGATCCAAGATATCGAGACAAAGACAAAGAGAGACTCGAAGGTGTGGCGTTCGCTAACAATAGCCTGTTTCCAGAGATCGCGAGAAGATGGGAGCTTCGAAGGGGATGCGGAGTTACTGTTTCTACGATGCTAGCATCAGCGAAAGGTTTGAGATTTGGTGACGATTCAGCCGCTTTTGCGGGGATTAAAATAGCAACAGCCCTCCGAAATCCTTCGATAGACTGGCCATGGACTGCACTCATGACTGGCCTGGTATGCATGCAAGGGTTCCCTTCAAAGCAGGTACAACACCATGGCCATAGCCCAAGTCTCGCAAGCTTGCTGACGGAATTAATATTAAGCAAAGCAGAGTCCTAACAAATACCGAGTACTTGACAAGACGGAGTACATAATACTTGACAAGCTCAGCGAAGGGATTCAATTCGAAAAGGGCAGGTCGCTATGTCGCATGCATTGAGTGCACCATCGAACGGATCCAGAAATCCGGATGCTTCATTTGGTCTGAAAAGAAGCTTCTGAAGAACCACTGAAGACGCCAGTAAAACTTCAGACGAACTTCGTCATGCCCATTCGGGACTGGACCTTCCACGCCGTCTTCAATGTGGGTCCGTTGAGGGAAACCTGGGTGTCAAATGGCCCTTCGCTCAACGGCCCTCGAACGAAGCGAAACGTTGGCAGGGACTTGGAGTTTGACGTTCTCCTCCAAGATGGATACCAATTGCGCAAGATTGCAAGCAGAGAAGTTGCTTCCCGCGCATGGGGACTTACTTTGAGTACCCGGTTTGGCCTCAAATCAGATTCCGTGACCCACTCGCGATGCATGTTGAGCTCTCTTATCGATTGCAGTTTCGAGCTCTTGCCTGCCCCAGACCTGCCGACCGAACCCCCCCCAAAAAAAGCCAGACTGCCCAGCGCGGACTAACCTGTTCAGATCACCTGAAGTCCCTTCCAGGAAACTGTTGGATGTGTTGCGGAACGTCGAGTGGTTGAATCCTACGGCGCTCTCTCACTGTGTCTGGTTCCTCCATCCCTCACCAGTGCGGTATTGCTGCAGTCTCGCCGAACGTGAATCGAGGCATCCACTGCCATTGGCTGGCCTTTCTCATCGTTACGATATTTATATACAAAATGTCTTCGATTTTCAATCGCTAAGATACTTTTCAGAACAAGCAATAGCAGACGACGAGAAACACAACCCGGAAATCACGCAGTGTTTTTTTTTTTTCTCGGGTTAGCTTCTTGGACTTCTTGGACCTCCGTGTAGCATCCTGACCCCCCCAACATCTACTAGTATTCATACTCAGAATCTTTCTCCCGAAAGGTTCACTGTTCATCTTGAAACAACAAAGACTCCAAAGAAGATATTCCGATCGAAGTTAAGAGGTGGACTGTATACATGGATGCTAGTTCATAACTTGTGCGCATTAACGGCAGCCCCGGCATCGACGTATCAGCCCTGCATGTGCATCTTCCTCTAAACTGCGGGTTTTTTAGCGTCGGTCTCCAACTTCTGCCTCAACCTGTAAGTTTTTGACATCCGAGACCCATTCATATAGACCATACTCCCCCAAGTGCAGCTCCAACCGGGCTCTCCATTCTATCCATATCCTCACACGTTCTAAATCTGCGTACACGGTTTTGATCTTACTAGCCCGAATGACTGCTAATATACGCAGAGCGGACACTTCGATAGTCTAACAGGGTTGTAGGCTGGCACTAGCCCTTGGACCGACAGAATATTTACTCCAATTATTTTGAACAAATCACATAAACACGATTACTCTCCTAGAAGGACACCAAACAATCGATTAAATTCTCCCTTTCTCGGGTCCTTTTCCTGTTACCCAACCTCCTACATCAGGCCTTCCCAATCCGACCTGACCTCCTCCATCCCAGCTCAACCCAACTCAACCGAAAAAGACTTCGGAGGAATATACTGAACAAAACCTGGAACAGCGCTTCGATCATCTCCAACAAGATGTCGTGCGACTTCGTTCCTGCTGTTCAGGGGACTTGGCAACGCTGGCAGTCATTCCCAGCGGGCGGCGGTCAAACCCCAGGTCAACATGGCATGCATCACCGCGTGCAATCTACCAACATGCTTTTTCCTTCAAATGTGGACCCCATAGCTCAGGTTCCCAGGGGCGCCAACGGCCTCCGAGTGTCTCCATCGGAAGCCCGTGCTGCTCGTGCTGCCCAGCCTAGTGGAACAAGTATAGAGGGAAGGAGAAGATCCAGCGTGTTCTCGGATGGAAATCCTAGTTTCTCTTTCACGCAGCAGCCTCCTCACCGATCGATGGAACACCTACGAAATGCCCAAACGAATGCTCGTGCCCTCCACGCAGGATTCGAAATACTCCCCATGTTTGGAGACAAGCCGCCTCAGGCCTCCAGGTCGTCGCCACGACTCGGGTCTAATGGTGCATCCGTATCCAGTTACAACCTTGGGTTTGGATTCGGTTCAGATATGCAATCGCACTACAGCTTCCGACCCGACGTCGGAAGGGCTATGTGTGGCAACGACGTTGACGAGTCTATGGCTGAGTGGGAACAAGAGCTCTTTCAATCTTATCGAAAAATGAAGTACTACGGGGAGGAAGAACTCTCAAAGGAACAGACCGTTGAAATTGTCACCAAGTTCACCGCCACTGCTCGAGAGGCCTGGGTTAAACTGGAAACTGCAGCTAAATCCGACCAGGTTACCCAGGGGTTTAAGATGTTTTTCAAGTCTATCAGAAGCTTCGAGCATCTCACGAGGCTTGGGTTCCAGAACCTGGATCAGGTGCTCGAGGGGAAGACACCAACATCACTTATACCGATATACAGCGTACTTCATGTCGCCTATGCCATATCCCAAACGACGTCGTCATCGATTCCACAGCTATCCCAACCGCTCGCAGTCAGTACTTTCTGCGCGGATGCTCAGAAACGCTGGAAGAAATGTCTTAAATCTGGGCCTAACAGTCTAGGGTTTTCAGAAGAAGGAGTGTTCGACGAGTTACTTGCTGTAATGACTCAAGAGATAGATGCTGCCCTGGAATGGATATCCACACGAACCTGTATGACTGCCTGGACGAATGTCGACGAAACAGATGATGAAAGCGAATCTCAGTCGTACATTCTGAGCCAGGCCCATATCATAGGAGGCGAGAGTAACGGTTATCAACGCCCTCCATCAGGCTCTAGTCTAACGCTGCAGGGCTCCACAAAGTGCCATCAAATGGGTCTACCCCCTGAGCGGCAGCCTGGCCGAGCGCAATGGGATGTGGTGATGAGCGGGCCAATGTTTGCTCACATCCTCGCATTCCTTGAAAGTAAGCATAGCATCGTCCCTAGGTTCCACACATATTCGCCCAAAGCTAACGATGACTTGATTGTTTCAAGACCTCCCTAAACTAGGCTCGATGATGTCGAGGCTTTCATTCCCTGCACCTCAGCCCCAGCAACTCTCCGGGCCGAACCCTCAAACAAGGCCACCATGTCAAACCATGGGTGATTTCAAAACCTCGATTTTGAAGTTCATCATCAGCCAGATCTGGGGGAAGCAGAAGTTCAACTGGGTTGGCCACATAATGCGCGCAGCTATCAACATGGTTCAGTATGGCGCCATCCAATGCCTTAGGGATTTTGAAGATTACGTTGTCGGGCTGACGAAGGTAAGCATACGATGTTTCTAGACCGCTCTGATACGGTTGCTAACAATATGGCCCCTTTCGATTTAGTTTTGTGAAGAAGTACCAAAGAGGCTGGATTTCCTTGACTCTTTCTTAGACATTTGTGTGACATTTGCGCCCATGTTCACTGATCTTCAAGTCCGAAAAGGCCAGACACCTTACTGTACCGGATACAGGAACGCACGATTGAGATTGGAGAGGGCGACCATGCTATCTCGATATCAGGCACGACGGTACTCGATGCAACTAAAGCTCACAGGTTCTCCATTGCAGGCCATAAGGGCCAACTCTATTTCCAACATCCCGGTCGAGCATCTTAGACTTCAGTTACCATTCATGGATCTTTCTTCAGAGGGATTGCTCTCGAATTCTCCGCCCCAGCTATCGCCCACGGGATCTTTCTCATCGGGAACCTTGTCCGAAGCAACCAGTCTGGCGGCTTCGGTACCCGCTAGAGGAAGTCCCTCGCTCAGTATATCAACTCTGGGAGATGCCATGGGCAGCAAGACGACCGCCGACTCCATTTACGACTTCTTAGTTCCTACGAACTCGTGGGACTCGCAGCAGGTGCCCTACCAAGCATCAGGGCTCGAAGAGGCATGCCAGGGGATATCGGTTAGTTGGCCTCAAGCCTACGGGCCCTGCCAGATCACCGCTCCCACGACCATGGCCGATATCGTTTCTAGTATTGCTGCTAGTTCCGCATGGGACGGCACAATTGCAGCTCCAGCTCACCCGGACTTCGCACCCATCCGTGGATTTACTACTACCGAGGACCACGACACCTTCAATCTGATCGGCCATGTCCCCGAGGGTAGCCCGGATCCCATTGATGATGCCCTTAGCTACCCAGATGCAGCCTCACGAAATGCCAAAGACGAAGCACCTCAGGATATGGAAACAGATTCCGACCCGGTTGCGACAACTACCAACACGGCGATACCCCGCGGTATCCGCCCACGTCGGGCTCCTCGAAGCAAGAAAGCTCCAGGCGGGAGAATCTTCATCTGTGATTTCCCGGGCTGTGGCGCAGAGATTCGTGGAGCAAAGTACACCCAATCGAACAGTAACCTTCTTCGCCACCAACGTTCTTCACACGGTATGGGCGGAAGCGTCGGCACCGAGTTTACATGCGAAGTGGCGGGTTGTGTGGCGAAGTATAGGGGAGCGAGGGCACGTGAGAATCTCAAGACGCATATGAAGAATAAACACGGGATCCGGACGAAAGCATTAAGGAAAGGTGGGCGGCAGTCGGGAAGCAATATGCCATTGGAGATTATTTCCGAGGATGAGAGTTCCTAGACGTACCCCCACTACCCCTGCCCCGGTACCCCCACGTCCGTCTGTCCGCCATCCATCCATCCATCCATTCATTCATCAACAGGTGGGATATACTACAACCATTTTTTATGATCCCCGCTTCCCCATAATATATGATTCAATTAGCTAGAGTATGATTTTAATTTCCCCATGATCGTTGTCTTTTTTTTTTGGCGTTTATTTTATTTCTTGGGAGGCATGCACCATTTTCGGAAATCCTTCGCAGGATTGGATTCTTCATAACTTCCCAAGCATATCATTATTATTTTTTCTGTTCCATTTATTCACGTCGGTATTTTGATGATTTTTTTTCAAGCTGTTGTCGTTATGAGGTTCATGAGAGGAGTTTTTTTTCTACTTTTTTTACAGCACTATTTAATTTTTTCTTAACGATATGATAAATTTTCCAAATACCCCTGCTGCGGTCCTCTGCTAGACGGTTTTCATTGTTTGCCTTTATTTCATATTTTTTTTTTTTCTTCGTCAGACTACTTGCGATGCATTGCCGTCGAGGCCAATGCAAAGGGGCCATTATCCAAAAGATGTAGAATGTGCACACGCCCGTATACATCGTATATACACTATCCTCATGTATCTTTATAGCCTAACTTTTTTTCGAATTGTGCTATATAGATTTGTATTAGATATCACCTCAATCGACGCTTATATCACTACTTCTTACCTATGTATTTAGTCTCTGATCAGTAGTAGCAAAGTGCTTAGGTATTCTTTCGTATCTGAATAACCGCTAGAAGATTTTACTAGTACTGTCTCTAAGCTTTTTCGTTAAGTTCATCTGTCGGCGTACGAGCTCTCTTCCAACACAAGATGACGTCATGTCCTCACAACTTTTTTTTTTATCAAACCTTCCAGGTTCAAACTAGATTCGAAATCTCGATAGAAATCTCAATTTCTCTGGGTCGGATTCTGGAAGTTCTATAATCCCGAGGTTTCAAAGCATTACGAATCCATTGATGTTCCCAAATCGACTGTTCACGCGATCATACATACATACAGCATCGAACTTTTCTAGTGGTTCCAGAACTTCATAGCGGCCGAGTCAACCCTTGCCAAGAATTTCTTATACTAAGAAAGAGAAAACCTTCGAACTTCCCCAGGATCAAAATTTTTTAAAGAAATCCCATGATATCTGATTTGAAAAAAGGAATGTTCGGCAGTCCCGTTTCTGGATTGGCCGAGAATTCCTGCGTATCCGTTTTTCGCATAGAGTCCTTCTTCTCTCAAGCGATGTCGCCGCTATGACGTCGCAAACGGGCGACTAATTCTTTCTGCGGCCAAAAAGAAAAACACCCTTCCAAACCCTAATTTACTAAGTCAGCAGAGTAAAAAGAAGAATAGTAAGTGAGAAGAGGAACCAGCAGTTATAACGGTCAATGACAAAGTGGATAAAGGGAACCCCGGATTGTCGTAGATTCCTTGTACGCAAAGGCCCTTGGCATCTGAATCATTTAATCATCTGCCCTTGATTATGATATATGATCCGCTGAAACCAGGCTTTTTGAATCCCTTCGAACGTAAGGAAGCTCCAATAGCGTCATAGCTAACTTGTTATATATTAACCCTTCTCTCCGGGATAAAATAATAAAAAAGATATCTGGAATGCATATAACCGTAAGCATATGATGATATAAATCCCCCCATCCACCTACCCGTGCCCTCATCTACAGTTCTAGGAACCTGTCAATTTTTCTTTTTTTTTTGTTTCCGAAACGTTTCTGACCACAGCCTTGATGTGTAACTGTCAATCCTAACTTTGTCCTCCCGCCTTTCCTCTACACCGGTCCCTTTCCCCCTTCTATCTGGGACGAAAAGTGACGCAGTTACCCGTCGGACGGTAGCAGTGATAGACAGTCGTCTTCGGTAAGCTTATATTTCTTGTCATCATCATGCTTAATCGCGGTTTGCTCTCTATAAAGTCTTTAATTGCATTGATTGTAATTTGATATCTAACTTAATTGCGGCCGTCTCTTTTCCAGGTTAAACTCTGTTACAACCGACGAGAGATATATACAACTTTTTACCACACAAACAACAAATTTCCTTTCCTTTCCACCACCCCTTCGATTCGATTCCTCATATAACGTAACAATTGAGGGACGCGACTTATATCCATCACGACCACAATGGGTCTCTTCCACAGTCAAAGATTCAGCGATATCAGAGCCGTGGCTTCGGGCCCGGTATTAACCATTGGGTTGACCGCTAGTATGGGAGGTATGTCGATGCGCCTATTCACCGAACCCTGGACCAAACAGAGTTTACTAATTCTTCCAGGCTTCTTATTCGGAGCTGATACCGGTCAGATCTCCGGGTTTCTGATCATGCGAGTAAGCTTAAAACCCATCGAAAGGTCTTTCTATGATGACCAACGGCTAATTACAAGTCAGGACTTCCTCCGTCGCTTCGCCCAATACAAACCCGACGAAGAAGAAAAAAACGGCGTACCCTACGGCTTCAACAACGTCCGTGAAGGTCTCATCGTCGGTCTCCTCTCCATTGGATGTCTAATCGGCGCTTTAATTGCTGCTCCAATCTCCAACCGTCTCGGCCGTCGCATGGCAATGATCATTCTCTGCGGCGTCTTCCTAATCGGAAACACCATTCAAGTCGCCTCTTTCCATGCATGGTATCAAGTCATGATCGGACGGTTCATCTGCGGTCTCTCCGTCGGTGGGTTATCGGTATTAGTACCCGTTTATGTATCCGAAACGGTACCTAAACAAATCCGTGGAGCTTTGGTGGCTACATACCAGCTGTTCGTTACGATGGGTATTTTGACTTCTTATTGTGTTAATCTGGGAACTAGTCATGTCGATGATACTGCGTGGTCTTGGAGGGGGGCTTTGATTATTGGGTATCTGTGGGCTTTGGTGTTGATGGGTGGGATGTTTATCTTGCCGGAAACTCCTAGATATCTTCTTTCTCAGGGGAAGAAAGAGGATTGCATGAAGGCTTTGAAATGGATTGCGGGGAAGAAGAATAAGAATAATAATGCCTTGATCGAATCGCAGTATCAGGAGATGTCGTCGGCCATCCATGAGGAAAAGAGTTTTGCGAAGAAGTCGTTCTTTAGTAGCTTTGATCCGAAGGATAAGATCATGTACCGAACTCTTCTCGGATTTGGACTACAGATGTTCCAGCAGTTGACCGGTGCCAATTACTTCTTCTACGTGGGTTTTCCCCCTACCCCGCTACCAACAAACGCAGCTAACAAGTAAAACCCAGTACGGCACCACAATCTTCCAATCCGTCGGCCTCACAAACCCCTACGTCACCCAAATCATCCTCGGCGGCGTCAACGTCGCCTCCACCTTCCCAGGCCTCTGGTTCATCGAACGATACGGCCGTCGCAAACCCCTCATAATCGGCGGCCTCTGGCAATGCGCCTGGCTTATAGTTTTCGCCGCCGTAGGCTCCCAGGCCGACCCTAACAGTTCAACCGTCGGTTCAATCCTAATCCTCAGCGCCTGTATGTTCATCTTCGGTTTCGCATCAACTTGGGGACCCGGAGTCTGGGTTGCCATCGGCGAGATCTTCCCCATACGAGTTCGATCTCACAGTGCTTCATTCGCTACGGCGGGGAATTGGTCTTGGAATTTCTTACTCGCGTTTTTTACGCCGTATATTACTTCATCGATTGGGTATCGGTATGGATATGTGTTTGCTGGGTGTAATTTGATCGGTGTTCTTATGGTTTTTTTCTTTTATTATGAAAGCTCGAATTTAACATTGGAGCAGGTGGATGAGATGTACTGCGATAAAGAAACAAACCCATGGAAGAGTAGTAGTTGGATTCCGAGGGGGTATGCGAGTAGGAGGGAGGCAGCGGAGTCGGAGTCGGAGAAGGCGGTTGTTAATGCGGGGCTTAGAGAGGATGCCGCGCATATCGAGAATACGGATCGGAATGGGTCGATGGATACGAAGACTACCAAGGAGAGTGCGAATGCTATCTAGTCACCATTGTTGGAGGGGGTTAACGAGGCCATTGTTAACAAGGAGGTTTCTTTTTTCGACGAAATTGGCGTTACGATTCTATGAATTGCATGTTGCATTGCGTACAGGGCATTTTCCTTCTATAAAACAAAAAGTCACCCTTTAAAAGGGTAAAGCGATCAAGTCTTACAGGAATGATCGCGAACTTTCGTTTTCTTATAGCATATCTCCTTCTTTCTTTTATGCGACTGTATTACTAGCATTTTTATACTACCCAGTTTCTTTCTATTCAACCTTTCCGATCGTTAAGCAAAAGCATTGCCATATGTAAATACATAAGCCAATCGTAATGCATGGTAAAGTAATGTGCCATATATTAGTGTAGCTAGGAGATTAACTCGAGACCAGTTATCATCTATACACCATTGAAACAAATTTAGAGATATCCCCAAGTTTGATACAAATTACACCGTCAAGATGCACACGCGGAAGATATCCTATTCCACCATATTCACATAACCCAAGTACTCCTCTAGGAAAACCGCATTTCTAAATCCACTCCATCGATATCATCGTAGACCACCACTCCATCTCCACATTCTCCACCTTCCCTCGTGTTTTGAAACATAGTACCCGCGAGGAAGATCATTTATAATATTTACAAATCTACGATCTCACTATATCAATCCTAACCAGTACTAACCACCCGTAACAAGCTTAAGGGGAGGAAATATCCGAAATGCCCTGGTCAACCCCAACCCCCACCCTCCTCCATCACCGTAACCCCCCCTTCCCCTCCCTCCACATCCAACACTCCATCTGCGAACACACAACCCCTCTCTCCGCCTCCCAGATCACTTCTTTGAACCTTCCAGCCGCTTTAACGTCATCGCGGCTAATACTTCATACTGTTTCAAAGTGTAATGTTTGTTTTGTTAAGGAGTTGGAGAAGGGTGGGTATGATGTTCAGTATAAGACTTGTGTTAACAATGGGAAGAAGAAGGAAGGGGAGAAGGGTTGTGGGGGGGAGGTTTTGAGGGGGAGTATGAGGGGGGAAGGGGGGAGATGTTGGGTTTGTGTTTTTAGGGGGAAGGTGGGGGAGTTTATGGGAGGTGAGGAGTATAGGGATATGGTGAAGGTGTGATCAACTTTTTTTTCGATTATCTTTCTCCGCTAGAGAGAGAACACGTATCGTAACCACCATGGTACCAATGAAAAAAGATATCCGTCCCCGGATCTGGTAGATAAAAAGACAAAAATTAAAATCTCTCTCGCCTCCCTCGTCAAATAATTAGTTAACTTTCGCCAATCTAAGAGGATCTCACGATCTTCTGTCGATATCCTACGTTATGCGGATTTAAGTTCCTACCTCGCATTTCGTGACATCACACTACACGACCGGTATCAGCTATACAGGACATTATCGTGAGTATGTTATTTTACGCATTTAACTATTAACTTTTGTTTGCTGGTTTAGGTCTGCCAAAAGAAAGAGTCCATTTCCATTTCCATTTCCATTTCCAAAGCTTTGTGTCCTATTTACTAAGAAATTAAAAATTACAGGCCAAAAGGAGAAAAATTCAACCGTTGTAGTAGTAAGAGTGATAATGTAAAGGAGCGCAAGGTCGTCAACCGTATATCGTGATAAAAGAATTAAGCGGTGTGTAGTGAGAAAACCTATGAAGAGGCCAACAAAAACACCAAAGGATACCAACGTACTGAGTGGGCACTAAGTTGCTTTAACGCAAAAAAAAAAAAAAAAAGGGGGGGGAGGGTCGAAAAGAAAGGAAACAGGGGTAGGAGAAGCTGAAAATCAAGCAATATCCAAAATGGGGTTCCGAGGAGATTGATTATATTTATTCATCATGTCGGTCATTAACAGGCAACGATTCGTTAACTTGTAAAAGCAATTTACAAGAACATGAAGCCGACCAAAGCGACAAATCCAAGGACGAGGCTGTCCTTAGCAAGGAGAGCACCGGCGCCGCTTGGAAATTGAGTTGGAGCTGGGAGGCCAGTGGTGTAAGTGGAGGTATGGTTGGTTGGTGGTGGGACATATGTGTTTGTAGGAACTGGGACGGTGGTAGTAGTGTCGCAGCTGGTGATAGTATGGGTACCGGTGACGGTGACGAGAGTAGTTCCAGGTGGGTAGTAGACGGACGTAGTATTTGTCCAAGAAAGGGTAGGATAGATAGAGCTGGTGGGCTCAACGCTGGTGGTTGGTGCGTAGGTTGGCTCAACAGAGGTAGGATCTCCGTAGGTTGGCTCAGCAGATGAGGTGGAGGAAGCTCCATAAGTTGGTTCAGCAGGTGAAGTGGAAGAAGCTCCGTAAGTTGGCTCAGCAGATGAAGTGGAAGAAGCTCCATAAGTTGGCTCGACGGTAGAAGATGAGGAAGATGAAGAAGGAATTGGAAAAGTTGTTCCGTCATCAGCATGGACTATACCCTCGAAGGAGCAGCCAGCATCACCGGAGGTTTCAGAGGTCTGCCAGCAAAGGGCCGAGGACTTGACACCAATTGGTGGGACACCAGCGAGGTTGTTGTTGCAGTTTCCTGGCTGTCCTCGTTCGCCGTTGCAGCGGATGATGATGTTGGTGGAGAGAGAGTTTCCGGCACAGAAGTTCTTGCCAGCAGCATCACCTAGACACTGGAAGGTTCCGGTGGTCTCGTTACTATGTAGATGTTAGTATCTCATCATCTATCGTAGTAAACATTGCTATAATGACTACTCGAGTAGATAAAAAAGGGAAGGGAGGGCATACAAGACAAGTTGAGCATTGACGGCAGCAGCCGTGGCGAGAGCAACAATCGTGAACTTCATTGTGAATGACTGAACCGGTAGATAGATAGATATATCTTTACGTATGAAGATGGCTGATTCTTAGATTGGTTGGAGAGGGTGACGGTGATGTATTTATTATCGACGGAGAGAAAATTCTCTTTCTTTTTGAGTCGGAAACTTTAAGCAGTGGAGTTCTGAAACGAAGGTGGTGTGGGAGAGGGAATTATGTGTTGGGAATGTGGTTGGATTTTATTTGGAGTGTGTGTTGTCGACGTTATAAAACGAGTGGACTTGTTTTGCTTCACAAAGAAGCAGCGAGTGACTAAAGCTATTTTGATATCTTGGATGCTTTTGGGGAAAAGAGGAGAAGACAGAAGGGAAATGTACAGCGAGGGGTAGCTTCCTTTATACAATATACTTCTTAAGAACATACGGGCCCAGAACGAGGGGATTAATTGTCCAATGCAACCAAATGCGACAGACTGTACGAGAACAAAAAGCGATGGTATCGTGCTTCTCCGGCCAGGCAGGGAAGGAGGCAACATGAACATGAACATTATCGTCATACAAGTTAATTTTCTTCCCGCAACTGTGGTGCGCTGCGAGCATACTGCGGGCGGTGGAACTCGAGCCTTCGGATTCGGCACAGTAATTCCAACATTAGCGCGACCGCATTCTACCTTTGTTGGGCATGGTTGAAGTAGCATCCGGAATCATTTCCATCTGTGATGTATGGGTGATACTATTTTTGTTTTTGAACGATTAGTGATACCTCGCAGGCCACCAGTTTTCGCCGAGGTCACGAGGTACCTTTCGCCACATCGGCCGAACTGAATCAATGTGACGGCACCGGTCCAAGCTGGTGGGAAAACGGTCTTCCCCTCACGTTACCGTACTCTGAGTTAGGGTTTATTCTACTCTATCCGGGCTGTGTCTTGTAAAAAAAAAAACTGTCTTGTCTTGTCTTATCGGTTTGCTCGCCCGAGCATATTTTTTTATATTGAGGTTACATTCGTCGCACAGGAGCCGGGATTTGGCTTTTTTTCCCATGCTTCTTAGTCATGTCTTGTCGAATCGAAGCGAGTTCTTTCTTGACTTACATGCAGAACAAAAACATGCATTAGCTGACCCGCCAGTGGTTCTTTTCTCTGCCAAAACTTTCCGCCAATGTTCGACGTCCTTGGGGGTAACTCCACTATCGAAGGCCGCCCTTACTGGGTTCTGGGGCATATGCATACCCGCGAAAGGCTCGTCGCAAAACAAAAATGTTTATTGTGTAAACGTTGCGAGAAAAATCAATGATCCCGTCCGATGTTACTTCCCGACGAGAAACCCTGCTCTTTTGATTCTTGTTTTTTAAACAATCGAATTACCAATCTTGCTAGATTCCAACGGCCGGTGGGAAGATTCAGGGCTTTTTGTTCACACTAGAAGATAGATCTGGACTTTTTAACGTGGTCGACAGGTGGTATTGATATCATGATATACGAGAACAGCTTTACATCTGTTTGCAAATGGTTTAGTCAGGGACCCTCAACAAATTGTTCATCTTGGTGGCTGGATAGGAAGGGCAGGATCGATACTTCCTCCCATGTTTCTCAGCCGTTGGGGAAACATTTCTTTCCCGCTCAATGATGCTTCATTTGCAGCATCTGTCTACCCATTCCCCATCTCACCCCAAGATCTTTGTCTCGATGCAATGGGTCCTGGACAGTGGAGATGGATGGACCTTCCCTCATTCATTTAAGTTTCGAGATGACGACCCGGTAGTAACGGGGGATAAGCTCACCAAGCTTTCGCCATCCTGCATATCCGTTAAATTACGAAGGTTTCCGCCTGGATCCATTTCCTAGGTCTCTCCGTAACTTAAGTAATCATGGATTCGACAACCAATGGGACTTCAACCTCACCTTTTACGCAGAACGGATTGAATCTTGCAAATTACTCAGCCAGAAGCCCTTCTGTGATCAAACATCTCTTGGACCTCCACAATTGATATTGAACAGTACCTTAATTTCACGAAATTCCATGTGAAGTATCATGTCAGACCGTCGCCTCTCGGCTGTACTGTGTAAACTCCAGGATGAACTATCTCACTGCTGCTGATACGACTTTACGCCTCCAAAGTCGCATTGAATCATCGTTCTATTTTGAGGGAATGCCTCGAACGACTGGTTAAGCTCTGTGTTGGACCTTGTCAACGTTCGTCTCGAGCTAAGGTTCCTTTTATGTTGTCAGTTTCCGACACTTCGAACATTGCATTCAATACCTCTCTCCAAACTAATTCAATATATCCAACCCATGGTTCAATTCAGTCTTATCGAGTAGGCCAGACTACCCAAATATGTTCTGTTGAACTTACAATAGGAAAGTTATGACCTAAGTTTATACATTCGAACGGCAAGAGCGGAACGGTTGAGTCGGAGTGAGAAAGACCTAAGTTAGCAATTCGCAGACTGGCATTTAGCGAATTAGAGTCAACTCTCTTCGCACGCACGATTCACCTATATATAAGTGCGAAGTATGCATATATATATTCGTACCGAGCTGACCTGGTACTAATTAAGATCTAAGATCGCGGCAGCGAACTGGCCCAGCCATATGGATCCTTACAATGTGCACACAAATCCTATTCGCGCGTGGAAGTTTAAACAATCTACAACCACAACTGCCCCCGATATAAAGATATCGATGCTTGTTGTATATAAACATTCAGCGGAGATTATCTAGGCACTAGTTTAGCATCGCAATTAATCTCTCAATTCCTTTCAAAGACAAGCCATATCGACATCAATCCCACCAGCCCCACGTCCACGTACCTAATGCCGACTCTATCAAGCCTATAGACGTCAAATACATTCTCCTCCGTACCGTCCTCTACGACACTAGAGCATTCTTTGCACTCGTTCTCACCACTCGTGATTACTACACAATCTACCACAAAAATCGGAAGTATTTCCGTCTAATGCTCAAGAAGGATACGATCAGGGAATCCTAGGCGCTGGGCGTGCTAGCAAGTGCGATGGGTAAATGATTAATATCTGGGCGAAAAAGCCAAGCTCAAAGCACTCAAGGCCTGGCCAAGGCAATATGAAAAACCGACCGCCTGAGCTCCATGAACTGTGGCAACACGGTCAACACGTGTGATTCGATTGGTATATCAGCGGTAATATTGGACTGGTACCATGGTTGCCACCTCCTATGCTTGCCTCATGGCAGTGTCGGGTACTCAACCACGCCTTCTTGCCACAATAGAAGTCAAGCCGTTTCGAAATTACAACCAGTTTAGATCTCTAGGTTTCCCCAAACGCAGGACCGTCCTAAACACTTTTTTCAACCCCCAAAACAGTTCCCAGCCGATTTTAGAAACCGATCTCGAATTCAATACCTACTTGAGAGAACTTCTACGCGGTACCCCGACGTTATACCCAGGAGCTCAGGCGTGTGGTATCTTGATGTTTCTGTGCCCGTACAGAGCAGACGCATTGACGTTTTTACACATCTTGGCTCGTTGTAACCTTCTTACGTAAATCATGGGCGTCTTGCATACTTGTTGATTAACAATATATTGGAATTCGTTTCTCGTAATATAACGATATAAGGGTATATGTATGTATAGTATCTACAGAAGCTTCCATTCCGTGGATAGGCGCCAATGCGCCCGCAAAAGAATCACCAAAAATCAAAAACTCCAAACCTTCCGAGCGGCTTTTCTAAATGTTGATGCCCAAGGGAGAGATAAAATAAAACACATTGCCACCTAAACCAAGTACCATCAAAAATTATTGCCGAGAAGATAATTATACCTCCCGTAACTCATAGGTTTCTCTAGAATTAGATAACTGTACCGGTGGCCGAGGACGTAGTCCTGTTCCAAATGGGAAGAAAGCATCACTAGGGATGAGCATTTCATAAAAATTATCTTCCTCTTCTTCAACATCACCTGTCTCCGTTTCCCTCAAGCTGATAATACTCTTCCTCGATGACCTAGAAGCTTCTCCGCGATATAAATACCCCGAATTACCAATACTCGATCCCGTCGGCGGTGGAAGCAGATCGCGGTCTTTATCGATAGACAACGAAGAACCCGGTTTCGATAAAGCTGGTTCTAAGATAGTCGGTGTTTCTTCGATCGTAGTAATCTTTGCGAGGTTCTTTGGGTTTTCGATGGGTTGACAGAACTGGCCAGACTGGATGGTGTCGCCTTTCATCCAGTCAGTATCATAGGTATCCTCAGTCTGAATAGAGTCGATCGTACTATCCATGTCTTTCTTTCTCCTGTGTTTTCGGATCGTCCTTCGACGGGACTCGCGGGGTCGAGTGGCGCAAGCGGCGGGTATTCTGGGCTTGTTGTAGGCCCATTTGAAAAAGAGGTTTGCAGTTGGTACGCAAGCTGTTTGGTTTTTTTTTTTGTTAGTTTCTGGGATTACTGTTTTTAAGGGTATTATTTAAGCTTACCCGTTATCATAACCACGAACATTTCGACATTGTTTGAAATTCCAACGATAGGTAAATGCCCTGGTGATATCAGTCAGATCCCCTGCCGTATCCTAGAAGCTTTTTTTAAAAAAAAACTCTTGAGTGGCTTACATGGAAAATCGTCCCAAATAATGTCTTGCATGTGAATGACAATTCCAAGACGGGCATATCCCACAAACATCGTTCTAAGTATCAGCATGACGATATCCAACTGTTAGCCCAAGCTGTACATTTATCCGGGTATATTGCTCCGACATCCATAAAAACTCACAAAATACCAAACCCACAAAGGGCCAAAGTCTGCCACCTCCTTCGTTTCGGAAGATTCTTTAGCTTCCAGAGCAGAGGTAACGGTGACAGCATGATGACAGTATCAAAAGCTGACTGCGCGGCCATTAATTTAATATCTGCAGCTAAGATATTAACACCATTATTGAGGGCAGAGACGAGATTAAACGGCGCTTCGGGATGCTGTGGAACTTGAAAGATGAAGGCGAATATGCAAATGACTAACGTAAAGAACTTTCCGACGGCGAGGAAGTCGATGAGGAATTTTAGACGGGTTCTTATGGGAGAATACATCCTGCGGATGGAGATGAGAAGAGATGCTCTGCTTGTACAGTAGACCCATATCAAAATTATGTTGGATATCCCAGCGTACTATTTGAGGTTATGTGATTAGTATCCATCACAGCTTTCACTAAACTCGGCTTCGTTATATACCTTATATAATTGGAGCAAGCTGTTATATCGGAGATCATAGATATGCCAGCCAACCTGATACTCTTGTCCCGCCCATGCTAACGCAACATAAGTAATCTGTCCAGCCAGCGCGCAAAGCAACAACCAGTCCTCCAAGAAAAGCAACTTCGATTTTGACGTTCTAGTTTGTTGCGTCGCTATAATTTTCCAAGATATCATCAAAAAACTTATCGCCAGGAAAGCCGTGCCCGAATAAAGATGCGCCCCTTTCAGTCGTACGGGAGGGACATAGTTGGGATCATTCAGAGCTGGAGGTACCCATCCGGCAGGACGACGTGACTTGCGATTTAAATTCCGAAGTTGACCTAGAAGGATGAGGTCTTGTATTGTCTGACCTGTCGACAAGACCTTCGTCGGCGAAGCCATGTTGCTCTACTACTATATGAAACCTGGTACCGCTATCAAAACCATTCTGCCTTTGATATTTAAACCCACTATATAATTTAAAATTGTCGTTTGTCTGCGTCGAAGTGGTATTCCGTTGATATTAGGGGCCGAGAAATCTCGCCGGAAAAAAAAACCCCCCCCGGTCGGTACCTGCAAACGTCCCAGATTCTATGCGAGGTCGAAAGGTTTGGTAAGCAGGGTAAGAGGTTTTATGGAAAAGGGAACACTCCAGATAGTTGAAAAGTTAAAGAATCGTTCAGGTTCTACAACCTGTGGAGATCAATTCCATCTTGCATATTTCCGTGGCAGAATTCCATAACCTTTTTAACAAGAGCGGCTAAAATGGACCGAACCCCATATCGCGCTCGGACCCGACCTTTTTTTGTTCAGACCAGATTTGGCGAGGGATGCCATGCCCTTTCGTTCTGGATGTATGTAATGACAGTCAAAGGTGTGTGTGAAAGGTCCCAGCTCTTGACCAGGTTCTCCCTAACTCGCTCAGGCCACCGGGCAAGCCGACCTTTTTTCCAACTCCACAAAACCACGGATCCTTTCCACTAAGACCGGCGTGCATATCTGATGATAGAGACCATATTCGCTTGACGAAATCCCCATGCCTTCCTTTAACCCGCCGACTGCTTCTCGGAAAACACTTTTTTGCATGTTAGAATGTAAAGCGAGGGAATCGATGCAGGTACTTCTTACCTACATATATATACTTACATATACGGATTGCATTACATACACAACCAGCCGGAAAGACAGAAAGCATTGGATTGAATTGACTCTCCATGGCGAAATGTACGCCGAACATCAAGTTTGCTTGGCAGTCAGTCGTCTCTAAACGCCGCTATTGGAGGAGTTCGCCCGCCTTTTCGGTTGTTCCTCTCCCTGTGCGCGAAACATCGAAGAAGGGCCTTTCTTCGGAGAAGTTCACATGTAAACTGCGTGGGGAATTGACTAATAAAATAGGCTTTGGTCGTTTGTCTTGAATTATCTGCTTTGCGTTGAAAATGTCTTAGTCGCTGGCGTCCCACGGGCGTATATCATCTCATCTCCATTTTAGGGCACGGCGTTCGCGTCTTGACACAGAATTGTTGCGGGGTACATCTCAGCTCACCCTTGGCTCTTTTGTGAGGGATATTTTATACAACAGGTGCAACACACACAGGCAAGTTAATATTTCTGGCACATGTCGCTATAATATCACATGTTCCTAATCAACTTAAAACATCCGTTTAGTAGATTGCGCCGATATTAATACTGTTACACAGAGCAGTCCGATCGCCTTCTGCCGTTTTATTGGTCCTAGGATCCTACACAGTATTAAAAGCAAGATTAGATCCAACACAAGCTACTAACATACACACACATGCTTATAATTACTGTTAACAAGTCGAAATTTATTAAAACAGACCGGCCTAGAACGTGGGGTTACTTTAATCACATGCAACGAGTCAGAGCTTACCAAAACAATTCATTCTCGAAGCAATGGCATAGCTGTCGATGGCGTAATTCGATGTAATTAGTCAGGGACTATACATGCATATTATGACGATATAGATTTTCGCCAATCCTAGATGTAATATACGGCCCTGATACTACTAATATTAGACGTGGTACGCGGCGCATGTCACCGTGGGGGTCTTGTTCCCGGTTCAACTCATATAGTGCTGCAATAATATTATTCGAATCGCTACTTCGTAAATAGGATAATTTTTAAATATATACAGGTGGATCGAATCGTAGTACGACGCGACGTGGACATCAAAATTATCATCAGACATCACGACTAAACGTTCTACTGACCCAACTTTTGCGCGCTGCAAGGTCATGCCAAGAGGTACTGGGCATCATTTAAAATGTGTGTCCATGTGGGGAACCTAAGAACATTGAGAGTAATAGTCGTTAAGAACCTTGCAGGTAGTTCCGGATGCCTGTGGTGGGGGTTGAATTAGCAAGCTGCGAGTAGAAGAAGAGTTAATATTATTGTGACTGATAGGGAAACTTACACAGACGGTACAACCAGTCCATCCAACACCACCGCATTGTCCCCAGGCGGAGACGGTGCAGCCACCATTATTCCCTGGAGTAGTAGTAGTTTGAGCATTACGTGTTGTAGCTGGAGTGGTGGCAGCGGTAGTAGCTCGGGTGGTGGCAGCAGTGGTGGCGGCAGTAGTGGGGTTGGTGTTTCCACCAGATCCACTCCAGACGGCTGGGCCGGGGCAGGTGTAGGATGTCTTGTCCCTAGAGGCAATATAGATATCGACGTTAACATCGGGGTCGCTTCCGCTATAGGTCCTCTGTAAGTCAACTAAAGGTCCCGGAGTTCCATTTCCACCTCCAGTGACAGTAAGTTGAGCACATTCAGGGTAGAACTGTGGGTTGTTGGCTTGGTGAAGAGCGAGAAGTTCGTGACGGATAAGGTATTCTCCTGAGGGGAGGGATGCTGGGATCTTAACGGTCCACTTCAAGGTATCCTGGACTTGACCGGCGCCCCATTTGCCTGCGCCCATTGTGCCACTGATGAGACCGACTTGGTTGATTTTAAACTTCAATAGAAATATTAGTTCTTCTACTCATTCAGATATAAATTTTTTTTCTTTTTTTTTTCTAATAGCGTACCCAAGCGGTTCCAGTACCGGTCCAGCCGTTGCATCCACTGGAGGGGCATTTAGCCATGTAGACCATGACACATCCTTCAGCGTGAGTCCACTGCGACCAGTAGGCTGTAATGTCTGAACCGGCGGCGACGGTAGCGGACTGGCCAGTACCAGTAACGCCAGCGTTGTTACAGATGATATTGATTTTCTAAAAACCATAAACTTGTTAGCACGGCCTCCGAATTCATGAGGCTTGTTCTTAGGGTGGTGCTCGATACTTACACCCAAGTCTGCGATAAAGAGGGGATCGTAGGATGAGTATTGTCTTTCGATAGTCGATTGACCACCGGGGGCTAGGTATGGTTGCCAGCTAAAGAAATCTGAGTTAGTAAAGCTAAGAAGACAGTCTTTGCAAAAAGAACTACACGAATATCTACCCTGGGTATGTTGTTCCGCCAATATTGTAAGATGTAACACCGCCGTGAGCGCTGACCGTCGAGGCCAACAAGGCCGCAGCTACAATGTACTTCATATCGGAAGAAGTTTTTAAATATAAAATTTGATATATCGGAAAAGAAAAGTAGCTCTTGGAAAACCTCGACAGGCAACAAAACTCCCAGGTTAGTTACGATTTCCTATACGCACGAAGGAATCGGAGAGAATATGTGGAGGAAGCTACATGGAACTTGGGTTTCGAGTGGCATTTTATATTCCACACCACTTGCGCGCAAGATCCAGGAACCTATGCCAGTAAATTAAACATTCCGAATAGCCGTATTCTGGGGGTGTTACGTATTGTTTCACGAAAAATCTGGATCTGTATCAGGAGGTCAACAACTGCAGATTTCCGTTCACATTTTCTTCGATCATCTCCGTTCGTATAGGTCTCATGGCACTAGTGAAGGAATAACGGCTGCAGTTCAGCGCCCCCGGGCCGACGGTGATTGCGTGTATAGTCCGCCTGGGTGTATAAAAGTTACATATATAAGGCCAAAGCGAGTCATGTATCACTATTACTACACCAGTTCTTTGTATCCAGATATTCCTTTCGTTCCCAGTTTTTCACCATATCCAGCCCTAATACTTTATAACTGAAGCGATGTTATACTATACTTTCAGTCCCCCTCAAAAGAGAAACTCGGCACCATTTACAGTCAGCTTCGATAAGAAGGGTTTATCGATATATCTTTCGTGGAGCAACCGCTTCTCTGAGCCAAGGCAGCAAGCTTAGTATCAAGACAACCAAGCTCTCGCCTTAAGTCTTCACTTCTAGCCCCAAATTTTAAAAGTCTGGCCGCATGACCCACGTGTAGCGGATTGCTGGAATAATATCCGGTTGTGTTGAGTTGATAGGCTGAAGGGGTGAACTGACAAGGATTGAAGCCAAGTATCGGCCCGTATCTCCACTGACCGTCGCCTCTGCGAAGCTGCATGTTAACACAAACAGGGATGTTTTTTAAATTTCAATTCCGGAGAGGCGAAATCTTCAGTCATATGGTAGATTTCCAATAGCCTGGTTCTTTCCTACAGATTGCTTATGAAGCATGACGGCAGCTTCTGAGCTAAGCGTCTTCAGAGATTCTCTTGCATTACGCCGGTGCCTATGCAACGTTGGCGAACCTTAGAACTTAGCTCTTCAGATAGATTAATTTGCATACTATGTACAGTTTAACATTTTGGCGAACTAACGCAATCTATACGTACTTGCTTGTTTTCAAGGAATCTTTAGTGTAATCGAACGTTACCACAGTAATTTGCGGAGGCCAGCCTAAGATCGATTTAATTGATATGATTATACGCTTGATTCGTAGGTTGAAAGTGTGACACAGATCCCTCGGATCTAAGTATTGACTGCGCAGACAATAGCATGTGAGGTACCAAAGATCTAGATGTTTCATCATTTCTATACAGACCTAGGTATGTACACGAAATTTCTTTTACTGGCTACGATTGTAACCGACCGAGGCACCAATTTTCTAGCACCCGAAGCTTGCTACGACGAGATGATCTGTTCAGCAGAGAGACAGGGCTACTTTGCATAGTAGGGCACCTTCACCGACTGTCTACCACTCTTTGATCTTGCGAGATATACAGAGCTCAGCTAGCAACGTCTAAAACGACTATTTTCAGGGTTGTATGGGTATCTCTTCAAATTGCTATCTGCTGCATAAGTTTGGGTATTGTACATAACTGGGTATCTTGAAAGCTAGAAAATGTTGTGGGTATACAGGAAAAGAAAAGGACAGTATAAGGGCTATATGGCCTCGGAAGCTGTCTTGCCGAGCCATCCCATATTATCGTCCCGTAAGGGTAATTGCTTCCTCCAAAAGAGGGGTAATTCGAGATTCGAAACTAGCCGTGCCATCTACCTGAAAGCGGGTTGTGACGTCGATCCCTCACGGGGTTACCTGACAATCTAACAGCTTTATAATAAATGATTGAACGACCTGTTCGTTCTTCCCAAGAGCTCACATGGAGGGAAGTCTTACTCCCCGTCGCATGATCCGGTGTTCCGCTCTGGAGCGAGTTTTATTGCCTTGGTCGCGGCATTCTTTAAAATTGTTTCCCACCGCACCAGTATGAGTGACAGCTGCAGGGTAGATGGTTAGATTCATCCACCCAACGTATAGTGCACAACCTGAGACACGTATATATGAACTTACCTCCGCAGAAGTAGGCGATATCTCTCTTCACCGATCCGATGACGACACGGTCTGTCTTAGGTGGCCCTCCTTCATAGTCGCCTCCCGTGACAATGGGAAATTCATAAAGAGGGTGTGTACATTCCTTGCTGAATTCAAACCCCTCACGGTTGTTGAACTTGTGAGGGTAGTCGTTTTTGCCAACCTATAGGTATGTTAGGCTACCATGAATGATGTGTGGTCCGAAGAAATGTGGGATAGTCCAGTCATACAGTGGTTCCGGCTTGGATATGATCAAAACTCTCATCGGAAGCAGATTGAACCTGGTCAATGTTCCACTGCTGCCCTCCACACTCGATCTCAGTAACACCTCGGACCTTTGCGTACGCCACCGGGGCGATCAACAGGGCAAGGATTGGTGTTGAGCACTTCATCTTCAAGATAAAACGTTGATCAATTGATTGATGGGGAAAAAAAAAAGTACAAAGATTTAAAATAGAATTAAGTATAATGAAATGCTACAGACCGAAACTCGTCTGATAAACGCTTATCAAAAGCAGATTTAGATGGCGAAGTCTTGCTTTGGCGACACAGGTCATAAAAAAAGATGCAAGCGAAGCAGAAGAAGTATCCAATTATATAGCGCCAAAAGTCTTCGCGACGGTAACCTTCCCTATCGCTATGCCGAGGAAGCTTGAAAACCTCTGTGATTTCAATTAATATCTAAAATCACTTATGACATACTGAATATGTCGATGAAACGAGATATCAGCAACTCAGTTTCGAATACCTTCCTAATAAGAAAGCTTGTAGACGAGTTGGGCCAGAACCGAGTAGTCTAAACATGGGATTATCCTAGCTACCAGACGCTCTTGTGACGAGTGTTATCGCATGAATTGATAACGTGTCTGCAGTGGTGTTTCTTGATTCCCGGATATGAAATAAATTGGTATGAACTGTGGGGCTTACTAGGTGCTTTGGTGGGGTTAAGCTTTCTTCGCAGGTACCGCGTTGGGGATCGCTTTAACATTAACGACTGGGGGAGGTCGAAGTTCATACATACCAGTTGCCTGAAATATGCAATCTGGGATCTACCCGAACTACATTCGATCATACGGGATTTGGAATGTCACTGATTCTTCTTACCTCCTTTAGAAAGTTAGAAGATAACGGAGTTCTGGTTGTAACCTTAATGTTCATCCAATTCCTGGAAACTTTCGTGTTGATGTGTTGCAGATTGCAGGTGGACCTACTAAGGTACATGGGTCGCAACGGCATATACTGGCGGCTGGCATCGATATGTCGTGATATCTATCAATTACGGCGCGGCATGGAGACCGGCATGGACAAAATTAAAAACGCAGCAAACCTAACAGCGCAAAATCGAAACTTTATAGACTTTAGGCTTTAAAAAACAAATTAAAAGTTTGGTGTGGGAGATAAATGTCCAAGTAAAATTTTCTAAGTTGATTTTTTGCTAGTGTTGTTTGTCTTAGTGATTCGTCGCAAAGCATAAACTTGAATAATATATTCGAGAAAAAAAATTTAAATAAAAAGGATTCTTTGATTTATTATTTATAATAATAACAATGATTTATTGAGATTGAAATTATTTTGTTATATTAAACTTTATTAGTTATTTTAATTATAAGTTCCGTATGTCGATGAAATCTGAATTGACGTTTCGATTTTATGTTGTTAGGTTGCGTTTTTAATTTTGTCCGTGCTAATCAATGTATATCGAGTTTTCAACGACGGGCTGTCGCTAGTTGACCATTCAGTCTTTCGCCAAGTGTCTTCAGCTCCAGCCAGAGTTTGCCGCCACCGGTGGCTGTGTCAATCATGATACTGTGGGCAGCTGCTCGAAATATGCATATGCAGGAGGAGCGAGTTGGACAGCTCGTCGCGCTCTTATGTTCTGCGTCCCACGAGCTCCCTTTATCAGCCCCGCTTCCTGAGTAAATATTTCATTGGTCAGCACAAAGCTGACAGAATTCGATCAAGGCTACATTTTCGCAAATTTGGCGTACGTATGTATATTTTCGAATCCGTAAAATGTTGCAGACACTTTGACCCGCCCAGCCGTAAAGTGGGGCTGTTCAGACTCATATCAAGGAGAAACACGCTCGCTAGCCGAAGAATCATACTTTTTCTCAACCTTGGTTCTCCAATTGATACCAGCATACAGAGTACCATAGAGATAATTCAGATGTTTCCAAGTCATGTAAGGATCTAGATATGTAAGTTTATTCCGAGATCCGAACCTGTCTTCAAGCTTTGTTTGGAACTAGTCTTTGTATAAGTGGGGTCGAAGGAGTTTTTTTCTGTAGCTGATATCGAGATCTGAAATTAATTTTCTCCGCCAAATTTTTCGACAGATTAAGAATTCCCAACCTATTGACTAAAAACAATGGAAACTAAAGGTGAATCCGGCGATAAAAATGGGAGCGCAAACCAGGTTCAAGTTCGCACGACCATTCAAGCATCACCTTGCTGGGCGCGGGGTAAAGAACTATTTTTCTTGTCGCTCTTAGAATCAAAGCGACCTCCATCGAAAGGAGAAATTGACGACTTTATGAAAGACAATGCTCACTTGGACGGAACAATCAAAGATTGCCAGAAGATTCAAAAGACTGCTGACGCCTCATACAAGGAAAAGACAAGTGGGCGATTGATTGGGAAGCTTCTGAATACATTGTCGATTATCAAGGAGGTGGCCGACCCATTCTTAGAGTTTGCCCCTGAGAGTGTTAGTATCGCGTGGTTTGCAATAAGTGCGCTTGTGCAGGTATGTACTTTCCCCCCGGCTCACTTCAGCTTTCCCATAAAATGAGCATCTAGGCTTGACTTTCATTGTATTGACCGCTAGACTATGTTAGATTGGTGCAACCGATGTTGAGAATTGCGAACTCATTTTCGGCGCTTGTAACAATATTGCTACGATCCTTCTGACATGCAGACTTTACGAGAATCGTTACCAAGACGCCCCAAAAGATGGAGTTGGAAACCATGAGATTGGAAGCCGAGAAGTAGAGCAAAAGATTATCGGGGGTATACCCGATATAATTGCTTCTATCTTGGATTTCTCCTGGCATGTCCGTCTTTTGTTTAAAAAGAATAAGTTTGGTGAGAGCTAAATAATACAATTCTTTAATCGGTAATTTCGTGTCAGCTTACACAACTTCAATATATAGTGAGAGCATTAAAGGAGGCATTCTCCCCCAAAATAAAGGAAAAGATAGATGCAATAGATGCCGGGTACGCAAACCTTAGGCAAATTGCCAACGATGCCTTCCAAGAACGCATTATGGACTCTGTTGAAGGTTTGATACCTGGCTATATAACCCCTCTGGTTCATAGAAACCACCTTGGATCCGAGTTTCTGACTGTGCACAATCAAACGTGTAATAGATTTACGGAAAAGTAAGGACTTTCGTTACAAGTCAATCATGTCCTGTTGGTCTTTTATATCACTTTTCTAACCGCGGTATTCTTCCCAAGATCTTCAACAAGATAGAGACGAACTTCGTGCGATAATGTTTCCAGCTCTTGGAGGTATGTATTCTATTTCATAATAAGTCCAAATCTTTGGACCCTGGTGCTAATACTAAATAACTTGGTAGAGATTAGTGACAAGTTGAATGACATTTCTGCTGTGAAGGCGAACGTGGAATTAACCCGACTTCGGGAAGAGTTCCGTTTGAAACGCGCAGAATACTTGCGACCAACGGAAACCCATGTTCAACAATTCAACGCGATCTTCGACCAAGTCTCTAAATACGCGGACCATATCTGCCAATGGTTATTTTCAGACTTGCACTATAAACTATGGGAGCTTCATGATGACGATATTGTACAAAAGGAGAATCTTCATAGCCAGTTGCTCGACGCTCGTTCTGAGCCTGAAAAAACAGTACAGATGAAAATTCCGAACCTTTTCTATATCCAAGCACGACCAGGGTTCGGGAAGTCAGTTACTATGGCTTCGGTTGTTCGAAAAATATCTCTGGACCCGGATTCTATAGTGGCGTATTTCTTCTTCAAGCAAGGAGATGATAATACCCAAAAGAGTTCGCGCGCTCTCAGCAGTCTAGCATCCCAACTATTCGATGATAAACATGCACACACTCCAGAAGAGGTAGTAAAACTGACATCGGTCCTGGATCAGATGAAGAAAAGGGCACAAGCATCCAATCGAGAGGGAGAGCAGGACAACCGCACCACCACTTCCGTCTCCTTTACTGTTGACATGCTCAAAGAAACTATACGAAACATTGGCAATGCCCTTGATCGGAGAATATACCTTGTGGTAGATGGAATGGATGAATGCGTTGACTACGAGTATGAAGATCTAGTACCATACCTTATTGATCTCTCAGGGCTTGATAACTTTAGGGTTATTATATCAAGCAGAGAGAGCGAAGAACTTGAGAGTCTTTTCACGGATGACGAAGAAAGTAATGCTAGCATTGCAGAGGCTGCACCGAGAACAACTGCAACCGAAAAGCCACCGCCAGACTGTATTCTAGCGCAGAAAGCTACCATTCTGAACATCACACAAGAGAGAAACTCCACTGACATGGAGATATTTCTTCGAAAATCTCTACAGCGCATCATGAATCATCGGTCGACTGGTTCTTCCAACGTGAAGTCCGAAAAAGATGTGGCGCGAGTGGCCAAGATTATTAAACGCAAGGCGAACGGGATGTTTACATATGCAGCGATTGTGATCGCTAGCCTGGAGCAGCCGTCTCAGTTGACATTATTCCAGAAACTGAAGAACCTCCCAGAAGGCATGGATGACTTATACCGACAGCGACTCGAGGATCTGAACCACGAGGAGCAAAAACTTGTCCTAATAGCGCTGAAGTTGGTTGTCTGGGGCTTTGGAGGGATTACAACAGTGGAGATAGCAGAGCATTTCAAAAAGGTATACCATGACTTCCCCAAAGGAGTGGACGCACAGCCACTTGAAGAAGATGAAGATGAGTCCGAAGATGAAGAGGAATCAGAGGATGAAAAAGGAGTTATGGCCACAGAGGAAAAGAATTCGCCAGCCTTGAATGAAACCCCTGATGAAACAGAAAAAAAGCCACAAGGCTACGATGCTATAGATGATCCTGAAATTGCGGAAACAATTTACTATCTTACCAGATGTGGTCGAGATTTCTTCAAGTTTAGCAATAACCAGAGAGATATTGATGTTGTTCACAAGACGGTAAGAGATTGGGTACAAAATGAAGCCGAAAGGACGGCGAAGTGGCACGAGAAATCAGATACAAGTCGGCCTCAAATCACCGCGAATGAGAAGGGAGAGCTCAACGTGACTCTCCCTATTCCACGTAAGTTCAATTCTTATGACATTGCTGGACCACAGAATCGGTGTTGGCTTTTAATATGGGATATCATAATCTAATACGGGTCTACCTACAGCTGGCCTCATTAGCGGAGCTCGGGGTGTCTCCATCGAGTTACAGAGTGAGCGAGATGCTCAACTTGACATTACTACTGACCTCCGTAAGATCCTGCGATCAATCTAACTAATTTTTTTTTAGATTGATTATTCCCCTTTCCGTCCCTAGAAGTTTATCGTCTTTTCTAATCGACATCCTAGTTACCGCGTTGTGCAACGATAAATTTATTGAACGATATATGGGATTTGGTGTAGACATTCCCGATGAAGCTGGAAATGAGGAGAAAAAACCCGAGGAGTGGCCAGATATAGCATTAGAGGACTCCCCGCCGGATATTACGTTGAAGGGGTCTTCTACAAGGGCTGAGAGCGAAGAAAACCCACCTTCAGGCAAAGAAAATCAATCTGCGGCAGAGAATAAGGAGTTGACGCCTGCCCAGAGCCCAGAGGAAGCTGAGGTTGAAAGCCAGGATGAAGACCTACGGCCAGATATTAAGGCCCGACGTGCATTCTCTTTTGCGGCATACGAGGTCGAAGAGAAAGATTTCCGGTATGAATCTATCTTTCTCCTGGATCATCTAAGGCGAGTGGAGGAGTTATGGCCAAAGGAAGAACGTAAAGGGCCTAAATGGGATATATTCTGGGAAAAATTACGACAATTCTTCGAAGGGAAAGCGTACCGTCATTGGCTCTCTCAGTACTTTCAGTTTTGGGAAGGCTATGCTCCGGATCTAGCCTATGCTCAGACGTTCGATTTCGAAGCAATTCACATCTTTACTGCTGAAGGGTTACAGATGGTGCTTGAATTCCTTATATTTGACATGAAAGTTGACCCGAATATCCTCGATAGCGAGGGTCGAACGGCTTTCAACTTCAGTTTCGCACAGACAGCCTGTATGAAATTACTTCTCAAGCACGGTCTCAAGATTGATCAAAAGTACCGGGGAAAGTCCTACTGGGAACTGATAATCAACGATCTTTGGCTTGATGGTTGGCTCCACGGCAATATACCCCCAAACCCAGAAATGGCCGAAGTTTGCAAAATGTTTATCGAATTGGGGGCTGATATTAATGAACCAATTCCAATGCTGGGGCCAACTGACCACTCTAGTGCACTACACTGTGCTGTTGCGTCTAAATCTCTGGCGCTTTTTGACACTTTGATGGCGCATCCCGACGTTAAAGTCAACGCGAAGGATAGGCACGATATGACGCCTTTGAACTGGATGAACTTTTCCCCAAATACCAATTGCCCGCTCGAAATTTCGAAAACAATGACTAAGAGACTGCTTGAAGCCGGAGCTGACCCAAATAACCAGGATTCTAATAGCGGAGGGCCATTGCTTTTTGCGGTTGGCATGCAAGACAAAGATGTTGTGGAGCTATTGCTTAAACATGGTGCAGATGTGAATGACGATAATAACCAAGGCCTCACTCCGCTTCATTTCGCCGCTTCAGCTGCAAACAAGGTTGATAGAGGACTCGAGACTTCTGAATCTATTTTGCGACTGCTTTTAGGCTATGGTGCAGACGTAGAAAAGGAAGCGAAAGATGGGGAAACGCCCCTTCATCGTGCAGCGTTGAGCGGGTATGAAAAATGCTTCATGATCTTGTTCCAGGAATATCAGAAAAAGAAGGGACCCGATAGATCATTCTTGCTCAAACCATACGGAGAAGAAAATTGTACTTACTTTTGGAATTCGGCACGGAATAAGAAGGGCGGGATAAACATCATGAAGTTCCTCATCCAAGACTGGACACCGGAGCAACTACAGTCAATGCTCACGAATTCGAATATAAAAAAGGAAACTGCCCTTCATCTTGCAGCCTTTGATGGAAATTTCGAAGCGGTCAAGTACCTGCTCGAACTCGGTGCCGACGCAACGATAAAGAGCGACTTTGGGACCGTTCTTGATCGCGCTATTTGGGGCTGGGCCAAATCAAAGGCGGAAATGGCAGAGTACTCAGAGAAGACGCTTCAACGCCAAAAGGACCTCGAGGATGTTATTTTCTTCTTAATAGAAAGGTTCCCCCAGCTATGTCAGGGAGGGGGGGCCAATCTAAGGTGGGCAATTAAGAGATACGATGAGAGACTTATCACCAAGCTTGTAGAAAATGGCGCCGATATCGAATGGGCAGATGAGGGTAATTGGACGGCTTACGAGTACGCTTATGCCGAAAGACGTCTTGAGGAGATGCTGCTGCTGCCTGGCTTCACGACATGGAAAGAAAACCCCGACCGTAAAATACGAGAAACCGCTGTGCCGTCACGGATGGTTATCAAGGACATACCAAACATCTTTGTTTTATCTGAGAATGGCCTCGAATTTGAGACGATTGAGGGGTTTGTGGATGCGTATGGTTTTGGTAAGTGCCCCAAGTCTTCCATATCATTAAAACTATCTTGGGTGTGATTTCTTAACACAGGCCAATACAGACTATGGGGAAGACCCAAAAGCTATCCAAATAAGAGCAGACCATGCAACTGCGGCTCACCGGCCAATATTCTACTTCGAGATAACTATACAGGATTTAGCAGGTTCCAATGCGTAAGTATAACGATATCCCATTCTCATCATACCCATAAAGAACCAAAGTATCTCACTATCGATTTACTATTAGTGGGGTTTCGATCGGATTTATGGCCGGTGGATGCAACATGAGAGCCCCACCAGGTTTTGGGCTGGCCGAAGGAGAGACGTATGGTCTCTGGGGCCACGGACATCTACAGACGACCCGAAACGCAAGATTCGAGTTTCACAATGTATCGACAAATGCCTATATTACTCGCATTGGGCTGATGTCTTATGGGAAGGGAGATACTGTCGGCTGTGGCTATGCTATGGAAGAAGGAAAGATATTCTACACCCTTAATGGCAAGTACCTAGGTACTGCTTTTGAAGACGTTAGGGGTAGACTATATCCTTCATTCGGCTCCTATAACAAATGCAAAGGGAAAGTAAACTTTGGAGCGGAGCCTTTCTTATTTGAAGATGTAATAGAGTAGTGCGGTTGCACTATCAATATATGATTTAGAAACACGAATTAATTTACATGCATTGAACTATATATGTAGTTTACTGATAGGTAATAGAAACAATAACTGGAGAGCACTTATGATCAACTCTTCCCTGCTTCCCAGCCTCGAAGTTTGTGTGCCATTTCAAGGTATAAGTATCGCCGGTAGGAACGTCGCTGCGGTGCCTCAAGAACTCGCTAGTGTTGTTCAAAAACATGACATCAGGTCTCGAATATGCGGCAGCATGGGCATCGGGAGTGCCAGCGTCATACTCGTCTCTCAAGATAACAGAAGTATAGAGCGTTTCCGTGTCGTTCCAAGGTGTGAGGTCGGGTGTCAGGTTATACGCTCGGGTGTGGAATTTCACTTCGTACAAGATTGCTCCTTGGGCAAGGTAATGTCTAGATGGAACCGGATTGTGGCTGTTGGGAACCCAGTAGAAGGAACGGTCGGGTTGGTCGGAGAGGGCGAGAACATCGGTGGACTTCCCTGAAGCGGCAGTTGGGACCAAGAATAGACAATTCAACTATGCATATAAGAAAACTTTGAGACTAGGGTCTAAGGTATTGAGATATGCTAAGTTCATCAATAATTCTAAATCTATCTTAGGTCCTGTGAGGTCATATGTCATCCTGAGGCAGTATGACTGTGACGGTCAGCAGTATGTCCTCAGCCGTGGCGTGCTCGACAGCAGCTTCTAGAAGAAAACTCGAAATTCTAGACAATTCATTCATGAACCCCTGGAAATCACCAGCAAAGTTTTCTCCTCGTTGTGATTTGGTACTGAAAGTTTAGGTATAAGCTTTGTTCGTTTTGCAATTTCTCGACATATTTTTCAGATGCGGATGCTCCAAGTATGCTTGCAGGGCACATCCAAAATTCGGAAACCGACATCAGCACATATGAGCTCTAACGACGGAGACTATTGCAATATCTACTAGGTAGCTGGACATCTAGAATGGCTATTCTCAAAATTCCAATGTACCTTTGTTTCTAGACTACATTTTAGATTTATAAGGAATCCGTTCCTCGATACTATTTATAGATGGTAGAGTATAAGATATGCAATGTGAAGATCTTATGAAAGCTAAATTCATTATCTTTTATTTATCTTCTGTTGACCAATTTAAGAGCGACTTGGAGTTGTGGTCATGACCTGGTGCATGTGTGGTTCATGTTGCATTTTCGGAGGTTTCACAGGAGAGACACTAAATTTAGAGTGTCGGTTGGTCCCACATAGACGCCTGCATAGCAGCGACGATTCCTATACCCCAAATTATACCCCTACAACCCGTATTTTCAAAAACTTCGGTCAAATTACCACTGAATTTAACACTGTAACATTAACAGTCAATCACAAATTAACATTCATAATCTCACAACATAATTACACTCAGTAATACAACATTAAAGACCCTTTATTCTATCAAACAACTGGTTAACCCTTCAAAGAATCCAAAAAGTACTTCCAATAAACAGCAAAATCACAAATACCATCGATGGTACTATCTGTGAGCCATTACCTGGAGTAGTCGTCGGCGATGTGGTAGAATCCGTGGGTGAATTTGTAGCATTCTCCGTTGACGCTCCTGTGGTTGCGCTGCTAGTGCCGCCTATATTTATAGAGAAAAGAATTAATATGCCAATTAAAGGTAGACCATCAGCTGCCAGGTTGGTGGGTATGTATGAAAAAAGAGAGGGAAACAAAATACGAAAAAAAAAAAAGTAAATAGGTGGTAGGGAAAAGAATATCAGGAGGAGGAGAAAAATGATAAAAGAGGAGAAAAAAGATGAAGGCATCAAGTCCTCTCCAAGGACTTGAGAGTACCACGCCGGGATCTGCGAAGCTTTCTTAGCACGGAGAGAATCACTATACCTGAGCTTGTATCCGTAGGTCCACTCGGTTCTTCTGGCTGTCCACTGGGAACCTCATCAACCTCCTCGCCAGTTCCCACAACTCCACGATGTCCAACGACAACACCACCATCCTCTGTCAATCCGGTCGCGACAAAGGGATCAGTCTCGGCATCTTGGTCGATACCAACTGTAATCCAGGCGAGGATACCATCGGAAACCGAATCTCCTAAATAAGCATACTTCACAAACGGATCATAATCATTTTCCGCTTGTTGGTGTGCGATTCGATCCCGTTCGTTAGAGATTTCGCTTTGGGTATTGGTGTTATATGGTGCCAACGCCTCGACTGCGCTTCTAAGATCCTCGTCAAAGAAGAGTTGGCCGACGTGGGTAACGCGGCCGTGGCCGGAGTATGTGCCGTTGGGGTAGATTGTACCGCCCTTGTGGGACATGATGTGAATGTGTGTAGTACGGCCAGAGTAATGACCTGGGAAGATGGTTTTAAATTTGATGACGCCGTCAGAGTCTGTGAATTGGACGCCTCGACAGAAGGTATTGTCTAGGTTAGTAGGGTCTCTTTCGCCGTCGCCGTTACCGTTTGCAACGACACCAGAATAAACACCAGTGGCGTTGGCTAAAGACAAGTTAGTTAGCCGCTTTGAGGATAATGTAGAATATTACATACTGTGCCACGCATCAAAGTAGGCGCTGGAGACCGGCTCGCAGGTATTGGTGTCGATGACTTGGATGTCGAGGTATAGGGGTACGCCGACCTGTCCATCTGTGATATCGGCTCTAACATACTCTCCAGAAACATCTATTTATCGTGCATGTTAGCTCGGTCTCGTTAGTAGATAGAATGAACAAGGGAAATTCCATACAATAAGGGCCCTCCGTAACCTCCGGCATCAACAGGCAAGAGGTATTCCCGGAAAATAGCACACTGGAGTCGGTATCAAACTTTACGTCTGCGAACGTGCTGTTATGATCAATCTGAGACACATCCTCAAAAGCTCGTTTGGCGATCCTATGTGAGTCCTCCAAAGACCCTGTAGCGTAGGAAATATTAGCATGATGCCCCGTATTCATAATCTAGAAGGCCTTGGAAACCAAGCTTACGTTCTGCTAAACCTCTCTCCTTACGGATTTGGTTTACCAAAGCACTTCTACGTTCGAACGAGCGCTTGAACAGTGCTTTCGCGTTCTCGTTGTCGCGGCAAGCAGCAAGAGAACGACGGCTGATAAACTCATTTCGCTTGCGGATTGCTGCGTGGCTCTCATCTCCATGTGCAAGGACCGAGGTAATCGGTAGAAAACTCGCGATTGCGAAAGCTACAGTTGAATATTTCATTGTTGGTCTGTTGTTCGGTTGGCGGCGAGGTTGTGGTTGAGGAAGTGTGTAATTGTGGAGAATCCGACCAGTATTTTATAGACCAATCTTTCAATGGGGGTTAGAAATTGACGTCTCTCGAATGGCCAAGTTTACCATTTACTTTACCTAAAGCACAGAATTATAGCTTCTCCGCCGAGACAAAACCCCAATGTCAAACCAGAGGATCTAACCACCAGAATCTCTCAGTTCCAGCTATAACAACCAAAGCTATTGATCTTGATTCAAAGTCCTCCCTTCGTCGCCAAGCGTTAGCAAGCAAGGGCAAAGGTCCCTATTCTGTAGTAATCCCCGAGTCATGTTAGCCAGCCTTGTCCATGTCGTACGCCAAATTTGCAAAAATTCCGAACTGATATCCCCATGGCCCGGCGTGCATGCGCATTCAAGCTTTCCCAAGTCGCCTGCCAAAATATAATTGCTGCCCGTGGTTTATCCCCAAACGACTTTTTCTTCCATGAAATTCAGAGGGGCGATCGAAGGCTTAATACTCCGCCAAGGGCCCTGCCAAGCACAAAGCTCTCCACAGTATTCGTAATCATCTTGATGAAGCTTCGAAGCTGAGACATACCCTCACGAAATCCTCCAAAACCCTTCGTTTTCTGCAAGTTTTTGTGTTGCGATGTGTTATTTTGCCGGTTAGACGCACAGATGTCTTGCCAATTGACCAATAAGAATCAAGGTGGTCGTAAACAGGGGCGTTGAGCTAGAACTTCCCTGCTGACGCGTTCTTTCTTTGTTCCTGTGGTCTGAATTGCGAGACGCTGCGAATAGATACGGTATTTCCCGCTTCTTTCTCCCTTGTATCGATCGTTCGAATATTAAAATTAAGCAAAACAGTTAGTACCTACGTCGTGACAATTCGTAACCCCAGTCACAGGGTTTTATATACACCGGTTCTGCTATCCGAAACCCTCTACCGAAGCTGTGTCCCCATAACCTCCCGTTGAAATGCGCAAATACCGTGAAAATGCAATGAAGATCCGGAGGACAGGAGGAATCCAAAGGGAGGAAAAGGAGTGAACGGCAATACAGCCTCCATTTTATCCACCAGGCTTTTTTTTAAAAAAAGTTTTTGTTTCAAGTCTCCCAAGCGTATGCCAAGTAACCCAGCTAAAAAGCCAGATGCTTTGGTTTGCTAATGATGCAACATGAACAGCAGTGCCATCCCCGCCTCTTCAAATTATCAGACGATTGTGGATGCCACCGGTGTGCGTATACTCTCTACGTCTTGGTCTATCCGAGCCAACAGCTGGAATGACAGGCCTCGATGCGACAGACTAGTGCATTTCGACGGGCCAATCGGCATACCTTTCCCCACGTTGTATTTTTTGTGTTGGCAATTGGCTAAAGGAATGCCTGCTGCCAGGCACGGAACGTGGAGACGAAGCATGCCGATTCATTGGAAAACGTACAATCAAAATCCTGGAGGCACTTAATATTCCAGATTCACGCCTAGACGTCTAAGTTTTGAAGTGCTAGACATTATACATTACTCAGATATTATATTTAGGTATCACTAACAAGTATATACAGAGAGGGGATTGATCTATCTACCAAATTACTCAAAACAGGAGAGCTTGAGGCTCCTCCAATAACAAACTCCAAGGCGCCGCCCAATGCTTTTCTTCCTTTTTTTGTTAAGTCTGATCATCATTACTTCCGCGTCTCCTTTGGCCCCCTTTAAACCTTCTGTTCACCTTGCTCCTTATTCTTTGGAGCATCAACATGCTTCCTGGTGCTCACCCATTCCATCCCCAAAGATCCAATCAAACTAGCACAACATAGCGCCACCGCGACATAAAACACGTTGACAATAGCCGTATTATACGCCTCCCAAACTTGTGGCAAATACTGCGGTGCAACGGCCTCCTTCAAGTGCGTAGCACCAATGTGGATGACTTTCGATGCGTCAAATCCTTCAGCATTGATCGCAACCAAACCCTTGACGAGTTTGTTCACAAAATTACTTTGTCCGACAGCGATGAAGATAGCACCACCAAGAATCTGACAGAACATAACCATTGAGGTTCCGATGGGGACATCCTTTCGTTCCAAAACAGCTTGAGCGGCAATAGCAGGTTGTTGCATACCGAATCCGAGACCAAGGCCGTACAAGACCTGAAAACCGATCCACTTACCGGCGCCGGCTGATGGAGTGATGGTTGTGAGAAGGCCAGAGCCGATGGCCATGATAACAGACGAAGCAATCATGAAGGGAGTGTAATATCCGAATGCGCGAACAACTCCTCCGGCAATCATGGTACCCACCACGAGAGACAAGACGGTAGGAATGAGCCGAACACCAGAGTCTGTGGCATTAACACCCTGGATGGCTTGGAACCAAATAGGAAGATAGTAGATGAACAACATCATACCGCCACCGGCGCAGAAAGCAAACCACATGCCGAAGGCAATGGAGCGCTGGGAAACAATCCGGGGTGGCATCGTGGCCTCCTCCTGCTTCCAAATTTGAACGCCGATAAAGACGATGATGGTTACAGCGAAGATGACAAGGAGGGCGATGATTCGGCCGGAAGACCATGCGTATTCAGTACCACCCCACTGGAGAGCCAAGAGAAGGCAAATCATACTAGGAAGGAAGATAGCTGTGCCGATAGGGTCGAGCTGCTTAATTCGTTCCATAAGAGTGAGTTTCTTCTGAACTGGGTGAGCCTTGATGATGAGCAAAATGATGATGAAAGCGACGGCGCCGATGGGAAGGTTGATCCAGAAACTCCATCTCCAGGTAGCATGTTGAGCGAATGCACCTCCCATGATGGGTCCAATGACACCGGAGACACCGAAGACACCACCAAAAGCTCCCATGAAGGTGCTTCGCTTATGTAAAGGAACCGCATCTGTGAGCATCACAATAGCACCGGTAAAGATACCAGAGCTACCGGCACCAGCAATAGCTCTGCCGACAATAAAAGACGTAGAGTCGGGAGCCCAGCCACAGAGAGCGGAGCCAACTTCGAAGAAAATGATTTGAGCGAGGAAAACCCATTTCGTTGGGTAGAACGTATAGATCTTTCCAGAGAGAGGCATGAAACCACTATTGAAAAGTAATTAGCACATCAAAATTCGTAATGAAGTATAAAACATATATACGATAGATCAGGGAATATTATAAACATACCAGCCAGTAATAAGATACGCAGAACCGTACCAACCAACATCTCCCAGAGAATTGAACTCATTTGTGATCTGGGGAATAGCAGTTGAAATGATTGTACGGTCGAGAGCAACGAGGAAGATAGCCAAGACCAAAGCTACAACAATCGAGAAGAGGACAGTTCCCGTAGGATATACATGTGTTTCCTCTGTCGTATAGACTGGTTCCAGCGCAAGTTCTTCCGTCTTCTCATTATCTGCCTGAGCAGGCGCGCCGTTGTCGATATTTTTTAGTTCCATAGAGTATCTTTTGGACCCATTTGCGCCAGTTTGGTCAGTGACAGTATTGGCGTCGGAGTGTGTTGACACCATTTTGACGGTGTTTGTAGTACGCTATAGTACAACTCTATAGCTCTTGTGTAAGTATGTCTCGAGGCTAGCCTACAGGCTATCTGTCAATTGTGTGAGTCGAGGAGGAGTGTCACAAGTGTGTTGATTTTGTTGCAAAACAGAGTGTCTCAGAAAGAACTCAAAGAAGCTGCCAAAAGGGGCAATCCCGTGAACCGACGAAGTTAAGTTCAAGCTAAGTTGAGACGTACTTCTTCGAAATCCGAATTGAATGGTGAACATGAACACAAAACATTACCAAGAACTACACGAATATATAGGGAAGGAAGCCATCAAGATCCTTCCCAGAGGAAACTGACATTATAACTCTCCTCACAGAACCCACGCGGCGTTTCTATCCCCCGACTATAATTTAATAGGCCGTCGGACATCGGCAATCGGCCAGATGAGGGCCGGCCCACAGTTTTTTTGCCTCTGTGCTCTGATAGGTCAGAAACTCGATGTGGCACTCGGATATGAGGACTTAAGCTTTTGCTAGGATGTTTGTGTGAAGAGCCTCCGCTGATTAAGGCCCCTGCAAAGTGTACTCGGTCCCTCCTAAAGCCTTCGTCGGGCCCGAAATCAAGTGCCAAGGGCCGGTGGCTTTCCCCAGTTCGTATACAGAGAGGGAGGAATTCAAATAGCTGCAATTGGCCTCAGGCCATTTAGCGCGCAACCTGCTGACGTATTGATACGTGTCGGGGAGAAAAACGTCGGGTGCTAGGCTTACGACCCGAGTCATTTCCATCAGAACTGTTAAAAAGGGTCTGGCAAAAGGTATAACGCTAAAACTGGCGGGGCTAGATTATAAAGATAAAGCTGTGTCCGGTTTGGCCGCCTTCGGCCTTCTCAAAGTGCGAAACGACCGATAAACCAACGCAAGAAGTTCACTTTTACCACACAGCTCGCGGCTACAACCCTTCTCACAGGTAAAATTCGATATTCCGCATGCAAGATATTGATCACAAATCCCCCGATTTGGTCAATTGAATATTATACTAGTACAACTTCCAGGCCTTGCATGCGACACACAGAATATCAACCATGACTGGGACTCCCGAGACAGTTAACCTAGTGTCACCACCAGACCAGGCCTCCCCAGAAGATGCAGTACTTCCGCATGTTGCACCATCTGCAGGCACATCTTCCTCCCCGAAGCCACATGCATTCAATTGCGTCGTTTGCAAAAACAGAAAGGTCAAGTGTGACCGCCAAGTACCCTGTTCCACTTGTACCAAGCTTAACGTGGAATGCCAATACGTCGAGCCGGGGCCTCGCAAGAAGAGAAAATCCTCCAGCAAGCATGAGAACCTGGTACAACGCCTGAATAGATATGAAGAACTACTAAAACAAGTTGAATCCAATGTAAAGTTATTGGACGGAGTAGAACTACCGTCGTCTCAAAAAGGCGACAGCTTAAGTGAGGGTACAACCTGGGGAGGGTTCTTGGAAAAACCAGAACCAGAGAGGCAAACCAAACGGGTCAAGTTTGAACGCCCGTCTGGTGAGTTTGGACTTTGCGCACCGAAAAAGGGCGGTTTACTAGCATCCACCGGACGGTCAAGATATTTCGAAAAGTTCGTGCCCTTAAGGAATCCTACAAAAGATTCCGTAAGAATACAGCCGCGTGCTAACGATAGCCGACCATAGTAATCTCTGGAACTCGTTAAAGGACGAACTCCAAGAGCTAAAAGAGACAATCTTGGACTCCTCAGATGACGACAAAGGCGACGATTATATCATCAACAGCTATGCCAGCAACCCCAACTTGGGCACCGGTATCTTCTTTTTCGGCCCTGTTGGTTCCAAATATGATATCTCGGGCTTTCATCCCTCGGCCGCCCATTGCATGATCTTGTGGAACTGCTTCCTCGAGAACATCAACCCCCTTAACCATGTCGTCCACCACCCGTCGTTAGCTGTAAGGGTTATGGAATATAAAGACAAACCCCATAAAATGCCTCGAAACTTAGAGGCCCTAATGTTCTCCATCTACGCTTTGACTGTGTCTTCTTTAGACAGTAGACAATGTCTAAGTCTCTTTCAAGAGTCGAGAAACGATCTACTGGCGAGATACCGCTTCGCCGCTCAACACGCTCTCAAGAATGCCGGGGCCCTCAAAACAACGGATCTAATTGTCCTTCAGGCTTTAGTCTTCTTCCTCGTAAGCTTTAATTCTTCGTCTTCCTCGCTCGTTCATACACAGTTAATTGATAATTACAGCTCGACCTCCGTTCATACTACGACTACCCATCTCTATGGGTAATAACCGGCACAGCAGTCCGCATCGCCCAAAGAATGGGCGTCCACCGCGACGGCACAAAACTAAACCTCCCACCCTTCGAAACCGAAATGCGTCGCCGTCTCTGGCGCGAAATCCTCATTCTCGACTTCCGTACCGCCGAACTCTCCGGCGCCGGGTTATACACAATGGCCATGGACGAAAACGCATGGGACTCGAAATGGCCAGCCTCTATCAACGAAACCGATATATGGCCCGGCATGACCGAACCCCCCAAAGAACGAGAAGGTCCCACGGAAAACATGTGGCCACAGCTCCGTGGTGAGCTCGGACAGATCTTCGTCGACCGTTGGCGCCGAATACACCGGCAGAGCCTTAACATGGAGACCATGTACGACAAAGCAGATCCTAATAGTTCCGAATTCGCAAACTTCTACAAAGCTCTGGATAACGACCAGCAGCTCGAGGAGATTACAAGTAGACTAGAAGAAAAATATATCCGTCACTGTGACCCTATCAACCCACTACAATTATTTACATCCATAATCTGCCGCTCAGCACTTACCAATCTTCGACTTATGACCCACCACCCGATTCGCCGCCCAGACAACGGCGCTGGAATGTCTCAAGAGGAAAAAGACAGTCTATTCTCCGATTCCATAAAAATCATGGAATACGACAACCTCTGCCACTCAAGCCGATCCATCCAAAAGTTCCTTTGGCATACCAAATCCTTCTTTCAATGGCACGCATTCATCTACCTTCTCGGCGAGCTCCGCCAACGGCCCCAAGGTCCCGAAGTAGAAAAGGCATGGGCACAAGTAGACGAAGTATTCGAACACCACTACGAATGGCTCGAACGCAAGGACGAACTGCACTCCGCGATCCGAGCTCTCGCTTTGAAAGCCTGGGAAAACCGCGAAACCCAAATCCGTAAGGCAGGAAAAGTCCTCGAACAAGAAGTTAGGATACCCGTGTTCGTACAAACATTAAGAGAAATGTACGCTAGCTCCAACGCCATCGCAATGGCGGGACCAGCGCCGGCACACAAGGGTACTAGCAGTGAAGCTGTGCAAGGTCCAACTATCGATCTCGGTCCCACTCCTCTACAATATCTTGGTACCCCAGCAACTACAACTATGCAACAACAGGGTTTCCCCTATGCTAGTCCTAACCGAGACGTTCTAGACAATGGGATCAACATTGCATCATCACAGTCAGGTGGCACTACATCGGCTCCTAGTACAAACACAATATCTTCCTCGGGTCCAGAAGTGATATCAATGTCGCCGCCAACAACGACCGCAACTACAACAACAAACAACATAACAAATACAACTGGGGCAGGAGGAGCTGGGTCTACAGCCTCCTCGTCTTCATCATCTACTAGTGTGACCCCGATAAACTGGTCGGAATGGGAGAATCTATTACAAAATTCGGATTTGCTAGGATTTACTGGTGCATTTAGGGGGCCTTACGAACCTTTGTATAATTGGCAACATGGCCAGTAAATTATTGAGGCGAAAAAAGTGGGTGGGGGGACTTGATTAAATCATGAGGTTTTGACACGTGGAGTTGAATCCAGCTGAATGAGGGGAACCTGGAAACACCTCCTTAACATGGATTCTTACACGAGCAGGATGGGGGATGGGATGGGATTAAAACAGCAAATGCACTATCGCATGGCTCTATGTGTATATTGGAAATTAACAGGTTGGGGTATCCTAGAAATTTCTTTCCCAATTCCTCCTCCCCTCCCCGCACTTTTGTCCTCGCCCCATTTAATTGGAATGTTGGATTTTCTGTGGCCATGAATGATTTTGATTATGTTGGGTTATATATTGTATGCTTACAGGGTGCAGCGCGGTGGAATCGAGGCAGAATCTCTCTCCCTCACCTCTTCAATAACTGGGTTGGAATTTTGTATATGTTAGCCTTATTTGGAATTATTTTACCTGTTTTCCTCTCAGCAATATGTTGTATACGAGCGCCCCGTCGAATTTTCGATCGATGGAATTATTCTAATTAGGATCCTGCGGGAAGGTATGCTGAATGGTATTAATATTCCTATTTTGGTTGTCAAGGCACAGAAAGCGATCGAGACAGCTGGACCAGAATAATTTGTCTGACAGCGGAACAAAGCTGGTGCTATGTATCGAAGGGTACAGTTTGAAGCCATCCTGAGTAAATACTTTTTATTTATAATACAATAGGTTGGAGTTGTAGTTATAGTTCGAGTTGTAGCTATGATCAAGCGCTTAAAGCTAGGACCAACAATAGCCTTCTGACTAGGGGTATTGTAGCTAGTATGGTACATGTACGTCCATCTGACGACACGCATTGAAACCAATTGTAAGCTTGAAGTATTGGAATGAGAAAGAAGAATACAACGCCATATGCTAGAATGATATGTACGGCGACACCGGGCCAGTTTAAAAGGGGAAAGTAACAGAAGGAACAAGAAAAGGAACCGTCGTTTCAAGCACCGAAGCTACCAATATGAGGCTTAAGCAGCACTATTATTGATATTCGATGAGCCATCATAATAAGAGAAGAACAAAGTAAAAAAGGCCGAGGTCGTGAATGACATTTTCTTATGGCTATGGCATATGTAGTATAGAAAGATATCTCCCCGTGCAAAGATCAGGACAGCGGCCATTAGAAAGAATTTGTTTGGAAAAGGAAGAATTTTGCAAAGGAAAAAAGTACACCGCGAACGCCGGACCCGCATGATATTTTGTTTGCGTGGGGGGTATCCTACCGAGACTCCAAGGTTCGGTATGTAAAAATAATAATGAAATAGCAAGGAGCGATAAAAAGTTGACAAAAGGAATAACTTTAAGAATAGGGAGCATGCTATGAGCCGCTGGTATCAACCCTTTGGATGCTATTTTCCTTGTCTGGTAGACTAATACCCCGTTCTAGACTGCTGGGATTAGCTTCATTGCTACCCCGACTGCTCGAAGGTATGATGCTATGGACTGGAGATAGCGGTGATAGAGGAACGCGATTCGAATAGGATGATGGCATGCCACCTGCTGCGACGACATGTAGTGGAATGATTTCGTTGACGTGTGCTGTGTCCCTTTTTCGGAGAGAGGAACCAGTGACACTGGAGAGACGGTTGCGGATTTTGGCGGCAGTACTGCCGTGATAGACTCCATCGACTTGTTCGAGGGAAATGCCTTTTGTTTCGTGGATGTACTAGAGTATTAAATGGCGGGTTAGTCTAATTCTTGAACCCGAGATTGGACGAATTCGGAGTAGTTGTTCTGTGCAACATCGGGCGACATTGCACCGATTAGGCAGCGAAGAGAGCAACGTTATTCTTACCTTTTGAACAAACCACACGCTCAGGAAGCAGAATCCGGCCCAGATAAAACAGATCTTAGAACCAAGTCGAGCGGAATCCGGGCTTTCATCAACAAGGTACGGAGTCGAGTAACTCTGTTATCAACCAAAGACCACGAATGTTAGTTATTTGTATCTGTTAAAATTACTGTATGACTAAATGGTAGCATAAACGAAGGAGAGAGGTAGCAGAGCATGGAAATCAAGTACGACAAGCCGGTCGCGGACAGTAATGCGGTTTCGGTCGTCGCATCGATATTCTTCGCTTCCTTATTTCTGGAAGCCGCCTCTTGGGACTGTGTATGAACGAATGGCCCAGATATCAAATATCCTATTGGATGATTTGAGCAAGGACAAGCCCACAAGCAACTGTACGGATGTGGGATGCCTAAATTTGTGTGCAGAGAAAAGCCAAAATATTGAGGTTCGTGGAACGACACACAAGGTACTGCAAGGCGAAGGGAGAAAGACCTTTTTGGCATATTTAAAAGCAAACCGGGGGAGTTGTGAGACTTACCAAGGCCCAATTTACAATCCAATTCGTCGCTGCCGTCATACTCATACTCTTTGCCCTGACCCTAAGTGGGAAGATCTCACCCGTGACAATCCAGCCACCTAGACCCCAGGTCATTGCGAAGAATGCGATGTAGACGCAAGTCAGACCGATGAGAACCTTGTTGGCTACATTGGTGCTAGTGGTCAGACCAACAACGGCAATTACAAGTTGACAAAACCCCATTCCGAGGGCTCCAATGAAGAGTAACGGTGCCCTTCCAGCTTTTTCAACGAGATAAAGACCAGGTATCGTCGCCACAACGTTAACAATATTAGCGATGAGTGAGATGACGAATGGTCGGGATACGCCGTTAGTTTTAAAGTATGTGGTACCGTAATAAAAGATGAAGTTGATGCTAGAGGCTAGGGTCAGTTTACTGCCTTCGGGGATCCCGAATATCTGAACAAGGGACGACTACGAACCCTGTCAACTGCTGCAACGCTTGAAGCCCACATCCAGTCCACAACCTCGCACCCAAGTTGCCTCGAAAACAATCTTTCCATGTCGCTTTTCCCAAATCACATTCGATGTCATGGAACAATTCAATTTCCTCAAGCTCCTCCTGCAAGGTTGGATGGTCTGGCGGCAAAGCTCGAAGTTTGGCTAGGGCCAAAGTCGCAGCCTCCGGATGACCTCTTTTAACAAGAAAACGAGGCGACTCTGGCAAAAATAACATACCTACCGCTAGGGTGACGGAGAGGATAGCTTGTAATGATATTGGTATTCGGTAGGCACCAGCGTCTGTTCGAGAATGTGTTGCGTTGGATATAATGGTTGTGAGAAGTAATCCAATGGTGATGGAGAGCTGGTAGCAGCCGATGATTGAGCCTCTGATCCATTTTGGTGCAGACTCTGCTTGGTATAGGGGGACTGTATGGTTTGATTAACCGATAGGTCTTTGGGGAGTGAATATACGTAATCATACATACCCATCACAGATATAAGACCGACTCCGATACCAGTTATCATTCTACCAACTATGAAGAGAGGGAGAGTAGTGGAGAGAGTTTGGAGAATGACTCCAACCTATGAGAATATTAGGACTATGCAATATAACGAGTTAATATAGTAAGACAAAGAAACATACGGTAAAAAATGTGGATGAGAATATCAGGCCCCATCTTCGCCCGATCCAATCTGCCCAGAAGTTGGCCGTCAAAGATCCTGATAGAAAGTGTATCTGTCAGTACATGTACACTATGTCTTCACCTTGTTGAATAAGTGTTCGTACCAATGACTGTTCCAGCCGAAAGAATCGAAACAATTAAGCTCGATTGGCTGGCAGTGATATAGGGCCTCCCGTGTTCATCAACGTTTGTAGCATAATCTCGAATGAACGAATCCATTGCCAGTATGCCATTGATGTTACCAGTATCCCATCTATGGATTCGCAACACTAGATGATTAGTGTCTCTGTAAGTGCATAGAAGTTGAATGAATAGGCTTCATACCCAAATATTAAACCGCCTATATGCCAAAGTTAGCTTCCTGGATTCAAATCATATAAGTCCATGTCCTCTCAAAAACTCACCGATTGCTACGAAACATCCCACAATGATACCCGGGATCACCGAGCCTTCTTGGAAATTTATCCACCACATGGTTGTCGATGATGTGTATTATGACATGCAAGTGTAGGCCAGCAAAACGGACAAAGCCAATCCTCCGCTGCCTTTGAAAGGCAGCCTTATCCCTTCGACCAAAATTATATCTTCGCGGTAGTTAAGCAAAAGGTGTATATATAATAGTAGGAGATGTTGGTGGATGCGACGAGAGGAAGAACTAATCGGTGTGTTGTGGTTGTTGTTGCGCTAAGGTGAGGTTCGATTTCAAAGGTGTGCGGATGGATGAGATGGAATTGATATCAAAGTCCAGAATCCCGCAAGGGCATTGAAAGAGAAACAGAAAATAAAAGACACCCCGCAATTGATTGTAATTGATTGATGGTCAGAGTCAGAACGACCGAGATCGAGAGATTGGAAATTTAGAGGAGTCGCAGGCAAACAAAAGGTTTCAAGACCAGATCTAGAGATAAATTCCCGGACTGAGGTTGAATATTGCAGACCCGATTCCCTGGCTTGTTCTTTAGATAAAAATTATAATTTCCTATCCCTTTGCTCCCAGAGTTCCAATATGCCGTCGCCCTAATTCGCAACTTATCACCACCTCCTCCTGGATTCAAACCAATTTCAGGGCCAATATTTCAGGGAATGGCTAGTGCCGTGGTATCGACCCGCCGGAATTATATAAAAAGACGTAAAATATTCGATTCGTGACTTGAATTTCAGAAGGTTGGCATAATAGCGTAAAACGTACAGACTAGGCTGTTGAAATGACGGTGCTTCCTCGCCGCAGTGCAGTCCTGTGCTGTGCTGTCCAGTATGGCAAGCAACTTGCTTCAGGTTCGTTTTATGCCTGCAGCTTTAACCTTCTCAGACAAAATTGTAACTTCGGGTCTGCCGTAAACCGTTATGTGCCTTGCAGCTGTTGACGCTTTGGGAGACTGTTACGAGGAACTTTCGATATAGCTATCGCCCTCGATCTGTGCTGAGAATGCCGAACCGAATGTCGCCCCTTGCAGTGAATTAACTGATGCCTCAAAACAGGTCTGGCCGGACTGTAAGACAACACGACCGATTGGAATTTCACTAGAAGTTTTGTGGTTTTATTGCCACAGGATTGTGGATTCCTATTGCGTGAGCCAAGGGATGGACGGTGAAGCAATTTTATTGGGCGTATCGAAGGTATTTTCGGGGTTCGACGGATATAAGAATTGAATTCCTCCCTGGGAAATCGAATATTCGTAGTCGTGAAGAATTGTTCGTCTGGTTTGTATAGCGATTAGCTCCCGCTAGTACCTAGGTAGATATATAATATGTATGCCGTGGTGGTGGTGCAGGTGAAGGTTGGGCGGGTAGATACTAATGCTCCGTTCGATGCTGGCAATGCCGCAGATACTGAGGAGGATATCGACTGGGCGACGTTGTTATCGGAATACAAAATGCAAATGCAGATGATGATAAAAACAACCAGCGATTGAATGCAAGAGGACTCGAGGCCGCCTAGACAGGAAAGGGACCCCAGGTTGGTTTTATCCTTTCCTCAGGGCTATACGCCGTCAGATTTGGGGTAGAAACAATTCGCACTTTTGCAAGCCTGTATTATTTCCAGGCTTGGGTTATTATAGCTCGAAGGGACCCATAGCAGCTTGAACGGTTATGAACCAGCTCTTGTCCTTGTGCAAATCTTTCGGGACTCGTTGCTTTTTTCCTTTTCTTTTTCTTACCTCAAGCTGTTGGGCTAAATGTATATAACATAACATAACACCATCCAAAGGAGCAGAAGGAAAAGAAATTTGGATCAAATGGGAGGCGACGGTGTCGATGAGGTCTGTACTGTTGGTAGATTAAGTTAGGATAAAGGTAGATTGGTCGAATTTGTCTCTGCGGTTGGTTACTCCAATCCTTCCTGTGCCTGCAGTTGTATTTCAATTGCAACCCACGGTTCGAGTAATATGCACTGTACGTATGGTTTGCGACCTCAGAGAGCCTGGATTGATCCCAAACTCTAGAGCTACCAAAAAGCGCAGGCCGACCGTTTCTCTCTGGCAAGGGTATGTCAGATGCTGTCGCCTTTATAGTTACCAGGAAGAATAGGTTTTTTTTTTTTTTTTTTTTTTCATTTTCATTTTCTGCATGCAAAGGCAGAGCCTGGGCCTCCACATTTTTTTCATCGATGAGACCGAGATTTCTGTGCCTTCTTGGGGTACCCCAGGCCCCCGTTAAAGTGGAGCATGTCCCGCTGTTTTCATTGGTCTTCGAAGGCAGCGATGATTTTAGTTTTTCCTCAGGTTTCTGGGTGTTATGTACCGAGAGTGACATGCGTTGATAGAAAAAGAAACTACTACCTGAGCTGCAGCTAGGACCCGGTCGACTGGTCGAGGAGACTACGCACCACATAGTACCTCTGGAGGTAGCTTGCGCATCTGCTCCCCAGAAGAGGTTTCTCACCCGGCTGTCCCCTCGACATCGTGGAACGCATTTATCCCGCCTTTTACATTTTCCATTCGCGAGAATATCGAGCAGAGGCGCAGAAGGGATCTGAGCGATATGGTAAATGGCTCGCCAGACTCGATTTTGTTCTATGCACCTGCATGATCACGACCATGGACAGCTACGGCCGGCAGGAGTAGGGTTAATATATCCTAGCTCTATCAACCGTCGAGGGCTCGGGCTGACAGCCATAACACGAACTCCAACCCTTCGATTTTATAAATCGAAAATGCAACATCTCGGCATCCGATGGCGTCCGCCGAGGTATGAAGGTACCTAGGAAGTATGTATATACCTCACGGATTCTTCCATAGTCATTTTTCGAATTTCGAAGAGTGCATGCATTAATCGTGCAGAAAAAGAATTTTCTAGCAAGAGAGGGGTGGTCGCACATACGTTTCTCTTTACTAAGCCTTTCAACCATCCGAAATTTTCTCGTCGTGGAAAGGCTCAAAGTCACAAGATTTGAAGGCCTAGAAGCCCGTGCGCAACTAAAGGAAGCGAAGAGCTCGATAGCGGTTGCCCGTAGCCCTCAAAATGACGATTTGGGGCCTAACCCTGTATGGCCATAGAGCCGATACCCGGTCTCTCGCTGAATCCGCCAAATCGCAGCCGACTCGCGTGGCTCGACCTTCGACCGGGTCGAGTTGGGGTTTGCCAAAATCGCAAATCCCGCCTGAACATCCTTTTTTTTTTTTCGCATCGTCAAAATATCGTCATATGATCGGATCTTTTCCTGTTGAAGAATAAGTACCTCCAAGACATCAGCTCTTGTTATGTCTGTAATTCATAATTGCTATTTCTCCAATATTCGGCAACTTTCACACCAACGACAAAAAACATCGTGACTTCATATGCTATGAATATCGATACTTACCTATACCTAAACGAGGCCGGCAGTTGCTCACATCGTCTCACAGAGAACTAGAACCTCTGTTGCCAAAATTATCGCCTCCAAAGCGCCCGTGCATGCGTAATATATGCAGTTGTCTTGCTCTGAATCCTCCCAGTTCGAATATATTCCCATTGAAAGAACAGCAACATTTAACACAAAATTTGAGCAGTTTGGCAGTATTTCTCGAGTAACTCAACCCCACAAAAAATCACTCTTGGGACAATTCCAATACCCTTTTCGTTTCCAGCAGCCTGAATTTCTTTCCTCTCAAATTTGTCAAAGATACCTCAAAAAATCTCGAAAATCCACCCGTGAGCTTTGATATCTAATAACCGGCACCCGCCCCGCAAACCTGGGGCACGCCACATATGCACTTATCCCCGCTTCCTTTTCTTGTCCCCTCCAAATCTCAAAAGCAAACATGCAGCCTCTTTGATCGTCACGCCCACTTAAATCCGACATGCCGTCGGCAGGAACTACCTCTACTTGATACTCCGACTTCTCGTGTAAACAGGAAGAATTCAAGCAGCGAGAGTTTTTACATGGTCAGAGCATTGCTGCATCTGAATCACGCAGACTGCAGAAAGGTTTCGCTTCTTTTCAAGCCTTTTTGAGCTCCGTTTTTCAGGAGTAAAAAGACAAAAAGGTGCCTCGTATCACAGGGTCCTTTTTTCTCGTATGCTAAAAGGTCTTACATCCAAGCTCTCACAAATCGCCACCTTAAGCTGTAATATGTTCAAAATCGCGGAAGCAGGCCAGCGACTTCCGTGCCGTCAAGGAAACCGGGAAATCTCAACGGTAATAGATAGGGCTATAGCGGGCCCTTATCATACCATAGGTAGCTAAGCTTCAAGATTCACTGAAGGAAACTTTATTGTTATAAAATCTCGAAACACGTTGAACATGAGCCTCCAATCGTGATAAAAATCCATCACTTTCCGACGGTGGAAAACAAGTGTTTGAACCCTATATTGTCCCATTTATAGGGCCTCACTAGAACCAAACCGTTGGAGATCTTCATTACCACTCCCAGCTTCAGCTTTCTGCGTCGCGTTATCCTAGGAAAAGAAAATAACCAGTAAATCGTTAGCAATTGTCCGCGGCGAATTGTAATACATAAGCATGTAACTGAATCTTTTTTCCCCCTTGCCTCACAACATCCCTCACCCCCACCCGCGTGTAAGTGAGAATTTTGGTCAAAACCCACTTCATGAATTCATAGTTGCCCCATGATGGCCAGCTGTTTAAAGTTATCTTGGCGCCGTCCTGTCATTTTGGGTTTGTTCAGGAGAACATGCCGCTTTGACCAAGCCCGGCTCAACAGCCAACACGAACCCCGTAAACTCAAATTCATTTGATGAACAGTTGGCAGTGGAAAGTATATTATGAATAGCCCGGCAAATGTCTCAAGCAAATAAATTTGAGGTGGGATTCGACGGCCACTTAAATTTCCTTTTGTCATAGAATTGAAGAATTCTAGTTCGGGACTTGGAGTATGAGCCGGTTCCCCGGGCCTTCTTCATATGAAACCTAGTCAGTTACTTACTTCGACGGTTGCTCTGTTGATGTTACACAAACTAGATATCTACAGATCTATTAACGACTTTTCCTAAAGATTGTATGTAAACACTTGGAATAACAGAATGCGCTAGTAGGACCCGAAGCGCACAAAAAGTGTTTCTGAAGTTGTACCGACGATTCGGAACTAAAATGCGACCTACCGTAATAGCATAATGAGACAAAACCTTAAGAGTGTATTAGGAATCCCAACTGTCAACCGAAGCAGTCAATAATATGTTGATCTTGTTGATCTATATACACCCGCTGATTTTATGACATTTTGAACGTGAACAATGCGAAAAAGCTTTGGCCAACTTGTGGATGCCAGATTTGTATAAGTATTCATGCACTATATTTTACTAGTATTTATTTAGAGGCATTGGACTGGGAGCCGACAACAATCGAACCCAAGTACTCCAGTCCATGCGATTCGATTTACATCGTCAACGTAACACATTATACCAACCTCGCCCAAGCTCGAAGTGCATGTTTTCTGATGAACAATTGTTTTTTCAACCTTAACAGCCTAACCCAAGTTCTAGTTAGTTCTAGCCTTCGTTTCACCACATTCTTTGCCCCCGCAGGAGGTCAACTTTACTGGAGCGAGAAGGATTCCTCTTTCGGGCCTACGGATCCCCTCCCACTTTCAATGCTCGCCTGTAGGGCGGTACCTAGTCGGATTGTGAATTGTGTATTTCGACCTCGAGTTTCTTTTCTATCGCCTCGTCAGTATTCAGAAAGGCATTTAGAGACCGCATTAAGATATCAGTCGATCCACGTTGACCTCGAAATATCGCCGACGACTGTTTTAATTGGGTCCATGGATATAATTATTCATAGCATCGACATGCGATACCGAATAACTTAGATACTGTGACAAGGAATCTAGAGGCGCCCCTCCAGGAATCGGCCTCCGTAGTAGGATGTACTATGTCTTACATATCAAACAACTACATCAGTCAAGGTGAGAGCGTTTCCTGGCCGCCTTATAAGAAAATTGGTACCCACCTTCAGCTTATGTCATGTCACCCAGATAATGGGATAGTAGGCTAGGAGAGAATCCGCATCACCAATATCGTCCACTGAGTTCGCTGCGCTGTAGATTTGTCGCATAGATACATATCGATCGCTTACGAGAGAAAGGGAATCTTAGGATGGCATTCCAACTTATGCATCAGTCTTCATACAATCGCGAGGTTCCCTCTGTAGCCAGAGTCGGCAGGGCATCATTGACTTCGTGTGGTGAATCCTTCCTTCCTTCATCAAATACCCTCGTGATTTCCTCTTTCCCGCCAAAACATCCAAAGCTAGACCCACCAGCTAAGTACTTTCCTAAAGTCGTCATATCCGGGTTTATACCGTGATATGGTTGAAAGTCGCCTGGGGTGAAGTCTACTCGTCAGGATTGCTTTGGACGAATTTGTTAGTTTTCTGAGTGCTTGAAGGAATTCAGGTGAGGCGGCATGGCAACCTCCTGCCCCTTGCATTTGTTCTACTAGGACTGCGGCAAGGTCACTTGTGATCATGGGATCTTGCTGGAGACTTTGGACATACTGTATGTCATTGTAAGGTCCGATAATGAATTCATGTGGTACATTCAACGGAGATTGTGATTCGGTGGTTGGAAAGGCTAGCACAGAGCTGTGATATGCACCTCCAAAGACGAGTATCTAGTTATCAATTTAATTATACCTCATTCGTTAAAACAAATCTAATAATACAGAAAGTACCTTTTGCCTCTGAGTAACAGCCTTCGCGACCGCAATAGCTATCAAATTCGCTTCAGTTCCACTATTAGTAAACCTACACCTCACAACCCCAAACTGTTCACATATCGCCCTTACCAATGGCCCTGAATGTGGTGAGGGATACGGGAATGGTTAGCGTCATGAAAGTCGAGACGTTTGAGGCTTTCCGCAACGGTATATCCTCGGGTGAGCTACGTAAGGATGGCACAACACAGGTAAACTTGTTGGATTTTTGTTACCGTCGATGACAAGGCCTGGTGCCTGACACCGACGTCGGCCGAATGGTTGGACGTATATATACGGCTATGCTGGATACGATGACGCACTTGAATAATTTACTGGCGGCCTAGTTTGCATCATTCTATAGCTTCAAACTAAGGGTATTCTAGTTGAAAGGAACTATCACCTATCGAATCATAGCATCAACGAAGAGATAGAATATGCAAAACAATATCCTGCTCCCGAACAGCAATGTCACCCCATTGACCGGGATGCCAAACCAGATATACACCATAGCACCCCAGAGAACGACCCCCACTTTCAAGATTCCGGGTTTAAGAAGGGTCACATGAGTATAGGACGTAAAGTAGGCCTACTGGTACGTTCCAACTAGGCTCTGACCCTTTTACCTTTTCCTTTCTTCTATCGATAAACCACATTCTTCTCTCAAACGTGCTAAATAGATAAAACATTCAAGTCTAGTCCCGAAAGTCGTCGACTTCACAATCGCCCCTCGAAGAGCTCCCGATCCTTCAGCCCTCGGTCCATCGCCCAAAAGGTTCATCATCCCGATCCAACAGCTATCTTAATGATCAACAGACCGAAAGCTTCGATGCACACGATCGAGTGGGGCAAAACGGTTGGATAACGAGACCGAAAGTTTCTAGTGCTCTTTTTTTTCGCGCAAATTGGCTGTTGAAAACCGTTGGAGCAGTGGCCTAGGGTTGGCCACCTGCATGAGTTCAAATTAGAGGGCACGTGCAGCAGACGACTATTTTGGGTGGTTCCCTTTACGATATAGGCTCATGCTTATTCGCTACATTTCGAGACGCCGAGGTGCACATTTTCCGGGTTCACTAGTTCCTGTTGAAAGTTATTGGCTCTATTCACTGTTGGTTGTTGGGGCTAGTTAGCTAACTAGTCCAGGCTGTTACGATATCCTGGGTGTATCTACTTTGCGGCATTGAATTTCAACTTTTGTACCTCCAAGTACACAACATTGACAAGGTAACTGGCGAATTGAACATGGTTGATTTCGTCGAATAGGGAATAATATGGAGAACGTAGGATTCTCGCGTGATTGTTGGAAAGGTATGCCTTATAGGCAGGGAGTTAGAAAACGGCGATTGACAGTCATTTGTGCGAGAAAGTGACGGGATTAAGAGTGCTGGCTGTGTTAAATCTGTGTTATTGTTGGATTTTTGCAGGGTCTGGTTGGGATACTGTTGGAGAGACGATGATGTGAAGATGCAAGGAGATCTCGTGGGTAAGCTAGGATTCGAAGGTGCCTTGTATGCCCTAAAGGATCAATATGCTATCGAGAGCGCCTGAAAAGGTGGTTGTAATTCTGGGTCTAAAGGCACATAGAAATGTCGATGTTCAAGATCTTGGGGGGAGGATGCCGGAATTGTTCACAAGAGTTGGAACCTTGACCAACTTTTGTTTCGAGAGAAGTTGAAACAAACTTCATGGTTCACAAGATTTTAATTAAGGGTCAGCCGGCCTAGCCGCCTGTATCTGCTGCAGAGAAGACAAGTCGAAATAGCCGACGTCGTCGCCGCGTAAGCTCGATCCTGTCGAGATGGGCTCCTCATTTCCAGCGACCCACTCCATCATCCGATAATCTTATTATGAAATGAAAGATCAAACAGTAGTCTAGAACTGCAGTAGATGTGGACGGTATGTATGTTCCGGATCTATAAAATAGAGACCGTATCTCAGTCGATCTGAAATTGGTCAAGCACGGATATGCTCACTATTGAAGGACGAAGTGTCGAGATAAGCTGTATACAGTGCTGGCTGTATTAACGGTAATCAGTCAGTCAATTCAGTCGGTCGGAGTATTTTTATATAAAATCGTTATATTCCAGGCCCTTGAGTCCCAAACACCGTCCTTAAGGCTGGCCATGGTATAAATTCTATATTCAAAAACCCTGCCGATTGGATATTATTTATACATCTAGAGAAAAAGTTTTATATGTAGAATTTAACCACCGACGAGGGGGAGCATGCACTTGCCTAACCTTATCAAGACATTAATATACAGCATACGAAGTCCGACTCCAGTGGTCATGAATCTCCAAAAGTAATAAATTTCTCGAATTAATATGGTCGGACAATCGGCATAAAACTTGGCGAAGCTTACGTAGTCGTTCTCGTTCAAACCGCAGAACCCAAATGATGGCTTGAACAAATGCCAGGAAGTCGGGCCCACTTCCGTCCGTTCCATGCCAGCTGCGCACCGGTACAGGGCTCTTGGCAGACACGCCTTGCAGACTTGAGAAGATTATTGCGCGAGGCTCGCTATTATCGAAGAAAAGATGGTGTGTAGATATGCCGATTCAGTGTGTTATTCAGCCTTCACGTCATTTGTGTCTGGATTGCAATTGCCAATTGCAAAGCCGGCCCCGCGGGTTCTCCACCATCCCACCGTAAAGCTGACGCAGCTTGCTTTCAAGATCAAGCTTGTATCTGCCGCCCTCCTTTCCCTAAATTCCTCCCTTGCTGGCCGTAGGATACTTAAATCTTAATTATTCCGTTGATAAGATAATAAATATCTTGATCTTGTCTTAACAGCGAATCTTTCGAACCATTTTGTATAATTTTGATGGGGACAAAATAATCCGTAGACCAAAATGAGGGTCTCGCTTCTTTTGCCCATCGCCTCTGCGGCGTTTGCTGCCGCCGGTTTTATCGTCATTCCGGACGAACAAACAATCAAGCTCGTCGCTTCCAACAATCACCACCAGGCTCCGATTACTTCCGATGACAAGCAAAAGGTCGTTGAGCCTGAGAAACCTCATCATGATGGTAGGCCATGTCACGAGAAGGACGAACATCGTCGTGACGTGCTCCAGCCACAGTATATACTTCGGGAACCTTATATGGAGAGGAACCTACAGGGTGTGCCGGGATTCGACACGGATACCGTGAAAGGGTTCGGTCCACCAAGTATCCTCGATGGCGAGAAACAATTCGAGTTATCTGATTTCTTCCACTTTTATCGTTCTCCTGGAGACCCTCATCATGATCATAGGCATGGAGGGCCACACGGAGGGCCTCATGGGGGACCACGCGGAAGGCCACGCGAAGGACTATATCCAGGACCACACGAGGGTCCGCGTCGAGGCCCATCTAGAGGCCCACGCAGAAGCCCACGCCTACCACATGAAGGTCCACATGAAGGTCCGCATAAACGTCCAGATGACGGAGGATACTGGCCTCCAAAACCGCCAGGTGAAATACCACCATGGCCGCCAAAACCACCTGGTGAACCAGGCGAAGAGCCACCATCATGGCCACCAAAGCCTCCAGGTGAACCCGGCGATAGACCGCCCCAACCACCGCACTGGCCACCAAGAGATCCAAAAGAACCGGGTGAAAAACCACCACACTGGCCACCCAGAGAACCAGGTGAACCAGGGAAGAAGCCAAAGCACCCACCTCCTCCACATGGCCCATGGAAGCCACATCCTCCCAACGAAACCATCTGGCAGCTAATCTCCAAGTCCAACCATACCTCTAAATTCGCCTCAATCGTATCAGAACACGAAGACATCGTCGCAGTTCTCAACAGCACAATCGCGAACTACACCCTCTTCGTCCCCACAAACCATGCGTTCAGGAAGTTCAAGGATGCGCCAAAGGACTGGAAGCCTCCAAAGGATGTCATCAAGAAATTCCTCACTTATCACATTAGCAACGGCGCATACCCTGTCTTCAAGCTTCTCCTTGGGCACACCATTCCATCTGCTTTGGACGGAGGTGAACTCGGTGGTAATCAAAGAATCCGCGTCGGACTCGGCTCTGGCGGTCTTGCTGTCAATTTCTACAGCCATGTTGTTGCTGGGAATATCGTAAGTTCATACATCCCCAAGCTTTGCTTAAAGTAATCAAGTTATGCATACTGACATACATCGTTCACACCCAGTTCGCAACCAACGGTGTAATCCATGCCGTAGATTCCATCCTAATCCCCCCACCCTCAGCCGGTCGAATAATCCACTTCTTCCCGTCTGAATTCAGCACCTTCCTCCTCGCCGTCCACCTCACCAACCTAACTTCTGAGATCCCCCACGAACATACCGGTGGAACTTTCTTCGCCCCTCCAAACTCTGCTTTCCAAAAGCTCGGACCAAAGATCAATGGCTTCCTTTTCTCGCCATGGGGCAGGAAATACCTCAAAGCCCTCCTCAAGTACCACATCGTCATCAACGAGACTTTGTACTCCGACGCATACTACCATCCAGGATCAAAGAGTGATGTTAAGGCCAAGGATATTCCAAAGGGACATTACCACGTCGATCTCCCAACTTTACTTGAGAACAAGCATTTGAGCGTTGATATCAGCCGATTCGGCGGGTTGATCACCATTCTCATCAACGCGCAGTCTTCCGTCAAAGTCCAGGATGTCATCGCAAAGGACGGCGTTATTCAAGTCGTTGGAAACGTTTTGATCCCACCAAAGAAACCACCAACTGATGATTTGACCGCTCAGGAGGTCGAGGAATTTGAAAACGCTGAAGATCTCGAGAACACTATGGGAATGACTGTTCAGCAGTTCCGTGAGAGATTTGAAGGGTTGGTAGAGGATGACGGTGTCACTGGCGAATACAACGAGGGGGACGTCCTTAATATGTGGGGACACTAAACTAACTGTCTATATCTTTCTGCGAAGAAAATTGTGATTAGCTTGTTAATCGTTATTTTTTGTTCGTTATCAAAGGGTTATAAGTTTGTAAATTGGATATCAGAAGAAAGAGGTCCTGAAACAGGCCAGGCGTTGGCGAATCAAATTCTGGCTTGCAAAAAAATTTGACAATTCGGACGAAAAAAAAAAAGGACGGTAGTTATTAGGGTTGCAGCGATTTTGTTTTGGATTTACGATCGTTTTAGTGTTAATAGTAAATGTTCTTCTCAGCGGGCTTCTCCGGTGAGATGTCTGCCTTTTCTTTTCAATCACAAATTGGGTCGTTCGTACGAAGCATTTAGATGCATACTAGCATATTGAATCTAGTGCATGATCATGAGTGCCCATCAACGGAATGCTCTCGCAAGGCAGCAAAAGTCGAATTCAAAATGGGGTCCTAAAGGCAACCGGCTAGCCCGATGAGCTGATAACAGGGACCAGCTCTGCCCTTTTCTGTGCTACTTCCCTGAGATGCGATGCAACCCTCCTCCTCCACATCCTGCAGTCTCGATAAATAGCGGATCACAATTCGATTTTTTAAAATTTTTTAAAATTTTTTTGTGAAGTAGATCTGCCCAGCCTTTTTCGCAAAAAGCGTCGCCGTTCTTAGCGAGCCTGTGGTGGGGTGATATCATGATGTGCATTGTTTTCCGAATCTCTAGAATAAAACTGCCACTTCACATCGACACCCCTCGACAAAAAAAAAAAACACTCCATCTTCCTTCTCCACTATCAAAACTCCGTCCAGGTGAAATCTAAAAATGGGTACTAAAAACGATGGGGCATATCGGTCAAGAGGCTAGCCTAGTTCAAGAATTAACCAGGGATTCAGGGCTGACGTAGATGGTAGGTAGCATTTGGAAGTTCTTTCGTGACACCCTGCGCGAGCACAAAAAAAAAAAGAGAACAATTCCGGAAGCTGATTTACGAATTTGCATGTGGGCATATTATCGCGATTGGGATAGAAAAGTTGTTTTATGCATGCTAGCGCTATAACTAGTGATATATTAAAGAGCTGTGGAGGCCCTCGCAAGTGAGACTTTTCGATATCGATAAGTCTTCAAATCCACATTAATATTTCTAGTCGGTTTAGAATAGATACCAATCAATTAAACGAATATGAAGTTTTTCTCCACAACCCTCGCGACACTATTGTGTCTTACCACTTCCGTCTCCGCTATCAAAAACACCACCAGACAATTCCACCTTAGGACGAAGCTCCTCGGACCTACCTACGAGCGAACCAAATTCGACAACCTCTTTGGTAACCCCCCTCTGAATTCATAGCCACTCTGTAGAAAATATACTGACCGAAAGAAATTACAGTCTACTCCTACCACACCGGCGCCGGCCTCTCAGACACCTGCTTCGACGTCGCTCCAATCCCCAACGGCAACGGCATCGCCTTCCTCAACAAAACCGGCGGCAATATAATCTTCAATCTTTCTCCAGACTTCCCTTGGGGTTTATCACGTACCTATGATACGCGTTATAACCAATGGGAGTCTGTAACGATAGATGCTGGGGAAGGGGAAGGGGGGTATAGGTTTAATGGGAGTGGATTGGTTAGACCTGGTGATAGTAGTTTTGGGGGTTGGTTGGTGTGTGATTGGGCTCATGCTACGCCGCAGTTGTTTTGGAGGTATAGTTATTATTCGAAGAATTTGCCGAGAAGCTGTGCGAATGTGGAGTTGCACCCAGTGTATATTTGAGAGGATGGATCTTATGAGTCAAGATACTTCGAGATGGTAGCATCAAAATCTAGACGCGGGAGTTGAAAAAAATAAATATCATATGATCGGCCCTAGATATCTAGTGAACGCTGCCTAGATGAGCATGTTACAGTCCTGTTCGAAACCGAATAATTAAACCGTATCGGTTTGGCGATTAGCAGCGCCTGATCGACGTCTAAAGTTCGACCTCCAGCAAAGTAAGCACAACTGGTGACGCAACGCAGCAAAGGCTGTTGCATTTTCCCTAACCCCATTTACGTCCCCGTCGCACATGACATCAACATGCAACAGACCCCCTTCCTTACAGTCAATACCTTCTCCATCCCACTAAGTATCTTATACAAAACCATCATATTTAACAATTCCCCTCTAATATCCATTCCTAAAGCCCCGATTCAACCCCCTTCAACAATGCCACTCCTCTCCCTCCCCATCGAACTCCAAACCCAAATCCTCACAAACCTCTCCTGGACCGACCACTGTCGCTGCCTCCACGTCTGCAAGCTCTGGGGCTCAATAATTCTATCAACTAAACTATTAAAGGAACAGTGGTATTCTCGTGTTACTACAGCCGAAGCCGAATCCGGACTTCACGCGATCTTTACAACCCCCGGGTTGGAGTATGTCTACACAGCAAACGGCTTTCGAGTCCTTCTTCCTCCTCCCATCCTCCCATCTTTACCGGATACCACGGGCCGAGGTTATAGAATGCGTCTAACGTCCCAGTTCCCACTATTTCAAGAACCAGTTTTTCAAATCCCTTCACCAGGGTCAAAGATCCAAGAGGTAGCACATAATATCTACTTACTTGGTATCCCACTTTGTGGAGATGGAATGATTAAGGTACCGTGGGATCAGCTGGATGATGTGGAGATTGAGGAGAGCGGGTATGTAAGGGTATCCGTTAAGACTGCTTTGGAGTTTTTGGAGGAACTGGTGTGGCCGGAACCGGATATACCGCCTGAGGAAGGGCAGGAGTATAAGTTTAGGTTTTGGTTTAATGGGAATTTGCCGTGGATTGTGGGGTTGAAGGAGATTTTAACATAGTATAGATAATTACTTAAGTAATCACCTAGGTAAATAAAGGGAATAAAACAGTGGAAAAGACCCCCCGAGTCTTTATATAACCGAGTACTATTGGTTACTCCACCAAAATCGGAACCTGCACATCCCATGTCTCACAATCCTCCATAAAATCCGAAATCCTAAAAATTACCCAAAGTCTAACAGCCTTCCTCTCACTTTCAAATACCAGCACCATCTTCTCCTTCACCGTAGCCAAAAACTTATGGATACTATAATCATCCTCCTGCCTCCACTGTAACGCAGGAATATAAATATCATCAAGCTCAATAGCCGGAAGATACCTATTCCCAAACCTAAAAAGTGTAAGACAGCTAAATGTAAAATTTAACTTATCCGGAAACCTTCCCATGCTTTCTTGCGTTCGTCCTATGTTGTCTTTTAACAATGCGTCTGAAATGAGGAGTGGCGAATTGCTGATATCGTGGATTATCCTCTTCGGTTTTTGATCGGTAATAGTTGCGAAGAGATCTTCGTCGTTTACAGCAGCCCACCATTCGCTATACATTGGTCCCGCAAGAACTGCATTTCTAGCTTTATCGCTGCTAATTCCATGACTTGCATTTATCTCGTCTGGATAAAGCCTGAGTAATGTGTTGCAGGCACCATCTCGATGAACTTCGAGGGCGAGAACATCGGTGGCGAGAAGGCCGTGAAGGCCGGGATCGAGTTGTGCGGTACTGATTTCTCTGACATTTGATTTTGAGAAATAACGGGTTTTGGCGAATGATGGGGTTTGGAGGATGGAGGCCCAGAGGGGGCAGACGGTGGATAGGAGGAAGTGGGAGTGCCAGGGGACGTGGTGGAGGATTTGCTGTTGGATTTCGATGGGGAGGGAGAGGATGCTCATGTTTTTATGAAGCTTGGAGCTTTTGACCTGTTTCGCGAGATATATTTGGCATCTCGATACTTGAATTTATGCATTCGAGATTTTGCTAAGCATGATAGAGAGTTAAGAGATTTTGGAGCTCGCAGACGGGATATAGTTAGATCTAACGTAACTGTTTGTCTGAAATCGAGGTTAGCCTGTTGCATGCTGCGGGGTTTGACTGTCCGTATTCAGGTACGGATTGGTCTCGCTATACCAGAATATTCAACTTTTCCTCCAAAAAAGGCCCTTGACCCACTCCCCGACCCCCCCATCCCCCCTCTTCCAAACCCTCGCATCTACTACAAACACCTTCCCCGGATCTTCAAATCCACTTCTCAAATTAACAACATCCAATCTACACTTCCTCACCCCCGGATTCCTAAAGAACACCATCCCAACATGTCCCTTGAGCGCTCCAATAAAGTTCCGTAAGGTCCCTTCCTTCGACTCCCAAATATCCCTTCTTAACTTCAATACCGGTATCCTAACATCCGGTGTTATCACCAACGAATCCTGCGAATTTGTAAATACCCCAGGTTCGTAAGCAGAGTTCGGAGTCCATGGTGATACCATGAATTCTACGGTCCAGTATGGTATCCCATCCTCCTCTTCACCGTTCAAACCGCCTTGCGGTTGTTTATCTTTCAACCCAAAAAAAACAAAATCACTATCCAACAACCCGCACCCTGCAATATCAAAGGCCTTACGATCATATTTATACAACCATCCATCAACTTTCTCCACAACGACCATCGAAACCTCGGATACAGATGCCGCCGGGTTACCCTCCCCTCTTTCAAACCCCAACCTAAACACCCCGAGTTCCACAAGCCCATGCGAGTTCAGCTCCCTCTCACCTCTATCATCGTCTATACACCTTCTAGGAACATCCCCGTGGTAAGTCATACCGGGATTTAACGCATCCCGCGCTCTATAAGCGGTGCTGGTAAAGGTATCCGGCGGGGATCTTCCGTAGTGACGGCGACGACGGAAGGATTCGGTACGGAGGATGGAGAGCCAGAGGGGGTGGACTGAGGAGGCGAGGAAGTGATCGTGCCAGGGGAGGAAGGTGAGGATGTGGGATTGGAGTTCGATTGGCAGGGTGAGGATTGTGGGCGGCATTGGGAAATTTGTAGTTAATATGTGTATGCTTTGGAGGTTATCTCTAGACCTGGTTGGCTTCGAAGTTTGTACTCTATTTAGGGAGTTTTTATTTCGATGGTTAGCATACGTAACACAATGGGGTAAGCAAGCCACGCCAAGTATTCCGACTGCGACGATTCAACACCAATGCCAAAATGGGTAGGTTTCGAGAAGAGCAGCAGCAGCTATAGATGACATCACTAAATTTAACATGCTATGTATCGATATCGATGGGTCCGCCAAAATTCGGAAATACGGGTCGCCCTTCAAATACTCACCTCGCAGTATCTATCGCAATACCCATATGATCATTTAATTTACATATCAAGATAGGATTGTACCGAGCGTAAATTTCTTGCCGTTGGTATTGAATCGAAAGTCGAAGAAAGAAAAGAAAAAGAAACAAGAAAATTAGCATTTACTACGGCATTACCCTAGTATCAACGTTCTCCCGTATCGATTCATAGAGATCAAATTGGACTAATTTATTTACATACGCATGTTATAAATTTTAAATCCGTATACAAAAGAAAGTTTGTTGAAAAAACTCATCAGCTTCTGATATTTAGAAAAAGGGACTTTTATGTGAATATGTAAAACTAGGCTTTACTTGTACGTGTCAGAGCCTAGTACTCCAGCACGACTACAATGGCCCAAAGCCGTATTTACCACATGCGTGGCCGGACATTGCCAAAGGCTTTTCTACGATGTATACGGCGATAATCATATATATATCTCCGTGCCTAACTGCATTGCAAACTATTCGAGTGGGTGAGAAGGGAAGAGGAAGAAGAGTACCGAGGGTAGAGATGAATCTGTTCCTCGCACGTATATACACCATCACGTCCCATCTTTGATGAACTCATCTCCGGCTTCGAATGATAAATGTATTACCCCCAAAATCCCAACCAAAAAGCGTTGACCCGTTGCATTCCCAAAAAGGCAACCACCCCAAAATCATGCGCCAAAAAAATGAACAGCTCTGAATCATAGCTAAGCTCAACCAAGCGCCACCATCCACTTACCACAACCACATCACCGCATTACCACAGACAGACAGATGGGCGCACAACAATCCACCTCCTCCCACCCCCCCTCCAACCCCTCCGCCGGTGCCACCATGAAAGAAGACTTCTACACGCTCCTCGGCGTCGACCGTAATGCCGACCAGGATGAGTTAGTCCGTATCCTCAATATTGATACTCGACTCCAACCTCCAAACACCGCTAATACGATTTCTTTACAAAAAATGGTAGAATCAAGAAAGCCTACCGTAAAAAAGCACTAGAGCTCCACCCCGACAAGAACGTCAATAATGTCGAAGCTGCCACGAAGTTATTCTCCGAAGTACAGGCCGCATATGAAGTTCTCAGCGATCCTCAAGAGGTCCGTCTTGTAAAAAAAACATCAAATGTTTAGTATAGTATGCTAACAAAAACAGCGCGCATGGTACGACTCCCACAAGGACCAAATCCTCAACGACAACGACAATGAAACCTCCTCCCGCCCTTCAAACATCTCCCTCACCACTCCGGAACTCCTAAAACAATTCTCCCTCTTCTCCTCCCGCATGGACATGTCCGACAGCAACCCCCAAGGTTTCTACACCACCGCCTCGAAGCTCTTTTCCACCTTGGCGCGTGAAGAAGAAGAAGCTGCTTCGGCGGCAAACGAGGATATTCCATACTACCCATCCTTCGGAAACTCCAAATCCGATTACCAGGCTGATGTCAAGAGGTTTTATACCGCCTGGACCGGGTTTTCCACATTGAAGTCTTTCGCATGGGAGGATAGGCATAGATATCGAGATGCGCCGGATAGACGGGTGAAAAGACTTATGGAAAAGGAAAACAAAAAGCTTCGGGATGTTGCGATCAGGGAATTTAACGATACCGTGAAGGTCAGCCTCCCACCCCTTCCTTCGCATTCGACTTCATTTGTTAATGAGTTCCCTAGCAATTCGTCCTCTACATCCGTAAACGCGACCCCCGCTACCTCCCAAACTTCCAATCCACCTCAGAACTCGAAGCCGCATCCCGCGAGGCTTCGAAATCCCAGTCCCGTAAAGCACGTCTCGAAAACGCCGCAAAACTAGCGGAATATAAAGAAGCAGACTGGTCCAAAGCCGCCGAAATAGTATATTCCGACGAAAGCGACGAAGACGATGAGGAGGATGAGGAGGAGGAAATTGAAGAATTCGAATGCGTGGCGTGTAATAAAACTTTCAAAACGGAGAAGCAAATGGAGATGCATGAGAAGAGTAAGAAACATATCAAGATTGTGCAGATTATAAAACGACAGATGAGGAAGGATGATATTGCGTTGGATTTGGATGGTGATGAAGCTCAAAAGACGTCGAAATCGAAACAGAAGAAAAAGGCCAAAAATACAAAATACTTCGACGAGGGAGACGAAGCAATCGAACAGGAGGATGATGATACGATTGAACATCCAGACGAAGAAGATCCCGACGATGACGAACCCGAAGCTGCTTTGGAAAAACTTCCGTCCAAACCCACAGAAACCGACCAAACCCCTGCCGTCGAAAAGAAGCCGACGGACGATGACAACTCCGACGAAGATGAAAACTCCGACTCATCGATCACCGAAAATACCAAAAACCTCCACATCTCACCCCCCACCGAACAAGCTGAAGACGAAGTTAAACCTCAAAAACCCCAAACCAAAAAAGCAAGAAGAAGAGCTGCAAAGCAATCGAAACCGGAACCACAGGAGGCAAGTATATAATACATAAACTCCGCTTTCTAACCAAATGCTCATCTTGTACTGATACATGCAAACCTACAGCCCCAAAATAAATGCGGTGTCTGTAACGAAACCTTCGACTCTCGATCCAAACTATTCCAGCATATCAGGAATGAGAACCATGCAACCGCTATACCGACGACCAAGAAAAACAAAAGATAAAAAAAAATATAGAAACGGTAAAGAGGGAATGCCGAAGGGAATGTTGATGAAATAAACGTCGCTCACCGTGCTAAAATATTCGTAATTCTCGTAATACCCATAAACCGTCGTGATGTATAAAGATAACCACAGTAGGTTATCTCGATCGGCAGACCCATCTACGCCACCAAATCCGCCAAAAACCCATCCAGCAATATAATACGAAACTGAGAACCCCCCAACTTCCTCCAGCTCTTGCTGATCGTCCTCTTAAACGCCACCAACTCCACATTCCACCCTTTCTCAAGTGCCCTCTCGACGGCCTTAAAAAACCCCTCCGAAAACTGCGTAACATTCCCATCACCGGTAGCAAGCACAATCGTCCCGGGAGTATTATCAAAATCCACCAAAGACTCCAACATCTTCATGATCAAAACTTCATCGACCGCTTGTTCTCCCGTTTTTTTTCTAGATTGTTCCGGTTCGGAGGCGTAGCCTCTGGATTTCGATGATGATGATGATGATTCTTGTTTTTCCCTGGGTACCCGTTGGAGAATGCTGACTTCGTAGTTTAAATCCTGAGCTTCGGATTTTAGGTCGTTGTTACGGGTTGATCCGACCAATACCTTTTTGGCGGCGGGACGGCCGCGTTCAAGGATTAAAGAGAGGTTTTTGAAGGACAAATGTTGGATTTGGGGGGGTGGACGGGATTTTTTGGTGTCGAGAAGGAGTTTTTTCACGCTGTCATAGAAGCCGATTGATATCTATATTTCGTAAGCATTTATTCTTTCATCGAAGAATATTGACAAGGGTGTTTTGATTACATTGGAATAATCCACAAAGACATGAACGGCCGGGTTCTTCGGGACTTTAATTCCCCTATCAAGTTCTTTCAAACTCTGCAGGAACCCCGTTCTTCGTTGTATAGCCGATAAAGCTGCAACTGCGACTGTTTCCTTAACCGGTGACCGTTTTCTGGATTTTTTGGGGATGGAAGACGTAGATGGTGTTTTGGAATGTCCTAGCTTTGGTGCTGTCGTTGTAGCATTCTTCGGCGGAGCTAGGATTTCGTCATCAACCTTATGATTGTTGGCGTTTGTTGTTTTGCCATCGGAGGAAAGAATATCCAGGAAAGGATTCCGTCGTGAGATGGATTGTTGGGCTTCTCGGTGAAGTAAGAGAGTGGAAGCAGCAGCAGCAGTAGCGTATGCTGGCTTCGATTTGTCTGATATATTGGTTGCAGCAGCAGTGACAGCGGTTGAGTCGGAATTGGAAGTGGAAGTCGGATGATACCAAGAGAGTGACCGAAGAAGCTCTATAGCACAGGAGAGATCGAAGGGATTCCTGTCGTCGGATGGAGGGGCGGTATGGGCCCTGTCCATGGTGTCGATATAGTATGGTATGATACAGCCGTCACGAAGCCATTCTTTGATAATGCCGTCGATTGATTGCTAAAAGAATCAGGCGCCCGGCTGATCAACAACAGGGGTCCCAGTCCGTTGTTGGCATGGTTCCCCAAAGCGCAATATTCAACACATCAACACCTTTTAATCCCGGCAAACGTCCAGCGAAGGATCCGTTGAGACGGTTTTTTCGCTTGGATGGACTGCATGCTGGCTGCATGATGAATGGGAAAGACGAGGCTGCCAAAGGAATAACGTCCATGCGCGTTCCCGGACCTGTACATCTTTAACGTGCGCTTGACTCATTCCGTCACAGCACGACTTGTCAATGAGATGGTTTGTGATATCGACCAACGTTATCTTCTTTTCTTTTCTTTTCTGCTTTACCCTCTTGCTCTCACCCGTTCAAGTCTTTGCTCTCTTCGATTCTCACGGTCCGGAACCTCGTTCTGATTCCGATTCTTGGGCTCAGTGATAGCACCGTACTGTTTGGTTGGACTTGGGAGGGTACACATCGACGTATGCTCTACTGCCTGTTTGTTCTATCAGCCTCGCTGTCGCCTAACCGCACCTGCTACCGGATCTTAGCCTGCTAGCAAGTTACTGAATAGTAATTTTGGTATTGAATTCCAATCAGCCTTGTGGGGTGGAATTTGAAAGAAAGTATCTAAAAGCACTTATTATCGAGTGTCTAACGAGGTGAGCATACCGGGGCACTTTTATCTGAACGCTACGTATATACCTGCAACTGTTCAAGAATACTTTCAACCTCGTCTGTCTCTTTCTTTCTTTCGCTCTTTATTTCTTATTCCGTATTCTTTAGACGTCTGTGGAACTTTCTTGCCAGCTCTGGTTCTAACTCTAGCTGTGAGTTTAAGCTTAAACTCCCACTTACTATTCTCACCCGCAGCATCACCTCGGTTTCATTATATACCGAATCAAATTCATGAAACATCAATCTCACAATCTCTCCAGCTAGCTCAACAATCCGATCTCTTACCGATCATGGAAACCTCAACCGCAGAACCATCAACCCACGACCCCTTCATCCTCCCGATCCGCACTCACCCCGCCGAAATCGGCGACCTTCCCCTCGAACTCCACCAACAGATCCTCTCCTACCTCCCCTGGCGGGACCAACTAAACTGCGAACACGTCTGCAAAGCCTGGCGTGAAGATTTACGCGGCCGACTCTCCCAACCCCGTAGTATAGTCGCCCCCTGGCTTCCACAGCAAGACTTCGATCTTGCACTCTATGGCGCATTGGTCGTTCATACGTTGGTTACGAATTGTAAACCCTTTGCTTTTCGGTGTAGGAAGGGGTATATATTGTATCCTAGTGAGGAGATCGTTCCCGATTATATCTTTCAGGAGTTAGGAGTGGCGTTGGAGAAGGAAGGAGTTGAGGTTGTTCAATGCATTTCTGAATTCAATTTCATTGAGAAAGTGGGGACGGGGACGGATACGAAGCTTGCGGAGTATCCGGTGGTGAATTTGTCGTTTTTGAACGATATGTTGGTCAACCCGGCCTTCGTCGATGAGGATGAGATCAAAAAGTTATATGTCAGATTCGCTCTTCAGGAATCAGTCCCACCGATCGAAGAGGCGAAAAACGAAGGAACCAGCGATTCCTCAGATCAAATGGCTACCGACACCAACAACGGTGACGACGACGACGACGACGACGACGGGGACAACGATTCGGATTCAGAAGCCGGGGACACCTCCGTCTTCAGCGGTCTCACCCGCAAAACCCTCAGCTCCGCCAGCTTCACCACAGACGTAAACCTCAATCCCGACGGCTGCAGCACCAATATCTTCTACCGCCTGACCCTCGGCTCCCTGCTCTTCCGCATGCGCGATAATCTTCTTCGAGAAATTATTCGCGTTAAGGGCCTCGACCCAGAAAACCCGACTTATCCTGAAGATCTGGGAGTTGAAGGGATCGTGCTCTTCGATAATGAGAGGGCCGTTATGAAGAGGGGGTATGAAACTGGGACGGTGATTATCGAGCAATTGCAGTTTGAGAGGTGTAGGGAGAGCCAGGCGTTGAGTATTTCGTTTAATGGGATGATTGTTGCGGAGGGGGGGTTGGAGGCTTTGATGGGGGGTGGGGGTGAAGCTTTCGACTCTCAAAATTAATATCTGGAGTTTCTATCCCCCGGTGAACTCTTTTGGTAGCTTCCTACAGCTGTGTATTCATTTCACGTTTCGATACTCCACGCTGCTTTTTCCCTACCCGGTTTGTGTTTTTTATTCATCTTTTCTCTATGCCGCCTCAAACCCCGTTTTCCTCAATTCCTGGCTCCCGTTTATTCTTCCGAACCATTTCAACCGCTGAATTATTGCCCCTTCGTCTGAAATTTCCTTTTCCTTCATTCAAGGCCTATATTTTATACTACCGAAACAGCCACCGTGGGTTCGAGGACAGCGCCGACGATATCATTTCTCACCAAGGGCCGAAAAACCCTGTCAGAGGGACGTTACCCGACCTCCCTCCTACCTCCATCCTTAGTAACTTAGGGTACCGATCAATCAAGCAATGCAAATTCCTCTCCTTCTCCACCATCTCCGCCGTCTTGTGCATCGAATATATTCACCATTGGAAGGAACTGCTAGTTGAAATATCGCCTGTGTGATATCGATGCAACAACCCGGGATGATCTGTATCGCCGTGGAGATCTGAGCAACTAGTAACTCGGACCGATCTGTGCCGCTGTGGAGATCGAGATCTGATCTGACTTGATGAAAGATCCGCGTGGGTTGACCGGGCCATCACACCGTAAATGCACTGAATTACAGTTAAAATCCATTCGTATTTCCACGTTTCAATTCTCCCACGGGACTACCTAAATCGATATCAAAAAAATGTAATCTTGAGGTCGACACGTTTAATGTGAAATGATGTATCAATACCGTTGGAAATTAATTTTGTACCGGCGGTAGGGTCCTGGCATGGCAAGGTTACTCGTAGGTTCCTCGGTTACCAGGCCGGCTGATGTAATATAAGACTTACGGACTGCATGTACTTATTCGGGCTGGTGCGGAATTCAGAGACCAACATGAATTGGATACGTAGGGTGTAGTTTAAACTTACGTGCGGATAGAAGGTTTGTTGAGACGGGTTCCTCGCTGGTTCATCGCTGGTCCCAAGATGGGCTAATAATTTGGCTAGCACTATCGCCGAAGTGTGGCGCTAGCGAGCAGGCTGCAGATTAGTAAACGGGCCTAGCTAGCGGTGATTTACAGACAAGTATCTACCAGCTACTTGCGAACTGGTACAGCACGGAACTGGCAAAGAATGAACACGGAACCGGTATTGGTGAGGAACTTGCTGTAAATTCTGCAGAGTGTATAGCTTCGTACCCAGATCTGGAGACCCCGGTTCGCCACGACCGGCCCTTTTTTTATTCCTTCGTGACATAGGTATACTTGTCGTGGGAACAATACCCAGGCGGTCTAACATCTCGCTTACTGCCGGCGTGGAAAATCAAGAGCGGAAGAAGCCGCGTGGAAGGCATGAAACTCTGCTAGAAGTGTCCGGGAACTAAATTCAACTTTTACTGACATAAACGAACCGAGACGACAGTAACGGCGAAGGCAGGTACTGTCCTAGCGAGAGTTTTAATACTATACCTGTGACTACGTAGGCAGCGCTAACTGTGCTAGAAATGAGGTTATTTACTTACGGGTATGAAATCAACGTCAACAACGAGCTAGCAACTAAGGGTCGGTTGAGAAACCCATGCATGAAAATGAAAATACTACCTGATCAATATCGGAGATAAATTAAAGGCCCGATCTCCCGAACCCTTGGGATACAAGTTAATAGATCAGAAAGATAACTTGACCCATGGTTCCTCAAAGCCAAAGGTTTGGAATCAGGCTCGTGACAACCCGTATGATCTGCCTTGGAGTTAACCTTTCGCTACAGAACTAACAATTAGTTGGGTTTCCCCGGGTGGAAAAGCTCATGTTGCACAAGTTTCAAAAAAAAAAAATTCCCGGGAAGAAGATTTTTTTTGGAATTCCTCCCACGGCGAACCTTTATCCGTGAACTGGTAATCCTCCCGTAACGTCACACAGAGCTGGCCTCGAAGGAATGCAGTACACGTACACGATATGATGACTATCCAGCTAATCTTCTCCGATAGACAGGAAATCGGAAATATGCATAACCACCCGTCCTGGGATCGAGGGTATGACGAGACGTTATCTATCCTCGTTGGCGGTAGGGCCACCGAAATAAAATATCTCTCGCATATGATTCAACCGTGGTCAAGGAGGTATCGGACGGGAATCGATGCTAGGATCAATCAGTGGTTCCGCCCGTTGTTTTCCTTTCCCGAATTGCATCGACGTGCTCGCCTGTAGAGAGACCGCGGTATGACAAAAAGACGGACTAACTAGTTTAAATTGTCGTTTCGCAACTTCGCCACGAAAAACCTCTCCAGACGTTGTGAACCCGTCACCCATCGATAGAGGTGGTGGTAACAAAACGCTCCAACACAAACACAAACTCGCCCGAGTTGGCCTCAGAGCCGGAATTTGTAGCCTCTGAACTTCAGACGAAAATTAAGTGGTGTCTGTCTTACATATGAAAGTCGCAAGAAGCACGCAGGAAATTGTACGCCTTGGGGCAAAGTAGGTAGCCTGAGCGATCTAAACATCTGTGCAACCCATTACTCCGCCAAGAGTAACGAGCAAACTAGAAATTAGGATAAAGGCTGCGAAAGTTGAGATGGAAAGAATAGAAACTCGTAATCATATCAGAATAAGAAAGAGCCTTAGAGAACGAAGTTCGCTTCCCAGGAAATTAAAACAATACACAGAAGCGGGTTCAAATGTTTCGGGAATATGAAACGCGTTTGATAGAATAACACCTGACAGCCTTGCTTCCGGATTCCGAATCACTTTTGGCGTTTATTGTTGCCTCGAGATTTAGAGGGTCGTGTGCTTTCAAACTGCATAGTAGTTCTAGTATAAGCGGCGTGAACAAATAACATTATGGTTATGGGTAACAGTTGGACGGAGTGGAGTTGAACCTCAGGGCGTATGACCGTCTTGTCCTACCTCGATCTCAGTATCAGCAGACCGGGTTGTACCGAGATATTCAAAATCCAGGCAATATGCATAAGTCATCAGAAGCAGGAGCTCCGAGTATTAAGTTGGCTGCTTCTATTACTGCTGAGCTCTTGGGTTTCCTCTTGCAAGCATTCGACGGGCAGTTTGGGAGTATGGAATCAACCAATTGAAATCCTGCAATGGAATTCGTACCTGCAGCTACCCGCAAAGATTTCGGAGAACTCCCCTCTACTGCTTTTACGTGTGTGGATTCCAACACCCGTTCAACTTGTGTAACTTGTGTAACGCTACAAAATCGATATCGCCAAAGGGAGAAAGGGGGGAGAAAGGGGAGAAAAGGCTATAAGGTCGGTACACCATGGAGCAAGGCAACATGCCTGAATTTCTAGGCGTTAAGAATAATGTTTCGCTGGCTCTTTGCAAACCTCGACGTTCGTTCAAACTCTTCCTCCTCAAAATAATCTCTAAATACTCTGAAACTGAACATTCTCTGATAATCATATCACATTTCAAACATATATCAAAACAGCACACTTTTGTCTATAATACAAGGAACCATCGACCGCGAGATCAATAGACCTAGACCTCAATCCGGGGAGCAATCAAAATGTCTTATTCAAAGCCTTGGCTCTCAATCACCACCCTTCCCACAGAAATCCAATTTGAGATCTTCTCCTACCTCACCGATATGAACAGCCAAACAAGCATATACGGAACATGTGCTCTCTGGCGCCGCATGCTGAACAGACATGCAATGCTCCGTGCGGCAAGATACTACCGCGGCAGAGATCCTTATACATACTTCCCGGTCGTCCACAGATTCTTCGACATCTCTCCTCGAGGCAACGGTCGTTGTCAAGTCAAAGACGGTGCCATCATAAATTATCAATATAAAACCGACGCATTTGGTTACATAGACGTTTCTGATATGGTTAAAAATGATACGATCTTTTCGACTACGAATGGAGCTGGCTGGTGGGCTCCAAGCAGAAAAGGTATTAGCGATTCAACATCCATTTGGTCTCAGTCCGCCGTTAAACCGGGAAACGAGATAGAAATTAACCACAACGCTGCTGCCGAAGGACAAGACGCCGGAGGAGAGCCCGGCACGGATGCTATCTGGATACACATTCAAGTCGGTCACGACTACCAAAGAGACGGAAAAGAGCCTTCTTCAAGTGCCTGGGAAAGGATTACACTTCCAAAGAGATCAAGTATTGGAGATTGGGCCAACGCATTTTTGGATACTATAAAGTTGTTACTTCACCAGAAAGGGAAATCCGGTGCTGTTGATTTTGATATGGACTTTCGTGAGGCATTTGTCTCTGGTTCAAAGCCAATGGAAGGGTGGTATCTGGAAATCTGGGTTATACTACTTGAGAACTTGACGGATCGGCTTGCGAGATTAGGAAACGACATTAGGGATATTGAACGGGACCACGGTGTGGTTCTGCTAGCTCTTATTTAAGGATCTACCCATGATGGAATTTCAATAATATCAAGGGCATGTTTGATTGGCCAACAAAGAAAGGATACCTCGGGCTAGAGAGTACTCAAATTCAGAACTTTAGGAAGCGTACGGTGTTCTTTTATAGCGGATTTGTATTTTCTTTTTTGTTGACTCTAATGGGGGGCTGGTGCCAAACAGTCTCGATGCCGGACCCCAGACTACGCTACACAAGACGTCGAAGCTGCCTAATATCGATACTTCAATTTCCTCCCATTTTGTTTTCTTGGATATTATTCTTCATCGATTTTCCTTTCCATGTACTTACCTACGCAGTCTTCTACTCTTCTTAAAACAATAATATTCTTAACAAATAGAATTTTTTGGTGGTTTGTTTGAAGACATGTGCCGATTTACTATTTTATATACTCACTTCTTTCGGAAACTTGATCCTTTCAAAGCCATCCAAGAGGCCTTCATCCCAAATCCAATCTGGGTTGTTAGCCAGCTCAAATTGAAATTGCTCTGCACCAAAATTGATTCTGAGATTGCTGTAGCCCCACGCAAAAGTAAACTGGGGGTAATATCGAACAACGGCCGGTAGTTCGACGACATTCTATATCACCCCATTATATGTTTCAATTGAAACATTTTATTTCGAAGCGGATTTAAGCCACACCCAACAAAATGCACCTGCGCCTCTAAATGAAGCAGCGAATTTTGAATGACAGGTTGAACACAGGTACCTTCTTCGAAGTTGCGGCCTGATGTCCACTCGGAAATCACGCCTTTAGAGTCTAGTGATAAAGCTGCAGAAAGCTTCGAAGTGAGCCCCTCGAAGCCTATTTTCAATCCGAAAGGATCATATTCAACCCTGAATTAAGTTTCCTGTTAGAATTGTTTGGGTAATTTTGGCTGTTGTAAATCGCCAAATATATAAATTAATAAAGGGCTCGGCGTTGCTTTACCGATGTGTGTGCCCGATCCAGATATACTTGATCTAAGCCTCGCGCAGGCTTCGATATCTGTACCTCGAAGTAAAAAGATTTCCCTGGCGGTACTGGGTGATCCACAAAAACGGATGTGCAAGATTTTAGATATCTAGTTCCAGACGAGGCCTTGTCATCAAGTTGGGCGGACGCGTACTTTTCGAATACGTGTCCAAAGTGCACTTAACTTAGTCCAGTCCCTAACATCGAAAATATTTCTTAGATTTCTCAAATCCTGCGATATAAATGATCTTCATAAATTGACGCTTATAAATGGGGCGTCTCAAACTTAATGAAATATATTCTAACTTTTTTTGGTAAAGATTTCTGAAGGAATTAATAACTTTTCCTATGTGAGAAGGTTTTGCAATCTCCTCCGGCGGTGGCCCCTCTCCTTTAGCTGCAAGATATCGATAAATTTCTCCTGTTTGAGATGGATAAGTACGTCAACTAGACTCCAACCAGAACTATCTCTGAAGGGGGAGCTATATTTAAAGGCGACTGATTGGAATTTTAGATAACGCCCTATCGCTTCCTCCAAGTCGAACAACCAGTTTCAAACATATCGAGCGAAGTTGCGGGTGTACACTCCAAAAGATAGTTGAATATCTCTTTGTTCTTTGCGAATGCCACTTTTTCATTTCTTCATCCAACCTTCCATTCTGACCTAGTAGAACAAGACCTTAGAGCTCTCGCTGCCCGGCCTAACAAACTTTCTCCATTTGATATCCCCCAGGACCTGATATTGAGGCTAATGGTCAAAAATTTTCGGATCGCGGGAAGATTCCCCTCGTCTATCGCAATCTCTATCGGTATATCCTGAATAACTACCAGCCTGCAAGAGCAATCCCTGGATGTCCTCGACATAGAAGCTATTTCTGGGTAATTTTATCAAAATTTTGCATATCCTCACTAGAATCTTTCGCCGTCCAGTGCAAGATATTAGATCCGTTGATTGTGAATATCTCCATATTGCCCCGAGATATATGTCCACACTCTATATATTCCTGGATAAAGAATTCGGCAAGGTAAAGCTTTTCTGAATTTCGCAGAGCTATCGATAGTGGCGTGTTCCGATTTGCCCCGCGTTTTGCGCAATTGACACCGACTTCAAATAGAATCGGGCTATTTCGAGTCCGAGTTTCTCCTCATCGCGCATATTCGTGGCAAACATATGAAAGCAATTATTGCCGTAGATATTTTTGCCGTGAGAGTCCGCCCCAAGGCCAATAAGTAACCGGACAGCTTTGACCCAATATCCATGAACTGCGAGTGCAAACGGACTTTGACTGCGTATATTCTGCGCATCCACAAGATCTTCATCATTTAACTGCCTCATTCCCCATAATATTGCAAATTTCTAGGATATCGTTAATCTTTTTTTTGTTACCTGGCCGCTACCATCTTTCGAACAAATAGTGCATAGGAGTGTAATTTTACTCATCTTTGAGATGGATGTTCCATCGCCCTGAAAGACAGAGGAACTTGAAAAGGCCTAGGTCTCCTACCCGTGCAGCTAAGTGGAGGAGATTTGCGTCAAATTGATCCCTTGTTTGTTCTAGATTTGCAGTCCTGGGGAGAAGAGTGGAAGCAGACTGTAACATGCATTGCGCGGCCTTGTCTTCAAGGCTCTCTTCCCAGTATATGAGGTCGTAAAGAATTGATAGTAATGGTAATTCTAATACGCCCGCGTCCTTCTTCCTATGAAATTCGTCGCGGGAGGGTTTATCCAGACATCCGCCCATCTTATTAGTATCTGCACCATATTCAATTAAACATTTAACAATTTTGGGATGTTGTGCCGCGATATATAATGGCAAGTGGCCATAGGGATCGGGTATATCAAATATAGGAATCTGGGAGTGGTTCCTGGAGCAATAGCCTGTTATCAAATTTGTGAATTTGGACATCAACAGCATTTCATCATTTCCATGCTCCTCTATAAAAAGTTGCACTTTTTTCTCCAAGTTAGGAGATAACATATCTAGGTCTGCCCGTTCTCTCACTCCGCGTATGTCACGGGATTTAAGAGACGAGTAGAACCAGGCCGTCTGGGTGCCTTGGGATTCGTTGAGTGCTAGCTAGGTGATAATGATTTCGGAATGTAGATTACGCAGCATCCAATCTACTAGCCCCGATTCTCTGGGTCTATTTATGAAGCCTGAAGCTATGCCACTCAGATTTAAGCTGCCCCACTTGCAATCATCTCCCATGCGACCACGAAAATCTACATATCGTTTGCCACTTAGGATTACGCAATAAGATGTTGATATCTTAGTAATTTCATCTAAAGGAATATTTTTGTTCTGGTATTGTTAGAGGCTAGTTTTTAACTGCCTGAATGTGAGCTGGAAGGTTGAGAATCTCATCGATGCATCCTAGCCTGTTTGTGATTTCGTGCAAACCATGTGTGTTGCATTTTGTCTAACGAGCCTCGAAGTCTGGGCCATGGCCATGTGCACTGAACAATTACTCGGAATTCATGGTTATCCCAACGTTACCTTATGCGTATAGCGTAATATAAGGGTTGCTTTAAACCAATCTCGACGTCGTCAATAACCTTAAGTTGTGAAGAAAATTATAATGTAATATAACATTGTATATATACTGCTATTTGACTTAGCTATGGTATAGTCCAATGCAACGCGAGACCAGCTAGTCTAGTACCAGTGCCAGTACCCCAGAAAGTTGAGACATAGGCGTCCAAGCTGGTTAATACATTGTATAGGTTGTATAGATTGGGTTTTGGGGCTTCTGGCCTCGACCTCCTAAGTAACATGGGACTGTTAACAGTTTAAGAGTAGCTAATAACCCCCTCCCAATATGAAGTCATCTCGATATATCTGTCGCTGCCGTCGATTGAGGTACTCAAGTTTCCATTAATAATTATACGTATCTACATAGCTTATATCGTTGCATAAATGTTAATTTAATTCCATCTTTAACATGAAAATCAACTCCCAGATCCAGATGGCCCAGATATAAATGGTCCAGATATAGATGGTCCAGAGTCCCATTCATTGCTAACGACCGCATGATTAGAGTCAATCAGATAGAACACATTGTTGCCCCCGTTTACTTCTTTCTCAAGGTCTTGGATACATGCAATAATAGCGCCTGTCTTAAATTCCTGGAGCTGCCACCGAGGGTTGCCCCAGCTAAATGTTGAGCCATAGAAACGTTTCTGTATGCGATCGACAAATTCCAATCGTAGTTCGTCCAAGCTCTGAAACTTCAAGATTCTCGCCTCCACACCTACTTCTGTAGCTAGAACTTGCCGATGCCGAATCTTTACGACGACTTCCATACTATCGGCTTTTGGCGCTAGAATTCCATCTCGCAAATTATTCTCGTTAGACTTATGGGAAATATTTGTGAAAGTCTCAACAAACTTGGGCGGTAACGTAAATGCTGGGTTTTGCAATTGGATGGTTTGGCACCGCACCACAGAGTCCCCAAATATAGGGGAGCTTTCCACCGGTTGGGGGGTTATATTGTTAGCTCTAGATTCTATAGCGCCAACAGCCTCGGGTTGAGTTATAGAATTGTTCCAGGGGCCTGTTTCCTGAGGGGTATACCAGTATCTTGCTAAGATACTATGGTTATACTCAGCCTGTTGTTCACTATCGTATCTAGACATGCAGGGGTGTGGAACCAAAGGGACTTGGATATTAGGGGCTAACTTTAGGTCCCCAAAGGAAATAGATTCTTCAACATGTGAAATATTGCTTTGGCCGTCGATTCCCTCATCAAAAGGCTTTGTGGAATAGTGTTCGGGCTCGGTGACGTCGTCAATTTCAGCAGCTGCTTCCTCCAAGACGTCGACACCATTAGCACTTGAACAACTAAATAGCTCAGGGTCATCGATGGAGGCATAGCCAGCAGCTACGAGAGCTTTCGCTTGCTGTGGGGTGTAAAATTTCGGCGGGTTTGAAGAACTGTTGGATTCATCAAGATATCGATACCATGCTACAACATCCCACGATCAGTATAGATACCTATCGCAACTCAGGCAATATAACTACTAACTAGCATGAAAACTTGGACTTAACCAGCTGCTATGGCAAGGTTCTTGTAGACAACGCTCAAAGAGATCTTGCCAACTTGGCGCAAACTCGGCGCTCAAGTGGTTTGGCAAATTACCATTGAAATGGGCTCTTTTTAGGTGCTCCCTATTCACCACATAATTAGTTCACACACTTTGTCAACAATTAACGGTCGTTGACTTCCCATAGCCAGCTATATAAGGCCGACCTCAATCGAATAGAACTCTTACCTGATCCCCGGTACAGTCTGCCTCGAAATCTCGTGAGACTCCCAGCACTTCTTATGATTCTCGCATTGTATGATGGAGTATGGGCAGCGCCATACTTTTTTTAGATACCGGGGTCTTCTGCCCTGAGAATTCCGTTTTGGCGGCGTTTCGTCATTGTCCTCATCTTCTTTGCCATCATTATACCGTACTTTCCTAGATCGTTTCTTTTTCTCACTCAATCTTGACCTAGACTTTTTTGAAGACTCCTCAGCTCCTCGCGAGCTATTGGAAACTTGGGACCTTTGATTACGGTGGTCACTGGTCCCGAAAAAATTTCCGATATTGACTTCCAATTGGGTCGGAGTATAGGAAGCAAGGTATCGGTTTTCGGCCTCAAGCCAACGCCTGGCTACCTCAACAGAGACTAAGACAGCACTCAAGTAATCTAAAACCCACAAAGTTGAAAATTCTTCTGGAATGTCCGCGGAGTACCCGGGGTACCCGCTGGCTATACTGGCCTCTGCACATGTATTATCGCCAGAAGAAATCTTGGGTAGGTTATACCTGCGATCATCTAAGTGTAAGGTCAAAAAATCCTCATTGTCTGTTGTTACCCTCGTCTGTTTCTTTCCGCGGAGGTCACTGGAATCCTGTAGAAGCTCATCAAAATCGAAGTCTGTAATTCAGATTCCCTCTTTAGTATGTGCATCATGAAGTATTTGTGCTGAGATAGAAACGTATATCCAAAATGGTCGTGGTACAACTTACAAGGTGCAGGATATTTGTCGTATATATCTTTTCCCTCGGAGTAAGACAGAACCGCGGCAAAAAGTTCTCCCCAATGACTAAGTGAATCCACCCCATCGTCAAAACTGGGTAGATTTTGGAGGCCGTGCCGTTTCTCAAGATGTTCTCTATTTATACCCCACATTTGATTAACAATACTCATGGACCCATTTTAGACATGGTTATCAAACAGTCTAGAATACGAGGGGCATATTTATTATTCCACGAACCTAATTCCTGAAACATTCCTGCGATTCACAGCCAGACAACTCCTATAAGAGGTTGGATTTATCTTCGCGAAGGGGCATGCGAATCGGTTTGGTAGTTCCGTTAGAAAGATGAGACTCGGCGTTAGCTTGTTGGACTCCTCTTCTTCTATCATTTCTTTGCCTCCTTGTGAGAAGGAGGTTTGTAACGTCGGTGGCTCGGTTACTCTCGAGGTCGAAGTGGTGTTCTTGTCCGGTTGAAACATCCCCTCGTCAGCTTCGACTACTTCCCCGGTATCTCCTGGGGATGGGCTTAGGGAATCGAGATCTGCTTTGCCACCACCCGCAGGCGGCCCCGACGTTTCAAACTTCGATATCTCAAAGTTAGTACCAGGCTCTAGTAAAATTATATTGTAGTCAAGCCGGTCATTACCTTCGGCCCTAGGCATTCTTTTTCCTTAAACCAAGTCTGAAGTGGCACAGACACCACAGGATAGGTGTCTTTCCGAAGCTTGCTTGTATCCTCGATGTCAAGAAGCTGATAGTGCTTAGGAAATCCGCATGGAATGAACTTGGGGTGTCTATCTGGGCTACTAACAGCAGCTTTCCTGAGCATCCTGTCAACGGATTCCTTCTCGAAAACCCTGCAGCCAGGTCTAAGATCATGAAAGGAGTTAGACTCAAATTCAAACCCCTTATTGGATCCACGGTAGGCCCCGCAGCTGTCAGCTACTGACTCGGTTCCATCAATAGTTTCTACGGATGCCTTCGCAATTATGCCATCCCCAGAGTCTCGAGAACCTTTTAAAGTTGCCGAAAAAGTTTCTCCCCTGATATCCATGGTCAAAACAACGCTGGGCTGGGCCATCATTGCTGTTAATTGTTCAAAAATATCAGCCTTGTAGCTGGGTATGAGACCACCTTGTAGTATATAGTTCGAGTGGCAGAAAAGAGACCGCCTAGATAAGAGTTCCAATGACAAATAGTGTGGGTATGAATAAGTTGCTAGTTGAGATCTGTGAAGGTTTGATATCGACCCACAACTAGCACATAGGTCTAATCTTATATTAATATTCATTTCCAAGATTCTCGTATGTCAAAATCCATGAAATCCATAGCTGCATACGTTGAGTCCAAATCTACTAATTAGGCATGGCACAGAGCTATCCGAAATCCAGGTTTGTCTGTTCTAGCGCCTGTAACTTAAACCCCATTCAGATGAGTTAGTCATCCTAAATTGACTGCAGCTAGAGGCAATATCAAGTCTATGCATGTAGCGATACACGTATCAGCAGCTCAGATACCCTGTTGGGGATCGAAAATGAAAAAGTAGGCCGGCGACTACAGCCAAAGCAATGACGGAGGTAGAAATTATTTCTACGAATAACCAATGGAATATCGGAAGTAGTTCAATTGCAATGCTTTCGAGTTAATAGTTGTTATGTCCCTGCATGCAGTGTGCTTTACAGGTGCGAAAGCAGTACCAAATTAGGACCTACATATATGTATGCGCCAACACTTACCCCTGCCGCATAAGGTGTGGTAACGTGATATAACGTGCGACGCCAAAAGTCGGCCTCTTCACAAGGAACACGAACGAAATCAAGAACTGATATCATATCTGACGGCTATAGCGAGCTCCGAGATTACCATTTGAGACCCGTTTCCCTCTCAAAGCTTTTTGCTAGTTAGCACCAGCCATAGAATACTTAGATACTCGAACAACACACCGATTAAAATTCATAGAATCGACTGAACTTCACCTCTTAACTAGCATGTTCTGCGCAGTTTCGAATTCCTTGGGATGCATATGCACCTATAAATCACAAATCTTTTTTAAACTAAGGTGCAACTTAAGCGGATGGCTAACTTGCTGTCCTTTACATGATCATGCAGGCGATTATCCAACCAATTGCGAACTACAGGCGCAAGCTAGCGGGCTTCAAAATTTCTCGCAAGTTCTATCAGAAATAGCTCTTTTATTTTTTGAAAATTTCTTTTTTTGTTAACCGATAGCTCGATAGGCCACCCGGATTTTTTTAAAAAGAACTAACATGACATAGTGCGATAGCGGTTCCGTGGCTTTTCATTCTGAGAACAGTTTCTCTTTGTTGGGCTCGTCTATAACCCCGGTCCGACGCGCCAACCACCCGAAGTGTCAACCCAGATCACAATCTGGAGCCTGTCTCGATCTCGTGGACTGGGCTCGGGCCTCCTACCATAATATGACAGAAGAAGAAGAAGAGAAGAAAAGAAAAGGCAATGGCTGACCCGTTCATGATCGCACGACCTCCAAGTTAACCTTGAGTCATAACCTAATAACGCCTTGATACTAGAGCAGTCTAAAGCGAATTCCCTCTCAGTATGGAACGGAAAGGCTCAAACTTATAATATAGTATATTAGTACTGACATCGTTTGATCAGCTAACCGTTTGGCCAGGTGTATGCGTAGACGATGGGTGCCCTAGACGAGCCATTTGGCTGTGCACCGATCTTTCAAATAAATTCATCCGCAGAATCTGGGAGTATTGAGCCGAAGAGAAAAAAAGAAATATCTATTTTCCCGCCTTTGAAGGCTGAACAGGGTGACTTTTCTTCGCCAAAGCTGTATACCTATTCGACTTGAGGCTATATAGCTATTGTCACTCAATTGATCAATCGACGTGTAATGTAGCTAGCGTAGATGTCATAGATCCTTGAGGGTGCATACTTTTGCGCGTGCAACTCTATCAAGTATAGCCTGCTCTCTACATGCAGCTGTGTCACTCAACTGCCCGATCAAAATTCAAAACAATTGAACATGTAGCTGATCGAGGATTCTATGTCCTAAGAATTGTTAAAGGGAGCAGTTGACGCAACGTTCACAAGGTCCCGAACCTAATATTGTCGTAGTTTTGACAATTTTTTTCGTACTTATGTTGGATTTTGTAAGCCCACAATCGAAACCCACGAGACTACACTCCAAGCATCTAGACTCGAAAGTCTACCAATTCACTAAGACTTTACTTACGTAGCTAGATATGCTCACCATGCTCCCAATCCTCTACAAATCCACTCTCTCCTGCCTCTCCCCCTCGTAACTACACATCGAAATCCTCTCCCACTTAACCTCCTTCTCAGACTAAGTCAGCGCCAGCCAAACTTGTCATCTCTGGTACTCAATAATCCACTCCGCTTCATTCCTCTTCACCAATCGATTTCCCTCCACTTCAAATACATCTCTCCAAATCCACAAATTCTTTGATTTTCGGAAGGATGACCCCATAACCTGTAAATTCAATGAAAGTGTATACTGACCTCTGCGACAGCTAAGACTTCATCCAGTTTTTCGCTTTCAGTGTCTTCATTTTTACATGGACTGTTGTTCTTATCCCCATCGCCAATATCACAATTAGTAAACGGTTACGGTGGCGATTAATTCGTTTCTGGCTTCTTAAAATTCCTCTTTACCCCAAAATCACTACACAGAGACAATACCAATACCAACAAAAAATACATCAACCACTCCACCCGAAAATACTACACCTTCCCACCTCTATCAACCTCCCAACAATTCGACGCTGGATACATAAAATCCCCCAAACGTGATGTCGCTCTACGAAAACTCCCCACCCATCAGGCGATAAAACAGTTTTGTATTTATATCCCTGGGATGAAACCATTTAGTTGGATAACTAAGGGTTGTGATTGGGCTATTGAGATGTTGTTTGATATAATATTTCGATGAATGTATTTTTGTTTAATATATGACGGGCCCTCCAAGGAGTTAGCTGCGGCTAATACACCGTATTTATCTAAACCTTTAACTAGTGGCCATGATAGATCTATATGAAGTATGAAGTATTCGACCAGATCTGGGTCTCAGAAAAACAAGCACTACTTTTCTAGCAATTCGTTCACAATTATCATTACGCCGATGTAAACCCTTATCATAGCAAAATATTTGTCCTACTCGCACTTTCGACCCTTTATCCCAGTTTCTTTTACATCACAATATTTCGCCACTCCTCAACCTCCAAGATCCTTTTCATTTCACCGATAGAAAAAATAAGCAATTGTATTTAAAGTTTCTTCTTTCCCCTCGATGAAACAACCTGCATAGGACCGACCACATATAAACAATGATAAGCCCCGGTGAAAAAAAAAAAAAAAAAAAATGAAAAAAAAGTAATGAATACAAAGAAAAGACGTGGTATATGATTATATGACAGGTCGTGGGAAGGATATGAGGTAGGAGGGTGTTCTTCGAGTGCTGCTTCTATTATATATGATAAGAGAATGAAAATTGGAGGGCAGGCGGTGATTCGAAGGGAGGAAAAAGGGTAAAACAGCACTGAGAGGGAGTTTAATTTTGGTCCGATTTTTTATTTTTAAACCACCACCAATATCAACTACTCCTTAGAGGATGAGGGGAGAGGGAGGGAGGGGGGAAAGGATCTCCGTTTCGTCATGGTTGGGTTAAAAAAGCTGAGAGAGAGAGAAGGGGGGGGTTGAGTAGTTTTGAATCTCCGCCAAATCGGACTCAATGAAAAAGTGATGGAAAAAAGAGTAGGAAAAAAGAGTAAAAGCACAGGTATAACGCCTCCATTTTGCTTGACAGACAACTTTCATCATCCCTCTTCTCTTCTACTTCCTCAATGCCCTCTGGTAGAATGCCAACTCCTCTCCTTCCAGAACGTAACCGTCGACTCGGCCACTCTGGCCCGGTCTCGACGAAACACAGGCATACAGTCTACCAGCAGCGAACTGAGACTCGAGGGAGCTCTCGACCTTAGCAGACTTCTGTCTAGCAGCCAATTTCCTCTCAACAGACTTGCTCTTGGTAACCTTCTCCTCCTCAGTCTTGGTAGCAGCAGCTCCCTTCTTCTTTCCGACGGTCTGGCCGTAGTGGGACTCATACCACTGTCTGAATGGGGCAGCATCGATCTGGACAATGGCGGACTTGGTCAAGGTGTTGGTACGGACGAGTTCGTTGTTCGACGGGTGGTAAACGACACCGATGACACGGGTCTTCTTAGCAATTCCCTCAGAGCCCCAGGAGAAGTTACCGGATTCGAGACGGATGGCTCGGTACTTGGTGTTTCCTCCACGGGTACGGACGAGATGGATACGCTTGGCTCCGATACGGGTGTTGGTGTATTGACGGCCGAGTTCGAAGGCACGCTTCTTGCGGAACTGGGCGCGTTTGGCACCAGTAGCATTACGCTTGTGGCGGGAGTCACGAGAGATACCCATATTGATGATATTCTGGAGTGAGAAAGAGACGTGGTTGTTAGTTTGGTTGGAATCCTCAAAGATTGAGTTTTTTTTTCCTCTTGTCGATGATGACGATGGATTGTCGATATCTGACCGGACGGCAACAAGCAGAAGCAGAGTTTCGAGCAGGAATTGGAGCAAGTATCGTACCTTAATCGGAGGACTTGGTTATCGACGGTGTAGAAACGGAGGTTAGTCGGGGATTGTTAGAGGGGGTTGTCGTGAAAGTCGTGAAGTCGTCGTCGGAAGGGTGGTGAATGTCGATATGTGTGAGGCAGTTCGGCTAGCCAAATTTTGTTTGGCCTGCCCACATCAAACCTGGCAACACAACGCCACAGCACCGCCACAAGAGGGTTACAACCCTCCCGCCATTTTCTCTAAGCGAGGCTATGGTCTCTGCTCGCTACAACGCCACACTTCGAGGCGTTTTTCTCGTCAGCTAGAACTGGAACTAGCTATCACCAACGGTGACACTACGAATACATGCTCGATTGATACCGATTGATTGAGGGATTATATTTGTAGTCCATAATTAAAAATGTTACAAGACGGTCAGTCAGTCAGTCAAATCAAGTCAGGGCTAAAGCTGACAACATGTGCACCAGCGACAGCGAGAGAGAGAGAATCAAATCTATCCAGCCACCACAGCCCAGAAAGAAACAGATACCAGAAACTCGCTATGCTTCAAAACTAAAAGTGTAACAGCAAAAGAAAGTAGTAGAACTTGCCTGCCATACCTAAGTACTGAATACAAAATAAAGCCCCTATTGTTATTAGGTCTAGTTTAGCACCGATAATACCAATAATTTTATACTCTTACACTCCTTTCTCTCGTAACTCTGGCGGGAGACGCCAGCCCAGTTTTATTCCGCAATCAGATTATGACTAGCACGGAAAAGGCGACCCGCATTGAAACTCATTCAGTGTCTCCGCAACTTGTCCAATTGGACTAGGGCTTCATAATGCCCCTAGGCATTATTATACAGAAGAAGTTGTCGATGATTCGTAACTAGTTTTATAGAGGTTTTATTTAATTATTTGTTATAATGGTTGCCGCGGCGTGTGTTTCCTTGAAAGGCCTCTCACCAACTGCTGTTTCTCATAGTAGGCCAACCGATACAACTCTTATAATTCAAAAGAATGGCCTCCTAAATCCTTCTCATTCAACTTCCCCAGTTGCATCACAAAGCTCTCTCATCCAGGCTCTGGCACAAATGAGCATTACATCAGGCCATAGCACGCCCGCTAGGGCCTCGCCACCTCCTAGTGAAGATGAACATGTCCACGTTCCTAAAAGACGGCCGTCAATTTCGACATTGTTGGCGCCATCGGAGCCAAAAGTCGGAGGAATTGGCGTGTGTGCTTTGGATATTAAGACTTGATCGGAACCATGTCGTCATATTTTGAATCGATTGATGGTTAACGGCGAGTTCGAAATCGTGATTTTTAGCGATAAAGTAATCCTGGATGAAGGTATGATTGAAGCTTGAAGGGGAAGAGACGATTAAGTCGCACGCCTCTATAAAAACAAAATATGCTGACCCTGAGGCTGTGTCACAGACGTAGGAAACTGGCCTATATGGTATGTCACTTCCGCAGCATCTCATTCGTCCATTGCTTTGACGGCCCAACTGCGATTGCCTAATTGATCCATGCACCAGACCCTGGTATCATGGGAATAATCGATAATTGCACGCTAATCCTCTATTTATTCAATATAGTGACTTCCAGATATCCTTTTTCCCATCTGGATTTCCTCTCGATAAGGCCATTCATTATGTTATGCCCCAAAAACCGTTCTGTGTCAACTCATTACCAATGCAAAACGTTCTGTAAGATAGGCTAGTTGAAGAACGTAAGCTCAAGAAATCATCAGACTTATTGTTTTAGTAGTCTTCTCATACACTAGATATAGCTCGCTTCAACATAAATATAGCCCTGTTGACTGGTTCAAGGTGTTAGCATTCAAAGGAAACTGTGCGCGCACTTATGATTCGTTATATATTTGGAAGTTAGGTTAACATATACCGGCGTATAAGTATATTGCCGAGAGTTTGTTAAAGGTGGATAAGCTACTGGATTGTGTAATGGTATACCCAGGGGATGTTACCCGAATTAGGCAAGACGAGATATAGTACATTTTAGTATAGAACTACACAAGAGGAAGAGAGAGAATTGATTTTTCAAAGCTTTCCACCAGTAGGTGAAAATCAGATGCATACGTTGATTGCCTCGATATTGTGTCCATAACTCCTGTTTTCCTGGTATCGCCGATTTCGATGCATGAGGCGTTGAACGGTGGAAGAATGTTTAATTGTGGTAACTGTCGCCAGTCCCAAAACTGCCGCTCTTTATAGAGATTAAGGCCTATAATAAAACATATAATTATAACCTAGTTACTTTAATAGTAAAATCCCGTGCGGGAATCTATTGTATGCGGTGAGTGCTGAGACATTATCATTCCGGTCTATATACATGAGCGTGCTGGCACACAATCGTATTAGTTATGTCACAGCCTTCTAATACATGTTGATTAACAGGCTTTGTTTTGCATGCCTTACAGACCTCTTTCTCACAATAGGGTTATATTAATACAACCTTTTATTGGATATTTATGATTTATAGTTTATAAGCATTTCCTTTACACAAAAACGCATTTCTATTCCCATACTAAACAGCTAATAGGCCCTCACACATGCATCTCCAGGAACAGTCACAGTAGTCTTAACCCCTGGCCCCGTGACCGTTTAAGCGACAGTCTCAGTCTCCACCTCTCCGGGGACAGTAACAATCTTAATTTCCGTCTTAGGGACATAAAGTGATCGGTAGATGCCCAAAAGCTAATGGGCTGAGGTTGTGGAATGGTGGGGAGGTTGCTTAGTTTTGCCTTGTGGGTATGTTGTAGTTATGGCGTCAGGTAGCGAGGATGTCCCGATCCAAGGGCTCTGATACAGCCCAAGGCGCAGCTGTTGGGTGTCATTTACGCATCCGAGCGCACTACCAAGGCGGCAAACCGAGGCATCGTTACAGGCAAGGATTGGTGGCGTCCTATATGCATTGCATTTGTAGGGCTTAAGCTTCTCGCAATACAAGACTCGCTTGCTTGGTTGCGCTCGCAAACTGCCGCTTCTGTGCCGAATGCGACTTGTCAAGCGACAATGAATCATAGATGTTGTGTAAATACACCGGCCATCCCCTCCTTTCTATCTTTCGAACGCCCCCGAAAACAGCTTACGCAATCCAAAAACAAAGAACTCCTGCTAGCTCGAGCTACTAAACTGGAGCTACCACCACAGCCACCACAGCCACCACAACCACCAAGCAGACAAACACCCATCTATTCAGTTGCATCGATCGATCTTCCTAACCTTGGCTACATCCAGAACTACAAGCATGTCCTTCTTCAGAATGCACAACCGCACCAGCGCTGCTTCTTCGACCAACCCCTTAGTCCTTTTTTTGTTTCCCTTGAAATGAACGTGCCTTTGACGGAGCTTCCATTCAACGGATGTTTTCGTAGCTCAAAGCCTGCTCGTCGTAGAAAGTCACGCTTCGCGGTTCTGCGCAGTGTCGACGACTTGTGATCACTAGTCCTCCAAACTCGTCGCTTTGGATTGACTTTTGAAGCTTTTTTGCTCCCATTTTGACTTGCGCCTTCCCTTTGGCATGCCTACGTTAATTAGTAACCGATCTGAGTGTAACGTACGGAATGGGGTATGAAGATCGTTATTGAATATGGAGGTATTAAAAAGGTGCGATTCGTCGTGAAGGAGCCTGTCTCACACGGCCGAAGCGTCTATGGTCAAGAAAAGAAAGTTGACGCCTGTGCCCAGCTAGCTTTGACGTACCCATCTGGGTGACCAGGTTAACAGTCCTCGAACTGGTCGACGCAGAAGGAGAAATTTAGCCGCCAAGAAAGAATCAAGCCCTCATAGCCGAACTCATTTCCATTTACGGCCATCGCCAACACAGATCGACGGGGGACTAGTCCAGTGGTTCATAACAGAACTTGGAAAACTCCGCAGATTGAGTATCAAGATATGGGATGCCGATATATGGGATATCGGCGCATAGTGTATTGGGATATAAATTTGGCCGCCGGGTTTCTATAAAAAACGTCAATCCTGCTTTCCTATCCATCGTCCCCACCGATTTTTCATTCCCTCGTTCTCCACACAGCCTTTCGCTTTATACTTTCTTTTGCCATCTACGGACCTGAACGCCGCCCATCGATCCTTTCAATATAAACTATCATTTACCATATACTTCCTTTTTCTATTACAATTGGCACCATGAAGTTCCTTTGGGAAACTACTGCCCTTTTGAGCTTCGCTAAGTAAGCCAGGTCCCTTGAAATTGAATCCTTAGACACCCAATTGATGCTTGAATTATCGTTTGCGTGAAACAAAAACTTTGCAGAGAATTCAAAATATACAAAAGAAAGTAAAATTGTTAATATTCTCTCTCCTTGATTTCCTAGCGCTGCCCTTGCGATCGCTGTTCCCGTATCTCCCCCACAGGAATGGGTCACCAATATGGTTGCCGTCGGAGACGCCCTCTGCTTTACGGCGTACACGGTCACCCATACGACGACCATCGCCCCAGTCATGACGACGTATACCGAAACTGTCCCAAAGCCTATACATGTTGATTGTGGAGACTGCCAATTGGTGACCGAGCAGGTGACGACAACGATTGGCAAGGTATGTCTTGATTTGATCTAGAATGGTGTATATCTCCAGTTGAATTTTCAATTGCCGACAATATAAATCATCTTTTTAGCTCCCACCCGGCCGTAAAGTCAAGTGGGTTACTGCAAACGGAGCAAAGACGATTGATGCTCCCATGTGCCGCCCTTCAGGCTGCACCACCAAGATGTGGGTCACCGTAACGACGACCATTGCCCCAACCGTTACTGTCCCCGGAAAGACGGCCACCGTGGGCAAACAGGTGGGCTGCGGCACTTGCAAGCTGAAGCTCCAAACAATGACAATGAGGATCAGCAAAGTTGGCTACGCAGTACGTAAACAAAACACACAATTTGGGAGGAAAAACCTATCCTTCTCAACCCTGACCTCCCTTAATCTAATGAATTCTTTCTAATCTTTTTTTAATGATGTTTAGCCTAAAAGTGGGCAGGACGTTAAGACTGTCACTGCCAAGAACAGCACTAAGACGACGTATACCCCATTGTGTGCCGCGACTCTTGAATCTAAACCTGAACCCGAGAAGGAACGTTCGTAAACGAGTATGCAGGGAACCCAACTTGTTGGGACCAAATACATTTTCACGTATTTTAAGGGACTAGAAGCAGACTTTGAATTCCTTGAAGTGTGAGTCTCTTCGGGCACGTCATTCTAGTATTACAACAAATATACGCGCATGAGTTGTAGCTGTTAAGATGTGGTGCCCTATTCGGGACCTGTCTCTTCGTGTTTGTGTGATTTTCCTCCATCCAAAGTAAGGCCTGGACCTCTCCAATAACCATTTGGAGTGCTCCTCCGGCCGCCTCTACATCTGCTCTTAGTTCTTCATGCTGCTCTAGCATCGTTACAAGAACAATTTTCTTTTAATCATTTGTTAGATACCTTTGCTGGATTTTTTTTTAAAGATATAAACAAGTTTTTATCCTTCAACTAGAATTCCTCATTTATTTGTAAAATTTAATCAAGTCTTTGGTGAGCAATCAGGCGCCATATAGCACCTTCGTCGTATTAATTAGTCATGGTAAAGTAAAAGTATCCGTTCTCCGTCGTTCAGTCGTGAATGGAAAGGAAAGCAGTGAGAAACATGAATGTAATTGCATATGGCGCTCGTCTAAGCGTCAGCAGCGGGAGCCATGGCCGGAGCAGGAGCAGCTGGAGCAGTCGTAGTTGGAGCGGCGGTGGTAGTTTCCTGAGTGGTGGTAGTTGGAGCAGGGGCGTCGGTCTTAATCTCAGCCTCTACAACCGGAGCAACAGACAACTTGACTGGATCCCCAAGCTCTTTAATTTCCTTAACACCCTTCCCACCGTAAGCCTCCGGGATAGCATCTCCCAACTCGGCAGCCAATTCTTTTCCGTAGCTAAGTACTCTAAACTTCTTAACGGTGGCCTCGGGCAAGACAAGAGTCGTGGCCTTGTACAACCATCCCATGAGGAGTGGAACGTTGACGAAGAACTTGCGACTGAGCATCTCCGGGTAGAAGTCGCGGAAGACAGCGATCGTAGCCTTGGAGGCAGCCTTGGCGTCCGGATCCATGCGAAGGATGAAAACGTTGAGGTAATCGTGGACTTGGATGATTTGGTAAGGATCGGCTCCCTTATTGAAGTCCGGGATCGGCTTCGTGGCATTCGGGAGGTCAAGTTTAGCGATAGCTGCCTCCATGAGGGCGACACGCCAGCTAAGGAAGCTATACATACAAACTCACATGTTAAACCCGTTTCGCAAAAAGGACGAAAACAAAGGAGTATATTTCAACAACATACCTATCAAGATTGGCAAAGGTTTTCTTGTAGTCCGTGACAGCGCCATAGATGTTCCAAGTCAAGACCTCACCAGTCTCAGGAAGAATCTGGATGTATCCCAACCCTTCATAGGCAGAACGATCATGTTCGGCAGCCAATGACTCCAACGGTTTCTTCTCAGCCCTCCATGCCAAGGTAGCAGAGAGTTGATCAACAGCCTTGTCAATGTTGTCGCTGTTAGCACGAAGGAACTTCTGAAGAATCAAAAGAGTTCCAAAAGCTGGTTCGGTGGAACCATCAACGTAGGTGAGCTGGACACCATAGACTTCGCTGTGCTTGCTTTTATCAAGAATCTCGGGGAGGCGTCGATAAATAGCAGCGAGGCTTGGAGAAATAGTTCCCCATTGAGCATTAGTAAGCTCAGGAAGAGCTAGAGCGGCTTCCTCGGCGGGAGTTTCTTTAGTCTTAACTTCTTTAGCCGTTGGAGTAGCATCGGTAGGGTTCGCAGCAGCAGTTTCCTCGACCTTAGGAGCTGGTGCTGGAGCAGCAGCAGCGGTTTCGACTGGCTGCTCAGGAGTCGGTGACTCGACCTTTTCGGTCTTGGTTGGCTCAACCTCCGTTGCAGCTGCAACAGGAGGTTCGACGGGCTTGACTTCTTCGGCCATCGTATGAGGTTAAAAAAGTTCACTTGAATCGAGTTAGTCCCATTAGCTAGCTTTCCATCTCATCTTTGAAGCTCGAGCTCGACGCGAAGCTTACGTCTGAATCGAAACTATGCAACGTACCTTTAGATGTATCGACGGATCAGATTAGATTACGCGGCTAGATGCAAGGCTCGGGTTAGCGATTGGCCCCAACACTCCCTTGGAGCGATGCAAACAGCCAGCCGGTCCCAAAGTGCAAAAGCCACTGAAAGAAGCACCCAAGTCCTCGAAAAGGCCTCCAAAGGAAGGAACCTACCAAGCAAAGCTCGCTCTTGATCATGATAACAAATTCTGGTGATGGAAATCGGTCGATTGAGGTGTACTAATGGTGGAGAACAGAGGAAGGAGAGCTCAGGTCCGGAGGCCGGTTGTTTTTATCCCCCTCAATCGTTCTGTTCGCGAAGAGAGTCGCTCGGACTTCCAACACATTTCGCCCCTATGAGCGTTAAATGAATCCTGGCATGATATGGTATGATATGATTCCGTGGGCCTTGCGTCGATGTGGTCTGACTTCTTTTGGCTGGCGCCAGGGATTCAAAATGTATTATCTAATGGTTAGTGTAGATTTGGAGGTTAATTTTAGTAGTTTGGAGGATGTTGTAGAGAACTTTGGCCGCGGAATAACTGTTAACTGGATTATAATTAATTACACGGCGACGCAGGTCCACCAGCTTACGTCACAGCTTAACAGTGTAACGGTAATAAGTGATTAGGGTAAGTAAGGTATTGCCGTGCGTTGCCCGCATTAAGCCTTTTATGCAGCTATGGAGCACAAGAAAATGAGAAGATTTGAAGAGGAGAAGAATAGAAGCCATGAAAGTATATGAAATCGAACTGTATTGCCTTGCCTTTACTTTTGAGAACCGCCTAAATTTTTTTTTTTTTTTTTTTTTTAACAAAGGAAAGGGGCACCATGTGGTGGTATAGACAAGGAAATCTTTAGAAACATAGGAGATCTTGAGAAACCGAGATTTAAAAGGAAGGGAAATGGGGAGGGGACAAAGAGAAGAAAGGGAACAAGATGATAAAGATGCAATGTAATGTATCCGATGGAGCGAATGAAAGGTAAATATGTAGAAAGAAAAAGCCGCCAACAAGAAACATATGACCGCAGGCTAGTATGATGCAAAGCAAGGGTGTTCAATCTTTCCGAACGACACTAGTGCCCTCGATGCCTGCGGCGTCCATGATATATGCTTTGTGCCGGTTGAGACGTATGTTCTTCCGTCTCAGTATCGTCGCCATATTCTTCCTCCTCTTCCTCACGTTCCTCGATAATCGAAGCACAGTCTGTCTCACCGCCAGAAAAATCATAGGCTGGAAGACGGATCGTCGAGCCTCTACTAGAGGGACGGGATTCCTCTGCAGCCTCGGGCTTTCGAGCATAGCAGACGTACCTGTCATTTCATTAGCAACCGCTATAAAAACACGGAGCTGACAAAATCACTAGACAAGAAATCAACTTACATTCTAAAGTAGGAGTGATACTTCTTGTTCTTCATCTCAGATTTGACTCTATCCATCAAGTCATCAAGTTCCCCGACAGACATCTATTTCAGCCAAAGGTATTAGCATCTCATAAATAATCAAAAACCATAGAAATTTATACTCGCTCCATAAAAATTAGTCAAGAGATGTAAACTGAAGCCATCACAAGCACCGAGCATGTTTGCTAGATTGTAACTTCCTAGCGCCTTCTCATATTTGTCCTTTGGCCAAGGCCCGATCGGTAACTTGTAAACTTTTTGAGTGACCTCCTCGAATCCGGCTGCTTCGCACCAACCTTTGACTCGGCCTGCAACATCGAATGAAGTTCCAGCCCGTTCGCAAGCTATTCTCATTATGCTGACCCAATATCTGACAGCCGAATCTTCTGGTAGACTGCCGTCATCACATTGGAATTCAACAACAGTTTCAACAGACTCCCACCATGCACCAGGTTTTAGCGAACTGAAGCCATCCTCCATTAGTTGGGGTTTCATTTAAGAAGCGAAGATAGAAGAGTCTTACTGGAGAACTTTGCGCAATAACTGATCCCAATTTGTAACACTGCCATAAAGTGCGCGGCCGTGGATAAAGTCAAAATGATTTGCGGGGTGAACCCACTCATCATTGAAATTATCGATTTCAAATTGAACGTTGGGAGGCACACTGGATTAAAACAATTGATCAAACTCAGTTTTTCAACGAATTGGTGCCGGGCCAGTTACTGTAGTACTTACTATGTTGGTTGGATTGGAGACAGGTCATTGCCAATGATTTCGGATTGGGGAAATGCGCTGGTATGATGTTAGCCTAAAAGGGTTTCCCCTGAACAAGAAAGATCCGAGAACTCACTGTGCCATGTCAATGCACCAATTGCCATTCCCTGTTCCCAGATCCAGTACCTTCTACACATGACGGACGTTAAGTTAACGGGGTGCTTATTATGCACATACGAGGCTCATTGAATCCCAACGTACCTGCCGGGGGGTCTCCATTTCAACCGGGGCCAAAAACAAATCCCCGTTTAACCTTAATGTGTAAACCAAATGGCTGCATATTGACCAAGTTAGTCAAAGCTCTATCACGAGGTTCCCTCGCTAAAGCATGCATGTCGTCTACAGTGACACCTCGAAAACGAATAGGAAGGATTGGGATCCAAAACCTACAATATTTCTTCTTGGTTCTGTTGAGCCTGTACCAATGCCACGTTTGTTAGCCAGCGCTGCATCAAATCAGACTAAAGCATTGCATAGCAAACCGCCCATCCAGGATAACCGAGCAACCCGACGTCACGCCGGGCGGCTTGCGTGTGTGCATGGTAGAACCCCAAACATTCCAAACGGAACGTTTTGAAAAAATTGAACGAACGACAACAAAAAAAAAATAAAAATCCCAACCATCCGGACAAATCATACCTCATCATTTGGCGCCCAATAAGATCCTGAGCCTGAGTGACCATGATAGGCGTGATATCTTCGTCCATTTTCGTATCTGTAATCTGTGAAAGCAATTCGAATCGAGATGCCAGGATCATGTCAGTTGGAAACGCATACGAAAAAAAAAAAAGTTGGATCAAGATTTGAAACATTTGAGGCATGGAGGGGCCATTGAATACAGTGAGGACATGGCAAGCGTGCATGTGGGGGTCCCTAGTCATAGAATCCCTTCACAATCATCACGGAGGCAAAAGACAGCAGTATACGTGCCGACATAATATAATCAATTGGCTATAAATGGATGTATAAAAGCCCCTACCTGTGATCTGGGACGCTAATGAAGCCGCAGTACTCGTGCTAAACACCAAAGTAGGAAACGCAATAACAATCAGCGCATGTCCAACAGAATCGGGTCCGGCCCGTGAAGAGGGTCTTGCATGCAAAAACCGTTAGGCGGGTGTGTGGCACAAATGCAGAATGGCAATATAGGTCCCGCGAGTTTGGAACCCATCTACCAGGTGCCCCATAAGACAATGGCATTGTCCTTTCCCCAAGCGGGCCATGTCAAGTGTTGTCTGTCCTGGAAGGAGGTTTTTTTTCCCTTACATGCCGCCCTCATCGAAGTAGTGGTCGTAGTCGGTATCGTCGCTCTACAAGCCACCAACAAAAAAAAAACACGAAAAAAAATTAGTAGCCGTTCTAGATAGCTAAAAGATAATATCGTTGGAGAGCTCAATGATGATGGAAATTGGTGTTTCTTAATGATTCCCCTGACGGAATGGGTCGTTATCAGGTACCACTGAGTGAGTGAAGTAGGCGAGAAGGGGTCGTGAGAGATTGAGTGATCGAAGAGAGAGGGAGGAAGCAGAACCGGGAGCCGAATCGAATAACACTCACATCGACGAGAATTGCATCGTGATAGATAGATGGAGCCGGACTCGACATCTTCGCCAACAGTCTCTAGCTGACTTGAACTTGAGAATCCAGAAAATGCGCGCGGAGGATATTTTGCGGGAACCAAAGTCTCGGGATTGGGATGGTTATGTGAGTTGTGGTTGCCGACCCGGCAATTTGGTTGAGCTGGCCCTTCCGTTTTAAAGGGCCTTAAGAGTCACCACAGAAAGGAAACCGAAACCAGATTCCAAAAATTAGTAACCAAGAGGCGGGGCGAAATAGGAAAAGAAAACTGGGCGTCAACTTCGAGGCCTAAGATCCCGATGGTTTGGTTAAGGAGGGGGGGGACCAAAAGAAGGTCGGAGCCGAAATTAACGAGACTTCACTCGTACTCGGACCTGCACTTGGACCTGCACTGGACCTGCACACACTGCAAAATATTGAGGAAAAAACGACTTTTCACACAGCTGGACGGCCTGAGCGTGGACAAGAGCACACATGGGAAGAGGATGGTTCGATAGTTAGCGGAGAGCAACTGGACAAAGGAGACGAGTGAAGAAAAGGACATTTAAGGTTCTGGCTTGCTCTTGCTAGTTAACTAGTGCCCAGTGGCTCCGACGATATGGAAGTAATTAAGTACACTAGCTACTAGGTATGTATATAAGTATAAAAGACAGTCCTCTCGTCACTGCACGGCCAGCTAGCTAAGCTAGTATCCTTAGGACCTGTTGGTTCAAACAGACCAGGTTCTGCTCTCATCAACGGAAAACCCCGAGTAGTGAGACGAATGGAAGGGTTACTGTGCCTGCCTGAGTGAGGTATGTATGTGTGGGATAACGTACTCCCCCGGGCACAAACAAACAGTGGTTATCAGCACACGTATTGGTCCAGTATCCAATGACCGACCCTACCGATCGGAGTGATTTTTCCCGCTTCCTCTCTCTGTAGATGCTCCCTCACCGAGGATATCTAGAGTTACGAGAGCACTCGAGAATGAGACTGTTTTCGAGCCTGGCCTGAACTGGGAGGCAAGAATATTGCAATTGAATCAGACCATTGCATGGAAGAATTTTCCCCGCATACGGAATGGCTCACCCTTCAGATAAGACGCCAATATCGATTGGAAAAGTCTCATCGGCTGCTCCCAAGAGCCAAAAGCCAACTAATTAGCGGGAAGGCAATGGAAACTAGAATCGGAGGGGAAGGGTGTTGTCCTTAGCCAGCCCAGAGAATGATTAATTGCGCTTGGATTTCGAGGCCCTGCAAGGTCGAAGTGCTGTTCTTGGTCGGGAAGGATATCCGCTTCTGAGCGTTTTCCTCTGTTCTTACATGATAAAAAGCAAGATAAAGTTTTAATCCCTTCAGTTATGAGCCGGTTTAATGATTACCAATATCATACCTTTCTCAGGCCAAATCCCTTCAACACTGGTACCTGGCTACAAATCATACAAAATCACGAGACAATGTTATTGTCGACATCAAACTAGCTGGTACGTATGGCATGCGCTGAAGACTGTGAATCCAACTGCATATTTTAGCCCGCATACATCCAGAGAGGAATGAGCCCTTGCCTAGAAAAAGAGCCCACCACCCGCACACCCCGGAAAATAATTGGATGGGAGTACGGGAGCTATCTCCGTACCTTCGAAAGTTCCATGAACTCAAGGAACTACCTACTTCGCGAACTTGGAAGCTCTGTAGCTCTGCGGTCTTTTGTTCGCTTCCCGCTGGAGGTCGACCTGCCTGTTCGATTCTGGCTAGGCAGCATATCAATTTCGGTGTCGCCTCGTCCGCCAACTGTCAAACGGCCAAGCCTGATACCTGACGTTTACCAACGTCTACCAACGTCTTTACGTAATTCCCGATGTACTTTACATACTTCTTAGTACTTTATGATAGAGGGTTTCCCGCCCTCCTCCTTGAATCAACTCTCTTAACTACCGATTCCTCCGCCCTTGCTCGACGGACGTTGCCATCGAATGAATCTTATAAATTCATATGAATCGATATATCAGCGTCCATGCAGCTAACAGCGAAGATCCCTTCTCATTGGCCCCAATCGGCTTCCGAGCCCGGAAATCGAGCCAAAGTCTCTCATCAAATCAACGAAGCTCAGGAATTTTACGTGGTATCATCACAGATAGTACTCGCCGAACCGTGTGTGTCTGCCTCATAGAAGCTATCGCGATTGCTATTCGCAGGATATCGAGTTGAGATTTCCAGGCGGTCTGCCAATGTTCATGGCGGCGTTCAACACAAATGCGGAATGAAACAGAGGGGCTGGATACGCCACTGCAAAAGGATCCAAACTGCAGACGGTTCATCAATAATACCCCTCCAAAGTTTCGTCGATTTTGTTTCAACAACAATTTCAAGAAGATTAGAAGCCACGACATAACTGAATATAAGTCGATGAATTCGAATCGACTGAGCACCGTCCGTGGGCCGACAATCCAGCCAAAGACTGGTTGATTCCAGGTTTGCCGGGCTTGGCGCGACCTTCTCAAGAAACATCGTGCTCCCTCGGTGTATTATCAAAATGTTTATCCAGCTGCTTTAGAACGGCCATCCTTTGGCGGGTGTGTACATTTTCCAATCATGAGCGACTTTGTTTAAATTTTTCGTCATTGCTAACAATACTCAATATGGAAGGCTCCAGAAAATCCATAGACGTCACTTTCATTTCCAAGAATGCACGGCCGTTTATCGCCGTTGTCCTCTCGCTCAAGAACGCCAAATCAAAGTATCCCCCACAAAACACCTAGGATTTTATGACTATCACGCTCTATCTTCCCAACCCGTCAGAAAAGACCGGAATTCTATAAATTCAATTACTTTTCGTTGCTCTTCAATGCCATTGCGACTTTAAACGGTGGATCATCGTTAGGCCAGCCGAAACCTTTGTATTTTCTGGAGTTTGATGGGATCTGTTCTAAGAAGCGTATATCGCTATTGAACGAGCGGGGATATCAAATGATAGGAAGCGTTCTCGACCAGATACTCGAAATTTATAAGTAATGCTTTGAGTTTATTTGTACCAATTGTGCAAATGGATTTAAAGCGAGATATAATTATAGGATGGAATATGCGCGATTCCAAGAACTTCGCGCGGCGGCTGCTGACTCGGTTCCGGATCTGGAGAGGGGTTCTGGGGATTGGGAGAAGTCTAGGTATGAGGAATTTGGGAAACAGTGTAGGGACTTCGGCATCATTATGCAGGGAAGGGAAAAGAGAAGGAAACCGAGCGTTATAGTTTTAAGAGTTAGTCCTGGAGACAGCTGGCTATGGTATTTACTTAATTTCAGGTCTCTACCCTGGCCACTAGCCCGACTTATGTGGTACGAGTCTTCTCAAGAAACCTTATATACCTTTATGTATGTAGTATACCTCTTATAATTCTAGCTTAAGTAGGCTTATAGCTAGCATCTGAATTCATCGTTCACAAGAGTTTTAGTTATGCCCTCAAACGAGGGGTTATAACCCCGAAGTCTGTGCTAGTTAGTGCTACGGTGGCGCATGTGTGCTAAGATCCTTAGCTTCGTTGAGACCAGGCACTATAACTTCAGCCCGCTCAGCTCAGCCCAGCCCAGCCCAGGGATCATCATGGAAAACGTCCGCCTGTTAATTCCGCCTCAACAAATTACTCAAATCGCAAGCCTCGGGCATGAAATTATTCCCAATATAAAGATAAAGGTCTATTCAGACGTTAACCCTCTTATACCCCACCGACCGACACAAATTGAAGTTGATAAACGCAGTTCCAATTGATTCCGAAGCATCCAGGTATCCAGTATCAATACTAATCACACAACACACTCCCTCAATGCCGCACCCAGCACCCACGGGAGTCCGTTCCCTCCCCGTCGAACTCCACATCATGATCCTCTCCTACCTCTCATATCTGGACCACGTATCCTGCGAAAGCGTCCTACCAGTCTGGTACAATCTAATCAGCGACCCTACCACATTCTCACGTCGCTATACACAATCAAAACTCCGTTATACGATGACATACCCCGACGAACGTTGTTTAATCCACAAACTTCTTCGAGACTATTACTTTATAATCCATTCTGAACCCGAATCTAAAAAAGTCATGCGAGAATCAGATTCTATGACTATAACAGTCATCCCTGTGACTTCAGTTAGTCACAGGGAATCGGATCAGTATCCCGATAATCTATTTTTCTTAGATACGAATCCATTGGAATTTTGTTTAATTTCTGGTATTCCAGGTGCAATAACATTTACAGATGCCCCGTTCCTCGATGATCCTGTTTGGATCGATAATCGCTATTTATCATCCAACGATGAACCAGAGTGCAATATTTGGTTCTACCCAGCAGGGTGTAGCCACCAATTAGGCTCTATCGAATTTCCGGCCAAAAGTTTCACAATCAAGGATATGTTAACAAACTGTATCTCTAATGCCGCAAAGGCATCGACGTTAATAACACAAGGTTGTCCAAAATGTTGGGATGTTTGCAAGGGTAAGGATATAGTCCACATCCCTGAAGCTATAAAACCGATATACCTCCAAAGAGAGCATTTAAGGAACTGGACTTATCGAAATCCGAGAAAACATTGGATGGGGATATTTGCTTTCGAGAGATATTTTGTCAATGTGCAGGATATAGATGACGGAGAGATTTGTGGAAAAGTGGTGAAACCATGGCATTGGACGTCGTTCTGGAATCAAATAGTCTACGATGCCGCTGGGTGGGCGCCGACGAATCAAGGGACCAGCTGTGTGCTTTTGGGATTAGATGATATAAAGCATAACAAAGGTGCGAAGGGAAGTACTGGAGTCTGAGAAGGAAATTTTCGGTGGTGTTGAAATGGTAATATCAAGACTTAACCAGGCTGCAACTGGTAATTGAACTTTCGTTTGTATCTCTACTTCATGTGGCAGCTCTGGGAAATTATGGACATGCAGAGACTCACGATTACAAGTATTAAATTTCTGAGTCAACTGGGAGAACTGCTATTTGGGCCACCGGTCGTCGACACCCCTTAGCCAACTACCACAGTAATATCTCTGACGTAAGACGCTTAGCGAGCATACCCCTGGATCCTCGAACTGACGAGGCTCACTACGCAAGACAACCATATACGTAGCATCTACAACGCACTTCTACGAAGTTTCGAGCCTCTCTTTCCGTTAAATTCAAAATCGCTGCTAGCCGGTGTATTATATAATATCTGTTACCCAATCTATACCAGCAGGGAGAGCCCATTCCATGAACCCATCGAACCCGCAAGTTCCAAACCATCCCAAATTCGCTATTTCCAAATTCCGGCAATTTCAACACAAATCCGCTCTACATATCCGCTCCTCCCACAATGTCTATAACCGCCTTCCCCACTGAACTTCTTATCCACATCTTTTCATTCCTCCCCTGGCAAGACCACCTAACCGCCTCTCAAGTCTGCAACCTCTGGTCCTCCATTTTCCTTTCCCAACCCACAAAATCTTACCGCTATCTCCACATGAACCCACAAACAAGCCTTTGCCCTCAAATGCACAACCTCTTCCGCGACATCGGTCTCGAATGCACTATCGATATCTTCACCGGTCAAATTTCAAAAATAATCTTTATCAGAAACGAAACAGAGGGTTTACAAACTGATCAAGATCGTCAAGAGGCTACAATCGATCTCACAAATAGCAAAATACTCAAAGAACAACTCTTCCATTTCCAAGGATGGCGGTATGAACATGACATCAAAGAAAAAGAATGGAGAATGGGTATATGTGTTATGTGGAACCAGCTAGGTTATGAATACGGTGGTCATAAAGATCGGCAGATATATCGACAGGATTGGTTTAGTTTTGTAAAAGCAGATGAGGGAGATGTAGAGGTGGGGAGCGATATTATACGCGGTGAAGTGGATTTAGATATTTCGGTGAAGGGGTTTATTAACGTTCTTGGAAGACATGTTTTGAAGTTTGATGCGTTGAAGATACCAGGGAAACATGAGATGAGGCTTAGGTTGGGGATGTATGACCGGATGGGAATTGTTGTAATAAGGAATGTGCATGAGGTTTCGAAGGTTTTTGATCTTAGTTTTGATCCACTTCATGGGATGTATGTGGATAAGGATAGGATATGGGTTAATAAATGATAATTTCAAATTGACTATGTTCCTGCCCAGGCCTGAATGCAAGCCAAATCGTTGAGAAGTGATAATAGTATTAATATTTCTGTATCTCTACCATTCATAGAAACGAAAGCCTAGATTCGATCCACCCAACTGAACCACAAACATCAAATAAAATTCTTAAACGCCTGCCCTTGGTAATGAAAAAAAAGGATATTATAATTCTCCAAACGTTTAAACGCCGCGCGCCGAAACCCTTAACTAGTCTAGATCTTTCAATGCGCGAACCGAAAATCCCTCCTCTTATTCCCTGAGTCCGTCGTGGTCTCCAAATAATGAATCTTTTCATTCATACTCATAGAATCCCATACTTTATCTCGCGACCGATTTCTCCAGAGGTAATAACATTTAGCAATACAGTAGACGACGATATTCATGCAACATATTGCAATTAATTGTTTATTTCCTCGTCGGTCTATAATAACAATAATCGTTAGCTTAGGCTAGTTATAAAATTAACTACCGAAAGAGGTAATAACTTACATTCTGGTTTGTCGTCTTCGCGGTAGATGTTGGAGTATACCACACGGGCAAGCTGTACCATCATGTTGTAAAGAGCAGCTGAGACGGCTCTGGTACGAACGGAATTAGAGTTTCGATTGGCCCATCCAACGTGCATCGCATGAGCTATAGTAGCTGTGTTAGCCGGCGTTCTTAGTACTCTTTTAAACGGGAATACTTACGAGAAGGATACGATAGCAAAACTGTTAAAATCGCGAAAGTGGACCAATTATAGTGATGCGCTGACTGTCGCTTTAACAAAGCCAACGCGATTAAGTTCGGTAAATACCAAAGCTGCGTTATGATCCCAAACGACGCTCTCTGGTTCCACGAAACAGAAAGCCACGTAAAGATAAGCATCTACACGATGAATTAGCAAAACTCGAGCGATCACATAACTAGTTTTTTCACATACCGTAATAGCCCCGAAGAACTGCGACGGAATCGACAATAAATTGGAATCAAAAGTACTAAACCCCAAATTCCTTAAATTCAACGTCAGGTACTGATCCGGCGGACCCGATGGCAACTCCCACAACATCCCAAATACATAAATCGGCCAGATATCAAAATCACAAAGCGACTTCCACAACAACTTTAACGTAAGTCCTTGTCGATTGTGCATATCGCCTTTCGATGGGTCGTCTCGAATGATTCTGTTGACCATGATGGTTTCTTCGCGTTCGTTGAACCAGCCGTTAGGACGGTACCAGGATTTAGTTTGGGTTGGGGAGGCTGGCATGAAAAAGGCTGAGAAGATGCCGATGGAGAACATTATTGCACCTTCGGCGAGAAATAGCCAGCGCCAGCCCTCGTGGCCGCTTTTTCCGCGTAGACGTAGGATTCCGAAAGCAATGATTGGGGCGACAATGTCTGTGAAGCGCCGGGTGCACCAGAATATTGCAAGGCGGAATGGGAGCTCGGTATTTTTGTAGAAGTAGGTTAAGAATCTGGAGGTAATTATAATTAGTTTCTGTTGCCGCGATGCGATCCCCGGCAAATGAGCCGCTAATTTGGGAAAACTTACAAGACAACCTAAATCCAGGAATCAATGTTAACAAATAGGTCTCTTGAAAATAGTACATCAACTACAATACAAACCTCAGGTATAAATCCTCCTTGTAGAAGCCCAAGCAGGCATCTGCAAATCAGAAACGAAGTCCTCCCAGCCAGAAAGAACTGGGACCCGGACACGATGGCCCAAGAGCACATTAAGAACGGAAGCCATCGGTCAACTCCAACCCGTTTACTTATTATCTGGGACGGTAGTTCAGCGCTTAGAAATGATAATTGGAAAACGGTATTCCCCAAGTTATAGTCATTTGTTGTTAGGTTTAGATCCGGTAGGAAGTTATCCGTATTCGCTTGAGCGAGGTTGCCACGTCCTATTTTAGTAAACCGCCAGAATGTTAGAGATACTGACGATACAATAGCTAATCCAGATGAAAAGTAATTTGAATATCCAATGTCGTTAATCTACCTAAATCTAAGCCAAAGAAGGCGATGCACGCCCAGGCCATAATTTTCCAGTCAAGTCTACTAATCAATGGCTTCACCCAAAGATATGTTAGCCACAAATATACTGATTATATCTTTTGTATTTATAAAATAATAGGAAAGGACGCACCAATTCTTCCCTCCAAGTCCATCGGGCCTCGGGATCAAACCGATGTAAATTCTCCCATCGCGGATGCGGCTCAAAAAACTTCGCAGTCGCCGGATCATCAAAAACCGAGGGTTGTGTGGCAACCCTATCCAATTCTTCATCACTCAGTCCCCTCCTGAAGAAAGTTAAATACGGTAGCTGTGGCGCATCCTGTCGAACGAGAGCCTGTCGTCGTAGAATACGTTCTCTAGCAGCTTCAAGATCCCGTTTCGATCTCGCCGTTAATTCAGTTATTTCGATATTACTTCGAAAGGTCCCGACGGGTGACTCGGTTGGTGTCAGGGCGGTGAATGTCGGGTCTTTGTTATCCTCTGATGTTGAACGCCTTTGCGCCATAGTTGGGAAGACACACTAGCCAATAGAGGCTAACTCTGCTGTAAAAATGTCGTCCAGAGCTAGTTTACAGAAACATTCCATATGGACGAAATAAAGTTATCAGTGGATCGCAGTTTTTTGGTGCGACCCATCCTTTCAAATATACGACAGCGGACAGCAAAATTCGAAAAGCTTCAGGAGAATCATGGTCTCCACACTTAGAGTCTCAAAAAAATGGCGTGCTAGGTTTTCTGCGAAAGGGAACCCGAACATCAAATCATCTGCCTCTCAGCCGGCTTGCCCAAATTTGCACACACAGGTCTTAGAAAAACAAGGAAAACATTCGCAAGGGAAAGTGACCGAGTGTGCAGGTTCCAAGCGGCTGGGTTGTGCCTATCAATTCCTCTTATTTGCACTCATTGTTATGCTGAGTTGTTAGCTAAGAGGGTTCCCATCCTTCTGGTCTCACGTGTATTCTAATTGGCTTTGAGGGTGTCAACGGTTCAGGTAAAGCAGGCATCTCCCATGGAATAGAGGGGCTGGTCTATAGTTCCAAAGAGAAGGTGATCGGTTATCTCAGAGAACGGTTTGCACCCCCACATGTGACGTTCCAGATCTTAAATTTGTTAAATCTGCAAAGAAATGTCTGTATCACAGTGCACAGCATGGTTAAGCTCGTCTGCGGGTCCCATCATATGGGGCATGGACCAAAAAATTTTCTTTTTAAAATTTTTTTCTAGCATTAATGTTAGCGTTTAATTTCCAGTCCCCACAGTTTGGGAACAAGCCCTTCAGCTCGTCTGATCCTGTACCGTGCATCTTACGAGCCAGTTGGGAATCAGAAAAAATGAAACTTGAAGCGTTCCAATGTTCGATGTCGTCTTCCAATGATGAAATCACGTCAGCTAGGCTAGATAAGGTTGGATGGTTTGGGTGCCAAGCAAGCGCCACAGATTTAGTGCATGGGGCCCCTGTCATTGGAGCCTTTGGAGCCTCGCTAGCATCCTAGCTCCCGCATACGATGGGAACCGCACGCATGGGGGTTTCGAAATTGTAGAACTGGTCTGGTGCTGGAGAATTCTGGAGAATATTAGACTTGGTTTGTTGAAACGGCGTTTGAAGGAAGAATAGAGATTTCCATTATCAAATATTCGGCAAACTAGGGATGACGAGCTTTCTGAGAAACCTTTCAATCATGCCACAATCTGGGGATATTGCGAAATATACGGGGAGGAAATCATGATATCCAAGTTTTATGTTTGAGTTTCGACGGAGCAGGTAGTTAGTGTTGGTGGTGGCCGCTGCCGTGCCGAAAACCAACTAACTTCTAGCCCCACGCTGGATGCGCATAACTACTTCATGTATGTCGATGAGCCTGGATTTTTAGGCAAACTCGGAACTTACGTATGCATGGGCAGCTGCAAATTGTAGGGAAGTTGTTTTTTTTGAAAGTTGGTCGCGTGCTCGGATGGGATCCGAGATACCAATCTGCAGGGTCCTCAGACGCCTTTGTTGGATTCGAAGCATACTTCTAGATCAATATAGAATAGGCATTATTTCAATTGTTCAGGTCGACCTCACGAAATATGGACATTTCGTCCAGCGGCTGAAATACGGTATACGAAGCTAAGTCGATCCACAATATATGGTTTATACACCCCGGGAATTTGATTGCCAGCTAGTTAGCTACGACGTCGTTAACCTTGAGAACGCAATCGCTAATATATCGAGAAGCTAGTATTTAGCCCTGATTGCTAAATCGATGCTATATCGATCGACTGAATCCATCGCCGGAATTGGACCTAAGCTTAGTGCTAAATATCGATATATCCCGCGCTAAAAGCGCGGTCTACTGTGCAGTATGTACATCAACAGGGGCCAGAAACTTAATATATTAATAAGCCACCTGCAGGTCTACCGCTGCTATGGTTGAACCCGAACGTACGGAGAGGATGGGCCAACCTTTCCCCCCAACGCCCCCACTGAAATCGTACTATCCTGCGTGGGGTTCGCTCCCCAAATTCTGGCCATAATGGAATGTTCATTTACTGTGTACCACCACTCTTTCGATTTATCCGGTCATTATCATGCCTTCCAGCTCCTCCCCCGCGGAAAAAAGTTCTGTCGGGATAATCCAAGGCGTTTTCGTAGTCGAGACCGTCGTTAGATTAGTCAGATATGTTGAGGGGTCCTTGAGTGTTTTGACGTATGATACGGACCAATATCGTCGAAATTAGGCCGCGGGCCCGTAGCTGCAGGATTCGAAGGACATCAATCCCTCTATTCCAAATAGAAACCCGGTTGTATTGGAAATACATATGCCACACAGCCTATGTCCCATGACACCCGGCCGTCGTCGCTTCAATGACTTAAATACTTCGAAAAACCCAGGTCGGAACTTACCCAGGACTCCAGCGGGGCTTATCTGGCTTTTTCGTGGGAATATTGAAATTTCTGAAAGAAGCAGCACAACAAAGGTCAAAGGGATAAATGTGTTGAGCAATAAATGGCTAGGATTAGTGGAAAAGGGCAAATTAAAATGAGTTTGAGGATGTAAGATTCAGCTAGCTAAACCAATGCAATATAAATCTAGAGCTCGCTTCGAGTGCCATTATCGAGGTAATCAATGGTCCTTCTTCCCATTCTTCTTGACCTGTCTCTTGACCATCCTCTTCCACTTATTCAATGCGTAAAACCCATGAATAGCCACATCAATAGTCCATAGCGCTGCCGTCCCAGCATCAACCCCAGGGACTTCCCAGAATTTGGCCAGGACCCCAAAGCAGAACCACAAAGTCTCTCCGACGTGGAAAGTGACCAATACCCAATACCCCCACCAGACTTGTTTATACATTGCATCCGCAATCCATGGGTAATCCCGGAGAATAGTTGAGTAGAGAAGTCCATTAGGTTGTAATGTAGAAGGGTTGAAGAGGAGATAAAAGCATGATAGCATGGTGAACAAGAGGGTCCATTCTCTGACGCCGCGTGGTGGGAGATAAACAGGTTTAATAGAAATCATATCACGGTCCACTCCTAACGCTGCTTCTGCCTGCTTTGTCATCCCGACCAGACGGACACGTGAATCGGAGAGGGAGGCCATAGGTGGGTCGAACGGGATTTCCTTGGAGACATCGTCGATAGTGATCGTTAGATGGGTGGTTTGGATGTCAGAGAGTCGGACGTTTGCAGAATTTGATGGTAGCAAAAGAGTTTTGGGATAGGAGAGGCGATGAATTAAATATAGTTTTGAGTCGTAGACATGGTCCTTGTTCATGTGGTTGAGGATTCGGGTGCGAACAGCGTCTTCGGAAGCCATATTGGCGCGCGGAATGTTGATGGGGAGCTACCGACTCGGGATCTTAATGAAGCTTGAGGACAGCCGGCCTTGAGGTCAAAGTAGCTGAAGTCAACCGCGCAAACAAGTTGATGGAAATGTATCTGCGACGAGGAGGTCGATGACGCTTATCAGATCCGGATGGTCATATCAATTGATCAAGCCGACATCGGGGTCAGATGTCAAAGAAACGTGCACAGCTTAGGCGAGGTTATCGCTTAGCTAACTGAAAACTCGGCAGCCGGGGTGCATCCGTGGTTATCCGTGCATTGCCTTTGGGCTTCGAATGCAGGCCCGAAATTTGGCGGAAAAGTAGTCTTTCATACTTCAACCAATGGGAAGAAATAAGATTAATTACCTGAAAAACAGCGAGAGTAACATCACAAATTGTCCTAGGCTTTTCTAATGTTTGTGCAGTTTTAGTTTTAGTTTTTTTTTTTCTTTTTTCTTTTTCAAGATTTTCCTTCTATCTTGTAGTTTTTGTTTTCGTTCCTCAAACGCCTCTGTCCTGTCCAAGCTCCAACACTCCAGACCACTGAGACGTTGTTAACACAGACTGGCCTCGGAATCCAGACGAGACCAGAAATTGCGTTGTCCGTGTTGCAATATTTTCGCAACACACAACATAAGAGTAAAAGTTAATACTCTCCTTTTGTGTTGTGTTGGAAGTACTGGACAATGATCATCACTTCACCAGATAAGAGTCGATTCTCGTGTAACGATAGCCCCGAGATCAAACGATAGCCTGTGGCGGCGAGCCTCAGTTGTCAATGGTCAGCTGTGATATTATTACAACTATTCGTTCGGCACCGCACCCCAGTTTGAGACCTGACCAAAACTCACAGGGATGTTCCCGATAGATCTAGATCTAGCAAACCGATCGGCCAAGTCTTGTGTGAAGGTGCGTATCAACTTCTAGATACCAAAATATCGCTCACTAAGAGCGCTTGGGCGCCAGTATTGAGACGTTCGAAAAGGCCCGTCGTTGTATAGCATCTTGGACGGTTGTATCAATTCGTTGTCTCCTGCGCAGCCCACCCGAAGATCATTCGATTTTAATGTGTTATTTATGCATATACCCAACTTCACGTCATCTCTAAATTGTAACCGGGCTTCACAGAAGTTACCGTAGGGGAATTTCGCAAACTTAGGAGCTGACTTCAAGTCTCTTGTAGGTGACTTGAGCGGCTTAGTCCAACTAAAATAGGGTTATAAATCTACTTAGGCCCTCTGAGCTGGCCTGGAAACCTGCCAAAAACCCGTACGGTATCCATGATTCTTGTAACTGGTTGCGGGAAGACACACTCGGCCACGATTTGTCTTCATAAATTGGTTCTATTGAAGCTAAGGCACTCTCGGGGACCGTTATGAACAACTAACGTCGAAGCAGTCGATCTACCACAAGTTTTAAACTGAAACGTCCAATGGTCCATACACTCTATCGGAATTGACGGATTTCTTTCAAATCTCTCTTTTTCTTTGTTTCATCAAAGAGTGTCGGGGAGATTTATCAAGTAGCGATTAATTCCTAGCCCTCTTGAATGATCTGAAGAATATGAGAAAATTTACATATATACTAAGTCTTTTAAAATTTCCCACGCTCAAACTCATAGAGATGCCATGGGACGGTTCCACGCAACTAATATTTGGTTCTATGGATACGTACTAGGCGCAAAGCTTGATCTCGTAAACGGATATCTGACTTGTTATGGTAAGAACTCAAAGTTACTAAACCCGAGAACTGTGGCTTTACCACATTGCATGCATTCGGCTCCGATAATTGTCGTCTTCCATCCCATAGATCCTATAAATTTGCTAGGACTCTGTCCAAGTTGCCGTAGAAACTAAAAACTTCGAGCCTAGTTGGACTTTATGCAGACTGGTATTCCGACGGAGTCCCGGCGCTATGGCAACTTTGGCAACGGAAAGTTGCAGCCAATCTTTTGTGTTGATGGTGGTCGATTCATGGTACGGCATGATAGCTACGATTCCATATTCGCTTCCTTTGCGTATACTTATCGTATCAACCTAGTTACTAGGTGCGGGCTGAGTCGGTAGAAGGCTTAAGGCTACAACGTTGCTCTACGAATTGAAGCTTGAAGAAGGCGAATACAATTCATATTCAACAATTAATGCAACAGTGATACACTTTCAACCCATTTTCAAGCTAGACGCAACAATACAAATTTCGGTGAATGTTGGGGTTGTCGATTGGGCATTCTACTGCTGCACAATTTTGTATATGCATCATTATGCAAACGCAAGGCCGGCGTGATACTGCATGCATGGGCAAATTCGAGGGTCTGGGCACGAGACAAGGGTGTATGAATGGCTAGCAATGGTTGGCCAAATCTAGCTATAAAAGACCGGATTTTAAGGTATATACCTAGGTACTGCAAGATACGACCATCGAAATCGCACAAAAAAATGATGGCTTGTCTCTACACGAAGTGTGTAAATGCTCCGTGGAGGTTGGCTCCAGCGAGACCAGAAATATTCTGCCATGTTGGCGCAATTAACGGGGTTTGTCATTCCAGATACTCCTCGATTTCGCGAAGGCGCCCGGTTGCGTGTGCTGGTCCCCAGGTTCCAATTTCTTTATACGATATAGTTGATGAGAACCCTTATATCGAGAACTACAGCGACCCTGTTGAATATTTAAATAGTGAGGCCTTTCTTGTTTCGTGCCCGACACACTAAATTGACAGGTCTTTATATATATATATATACACTCAGACACTACTATCGTAAACACCTCAAGAAAGCAATCATCGACTCACAATAGAGCAGGACAACTGATCCGAGACCAAGTGCAACTACAAACTTTAATTTTAAAAGTTGCTCATTAAGCTTAATTACTGCAAAATTCCTCATGAAAAAAGGTATTTTCTCTCTCCTAAATTAAATAGTCTCGATGCCAGACACTAGCCTACCAATCAAAGAGTACATTAAACCCCCAATTCATAACTCTTCACATTAATCAGAAAACTAGACTACACAGACTTCACAGTCGGCTGGGCTGCCATTCTCAAATCGGAATTAAATATAGCAAAGCCCTTCCTTAACGAACAATATGAAGACCTCGACCCTAAAGGCAATGGTGATAACAATTATCTTTTCAGCCGAATGGGAGTGCGCAATGTTGTCATTATCTTGATTGGACTAGGAGTTTATGGAACCAATGATGCTGTGAATATGGTGACCAACATGCTTGGTGCGTTTCCAAATATTAGATTTAGGTTGTTGGTTGGAGTTGGTGGTGGAGTCCCTAAACCACAGGAAATAACGCGGAAAAGATATTCGGCTTGGGGATGTTTGTGGTTGGTGCGCGAGAGGGGAGCCATGGTGGGCTTAGCTCTGTGGTCGTAAGGAATTGGCTTCGAATTCTTTTGGTGCTAATAGCTTTTAAGTGTCGGTGGTGTTATTCAATACGATAGGGGAAAATGGAAGACCGATGGAAAGTTTATTGTTGAATCATGCCTCAACAAACCTCCCAAGATACTTTTAATTGCGGTCAAGCGGCTTATATCAGACCAAGACTGTGGGGATAGAAAAATGGATGAGTATATTGAAAATGCAATCTTAGAGGCATTAAATTAGCAGACCCTAAAAAACCATTAATTTCCAAGATAAAAGAAAGACAAATTATTTCCATCCAATTACCATCATCAAAGTAGAGGGGACTGCTTTCAATATAATTCGATAAAGGTAATAACTCGTCCCCGACGAGATGATAATATGTTAAGGGTCTATTATAGCCTTATTGCCACAACTAATGTGGCTCTCACCTCATCTTCTGATGAGAGCTCGTGACTTCGAGCAACGTCTAGAGTTCCTCAAACGACAAATCAAGCAACTTATCGCCTGTTATGTATTGTGACAAACTCCGAAATCAATAAAGTTCCTCTTATTTCAAAATAGAGGCTGCAAGATTGATGAATAATTTCCCTTACATAGTAATCCATAGTATTTGCAATTACTTAAATGATCGTAAGAATGACATATGGCAGCTATATGCTACATTAACTGCGGTAGACTATGCATGAGATCTCTTAAAAACTATTCATGCCACAAAAGTCAAGTTTATGGCTCCTGTTGCTGATGTCACAAGACCTTTAGGAAATGGAATGGCCACCAATGCAGGTGTGATTAATAAAAGCAGCAATGATGGTGCGTAGGCCAGCCGAGAGCAGTTTAATCAACTAAAAGAAGAACTGGAGAATGTCAAGGCCCAGCTGATCCTAGCCCCGGCCAACCAACCAAGCTGACAGCAGAATCTTGCCCAGCAGAACCCGGGCACCCAAAATCATATTCAGCTAAACCTATCGGCTTATCGGCCACTGGTCCGACCACGTCCGGGTATGATCCCATATGGGGGAATAATAGGGGGTTTCCTCAAAAGCGAGGTAGACGCAGCCATGAGTCCGCTTCGAGATAGATCTAAGGGCGCGCGTAAACCGAATTAGCCAAGTGGGCCAAACGGTAGACAATTAAATCCATTTAATCCACGAAATAAACTTCTTCAAACAAAATTGGAGCCTCACAGAACCACGAATGGCCAAAAAACTAATGAGCGGACGTCTTTATTGAAATCAATGGGTGTTTCGAAGAAAGATAAAAGCCTGACATATCAGCAACGTTATTCTGCATTTTGCAATGAGATTACGGGATAGTTAAATAAGGAGGGTCCATTTAGTGAGGGTATGGGGAGTGTCCGGTGGAACATAATTTGTGGAGTTTATGGAGGCTGATGGAGTATATGGGGATTGCGGAAATCGGAGCTATAAAGTCCACTAGATTGTTACCAGCACTTTTGACATACAAAATATATAATGTGGTCAAAGGTAGTCTCGAAGCCAGCTACCAGGTCAAAGGCGTTAAGAACTAGGATATCATTCACATGAACTTTACAGTCATTTTCATGGTCTAGGGAGGGACCTTAACATAAAAATGTTAGACTAACAGTGTTGTACTGTACCTACAATTATCCTTCACCAATTTGCGCGTAAGAAGGTAAATCGAACCCTTCAAATGTAGTGTCCCACCAGCGCCTAACTACTAAAAGAGGCTCGTAGTGTGCCCAGAAAGATTTCTTGTCTTACACCGAAACCTTCTCGAAGCTTTCTCTCAAAGGAATAATTCTAACGGACGTCTCAAATTTGAACCACAATTTATCTGGAGTTAGTCTGAGCTGAGCTGAGAACACAACATGAAAACTGTGTGACATTGAGACTATTCGACTTCGAGACCCCGACCGACTGCCTGTTTGGGAATAATGTTGGTTACCCACATACAAATACCCCAAATACCACAGACATTCTAGAAGGTTGAGAATTCCGGTCGCCAAAGGAGGACTATGCGAACGCCTGAGTTCCCTATTAGGGTAACTCTCCAAAGCTAGACTAGACGTTTGGAATGCGACCTTTCTTGTATTCTCTATTTCAGGTTTCCCGCGATAAGAATCAATGTTAATGCATTGATGACACATCCGATACCCCGGGAAGATCGATTAGCGAATGTTAGGGGATTGAGCATCATATTTATATTGGTAAGACATGGAAGAATTGTATAAGAATCATGGGAGATCCCACTTAATTTGTAATCACCATCAAAGCACTCTCAACCTTTAAATTTATCCAAGTAGCTGGCCTACAGAAAAGCGCTGGCGCTTCCCTACAACAAACTATTTGAATATAGTAATACCTTAGTTTTAATTTTCGATACACCAACTCGAGTATTCAATACCAAAATAGTTGAAATCCTAATCTATCAACTTTCATACCGTTACTATGTCATCAATCTCGAAATTCATATCCCTCTTTCGATCCTCATCTCCATCTCGCGCGGGTCGAACACCAAGGACTCGCCGATCATCCAAGTCTTCTCTCAAAAAGTCTATTTGGAAGAGCGACTACAGAGATGATTCAGTCTGCCCAACATGCTATGGCGAATACTGTTCATGCTCTAGTAGCTTGTACGACTAAGGTTGTCAACAGACATCTACACTACGCCTACACTTGTAGCATTTCAGTGTAGTATTGTTCTATAATACGAAATACCACGAAGCGGCCATCGCATTGAACTCTGAAGAATAATATACTCCCGAACTTGGATGCTTTGAATTTTGGCCGACCGCCCTGAAGATTTTTCAGGGACAACTGCTTGACGGTATTCTCTACCCAAGATGCCATTTATCAGGGCGGGGATCCGGTCGGACAAACTAATTAATTGACACATCTAGACACAGAGGGACATTGGCCGGATATAGGCACTTATTAAGGGTTTTTGGTGATAATGACTTTATTTTTTTACTTTGGGGGCAAGGTTTATGTAAATACCGAACTCTAGACATAACGAGGGTAATGAGTTTTGAGCATATAATATTTAGTTAAATTTTAGACTAATTTACGATCAGTTCAATAAGTTAATAAATTTAATTTAAGAAGGAACGGAAGCCTTGAGCGGGGAATATGAGAGAATCGTCCGCAAAATCAAATTCAGGACACTCTGACAGTAATATTATAAAACATTTGCCGATCGCGAAACGACAGGAAGGTCGGTTGGGGATCTGGCGTATTCCGCCCAAGACCTATCCTTCCCAGACACCAATGGAATAGTACACCCCAGCACTAAGTTGATATCAATATGACCATCCTTGGGACCCTCTGGATTTGCATCCCTATCCTAGATCGAGAAAAATATCAATTCATGCTCGACACTAGTATCTATATCCCATATTTTCATGCTCTTTGAATCTTCTTTACAATATATTGAACGGGCTCTTTCACTGTAGTCTTTGCAACAATAAATGCGACAACTTCATATATTCTACCGGAAGAGAAATTTGGCACCGAAATCTCCAGACTGATCAGAATATTTTGCCAATCTTCCACGTCTGATTCTGATTTACCATCGCCCTCGGAGGCTGATTGGTATAAAAGCTCCTAACTTAAATTTGGGCACTATCGGTTGCTAAGAAATGAGATATTCGGCGTCCATTTCAACGTCTGACGGACAAATAAGATGTTTTTACCCCATCTTGGAAGGTGCATGAAAAGCTTTTGGTCCACGGAGTGTCATATTTCAGGAGCCGGTGTAGGCCGACCTCGTCAGAAACTGTAGCGTATCTTTGTCTTTGACATGGTTTGTAATGGTCTGCCAGAGTTTGCAGGTTTGACTGATTGAGATTTGGTCTGGGAGGGTGGACGTGGCCGAGGATTTCCGATTGAATTTCCAATATGAGCGTGGTAATTATTGGACGAAGCATTATCTAGTTCTTGGTTGTGTTGATGTAATTCGCACGTCTGTATATGCGCACGACTTGATTGTTCCGTTCACGATCTCGAAATTTTGAGGTGGAATAATACATTCTTGCGTCCGAGTAGGAAGGTATGTAGATGGGTAGATGGTGTGTGTGTGGAGATAACTTGCAGCTTTGCGCATGAATTTAACGAAATCGTGTGAAGGTTTACCAATACAAACGTTGACGAAAGATCGCAATCGATAGCCAAATGTGCAGACTTAATTAAGTCTATATATACATATGTATATACGTGCAGTGCTAGTGGCCAAATACTCAACCTTAAAAATTGAGGTTCAATTTGCGGTGCAGGACCGAAATTCTTTGTTCTATTTGCCATTGGCGACATTAAGTCGGGCCAGACTTGGAGACTTTGAACTGAGAGAAAGACTATAAATTCCAACTACAAAAAAATAACACAAACAATCGGCCAAGGCCCTGGATGCAGACATCACAAACGAAGGAGCCAGGGAATCTAGTTCTTTCAACGTATCCAACTGCATCTTCCGCAATACCTTCACCATCTAAAGCAATGGCCTCCCCTATTCCACGCCTCCCACCCGAGTTGCATGCCCAAATAATCTCATACCTCTCAGTCGAGGACCAAATACGTGCGGATGAAGTTTGCCAAAGCTGGAGCCACATAATATTAGACTCGCAATCAATGCGCAAATCACGATGTTCTTCAGAGAGAACCGCTAGAGGTTTACACAGCTTGATCTCAACCCAGTCACAATGTTTCCGCTGTGAGGTTCAAGGCAGATCGGCTCGGAAGTATTACTTCCAAGGAAATTGCTTAAGGAATGACAACTGCGACTATGACAGGATCTTCGGAGAACTTCACAACACAAAACTGTCCTTTTCGAAAGATGTATCGCAGCGATAGCCTCTAATCTGGGCCCTTAAGGTTACACAATACTAAAATATAGGGTTTATGTGGCCGTCCTATGGCGATTGGTTCGTATTTATAATCCTAAAACTCTTACGGAAGCAGTATCTCAAAGCCTGAACTACTAGCTCAACGGCTGTACTGCGGCGCTGCGCTGGCCCTACCCTGTAGATGGCCTCGAAGTCCTCGGCCTCACTAATAGCTATGCAGCCCAATTAACGATCTGATTTAAACGCAAATATACTATATTATGGATGCATCAGTATGATCATTTCCTTAAAGTTAGTTAGAAGTTACTTACTCCACCATCAACCATGAGGTTTGATCTAGTTGTGTAGCTGGAAGCATCGCTGGCCATATAAAGGAATGCGGCTTTGCACTCCGCAACAGTACCTTCGCGGCTATAAATTTATAATATCCTATCAGCAGCTGCCTTCCTCATAGGTCAAATGTACGGGAGTCACAATTCAATTACATCCGAGTTTATTTTCACTTACCCCATCGGTGTTTGGCCGGCCCAGGTTGCCCTTAGGCTATCCAGAACTTGGCCAGTCATATCAGTTCCGATATATGCAGGACTGATGACATTGAACGAGCGAATTGAGCCTGTTCGATAGCCAAGCATTTTGCTATATGGATCAAGGCCGCTTTCGTCATGGAGGACGGTGTCATGGCCGCCGGCAGCAATGTACTCACACCTGCAATACTTGTAGTGATGATAAACGATCCTCGATCGAAGTTAATATTTTGTTTCCGTCTACAGCGGTTCCTTCTATTTTCTGTCGTCTGAAATAGTTTCCAGCTACTTTAGCAGCGTAGAACACACTATGTAAATTAATATCCAGCATATTGTGATAAAACGACGTATCGGCGTCAAGGATGGGCCGTATAACCATGGAATTCCAGAGTTCGCTACGAAAATGTCTAAACGTTCGTTCAATTCCCTCACAGCTATATCGGTTGCTTCTTTGACCGCGGCTTCTGCCGTTATCTTTACTTTGTATGCCTTACCTGGTCTATATCAGTAGCTGGTCTCGATCGCATAGCTTTGGAAACACCAACGAACATATGATGCCATAGGTCTTAGAAACCTCTGCTGCTTTTTCCACAGCGGATGTATTTGAATTGTACCACAACGCTACATTGGTCCCGGCTTCAGCGAAGACCTCAACAACCCCAAAGCCAATGCCTGTATCGTTCAGAGTGGTAATTAGTAAACTTAATGCTGAGTGGCGTATAATATGGATAGTGGTAGCTGCCTCCTCCACCTCCCGTAACAATAACTGTGCGCCCTTTGAGTGATAGAAGCGAGGATACTTTTGTATCTGCCGAAGTTGAATTGCTAGTATTATCTAGCTTGAAAATGCCATCTTGTTGGCCAGGGATCATTAAGGCTTCCACCTTGTTGGGTCTTTCGTGGGTTTTTGCTTGAATTGATTCGGAACGTATGTCGACGGTATAGTGCCAGAGCGTCAGGAGGAGGGATAGCTTGAATACTTGGATCTTTAGTTTATTATATATATCTAATAACTATGGGTCGGCCCCACAACTTCGAGGACCTTTTCGACACCTTTCTTATTCCGTAACAGATCTAATAGGGTAGTTACCCATCAACATACGATAGACTGAACATATATGAACAACGAGATAATTTGCGTCCAAATCTATAATTCAGAGGTCCTCTAACGGAGCTAGCTTCTCGGTCGATAATACAGAGCGCTACAGGATTCCGGCACAATAGCTTTCCCCATCAGGGTCCGTATATTTAGATTTGATAGGGGCTTTATGTATCATGTAAATGGAATTCTCCGGGTCCATGACTTTGGAAGAGCAGGTACTTAAACATCTCTTTTCCATTGAGCCCCTCGAAATTAACGAGTAACAAACATACAAGATTCGCTTAAATTTTAAAAGTTAATGTATATGTATTCTATTATATCTGTAGTTGCGAGATAAATAAACGTATGGTATTATCACGCAAGTATTAATATATTTTGCTAATCTTAGAAGAACTGTGAAATATTACATTACATGTGCATTGATCGAGAGATCTAGAAATGTTTGAAACCTTCCATATGTATCTGCACTATTTCTCCTGGTAAGGCCTCAGCTAATAGAACCCGCACCTACGTGTATAAGTACCGCAGATGCGAATATTGCCCCCGCAAATTCCTGCATCAGGCCGGGATGGCAGGTAGGAGGTTACCAACTTCTCACATGCGCGGTGGGGATGCAGCTTCGGCGCTGGATTAAATTCGGTGCTCGATTAGCAAGTTTGATTGTGTTACTAGCCCGTTGGAGCTGGGTATGCCTAAGCCGGAACGGGTAATACATATGACAGCCTTCGAGCTGCTGACAACGCTACATATAAGATAAAGCCAGCTAAGCTATGCATGATGCTAATTGATCAAGTGGTCGTCAGCTGTGAGCCCAGTGTTTAGTGACTAGATTTTGGCGATTTGTTAAATTTTCTTGTAATCTAGGTAATGCCTTGAAAGGTCTCGATTTATTAGTGTCAGGATAAATATCCAGGTTATAATGGCTATTTTATGATGTAGGCTCGGAGTTCGGATCTCGGCGAACTTAAATTGACACTAGGATATCTAAGTGAATGATACTCATTTACGACTCCAAATGCAAACCCTCTGTAACTAGCTAGGGATGAAAGTACTAGAGTAGCTTCGAACGACTTAAGTCCTACATGGAGACACATGTGCTAACCGAGTTAATAAAGGTTCCACTTGTATAGGGCATCGGAGTCTCCAAGTTGCGAATCCTGATCTGCAGCTTTCTAAACTAGCTCGAAACTCTACTTGCGCAACAAAAGAGTAACATCACTGGTCTCGGCTATAAATTATGACTTCAGTTAGCCCTATCTAGTAGCACTTCGTTGAGCGTCATGAAAAGATTGAGGCTGGGAACTAAAGGTTTATTACCTTGCGAAATGATCCATGAACTCAATTGTGTAATTATATCGGTTTCGGTGGCCAGAATTGGAGGCAGCTACCTCGAAGTTAGTAGCGCCCGTAGAAACAGAAATAAGTGGCAGATCTCGAGGAAGGCTACCCGAGGGTATCAATTTTGGTATGAAAATTGTCCCGCATATCAAGACCTGCACTAGAGATTATTTGCTCAATTCATTACTTTATTAATATATTCGGCTTAAACATTCATTTTGTGGGGAGATCTCGAGAGTAAGTCCTAAGCTAGTGTATTTTTACATAAATATGGTTAATTACTAGGTATAGGCCATATAATTTCACCTTCAGGCACCAAGGTTGCACCGGCATTCAAAATTATGCACGTGTATGCATAGAAACCGATGTAATGAATGAGAGCGCCCAGACCTTCCTTACCGAATGCCTCCTCGCCCCTCTTCCACAAAATTTCTGATAGTTGTCCCTTTTTAAAGGTACCTCCAGCCCCGATTAACTCTCGTGCTATTTCCCATGAGAGAAGCTCTTGTTCGCTACTTTGTGGAGGTGGCCTGCCGTCTAAGATATGTTGAATTTGTGCATCTGATACGCCGACTTTCTTCGCAATTCGGGCATGGCTGTAGAGCTCATATGAAGCTCCAAACTGTTCTCCAACGGCTAGGATCGCGATCTCACGGCACTGTAGAGGGAAGTTTGGGATTTCTCCAATCGCTTTATAATTTGTTGCATACCCGGTTACTACTGGTAGCGGAAGGTAAAGAAAATGAGTGAATAAACCGACAAGGGCCCCCGTATCATTGTGAGTCGTGAATCTGAATCGATGAAACTTATAAGTTTTCATTGACATTGATAGAGCGTATAAAATAGATCTCACCATTCGTGTAACTTACGTATCTTGGAAATAAAGTGAAATCCGATCAGTTAATAGATCGTGAACTGGCTTTTGCTCTGGAGTGAGCATCGCTGGGGCAATAGGCGGGAATCGATGTGGCATAGTGCAGAGTTTGAAAGCACGATATTTTGTGATCGTTTGTTTCTTGATAAACTGTTGCGGTAAAGCGACAGATATTTATGCTATAACTGAGAGAACCCTTTCACTCAACCTATATCTCGATATATACCTAAGTTTGGGAACTATAGTTATACAATTCGCATATGCGAATATTTCGAGAATGTAAAAACCTACTAACCTAAACACAAGCTGACTTTTGGCGAATTCGCCTGTGACCTCATAAATTCAAGAGAGATATGGGATTCGGCCGGTATTCGCAGCGTACATAGTTCGCGCAGTTATTAGGTTCAGCAAACCAAATACGCTAGGCCTTGCTAAAAACAACTGATTTGCTATATCACGGTTCTGTTATAGCCAAACTCGAGGAGACTGGTAAGATGGCATCTTGGATTCAGATTTCTGCCTTGGAATAGACTTCACAAGTCTGCTAGTGGGGCAAGCTCGAGCTAGCTAACACTCTAGAGTTCACAATAACACCGCTCGGTTGTGAAAAGTCTGCTCCGGACCTAGCATGCAGCCTCAAACGCCCGCGCCGCAATTTTCCGGTGACTTTTCTGGTTCTTGGTACTGATCTACTATTACCAAATTTCTCGATGGTAGGATTATGAACTTGTATTTATGGCTATCTAGTGTATCGTAGATCTTCTAAAAAGTTGAAATTCAAAGTACTAGCATCCCATCCACTCATCTGAGTTAGCGCTTCTAAATGACTTTTTAGTTTCGACATTAGAGGGACTGAAATACTGTTCAATCAATCTACTACGACGTACAGCTCTTGAAATTGCAAAATTTTGAGTTTGTGCTTAGCAGGATCACGGATATAGCCATGCATTTCTTGTGTCTCCATGGAATGGGGACGAACAATAAGGTATTAGGATATATCGATATCACAATCGAGCTTATTCCTACCGCAGGGACTAGAAGAAAAAACCGTTAGCTAAATATGAATAGGTTTTTGAGACCCAAACCGGTATGTTTATCCCGAATGTCTCATAGTTCGAGGTGAAGACCAGTCCTGAAATGATGACGAGCAGCTGGGATGCGGGCTGAACTTGGAGATGAGCACACATACAATTTTGTGGAAGGGACCATACCGTGGCCAAAAGCGTTAGGTAATCAATATCTTTCACCTTGGGGAAAAAGTTAATTATGGTTTTTGATAAGTTAAAGTTTTAACGGATAACATCTGGACTTCATAGAACTTGGGCCACTATTCTCGGACGACGACGATTACTTTTCTTACTTTGACCCTTCCGATACGCTAAGTCTGCAACAAGCGATATTAGACCTGAGGCGTTATATTCAAGTAGAGGGCCCTTTTGACGGAGTTCTTGCTTTCTCTCAAGGGGCTTCTCTTGCTGCAAGCCTCTTACTCGCTAATAAAGCGGCATCGGGCAGCTATCAAGAAGGAAACTACTCAAGTGGATTCAAGTGCGCCATATTTCTGGCGGCAGGGTATGCATACAGTTTTGATAACCTTCAAGAGAACGAATGGGTCCGAGTGGACAAACCTTTAGAATCGCGAATACGCATACCAACTGCTCATGTGTGGGCCCATAACGACCCTTTGGGTTCCTATATTGGGACTGCTGTTGCGGCGGTCTGTGTTCCAAATACGCGGTACTCTTACATCCATGACGAAGGACATACTGTACCTGGTAGAAGGTCGCCAGAAAAGCTAAATGCTGCTTTGAAAGTCATTCGTCGGGCCATTTGGGAGGCCAGTTTTGGGAAGGAATAGTGGATGGCGTTCGATGGCGCTCGTCGTTTCTGTCCTGCAGGTTAGTGAGCGAACTAGCTGCGATCGAAAGGGTGTATTGGAAATGGTTGTTGCCATTGGGGAATATTACTTGCGTGTATTTATGTAACTAGAAGAATAAAAGTCTCTAACTAATTGGCTCTTATACAACCGCCTTGCCTACAGTTCACTGGGGAGAACACGGAGTTTCCATCTGTTGCATGACGATTGGCCGCTATCATGCAATTTGGCACCACTAGATCGTAATCCCATAGAATTAAGAGACTCAAATTTCTCGCAATATACAGAAAGTAGGAACAATGAGGGTATATTATAATAATGGATACAGAAGAAAGGACAGAAAAGATGTTCGCGTTCGGAAGGGAAGGGAAAGACCACAAAGTTAATTCTCCGAACCGGGTAGAGTGGCTGCATGTATATGCGCACCTACTATCATACTAATTAAAACTAGCCTCAAGATCAATTAAAACTTTACTTCATCTTTACCTCGAGACAAACCGTAAAATGTCCCAGACATCAGACGTTTAGACTTAAGACACCACCTTGCACGGCGTCATGGTTCTTTATTCCGGGTTTAGTTCAAATATCGAGAGTGTCTAGGAGGTGGAGAGTCCGCCCTTCCGCCATTCGTGGCAGGGTTTCGCTGAAAAATACAATATATATCAAATGGTGTTCTTGATCCAATGTTAGCCATTAGCCACGCTTGTAGCTCCCGATCGCTTGAAATTGGCATTCGGAGTTTCGTCGTCCCATCGTCACTTTTTAGAGTCCCAAGAATTCTACGAAGAGGAGAATTAGTGTCCAGTGCCACCATGGCTAACTGAATGTCTGCTATCCTTGCGGAGTGAGTATTCAGGCGGCCTAGGGACGCGAATAAGTTCAGATCTGGCTCGTATGGATAAGCGGCGTCGAGGGAGTTAGAGGTAAAGTCGGGATCATCATCAGGGTAAAATCGAAGGTAACGGACGGGTAAGTCTTGACCTTTTGGAGTGGGGTTTGTAGAGTTCGTGGGGGCTACACATGTTCAAAGGATTCCAAGTTAGCCGTTGTTAACATGTTCTCTGCAATGGGGCCGCCGAAATACACCTACTATTTTGGTGGGGTTTCATCCCTTGATCGAACTTATTGCCTTCTCTACATCCTTCTTCATATTTTCTGAGTCTGGCTGAAATCATACCGTTGGCGTCCATTTCTATGATGCCATCAATATATGCTTCTATATAGGCGGATTTCATTCCGTCTTTTCTCTTTTTGAAGACGTCGAGAATGACTGTCTTGGCAGCGTCAACAATGGCGTTAACATTGTTGTTTTCTCCCACAGTCGATGAAAAGCCATTTTTTATCCATTCGTCGATTTTTGCAGACGAATGTGTGACTCCAAACCAAGGAAGCCGGAAAGCAGATTTAAGGAAACCCTTCTGCTCGCTCTCTGACATCTCGTTCCAACCACGCCATTTGAAAGTGCCGTGTATGACATTTAGACGCCGGTTATTGCTGTCAACTTCGGAATCTTTATATTTCGCACTCTTGGTAAATGCCTCCAGAGATACAAATGCTAGCTCATGAAAGCAATGCGTTAGAATGATATTATCGTCGAGGAGTTGATATAGAACGTACCAACTGCCATACTAGCGATATCCTTCCGCCAATTGCTATACATTCTTTGCCAACCCGCACCATCTCTGCAGGTATTTTCGTCATTCTCATTATCGCTTCTTCCATCGGAGTGGCTGAATCCGAGCGTTTCCTTGATGTCCCGCATCGAGATATATCTCGCTGAGAAAAAATTAGAGGATCGATTTGATGGGAATAAATATCATCGTTGGAGACATACGTTTCTTTGTCGTAGAAACTGCCCCATCATCACCCCTATTTGGAGCCGTTTTCCGTTTTATTTGCTTTCGTTCGCTGCCTCCGCTACCACGGTGGTTTTGATTATCGGTTTCTTGCAGGCTCTTTGCTTCGGTATCATGTTGACCGATAGTTGGTTCCTTACTCGTGACAGAATTAATAGGATGTAAAGGGACATGAACGTGGTCATAAATATCGGGGTTATCTACCATAATTGCTTGACGATTGAACTCCATCTCGGGATATTGACTGGTATGGTGCTTAGAATAACCATGTAGGGCTGGATCCATATCAAATTCCAGAACTGCATCCATCCAGTCGCACAAGAAAGTTGACTTGGTCTTGACTTTTTGCAACTGATCCCAGAGTGACTCCTCAGCTGATTGACGGTGAATATTTCCCATGGGGATACCATGAACCACTTGGTCCAAACTGCTAGAACTATCGGAGCGTTCCAAAAATGCAAAGTGCAAAGGTGAATTTGGTATTTGCGACGAAGGGGAGTATAACAGTACATTATCTTGAAATGTGTCACCGATGAAATTTCCGAGCGGGAAATCGGTCATCATTGGGCTCAGGGTCTCCCGGAAACGCGGTGATGTGTAATTCCCAGGTGTTTCACTAGGGCTACTTGCAAGAATACGACTCGAGACAGAGTTTCTATGAGCAGTGGAAGCCGCATCATCGCTGTAGAAGCCATCAATACCTCCCCAGAAATGGAGACGATCGTTGGAGACTTCTTCCATGGAACTCGGACGCTAATTCAGCGCAGCCAAAGGTTTGCCACGTATAGCGGAAGCTTGACTTGCAACCGCAAGAGCACTATCTCTATGTAGAGAAGACTTCATCAGTTAAGGGTCTATGTTTGATATATCGATATTTGATCTGACCAGAAAGAATCTCAAAGTATACCCTATTGTAGCGGCTTGGGGTAATTTTTGAATTCTTATTATCTCTGTCTTGAACCGGACTAGAAGCAAAGTTTCGGTTCTAAATTTGGAATACTAGGCGCAAGAGCAACTAGTTTTCTCCTTGTCGCATAGGTCTTATTTGCGTCGTAGCGGTTCTAAGTTCGATCGCTTTGTAAATGTGTGGAACGTAGATAATATGATATTTAAGCTTGGAAAGTCGGAGGTATTCCCATATTTCCGTAGTGGAAGGACGCTCTATACCTACTCGTAAGCTGTATACATATATTAAATTACAAAGACGTTGCCAATATCCAAAGGATAGTATAGAGACGTCAGTACGTGAGTATTGCATAAGCATACCAGCTATGAAATATGCAGGTGCAGCAACGGTACTAATTCAGAACAGTTGACTGAATAATACCGGCCGGGATCACAACCAATGAGACGTCTCAGTTCGGTAAACAGTCGTAAGAACTACTTCTGGGTTCTCGATGCTAGGGATATACAATACAAACGGATCAGCATACTAATAAAATCATAAACCTCAACGAAGAGTGTCCTCAACATTGCGAGTACGGGTTGTGTTTTGATTTAGACAAGCCGCAGATGTGCCTAGCTAAGCTCTATTATCCTTAGCTGCTCGTTACGAAGCCAATGCCTCGATATTGATGGCGTAACTGGCTTCGCTATAGCATTCTGTTTACGTTTCTAGCATGAATATATGCTTCTCCTTCCGTGGGTATTAAGTTCACTCGTGGTGTATCAGTACACGTTTCTGCAGCACAGGCTCTAGTGCCGAGACTGCATATTTCTATAAAATTAGTGCGCAAACACTCGAACCTTAATTCATATGATCATGGCTAAATTAAATTCACTAATTTGGAAGCTAGAGCAAAAGGGGCTAGCTATGCAAGTCTAGCTAACGGATCGGATGTACAACGGTGTTCGTGAATACAGAGAATTATTGAGCTGCCCCACCCTGGCCGGTTCGTGGTAGTAACTTTTCCGCTCATGGGCGGATCGCCCTAACTCCTAGCTTCAAATCAGCGATACTAAAAGCCTCCGGCTAAAGCTATAGCTTCGAAGGCCAAGGATAGGCATATACACTAGAGCCAGCGGAGTTGTCCCACGGCGCACTGAAGTCTAAGTTAGGTATGCTTACGCCGTTATGTTTATCAAATGGAAAGGACTAAGGAGCTTGCTGTTCAACCTGCGACCAAATATCGCAAATAGGCTACTAAATTTGTGACTAGACTAACCAGGGCGCGGTCAGTCTGGACCTGGAGTCGACATGTCTTTAAGGTACTACTTGCCTATCCTATTATCTGCTGTGGCGTAATATAGATGTATGACGATATAACTATGCGGCGGTATACCTGGTAAACCCGTGTCGTGGTGTAGATTTGCGGTAATATAGATGTGCCGCAATAGGTCAGATCTGTGCACATGTGCCGTGCAGTATTGTGCTGGTTGCCAAGCTTCGAGATTTGTTGAGGTCGGCTCGGCTCGGCTCGGTGCGATAAGGGCACCTGAAACATTTGCTAAGACGATTTAGCTCTCAGGGACTAGCCTTGGCCAGATAAAGTAGATAGCTACAAACCAAGCTTACTCTAGGTCAGCGACGCGATGCGATGCACACTGGCCACCAAACTAGCGATGCATATATTGCATACATTGCATACCACGTTGATGGCGAGTATATACCGATTGAACCTGCCTAAATAGAATCTTCCGAAAAGTGTAAGGGAAAGTTAAAAAATAGTCTGCAAATGAAGACTCCATTAGTCTGATAGAGAAACTCGGAAACATGTATTTGGGTAACGGATACATGTGTGTACCTGAATGAATCAAGCTAGCTAATTCCGCCAACTGGTATTGAGAATAGAATAGTCATACAACAGGATCCGGCTATGTACCAGCTACATTTCCATATATAAGCTGAGCGTATACCGTTAAGATAGTATACCGGTATACCTACAGGCCTATATACAGTCCATCGTAGTATAAGCCCTTGGTTGTGTATTGAACCAAACATTTTATATACATAAACTATACGTCACTACGTTTTACGTAACGTGGTTCGATCCTCGATCAAGAAATCTTATAAAAATTTTGTTCCTTAAGCTCTTAAAAGTTCGATCGGATTCTGGCAGTTGTCAGCATAGTACACTCAGAATTTGATCTAAATTATTCGAATTCGGCCGCATTGGTACCAAGCTTAAGTAATAAAATGCCAGAAGAAACAGAGATTGTCAACTATCTTTTTAGGCGGCTGTACCAGTTAGGCATCAGATCCATCCACGGGGTCCCGGGTGATTTTAATCTGGTCGCCCTGGACTACCTCGATCCTGTTGGACTTAAGTAAGCCATAGCACCAGTTACTATACTTTACTAATCGAGCTCGTGTTATACATATGCTGGTGCCATGTAACAATCCAGTCACTGAAATAGAGATCGGGTACTAATATCAAGTTTTATACAACAGCTGGGTTGGAAATTGCAGTGAACTCAATGCTGGCTATGCTGCTGATGGATACGCAAGGATTAATGGTATATCCGCCGTGATCACGACATTTGGCGTTGGAGAACTCTCTGCAGTCCCTGCTGTAAGGCCGATGGGTCATCTAGCCCCAACTCCCCACGCGCTATGTACTATGGAAGTTGATTATATTAAGACCTTCGAGCTAACTATTGCTGGGCGCCAGATTGCTGGCTCCTACAGTGAGCGTGTTTCTGTTGTGCATATTGTCGGCGTACCTTCAACCAAGGCTGAAAGGCATGGAATACCGCTTCACCATACCTTTGCTGATGGCGATTTTTCCGTTTTCAGGAATATATCCAAGAATATATCACAGGTTTCTGTTATTCTCGACGATGTAAAGAGCGCGGGGAAAGAAATTGATAGGGTTTTACGAGGTAAGTGTTCTAGTATCGTGTTTACAAACTGGTACAACCGCATCTAAAAGATTACCTATACCGTAATAGAATGCTACCTTTCTGCTCGGCCTGTCTATATCGGTATACAAGCCCCCTAAGCACTAAAGCTTAACGGAATCCTTGCATCCCCGAGTAGCAATACCTATAAACTCCAAAGCCAAAGATTCCATGTTCTGATATTATAATCGGGTCATATAGCGCTTCCTACAGACATGGTATTGTCGAAAATTCCTGCGCAAGGTCTTGATACTCCAATAGACCTCACTTTGCCTCCAAATGACACAAATAGTGAAGCAAAGGCTGTTGAATCCATTATGAAAGCGTTATACGCATCTAATAATGCCATCATATTGGTGGATGTTGGAGCTATGCGATATCGCGTCCTGAAAGAAGTTCAGGAATTTATTGATAGGTCACAACTACCAGTTTTTCTTACTCCTATGGTATGTGCGCCCAGCGAAATGTAGGAGCGAAGCGCCGATACGGGCGCATGTTATCCGAGAATCTAGGCGATGGCTATTGAAGCCATGGCCAGGCCTTTGGTGGACTATTAAAGCTTACTTGCTGTCTCAAAATCAAAATAGTCTAGAGGGGCCATTAATGAGGCTAGCCCTCACTTCGTAGGAGTTTATATCGGTGATGTATCAAGGCCAGAAATTCAGCAGGCAGTTCAATCTGCGGACCTTATCTTTTCTATCGGTGCGTTAAATACCGATTTCAATAGTGGTGGATTCACGAACTCCACAAAACCCAAACATACAATTGAACTTCAACCTGATTGCATTAAGGTATGCTCAAACCTAAATTATTTTTTTTTAGACGAAGAAAGTTTGAAAATTTTCCGAAAGACTAAGTATTTGTAGATCGGCTACGCCACTTATCTCGATGTAGGAATGAAATCGGTTCTACAGAGGCTACTCGACTCGGTCGACTTTCGGAATTTTTCTCAGGATCCACAGGGCGTTATAGTTAAAACAAAGATACCCCAGAATATCGACCAACAAATGGAATTTACAGCTTTGTCAAGCCAAGAAATCACTCAAAAATGGTTTTGGAGTCACATCGGGGATTGGTTGCAAGAAGACGATGTGGTGATTGCAGAAATGTAGTATATACGTTAATACCTTCGGAAACTGGTGCTGTTAAGAACTAACTTCTTTATAAACAGCGGTACCCCAAGCTTTGGCATCATGGATACCCGCTTCCCTAAGGGGGTTACTGCCATAACACAAATGCTTTGGGGCTCCATCGGTTTTTCGGTGGGTGCCTGTCAGGGTGCTGCGCTCGCTATTACAGAGAGTGGCCGACCATCCCGCCGAGTCATCCTTTTTGTTGGTGATGGATCTTTTCAACTTACCGGCAATGAAGTTTCTACCATGATTCGATACGGACTAAAACCAATCATTATTGTTATTAATAATGATGGATACACCACTGAAAGAATGATCCATGGACCAGAAATGAGTTATAACGATATTCAACCGTGGAAATATCGGAGGTTTTTTAAGGCATTTGGTGCAAAGAAGGGCGAGTATAAGAATTATGTCGTTAAGACCCGGACTGAGTTCCGTAATATCTTCAAGCCAGGAAATGAGTTCTCAAAAGCGAACGTCATTCAGGTGAGCAAATTAAACCATTGCTTTACCCCATATCGGCTCAAACTAACCCGGATATTGGCGTATAACTAGATGGTGGAGCTATTCATGCCAAAAATGGACGTTCCTCACGGCCTTTACTCCACAATGGAGGCACTAACAAAGTTTTACGCGAAACTATAATCTTAGTTAGACATACTCAAAAATATGTTCAATGTATATATCTAATCGCCGTATCAAGATAGTCATCTCTGAAGATTAGACAAGTCGACTAGAGCTCGAGAAATGATCAATTATATTTCCGTATTACTTGACATGAATAGTCGTAAGAAGTACTAAGACGTGAATAATATAGTTCAAATGAGCAATAGCTTCTATAGAGCTTATGACTTTGCATCTAATTATATAATTTCTATCCTATCTGTAGAATGTTTTTCCTTTCCATACATTCGCCCTTAGGGCTATCAGCTTATCCCTACTGCGCAATTAACAGCGTATCGGGAGTCTAATACGTTGATAGGTTTGACTTTCTAACTATGCGCCGTTGGGTTGGCTTATGTTGGCGTTATCATGTATAGACCACATTGTACATTAATTTACATGTAGATACACTTGTACCGCTAATTATAACCTAACTATCCACTATTTCGCATGATTTTACCAAATCCTTACTAAAGTCAGAGACGAGGCCTGGACAGCATTGCAGTCGCTGGGTGGAAAACTGTGAATTGAGCGTTAGAACACAGGTCGATACTACAGGGCGAAAAGGTGAAACAGCAATTCTCCATCTAGTTATCCACATTGATTTGTTGATATAGCCTCCAGAAAGTAGTTATAATTGTGGCCGCTACATAGATGTTTAGAAGCATACCAAGCAAGAGTGTCAGAAGGTCTAGATGAGCAGTTCCGGTGCTACGAGTCCACAATTAAACTAGGGAATAGATTATATATACTTGAGAGAGGGGGGGAGAGAGATTGATATATAATCACAGGTATTTTGTTTAGGCTTGCCCTTCGACGCTACACTTTCATGTACAGCTACAATGTTGTTTACTTTGGGGTATTCATACTGATAAATATCTTGCAATTCAATGTGGCAAATATAACAGAAAATGAAAGCACAGAAAAATAGCCCAAGCCATGAAACAACCCTTACCAACCCATCATCGCAGAAGTTCACCATTAAATGTTGTCTACCTCTGCCCAGCTTGCTTATCTGGTGCTACGCCCTCGCCTCTCTTTCTCAGCGCAGCTTGACCAATCTCTCTTAATTTGTATTTCTCTATTTTCCCGGTCGCTGTTAAAGGAATCTGAGATGCCCAGAATATGAATTTTGGGGCAGAGCTTCTGCCCAGAGTGGCCCGGACCATGTCACGGATGTCCTCTCCCGTTAGGACTTTTCCTTGAGATTCGTTCCTGGTGCTGATAGATGATTCCGACGTGGCACGTAAATTGAAAGCCATCGTGTCATGGCATTGCGAAATAACTACATTTTCATGTAGTATAACGAACGCAGATACGATCTCGCCATATCGATCGTCTGGTAACCCGACAACAGCTACACTGCTGATAAGCTCATGCTGGAGCAGAAGATTCTCGATTTCTGAAGGATAAATATTCTCCCCTCCTCTAATTATAATGTCCTTAATTCTACCGGTTAGTTGTAGCATCCCATCTGGTCTAATGACAGCTTCATCACCAGTTCGTAGCCACGGTGTTGGTTCGCGGACCAGACTTAATCCATCTGAGTTACTGTCTGCCTCAATGATAAAGGCTTCCGATGTTTTCTTTTCGTCTTCCCAGTAGCCTTTCATCAGTAAATAACCTCGGATTAGTAGTTCACCCCTCTCTCCTCTCCGCAGAGTTTGGTGGTAGTTGTTTCGGGAGACGATTTTGATTTCCGTATGCGGCAAAACTGCTCCAACGGTATTATGATGCTTTTCAATCTCGTCATCCCAACATGTAGTACAAACAGTCGGCGATAGTTCAGTCATTCCGTACATATTCAACAACCCAGACAAGTTCATTCTTTCCTTTAATTGGGCTCGAAGGATTGGGGGGACAATGCTCCCTCCGATAAGCCCAGTCCTTAGACTTGAGAACGAAGAACTTTCCAGGGAACTGTGAGACTGACTAGCTTAGCACTATAGCAGTCCATCAATGTGGGGGAATCTAACCGTTGATTTGCCTCTTCGAGCTCCGCCAGAAACATGGTTGGCACACCATAAATCACAGTAGCACTGTGCTCTATAATAGAATCGATCACAGCTTTAGGGTTAAAGCTTTCAGATGGTAAGAGCAAAGTACATCCTACATACTGTCAGCCTATGCGAAGAGTATATTTTTGTGACAATAAACTATAGGTACCAAGCTTACCGAAGGCCATCGTAGATATAACACCCAATGAGAATGCGAAAGCATGATAAATAGGCGGTGCACAGCACAAAACGTCGACTTCTGTAAGCTTCAACCTATCCCCAACCAGGATGGCATTGTTTAGAAGGCTTTTGTGAGTAAGACAAGCAGCCTTAGGGGTGGAAGTTGTTCCAGATGTGAATTGAATGTTAATGATGTCAGAAGGGTGTAATGTCGTCCTCCGCTTGAATTCTTGTCCACAGTATTCTGTAATGGCGTTATAGAACCAAACCGCATCCAAAAAAGTTTCCCGATGACGTGCAGAGGGTGACTTATCAATGACAAGGAGCTGTTTGAGAGAGGGGGTTTTGTTATTGCGGTCCCCCTTTGAAATAAGTCCCCCGAAAAGTTCCTGGGCCGATTTTGGAGTCTTATACGGCAATGAAACCTCTGTGCTAAGCACAAGACAACTAGCCGTAATATGGTTTATGGCGGAAACTAGTTGTATTTCCGTATATGCAGTACTCATAGGCACCACTACTGCGCCTAACTTGGTGCATGCATAAATCACCTAGCCATAACATCAGTTAATTGCGCCTGAACTTCGAATTCGCGAAGTTTCAATGGTATCGGATCACTTCGCGAGCGTTCAACCCCCAATTGCCAATATATAAACATTTCAGTTCCCACAAGAGTTGAATATTATTTAGAGCACTTACTACAACATACTCGGGCAAATTCCCCAAACAAACAGCTACTCTATCAGCTTGCTGTATTCCCGAATTTCTAAGGGATATTGCAATTGCATCGCTTTGCTCATCAATTTGTGTATATGTAAGTTTTTCTCTGCCCGCCAAGACGGCAACACGATCTGGATGTTTTGCAACTACGGCAGCTAGCCTATTGGCAATCGTCTCTTCGAGCAATGGCTCCTTTCCCAACCGATTAGTTTCGTCTGGTCTCGTGTGTAGATGCTCAAGTCCGGTGTCTTACATTGGTGGGTCCTTGAACATATGCCAGCGCCATTGATTGTAATTCTATCTATCTTAGGCCTTCTTGAATTGGTCGATACCCGAGGTTACAAGTGGATTCGATATTCTCCCCAGAGTTGCACATGGATAGCCTCGAAAAAGCTAACGAATTTATATTTTCCCACGATCGAGCTATCTACATAATGAATCAACCTAACTGGCCAACATGCTACCTTCGCTGTGACTATCGAGTTTCAGCTTTTGTGAAGGGCTAAAATTTCACTCGGTATAGTATGGCGACATACTTTACACGGCCCGCTGTGATTTAAGCCAGGACAAAAATGGCATAGCCGATACCAGACGCAACGAAACTGCAATCGGATGGGAATATGTCCGTTTTATGGCGGCGTTGAGATGATGGCTGGGTTGATAAACTTTGCATCTTTTTGTTCGTACAGAAATTCCTAACAATAATATGGCTAAATTACCAAACTCATGCGGAGCTTTGGGGGAGGACTTAGGAAGGCTGGAAGGAAATGAGTACTAAAGACTCTAGACGTCTGAATGAAATTACAAATGCTCTAGAAACTAGACACAAGGCTAAGAAACTAGTGGAACTTAGTTCCGCCGAGAGTGGGTCTTTAAAAGATAGCTGACACGAAGCTATCGCACCATTGAATGCTATAGTATTGCTTCTAGGACACTAGCTATGGATTTACTATAGCCTCAATGAGACGATATAGACTGTATCGACCGGTGCCGGAGTATACATGAGAACTAGTCAGTTAGTCAAATTACAGTATGGCAACAGTTGTATACAGTCTGTATCAAAACTGGACTTCCGATTACTCGAAGACTCCCTAACAACCGCGGGTTATCAATATGTACCTTAGTTTAAATTAGCCGTTTTGGGAATTTTGGGGATTTAAATCATGAAAGCTTCGAACAAAGGGCTAATATATATGACTTTGGTGTCCTTCTGAGGTGTCACATTTGAAGGCTAGCAAGACTAGTTTTTCAATTCCTGAGTAACAAGATACATCAATACGACTTTTATTCAAATTATCACAGGTATCCCTGTAAATTCATCCCGTGGCCATGGCGAAAGGCGTGGTCAAATCGGGACCGAGGCATTCTGAGCCCTTGGCTATCATCGGATTTGCCTTTGAGTTCCCGTCTGGAGTCACTAACCCAGAATCCTTCTGGCAAATGCTGGTGGATGGGAAAATCGGCCTTGGAAATGTACCTGATGATAGATTTAACCTTGCAGCATTTCACGAAACGAGCTCCGGTGACAATGAAGTGAGCTCAGCACTAGACCAGTTCTTCCAGAATATATATTTATTAAATTAGAGAAGTTATGGTGGTTGCTAATCAGAAAATGGACTCAAACTTCTCAGGGTTATTTCATCAAAAATGATATCTCTGCATTCGACGCCCCGTTTTTTTCAATAACAGCAGAAGAGGCTGTGGCGATGGACCCTCAACAAAGACTACTTCTCCAAATCGCCTACCACGCTTTTGAAAATGGTACATATAATATCGCAACCCATCCTTTGCTTTTATGATTGCAGAAGCAACATGCCTGTTGCTACAACATATGAGAGTTAAATTGCTTGCCGTTGGTATATCGAACTCGACAGATAGGCAGGCATTTAGCCAGTTTTGACCATGTCTAAGGTTGGAACTACACTTTTGAAAGTATTATTCTAACACATCTTTTTCTGTAGCTGGCCTAACATTGGACTACGTCAATGGAAGCAAAACTTCTGTTCATGTTGGTTGCCTGTCACAAGATTATAAGGTGGGCAATAACAAAGACTCAGAGGCCTCCCCGAAATATACTGCGACTGGTGATGAGTTCACCATCTTGGCGAATAGATTGAGCTGGTTCTATAACTTAAATGGACCAAGTATGTCAGTAGAAACTGCTTGCTCTAGCAGCTTAGTCGCTTTGGACCTAGCGTGTCAACTCCTAAGGAATGGAGATACGGACTTAGTAAGTCTTTAGTCACTAAACTTTCAGTGGATACGTATAAGAACTTTCTTTTGCCGAAGCTGCTTGCAGCCTGTGTCTCAGACTCTGCCGCGATTCTGAAGCCTTAGAGTTATCTCGTATATCAAAATTACAACATTGCTCAGCAAACACAGTAATATAATTTTCTAACTTTTGTAATAGGGCCTTGTTGCAGGAACTAGTTTGATCCATCAACCAGACTTCTATATTCACTTAGATAATATGGGGTTTTTATCTTCTGATAACAGGTGCCACAGTTTCGACTCTCGAGCAAATGGGTACGCACGTGCCGAGGGAATTGGTGTCGTTTTGGTAAAAAGACTCTCAGACGCCATCAAAGACAATAACACGATCCGAACTGTGATTCGCGCAACTGGAAGTAATTCAGATGGCCACACGCCCGGTATCACTCAACCAAGCGGTGCCTCCCAGATCGCGTTAATTAAAGAAACATATAAGAAGGCCGGCCTGTCGATGGAGAAAACACGTTATTGCGAGGCCCACGGGACCGGTACCCCTATCGGAGACCCTACTGAATCGCATGCAATCGGTGCTGCCTTTCGAGCTTCCCGTAGTTCCGAAGAGCCATTATATGTGTAAGTCTCGAAACTGTTTTCTCCCTCTTGAGCAAATAACGCTGCTATCTATTTTATACTTTGCCCATAACCTTCTGCATGATTCTCTTAAATCTTGGTCGTTCTAGTTTTCCTGCTTAGTGGATTTATAATACATAACTGCGAGATTATGGTGAATAAGTACTAAGGTCGCATGGGTATTTAGAGGTGCAGTCAAAGCCAATATTGGGCATATGGAAGCGGCCAGTGGCATAGCAGGCATCATCAAGACCATATTAGTCCTAGAGCGAGGAGTGATTCCACCTATCGCTGATCTTGTTCAACTTAACCCGGCTATTGATCATACTTTTTACAGGCTCAAGGTGTGAAACTGATATTTCTATATTTGGGAGTCTAATAGAATGCTAATTGAAACTAGTTTCCCGTCAAACCATTACCTTGGCCGAACCAAAGGTTGCGCAGAGCATCTATTAATTCCTTCGGTTATGGAGGCACAAATGCACATGTGGTTATGGATGATGCCTACAATTTCCTTGCTGAACACGGGCTCAAAGCATATCACAACACTGCGAAATTGCCCCCCGTGATTGATGGCGAAGGGGAAATTAGTTCAGTTAGCGGTATCGGGAGCACAAATAAAGTTAACTCGGCCACAACTTCACGACCATACCTCCTCATGCTATCCGCAGCAGACCGTGATGGAGTCCCACGAATTTGGAATATTTACAACGAATATTTCAAGAGCTTGGCAAACCCAGATGACCTGACCGGAAATTCTGCACTTTGCCGACAGCTGGCATTTACACTAGACAAGCGTCGCAGCCTCTTATCGTGGAGGGGATACACGATATTGGATCCGCAGCAACTACACACCGCTGATTCAATGACAAAAGCATTGTCTGTACCAACACAGGCCTCCCCCAGGCCATGTCTTGCCTTCGCTTTCACTGGTCAAGGTGCTCAATGGGCAAGGATGGGAATTCAATATATGCATTATTCAGTATTTTCCCGAAGCATTCAAGTATCTGCAAATTATCTACGCGGTTTTGGATGCTCTTGGGACCTCGAAGGTAATACATCGGAGCACTGAATAGGAAACAGCAGCAGCACTAACATACCATAGAGGAGTTGGGTAGAGATGCCTCTAATTCTCGGGTCAACGATACGAATATAAGCCAGCCTTTGTCCACTGCCCTTCAGATTGCCCTAGTAGATCTTTTGGAGCATATTAACATAAGGCCTTCGGTCGTCGTTGGTCATTCATCCGGAGAAATTGCAGCAGCGTAAGCTTCCGGATAGTTTATATCAATGGGATTATGAATTTATCTAACAGTAATATAACAGATATTGCAAGGGCGCACTTTCTCAAGAGAGCGCTTTAAAAATCGCATACTATAGAGGTCTGGGCGGCGCAGCAGAAGCCAGGGACCCCAACCGTAACGGTACAATGATGGCCGTAGGGCTTGGTGAAGCAGAAATTCTGCCCATCTTCAAAGATTTAGCAGCAAGAGGTTATGAAGATATCTACATCGGGTGCATGAATAGCCCTAGTAACGTTACCGTTACTGGCGATGCCGACCAGCTCGATGTCCTCAAGAGAATTTTGGATGAAAGAGGTATTTTCGTTCGTAAGGTTAAAGTGCCTTGCGCTTATCATTCGCCCCATATGATACCGATCGGGAAAAAATATCTCCAGCAAGCTGGCTTCCTTGAGCCACGTGGTGGAAGAGACGATGTTATACCCATGATTTCTTATGTGGATGGAGAACATGTCTCAGGCGAGCGCCTTCGAGAACTAGATTACTGGATGACAAATTTTCACCTCCCAGTTCGCTTTACCGACAATGTCGGCGGCATTGATCGACTAGCATTCCTTGCGAAAACGAAAGAACGAAAAAAGTTGAATCTTAGCCACCGAAATGGTATGCTAGTTACGAATATTTTGGAAATTGGGCCGCATTGTGCTTTGCGAGGCCTACTCCGAGAAATTGTGAAAACTTTCCAACATGCATCGAAGACTATCAAATACGATACGGTTTTGGTACGGGGAAGTACTACCGTGGAACCTCTTCTTCAAGCTGTGGGAAGTCTCCGATGTTCTGGATTTAACCCAGATATTTCATACCTTAATAGCGACTACGATACGCAAGAGACGGCTCCTCTCGTGGACCTTCCGTCGTATCCGTTCAACTCTAGCAGTTACTGGGCGGAGAGTCGGCGTAGTAAAAATGAAAGATTCCGTCGCCGCAAGCCTAGTGAGCTACTCGGTACTCCTACTCCAGACTGGCAGCCTTTCTGTGGTACCTGGAGGAACTATTTGAATCAATCAAAATCCACATGGTTGGAAGATCACAAAGTAAGCCTTCTTTCGCTTTCAAGTTGGATGTTGAATGATATATCCACTAAACACGCAAACTAAATACAACTTAGATCGACGGTGTTCTTCTATATCCTGGAGCCGGTATGATTTCTATAGCAATCGAAGCAATGAACCAGTACGCCCTAGATACTCTAGACATAGTACCAGTGGCCTTCTATCTTGCGGATGTCGAATTTATAGCAGCAATGCAAATCCCGGACCCTCCCCTGAGTTTAGAGATCCACACCCACCTGCGAGTCCTGGGAGATACATACAAACAGGGTTCGTGGTTCGAATTCACCATTTTCTCATACCAGAGCGACCTCTGGAAATTAAATTGCAGAGGAAGGGTCCGAGCAGAGATTGCAAACAACAGCTACAGGGGTACACTTCGTGAATCTACGGATTATTCAGCCTCAAATATCATTCGTCTAGACGAATTTTACGATAAAACTACCAAAGCTGGCTACCAATTTGGCCCTACATTCCAAAGGATCAATCAACTCCAATATTTGCCGTCGGTCCCCGGGCAGTTACATGGTGTAGTTGAAGTTTATGACCGCTTTGGTTCCGACTCTCTAAGAAAGCGGAACCTACGTGCGATGGATTGGACACATATTATACATCCAGCAACATTGGATTCGATCCTCCAAATGACTCTTGCTAATATTGCATTTGCCGAAGATGCACAGGGTTCTCTCCCCATAATGGTACCAACGAAAGTCAAAAAGCTATGGCTCTCGAGCACAGGTTTAAACTACCCTAGTTCTTCTTCTCTAGCAGTTACTACTCGGTGCGAGCCTTCTGGCTATGAGCATACCATCTTCGTGACAAATCCACAAGACTCTAATGATCTCAAGGTGGAAATCACAGGATATGAAATGACAATTATCTCTAGCAAAAGTGACGCCTCTTCAACTTCAATTTCACCAGCCGACCTTCATGTTTGCTGGAACACTGTTTGGGAACCGCTTCCATCCGCGCTGACAGACTCTCCTAGCGCATCGAGCGAAACAGAACCAGGCACGAGCCATGGAGGAAGTCAACCTATCGTTGAGATTTATCTTCCCAGCATCCCTTCAGCGGGTGCTACTGAACTCGGTACCATTTTGCAGTTAGAATTGAAGAATCTTGGCTATCTGGCTTGCAAAATTATTGACATTAAGCAAGCCGTAAGTGTCGACAACTCGAATGCTAGCGTCAAAGTAATTCTCTGGGATGTTGACAGGGAGTCCTATTTAGCCACCCTAAGTGAAGACTCCCTTAATGTTTTAAAAAGGGTCCTGAACACCAGAAGCAACGTTTTATGGGTAAAAACTTCAGACTCTCCTTCAGCATATATAATAGACGGTTTGTCAAGGGTTGTGCGCCAGGAGCAGAGCATGTTAAGCTTTGCAACCATCTCACTTACCAGCACGGGCTCTCCAAGTCGTGCCAACGCCATCTCTCAGGTTATCCAAGCCTTGCTTTCAGAAGAAACCGACGGCTACGATGTGCCACAGACTTTTAGAGAGACGGCTACTGGAGGCATTGAAGTCTCTCGATTGAAAGAGAACAAGGAGGTGACGAAGAAAGTTCAATCAGTACAGCTGCCATCTGAGCCAGTCCCTATTCTATGGGATATGCAAACCAGTGGTCCCCTTAGAATTACCATAGCCTCCCCTGGAGACTTTGATACGATTCATTTCATAGAGGATCGATTTCCCGAAAACCTACATGTCGATGAAATCGAAATCGAAGTCAGAGCGACTGGTATTAACTTCAAGGACTACCTAACAGCCCTTGGAGCATCGAATGAGAAGAGTATTGGTAATGAGATTGCTGGAGTTGTAACCCGCACTGGTCTCAATGTCAAGCACCTCGCACCGGGCGACCGTGTCTGTGGGGTTGCTACAAATGGAGTTCGGACACTTTTCCGTAGCAAGGCTCAGAACTTCTCTCGAATTCCAGACTCTTTGACATTCATCGAGGCGGCATCCATTCCAATCAATTTTGCGACAGCGCTGTATACTCTCCAGAATACTGCAAGACTTACATCGGGTGAAACCGTGCTTATACACCGCGGTTCTGGTGGGACAGGTCAGGCTTCTATCCAAGCTGCTCAGCATCTCGGAGCAACGGTTTTTACCACAGCCGGGAACTCTGGAAAGCGCGAGCTGCTTGCTATCGAATACGGCATCCCACAAAGCCACATATTTAGCAGCCGGGATAACAATTTCGTCGCAGAAATATACCGTCTTAATAACGGACGCGGTGTTGATGTCATCCTAAATTCACTCCCTGGGGAACAATTAACGGGATCCTGGGAATGCATCGCGCCTTTCGGCCGCTTTGTGGAAATTGGTCGTCAGGGTGTTCCAGCAGGAGCACAATTGGAGAAAAACTGCTCTTTCACCACGGTCGACCTAGCTCATATGTATCGGGAGCGTCCGCTGCAAGTTTCGAAGCTGATTGATGAAGCATTGAGTCTTTTCGAGAAGGGGATTTTTAGGCCTTTGAAAATCCATAAATTCTCCGTTCCTGAGGTGGCAGATGCTTTGAAATTGATTCGTGGCCGAAATATGAGCGGGAAAGTAGTGGTGGAGATAGACCCGTCGATGAGAGTCAAGGTAATGCAGCATAACCCACCTGCTATCATTAACCGCACGATTATTTTTTGCTAACTACTCTCCTTTCACCGAAATTATAGGCAGTGATAGCTCCCAAACAAAAACCGCTATTTGTTTCAAATGCCTCTTATGTGATTGCTGGCGGGCTTGGCGGACTCGGATGCGATATCGCTCGCTGGATGGTAGAAATGGGCGCGCGCCACTTGGTTTTGCTATCACGATCAGGCCCGCGCACTGAAACAGCACGCACCCTAGTTGCTGACCTCAAAAACTTGGGTGTAAATTGTGTCACGCCATCATGTGATATTTCTAGCCTCCAGTCCGTTAAAGAAACTTTGGAAGGTCTCATTGGGGTCGTGCCCCCAGTCAGAGGCTGCATCCAAGCTAGCATGGTCCTTAGAGTAAGTCCCTATGCGAACTTTAGCAAATAAGTAAGGAGTGGCCGAGGCTGATAATATATATAGAGTGCTCTCTTTGCCAATATGACACACACAGAGTGGAGTGAGGCTCTGGCCCCTAAAGTTTCCGGAAGTTGGAATCTTCATTCGCTACTACCCGAAGACCTGGATTTCTTTATCCTTCTTTCCTCGATTCAAGGCATTATGGGACCGAGAACCCAAGGAAACTACGCCGCGGGTAATACATATAAGGACGCCTTAGCCCGATACCGTATCTCGCGAGGCCTAAAAGCAGTATCATTGCAACTCGGGTTGATGGATAGTGATGGGTACATGGCAGCAGCAGAGAACGAAGACGAGAAGCGGATGATGCTTGCCCAAAACTCGTTCGTACCGATAGAACGCTCAGATTTCCACGCCCTGTTAGAACACTACTGCGACGCTACTCTTACTCTTGAGCCAGATCAAGCTACGCTAGCTCTGGGTATCAAGTTGCTCCATACTAATCCGGAACTTGACCCTTTAGGAACAAGTTGGGGAAGAGACCCCATGTTTCAAGAATTGCGCCGTCTGGAGGCCGCCGAAGGAGCTATCACAGGAGGGACTACTAGTAAGGAAACTATTTCACAGCTCACAGCCGCAAGATCGAATGAGGAAGCCGCAGAAGTGGTAATAAAAGCTTTAACAGAAAAGTTAGCTTCTATTGTATATGCAAAAGGGGTAGATGCGGACAGTATTGATCGAAGTAAGCCAGTTCAGGCATACGGAGTGGACTCTCTCCAGACGATGGAGCTACGTGGCTGGTTCTTAAAAACTTTCCGGTCAGATGTGCCTACTTTTGAGATATTGGGAGCCCCGAGTCTCAATGCACTCGCGCTGATAATCGGCGAGCGAAGTACGCTTCGGATGAAATCCGCTTAAATCTTACCTTAGTCGAGGTGCTTTATATCTCCAGAATAACTATGTACAGAATACCTTAAATTACATAATATATTTAATTGACGGACATAACAAATTCATTGGGGCATCCACCTATCTCTGGACAACAGGGACTAAGAGAGCCTCGCCCGCACAAGGCCAATCGAGAGTTTGTGTTTTAGTTTGTTGCAATTTCAAATCGGGAAGTTCTGTGTAACACGATGCCTCGGTACTTCCGGTCTAGCTGAAATAGTGGTATCGGCAGTCTAGCTAGCTACGGTAGGTTCGACTCCAAACCTTCACTTTAAAACCCCTGAAGATTATCGAATATCCTAATCATGATTTAAAGTAATTATGGGGTTGACTTGGACTGACCATAATTGGGTATACATGTACATGTACAGTAGATGTCGGTACGAGTACATATGGTCCAGTCCCATCCCCTCCAAGGGTCCCGAAAGCTTTCTAGATGCCCTTACTTAGTCAAGAGGGATTAAGGGAACATGATTGCATCGTCAAATTCCACCGATTTGCCACTGATATACCGCTAAAACCCGGTGGATGATACCTAAATAAATGTTCAAAGCCGTGATAAAGTATAATTTAGATACAAGATGGGATGCATTGCAAATGCCAGTCTACCGAATTTCACTGATAAGCCGTTCCTGCAGCCTCCTACCGTCCCTACATATATAGAATCTTCGAGCAAAAACAAGACATGCTTCGACGTAGACGATTAACTACAATTTTTGCCTCGCATTCATGAGCGAGATGCATCTCATGACTAGATTTCGGCACCGAACCAATTCCACCCAGAGATACATTGACGTCATACATCACCGATTTCAGAGCTTTGGCGGTAAGAAACTCCTCTAGCGAAGCCTTCGATCCATTGCAAATACTGGTTCTCCGATCGCCTCACGACACACCCATTGAGAGACCCGATCCGCTCGGATCGGTCGTGTTTTGGAAACGTTACGAACTGGTAGATTGTAATTTCCTGAAATATGTTTGGCAACAGGCCCCCAGAATCCAATTGATTCCGTATATCCACCATAAACTCATTGACGAAATATCGAATTGTTGCGGACTCTGGAAGTTTGGAACAGTGGAGATAACCAGCGGGCAACCATGTACTCGTTTCTACATGAAAATCGCAGGGTTCGGTCAGAGCCCCACTTTCTGTTCTGCGAAATGGTGGCTCATCCAAAAATGGGCAGCCCGAAATATCCCAAGCGTCAAAAGAGTTTGGATCTCTCCCATGGTTTTTATCATTGTTCAGAAATCGGATTCCATGAGATTCTATTGTGCCGTTGCGGGTTATGCAGCTGATTTGGCGATCGCTAGAAAGTAAAAGTAGTTTGTGAATTTGTGGGGATTCCAGTGCACATTTTGGTTCGGTTTGATATCTGCTCTCAAGAAAGGTCCTCGTTTGAAGGATGCTGCGCCAAAGCGTGCAGACACCCGTGGCGGCTATCTGATCAACGACGTCAACAAGAAAAAAAAGGATATGGTAATGTAATTCTGTGGGAAGATTGCGAAGTGATGCCATTGTTTTAGTCGGAGATAGCAATATTATTTTAGATAGTATTTTCATGATTAAATGACCTTCTAGTCAAGGTATATATATATAAATACAATGTTTTGCGATGGATCGAATGTAGCTAGTTATTGGGTGCAAGTATTCCATCAGCTGCCTCAATTTTTGCGATTATGGCTTGTCTCGTAAGCTGGAGAGATATCTGGAGGCCAACTCAAATATCCGCCTGCTGCTTACGGGTATTGTTGCGAATTCCACCCACTCTCTATACCACTCGACTGACCGGTTGATATTACTAATGAGAGCAGGGGTCGGTCTTCGCCAATCGAGTTCCACAGTCTCATTCAGGGAAAACACTACCTCCTGAAGTAAATCGGTCCGTACTTCGGCTTCTTTCATCTCGGATTGCACACTCTTGACAAAACTAGTAATAAGTTCCTTGATTGTCGCCGTATTCCCGCATTGAATACGGTGTAAAGTGCTTCTCTCAGGGCTCCCTTTAACGCTCGATTCTGGCTTGGGGCATTCTTCGTTGTTTCCGCCCTGATCCTCAAGTCGTCCCAACGGTGGCTCGTCAAGAAACGCGCTGGCTGAAATGTCTTTGATGTCGTAATTGGAAGGAAAAGTCATGAAGCTTCACAACACAGTTTTCTGGCCAAACTTAAGCAGCAAACTGACTAAGCAATTCGGTCCATCGGCGCAAATTCCCTATAAGGTTCACTATGCAAGCGGCAGGATGAATCGAATGAGATGAGTGAAAGTGAAACATTTATGTGCTGAACAAAGCTTGAAAGCAACATTAAACTTCTTATCAGACTCGTTATTAGGCGTATATCCTTTTTTTTTCTCTGTCGCTTTTTTCGTTCTTTTTTTTGTTCGCTCGCATTTGTCGGGGAAATGAAGATGAAGAAGTGGTGACAGACTAATGAAGAAGATGTGAAGTACTCCGTAGAAGTGAAGATGTGAAGTTCATGGCAAGATTGGCGTTACACAACAAGAAACAAAAATACCAAGCTGAAAGAAATCTCAAAAGCAGTAATAAAGCTAAACTGCATTAGGAAGCACTAAATATGACAACACAATTTCAATGTGTGTTTTAGGCAGCTTCAATATCGTCAACAAACTGAGGTTCCTCGGTTGGTGTTCCATCTGTGTGGTCATCTGAGATATACTTCTGCTGCAACTTCTTCTTCTCACGGCGGTGCCGGGAGTATAGCCATATCATCACAAGAGAAAGTAACAACAACAATGCTGCCTCAGCCGAAGCTAGCGTAATTAGTCCAGTCCGAGTCATATATTCCTCTTCAGCGACTATACCGGTTCCAGGTCAGCATTGAAGTCTTCAGTTCGAGAACTGTGGTGAACTAGAATAAAGATCATCAAGGATCATTAATTGGGGGAAGAGAACTCACCACCAGTCGCTATCGCAGTACCGACACCTGTCGCACCTTCGCCGGTGACGGCAACCGTTACCAACACTTCCTTGCCATCACTTCGTTTGTAGACATAAACTTTCGATCCGTCTTCGTTGATATGGACATTGTTTCCCGCAGCAAGAGATTCGTGCATATTTTCACGTGCGGCGGCACGAACTGCTGCATCAACGTACTCGGTTTCCTGTGCGGGAGGTATCTGAACGATTTCAGGGTGTTCTAGTGGTTGTTGATGTTGTGAGATCCGCCTGCGAAACCCGGTATAAGTACCAGTGTTCTGCCTTCCGTTGTGATGGAGTTGGACGTGTGGGAGGTGGAGCGAGTGAATGGCTGGTATGATCAGCCGTGTTACCCTTGATGGGATCTTTGGAATAAAGGGCATCACGGTCAAGTTATCGTTTTTGGATTTGAAGCAGATTTGGGGAATGTTTTATTTTTTTAGAGGAGAAATCGTAGTATCAAATTGTAGGGACTTGGTCCCCAATAGAAAAAGGTTATAAGTAGTTTGGTAGTTATTCGTTCATATCGTAAAGCCAAAAGTGGTACGCCCATGTGTTGAGGGCGAGCACCATGAGTCGACAGGGGGCGCAGCCGAATTCTGGTCGAGCTTCAGTCTGTTTCCTGTTTTAGGTTTATCTAGCCCGTTATAGATATTATCACATCGAAGTGGTGTGGTTAACATCTGTGTTGGTCAGCCTCGCGTGGTATAGAGTCGACATTAGTAACTTATCTCCACACCGAGCTCAGCTAAATTACGTACGCCCTGATTTCTTGCGGTCCAATATATATGTATATAGGTCCCCGCGCTCGCGTTCGTAAAAAGACCTACATGAACCAGAAACTTCCGGATACGCCGTCTCTCTTAGCTATCACACAAATTGATATGGCATATCAAGGTGTTCTCGTCTATGATACTAATATCAATCCTTGCATTGTGGCTGTCATGGCCTGAAACAGGCGTCGAATAGGAATGATGATTACGTGACTTCTCGGCATTTCGGTGTGACCCAAAGGGTAGCCTAACCAGTCCTTCCACAATTTTGTAAATATAGCTAGATCCTGTCGCCGCAGACTGGTTAGATGGATGGACGGATATGAATTTCTTCACTTAGTTTACGACAAAAACTCTTTGACAATTCTACTTTGTCTTAATTAATATAATTTATCCCGTAGTCTCGGACCCAAAAAAGTATTACAATCCTAGCTTAAACCTCAAGTAAAGAGAAATCGACAAATAATTCCTTCAATTATAGACCAAGTGGATTAGTCAGAAGTCGATAATGTCGATACGGGCACATACATACGCACAGCCCCCGCCACGGTCAAACCATATTGAACTATCCCGGGTCACACCTGCAACCCTTCACTCGCGCTCCTATGTCATCTGGTTTGATAGGGATGGCAAATGCTCTACACTAGATGCCGACCAAACACGTGTATTTATCTACGACCGAAATACTCTAGTCCCACCCGGTTGTATTTACTACATGATATTGTCCGAAGACCCAACTTTAGAAGATTACCGACTTCTCAAATCTAGATTCTCATGTCCATCCGAGCTCGACCGCCGATTTCATACTTTCAACAATTCGATTTCACATCCACGTTGGAAAGCAGGCCAACTATCCGAAATCGGTACCTCTAACAGGATTGATTTTTACGTTCAATATAATAACCCTACCCGCCTCTCGAAGTTTATAGACGATTTTAAAGGGTCTTCAATAGGATGGCTGAGCCGTTTGAAAGGATACTTCCTTGCGTCTTCTTATCCCTTGGTAGAGAAATTTGAAAAGAATGAAGAGAGGGAATCGAAAACTCTGGCTAAAGGCGAGGATCCTACCGCTGGGGGGAAGATACAACTTTGGACAATGAGAGGGTTGACATTATTTCCATATCTGGATAGGGCCCAGTTAAGTAAGAGGCTCTGGAGAAAGGGGGTTGGAAACGCCAATGATGGAGCCAATTTATGGTATTCGAAGCATAGCATCTCGCTTTGTCGGATATCAGACACTGAAGATGGTAGGATTTCAGCAGGTATTTTAAACTTCTTCTCCGATACTTTTTAAATATAAAAACTAATTTTGAAAAAGATTTGTATATCTTCGACCAGTTTGGTGACTGGACCGTAAGTCCCATTCTATGGGAGAACGACAAGCTCCATAGGGTAATAGTCGGTGACTTCGCAAAGCCATGTCTCTCTTTCAGAACCGTTTTCCAAGAGCTAATCGTATCTTCCACCTCCGCAACTCGCCTCTGCTGGGACCAACGAGGAATAATGAATTTAAAAGATCACCAAATCGCAAAAATAATACGGATGGCTTGCCTTCTAGACCTACTAAGACTTATAGCAGCCCAACTCATGAGATATATCGACGACCTAAACTTCCAGGCTACTAAAGAAGATTTGGCCCTGTATGATAAAGATCACGAGCGAAATAGCTCGCATCTCTACCAACTTGAAGCGGTTTTATCAAATATTTCACATTATGCTTCGTACTTGAAGAAGAAGCTACGACCCCATCAAGATTTCAGCTCTAGCAGTAGTAGCACTGCTCCTACTATATCCCAAATAAAAGGTATTAGGCTTCGCCGACTACTGTCTAATCTCGAATCAGAAATAGAGGGCATGATGAGTACAGTTGTCTCCATCCGGGCTCTCCAGGAAAACGGTTACCAAAGCCGCTCAGACACCCGCCAACGCCAGGAGTCACTCCACATCAGGAAACTAGCAATATTGGCTACAATATTTTTGCCACTCAGTCTTGCTGCAGGACTCTTAAGTATGCAAACTCGTGTTAGCGAGCTCGGAAACTTACTTTACGACTATGTTGGCGTTGTCGTCACGTTAGCTTGGATATTGATGTTTTACTTTGCGTTTGACGTTAGTAGGATGAAAGGGACTGCTTTGATGCTTTTCCCATACCCGAAAGCGGTTTTCTTTACGGGTCTTTGCGTCACGATGATGTCGTTTCAGTTTGGGATGTGGTGGGAAGTTAGGAGAGGATGGATGAGTTTGGGCTTAGGCATTGCGCCGGTGGGGGTTATGGTTTTATTGGTTTGGCTCATTACAAGGTTCATGACTGGAGGAACCTAACTGGCTAGTCTTGAGGTCAGTGTATATTAACGAATCTACATCCTCTCCCTTTGCTGTTATTTCAGCACTAGCGCCCGCAAAGACTCATTTATCTCTTTCCGTTTCTCTTATTCGTCCACTTCATGATTTCGCCCGGCATGAAGCATCTCATGAAGTTCCTGTTTCGACGTAATGCTAACCCTATAGTGCCTATTAAATACCACAGCAACAATTTCCCAATGATCTTTCTTACACTAATGTCCCTTCGGATCTCTATCCAACCAAAACAACACCTCCCGTTGTTTCGACGGCTTGATATTGCAGTCGACTCTTCAAGATCAGAGTGTAGATCGGTCTCATGCAGAAAGAAGCCAACTAGGCCTCTAATCGTCGGGTTGTTAGGTAATTTGACTTCCATTTCACGCCCTATCCATTTCCAAGTTCTCTCTTATATTCCAACCATAGCTAGTAGCATTTTCTTCGGATCTTTGAGTCTAGCTAAAGATTGCCAAGGTTCCCAAGAGTTGACAGAGTCGTCTGAATCAGATACTTCGGCGTCTGGCTCCGCGGCATTGCCGGTGTCCGACTCACCGAAATTCGAGGAAATAGGCTCGTCGAGGAACGGGCAGTCTGGGATATTTGCCCATGTCCCTAATATATGTCCATCGACGACAAGTTGTTTGTTTTGTTTAATGACGCCGGGATTGCAGTATCTAAAACTTTTGATTTCGTTGTCTTCGAAGACGAAGCCAAATTTTACGCTTCTGTCAGAATGCCGTGGATGGATGGGAGGTTCGGGTAGGAAATATATCTCCTTTCGCAGAGCGATTGTCACTGAGAATAATATCTCGCCAAAGTTTACAGTATTGAATGGCAAAGATTTGTTCTGCAGCTAGTAGGAATGACAGTATTTGGATATGAAGTTCTACAAGTAATCTTGAGATCGACAGCTTGTCCAAGGAAGAACTAACGGCCGACATTATAAGAGATCCTAAGGAGCCCCTGAGCGCACGAGCCAGGACACTGATTTTTTCTAGGCGGGGGTTTTGTTTACATGTATACAGTTATGTGGTATCACTGCCGAAGGGAGGGGGCGAGGGGTTTTAATATACCAGCGATAAGATGTTTGTAATATTTGCTATAATGCGGGGAAGATGACTCTGCTGTGCCGCCCTAGTTTTTTTGCTAAAATCATTCAACAGTTGTGGTATTATTTTCACTGAAGGTGGCTGTTGATTTCGCGAAATATATTTGCTCAATAGTCAAACAGGACTGGCTCAGGGATAAGAATCTAGTAGATAAGTATTTGCTTATGATGGAGTAAAATCTTCAAAATCAGTTTCTAACGCTGCATATCCTTATTTAATATTGGAGCCCTTGATCTTGATTCGATTTTCGCATCTGTGTTGCAAAGCGTTGGATACTTCTAGGTTGACTAAAGATATCCGGGTTCACGCAGGTTCACGCATGCGCCTGACCCGGTCCTACCAGGTGCAACTAGCTTAACTTGGCTTCCGTGTCCCATAACCATTCCTACGCAAATAGCCCGCTTTTTGGATGGGATTCTAGATCCTCTCTCGGGAAGTTGATTGCGTGGGAAGTTCATGTGAAGACGCGACTTCCCTGGTAACTGTCGACTGTATTCGGCCTCGGCTTAAAACCCTACAACATATCTCGTTTATAAACCGGGTTTGGCATAAAGATTTCACGCGACAGAATGTAAACCCGGGGTAAAAAGTCACCCCATAGTTTCTTCAATTTCTCTGTCGTATGCCGCGAATCTTTAAGTTATCTATAGTCATAGTTTATCATGGCAGCTGCGGTCCCGATCATAATCGGCGTCGCCGACGTCATTAATCGGTCGACAAAAGTCGAGGATGCGAAGGAACCGGCGGACCTGATGCACCAGGCTATTTTGGATGCACTTAAAGATGCCAGCTCATCCAAATCCGAATTATTGAAATCCAGTATTGACAGCATTGACACTGTAAATACTTGGACATGGCCGTACCCCGACCTTCCCGGTCTTCTAGCAGAGAAGCTGGGCGTAAATCCTACCCATAAACACATGAGCCTTCATGGCGGGAATCAGCCCGGGCTTCTGTTTGACGAGGCCGCAAGGCGGATATCGAAAGGGTATACTAAAGTTGCTGTTGTAACTGGAGGTGAAGCGCTTGCTTCTTGTAAGGCATAATTCATCTTCATAAGGTCGATATTTAGTAGTCATACTAATTTCGCGATAACAGTGGGAGCGTGTGTCGCAGCTGGTAAACTTCCACCACCAGGGTGGTCGCCATCTGCTTCAGAGATTTCTGGAGTTGCGTCTCCAACAACGAGGGATTTAGGACCTGGTACCCCCTCAAGATCTTTATCTATAGCTTTGCATTTTTTGATTTTAATTTCCAAATGATATATATATAGATCTCGGAGGCCTACACGACATCGGTGCTCCCATTCATATTTATCCTCTTTATGAGAACGGATATCGTACCTATCGAAAACAATCTATTAACGACAATCACAAAGAATCCACAAAGATATATAGCGAGTTCGCCAAAATCGCAGAGAAGCATCCATATGCCTGGAACTTTGGAAAGAGAGTTAGCGAAGAAACAATCGGGACTATAGGAGGAAAGAACAGAATGATTTGTTTCCCATGTCAGTCCTCATGTTATTTGGTGGGGTCCAGTACTTCTTTGACTAATATAGAAATCATTTTAGACCCTCTATTGATGAATACGTTTAACAGCGTCAACCTCGCTGGGGCTGTGATTCTCACTTCAACAGAATTTGCAGAAGAGCTTGGCATACCAAAGATTAAATGGATATACGCCCTTGGTGGCGCTGGGACCCAGGACAGCACCTACTGTGTGTATAGAAAATCCTCGAAGCTTTTTCTAGGCCCATCTGGTGGAACTAATACTAACACCGTCCAAAACTAAAGTCTGGCTGAGACCAAACTTCCATACTTCCCCAGCAATAACACAGTCCCTCGACGCAGCACTGCGGGTGAGTAATCTCTTACCGAGGGATATCGATATTTATGATCTTTATAGCTGCTTCCCAATCGTTCCCAAGATTGCAGGCCACCACCTAGGCCTCGATGTTGTTAATCCTCCAAAGCCGATAACCGTGTTGGGGGGTCTAACATCATTCGGAGGCGCGGGGAACAACTACTCAATGCACGCCATAACAGAAATGACACGACAGTTACGTTCCGGAAGGGGGTCGGCAGGTCTGGTTCTTGCAAACGGAGGCTCTGCAACGTATGAGCATGCCATATGTATCTCCACGCGGCCAAGGCCCAGAGGATCACCATATCCGGCTTCTGCACCACTCCCAGAGTTCACAGAAGTAACTGTACCACCTATAGATGAGACTCCGGAAGGAGAAGCCTTAATCGAGGTTTGCCTCTTTCTAACCAGAAGTTCCACATTAGTTGCCTGTGCACTAACATATATATTTTTCCTTCCAGACGTATACTGTCTCGTTCCACCGTTCTGGCGAGCCAAAGTTAGCATATATCGTGGGAAGGCTCACGAAGAACAGTCATCGTTTCGTCGCAAATCATGCAGATGAACAGACGTTGAAGCAGCTTTGCAGTACCTCTGATGAACCTATCGGAAAGACAGGATGGGTTTTCTGTGACAAGGCAGGTGAAAGAGGCACAGTAGGAAGATGTTATTTTACCTTGCAGAAGAAAGATGCGTCGAAGCTGTAGTCAGCTCTTTGTGATGGAAGCTAGGCTACAAGGCCAGCTACTGTAGGATAGAAGATCTCAATATACATAGAGCTTGAAGATCGACTAGCTTCGTAACTAGCCAGAGATCTAACAATTTTTTCCATAAATCAACACGTATAATATTCGAGGTCATGGTTTTCATTTTTGTGTTCGAAGTAAGGGTGCCTGTTATTGAGACGAGGAATCGTACTAAGTGTGTACGAAAGTGATAGAAGCTTCTCTACCTACTTAAGTAGCTACTAGAATCTAGAAAACGGGTTCTCTTTAAAGAAGATGGTCAGAATAGAGCCTTGCTGAAGCAGATAATCGCGAGCAGCATATAAATCCTAACATCAATGACAGACCTCCCACACCCAATCGCTCACTGGAGTCAGCGCTACATGCATTTTGCTAATGTCCATGTCCTCCCCCCATTCCCTCATATACCAAAACCCCTTTTCTTGATACTGTGCCAACAACTCTCTTTCTTTGACAACAATCTGATTAATAGTCAAGGGCTTTCGGAAACCATTGTCCATATCCCAGTCGCCGTCGTGGTCAACACCGGTTCTCCACTTTTCCCATGCGTCTTTCCCATTCCACCGTTCGTTTTGTTCGAAAGGGCTGTCTTCGTGCCAATGGTGTTGGGATTCGAGTTTTCCCATTACAGCTAGGAGAAAGGCCCCGAGGTCCCATGGGCGATAGTACTGGAGGCCTTTGGAGAAGGCTATACGGGCGTGAGGGGAGCTGAGGGCGCGACCGAAAAGTGTAGGTAAGAGAGGTCCGCTTGGGAAAGGGGCTGGGAGGGTTGGTGTTACAATACGGGTGGCGTTGGCAGTTGACAATCCTCCACCGATTTTTAACATAAAATCCTTTCTCAATGGCTTTGCATTGAATTTGACGATAATGTAGGGGATATCGCGGCGGGTGTGGAAAGCAGTGTTAGTGTAGATAGCAATTGGGTCGTTAAGGAATGATAAATTGGCGAGTTTGAAGCGCCGGGGTGGTTCGTTTAGATGCGCCGGGAAATACGTCGACATGAGCTCGACAGAACATTGAGTGCCTGGGACCTGGCGGAAAGCAAAGTTCCCATCTTGAAGCAGGCGGTGAACTAGGATTTTAGGCTTTTTCACTAGCGGCTGCGCTGCCGTCTTGGTCCCTAGACGCGGTTTCTTAATGCGGCAGGTCTCTTTTGGCTCTGGATCCTTGATTCTACTAAATCGCGAATCATCGATAGTCGTATAGCGGAAACTAGCACAGTCTCTCCGAACAATGGTACGCCACGTCGTACAGACACGTTCGCACACAAGTTGATCTATGAAGGATACGTTCTTTAGGATCTCGACGTGCATTTCCGCTGGCAAACACGTGATGTCTGTCTTCTTCCCTAGGATTTTGCGAAACCATTGTCCAGGGAGTCCTTTGGCAATGACATCCTTCTCGAGTTCGGCGAGAGTTTGGGTAGGCTGTCGCAAGAAAGGGAACTCCTCGAGAGGCCTCGCCTCAAGTTCGAGTGAGAAGGCTTGGTTGTGGTCTGGCGATTCCGGAGTCGGGGATCCTTGAATCGGAGTCGAGAAGCTACGCACAGTAGGCTTCTGGGCGTAGATTGAGCTTTCGAGCCCCGGATACTTCAGTTTCGACTTCGTCACCCAACTGGTGCCCGTCATCGATTGTATTATTAACCCAGGTAGGAACTCCCAGTTCGATAGACCTTGGCAGGATCCGTATAAGTATCGACGAGATCTGTATGCTTGTTAGTGAATAATTACTATATGACGGTAAAGGAATGCCCCTCGTATTGTTTGGAAACCGCTTCAGGGAATCACCAAGAATACACGCCTGTATAGGACGAAGCGTTACTACAGCTGGTCCTGGATGGATTGTCTGGTGATAGCAATCTTGACGACAGTCGCTTATCCGTCCCAAAGCCGCAAGGTTAGGAAAAAGGGTCCAATATTATGCTTGGAACCGTGGCCGATTTTGCTGGTGTTTGGAAGAGAAAGAAAATATTGCAACGTGATGTGGCAGCTACAGTTGGCTGCCCTTTCAGAAGACCCGTTGCCTTGCGTAACGTGGATTTTTGTGTTGTTACTGTTGTTTGTTGACGTCGGTAAAGTGCTCGCGCAACACATGGCTGGCTGTGTGTTGTAGCTTCCAGCTGCATATCCAAAGTGACGAGGCTGCGAATCCACATGGTTTTGAGTACAGATTTCGACTAGTTCCTTCCAGCCATCTTGGGGATAATTTGCATATGCATGCATCTGGCGTAACACTAAAATTGGTACAGGAAGAAAAGCTATTTTAATACGAAAATTATAATTTGTTCGTATATATAGGTTTGGTCCGATCTAGCAGCGCTAGTGGCCTCAAGGCAGAATAGTCAGTAGATTAGGATGAACAAGTTCCGCGGTAAAGCTGGCGTCCATTTTGATGAGGTATTTGATAGTATTGTATTTTTCTGGTACAATGGTATAAGGACAGTCGACAAGCTGAATGTATCCGAGAGCCGAGGATAGCAGCTAGCTAAGCTTGTGGTGGGTGAGGAAGCATAGAAAGGCCCAAGTATTGGAGTGACTCTGGAGCGACCAGTCCCTGCTCCATCTGTAGAAGTCGTTAAGGCAGCCTTCCATACTCAGGTTTATATCTATTTCTCATCTAGAAGTCGGAGCCAAATCTGGATCCTCTCATGTATCGGGTCAATATTTTTCAACCTTGTGTCGGGGTTATCATAGGGACGAGGTTTAATTGATCAAGTGGGGATCATATCTATAAAACCAGCAGCGATTCTCTTCGTTTGGTGCTTATATAACTTATACACCAGGCATCGTCAATTTCTCGGCGACAAAAAACCGAGTGTTCCTGCGGAGGTGTTAAATACTATCCCTGCCCCTCTTATTTATCTTGATATCTATCGCGTTCACGTAGAAGAAGTCTAAGGAGAACCCCATAATTCGGCATCAGAATCGACCTTATGATCTTCCATCCTAATATCGAAAGGAAAATCTCGCTCTACTTTAACTATTTTCAAATCTATCGAACTGCGTCCCCTTTCTTTCTCGAAATCATTCTTTCCCTAACAAATCATATAATGCGACATATACATGTACTTAGTTACAAATTCATCTATACATGGAGTAATTATACCAATAGTAACATGGAATACTGCTAACTTGTTTCACAAGGGAGTTGATGAGGGTACGCTTCCTTATCATGCGGCTGAGTTTAACGAATTTATGCTAGTACGGTTAAACTTTGCGAATATAGGGCGTGCGCTCTTCGGATAACATAGTATCAAATATAAAAATTTCCCTACAATTTTTCGACTCGGAACTACTATGATGCCGGGTCGGACAAAAAAGGGGATATCTCGGTCGCGAGGAGCCCCACAATTCAAGAGGCAACGTTACATTATCGCCGACGATACAATCGATAATACTTCTGGGTCTCGAAGAAAGTATGTGATATTAAAATATTGATACGTATACGGTTCCAAGTAACCACTGGTGTAACAGCAGCATATGATAATGGAATTATTATCTTTGGTAATATATGATGCGTAATATATGTGTTTTTTTTTTTTGGAAGTGATGAGACTGAACCCGAACTGCCTCTAACAGTACTAAGAAAACTAAGAAAAATGTCGAACCTGCGAGTATACAGAGCTTCCTGTAGTCCTGCAGGCTGGTCTCATAAGTTCTAGCAGAGCAAGGCTTTTAAGACAACACAAGCGTTCAAGAGGCTCATATATTGTGGTCTTACAACCAATGTGTTGTAGATATGTTGCATTTTTAGGTATCACAACCTGTCGGCGCTGTCAGAATCTTGTGTTCTCGTTGATTGTTCTTGTTAAGATTACATGCGATAGAGCCATACAACAACAACGCTAATAACGCTAATAACAACGTCATGTGACCATATTTCTGACAGGCGCAATCTCGTAACCAGATTGTGTTGGATACTGTCGGCGATCCAGTCCCGTGTAAATCATCGTAGAATTCGTATAAAAATCTAGTGTAATTACGAGACCAGTATAATTTGGTCTTGTATAAATACTAACATTCATTAATGTCAACATGAGGCAACAAACTTTCTTCTTCACCTCAACACCATCATCTTTCTCTGTTTCTCATCAGCGTCATCCCAACGCTGATAAACTCAACACCCAGCGAGCCAGTCGAGGCTATCAGCAAGCCTGTAAACCATGGCCAGGCAGCTTATAGACCTGCCTTGGCCTTACAATTCCAACATCGTATCAGCGTAACACCGTTACGATCTTTGTGCTTTCCCGTCGCAATTGGTCTGCGAAGGGGGAAATTTGACGTCCAAATTTCAGGATAAAACAACCGGAAGCCCAGTTACAAACCACGCACCAAGGGCGGCTGGGGATGATACTACTTGACACAAATGTGATCTCCCCCGCCACCCTCCAGCCCTGCTAGGTCAAGCTCTTAGCGACCCAAGTCTCGCCGCGGCGCGTGCTCGTGAGATGGTTACCCATAAATTTGGAGGAAATAATCCTGGATTGCCGCCATTTAAGTGGTTGGCTCTAGTCTGTCCTCGCCAACAGTACCCACGTCGCCATACAAAACTACAGCATCGCCGAGTACCTGTCGAGTTCGAAGGGCGACATATGGTGATGTCGTCGAAGTACTCTGGCAAAAAGGCATTCAGATAATTAGCAGCTCTTGGGAATCCCCGGCCAGGATTCAAAAGAAAGGGTGGAGGCCTGTAAGACTTGTCTCCCCTATTCTTCTATATACCAAAAATGTAGGCTTGATACGAAACGATCATGGCATCACTCGTTAGCGCGGGAGGGAGGGCGTTGACGGAAATGGGCATCGCCGTGCATACTGTCCCGAGATTCCCATTATACTATGACCGAGCACTAGTACAGGATTAGGTAAGAAGTCTCTCGGATATGGTGTGAGGGGTCTTAACATATCGATTGGTAGTTTCTGAACATTTCGACTTCTAGATCCGCCTCCTAAGTTCTTATGAACCTGATCAAACTCGTTGCTTGCTAAAGCCCTGACAGTGCAGGTACCCTGTTGCCCAGCAACTTTCTGGAATCTTTTTGCAAACACTTAGAAATAGTCCAAATCTGTATATAAATGTAAATTAAGATCTTAAATTCTATTTATCATTTTCTTCCTTGACTTTAAAGTCGGTGTATTTCCAACTGAAGACCTTGCAATTGAACTTGCGGGTATTAATTATACTTTATATGATTTTTGAGACCTTTTCCTCGAATGTTTAGATCGCGATGCCCAAACCGGCCGCTTCAAAGCCGTTCTCCTCGGCTAGCTCCAACCAATCTTCGGATCACGCTGACCGCTATTTCAACCAACTGAGCCACCCCTAAGGTCCCCCGAAGCCAAAATAAAAGTTTTTCACCTATCGCAATTATTTAGCCGACAGCCTTACCTGGCCTCGTACCTAGGCGTTACAAAAGGATGGCCTTTGTTTGGGCTTTGCCCATTTCTAATTTTTTTACGAAAAGGTATGCAGAGCATTGGGTAATATCCCGACGGGGCCCAACACAAGTTTCTGAAAGGTCAGTTTAGAGTCAACAAATCGAAGCCTTCAAACGGGTGCTGCTAAATACTACGAAACAGCCAATTGAGCTGAAATCAGAAATAACCAATCAAATACACAAAAGATACAATTTGTAACAAGATACTTACCTAGTAAATCTATAGTTGCCGATTTATCAACTGTGGAGGAGAGGATTCAAGGTCCATGGGATATTTCGTTGTTGGAGTCAAGCTACCATGCCCTTTCAATTTCGTCTGACAAGGCCTAGGCTTGGGCAACAGAACGGCTAACCAGGTCTGCGGGGCTAACGTTCGCACGGCGGGGCTGCCGGCAATACAACCCCAGCTAGCTTACCTAATGAAATATACCAGCTGCAGGTTCGGCTTCAAATTGGAAGAAAAAGAAAAGTAGATGCAGACACCTGGATCTTAATCATTAGTCTGTATGGAGGCTACACAAAGTATGGGCAGGAATAGGAATTTTGGCTTAGGATATCTAAGAATACATGTCTCTAGCTATGCTATCGATATTATCTACCTTCACAGAAAGAACAAGAAACCTCTTCCACCCAATTTACTCCTTGGTATATCTCTAGCTCAATCCTGCCCCCGGTTTGAAAATCGAAGAACCCATGCGGTATATATTTCATATACTCTTGTATCCTTATACCATCGAACTTCACATAGAATACGTCGCCGCTTTTCTTTAAATCCGGCTCTAACCTCTTAATCGTAGTAACCGACTGTGTGATAGCCCCAACAAGCTGACGAACCGTAATCGGCTTATCCGGTTCAAAATCCAGTTCCGACAATCGACGTAAGTACTTCTCAGTCCTCATCCGTGGATTGTACGGACTGGCTCTCTTTGCAGATTTGAAGCTTTCAAATCCGCGGCCGTATATGATTTCCGTATCACACATAGGGGTGTTGAATATCCGCTCATCCCAATGCCATGCCGAATTCAATTGAATAGCAAAGCGGCCCTTCTCAGTGAAGAAATTCTCTTCTTTCTCGTCGTCACTATCAATCGAGTCCTCAGAGCTGCTCTCATGATCTATGGACGGCTCGGGTAGTAAGAGGCTGCCCTTGCTTCCTCCTAGCGAGTTTGGACGTAAATAGAGATCCCTATTTCCGATGAGAAAGAAACCCTGTGGCATCAGATTTCGACGCCAGGAGGTATATTGTGGTCTAGGCCCAACATTGATAAAGAATCCAATAGAGTGTTCCGCTTCATGCATAAACCTATGAAGGAGAACCATAGGAGTGCGGTTTAGAACAATATCTTGCGATATGATTCCAACATTTTCGTCTGTTTCACCCTCGTTTGTCGATATGCTAACGGTGATTTCGGCAGAGGCTATACTGAAGTCGCGAAGTAGCCGTGTATCGTGCCGGCTTTTGAATTTTTTCATATTCGTGGGTTCCGGTAGCTGTTGGTTGGGTATATATCGTCTGCTATGGGCATTTGATTTCGCAAGATATTCTTTCCACCGGTGGCAAACTTGCGAGCAGGCGAGAGTTTCCGTCCAGTCTACTTCATCGAGAACTTTGAACTCGATTTCTAACGGAAGATTCTCGTAACCCATTGTTGGATATTGTTGGAAATTTGAGGTTAAACGATTCCGACGACCTGGTTTTTGGGTGCAACTTTGTGACAAAAAAGCGAAGCTGTGCTAATGGCGGGGAGCACGAGCAGCTTTAAAAGTTCGTCGTTTGGGCGGGTACTAGTTTCGTCGGGAAGAAATGTTCGCGGCACAGTGCACTCCTTCCATCAGCGTCACAGCAGCTAGCCGATCGGATTCTGAATGCAATCAAGTCGTGTAACCACCTTCACAGTTTGAAGCTCGAAGTCCTTTTGCTTGCGAGGCCCAGGAATTTAGAAATTGGGATTCCGGGGAAAGGTTTAAAGATACTACCATTTCGCAGACATACTTCGCAGCCTCCTTGGTATTTATGGTTTCCCTTGCTGCGCGTTCCTAAGAGGTCAGCACAAAAGAGGAACGGATGGCACCGCATAATTAGAAACTCTCTGAGGAAAAAAAAAAAAAAGTTGTTTACTGGAGGAAAACTCGGCAGTGAGTATCGTGCTTAAAGCATAGAATAAAATCAAATCAACGGGAGAAAAAAAGGCATTGCCTCTAGGCGAATGGGATGCTTCTATTTCTTGTCTTCCTAGTCCAATTTAGGCCATCCCAATACACACGGCTCGTGATCTGTTGTTGGGATTGTTGGTATATAGTCATAGCCAGCTAGGATTGGAGCATTTCAATGTCATAGGATGAAGCTGTAAAAATGACGATGCAGGTCTCGCGCACAGACAAGGGTAGCAGAGAACGATTTCAATGCGCCCACCACCTTTCAGGTGAAATCAGTGGCAGGATCTAGATCTTGGCACCCAATGAGGCCCTGGCCTAGCTGGGACTCCCAAATTTGAGAGGACCTGCGCACGAGACTCTTGTTCGAGGCCCTCATATATATAGCAAAGAGGTCAATGCATCATGCAGGTTACTCGGAAACCATAGAATTTCAACCAGACTTGGAATTGTGTTGGGCTAGATTTTTACCTTGCCGCATCAGCTGTTTCGCCTGGAGTATTCTGAAAGGGATAATTGAAAGAGGAATAATTGTGATTTCTAACTTGCATCATGCATGCAGATCAAGAAAGGGCCATCACCAACGCGAAAAATACAACAAACGGGCACCCAAGCCGACGGAAAATCTATTTCAGGTTAGGATACGGACTATCTTATCACTAAGTGGATTCATACGATGCAAGTTATAGAGAGTGGAAACATATGTTGGCATGTGATTCAATTACACGTTTCTAAATACTACAAGGAATTCCAGCGCTGTATATACTAGCTATATCTGTCCCAACTGTATCTATGTACATATCCTGTCTATGCCTAGGTATCTACGTCACATCTATGTACTAACTATATCTATATGTCCTAATTACAATGTAATGGATTGATTATATTATAATGGCATAACTCTACCAGAACCGATATCCCCGAGACCCGTCCCAAAACTCGCTTTCCCAGATTCCATCATATAGCCAGGGAAATTGTTCTTCCATCTCCTTAAAACTGAGTGGTTCCGCCACACCATAAGGTATGTCGCTTTCATCCTCCATCTCAACCGAGTACGCCAATGGTAGATACTCTTCTCGGTCTCCTTGTACACCCTTGAACCTCTTCGTATGACAATGGTCGCGAAAATAGTTTATTTTACTAAAGACCACGATTTTCAGCGAGGGTAGGAAGTTTGGTAGTGTTATTTTGGCGAATTGTTGGGCTTTTGCTTGTAAGAATAGAACCCTAGTGGGGACTTTTAGGAGGGCATCAAGGTCATTATCATCGTCTTCTTCATCAGAATCAAAATCTGCCGGGTTGTATCTGGGCTCCCCGAGGATATGCACAAGTTGTATGCTTTTAGATGAGATATACCACCTTTACAACATGTTATACAAATATATTAGTATATTGTCGTGAACTTCACAATTTGAGGAAATAGAATACGTACCACCGGCTAATTCACGGGTACCTTGAGGATCTGCAGAGCGGCTAGTTCCGCTATGATGCTCTTCTCCCTCTCCTCATGCTGCTCTCTCGTAAGAAACCCCTCCATATCCTCCATACCATACCAGTCACAACAGCAAATTCTTAGCTGTCTCAAGGTGTCCTTCACTCTGAAGAAACAATGGTTTGACGGATCGAATTTTGGAAACTGTGGCAGATTGCAAGACCGAAATTCCTCTAACTGTTCGCACTCTGCTAGCAGGCTTTGAAGATTATTGTTTCTGCTGACATAGCGTGGAATTTGGTCTGGTATCGAGTCGTCGAAGTATATGATCCCCAAACAAAAATGAAGGCGCTTGACAGTTGACAGGTCCAAGGCGTGAGAACAGAACAGGTCGTCCCTGTCGCATGATTTGCGATCGGAATCACCCCGGTCTACAACTTCCGATCTAAACAAAGTGAGGCCTTTCCCGACTCTCCTGTTCGGATTTGCTTCAGCCCAATATCCAATTGGGATATCGTTCCCAAGCAGAGATAGTTCCCGGAGGGACTTCATTCCAAATATCGTATCAAGCAATTTGATCCCATCGGCCCAGAGAGCTGGTTTTTTGACTGGACGGAGCTCAGGTTCCCAAAACTTCAGGTCAAGACTATGCAGATTTTTCAGCCTGCATAGTAATCTAGTTAAGGCTGTGACATCCGTTTCTCTGTCCGAAAGATTAATGTTCAGGAATTGAAGAGCGAGGGCTCGTAAGTTGTAATGGTGTAGGCCAAGATAGTCGAAGTACCCTACATTGGAGGCGCATGGCGACGGGACATTTAACCTGAGAGCTCGCATGTTTCTATTATGTATGAGAAACGGTAATACATCTGGTCCCGCCTCAAGAGATGAACAAAGGGACAAAGAGTGTAATTGGTTTTCCTTTAGCATCGGCTGGACCGTCGAATTGATAAACTCTATCGTCGATGGACTAATCCCTCTCCCTGCATCGGGGTGGATTACCTGGAGATTACGGATGTGTTTGAGGTGAGGGTTCGGAAGCTCGGTATTGAAAAGGTTCTCCTTTTGGTAAAGATCGATTCCATGTTTATGATGTGGTTTCAACCGAATTGTGGAATACAAAATCGGGATAACTATTGAGCTGAATGCTTTTGATACAAGGCAGACCTGTTTCAAATCCGTCGTATTTAGCCGTGGATTTATTGATGTGTTTTGATTATTACCGGGAGATGACTCAGCTGAGACAACCCGAAGCTTAAGGTAGACGTGCCTCGTTGACAATCAACATCTTTATTTCGAAGGGTAATTCTGCAAGATAGGCCATCTTGATTAATTAAATTGCGTAGGCTGCTGTAGTAGCTTGTTTGAAAATATCGAGTGTTAAAGTGCAAAATTCATAGCTAAAGCCATCTTTAAATTTATAAATCACGTTATTAAGCGGGGTGGAGCATTGGTCGAGGCTAAAGCCAAATACGTAATTCGATTCGAAGCACGTTTTGGGAATGGTTCCGAGACCTTTAGATCTTGAATTGTCGACATCGGATTTAGTTCCCGCTGGAAGCCACAAGACTTGGTACCTTTTTAAAACAGCCTTGTACATATTTGACCTCATAAGTGCGGTTCTGTTTAGCGAGTCGGAATGGATCCATGGAGTCAAGATTTTCTTGAGAAATATGGCCAGTGCACAGCTGCACAGGATAGCGAAACCTTTCCGTCGGCTCCAGCTTCTATTTTTTGGTTTGCAATTTAAAAGACCCACAATTGCACAGGTTCCGAACTATAAATAGCCAATTTAGGAACCAGGAATACCTTCAACTACCGAGGCCATGGGTCGAAAAATTGTGTGAAGACGTTTTTGGAGTATAAGAATTAATACTGATTATTAAGCATCGGTTACTTTGGCTTGATGTCGGCCACTCCAGGTAGCTAAAAATGTAATATCATGATGTGGGGGCAGCCAATGTAGCAACTAATTTCTACCACAAGGATCCATCGCTGTATTTTATTAGCCAACCTGCGATACTTCCATTGGCAGCGATAACTTTATGACTTACTCATCCGCCCAAGGTTTATCCCTTCTCTCGAACTCCATGATCCTCATATCAGGAAAGAGCCATCTAACCTCCCCGATGTCGGTCAACCTTAGGCTAGGAATCAACTCCTCCTCTTCTCTAACATAGTCCACAAGATATATTATCGGGTGCTGAGCAGTTACGTATATAGGAGGTGGTATTAGTGTAAAAAATGCTATCACGGAAAGTTTGGGCTGTTTGCCTCTAATATTGGTATGGTAGATGTGTTTTTTTGCGATTGCAAGGGCATCATTCGCTGGTTCGTATAAGGCTCCGTTCGCGAACCTCGGAGTGCCTACTATCCGCAAAAGTCTCAGATTTTCTGGTAGAATGATCTATAAATGTGACAAGGGCATTGTATTATTAACAAAGCTTTCACAGTCGAGGGACTCTGGTTTTTAGGGTTATACGGAAGGAGGCTCACAGGTCTATTATCCCTGACCAAATCGATACCTAGGGCTACTTCTTCCAACAGGGGCCAGCTCGTGAGAAAGAACCCGTCGTAACCGTTATCGGGAGGCAATTTGAATTTTATCGTTCGCACTGTGTTGTCCAAAATGTAGCTAGAATTCTTATGCTCGATCCATACCCTTCTTAGGGTCTTACTATGGTAATACTTGATCGCATCATATTTTGGTAGATTTTGCTCTCGTGGGAAGATAATATAGAGAGTTTCGAGAGGCGACAGCCTCGGTAATATTGTTTCGAATGTTTCCGGCGAGCAGGTTTCAATCAGCTGGAGGGACTTGAGATTCGGCATTTCTTCAATATTGCAGATCGTCTGGAGGAGAGATTCGATCCGTGGACAATGTTCCAAACGTAGTGTTCTGAGGATTTTATAATCAATCAAATTTCTGGCGCAATCATTCAGGAATCTACCAAGATTAGGGAATCCGTAAATGTAAAGATCTCGGAGGACTTTCAACGCTGCTTCAATCTGTAGGAAAGTGTATGGGTTCGAGAACATATCCGGATACCCTAAGAAGCTTTTGAGTTGACTTCCCAATGGACATAATATGGCCAATGATTTGAGGGATTCACCCTTGTCCTCGATGATGGTCCAGAGATCTCGAATGTGACTGAGATAGCACATATCCGTGACATATAGAGATTCAAGATTTGGAAATATTCCCGGAGTAAGTACTCTCTCAGACGCCCTTTGTGACCAAAAGAGGGAGGCTAGGGGTAGACAAACTTTGCGTATCGCCGTTTGTTGACGCAAAAACGGTTCTCCTGGGAAGTACTGGAGATAATTGTCTATTCCCCAACCGTTGAGCCTGCAGGACAAAACATTAGAATCCTAATTTTCCTAAAATACAATTGCATGAATGGATTCAGACTGACACAAATGTATCCAGCTGGTTCGGCTGGAGTTTTAGAAGGAAATTTTTGAGCCTCACGGCCATGATTTCTGCTTTCACTGTTTGGCGGGATGGTCTTTCAGGGTATGATGAAATATATAAGCTCCTGATAATCGACTTGGCGTCTGGTAGATTTAGGAAATGATCGAAGTCCATTTCTGGGTGCGCATCTTGATCGAAATGTAACACCACTTCTCCACGATATAAATACTCAATCGCAATATCCTTAAATTGTCTCGAAGTCAAGCAAAGGTTGTATAAGGTACTCTTAACAGGAACTAGCTGTTAATATATCCAAGAAGGTAGCGTGGGACAAGAATAACGATTAGTATATAGCCGAAATCGAGTTTAGGGGGTTGGAGTTAACTTCGAGGCTTAGAGAAAAGCTGGCTGGTACAGTAATAGCTGATATGCCTGGGCTCCTTGTAGTGGTTGGGAGTTTAACATACGTATCGGAAGATCAAATGCAAGATCTCTGGAGGTAGAACCGGGACAAGTGAGGACGATGGTTTAAGATCGATATCGCCTGCGCCGTTTCCAGAACCCCCTTTAATAAAAATATTTGAACCACCATCGTCACTAGTAGGTAAAGGTACGGCCGATTGGATTCGGGCGTTTGTTGACATTGCAGGTGCACTGCACTCCACCCGGACTCCGCGTGGCTGTCTAGCGCTGGGTGAGGGTCCTTTTGGCCTACAGGCGAGTTTGGAATAGAGAAAATGACCCGAGATACTATAAGTCTATCTTGGATGGTCTTCTATTACAAGTGTGTATGTTGAGGGGATTCTCGAGTAGCCAGGGTGGATTCGATTCGAGGCAAGGTCGACTGGGCCAATGCAAGACTGACGTCCTTGTCGCAACGCGAAAAATACCACACGGATTAGACCCACGTTAGTAGCCCTGCGGTGTCAGTTCAAAGCAAGCTTTAAAATCACCATGTAGGATGGATGAAAAATAAAACTAGTAATAATTACCCTCGATTAATCTGGGTCTATGGTTAGTATATTCTTTTGCTTGCTGCGATATCCTAGTCATTGTAAGTTTCTGAGGATATTTTTGTTTATCAGTTCTAGCTTGAGTCAAGGATATCGATGCAAAGATGCTCGACATCATGCGACACGGTTATATATCCTATTATTAATATATTCTACTTAGGGAAGATGTTGGCCTAAATATTTCTATCTGCATACGTTTATAAAGTGAGAAGATCTCTGGGCAGGAACATAAGCTTGGGACGAGAGTTTGGATCAGTATTGGCGGTGTCAAGGATCTACGGAGTTAAGTGGCGACAAGCAGTTGGTGGACACAACAGCTTGTTGCCCATAGCTGAGACCGTTGCACCACATCTGACATAAGTAACTGCCGCAGCACCCTTCAAGTGCGAACACCTTTCTTACGAAACAATACCGTGATCAGGATCTCAAAAATTTCCCCCTGCGAAGGTTCAAGCTAATCATGGAAGTTCGAACCCCTCAAACCCTTCACCTGAGTAGGAATGCAATACACGAAAACGCGCCACAATGCACAACAACAACGCGATCCTACCTCCTGAGCATCCCACCTGAAATACTCCGATATATTCTCGAATATGTGAGTATAAAATTTCAACAGTGTAGTAATTGACGCAAGACGCTAGGGGCAATTACAAAGAACGCGGGCTTCAAAATATCCGAACTAATCATACACATATTGGGATAGACGCTTCTTGTTGGAGGTTTGCCCAATGTGGCACTCACATGTAGGGCACTGAACCCCCTTGCTACGGAAATATTGTACAGGACTGTCACGATCAACACAAGCTTTAGTGGGTTCTTCATATATCAAATAGAGAGTCTCCTACACCTCAACCACTCGGGTCTTCAATACATTAGAAACCTGAGAATCCAGGATAACTACGTCTACGATGATTTTCCTGAAGGCATAGATTTTGGAGATGGGGCATCTTTCGCGCGACCCATCATGGAGATGCATCTCAGGCTTCTCCTGCGACGTCTCAAACTAGGACAACTAAGGGAGTTTCAGTAGGTTTAATCCAGATCGATCCCGACCGAATATATAACCGGTGTTAGATTAACCAGTAATCGACACAGCATCTTGACACACCAAGAGGACCCGCTGAGAACAATTCCGAACACTCTTGTAGGCCAATTGGCAGGTGTTAAACACTTGAGCTTGCCGGCGGAGTTAGTGAGAACCTGTGATTGGGTTACCGATTCCAAAATCACTTTTCGCGGACTTGAGTCATTCCGCCTAACCAACATTTGCAACTCACAAGACTTCATTGATTTGTGGCGGTTTCTCGAGAATAGCGTTAGCTCCTTAAAAACACTATATCTCAGCAGCATTTTTAAACACGGCGAAATAACAGGTGATCTACTCTCCCTAAATAGCATCGACCCGGTGTTCCTCATTGATCTCAAGGATATCCTACCCAAACTCCTTGCTATGAAAACCAGTCTCCGTCTTACTAACCTCCGATCTTTACAATTGTTTGGCAGTTGCCATTCTGAGACACTCAACGAAGCTATCCCGATGTTACAGCCGCTGGAGACACTCTATCTATACCCCTACTACAAATCTCACGGGGCGGCTCCGGAAAAACTGTCATTTAGCATTCTGAATAACCACAAGGACACCTTAAGACGGTTCTGGTTCGAAGATCCTAAGTTCTCCCTGGTCTCCTTTGATGCTGCTTCCGACAGCTCAATTACGAAATTAGAAATGAATAGCTTTCCCAAGGTTGAAGAGGTTTCCGTTACTACTGGTAATATTCATCAACTTGAATATGTCAGTCTATCGAACCCCACATCCCTCCGTGTGAGTGTTTGTTGGCTTACTTGCAAATAGTTGCAATTGGGTCTCCCCATTAACACGCGGCTATTGCGTATCCTCGACGCATTTCCATCGAGTATACATAAGCCTTATGGCCTTACGGAGTACGCTCTGACGGTGGTCAAAACGCATATTGCTTCTTTAAATGGCCAAAAACCAGCGCTTTCATTAATTTCAATTGGTCCCTATTACCCCTCCCTCGATACACAATCGTTCGTTTCTGACGACGTACGCATCAAGTTCTTGGTGAAGTACGACGAGGATAAGGACACGGTATGGTACCCGGTGTTAATGGAGGTAGAAACTAAAACTGTGGAAGAGAGGTTTCCAGAGTGTGATATTGTGCATGCGGAAAGACCTGAAGGGCCATGGCAGCCAGGGTAATTTATATTCTCATACTTGTTGTCATAGATAAGCCAATACCTATATCCTCAAGACTACGTCTACAGTGGCCTTTACAACGAGGCTTGTAATTTTGAGTCACCTAAGAACCTCTATTATTAAGTTGATGTTGTGTGTTGTGGGGGTTCCAGGCCAGCATTCGATGCCTGTGCTGAAAACTAAGAGTTCTCTATTGGGTTCAGTATCTCCTCTAGAATCACCGAAGCCTGTAGACAGTGAAATAGGCCAGATGACTGCCAAGAGTAGACTAATTACATAATCAAATAAACACGTGATGTGCTAAAAGCATGACTTCGAACGGCCTGAAGTCTCATCATTCGCGCCATACTAATATTAGACCCTTTCTTCAACATGCAACATTTCACACTTGCACATTACAACCTACTTCATCATTCTCTCACCCCGGATACCACAAATCATCCCTGGCTTAGAGCTTACTCTAAGGTCACGATTTTTAGGTATCACTGAAGAGGGACCTCACTGTCCTTGAGCAGCGGTCTTATCCTTATCCTTTGCTCTGGCACTTCATGTGTTCGTTCTTCCTCCACAAATCCGGATAATTACACAAAGCTGGAAAATTCCAAAACAAAAGCCAATAGTTCTCTTAAATTTCATTTACCAATTGCAACCCATTGAGTTCTTCAAGATGCAATCAAGAGCTTTGCCTGACCTCAAGGACCAAATGATCCTATCGTGGGAAGCGCCAAGCCGTGGATTCAGCGGCCCTGATATCTGTCTCTTGCCACCTGAGATACTTAGCATGGTTGTTGAATATGTATGTACATGTACACACTCAAACCCACTCCCTTTAGATGTCATTTAACCTCCTTGGTGATATATTGGTTAATATAAAGGTCTTATAGCTGCCACGGCGTACTTTGGTTGCCATGTGCCGTGTGTGCAAAACATTTAAATACGTTTCTAGCAAGGTTTTGTACAGGCGGCTTGATATTCCAATCTCTACCACTGGTTTCAACGCGAGAGCCATCGAGAGCTTGCTGCAGCCCAATAATAGGGGTTTGGAAGATATCCGCGAACTCTACCTCGTTCTTGAAGGCCAATTCGATGAAGGCGAGGAGGGCCTTTTGGTTCTGTGTATTCCCCAGAAGAAACTATCCTTTACACGCAAGTCCAAGCGAACACTGACATGCTTTTGCGGCTCTTGCTTCGGCGCTTCCGCCCAAACCAATTACTATCGTTTGGGTAAGCTAACTAAATACTCTGTCATAATATCTACTACTACGAAGCTAACAATTCTAAATTATAGGATTGTACATCTAGAAGGACAAGAGGAAGGTTTTACATTCCATCGACCCCCTCCACTACCAAAAGAACTTTTGGCGATCCAATCGGGGATTAGAACTGTGTCGTTGCCTAGCACGCCAATGGTAAAGGGGCTTGAGGGCGTGTTTCCAGGGTTAACTCATCCCGAGCCAATAAGTCCTCTCGCGATCGGGACTTTCTAAATCTATGGAAAGTCTTGCGAGATTCCGCGTCGTCATTAAAAACGCTATGTCTTGAAGGCGACCCCAGTTTACCCCCGGACTACGGATTGATAGCCGCTCTTAACACCCCCCAAAACCAAGAGGTTTTCCAATGACCTTAAAAGAAGATTAAATTCCGTTTTTACAGACCTGGAGTTGCCGAACCTTCACCACATCAAGTTTACTTGTTTCCCCCAGCTAGGGAACTTCCACTCTGCATCTTTTAATGATCTTATCAACTTTAAAAACGTCAAAACTTTGAGTCTCTTTGATTGCCAGGATGCCGATCTTTTGCTTTTGAAAGCTGTTGGTGAAATGCATTCACTCAAATATCTTGAGTTAGTGGACAGCTGCTATGCAAAGACGGCTAATAAGATTTTACCTCAATTGAAGCCTCTAGAGAGACTCTGTTTAAGAGTACTGGTACCAAAGGGAGAGAAAGGCAACATAACATCCCAAAGCATCCAAAAACATCGAAATCTTGAAATTCTCTGGTTAGAAGACTCATTAGATACAATCGGAGACCCATTACACGACCCTTCACAGACAGAAGCCTACTTAGAGAAGATAGTCTTCTTCGACTTCCCATATCTTAAAGAAGTAGCCATACTCTGCAACCGGTACAAATTTCTGGTGAGTTAAACTAGAGCATCTCGCCTTAATATTCTCGAGTTCGTACTAAGTAGCCAAGATATCCCTGCTAGAAAGCGTTTCGATCGTCCGTCTTCGGGTCGTCGCCGATGATTCCCGACACACCTGTCCCTCAGAAGAAGCCCGTTTTGCGATGTATGCCAACGAACTCGTCAAGCACAATATTAATCTTCAAGAAGCGGATAGGAAAGGTTCCCTGTCAGTGATTATAGTGGAAGCGGTCACATTGGAATATGGCCGAAGAGAACATATACATCGAATAATCAAGGATGCCCCAGAAGACGCAATACGGATATACCATGTCACGTACAGCAGAAATGTATTTGGCTTGGTAGTACACGCTCTCAGCCCAATCACTGAGGAACAATTCGAGCAGGTTCATCCCCACTCGAGGATCCTGAGCTATGAACCAGAAGCCAAGCCTTGGGATCCATAATTGCATTAATTGTGCGTTGGACTTGAAAATTGCAACAAAGTTAGTCAGCTATCCTGCGGCTGAATTTACGTCTTGTATATTTACAACCTGCTGGGCCTTTGTTTCTTTGTTCGAAAGCATCTTCCTGCTTTTTGTTTTACTTTCCAGTACATCACATATTCAATTTAGGTGCTATTAAGTACCCTATTTTTTTGAAAATGGAATTTCATTCTTCGGGACTAGAAAACACTATTAGAGGTTTCGTCTGGGCTAACCTGCCTTTGGATATATCTTACCTCATCCTCGACGCGCTCGAATGGCCAAGCCACTCAGTTTGCAGAAGAGTATGCCATTCCTGGCGTACCTATTTTGACCAGCCCAGACTGGTCACAAAACGCTATAATTCGCCTATAATCGCCAAAAGGGCTATCCACAAAATTCGAGAGCTCGATGGAACCGTGACCACCAATATCTTCGAACTACCGGGCCAGGCAGAAGTTTCTCTAAAACAAATCCATCGTATCCTTACGGGGCCTGTACTTGCATTCTTTCTATATCGAGGTCCGGAAACACGGGTGGTTGATTTTGGAAAATACTGTTACTTTGCGCCAGAAGAGAGAGCATTTTATCGATCCCGGGTGCGGAAGGCCGAATCTACAGATCTCAGGGGCTATTTCCCCGATGCCATTGTCGGAAAAATAACAAACATGATGTTTAATCCGGAGTACGATGAGGTTGACAGCGGCAGTGAAAGAGAAGGGATCGAAGAATATACACCACTGCCTATCGGTCCCTGGGCTCTTCGGTTAAATCATATTCCGTTCGCCGACGAAGCTGTGGTTTCTGAATCTTCTTTGCCAGTGAAATTTGAGCCTCGTTTTGCATCTCTAACCGATCCCCAGATTTTTGTGCTGGTTCGAGAATACCTCCGTGAGCACATCAATAAACTTTCGAGGTCTCCAACAGTTAGCGAATTAGTAATTGGGATTATTAGGGTGATCGCTCGCTATTTTAGAGATAAGGAGCACTCTTATTTGGATGGCATGGGTGTATTTATATCGTTTAGGGGAGTTATGAATGACCAACATTCTTCGCCCGGTTTTCTCCCTATCGAGATGTCAGTAGAGAGCGCCTGTGCATGGATTGAAAGGGGGGACGAAGAGGAAAAGGACTACGAAGAGGAGGGGACAAAGAGGCAGCAGGCAAAGAGGCAAAAGACAATGAAGAAGAGAACAGCGACGAATAGACTTGCGTAGTGATATCATAGTTCCGAGGATATAGACCTATCCGAGTGTATTGTACTAGGGCTTAGAGTGTACAGAATGAATCAAATGTTCACACTTTAGGCAAAGTTACAATATTTATGTATCTAAGTATGTAAATCGCCGTTCGGTAAATTCAAAAGCCATAAAGAAGCCGCTCCAATACCCAAAGAGACCGACCGACTCCAATCCCAATTTTAGAAAACTGCATACAGACTTGCCTCAAGCAACCAAACTCCAGCATATATGTATACTTTTGTGTCTATATTAAAAAAAGAACAATAACGCGAAAAGGCACAAAATGAACGAGTTGAAGCTGCTCTGACCAAACATATGTAGCGGACTTGCGGATGCAGATGATGGTTCATCGGCCGTTGGTGTAGGCGGTGCAGATGTACTTTCAGGAGCAGTGGTAACTGGTGGCATTGTATTCTTTGGCGTCGGATCTGTCGTTTGAATCACGACGAGTTCGGTGTTAGAGTCGTCTACACTGGAGCTGGATTCCACAGTGAACAAGCCAGACAGCGTCCTGGATCTAGCCGTTGGTGTCGATGCAGAACTACTGGCGGGCTCGACTTCAAGCGACTCAGGGGACTCAACCTGCGTAGACGAAACCGATAACTCTGGGACTGAGGAAGTCGTTTCGGCTACTTCCGTTGGTGTAGTGATAGATACCACTACTCGAGTAGCAAGTTCGACTGGAGCTGGAATTGGGGTTTCGGTCTGAGGGGCTGGCTCAACTGTGGGCGTATTCCCAACAATTGGAGGTATCTCTGTAACACTAGTCGACATAGAAGAAGCCACAATTGGGATCGGGTCGGCGGATGAAATTGCCTCCGGTTCTGGAGCAGGAGTCGGCTCTACAGGAGCTGCTGGGCTCGAGGTGGAGACAGATGCATCATCGTCACCGTCACCCCCGCCACTCGCGGACTTTCCGAACCCAATACTGAGGCGCTGGGCAGAGTTGACCCCGGTTATCTTGCAGAACTCGAGGCCATAGCTCAAAAGACCTTTTTTTTATCAAGGATGCTTGTCAAATTTCGCTCTTTGTAATCCATGAGGAGAGATACGACATACCCGAGACATCTGCGTATCCACAGTTGATTAAAACACATGGGAGTAGCGATTCGTAAAAGGCCTGGCTATCGCAGATGCAAGTTGCATTTGTTGATGGACATCTGGTCGCACCGACTGCAGCAGGAAGACAGTCTTCCTACATCGGATAAAAGGAAGGGGCCGGACCTTAGTCATGTCGTCTTTTTTTTGTTTCCTGGAGTTTATAAGGCAGGTGATTTGAGACAAGTTATACATACTATGCATGCTGGCAGTTCTGCCCTCGCCAAAATTATACTCCTCGCCGACGCCACCTTCAGAAGGAATAAACACAAATTATACCGCGATACGAAACGCATTCTCGTTTAATATATTGTCGACCGGGGAGTATTAATATCGGCTAAAATTCCGGCGTTGAAAATGGAGTTCAAGAAGCAAAATATGAACATAAGACTCAGAGCTCTGAAAGGATTGTGAGGGGAATGAAAAAAATATCCCTTGTCGCACATCCCCTCTTGCGCGGGGGATTTTTCCCATCGTAACGATTATATATTGCAGCGTCTGTGCCAAAAAGTGGGAACAACCCCAGTCCAAAAACCGTAAAACCTGAAAAAAGTTATCAGACGAAAAAAAAAAAGGAGATTCGGGACATTTTTTCCCTCTGTTAAGCCCCGTGAGTCTTTTTTCTTCAGCAGCTCAAAAATGCAGAAAGCCTTGTCGAATGATATGGTCATGCGGTTCGGCGGCGCACATACCAGAGCTTTAGCTCTTGCGACTCAGGGTAAGGGTACCCATAGCTCCAGCGAGCTATGGAGGTTTAGTCAAGGTTGAGCTGCAGCCTGCGTCCTTGTGAGCATTAAGAGATTTCGTCCCGCCCCCTGCAGTCCTGGCAAGCCCCTCTATGAAGATCTTATTGTTCTGGCTAGACCAAGCTTAATGAGATATCGATAATGGAGGGTAGCCCCACTTCCAACGTGCCGTGCACACCATTCGTCTAAGCGAGTATGGCTGCCAAGGAGCTAGTAAGAGCTATCAGCTGCCTAAGCTTACGGGACGGGAGGTAAAAAACTCCAATGTTTACGTCAGAATTTAGATATCAACTATGACACAGACGTGAGACGGAAAAGCCGGGTTTGGGTTTTACGTTTGTTCGGTTTTTGGGAGTTGAAGCCGTTAAAGAAGTACACAATCCCCGGGTTTCCTGCTGCCAAACAAGGTTGAACGTTGAATGCAAACGAGCGAGCAGATTGATTCATGTATGGTTTGCCTATCCATGCCGAAGAACGGACGAAATGCGCTGCACGTCATACAGGAACAAGGAATACTTGGGATGCATTGATCGAGCTGGAATACGGAAATCTCTTGTCGCCTTGACTAAATGTAAGCGCTCTCGCGTTGACCCTAGCCCGCCTGCCTTTATAACGTTACTGCAGAGCTGCAGAGCCAACCAGTTTAAGGGCTTATACCAAAGTTGCATTGCGCAAAATCCTGGCGTTTCTTGCTACTCCTCGTAACGGAATATCGGAACTATACGATCCATCTAGGAAACGAACTCTCGGAGATATAGTGGGGAAACAGCCGGTATTTTTGCGTGGAAATAGTGCGCTAATGCACCCCGACTCGAAGAAACAGAAATCTGCGACGTCAATGCAACACAAATTACGGTGCATTCAGCCGACGTTTAATATATTTGGGAGTCTGTGCATTGCTCAACTACAAAATGTTTATCATGATATGACTTAAGGAGTATAATGTTTGACCCCTCACAAAATTGCCGTTAGAAATTGTTATGAAGCTGAAACAGTGGCCATTGTATTAATATACGATCGTATTTTTTTTGCTTAGATCTCGATAACATATAGGAATATAGGGGCGATACAGCCGTTCTGTCGGCTCGATATACTCCACTACAGGCGATCTGTGCGGGCGTCAAAACCCATGAAACAAATCTCAAGACTTAAATCTAGCGGCCCGTACCGTAAATGCATACATCCTCGTTGTAGCATGCGTCTGCATGGACAGGCAAACAACTGTAAACATCTTTTGAATGGTCGTTGACGTGATCGAAATTTAACTTTCAGTAGATGCATGGCCGCATTTCAGCTTAGGCCAGGTAGGAGTTAGCAAGAAATTCCACTGTCCGTGATAACGGACAACGTCAGTTCCTTGGTGTCAAAATATACCAGGGATTGCGAATGATCCCAGAACGAAAGGTGGCTGGTGTCTAGTAATATATTATGTACACCTGACTGGATCGACAGCTTTAACTTTCACGCTCGGACTCTGAGGGTACTATAAGAGACTAAAATGTGATTATTAAATGTTCAAAGAAAAGGAAATTTTATTACTTTCTCCAATCGTGCATCCCGTCTCGCTCTTTGATAGATTTCCAAATGGGTGTCGGTGCGACGCCAATGGATAGATACACAATTCCCGTTTCCGCCAATACAGGTTTCTTCAAAACTAAGACCAATGATGCTGGGTCCCTCCAAAACCCCTTAACCTCTTCCAAAGCAGATCTCCGTATTAGCTCTAGCAACTCCCTCACCGTGTAAACTCCTCGCAAAACCAATGGAATATTCTTGTTAAGCATAAATCGCAAATGGCCAATAAAATAGTCTAGTGTTTTGTCTTCCGGGTACCGATATCTAAAGCAATCGACTGCAATAGTTGACATCGCTACTGGGAAAACTGGATGGTTGAGATAAGAAAGATTGTTGATTCGGCGGTATGTTCCATCAAATGTCATTCCACCTAAGAAAAGCCTCCATTCGCGGTGTCGATCTCCATCACTCTTCATAGAGTCGGCTAGATAGCTAGGGAGAAATATATCTCGCGGCCTCCCAAATCCTGCATCTTCGCCTGTTGGTGTTGTTTGGACACAGAACGTAATTCCTCCCCGGTAAATCAATTCATGTACAAAAATGAAATTAGAAGGATTATCTCGTATACTGTGGTAGGATTGTGAAATATCCATGCGTCGAAATTGTGATATCAGGCTATCGTATCGTTTTGGTGTTTTAGGAAAGAGCTGTGGCCACCGGTGATAACACGCCGGCTTAGCCTTGCGTTTTAGATATTTACGCCACAACTTGCACACTTGGGAAGCAGTATGATATTGTGTCCAGTGAAGTTGGTCAAGTATTGAAAATTCAATTTCAATGGGTAGTCTTGCAAACGAAATGACTCCTGTGTTCGGCACCATGTTGCGAGCAACTGGTCCCATAACCCCTTTATATTAGAATTAATTCCGTCGACTAGCCTAAAGACGCGATCTGTTAGCTTTGGTCTTCTCGAGAACCGCTTCCATAGGATATATTACCAATATCTCGATTAACAAAGTTGTTTGTGTCTATAATGCGGGATGGTATTATAATGTTACATCGAGACACCAAATTGTGTTGACTGGTCCGTTTGGGTGAAATATTTCAGAATGGTATCGAGTGAATAGGCTGGTTGATATTCTAACCAACCATGGAAGCAACCAGTAAAACTCTGGAAGCGAAAGCGAGGGATTTCTGATCAATTGCTTAGATTCTCGTGTTCAATTTATAGTTAACATGTCTAACCTTGTCCTATTATATTTGCTTTCGAGATAATATATACATCAATTGGCCTTTGCAATCCGAGCACAGGGCATGCATGATGCACGAAATTTCAGCATGCAAGATGTAATAGTACATTCCGCACATGCCGACAGCTTGGTATCCACGCTAGCATCGACCATTTCCTGTTGTGGATGATTGATATCGCATTTTAACTCCGTTTAAGAATCAGACTATCATTCCAATCAATGAGCATCGCCATATCACCCGCTCTCAAGCCTACCCAAAATAGGAAATACCATATTTAGCCTCAATCGAGATATTCCGTCTCACCTCTCGCAAAAGCTACGAAAAGACATATAGGGGCCCTCCCTGTTGTCTCTGAGCACGTGTACAGGCTAATTAAGCGAATAGAAACGCTGCAGTAGATATTCAGATGTTGTTCCGAGATCAGAATTATAAAGAACTTATAAAAGTGGTGCATACGGCCATTAGGACCTCGTATCCGGGCCCCGCTCAGAGCTACGCCTTGCATCAAGTTACCGGGTTTATTCATGCGTGCGGACGATAATATTGATAACTAATATCCGTATAGGACAAGGGAAGCCTTGTGCAGGCCAATCGAGACGGTCCCTGGCTCTAGATCAGATGATCCTCCCATATATAGGTATATATTTTTCAAATTTATTTATGGTACACGATAATGCACGGATAACAGGACTACCAAAGCTTAAAGACTCGACTATCGACCTCAGCTTTTGTCTGGTGGTTTTTTCGCCTGCAGTTATACCGCAGCGGGGGGGTTGTTTGAAGTAAATAGATTAATTGCGCCGGGATTTCGGCCCTTTTGTAAGCAAGACGTAACGCCGACGAAGGGGTATGTCACGTTCGCCATCTTACCAGCCCTCAATATGTCGGAACGATATATATAGTAATTGATAAGTCCACATACTTGAATCGATCGAATATGATAATCGGACGAAAACCGATCACTAGTTTCGGACCTCGAGCGTTCGATTGCTAAATTTTTACAAATACTTCACCTGTGGGGCACATCAGACCACGAGTACGAGATGCTTCACGTGGCCCGTCGGTGGTGGCTAGAAACCGGAGACTCCTGCAGCTTTAACATCGATAACCTGGCCCGTGCTTCCACCAATTCGAATATCTCGAGCTCGCCATAGCGCAAGAGCATTTTATCATCTACTTAGAGGCGGAGCAGTAGGATCCGAGGAAAGGTAGCCAGCTTTCTTCAAAAAATTTTAATCCTCTAGAGGAATTTCATCGTTCTTCTTCGCATCGATATTCAAAGACAAAAATATTTCTCCACAATCTGTGTCTAAAACACAGTGGGGCTCGCTAGTTACACCGGAAAGATATTTCTTACACGGCACTTAATCGCTGGCTCAAGCTTTTCCCCTTATCGATAACTTAAGACATCGCTAACGTATAACTCGTTGGCTAATATAATAACTAGGATACGTTTAGGCATCAAGCATCCGCCACCGTTTAGCCACAACCTTGTCAGAACTTAATTTTTTAGTGTTTCTTGACCCATAAAATCGCAATGCAAAGCCTAAGGTTAGCGGCTCGGTTTGGAGCTGGTAGTCTTCAAGTGTTGGAAAAGTTGTGTTGCCTGAGCTTTGCGAAGCTACACACGAGATCTAGACCACATTACACAGCGCCAGATCTCTTCAATTAACAGATCTAGATCTGCAAGAACATTAACGTCTCAAGAAACAAAATATTTTCAATACACAACGTGGTAACGGGCCCAGAAACACAGATATAAACATCAGACCAAAGAGGCGGTCAAAATGACATCAACTACAATCAACCTCCACAACTCCAGACATCACTATCGATATCACTATCAAGATGGATCGCGGAAAAAGAAGTGCAAGCGTCAATATGGTAATCCCATGATACTCTTCAAGCCATAGAAAGGAGTGTATGAACTTTGAGCTGACAAGTTGCGATAGACATTGGTAGGCCTCGCTTTGGGGGCTCAGAAAAATGGATAACCTTTCAGTTCTGCAGCTATGGAGACCTTGCAGAAGCACTTCCCCAGTATCCCGCCTGATATTCTGGTAGAGCAGGTTGAGATACTCCAAAAAGCAAGGGTATGTCGAGATTTATACCTCTCTATGAAAGAGGCCTACTGTTTTTGTGCCATTCTAACGCTTTTTGTGTAGGACGAATTAGTCGTGAACAAGTACGGCGGCGTAATTACCATGAAGCCAGCATCCACAAGTTCCTCCAATGCATCTAGTTTGCCCAAGGGTATGAAAGAGACGATAGATGCCAGAGTCTCGCTTGGTCGTATGGATGATGCTGATAGATGGTCTCCACCCCGGCCGAGCCCAGAGCGACGAAACAGCCATGCCGCTGTCCGCCTCCCAGACCTCGATGCCTTGGTGATAACGGATAACGAGCATGACGAAGCTATCGTAATCCACAAGCCTCGTCGAACAACTGAAAGGTCGCCTACCCGACCCTCAAGGCATAAAGGGCCTCCTCAAGAACTCAATCCAGAACCTCAGAATCCAACAGCCGACAGGCCCGAAAATATCAACTTTTTGTCTCCTACAAGGGCCGCCAATAAGCCTCAATCTCCGCAAAGAACCTCTCCAATAAAATTACTTGCTAATTCAACATCGGTAACACCCACTTCTGGGGCGAGGCATACTGGCAACGAATCCCGTCACAAATCTGTTTTGCAGTCGCCAGAACATTCTCCGATCAAGAGCGTGCTTAATAATAAAGCTTTGAGGCTCAAAATGCAATCTAATCTTGAAAGAATTTCTGGTTTCGAATCTCCTAAGCATGGTCGCCTCAAATTCGAGAAACAGCCTCCTATAAAAAGCCCATCGCCGCCGCGATCTCGCACAAATATAGACAAAGAAATAGAGGCTGCTACCTCCTTTGTGGCAATCGACAACTATTTTCAAAATAGTTCTCGTCGTTTAAAAGACAACAAAAATGAAGACGAGAACCAAAAAAGAAGCAGCAGAAACACACCGAGGAGTTAACCTGTGAAAATTACTAAGCCACCACTGATCTGGTATTTCACAAATGAATCTGGAGATCTCGGTATGGGACCACCCTCTTTCGTTTTCCAAATGGACGAGGACATACACTTCCCGGAACCTTCGTCTCAGTATGTGGAAAGCGACGCGAATAATTCCGTCGATATTGATGGGAATATTGAAATCAATATGCAAGGCGAGACAATTATGGATCCTACAACGCCACAGATTCTTTCTGACATTACTGAACCCTATCGCAACCAAACTCCGACATACTCCAAGTCATCCATAGCCAAACTTAGTTCTACAAACTCGGAGACATCAACTATTCGGAAGATATCTCTAAGTGGTATAAAGAATGATGAGCAGGTAGACACAGAAACGGAGTTGATCAAATCTGAAGACCCATCGGAGCCGACTATTTTGAATATCAAAGTCGGCCCCCGAGGTCTCATTATCAATGTCCAATGCGCTGGTGATCTTGTAATGGGAGAAACTTCCTTTAATTGATCATAATGGAAAGGGAACAAGACCGGTTAAGGGTCTCCTTCTGTGGAATATTTCATTCATAGTTAGTACCAACTGGAGCGAGAAATTAAGTACTCGCCGTATGTACGTATCGGCACCGAGAAGTACCAATTAAGTTTATGAATTACTACTACGTTCTAGAGATTGTATATCATTCACTGGGTGCATAGTATTATGGAGCCAGATTCGAAGTCTGTAAATTGTTTCTCCTAGGCCTCCATAAAGGTTCAGGGAGTTTGACAATGATAGAAACGACGTTGACTTCCTATTAAAGATTTAGTTTCTTTCCAAAATTATACACACTCAATATGTGGACCAGCAACCGTCTCGTTTCTCGAATAAATAAATTCGACATTTCATTGGTGAAGCGTTGGAAGCTATGCGTTGTGTGCTTGTTGTGTTCGTTCAATTATCGTATCGTAGCAACACAGCGAGACGTCTAGACTAGCTAGACCGACACCTTTCTACAACTAGTTAGAGCTGTACCAGAGGTTCTGTAATTGACGATTTAGGTCGAAATACTGTTTCCAGATCTAAAATAGATGGCTCTTCGTCATCCTCGCAGTTCAATTTCTCTATAAAAAGATCGCTGAATCGAGCTTCGATCGCCTATCCGTTGTTCGTCATGCATATACCCAAGCCCCGTTCGAGGTAAGCGTCAGACGCATATCCACTTCTAGAAAGTATGCATACAATCCCGTCTGCAGAGATCTTATCGTTAGTTCATGAGCATAGACTAAAGTTCGTGTCACTGTCGAGGTTAGGGCACCCTTGCCGTAGGAGTCTATCTGGTCAATGCAAAGCATGATTCAACCAACGATTGGACAAGTTTAGATGCATAGCAATCGAAAAGGGCAAACTTCTAGAAGGACTCTAGAACTCTCTAAGCGAAGATAGCACCGCCCTGTTGACAGTTCTGACATGACTATAGTCATGCAAGAGAACATTAGAAGAGGTATCAACTTCAAGGGTGCAAAAGTTTGGTTCAATGAATAGCTCTAGGGCTCAAAATCATCTCCGGGATGCATATGTGTATTGGTATCCTTGACACAGGCAGGATCATCCATCCATATCGACGCGGTCATGGGGAGCGCCGCATCTTGCTTTGCTGCTTCAGTTTGGCAATCAATCGATCGACCAGGATTTCCTTCCTGATACCTTCTAGAAAGCTTCGGGCAACAGGGGCATGCTATCCTTTCTAGACCGATTTAAGATACCAGGAGCTCGATGTCAGTATTTATGCCGACTAACATTGATGCATACCCCAATTTCCGCGATGAAATGGCGAAGAACCCTGACCAGGGTGTCGTCCGAAAAGGCGAGCCTGGATGCAGCTGTAATAGCGGACGGCTAAGTACGATTGACTCTAACTAACTCCTCGCTGTGAAAAGGGGCGAGCTTTTGTTGATATATTGCGTTACGTGTATTTGCATGCAGATCCATAAAGTGGGGACGTTCAGCTGTGCCATTTTGGGCAATTGCGTTGAGAAATGTTGGATTTGGGGACCCTGCTCCGCGTTTCAAAATCGGTGCCTGTGGCTGGCGGGAGAAGTCTTCTAGAAAATTACTAAAATCGGTCAGTTCTAGTTGATTTCGCCGTCTTTGGGGTTAAGATCTTCTAGGAACTTCACAGAGAGTGTTTCTGTCAATACAGGATTTCGATAGTGCTACATCTAATCCTTTACAAGGAGTGTGACAGTCCGGCATGATCTTGACGCGGTTGATATCTTAATTTATCCAGGTTCGGTTGTGACTCTCGTTTGTGTTTGGCTTGTTCCCTGCACGCTGGTGTCTTCATTCTTCGACAAGAAAATCGTCGTGAGGAAAACACTCATGACTCCGGATGTTGGATCAGGCTAGATGAAGGATGACGTTGAAGTGAGGGAACGCATCATGCCATTGGAGATTCCGAGTTGTCGCGCGAGGCAATTACAAGAATCTTTCTTTTCGCCGCGAAAGCCGATGGGTTAAACTAAACTAAACCTTGGGTATGTTTGCCTCCAAATTTCCTTAAGGTTACGATACAAACGGTCGTCTACCAGATACCTTCCGCATCGAGCGTAGCAAAAGCTGGAACGATCTCTGCCTGGGCTGAGTCGCAGCTACTTCATTAACGAGTAACATGGGCCAGGGACTCTGTCTGGCCACCGCAGATTGATATTCTAGAAAACGAGGATTTAGGTAAAAAGAATGAGAATACTGACTTTGCCGCGTAAGTATTGCATTGCATTGACGATCGATTCGATTCATAGGAATCCCGTTCGATAATGTCGTCTACCGTTATATCGATAAATTCGCATTGGCGTACTTGGCCAATTGGTCAACTTAGGAATTTCACTAGCTGGGAAACTGCCGCATTGAATTTGACCGCCATCCGGAAGATAGGGGTCCCACTCGACAGGGCGACGAAACTATCTATAAGCACTGGGGTGGGGCCACAAACGAATCAGTTCGGAACTCATGGATCCACAAGAACAACTATTTCTTATAGCATTACGAAAGACTATTGCCCTAAGTAAAATTATTTGGACAAGATATATTTTTGGCCTCATATTGTGGGCCATGGGGCTAGAGGAAGGGGCTTCGTTCCTTTTCCCCGTCAAAATTTTATCTAAAAGGTCTTGCAGGGCTTTACAGGGCTTTGTGGGGAGCTGTGGTGTTCTGGACTTAGAGCGGCCGCACCACACACTCAACACCACTCGGCCCAGTCAACCTCAAACATTGGTCTCCCGACTTCCCAGCTGCAGTCCTGAATTCGAATGCACGGCACACACCAATTGAAATGCGCTCCATAGAGTAGGGGCATACAGGAAGACGTCTTATACGATAGGGCTTCCTTCTAGGTATATTCTGCTCCCACGTCAAATGCAATACTTAAAATTGCACCCTTGATCGTTGTAAGCCCCCCAGGGACGTCTCCTGATACAAAGGATAGATGCAAAAAGAAAAGAGCATAACAAGAAATAAGCACCACAAACATCAATTCCGTTAAACTTTGTCTGCATATCAGTCTATACTCAAGCAAGTTATACCGAACAGCTTGTCTACGTTACATACCAGCAACTTGTTTGGGCTTCACCGGAATCCGCCAGACCCTCAACAACCCTGCAGCTTCTAAGCAGGGCTCTGGTCTGTGATGGCTGCAAGTCTGAGCATCAATACCTTCCTACGTATATAGAGCCTTTGATATTCCTCGGGGAGTTCCAAAAAAAAAAAAACCTGCTCACCACTCACTAAATAGTAGAAACATTGCCGAACTTTGTATCAACCAAGTAAAGTTTTCCCAAAGCACGGACCAACCTCGTCAACATTTAGCACAAAAAGCAGATAGCCTTGAAAAGAAAGTGTCCAACTTGTCTCTACAAAAGCAACTGACGTTCCCACCAACTTGTTTTTTTCCAATCTTGATACTCAGGTTCCTAAAACTACCTACGACCTGGATCCTATATACCCCGCTTCCGCCGCTTCCTTCTATCCAGCCGACTATTCTGAGGACATCTACATAGACTCTCTAGAAGAGGATATATCTTTAGCTATGCCAGTCATTCCTTTCTTTCCAAACTTTCCTAGGTTCGTGAATACCGGTGGCCGTCGAAGACGCCGTGATTATAAAGCTACATATAATAATTTTCATCCCATCGACAGCGACGGCCTTGAGCTACTGGGTAGCACATGCCAAACTCAACTACCTGCTCTCGCACCTTCGAGTGCAGCTGGGCAGTATATTCCTCAGCAATATGCTCAGCTTCCTTATACTCCGCAGACTCAGTATACTCCATCTCAGTATGCTCCGTCTCCATATGCGCAGAGCCAACCAGCTTCGCCCTTTGCTACTGTCCAGCAAAGGCCGATGTCTGCTCCTCAACCGGGAGGCCATGATGCCTACAACATGCTCTCTTCACTTCAGCAACCACCCTTGGAGGCAAATTCTGGCTACCAGCCGCCTAGCCAGCCAGCAATCACTTCACCAGGTTTATATATGCCCATCTCGACTTCGTCGATGTGCCAACCGTCTTTGGTAACTCATGTCGTCCCTTCATCGACTACGAGCAACTACCATCCCACCTCGGGCCATGGTCATAGCCACTCGCTATCCTTGACCTCGATTCCAACTATCTATGACCAAAAAAGCAGCAACCCACGAACACCACCACAGCCTCTTAGTGCCGGTCGTGTCCTTTCGACACTTGGTGCTATCCCGCCGTCCGGTCTCTCTCTTTTCGGCCTTACTCCCGAGCAGCAAGCGTTCTTTCAACAGAGAAGACCCCCACCTCCTCCTCCACCACAGCCTAGGGTCTACAGCTTCGAGAACTCCACCCAGGCCACTATCGCTGAGACTCTAGCCTTAAACAAGGAAAAGAGAGTCAACTCTCCCCGTTCCGGCCGCTCCGTTTCTCCTACTTCCGTTGCCTAAGTTTCCAGAGTCAACACCTAGGCTTCCACGAAATTTTCCTTCTATCTCTCTTTTTCCTTCACCTCTTAGACAACATTTCCTTAATTTCTTTTACTATCTTGGGGACAAATTTTGGCGTTCGATTTCCCTAGGTAGACGGCATTCTTCATCTTCTGTGAATAAACTTCTTTCCTATCACTGTACATAATCATCTGGCGGCACAGTTACTAGTCTCGGCGTTCTTGTTTCTTTTCCTTTCATCCTTTCATTTGACATTTTGTATTCCGCACTAGATCCGGCACACGCGCGGGAGTTCCTGTTTTCTTTCCTCTTACTACACTGTTGACTTCGTTTCCAAGTTTTTTACGACAAAACAAGCATGAGACATAAAGCACATGATTCTATGACCAGAGTAAGGGGAAAAAAAGCGTAAATTTTGTATGCAGAAAACTTTCAATCAATACACATGAACATATCATTCGAATCTCAACCGATCTTGAAACCTAATCTTGAATTTTCCCTTATGCTCTCTCATAATCTGCAACCTTTTCTTCAAAATCTCCCCGCTTTCCATGATATCACGCGTCCACCCAACAAAAAAAACTCTAAAGTATTTTTTTTATAAAAATGAGCGTGTAAACTTTAAATCCTCAAAAACTCCTACCATCTATTTCTTGATAAAGAGAGTTTCATATGGCTAGTGACCTCTCAATAACATACCAAACTCCTGCAATGCCTACCAGTAAGCCTCTTCACCAGCCGCTACACGGACTGTAAATTGATTCTTACGGTGATTTTTAAGCGAAACAATCTCACAGCTCACGTTTTTGAAGAGAAAGACGAAGAGCCTTTACTTTTTTTTCAACGACCGCCGAAACTTGCCATTTGTTTAGTATTTCATTTATATTTTTTGCTGTTTTCAAAAATAACAAGTTTGCCGGTGGTAAGCGGCAAGGCAGAAGTTCTATTTTGCAGATACTCTGAGGAGCACTTTTTGGAAGTTGTGAAAATATTTCTGTGTAGCTAGGCGCCGTCCGTGTGAGAGGTCTAGGTAGGTCGGCGGTTCATGGGGAAATTGGGGGGTTAGATGTGTGGCCAACCTGATCTTCCTGCCGGGACATTTCAGAATCTGATTACTCATAAGTTGAAGTGCATAGCTATGAACTCAAATTAGCAACTACACAAGATGTCGACGACAGCTCTAAACCTTTCAAACAAGGGAAGAATTGGCGGTCCAATGAAACCACAGGGAATAAAGCATCTCCTACCCCAATATCACAACTTCAACTGTTGTGAAGCCCCACATATGCACACGGAATAAAAAGAACTCACATGTCAATAAAAAATATCAATAATCCTTAAAAGGCTTGCCTATACCTTCTCTATATCGCCAATGTGTACACGGAAGGCCGGAAATATACCCTGTTGTACAAAGATAATCTAGATCCACTCAACGGCTCGATAAACTTTCCATATATTAGCGTTTCGAAAATATGCAAGTCGTTACCAGTAGGTCAAAGATGCATATGTGAACTTTAAGCGCTTTTAGGAAGCTGGTAAAGTATTGTGGTGGAAATAGGTGGTCGCTGTGTTTTGTTGCATTTTTGTTCTTAACGCATCTTGGCATTCTTGTTCTATAAATTATGTTACTGACGTTCTTTCCACAAATCTTTCCTTTGTCCAATAGCTTTCCCTTTGTTATTCTAAGATTGCGTCTTTGTCTTGTTATATATATATATATTATTATTCTCAGTCTCTCAGGTCTTTCTATGCCTACACATCCTATTCTCTGCATACTTCCTGCGTATAGCTGATGGGGCAGCTAGATTGCTGCTTGGCTCCCAGAGCCTACATGTTCACTTCCTCACAATATCATGTCCTTCTAGTGTAGGTACTTGGTAAGCTTCTCTTGCAGTTAACTAGTTCGTACTTGGCTTTGGAGGTTGGAGAAAAATGGGGTTTTAGTTCCAAGTTAACGTTGTTAGGCCTAAGAGCTTGAAACCTGAGGTGGGCTCCAGAAAAGGTGGCTAGTACATGCAATTATCAGGTACGAAAACATACGAATAGTTTGCTGTTTTACGTGGTATCGAAAATTACTCTCAATGTAGGTCAAATAGTTTTTTATCTACTTCAAAATTAGATCCTAGCTTTGTTACAGGTTTTACAGATGCTGAAGGTTATTTTTCAATAAGTGTAGTAAAAGTTCCCCGTTTAAAATTAAGGATGCAAAAGGAGAGAGTAGGCGAGTATGTACATGCATCAACTCTTTCTCGAGTTTCAAAATCATTTTCGTTAAAGAAAGTCCAAGGAATACCCTGTTGGAAATGCAATATGCCGTGTCTGTGAAATAACAAGATGCATGATGCATCGAACGTATCTGCCGGAGATAATGACGGTTCGAGCAGTTGCATATCCTGCCGCTTCATATTGTCGATGTCATGATCAGTTGATTTAATTAGCGGCATCTGAGGGCTAGCACGGCGGCTGGGTATAAAGTGGGCTCTTCCACCTTCCTTGGTCAACTTCCTTGGTCGGAGGCAGTTGAGAGACGGCCCACAAAGTCTCCACAGAGAGTTAAAGTAAGGAATATTGAGGCGTATGCGTAACTGCATTATGTAGCTGTGAGCATGGGAGTGGGTATCAGGGACATAAGACTCTATATCTGTCCAGATAGCGGGGGATATATCTGGGCATCTGCATCCACCGACTCGAACAGACACGTCAGCCATTTCACGGTAACCTTGAATCTAGCTGGGTGCGAGATCTTCGCTGAAAGAGATTCCCGTCTCAAAAGTATAGACTATTAATGTTGACATAAACATGTTAGTCATGGAAAAATGGAAGTACCGCAAGAGGGGTGTCCCTACATCCTCGATTCCGATAGCGACCCTTATCGAAGAGCCAGAACTATATTGGCGTAGTCTATTATCAGCCCCAGAAAGTACTCTATCGATATGAAGCATATGTACTGCAGGAATCATTCACATCTTGTCATTCCCATATAGCAGACATCTCTCAAATTATTTACCCAATGGCTAAGGATCTAGTTGCAAATCCAAAACCCCACAAATCAATTACAGCAAAATGTATGCAGAAGCCGGCAGCAAGAGTACATTCCAAACTGGTTCGAGAGCTTGCAGCTAAGCCCCCAAATCTGCAGTACTACAGTGCGGGGAATCGAACCATATTATGCCGGGGCTGAAGAATCACCAATGCAATCTGCAGCAGTCAGATCTTTCATCATGATATCATATATCACCAATTCCAACCACCAAATCAACCATAGTTGAAGACTTCATCAATGATTTTCTTAGATTAAAATGAATAAGTATTCCCACCGCATCCCGTCTCCATTCTATCACTCAATACCAATTAACAAAGTCTTTCACTGAGCTGAGGCGCTAGAGCTATGAAGTCGACTCCACAAGCACAAATGTGGTATTTCGCAACCTCTGCGTTGTCTCCGTTCCCACATTCTAACGCCTCGCGCGATCGCGATCGATAATTATATCCTGCCCGCCCTGACCTCGATCAATACAATCAAAATTAAAATAATATTACCCAGGCTTTCCAATGCAATGCAATGCAAACTGCACGAGAAACCTTTTTGCCGACAAAATCTGAAATATCCCGAGTCAAGATATAGCTATTCTCTGCTCCCAATTTAATTAATCAATCCAATGGGAAATTATATCTCAAACACACCTACACGGCATAGGCGTTCAGATCGAATAAAATCACATGAGCGATATATGCACTCTGCAAGCTGCACCTCTTCGTAAGGAATTTCATAATGATGTAGCGTGCCGTCCCGCTCTTACGTTTACATTCCACTATCAATCGATATCGGTGCTGGTCTCGCGAGCCAGCTTCCACGAAGAGGTCAATCTGTACTTTTTTTTTTTTTTATCAAAAAAAGTATAGATCAATATCATGATCAAATTTCATAACTTTCGCCGCCGTGCCGAATCCCCGAGTCCCTCGTACCTAGGCTCGTATCCAGGCTCGTACCTAAGCTCGTACCTAGGTTCGTCATATGCATATTCGGTTACCAAAATCCGCTCCCAAGACAATTTAAAAGCTGCGTTGCCAATTGACCAATTTTAAGCTTTTAGCTCCAAATTGACCCTTACGTCGTCGGTCTGCACGAGCGCAAGCGGGAAGATGGAAAAAAATTTTGACACAGGATAAATCCACCTCACATATAATTCCTATTCTCCATTAGCCCCTCCATTCTCACCTCACGTACTAGATATCCGTCTGTCCGCGAATCTGGAGTGCCGGGGAGTGCCGGGGAGTGCCGGGGTGTTCTAAAACACGCCATCGTCACCCACCTGACATATGCTCGAAGACAAATGCAAAACCGGCAAGCAAGGGAAAAACCAGCAGTAGTAGCGGCGGCGGCGGTGCCAAAACAATATCAATTGTCAATTGCATTTCTTCGGATTTCCCCACACCCGGCGCACCGGTTATTCCCTTTTATTTAACATATGACGAAGGATTCAAAAAAAACATTAAAAAAAGGAACGATGAGGAGCTCATCTACCGAACATACCTACCCGCTAACTCGACTTTGTCCCCCAATCGAAAGCATAACTGATGTCATTTCATTGCATTCGGCCCTCTATAACCGAGGTTTTGTGGAAAACGAAAGCGAGTAAAGGTCATGCTAATCCATGACCAAGAAGGAACTAGCCGGACCCGGTGCAAGAAAGAAAGAAAGAAAAAAATCCGTTCCTGAGGAATGCAAATGTAAATGCCATGACGTGGGGAAAAAGACGCTTATAGCGGAGGGATGCGCAATTGGGGTAATTAGGACGGCTCTTGGAAGTTTATATAAGAGCTAGCTCTTCTAACCCAGATATCGGACGGAAAATCCCCTCCTTCTCAAGAGCTCAAGTTTACCAATTTAAATACTAATCAATCGAACTCCAAACCGTCTCGTCACATCGAGAAGTTTCAAAGACTTCCTTGTCTCGTATCCAGTTCAAAGACAGCCACAGATCAAAAGAAGCCAATCCATCCAACTTCCTAATCCGCCATCCCACAAAAACAACGCACAAAATGACCATCGAACAAGTCCCCCACTGGGTTCAACCCTCCCATCCCGACTTCATAACCATAAAAACCTACAAAGAAGGCTCCTTCTCCAAATACGCCACAGCTTCAAACCCCGTTCCCTCAAACACCGTGGTTGCCGACTTCTCCGCCGCAACCCCAGCCTCCGAAAAAGCGTATAGTTCCGTCCAAGTCTCCGAAACCGATCATATAGAACTAAACTCCGATTTACTCTACGCAAACCATTCTTGTAATCCCAATGTTGTATTTGATACTGATAAGGGGGAAGTCAGGAGTGTGAGGGACATTCAGGAAGGGGAACCTATTACTTTCAATTATTTGAGTACCGAGTGGGATATGGCGCAGGCGTTTAAGTGTGAGTGCGGCAGTGAGAATTGTTTGGGAGAGATACAGGGGGCTAGGTATGTGCCGACGAAGGTTTTGGCAGATCAATTCATCAATGACCATATTCGGAGGCTTCAAGAGAAGAGGGATGCCGCTGCTAGTAAGGCTTAATTAACCCAATTTTACAACTATATATTCGAAGACTCGACATGTAGATAGTGATTTTCTTTCGATGTTGTTTTTGCTTTTCACCAGCGTGGAAAATGCTGGAGGGTTCTAGAGGGACAGGTGGGAGGTAAATTTCTGATTTCTTGCATTGGTTTCGTTATTATCGAGTCTTAAAAGCTGCGCTGGGAGGTCAAATAGCAACCCTAGCGGATAGAAAGTTATAGTACAAAGAAAACCGGCGAATTCCATAACGCCGATACGCAAAATCCATTCACTTCCATCTCACTCCATAGGGAAAGCCCCACATATCCTTCCACCATAGACGTGTCGGCCGCGTGCTCATCCACCCCTCACCCTTTCCTTTTTTTAAGAAAAATATAAAAAAATTACAAGAAGCACCTGAAAGGAATAGTAAATGATTAGGATCATGTCAATTATTGTCGCGCCGACTTCGAACCGAGGAACTGTGAAACCTGCTCAAGGTTAGCAACTCTAGAGGCTCGTTTCCTCAATGGAGGTCCCTCGGGTTTCGGCTCAAGATCAGACTTGCTAGGCGTGACACTATCGACAGATCGCGTATGAACAGGAGTCGTGTTCCCGAGAGCCTCACTATCAAGTGCCTTTGGGGCAGTGGGTACAAAGCTCGGAGCATCAGCCGACAAAGCAAATGCAGCGGTATTAGCGGTTGATGATCGGCCAGAAGGAACGGTAGGCAATTGGGGGGCAACTTTCTTCGGTCGAAGAGTCGGGAGTTGAAGCTTGCTTGGATGGGAGATGGTTCCGGGGAACATGAGGGCACGTTGTCTTTCGAATCGTTCCGTTCCGGACTTTTCAGCTCGTTTGAAGGCATCGAGTCTACTCTTCATCTTCCGTTCCTCTCTGGCACGCTCGGTAAGGAACTCTTCGAGGTCGAAGGCGAATGTAGGATACTCCGAGAGAATATTTTCGAAAGCTTCTAGAAGTTTCTGGTCGTTATGGATCGAAGAAACTACAATTTCATATATAGAATCAGAAGTGTTAATATATTGAAATGCAGACAAGGGAAAAACCATACTATCACGACACCAGCCAGCCAGAACCCTTCTTCGCATCCGATGAACCCATCCACCAGCTTCAACATATCCCTCATCAAGTCCATAAATCCATTTAGTCATCTTGATCCTCATCTGAGCGGCACCCTGATTAAACCCAAATTCAAAGGCCCTATAAGCAGTCTCAATCTTCTGAAAAGCTTTATCTCGACAAGCTGAGACTCCAAGGTAGCAGCAAGTCCACTCAACCGTTGTAATCTTGTCGAAATCTTCTTCAAGGTCCCCGACAGTACCGAACTTATGGCTAAAATCAATTTCACCAGTGTAAAGAAATTGAATGATAGTATCGACAGCGTAAGGCTTGAGCCTATCGTCGAGAATGAGTTCTTCGGTACTAGGACCAAGGCAGGCCCAGAAGAAGGATGATTTCTTGAGAAGTCCTTTATGGACGTGGAAGTTGACTTTTTCGTCATGATTGGATGCGTCTGTATTATCCAAAACAAGACGGATGATTGGTGTAGCAAGGACTTCAGCACTAACAGTCAGCAAAATCATCATTAGCTTCTGTCTAAATTGGATCAAGAAAGATAAGCATCCCGACTTCGTGATAAAACAAACTTACCTCGGTTCAAACTTAACTTTCCCACCTTCCTCATCCTCCCAATCCCCATCCTCATCATCGGTCATAACCTCATCCCCCCTCTCCTCACACTCCTCCATCTTCTCCACGCCCTCCTCCTTCAACCAATCAGCTCCCTTCTCCTTCTTCGTAACTGGATTTTCCAATCCGTGCGGAATTTTCATATCATCAGGCACTCCACAGGTAGGAGTAGGACTATACGGACGAAGTCCAATCAAGGATTTTCGAAAAAGCGGTGACTCTTCCCCGCCCTTTCGTTTAGTCCGTGGTGTGTAATCGTGTTGATGACCTGGTGGAGATTTTGGTTGCTCAATGACAGATTGCTGTTGCTTTCCGCCTCGAGGTGCCGTTGTGGTAGCTGGTTTAGATGGCGCAGCTGGATTTTTTGGGGGTATCATCGTGGAGACCGAAACTACAGTGCTAACTGGGCTTCGGCCTGTTGAACGGACGGTATCTGTAGGTTGGATACGTATGTAAGTAATGAAGTATTTAGGTTTGGTAAATTATAGGTGATGGTGTATTTTGGGGAGGTGGTTTAAGTGATTTAAAGAAATATTTCTTCCGTTTATCAAAAAGGCACATCGTAGGCGCACTCACCAGTGACTTTCTCCTGCACCTTACGGAACGGGTTCAAAAATTCAAACGGGTCTCTCTTTGGCTCTGACATGGTTAATTAGTAAGCTTTAAATTGTTGAAAGTTAGTGGGTATGGTGATGAATATCTCAAGAGTGATGATTGAAGATACAAAAAAGAAAGTGGTGATGTTAGAGGAGGAGGGGTAGGAGGAGCAGCAGGAGGAGGAAAGGGGGTAAGCTCAAGTGCAGTGTATATAGCTACCACTCTTGAGCTCAGCTAAAGAGATATCAAAAAAAAAAAAAAAAAACAATCCATGACTTTGGCTAACCTCGAATCCAGCTAACCTCGAATCCAGCTCTGAGCCTGATATATGACCTCAGAAGTATACATAAAATCCATTTCCATCTTCCTCGAGATCTCCATCATTCTATATTCATCAACCGTCGAGGTCGCCATTCGAACTGTCTATATCCCTTATCCTGGAGCCCAATTTATCGCTTTAAAGTCTGCATGCAAGCATACGATCCACAGTAGGGACGATTTACGATATATATATATATATCCATTCTTACCGTATGCGGAGCATTATCACTACCTTAAATACCGTACGAAATATGGTGACAATCTAGTCTCGGTGCTAGAGCGGACGATCTCTCTTCAAAGCCGGCATCGGTAGATATACGTTTCATACCATAAAGCATCCAGAGCAGGCGCAAGACTACGACGAGGGGAAATAATGTTAACACCACTCTATATCGATCACCCACAGGCTTCCCTTAAGCTTTAATCTAGAAGTAACGAGATCTATCGATATAATTCCCCATAGTCTCAACCTAGAGTCTCCTTCATAGCCAGGCCAAGAGGGTATTTTCACATTCTCCGAAGCCCGAACTTAACCCACGATCAAAAAAGGATCCACACTATTCAAGAAGAAGACATCATTATTAAAGCCTACTTAGTAAACCAACGATCGAAAGTCCGAAAAATATACACATGGAAAAAAACCACAGGCTAAACGACAGAATAAAAAGGCGGCTACTAAAACATTGTACAAAGGGAGTATAAATAAATAAGACAAAGAAGAAGAGAGAAAAATTAAGAAAAAGAACTAGCTAGAAAAAGGAGAAAAAAGACGTCCTGCTAGTGATGGTATATTTTGTTATAACAAATGAAACGAAACCAACAGATTCAATGGTAAGAGGCGCAGACACAATGACAAAAACAAAAAAGGAAAGATTAAGAAAAAAAAGGCTACAAACCGCTTAGGGAAAGAAATAAAGGAAAGGAAATGATACAAAAAGAATATACAAAGACTAAACCAAAAACAAATCTTTTGTCGAGGAAAGGGAAGGCGATATCATAACCACTGGAAGATATCGATATTAAGAAAACCAGAACCAAAACTCAAGGAATTGCAAAAATACCACAGGGCAATCTTGCGTTGAACCCTTCCTCACCCCTCTCACTCCTCAATGATCCCTGCATGACTCTGACTCCTCTCCTTCACATTAGTCTTGCTTCCCTTCCTCCCGATCCCCAATGTACTCAACCGCCTACGAACCGTACTATTCATCCGATCCACAACATTATCCTTCTTCCCCTCACCACTAGATCCAGATCCAGATCCATGAGTATTAGCCACCTTTTGCGCCCCCGCAGAACTAGTAGTACTCGGTCGTCTGCCACTACCAACAGACCCAGCCCGCCCCTTCGAGCGACTTCTACTCCTCTCATGGCGGACATTAAACGGCACCCGTTCCTTTTCGTTGCTCTTTTGTACCGCCGCAAACCCGCTTTGTGAGTCCTTCGATTCATGGTGGTGGTGGTTACTTAGATTGTCTTGTGATTTACCCGAGAATATCAGACTTAGTCGTTCGCGTTTGGAGTGTTCTCGAGTCTCGGGGGCGGAATGTAGTGATGGCTCCTTGTGTGTGCCAATCGACATTGTGCGGTAGAGATCCGGTGCTGACGGCGCTTGTTGGATCATCGATGAGGTGATGGTGAGTGGTGGCGCATCCGACATTGGTGAGAACATCGGCTCACGGTTCGTGGTTGTTGGAGGAGGAGATAGCATGCCCATATTGTCAAGTCCAGGGAGTGGAGTCAGAATCTTGAGCTCAGACTCAAAGTTACGTTCGAAAGCTATGTCCATCCAACCCATCAGCATCTCTCTTCGAGACAAATTAAAAGTCACAAAAGCATCAAGCATACCTCTCATCAAAGTCTCATGAGCCCCTCCGCTTCCTACAACCCTGCTATGCAAACTCAAACACCTCTTCAAAACCCCAACATGATCCAAAACCGCCACCCTGAGCGCCTCAATCTTCTTCGGATCTTCCCTCCCTTCAACTCCCTCCATAATCTTCCTCTGCTCGACCTCCAAGACCCTCTTACACCTGCCTACAGCCCCTTCCATCGCCTTCGCCAAAATAGCAGTGAAAGCCTGAACGACCATCTCTCTACCCTGTCCACCCCACTCTTCATTCCCAACCCTCCATTCAAGTCCTACAATCTCCTTCGTCCTTCTAACAATATCTTCCGCCGAAACTTGTACGATACCAGAATAAACTTTGCTGGTACTCGAAACCTCACTCCTCTTCAAGATCGTCGGGAACTGATCCTCGCAGACATAAACCACCTTCTCCATCTGCGCTTCCACATCACCATTCCACCCGTTCACCGCATCCTCAACTGCCCGCTCTCTCACTTCAGCAAAGGTATGCGGCCTACTTGTCTGTAAAAAGTCTTTGACATGCGACGGAACCCTTGTTCGCAGGTTGATCGGATGGCCAACATCAATCATCGGTGTGACCTCTTGAATACTCATAAACTGTCCTTCAACCGATGTAGGCCCTTCACCATCTCCCAATAACACCGCCGTCGGCCAAGCCTGTTTCATCCTCTCTTCGAACTCCACTCTGCCTTCAAAGTTATTACCTTGAACCACAAGCGACCGTTCTCTAAGTCCAACAGGGAATCCCATTCCATGGTATACCACCAAGAAATGTCGAATAGAATACCGATCTCCCCTCAAGATATTCTCCTGCAGTCTTGCAATCGCCCGATGCGCTTTAGCCAACTTGCCGAAGTCAAACACAACGTGCTCGTACTGCTTCGATAATTCCTGGTATACATCAATCGCAGAATCCCAACTTCTTCCTTCTTCGAAGAAGCTGATCATCTTCAATGACAATCCTTCTTTTCGTTCAAACATGGTCTCCTCTCCAAAACGGACTCGGTCGTTGACTACGATGGGTGGTAGGAGGGTATCTGTATCCCAGGTATACAGATCACTATGGAACTGCAAACTCAACCCAGCTTCAACAGGGTTTCTAGCTTTGATCTGGGTGTCGACTAGCTGGTGGACGTATTTGATGAAAAGCTCCTCTTTCTGCATATCCTTCAAAAACTCCATCAACCTCAGGGTATTGATGATATCCGAAGCTTCTCCCAGAGGCGCCGCGTGAACCGCAGATAAGAGATCCAGGAAAACATTAACTGTCCCAAGGAGCTCCTGGATCGCTTGGAATAGTGGATCTTCCGGGTCCTTCGAAAGTGGTTCGAACAAGAAAGACAGATCCGAAAGGAACTGCTTTTGTACCAGCGTCTCCGTAACACGCTTCGATTTGAACAGTCGGTCAAGAGCCTAATCTCCAGTTAGCTCAGCCTACCTTAACAAGATATATCTCAACCAACTCACATCAATAATCTCCGCCTGAACCGCCGCCAAATTCTGACTTAAAGTCCACTCACTAATCACCATACTCTGCATAACCTCCACCGCCATCTTCCTCAACCCTTCATGCGCTCCCAAACAAAGTTCCACAATCGGCCCCACCAATCCAGGCACATACTGAACTTGATAACCCCCAACCCTCTCCAATCCAAACTTCGCCCGTTCATCCGGTGTAGTCTCCCACCCAATCGCCTCCCACGTCCTCCTCAACAACTCCGCCCCATGTTCTCTCACATCACCCGCAACCTTCCACACCGTCCGTCTCTTCTGCTCCGGGAACGTTTCCAAAGTCAACGCATCCGAACTAACAAGCTTCAACAACGTCTCAAAGAACGCCAACCAAAGCTCCATATTAAACTTCTCAGCATCATCTGGTTCCGGCAAAAAGCTTTCGATAAGAACATTGGATATAGCCTTCAAGTGTAACACCGTCCACCGATGATGATAAACATGCACACTCAACCAACTCTTCGGGAACGCCTCCCCACTCAGTATACTATTATGCACCGCAAGCGTATTCGCCAAAGAAACCGCCATCTCTTCCTCCGCTAGATCAAGCAACCCGCTAGGTCGCATAGTCACAGCAGCAAGAACAGCGCTCAACTCCAGCAACGCTTCATCGAACATCGGCCGACCGGGTATACTCCTGCTGGGGAACGGATAACTCTTCGGGAATAGCAAGCTAAACGTCTCCCGCTCCCTAACTCCGGAGCTGCGAATAGCCAAATACGATTCAATGAGCTTGGGCACATAGTCCGCAATCTCCTCACTTAAATCGTCAATCTGTGTGCTCAACACCGAACAGCAAAGTCGTACTTGTTCCCTATATTGCCCACTAACGTCGTCCGTAACCCCCCAGCAAGGATCCAACCATCTAACCGTATTCACTGCGATTGCCCTACGCGCTTCTGGATGCGAAAACTGTGCCAACTTGCTAAAGTTAATAATCAAAACAAGCTTATAAAGCACCAACTTGCCCTTAACCCCGCCACAGCTATCCACAAAGTCAATCGCGATATGCAATATTTCAGAAGGGGAAAGCATCTCCGTCAGCTCCGGTAACCAGGTGTGGAAATGTTGCACGGCAAGCGTTTGGCTCCCAATCAGTATCGGCGCCGGATTCTCCATCAACGCTTCCAGCATCTTAAAGATACCCTTAATATCCCTTCCGAAAAGCCCGGAGTTCGTAATCCCGATCGCTGCTTCCTTTGCCTGCTGCTGCGTCCTGGCGATACTAATGAACCGGAATACATGGCGGGCAACTTTGAAGGTAGCTCGCAACCGTTTGCTCGTCTCCGCATCCGTCGGGTTCGACAAAAGTCTCGAAAATCCTCGAATCAAACACAATGTTGCGAAGGGGTACCCGAAGTGATTAAAGGCGTAATCATCAACAATCGGTTCTAGATTGAACCGTCTGTCGTAGACAATATTCAACACAGTTACTAACGCCGCAAAGACTAGATCCTCAAACTCATCTCTTCCAGCCCTCTCAACCAGTAACCCAAATAACGCATCAAAAACCCGTTTCAGCAATTTAACAATCTCAATCTCTGGGATATACACAAACTTCCTCAGAACCGCAATAAGTTCATCTTCAGATTTGTTATTTTTCCAATGTAAAAGACTGAGCAGCGTTTCATCTTGAGAAAACCGTGTACTGCAGAGGTAAGAATTGATTCGAATCATCGAGAAATTCGTCGCATTGGTGCCATTATCCCATCGATAGCTCAGATACCCTCCATATTCACTTCCAGGTTGTGATAACGGCTGCGAGGTGAGTTCGTCGTACTTGTAGAATACGGGACTGTGTTCTCCATCCGTCATAAAAGTTAAACTATTCCACAACGGCATCCAAGCAAGAGCGAATGGGAGTCCTCCGGATTCAGACGGCGAGGCTGATAATCGTATGAAGAGATGCGATTCCTTAACCAAGCTATCCGGGATAACCAACTTGACAGTTTCATTCCATGCTTCATGAGCGTGCGCCAAACAAGAGACCCAAGTAGTAACACACGGTTGATTCGATGCCGGCGAGATACAGTCGCTGACCACGGCTCCATCCTGCGTCCGCACCTCGAGTGCAACCTGTAATGTTTTGATATTGGGGAAAGGGAAGGATCCCGTTTTTGGATGAACAAGGACTCCGTGGCGGGGTATTATCGGGAATTTAACGGTAATGTAGATATCGGATCGGGGTTTTATAGGAGCGCCAGAGAAGCCGATTTTTTGAGAAACGGTGATGTCTTGTAAGAGTGTAGGTAGGGATTTGATGAGGATATCCGGATCAGGGGAAACGAAGGAACGTAGGTTGACAACAATACGGTCCGCCTTAGGGGATGATTCACTATACAGAGGTTAGCTCGATTTACTCGAAGACAATTGGATGTTACTCACAATCGATCGGTTCTACTCTCGATGATATCCCTAACCAATCCGTCCCAGTCCAAGATCTTCTGGTTACTAGCCTGGAAGCCTTTGATGGTTCCAAACTGATGGTGATCGTGTAGCTCCTTAGACGTGGGGACAAATATCCTCATAACATGTTCTGTCGCTACATCCGGTGCCAGTAGGAACCGTGTGACGTCCAAAACGCCAACACCCAAGCTCACGTTCATGACAAACCTTTTGCCGCCGTGTTCTAGTATCAATGGCGTGCTCTTGTTCTCTTGCATGGTATGAAGCTGAGGCGATCCATTGGACGAAGGTTTGGAATTCGGTGACCCGGCACCGGGTTTCTGGTTCGCGAACATGGTGCTGAAGCGGGTGGGTTTATCGTTTGGACCTGTGGGTGCTTTGCCAACGGTGTTATATCCGTTCCTCATGGTTCCGTAATTCCCATCCCGAGATACCGCAGGCGATGTAACGTAATGTGTCGAAGATGAGTACACACGGGCGACGAGGTAAACTTCATCAGCGATATCCTTAGCGGATATATCGGTGAACAGAGTCTGCATCTTGTGAAGTTGACTAGGATCGACGGGTACGCCCTGTTGGGTAAGTTCCACAATGTAATTTTCGCTGATTCTCTGCTGTCGGGTCGCAAGGTAGAACATTACGACAGTTGGGTCCGAGGATACTCCTGCAAAAGCCTTCATATCGAAGTATAGATGATGAATGGTGACGCCTTCAGCTTTCTCCACCGGAGGCGCATCCAACAGGGCCATTTGAGCTTGGAGTGCTGTGACTGAAATTGCAGAATCGAGCCCTGTGAGTATACCACCAGTCGCGGGATCCCGAACGACGATTTCGCGATTCAACATCTTGTTACCCTTGACCATATCCCACACGGTCTTCTCACGGGTAACCGCCAGTTCCGTCGCCGTCAAAACTCGGTGTGTAAGCTGCCGTCGTACTATATCGAGCTGCCCAATGAGTGTCGATAGGTTGCTAACGGTAGTATAATCCCGCGATAAGAGTAGTTCGTGAAAGCTAGAGGAATGCCATTCCCTCAGACAAGACGCAATTTCGTCCACCAGGGGTTCGCCAGCCATGGTCGCAGTTTCGTCTCCAATTTTGAGCATGGGCACCGGCGCGGGGAGCTTGCTCCGTCGCCTTGGAGGTTTCGATTTCACGACAGCTTTACCTCTCCGATTACTACCATTCCGAGGCTTCAACCCATTGACCTTGCCAGCAGATCTATGATGGGCCGGAGGGTGGAGTCCGGCACCTCGAACGGAGTAAGAAGCTTCGGTTTCCGTATCGCCATCGACGTCATCGTTGAAATGTCGCATATCAGACTCAGTCTGACCGTCGATATGTGAAGAAGAGAACTCGCTGACGGATTTCGCATCGTCGCCAGGTCCTATCTGCGCGTTCACGGTAATGTGGTTTTTCCCACCTTCCAGATGTATCGCAATTTCCTCGGCGGAATCTTCCTCCTCGGCGGTATCGGTTTGGTCGTATTCTTCGGATTCCTCTTCCTCTTCTTCTTCGTCGTATTCTTCGTCACTATCCTCGATAGCTTGGGGTATGGCCTCCCCAACAAATTCCAGGATTTTGACACACGAACTGGGGAAAACACCGGAGAATACTCTTGCTTCGAGAGTCTGACCTTTCCTACTGGTCAGGCCGGAGAGCAGGCTGGGTGCTGCGACCAGGTAACCACGAAACCACTCGCCATTGTTGCAAGATTCGAAAATATAGACTTCGTCGCCGACTTGGAGGTAGAGATCATGAGACTTGTCAATGGCTTCGTAAGGATGCGTGACCTGGGCGAAAGCTATCTTTGGGAGTGGAGTCCACGGCATTGCGACTGATTAGGAGGTCGTCGTCGTCGTCGGTGCGTGGTGTGTGCGTGCGTTTAGTGTGGTGTTTGTATGTCGAAAACACCACCGCCGTCGAAAGGTCGTTTGAACGTGAATTAAGCACAGACAGACTGGAGGGACAGACGGAACAGACCAGGCGCTAGTTAGGAAAACCCAAAAAAAAAAGGTATCAAAAACGGGAAAATGAGAAGAAAAAGAAAAGAAAAGAAAGGCCAATGGAATATTCTACAGAGAATCCAGGCAGGAGCAGTAGCAGTAGCAGCGAACAGGCATGGCCCTTCGAGTACTAGTACGTTTAGTATTGGGGTAGGAAGAAGTGGTGGTGGTGGAGTAGGGAGTAACAGACTGTGCTGTGTAGGAGATGGGAAATGGGCCGTCGTAAATTAAATTAACTAGTAACGTTCGAGAAGTTCTCGACAAACAACCAAGCAAATCAGAGATATTAATCGGGATATAACTATCGTCCATAGAAAGCCTCCGAGGTCGAGGCGGGGAGACAGCGATTGATAGGGAGGTAGTAAGGTAGGGAGGTAGAGAGGTAGTGCGGTAGATGGGTCGAGATGTTAATATTGGGTCCAATTCGAATCGATGATATCCTGTACCGTAATTGTACTAGTGCTATCCTTGCTGTGCGTGAATTCGAGGTATCGGAGAGATAGAGATAGGAGGTAGCGAATTGAATATGTACAGGATGCGATACGACTTTAAGGGATTTCAAAAGAGCTGTTGGAACATTATCATATCCCTATCCTGCTGAATTAGCTAGCTGATGGCGAATGCAATGGCCCCGGAGCCCGGTCCAATTCAAAGTAAGTATAGTCCACGGCTGGGTACCTCTCTGCCTGAGCATCGACCACCACTAGTACCAGTACTGTGTACCACGACCAATGCCTATGGTATACTGGTACTGATGCTGTCTTTTCTGGTCCCGTCCTGTCCTGAGACGTCAGGAGTCAGGAGGACGAATTAGGTGGTACCGACCCGAATGATGCTGGAACCGACCGCCCGATGTCGCGGTCCGTATGTGTCAGGGTTTGTGTATGTCGTCGTCGTAGTGCAGTAGTAGTATATGTATAGTATGTATGGAATATAAAAGTCTTCGATAGACACGGACAGGTGCAGATGGACAGCAAGACAGACAGACAGACAGGCAGATGTGTATAGAAGTAGGTACGAGCAGGGTTGTCGCGCGCGGCGGGAAACCACCCTGACAGTTCCCGACAGGCGAAAAAAAAGGGAGCGGGGAGTTATTACCCTTCCAACGGTAGCCCCCTCTCGACAGTATAAAAACCCCCTTCGATTGTAGTATATTCTATTACGGTAGTAGTGAAGCCGTCGCATCAATGTCTATAGATTGCAATATACGGCAATTGGCTCGATCAATTGAATTGATCATATCTACTTCATCAACTACCCCAAAGACTCTTCTAACGGCTCGCTCGGTGGGGATATATCCAAACCTCGTGCTTAGCTAAGGTTCCTTAGCGAGATAAACCTCTCTCGCCCAAATTATCTCCAGCTCCAAAACCTCAGGCTCACACCAGGATCGAAGGACCATGGTCTCACTCTCAGTCAATTGATCGATGCTCCCATACACCTTCACGTTTCAGAAATAACCATACACACTAACCATAATATAACGTCTACAAAGGCAGCACTGCATCCGAGAATGCAACCGCAGACGGACTAGTGGTAATATACATATATACGACTTCCTCCCTTTCTGGCTGATATCAAAGACTTTACCCCATTATACCCTATCACTAGCGAACTTGAACTTCGAGGCTAGCGAACTCGCTCGTCTGGTCGAACTGCACTGCACACGCAATTTCCATGTAAATCTGTTACGGACCAAACATGCCCTTTGGCCATTGATCTACGCGAAATTTCTCTTTTCTCTCTTCCCCTGGCATTCCGTCCCCAACCAGAAGAAGAAGAAAACCCTTCCCTTATCTTTTTAAGATTAGGGGTCGACCTTGCTACATCCTTAGCGAAAGAACGAGGGGCACAAAAAAAATTCCAGGCCCAAAAGAGGGACAGAATGGCAAAGAAAAAGGAACATCAGGGGTTAAAAAAAAAAACCCTCTGCCAATATTCCTATTTCCTATTCCCTTCCTCTCTTTTTTCATGCATCTTTTTAGCAGCAGAATGTAGCTTTAGAAAGGAATAATTCGGCGCTTGAATATGAAAACTAGTAAAAACAAACATTCTCGTGCAGGTTTGCCCCTCCTCTCGTAACAATTTATCCGGAAAGAATTCGACATCTCGTGAATACGAATAATTCACATCTTCTTTTTCTGTGCGCATACAATCACCAATTATTCCCGCCAAGCTGCTTGGAACTTTTCTCTAGAAGCTCGAATGGAAGCCAAAGCCGAAAACCTATAAAATGGAATTTGCGTAGAATAACCCTAATTGCCTTTTATCATATCTGCCCCAATACTATAGTAAAAAAATAAAATAAATTTGACATTTAGAGTACGGTGGTGCCAGAAGATGAAGTTCCATCCGTCCCGTTTATCAATGTTTCCGTCGTGGTCTCGACGTTACACTGCCAATCCCTGCTCGTTTTTCGAGTCCACAACGCAATATACCCCAAAATACCACAAATACCGTCTGAACTACAAGGCTACTGCTGGAGGGGGAAGAGAATGATCGAGGCCCTCGGGATCACTCCTCCATATATGTAGCTCACATGCGATTTATGCTTAGCCAACAAGTAGAATAAAATAATTCGTTCAAAAAAAAACTGTGTGCATTTTTTAGCCATCCATTTTTAAAATGCTACATACAATAAATCCCAGAAAATCCCAGAATCCCAAATCCAAACTAGGAAAACAACCAAAAAGAGGCTTTCATAAGGTCATAAACATCATCAATCATCCATCATATCGTAAATCGGACTGTAAAAAAAGGGGGCGGTGTGTTCATCAAGTCGTTAAAGAGAGTGAAGAAATCGCTCCACCGTCCGGTATTCTTCTCAAGAAGAAAACAGGAAGGCTTTCGCGCCGACAAAACAGTGTAAATATAAAAGAGTGACAAGAAGTAATATACCCCTCCAAACCAAGCATTCCCTTTATAAACCCTGCTGTTAGGCAGAGTAGATGTACAAAGCGATTTCAGACGTTTAAGATCGGAATCGGATGGCACGACGTCTGTAGTATCCAGCATCGCCATCATCTTCCTCAGCGTCCTTGCCACCTGGATTACCATTGTCCTTGTCCTCCTTGTCGCCGCCGTCCTCCTTGTCGTCAGGCTTTGGCTTGTCATCACCGTCCTCAGTCTTTTTGTCATCACCGTCTTTGTCACCTGGAGTACCATCGTCCTTGTCCTCCTTGTCGCCGCCGTCCTCCTTGTCGTCAGGCTTTGGCTTGTCATCACCGTCCTCAGTCTTTTTGTCATCACCGTCTTTGCCACCTGGATTACCATCGTCCTTGTCGCCCTCCTCCTTGTCGCCGCCGTCCTCCTTGTCGTCAGGCTTTGGCTTGTCATCACCGTCCTCAGTCTTTTTGTCGTCACCGTCTTTGCCACCTGGATTACCATCGTCCTTGTCGCCCTCCTCCTTGTCGCCGCCGTCCTCCTTGTCGTCAGGCTTTGGTGGGTTCGTGGCAGTGCATTCCTTGGTGACAGTGACGGTCTTAGCGTCAGCAGCTGGCTGGGTGACGGTAACGGTCTTAGCGGCAGCAGCTGGCTCGGTGACGGTAACGGTCTTAGCGTCAGCAGCTGGCTCGGTGACGGTAACGGTCTTAGCGGCAGCAGCTGGCTGAGTAACGGTCTTGGCTCCACCAGCAGTGGTGACGGTGAAGTACTCCTTAACGATCTGGACCTTCTTGCCTGTGGATAGTCAAAAATAGCTTAGTATTCAAATCTTTGGAGATATAGAATGTAATATATGGAGGAGTTTCTTACTCTTCCAGTGGTTCTCAGTCCACTTGATCTTAGCATTACAGTCGGTCAACTTCTTAGACCAGTGGCTCTCGGTCGACTTGACCTTAGCATTACAGTCGGTCAACTTCTTAGACCAGTGAGTCTTAGTCGACGCAAGGTCATTATTGCACTTTTTCAACTTGGCGCTCCAGTGATCAGTACACGCCTTGCTACAGTTGGTAGCATCGACAGCAGCGACGCCAGCAACGGCAACCCACATGAGAGTAGAAATCTTCATCTTGACCTAAAAAAATGCTTGGTTCTTTTTTTTTTTAAAGGAATGTCTTCAAAGAGTAAAAATTCAAAATGAATGTGGAATGATCGTAGAGATCGGTGGGGTGTAAGCGGCAAGAGAATGGCTGGTGCTGATGATAGTAAGAAAGAAAGAAAAGAAAGAAGGGGAGAAAGTGGTCGGAGGGGGGTATTTATCCTCCTCTTCCCCGCTACCTGGCCACTCCCCCATACTAGTCTACTAGTCTACGATCATATTATCAATCAATGTTAGCTTCAACTTTCACCGGCAATACTATCACCCGGTGCCTAACCAATTGTTCAACCAAATCTATCAAAAGCCACGCACAATAAACGTTTACTAATTCCACCCGGGGCACCATTGGAAAATGTATAATCCAAAATACCTCTCCTTTCCAAAAAATACTTTTGTGGAAACCTCATCCAGTTTCGAGCTACTAAACGCGAATAACTGAAGTCCTAACGACTGCCAATATCCTTGGACCAGTCTACCGGTGTTGGCACAGAGCTGTTTCCCTCCCTCAGCCATAACCGACCTACCAGACTTAAACAACGTCCGCCTTTCCTACTATACAGACCTTTCAAAAGAAAACACATCCTACCAATAAAATGATCACGCTAACGTAATGGAAATTTCCGTCGTATGCCATACATAATCCTCATTCGCTTCAAACCCACTACTACACGAAAGTTTAAGTCTGTCATAAACTCGGATATCTCGTCTACCAGAAGCCGCAAGCGAGATCAGAGAGCCAAGAGCCGCTTGGTCCGCCATACCAAGAAACAACATTCTTCCCAAATATACTTACTCCAAGTAGTACAGGTATATTTCTCTGCAAAAATTCGGGGAAACCCCACTTATGCGCTGAGAATATTCCAAATAAACCAATCAAATGCTATCCACCTATAACATCTTTCTTTTTTTGTTTCGTTTCTTTTTGGTATTATGCTTAAGAACAGGCGGTGCCAATAAAGCCATCTTTGTGTTCCCCAATTCAGGATTCCCGATCCGAAAACGCACTCAAAACGCTTCACAGTATTCCATCCATCTATACGCATAGACCGATCGCGCTCCCAAATACGAACTACCTTGTACATATCACTTGCGCCCCCGTCAAATCCTAACGATGCAGGGAAACGAAGTTCGGATCAAAGTTCCCCATTATCTCAATTTCAACCTCCAACCTTGGCGACTTTGAGAAGGAAGACTGCCAACACATCTTGACGTGTCGACAGGCGAGGAAAGGTAACCTTTCATCCTCCCGCCCTTTCATGCGGAATTTCACTTTATTTTCGAAAAAGTTTATTTCGACGGGCGGCACCACGGCTACGGTCAATCTTGGATTTCGGAGTTCGACCCGGGTTATTGGGTCTTGTGAGGATAGGCGGTAGTGATCTGAGTCAGTATCGGTTTAAAACATCAATTGTCTATCGACTGTTGGATACTAGCATGAATAGGATCAAAGACAAGAAACAAGCACTCATAGACAAAGGTGTCATAGGCGATGACTTATTCTAGTACCTATCGAGGGATTCTGGTGTCGGCAACGCCCATCATCCTCGGAGATAGCGTTTAAACGTAATGGTGAACCAGGTCCTGGTTCTGCCTTGCCCTCAAAATCTGACAAAGCAAGCATACGAGCAACTGAAACCTCTGATCGCTTTGACTCAGCATTTCTTTTGATAATTTTGGGAAGATCTCTGCCCTACCGGGTAGGATAGAAGCTTAAAACGCCATTTTTACATAAATTCAAAAGACCAGATTCGTAAATAATGGATCCCTGTGGCGCATAATTTATCCAGAACCTCGTTATGAGAGTCATGGGTGTTTATAATTGGAGCTTGGCTTCTCCTTGTCCTTTGGAGATCTCCTTCAATATCTTCAGTATCCAGGGTGGGAACGCGATGTTAATTCTTGGAGCTTTAAGCTATAGGCATAACTGGTTTGGCAAGTAGGTACAACTTCTACTTGCCAAAATTAAGTCTTCAAATATATATAGCAACCGAAGACTCAAACATCCGGATCGAGACCATCTAAGGGATATCGTAAAAAATACCACACACCCGTTGCGTTGACTCCGAAACCATCATGCATGATATCAATATCAACATCTAAACATCATAATAATGACTATTCAAAAATACATTTCCTTGTTTTCAACCGCGGCCTCCGAGGTATGTATCAATAAACCCGAATGGTTCTCTTCTTTCCATCAGTGCTTCGCCACCAGATATCCTTAGAACATTTCTATCTTTCCACCTGCTAAACTCCATGGGAATCCCATGCCGCCGAATCTTACCTTTAAGCTTAAATACCTTTAAAAAAAACAATACACAACGTATACTTCTTTTTCCTTTTCCCTCTTCTAAAGGATGAGAAATAAAGCCACCAAAAAATTGAAAACGCCGTGTATATAGAATCCTATAGGTAAAGCAAAGTCGTCTTTCTTTGTTTAAAGCCAAAATCTTATAAGCTTACAAACCTTCCCCACCACCGGCACAACCTCCCAAATCCATACCATCCCGCTCGCCTATTTTAACCATAAATATCTTAGTCTACACCTTCTTTACGCATGTTTATTCTCGAACTTATCACGTTTCCGAGATCCATTTTTCTCTTCCTCACATCAACTTTTTTTAACATTAGACATTTCTAGCACCTACTTGACCACTCTGAAAGAAAAAGAGATAAAAATTTAAAGGGGGTAATCGTAATTTAAGTCTCAGCCATGGGAGACCTAGTATATAGTAAACACCGAGCTACATACACGTACGGTTCATATCTGGGGCGGTGGTTGAGTGAGTGAGTGGAGCAGTACAAGAAGAAAGAAAGAGAGGGAGGAATACTAAAACATGAGTATTTCCTCTCACAGGCAAAAAAGAAGAAAGAAAGAAAGGGGGTAAAAATGCTTCGAATCATGAGGGAAGCATATTCCATGTCTGATGAGACACGACACCAAATTAGTTAAAAGTGTCGACCATGCACGTCCTGAAAATGAATGAAAATAAAAATAAAAAAAAACCGAAAAAAGGACGTCAAGCGTAGACCGTATCAATAAAAAGAAAAAAAAAAGTCAACATGAAGCTCAAATACAAAAGAAGGCCAACCTTCACTCCCCAAACATTCTATCCTCCCCATCGTTCAAATCCATTCCATCCTCACCCTCTTCTTCTGACTCCTCATCCTCACTAAATTCCAACTCCTCTCCCCTCTCATCCTCCTCATCCTGCTCAGGCAACCTAATCTCCTCCAAAACCCTTCTATCCGCATCATAAGGCTCAGGCGTCGGAAACCTCCTAACCCTCTTACTCTCACTCTCCCTCTGCTGCGGACTTCTATAACTCGCAGCCGTCAACCTCCTCTTCAACTCCCCCCTCTCGTCATCGGAAACCCCAAACTTCTCAAATACTGTCCATCAATACCACCAGGATGGCCCGCAAGAATAGCGGCCGGCCCACCGCCACCAATAACATGCCACTCATCCCTACCAACGCGGTTTTGATCATCATAATGGCTAAGACCCGGTGAAGCCTCACGTTCTTCATGACAAGAAGCACGGGTTGCTTCGGCCCATTGACGGGTGACGCTTGCGTGACGGGCGTGGTATGCTGCGTATTCAGATGGAGTCTGGGAGCTTCTACAATCAGTGTCTGCGAAGAATGAGACTTGAGTTGGTGATAATGTAGCATCCGGGGCAGGACTCGGTGGAGAGCTAAGTCCGAACTGCGCGAGATGACCAGCGGTTCTTGAAGCTGGGGTTTGCGCATTATTGATCGTAGTGACCGTAGTCATTTGTCCGGAAGAATCGGTACGGTTGATGGTAGTAACAGTTAAAGCTGGAAAGGCACGGAAGAATAGCTCTTGTGCGAGTTGCCAATCGATACGGGTAAGTCGGTTACGAACATCCTGGTGCGGATCGAAGACGCCGATGGTAGCGGCGTCGTTTCGAGCTCTAGCTCGGTTTCGTGTAAAAGTATGGGTTTGACGCTCGACGACCCCGTCGATATCAAAACGGACCCAGACGCGACTGCCCACGACTTCTTGGTTTGAACTGGCGCGGATGTTGTTGTGGGTGGTTGTTTCCGTGGCAGCTTCGTTGAAGAGTTGTTGGAAACGCTGGAGGAGGTTGGTGGCTTGGTCGTATAATGGGTGTCCTTCGATATAGGCGCGGAAGCGTCGGATTTCGCGGGTAAGAATCCATTCCTGTTTTTACCATATTAGCTAAAACTTCTCAACTTACAAAACATATCGAGGGAAGTACTCACAATAATAGCATTCCCCTGAGCACTCCTCCGAAGCACTCCAATCTCCCTCAAAAGCCCGTTGGTCTCTCTAGACCTCGCAAGCGGCGCAGTCTGCGGGACCTCAATATTATCAGAACGTCGATTAGGTCTTCTAGACCCATACCTCTCACACCAACGTCTAACAGCCCTTTGACCCACCCTATCCAAGCTACTAAACGCAACAACTCCACGTTCAAGCCTAGCATCAGCCAAAAGAATAGGTTCCGAAAGGTTAACAACTCCCACAACCATAACCTCCGGGACCTCAACTCTAGCCAATCGACGTTCCAAGGCAACCATTTCAGGTCTGGAACGAACGGAAAAGTATCCAGAACCTTCGCGAAGGTTACCATCGGTGACCAGCAGCGTTAGCCTTCCGAGCTCAAGATTCTCGGATAAAACTCCTCGGGTGAGAGGGGGAGAACCCTCGAATTGCCTGGTAGGGACAACAATGCGAAGAACGAAGGCATTGGTATCATTGAAAAAGTCAACGTGGATCAGTACTCCAGCAGCTTGAATCTCCTGGACAAGAGCTTCAAGGGACTCCTAATCCCTAGCAACCCTGTCGAAGACACTCAAGTTGTTGACAACAACGGCTTGGGCACTGTCAAAGGGGTAAACATGGAGAGTATTTCCGTGAGAAGGGGGACTAAAAGCAGGGGCACTGTTTCTTCTGCGGTTAGGAGTAGAAGGACCACCTGGGAAAGGGGTAGGTTGGCGGCCGCGTGATGGGGTGGAGCCACCCCAAACAACGTCCTCCAAAGCGTCAGGAAATCGGGACATGGTGACGGTAAAAGAGCTGACCACGTTAGTATCATTGATATTTCAGGGCGGGTATCTAGAAATACACGGAAGGGACCGTCTACTTAGCGGCAGGATGAGTTAAGACGAGTATTTCGATGGCGAAGCCCTGGTAAGCTCTCCGTTGGAGCAATTTGTTTCTGGTGATGTGGTTTGAAAGGGATTGGTTGATGGCGGGGAAGAAGGGACGGGGAGGCGGCCTATATAGCTGGGCCACAATGGAAAAAAAAAAAAAAAAAAAAGAGTAGTTCATTACACGTGCCCGACCTCCTGGTTACGAGACTGTTCTGCAAACAAATACACCCCTTCGATAGCAGCCATTCCGTTATACATTCGCGGAAATGACGTACTTTAACTTTGGTTACTATCCCACAGGAGTTCTCTGCACGCGCACCTCGCCTAGGCGTATTCCCATCTGCGAATCCAAAGATTATAGTCATGCCGACGCTCTCTCGATAGCGATATCTGGAATAATAACCTTAAAACTTATAAACCACTTCGAGCAGATTATGAGCCCTTCATATCAAACTGTATAGATATCACGCCTATGAGAAATACTCCGTCTTCGCGACCTCATCTCCAAAGAATACTTTTCGGAGCGAATATTTTGCGTTGTCACCCGAAATCCAACACCTGTCGTCCAGAAACATGGCAAGCACTTCCCAATCGATCGTTCCAACCCCAGCTAACACATCACCAACACGAACTCGAACATAAAGGAGCAATTCAAATTCTCCCGGCCAGAGGAAAACACATCTCGCATATCCAACCTGTCACATTTGACCCACCAATTGGTTTTTGTGGAAAGAAAGTGACCGGTCTGGCGTGCATATGCCTACTTTACCAACGCGGTATAAGAAGCCCAGAGGTTCCGGTGGTAGATGGCACATTCCAACCATGAGCCAAACTAACACTATCCTGAGTCGCATGAGTTTGGTTGAGGCAGGATGCAAGACTTTTAATTTTTGAGAAGCTTGTTATAAAGACCTGCATCCTTTCTACTTGAGTGTGTTTAGACTACATCTTGTCATGATAACTATAACTTATGTTATTACTAGAACTATAGCCAGTCTCCCGATTTGGCATCTATTGAAAATGCTTGGCAGGCTATTATGGCACACGTTAGACAGTCACCTTGCTGGGATAACGATGATGTAAGGCAGCTTGGCACTGGAGGCATAGCATAACCTTGATCAGGCATCAATTAATCAATAGGTGGAGTCTATGCCAGACCGGCTACGCGCGATTATTGCTGCTGGTGGCAAGATGACAACGAGGTAACTGGTACCTGTAATTTAACTTGTGTTATTGTGTTGAAATGGAAGATTATTTTGTCACCCCCGTAGACGCATAATCGGTAACTCCATATTTAAAGTTATCTATAGTTCGGTATAAATTTTATGATCTTATGATCAAATTGGATATTAATTCTCCTTCACAAGTATCGATATTGTTAGATCGAACGTCGACGTCTCCCCGTTGATTAGTATTAATATCAATATTGCTTCGAAACTCGGAATTTGGATGCAATGCAGCTAAATTATGACATGTTAGGCTACTTGGCCGACAAACAAGCTTACATCCTGGACCTATCCTCCGTCTTGTCTCTCTCACGAAAGGAATGGAACGAAAGAGGCAAATGCAAACGCGGATTCCGAGATCCGGATGTCAAACGGTTTTCTTTTCTTTCTTTTGGGATTGTGAAATACTAAGAGTATCGATCACGTCACCTCCTTTCGACATTCAACTTCGCGATCCCTTCAAACATTGATTATGTGTGGGTGTGGTGAGCGTCATCCTCCTCTTTCGCACAGAACGGTCAAACTATAATGCACGATGGCGAATGATATAATACCATCCAATCGCCTCTCCACGACTTCCTCTTCTAGCCACACAATCCATACAAATTGTAAAAAAAAATTCAAGTGGCCGTCGTCACTTTTCACCTGTTCGATAGAACTAGCGTGGGGTCTTGTCTCTTCTTGCATGGAAGGGAAGAACCAGGATCAGGGGTATTCGGGTATCTGGTTCTACCAGCCGACAAACACACCCAGCCGATGATGTAACTTCATTGAGTAGTTTTGATTCAAAAGGTGGTGAGTATCATTGGACGACCGGTCTGATGGACATGCGAGTTATCTTATCGTGTTCGATTAGGAGCGAGGGTAAAGTGTGAAATCAAGGCACAGGAACACTAACACTGACCAACAAGGACCCCGCTGTTCTCTTTCCCTGAAGCTAGAGAGTGATGAATGGGTTTGCTGTATGTAACCGCCCCACCCAGCCTCCCAGCTTCTTGATCTTGAGCTGACTGACATGTCGTCGGAGATACGCTGTTTACGTGTACGGCTTTGCCATCCAATGGGCGTCCAATCGCCCGAGTCCGCCCGTGCATATCCTGCTTTTCTTTCGTTTCTTTCTTTGAATTCGAGGCTATGCATGTAGCTAATTGAAAAGAAAAAAGTATTTAAAGAAAAAGGTACTGCCTCTTGCGAGGAAAGAAGAGCAGAAGAGGGTTATTGCCAGCAGACTCAATCTTTATCTCCAATATTTCAGGCGTCATCACATCTTCTTTTACTACCAACAGCATTAATCAAATAAAAATAATTCCATCGCCTCTTTTCCCTCTCTTTCCCATCCCGACTTTAGCTTGCTTGCCATTGCTGTGGTCGATAACTACCAACAGCCATCATCACCACCCCCATCAAATTGCTTCACTCCATTCGCTCTTCTAGCTTCTTCGAATAAAACCATACCTTCTTTCTCCGGAATTCAATCCGAGAGTTGGAAGCTGAAAAAATGGCTGGCTTCAAGAAACTCGTCACTTATGCTCCTCTCGTCCTCCTTGCTGGAACCGGTCGTGTTACGGCTCAGGCTACCACCGATGCCAATCCGGTCGTTCAAATCACGGCGTATGTATTTTTCCTTCCTTCCCTCCCTCCCTTGCCGAGATCGATTCTTAGCTTCAAGCTCCAATGGCGTGGCGTTGTTGGTTGGTTTGCTACGTTGATTCCATTGGATGCATTGGCTACACCTTGCATTGTAGCAGGTTGAACGAAATTTAAAGAACTTCACTAACAATTTCACCAATATAACAGCATCACCGCGACCGACAGCGTTGTCGTCGTCGCCATCCCCTACACCACCGTCGTCGACGGCATCACCTCCATCCTGACCACAGAAGTCTCCACAACCCTCCCCGTCCCCACCGGTCTCGATCCCATCACTTCGGTTGCCGGCTCCGCCTCCTCAGCCATCGACTCCATCTCCTCTGACATCGCCTCCTTGACTTCCGCCGCCGCTTCCGTCTCCTCTGAAGCTTCGGCCGCCCTCTCAGGTACCACTCTCATCACCAGTACCATCGACAACACCGTTGTCACCACTGGTACAAACTCGCTTTACCTCGTCTCCTCTGGTACCACTGTTGTCTCCGACGGGGTTACTAGCGTTGTTCCTGAAGCTACCATTTCTACGATTGAGAGTGTTTATACGTTGACTATTAATAATTCGACGGTTACTACTTTCGTTAGTACCACTGGGATCATTGGGAACGCTACCGCTACTACCTCTGGTGAGGGAACCGAGGGAACCGAAGGGGCTACTGGGACTGAAACTGAGACCGGAGCTACCACGAGTACTAGCTCTCCTGCCGCTGCTGCTAATGTCAAGGTTCCGGTTGAGATGGGAGGATTGGTAATGGCCGTTTTGATGGCTGTTGGTTTGCTTTAAATTACTAAACTTTCATTTTCACTATTAATGAAGGGAAAGGGAAAAGTTCAACGGTTTAACACACAAGGGACAAAAAAAACTTGAACTTCCAACGAGAATCCTTTGCATCCTTCTTCCTCTTTCCCTCAATTTCATTTCTTACCGGTCGTTTTTCTTCTCTTCTATTCAACGGAGAACCAAACATTTTCCCTTTACTTTCTAGCCTTTTCGTTCTCGAGCATAAACTGCATTGCACTGCTTCCCACACTCTGAATACCTTTCTGTTCATGCATGTTTCCTCGTCATGCCCCCAAACTCCTATGATTCAATGTTAATGATAATGAAAGTTCTTGCCTTGCACAGCAGAACAGAATGAGGAAAAAGGAAATCAAAATAATGAAATAATTCTTAATAAAAAATACCTGTTCACAAGTGACGTAAAGTGCAGTCGTTTCTTTTGATTAAATTAAGTATTTACGTAAGTACGCACGGCCCTCGGATCCCATCGTGTGAACGATACTCCTATCTATCCGAATAATATATCCCAAGTTACCCAACTTTGATATATCTCGAGGAATCTCTTCAAATTTAGACCTATATATAAGTAACTTGTGGTACGATTGTAATATGGATCACGTGGGCACCACAACTTCCCATACGCATGCATTTTCAAAAATCCGGAAAATATTTCTTGTTCCAATGCGATTGCCTAATCGTGTACGGGCAATCTCGAATTAGTACGTACCATGGTGTGTATCTTGCGTAGAAAATGATGGCATTCACCAAACTCGACAGGATATCAGTCAAACCTAATCCGAAGACATCTATATGACTGCAACGGTTGAACTTCAAAACCAACTCAAAAATGCGTTCAAAATTGTATTTGAGACAATACCACGGCCGCTTAAGCACGTGTCATGTCACGACGACCATCCACATATATATATAATAAATAACCGTCTTGGGTTTACGCGGGTAGATAAATCCAGATAAAAACTCTCTCAGCTACAGAACATGACGATCTTGAATCAATTCCTTCTTAGATCCCAATGTAGTCGACTGTGACCTGGGACGCGTAGTATAAGAAGGAAGGATACCGGGTGGCCTTCTGAATTCTTTCTTTCTTTCTTTCTTTCTTAAGATCTTTCCTTCATCACTCGTCCGTTCAGACGTCAATTCGAGTACTGGCATTCATTCGAATACCCGTAATACTCACTCACCCGTTCGAGAGATATTACAAACTTCCGTTCCACATTTCATCCAGAAGATTATATATTCAACCGAGATATACTTCTCGAAATCTACCGAAAAATGGCCACGACACCCTCAAAATGTCACATCCTCTCCCTCCCCGCCGAGCTCCAAATCCAAATCCTCCAATTCCTCCCCCTTGAAGACCAGATCCCCGCCAGCCAAACCCACCCTTCCTGGTCCGAAACCCTCCAAGCCCACACCTCCCTCCGCAAAACGCGCTACACATTTTACTCAAACGGCATCGGAATCCACAAACTCCTTTGCCAATCCGCCGGCGAATCTTTAATCTTCGAAACATCCACAAACCTTTCCTCTACCACCAAATCAATAACTTACAAATATCCTCCCCGGTCCGAATATGGTGAAGATCCAAGAACCGAAACATCAATCCCACCGGATTGTCCGTTCTTGAAGGAACCGATTCTATACCCCGGATCACCTGCAACCCTTACAATCGACACAATCCCAGATCGTACCTGCAATTCCACCCCACCAATCCTCAAGTTCACCATCAAAGAAAATATAGATGATCCTTCCGGATTAGTCCCCCGCGGAGAATTCACAACCATGGAAATAATAGCGGTTCCTATGAGGCGTGGGTTTTGACGGGAAAGTTTAGTCCGAAGGAGATTGACGGAGAGGGTAATCATTTTGCTGGTGATGCTGCTGCGTTTGATTAGATTAAGGCTAGTACGGTGGGGGCTGTGTGTATTTCATGATTGATATTTGTATTGGAGATACCTAGCCTCGGAGTCTATCGTGTTATATCAGCCAGCTTACTAGAGTACCTTCGGTTTATAACAGGCACATATCTCAACATATACCCTTTTCCAACTTGATATGACTTTTATAAAGTATACGATTACCTCATACTCCTAGGAACAATTAATTCTTTGAAATACCAATCCGGTCGACCGGTCCAAAGCCCTGTTGTTCGAATAATACCCTGAGCACCTAGGCATGGATGTCGGTATACCCGCGGGCGTGCCGATAATAATATAATCGTCGTAACGAGGTCGTTTCCCACACAACGTTTAATTTGACAACAGAGGTCCGATTTAATTTAACCAGCTGCGTAGAGCGGGCAGTTGTATATAGAATAAGACCTACTATAGGTTTAAATCGGACGATTTATATTTTATAATGAAACATCGGATCCTCAACTTCAATTCTCTATCATAAACATTCCCGTCTACAATTTCCTCCTCGGCCTCACAGCGAAACTGAGTTTTATAGCTATGGTACCTAATAACAGCAAAACTAAAGTTAGGTCAGAGAGGGTTGATCGAGTTCACGTGTTCTGTTGCATTTTTGAGCTAACGCATCTTGGCATTCTCGTTCCATAAATCGTTTTCCTACCGACGTTCTCAACCAAGTTTCCTTTGTATCACCAAATTCCCTTTGTATAACCAAATTCCCCTTTGTATAACGAATTTCCTTTGTTCAACCAATTTCCTTTGTTCGAACCTTTACACACTTATATTTCCAAGTACGCATCGTTATCTTGTCATTTATATATATACTATTCTCGGTCTCTCTCCGCCTACACGTTTTATTCCGGACATCCTCTCTACGTATAGCTGACGGGGCAGCAGTTCTGCTGCTTGGCTCCCAGAGCCTACACTTTTACTTCCTCACATTATAACAGATATAACGGCAAAACTAAAGTTTTATAGCTAATAACAGATACATTGGCAATGCACATCCACGACCTCCCCACCGAACTACACATCCAAATCCTCAAATACCTCCCATCGATCTCCGATCAAATTTCCATATCCCTGACCTGCCAGCGCTGGCAGAGCATCCTTAATGCGCCGGACTTCCAAAGAAGTCGTTACAACTTCCTCCCACCGTATAATATAGGAATCCACAAATTCTTCGACGACACTGACAACCCGGATAGCTCCGAATCCCGACTATTTACAGACCAATTTAAATCCCCATACGGCCATGAACCCGCGGCCACAAGGCTGGGCTGCGAATATAACTGTGATACCGGAAAGATCGCCAGTTACTACTACCTCTTCGGCCACCGCGACAACAATGAACAGCCCTATCCTGGTATCCAATCAACGAAATATAATATTTCCAAATGTCCATTTCTCGATGAACCGCTGATCAACCATGGCGTCGGCCCCGAAGCCAGGATCGTGAGCTTCGAAAATTCGAATAGCATGGTCGTAAACCCAATGGAAAATAGGGAAATATCAAGGTATCGCAAACTTATATCCCAAGACCCTATACGTCCCATGACCGTGGGCGAATACGCCACGGGAGATTGTTTGATCAGAACACTTCGCATGACAACATGTCACTGCGAGTGTCAGTGCTTTTGTAGTTTGTTATATAGCGGAGGACCCGGTTCCTTCCTGAGACACATGAGGTACGGAGACGTCCCCTGCGGATCTGAACTCAAGATTGTCTGGCCGGCGAATTTGGCTTCGAAGCCGTCCGTGAATGCAACTGTTCGTGAGGCTGCGAAGGCTGCGGTGGATGGAGTGTTGATCGAGCATTTGAATAAGAGAGATGCGGGTACGTTGGATCCTGGGTATAGTTATGTTAGATCCTTTGGGTTCGCTGCTGTTGTTACAGCTCCGTGGAATACGGTTTATTACGACACCAAAGGAAATAAGTCTTATTACAAAGGCAAAAGAGAGTGTAGATGGTGGGACCTCGAAGGGATTCATTATGGTCCCTGGAAAAAGGTTCACCGTAGGCTGCCGGGTGATGATTACAATATCCAGCGCCTTCAGCGTCACGAAGGAAAAATAGTAGATAGGATGGAAACTCTTCTTATTTAATTATCATTTAGACATCTCATCATGATGCCTTTTTATTTGTAACATAAATTATATATATCTACTCCTCCTTCTTCCCCAAAAACCCATCCAACTTGGTCTGCCTCTGATCCCACTTCTCACTCCCCACCCCCCCACCGGTCCTCTTCAACCCTACCAAATGTGCCTTCTCGTTGACACCTTCAATCACCACCGTCATTCCATCTTTACTCACAACCCCCTTCGGTAACACCTCAACCACCAAATACCCCGTATTCCCCCATCCCGGATGTTTCCCCTGATACCACCCCTTTTGCACAACAGGTGTAGTCGCAAGTACGGAACTCGGCGGGAATAACGCCACGAATGATTTCCAAAGCCAGGAGAGGAGCATGCCGTGGGAGATTATAGCTACCACGGGCGAAGAGTTTTCAGGCGGAGGTTCTTGGGTATTATTTGTGGGTGGGTTTTGGGATGTGAGGGACGGGGGGAGGAGGGTCGGGGTGCCTGGGAGGAGGGGGATCACGCATCGACGGATGAAGGAGTCCGCTCGTGCTTTTATGGAGGCTGGGGTTTCCATTTCCCTGAATTCTTCTTCCTCTTCTTCTTCCTCCGAAAGTGGAACTGCTGCCGCCGCTAAAGGAGTATCAACAGCTCCAGTAAGAGGGCCCTCCTCACCAGCCGTCATTTCCACGTCCGTCGTCCCTATCGTCCCGGTAGTATTCGACAAATCACCATCACCACTCCTCCTCTTCTTCTTCGGATCACCTCCACTCCCACCCGCAGCGGAACTAGTACCACTCCCAACCCCAGATCCAACACTATCACTCCTCTTCCTTTTCTTCAAATTCTTCTTCGGCGTAGTAGTAAGAAATGTCTCCCCCTCGTAGCTTCCAAAATCCTGCTCTATAAGATCGGCGTCAATCTTGAAGTATATTGATTCTCCAGCCTCCTCCTCTTCGTTATCATACTCCGCAGTCCCTTCATTTTCGGATAATATGGAAGTTGATGACGATGCCGCTGTTTCCGGGAGATCCGAGGTATTATCCTTTTCTTCTTCTGATTCTTTTGCAGAGGAGGAAGGTTTATTTCGTGATTGGGATACTCTAACCTTCTTCTGCTCTTCGTATATCGCTTCTGCGGTCTTTTTGGCTCGTGATAGTGGGGAGGAGAAGATATGGGTTAGAGGTGGGATTGTGCTGCCGATGTGGGTGGCTAGACGGGCGGTTTGGAGGACGCCGTGGGAGGTCAGGGAGGAGTCGGTTACACCGGCGCTGTATATAATAACATGTTAGGATGAATCTTTTTTTTAAAGAAAATAGAATGGACGCAGAAATAGAAACATACTAAACGTGCCGAAGGTTATCGGTGGTTTCTCCGTGGCGGATGAAGAGGATCTTCATTATTTTTATTTTATTTTTATTTATAGTGTTTTGTAATTGTATGTTCCGAGGCCAGGTATTACGTAATGGCGATGTATCCGACGAAACGAATACTAAAGAAATCCAGAAATTTTTGAAAACAAAGGAATGAAAGACGAGAATTCGCAGATAGAAATAAGAAAGGCTGACCACAATCGCACGGAGCAGATAGACAAAATGTCGTTATCAATGCACCCCTGTAAGACGGAACTCCCAAGTTCTGTGGAGTCTAGGCTGCGCGCCGAAAGATAGAGTCGTGTCGGGCCGATGATTATAAGACAAGAACCCTCCAAGCCCCGTTTACTACCCGTACTCCAATGCACAATCTGCAGCAGCTACCAATCCCGTAGCTCTGGGCACTTAGCAGTCAACCAAACGTAAAAGTAAGCCAGGGTGGGATAGCCGAATATAAACGCCGACCAAAAAGTTAACTTGAGAGCAACCGCCACCTTGCCAATTGTGTCTGTAAGGCTGAAAAAGGCGAAAAGGAAACTGTTGATATCAATGATATCTTAACTGATAACGTGGAACTTACGGGAAGGACCCATAAGCCCGGCGATTAGAAGCCTGGAGCTGAGGGAACTCGTTCACCTTGTTTAACGAGCCCCTCGAGAATTCCATGCATAGCCAACAGCTGAAAACCAAATATTATATTAACATCAACTCGCAGAAACCAACAGCACAGCGACACGTGCCCTGAATCCCTTTCCCCCATAAAACAGATTGATGGGACAAAATCCGGGGATTACCTAACATGCCCATCCCGTGTGTAGGCGTCGCGTCGGTGTGCATTGCGTCGAGTCGCCGTTTATAGCTGATATACAAAATACCACAGACAACACATGATGAACATTAACCGGCCGGGTCTGGAACGAGTTACGAGGGTATCGATGATTTCATTATGCGTCGAGTTAGGACCAATTTGTAATAAAAGCATTAAGCGAACTTTAGACTCGAAAGATGAAGTGTAGGAGACCGGTAATTGTCCAATTGAAAGCAAGCTGGTGATTATGGGTGCCAACACATATGTGCGTAGTACCTAGGTGTCGTCTATAAACGAATCACCGACTCTGGTTAGGAAAACATAACCATCACCTTGGTTTCAGTTAAAGTAGAGTCGTTCCAAGCTTCTAACCTTGTCGTCCCATTACGGCACTCCTTCGTTAACATTTCTTAAAGATCCTGTAGCAATCAAGTAATAATAAAAAACCAACGTATCCTTCTTGTGGAAAAATATATCCATTTAACCCACATTTCCTACATCAATGCGGCACCGCGATCCTGCATATATTTATACTTTCCTTGTGCAAGTGACCAGAGTTTTTATGGCTCCTTTTGTAATCCGCGATACGTATAACTATGATAGCTCAATACTTTCCATGAAGTCAGCATTTAGTAAATTTAAAGTGAATGGATCATTCATTCGAAGGTGCCAGTCAGCCATATATATCAATTCTATCGGCTAGAATTTTCATCGTTTCATTTCAAGGCTAAACGATCATAGTTCAAAATTTCCGACTTGTCATACATCTAACTCTTTCCCCAGATACACTCCTAAAGTCTTACTATAAACTGTAAACGGTAACATGGTATACATTCGACGATAAACAGCCAGAGGGGGCTCTATCTACTATATAATATGACCAAACTAAAAAAAAGCAGCTGAACGAACGCAAGATCTAAACATGTATATACTCTATTCTACACCTATGCCATATTTCCTAATGTGATATGATATAGGATGTGCTACGGATACCAGCCGTAAAATCACCTACGCCCACACCGCCAAAGCCACTCCAACCGCCACTCCAAAACTCCACATCCCAACCTCAACCCTCCCCGCCGCACTCCCGCCCCCAGCCGCCGTAGTAGTAGCCGCAGCTCCCGTCTCCGTCGTCGTCCCCGTAGTCTCCGTCGCACTCGGCCCTCCTGCCGTCTCCCCCGCCCCAGTCCCCCGATCCTCCACCTCCCACCTCCCAAAAAAATCTAAAATCAACCTGTTCGCCTGCACGACCGTCGGCTCACCCCCCGAGAGCAACTGACTAAAATTCTCTTCCGTACTCGGCCAAACATGTCCCATCCCTTCTACCTTAAAATGCTGCACAACTCCCTTTATCCCATCGCAATCCCAACTATAATGTATCGCTGTTTGATTGTATACGGTTTGTGTCATATTCGTGCATTTGTTGCGTTCGGCCCAGCCTTGGAGCCAGTATTCTATTGGTGGGGTGGGGATTGAATCGTTACGGCCGGAATAGGGGATCGTGGTGTCGTTTGTGCCGTGGAAGGAGATGATGGGGATGGGTGTTTTGTAGGGGGTGCAGGTTGCGTTTCCGCTGGGTTGGAAACCGGTGTAGGCTCCTGCGTCTGGTGCGAAGGCTGCGAAGTTAGCGCCGACGGTGGGGTCGCAGGCTATGCGGTTTAGGAAGCCGCCACCGTTGGAGATTCTATATGTATATACGTGCATTGTTAAAAGGTTATGGTTAATTGGGAGACGAGGGAGGAGTAATACCCAGTAGCATAAATCTTCTCATTATCGACACAGTAATTATTCCTCAGGTAACCAAGCAAGTCCGTCATAAACTTAAGATCTTGCTCCAATGGCGTCGTTATATTCCCTTCCATCCCTGTAGCCCAAACACCACCAAGCGCATCCGGGTATACCAATATTTTCTACCAAATATCATGTCAGTCTCCAACCCTCAAAACGCCACCTAAAAGCAAAAGCAAAGAAGGAAGAAAAAAAATACGTACCCCACCCCCCCACCTAGATGCACTAAACATCGTATCCGCCTCAAAATGGATCCCAATCCCCGGCGCGCCATGAAATCCCAAAATCACGGGATAATCTTCATCACTATCATACCCCTGCGGTAAATGTACATAAAAAGTACGATTGGTATTAGAACTTATTATCGACAACTTTTGAGTCGTTCCGATTGATGTTGATGATACGTCCTTTCCACATCCTGGTGTGTTATCATCATCTGCGATAACGGATGTGATAAGTGCATAGAGCGGGAGGAGGAGCGGAAGCAAGCGGGTCATGGCGACAAGCGAAAAGAGGGTTGATTAGGAATTATAACTATGCTGATAAAAAACTATGGGGAAGAAAAAATCCGGGGAAAGAGGGATGTATGTATACAAAATCACCCCCAGGGAATTTCAATATCCCATGCTATAACAGAGAAGAAAGAGGAAGGAGACATCCTACCCCTTCCGGGAACCGTCATGACCTGACGTTTATGTCATCTTGCAGCGACCGGGAGGCTGGGAGCACTAATCAGAAAAACCGGTTCGCATTTTCGCGCCGGCAGTTGTTCTAAGCTTTTTCCAAGGGAATCCAATTGGTCCATCGATTTCAAAAGCTGTGGAAGTTAGCGTTAGTAGGTTAAGAGAGTTATATATACTTTTGGATCTCGATTGATCTCACAATCAATTCTTGGAGATATCCGGCTGACTAATATTTCAACGTCGCCCAACTCAACTTCATCGAGTTCCATATTTTTCAGTATGAGTAAGTACATACGTGTACTTTCGTAGCTCTAATATCAAAAACACCATAACCGCCGGTGACGAAAACCCTTTCGATGAAAAGAAAGAAAAGAGAAGAAATAAACCCCAAATTACCATGGATCAAATATATAAAAAATGCCAAATACCAACTTCAAATTCACAAAAAAAAAGACAAGACTCAACGTTTTGCAGCCCTCGCTCTCCCCGCCCCTCTACCCCTCCCTTTCGGTTCATCTTCAACTTCCTCTTGAACAATTCCTTTCCTCCCGCCTCCTTTCGCAGTTGCTGCGGCAGCTCTAGTAGTCTTAGGTTTTGTTTTAGAAACAGCAGCTTTACCTTTCTTGATAGGTTTCTGCTCTTCCTCTTCCTCCTCTTCCTCTTCCTCCTGCTCTTCCTCACCACCATTCCCTTCTTCCTCTTCCTCCTCTTCTTCACTTTTTTCATCTGCTGATTTATCACCTTCCTCTTCCTCTTCCTCCTCTTCCTCTTCCTCATCATCAACTTTATCCTCCATCTCCACATCCCCATCCTTATCCTGCTTCCCCCTCTTCCCCCTCGCTGTCCTCCCCGCCTTTTTCCCTTTACTCTGCACCTCAACTTCAACCTCATCCTCCTCGCCCCCATCCCCATCCCCCCTCTCGCTCTCATCCTCCCCAAAAACCTCACTTTTAATCAAACTGCCCCTCCTACCCCTCCCCCTCTTCTCCCTCTCCCTCTCCTTTTCTTTCTCCTTCGCAGCCTCAGCAGCCTTCCTCTCCCCAATCCTCTCCGCACTTCTAAAATTATCAATAGCAATCCCAATATCCCTCGCCATCTCTCTGGCTTCCTGTGCAACTTGACTACTACTTTTATTATACATCACAGCATTGGCGAACATTCTCCATATCTCCTTTTCTAGTTGCGAGGAGTTTGTGATTGCGCCTTTGGCGTTCATGGGAGCGTTTACTACTGATGTTGTGGGTGTTGACGGGGTTGTGCCGAATGACATTGAGGGGTTGTCGGCTGTGGGCGTGGGGGTTAAGGTTGGTGTTCCTGTTGAATTTTGGGATGCTCCGGCTTTGATTAATGCTCTGATGCCTAGTTACCACAATTTCTGTTAGCGGATACTTTTAAGAAAAGGATAGAATAGGAGGGAGGGAATACTTTTGATATCTTGCGGCTTATAAACAATCCGACTATACCCTGGCGCCAACCTTTCATCCACCGGTTTCATAAACAAATTCGCATACCGATGTGCAGAAACATTATTCAACAAAGGATTGGCCCTCTGCGCAAACTTTTTAACCGCGGGAGTACTCGATGTCGGCGTCGCATTAACCGACATATCAAGGTGGAAAGGAGGTCGAGGTGTCGCTGGATCAGCTGCAGGTGTAGCCGCATCATCACGAGGGGTTTCGACAACATTAGTTGTATCCATAAGTTCCGGTTCCGTGGATGCAGAATGTTGGTGGTGATGTCTTCTGATATTACGTTTTGTAGATATATTAGTCGTAGCGACTTCACTTTCGTCTCCCGTTGTTGTTGGTTCTGTCTTTTTCTTTTGTGAAGTTTTCTTCGATTTGGAGTCAACAGGTTCCGGTGCCACAGATTCTTCCTTCGTGGTCCGTTCATCCACATCCATCTCATCAGGATCAGCGGTCCGGCTACCAACGCTACTGACGCTCTGACCGCGACGAGGTCGTGTAGACGCAGCCGTTCCACGGGTTTTACTAACCGCTCTACTGGTTTTCCCTCTTGGGGACTTCGTAGACTTCTCTTCACCGGCCTCCACGGACTCCTGTCTACCCCCTCTTATCAACTTCGTAGCCTCCTCGACTTCATCTTTATCTTCAACTTTAGAGTTCTTCCCCCTCGTACCCTTCTTCTTCCTCCCCTTGTCCAACGGGAACTCAGGAACACCCGCAGAAGCATTATCTGGCGCCAACACCGGCGAAATCTCCTCAGGCCGTGGCCGAACCGGTGACGGTGGACGTCCGGGCTGTTCATCCCGTTTCGGAGTAACAAACTGAAGAGGCGGTAATTGCGCCGGTGTATTAATAGGCGGTAATCTATTATCTTCGGTAGCAGCAGCAGGAGTAGCAGGAGGGTAGTCCCTCGGCTGTGGTGAAAACGCCGGTTGTAAAGGCGTAAACCCCGTTTGTGTGGGCGATTGCTGCTGCGCATGAGGGTACTGGTTTTGATAATGCGAGTGTGTAGGACTATATTGAGGCGGTGGCATTGATTGTGGAAACCCAGGTGTTCGAGGAGACTGGGAAGGATGTGGCAGTCCAAACGGACTATGAGGGACGGTATTATTATACCCTATAGGCGAGTGTAACGGCTGATGTTCCGAAACTGGTGAATGGTGTGGAAGATATTCAGATGATGGTAATCTCTGCATAGGGGTAGGATAAACTGGTGGTTGAACAGGTGTCCTCTGAGGTGATAATTGATGGATCGAAGGAAGGGGTTGTACAAAGTGAGGTCTTGGGGGTGAGGAATGGGGTGGAGGATATGAAGGCGTAGTCGGTGAGAATGAAGGCGGCAGGTGAGCTTGACGGGGTGTTCGAGCCTCTTCTGCCGGTCTGGGTCCCATATTAAGAGGACCTATCGGACTTTGATGGCCGTTCGAATAGCTTGCTTCATGATCATGCCTAGGATACACCGGTGAAGGTGCCATATCCGTCCTCTGTGCCGACTGAGGGAATGTTCCAATCCTTGGTCCCGTAGGAGTGAGCGGTGGCCGACCCGGAGAGCCACCGGGGATATGAGGTCCAAACTCCGGTGGTGGTTGTGGGCGCGGTCCAGACCCACTCAAACGTCTTATAGACGCCGGTGGCTTCTCGTATATCTGATAACCACCCTGAGCGGGCTCCGTAGGTTGTATAGGGGGGTATCGCTGTTGCGGTGGAAGCTGTTGTGGAGTTTCAGGTACCATAGGAGGACGGGAACCGTCACGGATAGGATCATATCCTACACGGTCCGACGACGTCTGTCGTTCCAACGGTACACTCTGAGCTGGTTCGTCAGACAGAATATTCTTCAGACTAGCTTTACTAGGCGATGGAGGTGTGGTCCGTAGCATAGTATGCTGACTCTTCTGTTGCTGCTGCCCGGAAGCCTCCACGAAGGGTTCACCCAGCTTCTCTCCCTCCACAACCACCGGTGAGACCGACTCCGGCGTCTCTTTAACAACTTCCTTCACAACAACAGCCTCCTTAGCGGCAGCGGCAGCAGCAGCTTCCTTCGCAGCAGTTTCTTTAGAAGCGGCCTCTTTGGCGGCAGCTTCCTTAGCAGCAGCAGCCTCCTGTTCCGCCGCCAAAACCCTCGCAGCCTCCTTCTTCCTCTCCTCCTCAGCTTCCATCTCCTCAATCTCTCTTGCCCTCTCATTCTCCAAATTCCCAATCTCATCTAACAACTGAGCAATTGACCTTTCATCAGCCTGAATCTGTTCCTTCATCATATTCTGATAACTCTCCCACATCCGTCTGGCAAGGTCCCTAACCGCCTTCTCTCCAATCGGTACGCTGGCTCCGGTACTCGCCGCCGGATGCGGTGGTGGAGGCGGAGGCGGTACAGCAGGTGTAGCAGCACTACTGGTAATCATTCCATTCCTCATAGCGACTCTACTCCCTCTAGGCCGTGGAGTCGTAGCAGCAGCAGTCGACGCCGACGTCACTGCCGTGCTACCCCCCGTTTCGCCATCCGTAAAAGTATTCCCTCCAAACCCTTCATCCCTTACTAAATCCCTCCACCTCTCCCGTAACGTATCGCCCGATAACCGTCCAGGATCGTAATTCGGTGAAGAAGTGAGCAATGGGTTCTCCTTGAGAGCGCTGGAGATGGCATTAAACGACTGACCCGTTTCGCCATATTGTACTACTTCTGCGCAGAGGAGGAGTTTTTCGAGGTGGTCGTAGGAGGTAGGACTTGTAGGGGCGGAGAAAGTGGCGGTGGACGGCATTGCGCCGTTTGTTAAGAGTGTGATGGACCGACTTTTTGATTGTCAGTTGGACGCGACGACGGGGGAGTGGTAGAGGTATCGCCCGACCAGCTGAAGCCTCTATCGTGTATTCCACGATCTAAAAGCCTTCATACGCGACGTCTTTTTCTCGATGAGGTCGATATTAGAGCTACTAGCGCGGCGGGGAGAAGTTTCAATGCCGCGAATTGAAAGGTAACTGAACTGACTGGTGGTTTGCAATTGGCTGGGCCGCTTTTTTTCTTGGTCGACCAAACAGTTTTTTCGTTTGGTGTTTTTCGCACAAGCTTTTGTTCCCGAAGGCCATTTCTTAACGTCATGATATCTTACCGACTTCACGGCCATAGCAGGGTCTTATTATATACAATCTCCAATATCTACAATTCATATACTAATATACAGCTTCACCTCGCGCTCTCTACCAAAGACTATAGTTATTGAGTAACTATAGTTAAGTCGAGAGTATAATATTCAATCCCACTCAATCCCAACCTCCTCAGCCAAAAGACTACTAAGTGTACTCTTATCCCTCGAATACACCCACTCCCCCTCCTCTTCAACCCAATCATACCTTTTCGGTCCACTGACAGGACTGCTCAGCCATATCTGTTTATTCGGTGGTTGTTTATTGATTACATATGTCCCGTTGGGGGTATCAAGTGTTAGTACTCCAGCCTAAATATATAAATCAGTCATTAGTTTCCACCATAACAGTTCAAGAATATGCTTAATGGAAAGAGGAAAGAATACTCACACTAAACTCAACATCAAACCCCTTCTCCTCCTCTGCCCGTTCCTCAAGCTTCGTGAAAATCTCATCCATGGTTTCATCCGCCATCTCATGGTACTCATCCATAGATATCGCCGAAGGGGGTGTATAATCCGTACCAGCATGGCATCGTGTGGTTAAATGGAATGATCTTGTATACAGTACCGAGGGGGAAGGACGAGGGATAGTTGTTTGTGATAGTAATGACCTCGATAGTGGTTTATAATATGATGTAAAACTTCTTGCGCAGATGGGTCGGGTAGCTTCTTGAGCTGCCAGACGGGCTGTTCTTGGTATTGATATCCGTGACGAGCTACAGCACCGAGGCAGCTGTCGGATAGCGTGGGTTGGTTGGAACTATAATCATTCTCGTTAACAATTGGTTCTGATAGAATGGAAAGTTCATATCCATACCATTGAGATGGATGCCTCTAACGTAAGCCCACACGACGCCCAGTCGGGATGGGTATGATATGATCTGATATCAGAAGAGTTCGATTCGACAAATGTCGGCACCCGGCAGGGATGGCGACATGTAAGAGAACGTTGGAATTCGTCGCCACAACACATATGCCCTGACCATCCTCAATCCAAGTCGACTCATATCACTGATCTTCCGCTAGATGGGGACATATATTTAGCATGCATATTCTGGAAATGGTTATTATATAGAGGCCATGTTATAGAGAGTGGGAAGAAAAAGAAGAAAGAACATGAGTACAGGCATTTGTAGTCGCTCTCTAGTAATAAAAGGACGAAACACTGAAGAACATGCATCTATAAGCAGTATCCATGCAGCCAACATCAGAAGAGAGAGAGAGAGAGAGAGAGAGAGAGAGAGAGAGAGAGAGAACAGAAAAGGGGAAAGACAAAGAATAATAGTTATAATGTGAATAAGAAGGATAAGAGCAGGGTCAAGGGAACGAAGCTCTCATGCGAGCAGGCGGAAAAGAGACGAGAATCACAGACCATCCACAAGCTGAGGTCATGGTAATAACCCAATGACCCACCTATCTAACTTTCCAACTGTACGTACGTATCTACTATATAGTATATAAAAAGGACAAGACTGTAGAGGAGAGCAATAAACAAAGAGGAGAAACAATCAGCGAATCTTATACGGTCCCTCCTTCTCGATCCCCTCCAAAGTCTCCAAAATCTCACTCCCCAGAGCGCTCGTACTACACCGACGCCTCGGCTTACCCTTGGTCCCGATCACGCCCCAAACTTCATGAAATCTAATAGTTTCATCGCTGGCGGCGACCACAAGGCATCCTTCATACTTCGGGTCGGTCGACACCGGAGCCGCCGGATCGGCCCCTCCATTCTCCGAATTCGATGAACGACCGTTCTTTGACTCCGGTGGTCCATCGGGGTACGGCAAAGCATACAGGGCGCGCATATCCCCCGTCCATGGTATCGAAACAACTTTATGACAGTCCGGCCAGGTGAAAACGGCAATTCGGATAGGGTGTTCCGGATTGGCGTATCCAAAGGTGGCCGCGATCTCTTTACGTTGATGAGACCAGACCAGGCTTGTAACTTGAGCCGAAACATTGATAGTGGCAATCGCTGAACCGGTGAAGGTATGATAAAAATGGATTCCTCGGTCATTAGATCCTCCACCAGTCGCAATCAAACTCTTCTGCCACGGACAGAAAGCAATCGCCTTGACCGCCGCTAGATGTGACCATTTATGACGAATGATCAACTCGCGGTTCGGTTCGTCAGCATCCCTAGAATCGGAGTCTTCATCCTTCGGAGTCTCAACGTCGAAGAGAATGCATTGGTTATCGTTTCCACCAGTTGCAACCTGACTAGCATCTGTCGACCACGCGATACCACAAATCTGCTGAGTATGAACTTTCATCCGCCGAACAAGAGTCATCCCGCAAGCAACGCTCCCCGGCTCGGGATCCCACTCGATGGCATAGAAGTAAATGTTTCCAGACTCATCGCCGAGCAGAAGGTCCTCGCAGCGAGTCCATTCCTTGCGGTTACCCAATCCGCGTCGTCTTGACGCGGACGGTTTGAACGAAACACAAGCAACGGCTGCTTGGTGTTGAGCTTCAGCTCGAGGGATGGATTCACCGGGCCCCCACAGCGAGATCACACCATCAACCCGGCCGACAGCGAGTATATCCAGTTTTCCAGGAGTTGACGAGAATGTAATAGCGGTGATTTGGGTTGTCGCCCATGGTTTAAACGGCTTTGATCCTCCTCTCTCCGTCCAGCCGTATATGTCGCTGCCGAGAGCAACCGCTAGAACCTTAGAAACCGGTGAGTATGCCAAAAGCGTACAATAAAAGTCGTCCCTAAGGCCGGGAGCATCGAGAACTGTGCATAAAAGTTAATACCCAAGCATTAATAGCAAATACTGGCGGTTCAACTTATCTGAACGGCGTAGAAACAACCCTTCTCATCTCATCCCTTCGTTTCTTCAACTGAGCAGCTGCAATTTCCATCTGCGGACTAGTCGGACTCCAAGTCCCCAGCTCCATCTTCATAGGAGACTGTCCAAGCCCAGAAGACCGTTTCTCAGGAGAAGGGGAAGAGTCAAAGCACATAACCTTCTCATCAAGGTTAACACCAAGAGCCAACGCAAGACGCTCTTCATGCATTTCATGCTCTTCCTGGACAATAACATCCGCAGTATCCATCGTAGCATTGACAATATATCCTTGTTGCTGTTGGCTAGAATTCGCCTGGCTATCCGGTGAGCTACCGAATAACGGTCGTGTAGGACGCCGAGTACCATAGAAATTGATAGTACCGGGCAAATGACCAACTCCGACTCGATTTGAAGAAAGAGATCGAGTACGGGCAGTTCGAGCACGAGGAGTGGGACTTGCAGAACGTCTACGAGCACGACTTCCTTCTTCGGGACGTCGGCTTGCAGGAGTATTGATACGGAATGACTGAACGGAGGCTGAAGAAGGAATGAAACGGTCTGGTGTATGGGGAATACTTCCCGATCGACTGCCAGTTCTGTGACGGAGGAGCGGAGGGGCGGTACGGACTGGAGAACCATCAAAGTATCCACTGCTTGCCCCTGGTGACAATTGGAAATTTGGTCTTGCAGGAGGAGTCATTTGAAGAGCAGGCCTGGCTGGAGGCGTCATCGAGTTCTGGGGATTTGAAGTCATTTTGAGAGATGATTGAGCTCTACTATGGCGCTATAAGACTGGATGGAGTATGGTTGAAAGGTGTATATTATTTAAGTAAGTGTATAAGAACATGAAGAGTACAAAAGGATTGATAGTAGTTAGGAAGGGTCTGAGCTTGTGGAAGCTTTGAAAATATCTTTCGGGTATCTCCTGAGAGGAGGTCTGGTGGAGTAGCTATGATGAAGGGGATGGGAAGAGACCAGGAGGATGAAGAGGATGGAGCTTGTCTGGGAGAGAGCTGCTGATAGAGAAGGGGTCTACGTTTGGTTGACGGGTACTGAGGAGATAATTGGAATTACGTCTTTGTTTGGATCTACGGTCCGCATCATGGAAATCATGTCCATAAATTCTTCTATTATTCATACCTATATTGTGGGAGGTATAAGATCTATAGATTAGATATATAAATATAGATTGAACCGATGAACCGATAATTCAAGTACTTGCTGTACACTATGATTCATATTTTAATGGAGATACCGAGCTCCCTTCTGTTAATCTTGGGCTGCTTTTTAGGCATCTGATAGAAGTTACGTCTATAAGGCAGGTCATAGCAACAGGGAAGCAGTGGAGTTGCCCCGGGAATATCGTATCTTGCGGTATAAGAGTGCGAATCAAAATCGTACAAGGAAAAAGTATTTTAAAGCAAGGAATCCACATATGATATACATACTGTGCCATGAAAGTAGTTTAAAGTGGTGTTTTTGGATACCGTTCCAATACAAATAAATATTGAGTAAACATTTATGTTTAATACTACTCTAATCCATATTGAGTGCTGTAATATATACGATACCGTATTATCTGTGCTAATACCGTGTTAAGAAGCATTACCTTTTTGACGCAGTAGGAAGTACTTGAATGATTGGTAAAATATTGCGAATAAGTACCAAAGTAATACACATAAGAGGTTTGGGAATATCAAGGTCTGGACTGTAAAGCGGATGGTGTTGACTCTGTGGTATTACAGATGTGTTGCCTTGACGCCGCCCGCAAAGCATCTCAATAGAACATCCAAGCTTGTTATAACCTATCAAGACGGATATCATGGCATATCAAAGACAATCAAGATGCCTTCAACTTCAGTCCACCTCCCGAACCCCCTATCGGCAACTTCAAACACCAATCCTCTCCCTCAAATTCTCCGCCTGCCAACTGGCCTAGCAATCCTCGAACTGCAAGGCGATATCAACTTCCCCAACCCCGAAGACTCACCTTCCAACATCAACTTCACAACAGTTGGCAACCTCATTTTCCCAGATGCCACATCTGGCTCCACGGACCTTAAAGATGTCAAACGCGTCTGGCTTTACGTTGGAAAACACCAACGATTGACCGGTGAGGTCAAGGCATTACCAAAGCCACTTGGCGTTTTGAGAAAGCGAAAGTCAGAAGGTAGACAAGCTGCTGCTGGAAATACTGCAGGGGAGGAAGAGCTTGAAATCGTTGATATTATCAAACATAAAATCATTTTCTCGAAAAGACCTGAGCCCGTTGGCGCAGCAGAGATGTAGATGATATTCTTGTCTACCGCGGTTACTGTTACACCTACGTCTCATCGATATTCATCGATAGTGTGCGAACTCGGCTGTGCCACACGAATGTTACGGTTCTTCACAGAGCAAGGTCGGGCTTAGAAACATCACGAGTATCATTCTTCAAAGGCAAAGACCGAAGAATTGGACCAGCTATGATTTCAGGAGGCACCACTGCATACCATACACCGGGATTGTTAGCTCAAGTCTTCAGCTGGTATGGGATAATGCAGGCTGTTCGGATGAACGCTCCCCGGCTGCGGCAGGGGCGGAAAGGATCTCCACACGCAATACACCAATATCGCGAGCAAAGTGGAGCATGACACAAGCATGTATAGAGAGGCAGTCAATGACATTATCAACAACATCCTCACAAAAGCCACCCCCCGTAGGCGCATCTTCATACAACTTCCCACGTATGCAAAATCAAGTGACGTTGAAACCACAACCACAACCGGTTGGATCGGAAATCGAAAAATCAGAGAGGTTCGGCTACACATTCGCCTCCCAAGCCAAGCCTCTAATTTCCAGCCAAATCAAACCAGGGTCACTTGAGGCACCGGCAAAAGATTGGGAAGGAAAAACCGAAAGTTTCAGAAACATTTGAATCGCTAGCTGCTAGCAAAAAAAGGAGTGACTGTCAGAAAACCACCCCCAGACTTTGATCAAGCCGAGAGCCTCTTAAAACCTGTCGGTCCCGTTCCTCTCAAATATCTAATCTCCTTATCATCATCTCTTAAAGTTTGTGGAATTTGCTAGCATCAAAGATCTGCCTATCGACGACTTGCGCTCCAATAGTTTCGACGCACCTCGAGGTCACGGAAAGATCCACTCAAGCTCCGAACCAGCTGTTTGCGGAACAATTGGCTCCCGCCTCCCTGCGAGTTTTTGTCCCTGAATCCAAGTCACAAGTACAGTAGTTGCTTCCCAAGTCTGGCTCGTCGCCACGCCCCACGCCCAAACCGGAAGACGAACTTGGTTCATTTTTCGCTGAGAGAATTATCGAGCAACGAGGGGTCCGTTCGCCTAGCTACGGCAGCAGCTCCTTTCCCTTCTGCGAGTCAACCCGACCATAGAAAGTAATCTTGTGCACCTTGCATCACGGACAAGGTGCAGTTGCAAAAAGTGAGGAGGCGTGTGGGCGAAAACCGGACTAATTGTAATTAATTAGTAAAGGAGGTCGACCAAGAGAGAACCCTTGATAAGCTTCTAATTGAGAGAGTGGTTTCCCTTTCTCTCAAATCCCTCCCATATCCCAAAGACCTTCGAAAGGAGGTATTTGGATACAACAGCTCCATAATGTCGTCCTCGGATGACAAGCTACCGACGTCGTACGTGCATTATTCGTCTCGCATATAGAAATCGGAAGTTCCCTTGGCATATGCAGTGATACTAACCGTCCTGGCATCGATTAGGACGCTGGCGCGGAGCTTCTCCGCACAGCTGAACGACATATTCTTACTCGACGATGTCATATTAACAAAAGAGAAAGAGGTTGACCGGAAGTATGCATGCTTTTATTGACACAATTGCCTAAGATATAATAGATGGGCCAACTAACATCCCCCTCTTCCCCCTTACAGAAAACTCGAGCTCACTCAACAAAGTGCAGAGCTTGATGCCCTTGAAGCCAGGCTGAAAGCAGCTGAAGCATTACTGGCAAAGCAAAGCAAGCGCATGTCCCTTGTATCAGAGTCCGCCCCTACACCGGCAAACACTGAAGTCGGTAACCCCCTCTCACCTAGCTCAAGCACCAGGCGGCGGAACCCCATTCCGCTCTTTCAAGATCCCTCGGCAGATACCGAGGCAGGAGCGGATGGGACACAGGACATAGCCGATAGTTCTGCACCCGAGCCGCCAAAAAAGATGATCCGGTAGCGCTACAAGCGCCTCGTGCGCTGCCGGTATTGAGTCGAGAAATCGAGGCTCGTGAAGAAGAGGAAGAAAGAAAAAGTAGAGAGGAAGAAGAATGGAGAGGAGGGTGGAGAGGAGGAGGAGGAGGAGGAGGAGGAGGAGGAGGAGGAGGAGGAGGAGGAGGAGGAGGAGGAGAAAGAAGATTAGAAGGATCAGGAGGAAGATATGACGGAGGGGATGATAGAGATGATATAGGGGCTGCAAGCAATACCTCGCTTTTTACGTCGACATTTGCACACCCCGATGTACCAAAAAAAGATAAAATCCAATTTACTAGTTTTCTTGAGAAGGACCTGCCGAAATTAAGTGAAGGACAGGGGCAATTCTATGCGCAAGCCGACGCGGCGCAGCAGCAGCAGCAGCAGCAGCAGCAACAGTACCAGCCAACCCTCCCGACGGAATCCCAAGATGAATATGATGCATATGGAAATAGAACATTCGAAAGCACGGAAACGTCTGAAGAACCTCGCAACAGCGGCGCCCCTTCCGCAACATCTGCTGCTTCTATAAACGGACAAAACCTCCCAATTACGGTTAAACCGAATGAGGACGGAGATGAACTGGCTACAGGGGACCTGATTGACCAGTACGACTACGACTACGACAGCGAGCCTGAAGAAGAAGAACCGGGGCTCCAGACCATCTCTGCTAGCATTGGGAATACCCACGCGACGCAGCCAACTGTGCCCACTCCACATGTCTCAAACGCCGCAGTTTCTGTTTCCCGTCCCAATCGGTCGGACTCCCTGGCCAGCCCTGTCAGGTACAGCTCTGCTGGCACTGCTGGCCAGACTCCAAACACTCAGGAGAGCACCAATACGAAATATATCGTCGATGACGGATTCTTCACTCGTCCACGCAGAGCACCCACTGTCACCGAATCGGAATTGCCACCATTGCCAGGCCAGACTCCTGACATTCCTAAGCGTAAACCGGTCAGGGGTTCGGAAGATAATTCGAGACCGGAAACTTCCTTGTTGACAACGGACCGACCGCCAACTCCGCCGTCCAAAGCTCCACGAAGCATCGTTAATCCCGCTCCATACGATTACAATACCTCGCATCTATCCGTTGCCACAAATTACACGGACAACCGGACTATCCCTTCGATGTCTTCAACGGACTCAACGCATGGCGAGAAACCGTTGCCCCCTATGTCTCCTTCCGAGGCTAGTCTCGATGTTCCCGTTCGAGAGTCAGTAACCGAACGTGGATTTGGAGGGCTGCTGAAAATGAAGAAGTCTTTGCAAGGATTGAGGAAGAAGGCTCAAGCGGCGCCGTCACCAATATCACCAACTGGCGATCAGAGAAGCTTTTCGACAGGAGCCCTTGGCCATTACCCGTCTTCTGATCCACGGCCCAAGGATGAGCCGCCGCTGCCGCTAATACCGCCTGAGAAGTTGAACGCGGCCACACCAGTTCCTGCTATCCCAGTTCAGTATCGTGCATCGCCGCCGCCGCCGCCGCCGCCGCCGCAGACGCCGCAGACACCATCACAACATATGCCCCAACCAGCTTCTCAAACAGACTTGTTCGACCGAATCCAAGCGTCTCTTCCCAACCAGCAACAAGAGGAACCGTCACCGCGAAGATTTGAGGCCAAGCACAAGAAGGCTGTTGAGGCAATTGCCAAGTTCTCAGGCAAAATGTCTGCACTGAGAGCACTCAGAAAAAAGGAGGCCAAAGAGGAATCACCACCACCACCACCACCACCTCCTCAAGCATCTCAAGAACCACCGCTAGCAGCCTGGGAAATCGAACAACGTGCCAACCCGAAACCAAACCCCTACGGCCACCCCATAAGTCCACCTCAAACCGCATCTCTCAATGCTGCGCCACAGAATACCTACCCCGTAGCAGCCCAGACTTGGAAGTCGCAGTCGAGTGGGTACTCTGTAAACGGTTACGTAAACGGTCAGACCCCGATTAGTCCGCCGCAAGAGCCCCTGAGTGACGATGCGCTTCCGGCGGCCCCTGCCAAATTGACAGAAGAGGCTCCACCGCCTACACCTGCCAAGTACGAGCTGCCACTACCGAAGAGGATTGAGAGCCTTTCGATGGATCCGCCAGGTACTCCTGAGAAACCAGACTCGACGTCTTTTGAAAAATATTCGCCAGAGAGACCGAAAACTTCTTCTTCCAGAGGACTTTCGATATTTCCAAGTTCATCGACAGCGAAACTTTCAGTAGCGATAGAAATGGCACCGCCCGCACCGCCAAAAGAAGCAGAGTTACCGCCTCCACCACCTCAGAAATCACAACCGTTTACACCATTTAAACCATTGACACTGGAGTTCTCGACATCGAGTAGTCTCTCAGTAGAGAAACCTCAACCAAGCCCTGGATTGGCACCACCGGCAAGTCCTGGGTTCGCGCCAGGACGAGGAGGCAGGACAGAGACATATTCATTCCTTGGAGATTACTACTTTGGAGACAACCAAGATGGAGATGATCAATCCGCAGAGCTTGCCAATGCCTCGTCACCACAGCAATGCCAACCTGCACCGCCAGAAACAGACACCGTTGAAGGGCTACCGAATATCAAGAGGGACGAGTCGGATGATAAGTTGGACTTTAGAATCAAGTCATTCGCTCCCTTCACGTTAGGGGGCGATTTCTCAACCAACTTTTCATTCGATAATGCACAGCCTGGCCCGACAAATTCACAACAGAAGCCACCGCCTGTGCCGCCTATGCCAGATTTGAAGTCCCTCCCTAACCCGATAGCCGCACCTACCTCAATTCCTCCTCCAAGTTCAACACCACCGTCAACAGCATTACCAGAGATTCCAGTAGTCCCATCCAAGGCCGAAAGAAGATCTCCAGCAATCCCAGAATCGATTCCAGAAGATACACAAGCTCCAACGTCGTTACCCGAAACTCCAAAGTCAGTACAGCGAGTACCTTCGAAGCCAGAGCTGCGGGATAAACACCCTACACCACTTCAAACTGTTGCTCATAGATCAATCCTTTCGTCTGGCAGAGAAAGTTCTGGATCTCCACCGTTACCTATGAAGGACATCCCAGAAGAAGGGCCATACCCATCGACAAACTCGCCGTTGAGTGGAACGAGTACACCGGGCTCAGCTTCTAACTCAGCGGTTTCGGCACCGCCAACAAATAAAGCGGGTTACGCTAGTGGTGTTTCCAGCGTAAGATCTAGTAGCGGCTATACAGAATCACCAAGCGCAACATCATCAAGGACATCCCTATCTTCTGGAACAAACGGCCCAATAAATGGAGTAGCGACACCTACACCTCGTATCCCAAGCGGCGAACAAGGCCCATATCCCGCCAGAAACTCATCATCGCAAGGATATCCCCAGCGTCCGCCCTCCCAAGAAACAGTTGTAGACCGAAGAGTTCAATCAGGTGCCCCTAACATGACACCTTCCGCTCGCCCGCCAAACAGCATGCACCCATCCGGTCCTCCCCATGGCATGCCACCCCGCGGACGAATGCCGGGTCCACCACCCCCAGGCGGTACGCCAGAATTAAGAGGTAGACCAGGCTTTCGCCCTCCTCCCGGTGGCCCAATGGGTCCCGGTTACCCACCCCGCTCTGCATCCCCAGCCTTCAGCGAACGTTCCATGCGTCCCCCTCGAGGCCCCCCACCACCTCGTTCAGCATCACCCGCATTCTCGGAACGAAGAGGACCTCCACCACCCCGTAGCTCCTCACCAGCGTTTAGCATGCGCGGAGACCCTCGTTTCCGAGGCCCGCCACCACCACCACACCACGGCCGTAAACGTTCAAATTCGATGGAAATCCTCGATTTCGCTGTAGATTTTGAACTGCCGTCTTCAGCTCTCAGGTTTGAAGCAAAAGAAGCGGATGCATCTCGTCGTGTAAAGAGCGAATCGCAAGGATACGGTGGGAGGGGTCCTCCACCTGGTTCATTCCGTGGAAGAGCAGAGTCACCTGGTCCTCGTGAGGGGTTTAGAAGTGGAAGTAGAGCTGGAAGTCGTGGGCCACCGGGTATGCCGCCGCATATGAATGGACCTGGAAGTAGACCTGGTAGTAGGACACAATCACCGTTTAGACACCCTCCCGTTTCGCACAATTTCAATGGCGGCGGGATGCCGCCCCGTGGACCGCCCGGTAGTCGGAGGAATTCCGGGGGAAGTAATGCTGGTGGTGGTCATAGACGGCCGTCGATGTCAGAAGCGGATTTAGATATTGCGCTAGGTGTTGGACAGATTCCGGGGCAGGAAAGGAAGTATAGACCTCCGCCGCAGATGAGGGGTGGAAGACCGCCACCTGGGCCTATGCCGCCGCATATGCCGCAGGGTGGTGGAAGAGGGTTGAAGAGTTTAAATTCGAATGGCTCTGGGGTTACATATCCAGGTTTAGACGATGGATTTGGGATGATGGATGGAGGTGGGAGAATGCCTACACCTGCGATGCCACGACAAGAAGAGATGGCTTGATTTCGGTTTCGGTCTGGGGTTTCCGTATATACTTTAATTCATCGCTCGTTTATCTTGTTCTTTTCATTTTGGTATTTTTTCATTATATAGTTCATTAAGCCTAGCATAGCACCCATCACATAACCCCGAAACTCAGAGTCTTTCATAATGGCTTTTCTTTTTTTTTATCCTCTTTTCGTTATTCTTTTGCATATGTCCAGATGATTAGGTTTACTTGTTTTTTAATATAAAATAGGCGCGCCTGGTGCTGTATCTATAGATCATATCCATTCATTTTCAATAAACGACTGTTTGTCCCTGCGCATACATTGCCATTAATCGATCGATATAAGCGTAAACTTAGAAGCGATTCTCTAGCTTAGCACTATATGAGTATCTACAACTCCAGTCGCTACTCTAAGTTGCAGAGCGATCGGGTGTATTAATCTAGTGACTTATTCTACATGACATCAAAGACCGAGACTACGATAATTCCTTTGCCTTCCCTTCATCCCACCTCGTCTTCCAATAATTCCAAACGAACAATCCAAGAAACATAACCCCCAGCAAAACTAAAACAAGGATAACCAAAACCATACAAAACACCGCAAACCAAAAGGATATAATCGCCATATCCCTTTGAGTATCCTCATTCTGTTCAAGCTCCATTCCTGCAAGGCCTACTTGCATCGCTGAAAAAATGACGGATATATATAAAAAGGATATATATAAAAAGGATATAGCTACCCATTTGAAATTTGTAGAGAAGGTGCCGTATTTATCGTAGCTAAGGAAGAAACCTCGTAGGATTCCTAGGCGGAATCGAAAGATCATGTTTAGAGGGTCTAGTCGTAGGTCGCCGTACCAAAACCGTCCTTCGAATTCTTCGATACGGATTTTTTCGAGAATCTCGGATGCGAAGGCAACCCAATCCGGCCAGGTTATTTCCTGCTCGATTTCCAAACTAGATAGTAAACCGCTTTGTCGCGCTAACAGAAGGTCGCTGGGGTAGCGGATAAGTTTTGCATAAGATAGTAGCATCCATCGCGCTGCATTGTGAACTTCGGAAGGTGCAATTGCCTCGATGAAAAAATTGCGGTTGAGAAGGAAAGGTGGGAGATGGAGATCTGCCTGTTCTGTTGCAAGAATCTGCCTGCACAAAGCGATATGTCGGCTTAAAGCAGATATATTGCCTGGTAGACCCGCCCAAAACAATGATGTTGAAATTTTGTGAAATCGAGAGAAGTTTAATTCGCTTTTTACATAGTTTTCAACGCTTTGATTGTGGATTACTGCAGGCGTGGGGAAATTGGAAGATCCGGCGCAGCTATTCTACCTGAATAATTAGGAAACGTTAGCTACGTTAGTCTAAAACCGTGGCTTTTTTTTTATTGAAGACAGATTTTGGAGACAAACTTGTGGTAATATTCGCTCTGCAGTCTCCAGACTGTATGGTACTTCGAACATCGCTACCAGCGCCAATTAAACCAAGGAATGTAGAAATAAATATGGGTCTAGTAATAACGGTTAATCCGTGCGTCTATCCGCACGCTTTATAATGCGTACGTTGTGACTTGAGGGTTCCCTTAAATCCTGCATCCACTTTCAACTTTTTTCAAAAAATTTTTGATTCGATTTATTCGCTTTAGAATTTCGCTTTTATAGACCTATCCTTCTTCTTTATGACGCTGTAATATATATAGATCTAGATGTGATCTCTTATTACTTTCCATTTCTCAACATGCCTCCAGTAGCTTCACTCACCGTCCGCATATCCAACTTACCAGTATCCGTATCCAAGGAACAGGTTGTGGCTACAGCAGAGACAAAATTTTCCGAATACATTTCTGGGGGCGAGTCTTTTCAATGCATCAAGTCATTAATATCCCTCAGTCCGAATGATGCGGGGAAGACGCAAGTCGCCGTTATAACCATAGATCGACCTCTCCCAACGCTCTTTAGCGATAAAGGTGACGAAGAGACGTTGTCTTTAGATTTTGATGGTAATTGTCATATAGTTGCTATTGATCGACATTTTCGTAGGCTTACTTGTCTTCACGATTGGGGCGGGGCTAAAACTGTCGAGTAAGTCACAAGTGCAAGTTCATTCCAGATATTTTAAAGAATTGATGTGATGCGTTTGGCATACCGTCAAGCTAGGATTAACTTAGGGATAAAAGATAGCCTCATTTTCGTTACCGGCCTTTCGGGTCATGCTTACGGCTCTTGGAAAGCATCCGGAAAGACTACCATGTGGATCGAAGACTTTCTGATCAAAGAAGATTTCAGGGATCGATTTCGAGTTTTCATTTACGGCTATAATTCAGTGTTAATAAAGAGTACATCGGTAGGGGGAATATCAGATTTCGCTCAGACTTTCCTGGGGGTTGTTGCTGGGGCTAGAGCAATCGACAAGAATGTAAGACGAAGTGGTGTGCTCAAGCTAGATCTTGAGGTGCAACTCTATTCTGACCTAATAGCTGTTTTTCAGAGCCAGAGAAAGAAGATCATGTTCTTTGGGCATAGTTTGGGCGGTTTGGTAGTGAAGGAGGTAGGTAGCTATATTCATATATCTGGTCACACCCTTCTATAGTTACAGCTGGAGATGGTATTAATATCTGATGTTCCCGCAGGCTACATGCAGAGCTGTTTCCGCAGGATCGGTGGATCCAACTTACCTTGATATTATCCGAAATACGAGGGCGGCATTTTTCTTTGGAGTTCCAAATAGTGGTATCCGAGTTGAAGAATGGAAATACATGGTGAGAAGTCAACCAAACTGGGATCTTATCCACGACCTTCGTCCCGAATCAACATATCTACGCCTTCTACGTGAACATTTCCGTAGTTTTGTGCGGGAAAAGCTCACTAGATTTCGGATTGTTACGATTTTAGAAACAAGGGAAACAGAAACGGTGAAGGTACTAGGTAACCTAGTATCTTTAGTGGGCTATTTCCTTACTAGACGCTCACCATATCGTCATGTCAGAAAATCAATGGAGTCTGGAAGCGGGCTGGTGAAACAAAACTTATGGTTCCTCGATCATCTGCTTTATCAAATGTGAATGAAGCTCCAGACGACATACTGTTACGAGACGCTGATCATAGCGGCGTTGCCAAATTCAGTTCATCTAACGACCCGGAATATAAGCTTCTAAAAGCAAAAATAGAAAAATATGTTAAAGAAGCTCAGCAGGCTGTTCAAGTTCCCGCCGTACGAAGGCCTAGGCGAGGTGCCAGAAAAATTCAAGGAACTTTTAAATCTAGCTGGAGGCCCTTATGGCAATATGCCTGTACAAGAGCCTTAGGGACCGTAGCTGGACACAAATGAACGGGTGCGACGCCGCGATAGAGTGACAATTACTTCAGGCGGTGGCGGTGAAGCCCAAGCTTTCTCGGCCATCTAGGAGCCATTTATTAGTTATCTCAGCCGTACTTAAGATCTCTAACATCTTAATTGTTCATTATATGCAATACTATGATGTAGATCCATGTAGATTTAGGTTTAAATGTAATGTCTGTGAGCTGTTCGTCTCGAGTTCCAAGCTTAGGTATACTAGCGGTGGGCAGGGTGACAATTGAGATGCTAGCAACAGTCGAATACTAGTAGCAAGTTTGATCGGTGGGCTGGCGTCTGGCCCCGAGACTAAGTAGCTAGAAGTAAGCAGATAGGAGTCAAAAGAGGAGATGATCACCTAACTGGATTTTTGCGGTTGGGCCGGCTAACGGGTTGGAAGCCAATAGACGAAGCTCACGAAGCTCTTTCCGTTAACTTACACTGGAAACCAGACCCTTCCGGAGTCTCCCAACAATAGACAACAAAGTTTCAAGCTACGTTCGTCCCTACAACGTCGACGTACACATTACATTGCAATACCTATGTATCTATGGACATAAGTGCAAAGTTCGAAGTCTGCGCACGAGACAGCATATGTATAAGTAATCTCGACAGAAATAAAATAATTTATGCTTGATTGCTTTGAAACTACCCAAATAAAATAAAAGGAAAAAAAAAAAATCAGGGTTCGTAACGCTATAACTTAGATATCGATATGTCTTGTGTTATAAGAGTTCTTGAGGGTGTGGTGTTTAAAGCTGTCGTTGGACGGCAGAATGTTGCATTTTTAACTACCATGTGTTGCCATCTCTTGCCACCCACTGTCGCACAAAGATCCTCGAATAGCTTCACAAATTTTCAACCTGCCATCAAACCCCACCATAAACCACCCCACAAACCCTCGCCATCTCCACAAACCCCACAACCACCATAATCCTCCTCTCTAACCACTCTCACTCAGCGAGGAATCTGCCAAAATGGAGGAATCAATCTACGACGAAATCGAAATCGAAGACATGACCTACGACCCCACCCTCCAAATCTTCCATTACCCATGTCCCTGCGGCGACCGTTTCGAAATCGCTATCGGAGACCTACGAGAAGGCGAGGATATCGCTGTTTGTCCCGGTTGTAGTTTGATGATTAGAGTTATCTTTGAAGTCGTAAGTACTCTTACTCCTCTTTCTCTTCACTAATGGAGATTCGGCTAACGGGGTTGGTTTTTGTTTAGGAGGATTTGGATAAGAACACTGGAGCCGGAGGAATGGGTGGGATGGTTGCTGTTAAGGCTTGAAGAAGGGAGGATAGAGAGATGTGGAGGTGTGGATTGTTTGAAGGAAGGATTTTGGGAATCGATACTCGAGGCTGGATGCTACGGGCATGAACGGAATCGAACGCCACGGCCTGGTGGACCCGGTTTACTAGAGGACATCACAGACGTTCACGATCCACTTACTGGTAACAGTGAGTAGAGGTTGTGGTCTGGTACGGCAGTCGAGGGCTAGGGAGTCGACGACCTGGGACGAATCCACGAGAGAAAGGACGTATTCCATCTTTCAAAGCCCGATACATTAACTCGGCCTCGCCATTCTTGAAATCTCTATCGGAGAGCCGGTATTCATAACCATTTATCCACTTTGGTTGCAGGGAGAACTTTGCTGCGGCTTGAATCGCTTGGACGGATTTTCTCCGGCATCTCTTGTCTACCGACAGATCTACGATCGATCTCAGCGACATCACCAAAACGGCACTATATTAACCACTATGACCTTTCCACCAAAGGAAATCATCCCAACATCGTCACAGATCGGTCAACGAGGAAGATATATGGTACTCCTGCCACTACGTTCCCTCAGCCCCCCTCAGAAACATCCGTTGCAACCAGTAAAATACCGAGATTTCTACATCGGGTGCCCTCCGAGGAAATATCCTTCTACGATATCATCTTTGGGACCATCGAAAACAAGATATATACCGGCCGGGGTATTCTACGAGATCATCGGGAATCCATATACTGTGCTCAAAGGGGTCGTATTTCGGACTTCAAAATTGCATCATCATATTTAATACAGATAGAGCATAGCATAGTGCTCCGCCTCAAGAGCGCCTTGACTCGAGGCTAAGCATAGTATAGCATGAATATACATTAACATCCATCTACATAGTGTCCCATCCATAAACAGTCCCTAGACCTCCCTCCCATCCGCCAGTTACATCCATCCTCGCATCGAACCTCAAAAGCACCTAATTGTCTTTACCCACAGACGTCAGCACCACTTCTCTCAATATCAATGCAACTATTTGGGTACGTAGGTAGGCAACAAAAGGTGTAAATATCAGACTGTTGAGCTTGATCTTTTTAATTTCCCGTAACGTCATCTCAGAGTATTACCTCTGTTCAGGTTATGTGGGTGTGAAATTCGTTCATCATAATAAAATAATTTATAGTATCTCGAAGGAATAGGAAGATTGGTAGCAATGACTTACGATTAGCAGTTTCTACGGAGGTATGTGGAGTGGAATGGCCGTTCGCGATGAAGAAAGATGTGTGAAGAAGGATGTGAACGAGAGAAGAGAGAAAAAAGTTTCGCGAAATTTATCCCCCAAGATATCCTTGTCGTGAAAAGTCTTGGCGTCAAACCCACCAACTTTCCCCAAATAAGCCGACGATACTCGTCATCCCACTAACATAACATCTCCAACTTCAAAAATGACTAGCGTAAGCTCTTAATATCCCCTACTATCTATAGACACTTTACTAACTAATATTATTTAGCACGGCATCCCCCGTTCCTCCACGACCCCCCGAACACCCCAAGCCCTCGAAGCCGATCTCCTCAAAATCGAGGCTTATAATACACTAGTCTCCCAAGTCCAAGCTCTCGTATGCTTCACCCCTCTACCTTTCCATACCTATTATACGGTATATAGAACAGCCAGTAGTTAACTAACCACCCCCAGCCCAGAAATCCACAAACACTTATTCTCAAAGTTCCTTATCCACCACCTCAACCCTCCTAGAAAAAAACCCGGAATTTAACACAATATGGAACTTCCGCCGTCGAATAATCTTGCACCTCCTCTCCTCCTCCCCATCACCCGAAAACGATAAACTCGCCCTCCTCTCCTCCGAACTACAATTCCTAATCCCCCTTCTCAAAAACTTCCCAAAATGCTATTGGATCTGGAATTACCGTCTCTTCATCCTCCAAACCTCTTCTGCCCATTTACCTCTCCCAATATCTCTAAAATTATGGAAATCGGAAATGAAACTAGTTGAGAAAATGCTTTCTAGCGATTCTAGGAATTTTCATGGGTGGGGGTATAGGCGGTATATTGTCCAAAACATCGAGAGTTTACGCAATATTATTAAGAAAGAAACGGGTGGTAAGGAAGGAGGGAATGGGGAAGGAGGAGAAGAAGAAAGTCTAGTAGAACAAGAATTCGCCTACACGACAGCAATGTACGGGAAGAATTTATCGAATTTCTCGGCGTGGCATAATAGGAGTAAACTCATCCCTCGACTATTACTTGAACGTGGGGCTACCGTCGAAGAAAGAAGGACTTTTTTGGATGGTGGTATGTCCTTTCATCCCCTATTTTATATTCTCTATATACTAATGCATTCTTTTTGTGAATAAGAACTGGGAGAAATGCAAACAGCAGTCTACACAGACCCCTACGACCAAAGCATCCAACTCTACAATCACTGGCTCCTCCTCTCCTCCTGCTCCCCCTCCCCTCCTTCCTCCTCACAACCAGACCTAGTATTTCCCCTCACCAACTCCCAAAAGTTCGAAACCCTACGGAGAACTTTGGAATGGATGAGGGAATTATTAGACGAAGAACCGGAGTGTAGGTTATTACTCGAGGAAATGATCTTTGTCGGTGGGTTACTTCGACAGCTTGGTGATAATGAAGTGGAAGAGATTGATAGAGAGGGGGTTAGACAGGATATGAAGGGATGGTTGGAGAAGTTGTTGGAGGTTGATCCTATGAGAGGGGGGAGGTGGAGGGAGATGCATGAGAGATTGTAGGCGTTATATTCCCTCTATTATCTGTATCCGTTTAAGTACTATTTTATCGTGGCCATCTTAGGTTACAACTACTAACTACCCGTACGTACTGGCACAGAGACACCAATACCACAATCAAACCAGAATACTCAATCACATGGCAAGAACTTTTTGGGTAGTCTTATTATTCAAAAGAGCTTCTTCGTGTGTTTTTTTTGTTTGGTGGTCATTCATTAAGAGAGTAAAGAAAAAAAAGTAAAAAAGCATTTCCCATATATAACACAGTAGGAACGTAACAGAGGTTTTGAAGGTGAGGTTTTGGAGGGAGACCGGGAAACACGTAATAAAAACACCGTATATGCCCTATAAGAAGACTTGACACAAAAAGGAAGAAGGTGGGTTCGTAGTAGTGGTAGTAGTAGTAGATGTAGATGTAGTAATAGTAGCAGGAGGTACTAATAGTGTAATTTTGCGTGAGTGATGGAATATGTAACACGCGGATTTTCGATGGGAGAGGGGGTATAGGTCCCGTCGGAAGGGTGATAAAAAGGGGGAGAAGGAGAAAAGGTTGACGAAGAGAGAAAAAAACGAGGAAACAAAAAAGGTTTTAGGTATTTTTGCTTTCTTTATTCTTTTCTCATCGAGCTGGCTCTTCTCTTGCGGATATCGGCCTTCTTGGCCTTCTCTTCCTGGACGCGCTTGGTGAGGAGGGCGGCGTATTCGCTCTGTTATACCATTAGTATCATAAAGATATATATGCAAGGGGAATGAAGTACTTACGGCAGCCTCCTTCTGAGCCTCCGAGCGTCTTCTCTTGAGAGCGATTCTGTGACGCTTCCTCTGCAGAGTCTGAGGAGTAACGAGACGCTGAATCTTAGGAGCCTTGGAGTATGGCTTCTTTCCTTCACCCTTTGGCTGAACCTCACGATGGATGACGAACTTGCGGACATCATCATCCTTGGTCAATCCGTAGAACTTACGGATCTTGGACGCTCTCTTTGGACCGAGACGCTTAGGATGGGTAACATCGGTCAACCCGGGGATCTCAGCATCACCTTGCTTAACGATAGTCAAGGACATGACTGCAAGGTCGGAACCGACGATACAACCTCTGACGGATTTACGCTTGCGTTCACCGGTACGACGGGGGCGGTAGCAAGAGTGGCCCTTTGAGAGGAGGAGGCGGACACGGGTTGGGTGCATGATACCTTGCTTCATGGGGAAACCCTGCTTGTCGTTTCCTCCGGTGATTTTGAAGATGTAGCCCTTGAATTCGTCGCCGACGCTGTCGCCGGGGACTTCTTGGCCCATACGCTTTTCCATGAAGACGCGGAGGCGGCGGTCATCGTCGATTTCGATGAGCTTTTGGGAGCCGTTGGCTGGGTATCTGTTTTACAAAATCAGGGTTTGGTTAGTTTTTTCTATCCTGTTTCCTTCGAATGCTAATTCTCTAGTCGTCAGGTCTTTGACTCGATGGCCGGTTGAGATATCCCCATTCCCATCTCTTGATTTTTGATAGAGTACCGTCCTCCCAATTGTCGTCTTCGATTCCCGATCGTGATATCCACCCAATCCATATTATAATCAATCCCACAATCTCCCAATAATCCCATCTATCTCAACCAGCCATCTCACCAAAAAAGCCGACCATCAAACTTCCCGACCGAATCCAATCCAAGCAGCACTACACACACAACAGAAAAGAAAGTAATAAGTAACGTACGCAATATTCAGCTTCATGTTGGGCTAAAGGTTGTGTATAGAACTGGATACGACGGGGTGAGTAAGGAGGAGGAAGGGCTGTGTCGTGAGGGTTGTCGGTGATGATGGTCGATAAGTCGTGTCGATATTGTCGTATGGTTCAATTTCAGAATTGAAGCTCTCTGCCACTAAAATTTCGAGGTTTGACAAACTTTTGCTGGGTTGGGAACTGCGTTGACAAGGCAAAGTGACTGCGTCTTTCGGAAAGGGCTTAGGGTACTCTCCCGTTTTAGGTAACTATGTAGCTGACAAACATATAGAGGAACAACACGGCAACACATCGACTCTTGGCATTCAGACGCCGAACTCGAGGCTAGTGCACCCTCACAATTTCGATTGCGATACGAGGAAACAGTCGATAGTATATATATAATGCATCCATCTGTATCCTATCCTCTTAGGTATTGTCATATGATATAATATATTAAACTATCGAGAGGATGTCGATACAAAATAACACCATGATCATCTGAACTCTCCCCACTATCCCATTCCTTCAACCTCAACTTCACCCAGTACTACCTACCACTACTACCATATATACCATAGAATAAAAACAAAATGGACAAAACAAAGTCCGCGAAAGCCCTCCGCACCCTCCTCGAATCCTACGCCTCCCTAAATCACCCCCCAACATCCATAGAATATCTTAATTCCCCACCAACCCCTCTCGAATTCCACCAAATTATCTCTCGTAACCGTCCCGTCATAATCCGTAACGCCATGACCGATTGGCCAGCATATACAACCAACAAATGGACACCATCTTATTTGTCTTCAAAAATGGGGGAAATGGAGGTTATGGTTGCTGAGACGCCGAAGGGGTTAGTATTTATATATAATATTTTGTCTGCGTTTAATTGCAATTGAAGAATGGAGGAAAGAGAGGCGGCTAATAAGCGATTCGAACCACAAAATACCACAGCAACGCAGATTCTATTGTCACACATGAAGGAGCTGAGTACTTCGGTATATCCTCCTCCTCCTACCCCCCTCCACTTCAAATATATATATCTAACAGACGGTCAATATTTCAGTGAAACCCCACACGACCCCTCACCCCTTCATCACCTTCCTCTCCCTGCTGCAATCCGCCACCACCCACCCTTCCCCCTCCACAGTCCTTTACGCCCAATCCCAAGACTCAAACCTCACCTCCGAATATCTCCCATTATCACAAGATATCCCACCCACAATACCCTGGGCATCAATATCCCTTTCTCAACAATTACCGGACGCAATAAATATCTGGATAGGAAATCATCACAGCGTAAGTTCTTTACATAAAGACCCTTATCAGAATTTATACGGCGTGATATTGGGGACCAAGGTGTTTTATTTGGTTAGTCCGATTGGGGTTGCTGGTGTTAGGGAGAGGAGAGTTAGGAGTGGGACTTATGTTAAGAGGGGGAATGTATTCGACATTGTTCCTGATCCCGTATCCTCGTTAAACCAAGAAGGAGAAGGAGGAGAGGGAGAAGAAGATGGAATGATAACCTGGCCGTCCATATCCCTCGACGAATACTTTTCCCTCCCAGAATCAGAGCGTTCGACTCCAGTCGAAGATATTTCCGACACGGACCCTTGGAAATGGACGAAACTATCAACACCGATAAAAGTGGAGGTTAAGGCTGGGGAAATGCTGTATTTACCGGCTTTATGGTATCATCAGGTTGCTCAGAGGGCTGATGAAGATGAGGGGGTTTGCGTGGCGGTTAATTATTGGTATGCACCCTCCTTTCTTTCCTTAGTTGAAATTGAGGTATAGAGGAGAGAAGTTAATGGTGGCAGGTACGATATGGACTTCTCGGGTCCTTTTGTGTCGATGGTGAATTATGTGAGGGATATGACAGAGGTGGTTATGAACTCTTAATTATACTTATGAATTCATGTCTACGATTTACGTATCTACGGTGGGCAATGTAACGTAATTAATGAAGTATGAAGTCGTCAATTTGGGTATTTCCAATCTATAATACAAAACACAAAACAAGGGTATCTTGGTCCAAAACTCATCTTCTCCAATTTCTAACCTCCTCCAAGCGCCCCATTCCTCTTCCACCTAACGTAGCCTCTCACAAACTCCTTTTTAACGCCAACAACCTCAACCAAACACCTCTCCAACTTCCCTGCATCATAAACCCTTCCATTCATCTTTTCATGTTCCTTCCCCATTTTTCCCGCTTGAATAATGACTTTTTCGGCATTTTCTCCAAAGCCTGGTTCCCCGGATTCAGTCATGGGGAGGGAGGAAGATGAGGTGACCTTTGAAATGAGCGATCATGAGAAAAGATTGCCTGCTTCTTCCCTACGGAAGTAAGCTTCGAGAAGAGAGTGGAGAGTCTGCAGGTGACCGGAGGAATCTTTCTTTCCTTTCTTTCAAAGAAAGTGTTTTCCTGAAATAAAAGTAGAGAGAAAGTACACTCGACGAATAGATAGTATTCGGAGTTAATAGTAATGAATGAGCACACAAATGAACGAATAAAAACGAGCGTAATGTTCAAATGTAAGAGGTAACGAACGTTATGTAACGAGCGTGAAAGACTTTTATAGAATCTTAAAGCTTTATACTTGGAGAAATGAGATAAGGATCACTTCGAATGAATTAATGAAGGCTTTGAATCGTTCAGAGCACTTGAAGGGATTTCTTTGGCTTTAATTATTCTATGAGGAAGGGAAGAGAAGAGGAAAGGAAAGGGGGGAAAGGGCGGGCTTTTATACCCCTCTAGCTTTGGCAAGATAAGGGACTTTGGCTTTATCATTGGAGAAGATTAATGATTGTCCGGTAGACGGTAGGAGTGTAGTGTATGGAGACGATCTTTGAATTTCGAGATGGGAGGGTTGTGCTATTTAAAGGTGGATTTTGGTGGTAAAATACGTGGGGATGGATGGATTGGGAGATGTGTGTATGGCCATGACTTTCTTGAGGTTAGAAGGATCCGGTGGAAGTGGAAAATAAAGGTATTCGGGATCATTGGGATATGGTCTAAATGGCTGGGGATTCTTGTCTAGTTGTTAGTCTTGTGAACATGTACGGATCTATATATCTGTTGTGATAGTTTTGGTGAATACGACTTGGAAAATGATAGTCTGGTATATGCGATATTGAAATTAAAGAAACCGGTAGAAGGCAGCTTATGCGACTTTGTAAACAATTTAAATTCACCGATTCACATTCTAGATCTTTGGAAATCATCGATAATCCGGATCCCCCATAAGCCTTCTCTCAAACAAATCGGGGCCTTTCCGACAGAAATGTCGTTGCAAAGTAATGATAAAACCTCACATCTGTATCTCATTCACTGTCTGTACAATCATATATCAAGTAACTAGGTATATAATGATTTCCAGGTTACAGTGAGAGTCGCTGTGTTAATCAGACAAATCGGCAGCCTATAAACTACAGCATTAATTCAAGATTGACATTATTACAACTCTACGACTTATGGAGGCCGGCGCCGCTTCATTGAATCTCTCATCTCAATTTTAGTCTCCGGAGATGGCCTCATCCTATAGACAAAAAAGTTCCACGAAAGAACTGGCTAAGCACCTTATGTGTCGTAGTAGTAAAACCCCATTCGCCAATTAAACCCAATCCATAGTTTCTTACAAACTATCCAATGAATTATAAAAAAAAAGAAATTACCTAACTTCTCTCTCCTTCTTTACTCCCCTTTCCGTTGCCGTCCGTCTCTTCCTCCTCTTTTCCTTCCGGATGGTCTTCTTCGTCTTCCGTTTCTTCTAGAATAACCTCCGGAAGTTCCAGCGGCGTAATTGAACCCTTTCTTGTCTCCGTAGTCACATACTATCCGGTCTACGAAGGCGTATGGTTAAATAAGAAAGAGACGGACTCGCCGTTATGTGTTCGTCTGCATGCCTCCGCCAGCTATTTCCAGTTAGTAACTTTCTCTCCATATTTTATCTCAAGATTGTATGAAAGGAAAGGCAAACATACTGTCGGCGAAATATCAATAGTATCCAACTTCGGACACATCCTCTTCTTCTCCTCATGCGGCACCGTATTCGTCACCACCACCTTCGTAAGCTTACTACCATTGATACTCTCAATCGCTTTCCCGCTCAAAATTCCATGTGTAACAATGGCAACCACACACGCCGCTCCGTTGTCAATAAGTGTGTCAGCGGCTTTAACCAGAGTACCGCAGGTATCAGCCATATCATCGACTAGAATTGCTGTCTTATCCTTGACGTCACCGACGAGGGTCATTCGTGAAACTTCATTAGGACGGGTACGTTCCTTGTGAATCAAGGCGAATGGGAGATCCAAACGGTCCGCAATTCCAGTCGCACGTTTTGCGCCACCGGCGTCGGGGGAGACGATAACCGCATTCTGAACATCAAAGTTTTCGCGAATGTAATGAAGAACCGAAGGTTCAGCATATAAATTATCCACGGGAACGTTAAAAAAACCCTGAATCTGACTAGCGTGTAAATCCATCGTGATGACATGATTACAACCGGCGGTTTGTAACATGTTTGCCACTAGCTTCGCGGATATCGGGGCACGGGATTTATCCTTTTTATCTTGGCGAGCGTAGGGGAAGTTTGGGATTACGGCGGTGATTCGGCGGGCTGAGGCGGTTTTGCAGGCGTTTATCATGATCAAGAGTTCCATTAGGCCGTCGTTGATTTCGCCGGGAGCGGTGGATTGGAGGATGAAGACGTCTTCGTCGCGGACGGATTCACCGATTGTGACGGAAGTTTCTTGGTTGGAGTATTGGAGGACCATGATTTTGGTGAGCTCGATGCCGAGTCTGGTACCATATTTGTAGTTAGTATGATACTTCTTTTAAGGGAGTTATATAGTGGGGGGTTTGGAGGAGTATACCTCTGCGCCACCAAACTGGCCAGCTCAGGGTGACTGTTCCCAGTCAACAGCTTGATACTATTCGTCGCCATTTTGTAAAAAAATTTGATAGGAGAAATGAAAATCCCTTTATCTTGCGACCGCCGAGATGTGGTGTAAAAATCAACCGGGTTTTGAGCGAAGAGAAGGATCCTCTTCGGACGATGTTGGCTCGTTGAGGGGTATCATGAAGGAAAGCGAAGAAAAAGAGGGTTGAAGTTTTCGGAACCGAAATTTTTGGGTTGTTGTATTTCTGTTTTCGGCCGGCGGCATTGGCCCGCAGTCTTTGCTTGGCGGTGGACTAACCGGAATGTGGTTAGCTGCATCGTTTTCGTCGTCTCTTCGACGACATCTTCAATTCATGATCAATCTGTCGCGATAACCTCCAAGAGCCTCATCTTCCGCGGGGTTTAAAACAAAAAGAAGGAAGGAGTCCAAAGCCATGGATAAATCAATACTACGAGCCATGCCATCCTCTTCAACAACATCCTACAACCACCCCATCCTCCGCCGTTCCTGGCCTCCAGATCTTTCCAAAATGAGTCCAAGCGACCGATACCGTCTCGAAAGAAAGTACAAACGAAGGGTCCGAATACGAGGGCAACATCCTGCTAGTTGGATGAGGTTTACGGGGACCTTACAGTTATTGACTATTACGGTATTACCGGCTTATATGGTTTTGGTTATGGATTGGCCGATGGAACATCCTTTTGGGCCGGTATGTTGTTTTTATATTTAAGAATTGGATTTATGATAGTTGGAAATGCTAATATGGGGGGTATAGTTGAGGGAGTGGATGTGGAGGAAGATTGATGGGGTTAGAGGAGGTACTTTTGGGGGTAATTTGGAGAGGGGGAAGGCGACGGAGGGGAAGAGTGCGCCGGAGTCGCGGTGATTACTGGTCTGATAACCATTATTATCTGATTATATCCCTTCGTGAGGTGGTGGGAAGATATAGAGGTCTTGCTACTAGCGATTAGGGGCATGACTCGAGGTTTGGATATATCCATTGGAGATATGGGATGCACTTCCAACGACGATTGATATTGTATCCCCGAATGGGATAAAGGGGGGACTAGCTACGGAGACTGGTTTACGAAAACCGAATTGGTTCAGTCTCTCTACTGTAAATATAGTACTGTACGATATTACGATGCTCTAAGAAATATAATAGACGGGCGATATGCCATCTTTATATTATCATCTTCGAGGGCTCCACCTATATGGATATTAATATTTAAGGTTGGAGTCACACAGGAGGAGTTGCTTTACTATGTATCCCTAGACTGCAAGCTTTAGCAAAAGGAGCCTCGGTTTATAATTTATCGCCAGATACTCTTTGCAATATATTCGAGATACCGAAGTAGATTTGATGGCATTTTGTCTTCAACAGGGGTATGATCGATCATGTAATATTAGGTCCATGATATTTGGTGTCAAATGGCCCCAAGATGGGCGAGCCCTTCAATCAAGTATAGCAATGAAATATCCATATCCCTAGTGTCATAGCTTTTCTATGCTGGTGGTTCCTACCGTCTTTGCGGAATATGCTGGTTATTTTGCCAGATTTTAGACGTGGATATATTGTAGATGTCATGGTGTAGATCTCGTATGTGAATACCAAGATGCACCGTGTCGACATGACCCTTATGCTCAGCACTTCGTATGCGAAACGTAAATATTTTTGTTCTTCTCCTTCACCACATTCATTACCTCCAGTTCACGTTCATTCTCTTTCAGATTATCGACCTTCTCCTTTACTACCCATTTGATTTATCGATTACACCATCTCTATTCTCTAAACAATTCTCCCTTTCACACTATCCTTGCCACCATCATAACTTTTTAATATCCACCAACATATTTGTCACAAAAACCCCTTTCTATCGATTAGTCATCATCAAAAAAGCAATCTACAATGGTCTGCGAAATCGATTGTGCCGTTCTCTGCTGTTACCCCTTCAAGATGTTAGAAGTCGTTGAGGCTGCTTCGATCTTCATGACTTACTTTCTCATTGCCATTTCATTTCTCGTTGTCATGAGTGGCATCTTCGCCTCGATGTTTCATATCATCAGCTTTTGCCGTTATGTCAATGGCATGAGTGGGTTCCTTCCCCTTCCTTCTTTATTTTATATATAACGTATAACCACCCTTACTATCTACGGTAGCTATGGGTTTGCTAATGAACAACTTTATGACCTTCTAGTCAACGAGATTGGAGAGCTCTCTAATCGAGTTTGCCGTCTCGAGGACATCGAAGCTCGTGTTGCCCAACTCAGACAATCACAGCTTAGTGCCGCTGACATCCTCAACAGGCTTGTCGTCAGGAAGAGGGAGAGAGAAATCTACGGATATGGAGCTATTAGGAACGAGAATAGGAGCTGGCATGCTGGGAGTGAGTATGAGGAAGAGAGTGACGATGAAGACGACGATGACTACATCTATGAGCAGTCTGAATATGACATAGAAGAATATGAAGAGTACGAAGAAGATGGAGAAAGTGGAAAGGGTGACGAGAGCGATGAGGGCAGTGACAAGGAGAACCGAGGTTCTCATGTATGTTAAGAGTCTTTAATTATACACACTACACTGCATGGGTATACAGAAAGAAACCAGTGTAGGTAAGCATCGATTGTTTCGGCAGATTGAATTCTGATTTTAGTGTTTGCATCAAGGGAGAATGACAATGTTATACATCGAGCATAAATGGGTGCATTCCGTTCCATTAATCCTTCTCGCTCTAACGTACTTAAGATCGGTTTCGAGAATTCGAAAGCCAACGACATCAAGATATGTAACACTCTTCTAATTTAAGTATTGATATGAACCATTAATCAACATACAGGCCGTGGGCTATTAACATCTAACTCGTTTTGTTATCGATCGATAGAAATTCCAAACAATGATATTAGCTGACATTTGGGTGACGAGAATGCATTAACCGTGACGAGATTGGCATTAACCGTTCGAGGTTTCGCCCACAACGCAAGCCTCTCCAAAATACCACAAAGTGTCACTAATCTCTCACGGCCAATTTCATTAGAAATCTTCGACGACAGTCCAGATCGTAGGCGTCTCGGATTTAGAGCAGGGCTAATTCCGATAAGCCGATCATGGCCCCTTTCGGGTCCACCCAGCTTCGATTAGCTTTTAAACCTACAATTAGATCACCCATGAAATAAAAGTATTAACACGGATTATACCGGCATGACATCGAGTCCGTGTTGTTCGTTAGTTCAACGCGGTCGAAGCCGTGAACCGGGAAGTTACGTCAATATCACACAATGGCACAAGATGAAAGGCTATAATTACTGATGAGACAATCTCAACAGTGCTATTGTCTCACCTGTGTAAACGTAAGCTGTTGGTATTGGATAGCCATAATGAACGCATAAATATTATAAATTGATAGCCCAACCCGTTGCATTGAAATGGTCAACACCAAGGATTCTAGAAGTCTATTCTACAGCTTGACATAACAATAACACAGATCTTGCAATTATTCGAAATTTTCAATTTACTCAAAGGCCCCAGAGAGGCGCTGCTTTTCGTTGGTTTACAATGGGGCTCTTTGCGTTCGTCATTGGTTATGTTTCGAGAGCTTTGGATGAGGTTTTGGGTTGGTGCAAGTTGGTACGTATTCGAGTAACTAATGAATCCGGGAACGATATGGGTCGTAATTCTGACAATATTGATATGGTATAGATTCAAAATCGCGAAGTAGGATGGCCTACGGTGGATCGAAAGGTATGGTTTTTATCCCAATTGCTTTTAAGGGTATATGATAGCTAATATACTACAACTCTGACTATAGACTAGAACAGTCAAACGCGAACAACAGCCCATTTTGAAAAAAATCAGATTGATTCTACTTTTCAATCCTCTAATTGAATGGTGTACGTTGAATGCCACTCCATATCCTATTGTACGAAATTGAAACCCCTAACGTTATAAATTTCCTGAAACATAGTCGACCGCACCAAATTGATGAGACTCTACCTCCACGACAACTCCATCAAGGCAGGGAAACGGGAGCGATCTCCTCGATCAAAGTCCAAGATCCAACCGTTTATTGATTTCTACCATATCGATATGAAAGATTTTAGCCCAAGTGATATTACAGAGTATGCGACTTTCGAGGACTTTTTTGTTCGAGAGCACGCCCGTGGATCTCGTCCGATACACGAGGAGAATGATGATGTAAGATGATTCTTCCCGAAAGCACCATGATTGTCTTTTGTAATCTAACTTTTTTGATATATTAGTCTTACGCCGTCGTACCCTCCGACTCCCGCGTAGTAGTCTACCCCTCAGTCCATCTCGCTCGAAAACTCTGGATCAAAGGTCAACACTTCTCAATCTTCAATCTCCTCGGTGATCCCTCCATCGCAAAATCCTTCGCAGACGGCCCAATTGCTTCGTTCCGCCTAAGCCCACAGGATTATCACCGTTATCACTCCCCTGTCACCGGAACAGTGAAATGGTACAAACAATCTAGTGGGGAGTATTACAACGTTGATCCATTGAATTTAAGATCGCATATTGACGTATTGACGTCGAATGCGAGATGTGCGGTTTGTTTGGAGACTGAGAAGTATGGAGATGTGATGTTTGTGGCGGTTGGGGCTTCGGATGTGGGTACTGTTAAGTAAGTGTTCTTATATTATAGCGGTTTGTTTGACGATTTAATTTATGAAAAGGACTGATAATCGTGTGATCTGCGTTATATAGTTTCTACGAAGAGACAATGGAAATTGGAGGTAATATTCGTAAGGGACAAGAGATTGGGAGGTTTGAATTTGGGGGGTCGAGTATTTTGGTAATTTTTCAGAAGGGAAGGATTGTGTTTGATGAGGATTTGTTGAATTTTAGTAATGAGAGGGTTATGGTCGATGTTCAAGTTGGGATGAGTTTGGGGCGCCTGCAAGAAAAGGAGGATGAGAAGCGCAAAGCAAATGAGAACGAGAAGCACAAAACAAATGAGAAGCACAAAACAAATGAGGATGGGAATGGGGAGCACAAAACAGATGGGAATGAGAAGCACAAAACAAATGAGAATGGGAAGCGGGAAACATTACCGAACAGCGAGAAAAAAATCGAATGGTGAGAAGAAAGATGCACAGCCAAAGAAAGGGACGAAAACTTCGCGGACCTGAGTTTTCAGTGGAGGTATCGACTCGACTCGACTCTATCGACTGCATGTCTAGGTGTGTCCCTGGTTGCTTGGGTAGTAATATCCATAAATGTGGGTCCTGGAATCCGGAAATGTAGCCTCGAGTCGAGATTTGATCATGAGACTGCTTAAAACATTTCAATCAACGGCGCAACTTTTGCGGTATATCTACAAATTCTAGTATATTCATATGTACTTGTCTATAATCACTTTAAACTACTTTCTTTCGAGTTTGGGCCATTGTGCTTGCAATTGACACATAATGCCCCCAAATTTCTTGACATTGCGCCACCGCACGCATTTTGAGGTCACACAAGCCAGCCATTCGCGGCTATGCGCACAGTAGAGTTCTGATATCGCGATCCTATGGAATACCATGGAATAGGCCTAACCAATTGAATCTAATCCGTCCAAATTTCTTGCGCAATGGCTTTTGTGAAGCTCGGCACACACGGAATTATGATAGATAATAGGCGCATCTGTCTAGTTTGCCAACTGCTCCAATCGGAACAGAATATTATCCTGCGAAGCGATGCAAGGAAGAGCTCCCAATATCTGCATTGCAAATCCTATCGATAACGTATGCAATCCCCACCGTTCAATGAATTCATCCTATCAGTTTTTTTCCTTGGTCTAACCGCTGCAAGCGAGTCCACGCCAGCTTGACCTTATATCACCCACATTCAACAATGCCAATCCCAGCCACACATCCGAGTGAGCCAATGGGCATTCTATCCGTCCAATCCACCTCCCGCTTTTTTCTTTGGCGCTAACCCAAATACCACCCTTCTGGGCCACCAATTTTGTGGATCGGTAACTCCTGTGCCTCGTAAGTGCAAGTGCGGGAGTCTGTGCTGGCAGAAGTCAATTTTGCCATGTGGGCGTTAAGGGCGTAAGCGTGGGGAATGACCGGCCACAATTGTGTTTGGAGGGGAAATGAGCCGGCCCCAAGTTAAAGAGATAGCGTTGGATAAGTTCCTTTTCAAACCAGAATGCACGAAATCTCCTAACTTTCCCTTCAACTAATACACTTATCCTTTTCTTGCCCCAGAAAAAAGTCTATAGCCATGGCGACTACAGCTCCAACATCACCGCCGAAGACCGCTTCCCCCAAAGCTGCTTCGCCGAAAAGCGCAGGTCCCTCTTCCCCGCCAGCCGGTCTAGATGTTACCGTCCAAGGCGATGTTACTACAACATTACACCCCGAACTCGAGGCAGAGGTACTACTCCATTCGATTATAGGATCTCCCCTCGAACGCCTTTCCTTTGAGAAGAATAAAATATAATCACTATAATTTTTTATACTAGAAAAAAAAAAGAATTACCCTGCTAACAACCATGATAGACCTACACCGAGTCTGCGTACAGTGAATCTGAAGTGTTTGTACCCCCCTCTGCCTTCCAGCCCTCCCCTATGTTGTGCAACAATCCGTTTGGAATGCTCGACCTTGGATATATGCAAGGGCAAACCATCTTAATACAAAAAAAATAATAATAAGAGGGCTGACTGGGGTTCAATGATTACAAATCCTTTCATGAGCGATCAGAGGGAGTTATACTACCAGTTTATCGAGTTCGGTCATGCAATATCGTTTTGAAAATGGCAGACGGTATCATTCCCTGTCAATGACTGATACAAGTATGTCTTCCAACACTTATTCCAGACGAGATGGATCGGAATTTGTTGCATTTGGTGGTTGCAACACAGAATTCAGGGTTGCTAATTTCAACAATTTGGGGTTCATTCAGACTACTTTTTGCCAAACGACGAGGTATATATGCTCTTTATTGCGTGAGAGTAAAAGCGAAGACTAATGGTGGTATAGGCCGAGAATGACCGACTAGATTTGAATCACCATGTTATGTGCCTTATCCAGAACGGAAAGCTGCATTCTGCGCCGCTCGACAACCCCCAAAGGATTCTTGATGTCGGGACCGGAACCGGTGAGTATCCCTCTTACTAAACGTCTGTATATGGTGCCAAAAAACTAAACTATATCGTTCTATAGGTATATGGGCTGTTGAAATGGGTTAGTATTGTGTTGAAGCTTTGCGTGCATCAGGAATGTATTAATTGAAATTTATGTCTCGATAGCGGATGAATATCCCATGGCGCATGTATGCTGCTTCTCATTTTCAGCGGGTATTTGATGTATAGTTTACTGATATCGATTTATTATAGGTTGTTGGAAATGACTTAAGTCCTATCCAGCCAAGATGGTATGTTTCTTATAATACCTTTCTTTTCAAGATCAGTTAACTAGTTGGCATGGAATCGATCGCGCAATACTGACTTTTCTCCGATGATAGGGTTCCTCCAAAGTATGTTCCGACTACCAAACCTGAGTTACGAATCAGCAGCTAAAAAGTTATATTTTGCAGTCTCACATTCGAAGTAGATGATGTTGAGAAGGAATGGACACACCAGCCAAACAGCTTCGACCTTGTATACATCCGCTACATGGTTGGCTCGATCAAAGATTGGCCGAAGTTACTCAAGCAGGCATATTCGTAAGGAACCACCCAAAGATATAGGGTTTCACCGGGATCATAAGTGTTGATAAGATGCCATCTGTTTCTACAGAGCCGTCAAGCCCGGTGGCTACATTGAACTTCTCGAGCCCGACTCGACACTCCGCTCCGACGACGGATCTCTCGCTGAAGATTCCCCTCTAGCACAATGGGGAAGACTCTTCACCGGCGGCGCCCGTGGCATCGGTGCACCATTAGACGATACACCAAACTTCTCAGACTACCTCCGCGACGCCGGATTCACCGAAATCACCCGAGAAATTTTCAAATTGCCAAATTCGCCGTGGGCGAAGGACCCCCATATGAAGGAAGTTGGTGGATATCAGATGGCAGCTTTTATTGAGGGGTTGGAGGCGCTTAGTTTGTTCTTTTTTACGACAGTGCATGGGATGTCGGTACCGGAGATTGATGTGCTATTGGCGCAGGTGAGGAAGGATATGAAGAATAAGGCGATCCATACGTACTTTAACTTGTGAGTATTTCCGTCATCAACTTCTCAAGAAGTAGGAATGGTGTGGCTAATGAAACGTAGGTACCGATATGTGGCGCGGAAACCAGAGGCAGCGCTCTAGCTTGATGATGGCCCTTTATCGGCCTCTGGTGGATTTTTTCGGGTTCATGAATCTCGTTATTTTCAATTATATTATCTCCACGTAGTGGTCTCAGGACCAAGAAGCCGCCATCCTTACCATAGTCAATTTAATCCTTTTCCTTTGAAGTTGGTGTAGCGTGCTTAATCTATTTAGTTAATTCGAATGTTCTAGCGTGCGTGGAGGCGGTGGTGTTTTCTATTAGTCAAGTTTCTTTAATATCATATTCTCAATCGATCAATTAGTCCGTTTCTAGACGACGCAACGGTGAACTATTAATTCTCTCGGATTGCATCATGGTGTTGCGGCTTGGCCACACGGGCTGGGACCAAAAGCGCATAACTGGCTGTCTACAGTGTCGCATGTTGATGACATAAATCGGAGCGGACTCCTTCTGGCTAGGCCCAAAGTCTAGGAATCTTTACCCATGAACGGTCGGGACGTCCCTCCCCGCAGAATTGCATCTCCAAATCCTCTCCTACCTCGACATCCTGAATGATCAAGACGCAGCCAGTCAATCCCTTCCACTCTGGCACAAAATCCTCGCCACAACCGACGACTTTCGTCGCCAACGGTATTCAACTAACCCAAGAAGAAACAATGGACTGAATACCTCAACATGGGGATTCCGATAGTCGTTACAGTCGATTCACTTGAAAGCGGAAATATCACACACTAGCGGTATCTTCAAGAGAAGGGTCCTGCGTGGTTGTGGTTAGATCGGACAGATATTTCTACATCTAAATTTCTCGATGATCCTTTATTCGCACAATGGGATAAAGCTAAGAAACGAGTGGAATGTTTCCCGTTCTCGAATATTGACCCGTCTAAAAACTGGGTGTAATACCGACGAAGCGCGATGAAAAGAGGGTGTCGAGCCGGTACCGCTCTCCAGACGAGTTATACTCCTCTCCGGTTACAGCAGACATAAAGAAAAATATAGTCATAAAGTCGAATTCACGGCAGAATCGAACATCCTACAGAGCGCAAACCAGATGTTTGGGACTCTAAGCCGATGTTGGTGGAGAGACTGGCGCTGGGGAATTACGACTGGGTATTAGAGGATTGGAGTTTGAAATGCAGATTTGGGGCCGGTGGGCCTGGGAGAGAGTCGAGGGTGGCGGGCAGAAGTTGGAGTAAGGAGGACCCGTCCGACCTCTTTGGAGGATGAGAGAATGCAAGGAGCCTTTGTTACTATTATGGCTATACCGCAAAAAAAATGATTCATGTATCGTAAAGGTACAAATCTGGGCGTTTGAATTGAATCAAGATAGTACTTTTCGTACTCTTGACGCGAAGCTAATATGTATTGGATTGGCCTTATTTCGCCTAATTGGGGCTTCTTGTACAAATTGTCGGTTCGGAGTGGATACGACAACGGGAATTTTCAATTGGTCTGGAACACACTGAAATAGAAATTTGATATAAGTATAGCAAGTCTTGTCTCTAGACTAATGGCAAGTATCTTTATTAATTTACTTAGTGATAAGTTCTTCTTCTTTCAAAATTTCCCTATAAACTCGATCAATTGAATCCTATCTCCTAGGATTGTATAGGATTGTCGAAAGTTCGGAACCTGCCCGGTTGTTGTATTTTGGATTCCAACGCAGAGAATATATAATTCACAATAAACCCGACAATAAGACCTACTGACCCATTGCAAGCGCATAAGCATGGAGCTGATGGACTTCCCCCTTGAACTGCTGGAGCAGGTGGTGTTCTTTGTGAGACCGTTTATCTCTCTACATTTTCTTATTAAACAAAGCTAATAAATTCATTTTGAAAACTTAAAGCTTGGTTCAACCCTAGACCTTGCAAACCTCGCTCTTGTAAACAAACTATTCTCGAATGTCGTCCGCCCATACTTCTCCCAATTCCTAACATTCGGAATCCCTTGCGCTAGCAGTGGTTGGAGAATCCAAAGCCAATTGGATAAGATTACGAAGCAACAGCTACGGAATACACGTCACATTGAAGTCATGCACTCCACTAAGATCAGCAGATGGGGCCCAAGCGATATCCGTGTGAGCTTTCCTGATGGTAAGGAATATGAAGATGTGGAAAAGATTGGGAGTAAGGAGGAAGTGGAGCGGATATATGGACCCCTTGAAGACACTGATATGGCGCCGACGATTTTTAATGAGAAGGTTGCTGAGCTTATTAACAGTTTGAAGCCAGGGCAGTTGGAATCGTTCAGGTGAGTAGTTCATTGAAATTACCCGCTACAATTGGTGTCCTCAGATCGCTAACTTTGTGGTGTTATAACATAGATTCAATAGGCATAGCTACGGTCGAGTTTTCCATCGTGTTGAAGTCGATAAACAAATATTGGCGGCTCTAACTAGTCCGCAAACGAGACTTACGAAGTTAACCTTAACCTTCGACCCCTGCCTTGGATATGACGATTGCAGCATCTTCAACTTTCCACACCTCCTATACTTCAAATACGATTGCTACGATGTTTCCGGACGGTACCACCGGGTCTTCAGCCTCCTTTCTAGCTGCCAGGATACATTGGAAGAATTATACGCTGCGAACTGGAAACCGCAGGGTAGAGGTTTTGAGAGCAACGATCGACAACCAAAGATGGCTATTGGATTTGCGGCCTGGGAGGGGTGTAATAAATGCGCAGGGATATGCAAGAAGACTGGATGGGCCGGGGAAAAGAAGATACATTTAAAGAATTTGAAGATCTGGAAATGTGGTGGATATTCATCGTATTCGTACGACCTGGTCAGAACCTTTCAGCAAAAGAAAGTTTTGGAGGATGTTGCTCTGCGAAAGTATAAGGAGAGTAATTCGATTGGTTTTTCTAATTACGATTCGCATTCAGCGGTGGGTTGGCAGAGATACTTTTCTTATCCAGGTTATGGTGGTACTCCTGCGTCGAACAAGGAACTGGGTCATTTTTTCGAGACGACGGCTGGATTTGAAAGGTTAACAATCGGAGGGGTGCCCAGTCCCAAGGGAACTTGGGATTGAGTTGAAGGATTGAAAAAGGGTCACTATAAGTCGTTGCGGAAGCTGAAGACAAAGAGTTGGGCTTTGCATGCGGACGAAGAGGATGTTGAATACATTGGAAACTCGTTATCTAATCTGGAAGAATTGGTCATTGAGATGAAGGAGTCGATATGGGCAGATTTTATGGTATGTCTTTTCTCGTAATATTGCGAATCTAAGGCCTTATAACTTGAAATACACTCGGGCAATTTTTATTAGGAACACTGGCTAATATGCTTGCAGCCTGATTGCATTTTCGACCAGTCAGTTTTCCCAAAATTAAAAATATTTAGGAGCACTGGCGCACCATCCGAAAATGATACTACATTCAGAGAGAAGCTATGCCAGAAGATATTGAGCAGCCTTTTAGAAGGAAAGCTTTCGCCGAATCTTCATAAAGTTTACGTGGGCACGGCCAACCATGTCTTCATTATTGATAGGGATCCCAAACTCAATAATAATATTGAAGTAAAAAATAAACCAGAGTTGGAAAATAAAGTTTTCGAAGGGGAATTAACGGTAGATGGAGCCTTGAAAATTTATGGAATAAGGGTGACAGAGATCAGGAATCAGAACCGTCGGACGATCTGAAAAGGCAAAAGAGACGAGGTATATGAGTAAAAGTGTATATCAAATTAAAAATAGTTAGTGTTTTGACATGGACTTTTTAGCGATATTAATTGAAGTAATTAATAACAGCTAGCCCTATAGCCATATCATGATATAAATAGATATAAATAGATCTTTGGAGGCCGGAGGAAAATCGAGAGTTGGCTTTGGAAGGACCTCCTCCTGACGCGCGGTTACAGCGGTTAGGCAAGTTTAGCCGATGAGCTGCGGTTAAATAACCCAAAATAGCTGTGGGGTTTGCGTTGAGTCAAACCGACCAGAAGATATTTTTGTGCCCCTCGCTGCCCCTCCCTTGCATTGCTCGATCCTTCACCAGCATCTCATCCCATCTCCACCTTCTTCTACCAAGCTTCTCTTGTTTGGTGGGATACTTTACTCCCTGGGTTTCCTCTGTGATTTATATCATACCGTAACTTCAATTACAGTTGATCTTGTACTTTCTCTTACGTATTACCGTCTGCGATCTCGCGGCCTTAATTGCCCAGCATGGCGTCCGTCGAAGATGCCTCGAAGAACACAATCAAGCTTGAAAATGTAAGCTTCGATGACAATTCTACACATATTAGCTTCAATCTAACTCTTTTTAAACAAATATAGACCGAAAAGCGAGATTCTCTCATCGAAATCGAGAAGCGCTACCAGAAGAAATGGCAGGAAGCCAAAATCTTCGAGATCAATGCTCCAACCCTCGCTGAAGACTCTACCACTGATCCGGATACCCTCCGCTCGAAACACCCCAAGTTCTTCGGTACTATGGCTTACCCTTACATGAACGGTGTTCTTCACGCTGGACATTCGTTCACCTTGTCCAAGATTGAGTTCAGCACAGGATTCGCCAGGATGGAAGGCAAACGAGCTCTGTTCCCTCTTGGATTTCATTGTACCGGTATGCCAATCAAGGCGTCGGCAGACAAGATTGTTCGAGAAATCGAGCAGTTTGGTGAGGACTTCAGTGGTGCGGATGCAGAATTGGCTGAAGACCAAACCGAGAACCTACCACCACCTCCACCTGCCGCTGGCAAAGAGAAGGAAGACCCGACAAAGTTCGCCGCTAAGAAGGGAAAAGCCGCAGCAAAGAAAGTCAACTTGAAATACCAATTCCAGATTATGAAAGCGATCGGTGTTCCCAAAGAGGAGATCCCCAAGTTCGCCGATCCGTACTACTGGTTGACTTATTTCCCACCACTTTGCCAAGAGCACTGCAACTCTTTCGGAGCCAGGATTGACTGGAGGCGAAGCTTTTTGACCACAGACGCAAATCCTTACTACGATGCGTTTGTCAGGTGGCAGATGAACCGCTTGAAGGAATTGAAGAAGATCAAGTACGGTGAACGATACACAATTTACTCGCCGAAGGACAAGCAGCCATGTATGGACCACGACAGGAGTGAAGGTGAAGCCTTGAATCCTCAGGAGTACACTGGTATCAAGCTTGAGGTTTTGGAATGGGGTAACGATGTCAAAGAGCTCATTGCTTCAACAAACGAGCTTGAGGGCGTGAAAGTCTATATGGTCGCAGCGACCCTGCGTCCGGAGACTATGTATGGCCAAACCTGCTGCTTCGTTGGGCCTAAAATCGACTACGGTATCTTCAAGGTCAATGACAAGGAAGCATACCTCTGCACACCACGTGCCGCTAGGAATATGGCCTTCCAGCGCATATTCGAGGAAGATGGCAAGTTCCCCCAACTTGCAAGCTTCCAGGGAAGTGCCTTGATCGGAACTTTGGTGAATGCTCCACTTTCCGTACACAAGGAGGGTGTTAGGATTCTTCCTATGGAAACAGTTCTGGCGACAAAGGGTACTGGTGTTGTTACTTGCGTTCCCTCCGACTCTCCAGACGATTATGCGACTATCACTGATCTCGCCAAGAAGCCAGAATACTACAAGATTCAGAAGGAATGGGCGGAACTTGAAATCGTCCCGATTATCAAGACTCCGAGTTATGGTGATATGTCTGCCCCATTCCTGATCAAGGAGCTCAAGATTGCTTCGCCAAAGGACAAGGATGCTCTAGCCAAGGCAAAGGAACTCGCCTACAAGGAAGGTTTCTACCAGGGCATCATGTTGATTGGAGACTATAAGGACATGGAGGTTCAAAAAGCCAAACCATTGGTTCGCGAGAAGTTGATGAACGAGGGGTTGGCCTTCGTCTACAACGAGCCCGAAGGCAAGGTTATCTCCCGATCTGGAGATGAGTGCGTCGTCGCTCTCTTGGATCAGTGGTACCTTGACTACGGTGAAGAGCATTGGCGCAAGCAAGTTGAGGACCACCTCGAGCACACAGTCGAAACTTACCAACACGAAACCCTCAACGCCTTCAAATCAGTTTTGGGATGGTTGAATCAGTGGGCATGCGCCAGAAGCTTTGGATTGGGATCCCGTCTTCCATGGGATCCACAGTTCCTCGTCGAATCCCTCAGTGACAGTACCATATACATGGCCTACTACACAATCTGCCACTTCCTCCACTCGTCCCTCGACGGAAAGAAGGCCGGTCTCTTGCCAATTTCTGTCGAACAAATGACAGACGAGGTCTGGGATTATGTCTTCACCCGTCGTGAGCTCTCCGACGAAGTTCTGGCCTCCGGAATCTCGAAGGAACATTTGGAAACCATGAGACGTGAATTCGAGTACTTCTACCCACTCGACTTCCGATGCTCTGGCAAGGATTTGATTCCAAACCATTTCACTTTCTTCCTGTACATCCATTGCGCTCTCTTCCCACCTGCATACTGGCCCCGTGGTGTTCGTGCCAACGGCCATCTCTTGCTCAACGGAAACAAGATGTCCAAGTCGACCGGTAATTTCTTGACCCTCGAAGAAACCATTGCCAAATTCGGTGCCGACGCTAGTAGAATTGCGTTGGCAGATGCTGGTGACAGCATTGAAGATGCCAACTTCGAAGAGTCGACCGCTAATGCTGCCATTCTCCGAAGCCATACTTTGAAGGAGTGGTGTGAAGCTGTTACTTTGGAGGCTAAGGAGGGTAAGCTGAGAGATGGTCCAAAGGATCAATGGTGGGATGTTGTGTTTGAAAACGAGATGAATGATTTGATTGAGCAGGCGCGAACGGCTTACTCTGTGTAAGTACACTGAAATCCCCTTTCATAGCTTGAATATTCGCTAACAACAGCATCGCAGAACCCATTTCAAGCAGGCCCTCAAAGCCGGATACTACGAATTCCAATCTGCCAGAGACACATACCGTGAAGGATGTCTCCAATCCGGAATCGGAATGCACAAGGATCTCATCCATCGCTGGATCGAAGTCCAGGCCTTGATGATTAGTCCTATCGCTCCTCATTGGGCCGACTACATCTGGCAAGAAGTCCTAGGAAACCCAACAACTATCCAGAATGAGTTGTTCCCTACACCTACAGCACCATTTGACAAGTCTCTTGGCGCTGCTCTCGAATACGTCAGAGCCTTGAGTGGGAAGATTACCTCCATGGAAGCCGCTCAATTGAAGAAGATGAGCAAAGGAAAGAAGGGATTCTTTGACCCTAAGAAACCGAAGAAAGTTTCCATCTTCGTGGCGAGGAATTACCCTGCATGGCAAGATCCCTATGTCGAATTAGTCCGAAAACACTTCGATGCCGTAAAGATCAGCATCAACGATAAGGCTCTGAACTCTGAGATTCCAAAACAAGAGATGAAGAAAGCTATGCCGTTTATCCAATTGTTGAAGCAGAAGCTTGTGGGTGCTAAAGAAGATCCTGAAACAGTGTTGGATAGAAAGTTGAGGTTCGATGAGGTTAAGACTTTGTTGGCCGTTTTGACCGCCATGAAGAAGACTACTGGAAGTGCGGCTATGGATATTGTGGTTGTAGATGACGGCGGGAAGACAGGAAGTTTGGTACAGGCGGATGGGGAGTTGAAGGCTTTGGATGGTGCTTTGCCACCGGCGGCTGAGGCTGCTGTCCCGGGTGTACCGACGTTCTCGTTTGAGAATGTTGAGGAGGAGGGTTCTGCTGGGCCTGCTTAAATGTTAGCTAGCCCACGGGTTCTTTGTTTTTTTTTTCTTTCCTTTTGCTGTTTTATATTAGATTCCCATACAATTTTTTTTAGTTTCTTCTTTTATATTGTGGCTGAGGTCGGGGACATTAGTATCACTACTGCCATCAAATGGTGGATATGGCTATATAGCCAATTAACTAGAAGTAGAAAAATAAATAAAAACCGCATGATCTCAAAATGATTCTCAATAGCCCCCTAAATTTCTGTGTAGTGTTATAATTCGAGTTAACAATGGCTTAAACCCCCGCTATGCGTGATAACTAGCTTGGATGGAAATGAGAAGAAAAACAGGGAATGAAAGAAAAAAAGTGACAAAATATTTGAAGCCGGAGCTTCTTGATAAAGCGAGATTTGCATGAGAGCCAAAACCTCGCGAAGAGCATGTACGGAAATATGAATGCGCAATGCAAGATCTTAAGATCAAGAAAAGAAGACCAGAATGAAACAAAAGTGAAAATTGAAAAGGGAAAAATGAAAAGAAGGACCATGCAGATGAGATGAGAATAACTGCATACGTCAGAGTATACCAGCTATTCCAATAACACCGGCCGTAGAATCCAGTCCTGAGGCCAAGCTGACGCGGATCCTTAACAAAAGCAGAAGCATCCTCCCAGTATCTCTCCGGAGAAGGAGGCCCAGAACCTAATAGGTATGTTGAACACCCATTTTAAGACATATATCCAAAGCCACATCCGAATCCACTCGTTTCACGATCGGCCTAAACAGAATATTCTTCATGTCACCATTTCGCCGGCTGTACGTATGTCTAAAGGCTGCGAAGCGGCTAACCTCTGGTTGGATTGATTGCCATTCGAGAAAACGGAGGACTTTTAAGGATTTAAGGAAGAGGAGCTATACGATTTTAATGGTTTTGGTAGTATAGGATATTTTAACAAATACCTTGGAATTCATCCGTTTTTGGGATGTCGGACTTACCTCACTGATTAGTGGTCCTTAGTTTGGAATGGCAAGCTCCTCGAGGAGCTACCAGTTAGTACTGCTGAGGACCACATTCTCCGCGAACTTGGTATACCTAAGAAGAGCGGACGTGGAAGGGCATTTCATGGGGTCACGCTCATCTAGCTGACACCCTACCCATAGCTTCCCAGGAGGCACCTAACCCAAGGAGTTTAGATTTGGGGGGCTGTTAAAGAATCGGTTTCCGCAGTTTTGAAAGGACTTCTTTTATTTAGAGAGTATAAATTAACCTCGTACCATCCGGGATGCGCAATTGCAAGCTTCTCGAGTAGTGGCCAGTTTTTTTGTATAGGAGAAATCTGATTTATTGAATTATTATAGTCGAAAAGCTTTGATATAACCTGACATTCCGTTGGGTCGCAGTCGGCGGGTGCACAATCCAACCAAAATCTTTTGAGCCCCTGAGGATGTACAAAATTTGCGAATATATCGTCGTGGTGTGTGTTATTTGTGAGTTGTAGAGCGTGGAGCGACGAAATCCACGGGAGCCCGTGGTTGAGGATCTGATGGCTGCTTTGGGTTTGCACAGTGGGCAATTTGCAAGGATTCTGTGTTTTGTAATCTAGTATCTACGAGGCGTCGAATTAGACTATATGGATCACCTGAACTAAATATCTTTAAGGTTGCTAACACCCGGAAATTAGTCGGCTGAGGAAACGTAAAATTTCACAAAAATGGACATCGTGGACGATATAAAGCCGTTCCAACGACGGGAGGTTGAGCTCATTTGACTGCAGTTCAGACTGTAACGCATCAAATTTGCTTTCCTCTCTGCTAACAAATGGCCCTCCACGGACAACGCTCGGTTGGATCTCAAAATCTTCGAGAGTGTCTTCCCAATTTGGAGGACGGGGCGTATTGTAGTGCTGTGAATCACCAAATTACAGCCCCCTCAGGGTAAAAGTGCATTGTTGAAGGATCTTGGGACCTGTTGGTGCTGTAATGTGCAAAAGCTCGCCTAAGGGCGCTGGAAGAGCTCTACGAACCACACCACTTCCCACCATCGTTTTTCGCACGATCATTATTCCTCACATCTTTCACAGTAGATCCCCAATTTCAAGTTTATTCAAATTTGATTGCCGTTCGAGGATGAGAGCTAGAGTGCGAGATGAAATGTGATTCTCGAACCTATGCAAACCATAATTTAGCTTTAGAACTACTGAGGGTGTTCAATTGCAACCGCACAAAAGTAGCAACATCCCTAAATTTTGTACGTATATATATGTCCTTGACTCACTTTATCATCCTCAACTGTCCATTCCCAAAAAATTTTAATTATTAACCGCAAAACCACATCATCCATATCGGAGACACATCCTCTCAACCCTCGTGGATCTAGAGATCCCAACTTCAGAACTTGGAGCTTTTTAAACGTTGAATCTGAGATATCCATTATCTTCTCCAAACTCGATGCCTCTATTATATAATCTGCGGGCTTGACAAAATAGACACAAAGACTACGGTATAATATTGGAATCGTAATCTTGAACATTACAGAGCTGCAGCACGCGAGGTTTCTGAGGTCTTTCACGGGGAGATTTAGATTTAGAATTACTTATATATTTGTGCTATTAATTAAGTTTCTCAATACGTATGGCTGTTTGGAAAGGTTTGGAAACTTACATATGGGAATACCCTTTGAATAACCTCGACAGGTAGCTGGAGGAGTCGTCCGGACGCCATGCTTGGCTATGATATATCTATCCCTTTGTCAACCTCAAAATGAACGAGTTTATAATGACTTTGAAAATCAATCGAGCGCTACGAATATGGAGTGTCAATATCCATCTCGACGTTTACCAGCGTGTTTCCAAAGAAGTAAAAGGCGATGTGCACGCTTCGCTTTTCTGTCCACCGCATTTGCGCATTTGGTAAAACATCGTGCTGTCAATTAGAATTAATACAACTTAGATACTGTTTAACTGTGGCTGCATTTTTTAATTCTTAATTCGAGTAATGTTCGTTGACGGCACGGCGAAGTTTAGATTTGGTGTACAATCCTTAAGATCATTGCAACTGTATGTACAATTGCACATATGGGTCAACATCCTTAATATTTCTAGAGCATATAATATCGATTATGGCTTAGCATCCGATGGCTCAAATTTGAGGCTTCCAGAGGACTATTCAACATTGAACCCTTTTAAATTTTTTATTTAATCCCACGCATGACAGAGGTTTCTTTAAGTGAATTAAATTCGAGCAACTTCTTGGCACCTATCGCCAGATCGAATCAAGTTATTCGTATCTATTTAGCGTTCATATAGCTATAATATAACAATATGTTCACATATGTTTCGTCGGTCTCACCTTGTACTGAACGACAGTTTTGTGTAACGCTGGCCTGAAAATAGGTTACCCCTGCATGCAAACAACGACGCCCCACAGCCCTTTACCTTCCCCCTGTGCATGCAATGCCCTATCATTAATCAATACTTTCCTTGGCCGCCTAATCCCTGAGTTTTAACACTGAAAAAAAAAACTGCACTTGATCACAACCAGGCCTCTCCGAAATTTCTTTGTGGCAAAACTATATTCGACAAGTACAATATATTCTATTCTCAAAAATATCATTGCCTCCATGAAGGAAGATTCTTAGTATGATCACACGTTCTCATATCGATATTTATCTCAATTACTACAGCTGTAGTGTGTTAAATTCACTTACGAGGTTTCGATTATACTCCCGCATTATTCGATACATCCGAATCTCGGATTCTGCAAATGTATGTAAACATATGGCCATGTTCGACGTTGAACGGAGTCCTTCAGACCAGTTGAAGATATCCAGCAAATGATAGACAAACGGAGATGAAACCTGTTAATTTTACAACTTTACCCGTATCCCCATCCTCGCTATTTATTTGTGCAATCGTTCAGCTGTCGCCACTTTCTCGAGTATGTTTTGCCGGAGCGATAGCTTTCAGCCTTGTGTAGCAATACATAAGTGGGCTACGGAACTCGAGTTTCCTATAGAAAACATGTTAACAGCTTCGAGTACAATGGAAACCATGAAGCTGTCAGCTTCTCTGGCAAGGTTTTATACGTCTGGACAAGAATCAACAACATAGGACTCCAAGAACGTCAGGTATCTTCGTGCGCTTCACGACACAACCTTGGCGCCTTAGTTTTTCGCGTTCTCCAGACCCACTAACTTGACAGCACAACCCGGATCCTGATCAAGATTGATCCCGCATGCACCTCCTGATTCACTAATACTACAGAGTTGCAAATATAATATAACCGACAGAATATAGGACCCCAAATATTTTGGTCTCGGGAAACTATAAGTTTGGTTAGTACCCCACGCTAGGTTTCCGTCGAGTCATTATATACTACTAACACTACTTAGATTTATGCCGACATGATTTGGGCGATTTTTCATTCCCGAGAATTATAATAAATTCGGTACAGGGCTAGATAAATTTACAAAGCTTCAAAGCCGGGCGCCTGGGCTCCAGCCATATATTATATCCAGATATACCAAAAAAAAAATACTAGGCGCAATGTCGGAGTCAGAGTCTCCCTATACATTAGACCCCTTCGACAACTTTCGCGCGATTAACGGGCACCAAAGCAAGTCACGATCTACGAAATAACCCATATATGGAGAGTTGAAAGTATTAATATCATAATTGGACACCGGTTCTTCTAGCTCTTCTTCTTGACGATAAACTTTATATAACCCCAGGATTCGCCCGTGTATATGTTTCTCCCGGTGTCAATCGCACGGCTTCAAATTTGTATTCGATCCCCCTGATATGATCATATTAATTGATACTAGGTGCAAGTGCTTTGCTAACAAATACATTTTAATAATAGGTCCCTGGATCCGCGTGATAGATCTTTCAAATTCCTTCTCCTTGGACCAAACTAGATCCGTTAGTAGTGTCCTTCCAACGAGCATAATTCCTGTCAACATCCCAAATGTTCAAATCCCCGCCTTTTGGTTCGATGCTTTTCCTTCTTCTATTATCTATGCTCAAGGAGTTCCCACTGTTAAAAGAGGGTTATACATGACTCCTCTGTTCGCTCATTTGGCTTTCGTGGAAAATCTTAGATAGGCAATTATAATAAACAAAACCAATCTTTCGCGCCATGGGAAGAAGCAGACACACAGTTTCCCAAGCAGAGCGGGCTAGCATCTTCATTTCGAAAAGTATTCGATCCGGTGAAAAGAAAAGGACACATATACGGTGGATCTGTTCAGCCTGATGACGGATCTACACGGGTCCCTAACCGCCAGCTATTAACCTACGATGCTGCCACAATGAGCTGGATGAATGGTACGACCGAACCAGGTGTTTTCGATGTATCTGGTACTGCTATTCCATATCGCACTCCACAAGGTAGGCTTCTGAGTTTGACCTTTGGAGGCCGTTTGAATGACACACAGCTCGACATGGACACCATATACCCGCGACACTAAATCAAATAGTTGGCATCGACAGCGTACTAGTGGGCCTATGCCAAACGGTCGCTCTCACTTCTGTGCCATCCCAGTAACCTCTGCAGACAATAGTAGCACGCAGGTCATTGTATATGGCGGTTTCGGCTCCGGGGCCTATAGCGATATCTACGCCCTCTCACTCCCTTCGTTCATATGGACAAGACTTGAAGTGTCGTCACCTGAGCAACAAGGCAGCCTATAGGGTACCTGAAGATGTCTATAAAGCCGTTGGTGGAAAGTTGCCCATCCTAAATTATATTGATTTTTGAGCTTCCACGTTCGTCTTTTGCCTTTCTCTAGTTATTAACGGAGATTTAAATTGAAATAGTGAATTTGGAGGTGCAACCCCTCGACGGTTTTGATACTCCGGAGTTAGCAGAGTTGTTCGCTGTGAGTTCCTCAATGCCCCCTCTCCTATTGAATCCAACGCGCCAGAACTAGGTTCTCCCACGCCAGGCCGAAGTTCTCCCAACATAGGCGCCATAGTCGCGCACTCTTGGAGGTATACTATTAATCACCGTTGCCCTTATTGTATACTTCAAACGAAGAAAACTGGCACCGAAACCGCAAGTATACAAGCCCTCGTCCGAAGGTCTTCCACTTGAACCTAGAATCGAAGAGGTACCTCAGCCTGGAGTTGAAGAACAGTCCCTACCAATAATGGAAGAACCCCAACAACGCTTTGGTTTTTATCGGAGAGGCTAGAGAATCTGAAATTCGATACTGGACATCCTTGACTAAAATAGAACGCAAAGGTCCAAGGCTAGCAAATCGGGATAGTCTTGAACAATACCACAATACTGTCACGAAAAGATTTTGTATGCAGTTATAATAATACTCTTAATATTTGAGACTGAATTTACGCTATTTTGGTGTCGCGATCATAGTTTTAGGACTACAAAGCTAGCTAGCCATAGATCCGAGTTGGCCATGACCAGTTTGAAATGTTCCGACTCTTTGTTAACTTGCAGCATTAATTGGAGTTTGTGAAATGATATTGATGAGTCGCTAGCTGTTAGAGAAGAATGAAAGCGGTCTTCCAGACTCAAAGCAACATACCATAACATTGATCTATTCTTGCTACCAGCCCTTTGGATGAGTAGCATTTTGCGCGAGAACTGGAGGTACAAGATTCCGAAATCTGGCAGCATCGTACGTTTAACCAAGCTTTGTAATAATAAGGAGCCCACAATGGCACTAACAATAGAGCCTAGGCGCCAATTTATCGCTCTTAGAATGATAATTAAATAGCTAAACTGTAGCGCCGTATTTAATTTGGGAAAATTCCCAACTAAGCCGTCAAGATTCTCAAAAAAATTAACTTTGCAGATGAGAAGAATATTGGTCATCCCAGAACCCCTCAGGAACTGGAGGGCCGAACTGGAGCAGATAAGTAGAGCAATTGATTTCTCTGCAAACTTTCAAAGCAGTTTCATAATTTTCATTGAAAACGTATAGTTGGCCAGTCCCATCCGCTTGTACAGGATCCTCAAAGCGATAAACAACGAAATATAGCGGTGCCTGGATAGCTGTCCCAGGGCAGCCGCTACTGATATCCGTATCCACAACAATGATTCTAAGATTTGGGAGTTTTTCGTAGACGAGAGAGGACCAACAGTACAATATTTTAACGTAAGTTTCAACCCGTGGCTGTAATCGCTCAACCGTTTGTAGGTTCTTTTGCTGCTGTGTACCGGTCTGCCATTGCAGTAGCCGTAAAATCTTGAGGGATCTAAGCATTGGAAGCTAAGGGTATTTAAAACTGCAGAGTTAGCATTCTTACACCAAATTAAAATGCACTAGGCAGCTCGGTACCTCTAACCAGCTTTCGACTGCGGCAGGTCCGGAATTTTTCCACTGTGGTGCCCCAATTGCGAGCTCTTCTAGCCTGGTCCACTTATCTGATGAAAGTGATACTGGCTTGGTATAGTCCAATAAACCAGCCATAGAACGACATGTCTTCGGATCACAATTCGCGGAACACTGTAGCCACAGCCTCTTAATTGTTGAGCGGCCGATATATGCTGCCTGGAATTCCCCTTCTTCATGTGTGCACATTTGTAATTGCAACGTCTCCAACGATTTTATTTGCGGTAATTGATTATGCACGGGTAATTGAAAGGCGCTATGGTTACGACGGCGGCAGTTATTGATTTGAATAGATTTGATCCCCTCTGCGCCTTTTGAAACCAGTCTTTGGATCAGTACATAGGGGTCAGTAAAGCACGAAATTCTCATGTGGGATAAACTTTCCCCGCAGTACACTATATCCTGAAATGTGGCCCAAAATCTCTCAGCAAAATGGTCGTGTACTATGGAGATTTGTTCAAGTACTGGAAAGTTGATTCTTGTGAATGGTAGTTTAGTCTTGGATCGTGGGCGACGAGCCCATGAACTCGCAGTAAGCCGCGGTTTCTTCGGGTGTGTCGGATCACCTATCCGCAGTTTTCGTAATGTTGGTGAGTTTTGGTGTAGAACTTTGATAAAAGTGGTCAAACAAGTCACCCGTTCATCAATTTCACAGATTTCTAAAGATTCGAGCGTAAGTGATCCGGGTGTTAAGATGTGATTTGGGATTGTCGATCGATGGCCTCCCGGTTTAAACTCCCCAAGATCCAAACTTCGGAGCTTCTTTTGGTCTTCGTAGATAAGCTTGAGCGTCTTATAAGTCGTTTGGTGGCCAAATCTGTGAACTTATGTCAATATGAAATATTCTTATACATCTTGGGTTCGTTGGGGTATATTGTAGTCCTAAAAAGTGCTACATATAAAACCCCGGTCTTTTTACAAACTTAATACTCTCCAATTGCCCTTTATCAAAACGCCTCAATATCAACTCGATCGCCTTATCCGCAGTTTCGGTAAGTTCCGTCTGCTCCTTTTTAGAAATCCATGGTCTTCGTTTTGAATTTGACGCGCTCAGCAGGTAAGATTCTTTTCTTTCAATAGAAAGACGCTTTGCATATCCCAAAGGATATCGTGGCGAGGATACGAGGTGTTCAATATCCTCGAGTCGTGGTAGTCCGCTCATCTTGCCATCCTTTCCGGACTCGTCGTAGTATAGCCGCACCGTGCGGTATAAAGTAGGAGCCACAATATTAAGGATAGTGGAGGAAGTGAGGGCCAAGTTCTTTTGATCTTTCCCAGGTAACTAATAGGGATTCATAGTTGCTAGTTAGTTGGATTAACATTAGGGATCTGTAATCAAATCGCCATATTGATTACAGGAAGCATTCTGCGCCACTCAAAAGCGCGATTTACACTCAAGTGCAATATTCACTTGATTTTGGATACCACCTACAAATTGAAATATATTAGTGACTACCTCGAGGGGCATGTCTAGCAGCTCTAATCTAGGCATCGTAAAGTATCCTCCGAATAACCTTTCAATCACAAAATGAATCGTGTTTTATGTAGAAAACATCGTCCCAAGTTATATCGAACGCGTAATTCTCAGCTTTCAGGAGAATCGGAGATATTGGGGTGGATGTTGAAAGATAATGAAACTTTCGATAGGCGGGGTGATCACACCCTATTAAATAGTTTTTTCTAAAAAGGATGCCCGAATATAAAAATCCCAAAGCCTTGCGCCAGTGTAACATGTTTGCCTGCAATTGGCTCTAACGAATCGCTTTGTGCCTACACGGTGCGTAACTCACGCAAGTGCGAGTCTAGAGTAACGTTGCCCACTAGTTATGCAGGGTAATCGAATACATCTCACGAACTTTGTTCAAGGAGCGATTCTCATCAGATCCTCAAATGAACATTATCCTAATTTTTCTAGTGAAAGTTTTGTCAAATGGAGCACAACTATACAAGTTCGCTCACTGAAGTCGCAACGTTTTGATTGGATCCTGATGTTAGTCAATTTCAGGCCTAAAAGCCAGTTTCCGTAGACATGTGTTGGAAAAGTGTGCCTTGGCAGGACGGACAGTTACGAGGTGTCGAGGCTGCAGTATAGCTACATGAGGCTTAAGAGCACTCAAGTCTCATGATTATGAGCATAATGTTGTTATGGTATTCCTAGAAGGCTTATTAATTTAAGTATATGTGATTAGATAGTTTATAAATGTGATTGAGGCAGGTTTATACTGGATTGGTGTGCAGCTCCTAGATCCATACAATGCCTATAGGCCCCTTAGCTATAGAGCTTCAAACTCCTCCCAGGAAAATAATAATAATAATAATAATAATAGTAACTTGTAGCATGGATTAGAAGTACTTGGCAGGGGACATCTCAACTGTTGTGTTTTTGACCTACTTAAAAAACTATCATAAGCTAGCCTAGGACAGTCAGTCTTTTAAACTACTCTGACATATACTCCAACCAATATATAGACGTAATATTCAAAGCAGGAACATCAATCCTTTTAGAAACAGTCCTCCTTTTAGAAACAATCCTCCAGATATTCAAGGCTCATCTTTTAATAGATGCATAGGACAATCAATATAGATATATCTCCTTGCAAATGCGCAGTGTTAACAGTTGTCACAACTGTTGCCGGCTGAGTTATCTATAACCAATTCCCTTGAGCTGCTCTAATTAAATTCTACAGAGGAATGACTTCATCCTAGATAATGATGCTCAAATTAGGCACCTTTTTGTAGTTATCGATGTCAGTCATTTCGCTACCCCCTATTCGGATCACCGATATCATCAACTTTGATTTTTCGTGATATGATATGAAATCGATGGGTTTTGATGCAAAGTAATCAATTGCGGGGTTGCTTGATATTCCATTGCAAATATTTCTGCTTTGAAAATGTGAAAATCTAGTCAGCAATAGCAATTTCACACTAAGAAAATTATGTTCAGGTAAGCCGGCACCCGATTACACTCCTCAATCTATATACCTTAGGCTGGCTCTAATTATCGACGTATAATTATATATACAAACTCAAAATTTCGTTTTGATATTAGTTTTGTGAAGAGGTGGAAGACTAGTCATACCTAGATAGAAAAATTGTAAATATTTCTGGGCTAGTTATTACGTCGGGAACTTGAGGCAGGAGTCCTAAAACGTTGAGCCTCGATATTCTGAGAGTAAGGCTGGTCGGATATTTGATGCTAGGAACGAAATCTAAAGAGCCGTGGTCACATAGATGTTCCTCGCTGCTAGCTTTGTGGGATGGAGCTCACCTATATATATAGCAACCTCCGCCATGGATCCTGTGCTAGAATCGGAACCATATGCACACCGCGCGCAATCCCGATATATACCCCTGTAATTCTTCCTAGCTAGCTGTTGTAGGATGGCGGTCCAAGTGGCCCGGCTGGATGACCATGTCGGCCACTTAAAAGTCGGCCAACCCAAACCTTCCAAACCTTATCATTAATTTGAGCCATCCTTGCGTCCTTGAACATGTGGGCTCCGCAACTGGCGGATATCGATCCATTTTGAGATCGGTGGGCCCCACGTCCATGGGGATGGCGGGCGAGAAACATTAACTACCTTCTGAAAACTCATCGCCCCTCTTTGGTAACCCCACCGAAGATTTCGTACCCCTCAGATAACGTTTTAATTATTGTAGTGGATATCTCCGTTATCTACTCTTTCAACTTAGCCATTGACGCCAACAGGTTAAACCTTCTTATCGGCTCTGTGGTATTTTTGTCTCTCAACACGTTTTCCCAGGTCCTAAATCTATAAACTCCACACAGCCTTCAAAGCGGACCTCTTTTAGAGCGCATACTCTAGCCTGGTGCCGATATCCTCACCCTGCCGTCTCTGCCTGAGATCAATCAGGATCATATATTCTATAAATATGCCATTCTCCCACCATTCCCACTCTGGCCAATTCTGCGCCCACGCTAAAGACTCTCTCGAATCATGCATCCTCCAAGCAATCTCCAAGAATCTCCGAATCTTCTGTCTCACAGAACACATGCCGCGCTCCGACCCGCGTGATTTCTACCCAGAAGAAGTAGAACTAGGGCTCACACCTCAAGATCTAACGGATAGTTTCGCGGAGTTCTATGAAACCGCAGTTGCGCTTCGCGACAAATACAAAGAAGAAATTACTCTTCTTATCGGGTTTGAGGTGGACTACATCCGTCCCTCAATGCTGGTGGAAATCAAACAGCTTCAAAAAACATATCATTTCGACATGTTCGTTGGATCAGTTCATCATATTGACGAAATCCCCATTGACTTTTCAGAGGAACTTTTCCAGAGAGCTATCTCGGCCGTTGAAGCTGTCGACACGGGCGCCGATATCGCAGAAGTCTATAACAAGGGTACAAGAATTGAACGATTCCCCGCAATCCAAATCACAGAGGCAAAGGGCGAGGAAAGGCTGTTCGAAGTATACTTCGATACGCAGTACATAATGCTTACGGCCCTAAAGCCACCTGTTATCGGACATTTCGATCTAATTCGGTTAAAATGCAAAAATTACAAAGTTGATTTTAGAACTATGAAAAACGTTTGGGAGAAGATCGTTCGAAACGTAAAGTTCATTAGCGAGTACGGTGGCATGGTGGAAATAAATTCTGCAGCAACACGAAAAGGATGGGAGTACCCTTACCCCGGACCAGACATCCTACAATTAATGAAAGAAGAAGGCATCAGGTTTGTACTCAGCGACGACAGTCATGGAACCGCGCAAGTAGCTTTCGGATACGAAAAATCTCTGGCTTATCTTGAAAAGCAGGGTGTTGAGGAAGTTTGGTATTATGATTGGATTGGTTGGGAAAGAGGTATCAAGGACGGTATTTTAAGGTCCGAAGACAGGTACCTGCCGAAAATCCGACCAGAATGCGTAGAAACCAAGAGCGCGAGAGTGAAGGATCTGAGGGGAATTGTGCCTGCATAGGACCCCGAAGATGTCTTTGGAAGGGTCAACGAAGACTCATTTGTTTAGCGAGCGCGAGCGAGGAACACCTAGCAAGGCCGGCACTTATGAAGGCGTAATAGTCCGGCCTAATTATGAACCACCTGTATATTCGCGGACACATATCTGGAGACGAACATTCACATATAAAGCAAGGTATTTAGAATAGATCCGATTGGAATATTTCCTTCAAACGAAGCTAAATCCTACCGAAATGACGACTCTAGAGTCCTTGCCTATCGATATAAAGTTTGCCATACTAAGCATTCTCCCTACCGCACGCAGTTTGAAATCCCTCTGCCACGCCTGTGCGAGCTATCGCTCGGTATATTATAATTACCAAGCACTCATCGAATCTGTGGTATTTTATAACGATGCTTTAGGGCAATATTCCCAGGACAGTCTATGGCTTGCGCGGTATCACAATCGCTTGAATCATTCCAGGATCAAGCACTATCGTAAATGGGAAGGGACAAACTATGCCGCGAAATTGGAGTACATTTTATTTCCTCACGCTATACCTGTTGGAACCGGGTTGATCCTGTAGACCATGGCCTTAAATATAAATCGCCGCAGAAAGCCAAACGAAAATTTACCCTGGAAGCAGAATTTGACTAGACTTGAAAGAGAGTCAACTCTACTATCAACATGATTTCAAATACATGTATTTAAGACCTAGAGTCGACATTAGCCTAATCTAATATTGGCCAATCTAGGCGAATCCACGAGCAACATTGGTGCATTAACTAGCCCTATGATCTGTCGGATCATAAGATCATAAGCTATCCAGTTGAACTGCCTGTAGTAATCGTCCACTCCTGATCCTCTCCTTTTCCTCGATGACACTAATAATATCGAACCTTTCATTATAGTCCCAGCGTAGAGTAGACTATACGTGAGCAGACAAGTCAGCTTCCATTAAACCAAACTCCAAGCGGCATTAAGAAATACCAAAACCCACCTCCCGTTTTAATGGCAAATACTTCGGAGCAGTTTGAATATTGTTCGATCCCCAAAGCATTGATTCACCATCCGATAGCTGTACCGTCAAACCGCACATATAAGTATTCCCTCGAATAGGTTCTGATGGTGGCTCTCGGACATGAACTAGAAGACGGCGAATAAACGAGCTGCCATCTTCGGGCAGTTCTAGAACCCTTGATTCCTGAATCCCATCTGAGATACGTCCAAGTATTCTAGGGTTCCCACATTCCCTCACGTCTTGTTTGTAATAAAGTTTCATTCCCACAATTCTCGACTTGCCATGGTACGATTTTTTGTAAAATATGATTCGACGACAGTCTTTCAGGGTCGCAGTATTTGCAAATTGTTTAATAGGACCGACGTGGAGTGAGCGACGCAAATAGTGGTAATCACCATACTGGGTTTGGTTTTGAATTCGGATGTGTTCGCTGCTGGTATGGTCCACAAATATTGCATTTTCAACCCCCAAACTACCCCAGTTAAGTGGAGGAGGAGTGACTTCTATCTCGCCATTGGTACGTGGGTAAGTTATTACACCTATAGAAGAGAGATCACATGTATCCAACCGAAACTATGCTCCAAAGCTCTATCTGTTAGTCAAAGTTCAACACTGGCACCCGGTACTTTCGCCCCCACGTGTGAATTCAAGCCGAAAGATCTTAAGAAGGTCAAATAAGAGAATGAGGCTCTCACCCGTCTACTAACGCCGTATAACCCCTTCAACCTTGGGCCTTGTGGCGAGAAAAGAGGACGACTATAGCAGTTGTTGAGCTTTTCTATTCCAAAGAGTGCCTTTCGCCCTGTGTTCGTTTCAAGCTACAATATCATCGGGCAAAAGCTCATTATTAGCATATTTGAGTATTAGTACGGTGTTAAAGGGGTATTACCACTATACCACAAAGAGAATCGCGATGGTCTTTGTGTAAAAGTGCGTGCATTGATGCTATTTCTTCTCCTGCTTCCCCATTGATAAGAAAGTCCGAGGGCGTCCCCTGGGGCTCTCCCAAAGTAACCGGTGAATGACCCTTAAAATGAAACGTGAGTGCAGATATCCGATTACTAGATGACCAACCGGTAATCAAAGTCAAAAGTGAGGAGGAAGGAAATAGAACAAATTGCAAAGGGCAATATCTGGGGGCACCGGACCATGTGTAAGGAGCTCCTGAGTACGATTGGGTGTTTATATCCAACTGTAAAGGTGGAATTCCAGGCGTCCATGCATGTTTTTGTAAAAATGTTTCAGCCTCACTAGTTAGAGACTGGTCGTCCAAAATTTGTGACGTGCTAAGGCGTATTTCGATCATTTTTGAGGCCTGCAGATAGATGTTTCCTTAGTTTTTGACTATGCATACTTCTAGAATAGCTATAATGATATTGGGAAATACTCACATCCCATCTACCTCGAATTTTTACCCCGTCAACAGTATTTCCAAGAAGCCTGTACCTCACTGCAACCTGCCTCTCTCGAAAATCTTTTTCCACAAGCATCCAATTTGGTTCATCAACTGCATGAGAAAGAGAAATGTCTACAATTCCATATGTTGAGACTGCAACTGACAGAACAGTTTTTTCTACCCAAGGAACAAGACGTGTTCTATCCGTGATATACCCAATCTGCTTCCCACTTGGTAGTACGGTGATACCCGACAAAAATGACATGCTACCGGATCCGGTGTAGGATAGAATTAAGGCTTCAATCGAATCCACATCTATTTCGCCTTGGTAGATGGCCTTGGAACCCAGGAATGTGCGACTGTTCGCTTCCGTACCATGGTAAGTATATCCCTCAGATTGAACCCAACAACTTGGTGTTGGTGGAGAAGTATCCGGGATAGTATCAAAGCCACTGACCGGGTCGACAGGGTCTAGTCCTTGTGAGTCGCAGCTGGATATATCAATGATCTGATCCGCAAGGGCGTTACAAATCTTCCAGATTCTGCGACGATTTTTTATAACGTCCGACTCCTTAACCTGCTGCATCCTGGCTATACAAAACTTCTGAAACGAAGAGAGGCCCTGATTGATTTTTTGGGTCTCGTCGAGATATAAATAACCAAACTCGGCCCCAGGCAGAAGCAATGACCTCCAGTAGCTAGTCGGAACCTTGATGTTTACTGCAGTTTTGAGTAGGAGTAAATTTGCCATATCTGACCAATCCAAATAGGAGTAAATGCGCTGTACAAGTTCAACTGGAAGTGGTAATATGCGTGGCACAAATAGGAATTGTCGATCTTGTCGCTTTATCCAAGAGGTTTTTAGTAGAGTGGGAATGTCATTCATCACCCAAGGGTCCGATTCAACGTACTTCAATTCCGGTGTAGGAATCCACATTGCCGGTTGAGATCTTTCGTCCGATAATCCGTGATATCGATGCGGCCACAGGAGTTTGCATCCAAATGTGAGGTAAGAGGTATTATCCAGAATCTTGTAAAATGTTGACATTCTGTCGTGTAGTAATACATCTGAGACCTCAAGGAGGGCGTTGAGGATCCTCCAGCAACCTTCGTGTATTGGGTAGCCCCCGAATTCGTCGCGGTTGGGGAAAATCTGGAGCCCATGTTGAATATATCGACCGGACGAAGAATCCAAAATATGAGCGAATGAAAACCCATCTTCAGCGACTACCCGTGCTTCAGGGCTTAAAAATGGTATATTAGATGGGAAATATCTCCCACTTTCCCCTGGAAACTCAAGATAGGTCTCAGGGATCACTTGTTTCCAACATCAGTGCTTTGAATCTGGTTCCAAGATTCTCGACGGAACTTACCATATCTCGCTTCGGTAAGCCAACGGTCACGTCTTCCATCCGGATCGAGGATTGGCGCCCCGCAAATACAGCAGTATATCTGACAATATTGCATTTTAGGATACGTAGTTTGGTTTTTAGTGTTTTAATTTGTGTAGATTTGCTGTATAAATGGTGCCAAGCCGTTTAAAAGTACGCCATAATATTTTAGCTACGATCGTGCAAGCAGGGGGGAAGTAGGATCCGGATCTATCTCGTCACGAATGACGTTGAATTTGTTGTATTTCCGACCACAAAGCAGCTGCGCCGTGTGTGTACCCACACTCGAATCTCAAAGTCGATAACGTTAACTGCTACGTACCTGAATTTTTATGATCCGATATAATATTTATATCGTAATCTGTAACATCAATTGGTTCGAAATCTGCTCTGACGATACCCTTTAGAGGTTGCATACTAACACAAGACAGGGCAATATGCAGAGTTCGTCCTGTACAGCTCATTCGCAATTGGCGCACAAGAGCACAAGAAAAGCCCAAGATCCTAAATCGTGAACACCCATGGCAGTCCTACCATTCCCTGAACAATTGCGATGCAACGTGATAGAAAACCACCATTTCAGCCGGTGCGGCGCACGTACCCGCCTCAGAACGGAACAGGTGCACTTATGGCGCCAACAGATAACCAGAAATCCAAGCGTCGTTGAACCTTGCGCGCAATTAATATATTTCTATAAAAGCCCGAGTTAATCACCAGCCATAGGCCGTAGCTTTTCCCCTTCCAGTTGCACAGCCCGTATGCTCGCAATATTAATACCCTTTTAGTTCCCGAGATAACCGTATGCTAATCTACCATCGATCGACTTAATATCTCGCAACAATGCGGGCGACATTGGAATCCCTCCCCGTCGACGTAAAACTCTTGATCCTTTTAAACATTCCAGACTATCTATCCCTCCAAGCTCTAACCTCAGTCTCCCATGGCTTCGCAACAACCTACAACCACTACGAATCCCTGGTCTCCACAGAACCCCTCTACGCCGACGCACTAATCTACGAAAAGGAATCCTTCTTCCTCGCTTGTTATTCCGACATTCTAAGCGGTCCAACAGCTACCAACCTCATAAAATGGCAAAAATTTCGAAAAATCGTCAGTTCGTACGTTGACGCCGAAAAATCGTTATGGCGGGCAGATTACGAATCGAGAACCTATCGACAAGAATTTATTGATCGAGGAGAGGAAACGAAGAAACGATTGGTGGATAATCATCGAGCTATATTACAGCATTGCGAGCATTTTATGAAGACGGAGAGGTATCCAAGGTTATTCAGAGATAGAGATGCAAGCGGAAATCGCAAATACGACAGGTGTAAGGGAGAAAGGTCAGTTACATTGGAAGAAAGGAGCCGTATTGTGCGCGCATTCTACAGGCTTTGGATATTGGTCGTAATATACACCTCTGAAACGGATGGAGGGTTTGGCGATACGCCATGGTATACCTACGACGATAGTCTACATGCGCTATTAGCGCATTGGGGGTTTTGGAGGGTAAAGCATATACAGATAGTGGCTATGCATCTACGAGAGCAGATGAGACCTATCTTTAAACATTTTCAACCAAATAACAAAGAGCTACTCGAACAATTCTCGAGTAACTATCTTTGGGAGGGGCGGCCCTATCCAGACGGGAGACCATATGGCAATAACGAGCTTCGCAAGGCCAAATGTAAGTTAATACCAAGCCCTAAGAAGATTCTATATCACGAAGAGACCCACATTAACTAACCATTCTATAAAACCCAGACTTCTACCAAAAATTCCACTTCTCCGCCTTCCTCCTCACCTCATTCCCCCACTCCTCCCTCCCCTTCCTCCAATCCCCCACCCCAGATCTAAACACCCTAACCCCCATATTCACCCCCCTCTCAACCCTCGTCCGCACCGCCACAGACTCAGTAATCCACGGAAACACCACCGAAAACACCAACCGTCTCTACAACTGCCTCTTCTTCCCCGACCGCATCTTCGACGAATTCCGTCTAACAGCAATAAACACCCTCTCAGACATTTCGAAAATAAAAAGAGAGGATACATATCTAGTTTCGAACTCATTCTCAGACCCCAGAACACCGAGTTCTAGAAAACGTCTTTGTAGACCACAAAGAAATGGGGCTTATCATAAGTATTATATAAAACGGGGGCCTGAGGCGGCGTTGATTGCATGGCAAGGGTTGGAATTGAGTAATCCGAACTCTGAGGATTCGGATTATTATGCGGCGATATGGGATGACTTGAGGTTAAAGGAATGGGGATATCAATTTCCGGTTTTAGAAAGACGAGTTTGGGATATAAGACGCATGACTGATAGGATGGTACAGAAGTTCGATGCGATGATAACGATGGATGAAAGCATACCACGGTCTCCGCCACCGGGGAAAGAGACGTTTAATGTAGTTCAAGTGCGACAGCGTTGGAGGATGATTACGCAGTAATTTTTAATAGATAGATGTATTGAGGACCTGGCCTCGGTTGGAGACCAAGCCAACTTACGAAAGAATATAGACCATCATCAGAGTCACTGAAAAGAAACGGGGGAGAGAGAACATTCTAATTGAATAGTAGTGTGAGCCGGAGCACTGTTAAGCGATACCATCTCCATTTAATTGGATTTTGGGAGTCGCTAGGCTAAAAGTGTATCAAAAAGAAATGGCCTTCCTGAGGATCCGCGTGAGGACCTAGCTAAGCCGCTGGCTCGACTTGGACTTGTATAATTTCTTCACCTTCAGTAATGCATAAGCTCCCGCAGAGCAGAGCAGAAGAGAAAAAATGAAACAGATATGAAAGACAAAAAAAAAAGGACCCGCTAAGTATACCCGTTATTTTGTAATGTTCATAATATGCCTCCTCGCAATCGCTAGATTCGAAAAAGCACGTATTTAATAACAGCCCATCGGAGGCTCCAATTCCAATTCAGGAGCACTAAGTCCCATTGACCGCGCCTCCAAGGGTGCTCGTAAGTCCTTCCATCCTCCTCCCGACAAGATCTTCGTCACTAGCCAAGCTCCTCTGACTCTTGCTCCGATGGTCCTCGCTGATCATCCTTCTTAGAGCTACGACGTTACTGCCATTAGTAGGGTCTATGCGGTATGCACCGTTTCCGTTGGTATACCCCATACCCCCATTCCTCAAGGTGGCATCCGAAGCAGCTCCCTTCTCCGCCTTCGCTTTCTTCTCTTTCTTCAGCAACGACGCCATTCCAATCTCCAATGGCCTCTCATCCTCACTCATACTTCCTGTCCTACTCTTCGATTCCCCAAAATCAATGCTTCCCGGAAAGCCCTCTCCTGGAACCGCTAACCCGCCATCATCGATCTCTTCATTCTCCAAAAGATCAGTAATCCACTTGGCACATTTATCAATCTGTGCCCAGGCGGGTGGGAAGATAGAACACATTTGTAAGAACCCATGTGAAATCCCTGGAATCAACGATACTTCAAGGTGCTTCTTCTCATCGAAAGATCCCCTCTCTAATCCTAACTCCTTACGTCGCTTCCACAAGTCAAACTTCGCACGTCGCAATCTCCCAGCAAAGATAACTGTATCATCGACTAAAGGATCACGCTCGCCTGTCAAAAAGTAGCACTTGGGGAACATCTCAAGCAAGGAGACTGGTGCAACAACAGGCGAAAGCAAGAAATCGGTCGTAAAGTCGGGCCGATTATCGGGCCCAACATATAGGATAACCATCGCTCGCATCATCTCAGGTGTCAGAATACGGTCATTAAAGTAGCTGATCCGGCTGGTGGTCGCTAGGCGTGTCTGAACGACTTTACGTCCCGTAGATTCGGCGGCTGGGCCGGTCACGGCCGATTTGGCCTCCTCAGAGGGACTAGCGGCTACATTGGGTGGGTTCGAAGTAGGCTTAATAGTAGCAGTGGACTTGGAAATGGAGTTCGCATTCTCAGAATCAGAGTCCTCCGTGATAATACCATGGATACCGGATGTCTGTTCGAAATACTCCGACTTGCGACGAATATAAGACCGATTGGTCTTGCGAGTTTGGCGGTCACGAATAAGTGACATTTGCTCCTCAGACATCCAAGATCTAACCGCCGTTCTCAAGTTAATCATTGCTTTTTCTAAATATTGGGAGATTAACTTACCCGATATTCATATCCAAACTTGGATATATGAGCACCAACCCATCAGGCAAAGGAAGGCTCTTAAACTCCTGTTGCCTATACCTCGCATTCGTGCCCACCGTATTCAAAATCATCAGAGTAACTCCGACCGTGAAGTTGCCACCAGCCGAATCCCCTACAAGCACAACCCTCGGCTTCTTCTCTCCGCTCAACCCAACACACTTGCCATTGGTATAAACGATCGAATGATAGACATCGTAGCACTCGTTAAGCGCGTACGGATACGGATACTCTGGCGCTTTCTTGTAGTCGACGGAGATGATGGGATATGGCAGCTTCCTAGCCCATGCACAGAGCTTATCGTCATGGCAGCGGGGAGACATAGCCACAAACCCACCACCAGGGAAGTCAAGCACAACTTTGGAGCAACGGTAGAGATCTGCACGGGAACCGTTAAAGTAGAGCACAGCATTAATGGGCTCTTTGTTCGGAGACTCTTTCGGTCGGGCAATTTTGATATGGCGAGGGGTGACACCGAGAGGCGGGGAGACTAGCTTCTGGGCTGCCATGAGATACGGATTGCGCATTTTGTTCCAGCTGACTCGCAAATGCTCAGTCGTGATGGTAGCACGACAATTTCGCTGCTTTTCGTCAGCCAGACGGGTGGCAAAGAGATAAAAGATCGAGAAGAGAGGTCCACAAAGATCTCTAAGCCATTTCCACCTAATCGGCATTGCTGTCCAAAAACCGGCATCCAGTGCAGTCGTGACCCAGGTGGCACGGAAGTATGCCCTCGTGTAGAGATTTGCAAGTGGCTCTGGGGACTCGAGGCCCATGATCTTGCTGAAGTTCTGAGAAACATAGAGACACAACATCGTGCTGACTACAGTCTGCCACGGAGTAAGGCGAATTGACAGAGCCCTGAAGTATTTACGCAGAAATGGTGGGCCATGCTTATTGCCTCTGAGTAGATAAAATTAGTATTTGATCAAGCATGACGGTTCACAGAAAGGTAGAGACTTACGCTCCTAGGATGCCCGTCCAGAAGACAACCACGCAGAACACCTCGAACTTCCTGTATTTGTTGGACGGCCGTCCAAGAACATGGTCTACAATTGAAGGCACGTTAGCTGCTGCACAGATACACGTAGGTAACATGAGGAAGCTAGAGATAGTCGGCCTGGTGTTCCCGAAGGTAAAGGCGATGTCGATGTCGATATCGACGTCGGTGTTGATGGAAGGAGGCAGCAGGAGTGAAAGAGTGAAAGAAGGCAACAGAACATACCAATCATCCTGAATCACAACCGTCTCCCAGATATAGGTCTGATGTTGACGGAGGACGTATAACCAAATTAGGAAACGACTCGGATCCTAGGCTGGACGTTGTGCCGAGAATGTCGAGTAGCTTGAGATCCGTGTAACCAGCTAAGGACCGCAATAAGTTCAACACGAAATATATGAACCTTGAATTATACAAAAATGTTGAAAGGAGGGAACGAATAAATATCGGATGAAGCGGTTGAGAAGGAAGTTGATGAGAATAGCGCCGAGAGAGAAAAAAGAGACGGAGACGTGAGTCGATATGTAATATAGAGGGGTAATGGAGAGAATATCGTAGTCGTGGTAGTACTAGTAAGCAATGCTAACGAAAAACGCCTGCACAATGCAACCACATCTAAGCACACATAAAAGCTTAAGTTAAGCAGAAGCGCATTAAAATCGGGGATAGAAAGGGGGTATATAGACGTTAGGAGAATCGTTAGAGAGAAGAAATAAATAAAGAAAAATGATGTGGTGAAGAGAAATAGAGAGGATGAAGAAGGGAGGGGATGGAGATGTTAAGGAGATGGTGATAAATGAAGGAATAGTTAGAAGTGAACAGCGCGATGAGCTGGTGGAATCAAAACACTCTGGTATACTATGGCATTATGTGTTTCAGTGTCGATCATGAGGCACTCAACCTCACGCCTCGATTCATGACATCTATACATCCGGAAGAACTCCGACAGCCCTAGAGAATGACCAAGGATTAATAACAGAATCGATATCTTTTGGATCACGAGCTGGTATCTGTGTCCAGGGTCTTTCAATTCTGCGCGATTTCGTCTGTTCTTTTTGGAGCTCTGCTGGTTGCAGCAGCCCTGTCTTTCGCGCCTGGAGTTACCTCATAACAAAGCATGTGAATGCGCCTCCACACTAGAAAATTGAACGTGGGGATATCGATCGAGGACAATGACATGTGAAATCCTGCAAGCTAGTTCAATTGTGGAGCCTCCCAGCCCCGAATCATGCATCATCTCATTGGCTCCGGATTGAATCCGGTTAGCTTCGGCGAACTACCCCGGACTATTTTTTACAACCCAACCATTGGTTCCGGTTGCAGGCATGGGTCAAAATACGACACAACGCGGAAACCGTGTTAAAAGTGGCCATGTTATATCCATGTACGATTCAAGCTATGCCGGATACTTGGTGCTGTCAACTGATTCCGGTTATATTCCGGCAGGTTGGAGCAGTTGCTCTGTAGCCGTTATGTCGATATATCGATGAGATTTTGCAAAGTAGGTATTTATAAGCTAGTCTTAGTGCCACAAGTTCTATAAACATTAATATTTAGGATATCGAGTTTAAATCTCCTAAAAACTCAGTAGCTATGGAAGGAAGTGGTCTCGGGGTGCTCGAGTGGGCCAGCCCCATCTTGTTTCTAAAATTTGGTAAAGTACCAAACGGCGAGAGTCTTGAGGACTAGGTCTGGGTAGGAGACAAAGTTTTTAGGCAAAAAGGCCTCCCCATAATAAAATACATCATATATACTGAAGTACCTAGGTATATAGAGCGATACAGGCTAATCATCCATATCAAAGCATTCAACTTCCACCTCAAACCCCCCTTCCCTTTCCTCAATTCCTAGAAGTACATCGGCCCATTTACAAATGGGCCTCCGAGCCTCCACCACATTTCCTTCAACTTCCCTAACAATCCCTTCACAAACACCCACACCAACCGACTCCATAACCTTCTCAATCCTCTCCACCAACTTTCTCTTCCATTCCACCAGTCCTAGTCCAGGAATAAGATGATCCCACTCAACCTTCTTCCTCACAGCAGCCCTCTTAACAAACAACTCCCTTCCTTCCACCCTCCATTTCTCCATCTCGACACCGTATTCAGTATCAAACCTCCTTCTTTCCGCTTGAAACGGCAGATCCGGTTCAAACATCACCAGATCCAACTGTTCAGGCATTGCTCGCCCCATCAAGCAGGCTTTAATCCTCGATAGTCCCCTCACCGCAATTTGCAGCAGGTCCTGCGGTAGCTCTTCAGAGACATGGTTAACCCTCAGATGTAGCAGATTAACCATATAATCGCAAGCTCCAACTATCCTCGCAAGAATATCGACCACATGCAGCGCTAGAGGCTCATTCAACACCTTCTCGCTCAAACTGACAGCTGCCTCGATCGCCACTCTTACTGGCTCCAAAATCGCCACTAGTAGTCCGGAGATCCGCCCATCAACCTCTCTCGTGTCTTCCACACCATCGAATTCCAACACCAACCTCTTAGCAACTTGCTCCAGAACTCCCAAGACCGGTATCGCAACGACGAGATTCCCAATCCCTTCCATGCACCTTCTAACATAAGCCCCAAAAATAGCTATAACACAAAATTCTCTTGACGTTCGGCCTCCTCCACCCTGTTCAACCATATACCTCTCTCCGATATCAAACACTCCTAGAATCTGCTCTACGAAGTACTCCTGCTGTTTGTCAACTGCTACCCTCCCCACGGTATTATTCCAAAATTGGACGAGCTGAACAAACCACCCCCTTCGCTCCATATGCAAAGGTAAGAAGTACCCCTTCAACTTGGATGTAACATATGTCGGATCATTCTTCGGCAACGGGAAAATCACCGAATTAACGAAGAACTTGTCGATAGCGCAGATGTCAGTCGTGTATTGCTGTAGATACTCTACAACCTGCTGACAAAAGGTAACATAGTCGCTGGTCGCCGTGTCATCTAGTTTTCGCTGCAGGGTGGTAATGTTAGGAATTTTGTGGGTGGCATGCATCGGCGCGTGGATTGCCATGTAATTGTCCCTCATAGCCTTCATAAGCCCCTGTAGTATCGAAACGTACTCCGCTTTTACCATCCTCGCTTTGGTCTGATCCCTTGCATCAGACACCCTCACCATCTCCCGCTGCATATTATCCATCAACATCCCTAACAAAGATAAACGCCTCTTCTTGAACTTGTCCGCTGGGATGTGATACTGCTCGGTTTCTCGATCGACCTCAAACGGCATATTCGAAAATAAACCGTTCCCAAGGTCGTGATTGAACAAGACTGCCGTGAGCTCATGTTGGAATTTTAATAGTGAATCGCGTTCCACAAGAGATTGAGCCCATAACTCGAGTATTTGTGTCTTGTGTGTATCATAGACACCCGGATCGATCCTTATGATGTTTGTCACGTAGACGACCGAGTATACCTTCTTTGTGTCCGTGTCAATCATAGAGAACCACGATTTTTGATAGCGGTTGAAATAGTCATCCCACGTCTGTAACCCAGTTATCATTAGTGTACCATATGAGATCAACAGGTTGGAGACGATACAAACCTTGAGACCGCATTCCACCAAAAAAGACCCCAGTTCAACCCAAGTTTGAATGCAAGGTCCAAGAATGTTGTCCAGGTTTTTCCCTCGGCCCGCAAAATAGGTGTTGAGGAGTCTGAACATCGGATCATACATTTCATCTAGCAGTTTCTAAAGTCACATAATTTGTTAGAATAACTACAAGATCCCGTAGGTTAAAAAGCCATCAAAACTCACCTTCGCAGCTTTCTTCCTAACCCCCTCACTCTCAATAGCATCAAACCCAGCCCAACTCTCCTGGCTATCGTCCTTTGCGGACGAAAACCCAAAATTTCGGCACACTTTAATGTGAAAAGAGAGAATTTGAACCGCATTAGACAACAAGCCCTGCGGCAAACCACCTGCCATCGCATAGATAGTCTTCAAAGAATCTGCTCCTAGCACAAACTCTGCAGAATAAAAGTCGCAAATGTCTTTTTTGAATATCATCTTCAACAAATCCATTGCGCTAGATAGCACGCTCTCGACATTTTGTTTATTGTCTAGAGCATCTCTTTCGAGTTTCGATATCAGGTTTGGATCGAACAATTTCTTCCTTTCTTCTTCAAGCCTAGAGTCGTTCTCCCTGTGCAGCCGGACTGTGGTTTGGATAATCCCAGCATGCCACTTCATCAACTCTTTCAGGATGTCTTCTCTCTTACCGTCCGCCAGTTCGCAAACCAAAATATTCGCCCACGCTCGTAAGTTGAGGGCGCAGACCTTTGAGTGAGATTTCTCGGGATCAACAAGTCGCCTCACGATTCCAACAATCCTTTTTTTGGTGTCAGGACTCGCACCGTAATATAAAGCGGTAAGTAAGTAATGATGATTGGCCAGCAGATCCACATCTGCCCAGTTGTCGTTATCTTCCTTCAGAAACACCCTTCCGTGGTTTGGTATAATCCGGATCACAAGGTCACTGAGGCCCTTCGCTTTTTGTAACTGCATCCGCTTGGTTCCTAGGGCTACGATTTTCAGAAATATAGAAAAACACATCTCAAACGGCGTAAACGAGAAAGATGGTTCATCTAAATGCTCCAGAAAGCTGGGATCATTAGGGTTGTTCTCATCCGTCAAATTCTGCAATCTTTTCCCAAAGGAGTCATACAGCGGTATGATAATAGCATCCGGTCGCCCCCACTTCCAGTCCCTAAGCAAGATTAAACATCTAGCGAAAAGGGCTTTGATATAATTCTTGGCTTTGATCCGGCGTTCCAAGCCCGAGGAGTTATAAATTGTCAAGGATTGAACCATCAACTCTTTGATGAACCCCCAATCGTCCGGTCTGGTATCATCGCCGCCCAGGGCTGTTATTTTGCCCTTAGCATCAGTTGCTGACAGAGTAAGCAGGCGGAAAATTTCCCTCCACAGGGAGTCAAGAACTTCGATATCCCTCAAAGTACCGACGGCATTCGGGCATATAGACGCGTTAACATGCTCCCAGAATGAAGGTTTGCGTAGGGGCATCTCAATTTTCGTTGAGAGAGAGATTTGGTATGCAATGATCCAGGACTCCAGGCAAATCGCTTCTTCGTTCAGCTTGTTTGCGGTGCAAATATGTTGAAAGGATGATAAGAGTCCTTCTTGCAGCTTGAGCGTTCCGTAAGAACCCAGAACAGATATCAAGCATTCTGAGACTTCATTACAGAAATCCTGCAATTTCAGTTTATCGCAAGCCGCATCGTCTGTATCCACGAGGCAGGAGATTTGGTAAGTCCAAATAGAAGTATAAGCATACATTTGCATCTGGAATATTGCTGAGAGACCCCCAGCTGAAACGGCTCTGAGCGACCCAACTTTTGAGACAAAATCCGAAAAGATATCAAGAAACCGCGCAGCGAATATCCCGATGTCAATAAAATCCGAAAAGAAAATACCCGTAGATAAGTAATCGACCACGTATCTAAAGAACTTTCTCATTCCTAAAACCGTCGCAATGACCTCCGACCCAAGGGAATCATTTAGGCTGAGAAGTTGCTCCGCTGTACCAAGGACAGAGGAAAGACCAGTCTCTAGTTGCTCGGCGACAACTTCTTCGTAAACCCCCCATTCAAACAATTGCCCAAGGACTTCGGCATTGCGAACCTTAACTCCAGACCTGTAGGTCCTCCCACTGTTGGTTTGCAGCGCTCTAGCTAGTGCCCCGCTACCTAGGAAGGTTGACTCGTGGAATAGAGTCTTTTCATATTCTGGGGGTTTGATGTCGAAATTGATAGAGTAGGTAGTTCCAATCGATTTCATTTTTTCAAACGAGAGTGTTTTCCCGTCACTAGCATCAACTTCCATCGACTCAGGCAGTTCGCGTAGCTGCCTCTCGGGTGGCTGAAACGCAGTTGGCAGCAGATTTCTGTCTATTCTTTTCGGCGCATTAACTTTCTTTAGCTGCCTACGGCGCTGTTGTGGTAACACCGGGTTTCCATTCTTCAACCGTTTAAGATCACCGTTAACAACGTATCCATCATTTCGTAGAGCTAGATTCGCCGAAAATGAGCGCGGTTGAGGAATATGAGGCATCCGCTTACGCGGTTGCGGGATTGGGGAATTCGATCCTCGAACATCGTCACCCTCGATGGGATACTCAATTGTTGACTTAGAAGTCAGATTCTGAAGAATATCATCTAGGCGTCTCCGACGTTTATGCATTGGTGGTGGAAGTAATGCAATCGGCTTTACCATGACGTGGGATTTGAGCCTTGGTTTTTGATTTAGTCGCGGCGCCGATTCCTGTTCAAGACGATACGATACAAGTTTGGTCTGTAAATACGCGGGTTTACGCTCGTGGGTCGATGGAAGGGTGCTAAAGCTTGATTGAGCTTGGTGGGACCTGACGCTCGGTAATGCAGTTTTCCATGTGTGGGAAGATGAAGGAAGAGAAGTATCATTTTTAGCTTTTGTCTTCTTCCACCGCATCAGCGTATCCTCCCCATCAGTTTCGTCCTCAAAGAAGCAGTCGATCTGAACTACTTTTCGATCTGGCAGATGACGCCCTAGATTTCTTCGCTTCTTCGCAAGTCTTTCTGCGACACGCATGAATTGTGGAGGGTTTGCGCTTTTGGTTTTCCTATAGAGCTTGCATGCATCGACGACACTGAGAGCGACGGATTTCTGTCGAGGCTTTGAAGGGGCGGGTGGATTTCTGCGTATCCCACCATTGAAGGAGGGATTAAATGATCCTTTTGACAGTTTAGGTTGTCGTAAGTTTCGCGACTTGGAGGGGTTTTTCTTATTCCCAGTCCCAGAATTCGGTACTCGAGATCGATTAAGCATTCTGTCGAAACCATTGTCCTCGAAGGCATGTGACCTCTCAGAATAGGTGCTTGATCTCGACTGCGAAGCAAACGGTTGTGCAGATGAGGCGATGGGAGATTCTCTCGGATGCTGGTCCGCTATCTTAACTTCATTGTCGTCATCAGAATTTTCAGACGAACTTAAGTTCAATGGGTTAGCCATAGAACCAGGAGGCGGGCTGTTCCGAGTCCTAATTCTCATTTGCGCCATCCCTTTGACCATCGGTCGCGCCTCTGGCGAGTGGTGTGCATTTGCAGGCTTTTTGTTCTCTTGTCCTTTCGACTGATTAAATCGAATCCAGGACGCCGGCAAAACACCACGGACTTTCCGCTGGTACATTTGGATTTCATGCTCTCGGGCCCCAGGGTCATTCGGGGACTCCTCTTCATCTCCAGAGGGAGATGAACTTGAGACCGACAGCCTGCGCCGAGTTGGTGAACCGCCTCGAGGTGTCGTATCCCCTTCATCACTCTCATCAGAGTCAAGAATTATCTGCCTCCTTGATATTGATACAGGTGGCTTGTCAGCTATCGACTCAGAGTCTGAGCCCGAAGAGCTCAAATTAAATATATCAAATTTATCGCGAAGTTTCCTGGCCCCCGCAACCGGCGTTTTGGGAGGGCGGACAGAGGACACGGGATCTCGCTCCTGGGGCAAGCCTGTTTCTTCAGATACGATAGGTAGGTTGCCTCGCACTAAAGTTTCTTTCGCCGGCTCTATAACCCTCCTAGATTTCGCACTCAGACCTGAATGGTGACCTGTTTTCCGTCTTTTACCCCCCTTAGCTGTCCTTTTCTCGCCCGGACTGGAGGGTCTATCCTTAGAAGATCGTCTAAAGAGTTCGTCCAGCGCCAGGAGTTCCCCATCATCATCTCCGCCCCGCCAGCCTTCAGCATCCATAGAATCCCGGCCCCCAGATTGGAAACTCTGCGTTTGTTTCAAGGTCGCAGCATGAGTCTCCTCGTCATCACCTTCCGGTATAATCCATTCATCCTCTCGAGAATCCTTTTCGGTGACCTTCTTATTCGACGGCAGTATAGGATCGTTGTAGATATATCTAACGGGTTTCAAGCCTCTTGATTTCCAGTCGGAATTATATCGTTCTAATTCGAGTTGGTAAGGATTCATCTGGATAGGCTTCCTAGTCCGGAGATTACGTGCAACACCAGAGGTGAAGTCATCTGGCGGGATGATGGGCTCGTCGGAGTTTGTGGTAGTCGAGTCAAGATTGATCCGTGTAGCAGGATCTGTGAGACCGGTGTGAGAAAATGGTATCCGTACTTCAAGATTGGAGGATATAGACTTGGGTGTAGGTGGTGCAGGAGAATTTGCGTTTGATTCAATAAGGAGGTTTCGTGAAGGTAACGCTGGAGAGTTAATGGCCGACTCTGCAGGGAGTATCCGAGACGGTATGGGAGGAGAACTGGGAGGGATCACTGCCGGTATAATAGGCTGCACGACGGCATCTTCAATATCTGAATCGGGACCATGTTCCTAAACCACCATCAGCATATGCCACCAAAGTCATTAAACAGTAATCACATACATCAATCAGATCCACCTCTTCAATCCCATCCTCGTCAACTCGCTTTAGGATGTTATAAAGATTGGAAACCGGTGCATTAATCACAGATATATCGACTCGGCTCGGACTAGTTGCTCCAAGATTGATATCGAGGGTCTGCAACTCACATTAGTGTAAATTTAAACAAGGATACCATCTCTCTATCCACATACCGTATTTCCATCCTCTCTAGTTGAGAACAGATTCAAAATGGATCTACTCCCAGAGGATAGATACGACGACGGCACTTCTCCCATAACACCAATTCGGCTTGTCGGAGTGCTAGGAACATCTGTCTTATCGACCGTTCCAGCAGCCGGTTCCTCAATCCTCGCCTGCTTCTTCGGTCTCTGGCTCCCACCGACACTCAGCCGTTTCGCCCCTCTTCCTCCTTTAGGAGGCCTTCCCCTCCCTCTCCTTTGTCCTTCAGACGGCCCTTCATTCTCTATGCTGGATGGCGGTAAATCAAAAATGTTCAGCTCATCCCGCTTTTCTCCTTCTTTCGTCCCTTCATTCGTTATATCGCCCGAAAGTCGGGTACCTGCTTCTGCAGTCGCTTCGACTATTCTCAGCGGGGAAAGTAATATATCGCAATCGTCTTCACCTTCGCTGTCCGGGACATACCCCAGAGCTCTCCAATAGTTCATTTGCGCTTCATTTGGGTCGATATTGTGGTAGGTTCCTTGGTGTAGACGGGAAGGTCAAATGTTTGTTTGGGAATGGGAAGACGTGCATCGAGCAACAACAAATTCCACTTTACGCGAAATAGCATGGGCGAAAAGCGTGGCAGTACGCATGGGTCACGTGGTATGCCTCTCACCAACAAAACGCAAAGTTTTGTTAGAATTTGTTAACCAAACATAAGCCTTGGAGCATACATCTGGCGTCGAGACTAAGCATACATCCAGTTTACGAGATCTTTTCGTTAATATCAAATTTAAACGATAACAAGTTCTTTTGAAATTTTAATCGTTAATTGCATATCCTAATTATCGAGCTTAATTACTTGTTTCATGAGACAGGACAGACTTCTAGTGGTATAACTTCTGATATTGTATTACAAAAACTAAGACCTGAAAATGCTATATCCACCTATGTATGCATGCTGTGAATGCCGAAACCAATGCAATACTTAAACCAATATGATTTGATCATGAGCCAGCTCCAGCTATACACACGAGGGTTAAGAAGAGAAGAGAATATTTTGCTAACAGTGGAGGAAAGATGCTTCTGGAAGAAATTAAAACCCCGAGGAAAATGTCGAATGAGAGTCTGTTGCCGGGTGCTACTTAGGAGTAGGCTTTGGCTTCGACTTGCAAGGAGTTGGAGACTTCGTCTTCGTAGTAGTCTTCGGCTTGCAAGGAATTGGAGACTTCGTCTTCATAGTAGTCTTTGTGGTTGTCTTGCGAGTCGTTGAATTCGTCGGCTGACGAGTCGTTGTAGCCACTGTTTTGGTGGTAGTTAGACGAGTAGTAGTCTTCTTCGAGCTAGTGGTAGTCGTCTTTGAACTAGTCGTAGTCCTTATCGAAATAGTAGTCTTCTGCGAAGTGGTTGCCTTCTGCGACGTGGTGGTGGTCTTCTTCGTCGTAGATACGGACGGAAGGAAGGACAAGGAAGTAGTCATAGTCTCCGTTGAAGTAACAGTAGTCCTAGAGCTACTAGTAGTTGCCTGACTGGTAGAATTTGTAGTTGCTACCGTGGTAGTAGCAGTGGTAGTGGTGGTGGTAGTGGTGGTGGTAGTGGTGGTGGTAGTAGAGCTCGTCGTGGAAAAACTCGTAGAACTACCAGTAGGAGGGGTACAAAGATCTGAAGAACCTCAAAGAACAGAAAACAATTCCAGAGAACAGCCGATTAGCAATCCACCGCAAACAAAAATTCCCTTTCCACCCGCATGCGAAGAACTAGAGCTTGGTATATCTAAATATCATTAAAAACAGAACTATTACTTTTCCCCTTTATGCATTCCATTATCATCACATCGTGTATATTATGACACAGTCTCACGCAACATACTCATTACTGGTGTTCTACACCAGCATACAAGCAGTTGGAGGACAGTAGCCGTGATTACAAGCAAAGTCGCAAAGTCCCAAGTACCCATCTCCCAGCCCAGGCAATGGAACTCCGTTCTGACCAGTCTCTGGTGGTGGGGTATTTGGTGCTCCCCAGGAAGTGCATCGGCAGACTCCAGATGGGCAGTATCCGAAGTAGCACGAGAAATCACAGAGGCCCATGAAATTCCCATCGCCTTCGCCGTGGTTACAGACGCCGACCGGAGTGGGGGTTGGGCTTGCGGTGGTGCTTCGGGTGGTAGTAGCAGTGGAGAGGGTTGTGGTGGTTGTGGAGCGAGTAGTAGTAGTAGTAGTCGTGCACGTACCGGATGATGGTGAGAATTCGCCCACGTAAGCGTTGAAGTTGTAGCGGTCGCAAGTGGAGGCGACCTGGATACCACCGTTACCGGAGATAATGTCGCAGTTGTTACGGCGAAGCTTGAAGTGTTGAACACCGGTGGCCATGTCGACGGATGAGAGAACGATACCGGCGCCAACATTGATAGTTACCTCAGAATTGCCTCCGGATGTAACAATCAACTGAGCAGGCGATGTGAGCAATGTGGCGACAAAGATCTTGTCCTGAGCGAAGTCCCAGCCAGTAGGTTTGGCAAGGGGATCAGAGCAAGTGAGTCCCTTGGGGTGTGGGCGGTACCAGTAGACGAGCTTTTCCTCGGTGACAGTGGGGCTGTTAGCGCCAGCCTTGTAAGCAGTGATGAACGGCTTGCTCAAAGTACGCCAGGCATCGTGAGGGAATCCAGAAGCCCATTGACTAGAGCCATCATCACTGTGCCCAGAGTTGTATGGTCCAATGTAAGAAGATTCGCCAAAATCTACAAAACATCAGAGTTAGACAATTTTCTCCCAGAATATTTTTATAGACAAACCCACCGTTCCAAGTAACGATCTGGATGAGTGGTGGGGCAATGGACAAAATCTGGTTCCAACGAGTCACATAAAGGTCATCACTGGCAAATATCCAGTTCTTCTGCCAAGAGCTGAAGTCAAAGTGAGTAAAGAACCATGGAGAGACGGCTATAGATAGGCATTAGTTTGAAATACTTGAGTTCACAGATGAAATGATTGTGAACTTACGAGCCATGTAAACCTTTCCGGCCAAAGCAGACAGATAAGCAGTATCTGAAGCAGTAGTCATGGGGCCAGCGATAGGATTGTTGTTGCTGTTTGGCCAAGCGACCCAAGAGAAAGCACCATCGACAGCATCATTGTTCTGAACATTTGGTGGTTGCCAATTTGGAAGGATCTCCAAGGGTGTAGAAACTTGGCTTCGGACAGTATTCCAGTTGTTGCCAAAGTCGTCACCAATGAAAGTAGTAACAACAGCCTTGTCGTTATGCTTGAGGGCAGCTGGGTGAGCAGCATAAGTCTGCAAGATTCCGACGATTTCCGACACAGAGCTGCTGTCTGGCGCAAACCAAGCAAAGTCGAACGAGATATACAACTTGAAGTCCAGACTTTGGGCCTGGCTATAAGCAAGAGCCAACTGGGTGGGTGTGAAAGCATCAACGGCTACTCGAGCGATATTTAATGCAAAAGCATCGATTCCAATTGCTTTGGCGGCATTGATATCCTCTTGCCAATTGGCGGCGGTGTAGCTGCCAGAAATACCCAACTAAAAGCGAATTTTTATTAGAATATTCAAAGTTTTCGATACAGTTTTCGACGAATGGAACCATACCATGAAGTGGGCAGTGACAAGCTTCGAGCCTGACTGGCGTTCGATTAGCCCAGTGTTGGTTGGAAGGGAATGAGTGCCATAGGCACAGAGCAGCACGGCTGCAAGCCGTAGCAACTTCATATTGAATTCTCTTGACAATTCTAGAATGGAGACTGTCAATGAAGTTCGACTATGCCTCTCCTTAAGGATCAATTAGAGAATTGAGACCCTGCGTTGTCGATGTTGTAAAAAAAGGGTTGTCTAGAAATAGGGACATCGATGCCACTATATAGTCGACTCCTTTTTACCGCCTGGAGTAAGATATCCATACTTGGAAACTTCGCAATCATATTTATTCGAACAGTGACTGGGCTCTGCCTGTCAGAATGCAAATGAGTTGCTAGGTTCGTGACATGAGAATTCCCCTGTCCCGCGCCAATGCTACACACCTGTTTATTCGGCTGCAGTTACTTTGCGGCCTGGGTTTCATCATTAGGGCTACGTCAGCCCGCTAGCTCGGTCCAGCCTAAGGTTTTGTAATAATAGAAATTCTGCAGAGAGGCTCTGCCTAGATGCGGGTCACCTTATATTAACCAATCGAGGCTTTTCCCGTTGGAGTTCCACCGACATATCGGTCGGGAAATCGTCGATGGTACAGGTTCGGGCGGAGCCGTGATGCAAGAAACCTAGTTTGCGAGCTCATTCACCAGGACATGCATCGAGAAGATGTAGTTAAGCGGAAAGAGTACTAATTAACGGCATCTTCATGCATTGATCCTTTGTAATTATACTCGCGCTCTGCGACCTTCAATCTGAAAGGGGAATGCAGGGCGAATATATGGAGCCGAAGAGCTCATACCACTTCCCGCTGTATCCATAGTATCGATAGGCAAGATTGCGGAGATAGTGGGGCGAGCTTGAAATTTCTCCGTTCGCTCTTTATATAAGAGCTTCAATGTTATACATATAGAAATGTTCACTAATCACTCGCCCAGCTTGTAGTTTGGGGGCATTAGTATATATTCCATCGTCGCATGGGAATTTAGCATCGAAGTCTGGAATGGAAGTTTGACAATGCAAATTATTTTGTGCAGCCCCAGCCTCTTTAGATGTTGAGTAATCTTACACCAAGGGGAAAGATGACAGCATTAGATCCAACCCAGCGATGCAAATGCAAGCATCCATTGGGCAACGCGGGCTTGTGCAACGGGAAGCTGATGAAATTCTGCAAGGGGTATTTAAATTACTATTTCGGTAGTTCGGAGCTCGTCAGACAAGACAATCATCCACTTCAGAAGTCGGGATACGATTTGATATTTGCGATTAATAGAAGGTTCGAAGGCCAACTCCTTTGATTATTTCTCCAAATTGTCGTTAACTTTTTTTTTACGAGGTACATCGTAACTAACTATCTCGACATACGCCAGCAATTTCGAGGCTATTTATATCCTTTGTCCCTAATCCTCAACATCTTGACAAAGTGTAGAGAATCAATACATGGAAATCACCACGACGAAGTTATCTTCCGAGAGCGAAACTCATTGTACTAACTTCAGCTTATAGAAAGACGCTCAAAAATGTCCGGCTAAAACTATGAGTTTCCAGCGGAGGAACCTCATCAAATCGGTCGCTTGTGAGCACGAGCTTGAGCTTGCTCGCAAATTTAGCTAATGGCGGGTCAAAGACTCTTAGGGATGTATACCATTTATGCCCAAAAATAAGCTGTCAAGAATAATAAATAAAAAAGTGCTTCTAGATATTTTGAATAGGGATCCGACGATAATATAATCCGTCTAGCCGTACGCAGAATCCCCAATAGAATTTAGAAAGGTGGGGATTCTGTGAATACCTGAGGGCTCGACTATAATCGGGTGCTGGCTTCAATTTTTCCCGAGATTCCTGCGCATCCGTCATACCACGCATTAAATTCAACAAAGTTGAGCTATGTGACGTCGACGGGCGTAGCGTCTGGCTATGCAGACGGGTCTGCAGTTTCTAGCGCACGAAATGAAAATTCGAAATCAGTTTAAATCCTAGATGAGAGATCAATATTCTAATGCGTCCACGTATACGCGCGCATGCCGACTATACTCGGGCTTTGCATCATGCTGGAAAAATATATTAGCCGATTCGAATATTCGCCCAACAGAAGAGATACTAGGAGTCGTGTTAATAGTCGACTGGTCTGCATGGCCAATGCATCTGCCACGATGTTTCCTAACATGCATCCAATCCAAAGCAATTTTTTTCAAACAAACGCTCGTATTGCATCACAGAAACACCATGGAGATCACGACCTTGGTACTGGCGCCCAACAAAATGCACGCCAATTAAGCTAGCTCCTGCGCCTATTTTAGCATTTCAAGAACTTCTGGGTTGCACCGGCGCCCCAACGCTATGGCGCGCGGCCTCAGAACGACAATGGGAGTGCCGCAACGAAATGCAACAACAACACCATAGATAATCGAACCCCAAAAATTGAACCATCATAGGACCGAGGGATACATTTTGGAACAATCAAAATATCAGATAAGCAAGCCATGGCCTGAATTGAAAATGACATCAGGGCCACTGTCCCTCAGAGCGGGGCTGGATTCGCAACTGTCACCCAATGATGCATACCAGATCACATCGTGACAAAGGTTTCCCATGCTCAGATCAGCCAGGCTAACGTGGTTTAGGGATAGTAAAGAAACCTTTTCTAAAACGGGAATAGTGTGCATGCGAAACTTCGGGACTGGGAACAGCTCCGGTTCGACAACTTCCAAGGAAGCTTGAGGAAGCGCGATAGCCCCCAATGTTCCCGTAACTTTTCAACATTCACTGTTCTTTTGGGGAATTGTTCAATTGCAGAAGCTTAGCTGCTAGCCGTAGCTTCGAATTCCAGATAGAGGAAATAAGTAGATTTCCTTGATTTTTATTTTCATCCAACCTTCCGGTCTTCCCCGCCGTACACGTGTACAAACTGGTAATAAGCGGCTCGCCCCGCGTATCGCGGTGGAGCCTAATTACCCAGCGCGGCAGGATTGTCCGCAGGATGTAATTATTCTTGCTAATTCCCACACTATGCTTTAACCTCATACAATCTTGAATCAGCAGCGGGGTAACTGCTCGATAACCAGTATACCCCAGCTATAATGGCGAAATAAAATGCAAGCCACGTAAGTATTTCGAACCTTTCTCCACCCAAGGACCCTTAATCCAATAAGAAGGACCATGCTAATCATACAAGCTTGCGGATTCGGCCAGAGCCATAGCAGGCGTCAATTTCCAAAGGTACTTCTTAAGCGTAAGAAATCCCATAGATTCGTAAATGTAAACCATCCGCCCCAAAAGCCAAACTGTCGGATCCAGTCCATCCAAGACGTTTTGTAAACTCGTGTACTACCCCTCTCACTGAAATGCGGTCGCAATTTATTCTCCCAATCGGCGGGCCGATCGCGCCTAGTGTCGTATTGTACGGCAGCGTCCTTTGCGCCGTCGTCTATGTCGTCCGAAAGGCATTCTTTTCCGCGAAGAAATTACCGCTGCCGCCAGGTCCGAAGGGTGTGCCGATTCTTGGGAACGTAGCCGATCTTCCGCCCAAGGGACAACCAGAATGGGAACATTGGGCTAAGCATAAGGACATTTATGGTCCCATTAGCTCTGTGACTGTTTTTGGGCAGACAATTATTTTACTACACGACATAGATATGGCAATAGAGCTATTGGACAAGAGATCGGTGAAGTTTTCTTCGAGGCCGTCCATGGTATTTCCGAAAATGTAGGGTTCCCAGACCGTAACTTTACCTTGGCTTGAATACGTAGTTAACGTCCGTTATGCTCAACGTAGGTGTGGCTATGAGCACGAAATGGGCATATTAAGCTACGATAGATATCACCGCCAGACACGGAAGCTAGCCGCTGGCCAAATAGGATCAACGGCATCGATAAAGCAATTCCATGACCTAATCGAGCTTCAAACCCGACGCTTCGTTTTACAGACGTTGGAAAATCCAGATAATCTTCTAGAAAATCTGCAAATGTACGCTCCGAACCTTCTAGTTAACACTAGCACTTATCGTGGTATACACAAACTAACGTATCACGCAGCCAAGCGGCCTCTGTTATTCTAGAAATTTTATTTGGTTACAATGTCAATCCCAAAGACCGCGATCCCCTCGTTACCCTCGCCAACAAGTTCATGGCCGAATTCGGCGAGGCCATTGTCGCAGGTGCTTGGATCGTTGACATGATCCCATGGCTTCGATTCCTCCCAGACTGGATGCCCGGAGCCGGGTTCAAGAAAATCGCCCGCGAATACACCCAAACGTACCAAGACTGCATGAACATTCCATACGCCTTCACCGAAAACCACCGCAGATACAAAACATCCTATATCTCAAAACTTCTAGACACAAACCCCGACGAAGCAGAAGTCGAATTGATAAAAAATAGCGCTGCTTCGCTATATGGTGGCGGGGCAGATACGACAGTTGCATCAGTAGGGTTTTTTTTCCTTGCTATGACATTGTTCCCTGATATTCAGATCAGGGCAAGAGAAGAGATAGATCGTGTTACTGGAGGATTCGCTTCAAGGCTACCTAACTTGCAGGATCGTCCGAACCTACCATATGTTGAAGCTGTAGTAAAGGAAACAATGAGATGGATCCCCATTGCGCCGCTGTGTGTGCCTCACACGAGCGACGAAGAAGACGAATTCCGTGGATACAGAATCCCGAAGGGTACAATGGTGGTGCCATCTATTGCATGGTTCTCTCAAGATCCGAACACATATAGCGAACCACATCTGTTCAAACCCGAAAGATTCCTTGGGCCCAACCCAGAGAGAGATCCTTATACTTTCTGCTTCGGATTCGGCAGACGTGTATGCCCGGGACGCCGCCTAGCAGATGCAAGTGTATTTATTACTCTCGCCCAGTGTTTGGCAGTATTTGAGATCAAGAAGCCTGTTGATCCAAAGACCGGCATGCCAATTGAACGGGTGGTAGGCGCTACACCTGGATTAGTGACTCACCCGACCACTTATCACTTCAATATCACACCCAGAAGTGAGGGGCATGCAGCTTTGGTAAAGGCTGTTGAAACCGAACATCATTATGGGGACCTTGAAGATGCTTCGTTGCTTCGGGGGAACATTAAGGCCTATATGTAGGCCCAAAAATGCGCCTCCACTGAATGCATATACGGAATTAATTACCGTAGGGAGTTTGGTGCGTTTTTCAGAACTCTCTTGAGTCTCGAAGACGTCTTAAAGGCCCTTTAAAACGGCTTTATTGCGGTCGAGCCCGATTTAAGACCGACTTTTATCTGACAGCCGACCCAGAAGACGCACCCTTTCCCCTACGGTAATTCCCAATTCCACAATTGCAATCTGGTTTACGAGATATGACTCTTCTCACTTCCTGTTTTTGTCCCTTTTAGCTCTCTGTCCGATACCGATCGATTTTTGCCTGTCAGTTCTTATATATCCTTCTACATGCAATTAGCAAGCGTTCAAATGTTTTTTTGGTTTTTTTATTTCTTTAGTCAGTATACTGGTTCAGCATCTAAATGTCCCATACGAGGCCAATGAATGCAATTTCAGCTTATAGAAAAGTCTCTGAGGGACGATGGTGTAATTCTTTATTAAATATTTCCTGGCCTAATAGCTGGAATGTTACCATTTTAATATTTTCATGATCGATGGAAAAGATTTTAGTATACATACCTACTGCACATACACCAATTACCTGCTTCTGCCTGAAGTTTTAGTATTGTTAGCCGTGCAGGATGTTGATAAATTAGCAAATATTTTGCAGTATATCGACATCATGGCCCAGCCTGAACGACCTACTAAGCCCAGCCAACAAGCGAATACGCGCGACCACCAACTGAACCCTTCCAATGTCAACCACATCAAAGCTCCGCGACACCCTCGCCCGCGCGCCGCGCAATTCCGCCTACGCCCGTCATATCCAAAAATGTCTACAATATGTAGACTTCTACGGCGGGTCCGTGCCTACCGTCTCAAAGGGCAAAACCGAACGCGATCTGTTAGAACAAGAATTCGAGTTCCTCCGCGATGATGCGAACGATAGTGGTAACAACGACCCAGCGAAAGAAATAGCAAAAAAATATTACGAAACTTTATTCCGTGAATTCGCTTTAATCGACTTATCGAGATGGCGAGAAGGGCAGGTATGTACAAATGTATAATTCTTTTTTTTATTATAATATTATACACCGTGGCCATGCCGTACCACTGACTCGGAGCAATTTACTAAACAAAAATATAATAATTTAGGTTGCATTACGTTGGCGAACAAAGCAAGAAATCCTGCAAGGTCTAGGGCAATTCACATGCGCCTCGTTAACATGTCCTCGACATGCTGCAGCCCCAACCAAGGAATCCATAGACGAGTTTAGGCTCGATGATACAAGGGCCAACAACAAGAGCGAAGAGGGCGAAGATGTTGGGCTGGAAACCTTCGAAATGAATTTTGGATATGTGGAGAAAGGGGTGAAAAAGAATGCATTAGTTAAAGTCTGCGTGTGCGAAAAGTGCGCTGGGAAATTAAGGAGGGTAAAAGAAGGGCGAAAAGATGACAGGCGAGAGCGAAGGAGAAGCAGGGATCGGAGGGATTCTAGAGACAGGCGGCATCGACGGCATAGAGATGAAAGTGAAGAACATGCATCAAGGACAAGGCGCAGGAGAGACCTTGAAAAGGAAAAAATATCCGATCATGGTGGTGTCGAGGATTCCGGGGAAAGTGCTCGACGTCATAAGAGTGGGAGCCGTCACCATCGAAGTGACCGGCGCAGCCGCAAGGACGAGAGCGAACGACACCATCGATCTAATCATCAAAGGACCTCGCGATCTCGTTCTCCAAGCCATGGCCCCACTTGAATATATTTCATTTGTTACAGGCATTAGTTCCTTTTTCTCTCCCCCTCTTCTCTTTCATAGCCGTCTCCAAGAGTTCAAATTGTCGACAACATCCATCAAAGTCCAGCTCATACCACACCCTGGCGAACCAGTAACATGCCATTAACATCTCAAACGGCGGCGCTTCGGACTCTTCGCTCTGCAATGCCACAAACTTCATAATCCTCTTCAATACCCCTGCTGGTAAATCCATAATACCAACCCTCCCCTTCTTCGCCACCTCAATCAACATCCTCCCTCTCACAATCTCCAGTTGCTTCTCCCTCTTTTCTGGATTAATTGGCACCAATCTGTTCCCTACCCCTTCTTTCCACTCCGTCGCAACTGCCAATTTCCTATCATCACCACCAAAAGCCTCCACAACCTCAAATTTCACACTAATCAACCCACATTCTTTACACCCTCCCAATCCAAGATCACTAGTATGCCCACCACACCTACAAACCCTCTCAAACACCGTACTCCCTATCCTAATATCCTTACAAACCAACCAACAATGTTTACAAATAGTTTCATAAAACGCATACTCATAAACCGGTCTCGTACCATACACTGCCCCTCCTCTAATCGGTTCTATAGTCAACTCATAACCCGCAAGATCTTGTGCCCATATTGACCACGTTGTTGTCGAATACGGCGAATTAATTCGTAACAAAAACCGGAGCTCTCCCCATTGTTGCATATACTCTTCCAAAAATAATTTGGCGCCGGGGCTTCGACGGTTGCGTTTTGAGTCCGGGATTAAGAGGCCCCGGGGACAGCGGTGGTGGGTACACCATATTGTAGAGTATGTAAATGGTTCGGCAGAGCGGTGAGTGTTGTATCCGCCTTCCATTGAGAGAATTTTGTAAGTTGATGGAGTGTTTCCATGAGGATTTGTGGATAAGTACTCCGGGGAATACATAAAAGTGGCTCTAGGGATGTTATAGAGAGAACGTGGGAAGAATATACCGGTTGGCGTGTCTAAAAAGAGGGCTGAAGTACAATTTGGAGAGCAGAGCGGGTGATAACAGTATGGGCATTTAAAAGAACTAGTCCGAGAGAAGATGGAATTCCAAAAGCTTTTCTCTTCTGAAAGAGGGCCTAGGGCGGGAGGAAGGAAACGAAGATGAATACGAGAGAAACATTTTGCTTCAGATTTTGTATCCGAATCGAACTCATGGACCCTTGGGCATGGGCAAATGTGTCGAAGAGATTTTGTTGTCAGAGATAAGGATATTAGGTCTGAAAGCAGAAGATATCTCGTAATTAAGGGGAATATGTCGATTGGAAGGTTTGAGAGCGGTGAAGTCGAGATTCCAGTTTTCGAGGTGGGCCGAGAATCGGTACCCGTGGAAAAAGAATCATCCACGGACTTGGGCTCAAGCGATAGGGATTGTGGTTGTTTGGAAGTCTCAGCTTGCGGCTTTGAGAACTCTTTTCTGACCTTCTCTAACATTTCTTGCAAAACTGAAGGCCTAATCAAAACTCTCTAATATCGCGGTCTCGCGCTCAGACACGGCCAAATATGTGTTGATTGTGTGGTATATTAGACCCACTGGAGCGCAAGTGCTCAAGCCTCAAGTGTTCCACCTCGACTTGGAAACGAATCGGTGCTCCTAGGTTCGGTGTACAAAGAACCTGTGCTCTATATGCAAGGGTACGAACGAAAGAAACAAAAGGCCTTGAGTGTTTCTGTGCCCACAAAATGTTCCCGGTTCGGAGAATCTTGGTGTTGAAATGGGATGGTGAACTGCAGTTTGGTCTGCAGTCCGGATTAAACAGCGCTTGATACTAAAATGGCATACCCCAGCACGAATATCAATCCCCTTGGGAAATATATACAGCGTCGGGTTTGAATATTAGTACAACCTTGACACTGGAATATGGACATGTATATGTAGAAAATGTTATATGATATATATGAGTATAAATAACATACTTAGGCAAGCAATTGCCAAATATCAAATCGAAGTTTCTGCAGCATCTTGCGACCATGTCTGTATACGAGACAAGGCATCGTGTAATTCCTCATCATTCGTGGTATATTGGAGCCTCTTTCCCTACTTCCTCCTCTGTTGTGCTACTTGATATCTCGTCCAACAATGATATCCTTGTTGATCCAATAGTTCGGTAAAAAGAGTTAACCCATTCAGTAGGGGATACGGTGCATATGTATTTTGTTCTCGGACCTCAGAATCGCAAGTTCCATCGGCGTTTCCCCATGGATATTTTGCTATCCACGATCCCAAATACCACTATCTACGTCAATACTAGCAACGTCAAGAGTTTTGAATAGATTGAGTGCCTCACAACGTCCAGCCCATGCCAAAAAATGGAGAATGTTCCAGCCCTTAGAGTCTTTAAATGCGAAATCGAAATCCCTTGGTTCGCTCAAAAGCACAAATAGTGATTTGTGCGCGCAGTTGTCAATCGCCACCATGAGCACCGTAGTACCGTGGCAGCTGCAGGCGCTATTAACATCTGCCCCAGAACCCAAAAGAAATCTTGTTCTCGGGTAATCCACCGCCACATATGTGAGTGGACTAACCCCGTCTACCGATCCTAAAGTGACATTTGCACCAGTATTTATCAATCGCGAGGCAAGTTGAATGCTCTGATCCTCTACAGCTTCATCAATCCGAGGCATGGAAGGTCACCGAGCCCAAAAGTTATGTAGTAGAGCTGTTTGATTCCTCCCCGGTGAGAAAGAGATGATGTATGAAACTTCGCAGTATTGCAGGCAAATGTCAATGCTGTCCAGCGTCAATACAAGGCATAAGCACTGTAGCCGGGAGTGGAAAAGGCTGTAACATCTGCGCCATGCTTAAGCAAAATTTCAGCCGCCCTAGCATCAACCCTTCTCAACCGCCCATATAAGAGGGTTCTGCCTTTCATTGTCTCCTTTGTTGATAAGTTCGAACCTAGAATATCCCTTCAGCTCCTCAACGAGGTCACCGGCTTCGACCCTGATAACTATTTTGTGAAGCCGAGTTAACCCGAGGGCATCGGGGTCGATATCACTTCCTGGGAGCAACCTCCTAGTTTCTTCGAAAATTTTGATGGATGGCCGCGTGAACGCGTTCGGGTCATATATTTTTTCGACAACAAATAAGCAAGAATATGGGGATCTATAGAATAGGTTGTGGGCCCATTAAGGTATCATGTTAACTACAAGGCTGATTGAATACATGCCGTTTACCCCGCCTGGCTATGCGCATGCAGCATCAATCCCTAACACATTTATGAAGCCAAGTCAGAGTACCCAATTGCCATTATCCTGATTGCGCCTCACCTATATGGAGACTAAACCTAGGCTGAATCATATCCCCACTAACATGCGCGTCTGTGTCGTGGGAAGGAGAAAGGCTCCTGCCAACACATAGACCTGTTGTATTTATTATTAGACATGGAGAGTACCACGCAATTGAACTTGAATATCAATCATCAAGAACATTCGAACAGCCAAATCTGACAAGCCTTAAAACCCAATATTACCCAAAAATATAATCTACAAGGTGTATTAGTTAGATTCCTCGTCACAGCTTATCGAGATGCCCAAATTGGGCCTTTGAATGGATTTTCTCGACGGTACGTGGTCGTATACGCACATTGACATTCTCAACGACACCATCATTATTTCTTGGCATCCTAAGTTCTGCCTAGTTTGTCTGGCCAATCAAAAGTCTATTTTGGGAAGCAAAAAAAAAAATCGATGGGAGCAAAAGACAAAAGGTCGAATTGGGATTCGAACCCAAGTTATCGGAAAGTTTCGACGAACTCAGAGAGTCTAATCAAAATCCGATGTGATAACCAGCTACACTATTCAACCGTAGTTGACGGACTTCGGCTCCCTCTTTTGGGTATATATCCGTTTGCCGGAATCCGGCCATATCAAATTTTGCCAGTACCTGGAGATCCCGGATAAAGATATCAGAGCCAATTTATATAGCTCCCACTATCCGGCTTCGGAGACAAAGATCGAGGCGTGGATCTACCTTTGGCTTGGGCAAGACACTTTGGGCTGACCAACCCATGCCAGAGTTTGTTGTATTTTGCAACCTATCGAAACGTTCGCAACAATGCAAAACCACACGCTGCGACATGCAACATTAATATCCCAACTACACGACAAGCCAAAGTCCGAACCATCGAGAAGCCAGGTTCCGCGGGCTCTTCAACTTCACCGTGCGCAGGTAATCGCGTACGGTGACGGTGGGCCATACCAGCCCACCATATGCAAGCAGTACGATGCAGCAGCGGCAGGCCAAGACCCTCCCGATGCATGCGCAATGCATTGGGCCGGCCTCGTTATCTAACTCTATCCTCGAGTCAACTTCATACGCTACGACCATTAGGAGCTGACCATGATCTATCAGCTCTCAATGGCTATCTACTACGTTCTAGACAGCTGTACCCAGATATCCGACCAAAACTGGTTGAAATTGCGGCCAATTCACCGTTGTTTTCTCCGGAGAGGAGTTTGCCTTCATCCTATCTTCTAGGACGGATGAAGCCTTCGCATTTTGCTGCGATATTGCAAAATGACTTTGATGCCCGATATTGGGAAACGGAAGGCGTGTGGTCAGCTCCACAACGGACTGTGGCCAGTCGACAAGCAGAGTATAAAGCTCATGGTGATATGTTTGTGCAGAATATCACGACATTGATACTTAATAAATACTTACTGGGCAGCTTGCCACCGGGGTGTTCAACGGTATAAACTATACACATCCTATACTCTGCGAATACAGATGACGATATTCTAACAAACTGGAATCTTAAAAAATAGTAGAACTTCTACAAATTCATCGACAGCCACCCCCTCTTCCGCCTCATACTGGCATTCAGACTCCAACTTTACTGTCGCCGAGAATTCCGTCTCTTACCACCGGACCCACGTCCCTATAGAAAACACATGATAACCCTCCAAAGTTGGGCCACCAGCCGGATCCCCGTGACCTCAGAAGAAGAATTCCACAGAGGAACCCAACATCTAGATAACCTAGGACGACATATTGGTGACATAGCATTCGATGATCCTGATCTCAAAGCCGCTGTTAGAAGGGTATCTACCGTTTTAGGCGCGCGCGTGCTGACTAGGCATATCTCACCGCATGCTATGGGGGCTGACCTTTCTGCATCTTCGGTGATATCTGAAGATATCGATTGGTTTACGGATATTTGTGGGGATATTATGTTTTTGATATTACACCGTGGTGTTAAACAGGCGGAAATGGAATTCAAGGCTAAAGGGGGTGTGATAACCACGACAGATCTAGAAAACAGCGATGCAACCGAAGTATCTTCAAATGAAGAACAACCCGATTCTACAAAAGACTACGAGACGGCTGCAGATGGATCAACTATAAGACAAGATCTTTCAGCACAAGAAATCCTCAAAATCCCACCATACCTGCGAAAAGTCTATCGGAACGCACGTCGGAGAATATCGACAGCTTCCTCCAAAAGCTGGGACATCGATATCACGGATAATACCTCATCATCACCGGAATCATCAACCACATCTCAAGAAACGGCCAAAAGATCCCTCCTACTCCGTAGTACTACATCGCCAGTAGGATCAAGACTTTTTAGAACCCGAGACTCCCTAAAACAAAGGGCAGCAGGATTAATTCTCCTCAACCGCATACTCAAAAAGAAATCCGGGACAACAGAATCCGCCACCTCCTTCCCGACCACATTAAAAACAGATCCAAACGCTAGCCGTCCTGTCTACTATGGCAGCTCTCCCTGGAAATACGTACCCTCTGAACTACTCTCAAAATCAAATAATGGAGAACCTGAGGAAATGGACGCCCCCGTCGGTGAAATCCTAGACTCCCTCAAAGACGCAAAAGAAGCATATTCTACTCCAGAACCAGTAGTATTTGGACCAGAACTCTGGAAAGCCCCCCCGAAGCCTCTTCCCCCTTCACACCCAGCGCCATGGGATAACTTTCACGCCCTCTCCGAAACCACCGGACCAGAACCAGAACCAACCTCGGAATCAACCCCAGGGCCCCAGTCTACAGAAACAACCCCCACAAAACCCCCAATCCACAAATCATCCTCCCCACCACTCCCAATCCGAAGAATCGAATCCAAACCCGATCCCACCGCAAACCAACCCCCCTTCAGCCTCTCCACCGTCCAAAACCTCGACGCAGTCCTGCAGAACCTTGCAGCCGCGAAACACACAGGAACCTACAAGCAAAAACTCCAATTCATTCCAACTCCTCCAGCAAACGACCCTACAACTTCCACCAACAATCAAAACGAACCCCGCATAAATTTTCACCGCACACACCCGCCACCAAAAACACCAGGAGATTTTCATCAACTAGAAGAAGAACTTCACGAAGCAAATTCACAGCCTAAAGACCCCTTTGCCGTATTAAAATCACAAATGAGGGACCTATTTTCTTCTATCAAACCTAGGAAACCCTCCGAGGGTACTCAAGGAGAACCTTCACATGGAGAAAAAGATTGACCAGCATTGAGCTCAAAGTATACTACGAAGACTGGTTTTATATTGCGATATAATCTACCATCATTTGCATTGTACATACATACCCATCGTCACAAAATGTCACATGTACTTATATAATTCTATAGCGAGTATCTGGCTTCCTCGGAACACAATATATATAGATTCCTAGTGGACAAAGCAGAGTCCCATGGTACCTCCACTAATCTAAAAATAATACCAATAACCCCAATGACCCAAAGAAAAGAGAAAACAAGTACTGAGCACAAAGGCACCCCAAGGTCATAACATGCATGCCTGAGTGAAAACTCGATCAACTTTCCCAATAACCCAAAGAAAAAGAAACACCAAGTACCTATTATAAGGTACCCAAAAGCCAGCCGTATACTCGCATAAACCATCATGGCAATTCCAATACCAAAAACACCCTACTCCTCAAAAACCCTCTTGAACCACTCCCTTCTCAAACCTTATCCCACCCCTCCATCCCCTCAAACCCCAAAACCTCAACTCCCAAAACCCTCATCCTCTCCCTCCTCTCCTTCTTACCCCTCTCCTTCCCTCTGCTTCTCATCACCCCCTATCGCATCTGCGACTCCAAAGGATTCAAACAAATCGGGTTGTGCAATCCTCGCGTTCTTATGTGTCCCCATTCGATGAATCGACCAGATGATATTCGTCGCTTGCCGCATCCTCAAAGCCTCGGTAGATGGCAAATTGCGATCCTCCAACTTGTATCATCACGATCCGTACATCCGGATTTTTAATTCCTTTTTCTTCAAAAGACTTCTTCCCGGCTCGAAGTTGTGCAAGAGCCTCTGGATTGATATCGTCGATATCAATCTTGCCTTCATCTTTAATTCCCACGGGATTCCGCTCAACGGGTAATTTATTAGATGGATGAACGACCCGAAGTAAAGGTGCGATATTTTGCTAACAAGTCGGCTCAAACAGCTGGTTAAGATATCGTCGTAGTTGATTCCGAACAGTCCGTGGCTCCATAAAGTATGTCCTTCTGAATATCCTTCGAAGATGGAGATTGGAAGGAGAGGAGGGGTTTGGAAGGTGAATGTTGGGGAGATTAGTTGGTCGATTGTTGTGGGGGAGGCTAACGTTGGGGTTGGTAGTAGCTTTGTGGGTCGTTGAGGATGTCGTCCATATGCTTGGGGTTGTATTTAGGGGGGTACGGTGGATGTCCACTGTGGTAGTGTGAAGATTCCTTCGAGGGATATTTAATACTGTATTTATGCATAATATTCCGCAGATTGCCTACTACGAAAGATTCAGTGGATGAAAAATGTAGAATAATAGTCATAACAACAATGATAACCGCTTGTCAATAGCCGATCAATATAAAAAAATCCTTCAAAATACCGACTTCGAGAAGAAACTGCGTTGTCCACCCAAAAGTGCAACAGAGCAGTCCCCTTGGTCAGCCGCCGACAGGGATATTGATCGAGAGCTGTTTCGGGACGGGTACGCCCGTGCGCTTCGACATACGCATCATGATGCAAGCGACTATAAGCTCTTGGAAGGAGCTTCATGCATGATTTCGAGTCAATCGCGATTTAAAAAACAGACGTCGAATTGATATAAACTCGGTAAAAAAGTAATATGCCTGCGCCTCGAATACTCTATTTAAATAAACTAGATATAAGACTATACACACTCACGAACCAACCCTTTCCCATCATTAATTCGTGAATCCATAAAAAACCAGATGAAGGAAAGAAACCTATTCAGCCTTAACAGAAAAACGAGTATAACAGACAAAAACTGGGCTGAGGAGGAAAGGAGGTCCAGTCTAGCTAGCTAGCTAAGAAAAACAATAGAACCGAAAGCCGAAAAACCACAGCGTCTTAAACTCGCTGACTAGTCTTTTTTTTTTGGTTATTTTTTTGAATTTCCCAATAACATTACCAATGAAGGGTAAGGTAAGAGTGTCCGCACGTGTATGTGATGGTACAAAAGCCCGTATATTGTAACAAGAGAAAGGCTTTGATAAAAAAGAGTCGACAAAACCAAAACCCAGGCTCATCGCTACCGCCTGTCGTATTGGTTAAAATCAATATCCACTATAGGATATTGATAAAAAAAGGAAGGGCATCCGTGGTGCGCAATAGCAAAAACATCTCGACAAGGGAGCATACAAGTAACCCGCGCGCTGAATAACTGATCAGAGAGTCAAAAAAGAGGAAGGAGGAAGACAGAAATTCCTGAACGATCAAAAAAAGTGGGGTCACAATTGCAAACAAGTAAAAATAAGGGCTCCCTCATCAGCCCCACCACCCCCACTTCTTCTTCTCAGGTTGTAGATTCTCTTGCTTAGCAGAACTAGGCGTAGTGGGCGAAGGGCCGGGGCTACGAGACCTAGCGGCACTCAAGAATGCAAACCCGTCTTTCTCGGGAATTAAGGAAATCGGCGAAAACGATGAAGAAGTGGCTGAAATCGGCGTTGTAGCACCGCTCTTTTGGTTGGCATTGGTAGGAACGGCGTGTTTTCCGCCGGTTGGGGTGGCAGGGCTCAGTAATTGCTAATCACCTAGCGCCTTGCGGAGCTCATTCCAGCGGGTCTTGAGGAGTTCGTGGGCTTCCGTGATCTATACCGCATGTTAGTGTCAAGTTATCAAAAGCGAATTAAAAGGGGAACTACCTCTGCTAAACTCATCTTCGTTCCAACCAACTCCATTTCCATCTCACGCATTTGATCCTCCAACGACTGGTTCTCATTGTGAATCTCCAAATTCCTCTTCATAACCTTCTCCATCTCATCCTTCATCTTCAATTCAATTTCCTTCGGCTGCTTATCGACAACAACCTTCAGCTCATCAACTTCGACCTTCAGCCCCTCGTTCTCATCCAACAATTGCGAGTTCTGCATCTTCTTGTGCACGAGATCGGTAGCAACGGCGACGTGTTCTTCAGTCAAGCTCTCAATCTCCTTGCTGAGCTGCTTGACCTTCGCGTTGAGAAGGATGTTCTGGTTCTTCAACGTCTCCTTCTCGAGCATCTCCTCCATCTCACGCTTATCCATCTCGACCCAGTCGACAGTATACTTGTGAAGCATCTCCGGCGTGACAACGATATCGCAGGCATCTCGGACCAACTCGTTGGCTTTATAAATTTCCTTTTCGCCACCGTTTCCAAAGAAACCGGCTTCCTTCAAGCTGTTGGCGCTTGGGTTCTTGTCGATATACGCATCAAAGAGTTTCTCCCTCAAGAACGGCAGCAGAGCCTCCAAATTGTCTATCTGTCGAAGGGCGGCTTCATTCTTCTTCATCAAGGCGATACCGAACTTCAAAACGGCACCTTCGATACCCTCGGTGATTGCCAAGTCGTACACTCGGAGGACAAGTTGAAGGGGGAACTTGTACGCAAACAATGTCAAAAACCATTGTGTGGCGTACAAACTGGACTGTGCCTTCCTCCTGTTCAAGTGGACCGACAAAGCAGGGCAAAGATCCTCGAGCAAACGGTCGTACTGGTAGAGTCTAAGATGAAGACCCTTCATTCCGGGTGTGAACATATCTCTGAGGGAGTATGTTCTCATCAACTCGACAAGAAGGGAGAAAGCCTCTTCTTCGGTCATGTTGAGGAGCAATGGAGCACCAAGGAAGGCCATGCCTTGGACATAGCCGACTTCGGGATCGTAGATGGCATACGCCTTCATGAGACCCATGAGACCTTCTTGGCGGAATCCCTTGTAGTTTGCAAAGCTAGTGCGCTGACCCATGTCCTTCTTGATTTCTTTCTCGAGTTGGGTGACGGTCTTGCAATCGACGGGTGCAGGTGGTGTCGGATCGCCAGGAACCATGGATGGCGGTCGGTGGATTGGAATGGTGGTCATGTGTGTCCCCGGAAGAGCATTGAATTCGCGGTAGATGGCTTCGATGGATTCTGTCTTGGAACGAGCAATGGATTGCCAGACAGTGCCACGGATTGTGGCAGGAATTCCTGCTTGAACCTTTTCGGTGAGGAGATTCGAGGACTTGGCAGCGACAGCATAGTAATCTTCGACGACCGAGGACCAGAATTCCCAGTCAATTTCTTCCTCTCCGATTGTCTCGCGACCGGTTCCAGAAGTACCCGGGCGGGATGGAGCACCCTCTGATTGATCACCGGCGGGGACATCGATGATGCTAGCTTCTTCGCCTTCCTTAATCTTTTGGAAGCTGATTCGGAGAGAATTGATGCCCTTGACGGCCTCCTCTTGGAGGTTGGCGTCAGCATGAGAGAGGTTATCCTTTGTGGTTTCCATTCTTTGCTGTGTCAAATCCTGTCCGGATGGTTTTGCTAGGAACGTTTGGATGGTTGGAGCGTTGAGAGTGGGGAGAGAAGGGCCATTCTGTGTCGGTGTTGTGATTGAAGAAGCTGTGGTGGTTGCAGAAGATGTTGTGTTTCTTCTGCTGGAGAAGAAGCCAGTTGTGGCTGTGGTTCCCGGAGGCGAGGTGGTCGAAGGAACGGAGCTAGTGCTTGACCGGGAAAGCCAGCTGAATGGACCTCTTCGGGGAGCTGGAGCTGGAGTTGCAGCTGCAGTAGTTGTATCCTTGGCAGGGACGGGAGGTGGGTTTGACGAGGATGATGACGACCCCCACGGTAAGGAAAATTTAGAGGCGACGGTAGGAGGAGGAGTAAGAGTGGTCTTTGGAGGTCCAGATTGAGAAGAGACCGAAGAACGTGACTTTATGGAAGCAGTACTAGCAGCAACAGGGGCAGCTTCCCCAGCTAAGTCGATATCGTCCATAGAAGTGGTAGAGATGGTATTTGAAGGACGACGGTCCGGGTCGTCTTTGGCGGGAGCTTGGATGGGGGAGCCCTTGGGGGAGATTTCACTTGATGCAGAGGATTCTAGAGCCGGTGTCGAGGAACTATCGTCATTGTGCACGGTGGATTTGACGGAAGGGGTAAGTTCACGCTTCATTTCAGTAGGTGATGCCAGCTGGGAAGCGGCAGGCGAGTGGAAAGAGTCCTAGCAGGGGTTGGAGATGTCAGTTTACCTGGTGTGAAAGAGAAAGAGCCAAGTTGATCATGACAGAAATGCAAGATGCCATTATTATTATTATTATTGGGTCGTCGGGAGAAGGGATAAGATCGAGATGAGGTCTGTCCACCTCTGTATGTATGCATATCTGCATACATCCACCATGTGGGCGGCAGGACCAAGGGCAATGTGTGGCAGGCGACCTCGACCTCGTTCGGGGTTCAATCGACTGCTTCAGGGAAGCTAGACAAACTTCGCAGAAGATATAATTGGAACAGGAACAGGAACAGGAACAGGTACAGGTACAGGTACAGGAACAAGTACAGGTACGGGAAGCGGGTACATGAACAGGGACAGGAAGCACCCGACCAACCGCAGCCACGTTTATACTAGAGGAAGAAAAGAGATAAAACTTACGCCATTGGTCTCTTCATCTGAAGAATCGTCGACGTCGACGGTCTTTTCGGTGGATGTTTTCTCGGTGACCTTGACGTTAAGAGCTGGCTTTTCGGTAAGACCAAGATCGATGTCCTTGAGATTGGAGTCGACAAGCTTTTCAGGAGCAGGAGAAGGAAGAGGAGCAGGTTCGGCAGCCATGGTGTTCTTGCCTCTCTGTCGATGAGAAGAGGGGGGTAGATTGAGAGTATATTTCGCTGGTGGATGTGTGAACTGGGAGGAGGCCAATCGATGAACCTTCTTCTTTTAAATTACTCCTGACTTGGTTGAAGCTGCTGCACTCAATGCAGCTGTTATTTCTTCGCGTGCCGGACCAGGCTAAGAGCTGTGCCCCAGCAAAACTCCACTGCTACCTATTAACTGGCTGAATGGAAGAAAGAGAAGAAGTTAGTTAGCTGGACGGGGCGCTTATAATTATAATAACTATTATAATTATAAACGTGCAGCAGTCAATGTTGCATTTGAGGGAGACGGAGGGATGAGAGAGATTGAAATAGGAGAGAGAGAGAGGAAGACCGACAGCTGGCGGAGAGACACTCACTCTCAGGTTAGAGAGCAGTGACAACAGCAATTGTGACCTCCACCAACAGACAGACAGCTAACCAACAGATAACTGTACTAACCACTTTCTCACTAACTAAACCAACCGAGTCGAGGGACGGGTGTGCTGCGGTCGATTGATGAATGAAGAAAGAATGGGATCAAATACTTGAGCTTTTTAGTCAGACCGTCAAGGTCTACTACACTATTCCCTGTACGAATAGCAAAATCAAAAGAAATGAAGGGGAGGAAATATCGAGCTGCCAATTCCAATTCTTGACAGTTTTATTCCACAAAAAAAATAAACATCTACACAGGAGAAGAAGATTCGAAGAAGAGCAAAGGGTGACGATGTTTCTTTTATTTCGTCAAAACATTTTAAGGGGCTGCAAAATGACCATTTGATGTCAATGTCACGCTTCCCTTCCCGTGTTCTTCTGGACTCTCACGCTAGCGGACGCCCTGGCATAGCAGGCACGAGCCTGCCAATTTACCTGGAACAGCCTCTCCCTTCGCTCAATCAACCATCGATGGATCTTTCTCTTTCTAATCAGGGGTTTGTTTAGCCATATTAACTGCCCGACACATCAGAAACGAAAAACCTGGGGATAGTCTGTATACGACGGTTGGGTGGCTGGGTCTTCAATGATTGGTTGCCAGTCACTCTCGCTTCGTTTCAGTTTCAGGCGGAGCCTGCCTTTCTGCCCTACAAACTACAAACGGCCGGTTGGGGGAACATTTTTCAAGATGGTCAAAAATACCATCCTTTTTTTTCACTAACCTTGACTTTACATACAATTGCTAGCCGGTGTAAAATGCTGTATGCAAGGAGGAGTGGAGCAATTTGGATGTAATGGGGACTTGCAGGCGGGAGTCCATACGGGGCCCTATCCGTTATACTATGTATGTATATGTAGACGCCGGGAATGCATATGCGTATTTTTAGCCACCCTGAATTGAGGTACTCGCAACATCGGAATGCACGTGATGAGCCTCTTATATTCTTCCTCTTTCTGTATTCCTTAATCATCGATGTACTCTTATGACGTATTGACCAGAAGGATTTTCTCAATTCTAGGAGGTTTCCGGCGTGGGACTGCTATATATAGCATACAGGACTTCGGATCAGAGAACAGTTACTGTGCTATTACAGCTTCGATCGGAGATCTTAATGTAATTCGTATACTTACCTTAGGTTGTATTAAAATACAAATATAACAATTTGTTGGATGCCAACAGCTTGTGACTATAAGGCATTGATAGCTATCGTGGTAGACGGTCCATATAACCGACCCAACTACTCAGCCAACAGTACTCTACATTATATAACGGATAGATGTATACAACAGGAGCCTATGAATCTCTTTTGGTTCAAAATCAAAAATACATTAATTCTTCTATCTAGAGAAGTGTGGAATAAGAATATACATGATGTGTGGATATTACATATACTGTTTTAGTTGTGTATCGAAACAGTGTTATCGATAACGTACAACGAACCGAGCCTGCCCGACATTATCCAGATATAACCCGATTTTTTTTATTATTCTTGTAGAAGCCGATAACCTGCGGTTGCATGTAGTACTATAATAATTATAAATTTGTCCGTTGATGGTGTCTATCGATTGAATAGCGGTCTGTCGGTTGACCCGATTATGCCCTGTTGAAGTTATGACTGCTTCACTTTTGTTAGCAGTACATCTAGGTTATGTAACCGGAATATCATGATCCTACTACGTTATATCCGATACGCTCTGTAAAGATAAGTGCAGGTAAGGGCCAAGATGCAATAGAGTCAGAGAGCACGGTAGGATCTAGAATAGAATCGGACAGACAGACAAAGATCAACACTCCAGCCATCACATCACATCACGTCCAAATCCAGCCAAATACAACTACAGGCACTGTCAAACAACTCCACAGACCTCGATTCCTCTCTCCTTACATCAACATCACCCCAACATCACCCATCCCGATCATACTCACAATCACAACCACCTCTTCCGACCTCCATCTACGTTATATCATATTCTACCCCACTTTATCTATTTATCTACAACCCCGCTGATACGATACGCGTAAATCCAAACCCTTGCAGGATCACAAAACCTTTTTCCCCGCTAAATTTTCGAGCTCTTAAGCTTCCCTTGAAGTAGATTGCATCACACGAGGCTGCACCCTTCATCGTGTTTCCCAATCTGCTTTCTCTCAAACCGCTTCTCTCCTCTCCCTCTCTTTTCTACTAGCCTTAAATTTACTAATCTACTTAGCTTCAGCTTAACCATCGTTCATATCCTGCGACCATTCTTTTTCTCTTTCTTTCCGTTTCCATCATCATCATTTTGTTTGGCTTCAAAGCTCGGGAAAACTGCACGATTCCTTAGCTTGAAAAGCTGACATCATCACGACTCATCACTCTCTCTCCGTCGATAAAAAACGAAAAAAATTCTCCTTTTTTTCTGTCTTCGAACTTTTATACACGGAGAGGAAAAAAAAAAAGAAAAAACCTGTCACCAACAATTTCTCTAGGAAAACAGCGGTGCTGGACGTATATATTTTTTTGTTAGCGTGTCTAGCACCTGTTTACCCCTCCTAAACTCCTACAATCTTCTCGATTATTCAGCATCCACCAAAAACCATACACATCCAGGCCTTGCGGTGCTAGCAAGGCGAGGCTCCAGTTGTCGAAGTTGGAGGGGATATAATCGTACGTAGGTGTCACAACCCAAGCACGGACTTGGTTGTTTCACAAAATGCGAATCAAAAAGACACCCTCGCAAAAGCACGAGCAGACGCTGGTACGACTTTCCCTCTTCTCCGGATCTTGATACTTTGGTGTAGATGCTGATATTGGGGCTTTTATTGTCTAGTCGCCGTTCGTCCGCGATTTCTCGACGCGAGCGATTGAACTATGCGATAAAGAACGACGCGGGGAACTCTCGGAGTACCTCGCTTCCTTCCCCTCGACATGGCCTTTCCCACGGGGAGATCTTTATCACTGGATTGCTCTGCTGAATCGTTTCGATGAGGTTCTCGAGGAACTCGTCACAAAATACAATCTGAAGGCTGGTCCGCAGCTAATACCTTTCGAAGCCGGCGACGAAGCCCTCCTCATCGACATCATCGACTTCAGCCGTCTACTAATCGAGGAGTGCGGTAACAGAAGTTTATACGCCAGCAGCAGTGTAAGATACCAACCTCTCCAACAACTCTGCATAAACTTTAGCTAAGAACGATATTATAATATAGTTTCTGAATGACCTCTTGAACACCGTCTCGTTGCCACTGCTCGTCAGTGTTCTCCGTCTTGGTCAGAAGCTCGCCCAACGATATCACAGCTCTAGATCGCGTACCGGAGCTCTATCAACCGCTGCCAACAATGCCCTTCTCACAAACCATTACAACATCAGCCTCGACAAGGTTACAAAAATCGCTTCCGGGTTCGTAGGCAGCGCTCCGGCAACCACCACACAGTCGACATCCACACCAGCCAAGGCTCCCCTAAAACCGCTTATCGTCGCGAATGATTTACACAAGTTGGCCACGGATACCTCGGAACCCGGTCTTTCGGTTGGAAAGGGCAAAACGCCAGCACCCAAAGATGGCTCGTCTTCCGATTCATGGGCCGTCTATGGATCCGTTAGCTTCACCTACTACGTTCATCCGACCCCCCCGCCAAAACCACCAACTCTCGAGAAAGGCAAAACACCAAACCCAACCCCTCGTAAGGCTAGCGGTTTGAGCAAGGAGCACAATGCGAAGGCCGAATTGTCTTTTGAGGAAGCAATTGCGGGCGTTGGTGAACCGAAACCTACTCCTACCGGTGTTCAGACTCTTGATATCCCTGCCTCGGTTATCCAATCCACAAGCATTATCGATATCCTAAAAACCGAGCTCCCCAAGATCCCAACCGAATACCATTACGAGCTACTGCAACGTATCCGCGTCGCAAAGGCTTTCTCGGAATCAGCTGAGGCGAGACGACTAATACTGGGAATTCGAATTCTCGCGGTCACCAACTTGGCATATGTTCTCAGCGAGAGCAACTTTCAGTCACGAGTTTTGGGGCCCGACAACGATGAACCTCGACGATTTCAACTTGTCTTCCAACTAGCCGACTTGGTCTCTCCGAATCGCGGACGAAATGTCGAAAAGTGGCTGCAAACGTTCGCTTTCTCGGGGTTGGAGGCTTTGGCCAAGTGTAAAACCAGAAATGGAGATGTAAATGTTGCTCTGGGTCTCAACGTCAGTCACGGTATCCTCCTGACGCTCCTACGGAAAGCAATCACCGAACTTGGCGACGAAGGGAAAGGAAACGATCTCAAGCCCAATCGGGAAGATGAGGAATGGCGCAAATCGCTTTTCGACTTAACTAGTAGTTTGCCCAGTCAGCAAGTATCCGGAGGTCTTCTCGTTGGCGCTGGACTCATCAGCTGTCTCGTTTCGGTTTTGAACCTACGAACATACAAGGGCATCTCTTACATTCCGAAAGCCTTACAGTTTCTCGATGGTCTTGTCTACGGGATCCCACCAGCGTTTGGGAACTTTGCGAATGCCAATGGTTTGGATGCGATGGTGGAGTTGGTTAGTTGGCAGGTTACGACTGCACTTGTTGAGTCCAAAGTTCCTGGCGGATCTTTCCCTGAGGCCTACAGGTCTCCGTCCACCGACTTTGAAACTGGGTGGTACCACGCGTACATCCTTAAGATGGCATTCAAATTCACCCATCACATGTTGAGTCAAACCGGGAACACTTCTGAGCGCCTGCTTCGAAACTTGATCGATTCGCCGAAGCTTTTGGAGGCGTTGAAGTCAGTCATCGCGAATGGGAAGATGTTTGGAAGCTCTGTCTGGTCATCTGCCGTTAATATCCTGACGACATTTATTCACAACGAGCCTACTAGCTACCCGATCATTCACGAGGCTAAACTCAGTCATTGTTTGTTTGCTGCGGTTACCGGACGACCCATCGAACAATTCCTGGAGGAGACCGCTGCTGCTTCCCCCACCCTCGAACGTGCCCCGACAACCGCAGGCGAAGAAGCTGGGAATTCCCAAGATACACAAATAATAGATGCGGATCAGCTCGAGGCGACCTCCCAGACCGCCACCACGGGTGAGCCAGCAGCTGCGGCATCGACTTCCGACAGCCAGCAGACAGAGAAACTTGCAGTAAGTTTACTAGTCGAGAACCCGGCCGCCACGATTCTACCAGCCCTCGACGTCATGAATACCATTCCCTTGGCTTTCGGTGCTATCTGTCTCAACAACTCTGGTCTCAACCTCTTCAAGTCTTCCGATGCTTTGGAGAAGTTCTTTGAGATCTTTGAGAGTGCTGAGCATGTCAAGTGTATGTCTGACTCCGACATTTCAACTGCGCTCGGTAGCCAGTTTGATGAATTAATCCGACATCACCCATCTTTGAAGGAGGAAATCATGAAGGTCATCGTCAAGATGGTTGGGAAGATCATTGAACTTGGTCACCGATTTGCGGCAAAGGAAGGTGCTGGTGCCAAGGTCTTTATCGAAGAGAATGGCGAGTACGTGGTTTCTGGAGGCCGACGAGCTCTTAACGGTGTCCACAGGAAATCCGTCAATGTCCCCGTCACAAATACCGATGATAGTGATTCGGATGAGAGCGACGTTGAGATGGGCGAAGATGACGATATACCTCCTCGCACTAGAAATGCGGATCTTGCACCAACTACGGCTACAGAAGAAACTGCACAGCCTGCTGTGGTCGAAGAGCCTGTCGACGATTCGCCAATCGAAAAGGTCTTGATGTCCGAGCTGAAGGAAGAAGAAGATTCTGACGTTCAGTATCCGGAAATTTCTATCTCGATGTATATCGATGTCATGTCCCGTTTCCTTGAAGGGTTCCTGTCACATCAGTCTCACACCCGTGACTTTGTCAAGCGTGGCGGATTCGACAAATTAATTGCTATTTACTTCTTGCCGTCTCTCCCCTTCGACTTCGCCTCTCGAGCAGTCTCTCTCGCTATGACAAGGGTCATGCACCTTTGTGGAGAGGCTTCGCCTGGAACTACCATCCCAACGCTGCTCGGCAATACCGAGAAGGCGATCAAGGATCTCGAGCCTTTGTTGAAGCACGAATCCAAGGAGGCATTTTTCCGACCACTCACGTCCCCTCCGAGCGGCGAGTCGGAAGGCTCTGGAAAACAACCTCTTGATGAAGCCGCACAACTCGTCAAGACGAAGGGAACTGACCTCATCAAGGATCTTGTTACGGCACACGCTCTTACCACTCTTCTCTCGGAGCTTTACTCCCAAACCTTGTACAATAGCCGAACCACAAGTCAACTATTCCAACCCGTTGCCCAACGTACATATTACGAGACCCTCGTCCCCAGCTTGGGCGCTTTGCACCGAGCTTGCGTTTGGGAAGAAATTCTTCTTCAAAGGAATCTTCCTGATACTTGGAAGGAAGCTACGAAGTTCAAGGATGGACTCGGATTCAGCCCGGACGATGACCTCATTGGACCTGATGGCCAGGAGCTACCACAAAAGACCGCTCAAGAGAAACGAGACGAAAAGGAAGCGGCTAAAAAGGCTGTCAGCGAGAGTGAAGGCAAAACCCCATGGTTCCAAAATGTGAAGACCATTCGCTTTTTGATCAGTCAGATCCCGAGCAGCATTACGCCATTCTTTCAAGGTATGTTTCTCTTTTTGTGTACAGTATTCTGGAGAAATTTTATTAATGAGGGTATAGGACTTGCGAGGGTTTTGGTTACCAGACGTGGGTCGGATCAAACCCACAAGAAGCACGCCTTCAAGATTGCGGATAGCATCTCTGATGTCATGTTCCAGCATTTGACTTGGAAACGAGTTGGTAAGTTTGCCAACTGCTGTAGTGGTGCTTGAATAGGGCGGCTAATTAGTTTCTGTAGAACTTTGGGATTCTGTCACGGACCGGTATAGCTACCTAATAATTGCCTTGTCTGCTATCTCTTCGCTTTTGCTAGAGGGAGGCGATCGAAATGGTGGCTCACAAGTCATTTGCATTATTTTGATTACGTTCAAGCAGAACGACGGTTTGAAGACAGTTGCCGATATCCTTCAGACTTTCTGGAAGGACGTTCAGGAGATTGCGGTGGATACTTCCGACGCGAGCGCACGCAATAGATTGGCTCACTGCTTCGGTGGTATCAAGGTTATCCTTTCGCTCTTCTCTCAGCTCGTCAACTCTAAGGCTCTACTCGAGTCTCCACAGACCGGCCACCTCCACTTTTCACGAGACAGAGATAGGGATCGACCAGACTACTTCAATGCTCACCAGTTTTTGGTTGAGTTGAGGTATTTGATCCTCCCTGTCGTTGAGGCTATGTGGAACTCCCCGTCGATTGAGAAGGTTTTCCCGACTATTGTCAAAGCTGTTGTGGAGATTCTCGGTACCGTTCTCAAAGCTGAGGGCGAGGGTGGTGCTTTCCAAAGACGCGATAAGGGCAAGCATCCAACCATGATTTCTTGGAGATCCTTTGAACCGAATGAAGATCATATTCAACAACTTAGGGACATGGGGTTCAGCCTCGAGGCTTCGCTTCACGCTCTGCGCCGTTCGCACAATAACGTTCAGAGCGCGACGGATTATCTTATCAACCATCCCGAGGAGTCTGGCAGAGCTGGTGCTTCGGGGCTGAGAAGACGCGCTAGTGACGACGATTCTAGTTCTGATTCTGAAGCAGATACGGATGTTGATGGGCCGACAGATGATCCTGCTACTACTGGACAGGGCCAACCTGCTGGGGAGAATGCCAATGCTGTAGCTCCTGCTGCTACCGCGGAAGGTTCTGCTACTCAGTCTGACCCTAGCGTTCCGGTGGTACCTGTCCTAAGTGGGAATGAAACTGCGTTTGCAGAACAGTTGAATGCAACTGCGGGCGCAACCACATTGCCTGTTGCTAGCACGAGTAGCACAGCAGCCCAACCTCAGAGTTTACCGCCTGTGACCGTTCCCATTGTTCCACAGCCAGTGCAAACACGAACTTCTACTAGTGAAAGTTCTGCATCCGCTGCTCCACCAGTCGGCACTACTCCTGCCAGGACTTCCTTGGCTGATCTGTTGAATCCTGCGCCGCTTACGGTGGATAACGGCCAAGATGGTGGGTTGATGGCAATGAACATTGACGATCTTCCTGTTGCGGTTCCTGTTGTTACACCACAAGGCGAGTCATCTACAGCATCTGGATTTTCCGGTCCTCCAGCACCACCCGCGCCACCCTTGCCACCCTTGACTTCGGCTGATGACAAGGGTAAAGGCAAAGAGGAGGAAGAACCCTCTCAATTCGTGGTTACGATTGAAGACCTTGAAGACAAGCGACGGGTTATTAGTAGCGGTCTTGTTGACCGTGCTCTTGAGATTCTTACAATGCAACATGAAGTGACTTTTGAACTTGCCAATCTTGTGACCAGCGCGTATACGAAGGGCAATGAGGAACTCCGCAGAGAGGCTGTCACAACGATCTTCCAGTCTCTCATGTCGCTTCAATTTGACGACGATATCCGTCCACAGGGTAAGACTATTGCCGCCGTTGCTCACTTCCTAGGTCTGGTTCTCCAGAACGCTACGTTCTTCAATGCCGGCTTGGAAGAATATAAAGACCAACTTCCAATTGTTACGTCATACATTAAGATCTACCAGAACGAGCCGTGCCCGTGGATCGGAAGGATTCTATTGGTTCTTGAGAAGTTTTTGATCGAGTCTTCGCAACCGCAGCAGATTGATTTCGTGCCGCCAGATTCTGACGAAGGATCTCAACGGCCGCCGATTCAACCTGGCTTTGTCGTACCGCTAGATCAGCAGATTTCGATCTTTAATTCGATTATGAGTGCTGTACCATGTGTTGGGAAGGATGAGGCTACCGCGCTTGCTATCGTTCGACTTTTGGTGCTCTTGACCAGGAAACGGGAGATTGCGCTGAAGATGGGAGAGTACCAGAACATTAATCGACTATTCCACATGTTCAAGGGTATGGCCGGTAGCGACACATCAAAAATCCGAAGCTGCATCATGCTTATCGTTCGCCATATCATCGAGGACGATGAAACGGTCAAGGCATTTATGGCGAGCGAGATCAAGACTTTCTTCAAGAATCGGGGTCAACGGGGTAGTAGACATATTGATCCTTCGACTTTTTGCAGGCAGTGTTCACATTTGGTGCTCAGGAATCCTGAAGTGTTTGTGGAGGCTACGAATGAGCTTTGCAAGTTGATGAATTATCAACCGAGTGTGAGGCATCAGCAGATTGTGTTGAAGGAGTTGGATGGAAGGGATGAGACGAAAGATGCTGATGAGGAACAGAAGGATGAAAGTGGAGAAGGGGAGGCGGGACCTTCGGAAACTACCTCTGCTGGACCCTCCGGAGATACTGAGAAGGGCAAGGAGGTTGATAAGGGCAAGGCGAATGCTGAAGCTCCTATTCCGGAAAAACCGAAAGGGGTTACCGATTTGAAGCCACCAGGTGTGGAGAAGCCGGATGGGGTTGTTCATTACTTGCTCTGCGAGCTTTTGGCTATCAAGGATGCGGATGTCAATGAAGGTATCGCTCCTACGACTACGACGGATGAGAAATCTGCAGCTGCTGGTGCGATTGAAGGCAAGAAAGAGACCGGTGGCGACGTCGAAATGACCACCGAGGAGAATAGTTCGTCGGCATCTGGCGCCCCTGCTACGCCATCTGATAAACCAGCCAAAACTGAGAAGGTGGAGTTCAACGGGGCGGATCATCCAAACTATCTGTACAGGTGTTTCTTGTTACAAGCCCTTACGGAGATTTTGGCGTCTTACAACCGCAGCAAGCTCGAATTCATCAATTTCTCACGACGAGCTAATGCTCGAGATCCGATTACGCCTTCGAAACCGCGCACGGGAATTCTGAACTACCTTCTTACGGATTTGATTCCTGTTGGCACTTTGTCTCAGCCTGACGATACGGTATTCAAGAAGAGGACTATGACTTCTAACTGGGCTATCTCAGTTGTCGTTTCGTTGTGTGCTCATACCGGCGAGACAGCTAATGTGGATGAAGAGCCAGATTTGATTTTTGTCCGTAAGCATGTTCTTGATGCTTCGATCAAGGCGTTCAAGGATGCCGGTGCTTCTTCTGAACACCTAGATGCTAAATACGCCCGCATGCTCAACCTTTCCGACCTACTATACCGAATGCTGGCATCCCGACCAAACGCCTCGCAGAACAACCATCTCCTTGAGAAGTCGCAGAAGCAACTTGCGAAGTTCATGTTTGAGAAGAACTTTGTGAACGCGTTGACAAATTCGTTGAGCGAGATTGATCTTAATTTCCCAAGCGCACGTAGGGTGATTAAGTACATCTTGCGACCTCTGAAGCTACTTTCTAAGACTGCATTAGATCTTGGAGAGGAGGATATTAATATCTTGGGAGCGGAGCAACAATATCTCGGTGGTGCGGGGGATGATGAGCTTTCTGTGGATAATTTGAGCGAGATTGCTGGTGTTGATGATACTAGGGAGGAGACACCTAATTTGTTCCAAAACTCGGCGTTGGGGATGTTGGAAGGTGGAGAGATGGAGGATGAGGAGGATGAATATGGGGATGAAGATGATGAGATGTATATTGATGAGATGGAGGAGTATGAAGAGGAAGAAGAGGATAGTCAGGCTAGCGATGAGGAGGATTCGCTTGATGAGGAAGGGGTTAGGGAACGTATGGAGGTAGGTGTTCTTTGGGGTTTGAAGACTTTTTATGGATGTGGTTTCGGTGATACTGATACTTGGGGTTTACGTTTATAGATGGAAATCGTCGTCGATGAAGGTCATGCATCGGATAGCGAGGATGAAGATGAGGATATGGACGATGATGACGATGAAGATGACGACGATGACGATATCGGTGATGACGAGCTTGCTCATGAGGTACAACGCGCGATTGAATATCAAGATGAAGACGATTGGGAAGCTAGCGACAACGGCGATGCCGACGATCTTGTTGGGGTGTTACCACAGGATCAGGAAGGACTCCTCGACCACGTTAATCGCGTCATTGCCGGTGATGGCGATCTTGCTGAAGAAATGATGGAGGATCGCGAAGAAGTGTTTATTGAAGATCCAGAAGAAGATGATGAAGACGAGGAAGAAGAGGAGGAGTTGGATGAAGATGATGCTGTTCCACAAGACGAAGAAGGGGAGGATGATGAAGACGATATGGGTATTCCCTGGGAGTGGACGGATGATTATGGAGATGCGCCTTTGATGACTCGGGCTAGACATCCGAATCCTCAGAATGGGTGGTATACGCTTGGTGGTACTTCTCGAGATATTATTCGTAAGTTTCCAGTGGTTGATTTTGGTTTTTTTAATATTTACGGGATTTACTGATTGAAAAGTTAATGGTTTAGTCACTGGAGGCGGAGGTCGACCGACTGAAGAGAACATGCAAAATCCACTTCTCCAGCCGGCTGCTCACACCACACATCCTCGAACAGCTCTTCATCGTCACGGACACGGTGGTGAATGGATCAATGCCTTTGACCCATTTGACGCCCCTGCTATTGGGGGTCCAGGTGCTGTTTCTTGGTTGACTTCACTCATGAATCTTGTTGGTCGCGCGCAGAATTTGCCAGCTACTATGGCTGCCGGTGGTGGTACTTTACAGTTCCATATTCAAGCCGGACCTGGTTCTGGTGGTATGTTCCCACCTGAGATCGAGGCGTTGCTTAATATTCGACGACCAGGACATCAGGATCCAAGATCACGTGAGCAACGGGCAGATCCTCTTAGTGCGGTTGCTTTTACGCCTTATTCTACTATTCAACGATGGCTTGACGAGATGAGACTTGGGTGGGGCGCTGGAGGGCAGGAGATTGCTGGACGGGTTATTAATTCGGTGTTGAGTCAGCTTGTGCCACCTGCTATTGAAGAAGAAAGATTAAGAAAAGAAAAAGAGGAACAGAAGAGGAAAGAAGAGGAAGAAGCTAGGAAGAGAAGGGAAGAGGAGACTAGGATTGCGAGGGAGAAGGCCGAAGAGGAAGAGAGGTTACGAAAGGAGGAAGAGGAGAGGAAACGTAAAGAGGAAGAGGAGGCTAGAGCTGCAGAGGAGGCTACAAGAGCTGCCGAAGCTGCCGCTGCCGCCGCCGCGGCTGCTTCTTCCAGTGCCAACGCTGAGGGTTCTGCCGCTGATGGTGGAGCTATGGAGGGTGTTGAATCGTCGCAAGCACAGGAGCCTGGATCTTCGGAGGCAGGACCGTCGGAGCAACCACCACAGAGAGCCGTTACTTATATCCGTGGCCGGGAGGTTGATATTACGGGAATGGGAATTGATCCTGAATTCTTGGAGGCACTGCCGGAAGAAGTCCGAGAGGAGGTTCTTACTAATCACATTCGCGAACAACAACAGCAGGCTTCGAATACCGGAGACCAAACAAATGAGATTAGTCCCGAGTTCTTGGATGCTTTGCCCGAAGATATTCGACAAGAGATTATTCAGCAACAACAGGCTGAACAGCGACGACGAGAACGTGATGCCCGAACTACTACTGGTGGGCAAATCCGAGGCCCCGCTGACATAGATGTTGCAAGTTTCTTGGCTACTCTCGATCCTACTCTGCGCCAGGAAGTTATCATGGAGCAAAACGACGAAATGCTTGCTCACTTCCCGGAGAATATTGTGGCTGAGGCGAATGCACTACGAGACAGATCTCGGATCCAGCAAATCGGAGATATCACTCGTGTTGTGCGTTCGCGACCTGAAGAGGTTCAGCCGCGACTTGTTCCTGAGAAGAAGGCTCGAAAGCAGACGCCGCAAATGCTTGATAAGGCTGGAGTTGCAACTTTGCTACGGCTCATGTTTATTCCGCAGCAAGGAAGTACCAAAATGTCACTTCATGAGATCCTGGTCAATATTTGCGAGAACAAGGTTACTCGAAACGAAGTTTTGGGATTACTTTTGTCTATCTTGCAGGATGGCAGTACCGATATGAACGCCGTCGAAAGGAGCTTTGCGCAGCTATCGCTTCGGGCCAAACAGATCAATTCATCATCCACCAAGACGCCACAGTCGGCACTTAAGAAGGCGCCGACGATTCCGTTACCGCAGACGAACAGTGAAATGTCTCCGTTGATGGTTGCGCAACAGTGTCTTGGGGCTATTACATCTCTCGTTAACTACAATGATCATATCAGCGGGTTCTTTTTGAATGAACATGATATTCAGACGGGGCTCAAAAGGTCTGTTAGTCGGAAGGGTAAAGGCAAGGAGAATCAACAGAGCAAGGCGAATCGATATCCGTTGAATGCTATGCTTGCTCTTTTGGAACGGCCGTTGATGACGGAGAGTTCGGGGTGTATGGAACAGCTTGCTACGTTGCTAAGTGAGATTACGAGACCGCTTTTGTTGTTGTTGAAGAAGGAGAAGAAGAAGCAGGTGGAGGATAAGAAGACTGAGGATGGGGAGAAGAAGGCTGAGGAACAGCAGCCGCAGGAGGGACAACATGTTGAAGGTGGTGAAGGGGCTGCTACTACTGCTACTGCTACTGCTACCGATACTGCTACTGATACTGCGGCTTCGGGTACCGCAACGACTTCGGAGGGTCAAACATCACAACCTGCTCAGGTGATTACGACAACACAACCTACTCAACCGGTTCCAGAAGTTCAGGCTACTTCTTCTGAAGGACCGTCGGCTACTGCTGGTGCTTCTACTTCTGCTGAGCAAGTTACTGAGGAATCGAAGGACAAGCCAAAAGATGAAGCTAAGTCCGTTCCTGAGAAGAAGAGAGCTGGTTTGGTGGCACCCGTTGTTCCGGACCACAACCTTTGCCTTGTCGTTGGTATAATCACGAGTCGGGAGTGTACTAGCAAGACATTCCGCGAAACGTTGAGCACTATGATCAATTTGTCTGCTATCCCTGGTGCTAAGGAAGTCTTTGGTGCTGAATTGATTCGACAGGCCCAGATCCTTGGTGGTACTATCTTGGAATCCCTAACGGAGCTGGCTTATAACCTCAAGAAGTCAGAGAGTGGCACTGAAATTGAGGGACTTGCCAATTTCTCGCAAGGTAGTTCTGATCAAGCCAAGTTGTTGAGGACCTTGACGGCTCTTGATTACCTCTTCGATGCTAGCAAGAAAAAGAAGGAACAGCAGCAACAGGGGGAAGGAAATGGTGATGCTGCCGAGGCACCTAAGACTGACGATTCCCGTCCTACTGATGCGGAAATCTTGGGACGACTTTATGAAAACTTGTCGTTCGGTCCACTTTGGTCTTGTCTTAGCGAGTGTTTGGCTGTTATCCATGATCGAGAGGATATGCTCCACGTCGCCACTATCCTACTTCCACTTATTGAGTCTCTTATGGTTGTGTGCAAGAACAGTGGAGTCAGTAATAAACGCTCCTCTGGTGGTCAACAATCTCAGCCACTTTCTGCGGTTTCCGAGTCGAATATGCAATCGCTCTTCTTTACGTTCACCGAGGCCCACCGCAAGATCCTCAACCAGATGGTTCGCAACAATCCCAAGCTTATGAGCGGATCGTTTTCATTGTTGGTTCACAACCCCAAGGTCCTTGACTTTGACAACAAGCGAAATTACTTCAACCGGCGACTTCATACGCGCGTTCCGGGTCGTGATTCGAGTCTTAACTATGGACCTTTGCAAATTAACGTCAGACGTGACCAGGTCTTTATGGATTCTTACAGATCGTTGCACTACAAGCGTGGAGATGAGATCAAATACTCCAAACTCAACATTCGGTTCCAAGGTGAAGAAGGTGTTGATGCCGGTGGTGTTACGAGAGAATGGTTCCAAGTTCTCGCACGACAGATGTTCAACCCCGGTTATGCGCTCTTCTTACCCGTCGCCTCCGATCGCACTACATTCCATCCCAACCGTATGAGCGGTGTCAATTCCGAACATTTGAGCTTCTTCAAGTTCATCGGCCGTATCATCGGAAAAGCACTCTACGAAGGTCGTGTCCTCGACTGCCATTTCAGCAGAGCCATGTACAAGCGTATTCTAGGGCAAAACGTCAGCCTGAAGGATATGGAAAACTTGGACTTGGAGTACCATAAATCACTACAATGGATGCTTAAGAACACCATTGAAGATGTACTACTGCTGACCTTTAGCGTTGACACGGACGACTTTGGAGTTGAGAGGGTGTTGGATTTGGTCCCCAATGGATCTAATATCCCTGTTACGGACGAAAATAAGGAGGATTATGTGAAAAAGGTGACGCAGTTTAGGCTCGTGGGTAGTGTTAAGGAGCAGATGGATCATTTCTTGCAGGGGTTCCATGATATTGTTCCTGCGGAGTTGATAGCTATCTTTAATGAGCAGGAGTTGGAGTTGTTGATTTCGGGTCTGCCGGATATTGATGTTGATGATTGGAGGAATAATACTGAGTATGTGGTTTTATTATCCTCTATGTCAGTGATTTTGTGCTAACTTTGGGATTACTTTTAGGTATCACAATTATACTGCCTCGTCGCCACAGGTGCAGTGGTTCTGGCGAGCAGTCCGCTCCTTCGACAAGGAAGAGCGAGCCAAACTTCTTCAGTTTGTCACTGGTACTTCTAAGGTTCCTCTCAATGGGTTCAAGGAGCTTGAGGGTATGAATGGATACTCGAAGTTCAATATTCACCGGGATTATGGTCATAAAGACCGGTTGCCAAGTAGTCATACTTGCTTCAATCGTAAGTTTTCCCCTCGAATTTTGGTATGTGGTTTTTTGGGGGTTGATAACTGACTTGATGGCTTTTTTAGAAATTGATCTTCCTGAGTATGAAACGTACGAAAATCTGCGCAAGAACTTGCTTACGGCTATTACAGCTGGTGCGGAGTATTTCGGATTTGCTTAGGCTTAAGGAACCCACCTATGCCATCACTTCTGGTGGCTTTTTGTGCTTTTCGTTGTTATTATTTTCATGAATTCATGAAACTTCATGTATTTCTTCTTTTATTATTCATTTTTTCTTTTTTTTTTTCTAGTGTTATAGCATTGACTTAGGGGTATTAAACAAAATGGTTTATGTTTTTACGTTTTTTTTTTTGTTTTTTTTTATCATGGTTACTGTCTTCTTTATGTTTGCATACCCTTTTCTTCTTCTTCTTTTTTTACGTTCTAATTTTCATGGATGGGATAGATATCATTACTTTCCTGGGTCCTCTTTTCTGTTTTCTTTTTTAATTTACCTTGCATGAGGTGGATAGATATGGAAGGGAAAGAAGCAAGGGTTTTTCTGAGAAGGAACAGAGGGTGTGCAGATCTTCTGGGACTGTGACTGGGAAAGACTTTGCCTTGTGGACTCTTTGGCTTGTGTAGTTAGGGGAATGGGAATTTTTATCTACTTTTATCCTAAATTTTTCGAATGAATAGTGCTAGTGGGTGAGGCAGTGGTGGGCTGGAGAACAAAATTGAGGGTGTTCTATTCTAGGTTTTGAGTGTCCTTGGGGTATATGTGATGTGTGCCCCGTGCCTGGACGCCGGTTGGCTACAAGTGATTTTGTAAGTAGTATGCGTAGACGGTATACTGTGTACCGTTGTCTCGTCACCAGACTCCTCAACTGTGGGTATACCGTGATTCTTCTTACTTTAATGGTATACGGTATCTTGCACACCGTTTCTCTCTTTCGCAGCCTTAAGTCTCTCTATCGAGCATCAAAGGTTTACAATTCCGTCTTTCTACATTACCAACCTTCCTCGAATCCGTTGTGTTTTTGCGGGAAGCTTTGGGACGTTGTGCGGCAGAAGCAATCTACCTTTCCAAGCATCATGACAGACTACGCAACTCAATCGGCAAGCAGTATTTGCGGGAGGTATCCCTTGCATTTTTGGATTATGCGTCATTGATCCTTCACCGTTGAACAAGCTTGGCGAGTTTGGCGGGGATACTTTAGCAATGGACCCCAGATTTCGAGGTTTCAAAGCGGTTAATCGTGAGCCTGGGAGTTTAGAAATTAAACCAGATTACGATACGCGTTACAACGGCCCTAGCCTCGAAAAGGACGATAGACGCAAAATAGTGAAGTCTCGGAAAACGATTGTATACTTTTACGAACATTTCGTTCAGTATGAGATTTTAAGCCGGGAAGGTCTAGAATATACATGAAATACCGTTAGCGGTACTGTATATGTACATATTGCCTCGTCGCCAGACTTCTTGACTGTTGAGACAAGCGTACGTCATTCGCAACGTGAGCCGTGTCTACGAAGCAGGAGCTATCTTTGGGCCAGTCTCAAGGAGGAAGAATGAACTATTGAAGCTTTATATAGGTTTGATTGGGCTGCAGCAGCTTCAATTTTCGTGAAGTTCCGCCGTGAGTATAATGGCTATCCGGAGAAGGTGTGGGGGTTTTGGGGTGCTGTGGGTATTAGGGCCGCTAGAGACTTTTTGGATGGGGAGCTTGGTCGGATGAAACATTGGGATATACTATACCCTACTCCCTTTTGGAAAGACCAGATCGTAAGTAGAAGCCTAAGACCATATATCTATCTCGATTTATGGGTTTTTTTTTGTTTTTTTTTGGTAATATATCAGAGGTTGACTCTCTAACTGAAATTATTTCCCTTCACTTATTTTCCTCTGGAGCTATAGGTCGGTTTCTGATATTATACGATTTCCTTGAAAGTCCTTCGATGTGGTTCAATCCTGAGACGAGTCTGGATCAGTTAAAGGGAAGAGCTGAAGTGATCAGGAACGAAAGAAAAATGAAATCAGCGTTCTTTTATCGTCAGAATGCAGGTAGGACAGGTTTTTACACCAGTTCATTCATATTTTATCCCCTTTCGTTGGCTGGGTTTATGGTTGATCCGTACGAGTACGGTCCTGATAAATTTACACAACCGGTGGGATATTGTCAACGGAAGCGAAGTGATGGGCAAGAAGGAGAAGAAGAAGAAGGAGAAGAAATCTAATCTGACTTCTAGCGCTAGTCGAAAAAGTATGAGATATTCCAGAAGTTAGAAGAGCCGCATATGCCCTGTATTTGGACGAACCGGAAACGTTTCTCGTACCCACTCTAAATGGATTAAACCCGTTATGGACTACGAAGGGCAGATTCGATCTTTATGCAGGGTTGTGTGATAATAAGAGGTTGGAAAAGTGGGGGTATGGGTATTGTAAGTGGAGGTTGCATTATCCTGATCCATGTGATGACGATTTCTATCTATATGAACGGATACGTATGAGGATGATGAGTATTATGAAGAGGACAGGGACTACGATGAGCGCAAGTGGGAAGCGCAACAATTGCAAGTGCAGGAACCGGAACAATTAGATGAAGAAAATAGGACCCTACAAGAGAGGATTGTTAGGCATAAATCAGATGAAATGGAGGGTAAAAACAGGGTAAAGGGAAGTAAGCAAATTCGGACATTCCTAGAGTGAATCAAGGGAATGGGGGTAGCCGGCTCTTCTCTAAGCCGAAACCAAAGAAGATGAAGCCAGAAGTAGAAGAGATAGGCGAGTTTTTGAAGGAGCTGGAGGTGTAGGAGGATACATATCCAAAACTGCGCGATGAAGCCGAGGGTGTAAAATGAAGACCATAGTAGCTTTGCAAAGGGATTCGAAAATCGCACAAGCTTGTTCAAAATAGTCGTTTAGGGAGACTCCAAAATTCCAGCATGATGAAATGTGTTTCATACTGGGAATGGATTATTCTTCGTAATTGATTATCAATCAAACATGATATTATTATGTGCGCTCTAGTATATAGTTTTATCTCGAAAGGTTTCAATAGACATATAGCTATGGAGTCTAGTCGGAGGATGCTTCCAATTGCAACAATATAGCTTAGGATGGCTAATTTATGAGTCGACGCAGTTCAATGTTTTCAAGAATCCACGATAGAGATTTGCGCAAACATGCTGTGCCGGTTTTCCACTAGGTGGTTTGACGTTGATATTGTCGGTATGGATACATTGGCAGACCTAAAACCTCGGATTTGTAAGACTTAGTGCAAAATTTAAATGGTTTGGACGACGAATACTTACGTTCGGGCTACTGCAAACCAAGGTAGCGACCTTAGGATCATACTTCTTGCTCGCGACGCCGTCAAAGTTCTTGAACCAGATATCCTGAATCGCTAGTTTTGACTATAGAGACAACTTAGCGAGGTGAATCCAAAATCGATGGTCTTAAGGGCGACTTACCGGATACTCTGTGCAGATTGTTCTATTGCTTTGGCCATAGCATTGAGTTACTTCAATAGCCCAGTCGGCACTGTTGATATGCATACCATCATAAGTCTAACAATATCATCAGTATCTACGTTTAAGATAAAGCGAACGAAGTTTCTACGTACGATATTATTCACCATTCCAAGGCCACCGCCGCTCATCCCGTTGTTCGGAACATTGGGGTTAATATCGGGATAAACCTTGATACGGGCGGCGCTGCCAACGTTTTTCATAGTAGTATTGTAAATGAGAACGTTTTCAACTAAGTCGTATACGCCATCGTACTGTCCGAGGGATCCAATAGACATTCCATGGGAGCCGGTACATTGGTTGTTCTGGACGACAATGTTTGTAGAGTTTGGTTTCCACGAGAAACAATCGTCGGTATTGTTGACGATTGAGTTCTGGACGATAACATTGTCTGTGCGGTAGGTGTCCCAGCCATCTAAAGGAAGAAATACAGTGTTAGTATACCTATAGCTAAGTTTTCGAGGAAAATAAAGGAAGGGACTGTATCTCTTACCAGTGTTCTTTGGGCTGTTAGAGTTGACACTGAAAACATCTAAACGAATATTATCATAGATTATATCGTTTGAATCCGTAATCCAATTGAACCAATTAGGAGGATTTATCATCCTCAATCCACTCCAAGTGCCACCCTTCATCCCAGAGACCCCGACCATCATGGGTCGGTAGATTGAACTATTCTTCGCATACCCGTCCCACCATGTCTGTCCCGAGCCGTCAATTGTACCCTTCCCGGATCCAAAAATATTAATATCTTCACCACCAAATAATATCATAGTATTAGCTCCCTGGAACGTGAACTTAAAACTATTCGCTTCCCAATAAGCAACATCTGGAACAAACTTTAGTGTCCCTTGGATATCGAAGTCCACATGTTTTAGGAATGTCAAGTCAAGAGCCTTTCCGATGATGTAGAGGTCATCCATTAAAGCGATAGTCCCTCCATCGTTACATTTTCTTGCGGCTGCTAGGATGTTATCGCTGTCATCTTTGCCGTTACCGAGGGCGTCAACGAAGCAATGTCTTGTTCGTCTAGGGGAAGCAGGGAATTGTTTTCCGGTGGTATACGGATATGGTTTTATTGTTGGACGGGGTGCTGTTGTGTGGCCATTGTGCGTTCGGCCGGTTGCTTCTGTGATAGAAGAGAGCGTAGCAAGCACTGTGATGACTGGGAGTAGTAATTTGGAGAACATCGTAGTTATTTTGAAACAAAGATTCAGTATAAATGTCTGATTAGGTATTTAGCTGCCCAGGCTATAGTCTTAGAGGGTCTTGGACGAACTATAAATACTCCCAGATATCTACAGCATTGCGACTAGCTTTCGAATATTCAGCTATACTACTTAGAGGTAACTAATTTTACATACGTACGTATAGAGTATATTGAAGCTAGGGACTACGAGACTCTTGACCATCTAGGCCTGTAGCGTTGGAGATGATAGGCCTTAATGCCGATTCCCGAACTTGATCGCCATCTCTAAAAGTGATATCCGTCCGTACCAGTCTCATAACTCCTGAACACCTAGATCTATCTGTAGACAGAATTAAACTTACCAGTAGCCTAGCTTAGCAAATTAATCTGGGGAATGTCTCAGCCGGAGAAAATATGCCAAGGTCCCCCAGTCTATTGATATACTATGGATCTCCGCATTGCTATTATCTGCATATATGCATACCGCATAAACTTTTACCATAAGGCCGTGTCCATGCTGAATCTTTCGCCAGGACCCACTTTGCTTTGAGGCTGTCCTAGATTCAGGAACCGGGGAAGGGCATCGGCGGCTCAAAGCGGATCGTTTGGACTAGCCTAGCGGCACAAATACATGTTGCTTGATGAATTTCGAAAGCTTGTTGGCTAGAGAGGGTCCAAAAGTCTGGTATGACCCTGCCACCCCGATACCTTAGGTCGCTTCCGTCCGACAAGTTTCGTATACCCCGGAACTACCAATCACCGGTTAATTGAGAAATTGAATTTAGCCTAACGAATGTTGAGGTAGATCCAGATGTGCATCCCAATTGTCTACGCCCGTGCATGGTTCACTAGTACCCAGCCGGAAATTGTCATCTGAATATCATGTATTTACGCATGCGCACCGCCAAATACTTCACCCAAGTAATAGATGCCTAATTTAGCCGAATCAAACCCGCTTGCTATAATACAGAATCGGGAGCGAGAATCAATCTTCAATTGGTGGAAGTTTACAACTGAGTGAAGATTATGTAAAAGCAATCTGGTACTGGCATGGTCACAATGGACCTCTATTTTTTGTTTATAGGACCATATAAATCTAGAATTTGTTGAGGACGAGGAGGATCTTGAATTAAGACTGGCCACAGAAGCGATTAACTGCGGCCTGAGACAACCCTCGAAGCTATGCCGACCAGCCTGTTTTGGTTAACTGGAGGAACACTGGAACCGAGCACCAGCCAAGACACTGGGGAAAGCTTGAAATTCGAGACGCCCTCAAAAACTCAAAGCACCCTCAAGCGTTAGTTACGAGCTGTCGATTCGAGATCTAAAGGAGTTCACATCGATGATATTTTGTCCCGTGAACCAGCCCTAGGCCTGCACACATTGGTCTATAATAGATAACGCCCGTTTAAATCTCTCCACATAATTCAAAAATCAGGAGAAACAGAAAAGAAAAAGAAAGAAATCCAATTTCATACCCATCAACTTGCTTTAGCTTAGAGCTCAGGACTCAGTCCGAGATTTGGTTACCATCTGCAATCCATCGACAACACAGTTTACCAACACATTCTTGCGTTGGATTTCCTGTTTTAGTATTTTGCCCAAAGAGTTCGAGACCTGTTCCAAGTCGATCTTTGGATCGATATCTCGATGTCTCTGGGTCTCGTTTTGAGAGGACCAATTTGTGGCTAGTGCCTCTGAGGACGAAGCCATAAAATCGAAAGAGAATGACTAGGACTCATGGCCTAAGATATAGTATATATATGTACACCTACTTTAGCTAAATGTAGATGTTAGGTGCACGAATTAGATATCGATATATCATTCTTTCCTACATGCGTCCACTTTTATATACAAATTTTGGAGTCAAATTCTAGTATTTTCCGTTGATGACTCGAAAATTAACACGCCTTTCGATTTGAGTTAGTAATTTCAAGGAATCACTCTTATTTGGGTAGATATTTATACGCCGCCCTTGCCGTTCTGATTAGAGTACCATAAATGTATTTTCCATTCATAGCCTTTCTATCGAGTGCTTGTAGATGAAAATATACATGATTCCTAATTCCAAGGTCTGCCTTCCTCTCTCTCAAAACTGGGGAGGACTTTGACTTGGTTTCTAATTTGTGGTGGTAATTCCGTCCGTCTCTAAACAACGTTCAACGGCAGCTATCCGTCCGAGTTAAGGCTAAAGTGAATCGTTGCATAAACTCTGAAGCTTGGGTACCCACTGATTGATGTCAAGCGAGCAACGGTAAAGATAGGTGGCAACGAATCCGGGTTTCGATAGTTAAAAACCATGGGTGGGAAGACCTGGACCCAGATTTGTCGCAGGTGGATCCATGGTACATTCTCCTTCTGAATTAAGCCTAAACACTTGATATACGGCCTGCACGCCTAAATTAGTCTGACAAGGTAGGGCGACTGCCGTTTCATCTAAATATGCTTTTTGTAGACATCCAAGCAAAACACCTGTATGTTTCGCCTAATATTTCAGACTTTCGCTCCCATGCCTAGAATCTTGTTGCTTCAGGGTGCGGTATTCCAATTCAAACTATTACGCGCCACCGGCTAATTGATTTCTCTCTTTACAATTCCAGAAAATGCAGAATAAATACTCCGTCTAGTGTTAAGAATTTCCCCCAATAGAAATATAACTTGAGCTCGCGAAGATATCATATGACCACAATTGTACAAGAATATGAGCGTTGCTCAATGACTCGTAACTTCAAGATTGTCCATCTCATGTGACAAAGCTCATATTTTTGGTCGCTAGGATAACGTAATTATTTTCATGTTTATAAACGCAAAGATTTCCATTGTGAGAAACTTGATGATATTCAGGAACAACCATTCGTCGTCCTCACCACTAAGCTTAATTGATCAATTTGCTTAACAAATCTAGCCCAAGATACCCGACCATCATGTATGCTTTGAAATCTCTTTCCCTTTTTTTGGCCTCTCTCGTACCTGCAGTTTTAGCAGTAGCAAGAACCTCGGCTCCAGCCGGATGTCTTACTGTAGGGTCTGGTGGTTATGCGACAATCAATGCTGCCCTAACAGCCTTAGGTTCTGGCAACACTACGGCGTGTATCTTCATCAAACCTGGGACCTATAACGAGCAGCTATATATCCAATACAAAGGTCCACTAACCTTGTATGGGTATACAACTGATACTGGTTATTACCAAAACAACCAGGTGTTTGTCACTAACACCTTGAGCTCGCCAGCCGCCGGCGGGTTAGACGCAAGCTCCACCCTCAAAGTTACATCCAATGATTTCAAAGCGTATAATATTGATTTCACCAATGGATATGGCTACGGAGCGCAAGCTGTGGCTGTTACTGCCACTGGTTTGAGACAGGGGTTCTATGCCTGCTCCTTTGTCAGTTATCAAGATACTTTGTACGCCAAGTCTGGCGTTCAGTATTATTCCAATTGTAGAATCGAAGGTGCGTAGCTCAAAGTCTTCTCTCCGGTAGTACTCTGTGATTCAAGATTAGTTAGTAACTTTTCTCAAATACAATTGCGTTTTGTAGGTGCGGTCGACTATGTTTTTGGAGATGCCTCCGCATGGTTTGGAGAATGCACGCTTGTTCAAGCGGGTGGTGGTGCAATCACTGCCAGCTCCCGAGAAACTTCATCTGACCCGGCGTGGTACGCCTTCGACCACTGCAAAATCGTTGCTAAGAGTGGTGTTACTTTGACCAACAACGGTTATCTCGGTAGACCCTGGAGAGTGCTCGCTAGGGTCATCTTTCAATATTCTACCCTTCCCAGCTTCATTAACCCAGCCGGATGGACCACCCTTGCTGCGGGCGCTACACCGTAAGTACTACCGATATATCATGGAAAAGAATTCGGGTACTTGTTATGTCAGTACTATTTATTTTCAACGCTAACAACGTTAATTTTGGTTAGTTTGTTTTACGAGTATGGAAACAGTGGGGCAGGCGCGAATACTTCCAGTCGCCTGTATTTATCTTCGATCAACGCTGCAGTAACCAAGACGACAGTTTTGGGATCTGACTGGAAGAGTTGGACTGATAATACGTACTAGCTCATGTGGCTATTGGAAATTCGGACAAAAATAGTTTACTTCACCTCGAGACTAGTTAGAGTTTGCTTTCGCCTCTACCTAAAAAATTTTTAACTATGTATCTAGTCAAGCCTCATTCAAATATCTAAATAGATCTTGCGTACCAGCTCCCTACCTTGGATTCACATGTATGCAAAGATGTACCCAAAATACTGTTTTAGAAACTAGGGTCTGGAGCAAAACCATCAGTGCGTATGAGGCTAAATTTTATTTCAAGATATAATCCGAACCAGTGTACCCAATAAACCTTTCCCCCTTTCTTCTAAGCTTCGAGCGACGAAAACAGTAAAAGTATTAAGACATTCAAATAGGTCCCTGATCTTGAATGAAAACCTACTATCTACATCTAAACTTCTAAAATGGCTATCCTTCATTCTTCTGTAACAATATGGAACCAGAGTACCAATCCTTGGTGGCATGATATTATATTTTCGTGATCACATCTCGAAGAAACGGTCGAAACATTGATCCTCATGCAACCTCGTGGCGTTCTCGGTAATGTCACTTGAGTATCAATGCGCTCCTTGATCTTGACTATCCATTTTCTTAGCACCTATTGACGGAATTTCTCGCCCCGGAGGAAGCTATTATCAATAACTACAGATGTTTGAATTTGTCTTTCCTCCTAACAGTTTAGTTAAAATCTTATGATTCGTACGACTTCTTGAAGATTTTTCGGCTTAACTCCAACCAACCAAGAAAGATCTTGGAAAAGCTTCTCCACATTGGCCTTTCTCGCTTCACATTTTGCCTAAATTCAAACCAAGTGCTGGGGACCCGACCAAGCATCTGAACCACGGAAACTTCATTCTGCCTAAATACAAGCGAGCTGGAGGCTCCTCCTCGCGGAGATCCCGCAACGGAGGAATTATTAATGATTCTGGGGTGGAGGCACCCTGTGTGGTGCCGATAGTCTTGTGGCCGAATTTTCGGGTCTAATGACTCGTCGTTCTTATTGGCAGAATGTCGATTTTGGCATTTCGCTGGTGGCCGAAGCTAGGGTCGGGAGACCGGCATGCAGGTGAACCCCAGTTTAAGAGTGAACCATAATTATTCCGTCTTGCGAGTGGCCGAGAGGGCAAATCAACTAATCGTGCCATGAGGATACCGTAGTGTGGCGCGTGAGCTAAGCTACGAGATGCCGTTCCAAAATCAATCCAAAAGCGGGAGCACCATGTAACAGATATATCGATAGGATCAACATAAAATACTGTTCGGTTCCCTCGAGTCTCATGCTTCTGGTTTTCGTCGAGATATCCCCGGACCTTCCCCAGACCCCAGACCCCAGCTTATAGGTCAAATCCCAAAGTCTATTATAAGACGATTTTGAACTACTTTTTTACTTGTCGAGACTAAACTTGTTTGGCGCAAAAGGTCTAAAAGAAAAGCCCAACATGGCTAACACATCAAAGCAAAGAGTTTACAACTGGTAAGCCGGACTTCTATCCCCAACATATATACCTTAAACTCATAGGTTTTACATAGGTATATCTCTTTGGTAGCCGCCAGTTGTATGGTGCTCTACGGTTACGATGCAGCCGTCTTTAACGCAGTCCAAGGTTCCAAAAACTGGGCCAACTACTGGGGAGACCCCGACCCAAATAAAATTGGTGCTGTGAACACAGCTACCACCGTTGGTGGTATTGTGATCGGTTGGTTCGTCTCTGCGCCCGTTAGTGACTACTTTGGCCGTCGAGTTGCTATGTGGCTAGGCGCTTTTGTGGTTCTCTGGAGTACATTTATTCAGGCATTTGCACCCGCTGGCCATGGTATTGGTGCCTTCCTGGCAGGAAGATGTCTTGTAGGGATGGGACAAGGACTTGCACTACCTGCCGGACCTGTGTACATCGGCGAACTCGCACCACCAGATGTTCGGGGCAAAATCATGAGTTTCTGGCAGATGTTCTTCAGTGTTGGTAGTTTTCTGGCGTATTGGGTCAACTATGCCTGCACAAAGAACGTTCCAAAGCTAGGAAACTGGGATTGGAGGATGGTAGTTATCTTTCAACTTGTTTTCCCGGCAATCATCTGTATCCTGATCTTCTTTTGCCCGGAAACGCCACGTTGGTATATCCAAAAGGGAAATGAGGAAGCCGCGAGGGAGTCTTTGAGGAAGGTTAGAGAAACCGAAGAAGAGGTCGAAGCTGAAATCCAACAGATTAAACAAGCCATTGAATACGAGAAACACACTCTTGATGGAAGATATTTACCACTATGGAAAGACCCCTCTATTCGCAAGCGTCTTAGTAAGTGTTCCGTAGCCGACAAGGCGCTTCATATTCCCTTTGGTAATACTAACAACAGCTATAGTCCTCGCTTTTATCATGAACTTTGGTCAACAAATCACTGGACAGGGGTCTCTCAACAGTTACTCGACTATTGTGTACAAGCAAGTCTTCAAGGATAACTCGACTATCCAGCTTATCAACGCTCTCAATGGAACCTTTGGTATTCTTTTCACACTCAATGCGACATGGACGGTAGATAGATACGGTCGAAAGTTCCTTCTCCTCGTCGGTGCTATTGGTATGGCAGTGTGTATGATCTGCTCAGCTAGCGTTTATATCGGTACACCCACCGAGGAAGGTGGGGCTAAATCCACTGGCGTCGCCAGTAGTATTGTTTTCCTCATGTTCTTGTTCGCATTCTTCTACAAACCTTCTTGGGGAGCCGCAGTCTGGTAAGTAGGATATTTTCTCTAGAGCTCACATCCGGGCTTTCACGGAAAACTAATTTGGAAATTTAGGATTTGGACCTCTGAAGTTTTTTCTATGAATGTCCGTGCCCAAGCTGTTGCCATGTCTGCTCAGATGCAAAACGTCAGCAATGCTATCGTCAACCAGATTTTCCCACTTATCTTAAACAAAATTGGGTTCAAGGCCATGTACATGTTCGCCGGAATTAACGTTCTCCTCGCAGGCTTTATCTGGTTCTTTATTCCAGAAACTAAGGGAATGGCTCTCGAAGATATGGATACTCTTTTTGGTGGTGTCAGCCATGCTGAAAAGGGAGCGGCCTTCGTCGAAAATGAGAATGCGACTGGAATCGCCAAAGACGGTGCGGACCTAACCGTCCATGAAGTTGAGAACGCGGCCAGGAAGGAAATTGTGTGAGAGCTGCTGAAGTCTTCATAGACTTATAACGTTAACTCTTACGGTGCGAATGATTTTTAATCTTTTTATACTTATATACAAAGGCTTAATTATAATAATATTGCCTTGATGTACTGATGTCATAAATATATAAAACTTATAAAGATATGCAATGCGGATGCGGATGTCTTCCTGAAATTTGATAAAGATGTTAGATGATATAATAGATTATTTCAGAATTGGCCTCGGGGCTACTTCTGAATAAATCGAACACTACTATATAAAGGCTGAATTTGGAGTACCTGGATAGAGTAAGAAACCTGATTTATCTAAGGAATGATCTCATCCAAAAACCAGGTCCACGTCTGTTAATCGTGATGTGTCAAGAAGAGCTGGGGTGCATGTCCAGGATGGTATCCCTGTTCGAGTTTCGTACGCCCCCACATGGCTTGACACCCGGCTTGTGCAACATTTTGCGGTCCGGTGTCGTATTGCTGGTCGCGTACCATCTTTGTTTTGACAGCCTCATATGCACCTACTGCGTGCATAATATATTTTCAGGCTCGTGTTACATGGGCATATCACATTCCATTGATATCCGAGATGCAGCTCGTTTCTCAACAGGTACTTACTTACGTCTGCTCCCGCTTTCCCGTCTCTGAATACCTCTTTCTCTTTTGAATTTCTCATTTTTGCCCACAAGGGTTATAAATCAGCCCGCGTATTTGCTATCAGGCTTTTTGTGATCACGTCTCACAAGTCTGCAGGATGCATAAACATCTATGTGGGTCGGCCGGACCAACTTCAAAAATCGTGAGCCCCTGCACGAGAAGGGATTTTTAAAACAGAACCAGAAGATTTATTTCCTTCTTGAGTTTTTTTTTTATTCGCATTTCGAAATGGTCCTTATCTCAAGCCCACTGCGACAGAGTAAACTTTCTTGGCCGTCGAAGGCGCACCCCATCGTCGCACACCATTCTCATCTCATTGCAGATGCACGCCCTAGACTGCTGCAACTTTGAGGCGACCGATGCCTATGACTCCACTTTTTATCGTGTTAGTTTCTGTAGTACAAGTGGATTCGGTGCTTAGAAATGTGTAGAATCAGATCGGATGGGGCAGGATCACGAATCAGTCTTATCGCTTCTATCATGTGGAGCTGAGGCAGGTACATATCGCCTGAGCAGGCGAGAAAGTATAGAAAGCTAGCCCTGCGATAACACTAAAGCTGACCCTGGTCCCCTCGTATTCTGCTTTTTCCAAGTCTTCCGTTATTATTTCTGTTCCTGTTCAAGGTTATTGAGGTTATATCTGCGCAAGAGCCTTGAACAAGCTGGGATTCCGAAACGAACCCAACAAGTCATTCCAGCATCCAGCTTTCGCGGAGACGGGAACAGGCATTAGGCTCATTTACCGTTCCCCACTGCCAGTCTTCCCGACCGCAACAGCTAGCTAGCTTCTCCGTTCCGGACAAGACGGAAAGGAAAGAGGGCACCAAATCCTTGGAATATTTTCACAATCAAATCCCAAGCTTCTGGCCTCCCCACGAATACCATCGTGACCCTTGAAGATCGAGTTAATCCGCGCCTTTTTTTTCACTCTCAAACTGTCTAAAGCAAGCCTCTTTCTATTTTCTGTATTTACCCTATGCACCTGCTCTTCGACAGAGCTAAGAAAGACGGTCGTATATGTTTTTTGCCGTCTGATAAATGTATGGATGTGCGTGCTGCGACTGATAGGCGAGTAGACCTTGAATCTGAAAGCATAGAAGTGGGGAGCTTTGGCAATTTTTGACAATTCTGCCATCATTTATCTCAAAAGTAACGGAAAAGAAGGGAAATACCATAATCCATCCGTTCCGGGGTATCTTTTTGGGTGCCCGCTGCAGTACCGCAGGCACAAGATAAGCTCAGTATATAAAAAGGAAGCAAAAGGTAGTTTAAAAAGGACTCCAAAGAATTGCGCTTCTTTTTTCCCTTTTCTCCCAACTTCTGTACTGCACGGCATTTTTAAACATAATATATCGCGAACTCGGACCTAGCCTTATCCAATCGCCATTCGGAAACCTTCTTCCTCCAGGATATTTAGCTTTTGGTTCTCGCCTCTTAAAATCTTATCTTTACATCTATCGCTATCTAGTTTCCGAACTAAACCACCCCGGGTTTAAGTCCGCCGTTGCCAAAGACCCCCCACAAAATAAGAGCCCAAACCCTGTTTTGATCTCAAGTCATCTCCCGCCTGCATATCGATATCATTGGTATCGAAATTCTCCAGATACCTAGAAGAAGAGGTCACCATTCAGTGATATCAATATCACAATAACCCCACGAAATCCCCCACTTTTTTAAGAATTATAAATTCGGAGGGTTTCTCCCCGCAATTTCGGCATGTCGAGAAGCAAAGTTGGGCTGCTAGTCGCTGCAGGCGTGGGCATTGCAGGAGGTCAGTATTATCGTACCATCCGTTTTCGTCCTGTTTCGTCCCAACGTTGCAACTCGCCTGGCAAACGCTGCATGAATCGAATATCCTTAACGTGCTAATACTTCGGCTTTGTACAGGAAAATATCTTTTTGAGCCCCCCATTCTCGAGCAAAAGCAAAAGGCGGAGCAAAAGGCTCAACACGAAGCGATAAACATATCCTCACCACCCAAAATCGAGGAAGCCCCGCCCCAGCAACAACCCGCGCCATCTACCGCGACATTGGAACAACCTCAGACTTTCTTCGAAGTTTCACAGACACTGTCTTCGATCGCTAATACACGAACACTCGCTTGCCTTCCCTCCACAGAAATATCCAAGAGCGCGCATCCTAATGATGCCGCGAAAATAATGGACCACCCTTTACCTTCTAGCCCTCTTACCGCTAAGAAGATTCCAAGTAAAGAGGACTCAGGAGAGATGCAGGCAGAACCATATACGATACAAAGCCCCGGCGGTGTTGGGCTTTTTGGTAAGGTTAGATTTTGGTGAAGAGGGTATCGGGGTTGTTGGGCGTTTATGGTTTATGCATGTATGGAAGCGCAGTATCGAGCAGGATGAAACTTTGACCTTCTATAGCGACTGGTGCGTGTGTGGAGGTATATTCCTATGGTACATCGATGTTATAAGTTTTAATTTCACCTGGTGCTGGATTAACGTTACGAGTGCTCTTTTTCATCCGTTAATTTTCTGTCCTTTTCGTTTCCCTTCCCTTTTCTCCCACAATGCCTCTCGTACTAAATACTAGCCTATTTTAACTATTAGAGAGAGTTGAGAAGGGGTAAGATAAGGAAAGGTATACAATATCGATGTCCATTCATATGCATATGCGTATGTTTGAAGCTCATTTCACTGAGTCGCAAACCTCAACAGATCGCACCATCATTTACCCTAAACCGTTTGGGGCTGAAAACAGTCGTTCTATACCCCCGCTGAGCATTTTAAACCTTTATATAAACCGTCCGCGTTTCGCCTTGCATCAAATCAAGATACAAGCGTTTGTGGTTTAGTGGTAAAATTGATCGTTGCCATCGCTGGTTCTTTCCGAGAATCGATCCAGTCAGACGTCTCGATCAGCCCCGGGTTCGATTCCCGGCGGACGCATTACTTTATTCTTTTTGGCCCCTCTACGGGGTCATTGGAACGAACTTTTTTGAAGCTGATGATGTTTTGGAAAGTTGCAAAATGTGTGGAAGAAAATTTTCTTTTTGGCTATTTTGAGTTGGGTTAGTGCGGTGGCAGGTATACCACACCCGGAAAGTTGAGCTCGTTTATCCACAGGCAGAAACCGAACATACAGAGTATAATGCAAGATTTGGATTCAAGAAAATTATACGGTGGGCCTTGCAATTGAAGTGAGAACCCTCGAAGCTTCTCAAGGTTGCATTGTTGTATTTCGTAATTTTGTGCGTTGTCGAGATCACCGTTTACTTGTGTGACCGTGAGATTGAACCTTCTGTGTAGCTGGCCACTCCCGTTGTCTAGTTTACGAGACCGGCCAGCCACTCCTAGGACCCTATTATAATGCCAGAGCTCAACCCGACCTAATCTAGGTATCTTTCGAGACTAGGTCTACTGTTATTACGTCGGAACGGAATTGAAGTGTACTAGCTTTGGTGTCATGGCCCCACAATATTAAATAAGTACACACAAGGAAGTATAACTAAGAAATTGCTCACGAAAGCTTTGCCCGATGCACAATTACACTCTAATACAGCCGCTAGTCTATGAACAATTTACGTGTATCTTACACTCCTTCCCCTCCCAAACGATCAGGCTTCTGTTTGAAAACTCTCCTTGAGTTCGTCCAACCGTCTTCTCAATTCGGGTACAGCTCGTAACTGCAGCTCAAGATCTTCCTTCTCGTCTTCCAACTCCAATCGTCTCTCGGCATCCAGTTTGGTGAATACGAATCCACCTTGACCGTCAAATTGCAAGATGTTCTCGTGGTACTTCCACAAACTCCTTCTGTGGCTGACGGTGATGAGGGTGATATCTAACTGCTTGGCGGTTTCGTACATGATTCGTTCGATGTCGAGGGTTTGTGCTGCTGTGCACTCATCCAAGATGGCACTGTTAAATAGCGATATGTTAGCCGCTTTCCACAGTCATTTGATGATATCAAGGCATTGGTATACTCACAATTTGGGAGCATGGTAGAACAATCTAGCCATAGCTATTCTCTGCTGTAAACCACCGCTCAAGTGCTCTCTCCACTCCTTCTCTACATCCCATCCGCCTTCTCTCTCAACAACAGATTCAATCTCCACAATCCTCAAGAGTGCCATCAGATCATCGTCCGTGACTCCCTTCTCGATCATATCTTTCAGCCCATCAGGGTAAATGACTTGCTGTCTCAAGGATCCACGGCTCAAGTATGGTCTCTGTGGGATATAGAAAATCTCTTCACTGGGAGGTTTTCGCACTTCACCGCCATATACTGGCCACAGACCACCCAGAATTCTGAACAAACTACTCTTACCACATCCGTTTGGTCCGACAATCAATAAATGTCCTCCTCTCCTGACCTCAAACGAAAGTTTCCTAACTAAAACATCACCGTTAGGACTGACGATTGGGACGTCTGTAAACTGGATGTGGCTGTCTTCGATGACCTTGCCTCTTCCGCGAAGGACAGCGGCGTTCTCTTCGGTTGAAGCCGAGGAAACTAGGTTCTTTTCGAAATGGCCATCTGTGATATCTTCCATAACGTTCAAGAGCGTGGATACACGGGAGGTATAACCCGCTAGCTCGGTGATTTCCTTATAAGAGAACATGACACGGCCGAAAGCGTCAGAAGATGAGAGCAAGAGACGACGGTTGGTAACGAAACCTTAATGAACCACGTTAGCTTGTAATCTCTTTGTATCAAAGAGAGAGAGAAATACTCACTCTCCGTCCTATCTCCCAAGCTTCCACCCTTCGCACCAGGAATCTTGAAGAAGACTGGTACACTGCATAACACCAAACCAAGGGCTCCCCAGAAGTACTTGATAACATAGTCTTCCATAATTCCGTGGTACAACCTCTGCCTGAGGATATGGTTCACGTACTTAATCAACCTGAAATATCCCTTGTCGAGCGTCTTCTTCTCATTCTCATGGCCATAATACAACGCCACCTCTTCCGCATTATCAATGAGTCTAGAATGTTGATGTCTAAACTCTCCCTCCAGCTTCGCCTCATCAGCGACGTATTTGCCGAACGGAGGCGTCAGCGCGCGCATAACGTTCGCAGAAATCTGTACTAGCAATGCCATGAGGAAGAGACCTTCACCACCAACGTTCCGCGAAAGTTGGTAGTTGTAAATGACCATATCCAACACCGGCTTGGCAAGATTGGAGTAGAGTTCGGCCAGCGAGTTGGAGAATTTACGAACATCCTCTACAATCAACTGGTCTGGGTTTTTGATCCTGTCGTCAAGGTTGCCGACGGAGTAGAAAATCATATTGGATAGATATTTGTTGTGGATGTGGTTTGTGAGGCGGGTCCGGTATTGAAGGGCAAGTTTGCATTGATGGTACGACAACTATGGTATATATTAGCTTCCACACATCGAAAGCGATTCTATAGAGAGGTACTTACCATAGAGTTTGTGAATGTCGCCGGGATGGCGACTACCATCCACCATATTATTCCAAGCACGAAGTCCTTCCCTTTACCCCGAACAAGATTCGACACAAGCCGTCCATCAAGTTCAGCAACATACAAACTAATCAGTGTTCTCAACACCAAAAACACCGAATGGCTAACCAGCAACCTCGCTTCCTTGCTCTTCCATCCCGGGATCACGATCTTCAACAATCTAAAGAGACTTCGGAAGAATTCTCTATTCAGCTCAACCTTCTGTCGCTTAGAACTATCGGATGTCGACCGTGTGGGTTTTACAGCAGGCTTTTGGTCGGAAATGGCTGCGCGGACCCGGAATACGAGGGCGAGGAAGGTGAATAGATATAACCCGCGAGAGATCTTTGTTTTATGTGTCAAATAAAACGTTAAAGACGAACTTAGAACGTTGAATAGAGCCGCCTGGCTGCTGGCGGGCAGCAGTTTAGATTGCACTCCCATCGCCCTTCTAGTTTTCGGAGATGATAACGGTTAACGGGATAATACGGTATGGATGTGGTTCAAACGAATGCGACGACAGTAACGGGTATCATGGCGAAAGAAAGTCAGTAATGAAACGCGATAGATAGATAGATGATGGTAGGCTCGTTAGTGTCGAGGACGGAGTTTTATGAAGGTGGTTTGGCTTTCACATGTTTGGTTGGCGTCATGTGTGCTTCGGCATTTCTCCACAGCCAAAAAGGGAAGCTTCGGCGGCCCTACAGCGCAAAGAAGGCAGCCCCAACCAATGGTATTTTATAACAGCTGATTGTCAGCACTGCGGTGGTAATTTCGTTGGGAATCAGATGCATCTTATTTATTTTATTCCGAAGATACTTTGCATACAACGAATATGTATTATTATCGAGCCTCAAGCCAAATATAATGCTTCTAATCCGAACCAATTAGCACCAAGAACAAAAGAAATGTTGGAATTGCCGTCTTTGGAAATCTCAGAAAATACAACATGTCCAACGCAATTCGCGGTATTGAGGTAAAAGCATATCGTGGCTCCCCGCAATTGATATCGAGAGCTCGCTCCATGGTAAATTTGCATAATATGAATCCATTCATTGGACAAAAATAACAATCCCCAAACCCAAAGCCACAGCTTCATTCTAAGATATCACAATGCAGTCTCGCTTTCCCGACCAAGGTCCTTAATATACAAAATGAGGTTAGCGTGGACTCGCTTCATCCAAGCTCCTTCCTTCTTCGGTAAAGCCATTCCCTGAAGGCGCCTGGTTCATTGTAAAACGCTGCAGGATATCTCTCGATCTGACGTCTATGCGGCTAACGTAACTATTAACGCCACTGTGGGATTCAGGAGGCCGAAACTTAGGAGATGGTGCATTCTTGGGCACGATTATTAGGGATTAAGTCGAGAAAAGATGTATTATCAATATCGTTATTTAAACTCGGTAATATCTGCTCTATGTTTCCAATTTCCACACTTTCTCAAGCATCATCTTCCTTCTGGCTGGCCTGGTTGTAGTATATTTTAGTATTTCTTTATAATTATATTCACGATTGTATACGAGGCCGGCCTCATATCTATCATTTTTTTATTCATTTTCCATTCATTTTTTCAATTAATCTTATAACCATACGATCATCTTAATTAATACCGGACAATATTAACCCGGACCGTTTATACCTCATCTCGGAAACTCCACATATAATACTCCTGAAAATGCATTTCACAACCCCCCTCATCACCCTCCTGACCCTCCTCTCGACCGCAACCCTCGTCGCCTCCTCCCCCCTCTCCCGCCGCGCAAAAGCCACCACAGGCGCCGACCTCAAATCCAAAATCCTCAACGAAGCTAAACAAATGCACCAACCGACTACCCAACTCGACTTCCTATCTTCCCTACCAACTTCAATTTACGACCAACTCCTCCAACTCGAATCCCGTGCCGGTGGGGGCGACGGTCAACCATTTTACCCCGAAGTCGCAAAACTCGTACAACAAGCTTACGGACAGTTAATGGCCGGCCAAACACCCACATTCCCCTCCGAGCTCCCCAGCCACACAGCCGTCATCCTAAATCTAGATTTTGCCCGCGGAAACCCCTCCGCAACCTCAAAAACCCCAGAACCCGCCCAAAAAACCGAAGCTGCAGCCCTCACAAAGCGAAAAGCGAAACTTACAGGCGCCCAACTACGAGCTACATTTATGGGACAAGTGGCAAAGAATAATTACGCACCATCGCAAGTACAGTTTTATAATAGCATCCCACAGAGTGTGTGGGATAAACTTGCGGATTTGAGTTGTAGGATTGTGAAACCGAATGGACAGTACGATTCGGCTGTGGCGGCGCAGCAGCAGAGGGCTTGGGGGCAGATATTTAGGAATCAGATTCCGACTTTTTATTAGTGATGTTGATGCAATTTTGTTACATTGAGCGCGAGAATCGTGGATCTCGTAATGTATAGATGATTGTAACCTGCCTATGAAAGGAAATTACTTTAGGAACTCTATTCCACAATTGATTATATCAGAATTTATTATTTTTTTTTTGGGGGGAGGGGGGATTTATCGAAACTGAGCTTATGAGTCGTCGTTAATTCTAGTTAAGGCTAGACGTGGTAATCACAAGGGATACTTATACATGTGGTTATTTATAGTCCAAGTTAACATCGACCGGGTTCCTCCTTGTTACACAAACTAGATCACTATAAAGTCAATTCCAAGTCATTGGCATTAATTTTTTTCATTGCCGTAGGTATCGATCATGAAAGCCCAAAAACGCCCTAAACATCCTCGCCCACCCAAAGTTTTGGTGTACCATACAAGAAAGAAGAAAAAAAAGAATAGACAAATTCAAAGAGGAATCTCCAAAAGATGCAATTACAAGATCCGATACAGAGTAAGTATAGTGGTGAGTACCATCTAAAAAGAAGAGAGAGTGGTCCTTTATTCCCCCAAAGAGTACTTTTGTCGCAACCAAGCAGAAAAAAAGACTTCCAACGTTGCAACTCCTCAAACAGGCCTTACGCCGGACGAAATAAGTGAAAAGGACAAAAAGAAATGACGGATAAATGTTATACATTCATCTTAACACTCAATTCGTTGACGTCAGGAGAATCTGTTTCTTGATGCTTGGCAGACGAGTATTTTGGTCTAAAAGTAGAAACGGCTGGGATATTTGCTTTAAATCTGTAATTGATAGCAGTTAGTACTATGTTTGAATCGCAGGGTAAATCATAGCGAAGGGTTCTCACCTCTCCTCCTTAGTTCCATAGGCCTTTGGCGTCAACTTGATAACTGTGTGCAATGGAATTTCCATCCATGGGCTTCGATCCTGCGGGACATTCATGAAGTACGCATAGATGCATCGAATGACCGCCTGATGTGTAACAACCATGACATTCTCCTGCCTCTCCATCTCCATGATAATCGGCTCTAAGCGAATCACTAAATCGCGATAGCTCTCACCACCCCGGTATCGATAGTTGTATTTATCGTCATCACGGGCACGGAAATCTTCAGGGAATTGCTCTTCGATTTCTTCGTATGTGAGGCCATCGCAGGTACCGCTGTCCAGCTCGTCAAGGGCTTTCCATTGTAGTTTGTTGTATGGAAGGTGTTGGGCGGTCTGAATGGTACGTTTCATGGTGCTAGTCCATACTGTGATGTTTTGCTCCGGGACAATACCGGCTTGGCGGCAGATTTCGGGGAGGGCTTCGGAGTAGCGGAAGCCACGCGGGGAAAGGTCGGCATCTCCGCCGATTTTTCCTGCGAGGTTGAACATGGACTCTCCGTGCTGTTGGGGGCACATTAGCCGTTTCCCTTCTAAAATGTGGGGAAGATTTGAGGCGAACTTACTCTAGACAACCAAATTGATCTTGGCTTGATGTGCAAGTTCATCAAGAAATAAACGATTCGACTCTGCAAGTAATCTTGGATGCAGTTGATAACAACTTGCGTGCCGACGTTGATCAATTTGACGTATGTGTAGTCAGTCTCCGTAATCGTCTCATAGATCTTCTCATAATTCCTGATCCGATTCCTGAAATCCTTGGCTGCGAGCTCGGGATCCTGGCCGCGATAGTCTGGAGATGTAGTCTTTACCTCCATGATGTTACTCATGATAAGGTCTTCGTCGTCGCACTTGGATTCTACAAACATGACTTCGATGCCATACTGTCCAACGGTCTGAGCGATCCATCTCCGACGAGCCTGGGTCGAATTTGTGGCGTCAAGGATGGCAACAGTTCCCTTTTCTTGGGCAAACCACTTGAGCATGTCCTTAACTGCAGCTTCGGCCGCGACCCGGCGCATGCGCTCACCCTCCTTGTTGTTAGTGTCGAAAAAGTCCGCGGTAGGTTGTGGTGTATCCTGACGACGGTACGTTCCCACATTGAAGGTGCGGGCGTCGACAGACAGCCAACGGAGATATCTGACAACTGTGCAGTAAATATCAGTAACCTCGATTTCGAGCATCACTATTGCTGTTTGAATACTTACTCTTTCCAGCTATCAGGCTCTTGCCTCTGGCAGGCAGACCCACCATCACAACACAAATTCTGGTATCCTCCACCTGAGTTCCAACCACAGTCCCATTAGTCCTAGGCATTATGACGGATATGTATTATATGCGTGTAGTAGCAAAAAAGAAAGAAAGAAAAAGGCAATGTCGTAAGGAAGGGTATTTTCGAGTTTCGAGAGCAGATATGGAGAGTTGGAGTCAAAACTAAGGCACAATGTAGAACTGGAGAGAGTATCGAAGGTTCAAGTGGAGGGATATAATAACAATGAAGGCTACCGAGGCAGCTAGAGTTCAACTTTCTTTCGAAAGGGTAGACTAAGGCCTTATGACGAAAGGGACAGCCCAAGCTCTTATAAAAATGTCGCAAAGCTAAAAAGACAGCCAGCACAAGCAGGGCTGAATTTATAAGACGGAAAAAGTAAAGTAATGGGAAAGGGAGCTATGGTGCCAATCTGCTCTGGATAGCTGCATATCTCAGCACACGACCTCGAGATTGCGTATGGAGATCGCACAGGGCCTTCCCCAATGCACCCGAGTATATGCTTCAGGAAGGGTGTCGCAGAGTGAACAAGGGCTAGTACTTGGTCTTCCACGGAGTAAGGTAAGTTGTCGGGAGAACTAGAGTAAAATGCCCCAGATTGCACTCTTAAAAAAAATCAAAAGCTTGTTGCAATAATGCAGGACGATGGTAGCATGCTTGTCACGCCAAAGCAGTGAGCTAGACCAGTCGGTTGCGGGTCCCATGACCTTGCTTGGCTATTAAATGCAGGTCTCTGCGGTGTCCCGACGATGCAAAATCCAGAAAAAGCCTCGAAGTCTTGGGGTCATTAACGCCCCATTTGCGGAACCTTCCCATGAAAGTGTTGTTGAAATACCGCCCGAAAGCCGTAGGTCATGCCGGCTAAATTCTGGGAGAAACAGGGGTGTGTTCAAGTGTGAGACGGACGGCATGGGCACCAGCAAAAAAAGAGAAACGCAAGTTTTCGGGAAACCGAAATTTTATATGCCATGAACTCCCTGTTTCGGCCCGTTCAACCAATCCCTTGCCGATATGACCGCAAGGGAATGGCAAAAAAGATGTAGCAAAACGCAGGTTCCGAAATATCTTCGTCGATGTGCGAGACCCGCATGGGAAAATTTTTTCTGATTCGTTCCCAACTTCAAAACGCTTCCCCTAATCGGCTAGGATAACCCGTCTCGAGAGCTTAGATCGGCAGCTTTCGGAGAAGTGGAATATCAATCATCGCTTGCCTTCCAGAAGACGATTCGGCAAATGGGCAGCGAAATCCCTCAAAAAAAAAAATCCCAACCCGAGTGCTTCGTTTGGCCTCTTTTTTCTCCCGCATGGGTCGGCCACGGGTAGCCGTGTTTGGCCAATAACCAAGCTTCACATGAAATAGGGATTGCGATAAGGATAGGATAAATTCAAACAGCTTGGTGGGCTGATTGCGGAGTTTTCGTCCACTCCGTCTCACACAGCTCTACCCCAACGCCATCCGAGAGGCGAACGGGTAGCATGCACATAAAACTGGGGAAGAGGCAAATTCGAATAAATAATATCAAGTCTTGCGCCCAGAGATAGCAATATAATCGAAAGGCTCGACTGCAAATTTTGAACTGAAACGGATACAATTGATGACCCCGTGGAGATCCACACCCTCTCACATAACCAGTAGAGGTTGAAAGATCGGGGGAATGTGGTTTAATCACTTACTGCAGACATACTGTATATCGGCGTAGGCGATTTCACTCCAGGTGCTTCCAATCGTGGGGTATTCGCGTTGGAACTAGGAGTTGACAACAGCCCAGCAGGTTTTGTAGCCTCCGCCATTTTGTCTGAAATCAGGGCTGTATTTATAATGCGGTTTCTAACGGTTGTCTTCCTTGTTACCGGGAATTTAAGCCTCGGGAAGTTCCTGTCGTGCGTGCGAGTCCTTGTAGCTGGGGACCGAGAATTAGATGGTAGCGGGCACAGGCTATGCAATGACCTGATTGTAATTCGACAGCCTTTTCTTTGCAATGCAACGTAATCGAAGCGAACGGCAAGCAGTTAGTTGATCAGCCGGGTCTCAAATGCACTATTTAGTAATAGAAACCTGGGGTATATGAGAAGAGGGGAAGGTAGCGAAATATAAAGTATTCGGTGTGTACAGTACGTATACAAGCTGGAACTTAAGCTGCAAGATTCAATGGCCGGCCAGAGTGTATCTATCGGTCTCCTCAGGGGTGTATGTCTTGAAGTCCAACAACTAACGGAACCAGAGTGTTCGCGTGATCATCGGGTGTTCAACCTGGGGTTCAGGAATTAGTTCCTCTCGCGAGAGAATGCCGATACCAGAAGGACCTCCCGGAATTCTTTCTAGCTCAAATGGCTTCGCCGTAGGCTGTTGGTGTGGTGTAGACACGGACCGGAAGCGGTAGTGGTAGTGGGAACTGGCCGATCTGTTGCCTCAAGCCGGGCTGTGGCGAACAATTGAGCTTGTTCCATTGGCGGCCTTTTCACTTCCCCACGCTATTCATCACCTTGGAACTATGCGCCGCGCCGTCACGTATAAAACACAATCACGGAATGCATTAGAATTGTATCTTATATCAAGAATTAACCTTAATTCTACGCTAGTCGTGACCAATATTGTTGACAGATTGCCCACATGGTGATCTAGGTCCACCACGAGGAAATTATCCGATTGATTGACCCCCACAGAATGGTCAGGGACCGCGAATAAATATAGAGAGGCAGGCGAACTGAAGGTGGCCCAAGTGTCCGACGGGAAGGTTTCCGGATGAGGTATCGAAGCCAAGCTCCCGAGATCTAGAGATCTCGTTCTCTTTTCGTCTATGGGGGCATAAAGCTTAAGTTCTTGTTCTTGCAGTTCGGCCGAGCTCCAGAGCATGCCACGGAGGCAATGGATATGGCCGAGACTTCCACCCGGGAGGCTAGAGGTCAGATGTCGCATGGTGAAGATGATGCATAATGCCAATCGCAAGATCATGAGCTCGGAGGGAAGTCGCTTGCAGCTACGATAGCTAAATGTGGTCCTGAAACCTCGTGTGTTGACCGGGAAGTTGGTAGTTGGGTAGCACAGGCCGGGATAGTCGACTGCGGCAACACACCTCCTGCAACATTTCAACCGATATGCTATAAGCCTATAAGTCCTGGCCACGAGACTATGAAAGCTTTTAAATGAACTATTCATAGAATCTCGTAGTTCTTTTTATTTTAACTCTACTCCGTGGGAATCTGCCGTCTCAGCGAATAATTATCAGTTGTTTGAGGTACCATCGCCCCGAGGCCCTTAGCAGACGGTTCGTAAACTAGGACCGCTTCATGATCATGTTGGCTCCCTGGATGTTATACTAATTCATAAAAATATAACTTTATGTTTTCAAGTTGATTACCACGAATTCATTATGCGGTAACATTATACATTTGACGACCGGTTGACGATCGATCCTCCTAGTCGTAGTTCTAATTGAAACAGGATACCCACCAAAAGACTACATGCTGAGCCTTGACGAGCTGGAGGTAGCTTACGGTACTCCAAGCGGAGAGTGTGTAAAGAACATATCATACTAACTGAATGGACGAGGCAATTGTTAATATTCAATACTCCTTCATGTATATTGATTTTTCACACTACCCAACTTAGCTTTCACGACCACCTACATATATGTGGAAAGATAGAGAACGATATAAATAGCCTCTGAGGACTCTGTAGCCCTCATGTAGCTAATACGGCCGTGCAAACTCACCCGCTCGTAGTCCAAATACTCCGGTACATTCCTAACCTACACCGTATTACAAATTAATCAATTAAATTACACGCTTTAATACTTCTCACTAAAATATGTAACACCCACCGTACAACGCCTCCCATCCCCCTCCCATCCAATACCATATGTCCTCGTCCAATGCGAAGTCGGATGCTTCTTACTATTATTCACAAAACTAACATATCTCAATAACTTCAACCCTCCAACTTCCGCCCATGATATAATCGACTTCTCGACTTGTCTCCAATCCATATTCATTCTATCCGACACTGACCCACCGCCGATGGACGGCCAGGGTACAATTACCGTTTCCAGACTTTTCAACCCCATTAGTTCGCTATAGACGACTTCACCTTGTTGGTAAGCGTATCCACCGTTGTCAATGTTCCAGTCTGTTAGAAGTTCACCGTCGATTCGTAGATATGAGACGTTTGGACATCGCCAAGCTAGCTCTGTGATGTTTTGTCTTGTGATTCCGGTTCTGACTGACATGACTAGTTTTTTGACGAATGGGTATATAAGGCCGGATTTGAATATTGATTCTGAGGGTGTAGTTGGTGTATTTTCGTTATGGGTGTTTCTATCTTCGTCTTCGTTTTCATCGTTACTGCTGTCGCCGTCGTCTTCGCTAGAGCTCGTGTCGTCTTCAACTTCACTTTCACTCCCACGGCCAATAACCCCTTCACTCTCTTCATCCTCATCTTCAAATGGCGTTCCTACAAATGTATCCGTATGCACATCCAAAGTATTCAACAGCACCACATCCTCCCTCCCCATCCCCCACCTCCCCCCCACCGCCGCCGCCTCTCCAAACCCAAACCTTCTAACCTCCATATAAGTCGTCTGAAACCCCGGTGCAAAGCAACTACACCCCCCACCATGCCCTTCCTCCTTACAACTCGTAGCTTTAATATACCTCTCCGGCACACCCCTCACCAGCTCCTTCGCCTCTCTAAACACTCTAATCCCTCCGAAATGCCAAGAAACAGAAACCCGTTCTTTATCTCTGAATTCACTGTTCGTGATGGGTTTATATCTTTCCAAACCGAAAAGGTTTAGTTTCGGCCAGAATTCGTAGGTTACTAGACGTTTTAGGATTCCGGCAACTAGTGCTTCGCGGTAGATATCTACGTCTGTCTCTTCACAGTCTGAGGGGAGTTCCCAGCCGACCCAGAGACGGTCGATGTTTGGGAAGTATTTTATTGTTTCGACGTATTCGTAGATTTTTTCGAGTTGGAGGGAGGTGATGTTGGCGTAGTCGTAGGAGATGGGGGGTTTTAGGACTACGTAGCTGGTTTTTGGATGGGTGTTAGCTTTTTATATGAATGGGTTTTGTAATATGCATCTTTGTGATTTTATATCCCGAGGCTCGAGGTGTATTATAAATTAGAATAAACGAGAACGATATTGACAAAGAATTTGAAGCCTCAGTATATTTTATAGCTCTCCGCTAGCGCTATCATCAATAATAAAATAAATCACCTACCTAAAATACGAATGCAAATGCCGTAAACTCGACAATCCCGGAAACGGCTTCAGCACCCCTTCCCTCTTATCCAACGTCAGAGATTCAGGCAAATGCCCGAATACATCCCTCGACAGTAAATTCCGACCAGCCCTACAACAACTCGACAGCCTTGCCAAATCAGAACGACTCAAATGAACCACTATCTCGTCGAAAAGCTCCATCGGCAGCTCGAATAGTAAACCGGGGCTCGCCGGCGTGCGCGCGGTCGTTGAACCCGACGCCGCCATTTTCCAGAATCTTTGCACGCGACGAAGAACGGGATTGTTGTTGGAGAACAAGCGGGATGATCTGGATTGTAGATTCGAACCGGTATTTTTAGGAACCGTACGGGGAAAACAGTAATTGCAGAGGTTACGGATATGCCAGGTATCTCTCATCGATATCTGCGGGTTTGCAGGTGGGTTTGAAGGTAAAGTACTTGTATCATGGAATATTATATGGGAGTGGTATACGTAGTGGAGCTATCAAGGGGAGATGAGATAACTGCCTGGCGAAAATGCCGTTGTGGTTTCGGGCTTGGGGAATAGATCCTTCATATGCCCGTCACGTACGTCGACTTATAATCGTCCAGCCTAGCTGTGTAATACTGGCGTACCACAACACGTCGACCTGCGACTAGCGGTTTGGACCGTAAACCCGGCCGGTCGTGCATATGCTAGGTGGCTGGAATATGCATGGCTGATGGGTAAAGAAGTACTTCTTTACTTAATCCATTTGCGCTAGATACGGGGAACTAGTGAGTCACGGTTATACTCTTCTCCGCGAAGAAAGCAAGGGTTTGAATTCTATAGATCTGTGAGGTGATATTCAATGCAAATTCGAAGAAGAAAAGAAACTATTGAACAACCAATTGAAAAAAAAAAGTAGCCCAAATCCCGCGACGCCTGGTATAATGAATTGCTCACACAAGCTAGTATCAAAAAGCAGTCACTGCATGTCACCCGCAGTCATCATACAAAAGTGCATGAAGAACTAAACCCACAAGAAACTGGAAGAAGAAGAAAGAATTAAACGAAAAAGGCAATCAAAAACATGAGATCTATTACCGCCAACCTCCCGTATTCCCTGATGCGGAGCTCCACCGATCTGTACCAAATCCTCTTCGGAGTCCCAGATCAACAGGCTCTTCTTTAACCGCCATCCCTTTCCTCCCTGCTAATCGATTCGCGCAGCCGTAATGTACCACCTGTCCGTCTGGAAAGACGCTAATAACACTCTTGCCGAGACGTTTATGGCACACGGGGCATACTCTCTCTTCCCCGATCGCTACTGCTTTCTTCTTTGCTTCGGCGTTCAACTCCTCCCATCTAAATGCTTCGGATTTGTAGAGCTGCGCCATCACCCTGTTCATATTGACTCGAGAATTGGAATGTCTGATACGGTTCTCAAAGTAGTTTCCTAAGTCTGCGACCTTGATCGACTCTGGAATGAGTCTTAGTGATTCTAACGGGTCGACACGGGCGCCGTGGCGGGATAATAGATCAAGCGCTGGCGGCATCTGAACTTCATAGTTTGACGGTGGGTTAAGATAGAGAGAGAGAAGAATTGAGTAAACAGTCTCTGTTGAGGTTTCAGCAGGGTCAGAGGCCGGTGGAGAGAGCTGATGGATGCGGTTACAGTATCTGCTAACTGTTAGCATTTGGGTACTTTGAATATAATTCTGATGTCTAGTACTTACGCTTCTGCCTTGCTAAAGTCCTGCATCCTAAACACAAATATTTCGAGTGCCTGCCGGTGTTCACCGAGTCTGCTCAAGATTGAGGCCCGAATTTCGTAGAATGTTGGGTCTTAAGAGCAGTCAGTATAACTTAATCAAACTAGATATTACGTTTTGAACGTACCATCTTTAGGTAACCATTTTATGACCTTCTCAGGCCAATACTGGTGACTATCTTCTGTGAATTTCAACACCTTCTGCCCATACTCGTCTCTTTCTGCACTGCTGAGTTTCCACTGCCAGCCATCTTCTCCAGGTTCTTTATGTTCCTTCATTATCGTAAGATAACCCTCGATTAACCAGTTGTGGTAATCTGGCGAGTCATCTTTGAGCTCGTGAACCAAGTGTTCTGCATATCGAACACCGAGTTTTACATCTATAGATTTCAAGAAATCCAAGACTTTGTCTCGAGGTAGAGATTCCACCTGTGGTGTATCATCGACGAACACCTCCATACCGAGCTTCGGATCTTTGTGCAAAACCCACGTCGAATATTCAAATATCAGAGGAAGTTGATCCGCATGCAGCTTTTGTAGGTATGTGACTGTAGCTTGCGGCCCATGTAGGTCTGGCTCCCTGTCATCTGGGTCTTCTCGATCGCCGAAGCTGCACAATATGTTAGCCTTTCCCTCTAAACTCTACTCTAGATAAACTTATTTACCTCTTTAGCAGAACTAGTGCTTTGTCATGTAATTTCTTGTTCGCTAAATAATCCACCAACTCTTTAAACCTCCCCGTCTCCACCAACTTCTCGTGTACTACTTCAGGATCACAAAAGTTTTCAACGCGAACTAACGGTCCCACCAAACTCGAATTCGTGAACATATACGATCTTAACAAAGTCGTATCGATCAATTTGGCCATTTCCATTAAATTCTCAAGTTGTTCTTTGACGCTCATCTCCCCGCCATGTCGAGATGGGGGGAGTAAAGCTGCTACTTCGCTAAAATCGATGGCGGCGGACTTCGATGGGGCATCGCCGAATGCAAGGACAGTCTCGGGGCCTGGTGCGATGGCTGATTCGCCAAGGGCGTCCGGGTCCATATCTGGTTTCACGTATTTGAGAAGTTTGCGGCGCATTTCAACAAGATATGAGACCAAGCCTTGGACGGCCAGTTTGAGCACTTTACCCTCTATAATGATTGTTAGCCCTAGCTAGGAATGAGAGATAATCGGATAGTCATACCGAGCCTGTTTGTTGGGGGTGGAGGGAGTATGGCCTGTGCCGCTGGTGGTGGAGTGGCAGTCGCAGAGGGAGGGGCCGCAGCCTCGGAGTCTCCCTTCCCTGATCTCCCTGACTTGATGGATGCTGTATCATCTGCTGCAGCAGCGGAGGATAGTTTCAGTCTAGCCGGAATACCAAAATATGATGATCTCGGCGCTGCTACATCCGGAGTGGACGGGTGGTTCCCATTCTCTTTCGGTGGAGTACCAGGCGCTTGTTCCTCTGTTGGCGATGATTTATCCTCACCCTCGCCATTCTGCTTGGTTTCCTCTGTTGGCGAACCATTCTCTTCAGACTGTGATGCTTTGTCCTGCGGTGGCTCTTCCGCCGGTTCCTCGACAATTTGGTTGGAAATTTCCCCAGCAACCGCTGGAGGGTATAGTCTGATAACTCTGGCTGGTGGAGCAGCTACCTTGGCGAAGAGGTCCATCGAGTCCCGGAATTTACCCATCGAGAATAGTTTCTCCGCCTTGAGCATTTGGATTTCCTTGATCCGCTCCTCCTTTTCTACGAATAGTGCCTGTTCAATCTGCTCTAGAATACTGATCGCTTCGTCATATTCGCCCTTTGTTGTCAATTCCTTAACCTGGGTTCCATAATCCACCAATACCATCTTCCATATTTGAGTCGGAGATGCCAGATAAAATTGTTTGCCAGCGTGGGATAGGGCATGGTTATGTTGAGGTGTGTGAAGAAGCGTTGCGCCGGGTAGTGTGATAGTCTGTAGTAGATTCTGAGTATCGGGGTTACGTATTTGTAAGGTGTGATGAGGGTGTAAAGACACAAGGAAAGGATACGAGTATCCCAGTTGATCAGGGGCATGAGTCCAGGGTATTTGTTTTGACTCGAGAGGGTCGCCTCGGGAGGATATATACATTGAAGTCGCTGTAATGGTATGTTAGTTAGACCGTCCATAGCGTTTTTAGAGATCTCAATTTTGAATACTCACAGTCTCTAACTAGCAGTAATTCATCATCGCCTAATCTTGTGGCCAATGGATTGCGAGTCGACCAGCTAAGATACCCTCCAGCACCACCCCCTCCACCCGCCATAGGAATATCCTCGACAACCTCAGTATTCACATCCACCATAGCAAAACTACTCGACAACCCAGCGCATAACTTCCCTTCAGCGGCCCAAGTCAGACTCCTAGGCTGCGATAGCAAAGTAATCTCATTCGAATCATGAAACTCTCCATCCTTCCATAGATATAGCAGCAGCTTTCGCTTCACCACCACCGCCAGCCTCGATACAACCGACGGAACACCCGCAATATCTCTTTCCACACCACTCGTCAGCGCGAACAAGGTAGCACCTCGAGTTTTCGATAGCGTTTCTAGTTTCTCATACGTCGCCATGTCGTAGGTGGATACATAGCTATCTGCTAGAATAACTATGATCGAAGACTCTTTGATACACCCCATCTGGTTTATCGGACGTTTTGTAAACCCCTCGACCTCACGCAGACATTCAATGTCGATTGGCTCCGTCGGGGTCGTGGGGTTTGAGACTCGATAGATACGTAGCGTGCCATTGTTTAAGCCGACGAGAAGCTTCTCACCTGCGAAACGAGTCAGGAGTTAGAGTCAGTCGTGTCAACCGTATATCCCAACAGCAGCAGAATAAGAAACTGAGGGACAGGAGTAAAGTATTTACCGTAGGCTAGAATACACTCCTGACGCGACCTATCCTTCGGACTTAGCTCTCGAATGGAGCGAGCGTGAAAGGTGGTGAGCATGGCTCCTTGCGCCTGAACGGGAGTACCCTTGATTCGGGGATTCTCATGGATAGATGGTCTACCGCGACATCGGAAGGGGGTGGCAAGGTCGGGGTATTTACGTGTTTGACGTTGGGGACGTTGGAAGACGGATCCTTAAGAGTGTCTGTTGGGAGGACTGAATGAGTGCAGTGCTGGCGATGCGGGTTGACCTCATAGTGTCGTCCCCACAACTCGCTCGCTCCAGCAACACGCCTAGCAGCCCGACCATATGGATGTTACCTATACAACCTGCCCTAGCCTGGATTATTACACTTTTAGGTATAAGGAATGTACGACTTGGTTTATTTACGAAAGGCCCTTCTACGATTTAGATTAAACCACAAGTTAGATGTATTATCATCAGCGAATGATAATCATTAACATCTCGATGGAATTCTTGAAAATGTTCTAAGACAAATCTATTTTATGATATCTTGAATTTCGATTTATCTCGCACTGGACTGTTAAGAAGATTTCCTACAGAACAGAGAAGGCTATTTTGTTAGAACATGCATGGTCTCGGAGCATACAAAGAGGTTCAAGTTTAGAGGTTCTCGAGGATGCAGTCGGTGAGGACATGTGCTGCCTCGTAACATCCAAACCTCGACCAGTCTAAAAATGGTGAAGTGAAACATCGTCTCTCTGGGTTTGTGTTGACGTGTTGGGCAGTCACTCTGACAAGAAAACATCACGCGGGCACCTTCCAGACCACACGAAGGAGAGATCGAGTTAGCCTTGTGGAGCTCATCGTCATCTAGATCCTCGATGGATAGATCTTGCGATCTTGCTTTTCGAAATTTTTTTAACTGCCGGCTCATATCTGTCGACTATATATAATGCAGTTGCGGGTCTCGCAAGATAAAGGCTGAATCAGTATCACTGCTACACATAACCTCATTCCATGCCATCGCAGCCACGACCACGCTCTCCAGCGTTTAGACTCCCGATGCCTGGCTCGGCAGCGTCTTCATGGCCTGTGTATAAGGCTCGTTTCTCAACGCTTCTTAACAATATCCGCGGTTCTTTCGCTGGAGCCGATCCGAGAGTTTGTGCTGCATTTTGGCTGTTCGGTATGAATACACAGGGGTTATGTTAGGTCGATATTTATGTTGAAAGAAATATGGCTAACAAAGACGATTTTATTAGGTTTGATAAATAATGTACTCTACGTTATCATATTATCTGCAGCACTGGACCTCGTCGGTCCTGATGTCCCCAAAGGCGTCGTATTACTATTCGATGTTATGCCTTCGTTCCTAACGAAACTTATGGGACCATATTTTATACACCTGGTATCATATCGAGTCCGTATCATCAGCTTCTACTTACTTTCGACATGTGGAATGATCGTAGTGGCATTTGGGGATTCAATAGCATGGAGGCTATTCGGTATCGCTATAGCGTCTTTATCATCCGGAGGTGGAGAGATGACATTTGTATCCATGACACATTTTTACGACCATTTCTCCCTAGCGATGTGGGGTAGCGGAACCGGTGGTGCTGGGATTATTGGAGGGGCGTTTTATTTGGCGTTGTCGACTTGGGTAGGGTTGAGTGTGAGGAGTACTTTGATGTTAAGTTGTTTTCTACCTATTGTTATGCTGGTGGCTTTCTTTGGGGTTTTGCCGAGGGATGTGCTTCCAACTGGGGTGGAGAGGGAGGGTGCCAAGGGGACGTATGCGAGTGTGCCCGGGGAAGAGGAGCAGGGGCTTATGGAGGAAGAGGATGAATTGATGAGAAGCTCAATGTATTCGAATGGATCGGTTTTCACGGCTGGCAATGTGAAAGGGTCGACGATTGGGGGGGCCTGGAGGTCTCTGAGAAACAATCTTAGACGGATGAAAGGATTGGTAGTACCGTATATCATCCCACTTCTACTGGTTTATATCTCGGAGTATACGATCAATCAAGGAGTAGCGCCGACATTGCTATACCCGCTTAACGAAATGCCGTTTAAGAACTATCGAGACGCTTATCCGACGTACAATACGATATACCAAGTCGGAGTCTTTATTTCGCGGAGCAGCACGCCATTTATTCGGGTTAGGCATCTATACCCTCCGAGTATCTTGCAGTTCGCGAATTTGATGCTCTTGACGGCACATGCGGTTTGGAATTTTATTCCGAATGTTTGGTTTATATTTTTGATTATATTTTGGGAGGGGATACTTGGGGGTTTGGTTTATGTGGTGAGTGCTATGGACATCTGGATTCTACAGAGGTTTGAGAGAGAGTGCTAATGGTGGATTAGAATACCTTTGCCGAGATAACGGATAATGTGCCGCATGAGGATCGTGAGTTTAGTTTGGGAGCTACGACTGTGAGCGATTCGGGTGGCATATGCATTGCGGCGTTTATTAGTATGGTGTTGGAGACTTGGCTATGCTCGTATCAGGTGCGGCACGGGAGGAAGTATTGCAAGTTGACGTGATCACTGTAGAACTGAGTACTCGGGCCTTCAAACGTTCTCCGCGTGTATATTACCACTTCTAAATTGAAATTAAGAGCGCTTAATATACAAATGAATCCTTCGCAGCTTCATAATATACACCTTTAAAAATAAACCGCAATCCAACCGCCATCATGAGCGTCGAATAGACACTCACCCATATCACATTATTACCTGACGTCGTAACGCCCAGCTGCCTCTGATGCTCGATTAACGACTCCTCAAAGTTGACCAATGCCGAAAGTTCGTTAATATAATCACCTACAGTCATATTTACATCGAACTTGAGAGTCCCCGAAATGTTGGTACAAACCGAATCTCTATCATCCGAGCGATACAATGTCTCAATAGCCCGGATATTGACCTTTTCGCCTTCACCCTCTGTATATCGTACTATTGGCTCGTCTTTAAAGAAAAAATAGTCGAAAGGTTTTATGAATCTGCATTTGGGGTTTATCCATTCCTCTGCAAACCGCATTGGTGTGCTTTTACTGAAGTCCCAGCGGCCGCCCCATCGGTCTCTTGGGTCTTTTAGTTGGATTTTTCCGGGATAGAATTTCCCACTATAGCCGCGTACGAAGGTTTCTAGGTGTTCTACAACTCGATGTAAATGTGGTCGAGGTCTGTTTTTTAAAATCGAAGATTGCCATAATTCTTCGTAGAATGGGTTGTAGTTTTCGTAATGGGATTCGAGAATTTTGGGGGATGTTTTGAGGAAGTGACGCCAGAGTTTACAAACTAGGGAGAAAGTTGGGTGGTCTTTCCAGTCTGTGTGTTCGAGGATTTGGAGGTGGATTTCGGCGGGGAGAGTAGGGAGGGGTTTATTATTTGGGGGTGGCGGGTGGGTGAATTCTGGGAGTTGGTATGCTGTGTTGGATGATGTTGGATTTTTTATGTCCCAGCTGAAGTCGGACCAGGAACCTTCGGGTTCTGGGTCGGGGTTTGGGGCCGATGATGGCCATAGGAGTTTGAGGAACCTTTTCATGATTGTGTATAAAACTTCTTGTTCGAGCTCCTCGGATACTTGAGCATCTGGAGGCGAGTTTATAGGTTTATATAACTTGGGGAAATCTTGCGGCCACATACACAGTAACGTTCCTTGAATGACGCATGAGTCTATAACAGCACAGTGCGCGTTAGGCTTAGGAAAAGGCTGGCAAATCCTCGCCTGTCTAACAAATAGTGGACCATATATCGGAACCTTCAAATCCAGGTTTCGGGGATGCAGTGTTCTATATCTCTAAGTAGCTGAACGCACGAGTTTCAAAGTGGGAACTTTCATGTCTGGACCACCAAAACGCGACATGTAATTTCTAAGTCCTTTCCGAAGTTAATGTTTCGCGAAGTCGTTCAATCTGTATACCTTAAGTACTATTTTAGGGTTGATTGATATGTAGATTCCGGGGGCAGGGCGGTTTTTCGACCTCCAACAATAGATTATATACTTTATACTTAGGTACTTATATATACATGATCGTGATACGATTAATATCTTAACACCAATAATGTATTCGAAAGTCCATACGATATCTACGCGCGCCTCCGTAACTCAGCTTCAAGAGCTTTCCCGAGAGGAGAGTCCGGTCGCCGAATTCGTGAGTGGCACGATCCATCAATAGTCCTGTTCCTTCGTCCCAAATCCCCATCAATATTGCCGTATTCAGTTCGACGTAGACTCGCTTCCCCTTGCCCCGAAAACAAGTAGCGTACTATATATATTTCACAATAGAGCCCGCGCCGCCAATACCAGAATGAGAGGATGAGCAGAGAGAGATGATACTGAACAACTTCGACTAAGAATAACGAAATGTCAGGTCGGAACAGCAGTCCTATGTTATCGAAAGCTGGTCAAATACCTATCCGGGAACTTTGAAGATGTTATAGCCCATCAGCCAACAAATCTATTCACACTTTTCAATCATGGATTTGTGTTTGAACCGCAACCTGCGCTGTTGCCATTCAAGCCGATCTTAAAATCCCAGAAGACCAAGCATTGCTGTTAAGGGCCGGAAGTCACACGGAGATATTACACCAAAGTAACACCATCCTTCGGAAGGATGGGATTAGTCGCGGCTTAGCATCTTTGAACTCTGTAATTGGTGTGGAGAGTGAGGAAGAAAGATTGCAGGGGGCTCCGAAACACGGTAGTAATGCTAGTAGTGATTTTCAAAGGTCGCAGGACCGAACTCCGCGGCAGTAATCTACCCACAAATATCGAGGGCTTCTGGGGTTTTAATCGACGAGGATAAGGTTTTAACCTGCGCTCATAAGACGACCGGGTCAAGAGGAGTGGCAGTATGAAATATATTGTAGCCTCGAACTAAAATCGGGGAGAATTGATGTGTAACAGCTGGCAGAGGGCAGCTTTCCGGGGTCGGTAGCCGCTAGTATTATGGCGTGGAACCATGACCAAGATGTCGCTGTGGCACCCAGGAAGCCTTCAATGACGCGGGTCGAGGATATAGCAGTGCTGAAGTTGGTTTCACCTCTCGCTGTGGGAAAACCTGTTGCCCCCATTTCCCGAAAGCGAGAATGGATTGATAACGAAAACCTTGGGCAATACCAAACTACGATCTTGAGTTTTAACACGGAACTCAAGAGTCACGATGTCAAAATTACTACGTGTGGCTGGTTGAGGACGAAGAATTGGTGTTACGGGAGCGAATTCGAAACCAACGTCAACAATTCAAGACCTAACCCACATATTCACCACAAGTTCATCAGACACGGTCGTAGGGACACCATCGGATACAGTATTGCGTGCACTGATGGGAGCAGCGGTGGTATTGTTATGATCATAGGAGATTTTATAGGGGTGCACCAAGGTGCTATATATGACGAGTATTTAGGGCCCCAGGGGTGCGAATTGAAAATTACGAGTGACTCTTTGTCACGGGCAATCGCCCTAGACTTACCCGAGGTCAATAACCTCATGAGAACAAACGTCTTCCAGCATTTCAATAGCGAAGAGCTGAGATTCGCATGGAAGGAGTGTTTGGTGGACTTAGAGGCGGATTATTCTCAGTTAGATGCTCCAGAATTAGAATAGGTCCATGCAGTATACCAGTGGTATGGTATATTCAGGTGTATTTTGGAACCTTATTCGTTGGTATTCTGTACCAGGGACAGTCGGCTTAAAGATCAAATTCGATCGATCAGGCACCGTACTAAGTCAAATATAAGAAAAACGTAAATACGGGCCTGTACTCGAATAAGACCGGTGTGTTTCAGGGTCTCTTTGTGGATTTTGTATGAAGTCTACCCCCCAAAACCGCCTTGGAAAATATATATATATATATTTACAAGCGTGCTTTCTGATATTTGAGTTTTGATGGTATGGCTTTCTTGCATTCGAAACAGCCATACATTGGTGGAAGCATTGAACCTGTTCCTGGATCGGTTTGACTCCGGAGCTCCAATCGATATCCCTTTCAGCCTGTTAAGTTTCGGTCCGTGATGTATAAATTCCGAGTCCATAAATTCCTTTTCCCACTCACCGCCCAAGAGCTCGAGGGTAGGAAAACTTCAGGAAATATGCAGAGGCAAAGCAGTTCTATATCAGGGTATCATTACGTCATATATATCATACAAACTTCAACATCTTAATCCATAGATAGCCATTATACTACTCCTTCCCCTTCTTCCTCTTCTTTCCTTTCCCCTTCCCTATCCTCTCCTCCTCTTCCTCCCTTCTCAGTTTCTCAACTTCAGCTTCCAAAGCCTTAGTCTCATCATCCATCTCCTCTTCAACCTCTCCATCCCTCTCCATATCCTCCGCCGCCTTCGCTGCACCCCCATTCTTTGCTTTCCCCTTCCCACTACCACCCAAATCCACCGTTTCGGCCTTCTCTTCTTCCATTCTATTCGTTAAAAACGTATTCATCTCTGCCTGAACTTGTTTGACCGCATCTCTTAAGGACTTTAGGTGGGCTCTTGTAGCTGTAGCTGATGGTGCTGTGTGCAGTGCCTCTGGTCGGGAGGATTCGGATGGGTCATTATGGTGGTGTTTTGAATGGGAGGTTGAGATCTGAGGGGTTGGTGGTGGGGGGAGCGGGATGGAGATCCTGTGGGTGGTTGTGGGGTGGTTGTAGAATACTGTTAGGGTCGGGGGATGGGTTGATGATGACATCTTTGGAGACCCTGCCGAGGAGGTGTAAACTTAGGGGGCTATGTAAATGGTCCCCTGAATTTGAAGGGGGGAGTTCTTTGGGAGGTGTGGTTATGAGGTGTAGGTGTTTATTGTTGGAGGTGAAGTTGAAGCTTGAAGCTTGGGGCTTGGTTTGGCTGGCCGGGGGTAAATATGCAACAAGTTGCAACACTATTTTTCGATTGAGTGGTGAGCCACGTTGGTATACATAAGAGGACAATGATATTGATGGTCAGTTATCGAGAAAGAATTTTTTGACAGGTAGTTATAGAATATTATTGGAAAGTACCCCTTGTTGGAGCTGTTCCTCGTATGCGGCTTAGGCTATGATATCTAGTTCTGGTGTTATTTAATGTATTGGATTCGAGCTGCCAGATACATTATAGTGGTACTGACTTTGCACCAAGGCGTTCTGGAAAGAGTAAACACCGATATCAGGTTTGCCATTTAATACTAGTTGCTAATATATAGTACCACCGTATAGCGCAATACTAAAGTCTACTAGTATCTATAGTGCGATACTACAGTACCCGACCCCCTTTCGAGACGAAACGAAAACACCACGCTAAGCCTCCACATGATCTGCGGCATCCGCCTTCCAAGGCTAACGTTGACACTAGCCACAAGGCCACAAGGGGCGCTATTATCAAGCTACTTCATCCAGAACTTCCTTTAACAGAATGGCTAGGCACCTACTTACTAGATCATACGGCAAAAAGGCGGCTTCTACTTATAATGGGGTTCATGATTTTTCAATTAGACTAGCTAGCAGTAACAAAAATGACTATGATAGGAACGCTAGAGAGATAAGTACATGCACACCATACACGCTAATTTTTAAGGAAATTTAAAGTCGCTTTTCCCTCGTACCTCCCTTCTATTTCCCCGATTCCGGAGGTAGTTTACCGAGTATCTGGATAAAACATCCCAGGGGGGATATCAAGCCCACCCCCCGGCGCTTACTCTAACTTTCCTCTCCCCTGAGGACCCGCTACCCGGGGAACTGTTCAAATCGGAAAATATAATAGACCTGCAAAAAGATCAAGGAACTGTGAAGGGAACCAAAAAAAGAAACTTCCCACTCTCCCCACTCCCCACCCACCACATCCCGCACCTCCCACCAACCGCCAGCTCATCGCTCCCGGCTAGTCTTTCCCACATACTCTCCTGCATAAACCAGTGGGTCCAAATTTTAACTCCTGTTCCAAACCAGCAGGTCCACTGGAAAGCCCCCCAGCCAACTAGCGTTCCCGTAGTTCCTGCAGATCGGGATTTCGGTAAAAAGAGATTGGAGATTGGCGGATATGCAAGGACAGAAAAAGCGGCTTGCAAGAGAGGGTACCGGTACCTCGAGGAGGGATAAAAAAGAAAATATATAGAGGGAAAAGAAAAAAAAAAAAAAAAAAAAACCGAAATGCAAGATAGCGGGAAGTCGCAGAAGCGAGATGAAACAATTGTTTTAAAACCAGGGTTTCTTTTGAAGGCTATCAGAACAAAAAGCTTATTTCAACAATTGAAATTTTCATATTCCCATGCGCATGCAGTTACCGTTATTTCCGCCCCCATTGCCCTCCCAATTTCCGCCGAATAAACACCGATTACAAAAAAGAGGAATGAAATTGTTGTACAAAGGAAAACGAAGAGGGTATCATTTTTGTGTGTTATTTTTTGAAGGCATTTGTAAAGTCTCTACCATCGAGTTTTATGGTCGATGGTTCCCAGGGAGTCGACTTTTAGAGAGAGAACGTCGTGATTCTTTTTAATAAGCATCAACATCCTCGTCGTTCACGATTCTCAAGGTTTCTTCAAGAACCAATAAATCGCGTTCGATCATTTCAGCCCAGTTCTGGACATCGCCGATTTCCTGTTGTTCCCAAAAAGTCGCCATAATTAGCTTTTACTCAATTCTCCCAAAAAGTCCACATATTTTTGAACTTGAACTTGAATTTGAATTAATTTTCTTACCTTGAGTCTCCCCCTCCCGTTCTCAGCAAGCGCACTCCACTGCCTCGAAGTCTTATTCATAGCCTGCGTTCTCGACTTCAACTGCTTACTCTGAGTTTCCAACGCATTCGCGTTTGAATGGATATTCGAGATTCTGTCGCGAAGGTCCATGTCGAGAGATTCACCGAGGACGGTGATTTCGTGGGTAAGGTGTTTGCGGGCTTCATCTGGAAACGTGGGAATAATGTAAGTTTCGGCTAGGGTTTTTTTTTTTTTTGGCCGGAACTAGCTAAGGTAGCTAGTGGGGAGTAGTGTTGGACTTACCAGCGCGACGAAGACGCTCGTTGCGGGCTGCTCGCTCTTCTTTGATCATACGGGAGGCCATTGTTATAGTATCTTTCCTGGGATTTGGTTGGAGAAGATGGTGATGAGGAAAATGTGAGAAGTTAAAAAGGGTGTGCGGATGAGAAAGTTTTATAGACGCAGATCAAGGTTACACACTCGTAACACGAAAGCAGTCAAGACTATTTCCGAGCCAAGTGGAGCTTAAGAAGTGATAGTGATGATAAAGTAATATAATATATAAGCTCTAAGCAAAATGAAGCTCAAGATAATACCGATAATGGTGATAGATATATGAGGAACAGGTCAATTGCGAAGCTAGTCTACGAAGAACAAGAATATTTTTAGGAAAGAGAGAGAATCTAACCCTCTCCTCCTCGAGAAGGTATATTTATACCCCCCCTCGGACAGACACGGCATATCCCCCTCCTCCATAGTCCAAAGGACGAAAGGGAAAGGAAAGGTCTGAACCCTAGAAGGAGGGTGTGGAGGGGGAGGCTTGCAATCATAAGCCCATTGATGAAGCAGGATCCTAGGATAATCTTAACAAGAATAGGGAAGGGGGGTAGGTAACAGCGAGTATAGCCGATATGAGGAATCCTTTTGCGAAGGACCGATTGGCCCAAAGGGGGGGTTAGTGGAGGAGGATAAACAAAAATGTGGGCCAGGGTTAGTTGTACAAAGAGACACGGGATGTTATTTGCGAAAAGCAAGACACGATAAATGGTTGGGAGGGTTAGCTAGGCTCGTAAGAGGGGATACGGGGTGCAGGAAAGATGATGGGAGGCCAATTTGCAAGGTTTATGTTGATATTGTTGAAAAGGGTTATAGCTAAGGTAGATTTTAGGCGTAAAGTGGATATGGAGCTAGAGATCGAAGAAGGATTAAAAAGATCGTTCTGAGCCGGGGGGTGGCGTATAAAAAAGAAATTAAAGGAAGAGGTAAGTCGTGGATATCCGGATGGCAAAGATATCGAAAAGAGAGATAGTGGAATATCGCAGCTGAGACTAGTCGCCCACCTCCTTCACGATGGAGCAAGATGGGTAGCTCGAAGGCGACCAACTGGGCCGGATTGGATAAATCCGAATAGACGGGATGGATTAGTTGATAGTTTACGAACAACTAGTATTCAATTGAGTGGCGGGAACTTCAATTGAATCAAAAATGTAGCTTTAATAAGCTCAATCAAACATCATGAAGCTCAGTGTTATCGTTGAAAAGTACGAAATCACCATCTAAAAGATACTTATCGAATCCAACTAGTTCAAATTCTTTTTTTTGAAAGCTTTATGTCGGTCCCTTGTCAATGAATTGTCCACGTCGTTGCGCATGCAAGCCCCGTTAGCTTATTCCGCTTTTAATTTTTTTTTTACCTTTTCTTTTCTTTTCTTTTCCAAAACGCAGGTTTTGCTGCAGATGGGGCCTCTGGGATAACACTTAAAAAAAAGAAGTGCGGAGAATAATCCAAGGTATGTAACCACGGTGTAATCACGCAGGGTCACAGGTGCTGGATGGGTACCACGAGGGTACAAGGCGTGTATATGTAGGTATGACGAGGTTGCCCCCCAAAAGATGATTTTTTTATGTTTGCCTGTGCGAAATAGAAGAACGGGATGGGGAAATCGAGCCATAAGGCCAACTCAGGCTTGGGAAGCTTAGAAGTAAAATGCGAGTTACACCGGGGCCACACCGTACTTTCTTTTTCCTTCTTCTCACACGGTTGGGGGAGAACGCACCTAGTAGACGTTTCATGCAGGACCGATGATTCTGGGAACCAGCTTGAGAGGGCACGGGCGTTCAGACGTCTCCACAGTCCAGCAAGGAATGGAGCTCAAGGCTAGTCAATGAGTAAGAAGGTTTACTCTTATCGAGGAAAGAATATCAAAAGAGCAATCTGATACAATCAATTGGGCAGTTTGAAAGTGATATTCAGAGTCACAGGATCGCAGAATTCAAGATTGAGAGCTTCAACCGTTAAATCATGAGCCCATCTTATCAAACTTCTAGGGCTTCGAGAGCTGACGTCTTGGATCCCGATTGGACCAACAGTTTTTTCAAAGACACGAAGTTTTTTTTTCCTTGCGAACTTTCTAGCGCCGTTCGGGTTTTATCACAGCTAGCTAGCTAGGTCCAGCCTTGCAGGCTTTTTTGCGATTAAGATCCTGTTACGAATTGGAAACTCGAAGCTCCGGTCCCTCAAGCTAGCGAGCTTGGAAAAGATGGTGGTCTTGGACATGTCGAATCGCCGGAATGGGTGAAGCGCTGAAGCTCGCTAGCTTGGGAGCTATCTTGGAGCTTGGTCCATTCAGGTGACGCTATGTTGGAGATGTCTCAGATGGTACTTGTTACCTGGTATCTTCCGAGAAATATTTCTAGGATTGTTGGCGACGGCGTAGACTCGAAAGGATAGCTGTCGTCGATGCTCATCGCATATTTCGAGGTACCAAGAAGCCATGTCACCTGCCTCTTTTTCGTAAAACGAAAAAAAAAAAAAAAAACTTTTATTTTTTGTGAAGTGGAACAGGCAAAATAACCGTCAGTTGCAACGGCGGGCATTTTTCGGCTGTTGAAACTTAAATATCAAGAACTTCTCGTCGACGGATGCCACGGGAATCGGAAAACATCATTTTCGTCGATGACTGAACAATGACTAGAGAACGGACGAGACCCCGGGGGGCAATAAAGGCGATAGAAATGTAAGTACGTTTGTATGTACAGTACTGTTGCCTTAAGATACCGTCACAGAAAAAAGCGGGATGAGGGAGCGTGCTGTCATGCACAATGCATGCTGCAATGCGCATGTATTGACAGCAAAGCGTCCTTGGACCCGTCGGTCTGGATCTGCTAGGGTGTGCTGTGGGAATGGAGAATGAACGAAATATCGTGGTCGACGGTTATTGGACGGTAGCCGACTCCCCATGTGCATTTTGGGGGTTGTTCGTCGGAGGAGCCTTCATCGGATAGATTCTGGTAGATCCTGAGCATTATTGCAATTGCAATTGCAATTGGACTCGAGAAGGCAATCCTCACTGAGGCTCTTGAGAATTGCAATTTGGTAAAGTTGGATATTATTGTAGAAGTCTATAATGTCAACATTTGCCTCTGCCTAAGTTAGCACCAACGTTGCATTGCAAGACCACATGTAGGACCAACACGAGTTTGAGGTTGTAGATATGCCGCCGGTCACGACGTTGTGATGCTTTTCATAGATATATGCATAGCATTCAAGCCAGATATATCTAGATATCTTCCAACGGCGGTAGCCTATTATTTGTGACATAACAATGCAAAGCCGTTCTGCCAGATATATCAGCCGTCCGGTCGATATATCTGCAATATCAAAGTCCAAACTGCGGGACTGGCATATTTCGGTAAAAGATCGAGCCCAACTGCTTTGGTTCACGAAGCGCGCGTCAATCTTCGCATCCGCAAGCGTTCTTCGAGAGAAGGTTCCGTATTATCATTGTTGACCTTTTTGTCTCGCGACAGTGGTATCCAAACTAGCCACCGCCACATCTCCCAGTGGCTCGCGTGCTTTCTTGCAAGGCTGAAGCTAGCCGAAATGACCGATGCAACTACAACGGCAGGGGGCCAAGCTATATTTGGGAGCTGTTGCATGGGTCGTGAGTGGTCCGGCCCAAATCGCTTCTCCTTGATATCCCTTCAGCCGTAGCCCATTTTGTCGACAATTGTCTCCTAGAATTGAACCAGGAGTATTTTATATCGTATACCATTCTATACCATGATATGTGTTTTTGAGGTTTGAAGTCAGTCGAATTCCAGCTGTCGAGAAGTAAATTCCAACTGTTCGAAGCTAAAAGGAGGTTTGAGTTAGTTGGGGGCGGATCATCGCACAGGCTGCTTGAAACGCCAACATCAAATCAAATTAATTATCAGACCTCCCCTTCTCCTCTCTTCTCTTCCTACTCCCCTCCTCGACTCTACATACTTACTTACATGGCCACTCGACGGTGCTGGACCCCTTTATAACCCCCAGCCTACCTCCTGATTACCAGTATCATTGTCATTAACATATCATACCATCTTGACCATCGATACTACGAGACGCCTAGGCGGGTACAACTGTCGCGATGTACAACCCGGCAATAGACCGCTCTCCCATCTCCCCCTCCTTCACCTCCAATCCCTTCGACAAATACAAATCCGCCCGAGAGGGCATGCTACCGGATGGAATAAACGGCATCGGAACCGGATCCTGGCCGGACAGGTTTTCAGCTCGTAAAAAAGTCGGCGAAAGAAGACGAATAGTCAGAGTTCTCGTTATTGCATTTTTAGTTGGGTTTTTATTATGGTTCTTTGTGACACCGTTGAATTGGACCTCCGGACGGAATTCGGGCGAGCTTTATACGCCGCCTAGTCAGACTCAGACGCAGACGGAGGGGAAGGCGCAGCATGATAGTGCCAGTACGGATAGGTTCGGTCCGGTGGGAGAGGGGCGGACTATTCCACAGGATTCGAAGGTACAGGTTGGAAAGGAGAAGGCTTCTTTTGTTATGTTGATTCGGTAGGTACCCATATAGCCTTCAGTTTTGCGGTTATTGAATTATTTTACTAATATAAGGGAAATCATTGGTGAATAGAAACCAGGAACTTCAAGACGCCCTTAAATCCATGAAACAAATCGAAGACCGGTTCAACCATCGATTCCACTACCCCTGGACCTTCCTCAACGATGTCCCATTCACCGAGGAGTTTATTCGAGAAACCACCAAGCGAGCATCAGGAAAGACCGAATACGGATTAATCCCCAAGGAACACTGGAGCATCCCCGAATCCATCGATCAGGATAAAATGAAAGCTGCTATGAGAAAGATGCAGGAGGACCGGGTCATCTACGGTGGTTCTCTTTCCTATAGACATATGTGCCGGTATGCTTGATATCAGAACCCATAAATAAAGTTTAGTCGAAGCTAATGAGGTGTACGCGTGTAGCTTCAACTCCGGATTCTTCTGGCGACAAGAGCTTCTCGATAAGTACGAGTGGTACTGGCGAGTCGAACCCGGTATCGGTTTCTACTGCGACGTCGACTACGATCCCTTCGAATTCCTACGTCTCTCCGGCAAAAAATACGGCTTCACAATCACCCTCCCCGAGTACAAATCCACCATCCCAACGCTCTGGTCCCAAACCCTCGAGTTCATGAAAAAGAATCCACAATACCTTAACTCCAACTCGTCGCTTCAGTATTTACTCGAAGATAAAGATCAGGGTAAAGCGTTGAGTTCTGATCCACCACCAGAGTATAACGGCTGTCACTTTTGGTCGAACTTTGAGATTGCTAGCTTGGATTTATGGAGAAGCGAGGCTTATCGTAGCTATTTCGATCATTTGGATAGCGCCGGGGGTTTCTTTTACGAAAGGTGGGGGGATGCACCGGTTCATTCGATCGCTGCGGCTTTGTTTTTGGGAACTCAGGAGGTTCATCATTTTGCGGATATGGGGTAGGTTCCTTCTCTACATTTATTTTCATAAAAATTAGTGATAGCGCTAACGGGCTTCGGTATAGATACATGCACGTCCCATGGAGCAGATGTCCGCAACCGGATGAATTCTACAAGTACTCCAAGTGTGTTTGTCCATTTGAGAAGAAAGACAGCTTCGACTTGAACGGATGGAGTTGCCAACCGAGGTGGTGGAAGATCGCAGGGAAGGAGTACGGTGCCTGAGCGTTGTTACCTTGAGACTTCCGTTTCTTTTTTTTTTTTTTTTTTTTTTTCGCAGTTTGGGGTCATCTATTTTGGCTTGCTTGCTTGCTTACAACAATACTTATTCTTCTCTGTACATCTTCAACCTTGCTCTTTTTAAAAAATTCTGGTTTTGCTTTTTAAAATGGGAATTGGGTATGGGAATGGCGGGTTTTGGGCACAAAAGAAGAAAAAAGAACGTGGTTTATTTTGCTTAGAATTGCTTTTAATCATTAACTTTTCTTTCAAACCTTCGACAGGGAGGGGTTTTTAACGACGATGAAATTAATATACACACGAACAAATATCCAATTTGACTCCTATACCCCCCTTTACCGTATACTTCTTATCTCTAGTATGCATATCAAAAGCTGTAGCCAGTCAAGTAATCAACTAGCAATCCTCATCTGCGCAACATCCCTAACCATCCCCTTCTCCTCCACCGCCTCCGCCCCCTTCCCTTCCTTCTCCCTAACCTCCTCCTCCATCTTCTCCTCCTGCCTCCTCAACTCCTCCGCCTTCCTCTTCTCCTCCTCCACGATCCTCCAATCCACCAACTCACTCCCCCCGATATGCCCAATAATATCCCCCACCAAGTATCTATACCTCAAATGCCCCTCCACGCTCTCGCTCATATCCACATTCTCCACCCCATCCGGCCATTTCACATTTTGTAGTCCAGCGACACCGAATTGTACTGCCGAAGTTCTATACAGGAATCCTAGTATATAATCATTTTCGCTGAAGACGTTGACGAGGCGGCCGGATACTACCGTTCTGGCTTTGATCCAGCTGTCTCCGCTGGATGGGATGGCGGAGCCGAGGAGGTATACGTTCTCGACTATTCCGAATGCTCTCCTTTCCGCCAACTCCACAAGCGCGGAGTATATTACCCTAGAACCAAGACTGTACCCCACCAACGTTACCGGTCTGTTCCCCTGAACTCTATTGATCAACGCATCTGCCAAAATCTTCCCGGCCTTTTCAGCGCGGGTTTTTACAATATTAAACGGATTGTCCACGACTTGTCCGAATTTTAGTAGCGCGATGGGCCACAACGCCATCATCAATGTTGCCAGGACTGTTCTTTTGATAATCTCGATTTTGAGGTATGCGAAACCGTAGGTTTTTAACATGGTGGTTAGGGCGTTGCCGAGGTCCATCAAGGCAGTGGATTCCCAGCGGAGGGCGTAGACTTCTGTGTGGGCGGAGAGGGAACGCCAGGGGGTTATGAAGTGGGTTGGGGAGGTGATCCAGCCGGAGATTCCGATTGTGAGGGAGAGGCGGGAGGTGTCTGGTGTGGTTTGTGGGGGTGTGTTATTGTGGTTGTTGGCTTGGATTTCGTCGAAAGTAGTAGCAGGGGATGATGTCGGACGAGGAGGTAATGGTGGTGATGATTCCGAAGGGCGGGGAGGTAACGGCGGTCCTTGCTCCTCATTTTCACCTATATCCCCATCCGAACCCCGATCACCCAAGGGATCCTTCACCCCAGGCTTAACCTTCACAAACCCAAAATCCTCAACCTCCTGCGCATACCTCTTCATCATCTCCCCCGTCATCTTGCCCCCATAAGCCCCAAACAACGTCCCGACTAACGCCCCACTCCCCGCCAACGCCCCAAGATACCCGGCTGCAGCAGTAGCACCTAATCCGATCCCCGACATTACGGTTCCAATCCCAGCTGCTACTAATGGAGCCGCTAGACCACCGGTTATTCCTATTACTGCTGCGCCTGCGACGCCAGCGATCCCGATTTTGAGACGACGGTTCCATTTGTTATTCGCCTTTCGGCGGTCGCGGGAGGAGTCTGCTGACATTGTGATGCTGGAGTCTTGGGATTTGGCGGCGGCGACGAGGGTTTCTGCTATTGATTTTTCGAGGGTTACGAGGGTTAGTGGTGGGAGGGATAAAGACGTAGATAGGATTCTGAGGAGAGCCCTGGACCGGGCGTCGTAGGTTTCAAGACCTAAGATCAATAATAAAATCGAATGCAAAATCAATGGTTTCGCAGGATCAGGCAAGGAAGTTATCAATCCCGTTGGAATAGCGGGGAACCGGGTGTTTTCTATATTATTATCCAATAGATGTGGTTCTTCTCCCCCTCCTTCTCCTTCTCCTTCTTCATATAGTGATTGTGAAGGTTGGTCGTTTCCAACGACATCTTGCATGTGTGCTGCGGTTCCGACGCGGGAGTCTAGATCTGGTGGGTTGAGGATATCATAGATCCTTGTTAGGAGATCTTGTTGCCAGCGGTCGAATGAAGCTGTGGCTTCGTGACGGAAGCGGGATAAGGATGTTGATTCTTTTGGATCGGTGGAGTATGGATTTGGTGAAGCCGATGGTTTTGAAGTCGGAGTCGGGGTGTTATTATCTTCTTCGGTCGATGGAAGGGTAGTAGTACTATCCGGCGGAGTTGAAGGAGAAGAAGAAGTAGAATCCTTCGTCTTACTCTTCGGAGGCGCAGGATCGAAGGTATGAAGTAGAGATGTCCGCATTACCTCTGTAGCCGCAGTAATAAGGTGTAATAAATCCTGTCTTTGCGGATCCGTAAGAAGCGTGATAAGGTCGACGTCATACTGTGGTTTTTTTGGGGTGGCGGCATCCTTTGATGCGCCGGTGGATTTGAGTCTTTCGCCGATGCCGAATGGCATTTTGGTATATGATCTAGGGGGTACTTGTTACATGAACGGAATGGTAGAAGTAGCGGAGTAGTATGTAGATGGTGAACGGAGACGTCATGAAGTTAAGTTGGGGGTGGAGTTAAAAGAGAAAGAACTAAATCGCGTTGGGAATGTTGCAAGCCGACGTCATCGGCGGGTCAGCCCGGGTTGCCTATTCCGGACGGTCGTACAAAGATGTCGGATTAATTTTATTTATAGGATCATCTAACCTTTGGCTTACGATGTAGAGCAATAAACAACAAGAGGGTATAATTCTGAGAGTGAAAGGACATTATATAACGAGGGCCTTCCTATGACAAAAACCAGGGTCTAGACCTGGATATGGTATGTATGTATGTAAGAGGACGAATCCCGAATGATTCGCTATCGATATATCACAATAATATACACGGACGCTATTCTCATTGCATCTAAGGAAGGTATAAAAGTAGGCTCCAAACGCCGCCATCATAAAAAACACAGACACAATCGTGACTCTATCACCTTGCTCTCTCCGATACCTATCTACTTGGTAGTAGTGGCAGTAGCAGTAGTAGCACCATTAACCACTACTTCGCCCTCCTCCTCTCTCCCATCCAAATCCATACCCCCACTCGACCCCCCCTTCTCCTGATCCTCCCCCTTCTTCTCAACAACCTCCTTGACAAGCCACCTGCTCCCCAAATTCCTAACCTCCCTCTCCTTCCCATTCCCACTCCCAGCACCCGTCGTATTAGTCACCAACGTCTCCACCGCCTCGTTCTTCTTCCTCATAACCTCCCACTTCTTCAACCGTTCATGAACCCCCTTCCCACCCCTCACATCTCCAAACCCAATAGCACTATCAACCCACTTAACATCCTCAACCATAAACCCCATCCCATCGTGTCCTCCATCCCACCCTCTACTCTTCAATCCATACTTGACCACACCCCTATACTCCCCCAAATTCCCGCATATAACAATCTTAACCAACAAATCCTTCTTCCCTTGAACACTAGCACTCGTCTTAGGCACACCTCCTTCCGCCATCGCCGCCGCCGCAATCTCCTTTGACCTCCCCGCCCCCCGTCTTTTAGGCGCCGCAAGTCGTGCGATAACGGCATCGTGTGCAGATGCATACTCCACAACTTCAGCACCATCTCTAACCGCCGGTAAATATCCCAAATGCACCAGTACCGCCAAAATATTGCTATCATCGGTATAAACCTCCGTACCCCACAATAACCGTTTCTTGCACACCCGTTCCCTTTCCTCGAGTGACAAACAATACCACGGGATCCGGATTAAATAAGTACAATTCTCGCGTTCCATGAACAGCGGGATATGGCTGTACGATTTTATCGCTCCGGATTTTTTAAGTACTGTGGGGGTGTACACCATCGATCCGAGGTGATGTCGTTCGTGCTTTTCCAGCTCGGCGCGGACTTCGGAGTTGTCGATGACTTGTGGCGGTGGGATGACAGGGAGATTATTGGTGTTGCTATTGCCGGTGTTGCTATTGCTGGTGCTGGGGTTGACGGATGTGAATGTTGTTGTGCCCTTGACCGGTGTTCCTGACAGTGATGCCGCAGCCGCGTCCTCCAGGTTCGATAACGTGCTATCGGATCGTAGGTTTGAACTAGCTGTATAATACCCCCGTCGCCGCTTTACCGCCCTTTCGACGGGTATAACGTCCGCCCGCTTCATAGGGCTATGGGTGAGTTCGATACCTCCCATTTCGATATCCTCATCCTTCTTGACAGCCGAGTCGCCTTCATCGATTACGATAATCTCGCGTTTAAGCTTCGGGGATTGAGAAACTTGATCGTTCGCAAATGGTCCAGGGTATTTTCGTTCGTGAAATCCCTTTACGAGCGCTTCTTCAGCACGGAGGGGTGGATTGTCGGTACTTCGTTCACGTTCGAGGTGTTCTCGTTCCCAGGGTTTGGGGTCGTGCGAATGGTCGGCGAGGATCTGTGCTGGATCATCGAGAGAAGCGTTGCCTACGGGCTTTTTGCGATCGTTATCATACTGGTGAAGGCTGGATATCGTATGTTGGTTGGACAGGCCGGGAGTTATCGCGAATGGGGATTCGGGCATTTGCGTAGTATAGGCATTGAAAGAAAGCGACGCGACTGAGGAAGTAGGAGGAGCAGGATGATGGTATGAGGGCGAGGGGTGAGGTTGAGGTTGAGGTGGAGGATGGTGAGATGTTGGCGGGGAGATATTGGGGGTGTGATTGTGTCGCGGCAAAGGCGGTTGAACACTTCGAGGAGGTGTAGGTTCCCGACGTGGAGGTTCCGTGATCTGACGCTGGTAAGGGCTGCCAGGATAGGAGCTCGTACGAATGTGATTCTGTGCTCGAAGGTGAGGAGGTGGTTGCGACGGGAATGGCTCCCTTTCGGGAATTCGTTCCTGGTGATGATGATAGGTTGGCGGGTGGGGATGAGGCTGGCTGGAGGGAGGTGGTGCTTGAGGTTGAAGTTGAGCTTCTGCCTGGGGTGGGAACGTGGGTTGAGACAATGGGCGTGTCGGTGGCGAGAAGTGCGGATCGCGCGGACGCGATATACTAGGCCCGGGCCGATAAGGCGGCGTTCTGGTTTCAGGGAATGGCGGTGGCTTGTTCATGGGCGGACTGTTCGAACGAGAAGGTTCAATTGCGTGTCCACCGATCGGCCTATCGCCAGGAGTATACGGTCGCTTTAAAGGCGATAGATCCGGTCCCAGAGTACGAGCAGGGTCTCTATAGACGGATTGGGTCAACGACTCCAAACGAGCGAGCGGGCCGGGCGGTCCATCTCCCAGAATAGTCGACAGAGACATGTGTGAAGGCCGGGGTATCTCGCGCGATATTTCGAGGGACGATATGGAAGGTAAGTCTCGGCCACCACCGAACGGCGCGTTAGCCGGAGGAGGGGGGAAATTCTGTGGATGCGACGGGGGCCCTGGCGGCGCCCGCGAATAATGGGGCGGGCTAGGGGGCGGCATCGATCGGTTAGTTGTTGACGCTGGCCGATTGGGTGGAAGGTGCGGGGAAGGATGATGGTATTGCGATTGGGCCTGTGATTGGTGATGAGGTTCCGAGTAAGAAGCTGAACGTTGGTGGTGATGCGGTCCCGGAGGTGGAGGATGTGATGGTGGTTGTGATGGTGGTTGAGAAAACAGGGGTTGAGGGGGGAAGGGGCCAGTTTGAGGAGGCCCCGAATGGTGGCCAGGCGGCGGCGGAGGCCCGTTCTGCTGCAATTGTTGCTGAAGCTGGTGATGCTGCTGCTGGGCAGACTGCAGAGAAGGGCCGTTGGAGTAAGGAGGAGGTGGTGGCGGGCCTGGCTGGTGGAAATGCGGAGGATGGTGATGTTCTCGCGGGTGTTCTCGCGGATGCTCTCGTGGCGGGTGTTCTCGTTGGTGGGATTGATCTGTCGGCCGGGTCGAAAACGTGGTCAGCCAAATTCAACTCAATTTTCGCGCGTCTTCCGATTTCCATCGCAAAATGACGAATGCCGACCAAAAGTTCTGCCAAGAGAGGGACAACAGGGGCTGCAAAACGGACACACAGAACCGCACACGCAGGCTTGCTGCTTCTTTTGTGGACCGCGCCGTGGGCAGGCTGGCCCAGACCAGGACCATGCATAAGGTTTAGCGTCTGTTTTTTTCGCTCAACTGCGTCCGGTTGGGTGATGCAACCGAAGAGGAGAAAAAGACTCCGCTTGGGCCTGGACAGAAAAGCTCTTTTCACGGGGCACCATGACATTTTGATAACAATAATAATGATGACGATAGCAATTACAATGATGAGACGGACGGGAGGGAGAGAGTACTACCTCGATACATCTGCGGGCTGGCATTCAACATGCTTCGTCCGCTAGAATTGCCCTCAGAAAGCGGTGGAGTAGCATTCTCTTGGCGGTGGAACGGTGGAACGGGTCGATCTGTGCGTGAATTTCCCGTATGAATGAATTAGCGAATCAGATCCTCATATCGTCCGAAGTTTTTGTAGACGTTTGCATACCGTCACGATGAGGTGGGGGGTGGTGCGGATGTAAGGGGTGCTGAGGATGAGAAGAAGGATGGTGAGGAGGTGGTTGTTCGTGCTGTCGATAGCTACGAGGGTCGTGGAACCGTTCATCCATACTCTCGCTCCAAGTTGGGTTCGGTACGCGGTCCCCTGGGTACACCGGCCTCTTATCGTTATTATTATTCATAGGCGGTCGATGAGGGTGAGATGAAGGATGCGGTGGCGGTTGGTGATGCGGTGGTGGTGGTGGAGGAGGAGGATGTGGTTGTGACATATATCTTCTATCGTCCATTCCCACTCCATGGGACGAGTATGTCGAATTAGGTGGAGGCGTGTTTCGTGACGAGAATGATTTCGTCGGTCGGTGATGGTGATGTTTCAGTTCAGGAGGAGCATACGGGGAACCGTGATGACTCGGATGATGATATGTTACTGGCGACGCCGGTGACGATGCCGACGAGAGATTTGGAGACTGATTTGGATGTCGAGGGGGATTCGTGAATCGTGGCTGGTACGGCCGGTCCATGTTCCGAGAAAAGCCCAAGAGCAACAGAATATTAATCGCTTTTATCGGTCTTAGTGTGAAAGCCTTGGCCCGCAACCTTTCTTTCTCAGACAAACAAATAACCTAGAGATCTGCCGTTAACCGCTGATAGGAAAAGGAAGCGTCGATAAAGCACAGAAGTCGAAACTTTCGAAGGGTGAGGTTAGCAAAGAAACACGGTCAAGAGGCGTAGGAATCCAAGCGATGGACGGTGACGATAAGTGCAAGTGTCGTGTGGTGGGCAAAGGACAAAAATAATAAAATACTGATTAACGATCGGGCGAGGCTGTTCCAAGTTCCAGAGAAAAACGGGGAATTTGGCTTCTTATTTGGGGTGTCCAAAGTGGAAGGCCAGGGAGGAAATTGGCTTGGGACTTTGTTTTTTTTTCTGTTTCTTCTTTTCTACCTCCATGCAAGAAGCATGATGTAACGAAGAGCAAGCAGCGGTGGTCAGGTATGGGAGAGCAGAGAACAGGAAGCAAGAAGCAGGAGCAGAGCAAGCCAGCAAGCACGTTCTGTTCCTCTTCCTTCACATCGTTAGCTTGAAATATGCAATGCAAGGCATGGGACCAAGGACAGGATCGGAAAAATAGACCAGAAAGAACTCAGGGCAGGCACACCTTTTTTTTTTTTTTCCCAATATCTGCGACCAAGGGTCAGGTATTGTCCTGGAGCAAAATGCATATGGGCATCTCTCGTCAGCGGCATGCGTCTAACGGTCCAACCCGTCATCGACCTGTGCCAGTTGGTGTACATATATATGTATACAATACATAGGCAGGCAGGCAGGCAGGTAGAAGGGAGTATGCCTGCAGCTCATGAGCTCACGGTATGACAACCGTCTCTGCATGAAATGGTCTCTCGTCAGGTTTGCTGCTCTCCTCACGGACGGAGGCAGAAACGAAACGTATCACAGCTCCCAGGTGTCTGTACATCTGCATTTAGCCAGAGGAGGATGTGCAGAAAAGAGTTCTGTGGTGTCTCGTGTCGGTCCTGTCATCCCACATGCATGTCCCCTTCACCTTTTTATTTTTATTTTTTTGGCTTTCGTTCATCATCGCGCATGGTTGGAACCGGACAGCCGATGTGGGGTTTCGAACCGGGTTCTAGCATTCAAATAGGCAAGAATCCGAGAAAATGCATGCTCGCCAGCCAGGATCCGACCTGTCTAGCTGCGACACAGCGGATGCTGGTGCGTTGTTTCAGCACCTCGAAGGTAGCTTAAGCGTATCCATCGGGGGGTTCACGACGCTAGCTGCCGTCCGGTACTTCCCAACCGTTGGGTTTATCTAATCAAATGGTGTAAGGGTTAGTCAGCTGTATGGGCCTTTGCTTCGCGATCGGCGGGATAAACTCTTACCAGTGCTTGGTTGGCTCGGGTCTCCAATTGTCCGATCAGAGGTTTTGCCTGGTGGAGGTGAGGAGCTATCTGGAGTAGAGTGCCAGCTGTATATATAGAGTGCGATGGAGATGCTATCTTGAAGTTGAGGTTGAGGTTGAAGCTGTCCATCGAGCATCGTGTGTTGTGAATGTGGTCATGAGCTATCAACGTGCAACACGAACCTCCCCGTTGATTTTCTAATCTTCTATATTCCGGGTTTCTTTTAACGATTTTACCTTTTTCGAACTTTTCTTTAGTTTCTTGAATAAGTTTATCGAGTTCGTGTCCGTTACATATAGTTCTAATAAATATATAGTTGAACCTCAAACCCACGGACTGCAAATATATGCTTAAAAAATTACTCTTGCTCTGGATCTCAAGCTACTGTTCAATACTGTCATTTCTGATATAAATTACTTATACATATCTCCACCAAGGCTATTTAAGACTACCTGGGTAAATACAATTCAAGTCTTCAATGATAGAAGTGGACATCGCTACTGATGACAATAACAGCCTCATCCTCCTCCTCCGGGTCCTGTCAAGAACTTCATGATGGAAGACATTTCATCACAATCATGAAACTCACATCATTCGCAATCACAGGAAGCCAATACGGGCCCTCCTCCCGATTAAATGTGTCAAGCATCTCTTCAATCGTAAGCTTCGCGACCACCACAAGAACATAAAATGTCACACCGTAGCAAACAAAATAAAACAAATGAGGCACCGCCAAAACCGCCAAAACCACCAGCCCCACAAAATATCCTACGGCAAAAATCCGAAATAATGCAATCACCATAAAGTTTCGAGTTCTGCGCATCTTCAACAGTCCCCAAATAACGATAACGACCGCGATGATAGCGGTTGCGACGTATATACGTCTTTGTGTCCTGTCGACTGGGTTTTTTGCCCGGGTGCGTTCCAAGGTCCGCATGACCGCATATAAGGCTCGTCCTCGGATAGTCTTGGATCTTCCTCGGACATTATATAGGGGGAAGCATGCAGATGGCTTTTGGTTTTACGATATATCGATATCGGGTGCAGAGGGCTTCTCCACCACGGGGGATCGGTTCTGAGGGTTAATCACGACGTCGTAAAAAAAAAGAGGCAAATGTTTCTATAATTTCCCCCTGGCCTCGAGACTAATTTTTCCCGATGACGTTGTGTTCAGAGAAGAAAGTGAATTGAGATCAGAACTAAAATGCATTTTCCGATACCGACTGCGGACTGTATAAAGCATGTCTCTTTCGTGGCACAGCTGGCTCAAGACCGGTGCTTACAGAAACGCCTGCAGCTGGGGTCGTTCAACATCCCCCGTTTTAATACCTACGGCTGTATCTGAGTACTTCTTATATAACAAGCTTCGAAAGAACAATAACCAAAAATTACTAGCCATTTGAACTATTTCGTTCGGTTATACACGCATTCTCATCCTCAAGGAGTTAACCTGCGCCTGCCCACCTTCTATACCCCATTGAACGTATGTAGTAATCCGTCCGGCCCAGCCGTCTGCCCTGGTTCACCGGATTGACCCAGGACCCCAATTGAATTGCGTGCTAAAAGCTGTGGAATGCGGGGAGCCGAAGCCAGGCTGATAAATTTTTATTTCTATGACGTGGTTTTGTTCCCTTTCAAAAGCTATATCACATATCATATTTGATTGGGAGCTAGAAGATCTTTATAATCGACCTTCCTACCCCTCATCTTGATTTATCCATTCTTCAGATCTTTTCTCAGACCTCGAGAAAAATCCATATCATATCGATCGAACAAAATCCCACTCTTCAACACAGCCGAAGAACAAAAAAAAAAAAAATGTCGACTCCACACGTCCTAATCCTCGGTGGCCACGGGAAAGTAGCGTTAAAGCTAACCCCCCTCCTCCTCCAAAAGTCCTGGCGTGTAACCTCCGTAGTCAGAAACAAAGACCACGAATCAGACATCACCGCCGCCGCCGCAAAATCCCATCCCGAAAACCTTCAAGTCCTCGTAGAAAGCATCGAGGATGTTAAATCCACCAATGATGCGAGCAGGGTATTAAACCAGGTTAAGCCGGACTATGTCGTTTGGAGTGCCGGTATGTTAAATACAATATATATTTATCTATATATATCTGTATTCCTGACAGGTTTGATTGCATATCATAGGTGCGGCCGGAAAAGGCGGACCGGTACGAACCTTCGCCATCGACCGCGACGCCTGCAGATACTACATCGACGCCGCTGCCTCCCCCGCCTCCTCCGTCAAAAAGTTCCTATTGGTATCCTACATCGCCTCCCGACGTAACTCCCCACCCTGGTGGACACCCGAAGACAAATCCTCCGCCGACAACGTCAACCAAAACGTTCTGGCAAACTACTATAAAGCCAAAGTAGCCGCAGATGAGTATCTACTCGCAAGATCCAAGGCTGCTAGAGATGGTGGGAAAGCGTTTGCGGATATTTGTTTACGACCTGGAACGTTGACGGATGATGATGGTGGAGAAGGGGTTTTATTGGGGAAGACGGGGAGTAGAGGGGAGGTTAGTAGGGCTGATGTTGCGAGGGTTGCGGCGAAGCTGTTGGAGACGGAGTACAGAGGGTGGTTGGATCTTTTGAAAGGGGAGGAAGAGGTGGAAGTGGCGGTGGAGAGGTGTGTAGGCGAGAAGGTGGATTGTATCGAAGGCGAGGATTTGGAGGCTATCTATAATACTAAATTGGAATTAGACTAGCTACGGCACTACGTAAGTAATTTTGCAGGTAGGTAGCCTGCAGCTTCTAATATAATACAAATTTCGAGTTAGTATAAATAGATAACATTTATTGTCGTCAATCGATCTTGAACTTGTCCATCCCCGTTCCCTTCAGGTCTATCTATTTATATAATGAGGCGAACAAATCTCGCCCCCCAGGACCCCTTCCTCTCAACCACTCATATAAGATCAAAAAACACCCTACTTTTCCTCCCCCAAAAACTCCTCTATAAACCCCCCCACTCGTTTTCACATTATCCTGTGCCGTACAAGACACAACCCACTCGCATAATTCCTACTCCGCGTCTCTACCGTCTCCGACTTAAACCTACTCCCGGTGATATGAATATAAAACCCCCTCAGCAGCCGGTGGGGTTGATGCATGATTCACACTAGGCTCCGGAGTATTGTGAAACCGTTGTTTTCGAGGTGGGTTGGGATGGAATCACAACGGCTAGTAGATCGTAAAAGTCAGCCGACTGGGTTAAAAATATAATTCGTCAAAATTTGGAGGATACGGAGATGGTGAGGGAGACTAACAATGGATGGGGGAATAGCTTGCGTGCTGCCGGGGTTAGTCTCATTCCAGACTAGGTAGCCACCGGGTTCTATAAACGATCGATCGAAAATCAAATCAAATCAGCATCCAATCCATACCTAAACTGCCTATAATGTATGTACATATGATATGATAATCGCCTTATCATCATCCTCTTCACATTCTTCACAACTCCATCCCACTCCAGTTTCCGAAACCAAACAAAGTCCCCGGATATGAACCACATCATACAGTGTTTCCGATATGGGCTCTAGGACATTGAGAAACTAGCGTTTTCGCGAAGAGTGAATGTCTCTGGGAAGAGGCGGTCCGTGATGCCAAAGCCGTCTACGGTTACAGTCGAGGGTAAGCCATATTCTAACACCATTTTAGATGCTTAAGTTTAGTTTTCACAGTCCCCTTTCTCTACACATACGTATGCAAATTAAAAACCAATGACCAGAAAGGAAAAAGTAAAAGCCCACCCACTCCCGGAAGCGACATCAGCAACAGCGTTCGGACTCTCATGATCAGGGATGGAAGGAGGTAACAGGTGACTGGTATTTTCCACAAAAACATTATATTGAGCGTTCAGCCGTACCATCTCTTTTTTCAGGCGGCTCGAAATCGACGACGTAAGTTGCAATTGACTTTGAATTCGACGCCACTAGCTTTTCCATTTTCGGATATTTTTTTGGCGTACGTAAACCAAGACAAGGGATTTTTAGGTTTGGAGGCGCCTTTGCGCTGCTTTGATAAGCAGAAGATCAAAGAAACAGGAGGGGTATCGGTGGCGGCTTGTGATCTTTGATTGGGGAGGTGAATTGTGTAGATATGAAAAGTAATTGATAGTTAACGTCGGTGGTATTCACGACGAATGAATATATCATTAAAGCATCAAGTCTCTACGAGAGTGTCACTGTATATACGGCCTATCAGTGCTGATAAGCTTCCCCAAAAAACCGTTCTATAATCACCGTTGCGATTATTAGGTCATGCCTGCCTCTACGGAATCGATTATAATTACCTTGTCGATAATTGACATCTGTGCCTCGATCATACGTTCCCATCAACAAAAGCATTATCCGCAACCAGCTGCATGCAGAGAAAACGGAGGGGAATTCAAGAGAAGGAATATCATGTGTTTCTAACCCCACCAATCGCGATCAACGGTATCGAAATCAACATCCCGAGTTTTCATCCCGGCCCTGCATGACTGGTTCAGGGATTTTGGAGACGAGAAGATCACCTGAAAAAGCTCTTGTTGAGTTGCTATTGAAACATTCAGAATCCCTGCAGAGGAATTGCAGAGTGGACGAACGGCCATGCACACCCGCTGCTTTTCATTCGTACCTTCATTTCGAATATTTTCCTAATGGCGGTGGTGGTGTGCAGAGGACAGTGCGCCGAGGGTGATTAGTTGTCGCTAATCGGCTCTGCTGTGGATCCTAGTCTAACCAAAGTCGTCTCGAGGACCGTTTTGACAGGCTTAGAATTGGCCGTCCCCTCCCGCTGTGGGCACTCAAAAACGGATTTCTCCGTGCCTAATAATTTCAAGTTGAAATTTTATGTAGTGTGGTGCTTGGTTCGGTTCAAAGTAAGATATTCCGGTCGGAATATGTCCCAAGGAAAACTACCAGCTGAAATATAAAGGAGAATACTCTCGTCCCGAGTTTGCCTCGACCTGCAGATATTTTGATCCCAAACTTTTGGTTCTACCGGGTTTTTTCGTGGCCCACGTGGGTTTATTCTTGTTGGAACATTTGCGCCGGCCTCTTAGTACTGGGATTAATATTCGAGATTCGATAATATTCGGCGGCTAGGCTAAGAATATTGTGCGTTTACGCCCACCGACAAGATGATTCTCTACGACGACATAGTTCCGGTTCAGATAGTGGTCTGTCTACATGTCTCCAATAGTTATACTGTCTTGAAAGCCTTTGGCATACAGGCCTTCGCTTGAATTTGTTCATATTCTTGACTTTGGTCGACTGACTTGTCATATAATTTGAATATATTATAGCCACAATCAGGCGCAGAAAGAGAATTCTACGACGAAGATTATGATGGCCTCTATGAATACGACGACATGTATGTTCTCCTTCACTCGCATCTTTCAATATCATATATGCATACGTAGCCCCGCGCCAAGCTTTAACATCAATATCGACTATTTCCGCTCGCAACTAACATACCTTCCCCTACCAACTAAAGCGCGAGTATCACCACTTCTCTCTCAACCTCAGCCACCGGTAAGTTCAACTCCCACGATCAAATCCACGGACACGTACATGCACCTTACCTATCAAAATTCCAAATCTTGCGACAAGATTGTTAGCGGCGCACATCACTGACTTTTTACCTTTCGCATGCTCCCCAGACTACAAATTCGAAAATGGAAGACGATATCATGGTTACAAAGAAGGGCAATGGCCTGTGCCGAACGACGAAGTACGTAATCACCGTTGAAAAATCCCGAACGCCTACGTATATCAATCACCCCTTATGAGAACTAACGGCTGACCCGTTCCCTCTGCGCCAGAAACAACAAAACCAAATGGACCTCGTGTATGAAACATCCAGCTGCGGACGAAACATAACGATGAGAAGGAGGGACTGACCTATTTTCGACACAGTCATCAGGTGTATACTTTACGGTTAGGAGGGAAATTATATCTGGCTCCCATAGATGAGTGTCCGCAGGTAATTATTCCCATGAGCTCCGACGGATAAGGCTAAGCCTCTTGGTTGTGTTTAACGTTTATGCTGACGGTTTTGCCTTAGAAAATTCTGGATGTCGGTACCGGGACCGGGATCTGGGCCATGGAAATGGGCGATTTACACCCCAGCGCTGTGGTTATTGGAAATGGTAAGCTTAACTCAATGTTACGTTACACAGACATGGAAACCTAGCTTCATGGTCACTAATATTATAATTTACATGGATAGATTTATCTCCGATACAGCCTCGATGGTAAAGCTTAATCACATACCATAATCCTCGTTCGAAACATTTCTAACGTGGAAATCTCAACCTCAGGGTTCCTCCGAACGTTAAATTCGAAATCGACGACTTCAACGAACCATGGGTTCAAACACCGGGCTCCTACGATTTCGTACATGTCCGTGAAGTTCACGGGGCTGTGTCCGACTGGTCGCAGTTTTGTCGAGAAGCATTTAGGTATGAACTTACGTAACATCACCGGCACAGCGTCAGAACACGAACGGCCCCATACTCACATATGATCCAAAACAAAACTAGGATGTTGAAGCCAGGAGGCTGGATCGAAGTTGCGGAAAGTGCCGCTGAACTACGAAGCGACGATGGAACCCTACCAAAGGACTGTGCCTTAACCACATGGCTTAGCAACGTCTCCGAAGGCTTCGAAAGAATCGGTCATACGGTGGTAGTAGGTCCACACATAGAGGGCTGGTTAAGAGAGGCAGGGTTCGAAGAAATCACCGTAAAAGTCTTCAAGTTGCCAGTTGGCCTTTGGCCCAAGGATAAGGTGGAAAGGGACATCGGGGCGTTCAACCTGTTAAACATGATCGAATATGTTGGTATGTTATGCCTCTGTGCCAATTTTTACGTTTCAGGTCCAAGAAAGTAACTGTTGGATTTTTGAACTAACGTGTGTTGCGTCTGGCACAGAGGGAGCTTCTCTCCAAATTTATACCAGAGTGTTAAAGGTACGCACACCCGCCGCTCCAACATTGTTATTTCTAACAACCGTTCGATATTTTGGAACGGAGCTGTTTCGGAAACGCCAGCTAACAGCTCGTTTCTATAATTTACCAGAAATCACTCGAAGAGACTAGAAGAGCCATCAGAAGCGCGCAGGCGGAGTTTAAACGAAAGGACTACCACATGTATGTCCCATAGTAAGTTTACCCCAGATCCGACCGTTTCTGATATTATATCCCTGGATACCTACTATGCAACATTGTTATAAACCAAAATATAGTTCCTGCGTTAATAACCATATTTCTCCAAAACAGCTATGTTGCCTACGCCAGGAAACCAGACCCTTCCATATAAATATTTAAACTATATCGACCAAGCCTAACCTCTGTGCCTCTAAGAATCAATGCCCGGTTCACAAGAGGTCTATGCGCCGCCTTCCAAACCAATCTTCGAACAATCCTAAGGTTTAAGAAAGTATCTGCTACTAAATCCACCTTTCCCTTCTGTTACTCCCCTTATCCCGTACCTACGTGTACCTTTCTGGCACAGCATGGAGCGTGCACTTTTTGCATTTTGTTTCATTCCTTCATTTCGAGCTTGGAGCGTAGTTTCTTTTAATTGATATTTCTTTTGGCGTTAGAATTGTGTACATAAGAGGCGCTTAGATCTCTTGCTAAGGTGATCTGATGCAAAGTAGATCGCAAGGTCTTCGGATCATTAACTTCTCTGGTTAGAAAGTTTATATATCATATCATACACCTTCCTTTCTTTATATCTATCTTCGCTGACAGGCTATCTATATATCTTATCCCCATTCCCTTCATATCCATACTCTATATCACCAAGATGTTAGGCGTCCTATTGGCGTTCTACGCCACCTCGGTCGTAGCCTCCCCCTCCGGGTCGAAGCTCTCAACCCTCCATCGTCGGATGGAAGTCCAAGCCCGTCCGGACATGGCAAAAGAGCACTACACCCCCGGCAAAATTCCGGTGACCTACAACGCGACCGATCACGACGGTCAAAAGATGGCGTGGATCGCTCACGTCGGAATCTCTGGTGAAAAATACGGCTTGATCCTTGACAACACGATCTCCACCACTTGGCTTTATAGCCCAGCGGATAAATATAAATGTGAAGTGGAGGCGATGAAGGCTGGAACGAAGGCGGGTAGTTATTGTTATACGTTGAAGGCGGGGGATAAGCCTTTGGATGGGATGCAGCCCTTTATGCTGAATTATACCGGACCCAGGGGGCATGGGGTTAGTGGGACCAGGTCTCTTGTGACGACTATTTCTTGTCCTGAGATGAACGGTGGGGCCAAGTTGCCGGTTGCTGTTGGGTTGGTGGATAATACTTATACCATGATGGGTGGTGGATCTCCGCCCAAAGAACGCATGTATCATGGTGTCTTTGGATTGTCCAAGAAGGATATCCACGTCTGTGAGTACAACATGTCCAGATATCTCGGTTGATATATACTAACATTGATGTTTTATGCAGTCGAACTTGGAGAGAAGAAGGAGCATATCTACCAAACTCCATTCCAAGCTTCCAGCGGCTGGGACTACTTCACTACTTACTTCAACCACAAGGCCGATGATGACAAGATGTACATCGGTCTTCAGTTCATGGATGAAGCCGCCAAGATGGGCGAGCTCACAACTATTCCTTCCGCTGGCGATGACTGGTCTGTCACCGCTGATGCATCCTGGAAGGTCAAGGTCTGGGAACAAGGCCTCATGATTGGGGATGGTGCAGCCGACACGGCCATGCCAGAGATCCGCTTCAATTACCCATTCCCTGCGGTCGACATGTCTCAAACTGCCAATATTCACCTCGGTATGCAACCAGCCTAACAATTGAACACCCCAACTCTCGCACTCACTACTGACCATCGGATAGACTTAGGATCCGGCACCACCTACGTCGACATGGAAACCGCCAAGGCAATCTACAAAGCCTACGACGGGAGCTGCAACTACTTCCCCACCATGATGGGCAAGCGTGTCCCATTCTGCACCTTCCCCGTCGAAGTCACCCGTAACATGACTTCGGGCGAGGAATGGGTCGTGCCCACCAAGCGCGGTAAAGTCTCCCTTCCATTCGGCAAGGCTGATGTTCAAATCGACCCGGATACTATGATCGATCTCGTTGATGATATGTGTTTCCGTCGGGGAGGACCTAAGGGCCACCCGGGCAAAGGTCATTATGATGGTGGTATGGAGGGAACGCAAGAGACGAGCGAGGGTGAGGGCAAAATGGGAGGTGACCCAAAGATGAAAGCTGATAAGAGGGATATGGGTGGCAAGCACGGTCGCGGCCGCAAGTCGGGCGCTACCGGGGATGGTATGATGCCAGAAGTTGTCTCTTGTAAGTCGCTCCCCCCTAGACTTCCATAATTGCAAGTATCGAACCACAGGCCAGCTTGGATATATGCTTTTAAACATGACCGATACTAAACCATACACCACCCCGTAGGCTACGCAAACGCATACGGAAAGATCCAACCAAACGTCTACGACATGAAAGCCGATCAAAACAAGATGTACTGGAAGTACGGAGATGTTTTCTTCAAGAACGCCTTCGTCAAGTGGACTACCGGTGCCAATCCATCTATCGGTGTAGCTGAATATGCTCCAATGACAGGGAATATGGCTCCGGCCCCTAACGGTAATAAGAGTGGAGGAAAGGGCAAGAAGCGCACAATGGTCCGATACAAGAAACACCGCTCTGAATATGAGATGTAGGGTGTATAGCTATAGTGCATGATGGTGTTCGTATACTTGATGGGTTGTTTTGAGTATTTGTTTTGAAGTTCCTCCCCAGGCTAGTTTTTGCGCGAGATTTTGATTAATTGTATTTACTGTGCTGTTTGTTTGTATATTGTTTATCGTTTGCGGTGGATGGTGCGCATGTCGAATTAAGGCCTAGGAGTTTGATACTGCCTAAGTAGTTGTTTAAGTGTATAGTTTAAAGCATTCTGCATTAGTCGCGACTTGTTCTCAACCTTTTGTTCTAAAACTCCGTGAGCCTCTTGGAGGAAACCTCGAAAGCCCGGTGTCATTGCGTGCCTTAGATGACCTGCAAACAAGCAAGTCATGGATTTCAAGTGAAGACTGATTCATTCCTGTGTCCTCATATTGTAGAATCGTTCTGTTGTACAGAGTATAGACGAAATCTCGAATGAACGCCCGTAACTCCGATCTACCTGATGCAGACTGATATAATTCAATCTGGAAAAGTAATGACATTATATCACAAAAAAATGCTCGAGCCTCATCCAGCACAACCAATCAAGGCCAGCCGTTAGAGTATCCACCACCACCATATCCACCGAATGGAGTTTGGGCTCCAGCTCCGCCGCCGCCAGCTCCGCCGTAAGGCGTAACGTAACCATCGTTGAAGTTTCTTCCATATCCATTTGCATCTCCCATATCCGGACTCCTAGCACCACCGTATCCATCATCCATTCCACCGACGTCTGCGCCGGTAGCCGCAGCGGCCCCCTCTCCCCCAGTTTTCTGAACGCCAGCAATAACAGTCGCTAGTTTCTCCTGCATGTATTTAATCCCTTGTCGTAGAATTTCATCAGGTTGTAAACTTCCTACGGTTTCAACGTCGATGTAGAATTTGTTCGGGACGGCGTTGTAATCGAATGGTTCATTCTCCTGCGGTGGTTCCTCCCACCCTGCGTTTGCAGATTTCGGCCACTCGGCCTTTGCATCTGTTTCGTACCAATAGTCGACATGCTTGAGTTTGTTATGTGGGTCGTATTCGAAAGCGACAGCGGCACACGGTTGCCATTTGGCGTGTTCTTTTGCTATCCCCTTCTTGGCGATACACTTAAGGTTAAGTTCCTGTCCTTTCCGAAGCTTGCAAATAATAGAACCCTTCTGAGCTTCGTCTGTCTAATTTGTCAGCACAAATCCTTGAGAACAGCCGCCGTTTCAACCGTACCAGTTATAACAGGATTCCCCAATTGTGCACCCGCAGCAACCGCCAAATCTCTAGCGTATACAGTCACATTCCTGTCTCCTGTGCATTTAGCTACAAGCGTCAAGACAACACTACATCTTTCACAGTAGCCATCGCAGTCGCAGTCACGTGTGTACAGCATCTTCTCGTCAATATTCGAGGATTCCAGAGGTATCAGTCCTAATCTGTGGGATAGGAGCTCGTCGGGAAGGACGCTAGAGTTGTTGATTACTTCGACCAAGTCGATCGCGAGTGTAGGGACTTCGGCTAGGATGATTCTGCGTATGGAATTTGCGAAGGCGAGGTCGACGTTGGAGAGGACGAAGTCGGCACGGGTCGAATCCGCCTATGGGGGTGTTAGTGGGGATGTCGGCTGCTTGGTTACGATGGAGGACGTAAGCGCACCTTACGAATTGTGACTGTGGGCCCTTCGGTCCCGGAATCCATCATATCGAAGCCGTCCATGGTGGCGAGTGGTGAGCGTCGACTTGCTCTCAAGCTTGGATGGCGCTGTCAACGGGGACACCTGGAGCTATAGCTCAGCTACTTGTATAGAGAGTGAGGAGTAGGCGACCGAGTATATGCAATCGTGGGGTCAACGGATTCGGTCAGCTATGATTTCGAGGTACGACGCGAGGTGAATGCGATATGAAGTCGTGATCCTGGCTGATGGAAGTGGTTGACGCGAGAGCGAGAGGGCACCTTTTGATTTGTCGGCTACCAAGACCCAGCCATCGACGCTGTGGTACCTTTCCATTTTGGGATTTACAACGTCTCCAACACAGTACTCACTTCATCGTAGAACTTTCGTTTGTCCTCTCGATTCAGGATAAGTATTCTAATTACCTAGGTAGGTGTAAGTATTTGAACAGGTTTATATATAGGTACATAGATATTCTAATGGGCAACAGGGCAGTATTTTAGAAAGAAAATTTTCTATGCTGTCCCATTATTCGCCAATCCCCAGCCAGCATTAGCACCCGCAACGGCCACCCCTGCCGACATTGCTACCAAATGTCTCTTCATCCCAAAAGGATTATATCTCAATCGTGGATTCTTAACCAACTCATCCGCAATGATACCAGTAACGGCTGGGCATGCCATAGAAGTTCCTTGCAGCGATGCGGCTGACCTAGAATATCGATTTCTGATTAGCACGCAGTGTAATAACAATTAGTCTTGAGTCGGTATGGATTTCTTACGTTGTTCCTGTATTATAGGTACTCATAATAGCCACGCCAGGCGCATGAATATCGACGCACGCTCCAAAATTCGAGAATCCAGCTTTTTGATCGTTGATATCGCTAGCTCCCACGGTAAAAATCGGGATTTCTCTTGAATATCGTCCAGGCCAAACTGTGCATGCGTCTTTATTTTCGTTTCCCGCAGCGATAGAGATACAGATTCCTGGGATCTCTTATTAGCTAATGTTAATACGAGAGGCTATTGGAGGGACAAATACCAGCTTGAGTAGCTGCCAACATCATTCTTTTTAAACTTTCTGCGGTTCCGGGTCCGCTTGGAGACATGCTAATGACGGAACCCTTGAAGTTAGGGTCCCCCGACGCTGATTATGGCGGCGGATAGCATGATCGATAGCTTGAACGATGGCAGAAGACAGTCCAGATTCGGCGTTATTGATGACCTTCATGGCAAGGATGTTGGCGTTCTTTGCCGCTCCGTAGTGAATTGATCCGACCGTTCCTGCGGTATGGGTTCTAAGAAATCAATCGGTCATTAGTACTAAATCGAAGATTTCAGGGTTGAGGGAAAAGTTTACCCATGACCCCTCGCACCTCTACCATCGTCGCCTTGGAATGCGTTAAACTCCCTTCTAGCCCTACAGCCAAAGTTTGTATGTTCTATATTGGTGCCTGGATTTCGTCGCAGCTGAATTAATATAGAAGGCCACGTAGCTATTTGCGTAGAGAACTTTCTAACTTACCAGTATCCAAAAGATCATACGTATAATCACAACTCATATCCGTAACCTTCCTTCCATTCGTAACAACTCCATTCCGAGTCGATAAACTCCACGGTGCTGTTCTTTGAATATAAACTTGTACCTGTCCTTGCTGTCGCTTCTCAAACTTCCCAGCCGTCATATTGTGCACCTCAACATAATCCTCCTCAATAACCGTCGGACAGGCAATGCTATCCTTCTCAATAATCGCAACCTCTTCCAAACCAGATAGACCGTCTGCTTCTGATTCTCATGGATTCATCTTGAAAGCTCGCATATTATGGCCGAATGCCTTGATTTTCTCTCCAAAGTCCGTTTCGAAGCTACGAATATGGTTTGTATATCCGGATTTACTATTCGCGTGAGAGGAGTATCGCTTTTCTCGCTTTTCTGTAGCATTAAACCCCATTTCATCGAATATTCCCAACCACGGAAACGTTTTTCGTTCTTCTTCTTCATCGTTATGATGTATTTATTAAATGGATCGGTTGGGTCATCTTCGGCTTTTAAGGCTCCGTATGTGGGAGTTTGGGGTTTGCATTTGTCGAGGAAGCGATTGTAATTTGGATTTGTGCTAGCGGGGTTTAATTCTGAAGTTTCCTCGGTTTGCGGTTGGCTTTGCGAGGGTAGTTGGGAGAGTTATTAATATGAAGGAAGTGGAAATAAGTTGCCACCTCATAGTTGAGGATTGTTGGAATTAAGATATTGAATTTGTAGAATTGAAGCACGGCCGGCGCGAATACTGACGAAAGGGTCCAGCCCGTAAGGTCGAAGTTGAAAGTTTAGTTATCAAAAGCCAAATATGCAATATGGACATGGTACCTGCGTCCGAGAAAACGTTAAAAAAAAAAACAAAGTCTGTTGTTCGGAAATATTTATTCTACAAAAGCTTCACTAATCACCCATTCAACTAATATAAAATTCGCCTTGCAGCCCTTCTATCCCCTGTTTTGCGCCAAAAGTTTACCCCGTCAACTAGATTTCCCTATCCTGCCTCAGACTGTAGCCAAGAGCCTATAATTCAAATGCGTGTGGTTGGAACCAGACAACACAGCCATGCTGCGCTTGCACTAACTATAAAGACCATGAATTCAGAATAGACTGGCCAGCCACCGTTTCATCTCGGAAGGAACACGAACCTTTCACCGGAAAAGATTCTCAATATTTCCTGGAGCCCCCGGGTCGACGTCACTTTGTTCTCTATATGCTACAAGGCCTTCCACCGTGTGGTGTCCCCGTTGTAACAGTTCGCTCTCGGGGTTCGAGGCTTGTGGGAATTTGGACGATATGATATCACATGTTCCCTCTAGACCCTTCTCGCAGTGATAGCTTATTTATGGGATTACAATTTGCTGGTAAAGAATTTAGATTTATAGGATCTTGCCTAGATGGATCTAGATATAACCCACGTAACTGATATTATCGTCCTAATGTATCGTGTGCTTTAATAACATAATAGGGCCGAGGGAGAGAACACCCTCTGGCACCTTTGAAAAAAAAAAAAAAGCATACCAAAAATACATAGAGTAGTCGATTTAATAAACTCCATCCGTAAAATCAACAACCGTAACATTCGCCAACCCTCCGGCCTTCAATGCCCCCTTGAAAACCTGATGAGCAGGGTCTTTCTCAACGTAATAGTCACGATCCCACGTCGTTGCAAACTCTAGAACGAAGGCGTGAGTGTAGCCGTGCTATTTAGATACCAATTGTTAGTTATATCCAAGTTTGTTTGGGTTGTATGGAGCGGCCGGTCCACGTACTTGGAGGTCTTCGATGCTGTTATCGAATCCGCCCTTGATGGACAGGATGTATGGCTTCTGGGTTTCCGGATGGATACAAGTATCCTTCAACTTGATGAAAGCATCACAGAGCTGATCACCAATAAAAGGAAGAAAGAAAAAAAAGTCAGTAACTGGTCTCCTAACAGCCAATGTCCGTAAACACAGGGCGAATGCATACCGGCTTTACAGCATCCGGAGCAGTCCCGCTCGCAAACTGGAGCAAGACAATATGAACAACCGTATTCGCAGCCATTGCTGGTATCAAGTTACTTGCCAGGGTTGGATGTGGAATTGCAAAGCTGCCGGCGTTGTAGAATATCGAAAAGGAGATGAGGAGGAGGACTGCAAAGAAGAGGAGGAAGATGGGACCTCGGCCGATCATTGCGTCTACTAAAGTATTTATTAGGGAATACACGCGGCTTCCCAAGCCTTTTCGTTTGTGATGTAAACTGCGGGGAAGGTTTTAGAAGAAATGAGCGACGAGAATGGGAACAGGAGATACGTGGACTTGCGTCTACCCCGACTGCGATATATACAAGATAGTACAGTATATGCGGAGTACAATGAACAGGGCTGAAGAATTGGTCTGGATGGCATGACGCGCAGCGCGCAGGGCAAATAGGAGGTCTTCGCACTTCGGAGGAATGCTTTCCGCCACCAAAATCAAACACCAACGCAGATACTTGGATTTTAGGACCGTCAAGCACGTATTGTAGGAGAATTCAGAATAGAACATTGGTATACACAGGTACTAAGCTATGGACAGTATTTAAACATTTTATAGTAAGAAAAAAATAGCCAATTACAGGTTATGCTAGTGTCGAAATGCAACGCACAGAGATATTTCGAAAGGTAAAAAGACACGATGCACCTGCAACCCCTAACATAGCGCTCAAAGAAATAACAAAAAAGGAATGAAAAACGACTAAGAAATCCTCAAATCTAGAAGTACAGCCCTCAAAAAGACCATTCATTTATTCCTGCATTACGGGTTAGTTAGAAACTTCAAGTACTCATTCAGCATTGTAAGTTCCATCGTCGCCTGCGAAGCCACTATGCAATTTGCCAACAACTGAGCTGCTGCTTCTCGCTCTTGGGCTTCGATATGGGCTCTTCTTCTTCGCGCCAGTTCTTCTGCGATAGCTTGTTGGAAAGCTTCTTGTTCCTGTCTATCGCGTTCTTCTTGTGCTACTTCAAGAATTGCCTTGAAAATGTCGTCTAGTGTTAAGGTTGAATCACCACTATCTGCTGCAACCGCAGTAGCGGCGGTACCTGTATTTGGTCCTCTGGCAGGCTCCTGGGACGGGGGTTCGGAGTACTTGTCAATTAACTTGGCCTTATCGACCGCGCCTCCGAAAGTGGGATCGAATTCTAAGAGATCCTCAAATCTAAATATCGTGCGACTCGTTAGTATCGTAAATGCATTATCAGGAACAATGAAATAAGACCGTCCATACCTCGCGCTGACCAGAGAAAATGATATCAAAGCTTTATCTGTTCTCTCAAATCGTCTAAAATCCGACCACTGGAACACAATTCCAACATCATCTCTATCCTCATTCCCTTCAACATTGAATATACACTTCAAGTTTACAGGTGTCATGCCAGACATAGGATTGACGTTGAAATCGTCATACCAGCCATAGTCAAATATATTCCCTACCAAGCCCTTATTCTCGGGGAACGTATCACGGAAGAACGTTTTCTTAGATTTGATATACCCGACAGCTACTCGCAATTTGCCTAGCGCGTCGGTTCCAAGTTGCTTGATGTGTGCTTCGGTGAATTCCGGTACCAGGAATAATTCTAAATGAAACGATACTCTGTAGTTCCCTGGCTCTAGATTTGATATTAAGTACCTTGCATGGTCGTTATGGCAAGATAAATGATGGACCCTTCGCTCGTCTCGGATCGTCCAGTTTACAAACTGTCGTCCTGGAGATCTTTCTGGGTGTACCTCTGACGGAATTACCAATTCTGATTGCTCTTGAGTTATCTGTCGAGCTTTGATTATGAGCTCCTCTTTGTGGTTCCTCTTGTGCGTTTTTGTAATTTTGCCCTTTTCGTGACATGTGCCGCAAAGATCGTAGTCAGGGCAATCGAGGCAATGGATTCGACTTTCAAAGGGATAAATGGGGTTTTTACAACCGTCGCAGATCCAGTGGGGAGACTCTGGGGGTGGAAGAGTTGGTTCTGGGTCCGGTTGTTTGGGGGTTGGGGGAGGAGGGGCTCGCGAGGTTTGGGTGGTGGTTGTAGGACTAGTGGGTTTATTTGCAGGTGGCTTATAGGAAGAATAGGCTGGGTTCGACGTGGAGGGAAAGGAGTTTGTGTTCGACCGTGTACCGGGGCTTGTAGGACTCGACGATACGGGCTTATAAGGCGTATATGGTGCATCATATAGAGAACTATTCGAGCTGACGCTAAAACTACCCCTAGGTGCCCTCGATTGTGGTTCTGGTTTAGCTGTGTTATTATGCTGACCTGAGTCATAGGCCGGGGGCGATGTAAAGCCATTTGATCGGGGGTTGTTTGAGTAGGCCGAATGCCCCGGTGCGTCATAAATAGTTGATTGTGCATATCTACTGCGATCATCCGGTTGGTTAAAGTAATGGGGCCACTGCGATGTCATTGGTTCTTTGGCCGGAGGCCGTGGCGGCGGGACTGATGTTGCTGCCGAGGCTGGTGTGACGGGGCGTTCATTTCGTGAAGCGGTACTTGCCGAGTATGCAGACGACGAGTGGAAGCTGGCCGTTGATCGGGTGGCATCGGAAGTATATCCGTTGAGACCACTGTGGCTACTTCTTTGACCGTGGAAAGATGATGTGGATGCGCTTGGGTCAAAGGAAGGGGCAGACTGAACCCTGACGGCTGGGATATCTGGGGGGTCTTTTTCGAAGGTGAATATTATATTAACCGCTTGTCTAACGCAATAACTGCCCCGTAGAATACTTACCGAATAATGTACTTGTTGACCTTGTTAATCTTTTAATCGCATCTAATATAGCTAGATAGTTTTGATCTGTTCGCTCTTTATATCTGCACATTGTACGATGGTTGGTACCGTCGAGCATGACCTGAGTTTCGATCCTCCCCAAATTCATGACAGCGGATTCTCGCTCCACCACCTAGAAAAATCCGGTCAGAATGTATTCAGCATGCATATAATCCATATGTGTATGCACATACCTTAGCCCCCCCAACCATTGGCAGCGATTCATACATATTAAAAATCTTCATATCACCACAGACATTGGCAAACCTCCCTGCTGTTTCGAATAATCGAGACGAGTCTTTGCGCAGACTTTTGATCAGTGTTCTATTTTTTGGCATGATAGCATCCGGAAGCACTACTCCGGCTATCCTTGCTCCGATATCTGCTACTGTCGCTATTGCGCTGCCCGTGTGCGGTGTTCCAAGAAATATAACGCCGACAGTTTGGGTGAGGATTGGTTGGTACTGCGGGATAATTTGGGCTTCGACGAGCGCCTGTTTAAAGTCACCAAGCCATTAGCATATAATACTTTCGTATTAGAAGCCGTAGATTTGCGTACCGTTTTGACGACAATTCCGCCTAGCGAATGACACACCCATATTATTTTATGTTGCTAGAAACCTTCGTATTAGCACCGAAAAATCAAACCATAGGGTATTAGGATGTTTTACCTCATAGCCATCTCTTATCCTGCTAACTTTATATAACAGACTTCGCGCGAAGTCTAAGGCCGAAGAACTTGTTGACCCGAACGCCGAATCGGCGTCGTAACCGTATGTCCATATTCGTGAGTTCGTCCAGGAATCAATATCGACTATATCTGTAGGCAAAAAATCCGCAAACCAGATATTCCCGCCATCGGGATGCCGAAACGATTTCGCGGGACCTCCGTTTAATCCGTGTAAAATGATAATGCTACGATTCACCTTATCGTTAGGACCCTTGTCAAAAAGAACACATTTGCCACGATATCGATGGTTCCTTTGCGGCCGCAAGCTGCACACGGTCGACGTTTGGGTATCGAAGCTTCGAAAGACGGAGAGTAATGGCAAAAAGGCTTACTCGCAAGTATATCCGATTTCACTAGCTGGCGTCCTCACTAGATGAAGACCAAGAGTATCCTGGCGATTAAATTCGGCAGCCTGCATTACTAAGACAGCCGACCACGTTCCCCGCCACCCTTTCAACGCAGCTGATACGAGATTAGGACGGGTCTGGGAATAGGTGTACAGTGGTACAGAAGGAAGCGAATGGCTGTAGGTACCCAGTATCAAGGGTTATCGTGATGTATGTGTACGCCAGAAACGAAGTTTTGCCAAGTTTATCGGTAGGAGATCGAAATGTTTGACTGTCCAATTATCCTACTATTCCTGTAGGTGCCGGGAGTTTGGGGGCGCCGCGCGATTATAAACGGGTTCGAAAGTTGAACGCCTCGTCCAAAACTGCCCAGGGCTGAGGGGCATCACAGACAGTGCTCTTAGGTACCTTTCTCAGAATTCGCAGCCAAAGGTACAGATTGTCCCACCCACACCCGCAGGCTGCATGGGACGGGGTGGGAAGCTTGTCTGCAGCTGGAGCGCACCCGAAAATGGCTAAGGCCTCGTCGTCAGCAGGCATGATCGAGGTTCTCGGTTGTCTTGAACTGTTAAGTGTGATAGCGTCTTGGCTCCAGCCCACCCCATGCATGCGGTTGAACATCTTGATCTGTGGATCGCATTGCGGGGGATCGGTATTCCCAGATGATTAACTGGGTAATAATCTGAGACTGGTTGACAGATGCCAAGGTCCCGCTGTGGGAATGGTATTAATACGTATTAAAGGTCGGTCAGAGCCTGTTTATCCAGCTCTCTTCTGTCAATTTCTCTTGCTAGGCCGCCAATACACGGACGGCCATGGAAGACCGGGAATCGCGAAGCCAGCAGCGTAATCGCTTTAGTCAGATATATAAAGTCCAAAAGCCTGGGATAGAACTGGTATATACTGAAGTACTTATATAACGTCGACCTTGCAAGCTCAATATTAGCAACCGGAACAACCTTGAACACAATCTCGGCGCCTACCATAATACATCCATCAACATAGTTCTTGTTAGCTCTTGACAACATTCTTGCTTCGAATTTGTTCCTTCAACCATTAACCATCTTGTCGTTTACTGTCGACGCCAAGGGCAACACAAAGCCATGGCACCTCGAATCCAGGCCAAAGACCTCCAAAGGCAGGGAGTCAATATTAAATACGAATACGCCAACGATGTATCGTCCTTATTCCCAAATGCCGACCCGAAAGTCGATGAATATGCTGGAAAAATCGATGACATAATGGAAAACACTGTCGAAAACCTCTTCCTCGCTTCCGACGACGAACCCTTCCGCAAATTATTCGAATACTGTCTGTATAAAATACACAGACGGAGCAATCCTATGTTTTCTAGCACAATTGAGAATACAGCGGCAAAAAGTTCTCGAGGATATAAAAATCCGAAAGAGGCACATAATGATGGTATGCCACGGAGTGAATGGCAGATACTACCGGATTTCTTCAGTGAGGTTTCGAGGTGTTTGAATAAAATAGATCGGACTATTGGGTACAAAGTGCACTGCACGCATCGAAGAGGATTCCGAGTACCGCTAGGGAAAAGTTGCTTTCAGAGAACAGACTGCGGCCAATATATCGAGGTTATTAAGGGAGGGATTCTGAGGGCATTCACTCGGTGGCCCATAAAGGCAGCCTTCTATACCGTATTTTATCAACAATTCGAACATCTTAATATATATACTGATTCACGGGAAATAGACACATCTGGGACCTGGCTCAGCTGAGGACCACCTTGCTGGCGAAGTTCTTTCCCTGGTCGCTCAAGTAGCCTTCAACTTCGAAAACGATCCTACCAGTGTCGAGGGCGACCAAGAATGCTTCTGCATAACTCTGCACGGGCAGTATGTTCACTTTTCAACAACTGTCATTCCGGATAAATATATCAAATCTCATAATTCTGGGAAGTCTCTAAAAGAGTTAGAGGAGGTTAAAGTCATTCTTTCTCCAGAATATGATCTTATGAAGGCTGAAGATAGGTTTCATATGGTTTGGGGATTTGTCGCGCTTTACATGCATCTGAATCCGGTATCGAAAAGGCAAACGAAAGCGAAGGGGGTTTCGAAGGTATCTACGGCAGATGCGACGAATAAAGTCAAGGTTGAACTAGCACAGAAGGTCAAGTCTCTGGATTAGTTTCGAGAGGTCGAGAGGGCTGTGCAACACAGAAAATGCAACAATTTGCTTCAAATTCTCCAGCGTTTCAACGTTGAATACTTGAAACTCCAACTGTATATACGCCCTCTATATAAACTCGATCAGGGCACTTCAAATTCCTAACATACTTAAGATTTTTATCATAAATATATTCGATATACTAGCTTCCCACACAATAAGCTCGTATATTTCTAGACCTAGCGTCTGCTACCATTTTCCTTAAGACACGACATTAATATTAACCACAAATTTAGAGGACTCGAGAATGCCCCCCTTCTAGCCAGAAAGGTTCGCGTTGTTTGTCAAACGCTATGCTTCTAGATTTAATCATTGGAGCATATCTCTTCTCCTGACGGATAACGAAAGATCGAACCAGCTTGGCACCGCACCAGCTCCCGGTGAACATGGTAGAAGAAGGCTCTTTATTAAGAGCCGTGCCTATGAAGTGCTCCATTCAGCCTTTAAATATTAGGACTTCCCTGTCAACTCTCTTCATAGTTATGATTATAACGGGAATAGTGTACCATATAGGTATTTCCGACGAGAGATTTATATTCGAGCGAGGAATTCCTATCAAACGGTAAGCGGAAGAGGGTGCCGCTGGTGGGTGTACCGTGTACGTAAAATCCTTAATATTCTAATTATCGATTTTTTTTTTTTGGGAAGGTAGTAACTAACTAACGTTGAAATTTGTCTATATGGAACTTGATACAGGACTTTGGCGAGAAGGGGCTCATCGGTCGAAGCGCTTCCGGCGAGCTTTGGCCTAGGATACAATATGTATATTCTTCGAATGAACCCAAGCGGAAGCAAATGTCGATAGAGGCCGGTTCCCCGACGAGGAGCTCTCGATGGTTAAACTGTTACCCGACGAGTCGTTTTAGGCTCCGATAGTGAGGTCTTGAACCGCGGCTATGAGGATTAGATCTACCGGAGCCACAGCAATACCGCCGTTAAACGTTTCTTCTTAATCCTACAAATATACAACCACAGATGTTGAGCCTGAAGCAATAGGGTCATTCTTACGCCCTCTAACCATTGTAGCATTAACAAGAATTGTTTCCCCCCTCTTAGGAGCAACTCCACATATCGAGTAAAGAGACTTAATAGCCAGATACCAAAGCATTATCAAGATATTCAAGACTACGTTTTTTTTCTCAGATAGCCCCTCATAACATCCTTGAAACTGATCGTATTCCAGAGCCTTGGTCCCACGACCAGAATGTATATGTCCAAAAACATGTAGTTTCGGACGCACTCTCCAAATTTCTTGGATGAGTGAGGCACACCCCGCACTATTATCTAGATGATATCGTGGGGGTGCATGTGTAATGAGGATATCCACATCTTCGGGAACCTTGTTTTTCCAGAAATCTTCAGATCGAGGGTACTGAAATGTTGAAGTACCATGCTTTGGTGACGATGGATTACCGTATATCTTGACCGCTCTAGATTTCCCTGGAATATTCAAGACGATGCTAGAATCTTGAAGATATAGTAGACTTTTCTAGTTTACGGTATCCTCTGATGAAGACTTATTGTTCGGATCAAGACAATAGTCGTGATTCCCCGCGATCACGACTTTATATTTGTGAGGAAGACTGACGAGCCAGTCAATAGCGTTTTGGAGTTCGTCGATAGTACCCCTTTCTGTGAGGTCGCCGGCGTGGACTAAGATATCACCATATGGTATATCTTGGAATTGATTGTTATGCGTGTCTGATATGCAAACAACTTTGAGTTTGTTTGAATCGGAGGTTCCAGTTCTATCTGGAATTGGAAGGGCTACAGGTGGCTGGAGACTGTAGAGGGTTTGTGCTATATACCTGTGAGGATGGGCGAGGATTGTGTCTAGCCTTGAAGGCTGCTTTCGATATAGGATCGCGTCGAGGCCCGCTGCCATTATATACGGGAAAGACACGACAGCGGTTTAGGATATTAATCGATTACAATAAATTTGAAAGAAAATAAACTATATGCTAGAATGAAATCGAATAAAATATATTAACTGGTAAGTCTTCGGCATGTCATGATATAGCCATAGGATCCATCAATTCGAATTCAAAGCTAACACGGTAGCATTTCCAAAGACGCTGCTGTAAGACTCACAGATTTTAATATAATTAACGGGGCTTATTAATTGAAGGATCCTCGAAGTGCAATTTTAACTAATAGCTAGGTAGGGTGATTGAAAATACCCTAGATAGTGAGAATGAGAACTTCAAGTCGGTTGGCTCGAGTGCGTTGGTGCTTCCAAGCTGGCAAGTCTTGGCATATTGAAGCCCCTCCACCAAATCTCCTTGAACTTCAAGCTGCCCCTGCAGAAACCACTGGCTTCAACCATCCAACCCATCAAATACCACGAGCCACGCGTATCTGTCGCATCAATTCCACGGCCACTAGATCGATACCACCTTCACTTATATCAGCCACTCGATGGCGCCTTCCTTCGAATCCAAGGTATCAATCCTTCCACGATATGGCAATCCTCAGACAGTTGTGAACAGGGTAGAACGGAGCTAGGAGCACCTAGACGACACCAACAACAGCAACATGTCTGGACTCGCTATAGGAAGTTACGTTAAGAGTAGTGAGGGCCAGATTGGCTATGTTGCCTTTATCGGCACCACTGAGTTTGCGCCTGGAGAATGGGTTGGCGTGGCATTGGACCGGCCGACGGGGAAGAACGACGGAACGGTTGGGGGTATAGCTTATTTTGAATGTAAAGGGCCAAAGTACGGGCTGTTTATCAGGCCGCAGAATTTGAAGATTCTGCCGGATCCGCATGGTGGAGGTGGTAGCTCGACGCCGGCGCCCTCGATTGGGTTGACTAGGAAGGCTTCTCAGACGTTTGGGGCGCCGGCACCGAGGCAGTCGCTGGCTGGACCTCCTCCTCCTATTATTTCGCCGTCACCGGCTCATGGACGGAAGAGTAGTGCAATTTTAAGTCCTCCTCCAAAGGCGGCACCTGGACCAGGGGGACCACCGAGAATGGGTGGTGTTGCTGTAAGTCGCTCCATTATTATCTTCCTAGTATCTTAAATTCACTAATAACTATGGTAGTCACCGACCAAGCTTGCTCCCCGAGCTGTTTCAAGTGCAATATCATCGGGACCGAATTCAAGGACGCCTACGCCGGTTGGTGGTAGGGCATCTTCAATGGCTCCGGTCCGTCCGTCCTCGACAATCGGGACCCGTGGTAGCATGATGGGTCCACCTGCTCTCCCAACGACATCGACAGCACCGCCAGCTGCGTCATCGTCATCAGCAGCGAATACAGGTACCCGTCGGGCGTCCCTTGTTTCTCCAACAAGTGGGCCACCCGCACGAACACCCTCGGTTTCCTCTACCGGTTCTAAGTCGGGAGCACCCAGTCGCCCTCCTTTGCGAACCGCGGCCGCAACTATGAGTAAAAGAGCGAGCATAACTAGTAGTTCGAGTGGCAAGTCTTCGCCCGAGACAACTACCCCGACGCTTAACAGACGTGGTTCGAGGTTAAGTATGTCCGGCGAGCCGGCCAGCGCTCCACCACCTGTGTCGTCTCCCGTGGAAACCAAAAAGTCGGGCCTACCTACCATGAGGGAGTCCGTGTCACCACAACCGCTGCCAGGAATGACCTCAAAGTCAAGCTCTGCTCTTACTAAGGAGATCGAGGATCTCAAATCAAAAATCAGGCTCTTGGAGAAGAAGCGAGTGGAGGATAGAGATAAACTACAGGCCATGTCGAGAATCGAAGCCGAAAGGGACAAATACGAAGTCATCATTCAGAAACTTCAAACAAAAATGCATCCACAACAAGCCGAAATTGCAGACCTGCGAAAGCAAATAAAGGATCTTGAAACGCAAAGAGAGGAGCTCGAAAACCAAAAGCAGGAGAATGAAATGATCGTTGAGATGGCGACTCTTGACAGAGAAATGGCGGAAGAGAACTTTGAGGTTCTTAAAACTGAAGTATCCGCTTATAAAGCTAAGCTTGAAGAGCTCGAACTAGAGGTGGAGGTGCTTCGTGAGGAAAATGCGGAGTTAAGCAAGGGCATGTCACCAGAAGAGAAAACGAGCGCCGGCTGGCTGCAGATGGAGAGGCAGAACGAACGATTGAAGGAGGCCCTGCTTCGTTTGAGGGATGTTACCATGCAACAAGAGGCAGAACTCCGAGATTCTATCAAATCCCTCGAGGAGGATAATAATGACCTCGCTCAGTTCAAAGGTTTGTGAAACTGCAACCTCTTATTTAACGTCTATAGCTAACGGTACTTAATACAGAACAATATGAGGGCGTTCGCGACAAGCTATCACAAGCAGAAATCATCATTGAGGATCTCCGCACTCAACTAGATAATGCCTTAGGAGCCGAGGAAATGCTGGAAGAACTCACCGAGAGGAACTTGAGCTATAGCGAACAAGTCGAAGAACTCAAGGCGACAATCGAAGACCTCGAAAACCTCAAGGAATTGGCAGATGAGTTGGAAGTCAACCACGTCGAGACGGAGAAGCAAATGCAAGAGGAGTTGGATTATAAAGATCTCTTGATATCTGACCAGAAGAAGCGCATCCTCCAACAAGACGAGATGTTCCTCGACAACGTCCACACGATAGCAAGATTCAAGGAGCTCGTATTGACTCTCCAGAGTGACTTGGAAGATATGCGTGCTTCACATCAACAAAATGCGTCGACTGCAGAAGAGATTTCGAGTAGATCGAAGGCAGTTATGGATCTTAATCTCAAGCTGCAGATGTCTGCTTCGAAGGCGCAGGTCAAGACAATTGAACTGGAGCTCCGCAAAATGGAGGCGCATGAGGCTTCAGAGCACCTTGAGATGGTACAGCTCTACTTGGCAGAGTCCTTTGATTCTGAGAAGCAATCGATCCAAGCACTCCTTCGGTTCAAGCGAGTTTCCTTCAAAGCTCATCTTCTGCAATCACACATCAAAGATGCCTTGAACGTCGAGTTCGAGCCTAACCAAGAAGACAGAGCTCTCACAGCCTCTGATATTTGCGACAAGCTGACTTGGGTAAACGCAATGTGTGACAGATTTGTCAACTGCATTACAAGCTCATCGGCTAGCCAATTCGAGAAATTCCGTGGCACATACCTGGAACTAGAGCCTGTAGAGCGAACCTTGAACATGTGGATTGATGCCGTTAGAAGGGATGAGTTGAAGGAGAAACAAGTTGCTGATGAGCTTTCACGAACATTGGCGCTGATGACCCATCTCGCCGAGGTTCACCTTACTAATGATCTTGAGGGTTATGCTGAAAGTGTCCACATGAAAGTTTTAATGATGCTCAGTTACCTGGAATCATCTGCATCCTGCTTCAATTTCCAGAAGCAGATCATCTTGGAAAAGTTGCCGCCAACTAACGATGAAGCTGACATGTCCTTGCACTTTGCACGGAAGGCCGAGAATCTCATCGCCAACTGCCGGAGCGCCAAGGTCATTGTCACGAAGGTAATGAGGCCTCTAGAGGAATTAAAGGCAAGGTCTCTGACGTTGCGGCCTGATACCCATTCGTCCTTTGAGCGATGTGAAGAGATGTGCAAGAAACTTGCGGATTACGCACGAGGTTCTGGCGCTGATCTTTACAACCTCCTCTTCGCAGCCGGGCGAGAGGACCCATTCATGTTCAACGAAGTTCAAAGCGTCATGTACAGGTCTACGGAGAAGCTACTAGCTCTGATAGATTCGGATCTTTTCCAGAGTTGCGGTAAGGAATTGAATATCCTTACCAATGCCCTTGGAGATTTGGTCGCTGTAGCCGGGGACTTGGATATGACAGTGGAGTTTGAGAGGGGTCCACCGCCATGGGTGCTCAGGGCTAAGGAGCTGAAGAGTAAGAAGTCGACCGCGGTTGACATCGAGGAAGAGGTCAGACGGTTGAAGGAGGATGCTCACTCGAGAGCTACACAAATCAAATTACGGGTAAGGGAAACCTCCTATTTTTCAGATTTTTCAGAGTGGACGCTGGGTGGACGCTAATTACTTTTGGTATTTTCTAGGAGCAATCTCTTGAAGAAGCAGCCGTCCGCATCGAGCATCTTGAATCTAGACTCCAGATCCTTGGCAAGCAGGCCGAAAAGATCGAAGAACTTGAGCGAAACCTTGGGGATTGTGGCACGCGTGAGAAGGAACTGGTCGACTCGCTCGACGGCCTTACAGAAGAATTGCAGAACCTCGAGACGGAACTCGCGAAGTGGAAGAAGATCGCAAGTGAAGCTCGTCCGGTAGATGAAAACGACAAGGCGGGTAGAGAACGCGCCGTTGCAACTGCACGTGAGGTGCTAGCGTTGAAGAAAGAAGTTGAGATATCACAGGGTGCTGCTCGGTTCCATATGGAGGATGCAAGAAAAGCCAGGGACTCCGACGTCACACTTGCAAACTCCTGGTTGTATGAGCCGTTGGTTCCTACGAACAAGGGTTTGGCGGAAGACCAGGCCCGCGATGAGGATCTTGCTACCGAAGGACGGGATCTGTTGACGGAATTCTTGAACTTCACAACTTCGGCCCGTGTTTATGATCTTTCCAAGATCAAACACGGCGGCCACAGGAAGACCGCGGAGACTCCGCAGTACAATTACATCAAACAACGAGAACGATATGAGAGTGTACTGGCTTGGAGGGATAGTCTCGTCAACCGTGGTAATATCCACCAGGACAGGAAGGAGGAGAGGTGGCCAAAGAAGCCGAAGGGCCGACGACAGGAGGACATGGTTAAAGTGAGATTTACTCTGCCAATGGCATATCTTGGACAGATTAAGGGGGCCCAAAGATTACAAGCCGCAATCGCAGATACGGACCAAGATCCATTAGGAGTTGAAAGAGTTGGAGACTTTGAGGAATTGATGGGTGAGGATGGGGCTTTGGCTGTTTAGATCTCTCGACATGCATGATAGGATTTGGATTTGAGATTTAGCGGCTTTGGTTCTTCGTATAGCTAGTGTCTCTATCTTGCGATAGGATCGTTTGTGGATCTTTACATACCATTCTAGAGCTAGCTTTTTGACTACTAAGCATTCAATGATATATTTTTTTGGCGGTTGTTAATTATAATTATTGTTCCGTTGAAGTTGTAAATTGGTGAAGCCGCCGAAGCCTCTCGCTTAGTCAGGATCCCTGCCATCAAAAGTTCAACCTTCAAATCATATCATCCCACTTTCAACAACCTCACCAAACACACATCTCACAAACGTCCGTACGACCTTGCGGTCTCCAAATCCGACACAATGTATCCCACACGGCGGTTAGCGATGCCAATGTACGTTCCCCACTCCTTCCGTACTCGGATGGAAGAAATCTGAACGAAAGTTACACCATACTAACTATCGGCGCACAACCGGAGCAGTATCAAACGTTCGTCGTACTATAACCCGGACTACCGACAAGGACAATCGCTCATCCGTGCCCGGAGTCCCTACCTGGTTAAAAATGCCCTTACTGGGGTGGCGTTGATGGGATTCGTTATCAGCATTTGTGAGTGGCTTCTGTCTTCCCGAAGACCCGGGATGGAGTTCAATTGGATTAGTGAGACTAACGACGGTTTTTTGGGGGATGATAGATGTATACACGATAAAAGCCATCAAGTCCGATGATTTCGCCGAAGCAGCGCTACCGCCGAAGAAGGAGGACATTTTGAGGGATACTAAGGGTTCTGGGAACACGGGCCTTAGGCCATGAAGTGATTCCAGATGATACGCCTGATACCCTACTCGTTTTTCCCAGACACCATGAATAGAGGGAGGAGTATTTAGGCGCTCTTGTCCCTTGGGAGTGAAATCTGTATACTTGTATATACATAAGGCTATTTATGGGCCTTTGCCGATTAGCGATTCATCAATTTGTCTTCTTTCTTTTTTGAGAAATGGATATCATCTCGACTTCATTGCATATCGAATCTTTGGGGGGTACATTTGCGAGTTATAATTTGTGATAATCCATTCCAAAAAATTCCTAGGGAACATATATCCCATAACGTTGCTTCTTCTTCTTCTCTAACCTTCGGATTCCGCTAGGCTCACGAGCTTTCTCTATTGACATCCTAAGGAGGACCTTGGTAGTTCTGATTGTGCCACCGTTGACAGAATGCATTATACTTTCTTTGTAGGTCGGCCTCGTTGGCTGATGCGACTAGACCCCAAGCCATGTACCCGAAGCCTATGACGGGAACCGCAAAAATTCCAGAACATGCCATTAATCCTCCTACCATCCCCAAACCGCCAGCAGATAACGCGCCACCTCCCAGACCTGCCAGACCGGAAGTAATTCCTGGGCCACTTAGGCCTACCACTGACCCTGCAACGGCGACAGATCTTACGGTTGCAACGCCGCCGATAACTCCTCCTTTAATCCAAAATATAATTAGAAAATAGCCCCGTGAAAATCAAGTGAGTAGGTGGGTATCAAACTAACCAGCCATCATGCCTACTACAGCAGCATTATTAGAGGCCGTATTGTTTTCATGACGCTTGATGATCTTCCTCAACGTATTCCCTGCAAGGGCAGCAGGTACTCCGGCGGTGACTAAAATTCCACCAACAGCGGACCCACCAATTGCAGTGAGCCCACTCATAAGTGCCGCTCCTCCAACCAACCCTGGTGCTGCTGCACTCACAACGGTAGCTTCGACGCCAAGTACCGTTTCAAGCACTTTTAGTATTCGCTCAACATCATCACACTCTAAAGCTCTCTGTGCAGCTGGTCTGAGACTATTTGGAAGGACTTGGACTCGATTGGAATCATTGGTCGCTATTAAAGTGACCCGTCCGTTGTTTCTGAGTTCGATGTCGATGTGGTTATCGTCTTTCATCTTCGTGACACGAGCGTAGAGGAGACGATTTACTCCTTTGAGAGCGTAGAGGATGTATTGACCTTCCGAGTTCGCCATATCTAGATATCTTGCTTGTACTCTAACAGCCTAGGATATACTAGAATTCGAACGACATTTAAAGCAACTTTGTAAGAAGGAGAATCTCAAAGTATAGAGTTAAGTTTGCGGAAGAGCAATCCTAAGTTCAGATGGGATGATACGGTATCTCGCTTGGGAAATCGATGCTAATGAAATCGAAAGAGCTATTATTAGAATGAATATAAGATCATCTCCGGACTTTAATTTTCAGGCAACTTTTAATGCATTACATATTGCACAATTGGCTTTACTTCCGCTTCCATCGATCGATCGATCTACATTTCGCGGTATATATACCTATATATACAGGACCCACCAGCTCCACAAGTTAGGCAAAACCCTCATCTCATCGCACATCGGTAGAAATACAAATCGGGAAATATTTCTTCCAAAGGCGGTAAGACCGCGTTGGAAAAGCTGTTGCTCAACGCAGAAAATGTCTGCAGCATCTCTGCTCTCAGCTGCAGGATTCGATTCAATTCGTCCACACCACCGAATATGGTGCAAAATTTGCACGTGAAATTGATCAGGACCGTAGGGGGGAGCTACTTGACTATTTGTTGTTTAGTTGGCTTATAAATTTGGGGTGGAATTAGCTCGATACGTTAACAATTGTACAATATATACGAATTGCTTTGATGAGGGGTAGCGTTGGTTACGCTCCTGTCGTGGAGGATTTTAGATTTTTTTTTTTTTTAACCTTAAGGCCAAGATGAGAAGATTCCGGGTTTGGGGGTTCGTATATCCAGAGAAAACCCAAAGATATTAGTAAAATACCAGATTCTAATTAAATCATTTATCAAGGATATGGCAGCATAGTCGACGTCGACTGTACAAAAGTGTTAAAAAAAAACGTACGTTGATAAAGTGGGAATTAGGGTGCTATATATTAGGGAGAAGCGACTTCAATTGGAGCCATTCTAATTGTCGCAATTTAGAGCTGTTTAGTCTCTAGTGGTGGGCAGATTCGCGGTCATTATTCAGAATCGCGTGCCTTTACAGCCTTTAATATCTGGGGTCCCGACGCCAGGAATTAGATATTCAATGCAGTCGAGGAATAATGTCGGCAACGTTTAGATTGTTGTCAACGCCATTTCCAAGTACTCGAATTACGCTGACATCCCCCGACTAAGCTAGGATTAAACTTAGAGACTAGCATTGTAGAGATCCTCTCCACTGGCCAATTTGGAAGCTTATGGTGCTACCGCATTAACCATAACCGTTGTAAAAGTGCTTAAGCATGCTCTCCACCAGTGGATCTAGAATTTATACGCATAAATCATACTTTTAAAGGGGATGCCAATAAAACCTTCAATTTAGTAACTCTCATGCTCATGATTACCCATCTAATGCTATAAATCAACAAGACAAAAGCCCAAATATCCCAAGAAGTAAAAAAAAGCCACTTTAGAGGCTATTGGAAAACATCTAATCGAAAACCGTTAACTATCCCGACGTCATACATCTCGCTTAGACGTGTTCGTGTAGACGCATACCAAACTCCTCTCACGTGTGCACGTGTGGGCACACGTGGATCCACTTGTCCTAGGACACGTGGTACAGTATGGCGCAATCATTTCAGTTTTAGAGGGGTACTGTGGGCTTCGAGCTCACGACATGCATAGCTTAGCTTGAGATTCTTATGCAGGAAAACTATCAATGCTTCTGGGAAAGCCTAAGACACAAAACGAGCTCGCGAGGGGTATTTTTGGACTAGAGGTTTAGATCAGCCCACAAAAAAAAAAAAAATAGTGTAGGAACGGAAGGATTTTTGGCGCCCATAGTGCACTGATCGAGTATAGAGGCGCTCATATGAATTTCTAGCTATATTGTAAAGAGAAAATTCTAAAAGGGCAACAAGATAAATATGATATCGCAATGATGGAAGTACCATATCGTTAGTATGATTTATGGACGAGAATATAATCATTGCCCCGGGGATATAATGCTCAACTCGTATACGTACAGACTTAAAACACTTAAAACAAATATATGTATATCCAAAAAGAAAAAATCCCATAATCGTCCATCCCGCTACCCAGACTTATCATCTCTCCGTCTGCCTCCATCTATCGGGTCCTACTTCTTCCGCTACACTGCTCGCGGGTAACCCGATAAGTTTTTGCACGAAATGTGACGTTCCCGCTTCGACGATTTCCTCGATCTCTAACGTGACGATACAATCGGCAACCCAGTCCTGGCATCGTTTTAGCCCATCCATAGGTACCGGTTCCGTGGACATGATCCGTTTCGCGTGTCTCCGGTGTCCTACCGATATCGTCGCTACAGTAACACAGCCTGTTTTAAATTTTCCCACGTTAGCAAGGGCTTTCTTTCGATCATAGAGAAAACTCTTCCCCATTAGCCGTAACGAAAGCATTGGGAGGGAAAGGGAAGGGGGGGAAGGGGTAGATATTTGAACACCAACCTTCCGAACTTTTATCCAGTATTTCAACCCCGGTCCTCTTATCGAATTGATACCAGAGTCTATCCCGATCTACTAACAGCACTTGGAATAGATCCCCATGAATCTCCCCTTCTCGATGCAGCGCAAGAGCCCAATGTGACCGATTGTTCGGGTCCGTACCCGGGCCGTAAATGACGATGGAGAGTTGGTAATTCGACATATCCGCGGGTCGTTGAAAAGGGATATATAGCTGGGATGGGGGGATATAAGATCGCCTTTGCTGCCCGCCAGAAAACAGAGCTCTAGAAGAGGCGAGCGAGGGGGGAGCTCTATCAGGACCCTTTTTTCTCTCGCTGTTTAGGGTACCCCCGCAACGGTATAACAGTATACCCGGATCCCCGCCAATATGCGGGGTGTGAATTCTATCAACAACGTTGTGCAACGCAAGTGGCGTGGGGATTAGATTGGGTGTTTGTGGGTTTTAGCGGTTGAGCGCGGGATATATATAAGTTCTGGTGGGAGGGTTATTTTTTGGAGTTACTGGGGAGTGTCGTCGCGGGTTCGCGGACGAAGATTGAAAGGTGGCAATGTCATGCTAGAATGGGAAAACGGTTCTGGGCTAATAGATTTTGCCCGTTGGTTGTCGAAAAGAAGGGGCGATAGAGCCACGTGATTCGACGTATACGTACACTTCCAACTAGCTGGAGTGTTTGTCGGGCCTAAAATGCATCGTGCCCCGCTCTTCAATTGTTTGAAGTAACATGAAAGACGGACGGGCCTTGGCTACTCTTATCTCTCGCTTTTAAAGTCTGGCCATTCGGATTTAGCCCGCTTATGCAGAGCGCCGTTTTCGGTGTCCAGGATATAAGTAAAAGACTGAATATCCAGTTCAGAATAAAATAACCCTGGCGCTCTTGGCGCTGTGGCGATAGAAGATTGCATGGTCCAGTTGGCAGTCGGCAGTCATGGGGTTTGCTGCATCTTGGGGGTTCAATATCCTGATTCACGAGGCGGGGGGAACATGGGATGTAAAATCCTGTAAATTCGAATTCTAATGCTTGATTCAACAAATGATGCAGGATTAGAATCTAGGGCATAACGGCATTTATTACCGAGAGAAAGGAAAACAGACTGAAGGACGCCAATGTAAAGAAATATAAAAAAGAAACAATGAAAGGCTGAGATGACAGAATTAAAGTCGGGGAGTATATTACAAGAATGCCAGTTCGTCGAAAAATACCCATACCTTCGCTGCACTGAAGCGTAAAAAGATTCTACAGCTGTAATCCGAGACTCTTTTTTGTGGGAACGTCCCTCTATAGTCTTTGGTCTCGGACGATTGGGGAATTATTCAGCTTTTTTGTCTATGAACCATGAAAGATTCTCCACAACCACATTCCTCCTCTGTAGGTGACTCGAGTCAGTGAAACGTTCTATTGTAATTAAATAACCACGAGATGCAATACTAACTTATATTTGGATTCTTGAACACAAACCGCGCACTCAGCCGGTCTTCTACCCAATCCATCTCGCTACCAATGATACTGAACAGCGCCTTGCTATCGATATATACTTTCACTCCTTCCTGTTCTACCACTTCGTCGAACTTTCCGGGAGATTCAATATAGTCCAGATGATACGCCAGGCCACTGCAACCCTTATTCTTCACGCCGACTCTGATCAACTTGGGAGGGGTTTGCTGAGTCAATGATCGAACGTGATCAACAGCAAGTGGCGTTAGCGTCATCGCTGCCTTCCGTGGTCGGAGTTTACGAGGTGCTGGAGCCGTAGCAGGGGTCGTAGCAGTAGCGGTAGTGGTTTGAGGAGGAGGAGGAGGCGGAGTAGACGCCGATTTGGATACCAGGGACCCAGTTGCCGTAGCCGAGGTGGATGCCGGAGGTGTCGCAGGAGCCTGAGGAGCGGACCGGCCATGTTCTACAGGTAGTGTAGTAAACGGAGGGCGCTTCGCGTCCAAGCTTCTTCTTGTGAGCTCGCTGCCGGGGGCGTCCTTATTACGAGGAGGTGCCGGATCCATACCCGGCATGGCCAGTGTTTCCGGCCGGTATGGAGTAGCTGTTTGAAGAGACCTCCGAAGGCATGTTGCACAGATTGAAGGCGATAGATATGGTGAACTCGGGCTATAACGGGGTTTGACAGAGGGCGCCAGCATCCGTCGGCCTGTCGATATCAATGTTCGAGGGAGAGACATTGTTGAGGATTTTCGGATTGAGTCCGAGGAGACCAAAAGTGCTGATGGAGAAGAGTGTATGTAGTTGTTCTATCTCTCTAATAAGGTATACTCCTCCGTACGGTTAAAGAATGAGCGAGAGGCTAAAGCGCAAGCAAAGGTATATCGCCACAAGTAGGAACAGCTATGCGAATGGAAGGTTGAAGTTGGAAAGGGCGGGAGAATGTCGGGATGAGGACTTCTGACTGACAAATCCGACACCGCTAAGAATGACGCCGCCAAGACCCTTTCGTCCAATCAGAAATGAGGTATTAAAATCCCACAAATTCAACACATTTATTTTCATATTATTCTCGTACCACTTAAAGGCATAGTCTCGGGACTATATTCTTTGATATTTAACTTGGAACATGATGTCCCTATACTACTATGATATCAGAGAAGCCCCAAAATAAATCAATTTTAAATATATAAAAACTGTAGATTTACGACGAAGTCATCATTTACCGTTCCCAACTTCCATATCCCCGCGAGCTTACATAATGGCTGCTATTGAGTGGCGATAGCTATAACGCAAAAACAAGGCTACACCGATATTTTTCTTTCCAAGTAATCAACAAGACGCCATCTCACACTACCCTCCAAACCATTTACGAGCACTGCCAATAATACGGATTCAAAACCGAACAAGTCGCGGGAGGCTGACAACTCGTCGGACCCCAAACACATGTCCCAAATCAACCGACCAATCAGCTATTCACTTACTTATATATCAATCAAACTAATTAAGAAATAGTACATACCACATGCAAAATCCCATCACACTTTCCATACTTTGTCTGCAACGGCCAAGTAGTCGTTGTGAGCAATAACAGCCGTAGCTGTAGAACTCGTGCTCGTAGCCGTCAGTGAGTAAGAGAGTGGGATGCGCTGGTGGATATAGGTGTTAGGTTTCGTGCACCAAGCGCCAGATTCGCAGATGGTTTTGGTCCATAGGATGGTTGGGGCGCCATCGCCTCCGCACTATTTTCTCAAGCGATATTAGCGATACTTGTGGGGGAATTTGTGTGGTTAAGATTGTATGTAAATTTAAAAGGCGGTTTGGAACGGTTATGGGCATACAATATCCCAAAGAATTTGGACGTTTAGAGAACATGCTGAAGTAGTTCCCCAAACTCGAATTCGTATTGAAATTTCAAAAATATTGTAAATTACGCTCCTGTTTTACCAAGTAATCTATGTTACAGAATGGTGGAAACAGATTCATCGTCGATATTTTATAGTTCTCGAGTAGTTTATCATCTAAAATGACCTGACGGCGGCGTGAATGAGACCCGTTATCACAATACTTTGACGTATAAGTCTAACAACAATGTACATCGAAGGGATGGCATACTCCCCAAACAAACATTCTTAGCCTCAATCAAAACTAAAAACCCTGCTCTTTTGGCATCCCCGAGAATACTCGCACGTGCCCCATCATACACGAGACGTATCGGGGTTTCGATCCTGTGTAACCGATCGCGGCTAAATGGTCGATTCGGGTATGACAAGGCGTCGCCTACGAGAAACTTTGCCGCAAAAGGCCGTCCGATGAAACACTCCAAACCGGAATTCTTTCATACCCCCCGGTTGACCTCCTCGGTCAGTTCTTCTTATAATGTAATTTGGAACTTGGTCAGATCTCACGGGAAATCCCGCAGAATCCGTGAGAACGTATATCGGTAAAATCCCTGAACGAATTGAGGTAATTAAAGGGCAGAAGAAGAGATTAACCAATCATCCTACATCGGGATTTGGTTCCTATACTGTTGGCTGGAAGGTTATTTCGAGTGACCAGGCGAGGAGTTTTGGTAGGCTCGATTCCATGGGATTTCGGCCCATCGAGACATGCAGCTTTGCCAATATAATACGAAGATTCCACATCGGAATCTCCAAGCTTAATAATTAATGCTTAGATACCATCATGTGAATGAATGCGCCCCGTCCGAACGCTAATATCCAATATCCAAACGCCTCAGAAAATAAAAAAATCTTATAGTACAACCCAAACCCTCACGATTCTATACCGCCAAACGAGCTTCCTCATCCTCGGACGTGAAACGGCTCCCTCAGCTCGCGCTACCCAGCTTCAGTAACCCAAATACACAATTCATCAACAACCCGGCAATAACCGCCAACTGCCTCTTCGAATTCCCCAGAGTTCCTTCCTCCCTCAACATCCATACGATACAAAGCGGCCAGAAGAACCCCCACATGACCCCGATGAGCGTATCCTCTAACCCTCCACTCTCGGTATTCACCGCCGCATCCCCTGTCTCCGCTTCATTCGTCGCGGATTCATCGATCCACCTTTCTTCTAACGCTAGAGCATGCCGTCGCGATTCCTCGTCAAGAAGTGAGAATCCAAGGCCACTGCTGACGTTCGAATCCGCAGCGCCATCGATAGATGAGGCGTTATTACTATTATTGAGTAGGGTACCGTGGAACTGGCTCCTTAATGCCGCAATATCGGACTCCGTAAACCCCGCGTTGAGAAGTCGGTCGAATCCCTGAGGTGCAGGAAGGGTAGAAGGATGGTGAGTCGCCTGCGATTCAGTTTCTGCTTCTTCCGCTAGGTCTTTGTCTGTGAGTTCGTCTCCGATGCTGCAGTGGACATATACTCCAGTTGTTGTAGGTGCAGCCGTCTTGGCATCTTTTGCGTTCGCAAAGTCGTCATCTTCAGGATCCGGTCGGATTACTTCCTTCCCTTTCCTAGATGGACGTTTCGGAGGTGGCGGGGGTGCTTTTCTCTCTTTCCTCGGAAAGCCGGTACCTGTTGATGATAACCTAGACGCTCCCAGCGCCTGTCCGATATTGGCTTTATCGCCGAGAACTTTCCCACCGTAGATGAGCCGCAATCTACGACGGCCGGTTTCGATGGGTAGCGAAGTTCGTATTAGCCGTTTGAGGGTGGATATATTTGTAGAATATGGCGCTTGTATTGTAAGGGAGAGATCGGGTAGGGAGGATGAAGCGAATCTTATGGTGATCGAGACGGGGGTTTCGGGCGGAGGTACCGAAGAAAGAGGAGGTCGTGAAGCTGAGGCGGAAGTTGAACCTTTATCGTAAGTGGCTCGCGAGGAACCATGCAGCGGGAGAAGAGGTTCTCGCGCTGGATCTCGCGAGGAACTCATCGTGATTGATGATGTTGAGCGGTTGGCACTACTGCATCGCCTAATTAACTCGGTCTTAGCTTCCAACATCCACAACACAGGGAATATTAGAACATCGTAGATGTAATATATCATATCCAAAAGTAGTCTCAAATCAATCCTAGTAAAATATATGAAAATCGATACCCCGATAAAAGGTTCGAGGTAGGGGCCGTGGTGAGTGAGCGCAAAACAACCACGTCGGAATGACTCTAGATCTTCCCCAGCTTCTTCACGCAATTGCGCGCAAGCGATTTCACCGGTTTTTGTCGATAAAATGTATTTTTTACCTTCGGGGTTTGTCATAATCGTCGTTTCTTCTAAGACTAAGCCCTTAATAGTCTCCGCCCGAGGCTTGAAGCTAAGGGATAAGGGTTTGTCGCAGCTTCCGTATCGAAACCAATTTCTTCCGATGTGTCCTCGAGGTATCCAGCTGCGGCTTCAATTTCCAGCAGATGAGCTAGGGGATACCGGACATGTTATGTCTCCTCCTGGGCAGTTACCTATAGGGCTGACGGCCGATGTTAGATGATTGAAGTTGAATTGAATTTGGAGGAGCCAAAAGGTGAAAGAACAATAGCCTCAAAACCGCTCAAGCTATTATCGAATCCAAAGGTACATAGTAAGCTCGTAACCACCTTCCTCGCTACCCACGTGCTTAGTATAGCAGAATTTGACAGTAATCCCTTCCTCACACCAGAGATGCTCCTTCCTAAATTTACTCTTTACAGGGATGGGTGGGAACGAGACCAATACTCGACAGACTGCGGCCCTGACCATCCCTTGGATTTCGTTATTATATAGCGCAGCTATTCTAATCACTAGAATGATGCTTCAAATTATCACTGTAAAACGATGTCTTTGATTGCTAAACAAGAATTCGAATAAGCCATGACTTACTACGTAACTACTATGCGATGATACATGCTTCACAGCCCGCAGACATGAAGCACAGAGTGTTGTTTTTGTGGTCATTTCTCCACGCCAAGACCCATTCTTCCCTAGCAAAACGGGTCTCGGCCAGTCTCCAAATCGGCTTATCAATCTTCAAAATTCCAAAACCTCAAGTTCCAACCATGTCGATATCCCACAACAGCTAAACCTCCCAACCTTCAAAAAGACCACCGAAAGAGCGCTCACGATGGCTTCCAGATCCCTTTCAAACCCTCTCCTCCGGCACCTCTCCCGCCGCACCACAATATCATCAATATCAATCCGCCACACTCCAAAGCGCCTCTTCACAACCCCATCATCCCCTCCGATAACCCCGCTAAAACGCCCCTCCCTCCCCCGCCACCCTTCCAAACCCCTCATCACCACCTTCCGCCGCACCCTCTTCATCCAAACCGAACCCACCCCCAACCCCGACGCCCTAAAATTCATCCCCGGTCTCCCCGTCCTCCCTCCGAACGCCTCAAGCGTAGAATACACCTCAGGCCGTCAAGCCACAAACTCCCTATTGGCTCGCTCGCTATTCCAACTCGACGGTGTAACATCGGTATTCTACGGTCCGGATTTTATTACCGTTACAAAAGCCCCGGATTCCTTATGGCATTTACTAAAACCGGAGGTGTTTGCTTTAATAACCGAATATTTAAATAACGGACAACCCGTCGTGCAAGGGGAGGTGTTGGAAAATGAAGATACTAAGGCGCGGGAGGGGGATAGCGAGGTTGTTAGTATGATTAAAGAATTATTGGATACTAGGATACGGCCGGCTATTCAAGAAGGTAACCTTCCTTCCCACCCCGCAAGAAGAAGAAGGAAAAATGCTAACAAAAAGATTTAACCATAGACGGCGGCGACATTGAATACCGCGGCTTCACAGACTCCGGCCAAGTCCTCCTAAAACTCCGCGGCGCCTGCCGAACCTGCGATTCTTCAACCGTAACCTTGAAAAACGGCATCGAATCGATGTTAATGCACTACATCGAAGAAGTCAAAGGCGTAACTCAAGTTCTGGATCAAGAGGAAGAAATTGCCCAACGGGAATTTGAAAGGTTTGAAGCAAATTTGGCAAAGTTGAAGGGTAACGATGCTAAGACCAGTGGGCCTCATGGTATCGATGCTGCTCCTTGACCCTTTTTTTAAAAAATAAATAAGAGGGAGGGTGGGGAGAATTGTATATTATGATCATAACTATTCAGGCGTAAAATGGGTACCATTCGCTATATCAGACTGTATATATATACTAATACGATAAGAAATATCGACGTCAAGGATACCAATATCCAGTCTAGGTAAAAAAACCGTAAAATAGAATGCAATGCAAAACAGCAAATGCAGTAATGCATAACTAAAAGGGTATCTCTGCTATATCAAATGCACAACCACAATGTAAAGCAGGAACGCTAACCACCACATCCAATCCAATCTGCTCCCCAAAAACAACCCAAGTTAACTTCAAAAACCAAAGCCAAGAAGAAGGAAAGAAAATGCATCCAGGCTATCGAATAAACCATTCAAACAAATGAAAATAAAATCACCGACCAGGTCCGGGTACGACGCGATAAAATCATTTCAGCCCAAACCCTTCACTCTCCCTCACAGCCCTCCACAGCACCCTCTCCAATGTCTCTTTATCCCCCCACCCCCAGAGCGTAATACTATTGAAACAAGTCCTAGCGATAGGATACCTCTCCACCCCTTTCTTCCTCCCACGTACGCTCGCCGGTCCACCGTACACAATCTTCAACACCATATTCGCAATCCCCATAGCTGGAATCCTATCGCTCCCCGTAATAAATCCCAACAGCTGCCTCTGCATCGCAGGAGTGGCACTTTCAAATGTTTCCCAGAACCATCTGACGAGATTGACCTCGTGCGGTGAAGATGTAGACCAATTCTCATAGGTCGCCACCGCACGTAATGCGGTTACATCCAACGGTTCATCGGACCCTCGAACAAGGAGTTCGATCTCATCCGGTTGGAAAAGGTTTAACGCATTCCCTCCGCATACCGTCCAGAACCCTCTCTTGAACGGTTCGAATTGTCGTGCCACCGAGGTATCAAGCAGGTACTGCGCGTAAAGATCCACAAATTCCCTTTTATTTTCGTTCGTAACCGGTTTATTCTCCCCACCGGGTACCAATGGAACCTGCGTGATTTGGCCGTATCGATCAACTTCAACCACAAAATCTCGACAAAACGTTGACTCCACATCTCCTTCAAATTCCAGCATCTGCCGTAACCCGTTCGCCAACGCCGGGCGGAATAACGCAAGATCCTCAAGTGCCGAAGTGAACGGTAATCGAGCAGTCGGCGATGGCGTCGAAAACTTGCTAGGCGTGCTAACAGGCGAATTCGGACTCAGTAGCTTCTTAAACACAACCGGCGGCAGCGCAACATCCAGAATCGTAGAATTGTAAATCGCCATCCCAAGCAGTACGCCGACAAGGAAATATTGTTCCGTAGCCTCGAAAGTATGCGGGTTGAAATAACAATACCTCGAGTCCTCATCGTATACAAACATCCCTAAACAAATCTTAATTAGCCCCATCCCTTCGAAAGGAAATTGGCCGAGTTACTCACCATGCCTAGGATCAAAAATATCCCTAATCAACAACAAAAACCACTCCTTCCTCAACCCCCCGATATCGATCCCATCTTCCCCTTCAAACTCAATCTTCAACCCCTTCTTAATATCCCCCCGGCTCCACCGACACTCTCGCTAATCCTCTTCAAACTATCCTCAACAAGGCAGTCCCGTCGAACCCGTAACAAAAGGTATTGGCTAAACGTCCTACGTAATCCGATACTATTGAAAAACGCTTCGCGTGCCTTAACCTCCATCTGTCGCTTGGCATCATACTCCAAAATCTGGATCTTAGAGCCCATCGACAAGAGGAACGGGTATTGGCAGAAACTGAACTTTCCGGATTTGGCTTCCCATTGGTCGTAGTCTGCGATCAAATCGGCATAGTCGAGCATGCTGTTGTAAAAGTCGCTGGTGGGGATGATGTGGCCTCGGACTAAAGCCTGTTGGCGGGCAAGATGACCCTCTCCGATGGAATCGAATGCTAACACCTCGGCGTTCGCATTAAACCAATTCTCCAGATGGCCATCCACATCCCGCTTCTTCAGCGCCACCGAGGTATTCGCAGCCGCAAGCAACGACAAAACCTTCGAAGCAGCTTTAATCTGCCAATCGTCCGCATACACTACCCCTCTGACCCTCTGCGTCGCCTCCTGCGTCATATGCTTCCCAAACTGCTTCGTAAGTCTACAAGTAATAAAACTCCCCGCAAAATCCACCAGTTTTCTAAAATCCGATTCCCGAAGTCGTGAAAACCATGACACAAGAAAATGATGCGTCTCGTTCGGAAGGTTCGATAGTAGACCCAATATCCTCTTGATGATGCCAGAATGCTGACCAGGACCTCCATTCGCAGATGCCGCCTTGGATTGTGGTTTATTCCGTGTTCGTGTCCAATTTCTCATCCGCATCGCCCTCGACCTCGACGAGGCCAATTCCCCCGCACTGGAAGGGTGCAAAAGCGGACAGACCATGATCACTAACAGCGTTCTAGAATCCTCGGGTGTTTGCAGCGGTTTCCCTGGACGTTTCAACAAATGCTCGACTGCCTTGAGTAGCACTCGCTCAAGATGATCCCTAGCTTCATCGATATCCGACTCTAGTTCCTCCGCTTCCTCTCGTGTAAAAGGCCGTTCATCCCTTCCATTCACTTCGTCACGAAGGTTCCTAGAACTCGCTTCTTCCAAATGAAACATCTCAGCTGCGATGTGATCCCCAGCCGTAGATATCGCGTCATAGAAATCCGCCACCTGTTTCCAATCAACCCAGGGACTCTGCAATCGCAACTTTTCTCGCTGTCTCCGCATAGCCCTGTCCATCGTCGAGGAGCTCCTATCAGGCGATCCAGAAAGCTTTGACAGATCCGCAAGTTCGTCCGGCCCCATTTTGAGAAAAGAGGTCTCGATCGTCACCCAACTAGAGAAAGAACGTATAATGTACTCCTCCAACGGACGGAACATCCTCTCGGTCAAAGCTCGCTGTTCCAGCCGTCTAGAAGAGTATGCCATTTCTGGCTTCTTCGGAAATACACCACCCGGTGATGCATCAGAACTAACACTCCTCTTCATACCGGGTGCTCCAGGCCTTTCTGGAACGCTGACAGATAGTTGCCTCAAATGACTTGGCGCATTTGAGACATCGCTAGGCCGGCGATTATGATCTAGCCTCGCATCTTCAAACGCTGGATAGGGCGCTGGTGTCATCAAGTGCGTATTCCCGCTAGGTCTTGGAACCTTCCTAGGTCCATTCGAGGCCGCTGAAGAAGTTGGGGTACCACGGGGTGTCTTCCCTTCCACCATTGCCTTTCGAGCTCTTAGAAACGACTCAATACAATTACTGATAATCGCCTGAGTCCGTTCCACAGTAATTGGCGGTGGTGGAGGAGCCGGTGTCGCTGTTGATTTGTATTAGCACAACAAATTTCACATCATCATGTCTCAAAACATCGTAGCACAAGAGCTTACTATTCTGCTTCCCCTTGCCCTTTTTATCGGTCTTGACCGTCTTCTGAAACGGTACGAGATCATTAATCCCCAAACACACCGTACACCTAAAAACCGTCAAATGGGTCGGCCAGCGCACGGTCGAAGCACAGGTCATGCATGGCCCTACTTTCTAAAAGACATTCCCAACGATATCAGCCCTCTCGATTCTCCTCACCAGGGAAAACTCCATCCCAACAACAAACTTTCAAAACAACGTAAAGCAGAAGATGAAAACCCACCATCTCAGGCACCGATCCATTCCCCGCCCTCCTAACCACCCCGAAAGGCGTGATATCAACTTTATCCCCTCCCTGCGGAATACTACCCTTCCCACTTCCGCTCCCACTTGTTAAACCCCCGCTGGCACCGGTACTCCCAGGCGGCACATGACTTTTTGATCTCTGATGGCCGTATAACGTCGGCACGGACTCGTCCAACTGTGGGAATATGGAATATAATCTGGGTGGTGTCGTGCTTCGTTCCGGAGGGGTTTGGGATGATGAAGTGGAAGGGGCGAAGAGTTTGGTTGGCCAGCTAGGCATTATCACTCTCTTTTTTTTACCTTGCCTTACCTGTTCGGTGTTTATAAGTTTTTTTTTTTCCTTGTGAGGGGGGTATGACAAGGGGTGTGAAATAGTCGAGGTTGAGACTGTCGGAAGCGAAGTTTGTAAAAGGTGAATTGTCTATTATCTATGACGATGAGAAGTATCGCAATCGATGCTAATAAGATCGAAAAAAGAAGCTTTGTCGTTTCAAAAAAAGTGGTTCCAAGATGGTTTCGTAGTTTGAAATGCAAATGAAGTTCCGAGAAGTTCGAAGTTGAAGTGGACCCTTGGTGGAATATATATGTAAATGTAACTACACCAAGACCTGGGTAACCCGTGTAATCTGTATTAACTATAAAAATAAAATAAAATAAAAAAAGATCCCCACCAGCTGCAGCTCTACAGCCGCAAGCCACAAAAATATCAAAGCAGGCAGCTAAGAAATCAAAGCAGCACGTTCGCCTTCGGGAGGGAGCAAAAAATGCTGCGGTTTTGTTAAATAATTAACGCTGCAACCGGAAGGGGATAATTAGTCTAGAGACGAAACGAGACGAGTTATAAGCCGAAACCTCCAAGGCATGCGAGAACAGCCGTTTATCGTTTTCGTCGGGGAAAGATTTTAGTTTTAAAAAGGGAATCCTCCTTTAATTTTCGGCAAGAAGTTTGAGGATTCTTTCCAAGACAGAGATGCCAATAGTGTATTTATAAACGGGGAATGTTGAAATGCGAATGCTATTGAAGTTCAGGTTGTTCGGTTGTGATTCGAGATGGGTGACAGTACTTAGCCCCAAACAGCTGGTAGTGCAGCAGCAAGTATATTGTCTGTCCAAACTGTACCCCTGGATCGAAGCTCCGAAGCCTTCAAAGCTCGACCGCTCTCGATTAAAATTGCAATAAACCAACGAAGAAGTAATTGGATAATGGCTCGGAGCTAGGGGAGAAGACGACCGTGCCAGAATATAATTCTTGAGTAAGAGGAGGAGGAGGAGAAATAAGAGAAGACCGAGAGTTATAGCAATTGCACATGCACATGCATGCTCAGGGGATATAACGACTATTGTACCCACAGTCGAATCAACAGTCGCAGCGGTCGTTAGAAAGAAGAGAGTCGCAAATTCAAATTAATAGCCGCACTGAAGTGAAGCAGGTGGTTGGGACGTACTAAGAAACAGTCGTACTTTGGCAGAGCTGTTTTGTTTGACCTGACATGATCACCACCAAATGGCATACCCGTGAGGACGGTCACTGCGCTGTGACGACTCGACCGGTACAGTCAACGGTCCCGAATGCAATGCTAACGTGACCCCCCAGTACTTCCTCTTTTCTGGGTAGGTACTAACTCGCTAACCTACAGGGAGAACGTCGCATGTACTATGTATGGACGTCGTATGAATGTGTATTGGGACTTGAGAGGTCGTCCACGGGGAAGGGTGTATGTACAGGTACCCACTCAAGACCTCGTACCAGCCAGGGTCCTGGCCTTGGCGAAACTTTTATGGGGGAACAAACAGAAAGAATTTCCAAATGAACGGCATCATCAGGCCGCCCTTGGATTCGAAGGTTACATTCTCTACAAGTTGATAACGGATGAGTAAACATCCCATCTTTAGACACACTGCTTCGGGATATAGGGATATGCAGTTAGGCCAGGACCCTCCAAGGTTACGTCCGGCTTGAATTAATTCTCACGGGCTTGTTTCAGCGGAAAGAAAGTCTTGGCTTTATCCCGCTACCCTGCGAGTCCCTTGCGTATCATACTTTTGTAAGTATTTCAGCAAGGTATGTTACGAAGATACCGTTCGAATATGAAGAACCGACCGGAATGATAGCGATATCAAGGAGAGGATAATATTGTTGTCATCACAACATCCCTCCCTCGAACTTAGTATAGCATGTATTGACAGAGCAAGCTTCAGCTATATGTAGCTATGAAACAAGTCGTCGACAACCCACATGATATCAATGGAAGAAGCAAACCCCCATTTCCCATATAAACAAAAGAGTCATGAAAGCCATAGGCACACACGGAGAGTAAATGATAAAAGTAGAAAAAAAGTGAATTAATGGCTCGAAGCAAGGAATAAACATTAAACACCACCACCACAAACAAGTCACCCAGCAATCTAATGTCTGTATCTCCAGAGAGAGAGGGTGTTTTGGCGCTTCCAGGTCTTTCTCCTGCCAGCCTTGGTGTTGTTGTATCTGTGGCCCTTGTTGATACCTCTGCTCTTCTTGCCGGTAGCGGTGAGACCACGGCTCTCGCGGTGCTTGTGGACTGGGTTGACGATCCAGTTGATGCGGGCATCGCGGCGGATCGCCTTGTGCTGGGGGTCGACAAGGATGACTTCGTAGTACTTGTAGGTCCTATTCACACACCTCCATTAGTCTTCATCTCTTTTTTTTCAATACAATATTATGTGGCACATACGAATCCTGGTTGATCCAGTAAGAGTTGAGAACGCGCAAGTTGGCGCATCGTCGGCCAACACGCTCCTCAGCGGTCGACCTGAGCGATCGCTGGTACTTCAATTGGTTCACACCCTGGTTGGTGGGCTTGCCATAAGTAGCACCCTTTGGAACTGGCCTCTTGCGACCTCCACGGCGAACACGGATACGGTAGATGACATATCCCTGCTTAGCCTTGTATCCGAGACGGCGAGCCTTGTCTGGGCGAGATGGTCGAGAAGCACGATGGATGACCGCTGTTGTTGAAGGAATCCATAACCCGTCAGTATATCTGTTGCTTTATTTTAAAAAACGTTCGACGACGATATCCCCTTCAAGTCCTTAGAAGAAAAAAAACGAGAGCGACATTGACTCCGCGAAGAAACTGGTCTCCAACAAAAGTTTCATAACCTCCCCCATCTATCTCATTGGACTCGAAGAGACACGTCCCGAAAGAAAATGCTTTATCATAGGAAAGCAATACCTAGGTTTCTGTAGTGCCAGCATCGAACACGGAGAAGGAATTGCAGTACATCAGACTGCTTCTTCTTCTGAAGTTCTTCAATGTATTTAAGGGCACCCATCTACACAATCCCAACAAAACCAAACAATTAGCCTTCCCATCATCATCACTACCCAGTTTCTCCAGCATCCTCCAATTGATCAAGAGCAAACGAACCTTGGTCGTATATTCGGGATGTCGAAGGGAGGGGTTGTCGAGTCGTGAGGTCGGAGATGTCGGTAGGTTGTCGTGATGATGACTTCAAGCTAGCAAAAAACCTTCAAAGCAGAGGAAGAGACTTTCTGTGAGGAACAAATTCTGTCCACCAAGATTTGGTGGAGAGGGCTCCAAACCCTCGCCTATTAATCCTATTTTGGTATTTCCCCAAAATGGAAATATATAAGATGTCAAACATTCAATTACGACAACACAGCAACACAGCTTCTGAACTCTGGTCGATGGTGTGGGGGTGCCTCTCCGGGCTGCCATTGAGATGAGATATAATACAAATACAAACACCATTCCGACTCCAATCCTCTAAAATATCGTACGCGTAACCTTCGTATTAACCTCTATTCCATGTATAAGACCTGTCAGACCAGATATAAGGTATCACCGACCCCTCCTCAACCTCTTCACCGCCCCATCCACCAACCACCTTGCATAAACTTCATGCAACCAAACATACAACCACGGCATCCCCTTCCCATCCTCTCCCCCTCTCTATGCAACCTATTAACCCTTTCCATATCGGTCACACACCCAAACCTCACTAAAACCTCTCCCTCTTTTCCTTTCCCTTCCTCCTCAATAACCTCAAAACAATGTCTCCCGCCACTGATATGCCTCCAAGGAGCTCCATACTTCGCAGCAATTTCCCAAAGGTGTGTTGCATAATCCGGAAGATCATATGCAACTATTGCCCTCCCCAGGAGCTTTCTGTTTACTCCGTCTTTCTGTTCTGTTAGTGTTACTGGTGGGGTTGATTCTCCTTCGATTGATTTGACGTTGAAGATTCCATGTGCGAGTCCTTGGCCGACGTAGACTCTTTCTTCACCTCTATCGCCGGTTGCAAACCCGTTCCCAGTGAAAAGGCCGATACCGATTGCTTCAAGGCCTAATGTAGGTGTGCAGAACAATGCCGAAGTCCAGACCTCTATTGGCGTCTTCCTGTGTTTTACTACCGTTTCATCCCCAATTTTCCCAGTTGAAGACGATTGAATAAGCGACTTGTAGGGTACTCGCGCTGTAAACCAATGTCCATATAACTGTTTAAACCTCACGTCATCCTTGGATTTATAAACTGGATGTGACCGGTCAATATCTGTTGTAGGATATTGATACAGTAGACGGGTGAATGTTGTCGTGAGATACAGTATCGGAGGACCGATGAGGAAGAAGAGGATTGAACGTCTGGATGATAACAGTGGTTTTGAAAAGGTACTGTAGCCTCTTCTGAATGCGCCCATTCTTTGGAGACCGAGGAATGTAGACGAGAGTCTTGTTATTAAAGGAGATGATGAGATGATTCTGGTTATGACTATTGGTAGTGTCATTTGTGGTTGTTGGGGAGTGTTGTATATGTTGGAATTTTGTGTCCTAAATTTAGTGTTATAGGATGGATATAATCTGTGGCTGGTATAAAATTCTAAAACAGATATAAATCCTTTCAGTCTATGTAAACTTCAATACTTTTATAAGTCAATAAAAGTCTCAGCCGCTTTGTCCTCCAAAGAGTCATGATGTCAAGAAAATCGCCAGGAACCGGGTCAGCCATCTGCATATGCATATTCCCGACCCCGGAATCGGATCATACCGGATTGTTAGCTTACCGCAAACAATAAGAGCCCTGGCCGAACCTCATTATAGAAATTTGTTGATTTAAACTCTATTTTCACGACCACAAGGATCCGAGTCGTTTTTTAAGTTCATGGAAACCTGGCAATGTTTAGGTAAATAGCTCGGATATTTGCGTACTGAAGAGCTCCGTTTCACGTTTTAGGTTTTCGCAAATTAATTCGTTGTCTTTAGACGACGCCAGTCATGCCTGAAAACTTATCTCGTAAACCAAGTGCTACTGTGAACTAAAACCCAACTTCCGGATTTATAAACTTACGGATTGCATTACAGTCAATACAAAGTTCCATAACAGTTTATTGTATTCTAAGCAGTACGACCGTTTAACAAAAGCTATATATACCTCCTGACATGTTTTTATGGAGAGGTATGAAGGAAGTCTCAAGAGCGAAGTACTCTAGCCTGGGAAGTATAAATGGATTAAAACCCTACCGAGGAGAAATTTTATGGTGTAAATTCTTATAGGACAGAAAATCAGCGTTAAGGCATCCTCCAAACTAATTAAGGCGTCTCTAATTCTGGACCAGTGTCTTCTGTATAATTGATAGAAGAGTCCCAAAGGACTCTCTGAGCTCCATATGGTGCACGCTAGTGTCGTACCCAGATGTCACAAAGGGAGGAAACGCCATACGCTATCGGGTACAATCGTACAACCCAGAATTTTGTAGATGAGCGATATACCAATATTCAAAAGTGGTCGATTAAACATACACGCGTGGGTCTAGACTCTAAGAGGACTCCTCTTAGAGTCATTATATCTATAAAGCTCTGCCATAGTTGAGGTGTCAACATGTATGTATGTCTAGCGGCTAGACACCTTCTAGAATTCTCTCCTGCTACCTTCTGAATATGAACTTACATACTTGTTTATATAACAGGCTCTACTGTGGTTAGTGAGTGGTTTTTTGAAAAGATTTTTTGGCATAACTTCGGCCAAAACAATATTCATATGACATATGCTAGATTTTATGGCATAAAGCTCAAATTATACAGTTCAAATTGAAAGGACAATCTATCCCATGAGCCGGAATAACCTATTCCGATGGTAGTGTAACTTATCCGAGTATATCTAGCCTATAGAAATATATGTCTAGTCTAGTTTACGCCACAATTAGAATAAGCTATTCCTGTTTCTATAAGCCAGCGAAGCCTGCCTTCCATAGAAATCGACGGTATCTAGACATTCATATATCTCCATGAGAAATATCTACGGCTAGCTATAGAAGTATTTAGTTGGTGAACGTGGATCCGCATGCAATATCCACCGACATGCCTCTAGGTTTTAAGCTATATCTATTAAATGTCCCTTAGAACTGGTCGGCCTCGCGCTCAGAACCAGGTATATTAATCTTAAACAGCCTCTAGCTATATGTTAATAGAAGATTTTCGACCAGCCCTACCGTTTATCTAACCTCTTCCATAGCCCTGGCAATCAGACGCCATGCATTATGTCGTGTGGCCATCATCATTGCATCTCATTAACTAGTCCACGATCCGTGAAATCTCCAAGCTGGTGCGTATATAACTTGCAGAGGTTATAATAAATTTCCGAGCAACTATACGGCTCAAATACCAGCGCTTATTCTTTATTCCTCTATCCGAGAAAGCTTAAAACTCCACTCAGAGGGTAGCGGCATAGTTAATTCCAGTATACATATCTCATTCGGAAGTATAATACGTTAACAGTATAGCTATTGATAGGTTACATATCTACCCGTTCCTTAACGAGCATTATTTCCACTAGACTCCGCATTTATTTCCCAGGACCTATATATAAAAGAAAAAAAAATGATACATCGATATATTTGTTCCCCTGGCGTTCCATTTAATTCATTAAAGTCAAAATATCCTCCGAAAGACGGAAAACTAGCTCGTACGACCATCGTGTCGGCCGTTTAGTCGAATTCACAATATATTACAATCCATCTATGGGACTTATCCCGCGTCCGCACCACTGCACCGTCAAGACCCAGAAAATAAATGGTAAGGAAAAAGCAAATAACCTAGAAAAATAGTCGTAAAGAAGAAAAAGCATAAAAGTTTGTAAAACCAGCCTCAGTTTTTCATTCACATTGGAGGGTTGAAATATGTTGATAAGGAAAAGGCAAAACAAAACCCCAAAAAACGCCGTGTGACCGTTCCGCAAAAAGCGCAATATCCAATATGAAATGCGAAAAAGTAAACTGACAATATCGAACGCCCCAAATCCCTGCGGCGATATGCGCTGTAAATGCAATTCGTACCAAGAGACAAAGAAAAAATGCGTGCCTGAAATGGCTGATATGAATATCCTCTGAAAATCGTAAAGGGGGGAAAAGCGAACGCCGATAGGTACATTTGGGTATTGCATTATTGGTGAGCCAGGTGAGTGAAAGGAAAAATCAACAAGCCGCTCCGTAATATCCGAAATTCATAGAAAATCGGCAAAAAAGAAAGAGGCGTATTCACACCGTACAAACTACATTGCACGGATTCGCCATGGCACACATCCTCGGCCTTGATATATGGATTCGGCGTCTCCAGCTCGTGGTACCCTCAAGACAGTGTTTCCCTTGAGAACGGTGGTAAATTTAGTCGATTGGGTTCCAGTTCGTTGTGATTTTGAGGACTTTGTAGAATAGAGAGAGCCAGATCTTCGTAAACATTTGTCGGTGACCTTTTCGTCCATTTCAGACCAATCTGGACGTCCCCGTGTAAACGATTCTGGAGTGATAACCCCTCGTCCGGTTGTTGTTCCAGGCGTATTTTGATTCAGGATTGCACTTGAAAATAGTTCATAGTGGGGGCTCGCCGCCATAAACCGGTTTGGTGATGTCTTTGGACCCTCTCGCCCCCATGTTCCCCAAGTGGGTGTGCGTCTACCATTTTCTGTGGTACCGTTCATTAAAGGGCTTCGATCATACTCGCCGGATGACCTATCATCGAAGGGTTGAACAACTTTGGGTGTTCGGCTCCGTCGGGTTTTCGCTTGGTCCAGCACCGGTCTTGAGAGTTTATGGGTTTGATCTGTTTTGTAGATCTCTGGCGTCGCAGTCAAGGCAAAGGATTTTGCGGCGAACGCAGGTGTGTGGTGATATCTTTCGGGTTTCGCAGATTTCTGCGATTTGGCTTGTTTCTTTTGTCGTTTTCTTTCAGCTCTTGAACGTTCATCGTCATATAGGCTGTGTTGTGTCGGTGGCTATTCATTTTGAAAAAATACTTCGTTAGTACTTACATGCCGAAAACGACTTAATGGGGAAGGCACATAGATGGTATCTTACACTTGGAAATTCGTCCATGATGCTGCGTTCGGAACAAGCCTGTGTCGTGCAGTCAAAGGTGATAGGAGTGAGGTTGTCGAAAAGGTCTTCTGGAAATTCAAGGTTGAGGACTGCCAATGGTAAAATTAGATCAGGTTTCGACAATTCCAATGACAATTGTAACTAATTTCCAACGAAAATGCTTTGAACAGGAAGCGCAATTTCTTTCGTAGATAATAATGAATAGGTAGCAAGATAGCCACAGACAAGAAAGTGTATGCAACCGTTTCCAAAAATGTCAAAGTTTCGGTCCATGCTTCCACTGTACCATTATATATATAATTCGCTCGTCTCTGCGGTGGAACAGGGTTTGTAGGAAACTCCCCATCTGGGGATGTCTACAGGGGTATGGTGCGGAGAAGAGGTTGCGACCGAGCTAACGTTCGCAAAGTGCCCGGGGTACTTAAAGCATGTGGACAGCTCTAACGTTAACATTCTTTTCAACCAACCAACAGGATGCTTGAAAAAATGCAAGCTCCTTGTCGCGCAGCAAGCAGAGCAAACTCTGACGTCGGTTGGTTTAACTTGATGGCGAAGCAAAGTGGGTATCTTACCTGGGAGAGAAAGAGGGGTCGTCGTAGCCGGCCGAAGCACTCCATCGTCGCGTGAGGAGGGCACGGAGGCACTTGCACTCAAGGTAACATTCTTGTCCGCCTGCTTTCTCCTCCTATTTCGAGGCAAAAGTGGCCCGATGACATCCATGCTGTGCTCAACTGGCCAAGAGTAGGTATAATAGCGCTATTATGCCGGCAGCACTGGAGAAGCCCGACTAACGGGGATTGAGAAACGGCAGTCGTCTGGAGCGAATTATTAGCCTAGCGGTTGGTACACACTTGATATCACTTGATGTCTTGAGTAATAAACTTGGTGGGCTTAAGGAATAAAGTCTTCACTCTGACCAAAGCAGGGTCCTCCCCTCCAAAATATATAACCAAAACTCCCCATTTCTTTTGCTTCAAATGGGGACGGTCTTTTCCCTACCCCAGAAGGAGATTTCGTGTCAAGTCGGAATAGTGCGTTGCACAGTAGAAAGCTTCTAACATCCACATCCGCCACAGTGGAGATATTTTCCAAATTCATTAGCTACCTCGAGGTCCCTCGGCAATGAAATTACATGGCTCAAAATCTAGGCTGTTGTGTCGTAATTGTGGCATCCGATCTCGGTAATCGTTGTCGAACTTTAGATCTGCGGGCGCTGAGAGACGGAGTCTCGCTCTTGATCATGTCTGTTGCCGTGTCTTTTGCAGGGGCATCATGGGAAAGGAGAAGAAGCAGAGACTCGAGTGAGCCGCCAGGCGGCAAGCATTAACACCTAATCTTAAGACAGATTGGTGCATTATAGCATTGGGCGGTAGACTGCAATTGCACAAACTAAGCTTTGCTCGGAAAATCGGCGCCTTCATAGAAATTCCACTTCATGGAAAGTATATGGTGTCGTCGCCTGTGAATATTGAATCATCTTTCCGGCTTCCGACTTCATGATCCTGCTTTCTTGGCGTCGGCTCTGTCGGTAAATATTAATTGTGGCTGCCGGACTTCCGTTGGTAAAGATTGCAGGTTGAAATGGATAAAGTTGGTTCCCATGGCCTGGCTCTAGATCAACATAACTCACATCATGCATTTATCCTGCTGCATGCTGCAAAACTCGAGAGAAACAAAATTCTCACAGAAAATTTTTCTCTCTCCACAAATATCGATCTGATTGCCTTGAGTTCTCGAGGTATCAAGCCACCTGATCGATCTTTCGCTTCACCCCAGGTCTGATCCAACGGGAACCTTGTTCTAAAAAAGCCGACGTCGCCGTTTGGACCAATCGTCATCGCGCCGATGAGATCATGTGGCCTCTTTGGGAAACGTGCCCGATCGAGCATCAGACCATTCTGTACTCTTCCACTGTGAATTTTTCGTGGGAGCTCGAGGTTTGCAGAAATCTCAAGATGTCGGGTCTAGCTGAAGGCCTAGGGGAAACCCGTCAATTTGACGTATGTCAAGATCGATCGGTCAATACCGAAGTCACAGTCGGAATTAATTGAATTTTGTGCGATTGTGCAATGGCGCCGCCACGGCTGCAATGCTGGTATGATGATGTTGTGTTAGCATGATGAGGCACCGGGCATAAGGGATTATGATGTTGTTGGAGAGGTCGTGAACACAGCCGTCACCGCACTGTATCCGGCTCTGCAGTTTACAGTTGCACAAAAATTGACCACAACGACAACGCACCGCCACAACCAAAAGAGGCTGGACGCTTTATTAACGGGTCGACACCTAGAGACGAGACCTGAAGATAATATACCTTGATCGAGGTCCTAAAAAAACCTTGACTACTCGAGCAAGCTGTAGAAACGGCGTTCCTTATATTACAAAAATATATACTAGCCCAAATACTTAATAATTTTTGACTGTTGAAATATTCAAAACCAAAAATTACATCATACGTATGGTGCATGTATATGTCGCAGATTCCTGAACAGCCAGAATGCGAAGGTCTGATGCTAATTCATTTCGGTCAATACCCTGTTATAAAATAAATTTTAGATTCAGACCGACGGCTTGATATGGTTGCTAGTTATCCTGAAGTTGAATTCTTGAGCCGCATTCAACTTCTGCGGCTGATACCCCAAAATTCTTAGAGCCTCATGGCTATTAGGGCGAGCCAATCAGATAGAACAATCTCTCTCGTGCGCCCGCACATAAAAAGTTAGCAACTGACAATTGCATTTTATTCATTAGTTGAAATTACGAATCAAGTAATTATTCCAACGACGTCGATGTCTATGCATGCCGTTCCAGCATAGAGGTCTACATCTTATTGCATATTTGAAATTCTATCCCACAAACAGAATCGAACTGAGCGAATCAGATGCCCTCCATGCAAGAAACTTGTGTTTCAGCTGTGAAGATTATCTCAGCCTTATATGCAGATCTCGACAAGCATAGTAGCAAACTACAGAAGTTTGTGTAACTATAGTTTTTAGAACCTTAATATACTAACATTTATATATGTATTTAATCTATCTCCAGATAACAGATTATGTGATATAATGACGATGCCTATTTCGCCGATGTAATATATGAGCAAGCTTCAAGTATCAAAGGATGGAGTTTTTCCATGGCCGGTTCTACAATGATAGATGTACTTTTATGCGCCTACTGGCTATTATATTTCTCCTAAAACAAATCTATTTAAATGATAAACTCCGTTTTATCTCCACGGGCCTAAATATATTTGATAGATTTCATTGATTCTATCAGTAACTATACCCGTCCCGAAATCTCGGCGGTGTATACCTCTCGATACTACCGTTGTCTAGAGATAGTAAAACCATACATTGAGATGGTGAGCGCGAGGGAAAAGCTATAAATTTCCGGCTTGAAATGGGTCTATCGTAAGCATGGCATTTCCTCACAACTTCGGGGCTTAAATTTGCCAGGATTCAGGATATGAAATTAATTATCTAAATAGAGAATGGCAAGGGTTGATAGAAGACAAGCGCGCATGCCTTCTATCAAGCAATTGAGAGAGCACCACCCCACACTTGACGCCCAACGCCAATTCCTCTGCGACCCACTAGGCCACAAGAACCTCGAAGAGTTTTATGCTCGAAACGCATGCTTCCTTGCTAATCTTATCCAGTCACCTGACAACGATCCTAACGCCAGAGTCAATCTTACTATGCGTGAGTGCGTCGAATACTGCATGGATGGCTAGAATTCTCTCAGGCAAGTACCCTGAGAGTTCCGTGTAGCAGGATTTCAGCGTACCTGCTATCAACTTCTATAGATTCTCACGACGCGATATACTTCGAGTCGAGATTGATATTGAAAGGAAAAGTCCTCCCGGATACCCCCGAATTGATTGGCAGAATGGAATGTCTATTGGAGGAAGCTGGGGGGTATCCCACGGTTCGGTCTGTACTTTTTTGAGCGGTGGGAGTATTATGTTATGGTAAGCATCCGAACGGAAAATATAACCGTCACCACAAAATATGTTAGAGGACTAATGAGATCCGAAATCGGTTTTAGGACGTCCTCAGACATCCCCAAAGTCTCTATCACCCTCTGAAGCACTGCAGTGGCCAAAACCAAGCTTTCCAAATTTCTTCGACATGCAAGAGCTGAAAATTCAGCTGTAACAGGACATACTGAAACGGAGGCCACCGTTATGGCCACGACTGTGGCATTTCCTGCTTAGTTAATAGTAGTACTCTGAGCCTTGATTCTATGACCTTGCGATTCCATATTTGATTAACTAAGTCTGGCTGCTTTAATTTGCTTCATGAGGCCTTCTGTCATTCCATTCGTGTTTACAGCTTGTATACACTTCACTTAGTGCGGTTTTTGTATGTCTATGTTTACCAAGGCTATATATATATATATAGTTCACGATCGTGTCTTTAAATTCACAATTCCAACTATAGTACTATCGCTTTTAGAAAATGGAGTTCCGAGACGCAAGGGCTCTGCTAGACTAGTACAACATAGCCTACAAGCCAAGGATTTGCCAATTCAAGGATCTTATCATTATATCGACTCTCAAACGTATAAGCCCATGACTAAATCGTTTCTTTCAACCTCCCTTACCTCACAAATAAGCTAAGCTATTAGATCGAGGATCGTTGGTCCACGAGCAGTCCAACGATTCTCACTGAATTCCAACAGATCTTAAAAAAGTTCATAGACAAGACATATCGTTTATCTAATTTACAAGGATCACCCCAGTCCGCCCCCCCTATCAACATGCATCCCAGGAATTGATCGCCTAGCTGATCGTACCTTGATCCACGCATTTACATATCATTTAGGATCTCTGTCAAATGGAAAGAAACCCTTCCCGTGGTATCGACTTACAAACCATAGAACTTAATAGCCGATCCAACAAATTTGAATATGAGGTTTGTTACGAAATCATAAAGCCACACATGCGTAGATGCATGTACGTGTTCCTCCGCGGAACCCGAATCTCCGAGGATATGGGGCCTTTAGTTCCTGCAAGGGCTGGTAGCTCCAATTTTCCATTATCCGAGAATTCCCTCAATACTCAAGATCGTCTTGTGAAGTTTTTATAAAAAGTCGGTGCGCAATGGAATGCATCAGCGCTTCTATCCAACAGAAAAGCTATTTAGCGGGCTACCAATTTCTCCATATGCTAGAATAATTTCCAACGTCTGCAGTATCAAAAGCCGAACGCGTAGGTAAATTCTCATAATACGGCACTTACCGGCATCATCGACCCGACACCCCGACCCCGCATCCAAATCCGAGCGAAAAAAAAAACAAAAAAAAAAAAACTCAAGAACTTCTCCTTCACCCCTCACTTTCCATTTCCCCCCATTTTTTATATATTTTTTTATTCTTTTCCCTTCGAACAGAAAAAAAATGCGGTGCAACTAAAACCATTAACTGTGGGACCAAACGCAAAATGGTGCAACCTAAACCTGTCTACTATCTCGTGCATGGCTAGGTGCATTGCAGCAAAAACACTTATTCGAAAGAGAAAATGTGGGGTTTTTCGTAGGCTTGACCAACATGAGATTCCCGGTGGACCAACCAGGTTCGCATGACGGGATGCAAAAGGGGCACATGACGAGTCACAACCTGCATATTTTTTGAGAAGGACAAAACGCGCGAAAGCTTTCGAAGTGGGGCCATGGTTTTTAGTCTTAGGGGTTTCTTATTTTCTGTTGATGCACGGTTAGTACTGTGGGTCGAGTGGATTAGGTAAGAATCGACTTGCATCAATGCACAGATGTCATAAGCATCGCTAGACATTTGCTATACCGTAGGTACGTAGGTGCATATTTATAAAACGAATCCTTCACACAATTGAACCCTTAGATTCTAAAACTTTTGATAAACAAGATCACTTTATCGATAATGACAGTGATAGATAGATAGCTATAGATAAGAGTGTAGTATCAAAACTAGAATTGATACTTAAAAACATCAAGAAATTTAACATCAAATTTTTGGGAGCACAGATGCCAGAGTAAAGAATATATTCAAAAGACGTTGAAGATAACCAGCTTGCAAATTTTGAATATCAAGGGATGCATGCATGCAATTGCATAGTAAAACAATAAGCAATCAACTTAGCAGAGAAAAAACGATAAATACCGATGCCCTTTCTTAAATATCTCTATCCCTACTCTGACTTCGAAAATCTCATTTTTTTTAAAGAGAAAAAAGAATGACTCAAAATAACTATGTATAATCAGAATGAAGGATGGCGCTGTTATCAAAAAAATAAAATAAAATAAAATAAAATATATAAAAAAAACCAGTCTGTACACGAAGATAGATTTCAAAAAGACGAAAACAAATCGAGCAGTGAAAGTTGTATCCCGGTCCGGCTATCCAGTGTAATCAGCAAATTTTTAAAAATCCCGTGTCTACAATGGATGCATCAAACAAGGCAGATAAAAACAAAATAATCCAACGATAACAAAATGCAAGACCTGGGAAAGTCGGGATGTTAAACCTTGTCCAAGAGACGAGACTCCGAAGAGAGAGTCTGCAAAAAGCATTGAAAGCAAAGAATAGCAAAGCAGCATGAACAGGAATATTAGAATTATGATAAAGACAGAACGGATAGTACGAATGACCAGGCGTGACGCCAAAAAATAAATATAAATAAAATTTGCATTCGGCAATGCCACCATGAAATGAATAAATCATGAGAACCCGAGACATATCAAAAGAATTAGAATCAAAAGAAAGAGAACTTAAACTCCCCAATACCTTCTTCTAATGTGTATGTGTAAATGACCGCTTTTGTTGTTGGGTGAATTCCCAACTAAATTAGGAGAAAAGTCGTTGTTTAGTCGTTCGCATTTTTAGTCTGGAAATCGTTCGTAGAAAAACGTGGAGGGGTCTCCTATTCATTAACCTTGACGGAATTCAAGCCCTTGTCCGTGAGGGCTAGTGCCACCATTCTGGCTATTCATATAATACCCATTGTTTTGTTGTTGCTGTGGGAGGTGACTGAAGTCTTGGTGAGGGACAACGCCATGTGTGGCCTGGCGGATCGGATACAGGGCAATGGCCTGTGGGAGTGGCATTTGCTGCTGAGCGTAGATTTGCTGCGTTCCAGGAGGAACAAGAGCGCGTGGGATGGAAGGGGGATAGGCATACTGAGGAGCCGGAATGCCGAGGTTTCCGTAGTGTTGTTGGAGAGCAACATCTGAAAGGTGGTCACTGATGACTCCTTGGAGTATTGGAGGACCAGTATTGATACGCGAGCCGATAGCACCCCCGTTGGCGTGAGCAAAAGATGCCGGATTCATAGCCGACATCCAAATACGAGTTTTGTAGATTTTGAATAGATCGGTAACAAGCGAATTGAAATTGATATAAGTATCCGCATAATAGTAGAAGGTCAGTTTTTTCCAGTCCCTGTTTCGATACGTGTCAGCGTTGGTTCTGATGTAGCATATTACAACTGCAACTTACATTTGGAACTCGGCATCCAAAATCTCCATTGGAAGTCGGTGTTCTAAGACCTTTTGCTGGCAGACCCTCTTGGCTTTGGCCTCGTTTGCTTCCTTGTCGCGTAAAGTTTGGATTTCATGCACTTGAGCCAAACGTTTGATCATCTTTGGCTTAAGTTCAGTTGCAGAAGGATCCGGGTTTTGTCCGGGGTTCAAAGCTGGGTCACCCCCCATACTCTGACCGTTCACGAGGGTTGGCGTAGGTCCAGAAGTTGTATTCGGAGGGGCAGCCCCACCCGGTCGACGATTGGAGAACATCATCAACCACTCGTAGTGGCGGGCTGCGGCTTCCTCCTTAAGCGTTTTAGCTTGGTTCCAGGTGACGTTTTCTCCGGTAACGGTACCCAAGTCCGTCCCTCTGTCAGCTTCGACGATGACAAGATCACCATTCTTGACTCTGAGACCCGTCCCTTCCTGAACGAAGAAGACGTCTGCACGGCAAGCTTTGAATGAGACAAGATACAACAATTGATTGTTCCGTGGAGCCATTTGTGTAAGTGGAGGGTATGCTGGTTGGTAGATGCCAGCAGGCCCATTCATAATTCGCTGTTGTTCTGGAGAAATACTCAAAGGAGGTATTTCATTGGGGGCAAATCCTGATCTAAGAACCAAGTTAGGGTTGAGTCCATGGCCATGGAGCTGCTGCTCGCCCATGAGATAATTATCGAAATTGATTACTGTTTAAAACGCCGGTGTTAGCATACGACCGTAATAAAACGATCTGAGAATGTCGGACATACCTTCAGGTTGGGTCGGGCTGGTATTGGCGTATTGATCCAAAGTCTGACTGCTCTGGGAAATGCTATATTCTTCTCCAGGAACTTTTGAGAGGGGCCCAGCAAAGGAATGCCGACGGCTCTGGCTCCCAAGATCTTCTTCGCCTCCAAATGGAACTCCCACGTTTTGCCAATGCTGCTTCTTGAGGAGCTCTAGCCGTTGGTTTTCTAGGAAATTCGTGCTACGAGGTGCCTCGCTGAATCGTCTACCCAAATTTGATGATTCGAATCCGCGGTTATGTCCAAAGAACCCGGAAGAAGCCAAAGCGTCAACTTCGTCATCATCGGCTAGTGCGTTCTCAAAATCATCAGATCGGTCTGTAGGGTTCGTGTCACTAGTTCGACCCGAAGCAGCTGTAGCTGTAATGGTTCGAGCTGAGCTTGAAGCGGTAGAAATAGTACGGTTTCTGAATCTGACGGAATCATACTGTCGCGAGTGACTAGCATATCCAGGTTGGGTGGAACCTAATGCTTCGATTGGAGATCCCTCATATTTCTCTTCAATATGATCTGGCGCCTCGAAGACACTTCTAAGAGGGCTACCATTGGCGTGATGCTCCTCAGAGAGCAGGCTTGGGCGAGAGGGCCGATGGTGTAATCCGGATAATCTTGAAAGAGTATGATGGGCAGGTGGAGATAGTCTAGGCCTAGCTTGATCTTCCAACTCACGTTGACCTACGGAAAATGACATGGATCTATAATTCCGTGGTTGAGGATTCGGAGGGATCGGAATTGAGAGATCGCTGGAACTACCAGGGAGCAAGGAAGTTGGGGATTGGAGAGCGTCTGTGTTCGAATATAGTGACCCGGGACCGGTGCTAGTGAGGATTGAACCAACGAGACCTTTTTGTGGATTTTTCCGGGAAGAAGATCCTTGATTCCATATCGATCCAGCGCTCCAAGTTAGATTGATAGAAGCCTTCCTCTCCTGGGGATTCTTGGAGGCTGGCCAACCGGAGAGATCAGCCAACGGGCTTGATGGGTTAGATTCCGGCAGTAAGGGTTCGTGGCCATTTTGGGTATTCAGGGCTCGGTTACGGTTGGAAAACTCGGCCGCATACGAAGGACGTCTGGAAGACATTGTGGAAATGCTCTCTAGTTTTGGATTTTTAAGGCCCGGTGGGAAGTATGATGCCGATTGGTCCTGCTCTTCATCCGACGAAGCCAGCGCATCCGATTCGGGTGTCTTACGATACATATCTTCTGATGCGTATGCCATCGGATCAAGGGAGCTAGTGAAGGTGTTGGAGTTAAAGGGTTTGACTCCAGGCATCCTTGCGTTGACGACCTTTGTATTGGCCTGCACAGGTGCAATTGGGTCAGGAAGGTCCTTTGGAGAATCCACACTGGAGACTTCGCTCAAACGCGGGGTATTTGTCGATTGGGATTCTGACATCCTATCGTCCGAAGGAACCGAGTTTGTCACAATTGGCAGAGGATTTACGCCACGTTGAGAGAACAAGGTGTTGTTGGGAGGCGAAAAGGTCTTTTCCAGAGGTTGGCGAGCGACGACCTCTTGGAGGTAATCGTGATGCTGCTGCCGAGTTAGATCTGGAAGGTGACCAGAAAATCCAGACTAAAAAAGGCCAAGCGGACCAACTGTTAGTTTTGAAAAGAATAGTCACCAAACTAGTATCCCCGGAACTGAATACAATGGCGGTCTGGGGATACCGGTGTGAATGTGGATATGTATAAATGTATGTATGCACTTGCCAGTTTACTCATATGAAAGTATGCTCAGGAAGATCGAAGAAATCTCCCTGTCTAGTTTAATATTTCAGAGGTTTTCCCCAGGGCAAGCGGTTCTTTAACCAGAGATCAAAGGCCCTGCCAGTCGTAGCGGTTGCTCCACTCTCTTGCTCTCTGTATGAAACCCAACGTGTGACGGCAAACCTGGACTGACTAACCGGACTGACTGACTGTGAGGACTAGGACTAAAAGACAGTGCTTGCTTGCTTTGCTAACACCACTTTTTTGCTTGGCGGCAGCCGACACCTGCGCAGCACAGTTAAGTCTCGCGCTGGTGTTATGTTGTGGGGGCGAGAAAGAGTAGAAAGAGTATCCCCTATAGAAAAGGACGACTGTGAGTTGGCGATGTGTGGAAACGAAAACAACCGGCGTCCTAGGCCGAAGATACGATAAGAACTTACCGTCGGGAGTCTCGTTCGTGGAAACAAGGAGTTCGAGTAAGCTTGCCCTGAATGAATTCGGAAAGCGAACTTTGGCCAGGAGGGAGAAAATACCAAGCAAGCACGAGGGGCCAACTCAGGACTCAGCGCCGCGTTGTTCGTCAGGAACCCGAAGGTCTAGGTCCAGATCTTCTAAGGGGCGAGTCCACTGGCGATGAAGTGAAGTCGGGTGTGATCCGGGAAAGCCGACTATTTTGCGGGGAAAGAAGAGAGGTCGTCCAAGCAGCTAGCTATCAGGCGATATTGAGAAGGTGGGAGGATTTTAAGTTGGTCTAACTTAAGTTTCCCTGTGAGAACTGACGACTGGCTGCCAATAGAGTCAAGTTGTTGGCCCTGTCTCAGCCTAGGGAAGAGGCAGGCCCATGCGCGATTGAATCAAAAAGATGGAAATAGAATGAATGCAATGCAATGGACGGGGAGATGAACCGCCTTTGCAGTGGCGACTTTCTTTTCTTCTTTTATTTCGTTTCCTTCCTTGCCCTTCCCTTTTCTTTTTAAATAGAGGGGAGTAGTGGGAAAGGGATTGGGGTAAATGTCGACTACGAGATAGTTCAAAATGAATTGTAGCTGACCTCGCAAGTAAGTATTGTCCAGAGACAGGAGAAGATTCAAACAGTTTCTATGCCTATTCTTGGCCAATTCCTGAACAATACCCCGTACTGCACTGCTGGCAAGATGATATCCAAAACGACAAATTCCAGAAGGACAAAAAAGAGAGAGAGAGATCAAATCAAGGTGTTTCTAATCTAAGCAATTGTTCTGCGCCGCAAAAGGAGGTTCGTCGGTGTAAGTAGTAGGTAGTATGTGTGTATGGTGTGTGGTAGTATGCTCTGGAGCAGTTGTGTATCGGCCGGAGAATAAAAAAAAATATCAAATAAAAGAAATTTTAAATTAAAAAAAAAAAAAACCTAGATCCCAAGGGAAGCTGAAGCCGAAGGATTCTAACGAGAGATGCGACAGGAGAAGTTCTGTTGAATAAGTATTAAGCTCTGACGAGACATTTTGGGGTCAAGGCGACAGCCAAAATAGGCCACGAACCTGGTCAAGGTGATCGAACGACGAGAGCAGACAAGTGTGGGAGATTCGTTATATCGTAGAAAGTCGTAATGGTGTGCAGAAAGCATAATCAAAGACAAGAGACTAAAAAAGCTGCAACTAAAAACGTCCTATTTCTGACGGGTCAGTTTAGCATGTCTGCACCTGCACCTACATGTAGCATGTATGTACCTACCTATACATGAAAGATGCCGCTGTGTTCTATATAAGACCATGGTTACGTTTGAGGCAGGACATTTGGACTCGTTTGATCCGAGAAAAATACCAGGCTCCTCGCAGTGCCTCGAACGAACGAGACGGAAAAAGGTTTGGAGAAGATATGTGTATCGTGATCAGTTGTCCACTTTTTTCTCGACACCATTCCGTTAGCGGGGAAGAGAAATCTCTCCTGCCCATCTGATTCGTTAGTTAACTGTGCTGGAGAACCTTTTCGACTTTTCGGTGCAGGGAACATTTTCAGGAAAAAAAGGAAGCACAGTTTTTCCTTTTTCTTCGCCTATTATCACACCAAACCCCCTCGACAATTGAGTTTAGCTGTGGGGAACCCCAGACGAACGGCGGACGCTATGCAACCACTGCTAACTTGCTTGTCCTTGTCCGCATGCCAATGCGTTTGATCGTTCAGGTCCATTCTCGAATGCAGGAAAAGTCTCTGGGCCGTTGGGCAATGACGAGCTTAATGCCAATGCATTGGAGTGTTCCGCACCTCATCAGAGTAAAGTTCCGAGTTGAGATATAAATCAAGTAAAATATCTTGGATTTCGGAGATCGAATCCAAGAGGCGTCTACCACTCGATTGGATTCGAGGTTGTCGTACCATGGTGTATCTCGATAGCTGAGAGTCTTAGTGAAGGGTTAAAAAAAATATAAAAAACAAAAAACAAAAATTTACTAGTGATATCACGGAGCATGCCGCTACTTGCGTCACAGCTAGGTTTTTGGTTTTGCCTTTGGGAAGGTTTATTCGCCACAGGACCTAACAATAACAAGAGGCTTGCCATCGGGAAAAACGTTAAACGTGTAACCTGCTCAAAATGGTTTTAAGTTATGGGTAACGAACTAGGCCTTGAGGCTAGCCATAGAGGTCTCGATGCAAAAGCAGGAAATTCCCATTCATACAAAGCAAAACTCGAAAAATTCATACCTCATTCCAATTCCGACGTCGAGACCCACCAGAGATCGAGGCTGACTGATCAATCGCCACTCAAGTGCATATGGAGTTTCGCATATGTAGCTCTACCAGCCGTATATGTATAGCCGTTACATGCTGATGGCAGTGCGTATAGTGGTGAGGTGAGGCATCTAGCGGACGTACAGAATCCGAAGCGAGACTACGACTAACCAACACAAATGCACATTAACTCCAACACTGCTATAGCTTTGGATATATCAAGTTCGCGAACCATATCTCAGCTATAGCTCCAGCCCCAGCTACATACATAGTATGATCACTGAATCACCGGTCGGGCCACCTAGGCGTTCAATACAATGTCTGTGGAGGGGTCAGTGTCATCCTGGTAGAGGCTCCCGGATTTTTTTACTTTAGCCCTTACTTGACCAATGCATCCAGACGCTTCTTGCCAACTTCGACCTTGTCTACTGTACCGCTGGTCTCAGACGATAGACCCTGGACCTTGTGCTTCCACACACACGCACGAGGTTAAACAGAATCGTTTGCAGAACCCCTTCGGTCCAAGGGTATCTACTACAGACACATTACGAAAAGCCGTATATGTCGAGGGACCGTGTTAACCTAACTTGTCCATCAAAGTTGGACCTTACCCAGTCCACGAAGCGGCTGTTGGTGAGATTTTTCGGTTCGTGACTCCATGTCAGGATATCTCCACACGAATGCAGATAGCCTAAACACCATTGGGTCGCTTAGGACTCCGTACGATAATCCCGCTGCTATACATCTTCCCTGGGTGGAAAATCGCGCAAATCAACCGGCAACTGACCATGTGAGGGAAGAAGTCGAGACATGCATTATTCACCACTCTTGTTTTTTCGTTTTCAAACAGATTTTAAAATGTCTTGGATAAACCTCAACAGTATTTACTTCGATACGACTACAAATTCATTGCAGACATATAAGTATCGGAGATCGGAGACGGAGGAAGCCAAATTGATATCGCCTCAATCGGATCCCGCCTCGATTGCGTGGCCTTGGCTAATATTAATCGTTCAATGGTTGGAAATATCCAACGTCGCCGGTTCAGGGAAAGCCCCCAACATCCTAGGAAATTCTAACACAAGAGCATTTAACTGACGCAAAGCCAGGGACGGTTCAATACGGCCTTGAGCATGTGCATTTGCGGCTGTGGATCTTTAGTTTCAATGGGTTGAGCTGCAGATTCCCACTTGAGCCTGGAGGGTATCACAACCTTAGTTCTATCTTGGTATTCAGTACTATCACCTGATATGCTCAAGTCTACATGACATATCGACACATATGCAAACGGGGTTTTCTCTCGCACCTTCCTAATATATCGCACCGTTAGCGCAAAACTTGGACTGTTACACAACACAGTACCGGCCAGCTATCCGATCTTTTTACATGAAAGCTTCGTCTGGTCACCTATGAGGAAGGAGGCAGATTGGCCTTCCTGGCTAATATCGAGAAATGCAAACGCACAGACGTGAACAGGCAGTTCTGTAGGGTTGAGATCGGGGGAGAAATGAGTATGTATGAATCGTGCAAAATTCGCAGCAGCGAAAATCCTGCCCAGACTAAGAGTTGACACTTCTGAAAACTAGATGGTCTCAGCTCTTTGTTAGTTAACGAAGCTGAGCAGAGATATCCTTGCAGCAATTGGGCTAGTTATTGATATTATGGGAAAGATGACTTTCCAAAAATTTGTTACAACGGACAGCGAAAAACCTTTCGTTTCAAGTCGCGAGACCTAGCATCACAGTTCTCAAATTGTCAGCTCCCCCAAATATTAAGGCTACTCTCGAGTTAAATTTGGTTGCCACTATTTTACCCCGCATTTTGAATATGGTTAGACAAGGTAAACGGCATGTCGAGTCTTCCCGCCTCACAGAACCCACCTGTATTGTTGCCCTACAAGCTAGCTAAGTTGGGCTTGGAGTACTTGACAGTGCATTGGGTCCCACTACCGACCAGAATCATCATGAAATGGTCACGGAAAATTCACCGGAATAGTGTGAAGGCTTGACTTGTCCCAGAGACGAGAGACGGAACGGCGTCCGTGTTGGTTGCATCCACATCTCAGAATGCCGGTTACCATTGTTGTTTTTTTGCTGCTTGGGATGGGACTCATATGCCTACACACCAACATGTTGACTAGGCCCCTCGGCATCTGAAGAAGCCGTGCTTATCGATGGTCTTAAATTTAGGTGGCGTGTGAGGGTGGCGAGCTTCATGGTCGAAACAAATCTTCGCCGTCATCGTCATCGCAACCGTTGAAACTCACTCGAGAAATCCGTCGAGGTTCCTGGTCATGGAGGTTGAAAGGGTTCACTTCGGTTGATACCTCGGCTCTATTGGCACACATGTATCCACCCGTGTCCTCATGTACTAGGAAAGTAAGTTTAATTTGGAGGCAATTTGCAAGCTTATGTTGGAAGGGAGTTCACCAATCTACTCTGCACGTCATCCAGGTTTTAGCAGCCGAGGACTAACGACGTAGCTTCGCGCTCGAGGATATGTAGCTATGATGTCGAGCATCTCCCGATATTTGTATTTATCTACTAGGATTCCTTGATCCCTTTTTTACGTAGTGAAATTATAATTACCCAAAGACGCATATTGTGACGTTTCAATCATACCTGGATTGGCGTTTCTATCGCTCGCATGAATTGTAGGACCTCCCATCTGCACAATGTTGACATGGTGCATAAATGTTTTTCAAACACGTGCGTTCGACCGTTAACGGTTGGCCACAGGTTACGTGAGCATCGATATCATAGACATCTAGCAGTTGTATTCTGAGACTTCGCGAGTGATCTGACAATTGCAAATCTGTTTGCGACTTAGTCCCGGGGTCACTTACGACTTAGTCCCGGGGTCACTTACGACTTTTGCTGGGATATCCTCGACAACTAATATCTTACGAATATGCTTTATAAGTTTATCAATTCCGCTTCTTGATCAAGACGGTTTATTCCTCGCAATCTTACAAAGGTAGCTACAGGTACAAAGAGTTTTACGTTTAGCCTTATACATATTTCGATCCTAAACTAATTACTGTTCTCTCGCCACTCGGTTCTTTTTTTTTTTACGCACATACCATGCGGCTGGGAAGGTAGATGCCGATATTTAGCAACTTATCTTTTACACTTATAAAAAATATTCAAATATGATAATGCTTTCATATGTCAAATCATAGAGGGAAATCCTCGAATTCATCTCGGAGTTCCCCCAGCCTATAGCTAACGCTTCGACGCTGACTCGACTAAGCTTTACCCCTTTGCTCTTATGTTAAATATTGATAACATCTTCCCTCAATGCAATCGATTTCAATCATTACGCCTTGGATATAGAAGTTGCACCATAGTATAGGCGGATCTGGGCCATCCATAGATTTTGCCGCATTGGCCATGTGGTTAACTTGTGGTCGTCGCTCCCAAAATGGAAGACTGTTCAAAATCCAACAAGGTCTCGAAACTCTTTCTTTTGAAAACAATAGCATGATCGTGATGTATCCTCAAAGTAAGACGGTCTATCAGCTTACGTAGATTTTAGCACCAAATAAATTATGACGAAAGAAAGAGGTTCATACGTCATGGTGCCCATTGCAGAGCTTCCCTCGAAGCATTGATGCGTTTTCATCAGGTATTTGGTGGTTGTAATTCTTGTGTTGTGACGACATCATTCGTGTTGAGCTTCAAGCAGCTGTAGATCTTTTGAACAGACACAACAACAAGACCATTCGCATTGAAAGCCACAAATCCATCTTTTTTTTTCCCTCTCCCTTTGCTCCTCCTCCTCCTCCTCCTCCTCGCCTTTCTCTCTTCACCAACACCTCACTTCCTCTTCATCATCAGACAAGCAAAACGCGTCTTAGCTTCCATCTCGACCTCACCACCATCAGCATCATCATCAAATCCATCTGACTTCTTAGCTTACTATTAGCTTCATCCTCTTGTTATTCCACACTGCTAACTAGCTCGAGATCTCGATCGAGTTCCCATCTCTGTTCTCGATCACTCCCTGATTGAGACTCTCGCGTGATTCACTTCATTCAAGGTACGTTCTCTGCTGTAGCTGCATCCCGTTACACCCTCTCCTTCATCGATCTGAGATTTATCAGGTCCAAAGCTCCCTACTAACTCGATTGTTTTGGTCCCAGACAATCACATCCACCGAGCGATTCCAATACTTCCATCCAAGGTAAGATTTCTTCATCAAACCGTTGCTATTTCTCGTTGCACGCTCCGGTCGCAGCGCGAACTTCCTATATCTAGCTCTCATCTCGTTGCAACGACATTAGGAAGTTACCTGCTTGTAGCATCCATCTGGCCTCACAAGCACCCATCTTACCTGGCAACTCACATCTTCTGAAAAACTGATGGAATGGCTTCTTCTCGTATTTCGAAGCCAGCTGCCTCTTCCAACCTTGGAAATGGTAAGTTTCATCTAAATCCAGCATGTTACTTCCTGGTAATGATCTAGCTAACATATTATCCTATCAACTGCAGCTGCAAAGATCCGTAAGGAAAAGACAACCGCGAAGTCCACGCTCAAGTCGCGTCTTCTTCAGCGTCGTCAGGGCATCACTGCAAACGATGCTCCGGATTCCAGTTTCTGGGACATTGAAACAACAGAAAATTATATTTCGATGAATCAGCAACGGGTTTCCCAGCCAAAGCGTCGCAACGACATTGTCGAAGCAAGCGTTTGGGACCTCCCTCTCACGCAAGAGGAGGTAGTCACCAGCAAGAAGAAACCCTCTTTGAAGATTCCAGTGAAGAATAGCTCGCCGAAGCCCAAGTACAAGTCTACCATCAAGGCTACCAGCAAGCTGGCTAAGAAGTTGGGTCCAGACGATGACTACATCCCTGATGAGTCCTCCCAGATCATGCCGAAGACCAAGAAAGTTGGGCAGCGTAAGATGCCAGCTCGCAAGACTAAGGTTCTAGCCCAGAAAGTCGTGGCCGATCCTTCGTCTCCGATCTCTCCCCGTCTTCCTGTCACCATCTCTTCTCCCCTTCCTCAGTCTATTGTCGAGGCTCAGGACAAAACTTTGGTACAGGAGCCAGAGACCGTTGCAAAGAAGGCTCGGCCGGTCTACTTACGTACAGCAGAGGCGATTGAACAGGGAATTGGGGCTCCTCTAGCCCTCAGGATGTCTCAGTCTGTTGTCATCAAGGCAGTCGCGGTCCCCACCGAGGATCCTATCAGACATTACTCACCTCTCCAGAGTCCCGTCGATACCTCGATGGGCGTCCTCGAGGACACCACGCTCGTTCCCGACGAGCTTGAAGCTGAATCCGCAGTTTAGGAAATTGCTGGGTCTCAGCTCGAGCCTGTGGGGGATGACGTGGTGGACGACGAGGACGTCCATCGGGGCATAGAAGAAGAGATGCCACCCCGGACTCCAAGTCTAACCCCCTCCGGCGATTCGGCCACCCCGGCCGACGCCAACCTCACGAAGTCTGCTCCTCGCCCAACAAGGATTCCATCGCCAGAGACACCCACGCATCTGCCTTGGCCGCCATCGCGCAGGTCAAGGCCGCATATTAGACGATGTAAGTTTACCTTGAGTTTTCATCAAAACCGAAATAGCTCCCATTCTAACAAAGATATAGTGAGCGTAATAACTACGCTCAAGTCAAAGAGCTCATGCAGGGGCTGTCCGATGCATTCGGGGCGACGGACATGCAGATGAACCACATCCGTTGGCAATACTCAAAGGACAAGAGCACGAAGTCTCTTGTCAATCGGTACAGAGAGATAGATAGCCCATCGCATCGACGTTGGTATCAAGGAGAAGAAGGATGCATCCGAGAAGCTAAAAAGAATCGAGGTGAAGGTTGAGGAGTCATACAACAAGTGTATGGAACTCCTGGGCGTTCTCGATGGCGAAAACTACGCTATCGACTTCCAATACGGTGTCGCTATTCATGGTGAAGAATACATGAAGAAACATTACGATGTCCCCAAAGGTTACGAGATCCCAGCCAATTCTGCCGGCATCATCCCACGCATCAACCATATCCAAGAGACCCTCACGGATATGATCGTCAAGGAGCTAAAGTTCACAGCTCATTCCGAATGGTTCTATAACGACCTGTTGAAGAAAGCCGTCCAAAAGGTCCGCAATGAGGAAGCCGACTATTTGACTAGCATGGACTCTGAATAACTGAGCGGCGAACACTGCTACGCGATTTGACATTCTGGCCAATTCTAAGGGAGATATTTTATGATTGCAGATACTTCTGGACTAGAGATTGGTCTGTTTAATTTTCGATTTCCCTTTTTTTCTCTCAAGACCACACTACGATTGGAGGAGTTGGTTATACCCTACCCATTATTACTCTACTCTTCACGTCGCAGCCTGACTATTTCATTGTCACTCTGCTCATGTTACACACTACCGAGACACTCTCCACTCTTCTTACGTTCATTCTTCTTTTTTATCTCGGAGCAAGGCCCGCTTCGATACTCTCCTCTTACGACTCAAATCGGACCTTACCCCTCTACCCATGTTCTACTATTATTGATTCTTACCGTTTATGATGGACCCATGTACATTAGCCAGTCTCTCTACTGTTCTTTGCTAGTATTATTGTTTTTCTGATAGTCGAAGAATCGAAAGGCTTAGGGTTTATCTTGAACTACTCGTTTCACTTCCCAAATGCATAAGTGTGATTCTATGATAGCAAGCCCTCATTAGACACATTGTTGCCTAAACGAATCGGTAAGGGATATCTCATCAAAACTCTAGCCCATTTACTTAGGTACTTATTTCCGATCTCAAAGTCATTTAATTTCATAGCTTGTGAAACCAAAGCTCCTTAGCACAACGTATCTTGTTAGCTTCACCACAAGACGGTTTAATTAACTTTGGTATTACGATCTACGCCCAAACCATAAATATATTAACACTACATATGTACACCCCGTTAATCGCTATCCCAGAACCCAAGATCAAGTAATTGAATCCTCGTGACCTAAGGCAGCTAACTCACTAGGCCTACCTAGACCTTCATCTGCCAAACTATTGTTGATAAAAAACGTGGCTGTAATTAAGCCCATAAACTTCCCGACTGCAGGTGCTCGTTGACTACTGCACACCTATCTGTACCACTTAAAACAGAAAAAGAGAATCAATAACATGGATCAGCCGTTGTGCAACTATCCCTCGTTTTCGTCTGATGCCGAAATTATTAATCATACAAGAATTCGAAGAAGGGCGGAACAGAATATCCGAGCGATCGCTAGTTGTACAGACGCAAGCTTGGTACTTGCCCACGTGACTCTTTGTGTAAATCGTTCGTCGCCGGGATTATTTTGATACATGGTCGTCTTATTATTCAAGACACCACGAGGTTGTATGCAGTGTCAGTTAAGCTTAAAAGTTAGTCGAGACACGCTTAAAGTTAACAAGCTAGTCCTACGTGACGAGAATAAATATCCTCCGTTGTATCAAAAGGACGGGACGATATACATATACCTACTGAGGTAGTACATAGTGGAGGTTTCCTAATTAGCCATCGGGGAGATTACAGCCCTCGATCGCTTTCAAACCTCTGATCATCAATTGTAATTTGTACGTCCGTTTATAGTTAATAGATCGAAGAGCGTGAAAGTAAACCTCAACAACTTACTCTAGTAGCATACCATGATATATCACCAAGTTAGAACTTAATTAGGATCTCATAGTTCTTTCTCATGCGCATAATAATGCATATGTATATTACAAAATCTATAACTATGAGGAGTAGGTATTTCTAATGAAAGAAGAAGAACAAGAAGAGAGGCCAACCGTTAAAAGGATAGACTTGAGACCCGAAGAGAAACACAACCTCCTAGTATGAATTTAGGACAAAGAGCAATTAATTGCACATGCAGGATAAAACTCTAGATTTGTGACTAAGATTTCGACAACATCTAGACCCGCAAAGCACATGAGCTGATAATATGAATGAGTATTAAGAAATAAGATTAAGAAAAAGGAAAGGGAAAACAGAACGCCAGAAGCCATGTATTGGAAGCAATTAACAAGATAACAGATCACAAAAGCTTAAGGCCAAATAAATATGAGAGGGAAAAACCAAGAAGAACGCCCGTAGTTCCGGTAAACAATAATAATAAAAACACCGAAATCCTAAGCCAGGAAACATGCCAATGACAGATGGGGTATGGGTGTTGATAGATGTGCCAAGTATTCCCTCGTTTTGCAAATAGGTAGGTAGTAGTATAAATGAAATGAACTGAAATCGCAAAAATACAACTAACAAATACGATGAACAACCGCTTCAAAACGCTATTTTGTACTTTTTTTGTAATGCATTTATCGAGGTGCTGGGCAGTTGGTTCTGTCTGTGGTCGGTATTATAAAGATCGTTAGAAATGTAAAATTGCGCGAAGGCCGAATTGAAAAAGTTTATGGTATTGGAAATTAGGGAGTCTGGCGTCTGTTGAAGTAGTGCCGATCACCGTTTGAACCACCCTCGCCTCGCTCGTTGCGCATCCTGTGGATGGTTTCCGGGTTCTAAAAGGACGCTTCGCTCATACAGTTCTGAAAAGCCCTCCATGAGTTGCTGATGAAGAAAATTGTTAGATATATTCCGTCATAACACGCTTTTGAAATTTCAACTTACATCGTCATTTATAGTTCCCGTGGCATCGAAGATTAGTTGATTTGTCATAGGATTAGGTCTTAGATCTCTATGGGGCATCGATTGACTGTTTGTCAACGTGAGGAGGATATCGCCCATAATTTCAAATTTCTTCCAGTTAATCCTAGCGCCGTCGCCTAGAAAACTTCGATTTCCCTCGTCGGCGGACACTAAGTCCTTTCGGTGTAGTGCAATGAAAGGAATATGTTCTGTCGTTGTATTTTCCAACGCTAGTCGATAGGCAAAGTGGCTTTTGTGAGTTCCCATCAAAAGTTCGAGTCGCATAAAGTTTTTATGAATAGCCTCATTGACAAGGCTACGGGTTAAGGTGAGACGATGAATGGCAAGGCCATTTACACCTGCAATGACTGCACCAAGTGAGTTGTAATTGTTCATGTGGCGAAGAATCTATGTTGTTTCTGTTAGCGAGCTCTCGACTATTCCGAAACGCTACTCGAGTCATACCCATGCAATGTTCATAAACTTTTCTAGTGCCCTCGCCCTGTGCTTCGCCTTCGGCCGCTCTAGGATGATACTAGCAACCCAGTATGCAACACGATTGAAGTGGACAATTAGTTTGTTCATGTATTTCAAGCTCGGTATCCTTTCTTTCTCTGCGGCAGGCACACTAACGTGTCGCACGAAGTCCCGAGGTTTTATACGGCTGAACATAGTCCAATCTATTCGTGTGAGTTCATGTGCGATGTCTTCATCAGGAAGCTCCATGAATATCGAATATTGTTCTCCGATTCCTCGAGGGGTGGTTTGGCCGTGTGGCAGAGAATCCAGCAAACTTGATATATTCATCATCCCTGCCTGAGCGTCCAGTGTAGGGCTTAGCGATGCATTTGAGATATAGCTGTCTTTCCTTGTTCTATCAGTGACTGGGCTGTACGCTGTGAGGCTATTGTCGTCACTCGCGCCGGATTTGAACGATAGGGTCGAAACTATCGACATATTCCGAGGTGGTGGAGAGTTCGGTTGTAGATATGGTTGGGTAATATGCATGGGGAAAGTCGGGCTGCTAGGTGGGTGGATTGCCATGTATCCTGGCATGCTGAATCGGTGCGAGTCTGTGTCCCTCTTCCCCCAAATTTGATCTTCGTCCTCGATAGGTCGGTTCAAAATTGCGATGATGTCTTTAGCCATACCAGCAAAGGTCCGGTTGCCTTCAAGAGAACGGGCGAAATCTATCGTCCGCTGTTTTGTATCTGCGTTCGCAAAGTCCCCAGGGCACTCCCAAACCCACCAATGCAACCTTGACAATATCCTTATCTTTTCGTTCATTTGAAGGAGGATGATAGGTTCGTCCTTGTTGACCCTCTCGAATTTCGCCAATATCGAATCCAGGAGATCCACCGGAGCCGCAAACTTTCTGAAAAAACAAAGCATAACGGTCGCAAAATCTTGGTCCGCCCTCGACATAGGGTATGCGAGTAATCTGTCCACCAAATCTTCCCATGCTACTCCATTGTATTCACCGGAACTAGAATTTATTCGCTGTAGAGCCTGATCCCGATCAAACATAACCTCACTGAGTGACGACGAGTGCTCAGGTTTTCCTTGTAGGACGTGAGGAGAAGCCGCTGATGTGCTTTTTGATCGTAAAAAGTTGGCCGCTACACTGTCATACGCAGCGTGGTCGGCATTTAAATAAGAGAAATCATCCTCATTCGCGGTTTCCCTCCCAAAGGACGGATTGAAATCTTGGGTGTATGCCCGAATATTTGACATCGGCGAATTTGGAGTTGAGTGCGAAGTTCTGCTTTGTGACAAAAGCATACCACTTGAGGCAGACAACGATCTAGTTGCCCTTCCATGATGTCCTTTCCCTCCTTCTGGTATATCTCGAGTTTTTGAAATCGATATTGATAACTCCGAGCTTGCGCGACCATGATTGGGCTTGGGATCAGAAAATGGCGAAACGGATCGCGCGCTGTATCCAGAGTTGGTTCGCCTCCGTTCATTCGCTTGTGTGGCTGCCTTTACTTCTGCAAAGCAGATATTGTAATCAGTAAACTCTGTTATCAAGAACAACATTTTGTAACCGCGAAAAAAAGTGAAAGCCAAGTCAAAAACGTTAAACACAACGTTCAATTCAAAAATTCTCGCAAATCTCGTAGAAGCATTTGCAATGGGGCGCTAGAGAGGTCTCTTTTGCAAGGGCTGGTCGTTGGTCGTAAGAAATATAAACAATCTTGGGTGGCTTTGTGCGACCTATGGTGGTTTTTGAGGTTGGGATTTGGGTCCCATAGGCGAGCCCTGCACCTTCCCTTTTCTGCAGCCGGCCGCCACGCGAAATTATAGCTTTGGCCACCAGCTCAACATCCCAAGGGCTTTCGACCCCGCTCTCGAGATCATACGAGCAACACGAGTAACTGAAGATGGGATGACTTTTACTGCAGAGGAAGGTTTTTCCCTTCCGAGAAACATGCATCCAGATCAAGAAAAATCCAAGAAACTTACCAGCTTTGCGCTGAATGATGTTAGAAAGCATCAAAGAAACACACCTCTTCTGGCTTTGCCCGCCATCAGATGAGGACGTCTCCACGACCTCCACGCCCAAGGTATGCTTCAATGCTTCAACAGCTTCAGGCTGTAAATCGCGCATCTGAATGGGCGAGTCACACTTTGATGCCACAAGAATCGTGGGAATTTCGGCCTTGAAAAAGAAATCTACACTAGGCTTCAGCATTTACCTGCACACAGATGGAATATCACGGTTTGTGCAGGGACTTTTGGTGGACTCACCTGTAACATCTGGGATTTTATCCAAGCTTGTTCTGTCATTCACATCAAAAATAACTAAGATTCCGTCGGCGGTCATGATTTCAGTGCCGTCGTGCAGCTGCAAGTGAGCCGTAGTTAGTATTCCCATAAACTGAAAGAAGAAGCCGGGTGATGCATATCAGGCGGCAACCTACAGACGGCCAAGTGAAATTACTACTTCTGATATCAAGAGCGCTTAAATCCATCTCGACGAGTCTAACGACATATCTTAAATCGCCGTAACGGTAAACTTTGAGACACAGATTGCATTAACGAGCCGTGTCAATATGTTAGAGAAGCTGCTCTCCAACCTACCTCGTTGACTAACACCGTTGATAGGTGTTCTCTTTGGCCCGTTGTATTTTTGTATAAAGGTGCTTTTTCCAGAGTTCTCTACCCCCAATACGACGATACAGATTTCCTGCGAGCTCTGGTCTAAGGAATAAGTCATCTAAGATGGGAGCCAGAGAGTGAGCTTCATCCCTAATAGAATATTTAGTCAAGTCTCATACCGTATCAGAGATTCTATGCGCATCATCAGGACTTGTAGGAGAATCTGAAGTTTGAAAAACCAAAAGATCGCCAGAGTTGCTGTTAAACGCCTGTAAGTCTAGCTGAGAATTATGAACGCGAGACATAACCCCTGGTAGGGGACTAGCCATGCAAGGTGGGAATTGTCGAGGGGCGGCTGGTGAAGTTGGAGAGATTTCCCCGTCATCATCTGATAGCTCTTCGGGTTCCAGTGATTCGGATATACTGCTAAACTGTCGGGCTGTAGCATCTGATGAAGTTGTGTTATAGCTGTACAACGACCCCGGTGACTTGGGTCTGAGCAACCCATCCTCTTGAAGTAATGCATCATGATAAAGTGCCGCTGAAGACGCAGAAAAGGAGGGATTACGGAACACGGGATGTGAAATTGGCGGTGAGAGGGGAGCGGGAAAAAACGGACGTGATTTTGATATCTCTGTAACCTCGGGTATCCTATCCGTCCGAGTGGGAGAGTTAATGGAAGGTGCGTAAGTAGAATTTGGACTCTGAGAATAATTAGATGCCGCGGACTGAGTTCGTTGGAGATTATAGGTTCCGAGGGTCGTTTGTGAAGCTTGCCCAGTCCCTAGAACCCGCGGATTACGCTGGTTCTGCGGTCGCAGGCGAGCCGGTGTCGCCAGGCAGAAGGAGGCCCCTGCGCCTGCTGCGGTGATCATCTTGGATTGGTGGTCTCCCTGGTTGAGAACCCGTGTCAGCATAAGAGACAGGAAGGGCTGATGACGTCGCTCAGAATTGGAGTAGATATCGATAATCTCAAGAATAGCCATTGCGAAAGTATAAAATAGTGACTGGACTACGTATACAACAGCACATAATGTGCGTATTGCAGATAAATGAATATCTAAGCGGAAAGAACAAGACCATAAATTTACCTTGAAAAGAATTGAATCCAAGTGCCTAGAAGAAACAGAACAACGAATTGGCTGATAGTCGGGTTTTGGGGTCACTGCATATCGAGTCGCCTTTGTTCGACCGAATGTTGGCTGAAACGCTGGTTCTGAGGCGGGTGACTTGTCAGTGCACTGCAACCAACTGTCGGTTTCGTTGTAAGGTACCCAACTGCACACCAAAACTGAATCGATGCTGGCGGTGCTTGTGAGGATTCTGAAACCGATCCAATCCAAGGATACACAGTCCTACACTGACTGACTTGAAAGAAGGAAAGGTGGAAGGAAAGAAGGATGAAGGTCGAGTAGGTGTTACCGCAGTTTCAATCCAGTGGAACGTGAATTCGAATGACGAGAAGCACGATCGAAAGCAGGTTGAAAGTCACGAATCCTACGAGAATTTGAACTCGGATACTGATCCCGATATACCCCTCTCGTGCTGCTGCTGACTGTATGTACGTACGTACGTAAGTAGTATGTATGAGGTATGGATGGTGGAGTTCGAGTCTGCGAGTTAAGCTCCCGTTCCAAAATGCGGCTGTTCGAAACTCAGTCCCGAATTAAAACATGAAGCGAGAAATCTATATTTGAATCCCCCTATATAAACCACATTCCCGGAACATTTAACTCTCCACCAGAGATAACCTCCGGATTCAGGTACGTTGAGTGGAGTAAGATCGAAATTTAGGACGGGGTTGAAGTTGCTAAAAGTTAACGGGCCAGATTCAGATTCGGGTTCAGATTTGGATCCAGATCCAGGTGGAATAAGTCGGTAGTCGTAATGTTGCAGTTGGAATCACCAGTTGTAGAAAACGAAAACCTGGAGAGGAACCAACAGATATGCAAAGTCCGCTGTAGGTAAGAAAGGAAGAACAGACTAGACCTGGAATTGCAAGTTCAAAGTGGGTACAAGGGCAGCTAGCAGACCCAGCCCAGTCCAACCGACGACGCTAAACTCAAGAGACTGCTAACCCTTGACCTTTCCAGGGAGACTGCAGACGGGCAAACTTCGACAAAGGTATGGTTCTTGCAATTGCGGGTATGTACCAAGACTTGAACCAGTACCTTGGTAATGCAATGAGAGGACAGAGTGAGTGAGATATCAACTACCTAGGCAGTTAAAAGTCTAAATTTTATTATCGTGGGAATATAAGAGCTGGGGTCTGGGGTTTCGTATACAAGGGCTGCGGAGGAACGGCCGGGGGTCAACCTGACAAGCGACGGCTGAACCCCAATGGCCGGTATGGAATGGTCAGTCAACTGATGTCAAGAAATAGACAAAAGGTCACGAAAACTACTAGCAGAGCATGATATGACTACTTGCGTGGCTCAAGGTATCCAAGTTTTTTCCCAGTTTAGTTCGGAAAACTACCCCTCAGCACAGCTCTAACATGAAAAGGAAGTTTTTTTATTTTTCCCGCATTGATTGAAAAGCAAATTTTAATGCAAGCGGAAAAAAGGAATGCGTGCCAGAGGAACCGTTAACAAGCGAGATATCACCGACGTCAAATGCAAACCGGATCAGTTGTACGCAAGATACTCGAACTCAAGTGGAGCCTCTAATTTCGGGCAGTCCCCTCGTGTGCCTTTTTTTTTTCGTTTTGCCTCTCGCGATCGAGACCAGACGGCTGGCGACGACAACTCGAGACTCGGCTCTCGGCTCCCGCGAGGGGGTTTAATTGAGCTAACTATAACATGACCACAGGGCCACGCATTCGAGCGAGTCTTTTTCATTCAATTCTCAAGTTGACTTGTCACCAGTTCGATCAGGCGTTAGTATGTATAGATGTACGATGAATGAGCACTAACAATTGTTATCTTCGACGAGCAGCCGCCAGCTAGAAAACTGCTCATATGCTCATGCATCAAATCATGATATCAGCAGTGCATATAAAGACGCAAGGAGTCGATACGCCTTTCCAATATTACGCATATCTATTACTCATCTCACCGGACTTGCTTCTTGTGCCTTCTTGCACGCTTTGAGTGGCTCGACTTACGATCGTTGAACATCGTTCAAAATTGACAGTGTTTGTCCTCCCGGGAAATATTCAAAGCTCCATGATGCCAAGCTGATTCTTGACTCGTTGACCACAACTTCATATCATCATAACTTCGCATTCCATATGACAAAATACCATCGGGCATTGTCCCGTGCCATTCCTCTCCCCAATGCAACCTTGTCGTCAGACCATTTGTCCATCAGCCGTGGACGAGAGAAAAAAGACAAAAGCAAGGGAAAGGGAAAAGAAAAAGAAAAAGCCCGGTGGAGGTGGGGCTTCGCCAGCTTTCGCTCGCGAATCAAGTTGAACGCCGTCCACGTGGAATTGTAGGAACACAAAACTTGGCACTTTGGGCTGCCAGTAATTCTCGCCTGTGCAGGTTGGATTTGCGAATCAGCTTCGGAGCCCATGCTTATTTCTTCAGTGTCATCAGCCCCCCAACTACAGGATCGTCGATTATTAGTCCGCGGACCAGGTGCTAGATTCGGATTTAATATTTAAAGCTGGTGAAGGTTCGGGATATTTCTGCACGATCTTTTAGTGAGTTTCCGAAATCTGAAGGATGGTTTTGGTTACACATTTGCATTCGACCTTTGAAATCCCAACATCATGATATCATCCCCGATTAATCTCATTTCTATTTTCAGTGAACGGGTTTTGAGTTTGGAAAAATGTCTTTGGCTTGCAGATGTTGAAACCAGAGGCCCGGAAAGCTTAGGTATCGAACCTAATAGCCATTAATGTTTTCTCCCCACTGTCGCGCCAGCCCACCGATGGCCATTCAGCCAACATTAGCCGCTCCAGCCGAGTGATAGCATCCAATAACAATCCAAAGTAGGCCCAGAGAAAGTGATTGACGAAGACATTTGAGCCACACGAACAAATCAATAAATGCTTGTGCTACATCGGTTTATAAATCGCCACACAGGCAACAGCAAAATCGAGCGTGACAATGTGCGACTGATCTCCATTTGCTACTTGAAATTATAGGGATTACGAAGCCGCATACTATATATAAAAAATAAAAATTATACTTTGGCACTCCAGCCGCTAAACCCCCTTCAGGATATGGATACCACGATATCCAAGCAGCTGATATATATTGGAGGCTACAACAGTACTCTAAACTTACACAAATAACGAATACGAGACAGATCTACGCTTGCCTATAACCAACGTCACCGCTCCAAAGCCATGCCACAGCCACCACATCCCCAGACGAAAAGCTCGGCCCCATTCCCGATTTCCGATACTTCCTACCGCCCCACCGCCAAGTCCATATCCTTATCCTAGACCCATGACCATTCAAGGATTTTACCGAAGTCGAACCGAAAAAAAGGGTCAAACTCCCACCTTCAAAGTCCGATTCCTCCAGCTTAGACCACATATATAGCATAGAATTTTCCTTGCATAGTAAAGGAGAAGAACACGGTAACCCTGCTACATGATACATTATGCACGAACCGCACTAACGATAATTCCCACGATGCGATCCCATGCCTTTATCAACGAATGATCTATCAAAAATATCCAACAAGTGGGTCCCGGGATCCTGGTATTTGGTCTGTCACACCTGGACGACGCAAGTGTCACAGCCTTGCCTGGGGAAACACGATCGGAAACCCGTTACCTTTTTTTTACGGGGTAGCGACGGAATCTTCGCCAAGTAGTCTAGGGGCCGTCTTTTCCCCAGGTGAGAAGTGCGTGATTTTAAGATCTGCAGACTAGGAAGGATATAGATGCATCGCTAACTTTCTCTACTGAAGATACTCCGACTAATTACCCTAGAATACGAACTTCCTTTCCAGATGACTGAAGCTACAAATCACGCGTTTTTAGAGAAAGAACTAACTTCAATAGTGTTCTAGATCCGGTTGGGTGCCTATCCAATCTGCAGGTTTGAGCTCAATTGATGCATCCAAAGACTATAGAGTACGAATCGAGAAATTACCGACAGGCCATTTATCCTGGGCGCAAGGCGCATTTATTTACCATTAACAGGGTTCATTTCAATCAATTTTCAGGGGCAGCAGTGCTACATCCCAGTGAAGCAGTCTAGAATCAGCACTTGCTGTGCAGCAGTCATCGACCTGACCACAACGCAAAATCTAAGGATAAAATACAACAATGCTTCCTAGTTTCCGGCCGGCCTGGACTCATAGACACAACTAGAATAAGAACAAAAAATACCAATCAAGCAGCCAATATAGTTAATACCTATACCAAACTAAAACCATCCTCTAGACCTGTTGAGGAGAATAGTAATTCCCTCCTCGGAAAACTAACACATAAATTCGCTGTCCTGATTTTAAGTCTGTAACGTTTAGAAACTGAGGCGGGGCTTGTTTGGATTTATACAAGCTGGGGTTCTTTCTTTATTATAGTATGAACTGGCAAGGTTTTGTTCGAGACCATATGAAGCTGTATATAGTAGATTATTGCCAAATATCCAACACTAATAACACATACATCTCCCAACAACGTTATGTCAATATATCCGGAAAGGTCCATTAAATTCTCTTAGATGTGAAAAGATTTGATGCAAAATGTAGAATACGATTACATCGACACTGCCATCTAAATGTCAAGCGCGCAGAAAACTACTACAGTTACGTCGGCTAGATTAAACCGACAGCGTTAACCGCGCTATTCACTACTCTTTCTCCAAACAATATTCCAACCAAACCGACATTAACAAATATTAGTTCTGGACTGTGATCGACACCAGTCGCTAAGTGAAGCAATAGTAGCATGAACTTTATTTTTTTCTCACTCTACCTGTTTTGTCGCATTATATAGATTATCATTCTTCCTCTAGTCTGTTGTATTTTTTCTATAGCATCTATTCTAATTTGGTAGGTAAATATAAATATCTTGGGAGCGAGAGGCCGCTAGAACCTTGATATCCGATGAAAACCACATCAGAAATCTATCTGGTTTGAGCTTCAAAATATATTAATAATCATGTGACATTCTAATTAGGCCTTACGTCTAGTCTATACCTAAGTATGTTATCACAGAGGGGAGAAGATTGCGCATATTCAAGGTGGAAGGGAGGCTGGCAGGTAAAAGATGTTAAGAGAAAGAGAGAGAGCGGGAAACACCCAATCACAAATTTCCCTAGTTTTGAGCTTCAAAATTATCATGTGATATTATAGATAGGCAGTACGTTTGGCCTGGATGTATTTCTAGAAAGAGGGGGGGAGAGCGGGGGCATAGATTGGATTGCGCATATATATAATACTTAGGTTGTGTCTCAAGATATGCACGTCGAGTACGTTATAGCTTGTAATGGAGTCACATTAGCTTAGCCCTACTGGTGTGGGCCGCGGCGCAATACAGGACTAAGCTTAGCCAACGCTTAAGTTAGTCTTTGTCGATGCTACAAGGCTATAGGTACTAGTACCTAGGTAATCAACTTAGCTACGAGGTCTGCCCTTCATTAATCTCCCTCAATGATAGATTCGCCAGTATTGACATTATGTCCCGATATTCGAGTCCAGGAGTATAATTGTGTATCCAGATCCGCAACTGACCTGCCTTATCTTCATGCCACCTTCGAGTATCCCAAGATCCAGTTTCCTCCATATCCCCTTCCGCCTCTTTATCTCTTCATCGACTTCCAGCGCCGTTGGTAAACACCTGTATTCTCTCCCAAACCCCGTTTGCCCCATATCACTCCCCCCAGAAACCCATATGCCTTTACCACCCTCTTCAACTAGCACAACATAGTCTTCCCCTACATTAACCCCATCAAACCCCACTGGCTCATTAGTTTCAGGGGAAACTATATCAACCATAGCAACTTCTTCGTCTTCTTTCACATTCTCGGTGCCCGAAGTTAACGAGACGTTTATGTTCTCGGTCCCATCACCACCCCAGATGTATACTGTCCCATCCTCTGCTAGCGCCCCCTGTACATGTCCGCCGGAGTTTGCACTAATGTGTTCTATAACAATCCCTTCGAGAGCTGTGACTTGGCCCCAGCCTTGAGCATTAGAACTAGTTGTTGAAGCTATAGTAGCATCGGGTGAACGACCTAGGGAGTTAAACCGTTTATCGCCGTATGTATATATATTGCTGTTTGAAGTCAAGGCGATGAAGCCGGTGGATGTGGAGGCTATCGATTTAAATATATCTTGCTGTAAAACGCCTTCACCAGGGTAGTCCGAATCCAGATTAAAAGTTGATATTGGAGAGGTAGTATTAAACGATAATGACTGCAATGAGGCATCATAGAGGTGCTCTGTAATTGAAGGTATTGCGGGATATACTTTAATTATGGAGTTTCCCGCCCCAGATCCCACGGTAGAAGACGAATACAGGAAGCAGATTTCACCAAGTCTGTTTATCTGTATGTCATCTACTGGATTCTCGGTTGCAGTACAACGAATTACTGCGAATGACCAACCTGACAGTGAAAATGTACAGACGCTCCCGTCCGATAATATTAGACCGAGGAACGCCCACCGGGTCCCAAATGATTTCGTGACATTGTGAGCCTGAACCCCCAGAGGAAGCGGAATAGCAAGCTCCCGGAGTCTTCTAGAGTTACCCGGCGCAAGCGTCGGGAGGAGGCCACGGAGGTAGATATTCCCGTCCCGTTCAACTATTGGGATCAAATTATAACATTAGTATCCTATCGAAAGCATATTAAATGACACGTGCGAGATGTAATTTGCAATCGAGACTGACGGAACAGATACAGTCAGGTGAGAAGATGAGTCGTACGTCATCCTTAGTCGATTCTAGGCACACCCAATTGGACTACGAGACATATATCTTGACACATGGTCTCGTCTATGTAGGTACGGACTCTTTTTCTCCTGGTGCCTATAATCAAGCTTGGACGACATATTGCCATTCAATTAAACAAACGAAAATATCCGTCTGCTCAATTTACTCAGAATAAGATGTATGGGGAAGAGCTTACCACAGATGCTGTTATTCCCCACATACAAAACTCGCATGGACTCCCTAGCCGTCATCACAACCGTGGGGGTATCCACAGATGTGAACAAATTAGGTCCCCGCGTCGGTTCTGCAGGGGTATCGTCTCTATCCGCATTCTCGTTCTTCAACCAATCGGTATATACCTCCGTCGCTTTCCATTTCGTTTCAATCCTCCAACCTGGGCCGTCAATCAATTGACCATAGACATTACACCCGAAAGCGAGCAACTGGAATCTTCCGCTGCCGCAGCCGTCGCTACCTCGACTTGAAGATTCCATGGGCTTGTAGATCTCCGATGGGATATGCGCCTTGCTACCCCGGTAGTTCGCATTCAGGCTTGAAATGTCTGACACCGAGGTGATAGGCTCCAATGAATCCTTGCTGCATGTTGATGATAATCTTCTTCTTTTCCGTGACGTTGAAACCACACCCGCTACGCCAATGGACTCTTCCTGTGGATCCATCCACGTGCTCCCCAGAGTTATTTTTCCCCTCTCTTAAAAAGAGTCTCGAAGGGAGAAAGCAGGATAAGAAAGGCAAGGGTTGTGGGTGGAAGCCTAAACCCAAGTACAAGCTAAATGCTGGCTGTAATCCCTTTAGGACATCGTGCCCCCGGGGTCAATCCGTGGCATTGCATCCTATTCGAAGTCTGGAAATACTTAGCGAGACACAAGCCCACCTGTTGTCATGTTGGGGCCAGCCTAGAACGTGGCGCCGTTAAGTCTCAAAATCGTTGCGTTGCGAAGAGGAGGGTGTGGGTCCAGTCCAGATGCGATTTGAGGCCAGGCAAACTCGGCTCCAGATGCAGAGCCTCCAAGCCCATGTTTCTGAGATCGGTGACATCTTATCTGAAACATCTGTCTTCTTCCTTTTTTTCAAGGACTTAGTATCAACGTCAAAAAAGTACGTGTCCCAAAAAATATATTAATTCGATGAAGATATCAATATTTACATCGTGCATCGTTTTCTCCATCAAGGCAATCGCTAAAAAGAGTGGTCGGGCTCCAAACCCAGTAAAATATTGATACCGATCGTTAACAAGCTCTGACGATGTAGGAACTTTCGGTTACCCTTTCCTATCTTATTAACTATTGCAGATGTATAAGGTACTTAGATACTTAAGTACTTGCAAAGAAGAAAAGAGGAAGGATATATATACAAAGCCATCCGTACACCGTATGTGGATGGCTGTATATGGACCCGGTTCTGGTAGCCTTGTATATAATCTTCATCCGACACATCCATCTCGGCATGCCGATCTATGGTAGAATAGCAATTGAAATCTCGGATATGATAAGCACGGAATTCTAGGATACCGGGGCTAGGATAATAGCCGCCTAGGTATCAGAAAGTTCTGCAATGTTGGAAAAAGCCATGGATATAAGACTTAAAGGACGGTTGCGGCTTAAGGGTCCTGCTTCCTTAGGCAGGGATTGCAGGTATCTTCGTATAGAATCCACGTGTGTATGTACAAGAACACCTGCCTATAATCTACAAACCTAGGAGCCTGCAGATCGACGGCCTGGGCAGCGAGCTCGAGACTTTCTACAAACAACTTCGGAATTGATTGATCAAGTCAATATATTCCTCAAAGGTCGACCGATCTTGTTAAGTTCGGCAAACCGGCACCACCTCGGAGCCTTTCAGTCTGCCGATTGATCTTCGGCCACCTATACGGAAAAAACTATAACTTCTTTTTCTACTGAACGGGTGGCAAACCCGCTTCTTTCCATCAAATAGGGAAAACTACAGATGACGAATCTTTTCCATGTTACGATTGGGCCCCCGTTTAGACTGGGGTGAACGCAATCTTCTACAGCTCTAGAACATGTTTTTCTTTCATTGACGATGATCTGATATATTTCCGGATGGGTTGAAGACTGAGACTCCTCCAAATTCGAGTATAGTTCGGGAGCGAGAGGGGAAAAAAAGTCTAACGGATAAAAGCATATAAAATATGAATTGAGTTTAATGGTTTAGAAGTGCCGAAAATAAGCAATCCGCTAATGCTACCCGATCCCTTTCCCAATGTTGAAATGAAATGAAATGAAATATATACATAATCCCAAAATTAAGATTCTTCAAACACAAATGGGATGTAAGTTTGTAGGAAAACAAAGTATATGTAAATGTAAAATCTCTGGTACGCCGCGTGAAGAAAATGTCGCTGGAAGTATTGCCAAAAAAGAATAAAAAGAATAAAGGCAAAAAATTATGCATAGTGCGAAAGATGGGTGTCATCGTCGCGAAAAAGGCAAGGCAGAATGAATGGGAGGAAAAAAAAAAAAAAGATTTACAAAGAAGTGGGTTCTCAGGCCCTTTCCCTTATCCGAACCTTAGGTATTTCTACTTCCGCTGTTTGAATAGGCTATCACCTAGCCATTTCCAATTGTATCTAGCATTATCACCGCCAAGACACTCCAAAGTTTGTACCAATTCCTCCCTGAAGCCAGCAACACAGTTGATATTTGGCTGGTTTGAATGCTTAAGGGGAGTAATGTCGTTGCCGTAATTGCAGAGGAACTGTGCGACTTGGCTCGGTTTGGGGACGCATCTATTTCCCGAAAGAATTGAGTCTTTCCAAAACCGATTCCATGCCTCGCGAACTTGGACACGAGTATACATCTCGCATCCGTCTTTGTGAGGACAGGATTGCGTATGGTCGTAGTCAAAGTCGTCCCAGGGGCTGTTTTCGTGGAAAGATTTGATGCGACGGACATAGCGGCACCACTCTGCTGCAAATAGCTGTTGTAATTGGGCAGGAACCGAGTTTAGATAATCGTTCCAACGTTGCGATGGCTCGCCACAGTCATAATCTGGGTAATCGTCGAGGAGAGTACGGACGGCCTCGTGGAGAATAGGCCGTAATTGTGCGGCTACTATTGCCGGAACATTTGGCCGTTCACCCGCAAATGGTGCGCTGGCTTTTATCGTTATAAGAGGATTGGTTGTAGCGGTATTGCGGAGATGATTTATGCAAGAATGTAAAAGGGTTTCATTACCCGTAATGATTGCGGTACTCAGGAGGGAGCATATGTTCGAATCGTCTGGTTGTGTAGAAGACCTAAAAAGCGACGAGTTAGCTCATTCTCTTGATAAAATAACTTTAAATATCTTCGAAATATCTTCACGTACATGCAGTCATTCAATTGAGAAATGACTCTTTTCGGTGAAATTGGGTCTCCCATAGCTACATCGCAAAAGGATGCGGCCGCACTAGTTTTATTCCGAGTCATGGCTGTATCGCAAGAACATTTGGACCTGTTCTCGTCAGATACATGCCCCATTGCAGAACCAGATTTCCTCGATAGTCCAGAATTTGCCATTGACGGAACTGGTCGTGTGGGCTTCGAAACCTTCCATTTTTTACTCTTTGTATCGCTCGATTGCGCCTTAACTTTCCTCAAGCTAGGTTGGGTATTGCGAGATGTTTCTCGAGATCCATCTCGCAATTCAGTGACGGTGACGATAGCAGAGGTCTTGATATCGTCAAACCCATTGTCATTGTCGGTCTGGTTTGGTACAAGGGTGACCGTGGACATGTTACCGAGCGGCTGAAACGAGTGGGTCAGAGTAGATAGCCTTCTAAGAGAAGCTTCGCATCGCTTCACTAGGGCATCGACCTCTTGTGGTCGTTCGAAAGAAACTGGCGATGGTAACTTATGGGATAAGAATGGGTCGTGAAGTTTTGGAAGTAAAGTCAAAGCTGGTAGCTGGGGCAAGGACATTGGCTGGCTCATATCGTCAAGCATCTTTTCAAATAAAAGAAAGAGAAATAAGTAATTATGGAAAAGGGTCCGAAGAATATTATACGATATATGCGCCGTGCTTAACGCCCTTATATTCCGAGAGACTAAGAAAGCCTCCTCACTTCAATAAGTAGGCTAGCTTCTGATCAAATAAGGAAGTGGGCGTGGGTCAAGATGTCGACTGCAGATTGCGAACGCTAGTCTGGTATAACCGTAAAAACGAATGTGTGAGGCTAGGCCCAGACTGAAGAAAAGAAAAGGAACGAGTCCCGTGGAAGGGGATACAGGGTGCTGCTGGGACCGTAGGCTGGGGATTTTATGCACGTTAATGCACGTTCCGGCTGGCAGGAGGTGTGAACTCTCTTTGGGTGCCCAAAAGAGACAAGACTCTGGGTGTGGTAGGCGGTTCCGAGGGCCGTATAAAATTTTCTTTTTTATCCCCTCTATTCTAATCTAACTTTTGCCCCAGACACCTCTTGCGGAGGGGAAGGCCTATCTGTTGTTATTATAGTGTCGTAGGGGAAAGGACCGAAGTTGAGGAGTAAATATAAAGTTGTGTAGGATATTATCCCAAGTTGACTACTTAAGTAGCTGTAATTCGAGATTCGAAGTTCTGGTGAGAGAGAATATTCTCGTGGGTTTGCGTGCGGCTGTTGTAATTCAACGGTAATATCCTGTCCCACCGCGCTCACGTTTTTATAAATTTTTCTTGCTAAGAAGATGTGGCGAGAAAAATTTAGGCCGGTTGGGTGCGATATCCGCGCTGGGACATGAAAAACGGTGGATTATTTGAGCCGGGTGGGTGTTATTATCGCTGAATGTATCGTTGGATATTAAGCATGTGGAGGTTATATTATTAAATATAATAGCCAAAAAAGTTAAATAAAACTATCGAGCGGTCCCTCGCTCGCTGATAATTTATTTTTTATTTTTTTTCTTTTCAGGAGAAGCCGTGAAGTTTATAACAGAAAAGTAACAATTAGGAGGAAAGCATCATGAGGTTGTTCGAATTTCAATGCAAGAGGGGTTTGAGCCTTTTCTATTAATCAGTTTTGCCTGTCTAATCCTGTCCAAGAGCTTGAGTCCCCCAGCAGTTTTTTTTTCTCACGCTGATCACTATCAAGTTCAGGAATTCTTTACGCAGGCTGTCAAGGAAGCCCATAGTAGGCTCACACAAACAAACATATCTTTGTCCGAACAAGGGAACGAGGGGCATCGTGGTTTTGGTCTGGTGGCATGTTACTTTTTGCTGGCTGAGCAGCCGCTGGGCAGTGGCATGATCAACCCACTTTTGTATCCAGGCCCATTCCAGGCCATACTTTCGTACCCGGCAGCGGTGAAATTTTTTTTTTTTTTTTTTTTTTTTTTTTTTTTTTTTTTTTTTGTCGGTTTACAGCAGGGTGCAGCAAGCACTCTGTACAGAAAAGAACCTACACGCCACTCTCCTGTCCGCACAGGCAGAACTAATGTTGGAGGATACAAAAGTATGCACAAACTGGCCAACATCTGGGCGCTGACTAGTCGATTCCGTTTGAAGATCATAGAAGCTTCGGACATGGGCAGACTGTTGAAAACTCAAGCCGAGTCGAAGGTTAGCCTGTATACATGTTGTATCCAAATATCCATCGCCCGTATGCATCCCAGGAGGCCATTTCCCGTTGGGTGGGGCAAAATCGATCCCAGCCAACCGGCTCAACACCGGGGTCACTAGCCATACTTTGGCCATGTGCGAAAAAAAGGGTTCAGAAATCAGCAACTAGATTCGTGTCGCTCCGGAGTAAAAGACCGAAAAATGTCACCTGCAGTGAAAAAACCGATCTAGGTTGGGCCTAGCTAGAGTCTAGACATCGGGTTCTGCTGGCTCTATCGAGCTATCGATTCTTGAATTCACTCCCAATCCTGGCAGTTGTAGAGAGGAATCGTATATCTCAACATACACACTACCTTCCCACGCAGTTCTTAACAGAATTTCAGCCACGGAACACAGGAAGATGTTCAGTTGCAAGGCGGATGTCGATATCTGTTAACCAAACGTTTAAACTGAAGGGAATACGATCTTAGGTAACATGGTTCGCCGGCCACGTTGACAATCACCCCTGGAGTAACTCGCAGCCGAGAATTTCGATTTCCTCCAATGTACTGTGCAGTAGCATGGTGGGCTTCCGGGTCCAAACTCATGGATTTTAGACCAAGGATGTCATGCATGGGGACCCAGCCAGATGGTGTTTCCGAGGCAAGTCTATTTTCCCCTCTTCCTTTGCTCAGTCTATTCGATTCGAGAGCTTTACTCCGCGCGCCACGGCAGTACGATTAACTGTCATGGCGTGTTTGCAACATCGATGTGAAGGGTTAGCAAGTACTCATGGCATGTCGATCTAGACTGTGTCCCATGTATCCGATGAGCTCTCTCTACTCATGCTTAGAGCTAGTCGAGATTGCTGCATCCGACGGAACCAGCGATCGACCGCCGCCCTCAGCATCCAGCTTCCACACAGGCGATTAGGTTTTTGGCGATACTTACCCCAAGCTTGTACAATTGTGTATCTACAAGCTGCATATTCCCAAATTAGCTGCACAAAATTGCTATCGTCAAATGGATGGAACGTTGTCGATCAATATATTAACCAGCAAATTTTTTTTGGTTTCGGCAATGCTGTCTTCTGTTTGGTTGGACGCTGCAATTGGTTCGGCGTGCGGCTGACAGTTTAAGACCTCCCCAACTTGCAATTGTTCCAAATGTGAAGGTTTCTCGCTAAGTAGAAGCATTTCGTAAGCTCCCGTACGCCGCAGCCCGCCAATCTTGGTGTTCTTTCGGCGGAGAAAACCTCGTGATCCCCTGTGAATATATCTAATTTGAGCACACTCCGAGCGATCGACAGAGCGAGGAAATGAGCGTTTTTGATCACGGATTTTCCGCATGGTTCTATTTCGTCGGGATTAACTTCGCCGATGTGGTATCCAATGACTGCTATTACTGCTCCTTAGACGTATAAACTCGAGTCAAGGATCTGAAAATATCTGCCTTAGGCTTTCCTCCTAGTTGACAGCTGCATCTGTATCAATCAGCTTGCGACCGTTCTACCTTGGGCCCTGAATGGACCATGCTTATGTATGCAATGCATTTTAATACTATCCCTCACAACCATGTGGCTAGTCAGATTCGACTCGTTCTGGAATCCTTTTCTTTCCTTCGGGGAAATTCTTATTCGCTCGACAGACTTGTGATTTTGGTGGAACTGAAAATGTTTTCTCCTCGCACTTGTTCCCTGATTCTAGAACAATCGGGCCCAGGTCCGTGACCATGCACAGGTGGTCTGGAGTATGCACAGGGTGAAAATCACTCCTTCAAAAAGGAAAATCAACTGTGGCACTAGATGCATGGGATCCTAATATAAACTTGTCAACAATCTGGAGATACCTACCATTATCCTCCTTCGCTTTAAGGAGCCAATAGCTGTTGTTTCTATCCGGGCTCATGCATGCTCACAATATAGCCGAGTTACACTTGTTGCATGCATGCAATCTGCTGCTCGCCTCGTAAGCGTCTACGCTCATTCCGTAGACCTTAAAGGTATGCTAACTAGCAATCTCGATTTTCTGCCGTAAACAGCTTCCTGAGGCGGAAAGAAATAATGACGATCGCTATTTCTCAATATCAGAATTGAATCTACATTCTCGGCCCTATGTTGGATCCGCGTGGCTCGGAATATCAATTCCGAGGAACGCGATTAATCTCAGAGCTACAAAAGCAAGGAAAGAGCTTGTTTCCCGAGTCTGGAGAATTTGCGAGCGCCACAAAATTAGGAGAATTTCCCAGCCGGTGGCGGAAGTGGCGGCACAAGACGAAATATAACCCTCTCAATTTGATCAAGAATGATTGGATAAACTAAGCCTGCTGAGCCCCCCTTGCTCCAATTTCAACTGACAGCGGGCAACCTGACCAGACTTTTGGGTCAGGAGAACCTTTGGGCTTTTCTTTTGTTTAGAGAAATATCAAAGATGGACCCACATCGCAATCTGTACCACCAACGAAATCAGACCGGAATTTTGCCCAGCCAGCCGCTAAAGTACTCGGAGATTGCACAGAGCCCGTTTGCATCATTTTAGCTTTTCGTATTGTCGTGAATGAAGAAAGACAATCGCAAGCTGTCTAATTAACCACGTGGATTGCTCCGACGGCAAAAAGAGTGTGGTCAGACCCGTTATAACAAGTGACGATCACTTCCTCACTCCACCGTATCCCTCATTTTCTTAACCTCAACCGTCAACCACACATGTATTTGGCTCCCCTTTTTCCACAATTGCAACTGTATGAAAGCATATATGTACATATTATATGCACCAGACCTCAAAGCTGTGAGGAAATGCAGAGTTTAATTTTAAGCGCTAAAACTTTCCACCAGTTCGCATTTGGCAGGAACCCCGCGAATTCTCGTATAATTAGCTTCATTATTAAGCTCGGCTCGAGGCGATATCATGCCATATTTAACCTCCTATATGTTGCAGATATTCGTTAGTCCACCACCATCCTATCTCGATCAGATTTATTGAAGACTCAGATACTTTTTTATTGCCACGTTTTCTACTCATTTACTGTTCGCAGATCACCTGGACACGTTGACAGCATTGGCCCGGATAGTTATCCGGCCGGTCCCACCCTGAGCAATCCATCTGTAATCGAATGCACACGACAGGATTTTGATATTGGCCTCTGACATCAATATCTCGTTTGTTCCTGTCGATCAATCGATAAATGTCAATTAGCCAAATTGCCGGAATTGAGATGCCCAATTGAGATTGCTATATATACGGCTCAAGTATATATCTCAATGCAGCACTGGGACTTGTTATAACTGCCAAGAGCATTCATTAGGAGCAGAAAAGTATGGTATCAGCAACCAAGCTAAGCATCTCCTATCCCGGTAGATCACATCTTGGATCTTTCTCCTCGGCCACTCGCAATTAGAAAACGGGAAATTTTCATCAATCGTAATGGACATTCTCCCTCCCTCAACAGCCGCCATAGCTTATGCAATGCAATGCACTTGAAGGTTTTCCCAAGAGCTCTCTCACAAAAGAATAATGTCCAAAAAAGATATATGATCTTCATCGTTAGCATACCATGCTGGGTATATGATGTATGAGGCGTTACTTAGCACTGGTCGATTAGCAAGTCCTCGGGTTGGCCGATGGGAAATGCGGCATTTAATCAAGTTGCTGCCGCACAACCAGGAAGTTTTCCCACTTTTCGAGGGACAAAAACCCGAAATATCTACCATAGTGAACCCAGGGGTCTGGTAAATTTATTTTATTATTTTATTTTGTTTTTTGCTTGGGACAGTGGTTACAGGAACTCGCCTGTTCGGTAAAAATGCTGCGCGGGTCCGATGTCTACCTACGCCCGGTGCGTTGAGGTATCTGAGGCTTGCATCCACAGTAGCCATGTGGAGAACCTAAAACATGTTCGCACACAGGGCGCTTTCATGGTTCGATACGAGCCGGGTTATGAGTTCCGGAGAAATTGGAAGCTCTTTCCATTGGGTAAGCGGTTAGAGAAGCCAGGTCGTGGTGGATTCCTAACTAATGAGGCTATTCGGATGGTAAAGCGATTCTGAAATCGTATTCGAAACTCAAAGTTTGGTTCATTATCAAGCTCGCGCGAGGCCTGTTTGTCTAAAATCCATTAAGTCCATCGCGATAGCTCATGCTTTTAAAGCTTCTGACTACAACATTTGTAATACATTTCCCTCTGAGCTCAATAGAATCTTTTTCTTAGATAATCATTACATGATACCCTTAAAGTCTAGCCTGGACTTGAGCATTTCGAGTTATTGACCACAGGTGGGCTGAACGCCAGTGCCGTCATGAATAATCTATAATCTTTTAATCTAGTACTCCCGCCAAATATGCACCACTTAAACCCCAAACTTGATAGCTATAGCCTCCAAAAATCGCAAAGATAGTCCCCAGTATGACGTACTGTTAATTAAACGAATACTATGACTTCTCTGCTTACAAGCTCTCCTGGTTAAACCCACACCATCCAGACCTGCCAACAAGATGCTCACGCTTGACCTTAACCCTCAAGGAAGCCGGAACAGTTGGGGAATCAGGAAGACGACCAACGCAAGTACCCATAAGTGTAATACTGAGCACCAAATCTGGTCTTAATCAAGCCAAGTTGGGGCGACTGCGGTTAGAAGGCCAGTGTTGATGTTGTAGAGAACAGCGATACTCATCTCCACAAATTCTTCGTGGCGGCCTACGGTGTTGCCGTAGTTGCTAATACTGCAGGTATCGGTAGCAAGCGCATAGATAAATGCTGGTTTTGCTGTTTTCTGTGCATCTAGTTAGAGATTTTGTAGTTATTATATACGGTAAAGTTGCACATTCTTACATGAATAATCCTGGCCAAACACATCAGCTCTGTTGTCGATCAAATGACCACTGTAAATACCATAGAGCGTCATTTTCTGATACAAACCCAAGGACGTCCATGGACAGTTAAATTCACTAAATAAAACATTCTTCACTTACACTTCATGAGCATATGTGGGGATTGGGCAATCTCCTGCAACCATAATATCACCATCATCAGGGGCAGCGCAGCAGCAGTTGCCGTTAGGGTTAGGAACAATCATTGGGCGACGGACCATGCTCCTCATATGCACTGGCATACGGCCGAAGATATCAGCGGAGCGCCCGATATGGACTGGAGCATTTTCACATCTGCAAAAGACCCACGGGCGGTCACACTAGATATTCAGAATTGTGACAATTAGTACATATTCAAATATTCCCAAAAGAATTTTGATATTCGAGCGAGAATTGTTATAATTGCGGGCAAACCCATAAACGCTTACATCTTGGTAGGTCACAATGCACACTTGGACTTGGCTGGGTTGGCATCCACGAGAGGCCATTAGGACAGCGCAAGAGATTGGAAGGGACCCAGTGGGCCATTGAACAACGGTATGAGGGACCCAAACGGAAGCGTCCTGGATTGGCTGGTTGGAATACGTTCCAATGTCTGGGTACGCAACCATAGTGTGAAATGGCTGAGCTACCGTACTTGAAGCGATGAAAAGAGCTGCTGCGAATTGCTTCATCTTGGAGAGCCTTCGGCGATTGGTATAGACGCAAGATATTAATATTAATATTAATGATAGGGCCCGAGATGTAATATTCTAAGAAGATCTTGCTTTGAGGCTTGCTTTCTTTGCTGTGGTGTAGAATCGTAAATGGGACCTGAGGGGTCTTTTATAACTAGAATCTCTGGTATGTGTCCGCTCTATCTATCCGATATCACCAATCTTCTCCGGTGTAGTATCGATACGGTATCGATTCCAGCTGGAAATTTGTTCCTGATCACCAAATACCAAGCTGTAACGAGTTCATATCATCTCGTAAACTGGTCTCCACGAAGCTCGAAGTCGTGGATTGGAAATTCCCATGAAGGTTACTCGGCGTTGCCCCGTCGAGAGTATCCTATAAATTTGATGCCCACATTATCTTAAGAAATTAGCAACTACATGTGACAGAGATGGGGCAGTCTGTAGCTATAGTTAAACGCATTATCGTACGATTTGGTCGATAGTAACTAACTGGTTTCATAAGGCTAGGTCGACATTGTGTCTAGGTCATGGTAACCTCAGTCGCAATTTCATTCTTAGAAGAAACGCGAGAGGCGTCTTTCATTGTTCATAACTCCTGAGTTAGATAAACAATCCGATCTTCTCAGTAGGCTAACCTGCCCAATAAGCTGAATGATTGGATCCTGCCAGGTGAGTTTTGTATTGCATGGTGCTGTTCTAATCGATCATACTCACATCAAGACATGGATGCGAGGTAACACCGGTATCCGGGTGGGCTTTGAACAATAGTATTCTTTCCGAGATCCGTTGGTTCCAACCTTGAATTAAAACGTCAAGTACATGTCTTTGAGCTCGGCTCATGATCTAGATGATATCGATAATTGAGCGAATCCAAAGGTTTTCGCTGCACGATTATATCCCTCTTGTCACTAAGAATACGAGAGCGCACAGGGGCCACAGACTTAGCACCGCCATTTATATAATCATGAAACGTCTGGTACAGGATTCGAAAATTTCCATTCCCCCATTTGAGCGATTCAGGATGTATCCAGATGCCGGATGCCAAAGAAACCCCAACATTCGTGGTCCATGTTCCCTGTTGGATTTTCCTGCAGAATATTCGAATATTGCCCTGCCCCTGTTCGCCATGGTGTGGGCATGATCGTGAGTTGACAACCTGATTGGTACCAATTGGTTTTGACGTTGCAGCGGCCGGCTGCAGCTGGTTGAAGATAATTTCTAGGCGTTACGTCCCGGACCTCAAGTTGTGAATCCATGAGGTATTAGCCCCCATGGTCATGGCCTGAATCCGAAAATTCATGTGTCAGATGAATTCAATAGGACTTATGATTACCATAGTATGCGCGCTGATAAGTTTCTATAGACTTCTTAATATAAAATACTTTACTTCACAAACCATATTAGGTACCTTAACAGCCTGAGGTAGGTTTATCATATAGATTACCCAAGCAGCTTATCTAAACTTACAAGAAACAATATATATATATATTCGTCCAATAGATAACATTAATATATTGATCACTTGACCGGTCTATCCCCCCAAAAGTGTGTATCCTCTCTCTTTTATACCGATTTCCCACCTTTGACGTCGCATTTTACCCTGTTTCTCTCGCTTAAACGGGCACTAAAGGAAAACCCTCATCCTTTAAATACGAGTTTCCGTTCTCGCAATTGACTAAGATAACGGACCGTCTTTTTAATCATATCAATCATCTCCAAAATCCCGTAGTGGACTTCTTTTTGCTCCCCCGAGACAATCGACGAAACGAACACGAGGTTGAATTCAATACGGGCTCTATTCTTTACCTGTACGAAATTGTTGTCGAATAGAATGTTGCAGCGTTTATACAGGTGTTCGTTTTTGTAGTCGCTTGGGCCCGCAGAGTTTCACGTTTTTATGATACTTGAGGGTATAAAAGTTAGCCGATTGAGGCTTTCTGGTGGGTTAAGTCGAAGCTCGAGCCATCTGATTGTCGTATATGGGGATTTATTATTAGGTACGGCGAGGACCCCCAAACAACAATGGAAGGGATTACTCATCATTTCCATCGAGAAGAAGAGGAGGAGGATATGTAATATTATAGGACTACTATTGAATAAATTACTAGCAAAGGAGCAGGGCTATTCGATCGTTGTGTGACACTCGAGTACTCCCACATGGTTTTCCCTTGTCTTTGTTGCATTTTAAGGCTTGGGCTTTAAAGGTTTTACCTGCGTTATGGAGTCCTGGTCGACTCAGCAAATTCTGCTATTCCTCCCGTAGCTAGTGAAAGGAAATTGGGGGGTTAGAGGCCTTCCATCTTGTTAGTCGATCAATTGATGGAGCCGTTTGGTTTAACATGTCACTTTGCATTTCTGCAACCCTATCGTAGCATTCCTGATAGCAGGGTCCCCTTCGCTATATTATTTCTTCCTCTCGTTTTCATGATAGTAGAAATACTCAGAGTTTAGAACGAGGCTCTTTCCGCTAGACATAATGATTGATCGAGAGGATGAAGCTCGCTACCTTATAATTTACACGTATGTATACTAGTCATATCAACTGGCGCCGCTGTGAGTACAGCTACGATACCACGAATCTTAAAATCTTTCTCTAAATTAAACTCATAAATCTTCCAATTCTTGCAAATATTCCCCAACCTCCCCTACTTCGTGCCCAACAGGCCGCACTCGTCGCTGCCTAGAACCCGAAGAAGATCCTCCCCGTACCCTCTTCCCTTTCATATCTCTATCCTTTGTCCCTCTATTCTCCACCTCCTTCGCTTTTGAATCCCTTGACCGCTTCCACTGGTCTTTATATCTCGAAATCTTCTCCAGTACTCATTTACCTCATCACCCATCATCAATTGATCCAATATTCCACCTTCCTTATAGTACTCCGTTTCCGTATGAAGAAATCTAAACCCCGCCCTATGATCCCACATATCGCCTCTACTCCACTCAACAAACGTATATCCATACTTTTTCAGCCTCAAATTATCCCATAGGAAAGCTAGTATCTCAATCTCCCCATTTCTAGGATACCGGAGACATATTTCCTTCCCATCTCTTAAACAGGGGCTTGGATCTGGCGGGTTCGGATCGTAGCGGTTGGTAAGATTCCACGGATAGAATTCAATGGGGAATGCAAATCCTGTGCTCTATGAGGTGAAACTGTGTGGGTTTCGTCCTGTTATATTTAAAATCTTTTGGATCCGTGATGGTTTCCGTCGTATTCTCCATCGAGCCTGAGTAGGATGTTATCAGGGAACTCGTAAGTTAATACCAAGTTTGCTGTTATAGAGATATAACCCACTGGAATTAGTAAAAAGTGCCCAATCAAGCTACTTTCAAAAATAAGAAAGTGGCTGGGTATATGAATATATTGCAAAAGATTCGACTTACGAACTGAAGGACCGTCCTCATATTCACCATCATGATACTCCGATAAATCATCAGACCATATCTCTTTACCCCGGTCATGCCCTCTAGCTCTTTCAATTTGTGAGAGTAAAAACTCACGGGCAGCTCTCACCGCTATCACTCCCCAAAAAACCTACAGCCCCGAGACGGAAGATATAACAGCGTGATAAGGCGCATGTTTCGAGATTTCAAATCCCACAAAAAAATCTATACAACCCTTCGATTATCCTCTCCTCTTCGATCACGGTTACTAAAAAGTAGCTATCCGATTCGTTCTCGATTTATATTTTCTAGGGAATGTGGTGGATCTGATGCTATGGTTGTTAATTCGTATCTAACGAAACCCTGGAAGATGTTGATGATTGTTCTATGATATTTTGTGATAGCTTGTTCATCTCCTTTCCGGAGATTGGGTGTTTTGGGAGCTTTGGTAGGCTTATTGAAGTTATGAGAAGATTGTCTCGCAAAGGATGTGATCTCCGAGTTGACAGCGTCACGGGCGCGCTAATCATTATAGTCTCCAACATAGAATTCCTCGAGAGGCGGAAGGGCCTCAGGGTATGAAATATATTCCATCTCAGCCTTTAAAAGTACCAATGGCTTGGTTTTGAACGTAGGCAATCGATGATGATACCGAGCCAGCCAAATAGATTCTCGAGAATATCGTTCAAGAGCTTCATTGAGATATACAGAGGATTCGACTAGTGACTAGTATTCTATTAATACAGCGTGGTAGCTTGAGGATTCTCGACATAGTGATTTTAAACTGCGAACGGTGGGGAGGGAACTTAGGATTATGAATCAGGTCGATGGGGAGTCCATGTTGTCATCTTGTTGGAATTTTTAATCGGGTACAGATAGCTTCGCAGTTGACAGCTACTAGATAGTGCAATACCGTTGGATATTAACGAGGGTTCCCTCGGCGGTTCGTGGAGGACGGTTGTAAGACCAGTAAAGTAGGAACCTTCAGCTGCATTATATACTCAAGTAGATAGATTCATGGTTGAATATTCCCGACCGCTGACGAAGGATCTTAAAACCCGACCGCGAGGCTGGCCAGGATCTCAAAATGGCACGGCTCTCCGCGCTTGACGGTTCGGAAGCTGCCGTGCATGTATGAGGCACCTGTCAGGCGTTACCTAGGTTTTCCGAGTCCAATTGACTCTTAAGATCTTGCCGCAAGGCTTGCAAGGCTATTGGTCTCAAGGTTACCAGGCTATAAGCTGCACGCCGGACATTTTGCATTTTGTGCTCTGTAACTTCATTCGAATTCGACCTACGCAAATTCTCTATCTACATTCAATATCTCCAGACGCCATTCTGAAGACCAAATAAACCCTCCTAAAGAATACAGGACTGAACGAAGAACAAAAAGTGACGAATCAATCGGTCTGTTAAACACGAACGAGCAAAGCGTCAACAAAGTCTATTCTTCTATCGTCTAACCAGTAGAAACCGCAAAGAATTCTAGTCTTCTAGAAATCTAGAAAAAGGGACTTCCCAACGAAGATGAATAGTAATACCTGATTTACCCCGTGATCCCAAAATGCATGATTTTTAGTAAACCCAAAAGAGAAGAGCGTGAGTGAACAAGAAAATGGGTAGAAGTGAAAGGGATTTACGCGGTAGCATCATCGAAGACAATAGCGGCTTTGATTGCGCTCTTATTTTTCATCGATTCAAGACATTCTTCCCATTGTTCGAGCTTGAAGACTTTGTTGACAATTCCCTTAACCTTCACCTTGCCGGAGTCCTGTAAGCACAACATATGTTAGTAAAGACCTGCCCAAATCCTAGTTTCTGTGAGTAAATACTTACCAAATAACTGATAGCAGCTGGAAACATGTAAGTCTCCGAAAAGCTTCCAATAATAGTCAATTCGTCACCAAAGATCTTAGAAGGTGACCACGAAACCCTTGCGGCGTTCGAGTAAACACCATAAACCACCAATTTGCCTCCACGGCGGACATAGTTGATCGATTCCTCTAGAATAGCTGGGGAACCAGTCGCCTCAACAACAATATCAAATCCATATGGATTGTCCAGCTTCAATTGCTCTAATTGTTTCGCACTTTCGGCCTTATCTCTCGAAAGATCAATGTACTCGTCCGCAGCTTCTACTTCACGAGCGAGGTCCATCTTGAGACCTTTAGGCGCGGCCATGACGACGTGGCAGCCGCCGTTTTGTCGAAGCATCTGCGAAAGCACGAGGCCTGTTGGGCCGGCGCCAAACATCAAGACCGATGAGCCGAGCTTGGGAGCAATCTTCTCGAGACCGTGGGCGGCACACGAAGCGGGTTCGAGGAGGGTAGCGTCAACGTCGCTGAGGTTTTTGATCTTGAAGACCTTGCCGGCTGGGTAGGCGCAGTATTCGGCGAAGCCACCATCCACTACACAGACAAAAGAGAAATTAGATCTCTAGTATACTCGTATAGTAATAGAAGATTCAGAGTGTACATACTTGTTACGCCATGTGCATTGAAGTTCTCACACAGCAACAGCTGTCCTCGACGACAGTAGAAGCACTCATTGCAGAGTTCCGAGTTGTCAGCGACAACTCGCTCGCCGACTGTAAAACCCTTAACGTCCTTGCCAACAGCTGCGACAATGCCGACGGTTTCATGACCGGGGATGAGAGGGAACTTGGCAATGAATTCGCCTTCGTGGATGTGCAAGTCTGTGCCACAGACACCACAAGCTCTGACTTTAATCTATATATATTGTGAGTAATTTCACAGTATTAATCTTGACCGAGAAGAAGAATGTAAATACTAAGATGTCGCCGTCTCTGACTGTGGGTAGTGGGACTTCGACAATTCCAAACTTTTCTGGCTTCTCGTATCTGATAGACCCGGTTTAGTTAGTGCTGAAGCTTGGTAGTTCAATTACCCCCACGCTGGAAACCTTATCTTCCCCATACCCCACCACAACCCCCTCCAAAAAAAAAAAAACTACAGCATGTCTGTGATGCAATAGATGACAACTCAATGGAAACGACAGAGGAATGCATACCTGAGAGCCTTCATGGTAGCTGGGAGGGTCGTCATTTCGGCGGATTTGGAATTTAAGCGTGAAGGTATGTATAAGAATATTATGGTTCTTTTATGTTTTGGTGACGAAATATGCACTCTAATTACTGGACAAGGCTCCAGCAGAATCGTATATCGAATAAAGCCAAGCCAATAAGATACTGAGAAACAGGAATTGTGGAGAAGAAGAAGAAGGAGAAGATACAATTGCGGATTGAGCAGAAAAAGCGGGGGGGCCGTCCGGTCTTTATAGATCGATGAGTGCAGCCAAGCTCTCCGAGATTAACCTTCTTTTCGAATTTTCTTCCGGTCGAATTCTTAACTTTTCTTTTTGCCTTGCCGACAGAGTTTCGTCTAACTAGCAGACTCCATCCAAAGCCCGAGGTACTCTTTGGCGATCAAGCGTCGTGTCTAGGATTCAATGTTACCAACGAACGGGTAGCTGCCCGGAGCTATAAGCTACGGAATACGGAGACAGGCTGGTTGGCCACTAGTCGAATGCAAGGGTCGTGACACTCACTAACCCTGCGACAACCTCAGGAAATCTTCCAAGACGTCGGGTTCAAGTTGCTGAATCCGGAAATGATAGGTTGATATCACAAGCTTGCTTGCTTGGGTCCATCGTCAACCTCCTCGTCAGTTATCGTGAACATGCCACGGAAAATGCAATGTCGGCAATGAAGTTGCACCCCCTTCCTCCTCTCCTTCAATTACGTCTAATCTGTGCATACGAGAGTTCGAGCAATAGCTAATCAACTACAGAAGTCGACACGGCATCAAAGGTGCAAACAATTTCTGTTTGCCTTCAACTGATACAAAATAGGCGGAAAACTCTGCGAAATCTGTTCCATCCGTGGTATCGTGGAAGTGCTGCGATAAGATTTGAATTTGGTTTCCCGGTTTAGCATATCGAATGCTATCAGTGATTGCAAGACCCCTGTCGACAGGTGCGTATGCCAAGCCGTCTAATGGCAAGCTCGGGATCCGATGAGGCATATGGATGAGAAAATTTCTGTGGTTGTCTGGGGTTGGAGCAGGTTCTGATACAAGGACATTCCATTGAAAGACTAGTTTGGGGCGGGTGTGGGGGGGATGTCTTGGTATTGACCTTGGATTTCGATCGAGTTTTGAGATATCATATATCTACAAGATACGATATTGGAAATGCCAATATCAATACGCCTTAAACAGGTCCATACGCAGCGTCTCTGGTTTATCTCCGTGAAGTCCTCTATCATCGTCCGATATATCGATATCCAACTGTCGACCTCCGGCAGTTCCTGTAACTCACATTGACCGTTTCACGATGCACCGGACCCTGGTCCTGGACTTGTTGGAGAAGCCAAACCATGCGAACGCACAATGATGTCAATGTGATGGTACCCTGGCGGGCTAGTCTTCCGAACTCCGTTCGTCTGCTTGAACTTCCCTCGGACTCGAACTCGGGGATCAACCGTCTTTCGACTCTTTTCGACTCCGTTGGCAATTGAAGCGGCCTTGGCTTTCACAGGGTCTTTTTTCCAGCGGCTTCTTGGATCTTGATGAGGTTTTTTTTTTCCTTTCCTATCATGCTGTCGTTGAAAGGGTTCTGTTGGCGGTTACATGCTTCAATGTCGCCAAGACTTGGCAGCGGCATCCCAAAACACCAAGCCCAAAGTCGTGATGCCGCATCAACGCGCAGAAACCCATCATGCATCGCTGGGAACATGAATATGAACATCCACCATTCCCATTCCAATCTTAATGGCGACCCATCGCGAGGACGGCTTCTCCACCACCAGTCGCTCACACGACGATGTAACAACCACCCCGAGCGCCTCTAGCAGCGGCCGTCGCTCTCGAACCCGGCCGTCTCTCCACGGCAAGGATGCAGCCTCGTTCATGGCCTTGCTGGCCGATATCCTACGATTGTACGTGAATACCCCAGAAAGGACAAGCAGATGCAATGAGTGTCATGGTATTAACCTGCCAATAGACAAGAACAGACCCTGGCCATGGCCTACCTCTACCTCCACAAATACCGCAAATTCATCCGCGACTCCAAGAACCGTCCCGATCCCGTCCCAGACTTCCTGGACCCTCATGTACGTAGGAATTAATATACCCCGTGCATGTGCACCTCTCCATTAAACTAACCTACTGGAATACGAACCGGCAGACCCTAGCTCTAACCACCCTCTCCCTCTCAACCAAATCTACCGAATCACCCCGCCGTCTCCGCGCCCTAATCACCCCGGCCTATTCAATCCTCCACCCAAACGTCCCACCCATCGAAGTCCCCTCCCACAAATATGACACCCTCCGCGGTACAATAGTCACAGCAGAACTGCACCTCCTTCGAATCCTCAAATTCGAACTCAGGCACGCACTTCCCCATGATTACATCCCCAGAATTCTAGATAAATCCCTTTCCATCATCCCCGGCGAGGACTACGACCGACAAGATGATGAAAGAAAAGAAGAAGACGGGATTATGAAGACTGAAGATACATTCTTGGGAAGACAATGTATGGGCCTTGCGACGAGGTGTTTGGCAGAGTATTCTATTGCTACGTTCTATGATGCCAGAACTATTGCTTGTGGCGTTGTGGCGGTGGTGTTGGAGGGGTCTGGGATTATGAGGTCGGAGAGCGTGGATGGGTGGGTTAGGAGAGTCGGCGGTGGGAATGTGGAGATAGAGGATTATCGGGATGTTATTAAAGAGGTTACGATCGTTTATGAAGGCGGCGTGGGTGTAACGGTGCAGGAGATTCCGGTTCAGCACGAGAATACAGAAGCAAAGATTGAATGAATTAACCATCTTTACAGGGAATATTCGGCGTATCTTAGAGAACCATTGATTTGGGAAGAGCCTTCCTACGATTTGTTACTTGACCGATGTCCCCTCAGTCCTCTTTTTCACATTTACGCTTTCTTCTAACAAGGTGGTCGAATGAGGCTTGACCAATGCACACTGTAATATTATACAAAGATTTACACTCTAGATTCTAGAATATATACAGAGACCCCTCTTCCACCAACCCCGGTCTCAGGGATCCAAAATCCCCCTTCCTCTCTAAGAAGCCTCCAAAGTGTGGAGATCCTCAGTTGGGTAGTTGAAGATCCCGCCTCACCAGTTATCCAGAACAAGTAACCAGCCCCACAAACCCAGCTCAAGATATTTCTATCACCATAAAGATCGGATTTATACATCCTTCGCCTGTATTCTCTCAATATACTTTCTCGACACGACGTTCCAGGCGGACATGTACTTCTCCATGCATTGGTTTATGCAGGTCTATTCATCGTTAATAAATTAGCAAGACGTTCCTTCTCTAAAGTTTTTTAATTTAATGTAACTCGGGATTTAGGAAATGACATACCGTCTCGCCGCTGGTCAATGTACTCCCAGGCTTCGGAACACACTTCTCGAAGCAGTTGTCCGAAACTTTCTATTCCACGAATAAAAAAATCAGATCAGTTATATACCCCTCTAGATAACCATAGAAATAAAGGGAAAGAGGGGGGTAAAACTTACATCGATCAAAGCTCTAGCCTGTTCCACCGCAGCTTCTTGTCTAATCTTTCAATATCACCCATTCATAAAACGTTAACCTTCGATCCCACGTGATCGGTTTCATTTTCCAGAGTTTCGATTCGAGTTTTTTTTTCGACCAACCTTATCCATCCATGCCTGCTTCTTCGACTGCTGGTTTACACCCAGTGTGTTTGTGAAGGAGTCCATTATGATCGTTTGACGGTATTAAGATATCTCGATTTTATCGGAGTTTCGTGATGAGTGGCTGGTTTTTTTCGTACGTCTCTGGGATGAAGGAAACGGCAGGACGGGTAAGTGTAAACCGGCTTTTCGTACACCGGAAGATTCGAAGAGGATTGGGGGGAGATGGCGTCGACGTTGAAGATGCCGGGGAAAAGTTGCTTGCCGCTAAACTCGCCTGCCCTGCTTCCGGCCCCAAAAAATGCTGTGTGGTCACGTGAGTCGACGATTGTGGGAAATACCACGCGTGCAACACGGGGTGGAGACGATTGGACTTCGGGGCTACGAGCTTGCCCGCGCCTTGATGTTACATATGTTCTCTGTATGGGTCTTTAACAAACGATTCTAGAGAAGCCACCTTAGCCTGAGCGGCCCGTACACCAATGGTCAAGTGAAACCTCGCCATAAGTTGGTTAATATCTCAAATTGAAATTTCTATTTGAACAATGTGTCACGCCGGCTAAGTAATGTGCTCGAGTCTTCCATGACGGCTCAAACTTGGCAGACCCGCTTTCGAGCTTTAATCGGTGCCCGCAACGTGTGCACCTATGCCCCTCCTGCCTCGCGACGCTCTCCTACTTAACAATCACAAGTGGGGTATATGAAACTCCGTTTTACGTGAAAGCTTTTTGGTGTTTGCGAGGCGGCAAGAAGACCGTAAGAAAATATCATTCCACTTCGTCCAGGACTTGGAGTAGAGGGGAGCCAGGTCCTGGAAATAGTGCATACTATATACATGTACATTAAAGTATCTACTTTTAGTTCCAATGGCGGCGGAAGATATTTCTCACGAAAACGATCCGGATAAGCAAGTTACGCTGGTACTAGTATGTACCCGCGTCTGTACTTCTACCAAAGTAGCCATTCAAATCGCTCTGTATGGGGGTGTACGTGCCGAGACCAAGACACCGACATCTATAGCGGGGGTTCGACGTTTTCTTTTTTCCACACAAGACAATCCCCCAGCTCTCACATGCCTTTTCTCTCTCCCTCTCCTGCAACATGGTGTCATAATGTATCACATATTAGATATAGCTCGAGGCTATACAATATAATTTATCTCCGGTAAACGAGTATACTAGTCTTGTGAGAGAATACATACGATAGGTAAGGAAATGGGGTGGACCGGCACCCGTCTTTACAGTAGACGAAAACCTAGCTTCGAGATATAGCTAACAACAACCTCCTAAAATCGTGTAACTGCATTACCATTTCACTTTTACTCCCCTTTTCCCACCCAATGTAGGTATTCGTAGCACATTAGGATACTACCCATAAAGGTGGCCGTTAAAAAAAAAAAGTTTTGCTAAAAAGGAGAAAAGAAGAGAAATGAGAAAAAAGAGAGGTAAGGAAGGAGCAGAGAGTTAACAAAAACGATGCCACAGCTACAGTATACAATTCGCTTCAAAACAAACAAAAAGAACCAAAGGAACAGCAAAGACACCCGGAAAAAAACCCTCGCTATACAAAACACAAAAGAACGAATGCAAAGAGTCCCCACCTATTTCAATACACCACCACCGCTCATCCCATCCCACCCCAACCAAACCCGCTCCATATAATCCCAAAAACCATCGTTTACTCCTCCTCCTCCTCCAAACACTCCATATGCCCCATCTTATCCGCATACTCCTCAACCCCCCTCTTCTCCCCGTTCTCATCCTTCGTCAAATCGACGCTATGATCCCATCCCACCATCATAGTCCACTCGTTCCATAACCTCTCATCCATCTGCAAAAACCATTTACTCCTTCTCAACCACTCATGATCACTAACCTCGCTCCTTCTCGTCCTGGTCCAAAGATCAAATGCCTGAGAATACCGATCCTCACCTAGCCGTCTACGGATCTGACCCGCAAGCTGTGAATTATGTGTGAGTAAATGCTTCATCTCCGCGTTGCGATCGGGTAGTGGGAGAAGCATTGATTTTGGCATCATGTGGAGTTGGATGGTATGTTCTTCTTCATCTTCCTTTTGCGGTGGGAGGGATGGCGGTTGATGATATTTCTCTAACTTTTGGGAAACGACGTTGAGCGCCGGTGGTGAGATGTGGGAGTATGCATCTCGTGAGTTTTTGCGACTGGGGGGTGCAGATGGTAACCGTGGAGCGTAGCTAAACGGTGACAATGGTTCTACGTCGAATTCAAGATCACCGGCTGAAGAGACGGAATCTTGACGTCCATGCGTGTCTAGAGTTGGCACCGGTTGTGGAGATTGCTTTGGACTACCGGAGTGGGGGGAATGGTGGGCGCTACTGCTGCGGATTATTAGACACGCACCGGGTGAGGATCCTAGCGATGGACTTTGAGAACGTCGGCCAGAGCGATTGGAGGTTAGAGAGTATGAGTATGATGGTGACCGCGCCGAGTTATTATGGTGGTGATGGTCATCTTCGGAGAGGTACGAGTCTGCTGACCCACGACGGCGAGCCGGGTGGACGAATTTATTGGTCGGAGACGTCAGGTGGGTAAATGCCTGGTTCGACCCGGAGGAGCTTGGTGGAGTTAGGATGGGGGTTTGACCCGTTGTGGAGAAGGGAATGGATGATGGGCGGGGCATTTCTTTTTTTTTTTTCTTTTCTCTTTTGGTGAAAAAGGTAATGTTGTATATTATCACAGCGAGTGGATATGAAGTTGAACTGAGGATGAGGAGGATTATCTCGACTTCGAAAGCCGGTGGAGTTTAAATTGCCGTTGGTAGGAGGTTTATAGTGAAATGGGATGGGGGGCCCCGAATTCGAAGGTTATGAGCGAAGGGGTACGTATGTGGTAGCACAGCTGAGCTGAGCTGCGCCCAGAATTATAAGCCTTGTTGCTAGACGAGAGCAGCGAACGACCTCTTTTTTTAAGCCGAAAGTGTGCCCGAGTTGGATAAATTTTATAAAGCTGTCGATGTGGGGCTTCAAAAAGATATCCGATAAGGCCCCTTTGGAGGTCTTTAAATGCTTCGATTGATCCCAGTAAAATAAAGTAAAATATCAGAAAAAAAATTATATTCTAGATGCAGGCAACTATTAGCCATACGTGCGTCAAAGCTTCTCCACAGCGGGATTTAACGAACGGTTTATATACCCCGCTAGTATGCCCCAGGAGGGAAAGAGGGAGAAAGAAAAAGTGCCCCGGTTTTTGGTTGACGCTAATCAAAAAGATAGATATCGATGGTTATCGACTGATCGAGCGATACTTCGGGAAGAAAATCAGGATATTAGGTTGGTATTATCCAATGGATGGATGGATGCAAGGCCGGTTGTCGTCGGTGTGTACGTATATATTAGAGATAATAACTAGGCTCTCGAGGTGGTCAAGTTGACATATCACTTCTCAGAGGAGTACGTACCTCAGTCCCGGTCTTAAGTACTCGGAAAACCATGCCCAAGCAGCTTGGGGCGGTCGAGCAACGAAGCTATCACGAAAAGAGGGCCAGCGCAAGTGTGGCCACCTGCAGTTTGCCGGCACGTTTTACCTTGCATGAGCAAAGAGCAAGCACTGTTTCTCGAAATTCTGGCACCTTGCAGGTGATAGTTTATGGGAAAGCTGCACTCTAGCATGTAGGTAGCTTGGTGCTCTCGTCGTAACTGGATTGGATGTTTAGGAATTCGCAATTGAGGCATTTCCTGGCCAGCGAGCGAGCTGTGCAGCTTTCTTTGCAGCTTCCTCGTGGGATTCCCTCGCTCGCAAATTTTTTTTTTATTTTTTTTTATTTTTTTTAACCCTCGACTTTTCATCTAATAAAAACTCCGGACATGGCAAGTACGGTTTCTTTACGGTCAGAACAACCCGATATTTTCGGACGAAACCGGAACAGGATAAGCTTGAAAAGGCCAGCTGAAAAACTTTATGGGCCGGTCCGAGATTAACAAGCCGATTCGAGGGAATGGACCGAGATTCCGTGGTCTGGAGAGGTAGCCGAGTCCGCGATATGCCTGAAGCACCGAGTCCGGACAAGGCGGACTTGCTAACCACTAAAAATGAAGGAATCAGCTCTACCAAAATTTTCGGCTTTCGAATTCATATCGATATTGTCACGATAACACCATAAAAAAAAAGAAGAGAAAGAAGAGGTGCAATAGTTAGTAGCTTCAAAAATGTGAGCCGAGAAAAGTGAGCAAATGAATAAAAAAAGAAGAGAGGAACGAAAAATTTTTGTCTATTTTACACTCTACGGCTGGTAACGAGAATTCCCAACGAATTAATATAATAAAAGAGTTCAAGGCGAAGAAGGTCACCGACATCCAACCACCATATTCCTTCTCTTTCTCTCAACTGCTTTCCTTCCCCCCACCGGCATTATTTTCTCTATGACGGAATGAAGAAAAAAGCTCAAAAAGACAAATAGGAAGGGGAGTTTCTGTCGTGGCCGAAGGCAGAGGGGGGTATTTCTGTACAAATGATTTGGTAAGCTTCCTTCTTTGGAGACTGATCGCACAATATTTCGACCAGCAACCCAAGACGAAGCGGGCTTTGCACCGGACAAACCAAACGAGGCTGGCGGGTGCGTGAGATTGTGGGGTTTGAGAGAGGAGAGTGTTCTAATTATTTCGATCACAAAGGAAAAAGAGAAACAGAGCGTAAAGACGTCTGGACAGTCATTCATGATTCATTAGGGCGTTCAGGCGGTGCTGCTCTTGAGGAAACTGTAGAAATTAAAAAGACATTATTAGTATCCGAAGATTCGCATGAAATAAGAAGAGGTAACGGAGATTGCATACGAGATCAAGTCGTTCCTGTCCTTGTCCTTCTTGAGACCACCGAAGGCCATCTTGGTACCGGGCATGAACTTCTTTGGGTTCTCAAGGTAATCGAACTGGCAAAAAATGAAGCAATAAACGTTAGCAAATCCGGTTTCCACGATTAATCTGATAACAGTTCCTCAAAAACTCAGATACAGTGCTAGTGCCTGTCATGCTGTACTGTTTGACAACCCTGCTGCCCCGTTTGGCCTCTGCGACTGGGTTGTGCAAGTCGGCCAAAAAAGCCACGGCAAAAAAAAAAAAAAAATTTGTTTGCGACGCAGACACAAAGAGCCTATCGACGTCATCCTTAACGCAGGGTAATCCGGCTTCGACAAGCCGGCTTTACCGCTGGAATGGTGTGATGTGAGGCTATCGGCCTCCATGGTCGCTATTTGTGTGTATTTCTTCGTAGTAATCTAGGTGAATTCGGACGGTTGTGGCAGCGTGCAGAACAGGCACGGTCGAGAATGGAGGGGCAAGAAATGCAACGGATTGAAATTATTTTCAACTTACGAGAGTACCCTCTTCCCACTTGACGGCAGCCTTCTTGCTGGCATCGGAGTAGCTGAAGGCGTCCGTGCCTTGACCAGATATTCTGCCGAAGAGACCGTGGAGATTCGGACCGGTCTTCGACGAACCACCCTTCTCGACGGTGTGGCACGAAGCGCAACGGGTCTACGGGAATATTCATGTCAGCCTTTTCTTCTCGTTCCTCCACTGTTCGAGGTCGACGGCAACGGCAATGGTGGAATGAGCATACCTTGAACAGCTTCTCACCGGCCTTCTCGTTACCTGCAAGTGTAGCAATTGATCTTGTCAGCCGTCTGTCTCTTGTCTTGTCGTCCCTCCTTCTTCCCGTCGAGAACAGCCCAAAGCGTAGTGCATACCTGGAGCGAAAGGCATATTGATCTAAAATATAATCAAAAAGTCAAAAAAGACTAGAAAGGACTTTTAAAGAGAGTGTCGCAAAGACGTTCGTTGTGAGGATGATTTTTTTGGTTTATGGATGAGTGAATTTACGAGGAAGAAGGATAAGAGGAAGAAAGCCGTCCGGTCAGTTTTAAATGGGGGTGGTTTAAAAAAAAAAAAAAAATTTAAAATAGTTAAACCACTCCTACTGCTACACTGTAAGTCGGCCATGGGAAAAATTACCTTAACAGAAAAAAAAAAAAAAACTAATACGACCTAAAGGCTAGACAAGGGGTTGAAGGCTCTGGGTATCGGCCATCTTCCTCATCGGTCAGCCCGTCACTCGGAAGGGGCTTCATGAGAACGTCCTTCTGGGTGGCCTTTCGTCCGGGTTCACCCGCCAGGCTCTAAAGTTAGCAGGAGCGCAGCCAATCATGACATCCCCATTACAACACCCCACGCTTGCCATCTAACCGAGACCAGGTGCGACCTGAGCTCCATTGCTTGGATTAACTAGGGAATCTCTGGTGGGGCATCGAAGATCTCGAGACTAAATCTATTTCATGTAGGCCGACTACTCAGTAGTTCTAGAGGTGATGTATAAGGGATTGAACGTGGTATTTTGTTACGCACTGCAGCGACGTCAGGCGTCAATTCCAATGCCGCGTCAAATGCAGGGCCAGGCATTGCAAACGTGCACTAAAAACCCGCTTGTGACGGAATGTAGGCGTTTAACGTCAGAACTTCAGGCAATATTTGGGACTTCTACAAAAAGCTCCACCGGCGCCTTCAAAAATCTAAAATATTCTTAAAAACTCTCTCCCCCTCGACTTTCTAATACAACCACGTTGGAATCAATAATACTACGCTCGGGGAGGGGGACGACAGCAATTACACGTAATCAATCGATTGATATTATGACCTGCGACCGGATATAAAACATAGAGATACCCCCGAATCAACTTCCGACACCATCAAGGCTAGGAACAGGAGGCAAAATGAGAGTACCAAGGCCCCTGTTTTCCATAGCGGCCGCGGTATATACTATTAATCCCCTCCAACGTATAATACCAACAGTATATGTGTCTAACTAACGGACCTACCAGATATTCATCGCGGTGTGCGGCCTGGGAGCCTTCGCCTGGTACACTGTATCAAAATACAGATTACCATTCGCCGCGCTCCCAATAATCACAACATTACTGGGACCCTCGGATTTCTTTGCTACCTACAGTGCAAGCCGTAGCCTCTCAACCTCGCGAAAGACGTCCAAACGTCCACTTCCGCCGTTTCATCTCGCCATTAACTTGGCCCTCCTCCTCCTACCAACAGTGATGATAGCACTCGGCGCCCCATATCTGGCAGGGGAATCGAAATGTCAGCTTCGAGATACTTGGCAAGCATGGTATTCCGCCCACGACAAAAATGCGATTCAGGGCGTGCAAGATATTTTCCAATGTTGTGGATTTGGAAAGGTGACGGAAATGCCGTTTCCGTTCTATAAGGGCCCCCGGAAGGGAGAGAAGAAACCTGAAGTTCCGGCGGGTACTTGTGCTCAGGCGCTGGGACGCAGTTTACCTTGTGCTCCGTTTTTGGAGGGTGAATTGAAGCTTGCTATGGGGATGGTTGTGGCGGCTGCAGCCTTGACGTTGCTTCTAAAGGTAATCCCTTTCTATTCAACTTGATTATAAAAACAGTAGCGATGAATCACTAACAGAAATTCGCCTGGTGTAGTTCGCTTTCTTGATGATTGTCGTGGGCCGCCCGAAGTTTGCTGAGAGATGGTTCGCGAAACAGGATTATAACGAGTACAATCATCCTCGCGCTATCGAGAATCTCAACGACGATTACGAGGAGCCGGAGGAAGAGGAGGCAGCACCGCCACATATTACAACCAACGTGTCGGCTATTGAAAACGGCGTGGATGAGAGAACGGGGTTATTGCCCGAGACTAGGTTATTGCCAAGGGATCACGGCAGAAGCAGTCACCACGGCGCAATCAATGGCGGAGGTGTGTGGGGTTCGCCTTGAGTGCGATAAGATATGTCTTAGGCCTGAAATTGCATGGTGGAAAGGAGGAAAAACGGGGTTGTGAGGACACGAAGAAGCTGTATTATCTGAAAAGCATTCAGCGAGTACCGAATGGTCGTAAAAGGCGAAATGTGATGAAATTTCGAATCCCAAATGCCGCTCGCGCTTCTCTCCCAGCAATAACCCGTAAAAGAATGCTAGGTCTTAGACGAAGCTATCTAGTCCCCGTCCCCGTAATTTCCACCGTATCCAAAGAATTCACCTTCTTAACCTCCCCAGCACTAACCATCACCTCATCATCAACAGTCGGCCCTTCACCCATCTCCCCTTCGACCACAAAGTACCTCCCAAGTTTACTCTTCGCCTGCTTCAGCGGATCCCACGTCTCACCCCCCATAGGTCCAAACCCTTCCACCTCCTTCTCCGCCTTTATAACATCTTCCAACGTAACCCCCTTCTCCCGACTCTCATCTCTAATCGCCACCAACGGCTCCACACCGGTAACATCCACTTCTTTAATCTTATTCACAAAATAAAGCTGATCGTTCAAATCCTTGATCATTTCGTCTTCTTCCTTCTGGTCCTTTGGCATAGGTAGTGCAGAGAGTCTGAGGAGGTGTCTGAGTTTTTCCGGGGTTACCATGTCTCTTGGATCTAGCGGTGGACTGTTCGAGGTACTTTTTAGATGACTGGGCGGTAGGAGTTCTGTTATTGACCAGGTCGGTTTCTCGAGGATGGCTTGGACGTATGCTAAAGACTCCTCTGATGGGGTATATCTCGGACGTTTCTTGATTGGTTTCCATTCCGGTATCGTATCTTGCTGTAACCGACGGACGGCCGTGGAGAATAACCTAACCGTCGACCGTCGGATACTCATGATGCCCGTGATATCGAAGAATGATATTCAAAAACCTCGACAACTAAAATTTGAAACGTTGTAAAAACCGCGTTGTCGGACGTGAACAGCAATCGATAGCGACCGAACCAGCCAATGTCATCACGCCAAGACCCCCAGCAATGGCTCCCCACCACGGACTACGTCCCATCCCGCCTATAACCAACCACTAGCAAGTTAACCCCGTCATCCTCATCGTACCGACATTTCCAACATTGTAACATCCACCATGGACGGCCGAAGTCTTCTCGCCCAAGTACGTCTTCCTATCATCGTATACCGTTTCACCTCTCTTAAAACTGACGAATTAAATCACAGGCACAAAAGCAGGAAGCTGCATCAGCAGGTGGCTTCAGCTGGTTCGGTGCCAGCAAGCAGGATAAGCTCGAACAGGCCATCGAATTATACGCTCAAGCCGCGAATGCCTTTCGAACATCCGGTCAAGGTCTTTCGCCCCCAAATACTCGAACTCCGTCTATCATAATCCCCCCATCTGACATGATTCCTACATAACCATCCAGGCTCCGAAGCCGGCGCCGCCTTCGAAAAGGCTGCAGCATTAAGCAAATCCATCAACGAACCCAACGACGCCGCAAACTACCTCACCGAAGCCTTCAAATCCTACAAAAAGACAAACCCAGCTGACGCCGCGAGGACCCTAAGCCAAGCTATCGAACACTACGCCCTCACCAACGTTCGACGAGCGGCAACACAGAAACAGACCCTCGCGGAACATTTGGAAACAGATCCTGCTACGAAACCACAGGCTATAAAGGAATATGAGAAGGCTGGAGAGTGGTTTAGTAACGATAATGCTGAGGCGTAAGGTTTTTTCCCTTTTGTTATTCTGTTCGTTGGAAGTGGGAATGGGGATGCGGGGGAAACGTCATTTATCCCGTGAGGACATGGGCGGCTAACACAAAACCTCGGGGAACAATAGACTAGCGAATAAATGCTACATCAGAGCCGCGGATATATCAGCTGAGACGGGAGACTACCACCGAGCGATCAATCATTATGAAAGAATCGCTGAAGTGTCGGTCAACAATAATCTCATGAAATGGAGCGTTAAGGAATATCTGTTCAAGGCTGCACTTTGCCATTTGGCCTCGAAGGTACGAGCCACATCTTCCCGATGACGCAGGTAGTGGCGTAGTTTTCGGGTGTGCTGACGAGTGGTGCGTAGGATGTTGTGGCTGCTAAAAGGGCACTTGAGGGACAATATCCTGCTCTCGACGCGGCGTTCAGTCCACCATCCATGGAATGCTTGTTCTTGAAGGTATACTTCCTCCCTTCACATTCTATCTACACCGCAAAGTGATGCTAACATCTTATCGCCCCCAGAACCTCCTCGAATGCGTCGAAAACGGCGACCCACAAGGTTTCTTCAACAACGTGATGCAATACAAAGAAAGGTACCCACTAGACAACTGGAAACTCGACATACTCGCCAAAACACAGAAGAGCATCGAAGAAGCCGGTGAAGACTTGACTTAGAAGATGACAACGAGGATATGAAAACTTGGGGAGTATTTTTTTTTTTTTTTGAAACGATACAAGCTTTGAACTGGGTACAACAAAGGTCCTGCGGAGTTTGCGATTATCTGGTCTTTTTTTTTCTTCTTTTTCTTTTCTATGTATTGTTGTGAAGCTTATCGGAGCTCTGTTTTTCATTTTCATGTAGTCTTTCTATGGACGTTTCTTTGCTTGATGCAGCATTTTTCTGTTTGATGTGTAGGCTTATACAATTTTTGCTTTGAATTGGATTCTGCTTTTATGAAGTCGAGATCTAGGGATTCTGGAGTAGATGTATTCTCGAGACTACAAATGCTCACACCTTTCCCTTTTCGGTCCGCCATTAGAAGAATGTATCGTCTTTTTTTTTCTATGATAAATTTCATGACTTGTATCCCGACGGCTTGTATGTGAGGCTGGATTTCAACCTAACTACCCGGCCTGGGGATCGTATCGATGGTGTCGACCCGGGTATGTCCGTAGCCGTTGCATATCCTGCAAGCCCGATATGACTCCATTTCGCCGCGGGATGGGTCCCGCCGACAAGACAATCCGATTCCGATCCGTAATCCCGATCTATTCCATTATAATGTAGCCAACGTCGTAGGAATCTAGGATCGATCATGTGCATGAGATAACATGCGCCCTGGTACGTGGTTGACGGCTCATCGTCTCCGATGGCTATAGTTTTACAAGTAGCTATAGGAGGAAACATACGGAGACGCCTCTTTTACAATAAGGTATCTACCGAACGAATCATACCGATCAAAAAAATGCTTTTCTTTGTTGATTATTCTTCTTCAGCTAAACTGATAACCCACCCTTCCTTCGACTGTAATAGGAAGGGGTATAGTTGCTCCCGAGACCAAAGTCGGCCTGACCAGCTGATATACACTTCGTTCGTGCATGTATGTCTCTAAAGACAAAGTCTGAGATGAGATGTCGTCGTAGTCAAAAAAAAAAGGTAAAGAGACAGAGAGAGAAAAGCCCAGGGAATGAAAAGACCGTATAACACCACCGTCCCTATACCGATTAATTCAATAAACCCGGTCCGGCCTGCTCGCTGTATTGAAATAAAAACGGTGGATGAAAAAAAAAGCGGCGAATCCACGAAAAAAGATCATAATACATATGTAAAAAGTGTAAAGCAAGCAATACAACCATACCTGCCGTTATTGCGCCGTCGTGATTCGATGTTGAGGAGGAGGAGGAGGAGGAGGGAGGGGGATAATAACGTAAGAAGCACCCGGGGTATATAAGCGTGAATCGCAAAAAGGACCCCCCGAAAAGAAGATGACGCTGACGTAAAGAGAAAGAGAGAGAAATGACCCGCTAGTAAGACAGGCGGCGGAACAAAAAATACAAACACCCTCCTTTAATCATTCCCCTTCGCTACTTCGTTCGAAGAGGGGGAAAATTAGAGCTTAGATGATATTGCTGGCTTCTTTCTTTTTTGCTTCTTCTTTTGCTGTTGCGGCTGCTTCTTTTGCTCCAACTGTCACCGACCGATTCCGAAAACCCTCTTGACCATGCTCTCGCCGACGCTGGCGGTTTTCTTTTTGGTGATTGAGGCTTCCGGACGTGAGGGTTTCGGTGGCCATTGGCCGTCTGCTTTCCATCCTTCTATTAATGCGTTCGTCTGCAGCAATGTTAGCTGAGATACCTCGTAGGAGAGAAAGAAGGGGGAGGGGTATATACCATATGCTGCAGGTTGATCGGGATGGTCGGAGTATTACTCTTAATGATAATCCGTTGGTATAATTGTGGATACGCATCTGGAACAACAGCGTCGTAAAATGGATTCTGATACCTCGCATAATTAGGAGTCAGAGTCAGCAGCTCGTTCTTCCATTTGGCACGATAGCTAAAGCCATTTTGAAATCTCATGGCATCCAAATCCGATGGGTTAACGTTACTGACATCTTCAAATTTGGATTTTCCTATCGGGACACGGCCTTTCTTATCGGCTTGGGTCCAGAGGTCTCGACGTTCGATCCAGATACGGAGACCTTCGTTCCATTTCATTTCTTCTTCGAGGTCCTTCTTGCGACGGGCTTTTCGTTCTTCCCTTGTGAGCTTGGAGCCACCGATGGCGGTTGGATCGTGGAATCGGTAGGAGGATCTAGGTTCGTCATCAGGATAGACGCTTTTGACGGATTTCATAGAACCGGATTGTTTGCCGTCGTCGGTGTCGGACTCGTCACGCGACCGGTATTCTCTTTCGTCCTCGTCTTCGGTATCTTCCTGTTCGTCCGATTGGATGGATGGTAGGCTGGTACTGGTGGTTGGCGAAGCAGCCGTGGCACCCGCCATTCTTCGTCGTTTGCTCTCTCTCAATTCCTCGGCCCATTCCCAGTCCTTCCTGACGGATGCTAGTATCGCTTGTGCATTCCTAACAGCTTCTTGCTTCTCAGCTGCCGTCATTCTTGAAGGTTCGGAAGGCTTATCCTTGGAAGAGCCGCCTGCCATTTTCCTGGAGGTTTGGGAATTGGTAGGAGTGTTTGAGGAGTGGTTGTTTGGGAGGTCGGGGTGGTGAGATGATGAGAGCACAGGGACTATGGAAGCAGCGCTTGGCATACGAGCGAGCAGCGAAGATAATGAAAAGATTCCACCGGCAAATCCACCGCTACCACCACCACTGTTGGCACTACTGAAGCTTGATTTCGAGGGAGGGGGGAAGAAAGACCTTCTGGGCGATTGAGGTGAGGAAAGGATGTTATCCTTGTTGTTTTTTGATTTGGTAGGTTTTGAGGTGGAGGTAGCGGTCGCGTTTGAGGTTGCAGGGGCCAGGGGAGCGGAAGGAGGCGAGTCGAAGAGGAAGGACGGGGTTCGGCGGGTTCTGGGCGATGAAGAACGGGGTTTGGGGGAGGCGATGTCCTTTGGAGCCGAGGGAGGAGAGATTTCTGTGGTTGTGGTGGGACGAAGCATCCTGAGAGAGGAAAAAGAGGAAAAACCAGAAGACAAAAGAAGAAAACCAGCTGCGGCTCTTGTCAAGCTCTCCAAAATGAACTATCGGAAAACCCTTTTGTAGACCTTGTCGGTATTAATATTATCGTCGACAAAGCTGAGAGAGCTAGGTGATAATTGGAAGTCCCAGGCAAGCCGAAATAATTAATTCCTGGCTGGCCTGAGCAGAGGGAGGATCGTTGTAGGTATCGATGGACTGTCGGGGAAGTTAGCCAAGGATCGGTCCAGCCAGCTACCTTTCCGATCAACTTTGAAGGATATGATGATATATAATAAATACTACAGCGCCATGGAGGAAGAAAACAGGAAAACAAGGGAGGGATGAAGTTCAGAATGAGATGAAATAAAAGATGGGAACCTGCAAGTCGGCTTGTTCCGAGTTGACTTGTCTCGTCCCGTTCGGCTTGTCAGGCAACCAGCAAAAACCAGCGACGGGCCGTGCGATGCGAGTCTTGATTCGATAACTCCGGTGGATATCAAATCTATAACCAGACGATGGTGAGGAATTTAAACAAAAGAGCGGGGAATCATCTTAAAACAAAATGTTAGAAGGTGGAGGTTCGAGACTCCTTTTATTCTTTTCTATTGTGCAGCCAGATGCAGCTGTTTCCCCGCAAATACTTCGCCAGTCCTTCGCCAGCCCTCTCTTCTAGCACAGCGAATACGGGTCGCCAACATGCATAACAAGAAAACCAGAAGTCACAAGATCGTGCATTTTAACCCCACAGGGTACATGCCATATAGAATATATTATAAGAAGGAGAAGAGATTCTTACCGGTACGAATACCTGTCGACTGTGTATCAACTTTCGGAAAGCAAAAAAGGTTACAACAGAAAGCATACCAACTGTTTCAAGTCTTATATCCTTTTACATAACAGAGGAGTAAGTACTCAAGACATTAATTCAGTACCAAGCCTGGTTAATCGCTGCAGCGCAGTTAATCGCCAATGCAAGCCCATAGCCACCTATCACGCTACCAGATTTCTCCTTCTCTGGCTGACTTGCGATATGATTACCTTTTGCCGCTTTCCGGAACATCAAAAGAGCAGGGGAGCATAGCTGTAAGCCAAGATATGTGGGAACATGGTTACTTTCCCAGGTCATTGATCATTTAGCACTAGTATCACTCCACGAATCGCCTGATTCCCTCGCGCGCTTTCCTTTTCGTTTTCCGCTTCGTTAGCATCCTTCCCTTCCCACCCCCTCCCTCTCCACCCCCCTCATTTTTTCCAGGCCCATCGTGTTTTTTTTTTGTTTTTTTTTTTGGTTAGTTTAGTTCAATTCTTTGTGAAGGTCGCGATATCGGCTGCCTACTGCGGAGGGCTGGGGGATATCTGGAGCTCCAAAAGACCGCTGGTGGAGAAGCCAGTTTCCGATAGATCGAATGGCATTCTCATGCTATCGTCACTTGATACCATCTCATTTCAAAACCATCAAGGCCTTTAAATTTCTCTAGCTTCGATAATTATAATCATACTAAACATCGGAACCGTGAGGAACCCGTTACACCTATGTATGAGAAAGAAAAACTCAAAAGTCGCAAAAGTCTAAAACAGAAGGACGTCATGTCCACAGATCATGTACACGCCATTCGACAAGTCCTCGTCGCAGGAATTCGAACGGAATTCGCTAAAATCATTCTTTCGGGCAAAGGAATGCATGACCTCATACATATCATCCCTCTCCTCAAACTCAACGTATCGTGAAAGAAAAAAGACCGAGCTCTTCTCTTCCTATCGATAGCACCCATCTCATCTCCTAAATCTTTTCTTTCAGCCATAAAGTGTCTTTCCTTTCCCCACTCGCCTCAGTTTTGTCCAGACCGTAATCACAAGTTCCTTCCCGCGAAAGGTTTAGGTCTTTCTTACTGGTCCCATCCCATGCAACCGCACTGCACTGCGCTCACTTTTTTTTGGCTTGCGCTACCAGAAACAGGGATTATACCAAAAAGCGGGAAAAGTAAAAGTAAATTCGTGATTTGTGTTGTCACCTGTGGACTTCACGTTGATGACAGGGCTGAGTGCTCTCTTGCATAATATCTTGGTACCTTGCATCGAATGTATGATATATTTTCTGACTATGGATGTCGAGGAATATGGTCACAAGAAGTAAAAAAGAAACCAAGAAGGGGCGGGAAGGAATACACTGCATTAGGCTTCCCGAGGCAGACCGACATGTCAAGCCTTGTGCGTGATCACGATCTTTGATTATTACCTTCAAGGTATATTTCGGGATCGTGATGATGAATATCAGCTGCTGTTTCCCCAGATTTGGATTGAATTTCATTATCAATGTAAACGGTCTAAGCCGCCCCCTGGGGGTATCTCTATCCATTTATATTAAATATCGATTTCTTTGGCTATAGATCCGTATGAGAGCACATAGACAAGTCTCGAGTTGCTCACCTGTTTCGTATATTATAAGATGGATGTTCAAACCTGATTTTCACTACCTAGGTAGCTTATAGATTGAGAATCTTCTTCCAAAATATAAAAGAATGGCTATTTTTATCTATCGATATCACCTACTTGAGTAGGTACTTGGTTTGCATGTCATCGATCCAGAGCTCTATACCTATGATAACAAAATCGTACCTCCATGAACCGTTTCAACTCCTCTCCAAACAACAAAAACCCTTATATAGCAACTATCCAAGAAATAACCCCAAGACTCCTCAAAAACATTGTTATACTCTACTATACGATGTAAAAGATCAACTATAATACCACGGCCCCCCTCCTCTCGCAGCATACGGCGCCATCCCTATCGCCCCATTCCCAGAAGTATCTCACTTGAAAAACGCAGATTTAAACACCGACGTCCCATAGATATAATACTCCTTCCCGGTTTCTAGGCCTGTATCAACCCTCCACACGTTGATGAACCTATCCCCACAATTAGTACCCGCCATTCCCACATTTTTTTTTTTTAAAAAAAAAATTTAAAAATTTAGAAGAAACTTACAACTACCAACCCCACTCTCCGGATGACAACCATCATAAACTTCACTCGAGAATTGAGTTACATCAACAGGAATAGTAGTTTGTCCCCGTGGTAAACCGATCGATGCGGGGTAATTGCAAAATTTGTGTAGCTGAACGAACAGGGGTAGGTACAGTTGTGTAAAGCGCCGTTTACGGTTAGACAGCTGCCTTGGAGGGAGTGGTAGATTGATTTTACGGTTGCGGTGTCGATTAGGGTTTCTTTGCTCCCGGTGCCAATTTTTTTTAAATAAAAGAAATTATTGTGAACATTAAAGGAGGAGAGGGGAAGAAAGGAACCAACCAAGAAGGATAGGATACTGCAAAGAAGCAGAATCTTGTCGTTTATGAAGACTTCGTTTCTTGACAGAATCCGTCCCCGCTGTGACGACGAGTTGGGTATTTGCTGCGTTTTTTACTGCCGTATCAGTACTATCTGTTGCTGTCGCAGATCCCCAATCACTGGTATCAGTAGCCGTCACGGGTGTTGAATTTCCAGAATCCGTGGCTGTGGCTACGGTTGTTGCTACTCCGCTATCAGTCCCAGTATCTGTAGAAGATGCCGATACAGTCCCACTATCCCCAGCAGACGAGCCCCTAGTAGACTCAGATCCTGTAGCCGTAGCCGTAGCCGCATCCGTAGCACTCGCACTCCCACTCGCCGCCGCAACAGTAGCCCAAGTAGAATCCGGCATAACAGACCAACTCCCATTAATCGCCGCCACGGGCAACTCGCCGCTATACGACCCCTTAGGTTCATAATCAAACCCAATAAACATATGTGAGCCGGGTTTAAAATACGTTGTAAGAGAATGTCAATTAGTAATATCTAGTGATGACCCATCTAAATCTCCTCTGTGGAGTTGGTGTTCGTTGAACTGGTGGTGCTGGTTGTACTTGATGACTTTGATGTCCGGTATGTTTTGGCGTTGAATCCCAGGGATACCGGAGATACCGCTTGAGCCGGGAGGGGAGGGCGAAGGTTTGTTTCGTCCATGATGCCGACCCGAACCCGGCTTTCGTAGCTTCTCTACATAAATCCGGCAGTAAATTACCTATCACCCAGAAATGAAGACGAAGTATCTACTTTTATTAATAGATAACTAGACCCAATCGTAAATTCTACGACGAAGTATCCGCTTGCGAATTAGACGGGGACGAAACCCGGTTCTACGGTTTGTAGGAGAGAGCGGCTGTGCGGTCTGTTGGCTTGAAGTCTCAACCGCTCCACCAGGACTTGAACTCGATACCGAACAGTCGGTAACTACAGATTGAGCTGATGGATGGTCTGAAATTGGGACGTGCTGGTGGTGTTGGATTTTTGAGAGCTTTGTGTTGCGGTGACAGGGATGTCTTTGTGCGACGTGGAACGATGGATTACAACTGGCTTTAAGATTTAGGAACTTCTGCTACCCAATAGACAAATTTAATACTGAAATTTTCAGAGATAAAAGAGAACCAAGGCCAACAGATGTATCCTATAGAACCAGACCAAGTTCTGGTGTTTTCACAAAAAGAATCTATTGCAGGGGAAATATATAAATGTGCTCCCGCGTTTAAATTTTTTATTTTATAAGGTCATGTTCTCGCGAGTTCTCTTTCCAAAAGTATCAAGATGAGAAGAAAGCCTTTAGATCTAGGGTGTACAGATTTTACCGCTTTCAATGGAGATAAGCTTATAATCCACGGCTTTTAGATCAATATTAGTAGATCGAGGGCTATCAAATGTCGGGTTCGGAGTTGACGGCGCCGTATTTTGATACTTTGGATGTGGTTAATGGGTGAATATGTTGCGATTCGAGGAAGTTGGGGTTTTAGCTTTGTACGTATCCCCATAAATTCTCAATTTGCAATGCTGCGAGGTCATCATACTATATCGTATGGCCATATGGTGGTTTCGAATCTAGATGGTACGTTTGCCATTGGCATACAATCTACTTCTCAACGAAAGTACTTTTCAAGTCTGTATTGCAATTTTATATCAAAAGACTTCAATTTGTCCCAACCGCAGAAGACAGCATAAAATTGTGCGAATAAAATTTACAAATCAACCATCTTCTATGCCTCGTGGGGTGGACCCCAAATCTGCCAGCAGCCACATGGATATTCGATCACTGAATACAGTGCATGTATACATCTCGTAACCAAAAAGTCTTTAAATACTACTCTTCGGCATCGGGGTCAGGCGTCTCCTTAGGATCCGAAAGTTTTATCTTCGGAAGTTCGCCGACATTAAACACCGGATCCCTAACAACTCCCCTATACTATCACAGACTGATGGTACCATTGACTGCATCCCATTTTGCGAATACAATTGACTAAACCGTGTGCCCGTAAACATTGCCATTGCCGGAGCTAGTGTGGTAATTTGGCCCATTCTTTTAGGCTGGTTGGATGGTGGATATGCATCTGTCTTCGCCTAGATAGTAGGTAAGTTTGGTGTTAGCTTTTTTAGGTAATGTAGGGGATATCGATTCGATCCATAAGGGAGATACATATGTAGCAAAATAAGTTGATCGCAGGGGGTTACTCACAAGGCCCGCCCTTCGCTGGAATACAATCACGACTAGAATTCCCCCGGACAAAATCTTCTGGTATGTTGGCAACTGGAGAAGCATCCGGTGGGATTCGAATAAACCCACCGCCAAAGGGCAAATCGATCGTGATGGGAACTTTCTGGAAGTATTTGGCTTGCCCTTCGGCACGTTGACAAGGTATCGCACATATTTTCCCACCGAATTTGAAATTCGAGCACGGGTAGTCATCACCAATAAAGTTGGTAAAGTATGCCATATCCGATGGGTCGACGCGTTTTCCTCCCATGACATTAGCAATAAGGATAGCCCACTAGTCCTCAACGGCAATCCAAGGTACCCATAAACGATCCTGGAGTATCAAGCTTGGCCGACGCAGGACTACTAATCTTACCATACCACGTTGCCTGCCCCAAAACCCAGCTTCTATCATCATAGATATTATACCGAGCATCGTGCTCGATATAAGACTGCCCACTCGTGATATTGAGCTCTGATTCTACAGCCGCTGGACGAGGGGATTTACGAAGGCTGCGTTTCTTTGGACGGAGTAATTGGTTAAAGTTAGATCGGTGGTGGAGATATTCGAGATCGAGACGGAATTCCTAGGTCTGATAGCTAGGGTGGCAACGGTAAGATGGTAGAATAGGAGAATGCGTACTATAAGCATTGTTAATAACCACTCTTGATGGCACCGCTAAGATAAACTTTGGGCAAAGGGTTTTGGTATCATTAAGTATTGACAATATATATACTTTGATATCTGGTAGGCTATAATATAGTATATATAGAGAGAAATAGAAAGAAGGGGGGTCTACTCGGTAAGCTAGACATTAAAAGACGGGCGGATCTAGCTTCGAAATACTACATCCATCCGATCTGACGTTGCCCCCGTTGAATTCTAAAGGCCAGGATTTCGATTCATAGTAGGCTTGTGCCTTCAACCCCACGAATTGCACGCATGCACGATCGTATAAAATGACCCTAGATATCGATATATGCAATCGAAGTTTCACCAGCTGTTTGAAATTTTATGTTCGACGCAAGCTGTAATGTCGGACAATGCATGGCTTGGTGTTCTGTCCCCAAAATTTCAAACCAGGGACTCTATATTTATGTTGGTTAACATGCAGTTGGGGCTTAAAGTATAAGGGGCGCCGGCTTATATCGATCTTATCTAGGCTTTGAAGTTTAATGGATTTAACGATTGAAAATGTCGTATATAATGTTGGATATCTTTACCAAACCATAGAGTTGTTTCGTGGAGTCCGGCAGTACTACCAACAAGATTAAGTTATACACCATGGAACTGGTATACTAGATCGCAGTCATACGTTGATACATTGTAAGTTAGTTGAAGTTATCCGGCCAACGCCCGCTATCTCCAACTACCCTTCCGCCATACACATACAAAGCTATACTACAACATATAACCCAACTAGCAGCCACCCAACTAAAGATAGCCTATCGGATTATCTAAGCTTTCGGGATTGTGAAATAGCTTAGCCACGCCTGGTTAGTTAACTTGTCGTTATTATAAAATGGCCTTTGTTGCGCCGTAAAACCTAGAGGTCATATCCTTGGCCAAGTGATTTCATTCCCGTCTATCATGCCCTATGAATCCTTTATACACAATATGAAAAAGAAAAAAAGAAATACCTAGAAAAAGCGCCTCCAAACGACGAATTAGAGGGTAAACCGCAATGCCCACCTCTTCCATAATACTTGCATCCATGACGGTTTCTACAACCCCACATCTCCCCACTCCACCCCTCTATCCCCTTAAGCCTTGAACAAAGTATCGATAAACGCCGTCGCCAAACTTCCAATAACACTGCGATTCGGCACACTCCCCGCAACACCATACAGCGCCGCAGTATCACCTTTAGCAGCCCCCTTCCCTCTAGCCTTAACCTTAACCACTACTTCTCCCAAATCCTTCAACAGCGTCTCGACACTCTTGATCGTCAGCGTAGTACAAGCCATATGAACAGCCGGAGGATCCTGTAGAGCATTTAAATGCCATCCAAGCTTTGATAGTTCATCAGCAATATCATAAATATCAATTGTGTTGCTGCTGAAAGCTACGACTGAAACGAGGGGTTCTCCGATTACGTAGAGGTCCGGGGTTAGGTTTTCTGTGATGCCGGTGGCTAGACGTTGTGCGCAGGTTACGATTGCATGGGCGGAGGAGATGTAGCCGGCTTCTCCCATGGAGATCATGGAGGCGTAGCAGCCGGCGATTAAGGCGCCTGGTCGGGAGCCGGAGAGGTTGGGGGAGGCGTAGATTCCACCAGTCCAGTGGGCGTTGATGTAGTATTGGTAGGCACGGAGTTGGGAGTTGCGGTAGATAAGGGTGGAGTTGCCTTTGGGGGCGAAGCCGTCTGTAACATAACATGGTTAGTATGGGGGTCCAACGGGGGTTGGAGGAGGTTCGGGGAACGTACATTTGTGGGTGTCACAGGAGATTGAAGTTACACCCTTGAGTCTGAAGTCGAATGGTTCGGATTTGAAGCCGGCTTTTTCGAGGAATGGGACGATGAAGGAGCCAAGGCAGGCATCGACGTGGAGTGGGATCTTCTTGCGGAGGGCGAGGCGGCTGAGACCTTGGATATCGTCGATTATACCATGGGGGAAGTTGGGGGCGGATCCGACGAGGAGGACGGTGTTATAGTTGATTAGTCTGGCGACACGCTTGAGGTCTACCTTGTAGGTGACTGGGTCGATGTCGACGTGGTGAACCTTCATCTTGAAGTAGTAACCGGCCTTGTCGAAGGCTGCGTGAGCGGTTTTGGGTATGATACTATATACTTGTTAGCTATGTGCAGATAAACGATATCTCGCAGGATCGTACTCACATTTCCGGTTCGGTTACGCCTTTCTCGACATATGCCTTATTCCTCGCAGACAAGCAAGCCATCAAGATGGACTCGGTTCCACCGCTGGTCGTGACACCGGCACCTCCGGGTGGTGCATTGAACATGGACAGAACCATGGCGACGACTTCGGCTTCCATCTTTCTAACACCGGGGAATACATCGGGATGCAGAGGATTGCTAACGGAGAACATTCTCATACAATCGGTCTGCAAATCGAGAAGTTCCTTCCCACCGTGGTATACTGCGCCGGATACCTGACCGGTCTCCCAATTGGCATGCTTCAAATCGGCCAATCTGATAAATGCTATTAGCACCGTTACACCAATGCATAGCTTCAGGATAACCTACTTTGTCAGTTCTTCCCTGATTTTATCCGCATCTATACCATTTTTCGGTAGAGCTAAGTGGCGGACAAGATTGGGGTCTCGGACCACCATCTTCTCCTCCAATTTCGCCGTTGCCTCATCGAGCTGTACTTTGACTTTGCCCTTCACGCCGGGTGCCCGCAGTATTATGCCATATGCCGTGCTTCGGAGGTAATTGTAGAGAATGACGATAGTGCCGATTATTCCATAGCCACGTATTTGGCGGGCGGCCTTTGAAGACCAGCGTAGGATGAAGTAGATGAAGACGATATTCCGGATGCTACCCTCAAATTAGCGCCCGAAATGAAACAGAAAAATATGGGAACTGCGTACACTCCGATGTTAAACAACAAGGCCTGATTCCTGGGGTTTGCTTTCTGGATGTTGAAGGTGTCCCTCAAGGAGACCGGTACGCGCGAAGACATTATGGATTATTGTTAAGTAGACAGTAGAAAACCGGAAGCTGTGAGGAAGATGGAAATCAAAGTACGGAGGTCATGTCATAAATAGAAACTGGCCTCGAGAACAGAACAGAATCAACCGCAGCTGTCCGAAGACAGCTTCCAACTAGTCTTTTATATTTATCTGCAACGAGTGAAGAAGTTTTGACGGTTTTAGCAGGAGGAAATTGCGACTGATGTCAATTACTCAAGCAGCTAGGCTGGACCGAGGCATGGGATAGGTCTTGGCCACGGCCGCCTCCCTGCTTTCGTATTGGCCCTCAAACTTGTGGAAATCTGATACGACCTGCACGCTATCTGGACCCCGGTATTTTATCCATTACGACGTATCCATCGATCGTGGGGTAGTTTGTTGAGGCATGCGCATGGCAGTTATTCAGATATTAGTAATTTGATTGACCTATTATATTCCATTTTATATAGTTCCTCTCTGGGAAGTAGTATAGAAGAAGCATGTATTATGTATGTACAGACTGCAGGCCAATTATAAGACATGTCGACACTCCCTCCGGAGCTCTCACTCACGGTTGGCAAGAATAAGAAGTTTGTACGAAGTATGTACAGGTTGGGTAATACGTCAGGTCGTATCATATCCATCCGGTGGTATTTCCCAGCGACGACTTAATACGGGCGCTACCCGATATATGATTTTTGCCGGCTCAAATGACCCAATTGACGTCAAATCTCCGGTAAGTCTCAATGTGTGTATAGTCCAACAGGCAGACAGAATCGATATATCACAGACTTCATCTTGATAGGCCATAATGACCCTAACCTAGTGACCATTCATTCCCGAACCTCACGACGACTCCTCCGATCGCAAAAACTTCGACTTCTCGACCACAAACCCAGGCGGCGGTTGTCGTTTCTCATGCATCTCTCGTCTCGTCAATTTCTTATCCGTCGTCGACAAAGCTATCAGTTCCTTGACCTTCATCAACTGACCCGCCGTCGCCGGTGTGATCTTGTGGAAGACCGTTCGCATTCGTTTTCGTAGACCGAGGGCTTTTAGGACTCCGACTTTCTTGTGTGGCATACCGATGCTCGATCGGATGAGAGTGACTTTGAAGAACGACATTGTGGCGGTTTTCTTTTGTAATTGAATCGATAGATGTGGTCTGGGAGTCGTTGTTTTCGCTGTTAGAAAAGATTTTTTGACCTCTTCTGCTTGGGATATCGTAGTCGCCAAGAACGTAGAAACACCAAATTGTCGTGAATCGCTATATTCTCATGATCCGATCCGACCCTCCGCTGCCTCTTTTGGCCGTGTCGTGGCCTGTCGATGGGGTTCTATAATTGTATTTTGATCGTGGTAGATGATTTAATTTTGGTTGTTGACTCGGAGGGGAATCAAATTGAAGATTTTCGGTTCGGGTTTCCGTGAATAGCTGCTGCCCCTCGAAGACCACCAATTCAACTAACCTCCTTTAAACCACCATCACCACCACCGTCCCGACCACTTCCATTATCCCCCGTCGAATTCGAAGTCTAGACTGCTCTCCCGGCCGGCCATGCGTCTGGGCGCACTTGTTTTATCTTCCGATTCCTAATTCTTCGTTTGCGCTCGAAGATGCTACGTTCTTTACCATCGTCTTAAAAGCCCACGTTTGATATCCTTCTTTCGCTCCACGTAATACCCCAGATATTATATGATCTCCCTCCACCCACAATCAAGATATGGAGGACGCTCAGATTAAAGGCACGGCCAAGCTTGCCGAAACTCTTCGGCATCCAGATGTATGACCAGTTTTCTTTCACATTTCGATGTTGTTATTACCTCCCTTTGGGAAGAGCCCACGCTAAAGTTAGCTTGCATACTAGGATCTCGAACGGATATCAGCTTTGAAAGCTCAGTACACCTCCGACAAAGCTGCCATCGATGCTCAACTTAAAGCTGGTGTCCAGCTGCAGCTGGATGTCACAAAGGTGGGAATGTTATATAATTGCGTTTAACGAATTATTCAGAGACTAACACTATTACTGACTAGGCTGGCATGAAAGCTGTCGAAGACTCCCAGAAGGACGTCAATCTCATCAGAGAAGAGCTCGTCAAGGTATACCCCCTCTCCTACTAAGGTCCCACGTAGAGTGAAGCTAAATCACCCGGTAATAGATCGACAGACTCTGCTCCGAAGCCCAAACGATGATCAAAGACTTCCCGCTCATCAACGAAGTCTCCCGCGTCCATCGAAATTTCACGCAGGTCGAAGAAATCATGACCGGACTCGCAAATCTCAACAAGAACATCGAAGAAATCGAACAAATGCTCAACGACGATAACACCGAAGACGGTTTAATGGGTCAAATGCCCAACCTTCTCCCAGTCCATTACAAACTCGGTGCCCTCCGTGATTTTCGCGACGACGCTATCTTCCAGGCTACTAGAGCAACGGACGACACGAGTAATACTCTTTCAAACTATTTCGCTGTTATGGATGATGCGGTAGCGGAATTTGAAAGTCGGCTTGATTTGTTCTTTGCTAGTATGCTAGATATGGTCCGTGGGAGGAACGTTTCGTTGGTTGTTAGAATCGCAAAGATAATAGAAGCCGAAGAAACAGCCGATAGTAAACTAAAAGCCCTCCAAGACGCCACATCACAGCATTCAGACCTCGTCTCACGTTTCAAATCCATCAACGTCGGTTCGAAGCAACAGAAGGAATACAAGAAACGATATATAGCCTGCATCAAAACCTCCGTTGCAGAAAAGTTTCGAGAGGCAGAAGAACTCTTCCAGCAGGACTCTTCCACGCTTCTTGACTCCTTCGAATGGTACTTTGACGATCTCTTCGTCGTAAAGGACCTTCTAACGAAACTCGTCCCTCCGAAATGGAAAATATTCGAGACGTACCTCAACATTTACCACGGTCAGATGCACGAATTCATCACAAAGCTTGTGGGTAACAAAGATCTAGACGGTCAAGGTCTTCTCCAGATAATCCTCTGGAAAGGACAATACAACCAAGGTCTCAAGCAACTCAAAGTCGACAGAAACACCCTCGACCCACCCGTTCTCGGCGTCCCCGAAGAAGACCTAGTCAAGGAGTATCTCAACATCATAGTCTCCAAGATGACCGAATGGATGAACTCAGTCAACCAGTCCGACGTCAAGGAGTTCCAAGAACGTAAAGAAGCACCTGATACGAACGAATCCGGAAACTTCATCCTGCAGGGCGCAATCATCGCCTTCCAGATGATAAACCAACAAATAGACGTCGCTTCCGACGCCGGAAAAGTCTCGGTTTTATTAGGCGTAATCGATGAATGCGCCGTATTACTCAAGAAACGTCAATCGATGTGGGAAGACGTGACACGAAAGGAAGTCGATGCATACCTCGAACAACCAGAGACCATTCCCAAAGGTTTATTCGAATGGATGATGGCTGTGGCTAATGACCAAGCCCGCTGTGCAGTCTTCACCGAAGCCTTAAAATCGCGATTAGTAGACGCGCTTCCAAAGAAAGCCCAAGACCACTTGGAACAGTCGCTGGGAAGCGTCGTAGACGGATTCGTGGATATGGCGGGAATAATCACCAAACGAATTACCGAAATCATCTTTAACGATCTCAAAGTCCCGATTTCTGAATTTTTTACACTGGAGTGGTACGGTACTACGGGATATGCAAAGCAGATGGAATCTATCACCGTCACTATTGAATCTTACTTGTCGGATTGTAGGGTCGGTCTGGACTCGTCGATTGCAGCTGAAGTGGGGTTGGAGTTGTCGGAGATGACGGTGATATCGTATTTATCCGCTGTTAAGAACAAGAATGCGAAATTCTTGGTGCAGACGGCGGATGTGGCGGGTCAGGTTAGGTCGGACGTTATGTGCGGGTTTGGGTATTTTAGGGAAACTACGAGTTTGGAGGCGGCGAAGCAGACTTGGCCGGTTATTGAATATTTTATTCAGTTGGCGGTTAGTCCCAAGGAGGCGCTGTGGGAGACTTACGTCAGCTTTAAGACGGCGTATTGGGATTTAAGTAATGATTGGGTGGATTTGGTGTTAAGGTGTAGGGAAGATTCGAGTAGGGAGTTGTTGGGGATTATCAAGAATAAGATGAAGGACTTTGAGGCGGTGGAGATAGGGGCGCCGACGATTATGGGGAAGGTTAAGGTTAGGTGATTGGCTTTCGTACTTTTTTTTTTCTGTTACTGGGGAGAGGTGTCCGTGCATCTCGTGGGATCTATCTTCCCTCGGAGGACCTTCTTTTTCTATGACCCGTCTGGTTTAGCGATTCCTTTGGTGTAGAATAATGATCAAATTTTTCTGAATATTAGGATCGGTATGATATCATACAGGTCCAAAACCGATATCAACCTCGCAAAGAATGAAGGAAAGGAGTATCTTAGTAAAAGACTGAGCAAAAGATATATATACTTTTGGGAAGCAAAAAAAAAGAGAAAAATCCAATGATTGACTGTCCACGAGGATATCGGGATATCAACGTAAACGACAAACGTCCCCAATTTTCAGGATCTTAGCCCAAGCAGTTCGTAGGTTTGCAAATTTCCCCTGCAGTAAACCTTCAAGTTGCCCTCCATCTTTGACGAAACCCGCCACTGACAAAGCAAATTCTGCCCACTTTTTCGACCCAGTGTAGTCGCCCGCACTATAATCGTACTATCTGTAAGTAAGACTGTAACATTTAATATGGAGTATTGAAATGAGACAAGTACCAATTCTTATCAATTCCCAAATTCCAAAGCGAAGCCGCAATCCATTCGAGTTCATCTTGGGGGTATTCGTTTCCCTGAGAAATATCAGACACAATCATTAGCAAAGCAGCGTCTATAAAAGAACAAGAGGGAAAAGCATGCTAACACTTACCACTGCCTGTCGTCTACAAATATCCAAAACCTGGTAAACCAGTCTCTCGGCACGGCCAAGATCGCCCTCTAGAGACTTCTGTAAAAGTACCCTGATCCATCTGGCAATCTTGTCGATTTTGTGTTTTTCGATTTGGAGGGAATGGTTGATCAGATTTTCCAAGACGAGGAGGAAGGCTAATTCCATAAGTTAGAAGATGGCCATATGCTTTCATTCGGTCACTGATCGAGGATTGTAAGGGGGGACGGGGGACATACTTGCCGTAGGAGCATCAGCACACAAGATCATATCACCAATTCTCCTCAATGGTTGTAATTGACCGAACTTCGCAACCTCCTATTTAACCCACAGCCAACCATTAGAATGTGACACTCCTACACCCCCAACCAAACCCCAGAGATCCCCCCAAAAAACCTCTTACCTCAACAATCCCAGACAAAGCATCCCACACTTCCAAATGCACACAGGCCTCAAATTCATGACCCAACAAGCCCAAATACCTTTCTCCAAAGTCCTTTTGTGATTGCTCTGTCAACCGAGGATGTAACTTTTCACGTATCTCACGAAAGCTTATGATTGATTTCCGTGCGTCACCATAATGTCGTAACTATTTTGAGGGACCGTTTCCGGATCCATTGGGAAATAGAGTTAACGGTTAGCATGATCTCAAATCTCGATTCATCTCTGAAATTCCCGTCTCGAAAACGTTCGAAGTTGTGATTATTTGAAATTATCGAAACGACGGGGAAGACGTTTTCTCGTTCCACAGCATGAGTACATAGTGAACCCTATCCAACAAAGCATTTTTTACGTACCTGATCCTCCATCCTCTCCTGCTTCCTTGCCAAAGCTATACATGTTGATGCACAAATGTAATCACAAAACGACTGCCGTAAATTCAAATCCTCAACTTCATCTTCTGAACAGTTTTCTGGCGGGTATAGTTTGATAAACTTTTGAATCACCGTCGAACCGAAGGCAGGAATGGGAACACAGCATGACGGTGGTTAGCAACAGATCTGGCAGTTGAAGAAGCTTGGAGACGAAGTACAGGGGTTAGAGAATATGGTGGACCGATGGGAAGTATTTCCTCTGAAGTGCGTACAAGATTTACGGCAAGTTTTCTTCGGGGGTATATGCAAGCTTAGGACAGAGATATGCAAGATAGAACTCTAGTTCCATGGTCCATGTAAAGGGAAAGCGGCAGGAAAGGGTGGCTTAGTGACATACCTGAACACAAAGCTGTGAGAAATGAAGTGCGTACTGCGGAGGCCAATGTTGGAGGGCCCTTAAAGCTAGATTGTAGGAGTTGCGGGAGAACCAATCGTACTCATCTGTACTCCACATAGACTTCGATGTTCCATCCGCTACAGTTTCGGATGTCTTTGATCTTACAGCATTGTTCAACGCTATTGGATGTAGGATCGATCAAGTCAGCAGGTTCAATCTTTGCCTCCAAAAACTTCTTAACAATCCAACTATAGTTGTTCAGGATGTAGTTCCAGGGAATACCTTTTTGGAATACGGAGTACAGAGTATCCAAATTCCCACTTTCAACGGCTTTGTTATCGTGTATATCTGACAAAATCAGCCGGATCATAGTTCTACCGAATAACCCGGTAAGTGATAAAGTCAGTGTCATGTACAAGCATAGAAGCTATGTAGTTGAATACTAGGTGTAATTTCCATACCCGTATATGGCAGGAAGATTGACGCCTTCTGGTGGCGCCGTTGTATCTGCCTGTTCTAGTAACTGACTCAGGGCCTTCAAGATTATATCCTTATTACCCATAGATTGTGCCTCCAAAGCACAGGAATAGAGGATTGCTGTATCTTTGTTTGGTCCATTGCAGACTTTGTCAAGACATCTTTTGGCTAAATATAGAACCTGTCAGCACCAAACCATCACGTAGCTTGAACCTAAAATCTGGCTATCGTAGAAATGCAGTGATAATTACCAGTCTCCAAATCCAACGACCTCAGGGCAATTTTGAACAATAGAAACTGCGTTGAACCTGTTTCTTGACACGAGCTGGGCATGCTCTTGTAAGCACCTCGGGCAGCCCCGTAGTCATGCGCTTCGATAGCACAGTGCATTAAACGCCTTCCAGGCAGCAGCCACACCTCATGGTTAGCAATAGTCATCACTTATAGCCTCCCAGGTTGACTTTGTGGCAAATAACCTTGAATGAGCCCCCCCCCCCCGGGGAAATAACATACCTGGCAATCTTCCCGGTATTGGTTTCCCCAGACCTCCCGAAGATGGGGTGTAAGGCCACCCGGCACCACTGAATCGCTTCAAGCCACCGCCCACCGGTTACCAAGGTGTCTGAAACTTTCCAAAGCAGCTATCCCTCGTCGAAAAAGCAAGTGATTAGTAAAAAGTACTGTTAGTCCACCCCTCCATCACAACTTTTGTATTCCATTCAACTTTCCGAGGAGCCGGATTTGTAACTCACAATCTGGGATGCATGGGTCGCACTGATGCTCAAGGGTTTTGCAAGTTTTCTAGACATAGCTGTACAAGTTTTAAACCGGTCCCATAGGAGGGGGATAAAATGAGCAGGTTAGTTAAACGCCGCACACCGTATTTTGTCTTCAAAGGTGCAATTTTCTTTTCTCTTCCTCGAATAGATGACGTGGCTACACATCTTTGTTGGCTATATTTCATATGCAGTAAATAAATTCTTCGAAAAAGGAAGATGTAACCATGGCGCGGTCCCAAGGTAAAGGGAATCATATGCAGGAAGAGGAAGGAAGATCAAGGGTAAGGATAAAGGGTAAGTGCACGAACCTTCACAGAGTTGCCGGAGACCTTGTATTACTTCTTCATCAATATGGGCGTCTTGAATTATCATCCATACTCGAGTAACGAATGCTTGTTCAATCCATCCTTGGTTATCCTCTAGGATCAGACGTTCCGTCACGAAGTGATCGAGTACATTGCATGCGAGCCGATGCCTAGAAACTCTCCCCACGTATGCAATGTAGTTTCCCTGCTGATTAGCTATGAAATGACAATTTCCAATTGGCTTGAGCTTGCTTCTATAGAATGTAAGACATTTCAGGAAACTCCGGGAATACCGTACCCACGACCTTGTAAGTCCTGCGCCAGCAGCACGTGGCATTTCCCAACAATCCTGTTGCCACCTGTGTCAGCCTTTTGGGACGTTCGTAAAAGAAACAGCTGCCGTAAGCCGTAAATAGTGATACGCACGCCTTGAAAGAACGTTCAGATAGAGCTATGGTAGACATCATCTTCATAAGAGCTGAAGAAGCAATCATAATTAGCTTTGTTGAGAATCCCTGCTTCAGTAGCCCCAAACTTAACAAGCTCACCGGCATGATATGCTTCGGCTCCGAGTTTCTGTGCAGCTATGATATCAAGGCTTAAACAGTGGACATTCAATCTTTCAGGCCATTCCTGCATTTTGTCAGCATCGATCGTAGACGAAGTTAACCATTCGATCCGAGTTCAGTCGAAAACTTACCTTGACCATCACTTCCATCACTTCCTCTGCCTTTCGAAGATCACTTGGTACTTGCGTCTTCAAACTAGTTTGAACTGTACAATCAAGACATTAGCTACAACATCCTGGCCTTGAAACTATACATAAAAAGTATCACGAGAACAATCCACAACATCACTCGACAAAAAAAAAAAAATTAACTCACCAAGATTTTGCATAATCCCAAACCTTAGCTCAGCTGCAAACCGTTCCGACCCGACGTGCTTCGGATCAACGACTTCCAACGCCCTTGCCAGCCACTCCATCCCAGCCGTGAGGTTCGCCCGCTTCACCATATCCTTACCAATCTTGTACAAGACCTTCCCTAACGATTCTCTAATCCTAGGTTCAAGTAGACCTGCCGCACCTTCGTCCCGAGAAAACCGTTCCATGGTATTGTTGCACATGAGTTCGGCGGCGTTGACATTATGTTGGAGGAAACTCTGTACATACGGCATCAACATGGTTAATACTTGTTTATTTCAATCTAACCGAGCATATTGTGGCTGACCTGGGGGGAAGTGGAGAGGGAATATGCTTTCCGTCGGAGAGAAGATTAAAACTTACCAATTCGATTCTTTGTACTAGAAACTCGCATTCCAAGTTGATTCTCTCTCCCTCCTCGTCCGGTTGGAGAGGTGTTGCATTTTTTGATAGGTCGTCGATGTACTAATTATATCGAATCAGCATCAGCCACATATACGGCACCCAGTGAGATCAAGTGATCCGGTTCTAGAGTAGCTAATAACACGAGCACTTACCTTCGCGGCATTGCTCAATACTGACTCCGCAAGTGAAACATCGTTGTGATCTATACACATTCAAACCAAACCACCCAGAGCTTCAGTGGGGTCTTTCCCCTCCCTCCCCTCCCTCGCTCTCGGTCTCCAAAAGAAGAAGAAAGTGGAAGGAAAGAGGGAAGAGAAAAAAACACCCACCTCACACAAAAATGTTGCATTAGCACAAGCCTATACCGAACGCAGCTCATAGCGTGGCCCAGCTTCCCGGATAACCCGTTTTGTGGTTCGCCAGACCGAAATGCTTCAGTCGCGAACGAAATATGCAGCCAGGAACAAAAAAAGATATATGGTTACACAAAAAGAAAGAGGGAAGTGGGGAGGGGGTTATCCGAACGAATGAGATTAAACGAGGGCGAGGGGTGGAAAACTTTGGACCACCATCCCCCTTTCTGCCCATTCGATTCGCATGTAGACATGCGTGTAGCATGGGTTTTTTATTTTATTTCGGATTGTGTGCGCGGGACAAAGGGACAAGCAATTAAAAGAGGGAGAGAGAAAAAAAGTAAAGCTAGGGTTCTGTACATACCCAGATCCGTTTTACCGGCTTTAACGGCGATTTTAACGAGTCGTAGGCTGCCTGCATCCCAAGGACCAAGGTATTAGTGAGAAACAAGGAACATCGATTCGCGAGTAATCAAATAAATCGGGTCGATCCGAGTCGACCCGTTTGAGGGTTCCATTAGAAAAGGCGAAATTCGAGAGGTAAGGGGAGGAAGGAAGGCAAAGATCATTTACAACAGACCTTGCGTTGTCCTCCCGCACGTTCTTTGAGCGCAATCAAGTGTGAGATAGGCGAGGTGCCTGACTGTGACATGTAATATACCATGTTAACGGGTCATTTCCGTTTCCGAGGGTGGAGGAACATGTATGGAGCTCCAGATTCAGTAGCATACGTTTCAGATGGGTGCTCTTGTTTTCGATATCGGACGGCTTTTCGCTTCTCAGGAGCTTGGTAGCCATATTCCAGAGCTCGGTGCCTTGTAAATTTCAAGATTAGCCGTAGTCTCGAAGCCAGACGCTAGCCCAATGATCAAATTTGGATCGCAGTTGCCAATTCGAAGCAGCATAGCACCTACCTCTCGAATCTAACCCAGCATGGTCGTCCTTAGACTTAACGTACACCCTACTTTTCGCACATTTCTCAATCGAATGTAACAGCTCCTCCGCCTGCTCTGCGATCCATCTTTTTAGATTACGGGACTTATTCGAGTCTGAATTCTTTAATTCACCAAGTAATTCGTCAAGCGAGACTTTTTCATGCCCATCGATATCGCCACCCAGGAAAAGAATCCATCAGCCTAGGGATTCCAATTCCAACATCCGGGATAGTAGAATCATAATGTCTCATACCAAGAAATTGTTTGATACGTTTCTCCGCCGTGGAGTGGCTGATTTGAGCACCAGTACTGGGCGTTTTGTGTTCCATTGGGATGGGCTGATGGTAGGAAGCTGGGGTGATGGAAACCAAAAAGTAAGGGTACAAGATAGCTTGGGTCGTTAAGGCTGCAGTTGTTCAATTGGGTTTAGAAGGGTATACGACGATAGCTTCACGAAGTGGCTACGATGGATAGCAAAAGCAATGGTAAGAACTTATAGAAGGGAGGTTTGGGAGGTAGTTCGTGATGTATCAAATGGGGAGCAATCGTAAGGTCTAGGTAAGCGCAAGTTGGCTATGTGTGGTATTTGTGAGCCGTCCTCTTTAGGAATCTCAACACAACGGGGATAGCTCGAGAATAGCAGCCAATACGGTCAACTTCAACGAATTGTATAATATAAGGCAGAAAAAGAGTCTTCAAATTAGCCAATTAAGTAACAGAAATGCTGCAAGTATAGCGACCTAATCTTCTTCGAGGCATAAAACAAAAAGTAAAAAGAAAAATAGAAAGTACAGAAAACAATTAACACCAGAAATGCTATAGCTAGATCTTTATCGCACAAAAAGAGTTCATGCAATCTAGGTTTTTTTTTGTCTTGCCTTGGTCCGTTGGAAGGGGTGGGAATCGAAAACAATTTTTTCCGAGGTACAAAACAGAATAATATCGAGTACAGAGCTAAGGAAAGGGAACAGCAAGGCAAGAAAGGAAAGCACTTTTAGGGTATTGGTAGAAAGTTTCCAATGATCATGGCGGGACTGCGGAAAGAATGTTTGTTAGTATTTTGTTAGGTGAGTAAAGTGAGGCGAGGTAGAGCTCACATATGTGAAGAATCCCGTCGGATAGTAAATGAGAAGCAGCAGTGTATCAACTTCTCCGAAGCATTCGGGTCCGGGTTTTTCAGGTAGCAAGTCGTTAACATTGCCTTCTGCGATGGGTCAAAAGCGATGGCCCCGAACTTCTCCCAGTAACTAACAGCCGAATCTTCCGCGATCAGTTCGTATATCGCCAGCTTGCCCTGGAAATTTGCCAACGTGTTAGAGCTACCCAGAGGATTTAAAAATTCAGACAGAATGAAGGCTTACATCTCTCATCTGCTCAATCGGCACATGAATCAACTCCGCAAATTCTTTATTGCCTCTGAAGATCTCACCAGTTCGCCTCCATAGACAGGCCGGCACAGCCATAGCAGCAAACACCCGATCGTATTCCATCAACGACCTTTCAAACCACTCTTCAACGAATATCAAATCAATATCCGTAAGCTGATGAGTCTTTTCTCTAAACTTTGGTCTAAACCTCTCTAGCGACTTTTGGATTCTCTGTTTTGACGAAGACTGCATGTTATCGTCCATATACTTCTGCAGCCGCCGATAGCCGTTAATGTAATTAAACGGCTTGAGTAGGCCCGCATCGTGCTTGGCTTTCAAGACTTGCTTCATACGGTCCTCGGGTATACCATCCTTAGGTGGATCAGCCGCAGTGAGATAGTATAGCTCCTTTGCTTTCTCCAGGGTAGGTTTCACGCTCGCCGGGCGGATCATGGGAGAAGGTGCGGCTTGCGGTAACATGGCGTTTGCGCGTAGGCCGTTTAAGCTTGCGGTTGCAGTTGTAGAAGAGGAAGCACCATTTTCAGCAGCGGAGGAGCCAGAAGTACTTCCTGCTGCACCGAAAATATTGTTGTCATTGAAGCCGTGGTCTTGGAGTAGGCCTTCTCCTCCCAGGAACATTTCGTTATTATATATGCTGTCAAGGAAGAACTCGTTCATGAGATCATATTCCGATGCAGCTTCGGGATTGGAAAACATCATGGGGTGGTGATAGGGATTCCAGCTCTGCTGTGATACAGTCCAATCGGGGACTCCAATAACTATAATGTAAAAGAAAACCACAAAAAAACACAAAGGTGCAGTGGTGTACAGGTTAGCCAGCCATCTTTACCAGAGGGATTCTCTCCGATCTGGAGCTAAATCGCCCCTCTTCGGCCCCAACCGTGGACCTTTTTGTTCCCCAGAGGCGCATGGCTAAAAATAAGATATCGTCATGCATATCAACTGTCGGAACGGGAAAGGGTACGCACGGGAAGAGAAGAAATTCTTTTGGGATGAAATGAATGAATGAAATGGATCAAAGAAAGAAGGAAAGGAAGAAAGGAAAGAAGAAAGAAAGAAAGAGGTAAGGCAAGGGGTGGGAAGGAACATACAGTTCTGGGCGTGTAAATTGGCACGCTGTGTAGTAGACACAGGAGATAGAGCAAGTAAGCCAGGCGTTGAAGCTACTGAGTTACGAGGAGGAGGCATGGACGGGTTCTGCTTGTTCTGCTGGTGTGTGTGCTGCTGCAAACCACCTTCACCTGAGGAATCCTCAGCTGGGATCTCCTGGATTTCGGGAGTATTTGTAGCCATCTCGTTGGGGCTGGTGGGCGACGAAGGTGAAGCTTCCTCAGCAGAGTGGTCCCTCTCAGGTTTGAGCCTCTTCGCATCGCGAACCTCATCGCGGCAGAGGTGTCCTATGTTTCGTTTGACACAACGGGTACAGGGTCGTTCTGTGTACAGCAGTATTCTTTTTTCCCTTTCCACGGTGTGGGTTTAGGTTAACCCCAACCGCAAAAAGAGAGTTGTTACAATCACGTTAGTTACGCAAGTTTCTGGCAGATATAATAACAATTGCGAAGTTCAAGGGGAAAAAAAATCCAGAGCTTGAAGCTCCGAGGAAAAAGAATTGGGAAGGGTGAATAGACGTCGAGACAATCCGTTTGTAGACAAATGCTAGATGTCAATGCTTTTTCTTGGAAGCTTTGCCATTAGGGCCTAATTCTCATCCCATCGGTCCCAGGAATCTGTCACCTTCCCGGTTCCCCTGTTGTGATAGAATATTGTAAGGGACCACAGGCTAGGCAATTGGGAACGGGCAAAAGGAAATCTGCGGTGGTAAGGCACGCAATGGGAAGTTTAAAATAAAACCACAAAATAAGGATAACATAAATTTTTCTTTTCTTTTTTTTTTTTTTTTTTTTTTTTGAAATAAAAATAAAAGTCAGCAATAGCTTTGTCCAGTGGTTACTTACCATCATCGCAAGTCATATGTGAACGTCTACAGTAGACACAGGCTACTCACGCGACACAAAGGAAAACCCATAGGCTCCCAAGTTAGTATACTATTCATACCACGAAAAAAGCTCATAAAACCGAAAGTTTGGAAAGAACGCAGTAATGAAAAGAGGGAAACCAGAGGAGGAAAATGAAAAAGAGGGAAAGATCAATGAGTGAAAAAAAGTTGTTTGGAGGTAAGAATAGGAAGAAACCGGCGACAGTTTGTTCATCCCAAGCTTTTCATGGCCCGGAAACTCGAAAACGGGACCCGTCCCGACTAGCGAGGTTGTCCCAAAGCCGTATGATATAACCCTTTCAGGTGGCGAATTTCGTTCCGGCCGGCTCTGGCCCGAAGGAAAGCGCTTGGTCGGTTCGGCAGATTCAAACCCCAGGGCGAGGACGAACGGGTCATCCTATTCTTGCATATTCCCTCCAAACCGGGGGGGAAAGAAAACTTATAAAACAATTGCAAGAGAAATAGAAAACAAAATAATTTTTGTTTTTTGTTAAAGAAAAGAAGATAAATTATTTTGATTCTCAGTTTCCCCCCAAATCCCTGAAGCACACATACAGGAGCGACGGTTGACAGACCATGGTTGACCTTCCTGCGTTTCAACACCTTGCCGTTTGAGGACGATGACGCAGGAGCAGGTGGTGGTGAAGAAGACGTCGGTGGAGCAGCAGCCAGAGCACTTCCACCCTGTCCGTCTTCCACTTCCTCGTGTCCGTTCAATTCATCGCTGTTATTGGCGGCGCTCCTTTTCCTGGGTTTGCCGCTTCCATTGGTACTGCCGCTGCTGCCACCGTTGGCAATCGATTCAGCGCCGCCGTCGTCTTTGCCAGCACTCAGGCCTTTCTTACGGTTGATTCCCGGCTTGGATTTCCTGTGCGCAACGTCGGACGACGTGGTGGTGCTGCTGGGTGCGCCGCCAGCTGTCGTCGTCCCTATCGGAGTGTCGTTTTCCAGATCATCGTCTTCAAGTTTGAGTCGGTTGGCCGATGCCGCATCAACTGCTGTCGCCTTCGAGTCCGACGACATGGCCAGCCGTTTTGTCGATTGTCCCTCCTAGCTGCGCGAATGTACCTATTTCCCAGGTCCCTCTATTCGTCTCCTGTCGTAGTCTTCGATATATCCAGATCTCGTAGCTAGATGGGAAGCGCTTTTTTTTTTTCGACAATTATACTAAGGTTTTCTTGTTCCTTGTTTTTTTTTTAGTTTTTGTTCCAAAACTCACGCTCTTTTACGCTCGTTTATCTTAGTTCTTCTAGCTACCCGCAAGGCCGAAATTCTACGATCGCAAATTAAACCTCGAAATCGATTTTAGGTTATTGCTGCCGTCGTACAGCAGCGGAAAAGGGCCTCTATCTCCCTTTTCCTCCTTTCGTTCTTTCAGTTCGTCTCCTCTGTTTGTTGGTTTCGTTCCACTTCGGCGTGATCCGTTAAGTTTCAGCAAGTATCCAGGAAAATGCGCCGGGTTCGGGCGAAAGGGCTCTCGATCCTCCAGGTAACGATTGAAAAAGGATAAGGTTGCGTGCGCTGCTGCAGGAGCTTTGAACCTGGACCTAGGACGAAAGGCAAAAATGGGAAGCACCAGCCAGTAGACGTTGGAAGGAAAAGATTGTTTTTAAGAAAAAAAAGGTTACAAAACAAAAAGTAGCCCAACCAGCCCCAAAGGAAGTTTAGAAAAGAAGTAAAATGTTATGTTGTCTTGGATGGAAATAGCAATTTCTGGAACCAATGCCATGCCCTGGACAGGACAGGACAGGACTGGCACTGGGCTGGACTTGGTAACTTGTCACGGACTCCGCGCGAGACGAGTCAACATTGTCGCAATTCAACGTTACTTTTCCCAGTTTAGTCTCTTCTCACCACACACTCAGCCTGGTTAATAGGTAGCAATGGATAAGTAAGAAGTATTCAATTCCTCGATTTAAGTTTGTAACTTTTTTCGGCCCCGGGTGTCGGTACCGTTAAGTTTACATAAGACGCACGTATAACGCACACCCGCGCATACATCGATCACTTGCGCTAGCTACCCTCCTAGTAGCTACAGATGGATGGAGGGAATACACAATTATGGGTAATATAGGTCGTAAGAGTAGTAATCATCTTCAACTAGAGAGCGCTCTGCTCTGCCATGCTCGGTCCAAGTGGGCAAATCAGGACACTTGATCTCATGTAACACTGCTTTCCCGCTGACCTTCGGCTTCGGCTCAGCCCAGTACATGCCATGACCAAACCAATGCATCGAATCGTCATCAATCGAATCGAACTTGTAGAGAAAACCGTTGGAACACTAGCTTCGCAAACAGGGTTCCCCCAAGCGTCCGGCTACGGAGATATAGCGCTAACCGGGACGTCCAGTATGGCAAACTGTCTACCGAAGTTCAAAATGGATATCGTGTCTCTCGTCACGGTCCGTTTTTCGGTTCTTCTCAAAAGGAAATCCTGGGGAACTTTGAAGATCATATTATTGAGCAAAGAAAAAAAAAAAAGAAGAGAGAAAGAAGAGCTAACAGCTGCATCCCCTTCCCTTCCTGCAGGCACCAAAACTCCCCCATTAGCTGAAAATTTTTCCCTCGAAGAACCCTTTTTTTTCCTAAACTCCTCATTCTCTCGTGTGCATTGCGTTAGACTACCGTTTCCAGTCGCATCAACCTGCGACTAATATTTGATAATTTAATCGCTCATACGAAGGTGTGACCTTAATCAAAAAAAAGTCACCCCAAAATGTCATGAACCCAAAGCACTACAACGCTGCCTTACAGACTTCTACCGAGGATAACTTCGAGAAACCGAAAAATGAAATCCCTGAGAGTTCCGAACTCTCGTCAGCGGAGTTTTTGTGACATCTAGATGATCCTTCTAATGCTAATTTCTTGATGCCACGGCGTTTTTTCGTTTGGTTTTCCCCAGCTTGCGGACGGATCGATTTCGTTCGTACCATCCTGATGTCAGCGGCAACGTTTTCCCCAAATTCCGCATCGAGTCTAGTCATCTCATCGTTGCGAAAAATTGTGCACACGACGCACATGTGACAGCACAACAGTAGCCAAGCAAGTCGTTGTTTTGGAGCCCATGGGCAAAGGAGGTTGAGGTCTCACACCCTTTAGATCGAAGATTCAGAATTATATTAGAGAAAAAGACCGACCAACTAAAGGCCGTCTATTAGTGATCATTATTTGTGTGTATTTGTAGAGTACATATTAGACGATAATATTATCGCCAAAGCCTTTCAGTAAACGCCAGTATCGAATCCGCCCTGACCATCGTAACAAAAAGTCGCAGAAGCAAAAAAAAAAGGGTTCGAAGACGCCGCCGTATTCCCATCCGCCGCCATAATAATACAGACTGGTAAAAAAAGGTAATGGTAACGCCTTATACGCTCAAATCCATCAAATCCGCATACCGATCGCCTTTCAAATTATAGAGCACATCATCAACTGCCGCCCTGGTACTCTGTATCCACTCCGGAATATCCCCAAGAGCCTGTCTATTCTTCGCAATAGAAGTCAAATGTTTCTCCAACTGTGTCATAGTCGGCAACAGCGCTTCATCGTCCTTCAATAGATCCCGTGCAATCGTAAAATCGCTCTCAGATTTGTCGCCGTTAAGACGAATCTTATCGATCTCAAGTTGCAGCTGGTCCGGATCCATTGGTGGTGCCTTGAGGGCCGGGATAAATCTGAGGGCTTTTTGCCTCCTAGCTTCCCTTTCTGCCTTGGCATTCTTTTGAAGAGTAAGGAGCTGGCGTTCCTCGGTCTCCAGGAGACGTCGTTGCTTTGCAATTTCCTTTTGAAGCATATTGATCTGCCTCGCTTCCGGCTGGATGAGAGCATTCAATTTTGCCTCTTCGTTGATAAGCCATTCGTTGTTGAAGACTTTTTCAGAGGATCCGGGAGGGATCTTGACTTTGGCGAGACTCCGCTCAAACCTGCAGGTGCCAAACTGTCAACGTCTTGTCCCCATCCAACTTCAAAAAGTATGTACGATCAAGTAATCAACAGACGAGGAAACAGGCAATCAGTAAAAAATTAGAGTGTTTGTTGCATAATTTTTCATCTCCATGGATGCTCTTCGAGCATGTAAGGGTTAAAAATATATCATCATTTGACCATGCATCCCTCGCTTTGCAAAAACTGAATCATATAATATAAAAGCAACGTGTAGGCTTACCTCTGATAAGATTTTTCAAGTGTCTTCTGTGCCTCTTCACGCTTAGCAGCCGACTTCAACGGCATGTCTGAAAGGACAGCGCGTCCAACATCACGTAGAAGCTTGGATAGCTCAGCAACAGACGATTCCGAGATGTTGACCCATTTGTTATCGATATCCTCGAGGAGGACCCTCTTTTTGCGAGCTACGAGATGAGGTACTGCAGAGCCTTTACAACGATGTTAGCTTATTTCTTCTAAAAAAAAGAAAACATTCAACAAACATCGACATATGAAAAGGACAGAATGGAATAGATCAGAAAGCACCAGAGGTGACAATTGTGTTAATCCTGCAGCGGGGTCTTAATCCGCCTCATCAACACGGACCAATGTATATTTCATCATGATAAAGTATCCAGAACAAACAAAACAATAATAATAATAATAATAACAAAGACAAAGACAAACTATCAGAGGATTATATAAAACCTACCATTCTTAACGACACCGGCAACACGTCGCTTCTTCAATTCCGGAGGCTTCGCGGTATCATCCTCAGAAGCTTCCACGGAACTTCGACGGGCCGGTCGTGTAGAGTCCGTTGATTTACGCTTCCCAGAGGTGGACGGACGTGCAGCCTTCGCAGCTGGTTTGGCCACCCGTCCTGTAGACGCGGTGGTCTTTTTCGATGGGACTCTGCGTGGCGGACGAGGCTGGTTTCGTGTCATTAGCTTTCTTCGTGTCTTAAGATTCAATCATCAAAAAAAAGTGACGGAAATACATACCATGATAATATAGTAGAGTGAAACCGAGCAATCGAAAGAAACGGAGAACGTCCTATTCCTTTCGATTGGTCCTCCCCAAAGGTCTTTCACATTCTCAATGATGATGGATTGGGGAACAAAAGAGAAGAGGAAGAGGGAAGAGAAGAGATTTTTCTCTTTGAAGGAAGAAGACAGAAGAAAAGAGATGAGGTTCAAGAAAGTTTTTGTGTGCGCTCGCTTGTTTACATTTTTTTTTTTTCCGGCTCACCAAAGCAAGCTAAAAAAAAGCAAGCCATATGTCTTGGCATTTTTCACATCCCGCTGCAGACGACAACTTCAACAACCGTCGTCGTCGGTGAAAGATATCTCGATATCCCAGCACTCTTTATACCCCGGTTAACCACCAACGAACTTCATTTGGGATGCCGTCGCCGACATCGCGCCTGAGATGGCTTAGAGCTGTACGTTATACCTATATCCGTTTCAAATCAATTGTGAAATTAGATATCTAACAAGCTTGAGTTCAAAATAGAAGCTCTACTCTGTCCGCAACGGTACAGGCGCCGCAATCCTCCCTCCAAATATCTCACGGATAGCCCTGAGCTTTAACTACAAAAGCAACAATGGGCATATGGGTCCTAGGTACTTTCGATCCCATAAATCTCAATCCCAAAAGCAATCATGAAACGTCTAATATTCGTTCAAAAAAAACACAGAAAATTCTTCCGCGAATGCCTCCCCCGTCTAAAATACCACAACCCCGATGTGGACATGATCGTAACCCGCAAAGAAGCCCTCGAAGGTCCCGCCACCCTCACAATACACTTCTCGGACGTACCCGTAGACATCAAATCACAACTCAACAAGAAGAAACAAACCACCCCAGTGGTCAGAGAAACCACATCGACAATAGACATCGACATGTTGAATAGATATCCAGACGATATTATGGAGGAACTGGTACAAAAGACTTCGGCGACACTGTATTCGGAACCACCAAGGTCTCCGGAGTTGGAGGAGGAAGCAGAGTACTTGGCTGTTAAAAGAGAGAATGAATTGAAAGAGAAATATAAGCTGCAGAGAGCAGATAGGAGGAAGGGTAAGGATGACGCGTTGAAGGATAGTATACTAGCGTAAATCACGGATATATATACCCTATATCCTTGAAAATAAGAAGCCGTATACATGTATTATACTATTGTGTGGTATTCCCTATCTGAAGAGGAACTTGTACATACACACTTACTTACTAAAATCATATGAATTAAACATTTGATTTCATGACATGTATCAGGAAAAAATACACACGCAGAAGAAAGGACTGTATTTACAAATCCCATATCCTTCTTCCATCAGAGGTAGAACACCGCTGCCACGCGAATTACTCAACAATTCGCACCATCGTACCACAACCATCACGATAAAACTCGAAAGAAAGAGAGAAAAAAAGGGGCCCTAGTGTCTAACAGAGGCGCCTATGAAAAGCCTTTATCCTAATAATGATAACGATAGTCCCATAAACAAAAAAAGATTGCAGCGTAGATTAAACCACGCGATGAAAAAGAAAGAAAAAAGGAGTCATGACATCATCTTCCATCATATCGGACGTTACGGCATTAACGGGAATTCATCATCGACTACAAACCAAGTATTGACCCACGCCGCGAAACCAATGGTAAAGATCACTATCAGAGCATCTTGCCAAACTGTCGAAAACAGCTTGATATAATGCGAGAAGGTGATCAAAGCGGTTCCCAGCGGGGGGGGAGAAAGCGAGAGATGGTAGTGAGGATCATACCGGGTGGCGGGCCTCCTCTCTCTACCAGCAGGTAACGAGTAGACTGGAGAAGCAACTCCATAGTAGCGAAGTACCAGAATAACGGCTATATATCGAGTCAGTAACCTCATCCCACCCCGCAAAGAATTATCTTCTAAGGACATAAAGACACTCACAATTTTCTGGGTCTCCTCATGCTGAACCCTCTCCTCTTTTGTCCCCGTAAACCTCAGAGGTAAACTCAGAACAGCATAAACCCCCAACAAAACCGAACACAGCACATGCAACAACGCCCACCACTTCGCATACGGCGACTCCTGGGGCGCTGGCTGTTCCAGACCGGCACCTCCTCCAAGCATGGCACTAAGTAAATCCGGTGGAATTCCACCCGCGCCTGCGCCGCTACCATCAGCACCAGGAGGTGGCATCCCAGGCATTCCACCGGCACCACCCAACATCTGTTGCATCATCTGTAACAGCGGATCGTTTGTCATATCCTGTGGAGGTCCAGCTCCAAACGGTGAGGTTCCAGGTGGAGGAACCCCAAAAAGAGGATGCCCCTGCATCATCTGTGCTATCTGGTCGTTGTCAAGTGAGAATTCGGATTGTGAAGGTGGTGTAGGTGGCAGTATGTTATTCGGTACATCGCGAGGATGGTTAGTGGGTTGGTAGAAGTGCTCGGAGATATCAAGTTCCCGATCGGATACATTTTCAACAGTAGTTCTAGGTGCAGGAGAGGGAGATACGTCGATATCTAATGTAGTCAGACGAGTGAGGAGTTAGCTTTACCATAGCGGCAAGCAACCAAGCATATGACGGATCGTCCCAAAACAAGCGCCGTATTAACACAGCAAAAAAAGGTACAGCATACCATCCTTCTTGTAGTCCTCGTCAAAACCAGCAGCGGTACGCTGCGTCTGTGTGATCTTTCGTAATCTATCGGCGCCTTGCCCCACCTTCGCCTTTCGTAATTCACGGCGGATGCGCGCTTTTTCGCTAACAGAAAGAGGGGTCATTTGCGCCAGAGAGGCGTCGGATGGAGTAGTGGCCTCGGGTACCTCGGGAGTAGAGTCCGACATGACGACTAACGGGGTGGAAGTGGGTCGGGAGGATGTGACCTGTAGATGTTGGTGGTGGGTATGTGGGAGAACGGAAAGGTGGTTTGGTTGGGTGGATGTTTTGGTGTTGAGATGGACGCGCAGCGGGTTCACTGCTGTCAGTTCAAAGACAACAGAGTAGCTTCAAAAGGTCAGGTGATTTTTTAAAAATATAAAAATGCAAATGGCTTCTTTGGAGGACTTAAAACAGGATAAAATGCACGGTTTGGATATTGCCAAGTTGCATTTCAGTTGACAGCTTGCCAGCAGCGAAGCCATTTTATTGGTGCGAGGCAATCTCGCCGACTTCCGACGAACCTCTTCTTAACCTTCTTTCCATTCACGGTTTCTAGAAGGATGCCGGATGTCACAGGGTTTTATGCAGAGTTGATGTTCATGTATGAGGCCATGTGGCTTCGATCGCGGGTGCGGACTGACGTTATATTGGGCTGACATTATTAGATACAGCATCCTCGATGCATTTTTATTCTATCTTTGCAGCATGTAGCATGTAGCCCCCCTCTCCTTGTCAAAAGCATGTGAAAGACAAGATACATCGAATCAAAACGACCAACAAGTACTTTTAACGGCCTTGTTATGTAGCCGGGTGGAATATGAAGAGAGCTAAGTTTGTGACAGAAGATTTTTAAAAGAATAATATTATTCAAAGCTTCAAGACAGGTATTAAGAGATGGAAAGCATATTTTGCATTAAAAATAACTAAGAAGACCGTTGCTCGTAGTCGCATATACGCCATCAATGAATGAGAAAGACAAACAGAACAAACGAAGAAAAAAGAGAGAAAAAGGACCATACTCCAATCAAGAAATCCGCGCTGATGCCTTACCGTAGCCGTTCCGATATGCCAAAAGGAAATACATTAAGAGAGATACTATGGGGATGCAAAAGTGGGGAAGGGTATCTGAGCAAGGGCTAAATGAATCAATGCACGGTTGCCGGCCTGAACTGAGAAGAGTGTGAAACGGGTATCTCATGCGGCACTACCGCTGAGTTGCTTGATGCGTAACTGCAGTGCCTTATTGCCATCTTCTAGTTGCTCGAGGAAGTTCGCGGCGTGTATCAGAATGGCACTCTTGCTGTACCCGCCTCCTCTCAGATCCGGAACCAAATTACAAAGGTCATCGAACCCTTCCCTGATGAGATTCCGCCTCTTTTGTTCACTCTGAATGTGATTCTCGCGCTTCTGCGCCTCCGACAAGTTTTCCCTCTTGGGACCCTTTGGCTTCTTCTTTTTCTTTTGCTTCGAGGAGATGGGACTTGTTAGATCGTCCTTGGTGACCGTGGATTTCGATCTCGGTCGCGCCGGGTGTGGACTGGACGACGACGATTCGTACTCCTCCTCTGAAGTTTTCCGATGAAAGGACTTTCTTCGTTTCGACGGTGATACTATCGACTCCTCATCTTCTACCACTTTTACTCCAGGATATGCTCTGTTGTCGGCCGGAGAGTTGACGGTAGTATTGACAGCTGTTGTGTTCCCGGAGTAATCACCCTTAGCTATTATTGCCATAGCCCTCTCAACTAGCATATCCTCTTTCTTAGAGTGAACTTCCTTGGCCACAGTACTCGAATAGCCGCCAAACCTGAAGTTCGGATCAGAACCCCATTGCAACCCCGGAATCGACAAATGTGGCCGTTCGGTCGTCGCAGCAGGGGCCGCCTTCGCCGAAGCAACCTGGTGTAACGCAGCGAATGGATCCAGGTTAATTTCCGCCGGAGCTATCGACGGCACCGGGGCAGCCTTGCTAGTATTGTCGTCATTCTCCTGCTTTAGTGCAAAAGTACTCCGTTCCGAGCTTAGCGGCGTTGCAACCATATTTGCCGTCAACAGGGCCGTTGGATTTGTCGTCGGTTGAAGTGGATATTCGGTCGTCGTATCTTCATGCCAACCCCACATCATCGGATCTGGCATCTTTGAGTCGAATAACGTCATCTTCGGGTCGAATACAAAAGCACTATCGGCCCCCGACCCGACTCTGTCGAGAAAATCGGCGAAGGCGCTAGTTTCCTGATCATCGAGAAGAGATGGACCCGAAGCCGGAGCAGGTGGCGGGGATGCGAAAGAAGCATGGAAAAAAGAGGAGTCAAATTCGGGGACTGTTCGGTTTTGCGATGTTAGTATGCGATGTACATGATAAGCCTCGTGGATGGCACGTTTCAAGGGTATGGAATTTTTCCCATGTTGCTGGACAAGGGATAGGAGATATTAGGCGCTCTGTGAAACTTACAAGAGAAAGGGTTCGTCATCATGGGAGGCGACCTAGTGGTCATTCTCATTGTCGTTATTCCGATGTCCTCGGGGTTGTGGGGATTGAGGTTGTTGTAATTGTTGTCAACGAGGTCGAACGCACTGTTTTCGGAGCCGTTCGAAACCGATTTCTTCGACGCCAGTTTTCCAAGGTTCAGACTCGATAAAAAAAGAATTATCTATCCTGGGGATGTCGCTTGATATATACGACGTTAAGACAGTCTGCCGTTGGGGTCGAAAATTGGGGAAATGAAGATTTTTTGGTCCTGCAGAAACAGGCAGACGTTGTGGATATGGCAGTGCCCGGAGTTGCTTGAAGCTAAAGTCCCCGAAGCTTATGCAGCATCCGCTTTCGAAAATGGTATTATATCCGGACCCAGGAAAAGGCGAAGCAGGCGAACTGGTTCAGGTCCCAAGAAATCTTTGAAACGGGCAAGGAATTCGAGAAACCCGGTATTCGTCCGGTCGTTGAATTGGAAGGATATGGATTCCCCAGAATATGGAAGAAGCAAACGGGTGAAGGAGAATGCCCTTCCTTATAATCTTTTTTTATTTTATTTTATTTTATTTTAATTTTTTTTTTTGGTTCTCAAGATGATGGAGACTGGATTTTGAGGTTCCAAGAAGTCGGGGTTGGTGGAGAGTAAAAGCAATATTGAACCGCGTGACAAACGACGAAATCGATATTCGTGGCACTGCACTAGTCCCCGCAATATGTAATAACAAGAATAAAGAAAAAGAGAGGACAGATTTTTTCAAAAAGGAATCAAAGTAGAATAGAAAATGTGGGGGAGCTAATTAAAAATATTCCTCGAGGTAATAGTATTCGAGAGAATGTGAGACTTGTTTGAGTATTAGTTAGCTGTATTACTGTACTCTGTGCTGTGCCAGGATACGCTGCAGTAGCCCTCAACTTAGCGGTAGATTTGTCGACTTGGGAATAGTGGAGCTAGTGAATGATGCAGCTTCAAATGCAGCTAAGTTTGGTCAGCGGGTTCCAGAGACACAGGGTTTTCTAGCTCCAACTGCAGAAACTAGACCAAGTGAGCCACACTGGTTTCCAATGGAGGGGTCGTGATCGTGATCCTTTTGGAGCTTCCTGAGGCGAGTGAGCGATGTTGAGGTGGAAGCTGGCGAAATCCGACGACTTTATTCGAGATGTCGAATTTTCAATGCAGCAGAACAGATATCAAGATGCAGATGCAGATCGTCGTCTTGCGGCTGATGAAATAACGTGAACCACGTGGGTCAGGTTGTCTTGATTAAAATTAAAAAAGCGATAAAGGCTTGAAGGCACGGAGTGTGTAAGGCTCTGGAGTACCTCTCGGGGTACAAGACTTCAGACGGCTGCGCTAGCCGATGTATATAAATTTCCGGCTGTCTAGTACCCGGACTGGAGTCGCCAGTTGCTTGTTGCGCAAGATCCGGGGGCTCAATTTTTGACTAAGCTTCGTTTCGAAATGATTTGCCAGGGTAGTTAAAACGAGTCGCGATCCCACGGCTCAAATTTTGACAGGATGCAGAAGCGGATATCGCGAGCTGCAGGATGATTTACCGAATTCCCAGCTGGTTCGGAAATGATGGATCGGAAGGGTTATAGTAAACGAAGTCTACGGTAAACCGTCGGCTGCTGCTGGCTAAAGTTGAAAAAGAATGGATGGAACAAACCGGATAGACAAATATTATAGTAAAGAACGTAAACGCGTAGGCGTGGGATTGGTGTATTATTATATTATACCACCCTTGAACCCGATAAGATGCATATGCTGGATGGACGCTTGGATGATGTCGTTGGAATTTGAGCTGGGGTAGCTGCGGGGCCTTTTAGGTTCGGAGAGGGAAGAAAAAAAAAACCCGCCACTCGAATGTAGATGTTTATGCTCTCCTTAAGGACTTCTCGACTTCAAATCGCAAAGCCAGTCTTTTTAGCTCGTTCCAGGATTGAAAGGCGGGTCAGGGCTACCCCGCAAAAGAGGCATGTTCATCCCCCTTCCAGCTGGCACCGAACAATTTAATCCGCCGTCCAAATTTCACTGCCGATATAACCCCATATGGAGCACCATGAAAAGGCACGGACCAAGCCCGACTCGTTTTTCTCCTATCTTCAGGCATCTACGGAGCCGGTCTTGGAGATTTGATGGTCCTCGCCACTGTAGCAGATGATCCGATTTCATCCTTGCAAGCTCGTCATGCATGCAAGCGCAGGAACAGGCCGTGCCCTTCACATTCTCTCAGGGTAAACCTCACGGACGCATATACGTACGCTTCCTTCGGAGCAAGCAAACGAACCCGCAATTAACGGCGGGTCTCAGACCATCATGAGGTCCTAAATATACCATTCGAAACGGTCTGAGGGCTTTTGCTGCCTTCGAGACCCTTCGAACGTTTCGCTTGCTCGATGCTCCTTATTCGATGGCGGGGCCTGGGTTAATATGCATACAAAATATATGCGCCGACATGGGAGGCTGCTCATTTTCAGGCTCTGGTCTCCTGCCGAAACCGACGATGGCCAATTCTCAATTCCCGAGTTTTAAGAAGCTAGAATGTTCATCTTGTTTCTCGCGAAACATGCATCCAGAACTTCTATCGATAGGTTCTCCAAGGGCAGGCAGTAATCAAAAGGAATATAACTCGTCAGCTAACTCGCATCGTAGGCCCCATATCGAGAGATTTGCTCACCTTGCACCAGTATCATGAAGGGATGCCCATCTCATCGTCGAACGCCAACCTTCCCGTTCATTCGCATGTGATTCTTGGACTTGCCGAACTGGACCAAGGAAGTCGGGGGCGGCCGGAACGCCAGCCACCCCTGGTCCAAACGATGGAAACACCACACCCAAAAATCATTCAACACAAGACACATCTTGACCACCGAACGGATTTCCTTTCAAGCCGCCATGGAGTGCACGGTCGTTTCTGCGCTGCAGGCCTTAACATATGTACATGCGCCTACATAGCGTATACAACCTGACTACCCGAATGAAAATGGTGAGGGGTAGTCAGAAAAACGACAGAAAGTGGAACCACTAACAAGAGAACTCGTCGTGTAAAATTACTCGCAGATCTTGCTTTAGTGGCAGTTTATACAGAAGCTTGATTTCTAGACGGTGTTTGGGCGAGGATTGAGGATGTTTTACCCCAGGTCTCAGCCCAGGCTTTGCCCCATATGGGGTACCCGCCCGATATCCTTGCGATCCTTTGACACAATTGGCAGTCATCCCCGTGGATATATGTAATCTTTCTTTACTTTTACTTTAGTCGTCATGCGGCAGACCCTACAATTTCCGAGGGTGCCTCCCAGGATGCTCTTCTGCTGTGCATGTAAATGAATTGTGGAGACAATTGCGGTTTTTCACAAAATTTTCTTTTCAAATCCATTCTTGTCGGAATATATTGACATTTTCCGATTATGGACCTGGTGGAACCTGAAAATTTTTCTTATCCGTGGATACTTGCTGATGCACCTGTATCAAGGGTAGTTGTTTCCCATACATTTCATGTAACCGTCCCCCCTTCTCTCGAGACGATCGAGCAAACTAGAGATTGAACTGGTGCGCCATACTTGTTCACTTCTTTACTCGTATGTATCCCGGAACGCGGGACCGAGAGGACGAGAAACTTCGAGCATCTTATGGATGCATATGACGATTATCCAAGCTTAAAAAGTGGGGAGCTGAATGGTTGGGAAATCCTCTCCAACCAATAATCCAGCTTCAATTTCTCGTTTTGCAGCTCTGCTCCAGGTTTCCTCTTCTGCATATCTACCCAATTGTGGGGAACATAGGTAGGTACTGACATATATCAACCGGTTAATATACTTGCGGGACGACGTTTACCCAGATGTTGTAAAAGCTCTGAACCGCGGTTTCCTTCGAAAACTTTAGATCTTTACGGAGAGCGAAAGTGTCGAAATTTCCTCGTGCCAATAACAACCTAGTCTATAGATCTATTCCAAATCCAAGTATTAATCTGTAGATCGATAAATTGTCTACGTCGTTTAGCCATTCGTCCGAATAAATGACCTTGAAACCAAGCTTATGTATGTACATTTACGTTCGTATATCCAAGTGATCCTAAATCATCCGTACCTACAACATGAAACTCGCTTCCAAAGTTTCCTTAGTACGCTCCTCAAACGAATCTATAACGGATCAGTTATGATAAGCTGAGAGAGATCCGTGTGCCCCACAACAAGCCACTGCTTGGATAAATGCCTCGGCAGGTCTTGTCTCCACTATTTGAAAGGGGTCCGTACAAACCGGAAAAAAAAAAAAACCAAAATGTGGAAGCTCATGATAATTCCAACAACTCGTCTACCAAAAAAAAAAATTGCAGGAACTACCACTTTTCTGTAACGGCGCTACGTTCGCACCCGTTCCTGCATAAAATAATGGTCACTAGGTTCCTTTTCGTTTCCGCTCGCCCGGTGCGGGGGGAAGCGGTGACTCGTCGTATATGTTGTAGTACTAGCTCGACACAGCTGTAGCTGGGTGTGATGGAATGTACCGTGTACATCTGGCCTACAGCTTACCCTGCTTCAATTGGCACGAGGGGGGGTAAGCTTAGCCCATGCTCGCCACCTATAGTCTCCATTCTCGTTTATGCAAGTATGGGACGAGGACTGCAAAAAATGTACTACTGGGGTGGAGGGGGCTCAAAATGCGATTACTTTGGTGACAGCTGCTCGGGGAGAATATCTGTGCGTAAGAATTTTTCTGGTGGTGTAGGCATGTTTTATGTACCTACATATATTGATTGTGAGACTGTATGTAAGACCCCTTGAATAATATATGAAAAATCGAGATCTATGGTCTGCGGATGCGGGAAACGAGGCCTGTGGCGAACGAGAGATAGATCTAGGGTGGAAAAACTGGTGGAGATTTCAAGGGGTGTTTTGGGGGGTGCATTCGGGGCCGGTTTATGTTCACATGTTTGTGTCGACAAGAGGCATGTGAAGATTCTGGGAGTGCGGGGATGACTAATATTGGTGGAGATGTAACGTTTGGAAACAGTAAATGTGGAGGAAGATTTCGATTCCAACGTTCCCCGGATTTTATTTTTACAATGCCTGTCTTTGGATGCCGATTGATAAACGAAAAAAAAGATAGGATTCAACCTTGCGCAATTATGATCACAAGGTTTCTATGTATTTGCGGCGTGCGGCAAAGAGAAAGTGGTATTATAATATGTTTGTATAATATGATAACGAAAGAAAATTCTGCGGAAATGAATACGTCCCGGAATAGTACGTATACATACTCAGGCATGCGCAATTTAGTTGATACTTATTTCATATAATTGGTTGTTTAAAGTGTCCTGGCGAAATAAACTCGACCATAAAAGCCCGTTATTCCACTCGCGAGTCATGACTGAGCTAACATTTTGCATATTTTTTGTTGAGGATCGATATCGAGAGCCTCAACATATCTATGGACGGGTGCCTTATCGGATTTAGAAAATAACCGGACATTTATATGCCTAGGCAAGTCGTTCGACCTAGACATAATTTCGCAATCGCGCAATACGAAGTATTTGTACACACATGTGATGTCTAGGCTAAGTTCCAATATACTGTTTTTACGATTTCTTTAGAACTCCAGGTATATACCTTTGAAGCGGTTCCATCTATGAGTTTGCGACATTACATATCAGAATTAATATCCCCGGCGGAATGATATGTTTCTGAAGTTTGATAGCTGGCACTTGTAGCCGATATCGGTAATCAGTCGATACATTGTATGACAGAATTGGAAACGGTAAAATCGGGGCACTTGAAATAAAATACAAAGCTATAGTAGCTATTGTTTGATGTAGACCGTATTCTTGAATGATATCCTCAAAAACCCACCAAATTCCCTATGGTAGGATAATGTGATGTCATACATCCACCAATCGAATGAATGGGTTCGCTATCTAGATATCTCGGTATTGTGCCTGCGCCCGGGGCAGTGCTATCTAGACTGTCATCATAATTTATGTTACACAGTATGTAGCCTTTACGCATGATATAGGCGATTTTTCAATGCAAACCAGCCTCTCTGGTGCTTAATCGATTGATCAGATTCTTCGTACTCCTCCTCGATATCGTATACTACCCGCTATTCCAAAACTCGAATGGTCTAAACTTGTCTGCACAATACGTCAAAGTCACATTTCTCGCGAAGTCTTCCTATTAAAATCCATGCATCTTCTCATCCTCTCAATACCATCCCGCAAAGAAAAACGTTGAGGAACAGGCGTCTAAATTTAGTATCTCTAAGCGTCTCATACCCATGTTCTGAAGCTTTTCCAATCGCCTGCCAAAAGATACCACAAAAACAACACGCCTTCTACGAATCCAAGTCCAGGATCACCTGAACTGGCTGGCCAGGATGCTAGCCGAGCCAATGAACATCACGAATCTGTGCCGCTGTATGACCGCGATCGAGACAGAAAGCCTGAACCTTCTCAGGTTTGTGGTCGACACGCACGCAGTTTATGCAAGGCTCTGTGAGGGAGGCTGCGACATTCTTTGAGCGCGCGGTTGAGTGGCAAAAATGTACAGAGTGGGTATTATTGTTTGCCTTGGGAGGAAAAGTTGCCTGAACACGATGATTATTTGAAGGAAGGAGGGACGCTGGGGTTATATTTTTTGTATTACAACTTTCTTCTCATTCTCAGTGCATATCGTCTTATTCTGCCTTTATCTGTTTCTAGCGCCGTCTATTCTGTCTCTATCAGGTCTTGGGAAGCGAATCTTTTCTGTGTTTATCGGTATTTCGGGCATTTGGGAATTTGGGCATTTCAGGCATTTCTTTTTCTTTTGTTTTGAATCGACATCTCACCAGTAACTTGCGTTTTCGACATTCTATTAGTATTCTGATATTTGGGACCTAGGTAGGGGTTGTCGTTTTTGGGAAATTTGGGTTATATTTTCATCATGTCTGTAGTTGAAGCATTCGGCATTGGCGCAAATGTTGTTGGAGTTGTGGTGGTTGGTCTTCAAGCGGCGAAATTCATCGCAGAATCGGTATCGAAATATCAAGATGCGGAAGACGATCACAGGAGGTTTCTGGATGCCATTCAGAGACTTGCTCGTATGCTCACAGATGTTAACGAGATTTTAAAATCTGATGAGGATAAACTGCGTTATTCGCAGTTATACAATGCTGCGAAAAAATGCGAAGACGAGTTGGTAAAGATTCACAAGAATATTTTGAAGTGGACGGAGTCGACGTCGGGGAAAAAGTCGAAGACGGTTCGGACGTGGAAGATGTTTAAGTTGATATTTTTGGAGGATAATTCGAAGAGGTGGTTGGAGAGCTTGGAGAGTCATTATGGGTTCATACTCTTTCAGTTGAACAAGATACAGCTGTAAGACAAAACTTCATGGAATGCTTCCGTTCATCCGGTTCTTGGTGATGTGTACTGATTTTGCGGTGTAGAGATGACCGAAAGGAGCAAAAGGTGGTGGTTGAAAGGATCGAATCAAACCTGGCACAAGTTTCGGATACCATCTCGAACATTGAAGATGCTCAGATTGAAACTTTGGTCCGTATGGACAAAGCTGAGACGAATATCACTCAACAAATAGAGATAAATAAGACAGCGGTACAGGGTTTGAGTGCTTCCGTGGGCGTCAACTTTAACCAAGTTAACAAAACACTTAATTCTATGCACTCATCGGTCAAGACTTTCGCGAATAACCAGTTCTATAAGGCGGCTGAGGAACGCGAGAAGGATGAATTTGAGAAGGCTACCGGCAGGATCCTTCGGCTTGGGGCCGCAGCGGTCACACGACGAGAGGCAAGTGTAGGGCCAGGCCAAACCGAACAAGTACTTGGAGGTTTGCTGGAGATCCTCAAATTTGCAAAGAAAGGCCAATTTTCGGTACTTTCAACAGGCGTCCATGAAACATGCGACTCCTTACAAAAAATTAGGAAGATATCAGGTTTACTAGCGAGTTCGGACAGTCTAGCTGTTGGATATGACCGTAAGTGACAAATTTTTCATTGATTGTATAGCAGTTCTCTTCCAACCCCAGTTTGATTAGAATAGATCTATAAATTTGTATTTCGTTGATTGCTGACCCCTAGTGGCTATAGACCAAGTTGTGAAAGACCTTCGAGCAAGAAAGTCAACGCTTTCCGCTACGAATATTTTCCAATGGGAACAATCGGAATTTTTGCTGAGAGTAACAGAGAATCTACGATATGACGGGTCAGGAGACCGCAAATCACTTCAATCCGGAGATTTTTCACGAAACGTCACGAGAATTACGTACCTCCCGAAAAGGCAAGGAATTGATTCTATTGTCGACATATATCTGGTACAACCTGAGACGTTCAGAGCTTCGATATACGCTGGATTATCCTTTCGAACGATGATTCCTGAAGACTCAGAAATCCTGACGGCAATATTTCATGGCTCTGTCAATAAAGTACGGGAGTTATTGAGTACAGGGCGAGCATGCGTTAATGATTGTGATGCATGGGGTCAAAACTTGTTAATCGTGAGTGAACTTCGAGCTTCAGACCCTAATCGGCAGCTTGATTTTCAGGCATAATTATCTTCAATCGGACAATATAATACTGACTACTACAAATTACGATAGCGTTCATTAATTCAAGCTGGAGATGCCTGCCCTGTTGGCTATTCGGAAGACAATAAAAAGATACTCGCAGCTAGTCGGCTTGAGATAGCGAAATATTTGATTAGCCAAGGGTCTGACGTCACCCATCTTGACAATGGTATGGTATCTTAGCCTAAAACCTCGATTTTAAATTTAACTCAGGTGATTATTCGACTTACCAAAGATGGTTCATAGATAACTACGACCCATTCTCCGCTGCGAGAGCTTGGGGGAACTATGATGCCCTCGATCTTCTCCTAGAAAACGGTGCAAATCCAATGATACGGACACAGAATATTCTCAGCTATGCCCGTAATCTCGATGAGGTACGACTTTTAATAAGAATTTCCTCATGTTGAGATGGTTGGTTGATTAATTTGTAAACTTAGATATCCTGGAAGCGTTTTTTGAACCAAATTTCTGAGTTCTACGACATCAACGATACAATAACCTGGGGTTTTGGGTTTGACTTTCGACCTATGCCCCTACTCCACATGATCATTGGTGCATATACCATTAGTGAGATATGGGGAGCACCTTATATCTTTCCTAGCACCTCTATCCCCATAAATTACCACCTGCCGAGCTACGACATCAAAGAGGTTGTTAGAAAGCTAATACGGTCTGGCGCAGATCCTGCGTGCAGAGCAACGGACGAAGGAGAAAATTGTTTGCATATCGTACTACTCTCTACGGCTGTGCCGGACTGCCGGCCAATGGAGAATGGACTCGTAATGTTAAAAGATCTCCTTCTATTTCTAGTAGGAGAAATTGGATTTGACGTTCGGGCCGTCACAAAAAGTGGATGTTCGGTGACAGATATCGCATTTGATCAGAGATGCCCTGCGGGTAGGTGTATCTGGCCTGTTTGGGTGGAAGTTCTTATCGAGCTTGGTTACAACCCGCTTGAAGTGGCAGAAGGGGGTATCTTTTTTGAAAGGGAAAAGCATATCCTCACCTCAAGGGGTAAGTAAATTTCGGTCACAATAAACTTTATCTTGATTGCTACACTTTCTTAAATTGGAGCCGTGAACTAATTCTTACTTGTGGTTATCTAGCTAGCGATTATTGTTCTTGCGAGTATTGTCTTCCAATTGAAGAGGACGGATACGTCCAGGTTGTAGGGGATTATGGAATGGAATATCGAAATGAGGGGCTTTGTCAAGTTGCCTATGCTATCGATATTGGAAAGCAAACTACGATACCGCCTTCGAATTGCGATTCCCCTTGTGACGATTTCGAGTTTTTCGAAATGCTAGCCCTTACAAACGAAGAAATGGAAAACTGCAAACCAAGTAGTGATGCGTTAGTTAGTAATTGGGCGCACATACTTGAAGATTGGGAGAGTATCGATGATGACTGACAAATTAGTGCGGTGCGATACTAGGGATTGGCATTGGTAGCGCCTGATTTCGGGAGTATATTGGATGTGGAAAATTGGGCCATGGTATATTAGCTAATAAGAATAACCATACGGCGCGTGATTTGTTCAATTGACTATTTGGGAGGAAACCGGCTAGGTTGATTTCTTCAAGAAGAGTAAATTTAAATTAGGTACCTACACGCTACGGAGTTTAAGAGTTCTTGAAGCATATATATATCCTTCTCGATCGGTCGAGTCGCACATATGCCCAGAGTAAACAAAAGTCTCTGTTATATCTTCTTTCAAAACATCTGCTGTAGATTTGATAGCATAGCCACTAGGGTCGAAGTAGTAGCACTGTCTTTGAATACATTATTTCGCCCCAGATAAACGGGCTGACCAAGATAGGTCAAGTTCATTGGTAGGGTCAGTTCTAGGACTGAGTTTACTGCGACCCGGCCTAACGGAGGAATGGTGTTGTGTGTGTCATTTTGTGGGAATCCGCCACACAAGAATGTGGCTGGTAAGGGATACGGTGGCGCGAACTTATGGGAGGACAAGTCTCAACTTCCAGCATGGTCAATGGCCACCAAGCTTAGCATCCTACGGTGAAGTCGGCCACAACTTCGACCATCCACATTACCTACTACTCATCTTATATTATTTGTATTTCTGTAACTTATCCCGACTCTCACCCGTCAGCTCACGTGTACCTCTGCATCCCCATAACTGCCTCTTTCCTGCAAACCTCACCTGAATCCGAGCATAACTCTTAAGCGTGTTGGATATACGATAAGATAAAGCCCACATGGTGAACTTGCGGATTCCTCGGACGGCGACTTTCGCCTGGTCGGAAGCTTCATCGCGTCCATTAATCGCTACTGGTACGGTCGCTGGGGCTGTTGATGCAGATTTCTCAAATACTACCCACTTGGAACTTTGGGACCTCGATCTGGATAGTGGCGTCAGTGAAGCTTCAGAGCTCACGCCGAAGGCTACTATAAGCACCGATGCAAGGTAAAATGATGTATTCGCCAACATTGCAACGCTATATCACTAAATAAAACCAATTACAACCTATAGATTCCACGATATAACATGGGGTAGGAGAGGGATTATTGCTGGTGGTTTGGAAAACGGTACACTCGACCTTTGGAACGCAGATTCGCTATTCAAAGGGGAAAGGTGGGATACCACATTTCCATCAATTATGCTGGATTGCTGTGTGCTAATGTGTATATGAAGTGGGACCGTCGAGTCGTTATCAAAGCACACAGGGGCTCTCAAGGCTTTGCAATTCAACCCCTTTAAGGACGAACTGTTGTTGACAGCAGGCGTGCAAGGCGAGGTATCTGATCTACAGTCCTCGCGGCTTCATGAACTGTTCTAACATTTAACTTATAGATATATGTTTGGGATCTCAACAACACCGCGAACCCTTTTTTACTCGGGACCCGGGCGAGGGCAGACGAATTCTCCTCAGTAGACTGGAACAAAAAGATCCCGCATATCTTGTTATCTGGAGGAAGGAACGGCCTCGTTACGGTTTGGGATGTCAAGCAGAAGAAAGAATCTCTTACTTTGAGTCATTTGGGAAGAAAGGAAGTCAGCGCAGTTGCATGGCATCCAGAAAATGTGAGCGCCCGCCCCTAAGGTAGATGGAATGGAATTGTGTGCTAACTTGACACAGGCGACAAAACTTCTGACCGCGCTCCCAGACGACTCTAATCCCGTGATAATGGTTTGGGATCTCCGCAATGCCAATGCTCCCGAAAAGGTCGATATTCAGAACAAAGTTCATTTATTGGGTAGACCCTGGCTAACTGTGGACAGACACTCACCGGCCATGACCAAGGCGTCCTATCGCTTGACTGGTGCCAGTACGACCCCGATATTCTTCTGTCGTCCGGAAAGGATAATCGAACGATATGCTGGAACCCGAACTCGGGCGAAATGCTGGGCGAATTCCCAATTGGTACTAATTGGATGTTCCAAACTCGATTCAACCCCAAGAACCCCAATTTGGTGGCATCCGCCTCATTTGACGGCAAGATCAGCATCCAGTCGCTACAGAGCAAAGGAGGTGTTGCCAAAGGAGATACCAATTCGGGTGCCCTAGATGGCGCAGATTTCTTCGACCAAGCAAGTTTCGATCCTCAAGGCCCATCCTTTTCTCTTAAGCAAGCACCAAGGTGGTACAAACGGCCCGTTGGTGCATCCTTTGGATTCGGGGGCAAATTAGTCAGCTTCACCACTCCCAGCGGACAACAGAAATCCGCACTCAAAATTACAACCTTGGCGGTTGAGTCAGATGTACGAGCTACTACCGATGCGTTCGAAAATGATTTGAAGGGTGGGAACTTTGCAACGTTGTGCGACAAGAGAATATCGGAACTCACATCGGAACCTGAGAAGGCGGAATGGACTATCTTAAAAACCTTGTTCGATCCGTCTCCAAAGCAAAAACTGATTGAATTCTTGGGCTTTACGAAAGATTCTCCAAAGGCTGAGAAGGGATCTATCGAGAAGTCTGAGGACGTTCAGGTTAACGGGGAGTCTAAAGAAAGGCGGCTTTCCGCACTTTTCGGTGGCAGTGGGGAAGATGATGCTTTCCTGAATGAACTCTCGTCTACAAAAGGCGCTCGAACCAATAACCCTTTCAACATCTTCTCTGGTACCGAGTCGGAAGCCGATAAAATGATTACTAATGCTCTTATTCTTGGTGATTTTGAACGTGCGGTGGATATTTGCATTAGTGAGGATAGACTCTCGGATGCCTTCATGCTTGCTGTGCCAGGTGGCGAAACAGCTCTTAAGAAGGTTCAGAAGGCCTATTTCAGCAAGAAAACAGATGCACCAAACTACCTACGTCTTCTTTCCTCAGTGGTAGAAAAGAACTTATGGGATGTCGTTCACAATGCCGATCTTGCCGATTGGAAAGAAGTCCTCTGTGCGATTTGTACGTACTCCAACGACAAAGAGTTCGCAGAACTTTGTGAGACTCTTGGTGAAAGGTTGGAAGCGGAATTGAAGGCGACGAGCGAATTACAGAAACGGCAGGATGCTGCGACTTGCTACCTTTCAAGTTCTCGCCTAGGCAAGGTTATTGGGATCTGGATCGAGGAGTACAAGGAAAGCGAGGCAGAAATCCTTAAGAATCCATCTGAAGGGTCCACTTCCTTCAGCATTCACGTTCAATCTATGCAGAAACTGATAGAGAAGGTTACTGTCTTTAGAGAGGCGACGAAGTTTGTGGATCCAGAGATGAATGCTGAGGCTGATTGGAAGCTCGCTCCGCTCTATGACATCTATTGCGAGTATGCGGATGTCCTAGCTGCCCAAGGGCAACTTGACTTTGCCGCTAGGTATCTTGGTTTGGTTCCATTGAAGTACCAACCGGCAGAGATAGCACGAAACCGTGTTAGAATCGCATCTGGACAAGTCGCAACCAAGAAGCCTGCAGCTGTTGTTCGCAATGTTCCAACGGGTACCGGTCTTCGAACAGCCACTAAATCACCATATGCGCCTGTATCCGTACAGCAAACCCAACCCGCCCCGACGATGTTCACACCCATCCAGCCTCTAGCACCGTCTGTAGTCCCGCAACCCCAGAAAAATTTGGGATATGGCCAACCTCAAGCTCAGTCAGCTTCTAGGTATACGCCGGCGAACTCATCGGCAACTACTACAGCATACCCATCCGCTACCCCAGCATACTCAGCTGCTGTTCCGGCCTACCAGCAAAATATTAGTGGGGTTGGAGGGCCTCGTTCGGCTTATAATAACCTTGCCTCAGGCCCACCTACGGCGGCCTTCGGCCCTCCAGGAAATAATAACAACCCTACGATATTGCCCGCTGCACAACGTACTGATCTAACTGACTGGAACGACACGCCAATGGTAATTGATACCACCCGACGGAAGACACCCTCAGTGCCGGCTTCCGCTCCTATAACTACGCCTTTCCCCATGAGCCAACCGAATCCATTGGGATCTCCTACTGCTTTCCCCTCTTCCGGGCTGCCTCGCTCTGGAACACCTAATCTCCCACCACCTCCTAGGCCAGGCCAGTCCGCTGCTGTTACGCCTGGACCCCCACAAGCGGGTTCCCATTACAGACCGCAGACTCCAGGCTCTCAACCTCACAGTCCCTATATTCCACAGTCACCCCCGCAAGGCCCACCTGGGACTGGCCCTACTCCACCTCGGACACACGCTGCATATGCCCCGCCACCAGTTACCGCCGGTCCCCCAAGCAACCGGTACACGCCTTCTGTGCCGGCCCAAAATGTATCATCTACGATGCCACCAGCGGGCCCTAGTCGTGGAATGATCCCCCCGCCAGCTGCTAACCCTTACGCGGCGCCACCATCATCACAGCCACTATACACCCAACCACCACCACAGCACCAGCAGATGTATAGTGAACCCCCTCAGCCACAGGGACCACCAATGGCAGGGCCGCCACCAATGGGACCCCCAAGAGGAACTAGTGCTTCCGGATTAAGAGGAACCCCACCGCAGAGCGGAGGACCTCCGCCACCACCAAAGGCTGCTACTCTTAAGCCAAAACATCGTACGTCAATTTCAGTTCTATTCCCTTATGAAGCAGAATAACCAACATGCATATAGCCAAGGGAGATCGTAGCCACATCCCAGAACATGCCCGATTACTTTACGAGATCCTCAATGAAGAGATGGAACGGGTTACGGCGAATGCACCGGTAAGCTAACCGCATTTTAACCCAACATGTATACTACACGTAAAGCTAACGATGTAACTACAGGCCGACTTCAAAGCTCAAGTTCAGCAATTGGGCAAGCGTCTAGACACTTTCTTCGATCACCTCAACAATGATGACTTGCTTTCTCATGACGTGACCAGCCAGCTGACCGATGCCTTCGTACATGTCAGGAATGGAAACTTCGACGAAGCTTCGAATACTTACTCAGCCGTCCAACCAGAGCTTGGAAGCTTTGGAGTGGTACACAAGAAGTTGATTCAATTGAGCCAGTTTGCACGATCAGTTTAAACAGATCTTATTAGTGGGTAATATTATTACATGTTGTTAACAACGTTTGAAGTGCTTTGAGGACATTTTTTTCTGTTTCCTTCATCTGCGGTTTTGTAAACAAGCTCGCCTCTTTTTTCTGGGACGAATCAAAAAGACACATTTTTTCCTCCTCTTTCTTTGCTAAAAAAGAATATGTGCGTTATCGGATCATGATAGTATGTATAAACAAACGATCGGATTTAAATTTTTAGATTCTGTAGGGGTTCTTCGGATTAGTAATCTTGGAGGACCTTGATTATAGGCCATGGACTGTAGTTTCTGTGATATCATGTGGTATCGTTTAACAGTTTGGTACCTTCGTACCTGTGGATATCGTACAATAATGTTTGCTTAAACTACATGGAAATCAGGCCGTAGGTACTGCCGCATTTGAAAGTGTAGGATGCGGTTCTATATCATATTTAGTCGGCTCTGAAAGGATTTAAACGTGAGTGTGTCAAGTTTTCACGGTCTCGTTTCATATGCCCATTATCGATATTGTTTCAACTCAATACCTGCTTTGGCAGTCTATAAATACTCGAGAATATAGAAGAAATGCAATAGACCCTACTGTCGATATCAATGCAAAATTGAACATATGCCTAAACACTAAAGTGCCTTTAAATACTTGTCCCAGATACGATATATTTCATTATTACACCATTTATAATCAATCATCCAGCTGACCAGCCGTTTAGTCACAAATAATCTAGGACCCCCTCTTCCCTCGAAGTCAACGATATGGCGGAAGATAGCCATAGAGCAGAGAAAAAGTCTGCAGATGATTTCTGTGGCTAACGTACTAGGGTTTTGTGTGTAGGAAGAGTCAAGTGGCCTGGTTTATATGAAAATCTCATGCCTTATGGACGGAGGTTGTGAAGAGACCATTAATTATAATATAGCAAGGATTGTGAGATTTAACAACAACTTGCGAGTAGAGAAGGGAGCTGGTATAAATGGAATGGAAAAAATATTGAGTGGAATAAACAAAAATTAGTTCATAAATGGATCGCAATTCTTCCGAGCTTCCAATCGAAGTTTGTTAGCTCTTTCCTCTCCTCCCTCCTAAGGACGATTGCCTAGCAGCGAGGTCTTTAATGCGTATAGAACCTGGTGAATATTAGTTTATCGGTCTTTTCAATCTCTAAGGGGAACGTTTCAGTCTAAATACGAGACGAGTTTCAGTGAAATTTAGATGGGATAAAAGATGGGAGAGGATTTAGATAAATAAAGTGTGTCGTATATTCATTTAATTGAAAATCGATTCTTCTTATTTGCAATCTTGGGGCTTGAAGGTAGCATGAATGAATTTAGGATAAACCACTCCTCCATTACATCTGCAGTGGCTAGTAGGAGACGTTGAGGCTAGATATAATTATAAATCTTGATACAGATAGTACCCAAAAAAGCAATTTCTTCCTACATTGGTACCATTTACTCTTCTGGGCCACGCTTGTGTAACGTGTGAAGCCGTGAGGTCATGGGAGCAACGTTTCAACTCACACCCACAAAAGCAGCTGCAGAATGATACTTTGATGAAAGGAACCCGTCGAAAGTTGTCCTACATCTAGGCTGTTAATATCTCGAACATCCTGACACCGCTCGTCCACTTCTCTGAAGGGGATAGTCTTTCAACCCTAGTTAATAAGATATTTGTATTAATATTGTAAAAACTTATTAGTCATATGATAGACTATAAGAACCAAATTAATAAATATATCTGAAAGTTATCCGATATGTTGATATGACCAAATGGTAAAGACGGACATTGCATCATTATGCCCGTGATACCTAGGCCTTTTGCCAGTCAATGCGCTGCTAGATAAGGAAACTATAGAATATTCCTAGCCATTTCTTTGAATTATGCTCAGGCGAGGGTGCTTGATATCTCGAAATCCCTAAGGGTTTACCAGCTTACAAAAAAAATAACGTCTGTACGCTAGAAGCACCGATCCTGGTCACCATTTGCGAACTAAGGCCGAGGTATCCCCCACTCCCCCGCGTGGGGTGCATTTTCGTAAAACTTCCCAGATCGTGTAGGTTCGGGAAGACGGGAAGTTGCATGCATATATTACTAATAAATAGGGTCCAATTATTGAGTGCGAACGATTGTCGATAGATTACTCTCAGCCTGTTTACATGCTACAAGAAGTCAAAAGACAAGCTTTGCCGAAATAACTCGCAGATATAGGGGAATAAATTCAGAAATAGTTGTTCCACTCTAAATTCATACTACTAATATACTGTGGAAGAAACCATGAGATTGATATTTGACCCTAAAAGGTCTATCTAGGCCTGCAGCTTAAGCTAGCTCGACAAAGGAGCTCTGGAGAGAGCCTGGAGTGTTGGGAAGCTCCACAAAAACTGTGTTGTTGGCCTCGTGGAACTAAAATGGGCGCAGCTTGTTCTCGTTAGACCAGCGCGAGATCCTTCATTGTCTATCCTGCAGCGTATATAAAGTAAGAGCGCAAGCATTACTCGCCTCGACTAAGAAAGCTTTGAAAAATTATATATTGCTTTTCTTATCACCTTCACTAGCTACCCGACTGACAATCATCCCTTCACGTCCTTCAACAACGGCCTGGCATTGACAAAATGGCGAATCCGGACTTCCTGGGTTCGAGGAAAGTGGGCACCACGACCGTCCTATTCCCATACGGTAGGCGACAGTCGTATTGTGTTCAGGATTCAGCAGCTAGCTAACCCGCGTTCGTAGGCTGTAATGACAGTTCATGCGGCTACTGCGACGTGACCGTCGGTAGTAAGTGACTTCTTGGACGTGGTGTTACTAAGCGACGACCAAAGCTTATGTGCCTTAAGACAAATCCTACATGATGATGGCTAGCGTCGATAGACCTGGCGAAACTTTGCTCGGAATTACACCAGATGACTACAAGGCCTTGCTAGATCGTGGCTGGAGACGCTCGGGGAATATAATTTACAAGCCTGATATGCGAGGCTCCTGCTGCCAGGAATACACGATTCGGTTTGTAATATTGTTAACTAATTATCGCCAAGTACTGTTGATTATATTGACGAGTATCTATGTATACAGATTGAAGTCCTCCACATTCAAGCCGGTATGTTAGCTCTTGCTGAATATCTTTTTAGGGACCTTAATAAAATATATGGCTAATTTTCCTAGAACTCGAAACAAAGAAAAGCAACCAATGCATGGTCAAATTTCATTCATGGCATTGACTACAAGCGAGACCAAGCGCAGAAGTATCCGATTTCTCGACAGTAGGTAGATTCTCTGGGAATTATTAGATACTCCGTAGCCTGACGTGAGGTGTTAGGGAGAAGAGGAGAAAACGCCTTGCTCGTTTCAATGTCGTGGAGAAGGTACATGAGTCGGAATATGCTACTATGAAAGCTAGAAATCCTCTTGAGCCTGCTCATAAATTCGAAATCGTACTAGAGGAGAATAATTTCACAGAAGAAAAGTATTCCTCTCGCAGGCCCTTGGATCGAATCGGGAAAATGACTAACTCTCCAAAGGTACAAGCTGTTCGAACATTACCAGAAGAAAGTTCACAATGATGAAGCGAGCGAGAGTGGCTTCAAGAGATTCTTGTGTGCTAATCCGTTCAAACCGCGATATTCGGTCGACGAAAAAGGTAGAAATATTGGGGCATATCATCAATGCTACTATCTCGACGGCCGCTTAATTGCCATGGCGGTTTTGGATCTACTCCCGGATTGTGTTAGCGGCGTCTACTTCATGTAGGACGAAACTCTACTGCCTATCGGTGATAAAATGCTGATGGATTGGAAACTTAAGGTATCACACAGACTTTTCACAATGGAGCTTTGGGAAACTGAGTGCTGTAAGAGAGATTGCTCTAGCTGAGGAAGGAGGCTATGAGTACTATTACATGGGTATATTAAAACCTTTTGCTATATATCCACCTGTCATTGAACTTACACCAGTTTAGGTTATTACATCCACAGCTGCCCAAAGATGCGATACAAGTGCGAGTACCAACCGGCAGAGATTCTTGACCCAGAGTGTTATGACTGGCACTCGTTCGATGACGCCTTTAGGAGCATCCTCGATTCGAAGCCCTACTACTCGCCTTCTCTTGAAAGAATACTCACAGATGAGGGCTCAGAACAGAGTATGACGCTTCTAAAGAATTACCATATCAATACGAAGCGTGGTATTAGCTCCACTTACGACGATACTGTGTTCACAACGGATATGTCAGGTGTTGTTAAGATTGAAGATATCGAGCCAATCATTGATGATACCCGTATTCTCGTTGGAAGGCAGCTCGCAATAGCTGAGGTAAATCCCTAACGATAATTTTGTCTCCTGTTAATGGCATTGCTAATTCTGAGCGTTCGTTAGATGATCTCTGGTTGGGAAGACATGCCAATAAATGTCCCTGGAAGCGCTAAGCATAAAATTGCCGAAGCAATTGCGACGCTTGGATTAGAACTAAGCCCAAAGGTTATCGTCTGTTTGGCACTTGGTCAACAGTAGCCTGTCCCTATTTACTCATTTACTCGGTAGCACTAGGGGGGCCCGCGGGCGGAAGGTGTCAGTTGAGCCCATGTCAAACGTTAAATCAGTGTGCTATCTGGGTACTTTGTCAACGTACTAACTACCTTCATCACCAACCACCCATTATTAGATTTAATGTACTTCGCTCCCCCGTGCAATTAGCGTGTGGCGCTTTTGATTGTAGCTAAACCATTTACCCTTAGACGTTTAGACTTGTGTCCAAATTATCATTATCAATATTAGAGTGCTCGTTGATCATTTGCATGGGAGAGAGTAAACAAAAAATAAACAAAAATATAAAAGCCTTTAGGACTAGGTACCGGTCCAGTTCTAATGATAAACTCTCAAGAAAGTATATATAGGTGATGTAATACAATTCTCGATACACTACGATAGGCCATCCGTATCAGGAGATCGAGACTTCAGGACCTTCGTGTTGGAATTTGGGGACGTTTTAACACAGACCCTGCACTTCGGTTCTGAAGATGTCGAGTGCTACACTTCTTAAGCTGCAAGGCAGCTCGCAACCTTAAGCTTATTTCGGATCAAAGCAATGACTAGTGGAAACTAAGGCTATATTATATATTAAATTAGAGATATCAGGAATCCCAAACCTTATCGTTTGGGTTTTTATTTAGCTTATAACGGTTTGCGCCAAACCATATACCTCCTCTGAACTTAATATCTACCGTAATGCTTGGGCTTCGTGAATTGGGAAACTTTCTTTAACTTGAACGACAAACTTATATACGGTCAATATAAAGTTAGATCTCAAAGCGGGCGATGTCAACTTGGCGTCTAAAGTTTAAGTACCTGATTATCGGAATGTACCAGTGCGCTGGGTACCGGACTTCGAGGCGAGTCGGGTACATACATATACTCCGAAGCCCAGCTAGCTGCATGTTAGCACGCCCGCATTGCCCCATTTCCCTTATTTACCACGATATCCCTCATTGATGGCCGCGTTAGTTAAAATGCTGGGGAATGAAGAAACCTTCACCCCCTAGTAATACCCATCGCCGTTATCTTTTAAGAATGAATATGGTCCAGAGGCCCATGAGAGGGAATTGGAGATCATTATGACAATGAACGAAAGAGTTCGAAAGTCATCCCTAAAGCCTGTTTAGGTGAACATTTCTGTCCGAGTACAGATAGTCAGTTGCAACAGGGTCGCCATCCAGCTGTATCCATACAATATGGTATTAGTAATATATACACGGTATTTAGCTATACATACAGACATCACGAGGATGATGGAGGGAGTGGTAATATCCGCCCTGGTGTCATGGATGTGTCCTTGGCTAGAATGACCTCCTTCATGGGGACCTCAATACCAGCCTTCTGCATCTCTCGGATCTTTTGTAGCTTGAAGGGCAATTTGTATTTCGAGTCTATTAACTCTTGTGCATATTCTGGCGTAAGTTTCTTCAAGCCGATTACTGGCGGATCTCCCTTCTTTGCAAATTCGTAGATTCCTGTGTGGGTGTTCCGGTTAGCTCGACTGTCTTTCTTGCAGCGGTGTCGTCCTGAAGCTAACATACCAGGCATCTTCGCCGCCGCTAGCCTAAACGCATCCCTTGCGATCTTTTCGTGGATATCGCCCTTAATTTCAAAGATAACCTTCATAACCCCAACTCTACTTGCCCAATGGTCGAAACTACCCTTACCACCACCCATACGCATTTCGTTTCCCTTCTTCCAAATAGGAATACCAGCATTGACCCGGGAGTAAAGACGGTAATTCATCCCACGTAATCGCTTACGAATCGTTTCTTCCCCGTTCTTTAACTGTGAGGCGGATATCCGGCGATGTTTGTCAACCATTCGAAGACCATAGTCTCCCCAGACTACAGTCGTCCCTCGGACGGAGCCGCCAGTAGCAACATGAACTTGACCACGACGGTACCGTCGATTGTTAACATTTTGGGGCATCAGCCAGGTGGCTGATTGTGGAGTAGTTGAGAAAGCTCGGAGGGTAGTGGGGCATGGCTGGGGTCGGAGAGATCGAAGGATAGTGGATGTCGAGGAGGTAAGGCATGATGTTGTAGCGGGTTTGGCGAACGCCGGAAACAGTGTCGATAATGTTAGCCAGGCCATTTTTAAAGTGCCCCTGACCAGAGACGTCGGCTTTTATATAGAGTTGAGGGAGTGCCGGCGCGGCTATCGCATTGTCGGAAGGTTGATGTTGTCGCGACGAAAGTTGGCCTATGAAATTTCGGAGTTAAAGTCCGACAACGCGAAAAATACAACACAGCATCCTGGTTTCCAACAGTCTGTGTGAACGCCCCATTGTCACGAGTATCTCATTCACATGCCTGTGGGCGTTAGCACTGATGTTTTAGGAGGGACTACAAAGAATGTGCAAGCCATTCTGTGGGTTCGTCATTCGTACGTAAACATTCATTGAGCTCATTAGAATTAATATATGTAGGAAACTCCACGCTCCAAATCTACACTGCGAACCTCACCGCTCTGCTCAAAATTATGTTATATAACAGTAGGCCGTACACAAAACGCTTCAATAATGATTCTCAAAATCCCTTAGGGCTGCCTTGGTTCAATTTATCACTCGTGCACTCAGCTCACCGCTGCCGATATCAATAGCTAGAATACGGAGATGGTTGCGCGTATCCTGAGGGCGGGCCTGCTGGAACCTGGCCATACTGAGTTTGAGGTGATACATATGGCTGTGCTGAATTGCGAATACACTCAAATCTTCTTGCGGCTTCCAGCTTCTCTTTTGTTTTCTTCTGCTTCCTTGTGTGTACCGTAATGATGATCCACATGACTATTCCGATTACCGCAAATGCGGCGGTACCGATAGCAGTGTATAGCGAAGCAGTCTGTTAAAATTAGATATGTACCTCAGTGGATTGTAGGGTATCAAAAGCTTACATTGGTAGTACAGAGAATATCGTAGTTGATTTTATTGTGGAATCCTTGTTGGATGGCGACATCCGATGGCGCATCAGAACACGAAAATGTCCAAATATCCTTTCCGTCGGAAGCTCCTTTAAAGGAACCGGCAGTAGTTCCCCATACAATTAAGTGACCGATAGGGTTCAATAATTTGACGTAACTGCTTCCAGAAGCGACTTTATCGGAAGCCTTTCTACCACAGCAGTACGCTATGAGGACGGATATATTAAATATCAAGGTAAGGCCTGCGGCAGTAGTCATCACGTAAGTCGGCCAAAGCTTGGGATTTGTGCCGAAGGGACCGGAGCCGTTGATAACTTCGTGTTGGTTAACGATGTAATTTTCAAGAGTATAGCCCATAATTGCGCCGATGGAAGCGGAGGCTAGTAAGTTGATAACGCGCTCGACGGCCTGAATATTGCCTATTCGCTTTTCACCTTTCTGTGGTAGAGTTATCTTTTCTTAGTTCTCTCTTCTACAATTCGAAGATAATTTTGGATTACTTGCAGCCAATTTTGTTGCCAAGGCAGCTACTTTTTCGACGTCTTTGATTTCATTCTGGTAGTCAGAGCCGTCGGGCCCTACGGCGTGAGCTTCGTAGTCAACTTGGTTGATCTTATTATAATCCGATGCCATATTTGAGTGTTAAATATATGCTAGAGCTCAAGGCGCTCCTCTATTGAAAGAGCAAAAAAAGAGGAAGGATTCGGGTGCAAGGAAGAGTTTCAAAATGCGCCGATAAATATTTCTGCTGATCTGGAGGATGCGACATCGCGACTGACATTATCAAATCGCGGGTTCCGAACAGACTTTATAAGCTAACAGGTTCGGCGACTCGAAACCTGCGGCTGAGTGACAGCAGACGCTATAAGTCTAGGCTCATTTTGACAACATCCTTAAGACCACCCAAATGTGATCGATCAAGGTCTCGGATTCGTATGCTTTCAGAACCCGTCTAAACGATGGTATAAGAAATTAGTCGCATTGGTGACCCTCCATCTTGGCTGGAAATTGTCGTGCCTTGGAAATACCTCCATGCCTCAGGAATACTCAAATGTGTTCGCGGTGCCGCCGTTTTCCTTGTGGGTGTTGAAGGAATGTCCCATTTGGCTAGGCATGTTGCTTGGAAAAGCTTAATTTTTGAGCCGAGAGACAAGATCCCCGCTAACCGTGGGGCTGAATACTAGGATCTTAGGACCAATCAACCTAAGTTTATGAGAACCTCACCCTAAGTTCAGTACAATAAAATCTGATACTATTGCACATGAAAACGAGTTTTACGTCTGGAAGGGGGTGGCAAATGCGAATTTGCATTCACAATCGAGCGTGACCGCCTTACGGTACACTAGGCTCGAATCCAAACGTATTTAAAATAGCGAATGGCGCATTTAGTTAGCATAGGGCTGAGCATTGAGTCGGGACACAGCTAATAGCAAGAGATGGCTAGCTGCTAGAAAGATTTTGGGCCATTGAACATAAGTGTTCAGGAATTCGAGATTTTTCTTGCAGTAAGGCTAACTGCTCGGGTATGCTGGATCCTCGTCAAGGGTCCCCACAATGCGACCATTTTCTTTCAAGGAACCTTGGGCTATGGGGCATTGTAAATTTAAAGAAGTATTTAGAAAATGGAGTCATATCTGTCGAAACTATTGTTGAACATGTTTTAAACGACACTTTTGTGTATGCAATTCAAGTACTATGTAAGTACTCGCAACTCAAATATGTCATGTTTAGGCTCGCAAGAAAGGAGATTGCTATAAAATGTGGAGTAGAGCTATTGAATATCGAATTTCTCAAAAGATCAGAACAGGCCCAGTGGTATACCGCAACTGCCAGTAACCTGACAACGCACAAAATGCAACAGGTCCAGGCATGGACTAGGACCCCTGCGAAGTTGGTTTCAAGACCTGGATCTCTGTTCAACACGTACAATCTATTCTGGCTCCTACGGACGGTATTACACCTAGGCATTTACATACATAAGTACATTGGGATCATGCAACGGCCTCTTGTTTATTAGATACGCTCTAGATCCTTCATGTCACTCGTGAGCAAATTATAAACAACATTGGGATAAAAGATCACTCCAATATGACCATGAGTAGCAACTAATAGTTTGATAACTTCCTTCCTTCCTTTCTTTCTTCTTCAAAAGAGAGAATTTTCAAGCGATCGAACTACTATCCAAGACAAATAGATATCTTCAACGCTCGCTTTCATCTCGCATTAGTCCTCCATGCGACGGAACATACGCAGCAATGATATCGGGGTAACGCAATTACTGATGTTGATAGGTAGAGAAGAGATCCTGATTTTCTGATAAATATGTTGGTAAGTACTTGAAGATACGTTCAGGCTTAAACCACTCCTAGGTGAAGCTGTCATGTGTGAGGCGACGGCGGGATAGAGATGCTAGTGCGTAACGCACTGAAAGCACCGTATTGGACGCATCAAACTTTGTCAATGACTATTATTTGGCGTGCTCATAATAATTTACTCTGTGCTTGATTATCTTGGTAGTTAAGTTTAAACTGCCTGACAAGGAAGTCTTCAACGTCTGAGCTCATGTCTGAAAGCCGAAAAATATATCCGCATTCCATACCTCAAATTGCAAAGTATGTACTGTTGTATACGGACCCGAATATTGGAATGTCAGCAAAGTACATTTTCGTACTGTTTCATGTTGCATGGAAGGCATATTTGTATACGTTGCGATTGCATCGATTACAAATGAAGTAGTTCGTCAATTCACCTCTGATTGAAGGGCGAACGAAAGCCTTGACAGTAGAATCCAGTTACCACCGCTGCCGATGAGAATTTGATTCGACGTAATGACATTCGAGGCGGTCATGCTGCAAAGTCGAAGTTGTTGGTGCCAATTTTGTCATCATCCCAAACCGATTACCACAAAATATATTCGTTCAACAAATGGCAAAGCATCAAGTGGATCAGGTTTATAGAATGAATAAAACCTGGGAGTGTTGGTACCCTCGACCTAGAGAGCACAATGGTGATGACCATGGGTCCGTAGGGCTCTTCTTCAAACGCAAAATCTGGGAAATATCCAAAACACAGCACGAAAGGCATAAAAATAGTCTGTCTGAAGGAGCTAGGCTGAGTGCCATAGGTTACGGAGACTATGTCTCTTGCATGAATCAAATCTCTGCCTCCATCGCCATTGCATACTATCTACGCTAACCAAATAAATAAAGGCTATTTAACTGGTTGGTCTCGGGGTTTCCCGTTTTCCAGAGCACCTTCTTTTCTTTTGAGAATAACCGCAGATAAATTTGCTTTCCCCTCCAAATTTATTTCGGCCTTAAGCCCTATATCTGGCACAAACAGCTATTTAAGACTAGATTCTCGATCGATTCTGAACCTGGGTCTGGTACTTGATAAGCAATTGCGGCCACCCATCACGGGATTTTAGCCTGCGGCCGCCTGTACTGCATCCGTGATCAAAACTGTGATAAAACATATCCTTTTAGCGTCAGTTCTGTAACTGATGTTGCCGTGTTAGAGCAGCCACTATAAGAGGCAGTACCAGTTATCATACACTCCTATAGGAGGTAGGTGGTGGGCGCCTCTACGATATATATCTGCCTCATGGAGAGACCTTTACAGAGACGATTGAGCCATCAGTTCATATACTCTATAAGAATAAAATAATAAGCAAAGTAACAAGTTATGTAATTTATGAGGAAAGGAGAAATAGTATATATAGGAAGTTGAATAGTATTACATAATAGGCATTGCTACAGGTAATTAGAATCCTTATTACAATGTGGTGGGCTAGTGGTTATGAGACTAGTTTGTGATGTCTCTGGAAAAAGAAATTTTAACGCTGTAAGAAATCGTATATAGACCAGTTCAAGATATCAAGGTTATATACAAATGTCACAAGGCAATATGAGGCACTGGTGTGTATACAGATTGATATTTAAACTGTTGTTTGATTTCTAAATACATGATAGCGGATATGAACAGTTTAAATAGACGGTCGATAAAGGAGATAAAACGACAAAGGGATTTAAATAGTAAAGGAGATATAACTTTAAAGGACCTCATGTCTATGCAGACATTTGCCCGGTAAAAGAAATAAGACCGCAAAGGACCTTATGTCTGTACAGACACATGTACTACACAGGAGATACAACAGGGGAGGACCTTAATTAGGCCCTCTAGATTCACGAGCATTAATAATAGAAATTGTATATGCGTAAGAGTTGTTGCTGCTGAAACAAGGTAGTCCTATTCTGAGCCTGTATCTTCGTATTGTGCTTATGGTTTTTCTTCTAGCCATAGCAAGGCCTGGACTTCTCCAATGATTATTCGCAGTGCTCTTCCGGCTGCTGCTACTTCTGCTTTTAGCTCCTTATGTTGTTGCATCTTTATTACAACCGCCAATGTATTATAAAATTTCGGATAAATTAGTGCATCTCATAAGAATCCCCAAATGAAGCAAGATACATCCGTAAACACGCTCTTCTACTCCGGAACAATTTCCAAAACTGTGCATGTATTTAGAAGTACGCACAAGGTCGTAACCTTCTGCGATGTCTTCACGAAAAACAGATCAGAACAAGCAATATTTTTATGGGCCTAAATAACCAGATTGCCCCCTGATATATAACCGATTTAGAGACCCAGCAGAATACAGTCCTCCATCATACATTATTTGGTAACCAAATCGATCAAACTCCTCAAATTATATTACAATCAGTTTGGTCGGGTAAATCCCATGTTTACATTTTGCCAGAAAGTAATAGTCCATGACTAAAATAGATACAGAGAGGATCCACGGGCAATGGTAGTAGACGAGGCGGACATGCTCATGCAATATTGGGTACGATGCAACCATATTGATAAAAAAGACAAAAAGACCACCGTACTCATCCCATAAAAGGGTATGGAACTCCAGCATGCTAGCAAAAGATACCTAGGTAGATATAACCATATCCTCCGCCTCCGATGAATGACTCTGTGCCATTCAAGCGAGAGCGAAAGGGCAAGGACCAGATGGTGGTTTAACATACCCCCGAACCGCTATGTTCAACGTGATGACTAACGCATGGAATCCTAATCGATTTATATCTATTCTTAAAATATAAGAAAAACAGCGGTGCAAATTTATTCTTCTGTCCAGTACTTACAACCCCCCGCCATATGCCAGTCAACACGGATGACCGCATTCAAAATGACCTAATTAGTAAGGTCAACATGGCTCAATTCTCCCTCATGTTTTATGCGCGTTCAATCGGTACCGCAACTTCATGTACCATAGTTTAGTGCATATAATATAAAATATAAACACCATCGAGTCTGTCTAGGGAAAATCTATATCTTCCCTTCTGTCTCGTCTATATATCGTTGCTCGGCCCCGTTAATAGCAATCATATTACTCTTGGCCTTGTTCATGGTTTCCTCCCATTCATCGAATGGTACTGAATCATAAACGATTCCTCCGCCTGGAAGAATACCCATAAGTATTAGCCATTCCGTACATAGTACCAGATCGAGGATCGAATAGATAGATAGTTTATACTTACCAGCCTGTAAATAAGCAACCCCATCTTTAACCGTCATGGTCCTCAGCGCAATGCAAGTATCCATATGATCATCATACCCCCAATACCCCACCGCCCCACCGTAAACCCCCCTCTTCTCCCCTTCACACTCTCCGATCAACTCCATAGCCCTAACCTTCGGGGCACCGCTAACCGTCCCAGCCGGAAAAATACTCCTAAAGGCATCAAACCTCGTCCTATCTTCCGCCAAAATCCCCGAAACCTGCGAAACCAAATGCATCACATGCGAAAACTTCTCAACGTTCATGAGATGGTCGACTTTAACGGTCAATGGATCGCAAACGCGGTTTACATCGTTACGGGCTAGATCTACCAACATGACGTGTTCGGCACGGTCTTTGATTGATGCCAACAGACGGGCGGCGTTTTCTTCGTCTTCTTGTTCGGTTTCGCCGCGAGGGAGGGTTCCGGCTATCGGGTGGGTTACTATTCTTGAGTTTGTGGCTTTTACGAGGAGTTCTGGTGATGCTCCGACTAGCGAGAAGTCTGCGCAGTCGACGTAGAAGAGATACGGAGAAGGGTTTACGGTTCGTAAGTGGCGGTAGATGTTGAAGGGGTGGAGGGTTGTAGGACGGGCGAAACGTTGGGATGGGACGGCTTGGATGATATCGCCTTTGACGATATGTTCCTTGAGTTTGCGAACGTGGGCTTCGTAGCCGGATTGGCCGATGTTGGAGGTGTAGGCTTGATTTGGGATGATGGGTGGTTGAACCGGTAGGGGTACTGTGGGTTCGATAATGGTGTTTACGACCGTAGATAGAGTTTCGTATGCGGTATCGTAGAGAGCCTTTAGGTCTGATTCCGAGGGGGTAGGAGTAGCAAGGTGGAGATGGGTGATAACCTGCACCTTTTGAAAGAAATGGTCAAATGCGACGATAGTGTCGAAGAGCATGAAGAGTGCTTCTGGGACCTGTAGGATATCCTTTAACGGTCGTGCAGTCTTCGGTTCGAAGTACTTTACGCAATCGTATGCAACGTAACCGATTGCGCCGCCGGAGAGGGGGGGTAGTTTCATGCCTGGGATCTTTGCTATGCGGTATTGATCTAGTTCTTCTTGCAGGATGTTGAGCGGGTCGACTTCGGGGCCATGGCCGGGACCCGTTTTAATGATCTTTCGAGGTTCTGTCGATTCACATTGTTAGCTATACGATAGTCTGATAGCGAGAGAAAGAAACCAAGCATACCGCTCCCCAGAAAACTATATCTTCCAATCGACCCAGTATTCGGCGCCGACTCGAACAAAAACGAATTCGCCGGTTTCGTCCTATACCATATCATATCTCCATTAACCACCACTCACTCCATCTCATTCCATCTCCGAACGCTATAGCGATCCAAAACATACTTGTTCGTAATCTTCAAATAAGCTCCAGACGGCGTAATCAAATCCGCGGGTATCGAAGTGCATAGCGGGTACACATTGGGCGCTTTATCACCGTTTGCAGCATTCGTCTTAAGCAGCTCGGAGAGCGTTTCGATGGAAGGTTGGACTTGGATCTGGTAGGTTCGGGGTGTCCATGGTATTAACATTCTTATATCTTCAAAAAAAATATATTTATGAAATGGCAACAGCGGTGGAAATGTTGGAAGTCGTGTGAATATAGAAGCCAAGAGGGTGCTTACCTTCATTGTGCCAGTTATAGATCCCAGCGGATAGTTGTTATATCGCGATATACAACAGATATAACTGCGATCCCGTGTGTCCCGTACGCACTTACCAGCTGTAAGTTGTACTCAGTCGGTACTGGGTGTGAATGGTGGGGGGTTGCGACAATTAGGTAACTATAACCAAGCCCGAGAATTCCAGAGGTACAGATAGAGAGACTGTTGGTTAATGTCTAGTCGGTATAGCCGTCTGTGGCTCAGCTGTCGACAATCAAGTCCAATTGCAATGCAGATATATCGATCGATGCAGGCTTCCCGTCGCGGATATCCAGGACAATGGCGGATTTATACATGGTGTAGTCACTGCGGGCTCAGAAAATGAGTCGGTTTGAATTTGGTCAACGGCCCGAAAGTTTACCCAGGCTGTTTAGCCATGCGACAGGGATTGTTCCTGCCGATGCCGGGGGTGGCGCGCTTCCCGGAGGTCAGCCAGGGTCCCGGGATTGCACATGAAGAACAGAAAAAAGGCATGATGGCTTCAATTCCCGAATACACTCAATCGAGAGATAACAAGACGAATAAAAAGAATGATACGAAGGAAATACTAGCTAGTAGTATCGGATATACCCTTAAAGCCCCAAAATAAAAACATCCGCAGGCGAAACAAACAGCAGAAAGGAAAAGAAGAGAAACGACTACAGCAGCGTCTCTTCAACCAACTCCCTCGCATCCGCCACAACCACCCTCCCAACCTTCTTCAAAAACCCTTTCTCCGTAGCCTCCCTATACCTTTCCCAATCCCCGAGCCCTTCCTTCAAACCCCCAATAGCAAGCGTCTCGTACCCATTCTTAATAACCTCCGCAACCTGTTCCGGTCCCAAGAACCCACTACTAACCCCCGCAGTAGTCCACTTCCTACTCCCAGCTCCGCTCTTTCTATTCTCTTCGATCAAACGATAGTAATGTTCGCTAACACTGACTAGAGTTCCAATGCTATTACTGTCTTTCCTTTCGGAGAGGTTGTACAGTTCCCGGAATTTAACTAGAACATCTCCGGTTTCGACTAGTTTGTAGAATAGATCGTCGTATTCGGTCGCTGAGGGGAGGAATGCATCGCCTGTGGATAGAGAAAGTGCGATGGTGTTTACGAGGGTATCCAGCAACGGCGGTATACCCGGTAAATCCTTCAAGTCGTTGGCATAAGACGCGAAGAATCGGATCAATGATACCAGCGACCTCCAGAGCTCCGTCCAGTGATATGCTTCTCACAATATCATCTCGTCAGTTGTAAAATAATTGAAAAAAAAAAAAAAGTTTATACGTACGCAATCGTATCCGGGTCTTCGACAAAAATGAAATAACCCTTAATATAATCCCCAATAACAGCGAATACAGCTCCACATCCAACTTCTTCCTCAGATTATGATTAACCCCATCAAGCGCCACATCCATAATCGCGAGTATTAGATGCCGATCACCCCTCGTAGTCGGCAAATAGGGCTGTCGGTGTCTACACAGCCTAACTTCGGATTTAAGATCATCGTGCGCGAGACGTTTGCATATCGTGTTATCTTCAACCAACACTCTCAGAACTAGGAGGTTGAGACGGGCGTAGAGTGAGCTGCGGGTGGTACGGTGGGCATGGTGGGTTATGTATGATGTCAATGAGATGTAAGCTGCGAAGGGTGGTTCGATCTTTTGTGATGATTCGGAGGCAGAAGTTGGACGTGAGGATATGAACGTGAAGGCGAAGAGTTTATTGGCGTTGACGAAGTCGTAGGTACCTAGGAGAATAGCCGCACGTAGACCAGGTCTACACCTATCAGCTCTAACGGCTCATACCGCCGTGAACAAGTGTGCGACATACAGCTGTGCAAAGGACTGCTTGACAGCGTCAACATCCGGATCGACCTTCTGTCCATTACTCGACGGCGGCCGCGACTTCGATAATCCGGTAGCGGCTAGGATTCCACCCAACCCCATCAAAGACAATACGCTCCCAAAGCTCCACCCTTCGGGCGCATCGTCTTGAACCGCAATATAATCCTCTCGACACCGTGCCGAAGCTGCGCCAATTGTGTAGACTATCTGCCTTATAGATGTTTCGTTCACAAAATCCGCAAGCCGTAACTGGTATGAGTTTTGGATCTCGAATTTATTATCTGTGCTCCCTGTCAGCGCACGTTACCAGTTCCTTAAGAGTAACAACTCACAATTCGCCAAAACTCCAAGTAATACGAATGGTTCGAACGACATGGACGCCGTAACTGGATCGTTGATAAACTATCCCCACGGTGTTAGCCTCGCCTAACGCCCACACATCAGAGATAGAAAAGTCTACCTTCATCAACGCCGGAAACAAATCTCTATGCATAAAATACGAAAGTAACCCCGTATTAAACGATCCGCAAGCCGTCATCAACGCCACATGAACCGACTTGTACCGTACCTCCGCTATATATCAAAAAAAGAAAAAGAATTAGCCACCACGCTCTCCCACAAAATCCCATAAAGACGGTTTTTGAAAAACCAACCCGTCCTCCCGCTCCGTATATTCACATCCAAAACCCCGACGAAATCCGTAAACACGGCATCGATATTATCCAACCCGGCAAGTATCGCAATGACATCGGATGATAAATTCGTGTATCGTTTCGAAAGTACTTGGCTTAAAAATATCGATATTGTCTATACGAAATCACATCACGAAAACCATGTTAACCTGAAATGTTCCTGTCATGCTGCATTGTTTATGATCTACAAGGTGACAATGTTGGTACCTACGTCCAAAGCCGCCTCATCAGCCGGACCCTCTTTCTTCTTCACCGCGGCCACAGCTCGAGTAAATAGTTGTCGTGTCTGGGGCTAATTCATTCATAGTCACAAAAGATACCCTTTCAGCTTTTTAGTCAAAAATGGGGCCCCAAACCCAGTTGTAGCCAGGAATAAGAACAGAACACCCTTCCTGTGATCTAGATGAACCAGCGTAATCTAGATACTGCGGATAGGTGAAGGAACATAAGGTGGATTTGTAAAAACCAACCTGTAGGTGTAACAGATCGTCGCCGGAGAGCGGTTGTAAGATGGCCTTTAAACCGGATGGGTGTGATTTCAGAAGAAAGAATTCAGTCCAGAAGCCCTCCGATTTGGGATGGAACTCTTCTTCTTCCTGTTTAAGAAAAATATCAGCGGCTGCGATTGCGAATGTAAGATTGTATTGCTAAGCTTCACATGTCATATGGCATGTGGTTGGAAAAAGGTACCTTGAAGAGCTGCTGATAGAGCGATACAATCTTCGGTTGGAAAGCCGGTCGTTCCTGCTGCACCAATGGCGAGGCCATCAGGCTGGATAACGGGTCGGCAGCCATGGTGAGGGGTATTGGCGGTTTTGTCGAGAACAGACGAACTCGAAGGATTGCGACGGGCTGAGGCTCCTCCAAGTACAAGCTGGCGAATAGGAGCCAGCTTGGGAGTTGGGTCACGTGATACACCATAGATCCAGCTTCGAGAAGCAAGACATCTCAACTTGCTCCCTAGACTACTTCATTATCGAGACTAAAAGGAACTCCAAGCAATCTACGTCGTCATGGTCTTTGCAGCTAATTCAACAGCTTCAAATTCGCTAGTGCGGGGGTAGTGGTCTATAACACAGCTCTCGGCCTGCTATTCCTCCAAACGCGTCTTCCCAGCTCCCACACCTCTTTCTCACGCGCAAAGCTTCATTAATTCACCGTTGAACTTCCCTCCTCCTCCACTCCCCCTCCATTCCAACATGTTATTCGTAGACAAGCACCGCCCAAAGACTCTTGATAGTCTAACCTACCACCATGACCTCTCCAACCGTCTGAAAGCTCTCGTAAGTCCACTTCACCCTACTCTCTTCGAAAACCGAAAAGAGCTCCAAAACTAACATATTCCCCTCCAATAGGCCAACGGCGACTTCCCCCACCTCCTAGTCTACGGCCCCTCCGGCGCCGGCAAAAAGACCCGAATAATAGCCACCCTGAAAGAACTCTACGGCCCCGGTGTCGAAAAGATCAAAATCGACTCTCGCGTATTCACCACAACTTCAAACCGAAAACTGGAATTCAACATAGTAGCCTCGATCTACCACCTCGAAATCACACCCTCGGACGTAGGAAACTACGATCGAGTCGTAATCCAAGACCTTCTAAAAGAAGTAGCACAAACCCAACAGGTCGATTTGGCCGCCAAACAAAGGTTTAAAGTCGTAGTTATCAACGAAGCCGATCATTTGAGCCGAGATGCTCAGGCGGCGTTGAGAAGGACCATGGAGAAATATTCGCCAAATTTGAGGTTGATATTGTTGGCTAATTCTACGGCGAATATTATCGCTCCGATTAGGAGCAGGACGCTGTTGGTTAGGGTTGCTGCGCCGACGACGGAGGAGATTGTGGAGGTTTTGAAGGGGGTGGGGAAGATTGAGAGGTTGGAGGTGAAGGATGGGCTTTGTAAGAGGATTGCGGTTGAGAGTGGAAGGAATTTGAGGAGGGCACTGTTGATGTTTGAGGCGGTTTATGCACAGAAGTAGGTCTCTTCTCTTCCATATTTCATATCGCGCTAACGGGATTGATTGCAGCGAGGTCGTGAAGGATAATACCCCCCTCCCACCACCTGATTGGGAAGCGTTGATATCCCAAATCGCCGACGAGATCATGGCGGAACATTCACCGGCGAGGATACTTCAGGTCCGAGCGAAACTGTACGACCTCCTAACACATTGTATCCCTCCGACCGTCATCTTGAAGACTCTGACCTTCAAGTTGATACCAAAGATCGATGATACGATCAAAGCGGATGTGATCAAGTGGAGTGCCTTCTACGAACATCGATTGCATTTGGGGAATAAGCCGATATTTCATCTAGAGGCCTTCGTGGCCAAGTTCTTGAGATTGTTGGAGAGCTATTTGATGGATATGGATTATGATTTCTAAAGTTCTGCACACATGGACCAAGAAGTGGGAGATAACGGAGGGTATTGGCAGTAATGTATCATAGAACCGGAGCTACGTTGGGCGTTTGGAACAAATACATTTTCATAGGGACCTTGTCTAGAGTCACAATTTACGATCTCACGTGCCGGTCGCGGCAGATTATTTGATACGCGTATTCATCTTAGTAAATGTTTGAGTAAAAAAATTTTATTCTTCATCGGTAAGCTATTCAATAGAACTATCTAATAAATCTAGGGAATCTTCAAACCACGTTAGCTTTTGGTTCACCATTGGATGGATGAAAGCGAAAGTGGTATATATGAAACAATAGAGATCAAATCAGACATCCAAGGAAGTATTAAACCGGTCATGGAATCCCCTAGTTAGGTTCTAAGTGCGGGGTACCGTGGAAACAGCGAATGATGTATGGAAACTTCATCATGTTGATCTCGAAGGTAGAGAAAGGAAATGCAGGATTGTGGGTTTTGTTGTCTTACCAGTTATAGAATCTACAGTTGCTGTACTTAAGGAGTGTCGAAGAGAGCCTAGGGGGTCTTCGAACACGTTAGCCGTCGAACTTGGTATTGATGGAAATGCATTAGGATGTAATAGTACGGCGGCGGGTAATAGATCAGACAAAAAGTTACTGGCAAGTAAACGAAACCTTTGCTATACGAGACCGCTTAAGTCAAGTACGGTGCAAAGGAATCGAGGTATCTCGTCATGGACGATTCGGAGATGGAAAGAAGTATGAAGGGTTTGTCATCATCTGAGGGAGAGGGAAATACTATTGGAGCGAAGATATTTTGTACATACCATGAGCAGTATAGAAGAAGCATTGATGGTTGGTGAAGGAGGCGGTTGATGAAAGAAAGAGAGGTTGATGGTTGAGTAAGAAATCACAACCAAAAATTTTTTTTTATATCTAAAAATTTCTGCTCCCACAACACATCACTTCGGCACGTTGTCTGTCTTGGCACAACATTAAAGTCTTGGCGCGACCGACCAAAAAACACCGACAACAACAACACGGCAGAGCAGGGACCTATTACTTCGCTTGAGCCGCACGGTCATCTGACCTGCTGTGATTGGTCAGAAATGTGTGTTAAGTTTGCAAAATTTGCGGCATTTACTTGCATAAGTCTAACCGAAACAGGTGAAATTAATGACAATTAATGCCTCCGAAAAAGGGGTGTGCGCGCCCACCTTTTTGTATGGGAAGGGGAACGAAAGGGAACCTTTTTGTACGGTAGTATCATTTTTTATTTTTTATTTTTTTCATCTGAACAAGAAACTTTTGGGGTGAAAGAGATAGTGGAATGCACGACACTGTGCAGCTAAGAAGCCAAATGGCCGGCCGGCCCTACCAGACCTGCCCAGAGCTGGCGGGTGGGAGGGCGGCAGTGTGGGGCAGATTTTGAACTGGCGATAGTGGTAGAACCATATCCAACTCGTCATCGTGATATCTCGCTACTGCGCCGTTTTGGAGCTTATTTTGATATTGGATTACTGCGGGCAACGTCAACTTGTGATCAATGTCATACGTTGGTAGGCTCCTGTGTTAGCAGTTGATTATCTTTTCGTTACCAAAGACGTAATTTCCTGGAAATTGTAGCTAAGAAAATCGATCAAATTATAGTTGATTGATATTGAGGGTGTTTGTTAGGATAGCGGACAAGGTCGACTTGAAATCTAGGCCTGTTATTTCCACCACTGCAAGTCGAATATTAAAATCGAATTCAAGATCTTGGTTTTCTTCTTCTCTTCTCACTCTCCTTCCATTGGAAACCAATTTCTCAAGAGAGAATCACGGAATCCTCTCGCGATCTTGATCTCGCATCTGTCTCCTACATCATCCGTCCTTGTCACCTGTTCGACCTTCTATTTTCTCGTCATTGGACAATCCGACGTGGATAGCCGTTGAATTTTCCGACAAGCAGAACCGCAAGCGACGTGGTGTGATCTCCCAGGATACTTGCTCAGTAACAGGTACTTTATCTTTGTATCGGCTCCGTGTGCGTGCCTGCGTAGGATCTTTATTATTTTTTCGCACCACTGAATACCACCCGTGCATTCCTCTTGTCACCATTAACTTCTTGCAAATAAGGGCCCTCTTTTTCGCACCCCGCCTCTTGGATTTGCGGAGCGACCTTTTTTGTATCTTGTACTCCTCGGTCCCTATTCCCATTTTTAACAAACAGACGACGACTTGAAAAAGGCCGATACTTATTATAACTAGGTACGTTGATTTATCAAGTTAGTCGACCTTCTTTTCTGTTTTTAAACGAAAGTATCGTTTGAGGTTCCTGGGATCAAGGTTACTTTTTGCGACTGGACGGAAACCCCTCGACGACAGGTTGTTCCCGCGTCGATATATCTCCCAACTAGTACTCTGCTTTTCGTATCATAGAGTACTTGCTGTATATCGGTGAAAAATTTCACACTCGGTCCGACCGTTGACGGCACAATCTGAGGCCTTGTTTTTTTTATATCAAAGATATAATTTTCTAATCGGATTATTAAATCGCGACAACAGACCGTGCAGTTTACTTTTTTGTTTTCCGTTCCAATTACCATACCGAGAACGACGAAAAAAAAGAGACCAGGACCAGGCCCAGGGTCGTGCGCACATACATACTCCGACGGACACGCAGGTTCCAGTTCAGGACCGGCTCATAAGAAACCCCCGAGGACAAGTCCAACCGATTTCCAGTCCTTTTCTTTCTTGAACGCAAAAAAATAAAAGGACCCCAGGAAGTCCCAACAACGCCCGTACACGAAACGAACGAACGACCCGCCACCAGGCCCTCCATCCCTTCCTTCAAACGAACAAGAACAAGCTGGCGTTTAAGACATAGCTAGTTGGAAATATCCAAACACCGGCGATTAAGAGATATCGATCAGGAGCAACCAGGCCCTGTGATTTTAATCTCATATCGCATCGTTACTTCTTAGCCATTCGTTCGTTCGTTTGTTAGTTAGTATTTTTTTTATTTTTTATTTCTTGGTTCTGTGATTTTTTATTTTTTATTTTTCTCGGACTTTTCGATTGCGGATTAATCGGTACATTACCGGGATTCTTTCCACTTCGCCTTTTTTATTATTATTATTATTATTTTATTCCGTTTTCTAGTGAGAGAACGAGAGCGTGTTCTTGAAAACATCACGAAGAAGCGAGGAAAGAAGATATAGAATAGGATAAGGAAGACATGCGCATGTCGGGAAGACACTGAAGTCATCGCCATTTCCCCATCCTTTCTTTTCCTACCCTCTCCTTCGTTTGAAGCCAACCTATCATTCAATCGATCTAAGTGTATCGACGCCAGGTAGTTAGCCAGCGGTACAAACAAGGCACTGTTGCTCTGCTGTTGTTCTGCCCACCAAACCACACCACTTCGAACCGAACTGAGCAGACCCGAACAGACAGACCAGCCAAATCTCCGTTTTCCAGCCGGTCCTCCCTCCCCTTTCAGTCCTTCTCCCCTCCGCCACCGAACGTCGACTTTTTTTTTTTGTCTCTGTTTTATTTTCCCTTATACACGTTCATCTCCGAAAGAAGACCTTATTTTTCCACGGTCCCTGGATTAGATCTGTTTCTTCTCCGGCTTCATCCTTTTTCCCAGTTGTCTGCAGTCCAGCTGGGTCATTTTTGTCAAGGGAAACGGAACTAATCAAAGAGACAACCGCAAAACAACACATCGCCATCCGACCATTCCTCGCACTCCCACCGGCCTCTTCATCAACATCAACTACAACCTCATCATCGCCATTATAACATAGACATCTCTCGCTGCATCACGATTCCCCTACTTTCCTCTCTTTCCCGCCATCTGTCCCGTCTTTCTCCCCGACGGCTACTTTGTTTGCGTGCTTTGTTCCCTCGCCAGGTAAGAAGAACAAAACCTTGGATGCTGGTTGTTCTGTATTCCTATGGATTCCATGTTATCCCTTCGTCCCTTTCTCCCTCCCGTTCCCGCTTAGGTGCCTATCTATCCTTCTTATCCCAAACAGCCGTGATTGTAACGCTTCAACTCCTATCGTACCATTTCGTATCCTATCGCCACCCATTTTTAGTCCGGCCTCTTTCCTTGGCCTGCCTGTCGCCGCTGCGCTTGCTTGACTGCTCGTGTGGTTTGTTCGGGGTGGGGGACTATTTTGCCTTCAATCCTTGCGACCCAGATCCTTTCCTTCCTTGCTTGCATTCATCCATTTGTTCGTCCTGTCCTGTCCTGTCCTGTCTTGTACCACGCTCGACTTGCCTCTCTATATTATTTTTTTTTCCTTCCTGGCGTGCCGCATGGCTGGCACTTCAACCGTGTTTTCCTCCCGTCGCACGTTTCCTTCTCAATCCATCTCTCCACGATCGTTCGCTCCGGCTTCTTTCACACACTCTCGCTCTCTCGAATATCTCGTTTACAATTTCTCATGCAGGTATATTCTATATTTTACGACAGTATATATTTTGGTTAAGCGCGTCTGCACCACCGAAAGCGTCTATTCTCGCCCAATCACTCCACTCCGATAAAATCTTATTTAGATATATATCATCTCTCCTTCGCCACTGGTGACACACAACGTCGACGACGGTCTTGCTTCGGGTCTTCGACCAGTTTGCTCCTACACTCCCCTCCCGTCCGTGTTTCCGATTTTTCACGCAAATACCCCCCTTGGTATATACATTTATTCTTCCGTCGGTCGTTTGGGAATAGGAAACGTAACAAGCGTTCCTATTCATTCTCTCCACGGGATCCACGATGATGGCACAGGCGTACCCTCATCCGGTGCAGCTGAACGCCGTACCACAACACGCAGTTCAACCACAAATGCACGCTGGTCCTCCTGGCCAGCCTAATTCTGTTGCCATGCAACATTTAAATCCACATCAGGGCCTCGCCCCCGGCATGGCCCCTCAGTTATTACAGGGACAGCAATTTGCTCCAAGTAAGCCAAATACTCCCCCCTCCCACTCCCCTCCATTCCCACTTCATCACTCTGTCGTTGCGAAAGGTCGTGTAAATTCTGAAGCCACTTCCGATCCTCGTGGGAAACATCTTCATTCCCTCGTGGTCCAACAACGACAAAATAAATAAAAAAAAGTCAAAAACTCTACTCTTAAATTTCTCGGATGCGCGAATTGGTTGAAAGTTTACGGTGGCCCGCTAACGAAACGACCTTGCTCTCCTCTTTCATAAAAATTCCAGTCATGGGAAATATTAATGTGCATCCAGGTCTATTACATCAATACCAAAGAAGAGCCATGGGTCAGTCCTTCGTTATCCCCCACATTTCCGAGGATATCCTTCTAACCTCGCTATTTAGGTCATCCAGGCATAAACCCTGGGTTTCCCGGCGCGCCAGTTGGTGCCGGCGCCATGCCAGCACATTTACAACAAGTAAGCATGGTTCCCCACGTTTTATCGCCTTATGGGAACAACACGCTCACATTCTCTTGTTCCGAGTTTAGCAGCTACACCAACAACGAATTATATCGCAGCAACACCAGCAGCAGATGATGCACCAGGCTCAGCAGAACGCTGCTCTTAATATGCAGCAGCAACATCAACAGCAGGCTCAGATGCAGCAGCAACTACAAGCTGCGCACATTCAACAAGCCGTTCACATGCAGCAAGCGCACGTACAGCAACAGCAACAGCAACAAGCTCAAGCACAGGCGGCCCAGGCTCAGGCTCAGGCTCAAGCAGCCCAGGCACAAGCCGCACAGGCCCAGGCTCAGGTTCAAGCACAGCAGCAACAGCAGCAGCAACAACAGCAGCAGCAGCAGCAGCAACAGCAACAACAGCAACAGTCGCAGCCAAATTCTCAGCAACCTACCCCGCAGCAGACAATGCAAACTCTCCAGGCGCAGCAGCAGGCACAGCAGGCGCAACAAGCAGCAGCTCAGCAGCAGCAGAACCAGCAGAACCAACAGCAGCAACCAACACCTCAGCAGACCCCTCAACCGAATCAAGCCACCCCCCAAGCTCAGGTCGCCCCGAATCCACAGCAACAGCACCAACAGCAACAACAACACATGGCACTCGCCGCCGCCCAGCATGCCCAGCAGCAGCAGCAGCAGCAGGCATTAATGCGACCCCAACAGTATGTTGCTGCACAATATGGACCTATCGCGAACCTACTAACACCGTCTCCCAGGAAAATTGGCGCTGGGGTTCTGAAATTGCTGCAGTTCTGCGAGCATCTGAGCTCGGTGGAAGGCAACAAGCGGGATCTAAACCATTGGCGAAAATTCGTTAACGACTTTTACTCCCATTCCGGCGTCATGCGACACAATCTGTGGCGATCCAAGACCAGAGAAACCAAACGGTTCGAAATAACGACTCCGGTACTCGCACGGTACTATTACTCGCTATACGAATATGGTATCAAGAATATCCAGCTTGTGATGGAGAACGCACGGGAGCGAGAGATGAGCGGGCAGACCGTAGTCGAGAGCCAGAAGACGAGCTTCGTTTACTGGTTCGAGAATGGTACCCAGGTTGTTGCGCACGGAACACTCCGGGCCCAGTTGAACGTGGCCGCACAAATCGATTGTTTGGAATTTGATACCGCCGAGCATACCGAATACATCCCTCGGTTCATCCTCACAAACACCATCCGATCGTTAACGAGCTCGCCCGATCAGAAAGCTTCTCCGAGGGTAAACGCAAAGGGGCTAGGGAAGAGGCAACTTCAGCAACCGCCTCCGCCGCCTCCGATCGCGATACCGGAAAGCCCGATCGGTGAATGGGGTGTTCCTGATCAGGTCTTCAAGCTCTTGGAGGTAAGATTGGATGTCCCCTTGTCCTCTACAAATGAACAGCATACTAACAAACAATATAGTTGGGAGAAACGTTGTCGAGTATGCGGGATCTATTTGTGTTCTCACAACAGAACCCTACTTTGGAACCCAAGCAGGTCTTGCAGGCATATGTCCAACAATTTCAAAACCAGCAACTGGCCCACCAGCAGAACTTAGCCCAGGCTCAGGCTCATCAGGCTCAAGCACAGGCACAGGCGCACATGCAGCAACAACAGCAACTGCTGGGGATGGGGACACCGCATATGCAACATGCAGTCCCTCCGGGGATCCAGGGATCGCCGGCGATGCCCAACTCGCCACACCTATCCCAGAATGGTATCCCCGGAGCCACACCGTCCCCGGCACAAGCTCATCTGCAAGCCCCTAGCATGGCAGCTCAGCACTCTCAACAGCATCACGGAGCCAACGGCGCGACATCGGTTAACCCTAACACCAGCCCGAACGTCACGGGGAAGCGCAGGAGAGCCAGCACGGCCGGCGTTAAGACCGAGGCCCAGGACGATGGCGAACCCGTGCCTCCACCCGCGAAGGTTAAGGCAAGTCCAAGGACCGGTAACGCGAACAAACGACAGAAGCAGACATCGTGACGCTAAGTCGTTTTGGTCAATCTCTTCTCTTTGCTTGACGACGCTTTTGCTCCTTGCTTGTTGCAGTCTGATGCGATACGATATACCCCGGTCCGCGAATACCCGTCGACGTTCTTTTATTTTTCACGAACGAGGCTTTCTGTTTTTCAAGCAGCTGTAGATGACGTTTCTGATAATGAGTACACGCGTTTATATATCCCTTTCGATTTTTACTCCTCTCCGCATACAACCTCCACCGTACCCATCTCGCCTTATTCTCGCATCCTATATACACCACCATCGATCTCGGCGAATCCAACATCTCGTCCCGTCTCACTTTTTTCAGTCGTTTTTTACCCCCCCGATTTTACTGTTCTGGCCGCGTAGCATCATGCATATTGTTTTTGGGTACTGCTTCCTATTGCTTCTCGTTCATCAGCATACGTTCCCCGGCTTCAACGGAATAATCTAATACTTTCCCTTCCCCTTTTATTGTTCCCCCTCATATACCTCGGTTTCTTGGGCTTTCCTTTTACTGTATTCAGGGTTATCGGATGGGTCCTACTTTTTTTTTTTTCTTCGTTCTATATCTCTCTTTCTTCTCTTGATCACCTGTGTATAGAGAACCTCACTCAAAAAACAAAGGAAATATTTTATCACTTCCTCGATTATCATCATCCCCCACCGCTGATTTTCTGTCCATATCCTTTTTTTTCTTTCTTTTGGAATCTGCCACTCGACCCAAAAGCGGCTGGACTCTTATTTTTTTTATCGACTTCTTCGTACTTTTTTATATTTTGCCATATATCGGATTTTGGGGGCTGTCATTTTTCAATTGTCATTTTCACACCAAAAAAATATCGAAGGGATTTTTACTTTTTTCTGTTTTCACACCAAAATTATATGAGCACTTGATGGGGTTTGTTTTCATTTTTTTTTATATCTTACACTTCTTTCTGTTCTGTCTGTTTAAATTTGATGTTACGTCCGCTCTTCCCCTCCTCCAGTGCAGTGTCAAGGGGTGCCCCTCTACTCTTCCTTTTATCTTCTTAATCCTTTTTCTTTTATTACTTTCGTGGATAGCGGGCGTTGATTTATTATATCACTTTGAAAGTCTTACTTTTGATTGTTGGATTATACAGACGTCGTTTTTACTGTTATTTTCATGTGGCTTTCATCTCTTTTTATACTTTTACTTGGTACCGAAACAGAAATTTATACCGGGTCCTTTTTCTATCGAAAGCAAATTTATATTCTCGTTTACTTTTGGAGAGTTTTTCCTGGCCTTGGGTTTTGTGGTAGTTGAGACTTTTGGTGGGATTGTAAATGTGATATCGTACTGCCGGATTTTTGATATATCTATATATAGTACCTAGGGGGTATGGATTTACGCCGGCCCCTAGCTGTTAAGCCCCACCTATCAGTCCTGTGCAGAAGCCGTATATACACCATACCCCGCCCCCGCAAAATCCCCAGCACCCTATAAAACAGCACAAGCAACCTACATAGTAGAACTAGCACCACTACTCCTCCAAGCGCTCAATATCAACCCCGCAATCTCATCAACACCGACACCATGTTTCACCTGGGCAAAGATCGTAGGCCCTCCTTCTCTGATCTTTTTGGCGTCTTTATCCATAACCTCCAAGGAAGCTCCGACGTAAGGTGCCAGATCCGTTTTGTTTATGACGAGGAGGTCGGATTGGGTTATTCCCGGACCGCCTTTTCGAGGGATTTTATCGCCGCCGGAGACATCGATCTGCAATTTTCATAGGACGTTTTGATTAGAATCCTGGGGCGATCGGAGAGAGCCTCGGAGAGGGGATACGAACGACGTAAATAATAAAATCCGCCAACTCCCTGCTATAATTGGCCGCCAAATTATCCCCACCACTCTCAATCAATAACAATTGAGTATTAAACTCCTCGTGCAGATCTTCCAACGCAGCGAGGTTTTGTGAAATATCCTCGCGAACGGCGGCGTGTGGACATCCACCGGTTTCGATCGCGCGAATACGTTCGGAGGGTAAGGCGTTGTTTCGGACGAGAAATTCTTGGTCTTCCCGCGTAAAGATGTCGTTTGTTACGGCGGCGATGCTGTATTTGTCTCGGAGATGGAGGCAGAGGGAGAGCATCAGGGCGGTTTTGCCGGAGCCGACGGGGCTATGGTAGGCATGGTCAGTTGGGTTGGGGTGTAGAGAGGGTCAATTGGAATGTGGGTGGTGGTGGATGGATCGTATGATTATTTCCCATCAATTCCAAACCAAAGAAAATGAAATGGAAAAAAAGCGGGTAACTTGAAAGTTGAAGCTTCTCGGTGACCGTGCGATAACCCTTCAATTATCATTACGTCATATAAACAACCTTCAAATTCGCCTGCATGCTACGAAAAAAAAAAAAAGTATGAAAGAACGCACCCACCAATCCCCACCGTAAAGGCCCTGGTCTTAAAATCCCTCCCTTCGACAATTGGTAACTCGCGTGCAAGGTATGAACCCGGTCCATCGAGGATTTCATGAGAATGACCGTGTTCTTGGACGTTGAAACCGGATCCATCGTGGGAGTGCGAATGACCGCCGTCGTGGGAGTGGGAGTGGGACATCTTCTCAGTATACCGGTAGTAAAGCGGCCAAAAAAATAAGGTCCAAAGGGAAGACCACGTGGGTATAAATACGAAGGCTTATTCGATAGAAGAAGAATTCTAGAGAAAAAACGGGGATATGTACTCGAGGAGATTTGGGCGTGGATAGTGGGGAGGAACCGAGGATTGGGGAGAGCGGGGGAAAGGTTTTAGGTAAGATTTATATGTGGTTGTCGAATGAGGGAGGGGAACGGCATTCTATAAACTAATTGCTTTGGCGGGGTAGTTTATATCCCCTGTTAAAGGTAATGCCATGCAGGTGCTGAAAATAAAGTAGCTTTATTCTAAGCCACTGTGATACATAAGTACTTAATCCATATCCGGGTCTCTGTCGTTCGTTATCTTTAGATAGCAGAAGATCAGCACCGGATGGGCGGAAGGGGGTTTGACTGGCTGTTTGAAGCGGGACAAAGATGTCCAGGGCCGGGATGTCCTTGGGGGGATTTATGTATGTATTGTCATGTCTTGTGCATTTATACCCTGCAGATGAGATTCGGTGAGGTCGTGTGCTTCCAATTGGGCTTTTTATATAGTTCTAGACAATGACAAATTTATAGTGTGACCGGTGATAAATTGTAATTACAGACATCGTTCATTGCCTCCCCCCGACGGGATACCAAATCACGATGTCCAATAGATAGATTGATATATTTGCTATCTCTAGACTCTCCGCTCCTTCAACTCCGTTTCTCTCTTTCTAACCCCCCCTAAAATCTAGATCTATAGCTAATTTGGACAAAAAGTAATAATAGTAAAATATCTATAAGAGAAAAGGAAGAAGAACAAAGGAATTGGTATCATAGGGAGATCAAAATAAAGGTAATCTCTCATAGATATCGATATTTCTATTTCGGCAAAGCGAAAAAAACACCCTGCAGAAAAGGAAAAGAAAAGATAAGATAATAGTGAAAATAAAAAGACAGCCAGCATACAGCAGCGGAACTCCTCGTGAAATGGCGACTGGCAAAGGTACGGAATAAGATATTATATTCAACAAAGAAGATTCGAGGGCAGGGGAAAGGTAGTTTCGAATATGAGGAGGATTTTGGGAGTATCTTCTTTTTTTTTTCTGTAGAAATTGAGAAACGCAAATAAACGCCTGTAGTACCGTGGTTCCCGAAAAAAATTTGAAGAAAAATTGGAGGAAAAGCAAGAGCTTTCGTTATTTGGAGATTATACTAGTAAGGCGTAAATGAAAAGAAAATACCAGAGAGAGGAGGCCTGGATGATAGCGCGTGAAGTATCGAGGGAGTGGGGAATATTGGGAGCAAGAGCAAAGGTATACGTCTTCATAGACCGAAGGGGTTCTTCAGGCGCTCCTTTGATGGCACTTCCTGGTTCAATTCTCCCTTCCTTCTGATGAAATTGACTAGCTACCCTGTCCCGAATCCCTCCACAGTCTACTTCTTGATACTCGATCGCTCCAGCGCATCCAGCATCTCAGATCTGCTCCCGAATTTTTCAGCAGCCTCCTTATAGGCAACCCATTTTCGCTTCCTTTTCTTCATTTCCGGCCATTCGGTCAACTCCTCTTCAACTTTCATCTCGAAGAATATGAAGATGGCCTTCGCTGTCGACCTATTATCCCGGATCTGGCCTAAGGCCTTTGTGACCTTTCCGGTGATACCAGCTTCTTCCCAGGCCTCTCGCTGGGCTGCGGTTTCGGCGTTTTCTTCATCGGTTTCCCAGCCGCCCTTCGGGAGGACCCAGCAGTTTGGTTTTCGGGTGGATTCAACGATCAGAACTTTGGTTTTGTCGCTGTTGAGGGGGACGATTCCGGCGACGAGACGGGAGCCGTCTGGACCATAGCCTATATGCGTTTTTCTTTGGGTTAGCCTGGTATTCGCTTGGTGGTTTTTTTCTTCCTCTTCGTTCGTTTCGACGATTATCCGGTTCAACGGCCAGAAGGAGCAGAACAAGAAATCTCGAACAACAAGCTGTAATGAAATATTTGGTGCATACATCGGAGGTTTTATTTTTTTGGATGGGTCGGGCTATTTTTTAAGGTATTTTCAGGGGAGAATGAGAATTACGTTGTTTTGTCCTCCCAACACGTGCCTCCATAGATCGGTTGTGGGTGCTCGAACTGGCCTGGTACGATGTCATTGAAGCCTGCGCCATTCCTGGTGTTTTCTTTTACGAGGTTTATTTTCCGGAATTTGGGTGATGGCAAGATGAAAGGGGATGCTGTAGAGCTACCGGTGGGAAGATGGTCCGATTGAAGCAATTGGCGGAGTATTTGTATTTTTGGCTTCGAGTTCCGGATGGAGGGTTTTCGGTGAGGTTTCGTTTCCTCGTGGAGTTAAAGCTTTAGGGGTTCCTTTTTGCTCTGGGTTTTGGTGGAGCTGAAGTGAATTCCAGGCACTGCACCGGCACTCTGTCGTCTGAACAGGGACCAGCTCCGACAGCAGCAAAAAAGCGGGCAAGAAAAAAAAAAAAAAAAAGGGTAAGAGTCCGGGGAGATGGAAGATGGGATCGATCGAGAGGATGGAGAAAGGGAGGAAGAGAAGGAGGAAGTCAGAAGAGGCACAGATGACAATGAGACGATATTGAGAGAAAAAAAGGTTTGTTGTGGGTCATGCAACAGAACAAGCTTGCAAGCTTGGTCGTTAGAAAGGTTCCGAGGAGCCAGGAAGGAGCGGAAAAGGAGGAAGAGAGAAAAGAGGAGGAGTATAAGAGGGGCTCTAACTCTGACTACTAGTCCCGAGAGGAGAAGTGGAGGAAGAGGAGGAGCAGGAGGAGGTCTCTCAGTGGTACGGATAGAAAAAAAAAAGTCCAAGCTTCTTTTTTTGCCCTTCCAGGACCAGTCGGGTATTACTAACCACGCTGGAGAACACCAAGACAGAGAAGAGACGAGAATAGAACGAGTGAGAGGGAAAGAGAGAGGGAGATGGAAAGGAGAGAACTACGATATGAGGCTGGCCATGGTTGAGGTCTGTAGAGGGGACGGAGCGGTGGATATAAAAAAGCCCAGGTGGATGTAAGAGTGTATGAATTATGAGGGATAGGCCACAAAAATAAAAAATTTGGTACCAGGAAAAAAAAGATTGTTAGGAACCAACATGCGCAGCAATCCCGGTCATCCAAAAGCACATCCTAAACTAATGCTCCTCTAGATGCGATTGACTGGTGCCAGGCTAGCAAGGGTAGCTTCTCAGTTAGTTCGGGCCATGATATGAGGCAGCATGGTATGATATGCCCGACAGAATCATCGGAGGAGAAGCGAAGAAAAGGAACACCGACACCCGACTCGAGCACTTGTCGTCAGGTTAGTGTATAAAAATCTTCAACGGTTTCCCAAGTACTCCAGCTAATGCTGGTCGGAATATGCATATGTATGCAAGAGCTTTAATTCTCTGGTGTCACAGGGTATAGCAGCTGTGCGGGGTGCTGATTTGCTCGTTTTTTGCTATGGATCCCCTGTCGGAGTCTCTCAATTGGCTTCCGCTCCCTCGGATCTTCTGGCCACAAGCCAACCTGAGGGGCGGGTTCTCGCACGTTTTTTCGATCCTAGGTTTGATATGGTCCGTTCTATTAAGCTTATACCCACTTCGCAATACACACAGGATTTTTGTCATGTTATTGGTCTCGTCTAGACGTATGCCCCCCGCGGAAGTTTGGGTACTTTGTTCCATGCATGGAATTTCTGTGGGTATGTAATAGCTCGCGTGCAGGTTTCTGTGGGATGCTCGTGCATATGCTATGCTAGCAAGCAAAGAAGATGACGAGGGAGAGGAAGAAGAAGCTCTGATGGAGCAGAGGGAAGATTTCGATTCGATTTGATATTGCTGCATTGCCATCATGGCCACTGAGATCACGCTGCTGCCCCAGGCGGAGAGAGGAGATGCCGCTATTCGATGCACCATACTCACTTCCTTCATGAATTCAGCCATTGATGTTTGACCAAGCTTGCAAGGTAAGTTTCTAGAGCTCTAGCTCTGACCATTGCCGTTCGGACTAGTTCACGTCCATCCGTGCCGATTCAATTTCTTCTTGAACTGCGGAATATGTTCATCGATGACAAACGGCAGGCTGCAATTGGGTCCCCGGCACAAGATCGGTGCGCGATGTGTCCCACGCCATTACGAAGGCTAAATCGATAGCCCGTTGACCAGGAAAGTATACTAGCGGGTAAGTTGTAAAAGTCTTGTTTGAGGCTACAAGAAAACAAGAAGATCGGATCAGTTGGAGGAAGAACCGGACAAAAGATGACGCTAGTAGAAGAAGGGACGTCGGCGAGGTTGGATCGGGAAAGTGGGGCTTATACATGGCCGTGGCCATACCTCGTCTGCCCCGCTTCGGGCTACTCCCATATCGATAGTACTTGCACTTGTATGACTTGCACTTGCACTGGCACTTGGTTGGCTGAATTGGGTATTCGCGGATTGGATGGTTGGTCGTATGGACAAGACTTGGCTACGGAATATCGCCATATGCATATTAATATAGTATTGTCGCTGCAGTCATTGGTTTCGGCCGTCTGCGAGGTATACAATGCTCTATCTACAGGTACTGAAATATGAGGTATCTTTAATATGTATCGGACTTGGCCCGTGCTTCAAGTCTACCTAACAAAGGACCTAATCCCCTAAAAAAAAGAAGAAGAGTATATCGAGAGAGATATATCCCCCTCAGAACAGTAGACACTTGCCATCTCTACTATATATACCCGTAGGAGTCTACAAATATAACGTTCAAAGGGCAGTATAATTGGTAATATGATCCAGCTTGTAATATATAAGCCGGGTGTACGGTGTTGTGGACATCGGACGACACCAACAGCAACCGATGCCGGCGACAATTTTAGTGATTCCACCCGACAGGCATTCAATGACGCATAGCATACAAATTGTTGACATCTAATCAACCAATCTACATTCAAAACCTGTCCGGACATCTCCAATGTCCAATTGATTGATCTCAATTGATATCTTCAATCAATCGACTGTCAATTACGATGGCGGCCGTCCTGTCAGAAAACATCGAACCCCGCCTCGAGCGGTGGGCAGACAGGCTCAAGAACCTCACCACTGCCTCGCTCACATCTGTCGCCGACTACCCAAAGCCCGCTGAATCCAGAGTCGTCGAAGCTGTTCACTCAATAACTCTTTCCGAGAGCTCCCGTTTCTCATTGCTTCAGCTGGCAATCACAGATGGCTCGAACCATGCTTCACCATTCACCATTCTGTTGGCTGCATTTGCCATCTTGGCATTCAGAATCACTGGCGATGAAGATATAAGTCTCGCTACTAGTGCGGAAACCAAAGAACCATATGTTCTCCGTCTTCCGATTACCGGACAGACCAACTTCATTTCTGTCTTGGAAGCCGTCCAGAAGGTATTCCCTAGCCATTTATTGCTAGTACTCTTTATATAAACATCTGATGCTAATTGCGATATATAGGCCGAGCAAGTCGGTGCCGCCGATGCAGTCCCCTTCTCTGCACTCCTCTCCTACCTCCAAAAGAAAGCCAAATCAAAGACCCCTCCATCTCTCTTCCGTCTCTCCCTTTACCACGCCCCAGACGCTCCTTCAAAGCAATTCCTCGCTTCAAACGAACTAAACACCGACTTGAACATCTACGTCGAACTCAAACCACTCTCTCAAACATCCCTCCGCTCCTCGGCTCTTATTCCCGAAATCACCTTGAGCGCACATTACAACCAGCTTGTCTTCAGCAAGGCTCGTATTTCGTTAATGATCGAGCAGCTGCTTCAAATCGTTCAAATCGGAGCTGCTAATCCAACTATTAACGTCGGCGCTATATCTCTTATCACTCCGTCGCAACAGGCTGTCCTTCCGGATCCAAAGAAGGATTTGAAGTGGAGCTCCTTCCGTGGTGCTATTCATGATATTTTCGCTGCAAATGCTGCAAGGCACCCGGATAGGCCATGCGTCGTCGAAACACCGGATTTCACAGAGTCAGGCTCCGTTGAACGAGTCTTCACTTATCGTCAAATCGATGAGGCGTCAAACATCCTCGCTCACCATTTGATCAAATCGGGTATCCGACTGGGAGATGTAGTAATGGTATACGCATATCGTGGTGTGGATCTCGTAGTGGCCGTTTTCGGTGTCCTTAAGGCTGGTGGTACATTCTCTGTCATAGACCCTCAATATCCACCAAACAGACAGAATATCTACCTTTCTGTCGCACGTCCAAAGGCTTTGGTTGTCATCGAAAAAGCAGGAACATTATCCCCAGTAGTTCTCAAATACATCGATGATGAGCTCTCACTTGTCACCCGAGTTCCTGCTTTGGCAATCCAATCGGACGGTACCCTCCTTGGTGGAAAAGACGCCAGTGGTGTCGACGTTCTGTCACCTCAGGCGGAACTAAAGTCTCGGAACCCCGGTGTAGTTGTCGGTCCGGACAGCAATCCCACGTTGTCTTTCACCTCAGGTTCCGAAGGTATTCCCAAGGGTGTTCGTGGTCGCCATTTCTCACTCACATATTACTTCCCATGGATGGCCGAGACCTTCAACCTCTCTGAAAACGACCGTTTCACAATGCTTAGCGGTATTGCTCACGACCCTATCCAGCGTGATATGTTCACTCCACTCTTCTTGGGTGCAAGACTATACGTCCCAACCATGAACGATATTGGAACACCCGGAAGACTAGCCGAATGGATGGCAGAGAATCAGTGCACTGTTACGCATTTAACCCCCGCCATGGGTCAGCTACTCTCCGCACAAGCTAGCGCGGAGATTCCATCGCTACATCATGCATTCTTTGTTGGTGATATTCTTACAAAGCGTGATTGTTTGCGCTTGCAGACTCTTGCAAGGAATGTCAATGTGGTTAATATGTACGGAACAACGGAGACTCAGCGTGCGGTTTCTTACTTTGAGATTCCATCGCTGGCGAAGGATGCAACTTTCAGCCAGAGCCAGAAGGATGTGATTGCGGCTGGGAAGGGTATGGTTGACGTTCAACTTCTTGTTGTGAACAGACATGATCGCAGCCAGATTTGCGGAGTTGGAGAAATCGGAGAGCTTTACGTTCGTGCGGCTGGGTTGGCGGAGGGATACCTTCAGCTACCAGAATTGACGGAACAAAAGTTTGTTAGAAACTGGTTTGTTGACGAAGCGCAGTGGAAGGAGGCTGACAAAGATGGTGGGGAGAAGTGGAGAGAGTTTTATATGGGACCTAGAGATAGGTTGTACAGAAGTGGAGATTTGGGGAGATATACACCCAGCGGAGATGTTGAGTGTTCCGGACGAGCAGACGATCAAGTCAAGATCCGTGGATTCAGAATCGAACTCGGGGAGATTGATACGCATCTTTCGCAACACCCGTTGGTTCGAGAGAACATCACGCTCGTCAAGCGTGATAAGGACGAGGAACCAACATTGGTGTCATACATCGTTCCTCTACAGAATGATGAACTGGATGCGATGGAGAGTGCGGATGAGACCGCTACGGAGGGAGACGTTGAAGTCGAGAGCGACGACATCGTGAGAAGGCTGAGGAGATATAGGAAGTTGATTCAAGATATCAAAAAGTATTTGGCGACCAAGTTGCCAGCCTACGCTGTACCCACCGTTGTGGTACCAATGGCGCGAATGCCATTGAATCCCAACGGTAAGGTCGACAAGCCGGCACTACCATTCCCAGATACTGCTACCATTGCTGCTGCAAGTGGAAGGAGAAGAAGACTTACATCCACAGTTGGAGAGCCAATGGAAGCTTATGATGCCCAGTGGTCACCTACTGCTCGTGCGCTCCGAGACATCTGGAAGAGCTTGCTACCACTTCTTACAGATAAAATTCAGCTTACAGATGGTTTCTTTGACCTCGGAGGACATTCGATTCTTGCGACTCGAATGATCTTTGAAGTGAGAAATAGGTTCGCAGCTGAAATTCCCTTGGGATTGGTGTTCAAACAGCCTACGCTTGGTGGTCTCGCCACGGAAGTGGAGAGGATCAACCAGAGCGTTGAGATAGGACTCGAGCCTGGTGCTGAATCTGTCGCTACCGATGGTGGAAAAGAAGGGTCGGAGTATGCGAAGGAAGCTCGAGAACTGGTTAACAGGCTTCCAGAATCCTTTGAACCAGCACCGGAAATTGACGAAAGCAAGGAGTACAGCGTATTCCTCACCGGTGTCACCGGCTTCCTCGGCGCCTTCCTTCTCCGTGAGCTCTTGACTAGACAGGCACCCAAGGTCAAAGTATACGCACATGTCAGAGCCGATACACCTGAAAAGGCACTCGAAAGAATCCAAGCCAGCTGCGAGGCCTATGATACCTGGTCTGATTCCTGGAAGGACAGAATCATCCCCGTCACCGGAGACCTAGGTAAAGAACAACTAGGCCTCGACGACAAAACCTGGAATACCATCGCCGCGGAAGCAGATTTTGTGATCCACAACGGCGCACAAGTCCACTGGGTCTACCCTTACAGCACCCTTCGAAAGCCCAATGTCTTCGGTACCCTCGCAGCTATAAACCTCTGTGCTACCGGAAAACCCAAGAGTTTTGCATTCGTATCCTCCACTTCGGTGTTGGATAATGACCATTACGTTGCACTTTCCGATACTATTTTAGAACAAGGTGGAGCTGGTGTTCCTGAAGATGATGATTTGGAAGGGTCGGCGTCTGGATTGGGCAATGGGTATGGACAGAGTAAATGGGTTGGAGAGTATATTACTCGTGAAGCTGGCAAGAGAGGGTTGAAGGGGACGATTATTAGACCAGGATACGTTACTGGCGATACGGTTACCGGCGGTATGTTTTTCCTATCTGACATATTTCTCATTAAGAACTAAACTAACATATTGTTAAAAAATAGTAACAAACACCGACGACTTCCTCGTCCGTATGATCAAGGGCTGCATCCAACTCGGCCAAACCCCAGATATCCATAACACAGTCAACATGGTCCCAGTCGACCACGTCGCCCGAGTAGTAGTAGCCTCAACATTCTACCCCTCCTCAACACCCCTAGCGGTAGCCCAAGTAACCTCCCACCCACGTCTCCGTTTTAACGAATTCCTAGCCACCTTACCCGTCTACGGCTATAACGTCCAGCGAGTAGATTACATCCCCTGGAGGATCGCGTTGGAAAAACATGTAACGGAGGTTAGTAAGGATAATGCGCTTTATCCGCTTGTTCACTTTGTGTGTGATAATTTGCCGCAGAGTACGAAGGCTCCGGAGTTGGATGATGGGAATGCGAGAAGGGCGCTGGCGAGGTATGATGAGAAGTGGGTTGGGGGGAGTGGGGTTGATGAGGGGTTGATGGGGATTTATTTGGCTTATTTGGTTGGAGTTGGGTTTTTGGAGGCACCGAGGGGGATGGGAGGGCGTTGCCGGAGGCGAAGGTTGGGGAGAGGAGTTTGAAGAGGGTCAAGGAGATTGGGGGGAGAGGTGCTATTGTTGCGTAGACGCTCCATGGTCTTGCATCTAGGTAGCTTACGAGACTAGACTGTGGAGATGTAAAGGGATTTAGGGGAATTTTGGTAAAAGTATTTGTGACATTAGAATAACCTTTTTTTGTTCTCCGCAAGAATGTACAGAAATTTTGTTTTGATCGCAGGAGTATCGATATCAGGATACTTTACGCATACATAAAAGACTATAACATCTTACAATAAAAACGCCGCCGGTTCTATAATTCTTAACACACCGGGGCTCGGGTCTGGTACTTACGTCCTCTAAATGAAGCGAAATATCAAGCCAATAGCCATCGAGATATTTTTAATTTTCGTCAGTTGAGATGTGCAGGGTTTAGCCGATTGGCTGGGCACTCTCTTAACCAGTAGTTTGCCTTATGCATCCCATAAAGTCGCCATCATATATCTCAACTACCCGAAATTTCATAATATATGTTTCTTAATATTTTCTTTGAAAAAAAAAAAGGCCAATCGCAAAAAAGAGGAAGCTTTGAATATATACTACAACCATAACCCGTTCGTTTCGCCATGTTTTATAAACATATCTCCCCTCTCATCGTCATCTCCGGTATCGGGACTTTTCGGAACAACCATTTCTAGCTTTCTTTGTGGCCCTCTGATACCATGGAATATACAACCTCCAGCCCTTTTCTTGAATCATTTACAAAAAATGGGAATTGTTTTTTAGATCCCCATTGTTGGAAGATTTAAGAATCGTTGAGGATGACTGGGAAGATATTGGCTTCTGTAGTACACGAATCAATAATATATCAGCGCCCGGTATAAACGATACCCAACAATTTCCGCCATGGAAAAGAAGGAAGGAAGAGGAATTAAGCACATACCACGCTGATCATCCCACTTGCTGACCCAAGAGCTTGGGCACAAAGATCTATATGCATGGAAGAACTGGCGGCAGGGTTGGAAGTCCTCGCCCTTGGCTAGGATGCACTTGTGGTAGTCGACATAATTTTGCCAGCACTATAAATCCGGGTATTGTTAGATTGGTTTTGGACATGTTGGCTCGGAGGGGTTTTTATATTGGTGTGACGTACGTGCTTAGTCCTGTTATATGGGAAGTGGAGTGTTAATTGATATTGATACTGAGAGCGGTACTTTGAGAGTACTTATGGCCCGGAAAAGGGCGATGAGGGGGGAAAAGATGACATACTGGTTCTGTTGTGGGAAACGAGCGTCGTACCCGGCTAGAGGCGCAATTGGTGTTAGTCGGGTTCATCCAGTCCATCATATATAGCCCTTCAGATCCCCTGCTTTCCCAAAGTTTCCATGTATGTATATCGGGAAGAGAAGAAAGATATCTTGAAGGCACATCGGGACCGATATTCTGGGCTCTAGTGGTGGGTATGCATACCGGTAACGAACTTGAATGGCTTGGTGACTTGTTCTTCGTCGGACATTGTGAATGATGATGATATGTATCGGAGTGGAGATGTTTCGAAGAAGAGGCTCTGAGGCGCGGGGGGGGGTAGATAGGTTGGTCTGGTCCAATTGGCGGAGACGGCGGGTGGGAAGAGAAGAGGTGACGTTCGGAGGTTGAAGGTTTTGGAGGTTCTTTCTTTCTCGTTTCGGGAACACGGGAATGACAGGTGAGGTCACACCACTTTGAGAAATTTTGCCGAGGACTGTTTGGGTTGAGGACAACGCAGAAATTGCAACAATTTGTTAATACAATTTCTTGTACTTTTACATCGGTCTAATCGTGTATACTACATCATGGGATTTAACTTAATTAGTAGATGGATAATGACAGGTCATCATTCCGATACCTTGTTATCCATGTTCTATATTTATAAGCAAAAAAGAATTTTTGAGAAAAATTTTTGAGAAAAAAGATCTGGTGTAGCTGAATACTACGGGAACAACCCCGGCAAAGTGTCTGTCCTGCAGATATTCAGCCAACACTTCCTTGTAGATCTCCGCAAATAATGGGAAGTTGCGAATGCGAATTCCCGCCCCTCGCTCGATGATGTGGAGGCGTAGAGTTATATGATATAGTAGTTTTAAGATATATAAGGTCCGCGCGTAGCCATGAAAACATTAATTGTAGAACCATTATCCATTCCGTAATACCAATACTATTCGTATAATCTTCTGCTCTAGAATATCAATTTATTTCTTCATAATCCTTTTCCAAACCAGAATATCTTCACAATGGCATCTTGGAACTCCACCAACGGCGCCTGGCTCCCAGGCATTTGGGATACCTCCGACGTTCTCAACACAACCCGGGACTTCATGCGCGACCACAAAATTACATACCTCTTCCCCACCACCCAAACCCTCACCAAGGACGGTAAATTCGCCATAAACGGAATCTTCATGACCTATCTCCATCAATTCATGAACACCATAAAAGAATACGAAGACTCCCCCCGTTCATGTGGTGCAAAATTCAAAGTCATACCCGTTGTCAAAGCATGTTTTAAAAAGGAAAATCCAGATGAATATCTGGATCTGAGTAATCAGGAGGTTCGGGAGGAAACTGTAAAGAGTATTCGAAAGTTTGTGGTGGCCGAAACGGAGAATTCGTTTGTTAAGGGTATGCCACGGGAGTTTGATGGGGTACAGTTCAGTGTTGAACATGAGGAGGATGTTTATGATTTTGAGATATTGAAGGCGTTTATGAGGGCGATTAAGTCTGCGACGGGGAAGATTACTTCGTTGGCTGTTCCGAGGTTTGGGGGGGGTTCTTGGGCTTCATCGAGGTTTTATTATGCGGCGTTGTATGTGGATATTCTGGCTCCGATGTGCTATAATTCTTCCTGCCAGACGGCAGAAGAGTATCAAACATTCATGAAGGATCAGGTACATAATATCCTTCACGCCGTATCCGGAAAATACACAAGAAACCATGGAAGACCAACCCATGGTCTTAAAGTACTATTCGGGTTTCCATGTTTCCCAGATAGCGAGGATACAAAGGCTGTTCATAACTCTGCGGCCGAGACTATTGCTGCAGCAGCGAAGGGCGCTGTTGATGGGGCCAAGGAATTGATCGAGGAGAATAATGATTCACTGGAGTTTGCGGTAGGGGCTTCGTTATATATGTTTTCGGATGGACAGGGGAAGGATGGGTATTCGACTAAGGCAGATATGGATGATTTTGGGAAGTACTGGGCTTTTGAGAAGCATAACCCCCCGGCCCCTCCGGCAGATGCGCCAAAGGGGGATACTCCGAAGGGGGATATTCCGAAGGGGGATACTCCAGATAGTGGCTTGAATACGTCGCTGGTTAAGGCGGTTGTGGCGGCTATACTTATTGTTTGTGCTTGGATCATAGTGGTTGGGTAGTATATATAGTATCATGACCATACGACTAGAATGTCATGTATGCTGTAACATTAATCGCAATTAACTGAAGTTCAATGCATGGTTCTGAAAGAATTATAAGCATCGTCAAAAGAAAGAAGATATAAATGGGTCTACCTATGATATAATATGAAGTCTGATATGATATAATATAACGGAATATAAAAAAGTTAGCGGATTTGGAGTCGCCTGGAAGCGTAAAACAAGGGGGGGTCCCAATCGGGCAACAGCGCACCCTGGGAAATAATAATCTAGCAACGTATGCACGAGAATTATTTCAAGAACTCCCTCCGATCCTCCGTCATTTGCACTTATCAGTTCTTTCAACCGCCAATTTCACTGTCGTTACCACGAACCATCACCGTTCTCTACCACTATCATTATCACTCACTGCCGTTATCACCACTCTCTGAATGCCACTGTACTCGTCTTCGAATTCGTCAGCTCGATTGCGAACAGAATGAACCAATTACAAGCCAACCAAGCGGTTGTCTTGACCTCCTCGAACTCAGAAATGAAGGAGCCACCTCGCAACCCCCCTAGAGAGAAACGGCCCAATATTCCTTGCTCGCCAATCTCTTCAGATCGTATTCAGACTCCTATGCAAAAGGGTGCCTCTCGAGATAGCTCTTGAAATCATTCGAGCTGCGGATACCCACCCGTGTTCAATGCTTGCTTCTCGCAAGAAGGCGGAATATGAAGTTTTTTCTGTCGCCGGCGGAAAGAAAACTTACCTGACTGCTCAAATCCCGTACTTTGAGAATGTCAGGGACTTGAGAACCTTCAAATGACCAGCGTTTTCTCCTCAATCGGATACGGAAACCGAACAGAAGAGGATTGTATCCGCCCTGTGTGTTATTATCCATCTGGTGACCCCCTTTCCCAATAACTGGAACAGCTTTTCTCGAGGCCGAGGCCTGGTGCCGCAATATCCTAGACACAGAGAGGATATCACCGCCAGGTACAAAAACCAGACAAAACAAATCGAAGACCATGGTGGAAGTGTTGAGGATATAAACGATAATTATAATGTCAACCGACGTTCCTTAGAAGAGTGGAACATATTTTTCCACGGCTTTTACAATGGCTACAGCAGGGGCGGCCAAAGGAAGGAACCAAACGTCCAACTGGGGAGTTTAAGGTAGGAACCTGGTTCCTACGAAAGATGCCTTATATCTCTTCTAGGGTACCGGTGCCAGAGTATAAGGTGACATGGCATTAGAGGGATGATGAGTTGCCATACATTGAGTGGACTGGAGAAAATGATTCCGGAGATGGAGCAAACAGTAAGAAGAAAGTCAAGGGGAAATATTTCAAACCATGGGAGCATCCAGGCGGAAAGATTGAGAACGGAGCCTTCATCAGGGAGCTTATGGAAGGTGATGAGCTGAAGGTGGCAGTGAGACCTCTTGAGGGAATCACATATGTCTCGTTAGTGGTTGTGAGATTGAATGTTGGTGGGCTCTCTAGACTACTGCAAAGAGTTCGACCGTTTCTACCTACTGACCCGAGAATTTGGCTAAATCCGACGCGAGACCAGTTGAATAGCAATGGCAGAATATCTAACCGACATTACATACTACTGCTTTGGATGGCTTCGAATTCGCAAGTGCTGCATTCACTTATCTACCCTTTTTATAAAGGTGCACGAAAAGAAAGAAAAAATCAATTAGCAAAGCCGGATATTTTTTCATGCAACCGATACTGCCAAAAACCTCTCAAGACGCCATGATAACGAAAGAAAAGAATACAAATCCCCGGTCAGCTATCCTAAATTTGTATGTGGCAACGAATAAAATATAAACATCACCTCTCCAATCCCTTTCCAAATCCCTTCTCCCTGTTGGCCCACGCCTCCCTTTCATTCCTCCTCCTCTCCTCAAACGCTTCCACAAACCTCCACACCTCAAAATCCGCCAAATTCCACCCTTCAATTGCGCCCCTCAACTTCTTCAACCCCGTACTTGTCGCCTTAACCGCCGTCTTCGAATCCTCCATAATCTGCTTATGTTTCCTAACCGTTTCCTCCCCTTGATTAAAATGCGGTGCAGCAGGTATAATATCCGAAAATGTGAACCCAACCGTCCACTCCAGCTCCTTCAAATCCCAGGTTTTCTCCAAAGATCCCCATATAGAAACTGCAACTCCACTGCTGGTTCCGGTTGATGATTGTAGTGAAGATGTGAGAGATGCCGCTATCAACTCTTTGAGTTTTACAGCTCTATATCCCGATCCCGTTCCTTTCTCTGCGATCCTTTCCGTAATGGCCTTTACAAATACGTCTCTTGGACTATTCCTTCTTATCCAATTTAAGTCCGGTACCAACCTATCGTTCATGATTCCCTGGAGTGTCATAGGATGTGGTATCCCTCCAATTGTAAATGCATTAGTGTTGTTGGCATACTGTGTCGCAAAACGTATATTATCCTTATCACAAGAAACCCTTTCTTCCGTCTTTTGAGGCGCAAAACTATCCGGTATCGGTGATTCAGGACATTGCGAAAGTTTTTGCGCAAGGATATAAGGGTTCAACGAGAATATATCGCTCAAAGATTTGATTGGGTTGAGTACTTGAACCCCACCGGGATATTGTGACAGGAAGTGGCTGTGTAAATGGGCATTTATGAGTTTTGGAAGTTGGTGAGGTTCTAATGTAGCGTATTTTTCGCTAACGACTTTTCGAGAGTAGTAGGCTATGCTGGATGGGTTTGGGTCGACCGAGAAGAAGTCTGCTGCTAGGTCGGCTGGAGATGTGATATCCTCTGGAATGGTGGACGGGTCGATCGAAGTTATATTGTTGACTACGGCTTTGATCAGTGTGGAATCGGCAGCGAAGAGAGCGCTGCCTAGGCCTGTGAATCGAGTGATTGATTGGCCATAATCGCAGCGACGGAGGAAGGGAATGACTGGATCGCCTGCTGTGCCCATTGGGAATACCTGCCGTCACAATATACATATTAGCTTAAGATCTAATAACCCGGGTGAAGTAAAGTATCATACCCTAAAATCAGACAGCACCCCAGTCCCCATCCTATCCCATGCCAACCATCTTAAAATATTGTACTCCAACATCTCCCTCTTACCTAACCTCCCCTTCACATTCTTATACAGCCCATGTTTCCTCGCATCCGACGGGCTCAAAATCACCGGTTCGAACCCCGCAGCCCACCAAGCCCTCCTCCAAGCCAACATAACCGCATCATCAACTCTATTCTGCCCTTCCTTCTTAACATCCCTATCATAATAGGCATAAATACTACACCTCTTCGGCAACGGCGGTAAAACAATCCTACTTTCTGAAAAATCTCTAGAGCTTCCGAATGGGTTTAACCACGTCCAATGTTCGTACCATGAGGAGGTTGAAGCGGTTCCGTTTGTCGGTTGTGGGGTTTTGTGCGCTCCCGGTTCGTACCAGTTTGGTATGTGTGGTCCTAGCTTTTCTTTCGCTTTAGTTTGGATGGTTGAGAGAGCTTCGGTCGCTGGTGTCGGTAGGGACACTGGTGAGAGACTTGTGAAGAGGGTGATTGTGATGAAGAGGATGATGCCGTAGATTATTAGGCGGAAGGGGGAGAGTCGGCGGCCAAGCAGCATGGTTGCAGCTGAACGGGTAAAGAAACCCGGTTCCCGCGCACACGCGTGTGGATTACGTAAGGGACAATTGAAGGTGCAGATTTATCGGTGTGAGAGGGAGATTGGTGTATTATTCGATGATGTCGAGGGTTTGGGGGGTTGATGCACCCCTTTATGAAGAGGGTGAAGGGTTGGAGGTTGAAAAGTCCTGGGGAATAGTTGTTATCACCGGCCGCGTCGCCCTGAGGTTGTTCCCGGGGAGTCTCGGGGTTCCTGGGTGGCGTATGTAGCGTTCCCGACACACTATCAACTTAGCACCTGTGATATCAATTCTAGCTTCTTCTTCTTCTTAGTTATAAGAGCCGGCTCTCAAAATGGATATACGATTCAAATATCTTGGATTCTATCATGCAGCAAGTTACGAAACGCCTGTAAGAATATTCTGTAAATACACCAAAACCGTCTAAAACATATACATGGCTAGCGAACAAACGACGAACAAATTTTTAGATTGGGAAGTTTAATTAGAAGAATAACATATATTAAACTCGTAAGGATAAGCTAGAATGAAGTCTGATACCATTAGTCCCGAAGCAAGTTTGCATCGTTCTAGATGACGAGACTAAAACGGCGAGCCCGGGATCCGTTTTCGATATATCGTTGAGCCATTGAAGGGATCCCGAGTACGGAGCCGCCTGGGAGGTGTCATAATTCGGGATATTTGTACCATTGGGTCAATATCAGCTCCTGGGGAAGAGGTGGCGGTTACACCATGCATTTAACAAGCGAGGAAGAAGCCTTACTCCGTCTTCCCCCTGGCATGGCAATTGACTAAAAAGCATAGCAATAGATATATAAAACAGCTGCTGCAATGAACTGGAGGCGCAATATTGATGACGAAGGCGGCAAAGTCCCGGCAACTAGGCTTATCTAGCGATCGAAGCCAGCCACTAATACAGTTGGTGGAACGAAGTTCATGAAACAAGAATAAAAAAGAAAAATGAGGTTTCCACTGGGGTAGTTGGAATGGCTTTTGGGGGTGTAGCTCTTGTTCATTAAAAAGACCGAGTGTCCAGCGCGCTTTTAATAAAGAAACACAGTGAATGGATAGACATCCCGGAGGAACCGAAAACAAAAGGGAAAGCGATAAGGATAATGAAAAAGAAAAGGAGAATGAACGCCAAATGATGGAGGGAATGAGAAAAGGGAAGGGATAACGCGATTAGAATAGAGACCACTATTACATAGTGTGTAGGTAAGGGGATATTAGGGTATTCCCGCCTTACTGCGCGTCGATAACGTCGCAAAGGCTCACGTGGAATGATATCCGCCACCGCCGCTGGTGGCCACCCTCTCAGGACCTTGAGATGCAAGTTGCGGTCCAGCAATTAACGATATAAAGAATAAGGCAAACGGTAGGAAGTCCGTGTCGGGTCCATGAAGAGTTATATCACGGTTTCAGCGTTTCCAACAGAAGAGATAAATAGATTAGGAATCGCCTTCGAGAATCGAGAGCACAGCTCGACTCCACTCTTCAATATCGACGTTTTCGTCTTTCCCTCCCTTTCTCATGGCTTGGATCTTTCTCAATCCTCGATTCATGCCTCTCTCGACAGTCCAATCCTGGGGCTGTCGGAAGAAATTGCGACGTCCGCCACGTCCTCTTCCACGCCGGGAGTACTGAGCGTTCTGGGCGACCAACCTCGCGTTCTCGGCTTCAAAGGCCGCCTTTTGCGTGCTATTGTAGATATCAAGGAGCCGAGCCCTGAGGTTTTGATTATTTCGCATAGCGTGAATGAGAGGGCGATTAGCAAGCAAAGCATCGAAGTCCGACGCCGACGATGACTTTGGGAGTACTTCTGATGAAGAAGGTTGGGGAACGGATGTGGGAGCTGAAGCGGTGGATGCGTCCATCGAGGTATCCACTACTCGAGAATCACTGTTTGACGACTGCTCGGGAGTAGCAGTAGCAGCAGTACTAGCGACGGATGGAACGTCTACTGCCGTCGTCGGTTGTGATTCCTTCTCTTCATCATGCTTGGCTTTGTGAGGCTTATAGCAAACGAGACCACAACTGCCAGGCCACGGATTAGCATCATCACCATCATTGCAAACTACCTAACTTAACCAGGAGACGGACGACATACTAAGGAGCAGCACAATTCGAACATTTGTATTTTGCCTGTTCCTTCTCACAGAACTTGCAAATGCCTAGTGACGGAGCCATTTTCTCCGGTGGTGTGTAATGTAATAAAGGTGAATGAATGGATTAACTAATGTCTGGGGTCAAACGCGTCGAGGATAAAGAAGTGGTTGGTTGGTTGGTTGGTTGATTGGACGAGGTTGTGTCGGTTTGTCGGCCGAGTTGGCAGCGGCGCGCCCAGGCAAAATTTCTAACCTCATGCGCAACACATCCATTCCTGCTGAGCTCCGGGTCTAGAATGAGATAGCCAACATCGAGTCGAGAGGATGGTACGAGTATTTCCGCCTCTCTCTAAGGCGGCTGTAACGAGGACCGGAGGGTTAGCTGATTGGTTGGGGAAATTGTATCGGCAGCCATCGACGACATGTCTATATCGAAACCTCCAACCGGCATCCCAACAGTCTTCCCGGTTCTTCACCACTCTCCCGCCACGGTTTCAAAAACCGAAGGCCTATCCGGATTATAGCAAAGTCTATAAAAAGCGTAATACATCTGTTTTGGTATGAGTTCAAAATTTAACACTTTCTTTTTTCCATCATTCAATTTGATTGGTTAACGAAGTAATTTTAGTATTACTCGATATCTATTATAATCGGAGTTACCGGGTTCTCCTACGCCGCCGTTCCATTCTATCGTGCTATCTGCCAAAGAACTGGATACGGTGGTACCCCAATTACCGACCAGTCCCGTTTCACTGCGGACAAACTTGTTCCCGTGGACCCTCTCCTCCATCGTCGTCTTCGAATTACCTTCAACGGTTCAGTATCAGATGCATTGCAATGGAAATTCACTCCACAACAAAGAGAAGTACGAGTTCTCCCAGGTGAAACGGCTCTAGCCTTTTACACAGCTACGAATAAGAGTGATGAGGATATCGTGGGAGTCGCAACATACAGTGTTACACCGGCACAGGTGGCCCCATACTTCAGCAAGATCCAGTGCTTCTGCTTTGAAGAACAGAAATTGCTGAAGGGAGAGACGGTCGATATGCCTGTGTTCTTTTTTATAGATCCGGAGTTTGTGAAAGATCCACAGATGAAGGGTATAGATACTATAACTTTGAGTTATACATTCTTTAGTATGTATTCCTTCCCGAGTATTCAAGTTTGCGAGAAATGATTGCTGACATAATCGATGCAGAGGCGAGATATGATGACCATGGAAATTTGAAGATCACTCCCACGGTGCAAAGGTAGACAGCTCTCTTGAAAGCTGGCATTGTGGCGGATTTTTTGTACATAGAAACGGAAATGCCAAAGGCATAGCCTTCCATCCTCTCTACCACAAATACTACTCTTGCAGTCCGATCATTTCTTCTATGTACAAATACCTATTCCTCAATGTAGAAATTCTTCCAGACCAAGGTTCTTCTGGAGCAAGATTCTATTGCCCATAATTGCAAGAGAGCGAACTTTTGACCTTGGTACCTAGATATGTCAAAAGGAGCTATAGGCAATGGTTTTACGGATTCTATATTCTCTGTCTTCAAGACTAGGTTTACAGTAACATATATCTCTTTCGACTTAGAAAGCATCTTAGGCATAGCGTAGTCTCGTAGCCAAATCTCGCAGAGAGATGAGTTGAGCCTGCTTTTGGCAATTTTGAAGCACATCGACCGAGTATATATATTTCCACGGAGTAGGTATTGAAAAGACAATACTTGTGTTATCTATAAAAGCCCGGAAATTACACTGTCGAAGTGTCAGAGGCGGTCAGCATATTTTCTGCGTGCCTAATACCGAGACTAATTTTCCGCAGGTAACTTTCAAATCTTCCACTCGTCTAATAGATCAACAGGCTGAATGTGGCCACGCGTGGCTGCTCTGGCACCGACGCTAAGTCTGAACATAACGATAAAGAATTCTAGGTATAGTAAAATATAGTCTCGCTCTAAATTTTGCTATTTTTAATACCTCCCGGTCCTGAAAGATCGCTTAAAGCAGCAAAGAAAGAAATCCCGAAGTAATTTAATAATAGCCGATGGGGCCAGTTGAGGGGTCTGGCGACAAGACAAAGCGAATGGCGTTTCTGGTAATGTATCCCCACTTATCCAAGTATATTCATTTGCCTACCGCCCGTTCAGGAAAGAGACAGGAAAGGAAATTTCCAAGCTGTTGGTCCTAGTTAGATTCTACAAGAAAGTTAGTATTATAGTTAGAATCGCAATCAAGATCAGCTTAAAAATGCACTCACGCTGTGGAAGACCATAAATTCCCGCAATGTAAATAAAACAGGCTTCAAATACACTAAACCAGGTTATTCTCAAAAATTTGAAAAACCTAGAGAAATTTTGAAGATATCCATTTGAGGTTTCATGGTTTCCTTTGCTAACTTGATTTTTCGAAGTAAGTTCTCCGCCCCTTCTGGACTCTTTTCCTGTAAACTTAATACTATCGCTAGTCCTTCCATATATGTCACCATAATGGGATTCGGCGCTGCTTCTAGTCCCCCCATTCTCTTGATTCCTTCTCGGTATATATCTTCAGCTTTGCTATAATTTTCCAGTTTTTCGAAGGTGTATGCAAAGTTTCCCATAATGGACAGCGTGTGCGGGCTATCCATTCCCAAAACCTTATTCGAGATCTCCACAACATTTTCGAACTCATCCTAAGCCTCTTCAAACTTTTCTTGATCCAATAGAACCATTACAAGCCCATTCGTGCTCTTTATAGTATCAGGGTGTTCACCTCCCAACACCATGTGATAGAGTTTAAGCACTTCACGATGCATTACTTCGACTTCTACAAGGTCACTACTTTGCGCTAATATCTCCGCTAAATGCTCCATTGTTACTAGCGTAGATGGGCTTTCCTTCTTAAAATCCTTTTCTTTGCTTGCCAGAATTTCTCTCATTTCCTTTTTGGCATCGTCAAAGCGCCCTTGACCTGCGAGTGCATTCGCGAAATAGCCCCTGATAGTGAGTCGCTCCTCCATAGATATCTCGTCGCCCTGTGTTTTAAATTTCCCCTCAGCCCTCAATAATTTTGTATATAACGTTGTGGCCTCCTTATATTTCCCCTAGTTTACTAAAGCCATGACTAAGTCGTTAGTACTGTTATATACGTTTCGAGGCGTCTCGGTAGGTTACTTCTTTCGTTTCGATAGGACTTCCTTGTGCAATTTCGCCGCATCAGAATATTTCCCGATACTATTCAATGCCTTCCCTAGCAAAGACTGGCTCTCAAGAATGTATAAAGGTTTATCTGCGAGATATGCCTTGTAGAATTCGAATGACTTCTGACAGAAATCCGGCAAAATGCTGTATCTGCTTACTCTCTGCGTAACGTGGCGAGATTTAGCCCCTACAATTTCACACGCCGCACTGGCTCTATTTGTCTCGCATCCGGACCCGGTTGTAGTTGCATGGCTATATCTGATGTTAATTCGGAATATAGTTACAGAACCGATTGGCTGCCCAAATCCGAGGTTGGTTCGATGGCTACGCTTGAGTTTATTTTAGAATCGATAATTTCCATATTCCACTGGTCTCTAGGTGCTCCTGCCACGCAGTGCCTCTATCTGCACCTAGACTTCCAATGCACCACGTACTGTATGTTCTCCTCGCACATACCTATGCATGAATACAAATATGCGTAGGCAGATATATATAGCATACAGTGCATTTCATGAATTCCAGCTACACCTACTCCTTGAATTTGGACTATGGGTTACTGGGGTTTCTGATTACGAACTGACCGGGTAAAAAATATCAAAGCACTCACGCAAAAGAAAAGGTTGTGATTAGCGTGTAGTGCCATAGCTTCGAGTCCCCATAGTTTCGTACCCACAACAACTAAAGTGTTGACGGTGTACGCAGAGTTCATGATAACATAATAGGATCTCTGTCTTCATGGCCATATGAGTGTACTCTGTAATTGTAACTTTGCGCATATCTTTAATCAACTGTATTGGAAACCATGTGTGAGTCTTATCCCGTCCAGGATAGATGTGCTCGTCAGGATATGGCGCGTGCATAAACAGGGACTTGATGTGGGTCGCGGCTCTCATAGCCTCGAATCCACAGAAGATACTACATTCAGGGATAGAAGCAAGCCAAATCATACACGTATTCAGGCTACAAGTTGGCGGGAATTGGTTTTGCATTATTGCTCTGTGGTTTTCCATCCTGTCGACAGCCGTCGACTTTTAGCCAAGAATTAGTTACATACCACGGATGATTCTGTTGCATTTTGGCAGAGCGATATATGATTAGTTGTCGCCTGATAAGTGGCAGGGATCTTTAATAACCCTGGTTAAGATTCCCGTTGTAGTTTTACCCCTTCCATAATTGATCTATATTCTATTATATACGATGCTGGGCGTCGATAATCCAATAATGCTACCAAGGGTCTTGATTTACAGCGTTGATGGTATGATATTTAATTAATATTGTTAACATTACGTATACTCCCTTAAGATCCTCAGGCGATAAAATCAATCCAGCACTAGCGCGATAACTTTTCTCTTTTTTCTCTTAACGGAAATGAAATCGTGCAGTGTTGAGAAATTCCCATCTACTCTGTAGACTTCTAATTGGCGCGACAAGATCTCGAGAAATCGAGATCGGGTTAATTCAGGTAAGGGAAAGAAAATGAAAATTTGAAATTTTGACTGGCATGCGGCAGCTATACTCTCACGGATAGGAAGATTTTTACCGCAGTGCACACTTAAGTACTTATCCCTGCAAGGATATGGAATTCTTTGCTGCATTAATTTATGCAGGTGTAGTGTTGAGGTATTGGTACGTATCCTTGAGAGGATAGGAAAACTTCGACGGCGAAGCTTTATTATCCCGCTTTGATACCCTTAAATTAATATATTGTAAATTCTGGTATATATAATAAAGGCCTCAATTATTGCATAATTCTATATCGTATAGTGGACTCAAATGTAAAAGCTAGAGCTCAGCTGACGGTTTGTAGCGTAGCACAGTGATGAAGATAAAAGCCATGTAATGCTGCGCTGGCCTGGCAGTTCCATGAGACTTAATGTTATAACAAGAACAATCAATTTCATTTGAGGCTATTAATACCTAGGCCTATCGAAACAGCGCTATGCACAATATACCATGCGTATCGGAGTGCAAAAACTGTAGGGTAGATGAAAAATCAACGTACAAAAAAATACTACAACCAAATGTGCAAACATGCACAGAAACGCGAATTTCGATTGACCAAGATTAATCAAATCTCATTACCTTTGTTGAATTTCTTGCACACGGCATTTTCAATCATGTGTCAGTCTTTGATGTTAATATAGAGAAAATTAATTATAAAAGATTAATATATTAGGTATCAAAAATGCCAATGAATTGGATTATCAGCATACTGAGTACTCGAATAAGATTGTCGGCAAATCGGAAGACTTCAAGCTTGTACTAGCCTAAGTGGCCTGTGACTTGCGGGAAAATATATCCCCAGATGTTTCAAAACTTTAGTTGGAAAAAGAAAGCGAGTTTAGATTTGAAACTATAAGCTCGGTGGACTATTCAATACCTAGCAGAGAATCTAGTAAAATCACGCAGGTTCACTAATGCCTAATTTGACTCCGTGGTTCCATTTTCTCCATTGATTTTATATGTATCAAATGGTTGAGCAATTTAAGAGTAACCATAGTGTGTCGTGATTGGCATGTACACTACGTCGGGGAACCTCACTTACTGGCATTTCCAATATAGTTGGCGTGGCCCACCTTGCAGATACCTGCATCAGTAAGATCCATGCCGCCAGGGATAACGGTACTTTAGTATCCTTTCAGTGATATTTTACTTATGTGCATATGATTAGCTAAGTGCATATATATGCACCATAATGCTTGAGCAAATAATCCCCCGATTTTCATTAGGTGGGGCGAGGTCTTTCGCTGGGTGGGCGGGGTCGTGAGATCAGGCGGGGTCAACAAAGACTCTTTAGCGCTGCTAATCTCAACTCTAAGCGGATTTAGGGAATTCAATCGCATTATTTGGAGGCCTCGATGCTCTATAGTCAAGTATTCTCAATTGTTTTAGTATCCCGATAAATTCTGGTGTTTTACTAGTAGGTATGAAAATAAATACCTCGCAAACTCCACCAAATATCTAGAGTTCTGGCTTTTGATCTGCTTCTACCTTCTTCACTAAGTTCCAGCATCAGCAGCTTCTGATAATAGTATTATTCATCGTGCACATAATTTTTTCACTGATGCCCTTTATTGTTAGTGCTGAGGTACGACAGTAGATATTCGATTAAACCTTCTCAACAGAATGACTACTCGGTACCTCTCCCCTGTAAATACTATTGCGCACATTACGGATGGAGAAATTTTCTACTACATTTATCAAGATAGCAATGAGTTGAAAGAGACCAGTCACGACAGCCAATTTAGCCCCCCATGTTAGTTAGTTCAGCAAAAATCAAAACACCAGGGACATATATACATTTTGGAGAAGAAAAGGTACTATTTCCTCTTTAATGCCACAACTTGCACACTTAGATGCATATTTTAAAATGTTGACGAAATATGTAGCGAGCATTTTACTGCCTGGGCGAAGATGGTGTCTTTCAGGATTTCCAATTTAACGAAAAAGAGGACGAATGGAATCAGGGAAGCCTCGCAAAAGCTGGAGTAACACCAACCGTTGGTGCTGGAATTGCCGCGGTTGGTACAAGTGATGGCAAAATTCACGTCTTCTTTCAGCGGAATGCAGATGATAAAACTATTGTTGGGCAAGATTCAAGCAGAGGGCAAGGGTTATCTCGATTTGGCAGATAAGGGCTTCAAAGTGCCCCTCTACTACGCTGCGTCGAATAGCCATAAAGATGCCACTGAGCTTCTCATAGCAAGGGGAGCAAATGTGGAAACACGCAACAACCGGGGACAAACTGTGCTCTACTAATAAGCAAGTGCTGGAGACGAGAATGCGGTTCTTTTGTTATTGAACCAGACCAAGAAGCCGGACATCGATGCCCAGGATTATAATTATAATAACCGTTATACGCTGCTGCCAAGCAGGGCCGCACCTCAATGGCTTGCTTACTCGTCAAACACGAAGCAAATCAGAATACAAGAGACAAAGCTGGACAGACCATGTTGCATAAGGCTGCAGGGGCCGGGGATGCCAAAGCCATCCAACCATTGCTCGCAGTCGGCCTGGACCCGTTGGCGACGACCCAAAAAGGCGATACCCCATTCAATATTGCAGCACGATCCAAGCAGAGGGAAGCTATGAAGGAATTGCTTGCAGTTGATGGCAGCTCTCAACTGCATGCATGCACAAAGGAAAGACACCAAGGGTTGGGTCCCCCTTCACTACGCGGCTGCTCAAGGATGCCTTGATACCATCGAAATCCTCGTATCAGTCGCCACGGAAGCCAAAATTGCGTTGAATATTAACCAACTCGACCACCAGGGCCGGCCTCCTTTGTATGTTGCGGCTGAGTCTGGGCAAGTGGAAACTGTCAAAGTTTTGAAGAAAACTTACAAGGCAGATATTGAGATGCGTGACTCCCAGACCAGACTCTACTCCGCCGTGCTATACATGAAGGCAACTCGGCTGCTACGGAAGCACTTGCAATAGGCGAGGCCCGTCCAAGCTTAAAAGACAATAACGGGAACACGCCTCTGCATATGTGAAACACCGTGGCGCCAGAACTCATTGAAGAGATATACCTGGTGAAACCTTTGGTTGTTGACATCCCATAAGGGAGTTGACCTTCGCTGCCAGTGTGCTCCGAGAACCCGACTATGGCCATGACATGATGATTCTGATTAGCGCTAGCCATTCCCTCTGGCACCATAAAAGGTAACAGGGGGTTTTCGCTGTCGTATCCATAAAAGGATACTTTTGAGAGAGGAGAGCTTCTTAGAACTGAACGGGAAAGAGAAGAAAAAGAAGAAAAGACTTCTCTGAGATCAAATAAGGATTCCCTCAACCGGATTTATGGATCAATTTCGATATATATTCAATTATTTTGACATTGAGTAAATCCGGGAAAAACGATTGGCAGTCTTCAGCAAAACAGAACGTATTGTTGCCTGCTAATCGTTGAGGTTTTAATATCCCAACATTTATGCACGTTGTGTTAATCGATCATATGTGGGTAATTAAACAACTATGTAACTCGGTCTCTATAATACAAAATGGGTATGGTCACCATTGTCGACCATGGGTTAATCCGGTGTAAGACCGGTATCTCAATGTTCGTCTGAAATATCGTTTGGCGTGTGCGGGGTCTACTGCATTGACATTTTTTTACAGATATGACAATTTCACAAATAGGTGAGATGGAAGGATAATTTTCATTCTATTTCATACATTGTAGCATGAATATCAGGACGGTGGGCATTCCAGTCTACAGTACCTTCGCTCGCGGTTCTCTGAGGCAAAGGGTTTGGAGATACTAGCGTATATTTGTAATAGATATCTAATAATCCTTACTAACCTAGTTGAAGAAAAGGAGTAATAAGTTTCGAGTTGAGGGTATGTAAGTACGTATACACAGGTTGTGGTTTGCTGGTAACCTTGTTCTTAAACCCAAGAGCCCACACTATTAACAGAGAGTGGGAGAGAGCGCATACTAAGGGGCCATATACAAGTTTGCAATTGAAATGAGATATCTATGATATCCTAGTCTATTAATTATTATAGCGCAAAAAAAAAAAAAACTGAGCAGGAGTAGTAAAATAGTTAGTGGTTAGCGTATATTTTCATAAATTTCAGTCAGAATACCACATTTACCTAACTCCCTCCACGATTCAAAGCACTTGGTCCTATCTTACATGAGCAAGTAAATGTATTGCACACAGTGGGGGAAAGAAAAACAAAAAGAAAAAGGAAGAAAAAGAAACAGAGCAGTGTAGTAAAGCAGAACGCCAATGAGCACCTCCAGACATGTTTTGAACAAAGTAGAAGAATGTGCAAAGATGCAGGAAAGCTGAACAAAAAAAATAAACGCAAAACAGGATGGTATACTTTGTATCCATCTGGTTTTACAAAATACGGTGATAAACAAGCATGCTTCTGGCTTAGCTATACTTCACATAGGGAAGAAATGGAGGGTAAGGGAAACGTCTCTAAATGCTTCGTTTTCGTAAATCGGGGTTGGAGATTGGGGACCAGAAGATCCAATGTAATAGTGTAAGTACGGCTACCGTGACTTTTTGGTCGCGGCGTCGTTCACCAATGTTTTCCAGTCGATTATTGCACACTAAAGGATTTGGAAATTAGCATCTACATGTTATCTAAGGTTTACGTTTTCTGCTCACCTTCTGATCCCTGACCGCAACGGCCAATCTACCCCCCTCCTTATCCCAGCTCAAATCTTCCATGGTGCTTTGTGCCGATAATACATCCTCCCCGGGTTTTGCATCATACATTCCAACTAATCGCCCGGTTTCCGTGAGCCAGACCATAACTATAAGATTTTGAGCTCCCGCGGCCAAGTATTTGCCATCGGCTGTGAAAGAAAGAACGTCGACCGGGGATTGCATGTTAAGAACATGCAAACATATTCTGCTCTCGATGTTCCAGATTCTAACGCTCCCATCTGCAGACGATGACGCAAGAAGCGAATCCGGGGAGCTGCTACCGTGGGACAGTTGAAGGAAACTTATTTCATCTTGGTGACCCTCGAGAACGCCTACTGGTTTGAATTGAGAAGGCTTCCATAGCTAAGCGAGGCATAAAAATTAGTTATCGGACAAGGATCTGGGAGTTGCCGTCCGGTGATACATACCATGATCTTCCCGTCTTCGCCTCCTGTAGCGAAGATATCATGGCCGCCGCTCCAAATGACTGAGCTGACATTCTTGTGCGCATCGTGTCCCTCATACCTCACAATCGAATCCAAATGTGGCCCATTTTCCAAGGGTCGGGATAAGTCGAACTTTTCGACTGCGCCGTTACCCCCAACAGCGACGATAGTATTGTCATTGACCCAATCTGCATCATGGGGCGTATTTTTTTCGTTTGCGCCGTTTTCAATTGAGAGTTCGCATTGCTTCTTCAGTTTTCCTGTTGTGACGTCCCATACATTCACTTTGCTATGTCCATCAACGCTGAGCAGTAGGGTGTGCTTTACCGGGTGGAATTTGAGGCACAGTATCGGTGCACGGTGCATTTTAAGCGATTGCCGCAGGCGACCCTTATCGTCCCAAATTTTAATCAAACCGTCCCAGGATGCCGTTGCTAAGTGTTCGCCATTATCACTCCATGCGATGGTCGACATTTCCTCCCCAAACTGTTGAAATAGTACGAGGTCTTGTATATTCCGATTAGGCGTGAATAGATCATCGCCGAGGTTGAACATATGACATGTATCTAGCGATACAGCTAGACTGTTCTTATTGGTTGGACTGAATTTGCAATTCCTCGCAGCGGAGTCCAAGGATGCGTCCAATGGCGAAAGATGATAGACACCCGTCGATTCGCGGTCTAACTGAATGTACTCGTCTGCCTGAACGCCTATACTACTCCCAATAGTTGCCCTAACCTCTTCGGATGTGGTGTCAGGTAGGCCGATTCCATCAATAATCATGGCGTCCTCACCAACAGCAGCAGCAGTCTTCGCCCTCTTGGTTCGTTGACTGTGTGTGCCATTCACCTCGGGAGGCATTGTCGTGACGAGGTCGTGGTGGCTACGTTTTATGGGGGTGATGGTTCCATTCGTTTGCGGTGGCTCGCGTAGCAGCTCTGCTTTTTGTGCTTCCACTTCGATGGATATGCCGTTTGATTCCTCACGCGGCTGTGCGGACGGGGGCGGCGGGTTCGACATTTCTACATCGCCGGCCGCATCCTCCATTGATACATCCGCCGGCGGTGGCGCGGCTGTCGGCTCCTCTTGAACATTTGGTGGTCCGAAGTAAGAAAAGACTTTTGTCGTCCCTATAGTACCATTCTAAATCAACGTCAGCAGGAAGTTCATCTCGGTATAAGGGGTGGGGTATGAAACTACTTCGTATATAGATGCCTCCAAAGCCAAATACTGGAGGCCTTTCTGAATTATGTTTATTAAAGCACCAGGCTTGACCCAATTTTTGAATTTTCCTTCGAGGTGATGTGCCCTGCAATCATCTTGGAAGGAGAATGTTGATTTTTCAAAACCTGTTCAAACAAAGAATGTCCAGTCAGCGCACAAATACGTCAACGCACAGATCGAATATACCATCAGATCTACGAGCCGCGAAATAATGTCCGATGTATCTAATCGGACATGGGCAAGTTGGATCTGCAGGTAATAATAGATCGGATCCATACCTGATTCCTGCAGATAGCTATGGAACACATGACATTAGCGTGGTTCTGGGTTGTGGTGTCGGGTAGCATGGCAAACGGGAACAAGGTTTCGCCTCAATAACAGAGACAGCGGAGCACGTCCAACCGATTCTTCAAACAAGGGCCAAGGAAATTTCATGCATGCGGACAAACAGAATAAATTTCAAGAAAAATAAGCAAATATACGCAAGGGTCTCGCCAGATTGAAAAATTGGCGCCAGTGCAGCAAGTCACAAAGGAAACCAAGTCGTTCTGTTTTGCCCGGGGTTTGGCAGCAAGAAGAGACCTGTCGTTCTGCAAATCGGGGAGTTGCGGGTTCTCGGTGCACTTTTTCAATGCTCAAAAGCCCCAAATGAGGCTCACCGATCATGCGGAAATTCGGGATTTGGCGATACGTTTGCCGTCAAAGCCTCCGGGCTCAATGTAGATTTGACTGCATGCGAGATCCCCAGTGTGGAGGGCTTTCTGTGCACCCGTTTCGCCTCCAACCGCCCGCATAAAACAGTCCCACAGGTTGATAGGATTGTTCGTGAAAGCAATAGGGCATTTGAAAGGAGTTGCGAAACATCGAGGTTGATGACTTACCGCCATACTAAGTAGTTGACCTGCTCAGAGGTCAGCGGAGCCGACATTTTGAAAGTCGTGAGAAAGGAATGATGAAGGGATATCTGAAACCGCCCCGTCCAGAGGCCGCTTCCGAGACACGCGATCTTGGTTAATTGTTGATATTCGTGTCGCAGTCCTTGTCGGTCGTACCAAAATTACACGAGATGCCGCAGCCGTTCGATATGTGGTGAGCGTTCGTGTTTAATTCTTGAGGCGTCGAGACGGGGAAATGCAAAAGGTGGATGTTAATTTGGTCGCAAGGAATATGCAAAGCAGAAAGGTTTGTCGGGCTGTCCGGATTTGTTAGGGTGCCACCAGGAACGCAATTTCTCCTAAAGGTCGCTTCGCACACCCCACCCTTTCCCTTAAAGCTGTCGAGTATTAGAAAATATGATCTTTAAACCGTTGTTTCCGTGAGGATTGTTCAGATATGGATCCCAGGAAAACAAAGTCGCGATCAGATGATGGGAATGCCCTTTCCAGAAGATTTCTCGCTTCGAGAACGGGGCCTGCTGTCACTATTCCCTGCACGGCGGTCGTAATTATGCAGGTATTGTCGGGTCGTATCTTTGTTAAGAATTGGATAGGATGAAGGCGAAGGGGAAAAAAGAAGGATTGGTGTTTCGATGCTGAAGATGGTTTAGGGAAGAAAGGAAAGGATGTGTGAAATGTGAGGTGGAAAGAGTGCTAAGTAAAGGTGCAGGGGATGGGCGGAAGGGAATTTGAAGAAACGACACAGATTACATGTATCTGTTGGTATACCCCGGCTTGAGACTGTTCGGTGGACCTTAGCGGAAACCGTTGGAGGGCCAGCTAAGGAAACAGGAAGTATCCGCCTAGACTGGAGGCCAGCATGAAACGCTATGTATAAACTGTGGTGAAGAGAAAGTACCCTCTTTTAGTGTGGGTTTTAGCTCACAAAGCAAACCCGTCGATTTCGAGATTTGGAAGGAAAAAGTAAACAAAAGTTACCCCGAGGGTTCTTCCAAGTTTTTTCTTCCTGCTCCTTGGAAGATTCGATTTTCCTTCGGCCGGCTTTATTCGACGACAGTTCTTTTGCTGGCTGTCAAGAACGGACCTGGCCTGGGGGTTTGAAGGACATGCACACAGCAAAAATGGCTGGCCACTTCTTGCGGTGCTGATGACCAGTCCTGACTAGCGCAAGGCACCCCTCCCGAATCTCAGAATCTCGAATCGATGAACGACACGCGAAAAAAGCAAAACCCTGGCCACACAGATAGAGGTGGTTGGCAGATTCGATATGCCCTTTCCCGTGAACCGAATGAGCGTGTTCGAGCGGTGAACAAGTCAAGTCGACACGAAAAGGTAGAGCCTCAAAGCTTCTCTATCGGTAACTTTTGATGATAACAATGACGAGCCGTCAGTCCTCGTCTATATATTGCGGCTCGTCCTCCTGAGGCTGAGAACGGAGGAATTTGATTGATGACAATTTAAATGCCTGGCTTGTGCTCAACACAGCAAACAGGGTTTGGTGGACCAACGGACATCAAAGCGTACAGCACAACTCGAAGGAAAATACTAGGATGGCCAAAAAGGGAAAGGCGAATTCGTCGATGCTACGATTAAGATAGGCCTTGCTTCGCGAAGAAAAGAAGGGGAGGGTAATGATGACTTGGGGGGAAGATTGGAGATGGAGCCGATGATGAATCGATGATGGTGCGTGCGTGCGTTGGAAATGGTTGATGAAAGGTGGAAGAAGGATGGATTTTGCGTGTTGACAATATTGAAATCGGATTAATATCTCTAATTGGTACTGGCACCAATACTACATAATACTAAAGGCCATCAGGACCAGCATTATTGCAATTAAGGCTTCGGCCCACCCGACGACGCTGTGCAGCCACAAAACAGTCCAAACCACTTCTGGCTGTCACGCTGATACGCCACAGACCCGAAAATGTGCGGCCGTGTTCGTGGGCAAGTTCTTACTAAGGCTTCATCATAACCATGGTCAAACGGCTGGTTACATGCATGTACATGTCCAACTTCTAATTCGATGTTATATTACGGACTAAATTATATCGGCAACCGACCTGTCAGCCGTCAGTTGAATCTCATTCTTATCACAATCGATCAACCAACTGGCTCCCGTTGCACCTATATATGCTGAATTAACTAGCATGTTGTGCGTCCGTTCCCGCGATTGCGTAAGGCAGGGTGCCTCATTTCGGTTTGCCGAAAACCCCGACTTTTATCTGCTTCATCTGGCCGCTTGGGGCCGACGAGGCCCCGGTTGTTTTTTCTTCAAAGCCTGCTCGTCTGGAGGTCTATCGAAAGATGATCTCTAAATTTTCAAAGTCAAGATGGAGGAACGACTTCTATGAAACCGAACATCCGGGTATCTTCGACTTGATATCATGATATGTCACATAGTGATGCACATAATATTTCGAAATCTGTATTAGAACAGAGCATTTTCGAATTCGTATTCTGGACAGATTTCAAGACCCAAAGGACTTGACCCAGAGACAAGGTGTCTCGACAGTTGCCAACATCATGCGAAGCGAGTTCGAAGCGACTAGATTTAGTCCAACAAACCGACAAAGGGTTTTCCGGATTCCTTGTCGGATGATTCATTGCGTTCAAAGGAGAAGAAAAAATATATCTGTGCTCGGGAGTTTCAAATGTCATGCTCCTCCAAGCCAGATTTTACAATTATCAGCTTTCTACCGAATGAAATAGCTTTGCCATGACGTTCGGTTCACAGAAAACTGCACGAACACCGATGCCGGCGACCACCCCGCCAAATCGTGAGACAGGCTTCAGAACTATCTGGCCTGTCAAGCGAGCTCCAGTTCGGCTGTGATTCTTAAAAACAAAATTTTTTTTGACCCGTTCATCACTTTCCCATCTGCATGTGAGAAATGCCCCCCGGCTACAGGTACCCAGCAGGCTAATAGCCTTCCGATTGTTAAGCAGGCTCTGGCTCGACTCTCCATGTGGGAACTCCTCGAGCAGCAAGCCCGGCGGGTAAGGTTCCACCGCATAGGGCCTCACCGCTGGACCTCCGGTACTGGAGCCCGAGGAAATATATTGAACTATGAGTCAAGCAGCCCATTTGAGTTGAACAGGCCCCTTCAATGGATTTCCCCAGATCTTCTTTAGCTAGTTGCATGCATACATGCAAAACCTGAGAGGCAAGAAAGAAAAAAAAAAAAATTTCAACGGTTTGGATTGGAGCATTTTGCTTGTCGGGTAGATTCTTAGGATACTTGTATAAATTGACCAACAAAGCCATAATTTTTCTCTCTCTGCTCCTGCGATTTGAAAAATATTTTCACCCTCAGCTCCAGAATTTGTGTATTCATATTCATTTCCTTTACCTCAAGATACCCATATTTTATTTGCAGTATAATTGGCGTTAAAGAACTGTTAGAGTATGCCTCTCCGATTGGGAACTTCTCTTTGTAATTGCTGTGCGCCACTAACAACTCTCAACCGGCAGAAAAACTTTTATCCCAACGTTAACTCCCATTGACATTTGCACCTTCTTTATTCGACATCACCAAATCACCACCCGCAGCAGATTCCCATACTAGAAAGACCCCAGTCGGACTTTTAATTCATAACTTCCAAAATGTCCAGCAGTAACGGTACTTATCTACGCTCTCCCATCCGATTCATCTTTTCCGCAACACATAGCTTCTTCTGTTACTATGGGGCAGCCCCGCTAACAAAGGCCCCTCCCCCTCCGATGCTCGGAACTTACTAGATATCAAGAAAGACTTCAAACCTCTGGGTGAACGCCCACCACTCCGAAGCCCATACGTCGGAGTTCCGGATTTCCTATCGAATGTTTCCAACTTCAAGATCATTGAAAGCACACTAAGAGAGGGAGAGCAATTCGCAAATGCTTTCTTCGATACGGCCAAGAAGATTGAGATTGCCAAGGCGCTGGATGACTTTGGTGTTGACTATGTAGGTTCTTACTATTCATTCCGGTCCAGGAAAACTGTCGTGTGACAATATTGATATGGTATGATAATAGATCGAACTCACCAGCCCGGCAGCTTCGGAACAGAGTCGCAAGGACTGCGAGGCGATATGCAAGCTCGGATTGAAGGCCAAGATCCTCACACACATCAGATGTCACATGGATGATGCCCGAATCGCCGTCGAGACAGGCGTTGACGGTGTAGACGTCGTCATTGGCACATCTTCTTTCCTCAGAGAACACTCTCACGGCAAGGACATGGACTACATCCACAAGTCCGCCATCGAAGTCATCGAATTCGTCAAGTCCAAGGGCATCGAAATCAGATTCTCCTCCGAAGACTCCTTCAGATCAGACCTCGTCGACCTCCTCAGCATCTACAGAGCTGTCGACAAGATCGGCGTTAACAGAGTCGGAATTGCTGACACCGTCGGCTGTGCCGGCCCAAGACAGGTCTATGACCTCGTCCGAACTCTTCGTGGTGTCGTCCACTGCGATATCGAAACTCACTTCCACAATGACACAGGTTGTGCCATCGCCAATGCCTACACCGCTCTTGAAGCCGGCGCAACCCATATCGACACCTCAGTCTTAGGTATCGGTGAGCGTAACGGCATCACCCCACTCGGTGGCCTCATGGCGCGCATGATCGTCGCCGATCGTGACTACGTCCGCAGCAAGTACAAGCTCGAGAAGCTCAGAGACCTCGAGAACCTCGTCGCCGAGGCCGTCGAAGTCAACATTCCATTCAACAACTACATCACTGGTTTCTGTGCCTTCACACACAAGGCCGGTATCCACGCCAAGGCTATTCTGGCGAACCCAAGCACATACGAGATCGTAAACCCAGCAGACTTCGGTCTTACAAGATATGTGCACTTCGCATCGAGATTGACGGGATGGAATGCGATTAAGAGCAGAGTAGACCAGTTGGATTTGAGCTTGACGGATGCTCAGGTTAAGGAGTGCACTGCTAAGATTAAGCAGTTGGCTGATGTCAGGAGTTTGAACGTTGATGATGTGTAAGTTTCCCCAGCAACCACAACGACGGAGGCAGAGACACTAATCATACCTTTTATGAAATATACAGTGACAGCATCATCCGTCAATACCACTTCAACGTCAAGACAGGGAGCAACACCCCTCTTCTGGACGCCGTAGGCAGATCCGATATCGATGCGGATACCTTGGCCAAGAAGGCCGTCCAGAACGGCACCAACCCAGACGCCGCTAAGTGCTGCTAAACTCGATTATGTGCCCCTAAAATAAAAAAGTAAAAGCGCAAAAAGAAGGAATTGGCTTGGGGGTATCTTGAGATACTCTCTATAGATTCGGCCAGAGTATCTGTCTTGGAAGCAACATTTCGTTAAATGTACATCTACTAAGCTGTTGAAACATATAAATCAAAAGTTTTTGATCAAATACTTCTAAGAATTATTTTCTGATGTTTCCGAGAAAGCGAAAGTGACTGTAGAGGTATCAACGTAGCTGGTTAGTGGCCGAGGCCTAGATGGACTCTCGAATAGAGATTGGCATATCAAAAATACAACAAACACAACATAAAAACAGGTAATTAAACAACGAAATCCAAAAACTATAGCAATCGTTAGGTTGGGATCGGAGGAACCTCCGTAGGTAATACGCCAGTAAAAGTTGTACGACTAGTGACAGTCGGTTGGTAACTAGACACCAGCTCTGCGAACCCAGTCAATCGATACGGATAGACGAAGGCACGTGGGATTGGTATCCGTGCAAAACCAAAACGTATCCCCACCCTCATATCCGTCAAGGCTCACAATCTATTTCATTGGATATAAGTATCCGCACCGGAATCCAGCAGTAACTCCTTGCCTTCGAAATAAAATCGTTCGGTGACCCCCAATGTGGCTGCAATTTCAGGAAGTGCGCCCAGCAATTCGTCCCAATCCATCACATCATCTTGCCTTCTAAACCTTTGGAATTTTTTAGCAGTCTCATTTTTATGATAAAGTAGAGTTAAAACTTGTCCGAATCCATCGATGGAAAATCCTGTGCCGCTCGCTGAATTTTCATTCGAGCTTCCAGAGTCCCCGGTGATCGTCGAATTGTTCTGAGATAGTGGGAGCCACCTGACATTCTCACGCATTGGCAGGCGGTTGGCACTGCAATAATCGGTAATTGTCGACGTGAGCCATGTAGTATGGTAAACAGTATATATAGATTGTGGATATGTCGGCCTGGCCCAAAATAGTCAGAAGGCCCGGGTTACCAGAAATAATTTCTGAGATAGAGACATCATCGTCAGACTTGGCTGGCACTTATGTCGAAAATGAATGTTTGTGCCTAATCCTGACGAGGATTCTGAGATTGGTTAATCGATTGTGTTCTACATAGTCAAGTTCTTCATTGGATCATCTGCTTCCGATAGCGAATTTCTAATATTGTAGTTGATGTTACATTACAGTGCGCGCAGAACGGATGAGGTAGAGGTTGCGACGTTGCAAAAGAAGCGATTCGGAGGAACAAGTTGAGCGTTTCTATCCACAATTAGGAACTAGATGGGAAGACCCTGCGAGTTATTGCCGTAAATATACCACTTGAGAGTAACGACAAAATAGTTTAGGCTATGAGGCAATAAAATATAAATGTGTTGCGAATTGTTGTATATTTTGCTAGAGCCAATTGTCTCGAGACCGGACTGGCGCGATAAAGCTTGAGCATATAATTAGCATGGTCAATCTATTATGCCAGTAGAGTAGCGTTTTGTCAAGTTTATCGAGGTTCCCGCTTCTAGAATTAAGTTCATCATTGGCTTCAAAATTTCTAGGTACCTTCGATCCCGCACTATCGCTGTGATATATGAGAGAATTAAAATCATCTGGTTGCGTATATTGTCAAAGTTCGTTCTCTGGCATGAAAGTAATGTTGAATATTCTAAACCGTATGTCTAGTGTCATACGATTGGGAGAAGAAGTAGGTTGCGAATCTCCAGCTGGTCTCCCAAAATATGGCAGTTCCCCATATATCAGATGGGCTTCGTCTATAATATATAACCACGGAAGGGAGAACTCTTTGCAATGATCAAATGCTCTCAAATATATAAGCTCGGACGTAACTGGTAATCCAAAAATATCATGCACTGCAGTTATAGAGTCTCTTCAAAGGGATATATAGTACCACACACTATAAAGATCTAGACTGCACATGAAACGCAGTGAAATAATACATTCCGTTAAAGCCAACCAGTCCGCTGATATGATCGGTGGAAACAAGACAACTTCACAAAAACGAGCACGGGTAGCTTCATACAATCCACGAATAAATTGTCATGTAAAAGTAAATATATCTTGTCGAATTCTGGTATAAAGAAAGCCATGGTCCATGATGGCGTTGAATGGGTCTGATAACTATCATATCATAAACTTTTGGTTGCATACGATGTATTGCTTTCAGATGTTATTGCAATGTCTGTAGATAAGTAGAGTGGTGACATTACCGATTTATAACCACAAAAATTATATATAATTAGTATATGGGTTAGTGAAAAACTGTAGTTATATATCTTTCTCTGGCGTAGTTGTCAAAAAGTATTCGTACTTTTTTCCATAATATATAGGGTCATCAGTCTAGGGCTAATCGTGATAAGTAATGTGAGGTAGTAATATGGCCTCTAGGAGACTACCAGCTATCTAGCTGGCCCATCAGCTGTACATAGGTAAAATAGACGGTATGGAGCGGTGGGCTGTAAGCCCGCCTATAAGCCGGGAGGAACGCAGGTGTTTATTGAATGAAAGGCCTAAATAACAAGAACTCGCGCTATGGGTATAACATAAGATGCTCGTATGTGTATGGATAAATCGTGAATATTAAAAATAGGATGTCCCTCTGGCAGAACCCAGCATAGCGGATTACAATTTATAGACAAAACGAATGGGTTCGCTGGACGCCGAGTTGCGTTGAACAATAAAAATGCAACAAATCAAGTTCCACCACTTCTATGAGTAGGTATAGCCTGTACTACTACCTACGTACCTACCACAGATAAACCGTAGATTACATATAGGGTAAGTAGTAAATTATATATAAAATATACTATAAGTTATATACAAGGTAAGCGGTAGGTTACATAAAGGGTAAGTCATAGGCCACATAGAGGGTAAGTCGTAAGTCACATACAGGGTAACTAAGTCACATACAGGGTAGGTCGTCACATACAGGGTAAATGAGAATAGTCCTTCAGCACATGCGCTTCGTTGATGCCATCTTTCGTTTTGAACTTTGTAGCTTTTGGGGACATGAGCCATGTGGGTCTTAGTTCTGGAGCGAGATTTTGATAGCTGGAGGGATGATAAGAAGGTAGTGATAGATCCATAGACCTAGGTGGGAGCTCGATATCCAAGACCGAGTAGGAGCTTCGTCAATATTATAATAGATTACGCTATCTTTGACACTTGGTGCATGAAGCTTTTGTGGCAAATTTGTCGACGTTGAGAATAAAAGTCGTATCAGTTCGCTGGTAATTGATGCACTTTTAGAATGCGAGAGTTGCTAGGTACGAGATTACGAGAGTTGTAAAGATCGTCTTTTGTAAATTGAAAAGAAGGAGGAAAGAACAAAAGAAAGAGAATTTTAGGAGCAAGAACATCCATCCTGTTCATGACATCAGCTCCCAACACCTCGACCTCATAGAAAGGATTATATCGGTAAACATCTTTTTTCCTCGCCCCTTTTTTTCCCCTACCAAAGACAAGTGGTATACATGTGCTACCCATTTTGCTTCGATTTAGACGCTGTAGGGGACGCCACATGCTAGGGTCTCGCATTCCCGTAAGAAGTATGTTTGGCCTATCTTGCGCTCTGAGAGCATCGTATGCATATTTCCTGGATAGGATGCTTATTATATAGAGGCAAATAATGTGTAGGTGATACGGGTTTATATATGGGATGTGAAGTTTGTTTGATTCCGACGAAGACTGTGGAGTGGAGGTTGTTATTGAGATGGTGAAAGGGAAGAAGGAAGGTTGTTGTAGACAAGTTGCTGGCCTTCTGTTAAGATTTTAATAGACGCCAGGGAAACATGCAGATAGATCTCATATCTTCTCTCCATTCATCAAATCATCCATTCCTCTCCACTATCATCTAGATCTTTCCAACCCATTCTCTCTAGGTCTTTCTACCACCTCCCCTCCGTTGGCGGGGTCACTACACTATTAACCACCATATGATTCCATAAAAAAGGTATAAAATCGTACAAAGAAAAGTAAAAAGGCTAAACCGCAAATGCAAGTCCATAAAAAAGCGAGAGAGAAAGGTATAAAGGGTTCCCAAAAGAAGATGAAAAAGTAAAACTCAAAACACCATAGAAGATGCTTCCTCCACTTTCCCCGTCAATCATAATAAACTACGACTGTCCAGCACCCCTCCCACCACCTTCCCCTTCTTCCGGCGTAAAGCTCGTACCTCCTAATACTTCCCCACCACTCCTACCCCCAACCGTAGTGGCAGCCTGTAACCTCTGATCCAAAACCTTCAAAGCCAATGCCCTCCTCCTCTCCGCTTCCTGTCTAGCGGCCGACAACCTTCCACCAGGGGGGCCCAAAATCCCCGCAAATCCCCCAACACCAGCAGTACTCTGCGCCACAACCCTATGATTCCCAGCTTGTACATCTTCATCCGAGAAGGGAGTACAAAGCTTCATTGCCACACAAGCCGTATAAACCGTGTTTGTAATGGGTGAAATAAACGGGTACATTCTATCCGGGAAGAAATGAGCGAATGCGAATGTTTCTGAGGCGTCACCGCGGAGGGAGGTTGGCTGGGAGGCCGAGAGGTCGACGTATTGTTTCTTGAAGAAGCGGAGGTAGATCCATGAGGCGAAGAAGCCGTTTATTGCGAGGATGGCGGCGACGTCGGTGCCGATTATTAGGCCGGAGATGAAGGTGAAGAGGAGGAAGAGGGCCGGGAAGTGCTGGAGCTAGTAGTTAGTAGGTGTGCTTTGGAGGGTATCTCGATGAGATAGCTTACCTTGACTCGCATCTTGATGAGACCTTTGAAGAGTGTGACGGTATGCTCTGGAACCAACTGCTTGAACGCTACCAAGAATCCAGCTTGGAAAGCGACACCACCACAGATAGATGTGAAGCTATAGACCCGTTAGCATTTGATTCCTTCCTTTCTTCACAACCAATTGATAATCCCATCGACTTACTTCCTTTCGATATTGCCTGTCACAGCATACCAGATCACATAGATCCCCAGCGCGACCACATTGCTAACGACACACACGACACCCAAGAACTTCGCAAATTCCCTTCCTCCCCACGCTCTCTCCAGGTACTTCCCTCCATAAAAGAAAGTAGCAAGGGTAATAACTAGGGTAAAGATATTCGCCTCCACAAACGATGCCGTCACAAGAGTCCACGGGTATATTATGCTGAGCGCCGGAACGACAGTGAGATACTGAATCCGCGTCGAAGCCAGGAATTCCGGCGGAGGGGAACCGAGCGGTGCAGCATTGTTGTTTGCAGCGGCACGGGAGACCCAAGCGCTGTAGCGGAGGGCGCCGGCGATGAGCGACAGGCAGAGCTCGACGACGATGATAGCCCGGGTTAGGGGCGGAAGGTTGATCCGGGTTGCCATTTACGGCGGGAAGTTCTGGTTCCCCTCGTTCAAGGTTTCCGAGGCGGATTTTGCGGGGACTTTTCTGGGGAACTTGACTTCTCAACGGCAGCCGTTGAGCCTGTGGCGTGGCTTTTCGGGAGAATTTTCTTCTTCCCCTTTCTTGGGATTTTCTTGGGTTGAAGCCACGGAATGGAAGAAAGGATTATGCGAGACGGGAGGCTGCGTGAATTAGCGCATTGGAGGACGAGGATTGTGATGATGGTGTAGGACGAAGACGCGGAGATGATTTGAATTGGACAGCAGTCGCACATGTATAGCGTGGGAACCAAAGAAGAAGTCTCGTCTGACCGTTTCAGCCACAATTCAGGGTGCCACATTTCCCCTGCTACCGACCTTCCCGATGGATTCTATAAGAAACATCACGAAGCTAAGAAAAAGAGAAATCGGGTATGTGAAGGCGTATATGCATTAGACGGTTATTACAGTGCATCCCAAGATGTCGAAAATATAGAACAGTTCGCCAAATTCAAACTGAGAAAAAACAAAAACAAGAAAAAACAGAGGACTCCAAACGTTATCAATATGTACCTGCTCCAAAAACCACTATTAGTAATATCATATGATATGGTATGATATGATATGATATGGTAAGCGTGAACTCATGTCACAGGCTTCCCTTTGTCCTTGCCGGCCTTTTTCTCCGGCCTTTTATATTTCTCCGTCATCTTCCAATACCGCTCAAATTCCTTCATACAAGCCTTATTCTTCTCCACATCTCCGCACTTCTCAAAGTGCACCACAAAGTCTCCAGATTCGAACCCTGTGCCGGCATATTTGGCTCTAACCTCTTCGCCCTCATTCTTTGGTTTCGCGTCCTTATCGCCTTTCTTCTTATTGGCGGGACTGTTTCCACCGGCGGCGACGGGGTAAGAAAGCATAACCCTTTGCGGAATGATAGCTAATTTAGCCAGAACCGTCGGATGCCATTGAATCAGATGTTCCTATCCATCTATTAGCCCAGCTCCCGACGTCAAATAGACTATTCTCAAAACGTAAACATAAGCCTACCAGAGCACTCGTCTCGCCTTCCTTGAAGTGGTAAAACCTATACAATGGATCAAACCACAAATCCAGCAAGTAATACCCAAACATAGTCGCCCCCTTCTTTCCACCTCTGTGCTTCTTCTTTCCCCATCCCATCTCATCCTTTCGTCGCCTGATAATAAAGCTATCGCTCTTAACACTCTTCGTGTCCTGCGTGATAATAAGCTGGATATCATCTGCATTTTGGCTTTTGAACGTCTTTATAATCGATTCCGGTGGGATAACAGCGTGGTCGCGCAGCATGAGGTTACCCAGGCGATTCTTGGATAGAATATGTGTCTCGAGATCCAGGCCCATGTTGATGATTAACGAGTCGGATGAGAGAAACCAGAAGGTCTTGGTGTAGGGGTAATTACTCATCGCCTCTCGGATGATTGGCAATTTATTATAACTCTACGATGCCATTATTGAACAATTAGCACATGCTACCATTATCGACAGATAGCCACTGTAAAGTCAGTGAATAGAGGAGAAGAAAATTACCTTAGAATAATGTCTTATCTTCCCAGCTCCATCTTTAAACTGATACTCATTCCCCGCCTCATAATCTCCCAAATCCCGTGCGAAAACCTCATATCCCCACTTCTCAGCATACCGTTTTCGATTCTCCAATATCCTTTTCGAGTACGCCGGCGACAGCGTATTCTTATCCAAAGCCACAACTAACACTACCGACGGTGTAGCACCCTTCGTCATAGCTGCCTGATGAGATGCGTAATCATTTTCGTTCCATCGGAGGTAGGCGAGTGTGAAGAACACACCTACGATGAGGAGGTATAGAACTCGCCTACGGCGTTTAAGTACGTGGGTGAAATATCCTGTCCGGGAGGAAGCCGGAGATGTAGATTTGGGGGCCCATTTTTCGGAGAGCTGGGGAGAGGACGATGTCGTTGAGACGGTGGATGGGAGTGAGAAGTGCATTGTTTGTCGGGAAACCCCCTCGTGGGGTGGTTACACTAGGTCAACTCGCTACGAAATGTCGGACGCCTCAGTGAGAGGAAGCTGAATAAGTATTGTTAATCGGGAGAAAGACTGTGGTAATTTTTGTAATTTGTATTAGAGATCTTTGAAGCCCAAGGAATGCTCCTTCGTGTTTAACCAGCCTGTTGTATTGCCGCCGTTCGCGGAATCCTCTCTTTCCTTCTGTTTTGTCGTGTCTTGTCTTATTCTGTTCTCAGCTTGAAACACCGCCAAACAACTACTATCGTCAATACCATAAACACGAGAGACTAAAAAAAATACAAATGTAACGAACGTTGAAATTCTAGAGAGAGAAAAAGAAGGAGAAGGGGGCAGGATGCTAATAATATATAACAGAATCGGCACACAATCAGGCAAGTAAAGGCGGCCGAAGCCAAAGAACTGAATGCTACTCTGCATGCGCCAAAAGCATCAGCACCCCCGGTCTGGACTGGTTTCAACCAGGCTACAGGTGCCCCCAGCAAGCCCTCGTCCTTGCCGAAGGAAGAAATTCCATTCGCAGCCGTTCCAGAATGAGATCCCGAATCCATGATCCAAAAAAGCTTGGTATTCTCAGATGGTGTCAGAACCGGTATGCGTTTTGATATTGCATATCTTTCAGGCTCGAGACTATTGGTATCAATCGGTAGAGATTAACCCTCCAAAAGAAACCGCCAACCATCTTCATTCTAATGATTTCGCAGTTGGTCGTAAAGATATAAATGCTCACGTAGGCAAAATCCTGGAGATATCCGATCTGACGTGAGAAATGGTAGCTACTTCGCTGGGTAATATTCGTATTTTGCTCGGTCGACTTCGCGGTGCCAAATATAGGCCTGGCGAAGGACGGAAATGGGTCCATGCAGGCTCGGATCCAAGCTTTTTTTGAGAGGTAGCGGGAGACTAGTTAATGAACCAGGTTAGGGATAATTATAAGGTGACATTCATATGGGTCAGCCGCATGCGACGGACGTCCACGGCGGGTAAACCATTAATATTTCGTGTTTCTCTTGCCCTCATTCTTCGCGCGCAGGATGTACTTCTAAACACTGTGTTGGAGATTGTTCCGGTGGTGATTTACAGAAGCTACCTAGGTCATTTTAGGGCTCGTGAAACCCCAATTTAAAATGTATTTTCTCCTTCTTAAAAATATTATTGACTTGTTGTAACAAAATATTAGATTTTTTTGCCTTGGTGGTTATATAATGCTATCTATTCTCCTATTCATAATGGTTCTATCTCTCATTTGCGTTGTGCAGTAGGTGCCTTATAATGTATGCACAAGCGCGTAGGTGCTGCACCTACAATCTTATCACAGGGTCTCAACCGTCTCAACCACGCTTATGCATTCGGAGATGCATGGAGATGTTTATAGTTTTTTTTATAGTACTATCTGAACACTATAAATATTTGATAGTGTAGTAACGTGATAAATATCATGCAACCGCACAACTCAGAACCTTCTAGGGCAAGATTATGCCACGAGATTATTTAAGACAATATCTATTTTATTCCCTCGGGGACTTCCTAAGCATGCTGGCACCTATGTAAGAAATAAGAAAATATGGGAGGGTCGTCATCAATTAATTATACAAGATATACAACAGAAGCCTCAATACGAGTCCAAGTTGCGACTTCGACGGAGGGTCCCAATAGTGATATAGTGTGACATAGTAACAATAGATAATGTTAGTGAAACACCCAAATCTGTCAACTGCAAATGATATAAGTAATAATATATTAATAATAATGTTATACCGCTAATATATTGTAGATTGGATCTAATCGGATGATCTGATCTGATCACATTAGGTCATACGCAGATCTCTTCAATCTTCGAGGCAGATATCCGCTGAGAACACTGAGAACCGTTTTGCGAAATGACTCTTTGCCCGACTGAAAGGAGGGATGTAACTCTTCTTCGCGAGCCTCGAGCCAGCTGAATTGGCGACATTCCCGTTTACAACACCGGTAGGTGTAGAGTTATTGGTCGCTAATATTAGATATGATATCAAAAATGCCCGAATATGCAAATGTGCATATGTGAACAAGTAAATAGATTGTAGAGACATCGTGATTTAGGCTCTAACCTGTCAGTTCCAAGTTCTTCGAATCAGATCCAACTTGATTGCAGTAGTAGCTGGTAGGAGCAACAGCTTGGCTAGTCTAATGTACATTAGTTCTTAATACCAATCCCACTCGCTGGTGCTAGCTTGTTAGTTAGTAGGTGTGCTGTAGACAGGCTTGTGGCCTTTGGTCATAGTTTTGAATACGAGCTATTTTGTTGGGCTGGTCTCCGAGACCAATGCGAGCTCCGTATCTCACACCACAACGGCAGTATTGATTGAAATTGATCCTTTTTTTCAATATCCAATTGAGTGTTCAGTCCTGCCATAGAGTCTATTCTTTTTTTCCTCCTCGAGGGTAGTGTCCACTGTCTGAAAGGACGAGGTCTCGCAATCAAATAATACGGCAGCTTAGGAAATAGCGTATATCTCTATACGGCACCCTCCAGGGCTCTCATTATTTCCCCATGATGGATTGAGGAAGACAACACGCCTGCTCAAGTCCTTGAGCCCCCTCTATAGCTCTGGAGACCATATCGATATCACCGCTATTCATCCAATGACTTCCATTCTTCGCCATCTGCATTGTTGACTTCGTGTTCAGGATGGAACAGCCAATACGCCCGAAGCATAAGAAGAACAGACGCCAGAGGCAAAATGCCAGATATGTCCAGCAATACGGTCAGCCTCCACCGAGGGAGGTATCAATAAGGGCTTGTCGAGGTACTAGAGCTCCCGCCCGACCTCCTACGCTCAATAACCCCCCTCTTTTTCCCACAGTCACAATCACAGACAACGAATTCGCCCAGCAGGTCAATATCCAACCCGAGCACTACAATGACGAAGTCGCTATGGAACCTGATTATTATCCCCACAAACATCTCCCAGCTATGATGGGCGCTATCGAACACCACCACCGCCACTACCATTACCTCATGCCATCTGAGGAAGAGAGAGAGGCGATGGAATACGTTATCGATACGATCGATAGCGAGCAGGTCGAGAGCGTTAAAAATCAACAAGATGATAACCCAGACGATGTTGGCGACCGTGCGGAGTTAGGAATCGAAACAGAAAACCAAGCGAAGGATATAGTTGGGAAACGATTGGACATACTCGAACAGCGACTTAACATAAGGCTGGAACATGAAAGGATGGTCAATCAGTTGATTGGCCTTCAGAATACTAGGATCGAACGCAACCAAAACGTACTGCTAGCGCGGCTAGCGGATCTAGAAGGCCGAAGAGATGGAAATATTTTGGAGGAAACTGGCGACGACGAGCCAGAAAAGAAGGAAGAAGCGCCAGACAAAAAGGAGGAGGCCGAGTCAGATCCTAACGACCGGGGAGGTGGGAAGCAGAAAGGTGGTATTAAAGAGAAGTTTAGGAAAATCTTCAAAGCATAAAGGGTGTTTCCCCCCAATCTGTGGCTGGCTTATGCAAATTTAGTTTATGCATAATTCTATACGGCTGGCTTTTGCCAGTTGACTCCTTCTATACGCTAGCTTTTGCTAGCTGACCCATACTATACGGCTGGCTTTTGCCAGTTGATTTCCCGGCTGAGTTTCCTAATTGCTTGCATACGTGTTAAGATATCCTGTAGTACTTTAATACTAGATATTTCAGGAAGGTGGATACTGCATCCCACGGCTGTATGAGTGGTGCTCGAAGATTTGAAAACAATTCCGGCGAGGGGATTTAGTGTTCCGCAATTAATGGTTGCGGTTGTCACAGTCGAGGGCCCAGAGACAATAGTTTCAGTGATTGGTCTAAATTGAACTGCGTGTACATACAACCAACCACCGAATCAACTGGCTTAAACCAGCCCTGAAAAAAAAATTCAACTGACAAAAATCAGCCGTATAAAACCAATCAACTGGTAAAAGGCCAGCCGTATAAAACCAATCAACTAATAAAAGGCCAGTTGTATAAAACTAGTCAACTGGCAAGAAGCCAGCCGTATAGAGCAACGTGAAAATCCAGCCAGTGAAAGTCATTAAAAGCAAGCATAATCGAGGCTAGCTTTGATTCATCCAATGGAGGTCTCTATGGCCTTGAGCAGGGAAATTCTGAGGTCTCGTCGCGAAAGCGGGAGTTCTTGTTTCTCGTCATATCCTGTTGGTACAGAACGTCCTCCCCAAAGGTCACCAAGAGTAATTACTGGATCCCCCTCATCTAGAAGCTCCGGGAACACGACCTACGCCAGTGTATTAGTAAGACCTTGATTCAATTGCATAGAACATGAAAAGGTTTAAAATACGTACTACTTTCTGGCAATCGGTTGTCCTCCAAACCTCGAGGGAGGCCTCGTATCCGTGGTCGGTATTCGGACGACGCATTATATTTATTAGAATGACCACTTTCGTGGCCCCACCGCTTCCCTGAATCCACAGATCTTTATCTCTGATCAAATTTTCACCTAATTCCGAAAACCCAGTCTCAAAAGCAATAGAGGGAAAAGGTGCTCCGAGTGGGGCTAAAAAGAAGTCAGGTTCTTTTGAGGATTCCGTGTATCTGCCCACAAAACCGCGGATCGCTAAACAATACTCCGTCAGCAATTGAGCCCCCCCTGATCTCGTAACCCGCCAATAGCTTATGCGAAGCCATGTAGCGGTGGGCGCTTAGTAAGGTACTTACTTGGACTGGGGTGCCGACAAAACAAGTCTGCTACATCTGGAGATAGAATTTGCGTATTTTCCCAGTTCCTCCAAAGATACATTACGAAATCGCCGGTGCATTCGTGTATGTGGTCAGGCATTTGGATGCTAAGTTGTCGGAGATAACTATTATATGATATTCTATAAGCTCAATTTCATTAGTTTCATTTTCAAATTGGAGCATGAGATGAGATTGATTCAGAGAAAATACCGTAGACGCCTCCTTTCCCACTTCCCGGTAGAAAAGAAGCTGATGAATTTGTTGGCTAATGACTTGTCTATCTCATCGAACTGGAGGAATAGAGGTTGCCCCGATGAGATAGTCTTCTGAACTGTCTTCTTCGAGGATACAAATGACGATGGCTTTGACATTGTGTCTAAGTTTGTGGGATTTCTGATGGCTTGGTTGGTGGTTGCGATTGTCTGTGGTTCTCGGTAAGATATATATAGAGATATATCTCAAAATGTCGCGTCAACCGGGCGATCAGGGACTGATCCGTTGTCATGTGACTAGAACAATGGATTACACTTCGTAGATCAGGCGGGTATAGTCTTGCACGCCCCCCTACTGGTCCTTTTCGCATGTTTACATACAAAATCGAGATTTGTGGCTTTCTTTGCGCAAGTCGATTGGGGAAGCCACACACGGGTAGCAGGGTGTGTGTGCAAGACTTTTCGAACTAACTGCATATATATATTCTCGTATCCGTATCCAAGCTCTTAACGTCAAGCACCAGCCTAAAAGACAAGCCTACATAATATATATAATACGATAACTACACAATCAGCCAGCCGCAGAAAAAAATGCCCCCGAAAGATCGACGAATAGGTCTTGCTGCGTGCAGTTAACCCAGTGAGACCTCTGAATAGTCACGCGGACTTAAGGAGAACAGTATCCAATATAGGACTTCTGGACTCACGAGCTCAGGGTAAAGACATGGTTGGCGATATTTCGCATTACCATAGCACCAGTCAAAAAAGGGTCAGATTTTTATTAAGTGTATTTTCTTTGTTGTGCGGCAATTTAAGCCCATCTATATTTTTGATCAATATGAATGATAAGTCGGTAATTATAGGTTGTTTGTACAGGATAGCCACTAATATAGGTCTGCTCTACAGAGCCCTAGGTATGACCCAGGTGGACTGTCTAAGATAGCCTATTGCAACCTATCTTGCCCTGCCTTGGCATTCTCGAGTACCAGATATACAGTTGATAGTAGGGCCAACTGTTATCCTATTACTTCTTTGCTATACTCTAACTGCCGATGCTAGATAGAAGGCCTTGAAAAGCTAGAAGTATAATTTAGTTAGGGAAGGAAACCTTTTTAAGTTGGAAGTTGAATTGGGACTGCAGTATAAAATACGCCGTTCATACGCTTCTATTATCTCACAGAAAGACGCACACATCAAATACAGCAACCCCCACTGTCACCACCGCATTGCTACACCTGTATTTCCACTCTTTTTCACGCCCATGCACCTATAAAATAATTGTGCAAACCATCCAACAAGCATACTTAGTAGATTTGGAGATATTAGAATGATAATAGGTGACAAACGGCTTGTCGGGAAAACTAGGATCTCCTGTGAACGGAAAAAGCGAAAGGACATACAATAGGAACCAACAAACAGGGCTCTTGCTCCGGAAGAATTTCCAGTCATGAATAAAGAAGAATATATGGCAGTAAAGGAATATCAAGCAAAGGGAGCAGCTAAACAGCCCACCAGCACTCGACTTCACACCGTTCGATTATACACTCCCACCCAGTATAAAAAGCCTTGATGAAAATTCTAATCTCATCGCCTCCCTTTAGTTCCCTCACAAATTGGCCATTCTTCTCGTGTCTCCCGACCTCATCAACATTGGCAGTATCATCCTGGGGTTTATCTTCATCCCACCTCCAAGAGATCTCATACTCCAACACATCTGTCACAGCCACTTTATTCCTCTGCAACAAACTCGCACACACTCTATACATCCCTCCTTTTCCATCATAATCATCATCTAGGCCTACCCCCTCATGCTTTCTCCAAACCTCAACATCAATCCGACTTCTACCCCATTGATAAGTCCCATCGATTTCCGGATGATTACTCCATCCTTGATCCCTACACCTCAATCTAAACACAATTTTCCTAACCCTCCCAGGTCTTCCACCTCCCAGACCACCTTTCCCAGCTGTATCTTTCCTCAATGCCATGAAATCCGGTATTTGGGCGACTAAGTGGAGCTTTATATCCTTGCATCCATGTCCTTCTTCTGATTCGGCACGAGCACTTGTCCATCGTGATCTAACGAATCCTCTTCGTTCGCTAATACCGATGACTTCATGTCCAAAGTACTCGGCGTAGTCTAGTATATCAGATACCAGCTCTGCGGGTAGCTTGTTAGCTAGCAATTCGGTGACGGTTTGTGCATCTTTTTCGGGAGTCGGGGTCATGATGACTGGGGAGCTTTTACGACCGAAAAGGCCTTGTCCCGGTTTGTAGTCTGGTATTTTTCTGGAAGGCTTTTTGAGGATTATATTAGAGCTTGGGAAGTCCTATAATCTGTTCCCGACTCGAAAACTAGGGGCGGGAGAGGGGGATTTTTGCTTAAGCATAGATGACCGAGGTCCTTTTTGTGATGTTTTTGGTATCGACTAGTGTCAGAACTATGGTCACATGACGTTGTTATTAGCGTTATTAGTGTTGTTGCAGTTATGGCTCCATCGCATGTAATCTAACAAGAGCAATCAACAGAACACACAAGATTCTGACAACATGGGGCAGTTTGGTTCGGTTAGATACCACCCGTATCTGGTGCAAGAATGTCTGAATAGTGTTAGGTTTCCCTTCGAACATGTCGGGTGCTCCACACAGGTACTACCTTATATAAAATACCAACTCGTAAATTATTATGCGTTGAGTATTCTCGAATCTATCTTCTGCCAGAGTTCTGAGAACTATGTTCAGACTTCGTTCTAATTCATCTATCCAGTCATTTACTTACTCAAAGCCCGTTGCGGCTCGTATCTTATCGACGTGGGTTCCGGCGGGATCGTTACGGGACTCTGCGGTTGAGGCTGCTGTATGGGGGTTGGGGCGTGGTAAGCCGAAAGTTCGTGAGAGGTATCAAGGTAGGAGAGGGCGCTGCAGGAAGGCTGGCGACGTGGTTGCGCAATTCTAAAGCCCATTCCTGTTTGGTTTCTGCATCTGCTGCTAGGAACCGTTCTCTTTTTGCTTGGTTTAAGTGCTGTACTTCGTTCTCTGTTAGAGGGTGGAAGTTAGGAGGGTCCATGTCGATAGATGTTGATAAGATACGAGCCGCTACGAGCTTTGAGCAAGTAAATAACTAAATAAAAGAATTAGAATGAAGTTTGAACACAGTTTTAAAATTTTGATAGAGGTTAGATTCGAGAACACTCAACGCACGGCAATTTACGAGTTGGTATTTTATGTGGGGTAGTAGACTGTAGCTCGACATTTTATCTAGTGCTGATCCAAGTCATCACTGGAGGGTAGCTATATAGAACACATCTAATATACATGAAGTCGGGCGGAGGACGTCCTACCGTGAAAACTCGGCAGTCGTGTTCTCAGGCCTTCCTTTCTAGGAAGTTTGTTGTCGTGTGGTATTTTGGATAACTCACTCCACGGGTCTAGGTGTCAGAAAGTGCAAAATACTAGTGGCCAACTAGGCCACGGTACCAAACTTGTACTTCATCAGTATTATAGCTTCATATACTTCTGATAGTAGGAGAGCGTCTCCTAACAAAGTTCTAAAAAATAAGTTTTCAAAAAGGAAACAACAACAATAATAATAATAATCCCATAAATGTGGTGTTTCAATATAAATTTATACATCCGATAGTCTTTACCAGTAATTAATTTAGGAAAAGAATGACAACGAATACAGATGCCGCGAGGGTTGGGTAGGGCTTGTGAGTCAACTGATAAATTTATAGGAAACAAAATTTTTTTTTTTCTCATCAATGTACTCACTCAAGAACCACGAAAAGAATTCGACCCGATTATGGCTTTAACCGTGATCTATCAAGCTGGATCCAATCTAGCATGTTGGGTTTTGAATTTTGTACCTAGCATACCTAGCAGGCGACGCTTCAGTCTCGAGACTGACGACGCCTGGCCTGGAGACTTAACTATAAGTCCAGTTACCTACTTAGGTAGCTGACAATTGCATTCATCGATGGCTCCGGTACAGGATATATAAAGTATAGTATTCGACCGACATTCTCACATCGTATTGTTCGCAGCATCAATAAGGCCTCTAATAATACAATCTTCAACAAAAGAAAGGAAAAGGAAATTAAATAGTACATGGCCATATACACGGCTTGTCATAGCCCCAAATCTACGTATATACAATTATAAAAAAGAAAAGATACCAAGGAAAGAAAAGAAAAGAAAAGAGAAAGTCAGCCATCCCAAGACAGCATCTCCAGGGTCGCGATATCAATATCTATACTATCTATACTGTCTAATACAGTACCTAATTCCTTACCCTTCCCGTCCCCTTCTCCTTCACACTCTCCTCTCCAACAACCCCTCCAAAACCCCATCTATTAACCTTCTTCTTCCTACCCTTCCGATCTCCATACTTCTCATCAAACTTCCTAATCATCCCAAGAGTTCCCATATCATCTGAGATACTGGCACTGATCTCGCCGAGTGCTTGTTCAAAGTGCTTAGCTTTCAGTATTCGTTTCTCGGGATATGCGCCGGTTTCTTTGAACACAATGTCCTCCTCTTTAACTGCTGCGAGGGCGGCGGCAACAGCGACGTTTTTAAGGTCTGAGCCGGAGTAGAGGTTTGTTCGTTCATCCGAGGCGATGGATTTCAAGTCGACATCAGCATCCAGGGTTTCTCCGTTCAAGTGAATGTTCAAAATCGCAAGACGGTCTTTCATGGTTGGCAAGTCAATCAAGATTCTCCGAGGTAGACGCTATAGAATCCATTAGCATATTGTATTGTAAGAAAACCAGTATAAATTGTTTGCAAACCTACCCTCAAAACCGCATCGTCGAGGTCAAACGGCCGATTCGTCGCCACCATGATAAATGCCGACATCTTGGCCATCCCGTCCCACTCTTTCAGAAACTGATTTATAAGCTCCCGGTGTGAGGTCCGCTGATGGTGTGCCGTTCGAGCTCCAAAGATTGCGTCTGCCTCATCGATAAATACCACGCATGGGCTCAACTTCTTTGCCAAACTGAAGATTGCCTGCGCCCGACCAGTTAGTCATATGCCTCTTCTATCTCAGTCAGGAAATAAAAATACCTTGACGTTCTTCTCGCCCTCGCCGACATACATATCGTAAACCTCACTACCACTGACCTCCAACACCGCCGCTCCGCTCTCTTTCGCTACCGCCTTCGCTAACAACGTTTTCCCTGTTCCCGGTGGCCCATAAAGAAGCACACCTGGAATCTTATCTTGCGCGAGAACGCCATACGAAAATGCCTCCGGTCTCAAAAGACTCAAGCTCGTCAGCGTCTTCAATGCATCCACCGTCTCTACTGCAGCGCGAACTTGATCAAATCCGGTCGAAATACTAGTCGGATCAATCACCCCGCCCAACAGCCTCTTCTCATGCTTATTGCACTTCCCCTTCAACTTCCTAAGCTTTGCAGCTCTTTCTTCCTCCGGTGACGGCTCTTCTTCCTCAGCGGCTTCCCTTTCTTCAGCATACTTCACCTCAGCGGTCGACCATGCAACTTTAGCTTTATCACTCCTCCTGATAACTTGAATTGCACTAGCCACATCCCCAGGTCCGATGACCCTCGGTCCAACCTCCTTCTCCCCGGGTCCGGGCACACTCCCCAAAATCGTCAGGGTCAACCGATGTACCGCGTCCAAATCCCATATCCAATCACTGGTGTTCTCTACTTTAGGTAGATTCTCAAAATGCCAATCCTTCGGAACCTCCAACATGACGGCCTGACCTTCGTCTCCACTTCTACGTGTGATCATAGCTTTAAGATGTCGCATATTGATCTCACGTATCCGTGCCTTTCGATCTCGTTCTAAGAGATATCGTGTGGCGTCCCACGGTTGCGGAGGAACCACAATCGTACGTTCTAGTATTCCTATCGAAGCGGCAGAATTGGGGGATCCCTGAAGTACCGTCAAATACGAAGAATTCAAGTCCAATCCGTGACTCACGGTCGCGCTGTTACCCAAAATCATGATCTCCCGGCCTTCTAGACGCCGTTCGTAGACTAATTTCCGTAGGATCTTGAGGAAGGTTTTCCCCTCGGGCACCGACTGCAATTCCTTGAAATCTCTAACCTGTACGATCGTCCGATTTGGCGGTGCCGTTTGAGTTTCTGAATCTGACGTAGTAGAAGTTTTCGGTGTCTTCTCTATCCCCTCCCGTTTCTTAATCCCCGAGTCGAGCATTAGCTCCAATACCGCCTGTAACCTCGGATGAACATCTATGGCTCCACCACTTGGCGGTGACCCAATCGGAAATCCAAAGGACTGCGCAGGCATCGCATCCTCTGGTTCCCTACTAGAAATGCCAGCTGTAAGACTGATAGTTCCGCCGGGAATTGTGATTTTGCGAAAGAACGATATCGGGATACCCATGAAGTTCGGGGTGTCGCTCCTGAACGACCGGGACGAGTCATCAAAGTCGGCAGGAGAGTTCTCGTCGCCTTCGGCCGCTTCAGTTTCCTCTACTTCCTCTACCTCTTCCTCTACCTCTTCCTCCTCCTCTGTTCGGGGACGATTGTTGGGATGGATGAATTGAGCATCATAACCAAGGGTGCGAAGTTCAGCCGATGGCAGAGGCGTGGGCACTGAAAATTATATTTATTAGTTTATCTATAGATTTCAATGGCGCCTTAGTGATGGAGTAAAAGTTACCAGTGATAGGAGCCTTTCCGATGGCCGAAGTCTCAACATAATCTCCAGCTATCTCGGCGACATCTTCAGCGTCAATCCGTATCAACGTAGCCCCTAACTGCCGTGCCAAATCTTCCGATATGGCATCCAGAAAGTATGTACCATTGGTCTCAGGTGTTTGGGGAAATAGCAAGATACAATCAACTGTTCTTGCGACCTTTGCTTGGTTGAAGACCGGCTTTGGAAGGGTAAGTGTAGCCTTAACAGTCGACCATATTTCAGACCACACGGCAGGCGAGAGACCGTATTTGGTGTCAAGGATAAGGGATGGCGTGAAGAAAGCAATTTCAGGTCTAGGGATGTCAGATGTTGGTGGAGTTTCGGAACTAGCGTTTGGAGGGGTAGTTGCGGGGTCTGAAGCGGGGTCAGATGGCGGGGTAGAGGACGAGGATGGCGATTCAGGTTCTGGAGTTTCAGGAGACTTCGATTCAGTATCTGCATTGTCGACTATTTTGTCTGCCTCTGCGGTTTCCTCTTCCGTCAGTAGAGGAGCTTCGTGACTTGCAGCAGCTTCAGCTTTTCGTCCTGCTTCCAACAGCTCTATCTCCACATCTGTTTCTTTACCCGGCCCACCACTAGATCCCTCTCCACTACCACCACTACTCTTTCCGTCTCTACTGGCACTACTCCCATCTTCATCCAAATGCACCTCGCTTCCATACCGATCTGCCACATCCAACTTCGACTCCCTAACCGCCAATTCCTCGGGTAGGAAAACCGCCCGTTCCAGAAACCACTCCGGCAAGTCGATTTTAGGTAACGGCTCCTCCTTCGGACGTGTAGATTTCCTCGTAGACTTTAACTTTGTGGTCGAAGACCGCGTCGAAGGTCGCTTATCGGGTTGTTCAGGATCTGACGGTTCGCCACCCGTAGTTGTTGTAGGTCTTATAGTTGATAGGACTTCAGAAGGGATCGAAACTTCAGCATCGGATACGGACTGTGTGTCGTCTGCAGCTGTAGACTCGTCATTCGCTCGCGACGGTGGTGTAGACGCTTGCGAGCCTGTTTCAACGTCCTTCGACGATGTTCTCGACTCAGCAGTCGCGGCGGTCTCCGAACCAGCCGAAGGCACCTGCGTCCGTAGCCTAGCAGATAAATGTAGATAACTGCATCGATAACAAACATATGCCGAACTATTCGGTACTCGAGAAGTTGCAGAGCGACGAAGTAAGCTTGTTGAAGTCCTTGAGTTTCGTAGCACCGTATTCAGCGCCCGTTTAGTTGCAACTTGCATCCGGGCGACTTTTTTTTTCTATTTGCGGCGAGAAGGGAATTCGATTTGCCTGAGACGTTGGCGCTTTCACCCCAGAAGCTGGTAAAGAAAAGAAGATGTTATCTGGGGTCTCGGCGCTAGAGGTCGGAGTCAACGATGGAAGAGCGATGAGGCATGTGTCCTTGCCTCAAGTATTCCGCGTGAGCTAAGATATTGGGAACTTTGTGAGGTTGCTGATTGCCGTCTATAAAATTTCTGATTCGCAAACTTTGGAGGTCCGTCGTCACACAACGCTTCAACCATGCGGCAGCTTAGTCAGCATCTTCTCACTGTGTGGCGCTAATATTGGTGACTTCGAGCAAGAAATACCCATAGGCCTAACAAAGAGCTCCGATAATATACACGTTATGGAAAGAAATATTCATAGAAGACTTAATGTTAAATTAAATTTCGCGAAGTCAGATATTTGAATTCAATTATTTTCCAGCGCAGAAAATACTACAAATTAGCATTGAAGGGTATACGTATGCATAAGTATGAGTATTGAATTCAGTGCCGGTAGCTAGATATCGCAGGTATTACCTGGAGGAATGCATTCTTCATTCTTTGACAGGAGTCCTTCAGAAGAACCCGAGAGTACCCTTGATTCCTGTAATTAGGATCAACACAGTGATCGAATGGATACAGGTAGTCTCTCCGTGTTCAACGTGATCTTCTACAGCTTGTGTAGCTTCCTTAACAACTTGCTTACGAGCGTGCGCTAGAAGACTATATTGTGGAAGTAGGCGCCTTTAATAGTTCACCTCCTCTTTCATCGGGCGATTTCACCAGCTAGTGTTGGTGGTAATATGTGTCAGGTCGAATCATGCCGGGAAGCCAGACGTATGTACGACGTGTCGTATGCTTGTTTCTATAGTTCGTATGTAGTCTCATATCACTTTGCTGTAGGATTGGACGTCATCACTCACCCGATTCGTGTACGACGTGTAATGTATATCTGAAAGTATTTCCAACATGGGAAAGTCGTAGCCTCGAATCCAAGAGATTCGTATAATTACCGGATTCATTGCAAAAACCTTTGAAACTTTGATGTGTAGGTGCTCGCTGTCATAGAGGCATCCTCGACCAGCTCCAGTCGTAAGTGGTGGTTTGATGTTTCTGATGGCAAGATATACGTAGCCGAAGGAGAATGATGATGTACGACACGCCGAGTATAGTGGGCGTAAGCTCTAAATGGATCTAGTCTCGGGGACCCTTCTTGTGCAAGGGGGGTCGAGACTAAGACGGATTCTGATTTTGGTTAAAGAGAGTTACGCGTCTTGAGACTCGGGATGAAGGTATGCCGATATGTATATTCTGTTGTATTCCCCGTCGCCGAAGGCGATATGACATCATAGGCTGCTGATACAGTCTTTTCATATAGCTGAAATGAGAATAGACGGTGGTAGAAGGAGATGAAAGAAGGAGATGAAGGAGATGAAATCAAGAAGGAGAAGGGACCTGGGGGTTCCAGGAGGCCTTGTGTAAATGCGGCCGAGCAGATTCTGGGATCAACCTTCAACTCACTATAATTTTCATTTCTGTCCACACCGATGAAGGTTACTCTGGGGCCAGAACCAAGCACAGCTCGTTATGTGTAATTGTAAGATAGCCTAGCTTAAAACACTAGACTGGCCTCGAGACTACCCATTAGATCGGTTCCCAGGCTCGAGACTCAAGCGTGCAGTGGACCTGTTGTATTTTGGATCTAGATGCGTTGTTCAAAGAAGACCAACCGTACAGAGCACCGGTCTCGAAAACGGGGGTACCTAGGTAGTCTTGTAATCAGACTATTTCCAAAGAGTCGACTTTGAAGACCAAAGACGTATGGAAGAAGAAGCCCAATCCCTCAGTCTCTACTCAGGAACCAATATCCCAATCCATATCAACCCACCCGTGCATCGTAGTGGCGATATTTGTTTCTCTCACACCCGAGCATCAAATGCATAACGTTTCATTCCACAAGCTCCAGACCCCACGCCAGTTGGGAAGCAAGCAAGCATAAAGACACAGCCACTCGGACCGTCTACCTAACACAAAAATTCCCTCTACGAAAAACTAATCCACGAGAAGACGAGATACCAAAGGAGGCAGGTCGATGCTTTCTTGGTCTCGGCTTGGACAGATTGTCGATTGAGCGCTTTCGGAGCTAGGCAGAAAGGGTTAAAAAAATTTTATGGCCCGGAGTTTGGAGCCGCTGTTGAGCTCTAGTAACATCTTTCTTGTCGGAACTTGGTGGCTGATACTATACCTCCGCAATCTATGGTCTATCCGATTTCACGCAAGGGTACTAGTTTAGATTGAAGTAGATTGATAGATCTCAACTTCTCATATAGTATTGTGGTCTCGAGGCCAGATGGTATTGTATATACAATCGGAAATATAATACAGCTTTTTATTTCGCATCGGAGTATAAAAGAAAGTCGAAACAAATCATCGGTAGCCAGCATAGAAAAAAATCTCAGCCAACCGAATCGGCTTGAAGAAGGATTATTGCCAAGCAAAGAAACAGAGTGTTAAACCAAAACACTAGAGCAATCTAGGAAATAATATTCGTCACCGCTGCAGCCCATTACACCAGCCGAATAATATAGAGCTTCAAGAGAAGTAAAAAAAAGACATGCCAGTAAAATCGAAAGAAAAAAAAAAACCGGATAGCCCACCATTTGACTCCTAAGGATAGTAAAACGCCGGTGAAACATAAAACAATCAGATATTCGCCATTATATCAGTGTGAAATATTTCCATTTTAAGCGTCGTGAATAGTTTCAATTGGTGGCCTGGCGGTATGTGTGACTCCAATTGAAGATTTATCGACTGGACTGGCAGCTCCTTCGTCGTCTGAGAAGTCGTCAATAGTAACACCGGGAACTGTCATTCCATCCTTATTGCTAGGCTCGAACAGGACCGTGGAGCTACCAGATCTCTGTCGGCGGATAGCTGGTTCTGTAGCAGAAGACCCATCTTGTCCATCAACTGGTGAAGCAGTGCCTTGAGCTGCAGTATTCCAGCTAAGTTTCGATAGCGCAGAAGCTAAATCTTCTGGCATAACGAGGGTATTTGGTGGCTCTTCATTTCGCAATTCCCAACCAACTGGTGGACTTGGAGGTGGGGAGATAAAGAACAACTTTTGTGATTCCGGAGCTTGGAGATGTTGGTCTGTTGGGGGTGTAACGGGTGTGTGGGTCCCGAAATATATTTTCATTCGGTGCCCCATCAGGAATTCGCCGTCCAGCTCGCCACGAACTTTGATAGCATCTTCTTCGGAGTAGAATGAGCAGACGATACGAGCAAAGGACTTTAGAGGAGCCCAGGAGGCGAGAGTAGCTGAGGAGGCGATAACATCTCGGAGGCCCTGGAGATGGTCCGCACGGAAGATATCGGCATCTTTAAGGTTTGTAATTAGGAGGGTGTTCGTGGGAGGAGATGGAGTCATGAGAGGTGGAATGGAGGAGAGATCGATCGAGAGGTTCGAGCGAGAAGACCGCTTGGAGGATGGTTTCGAGGATGGTTTCGAGGTGGCTGGATCGTATAATCTGAAGGTACCGGCCATACAAGTTGGCGATGTTGGGCTGGCGGGCTCTGGAACAGATGTGTTGGAAGCCATGGTGAAGATTGTATGTCACTACTCAAGTAAGTATGAGGATATCGAAGAGGAAGATATTATCTTTGAAGACTTTGAGGTTTAGTATCCGGTGATAATGATAGTAGTATTGATTGTTTGTTTCGAGGAAAGTTCTGGGAGGATGGATTTATTATATACATTACGGTCTCAAGGTGGATGTCTGCCCACAGCGGCTATGCAAAGGCAAATTCCCCATTACAAACCACACAAACCAACCCGGCACCTCCACCCATGGCCCCTCTGCTGCGGCCACTCCCAGGCAAGCTAGGTACCGTACTGTACACCAGCAATCGCTCGGTCTGAACTGGTCAATTTGAATCAGGACAAAAGCAGAATTTTCGCTTGCTGCGGCCTCGAGCTTCATCGTTAATTCCCTCGAGGAATCAAGCTGCTTGTTTTGAAAAGGTGTAGTGGCCACACAGCCTCCCCATTCGTTTCCGTTCAACAGCGCGGTCGCTTCCCGTGCGATCCAACCACCATTCTCAATTTCCCGTTCCAAACCCCAGCCAAGCTTGCTTTCGGTCAGCATGAGACCTCTCTCTCTCATTTTTTTTTTTTTTGTTTGTCTGCAGCAGCGTGCCACCAAAGAATCTTGCTCTGATGGAAGTTATCGGCGAGTCAGCGCCTGACTGTCTACCAAGTGCCTGACTTTTTAGCACGGTTAACACCTGAACATGACCTCGCGCTGGCACGAGACGTGGTTGCAGGCAGCCGGCGGCGATTGTCTTTCAAGGCTTTAGACGTTGTAGCTGTGCCTGCATCCAAACCGCTTGCTTGCTTCGGCTGGCACCGAACTTCACCCTCTTAACTCCCTTTGACCCGTCACTGACTTATTGCCGCACCGCCTCCTCTTCGGATCCCTCACCTCCCGGTGCTCCTTTTGATGTGGCGAGCTTAGCCGCTACCTTCGGAAATGAGGTTCAAACCAAAGCAGAGTCGACAACGAAACTGCGGACAGCCCAGCCTACGCAACATTAATTCCTGCGCCTGGCGATGCTCGCCCATCTTTACGCGTATAGAATCGTTACTGTGCCTGAAAACTACGTGGAGCCCGTGGCGCCCGGGCATGCCGGACAGGCGTATAGTAATACGAGCCCACTCTTTTGCATATAAGAGCGGAGATTTGACCATAGCTGTAACTAACAACTCAGCTTGCGTTATGTTAGGAGGCTTTCGACCAGGGAATGAAATATTGATGAAGAAATTGAAATTAAGAAGTTTGTGGTTAACCATATCCAGCTGAAAACCCCAACACATGATACTATAAGCCTCCCTCGAAGGCTTAGTAGAATATCATTCCACTACAGCGCAAACAGGACTTTGATGAATCACGGGGGTGTATTATTCAGACTAACTACTAAACTTCCTGGTACGAGATTGTTAACATATTATGCGATTTATGCAATTGGTCAACAAGGAAAAGTTTGAGTTTCGGTGGCCAAGAGGTTCAGCAACAATTGTTTTCTGCGGTGGAATGTGCACCTTACGAGTTCACGAGCTTGTATGTGGACTGTGCTGTCCTGTCGTCCGACAATCGATCGCTGATGCAATTTCAAGGAGGAATAATCCGCCCTGCCACGTTGGATTGGTGATTTTGAAAATAAATAAAAAAGATTACAAACGGTCGTGGGGCTCGCAAGCAGGGCACAAGCCGAGAACCATGATCCTTGAGAACAGGCCCAACATATCCCAGGATTTGAATTCAAATCCATTGCCCGAAACGTTCTGTATAACGTTAGTAATCTAATACCTGCCGCAGTCGACTCGATCGCGATAGCACTTGATTGCTTGTGATTGTCCCTAACGCAATTATGGCTCGTCATATTTTTGTCATCTAGAACTTTGTTGGATATTCGGAAGAAGGCGACCACGGGCTAGCAGTCGTTCTGGTTATGTTATCAGTCTTCCTAACAAACAAGACCCCCTTACTTTTGAAGAGAGGGAAACAAGACCGGTCCCTAAGCTTTAAAGCCAAGGTCATGTTGCCATATGCATGCTAACAACTGCCATTTCTATCCATGAAAAGGAAATCAGAAAGATAAGAACACGCGAATATCCAGAATTCCACCACAAGCCCACAAAACACTAGACCAGTTCCTATAGACAAAAAGATACGTATTGTATAGTGTTCGAGCGTCGAATTATAATCATTCCGATCCTCAGATAGATTTCGCTTTGCTCGAAACAAAATCAATTCAAAACGGTTGGCTCCCAAATCTCCTTCCTAGACCACTAGTTAACAGAAACATCCCTGGACGGGGTCCACAATAACAGAAAGACCTACTGAATAACCGCCTTCAAAATTTTAATAACGGTTTCGAGCTTCCACTCTTTATCCCACATGATCGCGGCGATAGTTTCCTTGAGTTCCCCTCGATTGATTCCTCGGACGACTCCCAAAGCTACAGCTTCATCGTAGTCCGGACCGAGGACTTTGAGGATATCTCTTGCGTTCGAGATGTATTTCGTCACCCCATTCCAACCACGGTCCTCGTTGGACCCTGCCTTTTTGGAATTATATGATAGCTCTGAGAGCTTTTTGATAGCGGCGAGCTTTTTATCGGCGTCTGGAAGTGGCATGGTTTCGTCTTCTGCCATAAGATAGAAACTGGATGTACTATCGTATTCGTTATATTTGTTGAGTTCTGGGAAAATTATCTTGGTCTCTTCGTAAATTGAATGTAGGTGGGTTGGAGATGATTCCATAATGCATTTCGGCTCTGCTTAGTCTCCTACCAACTTCGCTCGGGAATCGTAAATATTGCTATCTACTTAAATAATTTTGCTAAAGCGACACCTCAAGGTCCTAATTCGATGTCATGATTCACTAATTTTTGACCCCGCAAGATCCCGTCTTCTCAGACATTAATCCTACAGCGTTAACCGGTATACTGCATGTTGTTAGTATCGGAACTTGCCGAGTCCCAGACTACAATATATTGAGCAAAACATATATCTGTAAGTACCTAGTTCGATGCCTAGAGGCAGCTTCGTTCCTGCAGGCTTCCAATATCGAAGTCACTCCTCGATTGAGGCACATGGGATCCATTGGGTACATGAAGAAATAGTGACCGACAAATTATACATAGAAACCAAGAAGCTTAGGCCGATAGGCGGTATGTACTATGAATCTACCGTCCCTTCTGATGTCCGCCCTGGAAAGGAACATTTTTCAAGAGAGTGTACAGCAATATACTTAATTATCTTGTTCATTGTTCTCGTACGGTTCTTTCGAAGTTTCGAAATCAACGTTTTAGAGATGCATGGAATTATCCTGAGTCCAAAATTTCCTTTTTATTGATCAAACAGTTCAGACCGTTGTGCAATTATCCATCACATGCCCAGAGAATATATTCCTATATTCTCCTTCTGTAAAATATGGAAAAAGTGTCTGTATGGGTAAAGTCCTCCACAAAAAGAAGAATTAAGACTTTATAAGTCCTTCGCTCAGACTCAATAAAGAAACCCTCCAATCCTTCAGGTTAGACCTTATTGATCCGTCAAAATCAATGAGGCAAGACTCAAAGCTCCCATACCACTTTACTAGCCTCGCAACGATCGATAGTTAGCCAGTGTCAAGGCCCTCGGATAATCAAAGCCTGCAAAGAGGAGTCATAAACTAGGAATTCAAATTGCACATACTCAACACTAGCCCTCAAGATGGTCGCAACCTCATGGAGCCTCCACTCCTTATCCCACATCAGAGCCGCAACGGTCTCCTTCAGAGACTTACTTTCAATCCCTCTCATAACCTTCAACGCGATGACGGCTTCAAACTCAGGTCCCAGGACTTCAAAAACGTCCAAAGCTTCACCAAGGTACCGATTCATCGCCTTACGGGCTTTTTTCGTTTCAGGGATTTCGGCGTCCAAGGATAACTCAGCAAGTTTTTGAACGGCCCCGAGTTTTTTAGTAGCGGCCTTTTGAAGACATTCGCGTTTTTTGGCGGCTTCTGCAGCCTCGGCTTCAGTAGCTTTGGGGTGTTTCTCGAGACGTCCTCCTTGAGGAATCCCGGTACTGGTGCCGGATTTTGAGTCGGGAAGAGTTAGGGTAGTACACGTAGCACCCCTTTCTGGTCGGGGAGAGGTCGACATGTTGGAATGACTTGATGGATCAAAATGGGCGTCTTGGAGGTAGATTGGTAGGAAGTCTTAGATTAGAAAGTTGTTGATGAGATCAGTTCTATGGATCTAGAGGTTGCTAGATGTTTTGAGGTCGGGGCAATTGGGTCTGTAGCTATGGGGCTCGAGCTTTCTACAGATCTCGCCGTATACCAGGTAACGACACTTGCTTCTATAGAATAGGCTCCGTGCAACCTTTTGCTTATATACATGAACATTGGAAACTTTCAATTTACCATTACTAGACCGGTCTCGTTAGGATTACTTTTGTCCAAAAGAAACGGAGCCCTGGTCCTCCGAATCGTTCTTATATTCACTAGAACGGAATCCGTATGGGCCCCTGTGAGTTAACAATGGCTCCAAGTTGTCGATAACCCTATCTAAAAACAAAAGTAAGAAAAATGTGTGAGGCTCTACCTCTCCATTGTTTTGTATGTGACCTTAAGCCCCCAGATATTCCAAGGTAAGCAAGTGGTTTATTTGCGCACGAGTACATCTTCTAACACAGCCTCCAGGTTATCGACTCTGTCTGCCAAATAAATATAAGGAGCCAATTTTGTTGTAGACTGGAGTTCCATTGGCTCTTCCTGCATCGGTCGTATTTGATAATCCGTCTTATCAATTTTCGATGTTTCATAGCTGGACTTCCAATTCTCTTCCGCAGGTGACTTCATAGAGAAAGATCCGTATACCAGCAGCTTTGGTATCAACTGTTTAACATTATAGATAAGTTAGTATATATCTGGACATAGAGCTAAGATTTGTTATGATTTGAAAGGGATAACTTACCATCTACCACCTGTACAAGGGAAAGGGTTACAAGGACTGTTTCCTAATGTACCTTTTACTTCTAGTAATAAAGGGAAACAAAGTTAACTTGAAATGAAGGGACCGAATGTGAGGTCATTATAGGATACCTACCAACTCTTCGAACAATGAGGTATAATTAAACGTTGAACGTCTTTGGAGAGCTCGGTTAGGATGGAAGGCCAAGGGACGACCAGGAATTCGAGCTCGGGCTCGGGGGAGTAATGTTGTCCTAGATACCTTTGTATATTTTTTTAATCGTTAGGTGAATTGAACGCGGTGAGAAGGATTTGGAACACTTACTCGAAACATTTTTAGCATCGGCGTCACGTTTTCGTGAACAAGGTAATCACAAGCTGGGTTAAATGTTATCTTGGAGTTGGGTTGAAAAGGTGATTGAGACAAGTTGGCGAGAGTGTTCGGGGTAAAACTATAATGTTCCAGTTACAGTTAGGTCCATTTATCAATAATTTTGTATTTACGTTGTATTTTTGAGTAGTGCGCACCTATGTCGGCGTCGTCGTTCTAGATAATTTTGTCGTGCAATTTAAAGGCTCTAGAATTCTACGACGGCTACCTACCTAATACTTAGGTATATACCTAGGTATGCTAAGGGTTATATATGGTCCTGTCTCTTGGCTAGAAACCTAGTAATAGCTCAATTGTCCAACGACCTAAATGATATGGTCAATCCGAAAGTCTCTAATACTGTCGAGCTGTCAATGGCTGACCGTCAGGGGCTGTTCTTCTAACGCGGTATTATATACAGAATCTCTAAAATCAAGACTGCTTTATCATGCAGTCTATATATTATAATACACCATTAATTGATTCTGAAAGGACTCTCGCGGGGCGTCGCCAACGGCCCATCCTCAACTTTCGAGTTTAATACCTTTGACAGCGTCGCCGTTCACTTACCTAAATTCATATCAGAATTCGGGATGCGGCATTTCTTCACAGCATTCACTTCAAGAAACTGCCTGATATTTATGTTTTTCCCAACAAAGATCCGATTCCTGTACACTTAGCCCAATTATGCCTAGCACCAACGGGTCCAGCTCAGCCCAGAAATATCCAGCCATTGCAACACTATCGACTCAAGCCCTGATAACCTACGAGGATATCGGAATGGGTGATCACCCACTCGCAATCGACTGTTGGGAGATTCTGTTGAGTAGCACGGATAAATTCGACGATAGAATAGCGAAAAAATCTTGATCATTCAGTTCCATTTCTACCGGGTACCGAGCAGCGATGGCAGCATATCGTTCGCGGGAACATGTTTGACATCCTTCGGACGTTCGAAAATACTGGAGACTTCGAGGGAGCCATAAAACTCCCGGAAAGAATGAAGAAGTGGAAGAATACGCAATCCGGCTGGCCATAGAACAAGATGGATTCTAAATACATCTCACCCTTGGACGTATATATGGTAAAATGGGAAAGTATCAGATCTCGTTGCAGACTCTGTTCGATCTAGCTGAGAAAACAAATCGCCCCAGAAGGTCGAGATTGGACTTTGGATGCAGTTCGTGAAATTGTGATGGTGCAAATCAAAGAGGACCTGTCTTGTACAAATGTCTTCAATCGTTCTTACAACGGCTTCTTAGCAGCTGGAAGCGGTTAAGTAGGCATCGCAACTACTGTTATTCTATATTAGTAGAGATCCTTTCTCTCAACCGAAAATACTATCCGCCTGCCAGCCGCCAGCATGCCGGGTTGAAAATAGTATAGAGATGTACGTTTAAGCATGGAATATGGATTACAGATATCTGTGCATAGTATAGTCGTTTTTGAAAGTAACCTTTATCAGCTGTATGTCTAGTCATACAGATGGATGAATTAGCTCGACGGGGACCTCGAAAAACGAAACATTATTAATATATGCATGCTTTTATCTATATTAATGATCTAGATACATAGGGTTTATGATTTCTTTCTCAAGGCAGGTACTAGGCGCTATCTACGCATATACTCTAAAGCACCACGCAGACTTGGTTTCTTTTCTTTCTCCAACCTATTTCTTTCTCTCAGCCTCTATCCTCCACTTGGCTCCAAATCTCCATTGTACAACGAGACCTAGTAATCCCACTACTTGTACCGCAGCACAAACAGAAAACGTAGGTCCAACCCCAATACCATTAATCATAGGCATAACAAAACTCGTGCCCCCAGCAGCGAACAAGCACCTGGCAAGATTAAGGCTCGCACTGGCAGCCGCGCTACGGTCATGAAAGATATCAACCAGGTAGGTTGTAACAACGGATTGGGTAGAAATTGCAGTCCAACCGGTAATAAACGTAGATATAATAGGTACAGCGATGTGTAATTGGTGCGGGTAATGTATCGTCCAGCCGAAGAGAATGATAGATAAACCTTGTAATCCGGAAAATATCGGGACGAGACGAAGACGTGCTTTTTCCAGGGGGAAATCCGATTCTCGGGCAGTACGGGAACTGTCGCCTTGTTCAGAATCCGTGGTTGTCTGAGCCTCATATTGAGTTTTAACGCGGTGATAGTCGATATCGAGGATTTTACCAGTGACTAAAGTACCAACCATGGAGCCTACACCATTGGCGATAAAGGTAAGGCCAATTTCCATCTCATTGAGGCCGTATTTTTCTTCGAAAAGACTTGACATCGCTGTAATGCTCATCTGCCATACAGCGTAGTAAAGGGCGAGATAAACAATGATCGGTGCAGCCTGTTTGCTGACGAGAATACGGAAGGGACCTATGATATCAACTCGCTTTTTCGTGGTACCAATGTCAAAGTCTGTAGGCTCGAATTCCCGCTTAGTTTTGCTGGACCTTTGGTACAGATTTAGCGGGTACTTGGCCAACAGGCTCGACGGCTTCAGACTGCCATTCCCAACAATTGACCTCAGCGTCTCTGGCAACAGGAGAGTCAACCCTATTAGGAATATACCGCTATAAATGGCCAAAAACCAAAATATAGATCTCCATCCCAGAGATCCTGCCAATGCGCCTCCAATTACCGGTCCTATGGCAACGGGTACCAATAAACCCGCTTGGAAGATACCCATAAACCCACCGCGGTTGTCGCGTGTAGTAATGTCACCGATTACTCCGGAACCAATCGCAATGGTACTCGCGCTGCCTGTACTCTGTAGGCATCTAAGGACTATGAAGGTAGCATAATTCTTTGATTCGGCGAGACCAATGCAAGCGCCGAGAAAGACAAGGAATGTGAAGCAATATGCGACACGGCGTCCCTTTACATCAGATATCGGGCCCCAAAGACTGGGAGCAAGCCCCTGGAAAACGAGATATGAAGTAACAGTGAGATTGATGAGTTCTATCGAAATACTGAAGTCATGCGCGATTGTTGGTAGGGCTGGGAAATATATGTTTGATGCGAAGCCCGAAACTGTATGTGTATTATATTAGATTAGTGAAATGCGTTGATTGTACCAATTGTGCAACAATGTACATTGAAATCTAGGAGCCTCACATGTCGCGGCTATAGAAATTATTAAGACAATTAATGCCCTTTGTTGATGGTCAAATACACTGTAAGGAGGCTCTGCAGAGGTTGACTCTGTATTTGACATCGGTGTCGACCTCGAGTCATTTGGTGAAGTAGAATCTGTTGCATTTTTGCTCATACTTTATGTCGCGAGTAAATGGAGAAAAGTTAATTAATGTGATAAGAATTGTTTTGTATTAATCGGTATCTAGCAAATATTATAGAAGAGATTTGAGTATCTTAAGAAAGGTCTTCGGTTCATAATATAGATATTTAGATATTTCTTGTTTAATTCGGCCGGCGGCCGACATGACTCAAGATCGAGACTTTAGGGCGGGTCCGGACCTGACATTTGTCTGTTAAAGTTAGGCCCGGAGTTGAAGGAGCTGAGATTCTGAAGTCCGGGCCGCCTAGTCTCATACCCACTGCAGACGTCATAAAGGGAGGTGCGCCGCCTCCGGGAAGTTAAAACAAATTGAGCTTTGGTCGCATATGTTACTGTCCAATCCAATCCGTTACGAAAAAGATACCAAAGCATTGAGCTGAATATAAATATAGCAAAATTACCATTCGCCCTCTGCTATGGTGTCTTTCAAAATTTATGATCGGTTTGAATATTCACGTTCATTCAGAAATATTTGAAATGGCGCCCGCCGGTCCAACAAGCTTCAATAAAATTACACAGTCCTCAATTTGGACTGGATGACAATTCTTATAGATGCCGTCAAAGATACACCCGAAGAACAAGTTTTCATTGCTAATTGTTCTCGCTGGAACGATGCCCTGCACGCAAAGCCCCACGACTCAAGCATATTTATAACTCTTTTCTTTTTGAATAAATCCCAACCCGAACTCCACAGAAGCGACAGAGCACCCTTCACGAAACAAGTCAAAGGATACGGTTTATTCGAAGCTGAGTCTGTGGATGTGCAAATCGGCCCTCGTTTTGTGGTTGATGAGAATAATATCGTGCTTCAGAAGACGAGATGGTACGCTGGCGCGGGAAATGCATTGGAGCAAACTTTAAGAGCAAAAAATGTGGATACAGTGATTGTCGTACGTCTTCTTATCTGAGAGATCCTAGATATCATACACGCCAATATAACGGCATTCAAAAGTCTGAGTTAAGTCTCTCGAGCGTGTGATGAGTATTATCTATCACCTGGTCGATCTGGATTATGATCTATGTTATTTACGACAATGTCTTAGAGTTACCGGTAAAAGGAACGACAGGATACTCGAAGTTTTTGCTGAGAGGTCTATTGGGAAAGATGCATGTTGAGATTATTTCGCTTGAGGAAGCTCCGAGGGCATTAGATAAACCATAGTTTCAGTCATGCCATTGTTCCTGTAATATAAAGAATAGACAAATATTTAAAAAGTCAATCGCCATGCGTAGAACTTGTGACCGCATATATCATGGTTCCAAACTCATCGAGATTTTCCAACCAGCGGTCCGTTCTGTTACGCTTTTTAACAACCTCAGCATCATCAGAAGCCGCAAAAACGGGCCAGAGCATATCGATCCGAAATGTTTCCCCTCCCCAGTCCGCTAGATGTAGGTCGTAAATAGTCTCCCAATCGTGTCGAGCTTGTGCTTGCCATAGTGTTTTGCTCCCCGGTGCGGGAAGCCCCTTCAATTCAGTACCGAGATAGACTGGAAGGCCGTCTTGCGCCGAAAGCACACTGTCGAAAAGATACATCGTGTATAACGTTCGCCGTTTAGCCTCTGTAACAATCCAAGCCTCCCATTTAGGTCGAGCGGGAATCTGTTCAGCCAAGCATAGAAGCCCGTGCCGGGAACTCGAGCATGCAAGCTCTTGGAGAGCTATTACGGCTTGTCGTAAGAAGGAGTCAGTCGCTCTACCAAGTTGAAAGAACAAAACCATTGAGTAAATTAAATATGCTTGAAAGGCGCTGAGTAACGTCATATCGTCGTAGGTTGTACGTTGCATATAGATATACTGCATCTCCCGCATCAGCACCCCCGCAACAGCTTCATCGCTCCCGGGTAATAAGTTGTCGCAAATTCGAACTAGACTTAGACAGGTGGCGAGTGGTGAAGTTGATTTTACTGTCATTTGCAGCGGGTGGATAAATGGAGGTACCCCACGGCTGCGGACCGTAATAGCCGAGTATGATTTGAGAATCCTGCGGATGAAAGTCATGGTGGCGGGGGAGTAAACTTTGGGAATTTGTTCGGGCAAGGGAATATAAGTGCGCATCCAGCGCATGTTAATGTCGTCTGCATTTATAGGGCATATGAGTTCGAGATTTGAAAAGTCGAGAGTTGGAATGTTGGGGTTTGGATTGCCTGGAGGGAGTGAGGAAACACTAGCAGTGCCTGTCACAAATTAATTTAGAAAAAAAAAGTAATTTACTGTGCACTGTGAAGAAAACTGACTGCTCAAATCTAGGAATATATTGTCGATAGGAATAGTTTTAGAATCCGAGGTCTGAAGATTGATCTCTGCTTCGCTGGTGGCATTTGTTATATTTTGTGTTACCGCCGGAGTTGAGGATGGATAGACGCAGGAGAGGCCGCGTGTGGCACATCGGCTACATATTTCAGCTTTGCGGTCGCATTTTGCTTTAGCATTAGAACATGACTGGCAAGCCCTCTGTCGGGAAACTGAATATCGAGTTGTCTTCATTCTAAGACATATATAGCTATAGACCCCTTCAATAAAATGTGCTGGTCGTCATGTTAATAATGTTGTTGCGTTTACATAGTCGATTAGGTTGTTTAAAACGTGTTTACGATGAAGAAAGAAGTAGGTAATGGTTCTTACTTTATAGTTAGTGACGGCTTGGCTAAAGCTTAAATCCTTAACGGTCAGGGTATGAGGCAAGAACTCTCTCGATAATGAGGCTACGGAGCATCTCTATGAGTTTAAAGAATGTTTGGAAAACTAAATTGAACTGTATGAAGAAGTTTGGGATTGTTAAAGTCGTAGTATTAATAGCCAATCTCATAAATTCCATGAATTCAAAACCGAGCATTGAGCCCTCTCCCCCTTCTAGGATTCTAACGTCCAAAGCCCCACGCATATCGGACAACAGAAATCAAAAGCACTATGTACCTTACAATTCAATCTTAAGCCGGACTAACATCAAATAACCTAAGATATAGATTCTCTAGAATGAAAAATTCGTTCACCAAATCAATTCGCAACTCCATTGTAAAAGCCGTCGCTCTAAATGGAATAGAACCCACCCGAGTCCACGTAAAAGGTCCGTTATTAATATCGGTAACCCTCAATAAATGTGACCAGGTAGCTTCCAGGACCAGCTCTACCCTCAAATCTGTAGGAAAAGGAAAGAGTATAATCAACACCAGGGCAGGTCTTTACATCCTGCGCAATGTTGGCTTTGGAGTACTGGGAAATCAGTGTTTTTGAAAGCTGAAGTATTGAAAACTCGATATGGTCATGATTTGAAAGAGTTGGATCTTCCACTATGCTATAGCCTCCAACTTCGCTATCTACACCGACTAGAACAAGATACCAGGGGGGCGAGTTGGCCGGACTGGAAAGCTTCGTTGGCAACTGAATTCCCGGTTGGAGAACATGTCTCTGTGACTGTGAGGGCACCGGTTGCGGTGGCCGTACTAGCCACTATGCTGACGACATCGCCGATTGTGATATGAACGGTTGTTCTGGTTGGAGCAAGCGTAGATATATTAAAAACTCCGACACCGATCAAGCAATTACATGCGCCACTAAAGTCGGAGGGGTATCGCCGCACGCTGTTTCAATTTCTTCATTGCTACGCTTAGCCCGGCATAGCCGACCTCCCCCGTTCGATGAAAGAACTGTAAGGGTGATGGTCGCATCATATACCATCTCGATATCAGTCTGGGTTTGCTGCGAAATCGCATTGCGTTATGGCTACCGTTGGGGGTATTCTAGCGAGGATCTCAGAACAGGTACTGGTAGCGATGGCGGGATCATTTGTAAGCGCCTGATAGCAGTTGTTTGGAACGCAAAGTGCTTGACGTGGTATATATACATTATTGATAGGGGTAGCAAGAGTAGCCGGGATGACTAGAGGAACCAAGCCTTGAAGAACTTGTGATATCTTCATTTTCGCTTGGTGAATATATATATACGAAGATTCGCTTAGATATCGGTAGATATTAATATTTGTATCTAGCAAGATGCAAGATGCTTTTGGTTTTCGGACTGGTAGGTTGAGATTGAAGACTTAAGTAAGATCGAAGCGAGTTAGGTCGCTTTATAAACTTGTAAATCATTCCCCCCTATCAGTGCAGTTCACACAGCTCTCCCAAGCAACAGATTGAGATATCCATATTTACAGATGTAAGGGTTTCTCTTAAGCCGTGGTTACCAGTGTGAATTCAAAGCTCCCAATTGCATTGTCACATAATCGCGGGTTTTTTCGAGTGTGAGAGGTTTAGTTCAATTGATCAATTCGTTTATCCCCAAGACAGCCTGGTAGTATAGTGGGGGTTAGGACGGCCAGCTTACAAGCTTAACTCCGCACTCGCGCATACAAACCATACACCTCATCCATAGAATTTACCCTCTTTCGCTGCATTGAAAAGATACATATGTCTAAGCATATACCCAGGCATCAACTAATTATGCAGGGTCTAAATGCCTTTCGAAACTTTCTATGTACTTTTTTGTTGTTACACAAGGTTAAGCTTCACTCAATCCAGAAGGAAAAAGTTGAGAGACTAGGGTATTGGCCAGAGGATGAGCTATCTGGAAGAACGTACACTATCTGTTGGAAAGCTCAGGATCTCCTACGGTAAGTAATCTCATTCCTTATAAAATGGCCACTTAGCTTTTGACTTAAGTGCCAGATTCAATATCACAACATTTTAATTGAAAGAGTGGGTATACTCATCCATGGTCTTGGTCAATTGGTCCCAATCCCGGACGCTTCGGTGCCGGTAAACTCGTTAGTTTCTTGATCAATTGACCCCTAATGACCCTTAACGATCCCAATGACATATACTTCCCTACATAGGTTCTACACAAACAATGCTCTCGATCCCACTCAAGTTTGATCGACCTGACAGAATTCCCAAGTGGCAACAGGATATTATTCGAAGAATATATAGGTTAATCGTTTATGATATTATGCATGCGATAACAACATAGATTGTTCTGTACCTTGTGCTACGTTCTGGAACGATTCGGGATAATCAAATGTGGTGTTGTTGACGTTGTAAATTTGGGGCGCTTCTTAAGTATGGTCACATGATGTTGTATCACTCCATCGCAATGTAATCTAAGAACAATCAACAGAACACACAAGATTCTGACACGGGCGATCGTGATCAATCAAAGCTTTCGATTTCTAACTCTTAAGGAAATTTTCTTAGAATATTGATTTATCTTTGATATATTGTATAAAGGAAATCAACTACATGGGTACCATGTAGCGAATATAAAGTTGACTAAATAAAGAATGGTTCAAACAGATATAATAGCAAGAAACGACACTTCCAAAAGGACGCCGAAATGTCAAAACGCCAACATTGCAGAGAGAAAATCCAAACAAATTGAAAAGAAAAAATATATATATCCAAGAAGAATATACGATATAAACCATGTAAAACCATATTCAAATCCGACACATCACTTCTTCATATCTATAGCTACATCTAAACCATAGGTCTTGAACTCTGGGGTTGAAATTTCGACTGGTCATGCTCATCCACGCTTTCCCTATGTCCTAACAGCATCCCTTCTCCTGCACTAATTGGCCCTCTAGGTTCGCGGTCGTAATCTCCATCTGCCACGCCTCTTCGTCCCCTTCTGAAGTCTTCTCTGTAACCAGACCTAATTCGACCCTTTGCAACGCCACCTGCGGCGGGCATAGCATACCACCACGTTCCGCAAATCGCAGAGAAGAATCCCAAGAGCGAACCAGAGAAGATATCGATTCCGGCATGTTTGAAGTCGAGATATCGGGTAGCCGCGATCCACATTGCGAGGCAGAAGGCGGCAATTACGACTACGAAGGTGATTAATGGGAGCGATGGTGGGTGGAGTTTTGAAGCACGTTCGGAGCTGTGGGAGTCCTTTTCATTAGACTCATCGGACCGTTTGGCGTCGGCGTTGGTGTAAGGAAGTTTAGCAGTCGAAGTGCTACGGAGTGTTAGTACGAGAGTAGAATAGAGAAAGAGCGACAAGAATGTTAGGCCGGAGAAGGACACTAGTGGATATCGGGTTAGTTATCTCGGTACGGAGAAGACTCCGAATTGCGGAGCATAAGAACATGGGAACTCACTAGTTGAATGCCCAGAAGGAAAGCTTCGGAAGGCCTCGGAGAGTTTGTCATGATCGGTCGTGGTGCAAATCTCAGAGGTGACCAGTGGGTTCCAGGCAAGGATACCCTGAGGTCCAGTTCTAGTAGTCTTTATGATCTCTGCGACTTTGTCCCAGTCCGGTTTGCAGACAGAAATCATATGCGGTCTGGGCTTTCCGAAGACGTTCTTTAGACAGTTTGAAATGAAAAAAGCGAGGGCATCGGTAAGACCGAGGGCAAGCCATGCTCGATTCCAGTTGAGTAACTTGTGCTTCCAGACCAAAGACGATGGAGCGTTTGGATAGTTTGCGAGAGCGGGGAGAGCAGATCGAGGAGCGAGGAGACAGCAGAGCATTGTAATAACAGCCGGTCCTAATATGGCGACTATTCCGAGTACAATCACGGACACAGTATCTAAAGATTGCATTGCTAGTGTTAGAAAAATATATAGATCCAAGAAATATCAATCGTACAGAGGTACGATAGAATATGGTGTATCTTACCATCATGGTACGGGAAGCTAAACGCTGGATCATAAGGATTGAATGGTCTTCGTGCACCATCGATATTCCCCAGAAATCCGGCCGCCAGAGTGAAACCGATAACCAGCACCCAATCTAACGCATACCGCAGCGTTACCAGCACAAAATCTAGTGTACTGGGAGACACCATCTTGACTTGTCTAGTCCGACAACTTTGTCTATAACCAATACCCCTCTATGACTGTACTCGATATTTCGACAATGAAAGAATGAAACGTCGCTGATATTAATAGTGAGGGAAGAGCAAACGAGGGGGTTTGGAAGTAGAAGGTGGTCGCGTGCCCTCAAAATAGCAGCAGAAGCAGCGTGGTGGGCAACGCAGACACGCAAACGGTGTGGAAGAGAGAGAGGGAAAGGGATAAAAGATAAAGATAAAGGGATGAGGTTAGGGGAAATAAATTGTAAGATTCTTCAGGAAGGAAAGGGAAATATTCCTCTCTCAGAGACGAGTTCCAAAGTAGTAGGCAAAGGTCTCGGCTGAAACAAATGTCAGCATCGAAGCCAGGGCAGATAATTGTTCACAGTGGGAGCAGACGCCGGTCACTTTATAACCCTGAATAAACAGTCTGCACTACTACACTGGCTCAATATAAACTTATGCAGAGAAAAAATGTAAATCAGAAGAGGTAACCTAAGCTTTTCTTTGTCAGACTATCGTAGCTGGCTAACTTCAAATAGAACCAATCCTACGAAGCACTGCTGTCCCAAGCTGACACAGCCTTCGCCTTGAGTAAGGGGATTTTGAATCTCTTTCTGCTTCAAGCGCGCACGAGACTCGGTCCAATCTTCCCATTTCCCCTAGTCTTAGCTGTGAAGCTTCGTAGGCTTGGCTATCATATGTCACCCTATCAGGGCACTAGAATGTTCTGACCCAAGTTCGATGCAATCTCGAATACTCGCGATTACTTGCTGGGAAGGGCGGCGCCCAGGCCTTAGCAGCGTTTCCGACCGGACATACAATAGTCCGCATAAGAATGCTGCCATTTTTAATCGGTTTGCCAGCTTGGCTTACGACGATTTCGCTTCCTATCTTGACGAGTAGGCGCATTCGACACCTTTTTCTTTTCGGACGTGAGCCTCGTAGGGTCCAAGACAAGCCCTGGCTAGTTATGCGGAACCGTGATAGGTTTCTAGAACAAGGATAGTTTACTGTTCGATCGAAAAAAAAAAATTTCTTCGATGTGAGATGCGCTGGCTGGTCGTCGAGGCAAAGAATGGTAAGGGTTCAAAGGGGCAGCCGCTTACGTCTGGAGACTGCGCCCCCAGTGGCTTTAGTGCCCGCATCGTGAGACATTTTTGGACAATTGACGGCCAAGATCCACAAAAATCCTAAGATCCCTTCGCTGAAATTGAGTAATCATGCAACGAAGATGAGCAATTGATGGAATTCCAATAATCCGACCTCAAAATGCATCAAATTCGAGTGTTCGGGGTGGTCGCGTGGACATGTGGTACGGTTTGTATCTGGAGCCGCTCGGTTTGAGCTGTGCTCGTGTGCCTCGTGATATTCAGTTAAAACCGACTTTTTGCAATTTGAATAGACGGAGGCTCTCGGCCGCAAACACTGCATCATAAATTCTCGAGATATCGACCAAGCTCGATTCCCTTTAGGTAGGCCGTAGGTCATGCTTACACAATGCAAGCGTTCGACAGGTCGGCAATTGCATTCGAAGTATCCGAGCCGATTGGGTAAATTTTCCAACGTGGTCAACACAGACATGACATCCCTGCACCCGCATGAGTTAAATGCCGCCATACTTCGTCAGCCCTACCTTGGCGCTAAGTAGGCAGCATGATTCTGTTCCGAGATCCGAGGAGTTCATGCTATTTTATCTTGTATCAAACGGATAGACTATCTCAATTGCGTATATACGTATGTAAGTATGTTGGCTAGAGGCCGAACGAAATCGTCGCATATCAGGTTGTGCCAAACTCTTCTAGTCAGAAACCATTAATGCATTGTTCAGTTAAGTAATAGCGCGAAAGGTATAGCGATGCCCCACTGTATGAGAGGCATTCCGAAGGCAAGTTCTAATAATTTCACCTTTCGGAATCGATAATGCAGATGCCGCTAAGGTTTGGCTAATGTGGATCGAGCTCACGGGTTCGAGTCTTACCAGAAATAAGCGGACATGTGCGTCGGCGTTTTGAGCCAGGGTATCGTGAACTCAGACTTTAAATTTGTGCTTAAGCAGCCTGGTAGATGCAATGTAACATTGACCATGAACAGATCTCTACAGAACCATCTATCGTTGACGTATATGTGGAGGCGGTGTCAAAGATGACCAAGTCGGCGGGCTTAAAGTTTGTACCGTCGTTTTTCTCGGCCCCAAATCCAGTTTAATCATGGTTCATTAAGCTATTGGATGAGTTTGGAACCCTTCGACCGGTCTTGTTGTTACCAAATACACAGAAACACCTTGGCAAAATCGCGTCATAAGAAACCCTCAATTGATCAAACCGACCCCGCACCCGTTTCATCAATACTCCACTAAATATTATAAAAATTGAATAGTTGAAATCTCATCCTTAAGAGCTTTGACTTCACATCCTGCTCAGTAAGATTATTGATCGGAACGACAAGTACCTCCGGATCTTTTTTCTCCTTCTTCTTCCTTTGGTGTCTATGTATCAACCATATAGGAAAGCACGTTACTAGGCAAAAGGATACCGGTGCACCCACAAGGAAAATCGCCAACCATCGCCCTAAGCTAAGCCCTAGATAGCTTGGGGTATTTGTGAGAGCGGACGCGGGAGGAATCTTAATATGGATCTCGACCTTACTTTGAAGATGAGATATTCGAAATATAAGTAGGAAGGTTTTGCGTAATGAAACTGGTAATTGATGATAAGATTGCTTTAAGATTTCTAGATCCAGCAACGGAAGAATGGTCAAATTACAGTTCATGCATACCTAGGAATTTGTCCGCCTGAAATCGAGGCTATAAAGTTTCCTCAGAATTCTAAATTTACAAGATTGTATTAGTCTTGAGGCCAGCGTCAGCATGGATCGTATGTGTAAATTTAAGCAAATTTTTGGAGAGGATGTCGACTTTCAGAATGCTCGTGGGGTAGTCTCGAGGCCGGACGGTGTGCTTCACCAACAGTAGTTTTACGTTATGGGGTAACAGCATCGACGGAAGCCCACTACGGTAAAAACCATATTTAGATATCTACACGGATGATATTCACATCTACGGCATGCCAATATTTCACGGTCTTCATGGCTTCTTCAAGCTGTACCCCAATGCATGGTCGATTTGATAATTGAACATAAAAGCTGGGGATTTACATGGGCGAGAGGTATCCGTGATATATACGATGTTGTTTTTGCGCTGTGGAGGTAACACGTGCGATATATATATGTAGTGATACTTGAATTATAATTAACCTAAATTCTAGATATGGAGGTGCATTTCGAACCCACATTCAATCTAGCTCGTGGGTTAGCTAGCGTTATAGCCGTGCGGTAGCTTCGAAATTTTAGAATATCGCCCATTTCTAGCCAGTCATCCGAAGGCATTCTGTAGTTTCAATTGGATAAGTCAAGGAAACCTTAAATTCAATTCCTAAGGGTATAGTTCGGGGACATAAAATATGCCTAATTGCAGCCAATACCGCGGCTCCAATTCCAGGAGAAAACTCTACTCAAGGTTAACAAATCGATACTATCCGGAGCTCCTGCAACTGCTCGGAGCTCCTGTCGCTCGTGGGAAACCTATGATGGTACTCAGCACTTATAAACTTAAATCCCGAGCTAGTGAGGATCGGGTACTAGCTTACTTGGGTATATATACTTCAAGTCTCGAAACTCGATTCCGAACTTTCAGCCATCTTGATATCAACATCTTGATATATTATCGCCTCGACCTCGAGAGATAAGCATTCCAATTTTTCAGTCGGGTATCGTTGAATAAAAATTCTCTCAAGATCCAAAAGTAAAAGTGTAATGGTGAGGAGCAACCCATGACAGTTCCATTAACGCATTCCACAAAAGTGCATTCCAAGTCGAAGTTATTGGTATGTTGAGTGGCCATAGAATATCGGCTCAGAGCTATGTAGGTATACAGCTCGAGAGTTTCATGGATCGAATATAATAAATCTTTAACTATAGCTTAGCTATAAGGTGTAGCCCGCGAAGTTGAGGCCTGTCTTACCTTACCAATATACTCAAGTGAGTAGGCAAGAAGTTATCAGTTGATATATAATTTAAACACTAGTTTTACTTTGTTTTATATAGCTGCGGTCTAAACGTATAGAGTTATAGACGGTGAACGACTCGTCTGATCATGATCATGAGTTGCGCCACCTACTACCTAACCCCAGCGTGGTCACAACCACAACCCAAGTTCTAGTTCACACCTAGCCCAATATAATATCGAAGCTGAAATGCGGCTGTAACCTCACATGCATGCGCATCACATTAGAAACAGTGGAACCTAAGATATTCCTCTGCGGTCAGATATGGCATTTCCATGATCTATGTGGCTACAGGCCGGTAGTTACGGCGTCTTTTGTCGCTGTTCAATATTCCCAAGCTCCGTTCCTTCTAGAAGCCGTATAGCTGCTCCCTACCAAGCCCGCTAAGCTTGTACCCCAGCTACTCGGCTCCGGTTCTGGCTTGCAAGCCCTATGAAAATCATCGATGTATGTTCCAGGATCAAATTGCACAATCAGCGCGGAGCTAAGCTGGAGGGAATGAAGTAGGTCGAGCACGCCTTCCAGGTAAGCTACCAACCGAAAAGGCACCCATGATCGAAACCCGGTTTCCTGTTTACATGAAACAGACGGTTACACACCGGCCTAGTCAGGCGGGCAGCCTTCGGAGTACAGATCAGAATTCGGTTGCACCCGCTTGTCTTTTTGCGAATGCAAGCCACTGCCGAAACTCATTTTAAAAAAAAAAAAAATTTGCGAATCCCTGGCCGTTTTCTGGAGGAGATGTCTTTGTTGGCCAACATCTAACAATATACAGCAAAATGCGCATTTTTGAAAGTCAAATCAATAAGATTCGGATTCTATCGCAGTTTCTGCCTGATTAGCTCTTCTGGTCCTGAGATTGCACCATCAGCGAAGAAATCCGGTTTGGGGTCGCGCAAATGTGGTCATTTATGCATTGGAAGTGGTAATCAGTCCCCCACATGCGCAGTTCCTGTATGATACCCAAGCAAAAGAGGAAACTCCATATGTAATATAATCATCCTTTCGCAAAAGCGAGGCTAAGACAAGGTGGTTGCACATGGCATAGTTACCTTGTTGCAGGGGTTAACAAGGGCGATGGCGAGCTTCCCGTCCTTCTACCCATCACGTTCGCCGTTTATAACTTTAAAGAGATAAGAAGCAAGCAAAGTCTGGACGATTTTCCAGTCCAAGACTCTCTTTTTTTTCTTAATTTTTTTCTAATTGTTACGTGGAATTCGGAAGGTACGTTTGCATGGACTGTGAATTCTTGTCCGCCGCATTGCATTTCCATTACTAAGATAACCACAGCTGTCTGCTCTCTTTACAGCTCATATAGTACCCACCTCTTCGCTCCAACATCTCCACTTCCCCGGAAATACTTTCACCTTTAGTATTATCCACAGGAAAACCTACATCGCCAAGTCCACCACTACCGCCGACGTCATTCGCAGGGATCCTCCCAAGCCTGTCTCAAAATGGCAACCAACTCAACACAGAATAACCGTGAAGCCTCGCCAGACCCGGACGTCAAACTCGGTGCGGACGAAACTGCGCGATCAATCGTTGCGACGAACTTTGAAAATGTACAAGATGATGGAGTACTCGAGGAAGGATCGTTGGATCCGAGGTATCGAGCTAAGGCGACGATTTTGAATGCCGCAATGCAGGTACGGATTCATCCTTTTATGTAACTTTATTCTTTTTTCTTCCAAGTTCGCGGTACTGATGCTAGGACTTGTAGGATATGGGTTTCGGAGCTTACCAGAAGTATGTACTTGAGTAATTGGCGCCTTTGAGGCGGTGGGTTAGCTAACATCTGGGTTTCCAGATTTCTGTTTTGTGTTTGTGGTATGTTAATCTTGCATAAAGTCTTATATTAGGAAAGTCATGCGAGCTTATACTAATTGTGCCTAGGATTCGGATGGTTCATCGACAATGTAAGCGACCACGATTCGAGGTATTTTTATATATTATGGGTGAAGACTGACTTATATTTTTAGATGTGGCCACAAGTCACCGCGATGTGTGTTCTCCAGATCCCTTTATAATCCTACTGCCGACTAACTTTTTTTCTAGTATATTGTCATCCGTCCAAAGAGAATTCAAATTCAAACCGCCATCGCTTCTGGCTTTATCACAGAATATCGGGTTGCTAGTCGGGGCTGGTACGTTGGTGGACGCCGGCCTATCTTGAGGGTGTAGAAACTAAGGATTTATAGCTGTCTGGGGTCTTGCATCCGATATCATTGGTCGACGAGTAAGACTCCATCTATATTTGTTATTTCCCAAACTATGCTAATAATAGTAATATAGTGGGCGTTCAACTTGACATTACTAGTTGTTGGGGTCTTTGGTTTAATCGCCGGAGCCTCCCCTAGCTTTGAGGCTCTTGGTGTCTTTGCTGCTCTCTGGTCTTTTGGTGTTGGTGGTTCACTCCCAGTTGGTAAGTTTATAGGTTTGAATTTAACTAGCATCGTGTCGAGACTAATTAATAATACAGATTCCGCCATCTTCCTCGAGTTCATCAATGGCAAGTCGCAGTGGACATTGACACTCCTTAGCGTATGTCGGCCTCTTCTTCATACCCAAATGAGCAAGACTAAGTTCGAATGTTTAGATCTGGTGGGCCGGTGGTCAAATCGTTGCCAGCCTCATCGCTTGGCCTCGTAAGTCTTCGGACGTACATCGCGGAGAATATTAAACTTTTCTAACATCTATGCTGTAGTAATTGGAAACTACGGATGCCCCGACGCTGATACTTGCACCAAGGACAATAACTGGGGATGGCGATACTTCGTCTTCACGTAAGCGACATTTTCTGAAAATCAACTAGTGCTATCTAACTTGACTTGAAACAGCATGGGCGGCCTTACGCTGCTCCTCTTCGTCATCCGGTTTTTCATCTTTAATATGTATGAATCACCCAAGTACCTCATGGGCAAAGCCCGCGATGCCGATGCCGTCGAAGTGGTCCACAAAGTCGCCGAATACAACAAATTCGAATCATCCCTCTCACTCGACCACCTTGAAGCCGTTGACCGTCGTTACCGCTCATCAGAGTCCGACAGTAGTGAACGCCCGCAACTCGAAGACTATACCACTACATCTGCAGCTCTTCGACGAACCCTTGAGAAATTTAAATTTGATCATATTAAAGCATTGTTTAAAACTAGACAGCTGGCATATTCTACTAGTTTGATTATCTTGCTGTGGGGAATTATTGGACTGGCTTTCCCTCTTTATAACGCCTTCCTGCCGTTTTTGTTGACGAACCGGGGTGCAGAGCTGGGTGACGAGTCGTTGAGTACTACTTATCGAAACTATGTTATCATTGGGTGAGTGTTTATATTCTATTCACACAACTTGGTTGGATTGCGCTAATGGTGCTTAGTGTTTGTGGTATTCCTGGCTCTTTGCTTGCCACGGCGGCTGTTGAGCTTCCAAGACTTGGAAGAAAAGGCGCCATGTGCATCTCCACTGTTTTGACAGGTGTATTCTTGTTCTTGAGTACAACCGCAAAGACAAGTAGCGCCCTCCTTGGCTGGAACTGTGCCTACAGCGTTACTTCGAATGCGATGTACGGGATGTAAGTATCCCTCCGATTCAAACCATCATAAAAGAGCTATGCTGATGAATATCCTAGTCTATACGCCTATACACCTGAAATCTTCCCCACTTCTTCTCGTGGCACTGGAAACGCATTGGCTGCTTGCGCTAACCGTGTATTCGGAATTATGGCGCCTGTCATCGCTGGATACGCGGATCTAACAACGAGTGTGCCCGTGTATGTTTCCGGAGCACTATTTGTTGCAGCGGGAGGAGTGATGTTGCTTTTGCCTTATGAACCGAGGGGGAAAGCTAGTATGTAATTGTAATGGTTCTCGGGGACTCTTTTGGGGTGGTTTAGTAGAGTAGATTGGGGGGTGTAATTGTAGAGGATTTCTGAGGGCTTTAGACCCCTCGTAGTGCACTGTCGCTACCATTCTAGGTTTTTTTTACATCCTAAAATATTTAACAAGGGGCCTTGATTCATCAAAGTAGGGTGTTTAACCTCCGGGCCATTTTTTATTTTATTTTCTTGGGAGGATGTTTTCTTAATATTTGGTACTTATGTTCACGAATTCATGCCAGATTTTTTTAAGGTGCTGCAGCGCTGTTTGAGGAGGTGAAGAATTGTAATCGTGAAACGTCATTTTAGATCTATCTATCGTACAATATAATATCAAGTATCCGACTTGATTTATAACCCAGATGCTGCCAAAAGTCCAATTACATACTATCAAAAAAAAAAACGTATATCTACAACCGCACCTCCTACTCCTTCAAAGAAATTGTAGAACACCAGATATATGCGAGCCGAAAAGAAACCAAAGAGAGCGATAAATCACCGCTTCTTCGGGGGGCGCATCTCCGGTCCGAAATGCCCGGTCCTATTATCAGCAGACTTTCTACTCCCGTCCATACTTCTGACCCATCCGAATACCCTGCCGGCATAAGTAGTCGTTCCGAATCTATCTTCAGCACCGGCCAAGGCCGCTTCTTCCGCTTCCGCTCTTTCTCTTGCAAGCCTAGCGTTCTCTTTACGTCTTTTGTAGATATCTTGTAATGTCGGAAGATCATCCGTCTCGAGTGATAGATCCGGATCGGTAAGGTCTGAGAATGGGTAGTAGCCTAGTAATCTAGGTTTATAGAGTCTTTGACCTCTTTCGAGGGATGCTATTTTGTCGAGGTCTTCTTGTTCGAGGGTTAAAGAGTTGACGCGGAGGTTTTCGTAGGGGTGGATAGCGTCGTCGAGGTATGGGATTGAGATTATGGAGTTGGAGTTGTTCCAGGCCACTAGGAGTTGGCGGACGTTTATTTCGTATTTTTCGGCGATGGAGGTTAGGACTGGGTCTTGGAGGAGGGCGGAGTAGGCTTCGCTTTTTTCGGCGGAGCTGGTGCCGATGGGCATTGTGGCTGCTGGGGCTGTAGGTTGTGGGTTTGTTAGTTTTATTTTAAATTGGTGGGAGAGGGTATGGGAAAGACGGACTTATTCCTAAGCTTTTGTTATATTCTACGAATTCGGTTTGTTGGAGGTAAGGTGTGATTTCCATTTGGTGGACCACTGGCTTATGTTTTGCATGTTGAAGCAGAAGGTCTAATTCTGCTTTCGAGAAGCCTGATATACCCAAGGATTTTACCTTCCCAGCTTCCAATTGTTCTTCCATTCCCTTCCAGGCCTGGATAAAATCTATTTCCTTGCCGTTTTTATCTCTCGGTGGGACCGAACGGTCTGTTTTCGAGGCCCAAGAGACGGGCCACCGCATTATCCATAGATCAATGTATCCGGTTCTCAACCCTAATAAAGTATGATATAACGAAGCTTTCGGATTATGATGCCACCAACTATCCAACTTCGCGGAAACGAAAAGGTCCGAACGAGTAATATCATTCGCAAGCGACCAGAACGAGTTCTGTAGGTACATCTCCGGCCGATTGAACGCAGAGTTCATATCAATATGTCGATATCCCTTCCATATCAAATTCTTCCATGGTCTAGGCTTCTGATCACGATGTGTATATGCTTGGTAACCTAACGAAGGGACCGAAAGGCCGTTCGAAAGAGTAAAGGTGGGTATAGGCCGGCTGACGAGGTTTCGGATGCGTAATTGCCGTTTTGAGGCTACGGAGGGGCGTGGACGGACTGGGGCGACGGGAGTATAGGTTGGGTATTTGGCGTCGAGGGCGGCGCGGATGGCTTCGTAGTCGAGGGGGTCGTCTTCTTTGCCTACCGGTATGGGGAATGTGGTGCCGAGGTGTCTGAGGTGGGGGTGGAGGAGGAGGGGACGGGATGCGACCCGGGAGCGGGGGAGGGAGCGGAGCATGATGCGGGGCGACGGTTATTGAAGCATAGGGTTTTGGGTGGGATGAAGTGTGGTTATGGAGCTGATGGTGGTTTGGGGCGGGTGAAAATTTGGTGTTGTGTTGGATTGGCGGTTCGGGATGTTCCGAGAAGCGCACCACGCAAGGCAATTGATATTAGTACTTTAACGGACTGTCGACTGCGCTTTCAGTAAAAATATAAATTGGTAGATAGTTAACTAGTCCCAACGAGGGATTTATGATTCCAGATAAGAGGACACAGGTTTAGGAATCTCAGTGATAAACTTGCATGGTACGTATACTGATACCGGTTGTCTTGTAAAACCAGCCAGATATACCACTCTGATATGCTCGACGTTCCTTTATTTGACAGATTAAGTCGATATATATTGGCTCGGACTAGTACGGTTAAAGGCAAGAAATATACCAATCGATAGATCTGTTATTAGTCTGCAGGTTAGTCTTTTAATTAATGATTTGTTCTACAGCATTCATCTTAAATCCCAATGTTAGTGAAAGTCGAGGTTCAAGATCTTGAGAGAATTCGAACGTACAAATATTACATGTCAGCCACTCAACTATAGTCTGAAGGAGCTATAGTACTTGGTTAAATTATATTCCTTCCGGCTCATAAGTTAGAGTTATACGCTGAAGCCACCTAGTGGGCCAATGACCTTCGAATTCCAGAATTCTCTCCCAGGAGATGTATCCATAAGAACACGCGTGAACAGTCAATTTATGGCCATATTCATATGGCATAGTATGTAATTACAAGAAGTAGTATATATATATTGAGGATCATTCGATCCATCAAACCTCTAGATCTATAGATCAGCCGGGGAAAATTCGAATAGAATTACTTGGATTCAATGGGATCATTTGCATTTTGCCTGTAAATAAACGGAATCCGAGGATTAGCTGCTGTAGTAACAAAAATCTATCTCCAAACACATTGTGAGGAAGTGAGCATGTAGGCTCTGGGAGCCAAGCAGCAATCTAGCTGTCCCATCAGCTATACGCAGGAAGTATGCAGAGAATAGGCGTGTAGGCAGAGAAAGACCTGAGAGACTGAGAATAACAATAATATATATATGACAAGACAAAGATGCGATCTTGGAATAACAAAGGAAAATCGTTGGACAAAAGGAAAGCTATTTAGAAAGAACGTCGGTAACATAATTTATAGAACAAGAATGCCAAGATACGTTAAGAACAAAAATGCAACGGAACACTGCGACCACCTATTTCCACCACAAAATGTAAGCCTTATGACCGGCAAATATGATAAATCAGCCACTCAGGTGCATGTGTATCTCCTTCGACAGTGAAGAACGTTGGAGAATGTGCGTTGTGGGGGTTGTTCTTTCTCACTTACCCGATTCGGTTTAACGTGGTTGGCATCTCAAATCCGAACTTTTTTACTCGTGTCGACTGATTCAATGACCTAATCCTTGACTAACTCAGTTTACGGCTCGCAGTTAGCTGTAATGCCCGTGAAAATGTTCCAGAAAATTTAATTAATTCCGCGCCGTGCGTGCTGTGCAGGGCTCAATGGAGGCTTTTAGTTTTTTCCTTCGAGTCATTTTTGTGTATTTTATGGGAGCCGGGAAATTTGTAATCTCATGCCATTCAATTGATTTTATTTTTTTTATTTCTTCTTCTTACCCTTGATAGCTTCAAGGCTCTGGCTATTTCTGTCTTGTCCTCCAATTCTTTTCGTTCTTTCGTGCACTTTGCATTCCAAATTTTTTCGGCACCAAGACCTCATCAAGCGCTCCGCTATCATCGGTCCTTGATTGGCCTTCAGCCTTAACCGCTCCTTCCGGTCTTCTCTTTGGAAGATACACCTTTCCTTGGCATAAATGGAATAAAACCCGTCAAGATGGGGGAAAAGAAGCAACGAGGGATTAAATATCCCTTCTGGTAAGCTTTCTTCTTTCCTTCGATACTCGAGGCTGTTTGATGTCCAATTGCAATGGGTTAACGCCGACACCGGCCACGTTATAGGTTTGGAGGCGCTAGTTCTATGTGTAAGCCACACAACTCCTAATTCGATATTCGCGACAACTTATTGTCGATACGTAATTTATTTTTATTTGTTTGGCGGTTGTCTGGAGGTGGTTATGGCGATGCTGGTTTCTTGGAGCGTAACTAGCGAAAAAGTTGTCTGACAAGAAGTCTGGTTGGAACTTGGATGCAGGGGCTGCCGTATTCACACACCCACTTGACTTGAACAAAGTACGATTGCAGACGGCAAAGAAGGTTGGAAATGGACCCAAGCCGGGGATGATCGATACGTTCCGGACGATATTCAGAAATGAAGGTTAGACTGCTGGTATTCTTGGAGTGGAGAAGAGAAGAGAAATGCTGATGGAGATATTGGTTCTACTAGGATTCCTTGGACTGTACAGCGGGGTATGACTTCGGATGTCTCGGAATAGCTTGAGGAGTGAAGGCTGATGATAGAATTGCGGTTAGTTGACGGCTTCGCTGTTACGACAAGGTCCGTACCGTTACACGAGCATGGTTATTCGAGGGCTGCTAACAATTGGATAGCTACTTACTCGACGGCCCGATTTGGAATCTACGAGGAATTGAAGGGAAGGGTCAAGAAGCCGAACAAGGAGCTACCCCTGCCAACGTTGATAGCACTGTCGAGTACTAGTGGATTGTATGGCTCTCCTATCTATTTAGGTACTTGGGCATAACAAGATGAATGGCTAACACCGCCATAGCCTAGGCTCCATAGCTGGTAACCCCGCCGACATAATTAACGTCCGTATGCAACAAGACGGCGCCCTCGACCCCTCCAAACGTCGAAACTACAAAAATGCCATCGACGGACTCATTAAAATGGTCAAAAACGAGGGGTTCGCATCACTTTTTCGGGGTGTAGGACCAAACAGTGGGCGTGGCGCCTTGATGACTGCGAGTCAACTTGCCAGTTATGATGAATTTAAGATGTTATTGCTGGGTACTGGTGTGTTTGAGGATAATTTGACGACACATTTTGCTGCGAGTACGATGGCCGGAGGGGTTGCGACTTTGATATGCTCGCCGGTTGATGTGGTTAAGACGAAGATTATGAGTTCGCATGATCCCGATGTACGATCTTCCTTCATAACGGATTTCTAGGGGCTAGACTGATGGAGTAATAACAGGGTATTCTTCATCTGCTGAAAGAGACGACTAAGAGGGAAGGCATGGCATGGGCTTTTAAGGGGCTTTTGCCATCTTTTATTCGATTGGGTGGGTTCCCAAATCCAAATATGAGAGAAGAATTCTCAAAACCAAAGCTAATCGCACTGGTTAATAGGTCCTCACACAATTTTAACATTTGTTTTCTTGGAACAACATAAGAACCTTTGGAAGGCAATCTATACCCCTCAGGAAGAAAGGCTCTCTTAACTTTATATACCCGAGATTCGCAGAAGAGGGCACGAGTACATATGTGCATATTACATACTTACCATAGATATTTCGATCCTACGCGCATGCGGTGCTTTCGGTTTACATTCTTGCCCATCTTTTGTTTTACATCTCGGCAATTTTTGCATCAGATCACGAGATTGATTCCCCTGCTTGTTTTTGTTTTTATGTCCTTTTGGCGTTAATGAGGATAAAGATAAAGATAGAGATAGAAGGAGGAGATTTGAATGCGAATAGATTTGAGATTTAGGCCAGGCGAGCGAGATATCTAAATTCCGAATGCATGATATATCGATAGATGTATTGATAGTGAAGGAAGTTTAAAAGTGTACACCCATACGATTTACCCTTCGTAAGAACTTTGTCGTTGACCTTGCATGCTCCTAAATTTATTCATGAAAAGACTTAAATTAAAAAAAAAAAGGAATAAGGTAGGGAAATGACGCAGTTAGTGTATACCTAGATACAACTAGCATTGCAATTTACAGAGATATAGGTATAAACCAGAGACTATACATATAAAGTTTAACTCTACTATATTTTATACTCCGATAATAGTCGTTCGGTCATTTATGTCCCAACCACAAGTCCCAAACGTTGAATGCCATGATAACTTACAGGGTGAAAGGTTCACGACTGGGCTTATTGGCTTGGTGCAGGTGTTATTGTTGAACTGGGTGTCCGGGTACCACTCGGCCCTGTGGTTAACGTTTTGGTATCCTCGATAGAGCTAGAGGTCGACATGGCCGTACTACTAGTACCAACGGGGCCGGTCGTACTCTGACTTGAGGATACATCAACGGTCGATGGCGACACTTCATGGGAGGCTGGTGTACGTGACCAGGTTGATGTACTAAGTGTGGACTCTACGCTTACAGCCGTCGTCAAAGGAATAGTCGTACCAGTCCCCGCTGGTTTTGCAGAAGTATAAACCGTCTTCCAAACCACGAAAACCTCACCAGTCCTTCCAAATTTATCCGTCGTCATCATCGGGGCCACCGTTTCAGTCCGATCATATCTAACACCTGGCTTTGCACCCGCCGGCCCTGGGGGTTTTCCACTCCTTAACATGTCTTTGTACTTTTCATAGTCAGAGCTATATCGGGCGACTCCGACGCTCGTAGTGCTTGTGATTGTGACAGCGAAGGAAGGACGGTATATAGTTGGTTTTGGGATACGTGGGATCTTGTGGGTATACCCTGGACCGTCGGCGGCGTGGAAGTAGTTCATTTTGGGAAACTCGGTGACGGAGCCGTTGATCGAGGTTCTTACGGTAGTAACTTCGGCGCGGAAGGGGTTTAGGGCGCATTTTACGGGGGTGCCTTCGTTGTAGTCAAGCCTTGGGTCAGCGCGTTTGGCCTTTGGGGGTTTCTTCTCGTCGCCTTTGTCATTTTCACCGTCTTTGCTGTTTTTGGAGGTATCGAAGCCGCAGCTGGGGGTTCGGAGACCATTCCAGGCTACCGAGTATCCGAATTTAATGCGAGGGTAGGCGTTTGCTTCGAGACGGTTCTTTGCGGCTCGACCGTCTTCGCTGTATTTTGACATGAAGAAGGCTAGGAGGCCGGAGACGGAGCCGACACCTTTTATTTCCCGTTAGTGTCGATGAACAATCTTTTAGAGAGCATATTACAATTGGGGTAATACTTAGACGGATGGAATAAGGAATCGTGGTATAGGCGTTCAAGTTCGTATGATGCAAGATGGGGACACGGATATCTTGAGCTGGAGCATATACCAAGACGCTGCTCGGTGCTTGCATTATTTTTACGCCGTTGCTGTTCACGCCACCGACTACTACGAGGTTTGTGACATTGCCGGTGTTGGCGCGGCGGGCGGGCCAGCTGAGGAGTGGGTCTGGGCTTTTGTCCTGATATTATGTTAGTATCTATATTGCTTGGGTATGATCGCATGGGGCAGTTAAGAGGGGGGTCAATACAAGTAGCAATCCAGTAGCTCTTGTGACCATAACCACATTCTTCATTATTCCAAAGTCTTCTAAAATCCCATCAAGGATACCAGTAGCGGTATTCATAAACTCTTTCTTACTCTGCGTCATATTCTTATACTGCGGCCAACGAATAAACTCCTGAGATCTAGCGACATGAACAACCGGATGTGAAAAGCAGATTACAACTTTCTTGTTTGGATTTGCACCGCTGGTGGTTTTTATGTGATCGTGCATTTTTACGAGAGCGTCGAGGTAGGTTAGGATGTTTAGACCACCGTCGGCGTCGTAGAGGATTACCATGTATGTACTTGCCAGACGAGCGAGACCTGATACTGCACCGATTACTTTTGCGGCGACATGGCTGCCTCGGACGGAGGTGTCGGTGGGGTTGGGGGAGTGGTCTTCTTGTCGGTCCGAGGGTCTAGGACCGCCCCAGATCCAGCCGATATTCTTGGGGTCTTTTTGTTGTTTCCAAGCGAATGCCTGAGGGTGATATATTAATATTCGGATAGGAAGACTATAAGTGGATACGGTGGCTTACGCTGTGGTTCGCATTTATACCGCCATCAATAATGTAGACAGTTGAATTTCTTCCGTCGTTTTCGTCAAAGATATACTCATCTTCCAAGTCCAACCCTGGCGGCTCAGTTGAGAATACAGCGGTATCTTGGGTAAAGTCTACACTTCGTCGAAGTGATGATATTGAATCATCGGGCTTATTATTATCCTGGCGCTTAAAGAGGAAAGCATGATCACCATCCGGACTTCGCTTTGCGAAAATTTTAAAACCTTGGAACTTTGATACACTACGGGTTAGGAGGTCGCTTGTTCTCTGGCGGAGTGATCTCACGGGTGTTTCTCGGAGAGATAGGAGGGTCCGTTTATGACGACTTCGGAGGGTTTTTTGGTTGGAGTTCTTTCCGCCGGAGGGGTTGGGTGCTGGGTATTGGTCGTTATCCTGGGGTTTGGGGAATTTATGATTGTAGATTTTGGAGTAGTCGATGTAGGCTTGGATCTATATTCATATTCATTAACATTAATCTAGTCCGTATTGGACACCCACGATAATAAGACAGCACTTACACCATCCCCATGCGTCCGAATAAGGTCCAAAAAATTTCCGTAGTAAGCTTGAAAACAGACAAACACAAGACCTAAAGCTCTACTCTCCGATCTATAGCCGATTGGGGCCTTTGAGTCTTTGCTATATCGTAATCCATCGATCCGTTTCGTCAAGTTTTCTTGCCATTCGGAGTCTTTGCGGTATTTGGGGCTGAGGAATATACAGGCGAGAGCGAGGGTTTTGGCATCGTAGTTCCAACCCACTTTCTTGTCGACGATGTTGTCGAAGGGTACGCCGTCTTTGCTGGATTTTGGGGAGGTTTCGGGGGAGGGTTCTAGGAAAGAGGATGGTTTCGGTGACGGTTTGGGGGATGGGGAAGAAGGGGGAGAAGGGTCTTGGGATGGCTTTTGGGAGAAGGAGTCTTGAGCGGATGTAAGCCCGAGGGAGAGGAGAAGGTAGAAGGTTAAGAGGAGTAGGCGCTTCATCTTTTAGTATTTGCATATGACCCTAATTCAGACTTCTAGGTTTAAGGAGTATAAGGTATTTAGCATCGAAATCGTGATACAAATCAGTATTTTTGATATTTTTTCTTCTTGTGAAGAATCCTTAACCACGACAAGGGGGAAAGGGCGACAGAAGAGAGTGTGAGGATGAATTCGAACAATCGATACATATTTTGTGGGAGATACTCCCGTTAAGCCAGCTACCATGGGCGAAACTTCGAGGCGGTATTAATTTGTCCTCATGCGAAGATATTGGTATATAACTTTCACATATAATGCGGAACTTGGGCGGCTGTGTAAGTTATAAAAAATCTAGGGTATATTACATCAGAGGAATAAAATGGGTTACTAAGTTTGCATTGAAACCCAGTTTAGAGGCCTAAAAGCTGCGGGTGGTCGCAACAGTACTACGGTGAGCCTGACGTGCAAGATGGATACTTTATACTCGAGCTAAACAGCGTAGTTAGTGGCATGGTTGATAACATTTTAGAGCAGTAATGTTGCTGTTGTGTGGCGGACTTCATTCGTTTCAGAAATAGTTAAATTCGTGGCACGAGGAATTTATAGTTCTTCCACTGGTCTCAATGTATATAAAAGTCAAAAGGAGAGTGATTTGGAAGCCCAACATATCCAAATATAATTATAACGCCAACATTGATATCATGACGCAGCAATCTACAGCATAGCGGTGCTCATAACGCTTGGCTTGAGACCCTGTTGTATTTTAAGCAGCCATGTGTTGCATGGCGCTATTCCTAATTTAGCCGATTCCCCCAAATTTTTGGGTCGCACAGCTTTCAGAAATTTTTCAACCTTCGATTTGAAAACTACCCAAAACTTCCACCCCTCCATCGTCACCAGCACTGCGACAACGGCACAGCTATAAAGCTACCATTAGATCGCAATCATGGCCTCTCTAGAGGAGAAGTTGGATCGCATTCGAACTCCAAATCTACAAAATCAGGCACAGGTATATTCCAACCGTTTCTTTTTTTTTCGTTTCTTTTTTTTTTTTTTTTTCACTGCCTCAGTTGGTAGTTTCATGATGTTAGCTAACAGTTGTTTATAGACTGCAGTAGTGCTAAACGCCCTCGAAACATCGCTACGGGAAGAAAATCCCAATGAGCCCCTTACATCCACAGCCTACTTTTCTGCCTTACTCTCCGTATTGAACCAATACATCTCCGCCGACGGAATACTCAACCAATCCCTCGCCGCAGCTGTTGTATACCTCCTCGACATTGTCACACCGTTCACACCAGAAGCACTCCTCCGTGCCAAGTTTTCACAGATCCTGTCGTACCTTGCTCCGGCGATTACACATCCCGACGCTGAAGCTCCATTACTGAAGTCTAGCATTGGATGTCTTGAAACACTGTTAATCGCTCAGGATGCCAATGCTTGGGCTGTGCCGCAGATCCAAGTCGGGCCGAAGAGAGCGATTTCGGGCCTGTTGAATTTAGGACTAGATCCTAGGCCGAAAGTTCGGAAGCGCGCTTTGGATGCTATCAAGTTGGTTCTTCAGAATCCGCCACCTACGCCTTCACTGGATCATCCGGCTACGGAACTGTGCGCCGAAAAATCGTTGACTACACTTGTGGAGTTTGCGAAGCAGGCACCGCGACATGGGCAGCATGATCCAAAGACCATACATGCGCTACAGTTGGTACGAGCTGTTGCTACGGCTTCTGGATGGCCATCGAAGCGGATTGAACCTCTTGTTGAGGTTTTGCTTACAATTGCAAAGTCTACGAATGAGCTTATGACGATATCGTCGCTTGATGTGTTTGAAGTTATCTTTTCGAGTCTTAAGGACTCTATGGTTTCTGCGAAGCTTCCACAGTTGCTTACGGCGATATCTGAGCTACGGCCTTCGGCGAATGATAGTCAATTGTTGCCACCTTGGCTTACGGTTATTGCACAGGGTTATGGGGTTTCGGCTGAAGTCTCGCCATCGGAGACATTCGCACAGTTACCGGAGTTGTTTGTGACTATTTCTTCGTTTTTGGAGAGTTCGGCGTTGAATATTAGGTCTTCGGCTTCACAATGTTTGATTGCGTTGACGGCGACTTGTATTCCTTCGGATATCTTGAGGAAGATTGGGAAGAAGGAGGATAAGATATTAAGAGCGATCGCGGGTACTGTTACGGGCCTGCTGAGTTTGAGGTATCAGGGGGCTTGGAAGGAGGTTTTTGATGTTTACAAAGCACTATTTGAGAAGTTGAGGTGGAAGGCTTCGTTATACCTTACGGACGTTGTTAAGGCTATCGGGGAGCTACGAGCGAATGATGGTTTCAACGGGAAGAAAGAGGCAGATGAAGTGCTCGTTGCTGCGGTTAGGGCGATGGGACCGGAAGATGTTTTGGGGGCTCTGCCGCTAAACCTACTCAACTCTTCGCCCACCAACCCGGGTCGAGCGTGGATGCTCCCCATCCTTCGCGATGGAGTTCAGAATACGAATCTCTCACACTTCAAATCCGAGTTTATTCCACTTTTCAAGGCACTCTTTGAAAGGGCACAAAGCTTGTCTGCGTCGCAAAAGGAAAAAACCATGCAGACCAAGATTTTTGAAACGGTTATCTCACAGATCTGGGGTATCTGGCCTGGATATTGTGATTTGCCGTTAGATCTTGAGGAGAGCTTTGATATGGGACTTGCGGAGGTTCTTGCGAATGTGCTTTATTCGCACGTAGAGTTGAGAGTTAGTATTTGTCAGGGATTACAGGCGATTGTAGAGTCGAATTTGGCGATTTTGCATCTTGCTAAAGATCCTGAAGGAGATGATGACGACGAGGAAGATAGCGAGGAAGACGATGCGATTGAGGAGATACTCTTGCAATCGAGGGTTACGAAGGCTGATGCGAAGAGAAATTTGGAACACCTCGGAGGATTTGCGACAAATATGCTGTTGGTATTGTTCAACATCTACAATGAGACTTTGCCGCAGTATAGAGGGTATATACTGAATTGCGCGGACGCGTGGTTGAGTATTACGAAGGAGGAGGAGATCGCAGGGACTTTTGATAAGGTTACTGGGGCTTTGCATCAAGCTTTGGTGGAGGAAGGGGCGAAAGAGAAGGCGCAAGGAGCGAACCAGCCAAAGAAAACGGGGCAGGAGTTACCAGCTATGAGCCATAATCTTATGGATTTGATAGTGACTATTGCGCCGTATCTACAAGTTGGGAGCTTACCGGTGCTCTTCAGGGTGGTTAGCTCTTGCGTGGGGAGGAAAGAGGATGCGCAGATCCAGAAGAAGGCCTACAAAGTTATTCCAAGGATCTGCGAGAGTGAAGTTGGAAAGAAGGTTTTGGAACAGCAGATTGCAGAGTTACAGGAGTTGTTGAGGGGGTGTAAAGATTCCACGGGGAGTTCGGCGAGGAGGGATAGGTTGGTTGCTATTGGGAAGGTTGTGGAGATGTTACCAAGGGAGGATATGACTTTCATCTTTGAGAGTTTGGATGAAGTTATTCAGTGTGCGAAGGAGGTTAATGAGAAGGCTAGAGCGACGGCTTTTGAACTGTTGGTTGTGATGGGGGAGAAGATGAAGGGTGGCGGTGTTATCAAACGTGGGAAGTTGGGGGTTGAGGGTGAAGGGGATGTAGAGGCTAGTTTGGAGGATTTCGTGCTGATGGTTTGCGCTGGACTTGCGAGTCCTGAGGCGCATATGATTAGCGCGACGGTGACGGCGGTTACAAGGGTTTTGTACCAATTTAAAGGTAACGTATATATGAGAGATTATTTTCAATGGTTCGATGCTAACTCTGTAAACAGATGACTTGAAGCCAGAAACGGTTTCTGAGCTGGTTACGACTATGGACGCTTTCTTGACAAGTAACAATCGCGAGATCGTTAGATCTGTTCTTGGATTCGTTAAGGTGTCAGTTATTTCGCTACCAAAGGAGCTTATGCTCCCTCGACTGGCAACGTTGATACCCAATCTTATGACATGGTCACACGAGCATAAGGCGCATTTTAAGGCGAAGGTCAAGCATATCATCGAACGGATGATAAGGAGGTTTGGGTACGATACCGTGGAGAAATACGTCCCTGAAGAGGATAAGAAGTTGGTAATCAATATCAGGAAAACGAGGGATAGGAAGAAGAGGAGAAAGGCGGAGGCTGGGGAGGCTGGGGAGGAGGAGCAAGAGGAACGCAGGACGAAGAGGAAGGGGAAGTTTGAGAGCGAGTTTGAGGAAGCTATTTACGGAAGTGAGAGTGAAGATAGCGAAGGGGATGAGGAGGGGGATGTTGATATGGAGCGGGGAGCAGGAGGAAGAGGAGGGGAGGGGAGAAGAAAGAAGGGACATCAGCAATTCATTGTGGAGGATGAAGAAGAGCCTTTGGATTTGTTGAACAAGAATGCGCTGGCGAGTATCAGTTCGACAAGGCCGCAGGCGAAGGGGAAGAAGGTCATCAAGTCGGATATCAGGACGAATCGGTCTGGAAAGTTTGTCATTGGGAAGAAGGATGGCGACGATGGTGATGATGACTTGGAGGAACCGGAGTTAAATATTAATGATAAGACCATTGCGAGTGGGGAAGTGAGGGATGGAATCAGTGCCTACATCCAAGCATTGAAGGGGAAGGATGCGGTTCAAAGGGGACAGAAGGGACGACTGAAGTTCAGCAATCGACGAAGGAAGGATGAAGTTGATGATGATGACGATCTGGATATGGATGATGCGGACACAACAACATCAACATCGAGCAAAAAACAGAATCATAATAACGACCGCCATCACCAGAAGAAAGGAAATAAGCACGAGCGAAAGGCGTCATTTGGCAGGAAAGGTGATAACGGACGGGTGCAGAAGCCGCCCAAGAGCCCGTCATCATCGTCGTCAACTTTCAAGCAGCGAGGGGGCGGGACAGCAAGCATTGGCAGGAAGAAGTTCTAGTTAGTTAGTTCAAAGAAGAAGAGAGTGTTTTACCATCCCGTGATGATAAACCAAGTGAAGCCTCCTTTGCTTCATTTATCATGGGTCTGGGTTTACCCTGGACGGGCGGAAGCGAGATTAAAACGAAGAACTGGTGGGCCCTCTTGCTTGAACATCCGCTGGCAGTGATTGGATACAAATGTTTAAACATCCCATCCCCAAATCATAGAGAAAAAGTTATCTCCTTTTGTTTTTTTTTGTTTTTATTTTGCTATCGCGGTGTACAATATGTAGAACAAAAAGTTGAGGTTGAGGTTTTGTGTGTTTATGTTTCCTGTATGATAGATAGAGGCGAGACTAATGCGGAACATATGCAGCGAAGCCGTCGTGATCCTTCTCGCAGCTGTCGTTCTGGCACAGTCACAATTATAATCAAAACACCATCCAGAGTATGCATGCATCCCAATTTTGTATTCCATCACGACCAGAGATATCACCATCACCGTCACTATCATCACGAACCACGAACCACGCGCAATGCATGCATAGTCTAACCTCTTCAGTGACTACTTAGTAACTTATATATGCTACTTCTTCGGTAAGCATTTCCGACTCCGAACTCCGAATCTCGTAACATAATATCGGGCTAAGTAAGGTCTAGATAACGCCTGAAACGTTTAAACGTACCGCTAGCTCCCCTGAAAAGACCAAAAAAACAAAACCGGGGGTTCAAATCCAAGTTCATTCAAGTTCGAGCCGAGTCGAGTTCGAATTCAAGTTCGAAAGTGGGCCCATCTTAGCTGTTGTCCATTGCCTCCATCGCCAGGCGCACCCTTTCGAATTCCTTCCCGTTCCCTCCACTCATTTCCCATCATCATCATCATCATCACCACCATTACAGATCACCATTATCTCGATCTCGGCTTCGTCTCTCCGGTTTCTTCGACTGTTCATCTCATCGGGTGCATTCTATACCCCATAGCAGAGTAGCATTAGCAGCCAGTTCAGTTGGCATTGCATGCATTTGGTTGTCCGGTGGCGCCAAACCTGTTATACATAATTAAACCTGTTGGCTGGGGAAAACTGCCTGGCCATTCCAACCTCACCGCTACCATTGGCTGGTCGTCATTTCAGCCACCGTTTCCTGCTTCTCACACCGTTTTTTCGCCTTTAATTCCCTCTTCATGTCGTCGTCTCCGAAGGCTGTTCCTGCGACATAGAAAGAAAGACAGAAAGATCGAAAAGGACCGAAAGCGAAAGGACAGGGTGCAGCCGACCTCGAAACAGAAGGTGTCTTTTCAAGCTGGACCCTGGGACGACCAATATACTCTCCATTCGGACGACCAGATTAGATAATTATCTATATCTAAATCCACATCGACATCAGCCTCGCACTGTACCGGTACCTATACCCATATTCACTTCAATGGGTGGGCTTCTGCTGGCTTATTAGTTTCCGAACCTTGACAGTGAGCTAATATAGCTCTTTCATCCTCGTCACCTCGGAAAAACCGACCATCTATATCGATCCCAATCCACTTTATATCTTTCTCTCGGACGAGATCGAGGACACCCATCATCCGGATCAATTGGAGGAATAGACACATACAATGGCGACAACCTCCACGCCAAACTCCAAGGCTCCCCCCGCTCGTCTCAAACTTACACCTAACAACCCAATCAACGCCTCCACAACCTCCCTTGCTCGCTCCATCCATGTTCCCAAATCACCTCTCAGGCGGTCTCTCACCGACACTCGAGAAGCCTTGGGTCTCAACCTCAAGCGCATGATAGGAACCACAACTTCGTCTCCCTTTGGTCTTGCTTCTCACGCTCCTTCCGGCTCAATCGCCTTCTGCACTGGTGCCGCTGTATGTGTCGTAAAAGTCGACGAAAACCTCCATATCAAATCACGCCACTTCCTTCGCGCTCGCCCCTCCGCCAGCGCACACCCCTCCACGTCTGCCGGTCCCTCATCCTCGGTACCTAGCACACCCGAAGCCCCCTCCTCCAGCCGCATCCGCTCCTCCATTACCGCTCGCGACTCAGGGATCGGGTTCAGCCCCATTCGCGAATTCGATTCTCCAGGCAAAGGCGAAGAAGGAAAATGGTCAGTTCGCGATCGCGTAAAAGCTGCTTCAACCGTCAGCTTCTCTCCGGACGGACGGTACATTGCTGTCGGCGAAACGGGTCACAATCCTCGAGTTTTAATCTACAATATTTCGTCAGGGCTTGAAAATGCAGGGAACGATCTGGTGCCCTTCGCGATATTAACGGAACATACCTTTGGGGTTAAGAGTGTGGCGTTTAGTCCTTGCTCGCAGTTTCTAGCAAGTATTGGAACGATCAATGATGGATGCCTGCACATCTGGAGTATGCCAGGAGCCAAGGGAGGGCCGGTGAAGTTGCATTCGAGTAATCGATGTACCAATATAGTGCACGATATGGCTTGGATAGGGAAAGGGCTTATTACGTATGCTTCCTAGTTTGTTGTAAAAAGGAGGAAGGAGAAATGCTAACAGAGCGATTGGACGATAGAGTAGGACTTCGTCACGTCAAGATCTGGAAGATGGAGGAGGAACCCGCAGTACCGTCACCGCAGGCTAATTCGAAATCACTACACATGATATTTGAGAAGTTCTCACATGGGAAATCGAAACAACCAATACGATCACAGGGACCGAATGTACTCAATGGACGGAATGCACTTCTGGGCCCGTTATTGGACGAAACGTTTATTTCTGTTACAGCGATCTCGGACGGCCGTGCGATTATTGCGACCGAGAAGGGCGATATTTGTGTTATCGATGACGGATTACAACGAGTGTCAAAGGTCGCGAGCGCGGATTCTGGAGTTACTTGTCTAGCAGTGGATACGCAAAGGAAATTTGCGTGGGTAGCTTGCAAGCAGGGGACTATAAGGTGAATAGCCATCCTATTCTATGCGTGAAACTGATGCTTATGGAGGTCATACAGGACACTCAAGTTACAGGATATTGCGAACCCGTTAACACCGCCAGAATCACCATCGTCACGATCTGGATCTCCGATTCTACCTCTAGGGTGCAAACCTGCGAATGTGATCGCTATGGCTGCTATGGGGCAGAACTTGTTTCTCATCGATACCAACCGCTCGATCAAGGTTGTTAGTCTGAAATACCACGAGGGCCTACCGACACCGGACAGCGTGGCGTATGAATTTCCGGCACACAAAAGCGCAGTCAACGGTGTACGCTTAATGCCGCCATCAGCACACATTCAGGCGGATTTCTTCACATGGTCGGCTTGTGGGACTGTGCTATTTTGGGACAACCACGGCAACAGTCAAAACGAGCTTGTGGTTGAGCTGGAACAACCGAAAGATGCCGAAGAAGACGGGAAGAATGAGTTGAAGGTTGTGGAATTCTCGGGTACCGGGGAGCTGATTGTTACCGGTGATAAAGTTGGGGTTTTAAGGTATGGAATTCGCATATTATAAAAAGTATTATGAGGAATGTGAAGAAGATATATGATGGCTAACTTGGGCGACTTTCCACCGGAAACAGAGTAATCCACGCATCTGATCGAAGCTCCAATTATGTTGTCAAGGCGCACTCCGGGGAGATTATGTCAATATCGATTCACGAAGGCCAGAAATTCACAATCATCAGCAGTTGCGCGAGGGACCGAACGGTACAGCTGTTTACAAAGAAGAAGCGGCCGGGTTCGGTTTGGACGCTAACGCAGACATTGGACGAACACACGGCAAGCGTTACAGGTGTTATGTTTATGGACGATGGAACGAAGTTACTCTCCGCGAGCGCGGATCGGACAATTGTGGTGCGGGAGCTCGCGGTTAAGGAGAAGGATAATGGAGAAATCGACATGTTGGCATACCTTGCTGCGAGGACAATTACGTTAAAGGCTACGCCGTTGCATATGGCAATGTTTAATGAAAATTCACCGCTGTTGTTGACGAGTACGACTGGGAGACAAGTTTTCCGATTCGACATTACAACTGGCAGGGAGCTGCATTGCTTTAAGTGTACGGATGAGAATGGCGAGTCGGTTATTTTGGATACGGTTACTCCTGGGAGGGATGTGACATTCGGGAAGGGCAAGCTGATGGCCGGGATTTCGAGTACTGATAAAAGTGTCAGGATCTATGATATGGCTGGGAATCTGGTGGAGAGGGAATGGGGTCATACGGAAGGAGTTACAGATGTTGCAATGTTTGAGACTTCTAGAAGCGGGGAGGATGGGACGCGGTTGACGTTGATTAGCACGGGAACCGATGGGACGGTGATGATTTGGAGTTATAATTCGAAGCTTATTGGGGACGGGGATAGTGCCGATGGGATCTCAATCTCGGATACGACAGCATCAAAAGCGCCGATTCGGAAGGTTTTGTCGAAGGCGGAGATTATGGAGCTGACTACGGGCAAGGGATCTGATGCTGCGAGTATCGCTTCTGGGAAGACGAATTATAAGGAGAATAGGAAGGATTCGTTGCTCGGGGCGGATTGGGCCAGTTCGTCGGAAGTCGAGACGATAAGCCCTACGCCCACGCCATCAACACTGCGAAAAGTGGAGAATAGTCCCGTGGCAAGTAATCCTGAGCCAACCAATATACCGGCGACTGCTGTTCCGACCACCGCTACAACGAATAATACAGTTCCTGCGGCTAGGTCGAGGCTTACTGAACGGCCTAAGAGTGCGATAATATCGACAAGCCCGCCCAAGCCACCGCCAAAGGGATCGCATCGGAATTCGGTGGCGGGTATTCCGAAATCTGGGACCACCTCTACGACAAATCTTGCTACGCCGACGAAAGGAGATAATGCATCGAGAGCACCTTCGAGGGGTTCCAGAACGACGTCGCGGACCGATACGACAAGAAGTAGCCATACGGATACGGAAACTAGCAGTTCAACGGGGACGGTGAAGCGGAAATTGAGACTCCCGACGCGGCCGCGGGACCCTTCACCTTCAACAATGGCTTCAAGTAAGAATTCGAAGTCGGCGTCATCAGGTGCTGGGGGCTTGTTGGCTTCTAGACGAGGGTCGAATTCTAATTCCTCACGGACGTCTTCGATAAGGACTTCCGGGGCATCCGGGGCGGCTGCGCATAGCAACAGCAGCCGAGAGACTAGCAGCGAGATTGCGAATGCCAATGCCCTGTCCGAGCAGATGACAAGGAGTTTGGGTGTGTTCAGGCGGCGGGTGGAAAGTACTCAATACGCGATTAAGCCTGAGGTACGCAAGGAACTAGAGAAGGAGTTACTGGCTACGCTAAAGTGTATTGGATGCCCTGTGCCGTCAGCAGTAACGCCTATCGTAAGCATTAGTGGGGACGAAGGGGCCTTGAGCCCTAGGAGTTTGGCGAACGGGGGACCAGCATATACGTATGGCAGCGGCCCGGCTGATGGGCTGGGGCTTAGGATGGACGACCAAATGATGGCGCTTGTTACGACATACTCGGAGAGATTACTGAGTGTGGTTCAGAATAGTCTGCCAGAGTTGGCGAGTCCACGACCGAATTTGAGCGGTCCAAGGCCAGGGCGATGAAAGAAGTTTTGTTTTTTCTTTGGATGTTTTCGATTTCATATTCTTTGCTATCTCTTTTTCGCAAAGGTATAAAAGTCTTTTTTATTGCTGGCGGAATGCATGGCGCAGGAAGGAAGCTGCAATTCATTTGGGATTGCGAAGTTGCTTTGATTCCTTAAGCTCACCTTTTTTCCTTTCTCCTCTCTTTTTTTTTTGGATTATATCTTTTTATGGGTCTTTACTTACTCTTTTTTTATGGGAAGGCTTTATGGGACTTTTACTTCTTTTTTTTTCGTTGTTCTTTGGTTTCTTTCTGCTCATGGATTCCCTTATGTCTTTGCTTCTAAGCCTTTCTTTTGTGCATGGCGTTCTTTCTTTTTTCTTTTTACTGTTTTTCCTTCCCTGATCCTCATCTTTTTTTCTTTGCTCCACCTCCGTTCTTATATATATCCATCCATGGCCTGCGGCTTCTTCAGTTTCCTTTCCCCTTTCATTCCCCGTTTGTTAATACCAACCATTGCCCTCTCCATCCCACTCTCTTCGACTAAGATATTCGAGTCGAAGGAGAAGGTGGATCGGAAGGAGTTCAGATTTCTATATCTTTTGGATTCTATCATACATACTTTACAACTTATATGCACACGCTAGAGTCGGTGCGGGAGGGATCTTTGAACTTTGAATCTTGCTTTATATACTTTTTTTTAAAAAAACTGTTGTTTTGGACAGAGCGTCTAGACATCTTTCTGCGGCATATATATCAAGAGGGAGGAGGTTAGTTAAATTATCATTTAGCTATGTAGTTCATAGCGGGATTTGGAAACATTATTTTTACCTATCATATTATACGGGGCATATGCATTTCGAGTATACAAGATTTTGCGTGTTCATTAGGAGGACTTGTGTTCATGAGTTCGATTCCGAGGCTCGCAGTTGTCGTCTCGATGTTTGATTTGGTACCGTTGGTTATATTACTTTCAAGCAATTAAAACTCGGTATCCTGTTCTTTCTTTGTTTTTGCTTTTTTTTTTAAACAAGGAGCGATCTTCCGCTACTATACTCTAGCTACGGGACTGTACTATACTTACTCTTCTTTCGGGGTTTATGTCATCACTTCAAGACTACCACTATTTTCATTCAAGTGTCTGTTTATCGCAAGGATGTATGTGCATGCATGCCACCAAGGCTTTTTGCGCATTAATGAGTTATATTGATTTTTTTTTTATGTCATTAACATTCTTTAGGATTAAATCAAAGCTGGCTGTGGTTGAAAGTCAAAGGAAGAAAAGAAACCAAAGCAGATGGTGAAAAATCAAAAAATCCAAAACGTCGTATCTATTACTCCTGATATTCCAACTCTTAAAAGAAAAATGGCTCTTGCCGATAACCATTTCGATCCTGCGGAAAAACGAAGAAGAAATCTACCGACTTCCGGCCGGGAAATTCTTACTAAATAACCATTAGCACTCCTATTGCCCCATGAAAGAATATTAGAGGGGAAAAGAAACTTACATATTCAACAATACCCCCTTGACACTCCTAATCTCCGCCTTGACCTTTCCAAACTCATCTTCATCACCTTTCCCCTGCGCCCCAGCACCACCGGAAATACTAACGTAAGGCGGTAAATAACTATTCGCGCTGCTACTGCCGCCGTACGTCGCCTTATAAGTGATATTATTTAAATACTCCGTCAGATCTTTTACATTGCCACCTAATTCCCCGCCATCGGATTGAACTACATCGTCCGCTTCATCCTTCAGTGACTTCAAAAGTCGTTGGATGCGATCTAGCTTTTCATCCGGTGGTAAAGACGTTGGGTCGGAAGCCGAGGCGATTGAGTGGTGTGGAGAGGTCTGGGTTTGTGCGTCTACGTGAAAAGTACGGGTTGGTAAAGTCGATGAAGCGTAGGAGTAAACACTTTCCCTGTCGGCTTCATCATCCAGCAGATCCGCTTCAGAGAAAGTATCCGACGTTGTACGGGTGGTATACTTCGCCAGAGGGTATTTATGTTGTAAAACCCCAAATGGAGGGTTTGGATGCGTTTCCGATGGTAAAGGGCGATGTGCTAGGTCTGAGAGCTTTTGGTTCATTTCGTCGAGTTTGGAGAGGGTGTGGGAGGAGAATTCGAGGCGGGAGTCGGTTAAATTGTCGAGAAGGGGTTGGAAGTAGTATTTTGTGGCGGCGTAGATGGTGGCGGAGACGCCAGCGAAGAGGTATGCTCCTGCGGTTAGGGTTGCGGTGTTGAAGATTGGTGGAGGGGGTGGGGGTGGGGGGAGGTATTCGGGGAAAGTGACGATCGGAGCTGAGCCGTTTGGTCGAGGGGGTGGGGGGGTTTGGGGGTGCTTGGTTGTGTTAGCAGTTTGTGAAATGTAGAATCTTATGTAGATTATGGGAAATAACGGGGTATTCAACGTACTGTGGATGTACCGGTTGATACCGTAGACGAAACCTGAACGTTCCGCTGAGCTCTATTGCTACTCCCGGCGCTAACAGAGCTCTCACTCGGCATCGGCGGCATAGGAGGTTCAGCCTGTACCATCGACTTCTTCATCCCTGACTTTGCGAATTGCCAGCTCGGGACGCCCTTTTCGACGGGGAGGAGGCCATCGATTTCATCGCGGGTCAACCCCTTACTTTCTAGAAACGCGATTTTTTTTGTTCGCGTGGAGTTTTGGACTTCGGATTCTTGGAGGAAGCGGAGGGCTTGTTCGATTAATTGGGAGCGAGTGAGAGGTTTTGTTTCTTGTTCTTCCGGTTCGTCTTCCGGTTCCGGAGCGATACCTTCGACGGGGGTTGGAGTCGGTGCGGCGGGTGATTCCTTCTCGGGCGACGGGGAAGCTGTGGGTTCAGCTGGGGTGGATTGTGGCTCCGACGGCTGGTCTTTCGGGTCGGTATCGTTGGCCATGATGTATTATATCTGTAGATGGTAGAAGGCCCTTACGCGACGCGCTGACGGGGAAGTTGGAGATGCTCTGGTTCGCAGTCGGGGAGGTTGGAGATTGGAGGTTGCTGAAGTTGATGTTGATTTGATGTTGACATGCGACAACACGCGCTGGCATGGCATCCAATGCCTCGGCTCAAAATGCTGGGGCCGAAGCCTGATAAACTGCACAGCTACTATACGGAACCAACATGCTATTATAATATCTACTTGAAGTTAGTTCTAGAATATGAATAGCTTGTAATTGATAAATAGAACGGAATATAAAATTCAAAACGATCATAATTGGTCAATCCCAAAGGCTTCAGCATCGTCGTCGTCGAGGACAGTATATTTGCATTTGGCAATGTCCCGTTTGGGAATCCCGGCCCAATTTTCGGTGGTACAAACAGAATCCAACATCCTCAACACCAAATATTTTGTGTTGACAGCATCACGAGAATATCATCTTTTTGTCCTCGACGAGATAAGAGTTTACAGGCTACACAAATAATACGAAGTTATAGGGCATCTACGGTACTACGATGATTACCGCAGGGGCCAGTTACGAAGTGAACAGAACAGCAAAGCAAAACTACGGATTTGGACGTGGAAGTGTTAAAGTTAACGTGATCAAAACATTATCATATTGGTTTTTGGGGGTCCCACCCCCGACATTAAGAAGAAGAAGAAAAAGAAGAATACGACGGCACCGTTTAGGGGCCATTGGGGTCCCAGACCCATCGCCTTGGCGGCCACCCAAACCAAGGGAGCGCGCGTGGCCACATTGCCCAGACGGGCAAAGGGTCCACGCGCCGGGGCCCCCCTGGGATGAAGTACCCGCCAGGGGCGACGGGGTACCGGTATCGTATGGGGTTCCACATGGGAACCCCCAAAGCAAACGTTGCCCCACTGGGCTCCATCCCGACAGCACTGCCGGGCATTCGCGGCACAGCCGCTAGTCGTGAAGCTCGGGGGGCAGCAATTCGTTGCTGCCCCCCCGACAGAATCCTGGCGGCCTCCTCGGTCGCCACCACCTTGTACTTGGAGCCTTCGTGGACTCCCGAAGCCAACTCAATCTCACGGGGCCGTGGATCAACCGGGAGAGTGACAATGCCAGAGTCAACACCCTTAGGATCATTGACTGTGGCATCGTCGCCTCCTTCGGCGACCGCACGGCCCTCATGAATGATCGAAGGCTCGGGAGCCCCCGCGTCCGTGGGCGTGAGTATTGGGTCGCCTGGATGCGCAATGCCAGCACTTTGGGTGGTTGAAGCTGTCTTGCCAGCGGACATTGGAGATTTCTTGCTCTCCAATGAAGGCCGGAGCTCTGCTCGCTCCTTAATCGACAACTCCTGAGTCTTTTGTTCCTCTGCAGCCTTTCTGGCCAGTGCACATCTTTCTTTCTTAGCGAGGGCCCTTGTGGGGGTCACAGGAGCGGTGCCTTGGTGTGACGTTTCGGCCAAAGGTGAAATAGAACTTGGCAAGACTAGGGTTTCCTTGGATTCCTTGATGGACGCTTTAGCCTTGGTGTCCTGAACTTGGCTTTTAACAGCGAGAGGTTCAACAACGAACTCGATAGCGGCTTTTGAAGCTGCAGTGGTGTCCTTCTTTGGCTCGACAGCTTGAGCGACGACAGAAAGTTCGCCCTTCTGAGACTTGGTTGGGCCAACAGGGCGAGAAGGTGAGGCAGCGGAGACGCTTTGGGTCTTTTTCTTGACAGAACCCCCACCACTGGCTTTAGCTTCGTCGACGGTAGATGCAGTGGCTGTATGTGTGGGAGCGGCCAACTTAATCTCATCCGATGCGAGCTCAACAGTCATATCCATAAACCATTCCCCGGTAGATCGACCATCTTTCTGATGTGATAGAAGTATGGTACTAGTGGCCAATGTTGGGAATTCCTTCATAGAATCAATTACAGGAATACGGGCCTCGCGCTTCTGACGAGGGGGTTTACCAGATGGCTTTTGGTTCCTCTTGGGCAATGGCTTCTTGCTTGGTGTTGAAGTCTTTGCAACATCCGGTTTTGGGAGAACTTGGTTCCGAACAGCTTTCATTTGGCTCTGAGGCGGGGTAGTCTTCATTTGACTCTGAAGGGGGGCAACTTTCATTCGATCCTGAGGGGAAACAACCTTCATTCGACCCTGAGGGGGGGTAGCCTTTCCTTGGCTTTGAGCATGCCCGGACTTAGCTTGGCTCTGAACAGGAAGAGGCTTTCCTTGAACCGCCGGAGCCTTGGTGTTTGGCTTGCGATGTGGAGAGGGAGGTCGAGAAGGAACGTTTTTCGTCGGGAAGACGGCAATGTGACCATGGCCGGCGCTTCGCAGACCCCTCATTTCCATGAACTTGTGGGTTTGGGGGATGTCATGCCTCTTCGCTCCAACTTTAGTCCAAGATGAATCTTCTTCCTCGGAGGCCTTGATCGCAGCGGCAATGGCTTCAGGATCGTCATACAAGTCAGTGTCCGGTTCGGAGGGAGTCGAAGCCCGACTCTTCGAAGCGGTTGACTTGTCATCAGAGTTCTTTGCAGCGGCCGGCTTGTCCTGTTGAACAGCAGGTTCGGCAACAGCTGCGCCAGGGACCGTGCACGGGGCAACCTGGGCGATTGTCTTGCGACGACGCGGCATTTTTATCTCTGCAATGAAATGTTAGACGATTTTGACGAAACAGAAGCCTTCTGGAGTAATCTACCTCGTTTTTGAGGAACTGGTTTAGTGAGTTCTTCAACGGACTGTGACGGAAGGTCTATGTGTAAATGTTAGGTTTTACTCTGTTAGGAATGAAAGGCATCCGAGGCAAGAAGAAGATGAAAGAAAGGAGTCTTGTTCATCTCGAATCCTCATCGAAATCTGTACCCCAACGAGATGCATCTGAATGACGATCGAGAGAAGGAAAGGGTAGTCAAGGGATGAGAGCTTGTAGCGGGAAGAGGGAAAAGTTTAGATGAGGGGACGTTTAGAGGGAGAGGTGTAGATGGCTTGACAAACGGAGGTGTAATGGGAAGGACAGGTTTAAGGATGAGACTGAGAGGTGATAGGAGAAATAGGGCACCACGGCTGCAATGATGATTGATGCAGAGGGAGATAGAACCCTCGAACAGAAGCTTCAGATAATACATAATGGGGTAGGTTGAATGGTTGGAGGAAAGGGGGATAGAGGAAAGTTCGCGTTCCAGAAGAGGGGGACGTGTTGGTGAAGAGGAGGAGGGGGGAGGGAGAAAGAAAATTATATTTACCAAGGACGATATTTTTCCTTGGTGGAGGATTGACAACAGCGTCTTGCTCCACTACCGGGGAAGGTTGTTCGGTCTGTTGAAGTGCAGCGACGTTCACGGCTCTTGCTCTGCGTCTGTCTTTCTTGGCTGAAGTTATAAACAGCGTTAGGATGGGTTTCTAATGTTAGGAACGAGCTGACGAAAGTGATGGTGAAGAAGGGGGGGGTCAAGAACAGAAGGGGAAAGGGAGGAAAGATTTGGTTATGGGTGGAGAGAAGGGGGGGTCATAGTGGACGTTCTGCGTCGAGGGTTTCAGACCCAATACTGCACGACCACATCGTCTACGGTGCAATGGCAAAGAAGGAAACAAACAAAACATGAAGACATACCTCTGTTCTTGATGTGATTTTGACCTCCAACAGACACCTCAGGCAAGGGCAATTTCTCTGCTTCTTCAGAAACCTCCATCCCACTCTTGGATGCATCAATAATTGGCTCCAACTGATTCGATCTAACTTCTGCCCTCCCGATAATGAGGTCGTCAATAATAGACCGTGTCTGCCAATTCGCAACATCTTTAGGTGTTACGACTTCTGCTGATGGCGTCTCGTTCGCCATCTGGGACAGAGCCGAAGAGGCATCTATGACTTTATTATCAACTGGAGCTTTAGAGGGAATCTCGGGTCTCTCGATACGTGTGATTTGCGGTCCTTTTGCATTTGGAGTACCTTGGATTGGTTCTTCACACAAAGTTCGTATGTTTACACGGTGGGTATCGAAGCAAAGTCGGCTCCTGTGCTTACTCCGTTCGATGGTGATCAAAGTAGCTCTCCTGGTCTGCTTCCTCTTCTCTCGTCTCTTTCTCCTTTTGTCTTCTCGCTTGCTGACAACGGCGGCTTCGGTAGGACGTGATTTTTCCTGTTGGATAACAGTGTCTGAGGAATTATCGCTCAACGGACCGGCATCGACCATCTCGACATCCTCTGATACAGAGGCTTGAACGATCAAAATTCGGGAACCCCTCGAGTGAACGATGCGGGAGATACTTTCGTCCTCGCCTTGGGTTAATTTCTTCGTAGAATTTCTGAATCCGAGATGGCTTTCACGCGGGCAACTCCCATGTGCCATGCGGTCTCGGAGACGATCAATGATCTTCGGGTACACAGGAGCAAGGCCCCTCAAGCCCTGCAAGTGCCCATTGAGAATACATTCATCCCAGACAGTGATGAAAGATTGGAAAAAATAGGTAGTCAAAAGGGAACGACAGAAAACAGCACGGGTGTAAAGGGTTTCACCGCTTTGATAGGTATTGGTGAGCTTACGGAAGAACTTCTCACCGAGTTCGTCAAGTCGTTGCATTGGATGCTTGCGAGAGGTCATGAAGGGAGAGTTGATACGGAAGGAATCACCGGTGATAACATCGATGGGACACATCCAAGCGTCGAGCGATGTGAGTAATGTTTCACCGACTTTACCGTGAACGAAGTGGTCGATGCTGACATCGTAGACAACCATATGGTAATCGCGAAGGATAGGAGACTTCCTGACGGTTTCTACCATTGCAGTAATAACCAGGCACTCCCATTGAGCGGCAGTTATCATGTTGCTGCTCAAGAAGTGTTGGAGGAGAGCCCAGCCGCCGTAGATCTCTTTGATCATGTCCTGGAGGACTTGATGCTCCTCGAGTAGGAGCTCCTTAGCACGCTCTTCCCAGACGGGGGAGGCTCGTCCAAGATTCTGCAAGTAGGCAAGGACTCTCGATCTGTCGGTGGAAGTATCGGAGCTGACGTATTTGAGAAGACCGGTGATGATGACCTCATGAATACGGCTCATGACATGACGATACTGAGATGCCTGAGCTTCCTCTTCCTTATCGAGAAAATCGCCGATGTACTTAATATTTCCGGGATGTTCGTTATGAGGAGGGAGGGGCGTCTCTCGTCTCTTGGGAGGGATAGAATTGACCAGTGGAGACGCTGCACGGAGACGGACGAGCTCGATGAGCTCGGTGGCATGCCTGGGATCATCAATGTACAAGACACTGAGCTCACCAAAACCAGGAAGCAGGGAGCTATTGAGCTTGAGCTTATTGTTCATTTCGTAGCCAGGAGGGAGATGCATGAGTACCACGTTGTTGGCAATTCTTCTCGTCTTAGGGCGAGTGCCACCTTCGGCCCTAGCGATGATCAATTGTTGGAGACCGTTGGGCATCGTTGCAGGGATGATTTTATCGCGGGGTAAGAGACTCAGGTGAAAGAGCAGGGAGATTGCTGCAAGAGAACGATTAGTATTATCCGAGAAGGGATTCTACGACTTCAAACCGAGCCGAATCGCGAGAGGGACCACACCTTTTGAAGCTGGAAGGATATCGGGAGATGAGGATGGAGATGAAGTTGAAGCTGGAGGTTTTTCGTTGCCAGACTTTGCAAAAAGAATATTTGTGGGGGATGGAGAAGAATAGTTGCTTGGGGTAGCCGTGAGCGAAAAGATATAATAGAGTGAAGGGAAAGCAGCCATGAATGGCCTTGAAGAGCGTGCTCCGTAGGGCTCGAGAGGGCCGGCTATCTCAAGATCACTCCGCAAGGCTAGCCAAAGTCGCTCTGATACAAGATTTATGTCACGGATTGTTCACGAGGTTCAGAAAGAGCATCGACAAGGAAGGGGCGGTGGGGAATTCAAATTTACAAAGGGTACCGGAACGAGGACAAGGATCCGGGGGCACCAGGCAAGAGACTGGGAATGGTAGACTTCGGCAATGGTGCATCTCTTTCGATTTTATACGGGCGAGGTTAGTACGGACGGACGGTTGAATATGAAGATGATACGATCGAGAGGGTCCGAGACTTGTTAGCATTACAGTTGAGGTTGTAGAAACAACACGTTCTATAGAAGGCACCAGCAGATACTCGATAAAGCCACTATCGATACATCTCGCAATTGTATATTCACCGCCTAGTATACGATGTCTTTAGGGATCTGATATTGACAGTACAGATACTATACTAGTACCGGTAGATATTGGAACTCACAACTATCCGTCTGGTTGTGTATCTAACATTAACGTATTTGAATTCGAGGCCTAGGGTTCAAGCCTATCTCGATACTTCGCTAACTCTCTAGCGATTTTCACTACCAATGGGCTCCTATAGCCTTCCAGAAGATACTCTCAGAGCTCAATAGCATATATCATTCTGATTGATATTGTAGAATAGATCGTTATATGCGATTGTAGCATGTAGAACCCGAATCCCCCCAATATAATAGATATTCCATCGAGACAACCGAGTCTAGCTCCCATCCCCTCCTTTATTCTCCTTTAACCTCTTTTCTCATCAGTATCATCCAAACCTATTCTATTAACCTACTTCTTGCTCATCCTTATATCGGACGATATATACACGTCGTTGAGAGAGGAAGATGTGTTGCCGTGTTGGTGGTTTGTTGCAACGGTCCCAAAATAGACAAGCGTACGTGCAGTATTTCACGCAGGCTTCGTCTGAGGCAGCCAATCAACTGCCGCGCGCCGAGTTGCAGGTGGCAGCCAACCAGCCATCTCGGTCTCTCTTCCACTCAGAAGCACTGTTCCCCCTTCGATTCTTTCCCCGAATATCACCATCCTGTCATCATCCTACATACATTTACATATCATCAACCTTCGTCTGGCCATTCTACTTCCTCGGGGACGCGATTCTGAGAGTTTTCTTCGAATTCTCGTTCACCGTACCCTCTCCCCCTGATTCCACTCGTTCTTCCCGAATAGCCTGCGTAAGCGGTGCTAAGACGCCTGAACGATGGCTGACCCAAACAACGTTGCCGCTCTCCTCGCTGCCCTCAGTACGTTCTATCTATAACCTCACCAAGGCTTCCAATTTCTCGCCATCTGGCACTAACAAAGACCCTTCCTAAACTAAATAGCGAACCAGCAACAGCAGCAACGTGGAGCCGGTGTCCAGACTCCTCAAACCCTTCTTGCGAATCTACAACAGCAACAACAGCAACCATCTGCTCAACAGGCTGCGAATCCAAATGCCCTTGCTGCTCTGCAGTCCCTTCTAGCCAATGTTCAGCAGCCAGGTGCCCCTGGAGGGGTCGCTGTTCCTCCACAGGGCAATTTCCCTCTCCCTCAGCCGACCGGATCGGGTGCCTTGGACCTCTCCAACATTCGCCCGTCAAATACTGGGTCCGTATCACTCCAAGATGCAATCGCGAAAGCTAGAAACTTCGCGTCTGAACGTGGTATTCAACCTGGTTCCTACCAACGTATGTCCTGTTATCATGACATCCTTCCCGCTTACTAAGGAACCAACTAACCTCTTTTAGAACCTGGTGGCCCTCGGGATTTCGATCGAGGTAACGGTGGTGGTAACAACCGACCATACAACCAGGATGCAAGGTCTCGCTCAAGATCCCCCGGCCGTGGTAGTAATTACGGTGGAGGTGGTGGTGGTGGTGGTGGCGGTCCCCGTGACGGCAACTTTAACCCTAATCCATACCGGGACGAACGACGAGGTCGTAACCAATACAGCTCTCCCCGTCCTCGAGACCGGTCGTTTAGTCCTCCCAATCGCAACCGTCGAAACTCCCCACGGGGATACCGAGAGCGCTCTCCTCAAGGCGAAGGCAATATCACCGATCATATGATGATCGACGCGTCCCTAGTTGGTTTGATCATTGGCCGTCGTGGTGAAACTCTCAAGAGAGTAGAGGAGATGAGCGGTGCCAGGGTGCAATTCGTTGCCGACAGCAGGGGAGAACCGGAACGTGTCTGCAACATCACCGGTCCAAGAGCCGCTGTACAGTCCGCTCGGCAACAGATTCAAACGATAATATCTGAGAATAGTGCCAGCAGTATTCGCGACGATCACAGGCGGAACAACTATCATGGACATGGACACGGTCACGGTAAACACGGTGGTGGCCATGGCGGCGGCGGTGGAGGTGGCGGAGGTGGCAGCGGGGGCAGCCATAGCGGAGGAGGTGGTGGTGGACCTGGCGGTGGTGGCGGTGGTGGTGGTGGTGGCGGCGGCGGCGGCGGCTCTGGGAAACAGGACCCGGCACACCACCCCGTCCTGAAGGAGGGTGGTAAGTACACCAAATTCCCCAATTGGTGCTTCAAAATCTAATGATTTTATAGAGAACAGCATGCAAATAATGGTACCTGACAAGACTGTTGGTCTCATCATCGGCCGTCGCGGGGAGACCATCCAAGATCTTCAAGATAGGTCGGGATGCCACATCAACATTGTCGGTGAAAGCAAATCGGTAAACGGATTCAGGCCCGTCAATTTAATCGGAACGACGGAAGCAGCAATGCGTGCTAAAGCTTTGATTATGGAAATCGTTGAGTCTGACGTACGCCCCGGTCCCGGCGGCCCCGGGCCTCAAGGAGGTGGGAGTAGCGGAGGCGGAAGCGGAGGTGGAGGCGGAGGCGGAGGCGGAGGCGGCGGTCGCCAACAAGGAGGTGGGTACGGTAATCAAGGTGGGGATAAGAATGGTGAGACTATTCGTGTTCCGATCGATGCCGTTGGAATGATTATAGGAAAAGGTGAACGAATCTCAACCCTGTCGATTCGGCTCAAGCTAACTTGTTACCGTAGGCGGTGAAACGATCAAAGAGATGCAGAATACGACAGGCTGCCGTATCAATGTTCTGAGCCAACAGACCTCGGACGGTGAGCGTGAGATTTCGTTATCTGGTCCTCCAGATGCTATCGCTCGTGCCAAAGCAGCCATCGACGAAAAAGTTGAGACAGCAGTAAGTGTTTATCGTTCGTTACCTCCAAACGAAGGCAAAACTAATGTAACCCTTCTACAGCGTCGACAAGGCCAATTGAAAGGGTCTGATATGAATTCTTCCGGTGGGCAAGCCTCCCCTGCCGGCATTGACCCGCAAGCCTATCAGCAAGCGCTCAGCGCTTATGCTCAGGCGGCGGCAGCTGCCGGCGGTGGCGGTGGCGGACCACCACAATCCGGATCTACTGACCCTGCGAATGACCCCTACCAGGCTTACGGTGGGTACCAGGCGTATGCTCAAACATATGCACAAATGTACTATGCCGCCATCGCAGCCCAACAGCAGCAACAGAACCAGCAACCAGGTGGGCCCGGTGCCCCCGGCACATGACCTTCGCCCTTGTCGAGCCGTATGCTACAATGACCATGCTCGCCATGATGAACATCGCATGATAAGACGCGTGAATCGCCATAAATTGAGAAGACAGTAACCGACAGTCCTTGTATGCTGGATATTCGCCATTATGACGACGCCTTTGCCATTCTTACATGACCTGGTGCTGGATGACTATACGCAGCCTACTGCTACCTTTAACAATGACCGGTGCATTCAGAACATGCTTTTTGCTGGTGACTACTTTCTCTCTCTCTTCTTTTCGATAACGACAACATGCTACTGGTTTGAGACGATAAACCCGACCATGATCAATCATTAGTCGCTTGAGCACGAAACAGGCGACTAACAAGCATTCTCGCCCCTCCCCTTTTCGCTTTTTTACTTCGATATTCTTTTTCATCTTTTTTTCGGTATTACGGCGTGATCTAAAGTGGATTTGACGGCTTTCTTACTTTTTTTTATTCAATTATTTGGTTTCCCGACTAGCTTGGTTCTGAGTGCGGATTCGTATGCGAACCTTTCGTGATACGTCGTTCCTCTGAGCCAACTCTGGAGTGGTCAAGCACATATGATGCTCTGGAATCATGACTGGGCGACTAGATCTTGCGTGTGCAGACGCTCGGGCGAGGGTCATTCGGTGATATGTGGTGAAGAAAAGCATGAAAAAACAAACCTCTTAAAATCAACTGTGCCCCTCCTGACTAACCGGCATAACCATAACATAACATCACATCACACATGCATGTCCATCATCGTCATCGTTTATATATAGCTTATCGCCATCACACCGCATACACTTTTTAGCTGATTTTATTGCTTCTTCCGTATTGTTTACTCCCCACTCGCCCGTTTTATATCCTTCCGTCCTAGGTTCTTTTTGTTAGGGATCTTTTTTTTCCCTGCCTTGCAGCAGTATGCCTTTTCGCTTGTAACTGTATTATAGTGTGACATTGAGTATTCGTAAAAGTATTTGGGCTTGCTTGACTGTAGTTTTATACATAGACATGGATATATATGCCAATAGATTAGTAGGATTTAACCATTTTTATTTTCATTCGATCTCCGTTATCTGGTAGCGGGGCCCTGTACCTTTTTGTTATCGCCCCGCCCAACACGTCTTCCCGCGATATCGGTCAAGCCTTTTACAAATTCGATATAGAATCCGAAAAACTTCAATCGAACGTTCAAACGAACCGACACATCGTGATGCAGGCATCGCGCATCTTCACCCCCCTCACCCGTCGGCTTGTTGCCCGGCCGGCTTCAAAACCATCACGACTGGCACGTATCTACACCCCGCGCGGCTTCCACAGCAGTGCCACCTCCAGGTCCCCCCCTTCGCAACGTACGTGAGTACCTTCCCCATAACCACAGCCTGCACACCCCTCCCCCCGATTGCCATCTACCATCTCCGTGCTGATATATCATATAAACCAGCTCTACCTGACCTCCCAAACACCATCACCCTCGCCAACATTACCCACAACACCGACTCGCACACCAACATCCCCTCCACCCTCCTCCCCTACCTGACCCGTAACCTCCACCTCACCCCTCACCATCCGATCTCCAACACCCGTCAAATAATCGAATCCCTCTTCCCCCCTTCCACCTTCGCAAGGTACAACACCCTCCCCCCCGTCGTCACCGTGGCCCAAAACTTCGATTGCCTTGGTTTTCCCTCGGATCATGTGGGCCGTAGTAAATCCGATACGTACTATGTCAACAGATACACCGTATTGCGAACGCATACGTCCGCTCATCAAGCCGAGAAGTTTAGAACGCTCGAAGGGGAAGGGAAAAGCGGGTATTTGATCTCGGCGGACGTTTACAGAAGGGATGCGATCGATAGGTCGCACTATCCGGTTTTTCATCAGATGGAGGGGGCGAGGTTGTTCGACAGGGAAGGGAAGAGCGGTGGGGAATTGGTGGATGAGGTGTTGAGGGATTTGGAGGGGATGGAGGTGCCGAACGTGGAGGTCGCGGAGAGTTGTGCGCTTTTTGAGGAGGAGGGGAATCCCGTGCAAGTCAACAAGGGGCATTCGGTTGAAGAGGCCGAGGCGGTGGGCAGGCATTTGAGACGGCAGCTGGAGTTGGTGGTGTCGAAGGTATTCAGCGAAGCTGCGTTAGCGGCTGGCGATACCGCTGCTGCGAAGGAGAAGGTTAAAGTCCGATGGGTCTCCGCGTATTTCCCGTTCACATCCCCTTCCTACGAATTGGAAGTCCTGTGGAACGGCGAATGGTTGGAAATATTGGGGTGTGGGGTCATCCGTCAAGATCTGCTGGATTACGCGGGGAGGAAAGGGAGTATCGGATGGGCTTTCGGACTGGGGATCGAAAGGATCGCGATGTTGATGTATGGGATTCCGGATATCAGGTTGTTTTGGAGTCAGGATGAGAGGTTTAAGGGACAGTTCAGGGAAGGGGTTGTTAAGAGGTTCGAGGCTTTTAGCAAGTATCCGTTGTGTTTTAAGGATGTGGCGTTTTGGGTCGGGGAGGGGAGGGGGGCTGCGGCGGCGGGAGGTGCCGGTGGGGAGGAGTTTCACGAAAACGATTTTATGGAGTTGGTTAGAGGTGTGGGCGGGGATTTGGTGGAGGATGTCAAGTTGGTATGTATTCATTTTTGATATGGCAATGACGATGTTAATCGGGAGATATACAGATCGATGAGTTTACACATCCGAAGACGGGGAGGAAGTCACTGTGCTACCGCATAAACTACCGTTCTCTCGAACGAACTCTCACGAACGAAGAAGTCGATGGGTTGCAAGCTAAAGTCCGATCTCAGCTTGAAGAAAAGATGGATGTTCAGCTACGGTGAAAGCGAAATACCGAGAATCTCCGATAACTATCGAAAAGAGCAAAGCCGCTCTTTCTTGGGGGGGTTTGATAGCATTATATGGTACAAATAAGGTTGAGTGAGAAAAAAAAAGGACTTTTGGGGTGAAAACGCCATTTAGGAAACCTGTGGCCGCAGAGAGGAGGTGGTTGATGTGTAGGGTGAAGGTGGTCAAGGGAACTTCTTTGTGCCCTTCTCCTGTGGGATATATCTTTTTCTTCATACTCCGAAGAAGGGGGTTTGGTTAGAAGATAGGGGAATATGTAAATAATATGTACAGTATAAAGAGAATAAAAATTGTATATACGGAATATTGCTTATTCCAAGCAGCAAATGCCTTGTGCTAGGTGGTGCGAGGTTCCATCTACTCTGACCAAGAGGGAGAAAGGGGTTCCTTTGGAGCCCTCGTTATGAAGGTGGCAAGAGAGTTGTCCGGTCGTTTCATATATCGAACAATCTCGGTGGTTTCGATCGATGATACTCGTCCGGGAAGACGATATTTAAGCCTTGACGACACCGACTTGTGCTGCCTATAAAACGCAGTAACATTAGCATCTACTCGTGGTAGGTGGTAAAAATAAAGAAAAGGAACAACATACCCTCAAAACTCTCCCGTTCAACGAAAATCCCTTGCTCTGAACATGGAAAACAGTACCAGGTTCCTTCCCTTCCATGGGCGCCTCAAAAGTCGCCTCGTGCATATTAGGATTAAACTTCTCCCCAATAGGATCGAACCTCTCCAACCCATGTCTCTTAAGAGTCCCCATCAAGACGGTTTCGGTCATCTTTAACCCATCATGGAGGTTCTTAAAGTCCTTTGCTGGATCGGTAGAAGTATTCGTGGGTTGGGCGGTCAACGCTCGGTCCAGGTTATCGATCGATTCGAGTAAATCCTTGGCGAACTTTTGGATGGCGAAGTCTTTGGCGGATTTCACTTCGCGGGCGGTACGGTCTTGGAGGTTCCGGAAGTCGGCTACCGAGCGGAGATATTTATCCTGTTTGGGACAATTACTACGTTAGATTTCATTATACCGACAAGAGATATTAGCTAAACGGGAGAGAACGTACCTTCAAATCAGCAACCTCCTTGGTCTTAGCCTCCAACTCCTTACCAACATCCGCACCCACCGCCGACGCCTCAGCCTTCGCACCATCCGCAGCAGCAGTATCAGCCGACTTCTCGGCAGCAGGAGCCTCGGTCGACGACCACCGTGACAGGACAGTGGCGTTTCGCCACTGTAACGGAGTCGCCTGCGATCTTTGTAATAGTTTTGTGGAAGGTTGGACGAGTAACGACAGAGAAGGAGTACGAGTCGCTGCCGATGTTGTCAAGGAAGAGAACGGACGTATCCGGGCGGGAGAGAGGAGGGTTCGGCGGAGCATGGTGGCAGTGTTTTGGTTCTTGGGAGAAGCGGTGGAGGAGTTTGGATAGAGTGGTGAAAGAGAGAAGGTTTGGTCCTCGAAGAGAATGACAGTCAAGTAGTCCCTTGAGTATCCAGAATGGTGATGCTGGTAATGATGATCCGGATGGATGGATGAATGTCTGGGAGGTCTCTCTTTCTCTTCTCTTTTTTTTTTTTTTTTTCAAGGAAAAAATCGGCTATGAGCTCTTCTTAGCTTCTTGGAGACATCGCCGGCGCTTGGCGCGTTTACTGACCGGCGCGCTAGCAGATTACAACAGAAGCAACGCAATCATATCTTTATCAGTTCCTGTGAGAAAAGGATAAAAGTATCATGTATTCCGCGGTTTGCAGCTAAAATTCCACAGCGTTCAGATGGCTGAAATAGTCATGTAAGTACATGTAAGAAATATTAACAATACCAAGAGAGTTGCTGTTGTGAGTAAAGTAGAATCTTAGAAAATGCTAGAAAAAAGCACTATAACTCTCAGACAAAAAAGAAAGAAGAAGAAATATTCAATCGAGCTCAATTGCCCGATTCCAGCTTTGGCCATATGTATCATTGAACTCTGCCATGTCTAGAACCCATGACGTTCCATAGTACTCACACAATAGATCGTAGTAGCGCTTTTCATTAATACCCAGAGCCTCGCATGTTTCGATTGTAAGACGGAGGACGGGCTGTGAATACCGAACGAGTCCCCTCTTCGCCATGTACCGCGTGATCCTTTCTATGCTCCTAAGGTACCATATATCTTGCACCCCGTAATATTCCTTTCGGAAATCCAGATGGCTCTTTTCTTTCTCTATAGCGAGCTTGAAATCACCCATCAAAGAACTAATCCAGCCTAATTTAGAAAAGTACTCAACACTGGCATCCCTGTCCTCTCCGGTTATCCCGTCGATCTTTCGGTTTGCCGCATGTGCTGACTCAAAACATGACTTCGCCTCCGAAAGGCGGTTGAGTATCCCAACGGTGAGACCCATGCAATACCAGAGATGAGAGACCCCACGCCAGTCTCTAAAACCGGAAAGACTTTTCGATAGCATCAGTTGGTTTTTTACAAAATTGACAATGCCAATAGTCTTTTTCTTCTCTCCGTTGAGCGCATACGCATAGCCTAAGCTAACCAGGATCGTATATTGCTGGTAAACACAGCCGTCATTTTTAGACTGCGATATATGATACAGGAGCTCTGATACTTGGACGAGGTGCTTCAAATTCTGGTAATCTTTATTTCTGATTTGTTCGAGAACCAAGCTGTGGATGCAGCCTAAGATCCTGATGGTTTCAGAATGTTCATGCATCCCTAGATCTCGCAAAATTTGAAGAATTTTGTGCAGTATCCGTATAGAGGGGTGCATTGCCATGCGCATCGAAGCTATCTCTATGAAAGCTGTAAGTGCCGCTACGGAGAGATAATGGCCCGGTCCAAAACGGCTGGAGAGTGTGAAGAAATGGGCGGCTTGGTATCGAAAACTCAAGTAGAGTATATCGGCCCTAGCTGCAGAGTGACGGAGATAGCAGTTTGCAATCACATCCAAGTGCTCTGCATAAAAGATATTGATTTCTTTCCAAAAGGTATCCTCTGGTTGATTTATATCCTCCTTTCCTTTATTCGGGTCAAGTTGATGTAATTGCTGGTATACCGAGAGGGGTAACGGATCCTTGATATCACTCCGAAATAAAGAATTTAACTCCGCGTTCAACCCCCCGCGATCGTGACACCAACGCTCTCGAACAAGTGAATAACACTCTTCTACACCCAGGGTGCCTCCAGAGCGTACTCTCTCTTCTTCCATCTGTTGCAGGAAAAATGATGCTCTTCGCTTTTCATTCAGAATTCGCTCCTCGAGATCGGCAGCGAAACGGGCAGAGTAGTCCTTCGACTGCTTTTGCATTTCCGGGTGATCACCTTTGGATATTGCCATGTGAGCACTCTGGGCGGAATTTAATATTTCTTCACAGACAGCTTGAATGTTTTCGGAATGCTCTTCCATTCTTTCGTTCACTGGCTGGGTGATTTCAACTTGGCGTGGCATGTCGATATTTTCGGGAAGTTTTTCGTCTGATGATAGTGACTATGCAAATTAAGGCCAAAGAATTAAATGATTGGTCATTCTCTCGGAATCCATATAATCTCGGGTTTGAGGCTGGTGGGATCTAAGACTGAGATTATACATACGTGTTCACCGACCGAATCAATTCCATCTGCCCCTAATCTTTCTCGGACGGCGGAAGAAGTCGCATCATCAACGTTTTTACCCGACCAGGTCTGGGTACGAGACAAGTTTTTATCTCCATTCTCGTCTGTGTGAACATGATTTTCTGCCAACGGAAGGGTCCCCGAGACTAGGTTTTCCGCAGCCAAATCGATCGCGTCGTTGCTTATCGTCATCGGTGTGAAATACGTCAACCCAGGCGTCTGGTGGTCATTATTTTCATCGTCTATAAGATATGCCCTTGTCAGCTGTCATTCCGCTGCCTTCACGCTAACGTGATACCCTTCAAGGTGAACCTACGTAGAAGCAGTTCACTCTCACCGCCCTTGAGAGCTGCATTAACTTGCTTGTCCGGAATCACTCTTTTATCCTTTTTGAATTGAAAAGTGGTGCCAGGCTTTCCCTCATCCCTCCGCCGCCGATAAATGGTCCGGATATAGTTACGTTGTCGACGGTTGAGATTCCGTTTGCTGGTCCCCCACTTCGCCATTAATCTTTTCAATTGGGGCAATCTGTTCAGTATTGGATATGCATGAGTACTTGTATGTTTTCATCGCCAAATCATTAAGATTTTTTTGTGAGAAGCCTACTTGATGTCGACGCCTTTCTCACGCTTGAGTGCGTCGATGATGGCTTTTTGAGAACTTTTCTCTGCTGCTTTGCGTAGAATGAATTCCTTGTAGTCGTCCCATTGGATTGATGGGACATAGTCCCTCTTTTCCGTTGTAAACTCTTTAAATTTGAGTCCAGTTGACATTCTGGAGATCTCTCGAGGTAATATGGTATCGTTTACTTTAAGCTTTAGATAAACGATGGTAGAGTCTAGTCTGTCTATTGCCTGGACTTCGCTTCAGTATAGATCGGATTATAGGAGCGACTTTCTATATCGATGGCTCTGAAGAAAAAACCTCCTGAGCAGGACCGGAACCCACCCCGTTATATAACTGAAAAGTGGTAGCCTTCCGATCATGCATAGCGCCAAACAGGTCTCCAATTACCAGTGCACAAAGACCCATTACTTCCTTGCGCTGGGTTTGAAAAAGCTGGCAATCTTCCTTCAGCTTCGAAACCCCTCCCACCCGGGAAATGCAATCTGCAAGGACCATGCAGGTTTGCAAGTGCAAGTAACCCGTCTGTGGCGGCAGCTTCGAATCTGACACTGCTTGAACCAACGATATCGCACTTTAGAAAGTACAATTGCCTAATACGGTTAGTCCATGCGGTGGCCTGCAACTCTAGAAAGTACAAACACCGAATATGGTTAGTCCGAATCTGCATATCCATGTTGTCCTGCGGAGATGTTGTGTGACCGTGCTCATGCTACAGATTTATTTTCGATCACGAATATTTTCACCTTAATATTTCGTCATTTACATGATCATATGAAAGCGAAAGGGTCGAATGCCATTTTGCTTCTCAGCTCGCATCATCCAACGATATCCCCGGCCGCCACTGAGCTTCGATACCGAGAACGCGATAGCAAGGTCCTCACCTTTCCGTCTAGGTTCGATCGTCGAGGCTATACCAAAGCTCTCAATAAAATAGTAAAATTAGATTGTTCAACTCACGAGCGCATGCGTATTTCGGAGCGGTCAAGCCGGTGGTTGGCCCCGAGACTATCGATCCTTCTCCTCCGTATTTCCGCTAGGGTATTGTACGACTGTGTGCTATAATTCCATGATTTCCATCGGACGCGAGGCTAGGTTTCCATAATCATGCATTAGATGGTAAATGTATGTACAAATCAATGTTAACGTCCGACCGAAAACCCACCGTACCTAATACCGGAGGTCAACCAATGCCTCCTTCGCAATCTTTCCTTCCTGCTCCTCCGTCAACTGCGAATGCGACGAATCGAGCGTAATCCTCGGACCCGTAAACCACTTCCTCGCATCGATATAATAATACAACAATGCGCCACCCCACACTGCAAAATTGACCACGACCGCATAATTCATATTTTGAGGGGTGACATTCGGCCCATCGATGGGCATCCATGCCGTCAAGATGCTGAAAATCAAAAAAATACATGCGACGACGGCGATCGGTACGCTGAGCCCTCCGGTGTAAAAGGGTCCGGGGATGAATTTATCCCGTCCCCAGACGACTCTTGCGAATATCGGCATAAACCAGGCGAGATGGTTCCCGACTACTCCGATGGAGAAAAGGGCGGATGCGGCTGCCGGGGCGATAAGAGAAAAGAGACCCAAGATTCCGGAACAGGCCGAGCAACCCCATATCGTCCTAACGGGTACGTAACCGAATTCTTTCGAGATCTTGTTGAAAAATGATGCAAACGGTAGAGCACCGTCTCGTGAGAAGGCCCACGATTGTCGACTCGCCGCCACCAAAACGCTAGCTCCCATCAACCATTGATTGATAAATAACAATATCATCATGGCTATCGCCCCGTTCTTTCCCAGAGCGTCGAGATATATTTGCGCCACCGGTTGACCCAACGGGGAGTTTAGCAGGCTCTCGAGATCTGTCGTCATGCTCGAAGCAAAAACAATCATGATAACCGTTCCTAATATCCAACTTAATCCGCAAGATCCCATGATACCCCATGGCACCGCCGTTGTTGCATTCTGCGCTTCCTCGGAAAGGTGAATACACGCCTCAAACCCTCCGACACTCCAAATCGGACACATCCACGCCAGGAAAAAGGTCCATATGGCAGGCCAGCCACTTAAATTCTCCGAGTGAGTGAAAATCCACTCCGCGCTATTCGTATTTTTCTTCCCAACAGGAAGCACGATGAGTGTTACGGCAATTAACAGCACGTTTGCGACCATAAACATCACCTGTAACTTCGCCATAATCTTCGATGCGAAAGTAACAACAGTCGCGTGGGAGAGAACGCAGACGATAAAAACCAGATAAATCGTCCCACCTGTCGGAGCAAAGTCCTCGCCGTCACCGACCGCCAGGTGTACCACCGAAAGAAACATTAACGCAAACCCATAGTCTGTCGAACAAAGACCGCTGATAACTCCCAATGTATTCGAGTATCCAACCAGAAAAGCGAGTGGGTTTTTCCACCCCGGTGCGCTGAAATAATGTGTCCACCAGTAAAGTCCTCCCGCTGTCGGCATCGCAGAACCTAAGTCTGCCATCGCAACGCTGACAAGAAACGTGAACCCGCTGGCGATGAACCAACCCCATACCATACCGACAGGACCGGCCGGGATAGCGAATACTAATGACGAGGCTATCGAAGGGAGGAGACCGAGGATTGAGAATGCGACACTAAGGATTTCGAGTTTTGAGAAGTTGCGTTTGAGTTCTTGTTGGTATCCGAGCTTCGCGAGAGCGAAGGCATCGTCCGGCTTCGCCAGAATCTCGGGACTGGGTATCATTTTGAGGTCGTATCGGGAGAATCAAGCCTTTCCCAAGGTATTCTCGAAATTCTTTCTATATTGAATACACCATAGTTGAAGTTTATGTCGACGGTTTTAAGTCGAAGATCGAAGACCTTGTGGTGAGAGGGCAAGACTTTTGGAGGCGCAACTTGACGATGCATCATGATTTAGTGGGATTCCACGGTATTTAAAGGTGGAGAAGATATTTTGCTGGCCTATTCGGTTTTCTCTATGATAATATACCGTAAGGATGCCCAGAACGGATATCGCAAAAATATATCGATGGAAGAGGGTAGGAAATCGGCAAGTGTGGCTAAGAACAGGATCGGACTAACGGTTCGGTTATTCCTGCCGAAGTGAACAGGCGCTATAGCCCGCAACTCATAGAACAGCCGATGTCACATCACCGCTCTCGTACACTATGGCCTGAACGACTGTTGGCCATTTGAGTCCGATACCATGATGGTAGACCTTTTCTTTTTTGTTAATTTACGGTACTTGTCGAACCATAACTCTGCCGGCGTATGAACTACATTTGGGTTGCGTCGTGCTGTGTTGCAATTGTTGTAAAGCATATCCTCGGGTTACACAGAGCATGTGTTGAAAAACTAGGAGTTCTCTTATTGGGTTAAGAAATCTCCTCTAGAATCACCGAAGCCTGTAGACGGTGAAATAGGCCGGATGACTGCCAAGAGTAGACTAGTTACATAATCAGAAAACACATGATGTGCTAAAAGCATGACTTCCAACAGCATGCTGGTAGGCGTGGATGAGATTCCTTAGGAAGACTTTTGTATATCATGCCCTCTAAAATGTTCCGAGTGTTTGCAGCTGTCAAATTTGAAGCATTAAATAACTGCGTAAGTTCCGTGGCCGCCAAAATTGCAATTTGCTCTAGCTCTGTAACCTCCAAGTGATACTCTGCCATCGATTTTACCTGTAGCTGGAAAAATGGGGAAGAAAAAATAGGATTCTAGATAGGCTGATACCCGTTAGTCTCTAGGATCTCGAACCATTCGCTCCGAAAGCGCAATGGCCGCCTCCAAATCCTATCCAGCTACACAAACTCAACACTCCCAGGGACGTTACTCCCAAAATTTGAACATTTGTAAGCCATTTCAGAATATATCTTCTCGTGACGTCATTTGCATCCAGAAGGTCGAACTTAGGGTACGCCTCGGTCCGGCGGTAAGCCATTCCGGGAAATATACAAGATCGAGATCTAAAACGACCAGGGTCTCGTTTTTTAAAACGTGATAGGACCCAGGCACAAAATCCGATTAGGCTATACCCGGAGCATTTTCTCGGATTGAATCTCTGGGCACCTGACTATTAAAAAGCTTATATCGGCGGCGGCATGTCGGTTCATCCAAACATCTCAGAGCAACCCCAGATGGGTGTGTCGACAGCGTTTGAAATTGACAAGGATAATTACGCTCGGCTTAGTTGGGGCGTGGTTCCGGAAATGAAATTTCTAAGAACATATTTCCAGGATCCTTGGTTTACGATCTGATGGCTGTGGTTTTGAGGTAGTTACCACTGGGTTGAAAAGGTATAAATACCTGGTTCGAAATACCAAGAAAATGACAAGACTGGACAAGCTTTCGAGAGTTCTTGGTGAAGCTTGGTGCAGTCTATAGTACCACACACCACCGCAATCCTAACTTGTAGTTCGAGAAGACTTGGATATATCGATACCAATATACATACCTAGATATAAGGTATCACTTGGACAAAATGTACGTTAAATCTACTCTAGCAGGCGCATTGCTATTGAGAATTGCGGCCGCGCAGCAGTCGGTTTGGGGACAGGTAGGCATAACCGGTTTTGAATCGTTTCATGCATATGTAAACTGTTCACTAACAAGGATCTAGTGTGGAGGTATCGGTTATACAGGTCCCACGAACTGTGCTGCAGGCTCGTATTGCAGCGTGTACGAATATGATCCTCTTATCAGAAGTATCATGTGGAGCGGAGCTGATCATATACATCTAGTTTGAACCCTTACTATTCTCAATGTCTCCCCGGAGGGGCTTCTACGACGACAACATCTCTTACCACAACCCGCTCCACTACGCTCTCGACAACTGTGTCGAAAACAAGCGCTAGCACTGCAGGTACTACTGCGACGGCAATCAGCTGTGCCTCCAACACTCCACCTGCAAGCGCGGGGAGTGTCCAGTATGCTGGTATTAACATCGCAGGCTTTGACTTCGGATGCACCACCGATGTAACAATCCTCCCCCTTTCTTCAAATTTACCTCAATTGATATCTAACGAATAAAAATTGTAGGGAACCTGCAATGGAAGAGTTAGCGCTCCACCTACTCAACAATTCCAGCACTTTAAGAGCGATGGGTTCAATACCTTCCGTATTCCTATCGGCTGGCAAAGCCTTACACCACAACTCGGTGGCACACTTTCCGGCCTGATCAGTCAATATGATTCCACCCTTCAACAATGTTTGCAAACTGGTGCCTATTGTATTATCGATATCCATAACTAGTAAGCCTGGTAGCTTGTACTACGCCCCCTCGTATACTTGATCAAACGATAGCTTACAATTCAAATTTAGTGCCCGCTGGAACGGTGGCATTGTTGGACAAGGTGGCCCGACTGATGACCAGCTCGTCAGCCTGTGGACCCAGCTCGCCCAGAAGTATGCGAGCCAGCAAAAGGTCTGGTTCGGCATCATGAACGAACCGCACGATGTGAATATCCAAACTTGGGCCGCAACTGTCCAAAAGGTGGTCACTGCTATCCGTAATGCGGGTGCGAAGACTCAACCCATCCTTCTTCCTGGAAACAACTACGTATGTGATGTACCTCCTACAATATATCTGCCTATCCAAAACTAACCATTGTATTTAAACAGGCCTCAGCGGGAGCCTTTATTTCATCGGGCTCCGCGGACGCTCTTATCCAAGTCAAAAACCCAGACGGCAGCACCACCGGCCTAATTTTCGACGTCCACAAATATCTCGACTCTGACAACTCGGGTACACATGTCGAATGTGTTACTGATAACATCGACTCTGCGTTCCGTCCCCTCTCTTACTGGCTCAGATGCAAAGGCCGCCAAGCAATCCTGTCAGAAACCGGAGGTGGTAATGTACAGAGTTGCGTGACGTATATGAACCAACAATTGTCATTTTTGAACCAGAATAGTGATGTTTATTTGGGGTATATTGGCTGGGGTGCGGGAAGCTTCGGGCCGACTTATGAATTGACCGAGACACCAAATGGGGATGGGACCGATACTCTACTTGTGGAGCAAGCGTTGGTTCCGCAATTTCACCCGTAGATACATCAAGTTATACTAGAGTGAACACGATTTTTGTACATAGAGTGCGACAGTGTATATAAATTCCAAGTCAATGTCAAGGGAAACGTAACGACTTCGAGGCTTTTAAAAACTCCAACGTCCAATCCTGCGTTGTGACATCTCGAACACCTAAACGTAACCTCCGACTTCACAAACGTCTATAGGCGTTTCTCAAACCCCAAATCTCCAACCTTCGATTAACACTCATACCGACCAAAATGGCGCCACCAACTCCGTTCCCTCTCCCCGGAACAACAGCGACTACAACTGCAAATAATGGCACCGCCACGCAGAACCACCCTACTACGGCAGTCCAAACAGTTCTCTCATCTCTCGAGAACCTCATTGAAGCCGATAGTTCTGCAATATTGGGCGACCTTGATCTTCTATATAAGATCAACGAAGCTGCGCGAGAGCGCTATAAAGCTATGACCGAGGCTGCGGTGGGACTAGAGACTGATAGCGAGTATTTACGCGGGCGGTGTAAGTAGCAAAAATGGATCCAGTATTCTTTTGAGGATGCATGTTTTTTTGTATGAAATCGTCGAGAATTGAGCTGATTTAGCTGGGGCATATTTTCCCGAGACAAACAGATGCCGAACTGAAGAAATATACAAAGCAAGTCGACGATATCGATGAAAGGGTGGGTGATCTTGAGAAACTTGTCAAGGAACTAGATGAGTGGTGTTCAGAACTTGGTAAGTGTTCCACCAATTTACATATCGGACTTCGCTAGCTAACAAAGTTCAATTCAGAGGTTAAAATAAAGAGACTTGGGAATAAGAAAAGATGAGTGCACAGTAGAGGGGCTAATATCGTAACATCCCACTTTTGAAGCCCGGCTCCGGTAGCCGAGTCATTTCTTGTAGTTTAGCACAGCGTCTTTGAGGATATATCGCATAATACCCAATTTTTCATACATTAGTCGCCATTCTCAATAGCAATGTAATCCTTGGTTGAATGTATAGGTATAGTGTCGTTACGGTGAGAAATACTTTTGATTGCTTCGAGGGATTTAAGAAAGAAAAAGGAGAAATTAAAAGATGAAGGTAAAATTCCGCCAAAAAGAGCACTAATTGGTAATTAATAGACCACACTTCAGACTCTCTATTTCTTCGGCCTTCCCCTGCTCTTTGCCGGCGCTTTACCTTTTCCTTTACCGAAATCCTCATCTCCATCTTCATCGTTGTCGTCATCTGCCGCCTTCTTGGCCTTGCCTTTCCCTTTAGCAGGAGCCTTACCTTTCCCTTTTGCCTTTGCTTGCTTGACATACTTGTCTTTGCTCAAATCAGCATCTTCTTCTTCGACCGCATCTTCGGCATCCTCGACCATCTCCAGTTCATCTTCATCTTCCTCGATCGCTTCCTCAAAATCTGGCTGCTCTTTCTTAGCAGCTTTGCCCTTTGGCGCAATGACATTGCTTGCCTTCATGAAAGGCATTGGATGAGAAGCTGCGTTATAGCTATAATAAAAAGTTAGCATTGCACCGATTGCAAAGGTTCGAATTACTTACGCCTTCGTAAACGCCGCCTTCGCTGCTGATGGGACCTTCAAGGTTTCTTCATTTAGTGGCCCAACTCCAAGCTCAATAATGGCATCGTAATCCTCCTTTGTTAGGAAGTAATCATCCATGAGCTCGATCATTCCATCGACGGCGTCCTTTCCTTCGCGCTCCAGCTGTCGACAAAGCATTTGCCAGAACATGGGCACATAGAATTGCCGGACTTCATGTCGATCCGCAGAGCACCTCAATCTCATATGACTCTGAATCTCCTTCACGTATCGGTTAAGTTTCTGCTGTTTTGAATTTTGTCCGAACCATGCCGAGAACTGCATATGCCCGCCTCCGTAACTTCCAGACATAAAGCTCGACGGCGCAACAGTTGAAAATACTGCGTGGACTGGCATCATGCTCCAATGTTGCTGCGGTCCGTGGATCATCGCATCGACTAGATCTCCATCCGATATCGATTCAGCAGCTTTGTCAGCCAACTCTAGTAACTTCAAGCGCCTTTCGGCACCTTGGCAATTATTTGCCCGTTGCGGGTTCGGCTTGAGGTAATTGTCTTGAATCATCAAGTACGAAAACTCGTGATCGTTGAAGTACAACTCAATCTTGTCGTTCAAAGTCTTCTTGCTGGTTGGTGCAAACATATGGCCTTGAAGAAGCTGCTGTGCGATATCCCATGGCTTCAAGACGACATGTTTTTGCCAAGCCGATGCCATGTTTTTGCTTTCGTCGAAGCTCATTTCCTTGCCACTGACGCCGAAGGTCGAAAGCATATTGATGATTTGACGAATGTCGGAATGGGAACCTTCTGTTAACGAGTCGATAGCTTGAGGGGTGAGCTTGAGGCCCTCGCGGTAACAGATAGTCATCATTCGAGTTCTGATTTCAGTGGCAGTTGGACGTCGGAATTGAAGATCGTAGGTGACGTGGTCGAAAGGTTTCATCTTCGGCAGCCGGCGGTCGTTACAGATGCAAATAACGGGTATCTGTGTTTTCCGACAGATTGCGGCCATCTGCCCGACACCGCCTCGATCACCTCCAGACATACCGTCGACCTCATCCATAATTAATACAATCTTCTGTTTCGCCGCCTCAACCTTCTTATCTCCGGTATTAAAGTAGCCCATAAGACTCTTGTTGTCCAAAACACCCTTCAACGATGTATCCAACAGCTTTTTGCTTCGAGTATCACTGGCGTTCGACTCGAGAACATCATATCCTTCTAGTTTCGCGACTAGATGCGCCGCCGTCGTCTTGCCCACACCTGGCGGCCCATGAATCATCACGGCTCTATAAAGACCACTTCCGTCTGGCCCCGGCATTTTGAAATTCTTTTTTAGATTCTTCGGCCAGTTCTGTAGCCATTTCTGTAGCTTATCAACCTGCCCTTTATTGCCACAAATCTCCTTCATGGTTGACGGTGAGTATTTCACAGTCCATAGCTGTGAGTTTGCATCCTTTGCCTCTTTGCCAGGCGCAACGGTAGTATTTGGCTTCATCTCCTTAGCGATTTCCTGAATCTTCTTCTCCTCCTCCTTGGCCTTCTTTACAGCAGCCTGAGCAGCCGTGCTGTCGCCACCATGTGCGGGGAGTTTGGAGATGAGCGCAAACAGTCCATCCTCATCGATAGTTTTCAGTTTTAATTCTCGGATGGTTTCGAGTTTCTTCGGCCCAGCTTCGCTCCCCACCACAACATAACTGGTTTTTCGAGATGGACCACCAGTGACCTTTCCTCCGTAGCGTTTAACTAGCTCGATCGCATCTTCTCGACTGATGGATTGCTGGTTACCCGTAAACACGAATGTCAGGCCGGCAAGGCAGTTCTCCGCTCCAGTGGGTATATCTTTCGTCCCAGTTGGTGGCGGTGGGGCCGCCTTTTGTTTGTATGCATGGTAATTGAATCTATATTAATTGTTAGCGAGCTACTTGCGATCCTTTTTTGGAGGAAGAATTTCAACATACTTCTTGGTATCGTCTCGCGGGGGTGGGGTTGGCGGTCGAACAGTAGGGACAGAACTCAAGATCTCTTTGATCGACTCTGACTCCTCGACCTCCTCGACCTCCTTTCTCTTCACCGGCGTCTTCCTCTTAGCCGCAGCAGTTGCCTTCTTTTTTGGTTTCGGCTGTTCATCCTCTTCTTCGTCGTCATCTTCGGGTGTTATTGACTTCCTCTTCCTTCCTTTAGGCGCAGCGGCAGCAGCAGTTGTTTTCTTTGGGGTGACCTTCACGGCACTAGCCTTCGCCGGTTTGCCTCTTGCCTTAGGCTTAAAGTCTTCCTCTTCATCGTCTATGAAGTCATCCATGTCTTCGTCCTCATCGTCCTCGTCATCTTTATAATCATCCATATCCATATCATCATTCTTTTTCTTTTTCTTCACAGGTTCATCCTCCGCAACCTTCCCGTACTCGCTCTTAAATATATCGTCGCCGTATTCATCGTCATCGTCGTCAAGATACTTGGCATCGTCGTCATTCAAATGAAGTTTCTTCATGGTAATATTCTTTTTGACAGGTGGAGCTGTGCGAACGGGGCTAGTACGGGTGATTTTGTTCTTCCCAGATGAGGCGAAATAGGCGGACGCATCTTCGATAGGCTCTTCCTGTTTGCTATTCGATTATTTGTCAATACCACTATGGCTTTCCTCATCGTATATTCGGATATAGGGAATGTACGTTTTCGGTGCCTGCTTAGGGATCGGCTTCTTAGCCCTATCATGGTAAATTTCATTAGACATTATACCATACCAAAACATAGATAAAGGATAGCTTACGGGGCTGGCTTTACTTCCTCTTCTTCATCATCAGACTCGACTAATATTTCAGGTGATACCGTCAGTCCTATGATCTGAGCTTCGAGTTTCCAGAAAGTCCAAACTAACCAACTTTGCGTCCTCGTTTAACGGGCTTCTAAACAGCAGGACCCTCATCGTCAGCATAAGGAGCAACTAAATCGCGCGACTGTAACGTACGGCAGGCGGCGGTGCCGGCTTTTTTGGAGCTGGAGCGGCTCCGCCCTTTGGAGCGAAGAAGGACCGGATATCTGCCGGCATAGCTGGAAATTCGTTGAACCGATAGCTTGAGGTTGTGAATTGACTTGCCGAGTGAGGACGACTTGAATTGCGGGAGGATAGGGGACCGGAGATATCTCGACCCAAGGTGTGCTGAGTAATAAACCGGAATTTTAGAACTACGGCGCGTCACAAATGAGGTCGGAATTGGAGCTCAATGGTCGCGTCGCAGAATCCCTGTCGACGGCTGACCACGAGACTGCCGAAAACGGAAATGCAACTTTTGCAACACGTGCAACTTGCATCTATCCAAAACATGAACCTGTTTCTCTAGACCCCGACATTTGCATTGCCGTTATTCAATTCAATTCATAGAATATCTCTATAGCCTATATAAAAGGTTTCGTCACAATATAATATTTTTCTAGGCCATAACCTGCGACCAAACCGTCTAACAAATAGTCATCAACGGCTACTCAGACTCCCTAAATATTACTACCATCTCAGACTGCTCAACCGCATCTTGCAAAATAGTTTGACAACTTATGGGCCTCCGGTTATTGCGCCTTGTAGGCCTCCCATGGAAATATTTTGAGATTGCCGGTTACGCATCGTGGAGATGTTATTATGCAGCGGCAGAATATTACTTGCCAGCAGGATCCGGGCACGGGGTTGTATTGTGCCAGTGAAAGGGAAAGTTTTATAACTTCTAGATCGTCTTGCATTCGAAGCTAGCAGATAGAATTGTGTTCGAAGATCGTAGATTTTATCAATGAATACCTATACCGGACCAACGGATATCGATTATAGCGATTTACCAATGTCAGTTTTATGTATCTCATATCCCGAGGTGGAGGACACTTCAAGCGTCTTCAATATTAGGATATAATGGAGGCCAACGCGGGTTGCCTAGCGTCGAGACCGATAATAAAGAGAAACAAGTAGAAATCCAACAAAGCCAGCCTTCCCTTTTGTGATATACCTCTCAAAGTCGAAGTAAATCACACCCAAGCAAACCTCATTCGGTTTATGGTACTACGCACAACTAACTGAAGATTAGAGGAGCGATGGCAGTGTGACTACGAGAGCGACCTGCTGGAACAGGCTTATCGCGTATCAGGAGGATTCGTAGAAATTAGTACTATTGGCGGTACTACATCCTCTACTACATCTACCAGGCCCCCAGCCACTACATCGTCTATACCGACTACAACGTCCGTAAAGTCCTCAACAACCACAAAACCCCCAACTACGACCCCACCGACGACGACGACTCGTTCATTCATTAACAACTGCAAGCACGAGCCAGCGTCCTCCAGTCCAGCTTATAACCCCCCGCCGTCAAAATCCCACAGAAAATAAGCAAAGCACTGTAACCCTCGCGCGCTGCCGAATATGCCCCACTCCTTAAGCCCCTTTAAATTTGCAAATATACCTTTGTACCGTATGCATGCATGCAGGTTTCGGATGCGCGAGCATTCAACATGATCTCGTTTATTCCGTAAATATTAAGATAGAACCCTTCCCACATACCCGTCACGTTGGGGTAGATGTAGAAATTGTTGGGAAACGAAGGAAATTTTAATTAACTCCTTGGATTCCCAGCTTCAACCAGGGTTAGAACACCCATGCCTGTGTAACCTGTTGGATTTTACAGGGAAACAACACAAGATCTTGAGTTCATGAAGCGATAGGTCGGAGATCAAGGTTTACCGTAATCTCATGAATTAGGTATAATACCTCCTCCAACAACTGTAAGGCTTCAAAATATACACATCATTATTTCGGTCAAGAGATTGCATTCCAATCGTCCAAGCCGGCCGGGGGAACGAAAGTTAATGTTCAAATTCATCTTCGTGTTCATATTATTAATTAAGCTATGGCTACTCCCGGTCTGGCGGGCAACTACCCCCTACTCAGCTATACATACAAAGTAGACATGTAATAGCAGCTCAAGCCTCAATCCTAACGCCGTAACCCTAAAACCCTCCTTATCATACCCCCTAGACTATCTACCCAAGTAGTTCAGGGTGATTCCTACCAGCTGTGCCCACGCAAATCTCAATCCAAATATTAAGAACATTTTGGTAACCCTTCACAGAAGCATAAACATTTAAAAAAAAAAAAAGTATGTACCAGAAAGTGAAGTTCAAAGAGAGGGACAGCAGAAAAGAAATGGTATTTTAGCTATACAAAAAGCAAGTCCCATTTCAAACCTTCTATGTGCTAATTTCCCAAATCAAAAGGACAAAAATCTACCAAATAGCCATAATCCAACAGGTGGTCGAGTATACCTCTACACCACAAACCCCCCATGCACACCACCACCGCCGCCTCCTGGTCCTCCGACATCATTAGCATAAACCCTCACCGGAATGCTACAATCAAACCCATCACACCATACATCCCTCACCGCCGCAAACAGCTGTCCCCTCTCATCTTTCTGTGTCCTCTCCATCAAAACACCCTCTCTATACCCATAATACGGAAAATACCCATCTTGTTGCCCGGGCGTCGCCGGCACAACTTCTCCCATTTCATTAACGTGTGCTGCCGGTGAGGTCGCTCCGGCAGCGGTACTATGCTGCCTACTGTGCGTTGAATTACTAAAACTGTGCGCGGCGATGAATTCCACCCTCAAACTCCATTTGAGTGATACACCTGAAGTTGAGAATTCCGGTGTGCCTGATTGGGGGATTGTCGGGGAGAAGGTTATGCGTTTGGAGAAGAGACAGGTTTCGGTGTGTTGGGCGTGGACTTTGCGGGTTACGCGGTAGAGTGAAGAGCTGGATCTTAAGGCGAGAGATTGGGTAACAGTTTCATGAGTTTCGAGGGTGGCGTTGACCTAGTTTCGAAGAATGTTAGGGTGATGAAAGTAAAATTGGTGTAAATCAAGACATACATGATAGCAAGGGATCTGGGCGTTTGAGAAGTCGATCACTGCAATTATCGCTTCGCCAAGTTTATATGCTGGTCGCGCAAGCGATAGGTTTGCGACTTGCTTTCCATTTCTCGTGATTCCAAAAATCTGTGATGCTCCTTGCTGCCCCTGTAGCTTTGTAACTGCAAAATCTATCGCTTCTTTTGCCGTAGGTTGTTCGGGGATCGCAAACGAGTTTCGACGGGATATCGTAATTGAAGGAGATAGTATGCCGGTTTGGCCGCCCGGCGAATAAGCACCATTGGTTTGAGTCTCGGTATGCAACAACTTTTCGGCATATTGAAGAAAGTCATCGAGCGAAGATTCAGGCTTATTGGATTTCCTGAGTTTCTTGGGTGTCGCCGTGGCTGTGTTTGGTTTGTTCTCATCGATAGCCTTGACTTTCGCCTCGTCCTTGAGCAAGATGATTGGGTTGAGAAGGTCGTATGTGTGGAGGCCACCGCCGGCTAAAATATATTAGATCAGGCTCATCGATATCAACAAGAGGGAACTCACCATTAACATGTGGGAACACCCGGAAGGGCACCTCGATCACTTTTGGATGCTGGACACCCTTCCCAGGTCTCTGCGTCCCGATCACAATGTTGTAGACCACCTTAATAGCCTTACCCTTGTGCGTCGGCGGCAACTGCTTCGGTAATGTGAAAGTGTAAGTGTAAGACTTGCTTTCGCCGGGGGCAAGCTTCAAGTCCACGAATAGAATCGATTGTGGTGTGGAAAGTATCGGTATTGATCTCGAATCTACCCAATCATTAGCATCCTAATCCTCAACCATCCAGAAAAACCAGACATACTCGCAATATTCTTCATCTCGGCGATAGAGCTGACATTCCCTCCAGTAATTAAACTCCCCAGCCCGCTTGTAATTCCACTAGTGATGCCGTTTGTGATACCATTTTGAAACCCATTCGATAGATTCCCCCATCCGAGACCTCCAAACAATCCGCTTTGGTTTTTCCTAGTCTCGATTCCCACCACCCCACCGCCCATCTGCCCTCCCACTATTCCTTTCCGTTTGACTTCTTCGAACGACCCCGTCTGCACTAGCGATCCGTCCAACATGAAACTACCCTGCACTTGCGCATATCCCATCATCAGCACCTCAGGCGCCCGTGTCGTGGTATTCCCGGAGAGCAAACTAGATCTCCGACTATGGCTGCCCTGACGCATTAGTAACCGCTGGTTGAGCTGAGTATCAAAATCCGATAGTAGGGTATCCGTGGTGCTATTCGGTAACGAGTAGAAATCGATACTGGAGCGGGGTGTGTTATTGTCACTCATAATTTGAGAGTTGATAACCTTGCTGGGTGGAACGTGCTCGAATTCTGAGGTGGAATTGTTGGACTCCTCAGCCGGACTGACGAGTTCAATGTTGGCCACGCCAGGAAGGAGGAGGTCCGATGCGTAGGGCGAGTCCGATTTTGTCGCACCCGGTCTCGGAGGGTCATTCGCAGACAACGGAGGCGTCTTCGCGGCGTTCGCGCTGGGAGGAAACTTGAAGGACCGGTTTAAAGACCCGTTGGCGACGTGTCTGGGACTCGGATTTCGGCGGGGAGATGTAACGGAGAACGATGTGAGAGATTCTTCAATATGGTGGGTCGGTGTCTGGGTTCTATCGTGCCTCCTGGGCAGGGTAGCTACGCTCTATCAGTATTCACAGATCTACCGGCAGGCAAATGGCAATCAAAGCCTTTAAAGGACCTACCCGACTGCGGTGCAGCTCCAAAACCGCCAACCATTGGACTCCTTTTCGGATTGTAACTTAAACTCGTACTCCTCGAATGAGGTGTCGACCTTCTCCCGGGAGTCCTGGCTTGTACATCACCACCAGCATCCGACCCAATCGACACAATCGATATCGACCGTTTATGCTTATGCCCAGCACTCCCCAACGCTGACTCTATAGCACCACTACCCTGCGTCGTCGCTGTCATCGGACGAACCGTACTAGCCGCTGGCGATCCTAACGGTGTACCCTGCGCCACCCGTCGTGCACTCGCCGGGGTAGACAACGACAAGCTGGGCCGGTGCTTCCTCGCATTGGCAGTAGAAATACTCCCAGGCCTTTGTTTCCGCGAAGACGACCCGGAGGACTTCTCGGCAGCAGCGAGAGACAAGGGTGGTTGTTTACTACGTCGTTCATTGTACGGGTTTTTAGAGTCAGGATGCTCCGCTATGCTGCCGTTTACAGCACGAGAAGAGGTGGTACGGTGTGAACCCGGGGCGGGAGCGATGTTTCGGAAGGTGATGGTGCATTCGATGTCCTCGCCGGCAAAGACGGCGGCTTTGTCGCCGAACGAGACGAAGACTCGGATATTCGAGGACATCGGTGGCGGGGGGTATATAGCCGTATAGATGGCGGATTGAAGGCGTTCGAACGGGAGGATACTGTCGAAAGATGGACGGAATACGGCGATGGCACGGTTCGGACTGGAATCAGGCGTCCGGACGGAGGTTATGAGAAGTCCGAGAGCGGGAAGGGGTCCATTGTGGTGCAGATGTTATGTTCTGGTGAATGTCTGCGGGCTGAAACGGGCGGGCTGGTTTGGTGTTCGGTTTGGTCTGGTTTGGTTGCGTTGGGGAGCTCAAGCGGTGCAGTTCCTGGCGACCCATTCGAGACGAGATTCCGCTTCCATTCCGATCCTGACACGCCCCATGGCAATTACTAATTACTTCACAGACGGATGGGCATGTTGGGATATTGCCACCGAATGTTCTATCAGGTCCTTTTTCGAGGTAAGCAAAATGATAGTACCGCTGACGGACATGAGCTTGGAAATGTATGTAGAAATAGCCACGAATGGAGGAAATTGAGGAAATTTCACGATAGAGGATGCTTCCGGATCCGTACGCAGAGAATTATGAACAGTCAAATGCGATACAGGCATGCTCTATATAAATGATTTCAACATTCAGCCCTGTCTATCGAGCCATCGATATTCCAAAATCGAAGCAGATATAGAACCAGCCACAGCGCGTGACAGCGGCAACCAACGAATCAAAATCCAACAGTTCCCCGCGTTGGCCGTGCCATTCTATAATCCCGCGATTTATATCCACGACAGGGCTGCTGGATTTTCCACCGTCTGTGAGGCTGAACGGCGTTCTAACTTGCATGCATTCAGGAATAATTCAAGGATATGGAAGGAAAGCTTTTTTCTTCTATAAGAGCCTTGGTTTGTTTCGTATCGTTTCGAGATTCGTTTCTCTTTTTAAATTTTTGTCAGATTAATATTCAGCATTCTTTCATTTGAAATCCAGCTGGGTTTCTGTTCACTCCTTTTTTTATATCTACGCCAGCTTCGATAGCTAGATTGAAAGCAATATTAATATACTCTATTATAACAGTAGACTATGATATTTATGGTGTACTAGTCGGTATCGATATCCACAGTATATTAATAATGATACCACAAACCCTCCTATCCTCCTCCTCCTCTTCCTAAGCCCCCCTAACTAACCGACGCCCCCCCAAACAATCGGCCCTCCTGGTTAGCCCTCCGCTCCTGCGCCCAACTCTGCTTCTGGCAACCCTACTCAGGCAACTTCCGTTCCGACGCCATAGCCTCCTGCACCCAACCGAACATCTACTCAGGCGCCTTCGAATCCTGCTGGTGTCATAAACTACATCAGCAGCTGCGTTGGCTCAAAATTTAAAGATTCACCGGGAGATTATAGAGTCGGTGTTAGTAAAGCTACAGGTGCTTATGAAGGATATTGTGCTAGTGTTGTTTCTAGAGGGGAAGGGGGGGCGAAGGAGACAGGTGGGTTTTTTCTGTTAGTACTGTTGAGAGGACGGTTACTGTCACGGTTGTGCCTCAGACGGGTGTTTCGTCTGGATCAGGAAGAGGAGGGGGGAAGGGGTGGTTGTGACGGTGGTGGTACTTGCGGTGGCGGTTACGGTTTTGATGGTGCTTGGATTGTAATTAATATTGGCATCTACGTTAACGTTATTTATTATATTCGTTAAGTGCTCTATCTGTCTTTACGGAAGCTCGGAGTACGATCGATGGTGCTAAGATTTCATCGGTTGAGTCTGTGCCAGCAAATACCAGTCCACCCTCGCCACCGCCGCTGCAGCTTCAATAAGTACGGGGTCTACAAACACAAATCCGCCAGAAGCATCCACGGGAACACCAGGTCAAGGACTGCCGACGAAGGCAATCGCAGGGATAGTGGTTGGTGCTATAGCAGGGGTTGTTTTAGTTCTTCTGGGGGGTTGGAGCGAGTAGTAAACGAGTACGGAAACGACTTGGATGGACACGTGCACGCTCGACACAGGAACAGTCGCAGGGGCATAACACAACAGATGGACTACCAGTGAAAGATGGAGTGGTGTATGGAGATGGAAGGCAGAAACGGAATATTTACCCGCAACGAGAGAGGGGGTATAACGCTATGCTCTAGAGCTAGTATTCCGTAGATATTTGCGGAAGCTTGAACCTTTTGATGTTTTGTATAGACATGAATCATTGTAAATCGTACCTTAATGATCCAACCCCACACGGACGCACATGGGCACTCGATCTCGAAGACCAACCCGTTCGTCTTGTCGCATTTGTATATGAAGTCTTGGGAATGAATCAATCTCGGGACCTTAAGCTTCCCGTGTTCATTTGGTCTTCCAAAATCTATAGTCAATATACTGAAAAGAAAAAAGAATTATACTCCATCTAATTAAAAATACATCTACCCCCAAAATATTATACAATCGAATGTAACACCCCATCCAACCGCTCTCACGCAGCAGCAGCAGGCGCACCCACAGTATGAATCCGATTCCACTTCCCAAAAAGCGATACAATCAACCCAATACCCGCCGCTCCAATCGGAATAGCCAACGACACTTTAATCCCCGCCATATACGCCGCCACAATATCCGGAACATACTGTGCAGGAAAAGCATGTCGAATCTCAGTCGCACCCGTGGCAACCACAAGCATAGGATCGATATCAGGTGTCTGTGGCAGATTTGCCAGAAGCCTGTTGACGAAAGCGGATTGACCAGCTGCTACGAAGAAGCTGCCACCGACACATTGGAATACTGTGGTTGTATAAAATATTAGCATTTTTATACATAGATCCAAACGGGATATCAAAAACTTACGCAGCACCATAGCAGTCACCGATGATACATCCGTGGGATCAGAATATGCTTGACCAACGATAATTGGCAACTGGAAGGCGATGCCCCAGCCGACCCCACCGAGTATCTGATACCCGATCCATTTCCCAGCCGAAGTATCAATATCAAGGGTATATAGCAGACCGGATGCAACGATCGCAATCACAGCACCGACTGCCTTGATCGGATTCGCTATTCCAGTCTTACTAACGAAGATACCGGAAAGAATCATAGATACCGTGACCGCAATAATCAGGGGTAGGTTCCGCACACCTGACACGGTCGGACTCGCATCGTGAACACTCTGGAAATAAATCGGTAGGTAATAGATGACCAAATAGTAAGACCCGACGAAGGAGAATGTGAAAAGACAGCTGACTAGGATCGCACGCTGCTTGATCAACCGAGGGACAACCATCGCTCGTTCATCCTGATAGAACTCCCAGATGCCGAAAGCCACAAATATCAGGACGAATCCCACAAGCAGCCCGATAACGACACTACTGTTCCATGGTTTGGTTTGCCCTCCGTATTGTAGCGCCAGCATGTAAGCCGTAATCGCCCCCATGATCATGAAAGCCCCAACGAAGTCCATTTGCAAAATCTTCTCTTTCAGCGTAGCCGGAACTGGCTTCGCACCGCTAGGCGCACGGAAGAAAAAGAGAACCATCAAAGCAGACAGCCCACCAATCGGCAAGTTGATATAAAAGCACCACCTCCACGAGACATGATCCGTAAACGCACCACCTATTAAAGGACCGATAACCGACGCAAACCCGAAAGACATCCCCACAAACCCCGTATACATAGCCCTCTTCGCAGGTTCGGCGATAAAAGCAATGATAGTATATGCTCCGGTACCGATACCCGCGGCACCGAGTCCGGTAACCGCACGGCCTACAATGAGCGTTGTGGAATTCTGTGCAACAGCGCAAACGAGGCTTCCGATTTCGAAGACGATGATACAAGCGAGGAAAATGGTTTTGAGAGGGAAGTATTTGTAGGCTTTACCCCATGATGATTGGAATCCACCGTTTGTCATGAAGAAGGCAGAGCCGTACCAGGATACTTTGTCGAGACCGTGGAATTCGTCGGTGATTCTAGGGATGGCGGTGGCGACGATTGTCTAGTGGAAAGAGTGTCAGCTACAATTGCATATGAAATCGGCCCGAAAGGGATAATTTTATAAATACCATATCCAAAGACGCAAGAAAGATCGCAAGGATAAGAGCCAGAACGATAATGAACCGCTTCATCCCCTGGGGATATTCATCATCACCATCATGAATCGACAACTCTGCCGGCTTTTGATCCAGATTAACTTCATCGTTAACGTCTTCATCAGTTGTAATTTTATTTGTTTTAGGACCCTTTTCGTCCATTGGAAAGTTCGATTCCGGTCTGGAATTCGCAACGTCGGATTGTAATGAATCGGTCGTCATGTTCTTGGTATAACGAAAGAAAATCGATCCGACAAAAATAATTTTTGTTATTAAAGAAAGAGAGAAGAATACCAATCAGACAAAAGTGAAAAATCGTGCATGAGAACGTGCATAATATATCCATCTCTATCAGATCTGAAACATTTTGTAAATTTATGGGCAGGCTCTTTTGAAGCCGCGAACCAAGCCAGGCCAGGGCAGACATGTATGCCATTCTACAAAGAGTTAGTGCCAAGCTTATGAATCATACGAATTCATGATATCGACACAACTATAAATACTATTAGCATCGAAATTTGATGAAAGTTGGCCGGAAATTAGAATATTGGAGATCTATTTTGCTTAAATTCCAAGTGGTAAAAACGCCCGAAATCGTATTCGGTTTTGACAATAGATGAATTTAAAAATAAAATAAAATGAAGAAAAAATGATTAAATTAATTAATAAAATAAAAGAGCAGCCAGGCAGCATTGGAAATTTCGATATTTCGAATCCGAAAGCAACGTGTTGTTCCTGGAAGGGAACAAGTTGTCAAAGCGAAAGAGGCAAATTGGGAGGTCGATAGTTGAAGCTATCGTGAATCCCTTTTTGAAGTTGTGAAGTGTCGATGTCGATCATTGTCGATGCAGAATTATTTACATGAGGGCGGCTTGTTTAAATAGCAGGAAGCAGGATCACGGGATGTTATGAAGCCTGTTGGGGCGCAACACAACGAAGCCGAAATCCAACACGGTCAACTCAAACTTATAACTCCCAACTCAAACTTATAACTCCCAACTTCAAATATCCATATATCTTGGTATCGTAAATTTCGATAAATCTATCATAGTTACATGTATGTGTTTCTGGGTACGAGACTATATGCGTTTATAGAATACCAAGCTTGAAACGCTACAAGAGAAAATATGGTAACGCCGTAACCTCGTTGCGGTTGGGCGATTGGGCTTAGTTTTCCAATTCCTACTTACCCGTCCTCTTCGCACCAGCTTCCTTAACCAGGTAATCCATATCGGCCTGTTTAATATTATAGTTACCAGCCAAAAACCGAATAAACTTGTCAGAGTATGGAGACCCCGGCCAAAACCCATTCTTGCAAAAGTTCTGTTTCCCCAACGGTGGGAACTTCGCTCCAGGACCATCCACTTGCTGAAACGGTATGCAACCTCCAAAGGGACCATTTCTATAGGTACGCCAAATCAGTCTACTATAATGCGACGAGAATGAAGAAATGGATAACTTACGGGGCGTCATTCTTGCATCTTAATATACAAATTCTCCTCAATACATCTGTCTTCTTCTCTCCAATTGTTGTTCCCTTGCAGTCCAAATCTTTTGGTAATATGGCGCCAACGTACCAGTCTTGGTTCTTACAGAGATTGGCACCGTACCGTCCGGCACAATCCTGGCCGACTATTTCCAATGGTGTAAAACTTTCCCCGGTGCCAGATTCATCAAGTTCACACATGTACGGCCCGCCTCCGTCCGTGTTCTGTTGCGACATAGTCACGTTGAGCCAACCACCTGCCGTAGCTTTCGCAACGAGATTCCGATCAACCATCCACTCGATCCATGAAGTAGTGTTAAGCCTCGCGGTATTATAATTTGGAAAGCGTGAATCCGTGCCTTTCAACTCAGGACTATCCTTGATATAATACTTCGCCGAACCAACATAATACGTTCTCCCGCAACCGGGAAGATTTCTCTTCCTACATGCAGAGCAATTCGGATCGTATGCGAGGAAGCATTTTTTACAATCTGCTACGCCTTTACATTTTGCGCATTCTTGATCGTAAATTGGACATTTTTTGCAATACCATTTGTTGCCTGCTTTTTTGGCCTGGCCTGATCCGTTCGGTGCCATCGTTGGGTCGCTGAAGACGGTGACGTCTCGTTGGTTATTGATACGGGCACCATTTGCGCGGTTTGTGCCTTCGAGGAGACCGATGCCGTAGGTTTTGGCTGAGCGGTCAGCGTTTCCGAAAGCATTCGTGACGAGGACGTGGGACAGTGCTACTGGGATTTGGAAGGCCGCGAGGGCGTATGCGATTGGTAAACGCATTCTGATAGATGATTCAAAGGCTTCAACGAAATATAAAGGAGTGACTAAGTTGAAAAAGATAGCCTGAGGCAATGGGAGAAAATAGTGAGAGACTATTGCTTCCTAGAAGTGGCTTGAGTGCATAACTGAATCTATAAAATAAATGTGGGTTTTCTAGAGTTTATATAGACATTGCTCAAACGATAGAGTAGCAAATTTGCATACATTCATTGCTAATATCATATCCCAAGCAAAATTATACTGACTCCATTACAACAATATTGACCTTGAAGACTTCGATAATTACCTGTTCTGTCTCCCGCCGAGGAGGCCGATATCCGATCGATACACCCGCCTGCGCGAAGACTCTCCATTCTAGGCGGGATTAGGCGAACGACAACCTGAACAAAGCCGAAATATTGTTTTTTCGGTTATCGGTTGCGAGGGAGACTAGCAAATTTTAAACGAGAAAATACTCGGATACTCGGTGGCTAAATACTGATACGTTACAGTTGTAAACATATAAAATGGCATGTTTTGCGGGGTGGAGCCTGCAGGTACTTTGGTGTTCTTGGGAATGACTGATATTCCAGATTGGCGTAGAATACTGGTTTTTGCAGCATATATTACCCGACTGGATTTCGCTTGCCCTTGTGTCTATCGCATCGAAGGGCTCTTGAGGTTAATGTCTATGTGCCACCATGTGTATTGTGACAGTTTAAACTTGATGATATCATGGTCTAGCTATTTTATAACCGTAAGGCGGCGTCTGAAGTTACGTAAAGAACACCTTGTCTGTGGTTTGAAATTAACTTGGCTCCGGACCTGATTTGCAACCGGCCAACCTCGAATTCTCAGCGCACAACTTTAAATTCTAAACTCACATGGAGCTCGCCAATTGTGATCCCTGAAGTATTTAAACCAGTAGATCTCAGTATCAAACCAAGAATGGGTAGTTCGCCACAATACTGACCCCCACTCTGATATTAAATGCGGCTTCAAACACCAAGAAATATATCTTAAAAACGTTATCGGCACTCCGAAATGTAATCTTCCCCCGCCGGTGTCAGTATCACCGATGTTAAATACCATACTAAGTCAAATGTAAATTTACCAGTCACAAAAACGTGCGCCATGGCACACCCGCCGCAGACCTCGATCAGGTGCATGCATATGATCGGCGTTACACTCTCGATCAAACCCCCTTTCTAGAATAAAAGGACAGCTACTAGCTGGAGCTGTCTTACAGCTGCTGCATATCCAGATGCAACTGGTCGAAAGATATGAGTTTTTTTTTTCTCATTAAACACGAAATGCCCCTGCATGCCCACCTCATCCGCGAACTAATCGCGTCGCTGCAAGATATTAAAAGCAATTTGACTACCGTTTCGGGTAAAATTGCATGCAGACTTCCTGCACTCCTCCACCTGAACCCGAACTAAACCACCTTCTCTGTCGGCTGGAATCAGAAGAAACCAGGATGCGAAAAAAAAGGATCATGCGCCCACCTCGAGAAGACTGTTAATTTCGGCGCGTCGTTCCAGAAGAGCAAGCAAGAAACAAAGCAAGCAGCAGGCAAGCCATAGTTAAGCAGCAGGCAAGCGGGCGGACAAGCAACCATGGCTGCTATCTGGCGAGTGAATAACCACCAAGGCCTCCCGCAGAAGTACTCCCACTCCCGCTCCCTATCCTCTCCCGCTGCCGTCGCTGGTACAGGTACTTCTGCCCCCGCCTCTCCTCCTGCCTCTACTCCTACCTCTGCTCCTGCGGAAGGTCACGAGAATCCCGACCTCATCGACCTCATCCCGCCATCGACTCCTCCTCAGCAGTCGCTTGTGCTGTTGCATTCGCCATCAAAGCGTCGCATCCCTCATCGCCAGTCCCCCCTGCGTATCACCACAAATAACAACAACAATAATAACCCCAGTCCTGGCAATATTAACGCTAACACCACCACAACCACATCTAACAATCCGGACGAATCCCCAACATCGCAGCACACTACAACCTCTTACGCCACTCTTTCCCTTTTATCAGCTGTCGGATCGGGCTCAGGTCGTCGAAAACTCAAAGAATTCCCTGGCTTAATCCCTCTCTCGCGCTACTTTATCCCACCATCTAGCACCTCTACTACTCCTGTCGCAGGAAATACACCTACCACGCCGACTCGTCCTTCGTCGGCCTTGGACGGTGGCGCAAAAGTGGATACCTACAACGTAAAACCCATTGGGGGCGCTTTCACCACACCCAACATCTCGCCTACAAATACCACCTTCAAACAAAGAGACGAAGAACTTGGTGCGCAGTCCGAGGGAGTACAAACTGATGATACAAACATGGAGCAACAACCGCCGGTAGCGATAGTTGGCGATCCGGAGCCATTGATGACACAGGATTTGCTCAATTTTTACAAGGTATGGTACCGTGAGAAAATTTCTCTCGCTATCGCCACGCTAATATACGCTAATTGTCCTATAGAATCGTCTTCACGAGCTCGAAAAATCGTCCCAGCAAGAACTTCTAGAGCGAATCTCCGTCCTCCGTGGCTTCCTCCTCGAACATCATGACGCTACAAACCGTCTCGAGCGCCAGCTGCATGAGCTCCAGGAAGAGAATTTATCCCTCTCCCAGGAATTACAGGAAACCGTTAAACACAAGGTGGAGATAATTGCCCTGCAGAAAGAAAACGAGGTTCTCAAAGGTATTACGTTACGTATAACCGCAGGCTACGAAGTATTACAACTATCTAACATGATTTATAGAGAAAATCGACCAGCTTTCTAAAAACCAAGACCTATCACCATACCACCCCGCCCCAATCCCTAGCCCGGACCCCTCTGTGACCTCTTCAGCAAAAGAAGAACCCCACGAAATAGGCTACGAAAAAATACAAACACACTACGAAGACCTTATCTCCCAGCTACTCACCAAATTCACAGAACAATCCGCCGCCCGCGAATCCGAACGTTCCCTTGCTAACCAAAACATCGACCAACTCAACGACCGCTGCAGACGTCTCGAAACCGCCGTATCGGATTCTCTCAAGGACACCATTCTCGAAAGAGGAAAGCGAGTTGGGTTGGAAGAGAAATTGAAGGAAACGGAAGAAGAACTCAACGTCAGCGTCTGGGAGATGCAAAGCCAACTCGAGATTTTCGAAAGACAAATAAATGAAAGCAGGATGAGTCCCGAAGGGTTACAAACCGTTCTCGAGGAAGGGGCGTTTGGACTTGACGGGGTCGATGATGAGGAATTCGGAGATATGATTCCTCCGGAGATGTTCGACGATCTACCGGACGCCGGGGTACGCAGGGCTTCGACCGTCGGATCTATCTCGCCGAAAAGAATACCTGGACCCATGTCGCCGAGGAAGACTCCATCTCCGACGAAGCAGAGGCGAACTCCGAGTCCTACATCTAATATTCGAGATTCCGGGGTTCAGACGGAGGAGGAGTCGGCAGATGCGAGGGATATAGCTGAATTACGACAGGAATTATCGGATATGATCGCGGATAGGCGGGCGGAGGAAGAAGACCTCAAGACGAAACGAGCGGATCTTGAAGCCACCTACGAGAAGTTCATTGGTATCATCGAGCAGGCCAAGTCCCGTGAAGAGGAATACAATCATCTCAAGGCTGAGGCCGCAGAGTTGAGACACCAAGTTGAGGATCTACTTGAACAACATGAACTGGACCAGGAAGAGCTTTTGACGAGGCAGCATGATTTGGATGCGATGTTTGAGCAGTTGGAGGGGGCTTTGAAGCAAGGTGTTGCGGATAAGCAGGAAATAACGAGGATTAATAAGGGGATTGAAGATTTGAAGAAGCAGCTGGAAGAGGTTGACTCTGTCTCTATCATTAAAGATGATTCGGAGATAAAGGATCTGAAGGTCCAGCTGGAGGAATTGAAGAAGGAAAAGGAGGTGCTTCGGGAGAAGTTGGAGAAGGCAGATATGGAAGTACATGCATTGAAGCTCCTAATCGAAAACCCGGATAAGGAGAAGGACGAGGAGAAAGGAAGGGAGAAGGACAAGGAGGATGGGCAGAAGGAAGAGGAAGAACCGCAGATTCCGACCGAAGATGTGGATGAACTCCGAAAGAAACTCGAAACTGCAGACCAGGAAATCGCCACCCTTCGCACCCAAATATTAGACCTCGAACTCTCGAAACTTACCGTCGAAAAAGAGAAATCTAAAAAAGAAGGCGAATTAAAACTTCTTCGTGAACAGTTGCGCACCCTCCTCAAAACTGACAAAACTCCGGAGTTGACTCGGGCTCGAGAAGAAGCCGATATCCTTCGCAAACGGTACGAACAGTTAGTTTCCGATAAGAAGAAAGATGACGATTCCCGGCAGGAGAGGCGTCTTGAGCTCGAGAGCACGAAGCAGAGATTGGAGGATGTATTGAGGATAAAGGAGCAAGAAGCTTTATTGCATCAAAAGGAGGCGGACGCGTGGAAGAGGAAAGATGAGGAGAGCCAAGCGGAACTGAAGAAGGTTTCCGGACGGCTGGCAGAGATGGTGGTGGAGGTTGAGGGGCGTAACGAGGTTATGAAAGCATTAAATGAAACTATAGAAAAGATGAAGGAGGCTGATGAAGTTAGTGGGTTGGCCATCGAGGGGGCGAAGAAGAAGATCGGGGATTTGGAGAAGGAGTTAGAGAAGCTCACCGACCTGGAGTCTAAGAAAGAATCTGCAGAAAAGGAACTAGATACGCTGAAAGCTCTAACAAAAAATATGGAGGAGAAGATGAAGAACCACGAGGCGGCTGTCGCTGGAGAGGAAGAAGCGGAGAAGGTTGAGGAACTAGAACGCCAGCTCGCCGAAGTGAACGCACACTTGGAAAAAGTTATCGAAGAAGCGGACCTCGAAATTGAAGCCTTGTCAAAAGACCTCGAGGAAGCCAAAGTTCATACTGTGGACATCGCGACCGAAGCCGAAGACAGAATCTCCTCGCTTGAGCAAGAAATCGAGGAGCTGAATCGAATCCCAGAGGCACTGAAACAGGCAGCTGAGTCAAGGATAAACGAATTGACGAACGCGCTGGATGTCGTTAAGACCGCTGCCGAAGAGAAGATTGAACATCTCGAAGGCATGTTGGTCGAGACAAAGGACTATGCGGAGAAACAGGTTAACGCGGCGGAGAATGAGTTGAAGAAGTTGGAAATGCAGATGAAGGTCGAGGAGGCGCGGGCTGCTGCCACAGTTGCAGCCGCTAGCGAGAGGGTTGCTGTGTTAGAGAAGCAGCTCAAGGCTTTTGAGGCTTTGTATGTTCCCTCTCTCACCTTTCTCACTATTTTCAGGGATAACTTGCTAATTTGAATGATAGGAAACGACACAAGGCGCAGGATGAGTCCGATTTACAACTGCTCAAGTCACATGTGGTCAAGATTGAACGTATTGCGTTGCAATATCTCCCACTCGAGGATTCAGGCATGTTAATTGCGATTGACGAGCTGAAGAAGAGTCATTTGGAGACTCAGCAGAAGCACAAGAAACGCAGGAAGAAGGAGATGATTCTAGCGGAGAAGAGCGGAGTGCAGTTGTAATGATTGACCCCGATGAATGGGCTATGAGTGCAATGTCTGAGTTCTAATGCTGCCCCTTTGATTATTAACGAGGCTATGATGCATGAGTTTTGCACTTGTATAGAAACAAAAAGGTTAGATATGGCATGGCGTTTTTTTCCTTCATTATTTTTCCCTCGTTTTTTTTTTTCCACATATCATTTCATTGGAGGGTCAGGGTCATCATGATATTCTTTTGGACGCCACGCTAGCGGATTTTGTGACGCTGGAGTTTGAAATTCTTTTTCGGGATTTTAATTTCGGATGATAATTATCTATTTTCATGTATATACTACTTCATCTTGGCCATTTTCTCTTGGGGGATAGTTTTGTGGGTATTTCATATTCCTGTATACACAGCAGCTCTTGGATCGTTGCCTGTTCTCGAAATTTTCGAGATTAATATCCTTAATACGAAACCCTTTATTACGAAAACATGTCTAGGTATCTTGCCCGGTCATCTTCGTTCGACGGCTATATTAAGAAAATATCAATTAGCTACCACAAGGTAAACTTAAAGAAAACCAAAGGTTCCTTGTAAAAAGCAGCCATAAACTTACAGAGGTATCCCACCGATACGCCTTCATCTCTTCCCTCAATTTTTCAACATCCAAAACAAATGTCATATCCTCCTGAATCCCCGACTCCTCAAACCTAAAATCACAGGATCTACCGAATATTTCTTCCAATGAGAAGGTTATTTGTTCTTCGTGGAGGGTTGTAGTCGAGGGCGGTGGGAATAATACAATTTCGTCGGTTAGACGTCCAGTTTTCCAGTGTTTATCGTAGCGCCAGACGTCCATTCTTCCGTGGATTCGGATTCTGTTGTTATTATTATTGACCATATTTTGGTTGGGTTCTTCTTCGTTGTCGTCGGCGGCGGCAGGGTGGAATACGGCGAGGATTACGACTTGGGTTTTTGCTTTGCTGTGGGAGAACCAGAGGTCACGGGAACGGTAGAGGTCGTGCCAGTGACGGAAGAGTTCGGAAGATGAGTCTGTTGGTGAGAAAGTGTAGTCTATTATGATAGGTGGGAAGTCGATATCATAGGCTTCGTGGTCAGGGTGGACAGCAAGTACCGGGGTTAGAAAAGGTATTTTGGGGGGTACTGGGGACATGGTTGGGGAGGCTGCGGATGAAGTATTGAAGAGTATTAACGGAGATTGTTCATTTTAATTAAATATGTAGTCTTTATTTTAGACATCGACAATCAAGGAAAAGGGTGTGCCCTCTAAGGATGGTGCTCGAGAGCCTAGCCAATTCCATATGTACGGTAGATTTCCATTTTACCAAAGTGGGAAGAGATTAAGAGTGGAGACTTACGGCAGTAGGGTAATATTCGAAACTTCTTGCTGAGGAACCTGGAAATCTCGCCGATGTCCCTAAAGTAGTTCCAAAACCAGGACATGAGACCAGATGTGAAAGCTTTAGTTAGGGCTTCACCTGCTGGGTGAGATGCTTTGAATTGGATGACATAGTGTTTGGGATTGTATGTCAGTCTATATATATGTGCACAATGGGTCTCCGTAAGCATAGTTATATGGATTTAGTACATAATATGGAGGTGGAGTACCTCAAACGATATAGTTGAAAACAATAGAGTTTACGCTTATACCAGTTGACTACTTGCTGAGCTGTTTGTGGGGTAACGTGGAGGAAGTCGATGACCTGGCCGTCCGGGTATCTGGCACCGTGGAATAGGCGATTCAGTTGATCTCCAATGGAACTGTGGATTTTGTGGAAGCCAGGGTCTTTATGTTCTGCTTCAACCGGTTTATCGTCTATCTCCTCAAATGGGATATCGCCTAACGGTGGGGACGACATTAATTATATGATGGATTGGTCTAGAGATGCTGAGTGTATGGGGGTGGCGGGCGTGTGTTGAGCAAGTCGACAGAAGACGTTAAAGATTTCCTCTTTAGGATTGGAGAGTTCCGTGAAAAGGTAAAGCCCTCCCCTAACTAGCTCTTCTCATTCCCAACGCGGATACTTCGTATAATGTATTTATATCTCGGAAGTCATCCACAACTTCAATCCCCAAACCCCGCCTCCATAACGTGAAATTTCGCCCCCAAGACCCAGAACATCAAGGGTTCAGGATTCGTAAACCGTGTTGGGAACTGTGATATCTTGCTAGCTCCTGCAGCCAACGGTAGCCAAGCCCGGCTAAGACATCGGAACGGCATCTCCTTTCCACATCTCATTCGCGCGTTCCTTCCCACGCACACAGGACACTGCACTGCTTGGTATAGCTACACCGCTGTCGAAGAACTCTTCTCGTCATTATCGCCCATTCGCCTAGTTGGGTTTTTTGGCCAACCTTTTTTGCCCACGCCGGTTCTCGTCTGGGTCGGTATAATTGGCACACACGGCTGCACAGACCCTTGTGATACCCGCTCTGCTCTTTTCTTTTTTAATCTCTCTTCTCTTTTTTTCCTCTTCAATATGACAAGCTTGCTGGTCTTTCCCGTCGCCTCCACTCCTAGCTTCGTCGACGAGGGTATTCATCGCGATCGCGTGGGTCGGCGTGATAATTCGGAATACTTCCTACCCTTGGACAAGGATCAAGCGTATGATTGGGTCTTGAAGAGGTGCTTGGAGCGAGGTAAGCTATTTCTATTTCTATTTCTTTTTTTTCTTTTCTTTATTCATGTTAAATCCTCTATATTTGCCAATGGTCATGGCATAATACCCTTCGGATGTCATACCGGTTCTTGTCGTTAGGTTATAGGCCGCTAGCTCCATTCATGGTTGATGACACCAAGGAATTCATGCCTTGCATTGTGTGCCAGTTTGCCTTGGGGGACGTAACCTCTAACGTAGAGCAACTTTATTTTTTGCCCATTGCGACGGTGGTGGGTGCTTTATGAAACCATTCTTTTGCGGCTAACTGTTACATCACCATCTGCTTTCACGGATATTAGTCTCCGACACGCGCGCGTATAAACCTCAAGTTTACCCCTCGGTACCTCCCTCAGAACCCGTTGCTCGGCCTCGCGTACCATCAAAAAGGCACTTCGAAGAGTAAGCCCCCAACACCCTCTCCCTTTCATCAACCACCCTTGCCTGGGAACCTTCCAAATCTTACCGCTGCTAACTCCAAATTGAACAGCTTCAGCATCGATTACCCACTAGCTATGGCAGACCGTCGCTCCTCGCGTCGCATTGCAGCGGCTTCATCTCAACCTTCTGCTGCTCCGACCCTTCAAACCCAGCATTCGCGGGGTACGAGGTCCAGCGTCAGGAAGGAAGATAGAGACGATAGCGCCGTCTCTCAGCCTCCTACCCGTTCCCATACCAGGACCGCTTCAGTGGAGAATCTCAAACCAGGCTGTAAGTTCGCTTTACCACTCTCTCGAATTCCGCAGAGCCTATGCTGATCGCGAACTTTATCGAGATAGTGGCCAAAACTTCATCGAATGTTAGGAGCATCCCAGCCGGTCGAAGTACCCGTACATCTGCAGCAACGAATACAAGATCACAACCATCTCGCACATCTGGCCGTTCACAACCTACCCGAAATGCTGCGACGGCTTCTTCCACGAATACCAGGAGTAGGCGACGATTGCCATCTAGCGACAGCGAGGACGATGATTCGAATATCGATATAGCTGACGACGATGACGTAGAAGCTAGCCAAGAGTCCGAGGAAGAAGAAGAAGAAGAAGAGGAGGAGGAGGAGGAGGAGGAAGAATCCGAGCCTGCACCTAAGCGACCTTCTCGTGGGGCAGGAACACGACAGATGCCGGCTAGGCGAGCTGCTAAAGCGGTATTTTCGGATGAAGATGCACCTGGCGAGACAGATGATGGCATGGACATTGATGAAGAGGTGCCATTGGTTGTTCCTGGTACAGTTCGTGGGAAATTAGCAGTTGCTAGTGAAGACGAGGATGCAGAGGGAGAACTGGATGAAGACACCATTGTTGTTCGAGCCCCGACTGCGAAAGCCATCCCTAGATCTGTGCCAGTTCCAAAAATCGTAGAACCGGAGAGTGATGATGAAGAGGACGACGATGAAGATGAGGAGGATGAGGAGGATGAGGATGCGGAAGGGGATGCCATTGATGACGAAGAAGACGAAGAAATGGATGACTCGATGATGGCTACGCCAGATATTAGCCGACCTGATACACCTAATCTCAAAGGATTAACGAGAAGACAATTAGGGAAATTCGATTCGGTTTACGCAGCCGATTTGATGGAGCTTCCAGATGACTTTGGGACTACAAAGAAGGCGGCCCCTTTGACTGCTGCCGAGCAGGCTAGCCGCCGTGCTGAGATGGCGAGAAGGAGGAAGAATCAAAGCGAGCAGCGCAGGGAGGAAGAGAAGGTAAGAATATGATTTTGCTACTACCCAGGTACTTCCTACATATCATCTTCCCATGATTAACAATGCTTTTCGGATTTAGATGGAAACAATCAACAAACTTCTTAAACGTCAGGCTACAAAGGTTAACCGTCGCAGTCAGAAGCAGTTAGAAGATGAGAACGCGGCAGATGAGGTCGCCGAAGCAGGAACACCGGAGCCTACCGAGCCTCCAAAGATGATTAGATGGGTCAGCAATAAAAATGGAAGCTTCGTTGGCGTCCCACAGAGTTGGCTGGATGCACCAGTCGGGGACGTTTTCAAGAAGCAAGATGTAGCTTGGAGGAGAGGTATTAAGGTTGGACTTGTAGAGGAGCTTCCGGATGAGGCTATGACCGGGGTTTAGACGATCGATCGTGCTCTATGCTATTATTGTATCTTATGGTTGCGAAAGGCAAAGGAATCAACTAATAGAACTTAATATTCATGATGTCGACCTATCCGTAGTGTAGATATCTAGGATTGATGTACTGAGGGATTATGACGGATCAGAGAGATGACGGGGCCATCCTTGCTCATTAGCTTTATCGGCCAACAGGTCTTAGGAACCATGGTTCTGGATTAATGCAATGGCCCGCTTCCCTAGATACAGTCTACGCGCGTCATGAATCCTTCCACTGCATCGTGATTCCCTTTGTTTGCCAATCATTCTCGCTGCTCCCTGGCTTTATTCCCCAACCTAAACATCATCTATTCTATCCGGGTCCCGTGGGACCTCGGTGCTTTGACTTCCACCATTATCGAAGTAAGCCAAGCAGTCGACGGTTGTTCAAAATCCAACAATTCCCAACCACCTACAACGCATCGGTAGCCCGAACAACAGAATGGCCTTCGATTAACCAAATCTTGAATATACCACCGCCATCTAGCATCATATCTTGTTTGAACTAAAAGACCCATGCCAGTAAGAATGCCACCGGCAATAACCACCCTCCCCTCCGAACTAGTTTCCCTAATCCTCATCCAACTTTCCCTCCGTGACACCCTCTCCCTCCTCCAAACCTGCAAATCCCTCTACCCGCCTTCTCTCCACCATCTCTATTCAACCCTTCATCTCTGCGACCGAATACCCGGGAAATATCGCGGCCCGCCATGCCCGCCGTTCACCCACAACCCACTCCGAGCGGTTGGAAACGATGGGTGTAGGGCGTTAGCTCGTACTATTAATGAGTTCGAGAAGCGAGGGGAGGTGATGCCGGGGGTTGGGTTTATTAGAGGATTGGTTTTGGAGCCTGAAGTTTTTGCAAGAAGTACAGCTTGTATGAGGGATGGGCTGTTGAGGGTGCTTGGGGATAGGATTGAGGAGGGTGGGGTTGCGGTTCGGTGGGTTAAAGTTAGCGTTTGGGGGAGTTGTGAGTACTTCCTGGTTCCCTTTAATTTTCATCTTAAAAAAAGCCTTAGGGCTAATATATTCACGACTGGCAATAGATCTAGAAACCTTGGATGATCCACCTACCGGGATCGAAAGGTTCCTAGGCATTTTGAAAAGATATTCCGAGGGAAAGAAAGCGGATGAGTTTAGCATCATCCTAGACACGAACTTCATAAGTTCGATTTCGCAATGGTTTAAGCCAAAGTGTTCAATATTCGACTTAATAGACCTAGAAAAGGTTACAAGTCTGGATCTACAGATATTCCTTCATGATGACGAATATGAAGACGATTTTCGAATGTCCAGCAGTGAAGACGAAGGGGACATTAAAGAAGATGCAGATGATGAAGAAGTATACGAGGACAGGATACTCGAAACTATCGCTGGAAAGCAAGCAACAGATCTTACCGCACTTTTAACGAGGACGGTGAACCTACGATCACTAAAACTAGCTACAGACAACGAAGATCGACAATATAACCCCCCTCCGATAGAACGAATGGCTTCGGTTTTGAATAACCTCCAAACCGCATTTCTGGGCTTAAAACAACTAGAATGGCTATACCTCCGCGGCGAAATGTTTCACCCATCATGGTTCATCACTCCGCCACAAAACGTCAAAACCTTGAAGATAAAGTGCGTGGTAAGCGTCGCCTGGTGGAGGCGCTTTGCAAACGCGGAGTTGAAAGGGGTGAAGGATTTGATTATTTATAATTCCAAAGCGGAAATGGACAGCTGGATGAGTGAAACGGATAAGGACGATTATTATATGGAACCAGATGATGATGAATTTGGAATGGCGTATGCCACGACGCCTAAGGAGTTTGATTTGGGGAGCGTGAAGGTTGAAGGGCTGAGAGAGTTTTGGTTGCAAGGAGGGTTTAGGCCACAGGATTTAGGGGAGTGTATTGCAAAAGCGGCAAAGGGGGATATTACGATTTTAGGAGATCTTTTCGCGGTACCTGTGGGGGAGGTTTTGAGGGGTCAACAGGAGGGGTGACAGTAAGACTTTTCCTTTTCTTCTTTGGAATCTTCGACCCCGCCATTTGATCCTGCGCTCGTTTTGATTTATAAGTATTTTATCCCGCGGGGCAGGTTTATGCATTTCGATCGAATAGATGTCTAGACCTCGTTGTAGTTACGAGAGCAATGTTATATATGAGAATTGTCATTGTTGGTTTTGTGGTTGCACAAGCAAGTTTACATATAGAGCCAGTGGCTAAAAAGGGATATTAGATACCTAGCTCTAGATCTTTTCCCCACCAACCAGATAAACATCGTTGGCATCATTAAGTGTATTTGCACCTGCGAGTGAATATACTTCTACAGCGGTGTTTTATGCAAACTTAAAACAAGGGGCTACGTCAAGTGATCGGGTATCTCTATTCTATATGGTAAATAGCGTCTGGTAAATAACCCGAGTGTCCTTTTGTCAGTGTGTAACAGTCTATGGATCGTATACATCATACGTAAAATAATAACAGAGGTCAGACTGTGTTTGGCGTTTATATATACCATATTAAGTAGCCATGAGATGGCTTGGTTGGTAACAACTAGGATTTGATTCGATCTGGGCGAACAATTCGAACCCAAAAACGTTTCGTGGTCACCTTTTTTGCATTTTTTTGCAGTTTTTTTTATTTGAAGAGAACTTAACTCAAGGCGATTACCTACCAGTCGTTTCTCCTCCCTCCTTTGTCTACCTGTCGCCACTCATCTTACGATAGCCTACCTCGTCCCGTCTCCTACCTACCCCATGCCCTCTCCTTAGCACCGAAAGTTACGCTACCATCATCAAACATAAAAGACCAAGTATACATAACCTTTCACTACTGCGCTACCTAGTATGCAAGTGAGGACTATCAAGCAAGAAAGGCCACTTGTCTATTTCTTTCCATGTATTTAAAATCGGCCAAATAAACTACAACGAAGCTATTCACTTTGGCAAGCGCAATCACTGCCAGCTTCGCCTTACTCGTAAATATGCAACCCTCCTACTCTCTTAGTATTCCGGTCGCAGATCATGCGAAGCGATTTGTCACGATCGAGGTAAGATTTAAGTCTATATTATATATAGATATGCTAGCTCGTTAGCTATAACCTGAGCCCTCCAGCTATTGCGGGCTTAGGTTTGGTATCTCTTTTCGTAGATTAGTGCTTATATTGAGTCGATATACAATCTATTTGTCCTCACTCGAAGCTTAACTCTTGGAGGCCATGCGGATTAAATAACATGTTTGCTGATATATCATGTCTGTTTTATCTTACAAATTTGAGAGACATTCTTTCTCACGTTATCTTGGATCATATCGCCTCGTCGGGTTGATTTAGCCCTTTTCGATGCTACTGTTTTAAGCCTCGTTTATGGGTCAACAAATGGTACTTTAGAATACTACTGGCCTGGCAATGCATGAAGCACATACATACATACATACATACATACATACATACATACATACATACATACATACATACATACATACATACATACATATACAATTTTTTTTTTGGGCGGCCTCGACTTGCAGCTCGATCGTAATAGCTTGGTTCGATACATGCTGCATGTACCCGCTTGGAGATCTTTCGTATCCGATATCTGTTTTTGTTATTGCATGGTCCCGCCCTTATCTCAGGGCCAAGGGCTAAAACACTCAGCCCAACTTACAACGCCGGACAGGGTTGTAAGCACCAAAATATGATCGATCGTATTCGCAGGAGGCACCAACATTGACTCGTAGATGTTATAATTGTGATCCAGCCATCTAGCACAGGAGCGAATCAAAGGAATCTGTCTAACATTGACACCGAGAAGAGGCCTCCTGCCTGCCGCTGTTGCATGAAACGCAGGCCCCAGACCGGGTTCCTCCGAGGTATCTTCCCTGCTAATTTCCGAGTTGCGCGATCCCGCGACGTCGAAGCTTACAAACCAGAATGTCATGGACCCGGGTCAAAGATCTGACCGTCGGCCGTTACACCAGAATTTAAGGTTGACTGGACGTATACTACGCCTCAACCTCTTGTTATTAATTATTATTATTGCTTGCCCTAATCGCGAGTCATTCAGCCTCTAAGTGTACATCTATCGGGAACCCATTTCTGAATACCCAATGAACAAGGCCCGCAGTCGCTACTATTCGCACTCGAAGGACTGGTCGATAACATGTCAGCTAGGCGTGAGGTTTGTGGACGTTTCCCGGTACCAAGCAAACCCGAGCAGAGGCTCTCGTAAAACGACTACCCGAACAGGCAATCCAACATGTCAGCAGGATGCACCTGGGTTTGCAGGGGTACGGAAAGGTAACATTTTCGACATTTCAATGAGTTCAAAGCTTGACATGTCTCATATTTTACTGTTGCTTCAGTCAAGGACCAATCTCTCTTTGTGATCGAGGAAAATTCCTGTGTGATCAGGAGACGGATTCGCAAGCCATGTACGCACACCGATACATCGGGACTGCCTATAGGCTCCCAAAACAGCCTCGAGCAATTGATATCATGATATTCGGGTTATTTCCCATGCAAGAATAAGCTACAGTGTAGCAGCCCAAGGATAATCAACCGCCTAGGCCGGTCAGTGCCCACCATTTCGCTTCCTGCGGTGAATGTCTGTGTAATAAACATTGGCGTGCGCAGGTGTTCGGATCAGTCCAATTCCGTGAATACGAAAAAAAAAGCAAACTACGATGCCGCTGGTGGCTCCTTAAAGGCCACCGGGGACCGAGTTGTCATGGGGAATATTTTCTTCGTCAGCGGGTTGAAAATTTACTTCCCTTTTGACGTCTGTAGACGGTTTTTTATCCTCATCGAATATTTTTCGTCTGTATAGCAGACAAGCTCAGATTCAAGGTGAGTTGATTGGAAGGAACGGTCGGATATAGCCTTCAGGGTCCCGATTAACGTGCATTCTTCCGCAGAATGGGTTTAGAGGGCAGCGAGAAACCGGCAAGTTCCGTTCCGGAGACAACGGAAGTTAAGCATACCGATACCACGACCACCACTCCAAAGCAAGAGCCTCTTGATAGCAAGGATGAAAGTGGATTAAATGTACCTGCGGAACGAGCCGCTCCCGCAAGCAGGACGGATTCTGAAAAAACGGAGGCTATCGAGAAAAGAGGGGATGAAACACCAATTACGACTGATGAAAAAGCTGGAGATTCTACGGAGGAAGATGACGAGTCAAAATATCCCGGCGGGCTCACATTGGCTATATTGACTCTTGGTCTTTGTCTTTCTACCTTTGTCATTGCGCTAGGTACGTGTTTAAACGTCTGGGTTTGGATTTCAGCTTTGAACAAAGCATTCTGACAACCTGATGAATTTTAGATAACTCTATCATTGCTACTGCCATTCCTCGGATCACGACGCAATTCAACTCTATTGGCGATGTCGGTTGGTACGGATCGTCCTATCTTCTCACCCAAACTTCTCTCCAACCAAGTTTCGGCAAGATTTATACCTACTTCAGCGTAAAATGGACTTTCTTGCTTTCTCTCTTCATCTTCGAAGTCGGCTCTGTCGTCTGCGCCGCGGCTCCGAGCTCTACTTCTTTTATTGTTGGCCGTGCTGTTGCTGGTATTGGCGCTGCTGCCCTATTTTCCGGCGGTATGACGATTATCGGATTTACGGTGCCACTACGAAAGAGACCGATGTATATCGCAGCTCTCAGTTCTATGTTTGGTATCTCTAGTGTTATCGGACCACTTCTTGGTGGAGCTTTCACGGATGCTCCAAAGCTTACCTGGAGATGGTGCTTCTGGATCAACCTTCCAATCGGTGGCGTCGCCTTCGCAGTCGTCTTGTTCTTCTTCAAGCCGCCAGAGAGAAAGATCACGAACCTTACCGTCAGGGAAAGAATTGCCAAAATCGACATTCTCGGCGCCTTCTTCCTTATCTCTGCCATTGTGTGTCTTCTTCTCGCACTTCAATGGGGTGGTTTTACGTATCCCTGGAGCAACTCCAAGGTTTGGGGATGCATCATTGGATTCGGTCTTATCATTGCTATCTTCATCTACATTCAATACCGAGAACAGGATCTTGCGACCATCCCTCCGAGAATCTTCCTGCGAAACCGAACCGTCCTGTCGGCTTGCACTTTCAACTGCTTCCTTTCTATGGCTCTCTACGCGCATATTTACTTCCTGCCGTTCTATTTCCAGGCCGTTCGAGGCACCAGTGCCGTTCAATCCGGTATTAGGTGTATCCCATATTTGATATCTGTCACTGTCGCCTCTCTTATCGTCGGAGCGTCCGTAACCGTCCTTGGTTACTACACCCCGTTTATGTGGGCTAGCGCTGTTATTTTCACTATCGGTGCTGGTCTTTTGCATACCCTTGAGGTGGACGCCCCGTCGAGCAAATGGATTGGATACCAGGTCCTAGCGGGTTTCGGCGCAGGAATGGGTATTCAAATTCCCTTTGTCGCCGTCCAGGTTGTATTGAGCCCTGATGATATGCCTGTTGGAAGTGAGTATCCCATCGTCCTAATATTCTTACGGAGCCTTTACTGATCATATTCTTTTAATTCAGACGCCCTTGCCATTTTCTTCAACTCTCTTGGAGGCGCCATCTCGATCTCTATCGCTCAGAACATCTTCTCGAATACTTTGCTTCAACAGCTTCCAAAACTTGCACCGAGGGTCAACCCACAGCTTGTTATCCATGCAGGTGCCACTGCTATTCGGATGATTATCTCCGCCGAGAACCTCCCCGGTGTCATCCTTGCTTATAATAAGGCCATCACCACCTGCTTCATTCTTCCTATTGCCGTTGGTGGTATCGCTTGGCTCTGTTCGTTAGGAGTAAGTCTTCCAGTTTCTTTTGATTTTATCGAGTCGACGTTGAATAAAATGCTAATGGATATACTCGAACAGATGGAAATGAAGTCTGTTAAGGGCAAGAAGATCGAATTAGGCGGTGGTGCTTAGTATCGTCGCCCGCGCCCCTATCAATCAAAATTTCCTCCTTCAATCCCTACATTGTTTAATGTCTTTCTACTCAACCTTTTCAGTACATCTTTAACTTCAGCGAACAAAGTCCTTTTCAGAACTTCCTCTTTGTATCGCTTCTTAAAAAGACGGTTTTCTTTCTTTATTTCCTTTTTCTTTTTCTTTTCTTTTCTTTTTTTTTGAAAACTTTTTCGCGCATAGAAAAAAAGGACGCCATGCTTGGTCATGTCTATGGAGCATGGCAAATTACGAACCAGCAGATACCCAAACTGACGATAGATTCTAATATTCTTCGCTCATATCATCATCAACGCTCTTGAGCAATCATACTTCCTCTAACTTCCTTTCTTTGTCTCGTACCAGATCCGGGTCCTGCACTTGTTTCTTCCCGCGTGGCGGCAATTCTGCGCTTCCGAGACGTTTATGCATCATCGTGTACATTACCTTTTTTAATCCAAAAGTTGAAGGCGAGAAAGAGCTCGGATTTACGTGTTCCCGCGCGTAGTCCCGAAGCCGTGGGAAGATTTAAGCTCACGCCACGGACATGTCACGCGGTGGAGCATCTACGTATACATCATGAAAAGTCACGCCATGAGCTACCACCCAGGACAAGAGCACATCCGCCCCTAAGCCTCAGCGCCCCATCGCCATCTCCTGCGTAGCCTACATCGCACACGTAGCCAAGTACTATCTAAAAGGTATGTTCGCGTCATGGTTATTCCCCGCACTCATCAGACATAGTCCTGTGCGACGATTTTGGAATATGACCCGCCGACCACCTCCCCACCCAGGAATTCCATCAACGAACAGACGAATCCGTCCGGAGAAATAACTAAGCTCTACATTAAAGTAAGAGGCTGTGGCCGATTCTTCTCGTCTCCCAACCGACAGAGCTATACAAGTATGTAATGATTTGAAATAAAACATCGAACCATCGAAAGGGCAGTGTCGTCCGATCTCGTAGGGTGATGTCGTAAAGAGCGTTAACTATCGACTGGCTCCAAAGAGTCAGGACCGTTGACGTCTTGGATTGGGGACTTGGTGTTTGAAGAGAGAAGAGAAGAAGAGAAAGAATTTTTCTGTTGATCAGAAGATTTTATGTGTCGCGCGCCAAGACATTTTTTTTGTTTACCCAAACAAGAAAAGCAAATGTGCGATGGCAACGCAAAACCCGGGTAAAATCCAACAGCACCAACCCATTTTCGGTGTCACGAACAGCTCGCGAGCCTCGAACCCCACATCTGCAAGAAATGTTCCGTGACAAGACGCACAATCATTCAGCCAACGGGCTGCTGGCAATTTTGGGCGATGATCTAGCTTCCATTGCACCCCAACCTTCTATTAAAAAACAGCAGAATGAGATTTAGCTCCGCGGCGCAGAGGTAGTTCGACACCTTCAAGCCATCAAATCTTCGTGCAATTTTGCCCTGATTTGAACTTTCGAGATGCGCCGCTGCCCGCATATATTTAATTAATCGGTGGGTTACCCGCACTCAATGGCTCCGCCGCATGAAGCCATGGAAGCTTATATATGGAAGCCTATATATGGAAGCCCGTGGGACCAAAGGGGATTTATGTCAGGAACGGGGCACGTACTTCTTGAAAAAAAAAAATATCGGACATCTTCGACATCGAACCAAGGTATCTCTTAGGCAGAAGGAATAGATGGTAATAGAGAGTTGGTAGTCATAAATGACGACGAAAATGGCAGCTGACGCGCTTGTCGTCACAAATAGCAATACCGGCACCGTTGATAGTAAGCCCAAACTCCCGATCTGACGCGTGCCGCATCCCTGATATCTAATCTGTAACACATCGTGGACCCTAAAGATAGCCTAAACGATGAATTCCTCAGAACCGTATTTCCGATAACATCTCTTACCAATTCCGACGAAGGGGCCAATCTGTCAAGATGGTATCTCGCCTGGTTCAAACGACAAATCGATGCCCTCCCCAGCCTCGTCACCGACAGATGTCCCGATATAGGAGAACTACTCATACCCGTTGCGTTTTTCTTCAAAGCCGGCAAATCCCTCGATGATGTCGCCGAATTCGTCCTCGGCCACTTTACCGACGAACAGGACGATGCTTCCAGGGACCTGGCGAAAACAATTTCCTTCGCTATACTAGGCTGGCAAACAATGTTATACCTTCCATCGGTAAACACATGTCCGCTGGGAAATTTTGCGGTAGCGGATGTATTCGATGGCCACACGATTCCGGCATTCTGGGCAATACGACAGGATAGCAGTCTTACGCATCTACCGATACCGGACTTTCTGCTAGGATTTGGGTTAATGCTTCCGCAGGGCAATGTGTTTATTAGCGAGGACACCGAGGATTGTCAGAATTTTGATAGAATGACTATGGTACGGCCGGAGGAGTTCAATATCGCACTCATGGTTAAATATGGCGGCGTCCGAGTATCGTGGACGGATGTGCTACCGGCGCATATGGAGTTCGATCCGGATGCGAGAGTGTTATTTTTATACAAGTACCCGACGTTCTGTTACCTGAATCTCCCTGAGAGCAGCGATAGCATTGGGGTGATTCATAGGTAAATATCCCCTTTCCATGTGATATAACGGTACTAACCCCAATTCCAGTTGCTCATCGGTAACCCTCGAAAAGTGGGGATCAATAGAGGACGTTACGCAATACCTCCGAGAAATCCTCCTCAGCTATCGCCTGATATTTGGACAATCGCACGAATCTCGGAAACTATTCCGAACAGCCAACCCATTTGGAGAAAAGACTCCAAACGAACTCCGAGACCCTCTACTCGAAAAACTATGTACGACAGAACAGTACGAATCTCTCGACTTTCTGCAAAAAATGAATATCATACAAAGGGAATCATACCGACATAAACGGGACTTTCCAATATTGAGAGCGAGGATAGCGATAATGCAGAAGAACATAAGAGAGTGGAAGTCGAAAGGGTGGCCGAGTATCTGGAACTACGGAGTGGATCCGGCAGCTTCTTGGTATACATTCTGGGCGGTGCTGGTGATTGGCATGCTGTTATTGATCATGGTGGTTGGGCTGTTCGTCCTGCAAGTTCTGCAGTTCGTAGGGTTGGGGCAAGTGCGCTTGAGTTCATCGAGTACATAGGCTGGAGAATTCTCTTTCTAGCTATCCTCATAACGTAATTTCTTGGGTTAGTTTGTTTGATACTTTGTTTTGATGGTTTCGGCAATATGGCAATATGGATTTTGGGCAAGCTGGGTAGGGAGGGGGGAAAGTGGCAGGACTCCTAGCTTTTTGTTTTATTGGTCACTTCCTATATTTTGTACATCATAGCATTTGTAATTTTCTAATTAGTATACCCTTTCTGCTGGAAAGCGATTGCATTTTGATCTTTCACTAGATTTTTATAGACCTTATGTTAGCAATTAGCATAATTTTCGCCCATCAGCCGGCCTCGACACTCTCCAACCAAAAATCGCTGGCACAGAATGCAACAGTTACATTGTGTTATACATCGGCGAAAACTGTTATCTCCGACCGCTCCAATATTTTCACCAACCTCAACCTTACCGACTTCAGCGGCATACGTACATGATCGCGATCGCACCCTTCGCCAATTGACGTCCAAAAGAGGGTACCCGACCCCACGAACGCATCCCTAGGCCCCGGCGGCCCCCTCCGCAACCATAACCATCCGCAATGCCACCTCGAATACCCTCCTCTCTGGTCTCCAGACCCACCGCGACCGCCCCACCATCCGCCCTCCTCCTAGCCGCCTGCCGTGCCTTCACCACGACGACCCCCCTCGAAGGCAAACACTCCTCCAAACAAAAGCTCGACCAACTTCTCGCAAAGGCTCCTCTGTACCCATACCCCATCAAGACTACCTTCAAACAATCCTGGTTCGGTCTGTATGCTTCCAAACATGTTCAGTTCGGTAATAACATCCCGGATAAGAAGTACACCATAACCCGACGTCGATGGTACCCTAACATCAAGCACAAGAAGCTATGGAGCTTTGGACTCGGTCAGTGGGTTACTTGTAAACTCGCCACCAGCGTGCTGCGAACAATCGATAAAGTCGGTGGGTTGGACAACTATCTGTTATCGGAGAAGCCGGCAAGGTTAAAGGAACTGGGGCCGTGGGGGTGGGAATTGAGGTACAGACTACAGACTTCGAAGACCGTGCAGAGGAAGTATAACGAGGAGCGATTAAAGATGGGCTTGATCACGAAGGAGAAGATGATAGCGGAGAATGTGAAGTTAGGTGTCGCACAAGGTGTACAGGAAGCCCTGCCAACGTATAAACAAAGGCGATTGAAGAGGCAGGATATACCCAAGGGCTTCGCGGAACGATGGAAAAAGTCCGCACAGGTGAAGAAGGTGCTGTTCGGGGAGCCATGGAGGGCGAGGAGGTATGTGGGTAGAGAGACGGGGAGCGAACGGAGGGCGAAGACGGAGGCGGAAAATGCAAGGGTACGAAGAGCAGAGGCAGTGATGGCAAGACGAAAGCAAGAGAACCAAGAGAGGAAGAAGATCGAGAAGGAGGAAAAGAAGAGGGAGGAAGAAGAACGTCTATTGAAACTAGCGGAGGCTCAGGCGGCTCGACGAGGAGGCCCTTCAGCCCCTGCCACAACCGCCACCGAATCTTCCAATCCTACGGTATCCGCGTAAGCGGCTGCTTGGTCTCAGCTATTGAGCGCTGAATTTGATTGGTATCATTCTGTAAGATATCTCTGTACATACATATCAGCTATCATCTATTCCCAGTATCTTTCTCAATAGGAACACCAGGGATATGTAGCAGGCCTTTTTCGACGCAAGCCCATGAATTAACTCCTAAGAATCATACTTGGATGTTGCTATCTCATAGAGGTTGAACAGCCAGAAGAACAGTAGAGTATAGCAATCAGAGCACAGTCAGACCAACGACCAGAGTAACGGTCAGAGGTCTGCGAACGGCTCACAAACGGTTTGCAGACACGGTTTTGCGATGGTAGCCAAAAAGTGTCATGTGACCTTTGGTATACAATGTCCTGCCTAGAAGGTCTCACGTATCTACATGCCCTCCAAATCCTGTGCCGGGAATGGGGTGTACAAAGTTTGTCCCGTCGCCAGGCCCCTCGGCTTCTTTAAGTGCAGGACCGTGTGGGGCAGGCCTCCAGGTTAGTGTGGTTTATAGGTAGCAAATGGGGGTGACAGGTGGAATTTGTCATGAATTCATTAGTTAAAGATAGTCATGAAGAGAATGCACCATGATCCGTACGACCACATGTAGATACTGCATCTAAGCATATATATATACGAAACAGCTTGAGGTGTAAGAGCAAGCAAGTTATGAAACGATTCACCGCGACTAGACAGGTAGGTATTGGAGCCCTGAAACGTTGCAAAACATGAAGAGAAACGCTTCGCGGACATTGGAAGGCTTTTTGTTAAAAAAAATTAGTTCGATTTTTGGTATACCACAGGAAGGGTATGTTGGACAAAACGAAATTAAAATATTAGAATCACTCTCAGGACAGGTATAATCTTAATTCCTTGTTGAGGGGAGGGTTGTACACCACACAAGCTTTTAGATGTAGAAAAGGAGACTCGGATCGATCCGAACAAAGGAAATAGTACACAGTAGTCGGTTAAACTCGTGCATGCAGCAGAGCAACTTGGAATGAACCATCGCTTCTCAGGGTATTTTGTAAATGCAGAATTAAGAAACAAAGGAAACAAATAAAAAAAAACTCGAAACACGCCATGAGAATATGCTAATTAGAAACGAATATGTATGAAGTGAAAATGGCAAGATTCGCCATCTAGGCTACTCGGAGCCATGCTGCTCGAAGAAAGAAATACAACCTACTCTCGCATACCGCCTAGCCTTTGATATCACCATGCTGACTCCACACGGGTGGCCGCTCCTTGGTTACTATCCTCCGAGTTGGGCTCCCAATCGCGGCAGGGGCACCCCCGTCTTCGGAGCTACCTCTCATCCTCAAATCGGGATCCGATTTTTCCGAAAACTGTGGGAATATCGGTGCGATCCTATCCTCGTTCTGGTTGGTAAAGTTCTGGTGGTTACCCCCCATTGGCGCCTTGGAACCGCCCTCAGCCCTGGTCTTGTCACTCCCTGCCATCATGATAGCCACACGGATCGCACCAATGATACAGATGAGCAGCCAAATTCCGATCAAACCGGAAGAGATGTAAACTTCGATGAGTAGTGAGCTTTCATACTTCTCGGCGAGCTTCACAACGACGTTGGTGATCTTGTCAGCGGCCTGGGATCCCGTATCAGCCAGGAAGCTATCGGATCCTTCCTTCGCGTCCGGACCAACGCTGGTTTCCGCACCGAGGGAGAATGTATCGTTGGGGAAGTATGGGAACGAGACTTGAGAGTTTTCGTGAGCCCAAGTCAGACCCTTCTGGATACCCTTGACTTTGAGTTCGACCAAACAGAAGAAGATACCCTTGACGGGCTCCTCGAGAGGGGTGCCTCCAAAGATATCATCGATTCCGTCTTGCATCGTATCGACGAAGCCGGTGAGTGTGTTGTTAAGAGCGACGCTGCCATTGTGAACCCAGCCGAGGACGTTGCCATTGATATTGCTCGCGGTCTGGTCGATCACGCCGTTGGCATCATTAGCCCAGGCGAGGGAGGAATCGGTAAGTTGGTTGACAACGACATCAGCGAACTCCCCGACTTCGTTAGCTAGTGCGGGTGTAGCGTTGACGATCTGCTTGAGAACGATCCATTGCCCAAGGACGGAGACGAGGCCGGCGATACCAAGAGAGAGGACGAAAAGGGCGGCGGGTGAAGAGATGTAAGCGAACCACCATCTCATGGCGACTTGGCGTCGATTGGTCTTGAACCAAGCGGCAGCCTTCAACCCGAGAGTCGAGGAGTACGGATAAGTGGCAATATGGACGATGTCGACAGGGTCAAACTGCTGGTCATTGCCGCTGAGCATGTATGCGCGTTGACGCATGCTTCTGTAGCGCCACCATTCACGGTATGCCATCGGGATCATGACCAAAACGGCACAAGCGATCAGAACACCCAAGAAGATATTCTTGGCTTCCTTGATCTTATCGTGGATCATTTGGAAGAAATTTCTGATCGTAGGATTGTCAGAACAGAATGTCAATGTCGTTTTCTCGGGAATCGGGAGAACCTCGCGGTTGAATTGATAGACGGTGAGAGTGTTGTTCATCTCGTTTCTGATGAACTCAAATGGTATTTTAAGGGCCGAAGTGTACATGGTGTTAACCTGATCGAAGGTTGGGATGGTTCTGTTCAGGTCCTCGAGGCCCTGAGCGACGCTATCGGGAATCTTAATTTGGCCAAGTCGGTCGAGCGAGGGGAGGGAGAGCTTGGGGACCTCGGTACCGGAGCCGAAGAAGTTGCCGATGGAATTCAGGGAGTCCACAAAGCGGTTGAAGGCATTTTCGAAGTTCTCCGCGTCACCCTTAATGTCGTCGACGATTCCGGTAAGGGTCTTGTTTACGAACTGTGTAATCTCACTAGCGGCGTTGAGAACTGTTCCCAAGCTGCTCCTGATGGCAAAAGTGAGAAGGCAGATGTAAGTCTGCAGAAGGACGTTGATGGCGAAAATGACAATAGCTTCTATGGCCGTGATACCCAAGAAGAGAGTCTTCTGCAAGCCACGAACGGCGGCTTCGATGCCCTTCGCTGCCGCCTCATTGACACCGGAGGCCATGTAGTGTGGCATAGACGCCATAGCACTACCCATGCTTTCGACACCGGTACATGCGGACTGAGCTTGGACCTGAGCCGAATCAAGATCCTTGTTCATGCCGGCGACCAAGATGATCATCCGTACAACGATCAACAAGAGCAAGATTGTCCATCGGTTGAACCATACTTGCGATAGCCTAGCTCTCAAGCCAAGATACGGTGTATGGTATGTCTGTGCGACCGGTTGTGGGTGTTGTTGGTCGTTGGTGTGTCTGTGCGGTGTTAGCGATGGTGGAAGGTCAGGGTATGGATACGGCTCATCCCGTTGCTGGTATATGCTCCGATGCATCCTATCTCTCAGAGACATAGATGCCATTGTTTTAGGGAATGAAATGCACCCAGAACGGTAGTTTGAGGAGAGGGGTGTTTAATCTATATTCGTAGGAAATTGATCGTTAGCTCGCGTGCTTGCATGGGGCTCGAGCTCGAGTCTTCGAGTCAATTACCTTGCAACGGTGTACTTTGACACTGAGATGTTAGACTTTTGAGGGTATGTATTTCTTCTTCTCTATCCGAAGGCGCTGGAACAATAGAGAACCGGGGTATCCGATGATCCGAGAGTATCTGTTGAATGAAAGGAAGGCGAGCTTGTTTGGAGTGATGGTGAAGTTGATGGAAAGTGATGAAAAAAAAAATCGTTTTGTGCTGAGCAGAGCAGAGGACCGTATGAGATATCGAATAACGTTGAGAAAAAGCAAAAAGAAAGATATTCCAGCAGCGCAAAAACTCTTCCTGAGAGAAATCCACTACTAAACAAACAAAACGCTCTTCAAATGCTATGCAAATGCTTCAACTAAGGAAACTCGTTTTCGTGAACAGTCGCGGCGAAGAAGAAGAAGATGGTGATGCGCAATAGAGTGTCGAAGGTCCGTCAATTAGATATACTACGGGATGTGTTGATGTGTTGCAATTGTCGTCCCTCGAGGTTGATCTGCTTTGGGATACTTGCCGAAAAGGATATTAAAGAAAAGAACCCGCGAAAGTGAGTGAACGCTTCACGAATGCTTTTATCTGATACCTCTTCGAATAAAAATTGGAGATGCAGATGATCTCGTCGTTATATATGCGATGCGATTTGGTACGTGTTTGAAGAGGCGCTAACAATATATTGGTTCGAAGTCGGGTTCTGCAAGGTGAAACACAGTTTCACACAAGTAGCGAGTCGAAGAGAGGGGAAGACGAGGCAGAAGATCTAACTTGAAATAGAGGGGATACGATGTAGATATATAAAATAGTGAATTGACAGGAGGAAGCCTGAGCATAAAGCAACCTAAGGGGAAAAAAGAGCAGGAAAAAAAAAAAAGAGAGGGTGTGAAAACTGTGGGTGATTTCAACGTTTATCAACGGTGAACACGAGGCGTTCGCTACTTGATCGCTCTAGCTGCAAGGGTACTAAGCAGGAACATGACTTGAACGAAAGAAGGTACAGGAACCGACAGGCGACTCCACAAACCTGCATTTGCCAGTTCATGAGTCTATTGGCGTCGCCTTAACGCTTTGATGGGAAGAGATAAAAAAAAAAGGGATTTGGAAGGCGATTGGGTTTATTCAGAATTCACAAAACCGGATGCTGTGTTCGAGATGCTGGTGACCGCAATAGCATCATATCGCATAACAGGCTCTTTTGGCGAGGGTGGGAACAGGGATCACACAGCCAATTGCGTCGTGCCGATGCTAAATACAGGGAGTCAGCTCGCACAACCCTGGCGGGCGCTGGCAGATCGAGGACCAGTAGGGTGACTTGTGCGCTCACTTATTTTTGCCTTGAAGTCTGAGTAACCGCCTGCAACTGTCCACTGGCGAACATGGGATTACAGGCCCTGAATGACAGCACGACCATATATATGCAGTTCCGCAAGTGCAATCCGATATCCAAGGAACGTTTGAATGTTTTGCCACCGCTTCGACAATCTCGCTTTCTGCCATGATGACATCAGCCACACCAGAGGCTGTTTTCAAAGATATGATCACCACTTAAGAGCGACTTCTTTCCCTTCTTCAAGGTAACGTTGGACGGTTCTCCGTTGAATGACACCTTGTCCCAGATGTACCTGTACTTGCGACCATGACGAAGGCTAGTTTTGTCCCTGGCTAGCATCGATCGCCACATGGCTAGGCTCCTGCTAGCTAAATATTAGATTTGAGGCTCTCGAAACTGGAGCGATAATGCCAGCGCTGTTCAGCCCGAAAGCGTCGTCAGCACCGCGCATCGGACCGCATTATCTAGGCGCACATGTAATCTTGAATCCGATCTTTCATCCTTCGTCGCCAGAAAGCGTTGTCTTGGTCGATATTAAGCTTAAGCTGGTAGCCGCTGGGCCCTTGCTGTCTCCCACACAGAATCCCAGCACGCAGCGCTGTCAGCCAATCAACACCTACGCCCGATGCAACACCATTTTATTCGAGAAACACCAAAAATAACACTCCCTTTGCCCGGCATGATTCTCCAAACGCTCTCATATTACTCGGGCGGTCTGAAACTTGACAGCGAAAGACCTTCTGCAGCCCTACGCATAATTTACCTGCCCGTTCGGGGGCAATTCCGATGGAAATTCAATTTTCCGCACCGACGGCTTATAGTTGGAGGATCTGGTGCATCAATAAGCGCCCCTGATCCACGAGCTCTGCGGGTGTCATGACTTGGCTAGAAACCACGACTGGATAGTATTTATATGCACGATCTAGGGGATAATTTCGCTTGTAACGAAATAAAATGCTATTTTTAATGGAAATAATATCGATATCTGATCCCGCCTGGGGGTCGCGTGACTGGCTGATATCTTGAATTATACTAGGGCTGACCAGCAAAATTATGGTGTAGCTGGAACCAAGCCTAGACCATTGACGCGTAACAGGTTCAGGTTTGATATCCATACCTGCATAATTCTTGCATCTATTGTCTAGTATTAAGCGTTCCGACCGCGCGATTTATTGAAATCTTCAGCTTCGCCTTCTCCATACCCTTCCTTCTTGTCCAATTGCTTTCTTATTTGCTCTTCCTCTGTGAAAGGCGCTTTGTTCTTTTCTGCTTCGTGTGCACGATCTAATATCTTTTCATCGCTTGACTTCGGAGACCGTGCCGTTCGTTCTTTATCGCTCGGTAGCCCGGGCCGTTTCTGGTCGCCTGCAGGGAAATTGTTGTAGAGCAAGTTGCTTGTTGATAGTTGGCTCTGTTGGATGATTTGTGTAACCCCGAATTTTGAGAGTGAAGTTCGAGATTGTGCCTGGGTGAAATTAGGGTGTGAGACCCGAGACGAACGGCAGATTTGAGCAGCAAGACGGCTCATTTTGAATGAAGTATTAAAATTTTTATGGCGATTTCCGAATCGAGACCCGGAGAAGTTTGAAATCTGGGAGCGGACGAGAGGTGTGTTCAATCGATCTTTTGAATCGAATCCAAACCCTCGCTGTATGTCTTTGAACTCGAATTCGAACCTAATATTGAATTTTGAGTGTTCGATGGTACATGAAAGATTTATATTGTACCACGCAACTGTTAAAGTACAGCTTTCTCCCACATGGACGTCATTATTGTGATGTCATGGGGATATTACAATGGGACATGTTTGACAGCGTGGGTGTTTTGCCGAGACTAGGCTTTTTGCAACAATTTCAACACATAACACCTAAATGCATTACCTAAACCCACGCCGATAGGCTGGAGAGCGAGACGATAGAGCCACCGTCGCACAGGCTGCTTGAAACGGTCGTCCCGAATGGCTCGAGTTATCTAAAATGCAAATTATTTTAATTTTGAACTTCGATACTGTGCGTTCAATGTGATCGTTATCGATACAGGTGTGGATCCTGCTCGTACCGGTGAATGCACTCAAGGTAAGAGAGAGGCGTGATAGATATCAAAAATTACGAGTGGTACGAGGGAATAGCCGTTACCGACACCGTCGAAAGCTATATATACAGCGGCCTATAGCCATCCCAAACTTCCGGACCTCTGCCGTCCAAAATCCCAGCAAGAAACTTTGTTTACATGTGAAAATATAGCAAATTCCGTGTGAAAGATGGCCCACTTTTTAAATTTCGGCCAAAGTCAATACGGAGTATGTTGGTGGACCCCCGCACCGCTACTCCGAAATTTCAACAAAATCTCTTATCCGAATTTTTCTGCCGTCAGTCGGTAAGAGGCAGCTGACATGAGAGATTCTGGTTAGGCGATGACTGCATGCAGGGTAAGCGTGAGCCGTTCTTGCAGATCTGGTTATGCATATCCTTGATGTTACGGAGCCAGTGGTCTGTGCGAAAAGGAGTGTCGTGTTCCGAGTATCGTTGAAGTTTTCCAGGAGCAGTTCAAAATATTTATTCGACAAGCCAGGTGGACAAAAAAACGAAGGGAGTCTGAAATTTAAAATAAAACCCCAAAGTCTGCCCGTATGAACGAAAAGAAGAGTTTTTAAAACCTACCGGCCGCATTTAGGGACAGTGGGAAAATAAGCTCGAGCATTCTCCCATTGGCCCGGCATACCGAAAAGTGTGGGGACCAAAATGTCTAACCGCCAATTCGGTTGTGCCGGCCCAAGATTCTAGATGCATCCCGAAAATTTTCAGCCAATCGGGTAAAAGTTCGGCATGCCGAACCTGAGCTCTCATCGATGCCGGCCGAGCAAGCCGACTTTTAGTGCATGCCGACATATCCGTGTTCGAGGACATCACGTCAGGTACATGAAATCTTAGTGAGAAGAACGGAGTATAAAAAGCCATTGGGTATGCTGCCAATATTTTAAGAAAATGCCAATATCGTCGTCAATATTCGTTGCCTTTCTTTCGGGCTTCTTGTTTTCTTTCTTTATTGCATTCTAATATTTCCTTTTACAATGGTTGTTGCGAATAACCTTGATGCCAGGATGGAGGAATCTATTCCTGAGGAAAGCCATCACTTTGACAATGCAACACTCACACATGTCCCAACACATCGTGAACTTCCTGATCCCGTATACACTCCTTACAGAACCTTCAGCGAACAAGCCAACCTCGAAGAATTTACGGAAGAAACACCGGCCGGTGAAATCATCAAAACCGTAAAATCTAATGTTACCGGAAAACTTGAAGACCACATCCTCGTCACGTTCACCCTCAATGATCCGGAAAACCCTAAGAATTGGTCGAAGGGTTTCAAGTGGTACATCACCATGGTCGTGGCATTGACATGTTTCGTCGTTGCGTTTGCTTCTGCTGTCATCACTAGTGATATTATCGGTGTGGCCGAGGAGTTCGATGTTTCGGAGGAAGTTGCCCTTCTCACCATCACGGTCTTTGTTGTTGGTTTTGGTATCGGTCCTTTGGTATTTGCTCCTTGGAGTGAATTATCGGGAAGAAGAATTGTCTACGCGGTTACACTCGGAGTCGCTGTTGTCTTTATAATACCCGGAGCGGTAGCGAAAAATATCGAAACGTTGATTGTTACGAGAGCAATCGATGGTATCGCCTTCTCCGCCCCGATGTCTTTGGTCGGCGGAACTTTGGCAGATCTTTGGAGGAATGAAGAAAGAGGCGTTCCGATGGCCGCCTTCAGCGCTGCTCCGTTCATCGGTCCCGCTATCGGTCCTCTCGTCGGTGGATTTCTCTCGGATGCTAAGGGCTGGAGATGGTTATATTGGATTCAGCTCATCTTGGCTGGGTTCGTTTGGATCCTCATCACCTTCACCGTCCCGGAAACCCAAGCTTCCACCATCCTCGCCAGAAGGGCCAAAAAGTTACAAAAGGAAACCGGAGACAACCGATACACTACCGAACAATCTCTCGATAAACGTCCCCTCGGTGAAAGGATGAAGCTCTTCTTCCTCCGTCCTTTGCAACTCCTTTTCCTCGAACCCATCGTTCTTTTCATCTCCCTTTACATGTCCGTTCTTTACGGTCTCCTGTACATGTTCTTCGTCGCGTACCCGATCGTTTATCAAGAAGGAAAGGGCTATAGCGCCGGAATAACCGGGTTGATGTTTATCCCTATCGCCGTCGGTGTCGTAATCAGTGCTGTCTGTTCACCATGGGTCAACAATCATTACCTCACACTCGTCGAGAAGCACGGTGGCAAGCCTCCAGCGGAAGCCAGACTCATTCCCATGATGATCTCCTGTTGGGCCATTCCGATCGGATTGTTCATCTTTGCGTGGACTTCCTACCCTCGTCTGTCGTGGGTTGGTCCTTGCCTCGGCGGCTTCCCGGTCGGGTTCGGATTCATCTTCCTTTACAATTCTGCCAATAACTATCTTGTCGATACGTATCAACATCAAGCCGCATCGGCGCTTGCCGCGAAGACGTTCATCCGTTCGATTTGGGGTGCTTCTACCGTTTTGTTTACCACTCAGATGTGAGTTTTCCGTATTTGCAGTGAACAAAACTTCTGAAACATTTTTACTGATAATAATCCTAACCAGGTATCATCGTCTCGGGTACCAATGGGCGAGCACTTTGCTAGCTTTCATCGGCCTCGCATGTTGCGCAATTCCTTATGTGTTTTACTTTAAGGGTGAAGCCATTCGAAAACATTCCAAATACGCCTACGTGGAACCGGACGAACTTCCCAAAACCAATCCGGTAGAAAAGGCGTAAGGGGGCTCGCAGCCGGCCGATGGCAACCGGTTGAAGTTCAAAATTTAGAAAATAGATATATAAAAGAGCTTCCACCCGATAGAGGAGACAGGCTCTCTCGATTTTTGTAATTAAAACACCGGCATAGCGATACGGTTTGATTTCTTTATTAATGTAATAATACCCCCTCGAATGCAGTTTTGGATGGTTTTATTTTACATGCGCCAAAATGTAAATGCGATGCAATCAGAATATTGTTTTCCGATATACGTGAAATATTAAAAGGAATATGTGCTGAAGCAACCGAAGGCAGGCGATTGAGCAAAACGCCCGAGAAAGTGAACTCGCAAAGTTGCCACCTTTAGATCGGGGCAATGCTGATACTATCGATGCGGACAAGACCACCGCCGGTGCTTCCACCCTGGCAGATGATTCTGAAAGTCACAGTACTACGGCCGTTAGCACCGTCCGGAGCAACGATACTTTGCCAGAACATGGGTTCAGGGACAACGCCCTGGTCGGAAGTGAAGTCGACTACAATGTCAGTATACTCTTGTTTATCGATGTTCTGTTGGAGTGAGTGCATGTTAGCCAAGTGCTTTGAGATGATGGTAAAATGAGGGAGTGGTGGTTTAGCACTTACGATTGCCTGTACTACGAATGCTTGACCCGGTACGAGAACGGCAGCCTCGCAACCTCCTCTGTACGAATTGGGCCTCTCGACTCGGACGCTATATCTGATGCGGTACCTTTGATTGACGCAAATATCAATCGCCTGACCAATATCCGCGAATTGGTAATACTGGGCCGCGCTTGCCGGAAGGGTGATCTGCAAGCTGTTGGGAGAATCTGGAGGGGATCTCGGGTCTGTTATGATTGTGCCAGAGGTAATGCCTGTGCTGCTAGGTCCGGTCCACGGAGCCATGCCGGCATCGAAACCACCGTTGACGATGATTTCCTTGGGTTGGCAGGTAGGAGTGTCGACGGGAGGGTCCCAACAGGCTCCACCCATGCAGAATCCGCTTGCGCAAACGTTTCCACAGCTTCCGCAGTTGTTGGGGTTGTACTTGAGGTTCAGGCAAGTATTTCTACAGTCGCGGGTATTAGGAATTGACGTTCGTCAAGTGATATGCAACCGGAAGTGGCAACTTACCCGCATCGATCTTCGTTACAAACGCACTGGCCACCGTTGCAATGCGTTCCGGTTGGGCAGATGTTCCCGCAGGCACCGCAGTTATTCCTATCGGTCTGGGTATTGAAAGGGCAGATGCATTCGCCATTTGAACAGATAATGCCCTTCTCGGTTGCACATCGTCGACCGCAGACACTGCAGTATGTTAGCATAAGTATCAGGTAAACCTATGGAACGTTGTATGCATACCCGCAGTTATCTGGACTGTTCCTGCCGAGAGCGCCCCAATTGCAGTCGCACTGTCGAGAGCTATTGCAGACCAAATCGCCTTCACAGCGTCTGCCACATGCTCCGCAGTTATCCTTGCTGGCGAAGAAGTTTGAGTCGGCGCATTGGCCATTGCAAATACTTCCACCATTGTCGCAATTGCAAGTGCACCTAACGTTTCAATCAATAACTGAAGTTTTCCACGAAATGGATCTAACACACACCTTTCTGAATTGGTTCGGTTGAAATTATTCCGGCCCACACCGCCCTTTAGGCGTTCATACATATCTTGGACAACCTCTGCGAAATCGGATTAGTCTCCCGCTAATTTATTTTAGAGCTCGACTTTACTCACTGAAACATTTGCCCTGAGACCCGTTCTTCCAATTCAAGCTTCTGCATCGGAAATCGCCGGATACACCGTGTCCGCGGGTATTGAAGTCATCGTTACATTCTTCCCAGGTCCTGCTACAATCACCTGTTATAACATGTTAGCAAGGGAAGCACGAGGTAGGAAAAAGGTGAGGAGCGGCCTTACTGTAACATCTGTGAAGATCTTGGCAGGTGATTCTAACATAATAGAAGCCACCATCCTCGATCCCTTGAGTATAACCTTCACCACAGTTGTTGATATTATAGGCACCCGGTGCACCATTTCGTGTAGAGGCCCAGGAATTTGCCAAGTTGGGACAGCGAGGGTTTGCTCCCCAGTTGCCCTTACCACGACGTCGCAGTTCGGAACCCGTAGACTTGGGTGTGGCTTTGAGGGTCAAGTCTCCTCCAGCGGTACCGTAACCATATAGATTTAGGTTGCTAGTTCTATAGCCCCAACGGGATCGCACGCCCGAAACAATCACCTCTATTTCGCCATCACACCCGATAATGAATGCGGTTGTTCTGATCGGTGCCACATCGCCTATCGATGGGACCGTGGTTGCCGGTCCCGAACTTCGGTCCGCAAGGAGTATGTTCCCGTTTTCTGGGTCATAACCGAGATAACGGTCACCTTGGGTGGTTTCGATGATGATATCGTAAAAGCTAGAGCGACCGTGAGCGAATGTTGACCAACAACGTAGGCTCATGTCAACTTACTTCGAATTTTGTGGTTGAGAGAAGCGGAACAGAGGCGCCGTCCACGCGTTGGCTTCCTCTTCCGTTGCGAAATCCGGGTCCCCGAGTAGCGCAAACAGCACATCTTTGGCTACGACGAAGTCATTGCTAGCCTCGTCCGGGCCGTACATAAAGAGTTCCTGGAACATGATTGTTAATACTTGTTACCGAGGGGTCGGGTCGCTTCCGGCTGGACTTACATATTTGGTATCCGGAGCCGCAAGAGGATCGAAGATACAATCATTAACTGGCGTGTAGGCTGGAGGCAAAGCATCAACCTGTGTAGTCGATGGGAAAGGAGGTTGTGCAACTGGGGTGTCTTCGTAAGGTGGGAAAGATGTGAAGACCGGGAGGACGGCCTCGGTCCATGTGTAGGTTGACGTCCAGCCAGGATCCTCAGGAATCACAGGAACGTCGGGGGTAGATGTGGTCGTAGGAGTGGTAGAAGTGGTAAGAGGGGAAACACTCAAGCAGGTGCAGGCGCTGGAGATGCGCTCAGATGTCGTCGACCATGATGTGAGATACGAAGGATACACCTGTCCGGCCGTAGCGATGGCCATTGTGTAAGTGCTGCAGAACGAACTAGCAGCATCGCCCTTCCCGTATAATGCTCGAAGAACGTTATCGCGATTGCAAACGATAGGTTTGGCGCTTGTCGTCGGAACAATTGGGTTATCGCACGTTGTCGGAACGGTCCAACAGCCGCGATCCCACCAAGTTATTCCGGTGCTTCCCGCCGTGAACTGCTGCTCGGTCACCGTCTTGAGCATAAGACGACATTCTGTCTTCGATGCGTTCGAGTCGTATGAAAAACTCAAACATGTAGCATCCTTAAGACATTCTGTCAGACAATCGTCCCCCGATGGAGTCGACTTGCTCTTGAATGTGCGGATCGACTTTCGCTTCGCACCATTGACATCACCCGTCTTTGCGCAAACGAGAGCGGCGGCAGGGGACGTGGCGGCCACCGGTGGGCATGCCAGAGTAGCGGTTGAAGTCAATGCAACGGCATTGACTGCTGGCAGAACTGCTGCCGCAAGGCAAGCTAGCACGTTGAATCGATCGAGGACCTTCATAGCTATGGGGAGGCTATAAGGAAGAAATGCGGATGATGGCCGTTACATTTCGAAGAAAACGGGCCCTTCTTATACTTTTCGTCCCATCCGTCACGGCTTCGGCGTCTCCAGTTCATCGCGCTTTGACCGAGTCAACCATCGTGAACGAGAATTCCTTCCAGACCGCTGGTGGCGTTTGCGTATACAAGCTCAATCGGCAATTTTAGGTTAGTATGGGGAAATTCAGCTATCGGAACGTCACCTTGTTGGAAAGAAGGTTTTCAGGTGGAGACCGTGGCGGCCTCTTGCTGTCCCTTTTCGCACATGAAGAGATGCAGGGCGAATATATCTCATGACAAAGCATTATAGACTCCGGCTTTCTGCGAGGCAATAACTCTATAACCCCTTACATCTGCAGAGCTGCAGAGGCAAGGGCTCGACGTTCGACGAAGCTCATATCGTGAACGCCCTCGACTCCAATTGAAAATTTCAAGCCGCAAGCGAATCTTTGGATGAATCGATTTAAAAAAAAAAACTTATGCAACAGCTGAGAGCCATTTTGCCAACAGGCCAACCCCTAAACGATCGGGGAATTCGCCAAAGAGAACATACCATGTGGAAATGAAGGTACTCGCGCGAGGTTAGCGTGTTCCGAAGCGCGCACCAATCAGAGCCGCAGTCGGTCCGTGCTGGGACCCAGTTCAGGCATAGACCGACGCCAAGTCTCCGATTTCCGAAATGTTTCTTTGAAACGTAGAGTTCAGCCGCACGACATGTCTGTTGAATCAACTTTGTTGGCAGGAACGCTCCAGGGCTGAGGCAAACCGACTCTCACTAGGATAAGTCGAGTAGTCGGAAGCGGATATTCGATAGAGGCTGTCCAGCTGAGGGCTTTGGCCTCAAAAGTCCAGGCGCAGAAATAAAAAGATTTAGTAATGAAATTTATAAACTTATGCACGCAGCCCTCAGCTGCATCTCCACCGCTAGCCGCCACGGCCACATTGGAAATTTACATTCTTCGCAACGAACTTGTCTCCCGTAGCTTTCGAATGTTTTGTGCCCTCGAATTCATTCTCCTCTTCTCTGGCTATGTATACATCTATGTCTTCGGATCGGCACCATCATCGTGGATGGTTTCGAAGTATCTTTGATATTCGCTGTTCTGTTGGTGCGATTTCGGGCTTCTCTGGCATCTCATCGCATGCCAAGACTGGCAGTTTATCATCAGATGGTGGTATATAGTTTGGTACGAACGTACGCAGCAAGATATATATGATCGAGTGGATCGTTTTCGGCAATACCCTACTGTATCTTTCGGTGCGTATCCAAGGTAACCGAGTTTTGCGGGCCGGGATGGCTACTTGAGCAGTAAACGCACGTCGCATATTGGTCGTGGTATCGCGTGCGTTCTCGAGGAAATACTACGGAGACGGCGAAATTTTGATGGGAATACCTTCCCGTAGAGCGGTCAGGTCGAAGACGTAACCTGCGGAGTAGCGTCGAGGGGAAGAGGAAAGATCTCAATAAAGAGGTTTTGATTTTGTGGGTTTGGTCTAGAACATAAACTACGGTCCTCGGGAACCTTCAACACGAATCTACAAGATAATCGTATAGAACCTTCCATTAATGTCCTACTCGGTATCTACAAAAGAAAGCCGAAGGGAGAAAAGAAAGGAAAAGAGAAGAGAAGATGACTAAATCCTCCTCAAACTCCTCCCCATCTCCTCCCTCAAAACCTCCGCCCTCGTCAAATCGCCCTCCCCGATATCCCCCACCGCCTTCAACTCCCACTTCCCGCCGAAAACCCCCTGTAGAGCACCGCCATGACCACGCTCTTCTTCCCCCCACCTCGCCCCCCTGGTGCTCCCGAAATTATACGTGGCCATCTCGACCCTCGAAACTTTATCCACCAACGCCACCTCGGGACTCTTGAAATCCCTCAGGTGGGCACCTCTCCAAGCGCTCATACAAAACACCAAACTCTTCACTTCTTTCACCTTTCCGATCTTTTCGAGGTCGATTTCTATCGTGTGTTCTCCGCGGGAGATGGTGCGGTCTATCTGATCGCCCGAGTGGCGTAATGCCGCGGTTTTGTTCCTATTGCTCTCGTCGGTACAGAACGCCAGACGGGAGCAGTACGAGACTTCATCCAGCATTTGGTCGTTAAAGCCAAAGACGGTGCAGGTGGCGTCCAAATAGTTGGAACCGGAATTCGAATCCCAGCGCCAACTTTCCTTCATCTCCAACTTCTTCAAGTTGGGAGGGACGGAATAACTCTGTCCCTTCAACAGGATCCTAGACACCCCGCTAGCCTGGATTTTTGAAAAATCCATGCCGGCGCGGTGATACCGTTTCCTCAACGAGTTCCTGACGGACTGCTGCAACACCGCCGTCAGCTCCGCCCGGGTCGGTCGTTTCACGAACATCCCGTCGAAGAAATCCGGCCAGGTTTCCAGCGTCATGATCTTCTGTACCGTCTTTTGAAATTTCTCGACGACTCGCCGCGGAGGGCGTCCGTATAACAAATCGTTCGCCGTGGAAATCTCGTCCATCATGTAGTTTCCCCCGGACTTTTGTTGGATCATATAAAGAAGTCTTACGTGAAACACCAAAAGTCTCCTGGAAACCTGTCCGCACCCCAACCAAAGACTCAAGTACTTATCGTTAGCCTCCACCTTCCTCGGCGCAAACTTTGGTACGTTAACGACCTTCGGATGTTCCCTTGCGGTCCAGATCACCTGTCTGTCGAAGAATTCACCGATGATGGCACGGCTCAGGCCCGGTGTCGTCCACGTATACTTCTCGCTGACGGAAAGCAACGGTAAGAAGTTTCCAAAGTTCGGAAGAACGGACTTTGTACGGGATTCCTCGCTTTCTTTGACCCTTCGGATCCTTTCGTCGATTTCCTTCTGCAACTGTGGGAATTCGACGAGGAGGGCGCGGAAGAGCCGGTGGAGGAGGAAGTACCCCTCGATGGCTTTGCTGGAGATTTTCTCCCCGTTGTCCATGAGCAAGACGACAAGCGTATTCATCATCTTCGGAATGACGTCCAACACCATCCTGGGTTGAAACAATCGAGTCCCGTATTCGGGACACATCTCCACCATGAACTCCTCGATATCCGGTAACGCCCGTTGGAAATGTTCCTCGGTAAGAAACATGGGACACCAGGATTTGAACTCCTTATTCCACGTCGTCTTCCTGACCTTATCGTCGTGGAACGCACTCCTGCTCAAAAAATCCGAGGAGTCGACGATGTAGATATAATCCACACATTTGGTCTTGGGGTTTACCGTCCAATCCACCGGAACTCCGAGGACATCCTCATCCATGCCTACTTTTGAAGCAAAACACTTCATTTCGGAACCGGCAAAGTTGCTTTCTTGGGCGAAGGCGAGCAGCCAGTCGTCGAGGTTCGAGGCGACGAGGTCGGAGCGGGGGTAGACGCGGTGGAAGAAGGATTTCCAGAAGTAGCCGTCCGTGCAGAAGGATTTTATGTGTTTGCAGGTCATGCTGAGGGAGAGGATATCTTTTGCGGTCAGGCCGCCGGAGAGGAGGATTTGGAGCATCATCTCGTAGGGGAGGGTGGAGAACAGACCGGCGTTATCGCGTTCGATGCGTTTGAAGTGGAGTTCCCGGGGACCATCCGAGATGGCATCGAGGGGTGCGGGACGGGATTCGGATGGTTTTGCGATTTCGATGGATTCGAGGTCCTTCAGGGCTACGAGCTTCGGGGCCCGTTTGATCCGATGGCCCGGTTTTATGACGAGGACCTTTCCGGCGGCTTTTGAGAAGTCGGGACCGGTCGGTTTCTCCTTCGTCGCCGGGACTTCTTCAACGTGCGGTTTTTTAGAAACGGAAGTCCACCCGTCTTCACCATCTCCGCCGGCCCTCCTCTTCCCTTCGGAAGAAGTCTTCTCCTTCGAGCTCCTCACGATCTTCGGCCTCCTGACCTCCCTCGCAACCTTCCTCTTCACCTCCTCCTCGCTCGGAAACCCCGGCCACGGTTTCCCCCCACGGCTCCCACACTTCCCACACTTGAAAACCCCAGCGTCACGCCTCGCATCATCCAAGGTCCCGAGCCTGACGTTAACCAGCTCCTTCTCATCCGTCAAAAACGCCTCGAGCTGCATCAGAATGCTTCGTACGGAATAACTCTGCGACCATCCCTTGTACTCCCCGTCGATGCTTTCGTCCAACATGTCGAGGCAGACTTTGTAGCCTCCGACGGCGGTCAGGACGTTTTCATGGGGGAGACGGGTGAAGAGGAGGAGGGATGGCGGGTGGGTCGGGTAGCTCGAAGGGAAGAGCATGGAGAAGTGGAGGGTGAAGGCGTGGGAGGGGAGGGAGAGGTGGAGGTTGCCGTGCCATTGGTAGATGTCGGAGTCGAGGGGGTGGGCGGTGACGGTGGTCGAGACGGGGGAGGAGCGGAGTTCGGAGAGGTCGCGGAGGAGGCGACGGGTGGCGGTCGGGAGGGTTATTGCCATTTTATACCTTCAAGTAGGTAGATATCGGGATCGAAACCGGCGACTAGCGAAAGTGTGGTTTCGACCGTCCTCTGGAAATAAGCTCAGAGGGTTGTATATATAGATGTAGATGTATAGAATATCGGTGATGGATGCTGATGCCGAAAGAAAGTCCCCAAGCCGGGGAAACAATGCAATATTTATACCCAATCGATTTACATTTCTCCTCAGCTCGATTGACCGTAACACCTCGAAGGACACCTTCAGGACTCCTGAGCGCCGGAGTCACGGCTTGACACGAAAAAAAAGCACTCAGGCATGCCTGGGGAAAGGATCGTGAGCTTCAGGACTGTGGTGTTTTCGGTTCAGGTGTTGTTGAGTCACCTAATCGGAGGCCGCTAGTCCGCATTCGGTTTAGATGCCTGAACGGGAGTTCACCCTCGACTGACCAATCAGAGCCTGTCGCATCCGCATCGTACAAAAATGCAAATTCGATAGGGATGTCTATTCGAGATGGATATCTCGATGGATATATTATAAAGCTAAGTATTACGCGGTGTACCGTTTGCTCCTCCCCAACCCCTCTTTCCCATAAAAATCCATCGGATAACTCCCATCCCCCTCCCTCGTCCACTCCTCCCTCTTCCCCAACGCCACCCACGCCTCGTAAGGACTCAACAGCGGCCTGGGAAAAGCATACCCCCAGTCGATACTCAACCTGGGACAGGCGACCTGCACCCAAGCCTCCACGTCCCCAAACATCGCCAGCTTGCCCGGAAATATCTCCGACAGCAGTAACAAAACATATTCGATCCCGAGTTCCTTGAGCCTATCCTCCAGGTTCGATAGCGTATTGGGGTTTCCCTGTCTCCCCAGGGTTCCCAGTATCAACCCCCATTTCCTGGCAGATTTGGCTTGCGTTATGGCGGAGAGGCGGAGGGATTGCATTTCCTCGTGGTCGTATTCTTCGCGTGTGAATTTTCGGGAGTAGGGGTCGTATCTGTATGCCGGCAAACCGGGGTTTTGAATCATCACGCTCTCCAAATGAAATCTTCCATCTCCGAGGTAAACCACCGCATCGACTCCTTCGATCGTACTCCCGTCCCTGTTCTTCTGACTCGAAAGTTTCGGAGCGGTACAACCCAACACTTCCCCCTTCGACAGAGGTAATATCTGCGGTACGGATATTTTGATACCGGCCGTTTCCTCCAATTCGGCTTTCACGCCGTGAATGGTAGCGTTGAACTGTATCGTCCCCACGATCGCCACGTGCTTCCCAGCCGTAAAATTCCTCGCCATGGTGGCAACGAAATGCTTCGCATCGATATCAATGCTAACGAACACGTACAGCGTCTTGATCCTGTTGACATCCGAAGGGATGAGACAGCTGTGCGCGTAATGTACCAAAAAATCACAACCCAGCGCTCTGGCGGTATAATCGTCGATGCAGCAGGCACCGTAGGTTACATCTCCCATGATCAGGACTTCCGCAGAGGTGAATTGCGTGATGATGTCGGATAAGGTGCAGGCGAACATTTGGAGACCTTCGGGGAGTTGGAGGGCTACGCGGGTGGCAAGTGATTTTTGGATGTTGTGGATCGTTTTGGGGAGTTCAAAGTTGTAGTTCGAGGGGAGAAGGGATATGGCGGAGGTCAGGAGGGGGTCACGGAGGATGGAGTCCGGGATTTGGTTGCGGGTACCGGCAGCGGCGCGGCGGGGTTTTACTATTATCGTCAACACGACTTCTAATATATATAATGATATGAATATGGTGTTAGATACCTTGAACGGTAATGGAATCTTCGACTTGAACATCATCGGTTGACGATTTGGCCTTGTGCAGTTCGGCCGCAGCCCGTTTTCCGATGAAGCGGCGGCGGGGTTGCTTCTGGACCGGCGCACCTTCCGGCTGCAGTCCCGATGGCTCCCCGATATCCATTTTGTCCCTTAAATACCGTCCCTTCCGGACTTGCAGACGGCGATGGTGGTTGTATAAAACGGTTGGTTGTCGGAGAAGCGTTCGTGTAAAACTTTTTACCGGAAGCAGCGGTGCCCCTCCAGGAACTACCCCACGTTTCACCGACCAATCGGACTGTTAACTTCGGCCGGCTACCTTCGGACTGAACATTTAAAAGTCAGGTCGAGACAAAGGCTGAGTTAACTAGCTGGTTTCAGCTGCTGTGTCGTTTTCCGTGCTAATATGTCATTCTCATCGATTCGATTTCAGGATTCGGTTTGTGCGATTTAATCAGCCTCTGCCCTTCCTCTCTCCTCCTTCTCTCTCCCCCGTACGCTGCGCTCTAGACTACCACGGTACGTACGCTGTACCGTTAATCGCAAGACTTCCACTCCTTTTCGGTCTTATCCTCTGTACTTTGTTTTACTTTTTCCCTTTTTTTTATTTTTTTTTGTTGAAAGGAAAGGAAAGGAGAGCGAGAAGAATGTTCTGCGCCTCGAAACACATCTTCGGTCGGCTGGCCCCCCTGCGCGGCGCCACAACATCTCCGACGTATTCGACTTCCTTACGGCCCTCCTTCTTCCCCTCCAGATCCCTCGCCCAATCCCGTCTCTTCGCTTCGGTGAAAGACCTCTACTACTACAATACCCCCTCTCCTTCTTCCGAAACCTCATCGTCGGACGGCGATGGCAAAGACTTTGTCAAAATCGTCGAAGTGGGTCCCCGCGATGGCCTCCAGAACGAAAAGACCATCGTCCCGCTGGACACGAAAATCTCACTGATAGAGCGGCTCAGCGCCACCGGTTTGAGAGTCATCGAAGCCGGTAGCTTCGTGGCCCCGAAGTGGGTCCCTCAGGTATTCACTCCCTTGCCGTCTTCTTTTCATTATGATATATGATTGATATGAAACATAGATGGCAGACTCGACCTCGATCCTCACCCACCTGCTCCGATCCCCACCCCCAGCCCCGCAACCCGTGACCTACCCTTTCCTCGTCCCCAACCTCAAGGGCCTCGAATCCGCCCTCCCGCGCGCGACCCCACCGCCCCACCCGGGTGCCTCCGAAATCTCCATCTTCGCTTCGGCATCCGAAGGCTTCTCCCTCAAAAATTTAAACTGCAGCATCTCGACCTCCTTCGACCGTTTCGCCCCCGTCGTCGCCAAGGCCCTGGAAAACGGAATAAAAGTCCGTGGGTACGTATCCATGGTGATCTCCTGTCCCTACTCCGGTGACACCCCTCCCGAAAAAGTCGTGGAGGTTACGAAGAGACTGTTGGAGATGGGGTGTTATGAGGTTTCGTTGGGGGATACGACGGGAGTGGGGAATCCGTATAGCATCGATGTGCTCATGAAGGCGTTGATCGAGGGAGGGGTGCCGGTCGAGAAGCTGGCGTGTCATTTTCACGATACTTACGGTCAGGCTATCGTCAATTGCATGGTGGGGTTGGCGAACGGGGTCAGGGTTTTCGATAGTAGCGTTGCGGGGTTGGGGGGGTGTCCGTACGCCAAAGGGGCGACGGGGAACGTGGCGACGGAGGATTTGGTGTATTTGTGAGTTCCCTCTTTTTGCTCTCGTGTTATATGATTGCTGATTGTTTTGGCAGCCTGCACAGCGTGGGCATGAAGACCGGAGTGGACTTGGAAAAGGTCTCCGAGGTCGGAGCGTGGATTTCGGAGGCCATCGGGAGGAAGAATAATAGCAAAGTCGGACCGGCGTTGCTGGCGAAGAGGCCGGAGACCGCTGCTTCCGGCTAGTACATTTCACGACCGTCATGCATCGCATTGCATTTTTTTCTTTTAATCGCAAATTCGACCGGCGTTTCTTTTAGATTTATTTTACATGGCAAATGGCGTCTTTGTTTTTCAAGCCCTTAACTTACACTCTCGGTGACGTAGCTATAGCGATCATAAATCATCCCTTTAACCCCCCCCCCCGGACGCTCAACATGCGCTCGTGAAAAAACGTAAAAAAGATTAAAAATCCGTAACCCGCCCGTTGAAACTCCAATCCCCGTACTTCGTCGGCTCGGTCTTCGGCCCCCCCACCTCACCGGTAACCGGATTCCTATCCCCCTCGAACAACGGTTTTTCGCCGCCCGTCAACAGATCTTTGTGTTTCAATTCCGCGAGGAGGTCTTCGGCTTCCGTATCGACCCTGGGATCCGTCGATGGAGCGGGAGGTTGGACGTGAGAGGTGGAGAACGCACCCATCGAGGCTTTCGTGAGGGATTCGAAGGTTTCCTGGTCGGCTTTCGGGAGGCGCGGGGGGGAGGGGGAGGGTTTGAAGGTGGTATTCGGGGAGGGGGAGGTGGTGAGGTGGCGGATTTGGCGGAGGAAGGGGAGGCGGCGGCGGAGCATTTTTGTAGCTTTCGGTGTAGAGATTCGAGGTTGGAGAGGTTGAGGATGGAAGGTTTACATGGAGTTGTGGCGATTCGGAGAGGCTCTGCTTGTGATATTTGTTTCGGTTAAGAGCCTCAATATCAACCGCTTGTAAATAGATGGACGAAATGAATGATTTCTTTTATTACGAACTAACTACATGTATACCAGGAAACGAACGAAAAATCACCGAAGGACTTTGTAATGCAAATTCCGATCAAAGCCAAAGAAGGGATCAATTCTTCTTCTTCACCGCCTGCTGAGCCGTCGCCGCGGCCTGCTGTTCCCTCTTCGCGTACACCCGTCCCGTAAACCGTCCTCTGCATCCCACGTCAGCACGCACGATCTCGATCAAGCAGACACCCAAGGTATCTATATATATATATTGGGGGGGGGGAAGAGAAATACTCACGTAATAAACCTCGAAAACAACCCGATCCCGACCATCATGGCCATCGGCGGCACCTTCGCGAAAAGCCCCACGACCCACCACCACTGATAAAGCGGAATCTGCAAACTCCCATCGAACGGATGCGTCCACCCCGTCCACTCGTCGAACCCCCTCCACTTCTCATCGTTAATCACCTCCGCTATCCACCTTGCGTCCGGTGGGGGCGGTGGAGGTTTTGCGTCCTTGATGGGCTGGCCGTCCGAGTCGACCGGAGGTGGGGATTCGGTACCCGGACGGTGGAAGGGGACTGGGTGGAGGTGGGTATTGTGGCCGTTGAGGCCCGGGAAGGATTTGGAGGGGGGGTTGGTGTGGGTTATGTGGTAGACGCGGGAGCCCCAGGCGCCGAAGATGGAGCAGATTACTTTGTACGCTATATCAGTAGTTGCGGTCGAGGTTTACGAAGGGAGAGGACGTACCTGTTTCGGCATCGCAATCCACACGGCCGAAGTGTATCTTGTTGTTCTCTTGAAGCAGAGCGACGGTTTCCTATTCCCTCTCAACATCTTCACCACCCACGTGCCATATCTTGTATCGCAAACTTACATTAAACGTCTGTCCTTCCACGCAAACATCAGCACCCGTACGATAAAATCATCCGAAAGGATGGAAAGTACCAACCGTCTCGTAAAGCACACACCCCGGACAGCTATCGGGTCCGGTGGTAAACAACACCAACCAATCTAAATCATTGTGCTGCAACAAATCTCTATAATTCTCCCGGTCGATCGGGTATACCACGTTTGGTACCGGGTCGATCTTTTCTCCGGCGGATTTGGAACCGCTCCCGGGGTTCAGGAGCTGTTGGAGTTGGTCCCATTGCGCGTTCGCGGCGGTGGCGGCGAGGGAGAGCGTGAGGGGGAGGAGGGTGGAGAGCTTCATCGTGAATTAATTACGATAGGTAGCGTGGACGGCGGAGGAGGATGGAGGAGAAGGACAGTTCTCGAGAAAAAGATGGGAAAAGGAAGGGTTCGAGAAAAATCGTTCCAGCGTATTCTATTTCCTTTTTCCTTTTCTTCTGTTTCGCTGCGCGTTAACTTTACCGGTGACCATCGTAGCTCTCGGATCTTTTCTTGCGAGCAGCAGCTCCGGGTCTTTGGAGTCGACAGGGTTCTCGTCGTTGAATACGAACCGGGCCAATTGGCTGGGTTGGACAGTCGGCTAAATAAGGCGGTCTTCTGATTGGCTGTTTCGACTATCATATACAGTAGCTTTTACCAGTCTGCTGGAAGGCGGTGTGAATATAAAATACAGATTATTAAAACAAAATATATATAATTCAAGAATCAAATCCCGCTCATGACTTCGCTACCTTTGAAAGATTATAAAATCCTATTCTTCAGATTCAACCCCCTGCTGACCACGAACCCCTTCTGCTTCTTCTCTTCCTCCCTCTCCACCTCCCTCTTCTCCTCCCTCTCCTTCTTTCCCCCTTTCCTATGCACCAACCCTTCCTCCTCCCACTTCTGCCAGATGGATTTCCCCCTCCTCTTCCACCTCTCGTTCCTATCCGATTCCTGCTCCGGCGTCGGCATCCATTTACTCTTCAATATCCTCCTCAACGCATCCGGCGAAATCTTAAATATGGGCGCATACTCCTCCACCGTCATCCCCGGGTTTTCCTGCTTCAATTGCTTCAACGTCGCGACGGCGGCGGGGGAAAGCCTGCTGAACGGATTCCATCTCTCGTTTTTAAGTTTCGCTTTAACTTTTTCCATGTGGATTTTCCACAACGGCGTGTCTTTGTCGTAGATTTTTTTGGAGTGATTGATGGGCACTCCCGCCAGTTCTTTGTATTTATCCAAGGACGAAGAAGGATTCGAGGCGTTCCAGCTTAGTTGCCCGGTGCTTGTGGTCAATGCGGCGTGTTTGGTGATCCGGATGCCGTTGCTTAGCGTTCGGGGTTTGTAGAGTTCTTGCATGCGGGCGTGGGACCAGAGGGCGGGCGTGGACCATTCTTTCCAGGCGTTCGCGGTGGGGTTGTGGGGGGTTGATATCTTTTTGGAAATATTATCTGGGTTTTCCCAAGGGATTTCGTCGGGCGGTTGCGTAGCATCCGAGGGCTTTGGGGAGCGGGTCGGGAATTGGGATTTTAGGGAGTGGGGGATACGGTCGTCGTCGTCACGAGGTCTTCGACGGTTTGAAGCGAATGATAACGGTGGATTATCAGACGCAAAAGAATTCGAGGATGGTTTCGCATCTTTCGACCCCTTAGCGGGTAAGGACTTGAAATCATCGAGATAGCTGAACCCCTCCATCCCCTCCGTCTTCTCAACCCCTCCCCCCCCGCTACTTTCGGGCATCCGTATCTCATGATCCCTCATAGAACTCAAATCCGTTTCCGTCTTCCAAGAACTACCCCATCTCGCCAATGCTTCTTGATTTGCACTCTTCTTGGCGGAAGAGTACATTCCTAGAAAGTCGGTTGCCGATTCCGCGGCATTGGTGTCGAGGTTTACGCTGTTTAAGTCGACGCTTTGGTGACGGGGGGCTGAGGAGGAGGTGTGCCGGATTGTGGTTTTGGGGAGACGGGCGAGGCGCCCGGGGGCTTTGTAGGTGGTCGTGGAGGGGATGTCTGTGATGAGGGAGCGGAGGATGCGGGTTGTGCAGGATGTGCAGGTCATCGTGACCTATCTTTTTGTAATTTATTCGATTTGAAGTAGCTATAGGTGAATGAATGTGAATGTTTGAACCGAGAATTGTGATATCAGTTGGGATGGCGAATTGAAACGGTAAAGTTTTTTATAGACGGTTGAGGTGAAGTCTGCCGAAGCTTATCGGTTTCTCGGAAAAAAAATTTGTAAGTTTCGCAACGCAGGAAAAAAAAAAGTTTACCACGCACCTGATTCGACCCCGCCGATTGCAAAACGGTTTAGCTCCCCTGTCACGGCTAATTATACCACGGGTTTGGCATGCGACAGAGCTAGAAAAATAAGTCGTGACGATTTTTCATTAAAAAGACGATATATAAGTACTGAAGCGATTAGAAAAGCACGCAGGGGGGCAGAAGGAACACGGGTATTTCGACGGGGGGGAACGTATAGTACACATTAGAATGAAAAGGAAAAGAAGAATAACAATGCAATCGCATGAATAGACGCCGGCAGTAATGTCATGTGTTATTGGAAAGAAACCCGGGTTTCCATTCGAGTAATATTTGAGTCTCAATCTCGATCCTATATCAGGCTCATGGTCGAATCCGTATGAAAAACCTGCAGCAGAATGACCTTGCAATACCAAACCAGCTCCGACAAAGAGATCGAAATAAGAAAAATGTGGAGAACACATGTCCCGGAGCAGTCTAGAAACAAGTCCCATAGGATAAGTCGGGACAAACAGACCACGGTAAAGAGAATCAAACCCGATCCGAAGAAACGGGCATTATTGAGAGTATTTGAGCGCTAGGATGAAGCTGTCAAACGGTGAGTTTCAAGGTAGGGGGATAATAATAAGGGGTTTGAAGCGTTACGCACGTTGCTCATACTCCGAAAGGATGTACTTCTCATGATTCCGCGAGATAAACAGCATTATGTTATCCAGGTGCTCACGGAGGGAGTTGACAGCCTGAGTATCCATGTTGGTGTGGGCGATGAGCTCCGGCATGGTGACTGCGCTCCGGTTAGCCTCCCTTACCGCATATACCAATATACGTTGGAATCAAACATACCGAAGAGCCTGAGAAGGTGCTCGGTCCCGTACAAGTCGCACATATTCTTCTCCGGCCACTGCTTCTTGATCTCGTTGTACTGGTCGCGCTCGAAGCGGTAGAGCAACATGGTTCCGAGGCATTTGTCAAAGTACGCTCTAAGACCTTGGATGATCTCCTCGTACGATTGTCGTTGCTGACTCCCAACAGGGTAGTTGGATTCGGTGGCGTCGAAGTAATCGTTCAAGAACATGGTCACGGTGATATCCCGAGGAAGCTTGACGAGAGTACCGTTCTTGGTAACGTTCTCCCAGTCATCGACAAGGAGCGACTTGATGATCTCGGGGACGTTGAGTTTGATTTCGTGACGTTTGATAAAGTCCTCCTCCTGGTAGGCTGTCAGGTGTATTCCTTTATCGGAAGAAACAGGGTGACGTACCTTATCCATGTCCATTTCTCGAGCACGCTTCTGGCCTCGAACGGTCGGAACAACTGGTTCTTCAGCATGAGCTGGCCTCTTGTCCTTCTCGACCTTCTTCTTCGGGTTATGCTCCTCTCGTAGCTCCTTTTGCTTCTGGAGGTTCTCATCGTTCCACCCAAGAACACGGTCCTGAGGAACACATTCGTCCCAGGTGGCCTTCCATCCTTTGTAGTGAACTTTGTAGCTGTAGCTGGCACCCGGTTCGCCGGGATTCTTAATCTCGAGAACCTTGGCTTCGTAGAGAAGAGGACCGTGGAAGCAGAGGACCCGTTCGTTGACCTCGTAGAGAGGAGGAGCTTGTTTGGCAGCTTTTGGAGGCATTTTCGGATTTTTGTAGGGGTGGTCGATCAAGTATCGATACGACGGATGGTCGCAGGGGGAGGTGGTTGATTCGAGTATTGATGGTTTGGTCGCAGTTCGGTTGGAGGTGGAGTCGTGTCGATGGCTGAGGGCGGCTGGTTGTGTTGATGCGAGTTGGAGATGGGAAAACGAACGAACGCGTTTCGTGCGACCGATCGAGGATCTCGGTCTTGGCGCCACTTTTTGTGCAGAGGACGGGTCTCGAGCTGGCCACCCAATTACAACCCCGGATTGTCATCTGGACTTGCGTGCGTGCGGAATGTCCCGTCAAGTGTCCAAGCTTTGATATATCATTCTACGATGGCTTCAAAATCTCGTATCGATTAGGTACTTGGTATCTAGTATATATTTATCAGGCACCGCAGCACCGGGATTACGACATAGTGTGCCTAACCAAACTCCCGTCGAAGGGTCCTTGTGCTCCGTAGAATGGACTAATTATGCAGGTCCGGACTCGATAGCAGCCGTTCGCAAGCCGCTTGCAGACACTAAGGGCCGTATAGCACTAATACGTAATGTTGTTCCTGTTTGTGCGACATCGACAATGCCTCTCCGGATTTTCTAGGATCCTTCATGGCCAACTCGGAGACAAGATATAATATAGACCGAGATGCACAGACCAAATATTGATCGATTCTTTGACCCGACCGCTATCTTACACATTGCCTTTGCATCTGATATCGGTTGAAAATACTCGGCGTTTCGAAGGAACCCTGCGGCTAGCTATATCAAGCTGCAATGCCATGCCATGCTGAAATTTGACATCGCTTTATTACGGCATGCATATCCCGCTTCGCATCCTCACGATAACGGTAACGGGCACTACTACTAGGTAGGCAAAAGGCATGCATATAAGATCTCCGACCTAATAACCCATTTAGCCATCGACGGCGATTGGCTTCCATCATTCTGCCAGCCGATCAGTAAAAACATGTCAAGCACGTTGAAGGTACATGTACGCATGATCGTACCCGTCCGCCAGCCGTAGCCGTGGAGCTGTTGGAATAATTTCGGTTCGCCGCCGAAAATTTTAAATCCTATGAAGAATTCGTGCGAAACAGCTGTACGGCTCGCGACGGGGCCATGTGGAACGGACGGCGGTCAAGTGCGACGATGGCAATGATATCGTCCAAGTCCGCGGCTTCCCAACCGTTGAAATGGATCTATGCAACGGCACGAAGCATGGCGTCAGACCACGATGACGGCTTTCTACAGCAAAGAGGGTCTGATCGTTCCTGTATTCCTCCGGATAAGGTTACCGATGCCATGCCCGTTCCTTCTAACCTATCTATTGTCACATATCCCTGGCTGCTACGAAGCATAGCGTGCTCAACCTGGGGCATTTTCAATAACCTCGCGGGTCGGTTTCATCATGATATAAAATCCTACGGTATTTGCGTTCGGACAAACGGAGACGCCTTTCACCCGTGACATAGCACTGACCTTGGTTAAAACCTGACCCCAGATCCCCACAACCCGGCCACTGCCCCGAAATACGTTATTTCTTTATTTTATTTGGCTTTTGGCGGAGTCTGGCACATGCCTTTGGCGGAAAAAAAGAGACTTCCTCCTGGTGATCCAATTGCTTTGCCGGGGATATCAGCGCAATTCAAGCTATCAAATCAAAGTTCCAATTGCATTTGCAGACTGTGACAGCTTCCTGCCACACAACCCTACAGACCTCCCACCCTACACCCTAGCTGGAATCTGAACATGCATCTCATTAATTCTGCCAGAAATATATGCAAAATTGATTCGAGGGAAAGGAGGGGTAAGGTTAAGTTTTTTTTCTTGTAATCTATCTAGTGAAAACGATTAAAAATTGTGAACTGTGTGACGAGGTTCAGTAGGAAGAGCGGTATATAAGGACCGCCAGGCATCCCTCCAGCTTCGTGGGATCCTGAATCCGAATCCGAATCCCTCGAACCTCGAACATCCCCCACTGCATTCTCCAAATCGCCGGTTGGAACTGGGGATTCGAGAGACTTCGGACTTCGGATATATCAATCGACCAGAACGACGAAAACAGCGCGCCCGGCAGCAACTCTAATATCTCGAAGGACCCATTTTGCAGTGCCTTCAAAAAATAAAATACAAAGGACAGGGAATATATTATTGTGACACCGCAGAAGGGGAAAAACCGCTGGAAGCAAAGAGCCATTTAATTTGTTCTCATCCTGATACTTACCTGCGCATCAACGGTCCTCCACATCTCTTCCAGACTGCTGACCGCTTTTCTTGGCCCGTTTACACGGTTTACACGCACGTCGGTCATCCATACATCCGTCGTGCCCACCAAGTCGCTGCATCATTGCCGACAAGCTTCCTTTTTTCCTTGGGCAAGCAAGCGACAAGCCAAGGGATTTTAGCCTAGGGTCTTATACCTTTGCCCCCCTGCAACCACCCCGCACTTTTCCGTGCATTGCATTGCCCACCCTTTTTTCGGCCCCTCTGTGCGGTAACATACGCTCGGGGATATTTCGCCCTCTGCGCGCCCGTCCAACAGGTTTCGTTCGGTTGCAAATCGGCCCCAGAACAAGCAGCTGCCCAGCCCGAACCAGCTAGTGGCAAGGCAATCTTGAGCTCCGGATCCATTGTGGTTATACAGTCGGCAGGCCACAATTGATTCCATGTGGGTACATATAGCCCTCTCCTCCCCGTCCCTTCGATCCTTCTGTTCTTCCTCCTCGCCTTCCTTCCTTTCCTCTCCATCCTCATCCAATATCAAGTCGTGATAGTTGTCTGCAAGCTTGTGGTGTCAAGTACTCCCGTGTTGCTGCAGTTCTTACGTATTTGCATTGCCAATTCCAAACCACCCACTTCTTACCGTTCGCCCCACTAAGCCCGAATCGTTTGAATTCACTCGCGGTTGAACGCACAAAAACCTAAGCTTACTCCCCGCAATTTTCTCTTTGACTAGAAAAAATTCAAGAGCAAGGTCGGCAGCAAGTCGGCACGCAAGTCGCCAGTGAAGACACAGGCAAACGGTGTTTCGAAAACTACCAACGGTGTTACGAACGGCGCTACCAACGGTGTCTCTAAAGAGAAAGCTATAGCTACCGACGTTCCGACGGTTACCACTACTGAAAACATGGCTGCTACTACTAATGGAAATGGGGTGGCCCCGGTGGTCATCGAGGCCCACAATGTTCAGACCTACCAGGTCCCAGCTGCTTTCCACGAGTAAGTTTCCTATGATATCAAAATTCAGCGGCGAACTCGATACCAATTGAACTCGTTGCAATCTATAGGAAGCACAGAGGAACACCAAATCTGAAGAATATCGAGGAGTACCATGCTATGTACAAGGAGTCCATTGAAGACCCAGGAAAGTTCTGGGGCAAGCTCGCCAATGAGCTCCTCGATTGGGACCAGGAATTCAAGACCACTCTCCACGGCAGCCTCGAATTCGGCGATGTCAGCTGGTTCCCAGAAGGTCGTTTGAACGCCTCCGTCAACGCTGTTGACCGATGGGCCTTCAAGTACCCGAACAGGCCAGCTATCTACTATGAAGCTGACGAACCCAACCAAGGCCGTGTCATCACCTACGGCGAACTCCTCCGTGAAGTCTGCAAGTGCGCCTATGTGCTTAAGCAGATGGGTGTCCGCAAGGGCGACACCGTTGCCGTCTATCTTCCCATGATTCCAGAGGCTATCGTCGCTCTCCTCGCTATCGTCCGTATCGGTGCTGTCCACTCCGTCGTCTTCGCTGGTTTCTCCTCGGAATCCCTCCGAGACCGTATCTTGGACGCCGAGTCCAGGGTCGTCATCACAACTGATGAGGGAAAGCGTGGTGGCAAGGTCATTGGTACCAAGAAGATCGTTGACGATGCCCTCAAGTCCTGCCCGGATGTCAAGAACGTCCTTGTCTTCAAGCGAACTGGCAATGAGGACGTCCCATTCACCCCGGGCCGTGATTTCTGGTGGCACGAGGAAACCGCCAAATACCCATCATACTGCGCTCCGGAGTCCATGAACTCTGAAGATCCCCTCTTCCTCCTCTACACATCCGGCTCTACTGGAAAACCAAAGGGCGTCATGCACACCACTGCCGGATATCTCCTTGGTGCTGCTGCAACTGGTAAGTACGTCTTCGATCTCCAGGAAGGCGACATCATGGGTACCGCTGGTGACGTCGGCTGGATTACCGGTCACACATATGTCGTCTACGCCCCATTGTTGCTCGGTGTCAGTACGTTGGTGTTCGAGAGTACACCAGCTTATCCAAACTTCTCGAGATACTGGGATTGCGTTGAGAAGCACAAGGTTACACAGTTCTACGTTGCTCCAACTGCTTTGAGATTGTTGAAGAAGGCTGGTGATAAGTATATCAACCACGATCTGTCGAGTTTGAGAGTTCTTGGATCTGTCGGTGAACCGATCGCCGAGGAGGTCTGGAAGTGGTATAACGAGAAGGTCGGAAAGGGAAATTGCCACATTGTTGACGTGAGTATCTCCGATCCGAATCCGTAGCTCTTAACTATAAACCAATTCTGACAAAAAAAAAAAATGATATTAGACATACTGGCAAACCGAAACCGGATCCAACGTTATCACCCCTCTCGCCGGTATCACCCCAACCAAGCCCGGTTCCGCCACCCTCCCATTCTTCGGTATCAAGCCCGAGATCTTGGACCCCATCAACGGCAAAGTCTTGGAAGGAAACGACGTCGAAGGTGTTCTCGCCATCTCCCAACCATGGCCATCCATGGCTCGTACCGTCTGGGGTTCGCACACCCGATACATGGATACCTACCTAAACGTCTACAAGGGCTACTACTTCACCGGTGACGGTGCCGGCCGTGACCACGACGGTTACTACTGGATCCGAGGACGTGTCGACGACGTCGTCAACGTCTCCGGCCACAGATTGTCCACTGCTGAAATCGAAGCTGCCCTTCTTACCCACCGAGCTGTTGCCGAGGCTGCCGCCGTTGGTGTTGCCGAAGAACTTACCGGCCAGGCTGTTAACGCTTTCGTTTCCCTCAAGGATGGGTATGATAATACACTTGAATTAAGAAAGGAACTTGTCCTTCAGGTTAGAAAGTCTATTGGCCCATTCGCTGCTCCTAAGGCTATCTACATTGTTGTCGATCTGCCAAAGACACGGTCCGGAAAGATTATGAGACGTATCTTGAGAAAGATTGTAGCTGGTGAGGAAGATCAGTTGGGTGATATTAGCACCGTAAGTTTTTTTTATCTCCATCTCGTGATATTTGTAGTTCCGATAAAAGAGGATATAAGGCTAACAATATTAAACCTTTTCTAGCTCGCTGATCCTTCCGTTGTTGCTGGTATCATTGATACCGTCAAGGCAATTAAGGCTGGTAAATAAGTTTTCCGTTTTTTAGAGAAGAAAAGGGCGGTGTAATGTCTAGTTGGTTTGGTTGGTTGGCCGGTTGGGTGCGGTTTGGTTTCAGTATGTTATACGCTTGATCTCGAGATCTTCTTTTTCAACTTGATCTTAAGGTTTTTTTGCTTGGAGTAGTTTTAAATTCCTTTTTTTAAGCTCCTTGGCTATGTCTATAACTTCAATTGTTCCTTGCTGTTCAAGCGTTTTCAGATATCAATTCAGATGTTATATAACTTAAATGAATTCTTAGCCATTGCTACGACTTACTTCTTGAGTGTTAAGATTGCAGAAAGTTCTAAAGAGAAGTAGACTAGTTCCTCGACCACCGGGCGACAAAATATTCGGCTTATTGAATAGACAAATTTGTTTGGTACATCTGAATGCACAAACTAACCTGTGGTATTTTTCCCAGACAAAGGCGCGGTAGACGAAGCTTATATTCCAAACGTAGAGTTACAATACTAGGCAAAAAGAAGCCTTCACGACGACAGATATAGACTAGATCTGGCAACTACCACCGTAGCGTTAGTGTCATAGGTAAGGATGGAGTTTTAGAGGCGGAGGGTACTGGTTGTTAATAGGTTGACTTGACTTCATTGCAAATTATAGTTGGTCGCACACATCCAAGACAGAAAATCCAACACCCAACACCAAAATACCAGTCTTGAGGTCACGAGCAAACTACCGAATTGATCAATGGATAGGTAGCCTGGTTTAAAGCTCTCAGAAGGGTACCAAAAACATTTAAACTTTGCTCGTTGTTTAAAATATTTTCTTATATACCTATAATCGTGATAAATTTCCGCGGATCTGGAGCTCTCGAGGCTGCGCCGTTTATGACGTTTACCCCCCTGTTCTCAATCGACTGTGGTCAATGCATGTTTGAGAATTCGAGGGCTCAAGTTAGTAGCTTCGTTACCAGCTATATGCTAGTTGGCCACTGTGTTGGTGCTAGGTGTCCCGGAGCTTTACAGTCTTGTGAAATATCTTGTTGCACGCAGTATATTCGAGAAGGAGCACTAGGTAAGAGGCCAGGTTTGATTTCTTTCGCAGTTTCACGGGGCTGCTGGGTCCGAAACGAGGCCTTGCTCTGCGTAATTAGATAGCCAGCTCCGCTACGCCCACCTTAAGATATGAAATGGTCCCAGATATCCCTCAAATTCAAAAGTATATATGGTACGAGACCAAGTATATATATAACTGACCTCTGTCCAAAGCCCAAGTTGAGACTAAAATATACTGGTGATCCTAGATATTATATCCTCTACAATCACATGTATCCACCTAGACACCTCGATCTTTTTCTATCACAGGCCTCGAACCCCGTCAAGATCGATAGGATTCATAGCAAGCACCATGTCTCGGCTCCCTTGCCCCATCTTGTTATGCATTCTCCAATTATTGTTCTTGGCTACCGTCTTTAGCCTTCCTGAAAAGGGTTCCGGAAAACATCGAGGTAAGCCCATCTTGATGTACCATTTTTGGTTAGAGAATGGATACCAGGCTTCAAAAATAGAAAGAAGGAAAGAGACAGCCGTACAAGTTCAAAATTTCTAACACGAAAAGCATATATAGATTTTTCAAAACAAAAAGGCCCAGCTACATCCCTTGACCCTAGGCCGACCCTCCTTCCACACCATTCAAAAGTCTCGGGGCCCAGAGCCGATAAAGGAGACTTGGGGCAACAGCGGTATCGTAGGTTCGGCGTTTATTCAAACGCTCTGCGCCTCCATAAACGGACAAACACGAATAAGGATAAACGCCCAGTGAGCAGCGATGATGAAACGGAGAAACCTCCCTCGAAACAACCTAAAAATCAAGATGACCCTCCATCTAGGCTATATAAAGCTGCGATGCTCCAGGGGCAGTATTCTGCCCAAAATTTTTTGTCTTTTCGCATGCAGATACAGGGTGGCTGGCCTCTTGATAAAGAATCACTTCCCGAAGGTATCAAACGAGTTGCTCAAAAAGAAAGGAATCCTGAACAAGCCTTCGATTGCCCAGGGCAAGAGGTTCTTAGAGTTTTTGGAATGCTCCAAAAGGTCATCCGAGATCCTCAAAAGAAGTGTCGACCAGCCGATTACGTATTCTCGTCTGCGGGCCCCAACAGGCGCGCAATATTCGAAATGGATGTATCCCTGCATAATGGGTATATCGGCGTAAATTACGAGAAGATGGGGACGCGAGAATATAATCCTTGGAAGCATAACCAGCTTCAGGTCAGCGTGAATGCACCAATTATCTTATACGAAGGGTATAATTACTGGGCTTTGGCTACTAAACTCGACACGAAAACCAACCCCTTACGATACATCGCCCTGTACAACATCCACAACCCGGACACTATAAATATTGTATCAGAAGCCCATAGTCGAGCGAAACTAATCGGCGGCCAACGTTATCTACGTGTTACATCACCAATTAACGAAAATACCCTGGAAGCTGAGATATGGGACGCTGTCAGAGGCACTGATGAAATTGAAGTATGTGTCAAGTTGCTATATTCTCGTATGGAGGAGTTGAACTTTGCGGACGTAGAAGAGATCTATACGTACTTATCTCCCCCGTCAGATCAAGGCCAATATGTATTCATTCTTTTGGGAGTGAAAGGTCTCTCAGGATCACCAAAAAGCCTGGGACCCGGTGGCCTTGGAGATGTATCGCAGGTTATCCAGGAATTGGAAGGGAATGGGGAACACCCTAATCTATTGAGGCCCATATATGATAACGCGGTAAAAAAAGGCGCGAAGGCAAAACATGACCTTGAGGCCACCGAAATAAATGTTTTAAGCATGGTATTAACGGGCCACGATTTCCGCCCACTCGAGCATTCCTCGCCATTTCCCGAAAACTATGAGATAGATTATTCCTGGAGCGGATTGCAGACGTATCCCTTCGAAGACTTGTTACGAAGTCTTACAATGCAAGAAAGTTCATTGGGTGCTTTTGAATCAACATTTGGTAACGCTGAATCTCAACGTGGACCGATCGTATACAACAGACACAGCTATCGAAAGGTGAACCTGAACGAGATAATCCAATCTCACAAGCCTCCTGCAACGCTGAGGCTTATTACAAGCTCATCTGCCGAAAACCAGCACTTCTCGTTTCGTTGGCCATGGGAAAGAAGTGTATACCAAGAGGAGAAGCTAGAGGATCTTCTATATCACTGTTGGCGAATCGGTTCTAATGACCATGACGAACCTAGTCCTTTAGGATTATCCGAGAATATGAAATACTACCAAGCCATACCGGCAGTACCGTTAAAATATATAACGATATGGGGAATCGAAGAACCAAAGACCCTAATAGTCCTAAGGCTAATTTATATCTCATGGGCGAAGTCTCAAGGTTCTACGCCAGAGAAATTCTCTTTGACTTACTCTCAGCTAGAAGACGATCGCCAGAAAGAGCATTGGAACGCGATAATCGGAACCCCGGCCATTTTGCCGATAGCTGAGATGTGTCTATCCTACGTGACCGGTCTAAGATCATGCAACATAGCTGCTATTCACTTCTCATTCCACCAGCCCTTATCCATATCGGAGAAAGTTATTACATGGTCTTCGAATAGCGTTTCGGTAGTGGTGGAACTTACGACCAACATTAAGGAAGAGGATCTGCATCTTAATGTAGATAAAAATACTTTCCGTATACAGAAAGCATGGGACAGGGTGAAGAAGTTCGGTATTCTCCCGGGACCGGGAGATGATCTTGAGTTTGGTGGAGCTGGCCTTTCGGACGAAGATCAAAATATGCTAGATCTCTTTGCGGACTACGCCCCCAACGGACTACACGACTTCCCCATGCCTATTTCCGAGGCCCAGGTTGAGCTTGAACGCACCAAGCTTGACTTATCTTATTCAGCCGTCGGCTACCCGTCTCTATCTATCATTGAAAATCCTTTTCTACCAACACTCAGAGAACGTGTTCATTATATACCTTCTGGCGGTCCTTCTTATACTCGGATCAAGACTACCCAAAACCTTGTCGGGGCCGAGTCATACAGAGTATTGTACTACACTGCTATGTCGTCTCAAGAAAAGAATCTTCTCTTCATCGACTATCAGGTGCAGAAGAGGGAGGGTGAAAAGGGGAAAGGCAAAGCTAAGGCCGCAGAGGATGGTATTCCTGTAGATGAAGAGGACTTTGTTCCAAGTGTTCTCGACCCAGATACTGAAGGGCAATTCAAAATAAATTTTGGAACCGTTCTCTTCGCAACATGGTTTTCGCAAGAAGGGTGGTCTCAAATTTCCCGAATAACTTTCCAGACAATACATCCGGAGACCGTATCAGCCTTGGAGGTTTTCCTAGACGAGGCAAACCCGATTATAACCTGGAAAAGGGACACTCCTGCGATTTGGAATCAAAATGTGGAATTGTTTTACACAACGATGGAAGGTGGCGCGGTCAAGTATTTTCTTGAGGAAAAAGACGAATTTCTCACGAGTCCTACGATAAAGGCCATCCACATCGGTATTCATATTGATGATAGAGACAAACATTTCATCCATGTTGATTTTGGCGACGACAAATCTGACGCTAAATCAGAAGGTCAGCTGATGTTCAAGCCTACGTCGTTGCTTGAGAATTTATTCTTGAGAGGAGCCAAGGGCCAAGCTACTGAAAGAATTTTGGGTGCTCAGTTTGACGATCCAGAATGGAATGGGCGTAACTATGTATATGACGATAAAAAAGATCGCGATCATCTCTCGAAGTATGTTATCGTACGACAGGGTCCTTTTGATAACCGCAGATGGAATAAAATAACCTATTACCTCGAAGACAATGATTTGCTGAAGGGCCTATCATCTACTTTTGTTCAACGATTCGCTAAAGAAAAAGTCAGGACAGGGTATCAAACCTGGTCTCTGCACGAACGGAGTCAAGGGAATCTGGGATATGATTTTGCAACATCTCCATCCGTTGCTGGTAACTTAGTCCTTATAAACACGCCTTTCTCAGGGGAGGGAAACCGCGCTGACATTGGTACTATCGTAAACCATTTATCCGATGCTATGTATGCAGCATGGATTAATGCGGACTTTGTTGAGAAACATCAATACGCCCGAGATGCCGTCCGTCGAGGTATAGTAGGAATGCGTGTCTTCACTGCGCTGCAGGTATTGCCTGAATCAAGAATGGCTCTAGAACAAATTTATAGAAAATACAACGACTTAGTTAATGATGGACTACTCTCCCTTGAGCGTAATGCGAGATACCTACGGTTGCCGCAGTTAGCGTTGCACAGGACAGCAGCTAGGGCACAGAGCAGGAGAATGGAAAGACTTTGGGTATCTCTTTCGGGGTTAGCGGAAACATCGGCTCTCATTTCTATGCTCTCCAGCTTCCAGGAGCAAATGAACCAAGCAAGGTGGGGCCAAAAGCTGCTTATTTTTCGCATCGCAATACGACGAACGGAGGGCGATGACGAAAATATCCGTAATAATGCCGCAGATTTCCAAATGATCTTTATAATCGAGAAATCTAGGACCCCTCTCACGATGACCAGCCGTAATGCTGAGGCCCAGGGAAAGGATCCACAAGACAGGAAACTAGAACTTATGCTGGCTGATGGAGACGAGGCCTTAACGGTCGGATTACTTAGCGAGGTAGAGGACAAGATAGATGAAGAATTTAACAGAGAATCCTTTGATATTCAGGCGTCAGAATTACAAGTAACCAAAGATTCAGGGGTATTAGCTATTGATACTCAGGAATGGATTCAAGCTATCAGGCTCGAATTAGACAAAATCAGCGGATCAACCAATCGAAAGTCGCGCAACATGCGATGGCGCGACATGAAGGTCGCATTGCCACCTTTAGATGGTAAAACTTTCTATGAAATGCATGTCCGCCCTCAAGCTGAGGACACAGCCTGCCAGATTGTCGCGGGAACCGGTAGCTCACAATTAGAGGAGGTGGGGGTGCCGGTTGGTCGCATTGCGGGAACCATAATCTTGAGAGGGGTATCTGGTTTTGGCTCAGGATATGGGGATAGTGCTTTTTACCGGCAAACAGACATCTTATCGGGTGTGTTCCTTATAGCTTGGCAGAGAATCAAGCCTTTGTGCTGGAATTTGGAGTATATCCTACTTGATACTGTGTCAGAAAATACAGCCGAGGCAGTTAGAAGAGCAAGAAGAAACTTCCCCCTCTCATCCTCAGTCATCAGGACTAATGTGGGATCTGAATTCTTTATACTGGAAGAGAGACGACACCGTTTCCGGGAAAATACACATTTGAGTTGGGGTGTAAATAATCAAAAAATGTGGAGCATTCTACTGGCTTCATTGGAGATAATGGCAATTCAGAAAATGATCCTCAGATTCCCTCAGGAAACGGGACGACTACATATTAATAGCATCCTCGTGGATGATAATCCAACAACAAACCGGATGAGAATCAGTGTAATGCTGGAACATAATTACTATGTATCGGAACGTTACGGTGATAAAGAAGATCCAGAAGGACAAAACGAAGAGGGGGAGCCAGAGGGCGGAGGGGATGGAGAGGGCGGAGAGGACGGAGAAAGGGGGAATAAGAAGACGAATAAGAAGACGAATAAGAAGACCGAGAAGAAGACCGAGAAGAAGGGGTCGAAAAGAAGGAGTAGACAGGGAATGAGTGAGCCGAATGAAGTGGAATTAGTGTAGAAGGCGATATTAATATTATACTCCTTCAAATAATTAAAGCGGCCGGAATTCGAAGCCAAGCGTATAGGGCAATGAAACTTAGAAATCTTCTTGTATACACCTCTAGCTGTCAATATCACTACCGTTGAGAAATCTATATGTTAACATTGTATTTGCTAGAGATTCCTATTCTGCAATATAATAGTAGAGTGTTCATAAATTCTAAGCAGTATAAACCTCAGAATCAATCGGATTTAAGCCCACGGATTAAAGAAAAGCCCCTTGGCTTTGTTGCCGCCAGTTCTCTAGCTCTAGACACGATTGCGAAGCATGAAGATCATTGTGCTCGGCGGATTACCTAAGCAGTCAGAAGCTGTTTAACGTTAAAACGTCATAGAGCCGAGACGAGAGCCGAGAGGCAGTATACTAGCATCTGAATTTAGCTACTTTGATTTTAATTAGAACCAATGAACGCCACGGATGCACGGGACGGTTGGTGCCAATCTGACTTCGAACCTTATTACAGGAGGAGCCCGACGTGAGACCAGAGGAGCCTAGACTTTTTGCCTTATTTTCGGTAGGATTCAATCAATTAAAACTTTAAACGTGTATGCATAAACTAGCCGAATTGAAGCTCAATAAACTTGATATATATGAAGTGCATATCATCTGGCTTGCGAGACCGGAAATAAAAAGCCCTCGAGTTCTGGGCTAGGTCACTTTGTCTGCTTTATAAATTTATCCTCGGCCCAGTCTGGTAATAATATATAAGCAAGCTGGCAGTCCGCAGTTTCGTAGTCGACAGTCTAGTTTAAGTGCTGCGCGCATGCGTAGCCTCGAGCACTTCATATTCAGTGATTCTGGTCGAGATTGTTGCGTTGTGGAAGCCAGCCATTATTTGGATTCGGGATCGTGCACCGTGTTGCGTGGTATTTTGTCACGGACTTGACTCCAAAAACTCGCTGAACACAACATCGATGAAACCTCAAACCTTTCTTGGGATGTTTGTACCTGAATATTTCATTTATCCTGTGCTACATAGTTTAGGACACCTTTCCCTCGATCTTTTGCAATACCGCTGCCCAAATGTTTCGTCTTAATAACGTTACTGTTGGACTTACCGCTCCGTTATATCCTTGTTCCTTTAAATGATTGAATACCCTGATCCATCGGTATTTCGTAATCAAGCTGGTCCCTTCGTACTTTTCTTTCGGAATTCAGAAGCGGTTCGGTTGACTGAGAACAACTTTGCAGCTCGGTACTATGAGCGGCTTTTCTTCCAAGACGAAGGCATCACGCCGCAAGATGGACATATTCGATTAGGCGGACCAATGCAGAATGGAAGCTGCGCATACATGAATTACGCGTTCACTTCGACACGACTTCTTTAAGCCCCACTCTCGGAGTTATTAACACACCACAGGGAAGTTACCATGGGGGAGGTTCGGTCGTTGTGGGTTTCACAGCTTCCTTTGAGGAAGTTCGGTTGGCTCGGAGTCGCAATTCGCAAAGTGCCCAGCCTTTATTTTCGCTCATGCATCTCAAATACCTAACTGAAAACACGGAAAGGGCGCCTCGGCAAAAAGAATTCATGGGCGAGGGTGTGAATTCGGAAACGGCCGTGAAACAGCCAATAGGAATGAAGGCTAGTGGGTTCACTGTCGACACGAGGTGCGCCCAAATGTTGGCTTGGAGGCGTCTACAGGATTGCACAGCCCGCTTGGTCAACAGCGGTTTTAAAAGATCTTGAAGAGAGATCGGGGCGAGGCTACGGGATGATAGACTGTTGGCTTGCCACGATGAAGCATGTAGGACACCCTTAAGCATCGAGGCACACAGCAGGTCGCAAGTTGAATGGGATTTTCTGTTAATTTCGCCTCCTCTGCATGGGGTAGCACCTGGCTGGGCCTTTCTTGTCAAGTAGAATTTTGGATGGAAATTCAAATCATGGAACAGAGCTTGGAACTTACGTCGCCTTTCCATCTTAGCCCGGCTTGGCCATCCGCCATCGTCGAAAGGTCCTCTTTGATAACTACATACTTTCTTTTGAAAGACGGGTAGATATCCCTATGGATTGATAAGCAAGTACTTAGTAAGTAACATCATCAGGAAGTAAGTATCCACGAGACTCAACCGATCTTGATCTCGAGAGAAGAAAGGAAAGAGCTGTCGGGCGGTTGTCCCTGCTGTTTCGTGTCTAGCTGCATCTTGCCGTCAGCTCGCAACCAGGAATATTAATATCGCCAGGGACAGGTTCCTACATACGCAGTACAAACCTGCTAGCTCATGCTCAATACATACATACATAGCACAGGCTGCAGGTTTGTGCAGGGCCAAAGGACTTTCAAATAGCATCCTCTATTCTTAGTTTCCGTCTCCCTGCTGACCAAAGTGCCGTTGGTTCCTTGGATCTTGGCTCTTTCCCATTCCACCATTCCTCCCCTCAGCCTCTTTGCCAACCGATGACCACTACAAATACTTCCTGACTTTTCGACACCAACAACGGTCGCTATAACTTTTTTTTCCCTTATATAATAAAACCCGACCGTTACATATATTTTATTTTAACTGGCCAGGAGAGTATTCGTCAGCGAGGGTTTGGAGTAACTATATAACGGGAAAGGGATCAGTCGAAAGGGGTGACATATCCGGCGTTTAGCGTTTTGATGTTTGCCATCCTCCAGGTTTCCTGCCTCGCTGTGTTTCAACCACGTTTTTTTTCTGCCCTAGAGATTCAGCCCAGCTTAATTCATTCTATTATGGTCTTTTGTTTTAAGAGAGAAAGATAGAGAGATAGCGGGAACATACTTAGTTATATCCCTCTGGTCCTTCCACTTTTTTTAAAACGCTCTCACAGGATCATATTTTATAAAGCCGAAAAATTAACGACCTTGCTCGATCATCGCCCTCGTTCTTCCTCGTCATCGTTGAGCAAAGCAACTGAACAACTAAATGAACCGATCTTTTCGGTCATTCAAGTGGTAAATCTAGAGGGGTATTCCGGGCATTCCGGTCGGCATCAATATTTCGTTCATTTTGGTCGGAAATTAGTATAGACGGTAGAATCCATCTTGATCTCATCGGATTGGGATGGTGTTCCTTCACAGAATAAGTGCCCTGCTTACAGGACTATCTCTGCTTCTCACGTTCTCACATGGTATGATCGCCTCTCCACCAAAGATTGGGAAAGAAAAGCACATGCTGATTGACCCCCGTCGACGTTTTTAGCACACTCGGTAGCACGACGTTCTCCGATCCCATCCATCGGACTCATCAAAGATGTCAAGATCCACGCCGACGGAACATCGCAGCGTATCCACGCCTTCTCCGATTTCTCGATTACTTTCTCCATAGACAGACCGTATCAACAAGTCAAGCTTTCGCTGGAGCCGAATCATGATGTCGTCGATCATAATGTCAAAATTGAGTATATGGGCGCCGATGGCAAGATTGTGCAGTCTGAGAGTGTGGATAGGAGTCAGGAGAAGGTGTTCAAGGGAACCAGTTGGGTGATGGGTGAACACGGATGGGAATATGCCGGACACGCCAGGATATACGTTTACAAGGATGGAGAGTCCCCGCTATTCGGTGGTGCGTTTACAATTCACGGGAATGACCATCACGTTCAACTGAGGTCAGGCTATATGCAAACTAAGCATGACGAGGACCCTCATCTTGATGGTGAAGAGGAATTCATGGTTGTTGTGAGGGACTCGGATATCAACGAGGGCATCAGATCTCAGCACAAGAGAGGAATCGAAATCGAAAGGAGCTGCGGTTCCGATGATTTGGCTTTCAATACGGACCCGAATCACAAAATTAGGAGACAGATCGTGGAGAGCGCCGGGATGAAGAGAGATGTTAGCTGGAATCCTCTCGGTGCCAACAATATCTTCGGTCGGATGAAAAAAAGACAGGTTGACAACAGCTGTAAGGCTCCTCCTATTTAATCTGAGAAGCAATATGTGCGGGAAATCCTAATGTTTTATCTAGCTGGCGGTTTCGGTAGTGGCATCAACCTGAGGAGCGTTATTGGGAGCACCGTGGGATGTCCGTCAACTAGAAAGGTCGCTCTTATGGGTATCGTAGCGGACTGCGAGTACGTCGCTAGCTTCGGAAACAACGGAGAGCGAGTACGACAAAATATCATCAGCGTCGTCAACGAAGCATCGACTCTTTTCGAGTCAACTTTCAACATCACTCTCGGCCTTGCCAACCTAATTGTCAGCAATCCAAACGAAACCTGCCCGGTTACCCCGCCTCAGACTGCTCCGTGGAACTTACAGTGTACCAGCAATGCCACAATTGAGGACCGTTTGAATATCTTCTCTGAGTGGCGAGGAACGAAATCTGGCGACGGTTTGGCTTTTTGGACCCAACTCACCAACTGTCCTACTGGGGCATCCGTTGGACTTGCATGGCTAGGTCTTCTCTGCCAATCCGAAGCCAACCGCCAGAACACCAACTTTGTCAGCGGAGCCAACGTTGTTGCCCGAACCAACCAGGAGTATAAAGTCCTAGCGTAAGCCTAATCGGAAATAAAAAGTGGTAAAAGTATTGTTTGCTAATAACCTTTTAGTCACGAAGTCGGTCATACCTTTGGAGCAGTACACGATTGTACAGCAGCCGCTTGTCAGGATGAAGCATATGTTGCAACTTCGCAATGCTGTCCTTTGTCATCGAACAGCTGTGATGCTGGTGGTCGATTCATCATGAACCCTTCTACCGGAGATTCGATCACTCAGTTCAGCGCTTGCACTGTTGGCAATATCTGCACAGGTCTCAGTAGGGGCACTGTGAATATGAGCTGCCTGTCTGCCAATCGTAACATTCCTACCATTGTGGAGGGTGTCTGCGGTAACGGAATTGTCGAAGAAGGCGAGGAGTGCGACAGCGGCGGCGACTCTACTTGCTGCGACCCTCAGACCTGCCGCTTCCGTTCCGGAGCTGTTTGCGAGTAAGTATACACCAACAAATTATTCTACGACATGCAGCTAATAATCCGTCTTCAGCCCCACGAACGAAGAGTGCTGTACCGGTACTTGCCAATTCGCCCCGAACACTCAAGTCTGCCGTCCTAGCAACGGACCATGCGATCCCGCGGAAACATGCAGTGGCATCGGTTCTTCTTGCCCAGAAGACGTTACGAGTCCGGACGGTCAGTCGTGCGGTGACGCGAGCGCTGGAACTTATTGTGCTAGTGGACATTGTACCAGTCGTGACGCCCAGTGCCGCAGTCTTGTTGGCGTTCTCCAGGGTGTTAATAACGATACCAGGAGTTGCGATGATGTTAGCTGCCAGCTTACTTGTACATCCCCACAACTTGGCCAGGGTGTTTGTTACGGGATGCAACAGTGGTTCGTCGATGGCACGAAGTGCGGGTCTGGAGTCTGTAGATCTGGATCTTGTGTTGGTAATAGCGTGTTCAATGATGTCAGGAGTTGGGTCCAGAGGGTGAGTTTTTCGGGTCATATCGTAGATGATGAGAACAACAATTCTAACAAACCTTTTTACAGAATCTCCCACTAGTCATCGGTCTCTCCGCTGGTATCGGCGGTCTCATCGTCCTATCAATCCTTTGGTGCTGCATCCGCAGCTGTATCAACAGGTTCAAGCGCAGAAAGCTCCGCTCACAACCACCAATTTTCATTCCACCGCAAAATATGGGTTATGTTGCCCCCCCGTATGCCCCCAGTAATGCTGGAAGAAGGCTTAGTCGACGGGACGGCAGCCAGACTCGCAGTGCTGGAGGCAACATGCCACCTCCTCAGCAAATGCCGCCAAATCAATATGGATACGATCAACAGTATTATATGGAACAAGCAGCAGCACTGGATTATTATAATAATATGAGAAACATTGGCGGTAATCCACAGCAACCAGGCAGTGCCCCACCATACGCACCGCCTTACGGGCAGCAGGAACCGCAGAGGGGACAGAGTGTTCGGTATGCTTAATTAAGAGGCATTTTCTTTACTCTCCCTTCACCCTGTGAATAGCTAGTATTTTTATTCGCTCATTTTCTTTGTTCTTTCTTCGGAGGTGGAAGAAAATAGTTGATACCTCTTTTTTTTTTTTTTGCGCTTTTTATAGTTTCTTATTTGAAAAGCTAACGACAAAGGTTACGATCATCACCATCATCTGGGGCATTTTCCGGAATTTTCTTTATTCATCTTCTTCTCCAGTTTATCAAACCCTTTTGCATTCCGTTCGTTTGGTTCTCCGCGGTAGGGATTATTTGCATCTGGAACAGGCGTTTATAGGAGTTTCTTCTTCTCTGTCTTTTCCTTTGTTATACAACTTTTTTTTTTGTCATTTTTCTTTTATTTTGAGATATCCCATACTGTTTTGGATGATCTCGTTTGTGTGGTATGTACATATGATGCACCTCTGTGTTTTGGGGCAGAAGGTCTGAGAGAGGTCTTTTGTTTGAAATTAAAATTTAGGAGTGGAATCAGAAAAAATACCATTTTTCCATTTCATCGAGTTGCCTTAGGTACATTATCGTTGGCGGGGTGGTTGATTAGTAGAATCCAGAAGTAGAAATTATCCATATGTTCCTAAATTCTCATCCTTGTGAACAAGAAATTGAGAGGACTTTCGCCGTCCGTCCCCGACGGCCAACACAGTTTCAATCTGAACCAATCTCACTCAGCTTAGATCTCAAATCCCCATTTGACCAATACTTCTTGGTTAGTTATAAACCCAAGTTGGTATTTTTTTTTTTTTTTAAAAAAAAAAAGGAAGGAAACTGTCTCCAAGCCCTTATGCGAAGAGGTATCCGGGCAAGGCAGTTTCCCAGATGGCTGAAATGCATAAGCCTCCGGACGAGTCCTAGTTTTCCGTTAGGTTTTCCGTTTTCCGTTATGCAAGGATCTGTAATCTTGAAGCTAGGTGGTTTTTGGGGTTTCCGTGCACTACGGGTTGCTACATTGGGATAGATACTTCTTTGGGAACCGGAAGGATTTCTTTTTTTTGAGGAGTGGACATATGCATTTGCATATGTGTTAGCCACGGCTGAGAAAAGGTGGGATCTTTGTGGCGGACATAGCCTCGAAACTATTTGACATCACGATCATTCGAATTGGTTTCTCAGGCACGGACTTACTGTGGAGTTGGGTCTATGGCAGTTAATTACATCAAGTTCGTCGAGCGCGAAAAACGTCGGACGTGGCACAGGTCCAGCACTTATATATCACACCAGCACGATACCATCTAAGTCAAATTAATCCAAAAACCCCCGCGGGCCCACTTAAACCTCACGTGAGAAGAGCTACAGTTTTTTGGGGGAACGCCTTGGTAGTGGAGACGGTCCGATCCGAACATTGGCGTGCCTCGCAAGAGCCGTGGCATAAGCTAATATCCTCCCGTTCTAGCTCTTCGAACCGATGGCACACGGATTATATTATAAAACCGGCTTTTAGGAAATACAATCGTACAATATAAGTATATTATATAGACCACAATACCCTAGGTTTTTGAACCTAAATCTACCTATAATCGAAAAACCCTCGATTAAACCCACCATACTCGACCAAATAAAATATTCCATATTCATTTCTAATAACCGCCATCCGCACCAGCTCTCTGGAACAAGACCAATCCATCCTCTCGTCAAATAGCCACTCGCATCACCTTACTGCCGGAAAACAAAACCGGACTCCACTCCACTTTGCCGCATATTCCGAAAACCTTCCCATATTAAACCTCCTCTTTGCATCACCCCCTCTCAACTCGGATATCACGGCTACAGAAACCAAAGACGGGTTTACGCCGTTACATAAAGCTGTCGAAAAGGGTTGGATAGATAGTATAAAATTATTATTGGAACGCGGAGCCGAGATTGAAGCTAAGACGAAGAAATCGGGGTCTACGCCGTTGATTTTGGCGGTTAGGTTTGGACATTTGGATGCTGTGAGGGTGCTACTCGATTCTAAGGCGAAGCTAAAATGTCATAATTATAACGGAATGAGCCCGGTGCTCATGGCAGCCGAGAGGGGACATTTCGATATCCTAAAACTACCATGGGATCGACTAGGACCCAACGGAGTCGAAGAGATCAAAGACGACAGAAATAGCGTTGGAAAGACGGCATTATTCTTGGCACTAAAGGGCGGCCATACGGATATAGCAAAATTTCTGATCGAAAAAAAAAGTCGACGTCTGTATCACCGGTGACGACGGATGGAGGCCCATCCACGCCGCAGTACACTACGGAAACGGCGAGGAAGGACTAGAGGTTCTAAGATTATTACTCAAGGAAGGACCACACTTGGATACAAAGATCGTGAAAACGGGGTATACGCCGCTATATACGGCGGTAAGGTTTGGGAAAGAGGAGGAAGAAGTTGAGGAGATAGTTGAGCTATTGATGAGGGAGGGAGTGAGCGGATTTGGGGCTAGAGATTGTTTTGGGATGGGAATTAGAAGAAGCAGAGGGATGGAAGACTTTGGAGGCGCGAGCGGAGTTTTATCGATCAGTTGGCTTTTTTGCATTTAATATTTGTAACAGTAACGGTGTTTGGGGTTCTTTATTCTCGGGTGGTCTATGGTTAACTAGTGCGATTAGAATGTCCTTGGAAGATGGATAATTGGTGTCTTTGGTGGTTCGAGTTGAACTTATCATGAGTACAAGTAGTGCCCTATGATAGCTAGTTTATCGAGTAATTCGAATACTTTGATATCTCTGTTATACATTATGATACGGGAATGGACGTCAATATACCTACATGAAATCAATGTTACTGCCCGATCATGATCCCAATTTTAACAGGTATACAAAGTGTTAATGTGGAATGCCGTCATGTATCAAACTAGTTTATGCCTTCCAACCTCCGAATTTTATCTTGCAGGCCACTAACAGAAAACCCGAATTTGATAAACTATCGGGCGCTAGTCTAGACACGTTGTCTAATCAGGCGCGTGACCAACCTCTGGGAACGAGGCCGGCTAATCAGGCGCCCACAAATGCGAAACATGCAAAAGCGTTGCACGATGTTGGATTTTGGAAGCAATTAATTAAATCATCGTGAAACGGAATTTCAAATTGCCGTGAGCTTTATTTAGCTGGGTGACGTTGACATCCGAATCCGCTAGCGATATTTGACTTTTTTTTTTTTGCAGTTCCGCAATTTCGGGCTGTTAAAAGGTAAGCCGATACAGCAGGCGCCCAATCATCCGGTTTCTAATGCCTTTAAAGGGAATCTTGACAAGCCGCACCCGATTGGACCCGATGTTGGCGCGGACCAAGCCGTCTTCAGCCCCGCGATGGACATCACGGGAGATGAGGGGCAATCTTAAGTAAGGGTCACGAGCGCAGGACGGCAGGCCCGTACGAGCTGCGGCATTCGCATCGCAAGCTTGATCGCAAGTTTCCAAGCTTCTCGTACCTAAAGTGCAAGGGGGGTGGAGGGTGCGATTCCGATGCGACGGAAATGAGAAAGCTGAAAGAGCTGATTGGGCTGGTCATCAGCTTAATGATTTAAGGTTGCTGGCATCCCCAGGTCTTGATCTAGATGTCGCAGCTGTTCCCTTTTTTTTCTCTATCGCTCGATAAATATTTTTTCCTTTCATATCTTTGTTCCTTTTTTTTTTTTTTTTGTTAATTCTTCTTCCATCTCATTTCCTACAAGCTATCTTGTCGTTAAAGATAGAGACTGGTAGATAAATTGTGGTTTCGTTTCATTGTATTATATTTATATTCCCTCCTTTCTTTCCTTCTGCATTTGTTAATTGCCTATCTCGCTCCCTGTCCGACTGGCCCGTCTGCGACTCACCAAATCTGTTATCCTCCGAGGGATAGACACATAGTAACATACCCTCCGGAATTGCGACATTTGTTCCAGTCCGGATTGGGCGCCTTCTGACCGTACCGGCGCCGCGACGGTGGTATCGAGAGACCGTTGTTGTTGTACATATTTTTCCTTCTCTGGCTTCTGGCTTCTGCTTCTCGTAAATACTTTAAAATCTCCCCTTCGACACTCTCTCCTCTGTTTCTTTTTAGTTTTCTCTCTCTTTCCCTTTCTCTTCTTTTCCGCAATGCGGCCTTTCATTCCAATTTTCCCTCTGAACCCTATTTATCGTAGTGTGTTCTTACGTCAGTCGCCATCTCCAATCGTAGCAAACGCTGCCGCGGCAAACCTCGCTAGACAGTCCGCTGCATCTGCTGCAACAAACAATATCCCAACCTTTGGAAGAAACGTTGGAATCTCCGTCTTTCAGGCTGCTCAAATGGCTACTCAGATTCGACCTGCCAGGCGGGTTGCGAACCAGAATCAGGATGTATGTGGTTGTTTCATTTATTTCACTTCCCCCCCTCGAACTTCCAGGATCGAGTGTTTGTGAAACCTCAACTCCGAGTCCAGTCCATTGGCGGTGTTTGCGGGGTTCAGCCGGTCTCGAGTGTCTTGCTAATTTTTGAGTCTCGCGCAGGTCTGGACAATTGTCAACGAAGCTGCAAAGACCAGCAAGGTCTCTCCCGTCATCAATCTTGGGTAAATACATTCTTCGATAACATTCCCCGAAATCGCTCCATTAATTCCTCGCCTCAGACAAGGATTTTTCGGCTATAACCCACCAAAATTTGTGCTCGATGCTGCGAAAGAAGCTTTGAACCGCGTCGATTGCAACCAATACTCCCCCACTAAAGGCCGTCCTCGTCTGAAGAAAGCTCTCGCGGATGCCTACTCTCCGTATTTTGGTCGTGAACTCGATCCTGAGACTGAGATTACCATAACTACGGGTGCAAATGAGGGCATGTTGTCTGCTTTCATGGCCTTTGTGGAACATGGGGATGAGGTTATTGTTTTCGAGCCGTATTTCGATCAGTACATCTCAAATATCGAGATGGCTGGCGGGAGGGTCGTTTATGTGAACTTGATTCCACCGGCAAGAGGGCATATTGAGACTACGCCCAGTAGCGAATGGGCTGTAAACTTTGATATGCTCAAGGAAAAGATTTCTCCGAGGACTAGGATGTTGGTGAGTCTATATTCCGTTATACTGCGTGTAAGTTTTGGGGATTCTCAACTAATTGGTGAATCCCATAGGTTTTGAACACGCCGTACGTATGGCTATATAGCATGATTTGAAAGGGAAAACGACTAATTGAAACAAAACAGGCATAATCCCATCGGCAAGATCTTTTCCCGCGAAGAACTCCAGCAAATCGGTGACCTTTGCGTGGAAAACAATGTCATAATCCTCTCCGATGAAGTCTACGACCGGTTATACTACACTCCATTCACTAGAATCGCTACCCTAAGCCCAGAGATTGATAACCTGACTTTGACTGTTGGATCTGCTGGTAAATGCTTTTACGCAACTGGATGGCGCGTAGGCTGGCTGATCGGTCGTCCTCACCTTATCCAATACGTATCTGCTGCTCACACCCGAATCTGTTACTCCACTGTCTCACCTCTTCAGGAAGCCGTCGCTATTGGTCTCGAGCAAGCTGAAAAGCAAGGGTTTTGGGAAGAATCCAAACGCGAGATGAAGGCAAAACAAGTTCGGTTCAATGCTATCTGGGATGAACTAGGGCTTCCGTATACCGATCCGGAGGGCGGCTACTTCGTTCTGGTTAACATGGCTAAGGTTAAGATTCCCGAGGATTACCCATTCCCCGACTTTGTTCAATCCCGGCCTCGTGATTTCAAGTAAGCCCATTCATTCTCGTACCCCATGTAGAGCATATTTTGACCCAGATATCATTCATAGGCTCTCATGGTTCCTGATCAAAGAACTCGGTGTTGCTGCAATTCCACCGACAGAGTTCGTTCAGCCTGGATCAGTAATGGAGAAACTCACGGAGAACTACCTACGCTTCGCGGTTTGCAAAGACGACGATGTCCTAGATGCCGCAAAGGAGAGACTTAGAGGGCTGAAACAGTATATGTCCGAGTAAACCAACTCGGACATCGTTCTATCCCTACCCTCTCGAAAATCACTATTTGGAACGATCTCAGAAACCGATTGTGCAATCTCAAAATTTACTTCGCATATTTTTTACTATGCGAACCGGTCCTCTAGCAGGACCGGTTCTCAAGGTATCATCTTGATACCACCCTTCACCCTTTGGAACTCCTTTATTTTCCACTCCATAGGGTCTTTTAAACCTCTGTCGAGGTTTTCTATTCGCTTTTATACCATGTACAGCTTCCCTTCGTGCTCACGCACACCCCCCCAAAAAAAACCCCCCACATTGCCTCGCGGCACAACTCTCCTTATTGTATCCACCTCTACCCTCTTTCACCGTATTGTCATTTCTTTCCCTACTTTCACCCATCACCTCATCCACTACATACATTACACATCTCCCACTTTTTTATGACGCTACGAAAAAAAAACTACTTAGACATGATACCTGACTTCCCCTTCGGTGGGGAAGAGCTTCTTTTTATTAGGGAAAAAAAAAAGGAGCGAAGGAGAGAATATAAGATGTGGTGGTGAGATACCACTACTTTCTTCAACCGATATATATCGATACTCTTTATCCTTTTGTGGTTGTGACTTGGTCGTAGATTGTACGGGTTTCAAAGGCTGGCTGTCAATACCGCAAGTCAACGGCATTCAATCCTGAGAAATATATAATGTTCCGCTTGATGAAATAGTCTGATTACGAGGGAATAGTATTCGTGATCCAGTCTCGTAACCTTCTTGTGTTGTGAATTGAAACATCACACGGTCTCCGAAATCGAATCACAACCTGATCCTGATGCCTAGTAGCTAGCTGTGCCCACTAGTCCAAGATATATGTGTGTGAGGAGAACAACATGATCTCCAAATGGTGACCGACCATTATTCAGTCACAATCTTTGTGGATAGCTAGCTGGATGCCAAAGCAACAGCCAACCGAGTGGGATTTTAAATTTGATTTTCGTATACCCGTATACATGTATTGCAGCAGCTATAGTTTAATATATAATACTTCAGCATGGTTTTGGTGAAATTAAATGTGACAGAGCTACCAACTTGTCACGCTCAAATGTTAAATACGTTGAATTTATAGACGCCATCCAATCAATATTACAGATTGACATATCAGCAACATGCACAATAATATCCCTCTTTAACGTTATAACCTCGTGAATGAATTAATATAGAGGGAACAATGCATACCTCGTTGGTTAGGCGGATACGAAACAGTCAGTTCTTAGTAATGATTGATCGACTCACGTAAGCCGAGCGTTAGTTTGATTTTAATGAACTCAAAGACTTCAGTCCCACGATCTTCACCGTACAGACTGACATATAGGTATATAATAGAGCCCGAAAAGGAAGATCATAAGTTATGCGCGGGGCATTATGGAGTATTGATTGTAGAGGTTAGTCCGAAAACGGTCTTTAAATTCGTATCTATAGGTCTACGGGGCATCATCTATGCATATAGATTTCCCCTGTAGTACCGCTCCACACGCCGAATCACTCATTAATGCATTATAATATCTTACTGCCACAGAGAAATAAAATTTGGTATCCACTACTAATACTAACGACAATTTTCAGGTGGCAACTTTGCGGGGCGAACGAAAATTGTTATCTACCCGGCGCCTCGACCTGCTTGCTCTAAATACGAAATCCAACCATCTTCAATAACGAGATCTCTAAATCATTAATAGTAATATTCAGCGCCTAAACCGAAAAAAGAGCCCTCGTAAGCTTGTTCTCAAAAGAAGAATGGTTAGTTAAAGGGGAAAGGAAAACAAAAATTCTTTTAAGAGTGGAGAGTGATATAATATATATAACACAACATCACTATAACCATAAAACCCACGGCCGGTCAACTTAAGGGGCCCCGCCGCAGCCGGCTAGAAGCTCTTGGAACAACAAAAATTGCGTTGCTCACCGTTGGAAAATCGCGAAACGAAACACTCTAAGAAAACGGGACTGCGGCGCATTTTTTTTTCTTTCGTTGATTCAGGGACGATTATCTACCACGTTTTCTTAGGCTTTTTGTCTAATCTGGGGCATTGAAGCAGGGGAAACGTGATCGGAAAGCCGGGTAGTAGATATAGTTATCGTATTCCGAAACATATCCGGGCTGCTGCTATGGTGTGAATGCCGCACCCGTCAAATCTTATTGATGTGTGCGCCCACCCGCTGAGATGATGAAGTTTAGTGATTTGCTATATAATATTTGATACGGGGTACTTCATCCCGTTCTTCACGGTTACAATTGCATCTCTAGACGAACATTAAGAGTCTTCATGTTCACATGCGTAGCGCTGGTTCGTCTCCAGAAAAACACGGCCGGCCATATTAACCATACCAATGGAAAAGCAAGCGCCCGTTTTGCCCAGAATGGTACCTTCACCGAAGCCTCTTTCAGGGAAGTTCCTTGCTCCTTTTCCAAATACTTTCATAAGATCTTGTTAGATATTGCAATTGCAGGCTTAACAGGTATTGTTTTTCAGGTTTTGTAAGACGCTGACGTCTGCATGCATCTTTGGTAATACTACCTATAGGACTCCTCCACTTTTTGTTTTCGAATCCTTTGGATATCTATTTGGTAAAACTTGTGGATATTGAAGATTTCTGATCGACTCACTAATTCGTCCAGTTCAGCCACCTGTAGGATAGCGGTGGACCTAGTATCAAAATCCCAGATCGAGGCGTTCAACGTGGGGTATCCTCATTCCTCAAGACAGCTAGCGTTCGCCACTAGCACAAACCCACCAATATAAATCCAATCTACCTGGTTCACGCTATTCCAGCAACATCATTGAATTTGTGGAAGAGGACTAGCCAGTGGTCGCTCACCTGCGACTTAGCACTAGAAGAAACTTTGCTTCAAGCAGGCAAGAGAACATTCGAACTCGGGGGGAACGACTTAAATTCGAAAGGAGGAACCGAGACGGCAACCCGTAAACGGGGCAAAGGGAAGTTATCAGCTTTGAGGAACTCTGGAGGAAAGAAACCTGGAACTCTCGCGGGATGCTATTGTTCCGGGGTATAACATCCCCTGACTATAAGTTTTTCCTAGGTTTGCATTGGCTCGCTTGAAAGGCAAGCACTCAACTGAGCGACAAGAAATAGATTTCAAAGCTTTACAGATCGAATAATACGTAAGAACAAGTTCCGGAAGAAAAAAAAGAGGGGTTTCAAAGGAGAAAACACCTCCGATTTCCTCGAGGTGGCGTGCGCCCAACTGATAGGGAAGAGATCACAGGCTTCAAAGTTCGTCTTCTTGGCGTTGGAGTGGATGCTGTATCAGATCCGGCCGTTTTTGATGTTCAGGGCCAAAGCTCAGGCTAGTCAACGGTGAAAGTGGGTCCCCAACGTCGATTGACAGGCGGGAAACAACTGCACTTCATAGGATACCCGGCAGCGGTTAACGTAACACTGCAGGAATACCAGTCAGCAAAACCTAGAGAATTTGATAAAGCCGGGGTATCGATGCAAATACGTACCACCTCCAAAGACGGTTGATGATATCGATGGCCAACTTCTGGGGACAAGGCTGCAGGTAGAAAGACTATTCATTCCCAAGTTTGAAGCGCCCTGGGCCGTGTCAACGAGGCATATTATAGCTGTTATGGGCATATGAAATGCAGGACTTGTCACAATTGTTTCTGCGATTCCCGATCGCTGGTTTAAATAATTCCGCCGTCCGGTTTCGCTACAAGCGTTATTTACTGGGCCTTAAGCGTAGATAGTAGATATGGAGCTTGGGGTCTTTGCAGATGTAGTTATGCAAATTTATCGCGACATTTCGATATAAAATTACCAACACTTCGTTGATTAACGGATCGATATCTTTGAAAATCGTCCGTGAATAGAAGAGGTAGCCAACAGCAGGCACATGTACATGCGGAAGCTACATGTAAAGTCGCATCTGTAACCACCGCATGTGGCCTGGCTTGGGAGCTAGCAAATCGTCCAATCGAACTTACAGAAAAACCATTCTGAGAGGAAGATCTTTGTCATGAATCCGCGAAAAGGTTTCTAACAGTTGTACTCCTGAAAATGAGCTGCCCTTTCGATGCAAGTTGCTCCTGCTGAAGCCGGCGCCTTGCGAAGCTTGGAGTCCTAAATTTACGAATCGCTCGACAACCCTTGCCTCGTCGACCCATACACTTTGCAAACTCTGGCGCTCGCTCAAAGTGTCGGTCCCGAAAACCGGCAATTAGCTTTTTAGCTAGTATTTTCATGCTACCACGAGACCCTGAAATCCACAAGAATGGTCTTACGAGTTTCTAGGGCATCGATTGCCGAATATACGAGGCGCGAAGCTCCGTTGGAAAGCCAGAGCGATACTAGTGGAATTGAGGAAGGTGTCGTTTAGAGAAATATAACCAAGAACGACAATGGCAACACAAGACGTCGATTTCTCACGACTCGCAGGCCTGTCTCTTTTGCAGGGTCATGTCTGCTGGTTGGCTTTTCTACCATGTCTACCGTACTAGCAAACCCCTCGCAAAGCTGTGCAATATGCTCGGAAAATAACTCGTCCCGCGAGTCCAGGCCTGTCGTGAACCCCCCCCAAAAGCTTTACACCCATGCCGAAGTTAGAATCCCTCTCAGTAATCCGCGGAAGGAACCCGAACCTATATACTTGCCGGGGAATAATGATTAATTGAGCTTAGCAAAGTCTTATCTTAACAAACTTCAAGGCTCCGATATCATGGTGTAGCTACCAAAGCTGCAGGTACAAGGGCCTAACCTAGACAAAAAGATAGTCTCATGAACATGGAGCGGTATCGTTCAAACCGCAAGAGACGAAGTGAGCTCTAGCGCCTTATCCTCTTGATATTCCATTCTACTCATCGGTTCAATTGACCAAGGCAGACGCTTTTCATTTACATTAAATACTGGGCCGGCTAGTCGGACCCCATGTTGGAGGATCATATGTCCTAGCTAGGTTATGATGCATCTACAGTCAATCAAATTCCCCACGATTCGGGTCGACTCTGTCACAGTGGGGTTTTAAAACCATCTCACGGAACAAAATGGCCAATAGGTTGTCTCAACCGTCGAAAGATATGTAAAACCTTTTTTCCTGCTTATGTTGAACCCATTCGTACGGTTAAACCGGCAGAATAATTCCGCTTCCCCTTCAAGTATCCCCTTGTACGAATGACACAGTAGGCGGGGTAACAAAGGGCTAAAAAAAAAGACAAAGAGCTGACGATTGCGATGAGCAAAAAGCTGAGGACGGATTGTCCCCACTTCTCTGTCCCCCCCAATTTTTATCTTCGCTCTCTTTATTTTTTTCGCGCAAAACTCAGAGGGAGGGATATTGGTTTGGGAATATAGGGTTACGTACCAAGCGTTGTGATAGCGGGAATTTCTAGGAGGATGTACCCGATTGTATGGTGTTGGGCGTGCCGCTTTACTCAAAAGTATAACCTGATACAGTACCAATTTTCGCAATTGAAGGCCCAGTGATACTTATGACCAAGCCTAATATAGACGCCGGAGGCAAGGAGGCGAGGTGCATGAGCATTATATTAAACGTTGGAGTTATGCAGAAGCGACAAAGCGACGTGTTTCAAGATCTTACAAGAGAAGCCCGACTGAACGGTTGCGAGGTGTAAGGTACAAATCTGGAAGGCAATAACGTATTTTTATTTTTTTATTATTATTGTTTAATCTGAAGATTTTTTGTGATTGGGCTAGAGTACTTAGAAGTGATAGTGCTACAGTAATAATAACAAGGAAAGAGACACTTCGTGAGAAAAGTATGGCCAACTTATATGGCAATTTTAAATATACAGTAAGGAGGAGAAAAGTATAATCGGAAAAGGGGACTCAGACAAGAAGAGAAATATGGCAGAAGTCGCTGAGAGAGCAAATAAAACAAGAGCGGTCTAAAGGAGTGGACGTTTCCTCGTCGAGAAGACACAATTAATAAAACAAAAAAGACTCGAGACCATAAACGCCAAAGCTAGAGTCCTCGGAAAGGAACGGGAAAGAATAACAAAGCTAAGAAAAGGAGCGAAGGCGTTATATACTTGGCTTTACTCCCATGAAGCAGAAAGAGAAATCAATAGAAAAGAGAGAAAATGATCAGTTGCGCCGTTCGGTTTTCGGAAGAACACCTGGAGAGAATTATTAAATAGAAAGACAATAGTCGTCATCATAAGTCGCATGATGCGGGAAAAAAGTTATTGTAATACAAGTGTAAATATCGTGTAATAATAAGGGAAATGAATGTGAATATTTGGCGTGTAGAATCATTATGATCGGGCTTCAGTAAACATCCTGATGAAAATGTATGTTAGGGTCGTGTCCAAAAATAATGATAGAAGGATTGGTTGGTGGCACTCACTTTCCATACTCCTGCTCAACATCAGCAAGCAGAGCATACACTTTAATCGATTGTGTCCGTTCAAGTAGACTGTCTCGATTTTCAGGAGTGGAGGGAGGGGTGTCGGATCTCGCCGCCTCTGGGGCTGGGCCAACACTAAGAGCAGCCGCCACATGTTCCAATAGTTTCCTATGAACCTGGGCCCTTCGGGTTTCAGCTCTTTCCATTTTGGATTCCCAGTCATCGATAGAACTATCGAGGTCCGCCAAAGCCTCTTGCTGCTTGAGCAATGTCTCCCTGGAAAAGCTTCCGGATCGGTCAGAGCGCAAATGCTGAAGCATCTTCATGTGAAGAGCCTTCTTTCCGGATCGCAGAGACTGATGTGTTCTTCGGAGATATTCACATCGTTCCTCAAGCGATGCGAGTTCGGCTGTAAGAGTATCAACTTCTGCAGGTGAAAGAACTGCGAACTTCTCGCAAGTCTTACGAGCTGCGGTTTGAAGAGAAGCGATCACAGGAGGTTGAAGTGTCTTGACAACGTCAACAGGACGCATACCCCTTGGCATCGTCCGGTTCGCTGTGCTTCTCCGCTTGCTGGCAGTAGGGGTTGATGCAACAGGCTTTGCCTTTTGCTGTTCTCGTGGCTCCTGGGCAGAGGTCTGTCTCTTATGTGCTTGAGTATTTGTTCGAGAGGGTCTCTCAGCGGCAGATTCTGAGCCACCACGAACTCTTTGGGTCACGGTCCTAGCAATGCTAAGTGGAGCAGGATCCTTTGGCGGGACAGTAGGTGGTAAGTCATTTCTAGGTGACCGAATGGTCTGAAGAGTTGTGGTCGGTAAATTTGGTGAACGGGCAGGGATGGCAGCCGCAGGTGGAAACTTTGGTGTTTGCACAGATTTAGGGGTCTCAGCAAGTTTAAGAGTAGACTCTGAGCGCTTATGAAGTAGAACCTTTGGCTTATCAGTCTCCTTAGCTGTAGAAGCCGAGCGCTTATGCTCTCTCCTCTCGGAAGTTTTGAACATTGTGTCGCCAAAGGGAGGAGCCGAGAAGGCTGACGCTGGAAGACTGGCCTGTCTATCATGCGTTGGAGGACGTCCCGGTATTGTTGCTAGATAGATGTAAGCAGTAGCCCACGATATATGACTCCGAACAACTTACGAGAATCCATAGGTATATCTTGCTCAACTGCGAGTGGAGCACCCGTCTTGATCTCGGGCATACTACCCTTGCGACGCATAAATGTCTCCTTTGCCTTCATTCTAGCACCAGCTAGATAGGAGCCCTTGGAAATTGTGTGAGCTTTTGTAATATTTGGGCTGAGGGGACGGCCGTTTTTTGAGAGGATTGGTGCGTCGGCACCTGCTGGCAGAGGTGGCAAAGACATCGTTGGCGGCGGTGTCAAGTTTTGGGCAGCTCTTGTTGGTGAGTTTTGTCGGCTGTTGGAGTTCGACCGTTGCGGGCCTGGAGAAGCGGACCTAGACTCTATCCTTGCAAAAGTTGGCAGTGGAGGAACGATGCTCTATTCATATATTTGAAATATGGTAAGTCGCTGGGATCTTAAACGATATAAAACATCCAATACAAGCAAACAATGTAAAGCATGTGTATTCTTTATATCCGGGACTGAAGCATAATCCCAAGCGGCGTCATCCAACTGTAAATTCAGTTCAATCATGCATTTATTCCTACTTACTATTCTATTATTATCTGAGGGCTCTTCTTCGATCATGGGAGTCTTTGGAGTGGGAGGCGCAGGGCTAACTTTTTGCTCTTGTGCCTGTCTCTGTTTATCCTCCTGCGACGTATTGTTTGTAGTAGCATGTGATTCCGCTTGCCTCGAGGGTGCACGAGGAGGGAACAAGGTTAAAGCCATGGCGGCTGAAGTTGAATCTGGTGATGTTGATGTTGGTGTTGCAGCTGTTGCGAAACGTCAAATTGTGTTGAAATTGTGGTCCTTGTCGGTAGGCCTGCCTAAAAGTTTCGCCTCTTCGACTTGATTCCGGATATACCCCAGACTTATCTCCAATGTTGGAAAATAAAGAAACAAAAAGATGTAACGAAGAAACGGTAAGGATTCCAGTGCTCCTATATTCGTGTCCTAACGGCTATGCAAAAGACTCGTCGATTAACTGTATGGAACTAGCACAGTTGAGTCCTTCACGGAAGGATTGATTGTTTTTAGTCGTTAAACCGTCCACCGGTGCTATTCAAGCGTGTTTGCAAAGGCAAATGAGAAGTCGAAACAAACTGTCACCTCGCAATTCGTGGGGAGGGAGTAGTGGATATATGTCCGCTCAGATTATAGTACGATGGCTATGGGTGCTACTACTTTTCCCCTTCCCACGTTTTGATACTGGCCTGGCCCTCCTCAGCAAGCCGACCTTCTGCAGGCCATATCGAGTAAGGAACCAGAAAAATAAAAAGGGAACGAAAAAGCAATGTCTCCTATGGCTGGGGCTGTCAACATGCAGGACAGGCCAGAGGCGTTCTTCCTAGGGCCTCGTGTCAGGAGCAGCTTTTGTTCCGGGAGAGTCAAGGTCGTCTGGAGTTGAAGCTAAGCGGACAAACGGGACAATGCTCTTCTACCACTACTCATAGGTTGTGTATTTTTCCTTTTTGCTAGTTCCAAAAAAGCAAATTTCGGTGACCGTTTGGGTGGCTCCTCACTGCCTGCTGTTCTGGGAGAAGGGGTTTCAAGATGGGCAGACGCACGGTTGAGACGTGTGAAGGCCAGGTGTGGGAGCAGGGAGCTAGGGTCAATGGTTAATCTACGACACCATGAAGATTAAGGACAAGAACGATATCCAGGCCCAGAGCAGCGCAAGATGCTGCATTATTACTCCATCCAAACTCCCCTCAATATTACTGAGGGTCGAATTTATGAAAAATAAAAATAAATAAAAATATGGTTACTCCGGCTCTGGACCGAGTACCTTCTCTATGAAAAATTCTCGGGTTATGAGCATGGACCGAGAAGTTCCCGTTTCCTTCCGTGGTCTTACAAGAGACTTAACTTGAAGATCAATTGGGCAAAGGTGCATGCTCTGCCTCGTTTAGTAAGTTTGGCCGCCACTATGCAAACCTGCAGCTAACAGGCTTGAAACAATCCAGGAGGTGGTCTACCAGAAAAATTGGAGGTTTTGGCTCACTACACTTTGTATTATCTTTCCTTCAACCGATGCTTAGATTGGTGCGAGCTGCCTGCTACGTACGAGACTGAGCAGGCTCATACAGCATAACAGCAGGATGCTGAGACTGGTGATCTCTTATTTCTTTCGGAGCAACTGTAGACGAGATTTGAGACTCATCGTGGATAGCATGTCTGCTAGCTGTCCCGAATCCTTGAAACAATGTTTCCTCGCCTCAATGACAGACAGTCGATAGATTGATAACATTCGAAAGAATTGTTTGCAATAAAATCCTGGCTTTCACAGGCGCTTAAGCAGGAACCAACGGACAGATACGACCGTAAAAGCCACATCATATTGAGTCGACTGTCGCATACCTGAAGATGGTAATTAGCCTTCAACCTCAACTTGTTCGCCTTTCGCCTTTGCTTCTACCGAATTCGTTAATTTGGCGTTGTGCAGATAACCGTCAATGAAGGAGAGACAAGCACAAATACTCCACATCGATACTCCAAAAATAATCAGGTACAGTAAGTTCGAAACATTGAATGTATCGATCGGTATTTGGTTCAGTGGTTAATCGAACTTCATGCACTATCCAATTTATCGCTTTCTACAAATATGAACATGCCTTCTCGGATAGGTACCCACATAGCCGGTGAGAACCGTCAACCTTCTAATCTGTAAGAAGATGTGAATGACTTACATATGACGCATTTAATATTAGAACAAATGGTCATCATCGGGTGATACTAGTTAGACACTTGGTTGTATTATTACTAAAGATCTCTTCGAATAATATAATAATAAGGGCCAGTGTTGACTTAGAACTGAAATGCGACATGCTCAAGAGGACTAAAAGCCCTCCGATAAATCGAGGGCGTTTAAGAGCTAAATCTGGCAATGTTCCACATTCAGAATCGCTCCCGTGAGCTCTGAAAATCATTTCTGTTTTCACCTGACCAGACTTCCCCAGATAACTTTTAAAATTGCTGGACTGGACGAGGGGCCCTGTGATGACAGAGCTACCAATTGTTAACAAGTTGTTGATGGTGATCCAATTGTCCCGGACTATCAAAAATGGCTTTGTCATTAACTTTTTCAAAAGTTCGTATCTTGAGCGCGGAACACTCTGCTACTGCAGATATGGGAAGCAAATCCGATATTCCGGACCAGCTGAGCGGGCTGTGCTAAACCGCACCAAAAGTTGCAACAATTGGTTACGGTCGTAGAAAACTCTGGCTTGGGGCGAAGGCAGCACCTAGGAGTTTTTTTTTTTCGTTTCGTTTCGGTTTGAGCATCTGACTTCCTGCTTGATGCATGCTAAAGGCGGGCGCAATTAACGAGACCCCAGTTTGCAGACCCGGCCTTTGAGGTCACTGGGAATATCGTGGTAGAACCGGCCTCGCTTCCACTAGCCATCAACAACACCGATGAATTGGAAGGTAGATTAAAAACGTGAAGTTGATATTTAGGCCGAACGGCACAATAGAATCGACAAGGTTTAAAACTAGGGTAGCAGTAATTTATTTGAGGATGAAACACGAATAAAATTTTTGATGATGAATGTATGGGGGCATTTTTACTAAACGTATCTTCATGAATTCGTTAAGTGTAGAGTGGGGTTTAACGTTTATGATACATACCATGCATGTCGACACATGCAACTCAAATGACTAGTACTAGTGACACTCCCTCTTCCCCAGATCCAAGTTCACTACTTAAAGCTAGCTATATGCGCCATTTCAGGAGGTTCAAGATAGGCTGAACGGTGATATGAGTCCTATAGAAACTCTTCAAACCAATCGTGTCCTCAATGGAGAGCTCTCCGGCTAATTTTATAAAATGGTCGGCCAATTGGCCACCAGAATGTATAACATTTAGATAATTGTAGTGGCTTCACTTAGATTTAAAATCTTGGGAACTATGGTGTGGTATCATGATATTAAAGACTATTCCTATAGCGGAATAACATCCGAAAGACATAATGGAATGCAGGTACAGTATTACCCTAGCTTAGAGCTAAGGGGTGGGTTTTAAAGAGATATACATATATACCTCATCATCCACGTGCACGATAAACGCACTATCGATAGGAATCGTTGCGGTGGCGTAAATTAGAGACTCAGAGACGTCGACCCGAATTAAGATCCGTAGTTCGATCTCTCGGTGTTTTAGTGAATTAGCGTCTGGATAATATAAAACATTTCCGCACAGGTCTCATGCGCACCTGGTTTATAAGTGTTCGGAGATCCATTGTGTCAATTCTTCTTTGTAACTGATCACTTAAGCAATAGACCTAGTCTATCGTATATCTGCCACGAGTACATGCCGCCAACATGATATATATCACACAAGTATCGTGTAATATACGGTGTATACGTAATTGATCTGAGTCCAATAGTACAATTCAAACAGCTGAAGACAAAGATAGAAAATTTTGGGTGTGCCCTCCCGACACCCTATGGGTGGTCAGGCTGGATATACTTTGTCATAGCGTTGAGGGTCTGGGCGTGGGAACTGCAGGAAGACTCCTGTACTTTTCCCGCACTTAGGATGGACATTTTCCAATTCAGCCTTTATGCGACATCGACACCTATTTCATGCATAGTTTAGCAATACTGAAATTGTAACCATAGATAAATCTTAAAATTAAAAGGCGAACCAAAGTTGGGGTTAGTAGGCAGAATCATGGGTATCAAGCATAATCCTAGATACTCATGAGGGTATAATTACATGGTATTCACATGTAGCTACCGTGGGACGCTTGACAAACCATCACGGCTTCAGTTTTGTTTTCGAGGTAGTCAATTACTAGATTAGAATTTTATTTTAACTTCCATGCCGACGATCAAGCCTTCGCCTCTAAAATTAGCTCTGAGATCCGATAACGGGTTACCAACCGTCAAGATTTATAAAAGTGAATGGCAGCCTTCGCCAGACGTGGGGCACCAGTTTGTTGCAACTCAAGGTGTTTCGTTTCAGATTTTCAACTTGTAAATTTTACGAGTGCGGTATGCATATGCGTCCCGCAGTCACTGGGAGAAGGTATTTCTCCCGTTATGCATATCACATTGTGGATTTACTGCTGTGTTAAACCGTATTCGTCGCTGCATCTCGTGCCCTGAATCAACTGGGCTGGTCTTAGTACACCAAGCCTTAGTGCATGGTGTCTGTAAAAAACGTGGTCTCGCTTGTAGCTAGGCCCCTCAATTTCATGCTCCCGAGCTCGATGGTTTCAAGAAATTGACATTCCAGCGAAATAACAGCTCTTGACCGTCATAGGAAGTAACTTGTGTTTGATCAAAAAATATTCGCTGAAGCCTTCCCAGCGCTGCTGGCTCGGATCTATTCCGTGTGCGCCCTAATTTAACTCCCTTTGGGCTGGCGGGATGTGTCGATGCTATGACCTCTAGGTCTCCGTGCGCTCGCTAAACATGCGTTTTAACGGAGCCCATGCTTTTTCGTTTTGGTTCGAGACCTTGTAAGTGCCGACGACATGCAATTATGAAATTTAGAAGTCTCGTTTCCCCTCTTTTTCGATACAGATACTTTTCTATGCCCCGGGTAAAAGATTTAATGGTATCATACGATGAGACCGGATCATCCCGTCCGCCTTTTATGCTTGCAAAATAGCCCAGCCCGCTGACATTGCATTGTAAATTATAATCACAAGCTGGGGATCTCGAGTGGATTTGATCAGGTGAACCGTCTCAACTGCAACTTCTATTGGCTTCCGTCTCGCAATACTTGTAAATTCGTCTCCACAGATTTTTACTATGTATTATCTAGGCTTGAAATTATATATCAGCCAGTAATTTTTATGTGAGTGCACCCCACAGAAAGTCTGTTCGATATTTATGTAGGTGGTGGTCTACCCGCTTCGTTAATGTGAGAAACGCACCGCACGGACAATTGTGACAACCGCCAGTATTGTATGTATGCTGTATACGTGTACCTATGGAGCCACCACAAAACAATCCCTAAAACCTTACTGTTCCTCTGGCACGCTGGCGCAAAGTTTATCAAAAATCTGCGTCTTTTTCGTGAAATTCTCAAGAGCCGAGAAGAATTCATCGGAAATTTTGATGCCTGTGATATGATATAAACCTTATCTAATACTCGTATGCGGATAGAACTCCTGCACGACAAATTAGTTTTACATTTCGAATTAATATTCGTCTAGTGAAATAGAGCGGTCGGCATAAATTCCTCGCTAGACGTCTAAACCTATCTCAGCTCTGGGATTCGAGGCTGGGCCGACAGGCCTTGAGGTTGTCATTCGTATCACTTCCCGTTGTCTGAGAATTCACGAACCTGGGCCTCGTCGTAGCTGAGGGTAATTACACTTTACCTTGTTCAGAATTCAAAAGGAGCTCTAGGTAAGTCTTCAAATTATGAGACAACCGTGGCATACACTCCGGAGAAACCAATATACGATACGATTAACTTTACTTCAGACAATTCGGCTACGATCTGACCAAGTTCGGTGACACTGATAAATATTCATTGCACTTTATCGAAAAGTTTGTCAATAGTTTGTAAAAATTTGGTTGGTTGGTAAGTCCCCGATATACACGGACAGAAACAATTCTCAGACGTCACAATCCTCAAGAATGAAAAATGGAACTCCCATCGAAGCTTCTTTACGAATACCTACATTAGTTAGCCTCCGTTATTATTTTATTCGAGACCTTTATATAGATTCGCTGAATTCCGTATGGGGATGAAACTGACGGAGTGTTAGAATCCGAGTCATAGCGCTGTTGTCGAAGCAATTAGTTAAGGTCGTCTTAGCATAAAATTTGGTGGAAAAATCCTTTTCTAAGGCAAGGTTAATTAATAGCCGCTTATAAGTTTCGAGATATAAATGTTTCAAACTTTTTTGTTCTAGACCATTCTCATCTCCGTGGACAGACGGAACAGATGATGATGAAGCTAGAAGGATTTCAGGAGCCAGACAAAAATTCGAATATGTTGCGTATATGCGAAATTGAAATAGCCGTATTAGTCAGAAATACAATGGTAAAATACAACTCGATCTATGCGGAAACTACATCGATATCGAGGCAACCCCGATTTCAGTGGGCCTGGTCATCAATCATCATGATATGGACAAATACTTCGGTACTCTAGCTGTAAAATCCCACAAATATTTGTGTTGCAGGATCAAGTTCAGCTGCTGACAGGGGTCTAGGCTCACTAGCTCACCGCTGGCTCGACGCGACGACGTGGTCATGACTCTTCGATTCACGACATTTGATTGCCTTTGAAAGAACATAAAAGGTGAATGCTTCGATATCAACATCACTTGCTGATTAAACGCCCACCTCTCTACCTCAATCTGATTCCCTCAATATTTGGTAAAATCCAGGCATTTGGCAAGATGGCTGCATCATCATCAAGCACAAACAACGCACAAATTGACACAGACAATGGAATATACTTTTGGAAACCGGATCAAAGGTTCGGCTACCTTGGTCAGTGGTATGCGTCGCCTTTCACGGTCGACTCAGAAGACGGAACATGTATTCAATATGAGAATTGCGAGCAGTGAGTTTCTCCATTTACTGTCCGTTCTTTGCTCTTATCGGATCAGACTCGCGGAGTTAGTGCGGATTGCCCCCGCTTCTATCTTCTCATTTTATATCGCAAATCCGGAAATAATCTCGAACAATTTGTTGGAGTTGGCGAGATCGATAAGATTAAAGGTTACATATGGAAGCTAATCTGTCAAATGATCACTATTACCCGGACGATTTAATAGGTATATGATGCACCGGAAAGGTAATGATCCCTTTCTATATCGCCGATGGTCATTCTGATGACTTGTCGAACATGCTATGCATCTACAAGGAGGATCAGTAGTAGATTGTTTCGTTTGCCTCCCCACGCGCTTCTACCCTAGCTATTCTCTAGCTACAAAGAGAAGCCCCGGGATCGTCTTTCTCAATGATGTTTTATATGCAAGAAATCCGGGACAACCCTCGTTTCTGACGATTAAGCTTTTTCGGCATGCCCATAGGAGTTCTCTTCGCCCCCGATAGCGATGCTACCAGGGATATTCTCGCGAAAGGTCTCCACCCCGCCCAAATAAAGGCTCTGGGACGTGCGATTCCAAACTTTGACGAGGATACCTGGGAAAGCAATCGATACAATATTGTCAAGCAGGGGAACTATCACAAGTTCACACAAAACAAGAAGCTGAAGGAGATGTTGTTAGAAACTGGGAACAAAGAGCTGGTAGGTCCACGGCTTTTGTGACAATATTCGGTCTTCGACATGGTCCTTAAGTTTGAAGTAATACGAATTGAGGATTAACGATATCGGGCAGGTCGAAGCGTCTCCTCGAGATCGAATCTGGGGGGTTGGATATGGAGCAGTGAATGCACCAAAGAATCGACGAAAATGGGGCATGAATCTTCTTGGGAAGGCACTAATGGAAATTAGAGAAACAATTCGAGAAGAGGAGAAGGGAAAAGAAGAAAAGAAAGCGGAGGAAGTTCATTAATGGAGCATTACCCGAAGGCACTGTTTAGCCATTCGTCTTACCTCGATTCATAAACTCCCGTCCTTTATCTTGAAATTTGTGCTTCTGCCTGATTCATCCTTATGCTCAAGTGAGGATGTGATAGATTCCTGATATTGCTTATTATGAAGATAAATACAATGATCCGTTAGTATATTGGGATTGAATTGGCGGGAGGTTCATGAAGCCATTTCTTTTTTTCGAAACTTGCTAGTAGAAAATGTATATGCATCGCACAGATCGTGAACCTCCTGATATATGTATGTTTCGAGTACTGTTTACTGATGTGGTGAGGGAGCATGCGGGTGGATTCCTCTCGCTAAGCTAGGCACCCGTTCCTTACCTAAGGAGACTTCGTAGCGACACCACGCCTCAAGTTTCTGCGACGTATGGCAGCCTTGCAAGACGGCAGCTTTGTAAACGTTCACATGCTTTTGGCGGCTTGTTTGATAGGGAGGCTAGTATATCGATATATCTCGGTTCGAAAAGGACAAGGTGCATACCTAGGTCGAAATCGAGATCATGGCGCACGATAAATTCTCGTTTACCTCCAAGTTATACACAAGGCTTAAGGGGACCACCGGCTAACTTTAAGTTAGACATTGAAGAACCAGTATTGTCTAGTTTACAAATTTGCATGGACAATTGTAGCAAATTACCAGCCGTTAGCCGTCTGTTAATATGATTCGTTCAGGGGTCTGCCAATGGTACTAGATTTAGCTGCAGTAAACAATATAATTTTCTATTTGATGTTAATTAAACTTTAGTATAGTAGTACTATCTATATATGTGAATGTAACGGCTGTAAAGAAAACCTAGATACGTCTAAAGCCTTAGACATATACGGATATTGATGCGACATGTGGGATCCTGGAGCCAACCGAAGACGTAAATATTGGAGCTCCATGCATGCAGTTTAAGAGGACAAATCTCCGAACTTCGGAAACTTGTAATTTAGAGCTAGTTCAAAGAGAATTTAAGGTTGAATCTTGAGATATATAAATAAACATATATCGAGATCTAGTAGGAATTTGGTAGCTTGTAGGCTCGAGAAGCTCTGTTTGGAGCAGCCACGCGCGAGACTAAGTTGGTGTTGTGCCCAACCAATCACTCTCGCTATCAACCTCAACTTCGAGGATGCCTGCTCATCGCTCAGTTCTAGCGTGATCTAACTCCGTCTCCCACGCGATTCACTAAAATAGCGGGCGCACCCGACCTTTACGATGCCACCTGTGGCCCCTCATAGGAGGACCCATCAGCGGACTCCAGCTCTAACCCGTTCACCGTCCGCCGACTCCTCCTCCGACTCTTCAACATCAACCACAAATACTATCGTTTCAACCGCGCATGGGCTAGTTCGTCAAAGTCGGCATCATGATCAAGGTGCTGGGTATTTCGAACCGTCGTTGACTACAACATCTCAGGTAGCAGCAGCTGCTGCTGTTGCGAGAGAATCCGCAAGAAAGCATTCACAGTCAGACCCGTCTCCACCGACAACAGGGATGGCTACCTCGTCATCAATGCCTATGAGTGCTGCTGGGGCGGCGGCTCTAGCTGCCATGCCAAAGATGGATAAGAATCAGCCTACTGGCCATGAAAAAGAGAAGAAGGAGTCGAAAATGAAGATATTCTCAAAACCTTTGAGGGCGGCACAGTCAGCCCAGGCTATGAAAATAGCGGACGTGAAGCCACTTCCATCCCCTTCAAAGCTAGCTGCGCCGATGCCCAGGATACCGTCCGTATCAAGTGCTGACGGAAGCCGAAGGCCTTCCTTTACCTCTACAATTTCGGATACTCTTTATTCAAGCTCACCACCCACCTCATCACACAGTCACAAGCATCATCTACTTCTGAGAGGAAGGAAGGAACAACCTCTATCTAGTGCAAATTCTAATTCAAAACTCGTCTCGGAAGGTTCAAGCATCTATAATTTCAACCCGAATAGCCCATCTGCTGCCAGTTTTCCCGTTTCCGGGAGTGTAAACCCTAGCCAGAAAACACTCGTCACAAACGCCGATATCAAACATGTAGTAGGGGTGGTTTCGGGGAAGGACAAAGATGCTGTTGGTGAACAAGTACTCGAGGAAGTATGGCCGCTATTAAGATCCAGGGTCCTTCCTTTGTTTAATGGGGAAGGGCTGCGAACGCCGGTTGAAGATCTGAACAAGCTTGTTATGTAAGTTTGGGGATTGTGGTATTCTGGGAACTTATTATCTAACGAACTATGCAGTGTCCATATCAAACACCAGGTCGACAAGAAAGCAGCGATTCTCTTGATAGACGACGTTCAATCCTTGTTAGAGCATGGAATGGCGCTCCTTGATAATGCGTTATCTAAACTCACTGATGTTCGACTAATTCCTCGGCTGGTTGAGCTTTGGAACTTTGTTTTTAGCACTGTCCTTCCTTACTTTGAAGCCGTCTTTTTACCCCTTCAACAAGAGTTCAAGGGTAACGGAACTATCTTGAGTTCGAGAGAGGCTCGAGAAGTCTGGGGAACGCCGGACCAGAGGCTTGACCTGCGGCGCATGGCTCTTATAGCTTATAGGGATAGCATTATACTACCACTTTATACCCGACTCCATGGTGAGTGCTTCTGGAAAATCAATGTTCCCTGACACATTACCTAATCTTTTTCACAGCCATCTTTTCCAAACTCCAACTCGACTTTGACGCTTTGCCAAATGTTACGGAAACTGTTGGCCGAGTATTACAATGCGTTAGTGTTCTCGCATCGATTCTGTCGAACGATGATAAGCAAGCGAAGATGGACGAGCTAGCGAAAACAATGAAACACAACTGGCTCGGTCGCGGGCGAACCGGGCGTAATAGGCGTGGCTTCGTCGGAACAAAAACGCGTGCTCTTGGGAGTGCAAATTCACTCGGCTCGAACCATGGTTTTGGAGATTTGACAGTGACGGTGACTGATTAACACCATATTAAACGACACCTCAGTCCCCCAGCACTAGTCTCTCAATCGGATGACATGCACAGAGAATTCTTATTTCTAACCCACGGTTTAATCAGATCCTTGATGTTATCGGCCATCCAAGTCAATTTTTGGCTTTGGAGATGTGTCAAATCATGAACTCTTTGAAGTTGAGACGACATACTTTCCCAAAGACAAGACCACTCCTCCTACCAGCGTTGCGAAGAAACACTAACGCACCTCTATCCGGAGCAATTACTTGCGAAATGGGCCTTTACTACTGCTTACAAGGCTAGCTACTTATCGCTAATGACGTTGCACGCCATGGGTGCCTCACGATGGCCCAATTACCACTGCATGATTAGGCACAAGTCTATCAAGTGGTCAAAAATTACAAAATAGTCGAGAACTCCGGCCGAGTACTCAAGCATCCGAAATGTTGCATCACGATCGTTTGCCGGGTCTTGTGTTTGTGCTATGTTACAACTGTCGGCGAAGAGAGTTTCCATGCGTGGATCTATGCTGGGGCAGATGTTGCCCTCTTACTTCGTTTTATGGATAGGGAGGCCTCAGGGAAACGCCCTTGGCATCGGCGTACATTAATCGTGGATCCGTTTTTGTGCGATATCTTGTAATGAAAGAGGCGATGGTTGTTTCTCCAAGTTCTCGGTTTCTTAGGATCGAGATTACCCATTCTGTACTCCGCGAAATAATAGTATTGACTAACCATCGCATTCTATCGCCTTCACCGCCGTCCCACTAGAGTAACCACTCGGGTGACTACCACTGTCGCTACTAGCTGCCTGAATGTCCCCTGCTGCTGGAGTAACCCCTTGTACCCGTAGCCGCCATTCCTATCGGCACTGCCAAACACCTACCATTCGCTCACTTGCAGTTATACGTTAAACAACCAAACTACGAATGCCTACTTATTAAAAATAGGAAACCATGACCGAATTTTTTTTGCTTGTATGCACGGCAAGACGGAAAGGTCTCGGGAAACCCTCTTGTTTATCGACTGTGGTTGTATTTCTAGTCTAAAGCTCTAGGAGCTGATCCGTTAAAAAATAGAAATATGCCACGCGAGCTTTACCATGCATTCCCATTACCACTGAACTTGGTCTTAAATACTTCCAATCAACATCTATCAGCATCATGCGCGAGGTATTCACCTAGAGCCCACTGTTAATATAGCAAGGGGATCGATTAAGACGGCTTACGAGCATCTTCAGCAACTGGACCTTGTATCGTCATGGATTCCATTCTACTCCTTGGACATCCTGACATCACTACGATTACTCAGTTAGCCAACCCTAGGTCCTGCTCGCGAGAACCACTCTGCTTGAATATCCTCTACAATTCTCTTACTAGTCTGCCCGCCCTCACTCTCTAGATGTATTCCGGATTTCTTCTCCTCGAAACTACCCGCAGAACATCAGCAAAGGCTACCTAGGCACCCTTGATACCACAGTAACACCAATTTTATCGGCTGCTGTGGCAGTCATCTACCTCCCATGGGCCATCCCAGGACTTTGTGTATCAGAATCAGATCTACGTGGTACCTTGCTAAACGTGCTACGGATATGCGAGAGAAAACATAAACTTGCGAAACCCAGTTAAAATCAAATCTGAAGACCTCTCATCCCTAGATGAAGGTGGTGCTATTAATGTAAGCTTCTATTCTTTCTAGGGGTGATTGTGGCCAGAATTACTAATATATAAGGTATCTTGAATTCGAAAAGAATATAATGGAAAGGTTGGATGATGCGAATATAGATCTTTCTACTAGAATTTACTATTTTAATGGACCATCGTCAAATATAACGAAAATGTCCTCGGACTCGGCATGAAAAGAGTCGAATAACGATATGAAAGTAAATATGAATATGAACATGAAGATCATCTAATCTAAAGATCTCGGTGTATAGAGGGTTTATACGCGACTTGCGGATACATTTACCTTTAGTATTCCCGAACCCGGCTTGGATAAACCGATGGTTAATTTGAATCTCGGCTAGGAAAGGTTCCAAAATTGCATTTCCAATACTACTTTCCGGTGGGAGGGTACCTAGGCCTAGGTGTTAGCTTTATTCAAGACTACCGAGGAATAATACATGTATTTGTTTGAATACATGTATGCACTATGGAGTAATAGATCGCCATCGTAAATACGATGAATACCATTGCAAACCAAGTGTCAATATATGTAGACGAGTTCAGGAACTATTGGGAAGATCTAAACTCTCCTATTAGCGAGTATGAAAGCGAAGAAATTGCTAAAGCTTATAAGCTGGTATGGTCATTATCTATCTTCCGCTTCTGTTGCAGATGCCATAAGAAAGAGTTTGAAGAAATGGTAACTAACAGTATTAGTGCACGCAAATTCGCGATTAATTTAGTACTGCGAGAAACAGTGTCAATTCTTTGGTAAACTAGTATCTCTTCAAAAGTGTACCAGGCAAAGAAAATTGCAAATTAATTATAATTCAAACTTCTTTACAGGAGCTCCACGTGAGCATCGAGGATGCTATTACTGCAGACAATACACGAGACAATAAAATAATTTTATTAAACTTGAGCAGTGCGTACGATACATTCACAGCCTCGATTGCTCCGGCTATTTCTGCTTGGAGAGATAGACCAGAACCAGGTACCTGCAGTCGAGCTGTATGAATGGCGTCCATGCTATATCATGTGATACAAATTAAATGTAGCCTGAAGATATTTGCATATATAGACTGAATTCATTAACGACCGCTTCCGTGATACTGTGACCGATGCATTCAAACAGCCTTTGACCTGTTATTTAAATAGACCTGCCAGTCCCTGTGACAGGAAAATTCTCAGTCTCAGTCTGGCCTAGGTGCTAGCATTATAGAATTTAATTTTTAAACCATGCCAAAATATACCCAGAGCTACAGAGTGCCTAATATATTTTCCTGTCAGAGACACTTCACCGCGTTGTTTCCCATCAATCAACCCAAAATCCAACAGACCTCACAAAAAACCACCATTCCCTCTCTCCAAACAAAAGCACACCCATTCCACGAATGACACCCGGCGGCTGCGCATGATTCTAAAGGGCTCCAGCACCGCCTCCACACCCTTCTCTTTTCTTTTCTCCCTCCTTCTTCTCTAAATCCACTCTCTCGGCTTCCGAAAGGGCCTCGGGGAGTCCCGATTTCCGCCGGCAATGGACGTCCCCGGCGTCTTCCCGGAACCGCTGCCTCCACAGGTCTTCACGACTGGAGCGCAGCTGCTGGATCTTACTGATAGTACGTTACATCGGGCATATAGTTTGCGACGTGGCGTCGCCTGGAGCTATGCAAGCTAACCGACCACCTTTTTTCCCTTTCTTCCCGTATTAATAGAGAAGCTTGTCATCGTGCTTCGAGATGGACGGAAGCTTATTGGGACATTAAGAAGTTATGATCAATACGGTAAATAAAACCCCGCCCACCACTCCTACCCCTCTTTAGAAGCTTGACCCAAGCTCTATAAGGTCTCTTTGATATAGGTCTGACGCCTTATTTCTCCTTTTAGCGAACCTTGTGCTCCAGGATACTATCGAACGCCTATACTCCAAAAATCTCTATGCCGATGTCCCACGAGGATGCTATATAGTTCGTGGCGAGAACGTCTTATTATTAGGGGAGATTGTAAGCAATCCTATAAATCATATATAAACCCCCTCTAGCATTCGTTCAATGCATTAATCTCCCATTGTCCCCTCTAGGATCTCGATAAGGAAGACGATACTCCCTTAAAACAAGCAACCGTCGACGAAATATACGACGCTCAACGTGCGGAAAATGCCTATAAAAAGCAGAGAGAAAAGAAGAAGGCTAAAAAGCTCCACAGTCTCGGGTTTGAAGCGGAGAATGAGTTGATTCTATAGAATAGAACCGACTGCTTTGTGCCCTTAGTGGTTTATAAGAACCAAGTGAATCCGAGATTGTCGGTTAGGAAGGTAGAGTTTGAAACAGGAGAGGTTTATTATGAAATTGGAGGGGAAATATATGAGTACGTGCAGGAGAATGATGATGATTCAGAAAATTCAATAACGCCGATGCTCTCGACTGTATTGGAAGACCCTGGGGGTGAGGAGAGAGCTGGTGATGCTGGGGACAACGTCAATCAATATGGGAGTTCAACGATAGAGGAGGTATCCAGCTAGGGGGCAACTTTAACTGGTGGACGAAGCGCCGGAACTGATGGTTATTGTATAACCTCGAATATTAGAAGCAAACGGAACGGCATTGGATGGTTTTATCGATACCAACCTATCCTTGCCTCGGACGGATTTTAGCAACCTTAGAAAATACTAATAAAAGCATTGATATTGCTGGCATAATGGAAACCTGGCTATTGTAATTCTTCCTGCCAGGGATTGCAAGACCTAAATGCAATTCATTAGTTCATTCTAAGGTCTTCTAATCCACGTTCTCTACTGCTATATTACCCATCTAACCCTACGCCTCTGAAGTCTCCTTGCTGCCGAGTTTCATATGCTCTAGCGTTTCTACAGCCCATTCTAATGTCTGCATCAATGTCAAATCCGTCCCCGCAGGTGTCCTAAGCCCGCTACTCAATGCCTCCTCCGTCAGAAAACCCGTATTCATGTCGCCATTGTTAAATAGATAACTATGCTGTTTAACATAAGCCGGCCACACCAACAGTTCAAAATATCCTGGTGGGTCGTGCCAAAACCCTTCCACGGTTGTATATCCCGCTCGATCCTCTCTTCTTTGTTTTGCCTGTAGAATGAATAAGAAGAAGAGAGTATTAGCACGAGAAATTATAGCAAATTTGAGTAAAAACCTCCAACCTTTTCATAAGGCGTCCGTATCATAAGTTTAATATCAAACTCCTTCTTCAATTCCTCGGGCACACCTTTCCCAAAGATCAAAAACCCATCTACAATAACCACCCTCTCCACTTTCGTCCCCAAATCCCTTTCAACACCCCTCAGCCACTCAACCACCTTCCTCTCAAGTCCCAAAATCATCTCCTTCCCATTCCCACCAGCTTCATTCGCAAGCTTTAAAATACTTTCATCGACCCCAACCGCATGCGTAACCTCAAAGCTCTGGTGCGAATCCGGCAAGGCTCCGGTTCGCTTTGCATGTCGAAGCGAGGAGAGGAATAGTGGGAAGTTTAGTGCTTCGGGACAATCCCAGTCTTGTACTTGTTGACCTGTGCTGCCGAGTTCTACGATTGGTAGTTCGGAGTCTGTGATGTAAAAATCATCGGCGTGGATGATGGTGCATGTTGGTGGGGTTGTGGTTAGAGTCGTGGAAGTGAAGGCATCGCGGAGGAGTCGAGAAATGGAGGTTTTTCCTGAGGAGGAAGGGCCTGAGGGGAAAGACTGGATTAGTTTGAACAAATTACATGGTTTCGAATGAGATCATGGCAATATCTCGTGATTGTGGAATGCGGTCGCAAATTAACGTCGTATTATGGAAGGCTACGAAATTGAATCCAACAATATAACATATGCTTTGGCGATACCGGCATATTGCGGCTCAAGTAAGAAGCAAATTTAGATCACTACCACTATTTTGGGGTAACACAAACCTGAAATCGCGATGCAAATTGATGAAGATGACATTATGGGTGTAAAACAGGCTTTGTTCTCGGCTTCAGGTAGCTAGTGCGGTGGGTTGTTCACGGATGTGGAGGGTAAGGAATGCAATGACCCATTTTTGTTGGATTGTGACTTGCGATGCATATGCAGTCTTTGCCTCAACCCAAGGGCGGTGCTACCCTCGACTAACCACAAATATCAACCAGCACCAAATTCTGGGCACGAATTTTCTATGGTGGGAGTTTTGGTCTTGAGGCACTGGGATTCGAGGGCCTAGATTTTGTGTATGTTTCACGTGATAATCTAATCATCTATTCAAGCTAGTGCGATGACCGCGAGTGGAAAGAAGATACAGAAGAAAAAGCCAATATACCGGCTTGAGGTGTTCGATTCGTGAGAGAGTGTCGTTGACTGTCGCCCCAACGACAAGGCGCCGTAAAAAATATACAAGGGAATAAGAGATGCATGAAAACTCCCTGAGCATGAACATACCGAAGGAAAACGAGACTACAGACGATGATATATAAAGGGGGTAAACGTGAAGTAAGGCATTAAGAAGTGGTAGGCAAACAACAGGAGGAAGATTAAGCAGCAGCATCCTTCTTGAGGGTACCAAGGAACTTGGACTTTTCCTCGCTTGTCTGGAAGCCACCACGACCGAATTTAGAGGAGGTATCGATCCATTCTGAGGGTCTCTGTTAGTATTCTGTTTTTCATTTGGTATGAGAGTTTGATTGAAATAGAAAACTTACTGATGTCGACCTTCTCGAGAGCCTTCCTGCTGGTGTGGGTGACGAGAGATTTTCTTAGGGTGAGGACTCTCTTCTTGACACCAGGGCACGATCCCTTGATCAAGACGAAGTCGTTCTTGACTGGACCGTATCTGACGAAACCACCCATTGGGGTGATGGTCTTGTTGGAAACGTCGTACTCGGTGGAGGCGTTGTTGGGGTCCGAGCCCAAACCGACACGGTAAATCTTGTGGTTTACCGAAGTTCTGTGATGGTAACCATATTGACCAGCACGGGCAACAGTCCATTGAACTAAAATGGATATTAGTTTCCGATTCATTCTCCAGATCTTGAAAATATGCTAAACATACCGTGGGCAGGATGCCATGCACCAATACAAGCGACCTTTCGGAGACCCTTGTGAGTCTTTCTCGGCAGCTTCTTGGTTCCCCAACGGGAGGTAACACCGTTGAAACCGTGACCCTTGGTAACACCAATGATATCGATAACCTCGTCTTTCTCGAAGATGGATGGGATTTCAATTGGCTTCTCGAAGAGGTTCTTGGCGAAGTCAACCTTCTCAGCGATGCTGCCACCGTTGATCTGGATTTCCATCATGTGGGCCTTCTTCTGCTTGAGTGGGGTCTTGCGGATCTGAGTGTGGGCAATGAGACGGACAACAGTGCAGTACTTCTTGATGCGCTCGAGGTCACGTTCGATGGCAGAGCCGTTGTTCTCGGAGTGCTTCTTGGCGTACTTGGTGAAAGCCTTCTTCTTCGACTTGTACCAGTTCTTGTAGAATCTTCGTCGGATTTCGTCGCTCAAGTGGGCGGCCCAGACGGTGGTAAGGGATCGGAGACCACGGGGAGTCTCAATGTAGCCGACAACACCGACAGCGATCATCTATACGAGCAACAATGAGCTTCCAAACTCCTATATAAAACCACAGAAAAAAACTTCATGTCGGAAAAAAGTTACTGACTGGTGGAGTCTCAATGACGGTGACGGCCTCAACAATCTCCTTCTTGTGCATCTTGGCGCCAGGTCTGTCCAAATCTCTGACGATGGTGGTCATACCAGCCTTGTAACCAAGAGCAGCGGTGAGGTGGACTGGCTTCTTAGCATTGTCCTTGGGGAAAGCCTTGCATCGTCCCCTATGTCGGGCAGCACGCTTCCTTGGAAGGAAGCCAAGGGAACCGTGGCGAGGAGCTTCCTATATATCCAAAAATCATCGTTCAGCTTGTCGGTTCGGTGAAAGATCGAAGTTATCGTCGGTACGAATATTTGTGGGCACATACGTATTTTCTCTAAAAAAGACCATCACCATCAATGTTAGCTCTAGCTCTTTAAAACAAATCCAATCCCAACTCGACTATCCGTAGATGGTTTCGAAGGGAGGAATATTTAGACGTACGTGAGACATCTTGACTGCTGTCGGGCGTCGATTCCTGTGATGTTAGTATCGGTGGTTGATTTGATGAAGTTCTTGAAATCCAAGTCGACGCTATATCCACACACCCATACAAAAATTTCGTTGTTGTCGTCAAACCTAGGCTGTTTTTCGAGGGCTTGCTCGAAAGGCCATTTAAAGTGCACTATCCCTCTTTCAGAAAGACAGTCCCATAAATCAAACGAGATGGCCCTCACGTGCTGAGGCTGACCGGCAACACGGCAACACATGCTGGGTGTGGGGTAGGTCCGACTACCTAGATCCAGGGTCAGATTATCTCCCGTGATAAGATCGATTAGATAATTTTGAGACTCGGAGCCAATGTTGGAGTAGAGACTCTCCAAAGCTTAATATGACGCGGCACCTGAGTATATGACTTACGTACATACATTGCGGATTATATCGACATTACTTTTGCCAAGAGAGCGGGCATTCAGCTGATTTCGCCTCGATTGAAGACCATAAAAATCCGCTTCCATGCGAATCATGATGGAAGACGTAGGTGCGACTCGAGCCCAACCACGCGGTCCTAGGGAGAGCTCCGTGATCGGGTAGACGTTAGGTTGACAGCCAACAAAACAAAAAAGAAAAGGACCCAGCAGCAATTGTTTTCTGCATCTACCTCATCGGCCAGTATTTCATGCAGCTGGGGTTTATCATAACAAAAAACCAGTAGATCACTTGACAGGATCTCGATTACGTCTCGCAAGGTGGACTGGGGGAGGCAGCGAGAGATCAAAGAGACACACCACACCTACATACGCAAATAACCTAAACGCCAATGTTTCGACTTCCCAGCGCCCCCCAGCCGAATAGGAACGACAGGAAGGGAAATCATGGGGAAATGCCTTTCTATGGGGTGTGCTGTGTGTAATTTTAGCAGCGACACATGCTGCAAAGTGAGAGCATTGCTGCTCCACCAGCCAACCAGGAAGCCCAGACCCGGGTGGGTCCTTCTTTCCATGGGGCCCATAATTCCCATACCAAAAGCAAAAAGCCAAAAAAGAAGGTCACGCAGAAAGCAGCTCTTGGTTAGGAAAAAGAAAAGAAAGTGCACAAAAGCAAACAAACGCCTTGTTTCATGATTTGGCCTTCAAGCGAAGTTAGAGAAAAAGAGCTGGTGCATTTCCAACCTTTGCTTCTTTTTTACTTGGCGCAGATACGGGTAAGGGACTTGCTAGCCGGGGATGGCATGGGAGATCCACTGTCTCTCGACGGTTACATACGTAATACTGCAAAAGTGTCTTTTGCAGAGTAAGGCTTATCTTTCGGATTTACTGCCCTTCGGATAATAAATTGGTTTTATATAAAAGTGTCCAGAGTTGGTCGCGACATTAAGTCTTATTATATCGCAGGAGGCTACTGATACCGACGTTTTTACATTGGATTCACACACACATCGACTGCGATGATATGGCTCACGGATGCCATTTCTTTACAGCGTTGGAGGCGGCCCACCCACACTATAACATAGGATCTCGACTGCCTCTTATTTTCCTATCAGAATCGGATGGTGGCCCAAGTCAAAAATATAAAAGCTTATAACATAACTAACAATCCCGGAAGTTGTTCAGAAAACGCTGCTGGAGGCAAGGAGATTAGAGTTGGCTAACTAGTTGCTGTTCCGCTGCAGTACTGACACCCTATCCTTGATGTATAAAATAGAACCCGCCAACAAAAGTGAATAGACGCTTTGTAAATCTGTCGGCCTCAAACGCCAAGGTAGCCTGGAAAAGTCTACCGATATGGGATCCTCGCAAAAGAGAGAACAATGTGAGGAAGAGATCGAATCGTTCCCATTCGTCGTCCTAAGGTGGCTCGGAAGGCAGCGGAGGCATCTCACCGCCAGGAACGGTTATTCGCATGCAGCCTGCAACAGACGCTCGTCGGTGACCCCCTCGTCTTTTCCAACAAATGACTTTTCGAGAGTTCTTTTCCGAAAAGCAAATGAGAAAGGCTGACTCTGTATGCAACAATCGCCAAACGACAAAATGTTATATAACCAGAAAAACCTAGTATCTATTCCTTTCTGTTATTTTCTTTTTTTTTTTTTTTTTGCTTCTGTCTCTAGCCTTTTGTGCAACTGACATGACGACGTTATTTTTCCCGTTTCCTTTCTTACCCTGAAGTTCGTTACAAGTTGGAGATTCCATAAAACTTAAGATTTTGGCATACTTCTGTCAACTTGAGTCGATGGTGCCAGCCTACTGTTTTCCTCCGTATATGTTGCGGACCTTTTTTTTCGATCTCTCTTTCAGAGTGGAACAAACGGGAGCCTGGCTGACGCCGGCTGGCCCCAGCCTAAAACCTAATGCCATCCTAAAGACACTGGTAAAATGTAACTTCTCGATAGGACTGAAATCTGATCTTAAACTTTTTTTTGGCTGGCGTTTGGTCACGAGTTTTATGCAAGCCCTCCTTTCTGGCTTTTGCCTTCCTCCATCTCTAGTTAAGTTTCAACAAGCACCTCACGGTAGTTCGCTTGTGCACACAAACCTCAACTTAATTAAGAAGGGATGATGGATTGATGGGGTAAGTAAGGGCGCGCATGCCGCCCTTTTCCATTTTAACCTTTTCTTCTCCAAGCGAAAAACCGTACCGGAGATGCGAAAAACCAATTGATCAAAAGGCATTTCGGATGACAAGGGATGTCTTCCTTTTTTTTTTATTTCTATCATGTTTAGATTTTGTGTGATGAACAATAGTGGTTTGGAATGGAGAGGTGAGGCGGCGGCGGGTGAGGAAAAAAAGGAAGCTAAACATTCCGACAGCGGTTTCCCCTTACACATTTGACCAAGAATTAGGCCGCCCACACCAGCATCCACAGAAGCCGACATAATGTAGATTCCCCCTTCGAGTGTAGTATATTATATGTAAACGAGGGATAAGGCTTTCTGGCTTAATCTATATTATAGAGCGCTGCAACCCATAAATACAAACTTATATATGTACCGACAAGCGGAGTTAGAGGGAGAGGCGGAAAACGGACTAGAGACGAAGCGTTACAGAGTAAAGTGTGACTAAGGTTATGGCACCCTCATCCATTATCTGCGAGGCGCTCGTCGCCGGGATCGCGAGGGATGAAAAGAGGGTTCAAGGAAATTATTCTGAGATTTCACCTGCTAATTTTCGGATCTTGCCATCGATTATATCCATTGCTTTTCCATTTCACATACTTTGGGGCCAAAGATTACACCCGGAGCCGGGAAAGGATCCTTGGCAAGGATCTTGGAGATCTTGCTTCGCCAAATTATGGTCGTCCCCTTATTTCCCTTCCACCCCCAAGTTCACACTAAGGAAAGGATAAAAGGGAAGAAGGAATTTTGGAACGCAGAAGAATTGTGATATATTACCTAGGTGAGAAAACTCGGGAGATGACGTTTAAATACCTCGGCAGGGTGTGCGGAATCTGGGTGTGGTTGTCGATGCATGTCAAGTACGACGGAGTACAGCAGGACCTTTTATCGACTTTTTCGGATCTTGATAAAATCGTGTACCTAGCGGCGATGGTACATAGGTACCTCAATATCTCAGCAACAAAAGATGATCCATTTGTCATCGGTGCATGCGCATGCGGGAGGGTTGTAAAAACAAAAATAACCAGAAGAGAAGCTGCATAAGGATAAGAAACAAACGAAGGGGGCAAAAAAAGCATGACAGAGTTACCAGCGCTGGGTTTCGCGTATGCTCTTACTGCACTAACGTGATCTAGGATGCATAGGCTTTACCCACCCGGCAGCGGACACGAGAGGAAGAAGCAATGTGCTAGCTTCTTCTCCAAATGTTGGCACCGTATCCACATTTTGAACTTGCTTTTTGCTGTACTTAACCCTGAGACGTTTGAATGTTGCTTTTTTGAGGGGAGGATTGTGCGGTGGCCAAGGTAGGTAAGGTTGCGGGAGCAGTCCCCCTCGCCATCTGCTGGTGTGGAGGGCACACCAGGAGGCTTAAAAACTGGAGTCACGTAAATGAAAGAAAAAAGTTAAAGGGAAATATCCACCGTGCCAAGTCAGACTTCTGGTGGATTATCAGTTGACTTTGCTCCTAGTAAACCGATCCGAAGTAAGATCATTTCGGACTATGATCTGTTGAAAGTTTTCCAGCGGGCCGTCAGCATAAGGAACGATTGTACATACATACTTGTGTGGACATGGTTTGATAGTATTGTAGAATATAATGCACTGTTAAGACCGGATTTTCGGTTCTGAGATTGTGGAAAGATCGAGGCTTGAAGTGGAGGGTACCGGCGTGGTATTATGTACGAATTGTCCAGGTCGCCCCTCTCTTGAGACAATTGGGGAAGGAGGACCCCCAAGTCATGCGAAAGAAATAAAACGAACAAGAAGCAAAAACGGGGACGAGTGAAGGAAGAAGCAAGAAAGACAGAAACTGTGCCCCTTCTGTCAAGCAGTCAAACTGAACCAATTGGCTGGCGAAGAACCGAACGCAACAGAAAAAAGCAAGGAGAAAGGTCGGTCCATTTAATCTGGGTGGGCCATCCCTTCAGCCTGGGGACATTCCATCATGCCCACTTTTGGTCTGAAGGGCGAGGGAGCCGATGTTCGAACAAGGGCAGAGGAAGAAAAGAAACTCCACAAGAAAATGGTACAAAAAGAAAACAACAATTGTTAATTGTATGGTCTGCATGTGCGTAATAGCGAGGGTTATTCCACACCCTAAGCCATAACATGCAGGAAAGATCCTTGGCTGAACGTCGAAGATTATTCTTCCCTTTTTTTGCTTCTGTGACCTGACGAAGCACCCGGGAGTGGATTAGCCATCCCCATGTTCTGGGTATGGTTTCTTCGACTGGAACGGCCGTTTGCTTTTTACATATTTACATATATAGCGCAGGTTTTTGGGAATGGGATGTTTTGCTTTGGCTCATGTAATCCGCTCAGACAGACATCGCGGAGCCGACAGCCGGCCGACTGGACTCGAAGCTAGTACTTATATACTGACATACCTCTTACATACGTATACCCCAATTCCAATGTATGCCGACGTGACGTGCCTCGAGTCGGGCAAGTATCTAGAAGCGGGGGGACACTCGAAGTCAGATCAAGCATACTTCATACACAGAAGAAAAAGAAGAGAAAGGACCCCTTGCCTTTCTGCCAAGCGTAGGTTCAACCTTCTGAGCAGATGCACCCAGGCAATTGTTACACCCTTAACCTTTTCCTCCGGAACATCCTTCTCCACCTTCAGCCATGTTAGGATCTTTGCTTTTTCCGCACTGGACACCCGCGTGCGCCATATTGCTTCTTTTGCTCTTTTCCATACATACATAAATAAGAGCTTCCCGCCAGGAAGGAAAAAAGTTAAAAAAGAAAAGAAAAGTCAAAAAAGAATGGAAAGAAGAAAAAGAATATAAAATACCGAAGAAGCAAGCATGGTGTATCTTGGAAAAGAAAACAGTCTACTAAACTTCTGGGTCTGGGGTCAAATAAACTACTGCAGGCTCTCTCTGCCATCTTTTTTTTGCCCTTTGCCCTTTTTTTCTCTCCTCCCCAAGTTTAAACTGGAATCTGACTCGCTGATATCCAAGTCGAGGGCAACGGGCATGGCCGTGGGGTCCTTGATACCATAGTGTACATATTTCCTACTACAATATCGTCAATGTCTGTTTTAGTGCCTTGTGGACGTAACCAGTGTACTATGTAAATAAGTAATATGGAATAAGAAATATTAGTTATAGTTTCTCCCACAGCACTAAACGCTAGGCTGTGATTATTACCCGTTCATTCATGTGTGCTTTTTCCAAGTCTTCTTCTCTCGGGATCTAACTACTCTGCTACTGACTTACATCGTCCTGCTAGCTAACAAGTAACAAGCAGTAACTAACGGTCTTTTTCTTCTTTTTTCCCTCACTCCTCTTTCTTTCTCGCTTCCTTTCTTTCTCTTCCTCCTTTCCATCTCTCCACCATCATCACCACATCACCACCATCACGATCTTCCCCACTCCCTTCTCTTCACTCGAGGCCTAAGCTTCTGCATGCGAGCCATTTACCTCGCCAGAAGTTATCCGCACTCGTGTCTGTAGATCGTTCGCCTGTCTGCCCTGTGCACCGATTTAAAGTTAACTTGCTGCTTCATTGCTTGTCTACTTTACTTGACTTTACTTACATTACTTGTCTCGCCTTGCTTGCCTACTATACTTGCCTCCTGCTTGCTTCCAGCCACCCCCCGTTCCTCCCAAACCCATTCCTTCCTCTCTTCCTTATCTACTACTGCAGACTATCATCGCCATAGACTGTGTCCTTGTTCTTCTCATCGTCTAGTCGCGATATCATCTTGATACATACAACAGGAAATCATTGACACTTACAGCCAACTCAAACTCAAACTCAGCCCTACTGCACCTTCCCTCCTGACATAACACTCGACATCATCACCACATCTAAGAATATCTCTTCCGCCAACATCATCCTCAACTATAACTAACCCAACTTTTTATCTCCAACCTTTCCGACCATCCGAACACTTCTTCTTTTTTTTTTTTTTTGCTGTTTGAGATTTTCTTTTCTTTTCTCCCTCTGGTACCTACCAAATTTATTCCGTCATTATATTGCAGCGGGTCCTTGCGCTGGTGTTGTTTGAGCCGAGTCGGTTCCCTGTCCACTCAATTCCTTGCCGCCATCCAAAACCTCGCCTTTTCCCTCTCCTCCCTTGTTAGCTTTCTTCTTCTCTTCCTTCCCTCGCGAAGTCTTTTTCTTTGCGTCACCATCATCGCAATTCGACTCGTCACGTTTACCGTCTTATCGAGTAGGATACCCTTTTTTCTCTCCCTTTAGCCACAGCCGTACCACGATCTTGGATCTTCTGTCCGTATACTCGCTCCCAACCATCGATCCTCTAAACTGTTTCCACTTTTTCGTCGCGTTTTGAGAAGAAGTATTTTGTTCTCTGATCGTGATCTCGGTCGTCTTTGCACACGATCATCTTCTGGCGGACGGATCATTATTACGGAGAATACTTTATCATTCCCCTTTCTATATCCTTTGGACGTCTAAACCGTGCTAGCCTCTCCTCTTACCACGCGCGTGACTCGCGCCGCAGTCGCAATGTCGGGTCCTCCTCAAACTTCTCCTCATCACCCCCATAACGCACCTCCTGGGCCTATGCCCAACGGTCACGGACCTCCAATGGGTGGTCCTGGTGGAAAGCCTAGCGCTTCTCACCAACTTAGTGCCCTTAACGAGGCTGTTTGGCTGAAAATTGGTAAGTTTTTTTTCTCTCGCCTTTTACCGACCTTAACCATAAACATCTCAATTGGCGCGATGCCGTACTTGATGAATCTCGCCACATATCATTGAAAATCTGTCCACAGGGCTAACTATTTGTTCTCGACCTTTTCAGGCAGTATTGCGGAGATGATGGGAAATTTGGATGGTGCAATGGATGCATATGAAGCTGCTATCCGACAGAACAGTTATTCGATACCAGCCATGGAAAGCATTTCTCATATATTACGAACACGGGAACAGTTTCCCAAGGCCGTCGAGTACCTTCAGGCTATCTTGAATATTGACGCCAATAACGGTGAAGTTTGGGGTTCGCTTGGTATGCATATCGCCGTACACAGGATCCGCAAATGAATGATTACTAATATATTTCTTTCAAGGTCACTGCTATCTCATGATGGACGATCTACAGAAGGCTTATCAAGCCTACCAGCAAGCTTTATATCACCTCCGAGATCCTAAGGAGCCGAAGTTGTGGTACGGTATTGGTATCTTGTATGACCGATACGGGTCCCTCGAACATGCAGAGGAAGCCTTCTCCCAGGTCATGCGAATGGATGGGAACTTTGATAAAGCAAACGAAATATACTTCCGCCTTGGCATAATTTATAAGCAGCAGCAGAAGTTTTCCCAGAGCTTAGATTGCTTCAAGTACATCGTTCAGGACCCCCCGCGCCCCCTCACAGAGGAGGATATCTGGTTCCAGATTGGACATGTTCACGAACAACAGAAGGATGTAAGTTTGTCCTCGAGTTTTATATGCTTCAAAGGCAAAAATAATTAACCTCATCACGTGCAGTTTGAAAACGCTAAAAAGGCGTACCAAAGAGTTCTCGAACGTGATCCTAATCACGCCAAGGTCCTTCAGCAATTGGGCTGGCTCTATCATCAGCGAAGTGCCAGCTATGAGAGCCAGGAGATTGCTATTGAGCATCTAGAAAAGTCGGTTAGGGCTGGTGAGTTACTCGCATCATTTCCTCCACTGAGCAGTGTTACTGATATTATCTAGACAACACTGATGCCCAGAGCTGGTATCTTTTGGGACGCTGTTATATGTCACAGCAGAAATATCCCAAAGCATACGAAGCTTATCAGCAAGCTGTGTATAGAGATGGCAGGAACCCAACCTTTTGGTGTTCCATTGGTGTCTTGTACTACCAGATCAACCAATATAGAGATGCCTTAGATGCGTATAGCAGAGCTATTAGGCTCAATCCATACATTTCTGAGGTTTGGTATGATCTCGGTACCCTCGTAAGTCGATTTTTTTCTTTTTCTTCTCCTTCGGAAAGGTTGATGACTAATGAGACCAGTACGAATCGTGTAACAACCAAATCAATGATGCCCTAGACGCCTACCAGAGGGCGGCTGATCTTGACCCAACCAATGTTCATATCAAAGCCAGACTCAACTTGCTTAGAAGTGGACAAGCGTCTGGTGTGCCGCATACTAGCCAACCACCCCCAGCCCCCCTTCCGCAAGATGTCCAGCAGTATCAGCCCGCCGCCCCACCCAGTCATACATGGCCTCCTCAAGGTCCTCAACGTAGCCAACCACCATCACAACATCCCGGGCCACCACCACCCCCTGGGCCACCAGGTCCGGTCCTGGCTCAGCTGCCGCCTGGAGGTCCCGGACCAGCACCTTCGCCTTACCGGGGTCCCGATCCAATGGGACCTCGACCAAGTTTGCGTAGTCCTGACATTGGTGCTACAGATCAATCTCGCCCGCCTCCACCTCCGCCATTGCATCGGTACTCTCCTTCACCTAAGATCAACCATTCTTCGATGTATGGACCACCGCAGCCATCCGGGCCGAGCCAAGCGCCGCCGCCGCCGATGCACCACCCACAAATGCCACCCCAGTCGATGAACGGCCCGCAACCACCACCAAACCGCATTCTCAACCCTCAACATCACAACGGGCCGGTGCCGCCGCCACCATCTTCGCACAACCTGAACCCACCATCTAATGGGAATGGTGCAATGGGGATGACGTTTCATGGGACGCGCGGAAGTCCTATCCCTGAAATAATAAAACCAGTGGGCGACCGTATGCCATCTCCAAGCTCCTCCGGATTTCATTCACATAGTGTGCATGGTCAAGCTCATCTTCAACATCCACAGTCAGGAATCGTTAATGGCCAACCGGTCCCGTCTGCAGCGCATCAAGCCGCTGAAAATGCTGCGCGTGAGAGAGAACAGCGAGAACCGATCAAACGACCAAGAGAGTGGGAGGATGTCGACGACCCACACCCGAAGAAGCAAGCATCAGACCTTACACGCGAGAGACTGGAGAGCCACATGCAACACCGCTCTTCCCCACCTAGGAGAAATACAACGATTTCTCCGGACGTTCAGGGAAGACGAAGCTCCTCGGAGCGTCCTAGGGAAGACTTTAGAGGCCCACCACCTCCATCTCATCATAGCACCCCTGGCCCGAGACCGATGCACCAGTTTCCTCCTATGAGCGAATCTCCGGCTATGCAACAGCCGCCACAGCCGCAGCCACAACCGCCACAGCAACCCAAGGTGGAAGAGAGAAGGGAAATCATTGAGCCACCAGCTCGACAAATGGATGTTGACGAGGACTACGACAACGAGCCTGAGGGGGATGACAGGCGTCCATCTTCAGCTTCGGCTGCCGTCAAGCCTGACGCCCCCAAAGTAACCGTCAATGGCGACAAATGATTTCCCTTTCCTCTCTGCAAGGATGAATAATGGATAGGCTACTTTTTCTCTTTTCTATCTTCTTCAATAATGTCTGATGCTGACGATTTTTCTTCTTCTGGGTCATCATCCTCTTTATCCTGGTCGCGTGTTTCGGTCTTTACCGTTTTTTTCCTTTTATACCCGGCGATCCCGCCTTTTCCTTTCGACTCTATAGTACCTTCCCTCGCGTTTTTTTTGTCGCGCACGGTATTTACGGTAACAAAAGCCCGAACATTCGTTCTTGATACCAAATTTTATACTTTTTAAACTTCATTTATATTTTGACCTACTACTTTAACTTTATGGTGGTTGTATTCTCGCTATGCTTTTTTTTTTTTTTGATTTGACGTCCAATTGGATGGAATGTGTATTATCCTTTTTCCTCTTGATGCTTTCTCCCATTTGGATTGCTTTTGATACTCGTATTTGAGATCTTTTTTTACATTTACTTTCTGCACTTCGCTTCTTGTTCGATCAAGAAGTTCCAGCCTTGGCAAAACCCTCCCGCAGGGCTTAGTAAAGTCATTATACTACTGTCATCACCCATTTTTCGCCCTTAAGGCGTTTTAGTAGACCAACTGAATCACAATTACTCTTATCAATAAATACTGGCGTCCTTGGATTTTACTACTATAAAATGTTTAGAATCTCAGTAGCTTGGCGCTTCAAAGATTTAGTATTTACTAGAATCATGGTCATATTAGAAAGGAATGGCGAACAAGGAATAACATTACCAGCTGTTCAGAGATGTTCTGGATCGATCTCGAACTGTAAGTATCGTATTGTATTAGTCTCGTATCCAAGCCTACTATCTACCCGGCTCTCAACTTATATTGTCAGTGTTTCACGGGTTAGGACTTGTTAGGTACTTGATTGTGTTGACATGTTGGAAAAGTCACAAAGGCAGGACCGAACTTTGGTGTGATGCACGTGTGGGTAGTAGGTATAAAACGCAATAGTAACGTGTGGCACAGTGTTATAAGAATTTAAGGGCAGGATTTTTCCAAGACTAGGTTTCTAGAATTTAATTCTTTTTTTAAGACCATTCTGGGTTCTACTTTTGCCGTGCATTTCAGCTTAGTCGGTTGTTTTAAAATGCTTCGTAACGACGTTAACGTTGTAACTATTGTATTCTTCTCTGTTGGGAAACCGAAACTGATATTGAATCCATAGCCATGGATCATAGCGCTGCCAGCCTTCGGGGTGATGAGCTCTGTGGCGGGGTTATGGGTTTACGACTAACTGGCTTCTGAACTCGGTATGTTATTCGTATTCTAGAACTTCTTGTTTCCGGTGCCGAAAAGCTCGAGGATGGTATACAAAATAACAAAATGTGGCCAATTTTGACAGTTTTTTACGTGCGGGCTTGAGAATAGTGCTTAAGGCCTCTGAAGGGTGCAGTACTACGGTGTAACTCGTGGTTTTAGGAATAGTAAGTTATTTTGGTTTCTTGATGATCCTCGGAGACCAAATCAATGAATAGGTAGTATGTATACAAGATATAGATATCGATATCTCCCCTCTATAAAACAAAACAAAACCTTTGGTAGTAACAAAGTAGTAAAGGGGGGGGTTTTAGAGAAAAAAATGAAAAAGAAAAGCTGAAAATCGCTAATATAAAACTCCAAAATGATGCACCCTGAAATATACAATCCCACTACTACCCGAGCAGGGATAATTAACGACCTTGGCGTCATAGATGCATATGTACAATAAACACCAGTGGGGGGGGGATGTACAAGCATTAGTGAATAAAGTATTAAAGTGAGGTGAAAGGTACTATAACAAGGGACTAAGTCTTGCTTAAACCCCAGGCGTAGAAGATATATAAATAGGACACGCAAATGCCCTTTGATGCGAGAAATGCTGTTCTATCTGAAGTTGTAAATGCCGAATTTAGGAATTGAATGGAAGTAAGTATATACTGATACCTTGAGGCTATGAAAACTGTTGCTGCTGGTGGTAAAAACGGGTGGTCTATGTGGGAATCGAAAGGAGATCGCTGGCGATGATTGGGAAAAAAAAGAAAAGAAAAGAAAAGAAAAAAGAAAGAAACTCTGGAAGGAAGAAGAAAAATCGGTTAAATGTGTGAAAGGAGTTCGTAAATACTCGGGTATAGATGAGATCCAAGACAAAGGGAATACGTTAAAATGTGAAATCAATGGAAAGTATTCGTTAGGATATCTGTTTGGTTTAGGGCATCGGAAGGGTATTTAGCAGGTATTTTCGGAGCTATTCTTAGGCCGTGCATAATTTGCAGCCTCCCAAGTTGTAACATTCGGGTTCATGAAGGCTATCGGGTGGTCTTTGATGTATTGAGTAGTTTCGTAGCCCGGGGGATCGCAGGTTATTGATTCTTTGCCTAGGGGTTGGTAGATCCGGAGCCAGTCGACACGCATTTTAGCCGGTAGGAGTTCTAGTTTTAACTCAGTTAGTTATTTGGTCGGCGGTTGAAAGTAGGAGTATCTAGGTCACTTACTGGCTATTTCTAACCACTCCACGTACGCGAAACTTGTACCCATGCCAACGTTGAGAATGACGGTCGTAGGCTCCTTGGGGATTACACGTTGTCCAATATTTCCGTTAGGCCTTACAGGCGGCCCTTCCATTCTCCATGTAGGCTGGCGGCCAATTTCCCATTCGATATACCCGTCTGCGCCTCGTACACGTAGGTTTGGTGTTTCTTTCCATCGTACCGGTCATTATTCAAACTAGTAAGTCCGGAGATAGCTTGCTGGAAGATACCACCGCGGTATTCGTTCATACTCGTAATTGATGTATTGTATACGGCCATGTATTCGTAATCCGGCTAGTACCAGACATCGAATGGTGCGAACTGGGAAACTGAGCCGACTTGGTACCCTGCTGGTTGATGACGCTGACACTGGCTTCAAAGATATCGATTTCTGGGCTGAACGTGATTTTCCTGGAGTTGGATGATCCGCACCCTGTAGAAATACATTGACATTTTGAACTCGAGAAACTGTACTTCTTGACGTTTTGAATTAGTGCTTACCTTGCAGGTACAGGCAACCTCATCCCCGGCAATCCACTGATGCCATTGGTTGACGACTAATTCGCGGTAATTCCCGCATCGCAGACGTCATCATGGCCCTTCCGTAGACGCTAGATATCCATGTCTTCCTAGATTTCCCATGGTCCAAAAACCTAGCCAAAGGCCCGAAACGTCACCCCGCCCGGCAAAGATACGCTAACTTCGATTATTCCACCCGTGAAACATAGCTTGTTCCAGCTTTGCAGCATTCCAGAACGATAAGGAAGCCCATGAGTAGGGAAAGCGTCAAATGTGATTTCAAGAACGCCATCTTTCGTGGTTATCTGGTTTGGGTGGTACCACTATTGTTTGTTTTCATTCTTTGGTCAGTCTGGAACAAGCCCTTGTGCAAAGAGGGGAAAAAAAGCTTGTGTTCGGGATGACGTAAAAGAATTCTCCGAGAGGTATCGGAGTTTCTGGTTTCGGAATTTTCATGATATTTTAGCTTCAGAGTCCTGTGTTGCTCCGTACCAGATATCAACCGCTTCCCAGAACGGTCTTCACCAGGGTAGAATGTTCGACCGTCAACGTTGAATTCGTCGGAGAAAACAAGGTTCCATTCTTCCCCATCGGACGGGTCATGGCGCTTTTTGGTGTATCCAGATCGATTAGTCCAGTTCTTGTATTTTTCAATGGTGGTTGATTCTAGTTATTTGGCGGAGGACATTCCGAACCACGACAGAAAGCTGTCGAAGTAGGCCGATCTGATTCGAGGACGTAGTTTTGAACGAAGAATCTGGAATACGTAACCAGAGTTAACTCTTGTCTTACTCTCTTGAAATGGCTGTCTAGCCGGAAAACTTTTTGGCGTACATCACTGGATATCCAATAAACAGGAACAAAATACCACCAACCAGTAAAGCCAACCCACCAAGGTTCACAAGTCCTCTCTTGGTCCAAAAGTTGAAATCTCTGTCAATCTTTTTGCCATCCGGAGCATGTAATTCATCGTCTGCCTCGATATCCTTCGGGTATACTATCAAGTGGTCCGCATGTGCAAAAACATCGAACTTTTCTCCCATGGGATAAATGCTAACATCATCGTCGGAATCTTCCGTCTGCGGCCGTAAACCATCATGCATATCCCATGACATAGGGCTATGCAGAGGTGCAGAAAAGGGATCTCGGGGTGCGTGACGGTTATCGAAAGAATCGAAGTAATCACGGCTACTTTCATAGCGGATATAATATCCTGGAATGAAGTTTGAGTCTATCGAAGGATTTTGAAACCTATGACTAGAAAATCCTTTACTTGGAGGTAGAAGATTCTCCGGGGAGTATGCAGGGCTGCCAGAGGAGTAGAAAGGTCGTTCGTTTGCGGGAAGGATCGGAGAGCTTGGGGCAGTCGATGTGGGTGTTAAGTTTCGAATTGGTCCCGTGTATTGTGCTCGTTTGGATTGGAGTATATCCTCAGAACTACGGTTTAATGTAATACGAGGAGATGCTAGTGGTGATGTTTGATTTTGCTGTAAAGTAGGAAATGGTGGTGGGATGTTAAGAGTATTTGCGGCCGATAGTGACCGTCTCGCTGAAGGGAGAGGTGGTGGCACCCTTTTTTGCGACATTGTGGTGTCGTTATATCGATCTCATGCGGTTTAAATATATACTCGTGAGCTTCAACGATAGTAGACGAGAGACTCCCTGAGTAAATGTCTTTCTTGTGTAAATATTCTAATTTTTTACTCGATTTTTTGTGTGTACTTGGACAACTATGCTTCGAGAAAATGTTGGAATATAAACGAGAGTTGTGAATCGAAAAGTTTCCCAGGTCAGTTGTTTAAACGAAAGAATATGTAGGATACGATAGTAAAGAATGTGAGGATCCGACTAGAGTCTAGTATTTAGCATAGGAAAGAGAGTAAGGAAAACCGTTTGTGTCAAAAATAAAACTCCGACGATACGATTGCGAGCGAAGCGAGGGAAAGAAGATATTGCCAAGAGGGCGTTTTGGGTTGTACCAACATATATCAGAGCAAGAAAGGGCAAGAGGGTTCTTGCTGCATGGGTTCCAGACGTTTTAGGCTGGGAAGGGGCCTTTCGAGGGGCCTTTCGACCAGTAAACAGCTTGAAATTGACGTTCCGTTTTTCTTCGTCGATTTCATCCTAGCTCAGGGATCCTGTACACAGCATGATGTGCTATGCGGGTACCCCCTGGCGCGATTCCCATGATGTCCATGGCGCCCAGCGGATTGGCGGGAGGGATCTGTGCATGCAATTTTTACCATTGAGGAAGAAATCGGTCTCAGATTGTGGTTGTCCTGATGCTCGTCGAGGTTGCTTGTACGGCCTTCCTTCTAGGCTTCGGTTGCAACACTGCAATTAAGTAAAGCGGCGAGTTTCAAATTTTGCTATCACCACATAGCAAACAATTTCCCCTGGTGTGGTGTGTGGGTTTTGGTCTGGAGCAAGTTTTAAAGAACTTCGCGGGTGAACAGGAAAAAAAAAAAAAAAAAAAAACTCTATTCTGGTTGTGTGATTCCATGGGGGGTTTTGCATACGCTGGACTGATGTCTTGAGCTGGACGGGGGCCAACAAAACAGCCGCTATTTCCCCCCATTTGTAGATGGATTATTCGATAGAGTACAGGTTTTGCAAGCTGGTTGGTGGAAGCTGGCGCATAATTATGGCTCAGCAGCAAAAAACGTGATGGGAACGGGTTAGTTATTCAACATTAGCGGTCTACTTCAGCTTTCAATCGCCAATGCCTTCAATCCAACGAGCTGCCTCTTTGCTTTATCCAAAGCAAGAACATAGTACCATTTCTTCGTGTAGTTTTCCTCGACTCTGTAAACCTCAGGTGTAGACCCACCCGCGGCTTTTTGTACAGCCTCAGTAACGTCTTCGTAGGACCCTGTTACATCCCATTCTTCATATGGCATCTTCTCGGATACCTTCAGTCCCACAAGTTCTCCGAATTCCGCTGCAATTCGACACGATTATGGTAAGAAACTTTGTTAGTAATTTATTACTATACGGAATACGCAAAAAAAAAAGGTGGTCCAAATATATCCCGCCTACCTTCATCGGGCAGGGCGTCTCCTTCCCAGCCGAATGTAACATCAGTGAACGGCTCATCCGAGTCCGAGGTGTACCACCTCTCCCCTATAGCTTGAAGGGCATCGTGTGCAGTAGCTGAGATAAATACTTCTTTCTGAGTAGCTGGGTTTGCAGACGGATCAGAATAATCCTTATTGGCCTTATTCAAAAAGGCTTCGTAATCTTGGTTGGACATTTTAATTGACCGTGATTTGGAGAAATGATGTGCAATTAAAGTTGGCTGGAATGCGAGGTTTGTATCGTGCCTGACAGGAATCTTCCGCCCTGGTAGGCAATACAAGTGATTTGTGTGGGTCTGAGCGCTGGTAAGGGGGGATGGCGAGACCCGTTGCTTGGCTCCTTGGTGGGCTTGCGTGATTGAACGTCGACAAGAGTATCTGAAAGAAGAAGAGGAGGAGGAGATGTGAATTGAAGGCGAGAGTGAGATGGTTCTACGGAATGCGAGGGACGTCATTTGTAACGCAGTCGTATATCATGTAACGGCCGAGAGTCGTCGTACAAGGAGGTCGCCTGCATGGCAAAAACCTCAGGTCAACAACGTGCCAACATCGTGACAACACCTTGACAACACAAATCGATTTTTCATCGACAGCCTCGGCCCCCCGTCGTTGCGTCAAAACATACTTCGAATCGCAGCGCCAATATGCCTCCACGGCCCTCTTTAACTTCTGCATCTAGTGTGTCTAAGCAGACCAGTAGCAGTGCCTCTTCTACTCTGGAATCTCCGACTGATGATCCAAAAACTCTGGAGCTTCGCGAGTTCGCCGTTACAGCCTTGGAATCGTTCGAGATGCAGGCTATCCTCTCATTCACCAAAGACCAGTCGCTCGCTAGGACACGGCATCAACTGCTCAAACGTCTTGTTGGCATACCGTTAGATGAGAGCCCAACAAGCCCCAAGCGAATCCCAAGCGAAGAGCAAGGAAGCACGAGCGCTGCAGGAGGCTTCGAGGGCGCCGATGATGACGGGTTTGGAGATAGCAGTTTCAGGAGCTCAAGAGGATCTCGAAGATGAAGTCCTTTCAATGCTTCGGCCTACATCTATGACCGATTTCCCTTTGGTGGAAAGAGCATGTTCATCGCCGGGGAGCAAGCGGCCTTTCAGCCTTCTATACTAGCAGGTCTAATTAGGCGCATATGTTGCTAGAGGGTATATCGCAGAAACAAAGGCGGATTTGCAACATGGACACCTAAAATCATTCCTTCTCGGTCCCATTGTTGGAAGGGCCGCTCTTATAGAGCCTTGGTTCTACTATAGATAGATCAAGGTTACTTAATGGCCGACTATCTATCATCCGTCTGCTTATGAAATCTTTCATGGGCCCCAATCGCGAATATCGGCAGCCTTGCATGACACTTCTTGCACACTACTTCTTGACTTCCTTCGTCTGACGCCGCCCCGTCTGAGAACCCGTCGTCAGACAAGAATCCATCCTCCCGGTCGTCTTCCTCTTCAGCCTCGTTAGCTCTAGCCTCAGAGTATTCCTCCACCGTCTGTTTTAATAACTCGGTTCCCTCTTGTGTCTCTTCAAATGCTCTCTTTCTTTCTTGATCACCTCCCGGAAAAATTTCACTATAGCGTTTGAACATCGCCGCGACGTCCCCACCTTCCACGCCCGTTTCACCACTACCCATATTTATGGCTGCCACGTTGATTAATGCAAGGTCGTATCTTGCCCCGCTGCCTGTGTCCGAACTATGCAACCTCTTAAAGAGTGGCACTAATGCCTCTTTCGCTAGCCTCCGTGCAGTCTCCTCGATTCTTACGGTCAGCGAAAACACGAAATTTGGCATTGGCGCGGACTTCGAGTTTCTGCTTGGGTACTTTGTTGTATGTCTATCTCTCGTTGATATTCTCAGCGTCTTTGGGAAGGCTTGCCATTTCTTAGAGGAAGGTTGCCCTAGTTGGCTAATGTCAACTTGGGAGTGGTCGTCTGGGATCGAGATGGTGGTGGTGGCTAGGAGGTCAGCTTTGAGTCTGCGAATCAGGGTTAATGAGAGACGGGCTAGTATGGATTCTAGTTGGTCGATAGGAGTGTCCTGGGTCACCGTCCCGGAGCTATATTATGTACATTAGTTTCTTACTTATGCTCAAAGCGTTGATTCCATAGTGCATACCGAAATGTATCCTCTATTGAGACTTGTGTAGGTACTAGAGTGGCCTTGGCGACTTCGGTATTGTCGATCCCGTGTAGCAACTCCCATACCTTCCCAGCGCCCGGCGGTATGTTCCCAATACGCTCGTCGAGTTTCTGCCTTGAGAGCATCGTCCGGGCTTCTATAACTTTGGTTTTCACATCGGAATCGTTATAATATGCCTCCATAAACCCGTCCTTTCCAGCCTGCTGAAGGTGTTCGATTTCATCTTCTGCGAGTTCTAGCTCTTCGACATCGGGATCAAGGTCGAATGTCTCCGTACTATGGCTTTGCGCGCCATTGTCTACCTCGAGATCTTCTCCCGTCACTTGACTTTTTTCCTCTTGGATTTTCTTTTGAGACCTTACAAGATCTCGGATAATCCTTCCTGTCTTGCTCCCGATACCCGGGATGTTTAGTACCGCAAGATCGTCTAGAAACTCTTGTGTATGATCAGGCAGGAGTAAAGTCTGCGCGGAGGGTTTATTTATTGTGCCTGCTAGCTTTGCTGTAAGTTTTGAGGTACAAACACCGGCTGAACATGTAAACCCTTGTAGGTTCAGTAATAATAGTCGTAGATATTGTGCTAAATGCGTGGCTAATAAGAGTCGTTTGGGGATTTTTTCTAGTATTTCTTGGGATGGCCTGCTGTTTGGTTTCGTGAGTGGAGGGTATAGATGACCTGGAATAGTGCCCCATTCGAATTTGAAGCCGAAGTTTGGTTGGTCGGGCTTTAATTGATAGAAACCCGTTTTGAAAGACTCTTTTTGGGCAAGGTCGAGGTTGTAGTCGATCTGTGCTTACCAACAATGTGACTTAGAGCCTGGAGCTACTTTCGACGAACGGTATCGATAGGAGAGGAGGGGTACTTGGTCTGTAACATCCATAAATACTTCATCGAACCCCAACCTTTCGATTTTCCCGCTCCAAATGTACTCTTTAAGAAAGAGAAAGTTTTCTTTAGAGCAATCTCTAAAAAGATCCCTAAAATTATGAGACTTTGTTAGATTTCGGGTGCTACGGGTTATAGAAGCCCAACGGGACAGAGGAATTCTTACAAATTCTCTCCATTTACAACGACAAGGTCTGGACAAGCCCGTTTGGCCTCGCTAAGAAGCTGTAGCTTGTGCAAGCCCCGTTTCCGGGCTACATAATTACATGTTACAATAATCTGTTTTTGCTGTATGGCCACTGTAGAGGGACATGTATAAGCAGATTGACTCATCATTCACATGGAAGGCTGGAGTCGATAAACGAACATGGCAGATTCTTCAACGCCGGGTTGAGCCTCTCATGGCATGACGCGTAGAAGCAGTCTTCAAGTCAAGAAAAAGATTAGATAGGCTTATCGCATCTATTAATGCGCATCAGGGTACCTGTTTCGAGTATTCCGTACCGTAGTCCTATGTATCCCAACCTAGTTAGTAGAGCCCAAAACCAAACTACACATGCACAAAGCCGATCCTTTCTCACAAAATGAAGTATTACGCGTTGTCGGGACTTTGTATCAGCCGTTTTCGCCATCTATATCTCCTATCGAGCCGATGTTGCGATTCAATATGGTGGATGAAATATGACGGGATTTGTTTCGGGAAGTATGACGGTGGCGCTTTTGGTGCAGCGGATGTTGCATTTTGTCTATCCAACGCATTTGGGGATATAGTAGAATGCTTGGGTTCCAAGACAAAAAAGCTTGGTACACCACGGTACTTCATGTGGGGATGGCGTATCATGCAGACAGTTCTTAGGACGGGAACGGGTTAATCCGAGCAAAAGGGTAGCTAGAGACGAACAAGATTGAAGTTAGGTAGGCGAGATCTATGGTATCTCCATTGCATGAGACTAGCCCTGGCTGGTTCACGCTGTGGTTTAACGGGAACGTTATCTAGATCTTATTCTACTGACCATATATCAAATATTACCAAGCCCTATACCCAAAGGCTTGTGCGGTCTGCCAATCTGTCTAATTCTAAAAGTTTGGTGTTGCTACTTCCCACGCTTAGATTATATCCGGCTTGCCCAGCGAGAAGACCATATTTCCGCCTAAATCCATAGGAGGGTCTGAAGAGCTCGGTCAGCTGACCATCCCAATCAAGCTCTATTAATATTACTTCTCCCTAGCTGAGTTAAGTTAAGCTACTGTTCGTGCATATCAGATACATAATAAATATCAAATTTACCAATAGGAATTCTAAGTGGTGCCATTACTCGCCGTACAGTGCATAATGCTGCGACCGTAAATGCCGAATGAGGTGGGGGAAAACGATGCACGTCATTTTATGAGATAACAACTTCCTTAACAGCCACTACTGCCGGGACTTTGGAGGATATTTATCAGGCGGCTGGTCGAACATATGCATGCAAATGTGTTTTTATGAGGCGAGATAAGCTCTTGGAGGCCAGGCGGACCAACAGGGAGTGCCAGACACTTCCGTCTGCAAAGTTGAGATCAGGTACATCTGTCAATATCTCGTCTCGACGAGCTTAATCTCCCTCCCCTCCATCAGCTGAAAGGGTTGCATAGACGTGGCAATACTAAAAAAAAAAATAGAAAGATGTTGTAGGGGTGTAGGATTCTTGTGATATTATGGCTTTCGAGTCCGAAATGTGACAGGAGTTGTGTTGTGTGTTGGTGGTTTTAGTCAAGCTCATGACAACAAATTACGAGGACTGGATACCTAAACACCAAGACTTGAACATCGCCGAATACTTTCTACAAAGAAGGAAAGCCCGCTAGTCGGATTCAAAAACGTTCTCATTTCTCTGCATTCTTGGAGGAATGAAATTGAGCACCGGAAACACATACCCGGCTTTCGCGGAACTATCCGACAGAGGAATCCACATTTCCAAGAACTCTTCCCATTTTACGCGGTATGTTACAAATGCTGCAAATGCGTGTCGGTACTTAAAGTACTTAGACGCTGAATATTAATAAAATTCGTGAAAGTATTGAGAGATATTATGGAGAAAGGGAAGCTAAGAGCGGTGACCTGGGGCTCCAAGCTCAGCCTTAGGAATCACCGTCATGTAATCTAGTATCAGAAACGTTGGTTGACATCATTGGGTTCATCCTGTGCCGTTCAAGCCGCCTGATTCGGTGTTAGCCCCTCCGCATCTGAAAAACGGGCCAAGCTTTTTGTGAGCGGGGGCAAGGGCAGGCTACCTGGGGTGCGGTTTAAGCTTCTTTTCTGCTCACAGCCCTTAACTGGGTCTCTCGAGGCGAGGACATGTCCATCTTGTCAAACCGTGCATATTCCAGTGAAGGGCGTGCGGGGCAAGGCTTGTAAGGGATGGTGTGGTTCACAGGTACAAAGCTCGAAGACGCAAGTTGGCATTGGCGGCGCTAACCGATGTATCACATTTTGCAAAAAGGGTATCGCGACCTGGTGCATGCCATCATCGATGTTTTACTCGGGGTACCAAGAGATTCAGAACGAGTCAAAGATGGTATTTCTAGATCGATGATGTTATCCCGATATCCCTTTCCCGTTTACCGGCGCAATATCTCAGAGTCGCGGAGAAACGAACACTCGGGAAAAGCTACCCATGTCGAGCTCCATGGGTTAATCTAGACGGGCGGGTTTCTGGAAACACAGAGGGTAATTGTGGAGCCGGATGAAGGGACTTTAGTCTCGCAACCTCGGATGACATATTTGCCTGTAGACGTTTCAGGCGAGTACAAAATGGGCCGGAAAGATCGACCGCCCAGACAAGCATTCAGCTTGACAGCTCTTACCATTTCATGCTTAGACGTTTGTTGGATACACAGAGATTGGCCTTTATCCATATGACCTTTCTGCAGACGACTGCATGCAGTACTGCAGTGGGGTGACTTCAACACCACCCATTTGGCGACTTTTTCTCGAGTTATCGGTGTTCCCTTAAAATTAAACCTCAATCCCCGGCCAAGGGATAGATTTCAGATCTGTCGTCCGTCGGGGTATGTGCTAACATCCTTGGCTTTCCTTGCATACGTATGCCATTGTTCCCCGAGTTTCAGAGCGCAAACGATCTTCACAAGCTTGGAGCACCGCATACCGGCTTAAAGTTGATTGTGAATTGGATTTAGGTGGTGGGTGCGGCGCTACTGAGCTCTTGATCAGAACTCCGCCTTTTCCTTTCGAGAATTGAAAGGCTAGTCCTTCCAATCCAAAACGCCCCTTAACCTTCTTGTTATTGTTATCCCCCAAACCCCCACAGATATCATCCAGTGGAAGGGGCCTTATGTGCGGTTCTGCAGTACATACCTTACCTATACGGTGGAAACGCACGCCCCTTCATTCCCAATCGTCGATTCACAAAGGTCAAGCTAGTCAGGCCCTGGTAAAGTTACGCCGAACATGCTTAAACTCCCCTGCCAGAAATCCCCAGACTCGAAACCTTCCACCACACCTTGAAATGAGGGGCACGTGAAATGCTACTGGCCTTTACCCCTCGGAACGAATCATTTTCAGACCACCCAGGGAAGAGGGAGGAACTGGAGGAACTTAACCTCGATAAACTCCACAGTGCCTAGCCTCTTCTATTGTTCCAAAAGGATATATCTAGCCTCCATCCCACCCCGTTCCTACTGAACCTTCAATCTTAATCTCACAGACATATGACAGATATACTTTATTTTTTTGAATATTTTGGATTTGAGATACGAAAGTACCTTTTCGAGTTGGCACCAGTTGAAATAGTTTCCGACCTTATCACCACCGTATCATCGTCGCCTATCTTGTTCGAATTATCAGCATACCGCCCACGATGTCTTCGTGGAAGATGTCGCGGTCACTTCTCGACCAAATCACACACTACAGCACTTTCCCAGCCACGCCGGTGAGCCTACGGCAAATGGTACAGTTTGGGCAAAATCCATCGCCAGGTATTTTTTGATATTCAATGGGGAAACCCAAGGGTTTCATATGCTTATCAACTATGGGATAGGGACGTTGTTTAGAGCATCTCAGTTCTTGAGCGAGGAACTGCCAATCAGACTGGCACACCGCGTGAGAGAACTGAACAATTTACCGGATGGGTTAAGTGATATGCCTTCTATCCAAAAAGTTGCAAACTGGTATGCTCAGTCGTTCGAGGTAAGCAAGAAATTCTCCCGCCATAGTCACCTATCACCATCGCTTTCCGTCCTCTGCCATCACCCTACTCCATGTGCCGGCCATGTGAAAGTGGTCTGCTTTGTGAGTCAAGTTCGGCTGGCCGGCAATTGCCTGTGTTGCGTTGCCGGCGTCGGGCGATTTGTAGAGACGTCACCGCAACACATCCGCACCATCGGAACCTTTTCTCGCTTAGTCCCTACCAAAAACCATGATCCCGAGCTAACTTTATCGGCGTGACATGGGTCGGGCGAAATTGCCTCGGCCTAACGGCTGCTCTCCGCATTTTTAATAGGAAATCACAAATCTTCCGAGGCCTTCACTGTCGGCAGACATCAAGAATGCCCTGACAAGAGGGACCCGAGGGGCCCCGCTTCAATTGTCCATGGCAACCGAGAACCCTTCGATCACGAAGGGCATGTATACGAGTTCTCCCGTGTACGGGAGTGGGAACAACGGCGCTAGGAAGGTCGCCGCTGCTGGCCGGTATGTACCCGATACCACAAGTAAACTGCAGGGGCCGCAAGCAGGAAGCAGTGGTAGCCAGCGTCCGCAGGATGTTGACGATGAGAACAGCCGCTATTATGCCACCATCGACGAAGGCGTGAGATGGCCGCCCGAGATCCTTGACTACAACAAAAGATTCACCCAAACCCTCAAAACGATCAAAAAGAGGCACGACCCGGTTTTGACTACCGTTGGTATGTTTCACACCTTGCATTACCCCGCAATTCCAAGATTAGTAACAAGACACGTGCTAACAATTGATTGTTTTCAAGCGCTGGGTATCAATGAATATAAGAGGCGACGCCAGAGAACTGGTATTGATGAATCTATTCAGGCATTTTTGGATAGGTTCTACATGTCCCGTATCGGCATCCGTATGCTGATCGGTCAACATGTCGCCCTTAACGAACAGCCTCGCGAGCTGGACCACGTTGGCATTATTTGCACTAAAACTAACGTTAAGGAGTTGGCGGAAGAAGCAATTAGCAATGCCAGGTTCACCTGCGAGAGCTTCTATGGTCTCTACTCGGCCCCACAAGTTCAGCTCGTATGCAAGGATGACCTGAACTTCATGTATGTTCCAGGTCATCTGTCCCACATGCTGTTCGAGACCTTGAAGAATAGTCTTCGTGCCGTTGTGGAGACGCACGGCCAAGACAGTGATGACTTCCCTCCCGTTAAGCTTATTGTTGCTGAAGGCAAGGAAGATATTACCATCAAGATCTCTGATGAGGGTGGCGGCATCCCAAGAAGCGCCATCCCCTTGGTGTGGACTTATATGTACACCACCGTGGACAAGACCCCGGATATTGATCCGGACTTTGACAAGACCGACTTCCAAGCTCCACTTGCGGGTTTCGGCTATGGGTTGCCAATTTCGAGACTCTATGCGAGGTACTTCGGTGGTGACCTTAAGTTGATCAGTATGGAAGGGTGAGTATCTATCACAACAACCCTAGGTCTTGCATATTTGCTAACTTGCCCGCTCTAGTTATGGTACTGATGTCTATCTCCACTTGAACCGCCTGAGCACCTCGTCTGAGCCACTTAACTAAACCTTGCTACCTACCATCCCTCCCTACCTTCGACTTCTTACAACAACCCGTTTCTATTCTACAATATGACAGAGCTTCTATATTCTTTACTCGTACCGCATTTTTATTTTATCTTCCCGCAGCGGCAAACAAAGCCGACTTGCACACCTTTCCCTTCTCGAAGCTCACAACCACCACCCTTACTCTTCGACTTTCCTAATCTCATCAACATATCTCTGGGCGGAACCTTGTCCTTTACGATTTCGATATCATATATTACTATCTAACTACCATCAATCTAAATGTATACTAGCTGACGATACCTACCGTGCATTGCTTTTATTGTTCTGTTTTCATGGCGGATACTGGGAGATTTTCCTTTCTTACTATGCTTTGGGGATTTTATGGGCACACTGTTAGTTTTACGGACTTTCTTTCTTTGCCTTTTCTTTTATGATTTGGGGGTTATTTTTTTTGTTTGGCGGGATTAACGCATTGTTTCATGCGTATGTGAAGTACGATCGACTACCAAAAGTGGAGTTTTATAAGCTAGCTTATGCATTGTACTTAAGTAGCTATTAGGAATATGAATTTCCTCTTTGATCAAAATCTGAGATTGCATCGTTACTTCGTAATTCGTGATGGTTCGTAAATATTTAACACTGGCTCTCGTGCGTATCGACATCTTACAACTTACCACAGAATAATAACATGAGGTATCTTACGAGATGTTCATCTCAACATCACCACCATCCAACCTTCGAATTTCCGCTTTCACCCTTTCCACTTCATCAAGAACCTTCGCATACCGCACAACATCCCTCCTAACCCCTTCTCCAAACCCTTCATACTCCTCCAACTCCCCCTCCGCCTTCCTCCCCTGTTTCTTCAACCTAACTTTCACATCCTCCAAATGCTCTTTATAAAATGCCAAAGCTCCCGTCGTATCGTCATCATACATCCTATCCAGTTGTTCAAAATACATAATCTTGACTTTCCCTTCCAAGGATTCTGAGACTAATGCTAAATGTCTGGCTTGAGACTTTTGGGCGCGGGAGGAGAGGCCGTGTTTTGTTTGTTCGATTAGTTTAATTGTGGTGGAGATTTGAGTGCGGAGGAGGGTTGTTAGGTGGAGGGTCTTTTTGAGGGTTTGGGTTCTGAGGTTGTAGAGGTAGGTGCGTCGGGATTGGAGGGATTGGAGGCGGTGGGTTAGGTGGGTTGGGAGGGTATAGGGGGTTACGTCTGGAGGTAGATTGGTGAGTGGTTGTTCTGCTTGTTTCTCTGTTTTAAGATATAGGTTATGAATAATTAAAAAAGAGGGGTATTACCATTCCCACCACACATGTTGGCTAGGTCTGTGGCATCTTCGAGGATGGTTCTGTTCAGAGCTTTACAGATTAGAGGAAGACCCTCCTGCACATTTCGGTCAGCGTTTCGGTATGGAATTGACGCATATCATAGTAATAGTAATACCAGAAAGAACGCTTCGTCATCCTTTCTAAGGACGGCGCCGGAATTCTGAGAGCAAAGGTAGAGGTCTATGACCTCTTTTAACTATAGTTTGTAGAAGAGTTAGTCTATATATGTACACCTGGTCATGAGTATACTGGAACGGGGTACGAACATCTGCGGGCAGTTCATTTAATATATGGACCAATTTCTGTCGAATAATTTTAGTTTTTACGAGGTCTTCTCGGAGAGTAGTAAGTCTCTATTCACAAGATGTTAAAACATTATTAGAAGTTGTTTTCGTGAATTTTATTATATGGAATCGTATCAGGGATGCCGATATAGGTATATCGAGGAGCAATGCATACTTTATCGACATCCTGGCTTTCCTTTACACCCTCATTGGAGAGTTTCGTCGACGCGTCCGAGTTGAGTTTATTGACCGTAAGATCCTGGAAGACGGTTTTGAACTGTGGATTCCTTTCTAGGACTTCGTCTGGGCATATGGGTATCATGGCTGGCCCATTCGACCGAGTAGAAAGTATCAATGCAATGGATGTTGACTTCAAACAGGGTGGAGGTCGCTCTTAACAGTGGTGCTTGGGTGTGTTGTGCGCCTTGCCAAGCCCCGACTGTTTTAAGGTCGCCTTCACCAACATCCTCGTTACTCATCGCGCGCCCTCTCTCCGATTTCACGACATTTGTAAATACCACCCTCTAATTACACCCGTCTATCAGTTCAAGATGGCGAACGACAACGTCGAGGAGATCTCCATCGAGGAGACGAACGCTCTTCGAATAAAACTCGGTCTCAAACCCCTTCGAGCGACCGTTCCGCCTCCACCGCCACCACCTACAGAACCGACAGCGAAGCCTGCTGCCAAAATGGACTCAGGCGATGGAGAAAGCATTTCCATCGAGGAAACGAATCAGCTGCGCATTGCTATGGGGTTGAAGCCGTTGAAGGTTGAGGGTACAACTTCAAAGGTGGATGAAGATGACGATAGCTTTGATGCACAGGAACGACGTGCTGCTGAGAATTGGAAGAAACATCAGGCTGAGGAAGAAAGGAAGAAGAGACGGCTGGAGATTAAAGAGCAGCTGAGGAAAGGACAGGAGAGAGCCGAGAGGGAGAGGAAGTTGGAAGGCAAGGGACTAGCAGATGATAGCGATGATGACGATGCAAAAGCTTGGATTAAGGGTGCGAAGAAGAGACAGAAGAAGGCGCTTGCACAGATTGAAAAGGAATTGAGAGAAAGAGAAGAGGAAGAAGCAAGATTGAGGAAAGATTATACATCAAAGGATCTGGCAGGGTTGAGAGTTGGACACGATCTTAGTGAGTTAGGAGAGAATGTCGATGGAACTATCCTTACACTGAAGGACTCAGAGATTCTGGGAGGAGATAATGAAGGTATGACTACAACAATTTCGCTGCACCGACCCTATACTGAAATTACTAACGAATTATTAGGCGACGAACTCGAGAATGCCAGCTTAGTCGAAAGTGCAAAGTTAAAAGAACGCCTAGACCTGAAGAAACGTAAACCAGACTACAATCCCTACGGCGACGATGAAGACGGCGACGGAGACATCCTTTCCAAATACGACGACGAAATCGACCCCAACAAGAAGCGGAAGTTCTTCGTTCTCGATGATACTGGCTCCACAGCCGCCCCACCCCCAAAATCTATCCAGCGCCAGCAAGCTATATCCGAAAAGTTGAAAAAGATCCCAATCAGTCTAGATATCCTAAAACCCGCGGGGGAAGAGCAGTCGGATTACATTGATCCGTCCACAATCAAGGTAAAGAAGCCAAAGAAGAAGAAAGCCCGTACTCAAAGACGTGTTGCTGAAGAGGATGATGATATATTCATACCTGAAGATGTCGCTATCAATGGAAGTTCCAACGCTGGTGGTGCAATGGACATAGATTCTACGACGGAAACTAAATCCAAGAGAGTTTTCGAGCAATCCTTTGTCGATGATGAGGATCTATCGGCCGCATTGACCATTCAGCGACGGGCAGCGCTGAAGAAGCAGAAAGCTTTGAAACCCGAAGAATTGGCTAAGAAGCTGAGGGAAGAAGCTGCAGAAGAGATGAAAGTCGACGACGAAGAGGCGCCCGGGTTGGTTATCGACGAAACTACAGAATTCGTTGGAAGCCTTCAGTTACCTGTCCATACGGAACGTCGACCGCGAGCTGCACTAGCTAAGGCTGAAGTTAAATCAGAGCCTAGCTCGCCTGGCGCTGGTGGTGATGGCGATGTTGCCATGGGTAATACCGATTTCGGCAGAAGTGTATCGCCTCAAGCGGAAGTCAAGAAGGAAGCGCCTGCCGAAATTACATCCACTGGATTGGAAGAGGAGACAACAATTGGAGTGGGTGTTGGCACTATGTTGGCTATGCTGCGACAGAGGCAATTGGTTGATGCTGCTATGGATCCGGAGGCCCACCGGAAGATGCAAGAGAAGGAAGCATTCCTAGCTAAACAGCGTGTCGCAAAATCTGAGGCTGATGTAAAGGCCAAGACCGCGAGGGAACGGGATCGTAAGAGCGGAAAGTTTGAGAAGATGTCAGCCCGTGAGAAGGAGGAGTATGCTCGTTACGAAAACAAGCTCAGAGATACGCAGGAAGCTAGGGAAGCAGCAGCTCGGTTTAAGGACTACAAGCCAGATGTTAAGATCGAACATAAGGATGAATACGGCCGAACTATGAGCCAGAAGGAAGCGTTCAAGTATCTGTCGCATCAGTTCCACGGGAAAGGTTCTGGTAAGCAGAAGACCGAGAAGAAGCTGAAGAAGATTGAAGATGACAAGAAGAGAATGGCAGCTAGCAGTTTGAATCCAGAGGGGTTAGTCGGCACAATCGCTGATACGGCGAAGAAGTCGAGAACAGCAGGTGTTAGACTTATGTAAATTACACTTTCTATATAATATATTGGGCCTCGATAGGCCTATAGGAGATTGGAGTTTGATAGTGGCTCTATAGTATATGCTTGAACTAATGCGTACTATGCATCCTTTCAGTGTCTACTTATAGTACAGTCTATGCTACACAGCTCCGCTGTATTATCAAATCACGCCTTAGAATGCTGTTATGGTGCTTTCTTCACAATAACTTTAGATGCCCTGTGATTTGGTTAACCACACTCTTGGGAGCCGGTCCAATCCCCAGAACTGTTGCAGAACCAGATGCGATTTGGGTCCTGCCTGCATCTCTGACCACCTTTGCAACCAACCCCAAGCTCATGGCTTGCGCCTGTAATGTTAATAAATCGTCCTCTGAATCCACTTTCAAGGCTATCTTGGCTTGGCCAAGGTATTCCCAACGTTTGAGGAGAAGTGGAGCATGACGGCTAACGGCTTTGTAGCAGGCGAGAGTAGCGTGGCCGCACTGAGCGGCGATTTTTCCTTTAGTCATTCCGAGATCGGTACGTACGCATAGAACCTAGAGAGAAGTAGTCGATATAAGGTTAGCGATGCTTATTTTGGCTTGCATAATGCATGATGCATTGGAAGAATACGTGGTAGGTTTAAATCCCCCTTGATAGGGCGACTGTATGGATCGCTATTATCCAATAGTTTTGCCATGAAGATACGTCGGAACTAGGGGCAATCTAGGGGTGATATAAACGGCACGAACCGCGCGACTGCAAGGGTATATATCGTGCTTTTTTTGGTGACAGTGGCAAGTACGGAGTACTTTCGCAAAATTAATGCGATAAGCATTGCTGGATGGGGAATTGGGCATACCATCTTGCACTCTTCGGTCAAGGCACTGGTGCCGAAATGGCTGTAATCGGACTTGATCATGGCATCGCTATCGCTGTCCTCATCGTCATCATCACCGTCCTCATCGGCCTCGGTAGCACTGATGCTCTCGAAGGAGTCCTTTAATGGAGAAGATGTAATTGGCGACTTTGATTTCGAGGAGGCCGACTTTTTCGACTGATCTGGACCAGACGACTCAGCCGGGAGGTCCCGTATCTTGTTGGAAGAAGAACCGATATAGTATCCACCCAGGCCGCTGGCGAGGGCCGTGGCGAGGAGTATGATGAGGAGGGAGGGAGGGAGGTCCATCCGGGCCGTTGCAGTGGATGATGAGAAAGGCATTGGTGGAGGAGGTTTTTAGCTAGTCTCGTGGGTGGGTTAATTGTTAGTGTGGGTATCCCAATATATTATCGATATAGATAGGTCGGCGCATAGCATAGTAGCTAGCAACTGCACCGTAAAAATTAAATTTATTTCATTTATTCACTAATACTGTAGCTACGTGTATACACCGATGCAATGACTCAACTGACGCGAGGATGCAATGGATCTGGATCTCAATTATCGTCCAGAACTCGGGTGAAGGGAATAAACCGGGTCGTGCTTGGCTGTCGGCGACCTTCGAATCGAATCATTCTCAGCTCCCCCACGTGAGGCTGCATGCACCTATTGCTGTTATACATAGCGCGCCAGGAAACTCAAACGCCCGTCCGTGCCGATTGGTCTTCTTTGCTTCTTTGCGCGAAAGCAGGTCACCGTGGTCCGAACGCTAACGGCATCTCTGAAAAATTGAGCTGCTGGGGGGTCAAGGACGAAAAAAAACAAACGAGCTCCGGTTCTCGCTCAGCAGCTTGCCTTCAATCTCTCTCTAATATAAGACCTCTAGACTTCCTCCTTTTGTGTCTCATCGCTCCTTCTCATCAAAATTGCCTTGATTAAACTGTTGCCCTGCAGTCTTTATAGCATAGTCACAATGCAGACCGCTGTTCGTTCCGTAGTCCGCGCTTCGGCCCGCCAGAACCTCCTCTCGTCCCGAGCCGGAGCTCAGGCTGTTCGGTCCGTGTCCACTTGGTCCAATGTCGTCGAAGGCCCCCCAGTAAGTATCACACTGAAAATTCCTGTTGGGCTTTTTCTTTTCTTCTCCTGAGATTTCCCTCGGCTAGGTGGTTCCCGCCCGGTTTCACGGGAAATTATTTCTCCACATGCTCTCTGATAACGACGTGGCTAACCTATCATATGGCGTATTTCTAGGATGTAAGCATAACTCATTGCATTATCGGATCAATTGATAAGAGGTCAGGTCCGGGAATTCGATAGCTAACCTTATTTTCGTCGCGGTTCGGAATGTAGGCTATTCTAGGTAGGTTGCCATGAAGTTTTATCTGATGGTGGAGGGGTGGGGAAGATAAAGGTGCATGACGGCTAACACCCGCTTATAGGTATCACCGAAGCTTTCAAGGCCGACAAGAACCCCAAGAAGGTCAACGTCGGTAAGTTATATATCATCCATTGGCGTTCTATAACTATGAGCTAACCGGGTATCAAGGTGTCGGCGCATACCGTGATGACAGCGGCAAGCCCTATGTCCTCCCATCCGTCCGAGCAGCCGAGAAGAATATCTTCGCGCGTGGAGCGGACAAGGAGTACGCTGGCATTACCGGTGTCCCAGCCTTCACCAAGGCTGCTGCCACCCTTGCCTACGGCCCGGAGTCTGCTCCCTTGAAGGACGGTCGTGTTTGCATCACCCAATCCATCTCCGGCACTGGTGCCCTCAGGATTGGTGGTGATTTCTTCGCCAAGTTCTACCCAGGCGAGAAGACTATCTATATTCCTGCCCCATCGTGGCCCAACCACAAGGTCTTGTTCACCAACTCTGGACTGAAGGTCAAGGAGTACAGGTACTATGACAAGACCGGTATCAAGCTCGATTCTGCTGGTATGCTCGAGGATATCAAGAACGCCCCACAGGGTTCCATCATCCTCCTCCACGCTTGCGCCCACAACCCCACTGGTATCGACCCTACCACCGAGCAATGGGCAGACATCTCCAAGTTGATCAAGGAGAAGAGCCACTTCGCCTTCTTCGATATGGCTTACCAGGGTTTCGCTTCTGGTGATATCAACAAGGATGCCGCAGCCATGAGACAATTCGTCGCTGACGGACACAACGTCGCTGTCGCTCAGTCTTTCGCGAAGAATATGGGTCTCTACGGTGAGAGAGTTGGTTCCTTCTCTTTGGTCACTGATTCGCCAGCCGAGAAGAAGGCTCTTGATTCTCAGTTGAAGATTCTTATCAGACCGATGTACAGGTAAGGGTTGCCATCTAATTATCTTATTATACTCGTGGATACCTGCTAATCCCTGTAATCTTTTATAGCAACCCACCCATCAACGGTGCTCTCATTGCCAGCGAAATCCTCAACAGCCCCGAGTTGACCACACAGTGGCTCGGTGAGGTTAAGGGAATGGCTGACCGTATCATCGTCATGCGAGAGTCTCTCAAGAGCAACCTTGAGAAGCTTGGTTCCCAGAAGGATTGGTCTCACATCACTTCCCAGGTAAGATTAAATTCTCGACTCTTAGTATCTATCTTTTTCTAGGAACTTGGCTAACTCGGTTCAATAGATCGGCATGTTCACCTACACCGGCCTCACCCCAGAACAAGTCGGTCGTCTCGCCCAAGAATTCTCCATCTACGGAACCAAGGACGGACGTATGTCCGTCTCTGGCTTCAACTCCGGAAACGTCGAATACGTCGCTGAGGCTATCCACAAGGTCACCTCTTCCTAGATACCCCCTTCCTCCTCATCCTCCTTAAATATACAGACCTAGAAGCCACTTTTACCATACTCAATCTTATTGTCTGTATAAATTACAAAATAAGGACACCTTTTTTCTTACCTCACACGCGCCATTCGTAAAGTTTGCAGAGATTATTTTCGATTGTCTCACCCCCGAAAAGTCTTTGTACCCATTAAGCTTCTTCTCCTCCTTTTTTTCATTTTCCAGATATTCCTCATTTACACTAGATCTTACATTCGTGTAGTTATATTTATGGGGGAGAAAAAACGAAGAAAAGGGATTTTACCTCTCTGTTTTCGATTTTGTGAGAATATGAGGCATTGTAGCATCTCGTAGACCGATATATCGTCTTGTACGTTCAAATAAAAATTCGAAAGAAGAGTCCCACAGTAAACGTAAAAAATAAAATAAATCTTAAGAGCAACTTTGAGATATTGAAATAGCTTCGAACACCGTGCAAAAGGATAGCGCCTCCCCTGTCGGATATCAATTGCATGGGTATGGCAATAAAAATTCAAAAAGAACTGACCTCGACGAGGATCGAACTCGCAATCTTCAGTGGATGACATCCAACCGTAGTTGAATACCGAAAACTGACGCCTTGCCATTAGGCCACGGGGCCGGGGAATATCGTTGTAGTGTCGCTGCGGTGTCACTGCAGTGTCGAAACAGCAGTAGACAACGCATTTTGACTTAAATTATCCAACGTGCATATGGCTGCATGGAAGATATTGCTGTTGGGCAACGAGGAGGCTGGCAGTTTTGCCGTATTATGTCTAGTCGATAGGCCCCAAATTCACCCTTGATTTAACTCCCGGAACCCTGAATAGTATATGTCTTATCTTTTTGGATGAACTCGAATTACATATCCTTAGTATAACGAATTGCTATACTCCCCTGGGAACGAATTTCTATGGCGGCAGCCGTTCGAGTGTTGGACGGCAGGGATCCAAACTATGAGTTTGTTGGAACGCTAGGACAGGGCGTGTCTGGATCCATCGCAAGGGTCCGCCGGGTCAGTGATGGAAAGGTAAGATACCGTTCGCATATTTTTATATGCATATTGGTTATAGCGTCGGGTTACTGAGGTCGGTTTATCCGTAACTACCCTTCCAGATAATGGCCTGCAAAGTAATCGACTGCTCAGACAACCCCCTTCTTGTAGCCCTCGCGACTCGCGAAATACATACTTGGTCTTCCTTCGCTACCTCAGAAAAGTATATTGCCAACTTTGGCCACGATGTGACATGGACTGAAAGGACGAAGACGATGAGGCTATACATGAAACTTTACGCAGACAGTGACCTACAGAGAGTTATCACGGGACTTAGACATCAGGATTCGATTATTCATCCGTTTATGGCGACTTATTGGGCTATGGAGATTGCGACGGGGTTGAAGGCTTGTCATGATCATGGGATTATTCATAGAGATTTGAAGCCGGTGAATGGCGAGTTATACCGTACGACGACATTCTGTCATATATTTATTAGAAGGGTATAGTAGATAGAGAGATGGCGACATAGCATTGCTAACTTGCTTATATATAGTGCTTTTGGATATGCCGTATATATTTAACGAAATGCTTTGGGAGTCACCAACCGTCGGGTATTGACAGGTAAATATTAATATTTTCTGGTCTGTTAAATGTTGGTTTGATCGCCAGGACCTTGGGGCAAAAGTTATACATTATGTATGTAGCTTACAAGATTATGTACTGTGAAATAGACGCTGAGAAAGAACTCGGAAAGCAATTCTCGGCCTGGTTCGAATCCCGTCCGCCCTGGTGCCATATCTCGGACTTTGGGTTCGGAAAATTCACAGCCGCAGCACATCTGTCAGGCCACCATACCAAAGGCTCCCTGGGCACTGTTGGAACCACTGGATATCTGGCGCCTGAAGTAACGCACCACGAACCAAAGTTCTCTGTTAAATCGGATGTCTATAGTTTTGGGTGCTTAGTCTATAGCCTATGTACCTGCAAGCCACCGCCACCTATCGCAACGGAAGGAGGACGACCCCCAGAAATACTCCAGATATATCCTAAGATTTTCAGAGAAATCATTGCACAATGTATGGAATTCCACCCGGATAATCGGCCGAACAGCAGAGAGTTAGCCAATAGGATGGCCGATGCATTCATAGGCATTCAGAATGACCGCGGTCTGGGGGATCTGGCTAAGTCGCTGGCATATTCGAATTTGGCGTCAGTTTTAATACCAGAAGCTTTTGAAGGCGATTTCCCTCTCCATAACATCTTCAGGATGGCCAGGGCTCCCCCAGATGATGTTGAGGAATGCGCAAGGATGATTTATAATGCTGCGCCGTACGTACTCGGTTTTAAGGTTAAGATGGGACGCACGCCTCTTTATTGGGCTGTTAGAGGGGCCGGTATTTTTGGATCTCGGTTTGTGGAACTCCTTATGGATTTCGGCGCTGATCCGTACACTAAAGATTCGTATGGGTATGATGCATACCATATTGTAAGTCCTGACAATAACTTTGTTATAGCAAATTTGTACCCCAAAGTCAGGGAAGCGTTGAACCGTTACACGCTCCCGCCTAGAGCAGTTAAACAATATTCTCATACCCAGACGTCGCAGAGAGAGGAGTGTTAACACTGAGATCCATCTATCTTAAATTTGATGTAATATAAATTAAGGCCTATCAAAACAATCGAATAGTATAGAATATAGCTCCCTTAAAAATCACATAACTGTCCACGAAGGCGCCCATCTTCACAATAGAGAGGCTTTATATATACCTAAAAAACGACTCTTCGCCTTCCCTTGGTGCAACAAAAGCCCTCTTAATAATCGGATCCGCTGCCGAGATCCTAATCCTCTCAGGTGTAGCCGGGGATACTAAACTTAATACATCTTCAACTCCGTGATCCTTCCGTGCAGCCTTCAATGCGTCTCTAATCGCAAAGAAAACCGAACTGCCCAAGAACAATGGTGGTCTGTTACGAAAAATCACCAGTTAGCAATGGTATACATAAGGGTGATAGGGCAAAGTGATATGAGGGAGGGAGGGAGGGAGGGAGGGCTTACTCTCCAACTCCTCTGCTTCTCTGGATCGTTTGAAGATTCTTCCATTCGACATCTTTGAGCATGCTGACGTTGAAGACTTGGGGGATATCACGGAAACCTGGGATTTTGTATGCTCCGGGGCCTCTGGTGAACATTTGGCCGTTTCGTAGCCATAATGACTCTTCGGTCGTGAACAACCCTTGGCCTTGAACGAAGGCTCCTTCAACCTGGCCGCTATATGGTGAATATATTATTAGCGTCGTAACACAAACTCAAGTGATATCGGGGAACAAGTACAGTTGGGGAGTCTGACGATGAGACAAGGGAGCAAGGGGGCTTACTAATCAATGGCCGGGTTAATCGATCTTCCCACATCCATCTTCAAATCCACCTGATGAACCGTCCAGTCTCCAGTCAAAGTATCAATCTCAACCTCTGCCGCCGCAACTCCCTGTGTGAAATAAAAGAACATCATTCCAGAGTTATCTCCCCATTTGTATCCGATCCTCGGTGTCTTGTAGAACCCGTTGGCGGATAGGTTGATACGATCAAAATATGCAGCGTGTGCTAGCTCCTTCATTGTGGCGTTCTCTCCCAACTTTTCCCTATATGGTTGTAACCGTTCGTTAAGTTGTTGACAAGCATTCCAGACGGCATAACCGTTTAGATCGCTAGAGGCGGAGGCGGCAGTACTCGATGTGTTTGCAACGGTATTTGTGGCTGTTTCACTGATCAAGACGCTTTCCAAGGGTACGCCTAACGCTTGGGCGGCCACCATTGTCATCTTCGTGTGCAGACCTTGGCCCATCTCTGTCCCACCATGGGCAACAAGGACTGAACCATCGTGGTAGATATGTACCAGGGCACCCGCTTGATTTAGGAACAGTGCTGTGAAACTGATACCAAACTTCGTTGGAATTAGTGCAAGTCCCTTCTTCCTCCACTTGTGTTCAGCATTAAATTTGTCGATTGCCTCTCGTCGAGCTTCATAACTAGACTCTTGTTTAACTTGATCTACCATCATTGGAATATGGTAGTCTTCCAAAGTTTGGTTGAAGTGTGTCTCATCACCTTCCTTGTAGAAGTTGATTTCTCGGAGTTTGTCGACGTCCATATCTAGGGCATCAGCCACCTCGGATATGTATGTTTCGGCGATGAACATTCCCTGAGGTCCTCCAAATCCTCTGAAGGCAGAGTTTGAGACAGTGTTCGTCCTGCAAATCCTGCCTCTTACGTGGACATTAGGAATATTATAGCACCCGTCGATATGGGATAACGATCTTTCCAGCACCGCACCGCTAAGATCTTGGGTCCAACCACCGTTATTAAAGACATCAGCTTCAAGAGCTACGATCTTGCCATCATTGTTGACACCAACTTTCCATTTCGCGAGGAAAGGATGTCTCTGTCCAGAAGTCATCATGTCCTCATCTCGGTTCAACATATATCGAACCGTCCGTCTCGACTTTTGCGCTGCAAGCGCACAAATCGAAGACAATTGAATTGATCTTGTTTCTTTCCCACCAAAACCACCACCCAATCTCTTGACCTTCGCAACAATCCTATTCGCTGACACGCCAGTAATCTGAGCAACATACGCTTGTGTCTCAGTAGGATTCTGTGTCGACGACCATACCTCCATTTCACCGTCTTCCAATTTGGGAATTGCAACACAGGCTTGCGTTTCGAGGTAAAAATGCTCTTGACCACCCATTCGTGCAATGCCTTCAATCACACGGTCGGCTGATGCAAGGGCATCTTTGATGGGGATTCCGCGCTTGATGTAACGGTAATGTTCGTAGAAGCTCTCCTTTTCGATGGCTTCCTCAATAGAGTAAACTGCTGGGAGTTCTTCGTATTCGACTTTGACGGCTCTAGCACCCGCCGCAGCTTGGTTCGCACTCTCTGCGAGGATCATACCGATTGGCTGACCAGCAGTGAATACTTCATCAACAGCGAAAAATACTTCGTCGCAGACTGGGGCACCCCACCAGTTTGCTTCCGGGCTGGGGAGGTCGCGGTGGTCGACATACATGACTACTCCGGGAAGGTCTAGAGCTGGGGATTCGTCGACACTAAGGATCTTCGCATGTGCCTTCGTAGACAGCACGAAGCATCCAAATAGTTCGTTCTTTCGGTGTGGGAGATCGTCGGTGTACTGTGCTTCCCCGACGGTTTGCCTCATAGCTGCAACGTGTGGAACACCCTTTCCAAGGACTCTTTGTTCATAAGCGACTGCTGCGTCTTGATCTCGAGTTCCTGTCGATATATTTCTAACAATTTCCTCGGTAGCTTCGGTATCAACTTCTGCTGTTCCGATTTCTAGCTTATGCAGCGACTCGTGCCAGAATTTATAGAAGAATCCGAATGCTAATGCTCGTCGATAGGTGGCCATACCACCGGGCACTCCGAACTTCAGGTCGAAATCCTCCTCCAGAGACCCCATGGCGCCTTCCAAGACTTCCAGATCGCCCCATGTCTTGCCGTTCAGATACTCCATTGTCTTCTTCGCGGCAATAGTAATAGCCGCCATACCGCCATAAACCAAGCTAATGTCTTCAACAACGTTGTCCTCACCAACTTTGACCCTCATTGCAGCATTGACAATAGCAATATCATCATCTTTTCTCTTGGCTTGCTTGAACGCTTGGAATACTTCTCCTGTTTCTTGTGCGATAGGCACCTTCAATCCGGCAATGATTGCATTCTGGGGCAATGCCGTTGTTCGATATCCCTTGAAGAACTGGGTCATCGGAATCTCGATTTCTCCTTCTTTCAATGACATGGCGACCAATGTGGTATTGCTTGCAACAAAACATGGGTTCAAATCGGAAATCGGACTGGCAGTGGCCAAGTTCCCTGCAGGAGTACCGACATTTCTAATCTGTCTTCCTGCGAAATAGTGCAATTGCTTGAGCATAGCGGCGAATGGTTGCGCTTTCGCGGTACCATAGTGTTCACCGGCGAGTTTGCAGACCATTTCGAGATCTGTAAGAGTGATGTTTGCGCCGATATATACGTGGTCGTCTTCAAATCTGTACTGGCGTAGCTCTTGGATATCTCCGACAAATACTGAAGCGCTGTACTGCACCGCCTTGAACTTGATTTCAATCTGGGTCTCAGTGCTTCCTCCAATAATCTTTGCGGAGGGTAGAGCATTCTTAATCTCAAGGAGTTGTTGGATTGTAGCGGGTCTGTACCACTTCTTCCGCTTGTTTCCAAACGCTAGCGGTTGGAACTTATGCTTTGTTAGCGAGGGCGGGAAAATCAATTCTTGATCTGGTCTGAACTCCTTGAAACCCGGCGGTGTGAATTTCTTGATCGGTTCTCCGTTTTCAATCCCATTTGTCTCTTTGTTCATACAACATCCAGCAGGACGTTCTCCGGATCCATTTTGCATACAACAGCCGCCGCCACTATTAGATGTAGACTTTGCGCAACCGTCTACACTGAAAGTTTGCGCAGCGTCAAGGATAGGTCTGTATCCAGTACATCTGCAAAGATTACCGTCAAAAGCTTCTTCAACGTCATGGTGGGATGGTTCAGGGTTGTTTCGTAAGAGTGCGTATAGACTCTATAATTACACAATTTCTTATCAGCAGATGTTCGATATTGTTGGTATAGACTGATACAAATTCGCATACCATAACAATGCCCGGTGTACAAAACCCACACTGTGAACCGTGCCATTTGGCAATACGTTCTTGTACCGGATGCGGGTTTTTCGAGTTTCCGATTCCCTCGACAGTAATGACATGCTTGCCATCGACACTAACAACAGGTGCTAGACATGCATTTACAGAAGCATGATATATCTTCTTCGTTGTGGGGTTATATTGGGATACGACCTGTCATATAGCAAGCTTAGTGAGCTTCGGGTTCGCCATAAGAAAGGCGGTGACGTAGTGAATTAAGGGGGAAACATACAACTGTACAGGCACCGCATCCTCCCTCGGCGCATCCCAGCTTTGTCCCCGTCAATCCGATTCCTCGTAGGTATTCTAATAATGTTATTTCTGGGTCTACAGACTCCAAAGTGACTTTAGACCCATTGAGGAAGAATACTATGGTATCGTCGTATGAACTCGTGACCTCTGCGAGAGACGTTGATACTTTGCGTTCCTCCGCAACCGTTGTACCGGGTTCGACAGTGATGCCTGGTGCCATAATGCTAAGTTTTTTTTTGGTTCTTTACCCTGGCGAGGCTGAAAGATATACGACCCGAGAGATTCGGGGGTCTCAACCGGGGGTTATTGGGACTGAAGACCGGGTATCTACGTTTATATGCACGCGAATTCAAGATCGATCGATCTTAGATCTGGACACTGATAAGCTCCGAAGATGTGTTGTGGGTCGTCGAAAAACAACAGTTAATGTTAGCAGTGGTAGTAGATAAGCTCAGTAACGTAAGAGAAAGGAATGAAGCTACAATATGAAAAGAGAAGACGGAGACTGATATAAGTATTCGAATCTGAAGAGGTGGACAGAAAGAAGAATAGCAGAGGCCAGTACTAGTCCAGTAGCTTCAAAATTTCAAACCACCCCGAGTTTAAATTTGCGGAGAATGCGAAACACCCAGACTTGGTACCTGCTCTGCAAATGCAAATGCAAATGTAATGGCTACGAGGGAGCTTGTACCAGTTAGTGTCCATTGAATCTAATATCAATCGGGAAGGAAGGCAAATTAATGGCGATGTCCGATGATAGCAAGCTGACCCCCAAGGTCTGACATGGCTAGCTCCAGCTCGAAATTGGCCGCTCGGTGATTGGTTTATCGGCTGCTCCCGCCCACTTCAGCGTTTGGGTAAGTTTGAACTTCACAAACCTGGAACCAGTTCAGGATGGCAGGTCAGAAGCCGGCGAATTTCTAGTCGCCAGACTAGCGAATTTCCCCGTCTTTGTCATAGATAACATGGGTGTAGAGAAACTCCAACAACTTCAACAAGCACTAACGACCCAATCGTCTAGAAACTTCACGGTGGAGGCTAGTATACGAGGGTAAGCTGGGTACATATCTGAGTACTTAGATATAAACTACATACTTCTAAACACGGGTTAGGAAGTTATTCCGGAGCAAAGAGGGTTGTTTTGGGACTCCCAAACCTCCAAACTAGAATACACTAGTTCACTCAAAAAACCACAACATAAAATTTAACTAATGCAAAATCTACTGCGTTGTTATGCTATTTTGAGGAAATCCACCAGATATTCGTACCTTTAACACCCAGGTGTCAATTTAAATTCGCAAGCAGGCTATTCTGGGTCATACATATCAGTTTCAATCAAATCTTGACTGGTACTTGTTGACCAGTCTCGACACCGGACAGCCTGTGTTGTTTGTTGACGACTCCTGTAAGGCAATGACCGGCTTTGCACGCCTCGCACAATTCTTCATCGTGCGGCAACATTTTCCGACGATACCACTTAATGGGTGCGTACTCCCCTTTCCACATCTTTAGTCGGCGGACTACTCTTTCAACATAAGTGTCTACATCCAGTTTCATAGATGCTAGTTGTTTGCAGCTTCTACACCGCTGATTATATACCTGCGCACTGTAACCGAGCTTACCGTCGTCCTGATAGTATGCTCGAATAACTGTCGCAACTGTTCCATTAGACCACCCCATGGCCCTGCATTCCAGGGCGATACACTTAAATGTCCCTACTAGATTCGTCTCTGCCTTAAGATTACCGTCTTCGATTTTCGAGATGAAGATCACGTCCTTCATCTTCTCGCTGACCTTCTCGTGGTAGTTCTCAAATAAATACCAAGGCTCCGGCTCTGTGTTCTCTCTCCTGGGCGAAATGCCACTTAAGTTATCGGATTTTGGAGATTTTTTAGCTCTAAAACGGCGAGATCCAGCAGCACCAGGATCATTCGGCTGATGTCGAGGAATAATGCTATCGTTGACAGTTTCATCGCTTTCCAGAGTTCGAGCATCGGCCGTGGCTGTGGGATCGGTGTAGGTAACGTTTGCCTCCGCTTTCTCTCGTCGGGCTCTCTCTTTGTTAATGAGTCGCCCCTGGCCTGGTGGGTAATCTTGAATATCGAGGTTATTCAATTGTGATATATCCATCGCCGCGAGCTTTTCGCGAATTGTTTCGTTGGAATTCGACATGCTGGTAGGTTTTGACTGAGTTGGTTACTTTCACCGAGAGCTCTTTAGTGGTGGCGATATCAAACCAGATATCTAGGGTGTATATTGCAGTCTTAGCCCTATTGAAGCAGAATGATATTCTTAATGTCTATCCATATATCTACTTGCTCGTGTCCAAATCTTGCCCAACAAAACGAGCTGGTTTGGGGCCAGGCTCTGCATAGATGCCTACCTTAAATCCTGTGTCGTTTTATTTGCTGGAGCAAATTGCGAGGTAGACTGGCCAGCTTGCAAGTTGTACAGAACAGAAGTCGCTGTAGCGCAAGGCTAGATCATGAACATTCTCTGCTGATTCGCGGTCATCAACCGATATAAAGAAATGACTGGAGATGATGGCGCTGATGAGAAAGTGAAGTTTTCGGACAGCTTGTAATCGTACTATAGGCCCATGATGTCACGGCAGTAATGTTGCCTGAAGTTTCGGTGTTTTGTGCTACCTTCCAGATATGTACATGTATGTACGCTCGACAACTCACAATCTCTTCTACCGCATGCTCCTAAGACAGTGTTCCAGAGCAGCAAATACCGGTTTTCCCTAGACTATAATTTTGAACGGGATTTTTTTTTTTTAAGTGGCAGGTATGTCCCGCGCAACAGGCTGGGATGAGTTTTGAGACGGTCATGAAACCCAGGTTCTGATATATCGATACACAAGGCATATCTAAGTACTTTTAGGATACGGTTTTTTATGGTCGATACACCCAGTAATCTTAAGTGTCAAGGAAAAGCCTTTATATTTAATAAACACGCCGAAGAATTTAAATGGCGATTTCGTAAGGTTGGAAATGCGCGTGTTCACACAGAATATACCCAGATCCGATTAGATATTAATTGCTTTGTATAATTTCATGAAGAACCGATATCGATGACCGATGGTGAAGTATCTAGATATGAAACCTTTGTTTGATCTCAACAGAATTTTCACACTATGAGATCGTTTTTAGAAGCTTAAGCCGTTTGCGCGATACTCCCGCCTGAGCAATACCCTTTGATTTGGTTCCACTAATGGGAATACCTAGGTTAAAATCGATCTTGGTGTTCTGAAGAGTCCCCGTTCGGTGCAATAGGGACTTGTGTTGCTATACCTAGAGTTACTAAGTACTAAAGTAGGTAGTAACTAAGGTAGCCTGGGTTTAACATATCCATCGGGAAAAACTAAGGGCTTCCATAAATGGAAAAAAAAGCTGGGATGCAATTGCTCCCTCGAAAACCTACAGCGATTCATTCATGAGACTCGACGCTGTTCACTGTAGGGCGCAAAGGTGTACATGTTAAATCCAATCAACTGGCCAACGTCAGAAGCCGCAAATTTAGAAGCTTCTGGACTCAGGATAAAAAAGTGATCGGCATTTGGCACTAACCATAAAAGAGCCGCACTTTTTTAGGCTTTCTTTTTTCTTTTTTGTTATGCGGCAACCTAAGCCCACCGCAGGATGAACGATAATTTAGGAGCCATAAGCGCCTGCATATGACAGCCCTTGGTATTGGCCGCAGAGCTTTGATGCTACACAAAATTCATATATTTATAGTCCACAGTTCTTTGAAGGCAGAAATACTGTACAGGCTGAGCTGCCACATAGGTTCAAGCATTTTTAGTCTGCCTTGGCAGATCTAGTTATCATTTCTGAGTAGACTAGAAGTCTACAAAAACAGCAATCCCACGAAAACCTGGCGTCTGCGCAAAAATGGGCACAAACACAGACTATCCTCCTTTTCATTATCACTGCCCATACCGGATACGCTGATGCGGAATACTTTTTTTTTTTCAGGGCTTTCACGTTATGTAGAATGGGTTCCCGTGCAGGTTAGGAATTCTTAATACCGGCGAGCACACAACGTTAGACATAGATATTTACTCAAGGAATCAAGAAAATAAATATATTATATTTAATTGAGCGAGGGCGAAACATTGCCAAACCTCTCAGAGCTACGTTTTTTCCTTGATTGTCGATATATCGAGTTAAGCTTTGGGGATACTCAAGCATGACTCCTCCATTTGTGACCTCTAGATACGAGACCATATGCATGCGTATTTGAGAAGAAAGGGGATTTAAATTGTTAGTCATCTTTTGTTTTACTGTAGCATGACTTGGAGGTGTGTTAACCTTAAAATACTCTCTGTCGTGTATCCTATAGTGCCATGTGTGACAGAACGGGGGGACATGGACGGTCTAAACTAAGATAGCCGATTGCAATTTATCTTGCCCCTGCTTTGGTATTCTTGGGTGGTAGATATACAGTTGATAGTAGGGCTGGCTGTTATCCACTACTTTTTAGTCAACACTAAATATCAGTGCTGGATAGAAGGCCTTAAAAAGCCTGAAGTAGTAGTTTAATGAAGGAAGGAACCCTTTTCGAGTTGGAAAATTGAACTTGGACTACAGTATCATACGCGGTTCATACATGTACATAATTTTGACGAAGGGGTTGTTAATGAATTTCTTTGAGGCCACGATCTGCTATTTTCGACTCCTTATGATTGGCTTTCCTTATTTTGAAAAAGAGGCTCCAATCGTTTGACGCCGGACAGGTGGAGGTATAAAATGCCGCATAGCCACTTTGCTCTGAATTATGCCTGAAAACTCAGGGGTGAGAGACCAAGCAACCGATCCCAAAAATAGCAGCTATAGCCGCCCCAAAGAAAGGATGGGTCGTTTGATTCATGGTGCATGTTTAAACCTATATAGCTGAACTTACGTTCGCCTTTTTCCCTTTTCCTTTTTGTACATGCACATACATAATCTCCCAAGACGCAATCCCCTGCATTGATTAACCCTAGTAGAGTGCTTTACTCGATAGTCCTGAATCCTCATATCTATACCGCAGTAAACTCCCGATTTGTTTTCCAGCATATATTATATTACCACCTAACCTGCGACCCCACCGGCACCATTTTAGGCCTTCCGTTTGCCTTGAGCCACCCACCGTCGATATATCCTGAACCCCGCCCCGGTCAGCTCTGCTGTGGAACCCGAGATGGCCGATCCCATAAGCCTCGCATCTGGAATTCTCTCGTTCGCTGTCTTTGCGCTCCATGCCTCCCGACGGCTTTACGAGACCATCGACAGTTTCAAGAGTAATAAGAGAGTCGTGCGCGAACTGGGTGAAGAATTGGTAGCACTTCAGGGTGTTCTAGTATCCCTTCAGGATACTATAAAGACCAGTAACACAGACCTAAAGGCTCTTGAGCTGCCCTTGCATCGGTGCGGCAAGGCGTGTGAAGAGTTCGAGGCGATAATTGCAAAATGTTCATCCAATTCCGGCGGAGTGCGGGCCATTCGCGACTGGGCTAAAGTTCAGTATATGGGAAACGATATTACTGGATTCCGGGTCCTGCTAGCAGGCTACAAATCGACCATAACGATTGCCATCTGTGATGTGAATATGTGAGTAACACACTGCTTAATCGACAAGATATTAGAAAAATATTCATTTTCTAACTGCCTCCTTTTAATTTCAGGCGCACCACGAATGTTACGGCCGGTTTGCTCAGCGAATACAAGACGATGATTGAGAAAACTACTTCCGAGCTTGAAGACCAACTGGAGGAGATCAATATGAAGCTAGAACGCCTAGCTGATCGCCGTATGCAAAACTTACCTGATGCTGGATCCCATGGACAACTCGTCGAGAAGGACAAGGGTACAATCGAAGAAGACAAGAAAAGCATCGAACAGTGCCTTGGAATCTGCGTTCAAGTTCTGGATCACATCGACCAACTTCAAGTAGTACCATCCTTAAGAATATCATCAGATTCATCTGCTGTCAATACTTCATCAACCACATATTTGGCAAGGCAGGTGACCACGGATGCACTCAATGGGTGTAAAACTGAGCTTGTCAATACGGCCAGTGTATTACAGAAGCAACTAAATGACATACAACGTCGACTTACCGCCGTCTCAAACAACCCGGAATCTCTTGGAAGCACAGGAGCAGAAGAAATTGAAAGTATTAAGCAGTGTCTAGCTATATGTTCTCAGGCATCTGAGCAAGTGAAACAAAACAGAGTTAATGTTTTTGAGGATATCAAGACGTCGGATGATGGGGAGCAGATAGTTGTTGCAACGCTGGGAGATCTGATCTCGGCAAAACGTGTCACATCAGGATCGCGTTCGATACAGTGGCTGGGGCAAATGTCTGATGCATCGTTACAGCACCTTGCTGACAAAAGGGTTTCAGTCTCTCCTCCGCAAGCCCAACGACAACAGGACGAGAAGAAAACCCTTAAATTTGAAGGCCGCCATGGGACTGGCCATAAGCTTATTCAGTAGAGTTTTTTTGTTTGTTTCATTTGCATTGTGTTAATTATAAATACCTCTGATGTCAATTAACTCAATCCCCCCATAGACACCATGCTAAGTCACTCTTGTAAACCAATTGTGTTGATCTTTGGTATCTCAGCAAAGGATATACAAATCGGACATTTATTTGTAGTATGTAGTGACAGTGTCAAATATGAATTTTCTGGGTGTTGCCAGCCATTGTGATATTGATAGAGTTCTATATCGCATAGTGGGTTAATTAGGAATAAGCTAGTTAGAGCTAGGCGGGGTTTGCACGGACCAAGACGGTTTCCAGATTAAGCTTTCGTGAACACGATAGTTATCTAGGTACAAGCAAGCTAGCGGATCTGGCCTGGTTTTTATCGCAGCAGTAGCCCCAAAACTTCCCATACACCAAAGTCCATAATTGCGCACTTGATATCAAAAGGCAAAATAAAACGAGAGAAATTAATTATCGCAGCGAACCTTAAAAGAGTCTATTCTAGTGCGTGTTCTGAATTCTAACTTCACGGACCGGAGACAGAGCAGGTATATATTACATCCTAACACACCTTAGTTTTCTTTTTTCAACTTAAGCATGCAAGTTTTGGAGTGGAAGTCGTGTATCGCAAGGGAAGGGAATAAACTGCGTAAGTAGAAAGTGTAATAGTAGGCTTAATTAAAGGATAACTAAATATGCCTTGTATACCAACCAATAAAACAATACAGAGAATTATCATTGCCTCAAGGTGTTTTATATACAAAAAGGCCCTTTATATACGTTATTCGGGCTCTGCCACGAAGATATGTCATTCTCTTTCATTTCATACCTTGGGCTAGTGTATGTAGCCTCGGACCCGGATGCTTCCAACACATCAGAAAAACCAGGATCCTCCATAAACAGAAAATGCGAAATGACAAGCTACGAGAAATCATGGCTTCGGAAGAATGAACGGCCATGAATACTTAAGAAGTAATTATGTAAAATTCTATGCATTCGGGCGATCCCTCCTTTGAACCTCGGATCCAGGCGTCCTTCTATACTCTGTGATAGCAATACAGAAAAATATGTCCTCTGATATATTCAAATCACTCAATTGCTTCGTGAACAACCTCCTACGTGTACGAGAACACTTAACCGCATATATTTGCTTATATATCTCTATACTTAATACTACGGGTTAATTAGTGAAACAAAAATCTTCTAGGTATCTACTAACCTATCTAAGTACTACCTACTTAGGTAAGTACTTGGTACTAATCTATCGATATTTACCTACTCACCTAATTATAATATCAATGTCAAAAAACTGCCACGCGCACATGTCTGCCTTCTAATTATCGAGTTGCAGCTCTGCATCTATTAATACCTATTGCATATACCTGCTAAGTACTTAAGTACTTGATTACTGAACCAGACCCGTCCCCACCTACCTTTCCCTATTGATACCACCACCATCACCGTAGCGTCTCGGGTTTTCTGTTCATAGATTCTACAATATGGGTTCAATTAACCCGACAACCCGTTCGTTGATGTGGAACATCTACCTACACATCTTTCGGCAAACCGACATAGAGCCAACAAGAGTCGATGCCTAGCTGGTTTCATATGTTCCGATGGCCTCAGAATCTCTACCAGCATTATCTTCGAAAACTTGAGGATTGTGTATCCGAGTTTACACGATTATCCTAATTTAACTCTGTGGCAAAGACGTGATGACGGTATCTGTCGAATTTATAAGCTCCACAGACGAGGATAAGGAATTTATGTCGACGGATAATTCAGAACTCCGTCTGGGGCTTATAATCCATGATACCAACAATTCTGTATACCAGAATTTAATATCCAAGGGAACAGGAATCGCTGAACACTTCGATGGTAGCTCTGCCTAAAGGATAAACTACATCATTGAAGAATATGCTGACTATAGATTCGCTCTCTTAGCCGGATGCGCCGAAATACCAACTCTCGAATTTGATCCTGAAAAGAATGGATACCTACCCAATGACCCGAGATATTAAATCCAATATATCGACACAAAAGTATTCGAGGAGGTAGCTAAACGAGTTTCTAGCCGACGCCTAATTACTGAAACGAATAGTAGATGCGGTGGACTTATATGCGGTCCTGGCTACGTTGCCACCCATATCATCCCGCATAAGTTCTGGTTCGCCTACCTGGATAAACGCTCTATTGAGGAATTCCTGAAGTATCCCTTTAATGCCCCTTCATGGAATACCTGCGAATATGGCTTGCGAAATAGATTGTTATCAACCGAGAGACCAGTCAACGGGTTGCTTCTACGATCCAACGTTCATGAAATGTTTGAACAACGAATGATTGCGATTCACCCAGTAAGCTAGGTAGCTGGTTACGAAAAATTTATAAAAAAGGTGACACTGATCTCTTTCTCCTAGGAAATCTATCGAATCCAATTGTTTGGGCCAATGCCTGTCGTTCTGGAATATCATGGACAAGTGGTTCAATGGGAGGCAGGGTGGGGGATGTACAGAGCAGCGTTGGCCCACCATTACGCCCAATGTGTGATCGAGAATATCGGTGCGAATTCGACTGACTCCTATGCATCCCCCCGGGTTCCAGAAACTTGGGGGGGCAAATTAATACCATCTTGCAATCAAGTCGGTTTTGATATTTCCTCCACGGAATTTACGTCGCTATTACTCGGATCCTTTTAGCCAGGAGAAGCGACGACGCCGGCAAGACCTACTACGGTCGAGAGGAGGGAAAGTTGACAGATGAGCAAGAGGAAGGATCAGTTGGGTCATGGGTTGAGACACATAATAATTGAGCAGTCTCGTAGCCTAGAATTGAGATCCATCCGTAGTTGATAATAGTATATTGTTATATCGCCTATGCTCAAAGCAATGATATAATGAACAGCCTCAACATTTAGCAGACTCTTGACAATACTGTAAAAGAGGATAGCGAAACCGTGGAATAATATTGGTGAGCTCCAGATCATAGTGAGGCACCAAGTTATGAGCTTCGGTACTGTTACGAATTTTGAAACGAAAAACCTCCCACATGCAATAAAAGTAAGATGGATTTTCGTATATATCCTTAAGTACATACTAGATCCGCTTTGGATATTTCGGTGGATATTAACATTAGGAGATAAATACTAGGTCAGCAGCTGGGAGTTCTTTCGCCTTGGCAAAGACGCCCTCGGTGAACTAAATATCCATCCTTGCCAAACACTTGTCGCTTTGCTTTCATCATTCAATCACAGTTACATAGTTTTAGTTCTAGTCAAAATAAATTTATACAAGAACATTTGGTTCCCTTAATGAGCTGCACAAAGATGTCAACTTCTTCTATCACCCTTGAGTCTCGAATCAAAGGCGCTATCGTCGGCGTCGCAGTTGCGGATGCACTCGGTGGACCGTATGTTTCCCCTCCCCGAATTTGCACTTTTGTTACAGTGTCTTTATACAACATCTAGAGATATTGAAAACTGAAATGAGCTTCTGTATATGTACAGTGTCGAATTCCAAAGACGAGGGTCATTTCTCAAAGTGACGGATTACCAGGCAAATCTTAACTTTGGATTACCGCCCGGGTAGGTGCATGCCCTGATACCCATCCCAGCCCGGCCGGTGCAGCTCACCGGCTGCAACCACACGCAACGCATTTCCAATAGCTTTTCTGAAGTTATAGAATTCTTCAGACTAATCGTGGATGGCTTCATGGATACGATTAATTAATTCTTGAACAATATTAGAGCATGGACCGATGACACTTCCATGACCCTTTGCCTCGCCCAATCTCTCATAGACACAAAAACCTTCTCCTCAGCCTCCCAACTCCAAAACTACATCGCCTGGTTCCACTCCGGCTACCTCTCATCTACAGGTCGTTGCTTCGATATCGGAAACCTCACTCGTATCACACTGTCCTTTTGGAGCAAACATGTCCCTGATAAACCCGTCTCCTCAAGATCATCCCAGGACACTAGTAACCTTCCATCAGACGAAGTAATCGAAAATCTACAGAAGGACCTTAATAAATCCCATGCTAGGGAGGTCTACTGCGGCAACGGCAGCTTGATGCGTAGCGTTCCAATCGGATTGTTTTATTACTCATCTTCCGAAGAAGATATTAGCAAATACTCACATTTGGCGAGTCAACTTACACATCCTTACCGTACTAACGGTGAGGCATGTGCGATATATAGTATCCTCGTGGCATATATCCTTTCTACGGGCGAAGCTAGTACAACACCGAGCAAACAGGCGGTATTTGAGAAATTCAAGACGTTTGAATTTGAGAGTAAAATCTTGAAGAATAGGTTTGCGGTTTATAATACACTAGATGACTTTGTGGACCGTGATGAACAGTTGATTTCGAGTTCTGGGTTTGTGGTGCACTCGCTTGAGGCGGCTTTGTGGGCTTTCTTTTCGACGGAAAAGTGGGAGGAAGGTGCGCTTAAGGTGGTGAATTTGGGTAAGTTATTACTTGTTACTGCTGGGTTCTTATCTTTTGTGGATTGCGGTCGTTCTCGAAGTGTTATACTGATCAATGGTGTACATACAGGCGATGATGCGGATACGGTTGGTGCTATATATGGTGGTTTGGCTGGTGCATACTATGGACTTGAAGCCATTCCTGAGACATGGAGGGATAGACTGATGGAGAAGAACGTAGTCAACGATATCGCGAAGGGGTTGTGGAAGGTCATTGTTGAGCAGAGTGGCAATTGAGTTCCAACTGGGTGGCGGGGTCCCTTTTGTCGAAATAAGAAGAAGCGTAGAGAGAATAGACAGGGTTACATGCCGTCGTAAAACTTGACAAGGGTTTAAGAAATATAGTAACACGAGAAGACAGCGTTTCCAGATTCTAGTTATAGAGATACCTTATACCTAAGTACTTACCCTAGTACCAAAGTAACGTCCGTGCCACTGTTGAAGTTTACCGGCTCGAAAGCCGAGAGCAAATACTTATGTAAAACCGTTGGCGTGATTATTATTGTCTCGGAAAGGTAGTCTAGTGGCCTAGCAGAAAGGCAACCATTCATTATTGGATATTATAACCCTCGCTAGCCTCGGCAATAAAGCATTTCTACATCCATAGTCTGGAGACCCCGTAGGCTCGGCATGAGAGCATAGGAAGGGTAGAGCGGCGAAACCGAGATATTAAGGAAGGGATAGTAGGAGTAGTAGTAAACAAGTATCGGGGATCTCATGGTAGGGAGTAACAGCAGTAAAGAAAAGGCCGGGCGAAAAATAAAAGGCAGGATAAGTCAAGAAGAGGGAAGGGATAAAGAGGGAAGTAGAAAGGAGACATAGAAGAAGAAGAAGAAAAAGTCGCTGATACCGAATAAGAGTTTTAAAAACAAGAAAAGAAACCCCAATTGCCCTGCCTGCCCTCTATCCGTATAATTCAAATGCTAGAGCATAGCAAAACATAGGCTACCCTCTCTAAACAATCGTAGTCCCTACCAAAATACGTTTGGCTGCTTTTAAAAAGAAAATCCAGTGTAGTCTCGAATTTATTAATTTTCCTACGGTTTGACTTATATGGATCTCGGCTGATCTTCTTCTCCTTCATCATCATCGACAGCGAAATATTTCTTTAACCACGATTCCGCAGCAGCATAATCTTCCTTCATCTTCGGCAGAAGTTTTGTGATTTGCCTTAATGCTTCATCTTCCTTAATGTCCGCAGTACCCTTTTCATCCTTGAGGGCACCCAAATGCTGGATCTTTTCGCAGATATCTCTGACCTTGAAGAGCCCTAAGGTTGCTGAAGACCCCTTCAAAAAGTGGCCTAGTGATGAGAGCTGTTGGAGATCCTTTTTTTTTCTAATTATCGTAATCGAAGCATTAGTAGGCGAATTATCGAATAACAAATAGAAGCCGGTAATCGTTGTGGAAGACCCAACAACTTCGAGTAGTAGAAAGGGGAAGGCGCTCTACGCACATCGACTCATTCATTTCTTCGAAAGTTGTGTCTGCCTGTTCAAAAAAACCTAGTACAAGTCCCCGGCTGAATTCTCGGTCTATATCGCCGTCGTCCATTTCTAGTATTTGCTCGAAAGTCTCAACGTCGACATAGTCCACAGCATCTTCTGGAAGATCAAAACCGCCCTGTCGGTTGCGAGTTAAATGATGTTCGAATCTGGGATAGTTGGATGGAATCTGGAAGCTTACCTCGTCCGACATCTCGGGCGTGTATTTGAACCGTGTAGAGAGGTAGGGATCAAGGGTGAATGGATGGAGGGGTAACGAGTTGATTTAAAGAATGGGAGGTTCTGGTTTATGGGAGATTAGATTGTGGGGTTTTCGGGTTGAATAGTTGTTTTTGGAACGTCGTCAAGCTGACAAGTCGGAAAACCGTCTGTTCTCGCGAATCCTGGTGTTAATGGAGCCGAAACGCAAAAAGATTAAAAAAAAGTTTCTATCGAGCGGGATATCGGAATCTTGACGTGTGAAAAAAAATCTTCGCAGGGTGGAAGTGATATTGTTAGCTTAGCTTCTGATGCATATTTAAGTGATTCCCATGGTTTGGTTTGGTTGCCCGTGTGGGGTCGAGAGGGGATGGCAGGCCATGTAGGGTAGGGTCCCCGCTGAACGGTGCATCTAGAATATGGCCGTTATGACATAACATAGCCCGAGAATCACACCAAACGACACACCGGCTAAACCACAACCTCGATGGGCCAGCGATGAGGCGAAAAAGTAATGGAGAGCGTGAGCGATGGCCGGTGACTTACGAGGAAGCGGAAGCTCGAAACTCAGGTAGTTGAGCAAGAGACGGGAGAGCCTGAGTTTGCCGGTGGAGAGAGCAAGTAACGGTAGTGGTATGACTTTTCCGGTTGACCAAAGGGATGGGCGGCGGGAAGTAAGGTCAGGCAAGGTGGTGTGCCCCTCTCGGTCTGAAGTGCGCATGAAACAAACGAGTTAGCTTCGGCACCAAACTAGATGATGACGTTACAAAGGCAAGGCAAAGGCGGCCACGCCTGAATACAGAGTTATGAACGACTGATTAGGCAAGCAGGTAAGAAACAATCTACAAAACTCGTGGGTTTAGTACGGGGGAGCGGGTATGTATGCAGTATGTACTAACACCCAAGGAATAATCGCAATAAGAACATGTACAAAAGAAAAGGGACCCGAAGAATTAAACACCAACAATAGAAGTCAGGAACTCGCCCAGAAGCTCCAAAAGAAGGACAGATCGGGATATAATATGGGAACTGATCAGATCAGAGAGAGGAAAAAGAGGGGCCCTCCACGGCTCAGCTAGGCCTAGTCAAGCTAAGGAACCTGGCAACCGTTCGAGCAAATGCGGAAGAATCATCACAAAAAGTTGGCAGTAGCCCCGTAGCCCATGCAAGGGAAGACAAAGGTAAGCAGGAAACGGCACAGACCTAACTAACGAATAACCTCTCTGGCCTCTTGTGCTTGTACTCTTCGAAGCAAGCAGATCGTTCCTCTTTTTGCTTTTATCTCCACCCTTTACCCTGCGGCTGGGTTTTTATACTATATTTTCGATGGAAAGTGTTGGTAGGGTGGAAGAAAGTGGGGCCGAATCGGTATAGTGAAAACAGTGAAAACGATCTTAAAAAAGCTGGTCCCGGTAGTTATCAGGCACCAGTATTGTACCGTATCTTATCCTTTCTAATGTTGGATCGAGCGAGACCAAGTGCAGGCGGCTAAATCACGCATACTCTCCAGAGTATATAGGTATTATTGACTCAGAATCAGACGATGAAAAAAAAATGCGAAGCTCAGAAAGCACAGACCTCAATTGCAAGATCGAAAGCCTGCTTACAATTATATATTCCTACAGTGTTATTATAATCACTAATAGTATAGATCAGATATCGAGACATGCGATTGTTACGCCCTCATTCCGAAATTCTAATTTCTTCGCCAGCCGACGCCGTCATCTAACACCCACAATATAAACCTTACCTCTTCCCAAACTTTTGACGAGGAGAGTTTGTTCTAGAATTCTATTTAAAAGTCCACCCAACCCGGCTTTATCTGCCTCAAACGGTGCAACCAGACCCTGAGCTGGTATTATATACTCTTTTCCACCTTTCCTAAAGTCCCAAAGGTTATCGTAGCCGACGAGCGGCGCCACTAGCGGTGACAGAGTCTTGCTCGAAAAGCTGTGAAGGTGACCTGGAATGGGTGTGTGACACGAATATGGCACATGGATGTTGAGATATTTCGAGTTTCTGATTCAATACGCGAATCTAGAATCGTGCCCCACAGGCGGCCGGCCTATCCCTAACCTGTAGTATCGATGGATTAGGGGCCCCGGTAATATATCTTCCTCTCTGTTGAAATCTCACAGGTCACGCACGGATATGAAGCAGCTACGAGACTAAAACTGAGAGAAAACGAACGGGTAGCGGATTTATGTCCCATCGAATCATGTATCATATTTGCTATAGCCGTATCGGGAACAACCGGCAGAGCTAAGCTACAGTTGTAGAGTAGACAGGTATCCGTTCTGTCAACGGTATTACTGTTTGTGTATCTCTTGTCACTTTTTAATGGGCGCTTATAGCGAAAAGAAAAATGTCCGTCTGGAAGTCGTTCTCAAATGCAGCAAGCATCCCGCCTTGCGATCTACGCTTGGTACTCCAATTAAGATAAAAAATATCTCTGTATCAAATTGAGCGCTTCTAAATGCACGCTTCGTATATTTGTAGACCCATGCTTTTGCTCATTCAAACTTTTTTTTTTTTTTTTTCGCACTTTCTCCAATCGGGCTGTGGAGGGTAGCTCCATGATGTTCTGGGCCCTGCCAGAGCTGTGCCGTCCCGAATTCTGACCTGTGCGGTGACATCATCGGCGTTAGGACAGATGTGGAGCTCGCCCTTTCCTTCGGGCCCAACCCTGTCCACAAATCCACAAGGAAATCCCCCAACAGCTCGCAACGCAAAAACCCAATAGCTAGCATGGAGGTCGATTAAGTACTTTGACACACTAGGAATGATTTGGGATTGCCATTTGTAAGTAGTCCCGCTAACTATATCAACGTTTTTGGGGAAGAATTGGCTTATGGAGTTTGACAACTCGCATGACCTTTTGGGGTTGTTCGGCCTTTGAGAATGGCCAGGGTCCAGGATTACGTTAGCTAGGGATTAAGCTTAAGCTTGTATCACAACTTTAGAAATCACATATGTTGCATGTTGTGCGATATAACAAATAAAGTAGTAGTAAACGTATATGCAAATGAGGCATTCGATTCGGTAAGTCCTGCATGTGGGCAATTTTTCAGGTTTTATACTAATGAATTTAGTACCAAGTAGGCTCTAGTCAATGAATCTAAATGACTTATTTGCTTGTATAGTTGCTTATACAAATGAGCTAACAGGGCCATATATCGTACTTGAGCTAATATTTCGAGAGTCATAATCAAGTGAGTGCTTAAGCCGCGATGAATATGAAATATTTCGAAACTGCAGAGGAGTTTTATGTTTTTGATTTCAGGATATAGATCATCCAAATCTCTGGCATCGGCTAGCTATAGCTGAGTTGGATGTGAATTCATGCTTCTCTGAAACGTTCGAAACGTTTGTCCCGTTTCGATGGTTCTTTCCAGCCATCTTTCCTAGGGGCGACTAGGGCAGGCGTGGTAGGGGGCATCGCTCTTGGAGACAGGAGGTCAGCCCAGCTGGTTGGTTTAGCTGGTTCTCTTTCATCGTATCGCCTTGTCTCGTACACAGGCCCGTTCAGGTATTGCCGAGATAGTCCATTATCCCTTGGGGCGACAGGCTGGGTGGCTCCTGGAGAATTTGAGGAGGTAGGGGGCATCGCCCTTGGAGACAGAAGATCAGCCCAGCTGGTTGGTTTAGCTGGCTTTGGTGGTTCTGGTGGGAACACATCATTTGAAAAACGGGTAGGTTGTGGCCCACGATGGCCTTCCGCGATACTCAATATCTTTGTTTTAGACCGATCCTGCTTCGAAGAGGAGGTTTCCATAGTTGCGAAGTTGAGTTTAAGTTTCTGGGGTGCATAAGGGCTCGGAGCTGCAAGTCTAGGGTACAGAGGCGCCTTGATCTCTGTATTGTCTTGCTCCATCCCTAATGATATAGAAACCTTTTGATTCTTCTTATCGCGAGATTTATGATTCTTTTGGGGCCGCTCCTTCTTAACAATCTCGTGACTAGCCTCCTGAAATATATTGTCTCGCGCCTCGCGATCGTCGTCACTAGTGCTTTCGCCCTTGAGCATGTCGTTTTCACATTGTAGGCGATATACTGTTTCCGATAGTTCGGTAATTTCCACATCTTTGGTCGCAACCTTTTTCTTGAGTTTACTTATGTCGTTCTGTAATTTTACTTTCTCCGTTATGAGCCTTTCGCTTCGAAGTTTGAGATCTTCTGAAGTGTTCTCATTGGATTTTGTGCTTTCAATACATCCATCTTGGATGACTGGTTCTCCGGTAGAAATGATTCTTCGCAGCTCCTCGACGCCTCCTTGCAGTCCTTTCAGCTCCCTCTTAATCCATTCCGCTCTCTGGCCGTGGGCTATAGTTCTCTGATCCACAGATTTGATCGAACTGCTTGCTTTTTGGAATCTTTCAATTACAAGCTTCCGTTTTGCACTTTCAGCATTTAATTCGGTGTAGATGTAGATTGTGCTTTCCAATTCTTGGATGAGGTCTGACCATGTTTGTGAGCCTGAATTACTCCCGGAATTTGTATCACTAGGCTATTCGGATACATTAGTCTTGAACCTATCAACATTTTCTTAGAAGGTATTGACTTACACTATCGTTAACTTTCTCAACCCCAAACCAAAAACATATATCGAGTGTAATTCTTGGAATCGGTTGTTCCCAAGGCGGGTCAACTAAATCAAATTCTACCGCCTCTTCCATACCATTCGAGGCCATTTTGCGGGTCGCTACCGCTCCATAGTCTTAGTCGGTATTTTGATCTTTTTGGCTTTGAGTTTTGGAAATTATTCGACGGGGTCCAGGTGGCATAAACTAGGCTATTGGTTATATCATATTGGAAAGCCCAAACCCCCTCTGGTACTGATAAAACCGCCTCGACGGTGGTTTTGACTGGTTCTTGAGGGAGAGCGAGGCTGATGAATGTTCCGAGTGTGACAGCCTTTTGAATCGTTAGTTGCTCGAACTTATAATTGATGGTCTCATGAACTAAATACTTGGGAAGGATGTTTGTCTTACGCCCGGCATCGCTACAGGTTGCATTTACATGTACATGTGCATGTACATTTATATACTTAAGTACCTAGATAGCTATATATGGCCTTTTCAAGCCTTGGCGCTTAACGATAGATATGAAAATAGAAGTACTTAGGAGGTCTATAGGTATTTGAAGCAGCTCGGAATTACGACCACAATACTAGTGAAGCAGTCCCTAACCGAATATCAGGAGAAACTCTAGGAAAAGTTCGAAAGGTTTAGGAAAAGATCGTGATTGCACGATGGCATGGCCACGGGCGAGAACTTTGAAGAGTAGGAAATGTCAAATTCGCGAAGCTTTGTGCAATTGTGGAGAAGGGGCAACCCAGATACCCGACTTTTTAGTTTTCGGCCTATCATAGTACCTTACGGCTACTATGTTTGTATAAGTACATGTAACCCGGCATTAACAGTATGGAAAATGAAGTATCTAGACATATCTCTGTTTAGCAAAATGTGTTGGCTTTTTATTATGAGGCTGATATAATTTAAGATTAAGACGGATCCTGATTCGAGACCCGGGTGGGGCGTATGGAAGCTAGCCTTGGTCGAGTTGTGTAAACGAATGCCTGCGTATACTCTATACTTTGTGCTAAATCCTTTTGGAAAGTGAATAAGATCTAGCTATAGCCAACTGGGATTATAGACAAAGTTGCCAGCTTGCCCAATGCATACGGCGAGCATTAAGAAAGGCTTAGAACTACAGTGGACGCTGGCGTAATTCTCGAACGTCTAGCTATCGGGTCATACGAAGCTAGCCTAGCTATAAATCCCAGCTTAGACATCTCAGGTATCGTATCGAGGAACATGTCTCCATACACACCCATATCTTAAAGGCCTTCAGATAAAACAACCACCACAGACTCTCCCACTCTTCGGTTATGGACCGGCCGGCCTGTTTTACTTTGACCATGAGATAGCTCTTTACCACGATCCCGATCTCTTGCCGCCTATTGTGGATTCTGGCCTAGAACCAACGACTAACGCAAACAATAACGAACTTCGACCTCAAGATGAAACTCCTAAAATCATTGACGTTTGCGCAAATTTATCTAGAACCTGGGGAAGAACCTGGAGCCATTGAGTGAAAGGGAATTCGGGGATAACAAAATTCCTTTCTTGAACCGTGTGGCTCGGATATGTAGCGAAGCTCGGATTCTCAGATGTGAGAATACAGATTGCCTGCGGAACCGCGAAAGTTTAGATAAAGTGGTTCCAATGTCTCCGTGGAAGAATTTCCGTGGCTGGATTATGACGGTTATTTCTTGCCAGATGTCTATCTCGCGCGAGGAGAGAGATAGCCTACCTCCCGACTCAAAGTTCTTTCATCTGGCAGCTTCAATCGCGGTTCTCAACGGAATATAAACGGGGGGGGCACCTTCTATGATGGTGTTTTCTTGAGAGATAATAAAGGTGGACTTCGACAAACCGATCCATTCGCAATTTGTGAAATCATTTATTGGGCAATCCGAGTACAAAGAGACTTTGGCACTTCAGACTATTCAGAAGGAATATGGTCTCCGCACTTCTTACCTCTGAATGTCTATGGCAGAGCTGTCAAAATCGCCACATCTGAAGCGAGCAAGTTAGGGATATGTCCGAACCGTCTATGGAATTTGCGAAATGCAACTGAACGAGGAGAAGTGGATTTCCCCGCTCTTATGGAACTTGTAAAAGCCAATCTACTTCTTTCACACAAAGGACACGAGGACTGTTTAACGAACTCCTGTACCCTGACCACACTCGATTCTACAAGGGTCCACCAGTTGCATAAATGTCAAGCTGTGGGTACCTCAAGATAATTCTACAAACCCAACCAGGGACGAGTGCAGATGGTCCAATTTGCCAGACTGGGATGCTCTTTGACCCTATGATCCTCAACAAAGCTGCCGAAAACCCAATATTTTGGACTGTTTGGTCGATAAATTAGCCTCCACAGCTTCTCGAAACGGGGAGAAAATATGCAGCAATATCACACGTATGGTCTGATGGCACGGGTATCGGACTCGGTACGGTTGGAGAGGTGAATTCCTGCCTTTTCGACTATTTTGCGGGTTGCATTCGAGATGTTAATCCAGAGATCGGGGGCATACGGTGGGATACTATATCTATCCCAACGGAGCCCATCGCGAGGAGGAAGGCTATACGCAAATGTGGAGTGTACGATTCTTCACGACTCATATTTGGCCGATTTCGAATGGAAGGATGGGAGATGGTATTGCCGTCGCGTCGACCGCGAGGATATTTTCAATGGGATAATAATCCCTGCGTCTTCCCATCCTCAAAAGATGGGCATACATGGCATAAACACTGCGGAGGAAGGTCAGCCGATATTCCATAAGTCTGCGGATGGCAACATATTATGGCATAAGAAAAGGCCCGGAGAACCTACATCGGAGACTGCGCTACTAGATATTGCAAGATCTGAGTGTGGTTACATAGGTACAGTTCATGTATATGAACTTGGCCGTTTGCCAAATGGAAAGTCCGCCAATCCAAACCGCTCCAGTTATGTCGCAGGAATGTACAGAATTTTCCACGGCGGCTCCTACTATCATCCCGATGAGCCCGGGAGAGTTGGAAATAGTGGCCTACAAGGTTCTAATGACGGTTTTGCATGGCTACACAGAAAAGTTTGGATCGGAAACCAAACGGATGCCGGAACTCTCCTAGTCCCTCGGTATGATCGAGTAGCCGGGAAAACAGCCCTACAAATCGTCAAATCAGTCAAAAAGGTTCAGAATTTCTCGAACTACACTTCACCGTTTACGTTACCAGGTGAAATTTCCCCTCCTAGATGGCAACTAGAAACGGAATCGTTCATGACAGCTAGTGACAAAGATCACGGGGTTTTCAGATACAAGGCGAAGGAAATGATATTTCGTCGCATTAAACCTGACCCGCTATGCTCCAATAGAAATACCTTCGAAAGATAGAACAATAGTTGATTGGCGACATACGATTGGGCCTGATGATGGTGGAGACTATAGCAAAGATCTGTTCTAGGTTTTTGACGAAGAAAAGTTATATACATATTCCGCATTGGATAAAGGGCTACTTGTCCCAACGGAAGATAAACCATATCAAGGGATATGGATTTCTCAGGGTAGCGCTGGGCCGCGTAAGTACCGATATTCTTGGTCCTTTGTTTTACCACCCAATCCTGGAACAAAAATGGTATTGACTATTAATTTTTGGATGAAACCTGATAGTGTTCGGAATGGGGAACGTACATTTCCATTTTGTGCTCTTCATTCAACAAGATAAAACCCATCTCTCCGTCCTATCTCTTAGCGGGGACCAGTTCATACGTAGAGGCGAGGTTATATTCCAAACGAATAATCTTCCTCGACGCGGGCAGTCTGAGCTTGGTGATAAACCCCAGACAATTGATGCACACCCTCCACGATGTACAAGTATCTAATTACAATCTAGATTCTTCCAGCTATCCCTATTTATCATCCCGGGTCTAACGAATTTGTTATCAAATATATTATAGATCACCAACAGGACGGCCGTTACCTCGTAAAACTACATCTTCGTGACAAAGACGAAATTGTAGCAGAAAATCTGCAAAAGATGGAAATCTACAGGACTCTACACGTTTACCTTTAAATTTGCTTTTTGAGCTGATGGGAAAGGATACCTCTGAGGAGTCTGCCGTGGCTCGAAGGGGACTGGGTGCCCTTTATAAGATGTTGAACCAACGATAGATCTCAATGGAGTACGAGACAAGCTCAAGCATTCTAGTTCGGATTTTGCGTTTACCCTGTTGTATTTTACGACCAGTGTTCAAGCACGAGATCGAGAACCAAAAATACGGACTTATGTAATTACGTAATCTCCTGAACCGTTATATGTCAATCTTTTGCTAGATATCGAGTTCCTGAATAATGCACGTGGGAAGTTGATTCAAGATTTCGATTCCCGTCCAACTTTTTTATCGTGCAGGTGTGGTTCGCTGGGAGAGGTTCCAACGACGTAATTTTCCAGAAGTTCGGCTCCACAAGAAGTACCCCTGGTGGTTCTGATATCAAGGATCTTCAACGGGGAAACCTTGGAAATAGGTTCGAAAATTGGCTAAAGAGCTGTGACGATGTCATCCACTGGGATTCTATGTGAGTGTCACATACGCTGACAATATAAATAACGAGTACTATATAATCATCTATCTTCCACAAGGACCCAACGAGTGATGCCACTGACTAAGCCTTTCCGTAGAGTGATCTTTAGGTACTCTTCCAACTAAGTACTTTGGTTGCAATTGATAATTCACACCGACGAATATTTGCAATAGTTTCTCTCTTTTAGCCTTTATAAACTTTTTTTTGTATTATTCAGTGCTGTGTGCTGGGATCGATATCTCCTCGTTTGCTATTATATATCTCGAGTACTTCAAAAAATCTGCAGGCAACACCGACCTCAAATTCTATACACTATTATACAAGAACTGGAAAATAAAATAAAATAAAAATGCAAACCCTCTGCTTACTGGCAATATTTTTATCCCTTATACCTTTTGTCCATGCGCAAGACGCAGATAAGTCTTATACCTCTGACAAGGCCTTTAAAGAGGCAGTCTTGGATGTCACGAACAGTAAGGTCCAACACATATATCCCGACAAGTCGATGTGCGCCATACTGACACCCAATACTATGAACAGCATACAGAGATTGGTATAATGCTACGGCATTAACCTGGAATGATACCCTTGCGGAGGCTGCAGAGGACGCTGTGGAAGATTGTATCTTTGAACATTCGGTGCATCGAATACTCGTAGCCATATCTTGTTTTACCGGAACTTTGCTGACGGATATTGAGATATAGGGTCAACCCTATGGTGAAAACTTAGCTGCAGGATACCCTAATGTTTCTGCGGCAATTACGGCGTGGAAGGATGAAGTGGATAAGTACGATTACGGGGACCCGGATTTCAGCATCGAGGTATGTTCTCGATATATATCAGTTATATGTCTAGAGGTTTAGGAGATTGTATTAATTTTATGGATTATCTATTAGACTGGACACTTCACTCAACTGGTATGGACAAATACGACTCAAATTGGATGTGCCAGGAAAGAATGTGGAGGTGAAGGAAAGGCAATTGGGTGGTTTCTTGCTTGTGGTAAGTCTTTGTATCAAGCCATATATTTACATTGCATTGAACACATGAGCGACTAATAAATATTCCTAGAGTACTCTCCACACGGAAATGTCATTGGACAGTTTCAAGGTAATGTCGAAGAACAAGTTCGAGGACCTGGATCTGGTGCGGGAAAGAATGAGACATGGATTCGTCTTCTTGTGGCTTGGTTTATGGTGCAGGCTCTTGCGTAGTTAGTATGAGGATTGGGAGTATTACCTTATGAGGTTTCTTTTTGTACATTTGAATACCTTTCCTGGAATTGGAGATTGGATTAGCCATATTAGCAAGTTAGTTCTTGATCTTATATATATATATATATATTAAACAGCTGGACTGTTCCTCGACGAAGTATATAGTATAACAAATCTACATTTTACTATGATCATGACAGGACAAATATTGCGATTGAGGCCCGATATCGATCACATGCTTCCCTAATTTAATTAACAATATTCAGCCTTCTTTTAGCCTTGGCTGGGAAAAAAACAATCAGAATAGAATACCACTAAGGATTTAAGTATTATATCTACCCAGGTAAGAAGCACCAATGCGACTGCACGTGTAGTCCGTGCCATGCACGGCAAGTACAGGGTCATGGGCATCGGGATTTTGTGTTGTCAGGTTATCAATACAGCACCAGCCAAAGTTGACGTAGTGCAGTCCCGCATCCCAGCAAGCTTGAAAACTACAGCACCTCCACGACACCAGCCCGCAGCTAATCTCCCAAAGCACCCCCGAACCCATCTTCTTCTTACGCGACGACCATTTAGACCGGCGGACACATCATGGCCGAAGCCAGATTATCCGCCCAAGAGGCGTTCGCCATCAACGCTGCCGCCGTTACTCGTAACTACAATGTCAACCCTCGTATAAGTTACAACACTGTCGCTGGTGTGAACGGTCCCCTCGTCATCCTCGATAACATCAAGTTTCCCCGCTACAATGAAATTGTCGAGCTCACTTTACCTGATCAGACGAAACGTGCTGGTCAGGTTCTTGAAGTCCGAGGAAATAGGGCTATCGTCCAGGTTTTTGAGGGAACTACTGGTATCGATGTCAAGAAGACAAAGGTGGAGTTCACGGGATCGAGTTTAAAGATTCCAGTTTCGGAGGACATGTTGGGACGTATCTTTGATGGGTCAGGAAAGCCGATTGATAAGGGTCCTAAGGTGTTTGCAGAGGATTATTTGGATATCAACGGATCTCCGATTAACCCCTACACCCGAGTGTACCCCGAAGAAATGATTTCGACTGGTATCTCTGCTATCGATGGAATGAACTCTATTGCTCGTGGCCAGAAGATTCCGATTTTCTCTGCCGCCGGTCTTCCGCATAACGAAATCGCTGCGCAGATTTGTCGTCAGGCCGGTTTAGTCAAGGCACCGACGAAGGGTGTTCATGACGGTCATGAGGACAACTTCTCCATTGTTTTCGCAGCTATGGGTGTCAATATGGAAACCAGTCGTTTCTTCACCAGAGATTTCGAGGAGAACGGATCTTTGGAGCGCGTTACCCTATTCTTGAACTTGGCAAATGATCCTACAATCGAACGTATCATTACTCCTCGTTTGGCGTTGACAACCGCCGAATATTATGCCTACCAGCTTGAGAAGCACGTCTTGGTTATCATGACAGATCTTACTGCTTACTGCGATGCCTTGCGTGAGGTGAGATTGAATATTGCCTATAGGGAACCTCAAACTCCCAGTCTAACGCTGGAATATAGGTTTCTGCTGCTAGAGAAGAAGTACCCGGTCGTCGTGGTTATCCAGGTTACATGTACACAGATTTGTCCACCATCTACGAGCGAGCCGGTCGTGTTGAAGGCCGAAACGGTTCCATTACTCAGATCCCAATTTTGACCATGCCTAACGACGATATTACACATCCAATTCCGGATCTTACTGGATACATTACCGAGGGACAGATTTTCGTCGACCGTGGTCTTTGGAACCGAAATATCTATCCTCCAATCAACGTCTTGCCATCGCTGTCCCGTCTCATGAAGTCGGCTATTGGTGAAGTGTGTACTTACGCTAATACGGCATTGCACTCTCTCGATTGGTTTGCTAAAATGAGTTAATAGGGTATGACAAGAAAGGATCACGGTGACGTCTCGAACCAGCTTTACGCCAAGTACGCCATCGGTAGAGATGCTGCTTCCATGAAAGCAGTCGTCGGCGAGGAGGCATTGTCTGCCGAAGACAAACTTTCTTTGGAGTTCCTCGAAAAGTTCGAAAGAAACTTTATTTCCCAAGGAGCATACGAGTCGAGAACCATTTTCGAATCTCTTGATATCGCTTGGTCGTTACTCCGAATCTACCCTAAGGAATTGTTGAATCGTAAGTTATCTAGAAGAAAAAAAACTAGAATGCGGATTGGAATAGAGATTTGACTGATATCGTGTGATATAGGTATTCCGGAAAAAGTTATCAACGAGTTCTATCAGCGATCCGCCGGCGACAGGAAAGGAAAGAAGCCCGCGACAAAGGATACCAGGGATACGGCGCCAAAGGATGATAACAAACCCCAAGAGGAGAACTTAGTCGATCTTTAAACACCCCCATTCAATTTATTTACGGATGCTTGGGGTATTTCGGTTTGCTTTTTTGGTTTTTTGAGACCCTGTTTTTGCGGTGAGGCGGTATTCGAAAGAAACATGTCTACAGCATTTTTTTCTTTTACCTGTTTATTGGATTGAAGCGATAATGCAAGATGCTAGATTTCTGGCACCCTATGAAGAAGTAACTGCGTGGCTTAGTAGATATATCAGCCTTGTGGCATTTTGAAGATGAACACGGTATATATGGCATCGCATTGCCGGCTTATCCGCAATCATTCCGACGTCGGCTCCAGGCAATACTAGCGCTGTCGCGGCAGGAACCCTGTCCCTGCACCCAAGGCTCGGGGCGGCATTACACCTGGTTTGTTCCGTCAAAAAGATTTTACCGGGGCGCCGATAGTGGGGCGACAGGCTTGTGCGGGGCAATTAATTTGCCTGCAGATATTCGCCCTCGGCCCTGGGATGTATCGAAGATTTATCCAACAGATGAGCCACCGTGACCTTAGCAATGTTTAGAAAACTTAGCCGCTGTTCTTTGTTCTACACAAAAAGGGAGCGCCATCGCTTTTCTGGAGAATTTCTATGAGTCATTGAGGTTTCTGTTAATTCTACGCGGTTGTCGGGAATAAAAGGCTTCTCATCGTTTTTTAGGTGGTTGAGACATCGTAGACGAATTTAAACCTCCATCCAACACACTTCGGTCTAAACGGTCTCTCTGCATTGTCCTGCTCTATCGACGGTTTACCCACTGCTTCACTCAATTGGTTCTTACCCCGGAAAGTACACACACATCTATAACAATATGGAAGGCCTTAAAGCTGCATTCGCAAAGTGCAAGGCCGAAGGCAGAGTTCGTTCTTCCTGGGAAGGTCGCAATCAATATCCATGACTAACGCCAACTGTTAGAATGCCTTGGTCGCCTACGTTACCGCTGGATACCCTACCGTCGAGCTTTCGGTTCCTATCCTTCAGGCTTTACAGGCCGGTGGTGCCGGTATGATATTTGAATATTCAATTGTTAATCTATGCGTGGTGGCTTACATGTTATCGCACAGATGTTATTGAACTCGGTTTGCCTTTTACCGACCCAATTGGCGATGGTCCAACCATCCAAGGCTCGAATACCGTACGTTCTTTACCCCGATATTGTTCACAAGAGCCGTTGTGCTGACTTTCTGGTGTAATGGTAGATTGCCCTTCAAAACAATGTCAACGTTCCTACCGTCCTCAGTATCACGAAACAAGCCCGAGCCTCTGGAGTCACGGTGCCAATCGTCATGATGGGGTACTATAACCCAATGCTGATCTACGGAGAAGAGAGGTTAATAAAGGACTGCGCCGAGGCGGGTATCAATGGTTTCATTGTGGTCGACCTACCGCCAGAAACGGAGGCTCTGCAGTTCAGGGATCACTGCGTTAAGGGAGGGTATGTTCCATGGCTCGCTATTGCAGTAGGAAGCCGTTTATTGATTTATTATGGATATATAGTTTAAGTTATGTTCCGCTTGTGGCGCCCTCGACCTCGGAGGCTAGGCTGAAGAAACTGTGCAGCATTGCGGACAGTTTTATTTACCTAGTTTCTCGTATGGGTGTTACTGGTGCAACTGGCAAGCTGAATGCCGACCTACCAGAGCTAATCAAGAAGGTCAAGCAAGCTTCCGGAAATAAGCCAGTCGCTGTCGGTTTCGGTGTCAGCACCCGGGCACACTTCCAGCTTGTCGGTGCCGCCGCAGAAGGTGTAGTCATTGGCAGTCAGATCGTGAATGTCATTCGCGAAAATCCAGGAAACGAGACTTTGGCTCTTAGGAAGTACCTATATGAAGTTCTTGGCAGATCGGATTTGGGAGATCTTTCGAAGCCAACTGGAGAGGATGTTACCTTTGCGAACGGAGAGAATAGAGCTGTTGATGGGTCGAAGGTTACGGTCGACGGTGTCATTAGGGAAGGCCCGTATGGTACCGAACCCGGCCTTGCGGACCAGATCGAGGCGCTCAATATGGAGCATCCACCCCATCCCGAGGCAAGATATTCCGTTATCCAATCTTCTTTTTTCACCTGAGTCTAATATATAACGAATTTTAGATTCTCCCCTCGAGAATCGGTGAATTCGGTGGCCAGTATGTTCCAGAAAGCTTGATGGACTGTCTTATCGAGCTTGAAAGGGGGTTTGATGAAGCCGTCAAGGATCCCGAATTCTGGAAAGAATTCGAATCCTACTACCCTTATATGGGTAGGCCAGGGCATTTGCATCTTGCACCAAGACTCACTGAGTTCGCTGGTGGTGCTGATATCTATCTCAAACGTGAGGATCTGAACCACACTGGATCCCATAAGATCAACAATGCTCTTGGTCAAATGCTCCTTGCCAAACGCTTGGGAAAGACGAGAGTCATTGCCGAAACAGGAGCTGGTCAGCACGGTGTTGCTACTGCTACTGTGGCTGCCAAGTTTGGAATGAAGTGCACTGTGTACATGGGTGCTGAGGACTGCAGAAGACAGGCTTTGAATGTCTTCAGGATGAAGCTGCTCGGCGCTGAAGTCATTGCCGTTGAAGCCGGTACAAGAACCTTGAGAGATGCTGTCAACGAGGCTTTAAGAGCCTGGGTTGTGGATCTTGATACTACACATTACATTATCGGATCTGCAATTGGACCGCATCCTTTCCCCACTATTGTCAGAACCGTAAGTTGTACTCCTCGTCCAAAAATCAGGGAAGGTTCAAACTAATAGAAAGAAATAGTTCCAAAGTGTCATCGGTCGTGAGACTAGAGAGGGAATACTGAAGCTTACTGGCAGGCTCCCGGACGCGGTCGTCGCATGTGTTGGTGGTGGTAGCAACTGCGTCGGCATGTTTTATCCATTCCAAGATGATAAAGATGTCAAACTTTTGGGGGTTGAAGCAGGTGGCCATGGTGTAGATACCTTGATGCACAGCGCTACTTTGGTAGCTGGGCACAAGGGTGTTTTGCACGGTGTTCGAACTTATATCTTGCAAGATGAGCACGGACAGGTTCTCGACACACACTCCGTAAGCAAACGATTTCACTTTTGTGTTTTTCATGAAATGATAATGCTGATTTTATATAGGTTTCTGCTGGATTGGATTACCCTGGAGTAGGCCCGCAACTCTCGCAATGGAAAGATGAGGGAAGGGCAGAGTTCATTGCTGCAAATGATGAACATGCATTCGAGGGCTTTAGGAGATTGTCACAGACTGAGGGCATTATCCCAGCCCTTGAATCTTCCCACGCTGTCTGGGGGGCTATGGAATTGGCAAAGAAGCTAGGCAAGGGAAAGAATATCGTCATCTGCTTGTCAGGAAGAGGTGATAAGGTACGTTATAACTCCTATCGATCCAAATACAAGGTCCGTTACTAATATTATTTTTGCAGGATGTCCAAAGCGTGGCTGAAGAATTACCAAACCTTGGTCCTAAGATTGGATGGGATCTCAGGTTCTAATAGGTGAAAATTGTCAATTGAGGCTTCACCTATGCACCTTGAGTGTATATATATACCATGCATGTGATACTGACATATCTATTCGATCAAATGTGTCACCATTTAGCTATAGCTCCTATGCCAAATAGACATTTTCTGTGGGAATCTTAAACAATTGAATTGAAACTTTCTGGGGGTACCCCGAATCCAGGAATTTGGTCAATGCACAAGCAGTTCGTGGAATTATGAGTCATTCAAACCTGCCCGAGCATGCTGCAACGGTCCGATATTGACATCTTGATGCCTTTTTTCGGTGTTGTAATTATAATTTTCCTCACCAATGCATACAGGGAGCCGATGCTCCAGGGCCATAGGAAAAATCTGCAGGGGATCTCATAGTTTTACCCGGTCTAGCGCATCGGCGCCGCGGCCGGAGTAGCTTGGTTTTCCTTTGCGGGTTTTTCAGGGCGCAACAAACATTCACCGCCTCGCCTCTAGGTTCGATAAGCAACCAACGACCGGCTTCTTAACATGAGAGTATTAGTCACAGTGGATTCTTCGTCATCAATTCTGTTTCGTCGATTGCTGTTCTTTAGGGTTGCGGAAGTTACTTGAATCTCATAGCATTTTCAATTGACTTTTAACTACTATTTTTGTTCATCTCATTTGATTTGGTTCTAAGCTTGGGGCCTCTCAACAAAATACTCAACAATGACGGCTCTCCGATTATCGATATCTACGAAGCGCGCCCTCGGAAGATTGGCCACAACTGCTGCCCCTCGTGGTCAATTGACTAGGGCCGTCGCCAGACCTGCGAGTACAGTTTCACAGGCGGCTCAATCGGCAGAATTTGAAGCTGTAGGTCATACTTGTGGCATTTTATCCTGACGCAACAAACACTAATGTCGAGAATTTTATAACAGACTTCAGCTCAGTTCGATGCCAAAGATGTTATTGCCAAAGAGGCAAACTACATGGTTGCAACATACTCCCGGCCGAATATAATGTTCGAAAGGGGAGAAGGCTCTTATTTGTATGAAATTCAATATTGTAAAAAATAGTTACCAAGTCTTATGCTAACTTATCACTTATCACTAGATGGGACGCCAACCATAAGAAATATCTCGACTTCACCGCCGGTATCGCCGTCAACTCACTCGGCCATGCAGATAAAGGCGTCACCAGCGTCCTCACAGAGCAAGCCCAGAAGCTCATCCACGTTTGCAACCTCTACCATAATCCCTGGACCGGCGAGCTTTCCCGTCTTATCATTGATACCACCCGAGCTTCCGGTGCTATGACTGATGCATCCCGGGTATTCATCTGCAATTCCGGCAGCGAGGCGAACGAAGCCGCTATCAAGTTTGCCCGAAAAGTTGGAAAGTCTAGTGGAAACGAAAAGAAGATTGGATTCGTATCGTTCCACAACTCTTTCCATGGACGTACTATGGGATCTTTGAGTGCTACGCCGAATGTTAAGTACCAGAAGCCATTCGGGCCTATGGTTCCGGGCTTTACCTACGGAAATCTTAACGACGTAGCTGCAATTCCAGAGTTGGTTACCGAGGAGACTTGTGGTGTGATTGTGGAGCCGATTCAAGGCGAGGGAGGCATTAATGTTGCTACTGAAGAGTTTTTGGTGGCGTTGAAGAAGAGGTGTCGGGAAGTTGGGGCGGTGTTGATATATGATGAAATTCAGTGTGGATTAGGAAGGACCGGGGAGTTGTGGGCTCATGGTGCTTTGCCAAAGGAGGCACATCCCGATATTATGACTACAGCGAAGGCACTGGGGAATGGAGTTCCCATCGGAGCTACAATTGTGACGGAGCAAGTTGCTGAGAAGATTGTCATTGGAGACCACGGGACAACATTTGGTGGAAACCCGTTGGCGGCGAGGGTAGCACATCATGTATTTGGACGACTATCGTCGGAGGAGATGTTGAAGGAAGTTCAAAGGAAAGGAGATGTTTTCAAGAGACAGTTGGAGAAGACAAAGGAGAAGTATCCTGGGTTGATATCAGAGATTAGAGGAAGGGGGTTGATTATTGGAGTACAGTTGACGAAGGACCCGGCGGAGATTGTGACGGAATGTAGGGATAAGGGATTGTTGATATTGACAGCGGGGAAGAATACGTTGAGGATTGTGCCGCCGTTTGTTATTACTGATGAGCAGATTCATCAAGGTTTGGAGATTTTGGAGGGTGTTTTGGCGAAGGCTGCGAAGGAAACTTAGAGGGAAATTAACTAGAGTATATTCGTGGCGTTGTAATTTAGACTAGCGGCATTGAAGAGGGTATTCGTCCTTGTTATTTAATTGTTCGAGTATATATATCATTCAGGTTGAAAACGATCTCCTAATTTTAGAGAGCATGTTTTGAACAAGGGATGAGAAAGGTGGCGACGAGACTGAGACAATGCCCTGATAAGTTATAATGAACACCATCTAGTACGATAGCTTCAACTTGCTAAATGTAACCATTTCTAAATACTACCCCTACGTTCCCTAAGGTTATCGTTGATAATATAATCCGAAGATCTACAATCGGCATGTTAACGCAAACTGTGATAGCAGGATATTTGCAGCTTGCAATTGTATATCCAATATTCGAATTCCGTGTATTTAGTAGCAAAGATTATATATGCACTAATAAGTCTACAGAATTGCAAACCTCGATCGTTTCATAGCATAACTTCATTTTAGAATCACAATTCCCAGTGCTAAAGTATCATATAATGGCTATGGTAGTGGCCGTGGACGAGCAGCTGTCTTGATATTTTGTGTTGCGGCTCTGTCTCCAACGTCACACAAGAAAAGAAAAGAAAAAGGTTGATGCAAACGCTCTCGACGCGTCCTTTGCAACTTCGTCTTCCATCCTTTCACCAAAACTTTCTACACATTCCCATCGCAATCACCAACTACCGCAGCTACCCACAATCTACATAAAATGGTCAACATCAGCGAGGTCCGGGGTAGCTCCCGTGAGACCAGAACCGCGGCGCACACTCATATCAAGGGCCTTGGTCTCCGTCCCGATGGAACACCTGAAAAGGTCGCAGGAGGGTTTGTAGGGCAAGAAAAGGCTCGAGAGGTATAATTGCTGGTCTATCTTTTGTCACCGTGTGGCTCTGACCCGTTTTGCGATTGGTTATAGGCACTGGGCATCGTTGTCGACCTCATCAAAACCAAAAGCATGGCCGGAAACGCTGTTCTTCTCGCCGGTGGACCTGGTACCGGAAAAACTGCGCTCGCGTTAGCAGTCTCGCAAGAACTTGGGACGAAGGTTCCTTTCAGACCGATAGTTGGCAGCGAAATCTTTTCTACAGAAATCAAGAAGACGGAAGCTTTGATGGAGAACTTTAGACGAGCGATTGGATTACGAGTTAGAGAGACGAAAGAGGTTTACGAGGGAGAAGTCACAGAATTGACACCAGAGGAAGCTGACAATCCGTTGGGAGGATACGGTAAGACGATTTCGAGCGTGATCGTGGGATTGAAGTCCGCGAGGGGAACAAAGAGGTTGAGGCTAGACCCCTCGGTCTTCGAGAGCGTCCAAAAGGAAAGAGTCGCCGTAGGAGATGTCGTTTACATCGAAGCAAACACCGGGGCGGTGAAGAGAGTCGGGAGGTCCGATGCATACGCCACTGAATACGATCTGGAGGCCGAAGAATATGTTCCGATCCCCAAAGGAGAGGTTCACAAGAAAAAGGAAATCGTACAGGATGTTACTCTGCACGATCTCGATGTTGCAAATGCGAGACCACAAGGCGGACAGGATATCATGAGCATGATGGGTCAATTGATGAAGCCAAAGAAGACGGAAATCACAGACAAGTTACGGCAGGAAATCAACAAGGTAGTTAACAAATACATCGACCAAGGCATTGCGGAGCTTGTTCCCGGCGTTCTCTTCATTGATGAGGTAAGCGTTTCCAAATAAATCATTTTCTGCACGACCGAAGCGCCGGGTTCTAATATGCGGTGTGCTGCTATTTCTAGGTTCACATGCTTGATATTGAATGCTTCACGTATCTCAACCGTGCCCTCGAATCGTCGATTTCGCCTATCGTCATCCTCGCTTCCAATAGAGGCATGACCAATATTCGCGGCACGGAAGACATCGTATCCGCACACGGCGTACCACCAGATCTCCTAGATCGTTTGCTCATTATTCAAACTTTGCCCTACAACGCCGAGGAAATCAAGACGATCATCAAATTGAGGGCAAAGACCGAAGGAATCAACGTCTCCGACGGGGCTCTTGAGAGCATCGCACAGCATGGCGTCAACTCCAGCTTGAGATATGCTCTACAGCTGCTCACACCGGCTTGGATTTTGGCCAAGGTCGCCAGCAAGCAAGAAGTCACGGAACTCGAAGTGCAGGAATGCGAAGATCTCTTCATCGACGTGAAACGCAGCGCTAAAATCGTTGCTGGTGCCGAACCGAATAGCTTTATCTCTTGAGGAAGCGGGACGGGCAGCAAGCTGAAGGAATTTTGCATATCGAATGCATGTTATTTTTATCGTGATGCGGGGTAATGCTGACGAATTAATGCTTCGGTATTTTCCTATACTTCACACAACATTCTGCACGGGTTGGAGTTTTTTGTGTACTGTGGAGGAACATGTTTATGCGAATCGATGTGGAGGAGGCCCTGTAAGCGCCGCGGGCGTTCCTTACCGGCCGTTTGCAGGGGAAGAGCACTGTTGCGGCTGTACATAGTCGGAATTTTCCTTTCCGTTTCGCCATTTAGACCGAGGCATTCTAATAGAAAGAAATCGTCCAGTGTTCCTTTGTTGTTTCAGTATTACTTAGAATGAGGGGCTGTGGGGTGCGGACTGCCATTCCATTGACATCTAGAAGCGAATCTGACAGGAAGCAAAAGCTTGGCCTCCAGACCGTGAGGCCAGAGCCATATCTGCGATGGAGGGTGGAGATCCAAGAGAAAGAAAGCGGCAAGTGAGAAAGAGGCGAAGTGGTTTCTCGTGGGAAGACACCAACACCATGGTCCAGGGACCAGTCTGATATCACGGCTTGCTGAAGCGAGAATCTGGGGGCACACCAGATATACGAGGTTGAATCCGAATGTTCTCATTTGCCTGTAGGCTGCAAGGTGTCGAACATGTCCCCAATGTCGGAACGCACCCACCACTATGCCAAAACCCCCTCAAGAGGACCCAGTAGATATATGTAGGCGTTGGAAGTTGCATATAGAGGCAGCTGGGGTCGGAGCTGGCTTCCTTGGCTAATCAACAGAGGCGTGATCTTTTTGGGATTGGTACCTACCATGATCTAAAGTTAGTAACTTTGTCGGCGGCAAAGAAGCTGCGAAACCAACACTAAAAGTCAGTGTCGTCTGTGCCGCATCGATACAGCGCGCGGGATTCACCGCCTCAGCACCGCTCACTGTAACATGTGCAAAAGCTGGGGAATTGGAGTTAGGATACCACGAAAAAAATAACAACGTGCAAGCTTTCTGTTGATGGGCAAACAAAAGGAATGGAGATCAAGAAAAATCACTCATTCGAACCCGAAATTGCAGGAACTCGGACAAGACAAGTTGAGTCCCAGAAACTCGGGACCTGAGGTGGTTGTATGCCAGTTTGAAATGTTTCCAAGGCCCAGGATCGATCTGGATTCCTGACCGGCAACGCAAAATCCATCACCACCACCAACATCGGTTGCAGCTAGTTAGCAGCTATGCGGGTATGGAGTACGTTCTATAACAGCTATTGGCCGCGGTTTCTGCATATCGATATCACACCGTCACAATCGGATAAAAGATGTGGGTTTCGATAGCCCTGTGGCGGAGTTAACACCAGCGGCTCTGTTTTTTTGTTTTATTGTCGTCTTCGTCGTCGTCTGCCGTCCCTGCCGTCCCATTCGTCTTACAAACTTAGCTTGTTCGATAACAAATGTTAGATTCGAATTCGCAATTGATATCGGAACGTTCCCACGTGGTTCGCTATATGTTGCAATACGAACGGCGATTCTTGAAACATGTGTATTTTGCTGCATCTTCTTTCCACAACATTGTCAAAAATCGAAAGAAAAGGTCGTCGATCTGAGAAGCAAAAAGGGCTTGCTTGCATTCCAGGGTCCCCCCTGACCTCGGGCTTGCATTTGAGAGCTAACAGATCCAAACTAGTTGAGAAGAGCTTGCAGCGAGTCCTGCGGGATGACCTGGAGTGGACCATCTTCCCACTCGCGCAGGGGGTATGTATGTCCTATCTACATACACAACTTGATTCCGAAAAATCCTGATCATAATCGACCCATGTCTACAAAAGGCAAGCTCAAACATGAACGGGGGAGCTCGATGCGCAGTTTGGGAGCCCTTCTTCGTATCCAACTTCCTGCAATCCAATGGTGAAGGGCACCGTTAGCCCTACCGATATGCAACTGTGCGGCACATCAACTGGTGCTAACGTTCTAACAGTCAGTTTAAAGTTTCTAGAAAATAATATGATATATTGTGCTGCAATGCACACTCGAATAACTATTGGCCAACTGTCTACGAGTATCACATAACTCGTCTGTCATTTCGAATTTCTGAAATTGGGGGGTGTTTGGAAGAGTTTCTCGGTCTATATCTCCCTCTTTAGTGTGCGTCTCGATCCACTTTTTGGTTAATTTACCGACAGTTTGGTACCGACTGGCCTAGCGCGAGACCGCGAGTACTATATATAACAAGTAACCGTTTTCAGGTTGGTCCGAATCAATTTTACTGCCAGTTGGAATATCTTCCCAATTGCCTAGTTGTCTTGAGAAATATACGGGGTTTTAGCCTAGGAATAAACCTAGTGCTCCGCCTACGAGACATCCATCTCGGATCAGGCATCGCCTCCCCCAAAACTCACTAAACTTTTAATCGCCCTTTCATTAAGCACTTACCGCGTCTTAATCCGTCTATTCGAGTGCTAACCATCCGAATCTTGGGAGGAAAAAAGCAAGAAATCCTGACAATCCGTTTCTGCCCAGAAATTGTTTTTCGATTGGGGTTCTCGTGACCGCCATACACACCCACACCCACACACCTTTAACCAACTGGACATTGTTATTTCGGCCAAACGTCCTAAATTCGAATGTAATTGTGAGCGGAGCAAAAGATCTTATCAGCCGCGCAGGACCGGTTCAAGACGTTTATAGCGTTAAAGATAGTGGACAAAACGTTAGGGTCATGCCGCCTTGCACCAGTGTGGAGATACATACATGTATGCACAAGACCCGAACCGTTATAGCTACTTGTACTATTTGCCGTCCGATGGCCCGTCTGTTTCGAATCCAACCCAGCTTGGTTTCTCCGGAATACAAGCTACAGGCTATTCTGTCTAACGCAACCCTACCAAGGTGCACCTCGATCGACCAGACCAGGATACTGGTAGCTGCAGCTATAGCTTCCAAGTTCGTCCGTTTTGAGGCGGTTATAGCCAGTCTAGCCTAGGGACTGTCTTGAACACTCAGTGAGTTCACTCGCCTACTTCTTCGTTTTAGATCTCCCCCTGTCCCCTTCAGTCAAGTGGATAGAAGACGTGGCGTCACCGTGCCTTTACGCGGCACAGCACTTGCCCTATCCCTGTACTGTGTACCACCGTAGAAAATAGAAGAGAACAGTTACCTTGCTGTCTTGGGATGACAATTATTGGAATCCTTACTGACCCGGGAAGGCTTAACATCCAGACGTCTCGAGCTCGCACTTACTTTGTGGTGTCTCGCAAAAACAAAGGTACATGGCACAAGTCGTTGAGAATACAATCGTATTGTTCTATATACGAAGGCTGCGGCTTGCCTTCTCCTGTTGCCCGTTTGTGACTGAGAAAGCAAAGAAAAGGCCCAATTTATCCACTTTCTAGACCTCTGCTAGAGCCAGGTTTTCTTTCTCTCTTTTGCCTCGATATTCCTAGATATACTTCCCTTTGCCATATTGAAAACCCTCTCGATATCAGATTACTTTCCTTCGTGTTAGATACACTGCCCCAGTTTCTGCTTTTCCCCGTTCTACTTCGTTCCCCCTAGATGCGAGTTCTATTATTATTACTCTCAGATGGGGTATATATTCACTCAGTTGTTCGATAATTCTCACAAGAATTCCACTATACCCCCTTCAGAATATATCGGTCACAATCAATCGCACGGCATTCGACTCCAGGAATACTATAAATTCCCAAAACCCTATCGACCACCGCCATTCGCGAATGGAATGCCACCTAGAAGCATACAACCGAAAGGGGTATCAGAATCTCAGATGTCTTCGTCTCACTCGAGTACACCTCCGGCACACATATGTCTATGTCAGCCAACGCCGAAGATTCCACGGCCTAGAAATGGTAAACTGCGAGCTCCTCTATCCCGAACTTCAGTTCGAATACACAACCCCTGCATATTGCCTGATACTTTTTTTACCATCTGGGGAGACCCGGTCGAACTAATGAAGGAGCGAGCGCTAACCCGGGTTTCAATGTTGGATTTTTGTTTCCAACAGCATTCATCTTGTTCCGCCAACATCATCATTCCGCTGTCATGGCTCAGAACCCTGGAAAATCGAATCCTGCCATCTCGAAGATCATCGGCGACATGTGGAAAAATGCGACTGAGGATACCCGGAAGGAATGGCAGAACCATGCTGACGTAAGTGTATCCATTTCCTCAGTGGAGCTCGTCGTTTTATAACATTCTTCCCGTCTTCTTGTACATGCGGGCTCGAACCTATTCATGAGCTGACGAGATTTGCTGCTGTCATACTAGGAAGAAAAACGGCAACATATGGCTAGGTATCCGGACTATCGGTACCAGCCTCGACGGTCGAACAAAAAGGGAAGCAGCGGTTCCACCCGAAGTCCCAATGACCCGTCCGGCGAACCTTCTCGGTGTTCGAGATGCGGGGGCAGAACTGGTGCCTATTCGGTAACTGATTCGTATCCTATTTTGCCCATTCCAACAGTTACGGCACCTTCCATGCCTGGGGGACCATCGAGAAGTGGCTCTATACACGGTTTACTTGGCCCATCGTCGTCACCATTTGGTCGACAGCCTAGTCCAGGGGAACACAAACGGAAACGAAGCGATGAGGTGGGTTACCACCATGGAGCAGAAGCTCTATTGCAACTTGGCTCGCATGAACGAGACTATCCATCTAGAAGTATGGCTCCTCCCACCTCCACTACTATCACCACCACCACAAAACCTCCAGCTCCACCAGAAAGAGACAAAATGATGGACACAAGCCCACCGCGGTCATTGAAAAGGAGACGGATAAGTAAAACAATTACTGTAAAAGAAGAAAAAGATGCACAAAACGAAATACCTCCTACAAGTTCTAGCAACCTTAAAGTTAACACAATTACATCTCGGGCAGCTACTTCTCCAGCTATGAGCTACCAAAGTGACCTCCCGCTTGCAGGGGACCGGCGTGCCTCCGACCCGGCGAACTACCGCCAATTCCAACAACGACACGAAATGTCATCGTTCGCTACAGATTATCTGGAGCCTCACCACTACTCTAGTCCACAGATGCATATGCAGCAAAGAAATCCAACAGCGACAGACCGTCAGCAGCCAACAACCTCAACACCAACATTGCCGGGTGTCGAAAAAATCCAACAAATACAACGAATCACAAGACCTTTATCGAATCGACCCTTCGCCTCTACCGGTGGCCCCAGCCAATCACCATTGCTATCTTCAGCATTGGGAAGAACATTCTTAATATCGGTCGAAGTAGGAGATGGTAGGCTAGCCGCCGAGCTCTCGTTCATCCTACATTCCGAACTTTTGGAACGGTTCAGAACTGTTGGAGTCCACCAACTCATGGATACTACCGAATGGCGACAATTCTTACAACATTCTAGTGGTGCAAGTCCCGAGGACCTGGCGTCAGATTACCTTCGCGCCGTTGCTGCGGCCAGACGACAGTTTGAAGCCATAGTTACGAATGCTGCGGCTACATATGATTATGGTGGCAGCGGACTGCCTTCGGGTTCTTCCGCGTCTTCGGCCGTTTCGCCGTGGGATCAACGGGACCACAGGCAACCTTTAGGCCCTCCAGGAGCGCAGTTTAGGACACCGCAGCCTATCATATCGATTTTGCAACAGTATATACTTACGCATTCGGCGACCGCTAGAAGGCGGCTCTCTCCAAATGGAAATGTAAGCCCTGTCTATACTTCGGAATGGTGCATTGATGTTTGGAGGGGAAGTCCTCGGCCTAATGTTACCATAGCCGTAAGGTCCGATGACCCGATGGGCGCGGTTCATGTTGAGGATCCAGCCCTTGGGTTAATCAGTATGCCATCCCCAACCGAGAATACTAGCTTGGGCGGGAAGTCATGGAAGTCACCAATCATTAGAAGGTTAGCATTTGAAATTACTGAGCTTATTACAAGTCGATATGGGAGCATTTGAGTCGAGTTTATTTTGATGTTTCAACTAATTACAAGCTTTATTTCTGTGTTTCAATTTTTGTTATTCATTTTAGTCATAATATTTATTCATTCTTGACGGCTTATAGAGGGGGGTTTGGATGTATATATTTAGTTCAGTTTCTATACGGCATCTGCGAACGCCATGCGCTCAATTATTCTAAATCGGGCCGATTAATCGATTGATACTTCCCGCGTTCCTTGCCTTGAGACCTCGTAAACTTCATCTTTTATCCAAAATATCATATATCCTGCTCAAACTCCCCTTCATCCTCATAAGCCTCCTCATCAATCTCAGTTCCTAGATCTATATCTTCCAAGAACTTCTTCCCAATAAGCTTCTCAGGCAAATACTCCTGTTTCACAATCCCATCCACATAGTTTGGCGGATACTTGTATTCTTTCCCATAGCCCAATGTTTTCATTAACGTAGTTGGAGCGTTGCGTAGGTGGCTGAGTGTAAGTTCGAGGCAAAGCAAAAGTCAAAATTATCATGTTAGTAATTGCAACCGATAACAAATGAACAGGGGTTGTTAAAACGAAAGGATGCCACATGAATGGGGTGAATCGATTCGAGATAATAAGACGTCGGGTTAAGGCGCCGAGGCTATTCTTTTTTTTCTTTTCCTTTTTCCTTTTTTTTTCTTTTTTTTCTTTTCGTCTTGTCTCTCATAAGCTTGCAAGGGAAGGGGTTGGGTAAGCAACTTGCGAGTATGTTGCGCAACTGCCTAAGCTAATCCATAGACGCTAAGTGGATCTAACTATGGTTCTTTTTGCTGTGCCATATTGTCGCAAATTTTTTTCCCGTGGAAAAAATACAGACCCGCATATGAGATGAGAAACAAAACATATTTAGGCAGCAGGGCCGAGGAGGTTGGGTTTTGAACAATGCAAGAGAAAAAGAGAAAAAGGGTATGATTTAGTACGTACAGAGGGATTGAGGCACTAGCAGCCTCTGGATCGGACTGCAGGAGCGCCAACACATTGTTGAGACCGCGGTATGCTCGGGTCGACTTCTTTGCGAGACAGAGCGCCACGGTACCTAAGTAAGTGTGTAATACAGGCTCTGTTAGGACTGCCTCACTCAGACGCCATGTATTGTTCTTGTGGAGGGATTGGTGGTATTACAATGGGCGAGGTTGATTCTGTTATGAGAAGGTCAGCCCAGTGGGTTTTTTTTTAGAGACATCGCGTGGTTGCACAAGCTTGTCGTAAGGCGGTAAATTACCTCGCTTCGGGCATTCCAACGTTCTGAACAGCAAAATGCGTTGCCGTAGCTAAAGGCAATAAAGTGTCTTGAAAACGTTAAACCCGGTCAATCGTTGATCCATGGTAGCCAAATCGAAATCTGGCTGGTATCAATTTGCGAAATGAAACTTACTATCTGCTAATCCGATATCTTCACTAGCCATAACCATCATCCGGCGGGATATGAATAACGGGTCTTCGCCACTTGATTCAGAACGTTAAGCCAAGGCTTCATATGGGGATCATATGCAAGTTCTCGCGACAGCGAAGGTGACTTACCTCTCGATCATTCGGCCAAGGTAATATAATGCTGCATCTGGGCTATGAGGGTGGGTTAGCATCGTATGGTTCGCAATTTGTGGGTCTAAATTAAGAATTATAGTTCATACTCGTTACCCCGCACGCTCTTGTGAAAGGCAGAGATCGTATCATAATGACCATCCCCTTGCCTGTCATAAACTAGTGTCCTCGTTAGCGCTTTCTTGAGATCCTCTTGCGTAAACCCCTGATTCGATCCGGTTTGGTGTTGGGAGGCAAGCTGGATCGATATTTCCAAAAGGTTTAACGCCGTTCTAGCATCGCCAGAAGCGAACTCGGCAAGGTAGGTTAACAGCTTGTCGTCCAATAGCGGCGGGATGTCACTTCGTTCCGGGAACTCCGATGCCAAAGCGCGGTCTAGGACTTTGAGCGTGGACTCCGTGGTTAGAGGTTTCAATGTGAAAACCCGGCAGCGGGAAAGGAGTGCGGATTGAACTTTGAATGATGGGTTTTCTTTGAACGATTATGTGTCAATTACGACCGCTTATTGTAGAATAGTAGTGGTCTAGCCTTACCAGTTGTAGCTCCAATCCTGAAATCGGGCCACCAGATTGTCAGAACCCACATTCAAAGCTTGATCAATCGGAGATCAATCTAGGTACTCACAAAATAATTTGACCACTTTCAACCGGCGCTACTAGAAGGGCGGACCAAAGTTAGTTAGCCCTGCAATCGACAAAAGCATGGTCCGACAGTAAACTTACAGAATACATCTTGTTGTGTCTAACTTCAATCTCTATTAGTTCCGAATATTCGCTTTGGCCATTGGTAGCTGGATAACAAGGTATGGATGCAACATTACCTTCGTAAACCTATGAATCTCATCAATGAACAAAATAGTCTTCCTTCCTAACAAGCCTAGCTCGCTTTTCGCCTGCTCAAAAATCTTCTTGCAGTCCGCAACATTATTCGTCGTCCCGGACAGTTCCACAAACCGAGCCTTCGTGCTCGCCGCTATCGTTCTAGCAATAGTAGTCTTACCGCATCCCGGACCACCCCAGAGGATCATACTTTTAACAGAGTCAGACTCTATCATTCGACGGAGGATACCATTAGGACCAACAAGATCTTGACCAAAGATGTTGTCAAGAGTATTCGGGCGAACACGTTCAGCAAGTGGCATCGCTGAGCGTGCTGAAGTAGTTTTTTGACGCTTAGCTGCTGGTGTGTCCGGATCTGCTACCCCATCATCTCCGAATGATTTACTGAGATTGGTGTTCCCACCACCCTGATCCGATTTTCTTGCATCGTGGCTTGATCCTTGAAACGGTAAAGAGAATGTCCTCTTTTGTTGAGACTGTTGTGGCTCTTTGGAAGCTGGCGACGACCCTAGCCAATCTTTGCCTCCCGCTGGACTTGAGTTTATTGTGGAACGTCCAGTAGTCGCGGAAGAAGACGGTGCAGGCGGCTTATTCTTAGCCAAAGCAAAGAACCCGGAAGCAGAAGTTTCAGACACATTTAGTTCCTCAGGACACCCTTCATCCAGATGTCGGTTTATGGATGAAAGAGCAATATCACGGTTGCAGACTGGACAGCTTATGCGTTGGGACATGGTTAGATTTGATGTTTGCCAGGAATATCTAACATTTGGGAAGCTCGTTAAAATCTCAACTCGAAGCTTGTTAGAAATCCGCGATCGAGTGTTTTTTCTTTGCAGTTTTGAACGTGGTAACGTAAATGGGTGGAAATTGAAGACGCGTTCAGGAGAAGGTTGGATTTTATGGGAAAATGTGTTGCATGTGGTGGCGGAATATTAGTCATCAAAAATTTGCCTATCGATGCAGTTCTGTCTGGCAATTATTATCATCTCATCCCATATCTCTAGCACTATCAATATTATTGTTATTTTACGACTATAGAGAATTGTTTGGTTCAGGTGTCCCCCGGCATCCGCCTGCTTAGGGAACCATGATTGAGATTCTTTTCATTAAGAAACAGAAGTGATCTCAACAAATTATACGCCGTTTGGAATCCGTATAGACACATAAAAGGAAGCGACATGAGATATAGTAATAAAAAAAAGGGAACACACAGAGAAAGGAGGATGAAAAATCGTGGGTGTTCTTATGGAATGCTGCATATGTATAGACGTAGGAGCATGTGAGTGTGAGAGAGACCAGCAATGTGATATTGCAGAGTCATAGTATAAGGCGGTAAGGAGTTTGAGAGAAACGGTCAAGAGAGAAATAAGAAGTGGCATTAAATAATTTACTGAGTAGCTGCCGGAGGAGCACCACCACGTCCACGGCCGAATCCGCCACGGCTATAAGGCGTGTTAGTCGCTATATCTTCAAATTATGGATAAATGGATCTGGGAAACCTACAATTCTGGCTTGAATTCACCTGGAGCACCACCTTCCTTGTCCCTTCTTCGGTAGCCGTCACGGTCACCACGGTCACCCCTCCTCTCTCGTCGGTCCTCACCCATCATTCCACGTGGTGGAGCGGTGCTTCGCTGCTGCTTGACGTGGGTAGCTGGGACAATCTCGCTTGGGAGGTGTAGCCATTCACGGAGGTAGTCGAGGCCAGCTGGGGTGAGGGTGTAGTAATAATATTGCCAGGAGAACTGAGTCTTGAGGTAGCCGCGGGAGGTGAGCGACTGGCAAGCCTTGATGACCTATTTATCGAATCAGGTTAGACTTTGGATATCCTTGGTGGATTCAAGTCGGATTTGCGAGCGGGTTACTAACGTAGAGGTTCTTGACGTCGAGCTCAGAGTGCTTAGGGAGGTTGTAGTCCTTCTTAGCAACCATGACACCCTCTGCATATCGAAGATTGCAGTCAGCATTTTCCCTTCAAATTATTCTCCAATTCCCGCTGAATCCTAGCTCCTTCATCCCATCATATATTCCAACATGTCGTGAATCGTTACTGTAATTATCGTTCAAACAGTGTCGTTGATAGGTTGCCACCAATCCCAAGATTCCAATCTTCATATACAATTCTTCTTCCAGCAATATATCGACAGAATGGGTATTTCTCACCTCGGAAGAGGTACTCGTGAATCTTCTTGCGATCCGACTTTGGGATAAGCCTGCATTGACCACCATCATCAGCACTTCCACCTTCAACTATCTCCAAAAATTCGCAACCGTCGACGATGCTTCGAAGTCGGAAAAAACGTACATCTTGAATGGCTTGGTATGGAACCGCGTCGACTATGAGTTCGGAAAGGTCGGAGAGGAACAGGTGTCGTTTCGACGATTGGCGGGATTTGATGATGTCGATGTTGAAGTTGCTGCTGCTTGCTTTCGACTATCCTCGTTTGCACACACAACTCTGCTGCCAAGACACTTCCAATTTTCGATTTGGCGGAAGGGGTTTGTGCCCTCAACGCGAGCTAGCCTGTTTAGGAAATATTATTAAATCAAACAAAAAACTGCCTCTTCGGGAATAGTATATATTTCAGCCTCCTTTTGGCAAGATCGAACATCAAGTCATCACCACCTCGTCCGAGCCCCGGTTCTCCACCTAACATCAACCTTTAAACCGTATCAGCCACGCGCATTAACACAAGCTATCACAAATTACGCAGCTAAATAGCCATGGCGACTACAAATATCCTCATCGAAACCTTCTCCGGCCTCGGCCTCCCTTCCACTCTATCCCTGCCTCTCCCGTCAGCCTCCTCGATATCCAACGTATTCTCCTCCCTCGATGCCTACCTCCCACCTGTTACGACACCCCTTCGCCTTACCACTACGAAGGGAGTAATCATCTCTCCTATATCTAGATCTCCGCTTTCATCTCTCCTCGATGACCTTACAAATGACTTCCTCACTCTCCGCCTTACCGCGCCACTCCCCGGCGGTAAGGGCGGTTTCGGGTCCCAGCTTCGTGCTGCCGGTGGACGTATGTCCTCACGGAAACGCAAGGGCCAAGAAAATAGCGACAGTTGCAGAAACTTGGACGGGAGAAGATTAAGGACCGTTAAGGAGGCAAAGGCACTTGCGCAATATCTCGAGACAAAACCAGATATGGATAAGAAGGAACGCGAGAAAAGAAAAGAGAGGTGGGAGAAGGTCATTGAGGCTGCAGATGAGAAGATCAGAGGTGGTGGAAATGTTAACCAGAGATTCGACGACGCGAGGTGGTTGGAGGAGAAGGACGAAGGGAGAGATAAAGCTAGAGAGGCGGTTCTGAGAGCTATGAAGGCGAATTCCAGCGCCGCGAGGGTACCAAGCCCATCCGGCCAGAGTTCTACAAGCGAAGATTTGGAGGATAACGACGACGAGCGAAACAATAGCTCCGAGGAATCCTCGAAGTCAAGTGAAGATGAGAAAGTCATGCCGGTTACCAAGAAGGCTAAGGTACAACCAAAGAAAATCTTCGGGTTCGATGAAGATGACGACTTTCTGTCAAGCGATGAAGAGGAGGAGGAGGTTTCTGGTAAAGGAAAGGCCAGGGCTTGAAATCTGTCGTTCAAATTTCCCTTTGTGCCATGCGACTTATATAATTTCTCTATCTTTTTGAGGTGTTGATGCGAACGAAGGAATAGGTTTTTTTTTTTTGGAAAGCGGGCGTTTCTAGAATTCATGTATTTTTAGACTGACGAACACCTATCGGATTGTAAAGCAAAAATCAATCGCTATTGTCTTCCTAGTATGTATGTACCATTTTTACCTGCTCGCTACCAGTACCGTACAGAGCACCATAATAATCATTATGCTATTTTTATCAAGGCACCCAATCCAAATTATATCCTAATTGAACACCAATGGCTGCCATACTCCGTATTTCAGCGCTCATTTAACCAAATTGCGGTCAGCTCCCTTTGTCCACTCCCGGAGGATGTTCTTCTTGACTTTGCCGGTGCTGGTCTTCGGCAACTCATCTACGATTTCGACCTCTCTAGGTACCATGAATTTGCTAATATCACTTTTATGTTTTGCCCACTCGATGATCTCATCTCCGGTAATAGGCCTGCCCGGTTGGATGGTCACAAATGCCTTTGGCCGTTCACCCCAGTGGGAATCCGAAACAGCTACAACAGCTGCCTCTAAGATATCCGGGTGATTTGCAAGCATCGATTCTAATGCTACCGATGATATATTCTCACCACCTAAAACTTAGTTAGCGAAGTATTCTCTTTCTTATCCACTAGACCGCGAATCTACTCACCACTGATAATGATGTCCTTTGCTCTATCCATAATCTGAATAGCGCCATCCTCATGCCAGACCGCCAAATCCCCACTGTGCAGAACCCCACCGGCAAACAGCTTCTTCGTCGCCTCGGGATTTTTGTAGTACCCCTTAGCACAGATATTCCCAACAAATACAATCTCTCCAATCTCCTTGCCATCTTTCTTAACATCGATAACCGTTCCCTCTAGCACATTCTCCCCGGTTCTAATCACTCTGAGTGGCAAACTGGTGATAAAGCCATGCCCTTGCCTAGCCATCTTCGCAAACCGTTCGGAGTCTGGTAAGTCGTCCCAAGATGGCATGTAATAACCCTTGCTGATTGGGCCATAGGTCTCCGTCATGCCATAGACGTGTACGGGATGGAGATTCAAGCTCGTCATCTGCTGGAATAGATGCGCAGTTGGTGGACTTGCGGCCACAGTGATTCTAACGGGATGTTCCAGCTTAACCGCCTCCTTTGCATTGCATAGCAATGTATTTACCGTCGGCGCGGCGGCGAAATGGGTGATTCCCTCCTCCTTCATCAGCTTCCAGATCAGACTATAATCGATCTTCCTCAGACAATAGTGTGTTCCTCGGACCATTGTCACAGACCAAGGGAAGGTCCATCCGGTTGCATGGAACAGCGGTAGGGTCCAGAGGTACTTGCATCGCCCGCGGTGGTAATTTAAGCCGCTTTCTACAACGTTTCCCAGAGCAGCGAGATATACACCCCTATGGGTGTACTCAACGCCCTTCGGGCGAGCGGTGGTGCCGGATGTGTAGGCGAGCGAGAACAGGGCATCCTCGTCTTGCGCTTGGGCCTCGAGACCGTCCCACCCCTTCGAACCAGAATGAATATCGATTTTCAGACCCTCGAGAACGGCTCCGTCAAATGGGCCACAAAGTTCTCCTTCTACGGCATCAGTGTCCGTGTCCTCGATGATAACAGTGTCAGGGTGTAATTCCCGATATTTGTCCAGCAGTCCTAGGAATTCCGTATCGACAATGATGGCCTCGACCTCGGCGTGATCAAAGATGTAGGATATATCATCCTTCTTTAATCGATAATTTATTGCAACGGATACACCACCTGCAGCAGCGATTCCAAAGTAGGCTTCAAGGAAGGCAGGGGTATTTGGTGCGAGAATCCCGACACGTTTGAAATTGTGGGCTTTAAGGTAGTAGGCGAGACCCCTAGCACGGTCTGCAAGTTCTTGGTATGTTCGACGAAGTGTTTTGTTATTGGCCGTTATATGAACGACAGCCGTAGCATCCGGTTCGATCGCAGCTGCACGTGGTAGGAAGTAGGTTGGAGAGAGTGTATGAAGGTGGGTTTTCTGGCCCTGGAATGGATTGAATGAATTCCCGGCGGCCAGGAGCTGGGATGCGAGCTGAGAAAGACGAGAAACCGCGCCAGACATTGCGACTGATATCGATATTGGTCTCGATGTTGATATCGACGGATTGCAGCGAATTTGAGAATTAAGACCTGATGGTTCCCGTAAGCCTAACTATCCCCCTCTCGGGCTGGGTGGCTACCCTTTAAATACATCCTGCCCAAAGCAGAACAGAGAGGAATGTAACAGCTGCAGGTGAACCTCGGCGCGGACATTGAATGTGGAGGAGCCAATTGGCGAGCATGCAAGTGTGTTGCGCCCATTCGCCCGGCGTGTCGTTGGTTGGGATGGCCTGACAAAAGAAAAACCTCCGATTGAACTTCAACGTCACTGTCACCGTCACCGCCAAAACCTCATCGGATTCCAGCCACTGCTGTACATAGAACCAGACCCATCTCCACTCTTCGACCATCGTCCAACGATATACCGTCAAAATGAGAGCAACCCAGGCTTTGAGAATGCGCCCAACTGCTATGTTGAGGATGCAGCAGACCAGGACTGTCGCTATGAGGCAGAGCCCGATCCTCAGGATGGCTGTCCCGGTAGGATCCTCGGTCTTCCATCATCTTCTACCGACCTTGCTAACGATAGTTTGAACGTATACAGAAAGAGGAACAAAGCGGTACATACCCCTCTTTTCTCTCCGAGACTGAATTCACTTTATATGACAGACCGAATTCCTCATCTCGAATTCCCGCTCCGAGACATCCATGCCGAATTGGATGCCGTCATACCCCTCCACCGATATATATTCCTGCCGGGTACTATTGGAAGTCCATATACTAACAGCCCGACGGTTTTTTTGGATAGGGCACACCATCACTCAACGTCTTCGTCGTATCAAAGATGTTCCAGTCGAATTGATCCCTCTTGCCGTCGTCATCGGGTGAGTCCCAGAATCGATATAAACCATGGCAGATCCGGAATCAGAAGTGCTAACACGACCATTGCTTTATAGTGCCGCTATTGTTGGTATGTAAACATTCGTGGACATCTTTCATCGACCCCAAATTCGAACTTTCTAACTTTTTTATTTTCAGCCGCCGGCTACTCCATGGTCAACAAACTCACGACCGACAAGACTCTACGCCTTTCCCGCCAGGCTAACAAGCACTAAATTTGATACGTGTTTTCATTTTTGTATTTTTGGAAGCCTGCGGATGCGGTGTTCATGGTAGATTGTGGGTGGAGGATGGGAAACTGTACAAATGATTAAGTCTTATTCTGTTGAAAATATTCGTTCAGTCGCTTGTCCATCAGTGCAAAGCATGGAATGCGAAAAGAAATTGATAAGACGTGGGTGGTTCATCTTCTTTTCATCATTATTGCGATCCGTCGTGTCTATTTTCTGGAAAATTTGTGTCGCGATGTCGGGAACGGTCAAATTTTCAAAGTCTCGTCAGATCTAAATATTCCATCAAATCATTTACGTACTCGAAACCGTGCACCTAAATGCATAGGATACTGATTTTAGAGTACCCGAGCCCGAATTCAATCAGAGAATTAGATTACATATCATTTCTTGCATGATCTCGACACTACAACGAGGGCCCCCAATACATACACTGCCCTATACAATTATCCCTAACCACCAATTCACCAAGCATACTTCTTATTCTATCGTTTTCAGGCACTGTAGCCCTTTGCCCTCAGCGAAAACATAAGCATAGCCTCGAATCCAGGCGACATAAACACTAGTCTTCGTTGCATCTCCACGACTAATTACCCTGGCCGTCCACTGCTCATCGAATCTATAAGCTTCAGTGGTTTCGAGTGTATCAAAGTGTGCTAAAGTGTTTCCCCTCAGACCAGTCAGTATGCTAGCGGCTAGCCTCCAGACTATAGCTAAAGTAGCTATTTCTGTGTCATTTTAATATTAAATGTATTTCTTTCTTCGGCTGATACCATCGATATCTTAAATTTGATTTTTTGTCAACCAGCAACCTTATAAGCCTTAGAATGTCATTGCAAACGTCCGGGTTTCGAATAGCTATTGTGGATCCATGGGATATTGCCATTCCGTTTGCATATCACGAATGATCGGCATTCGGACCTGGAACATAAGAACAACCAAATAACACGAAGAAGCGAGGACCCTGAGAGATTTTGAAAGTTTAGATTGACGCATGTTAGAAGAACGTTACGGTTGCACGGTATTTTGATGCGAGTTTAATCATGCATATATGGCAAAGGTGCATCTGACGTAAACTTCGAACGCAAATAGTGGATCTGATATCATGATGTCATGATAGGATTTTGACCAATTGATAGCCGTTTAAAATTTGCATTTACTCCATAGATCTATATATAAAAGCCGAAAATGCATCTACATCTAGATGGACATTGAATTTAAGACGTACTGGCGCGCAATTTAAGATGAACGTTTAAAGATATATGAAGTCATATTATATTAGAGCATTAGATGATATTAGGAAGGAGATAATATATTCGTGACTAATTGCAAGTGCACGTATGGGCCGGTGACTAGCTGTACGGCCATAGTTAGAGCTCATGAATTATATTTCCAAGCTATAGCCCAGCTCTTAGCTTCTGGTAGTGCGTAGTCCAGGCCGACAATTTTCAGGCCAAACTGCAACCGTAACATCCGGCAATCCAATTAGACTCGAGCTCGGAACATAAACTATGTCTGCAAGCCTAATGTTCTTGTCCTTGAAGCAACCGCATAAATATCTTGGGGTGCGGGGAAATCTGGCTTATTAAGTAGTTACAAATGTTTATTCATAGAACATTGGCATAATGCCTGTTCTGCGGTATGTACGTGGGATGGCTGTAATCATCGGGCAATTAACACGTACTAAGGCTGAAGTAGGCAAGGAAATAGGTGGCTAGTTAGCATGGTAGTATTAAAGCTGGCGACTAAAGAAAATATGATATGATTTTCAAAGATCGAACGAGCACCTCCCACTAAAAGCTGTTAAGAGAGCTCATAGGTCCCCAAAGCAGGCGCGAAGAATAGTGGCTTACTCTAGCCCCGGTTGTACGCCTTCCCAAACGGGTCTTCGTCGATGTTAGCTTGCATTTATTCCCCGTTGATCTAAAAAGGATCATACACGTAGTACACGCCGGTGCACCAGGTGGGGTCCCAATGTAAACTAGACGACCCTTGCATACGATTGCATGATAATACCCGCGAATAAGGTATAGATACCAATCCAACCACCAACTTTATCACTCTGGAAAGGTACAGTACGTACCCCAACCCCTTCCGCAATTTAAACGTTTTAGTGTCTTTCGTAACGATCTCCTCCGGGAAAGTTCCAGACCACCCTTATGGGTTTGATTTCTCTTTTTAGGCCTGCTAGGTAGGAGACTAGGCCCCGTTTATGTAGCTATCACCTCGATGACCGAAAAGCAAATAAACAACGCTATCAATCGAGGAACGACGGAGGACACGAGGCCACGCTCCTGGGTATAGTTGTGGCATAAAACTGTTTTGGGTGGGTTCTATGCGTGGCAGAGGGAGATGTGATAAGTGGAGAGTTAGAGGGCTGTTTCTAGTATTGCATAGAACAGGTTTACTATACATGGCCCTACATATATCGATATGCAGGTGCTCATTGAGTGAATTTTTAATTGAATGTGGTTGGGTCCGAAGTTGTCGGAGAAATTGTATGGGGAGAAAATCTTTAATTACAAGTCCCTTCTTCCCCAATGGAGTTTTAAGGGGACACATAGACCTTTGAGATTCGCCACAGCGCAAAGGGGCGAAATGTTTGAAGATATAGTTTAATTTGCGAATCTGAAAATATCTTTCGTATTGCATATTGGGCAGTAGATCTATAGATCTAGATCGTAAAAATGACACAGAGAGAAATGCGTTGGTATCATTTGTGCTATGTACTTTGCAAATGAAACGAATTTTCCGTCAAAAATACACCCGCTGGTACCGTATGCAAGCCAAAGAAAAGCGAAGAGACGACGCTTCCAAGATTATACAATATATAAAATACACATCTAGTGAGATATGCAAGCATGCTTAATGCCAAAGAGAAGTAACATTAAGGATAGATAAAGGACATTAAAATGTAAAGCAAAAACTCCAGTCATTAGATTATACAATATCAGAGATAAAGGTTTTAAACCTTGTTCTTCATCCTAGCCAACTTCCACGATAGATCGAACTCCGGAACTAGTATTCTTCGTTTGCTGATGACACCGCTTGGGATTGGCTCGCGCTTGAAGATTCTCTTGACGTGCTGGCCGTTAGGACAGCCGCTTGGTGCTCTCATGCAAACTGGTTCGTCGCCGCAGCAGGTTCCAGGAACGCATGTCCAGCCGCTTGGGCAATCGGAAGACTTTGAGCAGATGTCACCCTCGCAGTTGGAGGAGACAGTGCAAGTGCGCTGACCTTCGATATTCAAGGTACAGATACAGGTAGACTCGTCATCGCAGAGATGACCGCCACCTTCCTCGCAAAGAGAAGTGGTTGCGATACAGCCGGCACAGGCGCCAGCTTGGCAGTAAGTGCTGCAGACATTGCCGCACTTTCCGCAGTGGTTGTTATTGGTGAGAGGGTTGAAGCACTTGCCCTCGCAGAAGATGTATCCAGTTGGGCAGGAGATTACAGTTGCAGTAGAGGCAGGGATAGTGCTGGTCTTGCTTACGACGGTAACCCTGGTTGATATCGAAGTGATTGTCTTGGTGGAAGTTGAAGTCACGGTCACAGCACCTGTCGTAGACTTGGTCTTGGTAGAGGTCGATGTCTTTGTGCAGGTCGAGGTCGAGGTCTTGGTGGTGGTCTTGGTGGTGGTCTTGCCGCCGATGGTCTTGGTGCCCGGCTTGATACCCCAGCATGAGCATGCGGATGTGTACCGGGGGGCATCACAAGCGCTAATGTATGATGGCATGTTATCAATGCGAACGCAGACATAGTATCCCTTCTTGAGTCCGGATCCGCCCTTCAAAGCTGGATTCCACTTGAGCAGATTGGCTTTGGTAAGGGCAGTTGGTGCCTTGGAAAACCTCTTGACGATGTTGTCGCAATTGTCGTTTCCTTGGACGTATCTCCAGCCGACGCAGTTCTTGACCACTCCGGGCTGAATTGGGCTAGGGTAGGAACTAGCGCGAGGCTCAAGGATGTCCGCATGCTCTTGCTCGAGATAGAGATCTCGCTTGAAAGCTGTAACTGCTGTAGCTACTGGGGGTGAGATAGTAGTGGTAACGTCACCGACTGTGACTTTAACCGTCGTAGTTGTGCACGATGTCACAACCTTTGGAATAGTCGTTTTTATAACCTTTACAATAGTCTCTGTCTTGACTTTCCCAGCAGTTATTGTAACGGTCCTCTTGACGGTCGTTGTGATGACCTTCTTGGTTGTCGTGGTCTTCCACTTGGTCGAAGTGCCTTTGTAGGTGGTCTTCACTAGGTACTTGGTGCAATCGGCTCTACGTTGACTCTGTAGGTAATCACCATACCTATCACCTGTGACTTGTCTGGCGCAGTTGTCGGCATTGCAGCATCCACTAACGAAGGATAACGCCTGCGAGAGCAGGACGAGGGCGAAGGTTACCTTCATCGTTGTGAGGAGAGATTATCGAGGGCAGAGATTAAAGATTAGATATTATACAATACACTTGCGCGTATGAATATCCTCCCGATTTGGCAGTGCAAGGTAGCTTCGAACCTTAGCTGTGAAGACTTGATCCACTCTCTTTCAAGTTGAACCTCTGGGTTGAACTCCGAAGAACTTGCAACAGAAGGGACGCAAAGACCTTTTATACACCCCTATACGGTAAGATGATGGAGAGCTGATCTTTCCGGTGGGCCAGCCGCAGAATTATGCAGATTTGACAAAAAATACTAACATGCACACCGGCTAGATTGCTCTCCATCCACCTTCTTGCGGAGCAAAACTCGAATGAGGGCCCGAGGCGCGCTGGCTCCGAACGTCTTGGACTGTCTAAGTTTAGGTTGGATCGTGGGCACATCAAGGTCAGCCCGTCCAGGGTAGCTTCTCCACACACACGTGCGTTTCGCTGAGGCTAACGCCTCTATTGTGGATTCAGACTAGCCTTGGTCCTGGATAGACATCGTTCGTACTGACCGGCGACCATATCGGCCATCGCCACTTTGACATATCTTTCCGTCCCTTTCTCTCACGAACAATGTTTGAAGTAAGATTAGAACTGGATAGAATTTCCATTGTGATGATCGTGGTGACCCAAATAGCATGAGGAAAGGACATCTTAGGTTCGTAAAACCAATCCAGGCCCCGAATAATTTCCTTCCTAACGGCCATTTGATTATGGGAGGTTGAACGAAGTGGAGACGTTGGAAACACAATTTCGGCTGGACGAACTCTATGCAGGGCGATTGGGAGTAAAGCGCCGCGCTGTGACGGAGCAAGACTCTGGCGGGCATCGTCGCCTGTGTCTTGGCGCTGCAAGTGCTGGACCTGCTCCTGGCATCATTCCTCTTTAGGACGAGGAAATGAGAAAAATTCCGTGCGGCTACCAAGCTAGCAGCTTCGCGTTCCTGGTATCGACAAGAATATCGGCATATATGTACATATAGCTGCGACGAAGTATAGGAGGTCACCCCGTATCATATTCATGGGTGAAACGTCGATGGTGTGTATATTTTTGTATCGATGGCTGGTTTCAAGCGGAGGTACCTAGGTGTAGGCAGAGGCAGATGCAGTCTCATATGCACGACCAGATCTTTGCCTCCGGTTCCTTTGCTGCCTTGTTCTCTCTGCATTTCGCCCAAGTTTGTTCCTACTAGAGAAGAATAAAATGTGTCTTTTAAGAACTCTTGTTTGGTCAGCCATAATCGCCAGCCAAAGGAATTCGTAATGGAGTGTGCGAGAAGATAGAAACATTCCCCGTGCTAGCGGACCAATCCACCCTATCAGATGGGGCCCAAGCCTTCACAGGGTTTCATACGACAAGCCACCACACACCCAAGAACATTTTTGACAACTACATTTTGTGTTCAACTTTCAGCTTCCTTTGTTTTCCTTGTGGAACAGAAGCGTAAAATAGTTTCGGCTATGATAGGTACCCGGTGTACCCGGTCGCTCATGTCAAAATCTTGCACAATACATGTACACATAGGTAGGTGACAAAGCGACAAGGTGACATTCAGGTCAAAAGCCGAATCGAAGATGCAGTACACAATTATCCTTGACAATCGGAGAAACGTCTATTGGAGGAAATGGCCATAGGTAACATTGACGTGCCATAGAAAGCTCCCTCCATTGGGCGGATAACCAGAAGGCGGAATGCTTGTGACTCTGTAAGAATCGAGTCGAGTCGAGTTTTCCGATGCAATGCAATGGGAGGGGTCGTCGGACGCACTTATGATATGGATCAGCCCATCTGAGTGTATCACAATATCACCAGCCTCGCGTGAAGTCCATCTTTGTGGCACGTTGTGGCTCACGGGCCCAAACCCGATAGACGAGATGTGCCATTCAATCATGCATATGTATACGCTGTTATCGCAGAAATTGCCTCGAAGCACCTAGATGTCAGTAACATTAGCATTGCATTACATAAATGCCCACCCACCACTACACCAGCATCCGTCCGCAAGTCGTTGGTGTGCCGTAGCTGGCTGTAGTTAGCATGGTTTGCCGCTCCCAACAAACAATTAGTAACATAGCCCTCCCATTTGATTGGCCGGTCGAAGTCTTCCCACCCAAGTTCGACTGCCCAACTCGGACAGGTCTCGAAAGTGACGTCGGTTGGTACCTATCACGACATTTAATTTCTGCGCCGTTACAAGGTACAGACACCACCGTAGCTCAGGACGGCTATCGATATTGATAATGGCGTTTTCTAGCTCAGTCCAGCTTATCTCGATCACAGATTGTTTATATTGAAAATATTATATAAAATTTTGGCTAGTCGATTAGGTGAACTGGCGCCCCGCTCTAGCCAACAGTCCCTGGCGGGGTCTGGCTTGTAAAGTAATCTTTCTAACGGAATCGACGGGTACTTCCCATTCCTCCCATCTGGATTTCTTCTGCTGCAAGGCAAGAGAAAAAAAACTTAAGCTCGATTGCCCTAAACTCGTCTACAAGCATTCCTTCTTTCGTTAGAATACCAGTCCACGTTTAACAGCTCAGCAACTCGCCTGCATTGAATAGAACCAACCGACCAGCATACATTCCCTCAACGTTTATAAAAGCCTAGGCCACAAGCCGACACCGGTGAAAGAAACTCTTGCGACTTGAGCAAGAAGGTTAACGGTTTCCTCCCACTAGAAGTCCTTAGCTTTCAAACTAAGGATTCGCGTGCTTGTTACCCATTCAAGTTAGCATATCTAACGGTAGCTTGCCAAGTCTCGCGAGTCTATCGACCATTTTGCCTTCGGTCGACCGTCTTCCAAAACTGCTTGTCCAGTTTGATATCAAGCCGAACTTCCAACCGTGACAATGGTTGTTCACGGCAATTACGAGTATTTAACCGAGGAGGAGAAACGTCTCAAGGAAGATAAAGAGAAAACCAAGTATTGGAAGAAATGGGGACCTTACGTTAGCGAGCGTCAGTGGGCTACCGGTAAGGGCTATCTCTAAATACACACAAAAGACTCATGATGCTAATATTATTTTAATTTTCAGTGCGAGAGGATTACTCGTGAGTATATTTGTTGCCTATGGTGTCAGTGGATTGGGGCTAATATTAGTTCCTGAGGAATTCAGGCCGGATGGTGATGCATGGAGCAGTAAGTGGCCGCTTACAGCACTCATTGGTCTCAAATCATGTCTAACACATCGGATTTGAATAGATTTCCCACACAAGCACGCACGCCTACGTACCTTCCGATGGGGTGAAGACGGAATTGCAGGCGTTTCGGACAATCATGGTTTCCTTAACATCGGGTTTTCTTTCTGGAACGAAAAAGAGTGCGTCCAAAGCCTGATACATATTTTATATTGGTGCATATTATTGATTGAATTATAGCCCATACCTCAAGGAACGTTTGTTCGGGTTATCTAACCCTCAGGGAAACCATGGCGAAAGTATCAAGGAAGTTCACTTCCATCTTGACAATACGCCAACGGTATGGATGCTTTCTAGAAAACACTTATTGATATTTGCTAACTTTTTTACAGCATTCGTACATGAAATTCCTCTACAAATACCCGCAAGGACAGTTCCCTTACGAGAAATTGGTAGAGGAGAACAAGAAACGGGACCGAAACATGCCCGAGTATACAATCTTTGACGCCGGTGCCTTCGAGTATGTAGCTAATGACTTCCTTCGAACAAAAGAGATGTACTGACAATACATTAGTGACAACCGCTACTGGGATATCTTCATCGAGACTGCCAAGGATGGGGAAGATGAAGAGGAGCTACTCTTCAGAGTTACAGCTTACAACCGTGGGCCCGAACCCGCTCCTCTCCATATTGTTCCTCAGATATGGTTCCGGAATACCTGGGCATGGGGCCGCGAGCCACCAGAAAAGAAGCCATACATCACGAAGCAGGCTGCAACTATTGCACAAGCCGAGCATTGGAGACTTGGGACTCGATATGTCCAGCTCTCTCCATCACCCGGCGTTTCTGCCGACGCTGCCGACGTCAGCCCTGAGCTGATATTCACCGAAAACGACACGAACTTCGCCAAGCTCTACGGTGGAAACAATCCTACACCTTATGTCAAAGATGGGTTCCATCGTTATATCGTAAACCAAGAGCTCGGAGCCGTCAACCCTGGAAACGTTGGTACAAAGGCCGCTGCTTGGTACGCCTTTGACGAAGCCGACGGTGTCCCACCTGGCGGGTGCGCTGTCGTTCGGTTCAAGTTTAGCAGAGTCACCGAGCCTGGGGCTATCGATGAAGAACTCTTTGACGAAATTGTTGAAGCTCGACGGTGCGAAGCTGACGAATTTTATTGGAGACTGAGCCCTCTCCCCATGGCTGACGACCTCCGAAATATCCAGCGATTGGCGTGGAGTGGCATGCTGTGGACGAAGCAGTTTTACCATTTCGTTTGGGATCACTGGGCTAATGGCGACCCGTCCCAGCCGCCTCCGCCAGAAGGCAGGAAATACATTCGAAATCACGCCTGGAAACATCTCTATATTGACGATGTTCTCTCCATGCCAGAGTCTTGGGAATATCCATTCTTCGCTGCTTGGGATACCGCCTTTCACTGTATTCCGTTGGCTATGATCGACCCTGAATTTGCCAAAAAGCAGCTTGATATTTTGACAAGGGAGTGGTACATGCATCCAAATGGGCAGCTTCCTGCTTACGAATGGAATTTTAGCGATGTCAACCCACCTGTCCACGCATGGGCTACATTCCGTACGTTCAAAATCGAACGAAAGATATATGGAAGAGAGGACCTCGACTTTTTGGAGCGAGTCTTCCAGAAGCTTTTGCTCAACTTCACGTGGTGGGCTAACCGAAAGGACCCGGAGGGAAAGAACGTCTTCGAAGGAGGCTTCTTGGGTCTTGACAATATTGGTCTTTTCAACCGCTCAGAGCCTCTCCCAACAGGAGGTGTTCTTGAACAAGCAGACAGCACCGGTTGGATGGCTTTCTACTGCCTGAACATGTTGAATATTTCCCTTGAGCTGGCGAAGCATCGTCGAACATACGAAGATATTGCGTCAAAGTTCTTTGAACACTTTATCTTGATTTCCGATGCTTTGAGTTACAAACGCGGAGACCGAGAAACATCCCTGTGGAACGAGGAAGACGGTTTCTACTACGATGCTATTTCTTGGGGAGGTCCGTGGGCTCAGCAATTGCCTGTCAGGTCTCTTGTTGGCTTAATTCCATTGTATGCTTGCTTGACGCTTGAGCCGGAAGTTATGAAGCGTCTGCCATCGTTCAAGAAACGATTTCAGTGGTTTGTGGAGAATCGTTCGGAGGTTGCTGAACGTAACATCCATAGCATCAGGCAACGTGGTAAAGGCCAAAGAATTTTGTTAGCTCTGGTTAACAAAGACCGCTTGATCCGTATTCTACAAAAGATGCTGGATGAAAACGAGTTTTTCTCAGAGTATGGCATTCGATCGTAAGTTAAACCCCCTACATCTAAATGTATTGCACACAAACTCATTTTATCCGACAGACTTTCGAAGTATCACAAGGAAAACCCGTACTACATGGACGTCAATGGGCAACAATTCAAGGTCGACTACGTTCCAGGAGACTCCAACAGCGGAATGTTCGGAGGAAACAGCAACTGGCGTGGTGTACGTATTCTCGACCCAAGAAACACAAGTGATATAGCTGACTTTAGTATTAATTGTAGCCCATTTGGCTCTGTGTCAATTTCTTGCTTGTTGAATCGTTGCTTCGATTCTACATGTACTATGGAGATACCCTTAAAGTAGAATGCCCTACCGGATCCGGAGAGTATGTTCATCTCGGTCATGTTGCGGAGGAGATTCAACACCGTATGCAGCACATCTTTACTAGGGATGAGCGAGGCAACCGCGCCTGCAATGCGGGAAATAAGTTGATGAACCAAGATCCACACTGGCGAGATTATATGTTCTTCCATGAGTTCTTCCACGCTGATACCGGCGCTGGCCTCGGAGCATTGCACCAAACCGGGTGGACTGGGCTTATCGCTAAACTCATCCACGACACGGGTATCAATTGTCGCCTCCCGCGCACTCCTCGCACACCTTCAACAGCCGCCTCACATTACTTTGACGAGTCTTTCTCAAGGGTCATACGTCCAAAGATGTCAAATGTACGTCGTGCTTCAACCCGTAGTATCGGAGCCCGCAGCGACATTGCCCGCAGCGACGTTCTGAGCGACGACGCTAGTGACGATTGGACCGGCCTTGGTGAGGATGAAGCGCAGGAACGAGCCCGTGAGCAAGACGACCAGCACGTGCTTGACTACGTTACTAGCCAGCTCAAGCGGGTGCAGACTCACGGGTCTGTCTTTGACGATGAGGATGAGTTTGAGAGTCAGCTTGACTAAGCTCTGTCAACGACTATGTGTTACCCGGGCAAAATACGCTTCGATTGGTTTGTTTCATTTGGTTATTCTGGATTCACACTCGTGGGTTCATTGGCATTCGACTAGAAAACGCAAAGGGCACTTCAAGAGGTTAAAGCATGCACGGAGAAGCAGCGTTTGGGTTGTGACTTTTATTTTTTTAACATTGGCGGATCAATTGGGATTTGCAATCGGCGGCTATTTTTTTAATCGCTATGGTTTGGTAGTTTGCTTTGTACTGCATTAGACTGGTTTCGTTCTGCTTCATAGTTTACAGTCACCACCTTGATTTGATTTCGGGTTTATATCTAGTTATTTATTGTCAAGTTGGCAAGCGTATTAGAAAATTTTCGGCCTATTCCACCCCGATTGTATTTTGATTGACAAAGAAAAAAATGCCCATATTGATAATTACATGGAAGATGACGATTCACCCCAACTCTCTTCTATTCTACAAACCCCCATATTTTTTTGGACCACGGTCTCTCTGAACCACCTGCGAGGAAGGTATATTTATAGAGCATCGGTCAATAGCTTGTTGAGCTTGGCAATCTTGGAAGAGACGCTGAGGTCAATTGTCCTGCCACCAATTTCAACAACGAGACCTCCGAGGACTTCCGGGTTGACCTGTGTGTGTAAGAATATATTGTTAGTAAGCCCGGTTATATAGAAAGAATTTATATATATGAATAGCGTCATAGATGCCATATGCCTACCTTGTTGACAACCTTCAACTTCTGACCCTGCTGGATATACTTGCTCTTTCCGATAGCGGCCTCCAGACGTCCAATGGACTTCGGGTCCAAAGCCTGGGCAGAGGTAATGGTCGCCTCAACCTCACCCCTATGCGCACCCATCAAGACGCCGAACTTCTCAGCGATACCGCCCAACAATCCCAATCTGTTGTTCTCGGCCAAAACCTCGAGCAAGTTCTTGAAGTTCTTGTCACCGCTAGCACCCGGGACGACCTTTTGGATCTCGGCAATAAGAGTGGACTTGTCGGATGCGGAAAGAGTAGGCGAAGAGATGACGCCGGTGAGTTTTGGGTCCTTATCCAAAATGTTTTTTAGGGATTTGAGGGATTTGTCGACGGTGTCGAGAGTGGAGTTTTTGGCGGAGGCGATGTACTAGAGATATTTTTTTGATAGTTAGTGATTGGATGGTAGAAGGGCATATAATTATTGATATAAAGAAGGACAATTGATAACATACAAGGGAGGAAGCGTAGGTGCCATCGATGCCGTAAAGGGCTACCGGGGGTTTGGCGTCGGCTGCTGCTGCTGTGGCGTACGTCCGAAGAGAAGAGATGACAGCAGCGCGAGGGGCAATTGGGTTTGCCGCGCGGGCTATCGAAGTAACGGTGCGAGAGAGCATTGTGGGAGGAGTGATGAGTAGAGAGTTTTGAGAAGGGGGTTACCGGAAGGTCGTAGTGGGGGGACGTATATAGAGGGGGGATATACGAGTAGTTTTGACGCTAGGTTTTCGTTCTTTTCGGGTTGACGTTGTGCTTTGCTTTCCGAGGCGGTGATAAAATTTTGTCACGTGACCGACGGGTTTAACAACGCAGGCCAACGCAGGCTGCCAAAATTGACTGTTGGAATTGAAGCAGGCTCCCGTCTGCCCGGCCTCGCATTGCATTGCATTGAGACTCCATGGATCCCATAAGGCCTATAAGGCCAAAGACGTTGGATCCGATGCCCTCTTCTAGCTTCTTGCATAGTTGTCTCCTTGTTTCTTTCGAACTATTAAAACCCTGCCAAACCATCGGCCATGATATCATAATATGATTATTTCATCCCATAGAAATTTCACTAGACAGATGAAATTGTACACATGGTTCCGTTCTTTAAAGCTAATTTTTTGATATAATTCTGTATATAAGATATAAAATTGTACACGTAGCGCCTCTAACTAGCTGGATAGGTCATCGTCTATCATTTTTACAGATATAATACATATTATGACAAAATCGTCGTAAACTTAAACGTAGGGATGGTTTGGATCCAAAGCGCATCTATTAGCTTGAGACACTACCGCCCGAACCAACCTGACTCTTTAGTCTCCTTAGTTCGTTCTTCTGCGCTTTCTTGGCACCCCTCATTGACTTCTTCGGCCGACTTCCTGGCGCGACCTTTGACCCGGGTTTCAAACTTTCCTGGTATGCCTTCATGGTCTCCCTTTGGAGTATACTCTCCCCATTCGGTGACAAAACCTCAATCTCTGGATGAGGGTCATCTTTCCCGACTTGCGCCGATATCTCTAACCATCCAAAGCCCTCTACCACGATATCTGTGGCATATATTCTGAAAGACACATTCTTAAACTTATCTTCTCCCATCCCTTCTACCAATGGTCCACTTCTTCTCTTCGTAATGTCGTCTGTGAGTTTGAAGGTCCCAGCGGACTTAAAGCTCTCTACGGCTGCCTTTTTCGCCCATAAAAAATCTCTCTTGGCACTCTCGGATTCAGATTCGGGGTTTAGGAAACCCTCAATCTTCTCTTCTTTGGCGACATGGCCGGGGACATTCGAAAACACTGCTACTTCGAGTGTAACAGGTCGACCTTTTGTTGGTTGTAACGGTCGTACCGTCACCAGGCCGCCGAGTAAAAACGTTTTTCCTGGTGGTACAATATATCTCTCGGGGTTAACTCTGTCAACCATAACTGTCTGTTTGACATAGTCTTGTTTCAGATATTTCATCAAGCCGCCTCTCGAAAACCCAGGTAGATCGATTAATTGTCCTCTCCCTGCCGCGAAATCAATAACAATAGGGCCGACTGTTGTTCCGGGAACTTTACTCGCTAACGGCATCTCCGGGTATCTTACCCTCTTTCCGTTTTGAACGTAAAAATCAAAGTCGTCTTCAATCCCGTCCGCCTGTTCCTCAAGATCTCCTCTTCCAAAACCTTTCTTCATTGCCAAATCTTTCTTTCCTCTCTTTGGAAAGACTGCTTCATACAACCGGCTCTTTCCTACATTCGTCTTCCCTAAAAATACCACACCTCCTTTCCTTCCTCGGATTTCGTCTTTCAGTCTCTCTGTGGTCCAGCCATTCTTCGCGCTGACAATTCTTAAATCCTTCAGTGTCTTTTCTTTGTCCGCGTCATCCAGATAGCTACTCAATACTCTTCGGATATAAGTCATCAGGCTTGTAACCTTCTGCTCCGTCGGCATCAACAGATCTGCTCTGGTAATAACAAAGGATAGCGAAACGTCTTTCTTCTTGCCGTCTTTCAGATCGTTCAACCCGGCCAATATCGCCTTCCTAGCATTGGGGAGTACGCTCATCGGGAAATCCGCGGCGTCGATGATGTGATAGACATGGATTCTCTTAAATGGAGACTTGGCGATTACCTCTGCTGCCTGCGCAAAAGTTGCATCGGGTCCCTGCACTGTTGTGTTTTGGTAGTGAAGTAGGCTCCGGCATCTGTTGCAAAGGATTGTATGTCGTGCCCTCCTTCGGATTTCCAATTCCTTGCACTGAGGATCTTCAGGTATTAATGCCTCGAACCAAGATTCTGACTCCGCAGAATTTGGACCGGGAAGATCTTCATACGGGATAAAGTCATCGAGCACCTCTTCATCCTTAACGAGGTTATTAGGATGCTGTCGTCTAATCTTTTTGTAAATCTTCGGCTCATCTTCTTCATCGACTGGTGGTTTCATATTCGCTTCTCGTAGTATTTCTTTAACTTCTTCTGACATCTGTGATAAAGCTGCTTTGTAAATTGTTTCTAGATTCTGCTTGGGGGAAGCGTGGAATGGTGATTTTGGATCCCAAGGGAATTTAGGAGTCGGCATGTTGGTTTCGGGCCCGTAGAAGCCTGGTTCACGAAAATTGCCTGTGTGGGATTTCGCACCACAGCCGGGACAGGTTTCGGGCATTGAGTATGGAAATGACTTTTTGGTTTCTGCGCCTGGGAGAGGTAGGTTGTCGAGTATTGGAGTCGTTGGGATTGGAGAACTTGGGTCGCGGTAGGAGAGGATCTCTGAGACTTCGGCTGGGAATTCAGTAGGCCCTGATCCAAGGGGGTCACCTTCTGCTTCAGCATGCGATAGCTCCAATGCATCGTTTTCAATCCTTTTTTCGACTGCTGATGATAATGGTTCCGTGCTTTCTTCCGCCGCAGCTGTAGTTGCTATTGTTTCAGTTTCCGTTTCCGTCTCTGGTTTTGTTATCTCCTCCGATGCAGCTTCTGATTCATTTCTAGACGTCGATATCGAATCCGTTTCATCTGGTGTCTTTCCAGTATCTATATTCTCGACCTGAACTTCCCCATCCTGTCCCGCAACCGAAGAGTATCCAACTTTCCCTGGTGTAAGACCCCGTCTCCATAATTGACACTTGTGCACACTCAATGGCTTCACCAAGGAGGCCCCAATCCTCCTCTCCAATAAACCTCTACATGCCACCGACGAATGCAACCATCTCGATCTGAGATTGTTGTCCCCCACACGAACCTGCCATCGTGCATATACGACAGCCCTCCGTCCCAACATTCAAATGTCGTTACAGTGATTCGGAAGCCCAGAGCTTGGGCCTCTTTTCTTTTCTTTAGGATTGGATTAGGTGGTGAAGCACCCTGGTTGTAAAATCTTAAAAATAAAAGAGAGGTTTGTTGCATTTGGAGAGGATGGTTGTTGTTTTTAGACCATTGTCACACAAATTTTTTTCTGGCGTGCAACACAACTTGCGGTGGATTTCCTCGTGGTGGACCAACTCGGAGTGTGAGAGGGTTCATGATCCTTGAAGCATGCGGTTTGCGATTGATGAATGGCAATCGATAGGCAGCTACTTGGGTATAATAAATACGAATCTTGGTGATAATACTATTGCTACGAGTTCACAAGAGAAAGATCACGAGCCTGTACAATCATAATTGAGTTTAAAGGCCAAAATTCTTTTGTTAAATTAGAAAATTGCAGCATGCCTTCCTTGGATCTAGTAATGCCTCAGCAAATGCGCATATGCGTAAAACCGACCGAAAGAAATACAATAAGAAAGAAGAAGATACGGCAAGAACATATCGTACACCGGAAGAAGAAGAAAAGAAAAAAAGACAAAGGTGTGAAGCAATCCCCCCTTCGAAATATACAACGGAATACGGACCATCTAACTCATGGCAAATCAAAGGAAACTAGAACGACAGTAAAAGTACTCTCAAAAGCAAACGCTAAGCTTCAGATACTTTTGACTATCTTCTCGAAAGCTTTGATCCCTTCGTTACCTTCCCTTTACCCTTTTTGACCACCTTCGGAGCCTCCTCTTCACTCTCATCTAGGAGTCCGTCATCTTGGCTATCATAGTCTACTTCGTCATCGTCAACCACAAACCCATCAAGATTTCCACTCTCGTCCGAATCTTCGTCGTCGCCTGTCTCCTCGGCTTCCCGATCCAGATAAATACCCGGTCCATCCATATTGTCGTCGCTTTCTTCCTCATCTTCTTCGCCCTCGCTAGCGGAATCCAAAACTCCATTAACTCCGTCATCACTGTCATCCTCGTCTTCGCTCTCCTCAACATTCCCTATAGCATCATCTTCACCTTCCTCGGAGCTACTCTCATCGTCTCTATTCACGCCCTCGACATAAATCACCGCTGAGTCGCCACTCGCCCCCAACCTGTCCCTTGCCATGCTGCGTAGCTTCATCTGCGCCACCAACATGCTGAGTCTGCCCCGCAACGCCAACATCTTTGGCAGTGCTTCCGCCCTCTTTCCAAGCACCCTCTGCAGGGATGCCATCGTCCTAACCAGATCTGGTAGCGTAAGCAGGTGGCCACCATGATTTACTAACGTTTTCTGAATCCAGATCATCAAACTTCCCGCCCGTCCCGGTTTCCTCGCAATAATTTCTGACAATTTCATCACGAGGTCGGCAGCGAGCAGAGAGTCTAATCTTTGGATGGTCGATTCGATCATGTCGACCTTTGTAACTTGCAAACAGGTCTCCAGTAACGCACGATCGTCGGTTTTGAGCGCCTGTGTGAGGACGGTAGTGAGGGATGTGGCGTTGGGGAACTTGACGGCTTGGTAGTTGTTGGCGATGATTGCTGCCCCGTCGATAGATGGAACAGTAATGTTGGTCATAGGGGATACGTCCGACCTTTGAGATTTCTCGGTGCTACCAGCTGATCCTCCAGCAGAAAGATTGAGAGCCTTTATCCGGTCTTCGAAAGTCTGTTCTTCCGGATCATCTGTATTATCTTCCTGGTCGTCTTCGCTATCTTTAGCGGGTTCTTCGTCTTCATCGCCTTCTGGGTTTTCAGGAGCATCGACCATGCCAATATCTTGCGTATCGGCGCCTTCAATAACCACCGTATGGCTCTGTTTGAGATTGACGTTGCTGACATCTTTGATATCGCTCGCATCCGATCTTCCAGACACAGCACCGCCAATACCAACTGTTTTCGCCCTTGTGATCACAACATCACCGTTAATGCTCAATGTACCGTCAGCGCCTAGACACTTGACCTTTTCGAAGAGCACGCTAGTGGCATTTTCCACCCAGGCGACGACCACATGGTCGCCCGCAAAGCACGCATCAATAACCTTCACCGCCTGGTTACTGTCGGGCCTAACAATTTTTATCCTCGCTTCCGAAGTCTTCGTCGTGGCTTTTCTTCGCTTGAGAGATGATTCCTCGTCTATCTCGGAGGCGGATGAAAACGACCACGGCTGCTGGAAGACCTCGACTACACCGTCGGCGGTGACTGCAACAAGGGCTGTATCCTGGGCAGCGGTGTCGAGTTTGGTAACGTCGCTTTTAGCAACCAGGGAGCCGAGAGACTTCTCCTTCTTGATATCAGAGACGTAGATGAAGCGGTCTCCGTCTGCTGCAGATAGGAACTTATTCTGCTTGGAGGTTTTGCGAAGGCTGTGAACTTGGGATGTGTGGGATGTGAAAGTTGAAGTTAAATCGGAGGGTGGGGAGTTGATGTTGACAATGTAAGTAGAGTAAGAAGCACAAACGATGCTATCAGGGAGAGGGAGAGCCTTGAAGAAGTTTATTGTTTCACCGAATGAGATGTTTCTGGCAAAAACAATCAGCATGTGACCTTTAAAAAGTCAAGTTAAGAACCGACTATATAACCAACATACCTGATCGATGAACCCTTCTTAACATCCCACTCAACAAGCCTGTTCCCACCGCAGCTCCAAGCTCTAACATATTTTGAACTTTCAACAAACTGGAAGTCTGTCACAGGCCCAACATGGCCTCCGTCTAGCGTCTTAACAACTTCGGCCTGTACTGGAGAGTACAGGTAAACCTTTCCATTACTTCCTGTTGCCGCGATGACAACCTCGCCAGCATTCTGCTGCACATCCTCATCATCGTCGACAACCGCATCGGCATCGGACACCCTCTTTCTCTTCTTCTTTTTCCTATCGCTCTCAGCTTCCACGAGCGAGCCCCAAGAGAGAGAATTGATCTCGACAGATTTCTCGAAGATATGTTCGCATTGGAGACGACCTGAGGTTATATCGTGGCAGCGTAACCTATGGGCGTCTAACCCGCGTAGGACAGACGAGAAGAGCGAGAGCTTAGACCAAGATGGAGAGAAGGCAGATTTAAGGATTGGAGAAGCTGTAGATATGGAGGTGGATTGCGCAAGGGTACGCTTGGTCGAGGGAGCGGCGAGCTTCTGTTTTTTGGATTTTCCGGCCATCGTGGATAGTTGAAAGATGTCGCGAGAGTGGCAGGATCTTCTTGGTATGTATTTGTTTGGCAAGGGTCGGTATTAAAATACCTACAGAGGATAGAAAAACAGCGAAAAGGGATGCGACTGCGTGAAATCGAGACCCGTCGTTCCAAAGTGTTTGGAAGACTATCGAGCAGGCAATGGTGGATGATGGTAAACTGTCGCTGCGATAGATGGATGTTGAAGAAACTTTTTTTCCATAAACTTTTTTTTGCAGGGTGTTGAAAAAATGATAAACTCCTGATACTATATCTGGATTAGGAATGTTTGTCGGCGACAGACTTCAGGGTTCAACACAAAAAATGCAACAATCTTTGGGCTATGACAGACATTAATATTACATTCTAGCATGGAAAGATATTTTAGTCTCGAGGGAGCTAAGATATTTATAATTTAGTCCCGAAGCTGGGTAAACCCAAAAATCTAGGTGCGTCGATTTGCGTTCAAAAAAATGCTTGTTCAATTACATTTAAACTTCTAAATCTATAGTTTCCTGTCATCTTGATCAGGGAATATACATGCGGTATAGGGAATCATATGAATATGAAAATCCAAAGGAAAACTATTGCTGGAATCGCTTATGGAAATTCTCAAGGCTTTCTATCAGTTTATGCGAAGTACTAGGACCAGTGCGACAGAGTGCCAACTCAAAGTTCTTCATATTCAACGTTATCTTCTGTCCTTCGAGAGCTTCTTCGGTAGATACTTCAAGCTCAGTCGCCCAAGCAAGTGCGGCCTGACCACACAAAGTTCTCAAATCCGATCCCGAATAGCCTCCTGCACGCTTTGCTATATCCGCAAAATTAACATCTTCTGCCAGATTCTCAGCTGGTACCATCTTCTCAAGAATTTGTCGACGTTCTTCGCAAGTTGGCATATTCAAAAATACTCGGTACGGCAATCGACGTAAGAAGGCTTCGTCGAGATCTCCCGGTCTGTTCGTGGCTACAATGACTAGTGGTGTTTTATTGCCGCTATTTTCCGCAGCAATTCCATCCATTTCTTGGAGATACCGAGCTAGAGCATTGCGCTCCCACGACTTGTCATTGCTAGCTCGCCTGTAGAATAACGAGTCTACCTCATCAAGAAATAGAATGCAAGGATGAAGTTTTCGTGCGAGACTGAACATTGCACTAATTGCCTTTTCCGTTTCGCCAACGTAGCATCCATTAAGTTCTGCAGCGGAGAGGGCGATAAATGTGTGACCAGAGTCGTTTGCGATAGCACGGCAGAGGTGGGTCTTTCCAGTACCTGGTGGGCCGAACAACAAGATCCCGGGCATCTTGAAGCAGGAGAACAAGGAAGAACGATCATTGTTGACTTTCAGTCTTGAAAGGGCCACAGATTGCTTGACAGTAGCTTTGGTGACAGGGTCCATCATCATACGTGATAGGAGATTCACCTTTACACAGTGTTAGTCTATTGTCATTTCAGCAGAGGGGATTATACGAACCTAGTTTTATCACATATTTGTTCAGAGCTTTCTCCGCGCTAGTTAGGGACGGCGTCCCTTTTTCGTCAACTTCTTCCTCGGCTGCATCACCTGCCTCTTTTTCAAGTCGTTCCGATTCTAGACTTCCGAGATATCCTTGAGATCGATTTTCGGCTTTCCCCAAGTGCGAGTCGCAATCGATTTAGCGATGCGGTCGAGCTCATCTGAATCCATCTGTTTCCGGCTTATGATCGAGCTAACCTTCTCCATTCCTTCTAGCTTCCACTCCACCTCTCCGCCAACTACAGTTTCATCAACCAAATAGGAGTAATGCTTCTGCAAAGTTTCCTTTAGGGCCTTCATATTAAGTCCACGGTTTAATGAACCCTCCTTCTCTTTCCACTCCTGGCTATTGGTGATACTTTCCGGCAGATAATTTATTTGAGTAGTGCCAGTCTTCTTTTTAGCCTTGCTGTCAGAGCATGAATTTTCCCCCATCCAAAAGAAAATCCCAAAAATCGGAACGCCAGATCTACGGCGTTTTCGGCGTCTGGCTCGCCGTCGTCGTCGTCCTTTATTTTCGGGGACCCATCGTCATTAGCTTCATTGTCCTTGTTTTTGATATTATCGTCGCTTCCCTCATCAACTTTGTCGCCCTCGGTAGCCTCAGCCTTCCCGTTATCTCCTTCGTCTTTGGTCTCTTCTAGCTCTCTAGCAGCCTTCTCGGCTTTCTCAGCCTCCCTTGCAGCTTCCCCTTCAGCCTTTCTTCTCTTCTTCAATTCTCTTTTTCTCTTCCTCCCTCCTCTCCCTTTCTACTTTATGTTGACGATAAAACTCAAGCCCAAGTTTATCAAGATCTTCAAAGTTGAACTCCATATAGTTTGCCCCGAGATCTTTGCACAACTGCTGCACCAAATTTTGACCGTATGTATTTGCCATATTTGTTTTAACGTCGAAGAGGAGGCCTGGGTGCTCGTGATCGAACTTTCCTTGGGAGTCGACTAAAAGCCCGCTAATTACTTGCTCCCTTATTTTAAGGTAGTTAGAGGAGGTAATTGACCAAGGGGCACTATTAGGTGGTTTTGGTGACGGGGATCGTGAGGCTTCATCGGTCTGTCTATTGGTAGCCTCGCCGTATCACTTTTGTCGAGGTCCGCTAGAAGTTTTACATTATTGCTAAGGAAACTCTCTGGAAGCTTATAGCCGGCGACTATTTTCGCGGCAGGGATGGTTTCTTCGGTGGGAATAAATTGGATAGGATTGAATTTATAAAAAAGATTCAGAGGTCGATAGAATAAGAAGAGCTCTAGACGGCTACTACACTTATATAATTACTATAGGATAGAGCCTGTTGTATTGCATATTAGCTAATATGGAACCAACTAATTGACTGTGGGATATTGACATTAATACATAAGAATCTTGGGCATTTAGTCTCAATATTTATATCAAATTTGAGCTCTCAAGTTTGAATATCTAGAGCTCGTGTTCGCGAGCCTGCTGTCACTCATTACTCATCCACAGCTCGCTTCAAGGTCAAGCTGGATACCTGCAGATATATTCATCTATGACTGTTACATTCATACGATGTCCGGTACGTATGAGTCTCTAGATCCTTTGTTAGCACAGTATCTTAGCTGCTTTCGACACAATGCCCCGCCGTGGCACAGTGCTGCTCCGAGACAACTCATTTCTTCGTTGGTTTTTCCCAGCCATTAAAACGACGTTCTCGATTAGGCAAGCGCAGGGGTCGAGAACGCATCCGATTGGTCGGCCGAAAGCTTACGACCAAGCTTATCCTGGGCGTAGTTCCCGCGATAACTCGACTCATATACTCACACGTATTCACCAGGTATACAATCCGATACTTGGCGGCTTGGAATCTTCTGTGAACTGAGCAGCCACGCATCGGAGCTACAGCTACAATTTTACGGGAGTAAACTCTCTCCCTGTTGAGATTCAACTCAAAATATTTTCCTACCTGCCATGGGATTCACGATGTCTCTGCTCCCGAGAATCACGGGTTTGGAGGGAGATCCTTCTTCTGCACGGCCAGGACATCATCTTCGACGACACCAGCTTCGACAAACTGGAGGGTGTAACTTCATATGTCGACACCACTAATTCCGATTTTCCGGGGTACCCACGTTTCGGCATCCACAGCCTCTTCGGAAAAAGTGTTACTCTAGAACTCGACGCGGATGATAAAATAACGGCCTTTTCGTTCACGGTAGCTGGGAAAGTCCAATGGATTACCAACTTCATAAATTGCTACCTGTTAAATGATCTTCTGTTCGAGAAGACAGATATGACCCCCGATGTCCGATGTCTTAATCTCGACATCATGACTTGGCATAAAAGAGTAGTTAAGGAAAAACTGCCGTTTGTGGATGAACCCCGGATTGGTGAAATGACAGTAAAATGGTTTCCGGAGTTTGTAGTAGATTCTGTACTGCAGCAATTTGCGCGCAGACAATTAGGAAGATTACGCTGGATTATGCCATGCAGGCAACATATTTTATAGGCATGAGTGCCCGAATCGTTGAAGCGTTCGCTCATTGATATCGGTCACAAAATATGTGGATGTGCTCATCTTCGAAGGATTTGTTGCTCTCTTATGAAAATGCATCTAATAAGTTGAAAGACAATATATCCCCTAGCCTCGAGTCTAGGCGCTATATATCCCATTCCATGTTGCCTTGATATTGGTTCCGGCATACAAACATTCCGTGTTGACGTTTTGAGTTTTGTTAATGGTCCAAATCAAAGTCCCAATCATCATCGTCGCCATAACCGCCTTCGGAGACAACACTCTCACGCATAGTTCGCTCTTCTCTCTCCTCGTTTGAGTCGTATCTAAGAAATCAAGGAGGTCCGTGGGCGAGGGAGTGCTTATGGCATACAACACCTGGAACTATGAATTATTTTCGTAACATTAATTAAGATTGCTGCGTTCAAATTTCATGAATTCGAAATAAAGATCAATATCCAACGCGGAGATTTGAAAAACCTGAGCGCTCATCGAAAAACTCTTCCTCGAAGATAGTAGCGACTAAGCCCGATATTGTCGGTGGCAAGTATTCGAGAATCATGGCGGTAAGTTCACGGGGAAGCCGCCGGGATAGAACGTCGTCAATCTCTTGCCTCACATCAGGTTGTTGTGGGCTTATTTCCCTGGTGGTCGGAATCTGTTGATATACACCTATCAGCACACCTAAAAAGACAGAGAACACCAACTGGTTTAAAAGATGATCCTTGGTAGACCGGTTAATGGAAAAACACTTTCCTGGCTGCTGGGGTCGCAAATATAGAATATTAAGAGTTTACAATGGCCTGGTCTATCAGTCTCTTGGATAGTTATTCCCATATCCATATTGTGCGCTAGCCTCCAGTCCTTGCCGTTGGAGGTTTCTTTGACCTGCAGACTGAAGATAATCTCAGGATCCTCGATATTCTGTTACGGATAACAATAAATCCCTGTCGCGACAATTCGTTCGTTCTAGCAAAACGTCGGTTAGTAAGTAGTTAGCGGAGAGAGGTCCCTAGCTCAAGATATATATTGCTGATAAGAATCCATATAGACGGATCAATGCAATCATGGACACCGCAGGGCAGATTTAATTCGGATAACAAATCTTACCAGAGCTCCTTCCGTCATCCAACCTCCTCTCGTAACGAATTTTGAATTCCGCGGGCAAAGGGTTATATTCATCAGCCTGACGATAACTTTCACTGTCCGGCCTTGCAAACTTGTACCCTGGTCCAACCGTGGCGGCTCCCACCGACGGTCCCGTTTCCTTCGATAGAGCGCCAATTCCCTGACTTTGATCCTACGTTGACGTGGTGACGGTTTAGGACAGCAGTTCCCCCTAACTGGATCATCATCCCTCACTTTCATCCTCCATCTCTCCCTCTGAGCTCTTACTATTAAAATCTTCCTGGAGCCTTTTATCTTTCTGGAATTGGTCCAAAAGCCGTTCCCACCGTCTCTTGTGCGTTTTCACTGGGAGCTTCCAGATCTCTGGCTCGGGTGGCGGACTTCTAACCCTCCTGCACATATACTTTCCTTCTTTGATATCTGCAAGGGTTCGGTCGAACATTGGAACAAAATATGTTTTCAAGTACCAGATAAAGCAATTGCATTAAAGCCAGGTTATTGATATACGATGCGATTTTAGTACTCTTTCCGTCAGGCGAAACCTCGAATTCAGAGGGGAGCCAGCAGAACCTCCAAGAGTATAGATTGCTTCCAAGAAACCCGTGGTTAGGCGATCAGACCGTAGTACCATCATCTAAAACGGTGCAGCCGTAAACTATGGGCCAGCAATAAGGGTTTACTAAATCGGCGACTTGGTCTTCATCAACCAAGCGCCATTTGTCTTTTATATATAAGGAAGATATTTTCAAGAGTATCCATCGCTAGAGACATCAGTTTAAATTTACTTGAAGAAGAAGGTATTACCCACCATCTTTAAGCTTGAGTTTCAGCCCATCATTGTCTAAGAAGTCATCTTCTCGCCAGACACAATCTATATCCGACTCTATGAAGCTCCCCTGTCCTCTCAATGCTCTCACATAAGGCTCATATCCTTTTACCAAGTCGTCATAAACCATGTTTATATATATCTTCTTTTCGCCATACCAACACTTTTTCTTCACGTAAATACCGGTCTTTTCTTTGTGCATCTCGTAGTAATTCGACAAAATAAGCACGATCTTTTAGTTTATTCGTCCAATTCTAGTGATCGCGGAAGGAAGACGAGAACCGACGTTGGTATTGTTCGACATATGTGAGCGCTTTGGGTCTTTCGTCGTCATGGAGGTCTAGTGGATGGGGAAGATAGTCTATAGCTGAATATTTCTTCGAGTTTTTGGCTTGACGGGCCTTCATTATGTCCATTATGATAGAATCTGCAATGTGATCAAGGGTGCATAGCTTCCTTTTTTATATTTGAGTGAAATGTGAAAGTGAGGAAATCACACACGGTGAATGCAAAGGAAGCATTCTACCAATGACACAACCCAACGAGAAACTCGAAGCTACTGCCCTTGCCAACATGCAACATGTCAAGGTGCGTTTTTTGATGTTCCCGCTTGCAAGGTCCAGTGATAGCCTGACGCCCGACGTTAAGCTCTCTTATAATTTGTTATCATTCTTTTCTGTCCAAATTTCGAGTTTGCCGCAGGTGTGGTTATTTTCAAGCCCTTAAACCGAGATACCGCAATAGATGCGTTTTGGAGCAGAAGAAATCTATTGGATGTTTGCTGGTCGCTAAATTTGGTGCCGAGTCACTCTGTTTTCTGGATGATCCAAGTCCTGTTTTTTGCCCACCGAATGACTTCCATACCTACAACCTTCTAAACCCCCCGGAACTCTTACAAACCAGAGATATCTCTATAGATCTATTCCTTTTATAAAATCTTAAGAGTTGGTCCTAACCCAGATATACTTGAGGTTTGATACGTCCTACTGGCCTGATATCACCTAAGTTATGGATTCTGTCGAGAAACCGTTCTCCGGGGATCGATGCATCCCGGTACCCCATTTCTCAGGATCTGGAGGCCACCTCAAGTCGAATCCTTCGGAGCTCTTGAAGCATGAGTCGCACTGATGTCGAAAACGCACGCCTTCATCACATTCCTACAAGATCTAACCACGATTTCGATATGCAGCGAACCGTCTACGCATACCAATGTGTAACGATCACTCCATGATCCTTCTCTAGCTTTCACCAGAAGAGAAATACCCCCTCCCACTGCCAACAAACCCGGCGTGCGTATCCCTACTCTGTCTTTTCCTGCATCTTGCCCCTCCTTTAACGAGAATGCAGACCCCAGAAAAAAAAAATTAAATAAAATGTGGCTAACAAGAAAAAAGAACTGGCGGCAGCCGTCTCCATCCTAGCTACATCGAAGTTTGCGGCCTCAACGTCGTTTTTGTGATGTTTTCGTCTCCCCCGCCAAGTTTAAACATGGTCCACGCAACATTTCGTGGCGGATGCTCACCTTTGCTTTTACGAAATTAGTGGGAAAGGCACTTTTTTTCCTTTTCCCCGCCTTTTTCGCGAGGTAACCACAGAATACGGGATACGGATGGAAATGAAAGGTCCCCTCTCTCTTCTCTTACGACAACAGAAGAATCCCACGATGAGGAACGGAAATCATCCTGCAAAGTTAGCTATCGGCTATCTATCCTTCCCGCTTCTATAATAAGAGGCGTTTCGTCGAATATTCTGGGCAGCGAAATTATAGGGGTTCTTTTGAGCAGATCTTACGCGTTTGTCTCACGCTGCTGACCCGAAATGGAGAAAAAAGGAACACAACGGTCGGAAGGTCACGGGATGTGCAGATATTTTTGGTGGCATTTTTAGGAGGGGTTTTTTTTTTCCAACTGATTGGGTCGAGTTTGAAAATCTCCCATTGTTCCCGTCAGCATGGAAAAAGTCACAGAACGAATCCTTCAGGACTGAAGCTTCAAAAAAAATATGAAGCTCATGATATTGTTATGCGAAACTGGCACGATAATGATGGTGTTATCAAGGTGAGGGGAACGACAGCTGTCAGATGGAAGCGAAAGGGACACCAGACTAACCAAGATTCGGGATAAAGGGTCCGTTCCTCGACAGCCAGCAGCGCGATTATTTTCACGGGAGGACGCCTGGATGGCCTGCAAACACCCCTTGTTGGAATGAAAGCACGCCAACCCAGGTGCGGAAAAAGAAACGAACGGAGGAGAAGATTGAGAAGGTTGCTTTGGTGGGCCACTCTCTCGGTTGCCCTTATCCTGCCTGTGGTCTTGCCAGCTAACAGGCCCAAATTGGCCGCTCAGTCTCACCACCAAGACAGCCCAAAAATCAAAACAAAGAGGAGAGAGAGGGGCAAGGGTTTTTCCTTCGCACACGGTCTCTTGCATGGCCTACGCAGAAACTAGGCTTGTTTCGGTAAGGAAGCATTGATTCATCGTCCATTTAAAACCACCCGCAGCAGTCTGCTTCCCCCCCAATTTTCAAGTCCCGTAAATTTCTCTTGATATACATACCCCAGTGGCACCCATTTAATCTTTATTTTATTTTATTTTTTTATTTTTTATTTTTTATATTTTTTATTCCTTTTTCGATTTCGGGATTTCGCAGCAACCAAAAAAAAAAACACCCTTGAGACTGGCTAACCGCATTTCTTGGACTGGCGGAACAGAACCAACCGGACGAACCACCCCTTCTCTTAAATACGATCAGTCGCCACTGGCTAGATCCGTGTTTATTGGGCGATTTCTCTCTGCCTTTGGACTCCAACTCACGAGACCGCACTCCACCACACAACACATACTTTTCCCTCCATAAATTCTGTTACGAACTGACGACCAAAAGCAAAAGTTATTTTATACCCTTTTGCTTTTCTAATATTATTTTCGTGTCTATATTCAAAAAAGTAAGTTGTATCCACTCTTTTTTTTTTTTTTTTTTTTTTTTTGCCTTTTTCTTTTCCTTTGGTTCATTGGGTTATGCTTTTCGTCTTTTTGTGCCTGCTTTTATTATCACGGCACTGGTGGTGGATTTCATTGTTGGAGTTGGAATGCCATCTTTTTGGTGTGGTGTTTGCCCATGAATATCCCGGCCATCCTTCCCACTAGTCTGTACGCTTTGGGCCGAATATCAAAGCAACAGCAGCATAAAAGAGACAATTGATGGCGATGATAGAACCGCGCGTTGGTATCAAGAAAGATATCAAGACCCACGGGTGGTGGTAGACATGCATCTTGTGCACGGGTCCGGGGTATTCTTGGAGTGCTGTGCGAACTGATGTAGATACCCTTCTTTCGCACGTTGCAACGATTTTCCGCCGGCCCACTGGATGTGGATGTTGACTCTGGGTCTGTCAATATGGTCTTCTTAGTCAGCATATAAATTTTCCACCGCCGGCGTTTGGCCGGGTTTGATTTCAATCCTCAAATTATTCCCCTTTTTGCTTTTTTCCGCCGGCCCACTTCGTCTCGAGCTCCACAGCAACACTTTCACGATTGCATCGCTGTCGTCGCATCGCATCGCCGTCGACGCAGTTGGGCTGTGAAGCTTCTGGTCTGCTCTGGTCTGTCTACCACTGTTTGAACGAGTGCTTTTTTTTTTGTAATGGGATGGGTGCTAGGATATGATTTGTTATGATATGATGTGTTTTGCTTTGCTTTGTTAGATATGGTTAGGTTATTGGATGCATGAATGGATGTTGTTGAAGTTGAAGTTGAATTGGAGTTATTAAAGATCACAGCTGCTAACTGGAGCATAATATTGCTTGTTGTCTCGCCCGCAGGTGTATTACTTAATCTCCCAACGCACCTCTCTTTCCGTCTCCCTCCCATCCCATTCTCACCCCATCGCTACTCCCTCCTCCCACCAACCATCGCCGTCAACATAATCAACACCATCACCATCAACGTCGCACCGACATCATCAACATCACCAACGGCTATTGGTGGCACGCCTATTTCCCTAATAGTCGCTCTATAGCTGCTGATACAAACCTCCTCCTTCTCCTCCCAATATGGCAAACCTTCCTTCTTCCTCGCCCATTCCATCCTCGGATGCCGGTGCATCCAATACCTCCAAACCAGCTCCCCCAGCTACGACCACATCCACAGCCAACACCTCTGAGGGCGTTTCAACGTCAGATATCAAGAAGACGGAGAGTAACATTGAGCCTGATACTGCAGTTGCCACATCAGACCCCAACGGCAGCGGCAAAAGCAACACCCCACTAAACCCTATCACCGCGCCCTTATCCCCGCCTATCCCAACCCCTCCATTCAACGAGTCGTTTGATACCTCAGCTACCGGCCAACGGGCTATGAGCAACCTTACCCTGGAGTCCCCGGAAACCACATCGAAACCCGTCGAAATTCCCGGCACCGTCCCTGCCGTCGCCGGCGACTCCAGCATTTCCAACCAACCAATCACAGCTACTCCCGCAGATGTCCAACAACCCACTTCCGATCTTAAAGAAGCCCCCAAGACCTCCGAATCTCCAGAGGTACACATGAAGGACGCCGTTCCAACCCCGACTACGGAAGCTCCACCAAAATCGGAAGGGGGGCCAAAGGCAACACCAGCTGGCCAAGACGCCGAGATGCCAGATGCGCCAGCTCACACGTCCTCCCCGCCTTCCATGATGAGTTCCTCTTTGGTCCGTGCGCGATCGGAGTCCGCTGAACCTGAGCGTCCTAACAAGCGCCAGAAGACAGCTGAACCTGAATCGCTGCCAGATGCTGCTGCCCCCGAACACGCTGCTAAGGCCAATGGTTCTCCGCTATCGAAGGCAGAGGTTGCGAGTCCTGCTGCGATGGATACGAGCGCTGATCAACCTGGCACAGCCTCAGCTAGCGGTCCCGCTAAAGCTCCAGCCTTCACAGGAGACCCAATGCCAATCCATCAAGCGAAATTCGCCCTCTCCAACCTCAAAAATATCAAGCGACTTAAAGATGCTCAGGCTTTCCTGAACCCTGTCGACCCTGTCAAACTTCATCTTCCTACATACTTCGAAATCGTCAAGAACCCAATGTCGCTATTTGATATCGAGAAGAAGCTGACCGCGAATGAATACCATAACCCGGAAGAGTTAAAGGGTGATGTTCACCTGATGGTTCAGAATTCGATTTTGTTCAATGGAATTGAGCATGCTGTTACCCAGTCTGGGATTCATATTCGTGACAAATACCTCCATGCTCTCGAAAAAATGCCACCAGCAGAGATCATCTCGAAGTCGAAGCCTCAACCAAAGCGACCTGTCGTCTCCACGGCCGCGGCCGCGGCCGCGGCTGCTAGTATCCCATCCCCCGCCGTTAACACGCCAGACTCTAGGGTTCGTCGCGAATCGATTCGAGCCTCGGTCCCTACCTCAGCTATGTCGCCAACCGCTGCATCGCCCACCTTCTCATTGACTCCTGGAGGGGTTCCGCAAATCCGTCGAGACAGCATAGTAACTGCCGATGGCCGTCCGAAGCGCCCCATCCATGCTCCACCCCCAAAGGACTTGCCTTATTCCGACCTCAAACCCCGTCGTAAGAAGTCAGTTGCCGAATTCAAGTTTTGCGACAATATCATGAAGGAATTGTGGAAGAAACAGCACAATTCAATCGCCTATCCATTCTATAATCCAGTGGATCCCGTTGCACTTGAAATCCCTGACTATTTTAAGATAATCAAGAAGCCGATGGATATGTCGGAGATCCAACGAAAGCTCAACCACAACGAATACAATAACTCGAACGAGTTCGAGGCTGACATCCGTTTGATGTTCAACAACTGCTACAAGTTCAACCCTCCCAGTTCTCCGGTTTACGAGTGTGGCAAACAATTGGAAGCCGTGTTTGACGAGAAGTGGTCGCAGAAGCCAAGCTTCAAGGAAGAGACTCCAACTCCACCTGTTGTTGCTGAAGAGGAAGAGGGAGAAAACTCAGATGATGAAGAGAGTGACGAAGATGCGGCCCCGGCTCTTGAGATGCTTAAGGCTCAACTCAGCACCATCCACTCCCAAATCGAAACCATTGAGAAGAAGAAGAAATCTAAGAAGTCTCCTCCAGCTACCTCCAAGAAACACAAGAAATCAGGTAGCGCTGGAGCCGCTGTCGGGAAGGCTACCCCCAAGATGACACCATTGAATAAGAAGAAAGGGTCAAGCTCCAAAAAGAAGGAACCCCCCGTTCCATATATGACCTTCGCGCAAAAGACTGAGTTGAGCGAGCGTATTAATCAACTCTCGCCCCACAAGATGCAACAAGTGCTTTCGCTTATCAAAACGTACCACCCAGATCTCGCTGTAAGTTTCTATATACTTCCGGTATAATTCACAAATACTAATGATTCACAGGAGGGCGACGAAATTGAACTTGATATCGACGAGTTGGCTCCGGCTACTGTCCACAAGCTATACATCTTCGTTACCGAGAACACGCTGCCAACAGCCGAGTCTGCTGCCCCGGTCGCCCCCGCGCCTAAGATGCCGAAGGCCGTCCCGACAAAGCAACGGAAGAAGAACAAACCGATGTCTGCAACTGAGCAAGAGCGCAAGATTCGCGAAATTCAGAGTCAGATTGAAGGCTTCGAAGGAGGTTCTCCAACCGATGACGGACCAAGGTCTTTGGCCTCGATGGGAGCTAAGCGTATGTTTATAGCCGATGCAACACGTGATTACTTTCCTGATTGCTAATTTTTCTTTTTTTCAAAATTTCTAGAAGTTGAGAGTTCGAGCGATGATGATCCATCTTCCGGATCCGAGAGTGAGGAGGAATAAACCATTCCCGTTCTATTCGCTATGTTCTCTTAATACTTGCTACTTCTTTTATGCTTTTCTCCTACGGGTTTTCTGTTTTTTTCGTTCCGGATACCTCTTTCGTATTTCTTATTCCTGCTGATTTCCCCTTGCATACTTCTGGGCCTTCTCTGTTTTTCTTTCCCCCCCTCTTTTTTCTTTTACACTTTTAGTCTACTAGACAACACGCCTCTATTACGACCATCATATCCCCACGACTACTTTGGACTCAAACGCCGCCAAGCCTTTTTCCTAATATCTCACGAACTCTGCGAAGGACGTTTATGAAATCATGTGACACGTCATGAGCAAAGAACGATCGTGTATTTGTCGTTTCCATCATGAAACCATGAACAACTATCTGTCCTTTCCCCTCCGCCCCCTCTTCTCAACTACCGCTGTTGCTTTTTTTCCTAAACGAAATTCTATGTATTCAAACCCTAACCCGGCGTATTTATTGAGCCGAAGAAGAAAGAATAGGAGGAGGAGGAGGAAAGAATTATAGCAAAAAATGGCCCTGATGAAGGCTGGCTTATAAGCAATCGCCTTTCATAAATGAAAAAAAAAAAACTATTGTTTTTTTTTCAAGGTGGTTTTTGCTGTTGTTTCTTAAGTGAATTGTAGTAGACATTTGTAAACTTACGAGGTTCAAGTTGACTGGAAATGTTGAACCAAATTTGTATTGTGTGACGCGGACGCGTTAGATTTTGTTCAAGTTCTGTGTTGTCTCTGAGCTTCGGGTCGGGTACTGCATATATCCGGTACTCCTTGTTTGGACCCTTTACTATATTATGCAAGGCTGGATATATCTTCACCGGTCCCTGGAGCATTATGCATGGGAGTTTGACTGAAATTTTTAGTCCACGTGAATAACTAAATACAAAATTATGACTATGGGATCGAGTAAATTAGACTCTTCTCCTACAGGTATCAAATAACAAAGGACTATTCCACCGGGAAGAGGACCAACAAACTTTGGATTTCAAAAAATTATTATAAATTTATTTCTAATTAGAAAAAAATTCCAAAAAAATATAATTAGAAAGAAACTATTCGCAACATCACCTAATGGGTGGACAGACAGAGACTTGGGCGTTCAATGGCTAGAACGAATATTCGACCTAGAAACCAAAACTTCCAACGACCGCACATGCTGCTATTAAATGGTCATATCAGTACAAACTTCAGAAAGATATCATTACTTTGTATTTACTAATCTATAATACATATCATTTACAACCATTAGATGTTGGATTTAATGTAGTATATAGTAGACAATATTATAATGTCATGGCGGAATCGTCCGTTCTCAAGGTCGTTTACGAAAGAATAGAGGGGTAGTAAGCGAAATGGCCCACAAAATAGCCCGCAGGGTAGCCCACATTTTGAGTTCTTAACGCATCTTGGCATTCTTGTTCTATAAATCGTTTTCCTACCGACATTCTTTTGGATCGTCAACCAAGTTTCCTTTGAATAACGAATTTCCTTTGTTCAACTATTATACACTTATTGTATTTCTAAGTACGCATCGTTATCTTGTCATATATATATATATTATTCTCGGTCTTTTAGTTTCCTCCTCCTACACGTTCTATTCCAGATATCCTCTCTACGTATAGCTGATGGGGCAGTTGGTATAGAAATTTTTGTAGCGTTTGACTTTTTCCTTCAAACGTTCCCGGTGGACGGCACAAGCTTGCATATCGTCCCGCGAAGGGTGGCAACTCGTGGCTATCCGTGACCGGTGGGTTCTCTACTAGCAGTGGCAGTGGTGCAGGTAGAGACGTTTCTTCTACCGTTGGAGGCTGAGGTGTGACCACACGAAAGAGAGATGCTGGGATGCTAGCTGAGGAAGAGCCAGCAACGTTTCTATTTCTGTATCTGGCTGTTACTTGCTCTCTTTCTTCCAATCCTAGCTGCACGAATTGTTCCTGGTCGACAGTCGATTGTGCCTGGAACTCTTCCAGCGTCAAGGGGGCGTAAGATGAGGGGTCCATGGTCGATAAGGGTAGGTAAGATACGACTCGCAACGGGCGACGAGTCAATGTAAATGACTGGATAAACTGTCACCCTCGTTCTGGGTCGACTAGGATTGCTCACAGTAGAAGGGGGTCGAGCCGAATCGACATCTGCACCACTGCCACGGCCAGTAGAGAACCCACCGGTCACGGATAGCCACGAGTTGCCACCCTTCGCGGGACGATATGCAAGCTTGTGCCGTCCACCAGGAACGTTTGAAGGAAAAAGTCAAACGCTAAAAAACTTTCTATACCACTTAAGATACGCCGCATCACGCCTCGAGCACCCACGACAAGCTTAGACACACATAGTAGCTTGACATTTTATCCAGTGCCGATTCAAGTCGTCACTGGAGGGTAGCTATATATACACATTCTATATGCATGAGGCTGGACGTCCGGAGGACGTCCCTCCGTGAAAACTCTGCAGTTCGTGAAGGCTCTGTAAAAACTCTGCAGTTGTCTTTGCCGCCCAATTCGAGGCCTGCCGAAGGCAGCCGTATTTCCTATTTAGGAAATGTTGTGTGTTGTCGTGTGGTATTTCGGATACCGCCGTAGGTCTAGGACGAACGTCTAGGAGAGCGTCTCCTGACAAGGATAGTGCGGAAGATAGCAGTTATATAGAAGAAGAATAAATAAATTAATAGTAATAGTTAAAGATAGTAGGAGGGTTTACAATGTTGTTCCTGGAAGGGAACAAGTTGTCAAAGTGGAAGAGGCAAATTGGGAGGTCGATAGTTGAAGCTATCGTGAATCCCTTTTTATTGCTATTGAAGTTGTGAAGTGTCGATGTCGATGATTGTTGATGAAGAATTTTTTCTATGTGAGGGTTGCTTGGTTTAAATATTTAAATAGCAGGAAGCAGGACCACGTGACGACGTCACATGACGTTATAAAGCCTGTTGGGGCGCAACATACAATACAACACTAAGCTTTAATTTAGTATCCAACGCAACACAAAAAACACAAAAACTTTATCTTTAAAACCTCAGATTAACATAAACGCAATAATTTCTTTCTAATCATATCGTTTTAATTCTTTCTAATTAGAAATAAATTTATAATAATTTTTTGAAATCCAAAATTTATTGGTCCTCTTCCCAGTGTAGTAGTCTCTTCCCGGTGGAATACGTTAACAGATACATAAATACAAAACTGATGGTTATTAATACTCGGAGAGGAGACTTGCGATATTGTACCTTCATGAAGTCACATACACAAAGTCCCGAATTTTGATTTCCACTGGCTATAACCTTCGCATGGCGTTGACCTGAGGCACTTGTAGCTCGCCAAGCAGCTCCCTCGCATATGCCGCCGCGGTAAGAGCGGCATAGTTATGCCAATCGTCATTTTTGTGTGAGTCCGAATAATCACAGATTCCCCGAATGACAAGGCATGGAACAGCATTCATCACGCCAGCAGCTTCCATTTCAAAACACAGAACTTCCAACTCGGGATCGTTTGCGTATCGGTCTCTTTCAATCGGATTCTTCATAACAGTATTTGAGGATGCGATTGTTCCGTGATGGACCATAATCTCCCGGTCCTTATTACGGGTCCTGCGTACTTTCAGTTTCTCAGAACGACAATTCTGACAGTTTGGGCCACCTTGATGGGAGTAATCGGGTTGGTATAATCGATCCTCGGCGGGACGTTTAAAATCGGTCCATCTCTCCATCCGTTTGATGCTAGCGGCAATTTTGTCGGGTCCATCATGGTTTTCTTGAAGCTGTTGCATGGAACTGACGGCTGCGAGAAGGAGCGGTGGAGGCCTATTTAGATGGCCAGTCAATCGGAAAGAACCGTCATGCAGTTTCTTTCCAAGGTCAAGCTGTACTACTCCCCCAAGCTGTTCGTGCGGTGTACTAACAACCACATCGCCCAGTCGAATATCGTGTTTATTGCTGGGAGCACCTCCTCCAATGCCGACCATCAAGGCAAACCTCAAGTTGGGAAAGGACCGAACCATACCTCCAGCGACAAGAGCACCTTCAACTGTCGCATACATGCCCTCTGGTAAGCTGGCGATAACTACTCCGTGGCCTTTAATGGTACCAAAGATGTAGGAATTATTATCATCACGGGAATCCAAATCGACTGGACGGCCAGGCTCATGTTCATCGAGCATCGAACGGGCGGCGAAGTATTCCTCTTTTAGAGCACATATCCAGCCGACTGTATATTTCTCGACAGAAAATCTTGACATTTTGTTTGAATCTGTGATAGATTTTGAGGGGTGTTTGCGTCGCTGATATCGTATAAATTTTTTAAGTGTAGAGTATAGTGTATAGAGTGAGTTTATGAAGCTTAAGGGATCTAGTTTTCATACAACATTCGAGGCAGGCAACTACTTATTAAATAACAATGAAGAATTTTATCATCCTTGAAGTCCGACATCGCTTAACAGGCAACATTGTAGCGTCGTTGGGACCGGCGACGTCTACTGTGTTGGAAAGGCCGCCATGCGTGCCGTGCCGTACACGCACAGTACACATGAAACCCTTGACTTTAATTAAACCCACCGTTCGTCCAATAATCAAGCATAGAGAGAGAAAAGTTTAAATTTTTATGAGATGGCGAAGCCGGCGCGCGGCTAAGGTTGGGCCGCGCGCGAACACAGCGGGGAGAGCGCCTGAGCTGGGTCGTTTACGGGCGAAGATTCATGTCAAAAACGCAGCTTCAATGCATCGACGATGGCCAACGGGAATATTTTACATGTCCATTATTAGAAATGGCACACCATACACTGTAGAATTAGGTTAGTGGGTATATCTATTTATATAACTTTACGGCGAGGTTATAACGCACCTTTGCAGAAAGAAGTCTCGCGGCCTAACCGCCATTTCGAATTCGGGGCACTCTTTCAAAAAATCATGAATAAAAAGGGAAACATGTAACCTGCGAAATTATGCAATTGGGGCTTCGGTCTTCTCGGCCTTCTCGGCAGCGTCCTGCGCCTGCTCGGCCCATGTACCGCGAGGAGTCTCCGGTTCAACTGGAGTCTCGGGTGCCTTCTCTGCTTTTGGTTTCGACCCAGGGAGCGCCGGGAACTCGGCTTCATTGCTAACATCAGCCGGTGCGGTCTGTCGTCCCCGATTGTTGCTGTTGGCAGGTTGATGCCCCCCACGCCCAAAACTTCCCCCTCTATCACCTCTACCGAGGCCCCCTCTACCTCTTCCACCTCTTCCACGACCGCGAGGCGAGTGAAACGACCGATCTGCATCGCCTCCCGCGACGCCCCCTTCGCTCTCTCTCGAGTAACTAGCGTCAGGGTTGGAAACGAACCCAGAAACACCACCATGTGCTCCTCGGCGAGATCTGTTCGTGTAACCTGATGGGTTATAATCCTCCTCGTTTTTGCTAACATCCCATTCCCGATTTGATACTGCCTTTAGCTTCCGTTGACGGTTTTGCTCCCGCTCGGCACTTGTATAATAGTTAATTTCAGTATATCAAACCCGAGGGCGATTTTGAAAGCTACTCACTCGAGTTCCTTTTTCTTTTTCCCATCTTCGATTTGTTTCTTCCTCTCATCAGCTCTTCGTTTCACTTCCTCCGCCTTCCTGACCTGCTCTGCTTCATTAAATTTCTGTTCGTCTTCAGCGGCACGCTGGAGTTTCTCAATTCGAGCTTGGTTCTTGAGTCGCACGGCTTCCATGCGACTCGCTAATTCCTCCTCGGTAAGTTTCTGACGACTCGGTCCGCCAGTCACAATACGATTTCGGGATGGGAATTCTTTGCGTGGTATCCCCGCGGCGGGGCCAGCTGGTGGAGCAGCTGTGGGGTTCTCCGCTTCGCCCTCCGGACTTGGCACCGACTCTGTTGCTTCTGTTACTTCTGGAGTCTGATCTGTTTCCGGCGGTGTCTCCTTCGCGCCTTCTTCTGCTGGGGCATTGCTTTCCGTGGGAGGAGTTGAAACAGGAGCAGAGGCAGCAGGGGTGGGTGCAGTAGGAGCTGGTGCGAACCTGCTCACGATACTACTTCCTGCGCCATCTGCTCCTTTCCACTCGTTCGTCGGCGGTGGACCATTATGACCGCCTCTACCACCTCGACCTCTAGGTACACCTCTACCTCTTCCCCTTCCACGCCCATTGCCGCGACCACGCCCGTTATTGCCGTGCGCCTTGGGACCCGTTGGAATCACGACGTTCTCCTTTGGAGGGTTGGGCACTATCTCGTCATCGAAAAGGTCTTCGGCCGGCCGCCCAGTGTTCGAAAAGTCGTCCTCAAGTGAGGGAATGGTTTGCATATCTTCCGCCTATTCATTTTTCATGAGCGTGTGTCAATATCGTTCAATGAAATTTTCTGTCGCAAAAGTTGCCTGAAAACCTTAAACCGCAAACGCCCCATTTTGAGGAGCCGATGAATTATGTATATTATTACAATCTCAAGTACGAGAGTTCTGAGGAGAATATTATGGTCTTACCATCTTGATGTTTATATATAGTTAATGAAGGCGAGGACCAGAAATTGTGAACAGGATTCGTGCGTGCGTGGATATGATCAAGTGGAACAAAAATTTGATAGACGGATAGCGGTAGGCCCACAGCTGGTATTTAGGAGGGGAATGAGACCTTGCCCCGCTGCGAACTAGTCTCAATATTTAACCTACGCCTGGCCTGTTCCCCGCGCCATACTAATCCTGCCTCTTCGCGCTAGTTCCTAGCGACGGATGGCGAGCAAACAGCCAAACAAGTTTTTTTTTTTTTTTTTTTTTTCGGCTCGGCGCGGCGACATAGTAAATCATGAAAAAAAAAAAAAAAAAAAAAAAAAAAAAAAAAAAAAAAAAAATTTGTATCTGGTGATGACATAGTAGTAAATATATTGTACAGGTTCGCTGCATTTCGTCTATGTATAAAGCGCATTTCAAGCCGTACAGTAATATTCTTTTGAGGGTATCCTTGAACGCCGAAAAAAACCACAGATATGGTACAAATGTCTGGTGTGGAGCCGCACAAAACTATTCCCTGAAAAATTAGTACGTGACGAGGTTCTATCACCTTGCAGGAGGCCTGTAGAATCTTGCGACTGCAGGGCCCAATTCCTCTCGCTTCGATTCTGCAAGGCCCTGGGCTGCCCTCTTCCGCTTTTCCTTCATCTCCTCGAGTTTGAGACGCTTTAGGTCGATAATGTTTTTCTTGCCTGACTTGCGAAGGTGCCGCCTGAGTGCAGAGTTCTTGCCTCTCTGGCGGTTCTTTATTTGTATTTTCTCTTCGGCCTGTAATAGAATTTGTTAGTTACTTGCAATGAGAATTGACGTTATATCAAACAGCGACACATACCTTTTTTTTCTCGGCGTCTTGCCACGTCTCCCCATCCTTCTCTGAAGCCTTTCTCCGATCCAACGTGCCAATGAAGTCTGGATCTAATGATATCATCTCCGGCTTCAATTTATTTAACAACAATTTAACCTCGGCTTCTTGTCTTTGTTTCTTGCTCTCAAACGGATTCAACTCCAAGGCATCAAAGTTGGCTTCTCCGGCCCCGGGGACGATAATGGATTCAAATCCTTCTGCATGTCCAACACCGAGGACATCCTCGAATGGGCAGAATCTAACATCTTCGACAAAATTTGCGGGTGTGTGGTGCTGAAGATATGGCGAATTTGCCTTTGTCCGCAAAGCATCCTTCCATACTTGTGTATGGGATCCCCACCCAACCGCTAGCATGCCCCGATCAGATATGTGGAGTGACTTCGCTGGTATGGGTGTCGAATAACTATGCACTTTCTTGTACATTCGAATATCCCAGATACTAACGAGTGATTCTTGACCCGCTGTCGCCATGTAATACCCTTCTCTATCTACCGCAACTGCCCTGACTGGGCCTTTGTGACAAAGCATCTTGACTAATGGTGTCGTCATATTCGGTGACCATAGTGTGACTAGTCCTTTCGCATGCCCAACGTGTATGATCGCATTCCGCTGGTTTTGTGTCATCGACATCGGGCTTCCAAGCTTCGTATTGATCTCACAGAGGTGTTGACCAGTTGACGTGTCTTGGTATTTCAGCCAGCCCGCATTTCCGATTGTAGCGAGAAGAAAGTGGTATGGCAGGAACTCCATGTTTGTAACTTCGATGTGGCTCTTCAGGCAGTGAATTTCAATTCCCTTTAGATCATAGATGTAAACGTATTTCTTTTGGGAGACGGCGAAGAACTGAGAGTTATGAAGCCACCTAATACCAATATTAGCAATTCATTTGTTTCCGATGAAAAATTTGCCTTACTTGACGTCACGAATCGTTTCGTTCAACTGTAACTCGGTATGCAAGGAAGATGACCGCCAGTCGAACGCTGCGACATGGCCTTTCCTTCCTCCAAGCAACAAATCTGTACCGTTCCGATTGTAGTCGATACAATATGGTCCAAAAGTCGGCAACTTCAACTCAAACCCCTTCTTCGCTGTTCCGACATCCAATTCCTTCTGGAGATCCTTCTGCGAAAAGTGGTATGTCTTCTCAAGGCCCTCAGCCTCCAAGTAACCAGGGGTCTCCTCCAGTAATAACTCAGCAGCCTTAGCTTGTACAGCTCCTTCCTTGAATTTATGTTCCATGCGCTTCATGTTCTCCCGTAGTCTCTTCGTTTTGATGCTCTTAACGGGTACCTGCGCACCCCTGCCATACTGTTCGACGGCATTTTTTCTGAATGTCTGGATCGCCTTTTCTTCGGCTTCGGTATCGGTATCGTGTCGGTGCTTTTGCAGTGAAGTTTTAGCAGAAACTTTTGTAAGCCGGGTCGAGGCGACCACCGTCGGGCCTTCGTCGTCTGAAGCCATGATGGTTGGAATGCTGGTTCGGTAAGGTGAGGATTGAAGGTGGTCTGAACTTTTTTTTTTTTTTTGTTCGCGACGATTTTTGGTTTTAGCTGCAGCTCACGTGCTGATAAGTCGCACACAAAAAAAAACACAAGCAACAAATTTTCTGCATCATTTTTTTAAATTTTTTTATCGGAGCTTCCATACCACAATAGCCTGCGATCTTGCAGCAGCTTACAATTCGGCCTTAAACCCTCCGAACATTGCATGTTTATACTCCAATACGGCTGAAAATACCTCAAACGTACCTATCGAAGACCGTTCATCATGGTATCCGGCGGTCATCACCACCGCTCCGCCACAAAATCCGGCCATAAGGCCTTCAAGTCTCGCCATGCCACCAAAGGCCAATTAGCCAAGCAGAGCAAGGGGAAAATCGAAAAAACCAAAGGATTGCGCCAATCGCCAGCTCAAGCACTTAAATCGAAACTCGACCGCCGAAACCAAGCTCGACAAAAGCAAATTCAAAAGGCAATCGAGAGAGCAAAGGAAGACAGGATATTTGATGGCAGGAATGGAGCTCCAAGGATTGTTGCTGTGGTGCCATTATGTGCAGATACATATTCTGAGACAGTTCTAAATCATTTGAATGTGGCTTTGGACATGGAGACACAGAAATATCCGAACGGAGTGCATACTGTTACGTAGGTGGATCGGTTCTGGTAGTGACGGCGGAATTTAAGCTGACTTCAGTTCTATTATAGTGTCGACAGATTCAAGCAGAAAATCCAATACGTTATCCCCGAGCGAAAACTCCTTCCTGTCTTAGACGCCTGCAAATATGCCGACTTTATCTTCTTTATCCTTTCTGCGACACAAGAGGTTGACGATATCGGTGAATCGCTGCTACGAGCTATTGAATGGCAAGGAGTATCTACCGTATTTAGCTTGGTACAGAATCTGAACTCGGTTGAGCCTGCAAAAAGAAGACCCGACATCAAGAAATCGCTATTAAGCTACATGAATCACTTTTTCGCAGAGCAAGATAAAATCTATGCAGTAGACGCCCCAACAGAAGCGTTGAATGCGATTAGGTCGGTTTGCACCCAACATCCGAAGGGTATCTTATGGAGAGACGCAAGGTCCTACATGTTGGCATCGGAGATCTCCTGGGATGAGTCTGAGGGTAAAGCATATGTTACCGGCACAGTTCGTGGGAAAGCCCTGAAGGCAGATAGATTAGTACAGCTACAAGATGGTGGCATTTATCAAGTGGACAAGGTGGTCTCGTTGCCAAATGAATCGCATAGGAGCGATGCAATGGATACATCAGCGGTAATCGATGCACCGACACAAGACCAAGACGCCTTGGAACAGATTACGGACGAAGTTTCGATGGAAGAGGAAGTCATGTCACTACCAGATACTCGAAGAGGTGTTCTGCTAGATGACCATCACTATTTCGACGATGATGAAATTGATGGGATTGAACCTGAGCCAGCGAGGAAGCGAAAATTACCACCGGGTACCTCTGAAATGCAAGCAAGATGGATTGTGGACAGCGATACAGACGATTCCGACACCGAAGAGACAGATGAAGTAGAGGAATTGATGGAGACTGAGTTGGAGACCGAGGAGGACGATTGGATGGATGCTGAGGAGGATATGGATGATGCTACAACAACCTTTGGGACGACTAAGAGCGAGATGTTCTTGGATTTGTCACCAGAGGAAGAAGCAAAGGCGTAAGTCCTCGTTCCTCGACGTATATTAATTACTTCTGACTAACACATTTAATCTAGGATTGCTGAATTCCGACAAAGGAAAAAAGAGGCAGAAGATGACCTCGAATTTCCGGATGAGTTTGAGTTGCGGCCTGAGGAAACTGCTAGGGAACGACTACATCGCTATCGAGGTCTTAAGGACTTCAGAACATCGCCCTGGGAAACTAGCGAGGATGTTCCTTTCCAACCCAAGAAATGGGATTCTCTCGCTAGAATCGACAATTACAAAGCCACAAAATTAAAGGTACAGCGAGAAGCTTTGGTTGGTGGTGTACCGACAGGGTCCAAAGTCAAAGTTTACCTTCGGGACGTACCGAAGCAGCTGGCAGTGGGGCCATACGATGAGTATAACACCCGAATTACAGGTCTTTTCGGCTTATTACGGCATGAACATAAGAAGGCTGTTGTGAATTATAGTATCTCATTAAGCAATGACTACGAGGGACCACCAATCAAGTCGAAGGACACATTAATCCTGCAATGCGGGTCGAGGAGGTGGAAGGTTCGACCGTTGTTCAGCCAAGGCGGTGCAACCAAGAACAACGTCCACAAGTACGAGCGATTCCTACAACCCGGAAGAACATGCGTCGCAACTCTAATTGGAGAGGTCGCGTTTGGGAATGTTCCGGTATTGTGGTGGAAGCAGCATCCAAATGGTAAGAACTCGCTAGCATGCCTAATAAATAATGAGAGAGAAATACTAAAGTCGGTTTTAGGCAATCTTGAGCTAGTTGGTACCGGCTCATTCCTTAATACCGACCATGAGAGGGTTATCGCCAAACGCCGCATCCTGACGGGCCACCCCTACAAGATTCACAAAAAGGTTGTAACCGTCCGGTACATGTTCTTCAATGCAGAAGATGTTAGTTGGTTCAAAGCCCTGCCATTGCACACAAAACGTGGGCGTAGCGGGTTTATCAAGGAAAGTCTCGGAACACACGGATACTTCAAAGCTACATTCGATGCCAAACTCAACCCGCAAGATACTATTTGCGTGTACCTCTACAAGAGATGTTTCCCATTCGAGTCTGAGGAGTTTTTTGGACAGTAGAAGCATTTCTGCTCAAAAAAATTAAATCGAATGGCTGGCGCAAACTAGCAACGGCAACCATTGCACATTTCTAGCGATTACGTTCTAGAACTAGGAGTTTTTGTGTAGCTACTTCAAGTACCTGTCTGGAAGGGATAAAAGCAAGTTTGAATTTTGGATGCTAGGAGGGTGGCAACCGTTTACGGGATGTGAAGGGTTTTAGTGCGGCACGAACCCCGATCCGGTATTACATCTACGTTCCAACACCGCAATTAGTCTCGTGACATGATGTAATGAACAGGACGCGGTGCGATAAGTAGCTTCTTGGAATTTACCTTGTACTTTGTTACGTTCGCAATCATGATGTACAAAGATGTCCAGGGCTTTTGGTATCATTACTTCTTGGAATAAAATTAAGATTTGCTGGATCCAGAGTTCCCTTTCTGGTACCATGACGTTAGTGTTTTGTCTCGGGCTCATATGTATAAATATTTCAATTGCAGCTCAATTTTGCGGGGCAAATCATCAAGCCTCGGAAGTTTGAACAATAGCATCAATATCAATCGACATCTCCAATTTTTTTTTTTTGTTCCCCTCTCGTTTTGTAAGTTTTCCAAGCATCGTCTCCAATCATTGAAATAGCAAGACCTCCACCTATTCTCGACTCTTCACCTTGTTGATCTTGGCTGATTTAATCATGTGTAACAGTCTAATTTAGGAAGTCAACACAGAATAATCACATTTCCAACACCGCCGAAATGAAGTCCAATCCCAATGACAAGTCCACAAGCATGAGCGGCATGAAAGAAGTACGCATTCCCCAGTAAATATTGATATATACCGCTACACCCGGTATTTATGAAGTTAGCCAAAAACTAATGTCATTCATCAATAGGGCATGCGAGGCGTTGACCACGAAGACAACCCAATGCCAATTCCAGAGCGCAGGAAGAGCTGGGTATGAACTTATTCATGCATCAATAATATACAGACGGCCAAGCAATTGACATGTTAATCCGGTGGGTATATAGACCGAGCGAATGCGCGAGACAATGGGGTTTAATACCGCCCCAGCCGCCCAACACTCCTCAGATAAACCAATTGCTCAACAAACACAGATGAAGGTCGACTCTGCCATCGAAGACATGAAGCAAACCATGGATTCAACCGAAACCGGGGCAAAGGCCCATCGCCGTGGAAGCGAAATTTTGGAAGAGGTTAAAAAGGAGGCGATCAGAAGAGAAATCGGGGGTAGTCAACTGTTCGGATCGCCGAAGTGTGCAAAGAGAGAGGCAACAGCAGCAAATTCGTTCTTGACGAAGTATGCGAATGAGAGTGCCCCTGGAGAGAATACTGCTTAACCGAATAGTTTGAGGGGCTGAGAGTATGAATAAATGGCTGCTGTGTTTGTAAAAAAACTATTTCTTTACACACCAAAAAAGCGGTTTTTGTTTGGGAGTTCAGAATGAATACAGATGTCATTCAGTGCGTCCACTTTTATGTGGTTACCATGGCCCGAGTAGAAGTCTATTAATAATTAGCCTCGAATTCGAAATTATTTTGCAGGCTATTTGCATTGATATGCTTTACATTAGGCGTTATCAGCTCGTAAATGCGGCGTTGTGGGTGTCCTCCCTTGAGATGGAGAATTGAGAGTTTAGTATTTTCTATCGGTGGGCTTTCTCGCATGTACAAGGCATCAAATACTCGGATTTAAACCCGGACCCCCCCATACCATTTTATTACAAATGATGCTCCTAAATGTGCATTCGAATCATGGCGGCGTTGAGAAAGTGGTGGTTCGAGGCGACTTCATACTACACGTGAGGTTCGTGAGATAACTTCCTTGCTGTGGAATTTAAATCTTTTAAGTCGAAATAACACGGAAAAAAAAAAATTCAGAAAAAGACGAGAAAAAAGAAAGGAAAGAAACTGGATCAGATGAGAATTTTATAAACCTTTAAGTGCCTGAGCCGTCTAATTTTCTTTTTCAGCTTATTAAATTTCAGGTCCTCGTATCTGTATAATTGTACTTGGGTGGTGGTCAATCCTGACTACTAGATTTCGCAAGCGAGAGAAAAACTTAAAAAAGTGATTGCTTGCAGCTGGCTATAATCAACTCCCATAGAGTGACAGCACGTCGTAATACCAGCCCCTCATTTGCGATATTTAAACTCGAGTTTTTCTATTCGCTGTTCATCTCACTCTCCAGCACATCAGTATGCATCTATTCATGCAAACCTATCAAATGCAGCCTTGAAATGATGTACAGCTATAAAAAGTGTTGCTTCGGTGTAATTTTGTTATTGGTTAGTCTAACTCGGCCCCGAAGCTAGTGCAGTGACACAAAGGCGACCAGGTGTACCGTGCATTATGGCCGCAGCTCTCCATATATCAAGCCTTATTTCGAAAAGATCCGCCCCCAAAAACATAGTTTTAGCTTCCAGATTGGAATCGATAACGTTCAGACTATTGGCAGAATACAATTACCTTCCAGCAAAAAACAAAAAAAAAAAAAACAGGATATTAGAAAAGTTTCCAAATGCAATAATGCCATATTATGGATGAAGAAACGCCAATACCGCTCTTGAACTTAGTCAACATTCATTCTAGCCGCAACGCGCTCGTTCGTTACCTCAAGCGCTATGGAACTGTAGTACATGGGGATGGACTAAAAGGGTTGACACCTGGCGAAGTACAGGCTGAAATAGGCATTACCTCATTCCTACCTCTTGTTTTATTTTTCTTCATATGTACTCGACTTCTAATTCGAAGTTATATAAGGCCGGCCAGAGGAAAGAGAAAGCAGGATTCGGGTGATACAGAAGAATATATATGCCGAAATACAGAGAATATTGTCGGAAATTGAGGAGGTGAAGTTTCATGAGCACTCTGTACGGGCGAGGCTCATCGGGATCTTTGGGTTCTTCTTGTAAGATATATCTGCTTCACGACTTCAAGTCGATATACCCTAGCAAATGCCTTTCACTAACTTCTGCCATCTTTTTTTAACAAAGTGCCGGTGCTGCTTTCTTCCAAGCTCGATATTCTTCGGTAATCGCAGCGACGACGAGGTCCGTGATACGAAAGTTCCGCACGAAGTCGATACGCGCCGTGATCCGGAGATATCTCCTCAAATTCTTTTCCCAGGCTCCCATTTTTTGGCTCGTTAACGGGCTGGCCCTATTCGCGGCATTCATTATCAACGTAATCATACAAGATACCCGAGTGCTCGTTGGGATCCGTTCTATCAAAACTACCTTGAACAAGATCCTTCAAAATATCAGGCGATTGGAAAACGTATCCAGATCAGATATGGGTAAACTGACCAGCTGGAGGTGGGAGGTCATTCCTTGGCAGGATCGTATATTGGACCCGAAGTCTGCCATCATTGCAGATAGCGCGGGTTTCGAGACCTCAACTACAGACGGGACTGCGCAGTAGTTTTTTTCTCTTCGAATTCTTTTATTTTCTAGTTTATAATTTAGAGAACAGTAGCCCGAGGCTATAATTAAATATAGACTTTCCCATATGCATGTTTCATGTTAAATCACCGTCACTTGACCAATCGGGAACGAATTCCAAAAATTCCTATGCGGGGCCGTAATACTCCTTCGCCGCCTCAACCCTCTCCTCATAATACTCATCTTCCCCAGAAATCAACTCTCGAAGGCGGCGATGTAAAGGTAATTATATTTCATCGTAAAGTGTTAGATTTTCGATAGATGGAATCTTTCCGTCGATATATCGATAAGCAACCCTGAAGGTTGAGGTGGTCGGACAGATTAGGGGCCGGCCCGGGGTATAGACTAGGCAAAGTTGCAGATTTTCAAAATTAAATTATCCAGAGTACTAAGACAGAGAGGCACGAAGCCGTAACTTAGGAAGTAGCTAGAACCACGACGCGCGGAGGCCAGAGTTGGTCTCGCGTGGAAGGACGAAGTTGTGCCACTTTCCTGCGTTGCTGTTGCAAAAGAGTTCTTGTCCAGTTGTAAAAAAATTGCCAAGTCATATTCACAAACACCAGCAATACCAACTCCACACCTCAAATCATCACGAAAACTGCCGTTTCAACCCAGATTCCCCAGCACCGACACACCGACACATCTAGAAATTGCCAAAAAGTATGCAAAAGATGCAAAAAGATAATTACCTACGTTAGGCACGATTCGCATATGGTCACCCACTATACTACTGAGTGCCCGCTTGGGGGCTTGAGTAAGGCAGAGCGGACGGGATACCCTGTGGTCCACCAGCTGTGAACGTAGATATCATACCTTTTCAACTGAGAAAATATATACTAAAAATATTTACCAACGGATACTGGAAATCTCCGCTTCGAATGGTCATTCAATTGACCACATAACAGCCTTTAATACCTTCTAATTCCGCCCGTAGACAACGAATCGGCGGTATGTATCCCTTCCTAAATATGGTTGGCTGCGCTTTGGGCACTCGTAATAACTGTACACTTATGGTTAAACTTCTCTCTCGATCTGGGCAAATATGTCAACTTCAGATCGAAGAAATTTGTGGTGCCATGGTCATTCAAACTTCCCGCCTGTGGAGTCCAGGCTAGGACTTGGCATCAAGGTTCCGACAGGCTAGCCATTTATAACAAATCCGACAATCACTGAGCATACTATAATAATGATCAATCTGTCGTTTTAAGCCAAGAGGCGGCATGGATCATTTTCCCGTTTACCGACGGCACCAAAATGTCAAGGTTGTGGGAGGCCGCTTGCAAGATGGAAATTAGAACCTTTCTTATAGTATTCTATAGTGAAGCTTTTTGGGGGAAATGGGGTACATGCAGAACTGCATATATATATCCGGTATGACCAGCCGGCTCTAGCTCCTTCAACCCTTTCTTCTGTTGACTTTTGGAACTAGACTATACTTCCCCTTGCATTCTCTCTTTCATGCTGTGTCGGTTCATGATACAATTTCTATGATATTATCCGACGTGCCTTCAATACTGTATATCCATAAGTGCGGTTGATAATATAATGAATCTGCTACCCATATGCATTCGCAGATAGCAGATATGCATGCGCTTCGATCTTCTGCGAGCCAAGATATACTAATAAAAGATATTATTGAACAAGTAGCCCTAGAAGTCCATGTAAAATCCCAAATATGCTCCTAAAACTTTAATTTTATTTCTTCAACTTGATAATTTTTAGGTAATACCAGTGAGGGTCGGTAGCTGATTTCAGGATTTCGTTAGGCGATCTGCGATGCAGGATGCATAGCTCAAAATTGCCGGCCTACCGACCTTTTAATCCCCGCATTAACTTCGTGGCGAGTTTTTCGGTGGTGGCGCTGACTAGTACTTTTGATTGGGTGGCCATACTCTAAAGCAGCTTTGAGTGAGAGGCTTCTGGGTACGGTTAACAGTGCTTGTGTAGCGGAATTATGGGCCGATATGACGGTGGTTTGCATGAGGGACACTATTCGTATTCGTAATTGCATTTGGATGCATAAGGTTGTACTCGACGTACGCGCACATGGATAAAGGAGCTTTCGGCTGAATGAAAGCTCTCCTTCGATCTGCCGAGTTTGAGACGAGCCTGAGATCAAAGCTGCATTGCTGCTTAAGCTTGCTACCAGCTTTGAAAAACCAAATTTCCATGTTGAAAACTGTCCATGATTATTACTGGCAAGCAATATGAGTAGCTATCTCCGTGAAAATGTATAAATAGAGGGATCCAACTCCCAGGATTCCGTGATTCTTCGACAAGATATCGCAATCCTTGAACTTCAATTAATAACTATTTACTCGCTACCAAACATCATACCTTTAAAACTTAATATAAAATGAAGGTCACCCTCTGCCTCCTCGCCCTCCTCGGTGCTGTCAGCGCCGCACCAAACCCAGCTCCGAACGCAGACCCAAATCCATTACTCCGTACGTATACCCACCACAACGTGAAACCATCCCTCGCATTCCCTCGGATCCTACCCTACAAGCCTACTGACATCGACATTCTCTTCCTATTTAGAAAAACGTTGCACCGCCGGTACCGAATTAAACGCCTGGTGCGTAAGCGCCTGCGGATACAACTGCCGTGTCGTATACGGCTCTTGCAGAAACAAGCCGCCGAATGAAGGCGGGTGCTCCGAAGCCTACTCGCGCATGGTCTCGTATTGTACCCTCTGCTGTAATACCGGCGACTGCACCTCTTGCCAGAACTGCGGCAACTATTATCCTCTCCCTCCGCCTGCTGCATAAAGAAACACACCAACGAATAATATACGTTTGGAAGGGTTATTTTTGGGGGCCTTGCTGTAGATAGGTGTTTGATGTTCTTACGGTTGTTATTTTGGAGGGGAATGTGTGGAGGATTTAATATTACCACAAGCACATAGGTCTTGTACATTTATGAAATCAATAGTACAGTTTGCAAATACCGAGGCAGACGAGGGCCAAATTGTATGATTGGCATACGAATCCCACATATATATAGTACGTACTAGTACCGTAGTTCAACATTTGGAGCTGGGACCGCACGAATCAATTTTATCAGAGGGCAAGATGGAATACAAAAATGGCATTTTCCTGGCCTCGAGACCAGTATTGTTGTAAATAATCGAACCTAAATCCTAGCCCCTGCGATTAAGAAATACTTCGAGCTCAGGGATAGGAGCTTAAGAAGGTGGCCTCAATCTCGCGGGAAAAAATATCGTTTCCGGGATCGCATCCGGATATGTCGATATCCGGCTTCCAGTCGAGAGGCGTTTAATGTTGTAAAATGGGCATCTCCCAAAAGGGATAACCTAAAACGAGCCATATCCTAATAGGCAATATGGAAATTCATCGATCACGGCTTGCAAAAATAGCCCCAACAACCACACCTTTCTCCCTCTTCACCACCCATCATCAAAGAGCCTCGTGCGACAAGAACCCCCAAAATGCCACCACCAACCCCCCTCTCACCGCCCGAACTCTCCTACCTCTACGCCTCCCTCTCCCTCTCCCCTCCGATCCGTCTAGACCTACGAACACCGACCCAATTCCGCCCACTGGTCGCCGAATGCTCCTTCCTCCCACACTGTAACGGATCCGCCCGCGTGTGCATGTCCGAAGCCGGGGAATGTATCGTCGGTATCAAAGCGGAAGTAGAAAAAGACGCAACAACAAAATATGCAACAGTAATCGAGCGTGAGAAGTGGATCGAAGTATCTGTTGAAGTTGCCGGTGGGGTTTCGGGTCCGGGGAGTGGAGTCGGTATTGGTGGTATATCGGGCGCCGGTGGAGCTACAGGACGGGATGAAGGAGATGGCGGGGCGGCGGTTTGGTTGAAGGAGGGGTTGTTGGCCGGTGGAGCTGGTGGGTGGAGTATTTTGGATCGGTTGGCGATCAGTAGTGGGTGGCATTGGAAGCTCTATATTGATGTAGGTGGACCCCAAGGTCGGGGTTATTTCAGGATGGATGGCTGACATGATAGGATAGGTACTGCTTCTAACACCGACATCGCATCCTTCACCGTTGTTACTCTCGACGGCTGTCAATATGGCGCTTGACTCGACATATCTACCAAAACTCACATCGCCCCACGATGTCGATGATATTCCCACATTCTCAGACGATTGGGCGATCTCGGTGCCCTTGTACGAACCTACAACATTCCCACGACCGCCAATGTCTCTACCCGTTGTCGCAGTTGGCGATAACGTCTTTTTAGATCCGAGTGTCGCTGAAGTCGCAGCTGCCGAGGCAGGATTGGTTGTTACACTCTCATTATCGGATTCACAAGGAAATTGCGATATTGTCGGGGTAAGAAGCATGGAAGTCGGCCGGGGAGGTGGTAAAGAAGGCGATCGAAAGGGTATCAACAGAAAACTATTGCGACAGATGGTTAATGCATGTGTTAAGGAAGCTGGCGAGGTAATTAAAGGTCTAGGCGAAACGACACACAAGCAAATGTTCCGAGCCTGATGTCGCTCTCATCTATTGTTCTTTTTTACTTGGTATTGTTTTTTCTTCATCGTGGGCATCTAGCATGGCGTTCTTTTTATACAAGGGGGGGTATTATCAAAAGTATATGTACAATAGAATAATTACACGACTCTGATATAGTAGAGTTCCTCGCCCTCTCAATCTAGCAAATTGCTTGATCTCGTATACTAGCCTCTACGAAGGGCGAAATGGCCAGCCGATTACCACCAAGTCTTCTTCTGATCTCCGGTCGGACTAGGAATCGGCTTCTCATCAAGTTTGATAACCGGTGTCTTCCCATCTTCCTCCTCACCAGCCTTCCCTTCCTCGCTCAACCGCTTCTTCTCCGCCTTTTCCCTCTCCTTCTCACCAATATACTGATCAATCGTCTTCCCATCGATAATAATCCCCCACCCAAAATCCTGATCTTTCTGCGTCCTCCTCACACCCCAACTCCCAAGCCCCTCACCGGGTCCGCCAACCTTCCCTTCAACCACGTATCTATAATGCGCCTTCCTCTCCATATCCTCCGAAATCTGACGTCTCTTCTCCATAATCCTAGCCGTATTGATCCGATCACTCTCCCGATACGCATCGACAAAGCTTTGAGCAGACATGATCGGATGTTTCCAGTCGAAATACGCAAGTTTGGCAGCTTCGTCGTGTTCCATGAAGTTTCGGTACATAACGTAAAGCGCCAGGGAGACTAGGACGGAGACGGCGACTAGACCGTGCAGTTTTGGGGAGTGCAGGATCCAGTGGGTTATTGTGCCCGGTGGGGGCATCATGCCCGGGTAGCGTTTTCGTTCGTCGACATGTGGTTTTTGAGGAAATGGTTTATGGGCTGATTCACGGGCGGCTGTGGTTCGAGGGCCGGTGGGGTGGGAAGGAGGGGTGTATTTGGTGGGTTGCTCGAGGACTGGTTGGGCGGGTTTGGGGAATTTAGGTGGGATGCGGAGGAATCGTTTCGTGGGGGCTATTATCGGTGGGGGTTGGAGGATCGTGCCCCGGGTTTGTAGTCTGAGGAGGCCGTTGGGCCACCGCGGCAGGATTGACCGCGAGATGGCGGCGGTTGTCGACATTGGTGAGGGTCGGTGGGGGTTGAAGTTTGGAGATATCGAAGCGGTCTGAGGTTCGGCGAGAATTTATATAGGCGAAATCTCCAACAGGCAACGCAGACTGATAGCCTTCCAACGTCCCGAGACTACCCTTCTACAAGGTTTTCGGATCAAGATAATGCGACAATCGAAAGTGGGAGGAAGAAGTGGAGTGTTTGTTTCCGTAAATATATCCATATGTTCAATGATCGTATTGACATTTTCTGAATAAGAGGGACATGATACATTCATATTAGGTAGAAAGGAAAAGAACCGAGGTACGGGCATTCGGAAGTATTATAAACGCTATTCGAACGATGGATAAAACAAGAATGGAAAGAAGCAATTGCCGAAGAATAAACGCCCGATCCCCAAACTCCAGTACGATTCTAATAATCAGGGAGGGTCAGTATCGATCCCTAGCCGGGAGAGTTCAAGCTAGGACTCTGTCTGCTCTGTTGTGAAGCCCTTCCTTTTGACGGGTCCATCTTCAGGGACCTCCTCCTTAACTTCCTTTTCATCGATGACTTCTTCTTTCACATCTGTTTCTTTAACCTCCTCCTGTTTAACCTCCTCCTTGGCGTCTTTTTTTGGAACTTTTCCCTCTGCAGCACCCTCTTCCTCTTCCTCCTCATCATCCTCTTCGGACCCGATATCCGCTACTCCAACCGCAATCTTATCTAGAATATGCTTCGTCTAAACATTTGTTAGCATCGAAACTCTCCCTCAGCCAATAGACCCCGATCTACTTACCCAATTCTTCACATACCCCCACACAAATATCAAAAAGTTAACAACCCCCCATATGATAATAATCCAACTCAACTGCCCCATCCGATCCCTTCCATCCCCTCGCCTGACACCCGGTCCCCCAAAGATATACCGAATCCAATGGTGCGAGAAGATCAAGACCTTTCCAAATCCAATAAGTCCGAGAGCACTAAACCCACGTACCATGTGTTCTACAATCCCTACTCCGACTGCCGAACGAGGGATTGGAGGATTGCGAGGGGTATTGTGGAGAGCGGGACCGTAGACTGTGAAACCATTGATTGTGAAGGAGAAGTTACCACCTTCGACGGCGTACCAGGGGTTTATGTAGAGGTTTATGATCGGGTCGGCAACGAAGCCCCTGGTTAAATAGCGGTTAGCATTCAATACCACTTCGGCCATTGATGTCGCAATGATGGAAAAGAAAAGGGGGGGTAAACCATACAAAATATAAACCGTAATCAACAGAATCAATGCCGTGATCGAACCGACTAGGGCCGTACTAGCCATCGCCTGTGCGATCCTAAGTCGCAAGAACCGATACTCGAAATGACATGTCGGGCATTTATAAAAGCTCTGTGAATTGGCAGAATGTAACCTCCAGGCTCGAAGACATTCCTCGTGGACATAACGTGCCGAGCCTTTACATTTGCACGGAGAGATAAGACGACCGAGTTCTGGATCGACGTCTTCCGTGGTTTGGTCGAGACAGATTCGGCATTGTTTGAGTACCGGACGACGTCGCCGAGGTTGTTCTTGTGTAGGTTGTGATGTTGACGATGGACCTGCTCCGGCCGAAGAGGAAGCAAAAGAATGTTGGTTTGCGCCGGATGTTGTCGGATCTGGATTGGTGACGTCCGGAAGCGCTGGCTCTGCGTCCCAACCGCCTGGGGTGTTCGAACTGACCCAGATGTACTCGGGGTCGGCTTCCGAACTGGACATCTTTGACGGACGTTGATGTAGAAAGGAAAGAGTACCAGTGGTAGAGTATCGGCGATACTAGATTCGGGGTATTAGTAGTAGCAGTGGCAGCGACGGTGGCAGTTAGGAGGGGTAAGTCCTCAGGAGAAGGCAGGATGCTTGGGGCATTATATGACAGCCAGAGGGATTAAATGCGGGCGACGAGGCTCCCCGTAATATGATATTATTCCATCCGGACGCCGCACTGCAAACTGTCCAGGCTGTCCAATTCACGCAGACCAAGGCTTAGTTTTAAACGTTTTGATCAACAGCCCCGGCCCAAATAAACCTTCGAGATGCCCGAGCTATTTAATAGCTAAACGTGGTTCGAAACGTCAATCTTAAGAACGGTGGCGGCTGACTAAGCGGCTCTGCGTTGGGCTGTTAGTAGACCGGCGACCTCACCTCAAACACGCTCCTCTGCTGCTGCCGCGTAACCTCCACTATCCTCTCCACTCCCACTACTCCTAACCATCTCCACTTCTACCGCCTCCTCATCTACGACGTCGGAGCTTCATCTCCAATTACGACAGCTTGGATTGATACCCTCCCACTGTCTTCATCTTTCCTCTTTTCAGCTGTCCTTTGTAGCTCTCTTGGAGCTTGGATAGATAGATAGATACCCACCATGGCAGACCGATACTCCTTCTCGTTAACCACCTTCTCCCCAAGGTACGTAATCTCCATTATATTACCATCTCAAGCTTCAGGATCGCTAATACGATGGTGATCGTACAGTGGAAAGCTCGTTCAGATAGGTTCGCGAACACACCCTACCAAGCTATTCCATACCATCCCACTTTTCAAATTCCATCTATCTAACGTCCTATCCCTTGCGGCCTACAGAATACGCTCTAAATGCTGTCAACCAAGGAATAACAGCCCTCGGGATCAAAGGTACACCTCCGGTCTTTCTCTTCTATATCATCATCATCACTTTGTTATATCCCACCTGCCAATAGCCAAACCATGTCACTGACACTATCCCCGATCCGGCTCGGTTCGAACCACCAGCAACAAACGGTGTCGTCCTCGCTACTGAAAAAAAATCCTCCTCATCCCTAATAACTCCCAACTCTCTCGAAAAAATCTCCCTCATAACCCCAAACATCGGCATGGTCTACGCCGGCATGGGACCGGATTTCCGCGTCCTAGTCGACAAAGCCAGAAAAGTTTCACACACCTCTTACAAACGTATCTACAACGAATACCCTCCAACTCGTATTCTCGTTCAAGAGGTCGCCAGGGTTGTACAGGAGGCTACGCAGAGCGGTGGTGTTAGACCTTACGGGGTGAGTATTTTGGTGGCTGGGTGGGATGAACATACGAATCAACCGAGTTTGTATCAGGTTGATCCTTCCGGGAGCTATTTCCCTTGGAAGGCGACGGCGATAGGGAAGAGTGCGACCAGTGCGAAGACTTTCTTGGAGAAGAGGTATGCGGAGGGTTTGGAGTTGGAGGATGCTATCCATGTTGCGTTGTTGACACTGAAGGAGACGATTGAGGGAGAGATGAACGGTGATACCGTGGAGATTGGTATGTCTCTATCCTCCATCTCAGAAACAAAGTATGGAACGACGGTCTGCTAACACCATCTGCAGGCATTGTCGGCCCTCCAGCAGACCACCTGTTAGGCTATGACGGCGTCGAAGGCGCCCAAGGTCCTAGATTTAGAAAGCTAACACCACAGGAAATCGAAGACTATCTTACGAACTTATAAGTTACTAATACCTTACCCCCCCTTGCAACTAGTCACCTTCGTCAGTGGGGAGGGCAGATTTGGTCAGAGCATACTTTCGTCTTGCCCTTAGACTACTAGCTTAGATCAAAGAATATAACAAAAAAGAAGTTGGACAAATCCACGTTTCCTCAAAGGTATCCACTACTGCATCTCCCCTTCTTCCCATCCATACCTGCGCACCATTAAGTTGCCACAAAGCCAGTAAACCCCCACGGTTTCCTTTCCTCTATGGCGTGTCAATTAGTCTGTGCTGCAAATATCCAACATTCATATCCTTCCCTTTCTTTTATCTTCGTACCATATCTTTTGGTACGAAATAAAGTGGGAGGGGATATCACCCATTCCCCTTTTGAAATCGCACTCGTTGTGGTTTGTATATCACCTGAATTTTTACCCCTCATCACGCCTGGCCTTGCCACCGTTATAGTGAACACGTCTTGTGGCCATTGGTGTGCAAGGTTTTGGAATCAGTGATGAGGTCGTCCTTTGGAAACGGAGGATGTAATGTAGGTATCGGTACGGAAGGGTTCCCGCTTTTTTAGGGACCGAATTTGGCTTCGTATCTTGGTGAGGGAGTGGGAAATACCCTTTTTCGGATTTTTTTGTAAATGGTATCATGATGGTTTATTTTTTCCTTATGGCTGCATTGTATATCCGGTGGAATCTATATCTTGAAAGCATCCTTCGAGCTCTTCGAGACGGATCGCAATCCGCTACAGCCGTTCACGTTTTAAACGATCCGTCTTGTAGAGTCGCACGAAAGGTATACATACAAATGCGTATTTGTTCCTTTTTTAAATTTTTTTCCCTCTAATTCACATATATATAAAAAAAAAAGAGGGCAGCGGCGGTAAAGCGAAGAGTGAGGCAAGGGTGTGACGCTGTCGTATAAAGAAATCGCAGGGAGCAAAAAGCATAGTAATTTGCTTCGAGGCACAAACTACAAGCCATAATCGATAGGAGAGCTTTTTTTTTGAGAAAGGGAAAAGGGGATAGCAACAATGAAGTTAAACGGAAAGCATCACTTCTTCACAAACCGGCCGATCCTTTAAAAAAACACAGAGAAAGCGATTAATGAAGAAGGGAGAGCGGAGAGTGCAGAGCATGGTATAGGGATCGAAAACGGACGGACGCTGAATTGCCAGAGCTATGGAGAGAGAGAGAGAAAGGACAAGCGGGAGGTATAGGTATTAGTGAGCCGGGGGAAGCAGGAACGGGAGAAAAAAGCTGATGGGATATATCATTTCAACAGAGGGAAAAAACAATCAGGCAAGCACGGGGGAATAATTTTCGCAGGAAAAACAACATAAGGCCATTCATGAACAGAGTAATAGTAAAAAAATAAAGGAAATCATTGTTGCGCCGACCAGAGTAAAACTCCCTTCCCTTCATATTTTGATGAAAATAAAAGACACACAGAAAAAATTCATATCGAAGAGGAAAGAAAAGAGAAAAAGGTAATAGTTGGAAAGTTAGAAGCAAGTTGTATGAGAAGGGAACAGATGTGAAGTCGACCGCCGATTGTTGGGTTCGGGGAATCCGGTATCGATCGTTCCGACGTCTGTGTCCTAAAATACGTTTTCAAAGCAGCCAATGCAGTTTCGAGAAAGTCGGGATTGTAGCACGAGAGCCGGGAGAGTAGAATGATTTGTGCTAGAGGGTCAATTGTTCAAGGTCGCAGAGATATGGCGACTTTACTGAGGCAATGGAGGAGGTGGCGGGGGAGGCAATGCAGGGCCAGCATTCTCCCATACTATTCTCAAGGTCTTGCCGTTGATAAGATGGATGGAGACGATGTTTGCAGATTCGCTAGCACTCTGTAAACCCAGAAGCATCAATTCCGGTTGGTTAACAAATCTGGTTCTCGAACAAACGATACTGATCTTGTAAAGAGCAGGGTTGGGTGCGAAAATGGAGGGGTGTAAAGGACAAGGCGAAGAAGTTAGGCATGCAAGCAAGAGATGCAGGTTGTCGTGTCGTGCGGTCAATTGGGTCACGAAACATGATGCAGACCAAGGACAAGACCCCTGCGACCAAAAGGAACAAAAAAAAAAAGGAACGAGAAAATTCTGATTTCAGAGGAATGCAAAGGAATATGGCACTTACGATCAAGATATCACTGCCGTTTCCAGGCTGGGTGTTAACCAAGGTTACGGTTCCTCCGTTAGGGGTCGTCGTCGTAGTCTGCTGTAGAGTTGTATCTTCGGGTGGATATTGAGGATGCTGCGACGAACCGGACCCTGGAGGTGGCGGTGGAGGCAGATTTGGGAGAACTCGTCTAGCAGCGATGACAGGAACTGGGCCTTCGGACGCGACCGAGGTTTTGGGAGCCCCGAGGAGAGGCAGACCGCGACGAACCGGCATAGTTAAGAGAGTCTCTCTTTCTCTTTTTCTTTCTTTTCGGGACAAAAAACGAAATCTATGTAGGGAGGAAAAGATGCAAAAGCAATCAGAGTCCCGAAGATGTTCGAATGATGCCAGGTGAGAATTTTATCCTTGGGCGGGTCTGATCGGCGGCAGCAGATAATTGAATTGTGTCGCCTCGACTGCCCGTTCCTTCGAATTCCAGGGTGGATGATTGGTTAGTTGGGAAGCGGTCAGATGTCGAAGTGGGATTTGATGTTGTGGGACGAGGTGGTGGTGGTGGCGGTGATGGTGGTGATTAAATGAAATGGAAGAGATTCGGTGGGAACTCTGTTACATACGGGGAAGGGCTATTCTGTGGCAATTAACAGCAGTCGATGGAATGCAATGGAGTGCAGTGTCGGTTTCTTTCTTTGGGGCCGGGACAGGGCAACACAGGTCTTGGTTGGCGATGAGGTTGCTGGTTGGGGGCGGTGGCACAGAAAGGAGATTCGTTACCGCAGCAGCATCAGCAGTGCCGAGTACGTTGGACGAAGCAGTGCGGCCTGCGTTGTTAGTGAGGTTGTAGATGGCGATGGCGATGTCGGCGGTCGGAATAGAAGAGAAGGAGAGGAGAGAGATAGAAAGAAAGAAGGTCAGAAATTAAATTGAAGCTGACGATGAACAGGATCAAGCCAATGCAATCAAAGCCAATCTACCTCTTAGCGACATCCAACCTTCTCTCTCACCACACCTACTTCTACCTCAATATCTACCACTAACGGAAACAGGGATAATAAACACAAGAACGAGAAGAACAAGACCGGGTCCGAGTGCAAGTGCGAGTGCGGGCGGACGGCGAGCTCGAGCAATGAGCCAAAGTACCACTGCTGTGCAACAGAGCAGATTTCTAAAGAGCCTCGATTCGGTTGGGTTTTTCGGAGGGTATCTCGAACAAAAACCACCTAGGTATCGGGAAAATAAGGAACCTCGATTGAAAAGATTCGAAGAAAGGAAGAAAAACGTCAAGTGCGCCTGCAACTGCACCTAAAAAAGCCCAGATCGATGCAGCCAGAGAAGAAAGGCCTGGCGTTGGCCCGAAACGAACTGGTGGAATGCAAGATGGTCCGCCTCACAAAAACCAGAAACTTCTGGTTCATCTGCAAACTTCAAACTGAGATCCTATGTTTCTTCTGCCGGCGAGTTATTCCAACTAGCTTTGGGTGACTGCTCTTGGTGCCTACTAACTTCTTTGCATGTTCGAGCACACGTTCGACCCTCTTTCGTGCAGGAGCTGCCGTTTCCCACATCGATATTCCGACGGTTTCCCATCGATGCAATACCATTTAAATAGAAGCGATGCACCCCGGGGTTTTCTTCTTTTTCTTATTCTTTTTCTCCCCGATAATTACTTAATAACAGGCGTGCACTTTTTATAACCTCGTGCTGTGACAATCGGCCACCATGCCTGCATAATATCTTCTCGACCTCTTCGTCGGAACGCCGACATTCCGTGGACACGTCCGGTAAGCAAGGCCAAGGCAGAAGCATTTGATCCGGCCCCGTACGCAGCTCGATTGTCGCACGTAAAACCAACGATACGATTAAAACTCGAAACCGCATGCGAGGTACCAAAACCAAACTATGCAAAGGACAGGGAACCAGCCTGTTCTCCAAAATCCTCACTAAACCGAAAAGCCCTCCTTTTTCTAATTAACATTCCTTTTCGGCCACTTTCCACAGAGGAAAAGAAAGAATTGCCCATGTTCGTTCGACAAAAAACCTTCAATGGTTTGCATGCTGCCCTTGTCCCTCGCCCCCAGCTTCCTTTCGCTAAAAGTCCCAACCAAAGTGTCCGCCCTGTTTTGCTTTTCGCTTACGTTCGAAGCTGGGACCAAGGCCAAGGGCCTATTCGTCTTCGCTTGGCTCGTTCGCGTTCGTTTCGACTGTTGCACGACTCTAATTTAGCCGGGCTATCTCTACTCGACTTTATTATTATTATTATTACGACACAGTATCATTGTTATGAAGACGAAATCCATGCAAGATCCCCTTTCTCCGACGGCTAACCGTCATCGCTCCGTCGACAGCTGTTGTTTAAATGTAACCCTGGAACCGACCCAATTGACGAATTGGCATTTTTCGATATAAAAAAACGTAACTTGCATGCATATCTGCACGACATGAGCACTTGAGATGATCTTCGACTTCCATCACAGCTTCCAGACCTGTATTATATTAACCCCCTTGCTTCAATATCAAGCATCCGCACAAACCAACCTAACCCCCAACAACCTACAAAGCACCCACAAATAATCCCCCTGCGAATACGCCAGCCTCTCCAACCATCCCGGTCCGCTATACGTACTCCTATGTAACTTCAAATCCGTCTGTATCTCCCTCAGCTGCACCGTCCCTTTATTCCTTTCGAACTCCAGCGTATCCGGCATATCAGGATACTCGTATACATCCTCCATTCGACTCATAACCCTCGCTATCTCCCCTCTAACCCCATCTCTCAATTCGTTCAATCTATACAGTCCATCCCTCACTTCTTTCGTATGAATATGCGTCAGTCGTGATAACATTGCATGTCTTTCGCCATTCTTCCCCTCGGTATTGTTGTTAGTACTACTAACAACCCTCGTCCTTCCCATAACCTCAGCCACAAGACTAACCCCCCCTCCTCCATCCCCTCCCGTCTTAATAACCCTCAAAACCCTCTTCTCGACGCCGTATAATCCAACCACGATATCCGCAACCCTAACCTTCGGACAATCCTCAAGTTTCAAATACCTCAACCCGGAACAGTTATCAACCAAATCCCTTAATAGATATTTATCCGCCAGCGTCCTGCTCAAATCTATCGACGTGTACATCGATAACGGCAGCAGTCTTGCGAGCACCGTAAGCGTGGTATCGATCGATAAATGTTTCATCCCCCCTCCGCCACTCTTTCCTAAAACATACCTATCACCGTGTTCGGTATCGTCATCAACAGGTGATAAAGTCCTAGGGCTGACGTGATGACTCCTAACCGCAATCGTACTCGCAAATACGCTGGTGACGTTTCCTCGACGTTCGAGCGGGCGGGACGGAGTATAAAAGGATATTGCGCGCCAGGCGGCGTGGGAGGAGAGGAGGTGGGTACGGATTGTGAGAGATGTCGAAGACCAGTTCAGGAGGTCGAGGGTGTGGAGGTAGGTTACGATGCAGTCGAGGATTGGGGGGATCAGGACCAGGGAGGTTATCGTGGGTGGTGGCGGGGTGGGGGTCGTTGTCATTTTTATTTTTATTTTATATATATATATATAACTATATATTTTTAAATTTAAATTTGTATTTTTATCTATATCGAAGATTGGATACGGATGAAGGTTTTCGGGTGAAGGTCGATATCGGCGCTGGTAAATATCGCGGACGTCGGAAGGGAAGAAACGGGTCCGTTGCGTTGCCGCCGGCGCTGGGGTTTACGGAAGCCTCATACCTTTCGAAGCCATACCGATGCCTTCGTTGATCCGTGGGTAAGGTAAGAAAAAGTAGCCTCGAGGGAGACATTTCGTCATGAGACGAAACGGCCGACTCTTTATGCAAAAGCTCCATGCCGGTTCCCTACTGCGGTATCGGTTTAAGATACGGGACCGCCGCGCTAAAACAGAAAGGATCACGGGAATGCCGGCCGCTTTGCGTCCGGTGTTGGCTTTGGTTCGACCTTGACCTCGAGGCCATGCAGGTCCGTTATCGTGCATGAACCGAGCTGATCTGATGGTAACGCCAGTCGGACCGATAGCGGTTCTAATTTGAAATCGAAACCGAAATCGAAATCGAGAAAGAAGAAAAAGAAACCTGGTACGAACGACAGGGAAGGAAAACAAGAAGAAACATCAAAATCGCTCGAAAGTAAAGAGCATGTATGGTACACCAATCCGATCAAGCAGCAATCACCCAGGGCGGGAGCGGTCGGTATAAGAAAATCCAGGCGACAGCAAAAAGAGTTATCATAATAACCCACAGGTTAATCTTCAAACACACGCATCGATCGAGAAAAAAAATATCCTCCCCTACGGCGACCGGAAGTATCCCTCCCTCCCAAAAGGCCGAAACCATGGGAAAGATGGGACTCGTCTTTTCTCTATAATATCCGGTCGCCCTTACAAGCCTTCTCCATCACTTCAATTACAACTGTATATAGAACCCGAATTTTCCTATTTGATCCGTAAACTCCAGCCGGCCCTTCACCTAAACTTGTTGAAAATAACCGCAATGATAAGCAGAACTAGCACGGTAATGATCGCAATAGTAATCATGCGATTCGTCGCCATCCTGATAATTTTCAAAATCTTCATCTTAGCCTGAAATATCGGGGTGGAAAAAAGGAAGATGAACCTACCGCCTCGCCATCCCCCTCAACGTCTGCACGCTCTTGTTAACATGCCCCTCCCCCTCCAACAGATTCTCCCTCGCGTGCAAAAGCGTGCTCCGCTGACCGTACAAATCTCCCAAAATCCCCGCCCCGATATTCTCCGTCTCGGCCGCCAACCTCTGACTGTTCTGCAATCTCTGGTTACTCCTCTCCAATCTCTCGGTTCCGGACAATAACTGCTGTCGCTGTTCGTATACCGAATCTTGACCTTGCGGACCCTTCCCGCCGTAGATGTTTTGACGGTCGGCTTCGGCGGCAGCGCGCTTGAGGGATTGTTTGGATTTGTCGAGGTCGTGGTCGTAGTTTCGAACCCGAGGGGAGAATTTGGAACGGATGTTCGTGGGGATGTTTTGGACTTCTATGCGCATTTGGGAGATCTATCGCACGATCAAACGTTTGGAGGTTAGCAATCTAGCTAGAACGCAACAGGGAAAGATGGGAAGCCCAGAAAGCGTAAAAAAAAAAAAAAACCTGTCGGAACGGTGGTGAGGACATACGATCTCATCGGCCTCCTCTGCTGCTCTCTGCGCCGCCCTGATGGCGGCCTTTTTCGGCTCTCCGGCAAGTTCGGCGATTTGCTCGAGCTTCTGGTTGATGTCGGCCTGAACGAGCTTGAAGTCCGCTTCGTAGGAAGCGAAGAGCTCGGAGCCGGGTTCGGAGTCCAGTACGCTGGCCATCTTGGAGGAAGGCTCTAGGGGGTATGTAGTTGGTAACGATATGATGTGGTGGGTACTAAAGAGGAGAAGTGGGTTTGAAGGGGTCGAAGGTTGGTGATAAAGGGCAGCTGACGCAAGCTGGGAGTCTGGGCGACAGTCAGGCAAGCAGCAAGCGATGTACCGTTTCGGCTTGGGTTCCAAGAGGCAAAAAATTGCAATCGCTTCGGACGAGTCGGCGATAGCTATACGGAAAGGATTCGGAGGCCGTCTGACGTCGATGGGATGGAATAAAAATAGGTAGAAGCGGCGGCGAGGGTGATCGAGAAGTTTGGTTGGGGCCAAAGGAAGCAGGGAAAGAAGGATGGGAGGCAAAGAAGGGAGGCTGATGCGGCTGGGCGGCTGTTACCAGCCGAACATGTCATCTTTGCATTCAATTCTTCACAAGAAACAGGTCAAAACGTTAACGCCTTCCCTCGCTATTCCAAATGCATGTCCGAAACGCTCGCAGTTAAACCGTTATACAAAGCATCAATACCCAAGCAATCGCAGTCACGAATCGTATTACACAGGTGAGGTAAGCTCGGGTAATTCTATTGATCCGCCGTCGCCATCATCGAATTAACCAGCTCGTTCAATGGACCCCAGTAATCCCTCCCCTGATCCAACTTGAACTCCTTGACGAAAAGCACGAAATGCTTGAACGATGTGTTCATGTGCTTGTCCAACGCCAGCGCCCCAACAACCGGGAAGTGGTGACAGTAGATGTGGGCGTAGACGCGGGCAAGACGTTTGAAGAATTGCATGATCAGGTTACGGAAATCGGGACCGAAGTCGATGCCTTTGAAATATTATTTGATCAGCATGGGCATTCTCCGAATACCCTATAAGAAGAAGAAGGTATATAGGACATGGGATGTATTCTTACCATTGCGTGATGGGAATACTTGATCATCATCGACATTCTTCTGAATGGACGACATCAAGTGTTCGACGTACTGACAAGCCGGCATCTTGGTCGGCTTTCGGTACTTCTCGTTGTCCTGCCATAGATACTCGAACTCATCCGTCGCTTTCATCACCGGACATGTGACGGGAGTGCAAAACTCGGAGACAGCGCCAAACTATATCTCTCATCAGTCCTTCGATCCAACCGTCAAAGGCCAGATTCACATACCAGCAAGTTGATCTGATTGTAGAAATCCACGACTATAAAAATCATTATCCGTATTTAGCAACCGTAGCAATGCACCAGCAAGGTAACGTACTGTTGAATGCCAACCATTCGTTCTCGTCCTATCCGATCTCCTGCATCAGCACACCACATTCTATATAATATACGTAGGTAGATATCGTACCTCTCCCTCGGGGAGCATGACGACCTTTCGCAAACTACCGCTGCCGAGTGTCGCCTGTGCATACTGTCGCAGATGGAAGCTGGTGACGCCCTGTCGCGCCTTGCTAGGTCGGAAGCCTGGTTTTCTGCAACGCTGTTAGCGGCCGAACGACTCGTTGCTCGGGAATGGAAACCTACGTCGCCATTGCGGTTTGTTTATTTGGCTGTGATGAAGTACCGGTGGGGTTTGTCGGTAAAGACGATTGGTGGATACGAGGAGTAACAGTCGTGTGAAGTTGAAGGTGGGATGCTGGTCGGTCGCCGTGGCGGTTGGTGTTTCGGCAAGTTGCTGTGCTGCAGTAGCCCGAAACAGTCGCACCACCAGCCATGGATCCATAGAGCTACATTATGGTGGGAAATCGAAGATGAAGATGAGGATAACAATGAAAATGTGCCAATTATCACACCGAAGGGGTATCTCGGTAGAAGAGGAATATATGGTACATGCATGTTCGTGATAACTGATTTTAATACATATCGTACATATTATACAATCGATCGAAGGTTCATAACGTCGTTACTGCTGCTCCCGCTACTACTATCAAGTCTCCGCCCTCGACCCTTTCATCTTCTTCCGTCTCTCCTTCTTCAGACGGTTTATTCTTGCCTTCTTCTCTCGATCCTCCTCTTCTGTTCTCTTACGTACAACAGCCTGAACGGCAGCTGTTGTCTCATCCCTCTTCTTCTTTTTCTTCTTTTTGATAGCATTTTTCGACATCTTGGCCTCCTCCTCCTCTTTAGCTACCCGCCTTTTCCTCAATATTATCCGTCGTTTCTTGTTCGGCCTGTGTCGTTTCTTTCCTTCCTTTATCGAAGGCATAACAGCCGTCGACACCGATGCGGATACCATCGCACTCTTCGAATCCGATCCAGCATCTCTCCCACTAACCAGACTCAACTTTGTGATCCTCCATGACAACTCGCACCCCGGCCACGACTTTTGACTTTCTTCCAAAACCTGTTCACCGGAAACAGCAACATCACGAATCCTCGTGGCACGAAGGTCGTCTTCTTCCAACGGCGGGGTAAGGTAGTAAGTAGTGGGTCTGTGTGCTGCGTGAGCATTTTGGACGTCTTGTTCGGAGAAATGCGAGACCGGAGGGATATCTGCTGTTAAGGATGCCGCTAGCAAAGCCTGTTGTTCTGGCGGCGGTGAGGCTGGGAGGATGTAGCTTTGTACATCTGTGGTGGTATTGTCGTTCTTTGCGGGAGCGAAGAGTCGGAAGGAAACTTCGGTTGGGTGTGGGTTGGATGCTATCGAGATATCATCGTCGCCGTCGTCCTGTGCAGGTGAAGAGTCCTTGAGACTATATCCGAGGATCGAAGACCAGTCTACGGCTTGAGCAGGTCGTTCTGGGGATTTCGGTGGAATGAGGTCCTCTCTCGATACGCTGGTACATCGACGAACCAGAAAAATTAGAATTTTTTAGTATGGTTTCAAGAACGACCAACGGAATATAGCGGCACCAGCCCGGGTATCAGCCAGCATCAGCCCCCCCGCGAGTACAACGGCAAGTGAAGCACGAGGATAGAGGAGGTAAAAGAGTCGTGTGATGCGGAGTATGACTTACATCTGGGTCTGGTTGATATCGAGCATCGTTGCACCCTTTAACAAACACGGTCAGCGTGTGATAAAACAAAGAAAGAGATGCGATGGAAAATAATAAAATACCGAAAACGTGGGCTCGGAGGGTTCTCCGATTCGTCTGGATTGCAGCTGCAGTCCTTAAGTATTCCTGGAGTCAAGCACGTCCTTCAAACGAGATTTGGGCGCATGATCGAATCTCGAATCGGGTACTTTTTAGTTGTCGTAAACTAAACTCGACTCCCTGGCTTCCCGCGTGTGCAGTAACCCCCACTCCCACTCCAATCCTTTATACCGTACAGGGTATCTTTTCGAGATGCTTCATATGCAATCGTGTCTATCAAGTGAATTTGTTAGCGAATGCGGGTCCCGTGCTACGATGAACCGGACAGGGTAGGGTTTGGAGACCCAGTTAGGCCGACCCAGGAACCACATCGTCAGATTTGATCCCATCCATCCATCCATCCCATCCACGTCATGAGCCTCTCCCTCTTCCTCAATCCAGCTTCCCCCCGTGTCAGTTCCCACCGCCGCCACCAAATGTACCCAGTACCGCTACTATTATTATATTTACTCTAGCAGGAATAAGAAACATCTTACCTCCAAGCACACCAACAATTGCAATTCACCCGCCCGATGATTCGTCCGTCGTCGGCAAGACAGCCCCGTTCCTTCGACGTCCTGAGCCTAGCTAGCTAGAAGTACCAGTCCCCACGCTCGCTATCAGAAAATTTTTTGCATTCCCCGGCCGATCTCCTCGTTCTCGTTCTCGTCTTCCTGTCTTGCTCGTGTGGCCGTTTCTGGTTTCTAGATCGAATCTTGACTTGGAAGCTCGTTGGTCGTTGGTTGATTAAAATATTTAAACAAGCTCTCAGGATCCCTTAAAAGATCCTCTCCTCGTAAGGCTTCCTTTTTCCTTGCCGATTCCTTGCCGATTCCAAACAACTAACTCTCGCAAACACCAAAAAATAGGTCGGCAAACGTGTCCGGCCTCATTCCTTTCAGGACTTCTTCACACGCCGACGGCGACGACCCTGGTCGCTCCGAACCCACCGAGTCCTTCCAGCTTCGGGAACTACCCAGGCCTGCCGAGGCCAACTCTTCCGCCACCGCTGACACCCCCTTCGACTCTGACCGCGAGAAACGGCGGGAAGCCAAGTGGCTTCGGTTTCTCGATATGAAGTTCAGTCACAGCATTCAGTTCAATGCCGTTCCGGAATGGAGCTCCAATTACATTGCCTATTCCAACCTAAAGAAGCTGTGCGTTTTTCATATCCCTATACATGCTTCGATCTTTCGTTTCAAGGGGATTGGTACGGTGGCTAACCGAAGGTAATACAGCATATACACCCTCGAAAAGAAAGTCAACGAAGCCGCCCAACAAGCCGACGACGAAGAACATACCGCCCTCATCCGTGGCGACGCCAATCCAGATCCGATCTTCAAACGTGCCCTCGACAATGAACTCGAAAAGATCGCTTCCTTCTACCAATTAAAAGAACTCGAGCTCTACGCCGACCTCGACGAACTCATCCGCGATAAGGACGCTTATGTGAAAAACCAACTCGCCGAACTAAGCGGTTCGACCGAAATCGACGGCGGTTACCTGAGCAAGCGTCGTTCCAACGCTTCAGCCTCCAGTCCAACAGCACTCAGCCCCATCCATGGCAGGCACAAGGGCTTCCAATCCGACTCCGACTCCGAGAACTCCGAAGATGAGCTTATTGGTACCAGCACTGCGGACGTGAAACGGCGCAAACGGGGTTCAACGGTGGGAACGATCGGTAGCAATGATCTTCTCTCTGCCACCCAAGCAAAAGCAAAACGTCGCGCCTCCCTCGTATACGATGAATTTAACGAAGGCATCCTCACGGATCTTTACGATGAACGTATCACTCTCAAAAAACGGACGATCAACCTTTATGTATCCATGGTCGAGCTCAAGTCATTCGTTCAGCTCAATAGAACAGGTTTTTCAAAGGCCCTGAAGAAGTACGACAAGATTCTCAATCGGAACCTGAGAGATAAGTACATCTCGACGTCCGTGGAATCGGCGTACGTATTCAGAAATAAAACGGCGAAAGACTTGGGAAATGGCATCGCAAAGCTTGAATCCGTGTACGCTGAACTCGTCACTAATGACGATCTGGATACAGCGAAGAAAGAGCTGAGATTATACTTGAGAGAACACGTTGTTTGGGAGAGAAATACGGTCTGGAGGGAGATGATTGGTATCGAAAGAAAGGCGCAAGCTGCCAATTTGGGTATAAGACGGACCCTCCTCGGCGCCGATGTCCCAGAAGAACGTACCAGACGCCAAGGAGACGAAGCACCATCGGAAAAGACCGAAATCCGAACACCGTTGGGAAAGATCACGTGCCCTCGATGGCTCATTAGTTCGAACTTCTTTACATTGGTCTTAGCGACGGCGATATTTATCGCATTGCTATTTGCACCGATGTTTCATTCGGCGGAGCAAAGGGGCTGTTTTGCGATCTTGGTGTTTGCATCCGTACTATGGGCAACAGAGGTCATCCCGCTGTTCGTAACATCGCTGATGATACCATTCCTTGTGGTTATCTTGAGAGTATGCCGAGAAGATGAGAAACCGCATGCCCGGCTGGACGCTAAAGATACGGCGAAATACATCTTTGCAGCCATGTGGACGCCGGTTATCATGCTGCTGCTCGGTGGGTTTACAATCGCAGCAGCCTTGAGCAAGTACCATATTGCAAAATTGATGGCTACGAAGGTGGTCAGCATGGCAGGAACGAGGCCTAGAACCGTGCTATTGACAAATATGTTCGTGGCAATGGTTGCCAGCATGTGGATCAGCAATGTTGCGGCGCCGGTGCTCTGCTATTCTCTCATCCAGGTACCGAACCCCCTCCCCGGTTAATCCACACGTCCCCATTGCTAACGATGACCGTAGCCGATGCTACGAAACCTCCCCGCGGAATCAAACATGAGCAAAGCTCTAATCCTCGGCATCGCCCTCGCTTCCAACGTCGGCGGCATGGCCTCCCCGATCGCCAGCCCTCAAAACATCATCGCCCTGAAAAACATGAAACCCGAACCCAGTTGGGGCGAATGGTTCGTCATCGCTATACCGGTCTCCATCCTCTCCATCTTCGCCATCTGGGCTATCCTCCTCGTCACCTTCAAGCCAGGCCGCGGCACAAACATCGTGCCCATCAGGCCTATAAAGGACAAATTCACAGGTGTTCAATACTTCATCTCCTTCGTCACCGTCGCCACCATCATCCTCTGGTGCTTCGCGGGAAGTTTAGAAGCCGAATTCGGCGATATGGGCGTCATAGCCATCATCCCCATCGTAATGTTCTTCGGCAGCGGCATCCTAACCAAAGAAGATTTCAACAATTTCCTCTGGACAATCATCATCCTCGCAGCCGGTGGGTTATCGCTGGGGAAAGCTGTAAACTCATCGGGTCTTTTGCGTACCATCGCTCGTAATATCGAGCATGTAACGAATAGCATGAGCCTTTACGGTGTAGCCGTTACCTTTGCAGGGTTGATTCTTGTTATTGCGACGTTTATCAGTCATACCGTTGCTGCTTTGATTATTTTGCCCATTGTGAGTCAGGTTGGTGCGCAGATGGAGGATCCGCATCCGAGGGTTTTGGTGATGGTTAGCGCTTTGATGTGTTCGGCGGCGATGGGTCTGCCGACTTCTGGGTTTCCGAACATGAGTACGTTCTCTCTTTTTGACCTTTGCCTCCTTGGGTGCTTGTTTGCTAACGTATATAACCCGATAGCCGCAATCATGATGGAAGACAACCAAACCGGTCAAAGATATCTAAGGGTCACCCATTTCATCACCAGAGGTGTTCCCAGCAGTATTGCGGCTTTCGTAATAGTCATCACAGTTGGCTACGGCTTGATGAGATTGATAGGCTTTTAAGCCAAAAAGGTGACTACTTGAGTGCTTGCCTATGTGGTAACCACCTTTTATGGGTAAAAAAGGCAGCAGCAAAAGGACAAAGTATCAGTTCGGTTTCCTTTCCTTTCATTTTTTCTTTCCAACCCTCGATTGTCATTGCCTTTCGTTTTTTTTTAACCCCATGTATCATCATACCACGCGGGGAAATTTTTTTTTTTTGGTGCTTTTCTTTCTTTCTCTTCCTTAGACAGCATAACCATTATCGGTAGGGGAGTATCATAAGCATACGAGTTGCATTTTCTTCATTTATTTTACGAAACAAAAAAAACCTTTTGTATGAATCGGTAAGGGTAAGATGGAAAGCTAGAGAGGAAGAAGAAGAAGAAGAAGAAGGGGAAGGGGAAGGAGCGCGAGCGAATAACATCAGGCAGCAGCTAGGAGCGAGCAGCATATCAATAGCTAATACTTATTTCCTAATACCCCCAATGCATATCCACCGTATCCACAATTTCAAATGAAAACCGTCGGCAGAAGCTTAAGGGAAAGGATAATCTATCTGATATCCAATATTATATTTTTGTTTCCGTTTCCATTCCCTCCGCGCTAGTAGCAAACATAAAGGCTCAAGATTTCAAGCCTCCAAAAGTATGCTCGAAGCCCCAAGCAGGTCGATAACTACCCGGCCAACCCGTCTAAGAATCAACCTGCTAGTTATGTAAAGTAATGTATAGTCAATGCTTTCGCCGCAGTATATCATGCATCGATCAATGCCTATTCTATTACCAAAAGAAAGAAAGAAAGAAAGAAATCTTGATAAAAGTTGATCGCAAACCCCATCCTCTCCACTGATTATCCCCGAGATAACTGGTGACGGGTCCGAATGTGGAAACACTTCACCTCCCCGAATTCGAAATCAAAACTTCAATCTCAGCCGCAACATCCACAATCCTCTTCTCCTTCTCCCCATCAATCTTCTTCACGACCTCCTCGACCACCCTCTTAGTCCCAAACTTCTCCACAGCACCATAAAAACTCCTCTTCCCAGTCGCCAATAACGTCCCAAGTGCCATGATCGCCCTGTACAAGGCCTCTGTATCGGTATAGTTCTGCACTCGCCTTATCAGAACCTGTAATAAGCTGATCGCTTTTTCTTCCTCAGTTTTGTTGGTCGATTTCGAAATTTTTACGGCGTAACTGAATATTGAGAAGCCTCGGGTTAGTAAAAGGGACGATGAAACCTCTCAGTCGAGAAGAAGAAGAAACGAAGAAACGAAGGAAGAAAGGCAAGTCTTACTTGAGAAACAACGTATCTGCCGAAATAAGCAACAACCGATTCGCACTCCCTTCCACCACCGATCCGACCTTTTCTAGAATCTCATACACCTTCTCTCCAGTAACATACTCCAACCCCTCAGCATGATGGAACGAGTTCAACAAAACTCGCACCCCAAAGATCGCATGACTGGCATTCGCAGGTTGAAAACACCCAACCGTATCCAAAATCTCAACTATATCAACCCCATAAGTAACAACAGCGGGACTGTATCTCGCCAAGGCTCGGAGAAGATCTAGTGCTGCAAGATTCCGGACACCCTCCCATTCCGTAATAATCTTGATCAAAAGCGCGAGCCCGTCCGTAACTGCAGCAGAGCTCTTAGCTGAAGCCGATGTTGGTGCTGAGGGTTTCGCCAAAAATCCAGTCAATGCCTTCAAGGCTTGTAAATCCTCGTCATTCAAAGACTTTTCCTTCTGTCCGATAGAAAGGAAATATGCATTATGGTCGAGAATCTTCTTCGCTGCCGCATCAAGATTCACATTGGCGATATCGAGGTATGTCTTCCACGGAAGCACCTTTGGGGGTGGTGGTGGAGCAGATGACTGGGTCCCCGTGTTAAGCTCATCACCGGGGCGGTATCGATTCTCAATACCAAACGGATCTGCGCTAGCAGGTAGCTGTGGCTGTTGCGAGGCACCTATCTGAGTCCCTCTCGTATTCTGAACGATGAAATTGGCCGTCTACGCGGGGTCCCTATTAGTTACTAGGTCCTCTAATAATATGATAACCAAAACTTACTGTGTCCAAATACGACATTGGCAATTCATTCCTCTCTAGAAAGAGCCTTGCCGCATCCCATGGGTTCTGTGAGGCGTTGAATGGTAACTTCTTCGGTGGCTTCCCTTCCTCGAAATCGACGTCGAAGACATAATCGTAAAATTGTCCGTCGTATTCAACCTTCCTGCCGCTACTAACGGCAGACGCGATGACACCAACTTGTTCCCATGTCGTCTCAGTCGATGACCATTGGTATGCCTCGACATTTCCCTCGTTATTGATATGGATTTTCTATCACCATAGGACAACCTATTAGCGCAGAATACACTGCAAGGATTCGTAGTGTTAGCATACCTCTCCATTATACTTTCCGGGACGACCCAGGGCAGACATTCCCGGCAACGATGCTTTATCAATATCTGTAGTTTCCTCAGCAATTGTAGTGTTTGCAATAGCCTCAGAGTATGCCTAAAACCCACCAATTAGCCCCCGACTTTGAGTTTGGTCATCTTAGAAGGCTCAATCGTACCTTTAACGTCTCTTCGTCTGCCTGTCTCGTAGGCTCCCTCGACCAAATTCTCAAAACTCCATCGCTGGCTCCTGTAATTAGGTCCCCGTTGGGGCTGGCCGAAACACACCAGACGCTTATACAAGGGTGAGAAATCGACTGTAAACATTGTGCCTCTATAGTCATCACCACAATTGTAAGCAACCGATTCGCGTATTCAAGTGTAAGATAGAAAGGGCCCACATACTTCTCCAAACCTTCAAAGTCCTATCCTCACCACAGGACGCCCATTCTCCATTCGGCAGAACCGTGATCGAGTATATATACGCATTGTGCGCATAGACCGTTTCGATCTCTCTCCCTTCCTTCGTCCAAGACTTAATAACCCTAAAAACCACATGTTGTTAGCAGACATACTCTCCAACGATCCACGTGGCGACCCCCCGAAAAAAAAAAAAGGCAAAGACATACCCATCATTCCCACAGGTAATAAACGCCCCGTCCTTCTCATCATGCAGCCTGTGAATCCCTCTAACCGGCTGAGTATGCCCCTGCACCGATCTATAAAGCTGATTCTCATGATACCATCTAATCTTCCCATCCGCACATCCCGTAATAAACTCCGTATCCGAAACCGCCAGAACAGCCCACACCGCAGCCGTATGTCCCTCAAGCACATACTTCTTCTCCCAATTTTTCCACACAATGGCCGTTTTATCCCAACTACCACTGATAATAGTAGCACCGTGTACATCGAGAGAGCAAACATTTCCAGAATGTCCGATTAGGAGATATGCAGCGTCGGGACCAAGGTACCCCGGTGGCCGAACGTCGATTAGGGATTCTTGACCAGCACTGATGACCAGACCTTCTGGATGTTCGGCATCGGGTTTCATGTAGGCGATGCAGTTGACAAATCCCTGGGCATTGGAGTTTATGGTGTCGGTGAAAACTGACACGGTTGTAGCTAGAGAAGTGGCAGGGTCTGTAACTGGTGGGTTAGGCGTAGATTCAGTTCCGGCTGTAGCTCCAGACGTTTGTGGAGGATCGGTGTCCATGGCGTTAGAATCCTGCGCTGAGGAATCCAGAGAATGGTCTTTATCTTCCCCTGAGGCTAAGGGACGCCATATTCGAACAGTCGCATCGCGAGAACAGGAGATGATGGTGGTAGGATCGACGAAGAGGACGTCTTTGACCTTCATATCGAGTTAAGAGGTATGGTTAGCTCGGCTTTGCTATAAAAGTAAAGATACGAATAGATTTGCGAGCTTCCTACATCTTCACCATGCCCAACGAGCGTCTGGGAGAGTTTGAAAGGTAGGTCTTTGGCCATGGTTATGGTGGGATGTTGGAGCTAGGGTGAACGTGGGGTTATCGATAAAGGCGCCAGGGACAAATGGAATACGGTTGTTGTTGAGAGAAGAGATGTATTATCGAGGAATAAGGTGATGAAGAAGCTGAAGTATTGACGCGTGAATCTCGAGAAGGCGATGCCCGTGGCAAGAGGAGATGATTATAGTAGCAGGGGTGAGTGATGTTGGAGCAAGCTATAGCGCTGCGTACCAACCGAATCCGTATTTACGAAGCTACCGAGTACTTAGCGGGCTGCTGCGTGACAAAGCAGGTCGCACGCAACAACCCAGAACACCCTGTGTTTCTACCGCATTCCATTTACAAAGGGACGTCAACAAACACAATTCACATTTCTCTCTTTCTCTCTTCGTTACAAGAAGAATTACAAAAGCTATATAATACTAGAAGTAGTAGGAGCAGTAACGGCGATGTATCGTCTTCAGCACGACTGGACGGTAGGGGAATACTAAGATGAAGAAATGTGGTAGAAGAAACATAAAAAAAAAGGGAAGAAGAGGGTCTGGTATAAAAATGATATAAAGAAAAAGAAAAGACGAGGGTAGAGGAACAAAGAAGGGCCGAATGTACAGAGCCAAGGAGCAAGCGCTTTATATTCCAGCTCGCACATGCTCTTTGATCCAAAAACGTAGGTTGATATCAGGATCTTACCACTAAAAAGCAGTCTTTACAGATAGAGACCTTTGCTAGTGTTCGATCATGTATTAACGCCGTTTCTCTGTTTCAACAGTAATCGCCATTCGTGTTCGTCTTGAGATGGATGGTCAATAGCGCTAAAAGATAGTAAAAGGGGACCAAAAGAAACGACCTAGTGACCATTCGCCTCATCTGGAATTCCCTCCTCCATCTCCTTTTGTTCGCGGGCCAATCTCGCCTCGCTACGCCAAAAAGTTAGCATTCAACTTCCAACAACCAGATTCGGGGGATTAGGGTATGCATACATTTCCTTGAGCTGAGATTCACGCGCAAGCAACTCCTGCCTCCTCTCATTGATCTCACGTTGAACCTTAAGCTCAATCTCCCTCAACTTCTCTTCCTCACGACGCAACTGCTCCTCCTTCAACCTCACAGACTGGCTAGCAAGATCCTCAGGATTCATTGTACTATCATCCGCAGCACCGCCATCGACAGACTTGGAAAGTTTCTCCGTTCTGTAGTTTTCGTAGAGGAAGTCGTGGGTGATTTCCTTGAGATCAGCAAGATGCGAGTGTAGCAGGGCGGACCTGATGGCCAAGAAATCCGAGTGTCGTGGGTTCTCGACTTCGACGATACCCCATGGGTATTGTCTGGCACGGACTCTACGGCCACCGACTTCGACGATATCCTCGCTACCGACGATAGCGAATGGCATGAGCCCACGCAATTCGGCGTTCTCCTCAACAGTGTCTTCGTCATCCTCTTCGACGTCATATGGGAAGTTGTAGACCGGGATGCGGTAGTGCTCAATGTCCTCCATGATGAGCTTCTTCGACTCTGCGAGCTCAGAGGGGGTCAACGAGTCGGCCTTGCCAATGACTGGGATGACATTGACGCGTGGAGAGAGCCTCTTCATCAGTTCGATATCGAGTTCACGGAGGCTATATACTAGTCAATATCAAATCCGTCTTCCCCTAAAATCGGAGAATGATCATACCCATGTCCGGTAGGAGTGATAAAGTAGAGAAGGGCGTGCACACGGTTATCGCGGAACCTTGGGTTACGCTTAATACGAGACTCTTCAGCGAGAATGTGGTCGTATTGTCGTTCGAGGTACCCCACGATTTCGGAGAAGCTGCGAAAATAGAAAAACTCAACCATCAGTCTATTTTATTCAATGGAAGAGCACCGATATGATAGAAGCGTACCTAGCCTCATTATCGATCAGGTCGCCGAACCCGGGGGTGTCGACGATGGTAAGGGAAATACGGGTTCCCTCCTCGTCCAACTCTGGTATTTCAATTGGGGGGTTAGTTTAAGCTCGAATCTGAATCGCAACCCTGTGCAATAAAATAAAATGAAAAGCCTATGAGGGGAGGAGGAGAAAAGGCACAAAAGGGTATGAATAAACGCGTCCAAATAACGAGAGAGAACGCACCAACAGTAATAGGCTTGATACGAACGCCTTCTTCTTGATGAGCTGAGGTTGGGTCATCGCACTCCTTGCTCGATAAGACCTTTTGGCCACAGAGGGTGTTGACGAAGGTAGTCCGGCCTAGATAAACGGGACAACAAAAGGCGGATCAGCTATCGTTTCATCCATTGAAATCATGCAGGCGATGGCTTAGGATGCTAACCTGTCCCTGAGGCACCGCATACCATCAGGCAGAACTGGATTCCCTTCTTGATGTTCTTCTTCTTTCGGGTCTGTGGAGAACGACGCGCAATTAGTCGATGAGCTTATTTCACGTGAATTCACACCGTGGATTCGGTTATTGGGGCAGAACTTGAGAACATACGGCGCTGAGACCAGACATTTTGACGGTTGATATGGATGAAGATGACTATGGAATGAAGTTAAACTGCTGGTTAATCGCTGGGTGTCCCCTGAAATTATAGTGGGTTTCCCCGAATAGTAAACCGTAGCTTGGTTTCGCTTACAATTGGGGGATAAAGGATCGTTTAAGTATCAATATCGGAAAGGAGGACGTGAATTGAAGCGGTCCAGACAGCGACGATGGAACACGGAGCGTATCGGTCACAATTGTCGATGGGTGATGGGTGGTGATGAGGAGAAGGAAGGTGGTGTTGATGGAGGATTTGGTGGTTGAGAGGCTTTGAGATTGGAGCTGCCCCGTTGTCGCCAATTAAGGGGAAAATCGAGCAGCGAGTAGTCCAAACCACACCAAATTCGACACAGCCGAAAACATTAAACACCAGACGAGCGAACCCTGGCATTGCCAGCCGAATTCAGGGGCCAGAGTGCCAGCCAATTACTGAGGTCCATGCACTTGGACCTGACTCCATACATTACACAAGTACCTATGTATGGGTGTATGCAATAGTATGATGCTTCACGCTTTTTGAGGGAGTGGTTATGGTAGATCTCGCATGTTTCCTCGCCCCCCGGAACCCATGGCATGTATTGTATTGTATTGTCCGGTTCACGAACGACCTATGATATATCTAAAGTACCTTTGCATTCGCTACGGGGGTGGCCCAGAGACACGCTAAGCATACCGCTCCAAAAGACTACTGCCAAAGACCATACGGTTGAGCTGTGTATTTCCACTATATCAAATTGTCAGTATTGTTTTATCTCCAAGAGATATAGATCAAGATAAGATAAAAAAGATAAAATAAAATAAAATAAAAAACTCACCAGCTTAATTGTTCCGTCTTCAGACCCAGTGGCATACAAATTCCCGTCTGGCGAGAAGCTGGCAGACCAAATATGCCCATGGTGGCCCTTGTTGACCTCTATAGATCGGATCGTTAGCCTCATCTTCCTTCCCGTTGAATCTCATTAAAAATGCCCCAAGACTCACCTAATTCCTTCCCAGAATCAAAATCATACACTCTGACCCACGTATCCTGACTGCCTCCCGTCACAAACTTCCTAGTCGGCGCATCCAGTGTCACGGTTGCACAATCGTACTCTGTTTTGACACTCTTCAACAACCCTCCGGAAACACCATCAAAGAAATATACCGACTTTCCAGCCGAAACATTCAATATCTTCCCATCGGTTGAGAATTCGCAGCTAGCGAGAGGCTCGTCAACCATATAAGCAGACACGATATCCTTCTTTCGCACATCCCACCATCGGATATACTTGTCCTCGGAGCCGGAGACGACAATGTTCGGGTTCGCCCCGGACCATGACACAGTTCTGATGGTTCCATTGTGTGCTCCAGGGCCAATTTCTATCGCGTCCGGTTTATTCAAATCATATATCCTCAACTTCTTCTCCGGTCCTCCGGTGGATATCTGGGTGTCGTCCGGAGAGAAAGTCACACATCTCACGATATGATTGTGCTGTAGGGTTTGCAACGTCTCGCCAGTGAATGCATCCCAGATTTTCCTACGCCGAACGCTCAGTATGTCTTCCAAAAACCATGACAGGGAATATCATGGCACCTTACGCCGAAAAATCTGCAGATGCCGTAGCTGCCAGATGAGCATTGCGAGAAAGCCTAGCCTGCCACACAGCACCTTTGTGGCCAATGAAAGTCCCAATCCTAAAGACGGCGATTCCACATTAACTCCTCGGAGCATAAAACCCAAGGCCCCTAGGGAAACTAACCAATCTCCGGTGATACCGTCACGTAGCATTGGGTTGCCATCTATCAACTAAATTAGCTGCCGTTCGTGTTAAAAAGTCTCTGGTGATATAGATAGTGAATACCTTTGCAGGCAGAAATAAGAAAGTAGTTATCGTCGACAAATTGAGAAAAGGATAGATGTGTAACGGGTCGTGAATGCCCGTGACAAGTCAAAGGAACGATACGTGCAGTAGCTAGATATAAGAATCATCAGTTCGCGGTGTCATATCGGTATATCCGGAGCTTGAAACCTACATGTCGCCTGCACCGGACTCGGCGACTTTTGCGGCGTAGGATACTGATCCGCAGACATGATGAAATATCAAAGCGGAAAAAAAAAAAAAAAAAAGAGAGTATAGAGGAAAAAAAGATGAAACTTCAATTCCAGTGGGAAGTGAAGATAGCCAGCTATATCAAGACTGTATGAAGTTTGATTATAACGTTCGTGAAATGTGATTATAGGCGCGAATGGTAGAAGACAGCGAATGCGTAGAAGTGAGTAGGATTGGTTTTTTGAAGCAGATATAGGAAAGGATCGGTCCGTTATGCGAAGGGCGGGTTGTAGGAGATTTGACAATCGGTAGTGTGGAGACAGCGCCACGCCAGATGGAGGGGTTGCGGGGTCCGCAAGCTATCGGCCAGAGTTTCGAGATCGATATTAAGAAAAGGGGCCTTCAATCTAAGAGATTCGTGACGTCGTGAAATATATTCGTGAGAAGTTATAGTAGGTAGGAGATATGGAAATTCGAGAGCTCTGATGTTCGATATACGAAGAAATAAGTATGTATGTTTGAGAAACCGTACAACCTACAGCTTTCTCGCTGTTAGAACAATGCACCCTGCGGTACCGAGTCAAACCGAAAAGGGAAAACACTCTCACGCGAGAGGAAAGAAAAGATTAGGAACAACAGAGAAGAAAGGTTGAGAAAATTCAGGATTGAAAGTCGCAGACCGGAAGTGAGGGGTTTCAAATGCTGTCAAGTTATGGAAATGTAACCCGTTACTCACCCTGAGAACTGGATTTAGGCAGACGGGTGCGCTAGCTTCAGCTATTCAGTCACCTTGCAGCAGTCGATGGCCCACAATTGCAGGACTTGGTCGGACGAGATCCCTGGAGCAGCTTTTTGTTTTAAAAAGAGAGAGAAGATCCAGAGATATTCGAAACGACGGCTGCGGTATGACGGAAAGAGTTGGAAGACGAATAATTGAACTGAAATGTGATCGAATACGAAGAGATGGGAGTATATTATAGCACCAGTATGCTATAATATACTGCACTATATGATACGTATACTAATATACTAGTAGGTAGTCTTGGAGGCAGATGGCAAGAGATGGTGGCGAGATAGTTGGAGAGAAAGGGAAGAAACCTTCGACGAAAAGCGAGCTATCGAAATTCGAAAGAAATACCCGGACCAATTATGACAATGATAGAATCGATATAAGTTGTACCGCAAAAAGACTGGGATAGCACTAAAACTATTATACTCAGGTAAGTGGTGGTAAGCAGGAAGAACTATTGTTTCTAAACAAAATTACAGCAGCAACGGATTAACGGGGGACGGCGGGGGCGGGATATCCGTCGATGGAATTCGATTAAATAGAAGAGAGAGAGCTCAAGCTTAAGGCGGGGCAGAAAAAACGTCGCTGTCCAGCAACCTGGCGCCAAGCATCGTGACAAGTGCCAACTTTTAAAAGACAAATGCAAAGAATGACAAGGGCCTTGATTCCACAGCGCTGCGGTCACACCAGATCTCGTGACCGCCGGTTTCGTGAACATCCGTGCGGCCTGGGTTTTCATACACCTCGAAGACCATACATTGGTAGATACGACGATCCAAACGCCTCCAACGCTCTATCTGTGCTATGCATGTGTATGCCACTGGGGGAAAAAATACACAAAATACTATGGTAAAACCGCACTTCTCCTTCTACTTCCCCGCCAGCCGCTTCATCCTCTCCTCCGCTGCCCTAGCTCTCCGCTCCCGCTCCAGTCTTCGCTTCGCCTCCTCGCTCAATCCTTTTGTCTGTTCCTCTCTCGCGCTCGTAGCAGCATTGGTTCCCAATACCTCAGCTAAACTCTTCCCGCCTTTACCCGCTGCCGAAGAACTACTGCTAGTATCAGGCATGCTCCTCAGCCTTGCGGTTTCCTTATCCCTCCTTTCCTTCTCCTCGGCATCCTTCGCCGTTTTATCACGCTCCGTAGCTTCATCGTACTCTTTCCGAGAAATCGGAGATCCCACTCCAAGTAATTCCCAATCGAACTTATCTTCTCCAAGCTCCTGCCGAGCCACCCGGAATATCTCACGGGTAGCTCTATCACCGGCCAGATCATACGCTGTCTTCCCCGCTGAATTCTTGACCGTAGGATCCGCGGGCTCCTTGTTACCGTCGGGTCCCTTTGTAAGCAATGCCAAAACAATTGTTGGATGCGATTGTGACGCCGCTAGGTGCAGCAGTGTGGGTGTATGGTGGTTGGTAGGTGTTAAATGGTACGTGAATGGTAACTTGTTTGAATTCAAGTATGTAATTATCGCCGGCGCCTTTGAGCGACGGAGTAATGTGTTTAATGTCGTCGTATGTTGTAATTTCAATGTCTCTTCCTTCGAAGGCTTCGGCTTCGCAACGGGTGCCTTGGGCGTAGGTGCCGACGATGGAGTCGCCGCAGGCGCAGCAATAGCCGTCTCATCAATTTTCGATACCTTTAACCTCGTAACCTCCACAAAGCATCTCATGAGCTCACTCTGCGTCGCCCGCCTCGTTGTAAACGGAAACCCTCGTATCCTCTTATCCGTAGACCTAACAACCGGATTATCGCCGCCAAATAACGTTTTCCGATTACTTGTCCCCGTAGCACGAACAAACAGCAGACTTGAAGAATCAAGCATCTCTCTCCAGTTTTCCAACAGTTCTCTAATGTCTGCTGTCAAAGCAACCTCGTTGTACCGACGGAGCGAGCTACCAGCGCTGTGGGCCGTGCCTTTGGAGTTATCGTTCGCAGATTGCGAGCCACCCTGCTTTCGACGGGTCGTGTAACGATGGAATGTCTTATGAGCAAGGACCACAGCTTCTCGTTCAACTATCCCAGAGCGTTTTACCACTTTAGGTATAAGTGATACTACCATGGCCGCAAAATGACCACCACCGATCATACAGAGGAAAATATGGGGATCCGAAGCCGTAGGGAGAGCTGTTGTCGTCTGTGTCTGCAAAGTAGGTAGGATCTGTGTGACTTCGCTTTCTTCTGTGGAAACCGGTAGGAGGGCTCGATATACTCCAACATACGTGGACTCGGGAAGCATGGGTGATGACATCCATATTATCGGCGTTCTCGGCTTTCTGGGCGAATCTTCCGTTACTTCCTCAGCGGCTTTTATAACAGCCTTCTTTCGCAACAAAGTCGCCAATGGATCCGAAGACTGTTCGTCCTCCGTCGACGAACTTTCAGAGCCTGATATCGATTCATCCAGTGCTGCGAATACCATTAATAGCCAACCAAGCCATTAACATAAATACGGTCAAATACCTTCAATCATCTTCTCAAATTCCACCTCAGAAACCGGTGGCTCCTTCCTAATCTTTCGCTTCATATTGAATCTATGAACATCCGACCTGGCATGCGACCTCTGCTCCTGTACTGTCTTGCTCTTAACTCCACACAACGTACAAGACATCCCAGAAGTCGGATCCGGCTCTTTCAAAAATTCTTTGAGCTTCTCATCTTCCGTAGGTTCCAAAGGTTCTGATATAGGCGCAATATCCTGTCCAGAGCCCTTCACCACAAGCGATTTCAACAGCTCTCTCGGTATATCAAATGCTATAATTCCCCCAAATCAGCTCCACCCTTTCCCCTAGCATATTAGCAAGTACACACCATATAACGGCCGCTTCAACAAGTCGTCTGCTTGCGCAGCAGCGGTAGACGGCGGAGGTGGGGCGGCCATCTCGAGATTCGTAGGTATTCTTCGGCTGTAGGACTAGCGATGATGAAGATGATGAGGGCGATGAAGATGGAGGTGAAGAGGAAAGGGACAAAGGAAAAGGGTTTTATGGCGGCTTGGAGCGTTTGGTGGGAATCGTTATGGGTCATATCATTGTGCGAGACATTGAAGCGAAGAGCGTGGGAACAAGGATTCTGTGACGCATAGAAGTTTAGTTTCAACACCAAGACCATTTTAAATGATTCGATTCAAGATCATGATTTAGGAATGCCTGAAATAAAATCGGGTCACGGATAAGGGACAATAAAATCTCGAATTTCATCCTCGGTTCTACTTGGCGGTATATCCACTTCTAACAATAGACCCACTGCTTCTATTATTGCTAGCTCTGGCTAGAATCAGAACACGAGGTTATATCCGTCCAGCTGCACTCATGGTTCTACGAAACAGGGATTTCTAAATACAACATCTACAACGCGCGAGTATCGGTCATTCAATCTACGTGGATCTAGATTATCGACATGTTGTTATATCTACTTGAGTATCTTCAAAATTTCCTCACCAATGATTTTACTAACCTGGATCCAAGGAAATCAGCCTCCTTCTGCGCTTCTCAGAACAAACCAACATACGATCTTGCTCTAGTATTGAGATCTTGTCCCATATAATCCAACATTGCAGCGTGCACATTACGTAACAACAGCTAAGCCTAACGTCAGATCTTATTTCTCCACAAATACCATCTCCTTTGAAAGCCAAAAAATTGTAGTATAAGGAAGTATTACTCGCATCGATGCACTCGGACATTCGAATACCCACCATATAATGCGCTTCGCTATTAACCTTGTTTGTATGCGGGGTCAACTAACCTGAAATCGGCATCTACCGGTATCACGATATCGCTAACAGGTTCCACCCCAGAAAAAAAACAGATTTTCGATGATAGGAAACCCACAAAAACCCCATGATTTCGTCGATCAGTGGAGTTCGTCTGTTAGAATCCTGGTATGCTCTTACTAAGGTGCTCGCGCCTGGGATGTAGGTGACTTTCAGTTTAAAGAAATTTAATGAAAGATACGATGCAATGGTTTTACTCTTTGCCCGATCGCACGATCGTGGGGTCCTAAATTGTGGTTCAGGCTGTAGGATTTAGGTGGAATTGTTACAAGTGCACGATGGTAACCCCTCACGTACGTTCTATGCCTAGCGCTGCGGTCAGCATCCCGCAATCCCGATTCACTTGCATCAATGAATCATCTATCGATTTACAATCATACCTAAGATTCAACTACGATATCTATTTTGAAGCATGAATTTATTCAATCCCAAGCCGGCTTCCTCGCTACCTCTTCCCAGAAATTGTAGACACCAGCAGCGGTACCATCGAGGAATTCCCCATTCAGGTTACAGACAAAATCACGGTCCCAAAATACGCATTCTAGCGACCAAAGTATTCATTAAGCCGCAGAATATCATATCATCTACCGGCGGGTCAGAATAGGACTCCAGACGAGGAGATAGTTTCCGAAGCATTGAGAGCGATCGAGGAATCTGCACGTCCCGGGGTCACTGATGAGGAATTAAGCGAATACCCTACCCCTCGGAAGGCATACTGATACGTCGACTCCGTCAATTTTAAGATTAAAAGCCTTGAGGCTCGCCGGCTTTGACGGAGAGGAGCAACCGCATCTGAAAGCGAGACTCAAATTGCGTTGCGTCCTTCCCGGTTCCAACATCGCACAACACCATCACCAACACGACCCAAATCCTCAATCAGAACCTCTTACGCGACACTCCCTCCTCCAAATCCCTTTCCTTAGCTATGAACCAAATCCGCTCAACCCTCGCCCTAACCCGACAAGAAATCGACAATGGCATCCCCGACTCCGCCTCCTGGCATCAGGACTACCGTCACAGCGCCTACGTCTTCATCGGCGGCCTCCCTTACGAACTCTCAGAAGGTGATATAATCGCCATCTTCTCACAATACGGTGAACCCGTACACCTCCACCTCGCGCGCGACAAGGATACGGGTAAAAGTAGAGGGTTTGGATGGCTGAAGTACGAAGATCAGAGGAGTACGAATTTGGCGGTGGATAACTTGACCGGAGCTGTCGTTCTGGGGAGAACGATTAGGGTTGATCATGCCGAGTATAAGCATAAGGAAGGCGATGGGGCGGAGGAGGCGTTTCAGGGGTTGAAGATCGGAAAGGAAGGGAGAAGTGGTGGAAATGAGGATGAAGAGGAGAGAAGGAGCAAACGAAGGCGGAGAGATGAGAGCGATGACGAGGATGAAAATGGTGGATTGGACCCCGAGGAAGTCGCGGAGAGAAGACGGGAGGATCGTGAACTTGCAAAGTTGGAAAGGGACCATGACGATGACGACCCGATGAAGGATTATCTAATACGAGAGAAGAAAAGGGAAATCGAAGAAGCAAGAGCCGAACGGGAAAAGCGGAAGCCCTCGAGAAAAAGGGACAAGGAGAGTTCATCAGATCATCGCTCAAGGCGGCACCATAGAGATGATAGGGACGGAAGTAGCGATGAGAAAGATAAACGTAGACATCGGTCACACCGCAGCCATCGGGATCGGGATGATGAAGGCGACGATAGACGCAGACGCCGTCGAGACAGAGATCATGATAAACCCCGAGCCAGGGATGATAAAGATAGAGATACTCGGGACTCACGGGGAGATCGTGAGCGAGAGGATAGTCCGAGTGATGATGACAGGCAAAGGCGACGCCGCGACGATGAAGACGAAGATAGACGCCGTCGCCGTCGAGATGATGACCTACATCGAGAGAGGGAACGTAGACATCGAGACGACGGCTCTCGTGATCACAGGAAACGTCGTGACTCACGGGAACGATCTTAATCCACATTCTCTACCTTCCTTTCCCACGTATACCCCATATGTGCCTGTACTATATTCCAGAACCTAGCCTATTGTTGCTAGTGCATACCTATACCGAATCAGTTTGAAATGCAACAAAAGCCTATATTGACGGGTCACATTTGATTAACCAAGGATATAAAAGCTCAATTCTCAAAGATTATCGCAAAAACATTTTTTAATAACCATCCCCAAACCATACGAGCAAAAAAAGAAAGATAAAGCAACCTCCGAAACGGCCCGAGCTATGCCAATCAAAAACGAAAAAAAGGAGTGATAAAGAATCGAATCTCAGATAAATGAGCGTACAGAAACCCCGTCAAACGATGCTGGTAAAAACTATTATAAGCAAAGAAAAAGTGTATAAATGCGGGTTCTGAAATAGGTCGCGAGAATCGAAGAGATAAAAAGGTATTTAGTTTTCAGCGAAGTAAAAAAGAGGTCATAAGAGTTTGAAAAGCATGGTTTTAGGAACGTTGGATAGTAGAGATATCAAGAATCAAGAGTCAAAAAAGGAAATAGAACGCCTCCCAGTCGTTATTTCAAAGGGAATCACAAACGCAACATCACAGGACCCTAAACATGCTAGACGAAAATAAACAGATTAACAAAAAAGTAAAACAAGGGAGCTGTGGTATTGAGGCTTGAGCCTCTTAAAATGATTCGTAAGGGGGAGAACAAGAGGTTTGGTTAGAAGTAGAATGTTAATGATTCAATTCCAAATGCGGGAGCAAAAATCAAAGAACACTAAGTCTAAATGTGTGTATAAAGTCTTGAGTTCCGTATAAAATAAGATGATCGTGAAGTTCAAGAACAAAAACGAAAAAATCCCTAGGGGCCGTGGAGAAGAAAAATAAGATTAAAAAAAAAAAAAAAAAAAAGAAAACCCTTATGTATGCACACATATACTCAAGACAAACGGGGTTATGTTTTGTATCCGTTTAAACGTATATATTGTTCCGAAACCCCGAATGGATGGCAATAAAAACGTTCCCGGTATTCTAGGCTCTCCATGTCGTTAATGCTATTTGCCAACTAGAAAACCAGGTATGTTGGGAGGTGCAATCGGTGTTGCGAATACATTTGCTGATGAGCTAGAAGTCACAGGTGTGAAACCCAGTGCCGACTGTGTCGTAGCGGGATAGCTAACCGGTGACGCCAACATTGACTCTCGGTATGCGAGACCTCCAGGCGTAGCAGCCGCATAGGCGGGATCCCTTGGTGGGATCGCGGTTGCAAGTGGGGCGAGGGGTGGAGGGATTGCATCCATAGGGTTTGATCGCACTACTGCAGCTGGGGTTACACCGGGATGTGGAAGCCCCGGTGGCGCATGCATGGCCGTTGAGAACAAGCCGTTAGTGCCGGCTCCGCCTCCGGCCGCGGGTGTCGTCGGAGACTGTAGATTCGCCGGGTTCTGGTTTGATCGGACACCAAGTGGGTTCTTTGAGAAACTTAATCTGATGCCGCCTTTGACACTATTGGATAGACCACGACCATACAATTCCGTAAGTGCACGAGTAGCGTAAGCAACGTCTTCAAACTCGACGAAACACATAGGGCCATTCGCTTTCGTTCGGAAACAGAGCCTCTTGTAACCACGTTGACGGGAGAATAATGCCTTGAGTTCGTCCTCTGATGTGTTCGCTGGCAAATTTCCAACGTAGAGCGTATTGCAGGGCGGATTTTGGTCTGCAGGGTTGGCAGCAGGGAGAACTCTCTGATATGGCTGCATGGGTGTAGCCGTTGTCGCAGACATTGGTATCGAAATCGGCGAAGTAAGAGCGCTAGCATTCCCGGGAGCCATAGCTGCAGGAGACCCCATCATGGGTCCAGCAAGAGGAGGCAAGTTGTTTGTATTGAGTGATAGCTGGGAGAATCGACTCGCCATCGAGGCAGGATTTGTCGACCTCCTTGGCTTCTGCATTGCCGCGAGGCCTGGTTCGGCAGCTAGCGCTGAAGGATTGTTGTAGAGATAACGAGAATGGTCGCTCAAGAGAGTATCGTACTCTTCATTTGCGTCCGGTTCGCTTTCCATGAGCAAAGCTTTGCCACTGGATGTTCCCACGGAGCCGGGTGTTCGCACGGGAAGAGTTGGGAAAGCATCTGTAATGTACTCTGGACTAGGTCCCAAGCTATAATCGCTCGAACTGCTGCCGAACGATTTGGAACTTGGTAGAGAACCTAGACCGCCAAGGCCGCCGAGGGAAGCATTCGCAAGACTTGGAGGGATTGTTCCAATCAAGCCTGCGGGAGGGATGATGGCTTCCGCAGCCGAGAACGGCGGCTGCAGACCCTGTGCCTTCCCCAGACTCCTTCCAGCTGACGAGGCGATAGAAGATGCAGCAGACGCGGAAAGCAACGCGGGCCGGGAAGCACTGTCCGTTGTATTACGCCGGCTAATCAGGATGGCCTGTGGCTGATTGATCGGAATCGTCGCCTGCAAAATCTCCCCCTCGAATATTTCCCCTCTCTTGGAATTGATATGATCTCTCGCTTCCTGCGCAGACTGGTAACTGCGGAAACGTGCTAATGCAGAACGCTTAAGAGGTGGTAATCCGCCATCGAGAGGGCTGTCCGGAATGAGCTCAACATTTACGAATTCCTTGGCGAAGATGAAGATACTACGGAGTTCCCTATCCGTGATTTGTCGGGGAAGTCCAAGAATGATAACGATGGATTCCGTCATGCCATTGCTTAAGGGCTCGCCTTGAGCTTCTGCGGCGACTGGTAATCCGCCTTCTTCAGGTACTGGGGAAATGCCTCTGGATGAAAAGATGCTGTTTTCGAATGGGAAAGGCGAAATCATGCTGTGGCCCGTGGCAGGTGGGGAAGCTTGCGACGATCCCGAGCTGATAGATTCCCTACCCCTCGAGGAATGAAACTCATACGAGGGAGTAGTCGTGCCACTCAAACTTCCAGACATTCCTGAGAGTGGCAGCACTGCAGCCATTGATTAGTGTGTAAAATGTTATATATTCTGCTCAATTGCTTCCTCACACCAATTGGGCTCTACCACGTTTGATCTCGTTATCAACGGGAAAGAGGTGTTTATTCTCTTGGTTTTTACGTTGAATTGAACACTCGAGCCTCAAAAGGATACCTTAAAACCTACTAAGAGCTATGCATGCAATATGCAATAACAAACTGTTAGTTACTAATTACGAAACCGCCACTTTTTTCGCGCCGTGTAGGAGCCTCGAGAATCTTGCATGCAGAAAGTTGCTCACCGACTGAATGCAGAAGAAACGGTCAATTCGTTTTGCCGAAATGACAGTAGACCTCTGTTCTATAAATGATACGCTCGCCTTGTCGGGCGGGATCAAAACCAAAAGGGAAACGCCAAGGAACACCCAATGTCGGAAACTTATGCAATAGCTCGATGGAGCGCTTAATAGGCTCCGCTTTTTCAAAGTGCGTGGGGGGAGCGAGTCAAAAATAACTGCAGTTGAAAGCTCTCACAATTGGGAATGTGATGATATGCTTATCGTTGCGTTGTCGGTGTGCTATAATATTTCGAAAAAAGTTGCGTAGAATGTCCTGATTGATGAATGATACATAAAAATCGGTTTAAAAAACGAAGGAATACCGGTGATATGGCTGGACTAGGAACTTTGCAGTTGTAGGAAAACAAGTATCTCAGAATTTGGGATCGAGATCTCCACGGATTTCTAAGGCTCGGGAGCAAGAGAAATGTTGGAGCTCGTGAAAGTTGAACCGAGGCGAACGATATTGGTTGATATAAGTCCAAAGGCGGAACCCTGAAGCTCTTGCTCTTGTCGAATGAAAAAGAAAACCAGCGCTATGCACCACAGTCCGTTCCCAAACAAAAGTCGTTATATAAGCTTCAGCAGATGTGTGCGAAGCAATCAAGTAAAACAGAATGTGGCGTTGATATTTTGAGTTTTTAGGGAGATCCTTTGCTTGTCCGGATTACTATATAGAGTGCTATTCTTTCCAAGATTTCCTGTGAGAAAGGCAGTCCGAGTCGAGGTCGTATTCCCAACAGAGTTTCCGTTTGATCTTGCGGGCCTCGGAAACCAACTTGTGCCCGAGATGGAGGGGTACGAGGTTGGCAAGTTTCTTGTTTGGGACGGGCTGTTTTTGGACAAGAAGACTCCTGGCGAAAGCTAGAGAAATAACCAGATATTGGCAAGGAATGTTGGTTGTATAATGCGAAGGAATAGCGATATGGAGGCTGTAAAGGTTGTCGTATCGATGAAGAGGGGTGGGATCCAAGTAGAATATAAAAAAGAAACGCTCTAGATATGCAACTAGTATGAGACCTAAAAACCGAGTATGCTGTGCAACCTTTGCTTGCTGTGCCTGTGAATATGCTATGCTGGTCGAAAAGCCCAAAAAGAAACCCCGTGGAAATAGAAAATTAAAAAAAAGAGCGCAAAGAGGCAATGCACCCGTCGGCTATGCTGGATGTGAATAGAACAAAGCGCAAGGTCATGAAGGCCAAAAAATGCTTGAGGTCGATAGAGTTTTGGTCGTCTTCGGAGACGACCTGGGGGTATGGGATGCTTGATGCTTTGATTAGAAAACGTCGCGCGCGTTATACGGTTTTGACAAAATGGAAATGATAACCGAAGTTATTGGAAGATGGCCACCCAGAAATAACGGTCCTAGTTTAAAAAGGAAGGGTCTGGAATAGACGGGTTCCCATAAACTACGTTTTTGAAGTTCTGTGGGCAGCTAGGGTTTTGGGAGGGAGGCAATGGGGGAGAGAAAGAAAGAGAGGGAGAGTCTGTGGGAAGACTGAATGTGTGAGAGCGGAGTGCGTTGGGATGTGTGAGGTAGTCGAGTCAAAGAAGAAGGGGAAGCTGGCTGATCAGTTTAACAGAAGCCAGAAGCGAGAAAACCCGCAGGACGGACGACCTTAATGCTCTGGTCCACACGCGCGCCAATCAAGAGTGGTGAACAAGCAGAAGGAGAAAAACAGTTCAGGGAACCCCCCTTTCCCCTCATTCAATCGCTGCTTGATATATCGTGACAGAGGGGTTGAAGATTTGACAAGAGAATGAACGACCTCAGGGAAACCAACTGCAAAGAGGAGGGAAAGATGTCAGAGGGAAGGACCGAGAGAAAGAGGGAGAGGAACGAAGGGAAAGAGCAGAGCAGAGCAACGGGGTGGATGTCGAGAACGGCCTGGTCCCTAGTACGTTCAGACTAGTGCTATGGGCAAGGTTATGGTTGTGGTGGTGCAGTTAATCAAGTGGGTGTGCTGGCTGGGAAGGGAATCTAAGATGGGGGAATATGGTTTCCCTCTTCCATCTTTCGGGTCCTTTTTTTTTTTTCTTTTCTTTTCTTTTCTTTTGTTCTCTTCTCTCTTTCTTGGTCATCCCCTTCGATATCTCACCTCACCTCTCGTTGTGCTTGAGGACGGCAGCTTGGGCATCAGGCAAGCAGTCAGGCAGTCAGGCAGGCCATTATTGGTTCAAGCGGGCGCGGGATGTTTTGAGGTCTTGAGATAATAAGCGGACACCCATCCATATATTCATATATTGATTACGGAGCAAGATGCAAAATTCAATGGCGAAAAAGATGGAACGATCCTATCGCACCAATTTACTCAGCATCCCCAGCCCAAAACCAAACTATCTCATGGTGCGTGCGGTTTAAACTAGATATACCAAGTCCAGCGTCAGCCAGGGCAGTTTTGCATCGGGAGACTATAAAATAAAAAAAGGAAACATACCTGCAGGCCGTTCGTTCATTTAGACGGGACCCGCCTAGTGAAGGCTGCTGCTGTGCAGCTAACCATCCCGGGTTGGTACGTACATCGATAGTCTGGAAGCTTACAGATATGTATCCACTGCCGGGCCCATGTTCACTGGTTAACCTATGAAGAAGGGTTCCAGGAGTGTCGCCAACGGCTAATGGTCGTCCGTGATACGTTCGAGTGCTGCGCGGGTGTGTACCAATGAGCATGGCAATCACCAGCATGGACGGACACATACTTCTTAAGCACGTACACAGTACATACAGATATGTTTCACGATGCTTCGACATTGACCAGGTTTCCTTCTTTCCTCATCGCGGCCATGCTTCTGTCCCGTTGGCCTCGATGGTCTCGTTGGTCTCGTTGGTCTCGTTGGGTTCGGTTATTCGCTGAGGTTTCAGTTTCGTCCGTCTTGTCACACAAGAGAAAGGGGGCCTCAGATCGGCGGCCCTTTCGCAACATAATCCAACAGCATCTAGTCCATCTCCAGGCTGTTAGCTCTGTATAGACATCTCCAGTCCTTATCGACATCAAAGTCGCTGTGGCCGAGTGGTTAAGGCGATTGACTAGAAAGACACTTCGTTCTCTCTTGATATCAATTCCGTTCGCGGGCATAGGTTCGAGTCCTATCGGCGACGCCATATTTCCTTTTTGCCAAAATTTTTTATATCTGTCTCCGTACAAGACCAGCCTAGATCGTCTTTTAGCTTTTCGCTTCCAGGTGGCATTACTTTTTTTAGCTCGACATCGACATCGATATATCCCAGTCAAAGATTGAAGTCTTGTCCCATCCCTTTAGCCGCAAGCCGCTGTCAAAAACGACGGACGGGAGTGGACGCTATTGCGAAGACATAATGATGTCGAGCCGGCCTCCTCATTCGCGATATGTGCGTGGAGGTACACACAGTGCGTATTGCACGGTGACGGATAAATATGCAAATTTCCAGGGAAGAACCCACCCAGGAGTAAGATCCCGACAGAGACTCTCTGTCTCGACCTAATCTCGAACAGGGTGTTATTCCGCCGCGAAATTAAGTGTCCAATAGGTAATTTGTGCTAGTGGGATACCTGACTGATAACGAATCTCCATATCAGATATCGAAGTTGTCTCTGCTCTAATACAAGGAAAGCGTCACATGAGCAAAAGCTCTCACTTCTTATCAAAGACTTTTTCTTCAGAAGCTGTTTTTACTCGATGTCGCACTAGCGCGAGCCAACCTATTCCGAGCGATGTATACATGTGTTTTAATTCACTTCCGGTCTCGAACCCACTTCGACGAGTTAAGTTGGGGCAGACAGAAATCATGCATCTGCGGGCAGGAAAATTCCCCATGCCCTTCCCACTACCATCGTCAAATCTCCAACCCCAGTCTCAAACAGTTCGAACCTCGAACCCTACATCGAGGCTACATAACGGCTTCATGCTGCGCATCGGATTCTTTCAAAAATCCTTGGCGGAAGGGGAGCAATGTATGTCGACAGGTATAATAGGCAATTTTATTGCTTTATCAGGGCCCAAACAAGGCTGCTGTCCTTCATTTCCTGATGCCCCGACTACGAATAACCGATCGATTTTTTAGTCTGCGACCCCTCGAAATCCATTCTTGTCATATGCGCGAGTCACGGAGCCGCCGGGTGACCTTTTTTTCTCTTTCTCTCTCATTCATGTTTACGTAGGGGTCAAGGAGAAAGAGAAAATGCAAATCTCAAGCACGATTCTGCACGAATCATCGTTGGCCCAAATAACCGAACCCACTCCTTCATCGATAAATACGTTAATAATTCACATGAGATAAATGCCGTCGAGCAGAAGCTTTTCGACGAGGTGCCCCCACCATGAGCATTTTCCCCAATGCACAGGTCCCCACCTTCCTTTTCGCAGTCCACCCTTGTGCGTGGTAAATTCCATCCAATAAAACCAACCGTCGGCCGTGCCAGCTCCCAGCAATCTATTCGAGAAATTGGCGTCTAGTGGTGTTCCCAGAGACCAATCAAATGGACTCGCTTGAGGTATCCCAGCGACTGGCTCCCCAGCTTCGTTGCAGGGTTTTTCCTTTCCCCCTCCCACTTGGTCGTCTTGTCTTTCTCACCTTAACTTCCCCCCTGTCCATTGGACCATAAAGCAGCTTAGGGTCTCTTCGAAGAAAACGAGTTGCATTTGGAGCCACATGTCTTTTCTTCGAGGGAATTAAATCGATAGGTTTGCCGATAACGTGCTTATTCCGTCAGTTCGGCTTGCAAAGGCAACATCCTCTAAAACGTAACACCTCCTGGGGTTAATGCTGCGGCTCAAGCTTCCTGTTAGCTGCTGGCAAGCTCCATGTCGTCTCGGACCAGCTCTGCACCCAAATCGGTACGGAATACAATCTCCAGTTGAGAACGTCTTCTTGATGATCATTCCTCTCCAACATGCAACGGGATGCATGGTTGCAAGGTTCAGCGCTCGATTCGAGAGCAAAGCAATGTGCAATTGGTTGTATTTTTCGCCTAACTGAGATATGTGCCAGACTAAACCCCAAACCCCAGGGTTGCCGACTGTTTTCGTCCCTTCCTGCTCACCATATGCACCAACAAGGTCCTCAGAACTACTTCCTCAACAGATGCAAGCTGCAGCTGGTACACGGTGACAATCACGTGAGGTATACGTAGATGAAGCTGCAAGAATGTTCCCTAAACTACATCCGGGTGAATATCAGGAACAGCTCGTCTGGACTATTGCAGTGTTGGCGCATGACTTCAATGCAATGATGCATAAACCAGCTTAGCAAATGGCTAATATTCCATCCCAGAACCGTTTAGTCAGCGACTATTCTATACCAAAGACGGTGTTTCTCGACCCTGAGTCTCCCCAGTGTAACTACGGACGAATTGGCTATGACATCCAACGTCCAACAAAACAAGCATTCCCAATCAGCAATTTCTAGCTTCGCAACATTCTACGATCACATTTTAGCGGTTGGTCCGAAGTTTGCTCCGTCCGAACTAACATTTTAGCTCCTGCGCATGTAATGTAACACGGACGAAACTGGGGAACATAGAGTATGGCCAACGACGGTAATGATCTCCTCCTTTGAGGATATGGAGCACTGCGAATGGCTAGAATTCTTCTGTTGTGGTTCCACAAAAATTCCTGTGCCCTGCATGAGGACGAGCCCTAGATGCTTCAACTGAACATGTCTGCATGGTTTACTTGTTTAGTCTCTCATGGCCTTGGATCAATGCCCAAAAAATCCGGTATTCAGAATTGACACATCGGATTTTAAATATATACATCCCCCCATGTACCTTTGAATATTGAAGATGAGAAAGTTCGTTTTCAGAAGAAGAAAAATCGTTCTTATGATCAGTTCTTCGAAGGTCTCTGGAACGAGGACGCATAATTCGACCGCTCTCCCTCACTATATCCCGGCAGAACATCACCCCCTCCTCTCGCCACCCGTAACGCTAACTCCTCCACTTCACTCTTCTCATACCCCTTCCCAACCGACTCCTGAAATAGATCATACATATTCGCCAGTTTAAGCAACATCCAAGCCCTCGCTTTCTCATGTCCCAGCTCTGTGTTTTCCCAGAACCCGCTTATAATATTGATTTTTATAGGATAATATTTACACCCCGTTCCGGCCAGAGATGGGTGTAAATTGACTTCATCGATGATTTTGGTGATGTTTTCCTGTAGTTCGATGCAATATCTTGGAATGTATTGGAGGGAACCTTCTCCCATTGGGTCGTTTATACAGTCGAATATATGTTGGGAGAAGGTGGAGGCCCAGGATACGGTTGAGTGGTTCCATGTTACGAGTTTATAGGGCGATGGTGGGAGTCTTCTTTCCATGATATCTTAAGCTTGGACCCGTTTGTCGATCCCTTGCAGAGCCTTCTGGGACTTTTGGTGCGACGATAGTGTAGGTCTAATTGGTTTTCTCGGAATAGATCTAGATGCTTGTGAGCTATGAATATGATATCAATATCCACCCCGGTTGTATGTTCTCATTCGTATGTACTCACCCGCGTGTGGGTATTTTGTTTTAACGTTCCGCGAACCTGGATATCCGTGCTCTTAGTACAAGGTGCCTCCTGACCTCTAGAAACTCTCCCAAATGTAAATCACAAAGTGAATCTCTTGTTCAATGCCCTGCCATTTCTTCAACATCAAGAGAGGGGTAGCTGCTTAAGTACTTGTGCGACCAGGCGACCAACTACGCAGAGTCAAGATATACCCACATATATATTTTTAGATTAAGTACTGCTTCGTAGAGAGAGAAGCTTAACTGCGCGTATACGGCCAAAAACACCTTCCGAAGTGTTATACGAGAGGCAGGCTTTGGCAGTGGAGGGATCGTGACCGGTTTGCATATAACTATGATAAGCCCAAAAATATCGCATTGGGAAATGTAATCGGGATATAAAATCGCCTGTTATAAATCCCCGCAAAAACGTGGTTGAAAGGTGAAAGTTATACATTTCACATGTGCGGCCGAATGTATCTATGATATCTATCAGAACGGGCTATGTTTAAGTCGTTATCATTCGGGCTCGAAATCATCTAGTTCTAGCCCCGAGTCTAGACACGCCTTGAATCACCACATCCCACCAAGCTTACGTCTGCGCCCACGCTATTTGGTCGATCCCTGAAACCAGTTGCATTCACGAATCTTGTGACAGACGATATCTGATTCGACGACACCGGCATTCCCAACATGTTTCAGAATCTTTAACAACAAAAAGGAAGCACCCGAACAAGTGGGTTTCCACATGGGTGGCAAGGGAGTTAAGCAAGGGGAGGCGAGGTTGCAAAATAAAGTGTTGATTGGATGTGGCAAATGAGTCGTCTAAATGACTGGATGTCTCGCTGACGAGTAAATCTGCAAGCTGAAGATCAGGACGGAGGGCCTAATGGGGATGGTGCAGTACATACCCGATTCGGGTGAGACTTCGTCCGGCCGAGGTTTTTGTATTCCTTGCATGCGCCACAGGACAGGACAGGACATTACAAGACTGGACAGTACGTTACTAACATCTGCTCAGACTTGGTGTTTATAGTCAATGCGGCCAATTCTGGTGTGTTTGGTGTGCTGGTAGTGATGGTTATCTGTACTCCGTAGTACGCGATATAAACATCACCATGGGATTCAAAGTTATATGAACCCGCCTCACATAAGCCGTCTCGCCCTGTTTACATATTGGCATCGACCAACGCACGGCAGGAAGTGTGGCTCTTTCAGCTCAGACCGAAACTTCCAAGGCAGCAACGGTAATTTGACCTGGTCCTTTGAAATTTCGATGCAGAAAAGCCCATGCCGACAGCACACGGTAACATGTATGTACTTCCACCCAGCAAGATATCGTATTCCTCAGGCGAGGAGACCGGGGAAAATTAATTAATATATCGCTTATTCGCACCCGCAGTGCAGCCGGGGCAATTGAAATCTATTTCTGAGCTCTGTCATTATTTTGATATTTTCCTTGTCCAATTTTGAAACGTATCTAAATTTCATATTTCATATTTTTTATATCAACGACGTCGATATCATACAATACCGTGCCTTTCTGCACTATCGAGATCTTTTGTTATTCTATTCTCCCCTCCCTACGTTACATACTAAGTACATATACAGGACAGTCGATAGCAGCATAGTACTTACTTACCAATTGCATGCTGTTCGGCTTCGTCGTCTTCTTCCCTGCCCTCGTCTAACTATATGAAGAAAGGTAGTACAGCCACCGCCCCCCGTAGCCGGACAAGGTAAGGGAAACACAAGGCTAAAAAAATAAATAATAATAATAATAATTCTGGGGGCCCAGCATTCAGATGGTCGTGCCTGCCAGCCTGCCAGCCCTTTCAAACGCGGCACCCATCTTTTTCTGTTCCCGCGAATGCTCCTATGGAAGTCAGCGGCCACGAAACTGAGAGGTGTCAAAGGAATGCGCGGGTTCAGGGACAAGATCAAAGGCACGAAGACGAAGCTGCTGCGGAGGGATAGCAAGGATTCGACCGAAGAGGCCTCGGCCGTGCGACCGTCCAAGACAGCTAAGGGGGAAGCCGGAACTGGGACGGAGACGGGTAGCGGTGGTAGCGGTGAGGGCAGCTGGGGCAGGAAGTCGAAACGACACAGTCTCATTGGAAGGGACCCATCGAGATCCGACCAGAGCTTAGTGGCTCCCAGCGACAAGACCTTTGATACCACCGACCTCGACACGACCTCAGTCAGTGCGAACGGGAATGCAAATGCAAGTGCGAGTGCAAATGGCGATATCGTGATCGAGGGCGGAACAGCGTCCAAGCGTCGGAGCGCCAGCAAGGAATTCGAAAACGGAGAGAATTCCAACAACTTCGAGGAGGGTGTTCAGCCACAGCTTCCGAATACCACTGCGAAGCCACTCGAACTCTCTCCGACACCGCCAGTAACCGACACGACCAGCTCCATCGAACCTCCATCGACAGCTGCTCCCGACAAGAATGCCGTCAATTGTGAGCTTCCCGTCGTTCTTTCCCAGAAAGACAGCTTGGATTCGAAGAAGAACGGCATCCTGGTGGGCGTTGAAGGCCGGCCTCCATCCCAAATCCCGCTAGCTGAAACTGAAAACCTCCAACCGCAACCACAACCACAACCACCACAATCCAACGCTGTTGCTGCTGCCTCTGCTGCTGCTTCTGCTCCAGTTTCATCCGAAGAGATTCTAATAAAAGCTTCAACTACCGGACAGTCTTCGATATCTTCCTTACCTTCAGATAAAACTGTGGTACCGGGATCCACCACGGCTGCTCCTACTTCTACTAATACTACGACTACGACGACGACTGCTACTACAACTACTGTTCCTGCTCCCACTACTACTATCAGTCGTACGCCTTCTAGGAAACTTAGCGAACGGTCGTCTGACTTGAGCATCAACACAACCAACCTCCCACCGCCCTTCACTCGTCCTTATCGTTTATCTCAGTTCCCTACCGACACCGATTTAAGTACATTAAATCAATTGCAGCGGTCTAGCAGCCGAACATCTCTTAGTGTCCACGAACCGATTGCGCCAGAGACTGTCGAACCCCCTGCACGAGATAAACGTGAACCCTCATTCTCGCATGGCCCCGAAACTTTAGTGTATACCGGTCCGCTTCTCCATAATCCTCCAGAGCCCGCGTCGGTGGCCCCTGTTGCTGCAGAAGTAGCACAGACCCTGCACACTGTCTCAGAAACGGGAACATTCCAGCCTACCGAGCTAGCTCGAAATGAATCCGTGGTCTCGAGAAACGAATCCGTGAAATCCAACAGAATTCTTTCATCTTCAGGATCGCGACGGAAACATCCTATTGCGTTTTCTCGGAGGCAGTCGTTAATACACCCTTCTGACACGGGACTCTTACGGTACCTGCTTGAGCAGGAGTCGGCCTCTCCTACTACGTACGGAAGGGACGGTGGCTCAAATATTCACTCGGTCGCTGGTCCCATGCCTCATAGCGAGAATCAACTACGGACCCGTAAGGTATGGGTCAAACGGCCGGGTGGGTCACCAACCCAGGTCATCGTTACCGAGGATGATTTTGTAGATACGGTCCGAGATTTATGCCTACGGAAATACGCCAATGCCCTGGGAAGGCAGTATGACTCTCCGGATCTAATGATCAGGATATCTCCGCCTGTAAAACCACAATCAGCCAGGGCAAGACAGATGGGTGGTATGCAGGCCAATGCAGATCGGCTACTAAACCCCGACGAGGTACTGTGTCAGCTTTTGGATGATTATTATCCGAATGGACAGACCTCAGAGGACGCCCTGATTGTGGAGGTGCCCCAGCCGCAGAGATCGCGGACACCACGACCGTCTCCAGGCCCCCACTCAATGTCCTACGCCTATGGCCAAACGGTGCACGATCTTCAACTTCCTGGAGAAGATTACTTCACGCCGGTTGGTACTATAGTTCCTTCAATACCACAGAGCGGATCAGTAAGGTCGACACATAATTTACCTGCCAATCCAAGTTCGCTTTCCAATTACATTGCCAATTCGCCACCTCCTTCGTCGCCAGGGCATCGAGGTCTTAAAAGACCCGGGCCTGTGCGGATGACGACTGGATCTCCAGTAGGGAGTACGACCAGTTCAGCTCCAGGAGGTGCGGGCGGAGGGGTAATGTTGATGCCGAGATCAGGAGGCGGTGGACCCGAGAGGATCAGGGCTACCAATGTGGAGGCACCAACATCGCCGTCTGTACCGCCTCAGATGGTGGCCTTACCGTCATCTCCAGGAATCATTAAACCAATACCACAAAAGCCAGCAAGCCCTGGAGTGTTACCAGCTGTATCTTCGCCGCCTGCAATCACTAGGCCGCCTACTAAATCCAAAGAGGTTACCGCATCAATCGGTACCCTTGATGGACAAGTCCCTTCAATTAATGTGTTGATTGTCGAGGATAATATTATCAACTTGAGGCTTTTAGAAGCCTTTATGAAGAGATTAAAAGTTCGGTGGGCGACAGCTATGAACGGTCGAGAGGCAGTTACGAAGTGGAGAACTGGCGGGTTTCAACTCGTTCTGATGGACATTCAGTTGCCAATCATGAATGGACTTGACGCGACCAAGGAGATCAGAAGATTAGAACGGCTGAATGGTATCGGCTCGTTTTCGTCCAGTCCTTCGGGTCCGGAGGACGAATTGTCGAGTGCAGATAAACTCGACAAATCGCTGGTGTTCAAGGGTTCTGTCATCATTGTGGCTTTGACGGCATCGTCCTTGAGAAGTGATAGGGATGAAGCACTTGCCGTTGGCTGCAATGATTTCTTGACAAAGGTAGGATTGGCTACGCATCACACAATCCTAAAGGGGAGAATTTACTAATGGACATCTTCTTTAGCCCGTGAACTTCACCTTCCTTGAACGAAAAGTCATGGAATGGGGCTGTATGCAAGCCCTAATCGACTTTGAAGGTTGGCGGAAATGGAAAGATCTTGCCAGTAAGCCCGGTGCCTCTGGCGGTAAAACCTCTAAGGGGGGTAGGGGCAAAGCAAGCGCTAGTGCATCATCGTCGGCAGCAGCAAAGAGGAAGGGATCCTCGAACCCTGCCCCGGATAACGCTTCTTCTTCTTCTTCGTCCACACCACAACCTACACAAACGGCTCCCACCGCGGGACAATCTTAGGCAGAGTGTACCCGTGATGATCCTGAATCTGATGTTTGTGTTTGTGACAAGTGTATGAAAGATGAGGCGTATGGGAACGGTGATACAGGGTCAGGAACTACGCCAGAGGGCGAGGGAGAAGACGGGGGAGAACTAGATATCGATAGGACATCCTCACCGTTCTCTAGCCTAATTGGTTTTCGGTGCAAATCCGCCGACGATCCCCTTTTTCCTCGCCCAAAAAAAGTTTCGATACCAGCAATATCCTATCTACTTTTGCGACATATACAGAGCTTGATTCTACCGGATTCTACCAAATGCGAACCGTCCACGAGCGATTCCAGCATGACCACTACTCATACCTTCACCATGCAGGCAAAATTGGGCTAGTATTTTAGTGTCTATCCTTTTACCCTTCTTTGCCCCGCTTACCGCTTGTACATACAGAGAGACATAGAGAAAGACTATATTCTTTGCCTTTTCTTCTTTGTCTACACTACCCTTATCATTTTTTTTCCTTTTATTGCATATTCGATACCGAAAAATCAATGTATCCAACCCCCCCTCTCCCGTTTGTTTTTCTCTACTTGAGGACATCTCCTTTCCCCGTTGTACCATTCAGGTGGGTGTTTATTGGAAGGGCATAGTATGTTAATTTGGTTGTGTCTTTTTTTTGCGTTCTTTCCCTTCGGTTTGCTTTAATAATTACCAAAGGCTTTATCAGGGAATACAATATCATTAATAGTAATTATCACGATACGTTGGGAATAAGATTTGGTACATCTCATGTGAGCTTGGGTACACCTGTCGAATGACTTTGAGATATGTGTCTTCGGATTCACGCATTATAAACATCGCTACAAGTACCCGTGTAGGTACCGTGCATCCACATTTGGATTTCGTGGTAACCCTTCACAGAACAACTTCGAGAAGTGGTCTATCAAAACCCAAGACACGTTCCATGGCCCAAGCTTCGACACCGTATCGACCAAATACTCCCCTCCTCTCTATAAACCGGTGCCCCGGATTGTATTTACGAAAGGGTTTTATCGAATCCACTGGCGAAACGCTTGCTTGTATTTATCCCGCTTGATGTTTTGTTTCGTATCTTGTAATACTTTCGAACGCTGTATATGTACACCGGTATTCCCCAGGCCTCCAAAAAAAATAACCCATATAAACAGCAAAAGTCCTCAAAAGGGGGGCCTTTCAAACCCCATCAGGTTCTCTCCATGGCAGTCGGTATTAGACGTTTATTCTGGATCGTCGTATCCTTGTGGAATAACCCGCTTCCCCGGTGGAACTATTAAATCCGACGGGTTAGTCAACTGTTCTTTTTATCCCATTACGCTAGATCGATTCTTATGGGAACGTGGGAGCGAGCATACTAGGATAAGTCCCAGGCACCTCCGGGGCGCGTTTATGATACTGTCCGGCGAAGAGGAAGAAAGGCGACCAGCTGCCGACGAAGATTGACCAGAAGATGGCGGGGTTGTTATGGGCGTGGTAACGGGCCCATTGGAGGGGATTGCGGTAGAAGCGGGGGTAGATGAGCGGCATTGTGAGTTCGTGGTTGGTGGGGAGGGAGAGGAGAGGGAAGGAGAGGAAGGGACGTCCTTTGGGGATGGGTGGTTTGAGGTTTGGCGTAGATGCGAGAGATTAGATTAGATTTTACCGAGTTTGGGTGTGCAAGTGTGAAACCTTTCAAGCTCTTCGGATTCCGACTTTCAACTCCACGGTATTTGGTTGAACGACCGATTGTTCATCTCCCGCCTTCCTTGCTCGAAGATCTCAAAATGGTCGTCCGTCTTCGTCTCGCCCGCTTCGGCGCCCGTAATCGACCGCTTTACAATATCGTCGTCTCTCAGGCCCGTACAGCACGAAACTCGAAGCCAATGGAAGTTATTGGCACCTACGATCCGATTCCCAACCCTGCGCCTGACGGTGAAGGAAAGCCGTTTAAGGATATCCAGTTGGATATCACGAGAGCAAAGTACTGGCTCGGCGTCGGAGCTCAACCTAGTGATCCGGTTTGGAGGTTGTTTGCTATGGTAGGTTTTTACGACCCGATACGGTGATATGGAACGTACGGATGGGATCTAATATGGGATGCTTTTTGTCGATATAGTTCGGATTGATTGAACCGCAGTGGAAGGTTGTGAGGATACCGGCACAGCAGGAGGATAAGGTATTATACGAGAAGGTGCAGAAGGTCAAGATAATACCGGACGGGGGACCAAAGACGACATCGACTGCGAAACCGACACCGACATCATAAAAAACCGAATGCAGGTTTCAATGTCGTCGAATGGCTTTCGGGCATTCAAATCAACCACCAGGTTGCTACACCCGACCTACTCTTTCCTGTTATTGGCGTTTCGGAGTGCAGATATCAAAGGTCGCTATTTTTGAGGGTTGTAAATACAATGTAGGATAGATATTGATATCGAAAACATATTCTTCTCTGATGAGGATGGGTATAGAGGATCCCCCCCTCTTATTTTTTGTATATGGTACACCTAGTTGGAGGAATATATCTGATACCCGAAAATCGCTTGGACAAATTCTATAGATGTTTTCAAGAATCAAAACTTAACGCCTGCTATGCATCAGCCACGAATACCACCACCCCTTCCAATTTAGTAGCATGTCAATTCATTCCTCCATCATCTCCCCTTCTTCCCCCTCTTCATCGCTATCAACATCGCTAACCAACGGTTCCCTCGGTTCCAGCTCATCCATATCTTCCAATTGAGCCCTGGTCGGGATCCTAGGTAATGCGATATCACACACTCGCTCTTTCGTTAACAAATCGTCTATGAATTCGTCGACGAACGTCAGTTTATATCCTGACTGTGTACGCAGTCTGATTTTGCGATAATCCGCCATCAGCGGCTCGAGAGTTTTGTAAACTTCGGCGGCAGGCCAGGCCAGGCGGATGTAGAACGCCGCCAGGACACGGAGGTATCTGATCATTATATTAGCACTTAAATTTCACAATTCAATCCCCCAAAAAGATAATTTTGCTTACTTGAAATCCTCATCTTGCAAATATTCCAACAGTATCTCCCTCTCAGGGTTTAGCTGTAACATTTTAAGAATAAGACATATAAACGGTGTTGGTTTCTGGTTTGCGTATTGCCCGCCGATGAACTGCAGTTCCACCGCTCTGTCTAATAAAGTCGCAGCTATAAATACGTAAGGAAGAGAGGTCAGTTCGTTAGATTTGTAATCCTTGGAGCACCGATATAGGCGAACGGACAGGAATATGGTTTCTTATGTACCGTTTAGACCCCATGCTTGTTCTTTCCAGTACATTGAATCGATTATTCGCTCTCTACGGGAGAATAAATATTAGAATAATGCTATTTGGGAAGTTTGTGTAATAAACAGACCTTATGATCTTTTCCACGAGTAATAATGGATTCATTGAGTGGATTGTGGGGCCATCGTAGAGGCCTCTGCTATCCAGCATCGCCTTCGCGTCTGGGAGGTCGGTTTTCGACATTATGGCCGGAGATAGAGGTGATCCGATGGGATATGCGAGTTGTATACGCTCCGGCGACTCGGTTTATGTTATATATGAGGTTTCTCCAGCTCTGCGGTTGTAATTGTGAGCTTAGGTAGGTGGATGGTTATGCTGGTGGATGTCGAGTTCAAGGATGACTTTCCACGCGACAGAAAAAGTCCCCAAGAACATTCAAAGCTTAACATCAACCACGACTCAAACTCACCTCCACCCCACATCACGAAATACCGCCGTACGAACCCTAGCCTACGATCAGGATACGCACACCCACCGAAAGAATCGTCTAATTTCAAAACACCACAACCATGGCACGTAACTCCGAAAAGGCCCAATCGATGCTCTTCCGCTTTCGCGAGCAACAAGCCGCAGACCTAGGAATCATCGACGCAGGACGTACCCGTCGCCCCAAGGGCATCACAGAAATAACCTCCATCCCATCCTGCGAAAAATGGCGCGGCCAAGTCCTCAAAGAGATATCTCGCAAAGTGACAAAGATCCAAGACCCCAGTTTATCGAACTACCAGATTCGTGATTTAAACGATGAAATCAATAAATTGATGAGGGAGAAGCACATGTGGGAGGTTCAACTGAAGAATCTAGGTGGGCCGAATTATATGCGGTTTGCTGGGAAGACGACGGATGAGAATGGGAGGGAGATTCCGGGGCATAAAGGGTACAGGTACTTTGGGAGGGCGAGGGAGCTACCAGGTGTCAAAGAGCTATTTGAAGAGTTGAAGCCGAAGAAGGATACGGAGGTTGATGAGGCCAAGAAGAGGAGTTTGGCAGAGATTCGTAAGAATGTGGATGCGAATTATTACGGGTTTAACAGGGATGAGGAGGACGGGACATTATTGGCTTATGAGAAGAAGAAAGAAGAGGAGAGTCTGAAAGCCGTCGGGAAGACTGGTGAAGGAGAGCCGCCGGCTGGGTGGGAAGCCTTGCCGGCAAATTCAAGCGTACCGACGAAGGGAGAGGTTATGGAATTTTTACTAGAACGACGGAAGAAGAAGCTGTTGGATGGGATTTTATAATACTGAATCGGCACGATTTTGTCCGCTGTTTTTAGATATTATGATAGATGAGATTGATACCCTTTAGCGACATGTACCGATATTTCTTATGAGATTTAATCTTTTACACGTACATATGGTGCCAGTTGGGTCTGTGTGAAAGGGATATTGATTAATCTACACTCGAAGCTTTCGAGGCTTTATGTGCTGCTCTTTCGGCTTTCATCTCTTTCCGCAGCTGGTTCGCGCTCTGTCCTTCACTCGCTTCCTCCTGTATTCTTCTCTCGAAAGCTTTATGATCCACGTCATCGAGTATAAACCTCCCGAGATCTCCAGATCGATATCTTTGAATAAGCCATATCGCAGTTGCCGTTAGATCCGGCACGCCGCCCTTTCCCAATCTCCCCGTTTGCAAAGCCGTCGCAGTCAACAGCTGCGTAATATCATTCGTTGGAGTGTGATACGCTGAATACAACCCCGGATCCACGAGGTTGACTCTGAACAACAGATAGTCACAAAGAGTAACAGGGTCTATTAATGTATCTTTTACACAACCCACCAAAGCGAGTTTCAACATTGTTTCTGCGTTTGGGACGTATGGTATGAATACGCCCGGTGTATCGAGGAGCATTATGTCCGGATCGGAGCAGATACGGACGGTAGTGCCGATACTCCTGGTTACACCTGGCTGACCGCCAGTTATTGCGGCTTTACCTTTACCCATTCCTACACGTCGGAGAGCGTTTAGGAGAGATGATTTACCGACGTTAGGCATGCCGGCAAGCATCATACGGGTTCCCAGGATGTTATCGACGGACTTGGCGATATCTATATTATCAAAATGTTAGGTATCCAAGTATATTTCGAAGGATTTGATTTTGGGAATACCTTTTGCATAGCTTATGACTTTCTTGATATCATTATCTGACTTGCAATCTGTGAATAATACTTTCTGAGGTCTGTGCCAACGTCTTATTGTCTCCCGTGTCTATATCAACCAGCGAAATAAACCTAATCCTCGAGGGAGGATTTTAATAATATTAGCGACGATGACCCCAGATTCTATCAAGAAAACAATTGTGAATATCAGATTCACTAAACAATCGCATGCCTTCTCATCTAAACTTTCAGCGCCTAGATCACGTTTGGTATAAACAATCATCCTTTCCCGGCCCACGAGGTTCTTTTCGAACATCGGGTTGCGGGAAGATAACGGGACTCTGTAATCCCTACATTCAATAATGAGCTCAACGGATCCCAGAAGTTGGCGCATTTTAGTTAATCCGGATTTATGGTGGCCAAGGAAGTATGATTTGACGATGGACTCGATGGGTGGGAACGTCGCCCGTGGGATGAAAGCGACGGGTGGAGCCATCGTGGGGTTTCGTGGCCGTCAAGGCAGACTGGACTAGATGCGAGATCCTTGGTTACATGCAGTGTTTTGTTCTTCGATCGATTGATTTGGTCAGTCACGCCGACGTTGAACTGGCCGAAACACGGATGAGTGCAGCCGGATGTATGCAAGCCAATATCGTGTGGTAGTTTTTGCGTTGGGTTGAATTTTCACATATTTCGTTCGCCACCTTCATAGCCCTGCAGGTGCATACACAATGCAATGGATAACCCGAGTCTGTGATATTGGGATTCTACGAAATACCTAGATGAAAATACGGGAAGCTACTGGGGCCGAGGTCAATCCAATAGAAAGAAAAAATCCCATTGCAAACTGAAGTAACAAATTTTCAATTTTCGAGCATGTCAAAATATACCGGTGCTGTATATAGCAATGTCCGCCAATAGGCGTTTAGATGATCATGAACGGGAAGAAGTAGCAGATGCAGAGACCTCACTATCTAATAACTTCCTCAATCGATGTTGTAGTAAAAACAGGATCCCGGGTTCAATTACTTCCGTTCATTCGACAATAGTCCACAACGTCGCCACGATTGCCAAAGCCATCGATAATGTGCATGTGCATGTATGTACATATTAAGTAGCTATGTGTAGTACGGCGCTGTAGCTTTGCAGCACGCACAGTCGGACCCTGAGCTTTACTCTGTATAAGGTTCTAGGATAATGTCACACTAAGGTCTACCGTACGAACTACCAGTCTGCCTTGCGACTTGGCCGGCTTTCGATTGGTTGGATTTCCCTCCCAGCCCTGGTTTTGGACTAGTTTCACGACGACGACACTTCTCAACATATCTCGAATATTCGTTTCAATGAAACATATATTTCGCTGTCAGGTTTTCTGGCGAGTTCGAAAGCATTTTTTTAAAATGCTTTCACTGTTTTCGAAAGAGTTTGGCTTGCCATACCACGTTCCAAAACCGAAGCTAAGTATTGGCTAGCACGGTAAATTCCGTTAACCGTTTTGCAGAATGCATGTTTGCTTTCAAAACACATAAAAAAAAACTTCTACCGGCACGGTAATCGATTAAACAAGATCTCGTCCTGCATATATGCCTTATCGCATGCATATATGCCATCTTCCTATTTGCTCACACGCTCGCTTGAATTTATCCGAATCCTTATCCATTTCGGTCCTTCACCCGTCAACGTTGCGCATGCCAACCCCTCTGATATAACATCTTATTTCCAGGCATAGAATTATTAGTATTGCTGGGGCTTTGGCATTATACTATACATGTGGACCTTGGATCTCGTCTTGGCTCCTTCCCATGTCAGGTTTCTGACTAACATCACCAGACAATGGGTTTGGGCCCTCCTGTAGACAGGATCACGTCAATATTTTTATTCCACTTGGCGTCTAAGGGAGTCAACAAGGTTCGATTCAATTGAGGGTTTGTTTCATATAAACTAGAACAACCTCTCAAGCTCGAGGAAGCGTTGCCCCATCTCTCCATATTCATTACCTCTTTGATATACCATCACCTCTTTCTGATACTAATGTTGCTTATCTATGCAAGTATCATTATTTTATGTTTTTAATACCCAGGTATCCAGGGCGTTTAAAGGAACTATTTCCTCGAGTCCCGACTATTGAACGGCAATATCAACGAGAAGCCTCGGTGTTGTGATAATACCATAATTTCTCAATATAAATGTCCCACAGCACCAACAGACAAAGTCTTACAGTCCCGAGAATCGAGAACGATTCTTCACGGTCATCCTCCAGGACCGCAATCAATTCACCACGCAATCTATCTAGGTCACGTGATCACATTAGTTCATCTTTTCCAAAGGAAGAACTCCCCATGCCATCGTCTCAATGGGGAGATGATGTGCCTACATCTCCTCCAAGCATGGACGAGGAGATGCAGACATTATCCCCAACGCCACGAAAACTTACAATCTCATCTCTTTTCAAGCCTTCCGGGGTGCTTCGACCATTTAGGCTTCTGAAGAAAGAGTTTCGAGCTAGGGTGGCGATTTATCACACCGATTGGCATTTCAATCAGTTAATCCTTGCTAGTGCCGTGTTTCTATTTTTCACAAATCTCCTACCTGGCATCACATTCGCGAGTGATTTGAATGCATTAACGGGTTCGAATTATGGAACGATCGAAGTGGTGTTCTCAACGGGACTGTGTGGTGTTATATTTTCACTGTAGGTGGCATTATATACTCGCCCTCCTCGGTACCCTACCAAATCCATGTGGCTAACATTGGATGATATAGGTTCTCGGCACAACCTCTCACAATATTAGGAGTTACGGGACCTTTTAGTATTCTAGCAGAGCGGATTTACGACCTCTGTATTCATGAACTGCATGTCAGTACCATGGCTCCAGATTGACTTTTAGAACAGACAATCTAACAGTCGCAAACATATAGATCCCATACCTCCCGTTCATGGCATGGACTTGCCTCCATTCGATGTGGATGTTGATTCTGCTTGCTATTTTCAATGCACATGACTACACCATGAAATATGTCACGAATTTCTCGACTGAGATTTTTGCATTACTGAACTCGGTCATCTACTTCCATAAAGCGTATGTAGATTTACAATACTTAAAGGTGCTCCGAGCTAACTAGATTATTCACAGGGTCCAAGAACTTCAGCGTAACCACGAGAAAGTGTCATTTGCATCGTTTCTGTACTCCGTGATTGGATGTATTGGGACATTTCTCGTCGCAGTGTTCCTCGCGAGTGCGAATAACTGGGCACCGCTGTTCCATCGATACATCCGGATGGCAATATCGGAGTATGCTGCTGCGATCAGTATTATTGTATTTATTGCTATGCCCCAAATAGGCGAGCTCAAGGGCCTTGATAAGCAGACGCTTCATGTCTCGAGTAAGTATTTATCCAGACAATAAATGTAGGTTATACAGATACTGACGAAAGCTGTGTCCAGCATCCTTTAGGCCAAGCCACCCGGAGAGAAGTGTCTTCTTCGTTGAATTTTGGAAACTTGACATAGCCTATATCTTCGCAGCCATGATCCCTGCATTGATTGTCACTGCCCTTTACTTCTTCGATGTCGAAGTCTCAACTATATGTGCCACCCTCCCACGTTACAACATTAAGAAACCACGGGCTTACGCCTGGGATGTGATGTTGCTTGGGATTACCACTGGTCTATGTGGGATTCTAGGAATTCCACCGGCAAATGGATTACTCCCACAAGCGCCCTTACACTCAGAGAGCTTGCTCCACGACGAAGTGGATGAGAAAGGAAACAAAACTCGGACGGTACACGAACAGAGATGGAGCCATTTGCTACACGCTTTGGGTATCATGGCCTTTGTAAGCCCACCGTTTATGCGTGTGCTCGGCTTGACGCCCACGAGTGTGCTGGCGGGACTGTTCTTGCTCATGGGACAGCAGTCGTTATCTGTCAAGTAAGTGAAATGAGGGCACCTCTCAAGGGAAAACAACCACTAATTATCCTATAGCCCGATACTGCATCGGATATTCGACATCTTGACGTATGTACTTAGCTTGTCCCTACCCCCCCACGGTTCAACAATATCTGACGATAGGTTAATCAGGCCGCCGAGCGAACTACCCGACCTTTCGAAAGAGGGAATCAAGAACTACTGGGGGATCCACATGTACACTGTCGCACAGTTGGCGATTACCGGAATCGTCTTTGGTGTTACTTTTACCCCAGCTGCGCCGTCCTTTCCTATCATAATTATCCTATTTGTTCCAGTCCATTTAAGACTTTCACCAAAGATTTGGTCAAAACACGTCCTCAGTAGTAAGTGCAGTACCCATTTATCGTTCTAGTTGCGATAATACTAATAAGCGGCAATTCATTAGAGGTGGACTCTTGGGCATGCCGCGAGGGTGACCTTCGGCTCTATCCGGAACTTGAGATGCCGGCAATAGAAGGGAACGGTGACAACAGAGATGACGAAGTCAAAGATGCGGCGACACTTGGAGGACGAGCGAAGGGCGAGAGCGAAGAGGTTCAAGAGCCAAAGAAGCGGTCATCTGGTGGCGAAGAGAAGCAGGCTTGAAGGACTGTGGCATTTCCATGCATTTTAGGGTCGGTATACATACCTGGATAAAAGCTTAAGGAGTTGGGTTTGTTGATTAGACAGCGGGAAGGATACTATATAGAGGTAACCAGCAGGTGCCGTTGGCGTTTCGATAATATATAATTGACTTGGGCTGCACAAAATAGCCAGCGCCCCAGACCAGTGTCGTATTCCGTTTGTCGTATCTGTGTTGCTGTTGCAGTTTTACCCAAAAAAAAGACCCGGCTGAGGACGCAAGATGGCATCACTGTTTCGGCTGGAGCATTCTTCTTTAGACAGATCCTATGCATCTTTTTCTACTAATTTTTTACATTCCAAAGTCACCTGGTCTTTGCCTTTTAAAGCTTTAGCTCCCCTTTCCTTCTGATCTTTTTTTGAACTGGCACTTGCAATATTTAAGCTTCACAGCTTTGAGGGTTGAACTTAGCCTCAACGAGCTCACCACGACATACAATTTTCACCTTTCAAATAACTTTGAGCGCAAGCCGCTCCGGCCGGGCCAGGGGCGCAGCGCAGCAAAAGCGAGGGACACGCACCGCGTATGACGACAAAGATCGTTCGATCAAATAATTCTCGACGGACCATCAAATTTCAAAACCCTCTCCTTGCCAAAATTCGGACCTTATTTCTTTCCCAGGCCTTCTCTGTTCAACTTTAAATATAGCGACGAAGTAGTTTCCCGAACTAGAGAGTTGCTCGACCGTCGATGGGAAGGGAACCGCTGGAACGACACATGCACCCCTATCCTTGGCAACCCTTCTTTTTTCAATAGGGCGGCGCGATGAAGTACGAAAAGATACCTACAGAAGACTACGACGATGACGCACAAGAGCTGTCTGTCGAGCTCGCAACAAACGTCGATTCCGACGAAGAGCGTAATCTTGATGTAGATGAAGAAGGCAGCAGTAGCGGCGCTAGTCCCGGGCTTTTGTTGAGCGAAAGCAACAACTCCGACGATGAGTTGCCAACTACAAGTACCTCGAAAAAAGGGAAATTCTCTCCGCGAAGACACGACTCTCGGAGTCCCTTGGACGCTAAAAAGAAACGGGGTAGATGGGTTCGGCATTTGCATATATTCTTGTTCTTGTTATTTACTGCTGTTGTAGTATTTACATTTTTACCCTCAGCGGTGAAGAAGTTGATCGTTTGGCGGCATAATAAACTATACGGAGGAAGCTGTCATGATGAAGACAAATCGCTGGGCCCAGAGGATACGGACAAAATCTCAAATTCGGATAAAAAAGGCGTCAACCTACTAACGACACCCTCGGTCTCATACAATCCACTAAAGCCATATATCCAACTATCAAATCTCCCATCAGAATATATCCCTACACCGGTGGAACAAAAGCCACGACGACATCTCATCTTCATCGGAGACATCCACGGCATGCTAGACGAGTTTCAAGAGCTAATGCAGAAGCTAGAGAGCAAAGGGTTCCTAGAGCGGGCGCATATTGTGGTTACGGGCGATTTCATTTCGAAGGGACCGGATAGTGTGCCATTATTGGATACGTTGATTTCGATGAACGTCAGTTGCGTAAGAGGAAACCATGAGGATGAGCTTATGAGGGTTTATTGGAAGTTGCAAACCAAGTCAGACAGTAGTGAGAATGGGGAGGGCGAGGATCTTGAAGTCAATGAGGTCGAAGGGGTTGTTAAAGGGTCCGAGGGCAAAGGTGAGAAGGAAAAGACGCTCGGAAAGAGGGATGATAATGACGGCGACAAGAACAAAGACGACGATGAGAGCAAGGTGCACGAACAAAAGCACAAGAAACACGAGAACAAGGATAAGAAGAAGAAGAAGCACAAGCACAAGCACAAAAACAAGCATAAGAAGAAGTACAAGCACTCTGACCTCGTCCTCGCCAAATCCCTCAAGCCTCATCATGCCAATTTCATCGATTCCTGCCCCCTCATTCTAAAACTCAACAACGTCTCCAACCTCGGCGATGTCGCTGTTGTACACGCTGGGATGATGCCCGGTGTCGAACTAGAGCATCAACGGCCAAGCGTTGTGATGAATGTTAGGACTTTTGTGAAGAAGCATCCTACGTCTGGAAGAAAGGGTTTGCACTGGAGTAAAATGTGGAACGAGTTTATGGCCGGCAGACCAAAGGGCCAGAAACCGCTGACTGTTGTCTACGGACACGATGCGAGAAGAGGGTTGGACATAAAGAAGTACACCAAGGGGTTGGATACCAACTGTGTAAGAGGAGGAAGGTTGACGGCGTTGGTGGTCGAGGGTGGCAAGCATGAGAAGACGAGTATTGTCAATGTAAAGTGCAGGAAGTACCTTGATTAAGAAGATTATAGATTCGACTGTGGATTACAGCGGACTGGAATAAAGTGAGCGATATACGGCGGCTTGGGTGGGTTAGAGTTTCGATGCCCGTTTGATGGGGGCCGTTTCAGCGTTTATTTCTGATGCCTTTACGAGCGTGGAGTTTTGCTGGATTATCATAGAATCCAGACTTTCATTTAACGTTACATGTACAGGGAAGGAAGGGGATATCATAATATGTTAATGGCTATACTGCAAGCGCTCTCCAGATGGCTTTTTGGATTTCAAAATTTGTATTACATCTGCTTTTTCAATCGAACAATCGATATCAGGTTGCTAAATTTGTAAATCAAATATCTACACCCTCGGTCTGAGCCTTGGAGCAGCCAGCACCCACGCACTCATATGATCACGTCTCGAATAGCGGCCCTTGATATCTATATTGATAGAAAACACCAAATAGAAGACAAAACATTACAAAGAATCCACATAGGTCCGTAGACCGTATGATTTCCAATGCTGTAATTTCAAATCTAATATATTGATTCAATACTAACCGTCCTTGACGTTTGCAATGCCTGGAATTTCGACGGCGAGGATATTTGGTCAACCTTGGAATGCTACACATCAGAATTGGTTTAGAATGCCATAAAATAAGGCCTAGGTAGGCATGGATATCGATACCTTATCTACACTATTTTTTACGTAGTTACTAGAATTTGTATTTACATAATTGATATTATGGTGTTACCGGCTTCGATACGACCGCTGATACGTCGATACTTCTGATGTCGATTTAAACAACTTGCTGTATATCGTCTCTTATTGCTTCCAAAATAATACAGCTCTTTGTTATTGATGTATAAATGAAAACTACAAGTACGAATATTTTAAAAGCAAAGATAAGACCATCAATTTAATTGAACTTTTAAGATGGTCGAATCTTGGTCTTCCTGGCCAACCTGCTTCACATCAATACCGTTACACAAGCTCGTGTGACAAGGGAACAACGACTACCACAACACAAAATTTAACCAAATACAACATTGTAGTCTCAAAACTCGCAACCTCGAGTGTATGAAAATCCACGGGAACATTCCTTCTTTACTCTAGACATATCATTCTGCATCAGTGGGTCCGCAATTGAGGCAGGGCATGGTTTTAATTTGCTTATAGATTCGATCTGTGGGGTATTTGCCGAAGTATTCAACATTTACTTCTTCTGGAAAGCCGATCTCAGAAATCTTAGGTTACCAAACTTTGTGGATATACGCCTCCTCCGTCACGGCAGCCGAACAATCCGATGTCTCCACAATTTCTCCGCAAGATTTGATATCTATAGGAGGTGCTATTTTCTGCGTGGGGGACAATTCAGGTACTGTATTACTTCAGCTTTGGGGATCTAGACGTCTACAGATCTCTCCAAGCATATTTGGGAAATTTGAGCAGTTTAGATTGTTAAAAATTATTAAGAATGCAACCTAAAGAACTCAAATACCCATGGCCGCCAAGTGGGCAATGGCACGGAGCTACATCCGCCAAATACGTTCCTTTTGCGCGCGTGTGAATGTGGAATGCACCTGTCTTTCCTGAATTCAAACTTCCAACAAGGGAACGGAAAGAAAGGACCCTCGAATCGAAACCAACCGGATCGAAGGATGATCGAAGCCGAAATACCAAAACCTTCGTTAATCCTATCCCGTGCCAAGCGAAGCGGGATATATCTCCATCCCCTGTAGGATGGTAATAACATGGATCATCATATTATTGACTCTCCAAATTCAGGGTCGGATGATGCACGTCATGGATTCTTGACACGCATGCGGATTCCATCTTCGAAAAAAAGGTTCTTTATTTCTATAACGCACGTGCGGTCTTTCAAGCCGAAATAATGGATCGGGATAGGAATATTTATATCACCCTCTGACATGTTGGCAATTTTTTTTATCAGCAGAAGGATAATAGAACCTTGTTTGTTTGTGTGATAATGGCAGGACGTTATTTTCACAAGACTCTGGGCGTCGCCAACTTGACGATTCTAGAAGGTGATAACGTCTATAATCCCAACCGAGCTTTTTGAATGATCGACGAACACATCCTATAGAAAAACGGGTCAGGCACCCCATATATATGTACATTAAAAAATTTATTTGACCCTTGAGAGTTTTTTTTTTGTTCGTCGATTCTCGCCGAGTTTCTCCTTGATCCTTGAGGGTTGCTATGCAAGTACGGACGGACAGACATGGCCTGACAATGTCAAGGTTTCCCCATATTCGTAACAGGATAATCTTTTTGATCTGATAAATCAGATGGAAGATAACACATACCATAGATCAACTGTGTCTAGGTATAGATTTATACGAAGTATGAGGATATTTTGTTCACGAGAGCAATTTATATACTAGGATACCCAGTTGGATACAAGGGCATCTATGTGCCAATACAACTTGGCGATAACTGGGGCGGAAATGAACTCATGTAACAGCCATTTGTATTAAAAATTCCTCCGCTTTCTTTGGATGAATAGATCCGATTAAGAAAAGTGCGAATTAACCGCGGGGTATTCGAACTATTACCCCCGCGGACTCCTCGCACCGTGGAAAAAAACATTGATTGTGATCCCGACGCATTTCCCGTCCTTTACGAACTTATATTACCACCCGCATATGAAAATGTTTGGGGAGTTCTCTGTGTAACTTGCTCAGCGGACGGGTGAATATGAATCGCTGAAGCACTATACTATGAGATATTTTGTGCCGCTGTGGTGATGATGTTCATACACATGCAACTTTCCGGCATATATTTTGATATTTTGATAGCGCAATGTATAGATCAGAGGTACAAAAGGGTACCTTTGGGTGACAGGCGTGGAGCACCTGAGGCATCCTACTCGTCTCGATCTTCGTTCATATGATGAGGCATTAAACCTAATCCATCAAAATTTTTTTTGAAATTTCCTCAAATATTTCATATCAAGAGATTTCGAGAGGAGGATCATGCGAACTTGTCGATGGAGGAGTTCTCATCGTTTGGTTTTTTTTTTTTTCCTTGAGGTCGTTACAGATCTAATGGTTTTAGATGAGCATCGCATTCCTGCAAGGCAGACGGCTATCACCTAGCTAGCTAGGTCCAACGAGCTCGAGCTCCCCTTGTTTGAGATTTATGTTACGTATACATCGACTGTTGTTATTTTCAGTTTATGTGCAAGAGCGATCGAATGATCCAACTGGCCGCGGGATAGACATTCCTAACTGTCTTAACCCGCAATATTTCGCATATTATGCACACTGACGTTAACTAAACCTCACGTTTACTAGTATTTTCTAGATAGTTGGGAACTAAAATTTATGTATCAATGTTGATATTTTGGACGAAACCCGTTTTCGACCAGTTACACAGTTGTAGTTTATTCGATAATTGTTCCCGATGACCCGGTGGTAGCTGTTCGCACCTAACCTTGTAGTAGCCTAGGTATTCGATTAATTTGTCACGGAATATTTTACTTTCAGGCTGAACTCGCTTCTGTCAGAGATTGATCCGAAAACTTGAAGAATGATATCATGGGGTCTGAAGCTAGAAAAGATAGGGCTCCCCGAGCTGAAATCCGTAAGCTAAGCTACTAAGCCTCACCGCACCCAAACTTCGGATTTTTTTTGGGGGGGGACCCAAGCTTTCCCCAGAACTACATAGGCATGCACCGACGCTAACTGGAAAAAGCTTGGAGCTCCAGCTTTTTTCTCTCTATCCAACAACTGACTGATCAGACTCGCACAGCATAACGCATAGAAACGTACATACGGGTCTGTCGATCCGCTTTGAGGAATTCGTTACCTGCTAGCTTCAAATTCTTCGGCAGAGATTGTTGTGGGCTCGGACCAATGGGGTTTCAGCTTAGTGTTGCACAGGCTTGGAATAGGGTCTTTGAACTTCTCCGGATCTACCCATGCGCAAGTCGATGCTTCCGTGCCCTTTTTGCATCTGAACGATCAAATGTACATTCATCGATATATCGCACGACCGACTTCCCGAAGCTCATGTGTGAACGTGCTCAAGTCGGCGTTGAGAACCCTCAATTGGTGATATTATGCGTGAAGCAAGCGCATCTCTTTGTCCCTCAGCCGGCCTGCAGCTGATGATCAAAGCTTACGACGAAACACCTTCGCATATGCAACCGGCAGCCTTCGACATTAGCGAACGGAGCCCTTTTTTGCATTTTGGGAGGCTGTCCTCCACGCGCTCACTCACCGCCCTTTTTAATTTTTCTGGCTATCTCGAAAAAATTTTCTTTTCCTGCAGGCTACATAATATGTAAGTCAAACAACCCCCCATGGAAAGTAGATGCCGAGACATGTCGAGAAAAGCTTGTTTCTAAGAAATTTACTCTGGGCATCCTTCTGCTGCATTGAGGATCGTGGAACCTCCAAGCGGGAGATTATGGAAGAATAGTAGTTTCGCGGCGTCCCTGAGGATTGATACCGTTTGGAAGTTTGGCCGATATGGAATTTTGAAGACGGATCATTTCCTGAGCGCCGACTGTTCCGAGACGCGGAGTTTGACGTAGCAAATGAACACGTCCCTGGTAAACGGGCCGGCACTCAAGCCCACCTATCACGGGCGTGCCTTATCCGATGACAATAACGGGAAACGCACATTACATAGAATTTCGTAGCGCCCAATCAAGCGGGTGAAGCGAAGTCTCGGTCAAATCTCGGTGTACCGTTTTCTGATCTGGGGAAGCAAATCACCTTACGAGATTGGATTTAAGCCAATTTGGATCTTAGATCTGCTGTCGCCACCTGGGATAACAGAAAAAGTGGGGAGGGTAGGAACGGCTTTCGGATCTCAAAAAAGTATCGGCTGTTGTAAGGTCCAGTTTCTCCGACTTCCACCGATGGCCGAATGTTACTTAAATTGATCCCCAACGGTTACCACACGATTAGGTTATATGTATAAATTATCCCCGGGGCGAGATTTCAGTTTGTCACGATATTAGTGAAGGTAAAGAAATCACGCTAGATAAGATGGAACTGCCACTAGGAGAAAGCCAGTAGCGCGATTAGCTTCGCGATCGGGCTGGATATATAGGCCGCCCGGTATCGTGACGGAGGGGAGCTCGTCTTGGGTCCCACACCATGGCCATGCCATGCAGCTTAGCTTCAAACAGAGTGAGCTCTTCTCGCCAAACCGATAACCACCTGCGTGAATATGTGTAGATGTCAGAGTGGGGTTGCATTATCCGAGGAGGTGAGAGCCAGCATTTTGGTTTCCCTTCTCTGTTCGATTTCCTCTTCCCCGGTTGGCGTGCTTAAGCGCATATTCTCATTGTGGATTTTATTCGACAGGACCCTTTTATCCTTGACTTCCCCCCGCACTTTTATATACGAGAAACGAATGGGTATGCCCCTCGGAACCCTGTTGGTCGTTTTTGACGTGCTGGCCCTACATGTACCTTATCAATTTATATGCATAGGGGTGACTATTATAGCAACTGTTTTCAACAGAAATTACACGTATGTACGGGATAGACTTCTCTCGACAGTTAGTACCTCCACAGTTTTAGGCTCATGGTAACATATTATGTGCCGTGTTCCAAGGCTCCAAGGCTCAAAGCCTCAAAATCGAGGGGTTTTGCAGCCGGCGATACAGGCCGTTTCGTGGCCATTGAGGTTGGAGGTTAACCCACTTTGTTCTCCTGTACCTATGGTGTGATGGATCGATTTCTAGATCTACGTTATTCGCCAAAAACGGTAAACGAAAATGCAGGTGGTTTGATTTCGCGCCTGTCCATGTGGTCAACTTCTTTTTCTATTGCGGGGAGAAAATAATAAAAATTCAACTGCTTGAGCTGAGGGTGTTCTTATTCCCATTAGCCCTTGAGCTAACAGAAGCTTGGAATGTGTGTGCATGTGAAGGAGGAACCTCAGCCAATCGATCGATGATTCCTTAACATGAGGGGCTTTTCTCTTGGGAGAAATGAGATGGAGATAGCATTGTTCCATCTGGCTTTTTTCAAAATGCATTGATTCACTTTTTTTTCTCAAGCGTCTGCTGAGAGTTGAAGCATTGATTGGACATTTTCTTTTGATATCACTGGGTCTTTGCCACACCTGGCACCGTTGCGAGCAACCTATTTCGTGCATGTCGTTAAGCCCTTGTCAGAGCTAGAAGCATGAACGGGGTGTAGTGTTTGGTCCAGGTAGCGCCATTCGCAATAAAGGTTACTTGGTTACCTGCCATTTTCACCAATATTCCAGAATGGATCGGTTTGCTTGGCCTAGCTTGGCCGGTAGGCACGCAATCGAAAGCCACATGATGGGTGGTGGTATTCGAAGATCGCTCTCAGAGTTTTTGAGGCCCCAAGAGATTCCTAAACTCTGAGAACGAACAGAAAGAAAAAATTTTCTTTAAAAGATGGAGCTATTGCATTTTGCCTTCACACCCATACGGTCCGGGGATCTTATTTGATAACTATTACCCTCTGCTGATGCGAGAAGAAATTGTAAAAATAAAAAATAAAAAAAAGGAAAATGGGTTCAAGATTCTGTATTGTTCCATTGTCTGCGTTTGACATGCGCCCAGCTCGGGTTGGTATCTAATCTGTGCAGAAAGGAAAAAAGCAGCAGAGCCGAGGCGACCAGTCGGCGACTCTTTGGCTTGGACGCAGGCGAAAATCGGAGCAATTTATGACAGGCTTGCATCACCCGGAGAAGAGATCTGGTGTTACTGTTGAAGGCTATTCAATTCAATCTTGTAAAATACCTCGAATACAAAGGAGATTCAACTGGAGCGCTTTTCGACCATGGCATACTTGTTGCATGAAGAAGTCCCCGAGGTTGGCGCCGGCTGGTAATACCCTGTATATTCAGAACCGAGCCGGCATGGGGATATTTCTTCGTGTGAATGTGAGCGAAAAACCTCAACTGTTTCTCTTTTGTGTTACCGAAATGCTAGTAACCTGGAAGCTAATTCTCAACCTGGAAAGGGTATTTACCCCAAGCTTAAGTTCTGCCTGAAGCATTGAACTAACATTTTGCACCAGCCCGGTCTGCTAGGACTTCATTCGGCAGCAAATTAGACATAAGGCTCTTCGCTTTGAGAAGGTGCAAATCCCTAGTACCCAAACGAATGTAGATGCGACGGCGGATTCCTTCTGTAGAAAGTACAGTATGGTATCTTCCCTTGCTTGTGGAATACCAAGATACCGAGGCGTCCAGATGACAGGCGTTCTCGCTTTCGGATGGAGGCAAATGTAAAATGTTGATAGACAAACGCGTTACCATGTTCTTGAGATTGGTAGCCTTTTTCTAGAAGCTGTTTTTAGCAGGCAAAAGGAACCACAGGAACAGTTTGTATGTTATAACTGTGCGATTTGAGATGAAGCAAAGCGCCGTTTGAAGATCATTCCCGTTGGCTTTCAGGCTATCGTGGGTGCTTTGTCGCTGACCACTGCTTATGTTTCACATACTTTGGATTGTGTATCTGGAGATGTATAATTTGCGATTGCGAACTCGAATTGCTATATTTGTCAAGCGAAGGATGCTATCATGACTGATATAATACTCCCTTCTGGAAAGCGGGAATATCGAAAAGGCTGAAGGGCTGATGACTGTGCTTAGCATCAAATCCCGAAACGAAGATCCGAAGACGCAGCTTCTCGCAGAAAAAAAAATTAAAAAGAAAAGGTTCCAGATATTGAACCAACATTTTACCTGGAGCAGCCGATGAAATCATAAGGCCTCAGTGTGATATGTTCCTGTCTCACTAATAAAATTCTGGAGCTCTCGGGCGAGGTCGTTTCGGATACGGCACCTTGGGGCGTTTAAGCTTTACAAGCCGGTATTTTTTCGTTTTTGACAATAAACCGAAGAAACTGATTTATTTTTTTCCCCCGCGGCACGGGGAGCTTCAGGGTGACTACGTATTTGTCGAACCTGCGTTGTAGACGATGGTATAATGTTATTACTGAAGAGGTCCCATTATGACGCCGACGATCATCTCGCAGGTTCAAGATCTTGGAAAAAGTCCAACAAAGGTTATTGATAGGCAGGCACAAAGGAAATTTTCTTTCCTCGGGGAAACTTGGAATTGGTCTTGTAGTTGAGGGCATTTTTGCCTGTAGCTCCGGCTTGAAGCCCGTACCTGAACATAGTTGGATATGCTGGAGGAATTCGCTGGTTTTTGTGGTTTGGCTATGTCAATATGGAGTAGGTAGAAACAGGCGCCAGCGACTTGGCTCAATTTCAATCGGTAGGAACCGCGACAATACACAAGGTCGGTTCTGAAGACAACGGAGCCACGTATCGAGCTCGGGATATCCTACGGACCCGCTTGAACAGGTTGGCAGGATGATGATGATATTCGGGTTTGGAAGTTCATGATGCCTTTGTCGGAATAGAGAACCAGCGCATAACGTATAATAATACCCCGTGACTAAATCAATGGATCTCAATGCTGTAGGCATTGTTGGCCGTGACCCTGTCCACTCAGAAATTAATTACCATTTTGTGTCTGTACAGACGCATATGCAAGCACAGGACCGGCCTCCTCGTGCATTTCTCCAGGGAAATCCATCGAAAAGCCGGGGCAGACGAGAGCTTTTTTTGGCAATCGAAGAGGACAGTGCCCCTCCGACAAGATGCCCCCACTCTCGTCTATTCTCGAGGCGTTTGGTCTTGTCGACGCGAGGGTTTTCTCGATTCCTGCTTGGACATATGCCTTTGGGTGTAACACATGTAAGCTATAGCTGCGTGCACATGTGCTCAAGGTTCGTCGCCATCTGCACCTCAAACGAAATGACATTTTTCGATGATGTGCATTTCGGATTCGAATCTGCGGAGAAAATGAAGATATAGATCTCCAAAAAGTAGTGCGATGCGGCCCTTGCACGGCAGATATTGCGGTAAAGTTACAATATATATATAGTATCTGCTCTTTCTGGCACGCCCCGTTGAGAGAAATCGGTCAAGCTGGTCGTGGAAGGCTGCTGCGCTGAATTAACTGAATTTTGTCATTTGTGTATTAGACGCCACGGAACCCCGGCGCCTCTCATTTCGTGAATTGACGTCTGGGGACTTTGAAGTTACAACCTCGAGACATGCTGTAACGGCTGTAACTTTGAAATGGATGATCAAGGTCATGCTGCGATTGCTTTCCTCAGGGCTCCTGTCAAATTATGGTGTCTTCGACCCACCCATCCTTCTTTTTAGCAAGATTGGTTGACGTCGTTGGAACCCGACGAGAAAGGGAACTGAAACCTGTCGGGCAGCCTGGTGCCAATGGATCTGGGAGCCCTGCGTCTGGCAGCGGTTGAAGGGTGGAGGAGAGCTAGGGGGGCCAGAGCACCATCGGGTACCCAGAGGTACCTTTCGTCCCTGCTGCCTTTCTCGTTCGCACGAGTCGCTGCCGCCCATTTGGAATATCCGTCCGACACCGTTCGCTGTGCTGGTGGTTGCCCCCAAACGAGGGCACCCCAAATTGTCGTCGAAGGGGGGACTTTTGTTTTTTCAGCTGCGCTCTTTGGGGTTCTGGTGCTCGAAGCTAGCGAGCAGGTCAACCTTGGTGTTATGCTTCCTCCCCATTAATAATGATTGTCAGCCTGCCCTCAACTTGTATAGTGAAGCCATCGAGAAATAATCGCCAAAGCTTTACAAAATTAAATTAAATTAAATTAAATTTTTTTTTTTTTTTTCTGGAACCTCCTCGGAGAATGCCAATACATTAGTGCTCTTGCTTCCCAGTGCTTGTTATTGACAGGCACTAGCTGGGAAATTTTTTTTTATTCTATCATATAATAATCTCAAGACAGGTTGCTGCCCTTGTCTGTCTCTCAAGACTTTCTCCGAAAAGAAGGGAACTCTCTCCCCACGAAACAAAAACAGATTCAAGTCGATTGTTTCAACTACGACATCCCATAGAAAAACGATAAAAGTAAAAATCAAAAATCGAAAAAGCCCTCCATCGCTCGCTCCGGCTGCCCATTTACTTGCCTTACATACTGTCTATTTTTGTTCCCTGCCGGTTGGTTGCTTGATTTAGTTGCTTGTTGGGTGCAGCTGCTTCGCCTTGCTTTTGTGCTTTTGTGCTGCTCAGACTAAAGCTCAGGCTCAGGGCCATTCTGTCATACTTAATACAGGCAGAACTCCCTCCCACCCCCACAAACTGGACCCATTCTAGTGGAAATATCGCAGCCAGTACTTATAGTCGAACCTGGCCCCTTCCCTGGACGCCCTTTCGTCACGTACAGTAATACCTAGCTCTCTTCTCTGCCTTTTTTTTTTTTTTTTTTTTTGACCTGTCTGGCCTGGGATTTTTTCTTTCTTTGTAGGCGACCTGTTTATTATAAAGTCGCCCTCGACCCAGCCGACTTCACAACAACACACTTTGGGGATCCCCTCTGGCAGCACAATAGAACAATCGACTCTTATCAACATCAACATCAACCATCACCAACGTCATCAACATTACCATCATCACCAATCACCATTGTCCTAATTAATCAATACTACTACTCCCTTATCACTTCGACTGTTCCGACCCGGCATTGCTACTATCTCGACTAGAGTTGTTGCCGTTCCCAGCCAAATCTAATTGTTCGAACCCAAACATTTGACTTCCTCGACAAAAAGTGTATATGGAAAATTGCCAGTTACGACGACAAGAAAGCTTTCTTGCTATCCTTTTCTTACCTATAGCCCGTCCGCCTCCTCTTTCTTCATAGCCCTTCGGCCATCTTAATCTTTTTCTCCTTCGGACGAACCCATTTTTTCTTCTTTTTTTGCACTCCTGCTTGGAACCTTTTCTTCTTCTTGCTCATTTGACGTAAACAGTGTCTTGTGAACCTGATATTATTCTTCTTTACTTATATATTATTTTATTTTATTTTTCCGCGGGGAAAATAATTGTGGTTGTTGTCGAGTATAACAGCAGCCACTATTTGCCTTCTGGTATGTATACCTGCTTCCTCAAATCAAATTGATTGTCGCCCACTTCTCTTCCCTTCCCTTCCCCCAACTTAACCCTCACCTCTTTCTTTTCTTCTTCTTGCCCCAGGAGACAAAAGAAATAAAATAAAACCAAGAACCAAGAATCAATCAATCAATTCCTCTCTTCCTTCCCCTTCTACCAAGAAAAATCTCAACCTTCAAAAAATCCATCTTCAGCGTCCCTCCTCTTCTTCCTCGTTTCATCTCCCCGCCCCCTCGCCAAGTCCCATCTCGCCCTGCAGGTGCTGCAGTGTCTGATCAATGTCGCTTTAATTCGCTGTACATTTCTCAGAGCCTTGGCCCCGGTTGGCAGCTGTGTTGCCTAGTTAATCGCCAGACGCTTACTTGCTGCTTGAATCAGATCCGATCTATTAGGTCTATATAAACCACGGCTTCGGATTCGCTTTTGAAGAACTATTATTTTGCAACCAGATCAGCAATGCCAATCGCCCAGTCATCCCGCCCAGTCGGCTCCCTCCCTTCGACCTGCTCTAGTTCTTTCTCGTCGATATCTGACGCCATGGTTCCACCCACCCCAGAGATCAAGATCTTGAACTCTCACGTGAGGATACATGGTTCGGATCACGACGATTTCTCGCCTTTAGGCGGCTCATTAGACGATTACCATACTCAGGGTCGCTCGTCTCCCAAGTTTATCCTCGGTTCTTCCGACGAAGGTCATGAATGCAACACAGTCCTCGAGGAGGAGGAAGATATTGAAACATCCAGCGAAGCCCAGGAACCATTGACTCCAACATCTTTTGAAGGTCATGCCGTTTTCACATTAGAACAGCACGAACCAACTCAGCCCATCACACAAAAGCAGACCGTCAGGTCAATGCTCGACATGTCGGATGTCAAAGTCCGTCCTCGCAGTGTTTCCAAGCCACCTTCTCCACCACCCTTGACAACCCAATCTCCATCACCTCAACCTCGAATCGAAGCACCGACACCCGTCAAGAGGTCAAATACTTTTTCTCGCATCTTTCACAGGAGCGGAAGTGGTAACGATCTGATGAATAGACTTGGGGGTCATCGTGACGACGACTTGACACCTCGACATTACCCTCAACCAAAGGCTCGAGCTGGTTTGTTCTCTCTTAAGAGCAGCCCTTCTCCATCGAAGGCCGGCTCCCCATCCAAGTCTTTGTCTCCGACAAATAGCTTGACCGAAACCAGAAAGAATGCCGGCTCTCCACCTAAGTCGTTGTCGTCCGTTGGACGTCTGGGTAGAAACCGAAGGTCCAGCAGCATGAATGGCATCGCTGATATGCAAACCGAATGTGCTATCACACATCCGGCGGAAACTGGTGTCGGTCTCAAGGCTAGGAAGTTGAGCACCGCCGCCGTTCCCGTCGCTCCCGCTTTTAAGATCCACAACCTTAGCGAGAAATATTCCAACAAGAGCCATATCCCAATGAAGACAAAACAGATCGGTGAGGGCGCGAGTGCCATTGTCAAACTGATGAGTAAGGTTCACGGTAACCCCAATGAACTCTTCGCCGTTAAGGAGTTCCGAAAGAAGTCAAATAACGAGAGTGAGGAAGAGTACACCCAGAAGTTGAACTCTGAATGGTGCCTTTCCAAGTCGCTGATTCATCCGAACGTCGTCTTGACTGAGGACCTCTGCCGTAACAATGGCCGATGGTGTCATGTTATGGAATATTGCAGTGGGGGTGATCTTTTCTCTCTCATCAAGAAGAATTTCATGGGGCCAGATGAGAAGCTTTGCATTTTTAAGCAGCTTTTGCGTGGCGTTGCCTACCTTCACAGTCATGGCGTCGCTCACCGTGACATCAAGCCTGAGAACCTTTTACTCTGCGCTGATGGACGCTTAAAGATCTCCGATTTTGGAATCTCCGAGGTTGTCAGTGGTGATCACCCAGCCTTCAGCCAAAAGATGGAGTGTGGTGCCAATATGAACGAAGTCCGCCTTAGTCGTCCAGGGATCTGTGGCAGCAAGCCTTACCTCTCTCCTGAGGTTATTGCCCAAAAGGGTATGTGTTGCAATTTGATAACGTCCTTTCATGGTTTCACAACATGCTAACTTGTCTTCGATAGATGCCTATGATGCTCGCAAGCTTGATGTCTGGTCCTGTGCAATCGTCTATGTGACACTCCATTATGGTGGATTCCCATGGGCTGAAGCCAGCTCCAACGACAGAATGTATGCTGCATACAAGTGCACTTTCGACAAATGGCTTGACGCTAACCCATCCGGACTTATCACCACTGATTCGACGATGCCATCCGCCCGCATATTCTCCGACATGAAGCCACCACTGAAGCGTCTCCTCTACAGGATGGCTCACCCTGATCCAGAAAAGCGCATCACTATCGAAGAGGCTCTTAACGACCGATGGATGAACAACGTCGACTGCTGTATTCAAGATAAGGATTACGACAAGGCTCCAGCCCTCGTTGACTGCAGCGAGTTGAAGGGCTGTAAGTTGGCTGGCAAAATGGGGGTCAAGAAGTTGCATCAGCATCTCCCTCCAAAGGCTCCCAAGAAGACATTGCACCATGAAGTCTAGGCCGCTTTTGTGCAATTATTTGGCTTAAAGAATCTGTTCTGCCGCCATCGACACCATCCAAGACTTTGACATTCGTTTCACGTCTTATTTTTCTTTTCTTTTAACTTCCCTTTCCTTCGACTTTCATACACCTGGGGTCTGTTGAAACGATATAGGAGAGTTTGTATATGACTTCATTTCGCTTCCTTCGTTTTTACTCTGTAACAACAGCTTTGCATCCAGTAACCTGGTAATGTTTTAATGATCCTTTTTCTTTCCTTTTCTATCCATTATTACAGTATTGCTTTTCCTTCTGCGTTTATATATGGGATGGATTCGAATGGGGTTTATTGATTTTCGCATTTTTATTATTTTCTGTTTGCGGGCGTTCTGGTCTACACCGTGCTTTTGTTTAAACAAGCTTCTAGTGGAGAAAACAGGATATGTTCTATGCTCCGTATAATGTTTCTTTTTCATTTTATCTTTCTTCCTTTTTACCCAGTATTCTTTCTGAATTACTTGCAAAAAGCCCATGGATCGCAGAGCTCGCGTTTCCTTGTATCATCAGACTCTTTTTTTCTGTTTTACCTACTGAGTTCCTTGCGCCAGGGGTCCTTTGTTCTAGGGACGGCATACTCGATTAGCTGAGTATCTTGATCCTCCTCCTGTCCGCTCGTCTTGTCCTACATAGATAGACTCGAATCAAGAAATGGAACCTTTCAATGAACCTAAATTTGATCATAACCGCCTGCTCATTCATGAATATTCACCCATCATACCTCGCGTGCGCAAAATGCCGAAAACGACTCTTGCTGTTGACGTGGTTCAATCGAAATACTCTAGCTTGACCTCGTCGTATTCCGTACATACATGGGGCCGTTCATTTCATCCGTCTCCTGAAGGTCATGGTCATTTTGACAATAATGAGGAAATGAGCGAGCATATTCAGAAGCCCCGTTCATGCAACACAAACCTCTCTCTGAACGAAAGGAGCAACCAGACTGGGTCCACCCTTGACCTGTCATGCATGCTATGGCAAGCTTCTTCTTTCCTCCCTTGAATTCCCCGCATTTCCAAACATTGAACAACCATCAGCTTGGGAAACAATAGCCCAATGATTCGTCGTCATTTTCCAGGTTTTTGCTTTTCACCGTACTCAGCGTGGGGGGCAAACAGCTTTTCAGATGACTTCCCTTGCTGTGGGAGACCCGACCACGCATAGGTGAGCGAAAATGCCTCAAAACCCCAATACGTCGGTGGGCCGGCGCTGAACCTTCTGGCCCATGATATGGGTCCTAGAACTTGTTCCAGGTCATCCAACTCATCGTCATTGAAGGCATTGCCCGGATCACACGTTTCATCGATTCAGGATCGAGTCCTTTTCTGGCTCTAGCTTGCCGGCATCTTCGTCCGAAGCTATTTGCACCTTCGTTTTTAGGATGTCAGCCCCATCGTCGACATCCGAGCCATATGCCACTGCAGAATGTCATCATGATAAACGTGATCCCTGGTTCCTTATGGAATTTGGTGGACAGGAAAAAAGAGACTTATGTGCCGTCAGCTGGGCTGAATCACTAACGCCTCAAAAGAACATTACATACATGCAAACCTGCGCCTAGCAGATCGTATCAAATATAATTGGGATACCTAACGCCGAGGCTTCTTAGCCGGATCGATCGACCCTTTAGATTTTTTGGCAAAGGGTTATCAGGAGCTCGTGAAACCTGCAAAAAAGTCAGGCCGCGGAGAGATCCTCGTCGCGAATTTCCCCGATACGTGCTAATTTCTGGGGGTATGTTTGTTCCCGCGTCACGGAGCTATTTGGCATACAAATTCGCGAGATCCGTTGCTCCGTGAAGGCAAAAGATTAAAGAGTCGGGTTTTCAGGTGTTCCTTTTTGACTTTGAGATCTAAAAATACTACCCTGACTGATACCCATGGCCATGATTGCATCGATGGCGGCGAAATAAGGATGATCTTATTGTCCACAGCGTACATTACATTTTGCGTGTCTGAAGAGCGCAGTTATTTCTCTGACTAAACACAGTTAATATCAACCCCACGTATAACCTTTGAAGCTGCCGTCCTTTTTTTCTATTGAAGTTTCTATCACGAAAAAGAAACGCAAGGAAATGTCTCTTTTCTGCAAATTCTCTTGCGAGGATTCTCCTTATTGAGAAGATATGTCTCGCTCGTTTTCGGATACCCGCATTGGAAGCAGCACGGCCTCGATCGCGATCGTGGAACCCCGTATTTTGCGGTTTGTGATGAGACATCTCAATTTAACGGCCCAAGCTTCGCTTTGAAGCTCCAACTCCCCAATAACTGTTTCGAATATTGAATAACGGAGCACGGAAGGGAAGTAACGAAGCTGTCCAGCCAGCCACCGGATGGCACATCAGCCTTGAAAACCTTGCCAGACGGCATGTCTCGCCTGCCACGGACCACAGCAAGCTTGCCGTCTTAGTATGTTATGTTGTGCTGTGCTCCGTGCAACCGTGGCCCTTGATTTCGAAAGGGAAAAGAAGCTTCGCTGGAAAAGCTTCAGCTCTAAACCGAGCCAAGGAAAGTCCATCATCTCCCAACGAAGTTTGTACCTGATATTACCCTGTAGTGCACTAGCTCTCCTGGATCTCTGATTCAATTGGGAACCACGTAGCACAGAAGAAAGCTTGGGCCAAAAAGCGCATCAAGACAGCCGAACTGTCCTTCTCCTTAACAATCATATGCACTCAAGAGCTTTCTCTATCACATACCCGATCCAGCCATCGCGCTGGCCAGCGGCCCAAGCAGTTGCGACAGAGGGATTTCACGCGCAAGAGCCACACTCCTAAGGAGATGAGAGAGTAGAGCGGGGAGAGGCTGGAATCATCCTGCATCATCATTCGTTCGTGTCCGTATGAAACGGGTCACCGGACTCCCCTTCATGCCTTCGCTTAACGACGCTCAAATCTGATATCTCTCGAGCACAAACCGGCCCTAAATTCGAAGGAATATCCCCTCGCTCAATTGGAGCTTATGGAAATATCCGTTAGCCCAAGAACATGGTCCCTGATATTAGGGACGACACGAAGTGAGCTCCAACAACCAAAATCCCGCTCGACATACATGCCTCGTCGCTCGGGTGCAGATGCTGGGCCGGCATCTCTAGTTCCCGTTTTCGTGGGGGATTAAGAATACCACAACTTAAGCCGGTCTCCTCGGATTTCGCAGGACATTGATTGAAGTTCTAAATACGGCTCGTATCGAGAGATATATAGCTGCCGGTCGGTTGAAGCGGCATGCGCGCGCATGAGCGTGGATCTCTCGAGGGAGCCTGTTCAGAACCACCTGACCTCATCTGTTTTCGTGTTCAAGCATCTTCAGGCAATGAAGCACCCTATATGCTCTCTCCACGGAGGATTACATATATTTGCAGCTACACAACGGGAGTAAGTTGGAGAACTGTAGCTCTGGTATGCGGTGCGCTTTACGAACTCTGGTCCTGTTGAAGCGAAGATCCCTTGTTTCCTACTGTTTTATATCGCGACCCGTTAACCGGCTTTGTTCTTGTTATGCAGGCCAATTGATACACGTCCATTTCCCCCGTATGATACTTGCAGGCGAGAAAAGCCTCATGATATATTGCAAACCCTTGTGCCTACCGCATCATATCTTGATATTGCGAAATATGAGTGTTCGAAGTAATGCTTGAGGGTTGCAAGAGCTTCTCCCATGTCCACAATTGGATACAAATCACAAGCTGCTCATTGTCCCTAATAAAATTTCCCCACATTTTCGGGGTTTCCAACTGAAATGTCAGAAAACAGCCAGGACCCATCCATTTTCGTATTCCATTTACCCCAGAATTCCTTTGCTTCTCGTGGGGAAGAATAATACGAAACGGTTTTTCTTTAACAGGTTTTGTGATCGATGATCCCGAAGACATGGGCCCTGTAATGTGAGTGACAAGAGGGAAATCGTCAGCTTATTTTCTCAGGTTCTGTCGGGCCATGTCACAAGGCACACGGTCTCTTTTTTGGGAACTTTGTCGCCTCACATTTTTATATGAGGGATATTCGATCACCAAATCGCTCCGGTTCATACTTTTTCTTTTTTTTTCTCCCCCTCGCAATGCAAACAAGAACGGAAACAGGCAGGGATCGTGGGAGGAAGAGCAGCCACTCACGCGTGGTTTTCGTTTCTCCACATTCTCGCAATCGGGGTTTAGTCGAGACATCTGCATGCTGGCAGATGGGCATAACCGTGGGGGTTTTTGCCAATCATAGTCTTCCCTTTGCAAGCGCCTGGAAGAGCCCTTTTTTGTGTGTGTTGGTGCTCGTGCTGTGCTGTGTGGGTGTGTTAGTCAGCAACGCAGTTTTGCTTGTTGGGAGAATGAATCGGCTTGTCGTCGACAACCTCTTTGATTTCGGGTTCATATGATTTTCAGGATTGTATGTCAATTGACTATTTGCAGTTATCGCGGGTAACTCTACGAAGACGTGTAAAAGCGGACCTTATTTTCCCATAACCTAGCGCATACGGCATATCACCCTAATCTACATAGGCTATCCAGGTTTGTTTTTCTTTCCCTCCCAAGTCCACGGCCGTTAGTGGCACGTTGGACAACAGTGTCTTTGTATTCCCATAAATCGCTCGTCGCCTTAGCTATAGGTAGGTGATACTACATGAAATATGTACCCTATTTAACTTTTATTCCCCCCTTTGGGCCGTCGTGGATCATGGATTTTGGAGAACCCCCCCTCATGCGGAGGGTAGTGTGTACAAACCGGCAATAATTAGGACAGTGATGAGTGCTTTTAGTTCCATGGATCCAGGCATTCACTACTGGGACGGGGTCTAGTGCCACAATATCACAGAGAATCTCATGGTCGAAATCCCTTGTGATACAATTGTTTAGCAAGGTTATTCGATGATCGACTTCACCAAGATATCCTGTCCACGTTTCAAAAATGCGTCGAGTATATTGAAGCGAAGATCTTAACATGGAAACTTGTCTAGGACATGATATTTGAGGTCACGGGATGTTTTTACAGATAAGTGTAACGGAAGCTTCCATTCCTATGCAACCGAGGGAGATATGTATTCGACCGCGTGTCGTTAAACGGCGATTCTCGGGGTTGATGTCACAGAGCTCGATCAAGATGATCTGATTCGATCGAATTGAGTATCCTATAGCGGTCACCACGCAAAAGCGCATATTGACAACAAATACTACTTGAGCGTTTGATCATGATCATATGAGGGTTTCGTTATTCAGGATAGCGTCTCAACTTCAACAACCTGCGTATGCGAACGGAGCGGCTTGATTTATGTACAAAAACCCTCGAAACTTACGAATAGGAATCCCGTTTTCCATTCCAGGATGATGCCGCGGTCGACCGAAGCTATCTGATACGTCCGAGGTTGAAAAGACCTACTAAAAAGGGCTACAGATTCGGTGAACATCAACCGCATGGTGCATAATATACTATGCTCTCCGCATTTACCAACCCGTTCGAAACTTGCATTTTGTCAGGAAAAACCCGCGATCCATCCCACGCCAAGTGGCATCTTTGGGTCGATCGGTTATTCGAAGTTTTGGAGTTCTTCATGCGGCCCGTATATGGAATCCCATTAGTGATGAATGAATGTACCCCAAGTCTTGGGATTGATGCGGTGCAATAATCAAGCTTTAGCTATCGTTCCGGGGGGTGAGGGTCGGCATACGGAATGGAACCTTGGAAAATCAAAAAATAAAAAATAAAAAATAATAAATAATAAAAATAAAAACCAAGTGATTCACTATGTCGCGCGACCATCGAACTAGTTTATTCGTACCATAGGTCATAGCTATCTTCATTACCTAAAAACTTGTATTTTTTTCAAACTCCATCCCCACGAAAACTAGAGCTCATCGTTGCACGGTTGATTGACGGTAACAGGACATCAAATCTGGCATATGTGGGGTTGCAAATTGTCTTTGAAATTATAAATTCCCGTAGTAAAACATGCCTTTTGATCCGTACGGATCATCTTCCGCATCTGCGGGTTCGGGACGTGTACGGAGGCTCTGCGGTCTCACCGAGCCGGAACAATCACCTACGACGGTTAAGTTAAACAGCTTAAAGCACGAACGGGAACGAGCTTAGCTACGGTATGGAATGTAGGTGTATGTTTCTCGGACGTAGACGAAAGGAAAAACTTTCCTCAATTAAATTAATTAACGTCGGCCCTTTCCTACTTTCGATTTTGCATCGGCTTTTTAAGCTCATTGGGGACTCGAGCGGTGGAAAGCGACGAAGGTGCATACACACAAGTCGTAGGCACCGATGCAAGACGTTTTCTTGTGTGGCGAATTCCATCTTAGTCGGCCTAATTAACTTATTATCCCCCACTTTTGGCTGTATCATATTTCGGAGTTCAGCTACAGTTCGAAATTTTTTATGCAGGTTTGTTCGGTTTGTCCTGGGATTAATGGGGGAAGAGTCTGTACTGTTGGATTATTTGACTGTGCAAAGGCGCGCTGGCCGGGTCTTGGGTTTCGGGCTTTTTTCTGGGGAATGCGAGCAAACGTGCATGAGGACGCTTTTGAATTCCTGTACAGTTAATTGCTGAAAATTCGTGAAGACTTTTTTTTTTCCACCCCGACTTCGACCGAATGGCATGGTCTGTAACCGTAATTGATCGTATTGCTGCTTAATGCCTTAGCAATAACATCCGTGGTGGCGGTTTTTGGAAATTTCGGGCTCCTACAGCCCAGTTCCTTCAGCTGTTGCGTACCACCCCGGCCGAATGAGGCAGTCCATTGCAGTCCTCTAGGATGACAGCACCCCGAAAGAAATTTTTTGCGTCCCGTGCATGAATACCGAACCGACTGTTTTTTGTGATCTACTATGCAGGCAGCACAAGAAACGGGGTTCCGGTAAAAGTAAATTAAATCTAGAAACCACGTATCCCCATCACTAACATCTAAAACATTACTAGATATAGGTCGATCGTGGGATGGGATGTGAATTAAACGACTAATAGATTAGCTAAAACGATCCAAATTGAAGAGCGCGGCTTCGAATTCGGCCCTGGGATGGGAAGCTGACATCGCGAGTTCCGGGTTTCCCGGCCGGCCCAGGGGAGACCCGAGTGGTACTTTTGGGTACTTCGCCCATACCTTCCCATGGATTTGGGGTTTGTCATGTCGGGTTTTGCAGATGCCGTATGTATGAATCGAACCACGGGATTAACTTCACCCAGGCATGAAAATGAATCAGGATGAGGGTTTTAATTTTTTTTTTTAATGCGAGGGCGACGAAATGTGGCTTTCTAGATCAGGTCTAAATCTCCGCATATCATGTCATACCCGCTGAGTTGATATCCAAACCCAACTAAAACTAACAAACCATCTTCCTTTCTCTTATCTTCGGGGAACTAGAGCTCGTCTCTGAGAGAATTTCGGACCTTGGGGGGAGGAATCATGGACGGTTAGCTTCACGCTACAGTGGTATGCTAGGGGGATATATGGGCGAGATTCGGCCCGATTGGATTCTTTGACTCCTGGGCATTAGTTAACAGAAAAAAGCGATCGGTTCAGGATGTATTTTTGATAAGAAAGAGAAGGAATCGTTGGAGATTCCATCTCGGGTTCCGACGAGCTCTCTCCGTATCCCTTCTGCCTCGTTTTGCTCGTCGATCCGGGAGCAAGTCCTATAGGTCAGTTTTCCCAGAACAGCTGGCGCCAAACAAGGCCTAGCGATTCCAAGTCCGATAGAACCTTTCGTCGGGATTACGGCAGGTTAATCAGACGGACGAGAAAGAACGCCTTCCTCAACATTTACCATGCAAGCCCAGGCTTGGTTATTCTCGGGATTGGAGCTCAACCGACACATTTCGGGAAGTTCGAAGTGCTCCAGTTCTTGGAAAAACTTGTCTATGACATGAGGATTCAAGGGTTTTGATGGGAGACGAAGGAAACCAAGAGACTCGGCCAAAGCTTAGCTTTCTGGGTCTACATAGGCCGTGTTTATAGACGCTATGCCGCATCTGCGAACCGTGCACGGATGGTTGTTGGGGATTCCATACCTATGCATTAATTCTCGTGCTCGCATCGGGATTTTCTAACAATTTGCGAGAGCGCTAGAGCTCACTGCTGAGCTATAGCTAGATATAGATCTATAGATATCTACTAGCCAGCATCTAACCATATCTATCTAGCCCTGCCTCATCAATTTCAAATCTGTGTTCGGGTGTTTATGCATTTATGTATGCCTGCACGTGAGGGTGAGGGGTGATTGTGTGATGTAATGAAATCGACGGTTTGGAGAGGATTGAGGGGTAAAGAGGGGGGGGTATCGGCTGAACCCCGTCGACACTAGTCTGGAGATGGATGTCGGATGAAATGGGACGAATTGGCGTCTATCGCGGATATAGACGACCGCTTGAGGGAACTCCCCGACGTCGGACATTTGCAACATACAACACGGGGACGACTTCATGATATCCTCCTTGTGACCATTCATTCCGAAGGAGGTATTTGGTAGGGATGCCGTTAAAAAAGTCACTGATGTCTTTGGAAAGGCTTACTTGGTTTTAATGATGCATTCCAATGCATTCACGATCTTTCCCTGCTCATAGACAAACGATTACAAATCCCGCTTACATCTTGACCGACCGGAGATCGTGACTCGCCACAGAAGGTATCAGGTTATATCGAGGGTTAACCGCCGTGATCAGAACGAAAAGTCATTTTCTTCTTCTCCTCCTGTATATGCATCTTCCCCGCAAAAGGAACCCCGACCCAGCTTTTGCATAATCCCAAAAGTTCCCGCTCCGGAGCTCTGAAAGCCTAGGCGCCTACGAGTCCGGCCCGGTTATCTCCCGGATCATCTCCAAGTCACCATACACCCTGAAATCATACCACCCTGCACGCCGGGGAGCCCGGTAGCATCCGAGATAAGCCCAAATATCCCACCACATCGAATATCCATGGCTATCGCAGCGTACGAAGAAGTAAACCCAAGCCCGCCACCTCTTCCTCCGGCCGAGCGTGCGCATGAGCCAGACCTCAAGCGTCTCAGGTTGTCACCGACGCCTCCGAACCCTGAGATTGCCACCCGGAACCGGCGGTTGATATATCTTCAGACTCATGATGAGTATTTTACAAAAACGGAGCACGCGTTTTCGCTACCCACGTTGTATAGTCAATTGGTCAGCCGGTTTATGAGTGGGAGGGATAGGAGGGAACATGCGGCGGACCCGGCGAGTCAGACGAAGTTTAGTGAGATATTGGCTAGGGATTTAGAGCGCGGAGAGGATCGGATGGAGGATTTACGACGACGACAGAAAGTGGAGGAAGAGGAGGACGAGGATGAGATGGAAGAAGTGGAGGACGAAGAAGGGAATATTGTCATGAAATCCGAACGACAAGTATCGAATACCGACCTTGACGGAGAGGAAGCAGAAGATGGCCCCATAGACGCTGAAAAACTCGATGCCGACATTCTGATACGAGCGGATTCCAATGGGGAGTTTATGAACGTACAAGATAGGGAAGAGGCTTGGGAGATATGGAGGGATATTCTTTCAAGGAGGTTCTTAAGGGGCCATGATGAAGATTTTGATTATGATAGTGTCGATAGACCCGGAGGAGCTGGAGACCCGAATCATTTAATTGAGGTTGAGATTGAGAGAGATGGATGGGAGGAATATTTTGATGAAGAGGAGGCCGATGCTTATATTGAACGGGACGGGAAGAAGTATTCAGGCGGAAAGGTCGTGGAAGGGGAGACCGGAATTCAGGATTTCTGAATCTCCCTGTATATCATAAGTATTTGATATTAGTGAATGAGCGGTTATTCCCCCAAACCCACCACCTGTAAATACAATTTTGAGTTCCAAGACCGCGGAGAGTCGGTTTAATTTTACAATACATCATAGTACATCTATCAAAACAATCTTTAATTGCAAATTAACAGTTGCCTACTCGGCGTGGTAAATATCAATGAAACAAACAAATCGAGTGGGCAAAGGGAGCAGATATCATGACATTCTAAACGGCTAAAGCAAGCTCGCTAAGTATCAATAAAAATGGATTGTAAAACGCCGCATATCTGTGAAGGGTATCTTGAACTCGAAGGGGATGAGGGGAAGGAAAGAGAGAAAATAGGAAGGGGAACTTTAGAAAATGTGCAGGTGGACAAGTCTTGACGAATATGACTGCATAATGCGGAGTAGGGTTCAACCAGATCGGAGAATATCCTCAACGACTGAAGGGAATATCGACACCCTCCACGAAGTTTCGCCATGCCTCCCTCTCGCAGGCCTTTCCAGACTCCGTATTTGGTGCGTTCAAAATGACAAACTTCTCCCACTTGCAGTCATCAGTGCTAGTAACGATAACGGTATCTTCATCCGTCCATCCGATAGAGTTTCTTCCAACTCCCTCAACCTTTGCTTGTGTAAAACTCCATTCGGAATTGAAGTACTTTGGCAACAAAGGTAACTTTCCAAGCAATGAAAACCGCTTGTTGGATTCCATAGGACCCGTGCTGGTTGTTTCCGCGCTCCTAGAGGACGGCCTTTGCTGTTCCGTTGTCGAATTAGAAGATGAGGCGGCCGGGGTTTGCGACAATACATCAAAAATGTGAAGGGTCCCTTTGTCAGAGGTAACTGCTATCCGATTAGACGATGGCGAAAAGGCCATCGAATAGACCATAGCTTTGTCGATTCCACGTCGCAGTTCCGTCACTATCGCGGAACTAGCTGTTGAAAATATCCTGATCAAGGTCCCATTTTCGGAAGCCGTAGCCAGAAGGTCGCCGTTGGGGCTCAACGCCAATGCCATAATCGCGGATGTATGTGCAGGGACGATGGTATTATTCCCCGTTTGTAGATCAAAGAGATTGACTTGTCCAATCGTTCGACCGGGAAAGGCGACGTGCTTGCTTCCGAGACAAGTGAGTCCAAAATCATTATATACGGTCTCAAAAGCTTGGAGTCGCTGGGGTGGTGATGAGAAAGTGTATATTGAAATGTGGCTCCTGAGCACGACAACAATTCTGGATCGTGATAAACGGACTCCCAGTACATCTGATTTGAACTCCAAGGTGATGACCACTCTTTGTTTGGCATCATCCCAAATGACGACTTTGTTGGGAGGAAACTTGGGATCCCTACCACCCCCTACCAGGGCGAGAAAGTTGGATCTTCCAAGCATGATTGCAATGGCAACACCGCCATTAAATCCTGATAAACACACAAGAAAATTAGCACTTTAGTCATTCCAGCTACCAAAAAGATTTCTAGTCATTTTATACATACTTCTGTGAATCCGAAGTTCGCAGGGATCGGAATTCATGACTTTTATAGACCATCCGAGTTATGTTAGCTCCTTGATGTCAACACACAATCTTGTCTAGGGAAGACCCACCTGCGAATCCATCTTCCAGGCCGACTGCAAAACAGGAGTGATCCTGATTGTAATTGGCGGAGAGGGCAGTAGTGCGCCCGGGGATGGTGAGAGCCTTCCTAGTGTTCATCTTGGCCACCGAAAATCTCAATAGAGATGCTAATGCTCTGATAACTGATGCAGAATGAGTTGGTGGTTATTGTCGAATACAGCCGAAAGTCGGGTTCGAGGCGATAAAGAACGAACCTAACCGGGGTAGATGCTGACGCTGAAGAGGCGTTACAAGCTACGATGGTAATGAAGAGTTCAAGATGAAAGCTCGAAATCGGAGATTTGAATGCGATATCTTAAAGGCTGGATCCTCAACGCCGCGTCCTGATATTCTATTGGCTGAGAGCCACTTTACAAGAAGAGGTTATGCAATTATGCTGCTGTGGCCGAGCAAACGCCACCTACGTTTGGACCCGGTTTGATTCGAATGGATTCGATGTTCAAGAACTTGAGAGAAAGGAGCTTCCAGAAGCCACAAGTAGGATTGGTGATGCTTTGTTATAACAGAACTACCATATTCGTTTCAGAAATTCGATTTGAGGAGACTATGAAGTTCGAAATACCGTACCCTCTGGTTATCCTGATGGTGCATCGTGGTTCCAAAAGTCTGTAGTCATCTAATTTGGCCGCGCTAGCCACCCAAATCGCAGAGTGACATGCAGTCGAACCACGGCTTCGGATTGGTAGATTTCCACTAAGCTTAGCCACTTACCGAGCCATAACGTTCGGTGGATGGCAAATTTGAGTCGCAGGTATTTGTACAGGTGACGCCTTCGCTGTCATAGGCTGATTATATGATATAGAAGGAATCTTACTGGGCCTCGTGATAGTTTGATAAACTATACTTTTCACACTTGAGTCGGCAAGTGGGGATATCGAATTATCACGAATCTGTAACATATGATGATATATGGGTGTATATGGAAGTTCGATGTTCTGAAATGTGCGCATATGCGGTATTATTCAGTCCGACCACATCGACTGCGCCACACGAGAGAGGGTGGTAGTGTGGCTGGTGGAGGGTACCAAGCTTCAGCCACAAAACACCACGACCAAGCCGTCCAGCAGCTGTCCCTGATTGCTGCTGGGAGCGGGCCAACTTGCAGAAGCTGTATCCGGAACAGCGACCGCTACATGCAAGACCATCGAACCTGCAATTGCATCCTAGACAACCGAATCCTATCATCGTCATCACCATCTCCTTCAATGTCATAGGTAACATCTCTATATCTACCTAATCCCCGGGGTGCCTGTGCCGATATCAATAGCCCTAACCACTTTGGCCTCATTTCCCTAGCTTAGGTACTCACTTCACTTATCTCCACAAACCCTCAAAAAGCGCGTCGATAGCCCGTTCCCCGGATATCCAATCTGATACTAGCCGAAACTCCACACCGACTTCTTGCGTGAACATTCCGCTATTGGAATCGGCGGTGGATCCCCTTCCTCTCGATTTACTCTTTTAAATAAAAAGAGGACTTTGGGCACGGTTATCCTAGTTCCTATCAAACACTGAACAAATGGCAACAACGTCACCGACGGCCGCAGAGGATGACCTCTGGTCTTCCATGCTGTCGAATGTCGCTTCGTCGAAACGATTACCTCAGAAATCAATCCTCGTACTTGGTACATATCACCTTCTTTTCGTCCACGGAAAAAATTAGTTTATTCGAACTAGACTGGGAGATGGAAGTTCCGTTCGCTAACCTAGGATGGATACTGTCGTACAGGGGGGGGTGCGGACGAGCAGAAGGAATTCGTGGATGCCTTGGGTGGCTACACATCGGATAGTCGCAAGCAAGGACGAAGGCCGCCGGTTGCCAATGAATTCGCTCTTGGTTATACATATCTAGATGTTCTAGATGCTGAGCAAGAAGGTCTGGGCTCGAAGGAATATCTTATCAGGCTACATATTTACTGTTACTAACGGGATATCGCTACAGACGTCCTCGCCCGCCTCGGTCTATACCTCGTTTCATCCCCGACACCGGCTTTCTCACCGCTTCTAAAACCGCTATTCACACCCGAACTGCTCCCCGATACTCTTGTCATCCTACTTCTCGACTGGCGGACACCCTGGACATGGCTCAGACAAACGAGGCGCTGGATACGGTTACTCCGAAACATATTCTCGCAATTGGATGATGATGCCAAGGAGGCATTGGAGGAGGTTATGAAGGCTTGTAGGTTCCTTTCCTCGTCCTTTACCTGATTTTTTTTGGAAGTTTTTCCTTTTCTGTGGGGAATAAAGCAACCTGAACGGAGGATCTTACGAAGGTTAGGGGAGGCAAGACCGAGGAATTTTGGTGAGACTGGAGCGATTCAAGTCCCCGGGGCGGCTCCGGAGGTACAGATTCCACTGGGGCCTGGGGAGTTTGATGAACCGTTAGGATTACCGTTTCTGGTGGTTTGTCAGAATGTGAGTTTCTTTTTTATATATCTAATCAAAACGGGGTCGGATGGTTACTAAACTCGAGTACGAGACGTAGGCCGACAAGATTGAAACCTTAGAACGGGAAAGAGGGTGGAAGGAAGAAGAATTTGATTTTGTCCTGCAGTTTATGAGGACGATACTGCTAAAACGTACGATTCAAGTATCTCCGAGTCTGGTTTATACGCAGCTAACACTATTCTACAGACGGAGCATCGCTCATCTATACAAGCCCCTCGATACCTTCCTCTCTTCAATCGCTAGTCTACACATGTCTCTCCCTCCCCGTCTCATCAAAGGTATGTACCATTCTTTTCTCTCCACGTGAACTCACACCCGGATTGCCTGCCGGACCATACCGTTTCTACAAAAAGCTAACTAAGATACCACAAGCAAACCCTCCGCCACAATGTCATCGAGCGCGAAAGAGTGCTCGTCCCCCCATCCTGGGACTCCTGGGGCAAAATCCGTGTTCTCCGCGACTTCGACGTCGAAGGCGTTGGTTCCGGCTGGTCCGTCGACATTGACTTTTCCCCCGCCGCCGCCTCAACCACAACATTAGACCTAGACGCTCCGGTCGAAGGCGGTGCAGTGGAATTATTCGAAGAAGTCATCCGCGACAGTAGAAGCGACGATTCACTTGCAGCGTTGAGGCCCAAGGGAGCGATAGAAATGCCACCAGTCGATTTACAAGAGTTTTTAGCGACGCAACTTGAAGTTTTGGAAAGTAAGAGGGAGGATGAGAGGGGGCCTGGTGGAGGTGGGAGTGGGATTGGAGTTGGGGGGAATAGGAATGCTATGGGGACCGTGGGGATGGGAGAGACGGATAGTAGGGTTAGGGATCATGTTGGGCCGGTGCAGTTTAACGTTGGAGGGATACAAGTTGATGCGGATGATATGTTAAGGAGGATAAAGGTGGGAATCTTCATTCGTCTAATTCTGTTGAAGTTGAATAAACTGCTAATATGGTTTGGAATAGGACCGAGATGCAGCCGCAAGTCTTGACCCGACGGCCGCAAACGCTGCAGGCGGGCCAACATCACCTGGCGGTGATGGTAAGAGTCAGAACGAAGTACTGGCTCAGTTCTTCAGCAGCTTGATGAACAAGAAAGGTGCTGGAGGAAAAGGCGGATCGGGTGGTGTAGGTTCCGGAAAATAACGACACCTCTCTCTCCAAGTTATCGTCTCGTCGTCAGATTCCTCAACTTGTGTCTCCAAGATGTATTCCATATTTCATCTACCGATTGTTTCCCGTCTGAGCGTTACGTCAATGTTTTATTTTATTCCCCCCTTATAGGAAATCGGATGGAATCTGTAATTACCATTTCTTTCTTTCTTCCCCATTCGCCTTATTTCCTGCAGTTTTCCCCTTTTAACTTACGGCGGCCGGTTGTACATAGCGGGGGTACAAAAAGACGAAAAGAAGGATGCTGTTGGATATCGAATCGATCCGAATTGTTATTCTCCAAATCGTGCAGATGCAAAATTTAAAAGAAAGAACATTACCCCCTGCCCGGGGAAATCTTCGGGGCGAAACTGCTGGAGAACATCCGAGGGAGAGATTCAGTATCGATATCCGTGATTACGCATAGTTGACATCTTTCTAAACGGAGCTGCTGTAGCTATGATACAATGGGGAAACCTGACATCTCGGCCTTCTGATGGGAACTGGACTATCTTCTGGCATCATCCACGGTATAATCATGCCTTTGAAAGCCATATGAAAAACCTCATCGCCCAAGGAAAACGATAAAATAAGCGACCAGGTACGAGATCAATAAATCGTAAAGAAACACCGTTATCCACCGATTGAAAAACTAAAAGAGGATTTCGAAAAAAAGAGAACGGAACAAGCACTTTCAATGATTAAGCTGATACATCCTTCCTCCTACCTATGTGCTCCAGCAAACGCCAAAAGCTTGAAAAGAAATGGAAAAAGAAGAGAGAAAAGAAACAATAGGCTTGTGAGAGTAACCATATTTCCGAAATATAAGGAAAGGGTAGGAAACAACCAGTAGTAGTAAAAAAAAAAAGACATCAAACAACGCTTAGATGTTGGGAGTTTGTAGCTTATTTATCCATCTCAAACTCGACCCTGGTCGGCATGGGAGTTGTAGGAGTCCGTAGTTCTTCCCCAACATGCGTAGTTGCCAATGAGGATGTAGGGCTACCCAGTAGTGTTCCCGAGGCCTCACCATCCTCTGGCAGTCCGGTTTTAATCGCCAACTTTGCAGCTTCATCCACTACACTGGCTTCGGCGCCCTTCAATAGATCTCTATCTCCCTCCATAATGCTCTTTGCATCTCCTTCCTCTTCCTCGTCTTCTTTGTACTTCCCAGGTACCGCATTCCTCTCCAACTCTTTCTGGGCTTCATCCATTCTTCTTCTAACCTCTTGTGCAACACGCATGCCATCGTTCACAATGTTATCGAGCACGCCTCTCAATCCCTTTGCACCGGCAATGCCTCCACCGCCGAGGTTTCCGAAGGCACTGGCACCCGCGGAAATGTTCCTGCCGCTAGGAGTCTTGGATCCATCCGTCGAAAGCACGATTGAATCCGCAAAACCCGTCTCGAAGAAGTACTCTAGAACTTCATCTGCAAGTACGATCATTCTGAATGTCGGTAGCGTGATATGCAGCGGGTTCGCCGGGTCCAAAGCAATATTCGCCGACATTGCCGAAGGTCTGGTATTTGGGTCGATATCCAACGAGTTCTTCTCTTCGGTGTCTTCGTCTTTCTCCTTCTCTTTGCCCTTGATGGCCCCCTTCTCCTTAACCGGGCTCTTTACACTTTCCCCATCCTCATCATCGGATGCCAAATCCAGTAGATCTACCAACTCGTCCATTCCCTCAACTCCGGTGCTAACTTCTTCCTGCTTCCCCTGCTGGTCCGGATCCGCATATTCAAAGCATCGTCTGATGAAACCACTGACGCTTCCCAAGAAAGGATCCGTGCCACCCTTTCCTTCACCGTTTCTATTCTGATCTCCAATATTCGGCGGTGTCTCCCATCCTCTCCTCGTGATGAACAGTAACGCCTCACTGATCCTCAAAATGCCCTCCCGATCAACCCTCCCGTCTCCATCGTCATCATATAGCTCGAAGAAGTAACTTATACTCTCCATGATATCTTTCTTTCCCTTGATCCCCGCCAGTCCTGCAACCACATCTTGCAACGAAAGTCCGGACCTGTAGTCCGTATCCCACCGTCTGAACAGTCTCTGCATGAATTCATGGTCTGCCGGTTCCGCGTTGTCACCCCATGGGCTCAAGTTGATACTCTTCTTCCTTCCGTTGCCGCCCCACTGCGGGTCTAACGACCCACCGAGGCCCGGTGAGAACAACTGTGAAGGAGAATCCGCTATCGCCCATTTTGCCACACCAGCCAAGAATTCTCTAAAGTAGTCATAATCCATAAGTTGCGACGAAGGACCGAGACCTATACGTCCCTTCTCATTGATACTCTTTTCGCCAATGCTCCTAGCCGAACTCATTATTTTCTTTTCATTCAATCGTTCCTTTTCTAGTTCGATCGCTACGAGGCGTTCTTGCCGTTCGTAAAGGACCTTGTAGAATCTATCGTAAATATATCCGAGGTCATTGGTAGATAGTCGTTTACTTTCCGGTCCGAGATTTCGGAGCGTTGTACGCTTGGCGAAGGATTCGATGGATGAGAGAACGGAGTCTTTGTGTTTGGTTCTTTGGTCGGTGATGGTTTGTTCTGTTATGCCGGAGAACTCACGGAAGGCGACAACCATAAGCTCTTGAAAACGCGTGACCGCCCGTAGCTTCTCGTTGTCGCTTCTGGGGTGGGCGCTTTCGTCCAAGCGGAGGAAGTAGTTCTTCAGACAGCTGATGAACGCCCCGTCGTCCGTAACATCGAGAAGTTCTTCGCCGTTGATGCGAAGGATTGCGAGACCGACTTGGAAGAGTACCTTCGGACCCTCGAGGAAGAAGACGTCGAGAACTCTGAAGGCGAAGACGAGTGGCATGGAGTTGATGAAGAGGGAGAGGAACCATGGGAGCGAGACGACGGAAAGTTGGACGTCGGATTTGACGAGATGCTCCCAAAGGATCGGCATGGTCTTCTCGACGAGTGATTCGAAGACCCTTTGGTCGAGAAGGGTGCCGTACATGGTTTGGGAGTAGTAGCCTGGGACCAGGCGATCGCAGAGCGTAGATAGGAGGAAGAAAGCTTGGGTTTCGGACATGTAGCTACCCAATCGTTAGTATCGCAGTCATTTTATTTTAAAAAAAAATAAAAAAAATAGGTGAGTACTGACATGAGCAGGGCAGCCACGACGATATTCATCGCCTGGCAGTAGCCAACATCCGGGTTCTTCCAGCTGTACGCGCTAAGTACTCGACGGAGTCTGCCTATTCCTTCCTCGCTTTGGAAACCCGGATATTCGGGTAAACTACGATTCAGGTCCTTTTCGATTTCGTCAATGGATAACGAATGTCGGCCTGAAAACTCGGTGAGGGTATCCGTGTATAGCGTCGGGTTGAATAGCCGTCTGTACAGCGACCCGGAGGTCAATTCCCAAACTTCTCCACGTAACCTCTGTACGTTATAGTTAGCCATCTTTATTCGAGTTGGTAAAGAATCGGGCGAGCCTACATTAGGTAACCCGACCCGGATAAGCTTGTGAAACGTTGGCTGTCGTATCAGAGTGATATTCCGGCCGTTTTCTATTATCCAGTCAGCAAGTTGAAAGATTTCATAAGAAGTCGCCACCGCTATCACGAACCCCGCAGGTATTCTGCCCATAATCTCATCTTGCTCCTATCGCGTAGCTTTTTGGCATCACCGGGATACCTCCAAACCATACCCAGCCCCGCATCGGGTTCCTCCTTCGCTCCATCCTTCGATTTCCCGCCAGTAACCAGCCATTCACTGTAACAGCTGCCGACGAGCATTCTTAGATTCTTCATCTCGCTCATCTGGCTTCTCAGATTCTTCTTCAAGGCCTCGCAGAACTTCTCGCATGTTGACCGTAGTGAATTGAATTGTAACGTGAGCTTCTGATCGTTGTGCCATGTTGTTACCGCTAAGGCGAATAGATAGCTTCGGGAATGAAGCCGTTCCACCCGTCGGATTGCGACTAATGGTAATGTGAAACCGCAACTTGGAGGTCCAGCTGCACTCGATGATGATGAGCTGGTCCCCGAGACGGAAGACGGTGCGGATGAGGAGAAGCAGAGGAATGATTCGGAAAGATGGAGACGACCAAAGTAATGTTCTCCCGTCGGTAGACTTAACTCGCAGGGTATGACGGCGAGTGGACTTTCAGAGTCCGGGAGACGGAAGTTGGAGCGGAAAAGGACGGCAGGAGTTTGGCCATCGTTGGTAGAACCGTTGACCTGATTAAGCAGGGAAGGTGGGAGGATGTTCGGATCTATCAAGGACGAAGCCTTGGAGATCAGGGAGGATAGAGAGAGCATGGCCCGATGATTGTGTACCGATGCAGCTGAAGTCGTATGTGACCGTGACCGTGACGGTGGATCTTCAAATGTGCAAACGGGTCAATTCGGATAGAGAAAATGTCGGGGAAGTTTGAAGTCGGAGATGATATCAGGTGCGGTAGTATGGAAGTGTGTGGTATGTGTGTGAGTTGGTGTTCGAGCAGGGTGTTTAGTAATGTGGTTGGTCGGTTTGGTGTTGCAGAGCTGAGGTTCGACGTTCGAGGTCAGAGCTTCCCGCAAGCAGCAGCACAATCCCCCGCCAAACACCAAACGGAACAGATCGATAGGCCCGAAGGAACCGTTACTACTTCGGATCACACTAACGTACGATATCACTTGGATGATGGACGGATGATAACATGGATTTGGGGGATAGACGACGGGGAGAGGAAAAGGAGTTTTATCGGTTGGAACGACAGAGCTATAATACAACATCCAGGCAGGGGCACAGACTCTGCTCCAGCTCTGGTATAGGATGGTCAACTATCTCCATCGAGCCTCGTCAGCGTCGCAATCACACTGCACCGCACCGCACTAGCCACATTTCGAACGATACTACATTATATCCCATACGGAGTACTCTGTACTGTAGTTAATAGTTAAAGAGTGGATTGGATTCGAATGAACATCTACCAAGAAGTAGTTACTCGGTATATATTGAGGTGGCATCTAGAATCGACAGAAGAGATGATTTGACAGGTAACAGCTTCCGGATTGCAGCGGTCGGCTGCATGGCATCCAATCTGTCTTGTCGCGGCTCGGATAGCTGTAGCTTGACTGGCCCTGCCGGCATCCACCTCACTCGCTCACACCTCCGCTGGAACCCAACTCCTCTCTATACCATTTATTATCTCGTGTTATTTATAAAGCCGTGCCTCTATAGGTGTATATAGCCTGTATTGGTATTTAACGTTAATTATAAACGTCGACGCGTGCTGTACTGTCATTGACCGGACCAGGATGGCCATGGTGGTTTACATGGTCATTTTTCCTGTTTGGACGAAAATGCGTTGTCTCAGCCAAACAACAACAAACAACGACACAACAACGACAACACGAGATGCGCTGCGCTCAATCAATCGAAATTCATGATTGAGTGGACCTGCGAACCCCCCTCCCCTCCCTTCCCCATCCTTATTACTACTTACCATCTTTATCCTTCATTCATCGCGACTCTTCGACATCTTTCCCTTTTCTCTCAACTTTCCTCGACAAACCAAAGCTTCCATTGAAGTATCCGGAACAATCTCTCCATCGGTTGCCGATTCCATCTTCGCTACGCCTGCATTCCAACCCGCCCGTTAGTCTCATTTGCCGTCACGTTTCCTCCAATCCTGCGTTATCACGCCCACCCATACGGAACTCCCCTGTCGCAAATAACCAGAAACCCCATACCGTCCACCCTCCAATAATACAGCTGCACGACACAGCTGGCCAAATTGTTGTTGTCGTTCGAGATGGCAGACCCACTTGGTTTTTCCCACGACAATTCCATCGACAGCGTCCTCTCCGAGGGTTCTTCAGTAGGCGGTACCCCTCGTCGCGTTCATCCTGCTCGTTTTCCTAAACCTACCACGGCATCAGAGGCTCAAGGCACCCTCAAAGTCTCTCGTCTCGCATCTCCACAAGGTCGCACGCCTACTCGCACAAACTCTGGCGGTAACGATTCTATTGTGTCCGAGGAATCACCGCTTGCCAACCGTACCACCGCTTCGCGCAAAAATTCCAGTGAAAACCAAGGTGGCGGTCTTCCTCCCACGACGCCTTCTAACGTGAACGCTGGGAAGAACACCAAGGGTAGAACGTCCACGGCGCGACGTTCAAAGATGAACCGTCGCAAGTCAGTCGCCGGTATGTCAGAAGACGAGTCCTCCGCCAGCGAAGCCGAGGGGCCTGCTGGATCGGAGAAAATATTCGAAAAGGCTTTCCGGCGATACGACAAAAATGATGACGGACAGGTGAGACCCTTTTTTACTTACTTCCCATGTTATCTCTTATTGTGTGACCTCGAGACTATTATTATTATACCAGTCCGTACTAACAATCTGTATAGATTCCCATGTCTGACTTTCTACACTTCTTTGATACCCTGCAAACACAGTTGCCACCTCTATCAGAACCTCTTCTCCAACCCGATGTCAGAGAGCAGATGCTCAACATGATGTCAGGCGTCATGGCACAGTCTGACAGCCCGATATACATTAGTAAAACCGAAACGAAGGATTTCTACAGGTCGGTTGCCGGGAAAGACATCACTCAAGAACTGAACGACCGAAGACAGGGAACATTCCCGAAGGCGGGAGAGGTTTCAAGCTTTAGAGGAAGATTGGAGGCGGCACGAAGACCCGAAGACATCGACACGACCATGATGGAAACACCACGCCGGGGCTCGGCCATAAGCCCCGAGAGACGGGCACCATTCGGCGGATCCTTCGCCCGGCCTACCGGACCTCGAAGGCAACAGTCCATTGGCATCAGTCCGTTCGGTGAAATTCCCGATGATGAGCTTAGCGATCTCGGATCGGGCGAACCGAGCGCTGAACTTACTGGAAACTTTCTTGCTGCATCGACACCCGCCCAAATCTCCAAACGGCCGGGGCATGGATATTTCAGCCCTCCCGTCGCAAGCCCGACTAATTCCACCTTATCTTTTGGCGACATCTCCGCCGCTCAAGGGCTAAGGGCTGCAATGGGATCCCCTGGGTTTAATGCATCCGCGATCCTCGAACAAGACCTCGCAAACGTTCACCGAGAACTCAAGCAGAAACAAGCAGACTACGATGAGAAGGAACAAGAGCTCAACGAGCTTAAGCTCCGAGTCGATAGGAACAGAGAAGAGTTCGAAGACGAAATCATGGGCCTAAATGAAGAAGGAAACCGTCTACGAAAGGAGCTGGGAGAGAAACGAGCAGAGATTGCTCAGCTCAACAGGGACAAGGACGAACTCCGAGCCGAAGCAGCCGTCTATCTTGACCAAATTTCCGAGGCTAAAAAAGACATCGACCAGTTCCATCATCAACATGCTGTGGATCGAGAAAAGATCCTGACTCTATCCCAAGACAATCAGAAATACGCCAAGCAAGCCGCCGACGCCCTTCATCGCGTTGAAGCCCTTACAACGGATCTCCAGACAGTTATGGAACAGAAGGGAGAGATCGAGGCCCAAAGAACATCTCTCCAGAGAAAAGCCGATCTTATGACCGGGCTACACAAGCAGATCAAAGACTTACGGGAAGAACAGAAAGAGCGCGAGTTTGAGATCGATAGGCTCAGGTCTGAACTCCACAGCCGACAAATGGATATCGAAATGCTCATGACCGGCAATCCCACAAGTACCGGCGGTAGATCGAGGCTGAGTACCGGCCCGGGTACTTTGGGTTTGTTGAGCGATGAGCTGGGCGACAACGGACTCGATGATGAGGACGAAGAAGAAGAAGAGGACGAAGAAGAGGAGGTTGTAACTACCACGAAAACGATCAAACGAAAAAAGAAGCCAGCACCTCAAAAGAGAGGAGATACCTCCCTTTCCGACATTGCTTCCCCGGAACCTTTCGAAATCATCGAAAGGGTCGCAGAAACTTCAGAACGTGGTGTCCAGTGTGATCCACTCCCATGGACCGCCGAGTCGGGTACCAGTATGGAAGACGACTCGCCGATCCGGATGTTCATGACCGAAACCCAGACGGATGTCACCGTCCCCAACGGTACTTCCCTCCGAGACCACTACGAGGCTCTTGCGCCTCTTCCTCCCCTACCGGTTATCGAATTCTCGATGGACGAGGAAGGGCTCCAAAAAATCAGCGACTACGAAGAGCTCGCAAAGGAGGCGGAACTATCACGCAAGCAGCTCCGTGAACTCAGCCAAGCTATTGGGGTACAGGCCGAAGTCATCGAGCGACTCAAGATGCTCGGTGAAGCCAATGCCACCCACAAAGTTCGCAAGGTTGTTACCGTCGTTGAGAAAGTCATGCCGGGCGAAAACCCAATCGCCTATCTCAACTACGCCACCTTTTGGCTCCGAAACTGGCTCTACTACACCTTCAGACGCCAGTTTTATAAGTCAGAGAAAGGGGACGAGTGGGCAGATTTCCTGGCTTCTCACCCCCAGCCAAATATGAACGCCGTCGCCACATTGCTCGTTCTCTTCATTTTGATCTTCTTGATGGCCTACATGTCCTTCAGCCTTCATTTGCAGAAGAATCGCCAGGACGCTGCGTGGAAACAGCTGAACACTTTGAAAGGGTATCCGAGGAATCCTGGGACGTCTGGGCCACTCTTCGGGAGTAGAGCTTGGAGAGTTTTCAAGTACGATCTCCAGAGGGCGTTGTACGGACAAGTCAGGTTCCCCGTTTGATAGAAAGACTTTTTTTTACCGTGGAGGCTTATCCGAAAAAATAAGGAACCCATGCCTCCAAACTATATTTTTAATATTCGGTTTGTTTGCATATCCGGGAGGTTATAAACTTTCGTTTCGGGGCGACTTTATGAGGAATGATATTATGGAAACCGGCCTTTATTCCTGTTTCATTTTTTTCACCTGCTGTAATAAAACCCCCTGTTCCCTTTTCTTGGTCGATCGTTGTGGGAGTTAAAGGAGGATCGGTTTTCGAGGCTTTTTGTTTTGTACCTTGCGTGCGTGTTAAAAGGCAGCTTTTCCGGCGGCGTTTCATTGCGAGCCTTCCTTCTGTTGCTTAGGCTCCCCCCTTTCGTATATCCGTTCCATTAGCGACTTCCCCGGTAGAAAGTTATGAGATACATTCTGTTGCAACCAAGCTTCTCCTGTTGAATTCAGTGGAGACTTCGTGCACAATTTTGTGAACTAATGTCATTGCATAAATCTAAATATCATCCGCGGATTCATGAATCCATCCAACAATACGGACGTATATTCCGTACCTATGCCGACTGCAGAATCACAACCGAAAGACTCACAAAATTAAAAATAACAGTAACGGTAATATCTACGTGTGTATACGCTAATCCCAAACACCCATTCCGAACTCCCCTTTCCCCCCTTGGCGCCACAGAAACCATGTATACATATACCAGTATCTACCTCCCCGCAACCCCCCACCACAACACCCCGGCTCCCAAAACCACACATCCCAAAAATGTAAGCCCATTCGCCGTCGTAGCCATTAATATCGCATACCCCGCTATCCACTCCTTAACCTCAGCGTTATACCTCTTCGCCTTCCAGTCTTTATCTAACGGGAACGGCGGGTTCAGTCTAAAATCAGTTTCATCGCCACTGCTTACCGTTTTTGGAGATTTTATCCCCGGCAGGGAAATATGGAGTCCTACGGGTTTGTGGTCTGAAAATCTGATCGCTGGGATCGAGGTGTATTTATGGACTTTTATGGAGCCTTGTTGTTCTTCCGAGCCGGGGTTCGAGGGGAGCCAGAGGATGCGGTCACACCATGATGGCCAGCGGTTTGGAGACCAGTCGTAGATATCTTCGTGGGATTTTTGGCGCCTGTCACCGCTGCTACCACCGGCTTCCGCGTCTTCTAGGAGGGATAGGATATCTTCGAGGTATTTATACGTTGGAGGGAAATCAATCGGTGCTTCTGTTAACCCGTGAAGTGTATTCCCCGCAATTCGTTCACGGGTTAACTGATCCCGTTTGAAAAACTCTGCGAAGTGCTCTGTTCTTCTGGGGAAATGTTTGAAATCCTCGGGCGTAGGGGATGTATGTGAAGTTCTGTAGTTCAGGTCACCCATGACCAGGAGGTGGGTGTTTGGGTGGTATATCCCCGATATCGAAGGTGAAGAAGATGAATCCGTCGTGTTTTCGGAAAGCAGTGGGGTTTCTTCTGACGATGTGATATTGATAACCGGTGCCGTTCGAACAGTTGTTTCAAAGACTGTACCCCTCGAAAGGGTTTCCCAATCCCTATTCCGATCTGTACAGCAATGTTCATGCGCTGAGAGATGGGTAGCTACGATCGTAACATTGATATCATCATCCCCCTCCTCACCACCAGAATACCCAAACCTAGCCGCCACGGCCCCCTTGTTCGCCATACCCCAAACTCCAAACCCGACAGCTCCAAACCGTAAATTCTTAACCCTTTCACTCCTTCTCCCGAAGATGAATAACGCCGTCATACCAACCGTATAGCGTCCTAACTCTACATACTCGGACGGGAAATTTGGATTCGTAGAGTGGAAGTACTGAGCCGCCAGATGGGGGACGGAACTCCATTGGTCTAGGTAGGGGGAGAGATAGTCTCCACCAAGGAAGCTATAGGATATTGGAGCGAATTCTTGGAGACCTATGGCGATTATTTCGGGTGGTGGGGAGGATGGGTCGAGAGCGGAGAAGAGGTGGGTTGCGAGGATGGAGGGGGTGATTAGGAGGCGGGCGCAGTTGAAAGTGAAGAGGTAGATTGGGAGGGAAGGTGGGGATGACATGGTTGGAGGTTGTTGCGGTGGAGAAGGAGGAAGGAAGGTGTAGATGTTGGAATCGATGACGTCTGAGGGAGAAGTAGAATGTGTTGATTTTGTGGTAAGGACGACTGTGCAACACAAATCCCTGATCCAACTGAATACCTTAAGCTTCGAAAGAGAGTCGACTCAGCCTTGCTGGCATGCACGCCAGATGCGAGGCCAGAGCTAACTAGGGGAGTATTCTCACTTTTCTGAGTTCTAACCTCTTTCCAGACCTATGGGTTTTATTTTACGTTCCAAACCGGGCAATTTACCATTTAAAGCATCGGATTCACGTTACAAGATTTATTGCTTAGTACTATAGCAGCATATAGTGTTCATCTTGAAACACCCTATACAAGAAACACAGAGGTGTACCGGATCGCCCGAAGCTGAAGAATTTCTATCAGCCGTATTTTGAGTTTGCCGTTCGCTCATGGTTCTAAAATGTTCTGAAGATTTGAGTCATGTATATCGTTGTGAGGCATAATAGGCTAATTTTTATATACTTACTCCTGGCTGTTAATTGTATATTAGATATAAAAAGACTTTAGGTCAGAATCCGATATTATATTAGTTTGGCTACTGCACCCCGTCCAAGACCGCAAGGCTTTAGATTTTGGTTCTTATATTAAGCAATCGGGTAATTCTTTACTTTTCGATCTGCGAGATTCATTTCTTCATTTCCTTTTCTTTTTATTTCCCAAGCGGGTTCCTTTTTTTATATCTTGCAATTTGTCGAGTCGCATTTTGAATATTCCATTACCTTTCTCCTCAACCTTGTGGATTCGAGGCTGCCGAATTATCTCATACCTTTGATCAACCGGTCTAGCATTCACATATTACCATAAAAAATGACAACCGCAACAATCACAATGCACCCCCAAACCACCGCCACTACCGCCACCACCACAAACTGCCAAAGCACAAGCGGACGCGCAATCATCCGCTCAACCTCAGAACGTCAGACCCTAAACTCCCTCGTCCGCGCATCCGCACTTTTCAAAACTGCGTATGAAGACGGAATCCTCTTCGAAGATGCATCAAAATATAAAGAAGAAGCATACTTTATCGCATACTTTGCCGATAGTTTTAGAAAGAGAGCTAGAACGCTGTCGGATCTTGATGTGGTTTTGTTGAGTTATCCGAGTGCTAAGGTTGCCGGTGGGTCTCCTTATTCGAATGGTGGTGCTGCAAGTTCCGGAGGGAGGCCTGGTTCTTCTTCTTCTTCCGTGGGTAGCGGTGGACAGCAGCCTCAGGTTACGGCTACACAAGCTTCGACACCATGGTATCATGCTAGGATCCTAAACGGACCGGCGGAATTCTCAGAAAGGGTAGTAGCAAATCATAAAGCCATCGTTGAAATCAGCGAACAATTCATCAATAAGATGAAATATCCAACTCTACTCTTCAATACCACCACCACCACCACCACAACCGCCACCGACGACAAGGAAGCAAAAGCGGAAAAGGAAAAGGAAGCCGCAGGTCTAAAACAAAAATACCTAAAAGAAGGAACACCGGCAACAGACACCGAGAAACAAACTATAATCCGTGGGTTATATAGATTGTGGCTAATTTCTCTAGTATATGGCGCAAATACTATCCCAGAGCCTGGGGAGAGAAATGTAGATTCGGATTTTGGACGGATGATGGCGTGCTATCGATGCCTCGGCGGGTTGAAGTATTGGGATGTGAAAGTGATACAGGTATTAATGGCTTTTCTGTTGAAAGAGTTGAAACCGGTGTTTTGGTATTATAAGAGGATAGAGAAGGTGGTGAACGATGGGGTTTTGAAAGGTGATTTTCCGGAGGCGGTTGCGGAGGGTATGTATTCTTCGATTTCCATTGGATTTGAAGTTGAATTCATCATGAGAATAGGAAACTAACATGTATCCTTTCATTATCAGAAATATACACAGATCGTTACTTCAACACCTTCATGACGACAGAATTCCCACATAACGCCGCATCATGGCTTAACCACTCCCCAAAACCCCTCCTCCTGAGCGAAAGATTCTCCACCCTTTCCTCCGTCATCAAATCCACAACCCCAAAACGTCCAAACGAAGAATCCCTCCGCTTCTTCCTCGCCAAGGACGTCCTTAAATGGCACGCCCGCGAACTCCAAAACCCCTGGTCCGTAATCTCAGGGAATGAATTCTCAGAGAACGTCCCGTTGAGACCCCTGTGCAGATTAGCTGGCGACGGGTTAGGCCACAAGCTCCCTGATACGGCTACTCCAGCGGTTAAAAAGTCTGCTTGGTTGGTGGTTGAATTGGGGAGACAGGAGTCTACGGAGACGGACTTTTGGGGAGCGGTTTGGGATGACGAGAGGTTACGGGGATGGGGTTATTGTCTTCCAAAGTTTGAGGAAGAAGGTTCGGGGAAGAAGGCTTGGAAGGGGCATTTGAGGAGGTTGTCCAGTAGGTTGAAGTTGCACTGATGGAGTCCGGGGGAGGGATATATCCTGGTCATGTATATATGGAATACTACGCAAATCTTGGGTCAAGGAGTTTTATAGGATGCATTTTTTGTTATTTATCTGGGATGTTTGTTATTCTTCCCGTGGCTTTCATATACATTTTTTTCATTTAAGCGTATAGCCAAAATATCAACTATATCGTATTTTGTTTAAATATAAAAATCGTGTTGTAGATGTTGCATATTTCCGTAGTCTTTAAGCTTCCCACCGAGAAATCCAATCCCTGGAGGGCACATTTTACCCGCAGGATAACTCTGGCCTACCGTTTGGGTTTAAGTTGGATAAAACCGCTTAAACGGGAGGCTAAAATGAAGATGTCTGTTGATCTTATGGTTATCGCTATATCGTGAATTTCCCCAATCAACACCGCCCCAGTCGTATAGCTATATTGGATACGGTAATAACGACATTAGCGGGGAATTTAAAGAACAGCGGCCCAAACTTTCCTTCGCGACGCATGCAACCTTATTGGCGGTGATGATCGGAGGGATTAAGACCCAGGAAGAATGGCTTAAGGGTGGTAACACAGAGCCCTATAAGATCTTTTGCTTTTCGATATTGTGGTGGCTTGACATGTAGTTAATTTTTGCTCAAGAGCCTAGGAATGTGCATCATGAATTCTTGGTCGACGATCATAAAGCCTGCTAGTCCGGTTTCATCAGTCGTTCCCGCATCGAAACTTGTCTGTCAAAGTGGCGAGAAAATGGCGCAAGGACGCTTTCCACCCCTTCGAAATTCTATCATTCCGTGCCGTCGCGATGGAGGAACCAAGCAGGGGACGTTAATCAAGTTGGAAGGTGCGAGCAAATTGGGGTACAAGTCAACCCATGGCGTCGACGGCATCCATCTTGTCCAAACCTTGAGGGTTTTGCGGGAGAGGTCATTGCCTGGCGGGGTCCCCTCGAGCGCAAGATAACTTACTTAAGGGACTTTTGGGGTTCTCCATCGATGTGCCCCGGGGAGAAACCATCAGTTGAAACTCTATCGGCGGTCTCGCTTCTCGGAATAATTCAGCTGTGCAAGAGCTGAATGATGTGCATTGAACCTGGCTCGACTTAATATTCCTACCGTGTGTTGCATGCTGGTCGCCATGAAAGCTCTTAACAGGGTGCCGAGGAAAAGGAGTGTGAACAACAACAAGATTTCTGAAATAACAAATGATCGCAGGCTGCTAAATGTTTTTCTTTGGTGGTATGTGGGATTCTGATAATGCCAATATTGGATGATTTATAATTCGCTCAGCAGGAAAATGGAGCCGTGCAATCGGATTTCGAAGTCGTCGCCGCCATCGCTTGACGGTGATATGGTACCTTCGACGCCTCCCACGCAAGTTACCCTGCTAGTTTCTGCTGCACTGCTGCAGCTAGTATCCCCACAGATGTGACGATTGTCGAAGAGCTCAGGATAATTAAGCCCACGCCTTTGGGTTTAAGCAGGTTCCCCCTTGTTTGCTTCTGGTGTCTGTGGTCTTTTTTTTTTTTTTTTTTTTTTTCCTGTCGCCCTTTCTCTTCGGACATCGGGATGTCGTTGTCGTCGCAGAGCGCAGGCAGTCAGGCATCGCATTTGCAGGTTTTGATAGTTTCACTTGCACTTTGCAGCGTTGTCCTCTGCTGGACAATTCGCCAACACTCAGTCACGATGATCGCTGGTGAGAAAGTCAAGCCATCCCAGCGACTTGTGCGAGAACGCCCAGGGCCAAGGCGATGAGATATGCCTCTTCTTCTGTTCCGAATACTAGTTTGAGCGTCTTTGTGCCGATGGTAACCCAAAGTTTCTCGTACAGGTCCGTCAGAGTAGGGTTTTCGAGCTCATATGCCCTGTGGCCTCTGGGTGGAGTGGGAAGTGTCTTTGGGATAACTTTTTGGTGCCTTAGCTTATCCCATCGAGACCGGCCGGGTCCACTTGTCAGTTTCGCGAGACTCCACAGTGCATGGGACAGTTCATCAAGACAAGTTTTGGAGGACTATTTTATAGAAATCCCGCCAGTCCCTGAAAAACAAAAGAACCACAAAAGGCGACGATCCCTGGTGCTGTTTTGCGACCCGTTTCCCCACGCCTGTCCACGCAGTTTTCATGCATGCATGTTTTTCTGCATAAGTCCCATGTTTGGATGGATGAACCTGATCAGAACGAGAAGTAGCGGAGGTACTTCCATAAGTACCATTAGAGAAGGGGTACCTGGGAGTTAGCTTGGGTGCTTCATGTATTTCAGTCGATAATTCGAAAGAAGGCTGGTGGGGACTTTCGTCATATGCAGGACATGAGGAATGCTTACAGGTGGCATTTCAATGTCAGCTTCTGTACAAATAATTGTATCACAAAATTTTTGATAGCTGAGAGGAAATGCAACAATTCTGTTGGAATCGAGGCCGAGCCTTTCCTGCAGGTATCAAACAGCTTGAAATACTTGTGGTTGGATGATTGCTACAGGGAGCTGATTGGGACGCATCTCGTTACCCCAATCCATCTTTACTCATGCAGACTTATGCATCTCCCCCCATACTTTTGGGTCAATCCATTCGATCAGCTGGAGTCTTTACAGCTTTCCCATTAGTTTGGCGGTGGTGTGTAGCTGTGTTTAGTAGCTGAAACTGATGGTGCAGTGGGGTGAAGCTTGATTAAAACTGACATAAGAGTTTTGATATCTTGATGGCTGACACCCATCCGTAGACTCGGCCTTCTAGACTTGCCGACTCGGAGATATCGTTTTGGTGTTTAAATCTGGTAGTCTAGAATATGAACCACAGAACCGGCGAGCTTCCAGAACAAAAGAACGTAATGTAATGTATGTAAGAGCATGCACACGTTAGTAAGTATCATGTAATGAGATTCGAAGTGTGGTGTTGTACGAAGCCGGATCGATCAGTGTCCGCGCTTATCGGGAGACGTTTGCCATCCCTGCGTGCACGTTCCTCGATGAAGCTTTCCATCCCACATCGGCTGGAATAATTGTCGTCATTCTTGACTAATGTGTATCTAAATTTCTTTTCGCCCCTCACTGTTTCCTCAATTCTACGCAAGATACCCTTGCTGGCTAGCCTGTGTCGGAGGCTGCCTCGGTTGTCGATGACAAAGTCGCGCCAGCACTTACTCTTCATTATATCCGGAACCACTATAGCAGCCCACGCACCGAGCCCTTTGGCGTAGATAAGACACATATTGCATTTGTCGAGTCTGTATGCCCGGAAGACCAGACCCGACACGAAAGCAAACATAGGTTAGGGGAATATCTGTCCCCTAGTACTGCACATGCATCCCAGGCTGACTAACCTGTTCTCACTTCCCCAAAATTACAGAGTTTGGATCCCGAACGTTTCAATATGTCCAACGTTCGGAAGCGCCAAAATGCGAAGATCTCCAAAGCCGAGGAGCCTATTGGTGCTTCCGAAAATAACAGCGTTGGCTCCACCGAACCGGTGAGTCCCGAGGTTGACCCGGGCACACCGAACGGCAATGATGAAGAATACGAAGCCGCGGAGTTGAGCGACGTTGTCAAGTATGGCAAGGACAAGATCAAGAAATCAATCAGTAAACATCGCAAACACAGTCACCACACGCTCGTTTTTATTATAGGTGGTCTCGTGGGAGTGCTGGTAGCGATATTCTTCCTGAAACAACAAGACATCGTCCAACTTCCAGATTTTAATCTTGAAGCTTTCACAGACGTCCTGCCAATTGCAATTCTAAATGAAGCTAGAGATATATCAAACCGCCAGAAAAATGCCGTCAACTATGATTCCTTCGCCATTGGACTCCGGATGAAGGAAGAAGGCCTTGAGTCGCACTTCCCGGTAGTGATGGTCCCCGGTGTCATCTCCACGGGCCTCGAAAGCTGGGGAACAAGCGCCAAGTCGCTCCCGTATTTTAGGAAGCGTCTCTGGGGATCCTTCACCATGATGAGGGCCCTTATGCTTGATAAGGCGCTGTGGAAGGAGCACATTATGCTGAATAAAACGACGGGCTTGGACCCTGATGGTATCAAATTGCGTGCCGCTCAAGGGTTCGATGCAACGGACTTCTTTGTCACCGGATATTGGATCTGGAGTAAAATACTCGAGAATCTGGCAACTCTAGGCTATGATCCGACGACTTCATACACCGCATCGTACGATTGGAGGTTATCGTACATCAACCTAGAAAAGCGGGACCAATATTTCACTAGGCTAAAGACCCATATAGAAATCGCGAAGAAGGTGCACGGGCGTAAGTGCATATTGATCTCGCATTCGATGGGTTCCCAAGTCGTCTTTTTCTTCCTAAAATGGGTCGAAGCAATGGGCGAAGGCTATGGGAACGGTGGCAAAAGCTGGGTCGAGGAGCATATAGACTCTTTTATCAATATTTCAGGCAGCATGCTAGGTGCTGTGAAGGGGATCACGGCAGTAATCTCCGGGGAAATGAGAGATACGGTTCAGCTAAATCAGTTCGCTGTATACGGACTGGAGAAATTCTTTTCCAAAGAAGAAAGAGCCGAGATTTTAAGATCAATGCCTGGGATATCCAGTATGATCCCCAAAGGAGGAGATGTAGTCTGGGGAAATCTCACTTGGGCACCGGATGACCGGGAAAACCAGACAACGAGCTATGGGAACTTTCTCAAGTTTAAGCGCGTCAATGAAACGGATGAGTTTACCAGAAACATGACAATAACGGGAGCAATCAACCACCTACTTGAATTCTCAGAACCATGGTTCCGAGATCAACTTTTGGGCAGCTATTCCCACGGGGTTGCTTGGTCGGTTCCTGAAGCGAGGGAGAACGAAGCAGACCCCAGGAAATGGATCAATCCTCTTGAAGTTCCTCTACCATACGCACCTAGCATGAAGATATACTGCTTTTACGGTGTTGGCAAAGGTACCGAAAGGAGCTACTATTATGCACAAAACCCGATAAACGATAGCTTTATACAATCCGTCATCGATCATACGGTAAATATACCGGAGGAGGAAACCGATCATGGTGTGATGACGGGTGAAGGAGATGGAACTGTGCCCTTGCTAAGCATGGGATTCATGTGCTCGAAGGGATGGAAGATGAAACGATTTAACCCAGCAAAAATCCCCATCAAGACGTTCGAAATGCTTCACGAGCCGCAGACTTTCGACATGCGAGGTGGTCCCAATACGGCGGATCACGTCGACATTTTGGGAAGACAGCAGTTGAACGAATTGATATTACGGGTCGCCGCGGGGAAAGGCGACTCTATACCCGAAAAGAAAATATCGAAGATTGACTTGTATTCTTCTCGAGTCGATCTTGGAGGGATGGAAGAGTAAAGCATGTATTTTTGTTGAATTTTCCTTGTTTTCCTCCTTGGGGTATATGCGCTATTTCTGAGAAACACCTGCTCTACTGAGCATGGTAGGGTTGAATCATGGATGGAGATTTTTTTGTTAATCGGGATGTTAAAACTTGGGCGGCGGAAACTTTGTCTATGTATATACGACCTGCTTTTTCCTGAATTGGTTGAGATTAGAATGGAGCATTAGCATCGAAGGCACGGGTTTGAATTGATTTGCAATTTGTGGTATTTGTTGGGTTTTATCTCGGATAGACGAAGGCTGCAGGAAAACAACCAAGATCATGCTTGCACGTGTCTGTCTGTCGGCGCCGGCCTAGATGTTGGAAGGCTAAGAAATTTCTTTTAGTCCTCGAGTCGCCAGTAAAACAGTCCTCGGCCGTAGATTGTAGAAATACGGGAGGATATAAAAAATACGTAAGGGGAATGTTTAACTTGAATTAAAAACTGTCAGTGTAAAATGAGCTTAAGGGGGAGCTCCATAGATGAAATATTTTAGCTTGGTCGAGCCAGCCAGCCGGCATACGCGGTACATACATATACGGACTAAAGCAGGCTTCTCCCGCGGCAAATGCTTGAATATATTATAGTATACTTCCTTCTTTCTGGGACGGTATAGGTATAATAATACACAATCAGCTGACTGGTTGGAGCAGAGGTGCATTTATGCTGGATCGAATCAGATATATACCCAGAAAGCCCTCTCCGCTCACTCGACAGCGAGACTATACACCTACTCCTTCCCACGCTTCCTATTGGCATATTATATAGAACATCAGTTTTAGCTTTCGGATTCCCCACTTGGCCTTGTTATATGCGGCATTATTGATATCGCTCCGGCCAGGGCACTGTCAAAGGAGGTATCATCATTTTCTGGTCCAAAAGAAGGATCAGACGAATTTTGGTTTATTTTTTTTTCTAGAGGAAAAAAAAAAGACCAGATAGATATCCCAGAAGCAGCTTTACCAGGCCTCAAACGTCGTCATCACAGGGCCCATTTTTCTTTTTTTCTTTTCTTCTTTCTTCCTCAAAGTCCAACAGTTAGGAATTGCGATATAGCAATTTTCTCTGTCTTGGAAAGGCTTCCTGCAAGAGATCCGGAAACCAGCGTCATTCCAACGATCCAGCTCGTTTTCGACTAACGGCTGACCAGCACATGGTATCGGAAACGGAGTAGTCAGCCTTCGAAAGACAATCTAGGTTGAAGCTATACTGCATATTACGATACCCGATCCCTCCAACACATTATAATATTTGGGCCAACAGCTGGTACTTCGAGTACATTCAGACCTTGAAGAGACACCATCAGCTTTGACATACATTGTCACCTACCTGACGCTGATTAAAAAAATATTCGATCGAATCGGGAAATCGGAGGGAACTTTTGGAACGACGCCCGCCGACCTATTAGCTTCGTTTTCCCATCGCCTCTAACGGCCTTCTTCTAATTTCTGCTCGACGACGTTGTATTCGATTCCCCTCATTGTGCCCAGCTAGCAAAACAAACCAATAGCATAGCACTTAGCACTTGCCCATTTCTATCGCAAGATCCCGTGCACCCCATCATTGCTCTGATCCAACTTCCTAGCCTGAGCGAAGAAATCAAAAGGCAGCTGCTACTACCAAGTGCTATACTGTCACATCTATTATAGCAGAGGATCAAGCGGGAGTTACATACCAAGCAAACATCATCACCACCATCATCATTTAGCAGCCGTTCGAACTTGCAGTCGGAGCCGATCCGATCCAGTCCAATCCGGTCACTGCCTTGCACTGCACTGTACTATACTGCACTATACTGCACCATTACTGCGTGCGTGTGTGTGTGTGTCTCTGTTTGTTTGTGTGTGTGTGTATGTGTATGTGCTCATTGCTTGCTTTCGTCCATCCATCCATTGACGAAGACAGACCATATTGTCTCATACAATACAAACTAAAAACCAGCATCAGCACCGAGCGAGTACCACTCTCTGCCTGACTAGGGCCGCTTGTCTCGTTGGAGTTTGTGCTAGCACCGACCACACCTTTCCCCTTCGCCTGTTTGGTGCAAATCAAAAGCAGGGCCAGCTGTCTTGCCGCCGTCAATTTTTTCCCCCAAGCGTCACTGCACTTTCCATTCGCCTTCGATAAATTGTCTTCGCTGGGCTCCGACCTTCTTCTCCCCTCCTCCAACCTCCGTCTCCGTTGGACGTGACATTTCTTTCTTTTCTCCTTCACAAAAAATTCAAGAGCCTCCAAATCTGGTCGGTTGCCCAGCTCCACTTCCCACTGGATCCGAAAAATATCTGGGCGGATGCTTTGAAGGGCAGATGAGATATCCAAAACGACCGGACTGGAAGGTTTTGCCGCTTTTCGCCACTCTCCTTTGAGGACCCTTTCACCTGGACCGCTTGATATATTCCAACCACTCTTAGCTGATCAACCCTTTGGGCTCTTCTGGACTCGGACTCGGACTCGGAACTTGGACTTGGGCTTGGACTTTACTCGCAGCTCTCTGGATTTCTGACAGCAACACACAGCCGCACCTCCTTCAATTGGAACATCATCTTTACTGGAATTCGACGACAATTCGACGACTTTTTGTTTTTTTCCGGACCTGGGTTTTGCTGGATCTCAACCTCGACTTACCCTTCTTTGTGCGTCTAGATATAACGAGTCTATATAGCTTGCTGTGTTTTTGTGTGCCTGGCCAAATACCACAACCTTTTCCTTTCTATCTAGGGGCCGGTGGTATCCTATAGCCTGGTACGCTAAATAGCCTTCGTCGTCAGCAGGTGAGACTACTAAGCAGGATGGGCGACCCGTATCGTTCGTACCGCCCACCTCGCGGCGAACCACGATATGAATATCCTGATGAGTACGAATATCCACCTTATCCTGGACGAAGCGGTGCTCCAGAACCCGTTTATGAACGATCATATGGGGATCCATACACTCGAGAACCCGGCTATGACCCCATGCCACCAGCTCCCAGATCCGGTGCTCCTCGTGGCGACTATCGTGCTCCTCGTGGTGATTACAGACCGCCTCCAATAAGGGCCGAACCGGATTATACTCGACGGGGTGGTCGGGATTACGTTCCACCGCCCCCTGCTCCTCGCGGACCTGTCGGGGACCCGTATGCAAACCCAGCTTACTACCCGCCCGAGGATCGTGGTCATAGGGCTCCGCCACCTAGGGAGACCTATGAGAGAGGATATCCACCAGAGCCTGCCTATCGGGACGAAGGTAGATACGGGAGAAGACGGCCGCGGGAGGATGACTATGAAATGCCAGCACATGGTCGAGAGTACGATTATAACTACGAGTCGGAAATTCAAGCTTCCCAAAGGAGGCCTCCGCCCCCGATCGAATACAGGAGCAACGCCGGTGCCTCCTACGAGGTCGAGCCGGTGCGGAGACGTCCAAGGGACATTCGGGAGCCCGCTTCCAAAACGTCGATGCCTTCGCAGCCGTCCCCCGAAAGCGTAGACGATGAATTTACACTTCCTGCGGATGGTATTAGAAAGGAGGTCTTGCAGAAATATATCACACGGTTCCTCGGCAACGATGCTGTCTCGAGGGGACCGATGAAAGAAGGCGATGTATGTGTGCCATCGATGTCGAATATTTCTAACGATTCTATCGACTAATTCAGTAATTTTCATGGCAGACGCTCGTCTACAAATATTCTGCATATCGCCAGTTCACAACAGTACGTATTCACTCCGCAGCCATCTGTCGGTCAGCTGCTAACACGGTACCGCTGCAAAGGAGCAAATTCGGGACTTAAAACGAGCGTCGGACTTATCTGAACCTGGCTGTAAGTATACGTTTTTATCCTGAGCAAACCATAGAAGAGGAGGACCTCAATTTTCCGTCTTACTATCTTGAAATGCTTTCCTTCCCTTTCATATTCCCTCCGAAACCAACCTACCCAAAAACAAAATATATTCAACATCTTGACCCCCCTTCGAATTCGATATAGATGCCCGAGGTATCGACACGCGAGCAAGAGATGCTCCAGGACAAGTCGTCGCTGCGTCAACAAGACCAACCGGTCGCAGGAATACGGATGAGGATTCCATGATGCCCGAACCGGTAATGCCCAGGGATGAATACGTCTATACCGCTGGCAACCAAGGAACTCGAGCTCCAGCTCGTGAAATCCGTGCTGGACGATCGCCGCACGACCCACCGTATGGTTCTTCCTATCAAGATCCTGGCCGACACGGACGCCAGCCGATAGAGGCCTCTTCAATGCGACCTGGACAGGACGACGACGATGAAATGGAAGACTAGATCTCACCAAATCTGCCGACAATGCCATAAATCCGGTTAGCGTCAACGTTCCGGAGGACGTCCGACTCTCTTCATGGACCTTGACTTGACCAATATGGCTCACCTCCTGCTCGCTCTTCTTGTATGTTCAACTTCCTACAACACATCCTCTCCGACCTCCTTTGGACCACTTCTTTACTACCCTGGACCCTCCCATGTCTCTCGACACTACTATTATTTCCGAATCTCCCATGGCTCTTTACGACATTTATGTACATATGAAACACGTATTGGATCAGGCGCCTATACATAGTATTCCTGCTTTCGAACATTATAGGATAATATCTCCTTTGCCTGGATACGATTTATTGGATTCGACACCTGGAGCGACCTGAAAAAAAAGTTTTCCCTGGATTCTGTATTTCTAGACACTTGGAGATTTCGATGAGCACTCATTTTTAACATGTGGATCTTGTCGACTTTACTCTGGAAGACTTTCGGTCTGATCATCTTCCCTGGACATCTGCTGGTTCTCTTAAGGCCATTATCTATACCGCCAAAATTTTTTGTTTAAGGACCCTGCCGACACTTGGGATTTTTTTCCGCCTGGATTTCTGGAACTATATCCAATATCTAAAAAAAAAGTCCTGTAATCCCCTCTTGACTTTGGACCTGTTTCATCAAACTAAAGCCGCGCATCTTTGTCAACCCCTCCCTTCTGCAGCCATTTCCCAAAATCCGCACCTTTGTAGCATTGAACTGGTTTCCTATCACCATCTTCCTCCACTTTTCCTGGCATATACATAAACCTCCCTTTTCTCTTCTTGGACATATTGAAGTGCGCACAGACACCCTCTTACACGAAACAAAAAATTTGGACCACCTCTAGCTCTTTTTCAAATCTCCGGATACGATCATGCGTATGATGTAACGAGATCTTTTTCTTCTTCACTGTTTCTTTTCATGTTTCCTACCGGGTCTTCAGGGGATTTTTCTTTTACGGGGTAAAAAAAAAATTCAAAGAGAGAGAGAGAAAGGAGAACTGAGGCCTCTTCCATCTTATCTGGTATTTCACATGGGCTTTTATTCTCTTCTCCTTTCCCCCTTCTCCTTTCTTCTTCCTTCCTTCATTTCTTTCCTTTCCTTTCCTTTCCTTTCCTTTCTTTCTAACAACAAACACGAAGAGCGTAATCTCTAATCCTACGACCACTTGTTCCCGTCCCTTCATCCCTTCTTATAAGCTTCTTTTTATGTCAAAGTGTTATATCTGTCTGTTGCTTTGCACACATATTGAGTTTAGATATATTACGGCTGAAGGCGTTCACAAGTGCTCTGCTGCTGCTGCTGCTGCTGCTGTGTTAAAGTATTCGTTTTTATTCATCCGTCCTGCTTTTCTTCTCGAACCATTTTTTTCCATTTTCATTTTCATATCGTCTGTTTGATCAAATCTCCTCTTGTCACGTTAGCAGTACCTCATTGCGAAATCTATGAATCGAATATCTCGTTTTACTGAATCCCCGTTTTGCTTCGTCCGAGCCTTCCGTCGTAACCATTTTTGAAATTCGAGCTTTTGCTGTGATATCACCCACTCTCCCTTTTTTTCCCGATCGAGTGTCTTCCTCACCTTGAGGAAATTTAAACAGGCAAGGAACTTTCTCTCTCTCCGGCTGCTCCCTCTCAAGCTATTTTCGAATTCACCGTAAGCACATGCATCCAAATGAGAACCAATAATTCGCAAAACGTGATAAGAAAAAAAAGGGTAAGTCCTGGTCTCGATTCCCGAGCTGTCGAAAAATAAAGACAATTCTTCAAAAAACAAAAAAAAAGTCAAGTGTGAGGTGATACGTCACACCACACCACGAAAAGAATGTCCTCAAGGATGGTTTGCAAGAAAATCGCATACAGCCTACAGCTTAACTATGCACGTCCGATATCACAAAGGTACCACGCCACTAGCTCTGCGCTGCTTATTTAGAAATAGACTCGGGAAGTTCAAATCCGATCCAATCTTTCCATTCATTCTGTGGAGGAAGGGGAAAAAGTAGCTATGATGTAGTCCAAAAACAAGGTACAAAAGGAAGATACCAAATTCTTTCCCAGCCGATAAACACAAGTAAAACAAAACAAAAAAAAAAAAAGTTCATGACACCGAGTACAAAAAAAAAAAGCTCCACCTGTTATTGTCAATTGTTGAAGCTTTGTGATTTCTCTAGAGAAATCAAGATGTGGAGGCTTTCCTGTAACCGTTAACGAGAGACATCAGGATTTTTTTTCGGCCCTTTTGCACGTTATGGTTATAAACAAAATCCTGTTGGTGATGTGTTTTTCCCGATTGACTCCCGCTAGACAAAGAACCCTATCTGCATTCCGATTTTTCTCCAATACCCTTTGCAGGTACTTTCCACCTGTTTTACAATATCAAATATCAATAAAAGGCGAATAAATTTACTTTTGTTGATTCTCAGAGTAGATTGGCAAGTCATCCTTGTACTCTTCAACACCAAGTTGAGCCTCTTCCTCCTTGGTCATAAGGCCTTGTTCTTCCTCATCGGCAGTCTGCTTACGTCTGCAAGCGTATCCCTTGATGAACAACCAGGAGACAACGGCGACGTGAACAGCGGTGCCAACGATGAGAGTGAAGAACAAGCCGATGGTGATGGTGATGGCAGCGATGACAAGGCAGGCAAGGATGAGTCGGATGACGAGACCAACCCAGTTGAACCATCTCCACTGTGGACGTTCCTTACCCTCGGTCTCCTCGACCTTCTGGTGCTGCTTGTGGGTCTTGTGGGTCTTGTGGGTCTTGTGGGTCTTGTGGGTCTTGTGGTGGCCGTGTGGTGGCCGCTCGGTGGCGACGGAGTGAGCTGGACGCACAACCTGCTTGCCCTTGCCGCATTTCCTGCGTGGAGCACCCTTTATTCGCTGGGCGATGCTGTTGAGGGTATCATAAATGTATGCCTTCCATCGGCAGAAGGCGTTGTCCTTGCACAGAACAGCGCTGGCTTCAGCGGAAGTTGGAGGACGGATGGCAGCTTGACCGATGAAGACCTCGCCTTGCTCGTTTTGGAAAACGGGGAATTCGAGGATTTCCATGGTAGCGATGGTCTTGAAGCCGGAGACGGCAAGGACATGGAGACGAAGACGGGAGAGGCCGGATGGGTCGGTTTCGATGAAGAGGTCAATATCGATTGGGACCTTGGCTTCGCGGCCATCCTTTAGGGATTTCTGGATAACCTGGAATGGCATCTTGTTCTGGGCAGCGTAGATGGCCGGGAACATGGGAGCATCGTTGAGCTTGATGATATCCCGTCGAACGGTATCCAGAGAAAGTGTGAGGCGAAGGTTGTTGGGAGTGTTATCGAAAGCATCCTTCTGGCCTTTCTTTGGGAATGGGCAGGACTCGCATGGGATTTCGAGGGTCTGCTTGATCTGGCTGATGGCATATTGCTCCGGTGTGAGGCCGTGAGTGTCGACCTTTGGTTTCTGGGCCTTAGCTGGAATTGGCTTGACCTTGTAGACATTGTCATTAAGCGAGTCTGATGGCGGGATAAGGATGGCCAGGGAGCCGGCTCCCAGGGTAAGAAGTGTGGTTGTGAGCTGCAGGAAACGCATGGTTGCTTTGCAGCGGGAAGCTGGTCCTCGATGCTAACTACTTGAATTAGAACGGAAGCGACGGCGATGGTGGTGATGATGCTGTCGAAGCGGAATCAGTGGTGGTGAGGTTGAAGGATGAAGAAGAAAGAGAGCCGGGGAATGGGAATGTGGATGTTAAAAGGGCTCTGGGCTGGAGATGGCGAGCGATTACGTTGACAGATTTCCCGCCTATTTTAAGCATGCCCCTCCGACAACACATTTCACTCTGTCGCATGCAGCACCCCAAAATGCTTGCCGCTAACATAGCCCGCAAAGACATTCCTTCGCCTCCCAACCAAACCCATCGATGCTCCAGTTGCGGCCTTGTTGGATGGGGGGCGGCCAGACTGTACTTCCCGTCTACAGGAAGTGCTTGCCATGCTGGGTTCCCAGTTAACAGGAGGATACTAGTTATCTGAAAAGTTGGACGATCGAGTTATACAGTTGCATGGCAAGGACTACGTATTCTCATAACGATATTCTCGTAAGCCTATGGAGTAGCTGCATCTACCAATTGGCGGAAAATTGGTAGAGAATAACCGGCCAGTCCCGTCTCCGTTTCATACCGGTATACCATTACATCTATGGCCCTGGCCAACGTTGCCATCTCGAGTAAGAAGCCCATTCGAGGGGCCGCTGCCCGAAGGATGCATGAGATTTTCTAGAGTTCTACGACTCAATATCCATGTTGGAAAAAAAAACCCAAGCAATATCACTTTCGAATTTTCAACTATGATAGTATGGGTAGACTTGTAAATAGTACACCCAGCATAACTCATGACCAATGAAAGGCGTATAGCAAACCATGCTACTGTATTTGAATGGGCTTCCTGGTTGATTAGACACTCTGTAACATCCTGAAACCAGCCTAACTGTTATACATGCATCTTCAGTTGCAACTCTAGAGTTTCTTGTCTCGCGTACCATTCAGAAAGATGTCACTAATGCGCTAGCCCTCTCCAAAGTACACGCATACAGCGATTCCCAAGGGAAGAGGGAGAAGAAAAAACCGACGCACGTATTGAGTGGTGAAGTAGATTTTGAACAGATCTATGTATGCCTCAGCAAAGGTGTTCGAGGGCTTGTTGGAATTTATGCGTTGTTTCTGGGTTAGGAAATCGAGCTAGCAAGATCGAAAACTGTTTCAACCTTGAAACCAGCCTCCGACCTCCCTGTGAAACGTCGTAGGCTTCTCTAGAACGGTGGCCCGAAGTCCGGAGTAGATACGTAAGGTACGGAACATACGGAACATGTCGCCGCTACTTTGCGCAATTTAAGAGGGCTAGAGTTTGAATGATTGATACAATTGTTTCTATTCCTATTATCCACCATTACTAACAAGCGCTGCCGCTGAAACCAAAGTTGCAAGCATATGCATAGTAAAAAAAAGTTAAAGTATATAATGGATTATTATTTTCTTCCTCTTCGATGCACAAGAAGTCGCTAGCTTATTTTGATCTTTCTGATTTTATGTCGCTCCGATCCTCTCAGACCTGGATAAAAGACATCTTACTCTGGTCGATCGCTAATCACCATCATTGTCGCCATGGAGGAGCCCTAAAGGATGCTCTGCCGATGACCACAAAGCCCCACCTCTTTCCGCTGATGGACCATTTCATCATATCCATATCGCCAGTGTTACGAGGGTGCCTCCATTCGTGCAAGAAGGTCCCAATGGTGTTGCACAGCTTTCATGCAGTATTAAAGCCCTGACCCGATGGGATCAAGAGATTATCGTTAAAAGGGCAGTTCGAAAGTCGAAAACAAAAAAAAAAAGATCGCCGATTGTTGTCGTTGGATTAAATGCCGATACGCCAGAAGAAAGGTAATAAGTAAAAAAAAAGGAAGAAGAAGAAAACGAAACGAAAAAGGGTATCCAAACGAGAATCAAAATGCGTAGAAGCAGAACGTGACGCGCCTTGCTGAATGAAGCTCGCGTCGACGGATTTTAAGAATGTAGTCGAAGATTGGAATGGAATACTTAGCCCACGCACGAAGTGAATGCGTCGTAAATGTAATTAAAGGTCTTTAATGACCCTTGTAGGGTCACCAAGCGTTTGGCGGCGATATTCGACGACCTCTCCGGCAATCTTGTCAAAATCACCGGGATCGCCGCTGTCAAGCCGAGATAGTATCTTATCAAGGGCACCCTTATACTCTTCTTTGTCGTCTTGGTTGGCATCGGGTTCGGCAAGCTCTAAAAGAATATTGTTCTCTATGCAAAGTATATTGCGAAGGGAGAGGTTGAATAGTTAGAAGCAGGATCACAAGTGGGGTTGTTATTTTCACTATGGAAAACATTTATTAATAGCATCGTCGAGCAGAATCCCAAGAAAGGGTAACTGCAAATGCAGAAAGGGGGGGGGGTGGTGTTATAGTAAAAAGACCGACGTAGACCCCAGCCTCGACTAGCGAGCTAGATTGAGAATCGGGGCGATATGATATCGTAGTAGTAGTAATTTCTTCGCACACTTTGATAAAACGCACCTGGTAAGGCCATTTGACGGAAGTGTTGCCATCTGCATTGAGGGTCGTTGCAAGTGCCCCCTCTTGTCTCAAAGTCACAGACCGGTAGCTCAGAATCGATATGATGGCTATAGGTTAGCGACTTATATCCCTGTGAGACAAGTTTATTGTAGTTGGGATGGTATCGAAATGATTTGAAACCGGAAAGCTGTGACTGGTATTCAGTGAACCCTATTTCCGGCTTCTTAGGCTGGCCGTTTGTCGATGTAGCCGGTTGCTGCCTCGGTTCGGAGACCCCGATGATCAAAGGTGGCGACTGATTTGGGGAGATTTCAGTAGCGGCTGCTAGGATAGATACTTCACCTATTGTAGATTTGCGGGCTTCCGGGTCATAGCCGTCATCATCTGGCGTCTCTTGCACAGGACTAGAGGCTGAATCGGATGCTGGGCTCTCGTCCCCAGAAGTGCTGTGCATTTCAACATCTGCAGAGTCATTGCTGCTGACTTGCTCTGATGTATCATTCGGCTCGGAGTCTGGAAACAAATCAGTCTAATAAATTTTTTACGTATCAATCGGGAGGCGGTGGGGGAAATAAACGGTACCTTCGGCGCCTAGATCACTCTCGGAGTCGCTTGAATCCTGATCGGACTCATCAGACGTAGTATCGAGATCAGAAAGATCCATCGGAGACCCGGGGCCATCGGCATCCCCGTCTCTAGAGTTCAGACCTACTGGAGAAGCTTCAAACGACTTATCATCCGTTTGCAAATCCGAAGAATCTGTCATGGTCACATTGTCTTTGACCTCAGAATCATCTGCAGAAAGAGTTGGAGGCTTCTCTGGTGAACTGATGCTAGGAGGGGTGTTGATGACAACATTAACGTCGAAACCATCAACCTTGGCTTCTACATCTATCAACTCAGCTGTCACGAGCTCAGCAGCCGCTTCAACAGCCGCTGGTTGCGCAGTGCCGGTGTTAATTTGATCCAAAGTTTGATGAAGAAATTCTTCAACTCTCTCGAGACTAGCCTCCTTTGCACTCAACGAATCCGTCGACGACGCTGCTGGGAGGGGAGTGGTGGAATTGCTGGGAGGATCGGATCTCATCTCGCCGTTGGAAGCTGGCTTAGGCTTCCGGCTCATGGCAAAGGCGATCTTTTGTCTCATCTTTTCTATTGCTAACTCCGTAAGGCGAATACTTTCCCCAAGTTGTTCATTCTTCTCGGGATTGGCACTATCTGGTCTCGAGGGTCCAACGCTTTGTGGGGTTACAAGCAGTGTCTTTTGTTTTTGTTCTTTGCCTTCTTCTTCATTGTCGCTAACATTGAAGATCAACTGGCTGGATTCCAGACGCTGCCTGTTACCAAACCTTGGCTGTTTGGAGTTCAAAGTGGCTGGCTTGATCTCTATATCGAAATCAGCAGCGACAGGCCGCTTCCGGCTGCGAAGAGTTGGTGGCTGAGAAGGTGGGGAGGTCTCTCGAAGCACATTGGATTGAGGTGTTGGAAGAGGGGGTGAGACGATTCTGTTCAGAGAGGGCTGGGCAATATTCAAACTAGGAAGAGATTGATTGAATCGGGAAACAACACTAAGGTTATTGCTCGTGGCGACGGAAGTGGGAGGCTTTGGAGGGAGAGAAGTGGGGAGGGTTGGTGGGGCTGCATTAATCTCCGGTTTGGGAACTGTTGGAGTTGGAACAGTTGCTTTGAGCCCGTTTGGAATCTCATTCAGAGCAGTATTCTTTGGAAGAACGGTGGTTGGAACATTCTTCGACGAATCGGGTATTGAAAGCTTTAGCTGGTTGTATATACCAGCTAGAACCGTACGTTCGACCCCTTCTTCCACTATTTGCTCGAAAGACATTTTGGCCGAACAAGACAGATACATGACGGCCGATTGGGCGGCCTTACGAAGCTCTGGCATGGTCATTTGTGTCGGATCCGTTTCCTGATTAGGACGTGATGCTGCTATCGATGGTGTTAGGCGTTAGAAATACGGATTTGAGAAAGCATTTAGCGAAATAGTGAGAACTATACTGTTCGGATTAAGCTGCTCCTTCCTTATCGACGACTGATCATTCGGATTGTTGATAGGAAAGGGGTTTATCAACGGTGCTTGCATGCTTGCAGCTATTGCCGCCTGGAAGGGGTCTGCCAGAGGCAACGCCTGATGAATCTGGATGGGAGTGGTGGCCTCTCGGGGCGAGTAATGGTCATCTTCGTCGTCCGATATCTCGCCTTCTTCAGGACCTTCATCTCGCTGTGATGATGCAGATACGGGAGGTACGGAGATAGTGAGGTTGGGTTTCGAGTTGTCCTCTCCAGGGGTGACCGGTGTGACTGGCGTCTTTGGAACTGTGCTCGCAGTGGAGGTTGATGGCTGCCGAGGCTTTGGCATGGACCTGCGAGCTGGCATTGCGCGTTTCCCAGCAACAGGACCATGGCGAATGCCTGCAAAGGAGGGGACCTCCGGGCAGGTAGATGACATGGCGGCGAAGTTGGAGATGCTATTACGGGGTTGGGTGATGAATAGGATGTACAGGGGTTGAGTGAGGTTGACGATGTTGATAGTCGAGGGGAGATGAAGGAGGTGTTTGTTGGTGGAACGTTGGTGCGCTGCGCTGTGAAATTAAATGCCGACTGTTGTCTTGTATTACATAATCAAACGATCAAACAAACATCCAAACAACAATTCACGACTCCATCCAGATTCATCATCTTCATCATCACCATCACCTTCAACCTCCAACCTCCAACCTCAAACATCGACATCAAGAACCCGGATATGGCATCTCCTACCCTCCCCGTCGAGGCTCTCGATCGCATGCGCATTCAGCTAGGTCTGCTGTCCCAATCAATCAGCTCCCTGCTGCAGGAACTACGTACTTCAGACCCGCTGCCACCCTGGTAGGTGCATGAACCACATCCTGGCACATCACATCAGGCACCTTTTATTATCACCACCATAGTTCCGACAAGGCTAAATAACTTCATGATGGACAAGGTGGGAAATATAGCATCATAGAGCTTAGCTAACTTAGTATCTATCTACAGGACGACTCTCACTGCCCAGCTAGCAATCCTAAACTCCCAGCTCTCAACCATCTCCAGATCCCTCCACCAGCACTCTGCATCCCTCTCCACAACCGTTGTCTACCCTCTCCCGACCTTCCCCGGCCGCACCCAAGATGGTCAACTTCACCGGCTCCTTGGCAAGAAACTCACACCAGAAGTCCAAGATTGGATCCAAATAGGTCGTAAAGCTGGTTTAGCTTTAACCTCCAAACCAAAGAATGACGATGACGACTCAGATGATGACTCAGAACCCGAAGCAGAAGATGAACAAGAAGTAGAGGATGACGATGACGATGATATGGATGAAGATGACGGTGACGACCCAGAGTCTAAAAGGCGGAAGCGCCACTGGGCCCTCAAAGTCGTCCTGAAGGACCAACGTTCCCGGGACTGGGATTCCGACTTCACGAAAGAAGAAATAGAAGCTGTAGGCGGAGACCTCGCAAGGATCCAAACCGGGCTGAAAACTCATCCGGATGGGTCAATTATAAAACGTTCTATCGATTCGTCCGTGTTATCCACCTCTGCTCTCAACAAACGTGATGAGAAAGGATGGACATTGGACATGATGTTCCGATTCATGAGTACAGGAATGCGGCCTGTGGAAGGCCATCCTAGTGTCTAGTACCACCCAGAAAAGAGTTTTCCACAGGAACCCGCCGGAGTCTGGCGCTCAAATACCCACAGGAATGGCTGGATCGACCCGAACATTGTTATCGCAACGAATACTAGTGCTGGAACAAACACTGTACCTGAAACGACCTGTGCTGGAACGAACGCTGGCTCTAAGATAATCATTTTTACAGCAGCAGACGTTGACGCTGGAAAGGACAATGGTACTGGAACGAAAATTACTACTGGCATTAACATTGTTCCCGAAACGATCACTCCTGCTGGATCGCCTACGCCACCACCCGGCCCAGATATCCCAAAGCCACCACCTATTGAACAAGCCATTCAGATTCCTCCTATCAAGACCTGGAGACCACAGCCACAGCCACAGATGTTCAAGAAGACGGAGTACAGATGCTAGAAGATCTTGTTTCTTCTTCCTCCTACTTTTCAGACTCGGACTTCAGCCCAAACACCTTCAACCCCTCACCCTTCAAATTCATTATAAAATCCAAAAAGATTGCAACCCCAGATACCTCAACTCCGGAAATTTCGATCGCAGCTACTTCAATCCCAAATACTTCAATCCAAAAAATTTCAACCCCAGATATTTCGACCCCCAATTTTTCAACCCCAGATGTTTCTACGACTCTTGATTCAGTATCAAACATTAATCTACTTTCAGGTCTATCAAATGGCTCCACGAGAGTAACAAGATCCGAAGCAAGAATTCTGGCAGCCGCACAAGCAGCCGCCGGTTTAACCAGCCAAGAAACTCCTGAACCACCCTCCATAGTCGACCAACTTGACAAACTACTGACAAATTCCCCAATCCGAACACCAGCTGCACAAAGTATCTTGAATATTCCAAGCACCAAGCAACTTACTATCAGTCCACCGACACCATCCAGAGCAAAGGCTGCCGAACCACCCACACCGCCCAAATCGTCTAGATCGTCTAGATCCCCTAAAGAACCAAAACTTCCTAAAGGAAGGGCTCCTAAAGTTCCTAAAGCTCCAAGGGAACCCAGGTCTCCAAAGGCTCCCAAAGAACCAAAATCTCCTAAGACTCCTAAAGCTCTAAAGGAGCCCGGTTCTCCAAAGACCTCCAAAGAACGGAAGGCCCCCAAAGCCCCAAAGGAACCAAAGGAGTCAGCGGAGCTAGTGGAACCAAAACAGCCAAAGCAACCAAAGCAACCAGAGGAACCAAAGCAACTAGAATCTCCAATGCCTCCAAGCGAAACTCCAAGTGAAGGTCCCCTCCCCGCCACCCTCAGTGACCTACTAAAAGACATAAAAGCCATGGAAGACCTCTTCGGCATTTCGTAAACCTCCCACGTTTAAGGACTTATATTTATGTACACAAATCGACCGGGCCTAGCACATTAGTTCAATTCTCTCATCACAATACCCTTCCTCGAAAGAGTGCACTACTTATAGTCTAGATACGGGGCGGGTGCTAGACTACACTGTTTGATAATGCCATAAGTCTAGGCATGCCATGTATTTAATTCTTCATCTCACGAATTCATCCCATTCCATTTACATAACCTATCTTAAAACCATGCATCATGATAAGATCTTTATAAGAACCATTAAAACCCTCATCCCAAAGCACAGCTTTGCAGTGAACGTCCAAAGAGTCCAAACGAAAAAAACAAAACCAATACTAACGCCAAAGACACATGCATCCCAGTCCAGAAATGCAATCCTCAACCAATGCACGCGCCCTTCAATATACCATCCAAAACCGAAGAAACTGAAGAAAACCAAAAACAGGTATAAAAAATAGAGGTAACGGGGAGCACAAAAAGACGCCAGTCATCGGAATCCAAGTAACCAATTCCACCATTCAAGCCATGAGACGTTAACCTAAGAACCTCACAAAAAGTTCTTAACCCCATCCCCATCCTTCGAAAAGATCCTACGCTTGGCCGCAAATCCAGCTGCCCCACCACCTGCTCCACTAGTAGCCGTCTCCGGCTTCTCTCCGACAGTTTGCAAAGTATTACTCCTCGTCATACTAACACCACCATGGACACTAGCCCTATCTCCTCCAATCCTACTATTCAAATTCTTCAAACCCTCCAACTCTCTTTCAATCCTCAAACTCTTCTCCCTCTCTTCTCTCAACTCCCTCTCTGCTCGTCGAGCAGCAAGCTGATTCTGACTATCCGATGACTGTAATTCCTCAATAGTCTTCAACAACCTCTCAACTTTGTCCTTGTTTCGCTGCATATCCTCCTGCAACTGCGCATTTGCCTTCTCCTTCCTCTCAATCTGTAATTGAAGGTCTTTGACCGTTCTATCAACATTCTTCGTCGATCGTTCAAACTTGCTTCTTTGCCTCTCGTTCTCCTCAATTTGGTTTTCAAGCTATAGCAAGTCATTAGTCCCACCACCCCATAACATAAGAGCACGAAATGAAAACTTACCTCCTGAATCCTGCTATGCAACATCTTAACATCCTTAGACCCAGTAGTATAGCTCTTGGTCTCCATATCCATAACCTTAAGCTGAAGATCCCTAACAGACCTCTCAAGCAACGACTTCTCTTTATGCAGGTCTGCATTTGAATCCCTCTGCTGTGCAAGATCCCTCTGTAACTCGGACGCAAGAGCCTCAGATCGTCTCATCTTATCCACAGCAGCAGCAGCAACATCTTCTTGCTGCGCAAGCGAAGTCTTCAAATCCAAGATCTCACGATCCATACCGGCAGCAACTCTAACCGAGGAAGAGTCACCATTAGCGAGCTCCTCAAGACGTCGAGATGCATCCGAAAGTCGTTGTTCGATAGCCTTCTTGTCCTTCTGCAGTTGATCACGTTCCATATGTGCCGCCTCGACAGACTCCCTAAGGGTTCTGTTCTGGCTGAGAAGCGAAACCATACGAGCTTGGATTTCATTATGTGCTGAAACAGCTTGCTCGTGAGAAGTAGTCATGTCTGCAAGTTTCACCTCAAGTCGAGCACGTTCCTTCGCAGCAGTGTTGCTGTTCAAAAGCTCGTCCTCCCACTTGACGCGTAGCTCATCAACTTCTTCACGTAGTCGCCTAGACGGGTTGTTAGCCTCACTCCATAACCATTTGTAAAAGTAAGAGATAATAAGCATACTGAGTCTCGCTCCTAGCAGCAACCAAAGCCTCACGTTCGGCCTCAACATCCTTCAAATATTGTGCGGCCTCGGTCTGGAACTTCTTCCTCATTTGCTCGATTGACCCTTCCTTATCCTCAAGCTCGATCTCCCGTCTATTTCTATAGTCTTCAATCTCATGTTGAAGTCTCTTCTTAGCCTGAAGTGCATCTGCCAAATCTGCTTGAAGATCCTCAATCTGCCAAAATCATTAGTCCGTAGCTCTAAAACCCCAACTTGAATGGAAAAATATACCTTCTCCTCATATCTCTGATTCTCCCTCTGCATATCCTCAAACATCGCCTCGGTCTGCTGCCTCTCCACAACAACAGAAGCACATGTATCCTCCGCCTCTCTGGCCTGCGTCTTCGCGAATGCTGCCGCTCTCGTCGCCTGCATAACTGCAATTTCCGCCTGCTCGAGCTTACTATAATACTCTTCAGCACGAGCCTTATACAGCGCAGCACTGGAAGCAAGATCATGATTCCTCGCCCCCTCAGCATCCAAACGAATCTGCAAGTCCGCATTCTCGGAAAGAAGGCCACTGCGCTCAAACTGCTCCTGCTCCCGCTGTGCGATAAGATCCTCAAGTTCACCGCGAACATCCCGAAGTTCAATCTCCAAAGACATCTTAGACCCCTTAGATTTCTCATTCGCCTTCTTAGCCTCAGCAAGATCCGATCTTGTTGCATTATAGTACTCCAAAAGTGACTTGCGTGACTTCTCCTGTGCGCAGATGAGATCAAACAGCTCCTGATGGGACTTGTTCTGCAAATCCATCGCGGTGAGCTCTCCAGACCTCATGGCGGACTCAAGGGCCGACAACTTCTCCGTCTCTTGATCAAGTTGCTGGTGAAGTCGATTATTCTCCCTCTCCAAGCGCTGCAAAATCCTATTTGAGCCATCGCCGTTCCCACTTTGTGGTCCCTCTTGAATATTCAATTGAGACCTCAAGTGTCGGTTCTCCATCTCGGCCATTTGCAACTTATTCTGCGCTTCCTCCAAATCGGCCGCCAAATCCATTTTGGCCTGGAACGTAATAGTATCCACGGTCCGATCCGTCTTTCCGGAGTCAAACACCGTAGAATCAAGCTGCTGACCCACACGCTTAGTAGGCGTGCGCGGCGAGCCATGTCCTGCAGGATTGAATATAGGTCGCTTAGTCGGCGTCCCAAAAGTCTTCGTAGGAGACCCGAATGGGGCCATATTCTCATTCATTCCCTCCATAAGTGTAGCCCTGGAAGCAGAATGGCGATTCTCCATATCCATAATCTCATCTTGATGTCTTCGACGCATGTCCGCAAGCTGAGATTCGGCACGATTCCTCCGTTCCTCCGCAACTCTCAACTTCTGCTTGATTTCATCAAACGTCTGCGCCATATCAGTCGTTGTACCTGACCGCTTCCTCGTCCGATCCGGTATCTTGACAGGTGTAGCATCATCATCGAGTTCAACCACCCTCTGCAACTCTAGCAAATATCGATGGCAGTCCTCAAGCTCTGAATTCGCCGCGTCTAACGAACTTTGCAGTTTTCGATTATTCGCATGAGCTTGTGCTGTAAGTTGTTTCTCGGCGTCCAAATTACGATTCGCTTCCGAAAGCTGTGTCTGAAGGCCACCAACTGTCTTCTCCGTAGCTCTCGTATTTTTATGCTCCCTCGTAACTTCATGGTTGAGATCCTCAAGATCAAGTGCAAGCTTCTCCTTCTGCTTCTCCAGAGACATAATCTTAAGTTGAGCCTCACTCAGTTGTCCGTGGAGTTTCTTTTCTTCCTCAACAGCCTTCGCCTTGTCTGCAGTCAATTGCACAATCTTGTCGCGATACTGTTCGCTAGCTTTCGAGGTTGACTTTGCGAGTTCAAGGTTCTTCTGTTGGATCTTGTTCTGAAGGGCGCGGTTGTCGTGTTCCGAAGACAAAAGACGAGCTTTAAGTGTACTCATCTCTTGATCCAATCTCTTCTTAGCCTGCTCGTTCGCTCTCTTCGAGGCTTCGCTATCCTCAATCTCCTTGGTCAATCTTCGAATCTCAAGGTTGAGACTCTCCCGATCAGCCTCGGCTTGGGAAAGCAACTTGTCCTTCTGATCGATTTCCTTTCTAAGCGAATTTCGAAGCTCTTCAGCCTGTCGAGAAAGCTGGCGTTCATTGGCGGCCTCTGCTTGTGCCCTGGTGGATTCGTTGTTCTCAACTCGCTGGCGCAGACGTTGAAGGTCAAGTTGAATATCCCGCTTCTCCCTCTCGGCTTGTGACCTAGCTTCAAGGGCCTTTCGAAGCGTATCCTGTTGGCCATACAATTCCTTCTCAATAGTAACTTTTGCAATAGAGAGCGCATCGTAGTCTCTCCTCATGGTAGCAAGTTGAGTCTCACTCTCCGCGAGAATGTCAGCCCGAGATTTCCGTTCGGCATCCAACTCGCCTTGGACACCTTCAAGCTGGATCTTAAGCGCCTTGATTTGTTCATCGAGAAGCCTTCTCCCTTGCCCAAGTTTCGCATCTTCCGAGATTTTGGTCTCCAAAAGCCTACGAGCCTCGTTCGCATCTCGTTCACATTGCGCCTTCAACATCTGGGCGTTTTCCGCAGCTGACTCCGCAGCACGAAGCTTCCTCTGCAGTTCTTCTTGTTTAGAAACGAGTAAATGTCTTTCATCCTCGAATGTCTTGCGATCAATCTGCTGCTTTTTAAGATCCGCAAGCGCCAGAGACAATTCACTCTCTTTCCTCCGAATCAACTCTTCAAAGTCGGCAGAAGTCTTCGAAAGATCCTGCAGCTGCTGTCGAGCAATGTTCGCTTCGGAGCGAAGTTCCTGATTTTGCTTCCGGGTCGTCTCAAGGCTCTTAGACTATAGGATTGTTAGTAACTACCCATCCCATTTCAAACAGAATATCAACTTACGGCCGCATTATACTTCTCCTCCAGATCTTTATCAGTCTTGAGCAACAACTGCTCAAACTCCTGAACCTTCCGCTCCTTAAGCGAAAGATGGCTCTTAAGAAGATGTATCTCTTTCGACAACTTGCTCTCGTTGCTGCTAACGTTATCTAATTGATCCGTCGCAGTCTTGAGTTTGGCCTCGTTCTCCTCGAGTTTAGCCACCAAGTTCCTCTTTTCCTCCTCCAGAGATCCAATAAGCGTAACAGCCTGCTCAAGCTCCTTTCGTCGAACATCAAGCTGATCAGAAACCTTCTTCTTCGCTGCAATCAATTCATCAAGTTGATCTTCCAACTGCTCTTGATCCTCCAAAGCACCTTTAAGCTTCTCAGAAAGGTCAGCCTCACGCTGTTGCAGCCGCTGGAAAATCTCATCTTTATCAAGAGCGAGCGCACGTTCTGCTTCAAGAGTTTGCTGAACCCTCGAAAGCTCGGTCTCGGTCCTTCTCTTCTCATCCTCAACTTTAGCTCGATCTTCAGCCTGCTGCGTCATCTGCGCCTGCATATGTTGAATCATCTCATCTTTCTTCTTTACCTCCCGGCTAGTAACCGTGTTCCCAAGTAGCGGCTTCGTCTTCACAAATAACTTCCACCATGGGTTCTGGCTAAGCTCGAGATACACCTTGAGATTCTGATGAATAATCCTGGTAGCCTCGGCGCGATACAACTTCTTGTGCGCAATCTTCCGCTGAATGTATCCACGCGCAATACTCTGGAACCGGGTGATTATGCTGCGAACCAAAGCATCGCGCTGCTCTTCGAGCTCAGCAAGAACACCAGCACGGAAAAAGACCTTGCTAAGACCAATTCGGTACTGATAGTCGTCAAGATTAAGCTGCTCGAGCATGAACCGGGCAATCTGTTGTCCCTCTAGGTAACCCTTCGGAAGGCCGGGCGTAAGAACTTCATAACGTTGACGGAACTCGTTGAACGGCAGTCGATTGGGGAAACCAGTTCTCGCAATCCTAATACCTTCCAACACACCATTGCATCGAAGCTGGTCCAGAACCAGCTGAGTAACCAACCTCTTCGGTTTCTTTTGGTGATTGGGGATAATACAACGGACGAAGTGGGGGTGGGTAGCATGAAGTTGGGCCATAAGGCTAGACAGCTGCTCCTTGTGACGTTGGGCAACAGTCCGGAACAGTCCCTTCTTGACGCGGGACCTCGAGGTAAGCGAATGTTCCGCATCTTCAGCACAGTCAGCAAAAAGCTGAGCGACGCTAAGGTGTGTAGAGTTTGCGAGCAGACGTGTAACATTGTCGTTAAGGGGATCCTTGTTCTTCTCCAACCAACCCTGGGTATCGTACTCGACCTCAGCTGCGTAATGGGTGAGAATGAAACCTTGGCTCAACATTGAGCTACGGTACTTGTTCGACTTCTTATCCCACAAGGAGTGGAGCTTCTCGGTAAAAGTTTTATCCGTCGTCTTAGGCATAACGCAGTCTTCATCCAAGCAAGAGAAGATACCGATAGGGTTGGAAAGTTCGATCAAATCAATCGTAGGCTGGAGATCGTGCCCAAAATCGATGAACTTCCACTCGATTCGTTCGCGAGCATACTCCTCCTGCTCAAGCACGAACATGTGGTGATTGAAGAACTGCTGCAGCTTTTCGTTGGTATAGTTGATGCAAAGCTGCTCAAAGGAGTTGGACTCGAAGATTTCGAAACCAGCGATATCAAGGACACCGATGAATCCCGACTCTTCCCCTCTACGCTCGAGGGACTGATTGATCCTCGACACCAAGCTACCAAAAGCACGTTCGTAGATACCCTTGCTAAGAGCATCGATAGACTGCTTGACTTGGTCCGCATTACGGTTTTGATTAACCCATTCCTTGCCAGCTTTAACTCTAGGGTTCAGGAGACCTTTGGTGAAACTATCCGCTGGTATTCCAAGAACATGACAGATAAGATCGACCTGGCGCTTGTCCGGAAGTCTCGCACCATCTGCATTCCCAACAACAGAAAGATTTCCGAGGTGGAGAACCGCGGCAATATTCCTGAAGTAAGCGAGTTGCTCATCCTTCGAGAACCCCATAACCTGGAAGGCTCGAAGCAGGATGTCGAATTCATCTTTATCATTAACACCGACGATATGCTTATTTGCACTCTTGGTATATCCATAGTCGTCAACGTCTCCAGTGAGCACCAACTGATCACGAAGTTCCCGAGTCGCGCCTCTAAGCAACTGGTAGAAGATGTGGTAGTTTCGCTCACCGCCACTCTGTTTTACAACTCTGGATTTCTCAAGCAGGTACCAATCAATGTAGGCACCAGCAATCTGACCTTTCCCGGTAAACTCGATTCTGATAAACTTGCCAAATCTGGACGAATTGTTATTCCGTACAGTTTGGGCGTTTCCAAAGGCTTCGAGGACAGGATTAGCCTGTAGGATTTGTTGTTCAAGAGTGCCGAACTGCCTGGAGGAGTTGTTTCCGGCAGCCACGGAAGCAAGGTATTGGATGACTTTCTTCGTATTCTCGGTCTTTCCGGCACCGGATTCACCACTATTGTCCGTCAGAGACCTTCGAAGTTATATATATTAGTAGAGGGACATACGTAACCAAGATACTCTGGTTCTCTTTCTCATCCAGCAAATTACGAAAAGCAGCATCAGAGATAGCGAAAATATGCGGTTGGGTCTCATCCCGAGACCTATCTCTGTACATTTCGATGTATTCATTCGTGTATATCGGCAGAGGGCAGTACGGATTGACCGTGACCAAGAACAATCCGGAGTATGTCTACCAAAATTAGCAAGTTGCCTTCATATCATTTCTCAAGAAGACACACTCACATAGATAAGATCCGACTGATATCTCATATGCAAGTTATGAACCACCGACGCTTCATTCAAATGCGTCAACTCGGCCATATCTGCCGCCTTATCAAACTTTGCAGGATTGACTTTATCCACCTGATCAGCCGGGACATGTCGTTGGCTGCCATCGTCGCAAATAACGAGAAGAACATTATCCTCCTCGCTTTCGACGTAACCTTTCACAAACGCCTGTTCGGGGTCCTTAACCCAAACCCAACGTTTGCCAGAAAAGTCTGTGCCTTCGAGGCCGTGGGAAGTGATCTTGGGGGATGTTGGGTCGTTCCTTTTGATGAAGCTTGGAGCAAAGGTAGTATTTGATTTCGTAGCATTAGAAGTAGTGGTAGTTGTGGTGGGGTTGTTTGCTGGCGTGGGAGTGTGTGGAACTACGCTGCTAGCTCCGGACATGGTCCTATTATGAGCTCGTCCGAAGATTGAAGAGGTTCCGAAGGGAGTAGAGTTGCCGCCGAATGGCGTCGAGTTATTGCTACCGCCGAAGGGTGTGGTGTTTCTAGCGGTACTGGAGGCGTTATTTTGAGGAGAGTTAAGCGGAGAAGATTGATTATTCTGTCGAGGGGTAAAAGGTCTCTGAGAGGCGCCGAAGCGCGGAGGGGTATTGAAGCCAGCCATGTCGATTGAAGAATCTCAAGGCATTTGTATAAAATAGCAATCGAAGAGTTACTCGAAGAGATTAGCTGTCGCTGAAGCTATGGTCTGGCAGATTGCACAACCAGGGGACCAAAACAACAATATCAATAACGGCGCACTGTGATTGTCCAGGCAATAGTCAGTATCGCCAGCGCGCAGGAATGCGCCGGATTGGGGTCGGACTTACAGCGGTAATTAGAGTAATGAAGCTGCAGGGATGTTGCGCTGAAGCTCAAGCTCAAGAGTATGACAAGATGCAGTAGGAGTAAAGGTAGAGGGTAAAGAAGATGGTGATTGTAGATGATATATGGTGGAGTAGTTGCAGCTGCAGCAACCGGGCGGGTTTATCGATTAATATCGGCAGGGCGCATGACGACTGATAAGCTACTGCGGACTGTCAGGCAACCGGGTACCGTTGTCGAGGCGCTGTTTGTTGTCCGTGTTGGTCGAACAGGTATGGATGTTGACACAGCAACCCTGGGTGTCACAACACATTTGCATTGGCCGGTGCCTGATTGGTCCGAGCTTTGGATCTTATCACCGACCGTGACATCAGATCTGGGGCTTATCTCCGAAACCACCAAGCGACTGTCGCATTAATCCAATTTCCACACGTCAAGTTCTCCACAACTTCAACTTCGGCTTCAACCTCATCTCCATCTTCAACATCAGTGTTATATACCCGGCGTCTCCAACATCTCCGGCTTCAATTCTCTCAATCCATTGCATTCTCGGCCTCCACCAATTGGCTTTCCGGTCGCTGGTTCGATCGTATCCGCCTTCCAACCGGTCTATCCGACACCACGGCACACCCTCATCATTATCGTTACGCAATCCCAAATGGCTTCTGTGGCCCCCCGAATCGCCTCGCAACTGCTTCCCGCGAGTAGAAATACCCTAGCAAGATCCAATTCTCGATTCACAGCTCTCAGATCTCTAAGTACACCATACCGCTCCAAACGCTTCCTCGCAACAGCATCATCCGACCCTTCCCTTCCGTCTACCGCGAATAATGGAACGGCAATCGTAATGCTAAACATGGGCGGGCCCCAAACCGTCGACGAAGTCGGCGACTTCCTCTCCCGTCTCTTCGTACGTTTCCATTCAAAACTTACCCCGAACTCAGACTACCGTTGCTAACAATTATATTAAAAACAGGCGGACAAAGACCTCATCCCCCTCGGCCCCCTCCAAAACTACCTAGGCCCCTTCATCTCCCGTCGTCGTACCCCCAAAATCCAAGAACAATACGCCGCAATAGGCGGCGGTTCTCCAATCCTAAAATGGACCGAACTGCAAGCCCGCGAGGCATGCAACATCCTCGACCGCATCCACCCCACCACAGCCCCTCACCACCCTTACGTCGCCTTCCGCTACACAAACCCTCTCACCGAAACGACTTTTCAAAAAATGCTCTCCGACGGCATAACCAGAGCCGTAGCCTTCACCCAATACCCACAATACAGCTGTTCGACCACCGGCAGCAGTTTAAACGAACTGTGGCGTCTATCAAAAAAACTCGATAAAGAAGAACAGATAAAGTGGTCGGTAATAGACCGCTGGCCCACCCATCCGGGTTTGATCGAAACATTCGCCCGTCATATCGAGGAAACTCTACATGCATACCCGGAATCCGAAAGATCAGACGTAACCATCCTCTTCACCGCCCATTCCCTACCCATGTCTGTTGTAAACCGCGGCGACCCGTATCCAGCAGAAGTAGCAGCGACAGTATGGGCTGTCATGGAGCGGTTAAGATTCAAAAATCCATACCGTCTGGTATGGCAAAGTAAAGTCGGGCCGTCACCGTGGTTGGGCGCAGCAACCGCGGATACCGTAGCGGAATATGTGAAGAAGGGACGGACGAATCTGCTATTAGTCCCCATCGCATTTACTTGTAAGCATCCGAAATCATTTTCCTTTCATAATACTCCGATAACTAACCTCCCCTTCCTTTTCCAGCCGACCACATCGAAACCCTCTACGAACTGGACCAAGAAGTCATCGCCCACGCAAAGGAACCGGGCATAAAACGTGCCGAATCTCTAAATGGCGACCCAATATTCATCAAAGCGTTAGCGGATCTTGTGAAATCTCACTTTGAAGGTTCATCCCAGAGCACAAAGCAGTTATACCTGCGATGTCCAATGTGTACGAACGCAAAATGTAGAGAACAAAAGGCCTTTTTCAAGCGACACCAATCTGCACTCGAAGCTGCGTCTTAAAACCGGCTTGTATTTTTATTATTTACCATCCGTATCACGGAATACGATTTTGTACATATCTCAGCACATAGCGCACAAAAGACCATCTTTTTCATCGTATAAATTCAAAAACAACAACATCTGGTATCGATTAACCTATCATACACCCATTTTTGAGGTCACCCGGCCTACCACCCATCCGGACGTCTACCTCTGCGCATACTCCTTATTAAAGGCCCTCCCGATAACCATCCTCCTAACCTCACTAGTCCCCGCCCCGATCTCATAAAGCTTCGCATCCCTCACCAACCTCCCCGCGCTAATCTCGTTGATATACCCGTTTCCCCCCAAACACTGCACGGCATCCAACGCCACCTCCGTCGCTCTCTCGGCCGCGTACAAAATCGCCCCGGCACAATCCCTCGTCTCGATAATCCCCTCATCCACCGTTTTAGCGGTAGCGTAAGTATAAGCCCTCGAAGCCGCGAGTTTAGTATACATATCCGCCAGTTTACCCTGCATCAATTGAAATTCGGCTATAGGAGTACCGAATTGTTTCCTAGTATGGGTGTACGGGAGGACCAGATCCATCGCGGCCTGCATGATACCTATCGGACCTGCGGAGAGGACAAGTCTTTCCAGGTCGAGACCGGACATGAGGACTTTCACACCACCGTTTGTGGGGCCGAGTTGGTTCTCTCGGGGGATGAATACGTCTTCAAAGATGAGTTCTCCGGTGTTGGAACCTCGCATGCCGAATTTATCTAGTTTTCGAGCGCAGGAGAAGCCTTCGAAAGTTTTTTCGACAACCATGGCCGTGATGCCTTTGCTCCCAGCGCCAGGTTCGGTCTTCGCATAAACAACCACAAAGTCCGCATCAGGGCCGTTGGTAATCCACATCTTCGTGCCATTGAGTAACCACCCGCCATCGGATTTCGTAGCGGTGGTTTTCATAGAAACTACATCGGATCCAGCGGAATGTTCGGACATGGCCAGAGCACCGATTTTGGTGCCGGATATCAGACCCGGTAGGAAACGGGATTTTTGGTCGGGTGTCCCGTGGAGGGAGAGTTGGTTGACGCAGAGTTGGGAGTGGGCGGCGTAGGAGAGGCCGATGGAACCGGATGCCCGCGAGAGTTCTTCGAGGACTATGCAGTGCGCTTGGTAGCCGAGTTCCAGGCCGCCATATTCTTCTTCCGCGGTTATCCCCAGCAGTCTTTTATACGAATCAGTAAATTATTTTCGGACAATCGGGAGCGTAAAGGGAAACATACCCAGCGTCTCCCAACTTTGGCCACATATCATTAGGGAATTCGTTCTCCCTATCCGTTCTTGCGGCTACCTCTTCGGGGATCTCTCGTCCTGTGATATTCCTCGATTAACATCACCGATCGAACCCATCGAGGAGAAAAGAAAATACGCACTAGCAAACTCCTGTACCCTCTCCCTCAACTCGGCCAGATCTTCAGGAGTAGGCATCTTGAAATTGGGAGTATGTTTCGTCGATGCGTGACGAGCAGTGCACGCCGGAAGCACCGTTCTTGCAAACGAAGGAGCGCATGTCCGCTGGAGGGAGCGGAATGCCGGACGGGCGAGACGGGCGGATTTCATTGTAAAATATTAATATTCCCGTCGAGCAGAACGTGTGAGTTTACAATGCGAATCGAAGCGTGGTAATGCGATGCAGTCGACACAAGTTATATGTAAACCGGCACCGTCGACAGCACGATAACTCTGGGAATGAAGCTGGAAAAGAAGGGAAAGAAAGAAGAGATGCCCCAATTGCAACCAAGGTAAGAAATATTGGAATCCGGCATCGAGCCGCAAAATCGAGCTGAGCTACGGGGTTTGGCTGTGGGGTAACCCTGTCGCGATGACGGCTACACTCGGCACACTCCACATCCCATATGCAGCATTCCATTGGCCGTTCTCTCGAGGACTTCGACCGAAGAGCGCCTCCCAAAGAAGATGGATACATAGATCGGATCGTTCCCTCTCCTTTCTTCTCCCCATCTCATCGCCATAATATCTCTCAACCGTCGTAAGTCCAGGCGCCTCCATAAAATCGTAAGATGTACGAATGCTAAAAAGAACGAGACAATGTCCCTCCGCACGACATTCCACACCCTCTCCCGCCTCCCACGGCGCCCAATAATCCCAACCCTCCTAAAAAGAACCATATCGACCCACTCCTTCACCCATTTCGAAACCGCCGTCTCAACAATCCCATCGACAATAGACACAACTTCCCAAACCTTCAAGTCCAATGCCTCGGACATGTCAAAGCTCGTTTCCGAGCTGGATCTCCTAACCCGAAAGATCTCGGTAGGCGGTGAAGAACGGCATAGGAAGAAACATGTCGAGAGGGGGAAGATGTTGGTTAGGGAGTATGACTTCGCTTTCCTTTTTTTTTTTTTTAAAAAAAAAAATTATGGAGATAGGCTGACTGGGAATCATATTAGCACAGCCGGATATCAGCGTTACTAGACCCTGGATCTTCGTTTTTGGAGCTATCGCAGCTGGCGGGGTATAATCTATACGGAAAAGATGAAGTTCCAGCTGGAGGTATAGTAACGGGTATCGGACGAGTATCCGGGGTGGAATGCATGATCGTTGCCAATGACGCCACGTAAGACTACCTTCTTCCTCAAAAAAAAAAAAAAAAAAGAAGAAGGAGCTGAAATATATATTACAGAGTAAAGGGCGGGACATACTACCCAATCACAGTCAAAAAGCACTTGAGAGCACAAGCCATCGCTCAGGAAAACAGTACGTCAAATGAACATATCAACTGTACGGAATAAAGGTTAATATCGTCAGAACTACCATGCATCTACCTCGTCGACTCCGGCGGCGCAAACCTACCGCACCAAAAGGACGTCTTCCCGGACAAAGACCATTTCGGCCGCATCTTCTACAATCAAGCCCGAAGTACGCTCCCTTTCCAAGCCGAAGGTCTTCGTCAACTGATGCAAAATACGCAGTGTCTTCCGAGGGCATTCCCCAACTCGCCGTCGTGATGGGCCCCTGCACGGCCGGCGGGGCCTACGTCCCCGCCATGTCCGACGAATCCATCATCGTCGACAAACAAGGCCACATCTTCCTCGCCGGTCCTCCGCTCGTAAAAGCCGCGACAGGAGAAGAAGTCACACACGAAGATCTGGGCGGAGGGGTATTGCACTCCACGGTCAGCGGAGTGACAGACTACCTCGCCGTCGATGACGCACATGCGATCGTCCTCGCCAGGAGGAGTATTTCGAATCTAAACTGGCCGGTGAAGGAGAGAAGGGTCAGGGAAGTCAAAGAACCCATTTACGATCCCAAGGAGCTAGATGGGATCATGGGTACGAATCTAAGGGTACAAGTCGACGTCCGAGAAGTCATCGCACGGATAGTAGACGGCAGCGAATTTTCAGAATTCAAAGCGGGTTACGGGACAACGATGGTGACCGGGTTCGCGCACATTCACGGTTACAAAGTGGGTATCGTGGCGAACAACGGTATCATCTTTTCCGAAGCTGCGTTGAAAGGGGCGCATTTTATAGAATTATGCGCGCAGAGGAATATTCCGTTGGTTTTCTTGCAGAACGTGACGGGGTTCATGGTTGGGAGGGACGCGGAAGCCGGAGGGATTGCGAAGAACGGAGCAAAGTTGGTGACAGCTGTCAGTTGCGCGGAGGTGCCGAAGTTTACGGTGGTGATCGGGGCGAGTTACGGAGCTGGGAATTATGGAATGAACGGGAGGGCGTACGGCGCGAGGGTACCTTATTCCCCAACTTTCTTGAAAAAGAAAAGAAAAAGAAGCTAACCGAACACTAGTTTTTGTGGATGTGGCCGAATGCCAAGATAGCAGTTATGGGGGCAGAGCAATTGAGCAGCGTGATGAAGATGGTTGGGAAGGAGGACCCTGAGCTTAGGGATAGGATCGAAGCAGAGTCCGATGCCAAGTTTGCATCTGCGAGGATATGGGATGATGGGGTTATCAAGCCGGAAGATACCCGGAAAACGCTGGCGATGGGACTTCAGGCGGCGCTGGGAGGACGGGTGGACGAGAACCGGACGCGGTTCGGGGTGTTTAGGATGTAATACTATTGTACTTTATACCATATAATCTATCTATCATCCATCTCTATCTGTTCCAGTGCGAGACAGCTCGAGCAAGCTCCAAGATAGCTCCAAGCTAGTTGCCACCCCAGCTGTACAGCTACTGGCCCGAGGCTATACAGCTGGCTGTTGCCCCCTATTAGCACGGAGTAGGTAAGAGAAGCCGAATTCGAAGCAAGGAGCTGATGGGTACCCCTGATCCTCGAGACGTTTATAGTATAGCATACACGTGACCACACCATTGCCACATCGTATCGGAATCCGGTTTCCATTGCTCATGTGAAACCCTTTGCCATCTGGCATTACCTTTCTTTCAAAGCCCTCGACGGAAGAAGGATGGGGTGTTGAGCGGTCAGCCTTCCCCTGTCCTTCACGAGAGGCGGTCTCCGAAACAGACAGCAACGGCAAAGTAGGTACGAAATAGGACAGGTCGTGTGAGGCATATGTTTATGTGAATGCGAGAGGATCAGATGGATAGACCGCATGTGGATCTCCAAGCCATGTATTATATCTCACTCTATCCGTATAACAAGAGTGCCTGCGAGAGTATGCGGTGATGCAAGGGTACCATCGGAAGAGACGAACATGCAAGGCGAGCGTTGGAGTCATTCGGCCATGATTGGCAGAGATAACAACACACTAGTCCCTGTTCGGCCGGCCAGATGCAGGACAGCCTTTGGCCAAAGAGACAATCCGCCGGCCGATGCACGTAATCGAGACGACCGGTCACGCTGCCTTTCTTCTTGCTATTATGGGAAGAAGAAACACCAAGGGATAACTCGAGATGATACATAATGGTTACTCTCCCGGGGTAGTCTGGGAATGGTTGGCAAGGTCGCTGTTTGTCCGCCTTCATTCCGCCCGTTTGGTTGCTTAGCTCGTTCGTCATCCAGGCCATCCTTCCCAACCGCTTTAAATAAACCCCATCTCTCTCTCTTTTCCCCCAAAACCTCTCTTCCTCCTCTTCCTCCTTCCAAACCCTCACAAAGGCTCCCTTTAGAGAAGAAGATCATACCGAGTAACATTTGTAAAAGAAAGAAATCAAAATGAAGTTGACACAGTCCCTGATGGCCGTCCTGGCCGTGGCCACTGGCCCAGTCCTCGTCGTCGCTTCCCCAGTCGGCACGACCGTCGTTTCTCGTGCTCCTCTCCTCTCAACCCTCTCCGCCTCCGATCACGAGATCCCTGATTCCTACATCGTCGTCTTCAAGAAGGGAGTCGACTCCGAAGCCGTCGATGCCCATCAGTCCTGGATCCAGAAGACTCACGCTTCGTCCCTCAAGAAGAGAAGCCAGGTTCCTTTGGGCGGTAAACCTTCTTCCTCTTTCCTAAACACCGTCGTTGATGACGTTGAGACCGTCGTCGGCGGCTTCAAGCACTCTTTCGATATCGCCGGTGCCTTCAAGGGCTACTCCGGCTCCTTCGACGAGGACACCCTCGATCTCATCCGATCGCACCCTGACGTAAGTTAATATCATCCTCTCCCCGTCCCTTTCCTTATCTCTCTGCGATGCTCGCTCGCTGGCGACCCCCGAAAACGCCGCTAGCTTCTCCGGGATTAGCCGCGTCAAGGGGTGTGTCTCGTGAGCCCGAGCCACACCACACCACACTTCCAACGAACTCGGCTTGAAACCGCTCTTTCCAACAAAGATGAATTAACGACGCGTCTGCAGGTCGAGTACGTCGAGAAGGACTCCAAGGTCTGGATCAACAGCGACGAGCCATCCGTCGAAAAGGGCTCCCCGTGGGGTCTCGCCCGTATCTCCCACCGTGAATCCCTCAACTTTGGTAACTTCAACAAGTACCTCTACTCCACCGATGGAGGTGAAGGTGTCAACGTCTACGTCATCGACACCGGTACCAACGTCAAGCACGTTGACTTCGAGGGTCGTGCCAACTGGGGCAAGACCATCCCGGCCAATGACGAGGATCTCGACGGTAACGGCCACGGCACCCACTGCTCCGGTACCATCGCCGGAAGGAAGTACGGTGTCGCCAAGAAGGCCAGTGTCTACGCCGTCAAGGTCCTGAAGTCCAACGGATCCGGTACTATGTCCGATGTCGTCAAGGGTGTCGAATGGGCCGTCACCGACCATCTCAAGAGATCCAAGACCCAGAAGGGCTTCAAGGGCTCCGTCGCCAACATGTCCCTCGGCGGTGGCAAGTCCACAACCTTGGATTTGGCCGTCAACGCTGCCGTTGACAACGGTATCCACTTCGCCGTCGCCGCCGGTAACGACAACGCCGATGCTTGCAACTACTCCCCGGCCGCCGCCAGGAACGCCGTCACCGTCGGTGCCTCCACCCTCGCTGACGCCCGTGCCTACTTTTCCAACCACGGCAAGTGTGTCGACATCTTCGCCCCGGGTTTGAACATCCAGTCCACCTGGATCGGTTCCGAGCATGCCGTCAACACCATCTCCGGTACCTCCATGGCTTCCCCGCACATTGCCGGCCTCCTGGCCTACTTTGTATCCCTCCAACCCGCCACGGACTCTGCCTTCGCTGTTGGTGAGCTCACCCCGGCCGCCCTCAAGAAGAGCATGATCTCCATCGCCTCCCCCGGCAAGCTCCGAGACCTCCCCAAGGAGACCGTCAACGTAAGTTATCACTCTCCCTCGATGGAACGATGAAATTCGTCTAACGCTCTGTTTAGCTCCTTGCCTTCAACGGCGGTGGAAGTTCCAACCTCACCGACATCTTCGGTGACCACAACAAGCACAGAACCGACCTCTATTCCGAGGAGCCCTCCAGCAAGGTCGATATCCTCGACCGCATCGAGGAGTTCGTCGAGGAAGAAGTCAAGGCCATCTTCGACAAGGCTCGCAAGCTCCAGGCTTAAACCAACCGAGCCTCGAAACTTTTTCCTTATCTGTTTAAATTTCTCATAAAGGGAATAGCGTTAGACGGATCATCCTCTCGCTGAAACATTGGACAAAGGGTTGTTTGAATAGGAACGGCTTTCTCTTATCGGTTTTTTGTTACTCTATTATCAATGGTGTTTTATGCCCGGTTTGCACGGTAAATAATGGTGGAACGGGTTCCTTTCATGGGGTGTTTGTTCTCTTTTTCAATGCATGCATCGTTCGGTTATATCTCAAATTGTCTCTTTTTTTTGCACTTCTTGATAATGTATTATTGATACTTAGTTTATGGTAACTACTACCTCTCGGGATTGGGTGTTTGATATTTATTATTCGATACCAGGGTTAGTTTTATATCATTTATACGAGGACGTTCAGAATGGAAATAGATTTTGTTCCGTCATCCGCTTTGAAGAAATTTCGTTCGGTGGGAATTGGATTCGAGGGTAAAACACGCTACGGTTCTCTCGAAACGTGCTCCGCTCGAGGTCAACATCTTACGACATGGTGTAAATCACTCCTTCAGAAACTCCCCAACGACCCCCCCAACGTTAATCGTATCCAACAGGAAAGTATCGTGTCCGAACAAACTCACGTCCTCTCCCAACTCCACGTGAGTCACCCCTTCGTTCCCACCTTCCCTTAAAGCGTCCACGACCTCCCTCTGCTGCCACGCCGGGAACAGGATGTCCGATGCCACGCCGATGACGAGGACTTTATGGTTTTTCAGAGGTGACAGACCGGCTATCAAGTCCCGTGGCGGTCGACGGGGCGTTCCCGTCGTTGTTATTTCCGGGGATTGGGGCCCTTCTTGTTCTTCGTACGCTTCATCCGGCAAGGTGAGCGTGCAACTCCCCCCCCTCCCGCCCGCGTACCCCTCCCTCCTCGCCCTCGCCTCCCTCTGTACGTCTTCGCTCAAATCGAACAAATCCATGGCCTTGGAGATGTACAGCAGGCTGTTGGCATCGTATTCCAGACACCATTTCTCGCCCGCGTGGTCCAAATACGTTTCTATCTTGAAGTCGGGGCACAACGCCGGTGGTTTCGCGGGGTCGGCGCGGAGGCGGGAGAAGCGTTGTTCCCATTCGGGACCGGAGCGGTAGGTCACGGTGGCGATTTCGCGAGCGAGTTTCATGCCGACGTGCGGGGGGATGGAGGAGTAGTAGTGGCCGCGGGACCAGTTCGGGTCGGACATTAGGACTTTCCCTCCCCGTTAGCAAAAAGGTCGTCGGATGGGTTGCATGTAAGGAAAGTACCTTGGCGTTGAACGAATCTCATGGCGATGCTATAGGGATGACTTCTCGCGCATCCGCTGATGGAGACCACCCTTCCCACCCTTTCGGGGTACAGCACACCCGCCGCGAGGCTTTGCATGCCTCCCATGCTGCTACCTACGCTGGCGAATAACTTTTGAATCCCAAGGTGGTCGAGAAGTGCGAATTGCGCACGAACCATATCTTCCAACGTCACGATCGGGAACTTTGTAGCATACGGCACCCCCTTCCCACTGCTACCATCGGTAACGGTGGAAGGGTCGACCGAACTAGGTCCCGTGCTCCCGTAACACCCTCCGATGACATTGGTGCATATTACAAAATACTTGCTGGTGTCCAACGCCTTCCCCTCTCCGATAAACTTCTCCCACCACCCGACCGAGGGGTTCGAAGGTGTAGAATGCGCATGCGAAGATGCCGAGAGACCGGTGTGGAGGAGGATGGCGTTCGAAGCGGTGGGGTTCAGGGAGCCCCAGGTTTCGTAGGCGATCGTGTAGGTCGGGAGGGTGCCGCCCCAGTCCAGACGGAGAGGGGTGGGGGAGTGGAAGGTCTGGTGGGGGCCGGAGGTGTAGCTGGTTTGTTTTATTCATATCAGAGATCGTTGTAAGGTAAAAAGGGGGGTTGCGAGGAGATATTAGGTACCTGGGTTCCGGACCGCCGCCGCTGCTGAATTTCTTGACGGGGGTGGAGTTGTTCAGCAGGTTTGAGGTACGGGTTTCGAGGGCGTCGAGGCAGGGGAATGCCATTTGCGGGTTTGAGGATAAGGAACCGGCGGCATCTTGGGGTTTCGAGGTTGCGGTCGCGGTCGCGGTTGCGTTATGGGGGTTGGAGGAGGTGTGGAGGTTGCGAGTTACTGGTATCGTCCTCGGATGGTTTGTGAGAGGTCGTAAACTGTCAAAGGTCCGACGCCGTGAGAAGGTATTAACGGTGGTGAGGATTCGCTTCATCGTGCACGCTGGGGCATAAGTTACAACATGGGAGAAAGCGAAGACTGAGGTTTCCGGGGTTGTATAAAATAATTTACGCTGGCGGGCTTTTAGTAATCGAATTGGAATCTTGAGAAGCCGCACCGGCGAATAGCTCGACAAATTTCCCGATGCGGTTTTAGCGTCGCCGAAGGATGCAGGCTCGGGGGCGATGGCGTGATGGCTCTGAGATTTGTTTGGCGGGGTTTCGAGTCAGGTTACTTAATCGTGCATGGGTCTGGACTTCTTTCTACTTGTTTGGGGGGTATATGATATCTAATTGATACCCTACGGAGAGGAAAGTCAAGGAGGTATCCCACCGTCAATTAACGCCTTCAGATGCTCAAAAGACAATCGGGAAAACGCAAGCAAAGGGAATATCAATACAAGGTAGAAAAACAGGGGAAAGAGAAAAAGTATATATAACAAATTTCCAAAACGAGTAGACACTCCTGCCGCAAACCATAGCAGCGTAGCTTATCTTTTGCTCTCTCTATCTTGGATGAAAACCAAGTACCAAAAAGTAAGTAATAATAGTGTACTTTAAACGATCGGAGAGCTGCGTATCGACTCTCTTCCTCTTCAAGACTTTTATGCCCCTCTCCCGGTTCGTTGCCGGTGTGCGGTAGATAGCCTCTCCGAGAAGGCTGATGAGAGGGGTGGAACAAGGAAATTCGTGTAATATCTTCGTTTAAAAAAAAAAAAAGGGTCGCCGTCATGAGCAAGGACATAATGCCGACTATACTTCGTGGATTCCCATCTTCTTGAGCCTCTCCCTCTGCTTCCTCTCTTGATCCTCTCGGTAAGCCCTCATATTATCCGGCTCGCCGATATGTCGCTCCTCTTCCGGCTTCCAGGTACCTATCGCGATAACCAAATTAGCATTTCCAAGCACCCGAAAGGAGAGTTCGTGTCGGAAACGGGACGTACCCTCGAACATATGCTTCACGAAAGCCTGCGGATCATCGTCCTCACCCGCCCCGAATTGTCCAACGCCGGGACTGAAACTCGTAACGGGCAGCACGACCACATCTCCGATCTTCTTCGGATCCTTCATCCCCGTGAAATTCCTGAAATCGACCGGATTATCCTTCTGAACTGTAAAATAATTCTCGTCGTTCAGGTAATCGAATATCGTATCCGTCCAGATGGCCGGGCCGGTAAATTCGATAACCCCCTTTTGGTCCTTCTTTAGTTTCCCCTGCCTTTTCATCTCCAGCGTGTTCTCGGTTATACGCGCCACGACTTCACGGAGGACCGGATGGCCGGGTTTCGATTGAATGGTCCATTGGCAGAATTGCAGTCTTCGAGAGTAATTGTCCGCCCAGTTCTTTCCGGTAGGGTCGGCTTCGATGCCGATGACCAATCCGATCGATGCCATCCTGAAATTCGGGGGAATCCATCTCGTAGCCGGCTTCAACGCCGCAGTATCAATGTCGCTATAGATCCCCCCTCTCGCGAGCAATATCAAATATCGGAAGAAGTCGGCTTTGAGGATCGGCGACGGTAACGATGTAAACGCCTCCAGAACGTTGGGTACGGATCCGTAAAGGTGTTTGATCAAGTGTAACGCGACTTGGTCGGTTATGACCTCGTGGATGAAGTCAGGGTGGTGTTGTGTCCAACTGGCTTCCAACGGACGGTAGCCATCGCTGAATCGAGGGTTTGCGACGGTGTATTTCCATGTTTGCCAGATGAAAGCTGGGAATTTGTTCGAGACGTCGTAGGGGAATTGGTAGGCGAGCTGGTCGCGGAGGGGTTGGCCTCTGATGTTTGATGGGCGGGGCGCCGGTTTTCCGAGATGTGGGGGGTTGATTTGGGTGATTAGTTTGTCCGAGTGGTCCGATGGATCTGTCAGGATATTTAAATGTCAATGTGAATTATTCTACCGCGTGGTACCTTGGTGGTGGTGGTGGTTTGTACCTGTTGGAACGGCATCGTCGTCAACCTTCGGCCGTGGACCGCCTCTTATATGCGACCTGAACTCCTCGGACCGCTGGCTCGATGTGAAAAAGAAGACTATCAGCACAATGGCTGACAATATTATCGCCCGTTTCACGCTCAACATTTTCGACGACGCAGCTGCTGTCGCTCCCGGAGAGCCGACGGACTTTGTGGAGAAATCCAGCTTGGGGGTAATTAGAAGGCGAAGTAATCGAACAAAAGATGGAAACCGGATTGCGTGTCGTTGGGAGGGAGCAAGTGGTGGCTGAGAGTCGTGGTCGTTCTTCGTCGATTATGTAGGTTGAGGGAGCACGAGCGGATTTTATTACGGGATAGCCAGCTATCGATCAATCGAAGACCTCGAGGAAAGATGTCCTATAGCGGCGACATGAGATAACAAAGGACGGTTTAGAATTGAATTCGAAGGGTCGTCTGGACGTAATCTCTGGGATTATTCGTGCCACAGGAATTAGGAGAGAACTGCTTGGAAAAGCGAGATGCAAGTCAGAATTCTGAAGCAACAGTAAAATGCAACTGCAACTGCAACCGCAACTGCAAATGCAGCTAGGGATCGCGGAGGATTTTAAGGAGAGAAAGCAAATGAGAGGCTGGCTGGCTGCTGATTATAAGAACAGCAAAAGGCAACGTTGGCGTCACACTCACCGACAGTACTATATAAGTCGAAGTATACGAGGAAAGAAGTATATGTACAGGGAAGAGAAGAGGAGAGAAGAGAAAGAAAGATGGCGATGCAGGCAAGATGCAGGTGCCGCTGGGGGTAGCACAGGTCGGCAGCTCGAATCCGAACAGAACGCTCCTTTTCCTATTCCTGGGGCTGGCCGGCCGCTTGCTCTGTCCAAAACCAGTCGGGTGCACCGCAAATTCGCCGTGTCCAAAGGTCCCAATCCGTCGACGGTCGATCTATAGGAAGAAGAGCATCGAGGTGTTATTAATTGGAATATCTGATAGAATGGCGGTCGTGGTGGTTTTGTAAATTAAACTTCGCGGTGGTGTTTCGTTGACACCACGTTTGACGTTTGTTTTGTGAGGGCCGCCCAATATAATATAATGTATTAATCCTTCTTCCAGTGGTGACGACGCAAACGCTTAAAGTTGAGGACCCGCCGGGAGTATATTATATTACAATAAACTCAATATAAGTTGGAATAAGATACCATCATGATCGTTCGATTCTGGAAGAAAAAAAGTCCGGGCGGGTCTTAAGGGGCGAGCGCAGCCAACAATCTTCAAATCCGTGGCTCTTTTCGCGTTATACACCACCAACTCGTAAGTACTTTGTCGATACTTGTATAAGTACAGGACGTCTAATGGACAGGGGGAAGAATGTCTCAAAAACCCCAACAGGAACACCAGTCTGTACGAAAAGATATGAAGGAACGAGAATCGAATCCCCCCCCTTTCCAATCCCTTCCGTTCCAACGTGGCCTATGATGCAAGTTATCCCGAGATCTTCAATTGCTCCTTCTAGCATTACAACGATATAATGTACGATGGGAAGGAGAGGTATACAGAAAAAGAATGCTCCGTTACCAGACTTTGACAGCCCGTCCTAGCGCCTGGCAGAGCCGTTTCAGATCTTTATGGGCTAACGCCAATCATCGGCTTGTCGCCTGTGATGGGACAATAAACCTCAAACTTCGGGCTTCAGGGGCGCTGCGGTTCCACATCCCTGTCCAACTATTTTTCCACGCTCGCATGTGTCTCAAGTTCCGTCTCCGTAAATCGAGTCCAACTACCTATTACTTTGGCAGAGGACGTCATTATAATGTTGGGGATTCGATATTAAGCAAAATGCACATTTGGTCAATCGTCTTTCTACAAGCGTTAGCGGTTGATTCCGTGGAACTTGCAATGAATTGTGCAGCGTCGAACGGAAAACCGAAGCAAAACTCCAAACGCCGGGGTCCCGTGGAAGGTATCGATGCAAGTATTCACAATTGTCGATAGATATTCGCTAGATCCCGATCTATACTGCAGATATTTATCCGTGGTAGACACTGCAGACGATAATATCAGGAATCGGTATCGGATAAAATTTAAAACGCCATGAGACCAACACTCATGCTTTATTCATGCACGATTCTCGGCAGGCGCTGGGTCCTTATCTTCCACAGTGTCATGAAGTTGTTGGAATTTACCTGAAAGCAACACAACGAACCCGCGTACGATCTGGCATACGATCATGTCCCAACGTGCTGACTTTTGTTTTTTACGGTTGGGATTTACACTATTAATTACCCTTAGGTACCCGTATACTACGTAAGGTCGCCATCCCCTTTCATCTACAGACAGGAACGGCATAAACCCTGTTGGCGACTGACAACTCTGAAACGCGCCGAGTCCCCAGACCCGTACGTGGGTCCTTTTTCGGTGCCTGTGAGAGGGCGTATGGTGTTGTACGCCCGGATGGATATACAGACGTTAAGGTACCGCCGGTTGGAGTAGTTGTCGGTGGGAATCAATGTAGATACTATTCGTTTTTGGTGCGCAGCTTGTCCTGTAGAAGACATGTGAGATTAATCGGAGGGGTGAAGAGATCGCTGACTGGATATAAGAGCTGCACTTTCTGTAATGTACGATCGTCTTTTTCATGAGATTAAAGAGCAAAGGGGTGCTCAATTTTCATATCCTGAGATATCTGGAGACACATATGAATATTTGAAGCTTACGGAATCACCAATATCTAATTTCTATCAAACCCTTCCATGCTGAAGGAACCCTTGTAGCTAACACTATAGCTAAATCAAACGTCTACAAAACGTGCTAAAACGGCCAAACCTTCGTCACCAATGTCACGGTTGAACACAATTCAATCGTTGTAAAATCCTCGTCCATCGCAATTGTACGCTCCGGCATCGGTTTTTCCTTCGACAACATGATACGAAAGACCCCAATATCCGCCTTGGTGAAATCATTTCCCCCTCTTTATACCCGAGTGCGGCACAATCTATGTATTCTCATCGTCAAATTTGCGTTCGAAAGGCCTTGGTACGTTGTGCCCACCAACGAAAGTAAGTTCGCCCCGTCGGGCGCTCCCTTGCGATCGGGTTACTGTCACGCAGCTGTGTATGAGTTTAGTATCACCTCATCCGTCAAGCCTTTCTGGCGATATATGTAAAAAAGTAAAGAAACCACCCACCGTGAAAACTTTAAATTCTCAAAATACTTCATATTCAACATATTAATGTCCCGGTCCCCAAACTCACCAACTCCCATCCCATACTTCGTACACGTCAGAACCCCCATACCGTCCATAGCCACCGGTTTCTCCGACCAAGAGAGATAATCATTAACAACAAAATACTGTTTCTCACGAGGGTATTCCGTTTTAAAAGTCGTGCCCGGAGTGTTTGGTGGAGTTTTGTGATGGGGATGGACCGCCAGCCCGCGAAGACTGGGTAGGCTTTCTTTTCGCCAATGTTGTATTCGGTCACGAACCGGTAGATCCAGTCTTGGGCATTTACGAGGCGCTGATGGAGTAGGCTTTTGAAGTTGGGCCGGTGTTCCAGGCGACTATGATTTTTAAACCTTTGGAGTCTATATGTGCAGATCGGATTTTGTATTCGAGCTCAGGCCCGGTGGGAGATATATATTAATGAGACATACCAATCGACCCCTTTTCTCCCCATCCAGGGCGAACCCTACAAACTCGAAAAATGTCAACCCAGACTTCGGCGATGCAGAAGACGGAACGAGAACCAATAGAGCACAATGGATAGACCAAAAGATCTTTGCAACACTGGACGAACCCGATCTATTCAACACGACTGATATGATTCGATCACAGTAAGTGGAGGCGGTGAATCTGAGGAAGACGAGAAGTGATAGATAAGTCGAAGGGCTACATTTTTTTTCACATTTATAAATTATATTTACTAGAAAGGGGACATGCGCCACGGTGTGTGTTTAAGAAAAACCCATCTCGTGCGCTTCATCGATTCCGGTCATTTCCCATATTTCCTGCTGATGAGCCATGGGATATGGAGAAAGCGCCCCGCGACCTAGACTTTACCATTTTGATGTACAATATTAAATTTAAGAAGAAATATTTTTAATGTTTAGTATTAAATATTTGTTTTTATAAATAAATAAATATTTATATTTCTAAAAATGGACATCATGTTGATTATACAGTAGTAAAATTTTCGGATATAATTGAAAAAATAATACCCTTTTTTGATAAATATCCTATTTTAGGAACTGATGTTCAAAGGCGGCTTGTAATAAGAATAGACACAGATAAACTAGGCATGTATCTCCAAAAACAATAGCAATACGGATATCGAATACGGCTTGCGTTCCCGCCCCCGATTAAGGACCTCGGTACTTGAATAGTGTAGCAAACCCGGGTACGGGATGAACAGATGATATGCCTCTTTCTTTGTCTTGGAATCGACCGGTCTGGATATTCGAAGATCACTAAATAACCTGTAAGGCAGAATTTATATGTCACTCAGTCGGCGACGGACTCGGTCTATAAATTTACCTTCTGGAAATTCTCACTGCTTTGCAACATTTCTGACATACCGTTCAGGCTAGCCGCACTGCGGCACACCAGATCCCGCCCAACCATGACGGCATAAGGCGAACCGGACCGCCACTTCACTGCCTCCAGTCACAGCGACCAATTCTACCCGGAATAGCATCTCCACTAGCCCAATAAGCTTATGTGAGTACTCAAGAAGAAGATGAGCCCCAACGCAACATCCAGGCCAACCTTTGTTGCAAAACACAGCCTTGGCACTATTTTGCAGGAGGTTCCGCAAGCAGCTGTGATGCAGGGCCATTGCCGCTGTCTTTCGACCCCCAAGCGAGGAAGCTAAACAAACATGATATATGCCCGGAGGTTTCCCTATGCAGAGGCGTGCTTGGCTTCCATTTTGGCATCTTTCGCAGAGTTGAGGCTGTGGTCGTTTGCGTCCGGTTCGTCCTGAGACCAGTTCAGCCGGGCCTGCGTGCCAGGATAGCTTATTTTGGGGTGCAACCAAGCCCGCGTGGGTCTCGTCTGTGCTTGCAGCTGGGAAACCTGAGCGGTTTGCAATTGCGGGAAGACCACATCTTTCTTCACCGAAGAATCGAATCTCCATCCTTCCATAGATTAAGCACCTCTTGCCGATACACTAGCTGACCTCCCTGCGAGCCTGCACGGTCAACCCTATTTGTCGGTGAGTTTCATTCCAGGCCAGCCTTTTTATTACGTGTTTGCTCTAATCGTACCGTCATGGTAGTTAGGAAACTGTTGCTCGGAATCGCTATCATAAGCGGACCGGTGGGGCTCCGTCCGCGAACGCTACCCTTGACCTCACGACCGCTTATCGTGAATATCATGTGGTGATAGTGACGAAACCGAAAACCCCAATTCGTACCTTTCCTCTCGAGAAAATACACTCCTCTTCCGGATAATTCCCCTGATCCAACATCGAAGACACACAGGCCCTGGTTTCCTGCTCTTTGGTCAGGTCTCCATGAGCTTCGGCACGAGCAACTCGTCCCCAGATCCTTAGTTAGGTAGAAACGGCCACCACAACCAAGATAGCAATCGGTCTGCAGACGAGTCCAGCCGGCCATCCCTCATGTTGCCCGCCAATGGACCGCCACATCGAGCTCGTGGCGTGTCCACCTCCTTTGCGCCGGAGCAGCAGCATCTAGCTGCCGAAATCGACCCGGTCCTCCAGAAGATATCAGAACCGTTACAATCCGTCGCCGCCGTCCCCGATAAACTTCCACAGCTGCTTCAGCTCCGGAGTAGCCTGAAGCAACTGCCTGATGGATCGTGGCAGGAAGTTTTCCGGGTCCTGGGGGGATTCGACTCTCTTCTGCAGGCGTTAACGAATGTCGCTGGCTTCTATAGTCTAGAAGATTCGGAAGACGTTAGATTGTGCCTTTTTGATTACCTGAAATGCGTTTTCAACTTACTGTCCGAGAGTATGGTGGGTCATGTGGGGAACAAGAGGTTCTTTGGCAAGAAGGTTGGATTCGACGCTTTGCAGCGTGGATTGGCAGCTACTGGGGTTCCTGTTATCGCTCCCGATCTCCTCTTCGGCCTGTTGTTCGCCTTTGGCATGAATGACGAGACCTTCGCGACTTTCATCATCCGAGCCCGCCGAGATTTGCCAGAATCGGATATCGAAACGGCCAACCACGTCCGCGAGAAGACAAAATCTGCCTTCAGTGGAGGAGATCTTCTGCGCCATGCTTCTATATTACCGGTTATTGTCAACTTCTTCAATATACTGGAGCTGGACAAAGTTACCTCGATTGCCATCTTGCAGGCGATATTGTCGCTATCCCAATCCAACCAGTACAATCTGAACGAGGTCCACAGGAGCGGGATCTTGTCGACGTTCATCCTACCCAAACTATGGCTTGTCGATACTGATGACGAGCTCCAGCCGATATATTCCGAGATTGCCTATTCATTAATCGTGCTCGGCGTCAACATCCCCGACGACGCAAAGGTCATATTCAGAGAGGCCATTGATAATCCGAGTGCTGCCGATTTTCTTCTATTCGGACTGAAGCAATCTCGCACTGCACCGCTTATCCAATTCGATTTATCACTCCATGGCTACGCCTCTGTTGAAATTGCAACTCTTGGCCGCTCCTTCCCGCCCTCGAGTGGCGGTTACACTTTTGCGTTATGGGTGTACATTGATAAATTCGACGACACTGTTCATACAACACTCTTCGGAGTATTCGATGGCTCGCAAAAGTGCTTTGTGCTAGCATATTTAGAACAGGAGTCCCACAAACTCATCCTCCAGACTTCGGTCTCTTCGGCTAAGGCGTCGATTCGGTTTAGGAACTTTGTGTTTGAGGAGAAGACCTGGTATCATATTGCTGTGGCACACCGACGTGGTAAAGCTACGAGCGCGGCCAAGGCATTATTATACGTTAACGGAGACTTCATCGAACAGGCTAAATGCTCGTATCCTTCAAGTCCGCCGACGAATAATGTTCCAGTTCAAGCGTTCTTGGGAACACCCGCAGATTTGTCCCCTAGGATCGGACACGGGGTCCTCTCATCGAAATGGAGTGTTGCGAACGCTTTCCTATTCGAAGAAATCATTTCCGACGACTTGATCGCGGTTCATTACAATCTTGGACCCCGTTATTACGGAAACTTCCAAGACTGTTTGGGTAGTTTCCAGACGTATGAGGCCAGCGCTTCTCTTAACATGCGCAACGAAGTGATGCATCCCGGAAAGGAGGAGAAGTCGGATATCATATCTGCTATTCGACAGAAAGCCTCGACTGTTATGGGAGAAAACAAAGTTCTGCTGAATATTTCTGCAACTGCAGTGCTTGATGATACTCATGACATCCCGAACGATACCAAGATCTTATCGGAGAAGATTAGTCGCCAGGCATCGAAGAATCTTCAAAGCTTCGTGCGTAAGGGCCCGATTGCTTTGAATGGCGCTGTACCGTTTATCAGCGATGCACTCACTTTACCGCAAGGCACTGCTGTAATGACTGGCGAGCCTATCATTCTTTATCCAGGCAGTCTTGATAATGCTGCCTGGAAGATTGGTGGCGCTGCCGCTGTGACTTTGAAGCTTGTTGAAGCTGCAAAGACACCGGAAGAAGTTTGCAAAGCGGTGGAGATTCTTTTCGAAACCATCAAGAACAACTGGCGGAATTCGGAGGCCATGGAGAAGGAAAATGGATTCGGAATTCTTGCATACTTGCTCCGAACTAAAGAAATCAATGGAGTCGTCTGTAGGCAACTCTTAGATCTCATTCTCAACTTCGTTGGTTACAACGGTGAACGCCCAGAGGAATCGATTTTGGTAAACCCGTTGGCTTATCGTGTGCTCCTCGTGGACTTTGAGCTCTGGAGGAAGGCCGATATCCCGACGCAAAAGGCCTACTTTGCACAATTCATCGTTTTCGGATCTGGTAGCATTAACCATCGTTTTAATGCAAAGCGTCTTCTCAGGATGAGAATTGTCAAGAAATTGATACATGCTTTGAAAAGCGATGCATTTTCGATGGAAGTCATTCCTGACTTCCTGGCGGCTTTTAAGTCTCTTATCAGTACCAACTTCTCGGCGGAGACTCTACGGTCTTTGTCTCTCTTCATTACGTACTCGCTCTACTCTGGTAGCCAGATTAAGAGTTTGCGACATAAGAAGAGCACCTTCGTAATGAAGAGGACGGATTCGGATGGGTACTCGCCGATATCGTCGTCAAAACGGATTAATGACTTCGGGTTGAAGCGACAGGTTGGGTTGATGATGTTAGAAATGTATTCAGAGCTGCTCTGCGAATCTTCAAGCACAACTAATATTATGAAGTTCGCCCGGACGGTTACTAATAGAGTGAGTTTGATCCTCCTGACGTTGACTCAAGTTCTTTCTAATATGGAGCAGTGGCTGTTATACCTCTTGGACGACGGGAACTCGAACGTCATTGTATGTGCCATGAAGATTCTCGCTCGCATACTTGTTGTTCATGGACAGAGTTACATTTCAAAATTCGCTGGCAAAACGTCCGGATTCCTGGTCCTCAAACGCCGCCTTAGAAAGTGGTGGCGAGTCCCGGAGGTCTGGATGTCTGCCTTCTCTATTTTCCTTGGAGTCGATATCGCAAAGGTGGATCTTACACAGCCGCTTGTGCTGTACCACCTTATAAACACGTTCAAATTCGACGATAAGGATGGAAGGTTCATCTGTTCCGATATGTGGGCCGTCATTGCGACAATGTTGAAAACTGCTGTGAATGATATTACGAAGAGTCAGCAGGAGGCAGTACGCATTCAGGCTCCGAAGAATAGGCTTCTCAACCCAGAGGATGCAGAGAAGAAGCATAACCGAAGGAGATCTCTGTCTTTGGATACGCAACTTACTCTGATGACTCTCGGCGAAGGTGTGTATTTCAAACCTTCGATTGTAGGCGATTTGGCTAATTTAACGATAGTTCGTGAGCCGGCTGACCGCCCACCTGCTGATGCGGAGAAGATGGTTAATGCCATTGTCCACTTCTTAGCTGATTTGCAGCAAAATTGTGTGCCATTCAAGGAATTCTGCTCTGGAACTGTATTCTTGAAAGAGATCCTCGACATCCTCTTCCCTATCATCTGTGATACTGATCAACTTAGTGCTGAAACCGAGCTCGATCTCACTCTTGCCGATGATGCTGAGGATAAACTTCGCCACGGGCATTCTGCTAGCCAGACCAACATACTGCAAGCTACTGGCTCTGCTGTATGGTCGACTGTTACGGATAACAGTGCAGCCAGGGCAATCCCATTCAGAAGGGGATCATCGTTTATCATAATCGATTCCGATGGAGCCTCTGCAACGACGCCGTCAGGCTCTCGTCTTGTGCCTGCGGTGAACGCGACGTCCATTGAAATTGCGAAGGTTAAGAGCGGTGCAACAAGTAATCAGTTGGTTTCGAGTTTGGTGGATATTGTGGTGGCCGTGTTCAAGACGATGTTGCTGGAGAGAAGAGAGTTTGCTGGGTTTGGATTGGCTACTAAGGTATGGATTTTTGTGTCAATAGTCATGAGGTCTCGAGATCTAATGGTTCTGACTTTGAGTAGATACCGCCAGGCACGCTCGACCAACGCATCTATTTCGAGTCCTACATTGTGCGGAACACCCTTTCGTTAATGAAGAATGATATTGCGCTTGATTTGAAGCTACTGACCGAGCCTCGCATCTTGACAAACTTGGGGAGAATGGCGTATCATCTCTCCCAGTCGATAGCTGAAGGTACATGATTACAAACTAAAATTGATCTATGCGGTAACAAAACTGACAAAATATGTAGGATGGTTCGCTACTGGTGGCCCACAGCTCCTCGAGTTTATCGGCGTGATTTTAGAGTACATAGAACGTCCAGACGTCTCGAGTATCAAGAGCGTGAGACTCTGCAACCAGACAATTTTAAGCCTTCGCACGACTTTCATCAAGCTACTATGGCGCCAGTTTTCGGCACTCGTGAGCATGGAGGATGGGGAAGCTGCTATTGTCGAGTTCTTGCAGCAGCTTCTCATCTGGAACCAGGCTATACTTACCACTGAACTTCAGGATCTGGATACCATTCGTATATTCTCATATTTCCTTTATGTTTTCCTTACGGATGAAAAGAATAGCATTCGTACTATTAGTCTGCAGCTGCTTCGGCTCGTCCTTACGAGGAAGTCTTTGGAAATTGCACAGATCTTGATTGGACCGAAGACGCCCCCAGAGCTCAAGCCGACATTGAATGATATGTTGAAAATTTCTGATCTTGTGAGTAACATTTTTTATATATACACAGCATGGTTATATGCGTACGAATTTACAAGGCTAACAATTAATCTAGGATGATGTCCAATCCTTGGAATGGATCGAGAAGCATCAGAACGAACTCGACACCTTTTTCTTCGGAGGTTTGGCCCAGACATGGGACGCTTATGTGTCAGATGAAAACAAACGTGTCAAGGAAGCAGCTCGTGCTAGAATTGCCCAACGTAAAGACAAACTAAAGGGATGGGCTCTTGAGAACATCAACAACGAGGATGCGTATAATAAGCATAGGACGGCATCATCGGTGTGGACGTCGAATATTTACGCTGGAGAACATCTCAAGTATCAGCGAGCATATCAGGATCATCAGGATAACGTTGCGTTTATGATCCAGGTGCACACTAAACTCAACAGGGATTTGACAAGGCCTTGTGGCTTGCTTGATACTGGAGAACCTCAGAAATGGCAATTGGATATTTCTGAGGGCCGAAATCGTATGCGCAAGAGACTACTCCCAGATCTTCGAACGCAGGAACGAGAATATGGACCAAAGCAGAGGGGAACGGAACTGGCGATAGGAACGCCAGGTTCCAATAATGGTCCTATTTCAAATACGCCGCCGCCACCTCTCATAGACGACGATCGCCTGTCTCTTCGACCCGCTACCTCCGATGCTAGAGACAACGGAAGCATGATTAACGGGGGCGATAACATGGAAGACGATTTTGAGCTGGTCGACGACCCGAAAATTGACGACGAAGAGTATGAAGATAAGAATCGAAAAGTCTTACGCAGTCTTCAACACGGGGAGGTCGTGCAATTCGTTAGTAACGTGTCTCGGGTACTAGGTCTTAGTATTTGCGAGGGCTTGTTAATCCTTGGACGGGAAAATTTGTATATGATTGATAATTTTTTCCAAAAGTCCGATGGGGAGATTATTAATGTCTGGCAAGCGCCTCCGTCAGAGCGAGATCAGTATCTACAGACTATTGCCGGGCTCGATGCCGAGAAGTCTAGGTCGACTAGTGCGGAACACGATACGAGGCAATGGGCTTGGAAGGAGTTGCTTTCGGTTTCGAAGCGGAAGTTTTTGTTCAGAGATGTGGCCTTGGAATTGTTCTTCTCTGACGGGAGGAATTACTTGTTGACCACTATGACGCAAAAGGACCGAGATGTTCTTCATTCGAAACTAGCCGCCCGTATACCCGCGAATCAGCAACCGCAAATCGGCGGCAGGCACAATGAAGAAGCTTGGTTAGTTGAGACTATGGGTCAACCTGGTACTGGGCTCAGCCCTATCTCCTTCGGCGGGAAGCTTGCAAATGTCTTCCTGGCTGCTTCTGCAAACCCGGCCACGAAGAGATGGCTTAAGCATGAGATCTCAAACTTCCACTACTTGATCTTGGTGAATGCTATGGCCGGCAGGACTTTCAACGATCTCACTCAATATCCTGTCTTCCCATGGGTGTTGGCAGACTATACCAGCGAAGAACTTGATCTGACCAATCCAAAGACTTTCCGCGACTTTTCGAAACCCATGGGTGCACAAACACCCGAGCGTGCCCGTGAGTTTCAAGAGAGATATCGTGCATTTCAAGATCTTGGTGATAGTAAAGCACCACCGTTCCACTACGGAACGCATTACTCATCTGCCATGATTGTATGCTCGTATCTTATCCGGATGCATCCATTTGTGGATTCATATCTACTGCTCCAAGGTGGGAACTTCGATCACGCAGATCGGTTGTTCTACTCCATGGAAAAGGCGTGGCTATCTGCTTCTAGGGATACAACAACAGATGTTAGGGAACTGATTCCCGAGTTCTTCTTCCTTCCGGAGCTTTTGATAAACAGCAATTCCTTCAACTTTGGTATTCGACAGGCGACCGGGCAAGCGGTTGATGATGTTATTCTCCCGCCCTGGGCTAAAGGTGACCCCAAGATCTTCATCGCCAAGCACCGCGAAGCTCTGGAGAGTCCCTATGTCAGCGAACACCTACACGATTGGATTGATCTTATCTTCGGATATAAACAGAAGGGCGATGCAGCAGTTGAAGCCACAAATGTCTTCCACCATTTGTCATACTCTGGGGCTATTGACCTCGGCAGTATTATTGACCCTATTGAGAGGACTGCCGCCATCGGCATCATCCACAACTTTGGTCAAACACCGCACCAGATATTTACACGCCCGCACCCACAGAGAGAGAATTCTGTGAGAAATACTACCCGGTTAGACGGCAGCGTGGAAAGTTTGATAAGGTTACCATTTCCTCTGCTGGATACCCGGGAGAAGGTGCAACAAATTGATTGGTCGCACCGTACCTCAAAGGTAGTCCCATCCTCTGAGTTCAGGATTTATATCAGCCCTGTCTTCGACAAGTACCTTGAGTGGGGTTATAGCGACGGTGGTGTCAGATTTTACGATGCTGAGAGCCGAAGGATGATTGCTATGTTTGAGCATCTTCACCAGGATCAAGTATCTGCTGTCCTGGTTGTTGATGAACAAGTCTTTGTTACTGGCGGCTGCGACTGTACTGTGACGATCTGGAAGATGGAACATAGCAAGACATTTGATATCCATCCGACCGCGTGCTTACAAGGACATTGTGCCGCTATCACCCACCTGGCTGTCTCACGTTCGTTCGGATTGCTCGTTACTGGCGACGCATCCGGAGTAATCATCGTGTGGGATCTTAGCCGGAAAACTTACATCCGGAAGTTAGGCGAACACGCTTCGATCCATTGTATCACTCTAAACGATGTGACGGGAGATATCCTCGTCAGCAGGCCTACAGACATGACGTTGTATACGCTAAACGGCGAATTGGTGCTCCGCAAGTCAATTGAAGAAGTTTGCCCGGATCAAGTTATCATGTCCACGGCCTTTTATGAAGGCGTTAGTAACGAATGGTTGGAGCGAGAATTGATCTTTACTGGGCATCGACGTGGGATTGTTAATGTGAGCCCCAATGATTACCATCTTATTGGAGTTGAGGTGTGCTGATCCAAAATTTAGATCTGGAGCAAGCAGATTGTGAATGGGAAATTTGACCTGACATTGGTGAAATCCCTACAACATATCAATCCTTATCAATCGCAAGCCACAGTTTCGGCATCGATCACGGCTATTCTACCGATGCCTCGTAACGTCTTTACCGCAGACGAATGGGGTAGAGTTGTAAGTTTCTTCCCTTCGAATTGAAGCCTTTATATCGAGATACTGACAGGATATGATATGAATAGTACCAATGGGACTGTGTCTCGAAGACGTCGTAAGACCTCTTCTTGTGAATAATATGTGAGGACTTAGACTTCCGAAAATTGCTTCAACTTGATCGTTATTGGGCGTGTTTCTTGTACTTTTTCTTTTCGTAGTGTATGCATTTTGAAGTGTGAATAGAAGCGGCAATTCTTTTTGCTTTCAATTGTCTGTACTCATATATGACTCTGTACCTGACGAGGAGATGTCGAAGGCGTTTTGGATGGGGTTTAGCCTTGCAAGTGTGTGTGAAAAATGTATTTGTTCCGTTTCAAAGCTTTCGTATATTGAATTGCAGTTGGACGCTGGGTTTGTGCCCAGACCTAGAGATTGAAATTGAGGCCTGTCTAGTTCGAGGATGTGCAAGACAGTGTGTACATAGATCTTCACGGTGAGAAACAGATGTTCAACTTTGTGAAAATTACTTATATGTATTTAAATTTACAAATTCATTCATGATAGTGATATTGTTCACTGATATCCTTCCCCTCGGGGAGGTTAATAGAAACTTTGGTCTCTCCCCTCTAAACTAACATCTCATCACCATTGATATCCTCTTTTTGCGTCTTATAATACTTATTTCCGTTTAAAGTACTCTGTCGGATTTTACCTTATGCACCGAATATACAGATCTTGAATGTCTAGTCCCGAAACGAGAGGTAGCACTGCCGCGGCCGCCGCGGCGATTCGAGGGCAGAGCTCGGACTATTATGGCCATGGCCATTCTAGCTTTGGGCCGATGGATTCCCGCAGATTGTCGTTATTCCCAGCAACCCCTAGGTAAGTTTTCTTTTCGACTGACAGCTTGCGAGCAGATGCTAAATTTCAGATTATAGTCGAAGCAGTAGTTGTGCGTCTAGTATTCGATGTGGCGTTCCTACTAGAGCTTCGGAGTTACATTCAATTCATCAAGATGACCCAATTTCAAACCGCGGCCGATATTCTCGTTCAGGAGTATCCAGAAGCCACTCGGCTGCTTCTACATTCACGCTCCGACGACCTACCTTTGGCGTTGCCAGATCCGCGTCTATCAACCTCAAACGACAGGGTTTGCAGAGTTACTTAAGACGAACTCAGTCTTTGCATGCACGGGGAGAACTTGTTTATGTTGAGCAACCGTTCCGGATGGAGGAGACACCAGGCTTTCTTCCAGCTAGTTCTCGACCTGGGCGTAGCCCGACTTTGCCTATGCCTCGAACTTTGTGTGATCCGGACGCCTTAGGAACAAAGAGGGCTCCAGGGCATGGAAGATGGTTTCCTGTTTCTTTGGAAATCAATCGATATCTTTTTGAGAAGGCTCGTTGGCTGGGACGACGGGTTTCTCAGTCTTTCCGCCGATCCAAAGTACCACTTCAGAATGTGCCAACTCAGCAGGTTCATTTTGAGACGAAGCACTACGAGTCGACGCCATACCGGATGTCTTCTGGTTATTCTGACACCGAGGGCTCTCAGTATGCGGATACTGTTGTTCATAATCGACTTTGGGAGAATCAAAGCTACGTTACTAGTCTTGACAACCAGGAAGATTATTTCACCCGTGCTCCGCTATCAAAAGTTGATGGTGTTGCCCCGAGTGCACCCATTCGCATGACGGTTGTAGAGCCGATTCCCGAGGATGAGGAACTAGAACCAACTCGAGAGGGCCAGAGAGGGTTTACACCATTCACGCATCCTACGGATCTTAACGGCGTTGATTCACGACGAGTTTACAGTGCGCTCATGAAGAGCCTTACCCAGAAATTTAGCAATCGAGGCCCCGCAAATGAAACAATTGTGGAAGAAACCGAGCCTCAGGATGAGGAAGAACCTCGACTGAGTCGACTCTCAAACGAAAATGCTCGACCACCTAGTCCTAGAGTTTTAATGGAAAAGAGTCCGGAGAATCGCAAGCCACTTTCTGAGATTGTGCTTCGTACGAATAATACTATTGCTGTTGTTGAAGAGGAGGAAGAGACTGCGGTGCCACCTACGCCGATTATTAGTGTTGGGGTTAAGTGGATCAGATCTGATGATGCACCTTTTAATCAGATTGCTCAGCAGCATGAAGTTTGGCAGGAAGAGGCTGCAGTAGGGAGCCGTGACGAAGCTGTGGTAGTCGCGGCGTTGAGACAGTTAAACATTTCGAATGTTGAGAAAAAAAAAGGAAGATATGGCGGGACAGGCGAGGTATCGTACTGCTGGTGGGAAGTTGCAGGAGAATAAACTAAAGGATGAGGAAGGGAGCGAAACCGATGAGCACGAAAAAGTGAAAGATGGTGGTATGGAACCGGTTTTTATTTGATATTTTACAGTTTGTCTTTCCCTTGGATTTGAACTTGGAGTTTGAGAATGGTATACCCTACAAGGTTGTTTGGGGGTAGGTTTTCGTTTATGGATTTCTTCTCTGTCGATTCGAGGCTTTTTACATTTGAGCTTTGGATACAAACGTGGCAAGCTAATAGCAACAACGGTTTTGTATTTGCTGCATGCGAACGACGTATCTTGAGGCCCGGAGCCATAACATTAGAGGCTTATGCTTCTTGTTGGTTCCTTACGTTTTGTTGTTCTGATTTTGTATTTTCTTTGTCTATGGGCCCCGTCATGTATTGGCGTCTGTTTACTGGTACAACTTCGTGCCTTCTTTTGTAGTAGACAATTGTAGAAGCTAAGTACGCTCGATCCTAATTGATTGGACAGTGGGCATTAATATAACTCGAGGAGGGCATCAGGGCGAAGTTGCGTTGTTTTTCCAAATTACAACGTGGCTTCGAACCAGCAGCTTGATATAATACCGTCTATTGATGAGAATTTTCCAATCTATAGCTTCTGTTTCTAGCGAGTGGTTACTTGGGTTGTGAAGAAGATGCTAACGTGGTTTAAGAGCCTTAGGGTTAGAACTCTTCGAATGACTCTTTCCTGCCGCTTTCGTCTGTATCCGGCGCGATAGTGATCGGAAACTATCAAATATCTTTTCGTCAGAAGCGTGCAGAAGTAAGCAATTGCCCATAGCCATGGGGTTGGGGAGGTCAATCAAACATACCATTCTATCTTCGGCATCTGAGAGCGTAACCGGTAATTATCGCTGCCCTAAACACTCTTTGTTCTTTAGAATTTCGATCGGCACCCTGCCCTCGAATCGCAGATGTACTGGGTAATGTCCGTAACTGCTGAGACATATACATCTGACTAAGCCCATCATTTGGGGTAGGTAGCCACTAAGTGGTTCCCCTCGAAGTAGAGGACTTGCCATTGCTGAAACTCTCATGATGAGCCTTTTGGATTTTCCCCAGGGGAGGTACTGCAGAATTCCCAACCTTTTGCCGTGCCAGTCACAGCCATATAGGAGAGTTATTATTCTCAAGCTTTTAGCGTTCAGCAATCTCATCTTAGACGCTACCATTTCTTTCATACCATCGACTGTGGTGTGAGCGGAGAGCGGAAATTTGTGGATACAGAAATCCGAGTACTTAATCTACACGACAATAAGGGACTCTTGTCTAATATTTAGTTTTGAGGCAGCCTGAGACAGGGCTTTTCGCGGGGTCGAATTCCCAAGCATTCTAGGGGAGAGGAAGGCGAAGACCGGATAATTAGGCGGGTCCGCAAGTTCGAATTTTTGAATTTCGGGGTGAAATAAGTAGAACCCGTACTGAATACAAGATAAGTATGTATCAGCACGTGCTTCGAACCTAGGTAGTTTCTGCCCTGCGAATAAATTTAATTGCAATTGAACATTTTTACATGATGATCGTGTATGTATGTATGTATGTATGTATGTATGTATGTATGTATGTATGTATGTATGTATGTATGTATGTATGTATGTATGTAGTGGGGGCGTTTGATGGGTATATCCCGAAAAGGGCAGGTCTTGGAGTAAAATACAAAAAAAGAAATACAAAAATTCCTTATTCGAACAAACTTTATTTATTAGCGAACAGGGAATATAATATAGCCTGATGAAACTTTTTCAACTTATAGTTTCCCTCGTTAGCTTTACTGATATCTGCGTTCATAGCTGGTGGACTAAAGGGTATCCCGTCCGCTCTGCCTTACTCAAGCCCCCAAGCGGGCGCTCAGTAGTATAGTGGGTGACCATATGCGAATCGCGCCTAACGCAGGTAAAATACTTTTTTGCTTCTCAACCTTTTTTGCATTTTTTTCTTCTTTCTCTCCAAGGCCTTGCATCGGCAGATGTTTTGATCCCTGGCAACTACTTCTGTCGACATACTTTTTTGTTGCTTTAGTGAGAAATAAATAATTTTGACTTCTTTACTCAGTTGCTCGACCAAGTCCCACCGTCGCACGTCCTACATAAACACTTATAATAAGCTACGATGGCTATAGCTAGCGCGCTATATAAACAATGAGCACGGATCTTTACTAAGATACCCAAGATCCTGCCGTCTAAATCTCTATTCGTTAGTATCGACTTCTATCTTGATTTTTGGTGGCATCAGGGCTGCTAGTTTGGGTAGCCGTTGGGTCGATAATATCCATACGCAGTATAGTTGGGTACACAGCCATTCGTATGGAGCCGTCTGACATGCGGCGGCTCTTAGGGACAGGGGTATTAGCAATGAGGGGTTCGTTACAAAGAAGAATCCTGCGGCTCGATTTTCTATAAAAAGGATGGTATCCCACAAAAAAAAAAGAACTGATTAGATTGTAAATACTAGTAAGATATCGTTGTGGCCTTCATCTCTAATACACATAGATTATATCGCTTGCTATCATGGAACATCTTCTCTTAGTTGATACCACCCTTTTCCCTCCATCTACTTTCCCTCTCATAGGAGAACAATGGGACGGCGGATCCTTCGAGGGGTATCCAGAACGCCGTCAGTTCGATACTACCACACATAAGTTTTACGCTGAGGACGTAGAAAACAGTCCTGGGGCGTCGTATGCATTTTACCAAACATGGCTATACCTTGGGCTTGTTTCCGATGCCTTCTTTTGCGAAGACCCGAATGAAGTGTTTCTACGACATGATGATGATATTGGTGGTTTGGTGTTGACGACGGAAAGGCTTGGGGAGGTGGTTAATAATTGGAAGGCGACTTTGAACTCGATGGATTTACCTGATAAAGTGGGAGAGATTATTAGGTCTATCCAAGCGATTCGGAAAGTACACAATGAACTTAGGGAGATCGATGTTCCGAATCCATCCGATTTTATTTTTTGGTTGGAAAATATCACTCCGGTGGGTGAAACAGTCAGGTTTGCGATCGCCCTTCTCTGCGACGCTTTGGGGTATTCTATCGCTAGCATGTGTAGTCCGGATTTGGATACTCAGATCGAGAAGTACAATTCGAAATGGAGTCGAGAGGACGAGCTGCCTTACCCTGAGTACCCTTATTTCCGATGGGTAACTGGGAGTATACTCGATGAAGCTATGGATCGAGCGCTGCTTTGTCCTGTGGAGAAGGCACAGCTAGCGGACTCTTCGCCTGCGTTTCTTTGTTATTTGCTATCGCTTCCAGAGACGAATCGATATGAGGGGCAACATAGCAACTGTACCGCGACTAATTGTGTGGGAAATAACATTGACGAGGAGACGTATGTTACAAGGCATGTTGACGAGAGCTGTGATTGTGAGCACGACGGGCCTGACATCGAAGATGTCAAGAAATGTCTGAGGGATGGCCGCATTCCTTCTTTAACAATTTCCATCGTGGATGGGGAGTACAAAGGCATGAAGGTAAAACCTCAAAAAGTTGAGCAAGCAAGCATCTGGAGATATCATCATGGAAAATCAGGAATTGCAAAGTCACAGGATTACATTGCCTTATCTCACGTCTGGTCTGATGGACTGGGAAATCCGAAGGCGAATACCCTGCCCCGATGTCAGTTGAAGAGACTGGCTTATTATGCGAATTATACGATGAAGGACGGGAGGGCACGAGGTATGAAGGGGAATTTTGAGAAGGCGTTTTCAAAGCAACATTCTTATGCGAAAAGAGCGGGGACTGTTTGGGAGCAAAGCGGAGATATTGAGTGTGCGATTTGGACGGATACTCTTTGTGTGCCGTTGGAGAATGAGTATAGAAAGTTGGCTATTAAGACTATGAATCAAGTTTATCGCCAGGGTATGATAATCCCCCCATAACCTTTCAGCAGGACCGTCAATTCTAACAGCATTATGACAGCTCGATATGTGATGATTCTGGATGCGTCGATAGCCCGCCACGACTTTTCCACAGACGAGGAGCTTATGGGCCGTATTGTTCTGTCGACTTGGATGCGGCGTGTGTGGACATTGCAAGAAGCTGTCATCGGACTGGAGAAACTCTCGATTTGCACTCGAGATCAGGTCATTGACCATATAGACGCAGTAGAGCGACTACGTGTAACAGTCAGTGAAGGAAGTCGGTCTCTTATCAACAGCGTCCTTGTAAGCGTCGCAATCCTTGGAGACGATGGATTCGTCGGACTAAATGGCGCCGTCGCAATAATGAAGTTTAACTCCCTCGGATCAAAAATCCTCAATGGAAGTCAATCATACAAGGAGAAGGAACTCGAGCAAGAGAAGTTTGTGCTCTTTATGGAGCACTTGTGGACGTTGATCAGTCGTCGCGCTACGACGAAAGAGGAGGATCGGGTCTTGGTGGCTTGTAATATTATGTTGAAGGACGTTGGTAAGGTTCTCAAGGGGGAGGGGCATACGGGACGCATGACGGCGTTGCTAGATCAGTTTGACGAGGTTCCTGCTGGTACTATCTTCAGAACGGGCGAGAGAGTTCCGATTGATGGGTATCGCTGGGCATGCCATAATTTCAAGCTTTCAGCTTGGGGAAGGTTTGATCTCGAGAACCCAGGGAAAGTTACGCCCCGAGGGTTGCTAGTCAGGTTTCCGGGTTATATCTTACCTGAAAAGCCCACTCAACCGGACTTTCCTCTGAGGGTAGAATCCGCCGAAGGGGAGGAGTTCTATTTGATAACTTGCAGCTACCAACAAAATACAGGCCAGTACCTAACACCTGAAGACTGGAGTGAGGTTATAGAAAGAAATTCTAATAACCTTGCTATCATACGGTCTGATGGGGCATCGTTTACACACTCGATGTTTTTGAAGGATGGAGGAATGGTTCCTTGCGAACAGAGGAGGGCAATTTTGGTATCTATTACAGAGGAAGAGGGTGGGACTATTTATTGTCGGTATGAATCCTTTGTGTGGTTGAGTAAGGCTCCTGGGCCTGAATATGAGCCGCTCTTATACACAACTTATCCGACGGTGGTGACGAATGACCTTCAGTCGACTAGTCAACAGTGGTGTGTGGGTTGAAGATTTGGATATGGTCTTGGATACGGTACATGCGTTTGAGTTCTATATCGCTATATAGGGATATGTTTGGAAATTAATGTAAGCGAAGTTGCCTTGTTAGGGCGGATCTCTGCATGTATACAAGCTCTATGTAATTAACAATACACCTCTACATATTATGTAAAATTTCATTCGATATGCTTAATTTTTGGGTAAACTATGGGAAGAAATTTAAGGTTAACCGGCTTCGGGAGGGCTGTGTACGAGGCAAAACTTAGCCGTCAATTACTGGATCCTAAACTTGCACTTGTACATACATTGTGCAATTGTGATCAGCTATAATTGTGGAACTGCAGGGGGCGGCAGAACATACATCCATGCACAGCTTACTTACCCCGCATCACCACGGGTGCTTGGAATGGATCCTGCCACACAAGCTCCTCAGGCCTCGCATCCCTGGATATAATTCAGACTCACCACCCTCAAATATCAAAGGTATCATCTTGTTCAAGCAAGCTAATTGTGTTGTTTTTGTTGCAATTCTTTCCATCAAAATGGTCCATATTCCGCCAGCGACCTTCAGACCATTTCTTCATGAGACAGATGTTCCTTGTCTCTGTGACTATGATTACGATGGCGGCGACTTTGCTACCTATCCGGAACGCAGGGGCTTCGACAAAGAGCTCCTTCTTTCAGGAAACTTCACTGAACATCCTGAGGATGAGACCGTCGCCTTCCTCCAATGCTGGCTCTGCTTTGGCTTGCTTTCTGAGGTTACAAAACAGACATTTGGCATATCTGATCTTACGATTACCAATTCCGATGGCCAACTAATCATCGATTCTGAAAAACTCCCCGAGATCGTCGAAAAATGGGTGCGATCGAGCTCTGCCCGTCATGGAGATACATACGACGCAATTCTCTCTGAGGTAGCCATTATCGTCGAATACTTTTCCCCACCATTGATTACCTGGCAAACCAAGTACGGTGCAGAATTAGAGACAGCAAGTGCCATTGTCAATACTCAAGTTAGCATCGTACCGCCACCGATTGCTTGTTCACTCGCTCTTCTTGCGGCATCAATACAGACCGCATACCGACAGCAGCATCAAGAACAACCCTATGTTCGGTTCAGTCGACCTGCATCAGACGCATTCGGAATTCCGTCTTTGATTTTTCAAAGGTTCATCGCGGCGGGGTGGTGTATTAGCGACGTCGCGAGGTTGTCAAGGACGTATAGTGTTACGACGCTGTACTTTGCTTCGAGCTTTCATAGGGATGTTCCGTCCCCTGATTTTCACGAGCATTGCGATTTAGTCGCTTGTTCGGCTTCTCAGGTTGATGACACGACTTATGTGACTAAACATGTGGATGGAAGCTGTGGGTGCGACCATATGGAGTCGGCGCTTGATGGTGTTAAGGAGATTTTGGATGATGGTGGGATTCCGGCCACGATTGTTAAGGGCGATATTGCAAGCGGTGGGGAGAAGGGATGGTTGGAAGCCGTTTCGTTTGAAGATTGCAAGGCGGTTGCGCTGTCGCATGTTTGGTCTGATGGGCTTGGGAATGTGAGCGCGAATTCGATACCGGAGTGTCAAGTACGGCGGCTCAAGGGGTTGATTGATAGGCTTTATGAGAGTTCACCTTCGAAAAACTCATTCTCCGGATTCTTTAAGAAGAAGAAAAACAAGGAGATCGGATTGTGGTTGGATACGTTGTGTATTCCATTAGAAAAGGAATATCGAAAACTTGCGATCAAGAGAATGGTGGATACGTACGGGAAATGCGACCGGGTGCTCATGATTGATGCGGAACTTACGCAGATATCTATGGATCAAATTCCAAAACGGGAATTGTTGATTCGGATTGCAGGATCGAATTGGATGAGGAGGATGTGGACCTTACAGGAAGCGGCGTTGAATATCGAGCAGTTGTTTGTTCAATTCGCAGATGGAGTTCTGGAGTACCATGACGAAGCTGTGGCTCTTACACGCTCGTGGGAGAGGCGAAAGTGGGCATATGAAGCCATCGATACTGATGTGGGGATTCATGATTATGAATTCGCTGCAATGCACGGTGCATATACGAAGGATAGTTGGCGTTCCGCGGGCCAGTCTGCTGGTTTGGCATTATCGGGTTTCGCTGGGAGGAATACCACGAAACCGGGCGATGTTTACTTGTGTCTAGGAGGTATGATGGATTTGGATGTTATGGAGATTATCAAAACGCCGGAAGACGAGAGGACGCAGAAGATTTTAACGATGATGAAGTATTATCCTAAGAGTATCATCTTCTCGCCGGGCCCCAAGGTGGATACGACCGGATACGGATGGGCTTGTCAGACTTTTTGGAAGTCAAAGGTTCTGAGTTCAGCTTTCTCGGACGCTATGAAGCCAGCGGAGATGACGGAGAAGGGTTTGAGGTTGGAGTATCAGGGTTATGTGATTAAACCGGTGAAGTTATCGGAGGGATACTTCATCATGAACTCGAAGAAACAGGGTTTGTGGTTCAAAGTTACCTACGATCCCACGGACCCGGTTGGGATAGCAGACAAGGTAGCAAAGGCCGAACATGACGAAGGAACGATGGAGCTCGGGCTTATCGTCCCCGAGCGGGATGTGGCGAGAAAGGGCCCTGGTGCGGGTAGCCCTGCGCTCTTGGTATCGATCTATAAACGGGCTGGGTGGAAGGATTCGTTCAAAGATTCAGAAAATTCTACGGCGATCTATACGAAAGCGCTTTGTACGGTGTTCCTCGCAACGGCTGGTAGTGCGGATATCCAAGAATATACTGAGGCAGGATATGAGGTTGCGGATGGCAAGAAGCCCAATGAAAGTGCTAATACGAGTAGCGTGATATACCAAACCCAGATATGGTTCATTGCATGATCGGCTAGCTTATGGATAATCTTAGGGTTAGAGCTAGAAGGTTAACAGCATTGAATGTTCGAAAGTCACCGTTAGACCCGAGTTCGATATGATTGTACATACATAAACGACGGCGGGCTTCTATGTTGGAAATTCACCATGTATTCTCCTCTCTATAAATCTCGCAATAACGCATAAAAATTTTGAATTTTTCTCACCCCTTTCTCTTCGAGTCTCTAGATACAAACTCCGAGCTTATGATATCATGTCTGAGCTAGGATACAGTACCAATATGTACTAACATTTCGTCAGAATGCAAGCTAAAGGTCTGAATAGAAATTTTCCGTATGAGCGTTCAAGCATGTATTTTTAGAACCCCTTGCCCATTCTCGTAGCTTTCCGAAATACTAGAATCCAATTAGCTCTCAAATTTGTAGATTCTTTTGCCTAAGTTTCTCGAATTCTCAATGTGGCACCCTAATCCGTAGGCTCGAGTTTCCTACTTGGGATTTTGCGTTAACGTTGTAAATTTGCTAGCCTAAAATACCACAAAGCGGCTCCAACACAGGTTGCCTAGTGTCGAGACTGAAAGCTGTTCGAGATATCGAGATACAATGCAATGTTGTACCATGTCTTTCGATTCCAAGCTTCCAGAAAGATAACGCGAACTCTGAAAAGACGATCCAAACTCTTTCAAACCAATCTCGAGTTGCTATTTATAACATTTTTCAAGAATCTTATACTCCCAATTAAAATCTTTGCTCACAAAATATCTAACGTTATGGAAACCCACGAAAGGAACCGGATCAACGTTCCATGACGCCCGCCAACACGTTAACACCACACCATATGGTCAAGTGAGCATTCCATAGGCGTAACGGAACACTGACTGCAACCTCATCTATATGCATATCGCTTTTTTTCACGGAAGAAAGCGCAGATGTAGCCGAATCGGGTTGTTTTCTCATATCCTTGCATTGAAGAATATTTTTCTTCCGATTAAGCTTTTTTTGGTGCGAGACCCTGTTCAAGACTCGACTCTGTTGGAAAAGTTTCTTTCTAGGGAAGGAAGCACAGTGATGTTTCATTTATGACGATTGCGTATGCACGAAGCTATAGCTGGTTTGGCCGGGTTTAGCTAGGGTCTTATAACGTTGGCTTACAAGGGGGTATGGGCGAAGATTTGGTACATATAGAGCGGGAAGGCGCCCTTGAGCATCGTAATTCTAGAAGTTCTCATCTCACCATCATCACACATTCGTTTACGACAGCAATAGCCCATAGAAACATCTAATATCATATCTATTCTAATATCCATTCTAATTCCTTCAAAAATGCAACTGAAATATTTCCTCTTCACCACCCTCCTCGCAGGTGCGGCTTCCGCCCTCCCAACGGTCAATCCAGATCTCGCTCCTCGTGCTCTCTGCACCCCACGAGACCATACGGGCTTCCTCGTCCGCATCAACTCTACTGACGATCTAAACGACAAGGTCGTCTCCATCGCCAACGGTGTCGTTGGTGTTGACCTCCTCAACCCTGACTCCGTTATCTGGCCCTACTCCGACGGCAATAAAATTTATATGCCCGGCCCAGGCTATAAATACCTTATCCCTGGGTATCTCTACTCCACCGGCGATGGTACCAGCTCCTGTGGGAAGCAGTTGAAGTTCAGCAAGGACTTGCCAAAGAAAGGGCTCGTCCAAGCCGATGTTTTCTCGACTAGCTGTGATATTCGAGGAACGTTTTATTTGACTGCTGAGGCCGATTGGCACTGGCAAGCGTGCCCGAATCCTGCGGGACAAGGATGGACTATTCACCACGGAGCTAAGAAGGCGGCGTGTAGGGATGTTAAGTTGAAAATGGTTTATGGACCACCACTTTAGAGGGCTAATGTTCTGAATTGGTGTGATGATGATGATGATGATGGTGATGATGATGGAACGGTTTGGAATTGGGCCTATAGCATTGTAGCATTTGTATTAATTTTTTCTTCTTGTAAATATATAGAAAAGGTAATGTTGGTGGACTATCGCGGTGAAAAAAATATAATACGAAGTTAGCATCTACATTCGCCTGTTTCTTCATAAGCATTTCAACTAAGAATGAAAACCCGGTTGCTATACTAACAACCCTGTTTTTGCAAAGTTGGTGTGCTGCAGTTTGAATACCCAAAAAGTTAAATGGATCTAAAATGTCCGCCTCCGCAGGAAATCGAGCTCGATTTTCTGCACCTGCTTTTGAAATTGAAAATGGTCATGTGCCCGTTGAGGTGGTTGTAAACCACGGTACCGCACTAGCTATCCCGCCCAGAAATCGCACTACATAGCTAATTCATATCTATTCCCTGATGAACTACAAAGCCACCTAATTAAAATTTAGAAACCCCTACTACGCAGTTGTATAGTTTCATGTAGTCTAGGCTGGTGGGAGCTTAGTCAAAACTTCAGAAGCCTTTGATACTATGATTGTTGATATTTGGTATTGTTATTGGTATTTGGTAAGCTGCAGACCAGATATGACCATTCCATACAAATCCTAAGTTGCTAGCTACCTAGACTACTCTCTTCCCCTTTGCTCCTCAAGCTGACGCCAAAAATACTAAGAATCTAATAAGGTAGTTATCCCAAACAAATTTACTGGGAGATACCAATAACACCGCAAGCTGGACGACCGCCAGCATTTCCAGTAGTCAAAGAATCAGCGTGACCACCCTTTCCAAGATCATCAGTACCAGCGTGGACAACGACAGTTCGCTGTAATCAGTTGTGTTAGTGGATTAGACCTTTACTATGGAGGACGAGACTTGAAACTCACTCCGAGGATGCTGTTAGGTCCAATCAGAGAAACTTGGCTGTCGGTAATAGTACCCTTGGCGACACCGGAGCCGTCAGTGGTGACGTTTCCGAGGTCACCGACATGGCGGTTCTCGTCCGCTGGGGCACCGTGGGTCTTTCCGAAGGGGTTGACTGGTTTATTGCGTTAGAATGTATCGACAAAGCGTAAAGAGTGTACAACTTACAATGAGGACCAGCAGATGTGCAGCCGTTGGTGTTGTCACCGAAAGTATGGATATGGAAGCCACGTTGGGCATTTGCATCGTTTCCAGAGATCTCATACTCAATGGTGGTTGGGGAGGACTCAGACTCCTGGGTGAAGGTGACAACTCCTGCGACGTTGGAGTCTCCACGGAGGACGGCAACTAGCAGATGTCAGTTCCATGCCATTGGGTACCAATCGCGTCGGAGAATTAATTCTTCATCTGAACCCGTACCTGCTTTGACCATTTTGATTTTTTTGGATTAGATTACTGGGGAATTGCTGGACGATTCCGGGGTCAACGGTTAGCTCAAACTGATAGAAACTGGCGAAGAGTATGGCACCTGGAAGACTAGTTCCGGGAAGGACAGGTTCATATGCAGGTGAGGGGGTTTTTTCCTACCGACAATTCAAGTTTGGTATCTCGAAGGTGGACTGATGAGAGAGTTTCTGCAGGTTCGAATTCTGGTGGATGTGGTGGTGGGAAGGTGTGGGATGGGAAGTGACGACATGGTATAAATATGCCCCTCCCTCGCACAATCACTTTTTTTTTTCTCATGCGGGGCAGCTCTATCGTCATTATTATTAAGCTTGGCCCAGACCCTTTTTGACATGGCTGATTACAATTACAGGACAGGATAGATCTAGGGGAGAACGGCTCCAATTGGATACCCTGGCCGAGGCAAAGAAGCAATGGCAGACAAAGTACCGACCCACTTTATTTACAGCTATGCCGTTGAACTGCACTGCAATTGGCGCCAAATTCGGTTATGTGCAGGTTTGGAGCTGCAGCTGACTCGCACAGAGTTCGGCCCGGAAATCTCGAGGGCGATTTGGCTTATAATTCGGCTCATAAGCAGTTTTACTTGGGCCTATATGCACCCAAACGGCTAATGGTAACAATATGACGCTGATGTCTAACGACATCGATATCGATATTAGTCTAGCTCTGATTATAATATAATCGTGGCCGTTGACATCATGGCCACGTTTATCGCGGTTATACACAATCGAGCTATCGAAATTTGCGTTGGCGTGTTGATTGCTGCAAGCACCTCCAAAACTTCAACACAAGTCGCTCCGATGAATTCCGCCGACGTCCTCGGAGACCTACGTATCCTCCGCATGCGCCTAGGCCGTGCCTACTAGTTAATCTACGTAGTGGGAAGGGTTAGAAGACCGGAGTTCGGCATTTGAGACCGAAAGCGCGGCTCTGAGGATGCCTTGGTGGCGGATTCTCACCTTTTACAGAGCGTGCTTACCTGGATGGTGCTAGGCATATCGCCGGATTGAACATGCGCAGGCCTGAGGCACGAACGTCAGATATCGATATTTTCCTACCTAATAAAAAGGAAATATTGAATGCAAGTGCAAAATGCAAGTGAAAGCTCATAAGCTTAGCTAAGTGTTTGAGTAGCGTGCTGCGCCAGAATTTGTGCGTAGACTCCGCTACTTCCTTAGAAGGAATTGTGACAGGCACCTACAACCAATCATGGGGACTTTCGGACGCCCCAGGCCACAAGTGACCCTGGAGGGGGTTATTTGGACTCGGATCCACGGAGGGCAGCTGGCAGGTACATCACCAGATTGTTATTTTTCCACAAGGTAGCATCGACAGAAATATTGTAGGTGTGCATCGAGTTCAAATACCAATGTTTGATATCATGATATATCACCAATGCACACTAGCTTCTGAGACGACCAGGAGAAGCAAATTGCGGCTACTCCGTGTCCGTCCTGAACAACGGTAGACGCTTGTCCGTCCGGATGCAGGGTGGGGCGCCTGTTAATTGATTGAAGGGTGCAGCACATGTGCTTATGTATGGAATGTCTTAGCGTAGGCTGGCCTCGGGATCGTGCTCGATAAGGACGACAAATCCAAATCCAAAATCTAATATCCCAAAATACAAATCCGAAAGACAAGCTCCGTCAGATATAGAATAGCTGGAATATGTTTTGGTCCTTTAATCCGTAGCACCGGTTCGTATAAGTATCTATGATAATTAGAGTATTAGTTAAGATGTCAAGAAACGTATGATATGTAACTTCAGGGACCGCCCAAAACAACAAATGTACAGGGCCGGCACATTCGCTCCCTTAGTTGGCCCGAATCATGCGGTAAATTATAGGCAGGCGGACCAGTCTCATCCAGATTAAATCTGATACAGCAGCAGCTTTGACAGCCTCAGCTCCGTACGCAGTCCACACAGAGTACATATATCGTACAGACTGTGTACCAATTAGGCCGTTAGTTGAAGAATCGAATCCCACTTGCCGTTAGCTGTAATTGTGCACCTGCTGGGCGGCTGTGGTTGGTTCGTCTGTGCAATAGTTAACTGGTGGTGCATGGTCATGGTTATGGTTCTGATTCTGGTCATACAGCAGAAGGAGTAGTGGTTAGTGTTCTCCTCCCCAGACAGCTCATCCATCCACAAAGGTCCATCGATTTTTATCCCGCCTAATCATCGACTCCTCAAACCTCACCCTTAGAGGTCTCCTCCTTACCCTCCTCTCCCTCATCATCCTTCCAGCTTCACTCGGCTTCGTGTCGCCCGTTCGTTTCGCCTAGATACATTTTGCAGTATCATTTGTTAACGTTCTCGGAGGATTTCGACTAAACCTGTTCGGTCACCTAGGAGCCTGATTTTTAAGGTAGACCTTTTAATTTATATCGTCTTACACCGCAGACCGTTTTTGTTGGGCGACTCGCTCGACCATCCAGCCCAGCCCAGATGGCGAACCTTCAACCTCAGGGCGGAGGTGCCGACCCAAGATTCCGTGCAAGGTCACCCAGCTTTGGAAGTGGAGATGATAGATATTTCGACAGTTCGGGGGGACTCCAGCAGCGGAACGGCGAAGATTTCTACAATCCCAATTTCTACGATCGCAGAAATGAGGGCGCGGCTTCACCCCCGGCTGCTTCGGCCTATGGAGCGCCGCCGTCCAATATGGCTCTTTCGCAGCAGTCCCAATACGTTCCCACTCCTCCGGCGCACTCGAGCGGCTACCAGCCGATGTACTACCCCCAGAACTCGACCACTCTTCCCACCCAGCCGAACATTCCACCCCCTCCTCCTCGTCAGCCTTATGGCGCCACTGGTCTTCCGGGTACCCTTCAGGCAGGAAGCTCGAGGCCGCTACCCGGTCTCCCTACTGGATTGCCATCCCATCCAAAGGTCGGATACAATCCAGGCAATCATCTTGGCCGTACGATGTCCATTGTGACTACGACATCGCCAACTCAATATCAACAATATGTCCCACAGTCACCCACTGTAAATGCTCCGTCGTATGCATCGGCATTTGGTATAGCTTCTCTGTTCCTTGCCTCTGTGATCGAAAGCGCATCTATTAACTCGTTCTTGTAGCCAATTCTCAGTATGGTGCATCTGGAGCAAACCGGCCATATAATCCCGCTTTATACGGCTCGAATGTCCCCCCCCCACCCCCACCTCCCCCGCAGCGTCATAGCACTCTATCAGGAGGTTATTACCAACAACAGCACCAATTACCCCAGCCTCCACCTCCACCTCCACTTCTGCAACACCAGCAGACATATTCGGTAGGTTTCTATTCTTTTATGACATTTGCCATGATCTGCTCGCATGTCTCCTTCCATGTGCTTTTACTAACAATCTTCTCAATAGACATATTCTAATTCAACCTCGGGAGCTCCTGCATATCAACAACTCCATTATCACCAAGCCACACAGCAGCAACAGCCTGCTGATCCGTACCCTAACGGAGAGCAAGGACAATGGGACTATGAAGATAAGGACCAGGGTGATTACAGAGCTAGTTCCGGGCAGCGTTATGGGTCAACTTCCTCTCAAGGCCCTCAGTCCCCAAACTACTACGACAATCAGAGTACTCCACCTTCACATCACTACCAAAGCTATCACAATGAAGGAGGAGACTACAGCAACCCACTTCCAACTCCGCCCCCGCCCCCAAAATCCCACTCACCTCACGTTGACTCCCAGTATGGCAGTTCAAATGGGCAACGTCTGAACCGGCCCCAACTCAATACCGGCAATGAAGACCTGCCGCCGAGTCTCCCTCCTCACGGGCCTACAGACACAGCCGATCGTCAGAAGATGGAGGAAGACGCGAGAGAAGCTTTGTATGCTGATATTGAGAATCTCGTCTCTGGAACTGGACCACCATCCGGAAGCGGCCAGGCTCCACCCTCGGCTTCGCAGTTCTCACCTGATGTTGATCTCCTCTTCCAGAGAGGAGACGCTTCGCAGCCTGGCGCTACAGGATTGCCTTATCCTACACATGCGCCTGGCGCCAATAGCAGCGATGAAGCAGCGGCAGCCTGGGAAGCAATGCGCGCAGACGAATACCGGGAAGCACAAGACAAGTTAACCAATGGCCATGTCGCAACTTTGCCACCAGATGAAGACCAAGAGCCACTCTCCGAGGTCCTTGATATGCCCATGGATCTGAGCGGCTTCTCAGGTATGGGATTTTATGATCGCTATGATGACGAGCCTTCGTTCCCGAGTTTCAAACCTGCCGGTCAGGACAACGTCGCACCCGTGCTCCCTGGTCATAAAGGGTCTGCGGATCTTGGTAGAAGTAATACCATGAACACGGTGAACACGGCGACGACAATGAATACCGTAACCACGAGTGGTGATTTGAACAGGAGAGATACGACGAGTACCACTGCCACTGGTGACTCAACTCTCTATGGCGACTATGTTTACCCCAACCCCGAGTTCGATGATGGCCTTCATCCATTCGCCCCATTCTCATCCGCCGCTGCCCGGGTTGACACCTTTGGTACTGGTGGATTGGCAAATCCAGAGAGACGGAACAGCTATCAAGAAGGTGATGAATACGAAGGCTTCGCCACGGGTCCCGTTAAGACCGTTATCACTGCTGATGAGAGCGACGATGACGAGATGTATGCCAGTTTCATGGAACCGTCATTCTACCCCACCCCAAGTGAGTTTTCGCCTAGGACTCTTTCAAGTGACGGTATATTTATGAAATATATGACAAACTAACCCCCTTAATCTAGGTTATGAGTTGAACCGAACCAAGTCCGATAGCAATGCTACAGGAGAGAGTTATCTCCCAGTCAATCCAGACGCCCGCCTAAAAAGTAGTTTGAGTCTTAACTATCCACACACAAGCACAAGTTCACTTGGTCCTGCCCGATCAAAGACAGATGCTTCTGCCCTGAAACCAGCTGGGGCACGGCCTCCGGTTTCGAGACCTGCAGCTAACCGTGCCTCAGTTGCACAATCCCAGATCTTCGATGATACCGCACTCGGTGCAATCGACCTTCCTTCCATCAAGACTCGCAAATTCGACCCAGAGAAGCTGTCGAGCAAGGATTTCAAGAAATGTGAAGAGCCATGGGCTATCAGTCAGATTTTTGCTTGGTTGCAGATGATAACTGAGGGCGAGGAGTTCTTAAAGGAAAAAGGGATCGCGGAGGCTATCGTTGCGTTATTCACACACAAAGTCCCCACAATGAATGTTGCCGACGCAGAGACACTGGCCACCCGGGTGCTAAAGACCCTTTGGGAGAACGATTGCCTGGTCAGGGACGAAGAATGGGTCAAGTGGACCGCCGACGCGGAGGTCTCTGGTGTTGTCTTCCAAATTTCCGGCCGTGGATGCTATGCACCGAGACTCCATACCGACGATAACGAGGAACTCCAAGATATTCCCGGAAGATGCTACTCTCACCTCTGCGCCCGTACCCTCAAGAAAATATCCCTATCCGCTCACCCCGAAGATAGGGAGAAGAAGAAGGAAGATTGGGCTACCTTCTGGCAACTCAAGGCTACGGATGTCGAAGGTGTTAACAAAAAGGAAATCGAGAGACAGAACAATCTCCATGAGGTTGTTCAAACCGAGCAAGAATATCTCGAGCATATGCGAGTCCTTCGGGTTGTCTACCACGATCAGCTCCAAATTGTGCAGAAGCAAAGCCATATTATCAAACCAAAGAACTTTGATCAATTTATGAAGGATGTTTTTGGCAAGGCCGAGGCTGTTCGAAAAGCCAATGAGGACCACCTCCTACCCCAGCTTAAGTTCCGCCAGCGAGAGCAAGGCCCGTGGATTGTCGGGTTCAGTGATATCTTCCGCGAGTGGATCCGAAGAGCCAAGCCAGCGTATATCGAGTACGCTGCCGCTTTCCCGTGGGCGGATGCAGTCGTTCGTCACGAAGCCGAGAAGAACATATTGTTCCGACGATTCCTCGAAGAGTGTCGACAAGATCCACGAGCTAGCCGTCTTGAATGGCAGCATTTCTTAAAGAATCCAATCACAAGATTGCAGAGATATGGCTTGTTGCTACAGACCATTCTGAAGCATTCGCTCAAGGAAGGTGACGAGAAGGTTTCTCTCCAAGCAGCAATCGACGAGATCAAGGCCGTCACACTCGAGTGTGATGCAAGGGTCGACGAAATGACAAAGAGAGTCACACTTGCTGACCTTGGAAGGAAACTCGTTATGAGGCCGGGAATGGTTGTTGATCTCCGTCTCGAAGAAAAGGGCAGAGAAGTCATCTACCAAGGTGACCTTCAAAGAACCGGAAACCGGTTCACATGGCTTGAGACTCACGCCATTCTCTTCGACCATTACCTAGTCTTAGCGAAGACCGTGACAAGGAAGGATGTGGCTGCTGGTCCTGGAAAGAACAAGCACGAAAAATATGATGTATCCCGAATGGTAAGTTGGGCCTATGTATCCCAGTAATCATATAATCTCTAACACAAAATCATTTCCAGCCGATACCTATGGATCTTCTTGTCATCGAAGACTCCATAAACGATGCGCCGGTTGTCAAGAGCAGTGTAAAGATTATAGGTCCTGCCACGAAGCAAGTTCAAGCTGGACCTGGTCAACGCCCCAGTATACCAAACTCTTCCACTCCTGGGCCTAATAACCTTACTCACACCCAAACCTCCTCATCGCTTGGCTCTGCGAACTCGCCCGCATGGGATGCGAAGGACAAAGATAACGTGATGTATCCCTTCCGAATCAGGCATCTTGGAAAGGCGTACAAGGGCGAGGATAATACATATACATTGTATGCTCCATCGGCAGCTGCTCGGGCTGATTGGGTAGAGAAGATTATTTTGGCGAAGGAGCGCCACGCCGCGTCACTGTTCCGACAAAATGCCGAGCCATTCAGGATCAGGATCATGTCTGATTCCGCTTTTGGCTATGAAGCTGCCTCGAGTGCCACCAGTCCTAAGGACGTTAATATCCGCGGTACACCGTTAGATAGAGCTATCAAGGAGGCTGAGTCGCTCTACTCTGGTCCAAAACCTGCTGTCCTAACGAGAGCTCAGGTTAACTGCGCCACTACTTTCCACACCGGTATGGGATATGGAAAACAGATGGTGGCTATTGGGACGGACGCTGGTGTTTATATTTCTGATTATGAGAATCCACGCGGGTGGACAAAGGTACAGCAATTCTAGAAGAAAGACTTTCACCACACGAACTCTGCTAACTTTGAATCACTAGGCTATCAATTCCATCGCCCGTGTCACTCAGATTGCAGTCCTAGAAGACTTCAGCCTCTTCCTTGTCCTCGCCGATAGGACACTGATCGCATATCACTTAGACGTGGTTGTTCCGCCTGCTGGAGGTGTTCCAGTTAGCGAATCCGCCAAACGAGCGCCACAGAAGCTGTCGGGAGGCAAAGACGTTGGTTTCTTCGCCACAAGTCGGATGAAAGATCGAATGCTCGTTTTCTACAAGCGCAAAGACGGCTTGCATTCGACATTCAAGGTTCTAGAGCCCGTATTCCATAAGGCTACAGAGCGCAAGAGTCGGTTCTCAAGAAGAGGGACCACGGAGTTCTTCCGTGAGTTCGACGAGTTTTACATTCCGACTGAGTGCTATGGAATCAGCTTGTTCCACTCGTCGCTTTCGATTCACTCTTCTAAAGGTATTCCACTACCCTTACGTCATTCTCCATAAAGAAAGTTTGCTAACTATTCGGACAGGTTTCGAAGTTATGACACTAGACAAGAAGCAACCATGGTCTATTCCAGAGCTGAAGGCGCCTCATGTGCAAGCTATCGCTCTAAGAGTAGGCGGTCAAAGGCCACTTGGCATGTTCAGACTATCAGATATCGAGTTCTTGCTTTGCTACGAAGGTAAATATTCTCTATTCACGCGTTTCTTTGGGATTCTCGATTAACAATATCGTTTAGAATGTGGTGTCTACGTCAACAAGCACGGTGATGTTTCCCGTAGTGTCATCATGGAATTCGTCGGCAAGGCCAAAGCTAGCGCACATTATCCACCCTATGTACTTCTCTTCGACCAAGATTTCGTGGAAATCAGAAATGCGGATAACGGTCGATTGCGCCAAGTCATTGCCGGACGTGATGCAAGGTGTCTCGATGACGGCCAAGGCGGTGGAAGCGCTGGCCAACGTACTATCAAGTTGGCCATGGTTCATCCCGAGATTGATACTCGACAGGTCGTTGTCGAACTGCAATTGAACGAGGGACAAAAAGATTAAAAAGTCACGGGTTTCAAGGGGTTTATTGTTTGATGTCGTTTTCACCGGCTGTTTGCTGTATATTTCCGTACAGTTTTTTTCCAACCGCATTCTCATTTCTTTTCAACCTTTCTCATGAAGTCCCCTTTGCTCTCCCTTTTCTTCTTATTTACAGGCGATACAGTGGCATGGATATGATTTATGGCTTTTTTTATTGGCTGTTTCTTTTGTCGACAAAGTTTTTTTGTGGTATTTTAGGCGGTTCCATTTCTTCTAACCCCCTTCTTTTTAATCTTCTTATATCTTGGCCTAGCACTTCTTCACCGTAACGGCGACATTTAAATCGCATGGGGACTATGGATTCTGATCGAATTGTATTTTTTTTGGACCAAAAAATTTGCAACATATCGGTTTTGGCGAGCGGGGCATTTTATCATTCTATATGGAAAGAGAGGGTTTTTTTTCTTTCTTCTTCCTTGATTTTTCAAATCTGAACCTTCGTTTGGTCGGGCTCTCTATCCAATTTACACCCGCCAAAACTTTTATGGTTATTCTCTTTGGGCTCCATATTTGCTACTACCTAGGTATGATATTTTCATGTACACCGGTAGTATTGTGTCATGACGAGGGAATTAATGGTGAATTTATTCTTATGCTTCGTTATTGTAATGTCCCATCCTTTCTAGGACATAACTGCTCCTCCCAAACCAAAAGCCAGGGAAAGTAGAATCACGATACCAATATACAAGTTGTAACCAACCGGTCCAGCATCGAAACTAGCCAGCTAGATAAACCCCTCCGAATGTAACCACCCTTCTTCACTCAACCCTGGGCAACTCAGCAATCTGATCAACCCCCTTATACACACCCTTCAAATCCAATCCATACTTCTCTTCCAAATACGGAGGACAAAACCTTCCTCCCAAAAAGTGTCTCCCCTTGAAATACTTCACCAAATGCTTTGGAGCCGTTAGGGAGATTAGATTATCTGGTGCGAAATCCTTTCCCGGACCTTCGGATGGCGGACCGTGTTCTATGTCCCATGAGGAGGGGACGTCGATGGAGGTTTTTGGGAGAGGGGAGGATTTCATGGCGGTTATTACTGCGTCAAAGGGGGGGCGGATTGTGGTGCCGGTGAAGGAGAAGCCTGCGTTTTTATGGGTTAGGGGTGTGGATTGGGGGGTGTTCGGGGGGTAGGGAGTAAGTACCGAAGATTGCGTCGACGATGTGGTCGGTTTCTTTTAACGCTCTTTCATAGTCTTCTGTGAATGGAATTCCTAGTTTTTGTAGTTGGGTTGAGAGACGCTGGTTTTATGCATATTGATATTAATCGATATACTCCCTCTTGCAAAGCTGTGCCGGGGAGACGTCCGTATACCTCGAATATCTCATTCTTCCCCTTCTTTGGGAAATATATAGTGGGTTTGTAGCCAAAATACCATACTAAGTCAGGCAAGAGAGTCAGTCTAGCTCTTTCTTATAAACCAATTCATGTGTATTTTATGATCTATCTGATACTCACAATGGCGAGCCGCGACCAGCCCGTCTCCTCCTGTAAGAATCAAAATCGTAAGTACAGTACTCGGCCTCAATTCAGTGGGCAGTACAGTAAAACCGTACCATTGTTTCCACTATATATCAATCCTAGGAGTTAATTGCTGTTCTTTCTCTCTTGTCTAAGCACAAATGATCTACGTACGGCCCACAGAGAACTAGTATACACTCTCCATTGCTGGGAGGGTGTACTTTGTAAACTATTCATTTCACACGCGGACAATTAGTATTTCAGCGTCGGTATCTCCACCGAGACGTCAGTCTTGCTAGCCATACTTGCATTAGCAGCTGATAAACTACACCCCACAGAACGATGTTAGTATCCGAACAAACGATAGATGTAGTGTACGAAACGCAACTACATACCCCGCCAACTCCATCAACTGATCCAACGAATACCCTCCGGACCCCATAAGCTCCTTATCAAGCTCAATAGCTTCTTGAGCACCAAGCGTCTTAATCCCCGGCGACGACGACATATTCCTATCGGATATCGAAAGTACCGGCACAAATGGTTTTTGGGAGCCGGCGCCGGTCTGGAATACTAAAGATCGTTTAGAAAGGGTGTTTAAGATGTTGGATAGTCTTGCCGCTGCTGTTCTTTGCATTTGGGTACGTGTTTTAAATTTTTTTAATTTTTATATATATATTATATCGGAGCTGCCCGCAAGCAGTGGTTTACAGTGAGCTACGTAATTGCACCGTAATAATCTAATGGGAATTTCGGAGGTTGGGCAACGCGGGTTGCGGGGTAAAATACAACATTCCATTGGAGATCTTGAAACAGAGGCAGTATGAATCAAGATCTGTCAGATCTTTACCTAACTTGCTGTGTATAACGTTAATATAATTTACGCGAAGTTTGGAAAATTGCTATTAATCTCGAGATCTCGTGATTGAGCTTATCGTTATAGGTGAAGTATTAAATCGGTGTTATTTCGGTTTCGAGTTAATTGGAATGCAATGCAATACCCATGAACGCCTTAGGAAAGGGAGACAAAAAGAGAGAAAAGATATTATGGGAACGAAGAAAGGACTATAATACAGTAGAATATAAAGATAGAAAGAAAAACTTCTGACATAAACACAAAAAGCAGAACACCCGATTTCTAATTTTGAGAAAAAGAGCCGAGTGGGAAAAATATACAAAAAAAAAAAAGAGCATTATAGACTGAAACGGGGGGTTATTATTCCCAGCCATTATTCCATCCAAAAATACGCTATCAACTTTAAAGAGTCAAGGTGCAAAATGCTGTTGTTCACTTAACTCTAAATGCTTTGCTGTTTAATCAAATTCGTCCATATCTACTTCCGGTTCGGCATCCGGATCGGTCACCGGGTCTAACTCGGTGCAGTTTCTGTCCCTTTTGTAAAACATTTTGTATTTCTCGACTTCGGTGCGTGGCTCCCAAGATTTGAACCAGGATCCTTTGATAACGACGGGGATCATGTCTATAGCAATGGTAACGTTAATACGGAACTACCCGGAGAGAGCAGGGGTGGAAAACTCACGTCCGACGGGTATAGGAAACTGACGATGTCCAATAGCTGTTTAATGCCAAAAGTGCAAATTGTCAGCTTATGCACTTCGATACGAGAGGATGGCTGTTTAAAAAAAAAGTTGATTGAAGCAACGAACCTTCCAGTATAGCTTTTATAACGCTCTCATGCGTCGCAACGGCTATGAACATTTCACTTCTTCTTAAAAATAGGTTCTCGAGAAATATTTTAGCACGATGCAGAACGCTCTCGTCTGTTTCATCTCGGTAACTCGTCCATAGCGGGTCGAATTCGCTAAACTCCTCCTCGAACTCGAAGAGAGGGTACTTTTTCTTTAGGGTGGTGTAGGAGCGCCGGCTGCTATGCGTGTCGACGCCGAAGGATTCGCGGAGGAATTCGACGAATACCGGAGATGGCGGTCGTGGATTGCGGAAGGTGAGGTTGAAGGAATGGATGAGGGTATCTGCGGCACGGCTGGAGGGGCGATCCTCGTTAGCATAGAATGCGGGGAGGCACTACGAGAAGGATTCGAACATACCTGAGCGGGGAAGAGAGGAAAAGCTCGGGCATCGCCAGGTCCGTGTTACCAAGGTGTTTATTCCATGTTTTGTGAAGGTACTTGGCTCCTTCGATTCCGGTTGGGGTTAACTCTGCGTCGATCTAAGAAACATGATATCAACATGCCGTGTCCGATATGTCGAATCTTCAGCCGCACAAAGCTCAAAACCTACCCACTGGGCCGTTCCGTTCCCATCCTGCCGTGTCCAGAGACAATCCCATGATTCTTTGCCATAGAACGATTCTGTAGATGTTTGTTAACTTTTTTATTGGCCTGCGATATATTTGGGCTATTGTAGTGATCCGGACACCAACCTCCCGTGTGATGCCAGCTCTCAGATGGCCGAAATAGATATAGAACTTTATATCCCAGTACGCCCAGTCTTTTCGTCAGCCTTTCCCGGTTTAACTGTAAGATCTCGGCTTGGAAATGGTCCCATTGTGTCGCATTCGGTGAAAGTTTATTCGTAATCTCGATCGAGTATTCTTGTTGTATCAATCCGAAATCCCTGATTTGGAACTACACGAACAGGCCAGCCCACAAGTTAGCCCACAAAGTTCGCACTACAAGACTTCCCGGCTTTCAAGACAAAAAGTCGCCCAAACAGAAGGTCACTACCGACGACGTTGAAATTGTCCTCCCTTGTCTCCGCCAAATCCTGTGAAAAGAATCCTTTCACATTTTCCAACTTTAGGTTTTTCCGTCGACCGGGGGCTAGGTATTTTGTTGGCGGTAGGCCGGAGAATACTAGCGGTGATATCTCGGCCTGCTTCTCAGGGAACAGTAAGGTCATAAGATAGAAGAGGGTCACGGTAGCGGCGACGAAGCTATACAATCGACGGAAGAGACAGGTATACGCGTCAGCTTGGAACTACTCTCAGACATGGCACCGGATTCAAGGTTGATTGTGGAACGTATGCACGTATGTAGATTGGAGCAGGGCTTACAAGAGTAGTCGCTGTACCCTTCTTGACCCTAAGATATTGATCATTCCGGTAGCAGCCGATGGGACAAGATCATCATCGTTTCGTGGTATGCAAGTATATGGACAGCGGAGCTAGGAGAGTTTCATCTGGAGCAGAGCTTCCGAGATCGAGAATCACGCACGCCCAGATTCCGGAGGATGCTGAGGAGGGAGTGAAGACAGGACGTGATTTGCAGCGATCGATATATCAAAATGTGGGAAAGCAAGGGGTCAGTGGCTAGTGATGTGTTGCTGGCACCAAAAAGCGGACTCAATTAGGTTCAATTGTCCACCATAGGCCGGCGCCTTAATTCGATGTATGAACGTTATGATGCTATCCGAGTTCGACGGAAGGTATGCGAATGAGGTCGGTATTTACAAGGACAAGAGCCAGTCAGGAGAGAGAGGCTGGGCAGAAATGTGTGCGTATGTTATGTATGTGAATGATTCCAGCTTCGAATTCAGGAGTCAAGGTAAGTACTTGGTAAGTAGCACGATGCACATCTCTCATAAAACCAACATAAAAAACGCATTTGAAGACAGGAGGACTCTTTTTGTTCCTTCTGGTTAATCTGTAAGACGGCTATGGCTATGCACAAGGTCAAGAACGGGGATGCTGTTGGCATTTTCCGGGGTAAAGCCGCACCCACAGGACGGGCAGCTCGACTGCGAGGAATTTAATGGCAAAATTTAAGACTAATTGACCGAGCTGTGGAGAGAGGAAGGAGCGGGAGAGATGGGAAGTTCGGGATCTTTTCAATAGCTTCTTTTCCTCGTCCATAGCTGGCTATTATTAGTGAATGGGAATTAATATTAGTGCCTAAAAATAACATGTCTCCAGCGTCTGGGGAGATTGCGGTGCCAATTGAATCTCGAAGAGCCTAGCCCATGGGCCAGTCCGGTTGATTGAGCTCAAATCTGCTTGCAATTGTTTTTCAACCGAACGGACGGACCAGTGATATCATGCAGTGTTATATCGTATCGTACCGATAGCCAGATATTAAGGGAGACGACAGGAAACGGATCTTATCAGCGGTCGGGTTTCGGATTGAGTCGTCGCCCCACGACTTTGTACTGGTACTCGCACATGCACTACATTGCCGATATCATACTGGTTCGGAAAATCCACGCCGGCTCTGTTCTCTTCGAATTCTCGATTTCATCATAGCTCGAGACAATTGTCCGCAGCAAGTCAAGCTAGTTCGCATAGTAGTAGGTAATGGAGATCGAGGCGGACCTATATCGATTCCAAGATTTCAAACATCAGTACAGAAGATCTTCTTCGTGGTATCCGGGGTTGACCGATGCTATCCAAGATTCCATGCTTCAAAAAATGGCGCCTTTGTGTCCTCGAAATGTCTGGGTGAACAGCTGGCAGGTGGCCAAAGTTAGCTGTAGCTCCAATGCCGTGGGAATAGCTTGCTCGATCTGTGGCTGGATGGAGCTTTATATCAACAGTTTGGAGTTCGGCCTGTATGCAAAATGTTCACGATATCACTCGCAGTAAGCGCGTCGGGAAATGCTTCTCCGCGCGTACATATCGTACATATCTCCAGCCATACATACAGCCCTCGCCATTTCATCATCCCGGTTGAAATGAGTGTTTAGTAAAACCCCGGGACTTCGTCAGCATCTTCTTCTTATGTTTCGTCTTTACTAGCCATCGTCAAATGTGGCCTCTCCGCCTTCGCGCTGTCCGAAGCCTCGGATCAAGAAAACTTTTTTTCTCTCTCGGTGACGTTCCCTGGATGGCCTTGGTGAGCACACCAACATCCTTGATGGGCGAGGTTTAATTTCCTCAATCGCTTGGTGGAGATAGCGAACCAAAAGAACAACAGGGGTATCTCAGCTGAGGGCGGTCGGAGATCGAGAGCAAGCCCCTGAAGCCCAATTTCCCGCCATAGGGAACCGGCTGGAAAGGTCTTCGACGAAAATAAACGGATAGACTGGGCGATGGCAACCAATGGGGTTCCCGGATGGGCAGATAGAGACCGATTTTTGACGGCGATAATGTGATACAATTGGCACAGCAAGAAGCCTTGTTGACGACATGGAAGAAATACAATTCCAATCTTTCCAATCTTTCGGACGGCACGTCCAAATTTGTTTTGATGGGTCGGATGTAAACAGTTGACAGCTTTGTGTGATATTGCATCATATCTTCAGGGTTTTGAGGATTGTATGCAATATGCAAAAGGTCCCCAAGGACCTATCGAGGCGGCCTGGCTGAGGAGATCGTGATCGCATTCTTGATCGAATATCTCCGGACGAACCAGCCCACGCGTTACGTGTTTTGCAGTGACAGGATTGTGAGACTTCTGTCAGGCATTTTGCGTTAGGCAGGATCCACCGACGCATGCATTTGCTCCGTCGAGCGTTCGTCTGCTCCAACCCCAGCCGTTGCAGTCGCAGGCGAGACAAAACCAGATACCGCCCGATACAAAAGGCAGTTTATTTGTTTACATCTACGCGGATAGATAGCAGTGGTTAGTCTCGTACTGCAGCCGTTATTTGCCATCGAGATGGCACAATGCGTGCGTGTGCGTGTGCGTACGAGTTGCATTCATCTGTACTCGTACGGATAGAAAGGGTGCATTTTTTGATGAGGGTCAGCAGCAGGAGCATGTAAGCTGTCGCAGTAGGAGGTCCGATCTGGCACTCGGCTGGACCAATCGACAAAAGTCTCTCGCCTCGAGAAACCACCACTCAAGAACCCAGTCCAAGAAGAAGCAAAAGGTCTTCCGTGAGTGGAGCAAATGCGAGCTAGTGGAGCCCAATCGAAAGTCCCTGCCAGAAGGAGCGATTCACCGTGACAACCAGCCCCAGCAAAGGAAGGGGCCCAGCCTGGAGCAAAAAATGGGAAATGGTGCTGCTGCCCACGGCGCTTTTGGATGGTGGTTGGCCGGAACCTGGGCAGGCTGGTTGCAGGTTTCTTTCTTTTCCAGCCATCTTTTAGTGGATGCTGTTAGTGCTGTTGTCCATGTCATGCATGAGCATGGTGTTTGTGGTGGTGGTTTGTGGTTGTTCGCTGAATTCGAGGTGGTTGATGGGAGTAAATAGACGGTCCGCCAGCCTCCTGCATTTCAGCATTTAAACCCAGTCCGCCCGCCGTCAACTGCACTTTCTTTCCTCTTCCCTTTTCATTCACACAACCATCACGAACCCAATTGACCACCCGCTTTTTAACGACCCTCTTCAAGACTGAATAAGAGAAGTAGACGCTCAGAAGTCACTTCTTTTTTCACGACTCCTCTTTGTAACGATCTTTCCGTCACGAAGGATCCTTCATACGGGGTTTCAGTCTTCGAATTCCTCATCTTTTCTACTTCTTTCGACTAGTACACGTGTTTACCGTGTACTTTTTGGAAGATTTAGAAATAACAGGACTTCGAGTCTAAAATCCGCAAGGACCGCCCTGGAAATCAGTCAATCTGGACTTTGACGCGAGAGTACCCATCCCCCCCAGTCTCTTTCCTTCGGCTTATAAGACGAAGGACGCAAAAGACAAGGACGAGAAGAAAGTAGACGAAAAGGAAACCAAACTCAGGAAGAGAGACAAGTTCTTTGCCGGTGTTGCTACAGTTGCTGCTCTCGGAAAAGGCTCAGACTCTTCCTCTAGCTCCTCTAGCTCCTCATCCTCTTCATCCTCTTCGGATTCCAGCTCCAGCTCCGGCTCCTCATCTTCTTGCACGGACGAATCTTCTTCAGCCACTGGAGAGGAAACCGCCTCGGAAGTCACTTCTGAAAACACCTACTCCCACGCACCTTCCCACCACGGTCGTCGTGCTTTCGCCGCTGGTGCTGCCGCTGGTCTAGCCGCTGGTCACGCCCATCACCACCACGCTCAATCAACCCACACCACTGCCCAGTCTACCGCTGGTTCTCTGCCAATCCGCGCTCACCCAAGTGAGAAGCAATTCCACACCGTCAACCACCACTCGGACGACTTCCACGTGAAGAACGTTCACATCAAGGTTCCTGAGGTCGAGACCGAAGTCGAGACCGAATCCTCTTCCTACGACTCCAAGTCCACCGCCACTTCGGAGGACTTCTCTAGCTACAAGAACGCCCCTCGCGTCTACGTCTCCAACCCAACTTACGTTGAGCAAGTAGACGTCACTTTCCCTCAACAAGTTACCGTCAAGTCTCCTTGCAAGTCCGGTAAAGCCCCAGAAGACTGCGACTGTCCACCCGTCGTCGTCGTCAAGGAAAAGAAGGAAAAGAAAGAGCCCAAGGAAAAGAAAGCCAAGAAATCTTGCCCCAAGCCCTCCAAGATGTCTGAACACTCCACCCGCCACCACCACCACGCTGAATACTTCGGCCGCAAGGTCGATGAATTCTTCCACCCCGTCGAGACAGCCAAGGCCAACATCGCCAAGTCCTACTACGCGAAGTCCAAGAAGGCCTACTCCCTCCCTGACGTTGACATCACCGTCTCCAAGAAGGTCGTTGCCCCCAAGCCAAAGGCCGCTGTCGCTTCCGGCACCACCAGCACCGACTTCACCATCCCATGCCACCACATCCGTGTCGGTGACTTGGTCATCCTCCAGAAGCGCCCGTGCCAGATCATCCGCATCACCACCTCCTCTGCCACTGGCCAGCACCGATATCTCGGTGTTGACCTCTTCACCCACAAGTTGGTCGAGGAGAACTGTGTTGTCACCCACCCATCCCCATCCGTTGTCCTCCACAACATGGTGACCCCATCCTTCAAGCAATACAAGGTCATCAACGCTGGTGAGGACAGCACCTTGGTCACTGTCACCGACAGCGGTGAGATCAAGTCTGGAATCGCCGTTGTTGCCCAGGGTGGTCTTGCCAAGAAGATCAACGAGGCCTACGTCGCTTCCCCTGGTGCCGTCCGTGTCCTTGTCATCAGCGATGGTGACAAGGAGCTCATTGTTGACTTCAAGAAGGCCCACGGTGACTTCAAGCTTTAAATGCATCGTTTCTCTTGCATTTACTTGGGGGTTGTCGTCTTTGTTTTTTTTAAAAAACTTTTAACTCATGTCGTCTTGTTTCAATTACGGTGTAATATTTAATGTCCTTTTTTCATGTCGGTAGTCAAGAATCAAACTTGGATGCACGTGTGAACCTTTTTTCTTTTCAATAGTAAATATTCGTAGAAATACTTAGACCTGAGATGAGATCCAATCTGTTGCTTGAAGTTAAGATGTGTTGGCATGTCGTTAATGTTGCACAAAGGTTTCGGATGATCGTAGACACAGCCAACTTGGGAAATGGTTGCCTGTTTGGTCGCATGGCAACTAACCTATTACCAACGCAATAAAGATGGATTTCCACAGACCTAACGGCGATTTTTGAAACTGGGATCTGGAGATCGATCATCTATGTATACTTTCCCGTCGAATCGAAATACGAAAGTACTCTACGGGAAATTCAGGCCTTGTATTTAATTGTGGCAATGCACACCTTCATGATAACAATCGTCTGCCTGATACGTCTACATTTCTTTGGCAACAGTATTTATAGAAACAGAATACAGAGCAGCGATGTGCCAAAAGAGGGGAGAACCGGTAGACATCATCGTACTCTCCCCTAAAGGATACCGATCATTCACGGATCCCTGTTGTGTACCTGCGGTCCTCCCAGTCTATTCCCATCCTTCGCCTGTGGAACTCACCAATCCTACGCCTTTGCATCTATACATTGCTTTAACCTCTTCCTCATCGCCTTCCTCTAGCACAGTCTGCCACTTCACATCCGCGACTTCACTCCCTACCCACCTCACCGTCTGCGTGTGCAAGCTACCCTCTCCCAAAGCTCCACCGTTGACCAAACTCTCGCCCTCCGCAAGAACTTGATAAATCACCAGCTGATCCTGCAAGTAATGATCTACACATCCACCGTGCTCTATCTCCTCCTGAACCCATCCCCAGACTTTCCTCGTCATCTCATGAGCCACTTTGTGCACTTCCCCTTTCTTCCGATCCCAAATCCAATCCCTTGCGATTCTATATCCGTTGCTTGTCTTTGCTACTATTAACAAGTAAAATCGGGCATTATGTCCTGAATCCTCATCCTTTACGATGTCCATGTCCACCCCCGGAGCACGGTCTTCAAACCAGACGTTTAGGGTTTCTCGAAAACTTCGTCTTGCATCTTCGGGTACGATGAAAGTTATGTCGTATCCAACAATTTCACCGGGTTCCTTCATTGTAAATCCGGGTATTGTAGTTCCTGCGGGTATGGATGGGATTACCACCTCGATTTCACCGGGTATCGTAGGACCCGTTGACCACCCCTTTTTCGATTCCGTAACCGTAATCTCGGGGTATCCGAGATTCTTTAAAGTAGGTACGAAAACCTGGGTAAAGTAATCCAACGTCGGTGCTTTCGAAACGTGCGTTCCACCCATGACAGTCAAGTGTAGCGGTGTTGGCTCTTCGCCCTTTTTGGGTCCGTTGTAGAGGATATACGGTAATACGGCTTGGAGGAGAAGCATTATACTACCTACACCGCCAATTTCGATCGTAGCTGTACGTTTTGGAGATGAGTTTCCGGGGATATCACGCTCGGTCCAGTATCTGTAGGATACTTGGGAGGCCTTGCGTTTACGGGGGAGGAAGGAGAGTTCGGTGGATTCGTTTCTTAGGTGGCCGGTGTTGGAGGAGGACCATTTTGCTCTATGGGGTTTTTATATGTTACTTTTTTTTGTGGTGGTGGAGGTTAGAACGGTGGTTTGCAAAGTGCTTACAATGTGGATAGGCAGGCGATATGTTGGGCTCGCAGACCGCCTTTCTTGCCTTTCTTGCCTTCGCGGTTTCCACGGACGTCGTGGATTTCGATAGGTTGTTCGAGGAGGGAGGAGAGGCCTGCCGCCGTGCGGAGAAGTTGACCGCCGCTGGAGAGTACATCTATCAATTCGTGCTCTGCACATTTACAAAATGATAATTTATATATACCCCTTGAAGAAAGTGGGTTAGCGGCCCGGCTCCCCAAGTGATACATCATTGCATTAGGGATATAGTACCTCTAATGTTCTCCCATCGAGACTAACGGGATCTCGCGCTGCCGCAAAATTTGTTGTGGTTTGTGGCATTTTGAACGTCCTCGGAATTCGGTGAATGAAACGGTTAAAGTCGGAGTACTTGAAGTAGAGCGGATGCTGGAAACTCCCAATGGAAGGTCTTGGTGGTAATATGGTGTGAATTCTATGCCTTGAGGCTCAGGGTAAAAACATGGGAGGTTATGCCAATTTATATCGGAGAGATCGATGCCGCACTCTGCGACGGCTACCGGAGTTAGGTTGCTTGCGCTTGCATTGGCATTGGAGTTTCGTTTGAGTCACCCACACGGCTCGCAAGGCTGAAACTAACCGTCGGAGTCATCACGATTAATCATTTGGATTCAGCGGTATCAAAATATATCCAAGTCTATTACTACATATATCTAGTAACCCAAATGGTATCGTCTACTCCACTTTACCTTTCGCAAAAGTCGCCGCCACAATCAACGGAAACACTATCGTAGCCTCTGCATAAACCTTAACCGCCTCACCTCCAATCTTAATTTTCCCCCAACTAACCGCTTCATCCGGTCGAGCGCCGGCATCACTGCCATCAAACTCATTCGCCGTATTCACAAACACTGCATAATCAGCTCCATTCCTCATCAGATTCGCATTTGCGATATGATGCTTCACCACACCTCCGCCCAATACTATGATACCCGTGCATGCCGCATTCATCGCTAGCGTGTTGATCCTCCTGATATCTTCGACTATATCTATCCGTAGCATTTGTGGTGAGGCTTTGAAGGTATGGAAGAAGAGCATATCGCCGAGTGAGCCGTCTGTCAATGCGGGACAAAAGACCGGAATGTCGTTTTTGTATGCCCAATAGTACACGCTGTCTTCGTGGTTTATTTCCTTTCCGAGTCTATGGATCACTTTCGAGGGTGTCCAATGTATTCTTTCGTCTGCCGGTAAAGAACTCGAAGCTTCCTGCTCTTCAAGCATTTTGTCTAGGATGGGTACCACCCAGTCCTCGAATTTACAGTAGTTATCGTTGGGGACGACGAGGTTCCCTATTCTGTTCATGCCTGATTTACGGAGAGTGGCGCCGTCCAGGTGGAAGGCTCCCATGTATGTCGGTGCCAGGCATTTTATGAAGTCTTCTTCTACGCCACCGGCTGTAGTAACGATTGCAGAGACATGACGGTGTTGGACTAGGTAGCGGATTGTTTCACGGAGGCCGGAGGAGATGAGGTTGGAAGTGTAGCCAAGGAAGATGGTGGGGCGCTTGGAGGGGTCGGCGGGGTCTTTCCAGGATCTCTGTGAAGACGAATCGTTAATATGTTGTTTAAAAGGTGGTAAAGAGATAGTTGTACCATTCTATCTACAACTTCAATAGCCTTCCCTAGATTACTAGCTTGGAAGCCCATGTTGCTCATGTTACGGACTATATCGTCTATAGTGATTGGACGGCCACTGTATTCGTTGAAGTCGATGCCCTTGACTTGGACGGAGCCCTCTGGCATCGGGGCCGACTGTACGAGGACAGCATCGACGGCTTTAGCTGGACCGGTTGCGCCCTTGTCTTCCATCTCGAATGTTTATATTCGACGACGTTGGGGTATATTCTTAAGTATGTTTGGAAGTAAATCGATATTATATCGCTGGGATATGTGACTACTTGATAATGAAGAGGTCGACTATCGATACGGAAGAGCAATCAAAATCAGCTGCGACTCGGAAGCTGTGCATAGCGGTGTTGATAGCGACTGACTGGGTAAGGTAGTTTGAATATAATTATCGAAGCCGGTAGATATATCGATATCTGTCGAGAAACAGATTAAATCCTTGAGACCGGCAGAAGAAAAAAAAGGAAGAGAAGATTTCGAAGTCAAAAGTCATCTCCAACGTTGTCATGTGTTGAGCATCAGGACTCGTGTTGTTTATGCCATCCCGCCGCGTCTTCCCGACTAAATCGATAGACTCTTCCCGTACGCGATCACGACGACGAACAAGAACGTCACCAATTAAGTACCTATCTCATTATGAGGATATCGGCAGCCTTGGCTTCAACAGTAGGAGACAGCTTGGTTTCTGTTCGTACTGCGAGAACTCGAGATACGACGAGTTGATACTGCGCCTAGTCGGGAACCTTGCCCTCATAATTACCGGATCATCACCAGCATCATGTCAGGCAAAGGACGGGCTCCCGTCATAAGCCTGCTATCTTCTGATGACGAAGTAGAGCTCCCAGGTATGCCCCTACCCGGTATATTTCTCCTCGCACAAGTTAATTGTATATCGATAGCTCCTCGAAGACGAGACTCCAGTTCGGAGTTGAAGGAAAATGTCGAACCAAGGCGAAGCACCTCAAGGGAACCGATCAAGGGTAAAACCTCAAAGCCGACACCGACTACGTCTACAAAAGCTACATCAGCTATTGAAAAGCCGAAACCCTTGAAAACCTCTTCCTCCTCGTCCTCCAATGTTAAACCGGCGAGGAAAGCTGCGGACCCGATTACTATCAGTTCCTCGCCTCCAGCTTCACCACCACGACAGCCCCAGTATGCTACGCACACATCGCCATATCCCAAGATATTTGGAGGCTTATCCTCAGATCCGATACTTTCACAATCCTCGCCGGTCGCACGACCGGCCCAATCGATAGATAAACCTCCAGAACCTATTGTTAAACCAAAAACTCTGCTCGAGGAGCTACTCGGAAGCAGTAGTGAAGATGGCCTCAGTGACGGCGGTCGAGTCTCGCCCAAGCGGGTTCGCGGGGCTGATACAAAGGGGAAAGGGGGAACCACCAGTCCCGTGTCTAACAGAGACGCTCTAGAACGGCTTCGAAAACTATACCCTGAGAATGAACCAGGGACGAAGAGACGGAAAGTCGGTCGAGTAGACCTTCAGATATCATCCTCCACGTCGCCCGAACCCATACCTGCATCCACCGCCCCAGGTCGAAAGTCCAAACTCACAGACGCCGAAAAGGCCGCCCGAGCAGCCGAAAGAGATACAGCTCGTGCTGCTAAAGCCGCCGAAAAGGAGGCACAAAAGGAGCAAAAGAAAGCCGAACGAGAAGCAAAGGTTCTCCAGCGTAGTGAGAGTCAGGCAATGTCTTCGGCCAATAAACTCAAGGGGTCACATGTCCAAACTACCAGCGAGATGATTGTCAACATCTCATCCGATTTCTATACATCGCCGACGGGAATACAGCTACGAGCTCTCCTAAAAGAGATAAAAGTCGAATCTCACGCACCATTCGACTCGCCGGTTCCGAATATTATCAAATGGCGAAGGGTAGTAACCGCAGAATGGGATCCGGACGGAGACATCTTCATCCCAGTTCCACGAAAGATTCAAAACGAAAACCACGTTTTAACAGTAATCCAAGCCAAGGAATTTGTCGCTCTCACAAACGCCCCGGAAGAACTTGATCTATTTGTTGCCAAAATAAAAACAGCATATCCCACTTGCAAGCCCATTGTTCTAATCGAGGGTCTTACAAAACTTATCAGCAAAAGCAAGAGTAACCAAGCTCGAGCTTATGCGGCACAAGTTAGGAACCGTATGCGAGAAGATGGCGGGAGGGAGACAGCGAGGATGGATAAAGCAGCGCAGGCTGTAGATGAAGATAATGTTGAAGATGCGCTGCTAAAGCTGCAGGTTGTACATGGGTGTTTATTGTGTCATACGCAAGATGGGATGTATACTGCGGAATCGATAGGGTATTATACCCAACATATATCGCAGATTCCATACAAGTATGGCTCTTCCGTTCCCCGGTTTTTTTTTTTTTTTTTTTTCTGAGATAGTTACTAACATGCTTGGATGTAGGCATGCAAAATCCGTGCTAAACAACGCCGCGAACTTCTGCATGGATGTCGGACAAGTTCCATCCGGGAAGAATGTAGAGGATACGTACAACAAGATGTTGCAGACCGTGCATATGAGTACTGCGGGTGTGGCGAGTGCGATCCAAAGCGAGTACCCGAGTATTCAGAAGCTTTTTAGGGCATTAATGGATGGCGGGGAGGATATACTCAAGGATATTAGGGTTGTAGGGAAAGGAAATGGGAGGGCTATAGGGCCGGCGATGTCGAGGAAGATCGCGAGGGTCCTAACGGGGACGAATGAATGGGAATTGGAGTCTTGATTTGTGTTTTTATTTTGGGACGGTGTTTACGGCTGTTGGCGATATTTTGGCGGTTTGGTAGCATGTACATGTGTGCATATTTGTATTGGACGAAACGGGTATTGGATAGTACCAGGTGGCTTATTCAGCCGGATAGGTAACCAGCTTGTTATTGTGTCAGTGAACGGGTCTACATATGAAATCTCATATTGCATCCGTTGGGAACCATAGCTCAGCTTTTGGATAGGTAAAGTACAATCAAAATAGCATATGAGATCAAGAGGTAATGAAAAACACTATATACCAGCTACGCTTTTTGTCAAATCAGTATAGAGTCCAAACTTCCAACGGCACCACCGTGTTCATGATCCCCCAGTGCAACACTGCGCTCTCCCTCTGCCACTCTCTTAACTTGTCCACCGTTGCTACCGACACAATCTCCAACTCTCCCTTCTTTCCTACCTTTTGGATGCCCCTCAGATCAACTTCGTGCTCCGGCACCATTCTCTGCTCTCTAACCCAAGTTCCCAGGAAGTCCCATGGCTCTGGCTGATGGAAATATGGTGCTACAATTTCGCTGACGTCAATGCCTTCCCTATGCCCTGGATTCTTTGGATCCCGACGAGGCTTGTGGAAAGGCGTGCAGAAGATCACCATGTTTGTAAAGTCGCCCTTTTCGGCCTCTTCTCCCTTCGGTGCTTCGAATTCGCGGAAGGCACGGCAGGTGCCGAAGACCTTGAGGATTGTCAGGATTACAGACTGGGCGGATTGGAGTTTGACGTCGCCGGCGTAGTTCTAGTTGTGCTTTTGTTAGGTTATAAATGTTATTTGAGTATTTAAAATAGGGGAAACTTACGATAGCGATAACCCCATTGGGCTTGAGGAATGTCTTCAGGCCTTCCAAGAACTCCCAGGTAAACAGATCCGCTGGTACTGCACCACCGGTAAAGACGTCGTGGAGGATATAGTCGTATTTCTCGACTTCTTCACCTTTCAAAGTAGCTTTGAGGTATTCGTTGCTTATGTAACTAACCGCATCGCCAATATGAACAGTATGATTTGACGGCAACCCGAAGTGTTCCTTTGCGAATTTGTAGACGCCAGGGTCGATTTCGACGATATGGGTCTTTACACCATGCTGAATTAGTCCTGATGCTGAAGTTCCGATTCCGAGACCAACGACCAGGGCATTCGTATCAGTTCTTTCCCGTGCTGGGGGGTCGATGAGACGAACTGCTTCAAGCATGACAAAGACGGCATAGATTGGTTCCCGGAGATGCATTGGGTTGTCAGCAAATCTTTGAAGATTAGGATGGGATGTGAGCCAGATTCCACCGAGGATGCTGTGGTCACATCTAAGGAATCTGTAATGTTGCTGGGTGTTCTCAATAACAGATAGGTATCCCGTATTTGACTCCATTCTTGCAACGACAGTGTGATTCAATGGTGCGAGGTGTTCTTTGAGCTTCTGTACACCCTTATCACCCATTACACAGCGAGGGTCGAGGTAGAACACTGGGAAGAAAGATGGAACAGCAGCGGCTAAGAACATAGACCTGTGCAGCGAAGCAGCGAATACTGCGATTGTAGCTTCCATTCCACATCGTGTCATTGGCCATCCCTTGCCGACGTACGGGCCCAAGTAACTGATTGCTGACCTTTCGGTGAAGTTGAAGAGAACCCATGATAATGCTAGTAGTGTGATATCTGCAACTGCGACCGATGCTACGGGTACACCGACGGGTCTGATCATACCGGTTAGACTGAAGACGGTGAAAGCTAGGAGGGGGCCGATGGTTGCGGCTTCAGTGACAATTGGACCATTTGTGGCGCCGAGGTCTCCGGCGTGCTGCCAGATTGCGCCTTGGATTAATGGAATATTTATGGCGACCAATGGGATTAATAAACGACTTAATCGTAAAAGAATCCGCGATCTTGGGAATGTGTACTTCAAAGCGAGCGCAAATGTAGCTGCTGCTGCGAAAGCGGTGTTCTTGGTTTTCTCATGATTTAGACCAGAAGGTATTTCGCCGAAGACTGGGGAAAGCGAGAGTTGTGAAGCCCATGAGGCGAAGCCGCAGATTACAATTGTGGCGAGAGCTGTGTAGGTATCGGATTTAGAAGGGAGGAGCTCGAGTGGTGAAGCCGGGGATCTGGTGGTTTGGGCCTTTTTTGCGGCGGCGCGCAGGTCCTTTGATGTTGGAGAGGCGGAGCTAGAGGTCGACATAGCGGTAAGTCGGATCTAGAAGTTGGATATCTCAATGGGGTAGGTTATGTGGTTTGGACCGCAGGAGGTCCTTTTTATTTATTGCGCCGTCGCCCCAGACTTTGAAGTTCGAGATAGTTTTTATCAAGGCAAGGACCTTTTAACTACAGTTATATTTGCGGGACGGGAGTGTCCTGGGCCCTCATCGGCCACTTTGTCGTTTCGAAAGATACTTACTTTGGCTTCCACGCGAGGCTTCGGATGTCTCTTAAGAGGAGGTTAGACGATATTATTCAAAGGTCGTGTTCACATTTCACATATGTGTTTGCGGACGTCGAAAGCTACAGACTGCCATATTAGGATTCCAACATATGTGGTCTCATGTATGGGTTCGTTCCAAATCGATTCGGCCCGACGGTTGAATTGGACACTGCCTCAAGTTTCGAAAATCCTTTTCAACATGGCCTGGGGTTTAACAAGACGCCATTTACGTCTTTGCATTGCTAAAGACTTTTGTCGACATCTAGCTAGGCTAATCGATAAGGCCATGATATAATATATCTTGGCTCTATGACAAGGCTAGCTGGCTGGTAAGCCACTCTCGCTCTGTCATTTCGAGATGCAGATGTAATTCCGCACTGTTGATTTGTGGATTAACAACCTTGTGCCGAAATGTTAAACGCTGCATCCTTGGAATTCGTGCCGCACTTTCGAGTCCCAACGGAGAGTTATGGTGTCAACAAGAATATGCGTGAAAGGCATCGAAGCTGATATATGAAGGCTGGAGACATGTGTACAAGCTTTATCCAGTAACCATGTACTCGGAGCCAATGACAGCGTCGACGGGGCAATTGGGGAAATCTTTCCTTATGAGGCAAAAACGCATTTCCGTGGTAACGAGGTTTGTTCGAATCGTTTGTTTCGCTCTTGGCCTAAGAATAGCAGCATTTGGGCGGTCAGTTCATTGCGACGTTGTATCGCTGAGCAGTTAATTACCACTTACGCCATCTCAACTCCCTAGTTCCTCACAAGAAGAAGAGGGGCATGACATCGGTAAACAAGCAAGGGGCGGTGAGAGACTTAAAGGTATCATACATAAGCATCGATCTTTGGTCAAATAGAATTGGCAAGGTTGATGCATTGCAGCCTTCATAGTCACACTTCTCGAAACCCCATCGAACACACATCCAGCAGTTGTACCAAGACCTTCAAGCCCGGAGGCTCTGGAATCACCTTCTCTCAAAGGCAGATCATCAGTCACAGTGCGCCATTGTGTCGCTTGAAGCTTGGTATTCGTGGAGGCTGAGTGTCTCCACCACGAGACAGGAATAGGGCTGCCCTGTCACCACACTCATTCAATTCACACACTCTCCGCAATTTCACACCAAAAGCGAATGTCACTTCCTTGCTGCAGGTTTATATTGAACGGCTGAAACTAGCCCTGCCTGCAGGTACGTTTTTGGGCGAAGTGAGGAGCTTTAGATTCTAAAAGATCATCACCATCCCTCTCCTCTTAATATAACCAACCTCGCTGCCTTTGCGTACATTCATATATACTTTGAGTACGATTTTGCTCTCGACATTCACTCGGATTTTTTTATTGTTTTTTTTTGCTCCGACCGTTTGCTTATATATTACAGTCACTGAACCCGGAACGGGCGCTTGGGTTGGATGTTGGTTTTGCGTCTTTCTCTCTGACAGAAGCCGGCCCACCAGCCAAATAAGAAGTGATCTATTACAAGGGGCCAGAAGAAGAAATCCAGGAGATCTTACGGCCGCAGAAAAAGGGCGTCAGGGAAGATAAGGATAGGCTTGGGAGTCCAAATTCGAATTCACCATTCACAAATTATATTTCGACATTTTCCCCTAACATCTCCCTTGGAATTCTAGATTTCTGGGCAAAATATCTTGACAGGTACTTTGGTTCCCATATGACCCTTTCCGGGTTTTGTCGTCATCCGAGTAAATGTCTCTACGTTTGTTTGGTTACTGGGCGAACGAACGACTTGTAAATCCGGCCGGATGCTGACTATTTTGGTTCGAGGAATTAATTAGGAAACTCCATATTCACCTGTGCCGCTAGAACCGCACATCTAATTTACCTACCATCGTTTATTCCTATCCTTTTCATTACATTCGTTCATAGATATCGTGCGCACACTCATTTAGACTGTCGGAAAGAGCTATAGCGCTCGTTACACAATCGCTGCTTCACGACCATGTCTGGATACCCTCCATCTCCACCTCATCATGGCGGCGAGCCATATACAAACCCCGCCTTTGCGCAGCAGCAGCAGGGCATGAACTACGATTCTCCTCAAAATCAAGGGTCGCAATATGATGCGCCATATCAGTCCCCACCAGAAATGTACGGCCGAACACCATTACGGCACCAACAAAGCTATGGACAAGCTGGTTTTGAATCGCAACCACAAAGTAGAGCGCTGCCTGGACCGCCCGTTATCCAGGAGCAATGGGAGTCGGAATACCCGCCACAAAATAGGAACGACATGTCGCCCTCAAGGAGTAGAGGAATGCCAGAGGATGATACAATTTCTCATACGAGTTATGGAAACCACCAACAGCATCACCCTCAGAGTAGAGGGCTTCTACCAGGCGATAATGGGGGGTATCACGACCAACCGCCTCAGATGATGCAAATACATCGCAACTACTCTAGTCAGGATACATTACAACCTAATCGACTGCCGCCAGTCGCACACGGCGGCGAAAGGGCCCCAAGTGCGCCTCCATCTACGGCAGGGGAGAGACAACAGGGCGTTCATTCGAGCAATAGCAATCGGGCATCATCAGTAAACTTAGGGTTTTATTCGGATAGTCCATATCAGAGGTACAGTACTCATTGGAACCCGGAGACATCCGGGTTGTCGAGCGGGGATCTATCTTTGCAGGATATGCGAAGAAGTAGTCAGGATTCTGACGATGAAGAATTGAATAGGGGGAAACGTTCGGGTCCATTGGCAGGTGGCATTGGTGGAGTCTTTGGGAAGAAGGTAGAAACCAGTTCGACGGCTAGTGGTGTGGGGGCGAACAGTGGGTTGTTAGCATCGGGGGTACAGAATCGTAATAGCAGTGTGCCTGCAGGAGAATCGGATTGGCTCCAAGATCAGAAGAAACAGTCCAAGAAGACGAAGTGGATCATTGGCATTGTTATACTTATAGTCGTCATACTTGCAGCTGGAGGAACTGCCGCAGGGGTTATTCTATCGAGAAAGAATAACAACAGCAGCGGAGGCTCAGCCAGCTCATCTGTGGATCCAAAGGAAGATGAACCGGATGCTCCTCTAGTCAATAGCGGCTCCGACTCTGTCAAGAACCTGCTGAACAATCCTAACCTACACAAGTCGTTTTACGGAATGGTAAGAATCTCCAAAATATTTACACATGCTTATTGCATGGAGGGCCAACTAACCATTGGCACAGGACTATACCCCTTTGAATGCCATCTACCCTGAATGTTTGATTGTGCCGGCAACTCAGAACAATATTACTAAGGACATTGCGGTCATCAGCCAGTTGACCACAAGGCTACGTACGTACGGTAACGACTGCAACCAGACCGAGATGGTTCTGGAGGCGATCAAGCTATTGGACGTCGATCTCAAAGTCTGGCTCGGTGTCTACATTGATAACAATGCCACCACGAATGAACGACAATTGAACCAAATGTATAACATTCTGGATAAATACGGACAGGACCCTTTCCTGGGCGTGGTCATCGGAAATGAAGCATTGTTCAGACAAGAAATCACTGAGATGGCTCTCGTTCAACTGCTGGGGCAGGTCAGACAGAATTTCACGACTCTAGGGTACGACAAAATCAATGTAACAACATCCGATCTTGGGTCAGCTTGGACATATAATCTCGCCGCAGCTGTTGATACAGTCATGGCTAATGTTCATCCGTAAGTTCACTGACAGCAGGTTCCCAAAGCCTCTTTGATTTACAGGACCATGAACTGCCCGACATAGACTAACCCATTTCTAGATTCTTTGCTGGTGTTACCGTCGATGATGCGCCTGATTGGACTTGGTTGTTCACGGACAATAACGACGTCGCGATCGCACGGCAAACCACCAACAATCCAAATGTCATTGTTTCTGAAGTCGGGTGGCCATCTGCGGGAGGAACAAATATGGGCAGTGTCGCTGGTATCAGCGAACTAAACCAGTTTGTTGAAGATTACGTCTGCGCGGCGAATGCGAACGGAACGGAATACTACTGGTAAGTATCTAGTTTCTCCGATTGGCCGTCGTCTACAGCTGCGGTATGTATCGTTACTGACATAGGTATGCCTATAGGTTCGTACCGTTCGATGAGCCTTGGAAGGAGAAGTTCAACGAGCCTGGCAAGGTCAGTAGATTCAATCGCCCCTAGCGAATGTCCGTTCCATCGCATAGCTAACTTACATCATGATTGTAGGAGTGGGAAACTCGTTGGGGCCTCATGGACGTCGACCGCAACCTCAAGCCAGGCGTAACTATTCCTGACTGCCCGTCAAAATAAGGTGATTTTTCGCTCAAATCAAAGTACAGTTAGTGTCAAAGCGCTTTGGTCATATGGTAAGAAATCAGTCCCCTTTGCCGGCTCCCTTCCGTTAATACGAAGCACAAGATCAATCTATCCAAACGAGAACGATTTCGGACTGACACATCTCATAGGCATAGAATTCCTATTTTGATATTTCCGTACAATACACAACAAAATGCTGCATCATACGCGCATCAAGTTTCATTCTAGGCACCCAAGTTTTGCCCCTCTCTAACGGGACTTAGAAACAAGCTGGGGAACAACCTTAACCCCCCTTCTTTTCGGTTTTCGGGGATCCCATACTCATCTAGACGGGGTAACCGAGGGAGGAGCGAAGAAAATACCTATCATCATCTCCCTTTCTTTTTTGCACGGCATCTTCAAACACTTTAACGGCGTCTACGGGTGGGAATACCGCATTTTTTCGTCCCTGTCCTTGTCTTGGGTGTACCTCTACCTGATCACCATCAGTCATTTGATATTCTATTTGTTTGCATTTTCATAACCGGCAGGAGCATATCACAGGAAAAACCGAGCATTTTTCACAATTCTCATATCATATGCATGGTAGAGCAGTGACCTGAAATTTTTCTACCATTTGTTATTTCCTTTTCTTTCCTTTTTTTCCTACATCTTGGTTCTTTTCTTTTCCTCTGATGTTACCACTGCTGTTCAACTTCTAGTTGTTGGATGTAACGATTTATTTGGCCTGGTTCTGGTGTCACACCCCTATACTACTATGCAATGCTAATGGGGAGGAGGGCAGGGCTATTACCACCTACCACGAGCCGGCTAACTCTTACCGCTTTTCTCTTGTATTTGGATTTCACATTTGTCTCGTGCCCAGCCTTTCCTCCAGAAATCTCCTTTCGTGTAAATTTTTTTCCCTCCACTGTTTTTTTTTTTTTTTTTGATTATCTGAACCTCACATAGCCAAGGGAAGATATTTCATGTAATTAGCGAAATAAAAGTAAGAAGGTCATATCGTTTTGGATATATGTATCTTATCGGTATGTAAGGACGGGTAGTTCAAGGGATTAGGACAAGACTGGTTAATGTTAGCTATACGAAATTATTAGCTAGCGCATCTACCCTTGGGGGAGGTTGGGTCTAGGCTGGGATAACGTTCGATGAATTTCATCTTGTCTCTAAACTCGAGTACTCGAGACTCGACATTACCGATGCTTAGATTCTGTCTAAACCCTTTCACTATCCCAATAGTTTCCAACAATGGCTAACATGTAATCACTAATGTATCGCTACGTTAACCCAATAAGTTATCGCCATCTCTAACAACTTACAAGGCCCCCTTCCTTTCCTCCTGTAACTCACTGCTGTAGGGGGTCCCCTCCTGCCCTACCCCTTCTATAATCGGACAAAACTATTCCGTATAATAACACCTGACCAACATCGGATACCTACAGGAACCGGCCACACCTATCCCATTCTTATTCCCAAAACGCGAACCGGAACGAACGAACACAATATTTATCAAAACATAATGGTTCCCAGTATTAATTAGCTAAAATATTAAAAACCAATATCACATTACAATACAAAACTCGCTCAAAGGGCATATTAGCAAATAAGCAATATACTTAATGGTAAAATAAGGCACACAAGAAAATGCTTACAGTTTTCTTACAACTTCTAACGAACTCCACACATATAACGATACCCGTATACCCACCCACCCCCTTACCCCGGAGGCAGGCTCCATCCCTAGTAAGCAATTAATACCGAAAGGCCGAGCGAGGGCTTGTGTGTGGAGTCAATAAAACGAGCGGAGTAATGAAGAGGAGAAAGAAGAGGCTCCAGGCTGCAATAAATTTAACATCCATCCGTCAGTGTTAAAGTGCAATATGTGTGTGTGCGTGATCAAAGCTGTGATACGGATGGCGGCCGGCCGGTTGGTCTTCATACGGAATAGACAAGAAACTGGACCTTCTCATGTTTAACGGCTTGCGTTAAATTTCATGCATGAAAAAACAAAAAATTGATATAAAAGATTTGTGCTTTCCAAGACTTAAAAACAAAGCGGTGTTTAATTCGTGTCGAGAGCTAGTTTTGAGAACTTTGGCAAAATATATGTCGGTGCCGTGCTATGACATGTAGGTTTTATGCAGGATATCGGAGAAGTTTTTTGGGGGTACACCCTCGTGCTTTCCTCTTCCTTTTTTCTTTTTGGCTGAATATTCTTCTTTCTTCGGATCCGGAAAGCTTTCACTTCTATATTCCAGTGATCATAGGAACAGATCGTATCATTCTCGTTCGAAAGGAAAAGTTTGGAGAGTTAGAGACGAGACAAGACGATGGCAGAACCAAAGAAGGGGAAAATTACTGTCTAGTTATCACATAACTCCAATCTACCATGCATATCCTTCTTTTTTGGCAATTTATTCAAAACTTGGCTCGTGCGCAGCTTGTCCGGTTCTTTTCTTGAAATAGGTTGGGCTTGGTTTTTTTTTCGGCATCTTGTTGGGTGTGTTTTTTATAGTTTATACGGACACGGCGGCGAATTCTTCCAATTTAGCCCCATCCCCGGCTACATTAGAAAATACCCACAACAGACCTTCGTACTTAGGTGATCCCTATAGCGGGATGTGAACTATTGGGACGAGACGATTTTGACAGGTTGTGAAGACATGGGGGTGTTCTTTTTTGCAGGTTTGGTGTTGGACACGAATGAAATCAGAGTTTCCGGAGTATCTTGGATATCGGTGGGTTGGCGCGGGGTTGGGGTTGGGTTGGTGGTAGAAGAAAGTGGCGATAGTTCCAACCGGTTCGCTGCAATGCAAGTGTTACTAGATGTCATATTTTCTTTGACTTACAGCGGATGCACTCCGGACATACATCGACGTCCATATCCACTTATTTGCTCCGCATACTAACGTATATATCAACAGTTTAACGGAGTAGCTAAGCAAGTAGCTATTCGACTCGACTAGAACTAAACATCACTTCCTTTCGAAAAGCAAAAGAAACCAATGAATGCCTGTCGACTTTTGCCTTGCTGCACTGCAAGTAAACAGGTGGTTGCCCACACCGACATCCTCGCCCGCGTCACACTAACAAATCCCTACGCTAAGCAAGGAGTCTAAACTCATAACATCCTTTCATATGACATCGGGTGAGGCTTTTTTTTTTCTTCCCCCTTCTGATTTCTTCTCGCACGGAATTTTCTTCTTTTTTTCTTCTTAGAGACCTGTCTAAAGGTTTCTTTTTTTGGATTTTATTTCGTCTCGGGGAGCGGGATTCGTCTTTCTACTTGCTCGAGTTGGAATGTTCGGCCGGGGCGATCGGTGCGTCGGGTAGGCCCACCTGGCAAGTTCAAACGGTAGGGAATGTGAAAAGGGCGTGCTGTTGATTTTTTGAACGTGTCCTTCATGTGAATAACCGATGATAGAAAGCGGCGGCATGAACGAAAGAAAATATTGATGTAATTTTGCTCAATATGTTTGCATATCTCCAACTATGATTAAAAATTAAAAAATAAAAAAAAGGCAAGCCGAAGCAGAAGTGGAGGTTTCGACGTAAGTTTTCCATTGTCTTGCTCGGTTCGTCGGGCTACTAGCCACCATCTTACTTCTTTTTGCTTGCGGATTTCTCAGAAAAGATTGGATTTCGATTCGATGTACATGTAAATGTGGGTTCGGATCTGTCATTACATGCATGTCAAATGGACGGTTTTTGTGAGCCACTTCTTGGAGGTTGAAGAAGATGTGGCAAAAGAATATCAAGCTTGCAAGTATGAGAAGCAGCAAGTGGGTCCCTGAAGCTGCCCAACATCTACAGAGTACATCTACATCACCCATCGAATAGGTCCGAGAAATGGGTCCTTCCTCTGTTATGCAGCATGCCATGCACGACGTTTAAAGGTGTGAAGGGAAAGGAAACCGACGTGGTTCTCCACATACTGCAGGATGCTCTTGCGTCCTCGACGAATCGCAACCCACAGGACTCTTCACAGCAGATTTTTTTTTGCTGCAATATTTAGACAAGGCCGACTCGGCGGAAGGAATAAGGAACCCTCTTTTTACTTTTTCCCCCTCTTATCCTCTCCGAGGTCAAGCATGTTGGTTGTGGTTGCGCAATCGCGACCCAAAGGGAGAAAATAAAACAGCGCTTGGCACCATTCGTCCGTGTCGAAGGAAAGACAATAGGCCATCACTCTCGTGTGGGGACAACGTCCAAAGTGCGCCAGAATGGTTAAATTTCAGGATGTGTGCTTGCTGCGTCGCTTTTGCTTTCACACACACCATTCTACATATGTCGAAGCAAAAGATGCTTTCTAGCTTGCATCTTGGTGACAAGGATCCCTTGAACCATGCCTTGGACCGTTAAACGGCTTCCCGTGACTAGGGTTGGATCATAGAATGTCTGAACACTGTCACAAAAAGATGCATGTCCCGGTGAAAATTTCCCCGGTGATGGGAATCCCCGAGGCCCGACCAGCTTCTTTCGCTTATTGTGGCTTTAAAATTTGTGATGGAGTCTCCAACTTAAGTTATAGTGTTCGAGCAGAAGCCAAAGAGACGATTGTTGAGAAATTGGGGAAATATCTGTGACTGTTAATGTTTAAAACCAGCTTACTAGTTGCAGTTGTCCCACTAAAACAGTCTTAAGGGAGCGAGTCAAACGTTTATATCGCCATCATCTTCAATTAACGGCATATCGTTGAGCGGTTGATGAAGCAGTACCCGAGGTTCCGTGGGGCTTGGACTTTCGCAACGAAGGGAATGTCTTGATGGTTAGCTTTTTGCGGAAAAGCACTCACGTCAAAAAAAGTGGCTGCCTAGTCCACTTTCTCTTTCCATCCCAAAAGCAAAAAAACCACACGAGGAAAAATTACGAGCATGGTGAATCTGCAAGCTAAACTGACTGCCCGTCCTTACATGAGCACGTGCCAGAGCATGATGGAAACTCATGGGCGGTTCCTACATGTGTACCCAAAGCATGCAGAATGCCCATACCAAAAGGTCATCTCGTTGTCGGGTTCGTGTAGAGCAATGAGCCGGAATATCTGGATACAGACAAGTATGATGAAGATCCTCTGGTTATCCCTGACGGATGGACGATAGACCGATAAGAGGTTTCAATGCAATACCCAGCCTTATCAGGTCGGAAAATCCGGCCCGTCAATAACTTGTTCATGCTAATGCGACTTGAAGGCTTCACCCTTGCGCCAATTTTCCTTAGCAAGTAAAACGAGAGCACGAAACAAACTAAAATGTCACTTGATGGTGATGTGGCTTTCGTTCAATTCTTGATTGGAAGCTTTGGGGGATTTGATTGTGGCTTGCAATTGGTGGTGCTGGGGAGAAGGGTATGTCAGTTCGTAGATGTTCCTGAAAAACATAGGGCACAGCATGGATAATCGGCCTTAGCTTGGTTCTCGAAACCATCTCGATTTCGAGAAGATCTCATTGACATCCTGATATCCTTCGGGTAAGGGAAGAGTGAAGCGAAAGCAAGGTCCTGCCACTCGGAGGATTTTCTTCTGACCCTGTTGCAGATGACCTTGTTCGCGATACTTGGCTGGATGCTGGCTTATGATCAGACCCGGATAGACAACTCGGGTCTGTGTCATCCTGGGCCCCGGACGTGCTAGACACGAAGGGGCAGCTCCCCAAGGCCTTATTAGCAAGGACGTCCCTAGTATCTGGCCCGTCAATTAGAATAGAAACTGTGCTCAGAAAAGCCGAACCACCCAAAAAATTTTGACATCGGCATCACATCTACAATCGATTTGCGGGATGCAGAATAAAACATAATTCATGACGTTCACAGAGGCATTATACCGAAATGAAATGCACCGCGCCAATTTGCTGGGTTTTCAGAGGAGCTCGAGCCATTATAGAACTTCCCGATCTGGAAACTTGGTGTTGCAAATTTTTGTGTCCGTTGGTTCTTTCGGAGAGCTATGAGTTGCGAGCTGGAAAAGAAAATTTATGATATCCGCCGCATCTCACAAGCGGCTCTCTATCGGGATGAAGGAGGGTTATTGCTGGTAGATGCGGTAGAAGTCTCAGGGAGGAATCAGCCTTGAGGGTGTAGAAGCTTAAGCTTCAATGAATGATTACAAAATTGCGCAAATCGCATTATCCAGTTCCTCGGTCCTCTTCATAGTTCGACATGGCAGTGCTAGTAGGTATCGCAGGCATCATAGAAGCGTAAATAAACTGCGACCTGTGCTTTTCAATCAGTAGGGATCCTTGACCTAGATGCACCTTCCCTCGTACAAGTGGAACCTTGTCGAAATCAAGGATCACGCGGGAACCAGAAAAAAAGACCTATGGGGATGAGAACATGTGTTCGTTGTAACGTTACCTTGCACAAAATACTTCCTTCTGAATATCCGGGTGAGATCATAGGTATACGGAACTAGTGTCGGCTTATGCCCTGCTCGCTCTGTTCCCTTCCTGGGCTTATCGGATTCTGGTGGGTGATGAAACCCGGCCTGGACTGACCGAGTTGGCTTCGCCTCTGATGATCGTGGCCTGGATAGACAACATGGATTCTATTTTCAAGGAAGCCGCGGGTCGACTTTGGACCTCAGCTGATGTATCTGTTATCTGTTTGGATCTCGAGCAGCTAGCTAGCGCCTACCCATCGCCGTGCTATCTAAGCCGTCGGACGGAAGAGCTAGCAAGGCAGGAGTCGGCTGAGGCAGTAGTTGGAATTCGAAACGGCTTGTAGGCTCCAGTCCGTTGCAGGCGGATCCCCAAATAGAAATCTATGAGCGGCTTCCAACATATGTACTGTTACTTGTGATAGACCATAGTGGAATGCATGCAACGACTCGAAGAGTTGTTGGATACAGATTCTGGTGGTGGTGCAGGTGTAGAGCTGGATATAGAGAATTGGCGGGGTTCAGGCTGCTCCATCTCTAAAGGAGGCGTAACGATGCCGGAGAGATGATTCGCTTTCGGGACGCCGGTCAATGGGGCTTGATGAGCTGTACTATGCGAGTTATAGGCGTCGTGTAGGGATAGACCCTGGCGAGCAGTCGAATCGAATCAACCTCACACAAAAGATAGGTCCGATGGCTTTGGCTTTGAGCATCAAGATATTCGAATTTAAAATGTTTAGATGCAAGATTTGCTGGAGCATAAGATTTTAGTCCGTCTAGGCGCTATGATTTGATATCATTTTGCAAAAAATTTTTTGCCATCTAGCCGTTGAAAACGAGTATCTTGTGATAATGATAAGTTACTTACCTAACTTGCGTATACGTATATCGGGTTGGTACTGCTAATTTCAAATCGAGTTTACGGAAAACTCCTTACGTTTCAGAACAAGCACGTCGTCTGCCTCCGCGTATACCCTTCCCACTCGACTCGATCTTGATGGCGCAAGGGCAACCGAGGCATTGTGCAATATATTGCTACGATATTTGATATTTGAGATCGATTATAGGCTAAGAGCTATAGGTCTGTGGTTTGCGGACAGGCCTTCTCCTTTAAAACGGAAAATTAATACGATAGACGATACAATTATAAGGAGTACAAGTCTCCCATTATGCAATCGTACCCGCCCAGAGGTTCTGCCTATCGATCCCACCGTTGGAGGGACGAGCTACGGAAAATAATTTCGCGTCACTAGCTCGCTCAAACGGATACCTGCTCGTGAAGCCGGCCCATGATTGCTGATTGTTAAACTGGGTCGGCATCCACGGCTTCAGAACAACATGGACATGGTAAGCAGTATGCTGCGGTTCTAGTAAAGGCAATTGGAAAACCACCGCAATGGGCACTGCTCGTGTGGTTCCACCGACCGTTACAAAACTTCCACAAGTCGCTCAGATGCCCATGCTTTCATGCTCCATTGCAGCGACGCTGCCTCTAGTGGACCATGCTACCGCTGTGTCACGTTGTACAGTATTCATTGTCCAGGGTAATTCGATGCGAGGGATACCTTCGCGTTTGAAGTTCTTGTGGTTGAGCAAATGACTAGCTTCAGAGCGGTGGGATTTAGCTTGGTTTCAGCGCCCTGCAACGTGTTGCAGTATCACCATTGTTATGGAAGTGTATCTGTCCTCCACCTTGGTCTTTGGGTTTGAGGAGAGGCTTCGCTGTTGCTCTTTTTTTTTTTTTTGCGGGGAAGCCTTACGGATTATGGGATTTGGAAATTGCTGAGTATCAAGAGATTTTTATTCGTGACAACTTCGCGATATCGTACGAATGAGATATTGGTTATCTCGAGAATGCGTGGTCCCGGGAAGCCGCCGGAATCCCAAACCCGGTGTTTTCCCGGTTACACGACCAGAATTCCATCTGCCCACTTGAACGTATTGTAAGTACGACTGCCATATACAAAGCCGACACTCAACAGTCTTTTCCACATTTGCGAACAAAGCTCGTCTTTTCTAAGACGGGGTACTTCTATGCGTTCGAGGTGGGTTTTTCCTGATCGATGGGCACCTGTACCTCATCGGTCATATCCACACTTTGCAAACCAGCCACCACCGTTGCCTCATCCTCCATTTTCCTGCAGGAAGGTCTCCACACACGGGAATACAAGGACCAGGAATGGTGGGCCCTGTCACCACCTTCACGAAATACCCTTGAATTGTGGACTAGGGGCTGCAGCTGTCAACTTTTTGTGGTCGCTTTGGCTAGGAGAACGTTGAGCCTGTTCCTCGCGTCGAAGGAGATTCCATATAAACTCAGAAGCTTGATTTCACTACTCGACGCATGATACGAGATATAGAGATCTCGATGTCAATGATTCTCTAGTATGCAACAACACGAAAAGATTTTCCTTCGCTGTCTTAGGCTCGACATTAATTATTTCAAATAGAGGGATTTAGGTTCCACATAGACAGCAGAGCTAGGCGGAACAAGGTCGGCCATTCGAAAATGAGGCGCTCGGTCGCTGCACTTCTAAGAATAGAATCGAGTGCATTTTTTTTTTTCATTGATATCTCCAGTTGCTCAACATTGACCACGTCTGGCCTAAGCGCGAGACCCTTTACGATAAGATGTTAAGCTCTTGTGAATAGACAGGGAAACGACAAGGGAATCACGCGTCTAAGAGTTTATGCCATCACGAAAGAGATCTGGATCACCCACCCTGTTTGCTCGTCTATTTTAATTCTTCCACTCGGACGCTTGGGATATCTTTAGCTCTCCCTAGAGCATATCATCCTGTCGCCCAGTAGAATTCCAGAAGGTTCACCAGCCAATAGCACGTTGGCAGGAAGCCGACTTCTGTTGAGAAGTAGGTTCGGGAGGTTCCTTTTCTTCTTTTACCTACGGCGGCCAGAGTCAACACTAGGCCAACCGCTCAGTACGTTTCAGACACGGAACATGCAGAACATCTCTTGCCTTTTCCTGAAAGCGCCTTCGGATGTTGGTTCATCTTACCGCAAACCCCGAAAAGGTTTACGGTACAGAGTAGTGCAGATGCCAACCCATCCATCATCTGTCTTGGATGATCATGACTTGCTGAGGTCGGCATGCATTACTCGAGTTTTCCCGATCGATGCTGCCATTGGTGCGTTCATATTGCTCGCTCAGAGACCGCTTGGAGTTCACACAGTATTGCATCCCCTTTTTAACCAAGATAACAAGTTGACCTGTTCCAGCTTATGCAATCACTCATCCCGTTACAATCACAAATATAATTATAAATAAATGAATGGGGAGGGCCGAAAAAGGCCGCAATGGCGTTGGAAGGCAGGAAAAAAAAAAAAAAAAAAAAAAAAAAATCCCTACTTGTAAATTGGGGTAAAAGTCAGAAAAGACCCGAGGGAAAAGTCGTTCATAGCAAAGGCTCTTTCTGAAGGCTTTCGAGTTTCATCTAACTGGCGAACGAGGATACCCCCTACTTTTGTTGCCCCAGAGGACTCGAACGATTGACTCTGGCGCACGGGAAGAAGCATCCCGTGTCCGCTCACAACAAGCCTGGCCGCTGCCAGCAAAAATGCTTTATCTAAACCAGCTCGTTCAGAAGCCACTGCTTTTCTTTTCTTACAAAATACAGGCAAGGGATGGGTCCTCCGTCAATTTCCCTCCCCCTTCCACATTTCCGAATATGAAAGAAGCAAACAACGGCCGGCAGGAACAGGCCCAAGGTCCACTATGGCAAAGCGACATAATTGCCTGTAAATCAGCATATCGACATCAACGGTAATCGGCCATTCAGGATATTTAGAGCTACAGAAACATAGGTATCTTGATGGTGATAATAGTCGCTTAGAATCTGGAAAAATAAGGAAACCGTATGCGTGCCTAAAATATTCGCTCGTAGACTTCGTCGGAGAAACCTCTGGCTTGCCCTAAAATGAACCCGAGTACCCGTACTAACCCATCTGACAGCCAGACTAGATCTTAGAAGATCGTATCATATCATGTACCGACTGTTAGATCCGTGGCAGCAGGCGTTGTTTTCCTCTCGCGACGAGCAACACATTTGGAGTACCGCTATTTTCTGAGATCGAACGTCTAATTTGTGCTATAACAGCAGGCTATTATACACCTACCAACATGCTATTGGCCTAATCTTCGAAATCAGAGCAGTCAATCAATTGCAATCAATCGCTGGTTGATATTGATATTTTTTTGCTCTGCTTTTCGAACTCGAGCTGCTGAGCTTTTCTGACTCTCTTCTTTCCTCCTTTCTCAGAATCGGTTCTCAAATCACAGCTTTCTGCTGTCTCTTCAGAAACTCTCTTTTCGAGTAATTGTAGTCGCGGCGGGAAAGTTGTCTTATCGGATCCCAAATTGGAGATTTTAATCACATACGAGCAGACTATCCTGAAAAGAAGCCGCGCCGACAAGTCTGAAGCTTAAGATCCCCAAAGTTCCTTCTGGCAGACAAAAGACATCATCTCAGACCATTCTTTCCTCTCGCGCCGGTCCCTTTTTTTTGGACTCCAAAACGACGATTTCAAATCCAAGAACTAGGAAGCTTTCGGGTTCGTCCAGTCCCATTTTATTTTTGTTTTTCGTTACCACCTTCTCGATTCTTTTGACGTTTAACGACGAGGTAATTTTGTCTTCCTGTCTTGCATTCTTTTGCCCACGGTCGGTTTTCTCCCACCAAAAACCTTCGAGCTTCCTAGACTTTTCTTTTCCTTCGGGTTTATTCTGAGGCTGCCCCGGGAGCACTTTCCCGTGCGAGCATTCTTGGCGTCCCGGGAGGTATCACGCTCCTTCCATCTCGGGCCCCACACCGCCCGTACTCACGCTCAGAGTCCTCTTTGCCCTTAATCTTACTCACACCACCTTGATCGCTCTTATTGGAACGGCCGTCTGCCATTTCTTCCTAGTCCTTCTTTTTTTGCTTTTCGTTCCTTCGGTGGGAATAGGCTGTTGTAGTTTTGGCTTCTTTTCTTTTTCTTTTGTCAAGTTAGCGGGAGACAAGAGTGCCCACACCTGTTAACACCCTGCTTCACATTCTTCTGGAATTATTTTTTTATATTTTAGCCCTCCCACACCCCCATACATAACCTGGCCCTCGTACCTGTCGACATTCCCGCTTTACATCTGTCAAGGTGAAGGGGCTTTATTAGCACGAAAGTAAGGAAGGAACACAAATAAGCAGACAAGAGACTGGACCAGGTCTAAAAGTGGAGGCTACGATTCAATATTTTTTCAAGCGACCATCTCTATCTTGTATTCCTCCCTCTGCCCTGTCGCATCTTCTGGTTTTATTCAGTATCCAAACAACCTTTTGAATATTCCTTCGACAATCATATAAGCTTACAACGTCTTGCATCTAATCCTGTCTCCCGCTACTACTGTCCCGACTCGAGTTTGCTTGATATCGCCGTTTTTTTTTTTTTCCTGGTTGGATTTTTTTTATACAAACTTGGGACCTTTCTTTCTAACATTTAACTGTGGCTGAAGAGCTTGTCATAAAACAGGGGCCAATCCTTCCACCAGCATCATCAAGCAGCGGTTGGCTTTCTTTTTTTTTTTTTCGCAAACACCAACAATTTGCCCGCTCCAGAATTTTTCCCACCAGGACGCGAACGACGTTGACATCGCGAAGAATATTATTTTTCCCTTTTAAACATAAAAGTTTGGGACTTTGAGAGTTATTTAGAAAAAACCCGGCTGGTTTATTCTTCGACCTACTGTATCTTTTTTTTTATTTCTTTCATCGTCGAAAAAAAAGATTTCCGGAAACGAACTCTCTTCGATATTTGATATCACGCATCGACTCGACCTCGTACGACTGTCACTATCCTAATCCTTTGTATTCTTCAACAATTGGGATACCCTTCTAACCTCATATCGAATACTGATGTAAGTTGGAGGGAAAAAAATATTTTCCTCCCCTTTTAGGAGAAGGGGAAGTGAGGAAATTTTGATACTAACTGCATATTCACAGAAATGACAATACGTATCGACACTCTTTAAACAACCTAATTCTTATTCCGTAATCTTCAAACGTGGAGCGAACTCAAGATCAAAGTGGTGGTCGCACCGGATCCGCAGGTGTGGGAGATACTTCAAATCTTCACGTGCAATCTCTTAACCAGGGACAAGGACGATACCAGCCCAGCGCCATCAACCTGCCTCAGCAGCTCTATCAGAGACAGCAGCAGGAATCTCTGAATTACTATAACCACCCTTCTCCAATAAGTGTCACGAGCGTACCAGAAAGCCCTTACATCAACCAAGGTAGGAACTCCCGCTCTCCTTTTGTCTTGTTTTCCCGTTTTTGGTTTACGCAGGAGGACCTGTCGATCTGGAAAGGGGTGGGTGGACTGTGCGTGCCACGGGAAATCCCATGTTCCCCAGATTCTCAGGACTTGTCGGAATCGTTATTTAGGAGGGGTGTATTTGAATCCAGGAGCCGACTGGTTCCTATTTCGTTATTTCCTCCCAAAGGGAGAACTGAAAAATCATGAAATAGAAATTTAAGAAAATGGCCTGCTAACAGTCGAATGAATTATTTTACTGTATAGACTCCGAGGCTTCAGAGCTTATGGCAACTCACATGAACCGGCCTCACCAAAATTACCCACCAATGTATCACACACCGCAAAGCAACTCGCCGACGTCGGTCGCCTCCCCGGGAGGCGCTGATCACCGGTCTGTTTACTCTGCTCAGCACATCCCGCAAAATCTCTATGGATACCCACAAACATACTCGCTCCCTCCGTCGCAGCAGAGCCCGTATCCATCGGCTCAGCATATGACCAGCCAACCCTTATTGATGTCCCAGTCAGGGGCCACGGCCATGACCCACCACGCCGGTATTCCTCAGCACCAATCTCCGACTACAAAGTTCTCACAGGCGCCTGTTCACAGACCTCAGCAGGCTCCCCAACAACCTCCTCACAATGCAGGCTTGACACAGCCGCCAGCAAACCACTCAAATCCGATTAACAATACCCACGCTGGTCCGGGTGCCAACAGCGTCAACCCCAGCGCTGCTCCAGGCCCTATTCCTGCCACAACCCCCTTAGTCGTAAGACAGGATAACAATGGTGTCCAATGGATTGCTTTCGAGTACTCGCGAGATCGTATCAAGATGGAATATACCATCAGGTGCGATGTTGAGTCTGTAAATGTAGACAATCTTACACCTGAGTTCAAGCAAGAAAACTGCGTTTACCCGAGGGCATGCTGCCCAAAGGACCAGTACAGAGGGAACCGTTTGGTCTATGAAACTGAGTGCAACACCGTGGGATGGGCTTTGGCCGAGCTCAACCCTCCACTTCGTGGAAAGCGTGGGTTGATTCAGCGGGCCGTTGATAGCTGGCGAAACTCGAACCAAGATCCTAGACTACGAAGCCGAAGGGTTCGCAGAATGGCTAAGCTTAACAATAGAAAAGCAGTCCATGCAGCTTCTCAGCAGTTGACTGCCGGTTCCCCAGTTCATGCGGGTCAAATGCCACTCGGCGTTAAAACGCCGGGCGGTATGGGACAACCAGGACAAGGTATGCACGATGGCAATTCAGTTGCCGGTAACGGTGATATGAATGGCATGCTCCGCCCCCAACATTATCAAGCTAACTCTCCTTACGTTGGAGTCCATCCTCATGCCCACATGGGTGCTGCAGCCGGACCAAATTCCAGAACCCCTACCGGGCACATTTCTCCTGCTGGAGGTGAATACACCAACGGCCATCATCACCCCCACCAAACAGCACAGTCCCCTGCCGATAACATGCACGCTCGACATGTTTACCAACCATACCCCCCTGCTTATCCAAGCGAGCCCACAAATGGTGCATCCATGCCCCCTTCCCTGCACGATGTGATGGATGGTAGCCTTGGAAACCCACAAATGGGACCTACTGCAACAACTCAATCCACAACCGTTTCGACGGCTGCCCCAGCAGCTTCTCTCTCTGCTCCTAAATCATCGGAGCAAGCTCTGTTTGCTGATATCCCAGAACACAAGAGACGCAAGTTCATCTTGGTCGATGACCCGCACCGTGGGTCGCGAGTCCGTGTCCGTGTCATGTTGGATAACGTCGATATGGATGAGATTCCGGATTCTTATAGAAAGAGCAACAGCGTTTACCCAAGGAGCTACTACGCCAGACAAATGCCATCACCCGAGGAGAGTTCTGGCACCATTGTTGGCGATTCTATCCACATTCAGATGATGGATGGTAGCAATCTTGATGTCTCAACCCCGCCACCAACAAAGTCGCGCAAGGATAAGGAGTCCGCATTGAACGACCTTGGCTACCGCATGAGCTGGAGCCAAAGCCGTGTCTTCGCCGGCCGAACAATGTTCCTGCAGAGAGCTCGTAAGTCCGTCCCCTATTCTCAATCTGAAACGGTATTTTTAGACCTATCGGCTGACTCGATCTGATACACAGTGGACGCATACCGCAATAAGATGCGATGCGCATTGCTCGCCAACGGCCAGGATGCGACAGCTGTTGCTCCACACTTGGAAACTCGTGTGGGCAAGAGAAAGTGGATGGAGAGGTACCGACGATCCAAGGCTGGCTCTGACCGAGATTAAATCTTGAGTAGTCAGTCACTTTGGTTTCCCTCCCAACCTCTTCAAATCTCAACACTCCTAGGCCGTGATCGTTAATAGACGGACCGATATTTTGCTTTCTACCTTTTGACTTTTCTTGTTGGTATTTCCTTGATTCTCAAAAAATGGGTATCCCTGTGGCGGATAAAATTGGCTTTGTTTAGAATGTTCTATGTTATGGCTCGAGACGTGAACCCTTTCCTATACCTATCCTGAAGCATTACGTTCTCGTGGCATCTTGTTTATCTGCATTAACGCATCTGTATCTGCTTTTGCCTTTGCATATTCATTCCTGCATCCGACGAGCAGAATGAACTTTTTCTTTTTGTATCATCAGAGTTGTGTTCTTTTCATGACCAAGGAACGGCTCCTACTTTTCCCTTGAATCTCTGCTTCTGTTTTTTCCAATATCCTTTCCCGATTTCTTTTTTCTGGGTATTTATCCTATCTGGGTGTTCACTTACGGTATATATCCTTCTACCTTTTCCTCTTTTTCTCCACCCTCACTGCATGTTTCTATCTAATCCACCTCCACCCGCTTCCCGAACGCTACCACATTTTATAACAGCGTCCCCTAACGGTTTAGCACGCAAACAGCAGCAGCACAAAAAAAGCATTCCTGTGGTCTTCGACGGCTCGGATCAAAGCTGGTTTTTTATTCGAGACAAATCTTTGTTAAGAGGTGTAATTCTATAACGGGAGGGTATTGATAGACTTTTTTTCCTCTACTCTTTCTGGTTTTTCTCTTTTTTTCTATGCGGCGGAAATCTGTACTCTATGGGAGGGGAAAATTTGTTAAACCCCACCTCGTTTTCCCGCGTCTTCGTCTTTTTTTATATTTTTTATCTCCCTCTTTTTCGTGTAAAAATTAATTATAAAACTTCTTTGTACTTCTCTAGTGGAAAAAGTTCTTTTAAACCTCTGGCTACAACTCTGACAACATCTCTCTCACTCTGACTTTGTCTCTAAATGGAGAGACTTATTCTTCGTATTTCTTTTCCTTTTCCTTTTCTTTCTTTCCTCTTTATTTATTTATTATTTTTTTTTTTTTCATTTTTTTTCGATCTGCTACTTCGCTTTTTTCCTTAACTCTTCATTTATAGGATGTTCAGGCTGTGATTTGCTTTTTTTTTGCTTTTGGAAAAGAAAAAACAACTATGAGAAAAAGAGAAGGGAATTTATTTGACAAAGATGGATGGATATAAGATGATTAGGATATATGAGAAGAATTCATGTAGGTAGATATAATAACAATCGAATTGAATCAATACAATGGCTTTGAATACTTTGCAGAATATGAAGGGAGACTGGGGCACTGGAAGATCGGTTCTGCCATATATCCTTCTTCGGACTCCAGGGCGAGGCCTTCTTTTAGGACGTTCCGTAATCAATCGATACCTGCCCTTCTCGAAAATTCTAGCTGCACTTTTATTGTTGGTGACACAGTTTTTTGTGGTATTTTTCTTTCACAACCCAACATTGCTGATACCGCTCTCGAAACTATATATATACCATACCATATCGCTCCAAATCGTGGTAGTTTGTAGGCTGAATCACAACACCAATATTAGGTTACGAGATTAACCAATGTTAGTAAATTGAGGGCAAAGGCTGTCTCATGTGGCTAGGAATGCGATTGCACGCGGGGCAGTGGTCCACCGGCCAGACTAGACATACGATACCTCAACCATGGGCAAAGGCGGGCAGTTCGATATAATACACATCGCAGACAAAAGAAAGTTGTCTCGTACCCAGACTAGGTCGCCATCCAAGCCAGCGCTGCAACAAATACCGTTAAATATAGCGTGTCCCGACGATAGTGCGTGCCGATGAAGTCTCTTACAGCCCGTCTTAAAAACACATTCTTCTCGAACTCGAAGCTTCGTCGTGACGCCGTGAGAACAAGACGATAAGGTTCGGTTTCTAGATCTCCCAGAGCCGACTTTTCTTATTATCGATGAACTAAACCCCGGTGATAACCACGGTCTTGGGGTAACTTGCCGATGGTTGTCCCATCTTGCACTACTCGAGATCTATTCAATATTCCGCATCGAATTTTGCCAATATGCCAAAACTTACGCTCATATGGGGGGTGAACGCCTTTTCGACAAACCAAATTGTCCCGGATTCGTGAAGTTTGGGTGCTACACTAAGTAGGTAGACGCGATACCTCCGGTAGTATCCCTATTTTAGAGGCTTTACTGACTAGTGATATGACCGGCATTATAAGGGAGTTCTATGTCAACACCTAGCCTCCGCTTCGAACGAAACTGACAGCCAAATGTCCGTACTGCAGTGAGGAGGCCCCGGGAGATAGGTGGCTTGAAGCGAAACGGACGCATGAGTTTAGAATCGCTGCTGCGAAAAGATCCCGTTCTAGACTCGCCAATCAGCTAAAGCTTGTGATCCCAGGATTTACAGCCGTGGCCAATATTTATTTTCAGTCCAGCACCCCGGGTCCTAAAGCTGGTGCTGGCCCTGCGCTGGACATCCGAATGATCTGAATGATTGTAGCAAACTATCTATCGATGAAGGAACTCTCGCTCGAGGATGAGCTCAATGGCGAAAGAAGCGGCGACTCAAGAGCTCCCTCTCGATTTCGTTTGACGGACCTCTCTATCAAGTTGAGCGACAAGGATTATAGAATAAACCTGGAACCAACTTACTGTATATTGCGCATACTCTGCGATATCTTGCATGGCCCTGCTAAGGCTGCTACCCGGTTCACTTTTGGGTTTTGCGCGAGTGCACAAGGTAGATTTTGGAATGGAGCGACCAGATATTACTACCAGGATTTTTCCCATTTTGACAAAGCCGAGGTTAAGATGCAAGACATGGGATATGAAGGATTGCATATATTACATGTACGCGAAAGATCCGTTCTCAGTTCGAAAACCTTCGTCCTCCTTATTTTTATCTAATTATATCTTCAACTGGTCGGTGAGTTCTTGCTGATTACTTGGATTCTTAATTTCATAGGGCGCCAATTTGATCCCCACATTCTCGAACTTAGAAACAATTATCCTGCCGTACCCAGTAGAGGCATGGTGGCAATGGGTGGATGCGGTTTTGGATGCCTGGAAGGAGGAGAAATTTAGAGCATTGAGGGAACCGGATTTCATTATTCGGGGAGCCAAGTGATGAGGATATGTTGGAGGATCTAATATATCTTCTTGGCTCCCAGTCCAACTGCCAAGTGCAGACAATCGATGGTAGTAGTCCTTTATACGATGGCCCTAGCTCGTTGCAGGAGTACTGCGGGATTTGTCCTTGTGACGAGGACTATCTGGGAAATAGAAGCGGAGATACTGTGGCCTTCCTTCATTTTGTTTTTGATGTTCAAGCCAATAAGTGTAGTCTTTCTATGTATAGTAAACTAGACACAACGCTAATCCTCTAGATAACCCCCCCTGTGTAGTTGTGTATCTATTTAATGAGTTCTTAGTTTGGCTTCGTGGAAACCTTGGACCAAGTCTACACGTTGGCTATAGGAGATGCGTATCGCGAATATTAGGAGGTTCACACGTTCAATCCAAATTCTCGCTCTAAACAACTAAGTTATCTTAAGATCTTCTTCTAGGTATATGAACACCTCTTGAAATTAATTACCTCGGTCTTTCTCAATTGGCATATAGCAAAGTTAAAATATTTTGAAATATCTCGGCCCGCTAAGGCTGTTCTTATGAGTACAGACTTAAATTCAGCGCCACACTGAATCGATATCCCGATCGAGATTTAAAATTTTGGACTTAATATTCTTCGTTCTAGGGGGAAATGAAGCGATATCGGTCATTAATTTGTGTGTGCAAGGGAAGATGACTCGAGCACTCTTTGAGTGTTTTGAAGCCTGTTGGTTTGGCACAGATTTAGACTTTTGGGTGTTGCACATCCTTTGGGCGATATGCTTCTCTTTATATGACGCGAAGTGATATCGAACAAAGACGAAGGGGAAATGATGCAAATGTATAATGTCTACACCAAAATGCTCCTCGTTTATACGAGACTGGTCAATCCCCAACCCTCCTAGAATCTCTTTACTACCTACATACTACATTCTAGTATCTGGACCTAAACGGGGAGGATCTAGGAAATTGCAACTTGTATACGACTTTAATATCATGATATCAATCTCTATTCAGAAACATCAAAATGATCGGACTCCTAGATCTTCCTGTAGAGATATTATATCTCATTCTCGACGAATTGCCTCGACAAGGCAGATATAGGATGGGTTTAACTTGCAAGGATATTAGTCTTCTTGCTATCCCTGGATTATATTCACTCTGCTACTTTGATTTTTGCTTGAAGCAAGAGACATACATTCTTTCCGGGCCCGTCGAGAACACAACGGCGAACTATCTCGCATATACGAAATACCATAGGGCTATAAGGTACGCTGTTAATTTTTCAAACTAGATCGTGACGTGTTTAAATCAAACAATTGCCTAGTCATTCTAACAAGGACTTGATTTCTTTTCTTACTAGGCATCTTTACATTAATAACCGGACCTGTTTTCGCGATAAAGCTAGAATCCGCCCTTCCAGAGAGTTGGAAAACCCGTATCTAGATGCTACACGGGCGCCCTCAGATCCTATGACCTTTAACTCAGCTTCAATATCTAGCCAATTCGACCTTCTGCTCCCTAAATTCACGGCCTTAAAGACAATAGACCTGAGAAATCACGAATATACCTCGGATGCTGCTTTACGACAGATCAGAACAATCCAGACGATCTTGGTTTCGTGCCTATCATTGAAAGATCTTTCTATCCAGATTAATTGCGATAGTCAAGTAAGACTACTAGCATTGAAGGCACTAGAGATTGGATATCAGCCGGGTCAAGACTACCCTCGTTTGACGGACTTAACTATCCAGCTTACAGAGACATGCTATGACAACAACCTAGAACCGGCTCAGCACCTAATAGATTCGCTCTGTAAACTATTACACCCTTCGGCTAGAACTGTTCAGCGACTGGGGTTCGGATTCGAAGTTAAACGATTAGCTGATGACTGGGATTATAATTCTTGGTATTGGCCACCTAGAGAAGGTCGAAGCTGGCCTAGATTGGATTTACCGTGCGTCGAGGCCGCCTGTATAGACGTTTGCCAGAGTGGATTATCTATATCAATGTTTTTAGAATACGTCTATTTTGATCCAACGAAGGTGAAAGAGCTCAGATTGACTAATGCTACTGGTGAGAAAGTATCGGACCCCACCGACGAAGGATCTGTAAGTATAGTATTCCATTGTTTCCTAACAAAAGATATAGCAGTTATGCCTGGTTAATTAACAAAGTCTGGCTTCCAAAAGGTACTTAATGCAAGTAGACTTCTGTTGAAGTTCCCAAATGCGGAGGTTATACAACTTTGGCCTGCACTAGACGCTACGTGGGTGCATGCCGTATTCGCCGCAAGAAGTGGTCTTGGGGCTTTAAGGGAACTCCGAATTCTGATAGACGGTTTATGCCTTTTGCCAGGGTCGTTCAGATTTGGTCTCCTTTTAGAAGTGATCAACATCTACGGTTCAGAACATAAGGCCCAAGTCTCAAATACTCCAAACCCTTGCGGATTATTCCAGGATGTCCTGGTAATCTTTCGATTTTGAGATTGGGGCAGTATCAATTGACGTTAATTAAACGTAACGTGTATTTGCCATTCGAATTTTTTTGTATGTGTATTCATGTTATATAAGTACTTAGATATTCACGTTCCTGCGCCTGAGCTCCCAGTGCTTCGAACACTGTGGGGTGGCGATACAGCACCAGCTAGCTGCGCACCCGGATGGCAGTTTCGATGTCGTCTACATGCTGCTAGCGACTTAGCAGACTATTGCATCATGTAATCTAGGATTTGTTGCATTTTTGATGGCAACACGACCTTGAGAAAGTATATATCGGTGTAACGTTATATTACAAGACTGAGGAGGTATTTATTTAGTTTCAAACCCATAACCCTATAGAGTATCGACATAATTGGTCCGTGTATAGGCCACCTCGGAATCGTTAAAAGGTAGAAGCAAGAGATTTTGGGAGTTCCGAACTTCTTTTGGTAAAATACGAGACTAGGTAAAGTCCCTATAAGCCATATTTTGCGATTCATACCATTCGATATGCGGATAACAACTGTTGTCAGGAAATTTTTATCGCGCCTATCGAAAACTCGAGGCCATCCAGCAAGTGGGTGGAAGAAGGGACAGAAAATATTTCTCCTGAACCTTCCAAATGAACTAATATACATGATCGTTGAGTATTTGAGTGAGGGGATAAGTATCACCTTGGGCTAACTGGCAGAGACTTTCGCACACTTGCGATCCCTACCATTTACGATTACTGTACATTTGACTTTGTGAAAATTTCGGGCACTAACGAATGGGTCCCTCAAATTCCCTTTATTCCTGGTATGCCAAAACTCCAGCCGTATATGAAGTATGGGAACTCTGTGAGGTAAGTTAGCTGTAAGTCCTTTGGCTGACCTGTCGACCATTTACATCCACATCATAGACAATAACGCCTCATGAGCTCACTAACGAGGTGTGTGATACACAGACACCTCGGTCTTAGTAACTTTCGCGGGCCCTCACTTATGGCATACGTGTGTGCTCTCCGACAGGTCTTGAGGACCTGTTTGTCACTAACCGATGTTTCCATTGAGCTCCGCTACGGTATTGAGAACTTGACCGACATGTCGGTCCTTGAAGATCGGTTCGCGCTGGAACCCCCAGTTCCCCAATCTCGTTTGCTCGACCTGAGCATTCGGCTTGGACAGATGGCGTATAGCGATGACCTCGCACCAACCTACAGCATGCTCAACCTTATTTGCAAACTAATCGGTAGTTCTTCTCAGAGGGTCCGAAGTTTCAGGTTTGAGGTCGGTGTTCATGATCTACACAAAGATTTTGATAAGGTTCTTTATCTACAATCTGATTGGGCTATAATAGAACGGGATCAGGACAAACCAGTGTCAAAGGTAGAGAAGATACAGCTGGATTTTACTGAAACCACGCTGAGCAGAAGCTTGTTTTTAGATTTCTGTCACGTGGATACAGACAAAATACGGGAGCTAGAGTTGTGGAATATGATCGGTACGGAGCTCTGTCCGATAGAAGAGGTATGTATTATTTTCTTTCTCAAGCCTAGTCCCCGTCCCATCATTTCGGAGATCCAGGAGACACTCTTGAATGCTTCGAAAGTAAGATATTGACACTCCATGGGACTTTTAAACTAACCGGATACAATTCTCTGAACCTGTTCTAGGGAGTGAGCTTTCTCTCGATATTTACGGACGCGCAGCTAATTCAACTGATTGATACAATGAATCTACAATGGATTGACATGGTTTTTGAGGCTAGAGACATGGGGAAGCTAAAGTGGCTGAAAGAACTTAGAATTTCTTTCTTGAGTAACGAACCTCCAAGCGACGGATCGCATTATCGGATTGCAGACTCCTATAGTTCTAAATGTAAGCAGCACGATATCGTAAAATGCATAGATCAGACTATCGACGATGAGAAAGTATCCTGGATGATGATATTTAAGTTCTAGGCCACAGCTGAGTAATGATCTCTGGAGGCTCACTCTGGATTCAAATGTAACTAGGCCATGCCTCTAGATTGGGCCGAAAATTTTAAGACGGTTATAGTTCCTAGCTGCACCTAAGGGAAGGTTAAATAATCACGACATCTAATTCATTGCATGCGCGGAAGACTGTCCTTCAGTTGGTGCTAAAAACATGTCCAATAAATACATAGATTAAAGTCATGTTCGTACCCTTTCTTGTCAGCTCACCAATATTGGTATATCGAACTGTAGTTGAAGCTTCGAAATATATTTAAATAATCATGATATCATACCCATTGTATGCACATGCGCCTTTTTATGTGTTGTTCACAGTTTGATTCAAGGACAAGGGCGAGCACAGACATGGGCATATGACTAGTTACCCAATAAATTCTACAATCTTGACGCCTTCATTAGGAATTCAGTGGAAAATTTATCCGCGGCTACCAGCCTACCATTATACCCTGTTCCGAGCACGAGCGGAGTATAGGGTAAGGTCTGACAGCCACCTGAACTGCCGTTGTTACACTGAGATAGTATAATTCCCCCGACACCCTCTAGGTTTAGATTGTCCCATCGAGCTGGTGGATAGTACGGCAGAAACCCGCAAGATCTAGATCAACCAAAATGCCCGAAATTCTTGACTGTCCACCTGAAATCCTGGATCTTATCATAGACGAGCTAGCTCTTAGCCCCGCACTTGCTAGCGAGCTTGTCGATTCTGTGCACCAACGTTTATCTCGAAGGATACTCCCACTCGGACAGACATGCCGCTTTCTCTACCAATTCATTTTACTACGGTTCTACTCGAGTTGCTTCCTTGAATTCCGCGAATTATTCGATGAGGGACCGCAATACCGCTTGTATGACTCATCAGCTGTAGGCACCGTACAGAAATATAATGGTTTTCTCAAACACGGAACTCTGGTCAAGTATGCTTCGAAATTAGAGTGTGAAGCTATACCAAGAAGTAAACGCATCTACTAATTCAGGGGTAAACTAGGGACCTCAACGTCAGGTTCGGTGGGCGTGCAGGTTGGGTACCGCCTGCTCAAGGATGGACAACTGAGAAATGGTCTGAGTTTCAAGAAGTGTCACAGTCAGCTCCCAATGTCCTCGTGAAACTGATCCCGAGATTTAACCATCTTAGGAGAGTTGAGTTTCAACGGGACATAGGGCCTCAAGGCTCTCTGGGAGACTTTGTACAAGGGCTTGGCTTAGTGTTATCCCAAGTTGCATCCCTGACAGCGCTGGATCTATCTATCCAGTACAATGCTGATGATGAAAGCGACTGGGCTGATGACGGGATCGAGATTGACTACTCTAGTTCTGCGGCACGACTGCAAGACTTGAGCATCTCGATTGAGCCGAAGCTACGGGAGCGTAGTTGGGAAGAGGTGCCAACGGATAGCGACGTATTAGGTGCTTTATGGTTTATGGATATCCTTGTCGATTTACTTAGCGTACCTTCTCAGACTGTGAGGAGTTTGAATTTTGAGTTCATTCTTGAAGAATTCGGGAAGTGTCCTCTTGGTAACCGATGGTTGAACAATAGGGAATATGGAACGGATGTAATGACCGTTGAAAAACGCTTGGAGCTTCCTCTCCTCGGGAAGTTGTATCTTACTCTTGGGAACGGATGCCAATTCGCCTACGAGAAATATTTCAACGTTGCTCATGGAGAAGTCAGGGATTTAAGTTTGCAATTGGTTACCATCCCCGGGGCATATGGTTGAAGGTATGTACCACCGACGCCTCTTATATATTATTTATTTAAAACATGTGAATTCTCTAGATTTACTTGTCTCACACCCGGACCTAGTCTAAATTTACTGGAATGAAATTCTTTAGCTAACCTCAGGATCTTTACTATACTAGGAAATACCTTTCATCAAAAGTTTCCCAAGACTCACAGCCCTTACTCTATATCATCCACGTGATATAAAACTGGTAGAAGCAGTCGTTGCTTCTTTGTCAAATTTTACTCGTTTGGAGGAACTCACGGTTCTTTTATTTACACCCTCTTCTCAGGTAACGGCAATAATGGATAAATTCGAGAAAGACCCTCAGATCAAGGTCGAGAAATTCGATTCTTCTCCCGGGTCTGCGACTGTTCGCCTTCACTTTTGAGCAGCAATCTGGGTTTCCTGGCCCTAGCTATAGCAAATTATATTAATATTAATGGTTCATTGTCTCTTTGATAGACCATTTCTTTTATATTCGAATTTCTATCCATAGCTTATAAAGTATCGCTCGAGGTCGCGGATTTCCGCGCTTAGACGTACTAGTAGCCCTAGATCTGAGCCTAACCTATTGATATAGTAGACTTCCGGCGGAGCGAAAATACAAAATTGTGACACAATTGTAACCTCCGACGTTACGCCGTCATGTCAAGGCCATGTCTATGATCGGTAGTCGCATTCATGCATAGTGCGCCAGCGACCATCTAAATTGCTCGTTATCGCGTATGATATAAAATTACCTACGCGAGCAGTCGACTGACGGCGCAGCTAGGCAGCTAAGAGTCACTCGAAATTACCTACAGCCGTGAGCGCAAACCGGACACGTTCTCGCGCGCCCAATGCCACATATTCTCGGGCTTCCAAACGAGGCCACCGATCTCATTTTAGATGAGCTCGGCAAGTCCACTACGTGAGATCCGGAAATCAATCTCATATCAACTTGCCGACACTTCCGTCAACTTCTTCTGCGGATTTACTCAAGTTGCCTGCTCAATTTTTGGGGCAAGCCAGGGGATGCTCTGTGTGACAAATCGACTGGTCATATTTGGCGTCTACATTGGAACTACTCGGAGCACGAGAGGCTAGTCAAGTAGGTTTTACAAATATGATTTTTCAGATATTGTATTACGCTAAAACGAGCCCAACTGGCCCCCTCGTGACGTCTGGGCACGAGACCAAGCTCAACTAATCCGGCCACTATAAACTCCTTAGGATCCTTAATATCTCACTTGAGACGCGGTTTTCTGTAAACGGCCTGGAATGGATGAAACAAGTGATTTCGAAACGATTAGATCTGCCCAACCTGTTCTCAGATAGCTACTGCTGCGTTTCGACTCTCTTAAGAGGGTCAAGTTGCATCATTCCACTATCAGTAGTTCTAAGGGTGCGAACGTCTGGGACTTTTACAATTCTATCTGCATGGTTCTGTCGTGCAGTTCTCTAAAAGAACCTTCAATACGTCTACTGCTTGATACTTGTGACCGGGATATGTGGGAAAGTGAGGAACAAGCCGGCGAAGCCGGTCATAGCTGCCCTCGCATCGACCACGGTGGCTTTCTGGCAAATTTGGACAAGTTAGAAATCTGGTTGTATGATAACAGCTGGGCACCACGGGGATTTTCTGAGTCCGCATTTGCCTGGTTTAAGGGAATACTTGTGAGTATGCTTGATGTTTCGTGTTGGAGCCTGAAATCTTTGAATTTCGAATGTAATGTCAGCTGATTTGGCTTTTCTGATACCAGGCCTAATCTCGTGCCGAACAAATAACAAATACAAATGGGAGGCGGCTGAAGCTACCAAACTACAGAAACTGATAGTTGGTTTGTCTGATGCGGGGAGATGGGTGTTTGAGCAATGTTTCGATTTCGATTCTAGAAATATCAAGTCGCTATCGCTGACTTGCCTTGACGAAAGCCCTTTACAAGATGTCTACCTAACCCGATACACCGACTACCCGAATTCCGTAATTACTAACCTTCAAATTCGAATTCTCTTCCTAGGATCTGACCTTTCTCATGAAGTTCACGGGTCTATCTGTCTTCCACCTCTGCTACCCCGAGACTGATGTCTCTGCGAATTGGATGACGGGCGTAATTTTACTACAAGAGGCCTGTCCGAGTTTGAAAAAAGTGGTCGTATTTGGTCATTACGCTCCCTCGGATGTTGCTGTGAAGGATTTTATAGCAACCTATGGTGAAATGTATACGGCGAGCCTCGAGTGATGCTCCGGATGATCCTGCAGCTATGGATACACGGCTTGAAGACTTCACGCTTTATCAGAGCTTGAAGCTAAGTATACAGTATCTTGGGATTAATTGGTCTTCTGGACTAACCTCCTACGATGTATCGCAGATAAATTTCAAAATGGGCATACCATAACAGCCGTGGAGATGGAAGGCCACGCTTTTCCTTTATTTCCTCATGGCCGCAGTGGGAAAAGGGAAAAAAGCCAAGACGTTAGACACGTTAATTTCTAATGTAAAATAACGTGTGGTTCATTAATTTTCATCATGGCGAAATTCGAGCCATCTGTAGTCTCTTTCCTTTCTCGTATACTAGCCTTCTTTTGCAATTATACGTACGACCCATCGAGTTTTATAGATATTTCAGAAACTAAGTTTGTTAGCAATACTCGAGTATTGATTCCTAAACTCAAACCTTTGATTTATTTAATTATTTCACATTCTTCCCGACATATATACACCGTGCCTTACGAACAAACCACCCTTATGATGACCGCACCCCCCGAAAGATTCGAACTACCACCCCCAGAACCCTTCAAACTACCATATATCTTCAACCTCACAACAGAACTTCTCGACTTCATCTTCCAAAAGCAGTAGAACCTCTACAATGCACCGAACATTCCGAAGTACTTCCCCGGCAAACTAATTTTGCTCAAATCCTAGACATTTGTTTAACATGCAAACGATTCTATCAAGTCGCTGGAAGTCATCTTTATCAAATCTGTGTGGTTAAATTATCTTAGAAATAAAGAGGTTCCTAGGGATTCACATCCATGGGAAGATGCGGGGTATTCGATGTATGTGTCTCCGCAGGATGTGAGGCCTGAGCATCGGAATAGGGATTTTTCTGCGAATTTTTTAAAGTCGGGGAATTGTGTTCCGTGAAATTTTGCACCGAAATAAATCACGATAGTGGAATACTAACAACCGGCCTATCTGCATATATATAGAGCCCTCCAAATCTCCTCCGCAGAATCCCTCTTCCTCTACCCCTGCGGCATCCCCCGCCGCCTCCACCAAACCACCTCCCTCCCCACCATCCTCTCCCGGCTCTCCCCAAAATTCACCTGTCTAACTTCCCTAACTCTCGGCCGCTCCCCACTCGACTATGGCCCCCCTCTCGACGACTCCCTCCACCTCCTTCTCAAAAAATGCGCAACCCTCGAATCCCTCACCCTCTCAATCTCCTGCGAACACGAATCCCCCATCTCCACATCCCTTTTCCAAAGCACCCTAACCTGTGGTCAAAACCCCTGCTTCCCCTTATTCAATACTAAAACACCTCTCCCTCACTCCATTCCAAACAATCCGTCTCTGGCCCCTCGAACCCCTCTCGATAATGCTAAACTTCTCTTCAAAATCAATTACCAAACTAAAATTTGCTTGCAACACAAGCCGTCCGCATGATTTATATTTAGGCAAGGATGAAAGGGTACCGTGGGGTTATATGATTTAGTATCGGATTATGCGGGGTTTAAGGTCGAGACAACGGGTAGGGAGCGGGAGCTGCCCGGGGTTAGACATGTGGTGTTGGATGTGGATATGGATGGTTTGATAGGTATTTGGGGGTTACGTTGGAGAATGTACTGACGTCGAGGGTTTCTCTAATGTTCCTTATATTGCCGATTGTGGCAATTCTATGGGTAATATTAAGAGAGGGTATGGACCTTGTAGCCCTTCTATTTCGAAGAGTTTGTAGACCGCACGATCCGAGATGGAAGGTGATGTTTTAGAGGTTGGATTTCGGAGAAGGCGCTAAGCTTGTTTGGGAGACTCGACATATTTGGCTATTTAAATAATCTTCAAGGTTTGGAATGATCTTATCGAAATCGAATCGAGGCTACTTCCAGGCCATATAAGATCTTCAATCAATTCTTGCGGAATAGGCCTCAAATTTCAGTGATGCTTTAGGGTATTTATAATGTACACCCAAGGAATAAAAGCCACTCTTACCCTCCTCGAGCGGCCAGATGTATTAATTTGAAAAAAAATCCTATCGTAATATAACAACTGAGAAAAAAGTAAGACGGATCTCTTGCAAAGTACAAGAGCAAAATAACCAAAAGAAAGATAGTGGTAGTAATAGCAGTTGTAGAAGAAGAAAAGGGACATCTCAGTCATATACGCAATTTTAAATCGAAGAAAAAGTATCAAAAAAAAAAAAATTTTGGTTCGAAGGAAGATCTTGAGAAAAAAATGAGGGGATATCCAATGTGCTAAAAGTAAAATTTAGGAAACGAGTATTCAAACAACAGACAACCCCGGATCAAGGAGAGCACAGCATGGCCTAGAATTGTACTTCAAAAGAAAGAAAGAAAAGACTGATAATAGCGTTCAAAGGAGGAAAGGCTAAAATGGACTCGACTGGAGGTAATAAAGTATTCGTACAAACGAAAAGAAAGGAAAAGAGAGATAAGAAAGCCCACAAAGCAAAGTAAAAAATCAAGTTGTTTTTGATGTATACAGTGCTTTTTCCATACGTAAACAAAAGAAAAAATCAATGATAAAACAAGAGAACCGAAATTAAAAGAACCGTATCAAGTAATGGAAAGGACACAGAAGAAATGAAAGTTGTTGGGATCTTCGTCTTAATCGTCAATCCCGAATATCTTCCTCAATCCTCTAAACTTCTTCTTCTTGGCTACCTTGGGGGCTCCGTAAACCCCACCATTAGGCTCCACAACCTGCGCTTTCCCATTAACAGTACCGTTATCAATAGGATCACTGTTCAAGACATGTTCCTCCTCATCCTCCTCTTGTAGCTCCGCCAACCGTCCGTGCGTCAAGTTTCGGTTACCGCTGCTAACCCCGCTGGGACTACCAACTAGGGTCGAAGTTCCCAAACTCGGCGTCCACGTTTTCGCACTGCCAATACTGTTGACACTTCCGTTGCTAAGCCTTCTATACTTCCTGAGCTGCTGGTTCCTCTGCTGTGCAGCGGAGGTACTCATTGGCGATGAAAAGTGATCGGGGTCGGAGATGCGTCTGTCAAGCGGCGGCGGCGGTGGTAAGTTTGTAATGAGCGGGGCGGGAGCGGCGGACATCATCGAGTTAGCCCTACTAACAGGTCTCGAACTGGTTCCCGACTTTCGCTTCGACCCAAAACTCCACCATTTCTTCTTTGGCGCGATATCCGCGGAGATGTCAGTGGCAAAGGCGTAGTTTTCTCCATTTGCAGTTGCGGGGGCCCACGTCGAGTCCTGTAGTCCATTTTGCTGAGTTTTGTTTCCGTTTGCCTGCACGACAGGTAGTTCGTCGTCCGAAGAATCCGGTGTCAAAGGCCTGTAAGTTGTGGCGGGTCTTTTTCGGGGAGCTGCGGCGGGTCGGAGGTCTTCCTCATCAGAGGAATCTTCGAATCGACTTCTAAACCCTTTGAATCCACTTCGCCCGGTGTTCGAGCTCCCCTTTGTTGCGAAACCCAAGCTTGAGTGCGGTCTTCCAGGGGGCGGTCCCGAACTTCCATTCCTCAACGTCGAGTTGCCTAAAAACCTACTCTTCTTTTCTGCCTTTGCTGGTGCCCGGAGGGACTTGACTCGGTCGTCATCCGAGCTATCAGGAGAGTACTCTCGCCTCCGTGGCCCACCAGTTCCGATTGTCCTTCCGGCTCTGAATCCACTTTCGAATCGCGACGAGGCACTAGTGTCGGCGAATCTGCTCGCCGCGAGGCCGGATTCGTGTTGTGAAGTGGCGGAGGATGGAGGTACACGCCCAGTAGAATCACGCATTGATGTTCGCATGGAAAATCCTTGTGAGCGACGAGCCGCTTTTCGGTGAGGGTTTTCTCGTTGGAAGGAAGATTCGGAATCATCGGATGAAACTGAGAGGCGTCTTTGGGGAGCTGCTACTGGAGCCGGTGCAGGCTTGGATTTCGAGAGTCTCCTGCTAGCGGTAGGGACTGGAGCCGGAACCGGTACTGGTACGGACGCCGGAGCTGCGGTTGCTTTGGTTTTCTTTGGCTTCGGCGCATGCTTAGACTTGGAAAGATCACCCTTCGGTTTGGCGGCCTTGGTAGCTTTGGTAGTCTTAGTACCCGCTGGCTTCGAAACACCGTTTGTAGCCTTAGCCTTAACGACAGGTGGTGCTGGCGCTGCCACTGGCGGTGTATACACGATAGGAGGCGATGGGGACGACGTAAGCCCGGCACTGATTACCTTCGGTGATACTGGCTTAATTGGTTTCGGCGATAGGATCGTGTGGGCATGCTCGTTTTCATCAGTAATGATCTCCTCCGGTAACAATCCGCCGACGATCTGCGGTGGCAGGCTCCCAGGTGGTGTAGCGACCTCCACTGGCTGGTCAGCAACTTCAGAGATACTCGGGAGGACCATAGTATCCACTACCGCCGACTGGCCTTCGGTCGTAATTGCAATACCCGGGCAGCCGTGAGCATGGGCAGCTGTAACCCCGATGACCGCTCCAGACCCGGTTGCCGAAAGCACAACATGGTCTAGATCCTCGTACGCATCCGAGAAGTGGTCTTCATCCTCTCCGGAGTCATCCTTAAAGACTACCGGGCGGCCATGCGCGATGTTCTCGGATAGCGTAGTCGCTGTATCCGATGTCGGTGGTGGGAATATTGGCTTGACTTCGACGACGGGGGGTGCATGGCCAGCAGAAATTTGGGCCTCCTTGGGCTGCTCTGGCGTGGGCGGCTTCGCGATGACCGGCACGGGAGAAGCGGCTGTGGGAGGAGGGGTAGACATGGCCAACGGAGGTGTAGCGACGGCAGCGACAATTGGTATCGCCTTGGCGAACTCCACCGCCGCTGGGGCCTCATTCTCACTCTCCAAGCCGTCATCACTGATTGATGGCGCAGGGCTCATGCTGCTAACTTCCGGGGCAAGTGGGTCGTGGCTTCCCCTCTTCTGGGGCACTGGCGAGTGTCTTCCAGCTTCTTTCTTGCCGTTCCCCTTGGTAAATTTCCCAAGCAAGCCAGCACCGATCAATCCTCCCAATCTATGGTCCGCCGAATGCTCGATTGGTACTGCGGCTTGAGCAGCAGCCGAAGAACTCGGTTCAGGCGATGGCGTCCTCTCCACTCTCGTCCGGCTCACACTGCTGAACGATACCGCTCCAACAGACTTAGTCACAGCCTTCTTCTCCGTGACTTGGTCTAACGCGCTGTGGATGGGTTTGTAATGATAGGAATCATCGTCCATCTCCACAACACTCGGGTCTTCCGAAAAGCTGACTCTGGCAGCCTTCCGTCTCCCATGTCCTCCGACGGAACCATCTTCGGCGGACAAGATCGACGATCGGTCGCTACCCTCGTGATGTTGCGTATGCTTCATAGCCGACTTGGCGGGACTGACGCTCCGTGGCGGTGGGGAGTGTCGTTTCATGGGTCGTGGGGAGTGTGTTTCCCGTGGTGGAGGAGATGCTTTCGTCTTGGGCTTCAACGCTGCTCCATTGGCCTTCGCCGCGGGTTTGACATCTTCGTCACTGGATCCGGCGTCAAAGAGGCGGGGTGGTGGGTGTAGCTTATCAACGGTGTACGGGGGCGTCGGCGGAATCGTATGGATCACAACGGGTTGCGTAACTTCTTCGGTTAAGGTGGTCGAGGATGGAGGCGATCCCTTCAGGTCTTCCACAGGGATATCATCCGTCGTGATTGCTACTGGCGTCGCTGCTGTCCCCGTGAGCTTCTCTAATGTCCTCTTCCTTTCAATTGAATGGTTTTTGGGTGGCTCGGGCGAAGCGACTTGAGCTATTCGCATCCGCTCCTGCTCCAATATCGGGCTGCTGGGTAATGCAGGAACACCATCCCTGCCCGGAATGATCACACTCTCAGGGGCCGGCCTCTTCTTCTTCTTCTTCTTTCCGTCTCTTGGGCCTTGATCTCCAGCTTCTTCGGGTATACTTTCCAGGTCACTCATAAAGCTAGTAACTGAGCTCACCGAACCGTTATACTGATGTCGCTTGTAAATCTGACTGTCCTCTTCTTCTTGCCGACGCGATTCCTCTTCCTGTTCTGCAGCGAATGCCTCATCTTCGTCGATGTGGGTGTCGGGTTCCTGCTCCGGCTCTAGATCCAAATCAGAATCCGAGTCTTGTGCAGCAGCTGCGGCCGCTCGTTTCTTCGCTCTGGAGCTCTCGAGTAGGACCGGCTTTCCAGCAGCTTTGGCCTGTTGCTCTCGCATAATCTGTAGTGCCAATGCTTTCACTGCATCCGAGGGCCCTGTAGCAGTGCGTGGTTGCTCCTCTTGCCGTCTCGGTGCATGAGCAGGGTCCTGCAACGCAGAGGCTTTAGCGGCGTTCGAAGCCAGACGTCGTCGTTCTTTCGCTTCATCGATAATCGGCTCCATATCTTCCCGGACCGTAGTTCTCATCGTGCCTCTTGATAGCATACCGCCTTGAGTATCGGAGTGTGTTTGGGCGTGGGCGTTCTTCTTCTTGACCGGCGCCTTCGCAGCGGATTCAACGGGGGTACTCCGTAGCGACTTCTTGAGGTGTACCGTGCCGTCGTCAACGGGTCCGGCTTTTTTGTTTCGGAGCGATTTCTTGAGGTTGGTGGACGGAGGTGGCCCTTCGAATTCTTCCTCTTCACCGTCGGATTCCGAGCCTGGGTACGTTTGAACGGGAGGTTCTTCTTCGGATTCGGATTCGGATTCGGATTCGCTCAAGTATACCGGTTCGACTGGTTTCGGCTTCGGTTTCGGTTTCGCCTTTGGTTGTGATTTCTTAGATCCAGCCGAGGCGACTGCTACCGCTGCGACTACAGCGGCTGCGTGTGTCGGCTCGAGAGAGGGTTTTGGCTTCGAGTTCGCCTTACGGGGTTTTGAAGCTGTAGCGTGTTAGCATGTCTCAACCCTGCCGGAAAGGGTTCCTTGCAGATAGATAAATGGATCTTTTACTCACTCTTCTTGACTTCTCTCACCGGCTCCTCTTCCACCACTTCCCTCGTAGCCTTAGGTTTAGCCCCACCCTTAATTGCAGACTTTGGTGCCGCCACCTTCCCAGTTTTCGGTGTATGCTTTGATTCCAATTGCCCTAGCGTCTTGACTGCTGTCGCAGATGTTCTATGGTCTTCAATCGATACTCGTTTCCCTACTCCCTTTGTCGGCGACGCCACTGCCTCCCTACCAATCGGCCTCTGCCTGCTACCAGGCCGACTACTACTGCTAGTTCCATGTTCGTCGGTACCTCTTAACCATCCTATCCTCTCCGTCATACTCGCATCGCTACCTCTTCTTCTGATACCGCTTATCGGCGAAGCGAAACCCGGAGGGGCACTTGTTATGCTGCTGATGCTCCCTCGTCGCTCCATTCGACGGGTGACGAGGGATGCAGGGGATGTGACTTGTTTCGGAGAGGCATGGAGGGCGGCGGCGGCGGCGGCGGCAGATAAAGTGGGAGTTTGGGATCGAGGAGGGACGATCGCACGGGCAGCAGCGAGGGCGAATTGGTTTGTCGGTTGTGAGGGAGATTGCTGGTAAAGAGCGTAGTGCATGGTTAGTTATTCGTTATTAGGATTAGATACCAGGCTCGCTAACTGGCCTGGAAGGCTCGTGGTGTGAGGTTGTGGTGATGTTTAGAGGGTAATAAGGCAGGGCATGTGGGATGACTGCATGGTTGATTTAATTAATGGCAGGTGCGAATATGAGTGAGTGAGTGAGAGTGATGTGGATGGGAAGTTTAACGACAAGATGCGGATTCCGGATGCGATTTGATTTGATTCGATTGCAAAACTCGAGTCACGTCGACACTTCCAAAAGCCGAACAAAAATATCGAAAATGCTAAAAGGGAATCAAAGGAAATGAATCACAGAAAATAAAATAGTTAAATACCTGCTGCCGTTTAGACTTCTTATGGCCAAACATCATGGCGCCCTTTTTGACGACTTGGTGTCGTGGAGGAAGGAAACGCCCACGGCGCTCCCCCTTCTCTCTCTTCCTCTCACACTCTCGCTCTCTCTTTCTACAAGAGAAAAGATAGTGTCGGCACCATGCAAGCCCCTACTGACTAACCTAACCTAAATCGAAATTTACCGTGACGTAAAGGGATCTTTTAAAACACAACAGGTTGTTCAGGCGACGCAAGAAGTGTAACTATTGTGAGGAATGTGTGCAGGATGCAGCGGAGATTGACTTTGAAGGTTACGCTGGCTGGCTGCACTGGCTGCGAGGGATGACGAGTAAAACATGTCAGTCAAGTCAACTTTGGATCGCTCCGAGCGCCATCAAAGGGTGGGAAGACAAACCTGTTCTCGAAGGATCCCTGATTGTCTTTGTGTGTACTGTATACTCCTGTCTACCTTTTCTTTTCTTTTAAATTTTATAAATAACAAACGAGTGAAAGAGAGGGGGATTAGCGCTATATCGTGAAATAAGAGATTAAAAGGTTATACGGAAAGAAGAGACGGTAATTATTATGATTGACAAGAAGGGAAGAAAGAGAACAAGAGAGAAGAGATATCCAGGAACAGATCTGACAAGAGGCAATAACAGGAAACCCAGCCGAACAGCCCCCGGTAAACGACCCACCCGAGTACTATATTCTACCCGCATGAACACAGGTAATTTATCTGTCTTTGTCCTTTTATCCTCTGGTGATTCGATTCGGAATTAATATCGTAATAATTACGATTCACTTGAGCATTCAATTGAGGCTGGCCTGGGAAATTTCATTTGAAACCTCAGTCCCTCCTAACTTTTACTTAACTTACCTCATCATCAACCAAATAGATTTCCAAATCCAAGTTCTTCTTGGTCAAAACATTAAATTTAGTCAAGGGTTCATCTTCTCCCAAAACCAAACCAGGCTGTCGCAAGCGTGGGTTCTATGACGCAAAGAGGCTAGTCCTTTGCTGCACCACAGTCCAATAATCGGAATTCTTTAACTTTGGCCCAGGTCCCCGGCCAAGTCGGAGATTATTATTTTTGAGATCACAGATGGCTGGAAACCCTCCCAGCCCGTTCCAAAAAAAAAACAAAAAAAAAACAAAGAAAGTTTTCCAGCGATTATGGCGACGTTTTGAAAAAGCCGATAGAGAATACCGTATTAAATATAATCACTAAGATCGGGCGAAGGTGGAAATGTAAGAAGGGGGGGGGGTTCTTTTTCCCTTCCGTATGACCTCTAACCACGATATCACATCATGAAATGATTTTATTTACTGATGGTGTGCAAAAACCATCATCGATGTTCCGCAAAACTTGTGATCCACCCGAGTATCGTCTCGTCGGTAAGACAAGACAGACCAACAGGTTCAGAATCCAGCAAGGGAAGTTTTCCGGCCGACCACAAACCATGCTAGCTTTGCACCTCGCTTCCCGGTACTATCAGGCACACGCTGTCCGGAAAAACCACATAAGTTGTAACTCAAACTCGCATCTACAAAACCTATCATTGGCCCCCATGAAACCACTTATGATCTCCGACGACTCGGCTTTTGAAAAAAATATCTCATCATTCATCCGGTTCAGCGAACGAATGGAAATGTCTGCCAGTTCACGAGGTTTCAGTCATCGTGTATAAATACCCACGCCACGACAGACTTGCATGACCGATACTATTTTTCTTATCTGCGGCCTCCCTCTCTCGCGCGCACACTCCACGATTTTCTTGGAAAAAATAAAAATAAAAATAAAAATAAAAATCTGGGATGCAGCGAAGAACATGCATACAACGGGAGCATAAGATATAGTGGAATCTTACTCTTTCAACTGTTTTGTCAGATACGCCGTGAACGAAAGAAAATCAAAGGAATAAACCGAAGGAATCGTATTATCATGGTGTGCTATAGAAGATGTTCAAATCAATCGAGAAAAAAAAAAAAAAAAAAAAAGACAGAATCTTTTGGTCATAACGGGTCATCAGTTTAGTATCTGGTGTCGATCTGTAAAAGGAAATTCGTTAAAATATGCAACATGGTCCAGGTAGACATCAGAAATATGACTGAAACGAACTCAACAGTTCAACCGTACAAACCAAAAAAGCACGGACAAAAAAGCTCATGGAAACATCAAACCAAAACATTTTTGCGACATAGTGCCTCCCAAGCCGTCATCGCCTGCATAACCCCATCAAAGAATCATTCCCATCCCATCACCTGTAATATGCAGCCCCTTCTCTCCTCCCGAATCTCGATCCGGCCGGTTGCTGCGTCGGTGGTGGCTGTGGTGGCCCACCGAGGTTACCCGGACCGGGCCGCTGGAATCTCGTATGATCCGGCATGGGGATATTATTCCTCCTATCCGGTGGTAGCTGTGGCCAAGCACCAGGCATTGGTGGCCCGGCGGATGGTGGCTCCCGATACTGGAATGGCTTTTCCTCTTGGTTGACCACTGGCCTCAACGGCTTCTGTGGGCCTTTCCTGGAACCGTACTCATCGAGTCCGAACTCGGCGAACTGTCGCTCGCCACGTGAACGAGCACGACGGCGGTCATGTCTTGCAGCTATCATTTCAACCATGTTAGTGTCGTCGCTATCGTTAAAAAATAGGTACGGATAGGTACGGATAGCTACCTCGAATCCTTGCTGTCATGTCCATTAGCTCATCGATCTCAGGAGGTTGTAGGATCTCATATACTGTGAAAGTGTCTCCGGTATCCTCGTACCGGTACCCAAGTTCCTCGAGAGCCTGTCTCGTCACGATCTTCCTCGAAATCCGCGTATGTCGCGGCTCACCACCTCCCGGCGTTTGCGGTGCTAGTGCCGCCGCGCCACCAACCGGAGGAGGTGCGGCAATTTGCAATGGAATCTTCGCTCGTGATCTAGGAAGTGCAGTCCCCACACTCGCACTCCTGGGTCTCTGGCCCATGTTGAATTTCCGTTCCATTTTTGAGAATTCCATATCCAGCTCTGGCGAAGTTGGAGGTGACGAAGAGATATCAGCACGGAACCGCCTCATCTTTTCTTCATACTCTCTTTCTTTTTCCGTCAGCGCTCCGGTGGTCCTCGTCCGTGCGCTTTCGGAGGACGCTCCGAGCACTCGCTCCCCACTATCCCCATCACGGTCCCTCTCTCTACTCTTATGAGACCGACCGTGCTGGTTGATAGTGATCGACCCGATGGTCGGTCCTCGTCTCCTATCTCTGTTATTAACCGAGATATCGACATCCTGACCACCACCAAGATCCAGTCTCAAAGCCGTGCTTGCACCGGGATCTTCCAAATTCCGTTCAATACGAGCAACAGGACCCAGTGATCGCCGACGTCTGTAAGCTTCACGCGGCCCAACAGACTTCGAACGTCGAACCAAAGCACCAACCGGCGGTGTCGGAACATCCGTCTTATCCCCCTGACTCAACGACTCAAACCTTCCGATCGATGAAGATCGTCGAATCAATTCGCCAGGCAGAGCTCTAGACTCACGACGTCCTTGCCGTGGTACCTCCTGTGCCACTCTATCTCGAGCCATTCTTTCCTGGGCCATTCTTTCCTGCATCATACGTTCGTGCGCCATCCTCTTTTGCGCCTGCGTGATACGTTCTTGTTCCAATCGCTCCTGCGCAGCAATGCGTTCTTGTGCAGCAATACGTTCCTGCGCCGTACGATCTTGCGACATCGAACGTTTGTACGCTGCGGCCTTTTCCGAATGGGAATAGTACTCCGGTCCTCTGCGTTCGCGTTCACGTTCACGTTGATGTCTTCCCATGAAATCTTCACGTCCACGCTCACTCGTATCAGGTGGTGACACCCTCCGAAGAGACTTAGTGCGTGGCATAGAACGAGCCGGGACCATGACACCACGAGAGCGATCATCTTCTTGAAACCTCGGATCCATATTTTCCTCGTCACCGCCATAGGGACCAGCAAGTCTATACCCACGAGGGAGATAGTGTGACAGCCTATCCAACGATTTTGACGGGGCCCGATGATTAGCATGGAAGGCAGCAGCGTTTTGAACGTGTTGGCGGTGGGTGGTGTATGTGGATGCGGATGCTGTCGTCTGAGAATATGAACTATCGGTTGGAGAAGGTGCTCGTTGGCTACGTGCGTGTCCGCGATGGGAAGGTGGTGGTGCTCCGCCGCCGCCGTTTCTGCCCGCTGCTATGTTTGCAACATAGGAGTTATACCGTGCCTGCGGGTGTTGTTGTTGTTGTTGTTGCGGAGGTGGTTGGTGATGCCCTCCCCGGCCGCCATGATGACGCCGGGGGTCAGCGAGTGAAATGCGCTGGAAGTCTTCGGAGACACTGTCGTCGGTAAAGGAATCGTCGCCGTAGTATGTCGATGACCAGTCATCGGAAGCATCACGGTAGTGGTTCGGGACCGGAGCTGCAGAGGCTCCTGCACCGGCGCCCCCGCCACCGTATGCGCCGTAGAGTCCAGCGGTGTTACCTGTCGATGCGCGGTATGGGTTTCGGCTGGCTGGTTGGCGTTGAGAGCGGTGGTCAGCGCCGTAGTAAACGTGTGGAGGGCGGCCGGACATGATTTTTTTGGGTGGTGTTTGCCCCGCCTGGGGAGGTTTGCGGCTTTTTTTAGGGAAGATGCTGTGACACCCTTATGACGATGCTTAGAGAAAACGGCGGATCGTCCTAAGGTAGTCTTTTTATTTTCAATTAATATTAGACGGGAGTTCTGGGGAAAGAATACCCAGAGGATCCGGAGGGTGGAGAAACGGCAGAAATACGGGACTCGTATCAGAAAAGAAACCCCGTAGATACAATACAAACGTCTCAAGCCTGCCGGGCCGGGTGAAGAGCGGAGGAAAGGTTTAAAGAGGGGGGGATGTCGACTCTTGCGGGAGAGATATTAAAAACTACAGGAAGAAGTGTATCATATGTCCTCTTGGGAGGCTTTTTGTATACAAAGCTAGCGCCAGGCTTTCCCTGGGCGTCTTATCGAGGGCTTTAGCCTTTTGGTCGACTCTCTTTTTCCCTCCTATGACGAACGAAGAAAGATGAAACGTGAACGGGCTGGGAATGGAAGCAGGGGAGGACAAGGGATCGGATAGACGTCGCCTCCTGAAGTCGCTAGTCGTCCTGTACGTTCGTGGGAAGTTTATATATTGTATACTAAGAAGTACTCGGATACCTATTTTATATCCTCGAGAAGATTCGATTTTGTTGGGCCGGAAAGCATATGATTCAGGGAATTCAGACTCATGAAAATAAGTGCCGTATATGCAGGCATCCTATAGCTTCTTCTCTATGACGAAGGATTTGCTCACAGTTAGCTGCAAGATCCGGATGCTGACGACGGCCCCACCCTCACAGGCTAGTGCAATGCGATGTTCTCTGCGTGCAGTACATACAGTACTTCTACATATCCTTACATGCGCTGTCCTTCCACCGAACATTCTACTCCATCCGCCTCTTACATCTTCCTTCACCAAAAACAAGCTATGCGAATTTTTTTTTTTCAGGCGCTCGTGATCATTTCGAGAAATTAGTCCAAGCTTTTTTCTCAGCTATTGGTCAATAGTGGGGCTGTGAGATGCAGCTGTGAGGCAAATGGGAAGGCGCCTTTCGCCGGATAGAAGCTGCTGTGCCATTATGTCATATGCCCATGCGTACTAACCTTCTTTTGGGAGGCTGGCAATTATACAACAAGGGGCAACGCTTGATGTCGTTTTTGTAAGTGAGTTAGCAATTTTAGGGGTGAGATAGCATGAGGGATGATATAAAAACGAAATAAAGGGAATGTGTGAGAGAAAGAAAAGTTTATTCAACTCCATAGTTAGTCCTTATGCTACGTGCCGTTCGGATCGCAAAGTTATGTATACTAAATGAATCGCTTGAGAAGAAAAAAAAGACGGATGCAACAAATTGAGGTGCCGAGTTTGTATAAAATGTATGATCGGTCGTCATTCTCACAACCATGGAAAGCCGGCGAAGAAGCGGAAGAAACGGACGGATTGGGGTCAGTTGGGTGCTTTTCGAGATCGCGAAGGAGGGATAAGTACGATTACTGGATCGGCGTAGGTAAGAATCGAATCGTGCATGGTGACCATAGAACTGATATGATATCGGTAGAGGGCAAAGAATGAAAGCGATGGGAAGTCGACACCGATGTCGATACTATGGTGTTAGCATAAGGACAAGGACTTCTCCTACATCCCCAGAACTGAAACTGATACTGTATTCGTCCCCGTACTTTTCTTCTATTTCTTCCTGCCACCTTCCGAAAACGACCGGGGCCGCAATCTTCGTATTCGATTCTTTTCGGTTGGGAAACTGTGTTTGATTTTCGATTAGAAAATCAAGATGCCGAATATCCCCAGATGTTGATTAGGCGAAACGATCGAATTGCATGAGATTTTTGGAAATATTCCAAGTACTGTATCAAAGTCCCATTAAATATTCCTTCGTTGAAAACTGTATTCGCGGTAGGTCGAGATGGCGTTTGGATTGGAGATGGTTGATGAGAAAAAACCAGAGCATCGAGTTTGTATTCAAGCTAGGTTATCAGATATACGGGGCCAATTTTTATCACATATGATCTTGCAGGTTAATTGCCATATCGCAGTTTTGATGATCTTTTTAAAAAATGGACGAAATATTTCAGGTTCGATTAAGAGAATACAGGAGGTTATATATATCGTGTAATCGTCAAACCTAGAGAGATTGTACAGAATTATGAAGAAAATAAAAGGAAGAGAAAAGAACTCCAGATATCCCAAGAAACAACCACCCGTAACGCCGTCAAAAATTTCGAAAACTCCATCCCTATAAACCGAATGCAAGATTGAACATGCGACGATAAGAGAAAGATAATATACAAGAAATGAAGTGGGACTTTTATGTTATGAAAAGATTTCATGGCTCGCTCTCATTACCCTCAGGCGGGTCGTCGAAAATGAAGTCGCAATTTCCGTTTTGGTCTCTCCAATCCTCGGGATTCTGGATAACGGGTGCATTTCGAGGCTTTCGAACAAACCCACAAGCTTAGCCGCTTCTGATTAATTTACTGGTATCAATTGGAGTGGAGAGCCTGTATGACTCAGTGGAGCTAGATATTGGACGTCTTTCAAGTCCAAGGTCAAGATCTGAGATATCATACTCGTGATGGGAAATAGTTTCCGGATTCGAGTCATCGTCGACGACCACGATCATCCAGACACCAACGGTGCCATTGGCGTCGAAGAGAGGAGTGCAGTGAAGCCACCGTTCACGGCCGAGGAATTCGCTTTTCTATAGAAATACATGTGAGCCAATGCTATGAAAAATGGTATGGGGAATATCTGGCTTACATTTGGATTTTGCTCCTCAAGCTTACTCAGCCATCGAACTTTGATGGTTATACCCCGGGAATCGGAAAGTGCACTCTCAAGCTCTTCGCGAACATGGTCTGAGCCACCAATTTTGGACATGAGTGGAGATTGGAGGATGCCCGGTGTACGCATCGAAGGAGATGCGAAGAGGATGCGAAGAGATGGATATGGTCGGACGAGAATATACTGTTGAGTGAATTAGTCTTACTATCTCGCAAAATAGATAGAAGCGAGGTCACATGCATTTCTGTAGACACCTTTTAAGGTGCTGCTCCAAAAGTTGACAGTTTTTGTTGCCTTTGGCTTCTTCTTGGGAACCTCTTGTTCCGAAGCTGCATCGAACGAACCTGGCGGGAAGAAAGGCTCGATAGTCGAATCCCGTTCCACACTTTGGTCCTCCGCAAAAAGCTCATCCAAGGGATCTTGGATTTTATGATCTTTATGTAGTTGGCCACCAGTTTCCTTAACTTTCTCCATTTCTTCAGCACTGAACAAGTCTGCGAGTTGTTTAAACTCTTCATGCTTTGGTCTGACCAGATTTAAATCCAAGTCCGCATCGAGCACCTCACTCTGTCTCTTTTGTTTTGTCATCAACCGCCCGAGGCCTTCGAGGCCGACGAAATTCTTTGCAAGTGTCGTGACATCGATCTGAGCGCCGATGAAATACCGGACTTGACCCTTGGAGTCGAGTAAAGGAGCCACCATGACAAGGTTCAGGAACGGGGTCCCGTCACGTTTATAGTTCAGAAAACACTCCGTAATTTCACGCCCCTGGCGAATTGCATCACGGAGACGGGCTATAGAATGGCGTTGTGTTTTGGGGCCCTGGAGGAAACGACAGTTGCGGCCAGAGACGTAGGAAATTGGATATTGAGTTCTGTTACGGGAGTTGTTAGAGGCTTATATGTTAAGGCCATAAAATGGCACATTGCATAAGCTTGGCTCGTAATTACTTACGTTCGATGGAATTCTTCGCTGGCAAACACAATTCTAAAGATGAAAGTTAGCTTACTGCGCCACGGCTTGAGAAAGTTTTGAGATAAGAGGATTGATAACTTACGGATTGCCATGTCGCTGTGGATCAGTCAAGCAAAAGACTTCGCCCAATTCGTTTGCACTTTCTTCCAGATACCGAATCCCACCTCCAGTAATCTTTTTCTGGATATTGTACGTCACAATCTCAGTGTAAACCCAAGAAACGTAGCGCGGGAGCTCCTGTTCCGTTAGGATTTTGAACGCATCTGCGGCTTTTCTTTCAAGCACCTTGTTGACTGGTGTAATGCCTTCGTCTTCAATGTGGATCCATGATCGATCAGGAGAAGGACTTGGACCCAACGATTCAGCCAGAGCATTTGCGTAGTTAATAGCTTTAATGGCCTTCTTCGCATCAAGATAGTATGTTAACAAGTCCATGGATGCAGATGGTCTATAGGAGGCCAAGAACTGCGAGAAGCTATGAAGCAACCTTGGGTCGGACGTAATAATTCGTAAATGATCCTTGGAGTAGATTTTTTGCGATAGCTCCTCTATTTGCTCTACCGCTAGTTTCTCTTGCCTTGTTGGCAAATTCGGGGTAGGCGGAAGAAGGTCGTACGAGTAAGATTCGTCGTCTGGGATATACGGGAGAATCTTCCTCTTCGACATACTAGATGTGGGATTGTTTGTAGGCGAGGGGGCAGAAGAATTGGTAGTGGCAAACGAAACGACAGATCCCCGGGCCTCAAAGTTGCGGGCACTGTAGGAGCTGCTCGCCGACTGAATCTCGGGAACATCTGGTAGTACTGAGACATGAGGGACGGTTTTGTCAAATCTCTCATCTCGTTTTGGCTCTTCCTTTTGAACGACACCCCCATTTTCCACCACCACCACCACCACCTCCTCCTCCTCCTCCTCCTCTTCCATATCATCGAAATAGCTTACGGCCTCTGATTTTCGCCGAGATCGAGTCATCGACCTTGGAATAGAAGCTGAGTTTGCCAAACTCATTGTGCTCATAGAACCGATCGCATTCATACAGCCAACACCCAAATGCATGGGGTCGATATGCTCTGATATCCGTCTATCCTTAGTCAACCTTGGTAGTGTAAATGGAATCGAAAGCGTAGACTCTCTTCTTGGGCTTAGTCCAGCAAATACAACCCCTAATGGTAAATCGTTTTCGTCAGAATGATTCGAGGTTGAATGATTCGCATGTGAATACATCCGCTCGTTGGGAGGTCGAATTGGCCGAGGGGCGGACGGAATATCCTCCCCCTCCAGCTCTGGCAATTCTGGGAAGCTCCCTGTCCTAGATTTAACAAGGGGGCTCTGAGGAGCAGAGGTGTATGTTAGATGTTGGTGGTCTTTTAAAGCCTTTCTGATCTTTATAGCCTTGCTGCTGTCTTTAGATGATTTCCGTCGGAGGGGCCCGAGGGACAAGCTCCGCCTAAACGGGTTATCGCCCGAAGAATTTGTCGAAGAGCCCGAAATACGCCTTAGGAGGTCCATGTATACTTTGGGAAACACCGATCCTCGAACCGTTCGATTAGCCTTGTTGGAAATAGTGTGTTGTCCCCACGACCAAAAGTATTGGTGCCCAATGCAGACGTCGAAAGGTGATCTATGCTAGAACCCGAAACCAATGCAAGCTGATCTTAACGAAACCGAACAACCTCCTGCTTCTAGAAAAGAAAGACGACGTTTGGATTTTTCCAGACCGGCGGAGACAAGAGTATTTAACGATCTCCTCACTTGTTATACCCGGAGCACTTTACCCAAATCATATATATTGGCTAGCAATCAGGCACTTTGTGCTTGAAACCTTGACCGCAATCCGGGCCACTGCTGGAAAGTGTATTGAACTCGGAAAATCTTTAGTGCCGATAAAGTTTCGAACGTTTCTCGTGTTCTCCCCTGCAGGAACCGATTGCCTCCCTGGTTGGGGATCTTGCTCCACAGTTCACAAGGTTTCCTATCACTCGTGGAAACCTCATGGCCAATGGAAAGCATCGCTCATTGGGCGAAACCTAGATTTGGGTCGTTTGGTGAGGTGTATGAATTAAAAGCAGGGTAAACATGACCAGGGTCATTAACCTTCCCGGGTTCCCGCGATATCACCACTGACTGGGTGAAGAGAATTCGTTCGAAAAGTTCTCGTTTCGAAAATTTCTCCTTGTTAAGAAGCTTGGTTCGATAATGGAAGCAGTAAATTCTAGCGAGTACCCTGTTTAAGTGGAGATGCAGGTACGGCGGCATCGTTAGATTGAGATTTCGCAGCGTGCTGTGGTGCTATAATCACGCAAAACGGGGGCGGGTTAAGTAAAAAGGCGTTCCTGAGCCCACCGTTTGATTCACCCACTGTGATATTGTCAGGCAATGACATCGCCCTGCGCAGACACCACATGGAGCTACTTCTCTGCAATCTTAAACTCTACCGACCCGTTTCTCTCCATCGGTGCGCTCCCTTCGGTTACTGCATGCTGCAGGTTACAGAGCAATCACATTATTTGCAGTCTGTTGCGACATTGATCCGATGGCGAAAAACCGTCAGTCGGTACTATTCCGTTCTCGCAGAAACGAAGGGGGAGTTCCCTAGGTCGGGTTCTCCCAGGAATCCGGTCAATGAGCGGGCAGACTTCAATTCTCGTGGTATATTCCACGTTCAGGTTGAAACGTAACCCACTTGCTATCAAATATATTAATATATTGTCGATTGATATGTGTTGAGGTGGGTTACAAATGGTTTCTACGGTCTGAAACTTGAGAACGTGCTTTGCAGCGTCCGGCATGCTAAGAATCCTTGAATCTACTCCGTATAGGTCTATGGGACCGTCCAATCGAACCATTTCCTTTAATACAAATGCTATCGAAATCAGGGTCTAGAACTAGCCAGCCTTGGAGATCTGCCAGTATTACTAGGATTCGAATATGCTTCTGCCAATGGAATATATACTAAATATCAATCCATGCATATTGCTAGCCCACATTCATATCGCTGTCACATATTACATTGCATAGTTCCTTAAGCCTCGTTCCACGATCCCAAGTGTCGACATCCTGTCAAGCTCAAGCCATCGAGCTGGAAGTGGAGGGTTGAAACCGAAGGCCATTGGCTGCGAAACTTTGTCGCCAAGGCTAGTTTCTTGTACGACCGCGTAGGTCCCAGCAGCAAGTGAAGCCGGCCGAGGGGCGAGGCTCACTATCGATATCGATATCTGTGCTAGATTCGCCGTTAAGTCGACCATCCTTCGAATGAGCTATCAACCCGGAGATCTAGAGCACTTAAACGGATATTATGGCTCTGAAACCGATTACATTGGGGCACTAAATGTGCTTTTGGCGCAGGAGCTTGACCTTAACTTCAAACTCGATTCACTAATCTCACTTGTATCCTATGTGATATGGCTATGCAGTCTCGCCGCAAATTGCACAGAATACGTCGAGTTTTAGTCCGAGGTATTGGATTTGCTGACCAAAGCGGGTGTAGACATGAATGTTCCGTTTCCGGATTGCCCATTAAGAGGTTCAGAACCCCTTCCGTGCTATCAACGTGCTCGGGATATAGATATCTCATATCCCGGGACGTCAAAGAGTATTTTTACTACCGACGTATTCGGGCTATAGATATCGCATTTTGGGGGGAATCAAACAACTTTTTTGCTACCTTCTCTCCCTAGACGTATGTCTAGAAGGGTTTCCTATGGAACCAATGGAATCAAAGATAGAGTGGGCCCCTTGCCCGCTGTTTGTTCAAGCTGTCTATCGTCGCGATCTTCAAGATGCGTCCGAACATTGGGGTACACGAATGCGAAGGGAACATGGTGGTAGTTCAGGGTTAGAAGAAACACCGGACAATTGCGTTGAACCATTCGAGTACGTGATGAAGGTTGCCTATGACTTAGAGGCTGCGAAAGAGCTTCTCGCTCTTAAAGATTATATACCAACTTCCCGGGATCTCTTCAACTTGACTGCGGTGCTTGCGGTGGTAGAGGGACTCAACGAAACAGAGATCGAAGGCGGGTTTGCATTGATAACCACCGCAATCTAGAGAAATTGGATATATATTAACGTTAAAATGCCCTATCGTTCTACTTTAAGCTCGCGCTCCCCTTTATCTCTCAGTATTATTTATGATAATGTCACGTCAGGCTCACGGAACAACTTCTAGACCTTGGGGCTGACTCATTGATATATATCAACGATACATTCCACTAGCATTATCGGCAGTTCAACTGGCGGCAGGGGTGAGTTTTAATTGACTGAAGGCACTCGTTGCTCGAAATGTTGACGTTAATTATCATCCTGTACCCTTTCGCGGCCGGACCGCCTTGCACGAAGCAATTCAAAGAGGCAAGCTCCCCTATTTGTCTTATTTGCTGCAGGAAGGAGCAGACATCTATGCCCTTGACGATATATTGTGGCCTGAAATCTTTCCACCAAAACCAACCGTGCGCATGTCAGCGCTTGAATACGCAATTAGTGAAGGGAGACTTGATGTGGTATCGTTAATTCTACAAGCTGAACCTGCTTGTCAACCTATCGCCTTAGAGTTGGCCCAAAAGCACCACAAATCTACTCTGGCGATGTATATTGACGCCTGGGAACCGGGATAGCACGAAGGCACAACGGCAGCGGATGTTGAAATGTTTTCTGGGATATGACCAAGACAGCTGGGACTGTCTCGAATCTCTAAAACGTGGTATTTTCCAACTAGGAAATTCGGCCGATACGGATATTTATCTGACCATTCGGAGCTTTGAGTTTTTCGATTTAATTTAGAAATTACCTCATTCGGAAATTATATTTTATTTTAGCTTCGAGAACAGTCCGATGAAGTCGACTAGCTTTACACATTGAACAAGCAAGAATATACTTTAATTCTATACTGTCGAGCCATTATATCTGTCATATATCCCCTTGTTGAGATTTAAGTTTCATGAATTCAAAAAACTTCTTTTTTCGCCTCACTATAACGTTTCTATTCACGATTGTACAATCGTTCAATTAATCATGTAAATCCACGTGGGCTCGTTCATTTGATTAAAAACATACATGCTATAACTTTTATCTAGTCCCGTATATAGAATGACGCTCTATGCTGGACGCTAGCTTTTTCATCTTCCACCCATCCGTATCTTACAAACCTAAAAAAAATTGATCCTACGAGTCATTCCCTTCTATATTAGCCTCAGATCCGTCATCAAGAGTAAGCAGGTCATCGGTGTTCTTGAAAGCCCATAGATTTCCTGTTGAATCACGTTGCAATGATTTCTAATCGTCGAATTTGATCTTAGTAGCAGCCTTGGCATCGCTGGTGTCTTTGTAGAAGGCGCCGTAGCTGGCGTGTTCCTTCTTCTTGACTGTTGTTCCGAACTTCATTAAGTCATCGGGAACTTGTTGATTTGCAGCTTTTAGGACGTTGATCAAGCTATAAGAAAGCAAAATATTAGTATTTTGAACATCCTGTTATCGAATATCAAGAATTTGAACATACCTTCCACTGTGAGCCTTATCATGCTCAGTAAAGAATGTGACAGCCTTACCCAACTCCCCAGCTCTACCCGTTCGACCAATTCGGTGCACGTAATCCTCAATGGTCAATGGGAAAGTCACATTGATCACCAACTTGACGTTCGGGATATCCAATCCTCTAGCTGCAACATCAGTGGCAACAAGAACAGGCGTTCTACCTGCCTTGAACTCTGCCAAAGTATTTGTTCTAGTTGTTTGGTTCAAATCACCGTGGATGCCACCGACTTTGATACCCTTCCCTCGGAGGAAGTTTTCGAGTCTTGCAGCTTCCTTCTTGTACAATGCAAAAACGAGGATTCTGTCGTTCTTGGCGCCAGGGGATGAGCGTTGGTGGGCATGGATGATGTTGAGGAGACGTGGTTCCTTGATTCTTCCGTCTGCAAGAACTTCTACGATCTGTGTAATTCTGGTGTTTGCACGGAGGTCACCATCGTCGGGGCTGTTGATTCCGATCCTGACAGGCTTGGTCATGAATGTAGACGCTAGCTGTCTGACACTTTGTGGCCAAGTGGCGGTAAACATGAGAGTCTGACGTTTTGGTGTAGCTGGTGTAGCGCCAAGGATCGTCTTAATGGCGTCCTCGAAACCCTTATCAAGCATCCTGTCGGCTTCGTCAAGGACGACGTATCCCGCCTGGGAGATGTTGGCAGCTCCTTCTTCCAAGAAGTCATTGAGACGACCGGGTGTCGCAACAATGACAAGAGCCTTCTTCAAGGACTCTCGCTGAGGATCTTTGGGCACACCACCGTAAATACATGTGGCGGCATCTTTCAATCCGGCGGCTATAGTTAGTTTCTCGACTTGCTCGAAAATTTGCATGGCCAACTCTCTTGTCGGTGACACAATAACGACTCTAGCTCCAGATTTCCTGGGGTTCCTGTCAGACTTTGGTAGCTTAGTGAGGTACTGTACTGCCGGATAGGCGAAAGCCATTGTCTTTCCAGAACCAGTTTCCGCTACACCGATAAGATCCTTTCCATCGAGAAGGTAGCTCCATGATGCGGCCTGGATTGGCGTTGGCGATTTGTAGGCTGAGAAAGGAGCAAGGTGGGATTTATCGACAGCAGGAAGATCGGAGAAGTTGAGAATTAGGTCACACGACTCGCTATTGGGCTTTGCTGGGTCTGTGATCTTGATCGAATGTGTCTTCATGTAAGAGCTGATCGCGGCGGCATCGGCCGGAGCAGGCGATTCGGTCCCGGTGGCGGTCGTCGGTGCTGTGCTTCCATTGGACTTGGGCGTGGCTTTAGCTTTCGCATCTTCTGAGTCGCTGCTATTGCTCGATGAATTCGAATCCGAGTCCACGTCCATCTTATCCTCGACAGCGGGCTCTGCAGTGACGCTCTCCGCTGCATCTTCCATGACCACATCCTTGACTTCCTCCTCTGCCTTAGCCTTGGTCTTTTCTGCCTTCTTTGCTTCCTTCCTCGCCTTCTTCTTCTTCTCCTTCCTCTCTTCTGCCGATTGTCCCTTCTCCGCGAGCTTCTTGTCCTTCTTTTTTTTGTCCTTCTTGCTTTCAGTTGAAACAGCTTCTTCACCCTCAACTTCGGCCTTCTCATCCGCAGCCTTCTCCTTCTCCTCCTTCTTTCGTTTCTTCAACTCGGCCTTTCTCGCGACCTTATCGCTCTTACTCTCACCCTCAGGCTTTTGTTTAAGCTCATCGATAGTCATCTTCGTATAATCCAGCTGTTCGCTTGGAGTCCCCGTAGAAGTTTTTGTGGTTTCGCTCTTCTTCTGCTTCTTCTTATCCTTGCGCTCCTTGCGCTCCTTGCGTTCGTCAATTTCAGTTGGTGTATCGGCTTGGGCGATGACATTTGGCTGCTCATCTGCCGTTTCGGTTTCGGATGCCTTTCTCTTTTTACCCATTGTGGCGGTATTTTATGAAGGATGATTCGTTAGATACGGTTGGTAATGATTGTGGATGGAGGGGGTGTTTTCATCGAGTGTAGAGGGAAGAGATTTTTGTATGGGCGAGAAGGCGTTTTTTTGCGACAGAGCAGAAAAAAAAAGTTCTTGGCGCGCATATGGGGACTTGTCTGGCAGACGGGGATCCTTGTCTACAGAATTTACGTACGCTTACAATCAACATTTTAGCTTAGGTAGCTCCCCGATATTATAACAGAGATTATGGGATCTAGAGATTGGACAAGCTAGTACCTTTGAGAGCTAAAGGCTAGATTTCATATTACAGGATATTTTTAATATATATATATATTTTCCCCCGCGCATGTGTTCTACAGGTGGCTGTATTAGATCAATATTCGACAGTTGACGTGCACATGGGGGCCTCGGGCTATGATATCGTGGAGCCTCAATAAGACCTTGGGAAGACCTCGCCCCCAGACTATACGTGGAGGTAATTAATTTTACCTACCTACCTAGGTAACTAGATTTTACAATCAAGTACATATGTGTACAAACTACGGTTGCTCTCGGGATGGGAAGTTATCGTAAACCAGTTGGTTTTTATTGCAGTCGTTTTATCTCATCGCAATTTTCTATTGTACATTATCATAGTAATCGTACCCCTTGTACTTCTTGCGAACGATATCACGGTTGCGAAACTGCGATATCACCTGTCTGAGGCGATCGAGAATCAATCGACAGTAGCGGCGAGATAGTCGAAAGGTCAGAACAAGCTCTCCATACACGAACACAGGGGGGAACAAATCGTAAGGTGGAAACATAGAAAAACGAGAAAGAAAAACAGTGGATGCGGCATGTGTAAGGACTTGGGAGTGCATAATCGGAAGAAAGTAAGAAGACCTCGCAGAGATGAGAGAGAGAAACGCCACAAAACGCCGCCGTGTGCAATGCCTATATCAGAAATGAGAACGTGGACGAGGAAACGAGGTATCATGAAAACTGGATGCGATGCAACCGCTGAGAAAGAGGGAAAACAAGATATACCTAGCGGCGTTGAGGAGGAGGAGGAGGAAGAGGAATAGTGTTATGAGATGCATTGAACGTAGCTCGATGAGCAGGGTACGGAGAATATAGAGAAGCAGGGAAACGCCTAGCGGGTCTATGGACCATTGTGCCGTTGTAGAGCGTGGTTGTACCAGAAGACTTGACATTGCCACCTACAGCAGACCCATTCGGGAAATTATAGACTCCGACATTCGGATAGAGGGTAGTACGGAACGGAACAGGTGGTGGGCCCATGAGCGATGGTGGGGCCATAGAAGCAGCAGAAATTGGCTGTGAAGGTGGAGAAAATTTGGGGATTGGATAGGCCTGAGCTGCATCGATAAGTTTGATTATAGCAGGATTTGTTTCCTAAATACCTCCTGCCATAATTTGCTGTCTTAGCTGCATGATGGCAGCTTGTTGTTCTGGTGGGAGCATGGCAATTTGCTCTGCCGTGAGAGACATAACTTGTTGCACGAGCGCTGCTTTGTTGGGATCCATCGCCGGTTGTGCTGGCTGTGGAGGTGGAGGTGGTTGGTATTGCTGCTGCTGAGGTGGTGGAGCCGTATTCGTAGCAGCACTAGAGCTCTCGATGACCTGGCTGAGAATGGACGGATCCACCAGATTCATCAACAGCAACGCCTGAAAGATGGCGTAGCAGAGCTGTGGCGCTTTGCGAAGGAGTTCCATACACTTTGCGGGGTCAGAGAGAGCGAGTTGCTTCATCTGAGAGATAACGTCCAGTAGTTGAGCAGGCGGGAGGGTCTCAAGAGTCTTAGAGATCATGTCGGGGGCTTCGAGATTAGGTGGGACCTCGGCGCCAGGTGGTAGCTGTGGGAGGAGGGAGGCTCCGGACGAGGATCCAGCATTTGCAGCAGAACCACCAGCAACGTTGCCACGAGTGTTTCCAGCAGCCGGAGGCTCGTAACCATCCTGTGCATCTTTGTCACCCTCGTGCGAAAAGTCTACACGTAGTTTGCGACCCATTATCTCGAAGTTGTCGAGGTTGCGAACGGCGGAGGCGGCAATTTCAGCATCGGCGTACTCGGCGAAACCAAATCCTTTAGGTTTTCCGGTATCGCGATCGTAGACGAGTCGGAAGGACAGGACTTGTCCGACCTTGGAAAAGATATCAACGATCTGTTCTTCACTGAGACCTACAGATATGTTGCGATCACGCGACACAATGGCGCGTAGGAGTGGTTAGCTGACTGCCTGCAACGGGTTTTCGCGACTGGGGTCTACAGGGAACACCCACCATACGGAATGTTGCCAATAAAGGCGATTCGAGAAGGGACCTTTTCGTCAGGCATGTTGACAAGAGTTTTGAGACGATCGAGACGGTTTATTTGAAGGTGAGGTGTTTTGGAAAGTTACAATTGAGCTTGGTGATGAGAGAGGAAGAGAGATGAGGTTAGTTAGAGGAGATGGATGGAAGATTGGGAGGTGGAAAGAAATGTCGGGAAGCGGCTTAAACGCCCAGACTTTTTGTGCAACGTAAAAAAAATGTTTAACAATCACAACACAGAAGTTCGACAGCGTAAATGACGTCAACTCCTCACCCGAGACAAGTTGAACCGGTATTAAAGGTGAAATTTTACTAGCTATTCGGATTGGGGCGGTATTCGAGAACATCACTTTCCTAGCACAATAGGTAATAGTACACACCGAAGGACAATAATCTAATATTTGTGACTCCTCCCTAAAATACAGATCCCTTGGGGGAGCTTCTAGCTGTTGATGGACATTACATAAATCCTACTTAGCTCGCTGGTACTAAGTACCTAGGTACTTACTTAATCGACCAGTCGACATTCTCGGAGCTGATGTTTAAAGCATCTCTCCTTCCCCATCCCCATTATCCTCTTCACTCCAATCCAGCTCATCATCTACTGCTGCTGCTGCCCTCTGAACCTCGGCGAGTCCGCTGACCTCTTCGATAAACCCTGGCTCATTCATTGCCTTCTTGACAAACTCCCAGCCACCGTCGTCAAAAGCACTAAGCATCTTACTTGAGCATGCACTGCAGTATATATAACCGGGAGCATGGATAAGCTTGTTTTGGAAATTAAATAAGAAGCCTCTGATTTGGTGAGGAACCGTTCCAAGTGGGTGAGACCCACGGTCTTCGTCGAGGCTAGCTGGTGCTGGCGCAGAAGCACTATATATAGACCTCAGTCAGCACACAAAACACAAATAGGCGATTATAAGGTACGGCTTACACTTGAGGATGCTGGAGAATTGAAACAAAAAGCTCAACAAGCAGAGCGGACGCAATAGCAGCAATTCCGGGTCTCGTGACAGTGCACATCTGGTCCAGCGTTTGGTCTTTGATTGACTGTACGAAATCCACTTGTTAGCATTGTCCCGACTTTAGCTATGTATGTTCTAGGGAGCCAAAACTTACGTCTGCTGGTGCAACGACATCATTGCAGAAGTAGCACCCAAGCTCGGATACTGGCTCCGAAACCTGAGGTTTCTTGTCGTCTACGCTCTCACCTTCGTCCTCAGTCTCCAACTCGGGGCGAACGCCATGTCTCATCACGACAAAAGTATCAAATCCAAGAGCTGCGTTGAGAACGATTTTCCCGTAAAATTTCCCCAATAGGGTTGGCAACCATCTACTCTCTCTTGTGTCCATGAGCAAGAAAATCGCATCGTGTTCTTGAATCAATGAGACAAGTTTGTCATAGTCTGCCTTCATTTGTTGACCGTGAGCTTCATCGCGGATGGGATGACCTGCCATTGGAACCATCATCTTGAAACCTTGAGCGTCAACATTCGGATAGATCTCTTTTAGAGCCTCGGCCGCTCTAATAGCCTTAGGTTGGCCCCCATTTAAACAATCTTCAAACTTAAACAATGGTTGTCGCACCGGATTCGAGTAAGAAACTGTGGCGTTATCGATAAGGGTGATCTTGTGAACCCCCCAACCGAGCAGAATACGTGAAACATAAGCTCCGAGTGTCCCGGCTCCCAGTAAAAGACATTTGGTCCCTTTGATCTTGTCAAGATCCAGGTTGGGCGCAATTCTCCACTTCATCAAGCGGTTGTTAAGATCAACAGCTGAATCGGCAAGTCTCGCTGGGTCCATTATTTGAGAAAGATCCGCATTTCTAGGCGCTAGCTTCTTTTCTCGATTCCTTTCCCACCCAGTTATCTTTGGAAAGGGTGCATCTTTAATGGACAACTCCGAAAGATCTGGGGGGCTGTCATCCCTCATAGTCCAAATAACGCTTCTCGGTTGGTGTCTTAGAGCATGGATATCCCTGTAGCCAATAATGTTCACTTCCTGGAGCTTCCATCGTTTCCTAATCAGATAAAGCAGGTTGCGCAAGGGCCATCCGGGATGCTCATCAAAGTTACTTGGATCTGCGAAGGCAACAAAAGCATCTTTCTTCTTGTCTTCAACATCATTGAAGAATCCTTGTTCGTAGTCTCCCAGCGGAGCGAGCTTCCAAACAGTATCCTCATCCTCCGTGGAAGCCTTAACCCTTTTGACCAAGAAGAAACCACGCTGTCTGCTATCGATACTATATCGCCACGTGGTAACGACATCGCATAAGGACGAAGTTTCCTCAACACTGAATTGTTGACGCTGGCCGACGACGGACCAAGGTGGAGCAGAATGGAGAGCCGGAAAACCACACCAGTATTGGAAATGGTACTTCTTTAGGTTGGCAAAGGAGAGTATTGTGAAGGACGAGAGAAGAGAAGGGATCGAATAGATAGACCCATCATTAATTGCCTCCCAGATCTGTCCCGAAAGTCAGTTACAACCAGATGCCAACAAAGGCCATAGGGTATCTACCGTTCGACCCGACTTTTGAATAATTTCAGAGTAGTTAGTTTTCTTGAACTCCTCAACGGTATTGAAGTTTCGTATTATGCCCTCTGCTCGAAATTGCCCCACCGCTGGCCTAAACCGAAATTCTGATAAGCTTCATTCCGATCATCCCGGATGACTCAACGCTTAGCTTACTCATCCGCTGTCAAGGCAGTACCCCCGATTTGCATGCGACACGAATTCCCGGGTGCATCGTTCGGCTGAATTTCATAGATACCCAGAACTCGGCGGGCAGGCGAGTCTAGTTTATCATAATTGATTTTATGGTACGCGAGGGAGGAAAAGAATGCGACGTCGATGTCGGACGCGAACGGTGCGAACTGCATCGCGGCGGTTCGGAGCTCTTGGAGCTTGGTAAATATAGTGGTGTTTCGATGTGCTTACAAGCCCTCGGGTTTCTTCAAAATGCGTTTTAACTTCAGGTATCGAAGCTGCCTAGTTGGTGGATGGCGGGGTTAAGCGAAAGGTTACAGTTGTCGGTCGACGAGGGAGTTGGATAATGCAAGTGACTCGGTGCGCGGGTTCCAGGTGAGTGAGTTTCTTGAAGTCCAAAATCACAGTTTTGAGATATGAAGGGAGAAAGAGAGAAGATGTCGGGCCTTCGACTATGACGGTATTCATGGAATTTATTTGAAAGTCGCCATGCGATCATTTGCCTTGGCCTGTCATACCCCATCGATCACCTGCCCCGCTATGCTCCACTATGTACCACTTCGGCAGCTCTGCATCAGTAGCGCAACGCACGAAATACAACGTTCTAATCCCTTTTCAATCTTAGGAAAGGACGGGAAGTGCCTTTGGCATATTCCGAAAAACATAAAATTCGAGTATTTATCTTATATATACAGTAAAAGGGTTTGATGCTAAGAAAAATCGCTAAAAAGGATATATAGATACCAAAATGCCAAGTAAGGAAACTCCAAATCGAAAGAAACAAACCGGCTAACCAAAGTACTCCTAAATAATATGTATCCATAATCAGAAACAACGTAAGTATCATAGAGAGCTGGATCCGCCAGTCTGAATGCAGCTATTGCTTCAGCAATCATTACTATACGGCTTAAGAGGTATATCGCTGGCGAAATAATACTCAGCAAAGTCAGCGGACCACTCCGCCTCAAGACCACCCGTGGATAATGCATAAAGACTAGCAGGGAAACGATAGGGGCGATAGCCGATGCCCTCCATAGCCATAATTCCGTGAAAGTAGGGAAATGAGTTTCCCATGATATCAAATGTAACGCACCAAACGAAGCACCATCGGAATATACGGTTTGGGCTTGCTTTTCTACTCTTTCTGCTTTCTTGGCATCATTATACTCTTTCTCAAACACTCTCTGTGTCAAGGCCCATACGTTACCCCACGAATTATGCCTATCCAAACCCTCATCATCAAAATCGGAACTTATCGCAAGATCTTCGAACGCTTCTCTTTGGGTGCTAGCCATGTTCGGTAGATCGATAACTGTCGGCGACATAATATCTTTTGGTTTGAACCACCAGGAATAGTATGTCACAGCAAATAGCGGGATATAACTGATCGTCATCGACTCCAAGGGTGCAAGTGGGAGGTCATGTGCGGTTCTCATGATACACTGTGCTACGAACCAGAAAACTTGGACTAACGCTGTAGCCTTTGCGAAACCATCGGTGTTACTTTTGTCTTCGATATCCCGTTTCAACAACCCCCATTCCGCATGATTCTTCCACTCGATAAACCCGTGTTGGAGGAGCCATATATATCGATTTGGCCATATTACTCGTGATGTTGTTCTCCCAACTCGATAGCGTAATGCGAGCATACTGATATAGAAAGCATGGACAAGCTCCATACTTTTCCCTTCCTCATCTTTATATTCAGCGCACCAGGATCCAGGTCATTGGGAGGTTGAAAGATCAATTTCTGACACTAGCTTGGTTATATTTGAGCCTTGATTCCGTTAGCTTCGATCATAATGGCATTTGGGTCTAACTACACTCGATCTAACCGCCTCCGTGGTATCATGGTCTATGACCGGTTGATGCCGGTATACTTTCTATAACCATGACTACGAGTGCTGCTGGCACAGCCTCCGCAACTTCTCTTGCCTCCACGGCATTCACAAATTCCGCGAATTCGACGGAATCCCTCGCCCAAAATGCGACGATGGTTGGTTGGATGCGTGAGTCCGGCGGTCGAGGAACGCTGACATTAATCACCACCTTACGATGTTTATTTGTACCTGGGTCGTTATCCACCGCCGAGTTTATAGTTCAAATTCCATGAGCCAGTGGCACAAAACTGCGATATTTCTTAAGGCGATTGTTGCGCCTGAATTTACCGCTGTCGAGGGCCTACAGGAATGGAGTCAAGCCAAAAAGATGGTTGCGCAGCCCCTCGTGGGGATCTCTACCACACTATGACGATTTAGGAGATGCCTTACCTCTTTTTGGCGATTTTCTTTTCTATTGATAGAACATCAGTCGGATTTGTTCTAATGGGGCTGCAAGTACCATCAAAGAAGAGTATTTTACTGCAGATGCCTAGTCTATGGTACGTTTGCCATATCATAATTCTGATACCAAAAACAGTTTCGTCAACCTGACCCTTTTCTGCAAAATGCCTATAGCCAGGCGAATGTTCAAGCTTCCCCTCACTTGAATTCTGGGCTGAAGGGCTCGCCGCGAGACCCTTTGTATTTCTTACCCCATTCTTGGGAACAATCGCAATTATGATACAAAATCGATGTGCTCATGAGGCACAGCTACCTGTAATCTGTGACTAACGGTCAATTAGAATACGATAACTCTTTTCATCATAGTTTGCCGTCCGCATAGGGACTAAGTTGGGTGGGCTACACGGGATGGTCCTTTAGTGCCCGCACGCCAAGGGCGTTAGCTGGTGTTTGTGTCTGGTCGCACAGAAATCGAGCCTCGCGGGCATGTTAGTTCAGTTGCACGATTGGAGGACTCCGATTTACCTTGTTGGATGTTAACATATTGTACATATTCGAGATATTCGAATATTCGGTCCGCGAACGTTAAGCAATGTGTCTTTGAGACTAAAACTAAGATCTAGATTCTTTCCTCGTAGATTTAACAGAATATTAGTCTAAAAATTTCAAGAATATATCTAACATCGATTCTGACGCTCCTCATTCTACTACCCTAGTCTCATCATTTCGAATCCAATATCCGCATGACTGCCAGTGTTACAATAGGATTTCCCATAGTAACATCGTGAAGACCATATTTCAAAATCTCCTCACGAAGAACCCCATTCGCTGTCTTCCATTCAACCACCGTCCCTGCCTCCCCTAAATTTCTCTTAATAGTATTCTTTTCAACCTCTAAATTCTCAAAAGTGATACCTCTAGCAACCGTAGCATTCACCGCACGATGAAACATAGTTGGCGTGTGCGTCCACGGAATATCTTAATCATCTTGAGCGTGGATAAAAGTGAGCCGGTACTTTCTCCCAGTGGCCTCATTTACCCCCACGTATTCCGCAAGACGGTCGCCCGTTAACCATTTATCCCGAATAAACGTGCTGAGGCACCGAAAGACGGCAGGAAATCTTGCGAGCGGCCCTAAAATAGGGATAGTACCAGCGATTCGATAAGTAGCCACTAATGTCGGAACGTCGACAAAGGCTGCTACGAGAACTGTTCCCGCAAAAACTGTAGGTGGCGACTCGAGTGCGGAATGGTTTATGATTGCAGAAGTCACCGCCGTCCCCATGGATTGGCAGAATATGAGAATTCGGGAGGGAGGGATGCCAGCTACTCTTGTAGCCCAATCGACGTCCGCAATGCCATCTAGTAGAACACCCCGTTCGGATGGCGAGCCCGTGTTACACCCAAATCCACGGTAGTCGAATGTCAAAACGTGAATTTTGTCGGGCCTTCCAGCAGATAAGGCTCGATAGTTTGGCGTCCTGTGACCAGATCCTACTGTGCCACCAGCTCCGTGAAAATATAGAACTAATATCGCATCCGGGTCATCTCGAAGAAGTTTGAAAGCCAGCCGCGATGTAATATCTTGGACGAATCCAGCCGGTTCTGCGAGTAAATCTTCTTCATGTTTACGGTATAATTCGGGTGGTAAAATGTGCCATGCGTAGAGGGATTTGCCGTCCGACGATTTAATCGAAAAAGGTATTACTTGGTTATGAAGGAAACCAAATACTTCGGGAACATTTAAGTCTTTAATCCCATGTCATCTGAATCGCGTGTAGATAGACAGCATGTGCCTGGAAGAAATTGTTGGCTATGAGACCGAGGAAGCATGCGTAGATACCGACGACTGCTGCAGTAGATATCGAGCCATACTTTAGTGCCGTGCTGAGAATACTCCCCATCGCTTCAAAGTAAAGGTATAAGCTATAGCCGATGATTTTTGGTTAAAAGAAACTTCTTAGATGAAAAGAAAGGTAAAAATTGAGGCCTTATAGGCCTGCTCGATAGCTTATTGCGCTTAGAGCTTGCACATTTCAGTTTGAGCGATAGCTATAGAGTCGAACCTCGGCGCTAAATAGCACATCGATTTCAATCTCCTAGTTGCTGTTCATTTCGTAGAGTGATTGACCGAGTTAGAAAATTAAATGAACATAAGCAAATGCAGGCTTTAGAGTCGGCCCTTCTGAAGCTAAGCTAAGCGCTGAAATTTACCAGTATTGACATCTCGAAATCGCGAGATCGATTCGATTCAGGATAATATAGATTGCGGCCTAGGTTGCCCCAATTCTCGGGTGATCCAGTTGGCCTGATAACTAGAGAGTTGACTACCGGACCAGACCAAGTGCAACTCACCCATGTGAAAGATTCGAGGCAGACCCTGAGTTATGCATTTGAATGCCGCCGTGCCTCACGCATACTTAAGCGCTCGTGGGGGCTAATCATTAACTATAGCAGCAATATACCATTTGTGGTATTTTTGTAAGAGCAACATGTCGAACATGCATAGGACACTCTATTGGGGTAAAGAGATTGTGTATCAACGTCGTTCTTGCAATTAAGACCGATTAATGTTATAACTCTATGACAATTCTGCTGGCCTAGCAGAATATCCTAGTTTACGAGACGAGCCACGAGTGTGGTTTATGTGACTATAGACAACTCCCAAGTACTTCGGTGTAATACTCTGTGGGTGTGGAGGCTAGAGAGTGTAATGCGAACTGAAAATATTACCTACTCTAGCGGGGAAACCGTACATTTTTCTTTCACAAATTGTACAATATCATCCAGTCCCTCGGGTTCTTTAAACCAATGCCCCTCTTGTTCTGCACCCTTATATTCACGCCAATCTACCTTGTATCCAAGGTTTTGCAGAATGTCGCGGGCTTGCGACCCGAGTGTAAAATCAACATATGCGTCATCTCTACCATGGCCTATGAGAACTGGTGTATCATGATTCAGATGACCATCGCCTTTCCAGGACGTTCGTAGCAAGTAATTCAGATCTTGAGGAAGTTGAAATGAATTTGTCAGAGACTTGTCCTGAACACGACGAGCAAATGGCATCCACCCACTAAACCCCATAAAACCACCAAGTGAATAATCTCTCGTCAACAATAAGACCAACGCCGTCGCCTCGCCCTGGCTAATCCCACCCAGAATGACACGCTTTGAGTCCTTAAGCATCACAATTTCTTTGTCCAACAAATCCCGAAGAAACAGAACCGCTTCTCTCAATCCTTCGATTTGTAGCTCACCCCTTTCCGAGGGATCACTTAAAGAATAGATATCAAACCATTCTGTTACTTCCTGTTGGAATATCGTTGAAAACCTAGGTTTTGCGGTAGGAAATACCCATTTTACGTGTGGTAGTTGCGAAAATATGTTAGCTTCAGGCGGACCCGAGATCTTGGAGCTGCTAAGTTCGTCTGCTAGTTCTAGGCCACTACTTCCGCGGCCATGGAGGAAGACTACGGTGCAGGTATGGGGCCTGGGTGCAGTAGGGTGTATGGTATGAGGGGTTGGGTATTCATGAGGATGAGCACTGTTCATAGTGCATATTAAAACGAGCCATAGAAGTGAGATTAAGTGCAAGTTGGCAGATGAGTGCCCACGGGACTATAGCATGGTAAAGCAGATGCGGATAGAACAGGTCTTAGATTAGCCGATCCTGTAGGAAGGTGGGCAGAATTGAGGCTGAAAGATGCAAGCTTGTGTTGTTTGTTTGATAATGTGTTGCGCTGAGGTCCGCTCACATTTGGGGTTGAAGCCCTCACGCTATCCCAAAGCGGAATAGTCACTGTCGAACAAGCGATTCAATTTTCATACACCAAAATTTCGTTACCAAAGAAGACCTCAAGCAGCGACATTTCGACATCAACGACCTTTCGACACCCCGATCACCGACACGACACCATTCATAATCCTTCACAATGGGGTATGTTACTGCCCTCAATTGACATCTCATGTGTTTCTGGAACTGACGATACTGACCTTCTGCTTCCTGTAGTATCGGTATGTTACTTATCGCGAATTCTATCAGACGACACATTTTGGGAGATATCATGGGACTAAGACGACGATTCTATAGATTTGAAGACACACCACCAACGGGCTAGCCACCGAAAGGCACCCAAGAGCGACAACCCGTACCTTGCCCTCTTGGTAAAGCTCTACAGATTCTTAGCTCGTAAGTTGCACCATTCGACATGTTGGATCGGGTACCACAGATTCCGGGGAGGCGAGATGGAGGGGATGTCATACGGATGAAGGAAGGAACAGAAGCTGTAATTTTGGGATTGAGATGCGAGAATTGGAGCCATGGATCTCGAATATAAAAGGGAATAGTGTGCTGATGGGATATTTTGCGACAACATTCAGGCCGAACCGACTCCAACTTCAACAAGGTCATCCTCCGACGTCTTTTCATGTCCAAGATCAACCGCCCACCAGTCTCCCTCTCCCGCATCAACAGACTCGTTGGACAGGAACAAACCAAGACTGAGGGAAAGACCGTTGTTGTTGTTGGCACTGTCACCGATGACAACCGTCTATTGCAAGCCCCAAAGATCACCGTCGCCGCTCTCCGATTCACTGCTACTGCTCGTGCCCGTATCGTTGCTGCCGGCGGTGAGGCTCTTACTCTCGACCAGCTCGCCCTGAGAGCCCCAACTGGTGCCAACACCCTCCTCCTCAGGGGTCCAAAGAACTCCCGAGAGGCTGTCAAGCACTTCGGTTTCGGCCCACACAAGCACAAGAAGCCATACGTTCAGTCGAAGGGCAGGAAATTCGAGCGTGCCCGTGGTCGCAGAAGGTCGAAGGGTTTCAAGGTATGATGGAGCGGATGTTTTAGAGCGGAATCCTATTGGATCATCGTGCTAATGGTTATTATAGGTCTAAATATCTTAATACAATACAATTTTTCTTTCTCCGAACCTTCCAATATTCCATTAAACTCATTACCACCAAAACACCTTTCAATACCACTACTCTCATCAACCACCTCCTCCTCTGTGTATTCCACCAGATTCCACGACTCACCCTATATACTACTTCCTTTACTTTTGTTCGCGAGCTGCATATATTCCCTTTTTTTTGAGTCCTGTTCACGCAAGGTGTTTTATTATCGGGATTTTTACTTTATTCTCTGAACGAACGAACAACTTGCCGTATTCCTTCGTATGAACCCATGTTGTCTAGGAACACCCATTCTGTTCACGAAAAGAAAAGCAGTAATTAATGACCTACCATAGAGAAAAAAATGGAAGAGATTTACGGCAGGGAAACGATTGAGGACTAAATTTCCGTGAGATAAATTCGTATTGGTGCCAGTGATATCCGAACAGCATTACAAAGTGCAAAGGAATTACCACCAACTATACCGCCTACAAATTTGACTTTGGCAGCTCAGTCGCAGCTGGAAACTTCAGTTTCATACCTGCATCCCACCTCATGACTGCCCCCCAAACCCCATCTACTTTATCTGGCCACGTCCCATCTCCATTCCCATTCTTCATATCCACACACTTGACAAACCTCGCCTTCCCTCCCATCCACGGACGGAAACTTTGCCATGTTTTCGTCCCAGTCTCTCCATTGGCTTTCCCCTGTGGAGTATCAACTGCCTTAATATTTGGCTGGTGGAACTCTAAATTCATTGGAAACAAACTAGTGCTCAAGGGAACCCCGATACTGCTGATAATAGGAATGTCCTTGACTATAGCTACAAAGAAGGGATTATCTGGGGTTTCCGGGTGAGCAACTGTGATTTTGGTATGCCCCGTAGTCTCGGATTTATCGAAGTTGAACACCGCAAGGTGCTTTGGGATATTCCAATTGCGACGGCCATTGTATGTTGTTTCTTTGGAGGAAACATAGATGTTTGTGATTCGATAACGGGAGCTTGACGCATGTGGTGTATCATAGTAACCCGGAATGTAGAGAAGTTCGTCATAGGGTCCCACGGGAGTTGAGGTATATCGAACTACCATTATCATTCCCTATGATGTTACCCAGAGTTAGCAATGACGATATAACTATGAAATACATACGGCCTTGTTAAAGCTTACGATGCCGCCATAAAAATTATCATTTACGCCTGGGTGAAAATCGAGTGGGTTGGCGGCTCCAGCAACGTTATTCTTGTTACCCCCCATGGGATAACATGTGAACCACCAAGCTTCCCCAGTGCATTCCCATGGCCCTGGGGCGTGTTCGATGCCGTATTCGTTCGCCATAATTTAATAATATCGATATCCAATTTTTACTGAGATGGTCGTGAGGATTCGGAGTTCTGAACTTCTTCCACGGATTTGATGGTATGTAACCACAAATCCGCCAAAATAACTTGGAAGGGCAAAGGACGGGTTAGATGTTACATAGTTCATTGCAATATGCATGCCAGAAACCTAGCGGGTGGTCAACTTTAAGCCGTCGGCCGAACGATCGGGAAACCCGTATGGCTGGCTGTGAACTAGCTGAGCCTGGAATGCAGTTGTATTCCTTGATAACACAGATGCATCAACTTCCGCAAGAATATGCTTTCACAAGTCACAAGTTTTGGGGGGAGTGTCGCATGCTTAAGCATTTCATGATTTTGTTTGTTAATTACGCACGTGCCAGCCTCTTGCTCACGAACTAGATCACGTGGTATTGGCCATGGGTTCTACAGGCGGCTCCGCACCTTAAATAAAAATTACCACAACATATGCATAAAAGTTCTCTGACCCAGCAAATATAGGGTTGTGCTGAGGGCTTCCTGTACGGCAAATCAGATCGCACAATGCACTCTGTTAGGACATGTTTGCAACATCGAACATCAGAAGCCGGAAAAAGGGTGTTAATGTTTTTGTTCTCAAGCTACAACTCGACCGGCCGCTGTCGCTGACCTTATAATATTGCAATACCCCAGCGCTATGCCTCGCTCTGATCTCAATGATCCAACGGTTCAAAGAATGAAGACGATTCCTTGGAGTGCATGCCGTTGGATTGGCGTCTCAGCAGTTCTCGAAAACACATACTTGTCAGAGGAATTGAAACCTACTAAGCTGTTAACATAGCAATCACCCTATCGGTTATTTCTATTGTTCCTATGCATATCAGGATCCTGCAAGTCGCTCGAGGTTGACGAGAGGAGGACGCCGGATTCGGAAATGCAACGGAGAATACCTCCACAACATGTATCTGAAAGAACCATTTTGCTTTGCGGAAGAGCTCAGGTAATTAGACTCGACTTCTAGAACATGCTTACACTACAAATTTTGTTTATCTTATCAGTAACGGGTTAACCGCCATAGTACCACAGACTACCTAGCTAGTGTCACATAGTAAACTTAGGGTTTACTCTAGAGTCGAGCATCATGGTTCATTCCAAGTTACAGAAGTACGTATATTATAATATAGAAAATATTATTTGATATATAATTATAACCCTACATCCACCTTTGCATCAAATGTGGTTCGGCGCTCAGTCCTTTGCCCAATTGCATCGCCTGAGCCCGTTGTAGTGCCAAACTTATTAAATATCTCAACAGCATATATATGCATAACGCATATCATCTGGATGTTGGTCCAACCGAATTGCTAAGCCGATCAATACACACTTCGCGAAGCTCTGGATATGAGTGACGGTATCTCCTCATTCTAACTCAGATCGCGGTCCGGCTTGGCCTCGTAAACCATCTCCAAGTTCGGCCCTAACTGGAGATACTGCAGCAACCCCTCCTGAACCAGCCGCCTCTGGCTCTACGTCTTCAAAAGCTTTATTAATATTCACTCTTCCCCTCATTTTTCGTCTTCTCAATACAAACCATATGCCCCATGCGATAAGTCCCAGAGCTAGCACGCCGATTCCAACTCCTAAGCCAATACTAGCATTCTTACTTAGGCCACCTGAGGCCGGTGGAGTCGTTATAATAGCTGGCGTTTCCGTTGACGTACTCGTCGGTATCGTATTCGTAGTCTGTCTGCTCGTTTGTACCGTTGTTCTGTCCCCTCCACCACCACCACCACCACCACTTGTCGTCCGTGCCAGATTCGAAGCCGGACTTTCCGTCGTCTGCAACTGACCGAGGTATTCGTTGCAGTAGCTCGTATACACCGAGGTTAAGGCCATCCCATCGACTTCATAATCACCATTACATCCCGCTTTAGCGCAGTCGAAAAGTGAGGCACGGCCAATACTTGTAAGACCTCGTCGGCAGAAACACCCGTCCATGAGAGGTGTGCGACATCTAAGCCATTCGGCTATGGATGTTTCGTCCATACATGTCGAAGCACACGGGCGGAGGTTCTCTAGTGCGGAGTCGGAAAATATGCTGACGGTGTTATCCTGGGCGAGTACAGTGCTAGGAATAATAAGGAGGAGAGAGAGCGGGATGGTTGGATTTCGGAACCACATTCCAAAGTCGTACATTTTATAGATGTGTATACGTCGGCTTATTGACCTTGATGTCGGAATTTAACCTCCCGTTCAAAAACCACAGGATATCGTAGCCTCGTACCCGGACGCCAGTTGGCCAGGGGTATCTAATTGTTCAACGTGGATAATTGGTATTCGAAGACTTTTTCGTGGCTGGTTTCCTCTTGCGTACCAAACTTACTTGTCTAGCGCGCTAGATAGAAGATATATCGATACTAGCGTCACAGTCAAAACCAGATCGTTGTGATAGATTGATCGCACATCCATGCACGCGGTCGAACTCGAAAGACATCCGCCCACTCAGGGATGCAGCAAAATTATGAGAAAAGATGCTTACGGGTCGGACAAAACAAAAACCAAAGTAGGAAGAATGGCCCACCGCTTTTATATGGTATCCAGTTTTTACTTTTTGCTCATTCTTGCCAATGCATTAACGGGAAATCTCACTCGCGCCGGGGCTCTAAATTTTTCGGTGTTAATTTGGAACTCAGATATCAGAAGCGTATAAGCGAAGCGGCTGCTTTATCTGTGCTAGTTTCTAAGTTAAGGGTCTTATCGACGATCAAAAGTGTACTTGGCATGCACGCATGAACCCCTGAGCTGAGCATTGGTAATTGGGCAGCCCGAAGATTTGATCCAACCCAATACGTTTATAGGGTCCCGATTACGTATGATGATATTATTACTCTGGCGCCGGGCTTGCAGGTCCTTGTCGCGTCCGTCACTGCGGGACGAATCTGGTGGGGCCGACGGCTGCATGAAAACCTGTCGAACTCCGGCCTAGATCACAACCAAGCGCCCACCATTCGAGGCCAGATCACAGCGAGCCTGGTTTTGTAAAGCAGCTTCAACAATGCAAGCAAACCCGAAAGCTTTCAGCGCGCCTGTAAATTCAATCCAATTCGCTTCTTACTATTCTCACGAAGTTACAACACGGTCTTGATTGAACGTCTTCGCGACCACGTTTAGATAGCGAAAGGCGGGTAAACACGCATCTTGTATAAACAAAATATGATATGAATCTCAAGCAAGTTCAAGGCTGCATCTCAAGAAGAAAATAACATCATGAATTATGCATGTGGCTGTGTTTTTCACAAACAATGGATCAGCTGCTCATGCACGGCTGAATATAGAACGAGCAAGGTGTTTTCAGGAGAATTCCGGACCAATACATACCCCTCCGGTTACACAGTCTCGAACCCGAGCTACAACTATCCTGACACAGATATAAATATGTGAAAAAGCAACAATCAGGAATCAATTCGATATTATATTTGCCTTGGGACCACTGCACTTTTTGCAAGAGAAAATGTTTCGCCACCAGGATAATAGGTGAATATTTATATTAATATATTGGTGCGGTTGATTTGAAACATTCATGGATAGAACCCCGGATCCCGTCTAACTAAACCTAGTATTAGATATGCCTAGATTCTAGTTAGATCTATTATCGGTTTTTTATTTTTTATTTATCCCCCAGTTATATTTTAGCGTTCGTTGTCGAATAGCTTAGTATGGTGCGCAATAGCTTAGCGTCCTTCGTCAAATCGATTGCTTTCAAGCGGAATGAGAGACTATTAAAACACGAAGAGTGAGACGGTTGACGAGTGAAGCCCCACATGAAGGCGGTTTTCTCAGAAGCCCACCCTCTGTCTCAGGATCTTTGAGAGACACTTTTCGGACGTTACCCTTGCTATAAGAACCCTTCCAGCTTGGTCGAGACAAAACCTAACACAATGGAAAACAACAACAAGAACAAAAAAAAAAAAAAAAAAAAAAAAGGTTGTCGTTCTACCTGATCTTCGTAACACGAGACTAGTTCTACCCGCTCCGACGCACCTACTCCACTTGGGGAACGACCACCATCTGCAAGCCCCTTACGCGATACTCTTCGTGCCCCACCAAACTCGCCTCAATAATCGTTATTCCATCATGCGCCCATTCATCAAAATCAAATTAGCACAGACTCTCGTTATTTTCATCGCGGCGGCCATCCAGCGATAGAGACTGCGCTTTCGTTCGTACCGCGCCTGCAATTTGATTCTATCAAAGCACCTGGTCGAGAAGCAGTGAAAGCCATAATCATTAGGATTAGTGGCAGTTGTATTCGATAGCGCTCGTGGCGCAGGATGGACGTATCCAAGGCCCAATGATAGATCAGAAGCACAAATAAGTCTGTAGCTTTAGCAAGAGATTTTCCCCTGCCAAGTAAAGTAAGCTCTTGCTCAATTTGAAGGCTATTATGTAGATACTGTTTGATTCTGTTAGCGAAGGGTCTGGCAATGAATTAAAGGGATTATACTGATCTAATTTCATTTCCAACTTTTTTCGTAATTCGGCTTTGTGTCTTTTCTGTGTATATGAGACGCAGATATATACATTGAACTTTTATCGTTGTATAACTTTTGATAGTGGAGTTTACAACAAATTATTCAAAATACCCCTTGAAGTATTGCCAAATATCGCAAGAAAGGCTCAAAGCGGCTTCAAGAGACATTGACATTAATGTGCAATATCTATGAATTGTTGTTATTATTACATATATCCAGCAAAATTGTAATAATGCTGGTATGATGTCGACTTTTTAATAAAGTCTCTGGTAGCTTTGGCATGGCAGCTGGGCGGTGCTCTATGCCTGGCAAGAATTGTTAACCTTTCGGTAGTATTATAGGACTCCGTTTTTGGAGCTTTCCGGGACTGTCTGGTTGAACGCTTTGTTGGTATGGTGGGAAATTACGTTTAAATGGGTAGGACAACGAGATTAGGTAGAATGAATTAGTTGCTGTGGTGGTATCTGTGTTGACTGTTGTAATTAGAAAGATTGCGGATGTGATTTGTGGTAGATACACTTTTCGAAAATGAGTGGGAAATATAAATATTTATAGATGTTATGGTAAATCTTTTGTAGCTAGCTGTTATAGAGCGAAGAAGCAATTAAGAAATGGTTGTATGGTGGTACTTATAGGTTGGTTTGGTTAGGCTAACTAGTGATATCAAAACTGACATTATATGCTTGCATCTTCTAACTCACTTTCACCGGCTTATGAAATAACTTAAGTAGTTATATTACAATATCATTGGATCGAGTCCTGAAGCGATACTACGCATGTAATATTGTGGAGCCGGTGGGGCGATATCGATAGCTTCGAGCTCCACAAAGATGCAATCTCATGTTTGCAGCCTCAACACATTCACAGGGGTGCATACGAAGTTCGAAGCTGCAGCCGGAATGTGTCACAGCATAAGCCACCAGCCGCGGTAGCTTACGTTTAACTGTCCCAGCCTATATATCTATATGATACCAAGCTCTTATGGTTTTAAGATTTTATTGGGAGGCTACCGATAGTTTGTAGATTTCGGTTAGGTCTATACATTTATGACTTGTTCTAGCAATATGGTAATTCATCAGCTTATGTAGCTTATGTCCTACAGTCAGCTTGCTACTAACTCACATTAACCTGTCTAGTCGGAAATAAATTGTCGATATCTTCAATTATACTTGTAAAACGAAGGCTAACTGAAATATAAGAGCTTTGCATTGAATTTTGGCGACGAGATTTGTCTGGGCTAGTCTCTGTTTTGAATGGGAGATACCTTTTGCGCATTTGCACCTGACTTCGTGAAATATGGCTTGCGAGGCCTCGAGATCACACATACCTAGGTACTATATAAGTATTTGACTCTATCCAATTTTAGAAGAACATCATGCTGTACTAAAATCTAGATCATAACATACATAGTCTCGAAGCTATGACGGGTAAACATCTATCGATTTAAATTGATCCTTTGTCATGCAAGGTCAGAGACCCGTGCTCTAAATCAAGCATTCGAATTAATATACTCCTGCTTCTGAAAGTATAATATACACCATCAAGCAAATCGCTCAAAAGAATAAAGCGTTACATAGACCTCAGAACCTGCTACCGGCGACCTCCAAGCCCATTGCCGATGCTTATCAATCAACTTCCACCCGGCAGGTGGAGTATCGCAAAACATCTTCTCCATAATCGACAAGTGGTTATGCCCGAGCATAGACGAGTGAGGTGGACCCATCTCAATAAGTTTATTGGTATAAGAATCTGGAATCTCGTCGAGGCCTACCACAAGTGATTTACGAGCGAGTTGGAATGCCCGTACCATTGTCAAGGTGAACTCTTCGGGTGTTAAAAAATACAGCACTGAGAAGCTGACGATATGGTCGAAGGGTCCGATGGTGGGGATGATAGATTGCACAGGGCCGATGTGGACCTTGCTGTAAACACCAGTTTTCTGGCATATTCCGGCCATTCCTTTGGAGAGTTCGATGCCAGTGATAGTGTAGTTATGAGACGGCTTTGGTTTTGATTCTAGCAATTGTAACTGCGCTTCATTATCGGTGCTAGAACCCGACTCCGACTCTGGGGGCGTTATCGGTTGCGTTTTTTGCGCCAATGCACGGCCGAATAGTCCGGTACCTGAGCCCAAATCGAGAACCGTACCTTCAAATTGACATATACGATCAATCGCTATATCGAAGAAGCTACTGAATTGCGACTTCGCCACCGAGTTAACGATATCATCGTATCTGGGACTCAGGTTGTCGTAAACTTCTCCAACCGACTTTGACACAGACTCGCGTGCTCGCCGCCTCACCATATGGCTGGCAATTAGGGCATTTATAAAAGCTGGGTGTCCTCCCGGGAAGGATTCACGGACGGAGAGATCCTCCCAATCATGTGGAGGGGGGAGAAATACTGCTGGCATTGGATTAACTTCAAGGGCGATAGGGTCTCCATGCCCGGGCTGTGGAACACGGATGTCAACATTGCCCCAGCTCTGGCCAGCCATCCTGTTGGCATTCCATGCCTGAACGGCAACCTCTTGGAGTTTTTTGAAAAGTATGGGGTCATCTTCGTACTTGAGGAGCTCAACTTTTGTCTCGTCGTGGAATTTGATCTCGAAGGTGAGAAAATCTTCATATGGTTTGAATCCTGGAGGATAGATATATCGTTCGGGATTCAAGGCGACGGGGCAGTCGCCAACCTCGATGACAACGACAGAATGATCCCAGCCGGAAACATATTCCTGCACTACTAAATCGGCAGGAATGGGAATTCCATCGACTATTGTCGCGGAAGCAGTGGCTTCTGTATTCTTCGAAAGCGCAGCCTCAGCTCGTCCAGGGGCTAACTCTTTATCGAGGTAGGCCAGACACTCAACCAGCTCTTCGCGATTGCAGCACCGTGACTTCGGTGAAATGAACATGCTACCGCAACTACTAGCCGGTTTGACGAAGAGAGGGTATTTAGGAGCACTGGTATCAGAAGTAAGACTGGGACCAGGGACCCGAGGGTAACCCAACCGACGGGCATCCTCGTAGAAGTCGTTTTTGGTACGTTCAAGAACAGTACTTCGTTGGCCAATAGATGGAAGGTCGAAGCTTTCGAAATACTTGCATGCTTCAATGCCGGCCACACTGTCTTCATGTTGACCCCACATGAAGTTAAAATAGAAGTCGTAGCCTTTGGCAATGGCTTCGTCTATCTGCTCTTTTGCTGTGTTCTTGTGAACCCAGACATGATCGAATGTATGTTGATCAGTGAAATTGCCTGGGTCTTGATGAGGGCTATACTCTGCAATCTGATTGGGCTGCGAGAAAGCCGATTGGAAGACACAGATTCGCATCTTGCACGATCAAGGGGTTCGACGTTTGTGTATGATTATAATAAGAAAAACCTTGGATCAATTGATCCCAGTTAAGTGGTGGAGTAGTGTAGTGAATAAGATCTGGTGAGTACAGCTCTATAAACCAGAACTACCATCATCTTCCTTCCGTGGGAATCTACCCTTTTTATACACCATTGAACTTGTCGGAGTTCACAGTTAATTTTCGAAAAAAGGAAAGAAAAAAAAAAAAAAAGAAAAAAATCATTTCCATGTACTGGCGGAAAGAGCATGCTAACAGCAGATTAGCCCCATAGACCCTCCAGCTAAATAAATCCCCGATCGCGACACTAGATATATCTATCCAATCGATCGCAGGCCACGCAAAGAACATGCCAACTCAAGAAAATAAATCACAGTGCAGGTTGGTTTAGCCAGTAGCACCAAAGTTTTCACAGAGATCTACAGAATATGTGCATCTCAGAATATAACATGCATAGCTCCAGCTAGTATCGAGGCTATAGCTAGCTGCCGCATTGGCCGTATGCAGATCTTGTCTAATTATCACCATGACCCTCACTGCAGATGCGGATCTGTATTGAGGACTTACCCCGCCAGGGCAAATTCCGTAATATCGTCAGCTATATATCCAACCACCTAGTTTTAAAGATCTCACAGATCAATAACCAAATGATGGATTGTTGAACTTGCTGATGGAGGTCGACTTGTCCAAGCCCGTGTTACTTTAATATACATAATGGCCACATATATACAAATGTCAATGCATCACAATGACCAAAGAGCAGGTCGTAACATCTGTCCCCAAGGTCGATATATCTTAAATCGACCCCTCTCGCCCTCGCTTCAAAATGCCCCCACGCAAAGTAAGGAGAAGAAGGCAATTTGGTTGGTGTCCTAGCAATTGCACAAGCACCAACCCTCCCAGTCCTAAATCTCCCAATTGGTATTCCCGCCTGCTTAGGCGGTGTCGGGATCAGCATTAATGCCACTGAATATCTCAACCGCTAGCTTTCCACTAACTTCGACTTGAAGTTTTAACTTGAACTGAGCTCTTTATATCGTCCAATCTCAAGCCCTTTGATAATTAACTATATGTAATGTATTAATATTTTAAAATACCGCACCACCTATGTGCAAATCTTAAACGAAGCAAGTCGAAGCGAGCCAAACCTCAAGAAACACGAAACCACCCCACCCCGCGATAAAACCCTCTACAACAGACACGAAAAGCTGCAGCGATCGAATATCGGTACCAGATCAGTATTCGTGAATACAATACGTTAGATAGCCCCTCAAAGAAAGCATCAAAATGCCACCCCCGTCCCCACTCAAGATCAAGACCTCGAGCGTTACCCGCTTGATCAAGGAGGAGCAGAGCTACCACAAGGAACTCGCGTCACAGAAGGCCAGGCTCCAGAGGATGGAGGACAACGACGAGGATGAATATGAAATCAAGCAACAAGTACGTTAGAATTATGTTCTTGGGGTGCCATCGAAGTACTTGGGGAATATTAATTATTCTAATTTTATATTCGCGTCTACTAGAAAAAAGTTGTTGTCGATACAGAGCAGATGATCCCAGCAGTCCAGCAGAAATTGGAACAGGCGGTTGAGGCGCTGGAGTTGCAGCTGGTAGGATTTCAGCTCTATATTTTCTTACTACAAGACTTTATAGAGCATGATGCTAATTACTACACTTATAGGAGTTGGTCGAGGAGGACACCGACGAAAAGAAGGCCGCCCTCCTGGCCATCGAGGAGGCCAAGAAGATCTACGAAGGACAGCCGTCGTCGATCGGTAATAGTTTATTCACAGATGCTTCATAAAAAGCGAACGTACACTATCCTAGTTACGATATCTTTTCCAAATGTTCATAACATGGCGTCACCGGTTCTCTCCAGCAATGAATTATATTGCACCATCATCTTAAACAACACCTACAAAATCTTCATCTTCATGCTGCCGACAGTAGGTATTTAGGTTTAATTACGAGACTAACCTGTTTTACTGACGATATCTAGATACCCATCAAACACCGTTTCATTATTTTTTAGACCAAGTATATAAAACTAAACGACTACCTGCTAGTGCTATGTATGTATGTATGCGAACCACCCAGAAAATGCTGAACGAAGAAGAATAAAGGGGACGTCGAAAAGGAAATATTCATTATTATTAGGCATCATTATCTACTTCTAATACCAAAAAAACCTTTCAACCCCTCATTATCTCCTTACAAAGCGAAAGCAACAGCAATAGCACCGATCAATCCGGCAACACCGACGTTCTTCTTGTTGGCGGCACCAGTGTAAGTTGGACGGACGGTGGGCTGAACAGTGGCAGTTCCGTTTCCACCATAGGTTGGGATGAGAGTGGGTGGGACGGTAGAAGTTCCATTCCCACCGTAGGTTGGGGAACCAGATGGCTTCAAACCATTGCAGAGACCGTTGTTGCAGGTATTGAAGGCGCACTGGGCGTCGGACTCGCACTCAGCATTGAAATTACCGCAGGCTCGGATCAACATGGCATTGCTAGCCCAGCATTGAGCACCACCGGCACACTGTTCTGAGGTAGCGCATTGGGCACCGAGTGGGAGAGTTCCAGGAGCGGCGGTAACAGTTGGCTCGGGGGCACCGCTTGGACCAGGGGCGTCAGTTGGGGCGACAGTCGCGCTAGACGAAAGGAATCCATTGCAAAGGCCATTGTTGCAAGAGTTGAAGGCGCACTGAGAATCAGACGTGCATCCAGCGTTGAAGTTGCCGCATCGTCGAATGAGCATGACATTGCTAGCCCAACATTCAGCGCCTCCAGCACATTGTTCTGAGGTAGCGCATTCGGCACCGAGTGGGAGAGTTCCAGGGGCAGCGGTAACAGTTGGCTCGGGGGCGCTTGGACCAGGGGCGTCAGTTGGGGCAACAGTCGTGCTAGACGAAAGGAGTCCATTGCAAAGGCCATTGTTGCAAGAGTTGAAGGCGCACTGAGAATCAGATTGGCACTCGGCATTGAAATTACCGCAGGCTCGGATCAACATGGCATTGCTAGCCCAGCATTGAGCACCACCGGCACATTGTTCTGAGGTAGCGCATTGGGCACCGAGTGGAAGAGTTCCAGGAGCAGCGGTAACAGTTGGCTCAGGAGCACCACTAGCTCCCTGAGCAGAGACGTAGGCGAGGGCTGTCGCGAGAACGAAGATGGAGGAACGCATATTAATTCGATTTTATATATTAAAAAGTTCTAATTATTAAAAATGTTGTATTGTCGTCTGAAATGAAAAGTTGAGAACGATGGAAAGCAGCTGGAATTAACGAATGCTATCCAGTTTGTATTTCTTTCGAAATTGTAACGATTGTTGATATTGATATTGAAGAATAAGAACAAGATCCATCTCATGATGGCGACATGGTTTCAACTTATACTAAATCTCTTCGAAGGCGAAAAAGAAAACCTTGGACAAGCAGACCAGGCCATGATGTTACGCTTTGCTGGTTTGGAATGGGCGGGTTCTTCACCTCGTCCGCTAATAATAGACTCCACCCTGCACCCATGGCTCAACGTTAAGATCCAGTGTGACTACCAGCAGACACTAACTGATTTGGTAAAAAAGGTATGGAACTTCCGTAAAAAGACCAAAAGGAAAAAAAGGGCCCAGCCGTTTTCCTTGCCAGCTATTCTAGCGTTGTGAGCGGCTGAATGCAACATCTGGACGGAAGCGGACCTTCGTTCATTCCTACAGCTGATTGGGCATGTGCTATTTTTTCTAGGGATCTTCGAACCTCTTATGCATGATCGTTCTTGGGCTTCTTGGGGATATCTTGGGTGGCTACGTAATTACGGATGTTCCTGTGTCATAGCATATGACCTTGCTGTTCCTTTAGTTAGAACATCGAATATCTTCGGGTTGAAAACTGCAACGTTAAGCAGGGTCAGAAGCATAAAATGAAATCTTGCAAATCGAAATCCCATTCGATCGAAAGTCAAGTCAGCCCTGACAAACGGATGAATTCAATACAGAACTCCTCAACAGGTTCCGCTTAGCTAACATGCCTTTTTTTCCTTTTGAATATAAACTGCATATACTGCATATAAGATTGAGTGGCTTTCAGCCCGTCACCACCGTGTTACGATCAGCCTTATAGCTAGACAAGCTGGCAGTCGGACCTGGTATGGACTAGAATACGTGCAGCATAGGCGATTAATGGGTGGCCCTCAAAGACCCAGGCACAAGGCGACCCCGCATATGCACTCAAAAGAAGCTTAACACAGGTCTAGCCCTACCGAGACTTGGATAACAGCAGGTTCCACAGCCGGCGAGCGCGAACTCACCCTCGCCCCCAGATCTTTCCTTGAGGTCGAAGCAAGGTGCGCGAAAAGTCGAAGAAAACCGAATACCGGTTGGTATGTAACTGACTTTTTCAGTCAGCATCCGTGAAGACCCTTCTTCATGCGCATTAGGAGATGCGAAAAAGAGAGAAAAAACAGGTCGTACAGAGAACTCTTCAATTTTCCCCATCAAGCGCGGATGTAACGCCAACCTCTATGATACCTGTTTTGTACTATAGAACCTTAAGCGTATAGCATCGTCACCTGTCCTAGTCCTTGAGTCCAAGGCCATTTTGTCGGACGTAAATTGAATTTCGGAAGGGATATGCTCAGCTAATTTAGCTATTCGGTCGACCTCCGATGTCATATGTAACCTTTGCCCCTGTTATCTGTCGGTATTCTCCGTCTTCGTTTTCCTAAAACCAAAATGACACAACAACACGACAGAGACAACAAAGGAATGGGAATTTCCTTTCGTCATGCCTTTTCGGAGTCCATAGGATCGAGAAATCCGTTATCTTCGATTTTCATGTCCTTTCAGATGCGTTACCTGGCTTTATCGTCGTATGATATGTGCATAATATTACGCATAGCTATAGCGCATATACGCATGCATCTAAAATATAGTCCCTCCGTCAGTGTAGATTACCCTTCTCAGCCACAGTTATATCGACAAAATAAGCACTGTCTAGGTATTCTAGGCTCTCGAACCAACACACGGCTGTCTGAGACTAGCCCCTTTCTCACACTTAGAGCTTAGGTCAGCGGTTGATAAACATGTTAGCATCAGCGAGAGTTTACGATGAAGCGGAGGGACTCCACCCGGAGTAACTGCATTAGCACATACCTAATATTCTCTAGGGCTGGAGAGATAATTTTAGAGCCCTTCGGACAAACATGCAACCATGCGGGATTCAAAGACCAAAGTTGCACGTTGGCAGCCTGCAGCTCGTTTATGTAAGAACCTGTTGATAAGTTGAATAAAAGACAAGAAACAAAGGATTAAAGAGTTAAAAGGTAGCCGCAGGTATCTGATTCGAACAGGTACCTTGTAAATTTTTGAAAGGGGATTTGATTGCCTCTGGACGTCTCCGATCTCAGTTGCCCGTTATACTTTGTCAACTACCCCCCCCGGGATCTTCAGGATTGATTGATACCTCCTACTTATCACCTCTAGGCCCTCATAAATACAAAAAAATAAAAATAAAAGTCAAAGAAATGGCCGTTGAATGAGCCGAACAGTCATCTCAAGTCACTCTTGAGAAAGATATGGTTTGCTCAACTCCGAAGAGCTTTCAGGGACTGCACCTTCCCCAAGAGCGGTTGCGCCCTACCTCTTAAGCTAAAAGGCCTATATTGGTTACTATGTCAGGCAAAAAAGAGTAATATATCTTGGAAATATAATTACCTGCACATGTTAGATGTGTCAATATGTAAAAGTATATCCTGTGAGATAAACCGAATCGTGGGATTCTAGAGCTAAATATATGACTAGAAGCCCTAGATCAAATACCCAGAGATCTCAAGGGTTACGGATGCAAATTAAACGCCCTTAAATGCAGCTATTGTCTGGGGCCAGGTTAATTGCTAGAACTTAAGCTTAATGATCAGAGCTACCATCTATTAAACCTAATTATCAAGGGGGGTTCGGGTATATAATCGAATAGATACAAATTTCCACAATTTATGAACCTATTAGTACACCCGATCACCCTCATGAGAACGTGTGGATTCGAGAAACACATTACAAAAAAGCTAAAGACGAAGGATCAACGTGTGCCCCAATCGAATTGTAGAATTATCCTTGGTCCCTACATTTTAATGAAAAATTAAGTCTGTACCTCTTAATCCATACATTGAAGGCGTCCCAACTGTTAAACTACCTGACGAGGGCCATTTTCCAATTTTTTCTATACAGAGATATATATTACTCGTATACTACGTTCAAGTTTTAAACTAGCCTCGAGAGTAAAGCACAAATTCGCAAGGTGAAATTGATTGCATTTAATTCCCAGTATAGATACCGTTGGTAACTATTGCTGCATGTATATGTATACAGCCACAAAATATATTCTGTCCCTTGCGTCTAGGTCTAGAAACCTCGAAGCTATCAAGAATCCGTGACGATCTACGAGATGTGGCTTAGTTTTAAGGCGAAATGGGACCAGGCGGGATATAACGATATCTTTTCATATGCGTATTCAGAAGTACTATGCATACATGACGGTCGGTATCATTTTAAATCAGGCCAATGTCTATTTTTTCGTACACCTTATGGTCGGTATTTGTAAACCTTTACAATTGTTCGAAAAGTCTGCAGTCTCCCCGCAATGTTATTTTGTGGTATATATCAGGTATTGTGCGACTCCAACCTCGCCCATACATTTAAATCATGACATCGTTCAGCTCACTCATAAATCTTGTTAGGATTCCAACATGCATGTTCACAGCAGATGATACCGATGTGAAATATAAATAAACTCCGAGAGAGACTGATACCGGTTATCAGATCCATCTTATCGACCCTATTAGAGATCTCGTTAGCGGATCTAACACCGATAAGCATTCCGAATATTCGACCGCTAATCGAGGTGGTGTTGGGCCTTGCGTCGATATCTGGGCGTGGGGAAAGTATCACGCCACTATCACGTCTATGAGCTGACTACACATGAAGAGAGTATTAAGAAAGTGATTGATCACTAAACACGCTAACTAAAAGATTTAACTACAAGAGAAAGAAAACAAGTAACGACCGTAGCGGAGTAATAACGGTCATATACACAGGGAAAAAAAAAAAAAAAGAAAAAAAAAATGTACAAAAAAATGTACAAAAAAAAAGTGTACTTCCTGATCCATCCTTTCTCTTCATTTTAAAAACCCATGGCCAGAAATACGCCATGGCGAAGTCAATCAATCAGATAAGAACCCGAAGAACGGAAAAAATGAGCTAAACAGACCCGTTGAGTTTTATCCATCCAATTTAGTGAATACTCAGATGGGTGTCTCAATTTGTGTACCTAACAATGCTTTTCTCCCAGCAGCCGATCGCGATACTACGTCATCTACGCCGTCACACCTAATGTTGGCTTTCCGACTCGTTTCGACTTATAGTCCTTAATCGCGGACTTGATAGCGTCCTCAGCAAGCATGCTGCAGTGCAATTTGACGGGCGGCAGACATAGTTCCTTCGCGATCTCGGTGTTCTTGATTCTTCCGGCATCTTCGAGCGACATGCCACGGACGAGTTCGGTGAGATATGACGAGGACGCGATGGCGGAACCGCAACCGAAGGTCTTGAACTTAACGTCGCTGATCTTGCCGGTGACTTCGTCGACACGGATTTGGAGCTTCATAACGTCGCCGCCTAGTGGGAGATATGGTTAGCCGCCGGACATCAACGGAGGGGTAGCGATGGGCATCAGCCCGATGACATACAAGCTGGAGCACCGACGAGGCCGGTACCGACATCAAGATCGGCTTTGTTCATTGAGCCAACATTTCGCGGCCGGGAATAATGATCTAGCAGTAAATATCGCTGTTAGCTTTCACTTCGACCCAATTTTTCACGGCTCGGATATGCACATCTGAGCAGCGACAGCAGTGGAGCAGTCCTGGGAGACATATCTTTTTCATGGTATTCTCTCTTCGAAACGATTCTGACAGCCGGTAGAGGGGTAATATGTGGGCGAGGGGTAGCGGCGATGAGATTCGGTCGGAGGGCACCTCGCGAGAGGGCTCTTGTTGTTGTCTGGAGTGTTCTTGAGAGCATTATGGATGATATATGGGCTTGGAATAGATTCGTAGCGTATCGATGAAGAAGCGGTGAGTATTTGAGTCTTCGGCGGTTATTGATGATGGGTGACGATGGTAGATTAAATTTGCCTTCGGCTTTTGGGGTAGTTAATTTTGGGGGTTGCTTAATAAACTTGCTTGAGGTACGTCAATGGCGAACAAAATTCTGAGGCCTGGACGCTCCTTCAAAACGGGCCGATCTTTGTTTGCTGCCGAGGTCGGCGATTACTGCAACACATTAGCAACACATTCCGTCTTATCGCCGGTTACAGCCGACTGGCAACAAACGAGCCGTGTGGTATTTTTGATTACATCATTCCCTATGCAATCCGCATTTTCTTTGGTTATTCTGTAGCCCGTCCGAGAGATCAAATGCTCCCCCCGTGGCCAAGAATGTGGCCTCAAAACCCATCTGTTCCTTCTCCGTCCTTTTCGCTATGTCTTAAATTTGAAAATACCTTCAAGTACGTTAGGCACATTTTTACGTTGTGCCAGAAACTTTTTATCCCCGTTATCAAATGGTTACATAAAAACACATACGAGTTACGTTTAATTAATGGTAGCGAGTCATGCATTTTCGAACAATTTGAAAATATCTTTAAAACGAGGTAGCTCCGGAATTGTAGGCGCGGATAATGTACATCTCGGACCCCACAACGTTATAATGGGCATAGGTTTTGAATTTCAGAACAACCTTACGTCTTCGATTCGATGTGCGTGGTTTTCCGAGCATAGGTGATTGTTTGCCTCGTATTCAGACCTCCAGCAATCGCTCTTACGTGGTTTATCAAAATTTGCCAAAACTGCTTCTTGACCCTAGTAGGCTGCGTAGGGAACACTGATCCTGTATCAAGTTGAATATTAACTATAGTGTATAGAAATGTATGAGCTTGAATGTTGAAGAATCAGTATCTCCAGGGCCAAGTTCCTGTTAGGTGATAAGCAGGTTCTATTTCGTAACTGATTTCTCTTTTTTCAAGTAGTTTAATTCATAATTATTATTGCAGTTCGTGCATTTCTGATATGACCTGGTAATTACTTCAGAAGCCTATAAACAAATATATATACATATAAAACAACAGCGCTATAAGCGCCAGTACTTACGTATACTCGTGTCTCTTATAATTCCAAGTTGAGGTCCCGATCCTTTCCAATATTTGGCGTTATTTTTTCTTCCTAGTTGCACTTTGCGTTCTCTAGCTTATGCTGCGGCGAGTGCTTGCTCGAAGCAGCGGTGATTTCTCTTTGTTGATATCACAGTTCTCCCCGATCATATATAAATTGAGTCCGACTGTGAGGGCATACAACTCGGCACTGACCTCGTCCCACCTGTTCTTACCGTACTCGTAAACACCAATATAATCGACCAAGAGCACATTCGGCCATCTCTCGGGACTCATGCCATTGACACCGGCAAAGTACATTGCAGGTTTGGCTTCTTCGAGAGCCCTAGTCTCGATATTCAATAACGAGCCCACAATCCACTGACTGATAAGAAACTGGTCATTGCTAAAATCACCGCTCCTGTTGATGCTACGCCAACCTGCTATCTGGTCGCGGGCCATGACCTCGACATCGTTTTCATCAGACCAGTTATCCCAAATTTCCATGCGATCCTTGTGGTAGATGCCGTCACCAACCGCCTCCTGGGAAACTTCCGGTCTTAGGTGGCCGGCGAGCAGGGGTATCACACAACCTGCGCGGCCATTCCGGTCCATGAAGTAAGACGCTTTTTGTTCGGAGAATTGGGTCCCGACTTCTAGATTAGGACAAAGGTTGTTGATTCGTTTGAGCTCGGAGAAGAAGTGATCAACGATCCGTTGGTCCCAGTATCTCGGTCCCGTTGTTTTCGGTTCGGGAGGTAATTCCTGATCATTTACGTATTCATCACGACCGATTAGATACCGGAAGCGAAGGAAGATGATTTCGCCAGGATTCTCGCTGGTGAACCGGTTAATCTCTTCGATAACTTCATCGAACGACTCACCCGTATTGCCGAGCGTCGAGCCACCCTCCTCGTCGCTAAGATGCAATACCCAAAACTTATATCTATCCGGGTTACGTGGATTGTACACATCTCCGACCCGTAGGTCGAACCATCGAGCACCCGCCCGGAGCTGGTAGTAGATATCAAGGCCTTGGTTCAGTGTGTTTCCTGGCGTGGCGAGATTGAAAAGCTGCCCAGTCCATCTGGTCATACCTGCGTCGTGCGTGCCTGGCATGACGATGTGCTTTAACTTGCGGTCTTTGATAACGTCATACATGTTCCGCATCCAGTTCCCCGGTCCGTGGGCTAGGCTGGTGGTGAAGCCATAACTGTCACTGCCGGATATAACCAGCGATAACGACGCCTGTCGACCAGGATAATTGAATCGACGTTCTCCCAGACCCATCCCTGTGAGGTCGAAAACTGCATGATCAAGCCTTGCTCGAAATTCGAACCGTTTATTTGTACCTGCGATCGTATAATATGCCTCACCGGCACTGTCATCTATGTTGCCGAACGGCCAGACGGTCCACTCAATATGTGCAACATTTTGGCGCGAACGACCCTGTGGAATATCTCCCCAGTTGAACTCTTTCATTTGGTAGGAATGGATTCTGTCGGTATCCAGGACGAACCGGTGGGGGGTCATGTTCACGATTGTAATGTAGTGCCTAGTACCGTTGGACTTTTCCGGTGTAGTCGCGTGGACAATCGGTTTAAACATGTTATATTGAGGAACCCGCATAACCTCTTCGCTGTATGTTCGATCCTCTGCCCGACATGAATTAGGGTTGTGGTTTTCGTCAATAAATTCCATAAGGTCAACGGCCCAGTCGACGGAGCCTCCAAAATTCAGGCTTCTAAACCACTGTGCGCGGTTGGTTTTGGTCGTCTGGCTCATATAAGCCACCCAGTCTGCTGCATTTGCATCTCCGTACACAAGAATGTCCGAGTCCGATTCTGGGTCGTGATAGCTGTCCACGATGTCGAAGCTCCCAGGGTTTGCAATAATTTCATCCATCTCAGCGTTTGATATATATCCTGATGTTCGAGTGCAACGGCCCGGCCTTGTATTGGATGAGACCGAAGTTCCCGTAAATGTGCACATTGGACCACGGCAGTTGGGATTCGACATTCGAAAACCACGTCCGTAGCTTGAGATGCCAACTATGACCTTATTCGAAGGTACCCCGGCCTTGGTGATCAGAGCTAATGCAGTCTGAGTCTCGGTTTTGTTGACGTGGGATCGGAGGCAGTTCCCAGCCGGGCATCCGGGTATGGAAAACTGATTGCCGATGTCTATCGATATTGGAAAATACATGTTAGCACAGCCGTACAGGGTGTTTTTGATCAAGGTGAAAGCATCAAGGGCTAAGAAAATATAACTACTTACCCCACTGGCCGTGGAAATCATAGGTCATGTAGACCATGTAGTCCAAAACTGTCGCCATTTCCTTAACAGGGTATGGCTTCAGGTACCAAAACGATGCAGGTATTGCAATAGAAAGTGATGCGGAAGCTACCATCTTGTTACGAACAAGTACAAGGAACTCATAATAGTTCCACGCCTCATCCCCAGTCCCTGGGGGGACTCCTGGAATATCTGGTGCTCCAGGGTACTCCCAATCAAAGTCGAGACCATCTAATCGATGTTCGTTGAGGAAATCCACGCAATTTGTGGCAAATACTTCTCGATTCCCCGGCAGGGTGGCATCACGGAAACGCTGGAAGGTTGCTGGCTCTGTTGAGAAAGCCCAGCCACCGAAGGAAAGAATTTTGGCGACACCAGTGAGAGCTTTAAACTTGTCGAATTGTTCCTGCACACTGGAAACATCAACTCGCCAATCTGCGGTTACCGTTGCAAAGGCAAAGTGAATATGGGAGATCTTTGATTTGTCGATTTGCGTGACATCCATGGTCAGACATGGACGCTCTTTGTTCCATGCTTCGAAATACCCTACTTTGATAAACTGGGCTGGAGGGGCGTCATTGTTGACAATATCGGTACCGCAGTTTGAGATGCATCCGTTGGTTCCAGGCTGCGCCGTGCCCGGAGCACCCGTGTCCGCTGGCGTCGGGGTACAGAACTCCTGTGTGATACCGCAGAAGCCCCATACATCGCAGCATGCGTTAAGAGGGCACGGGTTCAGCTCAGCTATGGGGGTTCCGTCCGTTGGCCTTTGAGTTCCAGGGACCTGAGGTCCGCACACAGCGCCCTCAACTGGAGGTGGGAATGGGGGACCACCTTGACTTAGACAGATAACTTGGCCAACCTGCAGGCGTTCGCAGCCCGCCCAACCCCAGGTATTGCTGTTATATTCGCCAATCTTCGACTGATCGATTCCAAAGGAATCAGCGATGGCCCAGCATCCATCCCCTGGCTGGACGGTATGTGTAAAACAAGATCCATTAGGATTTGGCTGTGGGAGGTGGTCTGGCAGCTCACCTGCAGAACAGCAGACCCATTGTTTTGGCCTGAGTGCCGCACAGAGGTCCGAGGCAGGATTGAATTTCGTGAAATCGGAACCTGAGATGCCGCAGCGGGTGGCTAGAGAACCACAACTGTCACCGGGAACCACTTGAATATCTCTACAGGGTGCTCTCTTTCGAAAAATTCGAGATACGGGCACGCTAGAATCCTTGGCAACGGAAGATACAAGAAGGGTCATGCTGATGTCCTTCTGAGTCGATGTCCCATCTAGACATCCGCCGTTCGTCCAAGACTTGACAGCATTCTGGATAATCGCAAGTTCTGACATTTCCCCGATGAATAACCCCAATGTCTCCGCGGATGTCTGTTCTTTATTACAGATTTGGAGCATTCGGCTTCCAACATTGTCCTGCGCATGGTCTTGAAACTTCTTGACGAGGGCGGCAGCGCTAGCTTTCTGGATTCCGGCACCCGAATACAGACCGACGACAGCATCTCCGGATTTTGCAAACATAATAGTTACGCCGCATGACGCTTCATTGTTCAGATATTCAACAATCTGGGTGATGGCCCGAGAGACGTTTCCGTGGCTGACTATAGACGGAGGGAGACTAATAGGGGATCCTATCCGGGCCGGTACTTTGACATCTTTTGCAGTGGCGCCGCAGTTATTGTCAACTGCAATTTCACCAGAGACATCATCTCGAGGTCTTTTTACGGATGGAGAGGTTGGATTGTTGCCATCCCGAGAGCACGTTCGGATTGTGAGCTGGGTTTGGGGGTTATCAACCAGATTCTGCACATTAAGGTCGAATAATAGAGTTTGGTCCCTGCAGCGCTGCAGGTCGTTCAGGCTGTGGACCTGCATCCACTCGGACGGGTTGGGGCCAAGCCGGCTGCATTTTCCAGGGCAAGGGTCTGGGTATTGCCCGAAAGAGGTATGAAGGAGGGCGTAGCAGAAGGAGGAGTTGGCGAGTAGCGCCAGGTAGGCGTAGGTTCTCATCTGGAGTAAAGAGCGACACGGACTAGAATATCGAATGATATCAACATGTTCTTTTCTTCTCTTCTCGATAGCGGCATCGGTTGGCATATTTAAACTCCATCGTGAAAATATGGCGCACACGGCGTGGCCGAATTTCAAAATAAAACAATATCAAATAAAAGTGAAAAAAAGGCCTTACTACCAAAAATCTTCAGAACGAACCTTCCCTAAACTTCATTGCTGACAACACTCAATCAGCGCCGTAACACCGCAGTCGGGCCTCATCCATGGCGGTTTGTGTGTCCTTCAAGGGCCTTGGCTGCCGCCTTTGAAGCGAATTTGCGAACGCCGTTGTTTGTGTTACGTTTATTGTCAGCATCCAGCCTAGAACTTCCAATTCAGTCACTATTACGTTTTGAGGCATGTAGTCACCTACATGGAAATTTCGGGAAAGAAAACCTCAATTCTAAGCTGACGGTCGAGTTGGGTGAGACCTGGTCCCTGATATAATTTCGTAGTACCTTGCGAACTCTGAAAACCCCTACACATGAGCGCTCAAGCAAGGCGTATTACCGATTTCATGATCTGTTTAGCCGATTCGAATATATAAAATGTGTCCGTCGGAAAACGGTCGAAAGTGATTTGGCACAGAATGTTCCTAATGTATGATGCTGTAGTGCCAGCATATTGCTATGATTAGTAGTCCTTGTCGAACTTGAATTGGGCGGCACCCGTTCGATTTCAGTATATTTCGCCTTAGGTTGTTGGCCATGACCGGCGTAGCGCTAGAATTGGCGGTATCTCGTCGGAGTTTCCTGTGTTTATCTCATGAGCTTCGGAAGTTTATAACCCAACACAAAGGTCCCCGAGATCCAGACTAATCATAGCCGTCTCTTAGGTTGGTATTAATTTAGCCTCGAGATTAACATTAATTGTATACAATGCAAGCTTTTTGAGAAGCCGTCGGGACGTTAGTTTCCGCCAACTCATTTAGTGCGGATGACTTGGATTCCATAGAAACGATGCGCAGGTGGCTTCATTTTTCTGATATTAATGGCGAGTTTGAGACAGACGCTGTTATGATTATAATCTTTCGCATTATCTCCTAGTATAGTGGCTTTCAGAGGTCGTAATAGTATAGTATAACGTAGGGGAAATATTAAATTTAGTGGGACATGACTGGCGCCCACAACTGGTGAAATTTCGACAATTGTAGCCAACCGGCATCTAGGTGCGAGGCCAAGGTATTCCGACACCGGACCATGAAGATAGCAGGGAGATATCAGTAGCTACATACCTACCTAGGTAGTTATCAAAATATTCCACTCTATGGGTAAATTTTAGACTGAGTATATGCCTTTGACAGTGTATGCGATTTCCTAGACATCAACGCTAAAGTGGTAATTTGGCTAGCATAGCTGGTAATTCCTATGCCAATACGCACCTATATCCGCCCAGAATCTGGCATGCCCGGCTATGTGCTAGTTTGTATTAACGGTTTGATGCTGCCGATGGTATATATAAAAGTTCGTGCAACATGAGAAGGTAATAAAGCGTGCCAGGATAGGTAAATCGTACAGACGCCGGTATTGAAGGTGAGGGTGTAGGTAAGCGAGAACACATGTCAGGTATCCAGAGAGGGAGAGCGTAAGAAAGAAGAATCGAAACACCTGTGAACCAAGCTGGATGTGTAGTGGGGACAACTATTGACGATGCAGGGCTGCGCAAGATATGTGTTGGCGCAGCAAAAATCCAACAGCCCAGGCCGAATTAGGTAACATTCCCATTTCACTACTCTGACATGATTCCAGTGGCCACAGATGCCAGACCTGCCAGGCCCTCGTATGGCGTGTCGAATTTCTCGCCCTGAGATCCACAGTCGAATCCAGGCTCGAGATTGAAATGCCTGGGCACAGGACGATCCGAACCGCACTAGATCTGATCTCTGCCCTATAACAAATCCGAAATCCTGACTTCGGCGCGATCCGAGAGATGGGATGAGCATGGCATGGATCTTCCCGAGCCCTGCCCGCCAAACAAACCCTCCGAACTCCGGCCGCCGCATGCATGCATCCATATAATATCGCCATTACTAATGTCGTTATTGCGGAAAAAGAGATGCTTAGGCATGGTCGCACACACCCGCTCTTTTACCCTATTTTCCGCCTGTTATCGAGCCATTTTTCTCTACTAATATTACGACATGTATGCATAACTATAGGTAGTACGAATATCTTAACGGAGAGTGCGATCTGGTTATTAACTTTAGGGCGACCGAGAAAGGGGGTGGTGTTTCAAGAAGCAGGCTGACATCATGCACAGTTCCGGCCGCCCAAAATAAGGCTTGAGACCAGTCCTAAGGCATCCCTTGTCGTTGCGGGGCTGCGTCTTGTTCCTGATTTAGCTTCCCAAATCTGCCATCGACCGTACCATGGGCCAAGCCGACCTGTCGGATCATATTTTCTATTGTTTGTATTCGAGTTTGCAGCCTCAGCCCCTCCATTCCCTTCCCCCACGAATACTAAGATGCTGTCGGGAATTTTTGTCGGTTTGTATACAAGTAATTACCAAATAGTATTTATCCCAGGATCGAACCACGGTTTCTTTCTTAACAATTTATTTATTCCTATTATCTAAGTTGTTATTGAATTTCGCATACGAATGCCGCGTTTTCCATCCAGATATTGACGGCCAAATCCAACCGCCGTCCGTTCAGTTTGCCTCCCTAGCGCCCGCTTTCAACTACTCATATGAGGCACGGAATATACCCCGAATGCGAATTCGATTTATTCGGCCAGTCTCCTTGGATATATTTTCTCTAACATCATTTCCTATCCTGACCGAACCCACCTGAGCATGATCTACCAGTTTAAGTCGTCGCATCTAGCACCTTAGCGGAAATTCCTAGGGCCGCCAAAAGGTCATACGGACGAATCGCTCAGGACCCCATTCTTGTCGTTTTCGGGTTCTAACAAGCGTCCAAGGAAACAAAGCGGGAAAAGGGTCACACTTCCCCCCAGTCTAATAGCATCGAATAATAAGAAATATCAAATAAATATCATGGACTAAAGGAGGAGGATGAGACTCTGCGACAAAAGCAAAAGCTCGGGCCAATCAGATCTACCTTAAGATTATTATATAAAAACAACCTCAGGTCCCTGAACTTCCTAACCCTGAAAATAAATTTTTCGTTTCTATTCTTTTCCATCTTTCCTCGTCATCTTTACTAATATCAGTCACCTCTGGATCTAAGATTTAAAGGTCGACGGGGACATATATCGCGCTACACATACGTATAATTCGATTCTCTATCTAATCGCCACCCCTGTCGACAGGAACCTCGAAATCGCTCACCCACAGAAACTCGTATACGGCTCTTCCATTTGATAGACGGGCGGAGGAACGAAGACCCGGTTGCTGCTGTCCCGAACGTGCAGCAAAACAAAACTTGGGGGTTTTCTTGACAAAGATTAAATTACCAAAAAACGTGTCGAGAAGAGCTCACCCGAGCGAAATCCGACACAGCAGAATCCACTTTCCCCGGCATTCGATTAAATTCGCAGCTTCGAATTTCAACCTATCAACATCCTCCATCTCTCATCGTCCCCGCAAAACCTATCTGGATCGTATCATTCTGGAACGACAAACGAGCGTCTGGTCTAGTCTGGTCGACTCTCGCCCCCATCCCATCCCGGCTGCATAATGGCGATATCCAAAGAAGAAACGGTAACAATGGCGAAAGACGACAAACCCGTAAGTTTCAAGCCGCACATCCCCTCTGCAAACCGACCGAAACAAATAAAAAAGATCCCGAAACTCGAGCAAACAAGGCAGACCATCCTTGTCGCCGTCCAGTACAAGCTGGCAAGCTACCCGGCCTTCAAATCCCGAAAATTTTCTTGTTCGGGATTGTTGGCCTCCCCTGGCAAACGAGATTTAGCTTCCTTTTTTTTTTTTTTTTTTTTTTTCCCTAGTAACTTCTAAGTTTAATTTTTATTTAATTTTTATTATTAATTTTCTTGGAAGGAAAATTGCTAACCTCCGTCAATTTCCATAACAAAATCAGACCGCTCTCCAGACCCCAATCACGGCTTCGGCCAACCTCACCGCTTCAATGACGACAAGCGCCACCGCAGACCCGGATTTTGTCCTTCGAGCTCGCAAATATGTCGCCAGTCAAACCGTCGCCGCGTTCATTGCCGGTGGTGTCGCCGGCGCCGTTTCCAGAACTGTTGTCTCCCCGTTAGAGCGGTTAAAAATCCTTTACCAAGTTCAGGGAACAGGGGGAGCTTCGTATACAAGCATTGGAGCTTCACTATCAAAGATGTGGCGTGAAGAAGGTTGGAGAGGATTTCTACGGTACGATTTATCCGCTTTCCCCAAGATATACTTATGTTTTTGTTTTTTTACCCCGCGTTATGGGAGCATCTACCAAGAGATGAGGGTGGGGAGCTTTTGTGGGGAAAAGCAAGATCGCAAAAAAGCTAATGCGATATATCGTTTGACAGTGGAAACGGAACCAATTGCGTTCGAATCGTTCCTTATTCTGCGGTGCAGTTTTCGTCATATACTGTCTATAAAGGAGTACGATACCTCGAGATGTTTTTTTTTTTTTTTTGGTTGCTCTGATTGGCGGGGTTCGGTCTAACGGAAGCTCTCACTTTTAGATGTTCATGGAGGCTGGCAGGACGGAGCTTGATACGCCAAGAAGATTAGCAGCTGGTGGATTGGCGGGTATCACATCGGTTGGTATGTCGGACTGCCGTCGTCGATAATTGATTGTTTCTTACGATGCTAATATGGGGTAACTCCGACAGTCGCAACATATCCCCTCGACATCTGTCGAACACGTTTATCGATACACACAGCATCGCTAGAAGCTCTCGGGAAAACGGGCGAGCATATCAAAATCCCAGGCATGTGGGAAACGATGGTTCACATGTACAGGAACGAAGGTGGTGTGCTGGCGCTATATCGTGGGATGATACCTACGTTAGCTGGTGTAGCTCCATATGTCGGCCTGAACTTTGCATGTTACGAGCAAATCAGAGAGTGGATGACCCCTGAAGGAGAAAAGAACCCAGGTCCACTCAGAAAGCTAGCTTGTGGTGCTCTCAGCGGTGCGATTGCTCAGACCTTCACCTATCCTTTCGGTATGTAGCCGCCCCTCCCTGATCTTCAGTCTTGTGGGTGAATTCTAAGCTAACTATCGCCAAGACCTCCTTCGTCGCCGATTCCAAGTGAATACCATGTCCGGTCTTGGGTTCAAGTACAACTCCATTTTTCACGCAATCACTTCCATCATCAGGCAGGAGGGCCTACGGGGGATGTACAAGGGTGTAGTCCCTAACCTCCTTAAAGTCGCACCATCGATGGCCAGCTCCTGGTTCAGCTACGAGCTCGTCAAAGACTTCCTCGTCACATTCGATCCGGATAACGAGCCGATATAGGCCTTGAGCTTATCTTTTGCTTCTCTTTTCGTCCTTTTTTTGCACTACCTACAAACCTCCTCAACTGCAACTAGTTTTGCGCACATGATTGATATACTAACTGAGGAGACGGCCGTTTATCTGGGTTTTTTTTGTCGGGATTCCTTTTTTATTGCATTGTAATCATATCATCAGGGGTGTTCTTTTCGTTCTTGTTCAGGTCTGTATATTGCTGTTCCCTTTTATATTATATCTTTTTCCCTCAAAAAAATAGTTCCTTCGATACCTTCCTTCCCAAGGTAGCTTTCTTTTATAAGACAGCTAGCTGGCTTTTTTTTTTTTTGTTTCAACTTGTAACAAATTCCAAATGGGGGATATTTTGTTTCTTCTTGTTTTCTATTACCTTTTAGATGTTTGGGATCTTCTTTCTCTCGAGGTTATTCTTTTTTCTACGGGTTCTTCTTTTTCGTTCAGTATATAATAAACTTATCCACCCGGATGCTACAGCCAGGGCAGAGAGGTGGCATATTGAGACGGCCTTTGAGATATCTGACGTTCCTATATTTAGAGGATGGAACCGGATTCGAGCCGGACGGTGTATTTTTATTCGGTCTGGCCCGGTAGTTGTTTCCTTTTGTTGGAGATTTCGGCAGCTTCGAGGCAATAGAGATAGAGAGATAATTGAATCGAGATTGTAATGATGCGAAATATCTATCGACGGCTATCCTTTCCTACCGATACTTCAAGATCGTGATATGATATCGAATATACATCGATCCAGCTATCCTAATCATAACGCTAAACGCCATGGTAAAAATCATCCGAACCCAATACCCAGACATTCCGATATAAAATACGTACAAAAAGAAGTAACGTTCTTCCCATGGTTATTCTGCCGTCTCCCAAATAACAGAAACCTTCCTCCTGAACCCCCTACAGTTCTTCTTCTTCCCAACTTTCTCGATATCCCCGACCGCCTTCTTAACCATCACAGCAGCCGTATTAGGGTCATCTTTGACGACTCTAACCTTCAGCACCAGATCTAAATTCCCTTTCCTAGCCGTATCCCTCGCGAAGAAACTAATCCTATCATCTATCAAACTTGCGCGTCTCCTCCTCCCACTGCTCCCACTTTCACTCCCACTGCTATCCCTCCTCCCTAATGGCTCAATCTCATCCGTATCATCACCTTTCTCTTCCTCCTTAATCCCAACGGGAAACACCATCCCCACAGCCTGCGCAACAGCACCAACATATCTAGCCCACCACGCCATCTCCTCCCCAACCACCCTCTCGAGTCTTTCCCTGAACCCTCCCTCCGCAACCTCCCCACCCCATCTGGCACAAAGCGCCAACCCAAGTAAAGCCCGTTCTTTATGCGCCAACCCATGAACCCCACCGAGTAACCCCGTGGTCGTAAAATGTAACCCCGCAGCCGCCCTCCCTTCCTTCGGCATCCCCTGATGGAAATACAATAAATTCGCCAGAGCAGGTACAATCTCCATCCAAAGCACATCAGGCGTACTCTTCGGTAGCGCATCGTTTATAACCCTCGCCAACTTTCCAGCTCCGTGACTCCTGTAAACCTCGGTAGAAACCACCAACGGATTCGCCTTCCTAACCTCCTTACTCAACGTATCATACAAACACCCCTCTCTAACCCCACCCTGGCAGAACACCACGTCCTTAATCTGCGGTAAACACTTCAGTAAATTCCTAATCAGGAACGCAACAGCGGGGACCTGTAACGCTCTTCTTTCCGATATCCTAAACTTCCCTTCCAATTCCTCCCGCTGTTCCGTAGAAAGCTCGACCCCAATCCTCTCCGCCAATTCCACAAAATGCTCCCTTTTCTCCGAAAACCCATTAATGATAGGAACGGGATACGGCTGAACCTCATGTTCCGCCAACAATAAATATCCAAATCCACGGAACCCTCCACCGGAGAGGTATAGCGTATACCCACCTTCATTCTCCGCTTTTGTCGAAAGTTCCGGATGAATATCCAAAGACTCCACGGCCTTCGTAAGTTCCTCTCTAATATGTGCCGCAGTAGCTTCGACGGCAGTTGCATTAATAGCCGTCTGTAACTTCTTCGTCAACGCTGCGGCTCCGAATGGTAAAGAAACAGCCTCCTTCGCACTTTCCAATTCTCCACGTTTTGATACCATCCATGTTAATTGAGTCGATCCGCCGCCGAGATCCATCACTAGCCCCTCCACCGTTGCAAAACTACTGGCGATACCCAAGCCACCGATCCGTCCTTCCTCGGACTTCGGAAGCATGGAGACAGGCCAGCCGACGGCATCTTGGATCGCTTGACGGAATTCAAGACTATTCGGGGCGGTACGGGTGGCTTCGGTTGCTATTAGTTTTATTTGGGAGTCTGGGACTTTGTAGGCGGTGCAGATTGTGCGGAAGCGGAGGAGGGTGGTGGTTATGGCCGTTATGGTGGAGCCGGGGATTGGGGATTTTACGTGAGCCGAGGAAAGGGTGGAGTATTGATATTGGGCGTCGTAGAGGGAGATGGAGGCTCGGTCGGTGTAGAGGGTCGGTAGGATACGAGCGGTCAGAGGGTGGAGAGTGGTAATTGAGAAACGAACACCATTACTATTTCAATTTTTATTTTATTTTCAAGCCGTTAGTCAGGATGTTTTGTTGTTCGGTGAGGCCGTATATATCATGATGGGTAAAATATCCGAAGTCGTAGTTCGGACTAATTAATATATCGAACCTTACCTGCCGATATCGACGATTGCGTGGAGGTGTTCCGAAGAAGTGCATTCGGAAGCGTAGGACGGGGATGAAAGCAGCGGGGCGGCCATAATATTGTCAATTGGGTTTCTCTCGATGATTGTTATCTCAAATGTCTTGGGAAGTTTTATGAATTCAGGCCGGTCACAAGTTGCAAATCAGAATTGACCCGACAATAAACTCTCCGGGTGCCTGCCTATATAACATTCGCTACGAGAGCAGGCACCTGCTATTCTACCAGGGGATGCATATGCAGGGAAAAAAAAAAAAAAAAAAAAAAAAAAAAAAAAAAAAATCCGTCCTGCCCTGCATACCGATCGATCAAATGATACTCGAAACTGCGCGTCCCGGCGTCACAAGCTGCCTGCGAAAGGGCTGTTGTATCCGTTTTTGCCACCCCCGATTTAATTAAATCTTAACAAAAGATCTTCGGGCCACCGAGCGCTCGGAGAGTCATCGAGGCATATTTTTCTATTGTATTGTACATAGAACAGCGATCCCGGACTGGAGCATGGGTTCTGCCGTTTTCTTTCTATTGTTGGTTAGGATTTTGCTCCTGTCCGTGAAGGTTCTAGGCGGAGACATAACAGGCATTTGACAGCTGGACAAGGGTAATTTCGGGTGGGTGGGGTTCTTAGTACTTGGGATCCCAAGTCCAGTTGTGGTAGTATAATGCATTGGTTGAATATAGTATTCGACTTCGTTATTTAAGATGCACGACGCTGGGCCTATAGATTAGGCCTAAAGTGGGTTGAACATATTGATGAATGAAAAGAGCAATCGCCCACCCTTCATCCCAATCCTCTAACCGACCGGAAGGTAATTCACAAAAATCACGCCTTGTACCCCCCACCCCACCATATGCCGTACGATATCATGCAAGAATCTCTTAATATACCACACACGCCTCACATACGCCGTCTCGATCAAATCCTCTCAAAGAAATAGACATACGCAAACTTCTTCAGCTCTTCCACATCCGCACCTTCAACAACCTTCTCGTCATTGAACAAAACCCAGGCTTCCTTCAACCCGGCCTCCCCTTGATCAACCAACTTCCTAATAAACGCCACATAGTGTCTATAAAAGATGGCGTATTCATCAGTACCGTGAAATCTTATATGAATATGGAATAGTAACTCACCCAGCATGAATACTCGACCCCTTATGACAAACAATGCTATGCAGCTGGAAATTGGCCGGCGTTTCCGCACTCCCCGGAACTACTTTTTCCTTTGGTTCCCCACCAGTCGCCGCCGGGGCAGCAGTACCATCATCTCCCGTATCGTCCAGATGACTAAATACCCACTCGACGGCCCGCTCTACATCTCCACCAGTCTCCCTCAATGCCTTCTTCGCTTGCGCCTCCGTAAATCCCATAGAAGTCAACGTGACAATCTGCTCGGGATCGGCCGATGAAGCAGCTACACCGCTACCACCAGAGCTTCCAGGAAGCTCCAAAGGATCATCGATGTCCGGATCATCCATATGCTGGAATAGCCAGTTCATCGCGTCTTCAGCACTAGAGTTGCCAGTGTGGTAAAGTGCCTTTTGACAACGGATGCCCGGAAAACCCATGGATTCAAGTTGTTCCATTGCTGCCGCATTTGGCTCGAAAGATGGCGCCGAACCTTCAGCCGCATCTTCTGGAAGAAGTTCTTCAGTATCTAGTAGACCGGTGGAAAGGTATGGATCCAACGGGAAAGGAGCAGTGCCCACAACAACCGGAATATCTAAACCCCATTATTAGCTGCCTTCCCGTAACCTTTAGTTTCGACACAATACATACCCAGCTTGGTAGGGACCCAATTTATAAGTGCAAACCTCCTTGCATTCACAGCCAGCACCTTAGGGAAGGTCTTGAACCCAATTTTCCTATTCCCAAGGTTAGTTAGACCATCTCCTATCTAATCAATCCTTCAAGACAGAAACTCACTTGACCGCCCCTTCTTTGCTCCCACACGCCTTGCAAGTATACTCAATAGCCTCTGACGCGGTGAAAATATCCAAACATTCCTTCAAAGTCACCGCCTCATACTCTTCACCTTTCTTCCCGTCCTCACCCATGACAACATCCTTAAGTTGTCTGGCCGGGACGGGAACCGTAATATTATCCTGCTCATCAGTTCTATACCTCACTTTCTTACATCCCAAGCACTGAAGTCGTTGCTCTACGGCAAATTTAAAATCGGAGACTGGATCCTTCCGTGGCTCGGGATGAGGAGATCGGGTGATGAGCTTGAAGAGATGGAGAAGAAGTTCGAAGGCGTCCTGTTGTCGCATAGTCGAAAATTCCTCATGTCCCTTGCCAACCAGCGCCTTTAACATCGCAGGCGCGATGCCCTTTTGATACTGGACGTATGTATGCTCCGTAATTGATGGCTGCGGATCATCAGGCTTCGAGTAACGTCCGGACAACAATCCATCACCCACTTTCTTCAACTGCGTATCCAAATCCTCGGCAGGTCGATCGGCGACAGGAACATCGTCAACTTCACCATATCGCTTCTTGAACCCTTCCAGAGAGAAAAGACACTGTAGGATCGATGCCAAATAGCATGAATTCCCGAGATTCTTCAAACCGGTCAACCCAGGTCCAAACAACGGACTCAATTCTTTCCCATCTTCACCCGTCATCCTAAACTCCCATCGAAGATTCTGCTCAATATTCATTTCCGTCAACGACTTCTCAGTCTTTTGTCGTTCTGCAATCGCAACACCCCAGTGGTGAAGATGCTCCGTAAGGTGAGGATCAAGACGCTCATCGTTGCAAATGTAGCAGTAGATGTCAGCAGTGCCTTCTGGGGATATGCTGCCGAGTTTGACAGAGGCGGGGTGATTCGTAGCGTTAAAGTGGGCGACACCGTGGGAGTTTCCGCCGACGCCACCGAATTGAGCACGACCGCAGCCGAGGTTTCCGCATTGGAGGCACATCCAGAGGTTTTCTTTGAGGTCACAGTCGGCGCATTTGGTTAGATCTATGCAGATGTCGTAGTTAGCGAGTGTCGTGATCGTGATAGGCAGTTGGAGTAAAGGTATACCGATGTTCTTCCCCTCCTTACTATCTTGAACCAAAAAAGAAACATGCTCGCAATGTTCAAGCTCCAGGTTCCAAGCATGAACCTCATCAGCTCGAGCAGCCGTCAGAGCGTTAAGAACACCTTCAACGACTTGTGGTAGCTGTCAAACCCCCATAATCAGCTTCCTAAACCCCAACCTAAAACAAGGCGACATTGTAATATCTCACATTTCCAACCTGCTCCACATCATCCGCCTCACAAGTATAACACCTGACAAAAGTTTTGGTATCGTAGATATCGGCTTCCGTTTCAGCTGCAATAGCCAGCTTTGTAAGTTTTGTTGGCGGTTCATCCCTCTAGAATCCCAAAGCGTTAACATGGGGGAAAAAAAAGTCCATCTCACAGATTTTATTTCGACCAAGAGTGTTTTAATACATACCTCGACCTTCGGTTTCTTCGTTCTTCGAATGTTCAGAGCCAGAGGGTGGTCTCGTTGTGCAGAGTGTAGACGACCGTGCATACGGTCACCGGCACAACCGCCGTTGAAACAGCTAAGGCAGACATCGAGACCTTGTTCATCGTCCTGTAACTCGCCATTTAAATTCCAATTCACAAGATTCTATTCGAGAATAAGAAGCAAACGTACGATAGAATCGAAGCAGATAGTACAGTCCTCCCGATAAACCGGCTGGGTGGCAGTCGGCGGCCGCAAGGCTATAAACACAAGCACCCTTCATTAGTCTCCACCACCAAACACATCACAATACAAACGAAGATAACTTACACAGCTCGGAGATATGAGGACAAGCAGTCATTTTAATAAAGTAGTGGTGATATTTAAAGTTGAAAAGAGGTATTGTAGAGTAAACGCGTGAAAATACGGCAGTACGAGAGAAGTAGGAGTGGGAAGACGCGAAGTGGCGGAGAGGGAAGGATTCATTTGTCAGGTTTTGGCGGGGTGGCCGCGGGGCAGGTCGTCGTACGTTAGGCAGCAGGGGAAGCTTGGCCGAAACCGACGTGGGGTGAGCTCGACAGCTACCCGATGACGTTGGTTCCCATTCCATCCCAATTCCGACATCTCCAGATTCAGGCCAGCTGTATTGTTCGAATTCATCGCATCGACAAATTCCATCTTGTAAACGCTTCCACGATACAGACTTCGTAAAGACGCAGTTTCGATATGGCATCAGAGCAGAATACACCCCTGGCAGAAGGTGGCCATGTCATTGGTGAACATTGCACTACAGACTCGCCATTACCAACAGATGCCGGTACACCATATGGAGTATGTAACTCTCCTCTCATGATCACCCACCAACAATCCCAAAATATCTGGCCAGAATACTAATATTCCAAGCTTCATAGGAAATAATCAAGCTAGGAAACGTAGACGTAATGTCCATAATACCGCGGTTTCAACACGGATACTTTACTCCGAGATTCTAAAAAGCCCATAATCATAGTGCTACGTTACCAAACCCGCCGATTATCCACATGTCAACTCCAAGCTTCTATTGTTCCTCACAAATGGCGTCGGACTTCACTCGAAGAATAACCAACTGCAGGCAGACTATTATTCGAAGGAAGGTGGCTTCTTAGTCGTTATGCCAGATCTGTATGTCCAAAAGCTCCCTCGATTTCAACATAGTAAACACCAGTAATATCAAATAATTAATACAATATTTATCTAAACAGCTTCAACGGCGACCCAGCCCCCACCGCCGGCGCCATCAAAACCGAAGAAATAACCGGCCACGAATCCGTAATCGAACAACTGAAAACCAAAGCCGCCGAAGGTGTAAAACTCCTTATGATAGACCTCTGGCTCGCCCGTCACACCCCCGAAAGGACATATCCAATAATCCTCTCCGTCCTCGAATCCGCAAAGGAAGAATTCGCAGATGCGGCAAGTCAGGTATTCTGCGTCGGATATTGTTTCGGAGGGAAATACGTCTTAAAGTTGGCGAGTACGGCGGAGATTACGGCGGGAGCTGTGGCTCATGGGACGGCGGTTACGTTGGAGGATATTAAAGCTGTGGTTAAGCCGGTTAGTTTTGTTTGTGTGGAGGGTGATGCTTTGTTTCCAGACGAGATTAGAGAAGATGGGAGGAAGTATCTCCAAGACAATAATTTGGAGCATGAAATGAAGGTCTATGGCGGTGTACCGCACGGTAAGTTCCTTTCCATCGAGGGTACCCGAACACTATGAAGCTGTACAGAATCAAGCTAATATTATATAATAGGGTTTGCGGTCATGGGCAGCTATGACGATGATTTGATCCAGCAGGCACAGAAGGAAGCGAATGCACAAATGCTTGACTGGCTTATTAGCCATGAAACATGAGTGTTTGATTGTATCACTAGAGTCTTTGCTTTTGGTCGTCATCCTTTTTTTTTTTTTTTGAGAAAGCAATAATACCCTATATTAATATCTATACTTCATAAAACGTGAATTCAAGTCATCCGCTCCATTAACACCTGTCGGTAAACAGTTCGAATAATGCATTATCATGAACAAAAAAAATATAAATCAAGAGAAAAGTCAATATGGAAAGAAACACCCCATACAATGCGTCCCATATCTCAAAAGGAAATCCATCCCTCTAACCAATTATCTCAATCAACATTACGCAGCCTATTCAAGGATTTTCTGTTAACCAACCCCTTATATCATGGCATGTAATCAATCAACCAGATCACTCCACTTTACTAATCCCCGCCAAAATCCCATCCTTAATTCTCTGGTTTGTTAGAGCAGCAATCAAGGCCGCACCGACACCACTCCCATCTTCAGCTGGTTTAACAATGACATCGTCGTGTCCCAAGATCTCTCTCAACGCAGCTGCATTTCTCTCTTTAAAGTGTGGGTATTTGTTGAAGACGCTACCATCGGCACCGACGCTGCAAGGAGCAAGATCTCGCTTTCGAACGATAGCGGCGATACCACAGGCGGAGAGACGAGCCGCACGGGTACCGATAAGTTCGGCGAGACGGCGGATGAGTTTTCGTTCTGGCTCTGTGGTTTGGATGCCCAGTCGTTTCTCGAACAGGATTTCGGTCTCGCCCAGGTTCTCCCAGGGGTCGCTGTGGTATCGTTGATTAGCTTCCCGCAGAAACAATAGAGTTGACAGACGATAAAGACTTACGACTCGATCTCAGCTAAAAACGAGGCATCAAGGCTGTATGGCTTCTGAAGCGCAGTCAATTTCTGGTTCTCAAATATCTCAACGCCACTCTTTTCAGCAAGGTCAAGAAGAGTAAGTCGTAGAATCTCTCCAAGGTAGTATCCAGCAATCATCTTTTCAAAGGCTTGTTGCCCAGGACGTGGAGATTGCTCATCAATCTCGGCATCGTAGACAGTACGTGGGAGAACATAATGTTCGTTATCGAAGGCGCCCCATTCGCAATTGATGGCAATTGGCATATCTGGTGGAAGATTCATATGCTCGAGTTTAGGGATATTGCCGGCGAGCTCGAAATAGGCCGCTATATCAAATATGTTACCAATAGCCCCAAGTTAAATCCGCTCAAGTCTCTCGAGGCTTACCATTGCACCCTGTGCCGAAGATGCAACCGACCTTTGTCGTTTGATCGGTGTAATTGCTGGCGACGAGCGTTCCAGTGGTATCGTTAATAAGCGCGGTCACCTTGATTGGAACACCCTATAAATCTTCCATCAGCTCTGCCTCTCCATTTCCAGCTTCCATCAGACTCTTCCTCACCTTCTTAGCCAAAGCAGCTTCAAACAATGGAACAACATCCTTCCCTTCAACACCTTGGACATCAAATCCCTTTGTCCACCTTTGCAAGACGCCATGATCAATGAACTCCTGCGTGCAAGGATACGAAAATGTAAACCCAAGGCTCATCTCCTTCATATTTTGATCTTCGTGATTCGAAATCAAGAATTGCTTGAGACAATCGGCAATATAGTCGAATAGATCTTCAGCAGAACCGGTCTTGATGGCACTGGGCAAGCGGTACTTGCTTTGCATGATATCGAACTTGCCAGGTTCCTCGGGGAGCTCGATTTCGCAGACTCGAAGGTTTGTGCCTCCCATGTCGAGAGCGAGGTAGGTACCCGTTTCATGGCCGGTGGGGTTGCTGAGGACCCATGTTGGGTTCATAGGCTGATTAAGAGAGTTTAGTAAGTCAATTGGTCCTCCTGGAGATTCGGTCAAACCTTACAATGCTCCCTCCTTCTTTCGATAGACCTAAATACGAAAAAGATTAACAAATTATATAAGATGTCTTCCCAGCAAGCTACCCACCTTTCGCCAATTCTTTAATGAACATTTCGGTGATGAAGTTGAGCTTCTGCGTATCGACAGAAAAAAGGTCCTCCAGAATCTTGATCTGGTCCATCAAATCCTTAGGGACATCGTGCATAGAACCTACGGCCCCCACCGTCCCCCTTGTCAATATCAACCATTTCGTTTCCCATCCGGATTTCTCACTGCTCATGCGACCAAAAAGGCACTGAAGCGATAGATGTTGAGGTCGAAGGCCAAAGAAAGAAATTACAGATTAAAAAATCGGAACGTACCCTTCCTGCTAGGAGGATCTTTCGGCCCTAATCCGACCATTGTGCAGACCTGATCAAACACGATGCCTGGGGTTAGCAACTTGTCGACCTTATCTTCGGAAAATAACTTGAGAGAATGCATTTTTGCGGTTGTTTGGTTTCTTATCGCCGTCTATAAAAATAGAAAATGGCCGCAGAGAAACAAAAATCCGGGGTTTGGGAAACAAAAAAACAAAAAACAAAAAAACGTGGGAATTATATATCTCGGATATCTAATCTCCTCACAAGGTAAAGGATAAAATCATGTTTAGCTACTACTAACCCAGGGATCTTATAGATAATAAACGTGGGGATCGGGAATCGAGAAATGGGTGCCAATCCGGGGTAAATTTAGGCGGAAGTGGTAACGACAACGGTACCAACGAGCGAAATGGTGGTGAGCAAAAGGGCGATTGACCACTCGGGTCAGTTGCAGGAGAATGGTAATGCAATTGCAATGATGCAGCTTTCGTCCTCAATAACGTTCGCGGGGCCGCGCGACGGGGTGGATGGACAAATAGGCAAGCGAGAGCCTATGGCAGGGCTGGGTAAGTGAGCTGATTATGGAATGATGTAAGGCTGGTTGGTTGGTTAGTTGGTATCTCAAAAGGTACGTCAATGTCGTGAGTTCGACGGTAGTTGCAGGTGTGGGAGGTCTGTGATTACGTAGAAACAGGTAATCCAGTGATGTCTTATGTAGCATAGCAGACTGAATTGAATTCACGGACGGCACCATCCTTTTAACTGAAACAGCTTACCCTAACCAAACCAGCTTTTTATTTCCAAGCTTTCCCAGTTTGCAAGTATTCTATCATTTTACTTGTATTGTTTTTTTCTATCTTGAGCTCACCTGATTGAAGTGATGAGGATCACATCCTAAGTTCGGAGCCAGTCTCGGGGACCTCAGGACACTGGGCCTATGGCATCCGGTCTAGATGAGGGGCTCGGTCTGCTACCTGCATAACCCACCCACGCTAGCTCTCTAACCCCTTGCTCGCCGACTTCAATCGGCCTGTCACCGCACTGTCCTTATCGATAACCAAGTGCTTAACAAGCCTAGAAGGCTATAGCACCGAATCGGCCGGGTTTGGCATCCGAGCTAGTTAGGCTCTTGAACTCGGGAGCTTTATCCATGTCTGGCGTAGCTAGCATGTGGACTCTCGGTCTAGACTAAGACTTCCGAGTAAAGATCCGCGACCCAGATGTTAAACATAAGCGACTGTTTTTGTTTTTAGAAAACTCCGGGATAGACTCCGTTAATGAAAAGGATTTCAACTCCTTATCTCAAAGCGACAGAGCGGTTCGAGCGTCGAGTGATTTTCTCGAGCTCAATTGCTGCCTGTGAAAGAAGATTTCCTAAAGCCCCCGGTCTGGTCACTGTGGGATGCAAACGGCGTTCAGATCCCAATCTGGAGATCTGAGCTCTCGAAGTCTGCAACCTCGAAGATGTTCTGCTAGTTCTAAATTCGAATATACCACACCAACAACGCGGTTCCGGGAAAACATTTTTTAAAGGGTGGAGTTTTTCGGAATATTTACCGGACCCACATTTATGTATGCCGGAATATCCTCCATCTCGCCCCCGTTGATTGTCACGTCGTTTAACCAGCGTCTAGAAGGCCATGCGGTCAAGAATAATCCAATGAAAAACAATGGAGTAAAAGATGCTAGGCCTGTCGTCATTGGCCCCACGCACCCGAAAACCCAAATTCAACATTTGTTGGAGCGTTATGCCATGGCTCTTTACTTCTGTAGAAGAAAACAATCCTCTATAGAATATGACAGGTGGGATATCCGGTGTAAACTGACATATTCTGATTCTAAAGAACCATGCACAACATACTCCTCGGGGGTCGCACATATATGCAACCCATAAATCTATTTAGACGTGGCTTAACAAACCGACTATAAGCCTATAAGCAGAAAAGAATGAAACGTCCACAACCGGATTATAAAAGTACACGAGTCACGCTAGCTAAAAGATCAGCAACTTAAATACGGACGGTTATTCCCGTACCGTAAGCCGTAGCCGAACTGTCGCATAGCTAGATGACCCCCAACATCCAGTCACACGATATTATATAAAAGCTATAAGCCACGATATATATTTGTAGATTCCTTTACGCTATCGCAATAGCATCTTATGTTACCCCAGAATCCAAGCGAAACACGAAGAATAAATAATAAAAAATGAAGATGAAAATAAGAAAACATAAAGTTCAGCTGGGGAAGCATAAGCTGCAGTGCCGTAGTATTGATATCTGAAAAAAAGTAATTGCGAAGGTACCAAATCCACCATCATGTGCGTCACATACGGTGCAATGTAGGGTATTTATACGTAGTCTCGCCTCATATTTTCCGCAGGTACGTATTCAACTATCCCTCCAGTCTGACAGGTTGAAAATCCCAGGTCATAATGCTGTGTAACCTGAGATAGCGACAAACGAAATGAAGGATTCGAAGCGAAAAACAGTGCAGTGCAGTGTCTGCAAAAGCTTCAAGGGTACCGTATATTATACGCACGAGCTATCAACAATATCACTACCGGAATCCCATTGCCGAGCTCATGAGGAGGAAGTGGAGGACGGGGTAGCCAAGTTGGGCCACTAGGATACTTCGATAGCGACATAAATCGGAGCTCTTAGCTCCAATCCGTTGGATCCATCGATTAAATTTATAAAAAATTCCCGAATCCTCAACAGTTGAAGGACAGTTATACCATCGCCACGATATCTCAATCCAATATCCTCTATGCGAACATGTTAACATACTCCAAATCCCCTTCTCCCTCAAGAACTCCCGGGCTCCCTCCCAGCATGCATACTCCGTACCATAATAGGCACATATCTTATGCATACACACAGACCTAGCTCTCGCATCCGAAACGAGACCGTAAAACTCAAAATATCGCTCCGAGTGCCTCCGGACAATTAACTAAAAAAAAAACCTGGGAAAGAACAAGGAAAAGGCCCGAAGATCGAAGCCCTCGGTCAGGGGGTTCATTGCTTCTTCAATGTAAATAAAATATCGAAGAAAAGGTACTAGTACCAGCATACAAAGCGCTTGCTGCGAGTGAGAACCACTTACATTGCATCAACCTCAACTGCACGAACAACACAGCAAACGCACCGGTTTTAAGCTTCGCTGTACTCCAGTACGACATACTCGTACATGATATACTCGCCTCACATCGAATATATCGACTCATCAATACATCGATGTCTTGCGGACATCTCCTGTTCACGATGAAACCCTTCAGGCGCGGAATCTTTTCTAGAATTATCCCTCCATTGCAGGTACGCCACGACAGCTTGCTTTACGAGGCAGAAGTTATCAAGCGTTTTTAATTTATTGATAACACCATAGTTATTAGATATTCAAGCGAGACGAAGGCTCTTACACAGCAGAAACCCACCGGCCCTCGTATCTCTGACCCCATCGATTCGTAATTAATATATTCTGGCTGTTTTTGCGTGATTAATTTAGATTAAACCCCACCAAGAAGCTTCAATAGCGTAGCACAACTTTGACGCAATTGATGACGGTGGATACTCGGTGACTACAGTCGCAGGGCTGCAGAGTGGGAGGGTGGTGCATTTACCCTAAGGCATCAAGGGTGATCGATCTCAAAATGCAGATAGCGTACTGTGGTAAATAGGAAGTATAAAATATTCGCGATATCAAAAACCAACCCCCCAAATCTTTCTAGCAAAAACACCTCCACGAGGGAAGAGCTCCGGATGAACTCCAAACTGTTCTGGACACTTGTTGCAAGTTGATTGCGCTACAGCGAATGAAAGAGTTTTTTTTTTTTAAGAAAAAATCATTTCCATTTGAACATCATCGCCATCGGCAAGTTCTTACATGAGCTTGGCCAAAATATTTCTTTCCGTGGGCAGCAGCTAGTAAGCAATGGCGCAAGCTTGCTATTTTTCCCCAGGGATAACCCCCATCCTTCCCTTGGATCCGAAAGCCACTGTTTGAGCATCCAGCAAAAAAATAAAAAATAAAAAATAACGCTTCTCACTCCCCATCGGCAGGAACCATCAACCGTCTTCCTGATATCCGCATGTGCCTTCCGGGAGGTCCTGACACGTGTCGAACATATAACGAAATCGATAGAAGGACTCTGGAATAAACGTGGAAGGTTCGCTGCTGTGTCGCCCTAGTCAGTATTCTCACATCCTGGTTCAACTTTCAAACAGCTACCCTACCTTTCCATCATAGTCGCACAAAATACGCCTTACAGCGAATTCAGCACAACCTGCTGTTCAATTGTTCAACCCCCATATCGCTAAATTTGGCAATCCTAACCTGTGGAAGCTTTCCCGTAAGCTCTTCGTTAGGGGTCTTATATTTATTTTTTTGTATTCTCTGCAGAAACCCATATGTATTTCTAAAATCGGAATATTTCACGGATGATCCGCTGCATAAGGGTGGGGTGTACTAGGAAGAAGTCCATGAAAGCATAAAAGCAAAATGGTATCGGAACGGCCACTGTGCGGGTGGTGTTTCGATTTGCTAACTGAATATTCCGGACGGTAGGAAGTTTGAGTATTTATTTTTATAGTTTTGGTTGCTCTGATCCCGATTCCTTTGCCTATGGGGTTAACGGGAACATGGGATGAAATCGTACAACATTGTACAATTCATCTTGCCTCACAAGCATGTCGGCATGTCGACATTTTGATATCAAACCGGAACTGGTGGATAGGAAGGACCCTTACTTTCTTGTTACTAATATAAGTGATTCATCGAGCCACCAATTTCAAGCGACCTATCTATTTCGTGCATCAGAAAGGGTCCGCCGGTTTAGTTAAGACCGAGGTTACGAAAAAGGTACCCGGATTGTTACCCGGTGTGATAATTAGCCGCCGTCTTTCTGGAAGCTCACAGGTTCAAGACCACAAGGGTTTTTTTCTTTTCTGCCTCGTTTCTGTCCAAGCTGTGACAATTACAGCTTAGATCCGAGATGTCGGACAGCAACGTCAACCCTGCAGCATCCGGAAATTGGAAGGGAACGGTCAGAGAAAAACCACTCTTGCATACGCGAGTTTTTCTGGAAGACTGGACAGAAGGTTTCAACCCTCGGTCCTCCTCAGGAAATGCGATGTTGGATGTGTAACTCAAGGTCAACATAAAGGGCACGGTTGCAGAAAAGCGGGGCCTAACGGGAACCAAAGTTGGAAGGCACACAGGAATACCTGGGGTTCCCCACTCCGGCGCTCAAAACACTCAAAACAACTGCTTCATCTTGATAAAAATTTTCGCCAATAATGATTTAAAATAGACAGGGTTAGCAGGAGCGCAAAGGCAGGAACACATAATATATAGAAGGTCAGACCACGAAGGAGCATGTGGAGGTCTTTTTTTTTTTTTTTGGTGCAAGGACAAGCTCACCCATGTTCGGGAAGGGAAAAAGCAGATGAGGCACGAGAAAAAAAGATGGGATGGAACATTTCCAGAACAATTCCCTTCCCAGCCATTAAACGATCGCTGCTGGTGTTTCAGAAAGCCTTCGCATTCGTCCATCCGGCTGTTCCTGAGTGGATTGGGGAACCGTTTGCGAAAATCCAGGAGCAACCTGGGGGTGGTTGGATGGCACACATCGTCCTCCACGGCTAGGAACAGCTAACGGAAGGGGTCGCAGAGCTGCTGGCTGCCGAGCGCAAACGGGTACGCGCGACGGCAAGCTGGAGTGTCGATTCGATCATCTCTAGGTAAATAGGACGAACCGAACGTTTCCGTCTGGCGATGGCGGATAAACTTCATATCATCTGTTGAAGATAATACGCCAGACCTCGTATCACATCTGTATCGCCTGTGCTTAATCTGGAACGGGAGGCATCTCGCATGTTAATCAATCTGGCAGCGAATTCGAAATTCGGAGTGTATGTAGCTGTAACAGGAAAATATGGGGGTGCTTCAGTCGCCCTTCGAGAAAAACAAAAGAATGGAGATCGTTGTCGATGGCTGACATCGAAACTTCCCAACCTAAAATCGTGGTACTGTTTCGGGCTCAGAAAACTTGACAACCGGAGAATGCAAGCCGAAGAAAGAGGCTTTTGAGATGCTCGCCAATGAGAGGGAGGAACAGTTATCAATGTGAGTACGCAGTATGTGGACCTGAGATTGTGGAGAGAAACTAGAAGCCGGAAAAGGTATCGAGACGATTTAGTAACTACGGATTAGTATCCAGTGCATAGGCTCTCTCTTCGCTTGGTATCAATAGAACGGTTTCAAAAGGAAACAATATCAAGACCAGAAACGTAATATTTAAGTGCTAAAGCGACGCAGACGAGAATGGAGAGACAGTCTATGTGGCCTGCAAGGTTTATCCTTTATCAAGGCAGCATCTATCGACGGAGGGTAAAAAAAAACAGGATGTTGCTTCCCCCCAGCTTCCTGTTCCTCGATGGCGACTGGTTAGCCAACGCGTGCGGCCAAGTTTCTGAAGAGGTGACCCCCATGCATGTTCGGTTTCTTATTATTCAGCTGTCCAATCCGCCTGTTGTTCTCCTGCGATATCCCCATGGCGGCCGGCCGACTCACTTTCAAATAACTGCCCCACGGATGAATGCTTGAATTCTATGGGAAAAGAAACAAATATAATGGAATCCCCATATGAGGTGCTCCAAGGCTGCTGAGCCGTACGAATGTGAAGTAGATTGCCGGCCGAGGCGTCGCTTTGAATGCTGGGCCTCTCAATTATCAATAACGGACTGCAGCTATCACCATCAAGCACGAAAAAGACCATTTGAATCGCGAGCATGCAAATGTTGGAAAGCTGCAGCTGTTTTTACTTTTTCCAACGATGGGCTTTTGCATGGTTGAATCCACAGCGTCGCGGTTAAGGACATGTACATGTACATCTACCTCGTACAGTGGATACAGTAATATACTTAGTACTGTGCTAAGAATATTATTTTGGTCGACACTGGCTTCGTCCGGCTCACAACCTGGTGGGCCGAAGTTGACTAGTTCCTAGCCATGGGGCTAACGGCAACTGCGGTTTTCCTAGCACGGACGGTTGGTTAACAGTGCCCCGGTTGCTTCCAACTCCGTTGGCTTTCTCAAGTTTCTCCATTTGTGTGCGATGCAAGGGCAAGCACAGGGAGGTCGGGCTTTCTTGCTCACAGATTGCTTCCTCTTCCTTTTCCTTTTTCTCAGAGAAAAAAAAGGCGAAAAAGAAAAGAGAGGCAGATTGGAAAGCTAGCAAGTTTAGTTGGAAAAGCAAAAGGAAAAAATGCCCCAGCTTCAAATCCGCCGGGTATTGTTGGACTCTGAACAAAGGAGGTGGTGGTTGTGCATGTTCAATTCAAGTTCATGTCTTGATACGCACTCTTAGTACCCTTGCAATTGCTTTTGCGACACCTCTCACTCGAGGCCTCTCTTCCCATCCCCCACATTGCATCTCAATCCTATGGTAAGAAGCTAAGCATATATAAAGAACCCGGTGGCTGCTCGACCTCGCGGCAGTTTCATTCAGACCTTCCCTTCCTTCTCTAACAATCAACAGACTTCGACCTTCGATTTGAATCCTTCTCTTTTCAGCAGTCGCTCGTTGACTCACTCAGACTTGCATCTCAGCTGCATATACAAGCTGCATATACAAGCTGCATCGCCATATACAGACGTCCATAGCCTTTTCTATCCGAACAAACAATACATATCTATCTCCACTGATACTTGATATCTATCTCATCCCTCTGGATTGGCTGTGCCAGGAAAAATATCTTGTTGATCGTCTCTATTAACATTGGGCCCGCCACACATTCTCTTCCAAGCAATTACTATTTGCAAAGAATTATATTATAGACATCTTAAAGACATATCATTTCTGGATTCCGCGGAATAGAATTGTTATATCTCTTGCAATAATTCTTTAATTCAAAAGAAGTATTCCGTTTGCGACAACGCGCAAGATCCCACAATGCCTCAGGTCCAGACCAACTTCCTCATCCCATCCGACCTCGTCCTCAAGGACTCGGAGTACCGCCTTACCAAACCACGAAGCACGGTTCCAAAGGCCCCACCACCATCTCCTGCTGAATCTCGGGCCTCGTCTCCAGATCGCAAGCCACGCACCAACTAGAGTTTGCCGAACTATCAATTCTTGAGTACGCACGTACGTAGTATCCCTCCCAATCTAACATGTGAAAACTGAAACCTAGGGCTAACAATACCATTCGGAATAGTCAGCACAATCGTCCCCCACGACTCCATTTACGGCTTTCTAAGCAATATGATATCCCTCACGCATTCCTTATTTCTCACAGCTGCTTTCGATATACCCCCCCTTTTTTTTTTTCCGTTACGGATCAACTCTCCTAAAACTACCCGCTGGATCCGGCTTTAATACTTTTTTTTTGGTTTCTTTAACGATATATTGATGCTTTATTTTCCTTTGCAAGCGTTGGCTATTCTGTCCTTTTTGTTTCCTTAAATGCATATATATATAGACTTGGGGGATATCGTATTTGGTCTTTTGTTTTACTTTCCGCGGGTTTTCCGCGAATATCTTTTTACTGCGATTTCTGGCGAAAGCAAGCGGGGTGGTTCATATTTTCATTTCTTCTCATCGGATACGCTATGCTTTCTTCTGAATTGAAACCCTTCTTAGCGAACACGTTCTTCAAGCTATTCTTTCGGTTTTTTCTCTTGGATCTTGGACAGGCTCGCAAATGTAGTGAATTAATCAAGTTTGCCTTGCTTTCCTAATAACTGTTTGCAATACTTTTTTGTTTACCAGTATTACTATACCTTGGGCCCTCGGTGTACTTTTCGGGGTGCATGGGCTGGAGGTTTCTCGTCATTGGTTTTTGGAATTTTATGCGCAGATATTCCTCTTCTCGGCTTTGTCTCCATAAGATATTCAATCAAAACATCATGTTACTTTACCAATTCAAATCGCATTTCGAACCTCTAAACATTGAAAAAAAAAAAAAAAAAAAAACCCCTCATCCACTTATAATATATCCCGATCCTTTAACCTCAATGCGTAGACACCGCAAGTACCAAGCCCTGTGTTGATCGCCTAAGAGGGCTCACAGCAACCGCTTAAGCGCCTTCAGCCATTCCGCAACCCCTTCTGGTTTTTAAGATCCATCGATCTAGGCCCTCCAAGCATATCAAACCCAATCCCGCAACGGCACATCCGTCCCGTTGCCTTGTGTACATTTTTTTTTTTGCCTTGGTAAATGGCACCACCACCACCACTACAGCTTGTGTGTGCTCCACATTCCAAAGATCTAGACCGCATGAAAATCATCAACCTGGTTTTCTCAAACATCGCATCTTGGTCTGCCCAGATTTCGACAATATGATATGGGGGAAGGGCGAGGGAAAGAAAATTGCTACAGGCAGGGATGCGGAATTAGGAAACCATTGAACCAAGAAAGAAAAAATATGATATCGTTTTTTCTAAATCGAGCTGGCATCGGTTCAAGGAAGTCACGATCGTCGATGGGGGTTATGTGATATCGAACCGGATCACTCCGCCTATTTCCCGGCCGGCCTTTTTTTAACTGGGACCGCGTACATATGATCTGATCGGTAGTTCCCCCCTGGAAGCTGGAAGCTATGTAACCTAGGTCTTCTCTACTCCCAATAACTGTACGCCCTTTTTTCCTTTGAGGTATTTCCTCGATGTGAAAGATTGAGCTTCTAGCTTCTCCACAAATCCTAGCGACTCGCTTGATAGCTCTTTGCAATTTTGCAAGCGGAACTAGTTAGCATGTGCATCGTGCATCAATCAATGCACGAACGATTTTGTGGCTCAAGCATACTCAACGGAAGGGAAACACCTGCTCATATCATATCATACCTATCGTATTATTTGTTTCGAAACTTTACCCCATATGCCCATGGTGCAGTGCACGCATTCATTCGCGGCTCTTACAAGCCTTTTCAGCAATCGATACTAGAACACCAAAAGCGATATTAATAGTTTTCTGCAAGCTCATTCCAGGCGAGCTCGAAGTTCACTTTCGATCGATGATCGAAGACAATTTTTGAACTGCAACCCACCACACATAAACCTGAAATTTTTTGTGATTTCAAGGTTAACTATCCCGAGTAGGCAAATATATGATTGGATTTGATTTTATTCTCACGATTGTGATATATGTGTCTACACTTTAATGGGCGCATAAACCTCAATTAATCCTATTAGAATAATGGTAAGGTAAGAAATAGCGACGACGGGCGCGCGAGCTCGAACGAGCACGAACAGGCTTGGAGAAGCTAGAACTCTTCCCACCATGGACATGACACCATCGAATTACATCTACCAAACCCCAATTCTCCAATATGCAATGCATACGCATGCAGGACCTCTGGAGCTAAGTTTAAACGTCGGATTGGATCGATTCCGATCAAGACGAATACCTCACTGATAATTGATAATTGATAATTGATAACTATCCCAAACACAGTTTCACGGCATACGGCATATTCCTTTTCGGTTTTTTTTTCTATTTCGATTTCCCCAACCTTTCTGCTGTTTCTGTTTGGCTCGGATGGAAAGTCCTAACTTGATGTTTGCAAAGGAAAAACTAGAAAACAGATAAAAAAAGCTGACTGGCATTGTATATTGAGACAAAATCAAGAGATTTCCAGCCGTAAAACAGGATCCGGATTCCCCGATTCCCCATGGGGTTTTGATGCCCCCCGTATGTCGTGACACCTCATTTCATGTAAGTTCCAATGCCCAGCTGAACATCAGGTGTTTTTGAATAATCGTAAAAAAGATCTTGAAATGGTACGATACGATCCCAGTTTCTTGTAGCTGTGTCGATGTACATACATACGTGCAGGCCAGCAAAATGCCAGGCTAGTTCGGGATTCGAGTTCATATGGGGTAATAACTGCTAGCTGGCTATGAATGATTGGCTCTAATCTATCATATACGTATTGTAACATTCTTCATCTGTTATTATCGTACAGCTTCCTGATATAGCTTTTCTGCATCTCCCATTCTCTTCCCGATTCTTTCCATTTTAGATTCCGCATAGTGCTCTCCTCCTCTTTTCCTTTCAGCCGAGAGTCTCGGGTATCAGGAGGTTTTTCTTGGGGAAGCAAAGAGAAAAAAAGTGATCGTGATAACCACGTGAAATGAAGCCCTGCGCACAAAGAAACGTGATAATAGAATAAAAGTAAGAAATAAAAAAAGCAAACCCCAATGGCTTCCCCGAAAGTCAAATATGCTCTCAAAAAAACAAATATTTTATCTGCAAGGAACATCGGTCTATATCGATAAATGACGTCGGTTTCCGATTTTTCGGGATTTTTGTTCGTGAAAATTCCGTACCGAGGATAAGGTATCGTGACGAAAAAAGAACGGGGTGGACTTCGGTGCCTCTGATGTCGCGACTAAGTATTCCGGGGGGCTTATTCAATCCCATGCTGTTTCTTCAGCTTCTCGAGCTCTTCCTGTCGCTGCGCCAGATCCTTCTCCGACCTTGCCATCTTCTCCGGCTGATGGTATAGCACTGTGTATCACATGCATTGTCGTCAGCAAAACTCTTCCGATAGATGATGACTACCCCCTTCCCTCTCTCGACCCAGCTTCCCTTTGAACGTACCGACTAAATATCTATTCTGGAAGTTGAAACCGTTCAACTTATCACACGCAGTTTTTGCATCGCCGACTTCTTCGTATACCACGAACGCCGTGCCTTTGGTGTTATTCGCTATGCCTTGACGGATTTGCCTGGAAAAGAAAAACCCCAACGTCATCAGTCGCCGTTCTGGCCCTTCACGAGGGGCGAGAAGGAAGGAGCATATACCGTATCGGTCCAAATTTACCGAATAGATCGAATAATTCTTCCGATGAGACCTGGTAACTATATTTTTCGAGATGGGAAGTTAGTCGTCCGATCAACTGCGAATGCTGGGGGAGTGCGACGAACCTGAGATTCTTGACGAATAGGATCCTATTTACCTCCGGCGCGAGTTTATTCTGTGATCTGCTCATCTTTGCTGAACTGCGCGACTCGGCGGTGTGATGACGGATGAACGTTGGAGCTGTCGCCAGTTGAAGGTTTGTGAGATGGGAAGACGCGATGTTCGGTGTCGCTTATGAATTTCCAGTTCGAGTTCGGCCTGTATTTGCTCCCCGAGCCCCGATGGCCTTCCCAGGCACCCGTGACCCCACGACGCATATCAACACTTCCCCGAGGGACTCTTAGGATATAGTCTCGGGGGGCCGCTTATAATAGGAACAAAGGGAACATAGTGGATTTTTAAAATCAAATGATTACAACGGCTAGCTAAGAACTTTTCATACACAATAGATGCTTAGACACTACGATTATAGCTATGCTCCAAACCCCCCCTACCTATTCCAACTTTATATAGTCCTTATTTCCCAATAGAAAGATCTATCCTCCCCAATATCGCCGTTACAATGTACAATGAGAAAACAGACGCCAAAACCATCAATGGTTTTCGTAGCGCCGCAATTGTGCTGTAGTTGTAGGTGACCTAACGGGATCGAATCAGTAAGAAAGGCTAAGTGCGCGGATCTGAGGGTAAAGGGTGCATACAATGATGTCCCTATTCTTCAATTCATCAACGACATTATCGATCGTTAGCTTAATCGATGTCCTGCCAATGGTATCCATGAATGTTTTGTGCAAGAATCGCTCCTCCTTGTGGATGGCGATTGGGCTGACATATTTAACATTGCTGTGTGCGAGTTAGCCTATGCAACCGGAGAATCTATAATTCTAGAGATATAACTTACGTAGCACCTTCTGGTAGGATAATCCTAACCTCGACCTTTCCATACGAAGTGCTCTGGGATGGACCTTGCAACAATGGCACCTTCAAGATATACCCATCTCCCTCTCCGTGCCTGAGATATGCTGGTAAATCATTGTTCCACCCAACAACGAAGCTGTAGTTCCATCCACCAAAGATGGGGAACCTTGGCTTGATATCAAGAATAGCTTCACGAGAGTCGCTTCTAAACTTAGAAGTAGAAACGTTTCCAACCTCATCGGTGTAATAGGCGTCCTTGCTGCCAACACGAAGAGGGAAGAGGAGCGACTTGATAGCAGCGGTTGGAGGATTGTAGTAAGAAGTCGTAGCCCAAGACAAACGGGAGAATTGTTCCTTCAACTTGGCACCATTGTTGGTCATCCAGTACCTCTCCTCGATGGCCAAATTGTTACCCCAGTGTGAAACTTCAATATCTCGCTCCAACTTTTCCATATAAACGATTGGGTTTGTAAACTCGAATCGGACGGTGAATTCATCAACCTGCTTGTCGGTTCCCCAGGGCTCAACATTGTCGTAAGGTCCATAGGTGACGATATACCCGCTCTTCTCGGTATGCTCATAAACGGTGTAGTCCGGGATCTCGCCATTGGCGGCTCGGAACTTCGTCTTCTGCTTCTCAGTAAAGTAAGGGTTGGGGACGAATTTGGCACCGGTATACGAGAGGTACTGCTTGTCGCTCTGGGCAATAATAGCTGGAACAGGCTTCAGAGCACCCGTGATACCCGCCGTGACGACCAAAGTGATTTGAGCCGCCGGTTGGAGGGTTTTCGGTAATGTTATCTTGTAGTATCGTAGAGGACTATATGTGTCAATTGATTAGAAAACCCCCACACAACATTTATATAACATCTAACCATGGAAGCATACTAATCTGTCGTATCGTCTACAGCTTCAGCTGTACACGGCGTGCCATCCTTCTTATCCTTACACTCCACATAACTAACCGCGGAGGACCCCGGTACCGATAGCGGTAAATAGTACTCTGTCTGTGGCTGGTGGGATGTATTCTCGATAATCACAGCAATTGTCTCCTTGACATAGGCCTTAGACGCATCAATCGTCCGTAACAGGTTGGTATTCTTATAGACCGGGGGTATGTTCAACGAAAGGCCAAGGTGGGATGCCGCTAGCAGCAAGGTCGCGAGGAGGGACACGCGAGAATTCGATGACCGCATTGTGGTATATGGTAGACGGAACTGGGGATTCGGATGATTGGGGTGGAAAGGAATCTAGATGCCAAGATGGGCCTCAGTTCCTCATCATCTAGAGAGGAATTTAGCGGGGACGGTGGATTGATTGGTGAAGTCGTTCGAGGCCGAAGATAGTGTCGAGGTTCCCAACCTTAACATCCACAGCAGCAAGCCAAAAGGACACGGAATTGCTTATGACGACGACCTTGCAACACGCGGCGCCCGCAACCCAACGCCTTGTTGCAGTCCGAACCTGCCAACTACTTTTTCTTAGCGAACCTTTTAACGTTTAACCCAACTCCTTCGACCTAAAAAACTTTTCCTGACATTGTGAAGACATCGAACTATACAACGTGCCAATCGAACTATTCAGGACCGTAGGTTAACAGTGCCCTCAGGTATTGACCTTGGATTCGGTTCATTATTGGAAGTATTGTACTGCATTTGCTCTCCCCAAAATGTCGCTCCTTCGAGCATCTGGCCTTCGGTGCCATATCCGGTCACTACGATTAGCTCAGAGAGGCGGTCTCGCCTCACGAGCAAGGCATTATAGCGACGATGCGGATTCTTCGAGCTGGGATCCAGAAAAGGTCGTCTGCAGTCCCATAAATTGGTCCGCCATGAGAAGCGGAAGTCATTCGTTCGCCGCCAGAAGACCGGGCCTGATTACAATATCCCAAGAAGTCTTGACCGCTATGCAAACACGCAAGCCAATTCTTGGACTGGAGACTGCTATATACACCCATGGATTCCCCAAACCGAATAACTACCATCTCGCCTTGGAGATGGAAGCAGTGGTTAGAGAGAATGGGGTCACGCCAGCAACAATAGGGATCCTGAACGGCAAAATCATGATCGGGATGACATCCGAACAATTGAAAGAACTGACGGAGTCAGCGGGCTCGGAGAACACGCATAAGATTTCTCGTAGAGATCTTGCATATCATATTGCGGCATCTGGTCAACCGCTCAACGGAGGTACAACTATCGCCGGAACCATCCTCCTCTCACGAATGGCTGGGATTCAAATAATCGCCACTGGCGGGCTAGGTGGAGTACACAAAGGAGGCGAAAACAGCCTGGATATCTCGGCCGATCTTACGGAACTGTCAAGAGGCACCATTGCGGTTGTCACCTCTGGAATGAAAAGTTTCCTTGATACACCGCGGACACTGGAATACTTGGAGACTCAAGGTGTATTCGTCTCCACTTTCGGAAAGAAGACGGAAAAAGTCGACATTCCCGGCTTTTTTAGTCGCGAGTCTGGATACCAGTCTCCATATGTTGTCGAAAGCCCGGAGGAAGCCGCGCGTATCTTTTGTATGCACACTCTCCCTCTCTTTCGTACCATTTATATGCGGGAAACTAACTGTTCTATTTGAATTAGTCGCAAATCACCGACTCGGCCTGGGATCTGGAAATCTTTACTTCAATCCAATCCCAGAAGAATATGAGATCCCAAAGAGTGAAATGGACCCAATCATTGCCGCTGCGGGTATGTTGCCACGACACTGCGGTGTCAGTTAGAAGTAGGGGTACTTTTTCTAATGCTTCGTCCTCGCATCTATAGTCGAAAAATCAAGTTCAGTAACCGGCAAGGATAACACACCAGCAGTCCTCGCTGAGATCGTCAAGCAGACCGAAGGACGCTCCATCGAAGCCAATAGACAGTAAGTTGTTAAACCCCCTTGCTATATACATGCCAATACCATAAATATAAGAGTTCCTAACTTATGGCGTCATAGATTGGTATTGGACAATGCCAAAATTGGAGCCCAGATGGCAGTCGAATTATCAAGGCTTTCGAAGGAATACAAAAATGCGAAAAACGAGCACGATAGTACTCATCGCTCGAAAAACAAGAAGAAGCCCAATAAGACGTCCAAGCCGAAGACCAACAACCCCTCTACTGAAGAATCAAACCCTCCAGTCCAAGAACCCCCCAAGCCCGCGACTGATTCAACGTAGGTGCGCACCTATTACTGTACCATAACTTCTCCGTCCTGCTATTTTGAACAAACAAACAAAAAAAAAAAAAAAAGAAGAAAAGAAAAGAAAAGAAAAAAACCATCTCACCAGTGTACATACTATACTCACTTCTACATGAAACAAAACGCTTTTGTGTACCACTTTTGAGGTTCTATTAAAGTCAATACGTTCTAAGTCTTTATCAAATGTAGTATTAAAGGAACGAATGGAATTCTAAGAACGGGGACTTTGAACCCGCGGACCTCCCCCAACCCCTTGTCAGATCGAAGAAGCTTCTCGACATTGAATAAACCAGAACCAGATGTCAGGGCACTTGATGAAGAATCCAAACCCGAACCCGAACCCACCAAAGATACTACCCAAGTCGGTGAAATCCTCGTCGTCGGAGGCGTAGGCGTCGATGTAGTCGCAAAGGCCGACACGAAGGAACTTCAACTTCGTGCCTCAAACCCCGGGGTAGTCACATCCTCCGTCGGAGGAGTAGCAAAGAACATCGCAGCTACTCTCAGCCAACTCAACCCCGCTGTCCCCGTCGGATTCCTTTCCGCTGTGGGCAAAGATATCAATGGTATTAGAGTACTCCAGGAGCTTCAGAGGTTAGACATCAGTACCGAAGACGTTGCAAGAAAAGAGGGGGCCAGAACCGCATGTTATGCAGCTATGAATAGTGATGATGTCGAAGGGGGTCTCTCTGCCGCCGTGGCGGATATGGATGTCATAAAAAACATTCCAAAAGAAGATATCGTTGCTGCCGTTGAGAAGTATAAACCTCGGATCGTGTGCTTCGATGGTAATCTAAGTACGGATGCAATGAGGGAGCTATGCACTGCCGCCAAAGCACAGGGAGCATTAGGTATACCATCTTTTTTGATTCTTTCGTATAGAGTACGCTGTTGACTGTCCGTTTTCTCCCCTTCCGCTCGAAAAAGTCGTCTGCGAACCTACTTCAAAACCAAAATCCCAGTATATTGCAGATATGCTCGCGGATCTTGGGAACGAACTAGAGTACCCCGTCGACATTATCTCACCGAATTTTGACGAACTCAATGCAATCGCGGACACGGTAATCCCGAAACCGCCAACTAGCAAAAATAACTCGGAGAAGGCAAATCCCAAGGTGCAGGCGAATTTTCAAAACTACCAAACCATTGTCAACTCGGAATCTATGAAAACCAGTAGGCTTCCTCCATCCCTTCCCCTCCCTCGCGGATAATATACCCACGCACCTTGTGCTTTGGGAAAAAAAGACGCCCATTTGCTAACCTCTACCAACTCCAGCAATTGCCCGCTTAAAAGGCCTGCTGAAATCTACCAGAAAGGGACGTTTTGCGAGGTATCGATTTGAATATCCAAACGAAACCACAATCGCAAACTGCATCACCAAATCTATCAAACTTCTTCACTTGGTCCCCACGATCATCACAAAACTCGGCAAACACGGTGTAATGATCGTAAGGACCGTAAAGCACCCGAGACCGGCTGAAGCTACTATCAGAGCCGGTTATGCGTTCCTTCAGGATATCCGTGACGAAAAGTCGGAGGACAATAGAAATTCCAAAGACATGAGGGTCGTTTTGGATTTATTCCTTCCGGTGGAGTCATATAATCCGGAAGACCAGATCATAGGGATTCATGTCTTTTGGGCACCTGCGGTGAAGCTGCTGGAGGCCAGCGAGGTGGTCAGTTCCAACGGAGCCGGTGATACCTTCCTAGGTGCCTTTTTGCATAGCTTGTTGAATAAGAATACCTGGGTCCCCGGGAATCTGGTTGCCAGTCCGTGGGTTTATTTTGAGGGCGAACAGCTGGCGATTTTGGTACACAAGGCGCAACAGGCGGCAGTGAAAACATTAAAGCGTCATGAGAGTCATCCTATTAGGAAGATCACTTCATACGAGCACCTGAGGAAGCAGCAAGAAGAGAAAATGTGGGGTCAATTTGCCAAAGCCACGAAGAAGATCTTCGGAAAACCCAAAGAGAGAGGTAGAAATAAAAAAAAGGATAGCAAAGTGAAAATAGCCAAGGAGAGGCCTGAAGAGATAACCGAGGGGTCCGAGGAAGCATTCGAAGGCTCCGAGGGGGTAGTCGAGGACCTTGATGAAATGGGATCCAAAAACAGAGGATCCGTCGGCCCTTAAACCTTTTGTCAGAGAGGCTCGCGGAAGGAGACTTTTTTCTCGACAGAAACTCCAATAGGTATCGGAGAAGGGGTGCCGTGCCCAAGGGGCCTGAGAGTCGACGTCGGAGACAGACTACCAGTAAGGTCTTCTGATTTATCGGGACCGACTCGGGAAAGGGAGCATCCTTTCTATTTGTCTATAGTATTCTATTGGAAGTTGTATAATAATTTGGTCGTTCTGCACTTACATACCACATCTATCTATCGAATCTCGAGACTAGATATATTCTCTTTACTTCATTAAAAGTTTGCACGTACTAAGCAAACATCACGATTATATTAGGGCGGCCTTTTTGGTATAATCAAGCTAATGATAGCCTCCAGTTTACCCATATAAACAATCTTACTACCGATTACAAAAACAAGCTGCGAGGAATACGAACAGTGTATTGAAAACGATAGCCACCCAAACACCAAACGGGAGAAGCCGACTCGACTTCGCAAACATACACAAACTGATGAGGAAAACAAGAATACCTACGTGATCTTCAACGAGAAATGGGTTTCGAAGGAAACGGGTGTGTGTAAAGGGTAAATGTATAGCATGGGGGAACGATTAATAAAGAATCCTTTGTGTCAACTCTTCACGAGACTTAACCAGCTCCTTCTTATCATCCTCACCTCCCATGATAGCCCTCAACTCCGCCTCATCCCTCTGGCTAGCGGTACCTTCTTCATCTCCAGCATCCATATCTAAAAGCGCAGAGCTTCCAATCCATGTCCAACACCTCATAACCTCCCCCATATGTTCGATATTGTTTGACCTAACATTGCTATTCATCTCCACAACCTTGGCGACACCGGTCCAGAGAGTCTGCCTCTTCTCAGGATCGAATTCCCGTGACAGGATTTGATCTCGTAGTTGGTTTACGGGAACATAAGCAATATCGGCGGTTCTTTCATTATAATACGCGCGCTGTTGCTGGGCAAGACGTTTAAGAGCGATGCCGACGAGGCGTTGTACTTGGCGGGCATATACTTGGCGTCTAAGCATTGAAGATCGAATCTTCAAGCTGGATAGGATAAGAGCAATAACACCAAAAATCTCGAGCTTCCAGCGGAAGAGAAGGGCGAGCAGGTTCTTCCTGATGGCGCAAGTCCAGTTTACGTTAGAGAGATCGGTGGATTTGAAATATCGATCGCCGCCGCTAAATAGCAACCTATGGTTAGTAACCTTGGTTCCAGTCGCTTCGAAAGAGCAGGGTATACAAACCTGGTCATGGTGGTGACGATTTCGTCCTTATTTTCCAAGTCTTGGACCGCATTATTCCAAAGTTCGGTGAACTGATAGTCGGATAGGGTCGGGGACTTCATCTCGTAAAGCGCGTCCTTGATGTCTTCCGTGGAAATACCCTCTTCTTCTTCTGACGCAGGCTTGATATAGCCGCACTCGATAGCAGCGGCTCGGTCTCTCAGCTTGGCAATAACAGCATCCGAAAGGACCGAGACCCGTCGAATTTTTTCAGAGTCTGGCAGGCAAGTAGGCGCCAATGGAATCAGGCCGCCTAGGGAGAAGGGGTGTGGTACGAGAACGTAGTCGGTGTAGCAGTCGGTCTTCAGTCGATCGCGACAGACTGCATAAGCAGGGCAAGTTTCGCACTGGGGGACGAGTTTATCCGCCCACTCCAGGTATCCCGTGTTTTTGATGGCTGGCTTTCCGATACCACAGTACCCGACTTTGATCTTCTCCTCCCTCCACCAGGCAACATATGCAACGATTGCGATGCTGAAGAGGGTAGTAAAGATACTCATCAATGTCGTGCCGAGTTCCGATTTTCCTTTCCTGCGAGCCAGCTTCGTGACGGCATTGGCATTTTCATCTTCAAGTTCGACTTCCAGCTGCTCCTCTGGGGTGAATTCTTCGCCGGGTTCCAGCATATCAAGGCTCTGGTCCTCCTCCTTAATGTAGACGTCATTACCGCCAAAGATTTTTCGCTCGATCTCGTTGTTATTGCTGTCGATTTCGGCCTGCATGCTGGCGATCTTACGGTCAGGGGTGAGCGACTTGAATTTCGATACCGGGATCATTTTGACCGGAGTGGGCGAGATATTTGGCAGAGGAGAGACTCTATCTAACTCAGGAGTCTGCGGTGATCTGCGAACAGAGGGTAATCCTTCCGTCCTCCGACGAGAGCCGTCGACTTGTCGAGGGGTTGCTTTATCAAGCATCGTTCGGCGTCTGTTGGTATCAGCCGGCTGCTGATATCGAGGTGAGGAGCCCATTTGGAAAGGGTTCTCGTTTGAGAAAACCGGTTCATCATTCACAAGTTCAACGGGCTCCGGTGATGGTGATGGCGAAGGTTGCTTGACCGGTTCCGGGGTCTTAGGGGCAAGACTCCTCCTTCCTCTTCTCGCCCTCGGAGTCTCCTCCACGGGTACGGTCTGATGTTCGTCGTCCGTAGTCTCCTGTTGCACCATGGCCGATGACTTCCTGCCCCGCTTTACTGGCGACGCGGTCCTCTTCCTCGGAGTAGCCACCTTTCGGGTGGCTTTTCTCACAGTAGCAACGATATCCTCATCACCGGTGGTTTCATCATAATCCGTAGTAGTCGTGGCGACGGAGCTAGCTTTTCGCCGAGGGGCCCTCTTCTTGGGCGTACGACCAACTTCCGGTTCCCCAATGGTGCCATAGTCCTCGGCGTTGACGATACCCCGCGCCGATGCTCTAACCCTACCGGCCTCTGCCAGGAGTCGAGGAGCCTGCGGTGTAAGCTCGGTTTCGAAGATCTCAACTAGCTTCGCTTTCTTTACATTGCTAGGAAAGTCGATTTCGTGCTTAATCAGAAGGTTGCGGATGACCGGCATGGTTAGAGAGCTGGCGTCGAAGCCCGGCTGTAGGTAGTAAGTTTCGTCGTCCATGGCGTCTGTAAAAATATGTTTGATATCGTCGTGGATGAGATGTCGTGAAGGAAGAAGCTTATAATGAGGTAAACGTGTCCCGTGGAACCGTTAGGTTGGATGAGATCGCGCGACAGAAGTTTCGTAGCCTGACAACGGTTTGTTTTGACGTATCGACAGACCAGGTGGAGTCGATGTAAACAAATCCGAGTCCTAGTTCGCGTAGACCAGCTACAACTAGGTACCGGGATGGGAGAAAAGGTTCGCGATGAGCCAGAAAGACACAGTCCCTTGAAGACGAATCGAGAATAATGACGATGGTGGCAGATGGCAATAAAAATTTTTTAGTCTAATGGTGTCGAGCCAATGGCAATGTTATGTTGTGGATGGGGGAAGTGGTGTTAGCGTTGCCCGCTGCCCAAACAAGAAAAAAAACGAAAAGAGCATTCAAAACAAGAAAAATCAAAACAAAACGTCCTGACAGGATCAGGCCGAGGAATAATACACGCTTGCGGAGAAATGCCCAGGTATATTAAAAAGTCCTCGGAATACAAATCCCGTTTGTGGTCGGTGATATCATGCATTTCTTCAACTTCAGGCTCTTTTTCAGGTTCGAGACTCACGGCCAAACCCTGCATACGTAATTCGCCATTCCGTCGAACGGGACGCGGAATCCTCATTCGGCGCTAGACCCACAGCAGATCATACTGTACTCTGTAGAGAACGGACAGTTTGTATCACTTGCTTAGTATTTCCTAAAATTACTTTTGCTATGAGCTGCTCTTTGTCAAAGGTATATATATTCAAATCCCAATCCGGTTCCGACTCATATTAATTCCCAGATGTCACGAATCCAAGAATATTAGAATCGATGGGTCCATGTATACACTTAGGAAGTATCAAAGATGATCCTCCAAGCCCCACAGTTACTCGGTGTTTTTTTGGCTCCAGAAAATCCATTCACTGGAGTTTTTACCTGGGTGTGATGCATTTGCAACATGTACCTCTTGGAGTTAACGAGGTCTTATAAGCTTATAATTTCAATATTCAGATATTTCATTTGAACCATGCCGACGGGTGATCTTCTACAAGTGTCCCGAGACAAATTTAACTTTGGATCCAATTCGAATTCGAATATTAATATTCATCGAATCCGACGAAATACCACAGCTGAGGAGTCTGGCGACGAGACCATGCGGTATTGTAATCTCGTCGCTGGACTCCCTAACTTGTAATACATATATCACTAGCATGATGTTAACATTGATACCTCCATCCCATCATCTTGGAATCCAGTCTTGCACATGATAGAGATACTTTACACCGGATGAATATCCCTTCCGCAAAATTATCGTCTTCGAACCGATGGCAGTATACCCCCATCGGTTTCTAACCCCAAAATCTCAAATATCTCCAACATCCTCGAACCTTCCACCCTTATATCATTTGTGTCATTTTCCCACCCGCGTTGCCACCGTCCTCACCGAAAACCCGTTTTCCTCACACATATTTCCCAATCCGTCGTCCCGAACCGTCACAAGCCATCCCAAAACGGCAATTTATGCTGTGGAACCTGATCGAACGTTCCAGCGACATCCGGGCAACACATAACAGTAACATCTCGAAATCACTCCACCATTCCGGTGCTATCACGATGTCTCTGCTATATGACATAATTCGTAGCATCATCGATGGCTTGCGGGGGAAACTATGGAGGAGGAGGTCTATATAAACACCTCGTTTCAGCCTTTCGAATTTTTCGTCTTCATCCTTCAGATTAAATCTACAGTCCTCAGAGCATTCTAATACAGAACATCAAAAACCAAGCATTCGAACGAAGAACCTTTACAATAACAATTCCACATCAAAAAACAAAAAACCAAACCTTCTAATATCTCACAAATAACCAAAATGCTTTCCTTCCCCCGTCTCATCAGCCGCGAAATGCGTCCCTGGCTCCGTCTCTTCGAAGAACTCGAAGGCTCAACCCCCCAACACAACAGCCCCCTCCGCTCCCAACTCTCCTCTTTCACTCCATCCTTCGACGTCAAAGAAACCAAAGACTCGTACGTCCTGGACGGTGAACTCCCCGGTGTGACCGACAAGTCCGCTTTAGACCTCAACTTTGTCGACGAGAATACTCTTGTCGTTAAGGGAAGAGTCGAACGGAACACCGAGACCGGAAGTCCCTCTACGAAATCTCACGCACCATCTGTTGAAGAGGAAGGTGGAACTTCGGCATCTGTGACGAAGGCTCCGGGAACTTCGACGGAAGTTGAGAAGAAACAGGAGAATGGGGATAAATACTGGATTCGGGAACGATACGTCGGTGAATTCCAACGGGCTTTCAGTTTCCCACATTCGGTCGACCATGAAGCCGTCAAGGCTTCGCTCAAAGACGGAATCTTGAGCATCGTGGTCCCCAAGAAGACCAAGGCAGAGGGATTCAGGAAGATCAATATCGAGTAAATTTAGGGGATGAAAAGTGGTGGATGAAGTGATACGATTAGTTGGTTGCTTTGCTTTGCTTTGCTTTGCTTTGCTTTGCTTTGCTTTGCTTTGCTTTGCTTTGCTTTGCTTGATTGAATATTCAATTCAAAAGAAAACTGACCGACTCTGTCCTTCCTTTTGATTGCAATTGCCTTGCAAAGTTTTTTTTTTAATTTTTTGCATCCTACACATTCCTTTTCGACAATCATTGCGCCGGAGTTTCTGCTTTTTTATGCAATCATGTAATTAATACCAAAGATATCCAGATTGCAAAGGAATATATTTTACATTTCGAAAAATTAAAATGTGCTAAAGTTAAATCTATCCGTGTGCCAATACTAGCTCTGAAACGATAATGATAATGTATGATCTATCTAACTCGGGTCCCCGAGACTAACCCCTTCTTGCACGTCTGAACAATCGATAGCATTCCAGGAAGAAATACCTCTCCGAATATAAACTAAAATATCACAAACCAATTAGCTATCCGACTTCAAATATATCAGATGGGAGAAAAAAGGGGCTTACCAAACCACTCCGACCACCCCGGCCAACCCCGCTCCCTTCGCATAATCCATCAATACCCCCTTCTCACCGACCACCCTCCTCGCCACCGCTCCAACTCCGACAGCAACGGTAACCAACAACCCCCCCGGCACAATCCTCCCAACTTCAACCCCCCGTTTCCCATCCCCCACCCTTTCAAAATACCGTCTGATAAACCCCACGCTCCACAAAATCCTCATCCCCATATTCACGCAATTCGCCCAAACCAACCCATCAGCCCCAAGACCGAGGTACTTCACAAACCCCCAACTGGCGGCTCCGAATACCCCCGAAAAACATAACATCCACATGCTCTGCCGTTTTAGATCTTGAGTTGTGGCGACGCTTTGGACGAACGCTTCGGTGATTCCGTTGACGGCGAGGAGGGGGATGTAGTAACAGTAGTTTGATAGTGTAACTGCGGCGGGGGAATCTGCCCAGCGGGCGCCGGCTACTTTGCGAAGCGCCAGGGGGGCGAGGGTGGGGCCTAATGTGGCGATTAGGGTCGAGAGGATGGTGTAGAATCGAAGGATCAGATGGAGGATTGTAAGTGCCTCCGTGATGCTCTCCGGTGTGAGAGGTTTTGTTCCACCATCACCCTGCTTTTCTTTCTTATCCTTCCCCTTGTCGCCGGAACTGCTGCCGTCGGTACCATCGGTATTCAACAACTTGGACAGTAAATTCCGACTTGTCTCTTCGATCGGCCTGAACAATAATCTCGCAATCAAAGACCCGTAGTTCGCCGCCAAGGCATATATACCCTGTTCATACGTCGTAGCAAGCCTGGTAACGAGTATCGAATCACCCTGGGTTAACAGATGCTTTACGACGGATTGTAACCACATCGTTCGAGCGACGGAGATGGTCGGTGAGCGTAAATAGTATGCGTGTCCTGTTCTGATGCCAAAACCTCGATTAGCATCATCACCACCCCGAACCCGGAAGATGAAGATGGCCTGTACCTCGAATATATCTTCTTGGGCAGCAAACTCCACCCATCCTGCTTCGCAATCTTCCATAGTCGAAGCGGATACCCAAATACCAGGCATAACGCAAACACGGCCTGTCCAATCGCAAACGGTAGAGTTTCGAGGCCCCCTCCCGCCTCCACTCCGGTAGACTTGATATACTTTGAAGCCGAAACCGTAACCGCTAGCGTAACCGCACAATTCGAGATAACTGCTACAGATTCACACCCCGCTCGAAGACTATACAACAGCCTCTGCTGCGCAACCGCAAATCCCGGCTCGGAGAGCAACTCGAGGAGTGAAGCGATAGCATATATCCCCATCGAAAGTCGGAAGTACCCCGTGGTAACTTGACCGGACTCCGATGGCCAGACGTAGGTATACCCGATTTGCAAAAGATACAAACCAGCGACGACAGCGATTCCTATAGGGACGGCGAGGTAACTCGAGTTAACAACAGTCTGAGCTTGGCCCCTCGTCGTCCCTTCGATTGTTTTATCGTCATCATCACCCTTAACCTTAGCCTTGTCTACGACATCCTCACTAGCCTCCGCCTGCCGCTGTAACGCCATCCGTAAGCTCTCCCGTGAGAAGAATAGAATAGTCATCATGTATAGTTCCAACTGCGCGGCTTCTCCGAGCGTGGCAGGCGATAGGTATCGTATGAGCAATTGGTTCATAACGAACGTGAGCAGACGCGAGAGAACCTGCACGAGGACCAGGAACGCGGCACCGGCTGCGGAGGCATTGAGTAGCGATTTCCGGGGCGCGGCGGGGGGGGTCGATGGCCCCGGTGGGCCTTCATCGGTGGACGCGGATCCCGTCGGTTCCATCGCAATTCGAGAGACCTACGTTTGATAAGAGACGATGCAGGCAGACGTCTATCGAAGGATGGTGGGTGGGTGGCTTACACCCATGTCACAGATCGCGGTTGGCGAAGCTACCACAAAGCTTGGGTTGACGAAGCGAAGTTTTTCCGTTCTCCGAGGTAGCTCCGACGGTGCGGCCGACGACCGAACGCGAATCAGCATCAAAACTGGAGAGCTCCAGTTGCAATTGGTCGGATCGAGACCCACGGAGGGCGTTCGAGGAATGTGATTTGCCTCCTGTGATTGTGCATGTTGATGTTCACGATGGGGCGATATAAACCCTCGAACTTTCGCGGTCCCCGAGTCGGTCCAAGCTACTTTATTACCCCCTTCCAACCACCTCGTACGCTTTCACGATATTACAAGATTCGGAGAGAAGGATACTTCGTACACCGTTAGACAGCATCGTATTTTAGAACCACAGCTTCATCGGCAATAACAGCAGCAATGGGTTCCCTCGCAGAAACAATCGCGACCGAACACTTCACCGCCATTCTCTCCGACATGGACGGGTACACACCCCCTATCACCACAACTTGGAAGATAGCAATTCTGACTTGAAAAAAAAAAAAAACATAGCACAATCTTCGACTCCACCGCCGCCGTAGTCCTCCACTGGACCCGCATAGCCAACGAACTCAACATCCCACCCTCCTCGATCCTCTCAACCTCCCACGGCCGCCGCTCGATCGACATTCTAAAACTCCACGCCCCCCACCTAGCAACGGAAGAATACGTCCACCACGTCGAAGGTCTAATCCCCGAACTCTACGCCTCGGACGCAAAAATCCTCCCAGGTTCGGAAGCATTGATATCAAAACTCACGGAATACGGTACCCCGTGGGCCATAGTTACAAGTGGTACGTACGTATTAGTTGGAAGCTGGATGAAAGTCATGGGTTTGCCGTTGCCGGAGAGTTCGGTTACGGCAGATAATGTGAAGAATGGGAAACCGGATCCGGAGTGTTACAATTTGGGGTTGTCGAAGGTTTTCGGGGTACCCGTGGGGTCCGAGGAGTTTGAGAAGATAGATAAGAAGAAGGTTGTGGTGCTGGAGGATGCTCCGGCCGGAATCAGAGCCGGCAAGGCGGCTGGGTGTACGGTCATCGCTTTGTTAACGACCCATAGCCATGCCGAGGCCGTGGAGGCAGGTGCCGATTGGATCGTAAAGGACTTGAGCGCTGTGAGGGCGGTCAAGGGCGATGCAGGGGGTATCGACCTAGAGATTACCGGCGAAAGAGTTTCGAGGTAATCGGGTCGTAGACATGGATGCGGTTAAATCTTATCTGGATTAGATAAGTTGATAGATACTTCTCGGATACTTGGATAGACGTACAGGGTTCACGGTGTACGGTAGCGATACATAGATGCTTAAATAATAGACTTGGATACGATTCTAGAGATCAATGTTTCCGTTACAATAAGCGTATCTGGGTACTTAGCTACGCTAAATTTATAAAGAAGCTCATGATGTACTTGTAGTCGATAGGAGAATGGGAACGGAAGCTAGGAAACAATTATATACACTCGAAAGTTGTAAGTACAGGAAATAAAGCGGAAGGTTTAGCCTTGGGTGTCATAGACATTATCGATCTCATGTTATGATTCAGAATAAAAAGAAGAATCAAAAGGTAAGAAAACAAGAAGAAGAAAAGAAACAGACAATTGTCCATGGAGTCTCTGTCCTTGATTCGAAGAGAAAAGGATCCAGCTCAGGTAAGAAAGTACATAATTTCAGAAAGAAAAAAAAAAAACAATAAGCACAACTGCCTTCTCCTTGGTAACGCTCGCCAACCTAAAAATGACATTTCACTTTTGGTGTGCTACTTTTTCTGTCAAATAGCGCCACTGAACATCTATAATAATCGCACAAAGAAATCCAAGGTAAAAAAAGATGGAAGAGGAAAAGAAAGAAGGGATAATAAAAGGGTTTGGGAGAAAATTTCGCAAATGCTTTCGTTCTTCTAATGGCCCGTTAAACGTTTGTGTTTTTTTTCAAAAAGGCATCGTAAGTCGGAAGTGAAAGGTTTTATAGCGGCGCGAAAGAAAAATAAAGACATTGAAGTAAAAAAAAAAGATTGTTCGATCTTAGGACCTCTTTCTCTCACGAGTAGGTTCGGACGCCAACCTTCTTAAAAGCCTCCAAAGTCCACTTCCTGGCCAAGTTGATGTTCTCGTCGATAATCTGTTGTCGGAGTTCCCTGACCTTTGCGGACTTGGCCTTCCTGTCCTCATTGCTCATCCGAAGAACTCGTCCGATGACATCGAAATCGGTTTCGGACTCGTCCTGCAACCAGACGGCTTCTTCGGTGAGGTAGGCGTAGGCGTTGATAATAGCTTTGGTGGCAACCAATGGGGTACCGGCGATCAAACTGGCAGGGACGGTCGATGAGGCTTTTCGGTCAAGATATTCAGGGGTAGCGAAAGCTGGCAAGAGAGCGAAGCATCGAGACAAGATGGTGTAGAAGTCGATGTAGTTGAGACCTTCGTCGAAGACGACGTTGTTAACGACCTCATCTGGGACGGGTGGGTGCCTTCCGTGACCGACGAGATGAAGAGTAATGTTCCTCGGCTGTGTTTCAATCTTAGTCTGAGATTCCTCATCTTCAGAGTCATCGCGCTTAGCAAGTTCTGCTGGAGTCGGTGGTTGCTTAGCAGAGGCAGGCTTCAAGAACTCTCCAAGTCTTCGGAAGACCATCTTGTAGTCCCTTCGCTCCTGTCCAAAGTCTCCTTGCAGGCCGAAGCTAAGGTTGTTATCATCGGTGGGAATTGGTGGCAACTGGACGGGGAAGACCGGGACGAAGTGCCTGACGAGCGGTTGGTGACCTTCCTCCTTAACGACCTTCCACTTCTTCAAGCTCTGCTCGAGCAAGAATTCGGCGGTATGAGGGCTCAAAGCCAAAAACTCAGCTCGGTTAGCTCTAACCCACGGGGTAAGCGCCTCCTCCAAATGATGCTTCTCATAACCCCATCGATCAGCGTGATGGATGACACAGAAGAGATAAGTCTTGTGGTTCTCAAGAAGAACGGTCATGTTATCTTGATACTTCCTCATATCGAACTCGCAGGTGGTAGCGATGACGATATCCGGAACGGGTTGGTCCTCATCAGCTCGTCGGAAATCATCCATACCACGATGATCGGGGATCGGATTCGAGAGATCAAAGGTCCTCATGATATCGTGGGATCCGTAACGGGACAAACGTTGAAAGAAGGAGAGTTCGGCACCGGGGAGTTTACCCCAAGAGTTGACAAGAGCAGCAAGGACTTCATCGTGTGAACCACCGGTTTCGACGACGGCTATCCTCAAGGGACGCTTCTCAGCTAGTATTCGCTCCCCTGTCGCAGATTGGATGTTTGAGTCGGTGCCGAACGTTGTGGAAGGCCTGCTGGGGGCCTGGTAGATGAAAGTGCCGGCCAGGAAAAGGGAGGCGACGGCGAAGACGAGAAGGATGCTGACGCGACGAGCCATGGTGAAGGAAAGAAGGGAGAAATCTCGCAGGGAGACTCTACAGAGCTCAATTGGCCAGTGGAACGAACGATGTCGAGAGCAATGTCGGAATTTGTGGAGTTTAAACCAACGTGGCAGGCTTGCGTTCGCGTGGGTTTGGCGAGGTCGGATGATCAAAGCAAAGGGAAGGAGGTTCGAAGGAAAGGCGACGTCGTCGAGTTCGGTTGATTTTGTGGTTCGAGAGCGAACACGCAAACAATTGAAACAGAGAACAACAACAACAGACCCGTCAGCTGCAGGAAAGGGCCCGGTTTAACATTCAGGAGACTTCAAGCGCTAGGGAATGGTCGAGAATGGAAATGGATAAGGCGGTGCCAAAGGACGCCCCCGAAAGCTAGCTAAATTGCGTATACAAGGAGGGAAATGAGTGACTTGAAAAGCAAAGCCGCGAAATATTCCGGTGCTAGACGCGGAAAGGGAAAGAGCTTCGAAGTTGTCGAGTGAGAGATAGATCTGAATAGAAATAGAGCATAGAAATATATAAAAACGATAGGAGGACAGCAGCTGCAGCCTTTTCGGCACCTGTAAAAAGGGGTGGGGGGGAAACTATAAGAATAGAAATATAGCAGCAGGTCAAGCAAGGCGTCGATGGAAGACCCAGCTGGGCTTGTTCGTTTGCCCCGAAGCTAAATCCAAAGGGGGTATCCGTCAACTTGCAATTGGACTGCAACTTGTAACTGTCAGAGCGACCCGATGCAACTGGAAATGAAAATATTATCCCGGAATGAAATGAGAGACCGGTGCTACAGCTTAGTGCACAAGAAAAGAAAACCTGTCGACGGGAGGATAACTGATAGATGTACGTACGAGTGAAGCAGGCGGAAGAGATTTTTCAAGGGAGGACAAAGGTTGATACTTAATTACCTGGGTACTATAACGACATCGAATGGGGGTAATTTCATCAATACGGTAGGCACAGCAGTCGGTTGCAGCCAAAATAGGGGAGCTGGGAATAAATTAGATCTACAAACAGTCCGTCCCATAATTTATCGACCAAAGGACATCGCATCGAAAGGATCTGGGCGGGAGGGTCGGAACGTCCAGGATATAGATATCGCCAGATCTCAAGATCTCGAGTTAACGAAGTAACACCCGAGCCACCAAAGATACGCCATTTCCGAGATGCACCCTGATTGCACCCATTAGATTGTCATCAAGACATCACAGGGTACGTATGACGCTGAACGGTGCGAAAATCACGAACACTCACTCGTCAACTCCGAACGAACTCGCCTAAACCTTCATTGGACCGATCTCCACCGGTGGAAGGGTTCAGGGGACTAAATTCAGAATCTCGCTGAACCCCTTTAATATCCTCCAATCGTTTTTGATATGAAAATTTATTTAACGTTATAATGAGAAAGCTTGGTTGCCAAGGATTCAATCTTAAGCCCTGTCTGCTAATGCCGCGTGCTGCATATCCGAGCAAGGGTAAATATCCCAACATTCGACAATATCTCTTTTGAATCGGAGAAACACCACACACACACAACTGCAGGTACTTCGCTTAAATTCTGCACCCAGATTCATTCGACCACTTTACGATTCAAAGAAGCGCAAGCAGGCGTGATACCTAGGTATTTTGAACTGATACAAATCAAATACAGGCACTTGGACCTCTCCTTCACATTTAATAGTCTTCGATAGCAGGGTCAAGGAAATATACAAGGAGCCCTCCGTATTCCTCTCCGTCGTAGGAATAGAAGGCCACGAGGGTGAATACACGCTCGAAACTCACAGGGACGGGCACCCATAGTTGAACGGCTGCCTCAAAGCATTTTGCTGCGTACTCGCCAGCCTCGATGGTTGCGAACGTGTGGAGCTTGAAGTAGTAACGAACGGTAGTACCCGCGCCGAAAAGGGTGATGGAGTCTACAAGACCATACCCTCCCTGCCACCAAATGTGGCTCCGGTCTCAGTTCGCGACCCGTTCGGCGAAGATGAAGATATTTATATAGAGGGGAGTTCTCAGATGAACCTTGCTGCATGCCTCCGGCAGAGCCTGCGGCCCAAGCAGTCGCAGGCGAGGAAACTTGCCGCAACAGCTGCCGCTGCCGCCAACTAAACTGTTTTCATACCGACTTTGCCTTCGTCGCCGTCGAGCACTATGACTCAAAAAAGGTCCTTGTTCTAGACCACCACCTCCAGGAAACAATAATCGACGTTATCGGCAAGGGTTCTCAGCATGTCCGGCTCGTGCTGGTTCCTTGACGATCTGACTGCCGGATAAAATGACCTGAGGCGTCATCTACGATCCACCATCCATGCTCTGCGGGTGTCCTTCGAGGCGGCGTGCTTCCCCTCTCCGAGGCCGCTAGTCGACGGGTTTCTACAGTACTACGTCCAAGTTCCGCCCTGGACTCTCGGTATACATCCCGGGTATGTGACAGCTTCGGATGGGAAGTTGAGTTTAAACGCGCACCCTATGAACGAAAGTTCGGAATTGAGTCAGACAAGTCATCAGAAGCCTCTATGGACCACCAATTCATTTCTCTGCAGCAAATGCTTCCAAAAATACCCGCGGAAAGACAATGCGAAGTGACATTACGAGAGTAGTCATGGACCGCGGAAGCTTTGTGACAATTGCGGCAAGGGGTACCGCCTTAGATCTTTTGATGGACACATATGCAACCGGCATGGACCTTTCGAGTGTCGGGGCTCACGGCGGCGCCATGTGTGTAAGTATGTTTGTAAGTGCTTCACCCGCTGGTGGAACGGCCTCCCATTTCGATCCCGACATGTGACCAGTGTGTCAGTTTCGGTTTGTATGAAGGACCTTCATTTATATAAGATAAGACACGGGTCTATCTCTTGGAAGAAACATTGGTCAACTTAGAAGACAACAGTACCCTAGATAGGATCGCCGATCTACTATCATTGTTACACACCCTATTCACACGGTTATTGATCACTCGACATTCATCTACTCCCTTTCCTAAGAACCCCAGTGCTCGCCAGCTGAGATACAGGCACTCGAATTAAGGTACATTCTACCAGTCCCTTTGTGACGTCTGGGTACGAAACCAATTCTGCCCAACACAAAGGGTAGAAATGCAGACCCACTCTAATTTGATAACAATGTATTCAAGTTGAATACATACGCTTGTATCACAACCTCCTGGAACTTACCCGCGGCTGTATATAAAATACGTCCTTCGGAATATTAATGTGGTAAAACCAAGCCCTTGTGATCTCAACAATGAGGAGAAGGACAAAAAACCTGTGAGGACAATGGTGAAATTCAACTCCAGACCATGCACTTCCCATTCCACGAAACTCCCAACAACGTACAAAACCCAACATCAACACATCGTCGCAACACCAACCCCACAAGCCATAAACTCACCCTCGACCTCAATTTCACGAAGTCCAACGCAGACCAGTCATGCTGAGTGCTAACCCCTCCGTCACACTCTATTTTAAGACCTTCAAAGAAATGTAGCCGGTATACCACTAATTCCCAAATAAAAATCACCGACCACGTGCTCGCTCCTCTCCTCAAACTACACTAGTCTGGGATAACCCTGCCAGCTCCCCACAAATCATATTGGTATCTTCAACCGAACCGTAGATATCATATAACCACTACATATAACATACTTGCTAAAACCCTACCCTCTCGATCACTGCATTGATACCACGCAACAACAATACATCACTCGCACGAAAACCACGTATGGATACGTACCGATACGTATCCCATGCAAACCTGCAAACTAGTCTTGGAAAAGTAATCTCCCAACTTGCCGGCCTGCGCGCCACAATTCTTCGCATGTTCCAACGTATCGTACATTTACTCACCGAAAAGTATGGTATCATAACGTCAAAGCACGAATGAATGCCCACCAGCACATCGTGACATCGATTGGTAGAGTAACCATCTGAACAGCCGGCCTTGCATAAAGCGATCTTAGGTGGCCGAATATCCAGCGGCAGCGGGTACGGAGAGACGTACGGAAGCATCAACCAATCGACAAAACTTCAGATTTCTGTGGAACTTTGTACAATCACCCGGAGTATCTACGAAGATCCAGATTTTTTCCTCGAAAAAGATGATTTTTTCCATTGTTATACTATTTTTTTGTCAAAAACGGTTTCCCTCCTCCCGTCAATCGCTCCCCTAAAAAATGCCACCTAAAAAGGCAGCAAAGTCTATAGATACTATGCTTTACGCTGTCGGTGTTAGTCCAAAAAAAAAAAACCGGTCTATAGATACAAGAATGTAAACAAAAAAAGTCAAAGGCTGGGCTGAGTGCAACTATGCTAATGCAAAATGATTTCTCATCAAATGCACCTCAAGGATATCATGATATCGTAAATTTTGAAACGGACAAAAGTCAAAAACTAAACAAAAAAGAAAACAATTGCAACCACAAACGTGTACTTTCCCTTCCCCCCCAAAAAAAGACAATAGTGTTAATGTTCCGATCAGTCTGGGATCGGATGCGTCGGTCGAAATGAAATGTGGAAATGTTAGAAAGAAAATGAAAAAGAGACCGCAGCTTCTCTTTGAGCCGGTTTGGTGATATGTGGAACAGGAAAGTACGAGAAAAGATCAGAGAAGAAGGAAAGACAAATGGAACAAGATATCAAGAAATGCGCAAAAGGGAAACAAAAAAAAGATCGCAACCCCGCTTTCCCTCCAACGCCAGAAGTTTTTGTTATTTCAGAAAGAAAAGGAAAAAGACGAAACAAATGAAATGGCTGGTGTCGACGTCGATGTCGAATAATGGATACAGATATGGAAGGGGAAAAAAAGATCAAACAACCCCCGTAAAACCTTTGTTAAAGTAAGAAAAGATACGGTATCTCGCACCCAGGTCGCCTTAGTTTGACCGACAAGCGCACGCTATATTGCCAATAAAGTTATTGACCATATCCGTGATGAACATCCAAGTCCACATGCCCATCACAGAGATCAGGAAGATCCAAAACCGCGCCCCAACGAACTCATTCCTCCTAACGTCCATGATCACCTCATTAAGGTAATCTCCTAGGAGATAATCAAGACTAAGTTCCTGTTGGCCATCTGAATCTCCAAATATTTCAGCCACGATATCTCTCTTGACTTCTCCGTCGACTGGTTCTTGGAATGATTCGTCAAAATCGGTTGTTGTGATGATTACCTCGGGTTTCGGAGTATGGCAAATCGGTATAATCGTCTCTGCTGAAGATGTAAGAGATGATACGGAAAGTTGATCTGGCGATGGCAACAATTCTCCTCTGAAACCTTCTTCTACCGGTGGAGGTGTAGGCGGTGCAGTAGGCGGATCCTGTAACATAGGCCTGATAGTCTCCTGACTCACCAAACTCGGCATCTCATACATCGACACCTTCCGACTAGGTGCCGCAGATCTCAAACCGGGCTGATGTTCTTCAACAACAAGCGTAGAAGCCGAAGTCGACAATCTGGATGAACAACGCGTGGTGACTTCTCCACGTTCGGAACGTATTTCGCTGACTTCCTCTTCTTGTTCGGCTAGAGCTTCTTCTTCTGGATCTTCGCGGATGATTTCATAGTCCTTTATTGCGTCGTTCGCTTCTTTTAGAACGCTGGAAAGGAGGAAGGAGAGACGTTCGAGACGCTCATCTTGGTCTTGATCGTCTTCATCTCCATCTTCGTCCAGGCCGGGTAGGCCGACCCTAGCCAACAGGAGTTCTTCATCTTCGTCCAGAAGTCGCCCACGATGGTTGATGTCGTCGTCGTAGTCAGAGATGAGGGTTGTTGGTGAGGAGAGTTGTGTTAGGTGTGATTCGTGGGATTCATACGACTGTTCGGATGAGGAGTTGGAGGCATCTGTGGATGTTGAAAGGGGACGTGTTACAGATGGGGAGAAGTATTCTATTGACGACGGATTTGTGAATTTGTCCGTTATGACGGCCGAAAGGCGGTCGATGGCCCGGCGTGTTCTACATCCCAACGGAATATCGTATCAGTAAGGAATATCCAGAAATACATGATATCGATATGAAATTATCATAATCATGACAAAGGGAAACAGGAAAATCATACCCATCAAGATTATCCAACAAATCAAACGTCCCTAATAGCCCCTCTTCGTGGTTCTGTAATTCGGTGAGGAGGTTGGAGAGCTGGTCCAGCAACTCGTCCCGTGGTGTCTCCCAATCGATATGCTCCGTCATCTCCATTTTGTCGGCTGAACTGTCTCCTAACAGCTCCCAAACCCACACGGTAAGATATAGCTATTTCTAAGCTATCAAAGTCGGATCTGCGAAAGATGTGAAATCTTTTTTCCGTCGGGTCTGGTTCTAAAAGCGGAAGCGATATCAAGTAATTGAAGTGTATCCGTGCAGCAGTGTCGTTGGGTTTGTTGAAAAATAATGCGAGAGAGGAGGAGGAGCTGAAAGTGCACGGCCGTAAATTAAACCAAAGGAAAAATATGGAAAACTGATTGACCTTTAACTACCCCTCTTTTTGACGAAAATAGGAAAGAAAGGGAAGTAAAAAAAATTCCGAAAGGTCCAATATTGATGGCCACGAGGGGTTTGAGGGTATAAAAGGCAGGGAGGGGGAAAAGCAAGAAGAGAGAGGAGAAGCAAGGCAATTATGAGTATTAGAGAGGTGGGTGAGGAGAAGAAGCACAACCGCAGGGTAAATGAATAGGCGAGCCGGGATGAACAAGAATTGCTGATGGAATGCTGCAGCTATAACTGACTGTGCTGCAGCTGGTTAGATAGACTAGGGCCTTCAATTCGCTGTCTTTGATCTTGTGCTTCGGCTCTTTTCACCGCCGCATGGTTTTGAAACGGATATCGAGGCTGGCTCTGGCTCTGGCTTGGCTGGGGGTGGATTGGTATGAGGTTTATGCTAATTCGAGAATATCGGGTTAATGCCTAACCAGACCACAGCAATAGCATGGCAATAGCATTGTAGTCTACTAACGGATAACTCCACTTTTCCTGTCTATGTATGTACGCCTGGTTACCAGCTTCTCCGTTCTTGTAGCGGGCTAGGTCCGCGAGAGAATGGGAAATTCGGTTCAAAAACGAGGAGATAAAGAAAAAAATGAAAAAAAAGAGAAAGAGAGAAAGGAAGGTAGCCTGACGTGGAGGTGCCAACGCACGATGTAGTCAGGGTTTTCCCGAAGAGGATAGTCTCTGCCCGTTACTATAAACTGGTGCAGTAGTCTGGAGGAAGTAAAATAAAATAACGGAGGATGTGAAGAGGAGATGCAGGTAGGCTGCGGCACCTGGTGGATAACCTCGACTGCCAGTTGGCCGACTCCTACGCCTGCAGGTTGGCTAACTAGCTTTGCTTTTATTGTAGTACGAAACCGCAAGCCTAAGACAAGCCCGGTAGCATCGGAATATGTAATATAATGTTCAGGGGGGAAGGTTTCGGGTTCTGATCAAGGCGCGCATATAGATGGAGAAGGAGCAAATGTCACCACTGATAATATACTTACTACGAAGACGTATGCATCGACGTAGATGTGGTTATAGATTAGACGAAAGGATGGCGACGAAGAAGGATCGAGAGGATACTAAAAAGACTGTGGCGACGGAATTAATCTAGTCAGGTTGACTGGAAACGGGCGGTTGTCGTCATGCTCCTCAGGCCTGGAACCTCCCGCTATATTTGGCGGCCTTGATTAATATAATTCGTCCGTGCGAATAGCATCTATAGATCGATTTTTAGACTGGGCACACGACGTCTCGTCTTGTACAGGTATAAGCTTGTCTGGATTTATTCCGGAAGATGGAATATTAATATCGCTCAATTGCAACCCCCCCTTTAACTCGGAATATCCCTTCATGTCGCAAGCCAGCAAACTGACATCCCCTGCAATCACCAAAAACCCCATTCCAAAGATCGCAAAAAGCTAAAAATTCAAACAGGAAGGCCCATTTGAATTTCCTTCATAAAATCCACAGGTACTTTGAAGGCATTACTCTGTAAACGCATGTGTGTTAGTCTATCATATCATGCAAGATTCAAGTTTTTTTCTTCCCTTCCTTCCTCCAAAAAAAATTTGCCTTTCGCGCCGCATGATGGACTTTGCGCAGCAACCTTGCATAAAAGGCACCAATCACCGGACCCAGCTTCAAAAACCCATGAGAAAAAACGTGATCCGGGTCCCACATGTCCAGCTATCGAAGCTCATTGGGTGGGATCACCTGTTACGTACTCGGGTAAAGCTCTTTAGCTCGATCCCAACCTAAACGACCGGCCGGCCGACGATGCCATGACATTCCATCGACAAGCAAGCTATCACTCCACATGAAAGGGAACTCATCTGCGCGATGTCTTCAAACTACTTCTGGTACCTAACGAATAAACCCCCCTATCATTCCATCTCATCCATATAGCTTTCTGGCTCCCTTCAGAAGTTCGATTCGAATATACCCCATCGGTTGGATATCGACCTCTCTGGTAAACCATCCGATGAGCTTGACAACCCCGCAGTATGAGGAATTCGTTCGTAGATCCATTTGCATTTCCTGCATACCTGCCGATGCGCTGTGAAAATTTCCACCCCAAACTCTCTTTTCTTAGTTCCAATGACCATAGCTTCTTCGAACCTTGATTTTGGCACTTCCAACTTCCCCGGGTACCCTTCAATTTTCTATCTGATCACAAGCATCGAAATCCTCGTCTCTAAAGCTTCATGGCAAAAGAGGAGTAAATGACTTGTCATGCGTCAAACCATAAAGGCTAATGCATGGTTCGGTCCGCGTCGATTTTAGCTAGCTAGCTCTGGATTACTTTTCATAATCACGAGCCAGAATCTTCAATTGTTAAGACATCCTTTCGGCTGTCCTGAAGCTCGCTAGTCAATAGCTAGATAGCTAGCCAGGGGACCTGTCAAACATGGAATATATCGATAAACCATCCTTCCCTCCCTGCATCTCGAAAATATTCTTGACGAAACATACATTGCAGATCAATACACCACTTCTGATTCGACGACGGCATCTTCTATAAGAATTTTGTGAAACTTTCGGATTCAGTGGTTGTGCCCTTACTAAATGTACATTTGCAGGAAAAAATATACATGATCTATAACTATTGAACACAAAAAAAGGGAAGCATAAGGCGAATGGAAGGAAACGGAAAGAATGAGACAAAAAATGTAGATGCAAGTTGTAAGATGCAATCTTTATCACTATAATATCGTACATGAGGGCGCCGAGTTCCACAAAAAAGACGAGCTCTACAGCAAGGGAGCGGCAAGAATCGAAAGAACAGTCCTGACATGTGATGATGATGATGACGAAGAAAAAAGATATAAAGTGCGGAAAGCGTAGTAGCCAGTCAGAGATTGTAAAAGAACAAGGGTAGTAGAATAAAAAGTAAAATTGGTAGACGCCAGAAACCCCTCTTATGTACAAATAACAGGGCTAGCTTTCCACCGACGATGTCCTATTAAGTCGTAGATGAAGCTATGGAGGTATGAGCTATAAAAAAAACAACAAAAAGAGCATTCTATCATGGAAAAAAAATCATGCAAGGAGTTTCGCTTCTCTGGCGCAAAATACAATCGGTATGCAAATGAAGTTGCTCGATTCTCAATATCGTTCCCCGGTCGTTATCTTCGTTAATATGTAATCCTTTCTAGACTTCAAGTCTAGTCAAAGAGACGCGGTGCGGACTATTTACTCGACGCTGCTGGTCGATGCTGCTGGAGTCAACGACTTTGCTGGGTCCTCTCCACCTGCACCTGCCGGAGCCTTGCTGAACCATCCGCCCATCCTGTTGATTTTCCGTTAGCAACAGCTCTACAGATTTGCCATTCTTTCGGTTAGGAAACTTACCAGCTTGTACGGTTCTCGGAAATCTTCCTTGGGGTCGACTTTGGCGGCGCCGGGCCCTCAACGAGCCTCAAGGGCCTCAAAGTCTTACCGGTCATCTGTCCGCTCAAAGTGTGATGGTTAGGGTCGTTAGGATCCCTGGGAGTAGCCTCTCCACTCTCCGAGGAGTTCGACGATGAAGCCGGTCCCCTAGCACCGGGCGACAACGGGCCGTTTCCAAATCTCGGACCGGTATAGAAAGTCGTCTGTTTGGTAGGTGGGCTGCTGTCTCCATCCATTCGGTACATGGGGTTAACCAGACTGTAATTCGCAGCCGGCGACGTAGGGCTCTTTGTGTCGGACTGTGACCTCCTATGTCCGGGCGAGAAAGTAGCGCTGGTAATGTGCATCGTCTGTCTCCTAGTAATCGGGCTGATCATGTCGTCCTCCTCGACGCCGGTGCTTCTTGGTGGCGGTGGCATGCTGGCGCGGATTGGTGGGCGCTTGACAAAGATGGACTTGGATCGTTGTGGGAGGACCGGCGGTGGGTTCTCCTGTGGGACTGGTGGAAGTGCCTTATCAGTGGCTGGAGTTCGGTCAAGAATGTTCTCTTGGTTGGAGTCCAGCAGGCGTTCAATCATAGTATTAATGTATAATGTCATCGCCTTGTTCTGATCCTTCATCGTCTTGTTCTGATCCTTCAACGCCTTGTTTTCATTCTCAAGCTTCTTGTTCTCGTTCTCAAGCTTCTTGTTCTCATTCTCAAGCTTCTTGTAGTCGTCGTCCTGTTCTTCCTTCTGGCTCGCCTCTTCGATTTCTTCCGCAAGAGTAGAGCCGAGGCTTTCCTGCTTGGTTTGCGACGATGCATCGGAGTCCTCGATGTGTTGTCCGAGGAATCCATTCCTAATGTCTCCGTTCATGGTCGCCTGGCCAAGCAAGAGCTGGAAGCTCTCGTTTTCGTCCTGCAGCTTCGCGTTGCTCTTACGCAACTCGGCAAGCTGGTCGGCAGCATCTTGGAACTTGCATTCTTCGAGCTTTAAAGCTTCCGCAAATCGGGTCTCGGCTTCAGCGAGCTTGATTCGTAGGGATTCAATGGTCTTGTCTTTTTGTCCTGTGCCTGTGGATCGTGGGGAAACGATGGGAACAACTTCTTCTTTAGCTACGGGGTTGAATTAGGCACGTGATCTACCAGCAGTCGGGTTTCGGCGGAAAAAAAAAAAAGGATTACAAAAAAGAAGGTTTGAAAATTTAGATGGGAAGAAAAAAGAAAGAACTCACCTTCGACGGTATCCGGAACGTCGGAGGAAGGTTTATCTCTCGAGTTCAATGCTTGCTTGAGTCGTTGGATAATCTGAGTCTGCGCTTCCTCTTTCTCGGTCATTTCGTCCTTTTCGGTCATGAAGGCAATTCGCTAGGGTAGGAGGTTCCGTTAGAACAGCGCATCACGGCACAGCAAGGCAAAGCGCCAATGATAACGATTGGATGGGAACACACCTCAGCTTCGAAAAGCTTCTCCTGATCTCTCTTCGCACGTTGTAGTTCCTTGAGGTCGTTTTCGAGGGTCTCGGCAGCATCGGTCTTGCCAGCGAGCTGATCCTCGAGTTTGCTCTGTTCGGCTGAAGCTTCATCAATCCTTGCCTGCAAAGCCTTGATTTTTTTCGCAAAGTCTTCCTCCATGGCCGAGTTCCTCGCTTCGGCCTCTGCGACCTTCTTCTTAAGGTCTTCCATCGCCACGGCGTTCTCTAGTTGTGATTCAGTAAGGTCGGATGTCGGAGAGGTAATGATGGTTGATCGTCGAGCAACTGCTTTGGCGCTGAAGGGACTACCAGTCCTGGTGAGAGGTGAAGTGGTAGCAGTAGTGGTAGTGGGAGTTCCGGGTTTCTTATCGGTAGGATGGTGGATATCTCTCTCCTTGGAAGGGGTATTTGATCTGGCGGAAGGAATGGAGGAACGGGCAGCACCCGGAGGTTTATAAGATCGGGCAGGGCCAGACGTTGTGGGGGTGGGTGGCTGTTTCTTGACGTTCGCGGTAGCCATGTTTGGAAGAAGCAAGAGCTGAGATGGAGGCTATCGTGCAGGAAGGTCTAGCTCATATACGTAAAGGGGTGTGTGTGTGTACAGAGCACAAGCCTGAGTGAGGGAAGCACAGGGAATAAGAAAATTAGCGGGTTTGGAAAAGAAGGGGATAAAAGGGTGTGTGGGTGATGGTGTGGTAGATACTTTGAAGGGAGAAGAGTAGGGGATGGTTGTAATGTACGGGATGGGATGAGTAGAGAAGAGAAGGAAGACAACAAGGGCCGAATTATGCGACAGCAAAAAAGGCAGAATCGAATCAATGTGAATTGGATCGGGGACTGAATGCGTGCCTGCTATTGTTGCTATGCAGGAAGAAGAAGAAGAAGAAGAAGAAGAAGTATCCCCGGCTCCGATCCCTCACTTTAATCTTTAACCACCAGGGACTTCCCCGGGAAAATCAATTCTAAACCTACTATTGCTCCTCAAAGGTACCCAATTAGCTCGGAGGTATGAAGCACTGGCCGTCAGGATGTACACAGTAAAGTACCAGTGGGAAAGCAGTAAAGTGGTGATGATGCTATGTTTGTATCTCTCTCTCTCTGTCACCCAAAAAAAGCTGAGCCACGGGAATGCAGCTTCCAAGCAACGAATGGATGATTAAAGAATCGAATGAGAATGAATCGAATACCTCGTCCTCGTTCCTAGTAGATTAATTTAAAAACAAAAAAAAAGGGAGACACTGATCGTGAAATCAGTGACTACGACATGACCCAGCTTCATTTTGGGTATTCTACCAGAAGCAAGCACCGGGTCTCTTTATTCGGGACAGCCTAACCAAGTCGTACACTAGTAACCCGCATGCTAATTAACTGGCATCGGCAAAATGGGGCAGTTGCAGCCAGCCCGGTCACCTTCCATACATCCATCATGTCACCGCCTACCTAACCGAAATATCGCCAGTTCACTTCAATTCCGGAATTCCTTTTTCTGAAAAATTCAGGAGAAACCGGCAGGTCTACTTCCCAAAGTACCTACCCATAACTAAAATGGTTAGTAGTATACATGTCCGGTACAAAGCCACAAGCTACCCCGAGGACGTCTTGAGCTTTTCATCAGAGTGAGACCGCCTCGAATTAGAATCAAAAGGTAACTATGGTTCGAGTTCACTGTTCCAACAAGATTTCAAACAGAAGGAAAGAAAAAGTAGCTTTTCATGCCAGGCACCCGTTGTCAATGCCAAACATGTCATGTTGGACAACCTGAACTATAACCAACGGGTAACCTAAAAAGAACCCCCCTGAATTAAAACTGACAGGACTTGTGGTACAAAACAAACTGACAGAACCGCTTGCGTCGAGTCAGCAAACTGTTGGTACCCGATCGTCTGCTCATGTTGCCACCCACGTTGCGAACTACTTCGTACCACCGTTTGCTTCGTTTCTACACTATTAGGTACCCACCGATAGGTGCCGCACTAAAGAGGTTCTGTGTAGGAAATGGGCGGTGAAAAGAACAAGCCACATCCATCCAACGTCATGTCCAACGCATAAGCCCCAGCTGAGTGTGGTGCAGCATACGGTGATTGACTATCGATTAGCCTGCCGCTAGATGATGTGCCGAACGAAAATAGAACGTTCCGATTCTTTCTTCCTTTCCCATCCGTCCAATCCGTCCATCCATTTGAAACTGCCGTCGCAGCTGCTGATGCACCACATTTTTCGACGTGTGCCTGCAGATGGTTTAAATTCGGTCCCATTTCCGCGGTACGGCGGCCGCGTTGATCCAACCACGTTTCGTGCTACGACCTAACCTAAACCCAGAACATTCTTAGGAACACAACCTGACACATCGACCTTTCTAACATAGGAGCAAATCGAGATCGTTCTTTGAAAAACTATTCCATTAACGGTCGGCCGGCGACGGTTTCATAAATTTATTAATAGGAAGAAAACAAATGCAAAAACAGGAGCAGCTATAACCGGTATCGATGTGCATGTTTCGAGTTTCCAACACGGCTTTGTATGTGAGCTGGTTACAAATTTACACTTCATGCCTTCACGTGTAGGCCACAACCTGATCGAATATTAAATCCTCCATCTAAAACCTTGCCCCTTTCGGCTTTCATAACTTCAAGTCGGTGGCATAATTGGTTTCTATGAGATTTGCCCTTTTTCTAAAATGCATATCTTTCGTGCTAAGAACCGTTGATCATTTGGCGTTAACTACGGTCATTGTTGAAATATATAGAAAGAAACGGTAATTTTATAACTTTCTAGAAATCACCAAATATAGAAATATGATTTGGCTCGCGGCGCCACCGTCCGAAACTTTGATGGTTGTATGGGTACATGCAGTCTTGGTAAATTTGGCAGGGAGAGAATACATATAACTGATATGGATGTTAGACACAGTCCGAACTCTCGCCCTTCGATTAGACATAGGAAAGAGGAGTTTTCGACGATTTGCAAAAGCTTGCAATACTAATATCTTCATCATCAGAATGCGTATATTAGGCTTATCCATTTCTCTGTACCGGTCGATGTCAGAAGGCTCGTCCCCGCCAATATATATATAGAACTGATATCCAAATCTCCAAAAGCTTGCGACTTATATTTTGGGCTTCTAATCCCTTTTCGCCGAACTCCTTGATCATAGCTTAAATATCCGTACATTTGCCGTAGCATAATATGTTTGCTTTGGTGATGTCAGCATATAAGCTCGTTGTACCCTGGTAATTTTTTTTTTATGATATTTGGAATATATATAAACTTCTTGCATTCTAAAGTATGTTAAACATGGTCGGTATGGAAGAGGGGTCCGTCCCCGGATTTAGGTGTTTTTTCAGTATAACGATATAGTGGTATTAAATGATCGTATCGTAGGATCTTCGGTAGAATGGGAACTCATCGGTTGGCGACGGCTTCGGTTTACTGACAATATAAGCTTGGCCTTCCTTTGGCTCTTCGAATCGACAGGGGGCATATATAAATGTAAAGCCGATACAAAAGCCCCCCCTGATGCATCGATATGTATCAGTTGCTGTATGCGCAATCGTATCAACTTGTATATATTTGTAGAAGAAATGAACCCGATCACGAAGGCACGGGGATGAGTTTGGGTCGATAGGTGGGGATAATGGTTATGGTTGTTCGTGGGTTTGGGGTGAAGAACGGCGAAAAAGTACATATCCATTCGGGGAACTTTTGAGGCGCTTTTGTTCTAACTCTACCGTGGTCACTGATACCGAGACCGGAGGTTAGAAAAATTTAGGGTATATATTGAAAGTTTGCATGCAGTTCGCTAGCGCTTCGTTGAAGAATTATAGATGTAATCTGCCCATGCGGCCGACAAATCATCAGCCCGGTGCTCTGATTGTTCTGCTCTTAAGAGTATATCTCGACGTCGAGTATCGCCTTGAACAGTTCCTCCTGTTCGTCCTTGGATAGTACTTTAACGGTCACCTAAAAAGAGCCACTCGATATACAAACTCCCGAAGGTTAATATCCCATAGGTATGTTGGATATAATGCATGTAATTCTTCCCTAATCCCCTGTCCGGAACTTAAAAGTAATATATCATCGGTCCGAGTCGAGTTTTCGTACGGCCCTCGCAGACTAGCGAAATGAATAATATAATAGATAGTTTGTCATAATCAGTTCGAGGACATACAAAAGCCGTGGCGATACTTTTATTCTCGGTCTGTGGATTTCTTCTGAAAATTCCGGTGTGTAAGAGCCATAACGAACGGTTCAGGCCAAGGTAGACCGCCTCCCACTCATGTGGCAAACTCCTCCAATTCTTTGCTCCACTGAACGCCGGAATATATAGGGCCTTGATGAAGGGGCAGTTGGTTCGTGAGTCCAGGAAAGCTCGTCGGCCAGCTGCGCCAGCGGGCCCCTTTTCTTTCCGCTAGAAATTAAATATTCAATCATGGCCGGAATATATCAACAGACCTTTTGTATTCTGTGTCCTTGGTCGTAGTGTGGATGCATGAAACGTACCCAGATTTAGTGGTATCGTAGTTCTGACGTTGACCATCTCTTGAAGTTAATGAAGTGTGACCCTTAGATCGGATTCTAACATCGGTGCAGAGGTATCCGACGAGCGGCGAGATTCGAAAGAGACATCACTGCGATTTGGTCTGCCGTTTTATCATCGGCCGATGATGACTTCCTGACGCTCAAGAGAACCGTTGTGTCAAAAGCGTTATCATACCAAGGTCTGAGCGAAGTATACTTTGCATTTTTCTCTATATCAATATCGTAGGGTCTAATATTTCCTCCTTTTCTGAAGTGTATATGTGTATTCTTACTTAGGAGCGATTGCCGTTCTACCAATTCGAAGCCATATTTTAGAACTTCGTCACACGCCGAAGCCCATTACTAGGTGTCTTTTGGTAATAAGGTTTCATGGAATATTCGGATCTCCACACATGTGCAACGACTAGTTCGAATATTCCCATTTTTGCTCCCTTTCAGGGGGTTCAGGACATTTTTCGAGATAGGCTGCGATATATATCGCATAGAGTCCCTTGTGTATGTATGATATTCATATATCGAATAGATAAGTTGGATTTCTTAGTCATGGAAAGCCGACGGCCCGCGACGGATATATAATAGGGGGGGAGCTTTGAGCTGCGGAAAGTGCAAAGGTTTGCCCTGGAAGGTTCGTGAAACTGCGATCTAATGGTATGGGCACACTATATAAGAGGGTATCACGGGGCGGTTACCGTAAAACCTTGGGATATGAGCGTGCGAAGGGCAGGTCTATTCCTAACACCGAAACGCCTAGGCATTGTATGATCCTATACTACGAAGGGAAAATTCTAATATACATGGCTTAATTGAAGTGAATACCTTCCTTATTGAAGGAGTAAAGTAGACTAAAAGATCATGGCAATGTTAGCATATCTGCAGACCCGTTGAAACTGGTGTTGTTTGTGTGGTATTTTTTGGGGTTTACTCACTTTAGGAAATCGCCCTGGTCGCATTTTGCGGCTCTGCGATTCGCAAGGTCGGTTTCTTCGAGGACCTTCTTAATTTTCGACCTCACCAATTCTACAACTTTGCCTCTATACTTCTTCTTTCCTTGCTTCTTTGCGCTCCGGCTTTCATTCACGATCTCATGGTAGCCCCTTGGTAAGTCATCATCATCTACTCCTTCCAACCCTTCCATAGCATCGTTATCCGCCGCAACCTCCTCAGCCTCTCCACCCATTTCAACATCCCCGTCCCCTTCTTCCGTCTCTAGAGGAATATCATTCTGCGCACACCAAGTCTTATAATTTCTTTCAATAAGCGCCTGCACAGTCGACAACCCAAACACCGCTGAAATCGTCTTGTTCTTCCTGATAAACAATATCCTCAACATTCCATCCCACTCTTCATACGACACCGTCGGCCTCGGAACCTTAGGTTCAATCTTTACAACTGCGGATTCAACCTGCGGTGGCGGCTTAAAGTTCCCCTTCCCGACCTTCATCACATGCGTAACCTTCGACCACATCTGCACATTCGCAGACAATCTCGAGTAAAAAGCATCACCAGGTTGGGCCGTCAATCTATCCGCGAACTCCTTTTGAAACATGAGTACGCACATCCTGGGCGGTGTGGGTAATGCTAATAGCTTGAACACCAATGGCGATGAGATCTGGTAGGGGGTGTTACTGATGCAGACGTCGAAGTATGGAAGCTCGGTTTTGATGACATCTCCGAGCAATAGTTCGAGTTTTCGTTCGACCGGTTTGCCTTGTACTCGTTTTGTGAGCTCGGCAGTCATACGAGGGTCCATTTCTACGGCGACGACTTTGCGGGCGTTTTCAAGGATTTTCATGGTTAGGTTGCCGGTTCCGGGACCGACTTCGAGGACGACCTGGATGTATTATCATTAGCCATTTGTATTCTACTTTTTTTTTTTTTTTTTTTGAACTATTGTGAAATGCACACATCACTCTGCTTCAAAGCCGCTTTATCAATGATTCTATCCACAATACCCGGATTAATAAGAATATGCTGACCGAAATCCTTATTCATCTTGAAGATATTATGTGCTGTTCTCGCAGCGGCAGCGGCAGCAGGTGTGCCGGAGTATGGTTTCCCACCGCGACCGTTGGGTGCACCGGTACCGCTGAAATTTCGCTTTTTGGTCTTATCTTTCGGCATGGTTGTGAGTATTATTATTCGGCGGGAGAGGAGGAGTGAAGTAAGGATTCTATCCTGTGTCGTGGTACGTAACAGTGATGCGGAGGCTGTGGAGACGAATGTCATGCATTGGCGCTGGGGACTGGAATCGGTTTGCGGAGAGAAAGCTTTAAAATTCTGTGGTGGAGCTGGTTCGCTGGAAATAATTTTTTTTATGCGGCAGCTTAGCGATGGAGCAGGATCCTTGCACTGGCTGGGTTAAATCCAGTGTCTGGCTAGGGAATTGGAAGATGAAGATGAAATATGTTGAGTTATAAATAACTTGCTTAAAGATACTTGGGGCCCTTCGAGGCTACGCAAACGTACAGAGGGTTCTCCTCTATTATACTAAATCTGAGAGGACTCAAGCATTTAAATATCATGCGCCTCACGTGACGCCGCATATGTGGCTGGTGCACGGTGTGGCTAATTCAAGGTCTGCATTGAGACTAATTCGCGACCCATCTTCCATCTCAACCTTCACCACCCCATGACAACCACATCTCACCACCAAAACCGCGCCCAGTATGATGAACAAAAAGTCCTTCCTCCAAATGGAGGCGCCGGCCAACTACGTTGCAGGTCTCGGTCGTGGTGCTACTGGCTTCACGACTCGCAGCGACATCGGTCCGGCACGCGAAGGTCCCTCCGAAGAAGCCATCAAAGCAGTGCTTGCAAAGCGCGCTCAAGCGCTAGGACAAGATGCGCCATCTTCGTTCTCGAAGGATAAGAAGGAAGACGAAGATGATAATGATACGGAACGATATCAGGATCCTGAGAATGAAGTTGGGTTGTTCGCTGGCGGCACATACGATGAAGATGACGATGAGGCGGATAGGATATATGCTGCTGTAGACGCCAAAATGGACAAACGGCGGAAGATTCAAAGGTTAGCATCCCCCTCCTCTATATTACCCGGTTCTGTTTTTTCTTTCTATTATCGTCAATTGCTCCCCATTTGGAAAAACGTTATTCATCCGTAAATAATTTTCCTCTCTCAAAGAAACAGCCTTGCCGACGTATGATTTTTCTACTCTAAACAGGGAAGCCCGCGAAATCGCCGAACGAGACGAATACGAACGTAAAAACCCAAAGATACAACAACAGTTCGCAGACCTAAAACGTGGATTGGAAACCGTGTCGGATGAAGACTGGGCAAGTCTTCCTGAGGTCGGAGATCTTACAGGTCGAAATCGAAGAGCAAAGCAAAATCAGATTAAACGGTTCTATGCTGTTCCAGATTCGGTACTGGCCGGCGCACGAGATCAGGGTGCGATGGATACTACAGTTCAAGAAGACAATGCGGACGGAACGATGACCAATTTCGCGTCCATCGGTGCAGCTCAAAAGAAAGTCTTCGGCTCGAGATTAGATCAAGTCGCCGCTTCAAGTAACGACTCGGCGGGAGGATCTACGAATGTCGACCCGAAGGGATATCTTACCAGCTTAAACAACAGTGTCATCCAATCGATCACAGAGCAGGAGGTCGGCGACATCAAACGTGTACGGTCACTCCTCGACAGTGTTGTCAAGACCAATCCAAAGCACGCGCCAGGTTGGATCGCAGCCGCAAGAGTTGAAGAATACGGTAACAGAATCGTTCAAGCCAGAGTCATAATAGCCAAAGGCTGCGAGCACTGCCCAACAAGCGAAGACGTCTGGTTAGAGGCCATCCGCCTAAACGAATCTCAAAACGCCAAAATTATCGTTGCAACAGCGGTCAAGAATCTTCCTAAATCGATCAGACTATGGATCGAAGCTGCACGGCTGGAATCGGATACTCGTGCTAAAAAGAGGGTTATCAGAAAGGGCCTCGACGTCATTCCACAGTCTGTCCAGCTATGGAAGGAGGCCGTGAACTTGGAGGACGATCCAAACGACGCCAAAATCCTTCTAGCGCGTGCGGTAGAGTTAATACCCATGTCCGTGGAACTCTGGCTCGCCCTCGCCCGCCTGGAAAGTTACTCAAACGCCCAAGCAGTTCTCAACAAAGCTCGTAAAGCTGTACCCTCGTCTCACGAAATTTGGCTTGCAGCCGCAAGACTACAGGAACAAGAAGGGAAAGGCGACGCAATAGTATCCCAGGTCATGAAGCGTGCTATCAAGCAACTTTCCGACATTTCTGCCATGTTGAAGCGTGAAGAATGGATTGCCGAGGCGGAGAAATGCGAAGAGGAAGGTGCGATTTTAACTTGCCAAGCTATTATTCGAGAAACTCTCGGATGGGAGCTCGACGAGGACGACGATAGAAAGAAAACCTGGATGGAAGACGCTCAAAACTCCATCGGGCGAGGAAAATATGAAACCGCCCGGGCAATCTATGCCTACGCCCTTCGGGTGTTCTACAACAAGAAGTCGATCTGGCGGGCAGCCGCAGACCTCGAAAAGAACCACGGTACCAAAGAAGCATTGTGGGCTCTCCTCGAGAAAGCCACAGAGTCTTGTCCAACTTCCGAGGTTCTATGGATGATGCTTGCCAAGGAGAAATGGCAATCGAAGGATGTCGACGGTGCTCGCCGAGTTCTCGGATTAGCGTTCAAACAAAACCCCAACAATGAGGATATTTGGTTGGCAGCCGTGAAGCTTGAGGCGGAGAACAAACAATTCGATGCCGCTAGGTCGTTGTTGAAGACTGCTAGGAATGAAGCTGGTACCGCTAGAGTATGGATAAAATCCGTTGCTTATGAGCGGCAGCTAGGGGATATCGATGCTGCGCTGGAGCTTGTAAACGAAGGATTGGAGAAGTATCCAAAGGTAGATAAGTTATGGATGATGAAGGGACAGATCTACCAAGGAGAGAATAAACTACCGCAGGCGAGGGAAGCGTATGCTAGCGGGACCAAGGCATGTCCTCTTTCGGTTCCGCTTTGGATACTAGCTTCGAGGCTAGAGGAAGCCGCCGGCGTAGTTATCAAAGCCAGATCAATAATGGATAGAGCAAGGCTAGCGGTTCCGAAGAACCCGCAGTTGTGGTGCGAGTCTGTCCGAGTAGAACGGAGGGCAGGGAATCTCCAGCAAGCGAAGACCTTAATGGCGAACGCACTTCAACAATGCCCTAGCTCCGGACTACTATGGACGGAGCAGATCATGCACCTTGAGGGCAGATCGCAGAGGAAGTCTAGAATGGTGGAAGCGATACGAAAGGCAGAGAGCGATCCGGTGCTCATAGTTACCATTGCAAGAAACTTTTGGGCAGAAAGAAAGTTGGACAAAGCCGCTGCATGGTTCGAGAAGGCCATCGTGGCGGACGCAGATCAGGGAGATACGTGGGCGTGGTATTGGAAGTATTTGCTAGAACATGGAACAGAGGTATGTTGGCCAGTTTTTCGGGATAATGATAGAAATTGCGAGATTACTAACGAAGTTTCCTTGATGCAGGTGAAACGAGCGGATGTACTTTCGAAATTGTCGGTTACGGAGCCAAGACATGGTGAAATCTGGCAGGCGATCGCAAAGGCGCCGCAGAATGCGACGAAGACACCGGAGGAGATATTATACATGGTGGTGGAGAAGTTGGAATAGGAGCGGCGGAGGGGGGATAGTGTATAACTATGGGCGGTATTCATCTGATATTTTGCCATGATTTCTGGATATATTGATCTTTCTTTGACCAATCTTCTATTATCATGTACCATATATATAGGTTATAAGATTTAGCTATCACCGAGGATGGTTTCTCAGGAACCATTCAAAAAAATTTCCCATTGATATCCGAGCCTCGGGACTCTTGAGTCTGCGTCCTACCTAACCATATGCATTAATCAAACTCACAATCATAGTTATCGAGCGTATCTATCACCGGTCGAAGAAGTGAGAAGTTAATATATAAATTTAATATGTGCAAGTACTCGCGGAGCAAGCACGAGCCCAGCATCCCATACCTCCGAATATATATCTAATGAAAAGCCGATTTATGAAAAATAAAAAGAGTCTATGTTGTGATAATGTAATGTTCCTCCATCACATTTTTTTTGATTCCCATCCCAAGTGGCGGCATTTATCAAAACGCCGCTCAAACCAAACCCAGTGTAAAAAAAACATTATGGATGCAGTTGAGAAGTCAAAAATGAAGACTCGCTCAAAGGCACAAAAAAGGACAAAGTAAAGAATATGGAGGACAGAGAAAATAACTATTAAAAAAAGAAACCATGCCGCTGAAAAATCGCTTTTGTGGATCGCTTTGTTGCGCACCTTATCAGTCATTAAAAAAAAGTCTCCAAATCGTTTTTACCTCTTCAAATTCATAAAGGGGATAATTCGAAGTCGACATAGAAAAAGATGCAAATGAAGAGGTAGATTAAGCGTATGTGCCAGGACACTTTGCTCGCCATTCGCTGATTTTCTTTTCCACACGTTCGGGAAGCCAGCCGCTAACCCCAAGTTTCTTCCATTCGTCGTAGGTTCCGTCATTACGGAGCCGGCGGCCGTAGTTGAATTTTGGGGATAAACCACAGATACCGTCGCGGTAGTACCATTGGATACAGTTCTTTTCGTGGACCTCGCATGCAATTCGGCCTATGGCGGCAATTCTGTTAGTATCTGATTCGAAACGGGCTCTCAATGGTGACTTGATGAAGGGGTGCTTACAATTCCTTTCGCTGAGAATGGAATTCTTTTGCCAGTCCAGTGCTCCATCTTGTTTGACCTTGTCTTTATTCCACTCGGTCTCCTTCCAACTCCGGTTGTCCCAGCCAACCCTCCTCGCTGACTGCGTCATCGTCCCATCGTCGTCTTTCTCAGGCACCCGGGGTAGCTTCCTAGCGATAAAGTAGTCGTACATATCCCTGAACAGTATATTCTTATACTGTTTCAAATCTTGGCTTCTAGCCTCCCTGGGCATATTCGAGAAATCCCATTCTTTGAATCCGCCTTCATGCTCTTCTGTCCACCCTTCAGGTCGCCACTGATCCATTCCAGTCTTTTTCAACATGTACTGTTCGAAATCCCAGATCTCCTGCATATCCTCGGTTAAAACGTGGTGTAGCGTGCCGATTGCCGAACAAAAGTTAGACTCGTGGTATGGGATCGACCACCACGTTTCACCCTGATACCATGGCCACTTATGCTTAACCGTTACACCCGCGCGATCGGTCATTGCCTGCCCGAGGACTAGATCTCCACAGCAAGACGAAGATGCGAGCTTTGTGTAATTACGTTCGAGGTCGAGGAGGAAGGTTTCATCGAAGAGTTTATCTTGGGGGATGAGCTTGCGTAGGGCGGCTTGGTTGATGAGGTATCCGGATCCGCCGTGGCCAAAGGGTACGTTGTTGAGTAGCGCCATTGAACCCCAGTAGATAGGAGAGTGGATGGGATCATGTTTACGGGAGAGGTCCATAAGGTAGGGGAACCAGTTGCTGGAGATTAAGCTTGTGTCGCCATCGATGAAAAGGTAGTAGGAAGCACCGGGGAACTTTTGGTAAGTTTCGATAAGAATTGGAACCTATCGAGTATATTCATGTTAGCCTTCATACGGTCCTGCGGTGATATTATATTATATCATGGACGACAGTCGCCGTTGAGACTATCCAAGCGATGCTTGGTTTAAGAATCTACGATTCGATATATGGGAAATCGAGCATTTCGTACATTCTTGAACTTATCTAACGCCCAGCCTTCCTTCAAATCTCCCATACTGCCATCCGTATCCGAAAGTCCATCATTTTGAGCTTGTAGCTCCTGGAGCTTCCTCCAGTACTTCAAACTGCTCCCGGCCTCATCCGCAGAAACGCGTGCCAACGCATCTGCAACCTTGATGTCGCCAATTTTTGACTTGAGGTCGGAGTAGACGAGTGTATTCGGAAAATTCGGTACAAAAGTCAAAAGCTGAATCGGAACTCTAGAATGAATAACCGTAGCACCGGTTTTTATCGAAAGGACGATATCATGCATCGGAGGACCTCGAACTGGGATGTTTGTATTTTTCTGAAGCAGTGCATTTGTCCCAGAAGGTCCGACAAGGGCGGTTCTAGTGACAATGACGGTCTCTGTCGCAACTAGAGGACCAGGACCAAATCTATCCGGAGGAGGTCCATCATGGAAATGACGAGGGGCGGCCTGCGAGCCGTATCCGAACAGATAGTAGGACTGGATGCACAGCACGACCAGGATGCAGACGAGCAACGGAGACCGTCGCAGAGGGTTCGATGCTGGACTGGCCAACATAATGCGTCAACGCCTTGCCGCTGGCTTGGCTTGGCTTTCTATTTTTTTCGGGTAGGACTGGGGACTAGTGGGTAAAATCGGCCTGGGATATCAGCATCGGATTATTTGGTGTCGCGAATAAGTCATGCGGTGAACAAGCTGATGGATATTATTTTAAATCCGTGTCAAGCAAAGAAGAAAAAGGTGGAGAGAAGAAGAAGAAGAGTAAGAACCAGGGGATCGAAAGGGATATAATATCAAGCAGAGCTTGCTGGAATTGAACTAACTGGGGATCTGTCAGTTAATAATGCGGTTGGAGTGATAATGTTACTTCCTTGGTCCTGTTATGTTGCATTCATGTCGACAGGACAGGAGGTGGTGGTGGGCCCTGCTGGGAATTGCCTATAACACCAAGCCAAGCTAAGATACCGATTCGATGTCAAGAACGAGAGTTAGAAATGAAGAATGAATAACAGATCCTCAAGTATCCAACCAACTTGAAAGTCAAGAAGAGGAATGCTGGGTTTAAAGAGAGAATGAAGAGACTTCCATGGGGAAACCACCGTCCCAAAGACGCACTCTATTATGTCGTCCCATAACTTTCTGGGACTGCTAGCCCTACAGTAAGTACAGCCTCATAGCCTCATCCTATGCTCCGTAGCGCCCCTCTCGAACCTTCCGTTCGATGGGATTCCCCTGCCCAGACACTCGATTCCGAGTTTGCAGTTCGCCATGCAATCCCACGCTTGCATGTCTATTTCTGGCGAGACAAAACACTGGGACAAGTGCAAGTACCAATAGGCACATGGATTTAAAAAAAAAAAAAAAAAGGGGGGTTACGCGGGTGGGTGGCCGGGCTCGATACAAACTGCCCGATATCACGCTTTCTTGTCACCCGCGTCGACGGGTAACGAAATTCTGCTGTTTCGTTCTTTTTTTTTTTTTTGCTTTATATCCCTCCTTATACCCGACTGTTAAGGAAAGATTTTCGTATTAGATTTATAAATTTAATTGACGTCAAAGTCAACCACATCATGCAAGAAGCGTAGGATCAAACTTAGATCTTCAAATTCGAGATCGGCTTTGTTAATATAATGCTGATTGTCGGTTGGGCCAAGGGTATCAGACCTTGTCAGTCCTGATGAATCTTCCCCCGAGAAAAAAATTGGTTCTTAAAAAACGAAGAAAAAGGAAAAAGATAAACGGGAAGGGCCGATTCTGATGCGCTCCCAAGAGAAACTTGCATATGCCCTGTAACATGCCTTCCCGAATAGTAATTAGAGAAACATGCGAAATATAAACCCCTCAAAAGCTTGGAAATTCGTCAGTCGATCAGAAATTTCAAAGAATCGATAGGTTCTTTGGATTTGGTAAGATCTCTTTGCTAACGACGCTCAGACCGAAGACGAATATCCCTTTTAGCTAGATTAAAGACAGGGCAACCAATCAAGGCAAATCCGAATAGGAATTTGAAGCGTGCCGAGTCAGAGGATATGCACCTGTTCGTACGTTGGAACGAAGCCGTAGTCGGCGAGAGGCGTGCGGACCGAACGCCTAGCAAGGCTACGGTGAGATATAAAAATATGGGATCAAAATGCTCAAAAGACAACTTCAACGAGACGAATAAATCCAACAATTAGAACAACATTTTAGAAGTATAACAGTTAGTATCTTGGATATCACCAAAGGTTTCTTTTTATACTATCCCATTTGGGGATATGGTTCATAGTGCTCCGAAGACTAGTGATATCTGGTATTGGGAGGAGGCCAACATCGAATTCTGAATTCCTATATATCTTGTCGCTAGTTTCAGTAGTGGGGTTCGTTAATCCGGACACTTGCGTATTCATGCGCAGGGGTAGGGTTCGGACCCGAGACCTTGAAAGGTTCGTTCTCTTCACATTTGTCCTACATTTAACAACCTTAATTGTTCGATAGTCAAGGATTCGAAAGGAAAATTTTTATCGGAAAGAGTCCAGGGGTTGATAATATAAACTTTGGGGTTTTAGCTGGTTATATCGACATGCACATAAAACTGCGTCCCGGCATATGTGTCACTGCTCTGACCATGCAGGACGATACCCTCACGAGGCTATCGAATCATCGGTTAGTTAACTGGCTGTTCGCCTTTTGTGTTAAAATGCTGGTAGAACTTACTGGTGAAAATTGTCTGAGCTTCACGCCACCTTCCGATAAAACGTCTGCCGTCTATAGTCACACGTTAGTAGACACACTTTTGAGCAGCTGATAATGATAGACAAACAATACCTTATTATCCATGCTATAAGCTTGGCTATATACCACCTCCGATATCCCGACTTGTGCAATCTTGACACTGCACGTCAAGCATGGGCAGCTAATGCGATATCAGCATTTTTATATCAAATAGCCTTGTTAGAAATTCAAAACTCACGTATCACAATATAATATCGACCCCTTCCCGATCCTTTCCCTTCCTGCCTCCAACAATGCATTCTCTTCTGCGTGTAGACACAGACATGTCGATAACCCCGAGCCACCCGCTGACGCACTATTGCACCTCGCACCTACCAAAAACCACCAATTATTAGCCAAAAATCCACCTTATGATACTCCACCAAGCCAGCTAGATGATGCATACACCCCCCATCGTTGCAATTCGTCAGTCCCCTGGGTGTACCATTATACCCAGTACTGATAACCCTTTTCTCCCTAACCAAAACACACCCAACCCGTCGTTTCATACAATTACTCCTCTGGGCAGCCAAGTTTGCCAATTGCATAAAATACGCATCCCAAGTAGGTCGTAACCGTGTTTCATCGACTAAATCTATCGATTTCAGGTTTTTGTGAAATGTGTCTATGGATGTGGATGGGTTTAGAAGGTGTAAGGTGGCGCGGACGAATAGTGGGATTAGACCGGTTTCTGGGTCGAACATGTGCTTATCCGCCTTTTCGACAAAGGTCTCGAGGGTTGGGGTGGGTAGAGGAGGGTTATACGTTTTGCACCTATATAAAAAATGAGAATACGTTAGAATTTCACGATCATGGTACAACTATGCTATAAATGAAGATCGATATCATACTTTTCGATATACCGCTTCCACCGCACCACGATAGGTGCATCCACACTAACAAGGATAAAGAACGGTCTCTTCAATAGAATATCGAGCATCTCTTCATTTGATATATCCGTCGTAACAAACCTTTGCTGCCATCTTGCTGTCACATACTCGAGTAACTCCTCCATCGTCGAAAATGTAAGGTTTCCATTATCTGGGAAGTTTGTGACTACGGTATCAGTGGCAGAACTACCGTCTTCTTTCGGTATCGGGGTAGTCGTAGGTGCGGCCAGCCGCAGTATTTGGAACCCATATGTCTCAACGAGGAACTTCGCGACAGTATGCTTGCCAGCACAAATGGCTTGTACCAACCGGTTTAATCAGCTGGACGTCTTTATTCCTGCGAGGAAAATCAACTTACTTCCACACAATCCAATGAACATTGTTACCAAAATTACTCAAATACCGAAATCTACAAGACCCCCTCTCTATCGACACCGAAATGAAAGAATAAAATTCGTGAAAGTCAAAAATGCGGAGAACCCGTGCATGAATGGAATGCAATGCAGAACCGAGAACGAGTTTGGTGTTGGGTCGCCTGTCCCGCCACGTTTTTTCGGCCGACAAACCAAGAACTCTACATATCTTTGTCGCAAATTTTCCTCAAGCTTCCAAAACCACATCTCCAAATTACATCTACCTCACCCCACGCCATCGTGGACCTCAACCACCCACCATGGTCCGAAAACTCAAGCATCATGAGCAGCGGTATGCTGGCATATTTTCCTTTACGCCATAAATCCTATACTAATTAAAGAAATCTAGGCTCCTCCGCAAAGTCGATTTCTTAACATGGAACTCCGACGACAATCATCGCGAGCATGATATCATGCGCCGCTACCACATCCAAGACTCAGCGACATACCACAAGTACAACAAACTATGCGGCTCGATCCGACAACTAGCACATAAACTGGCACAACTCCCACCCGAGGACGAGTTCAGGAGGAAACACGAGGATATGCTACTAGAAAAGCTCTTCATAATGGGAGTGCTGAATAGTAAAAGCAAGATGAGCGATGTGGAGAATAAAGTCAGTGTGGCGGCATTCTGTAGAAGGAGGTTACCGATTGTTATGACGAGGTTAAGAATGGCGGAGAACGTACCGGCGGTGAGTCGCCTCCGAAGATTGGGTTTACTAAAAGGTTGAGAGCTAACGGGGATATAGGCTGTCAAATTCATCGAACAGGGCCACGTTAGAGTCGGTCCGGAGGTTGTAACCGATCCGGCGTTCTTGGTCACGAGAAACTTGGAGGACTTCGTTACATGGGTCGATTCATCGAAGATCAAGCGCAGCATCATGAAGTACCGCGACAAGGTCGACGACTTCGATCTTTTGTAGGAAACTACCTCGATGTTATGCTATATATCACGACTGGCAGCGGGCGTTGGCGTTCCAGGGACTGTATAATATGCACCATGTACAAAAGCGAATTTCAAGTTCATTTAACACTCAAAAACACGTCACTATATCTTCCCCGAGAAGACACCATATTAATTGATAACACACTCGCTCACAAAAGAATACCCAGAAGAGAAACATCAGACAACCTCACTTGCCGTGATAACATTGGCCACTTCAAAAAAGGGAAGGACGCAAAGAAAGAGGCAGGCTAGACGTCCAACAGCCCCCACAGATTCTGGAATTTGGGTTTCTTCGCCGCCTTTTGATGGGTGTCCAACTTCTCGAGAATCATCATCATCAACCCTTTCTCACGGTCTCGGACCTGTGCCTCGTCTAAAAACCCACGGTTCCCATCCGGGGCGGTGTCCAAGTCCTCTGCTGGGATGTATGTCTTGTCAGTGATAACACCGGAAAGAATACACATAGCCTCCACCTTTTGCAGCAACCAGTCGTTGTATCTAAGTCCATCTCGCCATTCTGGCGCAATAGCCTTGTGGCCGACATAGCCACCGACGAGTGCGCCCGCGACAGCACCATTGGTATCTGCGAGTATAGGTTAGAAAACCCGAAGTTTTAACAATATTCAAAATAGTTAGAAGACTTACCAGCATCACCACCCATCATAATCAACTTCGTAATAACACTCTTAAAATCATCCTTCCCCGACATTACCCTCCTCAAACACCACACCGCTGACCCCAGCGCAATATATGTATATCCCAATCGCCTATCATCAACTATCATCCCATCTTTCTTATCATTATACATCTTCTTCGGGCTAACCTTGCAATAAGCATCGTACTCCTCCCTATCAAACTTATAGTCAAGTTCATTCCCATCCTCATCTTTCAAAATATGCTCCTTGGCATACGCATCCGTCCACGCCCATGCATGATCAAGATACCCATCAATCATTTCTTCGGATGTCAATTCCCCTTTCAGCAACGCACGTAAAATACCAACAACGGCTACACAAGAAACCAAACACCTTGGATCCGCGTGAGTGACTATGGCGATATCAACGGCGGCTTGGTATGTTTCCTCGAGAGTTTTGTTGATAAACATAGGTGCAATGATAGATGTACGCATCACTGCGCCGTTTGCTGCATTGACACACTTTGTATTCACCCAACGACCCTTTGAGACTCCCGCGGGATCGGAGAGGAAGTCCGTGTGTGTTACTACCATGCCAACTGTATTTCCGATTCCAAGGGGTAGTCGGTCAAGTGCGCGGAGCCCCATTGCGATCCAGGTGTGGAGACGGGAGGCAAAGTCCTTTTGTGTGAGGGTTCCGTTGTTGTGAAGGTATGAGAGGAGGATTAGAAGCATTTGGTCGGTGTCGTCGGTCCAGGCTCTGTTATGATTTTTCCGTTAACATAATACATTTTACTCACCGAGAACCTCATTTACATGACAATCTTACCTTTCTTCGAATCTTGCTCTATGCCTATCGACATATAGAGGAGTAGCTGGTTCGGTGAGTCGGAAACTGGCTTTTGGGTATACCATCTGCGCCTGGGTTCCACTCAGAAATTCTAGATTGTCAATCGTCAGATGTCGACGATCCCTAAAACACGAAAACCTAAAAAATATTATTACCTGTATAGAGCCCAATTGTGTCACCTAGGGCATTTCCAATGGCAATTCCCTGGATCTTATCGACCAAGACATCTTTTGACAAACTGGCTGGAGCAGCGGCTGTAGACGATGGTGCAGCCATTGTTGTTCTAGATTACACCAAGAGAAATTGAGTAAGGCGGAAGGCAAAGTCGATTCGAAGCACCCTTGAATTAAGAATATAATTACAAAGCAATATATTGGAGCGAGCTGATCCTGGGATCTCCCTCGTGGTATTCTAGCGAACTCGTGGTGATCTTGTGATTGTGTAGACGAGATTTTGTGTTGTCGCAGTTAAGATCCAACAAACTAGGGAAATCGAAATCGAAATCGTGAATCCGCCGCGCGAATGAGAAAAATTATTCTAGGACTTTGGTAGAGGCGGATGATGTTCTTTTTAACTACTTCCGTAGTTATCCGTATCCGGAACTAAGGGAGGGGAAGAGGAATAGGAACAAGGTCTACGAAGGAACCTAACGTTGGGGACACGCGGAGGACAGTCATATACTTTTTCGAGGTCGTGTAACAAAGAGCATTGATCGGATCGAATCATACACGATCGAAGGATCCAAACTGAAGCCTTGTAGCGGCGGGATTTTAGAGCTATCGATAGTCAAGCACTCAAGCCGCCTTATGCCCGATGTGCAGCCTTGATTGTGTGTTTTTTAGTCAATGTTGGCACGTTGTGGAGGCGGGGTTGCGATACCGTTTCCCTGTTGGGGATTCGAATATTCAATTGTGCGTTTTGGTAGCCTCACGTTAGCGTTAGGATCTATGGATTCGATCTAGTATGCATTTATTCACAGCCTAACCAGCGATAGCTATTTCATGTCCGCCCAGATTATATAGCTGGATCTGACCGAGGCTCTCGCTTTTGGGATTTCCATTTTTCCCCAGCTCTGTTATGAAATCCAGGCGCTTTCATGTTTACGGGACGCCGCACCAACGGGAACGGAACGAGGCAGATCTGGAGCAGTCTGTGATACCGATACATGCAGACACACAAACCAACAATCTACATATACATGCCGATACCCGTCTTGCAGGCATGTTGGGTCTGAGCAATGGAGCAGGAAAAAAGCTTGACTCATGCCACCAAGTCTCAGAACATTTTGACTTTGCCTTTGCCGTGGGAACGACACGACCGTTACCGCTTATGCAGGCGCCCATGGCGGATCGTAGAACAATCAGTTAGCACCGCTTTGTCGAAAGTAGAATCTCCTGCAGACGGCCCTTTCGCCAACGGATGGTTAATATCTTTGACAGTTGCGTGGACATACCCGCCGACGTCGAACGTTGTTTTTCTTCTAGGTGCGAATCTGGACGTTGAATCAGGAGAGGATAAGAAAACTTAAAATGTTTGAGATTTGGTAGGAAGGGGTTTCAGAACGAGCAACCGCTCACTCTGATTAGTCGACTGCCCCTTTGGCCCTTCCCGAGCAGGAGGCGAGATTTTTCTTCGCTCAGGGGATGAGGAACAAACAACATTTTTCGGGAAAAGAAAAAGTTGTGAGCTCACAGGAGGATTCCGAATGATTGTGATCAGATCATATGCGGCCATAGCCGTTCTGTTGGAGATACGGAGGAAGAAATTGCTTCGATATTTCGGTTCGCGATGTGATCGGTCTTAATAAGTGTTACCAAAATTAACCCTTCCACTTGGCACGAGATTCCTTTCGCTGCAGGTACAAGTTCGTTGTACCAGGCTCAAGCCTTTTTGCACTGCCGAAAGAATTTTGGCTCGGAGACTTCTTGGGTGGTGGCTATGGGTGTGGTGCAAGCTGAGAAAATCTGGCGGGTGACGACAAATGGGGAATGTCTGGTGCAAGGGTCCAGCTATTTTTTGCATCAAAATCGACCAGGTTCCCAGATATGATGGAGGACCCAAGCAAAGTGACTTCAGACATGCGAGGGAAATTGACTACGATGTGACTTGACATTTTGGTTCGGGCAGGGATGTAGGATGTTTGAATAGATTGATACCGTAGATGTGCATGTCATCGGGGGAGGCCACGCATACCTGTTCATGATGATGCATGTATGATATCGTGAGGAGGGCCCACAAGGACGTTTTTGAACGGTCGATTATCCCGTCTACACAGTACAAGCTTTCCCACAAGGTGGTATTCGAAGGAAGGTTCGAAGCAAGCTGCATCTCGTGCAGACGGCTAGAGAGCCGGAGACGCCTAATGATTGGATTGCGCCAGATGGAACCCACTAGGATTGTCAAGTACTAGATTCGTTCCCCGGTAGGGAAAAGGTCGCTAAATCGAGGACCAGACAGCCCTAAGCCAGAGAGTGATGGGTCAGGTCCAAGAGAGGCCCCGGGATATGATATTGCTTCTTCTTATTCCCCTTTGTACGCAGCTTCACATTTTTCTGGCCAAACCCATTTTCTCTTTCTTGTTCATTCGTTCCCTTGTTTTTTTCCACTTCCCAATCAACCAAAATACTTTTTTCCTTTCAATTCTCGTTCATTTTGTGTATAGAAACATTCGTTTTCCTTTTCTCTCTCGTTATTTCCTAGTCATTTCCTTATTATAGCCTCTTTGCATTTGGTGTTTCAATCTGCACATATTTTCTCCCTTCATTCGCCTGTATCTTGACTTCTCATCGACGGCAGGCTCCTGGATTGTTGGAATTGTCAGAGTAGAACTTGGGACTCGGAGACAGCTTGGACTTCTCTTGGGCCACCTTCTCCTGAATCCTCTCTTACATCAGTAAAGTAATTGCACCCAGAGCTGGATTCGTAGAAACTTACCATCTCAAATATCACTCGCCCCCCAAATCCCAATCAGCAGGTTGCGAGCCATCGACGCATCAAAATAGAAGTCACCGCCTCACAAAGAATCGGGTAACTGCAAGCCCACCTGCCCGATCCATTCATTTGCATAGGGCTGCCCTGTGAAGAAGAACGAGAAGCAACAGAGCAAAGACAGTTGCTGGTGTCGCACACCCGTCCCAGGACACGGCCACACCGCTTGCCCACTTGGACCTGTCGGCTATAAAAATCGCCTGCCAAGGTTTACGGCTGAGAACAGCTTTAGCGTTTTTTTCCAGGTGTTTGGCTCTGTCCTTCTTTTATATATTAAAGAAAGTTGAAAGATCTTTCTGCTTGTCCAGGGCCCTGTTGTGCTTTATGATCGTTTAGATCTCTTGAGCTTTTCTTGTGGGTTGTGACATTCGACGTTACGAATCTCGATAGTTGGGTTTCCTCGACAGTAGTTCTTCCCCTGTGGAAGTCTCCTCAAACCAACCTCATTCCGACATATATCCACCCTCGACATCACCGCATATATACGAGGAGCTTGTTGGTGGATCTAGGCCCCTTCATCCCTCTTTTTTCCTTTTCTATTTCTTTCCTTTTCAACTACATGCGACAAAAAATAAAAATCAACAACGATGTTACGATTATCTAGAGTATCGCTGTTTTCAGCACTTGCACTCTTCGGTGCCCTGCGGGTCCAGGCTGCCAACGATGTTCTCTCAACAAGTGGATTCGCGTCATGCGGTTCCCAGGATTCCGATATCGTCGTCCGAAACTTTATGGTCGAATACGACAGATCAAATATGACTGTCAAGTTCAATGTTGCTGGAGAATCGAAAGTACGACAGGAGGTTACTGCGGATTTAGTGGTTACAGCTTATGGCAAGGAGGTTTACCGAAGATCTTTTGATCCTTGTGAAAATGATATTGCCCTTCTATGTCCAGGTATGGAATTAAAGATGACATTCTAGATTTTAGATGGATACTAACATGATGATATAGTACCCGCTGGGAACTTCTCTGCTACTGGAAACCTTCCCATTCCTCAGGAGTTCGCCGACCAGATTCCTGCCATTGCATTCACCATCCCGGATCTCGACGGTTTGGCTAAACTAGAACTAAAATCAAAGACCAATGGAACCGATGGTGGTACAACCCTCGCTTGTCTCCAGTCCAGTGTTAGAAACGGAAAGACTGCTGAACAACCTGCTGTCACTTGGGTCACCGCTGGTATTGCCGGAGCAGCAGCTATTCTCGGATCTATCTCGCTCATTTCTTCGGCTGCCGGTCTTGGAGCCGGTGGTTCCAGCGGCGGTTCCAGCGGCCCTTCGCCAAACGTTGTCGATGTTGTCCTCTGGTTCCAGTTTGTCTCCACCAATGGCATGTTGAGTGTCAACTATCCTCCAGTTTACAGAGCTTTCACAAAGAACTTTGCTTGGTCGACCGGTTTGATACCATGGAATGATATGCAGCGTAGCATCGATCAGTTCAGATCCAAGACCGGAGGAAATGTTACCAGGTCTTCCTTCGACCTTTTGAGGAATACGACTTTGGTTTATACCTCTGACGTTTCGAGCTCGAGCCTGAAGAAGCGTGCTGTCGACCTTTGGGACACTCTTCTCAAGAGAGCGCCACTTGATTTGGAAACCAGCGTCAATGGAACCACTCTTGGTTCATCCTCCGCTAGCAACGACGATCAAGAAAGCGGTATTATGAAGCAGGTTCACGGTATTGAAGCCTACGTCGAGACTTTGTCTATTCCAAACACCAATACCTTCATGACCGTCCTCCTCATCTTCTTGATTGTGCTTGCTGGTGTCGCCGTCCTCATCTTACTCTTCAAGGTCATTTTGGAACTTTACTGTCTCTGCGGAAAGTTAAACAAGCCACTTACCAGCTTCCGAAAGAGATACTGGACATTCCTTTTGGGAACCATGGTCCGAATCGTAAGTTGTATTTTTCCATGAAACAAAATAAAATCTCAAGTTACTAACTTTGTTTACAGATCCTCCTCATGTATGGTATCTGGGTCATCTACTGCCTCTACCAATTCAAGCGGGGGGATTCCTGGGCTGCCAATCTTCTTGCAGGTGTCACTCTCGCCATCTTCACTGGTGTCTTGGGCTTCTTCGTTTTCCGAGTTACCAAGCTCGCCAAAAAGGCCAAGAAGCTTGAAGCCGAGGGTGGTGAAAAGCTTCTCGAAGACAAGGGTAACCTTCGCAAGTACGGTCTCTTCTATGACCAGTACAAATCTACATTCTGGTGGATGTTTATCCCATTCATCGTCTACCTCTTCGCCAAGGGTGCAATCATTGCTCTCGGCAGTGGAAACGGTCTCGTTCAGTCCAGCGGCCAACTCGCCTGTGAACTCATTCTCTTCGCTTTCCTCGTTATCGGCCGTCCTTTCAACAGCAAGGCCGGAAATGTCATCAACATTTTCATTGCTGTCGTCCGTATCATCTCTGTCGGTTGCGTCTTAATCTTCACCGAACAGCTCAGAATCTCCCAAACTACCACCACGGTCACCGGTGTCGTTCTCATCGTCGTCCAGTCCCTTCTTACCGGCCTCCTCGCCATTCTCATCGCAGTCAACGCCATAGTAATCTGCTGCAAGACCAATTACTACACCAAGAGCCGTCACAACCGTGAGAAACTCGCCGAGGAAGCTAAGATCAGGGAAGCATTCAACCCTCACGACCGACGAGTCTCTATCATAGGCTCCAACACTTTCGGAAACTATAATGACGGCAAAGGAAAATACCAGCCAACTCCCACTCGTGACGAGTTCCATTTGGATGAGATGTACCCACCACCACGCGGTGCATATATGCCACCACCACATGATCGTGATGGCTCGCCAGTCCCACACCCCCCACACCCATATGGTAGGGAAAGTCACGAACGATCATTCAGCAGTGAGCGTCAAATGGACTACGTCAACAACAGCCGACAGAGTCTGATAGGAAGTGCAGCTCCAATGAGCCAACAACCGACGCTCGACAACCGGTTTCCGCCAACATCCTACGATGAATACCGCGGGAACCAAAGGTGGTAAATCGCAGTATGTATACCCCTGAAAAGAAAACCAGAGTTACAGATTGAGTCCCAATTATATCCCTCGGCGTTCTTGGTTTACTCTTCCTTATACCACTACTACCTGTTCTCCAAAAAATCATTTTTTTTGCATATTATTCTCCAGTAGCAGAATACATTACATCCCATACAAGGAACAAAAGGAGGGAACAGTTATTTTTTTTTTCTTTGCTGCTTACACTTCATACATTTTTGTCTTTAGCATTTTTAGCGGAGTTTATTTTTTTGATTATATTTTTTTCTCTTCATAACCATCATTGGAATTCATAATTTCTAAGCCTGACTCTCCCATCCTTTCGTCCTCACCCAATGCCTGAGAAAACATAGCCTCATCCTGTACCACCCTCCATCCGTAACCCCCTTTCTTTCATTTGTACATCGTCACCATTTTTTTTTTAGATAAACCAAAAAAGATTTAATACAATCCTATAAAAAATCCCGAAAAAAAAAAACAAAAAAAACAAAAAAAAAACCCCCTCATCCATCTAGACCCTAAAAAATTGAAGAAAAATAAGAAACTCAACAAGCCACACCCGTCTGTACAGCCTCAAGGCCAGCCGACGCATGTAAACGTCACGTGTTTCATGAATATACCGTTGCAAGATGGATGTAGCCCCTGCGTTAGGAATCGATTAGCGCACTGCCCTTATATAATACGTCATATTCCCCAAGGTTTTGTTCAAAACAACCGAGAGGTTTAAGACGGCGTTTTTTTCCTCGTGGCGGGTGGGCTTTCCCGATACGAAAGTTGTTGGGGTATCCATGGTCGTGATAGATTGCTTGATTATACTATGCAGGGTCTTAAGCTATCTAAGCGATTTAGATATGTTTTCCCTTCTATTTTTTAGACACTCGTACCCAATTAGGCCTGTAGACATCTTTGGGTTTGGAATACGTTCGACCTTCCTAAGTTAATGCTGCACAAACCAACAAGAAATATTAATACAATATGCTACATCGTCAATGCATTAGGAAAAAGGTATCACAGAATCTCCGCCTCGAGCGTTTGGATTCGAGGCTTTAGCCGCATGTCAAAGCAACGGAACAAACTACCGTAAACCCCAAAACCTTCCTCGATAACACCTTAGGAGATGCATCGATAAGCTTTGATCTAACGGGATTAGACCGTGATGAGACTGGACTTGCATCTGAGGTATACCGATGCTATATTATACTAAATTTAAACTCAATTCACCCCGCACCATCTCAGAAGAAGGGTTCCTACAGAGTAAGCTATAAGACACTGTCTCAGTCCTAGGGCCCTACGGGCCTCGTACCTAGACATTTCAAAGTGAGGATGACTCTGCCACAAACAAAAAACTTAAACGCCCTCAGTGTTACCTCTAGGCCAGTTTACTTCATGTGAATTCATCTTAGGAAAGAATTGCCCTCGATACGTTTTAATATCTTGAAATACGAACGAAATGGTATTGATATATATGGGCAGATAGAAGCCCCTAATTTATGTCCCGAATCGTGCGAGACTATCCCGAAATAACGTAGATACATACTCAAGTGTGTTACATGATAGAAACGAAAGCAGTGTCAAGGAATTCAACAAGGCCGCAATAGTAAGCATAACTTTGTACCTTCGAATTTCCAAACCCGCAGTTTTCTCATGCATCAGCTGTAGCTTATGCACTGTCATCCTCAGGAGCGGCCTCACGTTTAACCTTTTCGCTTTCGCTGTCGTCGGTATCTCACTTGGCCTTGTAGTAGCCGTCTTCTGGAGTGTTGTCTTCAACGTTGATTCCAGAGTCTCCCTTTTCAGGTGTAGGCTCCGGTTTCCCAACGGTAACGGTAACAGTAACGGGGTCGGGTGCGGGAAGAACTTCAGGTTCAGGATAGATGACCTGGAAGGGAACACAGCCACCGAAGGGACCGTTCCTGAAATCAAGGATTAGCGAATATAGCACCACAGCTATGTGAGCATTAGGGATGTATACTTACGTGGCAAAGTTCTCGCAACGGAGGGTGCAAACGTTCTTTACGTTACCGTATTGCGCTTTGCATTTAACATCTCCCGGTATTCGGACTCTCAGAGTGTGACGCTTGTTGTTTCCAGAGGCCCAGACGGACTTCCATTTCTCCTTGCCGGCGCCTGGGCCTGGTTGCATGTCAGTTTCAAGCCAAGAGCCGAACTCTTTGCCGGTACCAGATTCATCCAATCGACATCTGTGGTAAAAAAAAAACAATCAAACCTAAGAAACTATCATCGATTACAAAGGGGATTATAGGGGAGCTTACCTGAATGGACCAGCTCCGTCGGCATTCACTTGCCAGGTTGTGATCTGAACCCATCCACCAGGAGTGGCCTGAGCGATTTGTTCTATTGATGCGAATTTATAATTAAATTTTAACACCTAGAAATTGGGGTTATATGTAATATAACATACTTCTTGCTGCAAACTTAAGCGTCTCCGCACCAGTCTGAATATAAGCCCCTGCAGGAACCGGGCCCTGAAAGAAGTTATAGTTTACGAAGTTTCCGTGGTTATAACCTTTGGGGGGTCTGACGGGTCGCGCGATGGTTTTACCGTTGATGACCCCATTCGATGCAAGATAGTAGTCTTCAATCAACTTAAGACTGGAGCCGCAGCCCTGTTCCATCCACATACGCTTTCTCTTCTGCTTGTGCCACTAGCTCTTACAGCAAGCCGGGACAACCGGATCACTAAAGGTGATGACATCGTATTGTCCAGGGTTTTGGCGACCTCCGTGGTTTTTCACCGCAAGACCCTCCCAGTGACCAAGTTTCACACCTCTCACGAGACTGTAGTCTCCAAAAGCTTCGATGAAACGAACGTGGGCGGATACTACGTCGAGTTCCGAGATGGTAGCCAAGACGGCAAAAGCGACTGCTGGAGAGAATTTGAAAAGCATTGTGAGAGATAGACTCAAGTCAGAGTATAAGGATCGTAAGCGAAAGTTTGATAAACTTTCTTGCAACGCCGTTGAGGCTAAGAAGTTGGATTGATGTCGACTGGGGCAGCGGGTGCTGATGAGGAAAGAGAGGTGTGCGGTAGAAGGCAGGATGAGGGCTTATATAGGGTTTGTGACATGCCGATTCATGAAGAGATGGTTGACGACACCCAGTGTATGTAGATGCAGCGTCAATAGCATGGTCCGTATCGTAGCATGGCAGTTCGCGGCGCCCGCAGCCAACGGGCTGTACAAGCCTGCATAATCGATCCCGGTTCTTTCTTGACTGTATGAAATGAGATACTCCCATCCTTGCAGCTAGGTTGAGCCGAGATAATTAAGTTTTCCAAATCATCTATACTTCTCCAAGAAGACCAGTTAGTCTGTACGAACGGGATGTACCGAAATATCGGGTCCGCATGGTATTTTCGAGTTAGTTTAGGCGCTGTTCTATTTAGCTCTCACTCAGAATTGTGTTGTGGAAGTGTTATTTTCATCCTAGAAGCTAGAAGGACTAGTTCATCATCTGATGGGTTGGAACATTCGAGACAATGTTTTGTATATGTAGGGTCTATCACTTAAGTATGTGGATTGCACTAGCATTAACTACAAGCGACTGGACACTTCGAGTCTAGAAAATATTGATATCTTTTCTATAATAGTGTGAGGCTGCAAGGCATTGATGGCAAGCCATGGCTGCACAATCTGAGCAGGTGGATAATATAATCTTTAAGCAGTTCCTGGCGTAGCCGGGGTCGTTCTCATGTTCGCGAAGCCATGTGCAGAATGTGGCAGATTTAAATCTACCAGCACGATTGAACAGGTCCGGATATACAGATGTCTGGAGGACACTATAGGCCAGCAAAAGGATGCTAAACTCCCTGCAGGCCTGTTAACAACGGTCAGTATTTCTACCGCTATCTTCCTGTCAACTATCGACTTGGGCCTCGTGAGCCAACCTCCAGTAGGCTAGTCATGAGGCAGCTAGTTACATGATCAAAGTTCTAGTCATGGCGATACAAAGCCGAAGAAGATAGTGATATAGTATAATCTTACCGCGGAGTATTATATCATATTGATATATGCTTGACTGTTTTTTGGCGAGTTATCCGAAGCACATACACAAGTCGGTTATATAGGCTTATTTCTTTGGCTAACCTTTCTTGCTATACCCAAGCCGAACCGAGGTGTCTATGGCCAGTCTCGAAACCTTAAACTAGTTCTCCCGTAGCGGGACGAGGGTCGACAGCTGGATCGCTCTACTACAAAAGCTGCACACTGGCAGGAATAAGACTACTCTAGAATCAAGTTTAAACACGTACATGGATTTAGTGGTTTCTGAGGTATCAACACATAAATAATCGTAACGCCTCACATATAAATTTAGCAACATGGCGTCTTATATTTCCTTCTGTAGGGGTGTGGTACGCGTAGCAATCACTCATACCTAATATACACATGACCTTTTTTCAGGTTCGACTTGACGATTTTATTCAAAAAAGGAGGGAGGGAAGGAAAAAAAGGAAAGGAAGAAGAAAGGAACACACTGCACTTTGAGTTTAGTTCTACGCCGACGTCGCGCTCTGAGCGAGCTCCCTTCCCACGTATAAAATATCCTAGGAGTATTTCGTTACACTTCTGCCCATAAAATATTGATGAGAGATGTATCGCACCCTCTTTAAACCATGCCGAGGATCAAGCTATCGCTAAAGCGAGCCAACAAACCATAATTCTTTGGTACCAGGGGAAGGAGAATTATCATTTCATTTCATAAATAATAATATTATAATAAGTAATGGGTGATACTAGTCTTGGAGACTAACTAACGTGGTACAAAGTTTTTGAGACCAGGGCCATTATGTTCGTAAGTGTAAGTATTTTAGTGTTAATGATAAGACTCTCCCCCCCACTTGAAAACACTCAAACCAGAGAGATTATCTAGAGGCTCCGTAAATCGCGATATCTTGCATATCATTTCGGAACCCGGGCTTTCTTCGTTTGGCTCTCATGTTCCTCGTGTTCCTGCCTGTTTCTCTTCTCTATTTGAACTCTGAGGGTGAGCTGATCTCGGGTTTTCCTTGGTTTCAAATCTGGAACATCCTCCGGAGCTCTGGACTTTTTGTTGGTTTTTGGCTCCCCCATCCTTTTCTCGGAATACCCTCTCGGCATTTCTCCTTTGGCAACCTGCCTCCTTTCGGCATATCGATCCTTCGCGGCTTGTTCTTTGGCAACCTTATCTTTCCCAGCTTGATCTCGGGAAGTTTTATCCCGTGCTGTTTGCATTTTGGCAAATCTTTCACCTGTGCTTCGACCGATGGCTTCAATATCACAGCCAACAATGCCCATGCTAACCCTTCCATTCTTCTTAGTTCTTGACTCGGGAATACCCAAGAGCCTAGGCGGCTCGGAGAATCGCCCAATACCTCCAGAAATCTTGCGATGTTGATCTCGATGAATTTCCCTCCTGATTTCCTCATCACGAGCCTTCGCGTACTCTTCTTGGGTAACACATGTCCTGAGTGACTCCGTCACATGGATCTTTGCCAAAGACCCGGCGCCATAGCGAAGTTCATCGACTCGTCTTTTAGCTTTGGCAGTGTTTTCATCCGTATCGTCGAGTAATTGGGTAAGATGACGAATTCTCTCTTCGAGTGAGACGACATCGTCTTTTTTGAGACGGATATGCCAGGGTTTGCGTAGTGGTGGAGGCGTAACAGGCCGAGCTAGCTGTGAAAGGTGGGTCCCCGTGATCGGACGAGGGTCTACGGTGGCGTTACATTCCGACTTAAAATCCTGGAGTATAAGAGAGCTGATAGGATACAATGCTTACTAGATAAGCGTGGACGCTTGTGATTGCGCCCAACCGGTAGTGGCGGAACTGATTGGGATGCAGCTTCTTTATTCATGTTAGAGACAATCGTCAATCCGCGTCAAATAGCTGTTACGAGAGATAATCCTAGTGAATATGCTCCAGAGAAAGCATTAGCTCTGCAACGGGCTGTTTTGGGGTCATGGTAGGCAATAGCATGTTCAAAGATATTCGTCGGTATACTTGAAGGTGCTCCTGATGGTGGAGAAGACGCAACAAGCCAACACGCTGAAAGGAAGAACAAGAGCAAATAATAACGAACATAGGTACTTGCGAGTCTGATAATGGTTATCCGTAAATGTATTAAAGGTCTATTGTCGATTCCTCGCGTTCGAATAGGTGATAGGCGTTTGAGATGAAGACGTGGATGGTTGCTGGTCGAGACAATCTACAACCGGCTGCTTAACGTTTTTTCAAGATACTTTCGAGTCTAATACGGCTTATAGCAACCAGCGCACTTAGTGCTAGGTATAGTACAAGGTATGTGGGTATTTACACAGACGTTTTATAAGACGTTTAAACGTTTAGGACGTACGTCTTGTACAATTGATTGCTTCGAAGTCTGCTTTAAGGCGGATTTCCCGTCTCCACTACCGTATCTCTTAGGCCTTGTATCATCATCTGAGACCAAGCAAACACCCCATTCTAGGAATAGATAACATCAAAGCCTTCAACCCTCATCAAATATCAGCCTTGATATCACCAGCCTCGTCCTGAAATACAACACAATTTCATAACAAAATACAACAAGGTTGGTCCTGGTTGCGTCTGGGCAAGCCCGGTTGATGTACGACGATATTCCTTTAGGTTACTTCGGCCTAGTGATGCGGTCGTGGTATCGGGCTAGTCTCGAGACTAGCGTCAGGCCACGGGTCGTCATTTACACATTTACGATACATACTAATTCACGTTAGATTTTCATAGAAGCCCAACTATATATTTTGTAATATAAAATCCATTAATTGCTATACCAAAACAAACGAACACGACCAATACGAAAAAGTCGGTTTTTTTTGTAAAGAATTTCTCATTTGTAGTAGTTATTAACCCCAATTGGCCCAGCAAGACCAAATAACATGAGCACAGTTTGAATTCTATTGAAGTAAAAGGAAAAGAAGAAAAAAAGGAAGAAGTAGAGATCTCGTTCCTTTCACACGATGTATCCATTCCTCCCACTGTGGGAGTAGACAAGGAAGCTCATAAAAACGTAAGAATGCGGGGAAGATATATTCCGCATAAAGAAGAGGAGAAAAAAACAGGGTAACGAACAGGAATCGCTGCAGTAACGTTAAGGGGAAGAAGTGCCGTTAGAAAAAGAAGATGCCCGAAACGCAGCTGATAGATTAATAGAGTATCAAAAGAGTTTGAAGGTGGGGCGAAAAGGAGAAAAAGGAAGAACGAAAAAAGAACGCCACCAAACTCCGTCATGTCCCATCGAAGGGCCGTTGTCTTTGAAGCTTTGTATGCGAATAGATATAATCTCCTCCTCTTCTCGCTTCGTGAAGGAAAGGTGATCGAAAAAAATAAGTTCGTGGTAAAAAAAGAAAAAACACCGGGTCCCATATGTACTATGTTACAAATCCTCCACAAAAAAAAATGCTGCTCCACTGCGTCGCCTCTTGAATCTTCAAGGGACTAGTGAAGGTGCTTAATCCGTTACTCCGCCGCCGACTGCTGTATAGTCGGAGGGACGAGCCCTCTTCGGCCTCATATGTCGATACGGATTGACTGGTTTCCTCATATACGGACTGTCCTCATCAGTAGGGAAAGGCTCACTGAAGATTTTTCGTGACTGATATCCGCCAGCACCGGCGTTGCCAGCATTCGCCATGCCAACATTGTTGTTCCACCCCTGGTTCTGCTGGGCTATCATGCCGTTGCCCATATTCATATTCTGGCCCATCCCCATATTCATATTCCGCTGCTGCTGCTGCTGCATGCCCCATTGCTGGTTGTTATTGAACTGTTGTTGGTTATTGTTATAACCACCGCCGCCGCCGGCGTTATTATAGTAGCCGTTGTTCATCATGTTGTTCATGCCGTAGCCTCCGCCGCCGTTGTTGTTCATGTTGCCGTAGCCAGACATCATGTTGTTATTATAACCTCCGCCGCCGTTCATCCCCATGTTGTTGCCCATATTATTCCCCATGTTGTTGCCCATCATTCCCATATTCATATTATTATTATACCCACCACCCATATTGTTATTCATCATCCCGTTGTTCATACCCACGCCCATGCCCATATTCATGCCCATGTTATTCATGTTCATGCCGGATATATTGCCCATGCTGTTGTTAAAGCCCATGCCATTGTTGTTGTTGTTCATCACGTTACCCACGTTGTTGTTGAAGTCAAAACCGCCCATGTTACCCATGAAACCGTTCTGAGGGAATCCCACGGGCTGTTGTTGATTCTGATTCTGAGTTTGCACGACACCGTTGGTGGCGAGGCCAACATTTTGCAGGGCAGGAGAGTTTCCAGTGTTCGGAACGACCTTCTGTTGGGTTGGGCTCGGCTTTAGACGTTTTGATCCAGAGTCGTTGGAGGTGGAACTGGTAGCCCGCTTCATGCTCGTTCCGTCATCTTCAGCAGATCGTTTCTTCGGGTTGGGTGGTGCTGGGGCGGCGTCAATTGGTTTCGCTGCTTCAAGTTTCGGAGTACCTGACTCTTTCTTGACGCCAGGTTCGGTCTTTACGATGGCAGCCTTAGCAGGGGTAGGCGACTTTGATTTCTCCTTTTCCTTCTCCTCCGATGTAGCCCTCTTACTATTTAAATATTCCTTCACTCTCTCTCTTGTTTCAGTATCTGGAATTAAGCGGTCCAAGAGTACTTCTTTCGTATCACAATTTGGACAGACAAGATCACTCTCTACCAAAGCGTTTTGTATACAATCATCGCAATAAGTTTTCTTGCAACAAGGTGTCTTGACTGCGTCCTTGAACGGTTTGCTGTCAATCGGACAAGCTAGACCTCTCTCCTCCAGTATCTTTGCTTCAGCGGCGGCTTCACCGGTTAGACCAGCTGCCTTGGTTTTCTGTTGGAACAGTTCCCACGAGGCACGATCTGGCTCCGCTACGACGTATTCACCATCGGCGTTAACCATGACAGAAACAGGCTTGCCATCATCTTCATCCGTGATGACGGGTTTCTCAACTGTCTTTAAGAAACTCTTCGGAATTCCGGTCGTCCGTTTGACCCTAGGCCGGCCGTCGAAGTTTGGGTCTGCATTTGTAGGGCATTGTTGGATCCAGTGACCTGGTCATTTGTTAGCGAATGTATTCGACCACTTTAGGTTACGCTTGTGGAATATAACACAAGGACAACATGCAATGGGTCGATAAGCTTACCTTTTTCTCCGCACCTATAGCAAACATAGCCAGTCGGAGGTGGGTGGCTTGGTGCAGGAATGTTCTTCTTCTTGTTGAATCCTCCTTGTCCATGAATAGGCCGAGCACTGTGCAACGCTGTTAGCATCTGTTTTGAAAAGTAGTAGATAGGAACAATACTTACGCGGCCATCTGCTCTTGGGTTTGGTTCCATTGTTCGCTGGACGCTTGGAACATAGCTGCAATTCGCTCCTCTTCCGTCTGTCCCTCACCGCCTAGGCCAGGCACTGCCGAGGGGGCGGAGGCAGTAGTAGGTTTTGATGAACTACCTGCGTGGATAGTGTGTACTTTCTTCTCCACTCTACCAGCACTAAGGGCAGCAGTAGGCATCTTTCCGGTAACATATCTCTGGGCGGTTCCTCGACCGGGCTTTGCAGGCGGCAATCTACGAGCGATAATTGCAGTACCTCGTGGGATCATTACCGTATCATCGACGTATTCTGTTTTGCAACAAAAGGTCACGGGTTAGTTTATATATTGCTTTTCTATTATACATAAAGGAATGAAATGGTCCAGTCTCGATATAGGCCTCGTTCGTAACCCTCCAGTGGTGAGTTCCGATCGAGTAGACTTGGAATGAGAACTCACCTTCATTATTTTCCTCATTGTAGATGGCAAGATCGAAGTCGGTTCCATCACCGAGCTTATGGATGGCGATGATGTCTCTCTTCGCGTCAAACACCGAGATCGTGGTTCCGTCGAAAGGCAGCCTAGTAGGCTCCTTCTGGGATTTGAATTTGAAGAATATTGACGAAGACATCGTGGGTTATGTTGGTGAACGTGCTGCCTAAACGGGTTAGATGGAGGGGGTGAAGATTTAAATCCCTTTCAGAATGATTTCTACAAGGAAATAGAAGCGGGGAAAAGGGCAGATTGGCTCTTTTCGTCGGGTCGCTGTCGTCGCCGCTGTCGTTTTCAAAGGAAGGGCTCCCCGACAGGACTAAGATGAAGTATCGGCAATGTTCTGGCCGAATCGGAGGACAAGCCGACCGTTGTCTCGACGGGGTTTCTTATAACAGACAACACGATTCGAGGGCACCGAGCAATGGATTGCCGAGATGATGATGCTAAGGATCCGAGATGGCAATCAAGTTTGATATTGGAAAGAAATAAAGTGGCGATGGCGAGCTCTGAAGGACGAATGAATTGTGGAGCCTTTCTTTGGTGCGGAACTTCCTTTGTGGTCGGATTTCTTGTTCAAAAGTGAATCAGTGATTTCACTACTCTCGCAGTTGGCTGGTTGTCTAGGGAATAACAGATTCTTGATCGAAGGACTCTCTTAGATTGAAAAAAGGGTAATGTTCGACAGCAGAAGACTGATGATGACACTGATCTTGTTCTTCTTCTTCTTCTTGAAACGAAAACAGGACACACTGATGCGAGAATACAGATTAGGTTATCGAGATAACAAGGTCTCGTCTACAGGTTGCTTTCGATACAAGATCTGGTAATTGGCACAGGAAGCGGATACAGAGAATGGAAAGGCTCGAGTTTCGCAGTAGCAGTTAGAAACACTAATGTTCTTCTCTTTCTCTCCTTTTGTTTTTCTGTTCAGGCAAAAAGGGCAACAGAGAATCGCGTTATTCAAACAGCCGACCGAAATCCCCGAACGGTGCAAAATGTCGTTGTGACTGAGAGATCGACTGCTTCGGAAATCTTCCCGGAACCAAAGTTGTATTCGGTAGGTGAAGAATTTTCCAAGAGGATTGGAAATACGTTGCTGGACGATGGGTCGTCTAGGCAAGTGGTTATTTCCTTTGATGGTTCTGCTGAAACGACTTCTCGGAGGTCCTAGAGTGAGTTTATTTCCGCGCGGGAATTTTTGAATTAGGAGGCAAAAAGGGATATTATTAATAGGTGGCGAGATACAGGTCCAGCCGGTTTGCTAAGGTCGTTAAAGAACAAGAAAAACGAAGAAGCCAAAGAGCAAAAGGAATCTATTCGCAGGATCTGTCGTGAGGAATCTGACGATGTGATGGTTTTGGAGCCTTGTTGTCGCGTGAGCTGTTTTTGATGGAAGTGTGGAGGTTGATGTAAAGGAGATGGTTTGAAGAAGAGGGAAGAGAGACTCAGAAATAATTTGAGCAAAGCAAGGCCTGATTTGGCAGACGTTCTGTTTGGCCGTATGACTAAGCCAACGTCCCACAACGTCGGTTCAACACATAACACAGACACGCACACAGCCAGTCTGAACTCGAGGCGCCGGTATCACAAGGTTCAGTCTCACCCGCTTCAGGGGACACAGATAGTCCCGAGGCTATTGGACACGACGACAGGCGAACGACATTTACTACATACAGAGAGCAAACAAGATTCGCATTCTCTGGTTGATTTACCAAGTTCCTTCCGCTCGAAAAAGTTCTTGTTACTTGCCCCTTCCAACGCTTAGGCTCCAATCCAAGCTCAAATCCACAGAAGAGAATGTAGCAGATACCGTATCGGATCGGTCCCATTCCTCCGCTTATGGAATGTTCTACAGGTGTACGGGTAGTGCCTCTTTCGTTCGTGATCGTTCCATCCGAATAATGCACCGAATTTGTGATGATTGGTACCACGTAAATAAAAACACTTTTTGTTTATAATTCCAAAGGGTCGATTAATAGTACTACATGCTAGCGGGCTGACTGATACGATATCTGTGATACGGCAGCATAATATTATGCTACAGAAGACGATGGAAAGCACATACAATAATATAACTTGGAAAAGACAAATCAAAAACCAAACGATATCAAATCCCAAACAGAGAATAATAGTATGGAATCAATTGAAAAAAAACGCCGCGGCTGTGTGGAAAAATAGCGAACCCGACGATAGAAATAAATGGAATAAAGCGGAAAGTAAAAGCAAAAAATAAATGGAAATAATCGCTCTCATGAAATAAAACATTATCGTTCGAATGGCAAATGAGCGTAGCGTAGCAGCTTTCTCGAAAAGCGGTCTGGTGGGTCATCCGAAGATAAAGAAATTTTGATCGTAAGATCCGAAAAAATCGCAGCAGGTGATTAAATGCGTAACCATATGTTGAAAGGGAATAAGCCAGCCATATCCTCAGTCAGTCCTTTGACTTATTATATCCGTCGGTATCGTTTCCACCTTTTTCGGGTCCATAAATTCATTGATATCCGAGCCCTGAATCCGAAGGGCAAACCTGAAAAAATATTAAACCACCGTATGGTCTTAATTCCTATTCGTGAATCTCGAGAACTTGAATGTCTCCTTGATCCTGTCCATCGTGCTTCCGTTTTTGAAGAACGGTATCTTTTCCCGTATCGATGTCGTCCTAATGTCGATTTTCTGCTTCATCCTATGTGTCTTTTCGGACATCTTTTCGAGAGGCTGTTTTCGCCACGATGGTTTTACAAGCGCCCTATCTGCGCCAGCAGGCAATAGGTCGTCGGTTCTGGGCTGTGCCACGTCCGGGTGGGTAACTGATTTATACGGAACTAGAGATTTACCGAAAATTAGCACAAACTCCATAGTTTCGAAAATCATCGTTTCAAGATTATTCCAACTTACCGTTTGGAATTCTATTCTCTACGTTCTCCGTATATTCCCCAACATGCACCACATCCGTAGGCGCGGGCGCTCGACTCCTCTCACCCTTCATCTCCTTCTCCAATTCATTTAGCACAATACTTAAAGTCGCCGAATTCTTATCCCTCGCTGCCTGTTCGCCCTCCTCTTCCTCCTCATCAAGGTCAATATTAACAGTCCCAGGCAATGGACCACCAATCTCTTTCTTCAGCTCATCCATCCCGACTTCATGAACAACTTCTCCACCATGAATAGTCGTAGCATTGCTAACCCTCTCCTTCCTCCTCCCCCGTTCCCTTTCCGCCTCTTCCTTCTCAGCAGCTTCCCTGGCTTCTCTAGCCTCCCTCTCAATCCTTTCCTTTTCTTCAGCAAATGCAGCTGCAGCTACGATTTTTGAAGTAGCATTCACCGGCATCGGCGCATGAGTTTGCGAAGCATGTCTTCGTTTCAGATTAACACTCGACCCGCTGCTGCTGCTTCGACTGCTTCCCCGACTCGTCGACCGGCCAACAAATGATGGACGTGCTTCCCTGGGGGATCTCAGGCCCGCGGAACCACCGAACGGGGTACTGAATTGTCGAGGGGTTTCATAAAGGAGTTCGAAAGTAAGGTTTGTGAAACGGCGCCCGCCGAGGTTTTGGTGATACATATTTGTGTGTGTATATTATTCGTCGAATAAATGAAACAAAATAAGAGATAGAGGGATAGAAAGATATTCTTTGTGGGTGATTCCTTTATCGTTCGTAAAGGTATTCTGTGTAATAAAGACGGTTTGATATAAAATAAATTCTGTGGGCGTGTGTTTCTCGTGGGAATTTTTTATTATTATTAAAATTCCGCCAGTTCAAGTAGTTTGAGTTTCTTGCGCTTCTTGTTCTGTCTGGGGATAGAATAATCCAGTCGTAGCTGTGGGTCGACGTGTTTCAAGGCTGTTTCTCGCGGGGAAGTGTCGCAGGATGCGCCCACCAAACACAAAAAAAGCTGGCCGAGTCGAACGAGCAAATCAAAGCAAGAGATAGCTTAATACGCTAAGAAAAGTATCAAAGACAGTTGCAATTGGTCTATACTGCGTTAAAACAAAAAAATAAATAATAAATAAATAAATAAAACAATGGGAATATGAATGAATGAATGACGTCTAGAAAGTCGTGCGTTAGCTGCTCAGAGAGAAAAAAAAAAAAAAAAAAAAAAAAGGACGTAAAAGGACGTAATGTTAGTGACTAGTAGTGGTGAGGAGGGGGAAAAGGAAATCGCAGTGGTGTCGCGAGGAAGGAAAAGGAAAAAAGAATGCCAAATGTTAAGAAGCAAAATGTAATCTTCAGCCACAGCAGAAACAGGCTGGAAAGGACTTTTAAAGAGAGAAGTAGGAAGGAAGGAATAAAAGGAAAGGAAGGTAAGGGTGCGTCGAGCACTAATATTAACAGCTGCTAACTCCTCTCTTTGAGATAGGTAACAGTATGGCAGTGAGCGACGCGAAACAAAAGAGACATCCATGCACAGAAGAGAAGTGAGTGTCTATGCACAAGGTGGCAGGTGGGTGGAAAGGAATGAATGAATTAAACAGAACAGACGGCCATGTGCTTCTCTGCATCCGAAAGTATTTTTTTTTGTTTACATCAGAGAAGACCAGGGTTCTAAGTCTGGGTTTCACTAATATTAAACACCAGAGAACCGGGAGGATCAGGCTCAGGATATACCCTTGCAACTGCGCTGCCTCGCAGACTTTTCATACGCTACGATCGGAGGCAGCAGCGATTGCTGAGGACTTCTTCCAGAGCTAGCCGTTGATACTAAAGCTCCGCATACTACGTACGAAGTTACTGTCGATTGTAGTTATTTATTTACAAACCATCCCCCGATTGCAATCGCAATTGATGGGTAGGACTCACTTACCATCATCGTATCTAAAACTACAATGTCGCATGCGCATCGGCCTAGCTCAAGCGAAATGGCAATTCTCCCCATCATGATCGGATTCCACAAAAGCCCTCAAAGAGTCCAGGTGTAAAAAAAAAAAAAAAAAAGCTCGGGCCTTGAGATTGAGGCTAGATCTCGATCCAACCTCTCATCCGTTTATTATTTCAATTTAATTACTCGACTCGTAAAACATCAAAACTCATACGTACCGGTCATATTAAACTACTAAAAAAGACTCCACAGAATTCCCCAAGAATCCTCACCGAAAAAATCCCTTTCCTTTCCAGAAACAGCAAACAAATTAAACGTCAAAAAAGAAGGGAAGGGAAAGTGGAGCCCCGAAAGAGTTTCTTCCCCTCCAATTCCACGATCGTAATTCTCGCCTCGGATTTCTCTTTTGAGCCGAAATTGCCAAATTGACAGATCTTGTGGGATCCACTTTGGCGTTCGGGTGATGATGCATCATCACCAACTCTTTTTTTTGTCTGGCATTTTATCAGTATTTTATTTTTCTTTCAATCAAAGCATCAAATTGGGAAGAGATGAGAGAAACCGTTCCTTGGCGATAATTTCGCGAATGACCACGAAAACAACACATCGTGCATGAAATTGTATGCATGTCGCGCCTGCAGATGCATTTGCCCCCATCACCCCAGGTTCAGGTGCAGATCAGGCGGATGCAATGATATGATATCCATCGTATGTCAAATCCAAAACAAAGTGACAGCTTGCCGATATAGAGCTTAAGCTACCCAGGAGCTCGATGCGAGCTCCAGAGAAAGCGGAGCCGTGGTCCCCAAAACTCAACAAAAAAAAAAAAAAAACCTACAATTTGTAAACACCATTGGCGACGAGTAGATGATTGGTGTAGTTGAAAACCTGAAACGTCGAGTGCAGTTGGGAAACGTGGACCGATAGAAAGCGATGGATTTCGGAAAGAAGCGAATCCGATACTGATAACCCAACTTCAAACAATAAACTAATCGCCAATGACATCCAGTGTCGACGGATGGCATCTTAAATTTTAAAAGTATAGAATGGCATGGTACATGATCCCAAATATATTTCCGGTATTAATATACAGAAAAAATGACCCAATAGAGGGGAAATCAATTCCAATAAAGCAAAATAGCAGGCTCAAGCTCAGTGCATAAATCCAATAACTTTTTTGTCATACTCCAACAATACTCCCACTAACCAACCAATCAACACACCAAAGCTTACTAATATTTCGAGGTCTTCAAAGGCCGTGCGCATAAGCTAGAGCGGGTTAGCACTCCAATAATTCTCGTAAAGTGTTTCTCATCAGTCGTAAAGCTTTTTTTTTTTTTTGTTTCTGTCGTTATAAAGCGTGAATCGTCATACAGGGAACGTTCAACATGAAGGGGGAGTTATATGGGTATATGTTTTATATAGGCAGACAAGGTAAAGGGATGCAGCTTGGTAGCTTTTTAACTTTTGTGAGACAGAAACCCTCTCGGGAAGACCCGCGGGAGGCTGGTGTACAAAGGTTATACAGTTTTATGTTCTTTTCTTTGTTCCCAACCAAATGATGAGGCTGGTAGACAAGGTGGACAGCAAAAAGGTGTACGTTTTGTATTTCTGTTTCTGCCAGTCGTCATGAACACTTTCAAGGCAGGGCTACTTCCCAGCACGCAAGTATTAGTCTTAGCAGCCGACATTCCCCCTTTGAAGTTTATGATTAGTTGTTTTTCCGGTCTAAGCGGAAGAAAAAAAACACAGATAATCAGCAAAGAAATAAAGGAGAGTATAGCATAGAGAATGAATAGTACGATCTGTGTATCCAAAGAATAAAAAAGGAAAGCCCTTGATGTCAATCATGAAAGATAAAAGAAGCCAAGCAGAGAAACAATCGAAGAGGTTTGGGGAATATCGCGACGCTATTCTAGAATATAAATGGGCAAAAAGAAAACAGAGGAGACGACCGGTGCATACTATCGCTGCAACCAAGTGGTATAAAAGAATCAAAACATCTAAGTGGTGGGCGATTGGGGGGAATCAACATCAATAAACAAAAATCAACCGACTCCAAGAGCAACTAAGAATATCGAAGGAAAAGAAAAAGCCAAGCCTGATAACACCATTTTGTGGAAGCCCATGCGGGGGCGGGGTAACCGATGTGATGATACAAAATGCAAGTGTTTTGTTATGAGAACCAAAAAAAGAAAGGAAGGAAGGCCAAAGGAATGATGAAACAAGGGTAGGCCTAGCTTGGCTTGAAGGTTTGAAAGTGATTAGTAGTGTTAGTTGCACATTACAATTAGAATACTGGTATTCCAAAAGTGAGATGGTACAAGTAGGAAGTCCCCAAGTTGGAGGTTGTTCCTAAAGAGAAAAGGAAAGGATCGTAACTTGATGGAAACCGAAAGTCGTTTTTTTATTTTATTTCGGTGCATCGTCATCATGGAATTCTAGGCCGGAGCCGACGTGTTCTCGGAATCCATCCGCCGCGTCCTCGTTCGGACGAACTGTGACCGTTCCTTGGATGGTAGCAGTTCTAACGCGGCCACTCAATGGAAGTTGGTAACGAAGGAAACCGCGGATCGTAAGATCGAATGTATGAACCATAGCACGCTCCCACCGCTCGCTCCCGCCCACCTCGGTTTTGTTTCCGGGTTTCGATAGCCGGACTTCTCCGATGGCGTGAGTCGGCTCTTGTCGGAACGGCGAGCCATCGAAAGTCAGAGCGGAGTCGAAGTTGAAGATACGCCCAAGCAACATGGTTTCTTCCTCTTCAGCAGGATCGCTGATAGGGTCAGTCCCCTTGTCGACGCCATCGAGAGCGTGCACACCCTGATTGTCGAGAAGGTTATGTTGAGGCTTCTCTACGTTTCGCCGTCGTTCGATTTTGGCGCCGATGTTGCCTTTCAAAACGTTCTTCCACCAAGCTTCTTCATTGTCTCCACCATCTAGACCGTCCTTCGATTTGTCTTTCTTTGGTTTGTCTTTGACATAGGGGCTTTTGATGAAGACGTTGACATCCATAGTTGCAATTGAGACTGGGAGGATGTTAGGGTTCAATGCGAATATATCCATATTGAACATCATTTCCTGTTTCGTCGCAATAACGTCTGTGATATTAATAAGCTTGACGTCCTGGAGCGGCTTCGTGGTGAGGAAAACGAAGCCGAGAGAGCAAGCAACAAGCGAAACCATGGCGAAAACGGCAAAGATGCAACAGGCAAGTCGAGTATACCAATTTCGCTGCCCATAGTCGCGATCACGGCGGCGTGAGTTAACACTGCCGGGGTGTGACTTGGTAACTCCATTCCTGTTCAAGGGCCAAAGCGGCGTTCGCTCATCTGCATCACCTTCAACGTCACCCTCGTACATCGAGAGGTGGCTGCCTTCTCGTCGTGCTTTAGGCGCTATGGATCCATTTCCACCGGTGTGCTTATTACTGTACGTCCTTGGGGATCCTGGCCTGGAGGAAGCTCGAGAGCTGCTTATATGATGAGGCGTTCTGAGAGATTGATGCGAGTTCTTATGCTGCGCATACCTTGTAAGTTGAGGGCCACTTGAATCATCAAGGTTCGGGTTAGTGTAGCCACGCCCTATATGGCTTCTAAGGCCAGATTGGCCTCCAGCTCCACGTATAGAACTAGAGCCTACACCGTCTGAAGTATAATAGTCGTCAGGAGGCTGGCTCTTATACGCATGGCCCGTCCCGAATTTCATATTCCTTCGAGTTCTACCTTGGGTATTGAGAGCTTGGCTACGAGGATCCGAAAGCGAAGTCACGCTAGAAGTTCGCGAATGCCTTGGTCTCGTCTTCTCGGCAGGGTTGGACTCATAGACAAATGTTTCCTCGCTGTCAGACGATTCGGCGTCATCCAAAGTATCATTAATTCTTTGTTCGAAAATATCCGCCTTGGTGGTCTCTGTGTGTTGAGGAAGTGTTAAGAATGTCCCATATGTAGGTATTTATATATATAAGGAATAATGTACTTACGGGCCCCAGGTCCGGAAATTCGTTTTGTTTTCTTTCGCTTTTCCTTCTTCGCTGGACGTATTGTCTCTTGACTAGCTTTTCTAGATAGTCTAACGGTAGCCGGTGGATTCATCTGCTGAGGAATCGAAGTCACAGTTTCGATTTCAGGGGTCAATCCACCGCTTACGTCCTGAGTCAGCGCAGCGCTTGTGACCGTCGGCCGCCGGGAAACCGCCCTTGAGGGAGCTCGACTAGAAGGTTTTCGATCACTGAGATTGCCTGTATCTGATTCAGACTCATGAGTTGTCGTTCTGCTACTCGCAATGCTGGACTCTGACGGACGAGTGCTCATGCTAGAAGTCTCCCGGCGTCGTTGTTCCGCCTCCAAAAGTCGAGCGTCGATACTTCTTTCCCCCATCCCGATGGCAGGAGTACTCGGTAAGCTGCTTTCGGTCACAGTTTCAAGTAACGCTGGGCTGGCTATAGGTCGTGGCGGTCGCTGTCCATGACTGTGAAAGTATGACGACGAGCCTTCGTGTGACTCGTCACCAGAGGGTCCTCGACCCGGGCTTTCTCTTCCTCTAACAGCCATAGAAGGTGGTGGAAGCGTAAGTGTCGAATCCAGCAATCTCCGTGGAGAGGTTAGAGAGGAAGAACGGTTCATGGGAGGCGGGGAACGCGAGAGACTTAAACGTGGGGATGTCGGCCAATGGGGGACATTTGGGTTAATTGGCCGCTGCGGACGAGGAGAGAGGGGTTGTGGAGGTTCCGTAGCCATGGCTGGTTGTTGATTCGTAGTCGTACCGCTAGTAGGTGCTTGCGCAACTGCAGGAGATGATTGGGATGCTGCGGAGTTCGCTAATCTCGCAATTGATGTGGAGGATATTGACCTAACCGGTGACGGGGAGGCTTCCCTGCGAGTCTCTCTTGCAACTGAGACCCTGCGATGCTTCGGAGGAGTCGGCTGCGATGTGGGTGGAATTACAGGAGATGAGTTTCGAGATGGGGCGCCAGGTGTAGAGGAAGAAGAGATTTGAGCTATCAGGTTCGCATTTGGACCTCTGTCTCCTGGTTGAGGAAGCTCCACTAGGCTGTTCGGGGTGGATGTGTCCTTCCGAAGATTCGTGGCACCACTATTCCTCGACATGGTGATTGTATTACTGAAGCCCTGGTTGGAGGCACCCAGTATAGACTAGGATTCGGTTCCCTCCACGTTAGATTGTGGGGGAATGGCACAGATCCAAGCGGATACCGGGGAGCACTGGACACGATCGTCTTTGGAGGCGAGAAGAAGAATGCTGGTCCCCGGATGCATCAAAGGGGGGGTTGTTTTTCTGGAACGAAGATGGACGCCCAAAATCGGGAAAGAGAAAAGCACAGAAGGAGAACAGAGAAAGAAGCGTTCTAGCAGCCAAGTGGACAGCACACGGGGCTTGGTGGTTGCGGCAAGCACGTCTATTTCGTCAACAAATTCCGACCCTCTTTGTGCGATTCGTTTCCTTTTTGGTGGGTCCAGTTGGTGACCCGAAAGGGCGATGTGATTCGTTTTCACCGGCAAGAAAAGAGTGACCCGGAGAGAATCACATTGGACGATTGATGTTATAGTGCATGCAGATAGGCTATGCCTTCTTCGCTGGATGGTCCGTTGAATGTACTGTAGAGTTGTATGCACGATTGTCGAGCGTTGGAATGCCGAGCTCAGTTGACAGAGATTTTCTTTTGCCGTCCCAGATAATATTCGCAGAGACTCGTGGGGAGACAGTCGAAAGAGCCAGAGTTCCAGCGGGAGGATGTGATGAAGATGTAAAGACCCTTCTTTTGCCCTGCAAGCCTATGGCGGGTGGCAGACGATCTAACGGGGGTTGATTCTGCAGGTGTACCTGAACCTGACCGAGATGTGACAGTGAAGCAGACGAGCAGCCAGCTGGTTGGTCCCGTCCGGTATAAGCGTGGGTGAGAGTGGATCGTGGGACGGGTAAGTCGAGGGGAGTGATGGAATGGATGGGATGATGTTGAGGTTGACGTTGTGGTTTTGGTGGTTGAGCTGGAAGAGAAGCGATGTGATGTGTCTCTGTCTCAGGGGTCCCGTCTAGGGAATAATGACGACGGCTGCAGCTGCAACTTGAACTTCCAACAATGCAACCGGCAACCACCACCACTGTCAGAAAATATATATTATATTATCAGGTATCAATCAATAACTACTGACATGCACATTACAGTGCGGTCGTTTGGCTTCATAATCCGCCATATGCGAGAATGTACATGCCCCGGTCTGGCTAAAACCACTGGAGCCATATGCCCATGGAGTAGCTGCTGGTACATGCCTCACAAGGGCACGCAGTCGATGTGTCCTAACCACAGACTCTCTCAGATTGGTGATAAGAAGCGGGCTCAGTTCACAGCTGTCCAACGGTCTCTAAACCAGAATGGAAGACTGCATGTCACCAGCAGCCGTAATTGGTCCAGCCCGACCAAAAGCCACCATCCAGAGATGGGAATATTCACACACCAGTCATGGGAATGAACGCACGATCGTTCACGATGGAGCCTTTGCGGGTACTTTCATCTGTTGCATGGACCATCACAAGTACCCTTTCGCGCAGGAGATGGCATCGAAAAAAGTTGCAGCCTACTAGTTGCAGTCGCATTTAATATTCGTTTCTTTCACTCTTACAAACAATCAATCGTGGGAAAATTAACGGCTCTCCGCGCTACACCAACCCGCAAACAGGCTCTCGAAATTCTCACATTGTTTGTCCCACAATTTCGCACAGGTCCATGCCCATGTCGATGTCCATTTCTCACCAACAAGATGCCTTCTCGGCATCCGAAAGGTGGTGTGGGAGCAGGTCGTCTGTGGAGATGGCCTTCGATGAGTTGTTCAACGTTGACAATTCCTGTCCCGCTGGGCGGCACCCCTGGCCTTTCTCGCCTTTCTTCCGCCCTCTTTTCTGCAGCTTCGACTTCCTTTTTTCTTGGTGGTTGATGACGCAGGAGTAGGAATTTTTTTCGACCAGGGCAGTCCCCGACTAGCTTGTTTCGAGAAAGCCGCTGCAGCTGGAAAAAGCGGTTTGAAGTGCTTCCCTCGTGCTCTTCTATCTGAAATTTCCCCGGCAAGGCCAAAACGACCGTTTGAACGGGAGAAACGAGGGGAAAACAAGGTTAAAGGTGCACAAGTGGACATCATTTTCGACTTGATTCGATAAGGCGGCACGAGAGGTGGCTGGGTTACGAAAAGAAAAAGCGTCTACGAGTCGACTCCAGCCGTCTATTTACAACTCAGTCATTATCGCGGCTGCTTTTTTCTTCGACCCCATGCGTCTTTTTCTTGACAATCTAAAGGAAACATCTGCCTCGGGGCCTCACAAAGAGTCGGGAACTTCAGGTCCCCATCTCCTTCTCCCCTTCCTCCCGCCCGGAGAAATTTTCTTACGAGGGAAGAGGATAGACCAGCCGGGTCGGGGCGGCAGAGGTTCGTACCCTCGGATACACATGCCACTACGAACTCGGAACCTCATGTCCCATATTTTCTCTTTAACAAAAAAAAAAGAACGAAAACAGATATCGGCTGAACTCTCTCTCTATTCTGATTTATAAGAGTGGAAGAAAATTTTTCAATAGGAAGTACACAAAGGGAAAAAACAAAAAGTTTTGTCTCCCTTTCTTTCTGCTTCTTAGAAGTCGTATACACGTGTCACTCCGTGGGGTTGCAAAAAGGTAGAAGAAAGTTCATCGAAAGGGAAGAGAAGCCGTTGGGGAAAAACGACATTCTCGACGCTGTGATGAGCTGGCAAGTGTGGAGGTTGCTTGAGAGTGATAGGGAAAGCGAGGGAAGTAGCCGACAGGTTTAATAGACCTATAGGCATGGATTACGGATATATTCAACTTCACCCCGCTGCCGAGAAGCCTAGACCAACTGGAAGGGTCCCCAATGAACCATAGATAACGGATGTATAAAAACCGTTGGAAATAAACTCTGCCGTTTCTCGGAGTTCGAGATTGTAGATGTTGGAAAAGTGTCGTATATCAAGATAGAAAAAAAAAAACCTCTGTATTCCTATACTAATCATCAGAAGGGACGGCTAACCCACATCCGTCGGCACCACTAGCCTATTTGAAGCCATTTTCAACCACTAGCTTGGAATATCATATCCCATCGAGCTTAGGTTGTATGTGCATATGTGACCTTGAAAAAAAAAAGTACGAAGCAATGACATTAGAACCGGGAACAGGCGATGAGCGATGCTGACCAATAACATGCTTTGCATTTTCCCATCTGCGATGTTCGTCTCCAGAGCTGAATTACTGGAACCCCTCTGCATTGTTACATGGTAAGGTAAGATGGAACTCCTCAGCTCCGCCGCTGTACACATCATCGCAGAAAGAATCGAATTTGAATGATCAGCTTTCTCCCGGCTGCAAACTGCAAGGGATGATGACTGCATCTGCTGCAGGGCGTGCGGCCGGCGGGATGGAAAGCTATGGGCAATCTTCGGCGGGGTGCGGGACGATCGTACAAAGCAGCATTGGACAAGAGCAAGAACAAGGCAACCCTCTTTTCCAAAACATGCCATACCAACATGATGATGCATCGATGGTGGAGGGGGCGCAGGTCGATGGCATGATTGGAATGAGTGTTTTGGGAGTTTCGCTCGCCGAATCTTCGAATGAGCATTTTAAAAGATCCTGTGGAACATTCATTTTATGGCAGATGAAGCGAAAAAGATCTCGATCATAACGTATTAAAATTGTGGGTTTGCGGTTTATTACTATATTCGTATATTCGTTTAGTAGGTAGCCATTACCGGCTCGTGACCCGATATAGCGTGAGCAGTCACGCCAATGTGGTCTGGCTGTCGGGTTGAATCGTAACCATTAGCGCTGTCACGGGTTCCAAATGGGTCTGGAACTTCAAGCTTATTTTGGAGAAAAGCCTTAGCCAAGTTCAACTATAGCCCACGTGCATGAAGGGATCGTGCGATCGTGAATGGAACCGAAAAGGACGGTGGCGTCCTGTAGAATACTTTGGATTTGAAGAGTATGATATCATACTTTTCGCAAAAATGATTTTATGCGACAATCGTGAAAAGAATTATAATATGCGCACCCGATTTGATTTAGAATTCCAAAGAAAGCTGCGATTTGATTTGAAATTCCAGAAAGCTGCGATATAGGAAATGAGGCCTCGAAAACTGTGAAGACCTTGCCGGAAAGAAAGGATATATTTACAGAAACAAGAGTATGGTAGTGAACCATGATAGAATATGAAACCCAGAATGTCTCCAATTAAACGTCCGAAACATACCAATGAAAACATGGCAAGCAGTATGAAGTATAGAAAATAAGGAAATGATATCTGAAGCCATTCGATCCGTGTACCCCCGTATTAATATTCCCTTCCAGCTTCATGTAAAAACCATCCCCAAAAACGCCTGTCGAAATGTAAAGTCTGACCAGAAATAATAAAAATACACCTAACTTTTAATGGACCCCGTATCTATGTATCTATATCTTTTTTTCATCACTAGCTGCTGCGTCCGAAAATGGATTAGGATCTAAATTTTGCTTCAAAACCGTCCGGCCGTTGACCAGCTTCAGCCTCGGTGTACCCGGAATGTGGTACTCACTGAGTCCATTCCCGCTCGTATTGACCACTGCAGGTCGGGAGGGCACCGCCCTCTGTCTTTCGAGATGCGCAGGATCAGGCCGCGCCATCCCACTGAATGGACACCTCCCCATATTCATTCCATCCATGAGATGCGTGGCCTCTTCGATCGGACGACCTAAGATAGTCTTTCCGCTTTCAGAGCTACGTCTACTAGCGTCTGTGCCATTGCTACGTACTGAAACATCATCATCCCCCAACATCTGTTTGCCGTGTAGATACCCCTCCTTCAGGGCATCCTCCTCATCAAGAGGTTCTTCCTCGAGGAACTCGAGGGCATCGGCGTTGTGCCAGCGCTCCATAAGGTCGTTTTGGATCCAGATCACCTTGCCGAGAGCTTTGATAAGGGCGATCTTTCTGTAAAGTTCGAGGCGTGGGTGAGAAAGGATGGCCTCGAACATGGCGTCCTGAATGAAACCGAGGCAGACGCCGAGGAATACGTATTCGACGTGAAGTGGGTTCTTGCGACCTTTGCCGACATGCATGAGGCTAGAGAACGCATATTAGGATATGATTTCCAAAAAAGAATTAAGTGAAGGATTGCAACATACCCGACTTTGTCGAGGTACTCCCAGTATTCCATTCTTGTGCAATCGGAGTTGAGTTTTGTAAGATACCATCGAAGGAACTAATAAATTTCGACCGTTAGTATATCTTGAGCTAGGAAGGACAAGAAAGAGTATGCACAGTGCTCACCATCTTTCTGTGCATAATCTGAGCGCTGTCCTCAGTCGCCCAAGTGCTAACTGGACCCTCATCCCTGCTGTTTCTAGTGGTGAAAACACGAGCTGTGATATCGTATTTCAGGAGTTTCTTGTAGACGATGTTGACGATAGCCGGAATGAGCGCCTTTACGTATTTCTGTCCTGCGATAAGAGCTGCGACATCCTCTGTTAAAAGTCGGTTGTTAGTTTATATTCTATAATTTTTCAAATAAAATATAAAAAATTTTAACCAAACTTACCAGGTCCGAACTCGAGGAAGGAGTGCAAGAACTGAATTCTGACTGGGAGCGAGGTATAGAGCTCGGTACGGTCGATGTGCTCCATGGAAGGTGGTGCCTCCGCATGGTGTTCTTGGTCTTGCTCGGCCATCTTCATTTTGAACGGCGTGAGTGTTTGAGACCTTAAAGATCCTAACAATAACTTCGAATGATATAGATTGAAGATAAAGAAAAATTCTAGAGATTCTAGAAAATGTTTCCGCTTACTCCGTACTTAAGATAAGTAGTGAAGAGAGAGGCTTCTTCGTATTCGAATCGAGAAATATTAGTGCTGGTGATATTCCACGCGGAGAAAACGTTGTGGACATGATTCAGCTTGCGCCGTCCTCCCACTCTTTATACCTCTCTTCCACGACGAAGCTTAAAAGGATGAGCAGTTCGAAAATAAATTTCACAAATTTCATCATCGGATTAATTAGGGACGGCGGTCCCCGGTGTGTCGCATGATTCGAAGCTCTTGTGGAAATATCGCAGGTGGTCTCACTTAAAGGTTGTGAGGTGGCCTGCACCTCACCTGATATTATTTTGTGTTGCGAACACTTTGGGAGGGACCAGGCCTCGCAGTGGAGTTCCGAAGCACGCCACACGGCGTTTTACCATGATGGCCCGGCCGGACCTTGGTATTTGGGGAGCTGTCATTGGCTGGTAGGGCTGGAATCGCTGGAACGGCGGATGGAACGAGTAAGTGCCTGAGGAACCTACTTCGCACGTTTTGTGGCTTGCCAATTTATGAGGCAAATGTCCTCGTGTGATGTCGGCGTATGCAATTTTTGCATTCGAGAACAAATGAGAGCTCAGATGATGTATCATGTCATGGATTTAATCTATTTGGCCAAATGAAACCCTGAGGAAGCGAGGAAGATGCTTCCGAGTGGGGGGAAATGTCTCCTTGAAGCCTTTTTCCGATCCGAGATTTGGCGATACACAGGATACATGGGCATCATGTGACGTTCCTTCTGCGATAATTCGAGAAACGAGAAATGGTTCCTTTGGATATAAACCGCCTTTCGGGTCGAGCTAATAGAGAGACAGATAACAGAGATAGGTATTAACGGAATGCCGAAGTATTGCGGACAATAGCTTGTTTCCACGTACCACACTTGCATATACGCCGTCGAATATCAGCTCATACCAGTGTCATTTTCCAAACGTCATTTGCATATTACACCAAGACGGAGTATCTCCAAAAGGTGGAATATTGAGAGATTCGATGCGTGGTCTAGCACGAAAATGACGATGAAACTTTTGAAAATGATGATGATGATAAAGAAGAGGAAATTTGCAAGTGGGACCTCTCAGCTTCTGGAGCCCTGATTCCTGCCATTCTGCTGGCCTGATGCATCCCGTTTAATCTCACCGTTTTGGCAATTTGAAGCCGATACAAGAATAGTACTCAGGCCCATCCGTCCGTGAAGCTTGAACGTAAGCTCATTCATCCTTCTCATATTCCAAGGCACCAAGCTCACATAAACTGACAAAGTGTCAGTCTTTTTCTTCCTTAAATCGACGCTATTCCGAGCTCATCAATCTCGGATAAAGACCTTGTTTGCATTAACATTGACGGCAACGATATCAACATTCTTTCTCAACCATCCAATAACCTCGATAACAGACCGAGAGAGAGAGAGCATTATTATTATTCCCCACCCGGCGAACTTTGCATTTTTAGCATTATCGTGGGTTTCATCCCCTCGGTCAAACAGCAGCAGACGCCCAGAATGCTGGTAAGTTGGAAGAAATTTTGCTGAAAAAATGGAGGGTGGTATTTCACTGGACCGAGGTTTTCGGGGAAGAGGGAAGGGGAGCTAACGGGGATCAACGACGGCACCAAAGCAAGCCCAGACGGCACACGACGGCGGGTCCCATTTGCTTGGTCTCTGGATTTTTTTCTATAGCCGGTGGTTGTGGACGGGCTCCTGATCCCGCGACGGCTACCGTTTTGCTGGCGGAAAGTCCTAAACCAAATTCATTTCCTGTGCATTTGACCAGAGGATGTTAATTTAGCTGGAGCGAACGGAGACAAACAAAACATCAAGCGATCGATCCATCGAGTGGAGACACAAATGGATCATGAAGACGAAGATAGACCTGCCGTTGTTCTTTGCACAATGCATCTGCAGGAACCATTTTCCTAAAAAAAGATTTGTACGCGTCCTCAGTTGAGAAAATGAGAGAGGGATGTGGGGCGGTTGGATATCAAGCAGGGGATGCACTTTCCTGTGCCTGCATTTTGCATTTTGCATTTTTCCGAAAGCACGTTGTTAGCGGTTTCCTGTTTAGGTAATATGTTTACTTTTCGGGGGGAAAACGAGAAAAATACAAATCAAAACAACAAAACATCAACATCAACATCAACACCACCAACACACCACCATCAACGTCAATGTCAACAAACAACCAGAGCCTGATCAAATCAACAAATCAGGGGCAAAAGCAATTACCCTCATCCATCATCCCACATACCCGCCACCATCCAACCAACTAAACTACTAGGAACTCTCTCACTTTCTCTGTCTTGTCTTGTTTCGCATCTTTCTCGTTCCATCCATCCTCCGAGAACAGACCGAGGCATCGAGTCCATCGATAGCCTGGTTTTTTCCTAGGTGAGTGAAGAAAACAAAGTCTTGGTGGCAATTGCCTGGTTCTTTCATTGCAATGTCTGTGTCAATCCATTGCCTACATACATCTATCCATGCCCACCTGTGAGAGACTTGATGATATATGTCCATCGTGATGTGGAAGATGATTCGATATTCAGGGTCTTCGCATGCTTCTTAATATGTATCATGTGTGTGACCTGAGGATCGATGGCTTGAATGCATCGCCACTGGCTTAGTCGAGAAAGGCAAATAACAGGCAAAGAATAGTATGAACCATACTCTGTCCCGCCTGTGAGATGCCGCTCCCCACTCGCTGGTTCTGGTCCATCGATGCAAGGCTTAGTTTAGCGGCTGCGAGTTCTGTTGTCTTTCTGCACCGTTCCGTCCTAGACCCATCTCCCTTCTCGCCCCTTTTCTCCCCTTATCCCTCCCTCTAAACTCGTCTACGTGCAGGTGCCCTGCTAGTCTTGGTGATTGAGAGCCTCGATCCTCGACATTGCGCCCGTCGAAGCGTTTGTTGTTATTTTTGTATCTTGATTTTTGCCGTATTCCGCTAGTCTCTCCCCATTCCATCGCGCTTTCTTCCAACTCAACTCAACTCAACTCAAACTCTTCTTCCAACATCAACAACCTCACTAACCTGCCTCAACAGCCGCTGCCACCCTTCCCTTCCAGAAACACCAACCACGAGAGCATCCACCAACAATCACCCGACTTTAACTCAAATACTTCTCCCGGCCTTGACGGGCCATCTCCGCAAAAACTCCATTTTTTACGATACGACCCCGAGAATTCTCTATCATCTGAAATCTGTACCTGAGGTAAAAAGCAAGAGGAGGAGTCCACGACCACCTGGTTACTAGGGCAGCTCGCTTTTTCGATAAACGCATTCCTGCCAACATTTTGTCGCGCGTTCTTTTCTCCGTCATACCGATCGGGTCGACCGTATCACAACTGAGCCAAGGGGGGAAAATCATAGTCAGCAGCGACATCTACAGTGTGATTCGTCGTTACTAACGTCGACTGGTAACCGCGAATTATAACGAAATCGCACTCAGATTTGAAATATCAGCTGTCGCCTCTTCTCATCTAGGCCCTTCAAGGGTTTTCGATTACACGGGTTTCAATCGCTGTCGTGACTCATTAGGGTCAGGTCGTATACGATTATATCATCAAGTCACTTGGACTAAAGCCCGACTTGCGATTGGTGGGCGCATTTGACCTGTCAAATCCATCAAGTCAGTCTCGCAGACATCCCACAAAAAAAAATAAAAATCATTAAAAAAACAAAATAATAAAATGGTTGTTTCGTATTCGCCACATCGACAAGGAGGCCCAACTCCCGTGGAAAATACCCCGCCATTTACCCCGTTCAAACGCTCCAACAGTGGTTTAACTTTGCTCGAAGTGCCACGTCATACTCCTTCTCCCATCCCTCAAAGCCGTATTTCGACCAGGCGACAGGGAACTCTGACTCGGACTAGAAGCTCGCCGATATCAACAAGAGGTGCATTGGAAGTCTCTTCAACCAACAACCTCAACTGTACACCTCCATCCCAATCACCCCACAACACTGGATCAAAGATCACCATGACGACAGAGCCGTTTAAGGCCAAACAATTGCGAGGCAGAGGGATTGAGAACACGCCAGCCATCAGCAGCCCGCTTAAGAGACGGGAGATTTCGGCTGGTGATGTTGCTCCACCTAGAGTCAAGCGTCGCTCCCAGGACGGTATCGGGCGTTCCTCATCCCGTTCCTCGTCGCCAGCCGGTTCATCATCGGATTCATCGAGCAGCGGAAGAAGTAAGACTAGCCGAAGCTCCATCTTCTCGGGTACTGGGAGGCCAATCTCCCACACACCTAGGAAGCCGACTAGCTTGAAGAAGGTTGTCAATACACACCACTTCGAGAAGCCAAAGATAGCAAGATCTCGTCTGCAGCCAGCCAAACCCCCAGTGTTTGGTGTGTCGACACCACTTGCACCCGGCAAGGTCAAACGCATTGGTTCATTCGACAATTTCGTTTCGCCAGCTCCGAAGGCGAAGGAACCAATGCTCCCTCAAGTTACAGTTTCTCGAATTGAGCAGACTCCCAAAGATGTATCCGCAACCCCAGCTGTCTCAAAGATTTCCGATACGCCTTTCAAGAAGCCATTCCCTGCTCCGTTCCCGAAGCTGGCATTCACTCCTATGCCGCAACGAAGTACCTTTGCCACCCCGCAAATCACGAAACCTTTCCAACCTCAGCCTGCAGTTTTTATGTCCACTGGTCTTCTCACCAAGAAAAACCGACCAGCCAATGGAAACAACATTCTGCCTCCAGAAACACCATGCAAGAAGCCCACATTCATGACAAGAAATCCGATCATGGTCAACAATGCTCCACCTGATACCCCATTCACTCACAAGGGTAGGGGGAAGTTGAACTTTAACCGTACAGAAAGCTTTGCCAGCCTTGCTGACACTGGGTCGCCTGACGCAAGTCAACAGAGCACCCAGCAGAGCACTCAGCAAGAATTCCTCCAAACCCCAACTAAACGCCTGCACACCTCAGACAGCGCTGGCAGTTTACGAGGATTGAATAAGAGATGGAAAACTGATGTCCCATGTAGGTTACCCTATAGCAGCAATGGTATTGTTATTTCCGGACTAACCGCTCTATAGTATCGCAAGAGTCTGCGTCCCCTCAAACCCCTCAGGGGAGTGCCAGCATTATTGATCTCGATGCGAGCCGACTTTCAATTTCGGGCAAGCCTTCGCAACCCCTTCTTCTTAGCGATCCTTACCCTTCGACCCCCCGCTCCGCTAGGGATTTGTTTGGGAACCTAGTCCATACGCCGTCGCATAGCGGCAGCTCTCCTGAGAAACTTTTCAGCGCTACCAAGCTTGAGCAAACTATGACGCCCGTCATGGATCGTACCTCGAAGACTTTTTCGAAAGACTGGGATCCAAATTTGGAAGCCAAGTTCGCGAAAGTTACTCAAGTTGGTGCAGGGGAGTTCTCCGTAGTTTTCGAAGTTGAAGCACACCTCCCTTTGCTATCATCCCAGGCCTCTTCCCAACTCATGACTCCTGAAAACTCTTCCGAGAATGGATCGCCACCTAATCCAACCTTAATTCTGCCTCGCCACTATGCTGTCAAGCGAGTTCAGTTCCATGGACAGCGGGATCGTGATCACCGTATTGAAGAAGTCGAAATCCTGAAGTCAATTGGCAAGCACAAGAATGTCATTGAATACCTAGACAGCTGGGAGACTTCTATTAACTACAGAGTTTATATTCAAACCGAGTTCTGTGAACTCGGTGCCCTGGATAGCTTCCTATCTGATTACGGCAACCACGGGCGCTTGGACCCCTTTAGAATTTGGAAAATATTCACAGAAATCTCTGAGGTAAGAGAAGCACTAATGTCTCCCTTAAAGTCGAACCTTTAACTAACTGAAACAGGGCCTGGATCATATCCATGGAAGGTCTGTTCTGCATCTTGACATCAAACCTTCCAACATTCTGGTTTCATATAATGGATCCTTGAAGATAGCAGACTTCGGGATGGCAACAAAGTATCCAGCCAGCCGTAGTCTCGAACGGGAAGGAGACCGAGAGTATCTGGCACCAGAAGTGCTCCAGAAACACCAATATGCCCGACCTGCAGACGTTTTCTCTCTTGGTCTTACCCTTTTGGAAATCGCTGCCAATGTTCAACTTCCTGACAATGGCCCATCCTGGCAAAGACTTCGTGCTGGCGACCTCAGCGAAATTCCCGACCTCACGCCTGAGAGCTTGATGCATAGTTGCATACGTGACGATCGTGGTTTCCCAGTTATTATGAATGATGACTCCCTCGGCGATATTGGAGAAGACTCATCATTTTGCGCCGACAGCAGTTTCACGGTCCCTGCATCTAATCCTGATGGAATGTTCGCAAAATATATGAGTAATCCCCACTTCAGGGCCCGCGAAACTGAAGATCTCCTCAAACCTCCAAGATACCTCGAAGGAGATAGCCTGAAGTTTATGGTCAACTGGCTTATCTCTCCCGATCCGGCTCTCCGTCCTAGCACTACAGAAATTCTTGCTTCAGCGGAAGTTCGTTGGATCAAGGGGCACCGAACAACCGGGGCACTGGTGTATGAGGGAGAATGGGGACCTGCAGAGGCCACAGGCGAAATTTTGGACGATATGGACATTGGAAATCTATCCGTCGAAAAATTGGAAGAAGACGATTGGCTCATGATGGAATGAGCGTATGTTCTACGCAACGAAGCTACGATGAGATAAGATTCTGGGTTTTTTTTTTTTTTCCTCGGCTTATGATCTTGTTTTTCTTGACCTTATGATATATTTACTGTACGAAAGATTTTGTTTTTTGCTATACCCCGCTCTGTTCTTATGTGGCGTGCTCTTTTCTTCACTTCTTTCCAGTTCGACTGGTTCATCTTAACACCGACTCTCATTCTGGTTTTGGATCTTGTCTACCAAGCTGGGCCTGTAATATTTGTACCACTCAGGAATCCTGGCGGAACGGAATCGCGCACTTGTATATTCTTTTTTCTGCTGCTCTCTGCCTTTCTTTAACTTCTCTGCTGATTCCGTTCTGATTCTCTTCGATGCCTCACGGCTTATAACTTTATTTCTTTTTTTGTTCGTTTCGACCAATGACGACTACGGTCTGCATTTAATTCTGGCGTAATAAAGGTCCTCTCGTTTTTTTTCCCTTTTACTTTCTCTGGGTTCTTTTTGCTGTGTGTTTTTTTTTTTTCTTAACGACGTATTATTACTCTTCTCTTTCTATCTTCGTTTCTTTATCGCTCTTTTCGCACGCCTTTGAATCAAATTGAATACTGCATATGCATATGCCTATGGTGTTATATGCTTTTCTATGACCTCTTATTCAATACTTCTAGAATACATTGCTAGTAGTCTTGTGTTTATCGCTAGTAGAGTAATATTCTGGTCGAGCGCTAGGCAAAGAGTAAACGAACCCAAAGTACTTTTTGCGGTTCAAGGTTCATTACTTTTTTCTATCTGCTTTCTAGAAGGATTTCGTCCCTGGTAAAAGGATAAAGTTTGTAAGATGGCCCGGATCAGCCAGGTCTCCCTAGCACCTTCGTCTCCGAATATGCGGGTCCGGGTGTCGTGAGGGACGGGCGGTTGGTGATTCGTGCGAGTTTTTAAATTGGACGGCTGTATGGGCGGTTCGCTTGTGGGGTTCCGAGTGCGATCGTCCAATGCCTTGGTCTTCTAGCCTGAGGCTCAGAGTACATGTCTAGTGTGAGATATCGAGTGTTTATTAGAAATATAGATATGGACTTTGGATTCGCTGTAGTAACTAGGCCCTATCTATAGCTTTAAGCCGTGAAACTCCAATTTGGGCGATGAAGGTGGACTGGCGCATGAAGTCGAGTTTTAGTTTTCTTGCAACCTTTATTTATCCCTGTAGGTCTCTACGAGCTTAGCTACTCATGTTGATATCTTGGTACTAACTGGAAATCTATCGGAACGGTGTTTTTCTGTCTGTAAAAAGGAAGGAGTGTGATTTCGAATATTTGTAAGAGTTTGTGCTAGTTAGCATAGTCGCCCAAGTTTATATATAGCGATGACTTGATTATGCTCTCCAGCACGATTGAAGATACTATGGCGGTTAAATGAGTTTATTAATTGTTCCGTTGGCGCCATTACTATACTTATGTAGCCTGGATCCCACCTCGTAAATAGATATTCAACTGTCCTCGCTCTCCTCGCGCTTAATGATGCGTTCATTCATCCATCCATCTGAGTTGTTCACAACACATATTAGCAAATTTGTTGGATTTTGCAATCGGGTAATTCGCCCAATTGAGGCAGGAAGTTTGTAACATTGCCCGCATGCTGTTGACCCGTCAAGAGTAGGGTCGTTCCCGGACTCCAGTTGGCCACATGGGCGTTAGAACTTCAAGTCACCGGAGTCTGTTAGTTCTATTGCTTGATTGCTGAAGTTGACAGGGGGGCGAATCTTATCAGCTTGTTCATCGGCGTATTTCGGGCCGTCGCGATATCTTCATGTCGATGACATTAATATTTTCGGGTTTTAAACCGTGAAAGGATTCGTGTATATCTTTATCTAGGCTTCGTCCTTCGTAATCGTATCATATGGTCTTTAATAACTTTGTTGACTTCATGGCCCTAAAGCAACGCTGGGTAAGTCAGCACATCGAATCTCTAACAGCCCTATAGAAATTTCTAGTGAATGTTGTAGAACTTACGAGAAATTGGGTAGTCATCGATATATGACATTGTTTTTGACGTTTTCGTCTTGTATAATTATAACTGTTGTGGCCTTCATGAATTCTGCTAACAGCGAGCGTCGATTTGGAAATGACACACGCAGCTAACGGCGTTCATACGCAGAGATATCGATCTTCTTGAACGATAGGTCCAACTGCTGAGTGATCAGTAGGTCGATATAGGAGCGTGTGACGGATATAATACTACAGCTCTCGTAATTATAATATTGCAATGTAAAATTATGTTTATATCTTCTTTCCCCTCGCTTTCTATTATAGTGCGTGGTCAGTACTATATTGTATCCGAAACAAAAGCAGGAAGTGGACGGAACTTACCATCTTTTGTTTAGTAACTCGAAAATCAAATATTTTCAAAGACGAAGAACCACGGCGCGTTTCCTGTGTGTCATAAGGTAGTTCTTAGCGATTGCTTGTATGCAGCTGGTATATATATATAGTGTTCACCCCCTCGGCGATATTATCGGTAGGAAAACTTCTATTGTCCCATATCGTAGTAGGCTGTTGTTTTTTGAACAGAATTGTTGTAAACCTATATATATATATTCGACAGCTGATTTGCGAACTGATCCTGCCAATATGATAATTGACCAGCCGAGATAGACAATTCACCTTACCGATTAACAAGTCGAGGGAACGTATCCAATAGCCGGACAAAATTACCATGTTCTCTTCAATATCCTTGGTGTCAGATATATAAAGCCTGGCGAGAAGGGGTTTGTTTATTTGTTTTACCTTTTCCACGTTTTTGAAGATTAAACAGCTAGGAATTGTCATCGGTCGTGGTGGCAGAATTCTCTGACGTTTAAAATCCAACAATCAAGATAAGATCTTAAGGAAGAAACGAAAACAACGGAAAAAACTGTGGGAAAAGTTACCATATCTTCTTTGAATGTTGCTATGGGATATACGATACCCACGATAAATATCCCCCTCGCTGTTGTCCCTCATATCCTGGAAACTATAGAAGAGATCGGCTCCCCGAGGCCTTTATATTGTTATACCCAGTCATTGGTGAATTATACAATATATGCTCTGCTCCAGCTCTTCATCTAGCTGTTGGTAGATTAATTGGGTATGGATATAAGTGGTTGTTTTTATTTGATAGTATCATGAATTGTTCTGTTCATCTAGGATGATAAATATTGTTTTTATAACAAAGGTATGCGATATGTAAAGAGGGAATCGTGTTGCTTATCGTATGGTTTCTGTTGTCATATATTGAATATTAATATGCGGTATGCTGACCTCGAACGAAGCTTTCGAGTTCTTCATGGCATCCGGGCTGGCCCTGAGATTGATATTGGGGTTTTGTATATATGTATACGTGTGTAAGTTGTCGTTAGACGGTGGGAGCAGTGAACAATCCAGGGAAAGAAAATTTGAGAAACAACTGGGAGAAGAGAGTTTTTAAATAGACAGCTGATGGGGCATTGTGGGAATGATTAATGAACCCTGGGTCGTAATGAAAAGCGGGCAGGAGCACGAGACTAGACAGGAGCGGGCAGATCAAGAATCTTTGCGGATATTGGTTCTTAGATAGTACCAGCGCCCTTCATTCTAGGGTAGTGGGTTGTTACCCTCGCAGTTTTGATACCGGGTCAAAGAACTAGTAACTTCGGAGATTTACGAAGGAGTGGGGTGTAGACTTGTTAGGAAGACATTATATTAAGGACCAACCAAATATTAATTCCTACTGAGGTAGTATTAATATTAAGAACTGCCTATCTCTTCGGTGAATCGGTGTGCTAGCGTCTGCAGTCTGGCTTTGAGACCAATTGCAAGTTTCAAAAATCCTAATCTTGTAATAGGGTGGAATCGTGTATAACCTGCGGTGCGGTCTGCATGACGTCTTACCTAACCGATTCTCGGAAGCCCTAAGACATAAATATCTCGACCAAAGAGCTCGACGTATGCGTTGCCATTGCAGATGGATCAACGCAAGGCTAGCCATGAAGAATCGACAACATCACAATTGCAAGCCCTTGGCATCACGAAAACCTCCAGCTTCGGCCTCAGATATCTCAATAGCGACGCATTGAAAAATAGCAAAAAAGTATGTAAAGGATGCAAAAAGAGAATTACCTACGTTAGGCACGATTCGCATATGGTCACCCACTATACTACTGAGTGCCCGCTTGGGGGCTTGAGTAAGGCAGAGCGGACGGGATACCCTGTGGTCCACCAGCTGTGAACGTAGATATCAGAATGGTTAAACTTAATATTCATCAACACATGAGCAAGTTAGTAGAGCAACACAAAAGGATACTGGACTGGTATAGCTCTACTCAAGGCGCTCACCCGCGCACAAGTTAGATTGCCACTGCTAAGTGTCAAGATTGGGTTTATGTAAGCCTGTACAATTATATATAAAGGGTCAACTACCCAATATTATGAATTCTAAATATACAACCAGAGTAAGAGTAAAACTGAATCGCTAGAGACAACAACATCCTACTCAATCACCGAAAATCGGAAGGGACCCCAAGATAGATATTCTCTTATCATCGATAGTCCCAGAACTCTACACGCAGCATCGCATTCTCCAGCAATAAATATTCGTGCCAACAATCATTGGCACTGATATTATGACCACACAAAAACCAATTAAACCAGAAGTCCACAAATAATATTGAGGCATTCTCACCATCAAAATTTCTCAATTTTTCCGCCGTAGCCGGTAAATGCTGACGTTCACCTGGAGAAATTGGGATTGGTGGGAAGTGAAGCTGTTGTGTTGCTAGCCCCAGGCGGCTATTGTATAATTTGGTTGGGAGAAGCATGTTGCTATGAACCATGCGAACGGTAATTGGTGAGCATTGGCCACAATTCATTTATTTGAAGTAATTGGTATCAATAAAAGGCATAAGGGCGAAAAGGGGAGGGGGAAAAAATTGAATTCCCCCTGAAATTCTTACAGTTCTCTGATTTGAGCTTGTAGATTCTCAATTAAATCGTGTATTAGACATGCAGTTTTAGAATAGGGACTTGGGCATTTATATAAATACTTAGGAAATCGTTATACTCTTGTCTACGTGCATGTCGTGATATCGATCTTAATAGATATATAATAGAACTGAATATTAATAGAGCCAATGCCCTATACTAGGAATTGAGGACGATAGACGAAAATAATTCCTATGGATGCCTACGTATACATCAATAGAGAACATCCCTTCTTCTAGTAGTGCAGTGATTGCTGGCGATAGGTCAATGGGGATGCCTTAACAAATTCGGCTTAAATTCTGCGTTCGACATAAGCAGGCCTCGTATAGGCATACGCAAAGGACGGCACATCGGTATCAATAAACCACAATGTTGTCGTCAACTGGCATGATAGAATGTATCTGCATCCTTTGGATTCATGGAGTACAGGCTGGTCAATTCCAGGTACAGGGTTCTTTGATACGTTGTTGTTGGAGGGATTTCGGATTCTATGTTCACGGAATTCACCCTTCCGGTGAGCTGCGCGGGAGACAACGTATACACAGCTTCAAGAGAAATCTTGATATCAAAATAACTTATTTGGTTCAGGAAATAACCCGCTACACCAGTAAAAGCAATAATTCAAATCCATGAAGGTAACAACGAATGCAATTCGCTGACAAAAGCCCCACAACATACCTGGCGGCAAGGTCGGCCTTTTAGGGTGCAACAACAGCCCAAACCTTCAGGCAACCATCAGTTCCAGCACTTATGATTGTAGAGTCATCTACCCATTCTACGCCATTGCAGCCTTCCTTATGCGCCCCTAGAGCCTTCACATTCTTCGCATAATTCTCTGCGCTGTAGATGATAACATTTGTATCCAAGCTTCCGCTGGCGATGTGTGTTCCAGCTTTATTCCATGCAATGGACTTAATGCGTCCCGTGTGGAACGCCCATCTAGTAGTCTTGACTTCGCCGGTACTAGCATCGTAAAGAACGATTTTACCGGAGCTGTCACCAGCTGCTAGGAGCGCAGAGTTCGGAGCAAATGACAGCGTAGAGATGGAGGCCCTGCTAGATTTTAGAATCGAAGACGGTGATGCCGGAACGCTGTCGTCGGACTTGGAGAGTTGATAGATATAAATGTTGTTGTTTTCAGCACCAATAGCGAGAATATTAGTGGAAGGGGAGTAGGAAATGCTAGTAGGTATGTAATCCTTGATAGGCGTGGACGCGACCTTCTTGCCATCTCTGAAAACGCCAATCTCAGCTAGGGTGACGACGAAAACGGCAGATTTGTCGTCCGCATAGATGATCCCGCGGGGCTGGCCGTCTGTGCCAATGATGGAACCACTAGTGGAGGTTTGTTAGTATTATACATGATCGTTGATGGGGAAATAATTCTTACGTGAAATCTTTGACATTAGTGTCAATAGTACGAAGGGTATCATCCATGGCGATAGAATACATTCTACCTTCGGAGGCGGCGAAGTTGGTCACTTGATTGGTGTGGGTTTGGCTCTCTGGAACCTCTGCTGTGCCGGATGCAATGTCCCAGGAGCAAACTCTTCCCTCATAACTTCCGGTCCAGATCGTCTTTCCACTTGGCTCGACACCAAGACCAGTAATGCTCTTCTGGTGGCCAGCTACGACCTTCACCGGCTTATCCGTCCTCTCGTCAAGATAGTTGAGGTCGCCGCTGTTTGAGATGGAAATGAGGAGACCATCCGACCTGTTTGGCCATACAACTCCTGTTTGCTGATCAAGGATGGAGCCGGTGTCTCCGAATGACCATGACTTGAGGACCTTCTGTGCTTCGAGATCCCAGATCTTGACAGTTCGGTCTGCACTTGCGGTAGCAAATCGTTTAGCGTCAGCGTTCCAAGAAATCCCGTAGACACCGCCTTTGTGTCCATTATCTGAATCTTTGATTTCAGAAACCGGCTCGCCAGTCTTTCCATCCCAAAGGAAGACCTTCCAGTCTGAGGCAACGCTAACGAGATGGTTTCCATCAGGAGAGAACGCAAGTCCTTGGACGAAGTTGGTGTGTTGTCCTCGCTGAACGTTGTTGAATTTGAACGGAGGGCCGTGGTAGAAGACTATGCTGTTATCATCACCACCGGTAGCAGCTCTGTATGGGCGAGTGGGTTTGATGGAGACAGTATTAACAACATTCGAATGTCCAGAGATTTCACCAATTGAGTTTCCTGTGCTGTTTCATATGATCAACATCCAAACGTTTAACGGTTTACGGCAAAGGAGACATACTCCCATGTCATGCAGTGCCCGTATCTCTCTTTTCCGTCTCCGACCGAAATAATACGTTTTGACTCGCTGTCCCACGCAATATCGTTGATTCTTCCGTTGATAATGGGAAACTCGCCCTTCGTGATCAACTCTTCGCCGACACAATCCCAGACTCGCACCACACCGGATGCATCACCAGAAGCGACATAGTATCCCGACGGCGCAAACCTGGCAACTGTGGTATTGGCCGTGTGGCCTGTGTACTGGATCGAATCGGCTGGTGTATCTATCTCGCGCAGGAATATGGATTTGTTGGACTGTCACAGCAACGTAGCTTAGTTTGCGCTTTTGATACTAGCAAAATTGTATTTTAAGCAAATAAAGGCATCGTACAGCATAGGCAATTTTTGTTCCTGCTGGGTTGGAGCTAAGGTGAGTTGGCTGCCCTCGAGCAGTGGTGGGGTTTGGAGCCCATATAGATTCTATTTGCATGACGAAACATAAGCTTTGGTTTGGCCAACTTCTGTGCCAACGCGGGGAAACGCTACGAGGCTTAGAAATTACATACGGCGTTTGATAGACATATCACAGAATGTCGCTGATTTGTAGGTTGGTTTTAATTGGGGCCGAGTGTCGAGAGCCGGTGGTGGGGTTTGAGGGGTAAAGATCTAGACTTTGTCCGCGTTTAACGTTTGAGGCGGTGCTAGCAGTTGGGAAGCTGTCAGCCTCGAGCTTAATTGTCATACTCTAGCCAGGTACTGGGGCGCTGTGCTATTTGTTGCATTTTCGCGCCGCAACACGTTTTAGCTGGCGAAGCTTGAATGTTGGTTTTGACGTTGTCTAGAATTTGTTTGGATACCAGACCAGTCTAGGAATGGCTTGCTATCTTTCTGGTAGACTAACTAAGTAATATTTTGTTACATGTTATTCGGGCCTTTGGTCTTTCTTATTGTACTTAGCCTCGAAGTCCAGCTATTGTTGTAGAAAAGTCTGACCTATGTTTTTATATGGGCATATGGGGAACCTGTGCATGAGCAACAATAAACAATAAAATCTTCTCACGACCACTGCTGAAACTGGCTGCGCTGATTATAGCCCCTAACATGTTTTATAAACTTTGGGCTTGTGAGGCTCCAGAACTCAAGGTAAAGGGTTATAGTCAGCAGTGCATAGGATCAGTTCAATAAATGGGGTGTTCTAAAATTCCCATAGTCGTGTTCATAGACACAGAGCTCTATAATTTGTCTATATAAGGCTGCCCCCTGGCCTGGACTAAGAAGCTGAAGGAAATGCTTAGGTCCTTCCTGTGCATTCAGGGACCATCGCCCGTCCAACGCTTAAGAAAACTGGGCAACATTTGCCACAACCTATCCTCGTTACATATATTCTTTCGTAGTATATCTCTTATTTTTAGTATCTAGCCTTTTCATATCGCGGCGGAGCTTCGGGCGGAAGCTAGTGTTAATTTTAAAATGCGGGGCCTTATTTTCCTTCTTTCTGCCTCTCAGCTACTGAGCCAAGGGCAAGCTCTCGCTATATCTTCGCCGGAGGAACTCCTCGACCGTGAACACTATGGTATTAGGATCCGTGACATTATTGACCATGTCTACGGAAAATCTCCTCTCCAGCGACGCTCAGAAGGGGAGTTCGTACCTGAATGCCGGCCGGGGAGTACACCACATTATCAGAATGAAACCCTAACGGCATGTAGCTTCGAAACGTCGATCGAGAGCTACAACAAAGCCGTCAGGGACATTTATACCAAATGCACCCGACGATCTCTTGATCAGGGAACTCCGGTCTACCACTTCAAACGAGGCGGCGGCTTGAAGTTTAAGAAGGCCGGCGACGGCGGGTACAACGGCAAGTACAAAATCAATGGAGGCGGCCATCCTGTTATATCGGACGATGACGCCCCTGTTGCAATACCTTCAATTATTCCTGGAGATGAGTTTGGACCTGAGGACGATATGAGCCTCGGCAGAGTCGATATCCAGGGTAACGTCGATCTTCCTACCAACTGGACCATCAACCGCGACGATGGTGGTTGCTATAACTCTGGAACTTGGGCTAAACTAGAGGAAGTGGGCAAGATTCGAGTACCCTGGTGCCAATTTTTGCATAAAACTCGCAATATAGTTGCCGTCAGACATCTAACTTTCTTTAAAGCTAGTTTAGACCCTGCTAAGCCAGGTAAACTACTTAGAAATTCTGATAACCAAATCATGGCTATTCATACAGAGTATGTGACCCGGGCATTTTTGCCTGGGGATAATAACGTATTTGCGCTTTGTCTTAATGGCACGAAGACGTTGCTCGAAGGGCCGTGTCACGGGGAAAATGACGATACCCGAGGCGGGTGGCAGGTTGTTCGAAGGGAGGCCCACGCTGACGAGGAAAAGAATGAAGATGAGCGGTCTGTGTCCTTTGGGTGGGACCCTACAACAGGGCTGGAGTGCTGCTAGGTGTTGCTGTTTCGTTTGAGATGTGCTACTGTGCTATTGCTGGCTCTGCATATGCACACCTACTTAAATACTCAAGTACTTAGCACCTAGGTAAATACTCAACCACTTAAGTACTAACCTAAGTACACCTACATATATATCGGCAGGGATTCATCGCACTAAGGCTCGAATAAGAAACTTTGTTTGCAGCAACGGCGGGATCCGTTCTGTGCCTAGATCGTGAGGCGACATGAATTTGTTTTTTTAGAGGGATCGCACCGGGTTATGTATTTGTGGTTTCATAATATCATGGTCATCTGATTTTATCGCGCCCTGGTTTTGTCGTATTTTACGTTTGTAGTATTTTGATTATCATAGTACTTTGTGATGCATGATGTTCCAGCCTTGTACGTACCAGTGTTTTAATTAATTTTATAGCCGCGTAACTATAAGATTGTATTCAGGCTCGGCACTTGATTGGATTCAGATGGCTGCCTCGGGTCCAGGCGAAACAAGCTATACTATCGGCTTATCAGTATGACATAATCTTGCAAGCTTGATAATATTATCATTTAGTTTATAGACAATTAAGCAATTACATGAATATCATGTATACCTACTTACTTATACCAAAATAGAAATGTTTCGGTAACAGGGAATTACCCATGAGCGGGATTGAGAAGATTAACTCACAAAAAGGGGAAATAAACAAAGAAAGAGTAAAAGCAATGAGGAAAATATATTATTAGCTATCGAACTTCTGCTTCTTCAATCCAACAAGAGATTTCATATTGACAGTTTATGATATTCACAGGACTCACACCCGTCTTACTTGCGAGGCCGCCTAGGCAGATGTTGAGTAATGTTGCTAAGACGACGAGGTTCTAAAATCTAAACCACAGGTTTCAAATACATTTTAGTTAATATCTTGCTTCTGGCTCCTTAAGTAGGTATCACAGTTAGGTACAAAGGATAGATCATAGCGTTTTGGCCAATCGGTTTATATAAGAGGGTTATTAAGTATAGATTATTCATCTTCCCACCCGTTTCCGAAAGATTGATACTATGGCTTTGTCGTATACCCAGACCTGGTCAACTAAGCTATGCCCGACTGCTTTAGCAAGGAGGGACTATTAGAGCTGCGACACCCCCCAGTTTTGTGTAACGTTAACGTTGTCCGGTGCCTAATATCCCGTAAACGTTTTGGCCAACACGGTGGCAGTCGGGATCATGGTGCGGCGCAAGACTCCTGGGCTCTCCAGTGGGCGGCGTGTTATTGTTCTGGGATATATGGCCTCGTGGCTTTAGTGAGTCTTGCCTCAAGAGCGTCTGGGCTCGAGGATCGAGGCCAGTCCGACTTCGTACAAGATCTATGCTAGTACTCCTCGACTGCTCATGCTCAATATCAGAACTTAAGTCGACAGCTGATAGGAACATTTCCCAAACAAGGCGCACTAAACATTTCGAAATCCAAAGAAATTTTCGAATTTTGAAATGAAAATAATGTTGAAAGCGCCCTATTAAGTTTATTATGCAATGCAAAGTAGCCCCATGCGTTATTTTGCACACCCACTGCTAGTCAACATTTGAGACGACAACCGGCCGACCTATTAGCCTGCCCACTTAGTTGTCCACCTGCATTCACATCTACCAACCTGTAACACAAGACCACAAGCCAGCAGGCACCTCGATTGCTTCGAAGGCTGTTTTAAGGCGGATTTGCCGCCCCAAAACGCCCTCGGCTTCTCCTAAGCTACGGAGCTTACGTTAACTTGTGATTTGTTAAGCCATTTATTGGACATTGAGTGAGTTGATATATTCAAACTTACGCAATGTTAATGAATGAGCGCACGTTACACTATATCTGGCTATGGTCAACTGAGCGAATTTCTCGTTCGATCTACGTCAATAGATCTACGTAGATCGTATCGAGATGAATAGATCGACGGGGCACTTGTATCTAAAACCAGTCAAGTATTATCCCATCTGCTTACATCCCCGCTACTACTCTATCCCAAAAGCCACGGTACTCTGTATCTTTACGCACCACATGCCGTTTTCCTAGCGACGCTCTCCAAAATAGTTTCCTAGTTAGCCCTAGTCTAGCCAACTGCATACTATAATATACCATAAAATCAAATCCTCCGCAAGAAGCCGAGGAACCGAGACCTCCTACAAACTTTCACCTTTTTCTTTGTGGTGTAAGCAACCCGGGAAAGGATTCATGAGTTTTCGGCGATTTTGTGGACCTTTGCAGCATTTTGAAGGAGAAGGACATTGGCGGTGATTTTATATCATGCTTTCCCTTAGACAAATACTCTCAAAACCCGAACAAGCCGGACTCTATAAAATTTGGGACCTTCGCCGGGACGGCCACCATGGTCGCTTATACTAAAAACCAATACCCCCTTTTTTTTTTTTTTTTTTTTTTTTTCCCTTTTTTTCCTGTTTTAACAATTACTTAGACAAGTCAACTAGATTCGGGGTTAGTCTGGTCAACCGATTAATTTTGTTTCAGCAGCAATGCGAACGTTCAAGGTTTCCAATAATCATGGTTAATTGCATTGGCCTCGAGACTATATTTCCATATCCTGAAACCGAGGCTATTACAATGCAATGTCATGTCATACTCCGTAGGCTCAAATTCGGCTGGCTGGACTGGTCCAAACGCTCTAGATCTTCTCGACATCCTAATCATGAAATACAATATCTTCCCGTGTAAAGTATTTAGATATTTATTTAGCTCGATAGTACCATCCGGCGGGGATAGTGCTTTGTCTGTCTGAAATATATTCGAAATTGGGTGGTACCGCGGTAGAATGACAGATCGCTCGCCAGGCAGCCGGCAGTTGACTTGCGAGTTGGCTTGAAGGTAGGTTTGGCCTGGTCTGCCTGTGTGTAATAAGAAAGAGGGCTCCTAACGTAGAATCAAGATACATACCTCAATAAAGATATAGTTTCTGAACAAGATAGTATAGAAATCTTGCGTTTTAGATGGACAGTTGTGGAATATTGTAGTTACGAGACTGGGTATTGTTTGTTGGTAAAACAAATTTGCGTTGTTTTTGCTTGAACTTCGACGCGAGACCACATCTTCCTAGGTACGCACTAGTCTGGGCTCTCGTAGATACATACACCTTAGTCTCCACGAATTTAGCTGCTATTAACAACCTGAAAGTGTGTCGGAGTGTCGTAAGCAGAGGGGATTCAATACAGAATATGTTTACGTTTATTATCACAAAACAAAAATAATTGCAAATATTTGAATATGTATATATATATATATAGGGAGAGAGAGAGAGACAAAGAAATATACCAATTTTAATAAAAATTATACAGTCAAAATCACCCGCACGCTTTGCCAAGAACCCGCAGCCTAAAGGTAAACAAGCCTACGTAAGTACTTGCTTTTGAAGGATATATAATGGACTTTGCCTACATGTATCCACAGCCTACATGTCAAGCATCGCAACCTCCGACCTTTTCAGACGTCATCATTGACATTAATGAAGAGAAAGAGTTAAATCAATATCAAAACTTGTCAACTTTTTTATCAGTTTGAGCAAACGTTATATTTAAATACAACCACGACATCGTCCATTCTTCGGGGGTTCATCCAGAACCACTACGGTGCGCGATGGCATTACGATCCCTCCAGATCCTACGGCGAGCTAGAGCGGCCACGGACGGGCCAATGCAATTATATCGAATTGATATCCCATACCGTAAGTACTGCACAATCCAGATTTGCCATTACAATGGATTTTAAAAATATAATTTAATTCTAACAACTTCACTATTTAGGTCCTACCGTAACCTTCCAACATCGTCGCAACTGTTCAACCCGCAGCACACATTTTACCAACCCTCCAAGCCAAAAACTAGATATGAGCAACCCGCTCTACCGTGACCTTATCAAAAGCATCAAAAACCCCTTCATAAGGGATTCAATCCACAAACTCGCCCAAGGCGAAACTACATTTTCCGAATCCATGTCTCAAGACATTCATGGCACTGGGAATTCAATATATTTCCGTGTTCCGGAGTTACCACCAGCGATGAAGGGCCATTCTCATGATCCGGATGGTATTCCGTTGCCTCCTAATACTTTTCGTGTCTCTTCAACTGAAGAGTTGAGGAGTATTTTGGGACGGATTTTGGAGTATAGGGAGAACGAATATAATGCAGGCTATACCAGGCACTGGGGGGAAAACGATTTGCATAAGGATTCAAGTGTATCGGCAACAGCAACAGAAGGTACGAAGGAGAAGAAGAAGGAAGATATTCCCTCTACTGAATCTAGAAAATCACAATCACCCATATCGGAATCTAAGATATCAAAAATGCCTGATTGGAAATCATTGGAAGGTTTTGACGCCTTCAAAGAAAAATGCAATCAATACCTCAAAACAGGCAGCCGGCTTGTCAAAGACCGAGCACCAGTGTCCTCTGTTCTCGAAGCATGGGAACAACAAACCAGGAAGTCAACGGAATCGCCGGGGAAGGGAAACCCTAGTCCAGACAGGGGAAAAACTTTGAATATAGATTACGAGGCCGGCAAAAACCCTCCAGAAAGACAGTCTTATGGTCTTGGAGCTCCGGCGCCTTCCAAGACGGACCCTACTGTTTCGGTTTCGGATTCAAATGGACTCCTTGGGCATGAAGAAATTCGAGTTCTGCCCAAGGTCTACACCCCCGGCGCAAATTCGACAAACATGGAACTAAGGGCTCCGCAAACTGAAGATCCATTCTTGCCATATAAAGAGGATATTCGTGAGGTTAAGGAGACCCTCGTGAAATTGATAGCTATGATGCCGAAAGCCCCGGCTGCTAAATCCACGAGTCCATCCGATAACGAAGATAAAACGCCGGAGAAGAGCCGAAGCCAAGATACTGATACTGTTGAACAAGCCTCGGAGCGTATTACTCTTATGGATATTCTCAACGGAACTGCGACTGCTTCTGTCTCTCCATCCGAGAAACCCAAGTCTTCAGAAACGTTCGTTGATAGTCTTAACTCCACACTCAACACGGGTACCTCATCAGATTCAACCGCCGGACTGCTAGAGGTCATTTCAACTCTATCTGAGAAACTGGGCCAAGCAAATAAACGCATCTCAGAGTTAGAAACTCCCTCGGCTGGTGTGCCTGTGCCTGATTTTCAGAAGTTCACAGATCATATGGATCAAGCTCTAGCAACACAGTATAGCGATTTAAGGGACTACTTCGAAGAAAGGGTGCTCTCCGAAACTAGAGATGTTGTAGCAAGGGTCGGGTCGTTGGAAAAGACGATGCAAAAGATTTTGGAGAACCAAGAGGCCGCTGCTGCCGCCGCTCAATCCAAAGATGGAGCTTGCATCTACTCCACTGAGGGTGGCGGGCCAGGCGAGGAACCGGAAGTTCCGGTTACCGTCAAACTCGACGAAATCGACAAAGCAGGTGTCCAACAAGTCGTGGATACTGCCGTTAAAACCGTCGTGGAAAAGGTCTTGGATGGGATTGAGGAGAATAAAGAAAAGGACAAAGAGGATATGGTAGACTCTGTAGTTGATGGCCTCAATGATTTTAGAAATTATGGTATGGTGAATGCGATTTTAGGCGAGGTCCTTGATTCGGATGAGATTTCTAGGCGTTTAGACCTCCATGTTAAGGTATTCGTGGGCCAAGTATTGGAGGAGTTGGGCAGAGACGAAAATGGAGATTTGCAAAAAATTGTGAAGGCGGCGGTGAAGGCAGGGACAAAGGATCTTGAAGAAGGCGTCAAATCGAGATTCGGGGATGTTCAGCTGAAACTGTTTGGAATGGAGAGGGTCTTAAGAGGTATGTAGGTTCGCTTAATTTTTCGGGAGTTCTTATACAGTATCTACTTCTTTTTTTTTTTTTTAGGGGAAATTCCTAGAAGGGGTGTCAGTATGTCTTTAGGTTCATGGCTATAGCTCTGAAGGCTAATTTTGAGATCTGGATTGACGGTTACTCTTAGGGTCACGCCGTAAACGCAAGGATCATAATGAAGGATGGTTTTGGTGAATTTGGAATCTCCACTTTATCGTACATAATTCACTGTACTCTGCTCACTCTGTGGATCTCCTTTATTCATACTCTGACACAACTTGTTTTCTGTTTCGGAGGCGGGACAAATTGGCTAGTGTTTAATAGGATCAATAGCTGGAAATGGCGTTATTTTGTCCGGATGTTAAGTAAACTCACACAAAATGTGGACACTTTGTGGAAGCTATAACACTGCGATACGAGACCAAAGTGGGCCGATCTTATCTTAAGATTCTAGGCCTTCAAACTGGGGGCTCCGATAACTTCCCTCGTGACCCCGTTCCTTTTCTTTGTCGCCACAAAATAACACTCCTTGGAGTCCTACATTATACAAATAACGTTAAAAAAATAAGAAAAAAAAAAAAAAAACCCCCCCGACTACCACCAAAAATCTTGAATATAGAGTAAACATACCGATCTCGAAGTTTCTGGCTTCATCCTGACAACTTTAAAAAACACCTTGTCAAGCATCGCCTCTAACTTACCGTCATCCTCACCTTGATAAAACTTGCACACAAAGCTTCCTCCGGGCTTTAGAACGTCGATGCAGAATGTTAATGCGGCTGTGCATAGTTCCTACAATATTAATTACCACTGATAGGTTAACGGCTTTGATCCACTAATTTCTTTTCGGTAGTAAAGAGAAGAAGGAAAAAACATACCATACTCCCGGCATGATCCCTAACCGCAACCCCACTAGTATTCATCAACCTTTTCGAAAACATCCACGGCGTTAACACGGTATTCATATGAAAACCCGATGTTAGGGGCCAGGGTTCCCACATATCTGATAACACCACATCCACCGTATTCATCTCCTTCTCCTTCTGTGTCATTTTACTCCTATCCTTCACCTTTAAATTATTCGCCGTTGTCGTCGCCGCAGTAGCCTCGGCGGCAGCTTGTGCCTCCTCTTCCTCATCATGTAAACTATCCCGTCTTTCTTGCGCAATATACCCGGACGACGCAGTATCGTCTAGTTGTAAAATCGGCGGGTCTATCTTTTCTTCGAGTAGTTCCGCCGCTTCGGTTGCACCTTCAGTAGATTTGGGGTACTCCCGTAAATATGGAGTATCTGTTTTTTCTGAAAAACTTTGGGGTAGACGTGCACGACCACGGTCTGGGTCAGATAGATATCTACGGATTGAAGCTTGGACCCCCAGGCTCAGGAAGTTGCCTTGGATTGATGAGACACCCTTTGGGGGTTGGGCGGGGAGAAGGTCGATACCGATTACTCGTCCGTTTGGGTGGGTTAGGGAAACCGCCACTTGGGACCAGGAACCTGGTGCGAAGCCCTGTGGTTGTTAATAGTTAGTGGATCGTGTACTTACTTTTTTTTTGCATGTATCTTTGGGACTTGGGAATTATATATATCAATCATAGGGCGGTGGTATGAGGCTTACGAGGTCGACGACGGTCATTCCTGGGCGGAATATTTTGTGATCTCGATCAATCTAAACAATTTTTTTAATTTTTTAGAAAGATTCCACCAAGAAATAAAAATACAACAAACGATGGGAAAAGTCGTAGATATTCCCCTTTTTACTTCTTATCTCTCGGAAATAATTAAAAGGATTGAGCATTGCCAAAAGAAACCCAAATGCATCATGCATCATCTCAAAAAACAACACCATCCTGTGTTGCAATCCCTCTAAACAGCCTTTACTAACCTCCGTTAGTTTAAACGCCGCCCGACTTCTATACTGCAAAACTTTTGCTTCTCGAGAAGCATAATCGATAGTCTGTCGCTTTACCCATCTACTACTCTTCGCCGGGGCAAACGGCGTGGTCGAGAAGCTTCTCGATGACGAGGAGGCAGATGGTGTTAATCTACGAAATATGCATAAAGTCGATAGTGCTACCTTCCCCCGTCGTGAGGTATTATGGACAGTGGATGGCGATTCAAGCGCAAGTCCTGCTAGACTGCGGAAGTAACCGCGCGGTATTGCCATTGTGGTTCAAATGTTGAAATTCTGTCGGAGTTCGAAACTTTGAGATGTTGAAAATTTCAGGTGTTGGATTTTGGAGTCAAGGCCGGATTTGGTCGGTCCTGTGCTCTTGATTTAGCACGTTTTATGGCCACTGGCCACAATTCAAACAGCAGCCGCTCCTGCACTCATCGAATGAAAAAAGAATTGGGAGAAATAAATATTTAAGATCGTCTTCAACGACGGCCATCAATGCCTCAAATACTAATACAGAAAAGCCGCTCCAAAAACGCCAACCCCGAGCAAATGCGCCGCTCCAATAACCCTGCTCACAAGAAATACGAGAAGAAATAATCGGACCTAGACTACACTCCCGAAAACACCACGCATCGCAAAGACGAGGTCATGATATATACAAACAATGTCATACAGAAAAAAAATCCATGCATATGACAAACGTTGGGCAAAAAGAAGAGGCTTTACATACTTAACAGACTCTTCTTCTTGATACCTAGCTTATTCTTGATGCCTTCATAGCCAGCCCCTCGCTGCTTTAACGGGCTAAAGTCCTTACTAAATCCCGTAACGCTCGGTGCTCGGAACTTGTTAAACGTGCTGTCCTCTCCATCGTCATCGAATAACGTGTTTCCGAGCGTATTGCCCATTAGTTTTCTCATCTTCACTTTCTTTGGCTTAGCAGCTGCTGAGACGATAGATGCGGTTGTAGTGCTATCTGCTTCAAAGCTGTCCTCAGGCTCTTCGGTGATAGTGTCAGGAACGACGTTTTCCTTGTTCACAGCGCCCTTCTTAGTCTTCTTGGCGGCTTCAGGCATGTACTCGACTTCATCATCTCCGAGGAGGGATGTTTCAGGGGCGATGGAAGAGGTACGCTTGGAGTGCTTGAGGGCTGTGGTGGAGAGGAAGATCTTGGGTTTGGGGCCTGGTTTGGCTTTGGCTTTGGCGGGCTTGGAGGCCGGTTTTGGTGGTGGTGGTGGTGGCATCAGTTTCTGGGATTCGGTAGATTCAACGGGCTTTGGCAAGATGCTGCTTGCTTCAACTTCTGTCTCTGCTTCTGCTTCAGTTTCCGTGGCCTCGGTGGTTTGTCCTGGGAGGACTGGGGCAGGCGAGTCGAAGGTTGTATCAGCTACATTAGCATCTGTCTTGGATGGGGTAGCTGTCTCCGATGACGCAACGCTGATGTGCCTTGTAAGAAAGGGTGTAGTTGAGAAGGTAGACTTTGCGACGGTGGATTTCTTCACCTTCTTAGCCGGTGGAGAATCAGCATCGTCATCAAAAGTCGTTGCTCCTCTCTTCTTTGTCTTCGGTGCGGCGGCAGCGTTAGCCTTCGCCTTGTTCTTCCAGGTTTCAAGCTTCTTTTCTAGAACGCCCTTTTGGGTCTCCCATGCTTCACGGTCCTTTTCTCTGTCCTTAGTTGCTCGCTCTGCAACCTTTGTCTGTTTGCTAAGTTGCTCTTTGAGCTCCGTAAGCTGCTTCTTGAAGTCATCAGCGTCCGACTTGGATTTGGTGGCGCGTTTGGCAGCCTTCTTTTCGTTCTCCAGTTCAACCTGCAGTTGCTCGACTTGATGGGCAAGTTGCAGTTTCTCGGAGAGGATCTGTCGGTGATTTTCAGTGGCAGCCTTGAAAGCGTCATTCTCCGCTTCTAGAGTGGTGACCTGGCGAGAAAGGGCGAGTTTTTCCTTTGTCAATGTGGCAATTGCATCCGCATCGTTGTTGGATGATTCAAGTTCGGTCTGTCTCTTTTGTCAGCTAATATTCTTATCTGGTTGGTTTCGAGGGTGTACATACGTTAAGCGACTTGTTCGTCTTGTTCGCCTCCTTCAATTCAGTTTTGAGGTCCTTGATGGACTTCTCGAGCTCAGAGATCTTGGAAGAGCTTTCATCGTCCGCCTTCTTTTTCCTCGAATTGAGTTGAGACTTTGTGGATTTCAGTTCTTCCGATACTGTCTCCATTTGAGTCTTCATCTCATCAACTTCAGAAGCTTTAGCATCGAGTGCCTTCTGTAGCTTTTCGAGATCCTTTTTCAAAGACTCTCCGGCTTTAGACTCGGTTGTAGACTCCTTCTTTGCAGCCGTCAGATCTTTCTCGAGGGCCTTGACCTCGGCAGACCTTTCCTCGAGTTTCTGCCGTAAGTCGGTCACCTCTTCTTTCAACCCTTCGATAGCCTTTCCTTCAGTTGTAGCCTCCTTTTGAGCAGACGTAAGATCCTTCTTCAACCTCTTAGCCTCATTCTTAGCTTCTTTGGCCTCCTCAGATGCAGCGTTCAGTTTGGACTGCAATCCTTCCAACTTTTCCTCCAAGTTTGTAATTTTTGCATCTTTCTCCTTCAACTGCTTTTCCATGGTTGCTATATCTGATGACTTGGACTTCTCCTGAGATTCCAACTCGGCAACTTTACTCCTTAACCGAGTTTCCCTCTTCTTTGATTCCTCAACTTTTGCCATTTCGACCGATAACCTTCTTGACTGTTGGTCAAAGTCTACTTCAAGGATTGTATGTTCGATCGATAACTTTCTGTTCTCGTCTTTATGTTTGACGAGGATTGATTTGGTGGTTGCTAGGGAGTATTCGAGTTCCGCGTTGGAGAGTTTGAGTGACAATACTTCCTGAGAAAACGACGCGAACACAAACAAACAAAGTATTAGACCGATAGAAACACTTCTACAATACTAGTATAATATAATAGGGAATAGAAGAAGAAGTTTAGAAAAAGGTAGGGTTGTTTACCTGCTGTAATTGGTAGCAGCGTAACTCGGGACTGATGTTGTTTGTGGGAGGGGAAGAGGAGGAGGAAGCGGATTTGGACGAGGCGTTGTTGATGTTTTGGTTGTTTTGGGCAGCACTTCGTTTTGTGCCTTTGACTGCAACGCTTGTCATCGCGGCTTGGGATTGGAAACAAATAAATTCGTTCGAATTGGTAACAATGTATTTTGTTGTTAGGTAGGAGAGGGGGAAATTAATAGGAAAGAGCTTGCCACAGCTGCCGTCGACGGCTCTTATTCAGAGCCCGGGCGATGTAAATGAAGATGATGATGACGATGATATGATGGAAGGAGAAGAAGAGATTGGATGTATGACCCGCCATCCTTGGAGACAGACCTTCGCTTCATCCTCTGTTGACAATTTCCCCAATCGAGCAGCCGACCGTAAACAAAAATCCAACCGCCTCAACACCACAACACACCCTCGGTATCAAGCTGACTAATCCGCCAAGGCGGAGATGATGCTTGTGTGGCATCTACCCACCCCGGTCTGATACGTCGGGTACGTAACTGCTATCATAGACTGGAACGGCGACGACACGCCCTCCCTCGATCCTCCTTCCTCCCTCCTCCGACATCAATCAATCACCACATCCTCACGACCCAGGCCAATTGATTTGGTCTTCCAAAAATCCCCCACAATGCGTCTCCTACCTCTCCTAACGGCGTTCACCTCCCTCCTCTCCCTCACCGTCGCCCAAAAGGCCGCCAATAAATACCAAACCTTCGCAGACCTCGCCAGTTCCTCGAAGGGTGCTAAGGGCGTTGTTCTCCTTAACGATCAGCTCTTCGGAGACCTTACGGGTCCTCATAGGAATTTTACATCAGTCGTACTATTCACGGCGTTGGATAATCGGTTTGGATGCGTACTATGTCGCGATTTCCAGCCAGAGTTTGATGTACTTGGGAATAGTTGGCATAAAGAGCATCCTAAGAGTGACGGATTGTTCTTTGGAGTTTTGGATTTCAGCGTTGGGAAGCAGACGTTTCAGAGGGTATGTTTGGAACTTTTAACCCTCAATTGATCGATCAATTGGACGCTGCTGACGAAATGGTGATGATAATGAGCTATAGCTCGGCATGTCGACTGCTCCAATCTTAATGCTCTTCCCTTCCTCAACCCCGGGCTCAGGCTCCGAACACCACCCCCTCAAATTCGACTTCAACCCAAGGTAAACCATCCTTCGACCCTTAGTCTTTAAAAACATTTCTAACAATCTTTTCAAATAAAAAACAGCAACCTCACCCCCGCCGAAGCCGTAGCCCGCTGGATCACCGCCTCCTCGAAGCACAAAGTAACGGTCCACCGTCCCTTCAACTACGTCAAACTCTTCACATTCATCGGCGGCATAATCGGTACCGCTACTCTCTCCAAACTCGCGTACCCTTACCTCGCTCCAGCATTATATAGCCGAAACCTTTGGGCTGCTGTATCATTGGTCGCCGTGTTGTTGTTTACCAGCGGCCATATGTTTAATCATATTAGAAAAGTGCCGTATGTGGTTCAGGGACGTGGAGGTGGCGTGTCGTATATTGCTGGTGGATTTTCGAATCAATTGGGTTTGGAGACGCAGATTATCGCTGTTGTCTGTATGTTTCTCCCCCTTCCCCAAAGAAACTACTATGGAGGATAGCTAACTAACGCGTACTTATTCCTGACAGATGCTGTCCTAGCCTTCTCCGCCATCGCCCTCTGCGTCAAAATGCCACGCATGGAATCCTCAGGCAAGCAAAAGATCGCAGTGATGGCCTGGAATCTAGTTCTCCTCGTCCTCTTCAGCTTCCTCATGAGTATCTTCAAAATGAAGAATGGAGCCTACCCATTCTTCTTGCCACCTTTGATCGCTTAGTTTGCGAGTATGGGGTTGGCGTATATCCTCGTGCGATGGATTAAGCTGCTGTGGAATGAAGAGGGAGAAGAGGATGCTTCTTACATCGTTAAAACGGCGACGAGTAAGGGAATGAAGCGGAGAAGGTTGAAATAATAGGTAGCTAGAGTGGTAATCGTTTTTTAGTTTTTGTTAATTTGGTTAGCGGTGAGGTATTTGATCTGGCAGGGCGAGGGAAGGGGGGTTACGGCCTGGTATTGGTAATTTTTGATCGTAGTTTCCGATCATAAGAGCCTTTTTCTTTGGTTTTATATACAGGGCTGTAATCTACAAGGCCAATAACTAGCATTTGATTAATACAAAAGTTATTATTGTGTTAGCATTCCCAAGGTTCGGGAAGGTATCACTATGGATCTTGAAGGTTATAATTCTGATTTTATTCGATCAAATGCAGTGGTATCTAAATACTAGCTAGATCTCCGAACAAGTAACAGGTAAAAAAAGGTAGAAGAAAGAGATACGGGAAAGCTCCTAAATCGCTAAAGAGATCAGTTTTATCAATGGTAAGTCAAAAAGCATGCATTCCAACCCAAGGGTTCCCGAGCACCGCATAGCCTCGAAGTCCAAGCATCGCAGGAAATATAGATAGAAGATAAAAATAAAACGCCGTGAACACCTTGCGAATGATGTGAAGAAAGTGCAAAAGAAAGTCAGTAATGGACTCAAGGAATAGACCCAAGAAGTATTTCAAAAAAGGGATCTTTGGAGAAATAAGAGAGTAGATGCGAAGGCCATGGAAGAAAAAAAAAAAGCGGTACCAGGAACACGCCTAGTGGCCCGACAAACATTCCATGATAAATCTGCTGGCTGGGTTTTCCCACTTAACGGCAGTATCCGGTACCCCTCCGTCGATGTCCATATGATCGGAAGCCCCATTATCCAGCTTGACTCTCTTCCCAGCCCTTCCATCAGTGCTCTCCTCTTCCTCTTCTTCTCTATCATACTGATTCACACCCGACATGATCGAGTACACACTCAATGGCATCTGTCGTATCAGGTTATCGCTAAGGCTTACTGATAGTTTCAAATGTTCCATGGATATCGTGCCTCCGATCTTCTCCACCGTCTTCGCTCTGCTTTTTGTTGCTGCCTCGTCTTCCTTTATTACCTTCCTACTATCGTCAAGCCGTACTCGATCAATGAGTGTCGTTAAGACGTCTTTTACGAAAAAGTCCGTCGCGAGACCGATAAATCGAGCTGTTTCTTCGGATACCCCACTGCTTATTCCTTCTTCGTAGCAGATGGGGATACACCTCGCTTGTATTGTTTCGACATCGATATACTCTCCGCTTTCGACGGCTAGTGAAGATTGATATGCATTCGAGACTTCGTTTTGCCAGTTTTTGTTGGGGCCAGCGGAGACGGGTGGTGCAGAGGTGTCGAAGTTACGGATTTGCTTGGCGGTATAATGCCGGGTTAGGGTTGAAGGGATGTCATCGGGAACCTACAGCTGGGTTAGTGCATGGATGTCGTTTAAAGTTTCTGGGGGTGGAGAGGTGATGGGAAGGTGCAGGCGCATGGACGAGATTAATTTGTGCGAGGTAAAATCGGGCTTTTGAAGAAAATGGTATAAAAGGGCGATAAAAGGAGGGATGGATCGAGAAAGAAAAAAAAGGGGAAGATCAACTATCGTACCTCTGGTATTTCCTTCATTCGCCGTCGGTCTCTGGCGGGTATAGCCATGATTTCCTTCTTGAGACGTCGTTCGTAGGCATCTCCTGTGGTTGTTTTGGGGACCGATGAGGTCTTGCCTTGATGCGACACCCATGTTGCGACATCGCCTTCGGGGGGTTCACGGGTGGCATTGACGTGGACGGAGAGGAAGAATTGGTTATGGAGACGTTGTGTTTCGGGTTTTTGGAGGAGAGGGTCGATGATACGTGAAAGCTCAGTGCGGTTTGTTAAACCTGATAAGAACGATATATATTAGAATTGAAGTTGATATTAAAATCGAAAAAGGTGGCTGGTAATTATGAAATAGGTGGCAAACTGCGAGGGGTAATTTCATACCGCGAAAGAAGGATCGGACGGCATCGCTATACGTTCCCCAGTCGTCACCTAGGGACTCTCGAAGCGAGATGTAGATATTCTCGACGTCGACGCGGGCAGGGAGCTTTACGCCAGGTTTTAAAGGCGTGCCGCCGGGGCCAGTCGCAGTAGTAGGAGTTGAAGATGTAGCATTGCCATTTGGCAGTGATTTTGAGACAGTCTTCTTTGATGTGGCGGTGTCCAGTTCGGAGGGATCGATGGGTGAGTCCGGCGACATGGCTGTTGGCATAACTGAGGGGTATGTTCTGGTGATGGTGCGTGATCAGAAATGGGAAGTTGTTTTATGGGTGCCATATATGGCCCGGTTAAAATTGCCAGTGGAGTGGAACGTGGGCGAAGACAATAGATAATTGGAACCTGAAGGCTACAGAGCGCGAGAAAAGGCGAGCGTCATGGTACTGAGCCGGGGATCCGATGCGACGATAACAGTGACACGTTCAGGTTTGGACGAAGCTGTTCGAGGTTGAGGTTTGAGGTTTGGTGGTTCTGTGGTTGTGGTTGTTGCAGGCTGATGGATTGGTCGTCACGAGAGATCTCTATTAGAGCCACGGCAGTCGGCCAGCTGCAGGTAATCCCGGGGTATCGGGAAACTCCCCTGATATAGTCCCCGGGGCACTAGAAGGATCCCCGATATGCCCTCCGAGGAACAGCCATATCCGAGGTCTTGGCTGGCAGAGTATGACTAATCTGATGAGCTGCTTAACGACTACAACGTAACCCCGTGAGAGCCCGTCAGGCAGACTCATTTTCTTCGCGCGAGGCGGCGCAATTTCTTTTTTTTCTTCTTCTCTTCTCGTCACTCGTTCTTCTTTCGATATAAACCAGCTTACTCCGGTATCTAGATATCGTTTACTGTCTACGATAGACTCTTTGAGGTCCGGTCGAAGACATCGCGGTTTGCCTCTTAAGGTTTGTTTCGAACTCACGGGATTTTATACATCTCGAGATTCACGCTTTCCAAATAGCTTCGGAGGGAGGGTTTCAAAGATATACACCAATAGAAGGATGTCCGTGCGAAAATAAAATACATTTCAAGACTCTCATCCAGTCCCCTTTCTATAGACTTTGTTATGTTACGCTATAATCTGTGTTGTATTTTGTGCTGCCAACCCAAAATTATTGTGGACCTTTCCATTACAAAGAATCAACCTACTTCCTCTCCTCTTCTTCTTACTTTATCTTCAATCCGTTATCGGCGTCACCTGCTACCATTACCTGATATATTCATCACCTGTTACCTCTTCCCGAACGTTCTAATTCTATACCTTTACCACTTTTCATTATATAACCCTACTAGCTCCCATCCCTAGCCATGGATGAAGCTTTGAATATCGAAGAGGAGCTTGGTCTCCAAGCCTTCACTCATGAATCACTAGAGGAGAAACTCGCTGAGAAGGCCGAGGCCGAGATGCTCGAGAAAGAAGCCAAGGAAAGCGAGAAGATGAAGGGAAAGGAGGCAGCCATCCTCAAGAAGCTAGACGATGAAATCCGAGCTATTCGCAGCTTGATAAAGTCGACATTTGGTCCCAAAAAGGCCAAGTACCAGGAGAAGCTTGACGAGTTGCTCGCGAAGGTCGAATTACATTCCGCTAACATCGTTGATATCGACCGACGACTCCAACAACGAGCTATCAAAGCTGCCACCACCTCTAGTAGTTCTCGAGACCAAAGGGCTGGAGAGTCCCGTCGGGACTATCTCATCCGCAAGGGGATTTTAAATCCCTTCTCGGAAGAGAGTCCTAGCGGTGATGACCCCTCTCTAGTTGCCACGGCAACAACAGAAACAACGGCGCCGACATCGACGACGACATTATCCTTTCAGGACTTACGGGCCCCGGGCTTCGCTCAAGAACAACCAACCAAGATTACCAAAAGAGCTAAGGTAAACGCCACGACATCAACACCAACAGCCGTCGATGATCCGCTTCCGTCCTCCCGGACTTCGAAGCCAAGTCCCCAGAAAATCTACGTCACTGGAAGAGCTGCAGGATTTGAGGACGATTACGAAGAAGAAGTGATAAGAACTCCAAGACCTCGACGTGCTGCTAAGAAAGCTGTCGTACGTGCCGAGACCCAGCTTTCTGACTCCAACGAGGAATCCGATGAATACAAAGAAGAGGGGGAGTGGGAGGAGGAAGACGACGAAGAGGACGAAGCGGAGGTTATGCCGACCTCTAAAAAAGGCAAGGGCCGAGCATCGCGCTCTCGTGGGAAGAAGAGGAGGGGTGAGGAAGAAGAAGCAACGGAGGAGGAAGACCTACGAGGGTACGATGATGGTTACGAGCATGTCTACCAGGAGCGACTCAAGTCTTGGTGTGCCAAACGTGCCGCCGCAAGAGTTGTCAAGATCGAGGAGGGAGAGGGTGAGGAAATCCCTGAGTGGTTCAAGCCGTCTCCCTCCGCCCCGGATCTCATTGTCGATGATGGCTTCAAGCTCCCTGGTGACATTGCACAATCGCTCTTCGACTATCAGAAGACGGCTGTTAATTGGTTGTGGAACCTCCACGCTAAACAGCATACCGGCGGAATCCTCGGAGACGAGATGGGACTCGGAAAGACCATTCAGACTATCGCGTTCATAGCGGGTCTGCATTATAGCCAACAGCTAACAAAACCAGTTCTCGTCGTCGCACCAGCAACCGTCCTAAAGCAGTGGTGCAATGAGTTTCACAAGTGGTGGCCATGTTTGCGAGTCTCGATTCTGCACTCATCCGGGAGTGGAATGCTTTCAATTGCCGCGGATAAGAAAGCCGAAGAGACCATCGATAACGAGGAGGACTTCTTGGAAGCTCTGGAGAGTACGACACCCTCTAAGGCGCAGAAAGCGGCGAAGAACATTGTCGACAAGGTCAAGGCCAAGGGCCATATCCTTATCTCAACATATACCGGGCTCAGCACATACCATAAGCTACTCCTCGACGCAGACTGGGAATGTGTAGTACTCGACGAAGGTCACAAAATCCGAAACCCAGATGCGAAGATCACAATTGCAGCAAAACAGCTTCGTAGCTCGACCAGGTTCATCCTTTCAGGGACCCCAATCCAGAACAACCTTCGCGAGCTTTGGAGCTTGTTCGATTTCGTTTATCCCGGGAAGCTTGGTATATATCAGGTATTCAATGAGCATATCGCAATACCGATCAAACTTGGTGGCTATGCCGGTGCCAGCAATACCCAGATCCACACGGCTTTCAAGTGCGCGGTCGTCCTCAGGGAGATGATTAGTCCTTATATTCTCCGTCGCCTAAAAGCGGACGTCGCAGTCTTGCCACCCAAGCAGGATCAAGTCTTGTTCTGCAACCTTGTATTGCAGCAGAAGGAAGCCTATGAGACGTATATCAAATCTCCCGAAGCCTCCGACATCTTTGCCGGGAAGAGAGACGTACTCGCCGGTATTGATGTTCTCAGAAAGATTTGCAACCATCCCGACCTTTGCAATCGTACCAAGTTGTCTGCCGATCCTAAATATGATTACGGGAATCCTATCAGATCCGGAAAGATGCAAATAGTCAAGGGACTTCTCAAAGCATGGGAGAAAGACAACTTGAAGTGCTTGATTTTTTCGCAAGGCACACAGATGTTGGATATTTTGGAGAAGTTTGTGAAGAAATCAAAGTACTGCTACTTGCGTTTGGACGGCACGACGGATATTAAGTCCAGACAATCCATGGTTGATCAATTTAACAACAACCCTACCCTCCAAGTCTTCTTGCTCACTACCAAAGTTGGCGGCTATGGTTTGAACCTGACTGGCGCAACAAGAATTATCATCTTCGACCCGGACTGGAATCCTTCTAATGATATGCAAGCTAGAGAGCGATCTTGGAGACTAGGACAGAAACACGAAGTCCGGATTTATCGACTTCTCAGCAGAGGTACCATCGAAGAGAAGATCTACCAACGACAACTCTACAAGCAATTCCTTACAAAAAAGATTCTGGAAGACCCCGAACAACGTCGTGTCTTCAGAATGGACGATATGAAAGATCTGTTTACTCTGGGATCGATGGAACATGGAACGGAGACCGGCAGTTTGTTTGAAGGAGTCGAGAAGACTTTGACGGAGGCGAAGCGGATATCTGAAGATGAGCAGTCGGAAAAGGTGCAGAAGATTGCGGGGGTGCATAAGCTTGAGAATTTGTAAGTGATTATTACCGGTTCTAGCTAGGGCCTATATTCCTGATATTCTTTGCGATACTAACATTTTTGAACATAGCGTTGGAGGCGCAAGTAATATGCTAAGCGGCTCAATGACCGGCGAAGCTTCAAAATCCGATGGCAAATCTGCGGAAAGTCCTAGCAAAGCGAACAAAAAGCGTAAGCGCAATGAACCCGACAAGAACGACCACATTCTCGAGACGATTTTGGCACAAGCTGGAGTTCATAGCATAGTAGAACACGACGCCATCATGACTACATCGAAATCAAGCTCAGAGATAGTCGAACGAGAAGCGAATCGTATCGCCAACGGTGCGCGAGAAGCTCTCACTCGTTCATTCGAGGCGATAAAGAAACATAACGTCTCCGGACAAGTTGTTTGGACCGGCCGTGTAGCCAAGAATCCCCGTGGAATGAAAGAACAATCTATACTCCCCGACCGATTTTTAACACAAGCGGAAATTCCGTCGAGATTAAAGAATTGGTTTTTGGAGTATCAGGCGAGAGGGAAGAGGGTTACGACTACGATGATTATGGATGCGTTTAATCCGATTATTCATAAGAATGATCAGACGTGCTTCAAAAAGACCTTGTGGAAGACGGCGGAGATGAATAAGCAGACTAAGTTTTGGAAGTTGAAGACCACCGCTGCGAAATCCTCCTAGGATGAGGATGGCAGTGGGGGATCGAAAAGAGTCAATGTATGGTTTCAAGGGGTTTAACATATGTATTTTTTTATAGCCGAGGGTGTGGCGTTTTATATACGGTAGAGGGTGTACGGATTCAATAGAGATGGGTGTCTTTTGTTCTCTCTTGTTAGCATAACGTGGCTGTTTGAATATTAGTGCGATACTGTGTACCTATATAGAAATGGGTTTCTCGGTTTACTTTGTTTTATATCAATCGAACTAGTGGCCATGTCTCATTTCGTGCATTAAGAATCGCTTTATAGAAAAATGCTAAAAACAAAACCAGTGCAAAGCATTACCTTACCACGTCCCAACTTTTGTCCCTGTCATGATACCCTATTTAATATACACATCAAGAAAGAAAAAGTCAAAAGGGGAAACCGTTTATGCATGATCATATGAAGTTCGTTCTCAGAATCCGATAGAGAGGCAGGGACCTTTTTTTTTATGAAATCTCCAACATTTCCTCGTCGATAACACCGTGTAGAATCTTGATGCTTCTTGCACACTTCTCCAAACCTTCCGAAACCCTCCCTGTCAATAACACTAATACGAGAAACCACAAGGTCAGTATACCGCCTCCAAAAAGTCTGAATTGATAAAAGAGAAGAAATGAAAAAAATAAAAAAATAACATACCATAAGCATAAATCAACGCAAAGTCCTCTTCACTCTCCCCCCTCCCCTCTCTCACCCCTCTATCCCTCTCTCTAAATTTATGAATCTTCATCAATAACCTATCTCTACTCCTCACAATACTCGGCAGCGTCTCCGGTAACGGAAACCCACTCCTCATACTACTACTCAAAACATAAAACAACTGAAAAATCCTCGAACATAATTCCGCACGTTCATTCTTCGTGAATGCCAATATCTCCATTTCTCTCGTAGAAGACTGTGGCTCCTTCGCTATGATGACGGACATACCGTGAAAGGCGTCCAGCATTGATTGTGTATTCGTTAGGATTTCCGAAAAGTCTTCGATGGGGAAGGGGCCCTTTAGACGGAATTCGAAGGGGATTTGGGCGAGTAATGATCGAAGACGGAGTAATGCCTGTTGGAGGTGTATTTCTTCCATGATGTTCATGTATGCTGCTACATCTGTTGGTGCAGCTTCAACAAGGTAATTTAACGGATCACGTTTCCAGATTAATGCCATTCGTAACCAAAGGACCGAAAGCCCATCTTTAAGCTTCTTGCGTGCTGATATCGGCCAGACGTAACGGGAGATTATGAGACCCCATGTTACACCCGCTAAAACGGATAGAACACGGTGTAAAGCGATTTCGGTGATTATAGGATCTTTCCCACCTTCGTCGCTATCGTCTTCGTCTTCGTCTTTGATGCTGATGGTGTAGGCGTATAGTGCGGTGATGTTGTAGGTTAAGAGGATGAAACGGCTGAAACTGGCTTTTGCGGGGTAGTTTAGGGTTAATGTGAAGCAGAGGAAGGATAGAACGAAACCGTAGAGGGATAGGATTATGGGTAGTTCTGGGAAAGTCCACCATGAGAATACGGCAGCTGAGGCGCCGATTATGGTACCGATGAAACGGTAGAGACCTGATGTATTTGTGGCGCCTAGAGTCATGGACATCACGATCATGTAGGATACTAGACCCCATTCGCCTCTGTAGTGGGAGTAGATGGGACGGGTGAATGGGATGTGTGATGGGAGTGCGTAAATAGCGGCGCCTACACCGACTTTGAAAGCGAATTTTACGTCATCGCGGCGGAACATGCGCAGGGCTTTCCAGATACGGTAGCCGAGGGCATTGTGGGTTTTATTTTCTCGACGGGCAATTTCTTCTTGCAGGACTTTGACGTCTGAGAGGCCGCCTGGGAGTTGTTGGGGGAGGACACGGTCGATGTGGCGGTCACCGTCTTCAATTTCTTCGTTCGGTTTCCTGAAGATGTGGCGGAGGGGGTTGAGCCAGTGCCATGTTCTGGGGAGGGGTAGTTCCTGGATCCCCTCGAGCTGGTCGAGGATGTCAAGGAGGTCGAATAGTTCTTTTGCAAAGTCTTCGAGGGAGTAAGCGAAGTGACCGCAACTGGCAGCGACTTCTTCTTGGTCCGCGGCTAAATCGGCGGATTTTCGACCAGAGATGTCTTGTTGGTTGTAGAGTTGATCGAGGGCAAGTTTACGCTTTTCGGTGTAGAGGTCTAGTGCATCGCGAAGGCTGGAGCGGAAATGAGGGTTCACGCTGACGGTGTAGTCTGTGCCTTCTCCGAAGGGAAGTTCATCCAGCATGAGCTTGAGGGTGACGGCTAGGGACCGCTAGATTATTTGTTAGTATGAGGAAGGATTTAAAAGGATATCTATGATTGAGATATAAAACATACCATAGAAGGTCCAAGATGGTGTATAAATTGGTCAAATAGGGTCCGGCCTGTAACAACTACAAGAGCTCCATCCGCCGAGGCTGCAGTGCCTGCAGTGCCTATAGTGCCTGTAGTACGCGTGGTACCCGATGTGCCAGGCCTTACGTCCACAGGGGAATCAAAATAGTCTCGAGAGACATCTTCGGACGGAGTCTGGACTGGATAGGAGCTTGTAAAGGAGGACTGTAATTCCGGATAGTCGGACAAATACGGGTCCGTCTGATCACTCTGCTCGAGAAGGGAGAGCTGGGTACTAGCGGCATTTTGCAAACCACCAATGGCCTGTGCGAGTCTCTATAATTGATAGGATATATATTAGAAACATAATAGTACATAGATATAGGTTTACGAGTCAAGAGACATACCTGAAGACATTCGACAAGACGTAACTCAAGTCCGTATGTAACTTCAGTTCCCTTCATATAATGTTCAAACTTCGCCTCGTGCAAGTGTTTAGCCAGGTCCGTGAAAGTCTTTCTATGATCCGCAGAGGCCTTCTTAAACGATGCTTGTTTCAAATGCTCTTCAGACCCGTCGATGAATCCTTTAGTAATCCCTTCCAACAACTCAGCAAAGGCACGGGTCGAGTTAACCATAGACTTTCGCAACTCTGTTACAGCAAAACTCGGCCACATGATATTGGACAGAGTAGCCGAGATGACAATCGCGCAAACAGCCATTGTGATGGTTTGCATAATTTTGGTCATGTTGAAGATCCCTTCCTGCGTCGCAACATCCTTGGTCAGGGTGGTAATGATTATGATAGACGCAAGACTGCAGGATACGTTGACAGTTGGACTAGCCATTTTTAACTTTGTCCATCCGATGAGCCCCAGGCCTCCTATACAGAAGATCAACAATATGAGGATATGCCCGAGTGCAGGATGCCCTAGATGACCGAAGAGAGTTGCAGTCCCGAGCGTTCCGGCTGAAATGAAGCAGGAGTATAACACGGCGATTGTAGCGAACATGGTCGCCTCAGCCATGCTTCCTCGAGTCCGAGCAGGGTGAAAGTATACAGCAACAGTAGCTACCATATGTTTCCCATCATTCCTGCCAAATAGTGCTGCGAAAAGCGGTACGTAGGTTCCCATCGATCCGAGGAAGTATGCCAAGGCACATTTCAGCACGTCCTTCAGCTTCCAGTTATCAATGAACCTTTTGAGAAAAGGCGGAAGCCGTAGGTTTTGCCTCCACGCGGGGGCTTTGCCGTTTGCATAGCCGTTTGCACGTCCGTTAGCATGCCCGTTCCGGTTGGGAAGCAGGCCGTCATCTTCATGATGTCCGTCATCATCGTGTGGAGAGTCCGTGCTGCTATCGTTGTCGTCAACACCTCTCGGGTGCGCAAAAGTTACATGCTGGTTGACGCGACGGCCGCTAGACGGCAAAATGACGGTCCCGTGCCTCTAACAGCGATATTAGCATCAAAAGAATCGGGGAAATGAAGCGGAAGTGAAGCCTACAATGATTCTGTTCCTGTGAAGCATCGCCGGTTGTCGGACATTTAACGATGATGTTGTTCCCAATAGTGGAATATGGACTTACGAATTTCCAAGATGATGCGGCCCCCCACGATTAGCCAAGATATTCCAGCGGCTGCCAAGAGCGTCGGTTCACGAGGCTTGATGGCGAAACCAGGTCATCCGCAGACAAGCCTTTTTCTTTTGTCGATTCGATTCGAACCTGACAGCTAGGTGGAGAACTAGAATTCGATCTGGCTAGGGGGGAGGATATCGATATCGGTAGGCCGGCAAGACATTTTTTAGACGAATACCATTGTGGAACTGGAGCACGCACCCCAGGCACATGACCATAGATCGTAGCTGAGCATGCGATATAAAAATTTCACATACGACTACGGAGATAGAGAGATATCATGATCATGCAGGACTTCGAGTTCAGATCATAGATTTGGTTTGCATGCATGTACCTATGCATGTTACAGACTCTGTCCTTTCATACTAAGCACTTCCACGCTGTGATGCTGGTTACGAGATACGAGATTTCAGGATACTGTCTACCGTAGCTTGCACGGTGCAGAATGACGAAAAAAAGATGGACAAGTCATTAGCTATCAGCCACCTCGTGCTGCCTGCCCAATCCGTCCATTGCTAGCGATGGCGCATGAAAGCTTGCATGCCCGTCGTGTGTACCTTTTCCTTTCAAGCCAAGACCCGATGGCAGGGTAAACTTGGGCGAGGAAGCCCGTCCCGAGCCGGCAGGGGTTGATAGTGGTGCCCTGCGGGTCGACTCGGCCGCACCAGATTAATTAACGGGTATTATAAGGGCCAGCTCGAGAGATATAAAAGCCAACCCTAGCGAAAGCTGCAAATGCAAACTCTTTTGGAAGCTAAAGTTTTACGTGATGAGATCTGGACGGACAGCCAATCCGGAGCGCAGGAAAAGAGAAGCCATCGTGCAAACCGTGCATGATCGTTGAGATACACATCGATGTTAATATATGTTGAGGGCCTTGAGTACGTACGCAGTGATTCCCGATGCCGTAGGGCCAAGCGCAGAAGGTAGCATACAGGCGATGAACCTGAGGGGCCAGCAACCCCACTCCGGTCGTCTTTGGGAAGCTAACTGTGCCGACGTCCGTTTGTTTCTCCTTTTGCTTTCTAGCTGCTCTTCTGCCGTGCTAAGCTTTTTGCTCCAATTAAAAGTACTCGCGCTGTAACTGACCTCAGTCGTCCCAATTCAACCTGACGATTAGGCTAGGTAGCTAGCTACCTACTTTGGCACCGTAGCTACCTCCTGCGAGCAATTAATTATTTCCACCCAAGCTTTCCCTTTTTTTTTTTTTTTTTTTTTGTTTTTCCCTCGCTCGTCCACTGCATGAAAGGGACATACCCAAAGCCAAAAACAAAAAAAAGCTGGACAGACGTGCATACTTGTTCGTCCGCGGCCCCTCGCTCGACAAATGCTTATTGATTTACGTTCTATAACGTAAAAGTATATCCCAAAGTAAGTGTCTGCCCGTCTCCCTGTTTTAGCTCTCCCCCGCCGTATATAAAAGAGGGGCGACAGTCTCTTCCCTTGGCCCCCCGCTCTCCCTTTTCTTGGCCCCTCCAGACTCGCGAATCACCGCTGATACGCTACCTGCTCATCTTTCTCTATATCTCGTTGCTTGCCTCTTCCGTCCTTCGAGAATTGACATTGACCTTCTTTGATTCTTTATAGAAAAAATCTATTAAATAATATCAAAAAAATCTCACTACACAATGTCATTCTCCGGACGCAAGGTGAGCTTCGCTGTACCGGTATCATATCTATTTTATTTATTTCTCAACGATATCATGAACTAAGATACTGACGTTCGAGTAGTTCTCCATTAACAGAAACACCGGCGTTCCGCGTGAACGACGTTTTTCGACTGCTAAGGGTCCTTCGGAGAGCGGTTAGTCCATCGACAGTGCTTCCTCGATATCAAGGGTTGTTCCATTGCTAACTTACCTCTACTAGAACTCAATTCCGCAGCTCATCGTCAATTCAGAAATGCCCATGATGGCCACAAGCCGCATGCAGGACTAGGTGCGTACCGGATTCATAATATCCAACCAACATTTAATATCCAGAGAAACATCTCCTAACTTTTGCTAATTCTTTAGACCCATCTCGTGCCTCGACGTATGTTTAATTTCCTCTCCTCTTCCTCTACTGCCGGTGGAAAAATAGCTTTAGTGTTCTCGGGAATAATTCGCTCACTCGGACTCGATCGATACAGTGGTGTCGTCTGGTGTACGGAAAGGGCCTATGAGGTAACCCTCGGCTCCCATCCAACGTCATCCTATCCCTGTAGCTGATCCTATCGTTACACAGCAAGGATACCTCGAGGCTCCTCATAAGTGGTACGTCGTTACATGGACACGAATCTAAAGCTTTGTTGCATTTTTGACATACTAAATCCGGCTGTTTCATGCTGCAGGGCGAACGTAAGCTAGCTTCAATACCAATGGTCTAGTCTATCAGCACGCTAACAAGCAGTTAGTTCGGACAAGGAGCTCCTGAGTGCGAAGATGAGATCGAGGGTTGCTTCCCAAGACCAACGGAAATCCCTCTCAGTTTGACTGCTCGCGAATATGGTATGTACCGTCCTATTGCCAACGTCACTTCGATACCAATCTGACGAAATCGAAACATTTAGGCCCCACCGCTGGTATTAAACCTCTCCGTGAGGCTGTTGCCAAACTCTACAATGAACACCACAGACGCAATCGTCGTAGCCAGTATAGTTGGGAGAATGTCGCCATTGTCCCAGTATGTCATCCTAAAATCAATTCCCAACTTAAATTTGCTACTAGTTCTGATGACCATTAAATTAGGGTGGACGTGCTGGTCTAATCCGTATCGCCGCGGTTCTTAATAATGCGTATCTCGGCTTCTTCATCCCGGATTACACAGCCTACAATGAAATGCTTTCGTTGTTCAAGAATGTGAGACTTTCTTCAAAAAAAACACCTTGGTTTGTGGTTTACAGTATAGTTTAATTTAACTAACATCGGGCCCTCATAGTTCGCTGCTATTCCATCTCCGCTCTCTGTTCACGATGAATATCAGATTCATCCAGACAAGATCGCAGAAGAGATCGCCAGAGGTGTCAGTGTCATTATGTAAGGACGAGTACCCCCCCGGTATTTGACTACAAACAATACCTAAGCTAACTTGTTTTCACCAGCACCTCCAACCCTCGTAACCCTACCGGAGGTGTCGTGAAGAATCCTGATCTCGCCGAGATCCAAGGAATTTGCCGAGATCGCGCTACATTGATCATGGACGAGTTTTAGTACGTACTTCTATATTTCCTCGCCTTCTATCCCTTTTGCTAACACATATAACAGCGGAGGTTATAATTATAGCACTAATTGTGATGGAACCGTTATCTCGGCCGCCGACAATATTGATGACGTCGACGAAGATGATGTTCTGATCATTGATGGTCTTACCAAGCGTTTCAGACTCCCTGGCCTCCGTGTCGCTTGGATCGTTGGCCCCAAGGAATTCATTAAAGCTATCGGATCCTGCGGTAGCTACCTCGATGGTGGCGCCAATGTTGCGTTCCAAGAGGCTGCCGTCCCAATGCTTGAACCCGCCAAAGTTAAGGAAGAAATGAAGGCTTTGCAGGCACATTTTAAGATGAAGAGAGACTACGTTATTGAACGATTGAGGGAGATTGGTTTCAAGGACGTCGTATGTCTCCTTCCCGCTATGTTTGAAGTACCCTGGATACCGCTAACAAATGAAACAGAAAGTCCCAGAGGCCACCTTTTACATTTGGCTTGACGTCGAATGCCTCCCCAAGAAGATCAACGACGGATTGAATTTCTTCCAGGCTTGCCTTAAGGAGAAGGTCATTGTTGTCCCTGGCATCTTCTTCGACTTGAACCCTGCCATGAGAAGAGACTTGTTCGACAGCCCTTGTCATCATTGTAAGCCCTTTTTATCGAAAATATATAATTTACGAACGAAAATCTTACATATATTCTAGTCGTTCGTCTCTCATTTGGCCCCAGGATGGACGTCTTGAAGAAGGGTCTTGATGGTATCGAGCGTGTTGTCAAGAAGTATGATGCTCCCTCAATCCCGAAAATCACCCTTAAGAAAGAAATAAAAAATGCTAACGCACACATTTTCTCAGGCACATTGCTGAAGAACAAGCTATTGAGGACGATGATTGAACAAACGACGTTTTTGCTTTAGAGAATCCACAAATTTCGGGAATGCATGGGGCGCAGGACTATAGAATGTGGGGCTGTTAGCATCATGTTTCTTCTTTTTTCTATTTTTTTATGTCAGTGGCCTTATCATTATTACCGTTCTTATTATTATGAAATGAGAATGAAGGCATTTTTTCGAGCTACAAATTAATACTTCCTCTTCGTAAGAACATGAGGGAACTTTTTTTAGAGACCCTTCACAGCTGGCTGGGAAGGTGCCTGGGTGAAAACCAAGCCGTAGGCAGCTTCAATTGCCACCCAGAACACATGATAATTCTTAGCTTGAAATTAGAGACTGGGATACCTGGGTATCGTGACGTCAAGCCCTGGATACGAGACTAATCCACCCAGCTGCACCGGCGCTGGTTAGAATTACTGCTGCTTCTACTACGACGTTGTAATTTTTGTGTTGACAACAGCCTTATCAAAGGTCCGCGAAAGACCTCACTCATCCCATCCTGCATTGATTCCAATTCCCCAGCCCCGAAAAAGAACCGTATCCGGCCGACCAGCTCACAGAACGATGGAGGTAGTCCCGCCCCCGATTCCTACGTTCGCAGAGGATACAAACCAGCTCAGTCAAGAATACGAATCCTTCCTTCATCGTGTCACAGCTGATGATTCCGACGCGAACCGACTTTATATTGAAACTAAGGAACATGTTGCTCTTACCGTGGAATTCTCTTCTAAAGGCTGGAAAGTCTGTAAAGTAGAGCCTGATAATGCACCGCTGTACGTAGAACTATTTTCTTTCCTTTATAACAATACTTTTGTTAAAAAAATTTGTTGGAGGAGATGAGCTAAATATCTCTTTTATATAGCCAAGTTAAAGCCCTCGAAGATGAGATATATGAAATGCCGGAAGGCTTCCTTATGGCCGCTAGTGACGAATTTAAACGGCTATGGCACGAATCACTAGTCAAGAAGCTCTCTAATCTTACTAGATTTGGTAGTGACGACGAGGAGGAGGAATTCAAATAAAAAATAAAAATAAGAAAAAGGGATTTGGGTTGGGTTTCGTCCATTTGTAGACGGATTTGTTTAAACGGCCTCAACATAGAATAAAATACACATGGCAAGAATCCACATACCCGCCACGTTTTTTGAGTTCGTCCTACATCCCCTGTTAATCTACATATTGCATATACGTACGGGGGAGTGCCCCCAGCTGCTTCGATAGACTCTACTATCCCTGAATGAGATTCGAAAGTGTCTTTTGTCGATTTTTTTTTTTTAAAAAAAAAAGAAGCATGCGTTACAGCCTTAACATCCTCCCGGCCTGTGTAGTCCTCTCACATCTCGGGGGGACCACTCTAACCCTCCCAGTTCTCGATGGTTGTCCTTCCGATGATTCCCCGAGCTTGGTTAAACGAGATGCAAAAGTTCATGTTTCTATTCCTCATGTCGTTGCAAATTTTGAACCTCAACCCTCAGGATGTCCTTCTCCATCACCATCATCAGAGAGGGGAGAAACACATCGTCTCGAAAAACGCGCTGATCGTTGGAAAAACGTTAAAAGGACGTTTAGCAGATTGACTAATAAGCTCTGCGGCACGAGGGAAGCTAGGCAGGAGGCTCTCCAGAATTCGATGCTTAGGCAGTTTAATGCCGGTGTCAGTCAGCAAGATGTTATTCTTCCTGAAAGTTTAGATGATGTTAATCCACCTGTAGTCGACCTGGGCGGGAATAACCAGGCCCCGAATAACCAGGGCCAGAATATCGAAGTTGTTATAGCTGAAGAAGAAAACGAAGAAGACTACATTGACATTGATTCTCCGCCGGTCAGATACGACAAAACGTATTAGGCCAGCCTCAAGTTATCTCCAATCCCTCGAACCAGCAGGCAGTTGAGGTCACAATGAACTAGGCACAAGCGATTCAAGGGCAAATGAATCAAGCACAGATTCAATACCTAGAAGGTGGTATCGACATCCAACTTGGATGCTCGGTTCAGTCCAACTTTGCGGAGCAAGATAACGGAGAGCAATATGTCAGCTTCGGAGAGGGTAACGAGCAACTATTTTCGGAGAGGGCACTGCAGATCTTGCAGAGAATCTAAAGGAGAGCGCCCAAAACCAAGGATGGAATCTAGGAGTCAGTCGAATTTCAGGATTCCCTCAAATGCAAGCCGCCGGTGTGGGTGGGGGAGTCGAGTATCCGCCATATGTTGAAGGCGAGAGCAGAGATGAGGAGGAACATTCCGATCTGGCTGCATCAGGATTTGCTCCGGAGCAAATCCAGACAGAGATTGTGAATGAGCAGATATCGGAAATCCAGCCGGATGGTTCGGATAGTGTTCAGACTCTTCAAAGCAGCGTTGCAACTATCCCGGACCCGAGCTTTTCGTTCGCAAATCCAAATCTTGGCGGTTCAGCAAGTTCTGGAGGACCACAAGGGATCTGCTTTATTTATATGAGTCCCTTCATTCTACAGTACTCCATTAATAAATATCATTACTGTTCACTGCCCTATTGAATTTACAAATGTGGTGCCCCCAAACTCCGTCGTTCGACATGGTGCCATCTATTTTGATGTTCTTACCACAAGTCCTTCGCCAGCCAAATAATCCTTCACTTGGGCGACCGTGTACTCTCCTCTGTGAAACTATAATGGAATTAGCATATTGGAGCCTAATCACGGGATGTAATGAACAAAGAACCGTAAAACTCACCATTCCAGCTCCCAAAGCTGCGTCCGTAGTCGTCTTCTCGAAAACCTCCAAGAAATGTCCCGGATTCCCGGCACCACTTGATGCGATAACCGGGATCTTCACCGACCGCTTCACCTCACTGATCAACTCCAGGTCAAACCCGGAGTTTGTGCCATCTTTGTCTATGCAATTCAACAAAATCTCACCGCATCCCATAGCTTCTACAGCAGTAACCAGCTCTTGAACATCGACATCCCTGCCTTCGCGTCCTCCCTTTATTGTGCATTGATACCAACAGTATCGCTCTCCATTTGGTCCCGGGAAGGCCGTTTCTATGGCATGACGTTTCGTATCTTGCGGCGAGGCCACATATATTCTCCTCGGGTCCACTGATACAACAACCGCCTGGTTTCCGTATGCTTTTGATATCGTTTCGATAGCCGTCTTCCCGCTCAATTGTTTCCCACTTGCAAAATACTCCTCAGCTGCAATAACTGCATCACTTCCAATGGAAACCTTGTCAGCACCAGACTTGAAGTACATCGTCGCAACCTCAAGTGCCGATACTTTTGTTCCATCTGTGTCAACCACGTCTCTGATGCCTCCTCCTATTGTTAATGGTACGAAAACCTCTTCGGATGTAAGCCTTAACACATCCAACATTGGCGTATCAGCTACCGGACAATTTCTGAAAGAAGTTATATTCAAGAATGTAACTTCGTCGGCTCCAGATTCGTAATAACGTTTCGCCAAGTCCACCGGCTTGCCTAGATTCCTGACTTGGCCGCCTGAAGAACTCGTTGTGCCTTTCTCTCGTACATCGTATTGATCTCCCTTCGTAACGACTAAATCCCCATCATCGTTTGTTCTAACATCCAGACAGGCAATGACTCTTCTTGTTAAGCCATCTCCCATCTCTTTCGCCTGAACATCTTGAGGAAGCTCCGATAACCGTTTCCCATCCAAGAAAGCTTTGATAACCGCCAAGCCGGCCTCGCCGCTCTTTTCCGGATGAAACTGTGTGGCGAAGATGTTTCCCTTAGCAATAGCGCCGACGAACTTCTCGTCTCCGTATGTGGCGGTTGCTACATCCCACCCTTGTGATTCGAGTTTTCCGGGGGTATATGGCACAGCATATGAGTGCACATAGTAGTATTTTCTCCCGGGTACCAGTCCGTACAGCGATTTACCCTGTGTTTCCTCTGATTGGATTGCGATAGCACTATTCCAGCCAATATGTGGCACTGATTTTGTTGTAGAGTCGAATTGAGTGAGCGCTCCCGGTATGACCCCAAGGCCAGGGACCTCGGGGTCTTCGGAGGAGGATTCGAAGAGGCCTTGAAGACCGACGCAGATGCCCATAAACGGTTTCCCGGAGGCGATATAGGCCTTCAGCGGCTCTGTAAATGACGCCTTGGAGAGCGAGGACAGGCAATGGCCGAAGTGACCAACACCAGGAAGAATTACTCTCTATACGATTTTTTTAAGATCACAGTTAGATTAGATATTACCAAAGTATAGTATGGACTTTTATAAAATATTAATCAAGAATTAAAAGATCGGTATATATGCATATAAACTCTGGATCTGGAATTATGAAACGTTACCTCTGCGCCTGCAAGGTCCGCAGGGTCTTTAATCCAGACGACCTTGTATCCGACTTTCTCGATCGCATTGACCAAGCTTCGGACGTTGCCGGCGACATAGTCGAGGAGGTGAACGGTGTTTGACATTATTTTGCGTATTCGGTCGGGGCACGACAGCCTGGAAGCCCAAGTAATTTCTTTCAGATATTGATATTGAAGGTTTGCCGCCGTCAATATCATGCAATGTTTGAGTCACCTTTTCTTCTAAGACTTCCGAGGGGAGAAAGAAGCTAGAACTATGACAGGGCCTTTGCGTTGGGCGTGTCGTCCGATGTCGCTGGGCTCCCAATCGGGCAACGACAGTGTGTTCGGCTTCAAAGCTCCGCAGCCCGCCGCTGTCATTGCTTTCGCCTCAGAAATAGCACCTATCGGTTTCTTCGATTATTCATTAATCATCAAGATGCATGCATATAGCAGTTCCCTGTCCACATATGGTAATGCACGTTTCAACTGCCTAGATTCCCTTTTGTTCCCTCCTAAAGAAAGGGAATCGAATCTGAGGCCTGTTGAATCTGACGAATACAATGCTGCTATTGACCTGGCCGCGCAATCTTGTTCATGCTGTTTTGCTAACCGCAACAACCCTGCCGCCATGGCCGCATTCGTATAAGCACAACTTCCCCCAACATCGAATCAGCGTTCAGCAGGCGTACTTGTCCAACAACACCTGGCGCGCGCCGTGAAATGGTACCTGCTAAAAAAATGTGGTAAGATCTCAAGATAGAACTGGATCTCTGCGAGGAAAAGTCCTATTTGCTAGTCGGATTATGAACCGGGAGGGCAAGCTAGCATGCCCAGGGAAGGGGTCGAAGCACGGGATTTTACTACAGGAGCCCGCAAATTTAGACAAGGAGACTCTATTTTGCTGACTGTGTTTATTGCTGCGAGTGTAGTTCAATGTCAGACTTGCAGGTTTATAAACACTACCATGCCCCTCTTCCGTAGGTGGGACCAGCTGCAGGTACCTTTCTCTTCCGTTTTATCACCACAGCCTCACCGGTATCTAAGCGGGAATTCCACAGGTTGGAGGACTTGCATCACTCTCTTTTTTTTTTCATTTGGTTTTCATCCCCCTTTTTTTGGTTTCAATACTTTCTTTCTAGGTACAATTGATCATTAATTCGAAAAGGTTCGACGGTGCAGGGCCACCATATATATATTCACCACATTGTAGTCAAGGCCAGGTCTGCTTCTTTTGGTGATTTCTTGAAGAGCGTTCAAGTCTTACTTGATTTCGACCGGCTTTTCGATATATTTTATATACCGATTTACAGTCTTTTTTTTATTTTTATTTTATTCAATCTTTCAAACATCTACTTTCATTTATAGCTACTTGGTTTAGCATTTTATCGACGAAAAGTCCTTCCTTCCTACCTAACAAAATTGCAACAAAACCAACGCACTTTTGCTGGAAACCTTTCACGATATATTACATTCTGTCGGTACCCCCAAATCGTCATAGATTTTGAGACGAGATATTAATACACAGCGTCTTCGATTCAGCTATATATATTCTTGCTCTTTTCGCATAGTACTATATACCCATATTCTCATTTAATATTTCTAAAAATTTCAAAAGATACCCCCGCCATTTTCAAAATGCGATTCTTCACAATCTTTTCCACTTTCCTTCTCACAGCTTCCGCGCTGCCTGCCCCTCACAATGGTGAACACCCTCCTACGAATACCCTACCGGGAAGCGATACGCCAACAGTTCCATCCGGGCATCCTACAAAGTTCACACCCTATATTTTCCGTTTCCCGCGCCCCCAAGATGGTTCAGCCGTCGTCAACACCGAGGATATTCTCACATCTCTCGAACCCCATGGCTTCAACAAATCCCATCTCCACCACAAGTACTCAGCCGCTATGAACGGTTTCGCCGCAGACATGTCCGACCACTGCGTTAAAATCCTCAAAGACATGCTTCCACCTTCGGGCGTCATCATCGAACCCGTCGTAACCTACAGGGTCCAAGCTCCACTTGCCACATACACTCCTCAACTCGCTGATAGCGAGAGATTCGCCGCTGAGCACCCGGTGAAGAAACCAAGGCAAGCTCCTGCACCTGGTATTACGAGTTTGCAGACTCAAACGAATGCACCATGGGGTCTTCAAAGGATCAGCCAGAGGGAAAAGATCGCTGGAACCTTTGATGAGTTTTCAGAGGAGCCCGAAGAACCGATTTTTAGTTATACATTCGATGAGAGTGCTGGAGAGGGTGTGGATATTTACGTTATTGACACTGGGATAAATATAGAGCACAAGTCGTTCGGCGGACGTGCGGATAGACAATTCACGGCCTCCGGCTTGGAGACTACGGAAGGAGTAAACGACAAAGCCGGTCATGGGTAAGCATTTCTTTAACAAAAAAAAAAAACCAGAACCGCTTTGATATGTATACTAATGATAATCTGCAGTACCCACTGCGCCGGCACGACCGGTTCTCGCGGGTTCGGCGTCGCCAAAAAGGCTAACATCCACGCTATCAAAGTCATGGGCAAGGGAGGCGCTGGTTCTTCTTCTGATATCATAGCCGGAATCGAGTTCATGATCGAACGCCATCAAAATCGTGCCGATGACCCAAACTTCAGGGGTTCAGTCGCATCTATGTCTTTCGGAATCGACGTTGACACAACCGACCCCAATTCAACCAGCAGCGGAGAAAGCTCGGCTCTTCTTGAAAGAATTATCATGAAAGCTGGTGCCGTGGGTATTCATCTCGTCATCGCCGCCGGAAACCAGGCTGTCGACGCTTGTAGAGTTTCCCCGGCGCTTTTGAGCAACCAACTTCATAACGAGACGGAGTTCCAATACCTTGCCAGCGCCATTACCGTTGGAGCCACCGATATTAATGATAAGAGGGCGGACTTCTCGAACTACGGACCGTGTATTACAACTTATGCACCAGGTAGCGATATCTTAAGCACCTATATCGGTGGCGATGAAGCGACAAAAGTAAGCTCCGGGACTAGTATGGCTGCCCCTCATGTAGCAGGATTAGTAGCGTACTTTTTAGGACAAGATCAGAGTCTAAAAACTGATGTCGTGGGGATGAAGAGGAAGGTTATGAATACGGCTGGGAAAGGGCTGTTGCAAAACATTGATGATGCGAAGGATACCAAGATTCTGGCATTTAATGGAGTGTAATCTAGATGCTGGAGATATAGCATTTTCCCTTTTTAACGAATATATGCATTCTTATCTTTCATCCCGTGGCATACACCCCTTTCATACATGCATATGGGATATTTATGATGCTACCTGCATAATCATGACTGGGCTACTTGTATATATGCATATATAGCAATTTGAAATGCATAGTTAAACTATCATTATCGATATAATCTTGAGATTAGTCACTGCACTATCCATTTATCAAAATTTAATATCGGATTCGGCGGTCATATTATATTCTGCGGCTACTACCTAGCTTACACCGTCAAAAAAAAAAAAAAGAGTACGAGAGTACTAGACCAGGGCATAGAAAATAAAGAAGAAAAGGAAACCACGGGTATGTAGTACAAAATTAATAATATCAGATAAGGCAGAAAGGCACCATCGGTCTGTGCACGAAGACCTGAGAAAAGGGAAGAGGGTTGCCTATGAAAGGAAGAGCATGTGCATATCACGTGAAATAAGAAACGATCAACGAAAAAAGTACCGAAAAGGGTTCTCGAGAGAAACGAGGGGTTCTAAAATATCAAACTGCCTTTCCTAAGAAGAGGCTGACCAAAAACTAATGAAAGTAGATAGCTATACATAGAAGGCCCAAGTAAAAGGAGCATTAATGCGATGACACAGGGGTGCTGGCAACAGCACGATTCAAAACCAGAATAAAGAAAGGACCAAGAAGAAAAAAAGACCGCCGCCGGAAATTTTTGTCGGACAAAGTAAAAAACAGTGCACGCACACGCGGAACAAAAGAACGCAGGATAGAGCCGCAAGAAAAGTAGCGAATGAATGACGTTGAGGAAAAGAGAAGAAAGGATAGACAAATAACTAGACTTTTAGGTCGCTGCCACCGTCTATCCTCTTTTTTGTCGCTTTTGATCAAAGAGTCATCAAAACTTTTGTTGTCGTGTTGCATCATCCGTCGTGTCTATGTTCGTTGAGGGGAGTGATATTTACAATTCCATTCCGAGGAACAACCATTTGTCGGAGGTGAAGTATTCTCTGTCGAGCTTGTGAGTGGTGGTTACTTCATCTCGAAGGTCCGGAGAAGCCCAATTTTTGAGTGTAGCAAGCTCAAGACCAACCCATCCGAGGTTGTGAACAAGCGAGTCTGACAAGATTCAATGTTAGCATGATACTACGTCTGAATGATTTGTAAAGAGAGATGGGAGACATACCAAGTCCGTCGGTTTCCCGATCAAGACAAATGACGAGATCCTGACAATCAAAGCATTCCGTTGCGAGATCGATCAAAGCAACGAGTCCGGACTTGAGTTCGGTGCCATTAACACCTTTGTCAAAGAACAAAAAGAGAGACCTCTCAGGCTTGTTCAAAGGACCTTTTTCGGATACGAATCCTCGGAATGCACTCCCGCCAACGTAGTCGAAAACCTCCAAGTAAGCCGCAACTCTGGTTTGCAACTCAGACGACCGCCTCATCATTCTCCTGACAGGGGTTTTCGCCCCTTTGGGAGATGATGGAGGAGTGGTCGGAGGAGTATGTGGTTTGTTGAAGGCACCGACATGATTGCCGACGCTGGGAATGATGCTGTTGCCGTTCCCTCCTGCGATAGTTTGTAACGACACGTCCATAGTAGATGTCTGCGCAGATTTTCTCCCATAACCGAAGAAAACCTGACGCATAACACCGTCGCACAGTCTCTCACACTCTGCGATAATGGTACGGGCCGCCCACCTTCCATGGCGACTCGGAGAGGTCTGCCGCCGGGAATTGGTGGTAGGTGAGTTAGGGACCTCAGGGATACCACTAAAATATCACATCATAAGTTAGTATATGTTCTTGATACAATGATTACGACACTAAAGTCGGATCTAGGAGAATTTAGTTACCTCTACCCCGCCCGCCCGGGTCGAAGAGTAATGGAACGAGCGAACAACCGTAGCGGAGACGTCGGTGGTGAAGCAAGAGGCAAGAACTGGGCTCCTGGCCTCAGCGAGAGGAGCGACGTCGTGCATGAGATGTTGATTATTACTACTCGTATTACTAGATAAATTTGACATGGTCGCCATGACGTTCCAGCTTGACTGATTGCCGGGGGTACTCGTGGGATCGGTTTTCTTGGGTGGAGGGACTGGGACGGTGTCGCTGACAGACGACAATAGGCTGGGCAGTTTGAACTGAGTCCTTTTTTTTTTTTCTACACTAGCTTCGCGGGAGCGATGGATGTGAGTATTCTACGGTCGATGGAACAACGGTGATGGCGATAACAGGCAGCAACTGTGTCCTTGAGAGGATGATGTTGGAGATGAGGTTGTTGTTTGCGATGGATTGAGGTTGGAAGTCTAATTCGGTGGATGAATGAATAATGAATTCAAGTTTTGGTTGGGCCGGAGAGGGTGTTTAAGTAATTAACGTCCAGACATGCATCCAGCCCAAGAACTAGCAAATCGGTCAACGGCATCCAAGCAACCGAATCACATGGCCAGTCTTCTTTCTTCTTTTTTCTCCTTCAAATTGGCGTGAAAATTTTTAGCCAAAACGGTTTCATGCTTAGCAACAGGACAGTTATGACAGCCACTCCGGCTAATGCTCCAGAGCTCTGCTTCGGGCTCTTCGTCCCCCACAAGCAGGAGGGAACGAACGCTCTTGCCACTTCTCGAACCCTCTGGGCTGGATGGTTGATCCAGCTGTCGGATGGATATCACGGATCCATATCACTAATGGGCACTGGTGCGGAGACGATGACATACTCACTCACACAAGGGTCTCATATCGATATTATATTGTCACTTTCGAACAGGGACTTCAATTCAACTTTGAAGCAAATTTTCGGACGAAAGCAAATTCCTGCAGCCTTTGCTTCTGCATCCCAATTCCCGGAAACCGTTTCCTGTGGACCCCAGGAATGTAGCACAGACAGTTATATGTTAACGTCTGTATCGGCAGAGACTTTGCCGGTACTTTCTGCCGGATCGTAGACTGTGGGGAATGCAAGGTAGCATATCTGTACCCAACTAGCTGAGATGCATGTCAATGCATGATACACACAGTACATCATCCACCTCTAAGGGATCTTTCGCTCTGTAGACAGGGTGATAGGGAAGGAACTTGCCATCCTCTTTCGAAGTTTCGCAATCCTCATCCGCGGAATTGGCCTCCTCCTGCCGTTCTCGCCTCAACTTTCCTTATTCAGAAGCACGTGGATTTGAATCGGTTTGTCAGAGCGTCATCATCTGTGTTGCCACTTCCAACATTTTACAACGCGGAAACCTAGTCATAAGCATGAATCACTATGAACGTATGAGACGGATTAATAAGAGAATTTAGACCCAGATTCATTATTAGTAAGAGAATACCGCTGTCTACAAACGACTCCGTAAATAATAATAAAAATAATAATAATAATAATAATAATAATAATAAATAAAATAAAAATAAACTGTCTCGCAAACCAGACTCCAAGCCGCTAAAGCCTCTTCACTAACCGCCTACTCGTCAACAAAGGTGATCTCCATGATCCACAGTAACGAGTTGCCTGGCCTTGTTATGCTGTCAACCCTAAGTCTCGTATCGACTTCTGCAAATAACCTTCTCCAGTCTCCTTCCTCCCGCTCATTTGAGTTATATGCCTTGAGTATGATGAGGTCCAATGCTCTGGCAAATAGCAATACGGCTGTTAGCTATCTGTTGTGTAAAACTATTATCTTTTACAAGACAAGTGGACATGTGCTTACCTAACTCTTCGCTCCTCCGTAGGAAGCAGAACGTTTGCTGGGGGCAGAATAAAGTCGCTCACGATAAGCTTCGTTCCGTTTCTGAAAGCTGGTACCAGGCTCTTCAAGATTTGACGGACGTATTTATCTGGCCAGTCATGTAGAACAAATCGAACCAAGTATGCCTCAGCACCTTTGACTGTCTGCTCGGTCAAGAAATCATGCTGGCGAAATTCGATTCTTTCTACAAGCTCGGGGTGGTCTCGGGCTAGATTCGTTTTACCTTCTTCTAGGGAAAGAGGGGCGATATCTTCAACGATGAATTTTAAGGAAGGGTTCGCCTTTGCAATCTCGAGAGAGACAAATCCAGTAGCGCCGCCGACCTGAACGTGACAAAATATTAGCACGCTGATAGACATATCAAGAGCAGTACACGGCTCAAGAGCGGTACACCGTGGTATGATGTTTTATCCTATGCATAGACCAAAAGAGCGGTCACTTACATCAACGACCGTAGCGCCCTCAGGCAGCTTCCCCCAATCATAGCCTGTAACCAAAGGTGCAACCCTCAAGCCATCCCCAGAGCTCCATAGGGACATGGATACACCAAATCGCTTGGCACTCTCAGGATTCTTATCCATATATTCAAAGAACCCTTGATCATCGAATGCCATCGACCAGGGAGCCTCCTTAAGCTCTTCGCTAGTTGGGTACTTCTCGAGATTCGGTACAAGAGTTCTTGCGGTGTGGCAAAGCTCTTGAGTGTTATAACCTATCCATGCCCACTCCGGCGAGCTTTCATTGCGGAGGAGTAGAGACAAGGCGGTATGGGCAATGTATCCCTGGCGAGGTTCGCAGAAGACACGGTTTGTCATTGCATAGCGTAGGACTTGGCGGAGTTTGAGAGATGAGATCTTGACTTGCTTGCTCAGGTCGGCGAACGAAATGTCACCGGTTTCTGGAACAAGCTGGGCAATTTTGAAGTGATGGATAACATGGAGGGTAGAGGTGTCATTGAACTGTTATTTCACGAATATTAATATTTGTTAGCCATGTGTTCCAATTTACAAATTAAATATCGCCTAAGAATTCTGAATGTTCATATACGGAACAAAACCATTACTATTAAGATGAAAAATGCTTGCTACCCAAACATTCGGGGAAATGGCCCATCCAATAGCAGCTCCCGTTAAGGACCTCGTATACGCATCCGTATACCCAAGGGTCGAACAGCAACGCCTAATTAGTCGCCTGCTGAACGAGGCTTGAGCTCGCGGCTAGAGTCCCGAGAATCTGGTTCGGTCCTGCAATTGGTGTCGTACAGCCATCTATGACAAACCCAACACAGAAATAAATGCCAAAAACGAAGAGAAGAACTTACACCCCAGACAAGCCATTGGATCATTTCACTTGGGCCTGCAGTGAGATCATACATGGATTTAGAAGCAGCTAGGACTTGGAGCCTTGCAGCATGTAGCTTTTCAAGCTCTGGTGTCGATGCTGGTGGTAGAGGGAATTTTGCTGGTCCGTCTGCAGCGAATGATGGATATGGAAGACCCTGGGATTCAATGTAATCCTCGAGAAGTTTTGCATTTTCAGCAATCTGGGCAGCTAACTCAGAAAGTTTCGGGCGAAGGATGGGTGCTGGGCCCGTAGGCAAATCTTCGGCTGTGTGAACCATGGCTGACAAATTAGTTTCTTATTGATAAGAGGGATATGGAAGATAGTGGTCAACTAGAAGCTACAGAAGAGGATGGGAAATGAAGCTTTTATATTCAGTCCTTTTTTTTAAAAAAGAGATAACTGCCACGATATCAGTTGATACTTATATTACTGCGAAAAAGCTACGTTCGTCTGATCCCAAAGTAACCTAGGGCAGCCTGATGAAGTCGCACTTCCGGCCAATGGTCCCAACTACTTGGATTCTGGGACCGGGAAAGAACCTCGGACGAAACATAGTCACTAAAAGAGGGGTAAGCTCACGCCCTCCGTGAATCAAGACCGACTGCCGCGCTATTAAGACAGAGGCGTCGGACCACTGGGATCCGAAGTGGAGACATTTTGGACGCCGTCGAACACGCGGCCGTTAGGGAGTGGTTAAATGTGATAGAAACATATAGGATCGGAAAATGCCGTAAGTCGAAATAAAGCTAAAATAATGAAGAAACAGCTCCGTAGTCGTAGGCACTGATAAATACACCTTAGTAGGGCGTATCTTTGGAACTTTGGGCTCGTACTAGGCTTAGCATGTGTGCGGCAAGGTATTACCCCAACTCCCTGGACAAGATATCACATTTTGACTGGCTGGATCGGTAACCAAATGTTTCGGGTCTTACGGCTTGCAGCCGGTGAATAGCATCGCGTGGATTTTGGACTTGCATCCATCGAATGAGAATCCAGCAGTGAAATGGTGCATGCAGTTGAGCAGGTTTTCCAGTTTTGCATTCGGAACAACCATTTCGCGGCTGGCTGGTCCCCAGTACCAGTCTTTTGTTAACGGTTTGATGCACGCCATGCGTGGCTATATTAGCAGTTACAATTTAAGCGATACTAGCGCTAGGAAAAGTTGGTCCCCACGTGCACGGCGGAAAATGCCCAAAACTTGGTTTTGTGCGTTTCAGAGATAATGTACATGTACGTATGTATGTCCATATGTACCTCTGTATCACTGTCGCGCACGATATGTGGAGCTCGAGTGATAAAATTGCGTAGCTGTACCAGCTAAACTACTAGATCGAAGCCCAAGGTTTGCTTTACTTCGAAAGGGGCAAGGTCCACAAATTGCTGGGGCTAATTAATTGGGCGGGGTCGAAATATTGTGGGCCTGCTGCAATCTGTCCTTCGAGTATGCAATGAGAACCTGGGTCTGAGGGTTAGAGACTCCCATGGATGATACCATATGATACTTCAAAGTCCCATCCGAATCAGTATATTTAAGTAGACACTTTGCATCGATGCTGTAATTTGATTCCACCGCATATTCTTCATGATACAATGATGATTAAGGCTGTGATGAGTTAAGGCGAGAGTGTGTAGCACATGTACCAACTTAAATCTCAAACTCGAAAGTTCTTTTGCCATTAGGCCCGAAACCACCCAGTTATAGTATCGCTGTGCTATAGACACCACAATGATTGTACATGGCATGGGAAGCATCGACCTGGCTCAAAGCTAATATTTTAGGGGCAAGTTGCCGACAAACTCCTAGATTTGATATCACATGATGCAAACCTGGTTTGCTAGATTGATGTGGTGCTTTGTTGCATTGTGTTGTGGAGCTGCAATGTTTGTCGTTGCGGCTCTTCAATGTGGCATGTTAGGGTTTGGTCGCACTGCAAAAATTCAGTAGATTGCCTTCAAATTCTCAAAAAGTTGTCGAGATTTGCTGCTTCATCCATCCATCATCAACTTCAACGAACCTCATCACCACCACCCTCATCAAATTCTCCCTAATACAGACCGGAGTGCTTATATTCCACAAGCGCAGCGATGGGTATGTTCGACTATCGACATTATCTTCACAAACAATTGCTAACACAGGTCATCTATAGCCCCAACCAAGAAGTCCAAGAAAGCTGAGAACAGCATCAACTCCAGGCTCGCCCTGGTTATGAAGAGTGGAAAGGTCGTCTTGGGATACAAGTCTACCCTCAAGACCCTCCGATCTGGCAAGGCCAAGCTCGTCCTCATCGCCGGAAACACCCCTCCTCTTCGCAAGTCCGAATTGGAGTACTACGCCATGTTGGCCAAGACCAATGTTCATCACTTCTCTGGGAACAACGTATGTTGAACACTCCCAGAATCCTCGTCTTTAGGTTTATACCTGTCGTATTATTGGATGTCCAAAGCTGCTCTCCTCCCAATATCACGATGGATGTATTGGTGGTAGTTGGTTTAGGAACCAGATAAATGGGCATGGTATTCCCTGAGAAGAAGCCTCAATAGGCTTTGGAGGGATTAAATAGATGCTAATTGTTTCTTTACACAATACACAGATTGAACTTGGAACTGCCTGTGGTAAACTCTTCCGATGCTCCACCATGGCCATCCTCGACCAAGGTGACTCCGACATCCTGTCCACCAGCACTTAAGCGGACAAGTAATTAGACCGTCCTGCTCCTCGACCTTTTTTCCGTTCCTTAATTCTCATGAATATTCTACGATTTAATGATAAAATCGGTGGGAAACCGACAGGAGAACGAGGGGTATTGATCGGACTATCGGTGGTTACGTTTGGCCGACTCATGCTCGCTTCGTTTCTTTTTTACTCAGGCTATTAATATGGTCACCTTGCTGTACATATTGTTCTGTCTCGTTCTGTGCCCAATTCCTTGTCGAGTTTAGAAGGTCTATCTAAATCGGAAAACTAACCGTTCAGTCTGAAACGACGTCTATTGCTATGACTCTTTTGCCCTCGTAAAGTTCCAACTCTTTGCCTGCTTGCAACTGCAATGCAACGGCAGTTCCGTAGTCTGTAAAATCCGTATTTCTAAGCAGCATCTTTGGGATCTTGGCCGCGAAAAAACATATAAATTGAGCGGGTTTTCCTGGTTTCGAGTTGCGTTGAAAACTGTGACTGCTTTTTGCATTAGTGCCAAGACTTTCCCTGTTTGGCCGGCGGCTGCGGAAAAGTGTGAAAAGTTGATTATCAATCAAACATTCAACGCCAAAGTACTACCTCATCGACAGGAAGCCCCTTCCCTTACCCCCATCATCAACCTTCTATACCCCCCAGTACACCGTTGTAATACCGGAATCTTCAACAAACCGTCAAAATGGGTCGTCGTCCAGCTCGTTGCTACCGTTATTGCAGTATGTTCATTCTCGATATCTACGGATGAAGGGACAGATTGCTAATTTTTGTGAATTTTCATTACAGAGAACAAGCCATACCCAAGTGCGTATACACATCTTCGCTAGATCGATCGATACATAATTGCTGCTGGAATACGACTTCTAACGATATATTTTTTCGAAATAATTAGAGTCCCGATTCAACCGTGGTGTCCCAGATCCTAAGATCCGTATCTTCGATCTTGGAAGAAAGCGTGCTGGTGTCGACGAGTTCCCTCTCTGCATCCATCTCGTACGTCTCTACCTACTCCAACATTTAGAAGAAGATATTGGGAAACGGAAGGACTAAGTGAAGGGGTGTATTATAGGTTTCCAATGAGTACGAACAGTTGAGCTCGGAGGCTCTCGAAGCCGCCCGTATTTGCGCCAACAAGTACCTCGTCAAGATTGCCGGAAAGGACGGTATGTATCCATATCATACTTGAAAATGATGACTTGTTGGGGTGGTACTAACGATGACGGAATAGGTTTCCACATGCGTGTCCGATGCCACCCATTCCACGTCATCCGTATCAACAAGATGTTGTCCTGTGCCGGTGCCGATAGACTGCAAACTGGTATGCGTGGTGCCTGGGGAAAGCCCAACGGTACCGTCGCCCGTGTCAATATTGGTCAGATCATCTTGTCCGTCCGTACCCGTGACTCGCACCGTGCTACCGCCATCGAAGCCCTCCGAAGATCTCAGTACAAGTTCCCCGGCCGACAGAAGATTATTGTCTCCAAGAACTGGGGTTTCACACCTTTGAGGAGAGAGGAGTACGCCGAGGCCAGGGCTGCTGGTAAGGTCAAGACTGACGGTGCTTACGTCCAGTTCTTGACCAACCACGGTAGCTTGAAGGATAACATCAGACGTTTCCCAGATGCTTTCGAAGCTTAAATTGAAATAGCATCTTTGTTTTTTAACGTCTAGTATTATTAATTCGAGCTCTTTTTTTCTGACTCTCTGGGTGTCTCTTTATGGTTTATGTGCATGGGCATTTTCATTGAACGCTTTTCTTTTATATACGCCTTGTATACCACATTCCCAATTCACCTTCCTCATGTCTCTTCCTCTTCTTCTGTAGAAGATAGACCTGATGGAAATGTACCCTGTGTCCTTCACGGACGATATGACAACCACTTTTTTTTTTGACGATTAGATGCATGATATCGTTTCTATGATACATTCGTGATCTCAATTCTTCCCTATCCTGTAGATCAGATAATCCTTTGTAAACGCCATGAATACCCGCTAAATCCAGAAAATGCTTTCGAAGACTTTGACTCTATTTGAAATGAGCCTCAACGTGATGCGATACCGCCGTTTCATCCCCTTCGAAGTCGCCGCATACCGGGCACCGTACTACGGGATTGTTACTTGGACTATTCTCCAAGAACTCTTCCGAACCTAATGGTGATAGTTGTACTTCCTCTCCATACCCACCGGACCCCCCAACATCGATACCCCCAAATCCTCGCCCTCCCTGTCGATATCCGTTTCTTCTACCTCTTTTCCCACCCTGTATAAATGCCGTTAAATCGTATGTAGCCTCGCTTCTTTCATTTCCATCTTCACCTCTAGGCGATGCTGTACTGTATGGTCTAAACCCGCCTCTACCTTTACCCCTCCTACCTCTATAATTGCCTCTATTCCCTCCACGTCCTCCTCTACCACCCCAATTCGTATCCTGAAAACCACCCGAGCTTTCCCCTCCGGTAGCCCCATCAAGTTGTCCGCCGCCGCCACCTCCAACATCCTGACTTGCAGAACCTTCCGGAACCCCCACCAAAACCTTTTGTACCCTCCCCACCCTCCCATCCTTCAACCGTACTTTAACCCCCCGATGATGATCTCCACGTGTTAATACATCAGCTACAAGCCCTGTAACTTGTCGGCCGGTAGGTTGGTCTTCTTTTAGAATTATGGAAACGTGAGTGTTTGTGTGGATTGCCGAGTGGCGGGGTACGGTATTTGGTCCGTTTGTTGCTGCGAAGGCTGATGGGCCTCCTTCACCACGACCGCGGCCTCGACCTCGACCGCGACTTTGTCCGCCGTGGCCGCCGCGGCTGCCGCGATTGCCGTGGGGCCGTGGGGCCGTGGGAGGTGGGTGTGGATGTGAACTCATGAGTGAGTGTTTGTCCCAGGCGTGGGATTGTATTAATGATTGTGGTGTGGGGTATTGATGGGTTTGACGGTTGGGTTAGAGGATGGCGGGATGTTTAAAGATTTAAGCCTCGTCTATAAAAAAATTTATTCAAAAATCGACCAGTGCCTTCCACGACATTAAAACATGCCGCGTCCAAGCACCAAAACTTGGAGCTCTATTTTTGGGGACCTCTTTCTATTCCCCAATCTTAAGCTCAATATATCGTACATGGATTAAATATACAAAATATAGGAAGTCGTCCGAATTCTACACCTCTGTACTAAATAGCGGATTCACTATGACTTCTGCTGCTGTTGCTGCTGTGCTTGTTGTTTCGGCATCTTCTTGTCAATACCTAGGGTATCCAAATCCTTCTTCTTATGGTAGTGCGGTGCAACCTATAGAGCCATTCATATTAGTATATCTATTAAAAATCCATAGTGAAAGAACTGCAAGTACTCACCTCAACCAACCACTCCGGCTGCAAAGGCAGCACATTCCTCATAAACTCCTTACTCGTCAACACTAGCTCGTAGTAAATCACCCACTTCGGATTGACCTCAAATAACGTCGAACTAGGATGAATATACACTGTTTGTGCATTTTTCACTGTTCGGTAACTATCTCCACCACGTTGTAGCCGTGCTGCATTGGGGAAGAACCCAGCGGTTATAGCCTTTTGAATAGGTACTACATCAGAACTACCGCAGGATGAGAGCGTAACTTCGACTCGGTCGCATAGTCTGGAGAGTTGGTCTCGAACATCGCGTGCACGGGTTAGTGAGCGGTGCTGCAGGTAATTTTCTCGAGCCCAGACGTATGAGAAATCGGTATCGACCCATTGATTCCAAATGTTCAGAAGGGTTAGGTGGTCGCCTCCTTGTTTGTTCGTGAATCGGTTCCTTGCTTGGTCGGCATACAATTTCTTGTCCTTCGGTCGATAGAAGAGAGCAGAGGCTTCGCCTAGCATGGATATAATCGATAAGACCTCTTCAACGCAGCCGTACTTGTCTGCCGCTAAGATTGCTTTGGCAAGCATCGGGTCAGTAGGGAATTCTGCCATCTGTCGACCGATCTTCGTAAGCTCTCCCTTGTCGTTCAGCGCGCCTAGAGCATATAATTGTTCTAGTGCACGAATAAGCGTCTCTGCAGGTGGTGGATCCATGAAATCGAACCCAATCAAATCGTTAATCCCCAAGCTTTTCAGCAATAATACAACGCTGTTGAGATTTGTCCGCTGTATTTCTGGCGTAGTATTCTCCTCTAGCTCGTTGTAGTACGCCCACTTGGTGTATAATCTAAAACATTTGCCCGGCCCGACACGACCCGCACGACCACTTCGTTGGTTTGCAGAGGCGCGAGAACAGGGTGTGACAACGAGAGACTCCATGCCACTTTTCGGATTATACACGTTTTCTTTGACGAAGCCGGGATCTATGACATAGACTATACCATCAATTGTGATCGAGGTTTCAGCGATATTAGTGGCTAAAACGACCTTCCGGGCATTCTCTGGAGTCGGCTCGAAGATTTTGGATTGAAGTTCTGAGGGAAGGTTGGCGTATATAGGCGCCACTATCAGTTCTCTGATTTTACTACCCAATTTCCGGGCTGTTTCTTCGAGGTTTTGTTGGGCCGCTTCGATTTCGTCCTGGCCGGTTAGGAATACGAGGATATCACCCTTAGGTGCGGAAATGTGGATTTGGAAAATGGTGGTGATTGCTGCGTGAAGGTAGTTGGCTTCTGGTTGGGAGGTATAGTGAATGTCAACAGGGTATCTTCTTCCCGGGATGTTGAAGATTGGTGCATCATCAAAGTATGCTGCAAACTTCTGGGCATCCATGGTGGCGCTGGAAATCAACAACTTCAGTTCCGGTCGAAATCTGGCGATATCTTTTACCAGGCCAAACAGGATGTCGGTGTGGAGGGTACGTTCGTGGGCCTCGTCAATCATCAGAGCCGAGTACCCACCCAGGTCAGGTTCCGTCAGGAATTCTCGAAGTAACATGCCATCAGTCATGTATTTCAAGACCGTCTTATCACTAGTCTGGTCTTCGAAACGAATCGAGTATCCGACTTCCTTGCCGATCTTGACGCCCATCTCGTCCGCTACACGGGCAGCAACAGACATGGCAGCGACACGACGGGGTTGGGTACACCCAACCTTTTGGCCGTTCTTGGTATACCCGGCTTCGTGGAGGTATTGTGGGATCTGTGTGGTCTTTCCAGAACCAGTTTCTCCTACAATAATGAGCACCTGATACTGCTCAACTGCAGCTAACAGATCGTCCCTAAAGGCATATATTGGTAACGACTTTCTCGTTTCTTCCATACTAAGCGCCTTCTTCTCGGCAGCTTTAAGCTGCTCCTCGATAAACCGCTGCTCTTTCGAGGCAGGAGTGCCAGCCTGTGTATTCTCCATGAGGAAATTGATTTTTTGAGTATCATCGAAAACATATTCGTAATTCCCGTCGTCCTCTCGCTCACTCCTATTAACCTGTGCTTTGGCCTTCGCTGTCTGTTCCCGCTCCCATTCTTCATGTTCGGTAACGAATCGTTCGTGCCCGGTTTCATCTCGGTCCACGTAACGTTTGTAAAGGGCCTCTTCTTTCCGCTTTCTATCAATTTTGCCTTTCTCTGTGATATAGTCTTCGGGTAATGCGTATCCGTCCCGGTGGTCGTCTATCCGCGCCCGAGCTTCATGGGCTTCCAAAAGCTTCCTATTCTTCTCGAACTCGGCCTTTTCTCTCTGGGATAGGTTGGGGTTTTCGCGCAGTTCCTGCTGCTCTTCAGCGACTCGTTTTCGCAAAAGGGCAACTTGCTCGATTTCACGTTTTTGGAGGTAGCTTTGTCGCGATCGTAATCGGAGGTCGCTGACAGCAGCTTCTCTCGCAGCAGGATTGTCTGCTAGACGCCGTCTTTCAGTAGCTTCCCTACCTTCCTTCGTTGAAGACCGATCCTCGACTAGTTTGTTCGTCCTATCCTTGTCCTTCTTCTTCAATCGTTCCGCAAACTCGTCGCGCTCTTCCAGGTCCCGGAGTCGTTGGAGTTCTGCCTTCTCTTCTTCATTTAGTTCCTCTTCTTGTATTCCAGGTTCCCCCTCGTCGCCATCTTCTATCCGTGGTCGTTTCGATGGAGGCATCTCGTATTCTTCCTCAGGATAATCCTCGGGTTCAACCTCTACATCCCCCCAGACATCCTCACCTTCGTCTCTCCGTCGGGATTTTCGTGTCCTCCTATCCTTATCCTTGCCCCTATCCCTATCCTGATCTCTTTCCTTGTCGCGATCTCGTTCCCGCTCTCGTTCCTTCTCGTTCCTACTCTGCTTCTCATCGCTATCCCTTTTCTTCCTATCTTTATCCCGACTCCTATCACCCTTCTCCCTCGGTACCGGAGGCGGTGGCATACTCATCAATTCATCATCATCCTCCATCGCCACGAACCCGTACTTCTTCTTCTCTACCTTTTTCACAGCTGTTGAACCTCCATTACTAGCCACCAGGGCACCATTACTCTTCTTCCCTGTCCGTCGGTACAATTCCTCCGCGAAATCGCGCGTCGATGATGTATCGCCATCGATAAAGCTAGATAGTTTGTCCGCGAGGGCGCTTGAAGATTTAGAGGATGAAGCGGTGGCGAGAACGAAGTCGATGATAGTGGAGTCAGCGGCACCGGAGAGTTTGAGGAGGTTATCAGAGATCCAGCCACGAAGGTCCGACATCTTTTTTCTTCTCGAATGCCTCTTTCCTTTAAAGAGACGAGTTCGGTGGTGTCGACGGGATTTGGAGGTGTGAGAACATGCGACGTGAATTCGAGAATATGTACAAGGATCAGTCTCATAACCAAACTGTGTACAAGGATATGGCGTGTGACATTTTTGATAAACAACACAAAATGTCGCCAAACAGAGATCTTTGGGCAATATCATTGATTGCTCCACCCCAGTCATTGGATTGGCTATCTGTATAAAGCTGGCCAATACTATTCGTGTATTTTGATTTGGTTCATCAAAATTAAAAGAAAGCACCTCTTTATATAAACCTCTTTTTTTTTACTCAAATCTTAAAATTCAATTCATATGGGACTGTCTTAAAATCACAATTTTGAATATCCCCTTTGTATATTGAGCTTCAGAGTCTAGATTAAACTATAATAGTACTTTATATAGAAGTAGTACTAGAGGTAGTGGCAGAAGGGGTATGTATTATTTGTAAGAAATGTTCTGTAATAATCCCACCTGTGGCCAAATACCGGATTAGTGGTCTTTGTACTCCTATTGAAACCTCAGAAATTAATCTTCTCCACCGACCATCGGGCGCTGGCCCAAGCAGTTTGGATGCCCATTGCCAGCATCACAGCATCCACAGTCACAGATGCAAGTTCGTAAATACGAGAGCAAATCGCTCGCCAACCCGACTTTCTCATCCTCGTTCCACCCATATTGGATCACTGACTCGAGATAATCCTGCAAATATTGTATTGCTTTGGTTATGTCAAATGACCAAGGAGTAAGATCACGAGCTTTGAGATCCTCGAGCAATATAGTACCTCGGCTCATCTCTTTAACTGCAAGATCTAGAGATATTTTGGCCAAGCACAAGTCAGTGGGCGATTTTGTAATACGAAAAGTAGAAGCCGCGCAAAAAGCTCGCAGGGAATAAATTCGGACCCGGAGATAATTCTTTTCCGATCTCGTTGCGGATGCTGCTTTCACACAATATTCTTGCGCCATTTCAAAAAATTCATGTCTGTGGAGTATGCTAGCGGCACTAAGATACCAAATGGCGTTCTTCTCCAAAGGCAAAAACTCTAGCACAACTCTGATGTCGACGCAGTGGCCTACACAAGGGTTATGAGATTTGACCAATCCAGGCGAAAACTGTAATCGCAAAACTATATTAGCGTTCGCGCCTCAGGAAATCGCGGAGCGAGGCATGACGAAGTCGAACAATGGAAGTGCACTTTTGCTCTAGAGAAAGCCCTGTTCTAGGGTTTCTAGGTCTCGGATAGTAAGGAGAGCTTGACACAGTTATAGTGAAGGATGAGGCGTATTTCTTCGTTAGCTCGTCATGGAGTTCTAATCCTCCCTCCCTCCCTCCGTTCTTGTATCTTAATTCTAAGATAATTTCCAGTTCCGCTATACTTAGCGGTCGACTCGCAAACCTAACCTACAGAAGAAGTCCTTTAAGATCTTCTATTTGATCTGGCTCATTCATAAAGGTCTCTGGAAATGCGTGAAACATCCTTTCATAGGTCTCCGGCAACCCCCTCGGTAAAATTTTCAGTGATGTTCGAATTAATGCCTCTCGGTTTTTCGACGAAATTTCTTTGAGCTTCGGACGCCGAAACGCTAAAGATTTCCGCCTGAAGTGCCGAGCTAATCTTTCTAAGATTCCTGCTTTTTGCTAGAGTGTAAGAGGCATACTATTCTTTCCAGGTAAGACGTCAACACATGGAACTGGGCTCTCGAAAACCTCCTCCACACACCAGTCAATATCCCATCGCCCTACCATAAGAAAGCTGACCCGTCCATGCCCCTGGTTTTCCTTTGCGCATATTTCTTCAAGATACGTCAAAAAGGGTACCAACTGTTTTCTTCGAGCCTCGTCAACGCTATCCAGTACTATAAATACCCTAGATTGAAACTTCGCCGTAAAAAAAACCTTGAATAGATGCTTCCGTACACTAGCTAATGTTTTAAGGCCTTCAATGCCTTGAAATGTGTTTTCAACCAACTGCCGGTATATGGGGTTTGATAAAGCTAATTGATAAGCTACCGTTCGGAGAGCAATGGCGAAGCAATTTCTTAGAGGATCATTATCCTTGAAGAAAAAATAGCCAACAGAAATATCTTCGGGCATCTTTTTTTGCATGTCGACTAGGTGGTGGATCAGAAATGACGAAAGGTGGGATTTTCCCGCCCCGGGCCCTCCAGATAGCCTCAGCAAAGGGATGTTTCCCTCTATCCATTTTTGAACCGACGACTCCGTGAGCACCCAATTTCCTGTACTAGCCAAACATTTAAGTTTAAGGAGATCATCCTCAAGGTTTAGCTGCGGGATTAACTTGTCTCTGATCTCCTTCAGAGTCTCATTCTTACTGGGGTATTTGGATTCCGCGATTGTTTCTCCTTCACCAGCTTGGAAATTTCCTCGAATCCGCGATATCTTCGATCTTCGAATCGATTTTAGTCATCATTTCCCCTGTCAATATAGTTGTCTCGAGAATAGTTCCAGTGGCCTTAAGATTTAACGCTCCCACCAGCGTTGATTCTTGTTCCACGAGCGCCTGGAGCTTATTCTTCAGCTCTGAAGCACCACTTTTATTGGGTTTCCAGATCCGTTTGAGAAACAGTTCTTCATTTTGAAGAATTAGTATTTTTATCGTAACTAAGGCAGTCGCGATTAGATATGTACTTATTAATACTCCCAGCTCTAACATACTTCGTCGAAGCCCCAATAATCTCTAGCACACAAGCCAAAACAACGGTGGCACCCTATGAAGCGACCCCTCCAAGCATTTCTATCGGTACTAGAATTTTCTTAGTGGTTCCCATAGTGAACCTCGGATCCTGCGATATTCTGCAAAATCCGACTGGCTACTTTCGAAATTTTGTTCGAACGCTTCTAGGTTGGCTGGGTCTGATAGTTGTATGGCGCTCAAGTCTTTTCCACTGACTGCTTTTTTTTATAATTTTTCAACGCTTCATCCCTGATTTCTAGAAACCGAGCTTGTTAAGCGGCGTCCGAACAGGTTTATGTACGAGACAAAGCAGGTCCTTGTTGTAAATAATAAATTGTCGTCATTAATTTTAAATTATCAGAATTTCTTTCTTTCTTTCAAGGTTTATGATCATAGCTAGATGAATGATATTTTGTAATCTTGTACATCGGTGTACCTGCGGCTCGTACCCATGGAGATATCATATAATCCAGTGCCTGGGCTCGAATCGACAAAAAACGAAGCTCAAAAGATTCGAAATGTAAACATACAACAAGGCAATCTACAGGGCAGAGCCGATGGAAGGATTTATGGCTTGACTATAGGCAAATATTTCCCAAACGTAATCGCCAAGGTCCTGTTTTATTAATTCATATGCACGCTTGACGTGTTCGCGTTCGCGGCGCTTCTTTGCGAGTTTCCTATAGCTACGAGGGGTTGGCCTCAAGGTCAAGCTCACGGCTTGACTTTTAGGTTGTGTGACCGTAACACCAGCCATAACGGGGTCGCACGTGGCTAGTGAATATCCAAAACGAGTGTATCTTCACACAATGCAACAAGACTCGAACGATAACCAGCGCTTCATATAGTCATGGACTTCCTTGAAACGGCTAAATTTCCGGTAGAGTCCTAATTTATACTATCCCTATTGCTGGAGGTAGTCTCGAGACCAGACGGTGTGATTGCTGCTGGAGGGTCATGCGTTCAAGTAGATGAATAATCTACAATTAACGCCCAAATAGACAACATTGATAACTATTTCCAAATTATGCCACGGACTCCTTTGTCTCGTCGCCAGGCTCCCCACCTGTCCGTTCATATTTTAGAAATTTCGAGATGTGTATAAATTCTACAGAGTGTTTTGAACCTCGAATCCATGAGGTTAAGAAATCCATGAATACAATATACTTGCGGTCTAATAACTTGTTCCAAAACTGACGAATATCCTTATTGACCTATTGTGTCACCATGTCCACGCCTTCCTCTCCCAAAATTGATAACTGAATCCACGATCTTCATGGTCGATTTTATATATTTTGCTCTCTTCTTTTCTTCTTTTTTTATGAATGACTCTGGATCACAGGCGGCCCCAATACCTAATCAGGAATATCGTTATTCGCAGGTTGAAAGAATTATACGCTGAACTTAAGACCCAACCTTGGTGTACATATATTTTCATTTTCCCACGCCTAACATAAACTATTATGGGAATCGGTCAAGATTTCGGTATCCCACTCTCCATATTCATTTTCCAGATTCGCGTCTTCTCAAGGAATGTCTATATCATATGGTGTGAGTTTTTCTAGGTAAGTGAGTAATAATTGATATAATATATAAGATAACCAACAGAATTCCAGATGGCCGCTCCAAAGGGTATCTCATGCGCCGGTGTATGTGTTTACATCTGCAGTATATACAAATAATAAACCAAAAAAAAAAAACTTGCTGAAAAGGATTGATGATGAAGGGAAAGGGAGAGAGAGAGAGAGAGAGAGCAGGTAATGCTGCCGTATTAATGGTATAAAAATGTCGTCGTAGTCGAAAAAATATCAGCCTCGCAGGATAGCGGAATGCAAAGTTTGTTACCCGTCGAATACATATGCCCCAGTTCCAAATCGGTATAAAGAGTGAAACCACATTTATAAAATATCCTCGCTCTCCGCGAATCCAACTTCCCCACCAGGTAACCGTATCTCCAATATCTGCCCGGGCCTGACCAAACCCCTCGCATCAGCAATCTTAATCCCCCCATCGAGTACCACCATCTCACTCTTCTTCACCACTATTCCCGCCTTTTCCAACGCCATATCCGGATTATCCACCGCCCTCAACCTCTTCGGTGGAACCACCGATCCATCTGTAATCCCAACCCACCCACCTTTCGCTCTAAACGCCAACACCAAACAATCCGCCACTTTCCTCCCCTCCACGTTTTCCAACAACGGAATATCCCCAACCCTGACCGCACAATCCTCCAACGTCCTTTTCCTATCACCAATCGCTCCACCAGGATGAAACCCATGGAAAACATCCTGCGTCTTCCTCCCTTCAATCATATGCATCGTATCCGCCACCGCCAAAGCCAATGCATCACCTAATGCGACAGTAACGGTTGTAGAAGTCGTGGGCGCCGGAACTCCAAACGTCACTTCCTCCTTCTCATGAACCGGCGTCGGCAATAATATCGCATTTTCCCTTCCCGCCGTCAACGGACAGCTGTTCCTACAATCATGCGCCGTCATAGCAATAACCACCGTCTGTGCCGAAACATGACTTAAGATCTTTACTAATTCCGTAGTAGTACCAGAGTACGTAACCAATACTAGAATATCCTGAGCTCGGATTATTCCCATATCACCGTGGAGTGCTTCTGTAGGGTGAAGGAAGAAGGACATGAGTCCCAGGGAGTTCATCGTCGCTACCATCTTTTGGGCGATTTTACCGGATTTTCCCATCCCGCTGAAGATTACTTTCCCATGGTTGATGGAGAGGGAGTGGGTTATGCATTGGACTGCGTGGACGAAAGCGGTTCGGGCGGTGGGGTTTGTGGTGTAGATTCTTGTTAGGTGGGATAACGAAGCTGCTTCGGTTGCTAGGACGTGGACTGCTAGGTCTAAGATTGATTCGCTGTTTGAAGGACCGGTTTCTAAAGGTGGTGTTGAAGGAGGGGAGGCCAGACAGGTTGTGGGTTTTGGAGCGGTGGTGAAGTTTGTGGGGAGGGTTTGGAAGATGCGGGAGGCTGTCGACATTTTTTTATTTTATTTTATTTGTTAATTTTTTTGTTATAAAAATAAAATAAAATAAAAATGCGAAACCTTTTTCGGATAGCTAGCTGGGTTGCGTGATTATAACAAAAGTCGAATGGCGACTGGACCAAATGGCGACGAACTGTCGAGCTCTTTAAGCTGGTATTATTTGATTAGTCCGGGGAGCTATGCCACTGTGTATAGAGAACGAGGGAAGGAATTGATGCGAGACTTGATCGGGATGGCGCAATGATAAAGTGGTGGTACCGGATATTCGGCTAGAGCGCTGATTTTTTTCGGCGTGTGGAGATATCTATAGACGCTATAATTGCGGGTCAAACGGCGGCGTCTACGAACAATGCTAGATTATATTAAAGGTGGAATTGTAAGATCATCGAGGGTTGAGAGATAATGTAATATAGTTAATGTGCGCATCCGAGTAAACGCGGGTAGGAAAGAGGTATAGTGTATGTAAAAGACCCCGATTAAACCCTGAATTCAATATGAAAAAAAAAAAATGGGACCTTAAGGGAAGGCGAAGGGTGCATTGCATTTTCTAGACTCGAGTCAAAGTTTGTTTTCTGCAATTGGGCCTTGCCGAACTTGTATTTAAATTCCGTGTCTCCAAATACGAAGTAGTTTGCTGAATAATTAGATGTTTGGTATTTTAAAAAATAGACTTTGATATAAGCAGGCTGCATGTTTAGCAGGCCGCTAATGATCGATTTGAATAGTTTCAATCACACATGGTTAACATTTTGCTGAATAATTTTTGAAGATGTTGTACGCATGACTTCAATATAAGCAGGCTGCATGTTTAACAGGCCGCTAATGATCGATTTGGATGGTTTCAATCACACATGGTTAACGGTTTGCTGAATAAATTTTTGAAGATGTTGTCAATCGGGAGAACACATGCATGGGTGTCGATGCCATGGTCTGCGCGGGGCATGGCTGATGCAGGGTGAAAATGATGACGAACCACGAATTGATGATCCATCGATATCGGGCGTTTCCAGATCTTTTCTCGAAAAGCCTCCTAAATGGTTAGTATCGGGTGGCAAATGCCGAGGAGATTCATATGCTTACGTTTTAGGTGTGGTGGTCTCGACTCGGGCTGTCGCAGAGACAGAGTTCATAATTGGGACCGTTTAGATCCGATTGATAAGATTTATTAATTCTTGATTAATCATCTCTTTGAGAAAGGGGAAAGTGTCGGTGGTCCATGGTTGGTCCATAGCCCATTATGCATAAGTCTATGATGCTATGAATGTGACCCCCCTTCTACATATATACTATAGAGAAGACTTGATTCACCGCCGGACCCGCCAGATTGTTCAGCTGGGGTGGGCTCCACACCCGAGCCCCTCCATGGATGCAAGCAGCTCCTCTCTTGAGATGAATGAGGGGCATCAAGCGGCCCTTTGGACGTTGGACGTTAGTTGTTGAATATATCGATACTTGGGTCATTTATACTCCTTGGAACCCGCGAACCTGATTACTCGCGGGTTATTTTCTCTACTTCCTTCCTTTGGTCTTGAGGCCAAGGGCGAAGTCGGATTCTTGTTTCCACGCTAAGGTTTCCAAGTCTGCGAGTACAGCATAGGCTCCCGCAAGATCAGATGATGGATGATAGTCTGTGTGAGGGACAAGGACTGCTCTATTTGAGACAAAAGGAAAACGGAAATTGTTGGGGAATCTAAGCCAATCATGGAGGGAATTGCAATGACCTGGACAATGTGATTGTGCCACGAAGTTCTTTTGACAGTTATTCCGGAGTATCATATTACTCCGAAGCATGAGAGAGATGGAATAGAAATTAAATGGGAAAGTGTCAACTAGGAACTGGCGATGCGAATTCCATGGCCCAGAACCACATCCCTGGACGATGCATCTGTGCTAAGAATATAGCCTGCATACATTAGGTCCGGGAGAATTGGCAAAGCAAAGGTTTGGAGCCAATTTATAGGTAAATGAAGGAAGCTTGACCGGCTGTGTCCGATAAATTATCGCGATGACGGCGAATCCATACCTGCCCCAAGATACTAGGATGAGAAGAGCAGCCTGCAGTGAAGCGAGAAGGTGAGCTCAGAGCCTTTATTGGTTGTTCACTCCTCAAAACCTGTCCAAACCTGGCCCAAGCTGCCTCTTCTTCTTCCTCAAAACTCAACCAGCAAACGTGCAATGTCGAGGCCATCGCCACAGCGGCTGTATCAGAATTGAATATTGATTGATGATTCCAGGCTGACCGTCAGTGCTTAATGCCTTATACCAATACTTGTATATCAGAGAAAGTATAAACGGAGCAATATAGGATCATAGTAAGGAGTATCGGTCTACCGATCGATCATAATTAAATTTAGATGCTATATTAGCTATTATATGTCGTCTGGATGTCATCATAAACTTGGTACCTAGCGCTTGTCCCCATCCTTCTTATCCTCCTTCTCGATCGAATCAGTCAGTCGAGATACACCGAACTAACAGGCCACTGCCAACAAACTGATACGTTTACATTTGCTCTTGAATTCGAATTCAGTCGGTCAGTCTCGACTCTCCGCGAATAATACGGCATAGGACTATCAGCTATATCCATCTATCTGAAGTCGACAGCACTCGTCGTTTGACCCCATCCTGGCAGTCAGTTGGTGCTCTCGTGATACAACTGTTGGGGGTCCCCTTCCCAGCTGGTTCATTTGGTCGGTCTGTTGGCCATAGCCTTAATAAAAAGCGCTTTCGGAGCAGCCTTCCCGCAAACAGGAAATAGGAAACAGGAGAGCACAGCGAACATCCAAGCCTCAGCAAAGAAACAACGCCAAGTTGCCCTGTTTATCCCCAGAACAGCTTCTTCCAACTGAGAACTCCCAACCTCCAGTTCCAAAATCATCATCATTTCAGCTTCAACTTCCTCCTTTCCTCCGTCTGGACTCACGCGGACTCAGGCAGTATAGTATATCAGCGAGGGAGTTGGTATATTCATCCGTTCATCCTAGTTCCGGCCGTCTTTAAATACACAATCCACTCGCATCGAAAACCCCCGTTTCTCCACTCTGCATACCGGCCTTACCCCGTTTTACCCTCTCCCTTGTAACATACCTACTCTTTGATCCATCTACCTTCTACAAAGAGCCCCGAATCAACCTGCGCCGGACGCGAAAAAAACAAGAAGGAACATTTCTTATCCGGCCTATCTAGCTATTCCAAGAAATACCTGTCGACCGAGCAGTCCCAATCTGTCTTTTATTTCAGAATGGCATATCGAGTTCCCCAACACAGATTGACCTCAACCCCCCAAACACAACAACCCAAGGATCGATCATCCCTCTCAAGCAGTGCCTTTGGCCAATCTGCCACCGCCGACTCTGAAGAATGGGTTGTCTTCTCACCAACCTCTGATGCTCAAACTGTTAAGACTCCAACATCTGGTAGAGTCAGTCGGATCAGCGATCTACGCTCGTTACAATACGATAGCTATGACGATGAATTGGAGGAGGAAGAAGAATCGCAGGCCGATGGCATGTACGATGAAAAAGAAGAGGACGACGAAGAAGAGGATGACGAGGACTATGACGAAGATATAGACTTGCACGGCTTTCAGAATCCGTACCATCAGGGGCCGGTTATGCTACCGCAACATGATGGATTAGGGACTTTTCCATCGGCCGTGAGCAGGCAGGGTTCGCTCGAAAAATATGAACCAGACCCGGCTATACTACCGTCGCGTAATTCATTCACCAATGCCAGAATACAGGCATGGAGAATAGAGCAATCAAGGATCCTACTGGACGAAATTGAACGAGCGACGAAAGGCAGGCTAGGTCTGAGACAGACCGAAGCCCAACGGTTGGAAGAGGATATGGTTACATTGAGCGACGTTGGTTTGGAAGAAGCAACCGAGAGGGCGTTGGCGGATGATGCTGTGGATAACGAGACCTTCTGGGAGAGAATCAGACGAAAATTAGTCCAAGACATAATGGGATTGGATGATATGGTCCTTCAGATAATCTTCGGAGAGGCTCTCCCGGCGGAGTTCGAGAAGAGCATATCGGGTGCATCCACCCCGACTGCAACCGAGGGAACTGGGTTGAAGCGGATGGATACTATGTGGGAAGAGAGGCTTTTCGAGAGATTGGCACGCGAGCTAGGCGTTTTGGCGCAATATTATACTCCAGACGTCGCGAAGGCTGCGTTCTCAACGTATGTCACCGGGAGCGCTCAGGATTCCACGGGAGTACTCGCTACAGCTGCCAAACCCAGGAGCATTGGCCCCGGGACACCACTCTATACCCTCTATCCTTCTCTCAGGTCGTCGACTTCCTTCTCGACGCTTGACCCTCTGTCATCAACCCGTCAATTCCGTCCCACGATTGATGGCGAAGATGACACCGATAGCCATGCCGCTAACTGGGGCATTGAAGACCGGCCGCTAACTTCGTCTCTGCATTCGGCATCGTCCGAGGCTCGTGTTGACGCTGAAATTGTCCGAGAGTACTGGGAGAAGGAACTTAATGTACGCATGCTCTTCTCCTACCTCAAATCCAAGCTTGCCACCACACCAACGGCCACCCAAGAATCTCCTGCTACTGCCCCTACAACCCGTCGCCCTTCGGCTTCGTCCACTACCACCGCTAGGACGGTACCTGCCATCAGCAATAGGTACTCCTCCGCCAGCTTGAATCAACCTTTACACCAACAGCATCCACTGATTTCGCATGCCCAGACCGTGAATAATACTACGAAGGCGAAGAGAATATCGCCGATCGCATCGTTGACTTCGGTTTGGGGTGTCGGTATGGGAGGATTCCGATCGGGGAGTAGCTGTGCGTCGCAGTCAACGACTAAGAAGTCTGGACCGAAAGTGGCGTCCAAGGGATCCGTTTCGTCCAAGCACTTCTGGGACGTCGGCTCTACTGTTGGAAGCAGCAGGAGTTCGTGCGTGGGCGGGCCTGTTTGGGCAGACGTATAGGATGCGTTTATTGGTACGCTTGTTTGATAAAGATGAGAGATAGGTACGGGGCGACCCTCCCTTTTTTCAATGGTATGCTACCTAAGTATGGGATTATGGAGGGTTTTTATTCTTTTCCGGATGGTTCTCATGGGGGCATGCAAGACGGATCGTTGGTTGTTGAATTGGCCCGTTTTTGTTCTCTTTTTTCCCTTTTAATCATTCCATTAATTTTGTTTGTATTGATGAGCAGCACCAGCATCACTTTCACTCGCAAACGGAGCATTGACGTCCTACTAGTATTATTTGTTCATTCATGGTGTTTTTTCTCTGAAATTAATAACGGGGCTTTCGTTTTTTTCCTTCTGGTTTTTGCAACTCTTCTCTTCCATAACTGTATATTTATTTTTATCTTATTCACGGCGATGGTGGCAAAGGTGTGACAGAACGATTACTACGACATTATTATCTATTTTTTCTTACCTTGCATGAGGATTTTATTTACTACGAGCATCTATCATTATCATGACCATACTATAGATTTTTTTAATGGGGTACAGACAATATAGATTGCTTCTTAGATCCAGAAAAGCACGGCCCAATCGAGCCTCTACCTGGGTATAAGAAGGTTGCTCAGGTACCAGTACCTCTTTCAAACCTTCATCCATAAGCGTTTCCAAAAAGTTCGTCTTTTATACCCGACGTACTCATAGCGAGCGAGCTCCACAATTCCCAAGTCCAAATGACCACACGATATCGATAGGGAAACCGGTAGACTAGACTAGATTAGACTAAGACCCTAGATTCGAATTCAGCTTATCGGACACCATATAACGCTACACAAGATCCGCTTGCCCCCGGTTAACGTTGGTTGGGGCTCGAGCTCGACAACCGTTAGAGACCCCTCACGAAAAAAGGGTGTGGCAGCTAAGTTTTCGCTAGATAACCTAGTTTCCATTCCCCCGCAGATCATATGACCTCTTTTTCCCCTTCGTAGGTAGTATATGCAGCAGATCATAATGGATGGATAAACCGGATTAGCCTGTGCTTTTGCAGTAAGCCAGGAGGAAGAAAAAAAAAAAACACATGGCAGCCGCCCTGCAGCATTCATGTATACTATGTATTTTATATTCCGCAACACACTAGGTACTTGTATGCAAGTGTTCTTTGACATGTACATGTTACAGCTTGGCCCGCTCTTCGCAACCGGGTGCCCCTCCTACCGGCTGTTTTTTTTAAATTATGATCCGGGTGGGTTCCATGTCAAGGTATTATAAGCTCTGGAATAACTATGGCCGAATGTCCCGGATGGATGGAAGCAGAGGGTGTTTATATACTGCGTGACCTTTCTCTGCCTTCGGTGCTGACCGGTATATTTTTTCCCTCTCTGGCTACTGTGATTTTCTTTCTCTTTTACGGAGAAGTATTTCTTGTCTGCGACTTAGCTTTGATGTGAAGCTCGAGTTGTAGCTGGGAAAGTTGCGCCATCTCATCACGATAGCACATTAATCCGGACTATAAATAATTAAGCCCCAACGGCCAACACCACCATCCGAGCGGCGTCACCGAAAGTTTTCCCCGGACCATCGCAAATCGCCAATATTCCTATAATCCCCGGTTTTACATCCCCAGCTCTCTGGCCATAGCTTCTGCAAGCTCCACCGCGTAGAGCTCACATTTACCCATCTTAGCTAAACCATCGTAGACGATTCCCAAAGAGGGACACAAAATCCCTCCCCTTGTTCCAAAAAAACAAAAGAAGCTAGAAGTTAAAGGAACGATGACTAACTCCCTCAACTTCCCACGTTTCTTACTCCCCGCGTTTCCACGATGGGAATCTTCGCTGTTGAAACGACATAGACCTGTTGAAGATGTTACTGCGTCGCCGACGACCTCGGGGTCGCTCGGACGGCGGCGGTCGAGTAATACCCCAACGACGTCCGATAATAATATATCTGATAATTTATCTTCATCAGAAGATGAAGGACGAGACATGCCGGCTCGACGGTCGAGGAATTTATCGCATGATTCGGGGTGTATGGTTTCTGATGAAGATTGTGAGGAAGATGAAGTCGAAGGGGAAGAGGAAAGTAGCGATGAGAATGATAGAGCGTATACTTATGCTCCATCGAAAGGGAGATATTCATCTTCAGTCGATTCTTTAGAGATATACCTAGACACTGAAAGCGGGTACGGCGGTAGTTCCGACGAACTTACGGTTCCGCCTCTATCCACCGCATCCTCCTCTTCACCTACCCCCAATTCCACAATCAACAGAATACCACTTCTGCTACAGAAAAGAAATTCGCCTTCTGGCCCTCCAAACCCCGCCAAAACCCCTCCCTCCCACCTCCTCCAAAACCAACCCTCTCAACAACAACTACGTACCTAAACTGCTCAACCTGCCGTACGAACCTCTGCTTCAGTTCCTCCGTCATATCCAAGGGCTTCACAGGCCGTCACGGAAGAGCATACCTTGTCTCCTCGCTCCTCCCATCAAATATCATCCACGGAAAACCAACGAGTAGAGCATTACAAACAGGTGCTCATACGGTCAGTGACATCAGCTGTAAAATCTGTGGGAGTAATTTGGGATGGAAGTATATTCATGCTGAGGAAAGAGGGCAAAGGTATAAAATTGGCAAATATATATTGGAAACTGGAAGGGTAGGGAAGGTGAATTATTGGGATGGGAAGGTGGATGATGGGTTGGATGAGGATGGGAGGAGGGAGAGTGAAAAGGGACATGGGGATGGGAAGGTGGGGTGGGAACCTGGGTGGGAGGATTTGGGGGATGATGAGGCAGAGGTTGATTTAGCGGATGAAGAGGAGTTGGAGGCTATGTTTGCGGGGAGTTGGAATAAAGAGAAGGCGTTGAGGAGGAGGGAGAGGAGGAGGGTGGCGGAGGAGGCGAGGAGGAAGGTTGATTCTAATGTTTAGGTGGGTTATAACGTTGCTCGGATATATTTGATGAGGGATACAACAGCCAAAGGATTGGATTATAAGGGTGTGGGATGTATTGTTTTGGGTCTTTTGATACCTGGCGCATTGGCGAGTTTTGTTTGAAAGTCGATGGAAATACCGGAATATGATACCTACGGTTTGGGGATTGTGAGAACGTCAAACGGGTCTGCTCTTTTGTTTTTGAGTTTTTCTCTCTTTTTAGTCCACGATGATGATATTACCCCTACGTCAGAGCAGGCTCTATGATGTTGGCTACAGGCTGCGATAAGAATGCTGTTTTTATTCTTGAATCAAGCTGGTTACTTAAGGAACAACTAAACTAATGCGTGCTGTCCGTCCATTTCATTATATATCGCGTTCCGACGTAGCCTCGTACTAAGTATGTATCGTACAACCGAATGAAAACCCCTATACCGCCCCCATTAAACCATTATACCGGCACGAATTCGAATTCGAATGAAAAAGTTGGACGTTGAAGAAAAATATAATCCAAAATCAAAAACTTTTTTGTCCCTATCGAGCTGTTGTGTCTGCTCAAGGGATAGGAGTTCCTTCTTCGGCTGCTTTCTCTTCCTCTTCGGTGGTAACTCTTGGCTTCTTGCTATTGCTAGATGCTGCGACGACCGGTTTCTCTTCAGCAGCGGGAGTATCGTCTTCTGCCTTTCGCTTTGCGCCACCGCCGTTCGAGGTGCCCGAACCCGAAGCTGCAGACGAAGGTCCTGCTTCCGGTGCCTTCGGCTTCTTTCGCACGGACCCGGAGATATCATTCGCTCCACTGATAATATTCTCAAACATCTTCTTCGCATCTGCCGAGCTACCAGACATGATACTGCTCAGGATGCCTGCCATCTGTTCCTCCCCTAGATTTGCCGGCTTGGTGGGCTGCGACGGTGTCATAAGATCCCTTAACCTCATTTCAAGTTCCTTCACTAAATCCTTGCCTTCTTCGACTGATTTCTCGGCTTCGTCCTTTGGTTTGTCGCCGACTTTATCGCCTTCTGCTTCCTTAATCGCGGTTTCTTCGGCCTCCACCCTCTTCTTACAACTTGCGATGGCGGACTTCATGTGCTTCACCGCTTCATCCCTGCCTTTCTTCTGCTCCTCCGGTGAAACCTCATTATCCGCATCCCCTTCCCCACCACCTTGCGATGCGAACTCCAGTGCTAAAGAAAGCTTGTAATGCGCCTCTGTGATTAACGTAGACTCCGTTGGGTATAATTCGAGCTTTATCTTCAACGACTCCTCTAAATCCACACACGCTTGTTTAAACGACTCTGATTCCAGCGATACCTCTCCGAGGATATCGTGCACATCCGCCAATCGTTCTTTAATCTTTTTCAAAGTCTCCGAATCTTCGGTTGCAGCTTCGAGGCGTTTGTTGAAGAATACACGCGCGAGGTCGAGGATGTTCCAAGCTAAGGTGAAATCATCGTCGTCTTCTCCGTCGCCTTCGCCGTCGGCATTTTCGTCATCGACGTCTTCGTAGTCTTCATCGTCGTCTACGTCGTAATTCTCATCGCCTTGGAAGGAAAATACACCACCCTTCTTAAGTTTATCGCTCTCCTTGAGTTCTTCATCACCTCCAGCCTTTCTTTTAGCCTTTCCTTTGCCCTTTCCGCTCTTTTCTTCTTGTTGTGCACGCTTCTTTTCACGCGCTGCTTCGCTGCTACCGACACCTGTTCCTAAAACATCGGATTTTTCGAGACCGCAGTGGTATAATGAACGGCCGTAGAGGTATAGAAGATCGGCGTTGTGGGGATTCTCTTCGCCGTTGGCGAGGGCTTGGAGCTCCGCGGCTGTGGCGTAGAGTTCCGCGGCTTTGGAGTAGTTTTTGTGGGCGTATTCTTTGGCAGCTTCGGCGGAGAGGGTGGCCAGCTTTTGAGGGTTTGGGGGGTCGGTTGTTGAGGTTGACATTTTGCTAAAAAAAAAAATACTTTGTGATCTTGGGATTGTGATGGTGATTGGTGATTGTAGTTGTGGTTTGAGGTTAGTGACGCGAGGGGAGAGATGGCACCGTTTGTTGGTGGCGTCGATATTACTGCACGCGTTTTCGACCTCACGAGTAAGCAAGCGCGTTTAAGCTGACCTCAAGAGCTCTGGACCACGGACGGCAAGAGGTAGAGAAGGTTTCTATTATGATATAAACCACATTCCCTCTAGATCCTATCAAAGGCGGAGTCGAAAACCTGGTTATGAATAGCTACTCCGGGGACTCAAGCCAAAGTATGTAGCCGTCTGCCCTCGGGATAGTAGTCGATGAACTGAAGACATCTACAAAGCTTCTGGCACTTCGCGAGCACCATGGCAGGTTATACACCCCCGATCTCCCGCTGCTACATCTGCCACTCCACCATAAATCTCATCACCTGTCCCCACTGCTCCGCAATCGAATACTGCAGTCCATCCCACTCCTCCCAAGACTCAACACGCCATTCCCCAGAATGCAACAACATCCAAAAGTCCCACCGACGGTTCCAATCCATCCACAACCAAATCAAAGCCACCTACGATGTAACCGAAGAAACCATGCCCCCACTCTTCAACTTCTACGCTGCCGGCAAGGCTGAAACCAACGGTATCCTCTTCAAAGACCCGTTAGCATTCGGATACGTCACCTCATCAGATGAATATTCCATTTCACTATTTCAAATCGAGGGTTCTTTTGCAGCGTTAAAACTGGCTTATGATCATGAGGTTTGGATGCATAACATTGCGAGTCGGTATAATGAACCTGGCATGTTTGTTACAAATTCTTTGTTGTTGAGAGGGGAGGATAGGTTGTGTTTTAGGTATGCTAGGCTTCGTGAAGAAGATGCTGTTGTGCGATCTTTTGGTGCTCCTGCTGTCGAGCTTAGGGAGGCGTTGGTGGAGGGGTTTGTGGACCAGCCGGGGATTTTGGAGATGCTTTGGGGGGAGGTAGATATTATGGAGTATTTAACTAGGGAATCGGGGCTTGCTATCGTTCTTATACTCTTTTGGTGGGTTAGGGATTTGAAGGATTTGGAAAGTTTTAGGGAGGTGGAGGGGTGGTTTGTGAAGAAGCTTAATAGGGATGTTGTTCATATGATTGTTGAAGTGATACCGCAGAGTGGATTTGTTTTGAAGGAAAGATTATATCAGGACGATAACCTCGAACTGATAAAAAGGTTGGAAGTGTGGATGGAATATTACTTCCTAAAGTTATATTATCAACACAACGACTTTTGGACAACGTTATTAGAACCTATTGAGCACGACGGGAAATTCTTGTCACAATCCGGGTCGGCAAGGGGGGCGGTGGAGTTATGCTGGCGTGCTTGGAGGGACACGCCTGGTGCGGTTGACCATGTGAGGGGAATGATCCCGAAGGTGGAGAAGTGGGTTAAAGACAGGAAAGATCTAGTGGCAGAGGAGGAGCGAAGGCTTGGGCCGGCGAGCGTAGGTTGGGAAGAGGAGCAGATGATAATTTTTGGTGGGTTTTTGTCCGTCGTATGATGCATCCGCCTGATTCATCATATTGAAGTGCCATAGTTTGTGATCCTGAAGTACGGTGGAACCCATGGCGGTATTAATATATTGATTACTGTCTTAAACCCCGATGTCACCTTCTTCAGGCATATTACATCGACCCACCATACTACACCAGGCGATACCTCGGTAAGGGATCGTAGTTAATACATTATCTCATCGCCAGACCCCCCAGCCTGTGAGACTGCATGTATACCCGATCTATCAATGCGCTCTTTCTAAATACTAAATTGTTCCACCAATTTGTTTGTTCCTTGCCCTGTAGTTGGATCTAGACTACTGGAATTTCTCGGGACGATATATCAGCATTACCACTTTTACCGTATTCGATATATTCTTTGTCCAAAGATCGTATCGGTTATCTCACCTTGTTCAGGATTGGGCATACGAGTACGGTATGACTTGAGCAGCTTATAAATCTCTGGCACTAGGGTCCTGCTATGAGAGAGAGCCCATAATAGCAATATATTTCCACGATTATCTTTCAAGTCGGGCTGGGCGCCATTTTCGAGAAGCAGTTTCACGATTTCAATATGGCCATCCCATACCGCTTGTGCCAGGGGCAACTATCGATTCTTTTAAGTAGAAACTCCGTATGTATGCTAGACTTGGAAGAAGACTTACTCTATCCAAACCTAAGCTCTGCAATAGTAAAGTACGACAGAAATCAGCATACGATTGGTCTCGTTTAAACAATCTAGCACGGGTCTATTTTGACCCAGACAGTTTTACTTACCACAGGATTCATCTCTAAATTTGGGTCTGCTCCTACGTCAAGCAAAACCTGCACCGCAGCCGCGTGATTTCCTCGTACAGCGTATGATAGCGGCGTTCTCCCTTCGCTACTACTTGAATTCACATCAACTTTTCCTGTCTTGGACAGTGCCCTAATAACAGCTCCTCGACCATATTTTGCCGCGTAAAACAGCGATGTCATATTATAGTTATCTGCCCGATTAACATCGACTTTTCCCGTCTCAAGCAATAGTTCAACAATAGCTTTGTGACCGTGCATAGTTGCGTTTATTAGCGGTGTCCTTCCGTCGTCAGTCATAGAGTCAAGGTCGACTTTCTTTGTTTCAAGCAGGAGCTTGACGATGGCTTCATAACCATTTTCTGCAGCGTATGATAGCGGTGTTCGCCCGGTATGATCTTTTGAATTAGGATTAACCTTGCCTGTTTCAAGCAGCATCCTAACATTACCTTCGTGGCAGTTTTTTGCCGCATGTGATAATGGTGTTTGTTCCTTTTCATCTTTGGAATCAGGATCGACTTTGCCTGCCTTCAGGACTAAACTCACGGCGGTTTCGTGGCCCATTGATGTAGCAGAAAAAAGCAGTGCTGTAAGTTTATCCTCTTCCAAGTACAAGTTGAGTTTGATTCCTTTTTTGGAAACTAGCTCTGTTATCCCATGGTGCCCACTACAGAATCCATAAACTAGCGGCGTTCCTCCAAGACTATCTTCCAAGTCGATGCGGGCTCCTACCTTAAGCAGTAGATCGACGACTGCTACATGCCTGTCCAAATAGCATACACCAGAGGTGTTCGACGGTCTTTATCTATAGAATCAGCTTCTGCCCCCCTCCTGAATGGTAGTGAGAGACCCTTCCAACGGCCGCCGATGCCCCCCAATAATAGCTCGACAACATAATCGAACCCGTTTCCCGCAGCCCAAGATACTGCCGACCGCTCGTATACGTCATCCTTGGAATCTAGGTCAATGTCTTGGTCGATATCTATTTCGAGCAAACGTATTACTGTTGCCGTAAGTCCGAAATATGATGCGATCATCATAGTAGTGAATGTTCCCGGGAAGTCTTTGGTCATAGTAGTCCAATAAATCCGGAACCAAGTCAAGCAACGTTTCGAGTTTGCATCGCATAATCTTAAGATAGATTGTGTCTCTGGTTCATTAGCCCTGAACTCAGGCGCTGTTTGATCAAGACCAGTCTTTGATTCGTGGAAGTGAGTCGTCCAATGCTTAGCAGAGTAGTCAAGAAATTCGTTCTTCCTAAGATATTCGTCCAGCATTGTATTTCCCTCAAGGGGGCGATCTTCGAATTCTTTGAAGAGAAGGTACTGAATACAGATCTTCGCAAGTATTTGATGAGAGTTTTGCAGCTGGAACGAGCATTTCCGTCCGTATCCAGGATCGCCTTTGGTGGAATTCGATATGTTACTGTTCACCGGACTCCTCAGGCTAGCTTGCACGGAGAGAGGCACCTCTTGATTTTGCACTAGAAATTCCTTTACGGTTTGGTGGAGCAGGTATATCCTCGAATCTTTGATTATTATCAAAAATCCACAGAGATCTCGAATATGTTCCCGAAAGCGGGCCCCCGGTTCAAGGCGAAGGTCGCTGTAAGACTGGTGATTATCTTTGAGGGCCAAGGCTAGACACATCTCTTTCGGGGATGAGGGTCGATTGCTGCAACCACTATTTGTAACAGCTTCTTAGCCTTTTCGAAATCGCGGCTTTTCGACAGCATTCTCTCGTATGCTTCGTTGACTGTTCTCGAGACCTGGGTGATGGCTTCAGATATTCCGATTTTGTCGGTGTAAATGTCGGTCTCAATTAAGTCAAGAGTGAGGTAGACCCATAGATATGTTCTGTTAGGAATGCCCATAAGCTTTTGCAATAATAGATCCTCATCTTCAGGCTCGAGGTAATGTCTCGCTCCGATATCCTCAACTCTGGCTTTGATAAAAACATCGATTTCTCGAGAAATCTTTTCCGCCTCCTCTTCACTCTCTCCGCTGAGACGAATAACCTGCGGCTGAGGAATCCCTATAAGGCCATGTCGAATCTCGTTATAAGGCCGACTGATTAAGAGAAACTTCAAATTGAGGGCGCTGCTAGCACCATCTAGTTTGCGTAATGCTTTGAGAAGCTGGGCCCTTCCCTTACTTTCGCATTCGTCGATCGCGTCGAGGACACAGACAATTTCGTTACCCCTGGTCTCGGTTTCGCTGGATGTAAAACTCGAATCGTTATCCTTTGCAACGATAAGAAGAGTCCCCCAGAGTTCGGTAAACGAGTTGATGAAGCTTTCTCCGCCGGCTTCAAATCGTTCAAGAATTATTTCGGAAAGGAGCTCCTTTTTTTCACTGAATAGTTGGTGCAAAATACAACATAGTGCATTGATGACACTCTTCTGGTCCTCAACGTCGTCCTTGAAGAAAAAGTAACATCTTGTTCGACATTTGGTGTTCGTAAGAATGGAGTCAATCAGATATTTGGCAAGAACCGACTTTCCGCACCCAGGGTCCGCGGACACCCAGAGCGATTTTGACTTGCTCTCTTGCCATTCCTAAAAGCGCTTATGAGTTACAAACCACTCACATGTCCCGGGAACTCGGTCCGGATTTCGGTCTTTTTGGTCTTGGTATGATGTCTTGTAGAGCTTCTGAAGGACCGAGTTTTTCCTCGTTTTGAGCTTTTCCGACACATATCGGCCGTCGGTAGTGTTTATTTGTCTTGCCGAGAGTTTAGTAGGGTGACAATATGTGGTTACTGCGAGTGAACTTGCCCATGATTAATTATGGTTCCTTGGAATCCGATGCGGCACCCTGTATTGTTGATCACGCTCTCTTTCATAGGATCCAATATACTAGTTATTTCCGCCATGGCTCTAGCCACCTCTAAATTAGCTTCACACCTCTGGTGTCCTAAATACCTGATAGTAGTACGTATGTCAAGGTTCCAAAAACGGGAACAGGGACAATCCGGTTATAAGTTCTCGAAACCTTGGATATGTAAGCCTCTGGTCTGTTGCTAGCTACGAAGGGACTACGGTCAAGTAAATCGAGATAGCAAGCTCGTATGCGTATGAGGTTGGTAGGAGAGCTGGTTTGGTCGACTGTACAATGCGTCCCCAATCTTCGGTGTTCTTCTCCCTTAAGCTAGTCAAGGCTTTGCGGCCGTGGTTGGCGCTGGAGTTGCTTAGTATGTACATGTGTACGTACATACATGCGCATGCCGAGACAAGGCTGTAGTCTTTATTTTTTACCCCGCTTTCGCTCTTCGAGGGTTGAACATTGCAGCCCCTCGTTTTACGAGTTCGTCTGTTTTTTTTTGTATTATCGAAACGTATAAAGTCGCCTTGTCCCTGCGAGGCTAAGTCGTCTAAAATATTATCTTGAGAGAATATTCAGCGGTGGCGAAGCATTTGATTTCGGGCTAAAACTTATAATTTAATTACTGGTTTATAATGTTAAGGAAACCCTGTATGAATGTTAAGAAAACCCAGTATGGGTGTATAATGGTCTTACGACTCACTAGCGAAATACTAGCCCTCCAAGTAGCTTAATAGGTAGTCTTACTAGCGCAGTGGTCTGCGCATATAGTCTAGGTACATGATTACGGCTAATAAGGCCCGGTTTTGCTGGTTAGTGGCCGTTGATATTGTCCCAGGTCGTCCCCTTTATGTTGCGTCTGTGGTTTTTCTTTCAACTGTAGATTGAGGTTACACTCGTATGTGGTCGTCAGTCTTGGGGATTTTTGCAAATGGGAGCGTGAAAGGGCGAATACTGCTGATAGGCTCAATACTTAGCGTGTTAGCGCCGCTAACTATACTGGGCTACACATCCCTAACTAGCTCTGCAAATTATCCCATCACGTAGTCTCGTGACCACACCTTTTGTTGGCGTCTACGAACAACTCCAATTGTTCCCAACTTGAAACATCATAAAGATGGCAGACAGCCCACCTATCCCCCCGTCCTCTCCTACAACCCGAGAACGTCTCGGTGGGATGACAATTGACGATGAAGACCAAATCCCCGAACAAAGAGAAGAGGAGGAAGAAGACCTCTACAGCTCCCACCCTCTCCCTCCACCCCGAAAACCAGCTCCCAAAACAGCGCCTATATTCGCAAACTGGAAACGAAAACAACTCTCCCCTCCTCCACCATCTTCTTCAGCTGTAGATCTATCATCAGACCCGTTTCATCCGTTAAATTCCTCACAATTCCCGGCTCCTAGACCTCGAGAAGCCCCTCCTCGCGGTCAACCTACCCGACCTGCTGCGCCACCGAGGATATTAGCGGTCGATATTCCACCATCTTCGTTACGGCCTTTAGCTTTCAGGATTTTTACAAAGAAGCATAATCTTACGTTAAAATCCGAAGCACTCGCCTTGCTTTGTAGCTTCATCGGTCGAAAATGCGGCGCGGACTGGAAAACTAGTGGTTCGGCGGAAAAGCTCCTCGAAGAGGTAGCTCGCACGTGGAAAAGAAACGAGGGCGCAGCTGCAATCCTCGTAGACGGGAATGAAGCTCTCAAAGCTGTGATTAGAGACCTGGAAGTCGAGGGACCCAACGCGAATAAAGCTAGTTTACTTACCAGAGGTGAAAGCTTTGATTTCGCTGGAGCGAGTGGTATGAACACCGCTTCTCCTGGTGGAGATGGCGAAGAAGGATCCTCGCAACAGCTGCAATCGGCGCAGATGGTGATTACTTCCAAGGCTGGTCCGAATCTTGAAGATATCAATCCGAGGGATTACATACATGTAATCGACGCCTTTTCACAGCCGAAATATAAATACAACCACTCGAGAAAACAGTTTGAACGGTTCGTCAGCGCCCACCTTAGCATCCTCCTCTCTTCTTTCAACCTGATGGATCCGGGCATAAGTTGACTCTAAGGAACCTCCTCCATGGGAATCGTGTTTATATTATTCAGCGCACAAAAGCCGTCGTTGCTTCCTGATGCTACATCGAAAGCTCAAATATTTTTGGCAAGATACTACCTAATCCACCACCGCCTCCTTCGTAACCCTTCGTTCCAACCTCCAACATTTGCGCCCTCGAACAGCATGACATCACGGGGTACAAAATCCTACTTCAAAATCACACCGATAGCCCACCTCCTCGGCCGTAGCGGCAAGCCATTCTTCATATTCGGTCTATTATCAACCTCCCCGGATACAGGACAACTGATGCTAGAAGACCCAACGGGGTCGATACAACTGGATATCGCACATGCAAGGCCAATACCCGAAGACGGTGTATGGTTTTGCCCCGGGAGTTTTGTGGTTGTAGATGGAACCTTTGAGGCGGATGGACGATTTACGGCTTATACGATTGGACAACCACCAAGCGAAAGGAGGGAAACTTCGTCTGAGGTATTTGGCCATATGGACTTTCTAGGGATTAATATGCCCTTAGAATTTTCGGCCGGTGGCGGGGGTGGAAGAGGATTACGGCTTGCGGAGAAGCGACTTGCGAATGAAGGGAAGGGGAAGGTGGTGGTTCTGAGTGAGGTACATTTGGATTTACCGAAGACGCACGAAGCACTTACGAAGTTGTTTGAGAAATGGGAGGGTGAAGCGAATGGAGAGGACGAGGTGGAGGTGCCGGCTGTGGTAGTCATGTGTGGAGGATTTGTGAGCGATGGGTTTGGAGTTGGGAATGGGAGTTTGGAGTATAAAGAGGCACTGGATACTTTCGCGGTCACGATAAGTGCGTTTAATACGCTACTTACGAAGACGACATTCGTACTTGTTCCATCAGATGGGGATCCTTGGGGCGCAGCGTTCACAGGAGGAGCGAGTGGAGTGTTACCCCGAAAAGGCGTACCGGATGTATTTTCGGGGAAGCTGAAGAGGGTGTTTACGCTTGCCAATTCTGCGACTAAGAAGGACGGTGGAAGCGGGAGGGTAGTACTCGGGAGCAATCCATGCAGAGTCGGGTATTTTACACGGGAGATTGTAGTTTTTAGGGACGATTTAGGAGCAAGGTTTGCTAGGAATTCGGTGAGATTTAAGGTTCTGAGTGCCGATGATGATGATAGTGATGATGCCAGCGAACCTACTAGCAAAGGGAAGGAAGGGGGAGGACATGAAATGGATGTTGATAAACTTACCGGAGCCAATGATGAGCCCAGTACGCAAGAGGAAGAAGAGGAAAATACGCCGGTGCGGAATGGGGTACCGGACAGTGTCAAGATGGCGAGAAAGGTATGTATTCCCCATGCCATAACCATATATCGTGCAAAGCTAACACGGCCTTCCTACAGTTGGTAAAAACAATCCTCGATCAATCGTACCTCTCACCTTATCCCGTCAATATAAGGCCGGTTCTATGGGATTACACCCACGCTTTAACACTATTTCCTTTACCCAATTATTTGATACTGGCAGATTCTTCGACACCGCCGTTTACGGTTACGTACGAAGGATGTCATGTTGTTAATCCTGGATCGTTCTTGGTGGCAGATGAGAGGAGGAAAGGGAGGTTTGTCGAGTTCGTGGTCGGCGCGCAGGTCGGAGCTGGAGGGAAGGTGGTGGATTTTGTTTATTAGATTCATTGTAGGGTGTCGGGTACGGCATACATATAATACGCTCAAATTATGGGAGACCGTCTTCTAGGATACATGCAAGTTTATTTATCATCTATAGACGTCCGTATCAGGACGAGTTTCTCTCTGGACTTTCTTTCCCTCTGTAGTATTTTGAAATTCAATTGCGTTGTATCTACAAACCCTCAAAATGATGAATTCGCATCTACCACAAAATTTAAATGATATCCAGAGCCGCATCATAATACAACAAATCACATTGATCGCTCATCTCATTTATTCCCGCTTTACCACCGACATTTCGCTATTCATTAATACAAAGGCTTAAGCTATGAGAACAAACCCGTCACAATAACAAAGGCCCGCCAACCAAAAGAGTCCATCGAAAAGAAACAAAAAAAGTCTTTTATAGATTTAACTCCTCATTATGCACTGTCGTTCCATCATCTCTTAGGTGTGCCGATGAATTTCTGTATAGGCTTTGCCACATAAACCTGATCAGATAAGATAAATGTTAGTTGTCATTACAACTTTGGCAGATTTGGGGTGTTGTAAGGAGGAACTAACGCTTCGCTCAATAACAGTCCGATATCTTTCTCTCCCCATTCTTTTGTGGGTAACGACTGCAGGAACATCATGACTTCTTGGAAGTCCATCTTTTTCAGCTCTGCGGACCATTTTACTAGGAAGGCCGCACAGACGTAAAGGTGGAATTCCGAGAAACCGGAGTTGCCTTCTGACTACACAAGTTGTTAGCTGATGCTCTTACCAAGACCGTATGTTGGATGATCTTACCATATATGTATCCCACATTCGTATCACATTCTTCACGCTAAACTCTCTCATCAACATACAATTCATCCATCGAAAACTGAACTGAATGAACTGGACTTGGACATCGTTTAGATGCTTCGCTAATCCGCTGTCTATCCTTCTTACCAGATCTCGGAGTTGCGAGACCTGTCGCTGTATCCCAGGTTGGGAATGTATATAATTATCCTGGATCCCGTCTAAAAGCTTTGTTAGGCACCAAAAACAGTCCGCGCTAACAACGTCTAGAACTTCGGGCGGTAATGAACCCGGGTCAAATGTTTCGACATCCCCTTCTAATATTCATGATATTTTGGGTTAGAAATGGCGTCTGGTTGTATTAAGAACCGATTAGATCTTACCTATATACGCGCTCAAAAACACCTGCCAGAAGGGCGTCACAAGATCGTTTATACCTTGTACGTACCCGCTCGCCGGATGCCGTATCGCCCAAACGTATAGGATCTTCTCCAGGCACCGCTGCGTTGTTTTGTGACCGTATAGCGGTATATGGGGATTCGTCCTTGGAATATCAATCGATATCTGATGCCAAATCGTCTGATCCATGCCTGCTTCACCTCTGCTGAATGCCTGTTTCGCACTATCCAGATACTCCTTCCGTTTTCGCTCTAGGGTGGTCACTCGTCGGTCAGAGTTGGCGGGAAGATAGCCTAGGAGGAGTTGCCAGGCCATCGGTCGAAGTTCGTCGGGAATACCACCCCATGCTAGTGACCGTAATTTGGTTAGGTCGACTGTTGAAGACTGAAGGACTGTCTTGAATCTGTTTATGCGTGATATACGGGCGTTCATAGCCTCGATTTCAGCGGAGGAGTGGACGTCGGTGTTTATGGGAGGGTGATATATCATATGTAATGAGTTTCCGGGGTCTAACATCAAGTCCTTTCTTTAGCGATATCCTCTTTTGATGTTTGTAATATCGCGTAGGTTGATTCATACCCCTCACTAAGCCTTCAAACTGTGCCTTGAGACCTTTTGTCCGTTTTTTGGCGAGTGGATACTCGTATCCCCCGCCAGCTCCCTTCGAACCCTTGGCTCCTAATGGCCGACCTTCGATACTTGTTACACCGGCCATACTTGCTATGCTTCCCAGTCCACCGGTGACCGTTGTTTCCTTTGGGATAGAGGTATCGTTGAGATCCAAACCCCAATCGTCGTCCGTCTGAGACATGAAAGCATTGTAACTGGCGGCAGCTGTGGTAGGAGAATGAGATCCACCTGAAGGAGTAGATTTGTGCTTCGAGTGGGTGGGTGTTCTGGGTCGGGATGGACTTGGCATTGGAAGGTCAGCCTCGTATTTCTGGGATTAGTTTTCATGAAATATTGGGATTATGCCGTACGTGTTCTCAAAGTTCAACATGTCGGTGTAGGAGTAGGAAGCTCCAACGACCTTGGTCTGCGAATCCGCCGGAGGCCTGCCAGAAGGGTATTAGCAGCATGTTTTGACGGGATAACGGTACGACAAGGCATGGTTACCTGTAAGCGCCATCTCGATGGGGTGTGGAAACATTGGACTGAGGAGAACGACTTCGCCAGAAAGAACTTCTACATAGTACCAGCAATATTAGCAAAAAAAACCCGGATTCTACATAAGATAATAGATGGAGAAAGTGATGACGTACTCGGACCGGTCTGTATTCGTATCCTTGTCGAGAGTAGTAGTTTTGGGATTAGCAATCGGGTTCCTGGTTTTTTTGGTCACAGTACAGTCCCTCGGGAGAGCAGAGGAGGATGAAGCCAAAATACGTGCCAACTTGTACCATCTCCTGCAGCGGCTGTTAGCATAGAATCGCGGGATTAAGACTCGAGCTAGCTAGGAATATCATGAAGTACCTGTGCAGGACCCGACTGTGGTTTCTTGCTTCCTCCTCCCCACATTGTGACTGTATGCCCGTGCTCTGGCTGTTATCGAGAGCCGGCCCTTCGCTCAATTGCAGACTTAAAAATTGAATTGTTGAATGTGAAAAGGTTGAGCCGGACTGCCGTTTTGGAAACAAGTAAAAGGATGTAGGTAGATTACGGGCAGTAGACGGTACGGATATGTGAATCGGGCATCGTTGAAGTCGTTAACGTTAATGAAGAGTTCATGTTCAACCCATGGCTTGGATCCATGGAGGGGCCTTCCGACTGGTCACGCAGCACTGTTCTTCCAGGTCCATTCCAAGGGCCTTTTTGGGGTACAAAACGGCGGGCAGCCGGCGCTGAACCGACCGAGCAAAACCGACGCGCTAAGCCAGCCTGCCGGTTTTTACTGCTGGCTGCTGGGCAAATTTATTTTCTTCCTCGTCATCAACATCAAGCAAACTACCAGACCTCCTTCCTTCCTCACTTCACCTCACCTCACCTTACAACCTCACCAACTAATCCCTCACCTCTCCTCACATCATCATCGCCCGTCCTCTCGACACTCCTTCCGTTTCGGTCTTGTCCTCGAATAGAACACTAAAAAGTCACGACTTGCCGGTCTCGTTTAACCCGACGCTGTTCCGTTCGAAAATTTGCGTGACGGGTTTGACTCCATGAAACAACTTTCCCCCTAAACTCTTTCGTTCACCGTTAAACTTCCGATTTATCCTTCGATCAATCAACCTCCGTTCGGCATCGTCATTGCTTTTAACTCTACGATTCGGTCGATTCTATCACCGAACCTCCGATATTTTATCTTTTCCGTGACCGACGTTGACGATCTGACACCTGTCAACCGCTATCTCTGACTAGACGCGACTACGATCATTCACTATGGATCACGACGAATACGCCGATGAGGCTATCTTTGATGACCTGTATGCAATTCAATTATTTCCGCGATGCAATGCAATGTTTTCTTTCTTTCTTCTATTCTAACACGTTTTCTATAGTTATGACGAAGAGCCTCCAAATGCTACGACAACATCAAAGCCAGCAGCAGCAGCAGCTGTAGCAGCACCGGCAGCAGCTACAACCTCGGCTTCACAACCCGACCAGAAGAAAGCAGCACCGGCTGCTGTCCAATCGGTAGACACTTACAACGAGCATAACCTTGATGAGTATACTCCTGCCGACCCTCAGCAACCAGGCCAAGGCGGCAACGTGGACTACTCGGGATACGGCAACATGAACCAAGACTATAACGGCTACAATCAAGGTCAAGGCTACGGAAATGATGGAAATGGCTGGAATGAAGATCAACACGGCATGAATTCAAATGGGCAAGGCCCGTACGGAGACGGGTCAAATATGGGTGGCATGCAGAATCAGGGGCCTTCCGCTGATGGAGGTAGCACCGCCATTAAGGAAGATGGGTAGGTCACTTACATTTTTCTTTTTTAAAAAAAAATTCTACTTCATATCGTGACAATTTTTCTTGGAGCCATGGCAAGAAAACTGCTACTAGATTAAGCACAACTTGCGATTCGCTGGGGTTTCCACGACACGCAGGCTTCTGGGACGGGGTGTTGCAACAGGGGAAGATGATAGCTAGCGTGATTCGATCATGCGATGGTGCTTATGATCATGTCATCGAGCCGACCGGCTTCGAGACGTTTTTGTCAAACGGTTCGCAAAAACTGGATCGCCTTGTCAACCCGAGAATCACAACTCTGGGGTATGGCGGGTTGGTGTGGAAGGCGAGGACGTCTTCTCGCGGTCGGTATTGGACAGGCCATTCGGTGCCACCCAACAGCTACTGGCGAGCCCAAGTGCCTCGTTCAACATCGAGGCACATACCGAACTCGCGAAAGAGCAAGAGAAGATAGCGGCAAAAACCGTGGGAAGGCTGAGCAACGCGGAAGTCGCTTCGAGGCGAAGCAAGGGAAAAAAAGAAAGAAAGAAAGATATCGGACCATCGGAAGACACTTAGTTCTATAGAACTACCTAGCGCTAGTATCAGCAGCTGTACTCGAGTCATTCTATCACTACCTACCTACTACAACTATCGAGATAGACGAGTAGAACTATCAGGAGTCATGGGAAGATAGAATCAAGAAAATCGAAGAAATATTCAATTACACCGAGTCCACTATGAGGATATCATATCACCCCCTCGACAACCTCCTTGAGCAAGAGCGAGATGCAAGAGATGGGAACGATAAACCCTTTTATATCGGAGGTCTACGTTATGGTGCCGCTGTCGATAGAAATGGGATGGGACATACCGATGCTGTGCCGCATTTTAGTTGGCTTGGCAGGGGACCTCATTGCTAAAGTTGCAACCGCCGCTAGCTATTTTGATGCGGCCGCCCACAAATCATCCAAGTTGGGCAGTCCCAGATGCCATGATACAAACCACGCATGATATCCACGACTTCTTCTTCTACCTATTTTTTATCGGCCCTTGTTCTTTTGCTCTCTATGCTGCTATCAAGGGACCGTAATTCTCTATTGCTACCGCGCTATCAATGGAGCGGGTACCCGGCCGTTAGCTGCTATCTCTTCTCAGTAGACGAGCTCATTCTCTTGCTGTTACAAGCAGCACTCTTGCCATGGCTCTCCAACATGCCACACAACAGCCTTTTATTTATTATAATGATTGCTCGAAATGCTCCCCGACATGATCACGAGACTAATATGCCATTCTTTCCAGGAAAATGTTTATTGGAGGTTTGAATTGGGAAACTACCGATGGTATGATAAGACTTTGGATGTCAGGTGGTTGTATAACGTATCTAATTAATATCACCGTATTATAGAATCACTACGTGACTACTTCAGTCAGTTTGGTGAGGTCAGCGAGTGTACAGTTATGAGAGATGGACCCAGCGGACGGTCGCGTGGTTTCGGATTTCTCACTTTTAAGGATCCCAAGACGGTCAACATCGTCATGGTCAAGGAGCACTATCTGGATGGAAAGATAGTACGTATAACCGTCTTTTCGTTTATCGATAACCGATACGTACATGTTGGCTAACGTATAACCCCGTTAGATTGACCCTAAGCGAGCTATTCCAAGGGACGAACAGGAGCGAACGAGCAAGATCTTTGTCGGCGGGGTCTCCCAAGAAGCCTCAGAAGAAGAATTTAAGAATTTCTTCATGCAATTTGGGAGAGTTATCGACTCTACGTTGATGATCGACAAGGAGACCGGGCGACCCCGTGGCTTCGGATTCGTTACTTTTGATAACGAGGCTGCGGTTGATTTGGCACTTGCGCACCCGGACTTGCGCATCCGTGACAAGCCAGTAAGCGCTCTCTATGTGATTCTATGTTTCGAATATAATTAACCAACGTCAACAACTAGATTGAAGTTAAGAAGGCTCAACCGCGTGGCAATGCCAGAGAACGCAACTTCGATGAAGAAGGTGGTAACAACCGCCACCACGGAAATTTCCGTGATCGCGGACACAATAACAATCGTTTCAGTCAAAACCGTGATCACAATCAGGGCGGCAATTCCCAGGACCACTCGAACTTCAACCCCCAGAGCAACCCTCAAAACATGCAAAATGCCATGAACCCTGCCGGTGGAAACCCAGCAGCCGGATACACGAACGGAATGACCCCTGCCATGCTTGCTCAATACTGGCAGCGAATGCAACAGTATATGATGGTCATGATGCAACAACAGGCTCAGATGCAAATGCGTGGCGGCAACGCAGGTGGACAACAGCCTAATATGATGCAGCAGCCTAATATGGCGAACTTCAATCCGCAGATGATGGCTCAGATGCAACAGATGCAAGGGATGCAGGGTATGCCTGGCGGTATGAACCCGATGGGTATGAATGGTATGCCGCCACAGATGGGAGGTGGGAACCAAGGACAGAATCCAGGCTTTCCCAACATGAACCAACAGGGTGGCTTTCAACCTAAGAGTCCCAACATGTCGATGCAACAACCGTACAATGGAGGCGATGGATCGGCACAAGGCGGGCAACAAGAGAAGTCACCGGACTCGAACCAGCAACAGATGGGACAAGGTGGTATGTGGAACAATGGCATGTACGAGGATCCTAATGGCGGTGGCGATAGCGGTCAAGGAAACCGTGGAATGCACGGTGGTGGATTCAAAAACCAGAATTTCAATGCGCCTACTGGGCCTAAATCGGCAGCTGCAGGGCCTCCACCCAATGCGCCAACGGGGCCTCGAAACGCCCGTAACCCACCATCCGGTCCTTCCGGTGGCGGTGGTGGCGGTGGACCAGGTCCGTTCAGGAACAACAGCAGGAGGGGTGGTGGATATGGTGGTGGATTCCACCCTTATCAGAGGAACTAAAGCATATTCGTCCGGTTTCGTTGGACATACATTGCATTCCCTCTTCATGGTCCGCTTTTTTCCTTTTCCTTATTGCTTTGACAACGCTCCGCTCGATTATAAAGATTGTAATGCCCTCATCCACTCCGGCGTTCTGCTAATGTCTATTTTTCTACTACTATCACATCTACTTTTTGCTTTTCTGTTATACAGGCTTTTTTTTTCTCAGTGATGCCGTGCTTTCAAATATTCTGATCCCGTCTCTCTACTCTTTTCATTGCATGACGGCCGATATGGTCACGCTTTCCCCATTTTTACGCTCAACGTTTCCAAAAGAAAAATATCGGTGGCTCGACTTGTTGTCTTCAGTTTTTATGCATTATATTAGTACCCAAGGACAAAAGAAATTAATCAATTCTTATATCGCTGCTCATGACATTAAGATCAGATCTAGAATTAGCACCGCGGTAGGCATCTATTTCATAAGATGGATCGACCAGTAGTCTTGAGGTTGATAGGCACCGGTTATAGCTTCTGAAGTGTCGTTCAACTACTTTATCGCCAATCCATATTTGTCCAGAACCGGTCAACCCGTATACGATATATCGATATACACACATTCATTCTAGTAGCCCAGCCCCAACTTTAAACTACACTATACAGACCCTAGATTTCCTTAAAATATATGTATATATATATATTCTTTGGTATGTATGAATATAATATAAATTCCCAAAAATATCTACAGTACAAAAGCATCAAATTATCGAGTCTGGATTAAGCGCCCAGCCTCATATCAATCGGTTCCCGCCTAGGACGATCGCGTTCATCCCTGTTACTATTTCCTGCGCGGTCGTGTTTAAACCCTTCCTGCGACATCCTTTGTTCGTGTAGTAGGAGTGAAGGGTGGCGATACACGGATGGCATCAGGCCAATTCCAATTGCTCTCCTGATTGCCTTTGATACCTTTCGCTGATTGGTATTGCTAAGGCCGGTTATAGAGCGGTGTTTTATACGCCCGGCGGAGGTCATAAAGTCCTTTAAAAGATTGAAGTTCTGGAAGTTTCCGTTAGAATTGATGCATGCACAGAGTTAAGATGAGTATGAACGCCTACTTTATAAAAGGACATCGGATTCTCCTGCAATGTATTGAATACATCGTCCTTAACCCGTAATTTTCTGTTTTGGTTGAATTTCTGGTGTTCTTCGTAGCTTAAATCTTTAGGACTAAGGAATGATCGATCAAGTACGGGGGCCGAGTGACGGAATATCTCTGGATCCACACGTTCCATGGAATCTTTGAGGGCGTGACGAAGATGAACCAAATCCTGTAGCTTCTTCACGACCTTGCTGGTGCCTACATTGAGAGCAGCCATATCCTGGAAAGCACGTTTACGCTGTTGCATAGTGGCGAAATTGGTGGGAGGCCTCTGCGAGCGGGAAGCGGGTGCTTCATCGGGAAGGGAAGGAAGGGCTGCAGGCGTCGCCGATCGAAGGTTATCCATAATCCCGATGAACTTGTCATTCGAATTCTCATCTCCAGCTCTAGTAGGAGGAGTAGAGCTCAGCAGGCGTCGGGAGGCTGCTGGGTAGAGGAACGGGAGGATTGGACCGTTCCCGAAGAAGGTCTTGACGACTGCAGTCGACGGTCGTGGAGGCATTGTAGGCGAGATATAATGTGCGTATGGATATGGATATGATATTAAGACCGGTTAATTATCGACCAACTGCCGGTGACATGACCCTCCCAAATAGCCTACGCGCGCCGGGTCCGAGTCGACGATGTCGGGGAGGGGATCAAGTCGTGATGGGTTGTTTGTTGGAGGTCGTTAATAGTTGTGGTTGGTTGTTTAGGTCATCGGCAGGAAACAAAAATCTTTATCGATATGACAGCCGATTGGTTGGCGAGGACGCAGCTAAAACCTCCAACCCACGCCGAAGTGCTACTGGAAAACACCCAAAGATTTCACCCCTCCAATTGCTTCCCCTACCCCTCCTCGGGTGCCATTGATGCCCCACTAGCCGGTCGCTATGAGTGTGACCCCGCGGCTACTCCGTCGAGCATCACAAAGGGTACTTTCGACATCAATCTCTACGGGGAGAGAAACCGTCTGTCCGAAATGTCGCCTGCCCGTTACAGGCCAAAACCTTCATACCTACCGACGGCGGCCGACGGTTGTTCCCGGCCTTGGATCTGGTGTTCAGCTTATCCAAAAGCGCGGCTTTCTGGATTTATTCAAAGCAGAATGGAAAACGACGTTTGAGAAAAAAGTCGAAAATAAACCACAGAATCCCGGTATCGCTGTGTTATCAGCACTTACCTTATATGTCGACGAAAAGGCTGGTATAGCACCGACAACTTCGGAATTGGTTAAAGCGTTCAAAATCATTGTCTTTGACGAAGAGTTGCCCATTATACTGAAGGACGACGGTGTTTGTTATGGTCTATTACGGTGTCTAGAAACTCTCAGCAAGAGAGGCGATATCGATTTAATCAAAGCCAATGCCCTCATACGGCTTCTGGAGAGTTTACACCATCTCGAACACACTGTAGCAGTCAGCCTGGCAGGCGCGCTGTTGGGCTACATCCGGAGGGCACGGGAAAACGAGATACCGCTTCTAAGGGCCGGGTTCGAGGCCGTAATTGCGACATTGGCGAATACCTACGACTTTGGCAAGGCAATGGGATTTTTAACAGTTGGAGCAGATACTTATGGGCCAGAACTAATAACAGTGAAGGCCTGGTGGCATGTTCTGAGGAAAATTATTGATAAAGATGATGAGGAAGCTTTGTTGAAGCTTACTGAGCTGGAAGGAGCGAGAGATCCGAACAACCTGGGCGACGTAGGAGTTCTGACGGGCGCAATGCGGTTCTACATGGACCGAGACGATACATCGAGTGCGAGGAAATGGTGGGACCGGCTGAAGGATTCGGCGACTAGCGATACTTTCAAGATGATATTTGGGTATGCAGTCGGGCATCCTGAAGATCTGGCTGCGAAGCAGTGGATTGAGGAGCTGTTCGAGCATACAGAGCTCGTCGAACCCGAAACTCCTCCGAAGGACGAAACTCGGTTAACAGCTAGGGAAGAACTCGAGGTCATGAAGTTGAAGTGGAAATGGAGCCAAGGCGAAACAATACATACAATCGCCGGCTTAATACCCTCTATTTCGCCGAAAACGAAGATAGAGCTTATTAACGAGCTGGTGGACTTTGCGATATGGAAGAAAGATGCGACGGCAGCGCAAGTACTACTTGTACTAGCCGAGAGGTGGCGTGTCGAGCCTAACAGACGAACGCAAGTTCTACATATTCGAGTACGTTTAATGCTGGAGGATACGGAGGGTGCTTTCGAAGCATGGGAAAGCTTAAAATATTATCGACATGCCCCGGACTCGGATGATGAAACATTGGAGCTACTGCGGTATATGACCAGCAACATCAAGACCAAAGCGGACGTCATCGACAGCTTATACAACGAAACCTTGAAGCGAAAGATTCCTTTAGATGTGGAAACCTTGTGCGGCCTCAGCAGGTGGCAGATATTCAACAAACCCTTCAACGTCATCATTGCAACACTGAGTAGAGAAATCAACAACTATCACCCAGGGGACCGTATGAAGGTCATTGTGCATCTCGGGGAATTGATGGGAATGAAAGACCCAGAGCTCGGAATCGGCGAAATGTGGAATGTATACCTTGCAATGCGAGGACTGTTCCCAGAACTTCCATTGTCAGCGCGGAAGCAAATAATGGAGCTCTTCTTTTCGAGGGGAGCATCTGATGTTGCTAATGTGATATTCCTACACATGCGTCAGACAAAACATGCGAAACCAGATGCTGATGCCTATGCGTCCGCATTCCGCCATTGTGCAAGACTACAAGACGCTCAAACATTATGGTCAATTCATATACAATTCAAAGTAGACCCGGAAGTCACACCGACCACCGAACTGTACAATTCCCTAATGTACGCCTATAATTCAGTCAACCAACCCAAAAATGCCTTGGATATCTTCAGGACGATCACAAATAGCAAAGAGGGGCCGAACAGCGATACCTTGAGCTTGGTAATGATCAGTTGTGGGTTGGCCAAGGAAATGATGGCAAGTAGGTCTCCGTTGATATGGAAAAACTTTTTGAAATTGGGGTTCAAACCGACTAGTCATAATCATGCGATGAGATTATCCGCGTGGTGTTTGGCGGATAAGTATGATATGGCGTTCAAACTTTTGAGGGAGCTCGAGTCAAAGGATGGGTTTAGGCCCAATCGAGAAATGTAAGTCTTGTATCATTTTGAAATCTTATACATGACTTTCCATTGCTAAAAAAAAAAATCATTTGTAGATTTATGGCATTGTATGCCGAATATCAACCCTCAAGACGCCCAGAGATCGAAAAATGGGCACAAGAGAACATCCCAGAGGTATGGAGGGAGATCATAACTGATCCTGAGGAACCTTTGAAAAAGTACGAAGGTCAACAAGATGTCTGGGTCAAGAATGCCCCGGATATCTTCCTAGGCTAAGCTTAAGCCGCCTCCGTCCTACTCTTTTTGTATTGTTTGTGGTAGTAGTTCAAGCGATTTTGCTGTCAAGAACTTGAAGAGATGTTGGCAAGCTGACTAAGAGGATTTGGAAGGGCACATTGGGGCATATCAGCTGGTGGATGCCTAATATTGTTTGTATATATTTGATGTTCGATGAGTGAGCAGCCTCAGGTGTGTACATATTTATTTTTCATAAAATACCCGTCCAAAGTTTTTCTTCTTCATCTGTATCGTTTATACAGGCCTTTTCTCGTGCATTGTCACCTTCTACTCTCTTCAAACTTTTTTCCGCGAGGCCCAGTCTTGGGACGATGCTGGAATCGTAGGACCTAATACAGCAGTAAGTCGATCCTATCGATGCATGAGCCATCGACGATGTCTACCGTACGGGGCTAGGGACTTTGATATATCATGCCGACTGAGAAACTAACTGAAAAAACAAAAGATGTCTAGTGAACGGCCTAGGTGCCGAACCTCCAAGACTTCAGGAAAGCCTACCAATCCCTTCCACCAGAACTCGTTGAGAAAATTGTGAGAGATTTGTCAAACGAGGACATTACTTCCTTAAGATGTTCTTGCCGAAAGCTTAGCGATATGACCAAAAAAAGTCCTTTTGCTAAGGCTTGTCTTGAGGGGACATGTGTACATGCCATTTCCGTTCCGCAAAACACTGGCAATTAACTGCGGCAACCCGACTATTATTGACACCCCACCTGCACCGCACTCTCTTCGAAATATATCCCATGGTGCATGGTACGTATATTGCAGCGGTTTCTCATGGCCATACCCAATAGAGAAATTTCACTTGCCCCGTCACAGGAATCGAATATCCAACATTGAACCCGTCTTTTCCGCAGTTAAGTTAGAAGGCATAGTCATATTAACGAAATCCGTAGGTTCTCGAGGCCTCGTCCATTTCTGATACCATGTGGCTTGCATTATGCTTTTTTCCACTATGTGTAGCTTCAGCTTCGGCTGATTCAAAGGTAAAAGATACCGATGTTGCAGTGATAGTCATTCCAGACCACCTTGGGCAAGTTATATGTTAATTGACCGGTTTTTTTTTTTTCGGACATCACCCCATAATCCTTTCATCCCCGCTTGGGCCCATGAGCTTGAAAATTGGATATAAAGGCCCGGATCCTCTCTCGAGTCTGTATAAATCCAGCAAATCCTCAGACCCATCTCACAATCCATACACTTTCGTCGTATTCATATTACCATACCTCAAAGCTTTGTTATAATATACGGTGATCTAGATAGTCCTCTACTGTCTATACCATAGCTTTTCTTCTACAAACAATATTGTTTTGCAGAATTAAATCTCTCTGCAAACACGATGTCGTCTGTGTAAAGCTTTCTATCGGCTCCCCTGTCCCTCATCGGGCCCAACCCTTAACCTTCACAAACATGTCCATGAGATTGAGGTTAGTTTTAAAGAAGGCATCAGTAATTCCTTCACGTCACCGGAACTCGAATTCGGTACTGTCCATATCGACAGCCGCCGAAAGGTCCTTGGGGCTTTGACTTTTCGCTACTCCTACGACGCAAAACACGAGATCGTTACGGTCTGCGGGACAGACTTCCCCTCGGCTGATGGCATGGCCCTTGTTACTAGACCAGAGGGTACGGAACAATTCGCTTATGAGCACGCCGCAGACGCTGGCTTTGCGCCAGATGAAGTCCATCATAATCGAAATTGGAACTACAATTCTCCTTTAATGCCAGGTGCAGCAAAGGTACTTAAAGATATAGCCCGCAGCGCCAACGAAGCCCTCATTGCAGCTCTTACGCGACAAACAAAGTTGCTGTACGAATTCGCGAGACCCTCCCTGCCGGATTCCCATTAGAACATTACATGAAGCTTTCTACGGTACACCATCCTGATGGCAAATTACTTGGAAATTTTGATCCTGCTCATAAATACGACGAAGGGGTTCAAATAAGAGAGCTCGGTTCTTATTATGACGGGAGGTGGAATTCTCCCGTAAACTGGCAGTTCGCCAACGTTATTGGAAGCACTCCAGACCCAAATCATGAAGCTGACTCATGGATTGCGCTATGGAAAGCGGCTTATAACAATGTCGATCCAGTCGGCTGCACATCACTTGATTTTCCTTCTACGGTAACTTGTGGGAATTCAATTGTTGGTGGCCATGTTATTGCGGGACAGGTGCCTGGTGAAATAGACCCTAGGTCTAATAGCGTATTAATATTTCCGATTTGCCGTACTCATAACGGCAATAATATGGTATACATGGAAGCCATCATTCGGCAAAATGCCATCTACCTAAGTAACTATATGAACTAACCGGTATATGGCATATATATTAAGATTATTTAACTAAGAAAGGATATTTGTGGGGTTGAAAGTTTGGGACTCTGCGAAGCTTGTTGGATTTTAAGTGTTGTTCGTGTTTCCTTTTGTTGTTCCTGGAAGGGAACAGGTTGTCAAAGTGAAAGAGGTAAACTGGGAGATCGATAGTTGAAGCTATCGTGAATCCCTTTTGTATTGCTATTGAGGTTGTCGATGATCGATGATTCTTGTCGATGAAGGGTTATTTACATGAGGGTTGCTTGTTTTTAATAGTGGGAAGCAGGATCACGTGACGTCATAAGGCCTGTTGGGGCGCAACACCTTTTTCCAAGTATCCGTTGTGTTAGTGCTAGAAATTAGTATAAAAAATATATAAAAAATATATTTGCTTTTAATACACTTTGCTTGCTTTTAGTAGACCCCAAGGGACCATACCCGACTTCCTGATAGAAATTCTGGTTCGAAATGTCTAAGACCGAGGCAGTCCGGTTTCCAATACCCGGGTTTCTATTGGGCAAGTACTGTGTTGACAGAGTCACCCCTGTATGACCTGTCCCAAGACTTTCAACCTCGGTAACTTTCCCAGCGCCGAACCACAAAAAGATTCTTGCACCTACAAAAACCCTTCTCCGGACCTCGTGCCAGGAACGATGTCTTCCCACCACCACCGCATTCTCTCCACATCCTCAATAACGAGCTCAACCTTTCCTCCATAGTTTGTATTATATTTCCGCGAAAGCAGATCTCTCCAAAAATGGCCGACAAGGAGTTCACCACCGCCGAGGTTGCTAAGCACAAGGATGCTGATGCTGGTTTGTACATCATCATTGACAGTGGTGTCTACGATGTCACAAGTAAGTTACGATCCTTAGTACCGGCTGCTATGGAATCGCCGTATTCGACTGAATGATCGAATTCTAACTGGTTGTCCTGACAGGCTTCGCCGATGAGCATCCCGGCGGAAAGAAAATTCTTCAGCGCGTCGCTGGAAAGGACGCCTCGAAGCAGTTTTGGAAGGTACAAAACACAAAACCGGTGCGGTTCTCTCTCCTGACCATGCTAACATGAATCTATTCAGTACCACAATGAGGGAGTCCTCAAGAAGTACACCCCAAAGCTCAAGGTTGGAACTGTCAAGGAAGCCGCCAAGATATAAATTTCTTCTGACTTCTTAACATCACCGGCAATTTTCTTTACGTCTTTTAATACCCACCACCACAACTAATTCTTAGAGGACCCTTTCTGTCGTTATCACCTCCCCATTGCGGGCGTTGATATTATATCCGTGCGACTTTTTTTCTTTGATATTGTTCCGAGCGAGCGATTTTACCAACCTATACATCTAGAAGGGACGGGATCTAGATTAAATAATTTGCGACTTTAGAGACCGTGAAAGCGACTAGAAGGCAATCAATTCAACTGCCCTGAGCTAGATACAGGGTATTTTACACCGTCAATCATTTCCCTCCCTAACACCACAGCAACTATTTGTGCTGCACAGTTCGGCCACCATCTAACAAGCATATACATTCCTTTCTTTAAGTCAGTGAAGGTGAATGTCTACATCGGATGGAAGATTAAACCCGCTTTTGTGGGAGTACTATGTTTGCTTCTTGCTTTACTCTCCTTAAAAAGAGAATATGGCTTTACGGAGGTGATGGGTACGTGGGCTCTGTATCTGGAAGTTTACCTCGTTTGAAAATGGTATCCGGCCTCGAGTGATTCCGACATACTTTTTTTTTGATGATTATGTTACTTTGTGATCTGTAGGATGTACGTCCTGTCCAATACATGAAGCATCTAAATCGATGCTATCTCTTTCACCAATCGTGTACTCCAGGTGTACTCTAAAGCCACGGTGCCAAAGAAATATAAATCCCGGTATTGCTTCCTGCAGGCTTGGTTATATATGGCGCTTGTTACTCCCAGAGTACGGCCATTTCAGTCATTTCATCCGTAGTCACTACCTTCTCAATGACATATCTACCAAACAAGTCTTGGCACCTCTCTGCGAGAACCGCGGCAAGAAGATGCTTGCATATCGGCACCACAGATTTTTTTGTTTTATTCTTGCTGGGAGATTCGGAATCCAGGGTATAGATGCCACCGTACCAACTGTTCTTATCAAAGACCGCATCCGATGTCATTCCACTATCCTCATATCCTTCTCTCTCTTCATCTTCAGGGTTGTTGCCACCGCTGTTTTCTACACCTTCGTCTTTGTCGTCGTTGATCTTCTCTTGCTCTTCGCCGGAACTATTTCCCCCCTGGAACCCATCTTCATCCTCAGGATCGAACCCGTACCCTTTATTCTGCGTATGAAGCAAAGTATGCCGCTGATAAGCCGCCAATGTGAACGCTATACAAGTGCAATTCCACACCGCAGGCCGGACCTCATAAATATATGATTTTCCAGATTTTGGAAACCCCGGTTTTTGAGAAGGCGATGACGTGAAATTTGGTCCCGGGATGACGAGTGATTGTGGAGGTGGCAGATTAGAGCGTATGTAATAAACACCCGGAGCTGAAGTTGGAGTATCAGCGGTCGTATACCGCTCCACTAATGACTTCTCGAGTAAATCGAGAGCTGCGAGGAATGTTGTGGGGAGAAGACAATGGGCTGTGAGAAAAATGTTTCTGGACGCAGCGGGGAGGAAGCGGATAGGATTTGCCGTGGGTATTGGAAGATTTGAGAATGTAGATGTAGATGCTGGAGGCAATGTGGCCGAAGGCTCTGAAGTTGGTATTTGAATTGTGGCGAGAGAGTCGAAGAGAGATATGAGTAGAACTCGTGACGGGAGGTCTACTCTCCCCTTTGACATGATGTATGAAGGGTTTGTGAATTGTTACTCGGATTTGGTGATATTTTGATATTCGTTCATACTCGTCCCTTATAACTTTCAAATCGGATTTGTCGAAAGCGTAAAGTTGGTTTTGGGGATCATAGTCACCAAAGACAAAAAGAGAACAAGGAAATTGCTCTCGAACATGGTACACCGGGTCGAGGAGACTAGATACGAGATAAAATTAAGCGACCAGAATCTACATGTCGGCGAGAATAACGAGCCAGATATTAGCTGCGCGTGCGCGGACCTGTAAGTACCCGACCGAAAGGAGGTATTTGCTTTCCTTCTTCTTGACTCGCGAAATTTAAACGTCACATGGCTTTTGGGTCAGCTTACAACAAATTCAACACGGCTCGGTCGGTGAAATAAATGTTACATATCGGCCTCGTCGGTGAGTGAGTCAGTCAGTCAGTCAATTTGATATAAATAATTTAATAATTAATTAATAATTAATAATTGAGCTCCTTTCAGGCAAGGCCCTCGCCGGAAGAGGGTTTATAGTGATCCCCTCTTGTCGAGGAGGGAACACACCGCGTAGGCTTAAGTTCTAAAAGAGGTACAAGGCTTGTGCAACCGTAAATCATTTTCCAACATCAACCAACGCATATCCTACTACATATAAGGCCAAGAGCTGGCCAAAGGAGGTACGAGCACACTAGTGCTAGGAAATTATCGTTCATGTATTCAGATTTGGATATTTTTCGACTAGATAAAAGAAAGATTATATCTCCTCTAAAATGATAGGTACCCGTTAGATCCTAAGGTGATCGTTCCGCGGCCGTTACAAGGTAAACATAAGCGCCGTACTGCGTAAAAAACAGAAAAACATAAAAGATAGTGAAATCCCAATGCACATGCATGTCGCTTGCCAAAATCTCAAACATTATGATGTATAAATATGAAGAAATCCTCCGATAAAATGCCATGAAAAATAAATAAACGACCGAGTTTTTGTTATAACGCTGTATGCGGGGGAGATAAATAGGGAAGATACGGAGCAGGTGGAAACTGGCATCAGGTAAAGAGGCTAAGAATCAAGGGCTACAGAACGACGTTTAAACGCATGTTAAAGCAGATAACGCAGATATTAAGGATAGTGTCTACCAAGAGGCGGAGTTGGCGGGTGGGAAGAGACAGCCGATTAACAGACTAGTCCTTTGAGCGACCCCTGCGCTTCCCAGGCAGAGGAACACTAGCGCTGAGAGGCGCCGGCGGCTCAATATACTTGCTGAATGACGCATGGTCATGCCCGTACTTGAGTTTCAATTCCGCGTTCATTTCCTCTGAGTTGTGAGGATTCGTTAGCAAAGATGCCGGCGGGTGGTCTTCAACCGTTGATGCTCTGGAAAGTCGTGCTGGTGCGTCTACCCATTGCTCGACTGTGCTTCCTTTGCTGCTTTCCCGGTGAAGCGGGGGTGTTTGTGAAGGGATACGACCTCCAACCATCGAATCGGTAGGAGTCTTCTCATCGCTGGTATCTTTTGGTTCTTTCTTCACTTGTGATTCTTGAACACGTCGGGAGCTTCGCAAAACCCTAGTCGTAGGAGGGACGGCAGAAGCCACATTTTTCGTTGTGTATGCCGGCTGGGTTGGAGGGCAGATCGTATTCTGGAATGAGGAGTTCTGAGTATTTATGAAGCTTCGAGCCTTTGGTGTGCTATCAGAGTCATGACTAAACATGCCTAAGGATGCACTCGCAGGATCGCCATCTCCGAGATTTCGGGAACTGTTCCTCGAGAGGCTAGGGGCAGGACGCCCGCTAAGGGACGTTTGAGAAACAAGTAATGGGGGCTGCTGCGTGAGCGACACGCTAATTCCTGTCTCATAGATTGTCGGCTGTGTGACCATCCTTTGTGACCGGTGTGTGTCTTTCCGGCGGCTGGATGAAGAGGAAGATGAAGAAGAAGAGCGTTGGGTAGATCTCAGCGGTTTCTGATCTTGGCCATCTTCTTTACCGCTGAGAGGAGCCGCTTCTGACCCACTAGCCTCCCCCGAGGAACTGCTGTCATCCCGAGGACCATCGAGAAGGGCATCGTAATACCAAAATGCTTCGTCCTCTACCAGTCTCGGTTTCACGCTGGAGGTCTCGTGACTACTGTCCTGAATATATACACTTGATGGTGGGAGGTTGCGAATTTCAGACCATACGCTTCGGTAGTTGTGCTCTCCGATCTTAGGGCTGAGTGAGCCTCGGATGTCAAGCTTGGACTTCCTTCGGACACCACGAGTACCAACTAAAGATAGCTGGGTACTTACTACTGAACCGGCACGTTGTTTCGAGTTGACGGACGATGGCTGAGTATTGTCTCCAGCGGTATCCCAAGAGGCGCCCATGCCCGCAGTCCAGCAATTGGTGATATACAGTCGGTGGGTAGGCCTGTTTATTTGGGTTTTCTGTGGTGAACATTTATTTGCTTGGCTGCTCCTTGTCAGGGTGTCTGAAGATGGTACGTTTGGAGATCGTGGGCCTTGAGCAGTATTTGAACCAAGGTCCTCAGCACAAGTGCCACGGAGAAAATCGATTTTCCAAAATTGTTTGCTCATCTCTTCTGTGGATAACGCTCGAAGTGCAAGTTGGTCCGGAACCTTACGCAGGGGTGACCAATCATATGGAGACTGTTGCTGAGTAGAAATCTCGCAGGTTTCGAAGAGAGCGTTTAGTACCGCCCCGAAGGCTTTCCGGATCGCTCTCTCAATATCCCTATATTCGCCTCCAGTGACTTCAAGGCATTTGATGAGTCCTCGAGAGTTCAAGCGTTTCCACGCTCTACCGGAAGGTTGTAAAGCTCTTGGGCCTCTTTGCTGCTCGAGCAAGTCGCCCTCCTTAGTACCCCTCCAAGTTGTCCAAGTACATTGCGGGAGAACTATGACTTGAACAATCCAAGGGCGTTCGATAGATGGTGCAGATACAGCTTCCACCTGCTGAAGACGCTGTTGGAGCACTCCTATTTGGTTAGAGAGGGTTTTGATCAAGGCGGTCTGGTTGAACTTGGTGGAAGTAGAACAGGAAGAAGTCGAGGTGAAGGAGGTGGAAGTTGAGTGAGTTCGTGTGAAGGAGGTTGTGGTGGTCAGCGTTTGCTTAAAAGTGCCGTCAATGAGCTGATTGACTTCAGGCCCACGGGCAACTTTCTTCGAGATGTAATTCTTTTCGCCTTGCCCAACAGATGAGGGGGTTCGAAGGTCAACGGTTGTAGCATCTCGCTCCCGTTCACGTTCACGTCTACGTCGCTTCCTCTTCTTCTTCTCTATACCGGAGCCTTCATCGTCTTCATCACGAGCTCGCTTCGAATTCCGGAAACTTTGCTCACGATCCTCGATGTATCTCTGGAACTGGTTTTCCATATTGTTGAGCCTTTCTTCGAGGGTGAAGACGTTCGCACCAATTTCGGCGATCTCTTCTTCGGTGTCGTTCTTGAATTTGATAACATCATTACACATTTCTTCTTGCAAGTCCACCTTTTCGCTAATATCGTGTAGCTTCCGGTTGACGAACGACTCTGTCACGCCTTGAGGAACGGATACCGGACCACTAGTCGAGACAGCAGCTTCTTCCCCTTCCTCATCCTCCTCTTCTTCTTCTTGAATGACTGCGATCTCTGTAGATTGTTGTGGAGCGTGTTCCGGCCTGACGACGGGTGTAGGAACTACATTATCAGCGGGCGACACGACAGGCAATGAAGGTGACTTGAGTGTCTTCGGTGGGTCCTGAAGTTGAGTTCCTGTCGGGACGCTCTGTGGGAGCTCCTCAATTCGATTTCGAGGTTCGTCATTCACGGCGAGGCCAGGATTCAAACGTCCCGCAACCGTTTTCGCGAGGTTTATCAGCTGGGCTTCAATCGCCAATGTTTGCCTCTGCAGTTCATCGTTCGAAGGCTCTCGTTCTTCAAATGCAATGAATGGCGATGTATCTTTAACACCAGTGGGCGCCCCCAGTCGCATCCTTTCTTGCAGATTAAGCGGGAGAAATGCCTGCGACAAACCATGGACTATATGTAGAGCACCGTTGACTCTTCGATCAAATTCGAGATACCGGTCTTGCCCCGTAATGACCTGGGAATCTGCCACAGTCGAAGCAACCGTTGCATCATCCGCAGGCCCCTTGTACGAGCCCATATGCTGCAAAGGAGCTTGGTGAGCCGCCTTTGGTGGCGAGCGTGTGGATTGTAAAAGAGGCCCGCCACGCTGGTCCCGCCGCATATCAGCAAGCACTTGGGCACGACTATTGTTACGACTATGGGTAAAATTGAGATGTGGAGCTATCTCAGTAACAGCCGACGAGTCGCCTGACTGCACGCCGTTAGATCCACCCACGTCCCGGGTGGTCCGCAAGCTAATCCCAAGTCCATTATCGCCACCAAAGCTTCCTGGGAATACTCGAGTTTGAACATTCGGTTGGTATCGCGGAGGATCTTCGAACGTCTTCGAAAGGTTATATCGGTCCGAAGAGTCCTGCGGCTGCGTCGTCATCGGTGTCGGCCTGCCATGTGTCAAGGCTACGATTGACGTCGGACTGGTTGCACCAGACCTCAACCTTGCGGACCGAAAACTATCTCCATACTGTTGCTGCTTCTTCGACTCGCGAGGCTCCTCGGTGTGTTTCGAGTGGAAATTTACAAAGTGGCCGCAAAGACACGTCTACATAAAACGACATTTCTTGTAAGTTTACAATTGGTTCCACGATGTGAGTTTTAGGTTACGCAATAACGCACCTTCCGTGCACGCCCCCCAGATGACGATAGGGACCCTGTTGAAACACCGTCTTCCTCTTCACGCATGAATTCCTGGCACCCACAAACCGTGTTGAACTCCAGATTCCGAAAGTTACAATTGCCATGTCGAATAGCCATTGTTATGCTCATCGGGATGTTATCCCAACCGCGGTAGACAAGAAGTAATTGTATCGGCCGTCACAGATCCACTAAAATCGGATCTAGATAGTTCCAGAGGTAAAATGCTCCTGACTAAGAGCTAGAGAAAGACAAGCATAGCATTCACGTTCTCCCTTTACAACTAAATGAAAAGGAGCACGTAGAATTCGAACCTGCTAATGAAAAAGAAAGGGATACGAAGACGAATTCAAAAGATGCAAAGAATCAAAAAAGAAAGACACGACGGGAAAGACTGGGAGTGAAGAGAAAAATAAACAATGCCATGCATCGAACACGAGCTGCAGGAAGAATCGATGAGGAAAAAATTCAGGACTCGAGAAGGGAGACGGCACCCGATTGCTTGGGACCATCCCACCCTTGGCTAGCGAGCAAAACAGCAAATTGGTGTGTTTAGAACAATACTCCCAGGCGATATGATATGGCCAGGGTCATTATCAGCCACCAAAACATAACTTAGTTAACGCAGGAGCAATGCAGCGCGGCCGGTTTTGTGAACCTGTGAGGCAGTCTGGGCTCATTTTGACCTAGTCGTTCAGGATTTGTGGTGAGTCGTTTTCCTGGTTCCACCCCGAATCTACAGAGGTCTTTCGACCGAGGGTTACAGTCATATGCAAGGTCCGACGCCAGTGTGTTTATTGGCTGAAGAGCTGCAGAGAAAACCCCACCTCTCCCACGCTCTGCATGCAAGATCTCAGAAGAAATGAGCAAGCAGTTTTGTGACAGAAGGTTTCGGGGAAACGGACGGGAAGCGGGCACGGTAATCCAGACATGGGTCAGAAGGCTGCGAGCTAGCATATCCACACGCGGCAGAGCTTTACACCACCTCCACATGCGAACATCAATCCAAATTAGTTTGATGCGCGCAATCGATATCCAGATCATCACACTACGGAGTGGTCTGGCAAGCATAGCGCTGTAGAGCCTCAACTTCTACCTCTACTAACGTGAGATTAATTGCCTATGGGGCAAGATTTAGCTTAATGGAATCGAGGACTGGTATGGGTATACAACAGTGCAAGCAGCCCTTCTCAACTTTCCAACTAATTTCAACCCCGTCCCCTCCACATCTTCTGCATCGATCTACACCTACACCAAAATTATATGATATAGACAACTAGAGAATACCTATGTACCGCAGAGTACTGGTCCTGGAGAACTATACCCCCATTTCAATGCCGTCTTTAGCCAGCTCCATCCTGCTCTATCTTAAGGGACATCCTATCCCTGCTCCGGACATGCATTCCGTCTGTCTGCCACATATATGGTATAAATCAAGACTTTACGACGACGGTATCCTAGAGGGTGAGCTCGAATTTATCACCTACGATTCCCGGGCCAAACTCCGTTTTGTGGCAGCTCGCGGAGGCCAACAAATTTGGCGTAGATGCGCTAGGATACAGATTTATCAAGGAAATTCAAATCATTGCACCTAGGGCTACTTTCTCGAAGCAGGTTCGTACTGCACAAAATTGATTTCAAAGGCTTTTGGGAAATTTTATTGAATCTGGAAAGATTAATCTTCGAAAGGTGTGCCTCCAAGACAACATAAGTGTGTGCGATTCTTCGGGATATCTACTACTTAGGTGCCTGGTTATAAATTCTACATGATTCAAAGACCGATAAAGTCTATAGTATTCGTAGCTAGGCAATCTCATCTCATCAGATGTTGTCAGCTTTGACCTCCTGCGCCAAATGAAGAAATACTCCGAATCAAAATCCCCCAGCGAGTTTTCAATGTGTATAAAGACTGAATACCTACCACCCCCCGTTCGTGCGGACGTTCTGAACCCATCAGTTCCTACAAAATTGCGAATGACCCAATACCTGAGAGGTAAATCATTTTTCGACTTGTGGATGCGACATAGGGGATTCAACCACAGGGAAAATTATAGTAGAGAAATATCACCGACGAAATTGTGGCATTGACGCCTAAAGAGTCTACAAGATTTGACGATTGGAACCAATATCTATTCAGATGACAGTACCGTATTTTTCCACCCATCGTTCCTCATAATGCCACCTGAAAATTGTAAACGCCTGCAGTACGGCTGCACGGTATCAATGGGTTGGTGGAGGCAATTCGCTACTTACCCCTCACTGGAGTTGAAGACTTGACGATTTGTGTTTCCGCAATGTCGGCACTAAGCCGCCGATGGATCAGTGATAAGGAAGATAAAGAGGTTGGCTTGACCATATATGGGCGGCAGGGCAGGAGAACGAAATTCAATATAGGTGATGCGGCAGTCCGAGGGTTGAAGAAATGTACCATTAATACCGACTACCACGAAAACCTAGTTGGTGATCTTGAAGTCTGCGTCTGCCGGAGAAACAAGGGACTCAATGAAGCTCATGAATGGCAGCTAAGGGATGAGGTGATATCCAGGTTTCATTCTTAAATAACGGAAGGGTTTAGCCTTGGAATGGCACGCTGTGCTAGGCATGTTGCAATCCGACATTTCGAAGATTGGATCGGACGAAATGCAATTGAGGATGCTACAGCCGAAAAATGTCTTGAGAAGGGCAAACATATCACCGAATTCGCAAGACTGCTTTCAAGTTGGGTTGAAAGAAATACTGACAAGTTTAACTTCCAAGGCGCGCAAACCGACGAGTCCTTTGACGCTTTCATTGAAGGCGAAGCCGTTGACGATTACAACAGTATCTTCGAAGGCTAGTCTTAGCGATCCTTCTTGTGTCGGTGCGAAGACGATGATTAAATACATCAGGGTTTCTAATATAATAGCTAATGTCTAACTGCCGTCCAACCCTACGATGGGGTCTCCCATAGCCACCATATACCAGTATCCTTCACCCAACCACTGCTGATCCAAAACGCTATAAATGGGTATCTTAAGTATCCTATTCTTCTATAAAAGAAAATCCGTTAAATCCTTTTGCGATTAGAAAATAAAAAAGCAACATCAGTAATGCGCTAAAAATAGAAACCCGTCTTCGAACACATGACGCTCACTCCCCCATCAACTTTATTAGGGTAGGGTTTCTATGCACGGTTGTGAATTATCATACTGTTATGTTATCATATCTTCGGTCTCTTTTTATCATTCTTTTTCTCAGTTCAACGAAACGAGAAAAGAAGTGAACGAGCCTGTTTCTCAGTAAAAATTATATCGAATGGTCAACGTCCGCTCCAGACAAAGTCGTTAGGACGAATACCGGTAACGCCACTACCTCGATGAGCCATATGAACCGGTGTACTTCTGCCCGACGGTGAAGCCGAGCGAGTAGCACTGTCCGGTAGCGACGCCTGTGGCCTCTTTGTAACTTTCGCTGCCTGTGTATAACACATTAATATACGGTATAATAGATGGTAGGTTAGAGAATATAAATACCTTTTTCACACTCTCCACAATAATCGCCCTATCAACCTCTACCACCCCACCACCCTGAATCATCTCCGCCAGAACCTGATGTAACGTCTCAAAGTTGAATATCAAATCCAACTCACAAACGTTTTCAAATATCCTATCCAGGCATTCTACGAACACCTGGATGAGATCCAACAGGCCCAGTTCGCTTTCTAGATCATCCGCAATGATGATAAAGTACAGCGTCGCATAATGACGGTAGATGATTCGGGTAGGTTGGTCGGTATCGGAGAGAGCTTCTGAAGAAGTCTTCTGTAGAAGAGGCGGAAGAGGTAGGAAGTTACAAGCTGAGGCCGGCCGGTTGGCAACCAAGGTGAAGATTTCGGATATCAGGCGCTGTTGCAAGTTGACATCCTGGAATAAGCAATTTCTCTTTATTAGATTTCTATATAAAACCCGAGCCAAGAATATAGGATGCATATCGATAAGGTGTAACCCACGATCTGGGAATAGAACTTGGTCAACCGCGGTTGACCGGTGTTATTGAACACCAGCACGGCATTTATCATCTTGAAATACCGCTTTTTGTCGACAGTATACGGGTTGAAGAGAGGAAAGGAGAAAAGAGGCCCTGGAACGACGGGCCTCTTGAGGGACGCTATAAGCAAGTAGATTCGAGCCAAGCGGCTTTGGGTGTATCTGGAGAGTGAGGTGCGGCGGGTATCGGGGCAGTAATGGCTGTGAGGTACCTCCTAATGGGGCATTGGAGTCTGCTGCCCGATTGCGTGATCGCTTGGAGGTTGCTTGGAGGTTTCCATTTGTTGTTGGCGACAGGAAAGCATGTCTTGTTACCACGACAGGTGACGAAACAACGCCGCATTTCGAAGCTCTCTTATCATCACGTGAGAGCTGATGCCTCTTGTGGCTGGTGAGATTTATCACGTGAATTGCTGAGAGGGTTTCCAAACCCTCATTGTGGCGGGACAGCCAACGCCTGTGCTACTAAGCGATGTGTGGCGCTCTCGCACAACACCGCACCCAGAAAGAAAGATTGTATTGTATTGGCAGCATCTCCATCTTCAAACATCCTCAATCGACAAACCACTTCCGACATCATCTACCTCTTTCCCGACCTGTCAACCCGAATCCGTCAAAATGGTATGCCCGGCCCTCGATATTCGTTCTTCAATCTGTCGCTCCGGTTCTTGAGTCCTGGTATCTCCAAAATATTCGTCGTTTCCGTTGTTCTCCGACACTATTCGACTTTTGGGGACATTTATTCAGAAGGAAAAAATTCTGAGGGGCGGAGTGGAAGTAGACGACAGTATTTCCGACGACGCTTTTTTCCGACAATTACGACATATTTCCGCCGACATGGACCCCATACCGACCATTTGGAGATACTGGGACTCTGGATGTTGATGGAATAATTTTACAAGAGGAGACTGACGGTATCATCACCTTCTCAGGTCAACGTTCCAAAGACTCGCAAGACCTACTGCAAGGGCAAGGACTGCCGCAAGCACACCCAGCACAAAGTCACCCAGTACAAGGCCGGCAAGGTACGACTTGTCTCGACTTTCCCAAACTTCGACCGAGAAATCCCATATATCTAACGAAAGAAAAATACAGGCCTCGTTATTCGCTCAGGGAAAGAGACGTTATGACCGAAAACAATCCGGTTACGGTGGTCAGACAAAGCCTGTGTTCCACAAGAAGGCAAAGACAACAAAGAAGATCGTCTTGAGATTGGAATGCGTTAGCTGCAAGACAAAGCTTCAACTGGCGTTGAAGCGATGTAAGCACTTCGAATTGGGGTATGTTTTTATCACACTCTTGCCTACCTATTTTCAATTGCGACGAAGATACTAATACCCTTGGTTCCCATACAGTGGCGACAAGAAGACAAAGGGTGCCGCTCTTGTTTTCTAGATTATTTAATTTACGCCGTTTTCCCTTTAATTCGCCTTTTTGTTCCATCATCCGTTTACTTTGGGCATATCCGGGGTGTTCCTACTTCCGCTGTTTATATACTTCTACTTTCCTATCCTACCAGCCATGCCTTTGTGTCATGATATCCTACACACTACCACCGTTACACAGAATCCCTCATAGCGGGCTTGGATGCTATACCGTACGGTCCTCATCCTTGGTCTAATAATGCAGATACGAGATATAAACACGTTCGTGCGAATGTATTCTAGGTTGTGGAATCGAGCCAGCACATGTGCTCGAAAAGCACAGGGAGGTTCTTACAATATCACTCATGCAATGATAGAAGCTTGGGGAGAGGGGTTCTTTCTTATTCTGTTAATGAAGAGGCATCCGCTGCCTTGATTCCATTATCGTCTCTGTTCAAAGGACAGAGGCGTCCACTGGGATGATAGCTCCGGCTCTATTCTACATGCCAGATAAGCAGAACGCGACGACGCTATACCAAATGTACAAATCACATATTATCATGCCATCATTAAATCCTCCAATTCTTTACCGTAGCGTAGTATCGAAACGCGTATCAAAGCAACAAGAGGTCTTAAATACCCTTACCAAGGACAACGGTCTCACCGCCGCCATACCACAACCTACCAACTCTACAATCCAATCCCTTCTCCTCACCGACAATCCACTCCGCCCCGTCTCCTCCGTACCCCGCCAACCACTGGTTGATCTCATCCAACGCCTCAACCCACTTCTCCATCTTGCTCTTCTCGATCTTGACGGCGGGGATCGTAGCTCTCAGATCCGCCTGTGAGGAGTCAGCCAAGATGCTGGTGGTTGAAACGATAGCCTCGGGCTCGGCTGTTTCGCTGACAGAGAGATTAGAGGGGACATGGTCTTCCGTGGTTATGAAACGGGCAATGGTGATGTGGGCGGAAGGAACGGTGTAACGACTATCGATCTCGACTCCGGATTCCTTGGATAGGTCGTATATATCACGACGAAGGTGATGGTATGTGTAATTGTAATCATGGGAATCCTTCTCGTTGCCTTTTCCTTCGCCGGCCGGAGCAGCTGGGACGAAGGAGATGGCACAAGCAGAGCCATCGAATGAAAGCATAGGCTTGATTAACTTGGCACGGTGGGTATAGGTATGGTCAACGATCGTTTGGAGGGATGGACGCATAGTCTTGACGAGGTCGGCAATATACTCCGGTGTACGAGAGTGTGTGATCTCGAGGACGGTGGTATGAAGGTTCGGAGGAGGCATCAGCCAGAGGTCTATCGTTAATCAATCGGATCGGTTAGTCCACGAAGCTCTTGGGTGTATTGAGGGTATGGTGCGGGCACGTACTGGGCGCGACAGCTCTCAACTTGTCTTGCACGGTGGCGATGAAGTTACGCACTCTAAGCGGCGGACGGGCCCAGAACACAAGGCAATTGCGATGGTCGACCGTCCCATCTCGGAGGACATGGGATTTGAGGAGGATGTAGTCGAGCTTGATCGGAGTCGAGTCCGTGAGAAGCTTGTGGCGCGACAGCGAGTTGCGAGTGGTTCGATGTGTGTTGTATGCCTCTTGGATCTTAGACTGCAGCGAACGAGACGATACAAATTAGCTCCGAGCGAAGAGAAACAACGTCGTGATGATGAGACGAGAGAATTTCGAAATATCGACGAAGGAGCGGAACCGAAGCTAGCTTACGGGATTGTGGTTGCAGTTGTAAATCATGACATTGTAAGGGTTGTCGAAGGTGGGCGCCTCTTCGTCCGCTTTGCCTGCGGTGGAACCTCGCCTGACAGGCGTAGCCGTGCCGGATAAATCGACAAACGAATTGAGCGAATCAGGGAGAGGGAAGACATCGGTCTTCCGGGCGAGCGCCTTCAGGTGGGGACTGATATTGGGCTGAGTGGTTGCCATTGTAGCCATCTTTCGAATGGGTTTTTGCTGTTTTATTCGGAGCAGAGAGGGGTGAAGTTGTGATTTGAATTGAATTGGGATGAGATGAGATGGGACCAGGCGAAGTGAAGTGGGTTGTGTTCTCCTTTAACTAAATTACTTAATTTTAAGTCGGCGGGACGCTGAGAGCAAACGACCGCTCGTACTCGCCGGCACGAGTACACCATCCGATCTCTTACTTGGCCAGCTGGTAAGTTTTCTTGAAGTGGGATGGATTGTCGAGATCGAGCTTGCCTGCTTCAACGTTAACGTGCCCCCGGCCGCCAAGCCCTTGCAGCTGTGGAGCCCGGCCTTGCAGGTAAGGTATGACGACCAGCTGCTATTAATATAAATTGTTAGATGTTGGACATTTTGTCTTTTGCGGCAATCGAATCCAGAGTCTCGGAGTAGCATTTATGATGGCATTCGTCGTTCGTATTCATATCTATCGTGATCATGACACCGAATTGCAATTTCAAGGTAACATTTGAGAGAAAATGGCAGGGACCAGATCGCTAGATGCATCTCCATGGATCGGTTCCTGGGCAAGGACGTATTTGGTAATTTGTTCCAGCACCGCACCCGATATTCATGCAATACACCGTTGCTTCGCAAATGTACATGTACATCCCCCTCGGGTTTATAATTAATTAAAAGTGCAGCTGCAGCACGGATAATTCGAGCCGTCTTGAGCTTAAAAGCTTGTTGGAGCTCGGGACCCATACGAACCGTCAGAATGCAACATATCAAGTTTACAAAAATATGTATTTGCCCCCCCATGGCTTGGCCTCGGGCGGTATTTTTCTAGCACATGATTCGAAGCTGGGGTTTACTTTTGCTCTCAATCCTCATATTAAACCGAGTAAAAAGAAATTATTCAAAGCCAAATTCATGATCAAGATCGAGACCTGAAACTTGTGTTGGATTTTGTTGGATGTGCGAATCGGTGCTACGAGGTCCCCTAAGGCATACGGTCAGGTCGGTTTCAACTTCGGTGCCTAAGCCTTCTCGGCTTCATCATAGTTTGCCTTATAGGGTGCTGAACATATGAGGCTGAGGCCCATGAGGCTGTTTTTCCGGAGCTCCGTGCTAGCTTTGAGTGCCTTTTTTAAGCTCGGAAGTGCAACTGGTTGAATTCAAAGTTAGCAGCTGGCCGGCTGATCCAGTGGAACTTCCCGATCGAAGATGCTCAGTCTACAGTACTGAGGATACATCGTGTGCTTACAAAACATAAGCCACCAACTAACGGTCATTCTAAATTACGAGACAAAACCACACCGTTACACTGGATATCCAAGTAATTACTTACGGGGCTTAAAGGGCAAGGCAGTCTTGATGGCGTTCTATCACCATGGTCAATTCTCCGTAACTACATACTCGGAAAGTAAACAGAAGGTCTTGAGGTGTTAGCCAGCCAAGTGAGTCGAATCCTAGTCGAAGTCGCGTGGGTTCCCATCATAAATACTTATATAGCTTGAGCAGCAATGAAACGAAAAAAGCCTAGCAAATCCCAATACGTGTACCAGAAGTTAAACATGGCTCGATCGATCCGCCCCGATCACGGGCTTGGAAGCCGAATATTAACTGTGTAGGTCGATAGAGGCGTATTGCTGAGCAAAACTTGGGATTCTTGGGTATGTTGTATACTATTATGGTTCGATAGAAACAGCAGCCTCACAAGTAGCAGAATAATAACTCTTCGAATCGAAACTGTCAAAGATCGATTTGTGCAATCAAATGTTGGAATTTGTGTGTTGTCTCTTCGACTGCGGCATGCTGTTGGACCCCAGTATGAGATTTTGCATCGATGATTACCTCGTAATTAATTTTAATTTTAATTCCTCTGTTTATGATATTACCAAACCGAAGACTATTAGCCCTGTATTCTACATTTATAACTATAGTGTGATATTTCCATGGAAGCTTTCTCATCGACCATACCCGGTTCGCTTCATGAGTTTGGTCGAGCCCTTCGAAGCAAAGCTTCTGCGGAGTGACGTCGATTCCTCACGGAATTCCTCGAGTATTGCGAAATCAATCACTAAGCACGCACGTGAGCAAATTTAACCTTCTGGTGCCCAACTGTGGTGCCGTATCCGCGGACTTTGCGGGGCTCACACCCGCAGTCGTCACGAATACAAGCTCTGCAAGGCAGACCCTCCATAACGCAATCCCAACTTTCCCCATCTAAAATACGATCCGCTTCCCGAAATCTCCGGTACAAAGAACCGGAAACAAGCTTCGGAAACGCGATCCAAGCGGACGTTCCCTGGTCTCAATCTAAAAGTAACATGAATTTTAAAGGCCGTCCGAACAAGCAAGGGTCCGGGTAAAATGGTAAAATGGAAAGCCCAAACATGGAGCAACGAATGGACTCCCATGCGATTCAAATAGAGAAATGGTTTCGTAGATCAATATTGGGGTTTGGGAGATGGGATGGAATATAAAGCCCCCAAGGAAGAACGCCTCTCGCGAGGATAAAAGTCCGCATAGCTTGGCAGACGAACCGCCGTGGATATATTGTTTTAAGTGGGTTATATTATTTTTGTATTTTCTTCGGGCTATCTGATAGATACTCCATACGATGAAGTTTTCGACGAAAATTGCGGCCGCAGTGCTTGCATATATTCCTCAAGCACTGGGCGTCACGCTATTCGTCGGTACTACATCGGGCCCGCTTATTACGATCGATTTCGACGGCGCCAGCGTCAGTCAGATCTCGACGGATTCGAATGCATCGCCCGCACCGACATGGCAGACTCTTGTCGGTTCTTCACTACTAATCTCGACAAATGAAGGGCCGTGGAACGGTCAAGGATCCGTCGTATCCTATACCATTGGAAGCACGGGACAGTTGACGAAAATTAGCAGCCAGAATGGATTGAATGGGTTGTTGCACGCTGCCGTATCTCCCGCAAGAAATTTCGTTGCCGCGGCTGCATAGTATGTCCGATTGAAGATATCAGCCTTATGCTACGAAAAATCGACTGACTTCAAGTCTTCAAGTAACGGGCACGGGGTCGTCGTATACCCACTCAGCAGTGGCGGCGTCCTATCCGGCGTCTCCCAGCAGTTCACGTATAACACTCCCACGGGGCCCGTTCCGAACAGGCAAGACGGTTCTCATCCTCATCAGGTCATTTTCGACCCAACCGGCAAATTCTTGTTTGCAAATGACCTCGGTGCGGATTTGATCCGCATCTACTCCGTTGGTGGCAGCGGCCTTACCGAGTATACCACTGTTACCGCACCTGCCGGTTCCGGTCCACGACATGGTATCTTCGTAGAAACCGATGTTGGCACCCTCTATTACCTTGTCGGCGAGGTCGGGAATATAATCACCACGTACAAGGTTTCTTATCCCTCGGGTGGAATAAGCTTGACTGCGGTCCAGCAAGTCAGCAGCTATGGGACTTCCACCGCCCCGGCAAGGAACCCGCAGCCAACCGCGGCTGGAATCCAAGTTTCGGTGAGTTTTCGATTCCATCGATATCATTTCGAAGACGAAATAATTAACATTTTACTTTTCCACCCCTAGCCTGATAAGAAATTCGTCTATGTTTCCAACCGTGGTGACGTTTCCTTCCCTGGAAATCCAGGCCAAGATTCCATCTCCGCCTGGGAAATCAACCCGGACGGTACTCTCCAGTTCCTTCAGCTCCTGAAAGCCGGTGGATCCACCCCTCGCCACTTCTCCATCGACCCGTCGGGCCAATACGTCGCCGTTGCACTCCAATACACAAACCGAGTCGCCTTCTTCCGCCGCGATGCCACCACAGGTCTTTGGCCGGACACCCCGGTTGCAACGTGGTCTTCGCCAAACGGACCTGTTTGCGTACAATGGCTGAGCGGTTTGGATACTCCGGCTACCACGACAACGGCTGCTCGAACGACGACTACTTTGGTGAGAACTACGACTTCGAGTACGACCACAACCACGACTACGACTTCTTCCGCAATACCGACTACTACTGCGGCCCAGCCGGCACAGAGCCAATGGGGACAGGTTCGTATACATGTTTTAGAATATATCGGCGATACGATGGACTGATGATATTTTCTTTCTACAGTGCGGAGGTGTTGGCTGGACCGGACCCACGGCCTGCGTAGCCGGAACGACATGCACCGCCCTAAATCCGTAAGTTCATCTTTGTGGAATTCCACCGGAATGGATACTAACGTACCTTGTGATAGATACTATTCCCAATGTCTGTAAAATACAAAGAGCTTCCGGAGACCAGGGAAATTCGGCAACATGGTGATATGCCTCTTTGAACATAGCCACATATGTATATATCTTTTATACCATGCACATACTATGAATTAACGCCAGACGTTGAATGTACCATCTCAATTTAAAAACTTGGAATTGTCGGAGGGACAATATGCTCCTGGCCACTTTCTACGATCAAAGAAGGCTAGCAATCCAATAGCAATCATCCCCGCCGCAGTAACACAGCCTTCTTGACCTCATCCTCCTTTCCGTTCGTCATATCAGCACTGTAAAGCGCATTTCCACTCCCTCATCCCCCAGCAACCAAATTTATCCCGATGCTCCAAATCCAAATCCAACCCCTCCTGTTTCGCTTCATCATCCTTCTTATCCGCCTCCGGATGTTCGGGTTGTGAGAATGTTGCATTTTTCGCGTTGTTTTCTGGAAGGTCGTACCACACAAAAATCAAGCGATTGCATCGCATTGAAGCTCGAAGATGGTATAGAAAGATGAACTCCGTTAATTACATTATACTCATAGCCCGAATGTACAGACAAGCATATCATACGTATCCGCTAATATCAATACCGCTCCGGATGCTCCAACTTGTCCTTAACTCCCAGGGCTCCTCGAATTCAAATCCGTGCTCCCATATCCTACATGCTTCCTTGAAGGGGATCACTCCTCCCAAAAGCCTCCGGGCACTCCCAAACACCAAGCCCTGGGCCACTCCTCCATCCCCCACTTCCCCATGATTTCCCTCAACTCCTCCTCCCTCCCGGGAACGATATTCACAAAAACCCTCTCCCCGCCATCCATCCTAGGCTCCGAATGAACCGCTCCGACCCCATCCCCGACCTTGAAAAAACAGCACTCCCCGTCCTTCGATTGCACGACTCCCACGTGCTTCAACTCATCGGCCAAAGCCTTTCGAACGCACTCGGCCAAATTGGCACAGCCGAGGCAGATGACGGACGTGCAAGTATGCGACGGTGAGGAGTTTTTAACCGCCGTTTTTACAGCTTTGAGGGTTTGCCGGGCGGATGTGGTGTTGGTCGCGAACATGGTCCCGGGACCCAGAAGCGTGGTTGCCAGTTTCCATTGCGTGCGGGTTACGTTTCCTTCGGTGGTGCTCGCGTGGTGGTGATTACTGTTACTGTTGTTCAAATTTGCGGCGCTGCCGCGGTCGAAAAAGTCGTCGTCGACATGCCATCGCGGGGTATTGAAATCGTTCGTGGGGAGCGAAGCGCGGATGGTAACCCAGTAGTGTTTCAAACCGGTGGATTTTATAAACTCGTGCGCGAAGAGGAGGAAGGGTTTCAGGAGTGTCATCAGCGGTTCGCCGCGAATGGTCGCGCGGTGCCAGGTGTGATACGAAGGTGGGAGGGAACTATCGTCGGCCTCGCCCTTCGATAGGGGGATGTCGAGGAGAGGACCGCAGTAAGTCCATGATGAAGTTCTGAGGATTTTAATCGGCGGTGCAGACGAAGAGGGCGGGGTTTCCGTGGCGGTTTGGGGTAGTTTGTAAGGGAGGAGTTTAAAGTCGGGGAGGTGGGGTATGCTTGTGATTGTCATTGTTATTATATCGATCGATCGGAAATAATGTATATACGGGGGGACAGGATGGTTACAAGTGCGAGAGGTACTAAATTTACGAAGAACCCACCCTTCTTTTTTCCTCTCTTTCTCCCTTGTCAGGACTTCTTCCCTCGGCATCATTGAAGCTTGGTTGTCGCTTGAAATGTGGATCTGCGTACCCTTCAGGGTTGTGACTTTAGCCGTATCATCCTTGCTAGCGAGCGAGCGATATCATCCGATCGCAAACCAGACGTGGAGACGATGTTTATTACGAGTCAGTATGCATCCATCGAGTCCCCTCTCGACGGAAAGCAGCATTTGTTCCGAATCTAAATTCTTAGGACGGTACCAGCAAACGTAGCGGTTATCTCTCAAATCTTTGGCTGGAGAAACAACCGTTTCCTACGAAGGTGCCCTCAACCAGCTGAGGAATCAAACCCAGAGACCTCTTCACGGCGAAACCTTGCGCACCGATGTCTTAAGTATCGTATAACCGCCTGAGGACCGAAAATTTTTAACCGAAAAAAGGTTTAATATCCAACGGCTCGAGCTCCAACGGAAATTAATCTTCCTCGACGGTTCTTCAGAGCGCGTAGACCGACTTTTAATTCTCAGACATGGACTCCTTTGATTTTTCGAAATTTCTAAATATACGATCTCAAGTTTTCGTGAGCTCAGGACGGATGGAATATACCGAATTCAAGATGACCTTTTTTAATCAAGCGGTATCCTCGCAGAAACCTCCAAAGTAGAAGTTCATGCAAAGGAAAGGTCACGGTATACTATCATACGATATACTTTCCCTCAAGTTACAGATTCACCTGCTCTGACAACCCCTGCGTTTCTTTCGACGCCCAGGGAAAAAATGCCACACGCCAACACCAAACCGTTCCTTCCTTCCAACCCGGTATACCGAACGCCACAGGGCTTTTCCCAGCCTCGCCGCGAGTTTGAGAAGAAAGTACCCTGGAACGCTTGAAGGAGTATGGCAGAATTTTTTCTTTACTAGGGTGCGGTCGCATATGTAACGTTGAAATGATGATGAGAACTTGGCAGTTCAATGCACAAGACCAAAGAGCCGCTTCTATGCGGACACCATGTGCTTCCGGAACCTCGATTGATGAAAAGGAATGGTTGAATTTGGTCACCACGTTAAACCGCGGTCAAATTTTTGAGCTTTGAAAGCTCGAGTCCGTTCGATCACCATCACCGTGTCTTCGGCATAACGATGGTTACCGACGATAGGATTTCTACCGGACGACGATCGATACCGAACAGATCTCGTAGATGGTATCGATACCCGATACCAAATCGCCAGCTTTCCCCGTAAGCGGGTTGTTGCATATCACTTAATATGCACCTGAGGGTGAAATCTCGCGCTCGGGGAGGCTATGCTTCGCCCATCTGCAAAATGCACCCCAGGATCGAACCACGCACGCACGCCGCCGCCGACTACTCCGGAATGGGCCGTAAACATCCGCCAAGAGAGCTTCCCACATACCCGAAAGGGAACGACCGAACTGAGTCCGGTCTCCCACGAGGCTAGGTTTTGTTTTTATCGGTGTCATATCTTGTGTAACCTATCCGATCCAGAAGTTACACGCCGTCAACGGCATGTGGAGACGTTTGTCTCAACCCCGCATCATGCGCTTCTTCGATTGAAAGTACACGCATGAAGCTTGCGAGCTTCTGAAGCGGACTGGAACATTTTTCCATTCGAGTGAGACCTCTGTGGGAAAAAGGACGTGCGTACGCTTGCAGCTGTCAGGGACGGAAGCCGTGTGACGGAAAAAAAGTAAAGATCTACATACCCAAAGGGAAATTCTTCACGGCCATTTCGAAATATAAAAAGACCAAGATTCCTGACCGATCATCTCGAATCCATATCATTCGATACATCAACAATCTTACAGCATTTCACAGCAAACCACTTTCGATTCTTTAAAGCCTACGCTTTCTTCTTCATTTCTTACCATCCACTTTTAAACGGCCGGGTCGAACGAATATACAACCTACCGACCTCTCTTACAAAACAACTTTTTATATCAAAACCACCCCGATCGCAAAAATGAAGGCCGCTCTCATCCTCGCCATCTTCGCCGCCGCCGCCGCCGCCGCCCCACAGGGTGCCATTGCCAAGCGCGTAAGTTCTCCCGTATGATGCCCGATAGGAACGATCATCTCACGCCCTCCCAGCAAGCCGAAGAACGCTGCGGCGCCGACTCCGGCCTCGGCTGCGCCGCCGGCGAAACCTGCGTCGGCGAGTTCGGCTTCAAAGACGACCCGAAGGGCGTCTGCGTCAAGGACGCCATCGAATGCGGTTCCACCATGGCCGATCCGAACACCACCTGCCCCGGGGACAAATCCTACAAATGCATCCCTCGCGCCAACCGCCTGCAGTGTCCGATGGACGTGGCCTACTGCGGTTTCTGCGTCGAAAAGGCGGTCACCGATATCGTCGGGGTCCGCAGCGAGGGGGTCAACAGATGCGGCGGGGCTTCCGGAAAGAAGTGTTTCGAGAACCCATCGAGTTTGGAGATCTGCGCGGGTGAGGATGCGCTCAACGATGGGATGGGGGTTTGCTTGATCTGGGGACTTTCGAGGAATTGTAACACCGACGGGGACTGCAATTTCCCCGGATCGTCCAGCCGGGCTTTCTGCGTCACCAACACTTGCCCTCCGGGATTGGGACCCGAGGAGTGCACCGGAAAGGTCTGCTTGGATGAGAAGTATATCAGGCAATTCGGTCTGACCAAGTTCTAAGCATTTGATATGAGAGAAGTTATAACACACGGGGGAGTGTACGATTATAGAATGCCCTTTTAGAATACTTTTTCGTTCGAGCGCTATACGTGTACCAATATATCGATTTAGGTTTTATAATTTGCATTCCGGGGAACTCGGATCTAAAAAACATTACGACTTACCGTAGTAAAAGAACAAGTGTTCCGTTATATATACAAGCAACGTTGACCTTCAAACGAGAACCTAGGGGTCTTGGCATGCATCCCCGAAATATGATATGAACGGTTTCATCATAGTAGTATTAAGCATCCCTAGCTATCTAACAAAAAGGACAAAAATTTTTCAAACCAATTGAAGCCGCCAACCCATTGCCATGTCATGCCGTCACATTTTTGAGCTTTTATAAAAGAATACATCCGACGACCACGAATTCGAATCAATGAAAGTCGACGTAGAACAGGTACCTCAATTTGATCTGCGCGGTCGAGTAGCAGATGTACTGGTGAAAAAAAGCTCGGTTAGTTACCATTCTCTCAACCGTGCATTCAAATGGGAAAAGGTGGAACAAACCTCGTTGTACTGCAAATAAGCACCCGCGACGTTCGAATCTCCGGTCCTACTCTCCGGATTCGGCATCTGAACACCCTTCAAATCCTCGTGCACCTCACCGGCATCCATCCACCCCTTCGGCGCCGTCTTACCCATACCGAAAGTCGACATGCATCCCGCCCTCTTCGAGTTTTCGGCAGCATAATAATCCGAATTTGTCAATTCGTACATCGGATTACCCAATTGCGCCTCGCAGAGCAACATGAGGCCCATGTGACCGGAAATCGAAGGAACGCAGTATCCCGCCGATTTGGTGGAGATGTCGGCGAGGTAGACACCCTTTCCGAACATGTAACCGTTGACCGGAGCTTCCGGAGGAGCGATACGGAGACCTTGGGATAAGATACCGGCGAAGTTCGTGGCGCGGGAACCGTGCCACAGGAGACGACGGTTGTCGGATTTGAAGTTATCGTAGCTTTCCTTCGCGTAGGTATTCCTTTCGTCTTTACGTTCGATACGGAGGATGTGGACGACCTTGGCGCGGATGTGAGAGTGGGTTTGACCGTGGGTTTTGTGAAAGTAGTCGCGGAGGTATCGGTATTCTTTGGTGTCTTCTTCCAACGGAGTCGTTTCGAGGAGGCCGAGGGAGGCGAATTGTTTGTCGAGCGGGTGGATGCGGTTGCCTTGCTCGTCTTCGGCGTATTCGACGTCTTTCATGATCTTTTCGGCGATGGCCATGTCGCCGAGGGATTGGACGAGGTCGATTTCGGCCTTGAGGAGGCGGTCGCTGTTGATGACGGTCGGACGGTCACGGCCGAAGGAGTGGGGGATGGTGGAGTAGTAAGCGTTCGTGAGCTGTTCGAAGACCGATCGGTTGGAAGTGCCGGCGTTGAGGGCTTCGCCGATAGCCTTCAGTTGAGCGTAACCTCGGGCGATGGTGTTCTTGTTGAGACGGCCGAGCGGGAGTTTTTTGGCGTCGTAGTTGAGATCCGCCATGCTCTGCTGGATGAAATCTTTGTTGAAGATCAGATTCGCGACGGCTTGAGTCTGCAACGGAAGTTTGGACTCGACGACTTCGGTGTCATCCTCCTTCTTGACCTTCTTCGTCTCGTCTTCCGGAGGTGCGTAGTCCTTTTCGAGGTATGTGTACTTGTTGGGCTTATTCGCCTTGAGGCGGTCATCCCAGACGACGCCGGTCTTGTCCTTGAACTTCTTGTTGAACTCCTTGATGGCGCCGTCGAGGCCGAGACCCGATATGAGCTTGTTCTGACCACCCTCTCCGACACGGCCCCAGCGGGTCCAGACGGCGTGCGATTTCCCCTTGTAGAGCAATTGAAGGATGTAGAATTTATTGTTGTTGTTGCCGATGTTGGTCTGGTTGAGGGAAGCGTCGTACTTGACGTGGTCCGAATCCTCGTAAACTTTGTATCCCGAGTATCTCAAACCACCTGTATCGAATGTTGGTTAGAACGCATGCAGCATCGGCTACAAATGGCGAATACTCACACATTTCGTCAACAGGAGCCTTGTACCCCTTCTGACGCTCACGCTCGGCTGCCTCTTCGTCATCCACAACCGGATCCGCATCTTCTTCTTCCTCCTCCTCCTCCTCTTCTTCTTCATCCATGTCTTCATCCTCCGATTCCTCCTTCTTTGCCTTTCTCTTCTTGGCGGCGGGAGCTTTGGCCTTGGTTTTGGTATCGGCGGCTATAGCTTTACCCTTACCCTTAGCCGGCTTTGCATCTTCTTCATCATCCTCTTCATCATCATCAACGGCTTTACGACCGCGCTTCTTCCCGGTGATAGTAGCGGTCTGCGAAGCCGGCTGAGAAGCCTGCGAAGCGGCAGCGGCCCGGGCAGAGGGGGCTCTGGTCCCAGCGGCCTTGGGAGCTGCGGCTGCCTTGGATGCGGAAGCCTTGGATGTAGACGCCTTGGATGTAGACGCCTTTGCCGGTTTCGAAGGGTCGTACTTGCTTTCGGCTTGCTTCTTTCCCTTCTTGACCGAATCTTCCAGCCTGTTGTTATCTGTTAATAACAATTTGACATCATTGACCTGTTGGAGTTGAAAGACATACCAAGAGATGGTGACGATTGGAATTCCGTTTGCGGATGCATTGCCAACTAGAATAATAATAATAATAAGCGTGAGCAATTCGTCCTGTCCGCACGATAGGTGTGGCAAGTACCCTTTGTAGTATTCTTCAGGTAGTCCTCCGTGGTCGTGATGAGGTGGGTAACAGCTTTGGTAACCGAAGATTTAACAACACCGCCATTGTTGGCAATGAGGCTTTCAATGTCCTCTAGAGGGTACGATCGGTAGTTAGAATTCGGTAGAACCGGTAGATTTTAGGATCAATCGGATCGCATACTCTTGGTGTATCCGTCGAAACTGCCACTGATGGCGAAGATGAGATTATCCAGGGGAGCCATGGTGATATGGTGGGATGTATGAGGGTGCGTTGGAAGTGTGGTAATTTATCCCAAGTCGCAACGCGCTGCAGCAACTCGCAGCTTGGAGAAAGAAAAGGAGATTCCCGAGCCCGAAAATTAGACAATTGATCTAATTCTAAAACCTAATTCCAGAGAGAGAGAAGAGATAAAGATTGTGTCCGCTGAAGAGCAAAGTAAAAAGTAGAAAAATTGCGACGGGCAGAGATGGGGATTTAAGCTCGTTGGAATAATCCGATCCAGCAAAGTGAGCCAAAGCGCAGTTTTCCAGAACCATGACAGCCCCAAAACGCGAACGGTTCGAGCCAGGGTTTGATTGCGTAGTGACTCAACGCCAACGAGACATTCCACGATGACTCGACGGGGACATTAACACGAGTTCACCTGATTCGAACGCTTTCGTGTTTCTTCTTTCCGGCCATTTGCTGGCCTGGCGCCTTTGCGACTCATCGATGAGTGGCCTGAATCATTTCAGGCCTATTCGCGAGGCCGTCTCGATACACCCTGGTCCGCAACCTTATCCCAACCGACTCGACCGAGCCTCGCCCGGCTGAGTTTGGAGAAGGTTGGTCTTATGTGTAAAAATGGAGGGTTTGTCAACAGCCGGCCGAGGTGACAAGGCCCGCAACACATCACGCAACACAACAGCTGTCCCGGTGTTACTGTCAACGTGTTATCAAGTTTGGTCCAAAGTCTTGCGGCTCTCGCGATATCAAAGGATGATTTCTGGACACGCTGCATGTTCCTTCCCATCTCATCTCGCTCTTCCATCTTCCTATCCACTGTCGCTCGGGGACTGATACCAAGGTGCCCTCCCTCCCTCCGTTTGCGCTTTTGTCCGCAAAGGCTCTTTTGTTTTAATTCTATTCTCTATTCTATAATTTTCTTTTTCTTTTGCGGCCGACGACGGTATTCCGGCGCAATCGACTTTGTTTTATCGAAACTGTCGGTATCGGGTTCGCATAATTTTTTAAAGCTTCTCGGAGTCCGAGCTACTGCATCCCAAGTCGCACGCCCCCTGTCGGGCTTTACTTTTCTTTCTTTTTCTCTTCTTCCAAAATGCTGTTCTTGCAGCTGCTTCTTTTCTTACTGCCGCTGCTGGCTCTTGCCGCGCCGGACTTCTACAAGGTTGTTTCACCGCATTATTTCGCAACGACCTCGATGCTAACTTTTACGACGATAGATCCTGGGAGTCGACAGGAAAGCTTCGGATCGAGAGCTCAAAAAGGCCTACAAGCAGCTATCCAAGAAATACCATCCGGACAAGAACCCGTATGCCTGTGCTCCCGCTCCCAAGCTTGCAACTCGACACTAATGTGAAGGAAACCAGTGAGAACGAAGAAGCCCACCAAAAATTCATCGACGTGGCCGAAGCCTACGAGGCCCTTTCCAACGAAGAATCCCGCCGCGTCTACGACAAATACGGCTACGACGGCTACAAGCAACACCAACAGGGCGGCGGCCAAGGCGGCGGACACCACGACCCCTTCGATCTCTTCTCCCGTTTCTTCGGCGGCGGTGGTCACGCAGGTCACGGACATGGCCAACGTCGCGGTCACAACATGGAAGTCAAGGTCTCCATCCCTCTGAAGGACTTTTACAACGGAAATCGGGTCGAATTCGCGGTTACGAAACAACAGATTTGCGAAGAATGCGAGGGTTCCGGATCCAGCGACGGGCATACCGAGAGGTGCGATCAGTGTAACGGACGCGGGGTGAGGATTATCAAACAAATGCTCGCTCCGGGGATATTCCAACAGATGCAGGCGGTTTGTGATAAATGTCAGGGTAAAGGTAGCAAGATCACGAATCCTTGTCCCGTCTGCCACGGCGCTCGGGTGGTCAAGAAGCCCGTCACGCATTGGTTGGAAGTCGACAAGGGCGTACCGAACGGTATGAGGGTTAACTTTGAAAACGAAGCCGACGAATCTCCCGATTGGGTTGCCGGGGATCTTATCATCCAACTTGACGAACGGAATCCGGCCGAATCGCCGAATGACGAGCATCTCGACGGATGGTGGTTCAGACGGCGTGGGAGGGATTTGGTTCACAAGGAGGTGTTGAGTCTGAGGGAAGCCCTTTTGGGCGATTGGAGCAGGAACCTTACGCACTTGGACGGTCATGAGGTCAAACTTGGGAGGAAGAAGGGACAGGTTGTTCAACCGGGTCACGTGGATGTCATCAAGGGTGAAGGTATGCCCGTTTGGCAAGAAGACGGACACGGTGATCTGCTGGTGGAGTATACCGTTGTTCTACCCGACCAGATGCAGAGCGGGATGAGGAAGGATATCGAGGCCATATTCGAGAAGTGGAGGCAGAAGGTTGGGGTTAATCCGAAGGATGAGCTATGATACACACCTACGCGCACACCGGTTTCGAGATTTTCATGTCCGCCTATCGATTAGGTTGTTCTTTGTTCGATCCGGAGCAGATTGCTTTGTATTATTAGTTTTTGTATAAAGCGTCCTCTTTTGTTCGTCGGTCCGGTGAGAAAATACGGCGTTAGAATAGAACGTTGAGAGTTTTGATATATAAAAGAAGAAGACCGTTGCGTAAATGACACCCCGGGCATGGGTGCATCAGACCCTCCACCCCGCCGGCGCGTGCTGCCCCTCGCTGAACTTTTTCATCGTCACCCCCGACACGTCCTCTTCGTTCTTCGCCGCCTCCTTCAACCTGTGCTCCAAAACGGCATCCAGCCTCTCCGCGAACATCCTAGCCTTCGTCGAAACCTCCTGTTTATCCCTCCCCCGAGGTTTCAATTTCCCCGGCCAACCCTCCAACCTATGAACGGTGGTTGCGAACAACCTTGACTCCCGGTTCTGCTTCAACTTCCTCCCTTCTTCTTCCGCGCTCGAGGGGTCGATCGCGGGCGGTGGTTCGAATATCATCTCCGTACCGTTCGAAACCTTCCAACTGCAGGAATATATCTTCCCCTCGTAGCTTACCAACGGTGTCCTGCTATCCAAATCCAGGATTTGTAAAGATAACTCCCTCGGACCGTCCGGTACGTTCGATGGATCCGAGGACCTAGATCCGTCGCTCTCGTTGCCGCCATCGTCTCCTTCATCATCATTATCGGCTTCCGGGTCTGTATTTTCATCGTCTCGGTTTGCGGTACCGGGCTCGTTGCCCTCAGAATCCGAGGCACCGGCGTTCTCGGAACCCGAGGCGTCGTCTTCGTAGTAACGGTCGCCGATGCGAGGACGGAATTTACGGCCGTCGCGGTATTTACCGTATGCTGCAAAGTCGTCGCCGGAGACGTCGAGGATCACGTAGAACGACTGGAGGTGAGTTGGTATTTTCCTTCGTACGGAGGTGGGGGTACGATACGTACCTCCGTCTCTTCGTTCTCATCGAATACCGGTTCCTTCGGTTGAGAATCCCGGTTCGAAAACGGTGAACGAGAGGCGATGGTGACACGTTCAGCCGTCTGGCAATTCGAAGTCGACATTATTTTCGATTATAGGTAAATCGTGATTCGAGGGCATGGTATCGGAGATCAAAGATATCTTGAGAATGTGGATTGAGGTTTTCGGGCGGAGAAGAAGTTTGAAGGAAACCGAATCTGGCCAATCAGGGCTCGCTTATTCGGCGCACGGATGGGAATTTTCGAAGCCACTTTGACGACGGTTCGAAGGAGTCAATCGAGATATTCCATCATCACGGACCGTCGGATGAAACATATCGTGTAAACTACGAGCTCACCGTTTTCTCCGTTCGAATCGGTGCGTTCTGCGGTCGGTATATCGATCCCGGTGTACGTCCACGACCGCATGGAAAATTAAACAAGCCCAAACCTCGCAACGACCTCGACACCCACTTCCACACCCCACCCCGTACCATCCTCCGCTGGGTCTTCCGCATCCGCTTCCCTCGACCCCTTCGCACTTTCGATATAATACTTTACAATGGCCGCTCGATCGGTATCGCTACGGCTGGCGGCCGCCTGCGGAGCCGCCGCTCGGACCGTCCGACCTCGTACCGCCACTCCGGTCGTGAGGGCTGCGGCATCGTCCCCGCCGTCGTCGTCACGGGGTAGCCACGCATTGGCCGTCGTACGTTCCTCCTACTCACGAACCCTGAACGGTAGCTACGGTTGGACACGAAATGGCTAACATGGTACGCATCATGGTGGGAACTTTGACAGCACCGCGACACACCCGACAACCATGCCAACATTCCGTTCAAATTCAGCCCGGAGAACGAAAAACTCATCGCCGAGATCCTGAAGCGGTACCCTCCGCAGTACAAGAAGGCGGCCGTCATGCCCGTCCTCGACCTGGGACAGCGGCAGCATGGGTTTTCGAGTTTGAGCGTTATGAACGAGGTCGCCAGGATACTCGAGATGCCACCGATGAGGGTTTACGGTATGATACCCATCCGCGTGTACGGAAAGGGAACGAAGCTGATTGTAAAACAGAGGTCGCGAGTTTCTATACGATGTACAACCGCAACCCGGTGGGCAAGTTCCATCTGCAGGTTTGCACGACCACGCCGTGCCAGCTGTGCAATTCCGACTCGATCATGAAGGCCATCGGAGACCATCTGGGGATCAAACCGGGACATACTACCGAAGATGGAATCTTTACTTTCAGCGAGGTGGAATGCCTCGGCGCTTGTGTTAACGGTTCGTATTTCCTTCTCTCTTAATATATATATGGGTCCCGAGGAGGGTATTGATCTGCGAATTACAGCACCGATGGTCCAAATCAACGACGACTATTACGAAGACCTGACCCCGGAGACAACGGTCAAGCTGCTGGATGCTCTGAAGAGCTACGCACAATCTACTAAGGATCTGCCGATAAACACCACCGTTATTACCGGTGACGTTCCCCCGGAGGTAAACGGGGTGCCGAAGCCGGGACCGTTGAGCGGAAGGGCGACGTGCGAGAACAGCGAGAAACTGACGAGCTTGACGGGCCCGATGTGGGGACCCGAGACGACGAGACCCGATTTGTAGATCATTATTATAATTATTCGGGTGGGGGGGGAGAGTGTATATAGCGGTGTTTTTTTATTCTCGATCGTAGGTATCATCGAAAGATGAAATAGATGGTCTTCAAAAAGTGGGTTTATCATGTGTACCCCGGATTCTCGCTTCACGGTGACCATTGTCAAATGGGAGGTCATGTTGGGGTGGTCCGGTGATACCGATGGGCCGTGTCTAAGATTCCCGAACGGAGCGTGTGTGGGTGGCATCGCATCGAATGAGAATTCCCTTGGTGGACATCATGTCTTTCTCAAGCAAACCCAGACGGCGGAGATGGTACCGCCAGCTGAGGTCCGCTCTTCGACGGAAGATAAAACCGCAATCCGACCTTCCCTTTTTTTTTTTGATATAACGGATACACCTTTGCCCTACAGCTTCTCGTGCACCTTTCGATCCAGGCTTCCTTTCCGGTCGTACGTTGGTACTCGGTACCTACGTACCGCAAAGGTCACCTTGAGATGGTGGTGTCCAGATGTATCACCGGATCGAAGCCAGGGCCCGACAGCGTGACCAACAAACACCCATTTCCCTTTTGACGAAGAAAAAAAAAGTAAAAAAATTAATAATAATAAGCCGGTGAGAAACGGAGGGAGCCAAGGCTACTAGTTCTGCGATTTATAATAAGACAGTTTCTTCAAGTGCCATAGCCCGCTGGTGAAAAGGTTTGATACCGACTCCGGCGGGAGTTCATGCTGAATTCGAGTAAACGGGTCCGTCGAAGCTTTTGCGGACTCTCGCCAATGATCCGAACACGAGGACCTACCGTTGCTCCCCGCTTCGCTGTCAGCATATATTTCAGCTGGACATTTAGATTAAATTAAATTAAATTAAAATCACCATCCACCTTCCATCGTCTGTTGCCTCGGTTCGAAGTAGAGTGCGATCAGATTGCCCCGAAGACGATTATTATAAGGCTGGCTTCTCTCGCACAGGGGTGTTTTAAAAGGAAGAGCTGTCCCCCAACGCAAACCCTTGCGTTCCTCGACAGCCACTCCCGCCGCCTGTACTTTACAAGTCCGTTCATCTGCTATACTTCTCCTCCTCCTCCTTTATTCGATTTTATATCGAAAGGAAGTGGGGATACTGGGTTGGGATTGCATAGGAATCGAATCGACTCGAGTTTCAACGGATTGTTGGAACACCCCCACCGCCTATATTTGGAACTCCGTCATCTTCGACAAGGAACATTATCACAAGAAAGAGCGAACGAGGACGTCCTTTGATTCCCATACGACGCTCTCTGAAATCTCGGACCCCGACATAGAATCCTCATCCATTCTCAACCGTGGGGAGGCAGAGTTTGCGTGGCAGCTCGACCGGACAGGGCGGCGTTTTTTAGCTTACCCCGGCGCACAACGTTTTCCCGGTCTAGTTAGGCCTTTCGTCTTTCCGTCCAGGGTGGAAGCACTTTGCTTGCAGCGGCACTTCCGGAACAACCGCGCACGCTTCGCTGGCTCTCGTAGCGGAAAACTCGACGGATGGAACGGAAGGTGATGGGATCTTTATAAAACCTCGAGGGCGTCCCTAGTTTTTCAGGTCTTTTTTTATTTTTTATTTTCATATTATATATATAGATATATATAGATATATATCTATATATATCTCTCTCTTTCGTTTGTTCGACCCGCTCTTTCTCTCGATCGATCTTTGTGCCAGGGTGTTTGCCCGGCTGACTGCTGCCGAAGAGTAAGCCGGCCCTATCGATTCCACAGTCACCATTTGCATATCTAACGATCGTATTCACAGTGCCTCCGTCCGCTCCCGACCCACTGATACCTTCTCACAACACCACCGGCGTCTCGAATTTCACCCTAGCCGCCGCAGCCGCCGGCACGATCCTTTACGAAAACCCCTCCGTACTCACCACCCTCTTCGCCTACGTCGTCGGCGGGATCTTTGCGGGTTTCGGAACAGCATACCACGATATCCTCTGGGCTGCCCGATCGCCCGCAAAACGAAAAGCGGAATCCAAAAGATGGCACGGTGCTATAAGCCCCGAAGGTCATCGGTTCGTCCGAGTCAGGGAGAAAGCGTTAAAGTCGAATTGGGAAAAGCGGAGATCGGAATCGGATGGGACGTTGGACAACAGCCTCGGATTGGTACGGCAGAGTACCGGAACCGGCGATGGGAAGCCCGATCCGAGGTTCGAAGGACAGGACGAAAAATGGGGGGATTGGGGTGACTACGAGGAAGAAAAAAGACGGTTGGATGGGAGGGAACGGCTGAGGAAAGAGGCGGGAGGGCACGGTGGTGATGTGCCGAAATACGTGCTGGAGTACGCACCTTTGATACATTTGTATTCGAAGGAGGAGTACTGGCCGGGCGATATCGATTTGCAGTACGTTTCCCCGATCGTTTTTCCCGGGAGGATGCTAACGATCGAAACAGTCTCCGACGGACCACCCCTCAATTGAACTTCACCGACGTCCACGAAGAAGTAACGCTCGACAACCTCTCCCTTTTCAATCAATACGCACCCTACATCTACCTCACCAGCAAAGACGACCCGGAAGCCCACCCCGGCTGGCTCTCCGCCCGCTTCAACATCCCCGATCTGAAAACCGGCAAATGCGATGCTCCTGGTACGTTGATCTGGGTCGACAAGGGCAACGGCGTCGTCGACGCGTTCTGGTTCTACTTTTACAGCTACAATCTCGGAAACGTGGTTTTCAACGTGCGGTTCGGAAATCATGTGGGTGATTGGGAGCACAGCATGGTACGGTTCGTGAACGGGGAGCCGAAGTATATGTTTCTGAGCCAGCATACCGGCGGTGATGCGTATGTCTGGGAGGCCCTCGAGAAGAAGGGGAAGAGGGTATGTGATAACACCGTTCCTGAACAATCGAAAGTCATGCTGAAGATACCGCACAGCCGGTAATCTACTCCGCGGTCGGCACGCACGCCAACTACGCCACCGCCGGAAAACAAGAATACATCGTCCCCTTCGGCCTCCTTGCCGACAACACCGACACCGGCCCCCTCTGGGATCTGACGCTCAACAGCAGAATGTACAATTACAACCTCTCGAACCACCTCCTCCTCCCATCGGCGAACAACCCGGAAGCGCCCATATCGTGGTTCTACTTTGACGGCCACTGGGGTGATAAATTCTATCCGTTTAACGATACCCGACAGTACGGATTGCTCGGCGAGGCGCATTACGTCAGCGGACCGTTGGGGCCGAGGTGGAAGAATTTGGGAAGGAAAGGGGTATGCCAGAGGGACGACGAGGAGTGTATCATCATGACGCAGTTGAGATATGGAAGGAAACGGTGGGAATGGGAGGCCGATCCGTTGGACGGGGGGTTGGATGTGCCGTGGTGGGCTTTGGGAGGGTTGGATTGGTATCTGGTGTGCTGGTTTATGGTGGAGTGGGTTGTTGCTATTTTTGTGATTCATAATTTTAGGTGAATACGGTAGAGGGTTATAGATGATGCTGCATGGTTGGTGAGAGTATGGCGTCCTTCTTTTTCCGTCTTTTTTTTTTTGGGGGGGGGGTCACACGCTCTCTTTCACCCCGGTTTTTTGCATTTCTAGCGCGATGACCCGAGTTTCGCGATTATCTATAAGATGCGGGATGGGTAGCCTTGTGTTTTTTTGCGGGGAGCACGGCGTCTTTTCTTCCAGCGCTCTTGTTTTTCGTTCGATTGGTGCTTATCCTTCGCGAGTATGGTAGACCTGTCGGATTGTACGTGCTTACGGGGCCGGTCGGTTATACAGGACTCGGTAGCTATAGAGCGGTAATGACTAATGGTATATGATGGCTACGTACTTTTTATATGCAAACCGTTGGGTCCGAGTCTTCACACGTACATGTTGTAATCGCTACGAATGGAGACGTCGATACGCACGGAATATAAAATCGATAGAAGGGTATCTTCGACCGCGGTACGATCGGACCCAGTCCCGTGCAGACGAAATGGAAACCGGAAACGCCTTTGAACATTAAACATGCATGAAAAAAAAAAAAAAAAAAATACATCCCAGAAACACCAACGCCGTGCGAGGAGTGGCTACGATACGAAACAACGTTTTAAACCCTCTCACCAACAACCTGACCCCTCTTGTTCGCCTCCAAAGTATCAACGCTATAAGCCTCCGGCGCACCCCCGTTCCTGTTGAGGGGTCTGAAGCTCTTGCTTTTAATGTTGATGAACCCGGCCGCGATCAACAGTATCAAGGCGACCGTCTCGGGGACCAGCGTGCACCCGACGAGATACTTTACGTTCGAATCTTTAAACCTGATCATCGAGACCTCGCGGTGGAAGGTAGAGTAGACGCCGAAGATGATACGGACGTAGAGCGCCAGCATCGTCACGGAGAGGATCGCTAGGGTCTTTTCTCTCCGTTGGCATCCGTGATTCAAAAAAAAGTTTGAAGGATGGGGGTTGGGAGACTTACGTTGCTCATCCTCCTGCGCATCGCCCACCCGAACGCCACATAAGCCGACTGGATCACTGTCAGGACCAAAAATATAATGGTGCCGGCTTGGATGCACGCCAACGCCGTCCCGTCCACGTTCCCGCCGCTGTCGTAACTGCTGCTCCCGTAAACCACGAGCACCAACCCCGCAATGTTCAACAACCTGACCTTCCCATGAAACTGCTGCTGGGTGGGATTGAATTCGATGTGCGTTTCGGCCCAGCTGACGAACAATGCCGATTCCGTTTCCAGCAAGCCGATGTACCCGATGGAGAGGGTGACGATGTAGGCTATCGCGGCGGAGGTGTTGGTGTAGCCGGTCGAATAGAAGACCAGTTCGGAGATGAAGCAGGCGAGACGGGCGGAGCAGAGGATGAAGGCGCCCCAGAAGCCGTAGCGCCAGTGGTAGCCGGCGCGCATGTAGGTGGCCCAGATGTAGATCGAGGGGACGAAGAGGATCGTGAAGATTACGAGGAAGATGACGGAGGTTATTTCTACGGAGGAGAAGTGGGTTGCTGCCATTTTTTTGTGTTGTTTTTGTTGGACTTTTGTTTTGGGAAGTGGGTTGTTTTCCCGATTCTGCGGGAGGATAGTAGATAGGTTCCCTTTAGCAGGTCTGTTTTTTATGGAATTCAAGAGGAAGAGAAAGAGATGTGACTTTTGACTACACAGGGGAAGAAAGTCTTGGGAGTTCTTGGAAGAGCGGTTTATATAATACAAATTCCGTTCGGGAATTGATCGCAAGAAACGGTAAATTTCCTTGGTGTTTCTGAGCGCTGGCGACTGGAAAGGTTGCCTGCGAGGGTCGATACGACCGAATCCGGAAATGCACGTACAGGCGCACCCTGAGGCCGCTGCGGACTACGAGTTGAACTTTATTACGATGATGAGGAAGCAACCACATATTTCGCCAGCAATTGGGGCTGAGAAAAAAGCTTGTCTTCTGTTTTCTACGGGGTCCCTGGAAGGGGAAGCCTGAGGGCCGCGCGAGGTTGACAGGAAGATGGATGAAGATGCGGTGAGACGTAATCAACGGAAACAAGCGGTACAGGGGTTATCATTCGGTCAAGCTTTTCCGGCGCCGTCATCCGAAGCAGAGGGTCTGCCGAGCCACAGAATTTACGACCGAAAGGGGTAATTTTGTCTACGAGTCCCGCAACAGCGATTCGGAAGGCCCGGAGGGGTTAAGCGAGCGGATTGGGGATAGCGGGATGGTCGACGAGTACTTTGGGTATTTGTGGGCCACCGGCCAGGCTGACGGGTAATGAGAATTCTGAAGAGAGAATTTTTTGTTTATTAAATTTGGGAGCTCCAAAGCTCGAATTGGAGTCGAGGCGGCCTCGAAGCCAGAGTTGGAGATGAGAACTACAATATCCGGTGCACGCTCGTTTTTTCGGCGAGAAATTCTTCTACGCAGAAATAGTACATAGCACACGACAGGATCCAAGAGAGTTCCCGTGCAAGATGGATAGAACCTCACAATTTAATTGCACGCTAACGACCCTCCGACAAAAATCTGCCGACGGTCGAAACATCTTATAAAGATCAACATGTCCTTTTAATTAGGAAGTCCAGAATCTAGAAAAGTAGGAAGTTTCAGGGTTTCGCGTGCCGAACATCACAAATGTCCAGTTACAAGTCGTCGTTGAGCCTACAAGGTGTGCAGCTCATGCAACAATGAGCGAACAAAGTGTATCACAGGCTAGCAGGCAAAAGATCCCGAGCCTAAATTTATAAATCCATCGGGTAACCTGTTTCGCCACTTCCGACCAAATACGTGGAGACCGTCTATATGCAAAATTAGCAGAATTTTATGTACATATTGAGTTCGTGAAAAGATGCAGCTCCAACAACTGCAAGATATCAGACATGAAGCCAAGCATGAAGCCCCCCGCCCGAACCCCTGCCCCGCCCGACCCAAATGGGAAGTGTAACAAGGCTCGTAACGCACAATGCCTGTTAAACCACAACACGCCCCTTAGCCGACTTGCGCCCTAATGGCGACTTGCGCTCCCCAGAGTTGCTATGTCATGATATCTCCAAAACCCTAACTGCGCGCGCCCCTCATCGTGAAGGGTAGCGTAGAACCGTACGATTCTCGAGGGAGAAAAAAAATTTAACAAACAATGTTCCAACCCTCGTTGCCGTGTATTCCTATTATTCAAACGTCGTCGCGACGCGTCTTCGCCTTCCTTTCCTTTTATCTTCACCTTCATCAAAACAGAGCAAGCTTTGGAGTCTGAACAAGATTTCTGGTTAGCTCATCGGCAATTCTTTCGAATATCTTTCATCTCACCTCTCTCCTTTATTCAAGCTCCTCTCTTTCTTTCCAAACGGGCAGGTCCCAAGTTCTGAATCGCAGGAAGCGTCATGCCTCGAAAGGGAGTAAGTGCGAAACGGCGGTTGAGTAATGAACTCGATGAACAAGAGCCTGTCCAAGAACTAGCTCCAGAGCTCGTAGCTCAAAACGAGCAGCTGAGACGGACCCGGAGTCGAATGTCTCTAGGCTCCGTCCGAGAACAAACCGGCAACCCAATTGCGGGAAAACCTGGTAAGTGAATCCCTGTGTAACCTCGTTCTCTTTCGACGCCAGATTTGGCGATCGAAGTCGGACATGTGCTGATCGGACGGTTGCATTGGCGATGCAGTCGATGCAACAACGTCTATCCCAGCCGGAGCTGCGTCTCAAGTATTTTCCAGCGCTGGGCTCTTGCAAGCTCTCCCAAATGCTTCCAACGTAGGCAGTTCGACAACTCGGCCTGGGAGACTTACTAGAAGTAGGTCCTCAGCTGACCACCTCTCAAGCGAGAACATCCCTCCTCCCCTTGGGAAACGCAAGAGAGCCGCTGCTCCATCTCGAGCTGCAGCCTTCGATGATGCAGAGTTCGGCACCCCTGACTTCGATGATGGCGACGACGAAGGGTCCGAATTTGAAGATGAACCTGCCAGAGCGGCGCCGGCCAGGTCAAGGCGAAAGAGGTCCGAGAATGATGTCGACGAGGCCCCCAAGAAGCCCGCGAGAGCCAATCCCGGAGCCACCCTTCTCAAGAGCACCCCGGTCAACAAATGGACCGAGTCAAGCATGAACGACCTTCCACCTCTCTCGGACATCGATGAAATCTTCGCGGATCTCACCGAGAACCATTCCGGACTTGTTGACGTCGCCAAACATCTTAACGGGAGGCCTTTGAGAGTTGCGACCATGTGCTCTGGTACGGAGAGTCCTCTCCTCGCCCTCGGCTTGATAATTAAGCACTTGGGTAAAATCTTCGGTGCCCGGATGTCCTTTGAGCATTTGTTTTCCTGCGAGATTGAGCCGTTCAAGCAGGCATATATCGAAAGGAACTTCCACCCGAAGATCCTATTCCGAGATGTGTGTGAGCTCAATAAAGAATATGCTACAACGGCATATGGCTCTAAAGTCAAAGTCCCGGGGGACTGCGACATGCTGGTTGCTGGGACGTCATGTGTTGACTACAGCAACCTGAACAACCATGGGAAAGGCCTAGAAGATGATGGTGAGTCGGGTCGGACCTTTTATGGGATGTTGGGTTGGGTTATAAAGCACAAACCGAAGATCGTTATCATCGAGAACGTTTGCCAAGCACCCTGGGGTGACATCGTTGCGAAGTTTGGACGGATCGGCTATGTCGCGGGGCATAGTCGTTTCGACACCAAGAACTTTTACATACCCCATACCCGCCAGCGCGGGTACCTTGTAGCGTTCCTCGGTGGCCCTGACAGCGATGGCAGTCTTCCGGAAAGTTGGGTGGGGATGGTGAACGCCAAAACCAGGCCTGCATCGGTCTCCTTCGAGGAATTTTGCTTGGAGGACGACCACCCGAAAGTTGTCGAGGTTCGTGTGAAATCAAAACTACAGGACGACAGCAACCCGAGGGCCAAGGGTGTCGAATGGATCGCCTGTGAACACAGGCATGATGTTGTACGCGTCGGTGAAAGGCTCGGCCGCCAACGCCCCTATACGGGGTGGGAGGAAAGCGGGAAAACGTCCTGCTTCGATAATGCGTGGAGGTCATGGATTAACAAACAAGTCGACAGGGTAAAGGACTTGATGGACATTAACTACCTCCGAAGTGCGAGCAGGGGAATTGACCTTGGATTCGTCGCGAGGGTGCACAACCTCAGCCAGAACGCCGACAGGAACACGGAGGGGAGAGGCAACGGCCTGACTCAATGCTTAACTCCATCCATGATTCCTTATTCGACCTATCGAGGTGGTCCGCTGATAGGCACCGAGCTCCTGTCTTTGCAAGGACTGCCCGCCGACGAACTCCTTTTCACAAGGGAGACCGAGGCTAACCTCAAGGATTTGGCCGGGAACGCTATGAGTAGCACTGTCGTCGGGACTGCTATGGCGGCAGCGCTCGTTGTCGGGATGAAGCTACTTGGTCGTGGTGACGGCACACACCTATTAGCTTCCAAGTCCTCCATTCTCGATGTCTCGCCCATCACGTTGCCTCGATTGCAGTCAGTAATGTCCACGGACCCTGGGGTCTGCAACAACTTTGAGCTTAAGCACCTCAAGAACGCAGCGACCAAGAGTGCAAGGAAGTGTGTCTGTGAAGCTCAAACATTAACAGCGGACAGGATACAAGTTTGCAAAGCTTGTGGACATACCTCTTGCCAGCAATGCGGAATCAAGCCGCGTCATGAGTATGAAGTCCTTCGGATTAGCAGACGTGAGCCGTATCAATTCGAAAGCCTTCTCAAGGACGTCTTACCCCTGGTTGTCAGGTTTAAAGGCGTTAAGAATGCAATCAGCCATGCAATCTTGCATTGCGAGAACCTTCCGATCAAGGATAAAAAGTGGGATATTTTTGAGCGACGCATCCTTGGAGCCTTGTCATCGACGTTCACCTTCAGCACGATGAGGAGGAAGGAGATATGGGTCGTCAAATATGATAGCCCGCTGGGACGTCTCGATCTCCTCATGGGACCACAACAGTTTGAATGGAGACTCTTCGTCAAGGTGGACAACTCGGCAGATGACTTCAAAGAGATGCGCCGTCTGTTTACCCCTCCTGTTGCGCAGATGTTCGTGGACAACACCAAAAACTCTCTCTTTGAGGGGACTTGGAGGATTGGGGTGCCGGGGACTGCTTCTGTTGATGTGGTCGTCGAAGGAGTCGGTGCCGAGCTCGACTCCTGGCAGAAGTCGCTCGGACTACAGGATCCGGCTTTCACCAACAAAATGGTTTACCCGCAGCTGAATATTCTGCTGGCCGATCCAGCAAATGCATATCTTTTCGATGCTGGTATCGTTGGTGAATGGAAACTGCTTCCGAACTGTGGAACGGCTTGTAGGGCTTTGCATAGCAAAGTCGACGAGAATGGAAACCGACTCTTCTTATTCATCGATCCACACCGAATCGGAGATGGTTCCAATGATGGCTTCGTCATCGCCCGAGATTCCAAACGTCTCGAGTTTGGTGAATACCGCCTAATAATCGCCAAATTCGATAACGTGTTCGACCCGTGCACGAAAGCGCCACGGGTGGGAACTCAGGTCACCATCAACCAGTTTTGGGCACCTGTTGAAACCCTGAGGCTTAGGCCGTCCGGGGATATTCAAACGGAGTATTCATTCAGCCCCCCAGGAGATATTACATCTCACAACACCTGTTCCTCTCCGGCTGCTTTCCTAGCGTCCAGGACACGATTGACTCCCGCTCTTTCAGCTGGCTTCCCGAGGGAATGGAACATAATTGATGAGTCTAATTCCAAAAAGACCTTTGGATCCATCAATTGGATTATTGAGGGCCTCAAGCATACTCCATCCACGGATAACTGGGTTGACTTTGATGTCAGGAATTTGAGTCTTGACTGTGGGATCTGTGCACCCTCGAAACCAAGTCTTTCTTGGGGGGTAATCAGAGATAAGGTGGCACTTGTCGAAGATCCTGAACAGGCTGCCGTTTGGGAACGAGCTATGAAGGCGCGTCCACAACCCTGGGTAACCGCGTTGAAGGTCGATCATGTTAACGGCCAGGATGTCCTCCTTCTCAATATTGGCTTGAACATCGTTTCGCTCTGCCATCGAGCTGCTGATTTACTTCCTGCTGGTACCGGGCTTGGGGAACTCTCGATCAGTTGGAGGCTGAAATCAGACTACGTCAGTCCTCCCAGGTTGTCTCTGCCACCATTCACGGTGAAGAGCAACCGAGAGGATCGACAAAGTTCGCAACCACCTGGCTTCCTGCTTCAGCTCCGTCCAGAACAGCTGAGGTCACTAACTTGGATGCGGTCGCAAGAGTCCTTAGAGGCTCCAGCTTTCGTCGAACAAGAGGTGGTGGAAGCCACCCACCAGAGACTTCCATGGAAAGCTGATTTCAAGGCCACAAGGCCTAACCGGACTCGCGGGGGGATTCTGGCCGACGCAGTCGGCTACGGAAAGACCGCCATCATTCTGGGCCTCCTAGCTTTCATGAAAGGCTCGTACTCCCCGCCAGAGGAGTGTAATGGGAGGATTCCGGTCAAAGGGACTCTTATCATCGTTCCAGGCCATCTAATGGAACAATGGGCATCAGAAATCGCCAAATTCACTAGCAAGCTGTTCGACGTTCTGGTCATCAAGACAATGGGGAACATGAAAGCGCTTACCATCAAGGCTATCATGAAGGCGGACATCATCCTGATTCCCGCGACATTGGTCAAAAGCCAGATTTATCTCGAGCGATTGGCGGAGTTCTCAGGTGGTGGTGACGCTCCAAAGAAAGAAGGCCGAAAATTTCAGCAATGGCTCGACGACTGCACAAAAAAGATGGGCCCGCAGATTGAAAGGCTGCAGTTTGGGAATACAGATGAGGTCCTTTCTGAGATCAACCAGGGCTACGCGAGACGTAAGGAAGCAAGAGATTCGGAGCAGCTTCTCGGAAGAAAGGCTCACAATAAAGCTGCTACGAAGGGCAAGTCTGCTGCGAACACCCCTCAGACTAGTGATACCGAGGACGGGTCCGAGTTTGAGGACGCAGAACCCAAGAAGAAAGCGAATGTGATTCCAAAGCCCTCCGTCTACGAGGACCACAATTGGAGACTCAAGAACCTTAAAGGGGATTGGAAAGGTCTGCATACACCACTCTTCGAGCTCTTCCAGTTCAACCGACTCGTTGTGGATGAATTCACGTATTGTACTGGAATTCCCTTGCACATGATTCCCGGGCTTCTCGCAACATTCCGATGGATACTCTCGGGCACTCCGGCTTTGGGGGACTTTGACGACGTCAAAAAGATCGCGGTCTTCCTAGGAATTAGACTCGGTGTTGACGACGATATTGCGAATAGTGATATCAACAACAAAAGGATCGCAAGGGATCGAAGTGGTAAGTGCCTACTGAACACCATATATACTCCTTCTCGTTCATATTAACAACGCTAACTTCTGGCTTGTTAGCTGTTGAGGCATTTCACGCCTTCCAGGAAGCCCATACACCGGCATGGCATGAGGATCGTCATACTCACGCCCAAGCCTTTTTGGACCTCTTCATGAGACAGGTAAGATGCACCGTTATACAATAACTACATACATATACCAGATTCTGATGACTTTAACGTAGAACATCGCCGAAATCGATGAAATTCCATCAAGCGAACACTGGCACACGATAATGCAGCCGGCCGGCGAAAAGGCTATATACGTCGAGCTTGACCATCATGTCAAAGCGATGGATATGAATGTCACAAGAAAAGGGAATTCCAAAAACGGTGGCGATCGAGACAGTCGCCTTCGTTCGGCTCTTGGAGACAGTTCAAGCGCTGAGGAAGCCCTCTTGAAGTCATTGTGTCATTTTTCTTTAAACATGGGGGAGTTGGATTCAAAAGCTACCGCCCGTACAGCTTGTGACCACATTGTCAAACAGCGCGAGGAGCAACTAGAGAACAATAAAGAGGAGCTTCTCAAGGTCCTACGGTCTGCCTTGCTTAAAGTGCACCAATCCTCAAACCCCGCGATTCCCAAAGCCGAGAATCCTTTCCTGAAGTTTGTAGAACAGAAGAGGAGAGCAAGTCTCGAGGATGCCGACGCTACTTCTACCTTCCGAGAAATTCTGCAAGATGCTAAGAACTGGGCAGTCCGTAACAGGAAGAACAAGAAGGCTTTGGATGACGATAATATCAAAAGGGATGCCGATGCCAATGAATCCGACGACGATGGCAACGCCGTCCAACGAGCCAGCAGTCGCGACAACGATATAGTTATGTATCGTGAGGAAAAGATCCAAGTCAACAGGCTTCTCAAGGAATTGGTCGGCAGATTCCGTTCTCTGCGATTTTTCAAGGTTGTCCGCCAGGTGCAAGCTAAGGACCCAAATCACCGATGGATCTGTGCATGTGAGCCACAACGGAACTTCCCGCTCGAGGGCATCAGCGTCTCGAGCATTTGCGGGCACTCGGCTTGTTTTGAGTGCATGGCTCGGTCCGTGGAACGCAAACAGTGCCCCAGGAAGGACAGTGGATGTGAAAGTCTCGTCCCACAGGCGAGCATTGTCCCAGTAGCTTCCCTGGGAGCTGACTACGATTCCACCACGCCACACGGGGTAAAGCTAGATAGCCTGGTTCGGCTTCTTCAGAACGTCATTCCTGCAAACGAGAAGGTACTTTTGTTCATTCAGTTCCCTGATCTACTGAAGAAGGTTTTCTCGGTCCTTCAGGAAGCAGGTGTGGGCGTCGCACAGCTAGCGGGTACAACGAAAGCCAGATCCAACGAGCTTACACTGTTCCAAAACGAAAATGGTAGCCGTGTCCTCCTTTTAGAAGCCATGTCCGAAACAGCTGCTGGCGCGAACTTGACGGTAGCTAACCATGTCATCTTCCTCTCGCCTCTGGCCACCGTCAACTATCAGCAGTATTCTGCTGCTGAAACACAAGCGATTGGCCGGGTCAGACGCTACGGGCAGAAACGGCATGTCCACATATGGCGATTCGCTGTCCTCGACACGATTGACGTCGAGATTTATGAGGAGCGAAAAAACCCAGTTCGAGGATCGGATTAACATCTTTAACTACTAGTAACGATTTATGCTCGCTTGTGGCACAGACAATGATCTGATCTGTGCTTGACTTAATTTTGTTTTTATTCTTCCCTCTCCACCGCTTCATCTTTTTTCTTCTCCACTTTGGTGCATATACATATGGAAATATTTTGGAGGCATGGTTAGCGTCCAAAGGCGAATAACAGGTTTTGGTACTGGTTCCATTCGGTTTTAGCTATCGTTCATATATTCTGTTTTGTCATGATCTTTCTTTCCCAACTGAGCGTTCCCTGTTCCTTTGGAGTATTCCTTTTCGCATGCACACATGATACCCTCTGCGTTTAGCCTTCCAACTTCATAAGTTTACATGTTAATATTATAAGATGGGGTCTGAGTATCTAGAACGGATAGACAAATTCATATCCGCCAGCATTAACTTAACGCGGTCTTAGCCTAGAGTTGAGGGTATCTACTGTTGCATCAGAAATGTGTTGGTCAAGAATTAACGATTACCGGATGCCATGCTGTAAACTTTGTGATCGTGGGCAGCTTCCTGAACGTGGGCCGTGGTAGGCATATCACATTTTTTTCAAGAAAGTACCCAGCTAAGAAATGCCGACGGCGATAAAAAAAAAACTCAATGTCGGCAGACGGCACAGCTTTCAGGTGGGTTTTTTGTCAGAGCTACCCAATAGCCGCGTAGGAATGGCGAAGAGATATCTATTTTTTTTCAGCTAGTTAACCGTTACCTTCCGCGATATCCCTCCTATCAAATTCTATGCATCCAAGAGCATCCAAGCCCGGTTGTCGGATTTGCACAAATGGCCAAGCTGCATTCTTTTTGGCTGTTGACGCATCTAATAGTCGAGCAAACAATAGGATATATGAGCTGAGCTGAGGGATTTAGGTAATAATTGGATGGAGAAAAATCCGAAAGCTTAATATCGTGCTGCAGGGTGGGTTTACAATAGCCTTTATAGCAGCTCTGGCAGCTTAGGTGGAACTTGGCATCATTCATCCTTAGCTATTAGAGAGCTATCAGAGCTATCAGAGCTCGAGCGGGGGGGTTTAACTACAATTACGCCATAAGTTTCACGAGTAAAGGGAAATATTCCAAGTGAGACGCCTCCCAGCTCATCGATTGCATAAATTTCGGATGCAAGTTTGCCAGCTCCGGGGACTTGGAAGATGCAGGTTTGAAAGAGAGCAAAAAACCAAGGCACCTGCAGCATTATAACAGGTTGATATATCAGAACCGAACCTGAGGGATCCCATTTACCCACAAGACCACCATTTACCGAGCGCCCGCACCAGCAAGTCGGTAATTGGACTAACTGCCTCAGCCAATAACCGTACCTCTGTCTCGTTCTGAAACTTGGTTGAGTTCGGGGTGGAAAGTATGATAGGAGGTAAGGTAAATCCGGATGTCCGTTCCCAGCGGTTTGGCCTTGGGACTCGAGCTTGGAAGCCTTGGGAATTGGGAGAAGTACCCGCCTGTAGCTCGCAAGCAGTTTTTTTTTTCGTGCAGGGGCCATTTAGAAGCGGGGAGCTGGATATACATATACGTTGTTTGCCGATGCACCATACACATACATTGCAGCGAGATGAGCAAGGGCAGGTAACATCTCATCAGGGCTATCTCGAATGCTGCGTGTTCCTTTGGAATTTTTAGGGCATTGATGCCGAAGTAAAGCCAATTGTAAGTTCTTACTTGCATATAATCCTAGATAAAGATTCCACCAGAGGCGTACTTGGGCGCCATGGTGCTTGCCTAACTGTGGGAAAAAAAAGACCAGATTTCTTAAAGTTCAAGCAATCAGATGCATAGAATTCGATGAACCATGTCATCGGCACCCGATTCAATCCTATATCCATGCGCGTGCTCCATTGCCCTTGCTGTAACCATTGGTAATAATGGTAGCTTTGGAGCTATCGGAGATGCGACTTAGGAGGGCGATATAAAGTTGCGGGGAAGAAGAGGAGAAAGAGAAATAAGTTCTATATCAACTTCGGCGCGTCTCCTGGAACTCGATTGAGCAACGATTGCACAAATAACTACACTTCATCCCTGATAGATTTACGCCCTCTCTGTCATCCCATTCATTTCAACTTTACCAACCAGTTATCATACCTGGCCACCTCCAAGGCCTCCGGTGTTCGAGTGTTCTATTCAGAAACAGCTCCTTACGTCGCCTTGTCTTGGGATCTTAGCTCCAATCACGGCGGAATTGCATACTCGTGTATCATTACCCGCATCCAGCTTGAATATTCACCGCACAATCTTCAAAATCATCTATCAAAATGATTGACGAAGCTACCGCAAAGGCCAAATACTGGGTCGAGGAGCCACCTATCCATGCCCATCCGGATGCCGTCTCTCTCATCCAACATCACCGCCCTGAACTTCAAGATGCCGAAGCCATTATTCCCATCCTAAAGGACATCCGACTCAAAGCTTGGAAGATCAAATACTACCCATGCGTTGGACTGTGGCATTTCTTCAAATTTGGGATGACAGAGATGTCAATCTACCCGGAAATTATCGAGAGGCTGAAGCAAGGACAGCAAATTCTTGATATGGGATGTTTCATGGGATTCGACGGAAGGAAGCTGGTTGTCGATGGTGCCCCAAGCGAAGGGATCACGAATATGGACCTGGAGGATAGATGGTTTCCGTTATCTTATGAATTATTCAAAGATGAGGATCGGTTTAAAGGAGAGTTCTTTGGAGGATGTGACATCAATGACGAAGACCTTTTTGGAGAAGGATCGATCCATCGACATAGATATGACATGATCTATATCGGATACTTTATCCACCTCTTCCCGCCGAACAAACAGGCACATATTATCAACAGCTTGGTGCAGATGCTCAAACCGGTTCCCGGATCGATGATTTTTGGAAACACGGCCGGAACTGCAAAGGAAAATGGCTATAGAATGAAGGCAGATTTCGCGCCACCTGTCCGAAACGAAAAAGGAGAAATGGAGAGGCCGGATTTCGTCTTTCATTCAACAAAGACCATTGTGGATTTGATGTCTGAGGCAGTCAAAGAAGAGAAGGATGAAGAATGGGAATTCGTGGCTAACAAAGCTGTTTTTGACACAGATACTTCTCCAACAAAGACCTTTGCGCTGCATTTCAAGGATGCAGAGATTGTGGAGGTTAATTTTTACATGAAGAGGAAGTGATTGGTCCATTCGGCTTTGCCGAAACCTACGACAGGACCACCCGACACCCGAGCAAAATCTACTTTCGGAGCTCTTATCTCATGAATACTGTGATTGCGCTAGCAATCTCGACGATGGACACGATAGAAACGATAGACTACAAAGAAACAATGCATCCTGGCTAGAACCATAGAGCACGATCCAAGAGGACTAGTAAGAATAGTGGTCAAGACAGATTCCTGTACATAAGTACTATGCCGTATAAAGTCCAATAAACACGCACAAAATAAGGATTACTCAACTTTGTCTACACTCATTCGAGGTCAAGGTGTGCAATTACGTTAACTTGACGCGGTTTGTCAGCGTCGACTCCCTGAGCTGCATGCATAATATCGCTCATTAAGATCCAAGCAGGGTGCTGACACCTTCGAGCACAGCAACTTTATGCGGGTCGGAAAATCCGCGAGTCCACGAGCGAAGGAAGCTAAGTCCAGAAAAGGCTTTATCGGAGGGTTCTTGTCTCCGGGTGCTCCGCGAACAGCCCTGCTGGAAAGTAGTGCCGGGTCGGTAGCTTCAAAGCCCGGCCACCGTTTGCTTGCTTGCCTCGAGCTCGCACCAAAACTAAAAAGCACCGCTGCGGTTCCAGAACACACCGCTCCACCCTTTTTTTTCGTCCGACAAACTCCACCAAGCCAATGAAGTAATGATGCTCCGGAGGTATCAAGTAAAACCGTCCCCGAAGGTTCGAGCTTGTGATCGTGATGGTGGTTTAGTCCATAGATATAAGATCACAATGAATCCATTCCTGTGTCCAAATTAATCATCATTCCTCACACAGCTGAATAAGCGTAAGCTCAACGGTATCGAGATATCAGTTACAGAGTTCTTAAAAAAGGTTTCCGTCCAAGCTTCTGATGCCAGGATTCGGCTTCCAAGTGCAGACATTTGCATACATACTCCCGGAAGTGGAAAACAATAAATTCTTAAACGTGGGTCATCACGGATCCAATACCTGGGAAAGGGCTATGAATAGTCAAGCTAACGCTGCTTTTTTTTTTTTTTGATCTTGCAGTGAACTCCGAAATTTTTTGTGCGTGTGACTCGTTCCGCGATAATTTTCCGGTCGGTCGGCTATTCAAGGTCCCGGTCGCAGTCTTCACGATCCCCGAATTTACGTATACCAAGGCTCACGATCACGGCCTCAATACAATATATTATTCTTGACGATTCCCTCGGTCGCGCTTGACCTCAATAAGTTCCTTACGCATAAAACTTCATCATAAAAATCGTCACCAATATATCATCTATATCAAAGAAAAAATATGGATATCTCAGAGAAGAAGGACCCAAAGTCCATCCTTCCCGTGGATGACAGCTTCACGCCACCACGAATACTTATCTTGTGTCCAGACAAGACGCTAGCGCCAATGGCTGCTGCGGAACCCTGGTACATCTTCAAAGAAGCTGGTAAGTAATTCGGATAGGTACCCAGTACCCACTTTTTAGGTAGACGTCGATGCTAATACACTCGACCCGCAGGTTGCGTCATTGAATTCGCTACCGAAAATGGCGATGTCCCCAAAGCCGACCAGCGCATGCTGGAACGGTCCGCCTTTCGCGACATTATGGTGAGCCTAGACCGATATAATTTTGGGTTATATATATTTAGACTAGTGTCTAATCAAAGCCTGTGTTTATAGGGCGCGACATTAGATAATATCGAAACATTTTACACGATGGCTGGATCGGACGAATACCTGAACCCTCGAGCTTGGTCCGATGCCAGCTTCTCATTACTGCCATACGATGCCATCTACCTGACAACAGGATTCGACACAAGGATGCGACAGTTTGTTGAGTCCGAGTCACTTCACAAACTCTTAGCCGCCTACTTCCCTTTGACAAAGCGAAGACGGACGGTTCAGCGGGCACAGACACTATCTGACAAGCTGAAGAGAAGGTCAGCAGTGATCCAAGACGACGGCTGTATGCCAAAGACCATCAGTGAGAAGCATGAGGATGAGCTCATTCACCTTGAGGGCCCTAGGAAGGTTGTGGGTGCTATGGGGAAGGGTGTTCTAGCTCTGTCGATGTCCATGGTTGTCGACAACTTGACACCCGAAGAAAGGAAGAGCGCCGAGGAGGAATGTGCAGTCCGAGTCGGCGCCTACCAAGAGAAGAAGAAGAGAGATGCTGAAGAGGCACAAAGGATGAAGCTACACCGACGCTCCTCGTCGCTAGCTAGAATGACTAAAGCCTTGCCACTCCAGCGATCGGCGACGACCGGTTCACTTTTCAAGTCGTCGCGAAAAGAAAAGGACAACCGCCCTACACCGCCCACCCTCCGCTCCGTCATCCACGATGTTGAAACCACTACCACCCCGTCGTGGATGGAAAACCTGGGCACAACGGTTTCCGCCATGAGCGGTTTCAAGAATATGTTCAAAACATATACGAAGAGCACACAAGAGCAAGTCGTCTCCGCTCTCGGAAGCCCGACACTCTATCACGCGGGACCCCCAAATAAGAAGCCATTCACCCACTCCGCATCCACCCACCACTACGTTTCTGCAAGGTACCCACCCGAGAGCACGTTGGCCGCCCTACACGTGCTTGAGGAGATTTCCATCGCGAGGGTAGAGTGGGGCAAGTCGCGGGTGTAAGTGGTGTGATAAGCGACAGGGTGAGCGCAAGCGATACGATTTACGATACGAAATACATATAATATGCTAGGCAAGGTTATCCAGGCAAAAGGCTGAGCTCCTTTCTTTTCACTTGCGAACAATAGTAATAATCTTTTATTTACGATGGAGTTTTTGTTTTCCCTCTCTTCTCAACGAAGTTGATGGATGCCATTTGGAATGGCAATTTAGAGCAGTATAGGGTGGGTCGGAGTTCTTGTAGATTGTCAAAATTTTATTGGAGTTGGGCGATAATATTCTTTGTACATATTTTACCAAAGTACCGGTGGCCAAGCCTGGATATATTCATTCTCACCGTTATAATAATCCGTTATGTGAAGATCACGAGCATATACGAATACAAGACCTTCGTCCCGGTTTCAGAGCATCGTAGGAATCCGAATTTATTCAATTTATCATCTGCACAGTGGGGCAAACGGATAATCCGAAAGTTGAGTAATTGCGGCACGGTATTTCGTCAAAAAAAACGTGGTGTGGATGGGGGTTGAAAATGCGTGCGTGGTGCGTGGTATCTGCGTGTTAATATCAAGCCACATCGTATCAGGGATCCACTTTAAGGCAAATGCATAGTTCGACGGCATTAATCACCTTTTAGGCGATATTCTGTCGACACAATTCGCTGGATATTATTTTGATGGGGAGGGGAAGAAACAGTCGCAAGGATTCCTGGGCGGTTCTTAGAGCTTATTCTGAGGAGGCTTGGTTTCAAATGTCGAGCCCGTTGAGGTGGTATTTAGGATGACATGGCGTGATAAGTAGATGTTTTGATTGACTGAGCGTCTGCGCCGCCTAGGAAGACGGGCAATGTTGCTTGGTCGCAGCAAGCTGTTAGTATTGCGGTCCCGCGCGAGCAGCTGCGCAGGCGTTGGCGATTGGATATGTATGTAAGGGGATGATATGGCAAAGCGAACTGTGTGATACAGTGGCACAGCCAGGGCGTTTCGAAAACGTGGGTTTCAAGCGTTTATCCGGTTTGTACCCTGATATTCTGTCCCTACACACTTTGCCAGAGTAAACCACCATATTGCTATGAGTGGGGGGTTTCTGCCTCGGAAAAGGCGGTTCCGAGAAAAAGGTGACACCCGCGCGCGGTTTGAGTTTTGTGGTGAAGGTCTGGTGGTGTCAGCTTTGCATAGTTGGGATGGAATCTTTCCCTAGACGTGGTCAATGTTAACTTCTGCATGTGCCAGGCTCTGGGACGGACTTGCAATTCGTATCAGATCTGTGCAGCTATGGGATTTTTTTTTAGTAATCGGAAATCGCAACAAAGTATCGAATTGAAAAGAGTCAGCTGATAGAAATGTCTCCGATCCAAACTGGTTTTGAATGCAAATGGCTCGTTGGCGTCTGTAGGTGAAATCGATATCATGGATCCTTGATGCACAACAATGTATGTCTTACAAGGCGCGAGGTTTGAGCGCGGGCTGGGTAACTACGTGTGTGGATGCTCTCGGGGAGTATTGTGCATTTAGGCATTTTGATTACGGACGGATCGACCGGAGAATGATGCACTATACACCATATCACTCTAAGATTCGACGCTGGCTTGGCCATACTGCATATCCGAGGAAATATTAGAAATCGATATCGCCATGAAAACATCAACATCCTCGAACTGCTGATATCTCGATGCTATCCTGGTGACGGAAGACTTCGGTCCTCCATTTAGATGAAGACTCATGCTCACAGCCTGTACCGTGCATCAAAGCGGATTACTTGCATGACCGTATGCATTTAATATATTTAGATACCGGAAAGGCAAGGATAGCCGGACTACCAAGCCCAGACGGCTATACTCGGTGCGCCTGGGTTGATGTATTATATACATAACGTATGTTGGAATAAATTAGGGTCTGACAGTTAAATTTCATACTATTGCATATAGATTTATAAATCGCATTTTTATATTTGAAGTGCATAAACCGATACGAGGATCAGGCATCATTCAGCCCGTGGTGTTCGGGCCGGCAATTGATTGAAGTTGTGAGAACGCCATAGGCGCACATAGCGATAGGAAATTTCCAGTGTGAGGTCATCTGCGCCCCGGTTCTGTCTTTCCGGTTCGTAATTACCGTCAAAAGCGAATGCGATAGTTGAGAAACCGGTTCCCGAATCGTATTGCACCCGAATGTCGATGGTACTCGCTCTTTCGTATTTCTCATTTCGCTTCGCGTGTCAGTCATCTGGAAAGCAACGGGATATATATCCGGGGTATGCATAAATCCGTAAATTTGTGTTAATTTTCCGAGTCAATATTACATAGCGGTGGTTTGCCGCTCCTTCCCGTACAATTGTACCAACGGGAACCACATTCCTTGGAAACCGGGGCCTGAGCCCATGATTGGGTATCATTTTCCAGGCCAGGCACTTGCGATATGATCGGGTTTGAATGCATCGCGAATATGTCTTACTCTTCAGTTCTTTGACTAATACTTTTTTCTTATAGGTTTATTTCTCAATATTCCCTCAACTGAAATGCCACTTTAGTGCGGCAGCCCAACTTCACATGATGTTCGGAAGTCTATGTCAATGCCACCGCGTGAACGCTTGCATGATGCAATGCATCGGAAAGCTTACGGGTTCTGTAACACCCTCTCTTGGATTTTTTAAGGCGGTGTTCGAGGTACTAAGCATACTCTATAGAATAAACTTCGATTCTTTAGTGGACGAAAGTGATGCAAGTTGCATGACGGTGACAGGGGTGTGAATTAAGAAACAAGGTTTGTGAAGCATAAAAGATGATCCGCTCTGCATTCCAACTAAGGAACAAGGTGTCTGTGTGATGTTTAATTCCGCGGGTATAGTTATTTGTAGAAGCAAATTTGGGATATGACAAAAACTCTGTTTTTTGTGTCACCGTGGCAGTGTGCGTACGTATGACCTTATACCGTGCATGGCCGCCGGGAAGGAATTATATTGTGAGAGTATTCAACTGGAGGTTGTGGATTCCAGAAACCCGCGTATCTAGCAGTGATTGGGAGAGAGGCAAATATAGTTCCCGTGTAACAAGCGGAACTGGAATGCACGTGGACGGAATGTTACTATACCTCGTGGATTCAGGTAATGGCATAGATATTCTAGCGTTTGTGTTTACGAAAACGGCCATGTGCTAAACACGACGCTAACTGTCTGCGTTGAGGCTGTTGGAATTCGAACACATGAGGTTGACGGTTTTGATACAAGCCTGCCGATCTGGGGTACCTAATGCCCCATTCAGTCTAACACTTCAATTGCATTGACACACAACGTTCCTGGCGCTAAGTAAGACCTAAAGCGCCATTCACGAGGAATACATAAACTTCGAAATGCACCATCGCAGATAGGACGTCCCGTTCCGAAATATCCCTGAGGGGACAGCGTCATGAGTAATGGCTCAGTCATCTAGCATTTTATCTTTAACTTTCTCTGAAAAGTCAATGAGTTTTAATGGAGATACTCTAACTTTCGACGGGATCTCCGTCGTAATTCCCGTTAATGTAGATTGTGTCGAAGGTTCGCACAGACACTAACGTAGGAACTAGTGAATTCATATGGGCTAGTGGAAAGTATAATTTAAGTAGCGGGGCACGGTCAACTACCGCTAGGAGCTCAAGGTTCTAAGAGATGGAGAGACTGCGTAAAAGCTTGGAAAGTTACGGATGTTTGGGGCGACGAGATTGAGAGTATAGATCATAGCGTCGAGAAATTCGGGGCGACGTCGGTACGACCGAGACAAGTGGGACATTGTTGTATTTTCAGGAGGCTTGTGTTGGTAGAAGTGCCGACGGCCCTGGTCCTTCCTGCACACAAAACCCGGTGCGTCCGAGTTTTGCGCACTCCCAAGACATGATTTCCCAGGAGGTGTATCAGTGGTTTTGGTGATAAAGGGGCCATCGAATCAATGCTTTGTCTGTCTCCATAACTAATACCTGGTGGCTTGTTTAAAAACAAAAAAAAAAATTCTATAGTGTTCTCTTACTATAACTCTGTCTCATAGAAAACAGCGTGATAATCTGGAGAGGCAGTGGAGCCACTTCTGTATCCGTCTCACGTATACGATCCCGAGGGTGAGGTCCTGGGACCGACGAGTCGACCAAAGTGCATCTTGGCCAAGGAGCCCAGGGCCCACGATTGGCCCTTGGTCAACCTAGCTTGCAAACACAGAATTCGGCCTAGGCCGTGCCGGGTTAGCGTAGTCGATATAAAAGGCTTGGCTTGGCGATCTTAAGGGCTGCGAGTCTATCTAGATCGGAGTCAAAGCTAACCGCGAGATATTTCGTCCTGGTCACATTTTTGTGGGTATTTCGACTGTATTAGGTCCTATCAAATGTCGAGAAAAACAATAAAAGAGAGGTCAGGAAGCGGAAAATGTGATGGCGGTTGAAAGAAACTCGAATTTCGCCCAGACCAATCTCCACGCATGACGCACTATTAGGAAAGAACGTCTCATGGTATTGGGATCTAATTTGTTGCCGAGTTACTCCTCAAAACGTAAATGATTGGCAGTAATTAAAGCTAGCGGGGGCTAATCCTTGCACACTTGAAGTATTTCTAGCACATTATGATAATCGACCGTTCGGGACCTTTGAAAGAGAGAACTTTATTGAGCCCAGCGAAGAGGTTCATGATACTCGAGCGAGATCTTGGGAAATTTAGCCGTCTAAGCTCCTTCTTTCAAATGGTAGCCTGATACATGCTATGTCATGAGTGGGGGAAGATGTGGATAAATTGTGCAGAAATTTGTTTCTTGGACGAAAGTATCGATGGCATGATTAATACCTATCTATATGTATAGCTGGGCTAAGGCGAGGCCAAGGGCGAGAGTAGAGGACCTCGAGCCCCACCATCGGTAATGAAAATTGTACGATTGTTTTGGTGTGGCTCTTCAAAGTTGTGCACGAGCCGTTGCACATGAGATCAGAACTGAGACCTTGTATTGGAATTTCGCGCTAGAGGAATGGATAGATCTTGGCTCTCTAAGACGAATAGAGTTTTGTCAACTCATTAGCGGCCGGCGGCATCGGTCCTTCTCGACGGAAAGCTTCCTTTCCTTTTGCCGCCCACGTGGAATCTAATGCAGCCATCGATGGGCTGTTCTTGATTTCAAAACTTGTGGGAAGACGTCTCAAACATCTATCACGACCCGAGAGCCGTATCTCAGGCTGATAAGTGCGAGTGTGAACTTTTAGTTTGAAGAGTTTCCAACCGCTATCATTGATAAACCTGGCTTATAAGATTATTATAATTATTGAATGCCATTAAGCGTTTATCGCAGCCGATTTCCCTTCGAGTAGGCCAAGAGCTGACAAGTTTCAGGAGGCGACGCCCACCGCCTTTAACTTCTCATCTGAGATTCCATCTGCAGCTTGCATTTCGAGGCATGTGGAGATCAGTGACAAAGGTCGGTTTTCTGTGTTCCAAGTGTGATATGATCCACCGATGTCGCATTCAGCGAAGTGGTAGTTTCCCGTGCTGGCGGGTTGGTGTCCAGTGGACTGGTTCGTGGATTCACGAGGCTTGCTATTGGACCCGTTCCAGACATGACACAGAGCGGAATTGTTACCGACATATTATTATGTATGCGTATTATCGTCGTCGAGTCTTCGTTCGAGACAGGAAAGTGGAGAGACCAGAGACAGCTGGTGATTTGAATTCACGACGGTCTTGGCATTATTGAGAGGTCTGTTCTTTTTGCGTTGACGAGATCAGACTCCCCTGATCCAAACAACAACCACCAAGCAAGCCATCGAGGCAGGGAAATAACGCCTTCGAACGCACCACAGTTGTCTCCGCAAAAAGAATCGTCTTATGCCGAAATTTTTTCAAGCACGGACAAGATTCCTGATACCGAGAGAACCATCTTTTTATGTATGTATGATGGTCAGGGCGCATCGAACATCATGCGGAGATTTAAGCCACTGACATCAGAATTAGACTGCCATTCGCCCTCTTTTAGCCTTTGGCAAAACAGCTTCTCGTTGACGGAGATAGTGCCATGATGATTATTCATGCAGCCTACCCTTGAGGATTCAAAGAACAATGGAGAGGAGGAGATTTCAGCTACCGACGGCTCTTGAGTAACCAGGATACTGAAACTTGGCAGGAACATTTGGGTTAAGCCTTCTGCAATTAAACCTGCCATTTTTGGAAACTTGGAGCAGTGGCGGACCAAACTGTCGGGACCCACCGGCCGTCTTGCTGGGATTATACCAGATGCTGGGATCTAAGGCATTCATTTCGCGGCCCTTTATTACCGTCCATACAAATTCGGGACCTCGACAGCGCCTCGAACGCCATGCTTATCACAACGAGACAAACATTGTAGCGTCGAAGGCGCATGTATCAATATAGTGTCATTCGCCAAAGATCGTGCAATTTCCAGGAGTTTGAAGTTACCAGGGAACTTCGCTCCTTATGTACCATTGTATCGGATACTGGCTGCTTTCAAACACCGGCAGAAATCCTTGGACATGGCCCTGCATGCGAGTCGTGAGATTGGGAATAGTGCCCTACTTTCGTACTGTCCCACTGTTTTGGGACTGTCCTCTTGGGGTTGAGTTTGGTCCTCCAAGCGGGGCTTCGGGATATTCGATAGTCGACGGACGCTATCTAGGTTTTTTTTTTTTTTTTTTTTTTTTTTTTTCAACATAGGTCAGAAGGAAAACGGCGTTGCTACCGTTGAAGCCCAACTGCCAGTAACGGCTCGTCCTCATCTAACGAGGTTTTACAAAAAAGAGATACCGTTAGACAGACCAGCGATCGAAACGCAATCATTGAGACCACCCCACTTGCTCTTGAGAGATGGAAGAACAACCCCTCAGCCAAGAATATCCCGTTCCCAACTACTAATCCCCCAGGATCGTCTGAGCCAACGCCTTGGCCAACCTGAAGTTAATGGGTGCCATTATTGACGCATCAGCTAGGGCAAATGTCATGAGAGGATGTGCATCACGCTGTTCCTTCTGCTCATGGTTAGTTTTAAATATGCTGACGAAGATGTTGCTAACCTATTTTGACCAGAGGGATTTCATAGATAGACAACGGCACGATCAATAATGAGCTCTCGATGCAATTCCAACAATTTGCGAGTGGGTAGAGCTAGCGCCGCTTGGCATAGAAACGAAGGCTCGGGGCCATTTACCGAGGAGTTCCCCTCGGCACAGAAGAGGTCCTGCCAGAAGCACGATGACCACACACAGAAAAAAAAAAACTGTCGTCGAGGTCGCAACGCATCAGGCATTCTAGACTTTCAAACTGCAGGAAAACAGCTGGAAGATACTAGCTGTCTGGGAGTGAGGAAGGAGTGCATGTACCCACTAGGTACAGTGCAAATAATTTATGTACCAGGATTCCGAGGGAGAGCATGGTCACCTGAACTGTTTCCATTGGGTACTTCCTTCTATATGCAAAAAGAAACAAATCTCCCGTCGCGAGTAGTGCTTGCATGAGGGAAACGGGAAATGTCCACCACTGCATGATTTCTGATGCCTTTTGTAGCCATCAGGAAGCTCACCTTTCGCGAATTCGGGGTCTTCAAAATCATCGTTTGTCGCCCAGATCAACGGCTGAGCAAAACTCTTTTGCAGTTTCGTTTGGTTTCGTGGAACAAGCATTAGAAGCCAAGCAGGAGCCTCCGTGATACAGGAAGACTCCGCCAGAGCAGGCTACTGTCCTCGTACGGGACCCAAGAGAGCGCAAAATAGTGGTGGATCTGCTAGGTCCTTGGCACACTAGCCTTCTGGTCTGAGAGAGAAACAACAGCATTCAGCCTGGATGCATGGTGTGAGCGAACAGGGGTGCTTTTTCCACCCATCGAACGGGCCAGCGCTCGAGGTTATGCTCGAGGGGCTTGGGGGAAAAGGGAAAAAAAAAAAAAAAAAAAAAAGGACTTTCTCGTGCTCTCTTGCAGGTGGGCCTCAATATCTCGTTACAGCGAATTCTTCCCCACTAACAAACGAGCAGGGAACATGGAGTGGCCTTCAATCTAAACGAGGAGCCCAAAAGAAATCGTAAAAGCGCGGTTGGAGGAGGCAGTTCAGAAGAAGAAAAAGAAGAAAAGAACGGAAGTGCTTCTTTGAGTGGGAGAAATTGAAGAAAGCCTCTTCCCTGTGTGTGTTTAGACATCATTCTGCTGATTCACCTGCTCACCTCTCGCCAGTCAAGGTCGGACCTTGAGTTTTATTCCTCTTGCTTCCGATAACTTACGACGAACACCAGTTTTTTAATCGCATCGTCTACAGGAACAAGAATAAGAAAAGAAAAGAAAAGAAAAGAAAAGAAAAAAAAGAAGAAGAAGAAGAAGAAGAAGAAGACAGGAAAAACTACCTGGGAAGGACCCGAGGTACCCCTAGATACCCATTGGACCCATCGATACCAGCCAAGGAACTGGATACCTCTTCTCTGTACCGTAAATCACCCGTGGGAGGGGCAATGTCCATGTAGCATATTGGAAAGCACCCGACGCCTGATGGTGATGAGATATTATTCCACGCACCTGGATGAGAAACATAGCACACATACGGTTATTTCGGACACCTATCACGGAGACCATAGCGACGTAAGGCCACTTTTTTTTCTTCTGCGATCCCTTCCTCTTCGTGTTTCTTGACCGAAACGCCAAAATGCTAACCGGACAGGAAGAATAACAGAGCAAGGGGACTGAAGCTCATGATAGACCAGAATCCTTGGGCTCGACGATCTTGATACTCCACGATGGCGTCGACTACAACTTCTTACCCTCCAAACCCACCTCCTCAGCACGACCCTGCCTTCCAACCAATTAACAACAATTTTCACCCAGAACCTCACCGGGAATTTCCTCCACGTGCTCGTGTGGATTCCTGGCATGATTCTGCGCCGGGTCCCAGGAATCTCACAAATGGTGCGCCCCAACTACCCAGAACATTTTATATCACCTCAACACAACCACCTCTTTTTACGAGGCCTTCCTGCCTTCCTCAGACATTAGCTCAATTTCGGGTTAACACTAGTGGACTAATGCTCGTTTTTATTTTTATATGGTATAGGCCCGGCTCCATCAGAATCTAACTTACCTCCTCCAATCCATGCAAGACCACCGTCCCATCCAACAAGTCGACGGCCGTCGTTGGCTATAGAAACAGCTGCTTCGACCGATATCGACAAGCAGCCTCCATCGGTTCAACCATATTTAGGATCCGAGAAGCAACCTTCACCACATGCACCTGCGGCGACGGGCCCACCTCCAATGCAGCATCGGCCTACGACTGTTCCGCCTGTGGTGACGGCAAAGCGAGAACAGAATCTCCAACATCTACCCCCTCAAACTGCACCAACCTCGCCTTCTGCACCTTTGCAGTACTCGCATCATCACCCTCCACCTTTGCAACCGTCTCAACCGCAACATCCTCACGGACCCCCGCCGACATCGCACCCGCAAGGCGCCTTTGCACCTTTACAACCTTTCCCCCCAACAGGCCCGCCTCCTGGGCCTCCTCCTCCCCAAATGATAGCTCCAGGACCACCTGCGGTGCAACCGCAAACCTATCATCACCATTCCGCGCCCCCTCACATGACTCCCTATCCCGGCCCTCCGAATAATAGGAGACTCAGCGCGGCTACTGGTATACCTGAATCGGATGAAATGAGTCCAATGACGGGTACATTTCCCTACCATATGGCAACTGGTACATCTTTCCCGCCGAGACGGAAAGCTGTCAGAGCAGCTCAGGTTAGTATTTCGTTATGCTGATATGCATCGCCAGCAAAACTTAATTGTTTTTGAACACTAACAATGGGAATTTCAAGGCCTGCGATGCATGTCGGACGCGGAAAGCCAAATGTGACGAGGGGAGGCCTGCGTGCACATTTTGCAAAGACAACAACACCCCTTGTGTGTATAGAGAAGTTCCTCCGCCGAAGTAAGCCTTCTTTAAATCTTCGAATAGGTGGCATTTAGGTTGCTCATCCATGCTGCATATCTAGACAAGACAGAACTATGATTCTGATACAAGAACGGGTTTCGAACATCGAATCACTTATGATGAAGCAACAAGCCGATTCGACAGTAGTGAATCTACTGAAGAAGATATTAGGCGTTGTCTCGTCGAAAACCGAAGAGGATGGCCAATTACGGAACCTCTCAGGAACATCTTCCCCAGAAGGTGCTGAGGTTCAAGACCCCTCTTCGTTACAGCTCCAAAGTGGCCAAGTAGTCCCTCAGACTGCAACGTACCCTGTGTCAATTCCTGCACCGCCATCTCAAGTGCAGACGCCAACGCAGGCTCCAGCGAATTTCGCCGTCCCAGCCACGACGACGGGAATATCCGCACCAGCCGACGACCCTAAGGAGGATGACAACTTTATAACAATCCCTCATAAACATAACACGGCGGCCCATAAGCTTTTACGGTGGAAAACTATCAGAGACCTTCTTGATAAGAGATACCCTGATAATTATGTTATGGATGAAGAGATCAGGCGAGGCTCGCTGAAAATACGAGGAAGAGGGGAAGGTGACCCGACCTTGGATATGGATATTCAGGATGATGGTCCCGATGAGGTACAGAATGGCGAATATTATCCGGGGCTTAATGGCGTCCATCCTCTAAAGGGTGCCGGTGGCAGATTAGGAAAAGGTCAAAGAGAAACCTTACGGCTGGATATGGAGACTTGCACGGGTTTGCTCCGTAGCTTTCTCGATAACATTTATATCCTGCATCCCTTTTTGAACGAGGAACCATTATCTCAAATGGTTGAAATCTTTTCACGAACCCATGGCGGGGTTGTGGAGTCGCTTCCAGAAGATCCATCCCTGGTTCCGATTCAGGCAATCAGCCCCGAGAATTCTTTTGCTTCGATTGGCTCCTCGGCGATGCTTGATAGGAGTCAATATCCTGGGATTAACCAATTCCAGCACCCGTCTTATGTAGCTCCGCCTCCGCCTCCCCCTCAGCAAGCCAAAGCTGGATCAAAAAGGAAGCGGGACTCGCAAGTTCAACCTGGCCCACCTCCATTTACTCAAGGCGAGCCTCGTAGCTTTTATCGCCAGGCAGCCCCGCAGAACTACACACCTCAACGAATCCCGGCTACTCTTCAGTCAGCGATTGTCTTACTCGTCCTCGCTCTAGGCGCCATAGTGAATCACAAAACACCAGTCCCAGGGCCATTGCCTCCAAACCCTCCGCCGCCACCAACCAATCTCAACTATGGGTTGCCTGACCAATTTCAACATCCGCCACCACCAAACCAACCTCCTCCTCCTCCAGGATATCAATCTGTTGACGCAGGCCTGCAGAACATTGACGTTATTCCAGGCCTGGCGTATTGTGAGAAGGCGCTTCAAATCTTAGCACTACATCAGGGGCGAAGCGAAGTTGAGTATGTTCAGGCTTCATTGCTCGCAGGGCTCTATTGGGGCCAACTAGGACGCCCTATGGACAGTTGGAAGTGGATCTCGGCCGCGTGCATGGCCTGTCAGATTATGATCAACCAGTAAGCTTTTATATTCGATGCTATTTTGGTTGGATTTCGTTAACATTTGTTTAGGCGACTACCTCGCGAAGGCCAAGATGACATGCTGCGTGACACTATGGTTCGAACTTTTTGGAGCTGCGTTCAGCTTGAGAGGTATGGAGATAGCCACCCATTTTTCCCTTTTACAACTTTAGCTAACCGGATACAAGCGACCTTCTTGCCGAACTTGACGTCCCCAGAAGTGGTATCACCAGGCTGGAAGGTTCTGAAAACCTACGAATGACATACGGAAACAAGGTCGATAACAACCTCCAAATGTGGCTCTATTTTATGGCACAATACCACATTAGAAAGATTCTGAACCAAGTTCATTCGGAGCTTTATAAAGTTTCAAGTGCAAACTCTCTGAAGACTGCCGGTCTTCTTATGGAAGACCTTGAAGCATGGCGGAGGACACTTCCTCCCCCACTTCAGTGGAAAGACAGTGACCCCCCGGCGGAAGACATCAACGCAGCCCGTCTGCGCGCCAAATACTATGGCGCGAAGTACGTTATCAATCGGCCTTTTGTTGAACATTTTATTCACAACAGAACGTCGAATACCAACCCCGCATTGATAGCTCCCGGGGCTATGACATCACCGGCAATGTCTTTGAGCTCACTTTCTCAAAGCTCCCCTCCAACGTCCGCGCATACACCTATCGGGCTTGACAACCGACGGGGCAGCACAGTAACCGACGAAATTAGAGAAAAGTTTCTCGACCCCTGTAGAACCTGCCTCGAGGCTGCAGTGAAGAGTACATCTGCATTCCACGGATTCGACGCAACCGTAAATCGGCCTATCCTTACCAATATATTTGGCACTGCTCATGCGTATGTGGCTCAGCCCTACTAAAAATATCTGGCCTAAGCCCTAACTAACATCCTTTACTTTTAGACAATTCGGTAACCTACTCGTACTACAGGCTGCATATAAGCACCCTAAACTTAGAGAGTTCGTCAACAGGGCTACACTAGGTGACCTTCTCGACAAAACCATTCGATTCCTTCACACGCTAGCTCCGATTTCGCCCTCTCTTGCTCTGGATGCACAAATATTGGAAGATGCTTCCTCCAAATTAGACTTTATCCCCCACGTATAAGATGTCATCTCGAAGGTGATCGTCTCAAGAAACCACTAGCCAAAGTCAATCCTGATTAATACCGATATCACACCGACTTTCGGAACAACCCGGATTTCACAGTTTATTTCCATTAGATGAGACCTTGCATAGTATACGGAGCATGAACACTGCTTTTCCTTAGCTCGTTTTGAACTTTTCTCTTTTGATTTACCAGAACACTGATTTGTCTGTTGGCCTTTTGATTATAGCATCTGTGTTTTCTTTTAGCTAGCTTCCGCTCCTTTCTTTTCTTTGCATTTTTCTTTTTCCTCTTTTTTTCGGGAGCGATACCTTGATTTGCTAATTTTTACACTTGGATGGGAGGCTATTGTCGATTTTTTGTTGAATTGCCATTTGCAAATCTCATACTAGAGATAGCGCGCAAGGACTGTTTTTTTTTTTTTGAAATCGGCCAGCCTTTTTCGTCCGAGTGTTTTTCATATATCTGCTTGGTTTTAGCACATGCTTTTTTATTTCAAAAGCGATGTCATGATGAGAACTTCCTTCTCTGTTACTCGAGCACTCTAAAGAGCCTGATATCCTTTTGTTTTGCTACTTACTGTACTGGCCTTTTACTTGACCGAAGCCCTCAACTTCACCACCCGACAATTCCCTTTTCCTTTTGTCCCAACCTCTTTGTTCAATCAATACCCAGACACCTACACTCGCCCCCAAAGAACCTTGAAAGGGCAAGGAATCTGTGACTGCTAAATCGTCTATACCCTTTATGAAAGGCTTCAGTCATCGCTACATACCTTCCCTTGACCAACTTCGTTGTCGGATAGGGTAGCGTCTGCTACTTTCTTCCTTTCTTTCTTTTTTCCCGTCTACTTTTACATATGAGTGTCACCTGCTAGTGGTATGCTAGCCCTGCCGCAATCTTCAATACAATATAAACAAGTGCCAATCAATCTAGCAAGCAAGCGAGTGCCTAGATACTTGTTAGCTTGGAAAGAGTTTACTATCACAAAAACTCTATTTTATCCCACTTTGAGTTTAGGATGCATCTAGATGTGAAATACTTTGCGTTGCAGCAAGGTTGACAAGGCGGGCAAGGAGGATACTTTTTCCTTCTCAGCCCGGTGCAAGATGCATGCGCAGCATGTTGGCTTGCTTCTGGTTCCATAGCCCTGGTTCGATCTAACAAGTTTTATATGAGATGAAGCCAGCATTGGGGTGGACAGATCCACCCCATTCATTTGGCGAGCGGATCAAACGGCGCACGAAACGACGACTGCTCCGCGCTTCGCTTCCATAGCCAACTAAATAAAATCGTCTCTGATAGAAATGTTGGTTGAAACTTTTCTCCGAAAACTCGAAATTTTCCACTTATCTTCGGGCAGACAAAACAGACAACGGGCTTGCGCTTGCCTACGCATGCATTTACTCCATATTTTCATACATGTATACGTACTTAATGACATATTTGAGCTTGAGGCCACGGGGGGAAGGAGGAAACGTTATGATCGTCGGTGGAGTGAGTAGAACCGATAGCTCAACTCGACACATCTAGTTTGTAACATCAATACGAAAAAGAGAATCGAATTGAGAGGCCGGTCCCGGTACTTACCGGCCTAGTGAGAGGGCGTTCATCGATAATTGATTATATTAGCCCGGTCAAAGTCCCCACCCCGGACGACTCCAGAGCCCTTCGCCCGCGCGAGCTCGTCGTTTCGAACTCCTAGCCCATTTATACAGCCCCTCAGAGGCAGCATCCCCGGCCATAACTTCGACACTAAAGACTGTTGCCTCCCGGGGTTTGATGAAAAACTAGAGGTCCAACCATGAGTTCAGCGCTAGGAGTCAGAAAATAATGGAAAAAAACGCTCCGTTTATCCCGACTCGATTCCGCTGAACTTTCTTTTCGGCTTTTACCTCCAGCTTGCAACTAGCGACAACATGTGTCGGCGTTCTCCCCATATTTGGTTCGTTCGGTTGGGAAAATTCCATTTTTCTAATCACGATAACTGCTATGCGAGGCAATGCACGCTCGAGCATGGAGGCCACGTTCCCTCCACACATTTGACAAGAATATGCCCGTGCATTTTAATATGTAGTAGAGAAATGGAGGCGTTCCTAAATTCAATCTTACCCCCATGTTACATGGAATCCCACGAAGAAGTCTATGGACTCAACCAACGACGAAACGTGGTTTGCTCGGATAAAGTCAGTGGTCTTCAAACAGAGTCTGTGCAGAGAGGTTACAACAAAATATCAATTAATTTCAGGATTTCTCATTACTAGCTGTGAAATTAAAAAAAAAAAACCGTCATTAACAAGCTAGTGGGGTCAAAGCTGGGCGCTACAAACATCTGGGGCAGATTGTTGCAATGGATACTGAAACCTGCTAAGGGACAGTCGCTGCTGTAAACTTCCAAGAGATGTTAGAGGAATTGCACATTCTTGATGACGTTGTTTTGTCGAGAGAGCAACAAATACCCTGTGAATGCAGGGATAACTTTTTTTCCTTTGGTGTTTAGCTAGTTGTGAGAGAAGCAAACCTGAAGAGAGGTAGGGGTAAAAATACCATGTGCACATGATTAACAAGATCTGTTGCTTCATGCTGCATATCCGGTATTTTGCCTGGAAATACTCGTTACGAAAGACCAGGTTTCAAGGCAAAATCACGTTTCTTTTTTGCAACTAATCGGAATATTCGTTTTTCCTTTTAATGACCCCTGCTACCACGTATGCATCTACATCGACGATAGGATGAATATGGCATGATCTGAATAGCCTCGTTTCGTGCATATTAATGACAATTGCGATATTAATGTCCCATATACACTAAAACATATTGCAGTGGAGACGAACGAGCAAACGTCCACAAAGTCTCCATCCCTAGAAGGTTTTCTCTTACCAACTAGCTACTCGATATCAAAGCTCGACGGTAGACACTAAGGATAAATGCACCGGATTCAGCCGAAGCCATCGGTGTTTTTACCATTGCGTGGCATTATAAACCAAGATTGAACCAAATCCCGCCATAACTGTGGTCTCATGCAAGAAAAAGGTCCAATTTAGTCCAGTTACGAACTGGCCCGGTTTTGCAAAAAGGAGAGACAGTGAGAATATATGCATGTCGCACAGATCATGCATGGACCAGGCCAGGCTCTATTAGCCATCCTAGTGTTCTTCGGAGTGGGTGGTGGAAAGTCCATGTGACCTCATACCCCTCTGTTGATTGCCCCAAGGCTCTCGTTTTCCGTCCTATTAACGCATGGTGGGGCATGGATCGATATCAAGCGGCCCTTCAATTTCATGAGCAACGGCCGCCGCCGTTGTGAGGCTTTGTGTTCTGTTGGAGTTTTATTAGCCTTTGTGCGAGCATTCGTTCTGATCTTCCGTGGAAGCCGGTTGATACCAGAAATCTAGGTGACACTAGTGTAACGAAAAAAAGAACAGACGATGTCTAGAGTTGCATTACAAGTTTTCTACCAACATCTCACTACCTCAGCAACCGTCATCTAGATGGTAGTTGTTCGCTCTCCAAGGATATTCATAGTTGGTAGATGTGGTGAGTTCCAAATATGGGTATAACTATGTTATTAAAATTGCCTTTGTGTTACCCCAGAACGGCTTACGCATAGAGATAAGAGTGGAAATGGATATGAAACGAGGCTGGGCCCACCATGGATGGAGCTCTCACGTATCTGATGTTTTCATAAGATATTATGTTCATAAAATTGGTCAATATTTTGGTAATATGGAATGGTATTATGTTTTGTAAGACTAGATGCATGGAAGCTTCGAATTCGTATTCGCTCGAACGGAGTACAGTATTATATTCCAAAAAAGAAGTTTTTTTGTCGACCTTGAGATTCCGCGACCGGTCGACCTTTCTAACAGCTGTCCAAGGAAATTCGTACACGAAGAATAATGTGAGATAGAATGCCGGCAGAAAAGGATAACGGATTACGAAAGGAAAATATGCATTGATAAAGGATACGCACCCAGGATATTAAACTTTGCAAAATAAAGAAAATAACGAATAACAGGAAGACCATAGAAGAGGAAAAGCATGAAGTCCAATGAAAACCGCCGATTACAAAGAAAACCCGAAGGAAATGTATATCGCTCCCTGATTCGTGGTATATATTCTAGCCAAAGAAAAGTATAAACGAAAAAACAGAAAACCTTAGAAATTTCAAAATCCCTCCGTCTATGCATGATGTTAACTTAGCAGCCTATTAAAATATTCAAAAGCAAAAGGATTTCGTGGTTTATAAGAAAAGAAATGATGCAGCGCTCCCAAATGATAAAATATCCAACAATAAAGAAACGAATGCCATGCCAAAACATATTTCGAACACCCAACGCGATGAGATCCATGAGCAAGAAGAGTCGTTAGAACAAAACGAAAATAATAAGTGGCGATTCGTGTCAAGCTGAGGTGACACTGGGGCTGAACGAAGCAGATTTCGAAAAACGATGTTGGCACCGGGACTGCCGTTGGATGTAATTGTGACTTGTGAAACCGTCCGTATAAGCAAGTTCAAGATTTCTAGGCTACTCATTTTATCCACTGCATGCCGTTCATTATGCTAAAGATGGCGGACCCTCGAAGATCTCGTGAGTTGGCTGCAGCGAAGACTTCGAATTCTGCATTTTCGTCTACCACCCACTTCTTGAGCTTTTCATTGAAGTAGCCAAGTGCATACTTGTCCAACTTGTATTGTGCAGTCTTTGTTTCTCCAGGCTGCAGCGCTACCTTTGCGAAACCTTTCAACTCTCGTACAGGCCGAGGAAGACCAGGCTTCGAAATTTGTGAAACATAAAACTGGACAGACTCCTTGCCGTAGAGATATCCTGTATTCGTCACGTCGACTGATACCGTAACGTCCCTATGAGGGCTGAATATTGGGCTGGAGACCCTGACGTTGCTATATTCGAAAGTAGTGTAAGAAAGTCCGAACCCGAAGGGGAAAAGAGGCTCAATGTGAGCCTTGTCGTAATGTCTGTAGCCAAGCCAGATGCCTTCACCATAAAAGACCTGATCGTTCTCGCCGGGGAAGTTGTGATAGGTAGGAGTATCCTCCAGTCTTTTCGGGAACGTCACAGGAAGTTTTCCGTTGGGGTTGACGAAGCCAGTGAGGACGTCAAACATGGCGTTTCCGAGTTCTTGTCCTTGGTACCAAGCCTATTAAACATTAGCTTGCTGCACGACGTATGAGAACACTTGTTGGGATATTTACCTGCAGAACTGTGGATGCTTGGTCAATCCACGGCATGGCAATTGGAGAGCCGGATTGGTTCACAATGATAGTATTTGGATTAGCTTTGAGAACCTCTGAGATAAGCTTGTTCTGCTCGCCAGGTAGGTCCATTGATTTCATGTCATAGGCTTCACTCTCCCATTCCACGTTCTTGCCAACAACCATGACTACCACGTCAGACTCTCTGGCAAGCTGAACAGCTTCACCTAAAAGGTCCGTTTGGACTTCCTCCATGAAGCCAACTCTAGCGCCGTCCATGACTTCCTCCCTGTAGAGTTCTGCGAAGTACTCGACTGGGATTGGGTCCATCTCCCTTGAGATTCCCTCTACAACAAGGGTGTAGGTCCTTTCGGCTTCCATAAACATATCGAACCTCTGCTCCGGTGATGCATAAGCCATAAAGAGTTCGGATCTCTCCGAATCCTTTGTTCGTCCCCAAAGCGAGATGATTTCAACACCATCCACAAGCATACGGGATGGTCCACAACTTCCTAAACTAAAAGTGTGCCTTCCAGTGGTCTTCGGGGTGATGAGGCCGGTAGCACGGTACGAATATCTCTTCCCGGGAGTAAACGACTTGGGAATATTATCGTAGCATGTAAGCATCGATGTCTTTCGGTGAGAAGAAGCAGCAGCCGGGCCGCTTAATGTTGTGTTGCCAAACAATTCCATGAAGAGCCCGTGCTGCCCGTTCCTGGGCGAGACACAGGTTTCAGGAACCAATGGGACCCACTTGTTTGACAAGCAACCCACTGCGTGCTTCACCGTTACTGCACCCGGAGCATAGATGTTTGCGTTTTCAATGAAGGAGTCGTAGGGAGTGGTTCGATAATGAGGGTTCAAGTTTGCGGATCCGCCACCGGCTGCGACAGAAGCTCTGGAATTTGGTCCGATGAATGCCACTTGTAAACCAGGTTCTAGTCTTAGAGGAAGGAGGTTGTTGGTATTCTTTAGTAGAACAATACCATCAGCGGCAGCCATCCGTAAGAATCCTTGGTGCTCCACTCTGTTGATGGCCTCTTCGGGTTCTTCGATCCAATGAGGATATAGATGCTTTCCAGTTTTGTAAACCTATGGATTTCAAGTCAGTAATAGATCCACTTCATGCATAGCAAACAGTAAAGCTTTACCAGTTCAAGGACTCTCTTTGCGCTCTTCTCAATGGTTCGCTCTTTAAGATGGCCGAGGCGGACAGCATCAAGCAACTTTTGGCCTCGCTTCCTTGCTGGACCTGGCATCTCGAGGTCCATACCAGCTTCCAAGCTTGGAACAATACTATTTGTTCCAAACCAATCACTGATAACGAGACCGTCATAGCCCCACTCGTCACGCAAAATCCCTTGGAGTAACCTCTTATTATTACTGGCATATGTGCCGTTTATCTTTGAATAACTTGTCATAAGAGTCCATGGATTGGCTTCTCGAATGGCGATTTGGAAAGGTACTAAGTGCATTTCACGCAGGGCACGTTCTGGGATATGTTGGTTTAAGATAAATCGACGAGTCTCTTGATCGTTGGCTACGAAGTGTTTGATGCTAGTGGCTATGCCATGGGACTGAATTGCTCTAATATAGGCAGCTGCGAGTTTGCCTCCGAGGAAAGGGTCGTCTCCAGAGAAGGATTCGAAATTCCGACCTCCCAAGGGAGATCGATGAAGGCATACTGGAGGGATGAATGAAGCGTTAGTATATATATACAGTGCCATAGTACGCCCATGCAAAGCAATATTTCAGTGGTCCAAACAGTACCTGTAGGAGCAAGAAGCACATCTGCTTTCTTATCTTCAACCTCTGTAGCTAGAAGATGACCAATACCCTCAACAATATCAGTATCAAAAGTTGCAGCTAATGATACTGCACTAGGTGTTAAAGCGGCAGTGGTCCCATCTGTCACAGTGCTACCACGCACGCCAACAGGCCCATCAGTAGTCTACAGACAAATTGGCAAGTCAGTTCATTAATGCCGCACAGAAAGATATATAGGTATGTATAATAGGATATATCGAAGTCGAACATACCTTAAGGGCAGGGATACCAACACGAGGTATGGGTGTTGTCCGCCAAACATCGGCACCAGAAAGCAGTGATATCTTCTCTTCAAGAGTAAGGCTCTTGACAATCTGCTCGGCCCATGTATTCGAATCCAAAATCAGCTGCATTTCGACAAAGGAATTAAAGGAATGAACAAGATAGAATTAGGAAAAAAAAAAAAGAGGAAGTGGAAGAAGAATGTTATTCTGTCATAAGAGCAATTGGAAAAATTTTTGGACAAAAGGGAAGGGTCAGCTCAAGGTAATATATGTAGAGACCGTTTGCGGAACATTCAGTGCTGTGCACCCAGACCTCAGTTATCCCCCACACGATGGGCTTGTCAGGAGAGACGGGGCGACAGAAAAATGCCACGATATGAAAGGGCATTCTAAGAAAAAGGAAATAAGAACTCAAAGTTTCATAATAACAGAAAAAAGATTGTGCTAAAAACCGTGTGAGAGTGCGCAGCAAGCTTACTTTACTGTTGAAGCAAGGAGAGCTTGCAATGACGAAGTGGTTGTGTTACGGCCTGACCCAGTTGGGTCCATCGCAAAGGCTGGGATGCACATCCCCCCCGGAGCAACCTCGACCAGTGTTCCTGGTCGAAGATGCCGCAAGGCTTGAAAAAGAAAGCACAGTGAGGCCAGCTCCACTGAGGTTAGTAGCAACGAGAGAAGGGAAAGTAACCCCATGCGAATCGAATTGGCCCAAAGATGTGGTTAATTTCAAATTGAAAGCCAATGATATCGAGCTATCCTCACCAAAGGTTTTTGTTAGCTGGGCCACCGGAAACTGTTCAAGCGGGTACGGTTGGACCGGGCTGCGTTAGAACAGAGACGGTGGGCTGTCTTCTTGATACAACCTGGTCAACGGTTTTTTCAGTCCGCCACCGATTAGAGTCAAGACACCCGGAAGAGTAGCCGTTGACGCGTGCTCTGTTCTACCGATTCCGCGGTGTGAAAGCTAGGCCCCTGCCCACCATTGGACTAGAACCTTAACACCAGCCTACTAAAGCCTGGGGCAAGCAATTAAAGCCAATATATGGCTCCATGGCGTTTTCCAGTCAGTCCCCTTCCCAAAGATACGGGCCTAATTTCTTCTTCCCTGGTTCAGGGAGAAGAAAAGATTAAAAACTTCTTTACTTCAGATTTAGCAGAGTATTAGTTGGCGATCTAACTAAGATCTGCCTAAAACACTTTCGAATCAGATTGGCTAATTGGGGTTAGATCTCCTTTATTCAGCCTGGGTCTCGTCTCCGTTTATTGTCATGATTCGTAGACACCATACGTCGTCGCGAGCTCACATGCCGGCGCTTGCCAGGTCCGGCATCGAATGTCTCCGGGTGAACTCCCATCGATCCTCCCGGACAGCCCAGTTCCGCCACCGGTAGACGCTTGGAAAAGGAAACAGACCGTAGAACAATGCAGTAATACCAGCCGAGGGAGCACATCTGTGCCTGGCGGAGACCTTGTTATTAATGTCAATCAATGATATATTTTTTAGTGAAGTCTCATAATATTTTCTTTTCTCTGATTAGCGGTTTCTCACTAATAAAGCAGCAGCGCAAAAAAAGTTCAGAGGTTTCAAAAGAGGAACCTTACCAAATCCATAAGAACGGTAGCGTATCCCGTTGGCTGGAATCATGGAAGAAGAAAGGAAAATTGGCCTTGCAACCAAGCCCAAGGTTTCGATCCTTGTTTGGCTTTCTTCTGAATGAAGCCAAGCTTTCCAGTGATGTCGACGTCTTGCTTTTTCCGTTCGGCCCGTTCATTCAGCCTCTCAACTACAATCAAATGCAACCGAATCTTTCCATTAGCTGGATTGATTGGGGAATGGCGCCGCACACCGCAAATGGATCGCCCTTTCAGCTAGTTCGATTCTGGTGGGCTGGTCCAGAGCGCAGCAAATTTTCGGAATAGAATCTCGCGATAAGCCCAAATCGTTTAGCTTAGGACACTAGCCGAGGGGTAAACTTTTTGGCGTCCGCCATTCTTTTCTCCGGGTGTAATAAGATTCGATGATATCAGCTGAGCTCGGATGCTGCACCATGCTGTGCCATCAGCGTGGGTTCATACAAGAGAAAATCCTGCAAAGGCCGAAACTGCAACAGTTGTCGTAAAGCTATACCCAGATCGTTTCGATCGAAAGATAGCCTAGTCGTTGGACCCATATGATAGCTTTCTTTGCCCACTGCATTTTACTGACCTCCCCACTTCGAAACTTAAGTTGCTAGCCTTCCTTTTTCTGTTTCCACGTGGAGATTATGGAGACCAGCGCCCCCAGGCATGTTTTTTAGCTTCATGCAAACCGGTGTAATCGAATCTTCTTTGCATCGATGTCGTTTTTAGTGTTGAACAGAACTTGCAGGCCTTTTGCGTTGGCTCTAGGCCCAAAGCCAGCTAAGCCTGTAACCTAGCGTCTAAGCGATATGGAGTTTGAAGTTAGCCAGTAAACATGAGACCAGTAAATGCATAGCATGGTTGTCATCCCCAACATCCAGCATAAAGATTACGATCATCTGACCAACCTGCGGCATGTACGTAAGGTATGCACGTAGTACATATGTGCGTGTGTATTTAGTATATAGTTGCTCAGATTATGATTGTATACGTGAAGCCGTTATGCAATGGATATACATCGTCGTCAACTGGCGCAATTGGCACAGAAAAATATGAGTCAATTGGGCAAATGGAAGCTGTCGGACCTGCAGCCTGCTTCTCGTCCGAACTCATTCTCTATTTAAAGAATGCTAAAGTAGTAAGATGATGTAACGGGCGGGAGAATCATGCACAATAAGTTGAAGTCGGGCGTTTATATGCACGCCCCGCCATCGACAGAGGGATTAGAGGATTTGAACTATCGATTTCTCTCCGGCCGTACAACCCCTCGCGGATACGGTTTCGTCTGGAATTTTAAACTATCACCAAATCAGCTACTCCTGATCGATTACAAGCTGAATTCGAGCAATGTTTCCCCTTGCCTATGCTATGGCGCGCATAGCGCTATCCTCTCCTCACTCGAAAAAGGGGGGTTAACAAAGACACTATCGTTCAAATCTTCGATCTTCTCCTTCCAAGTGTAAAGCTCGGGCTTTGTATCTTGTTTAGCTTTATCTAATGCAGGATATACTTGTATAGTTGCAATCGATTAACTACCGAGGTCTGAGCCGAACGTGGCACAGACTTCTAACGTGATATGATATCGAATTCAAGGGCGGCTGCCTCCTTCTTTCCTTCGTTCTTTTTTTTTGTTTTTTGTTCTTACAGCTCAAACGTGCAGCCTTCCAGAAGCACTACAAAAGGCCTGGGCAGCTGCATCTTACCCGATCGGATTATTCTGTCGGTTATCGTGGATATTCTTGCGGAAAATTCGAAGCGCCTGAAATAGATTCATAAGCGAAAACGGGGCCTCCTTGTCGCCTCACATTCTAAAAGTAATCATACATGCGTTTGGAAACCTCAGATATTACATTCAAAACGAGGCTCAACACCGGTCGCACTCAGAAACCGCAAAAAAAAAAAAGCCTTTGAACAGAGCAGATATTCAGATGGGATCTGCAGTCTTACCGCATATATGCATGGGGATGCTGAGCTTGGTCTGAACGGTGGGCTTGTGTTCCAAATTAATTAATACGAGAAAATATGCATTGGTGTTCCTGTTTTCTCCACTTTCAACAACCCAACCGCTGCCATCGTCGACGCTCATCGGAGTAGCAAAATAGCAGCGTCGAAATATCGTGACCCTGCTCATTTGGTCCGATATTGGGGGGGGGGGAGATGCCTTGCTAAGGGTGTCCTATTGGACGGATAGCCCAGATCCTGCTGCACTCTGCATGCAAGTGTGAAATTGATCATCTGAATATTTTTTTCTCCGCAGCGACGCTTTCTTTATATTATGATATCAAGAGGAAGGATCGATATTCGGACCCAGCGTCGGCCAGAATAGGCCATAGTCATCCGCAGCTTGCATATTTCAAATGTGCTGCTCATTCAATCCTATATTTTTATGCTCCGCCTTCCTGTCGAGGCGCTATCCACGGCACGATATCTTCATGGACGTATTTATCCTGGTTGACCGTTTGCTCTCGGTACGAGCTTCCACGGTTCGCGGACGTGACCGCACCGCGAGCGGCAATCAAGGATAATTTTCCTGGGCAGGCTGCATTCAACCCCTCAATGATTGGCAGACATAAAAAAAAATGTGACCTGCCAGCACTCCCCACATGTTCGGGATCGAAATCCAGGAAACTGCATAAGAACCGGCTTCTCCAGCTATATCATTGGATTGGCCAGCTCACGATTATATTCTGTCACGACGCCACAGCTGAAATATGTTAAGCATGGGTATGCAATGATTTTTTTTCTCCCCGAGGTTGTATGTCTTAAATCCATGGATTTTGTTCCGAACTGCCAAAGGAATGCGCTTCTAATTACTGAAGTCTTTGAGCATCTTTGCATTGGCAGTTTTTGCAAAGAGCACTCAGTGATCTGGGAGTGGCCAACGTTAGTTAGCTAGTTACTAAGCATCGAAGCTGTGATTCGCGTGGGCCTTAGGAAACATCCGATAAAGCCCAAGAACAACAGCTGGATTCGATTCAGAAGGACACTCTCGAGTCCCAAGAAATCAAGGTTCGCCGGGAGAGAATCCCTTGAACCCACAATCCCTCCGAAGTGACTCCGTTTCATCCTATTCCCCGATATGTTTATGATCTTCGTATACCAAAATGTGTTTGTGATTTTCGTGGACGTACCAAGATGGCTAATATCTGAGATCTCGTAAGGGGTTACTAAATCGTAGAAGCTAGGAAGCCCATCCGCTTCCCGGTCTTGTGCAACCATAAACCTTCTCAAATGAATGCGTTTTAGTTAGCACACAACGCAGCGCCGAACTGCAATGGGTCCACATGTCTCATGACGACACACCACCCACTTCGAAAATCTTAGGTCATAGCCTACCGTTTGAACATTCCTCGGATGCAACGCTCTCCAGCCGCGAGGGGGATCAACAGCCTCACATCTCACATGCCGGCCAATGTTCTGGTCTAACAGCTGTACAGCTCCATAGCTCTAACTACGACCAGCAACCTCCCCCTAAAACCTTCCCGGAAATTTCGCAAGATTGGTACTCGCCACTAATGGTGACGTGAAGTTGTGATAAAAGGGTTCCATGGATCCATCTCATCGGGCCTGTATCCCCATCCAATCACAAAGAAGTAATGTCTCGTCTGCCTTTTAACATCTTTGGCTCATTGACCGCGAGGAAGTGAGCCTGTGTAACGCGAACTCAAATTGAATTCAGTTGCCTTCCATTCCTCCACGATGCATACCGCAGCACGCAGCTAGCTACGCAGCGCGTGTACATACAGTGCATTCTCCTCACTTCGATATCTGCATGCCTTCTCCTCGGGTGACGACCTGATGCTTCCAGAAACGTTAAACTTCGGATTGATTGCCTTTATCGAACCCTAAAAATTCCACCCCACCTTGCCCTCCTGCAAGCCCCGCTGAGAAGTAGTTGGAAATTGCCAAAAATGGACGAGATCTAATGTCGTCCAATAGAGTACCTTAAGCACCATCTTGCCCTCGCTTCTAGGGTAGGGTCCACTATAAGCTCCTCCAATAATTCGGACAAATCGTATTCGTTCCCGAACACCGGCTATATTAATACGGCATTGCTTTCCCCGGGAGTTCTTTAAATTCAAATTCGTAAATCTTGGGAAACTGGTGATAGTTGTCACCATTCATGTCGAACTTCTAGCTCACTGACGTCGACCCGGAATCGGCCGTTCTTGAAGCTTGGGGCCTAGAGCTAAGAGTTAGGCAAAACACGGATTCGTATGAAACGTACCGCAATCATGTTAGGTACTTGTAATGTGATGTATCAGCATGGATCGGCCGGCCGGCCGGAAACAAAATCAGGTTTATTAAACTCGTAGACACATCCACATTCTCATGTAGCCTGGAATCCATTCTCACGTCAATGTTCTGAACAGGTCAATTGACTATGCGTATCTATTACCAGGTATTGCCGGTCGGATACTCCAAGGGTATACGCTGAGTCTATTTGTTCCGGGACCAGCTCTAATTGTCTCGTGATCGAATGACATCAATCTGCTACTGAGGATCCGGTGATGAATCGAAGAAAAGGAAGATTATATTCCCAATTTTAGGTACCTAGTTACAAGTTACTATAAAATAAATTTTCGAAAAAAAACCCCCCCTTTTGGAACAGGTGGTAATTCCCAGTGGGCATCGTTCTTTGGAATAACTCCACCCTACAGAGAACAAAACACGCGAGCCTGAATACGAACTATTGTCGGAATAACACTAAGATGACGACCTGAGAACAAAGGAAACCGTGATTAAGACCTGTAAGTAATTGAATAACAACCGTCCAATGATTTAACGCCACCTTGCATGAATGGAACCTGAAGAATTCTGAGGAAGCAAGATCTGATAACAAAAGGAAAGATTTCAAAACGAAGGAATATTATCATAGTTTTCAATATGTTTAGTTTCCTTTTCCTGAAGCAACTTGCTTCTCGGCGGGTCCACCGTTGGTTTGAGGGACCTGAGCAATCCAGTTTGGTGGCCGAATACCGGTTTGATCTTCGATGGTGGAGAACAATGGTGGCAATGTTTGGAAGATGTTGCGAATAGCAGCAGTTGGGTCCCCAGCACCACCTTCGCCAGCTGGACCAGTGTTCCAAACGTTGATCTTTGGTTGGAGTCCCTTGATTGCCTCGGCGTTTGCCCTGGCAAGTTCGCCGTAAGTGCCCTTCTCGAGCATCAAGTACTTGAGCAAAGCATCGCTGCCGCCCAAAGCTTGACCGAGTTCCGCATAACTCTTTGCCAAAGCGCTGATACCCTCGGCCTCGAGCTTGCGAGTGATTAAATTTGCCTGGGCATCTTTCTCTCGGGCGTAGAAGTTTGCTTCGGCAGCTCGGGTAGCCTGGAGATCTATTCATCAACGGTTGGTAAGTATTATGCTAAAAATAAAGGGATTCATTGATCCGGAGAACTTACAAGCTGCTTCGACTTCCTTTGTCTTTTTGTAGATAAGAGCATCTGCTTCACGGTTTTGGGTGTAGAACTTCGCATCGGCGGACTCCTTCTCGGTCTCTCTCTTCGCCATAGCCTTGGTGACATCGGTGGCACGAAGTCTCTCAAGCTCCATAGCCGCACGCTTAGCCTCGACATCCTTCTGGAGTTCAGCATCACGAGCTTCAGCGGCACGAGCAGCGCTGATCCTGGCGAGCTTGATATCTCTATCCAACTCTGTTTGCTTGTTTGTGAAATCTGCTTCAGCAGCAGCCTTCTCCTTCTTCCGTTCCGTCTCCCTGATCGAAGTCTCGGCTTCGATCTTGGAGATATGTTGTTTGGTAAGACCCTGCTTTTCCTTCTCACCAATCTCACCCTTCATTCTTGCCTCGGCAACGTCAACCCTGGCGGTATTGATAGCCGACTCATGGGCTTTCTGTGCAAGGGAAGAGAAGTATTGGTTTCCGGGAGAGTCTTGCAATTCTTTAACATTGGCGTTGTAGATCTTAAGACCGAACTGTGAGAGTTCCTCCTGAACGTTCTGGATGACCTTTTGCTTGAAGATTTGGCGTTCTCTGAAAATTTCCTCCATGGTCAAACTGGAAACGATCACACGGGTTTCACCCTCAATGATACCCTTAACGATATCCTGAACATGCGATTGTCCGGATGTCTTGGTGCCGTCGCGGCCGCCGGTGAGTAAAGTGGCATATTTGACGAGGGCGTCAAGGTCATCCGAAGGACCGATTGTGAAGACGGCTGGCAGAGCAAATGACAACTTCTCAATTGTCATAGCCTGCAGCTGCAAGCTGAAGTCGAACGGTGTGATGGATATCCGGGTGACTTTTTGGAATGGAAGGACGAATGCCTTCTTTGAGATCTTGACGCCATCGATGCCTGCACCGGTTAAGGCGAGGTATTGATTTGGCTATAGAGTGACATTGTCAGCAATGAGTTCGAATCTAATTCTGAACCAAGTGCTGGCTCAATTGCTCCGAACGGCTGAGGCTGCAAGTTGTTTGCGTTGCCGTGTTGGATACGGTGACACTAAAAACGGGAAGTAGGAAAACGCCAATTTTGGGCGATCGGCTGCCCCCTGACCGCAGATGGGGAATCCCAGCAGGGTGTCGGCCGCGTAACCGGCAACTGAGGGTAGACGAGCGTTGCTTTGGGACTATGGAGACGTACCTCTGAAATATGATACCACAACATCTTGACGGCGGTGGAGTTGGATGTAAAGGGCTTCCTGCCTGTGATGACTGTTTACTGGAATACCCGTCTATGAGGAAGGACAAAGAACCAGTTCTAAGGTGTATGTAGGGTTTGTAATCTTTGATTGTCGGTTTCGAGTCTACTCGCTAGTTAACGTTTAATGGATCAGATTAATTGTAGGACGAAGTTCAGGATTCGGTGCGGGGTCCGATATTTATATTTAGGAAATGACACCTCAATGGAACCACCCGCTACGAACGAGGCTCAAAACGAAGGGACCTCTTTGCTTGTTTCCCTGTCGCAATGGAAGCCTGCTTCTGGGCAATTTTGCAATTTGGATTTCCAAACACCAATTGCAATGGCTCATTGACAGATCCTTGTTCGCGCGACCTGTCAGGTGCGCTATTGCTTGCCCTTGAAACTCGACGATCTACGCCTAGGTAACCTAATTCTCTGGGCATGCGCATTATCGGAACTCGGAACCTTCATGATTTTCAACGGTGGTCAACTTTAATTACTCATAGCTCAGACATCGACTTGGCTGATGTTTTGTTCTTGAACCTTGACCTTGACCTGTATTCTTCAGATCGCAATCCAAACTTGCGCAGTCTCATCGTTTTGAGGGAGTTTGATAATGGCAGCCTCGTACAGACGACTTGAAGCCGAGGCTGCTTAAGCGAGAGTCATGCATGGTTTGTTATTCCGTCAATTGGTGGCCTAAAGAAATGAGGCTCACCCTGACTAAACTTCGATTCACGCTTCAGGGTTTGTGGAGTTTATTCACAAGGCTGAGTGACACTGCCCCACAGCTGTACTTGCTGTGTACAGTCCACAATCGGAACAGAACCGACCGTGAACAAGCGCAAGCAGCTGCGATATTTGACTGCCTATTATGTGAGCAAAAATACATTTCGTATCGAATTAGAAGGCCTGAAGAACGATATTCGGGCCCGAATATAGTATTGCCTTGCGATAAAGCGCCCTCTGAAATGCCCGTTGGCATATGCGAGGCATCGCACCCTGCACAGGTTAACGTTATTCAGCGTTTAATTGAACTGAAGGACAATCCCATGGGATTGCAAGATTTCGCCGGCGAACGGTTGTTCAACCTTTGCTCAGCCCCAATTTCTATCGGGGCTGGGCAAACACCGTTCATCCCAACCCCACCCGATATCAAAGTGTTTGACTTGTGAGCACAATATCAAACCCCTAGATCATAAGCCTTCGAGTCGAAAACAATGCCACGCTGGTAAAGTCACATGGCCCTTTGCATCGGAGCTTCAGAGTCTCAAACACCGATAGTTTCTTTGGTCTTTTTGAATCTTACCAAAGCCCCAGTCCCTCGCACAACATCCCGAACTCGAGTCTCCTTTAGACATCTGAGTTAGGCGATTACCGGTACGTCTCTGGGAGTCATCGTTGGATATTACCTCTAAGACTCTCCCGAAGCTATAATTATATTCCGACGTCCGGAGTCCGACAACGACAACAACACCGATGGAGGATACTCTCTCATCACCATATCCTGCAAGGATGGTTACCTTTCTAGTTCAAGGGACACCAGTTACCTTCTCCGAAGACATAATACTAGATAAATGTCCATACAGCAAACTCGCTGATATCGCTAGTTACAGTCTCCCAGGCGAGACTGCAACCATCGACTGCCCTCTTGAAGTATGTTTTCCTAGACTGTTTCAGATACTTATATTCGTGGCCTTGACTAAACAAGAACTGTTGTTTGTAGGATTTTAATGCATTAATCGAATATTTAAAAACTGGAAAGCTGGACGATAGCGATGAAGGCAAACTGGACAACCTTCTCAAAGTCTTCCGGCTTCTGGAAGTCCCTATTCCGGAATACTTGAAATTTAGACTCATGTCAAGAAATCCGTCGACCAGCTCTCCAGAAGCGACCGGAGGCTCTTCGCAGTCTGTTTTTCCAGACGCAAGACCCCCCACATATGAATCCGTAGCACCATCAAGGAGCTCCGTGACGTACGGCGGCTCCCTTGGTATTGGGAAGGTCCAGACTGAACCATTAACGATCCAGCAGAAAATTGCCTTGGCCGTAGAAGACAGACTTACGAACTTGCTTATGGAGCATATTCTACCTCTTGTAGAAGGCCAAGCTACGTCTGGTATTTATAATGGCGCCTTCGTTCTGGTCCCGTCCAATAGTGCTACCCTCCAAAACCAAAGGGAACCGTATTCGAGTGACTACGACACCGGTGCATCGATAGCACCACCCGATGACCAAATCATCAGTCTTTCAATCTCTAACATCTCTCTATTCAGCTATATGAAACTCGTTAGGCTCCAGGGCGTTGGCAATACCGCCCAGTTCTTGACGCAGAAACAGGTTATCGATGAACTAAAAAAGCAGCTAAAGGCTCGTCTGCAGCTTCCTGACCCACCACCGCCTCCACCACCAGTCGTCCCTCAACCAGTGTCGCCTCCGCCCCAGAAGAAGTCAAAATGGGGTTGGGGGAGGTCGTCTTCGCAGCCAACGGTAGAGACCGTTCCGGTGGCACCTATTGTCCCCCCTCCGGTCCAAAAAGGCCCGATTGATATTCGTATCGAGGAAGTTAGCATGAGGAGGATGAATTATATGGGCATCTATGAAACTACGACGGGAACTGTGTTGGTTGTTGAGATACTCCTTTCTTAGGGGTGAACACTTAAACAGGACCTAGCTCGTCCCGAAGGGTGGTACATTCGCTTCCGCATACAACATCTCTCTTTTGATCGCGTTTGTTCGCTGCATGGATATTGTAAAATTACTTGAAGTGGTATGCATGGCGTTTATTGTTTTATGATGACAGTTTTGTTTTAGGTCGAGCATCTCGGCTATTATCTATTTTTCCGATCCTGCATCCATTGAAGCTGGAGCCTGTTGTGATCCTGGGGTGGTCGGGTGGCTTAAGGATATCATAACCTTTACCGTCGCTAAGAGTTCACAAGATTTTCACCGAGTTGCTTGTCTCAAGCCTCGCTTTAGTGTCTGTCTAGACTCCGGTCCTAAGATGATCGCGCACACGAGGAAGTGTAATTTTTTTTAATTTTTTTAATTTTTTTAATTTTTTTTAATTTTTTTAATTTTTTTTACAACGTCTATAAGACCTGAGAGTCCTGCCTGAAATCATGAAGAATGGCTGTATCACACTATATATAATATATGAAGGGAGCGCTCGTTCATGTTCGAGAGATTAGCAATGTATCATCAATCCGCCAGATGCAGAAATACGTGCCCGAATGCCTCCGGGCCAGGGTTAAATTTAATTAATTCGAAACGATACACCCAAGTTTGTCTACATAGAACACCTATTCCAAAGATACAACAAACCCAAGCCCTGGACCATGGAACGCTGCACCGGCTAAATAGCGGAAACCGTCACCAGTTTAACACCCATACAGACACTTACCAAAGATCAGACCATCTGAACAAGATTTATGCAGGTTCCTGTTGGAGTATCCATGTCGGCTGAATGCATTCTCTCCTGTCTTTGGGTCCTGTAAGCTTAAATCGCGGAAAAAAAGGACGTGGGAATCGGACATTTCTTTTAATGTGTACTGGCGTTTGTGATCTTTATCGGATCGTTGTCGTTTTGTTCCGGTGAAACGAGATTTGCCCTGTTGAGATTCAAAGATCACGGGTTACATCATGCCATTGGATTTTGAGTGTATGGGGATGGAGATTAGTATAAAGTGAATGGATTCCCAACGTACTATGAAAATATATCGGGAGGATATCCAGCGGGAAGACACCAGAGATCATTATTTGCAAGGAAGGACAGCGTCGCTTCCTCATCTCCTTATCCGAAAGCTTGTACTGTTAAATTTTAATACACGCACTTATATTACGTATTTCCAAAATGAAGGCAACAGGTTTTGCCATTGCCGCTGCCTCAGTCGCAGGAGCCTCTGCACACGCTATCTTCCAGAAGGTAACACAAACCTCACCAATATAGACCTGATTCTTTTTAGGAGGGCTGGAGATTATCTAGCAATCTGTGGAACAGTAGCTAAACAATATGTGAATAGTTGGCTGTGAACGGTGTCGATCAAGGAACATCGTGTATTCGATTGCCTCAAGGCCCATCTGCAAACTTCCCGGTCACCCTAGTCAGCTCGGACGACATCAGGTGTAATGTTGGAGGTTCTACTGGTGTTTCCGGGGTTTGCTCGGTCCCGGCTGGTGGTACTATCACCGTTGAGATGCATCCTACGTACTCTGATGCAGATCGGAGCTGTGATGTTGAGGCCATTGGAGGCGGACATCATGGACCGGTTCAAGTATATATGGTAAGTTATTTAAGCTGGATTCGCTGAGTGCGGAGTATGTGAGGCACGTACTAATCCAAGAATAGCAAAAAGTTACAGATGCCACCACCGCTGATGGCTCTGGACCCTGGTTTAAGGTATATGCGGAGGGTTTGATTTCTGGATATAATGCCGGATACTGGGCAACTGACAGGATGAACGATAAGTATGTTGACTTTGGGATGACTGAGAATTATATCAAAGGGAAACAAGCTAACATATATGGTTTCTCAATAGCTGCGGTAAAGTCGATGTCGTTATTCCATCCGGCTTGGCGCCTGGTAACTACCTCGTCCGCGCCGAGGTTATCGCTCTCCATGCTGCTTTCCAGACAAATGGAGCACAATTTTATATTACCTGTTATCAAAGTACGTCTTGGTCTATAAAAATATTTGTACTCAGATGCCCAGATTGCTAACAATTCCCAAGTCAACGTCACTGGTAGCGGCACGGCCCAGCCTTCCGGTGTTCTCCTCCCAGGAGCATACAGCCCAACCGATCCTGGTATCTACTGGGATCTCTACAGGTCCTTCAGTAGCTACCCACTTCCAGGACCAACCGTCTATAGCGGTGGCGGCAGCCCAGCTTCGAGCACTACCGGTACCACCCTTCGAACTACAACCACAACCACAACTATATCTACAACTGCGAGGACTACCACCCCTTCTTCAACTACCAGAGTCGCTACCACCACCACGACGGCTTCCACCACCCGTGCTACCACCACCTCATCCACCACAACTACTGGGTCATCGGGAACAGGTGCACCTCTTTGGGGTCAGGTAAGTTGGATCCTTTATAATCGTATAGACATCGTGTTGCGTAGCAGCATAGCTAACCTTCGGCTCATAGTGTGGCGGACTTGGTTGGACGGGCCCAACTACATGTGCCTCAGGAAATTGTGTATCGACGAACGCTTACTACTCTCAATGCCAGCCGTAAGTTTGGATATAGGTAGGGTGTAAGGGGCGCTGGCGGCAAGAGATTTTACCCATTTGGGGTTGGCTGAGTGATAGTTCCCTGTATAACTATATGTATAAAAGTAATAGACTTCAAGGCAGTTTTTGATGTGTGCATTATGGGGGATAATCGTATATCCTTATTTCGGCTTTAATAATTGTCGAAAGCTCGACTTGGATTGAACTGCTGAATAATCGGGGAGGCTTAAATCCATTCCGGCTGTGGTTATAACGTTAAGTCTACAGCAGATTACAAATGATAGTGTTGTTTTTGTGTCATTTTTTTCGGTGGTAGGTCTGTTGCGGAGAGACTTCGGCTAAATTCCTGGCTATAAAACTCCATGTGAACCATATTTTGAGCTCCTTCGACGTTAATGCAGGTGCTGTATCAAGGCGATAATATCCGGCATGTACTCTCGGATCCGGAAGCAGGTCACTTGTGAAAGCGATGAACCATGGGAAAAAAGCGACGTTCCGCGATCACCCATAGCATATACAGGCTTGCGCATTAAGACACCGACCAATCTATCCATGATATACTACCACATTCTTGCCAATGGTACCTGTTTTACCCCACAAAAGGCCACCCTTGTAGCTAAGGTTTATGTCTCTCCACAGTTCGGGTTGATGCCGTAAGAGCTTTCTGCTTCGCAATTGCTAGGGCTTGGAGAGCCACACAAACGTATATGCATACGCATACGGGCGGTAAAACTAGTTAACTACGACGGTCTCATTTTCGTGTGAGGTCTTCCTCAGCCCAGATTTGAATTCTTCCGAGAAGGAGGGTGATGGGCTATAGTGGGGAGGGCGCGGATGGGAACGTGTATATAAAGAGATGATTCCGGCCTCCTCGAGATTTGGATTGCGGACATAGTTTCCAACAAAACGAGTCGACATAAGTTTTGATACCTAATATTCTATATACCATTCTATATTTCAAGGCTAAACTTGGAGTACGCATATAAAATGGACACTACTACGTTGAAGGAGATCGAGGAAACTTTGGCTCAGCTTACGCTGGAAGAGAAGGTCTCTCTTCTTGCTGGCAAAGACTTTTGGAGGACGGTTCCTGTGCCCGAGAAGCAGGTTCCTTCTATCAAAGTGTCAGGTATGTTCGCCCGCTATTCTTTTATCTTATCAATAGCAGTTCATTAATTACCTATCTATTTAGATGGCCCAAGCGGTGCGAGAGGAGACACCTTCGTTGGTGGTCAGAAAGCCGCTTTCTTCCCATCCGGAATCTTGATGGGTGCTACTTTCAACCCAGACTTAGCTTATGAAACCGGAGAGCTTCTCGGTGAAGAAGTCAAGGCGAAATCTGCATCTGTCCTGCTTGCACCTACCGCATGCTGCCATAGATCGCCACTCGGCGGCAGGAACTTCGAGTCTTATAGCGAAGACCCATTGCTATCCGGAAAAATGGCATCCGGTTATATCCGCGGTGTTCAATCGAGAGGCGTCGCTGCAACGATGAAGCATTATGCTGCCAATGAGCAAGAAACTTGGCGTCTCTATGTTGATGAAACGATAGACGAGACGACTTTGAGGGAGATTTACCTTAAGCCGTTTGAAATTGCTATGAGGGAAGGAAGACCATGGGCGGTTATGACTGCTTATAATATTATCAACGGTGTTCATTGCGACTCGCACCCATTCACTCTTAAGCAGGTGCTGAGAGGGGAGTGGAATTATGAAGGATTGGTGATGTCGGATTGGTTTGGATGCAACTCGATGGTCGAGTCGGTGCTCGCTGGGTTGGACCTTGAAATGCCAGGACCAGCGAGAAAGAGACCAGTTGAGAAATTTGTGGAAGCGGCAGAGAAAGATGAGACTGTTAGAAAGGCGATAGATGATTCCGCGCGAAGGATTCTGACGTTGATCGCCAAGGTTGGAAAGTGGAAGGACATGACGCCTGAGGCGCCGGAATACTCGAGGAATGATCCAGAAACCGGAAACCTGATTCGAAGGGTTGGTGGCGAGGGTACCGTATTGCTAAAGAACGAAGGGAAGGCCCTGCCGCTGCAGCCTGGTTCGCTCAAGAAGGTTGCTTTTATTGGACCTAATGCGAAGGCGACAGTAGCAGGAGGAGGTGGTTCTGCCAGCTTGGAGCCAAATTATTTGACCCAGCCATACGAAACTTTCGTTAACGCTATCAAGGAAATAAATGGCGATATTGAGGTTCCGTGGGCACAGGGCTGTAATATCGGTAGGTGTTCTCCCGAGTCTATATCTATAATTCAATATATTTTACTGACTGAATTGGGTTAGATCGTTGGGTTCCGATTATCGACATCGAAGGTGGACTTTGTAGAGTCGGCGGCCCTGGCTCAGAGGCGGGCCTGTTCTTGGAATGGTTCCACGGCTACGAAGCCACTGGCGAGCCCGTCTCAACGACTGTCTTCAAAACTTCTAACGCTTTCCTCTGGGACTCTCGACCGACCTCTATTTCCCCTTTGGAAGAGTTCTCCGTCAAGTTTAGTGGTCAGATATCCGTTCCGGAAGATGGGAAATATAACATCAGCTTGAGTACTATCACTGCTGCTAAACTTTATCTAAATGGAGAACTCCTCATCGATAACTGGGATTTCAAGGAACGAGGGAACCTTATGATGAATGTTGGGTCTGAAGAAGTTGTCAAAACCATCGAGTTGAAGAAGGGAGAATGGTATCCAATTCTCGTCCATAATTCCTCTTTGTGGCCCAAGGATTCGCCACGGGATCCACCAATGGAGGAAATCGGCGCTTTGGGAATTCGACTTGGAGTCGCACCCGTCTACGACAATGCGGCCTTGATCGCACAGGCTGTGGAAGCTGTCAAGGACTCAGATGCAGTCGTTATCGTCGTTGGCTTGAACAATGAGTGGGAATCGGAGAGTTACGATAGATCCGACACGAAGCTCCCAAATAACCAAGATGACTTGATCGAAGAAATCGCAAAGGTCAACCAGAATGTTATTGTCGTTAACCAAAGTGGTGCTCCAGTCGACATGCCATGGGCCGAGAATCCTAATGTCAAGGCTATCGTGCAGGCATGGTATGCTGGCCAAGAAGCCGGTAACGTGATTGCGGATGTTCTGCTCGGAAAGCAGAATCCTTCGGGCAAGCTGCCACTTACATTCCCAATCAAAGTACAAGATAACCCGTCCTACCCTTATTTCCCGGGGAGAGATCAAAAGGTGGAATACACCGAGAAGTTGATGGTCGGGTATCGGTATTATGATACCGAGAATGTTCAAACTCGGTTCCCATTTGGTTATGGTCTCTCATACTCGACATTCTCTACTGGAGAGCCTTCATTGTCAGTCGCCGAGTTGACTGAGGGACAAAGCTTCACAGCAACCGTTGATGTTGTTAATACTAGTGATGTTGCAGGTGCTGAAGTTGTTCAGCTGTATGTCAAGCGCCCCGCATTAGCATCGTCAATCAAGCGTCCGGTGAAGGAGCTAAAGGGATTCAAGAAAGTTCACCTGGGGGCTGGCGAAACTGCTGCTGCAAATATTACCGTCGATGACAAGAGTCTCGGTATTTGGAGTGTAGAAGTTAAAAAATGGGTAATTGAAGCAGGGGATTACGAGGTTTTAATTGGTACAAGCTCCGTCCAGGACGGGTTGAAGCCCGCCGGGAAAATTACTATTAAGGCTGCGTGGTCGTGGATCTAAATTGTCGGGGTTATTTAAATATTTATGGGTTTGAGTGTAAAAGCCCAGCATTTATCTTGTAAACTAAATGCTACTAGTATACTACTTTGCCTAGAATCGATTATGGATTAATACCATGCAATACAACATTTTTGTATTGAAACCAAAGCACCGGATTAGTATCATTAAACTCGTGGCCACATTTACTGTACACGGAACGCCCTCCACAGGTATAAGTGCATCAAAATAACAAAAAGGCTTCCAATCAAAACAGAAAAACAATAAAAGGATAGTTATTACGCAAAGAATGATAAGGTATATGTTGTAAGATTTTAACTTTTCCCGTCCAGATGTTTTTGTTAGTATAAGTATTTTAAGCAGTGGCATTAGCTTCATTTCTAAGCCCTTGCAGCCAACCCCGATCTTCGGCATTATTTTCGCCGGCAAGTTTTGATAACAATTCAAGAAATGCCACAAGATAGGCTTCCGTTCTAGCCTTGTTTGCGAATGACGACGTCGAGGATGGGGTCGAAGGTTGTTGGCCGTAGCTAATGTCGTTTCGAATGTCGTTAAGAAGTGATGCCGCAATTATTCTGATTTTGGCAATCTGTATAGGGGGCGTCAGCACGAAGGTTTAGCGGAAACTTGGGAGTGGAAACTACATACGATGCTTTGGCCGTTCGGCTCCAAATGCTCAAACTTAATGCATCTCATGACAACGAGCATTGCACGACAGATATAATCTGTATCGTGAGTAACGTCGATTTCTTCGTTAGGATTAACGAGTTTAATTTTACCAGATCCGGGTGATAGATCTGCTAAAACGCGCGAGTAGTCGGATAGGAATATTGAGAAGAGATATAACTGGGTAACGTAGAGATTCGCCTTTTGCACTTCGTAGGAAATTTCATGACGGTCCGGGTCGGGGATGTTGATGCCGTCTGGAAGTTCGGCCGCTGCCTGGTATAAAGTTTTCCTTCCCAGGAATGCTTGCATACTGACGTAAATATCACCATCTGTGGTTGCGTTCGCTGGCCAAGGGACCATTTCTAGCGGGAGCCCATCCGCATCGGTACCGGCATTGGCCTCTGCCATTCTCATATCTAGCTTGAGGTCAGGGGGGAGCCAATCCAGGGCTGTCTTCATATCCTTGAGGAAAGTTTTTAGGACTCTCCGCTTCATCTCCGGGTCTGCTGACCTCCAGACACCGGTTTCATCATTGTGGCATGTTGCCACGTATTTGGCGTAGATAAGATGTATCTTGGAGCAAGCGTTGAAGCCTACCATGTGGCTTATCTTAGTCTCCATCCGGGCGGCGGCGAAATTGAAGGTAGTCGGTGTGATAAATGCATCATCGATCTCCGCTGGGACGGTATCCAGATATAACTGGTCCAGATCCGCGGAGCTATACTTGAGGAATAAAGGCAAGTTGATTTTTCCTTCCATGGAGTATCGGGATATCTCTCCAACGACGGTGATCCAAAAAACACGTTTCCTGAGCTCCATGGTAATTAAGTTGTTGGATGACATGAAGCCGTGGGAGAAATCTGGATTGTTAAACTGGCTAGATGGAGAGGACCTTTCCAGGATAGTCAATGCCAACGACAACTCCGCGAAGTAGAAAGAGCCTCTGTTTGTATTATTTGAATACCAGGCGCTCAGGGATAGCAGATATAGAGACGACAGTAAAGTTACGTCCAGCCTTTCCAGATAATCCACAGGTCGAGCAAGTAAGGCGAGTCGATGTGCACGTTCCGCCATCTGGATAGCAGTATTATAGTACCGTCCTTGGCAGTATGACTGAAGCTTCCTTGGGAATGATATGATTGTGACAGTGCACATTGCAAATATCAACGATAAAAACATAGGATCGGATTTGTCTCGTCTTGCGTTGAAATCCGAGGTGAAAGAAGGCTCGTGAACAATTGGATTGAGCGGGTAGATGTAATAGAAGAAATCCTTAAGCAACAGCCTCAGAACATCTCTAGGGAGAAGAAGGTCTGTTGTGATATCCATGCGGTAGGCCGGTAATGCTGGAAAGGAACCAGAGCTCGTAACCACTGGAGACAGGGCGCTGAAAAAGCCGCTGGAACTCGAAGTTCCGGCATCAGTAAACTGTCCCACTGACGGCGAAAAGACGGTAGCATTGGATGAGGTTCTGTGAGCTCGGTGCACGCCCTCAGACTGATCGGATCCTGGCGGTAGCGATACCAGCCTAGTGGTGGTCGTAGGAGTTGAGACCTGTATAGGCGCACTTGTGACATCGGAAATCTGCATCGGCGATGGTTCCAATCCATTTTGTTCCGGATGCGCTCTCGGGAGATCTTTCGTTCGCCTTTTGGGATATCAGCATATACAACGCAAAGCAAAATATCGCGATCAAGATTTTTATAGTTACCTGACCGGAGGTCCTGGTTTCTTCCGAGCCCGAGTATACGCGCAAAGCAAGCCTTGAGCCTGACAAGGCTTGCATGGAGGATTCCCTTCGTCGCATCGAACCTTTCTCAACCGGCAAGCATCGCAAGCCTGGCGCAACCTCGTTCGCTTCTTCCTAACCTTATCTTGGGGCGAAGTGATACCGGCTTCGCGATCTCCAGTGTCCGAGTGAGGGCTATCGTGGTCTACGGGTTGGGAATTGGTCAAGCCTTGGTCCTCTCCGCTGTCCGGGAGCATCGCTGATGCTTCTGCATCCGCCATTCTAGCTGATTCATTCTTGTCCGCCGGACGGACGAAGCTAACGATGTTAGAGTTCCAAAAGACAGCCTCCCTCCCCTTTCGAATCCAGTTGTTGTCGCAATGAAGAGACTTGTCATGATTCACTTTAAGCGGACATGAAAGAAGTGGGAAGGAGGCATAGTTCACGAACGGGTAATTAAGCTCCTCAGGTGGTCAATAAATTTTTCGAGGTTTTTTTTATTTAAAATTGGGGGGTGGTGTGTGGTCTCGTTTCGCTCGGGCCGCTTACTTTTGGGTCGCAGAAAACACGCTGTTGGCCGGTTACATGTTACGTATGGGTCGACCCCGATATCATTCGTGATGGGTCCTGCACTCCAGAATAGCCTACAGCTACCCTGTGTTGTTCTGGGCAGTTGCATGGCGTCCTTTCTTACACCATTCGTCGAAGAACATTCGAAAGCACGGATATGACAGGGTACTGTCACGCGGAACTAAGCCACAGCCTCCCCGAAGTGACATCCGTCTTGTCAGTCGACTCGGCCAGAAATTCGGTCAGACTAATCAACTTGTGGGGCAGAAGATCCTGCAGCTGAAAGTCACGGAGCCCTTTTGTGGGGATGCCCCAGACTAGCGTCTGCGAAGCCTGTGTAGGCCTAGTTAGTGGCATGACTTGTGCAAACGGTGTTTCTCTTCGGTCTTCAGAATTCTGTTGTATTAGCATCGAGAAAACTAAGAATTCAACGTTATTATTACCTTTGCTAGTCACATTTTGCGAATTACTGCAACGAAGAAAATAGCATGCATAAAGACGCATGTATCCACTCTTTGAATATGAGGGTTTTTGGCTATAAACCTGGTTAGGATTCTTTTGTGCATCTGGATACGACCGCTCGGTTGTGAACAGCCGGTCAAATATAGGCAAACGGCTGGCCATCCTTCATCGTTTGTTCTGCGGGAACGCCCGCCAATTTCGTGGGAAGCTACGAGGCAAAATACCACACAGTCTTGGAGGAGATGTGTGTTGAATTAAGGTTGGTTGTCTGTTGCATTAGTCTCGAGGCCAGACGCCGCTTGTTTTATATAACGGCTGGACTCAGTTCTTTCGAGTCCTGCGAAAAAAAATAAAAAATATTTAAACCCCTGTCGGAATATCTTTAATTACGAGGGAAGTAGTTGGACACAGTTTGACATGGCTGGTATATTCTGAATTATATAAGTCTGTAGTGGTTCGATGTCTCGGTACTTGGTTTGTGAACTAGACCCGGACCTGCTACCACGGGTACTTACCAGCCTCGAACCCGGGCGCTCTCGAGGCGGAGGGTACTTGCTAAGTACAGACCTAGGTATAACATGCTTAAGTAGTCTGGTAGGTAACGGTATTGTTCGGGACCATACCGCAACCAACTATGGCTTTAAGGCGGTTATATTTCGAGGACAATAGGACAAATGTTAAGTAGATTGAATGTAAAATGAGCTGCTACTACAGAGTTCTATTCTTTGAGCAAAGGAGGGGGATGTTCGGAGACCGTGATATGGTCTAGATCTCGATGCTGTATAGAAGTCTGAATCTGCCCTATAGAATTTAAGCACGTCACATCATCATCACCACCCTTCACCATGATCCTCCCTCCTCAACCTACACTCCTCCTGCCCCAGATACGTCACGAGAACCATCCCAAGAAACCGAAGACTAACAACAAGTCGAGGCCTCCGGCCTCGGGCAACCTGACAAAAAGAAAAAGTCGACCAAACTTTCATTCCCAGTTCCCTTCCTAGCAACGGATAGCCAGGGGTTTCGATCAGATACGCTCAAATTGATTCTCAGGTTTTATGATGGTTATAAAAAATACGTCTCAATTCAACCTTTCGAGAAAGGGAAGAAATTCTCCGTTTCCTTTGAATCACTAAGGAGTCGATTCTGAAATCGGATCTCACTGGGTCTGACGATGGGAGTGTCCTCTCCTTAGTCGGTGATCCTGAGCTTACCGAACTAACGATAGCGCGGGGCTTGAATAAGAACAACGACGTAGTAAAAGCCCTTTCTGCCTTAAATAAGGCGAGTATGCTGGATTTCTACTTTGGTAAAGCCCTCAATTCAGCTGTGAGCATTGCTTAATTCTTTAATAGATATATTCTGGACGCTGATACCTATTTGTTCACATGATCAAACCAAAGTAGAGGGGTTATTCGAGCGCATGAAGCGTGAGGTAGTTGAGGCTCGCCGACCGGATCATGAACGTCGCATCTTTGACAAATCGATGAGATTTTTCCCAGCCTACGAAAATATAGAGATATCTAAAGCGGGAGCATTATACCCAGACAAAACGGATCGAACGCTACTTCGAAGGGAGGGCTTGGGTCCACCTCTTAAATGATCGAGAAATAGAGCTCCATATGAAGTGGGGCAGGACACTCTGAGGAGAAACTACGCTTGCGTGATGAGCAAGAGTTCAATATTTCCGCTGCAGGCACTCCGGTTCAACATGGCCTCCATGTAATTTCTCTTCCGCAGCATGTAGAAGATTTCAATTTCCGAAACAATCTCGTCGTCCAGTCGGTCGAGGATATGGGAGACAATGTCAAACAATTTCTTCGTAGCATATCAGACCCAAGTGTTCCGGTCCATTTAAAAAGAGTAGCGTGGTAGGTCATAATATTCAGAGCAGACGGGGATACAAAACCAAGCTCAAGAGTCTTAGTGTGTGCACCAACGAATATTGCGCTTGATGCACTAGTCAAGGCTGTGGTAGAAATCGTGGACATAAAGTCACGACAGGGAGATGTGATCTATCTTCAAAGTCGGATTCCATCAACAAGGATGGAACTTGAGCAGAAGAACGAAATCGCCACTGCCCTTATTGCAGAACTCAAGCTAGAGACGAAACGACAGGCATGGATAGAAGATTATGCCAACGACAAGCTAGCTCTCCGTTATACCAAATGTCTCGAAAAAAAATCTAGAAGGCCCTCTTGGAAAGGTGGAAGAGCTAATTGAAGAACAGATATGGGACAATACACTCCTTGCCTCTATAGCTTTGGAGAGCGCATTGAAAATCCCTAAAACCTTCGGCGCGACGACGCTAATAATAGGGGAGGCAGGACGAGCCACAGAGCCACAAGCCATGATTCCCATAACCAGATTCAACCGAAGTCTCGAGCGTATTCTACTGGTTGGAGATACTCGACACCTTCTCCCATTTAGTTTGACCGATTATTCAGTCACTCGGCCGAGCTTCCTTAAAAGGTTCCTGTGCCTTTGGTGGAACCAGTTCTATCAACTTCGACAACAGAGAGGGATCCATCCAGCCATCTGCGAGACTATTCAGAAGATATGGTACCGCGAATATCCTAGGGCCCCAAAGCTTTCGTGCTTGACCAACACTGCACCCCAGTCCCAAGACGTACTAGGGGAGAAGAGTTACATTCTTTGCGACCATCCCAGAGTGTATGGCTTGCTGAAGGATGGTTTTTATCGCCAAATAATTAAAAGAGTATTTGGTATTAATGATCTTGGGTTCTGGATCAATATCATCAGCAGGGAGAAAAGGGCCGAGTGCGGATCAAGAAGCAATTCTGGAGAAGCGCACGCGATACGAAGGATGTACTGTATCTTGGTCAAAGCAGGGATATCTCCACAAGACATCGCCTCCTCACACCATATTCCAGCCAGCGAGGACACCTGACCGAGGTACTTAAAGCTGAGATCGAAAATGGCTTATCGTGTCGTCTTTCGAGGAATACCAACTACACCGAGATGTCGTTCATATCAGCCTTGTGAGATCAAATGATGAGGTGTGTACATTTCTTCTTCTCTTTCATCTCGCTCCCAGAAAAGCTACTAATACTCTTTGTAGGTTGGATTTCTGAATAACAAAAATCGTTTGTGTGCTGATTTCATCCACGCACGCTACGTCCAAATCGGTTTTGGTAACCACACATTCTTGATAGAAGCTTCCATGGGGACATTTAAAGGAAATAATGAACGCGCTTTAAAAACCCTCGTTAGAAGCCCGTACAGATGGAATGTTCTTTCAGATCCTTCCGAGCACCTCTATACGAGGTATATCAAGATGGCAGGCAGTTGAGCTAAACCTTTTCCTTCCAGAAAAGGTCTTTCGGCGGTCGACTTTCCGCGTTAAATTATGGGTTCTTGAATCCTTTTCATGGGTTTTCTGTTTGACAAGGCTTACGATGCTATGGAACTTCGTTCAACAGTTTTACATTTTAGTTGATACACATCATGGTAATGTGGTTATTTCGCATTTGACTCACCATCCGGAGTTTCTACCGGGATGGTAGATATTTGAATTCGCAAGAGGTGTTTCTATAGATGGATCATGTTTGTTCGGGGGCTCGATTTCCTGTCCTTAATTTCAGAGATCGCACCCAAGATCATCCAAGAGGAAAAAATAGGTAACGACACGGCGAATACCAAATTGCGAATGCAAACTTAGCAAATGCATATATTACGGCTAGAGTAAAGATGAGAATAGTTCTAACTGCTGGTCCCGGTGATCATTTATTGGCGGTATAGTTATGATTAATGCGAGGGATCCGAGTATGCTGGACATCAAGGCTCAATATTGAGGCTTAACAGCATGTTGTATTTTCGTTTTCGGATGTTGCCCAGCCCCTGCCATAAGATCTGGTGAGGACGACAAATGTGTCCGTGCAACCTTCGGACTCAACATAGAATCAACTGGTCAAATCCTAAACTGTTAACCAAGAATCCGGGCACGATGCGCCTCCCACGGCTATCTCTGGATCTCTTCTCAATGCTTGATGTTTTCATTGCATTATACTATCAACCCTCGGCAAGATATGCCTCAAACGCAATCTCAGCCCATAACGCGATATCTGGAAATTAGAGTGGCTATGCAGGGCTGCCGAAATCGCAGAGTAAATGCTAACACGAACAATATTACAACTTATATCGAACCTTCACGACCAGGGTTAAGGCACGACGCCCTTCGAGAGCTTCTTCGACGTCGCCGGAGGCTGCTCTGTGCAGGACTTCCCAAATAGCGATTTACCATAGTAGTGGCGTGGCATTGGTAGCAGGATGGGAAACCGCCGTTTCCTTAACATTCCATCGCATCACCATATGCACCGGCAGACCGAGGCAGCGTATCGATAAGCAAGGGCCGGGCGCCGGCAGCTTTTTTGGCTACAACTTCCGGGTTTCCTCGATCGGTACCGAGAACCTCCTTCCAATCTGGCATAGTTGCAGCCTGCGGCGGGACCCATGGCGCGCTGTTTTGCCTTGCCCAGCGGCGAACCAGAAAAGGCTTATTCATCTGCCCAAGCCTCTGCGTACATGGAGAGTATCTGCTGGAAAGTACCTAGACACTACCAAATTGTCGCCACCCTTTTCGTCCTCGCAATTGCATCTGCATTTTTCGGCCTGTCAATTGGATATCGAGGGTAAGTGGACCCGAACGGTTTGATCATTCGGCCCGTCACGTTGGTGTCTGCGGGACCGCAGCGGGCCTCCACGTGCCGTGTTCACATTTAATCCGACCCCCCAAAATACGCCAAAAACATGTTCGCTCAACGAACTATTTTGAAGATGCGACGCTCGTTCCATTTAGACAACAGATTGCATTTATTTTCTTTAAAGTGTTTCTTTCACTATGGCTTTTCTTCGACGCAAGGGTTAACAAATCCTCTCGGCTAGCATTCCTTTCGACTTGCGCATGCCTGCCGGTTTTTAGGAATGTGTATCTGTGACTTAGATTACATTTCATCCTATCGACAACCCTGGACTCGATCGATGCTATCGACAAACCCGTCACCGAAGTCGCTATAAATACATATACGCTTGTCGAAATAGATACTTGAACAGCCAAATCCGAACGGCCCCTTTTCTAGAATACTCAAGCGTTGGGACAATTATAGACTGGACTTCTAGGAGGGATATCACTTCTATTCCAAAATGGCGGAACCGATACCGTCCCCAGGGCTTCGCACAATTACACAGACGATTGTCTGTGATGAAAATACAAACTCAGAGGATATGCGTGGATTGAGGATATCTGCAATCTTTGCAATTCTTGCTGGCTCCATGTTTGGTAAAACTAGAGATTGACGGGGGTGTGTCTATTGGACAATGTAGAAGGCTAATATCTTGGATTGTAGGTGCAATGTTTCCCATATTCGCACACCACTCCTCCTGCTTGCCTGGGCAGAAATATATACTTTTCATCGTCAAATATTTTGGATCCGGCGTTATTGTGGCTACTGCTTTCATCCATGTATGGGCCAAATTGCTCCACCAGTACTTAGACCGGTTGAACTGATAGATAACACTAGTTACTCGCGCCGGCAAACGAAGCCCTAACAAATCCCTGCCTAAATGACACCATAACGGGTTACCCGTGGGCAGAAGGTATTGCCCTTATGGCGGTATCACTTTTATTCTTCGTCGAGCTTCTTGCAACCTCCTTTGCGACGCTTGCCATAACAGGCGGCGGCCACAACCACGGTGATTCACACAATTCCCACTCCCATTCACAGATAAAGAAACGCCGAGTATCCCTCCCCGGGGAGGACCATCTCGGCCATGTGCGAATGCACCAAAGTATTGAGGCAGGACGGTCGGGTGAAGGAAGCGCATTAGAATCGGGTAGCGACAGCGCAGAGGCTGTATCGGAAGCAATCCCGAAGGGCACACCACCTAGGCCCGGAAACAAGCAATATGACGAAGAAAGGGCCCTTGAAGCCTCCGAAGACTATGCATCTCAATTGATTTCCGTCTGCATCTTCGAATTCGGTGTTATCTTCCACTCAGTGATCATAGGCTTGACGCTAGCTGTCACCGGCGAAAATTTTACTACCCTCTACATAGTCCTTGTTTTCCACCAAACCTTTGAGGGGCTCGCCCTCGGAACACGACTTGCTGTTGTACCGTGGTCGAAAGCACGCCAGTTAACACCTTACGCCATGGCTATCGCCTACGGTCTTTCGACGCCTCTAGCCATAGCGATCGGCCTTGCGGCAAGGAAATCGTACACATCAAACAGCACTAGAGCTATTCTAGTTCAAGGGATTTTCGATGCTATAAGTGCAGGTATTCTACTGTATACCGGGTTAATAGAACTCATGGCGCATGAGTTCTTGTTTAGCGAGACGTTCCGCCCTGTCCGACGAGGGAAACGACGGCGGCTGTTCGCGGCTTATGGATTCATGATGCTTGGTGCCGGTAAGTCAAGATAGACTCTCGCTTATCTATTAAACACCTCTAAATTCCTGGTTTGGGCTTTGGATAAGCATAGAATCAGTGGCTAACTTGAAGTTTTCCCGACGCTGTAGGATTGATGGCATTGCTTGGTAAGTGGGCATAAACGCATACCGGGTGTATCTCTTTTCCGTTTCCGCAATACATATCCATCCATTCATCGGTGTTCCAAAGCGTTTTCTTTTGTTTCATTCTATCCCTTTAAATTTGCATAACGGCGGGGTTTCTTCTCAGACCTATAGAATTTCTTGCATTGCCAGCATGTCTTTCTCGTGGCTTCTCATGATATATCGATATTTTTATGAAGTGGTATAAAAGTTACGTTACACTAGCCAGGCCATGGGACGGACGCCAAGATGGAAAACGTCAATTCCAAGGGAGGAACTTAATCTTTAATTCTGGCCAGTAGGAGGATTTCGCTGTTTATCGATCGCGATTTTGCGTGCGCTTACTGAGCCTCGATTTCTTTAATTAATTTCTTCGGCTTATTCTGCCGTGAATATGATGTTACCCATATCAGATTGGTTTCGGAGATCCGAAGCGGGTGAGTGCATGCCCGCCCGGCTGCCACCATCTTGATTCTCCGTGTGTTCTATAGTGGTGGGAAAAGCGTTTCCGAATCACACCATGTCATCTGCGAAGAGTCTCGGGATACTTGGGGGTTCAGCATACGTTACATTTTGGGAAAACTTGGTCCGAGCTTGATTGTTTCATACAAGACAAAAAAAAACAGCAGATGATTCAAATGTAGGAAACGCAGGCCAAGTTTGGTAAAATGTAAGTGTTCCAGGCACGATTCTATCTAAGATTCAAACATAATCTACGAGGGATCATAAAGAACGGTTAAGTTCAATGGCAGCGTGGGGGTTGGACGAGATACATGGTGTACTAGGATGAAGGGATGATAGATCACCTGGTTTAATATCAATGAATCAAGGGCTTTGTTTATGCACAGTTTGGTGTAGCAAGTATATTCGAATTCAGCCGGAATATTTTTTGAACTGACGAAATCTGGGGTATACGCTGGAGGTTGCATGTTTGCCCACGGCTGTTAATAATGCAGTGTGATATAATACATGTGCTTCGAACAATTTTATGACATTGAAGGTTTTCGTCTACCAAAATCCAACCACTGAATAAGCAATGAGAAATGAAATCGCCAAGTTTGGAATTTCGCCCATTGGTACCCTGTGATAGCGGACATCTTTCATGAGCGATTTTTTACAAATGCTCAAAATATAGGAAATGCTTCATTTCCAATATCTATTGAAATTCTGAAGAAAGTCTTGGAGATTTCCCTGCCATTTGCAAGGTGGAAAATAGTTCATCCGAAGGAGAGGCTCGGTTGGATGATTCGTATTTCGAAGTGAAAGAGGCGTTTGTATGGGTGCTTACCAATTGCCTCCCATGAATATTGTATTTTCCCAGCCGACGACGGTGCCAATCGCCTAGAAGCTGTGGGGCCCCAGTTGACATCGATATTAAGTTTATTCGGAACACTCGAATTTAGTAATAAGTATCCAATAGAATGTTCTGTGAATTGTGTAATTCAACTTTATGTTGGAGATTAGCTAATGATTATCAGTCGCAGATTTTATTTTGTGATAGTACAGAGGCGTTTCTTAAGTCTATAAGTCTGGAGAGCTCAAGAGCACATCGAACCAAGTACTTTTAAAATTCGGATCACTCCCGGCTGTTTAAATTAATACGAGAGCTCATATAATCATGTGACGATATAGTTCGCTGGCCGCAGCATCAACTTGTGCATATGTGATACATGCAGCGGTACATTTAGTTGAGGTTTTGTGCTGCTTTCTCTAAATTTTAGAGATATACGGATCCACAGGGTTCGTCATAATGAATGATATTCGTCTACATATAAAATATGTACCTTCAGGTAATCTCCACTAATTTACTTGGGAGTATATACCGCATAGACTCGTCGAATTCAAATCCCATGAATTAATTGCGGAGAGCGGGTATTGAAATCAGATGCATTGCGAAACTGAACGTTACCAAGGATCACAGAGTGGACCCGCCTGCGTTGCAAGGGAGAAGTTTGAAGTCTAAACTGTTTACGAGCGACGGCCCTCAATTTTCCGTCCGCAGGGCCCCATCAAAACCAACGAACCCCAAATGCTGGCCTCATGTTCTTGTCTCATGCGAGCCATGCGGTCCAGGGTTGGTCTGGCCTTAAACGAAAAAAAGCCATCCGAATCGATAATTAAGAAAGGCAAGCGTGACCCGGAAATATGTGTCCACCAGCGAAACCCCCATAGCCTGCTTAAACCTTAGAGGCAAAAAAAAAACAAGAAAGGTGAACAGCCCACAGTATACAACGGCGGCGCTCAGTAGTTAGGAACAATTTAACGAAAAAGATGGTTTAGATTTCGCCGAAAGGTTTACTGCATGTTTGCGCGTTCCCACTGCCTTATTCCTCCCCCAATCCGAGCATTGCTGGAAAACCATTGTTCATACTCTATCTGGTTAACCGGCCCCCCATCCTGGGTATCCGCTGTCCTTACAGCAGATGCTTACATACCCCCAACTAGATTTTGGGGCCGTTCGACAAGCAGATCCATTAACCGTGCACTGGTACCTGTGCCTGAATGTATCTGTAGTAGATATACTTAGATATCAATTTGGAATACGTGTGTCTGCGTGCGTGTGTTTGTGTGTGTGTCCATACGCGCGCAATATCAAAGCAACCTGGAAGAATAATCGATAGATGCCAGCAAGGGTCTACAGATAGCCCTGGTGAAATCTTGCGGATGGATCATTCGTTCCGGACCTTCAGAAGACCCGTTCGTTCAAGACGGCGGAACTATTTTCAAGGAATTGCATAACCATCAGAAATAATGCCACCATCCGATCCACCGATTGCCCGCCAGCGAATAGGTTTCTGGTCAGTGGATACAGTTTACCCCATGGCCAGGATGGTTCCCACTCCAGATTAAAGCCGGATGCACCGACCTACTAGAACCTTTTTGTTTTTTTTGTTCTCCGTCAAGGTCAGATCCCATACCTCGTGTACTTTTTGGTGCCTCGGTCTTTTAAAGGATAGGAAGCTTCCCCATCATTTAAGTAAACCCTCTCTCGCTCTTCCTTCTTTTCGAAAATGCCGCCGGTCGATTCTACAACTTCTCACCCAGCAGAAATCAGCAATAGTAAGGGCTTTCCTTACATTCACTTTTTTATATAAGTTATTAAAATATTAACTTGGGTATCCCGAAGGACACAACCCGTCGTCGCCGTCTTCGCCAAGATCGCATTCCCCAGAATCCACCAGTCTTGGTTCGCCTTTTTCTCTGATTGGAACTCCCCGCGGTCAAACCCGTGCCCCGATCACCACCCCGAGCGAATTGTCCTCGGGCACCCTCTCTTCAGAAGAGATATCTCCCATTGACGTCGAGTCCAAACATAAACTCGGAAGCGAAGTCACTCTCAAGCAAAACACCAGCAAAATGGCTTCTCCAGTCAACGTCTTGATGGTATGACTATGCGCCCGTACTTTGGGAGTTTGATATCAGATTTAAGGATGCAGCTAGTCTAACATTATTTCTTCCTGCGATAAACAGGTCGGTACCGGCGAGTACACTACCGGATTTGTCGGGACTGGAGCCTCCACTTCTGATAAGAAGGTAACTTGAAGTCCCATCAGACCGAAACATGAATTATCCGGAAGGGCAAATTTGATAACTGAACGGCAATTCTAGGTCGGTGTCGTTGGCTTGACCTTGTTCGATTTGAGGCGTCGTGGCAAAGTTGGTGAATTGTCCATGGTTGGCGTTAACGGAAAGAAATATCCCGCCATTCGTAGGTCGCCCAGCGCAAGACATTCCCCAGGAGACCCCCCCAGAGCCTCCATGTCCCCCACACTTGGCCCGTGCGGGGAGGATACCACACGAACAACGCAAAAACTAACTGGTATCATTTTTCATGCAGGCGAACACTTGGACAAGAACATTTCCAAAGTTTACAACAATTTAGACGTCTCATTCAAGTCTTTCCCCGCCGATGATGCCGTCGATGCCGATTCCTACAAGGCTGCTATCGACCAGCTGAAGCCCGGTGATGCGATTACAATCTTTACCCCAGATACTACCCACTACCCCATCGCTCTATACGCCATCCAGCGAAAAATCCACGTTCTTTTGACCAAGCCAGCCACAAAGACGATTGAGGAACACCAACATTTGATCCGCGAGTCGAGAAAATATGGCGTCTTCGTCTTTGTTGAGCATCACAAGCGATTCGACCCTGCTTACTCTGATGCCCGGGCTAAGGCTCAGAAACTCGGTGACTTCAACTACTTTTACAGTTATATGTCTCAGCCAAAGAGCCAATTGGAAACTTTCAAAGCATGGGCTGGAAAAGACTCTGATATTTCGTATGTACATCTAATTTTCTGGCAACTGTAAAACCCGATAATACTAATCTGCGGATTATATAGTTACTACTTGAACTCCCACCACGTTGATATCAACGAATCCATGGTCCCTGGATGGAAGCCATACAAGGTCACAGCCTCCGGTTCTCGTGGCTGTGCTACTGATCTTGGTTGCGTTCCTGGAACCGAGGATACCATTACACTTATGGTCGATTGGATTAAGAAGGACGACCCAACCAAGGTCGCTACTGGTGTCTACACCTCCAGCTGGACTGCCCCGCAGAAGGCTGGTGTCCATTCCAACCAGTACTTCCACTGTAAGTTGTCGTCGAATACTCTCTATGTTTGAACAAAATATTGATCTCTCGTCTCAATCAGACCTTGGAAGCAAAGGTGAAATCCGAATTAACCAGGCCAAGCGTGGTTATGATGTCGCTGATGACGAAACCACCGGCTTGATGTGGTATAACCCCTTCTATATGCGATATGCTCCCGACGAAGAAGGAAATTTCGGTGGCCAAAGCGGCTATGGTATGTTCAAATTTCTTCCCTCGTAAATACAAGAATCTGTACTCACTTCAATTCAGGCTATGTCTCCTTCGAAAAGTTTATCGACGCTTGCAATAAGCTCAACGCCGGCGAAGTTACTTTGGATGAACTCGACAAGCGTGGCCTTCCCACGCTCGCCAACACCGCCGCTACGGGTGCAATCTTGCACGCCGGCCGAGTCAGTCTTGACGAAAAGAGAACAGTCTACCTCGAGGAAAACGAGGGTGTCTGGCGGCTAGGATGTGCTTGTAGGCGACCATAAACATTCATTATGTTCTGCAAAGGAAAGTTTTGTACAGCGATGTTCTGATTCGAAAATTCTTCTTTCCCAATCGTCTTGAGGCTACGACAATATAGCTGGTTCATGCAGTGCACACGTTAGCACTGCTGCTACTCACGCCCCCGCGGCCCTTATCCCCGCGCTATCCTTAAACGGCACCACCGTCAGAGAAGAGCCAGAAGTTAAATCAGTCACCACAACCGAACCATTCACCTTCGCACCGACAACGCCAACTTCCTCAACTCAACCGTCGAAGGGAACCCCGAAGGTCATTGAACGACAGCCCTCGAGCTCATCCCTCCCGAGCCTTGTTAAACGACAGAAGAGTGTCATCAACTGGTGGAAGAAGCGCAAGAACAGGAAGTCGACCATCCCAGTCGTTTAAACTAAGGCTTAACGTTCTCGTCCTTGTGGTAGCTTGGCTTATTGAGGTACAGCACTTTAATACTTTGATTCTTTGGATTTCTTCTCTTCGATATTTAGCAGGTCCTTTCATCCAGATCCCCCGCAACTTAGCATTCGTGATCTTGGTTCTCGTTTGAGAAATATTTATTTTCGATTCCACATTTTTTGTCAAATCTTTCCCGTTGTTCTTGATATTACTTCATTTCAGAACCGTTTTATAATTAGGTAGAAGTTTTTCATTGCATTCTTCAGAATCTTTCTTTTTGGGGCATTCAACGGCGTTTAGCTTAAACCTGCTACTTTTTCTTTCCTTTCCTTTCCCTCCACTATATGTATATTTCAAAGTTTCCTATTTCACTTTCTTTACATTTCCCAAGCCGCCGCCTGTATAAAACTGAATTCCAATCGAAATAACTTGCTAGTCTCTACTTTTCCCTCGGCCGATAATCCTTAGCATTGATAATAAGCTTCTAAGTATTAGCGGCCGGGGACGTACCCAGTGTTAGTGGTCGATCGTAATATATTGGAAACTCTTGTTATTAGCCACAACGCATAAGGTCAGCCGACGAGCTTTTTTTCTCATTATAAAAACCTGGGGTCCCTTCTTGGCTTTTCCTACTTAAGAGATTCAAACAATGCAATTGCTCGAGAATCTACATAAGATTAGCGGGGAAATATGGCTTCTCGCAGCTACACATGAGCACGGGGAATACGGCTCCATGCATGTATAACATTATCCACTCTGCTCCGATTGAATTAAGCTTATATTCTTCTGCGGTCCTACGGTTGGTAGGCCCTTGTTCCTACACGGCTAGTGAACATGAGATTTTGGAATGGAGGGATGAGATGGGGTTTATCATAGAGACTTGATTTAGACGAGCCGTCAAAAGATTTCTGAGAGGGTTTATGCTAATTGTTAGGTAATCACAAGGCTAGCTGCCCTAGGAGCTAGACAAGAAATGGAGAGGATCTTGACTGTATCTACTAGTAATTGCTTAATCTCGGTATGAATATAAAGCTCTATGGTACATGTTTTTGTGGCTGAAAGTAGCCCCAAGACTTCCTCTGCGCACAGGAGACAAGTAGAAGAAACAATGAAGGACTGGATGAATTTCCCACGGAGAAAAGAAAGTCTCATTACTATATATAAGTATGTAACTACTTACAAGCCCAGCTCAATCTCCATCATATCCGCAATCTTATCCTTAACCGCCTGCGCTTCCTCATCCGTTAGCTTCCTTAATGGCTTCCTTGGGTATCCGCCATAACCAAAGTAACTCTGAATAGCACTCTTAGTTCCCGGAATCGCCGCCTTGGTTAGCACCCAATCACCCTTAGACAGCACCTTCTGCATCTTAATCGCCTCGTCAATTTTCCCTTCCTTAAACAGATTATAGACATGCACACACAACTTCGGCACAACATTGGCTCCACCAGCAATAACGCCCGACGCCCCAGTGATCAAACCCTGGAGCGTGAAGTCCGCCATACCCGCGAAACACATATAACCTGACCCCTTGGAGTTAGGTGTAACCGCATTCGTCGCCAATGCCACTCTTGTCAGCTTTCCGGTGTTTGCGCATGTAAACTTTGTACCCACGATGTTCGGGTGCTCGGCGAGTTTGATTAACAGGTCGGAGTCCATGTCTATTCCCGCCACGGCACCGGGGTAGTTATACAACACCAACGGTAAGGGCGAGCCGTCTGCAACACCCAAAAAGTACTCTGTGATAGCACGCTCGTCCATTGCGTATCTATAGTAACTTGGCGGGATCAAAAGGACGTAATCACCACCCGACTCCTTGGAGTGTTTGCATAATTCGATAGTTCCGCGAATTGAGTTTTCGGAGGCACCGACCATAATAGGGATATGGGTGAAACCAGCCTCGTCAAGGGCTTTCCGGGTTTCCTGAGTAACAATGCGTTTTTCGTCAAGGCTGAGGTGGACGGCTTCGCCGTTCGAACCCATGGTTACCAGACCGGCGAGGCCGGCTTCCGCGAGTCGCACGGCATGGCGACGGATAGATGGAATATCGAGGTCTTCGGTTACTGGATCAAAAAAAGTCATTGTCGGGGAATAGATACCCGGTAGGAGAGGACGTTCGACGGCGCCATTTTCTTGTGTCATCTTGAAGAGCTTGGGGAAAGTACTATAGTTCTAGAGTCGCGTGTGTTGGAGAATGTGGTATTTTGAAACAGTGGAATTCGAAAGCTTGTCCAACCGCTATTGAAATGGGAGGAGAAATATAATAGCAATTACACACTCAAGAACTGGAAAAAAGGCGGGACCAACTCTGCTTTTAGCTTAAACCTCGGAGTTTCGTCGGGTTGACTTTTGAAATTCTAAATTGAACGTCATGACAAGATTGGTCCAAAGGGGAGGTTACAAGCTGGGAAGTAGCCAGACGCAGACGAGGTATTTAATGGAGGCTGCGCAGTATCATACATGCATAGACGACTACAGTCGAGTCAACAGGATCTCGTGTCGATGGCTATGAATGGAAGAAATATGGTACCAATGGACAAATCGGATTGATGACAAACGAATATAGTAAACCGGCCTTTTAGACCTGGGCAATTGGCGAGAAGGACGCTGGTATCTTGCCGTCGAGTGATGATTAGAGGATTTTGGAGGCATGCGCTCTGTCTTGAGGCCTAACTTTTAGGAAATTCTCCGTGCGCCGGAATTGATACTGCTCTGAAATTCACGCCCCACATGGACCTTCAATCGGACTGCGTTCCAGTGGCAATGGTGAAAAGAAGCTTTGATACTTACACAGACCAGCCCCCCACTGCACGGGATGTGGTGATGGGTAGGGAAAGGCTGGAGTGTTCTTTGAGGTTTACGAAATCAATTACATGAGAATGGTCATCAACTAGGCCGTCAATTGCTAGTTTGCCCCAAATTTGGAACAAAAATCAATTGGGATTTGAAACGGTAATTATTGTAGATCTGTTATTCGATGCTGCACCACTTCAACGTAATCGGAAATCAAATAAGACCTATCTTGCAACATTCCCTTACCTCTGCTAATCATAGAAGCTTTACTTTGTGATATCGCCCTACAATTGAACTTGTCCCAAGATTTCAGGCACATACCGAAAGGAACCTGAGTTTCCCCGCACCGGCTAAACTCGTTCCTCGTAGGCAGAATGGACTTTAGACCAACTTTTTGACAGCCGCCGAGACCCATCGTTTGATTTTCCAGACACTGGAAGTTGGGCTGGTTGCCTCCGGTTGGCGGAAAATTATCTTCCCGTAGCCAAGGTTTTCGCTTAAATGCTGGGGCCCACGAGGGACTGCATTAGCGTGGGGTAACCGGTATTTAGCCGAGCCTCCGGGCGCGGGGTGGCAGGCTGCCCGGAGCCTGATGAGGCCGACAGCCAGTGTATTTGCAGGCGAACGTACGATATGTAATAAGTTCCCAAAATATACAACAAAATTCTACATGTATACATCTGCAGACTTATAACTTTATAAAATTCATACTAATATTCCTGCATGAAATAAGATCTTATAAGATAGATGGTCTATAATTTCGACTGTACAATGACGTAATCAATTTGGTATATCCTCGCTAGACTATTACACGCTTCGTGATGGGCATTCTATATACATCATCTTCATATGAACGCCGTTTACTTTTCCATACGCTTAAACTCCCAAACACCAAATTTACTGATCAAAGGCTTTCTCATAATCAGTCAGGACAAAACGGTACCTAACATCATTCTTCAATAGCCTGGTCACCCCGGTCTTGCACCCTTCCTCAGAAATAGGAATAGTTTCCGACCAAGACTTCAATCCCTTCTCTGCAGCAAGATCTAACATAGCCAACATCTCCGTTCGGCTTCCAAGATGGCTGGCGCCGATAAAGCATCCATTTCCAAGAAGGTCAAAGGCCGAAACCTTTTGTCCGTCGCCAGGAGCCAGCCCCACCATGATGAATTTTCCATGGACAGTCAACAGGCTTAAGTATTTGCCAAGGTCAAAGTTTTCGGTCGAGTTCGCTGTGGTTATGATCAAATCGAAGCTGAATTCGTGTTCTTCAGCCCAGTTTTCGCTCGCGCCAGTAGCGATGTAGCCATCTGCACCGAGTTTCAGGGCATCTTCTTTTTTAGCTTCGGAACGTGAAATGGCCCACACTTCTGCACCAAGGGCTTTTGCGAACATGATTCCGAAGTGACCGAGTCCACCACTAGTTATCACGGATTGTCAATTGATATTTTATAAATCTTATCAACTGGGTTTCGGGGTACCTTGAACTTACATTCCGACAATGCCGACTTTCTTTCCAGGGCCGGCTTCATTCCGAACAAGTGGAGAATAGACCGTGATACCAGCACATAACATCGGCGCGACGTCCACTGATGCTAGTTTCTCGGGAATAGGGAAGACCCAGAAATCGTGTACTCGGACATGCGACGAATATCCACCTTGGGATATAGTCCCATCTGATTGAAGGGCACCATATGTGTCTAATATACTCAAAATCACACTTTCAGCGGACTATTCGATTGCCTTGGTCAGAGAACTGTTTGAATATACCTTTCTGGAATTTGCAGTACGTTTCGTTATCGTTGTTGCATTGCTTGCAGTCGCCGCAGCTCCAACATTGAGCCCCCATACCCACACGCTGTCCGACTTTGACGCTGTTGACCTTCGGGCCTACACCGACAACTCTGCCAACGATCTCTGAATGTGCTCGTTAGCTGTGGCTTTCTCCATAAGGTGCTTATGAGATTGTACTAACCATGACCTACAGCAAGAGGGTAAGGCGTATCACCCCATTGGCCGGAAATTTTCTAGACAAAAATATTTAGCATGTATATTTAGCATGTATTCCGGAAAAAGTATATCTTTCGGGAAGCGCGAAAATAACGGCGAGCGAGGGGGTTCTGGTCTGAAGGGAGGAAGGGGGCGAAGCATACATGAACATCTGAGGCACAAATACCACAGCACTCGATCTTGATGTCAACATCGTTATCTTCAAGCTTCTTTGGAGTGAAGTCCTGCTTCTGAAAGTCCAACCAATTCTCTGCAGAGGGAGATCTGAAGGCGATGAAAGTTTCTGGGTAAACCATTTTGCGCAATTGGTTGAAGCTCGTTATCTTAGCTTAGAACTCGTAAAGTCGATTGGCGACCAATTTAACAGAGTAGGACGGGAAGTGGAAATTTGGAAATCTCAACAAAAGTTTTCGAGACGAATAAATGCAATTGGTAAACAATAAAGGAGGAAGTAGGTGGCGATAAGAAATTTTTCCAGGGCTTTTCAACTTATATAGTTACGGGTGACGGATTCAAGAAAGCAGCTAGCCCCACATCGATTTCTCTGTCTATCTTTTTTCTTCGACCGCCGCTAGTCCGTGCTTATGTCATGCCCTAGTTTCCAAATGACGAGTGGAGTTTCTACAAGCAATACATGCTAGATTAACTTTTTTTGGGAGGGCCTGCAGCCCGGAAGCTAAAAAGGGCGGTGGACATGCGGAAAGAAACCAGGCATGTCTGTGGAGGGGTTTGTGGAATTTAGGTGGAATTTTGCCGGCGGATGTGTTGAGGCATGGACGGCGGGAAATTTTGGACATGGGATTGCTTGTGGCGATACGCGTGGAGTTAGATCGATATCGGGATGGCTTCGAATCCCTCGCGAGGCTTGGTGTAACAATTTAGGACAGAATAAGTAGGTATCTCGTTTTGGCATAAAACTGGCCCCAGGATCAAATAATGACCGTAGGCCGGCCCATGGGCAGATTTTCCACAGCTTGAATTCACAATTCGTGACATTTCTGTTCAGGGCTAAAATTTCCTCGCCCAATGATACTGAAGTTTTCCCTATCATGACAGGATATCTCGTAAAAGCCACATATATTGCATACCCGTACGTATAACATAGCGAGCTTCAACTATCAGGCTCAGGTATTTCGTTAACCACGCCCCTCCGCTTAATGCCGCAGGCTCACGTGAATACCAGATCCCACTTAAGGCTTGCAGCTTCCACATGACCCTACCGTCTGTACTCTCGCCCCGAATCACAATGTCGGTATCCGGCAAGCACAAGCCCGACGCCAGGCCATCATCCGCTGCGTTAAAGGCCTGTAACGTGTGGGAACTGCGCTGTCGCAGATATATGCCATGCTTGCACCTCGCCTGCAGGGAGTCTCTTGGGGGCAGACGAGTTCAAATCTGGAGTCCATGTTACACAAGGCTTTAACTCAACGCAAGGAATCAAACAAAGCGATGTCCCAATGAAGTTCAAGCTTTCCGATCTGATGGATTTATTGGTCCTGATAGTTGGAAACAAGGAATCGGACGATTACCCAAGCTATGCCTGCAGAAAAACCTGTCAGAAGAGCTAAGCTAATGAGCTATATCACGGTCGCGATTAAGGTCGCATTCATACATAGCAGTAACTATATTTCTGACAATGCCAAGGTGGCATGACAATACCTGCATGTACTACAAAAAGTGGAGAAGCGAGACGACGTTGTAGTCTTAAATCGGGTTTCGCGAATACCTCATGCTTAGAAAAGCTTGGGGGATAGGTTGCGAGAGTCATACGTCAGACGGGAACGACGAAAAAACGTGGACGCTGTCGAATCAGATGATGATTTATGGGATGTCGTTTGCGAGACGTCCGGAGCTTAACGTTGAGATTCCTTTTTTGTACACCGGTTACGTGGTGTTTCCGGTTTATTGTTGAACTGAAGGATCAAGCGGCTCTCAGGATCCAGAGATCAATAAGCGGTTATTCTGCATACCTAAAGCTTTTGTTTCTAGGAAGAGAGGCGGCACGGCTGATGCGGTCAGCAAAACCACGCCTTGTTCACAAAAAAAAAGGAACCCACGAAAAAAAAAAAAAAAAAAAAAACTGGGAATTTTAGTACACTAGTTTAGGATGTTTCGATGAGTGGGTTGTAAGGGAGAAGATAGGTAGTGTATTTTGGTATTGTGACCTCCAGTCCAGTATCGCTCGCTAGCTATGCAGACAGATGCAACTCCCAGAACAAAGGATTCTGGCAATTCCAGCCAAACCCCAAAAGATAGTTACATACAGATGAAATAATCAAAAACTAAAATGCCCGCAAATATGCCTATCGTAACGCCGTGGAATAAGCCCAAAAAACATGGCCAAATCAAGCTTACTAGTAAATCGGAACTAGTGACAAAAAAAAGAAAAAGAAAAAGAAAAAGAAAAAGAAACAGTACAAGACGCCCTGAACTCATATCGAATGCCCCCCCCCAAAAAGCAAAAAACTCTAATGAATAAGAAATCCCATTTTCCAAACTAGAGGGTGGGATTTGGTCGGCATATCGATTCGAAAAATAGAAGCGATCCTTCGGACTCATGGAATGTCTTCTTTGCATCCGAGAAGTTGCGTTTCCCGTTTCGATTCGTGATTAACGGTTTCGGGTCGTTTCTTCATCGGGTATATTCGCGCGTTGCAGCTGACATTGAATTGACGAATTGTGTCCATTGTTTATGTGTCCCCGCGGCCGCATTATACGGATCCTTTGTGTATTGAGCAAGTCGAGCAGAAGCCATCTGAGCCGCCGTGTCCCCCCTCTCGTTTGGTGTAGCTATAGCGCCGTAACTCAACAGTAAATTCAAACAAGCGTTAAACCCTGCGATCCTTTCCTCAAATTCCTCTGAACTTCCCACAGAACGGTCGCCGGATAGGAGTCCGGGTGAATTGGCAGCGCGGTCAAGAAGCTTATGAAACCCTCGGACGAGATAATGAAGAGAAGTGTTCCCGTCACGATCTGCCACATTAGGAGTTTCTCCGCCCATTAACAATCTTCGAATGTCATCGTACCGCCCCGCCAGCGCAGCTTTCATCAGCTCTATCGAGTTTGCTGTTTGCCTTACGCTTGTAGATGTGTGGGGAGTACGTGATGGGCTGCAGTATAATAAATACCATCAGTAGGGGATGATCCATCAATGTGCCACTGGCTTTCTGACCTATACCGAGCGTGGGCATCATGGGAGGACCGGTATCCGTAGTCGGTTGCCGTTAAGGATCCCATTGTGCTGTATTCAGCTGTCGAGGCGTAGATAGGCTCCCCAAGGGTGGCAGCGGAATATGACAACCGATGGTCTTGGTAGCTTGGATAACTAGCACAGAGAAAGACTTATTAGAATTTGCTGTTCCCATCGTTACGGTGTATGTACAAATTTTGTGGAGGCCACTCACTTGGAAATCATGTCCTCAGTATAGAAATGGTCTTCAGAACCATGAGAAGGAGTAACAGGATATGATTCTGGGTAATCAAAAAGGCTATGCGGGTCATAGCTCTCCCAGTTTTCATACTCTTCTGGCCGTCTACTCTCCCTTGGAGATGTTGTCTCGCGGCTGGGGCTTGACTTTCCAGCATAGCGCTTCTCATATCTTCGAACCTTCCGCGGGGTAATCTTGTCGATGATGTCTTGGCTCAATCCCATCTCGGAATCTGGAATATTCTGCTGCTTTTGTTCGAGATAGGCGCGCATATCTGCAGACCGCACATTCTTCTTGAAACCCCATACTTCGATCTGATTTTGATAACTTCGTTTGCTATTGGTAGGAAAATATACTTAGTCAGCACACAATTGACGCCTCATTCGCGAATTGAGCGGGATCCAACATACCAAGCTTCGAAGTTGTATTTCGACTTGAGAATCTCACGCACTTCTGCAAGAGGCTTGCCTTCCTCGATGTAGTAGCGGTAGATCTCTTGTTTATATGTCTCCCATGGTTTTCCCATTGTGAAATATTTCGCTTAGATAGCTGATTAGGAATGATATAATACTAGTGTAGACCGCTGGTTGTTACAGCGGTGGGGGGTTTCAGCCGAATGCTTGAAAGAATCGAGATCGTTTTATTAGTTGCCTTTAGGGCTTTGGTATGAGTCTTGAAGATCTTGATGATGATGTGTCTAGAGAATGAGTGCATCTGGAGGCGGGTATCAGCATTATTTAAATCTTGGATCCGGATCACAACGTTGTGCTGAAAACGTTTCAATCCTTATTTCGAGGATCCTTTACGGCAAGGCAGCTTGCTCAAAGCAAAGCACTGACAGGCCTAAAAGAGACTAGACAGGCCCAATCCACATAAAGAAAGAAAAATAAAACATATAGCTAACGACACCAAAGATCCGCCTGGTCTGGTGTGCGACGACAGGGCCCCACGGAGGACTAACCGCGTCTCGCAGTGACGATTCTCGCGTTCAAGTTGACGCAGATTGACCCGGTGCATTTCAGCCTTCTTGACTCACAGACCCTGTAGCCGGAACTGACGTATCGAGTCTTGGGGAGTAGGAATACGGGAAGATGGGATGCGTGACCCTTTGGCTCATAGGGCGCCAATTTAGGGATTGAATAGACGAGGGCATGGTTCTATCCGATTATCTGTCATCACAGTGTTTTAGGAATGCTCCCTAACCATTAATTGCTTCCATATTGAGTTTAGGAGGCTGATATCTCCCGTCCATGAGTCTTCAAACCCGGGACATTGGAAAGCCCATGAGGTTACCGAGAAACCTTCATATGACACTCTCTAAGCACCCGAAATTGAGGCTTTGCTGGCGCCAAAATATTTCCAAACTTTCTCTGGCCTGACACTCCAGCCAGTCAACAAAGACGCCATCATTTAATTGTCTTCTCTAGGCCCTCATGGAGGCTGACTCTTCAAAAAAGAAAGTGGGGCGCCTTAGCTGAATGCGCTTTTGGCGGGTGTGGTAGACCCTTGTCGTTGTTTGTGTGAAGGTGGGGATAGTATGTTCACTCCACACAACTGTAGCCGGCTTAGTCAGTAACGATATTAGTTAGTTGGTTTAGCATTCAAACGCAGTCAATACTTTGGATGGTACTGTTTGTTGGGCTTTAGTGAACTCGCCTGTAAAGTATTTCCGCTTGAGGATATATTATTTCAAAGAAATGCCCGCACGTACACCACACTAAACTGGGCGGAAACGCACATGCACAAACCAACCAATACAATGCGGACTTAGCCTCATTGCTCAGGGTCGCCGTACTCTTATTTTGGCTCCCGTAGACGTTTTAGACCACGGCGATGCATGTACCTCTGCGATCGATCAAATGTGTAGAAGCTTCGATAGTTGCAGAATTAGACACAGACTAAGCTGCCTTCGTCTTCTTTCGCTTATCCCTGAACAATTGGATCTCTGTGCGACCCAAAGTGTAGACGCAAAGCCACGCGATTGAGATCCACACATTTTCAACTGCATCGACACTGTCTCAAAACGGTTAACTGTCTTGGAAATCGAAGCTCTTGGATCTTCTAGAAGAACGCCCCGTCGGGTTGGCGACGGTTAACGTTGCCGGTACACATTTTGCGCCTTTGGGGTTGTGCATGCATCTTGAATGTCGGACCCGCGGACCTCATGGTCGCATCCCTATATTCAGGAACGGCACAGTGTCGCCAACAGGTTCCCGCATAGGGGTACATTCCTATCCAATGCATAGTAATTGGGATCGACAGGGTGTTGTAACACGTCTAATTTATTTTTTGTCGACACCATCTCGGGCGTCCTTCGGAATATTAATCTCTAGTGTAGCCAATTGATCAATTAGGATTGATAGAGACACATCGAAATAGCAAGTGCGGCATATTCCACGAAGGAACTTGTGTCTCTTGTGGCTTTCAGGCATCAAAGGGCTTGTACATACATAATCAACAATGTCTGCAGCCCACGGGTGTCGCATGTTGTATTTCCGGATGTTTTAAATGCAACCGAAGGTTTTGATTGATTGATTAATGTGAACTTAAGCTTCTATCATGACAAATTGATGGATAAAGTCTCCACTGAGGCTTTGCATTCTCCCGCTCTCTTGTGTTACAAACGCTAAACGGCGAATTCCAACATTCAAACACTCCCCTTGTTTATAACATCTCTCGCCAAAATTTTCTGAGAGAGGGATAGCAGGTTAATAAATGCAACCGAAGAATCGACTTTTTGTACGAAAAAATCGACTTTTTGTACTTGCGGTGTGATGTATATATAGCCCTTTATTTCGAGGTCCTTATGATTGCTCCGCCTTCCTCTTGGCTAACAAACACTTAAAGCCATAGGGCTGGGTGCGGAACCCGGCGTGCAGTATTCCTGTACGCAGTAACCCTACAAAGCCATGGCCCATATAGCCCATGCCTCGGCATAATGGTTTTTTTTGACGTCACACACGGTATTAGTCGACAGGAACTCTAGTAGCAGGTGCACCTTGCTGTCCTTGCATGAGAGGTTTGGACTACAGGAATTTCACGCATGTACGCACTTGCATAATACTTACATTAAGTATAGTGGTATACCCTTTTTTTGTTTGGTTTCCACATATCGATAGTTCTTTTGGAAATAGGATCGAAATACTCAATATGGAGGCCCGAGAAGCTATACATACGATGGCTTGCAGAAAGAATACTTTATTTAGAACGTATTCTGGGTCTTCGCTTTTGTATCCTCGCTGCATTACGAACTGTATGTACTGCAGTGAAGCAGGGGAGGTGAATCGGAACATTGGCGCCTGGATGCGGCATCTCCACATTCGCAGCAATCTCAGTGTGTTGAAGATCAAGCTGCCTAAAAGGCTATTTTATTGTTTATAGGCTACCAAGAGGCCTACAGTAATCGGCCTACGTTAACCATTAGCGCCCGAGTGTCGCCTCGAATCTCTAGCTAAGTAGTCGGTCAGAGGCCTTGTCGCCGCCTCTATCTGACTGAGCTCATTCGACCAATTGACCCGAAATAATTCCAGTTTGGTGCCTCGAACATGGAGCGAGTCTTTCCGAAGCATCGTACTAATATCCACCTGCTTGTGTGCATCACACGCACATCTACATGTTTCGAGTAATGTTACGTTCGTGGAATGTCAATCTACCGCCCAGACTTCTACCGTCAATTATCAACTTCCCCGCTTTTTCCGTGAAGAGGTTTTAGATTGGTCGCGGAATAAAAAAGCCAGGTGCAGGTCGGAATTGTGACGAATTAGGTTTCCTGAAGTCCTTGGGGCAGTTACTCGCTTACCCGGAGCGAGCAAGCTCGATCTAAATGCCCCTGGCCTTGCATTGCTAGTATCTAGTGGACACACATTTTTCTTGGGTAACGAAAGTCTGCAATGTGAATCACAAGAATTTTCTACGAAGCTTTGGAGTCTTTTCGGAAGTTAGGTTTCTGGTTGCATGCAGGTGGTTCAGGATGTTTTATTGTTCGGCGGATGAATCGCAATTGAGGTCCCAGGAATTTCTCATATAATTGTGAAGGGGCCTTGCTTTTCCGTCTGAGCTCTTCACCCAACACCTTTGGAGTGCAGGAAAGTACCGACATCGCTCGCATCGTCAGCATCAATTAGGCTTCTCTCTATGACTTCTTCCTCTGCTTTCTTGTAAAAACAAAAAGTTTTCACGCCAGTTTTCATCCCGTTAACAGGCTGCGGAGAAGCTTCTTTGCTTCTACACATCTTTTGCAATAATGGCTCCCAGCAAAGTCTTTGTACTTGGAAATGCTATTCTGTTCCTCTCAGCCCTAACGGGCGCCCAAGAACCGGTACGGCTCGTCTCGCTTCCTCTATACTGAAAGTGAACCATTTTGGCCAGCGACGGTGCTGTGCCATGCGTCGAAGCGTCGCAAGTGCAAGTGCAAGTCCTTAAACGGCGGATTCCGACTTTAGAGCTATGCTGTCGCAAAGTTTTCCCCGAACTGGAAAACGATGGTGCAAAGTTCGGTTCGCTAGCTGCGGCCGCATGAAATACGTTACATGCTTCGATGATTATATCATATCGTATGCTGATGCTCTTTTGCGCCCGGCGCGTATACTTTATGTTGCACAGGAGATTCCGACTTTCGAAGACCACTCGCCGCCAGCATATCCACCCCCAATCGGAACTGGGAACAACTCCCCAGAATGGAGCGAGGCATATTCAAAGGCGCAAGCCGTCGTTGCACAAATGACTATCGCAGAAAAAGGTATGTACTGTGTAAGCATCTTGCCAGGCCGAAATTAAATGAGGCTGAGTATCCCGTCGATGCTTGGTGCAAATGTGCAATATCAACCACACACAACACAATTGCTTCCCCTAACCCTAGCCGATTCTGCCCTGCATTTTCAGTTTTTATATTGTAACGGACACCGAAAAAAGATGATTCCAAGTTTAGGAATCGTCTCCACTTTCATACATCTGGAAGAAGAAGAATACTACATGCGGCCAAATGACTCTATTGTTCTTGAGCCTGCATGTCTGCCTAACTATCTCGGCTTCCGGAATTTGTTTCGAATGCATTCGCATTATGTGATTGTAACTTTCGCTCACGTTTGATGTTTCCACAGTAAACTTGACTTCCGGTGTCGGTTGGGAAGGTGAACAATGTGTAGGAAACACCGGTGGTGTTCCTCGACTTGGTATCAGGGGTCTATGTCTCCAGGATAGCCCTCTTGGTAAGTATCGATTCCCCTATCGAGCTAGATGGATCCGAACAATGGATCCAGCCTGATTGGCTACCTACAAGGTTGGCTCACATTCAAGGGATAAAACAGGCATCCGATTTGGACAGTACTCCTCAGCTTTTCCTGCCGGTGTTACAATTGCATCTACATGGGATGACGATTTAGCATACGCTCGAGGGTTCGCCATGGGCATGGAGCACCGTGGCAAGGGAGTCGACGTCCAGCTCGGCCCCGTCTCTGGGCCCTTGGGATTGTTCCCGGAGGGTAAGTCGAATCGACCCTGTAGATGATTCATCCAAGGTTTATAAAAACTAATTTTTATATACAGGTGGCAGGAACTGGGAGGGCGGAGGCTCAGACCCATACCTTAGTGGAGCCGGGCTCGCATCTGCAGTCCGAGGCATCCAGGTACGTATACAATAGCGGAAAAAAAATCGCAACTTTTCACGATGACTAACTAGTCATTCAATATAGGACGCAGGGGTTATTGCATGCGCGAAGCATTTTATCGGTGCGTTCTAAACTTGAGCCTCCTGTATCTCTAGTTTTTAGAGATATTTGGAATTATTCGTGGATGAATGACTGACTTAAGGAAAATAAATATGCAGCTAACGAACAGGTATGTACAAAAAGTCGATTCTTTGAAAATGCGTTTTTGTCCTGGAGGCGTACTCTCTCTATATGAGCGGCTCAACGGAAAAACACATGATCATGCATGATGCTAACCTGTTGTTTTTTGAAACGTTGTAGGAACACTATCGACAACGTGGGGAAAACGCAATCGCTGTCAATGAAAGTATCAGTGCCAACCTCGATGATCGTACGATGCATGAGGTGTACGCCTGGCCTTTCGCTGACGCGGTCAAGGCTGGCGTCGGCTCCATCATGTGCTCGTGAGTAACTCCAACCTGCTTCTGCTTTTCAACCGTGGCGATGTGCCTGGATTTAGGATTCGGACTAACAATCCTACCTTGTCATAGTTACAACCAAGTAAGATCGCCAGCTGCAATATAGACGGCGATTCAACCGGCTGACAAGGCCGTCTTTTAGATCAACAACTCCTATGGTTGCCAGAACAGCGAATTGATGAATGGTATCTTGAAAAATGAACTTGGATTCCCAGGGTAACTAATCCCCAATCAGAACACCAACATGGATGACAATGATCTCTAACAGTTGTGGATACAATCAGTTTCGTTGTGTCTGATTGGCAGGCTCAGCAGTAAGTATCTATATGTCCCGTCTACAATCATTTCTATCAAACTAACGTTATTTCCCATAGTGGCGGCGTCGGTATGAGGTGCCCCCTGAATATGCCTGTGAGACAGGAAGATGATAGTGGCTAACGTGATTTGCTTCCAGCAACTGCTTTGGCCGGCCTTGGTAAGTATTCCGATATTCCGCCAGGATCTGGAAGTGGACATGGATTGGCTAATGCATATGCAATGACCTCTAGATATGGTATATTCTCCTTAAACCAGCATTAGCAAGCATTCGTAATCCCTTGTCTAACGATTATGCAAAATAGGCTATGCCGGGTGACCAGATATTCTACTCTGGAAACGCGTGGTGGTATGTTTGTGAATCTTTAATGGATGCTGAAAATTCCGCACGTTCTAACAAGGATCTGATAGGGCGTCGAACTTGACTGGTGCCGTCCTTAACGGGAGTGTCCCAATATGGAGGCTGGATGGTAAGTAGATCCTTCACTTTAACTAGGCACCCGGGATTAGGAGCTGACAATGAGGAAGATATGGCAACCCGCATTATGGTAAATTCCGAATCCCAAAAGTTATCACAACATAGATGTGACTCAAGATTTTCTAACTTAAGTGACTTTGAATGACTGTAGGCTTCTTTCTACAAAGTTGGTCTTGACAAGGACAGAGTTGATGTAAACCTCGCCTCCTGGACTACTGATGTTTACGGATACAGACACTGGTTCGCCAGAGAAAGCTACGGACTTATCAACGGAAACGTTGACGTTCGTGGCAACCATGCTGCTCTCATCCGTGAAATCGCTGCCAAAGGAACCGTCGTCCTCAAGAACAACGGCAGTGCACTTCCTCTCCAAAGGCCGAGACAAATCGCTGTCTTCGGATCCGATGCTACTGATAACCCGAAGGGTCCAAACGGATGTCCTGATCGCGCCTGTGCAGACGGTACAGTTGCTATGGGATGGGGTTCCGGCACGGCCAACTTCCCATATTTGATCTCTCCGCTATCTGCGCTACAGAACAAGGCTATCGCCGATGGTACTGTCATTCAATGGGTTGTTGACGACTATGCCACTCTCCAAATGGAACATACTGCCACCCAGGCTTCCGCTTGTCTCGTTTTCGTGAAGGCACAGGCTGGAGAAGGTTTTGCCATCGTCGATGGAAACCAGGGTGACCGCAAAAACCTTACCCTCTGGTCGAATGGAGAAGAAGTCATCCGGACGGTCGCTGCGAACTGCAACAATACCATTGTTACCATCCATGCTCCTGGACCTGTGATAGTGGAAGAATGGATTGAGTAAGAGAATTCTTATGAAGGTTATTATTATATATATACCGGTGTACTAACGACGAAATATAGCCATCCTAATGTTACCGCCGTCCTTTACGCTGGTCTCCCCGGTCAAGAGAGCGGAAATTCCATCGTCGATGTTCTCTACGGTTTGGTCGAGCCCGGTCGTCTTCCATTCACTATCGCGAAGAAGGCCACAGACTACGGTGTCAACCTCATGTACAAACCAGATAACACCTATGCGCCTCAGCAAAGTAAGTCCAAAATTCCGAGAGAAAGAAATGCTTGAAAAAAGAAATCTAACAGACGTGGCGAATCTATAGACTTGAGCGGGCTCCTCATTGACCACCGCTACTTTGATAAGCATAACATCGAACCCCGTTTCGAATTTGGTTGTAAGTTCCCTCTTCCTTTAATTCCCACGTTCGCCATGATATCTCCACGTTAGCCACGACGTATTCTAGCTCACGGCAAGAAATACTAACCCTCCACGTTTTCATCCAAAACCAGTCGGCCTCTCCTACACAACCTGGAAATACCACGACATCAAAGTCCGCAAAACCAACGCCGGGCCCTATGTCCCCTTCAACGGCCGCACCCCATCCGCCAAAACCACCAAAGTAACAGAATCCGCCGAATCCCTCCTCTTCCCCGACGGATTCCAAAAAGTCCGCTACTACAACTACCCATGGCTCAACGACACTAGCGACGTAAGACAAGACGGCGAACACGGCCCATCCGACGCCTATGATCCAAACGGCACTGCCATTCGTCCCGCCGGTGGCGCACCGGGTGGTAACCCAGGTCTCTACGACATCCTCTACGAAGTCAACGTCACCATTTCCAACACCGGAAAACGTAACGGTGAGGAAATCGTCCAACTTTACATCTCACAAGGTGAATCGGACGATCCGGTCCGTGTTCTACGTGGGTTCCGCAGAGTCTCTGTTGATGCTGGAGAATCCGTCAGTGTGACCTTTGCGATCACTAGAAGGGATATCTCTCGTTGGGATACTGCTACCCAGAATTGGGTTATCAGCCCTGCTGAGAAGTTGGTGTTTGTGGGAAGGAGTTCGAGGGATTTACCGCTTGTTGCTAAGTTGAATGGTGAGAGGTCTACTGGGTATAGTAAGTATAAGCCTGGTAGATTGGGCCACGGTATGAAGACCTTTATGTAAAGGAAAGGTGTGATGGGGAGGAAGATTGGATATGGGATGTAGAAGTTTTGGTACAGGAATATAAAAAGTTAGTAAGGAATTATACTACAGTATTCCTTTTTGTTGCATTTCACGGGGCATATTGAATTCGTTTCTCAGTCGAGCGCCTACAGAGTCTATAAAAAGACCAAACAAAGGAGGTTGCTTCTTAATGACTAATCTTGTTTTTTAAAACTGCTTTCCCTCATACTAGCGAAGCACTCAAGCTTCCTGACATTGTTGTACTCTAAATCATTGCATACTTTTTTTGTCGTTCATTGACCTTAAAGAGTCATACAAAATCATAAAATTTAAAAGAAACACAATTACGATTAACAAATGAATGTCCTCTGCTGTCGACATGTCACGTAAACCAAACTGGAACATACATAGGTGAGCACCTAGCTACTCAGGCACTGATGGTACAGCTAGAAAATGAAAAGCAATGTTGAAATTGATATTCATGAACCTATCCGTCTCTAAAAAGGTAAGGTATCGAAAGGTCTTAAGAAAGAAAGAGAAAAAATGTCCTTTATATCCAATTGGTATCCCGCACATCCGCTCCAGAACGGAAAATAGTTTTCAAGTCAGCACCCATATACTCCATCGCAAAAAGTGAAAAAAAGATATAAAAAGGAAAGGAAAAGAAGAAGAAGGAAGGGAGAAAAGAGAAAAACCCGGTAAAATGTTGAGATATCCGCCACAGAATATCAAAGATGCCAAAATATATCCTCAAATCCAAAAACCCCAACAGCACCACCACCGCCCACAATATATATTTATATTTTTGTTACAGTTAAGCCATCATGGTGTCTGGCACCCAGTCTTTGACACTTCAAGATTAAAGCTTTACAAACCCCCGGAAAACCCTACAAAATTATTAAAATGATCTGTAGCCCCTCCCACCCCACCACCTCCCATCATACTCAACGTCCCATTATACCCAACTGCGTACCCGCCCGCGGTACTAGCACTTCCACCACCTCCACTCCCATCCCCAAGTTCAAACATGAACTGATCCCCCCAAATCGATCCACCCCCAACATCACTCATCAACTGGTACATCTTCCCTCCCATCCCATCCTCTCCACTCCCAGTACCGGTACTATCATCCGCATATCCGCTATTAAATATATTATAAGAGGTATCGTTGCTAAGTTCGTTTGCTGTGCGCATTATTTGTTCTAGATTTGGATTATTTTCGGGAAGGAAGCCGGAGTGTGGAGAAAATATTGAGTCTTGCGCGGAGTGCGGTGATTGCATTGATATTGAGGAGTGGTGGGAGTGGGCTCCTGGACTGATTACGGGTTGTTGTGAAATTGGAGATTGGGAGGGTGGGGATAGGACGAAGGGATCATGGGGGGCTGGAGGGGATTGTTGTAGAGGGCGTGAGTAGTGGGTTACAGGCGGTGCCATAGGTTGCTGTTGTTGAAGCGGCGGACCGATTGCTAAGGGGTCTTGTTGGAAGACATCGTATGCGGATAGAGGTGTGGATTCTTGAACACTCGGGGTATGGCGTGGTTGCGAGATGGGTGTTAAGATGTTCTGTTCGCTAGGAGGAGGCGAAGGAACATGGTGAACGATGTTGGCTAGACTGGCTGGGAGAGCATGGTGAACAGGCTCGAGCGCAGTCTTTTCGGTTGCCCGACGTGAACTACTTTCGCCTCTTATTCGCTTGCTAGGATGGCCACCTCCGAGGAGATCACCTTTCTTGCTGCAGAGTTGGATTGTGGCGGATGCCAGATTCTCGAAGACATCCCGGCAGCCGATAGCAGCGGGGCACCGCTCTTGCATTGATTCGAAAATCGATTTGCAAGCCATAGCATTGTGGTCAATTTGATCGACGGTGGTTCGCTTCCGGACTTCCGGACTATGCCAAAGGGCACATAGATACGATGTTCCTGGGGAAAGGGTTAGTGTGAATTAAATTGAAGGGATTCGGTGATGCATACCAGCTGTGAAGAGATTATGACAGGCTAGCCAAGTGTAATTGATGCTCTTCGCTCGGTGTAACGACCTATACGCTTTGATAATGCGATCACCAGCGTCGGAAATCACAAGATATGCCGCTGTATCCGGTTTAGGAACCGCCGGACTGAGTCCATATAGCAATAACCGTGTTTGTTGGTAATTCAAGTCGATAAAGCCCATATTGTAGCCACAATTCGCTTCATTATCTTTCTTTGGCACTGATATCGTCCAATCGTTCAAACGCCTCTCCATATCCTTCCTCCAATGATTGATGCTGTTAAATTCCCTCGGAAGTTCACTTTGCTGGTAAAGGATTTTCTGTATTTCCGATTGTAGCTGTCGGATTCTAAACATGTGACACGCGATCGTCCGCGAGCTTTTGTTGAGCGCATTTGGATGCTCCTTGAGGATACCGTATTCTGATATTAAGCTGTCGTCTATGTCCTCCGGGAAGGGTACCTTGATAGCGTCGTCTGATATTCCGAACGGTCGTCCGAGGTATACGCAGACCTGCCTGTCTAGTGAATATGCACACCAAAACAATCGCCGTCGTGTGTCAATGGTCAAAGCATCCAGGACACGAAGCACCTGGGGTGTTTCTTGATGCAGACCTAGATCAATGCATATCCTCAGGGCAGACCCAACGACATACCACACTCCGGGCACGGCTGGCCGCATTAAACTGTACAATGCGAGTAACAGAACGCCCTTTAGCGTGTCTAATTTGTTCGATGCTGAGAAAATCGTATCAATATATTTCATTGCAGCGGCGTGAAACTTCTCCGGCATGGACTGATAAGCCGCATTCATCCCAGTAGCAATTGCCCAGACCATGTTCATATAGTATAGCATCGGAATGTGTTCTTCCGGAAGGTCCGTTTCCTTGAGTCCAGGACGTTCGGCAAGCCAATCATAAACAGCCTTAAGGTTTCCCATGAAGATCGTCCTATGCAGTATTGGTATCTGAGGGTTCGCTTGGTTGAAATAGGCAAGAGCGAGTTTCTCCGCTGTTGTTCTATCGGGAAATGATTCAGGGACGGGCTTTTGTAAAACGGTTTGAAGGTCTGCGGTGGTTGGGGGCAGGGCGTCACCATCTTCGTTAGGTCCGGTGTTGTTCTTCCAGTGCTCGGGCAGTTTACCACGGAAAGAGGCAACTCTGGCTGGTAGATGACCACCAGTTTTGCTACTGACTTTGACAGCCGCAAACATCAATTTCGCGAAACTGTCGATGTTCTGTTAGTGAATATCGATGGGTGATCATGTGACGTCCCAACTTACGAGATATCCTTCCCACTAGGACCGAGCAAGGCCTCCTGAGCAGCGTCCACCTGCCCAATCGTCCCGGTGAATACCTGGCCTTCCGAATTCTGTTTCGATCCTCCGCCTACGACGCTGATATGTTGTCCATTTGACTGAAAGTTTGTAAAATCCTGGGACGGCCGAGAACTCAGCGGACTGACCATACCCCCGTCGGCCTTCCGTTTCCTGCTCGAATCCCCGGATGAGGGTTGCAACTGAGCGCCACTAGCCAACTGCTTCTCCAAAAAAGCCACCCGTTCCTCCAAATGCGACACATAACTTCTTGGAATCTCCCTCCCAGTCGCAGCGTCGACACCGACACACTCTACGCTCGCCTTTGCGCAGGCCGTGCATGCGGGAAATAACTGGTCGCACTTGGTTTTTCGGGAACGACATCGATTGCAGGCGGATATAGATCGAGAGATGTTACCAGTAGTAACCTGAGTGAGGGAGGTAGCGGACGGGACGGTAGATTTGGATCGAATGTGTGTTGGAGATGTGGCAGTTTGCGCGCCGGCCACTGTTGTTGGTAAGGCGGACTGGGGTTGCTTGGGCTTCATGATTTTTTGATATAGAAGCACTTTTATATCGAGACCACAAGAAGGATATTATCGATACGAAAAGCGTGGCGAAATCACGTCAGCGAGTGGAGAGCACTGGCGAAGGGAACTAGCATTTTTTTTTGCAGAAAAGAAGCTTATTGCTGTCGTGCCGCTGTCACGGATCTGGGGACGGTTAACCGCTCCGTCGGGAGCCGCAGTTGAAGTAGTTTCCGCACGAAGAGAAGTATGTTTTACGAAACCGTACGGAGAGAACACGAAAGGACCCAGGTCGAAGTAACAAACGTTTGAACTGGGGGTCTGACTAGCTTCGGCAATCTGCGTGAGAGGGGGTGGAAGGGGATTTGAATTCGAGTGGGAATGGGGAAGAGGCTGGGCTCTTAGCGAAATGTTTGAAACCAGCGAGTTCCTTGTTATAAAAGTTCCTGGCGTCGAGACCTAAGTTTTTGTGGTCTGGGTTCTGGGTTCTGAGTTCTTAGTTCTGTGTTCCGAGTCCTCTAAGATGGCATGGCATGGCATGGCATGGCAGGGAAGAGGGAGGTCGGACGGGAGCGAGGAATCGAAAATCGTCGCCGGATGATTGGAAGAATTGAAGAGAGTGAGGAGTATATTGACCGAGAGAAAGAATTCTCCTAACGGCAATAGAGCAGAGCTTGTCGTTGCCGAGTAAATGACTAGACTTAACCCGTCATGTCTTTTTCTTTTCTTTTCTTTTCTTTTCTTCTTTTCTTCTGCAATTCCCTTGCAATGGTCAGGGACTATGCAACCCCCCCTTCCCCAATATTAGCGACTGTATTAATATGTATTGCATTTCACTGCACTGGCTGCTGGAAACCTTTTCGGGCTCGTCGCACGAAGACGGAGAACGAGCGACAAAGAAAAGTGCTAAGTACCTGACTTTTGATTGACTGTTAATAGACTTCTGAGACGTAAAGTGTGGGATGCCATTGCCTCTCTGCAGGCGAAGAAGCCGAAGCAGAACCAGAATGTGGGGGTATCCGAAGGAAAAAGAGAAGGGTGTCGACCGACCAACCTAGCTAATCTGGATTAGACAGGCACCAAGGGCCCACTCATACTCATCCCCAAGAATTCATTTTTGCCGGGTTCTTGGAGAAGAAGCTTAAGGCTAGATTATTTCGGTATCATGGTGTCTTTTTTCTTTGGGTGCAGGATGTCTGCAGCAGCATTGATTGCTTAGCTTTGGTAATCAGATGGCCATTAGGGCGTCTGGCCCGGTCTTTCTGAAGGCTCCGCTATGCCATTACTGGCATCGACATTTAATCTGCATGGCATCGAGCAGCATAATATAATATCTTCCCAGTCTCTGTCCAGATTGCTTCTATTGTTAGCCTCCGTCTTCAATAAAATAAAATAAAATAAAATAAAATAAAATAAAAACGGATGGCCAAAAGTGCAGGAGCAGACAAGACAGGGCAGCCCTTGTCCCTCTCTTGCCTGTTTCTTACCTGTTTGTAGGAGCTAGAAGCTGGGGAGAAAGAAAAGACTGCGCGGCAGTGCATCGACTTCCAGGCCAGGCTTACGAATGCAATGCAAATGCAATGTCTTTGAATTGCCTTTGAATCAGACGACGCCTCGCGGATTTGGCCAAACTCGGTCCAGCCAGACAACAAGACACCTCGTATTTCAATAACTTCCTCCTCCCCGTCCTCCTCCCCTTCTTATTCTCTCTCAAACCAAAAATAAATTCCGACAACGACGACACTTTCAAAGATATCCGAACCCAAGCGGCCACCTCGAAAAGTGGAGAAGAGAAAGTTGAAGGATAATCGAAGACATGTCGACGTCCAAGACCGACAAGAAGGGCGCTCTGCCAACAAGCGCAACGCACCCCGATATGCAGACCGGTGACCTGCTTGGCCTGGACGGCCCCTCCAGCTCCTCCACGATTCCCCTCGTCCCCCAACAGGATTTCACCCCGACAACCTCTCAGGCCGGCGACGACGACGACGAACTCCCTCCATCCTATGATGCCGAGGGGACCAGTCTCCTACCCCACCCGGCACACGCTGTCCCTGACGGTGCGACAAATGCTGTCCCCCTCGAACCCCCTCCGGACTTCACACCTTATGTCGCAGAGCACTACGAAAACCCAACGACCGGTTCCGTCACCTCCTATGATGTTCATCTGAACGAAGATGGCGAGGCTTTATACCGTTTCCTTCTCACCCAAAATATGCACGCTCCACGTCCTCAAGTCCGGATGCGAGGCACACACGTTGAGAAGCACCACCACCATCGTAGCTCGGTCAACGATCAGCGAAATGATACGGAGCATAAGACGATCGTAGATTTCGACGTCACCATGGACTTCCAGTCCCTCATTCTCATCGAGCCGGGTCAACAGGGGATCATCCAGGTCGTTGACGAAGACACAACAGCACATCGTGGAGGGGCATTCAGGACGAAAGGGAGGGACACACGATCATTACCGGACGACACACCCATCATGCCGAAAGACATCCGAAGCTGGGCTGATGATTACTGCAACGACCCTGCCATCTGCAAAGAGTGAGACAAAATATCCACCCTATATTTTATATATACAACCTTTTCTAACAAGTCATAGGTTCGTGATGGAGAAAATCTGCCCAGGTTACGATACCAAATACCTCGCAACTAGATTACACCAACTCATCCAATCCACAAACTACGCCGGCGACATCCAAATTACCTTCCCAACAACCCACAATAAGGTCAAAATCAGGCCGGCCAACAAGTTAACCGAACTCCGATACAACAAGGCTGTCCGATGGTTCTGTTATCTCACTTTCCTCTGGATCATCACCTGGCCTATCCTCTTCTTCATGACCAGAAACTACAACGTCGTCCGATCCGTCTGGCCGATGTCTGCCGTCGACGTCAACGGCCGTCGCCGTGTTAAGATGACGGAAGACCAATGGTTCGAATACTGGAGACCCGCAATTCGCAGAGCGGTGCTCGGGCGGAGACAGGGTAAAGTCACAGAGCAGGACCTCATCGAATTGGCACAGGAGGCAGGAATGCCAAGGATGCAATTCAGAACCGGAAGCCAGTTTATGGATAACATGCTGGGGGGTGCTGTTGATTTCTTCGGCGCTGTTGGTGACCAACGAAGAGCATTCGGCTGGGGTAGGAACAATACAAACCAATGGAACTTCAGATGGGGACAGAGCGACAACCGTTGGGATTAAGGCGACTGTAGAGCTTGGAACGAAGGACCTATTAAACATAAGCTAACTGATTCAATTCATAGGACGGAGTGGTGGAGCTTGGGCGTTGGATTCGGGAAGGGATGAAGAACAGGCTGCTTGATCACTTCTCACATTTTATTTAATTTTTTATTTTTTATTTTTTATTTTATTTTATTTTTCAGCCTTCATGATTCATATTTCTGCGCAGGTTATCCCTTTGCATATACTACTACTACTACTACTACTACTACTACTACTACTACTACTACTACTACAATACTTAATGTACCTACTACCGATCTAACAGTACAATGCCCTTCCTTGTAATCGTTCGTCTCCTGATGACCTTAGCCGTACACCGTTGCATGCAAGCCTTCGTAATACTTTTGTGTTGATGTTCCCAGTATCACATAACTTGCCTTCCAAAAGTTTCAACCACCGAAAACATCCCACTTCGTCGCATCCCACCGCTCTAAATCTTTGCGACCAGAACATCCACAACCGTCTCCAACCATGGTTTGGAACCCCTTCGGCGGGTCCTCCGACAAGGACTCCGCCGTCTCGAAGACGGCACCTCCACTACCGGCTCCGGTGGCTCCCACAATACCGCCCTCAATACCATCCAATCCACCTACATTCCCCACAGATCAACAAGTACCACAGCAACCTGTACAACTGACGGAAAAGCAGAGGTATATGAAAGAGATGGGATATAGAACCGCCGTTGCAGCTGCTATTATATGTCCTATTATTATCTTTATGCCGCCGCGGAAGATGGACTTTTATACGTTTGGATTGATCTGTACTACGGCATATTGTGTAAACCATGTTATGAACGTAAGCACCTTTTTTCCATTTTTTTTTTTTGGGGGGGGATTTATATTGATTTTTTACGTCCGCGATATCTAGGAACATGGCCACCCAGGTTTACTCTACGCGATAGCACCGAAGGGATCGGTGGAATATCAAGAGAAAGTTGCAAAATCACGAAGGAAATACGACGGAATGATGCCAAGTGAAGCGATATGGGCGCAGATAAAGGATGTATGGAACCAACGTTATGATGACGACGAAGACGAAGTGGAGGATAAGAAGGAGTCCATGTTGGATCAAATCCGGAGAGAGGAAGCTGAGAAAGGAGATAGTTCTATACTGAAGATGTTAGAAGAGCAGGAAAAGAAGAGGAAGTAATGATGGTTGAGGAATATACCTATATAGGAGTGTATATAACGTTACTGTAAGATAGTGTACATAAGAATGAATATAATATTCAAAAAGAGAATAAGGTATGTCGGCTCTCCCATCTATCTTCATACTCGAGCGAGGTAAGCTAAACCAAGCAGATGAGCTTTAACACCACTAGTCCAGCTCAATTGATTCCGAAACTCCTGTCTCAAAGGATCCACGGCAAGCAATCACCGGGTTTAAAGACCGCGATAAAATCCCAAAACCTCAAAGAAATAGAAAAAGAAAGAACTAAGCGATATCTCTTCCTGTCCGAAACAATCAGCGCTATGTCGTTTCCATAAGATTTAGTTTGTTTTCTTCTTCCTCATGAGTCTATCCGTTTCGACTGACTACTATTAATATCCCCCCTCCTGCTTCAGAAGTATAACTCCAGACGCTTCTTCTTCTTCTACAACCTTCTTAACAAAGACGTCTAAGATCTACAACCCTATCCCTAGCATCTACAAGAGCTTCTTCTTCTCACAAATATCTACGAAATCTAAGCTGGTATTAGTCCTTGGAACTCCTAGATACCTTCGAAATGGAGGGTGGTACGCTTCAACAGCTCTCTCCCCCCCTTCATGACAATGCAATCGACGATACCCCCTTGATGCTTATACCAACCCCCCCTTGATTGCTTGCTCTTTCTCTACGCATACACTCAATGAAACATGACCTTCTATAGATACAATTACCATTTGCAAACATCAGAAAAAATGTGGAAGCTGGGAGTATATAAATTCCTATCAAATACCCTTCACCCGTCAAAATCCCCATCCCAAACAACCACTTCCTCCTCTATCGAAACATATACAACCTCTCACAATTGAATTCTGAACTCTCATAACCCACCCTTCTCGAATTAAGATATAACATCCCCTTCAGCTCCCCCAAAAGAAGGATAACATGACAATGCTCTCATTCAACCAAAACACCTTCCTCCCAGCATCCTACACCGACACCACAGCTGCCGCCCTCTTCCACCTAACCTCCACAGAAGGCTACCAATCCCAACTACAGCAACCCCAAAACCCACAACTAAACCCCCTCCCTCTACCAACGTTACCCCAAGACGACATGACAGGTCTGGACTCCTCGAACCCATCTGTTCAAGAATATATCATCAATAACGACGTACTTGATTCCATCGCTCGGGAGGTAACATTGGCCGATGCGTCGTCTCCGTCGTCTTCATCTCCAATGACTACGAATCTTCTGAATGTAAATAGTACGGCTGAATTGTTGATAAATACTCCGCTGATTGTTCCTCGAAATCCGTCACAAATGACTACAACAGCGGGATTACAGAATAGTGTTACCACTGATACCGCCATTATCGGTGGAAGTGGGAGTGCGGGTACTGGGATCGGTAATAGCACATTAGAAGTCCAAGTCGACCAGTTTTCAACAATGCAAGAAGAAACTACTCTATCACTCGGAGTCATGGCACATCTTGAGAACTTGGAGAAACAAATCGCCGAGATGAGGAGGTTTGTTAGTGTTGGGTTCGCAGAGAGGGATCACGTTAGGGGATTTGATGTTGAGAGGTAGGATATATATCTTATTCACAGTATGAGACGGGATGCTGATTAATCTTATGATTTGAACTTACGATAGACAACGTCTCCACTCCCGCAACTACAACTTCCAAAACGTAACAGAAATAAACGAGCCATTCCAAATACTACTAAACTCCAGCAGTGCATATCCAAGTCGGTGTCCGGTTAACGGGGTGGAATTGAAGAGTTTGAACCGTAAGTTCCCTCCCTTCCAAAATACGTCCTAATAAAGATTTCCAAAAACAAAAAGGAAGGCATAACTGACGGATATTGTGAAAATTTTAGACGAAGAAATGGATGCCCTGCTGGATGAATACGATTTACCGTTTAGCCCTGGCTTGTTTTTACATGAGAAGCAGTTGATATATTTGAGGTTTATTGGGGCGAACAGGGCTGTTATGCATCGGGTTGTCGATTGAACGAACCGCCTGTTGTATTTGGATCGAAATCTACAGGCAAATTTTCGAAGCCAAAATTTAAAAGATTTTAGATTCTTGGGCTAAAAGTGTGAGAACAGAAAGCAAAAAGTGAAATATCTTGTAACGGGCCATTCGGAAAGTATATTAACGACTGTGAATGGGGGGTTTAGATTTCTTGAATTCTAGATACAAAAAAAAAACCTGTAATTGTCCTTTAATACATAAATGAACTCCACTTGATAATAGATGCAAAAAACACCGAAAGAAAAACCGCTAAAGTGTTAAAAAACGATGATGATGGAGGCATTTTGTCCTGAACAGGATATAAGATGTATTTCGAGTAAGAAAAGAAAGCATATCGATGCAACAATGGTTCGATACGTTTGCAAACCTTAGTTAGGTTCTCTTAGAGCGGGGTATATAACGAAGGTATTATCCGTAGACCGTAGACACTTGAATGCGAAAGAAAAAAAGGGGTGAAATTCTAAAATCGCATCCTAGATATTCTAGGATAGAAAAGAGCCTTAAGAAGGAACCGAGTCAGGTGTGCGGTAATGTTTACGAGCTAGCCCACTTTGGCTTCTTCGCCCACTTTGGAAACTTCCACTGTTCCTGTTGATGTTTCGACAGCTTCCTCGCAATGCGGTCTTCTTGATCGGCGCGCAAGCTAAGCTTTTGTTCGAAGCGGCTGTAGCCGGAGTTCTTGGTGAGGGAGTGGTAAACGATGTTTGCTGGGAAGGTGAGAAGGATAACAAGGGAGAAGCCGCAGAGGCCGAGGAGTGTGTACCATGAACCAGTCTGTATTATTTCTCGTCAGCCGCTAGCTCCGGTAATGTAGTTGTTCAACGATGAGGAGAAAACCCACCAGAAGATCGCAGTCCCCATCGTAATAGATCTCACGCTTGAAGACGATATCATGGCCCATGCCGACACGAGTGCAAGTCCAAGCCCAGAAGTCTCGGTCGTCGTTGTCAACCTTGAAGATGTGGGTGACATATCCGGCACTATGCATGAATTATATGAGCATCCATACAGGTAAGAAAGGGTTGTTGGGATTGTTCTTACGTAGCACCGAATCCAAGGGACCAAATAATAAGCAGAGCAAGAGTAAAATACTCCGTTCGTGTGAACATAATATAATACGACTTTGCGCTTCTGAAAATATTCTGCAACCACAGTCCGAAGAAGACGAATGTTCCGGTGCCACAGAACCTACACACCAACAAAATCAAATTAGCATCACCGCCATCTGGCAACCTTGGTTGGAAGGCATCCTTACGCAATAATCAAATAAACACCCGTCAAATCGATATCCTCAGGCCAAGCCCTCAAAGTCATCCCCCTAAGCCCACTATCAATCTGTTCCTGCGTCAACTCCTCCCAGGTGCCCCTCAAATACCGCCTGGGTGTCGAAACCCGATCCCGATAGGGCAAGTAATCATCGGCCCACACATAAACCACAAGGATAAACGTGCAAAGCGCAGTAGCCCAGTTCAATAGATATAGAATAGTTCGTAAACGGGAATAGAACCATTTCCCACGGATCATATGAAGCTTTGGAGGACCCTTGTACAATGAATCGTCCACGCTTCCGCGCGGAGTATGCGTTTTTGTCTTTTCGATTGATGGACGCATTGATTTTATAACCGGAACCCGGGGAGATGCGGGTGGTGAACCTGAAAAGCTACCTGAGAATGACCGTTGGTGGCCAGGGTGTTTTCGAAGTGAAGGTGGCGGGCCTTGTTGGCGTGGGGGAGGGCTACCTTGATTGGAACCCAGGTCGCTCTCTGGATGGTGGATTAACGAGAAGCTTGAACCAGTATGCGAGGAGACGGAGCCTCTTCTGGCACCGGCGAATGTGTCGGAGTCTGGAGAGCCAAGCGAAGGACTAAATGATTCTCGGCGGTTGTGTGTTGGAAGTCGTTGTTCCATATTGAGGAAAGAAGGGAAGAAGAAGAGAAATAAAAAAGGCCAAGAACCAATGGATATATATTATACTATGGTCGAAAGACTATTTGTATTACTTTAGGTATTTTTGGGTGTAGTGGGATTTTTCTTGATACCAGGCTGACGGTCTGGTCTGCGGCTGAGCTATTCTAGGTGCCAAATCTAGACGCGCCTGCCCAGGTCTGGAGGTGTTATATGGCCTGACACCAGTTTCTCGGCAAATTGTATTTGAGATACCTGCCTGTACGAACCTACTTGTCCTCCTGTACAACCCAAGGAAACCCAAATTTAAAATACAGAATTCGGATATCGGATCAGAGGAAGACGGTTTCGAAGGAAAGAAGCTTGAGGGTTGAAGAATTTTGCGACTTCGGGCACCCTTCTAGTAACTATCGGGGAATAGAGCTCTTTAAACTTTTCTCGACGTTCTCTGTTTCGGCTCGAGAACAATAACTGGAAGACGGATTGGTTAAAAGCTTGATCCTGGAAGCTATTGTATCAGCTAAAGCTTGCTGACTGCAGGGCAAGTACGCTGGCGAGTTTGTCTGTGTCAGTTCTTCTGCCGTAATCGTCCGGAAAGCTTTCTTTGCGAAAAAAAGGTGAGAAATGTAGAGGAACAATAGTGAACTTGGAAAATTTCCCCAAAGGTTCAGATTTCTGAGACCATCCCGTCTTTAATATCAGATTGACTACAGAGTACAAAAACCATCATGAGGGGTGAAAGCCCCAGCTGCTGAAGCTTTTGTTGCAAGTGAATCCCAGAAATGGTAAACTTTTACCGAACTTGGAGGCTTGCAAGGGTCCCATGCTCATGTTTCCAAATACTTCTGGGTGAGGCTGAGATGCTTGACAAACCGTTTACTCCAAACCTGCGACGCATAAGACATGCTGATCCTCGCTAGGGTTTGCCAGGATTATGTCGGGCATCGGAATGGTTAAATATAAGCATTGAAATATTTTGAATTTCCGCATGGGTGAGCCTCCTAAACTTGCATCGATATCAAAGGACAAGCTTACCAAGCCGCAAAGAACACTCCGTCCAAACGGCAACTTTTACCGGCATTCTTTTCGTCGAATTTGAGATTCTTGGCCAGGCGAAGACGAATGCTGGGAGCTTAAGCACCTCGTTTATAATTGGCGCGCGCGGACGGGCAAAGAATACAAGGGAGACACCCGTTTTTCCGTCTCACGCCATCGATAAGATATCTCTTTTTAGACGTGCATGATGCATAAATTGCTTAGCCATTGAGTGCGAAAATCTTGGTGAAGAATCCGGTGCCCAATGGTTGAGGTCCTGATTGACTTTGAGAAAGCTTGAGAGCATTTGGGGGAAAAAATTTTAACTATCGAAATATTATACATCGCAGTGTCGATAAATTTAAATATTTGACAGTGTTCAGCTTAGACGCCTCAGCCATTGCATTCGAGACTTGAGTTTCAGACTTCAATCAGGACGGCTACGGCCGGTTAGCAAGCTATAAATTCGACGAGTTTTGTTATCATTTGCCTCTCGAGCCATGCCTTGCTGGTGTTAGGGAGTGTGCGAATTGGTTACACAAACATGTAAATGTAAAGTAAACGATGACAGCTACAGCTGACTAGACCTGTGGAATACGGGTGTAACCATTGTATAATCATGATTAAAACCTCAAAGGAATGTTTCCAAGCTTAAAGTAAAATCTCGAGTATCTGTTGGTTTTCTCGTGCGGACAAGACTAATTGGTTTTCTTGCATTTGAGCTCTTGGTGTCGGTCGAGATGTTGACCACAGGTTGAGAAGTCTGGCGATAAGCTAGTAGAGAATATCTGTTGCGAATTAAGATATGACGGTACAGGTCCCAGAGGAATTGACAAAAAGAATTGATTGAACGCTCAAGTAATTCATTGGAACCCTTATAAAAATGGCCGCAGTCAAGATTTCGAGAGATATCCTGGAGTTTGTTTATGAGCCGAGGATTGGTCTCGCAGCAGTCTCGAGGCCAGCGGCTGCACTATATCCATGGAATGCTCTTTTCGACAACTCATTTTTGTCACGGATACTGACGCATGGTGATATCGGATTTAAGCTTTAAAATCGTCACTTAAAGATCAAAAAATTTTATCAGCACAATTACTCAAGTATGCATAGTGAATATATGTGATGTATTTGCATAGGTGAAATTCAGAATGTGATATTGATGGATCGGACAAAAGATTCCAGTGGGCCTGGAGGGATTGTATTTGGCCTCCGCACAGAACCCGGCCGGATCCGGCTCCTGCATATGTGCAGACGTTTTCACATTTTTTCCTTCACAGCCCCCTTCAATTGATCAAGTCCTTCTCAATCCGAGCGGTCGGTGCCGGTTCTCCCAATTAACTCGCACAATGGATTCGCCCGGGAGGACTCGGATATATGATCTAAATCTGAGGCAGAGATAAGCGGACGCCGGACAAATCGTGCAGGAACTGTACCCAAGCGAACGAAGCTAATGAAGTACTACATGTGTAACAAGAGCAAATGAATCCATTGTCAAAAGAGAAATTTGACGGTACACCGTAAACGAAAAGCGAAAAGCCGCTGTCGAATAATTATAGTGGTATGAGAATATAAGGAACTAAAGAGGAATAACAGTTGATAGAAAGAGGATCATTCAATTCGAACTTCATGTTGGCTAGAGGGACCGCAATGGTTCTCTCGTACCCCGCAATGGTACAAATAACCACTTTATGTCTACATTCGGACTTACGATGAAGCATTTCACTCGGAAGCCCGTGTATGATGCGTCGCAATCGGGTTGGTGGGCTACAACCGAGAAATGATGCAACATTTTTATTGTTACCCCCCCTTGAGATATTCTTCGACCTAGGCCTACGTAGACGTGATGATTGTTTAGGCCAAAAAATTATTTAAGCCGGAGCCGAGTCCCCGTTATCCATGATGGCATCCCGCGAGATCTTGATATTTCCCACATACAGAATCGATCAGCACAAATTTCAAATATTGATTGGCTCTAGAGCTATAGCGGACTTCATTGGATTTTTAGAGTAGTTGGTTCTCTCTTATTATTTTGATCGAATCATCAGCTATCCGCAATGTCTCTTACTGGAAAGACTGCTCTCATCACTGGAGGAGCTAAGAACCTCGGCGCAGATATCGCCTTAGCTCTTGCCCCTCTCGGTGCCAGTCTGGCTCTTCACTACAACTCGGATAAGTCAAAGGAGGATTCCGACAGACTTGCGAACGAGTTCAAGGCTAAATTCCCTGACACCAAGGTCAAATTCTACCAAGGCAACCTGACCACCGAAGCGGCTGTCGAGGACCTCTTCATCAAAGTAAAGTCGGACTTCGGAAGGATTGACATTGTGATCAATACCGTGGGAAAGGTGCTCAAGAAGCCGATCACCGAGGTCACCGAGGCCGAGTACGATGAGATGTTTGCGTAAGTCAACGCTGATGCGTACAAGATACTCTCCTATAAAATGCTAATAGCATGGCCGATACTAGGATTAACTCCAAATGTGCCTTCTTTGTCTTGAAGGCGAGTGCGAAGTACGTGGAGGACGGGGGCAGAGTCGTTACTATAGTCACGGCCCTTCTCGCCGCCTTCACAGGATACTATAGCTCCTACGCTGGATCAAAAGCTCCTGTAGAACATTTCACTCGCGCTGTTTCTAAGGAGCTCCAACCAAGACTCATCAGCGTCAACGCTGTTGCCCCTGGTCCTATGGATACCTGTAAGTCTCATTAATATCCGGCGATGCCATGCATATGCGCATACATATGCAAATGCTCACTGAAGACGAAGCTAACTTGAATGATATAGCATTCTTCTACCCCCAAGAATCCCCCGAGGCTGTCGCTTATCATAAGAGTCAAGGCCTAGGTGGCCGTCTCACGGACACCAAGGATATCGCCCCTCTGGTTAGATTCCTTGTCACCGAGGGCGGTTGGATTACTGGCCAGACAATATTTGCCAATGGAGGCTACACTACCAGATAAATAAAGAATATCGAAATTTCGGCGATATATTCGTCTCTAATAAGCGATGTACTTGATTCGAGTACAATCAATCTTTGTCCAAATAACTGTCTACCTCATGGCATATGAATTTAATTGATAACGGCTTCCGTCAGGAAGAGGACCACACGGGGAAGAGGTTATTAATTTGGCGTTTTTGGTATTGTGTTGGGAACCCTAAGCCGTAAGTCCGAGCATTATCCAACCTCGCCAGGTGGGGTATGGCGCGAAATTTGGACCCCCCCGGCTCCAAAAATAAAAAATTCTCAAAATCTCAAAAATCAAATCGAAACAACAAAAACAACACTTTCGTAACTTCATAAAATTTTGGATTTTATAAATTTCACAACGTTTATAGGCTTCATAGACTTTGCAGATTCAAACAATGGGTAAATTCAGTTACATATATGTATTTCGAACTACCGTAGAATATATGGATAATAATGAAAACTAGGAAAACAAAGGAAACGGACTCAACGTAGTCTTATGGCCAAGTACAGTAAGCAGGAATGTCATCTACCATAGCACCAGCAATAGCAGCAGCGCCAGAAGCAGGAACTCGAGGAATCTGTTGAATCGTAAATCTGGTGAAGTCGAATAGATCCGCGCCATCTCGACGAACATGAGGAACGGTAAAAGGAAAGAGGTCACTAATCCAAGTGACAGGAAGACCTTGGGTGTAATAATCGAGAGTGTACATCTCGTTTTTGAAGATGTCACTCTTGATCAGTTCGCTGACGAGATAATCCAAAGTCTTGGGGCTATTCGCCCATTTGACGACTCTACTTCCAAAATCGATAACGAGACATGCCATACGTTGGCGGATTGGTTCAGCTTGGGCGGAAAGCCAGAACGCGGGAACAAGACAGTCTTGATTATGACCGAACAGATGTCGAGGGAGAAGGTTGAGGTTCAATTGGACCCAATATTTCCAAGCTCTACGAGCATTTACGTCCGTACTGATAGCATGGATGTCTTCTCCAGTTCGAGGGGTTGGGGCTGCATTTCCTTCGTCCGCGATGAATTGAGTACCTGCTGGAGTATTCTTTAACCACCAGCGAACGATTTCGAGGATGCGTTTGATGAACTCGCGTTCATTGGAACCTTTTTTGGTTTTGACTTGGTTGCGGTGGGTTGTTCTTTCGCGGGGATTGTGGGCCCCTTCATAAAAAGGAATGGTGATACCAAGACGAACTCTGGCGGCGGTGAACTGTTGGTTATTATTGAGGGACTGTTGTAAGCGGGATTCGATGATATTGAAGTTGCAAATGCCGATGATGATTTGACCGAGAGTGTGGCTGTTGTTCACAATATGGGCGGTATTGTAAATAGCTGCTAAGTTGGCAGCATTCCCATTGTGGCTTACTTTGAAGTCGGAGGTGGCCATTGCGGCATCATTATGAGTTATGGGAGGGTCAGGATAAGCAGGGTGGATTACATGGGTAGGATCGATTGGAGTCCAAGTAATGGCGCCTGCGGGGAGAGGATTCATGTTGAAGCTGAAGAAGAAATTGGAAATATAGAGGGTTTTGTTGATTGTATTGATCTAGGGAATTGTGAAGCTTTAGTTGATATGAGGAGCGAACAGTAAAAGGAAGAGAAAAAATGAATAGCATGGGGTGAAGAACGGGGTTTATATAGATGAGTGGGAGGCTTCGTAGCACACTTATATCATTATTATTTTTTATGTTCCGGTATGGAGCTAGCATTATTTTATTATGTTTTTGTAGTTAGAATATGTTGTATGGAATTATGAATTCGCAGTTTTGTATATGAAGTTATATATATGAAAGAAACACCCGTTCGAAACAACATAACAGGGGTCCCTGGTGGTAAAACTTCTGTACCACGTGAGGGTATTGCAGAATAAAAGGTTCGTATGCCATTATAAGATACCGTACATGCTTTTGAACGAGTTGTTCACAAAGAAAAAGATGCTTGTAATTTGGGACGGGACGGTTACAGGCATAATATGAAAATCGTACGCAAACACTGTAACATCATATGACCCACACTAGTTCTCTAGAACATTTTCCGAGGCTACGATTGCCCGAATAACTCTGGGGCCCTCAAGGTTAGGTCTCCCGGAGTCTTGATTTCCTAGAACGAAGCGGTTAGCTTGACCCCTAGTATGGTATATAAGGTATATAAGGTATATAAGGTATATAAGGTATATAAGGTACCCTACGGTCGCTAGGTGGACCATTTTGGGTAACCGGGATATGAAGCCGCCGGCAATAAGTTTACGATGCTCAAACACATATCATGAGCCCATGGCATGTTTTCTATAAAAGTGTTGTTTTTGTTGCAGAATATGCTATAAAAACTTGAAGAATTAGCTTCATAGGGTTCCATACCCATAGATTCACACACACCTTTCGCCTTCGACGACACCTCAAACAAAATGTTGCTATCCTCGGAAAAAGGGGAAGTTATACTTCCTTGTTCCTTTTGCAGTTGTCAAAACCTAGCCTGTCGTCCCAGTTATCAAAAAAGAATGGCCGCGAGAGTCGTCGACTTGGAAGTCGACGGTGGCACAGTTGCTTCACCAACAGTGGACAAAGACCATTTGTTTCCCCGCCAGGAAACAAGGTTCTCGTCATCGTTGAGACAAAGCCCGGGTGTCATCTCAGATATCGTAGGTCCTAGCCCATTTAGTAGTGATGCTGAACGTATAAGAAAAGCTGTCGCAGAAAATCGCAGGGGCAAGGGTCGTAAGGTTGCAGCGGGGAAGCTTTCAGAGTCATCCTATGGCATTAATACTGATTATCCAACAAAGCTCGACAAACCCGCTGTTCCACCCCCTTTCGCAGTCCATTGGCGGCAGATCTTCTACATTTTCTTGGACGTCGACGGGGAACTCGTGCCCTTTGAGGCCGGAGACTCTAATCCAATTGGTCACAGTTTCATGCTCCTGTTTCGGCAGGACTCCCTCGTGGACTTAACAAACTTTTGGTTGCGAAAGAACCTCCGCGATACAGCTGTCTGGAAAAAGCAGGGTCTCTGGGAGATGAAAGAACCGATCGATTGGGTGGATGATGTCTATATCGAATCTCCCGTGTCATTTGGTGTTTTCAAAAAAACGAATCCAATTCCGTCTCACATCCAAGTTCCAGAAGGGGATACAACTGAAGAAGACTTAGCGGAAGTTTTGAAATTGTACGAGACCAAAGGCACCCTCTTCGCTGTTATTGTTCCAGTCGTTCGAGCCAAAGGTCTCAAACCTGCTCAGACGAAACCCAAAGCAACTGCCACTGCCACCATTATTGAACCTCGACCGGTACCCACGAACAAAGAAGCCTCCCCAGAGAAAGATATCCAGCTCAACTCAGAATCAACAACTCCCAAATCTTCTATTCGCCCACCTCCTCGAGAAGCAAGCGTTGAGATTGCGTCAGCTATCGATGTCATAGATTTGAGCTCGGACAAAGAACCCACCCACATTCCTTCTAAAGAAGAAACCAATATCGAAAAACTCCAAGCCATGCTTATGGAATACTATGGTGGCAACCCACCGCCGGAAATAAAACCATTATTGCAACCTCAAGAAGCCCTCCCTATCAAAAAGCGCAAAAGAATGTCGGAGGGTATTATGACCGACGCCGGTGTTTGCAACCAAGTTCTTACGGATACTGAAGAAATCGAAGAAATTGTCTCGAAGAACGATAATACTGAAGAAGAAAATAATTCTAGTAGAACTGTACGCAGATCCACCCGCCCTCACAAGCCAGTCAATCTCCACTATCCATAGGCAGTTGCCTAACAGGATTCCGACAAATTTTTGACCCCTGTTCCCTCTTTCCACTCTTGAATTCTATTTGCTCATGTTATTTGTTTGTCTATTCCTGTATCACATGGTCGCGCATCCTGTAATCCGCTTGCAACATCATACGTCTTTCCATCTCTATTTCGTTCTGAAGGCCAGACCTTCTTTCTTTGTCACGAGCGATCCACTCGTGTGAACCTTCAGGAGAACGAATATCCTCAAAAAATCCATGTCTTCGCTCATATCTTTCCAAATGTTCCCGTAGAAGTAAATAAGCTATCGTGTGGGTATCATCTCGTGCACTTGCGCTCTCGATAATACCCGGAAGACCGTTCTGGACGAGGGTGTTATAACAAAATACCTCAACTTCTGAAGTGAGATATCGTTCGTGATCCCAACTTTGTACCTCATCTTGTAGTCGCTGCAAAAGCTGCTTATCCGGCTTTTTCAAATAATTGGGGGCATTCGAACTTCTCCACAAATAAACTGGCTTTCCAGTAGGAAGGTAAGGTCTATTCCGCTGGCTTCTGATGGTATGAGCGTTCCAGGCTTCTTGGGTTTCTCGAAATGCCTTCCGTACAATAGGCATATAGACGTACTGAAGAGCGCGTATATCCCATCGATTCTTTTTCCTAAACCAACCCTTCTGATGATATCCTTCAAAAAGGCTAATCCACTGACCCGATTGAGCTCGCCTCAGAAAGCTCCACCAACCCTCAATCCTCACGTTGTGAACGCTCGCTCCATATATATGGTAGTCGCCGACGCTCAGGTTTCTTTTGTCGCCTGCCTCTCGAAATTGACCCTGACATTCCACCATAAGGGGGGTCTCAACTCCCATATCGGTTCGAGTAAGTTTAGGATAGCCGTAAAGAGCCACGGCCATCAAATAATATTTTTGAACAGCTACAGATGTGTGAACATCGTGACCGATGAATAATTTGATCATGAAGCGGGAATAGGCGTCTATGATACCATAGACTTGTATACCGTAAGGCTGGAGTTTGTCGTAAGCGTCGGCTGACCACATCCAGCCAGGTCCGTGGGCTTCTAATTCCTTGCGAATTCTGATTTGTTTGCGGCGTCGGAATTCAACGCCTTCAGGGTCAATATCTCTGATAGCTGCTTTTACGGCCGGCCCTGAAATGAAGCGGTCTGCTCGTGCTTTGACCCAGGCGACTGACATGTTGTCTCCGAAGTCAGCTGTAATTCCAGACTCGAGCCCTTCGGCCACTATCGCGCGGGCCTCCGCAGCCATGGCTTCCTTGTGAATAGCCGGTGTCCGGAGTACTATCCCGTGAGCGTGCCTTACGTGTTTGAAGCCACTTTCAGTAAGATCCGGCCATCCCTCACTTCGCAAGATGTTCAAGATTTTGACACCGTCGAGGCCTTGCTTGATTAAGGACCGAATTTGGGCTACTAGAACTTCATCAGCCGCCAGACTTTCACTAGAAACATCTTTTTGGCGATCGACACGGGCTTCGTGGCCCCCGTGTCCTTCGATGTCTAAATTAATACCCCATTCCGTAAGACGGGTGCGAATTGTATTAACAGAGGGCACTTTGGTAATTTTGATGCTCCAACGTCGACATAATACGTAACGTATATTCTCAATTGGAATTTTCTTTTGTAAATATAAATAAATAATATAATTTTGATCGTTATCAAGACGAGAATCTCGTAATCGAGGCATTATAAAATAATAATCCAAAATTTTATGAAGTTACGAAAGTGTTGTTTTTGTTGTTTCGATTTGATTTTTGAGATTTTGAGAAATTTTTATTTTTGGAGCCGGGGGGGTCCAAATTTCGCGCCATATGGGGCGTTAGACCTCTGAGGAGTGCACAAAAAATAAAAATTTCAATGTGAACAACAAAAACAACACATCCAAGTACGACAAGCAACGTGAACACATCTTTTCGCTTACCCATACATATTAAACTTCATCAAAAAACAAATTCTAACGAAGTATAAAAGCTAGATTTAACTATTCATAACTAGTGTCAGGCCGCAGAGCTTCGCGTGCCTACGCAAAATACAACAAGGACAACACAAGAGCGTCGGCCCCACAGGCCCTAGTGCCAACAACGAGTCCCGACACAACGATCCGAAAGCTTCGGATCGAGACCTCAAGTAACCTCGGCCTGACGCTTCGATATGCAGCCTTACGTTGAGGACCTTGTGTATATATAGAGACAGATTTCATCCTGTAGATAGCTCCTCGTTCGATAATCTCTAAATACATGGAAGATCACCTTTACCTCGCAAGCCTGCGCATCTGTGCTCTTACAACTAGATATTATAAATTAAAATTAAAATAATTATTTTAATGAAGATATAAAATTGTTGATCTAATCGCAATAACTGTTGTAATATATACAACTACAATTACGAATTATAGGTTACCGGCTACAGCGTTGGTGAATTAGCAGGCTGGTTTACAGGCAGGCAGGCTATTAGCTAGTTCACAGGCAGGCAGGCTACCAGCTGGTTCACAAGCAGACTAGCTACTAGCTAGTAAATAGGTAGGCTAGCTACCGGCTAATTCACAAATAGTTTTGTAATAATACCAGCCTACCTGCGAATACCAGCCCGCCTGGGAATTAGTTAGTAACCCACTAGTCTGTGAACTAGCTAACCTGCCTGCGAATCAGCTAGCTAATTTATCAGCTGGTAGCTAGTCTGCCTACAAATCATTCTATTAATTCACTAGCTGGTAATTTATTTACTTGTAAATAAGTTATTAGTCTACCTACCTGCGAACTAACTTATTAATCCACTAGCTAGTAGCCTGCCTATCTATAAACCAGCTGGTAGTCTGCCTGCTTATAAATTAGTTAGTAACTAGTTAGCCTATAAATTAGCTTGCTAATTTATTAACTAGTAATTACTCTGCCTATAAACTAGTTAATAACCAGCCTATCTGCGAATTATTTTATTAATTAACTAGCTAATAGCCAGCCTGCCTACGAACTATTCTGCAATTTACTAATTAATAGCCTGCTTGCCTATAACCTAGCTGCTAATTCACCAGTTAATAGCCTGCTTATCCATGAACTAGCTAATAGCCTGCCTATCTGCAAACCAGTCTGTTAATTAAACTAGCTAGCCTGTGAACCAGCCTGCTAATTCACCAGCGCTGTAGCCGGCAACCTACAATTTGTAATTGTCATGCGGCGGTTTGAGGTTCGCCGTTAGACTACGTTGGCAAAAAACGCTGGAACTATCGAGTACACACTCGATTCCTTAAACTCTATATAAACGGATTTTGGTGTCGAACCCGGCACTGCCTAACCGTCTCGTTACAGTATGTCAGGAGACGCTCTCCTAGACGTTTGTCCTAGACCTACGGAAGTGCGGTATCCGAAATACCACACGACAACACGAGCTTCCGAGAAAGGAAGGCGTAACACGACAATACGCGAGCGTCCCACGAAAGGAAAGCGTAAGATCGACTACCGTCGGCAGGCTTCGAGATAGGTAGCTATAAGCAGAACTGTAGAGTCCTCGCGGTAGGACGTCCCGAGGACGTCCGACCTCATGTACATAGAATGTGTATATATAGCCACCCTCCAGTGACGACTTGAATCGGCACTGGATAATCTAAGTCTAAGTTCGAGTACCAAGTTGATTCCACCACCTAAGATACATCGCATCACACCTCGAGCACTCTCGACAAGCCTCGATACACATCTTAGCTTTACACAGTAATTATATTATATATATATATTACAACAGTTATTACGATTAAATCAACAATTTTATATCTTTATTAAAATAATTATTTTAATTTTAATCTATAATATCTAATCATAAATAGTTAAATCTTTTATACTTTGTTTTTTAATGAAGTCTAATATGCGTGAGTGAGCGAAAAGGTGTGTTCACGTTGCCTGTCGTACTTGAATGTGTTGTTTTTGTTGTTCACATTGCCGGGGGCCGCTATTTCGCGCCATACAATTGCTATAACTATAAAGTCACTACGAAGAAGTAAATGTAAAACGTAATAGCAAGTAAGAATTAACCTGGGATCCCGCTGATGCAGTTCTGGTACTGGTAACTAGGAAGCTGAGGGGGGGAAGATTATATGGTAAACCGTCATAACTATATATCGGCCTGAATAAATCGAAGTGCTCGCCCTTGCAGAAATTGAACTGCTTGAAATGATTCGTTTTATTTTTATAAACATATTCTGAAAGCGACGTTACTTCTGCAGGAATAGACTGACGTAGCTCAGATTCCGGCCCATTTGCATATGTTCATTTACAAACCCTAAGATTAAGACATATCCCACACATTCAATGTAACGAACTTTTACTCGTAGTCAGTTTATGGTCAGGTATACCCGTACGCGTAAAGCCCTAACTAGCGTCTATAGAATTCAGTACATTTTAGCCTATATGTGTCGTCACAACTCTATGGGTAGCTGTTTCTTGCGATACTGCGATACCAAACCGTACCCAGCTATCACCCATTGTACTTGAACTTCATGAATTCATCGCATGTAGGAACATCCAACGATCAAAACTGTTTGTTACTTGCATGAGCATAATGATTTTGTAAAATATTTCTAATGCCTTGAGCGTTGGCACGTAAAATAAAATTCTAGATTAGTCGACTACGTAATTACCAAGTTACTGACATTTAACATTTTTGCGGACAGGCGGACACGCCATATGACACCCGCTTGAAATTTATATTAACTGTTAGATCTGATATGTTCCCCGTTAGGTCATTGTTGCGGCATAGGGGTTCAGGCAACTGTTAGTCAACTTGAACGTTATGCTGGCTAAACCAATATCCTAGGGAACAATAAACATACAATTATCCTGCCCTAGCAACGTTGGTTTCGTATATCCATGAAGTGGCAAAGATACTAACCGAAATGCGACTGCTTAATTGATTGAGTGCTGACGTAAAATGGTATAGGAATAACGAGAATAATATTGGTCGTAATGGCATTAACTATTACCTAACCTTTGACTAGATTGGTAAATTAAGAAATAATTTAGATACATCAATAGCTAGGAGCAACGTATGCTAAAAAAGAACGAGGAAAATATCCATCGGTGTTGGCACCCAAACCCTGGCTGGAATATATTGTAATAGAGTCGCCATGCTTGTCTCCTTCGCAGCCCACCCGAAGTACGAGACGATCTCCGTGCAAGGATATCCAGAATAATTCTATGAATTCAGCGCGGTTGAATCCCAAGAAGACAACCTTACTAGCACGCGGGGGCAATCGGGACTACCTGAAGCTGGATAGTCTGAATACCGTAATCGGCCCAAACTATTCCCTCTTTACCAGCAAGAACTATAGGCGGGTATGTCAAGCCATCCGCTTCCTGTTCAGGTATAAATCCGAATGATGTAAACACTGGAGCGTCTTCGTCCGATTCACAAACCAAGCTAAGATCAGGATTAATACTACAAAAGTAACTAGAGTCTTCCGGATACCCGTAATATATCCCTCCAAGCTCTGGATATTCCGGATCAGCAGCAGGCCCTACTTTCCCAAGATTGCTTTGGAGATAGCCAATACCGGTTGTGTGGAATACAAGGGCTTTGGTAATGTCCTCAGTGACGGAGGTTCCGTAGTCGTCGCCATCGATCCGTACCGCACTAAGATAGCGAGGTTCTGTTGTCTCTTGGATTTTGATATAAAAAGAAGTTGCTGTGACAGTTGCTATGCCGTCGGCGCTGGGCGCCTCCACGGTTGTGGTAATAGTGACTGGTGTAGCGGTCTCTTTGACACCAATACAGGCGCAAGCGGATGAAAACCTGGCCGCATTGCTGCATGGTGTAGCATATGAAGGCAACTTTGGGGGAGGGGGGATCGGTGTACAATGTTCAACTCCGAAGGCATCAACGGCGGAGACCACTGTAGTCGTTGCACTCTTTGGTGTATGTGTAGCTTCCGCCGTCACTGTAGAAGTACTATCCCCACAGGTTAATGGACGCTCAGTGCTATCTATAAAAATAGTGTCAGGCTCTACAGGGAGGGGGGCATAGAATTACACACTGATAACTTTGGAAGAATGACGAACAGTCCGCCGACTGTTCCCTAGTGAGAAAAACCGGTGCTGTGGCCCTTATCGCTAAATATATTGAAATATATTACTAGTTGAAATGTCGGATCCCCAGGAAAATGAATTAGGATATTTGTAGATTGAAGTGCATCTTACCTCGAAGACAGTTGTCGGCATTACATTTGAGTGTTACAGCCGGGACAGCGGCGCTCACTGCACTTATCAGAAAAAGAAATGTTGTATACCGCATTTTAGGATATAACTTGACCTCACGTGCTTACGTAGCTACGTGAAGCTGTACGTTCGAGGAAGGGTAGAGAGATAAAAAGGTGAAATTAGAGCTACCAACGGCACAAGATTCCTATATAGCCAAGTTTGAGAGTTGACAGAAACTAAAGAGACCCGGAATGACTGCTTTTTATATAGGCCATGAAGTAGAAAAATAAAATACAGAAATACGTATCAAAAGGGAACTAGTTTGGAGCATCTCCGTCAAGAGCTCATCGTGCGTAAGTTCTTCAGCACTTCTACATTTTCTTATTGTGTGACTACTTGGTAGGCGAAAAGAAAATATCCCTGCTAAGTACCTCTGCACGGCCCCGCCGGGCCCACATGCGCGTTCTGGTAAGAAAAAAAAACAATGAAGCCGTGAATATAAATGCAAAATAATAGGCCTGCAGGCTGCATTATTCTAAGAATTTCATTTTGCATATCTCTATGCCGCGCCCGGTACCAGGCAGCCTACCTCCGAACAGTGCTAGCGCATTAGAATCCGAGTCCTCTATTTCAATGCCAGGTTAACCCCACCGAAATCCAAAGAATTACAGGTTATACGTTACCTCAAATCCGCAATGTTGCTCGAGCTCCTGGGTTTATTCCTAGACGTAGTAGTGGCCAACTTTACTTAATAACTGCAGCTTAAGAATAAGAATTGGAGGAATTTGTTATTTCTTTAAAGGAGATTAGACTTAGAGCTATCACTAAAACTAGTACCTACCAGATTCATTAAATTTACCCATCCTACCAAGTATGCTAGTCTTCTCCACCAGCACTGGCCAAGTTGGTCTGATGGCATGACCATCATGGCAGGCCATCAGCGGCTCCCAGATTGCAAATTATCATGGAGAATGTTGTAACGAATCGCTCGCTTAATATATAAGCCTCCGTCCCGTGTGGGAAAACCTTATCGCTCAACTAACCATGGAGACTGATTTTCAATTGTTATGGATGACAGATTATCGGATGGATTTACCCGTTCAAGTAAAGTTTTAGAGACGGAAATGCAAGCTAGAAGGTATTACGTATATTTGGGGGGTTAATAGATTATGTCGTTCGAAAGTATTTAGCCGTCTTAGCTGGATAACTTCCGCCTCGTCATACAGTCCTCCGTAAATTAAAGGACTTTAAAACGTCTGTAGATGCACCAACAAATGAAAAATAGAATCAGGATACATCAATAGACTATATATGGAAAAGCATAGCGAAGAGATGACAGCGAAAATTGACGCTCTTTTCAAAAATATCATTACAGGAAAAGAAATTGTGGGCCGAAAGGTGGGGTTTTGATCCCTCGTTAGATGTGCAGCGATCTGCATATGCATTATGCTGATTACGGTTCACTTCCGTCTTGGTACGTAAACGAGTAGTTAAGGTTGTTAGGTGTGGCTGGTTTTCTCTTTGCAGCTACAGCTACATTCGACATCTCTTTGGTACGGCCGCTCGAGTTGGCCGACTTGCTTCGGGCCTTTAGCCCCAGAGTATACTTACTTGGTTATTGAAGCGTAATTTTGAACGTTACACGGCCGGCCACGATCGTATACATACATACATATATGCATAAGTATGTGCATAGGAAGAAATTAAGTTCTGTAAAACGGTAATCAATACCGTAAACCGCCAGCCTTCAGTAATTATTGAATTTATATCATAACAGTGTGCCACCGGACAACCGGCGGCCCTTCACCAGGTGGCGCCAGTGATTCGATGCTAATATCTTAGTGGAATAGTCTAGTGGAAAGGATTTGATTGATTCGAGAATAATTGCCAGAATACTTGTATAACTATAAAATTCGTTTTTGATAATATAATTTTCGGGATCAACCCGAAACTATCTTGTTGATTTTAAGCCTACAAAAATACGACAGCGAACTAATCCATCAATTGTTTCGGAGTGCCAGGGATCTAAGCTGTGCTTGTAAACTCAGGCAAAGCCCAATACCTAGGGTACCAGTTAACACCATAGGGCGGTCCGCAGGTAAAAGAGCGAAGCAGATTGAAACTAGTTTTGTCGACCTCCCCATTCGCAGCTCTCATACCCCAACCGGCATTTCCAACGCCAAAATTTCCTTTCAGTGGGTTAAAGAGCGGCATAGTGCAGTCATCATTGATATAAAATACACAGGAGCACCCTCTGACAATGATAGACTCAACTTGGACGTCAGGTGCCAGCCTATAGCATCTAAGTTGGCTTCCTGGGCCGTCAAGAAACATTTTATCCTTTGCGATATTTGCCGTCATATAAGGGAGGTCAAGCCTTATATCATCGCCATCTAAGTGAGAGCCACCCATTTTTTTGGTCAATTCGTTCCGAAGATCCTGTGGTCCATAAAAGAGCAGACACGTTGTACTCTTTTCCAGGTGCATTTCCGTCCAACATCTATAACTCTCGAGCAGGTCGTTATTTCCGTGCTTTTTAAGTGAATCGTCCTCGCGGTTGAAGGCCCTAAATTTGCCATTTTCGCAATTTTCATTATCGAAAAATTCGCATTCGCAATAACCGGTGACCTGGTAGCTGGATACCCGATTGGGAAGCATTTTGTTTAGATCTTTGAAGTTTTGGCACTTATTTTCCCCTTCGTACCGATACGTATCGTTGCCGAGCGGCCAGCCCACCCATCGCTGTTCATCTTCTCGGTTGTTTCGAGCTGAAGCTAACAGGCTTAATACGCAGTTAGGTCCATCACCATAGTCTAGAAGGCGATTGATCGTCCCTTGATCACGTTGACTATAAAAGCCCCCCGGGTATTCTGGTTCAATTGGCGGTAAATCTGCAAGCCATAGCCGTTTTTCGAGGGATTGTAAAGGTTGGACAAGGACGTCTGAAGCTGGGAGTGTAACAATGAGGGGGAGACTGGATAAAAAGTTAACGGCACCGAAAAGGTAGAGAAGCCGCATGATACGTCTTTAAATCTTTTAATAAAGCTGTAGCCTTTTATTCTAGGAGATACCTCGATCCCGATCGGTTGGTTCGTCCTCTGGCGTTTTCCCGTAAACATTTAGAGTTGGTGCATAAGATCGATAATCGAGCTTTAGGTAAAATACTGATATGGAAGATTAAATATTTATAAAGATCCATTTGATTATAAACCCCAGGTTATATGGGGCTATGTGATGGTAGACTGACAGCTCAGCCAACGTCGATATTAAAAACTAAGATAGAGCATCCCTTCTGCCTACATAGCCTGCTTGGATCTAGTTCTTCACACTGCTAGGCGCTGGTTTAGGTAGTGGCATACTCCAGTTAACGCAAAATCTCGTAAAGCCAGTTTCGTGAAACCGTTGGATATTTAAAAAGCTGTTAAAAATACTGTAGCGATGGTTTCTAAGGGTTGAGTTTATAACGTTTACAACTTTGTTTCGAAATGTGTTTGCTGTTGGATTATGCACAGCACCTTTGAAAGGTATTGATCGATGTATTTGGATACCAACGATCATTAGAATAGAAAATTACCTTGAATTGAATTCAATGAGAGTAGTTTGGCCCGCAGACTGCATTGGTATCCTTTCTCATGCATGATCATGCAATTTAAGATCGAATATTATAAAACGTTCAACATCCCAACCAAATCACTTCGGCGCAGTCAGCTTTAGTTAACGCCTACCGTCACTAATCAGGCTAGGGTTGGTAGCTAGTTCCGAGTTCGTGGAGTCAAGCCTGGGTTGCGCCTGAGAATACACTGATGGCAAACCAGATTTGAGTCAGCCGTCAGCGCGAAGAAGACTCAGAATCATATATTAATCATCTTCATCCGACCTGGTCGATTCTCAACTTCTCGAACTTTACCAGGCCGAGGACAAAACGAATCCATTACATTGAATCCGAATTCAATCGCAAGCCGTTGTGCAACTGCAGGTGCGAACGTCGAGCACCCCAAAATTACACCACAACAGCTACAACACGAATTGCGTACAGCCCCGCAATAGACGCATCATACAAACTTCCCCCGTCCCACACCAAAAATATTCAAAATGTCGCTTGCCAAAGTTAGAAAGACCGTTTTCAACCCTCTTCTCCAAACAGAAGGGGAAGTTTCGCAGTATTTACGGTTACTTCCTAACCCCAATGGCACAGCTCACCCTTTCAATGAATCCCTCCTTCTCCTCGAGAATGATGAAATACATAATATCAACATCTTGGACAAGGGTGAAGACTATTTCTTCTCTGCTACTGACTTGAACACCCTGTCTGAAACCATTACTACAAGGATAGAAATGTTCTGTGCCTTGGAAAAATTCAAGGGCTATCAGATCATTTCACTTGTGAACCCTTACCTTGAGGTTCCTTTCGTGGCAGGTGAAATGTCAATTGTCGTCCTGTCTGTCCGGATGCCGACATACTACGACTTTTGTCTTGGAAGATCTGATGGGAGTATGGTGCTGTACTGCAACAGAACACACCGCGCACTTCCCGGTATCCAACACTCCGGCGACATAAATGAAGGTGCAACCCTTCTCCACCACATTGAGTTCCAAGAAGGAATGAATGAGGAACCCTTTGCATTATTTGTGTCCGGATATAGCAGCACTGCTTTGCACAGATTCAAGGAACAGAACCCAGCTGTTACGATTTGCGACCACAATGCAAAGATTATGTATGTTGTGCCTGTTCCGTTGGACCAAGCCACTATTGGTGATTCAACAATCTGTGTGCCAGTTGTTGGAAGAAGGCGCGGCGACAAAGTCTGCTATTCAGTTTTGCCGACAGCAGTTACCTCGAATCAAGTTGCTAGTGGGTCGAACCTTGGAGGCGATACCCTCGCCAGAGCGATTGCAAGGGAGCCACCACAAACAGGCACCCAGGAATCGGGAACGACCCAGAAGCATGAAAAGAAGAAGTCTAAGACAGAGGAAGCTGCGATAGAAGATCTGACGATCGTAGAAGTTGATACCGCGAAGCCATTATTCGTAATTGAAGAAGGTTGCAAGTTCCCAGAATGCGCAAAGGGCAAGGGCGGGAACTATATCACATACTTTCAGGGGATTACTGTTCACTCAAAGGAACCGGCTGACGTTGATACCAGCGCCAAAAAAGTTGTCCTCCCATGCGTTCTGGGCAACCCACTGGAGGGCTCCATGATCTTAGCCCTCGGAAAGCCCTTCAAAGGCGCCAAAGTCACGTATACGCAATATAAGCGACTCTTTGATAAGGCTCCGCTCGTTGTCTTTACGGTCTCAGATCGTATGACTGACCAAGCTCGTGTTCTCAACCCGGATATCCGATGCAATGGCTTATTTATCGTTCAAACTACCGCTCCATTACCATCGCAGAAGCAGAATACGGTCTCGGTCGAAGATATTCTGAACGACACCAAAGTCAACGCCATTACTTCGTTGGCAGGTCCTCAGTCGATAGTTGTCATTCAGCTTGGCGACAGATACTACTTCTATAGAGGTATCAGATGGACCGGGATCTTCGAAGAAATCCCCAAGTTTGGCGAGGATATCACGGAGGCTATTGTCGACATTATTCAGACCCCAGCTACTCATGCTCTGTTGGATATACCAAGCGAGGCTCCAAAGCAGCCATGGACTAATATTGTCTCGGTTGAAGGCGACACAAAGGTCTACTTCAGAGGCACCGTATGCTCCACTGATGACCTATGCACCAACTTCACGTCATTGAAGCTCGAGGAACTCGAACAATTCAAGCTAGACATCTTAGATACCCTCGCCCAAGCGCAGGTTGTTCTATCACCAAAGGAGCTGCCAGAGTTCACTTCCAAGTTGCAGAATGCGCTTAAGGACATGATGGATCAACTCATTGCTCCTGCCAAGAAGGAATACGTTGACAGTCTTCTTGCCTCGGGAGGGAAAGACCGCGATCCCAAGCTCATAGAGAAATACCGCCGAACCGAAAAGCAGGCCAAGGTCGCATTTCAATGGCTTATCGATGCCCTGGGTACCCTAGTCTCCTCTCGAATCTCCTCTACTCGCAAGTACGATCTTAAACAGATGATACGAAAGCAGAAGATTCTTGACAATGTTGCTGCGAGCAAGGATATGACATACGAAAGTCTCGCTTCCCTTCTCGAAGAACACTGCTCGGACATCGGGATGGTTATCGCCAATGTTGAGGAACAACAATTCAAGGCTTTACTCGGGAAAGTCAAGGAATCCACACTCCTCCCACATCTACAGCAAATCACCAACAGGGAATCAAACATCTGTATCCTCGATGACAGAGTCCAGTATCTCAGCGGTCTAGATTCCGGTATTATTCTCCCACTATCTCAGGATGGCCATACAGGACCGCTAGCTAGGAACAAGGGCGAATTGGCACTAAGTTTCCCATACGGAGTTTCAAAGAATGAATCCGGCTCCGCCTTTGCCTTCGCCTGTTTCGACCAATTCATCAACATTAAGCACCCCTACAGCCAATTCTGGGTGGAACTATGCAACCTCCATCACGTCTCCATGTTTAGAATCCTCCAGCGAGCAACGGTTACCTCAGCCATACAATCTCGAGAGCTTCAAATCCCACCGGCAAGCAAGGATCTTGGTTTCCTATTGGCGTACGCCCTTACAGATGCTATGAAGAGTCTTGCGGCTACCCGCTCTGGTATTCCCGAGGAGGCCAAGTTCGGAGAAGAAGTTGATACGACTGTCAAGATGATGAGAGGTCTATTCGGATACTTAATGACCATGTTAGCGGCGGGTGTTCAGCCTATGAGTATGGCGTGGCAGATGTTATCAAAGACGACGACATTGGAGGCACCACCTAAAGAAGAATTTTGGCTTTACGCCCGGATTATCGAGTTATTCCCATACACCGCCTGGCCGCAAGCACAATTCAAGAAGAACGTGAGGCTTTTGGTTGCCAGATTGTTGAGGAAGCAAGTCACAGACCCTGTTACCAAGTTATTGAGGGAGAGTATGTATGAAATGAAGCAGGATGAGATTAGAGACCGGATTGAGAAGAGAAATGTGGTTTTGAGGTGGAGTGAAGTTGCGTTGGAGATTTTGAGTAAATTGTTGCTTGGGGATTTTGAAGGGAAAAATGAAGTTGTGAGAGGAATTTCAGATAGGATGGTTGCTTTGGTGCCACTTGAGGAGTATTCAACTAGGAAGGGGAAGAGGGGGTTGAATCGAGTCATGAGGGCTTTTAAGAAACTGAAGGAGACGGGGGATATTACGAAGGTGGATCATGAGACGAGGTTGGCGGCTGCGCAATTATATGCGAAACGAGCGGCTTCGTTAAAGGAGCTGAAGGGGAAACTGTGGGAAGCTGCGGAGAGTGGTCCTATAGAAGCGAAGAAGGTTTATGAACAGTTGGAGGAGAAGAGACGGGAGATTGCAAAGAGGTTTAAAGTTGACACGGTGAATATTCAGAACAGGAAGAATATTGCTTCTGTTATTGAGAGGTTAAATGCTGGAGAGGAGTTGGAGAAGAAGACTATCTTGTCACTTTTGAAGAGTGATGCGGAGATCTATAGGAATCCGTGGGTAGTTGGGGAGCCACAAGAGCCGGAACCAAGTAAGATGTATTTGGCACAGTACATCATGACGGAAGAGGTGGTTGATATAGATGATACCAAGAGCAAGGAGGTCATCTTACAGGAACCCAAGAATTTGGATGAGAGACTTTCTGCACTCCCTGGTGGAGACAAAGCGGGGAAGTTGGCAATTGTGGTTGCACAGTTGAAGACTATAGAAGAGTTTCTCAATATTGCGAAGCTACCAGAGGAGGATTTTATGGCTATGTTTAGGTTTTCTAATGGGAATACAGATGAGGAAGTGGAGACGCTGAAGAAGGCTCTTGTGGAGTATTTGGAGGGTTGGGCGGATGTGGTTGCGGCGGAAGGGAGGGTTATGAACATACTTAGGGGATCGAAGGGGCAAGGCGAGGATAAGGAGATTGCAGAGGTAGATGCAAAGGCTGGGGTTAAAACGTCACTGTGAAGGGGATAAGAAGGAAGGGGATGGGATCCTGTAAAATAATTATATGGTTCTTTTAAAAGTTTAACGTTTGGAATCCTTGAATTGGATTCAATCGCTAAAACAAATGAAAAAGGAAAACTACGAGATTCTTCTCATACATACAAGTTGTCTAGTATCCAACCCTGGTCGATATATAAGCAATTTAAAGAAAATTCGAAGCAGGCACAATGACCTAGATCCCTAGAGTCCTGTATGTATAGTTTGTGAACTACGGCCTTGAAGCAGTGGCGACATCGGGATCGAAGTAATTAAGCTACGTAAGAGTCTAACTCGAAGCACAGCTAGTAGCTAGGTGGCCTATGAGACTAGCCGATAGGTAACAACTCAGATCCCATTCAAAACATAACAAGGACTCTCATTACTAAGCAGCAAAACCTCAATTAACATAGTATACTTTATCTCCCAGAGAAATCGATCAATTGACCAACTTGAATGAAAAATAGTAAGAGTAATGGGCCTAGCTATCAGCTTAAAGGTACTTGTGTAGACTCAATTACTCGGCCAGAATTATAGTAATGCTGGGATAGCTCGAGATCTCAGAGTTGCTGTAGCTAAGTACTTGAATCAATCCCTACATCCCACGAGATTACTCGGTCCCAATTCATCACCAATTAATCCATCGCCACTTCGCAACGGTTGATCTTCCATCAAGCAACTACGCCAATATATTCACGGACTACCTCTTTCATTAATTATAAAATGTCCCTTCACTCGCTTTACACCGAACCTCTTCCTCCTCTTCACAAACCGCCTCTCTTAAAGAAATCAAAGAAACTCAAAGCCGAACATCATCAAAATCCACCAACCTCTCCAGAGAGTTCGCCTTCGATCCGTATCCCGAGACACAGGCTTCCAAGGCCTGCCACCATAGACGAGCCACTGCATACTTCCCCTTCTGCCATGAGAAAGTTCATGGATTGTATGCATAACCTCTCCTGCTTCGGATCCGGTGCAGACGGACCCATCAACCGAAGCAATGACAGAGCGACCATGAATTCCAACAATATCGTCCCCTTGGATGTTCCAATCGGCCATCTGGAGCCCTTTGAAACGCGGCCGGTGGTTAAACTCCCTGCGTTTCCAGACATCAAGAACAGAAAGGTCCTCAGAGAAGTCCTCAAGGTCGATAAAAAGATGAGAGAGAATACCGAAGGTCAATTTCAGAACACTAGCGGTGCTGCTACTGCTGGTGAGAGCAGTGGAAGTCGCTTCAAGAAGGTCTTTTCCAAGTCCAAGGGAGAAGAGCCATCCTACGCTCGTACAGGCGTCATGATCATGGATGAGGTTTTGGAAGATATCATCCGCTCCAAGGGCATGGAACTTGAGTATAACATTCAAGAGGCAAGAGCTACCGAACTGTTTATCAATCAACCTTTTTTCGCTAACGATTCTGCGGTTCCTAGCAAATCAAGCAATCATTCCTCACCGACAACCAGGCCCACTACTTCGCCATCTGCTACCGAATGGAGCAGCACATCCATCACTACGGTGACTGGGGTGTTGTCACCACCAAAGAGCTCGCAGATGTCTTTCGAGGGTACATCGGTGCCTTGAGTTCTGAAAGTGAGATCGGACTGAAGGGTGCCCATGACTGGCTTCACAAGCTTCTGGGGAAAGCGGTTATCAACGAGATCGAATACGCCTCATGGACTGCGAAACATGCCCGCCAGGCCGCCAGAACGGCTAGGGAAGGGTCCCAGTATGAGCCGAATGATCGATCAGCCGAACAAGGAGGTGGCCACTCCGTTGAAATCTGATCGGTATTTTGCTTTGGCTGTACTCATCTCATGAGAGCCTCTTGCGATATATTCACCGTTTTGTTTCTTTCCGAAAACATCACATCATACTATTGCACGTTTTGACCAATAGAGATTATGGACTAAACTTTTGTACTATAACTTGAACAGCGATTGAGACAGCTTACCCGGGTATCTGTTTACTATCGATTCCATTTCTTCCACAGGGTTCATCTATATTCGTTATAACGTTAATACATAGATCTCCTTCAGACACATCACTTGTAATATCATGTTGTCATCAATGATATCGTATATCTAACACCTTTCCCTGGTTCAATAGATCAAGATGCCCAACACAGAAAGTCTTGAACTTGAGCCCCCCTGAGTGTCCTTACGCCCTATCTATCGCCCTCAGGCATCATCTAACTAATCCTCTGCTCTTTCCGTGGGGACTTCCTTGGGGCTATCCTCTCCCTCACCCCTTTTTTTCGTCGGCAGCTGGCTCTTCAACCGGGTTCTCCTGATCAGCTACTGGTTCTTCTTCCTTGGGTTTCTCTGGCTCTTCGTCCTTTGGTTCCTCCTTGTCCTCCTTTGGCTCCTCTTCCTTGTCTTCCTTGTCCTCCTTTGGAGTCGCTGGATTTGGCTCACCAACCGCGATACCCTTATTAGTTGGCTCAGGTTCATCTAGATCCGCCGTGAAGACTGGCAAGTGGCTCATTCTCCCAAGGCAAGAGCCCTCATGGCGCCGAATTGGTGGTGGTGGGCAGCACGAGGGACATGGCTTAACCCATTTAGTAGTGGTTGGTGGTCTATCCTTACATCTGCAGTCCCACTCAATTGGCATTGCCTCATCATAAACAGGGCATTGCGGATCAGCCATACACCTAATCGCTGGGCATTTTGGAATCGCAGTGACGGTGACAGATGCAGGACAGTTCTTAACCCAGTTTTCTTCAACTTCGGTTGTTGTTGTTGGTTCCTTTGTGGTTTTTGAGGGTTTAACGCAGGTTAGGCCTTTGTATGAGGCATAGGATTCGAGATCCTTTTGGCCGGGGGGTCGTTGGACGGTTCTGGTGTAGGTTACGGTTTTGATGGCTTTGATGGTTTTGTATTTGGTTATAACTTCGGTTTCGGTGACGGTTTTGACTTTGCTGCCGTAGTTGGCGGCGGCGCTTGATTGGATGAAGCTATCATAAAAGGGTTAGTACATATAGTCATGGGTTTAATTTATAGCGGGGGCGTAGGTACCTTCCAAGCAGGAGGGCGGGGATGAGGAGCTGCATCTTGTCTACTGCTTTTGTATGTAGTAGCCCGATTTGTCTAGCTAAGTAGTTTTTGCGCGAAACTGTTTAAAATGAATGACGAAGGTCAAGGAATTCAAACACCAAATGAGCGAAGAATTTCAAAAGAATGAAGAATCCTAGAAAGGATAACCGCAACAACTCGTCAAAAGAATGTTATCAACCCAAAGGTCAAGATTCCCACTGGATAAAGATCGAGAAGAAAAGGAGAGCCATTGCTTGTACCCTCGGCCTTCCTTTTTATAAACAATTGATAAAAGGCATCGCAATAATCTGCTGTCGGGCTTGTGCGTGTGCCCGCACACTGTCATATGCACAGTGGCGATCATAAGCTTTCTGGGAAGTCTTGTAGATGCATCACCCCCGTATACCAAGCGTATACCAAGCGCCTAGAATGCTTATGGGGCCATAATATCCGAGTTGGGTTTCCAGAAGCAGATATTCCCGGGTCGACCACCTGTTGATATGAATTTGGGTTTGCGTTGCTTGTGTGGTATATTTCGCCCCAGCCGAAAGAGGCCAAATTGGTAGACTCCAGCCCTCCGGGCCCTTGGCTCGAACTCGACACGATCTTAGAGACATCAAACCGCACTGGAGTATTTTAGACGCGACGAAGATTTCCATACGACTGTCAATAGTAGTTTGATTATCTATCAATTTCGGCTTCGTATTTTTCAATTCCCCTTATGCTCACCAGCTGAGAGTATTAGTAATCTTTATAAACCCGAAACCTCGGCCCTCCATAACCAAAAACATTTCGGCAAGCAAGAGTAACCCAAGGCTAGTCCTTCCGATTGTTTCAACCACCTTTGCAACCCAAGAAATATGCAACCATACCGACGTAAATGAAGTCCGTTTAAAGTTATTAAGCGAAGAACAAAGCAAATGTACATGACCAACGTTATTAACCGTCTACATAGGAGAGTTTTTCCTAGGGGGTTGTACTAATATAGATAATGCAAGCCTCCCCCCTAGTTCTGCGGAGAAACGAGGTTCCGAAAGAATAGTGTCTGCCAAGTCAGCGAACACTAGATCCACTATACCAGCGTTGCCCGTTGAGCTCCAGTCGCAGATTTTGTCATATCTATCGATTAAGGACCAGATTTCCGTAGCGAAGATATGCCCCCTTCGGAAGGATATTGTTTTGAGTGACAAGACGATACAACGAACTCGGTATAACTATTCTTTCTCATTGGTTACTTGTAGTCGTGCTGTGACGAGTACTTGGGTCGGGGGCAGTAGTAAACCCGCTTTTAGCTTTATGGTTCAAAGCGGGGTTATTAAGCGTTTTAAATACTCGTATGAGATATGAGGACCCAAGGGAGGAACTCGGACGCTAATGGATGGGGATATTATGGATCTCATATTTCTTGATGAACCGATATTTACGCCGTTTCCGACGATTGATCCTACACCTGTCAGGTTCTGTGAGGATGAAGACCAGACTCCTCTATTGACGAGGAAGAGACAACAGTCTACTGATACTGAAGTAGTCGAAGGGGAGCTTCTCGGTCGTTATCAGCATTACCGCTATGAGACCGGGGAGGACTTGGTTAGAAACTATAATCGCAGAGTCTGGGGATTTTATGGTCACCGTGGCTTTAAACATCGGCAGTACACAGGGTGGATGGTCTGGCGATATACGGGATGCGAAAGTTAATCTGCGGAGAGAAACCAACATTCGAGAAATTTTGGAGGCGGTTGTTTTAGAGATAGAACCGATTCTACGGAAATGGGGGATAAAAACGGAGAATTCGCACGAGATTTTTGTTATAGGGTTTCAAGATACTGATACGGTGTGGTCGCTAGTGGTTAGTCTTATAGCAGATAAGGAGGATACGGATTATTCTTATGATTAGAATTAGATCAGAGTAGTCTTGTGTAAGATCAGAGGGCCGATAGTATCACTGAATGTTATGATCCAGAAGATTTTCTATCGTTTATTGCCAGGGTATTCCATGTCTAATTTAGTCGCTTATCTAAACATATTCCACATCTTTGCGACCCGAAAACCTTCCGCGATGGTGCCTACTCGGGCATCAATGCCATACCCTTCTTGCTCCAATTTCCTACACTCCTGCCAAAGTTCATCGAGAGGAACAGTAAAACACTCGATGAACTCATTTTCCTCCAAGTTTTGAACTGGATTCTTGTTCTCTTCAAGCGTCATATCAATCGTCAAGTGCACAAAGCTGAACGATAATATCATTAGCACACGGGGTCTCATAGTTTGGGTAAAAAACCACCTACTTAAGATTCGTATTACAAAACCCAGGATCATTAAACATCAAAGCACTGACGCTCCCACCGTCATCACCTTGAGCTAGGGTACCAATATACCCTGTCTCTTCCTTCAACTCTCGAATAGCACATTGCTCAGGTGTCTCCCCGGCATCGATCAATCCCGCTGGTATCTCGATGCAAACTTTATCAATTGGTGGACGATATTGCTTCTGTAGTAGAATCGAAGGCTTCTGGCCGGGATTGTTTAGAACGGCAATGATACCAACACCATCGGATTTAGAATCCTTGGGACGTGTAAGTCGTTCGGAAGATTCCCAGGTTCGGGGTGTGGAGTTTGGGTCGTTGTAAGAGATTCTGTAGAGATGTTAGCGGGGTACGGGTTCATGCTAGGGTTCATGTACAATTTAGTTGAGAGGGGTCTAAATTCATCGAGAGGTATTAATCTCGGTGACAGAGGGGTATGTCATACTTGACGAGTCTAACCCATTTGGCATCGGTGGTGTTGAGGGGTTCGACCGAAGTTACGGTGCCTTTGATATTTGGTTTTGGCATCCTGAAATGTTGGGGCGTATACAGCGGGAATGCAATGTACACTGTACTGTGAGGTGCTCGCAGCGTGGACTAGTAGCTATAGGGTTCCGCGTGGCTAGCTGCAACAAAATACAACAAACTAACTTTGAGTTTCGTGTTACCACGGGCGGGGTACCGGGATGAAACTAGTCTACGGCACCGTATACGGCGTGGTGTTTCTTAGGTTAAAGTTGTGAAGTCGGCACATATGCATGGGCTTATTAAAGAACCTTCGAATAAATCTACTCTTAGCATGGCCACGTAGCCCCATTGGCCAACTCCATTATTACTATCATTTCCCTTCCATTCTAAACACGATTTAAAAATACATTTTAAATTTTTTTTCGAAACAAAAGAACAAACACTCACCGTACAATCGAATATAATTAAAAATAGATGCATCGACGGTAGGGCTGTGCTTTTATGCGACAACCGCATATGCATAGGCTCAAATATGTGGGCATTGTGTCCTAAGCTGTTTTAGCGCCATAGGGGAACGGCACGGTAGCACTCCACCGAAAATTTATATTTGCAGCAAAAACGCTGTATTCATTGATTCATCGATCATTTATCCCCTGGCCGAGTAGAATTCAAGATATAGGCCGGTCGTTCGGTCCCCTGGTATCACCCCTTCACAGTTCTCAAAGCATAGATCCATGAAAGAATCCTAGTTTCTGAAGGGTTATCTATACAAACCTTATAAGCTAAAATACCATCTCAATCATCTCCATCTACACCCCCTTAAGCTTCATTACTCCCATAATATATAGGCTCTCGCGAATATATCGTCAAGGTCATTCTTTCCCACAAAATTCTAAGCTTCTCTCCATCCACCCCCTTTAAATAAATCTGAACTTAGAATTCAAAGCCAATTCATGTTTCAAAATGAGGAGCAAATTACTTCCATCCATTACCACTACTTTATGGTCCTAGGCTTTGTTTAGTATTTGTTTGGGCAGCGTTGTTCCAACTCTGGTCTGCCGAAAGGAGCCTCCAGACCCACCATCCCTGCTTTGGCACCGCTGGACAATTGGAAGCCCCAGGCCCGTCTGTCGTGTCGGTTTCTACACCTTCCACGGCGATTCAATCATTTATGGACTTGCGTTTTGGGAGGGGTCCCATTAAGTACTTCCGAACTTGACGAAAATGGATCCCTTCCAGAGGGAAAATGTTACCGCATGACAGACCTTCAAAACAATTTAGCAGTTTTGAAAGTGCTTCCCCATTTGACTCGGTTGTCAGGTGCATTTGTCTAAGGGTACTGCAAGTGTGTGTTTTACAAGGACGGGGATTGTGGGGAAGGAGTTGGTTCCAAGAATATCGAAACTAAGGTAGGACACAATGAGCTTTGGATGTTTCAGCCTCCGATTTACGGTAGCTTTCATTGCTACAAAGATAATGGGTGGCTTAGATTCAATACTTGCTATTTGAGGGTTTCGAATGGGGTAGAATTCGATATAAAATATTCGGAATGGGACGGTGGCGCACCTTCCCGCGTACTCGAGACAGCATTCAAACGGGAATATATAAGCCAAGAGACCGAACAGGGCAAATGTACGCCAATAGTCATTGACAAAGAGCCCGGCCTTAACCTACGAGGTTGGCAAATTAACGGGTGTACTTGTCACTTTTACACGGACGACGCTTGTAAAAACAGATTTATAAGCGATGGAGGTAAAGGGATAAGGGAGATTACGGGGTTCGAGATGGCAGGTCCCCAGAAAATCATGAGTTATAGATGCGATTCACCCTGGAGCGTCGATATGGACAAGGATCTTGTGATATGGAACGAAGATTACGCGCAATATTTTATGGACAAGAAGCCAAGCGGCTCATTCCCAAACTACAAGGTCAAGTGGAATGATCAACTATACACCGATAAGAAAACTTCATGAATTGATCGATATCTTGCATGTGTTCGCAGAGCGCTAGCAATCGCATGGGAAACGAGTCAAAATTCGATTACCCAGTGCGAGTGGCAAGTCTTTTTAAGTTGGAACCCTGTTTGATTAAAAATATGTACACGGCACGTTGTTAACTTTAGAGTCTCGCTCGCGCGTTTGAGGGCATTTGCAGATTTAATTGTATATCGTATTTTGCATTTAATTACCTTATCCGAAATGGTTCCGTAGTCGGTACGATGAGTTTTATAAGTAACACTTTCGTTGAATACTCATTTTTATGTTTTCATGTAACTAAATCCCGGTGCTAGATGGGGTGCCAGATGGGCGTCAAAGCTCACATTCAGCCCGTCCAAAAAGATTTGTGAAACTCATGTTGTTGTGTGATTTCCCAATGTGGAATTTTAGTATGGGGTTATATATCACAAATCATGTTTACGATTTTGACCTTCGGGTCACATGGTCAATTTGAAAGTAGGTTTTGCTCCTTCCCAAAAGAACCCGCGTTCGAATCCCGTCACTAACATTCTTTCCCTCAAACAGCGATACAGAGAAGATTAGCATGGCCCCTGCACTAAGGATGACACGCTTCAACAAAGAGTAGCTAAAAGTTTTTTTTGCACTTTTTACCTTGAAATATGAATTCTATCATTCCTATCCAATGACTCGTTTTTATTCGGATTGAATACATTGGAAGTCTATTTTTCTTCTCTTTTTCTCTCTGAACTTTTTCTCTCTGAAGAGCTGTTGAAGTTATTTTGTCAAAACGAAAAAAAGTGTTTGACAGCAACATATTTCCTGTCTGAGCTCTCAAACAACACATGCAATGCCACCCTTATACTCCAAGATAGCACCCTCCTTGACTAGTGGCGAGTCTTGAAATATGTAGATTCGCTCTTCAAAGAACCTAGTACTTGATATACCAAGGATTACTTTGTATAGGGGCTCTAGTTCTTCGATCGGCGGGCCTTGCTCATCAAACTCCTCCAATACAATACAACTCTATCCACAAAGTTCACTTGATGCTTCATACTTCATATCAGCTGTATATTGTATACTATTCCAAGCTACTTCTACTGACATCATATCACCGCACTTCGATGCGTTCTTGGCAAAGCTCGGGCCTCATTTAGTACCAACTCTAAACTAGCTTAATGCCTAATGAAATCTAGCTTAACTCCTAATGAAATTCATCCGATCTTTCGACCTCGCCCTCTTCATCAAACCCCTTCAGACCCCATTCATGATCAACATGCCATCAAGCATAGATACAGAAAGCCTGCCACTCATAAACCGTGGTCGGGATGCCGTCCGTCGGGTATCATCCGTCTGGGCCGGATTTCGAGGTACGTACCATCAATGCATGCGACCAACCGCCGTTATCTGTCACTGACCGTCGTCCGATAATAGACTTCGCTCTCCGCGACAATGTCCTCGAAGTCGCCGTCGGTCTCATGTAAGTTACTTCCAATTGAACTAGGTACTTATGTTTCCAAATCCATGTATATCATGATATATCAAGTTCATGGAGCACTGGTTGTCCACGAGCATCAGACGGCCCCTGAACTTAAGCTTGTGTCTTTGTGTTACGTCACAGTACCACTAACGGCAAGATCACCAACACAGTGTTGCCTCTGCATTTACATCCGTTGTAAATTCTCTTGTTGCCGATATCATTCTGCCCCCGATATCCCTTATGTGGCAGCAGAGTCTTGCCGAAAACTTCATAGTCTTAAAGCAAGGCCATAATTCAACTGCCCACTACAATACTTTTCAGCAGGCGCAGGATGATGGGGCTATTACTTGGAATTATGGGTGCGTTTCGATCACCGAGCCCACAAAGGTATTATAAGTTACCGGGTTTACAAACGGGCTAACGGATGGTAGGCACTTCCTGGAGAAATTTATTCAATTCCTACTGCTTGGTGTTACGCTCTACGCCCTCGCCAAGTTCTACTCTTTATTCTCGAGCGAAGCAATTATCAAGTATCAGACTAAGTGTCCCGCTTGCAAGAAGGATATTTCGGCAAAAGCGAAGAGATGTCCGTTTTGCACCAGCTGGCAAGATGGAAGTGAACTGAATAACCATTAAAATTATATTGCTTCTGAGCGACTGGAGAGGTCGAGGTTAACGTAAATAGAGTTGTGGAAGGGGGGGTATTTATCTGTAGTACTTAGCGGCGCATTGTAATAGATAGATTGATGTATTAGCGGGATTGTACTTGCTTTGGGGGTGTAGGTTAGTTTCTGGGAGTTTAGAGCGGTGATAGATGCTGAACATCCAAATATATACTCTTTTTTTTTTTTCTTTATAAAATAAGCATCAAGCTGGAACATAACATATCACTGGTCTCGTTGCTAGACTTTTTTGATGTGTTATCACAAACCATCAACACATTATCACCAAATTTAAATTATGATTTCACTTTTGATTTCACTTTTGATTTCTGATTCCAACAAAGTAAGCGTTTGTGGTTTAGTGGTAAAATTGATCGTTGCCATGGCTGGTTCCCCAGTTACAGTTTCGATCAGCCCCGGGTTCGATTCCCGGCGGACGCATTACGTATAATATAAGCCTTCGGGCATTCCTTTTTTGCCATTTTTTTTTTGCGTCGATCCGGGCAATATCGACGCTTCCTTTTTGGGCGATTTGTCTCGAAATACAACACTTCAACACATCCCCTTTTCACAATCGAACATACGATTCCGAGGTTTATCGATACTACAGGCTAGGATGGCTGTTGGCAACCTTTTTTTTTGTATCGAGTATCATACGGGATATTTGGCCCCTTCAGGCATGACCTTACTTTCCTTAAAAATGTTCTACAGTTTTGAAATGGTATTGTGCCTTTTCCCTTTCAGATGTTGCACAAGAGCAATACACTCAAACGCGGTGGCCAGCTTTAATCGCTCCATTTCCAATATTTCTTCAGCTTAGGGTGGTAATTCGAATCCTCCATCGTCAGAACGAAATACGACCTAGAACTCGGCGTCAGTAACTTCATGTCCCGCTTCCCTAGACAGAAAGTCTAGAGCTTCGTCGATTTCGTCATTTTCATACGGGCAATCGCACGGCTCCGCATTATCTAGTTCTTCTAGACCTCCATCCAAGACCTCCTCGTCTACGCTCTCGCCCTGTGCAGCCCCTATTGCTGCTTCAAGCTCATCCTTCTCGCGTACTGCGCTCGCATATGCCTCTGATACAGTGGCTTTTCTTCCTATCCCTTCGAAGCCTTTCTTCCTGTCGGTATACAGTCTCTCCTGCGTGGCTATTGAGATAATGAGTGCGCGGTCACGTCCCTCTTCGATCGTAAATGCTCGTGCAGCCTGCCGGCCGATAGGATGCAATACTCGGGCTTCGAATCATGCGTGCATCTTCACGGCCTGGCGCATCATAACTATATCGCCAAGGCCAACATCAGAGTAATGCTATTATTGACCAGTTGGAGAAGGGCCCAGCAGCTCCACTTTGATTAGCACGTTGGAGTGGGACATTGAAGGCGCTGGAGTTCAGCTTGTCGACTGGCTATCCCCCTATTGAACTGTATAAATACAGGCTCGGAGCCCATGTCTTTGTTGATAGGGAGGAGAGACGGGTTCTTTGGGTTAGAGGTATAATCTTGAAGGTCGCCCCGGTTTTTGAAGCAGAGTCTTCCTCGGCGGATTACGAGAATGGTAATGCTGATTGTTAAGTCACAATGCAAGTCCTTCACTCTCTTCCTTTCACGGATGTGAAAGGTTGGGCTGACAATGACGTTTGGAGGCCTCGGGTCGAAAATTGCCCCAAACTCTCTGCTCGTCTCCGTCAGGACTGCGTCTTGAAGTAACAACTGATATTCTGGCCCATAGTAAGCCTTTTGTCGCGAAAGATGCATATTTTGCTCGCTCCTTTGATGGTGAGTGGATGCCGTCATTCTTCGAAAGCGTCGAGGTGCCCTCGTTGTGATTTAAAAGCAAGAGGTAAAATATATCTTAGCATACAGTTTTTCAGTCTCGGTGGTGTGGCTTTGTGCGCGTGTCCGTCGACGAATCCATACTCCTGGGCTGAGGAACGGATGAATCGGTATATTTCCTTGTTCCATCTGAGGTAAATGGAATCAAATCCAACATCCATCTTGTAGACCGCCCACGTCGATAAAGCGCTTTTGCGGTAGTATAACGTCCGGACTTTTCAATTCTCGTCGATCTTCCTGTTCATTCCGGTTTCGACGAGATAGGTAAAATTCCCGCATTGCTTTCTAGTTTGCATAGGCCGACATAGGGCGGCTCGAGACCAGCCCTGCTAAAACTTCAAGCATCAGAGTTTTAGATTCAATCGATCATTTCGAATTGGCTTTCGACTTCCAGTATCTCCCTCAACAGGCCCGTTTGGCAATTGGTACTAACTCTCTAGACTAAATCACATAGTTCTGGGGAATCCAACTGAAACGCAGGAATAGTGGCTTCCCGACGAACCAACTGAGTTCTTCGGGTATTCCCTTTTGCAATTTTCTGGATATCGATTGTTGTCAAAAGTGCGTGCGTGGTTTCCTTATATACCTACGTAAGTAGTTATGTGTATGCTGTCAAGAGCGTGTGATGGTTCCTGAGGGGTAGCTATAGACGCCACCCTTTGAAGAAAAGGATGAAATTCGGCAATAGGTTTCCCTTTAGCTATTTTCCATGTTTTTTGATATCTGGAGGTTCTGGTTTTGAGGGCTCGTAACCTGTGTGGTATTGGTTCTAACTGCCTCGACGAGCTACCAATATGTGGCAACCTGCAAGCTGATTGGCGGCCGCAACACAATCTCTTTAGGCGATTTGCCTCAAAATACAACATTCCAATATATTCGGATTAACATTCGTGTTGCATAAATTCGAGGTCTATAGATCGTCTCGGGACTAGTCTGTAGATACCATAGCTACGTAGCTAACTAGCAATACCTGTTTTATAACACTTTTTTTTTTTGTATCGGATATCATACAGGAAGAAGGTCTCCGAACTCCTTCGTAAATCAACGTAATAGTTGTATGAGAACTCTGTGTACGTAGAGATATTATAATTAAACACAGCAGATAGACGTCTTGCTCCCAAACGATGTTCATCACGTCTTGTGATATATACTAGCTGCTATCCTCGTTATATTTTTTTTCCATTCGATTTTATTTATTTATTTATTTATTTCCTTGTATACCCCCTACTGTTCTGTACTTTTCCTCCCATCCTTAGGCGGTGACTTGCTGCGAGTCCTCTTCGTGCTATATTTAATCGCAGCCGCTTGTTCCGCAATAATCGAGTTGTTCCACGAGGTATTACTCGACGGTGCCGATGTCTGTATCGGGTTTGGAACCTGCCTTGTAGATCTATTTCTCTTCACGGTGCTTTTTCGAGGCATTAACAACTGCCTCTGTGTTGCCGGTGATAAAATCCGTTTCGGTGTCTCCGGTCCATCACCTTCATTTATATCATCAATAACGGTGAGTGTATCGATCCATTCACTCTGTGTCGAATTTCTATCACCCGCACCACCCCGTCGACTATTCTTCCGTTTGATACTGCCTCCGCTGGCGTTTGAGTTCATGCGAAGAATTGCGGAGGGGTCCTGCATTGATACCGATCTCTTTCTTCTAAGCGATCCACCTGGTTGATAGCTACCGTGCGGCTTGATCCTTTTAGGCGGGGAATACGGAAGCTCTGCTTCTCCGTATGCCATGTTTGGAGGTTGGTATAGCCGTGGAACGCGGACGTATAAATCATCGTTGGGACTTGTGATAGGACTTGTTATTACGTCGATGGGGCTGGTTATATTTGTGGGTAGCCTTCGTGATGGTGCTCTTTCTATTCCTGGGGAGTAGACTGATGGCGAAGGAGGGGTAATACTTCTAGGTTGCGAATGTGGTTGGGATGATATTGGTACGGGGAGATATGTATCTGCGAAATCTTCGGTAGTGCTGTTATTTCTGTGTCTTGCTTGTTGCGGGGGAAGTAGTCGAGGAGATTTTTGTGCAATGTTGAATTCGGTGGGGACGTTGCTGAATTCACTGTGTACCGATCCTTGTCTTTCGCGGGATGGGTGGAGCCTTGCTCCGGCTAATGGAAGTTGGGAGGGATGTGGTCTTGTGCTGATTGGTTTTGCGGCGGCTGCCGGGGGCATTAAGCTTGTTGTGCGGCTGTATTCTTCTTTATGGTCTTCGTCGTCTTGAGGCCTTACGGGACCGCTTATGGGGAGTTGGGTGGTGTTTCGAGGGAGGGTTGGGAGGCTGTTTGAGATTTCGGGTTTCTTTTCGTTGATTATCGGTTCTTCGATGTTTTTGTCCATGTCCCGCGAGTTCATGAAGCTTTGTTGTTTTCTGTTATTTTTGTTAGACTTTAGTTTTATATTCGTAGGTCAAGAGTAGATGCTCACCTTCTTCTCGCCCAGAGGAAACGACCCAGGATCAAAAGCAGTGTAATCAACACTGCTATGCCACCGATTAAGCTACACACATTTGTTAGTTTATAGACACCGATCAGGCAAGGAGAGATAATTCCATACGCATATTTCGCCCCAACGGGCATATCCTGGAAAGCCATCCTGCGCTGCTCTAATATCTCAAGACTTATGTATATATAAAGAACGAAGGAATGAAAAAAATGAAAGAACGAGTAAATTTCAAAAACTCCGCACAACCACTGAGAACAATGATCTACCGGTTCTCTTTTCGAAGTCGAAGTAAGGAGTGATAACGCTAGCCCAGAATTATACTAGAAATCTAAGCTGAAAATGCAAAGTTTGCATATGTGTCCGTGATATTGGAATATTCTCTTTGCGTCGAATGAGAGTGGATCGAAAAGGGGATGGCGTGCCGCACAAAGTTGAGGTCTAGAAGCGGCATGCAAGGGCTGACTACCCGCACACAAGCTTTTATGTGTTTAGTGAAGCCATTCAGGTTTAAATAAGGAGTGTGAGATATTCCGTCGGTAGGGAAAGACTAAAGTATTAAAAGAAAAAAAGAGAAAAGTAGGAACGCCCAGAAGGAACTTCTGGGTGGTATTGGAGGTGAACCGATTCCTTTAATATAGTACCAACTGGCCAGCCGGAGCCAAATGGTTCCTTGTAAATACTGTGCAGAAATGTTTAAAAGGTTTCACCGAGGTGGTGTTTCTTAATCGTCTGATTTATTTTTTAAACACTCGAGCTGCAGCCCTTAAACCTTTTTTGTTTCCCCAAGCCGTAGGCTGGAAAACAATTGGCCCGTGTGCAAGTATGTGCTTCTGGTTACCTTTGCCTTATTATCATCAAGAGCGGATCTTGGCCGCTAGTGCCAATGAATGAAAGGATGTTGTTGCCTTTCGCATCCAGAAGCCGTTTATAAATGCTCGCGACATCTTCTGAGCGATCCGACAGAAACTGAAATCCTCAATCGATCAAACCCTGGCACGATCTGCTACAACTACAGCCTTTCTTAGGCGCCCCCCCCCCCCTCCTAAAGTTTACAAGTCGATACGATTGATAAAAGCCTTGTTTTAATCGTCGAATGTATTTTTGGGAAATACTTTTTTAAGCCATAGATTTGAGGCTAGATGATTGACCAAAAGACGACTATTGAGATTTAAATTTATCGGGATGCGGTGGCGTCCGCCTCTTCGCTACACCCGAGATGCACCTGCAGCTTCGAACCGCTAGATGCACAATTTTTTGTGCCCACGGGCTAGGTAGCATGCAATGTCACCTTGTCACATAAACTAGTACACATATGTAGTATATGACGACCTCTTTTAGGATGCACATCATCGACGTTCAAGATACCTCTTTTAGGACCTAATACCCGAGCTATATTGCAAAAGTCCAACGTAATGGCCATCAATGGGGGTTTTTGAACTTTTCGGTTCGAGTGATTCTGCGGCTGTGCATGTGTTCGCTTGGGGTTCTAAACATTCAACGATAGTACAGAGGAAGCGGACCTTGTTCGAGTTCGAGGTGGTTTGTTTCTCAAACGTGTCGATTGTTCGATTTATCCTTGTCTGAAGGATTCTAAAACTGACATGCGTGTCCACACAGGATTTCTGGCGTCATAGGGCCTAACAGGTGTTATAGGATGTCTTTTTCTGATGTTCATCCGCTTTTCGAGGTGCATGATGAAAAGTCGCGCATTCGGATCGTTTTGCGAGATCTTCCAAGATGCATAGTAGTTGATCAGCACCATGGGGTCCACGAGACCATTTCTGATGCTGTCACGGTGCATGATATGATAGCCTAGATATAATTTACCAGAGTTGAAAGATTTCGCCTTTCGTCCCAGATTGAGACACCTCCACAGAAATCGCGAATGCAAAATGCTCGGGCGAAATTTAAACTACAAAAAAATAAAAATCGATCGATACCTACTATTTATATGCCAGGGCTCCCCTGTGACAGAAGTTTCGTCCAGAATTTATTTTTAATTTTTTTCTTCAAAGCCGCACTAGTCAATCCCATCGAAGAACAGAAGGGGAAACCTTACCTATCATCGATATCTTCCAAACAATGAGACATAAAACCCTCCGAAATACACGGAATCCCGCATATCCCACCGCCGTCAGAGACGTTTAAGAAAAAAGCTGCCTAAACTAAAACTATAAACGTTGTAAAATGTCGTGGCACCTGGGGCTCGCGAAAAGGACCATTAAGGTTATGGCATTCCCCCACGGGCCCACCGGTCAGATGTAAAATTCATGCATGATTGTTTGAAGCCGCATCGCATGGCCTACGGCCGGGATAGATTGCTCGATTGTTTATTTAGACGGTAAGTTGTCTTTGACCTGGTTTAACAGATGTCATGATTAGAGAAGGTATGGCATCTCGTGCCGAAAGGTTAACGTTCGTGGTTGATCATGAACGATGTACGACGGGCTTGAGTGGCTATGCAATCTTATATAGACGCATCCTATACTTGCTGGTAAGTACTTGTGAACACGGTCACAGCAATACCCGTCCATGGTAGGTAGACATTTTTGGCATTCCGTTCAGATATTCCAGGCGAAGTAGCCGCCTGAGGTTGAGTTTCCAAAAAAGTGAGTTCTGCGTTGCGTGCCAGGCATCCCCAACACTCTCGCCTCTGATTGGCCCCTCCCGCCTGCCCGGAACTTCAAATTTTCATTCCCTCAAAAAGCCAAACCCTCCAAACCCACTTCCACCCACCGTCGACGACATCAACCTCACCCATCGACGTCGTCCGTCCACCAAAAGAGCCTCAAAGGGCCTTTTTACCACACGTAAAAGACAATGCCACCGCGGCTGCGGCCTTCAAGCCTCCCCTCCACGAGCAATGTGATCCCGATCCCTCAATCCTTCTCCTCCTCCCCTCTCCTCCCATACCTCCTCCCCTCCTACCACATTTACACCACCTCCTCCTCCTCCTCCTCCTCATCATGTCGTAACTTCTCCACCTCCGAACCTTCCTACCGTCGCGCCCGTTTCGAAAAGACCCCCGGAACCCGCAACGGCTTCATCGAATGGATGTCCAAATTCGGCGGACGTTACAACGTCCCCTCTCCCACGAACAACATCCCCGTTTACATGGTCTACCAACCGACCCCCCTCCCAAAAAGCGCCCCAGAATCTCTACTCGTCAAAAAGCGAGAAAAGGGTGTATCAAGAAAACAAGCGAAGATGGGAGCAATCGATTGGGATCTTGCAAGGAAAAGGGCGGAATATGCGCCATTCCCTTCGAATCCGTCGTTTAAAGTCCACCCGGTGATTTCCACGGAGTTTAGAGAACAAATATATTTGAGGATGAAGGCGGATAGATCGGTTAAGAGGATTTCGGCGGAGTTGAATTGTGAGCTCGAGAGGGTTGCGGCGGTGATTAGGTTGAAGGAGATTGAGAAGAGGTGGATTGAACAGGTATGATATTCCCATTTTCTTCTTTATAGATCCCTCTATCCCCTCTATTTTTATATCACCAAGCGAATATGATGAGTCCATATAAATAAATTCGATTAGTCTATAAGACACCAAAACACATGGTTATAAACTATGGGTCCCAACAGTCTGATTCGCTTCCCCCAAATCCTCCCCCAAACCTCCCACCCCCTTCTCCCAAAAAAACATACTGACGGCCCCCTCCTCCCTCAGAACCGCCCCCTCTGCACCGAAATGCAAAAATGTGTCCACGCAATGATGCCAGTAACACAATACACCCCCTTCCCCCAGCATGAATCCATAACCGACCTACGAATCCACCCGGCAACAAACAACCAACTCTTCCTCGCCGTTCCCGAATCCTTACCCTTCAACCGTAAAGATGCCGCAGAAGCACTAGGTATCCTGCCAGCGGATATAAGAATGCCACATAGCGAACTCATCGAAGTAGAAAGGATGAAACAGGCTGGTGTCGAAGTTCAGGAAATGATTAAGATTGAAACTGAACGTGAGCAGAGAGAGGCCGAGGAGGCTAAGGCGAAGAGGGAGAGGAGGGAGAAGAGGTTGGGGGCGGCAAAGGTGGTGGAGACGGAGAGGTTTAGGTTTAGGCTTAAGCCTGCTAATGCTGCAGCCGTGGGGTATAGGTATGGTGTTCCGGCTGAGGATCGGAAGAGGGGGATCAATAAGATTCCTACCAGGGTGGTGTGATCGGGATATATCTTTAATGTATTCGAGGAGAGGCAGGCTCGCTTTTTTTTTTTTTATCGGTTTTTTTTATCGGAGTATTCTCGGATATTATTTACGGTCCTATCGCTGGGGACTTTGTATATACTACAATCAGGTTAACATGAAGATACCTTGTGAATAAATCTTTGGCCGCCAGCCGCGCCTTTTCTAACTCATGATATTAATCTTTTCGCTCACGAAATTATATATTTACTCCATGCGAACACCTAAGCGTATATTCATCTTTGTATATCCACATACAAAAATAACAACAGCCGCTCGCTTTCTCCGCCATAAGTAAAAGGCTTCCGTAGCCCTACCCCGCCCTCCTTCGTATCACCAAACCACACACAGAGAAAACCTCCATCGGAGAATAGAAGAAGGAGAAAAGGTATACGTACTCCCCCAAAAAGAGGGGGGGGGAAAGCTGACCCGATGGAAGAAAGAGTATATAAAAAAGGGCTACAAAAAATGAAATATGGCTAAGGAAAAAAGTAGAAAGAAAAAAAAGACATAAACAAACGCCATGATCGCAATGCCCGTCTTTCAGAGGCCGTTTGGTGCCAGTATAAAGTAAGAAAAAGTACTATAAGAGGAAGAAATAAAACAACCAAAAATGCAAGATAAGAAACCAGGAAAGGTCCCTTCAGTCTAAGGGTTTGGTATAGGACGGCGTTCCACAGGAGCCGAAAGAGGGGGAGAATAAAGCAAAGGGGGAAGAGAAGGTGACAATGAAGAGGAGGAAAAGGGAGGAGAAGAGGATGTTTGCGCCGTGTGAATGTATACTGCTCGTTCCGGTCCAAAATATCCCAATCCCAGAACCCAAGAGTAAGGGAAAGAAACCGAAAGGAACAAACCGAAGGATCCAGCAAGGAAAAAACAACCCCAGGGAAAGGAAGTATATATTTACTCCTCACCCTTCTCTGCCCCCCTTTCCGTCTTCTCCTTCTCCTTCTCCTTCTCCCTCTTCTTCCCGTTCTCGCCTTTGCTAGCAAAGCTGATAGAAATCTTTTTTCCAGCCGCACCAGCCGCAGGCGTAACAGCGGATACCACCGCACTCCCTTTCTTGCTCATGCTTGGGCTCCTCTTCTTCGTACTCCTTAACAACCGTTCCATCCCATCGTCTTCTGCTTCTTCCTCTCTTCTCCGCTTTTCGCTCAACCGATCCGGCGTGGGCGGTAACGAACCAGTCATGACATGATCGTCCGTCCCCGAAGCTGGTGTCGGAGTCGTACTTCCAGCAGCGGCGGCGGCGGCGGTTGTAGCAGCAGCCTCTTCCCCATTCGCATCAACACTACTTGCCCTACTAGCAATATTCAAATTCTCAATCCCACCAGCCTCGTCGCCTGCCGAACTACTATCTTTCGACGTCTCTCCGTTCACATCCGCCGTAGTATCCATAAACACATCTTCATCATCGTCCGGATAGTCCACCAAACTCTTACCCCCAGCCAGGCTTGATCCAGCTGCGGAAGCGGGTGTCTTCCCACCTGTCTTAATCCTCTTGCCACTATTCTCCACCGCCGAATATTCAACTTCATCCTCATCATCTGAGCCGTTAAAGTATTCCTCCTCGGCGGCATCGAGATCCTTTAGACCTTCCCATCGTTTCCCGCCATTGGCCGCGCTACGAGTACCGACTTCCTCATCTGCCGAGAACGGCACGGTAGTATCATGTATTTGATCATACTTGATAACCAGCGACGAGAAAGTATCAACATAAGTGATCTCTGCGAGTTTCTCGCGGTATTGCTCAACGAGGTGGTTGATGAGGAGTTTAATCCCTTCCTACACTACGATTAGCAGTCTCTTCAGAATCCGAACGGACGAAAGGAAAGAATACACACCCGCTTGATGAACTCGAAGAATTCCAGACACGCCGAATTCAAGAGATTATCTTTTGGCATCGTCTCGATCACAATGTTCAGTATCGGCTCCAGCAACTTATTCTTGATAAGCTGGCGGTTATAAAACTCATCATTGAGTTGGACGCATGCTCTAAAGAATTTTAACGCAGCTGTTCGAAATAACTGTCAGTCTTCCAGATTCTAATACAAGGCCTTCATAAGAATAGGAGAACCTACAAAGTTGCACAAACTTTTCACTAGCAGTCAGTAACTGCGCAACCCTCGGCGCAATGTTCTCGCTGAGTATGAAATACTTATTTCGAAACAAATGATGCCGGACGAAGAAACACAAAAGCTCGAGCAAATGGGTATACAGTGCTGATTCGTGAAGTGATAACGACTCTAAAACCATCCCGACGGTGAGTAGTTAGCCCAGGACACACAAAAAAAAGTACTTCCCGCACCTCAAGGAAGGTATCATACCTATCGTCCTCCCCTCCAGATCCGACAGTGGTTTAAATAACTTTTTCGCACTCCTATCGTAGAAACTTGTAAAAAACACTTCCGTCGGTCCTTCCTCCGCTCCGGGCGGCCGTCTTGTCGCATTTCCAACCACATTCATCATCTCGCTCATTTTTGCGATCCCTTCCAGCGGTTGCACCTGATTAGGGTCAAGTAACACTTTAATTGCATCTGCAACTTGGGACTTAACGCCCATGTCTTGTTCTGATAACAGCAGTTCAATCAACGTATCAGTCAATGGCTTCGTTTCCTCTTGTATCTGCTTGAAGATAAAATTCCGCATCATAAGCGGATCATTATCGATCATGCAGACCAAGATTTCTGTCCCGGCAATCCGAGTGGCAGGGTCGTCGTTTTGAAGCGCATAGTCTATGACGTTGAATAGGCCGTGTTGGATAAAGTTGGCGTATAACTGTGATCTGCTAGGTCCTTGCAAGTTCTTCGCTATAGCCGAGCATTGCTGTAGAAACTGAACGCCATGTTTCCGTCGTTGTTTATCCTCAGGCGGGAGGGGGTCCGAGGAGAATAGCTCGAAGAGAGCCTTTAGGAAGACGCCGTTGGTTTGGAGGTGCTGGACGATGTCGACTTGGTTGAAGAAGATGAGGGAGTTGAGGACGGAGAAAGTTGGGTCGTCAAGTATCCTAGCTAGGACGACGTCTTTGAGGTATTGTAGTCGATATGTTTGATGTATTTTCTTCTTGATATCCGGGTTATCAATCGTCACCACTTCCTTAAATCTAGTATCGTCAGAAAGATACGTCCGGTGATTGGCTTTGTGTGTCGGGAAGTCGGGATCATCTACATTCGAAGTTAGTATCTAGGCCGATTCCCTTCCGGACAGTTCATCATATTGGCTCACATTCTAAGATACCAACAACCCCCATCACAACCTCATCTGTAACGATGTACTCTATTATCGTGGAATCATTCAGCAATATTATTATTTTCATGATCCGACACAACGAGAACAGCTCCGGCAGCATCTCCATATCCTCCGCCGTATCCAGCAGCGGCACGAGTTTCGGTATGTAGTCATCATTAATAATGAATTTTGCCAGCGAGTCTCTTCCAGCCGCATTTATCGTCAGGGTATGCATCATGTTTTCGATATTGGCGAGAATACTTAATTCCGGCTTGGGGAGCTTAACCGAATACAGTAGAGCTTCATTATCGTCGGAGAGTATGTCATCTGTAGCCCCTCACGGAGTTAGCTTTTTAAACACTTCGCCCTCCAAATTCGCGTAGCATCGAGGCTTACCAGCACTGGATAGTGACATTATCCTATTCTGAACATGGCTCACGAAGTCCCTGTAAACAACCATCTTAGCCCCACAATTTTATCATTGGGATTCCACAGAAGTCCCTCGAACTGTCAAAAGACCAACCATATCGCAGCACAACCTTCGGGCTCCTGGAAGCTCAAGGCCATATCCGTTCCATTAGGTTCCGTCCATACTATCAGGGTCTCTGAAGCTCATCAAATACCATCGTTAGCAAGATCCTTCCATCATCCTCGAGGCAGCCAAAAAGTTTGAGATCCAACCTTGTTGCTTCTGATACCCATCATCCTTGACTATCCTCGTCTCCAATAGCAACCGATCCTCTTCCTCCTCCGACTTGACTTGTATATGCGGCTCGTCCTATTGGTACAAGAAATCCTCCATTAGCCACTCCGTCGTATTGTTGCGTGATCACCAATGCGTCCCCGTTCCCTAATTAACTCCAGATAGATAGAAAAGGTCACCACCTACATTCAACACCTGCCCTGTGCAATACCCAGTCCCCCTATCGAACCAATCATTATTCCGTAGCTCGTAAACCTTGACTCGTCGCGGTTGTGTCGGCGGGTTCGGCACAACCAGTGCCATAATCGAGCCGTGAAAGTACTGATAATTCTATTATCAGAACGGATCCCAAAAATAAATAAAAAATGCCGTTGGGAGTTTGTCGAAATGATAAAGAGTAAGATCCGCTTTTATGGAAGGTGGTTAAGGTTAATGCGAAGCAACGTCGTGAAAGAGGCGAAAGGGATGGACCGGAAAGGATGGCGTCGTTTTTGTTATCGCTTTAAAGGGGCGGTAAGGCTGTCAGGGTCCAGCTGAAGAAGGTTAGAAGAGTGATATCAATTATGTGCACGAATTCAGTGTCCAAGCCGCTCTGCTTCCGTTCGCTCTATTCCCTTTTCTGTGGCTTTAAAAATGCTTTGAGAACCCCAAAACAACAAGTCCCCTTCTCTACCCCGCTTGCGATGTATCGATGATAGGATGGTTGGAATTTATTGCGCGATTTGACGTTTAGTCTAAGAAGCACACTGGCAGATAACGTCGTCGAGATCGGTTGGATGTGGCGAGCAGGTCGCTAGCTATCGGAAAAAAAGACGTGGCTGTCGTTGTACCTCACTGCCGGGACCTGGTTGTTTTTTTTTGGTGTTATACCCCTCCGAACGACGGAGAGTTTAATATCGCTGCTTTGAAGGGAAGAGCGAAAAAAAAAAAAAAAAAAGATTGGACAAGGTGTGTGAGAGAGACGGAGAGAGACGGAGGGGTAGAAGAGACGGAAGGAGAGAGACGGAGAGAGAGAAAGACGGAAGGATGGTCTTTGTTACACAATGACACACTCTTTTTCTTGTGTTTGTACACACCCTCAAGGCTGGTATTGCACGTGCGGGGCGGGAAGTGATGGGCTTATGGCGCGGGAGGATATGTAAATAAGTATATGGGTTCTGATAGTAATAGTGGCGAAGAAGGCGACGACGATGGATGTGTCAGCCCCAAACCGGGAATTTCCCTCGAATGGTCGCGCGACAGACCCAGGGGTGTGGAGATAAGGACGATGGCGGATTCTGTAGCGAGATTTGGGGGGAAGGTGAGGGGGATGGGAGAGGTCGTGATTGGGAATGGACAAGTTCCTGGGTCGGATTTCCCACTCCGTCGCGTAAATTGGCAGGGAGGAATGGCGGGATGCTTGCTGGTTCTAATCGCAGGAAAGGGCAGTCGCGATAAGGGAAAGGAGTTATATCTTGGGGAGATAATGCGAGGAAAGGACAGTGGCGATGGGGTTTGGAGATATGTAAGGTGATGAAGCTGAAGCCGAAGGCCGTGATGACGGTGATGGTGATGTGACAGGGCGATGACGAAGGTTGGATTGGAGAAGGGAAGGTTTTGCGATGGCCGGGCGACTGATAAAAAGTGAGCGGGCCCGATTAGGACGTCAACCGGCTCGTTTGACGCTCAAACATGCAAAACCACCACCAACGATACCAATATCTCTATCGCCAGAAACAACTGATGGAACTAGTTGATTAACAGGTAAGTAACAATTAACTGCTTCGCTACGTAACTAGCTAACCAACCCAATGTCTAGGTTGGTAAGTGGTTTGGCAGACTGATGATAGATGGATGGACAGACGTCTGAATTCGAATGTCGAATAACCCACTCCCACCCGATTGGACCAGTTCTAGCCTGTTCAGTGTCTATCTGCCTGTCGACGTGGACCCAGCCGACGAAATAAAGGATGGGTAAATATAAAGAAGAATATCGACTATATTCGAGTAGCCTTGGTAATTAAAGGATCTGGATATATGTATATCGCTATACGGGACGCCCCAGCCGAATATGACGCCAAGCGGGATAAGCAGGAACCAGGGTTCCAATCCCAATTCCGGTTCCTAAACTGCCTGCACTATGCCCGTCGGTTGCTTGCACCGTAGGAGCCTTTTTCGAAGTCGAAACCGGGAAACGAATTAAAACTATGGATAGCTGGAACGACGACCCTCTCTCTGTTCTCTCCAGATGTCAAATCGATGTCGGTCACAAGCTTTATCGATGCTATAGCCTCCCTCTGCGCAAAAGCCAGAGAAAGATGATCTGATCCGAAAAAGTGGGGGCGACAAGCTCTCCAACTAATGCTCCTCATTAGTTAGCGGTTAGAGCTAGCTTGCCCGTCTGTCCTCCCTGAGTCAGCTGGCACTAGTCCGTCGGCAAACCCAGCGGCGGACAAGGTATGAAGAACCGTTGAGAGGCAAGAATAACTGACTTCAAAACCGTCACAAAAAAACCCAACAGGAATGAAGTTCTCAAGAGGTACAGTATATCGAAAGAGCAAAGAAAGAAAAAGCAAAATGAAAAATTAAACCGCAACAGCTTCCATCGGGGCAAATCGGGCTAATAATCCCATCTTAAGTACACGTTAAAATTCCCAGCTAACCTAACCACCCTGCTGAGTCTGTGCCAACGTCGACATCGTTCTTTCATGCAATGCACCGTTCAATGGCCCATTATTTTCCTCGAAAAGAAAAAAACCAACAGGCACTAACATCATATGCACTTACATATATGCATGAGACGTCAAAAAAGTCAAGCAAAAGTGGAGCAACTTGGACTTGCATCAAACGGGCCCTTCTAGAATCCACCTTTCCCACACATATGTATGTACGCATATAAAATAAATTAAAATAAATCCTATTCATTTTTTCTTAAGACCGTACGTGCGCTGCATTAATTTAAAATTTTTATATGCTATCGCTATCGATTGTCGACTCTTAGATATAAAGCGGGGTCTCCGGTTTTTTTGTCACGTCATATCATATCGTAAGTTTCGTTCGTTGATTCGTTCGTTCGTTCGTTCTAATTCTACACTTCAGCTTGTAACTACCTTTTATTTCAAATTTCCAACAAGGCAGTCCGATATAATAATCATTTAATGGAGAATCCTACCCCGCCCTAAAAAAAAAACCCTCCTCTCGTTTTTTGGGTCCAACAAATTGGGGAAAGGGACGATGTGTTTATTGATAATATTGAGGGTTGATATCGTGTTGAATTCGAAAAGGGCAAGTCTGGAAGTATGGGGCAGTCTCGGGGTATGGATGGGGATAAAACCGGGCTTTAGGATGGGAAATTGGGTATAAGGGGGAGGTTATACAATATATACAGTCTCTGGGGATTCGAAATGGAGGGGGGAAAGAGGATAGTCAAATGCACGCTCCAAACGGCTACGCAATGTGCGCTCGCCGGAAATTCGTGATTTGCAAAAGGAAAGGCCACGAAGGGAAAAGAAGAAGATAAGGAAGTGGTGCAGCGGTTCGTAGTGAAAAGAGAAGTGTAGGTAGGTAAGGCTACAGCTCTGATAGAGGAACTTGATAGTCCTTTAGAGCAAAATCAGACTGGATAGTAGAGGGGCGTTGTGAAATTCCGAAGGAGGGGAGGTATACCGAGAACGCCATAAGTAACCGGGCACCAAAAAAAGAGACAGATGGTGCGGTTTACGCAGAATCCAATACGCCATGCAGAGTCTCCGCACCGAATCGCAAATAAAAAAACAATTTAAGAAAAACCAGAAGCAAAAAGCATACGTGCAAAACGGCCATCAGTGTGGAGAAGTGCTCCAATATTCTTAGGAGTCATGACCCGCCGTGGCCGTTCCGATACGCCGTTCCATTGCCATATTCATGATGGTCATGCTGGCAGCCATCGCCATGAACGTGGTGATGATGCTTTCCGGGATGGTGAGGTTTCAATGCTGGTGTGGTAGTAGTCGATGGGATTGGAGTATGGTCGGATTGGGTGCCTTGCGAATCAGTCTGACTCGGTGGTGGAGGTGGGGGCGGGGCATTGTGGGCAGAATTGTGAGCATTTGTATGAGCGTGCTGCTTCTTGGTATTCTTAGTACTCGTCTTCCTGCCCTTTCGCTGCAACCTCTCTTCGGCCCGCCGCCGTCTGTTCTCGGCTTCTTTTCGCTCTCTTCGCTCCCGGCGATCTCTGATATCGTACTGCCGCATCAAAGCTTCGGGTGGCTGACCAAAGATGGCCTCGTATTCGCAAAACTCGCATATCCAAATTTCACCCTTATTTCCACTCGCATGCCGCTGTTTAAGGCGCTGCTGTTGGAGATACTCCCTCCTCGCAGCTGCTCTTGCTGCGCTCTTCTTTTTCTGTTGCTGTTGGTAAGAGTTGTTCCCAGACATATTCGGTGATGTCTGGGTCCCAACCGTCGACATTGACCTCTGGTAGTTCGCACTGACGTTCGGCGGCGGATGCGAGTATGCTAGGTTTGCAGAAACCGGAGAATCACATTTGAATGTGAAGGGGGAAGTCGGGGCATTGATTCCGGCTCTTTCGAATCGGTTTTCTTTGTCTGGGGTGTTCGGGACATCGTCCGTGCCACCTGCGCCAGGGGATTTGCCTCCACTCTCCGGATATGCTCCGGAGGCTGCAGCAGGCGTCCCAGGAAATCTTTTGACCCTTCGCATCCCACCGTTGCCACCATTCGATAGTGTTGATAAAGGAGATCTCTGAGTTCCAGCGGATCTATATCGTCGAGGGGTCGAGTGAACCGAAGTCCCAGCAGATACTTGGGAATACTGGGTGGCATAGTTATGGCCGGTGGTAGTAAACCCGTTCGAACTTGCCCCGCCAGGATGAGCCGGCGTAGGGATCTTGCGTTTCTTCTTGTTGTTGGTATTTTCAGACCAATCATAGCCTCCATCGTTGGGACCACCGATCCCCTGGTCGTGCGCGTCATCTAGCTGACCGCTGCTGCTGAAACGACCAACGGATGCATTTGACACATCATCTTCGTCCGAAGAATCATTGTGCTCATGGCTGCCATGCCCGGACGGTGATCCGGTCGACCCACCCGGTGGTGGTGGATATGTGTATGGTAGATAGAAGAGCGGCGTGGGATTCGGGGGCGCAGGAGGGCTCAAGATGGCCTTTGAGGACTCGGGTGACAGACGGTCTCGGAGGGTCCTCTTTGGAAGAGGTCGGATGGGACGTCCATGCACCGGACTGAATAGACCTGTATCTGTAGAGTGGATGGACAAAACACCTTGAGCATATTCCAAACCACATGTTTATGCATGTAACGGGTATCACATGAAGTGTACGTAGCCGGGGACATGGGGTAGTAGCGGATGAATGGATAGATGGATGTTCATATATGGGACGGAGGGAGGAGAGGAGCAAAGACCATACCCGCTGCCGCTGCTGCTGTTCCTGCTGCTGCCATGCTTCAACGTGGTGCAAGAGTATTTGCTACGGTGCACAGAAAGATGGGCGATTCGACCAAACAAGAGCTGTTCAAAATTTCCGAGAACGATATAACCGAATTTGCTCCACTTGATGAGGGCCGAGGAAGGGATATCGATTCGAACACAAAGACGATATGCTATAACAAGACAATTCTATGATGCAAGAACAAGGACATCTGCTAGGGAAGTTAGGATCGAGGGTCGTGGTGATAGATTGAGGGTCCTGGGGGTGTGATGGTATATTGTGAGATGACGATGGGGGGTGAAAGTGGAGTGTGGTGGAGGTGGCTGTCTTAATAATATTAATGTGTGTGTCAGTTCGAATCGGCTGTTCGTTCACAGCACACTTTCTTTTTCGGTGCGAAGAAAAAAAATAAAAAATAAAAATGAAGGAATACTATAAATTACCCAGGCAAATAGATAAGATGGCAGAATATGATATAAAATAAAATAATAAAATAAAATATTTTACTATGATTCCTTTGCTCTACCAATATATCTCTCTTTGTCTTCGATATCTCGTATTGTAACAACGTCCTCGAAATTAGATCGAGTGATATTCAGCCACGGACAAAGTGTGCGAGTGGAAGGGCATGGAAATCGAAGGTTGCCAGCGAATGAGCAGCTAGCTTAGCTCGGGACTCGGCCTTGCCTGATACAGCATTTTATATTGTCAATCCTCTGATCGGACGATAGGTTCCTAATCTTAATTCCTCCATCGAAGGGCATATTAGGATCGAACCAAGGGATGCTATATTTAAGACAAGATAAAATGTGTCCCTGTCGAATCCAGGCCCCAAGGCCGGATACACAAAGCTCAGCTAGATCTCACAACAGCGAGGCGGTGTTAGAGCTCGAGTGATAGTGGCACTCGTATACCCCCCGTACTCTAAATGAGATAGCGAATCATCAGCAGGAATGAATCAATTTCAAAAGCATCAGCTCCCAAACTCGAGGTCCGGTTCTTGCATTGCATATCTGGGAAGCTGAGATCGTGGAAGGGTAGGGCTGAAAATTAAATGCACGGAAAGTCATCGGACCGCCCCGTCTCTTCGATCTTCGAGCGCATCGATGCGATGCAATACAGGCCTACTTAGGCACGAAAGTAATTAATATCGATTGAATCCTTTCTCGTGCGGGGTGATTAGCCAGTCAGGTGGTTGTCGATGGGGGGGCCTGGTATCGATGGAGTGCTCGAGTGTGGCGAATGTCGTTTCAAAGTTTCCGCTGTGTATTAACCAACCTCACCTCATAACCTCACATCAGCATTCCTGGGATCCTATGCAATGCATCATGATTGTTTTGATCGAAAAGAAACACCACGGAAAATAACTTCCACTCCACTTCAAGGTCCAGTTCCAACCTCAGCTTCAGCTTCAAAATCCATGGAACCGAGTTCCAGTTGTGATCAGCCCGACTACGACGGCCTGGTTATCAACCGATAACCAACGGTTCTTATTGATTAATTCGATTCGATAAGCTAAGTACTTAACTATGGCTTTCACCAGCTGTTTATTGCCTGTTTGCCTGGTACATATACCTACTTAACCAGCCTTGCATTTATTCGTTCGAACATTCGTTCGGACTCAGACGTCGGGGCCGCCGTTGATACATGCCGCTACGAAAGTTACTCATCAGCCATAGCGCCAAAGAGGCAGATATCGATGTCCACAGCCACATAAGTATTCATCCATATTGAATGGAGAATGCCGAATACAAATGTCTTACACTATAGACTCTGCTAGCCTCGAATTCTAACTGCAGTAAGAGCTAAAGCAACCTGCACTTTCTGAAGCCGAGGCCGCACCGAATTCGCACATCATGAAATGACATTGGTGTCTTGCCCGATTTCAAGCCAATTAACAGGTTCTCATAACCTCGAGCCTCTTTCTCTACAACCATATGGCCGAGAGGCAAGTACTTGTCTATTGCTATTGCTATGTCTATTCTGTCGAACTGCATGCACTTTCTCTCGGAATCTCAAATTCCAACCTCTAACGTCGTCAGCAAGAGGAAGTTGGGTTCAGCTCCCGCAGATGCTGACAAAAAAAAAAACAAGATGGCGACGAATCACTGGTACTTTGATACAGGGCAAGTGTGGGTAGTATGCTTCTGGCATGAACATGAGTTTATTATAATCCCGTTCTGCCATCCTCTGTCAATATGAATCGATATCAAGTTGACCATCCCCTCGATCATCCTCTTATCACCTCCGCAACACAAAATTATTCATTCCACCGTTAATCCCCAGAGCCTCGAGGGAAGTCGTCGGCTCTTTGCACAAGCATGCATAACGCCTCCGCCAATGAGGCAGGGTTCTATGTCGACATCCTGAATAACGGCCAGTCACGGTGGGGGAACGCTTGGCCTTGCTGGCACTTGCAGAGGGAATGAACGGATGAGGGGCCTCACATGACACAGGATGGATTAAACTAGCACCGAAGCAAATGGAAAAAAGTGAAATCCTGTGCTGTTCGATGCACTGAATGCTGCAGCCTTTGGTCTGTTTCCTGCTAGAGCCAGCACTTCTCCCTTTCCCTTTCTTTGGAATCCGAACGCGTGTCAACGACCTATCTTTCTATATGAACTCTGCCCTCAGAGTTTTTTTTATATTATTTTTTCACGCACTCATCAAAAATTCATCAAAAATTATATTTTGACGCATGAACCGGCCCGACATGATCCTCAACAGCGACTTTGCCATCTCCAACTTCTCGAGAAGCTTTCAGCTTCGGGCTTCCTTCTCGTTTGGGATCACCTGAAGCCACCCTTCTTATTCCTTTCTTTGGACTCAAATATGCGCACATCAGCGTAATTTACGGACCTATTACCAGCACACCCCTGACCTATTTTCGGTTCTTCTTCTTGGCAGTTGGATCGAGTGGGTTGAAGCTGTTTGGCCGAAACGATGACGATTTTGGTGATGGTCCCAAGCAAACAGGTCTTTTTTGACTTGAATTTCGACAGTCTATTCTGACATTGGGGTCCCCGCACTATCACAATCGTCCTCATGGCCCCTCCAGCATAAAATTCTTATACTAACATCCAATTCCTAAACTTCTTTTTACTCCATTTCAATATTCATCCGATCTCAATCAAGGAGAACTTTTCTTCTGGCGGTTCTTCTAATAAGTATTCGGCGAACCCCACCTTCCCAATCTTCTAGGCATCTCATCGTATCATCATCATTCTTGGGTATGCCTGTCTCACCAACTCCTTCGCTAAAAAAAAAAAAAAAAAGAGAGGACAGTTTGGATATCACCGAGGATTTTTTTTTCTCTTCATTGCTTCAAACGTGCTGCTTTCCCACTAACGAAGCAGCCCTATTCTGCACAAAAACAGCCGGCAGCATGACTTCTAGCTGTCTACTAGAAAAGATTTTGGTCAAACAAACCTAGCCTGCATCATCGACACGATTTCCAGATTGTGTGAAGACCGACGAATCGGAGTGAAGGGGAAAAAAAAAAGAAACTCCAAGAAGCAAAAACGCCTGTTCTCGGAGGCCTGTCGCTCTTTCGCCAAAGCTGCGTTCAAATATAGCGCCAGAGCAGAAGCCATCACATAATCCGGACCAAGATTTCCATTTCCCCAGCGGTCAGGAAGTCACCGGCCATAGAATCTGGTATGTGCTGGTACAAGACGCACCCTATCCGGACCTGGTCGGTCTTTACCTCATATAGTTTAGGCTGGAAGGTACTCGCACAGCATGGAGAGGAGCACCTGCTTTTCTTTCCTCCACTGCAGGCCTTCACAGCACTCACCTAAGCAGTCAGTGACCGAATGGCAGCCACGAGAAAAAAACTGGGTCGGCCACCTTTTTTCTCGCACTAGCCGGCAGCTGCTGTCTGTCTCCCATGGCCCTGCACCTACATACAGATATTGCTATGAAGTATGTATGTACACCAGCTACGGAGTACTGCGCAACCCCGTCATCATCATCCACCAGCTTGACAATCCGCCCGCCCACCACAGAATGTACAGACTAAGTCTAAGTCTTGGGTGGTGTGGTCATAGTATACCTGGAAGTAGTTCTGCGGGAGAAGCAGCAGAGCCAATCCAATTCGTGGTTGATTGGGAAAGCCCGCCAGCACCAGCCGGACACACACCAACCACACCACACACCAAAATTTATCACTTTCGGCCGGCGGTCATGCACCAAATTTCCCCCTCCAACAATTACTGCTGCTGCTGCTGCTTCTCTTTGCTCTTCTCTCCTGCTCCCGCTCTGTTGTGATCTCTTCTCTCCTCCTCTTCTGATTCTATTCTTCTCCTCTTCTCTGCTTCAATCTATCCTCCTCGACTGGCTCTTCCTTGTCGCTTTCCCTTGTCCCGTATCTTTCGTCCACTCCCCTTTGAACCCGTTCCGCTCAATCATCACTCGATTCTTGCGGCCACCCGATCAGATGAGCATTCTCCTCCTCCGCTCTTGTTTTCCGGTTCATTCAGACGATACTTAAACGGCCTTGGAACGCCACGGCCTTGTCCCATTCACTCCCGCTCAAGTACTTGTGTCGTCGTCTCCAACCCTCTCGATCGAGCGAATCCATACACTTTCCCCTTCCCCCGAAGCATCCTTCCTCCGTCTACGCTCCTACTAGACGCGATATCCTCATCACCACCTTACAATGTCCCCTCGACGGTCCTCTAGGGCGCGTTCAGCTGCTAATCAAGGCAATTCGCACACATCGACATCCTCGCACTCATCCTCGTCATCTACCCGTCGAGCCCGCAACAAGTCTCGCTACGGCGGTGACTCGCACAGCGTCACCCGAGCGGACTCGTATGACGAAGTAGACGAGCCAGTGGACGAAGACATGGAAGACAATTACTCTGGAAACGAAGAAGAGGAAGGCGAGACGCGGTGCATCTGCGGCTTCAAAGAGTACCAAGGCGGCTCCGACGACAGCCACACCGACCTCACCGATGGACTCTTCATCCAGTGTGACCAGTGTCATGTCTGGCAGCATGGCCTATGTGTCGGGATCAGGGATAAGGCCCTGGCTCCCGAAAACTACTTTTGCGAGCAATGCAAGCCAGAGAATCACACTTTGTATGAGAAGAAGGGAGGGTGGGTTGCTTCTTATCCTACACGCCGGACTACCCGGTACCATTCGAGAGTCCGCTAACAGTGATCCCGTAGACGAACTTACTCCACCTACATTGGATTCGGCCCGGAACGCGTAGACCCTAATAAGGACCACCATACGAAACGACGGTCCACTATGAACTCCCGCGATGCAGCTTATGACGAACAGATGTTCCACCAGGCCCTCGAGCAAAGCAAACAAGAAGAGAAGAAAAGCACCGGTTCCAGGAGTAGAAAGCGTGGTACCAGTGAGACTTCTGACGAGTAGGACAACCCTTCTCATCCCATTCCGCTCTCCAGCCTAGTTGGTTGAGTTTCAGAATCCCCTAACCGCTCTCCCTCTACACACAGACATTCTACGAAACGACAGAGAACCTCAGATTCCCCCGAGAAGAAGGAACCAACTCCCATCCACGATGACACGGCCGATAAACCCGTCCCCGGCAGTAGAAAATCTCGCAATGGGAGAGCATCTGCACCTACATCAGCCCCAGCACCCACCACAACACAGTCAAGCTCTAAGAGGGCTACCGGAAGAAGCAGAGGGGAGAGGGACAATCGCCGAGATGGTACTGCTACACCAACCAAAATCACTCTGGTAACTCATGCTGACATCATCACAGAGTCAGAGCAATCAGAAGAGACTCCCAGACCGACCAGAAACACCGTAGCGTCTGCCAAAGCGGAAGAACACATTCCCACCATCTCCACACCTGCTCTTGAAGTCCCGGACACCCCATCGATGACAAAACGCACCATCCGAAGCAGACGCCGGGCCGGTACACGTAACAACCGTACATCTGAAGACCCCGGCGAGAACTCCTCCCACGCAATGGTTAGGGATGTCTCCGCTCAAGGCACCGACAGCAATGGTGTCCATGACCGACCGGCGAAGCCCCGTCTTCCCAACTCCCGAACTACGATTCAGGAGATGCGACGACGAGTCACTGGCATCTCAGAATTCATTTCTAAAACACAGGTTGACATGGTCGGCCAGAAGCAGAGAACTACGGTCTTCGGTGCTCTTGTATCTGCCACTTCTACCGGCAGCCTGAACACAGACCTCTTGTTCAACTTGCTGGACCAAAGCAAGACTCCCAGTTCTAATACCTCAGCCCCTACCCCGACTTCTGGTGACAAAGTCACAGTGGTCACCGACAAACCAGAAAGCGAGCAGCCAGTGCCGAATACCATGTCTATGTCGAGCACAGAGCTCATGGACTACCTGATGAAAAAAGTGAACCATTGGGAGTTCACCTACAACCGGGCTGAGAGAGTTCATTGAGGCTGCATGATTGCTCTTCAGCGATTGTCTTCTCTCAGCACAAAGCGCCAGATCCTAATAATTGAAAGACATCTCGGATCAGAACCTCTTTTATTTATCTTATTTCCTTTTCATGATCAAAACGAAGCTACGAACCTTCAACAAGACTTTTAACGGATCTCCTTTCAACATCTACTACAATAGTCCTCAGTACGATTCAGCCTTTTGCCCGTTTGTTCCCTTGAAACTCCATCCCCTCTCCCTCCTTCTGTTACATATTTTCCCGTTTCATTTCCATCACAAGGTTTTCTGCAAGCATAGATACCAGGCGTTCTTCCTGCTTACAATTTTTTTCTTTTTTTTCCCCCTTCTATCATCCTTTTCTCTCTTGGTCGCTTGATGTTATATTATTATCTTGGTTTCGAATTCACTCTTTACACTTGTACATTTCTTGCAAAAAACAACCGGCGTAAGACTTATTTTCCAATTTTGGGGACTGGGCTAGGCTCTTTTGAACTTTGCTTTTTTTTTTTTTTTTTTTTTTTTGACCGTGTGTTATTTTTGCGAGTGCCCTTTTTTTTCGTGCAAAGTTATGTCATATTGTATATCATGCTACTCTGGTCTGCCTTATGCTCTCTCTCTCGCGATATCTCTTCTCCCAACCTCTCGCTCCTTGAACATTGTCAAACCCTTCTTAGCTCTTACTCCTGGCTCCTAGCTACTTGTATATTCGAACTCACCGTAACTCGGGAACTATGAAATGAAGGAAAAAGTAATGTCTCTTCTTGGAACTGTCAGTCTTTAGGGTCGCTCTGCGACTTTGGTTTTTAGCTTTTGAGGGTCCTTGATCTTCACGATCAACTTGGCTTTGTTCAGGCTTATTTGATTTTAGCTAGCTGGCTATTAGGCTATTAGATCTTAGGTATCTGTAGAAGACGACTTAGATCGAGACCTTTTTCGATCAATCGTCCTAGTAAGAATGGAAAAAAAATAAACGAGGTCATGAAACCCTCCTCATTTTAAGTCATATCAATCTTTTCCCTTCGTAGATAGAAGCTATACTTATACCGGCCGAATATCATAGCGCGCAGTCCTGTCTACTTTCCCCCCTCGTCCCCAAACCGCTACCTTTATTCATTCATTTTCTTCTTAACTTCATCCATTGCTATACCACCCCCGAAGCAATGGTGCTAACATCCTTAATAACGTCTTTTTGCCTCGCCTTCATATACCACCGTCTCCGCTTTTCCTTCATCCCATCGATAAACCGGTCCATTTCCGACGTTACATCTGTGGTGATTCCCCGTACAGGCAATCTCCACACACCCTTTCTAAACGTAACGTTTATTCTTCCGCCGTTTGTCCAGCCTCCTGTTATTGTTTGTGATCTTTTGGGGAGCTGTTATAGATTTTGTCAGTAGATAGAGGGGGTCATACTACTGTGTAACCGCCTCCCCTGAGTTGCACCCTTCATAACTATAAACTCGCCGTTGGATAATGGTAGCTTGAGGATTGGTGATTTATCTTCCTTGTGTTTCATTAGGAAGTCACGCGTGGTGCCTAGGGAGAGGGATGCGATGGTGGGGTTTGGACCGAGGAAGGATTCGTCGTCGGAATCTAATATAAATTCAAGATCTTCATTAGTGATATTTCTATCCTGTATTTGAAACGGTGAGGTAGATGGACATACGGTAAGCAATACCATCTCTACAATCGGCGTAGTAGTTCACCAAAGCGAAGTTAAATGTCTCTCCACTCTCTCGTTCGACTATATTCTTTAATACCTCGAGACATTGCGGGATTGGTCGCGGATGGCAGATGCAGGATTTATATCTCTCGCTGTGATTAAGAACCTTCTTTGTTTTTGTATCTAATGGGGAGGAGGGTTGAGACGGTTTTTTTTGGAGGGAGAGTGAAGTCGGAGTTTTGATATTGGTATCTTGAGGTTGGGGAAGGGATTTTGTTATCAAGATCGGTATCTCTTGACGTTGGAGTAGGATTCTTGATATTGATGTCCTGAAGTTGGAGCATGGTTCTTGATACCGATATCAATCGATGCTGAATTTGGCGTCAGACTCTTGATCAACCGTTACCAATTAGCCTTAAACTTGGAGTTGGATTCGAATTCCGTATCAGAAGAGCTTGGGGTATTTTTTGGCTTGGCAATTAAACCGAGGCTTTGTCAAAAAAAATTATAGTCTGCCTGAGGTTGAAAAACCGGCCCCAAATTCGATGACAGTCAATTGACGTCAAGACCTTTCAGACCAGCCCACGTTTAAGATCGCATATCGGTATTTAGATATATGAGTGCCGTTCGTCACGTTGCGCACGTTTCGTCCACACCCCGATCTCCAAAAAACCAAAATCGACGGAGCTCGCTCAATCGAATCGACCAAGCAACCGGCAAAAAGCCAAAAAAAAGTTAAGGTCGTATTGGGAATTGAACCCAAGTCGCCAGAAATCTCAAGATCCGAGAAGAATCAGAATCTGGAGTGCTAACCACTACACCATACAACCGCGGGATGGGGGCTATGGTGCGCGGAAAGCGTCTAACTTCGTAAGAGCGTCCCGGAAAAGATCGAAGATTTCCGGTGTGGCGTCAAGTATGTCGAGGGCGTGGCAATGCGGCCATGAGGGGAGAAATCAAATTCCAACAGGTGGTTCAAGCCTTTCTTGTGTTGGTGATTTTTGAGGTTGTAATGCGAATTCCTCAGCAGTGAGGCCGTTCTCTACTATTTGACGTATGACTCGGTTAACTTTCTTTTGATGGAGCCTACGTTGACGCGGGCTTTCAACAGGCATCTTCGACACCTTGTTGATTGTTTGCTGCTGCCGTTTGGCTACTTTTCCCCTAGTTTCGTCTCTTTCCTTATCCCTTTGATCGCCCATCTCGATATCCAGGTCTTCAGGCTCGACACTCGGCGACTTTGGACGCTCCCAAACAATTTCCCATTGTTGAGTAAGTTCCTCTGGAAGGCAAATGCTTTGGTATGTCCGGAAGTTTCCAAGTAATGCGTCTGCTACCCAACGGTCCGGTTTCGTTCCGGGATCATCGGGTATCCCAACATTCTCCGAGTTTTGGAATCCAAAGATCTTATATACCGTCTTATTACCTCTGTGAGTTTTCACAGCCAGTGGACAACCGCTAGCACCACCAATTGACGGAAGACCGTCTGAGTCTGCACCGCGTTCACTCATTCTCTCCGGCTGACCACCCTTCGTTTTCCTCCTAAAATCCGGTCTCCAGAGAATCGACCTTTGGAAATAGCTTAAATCACAAATTTTATTTTGAAGTTTTTCGTAATATCTACCTTCAACCACGGTAGGCACCGAAGTTGGCCCTTCCGTTTCTAGTGTCATAATGCTCTTCTTGTCCATTTTCACTGTCTTGTTTTTATAATCTCTAGGGGTTGCCAGAGTTGCACCTGGTTGAGTTGCAGTGCCAGTATGTTTTCTTTGGACAGGGCCATGCCTAGGCTGCGATGTCGATTCCCCTCCTTCGTTTTGTTCGGAAACTTGTGCATGCGACTCGAAGTTAAATCCTAGAAGAACTATATCCTGATTGATAAAATCTTCATCTTTTATGTCTGCCCATTCCATTTCGATGGTGTTTCGACTCGAGTCTTCAAAGGTAGGAAAGGGCATTTTAGGCGACTTTTTGTCCAATTCTTCGATGAGTGCAATGTCATATTGGAGCATTCTCAGATCACCTCTTGGGTTTGAATTAGAGATTGATTCAAAATGGCTATGGAGTTTTCCAAACTATGCGAGTTTCAAGATGGGTTGTTAGAAGGATTGGTGAAGTTCCAGGCAGTGGGTTTTCTCTTACTTCCTTGCCAAAATAGTCGAATTTGAAGTTCTTTCCATTCGTGTTCAAAAATTCCGCCGGATTGTACCAAGGGGTGTTTTCAATTTTCTTTTGAGTTCCTGTCGGAGCCTCATATAAATATTCGATAGTTGACAATAACGAGTGTACCGGCATAGTAAGGACTTCACAGTCAGTCTTAATTTTATGTCTTAGGCGCAGTCCTACTCTTAAATCGGTAAATCCAAATACTTCCCCATCCAGAGAGTACTTGAAACCGAACCCGTCGGAGCCTATTTCTATCCGACGGCCGCGCTCTACAACGGATCCAGCTGTGTATCTTCGGTTGAACAAAGCATGATCGACATGAAGGCCACCGAATTTGCGGGGCCTTTTGCGAAATTCTGCCCGCCGGTTGAGTTCGCCATCGTGAAGAATGACCAGAGTTTTATTCAAATAGACGCAAGCAGCTCTCGCCCCGGGATATACTCGGAAAAGGAAGCGAAGAGTCTCGTCATCGACGTCTTTTCTTGGGTCGATTGGTCTGTTCGCTGCGGGATCCGGGTGGTACGGAAAGGAACCAATTGTTGAAGGTAGGTAGTTGAGGATAACTGGCCTTTCTCCGATCCGGATAGGTAGATTTGGGATAACTTCTGGTGACATGACCGTTGTGTCGATTGTCCAAACATCGTCTGAGAAAAATGCGTATTTGCACAAAGGGTTTAAGTCTCGAATCTGACGCCAGTTCAGGGAATTAGCCACCCGTAGGTGAGGATATATGTTAGCAGTCGGTTCCAGTAGATTTTCCTCTCCATCTTCTATGCTTAGACTATCAGGGAAGCCGCCTCCTGCCACATTCGTCGGGATACCGAATCTGTCGCCTATAGCCTGGCCGTCGCTCACCCCTGGGTTTAACTTTTCCTCAAAATAATTAAATAATAATGGGTCTCTACATTTATATGTTAGAATCCGCTTGCAAAATTACCTAAGCACCTATAAAGAATGAAGTGATAGCTGTTACGAACTTATAACCCAACATTCTCTTAAGCTTCTCCTTATCTTTCGATCCTGTCCTCATCATGCGCACGCTTTCTTGCAACTTTCTTGAGTTTTCGGTTTCTATCGACCCTTTAGTTCGTCCGCTCCGTACACTGTTTATCACGTCCTTCTCACTAGACTCTCTTTGATGAATCTCCCGAGGCCCCTTCGTAGCCGTGCTTCCCCGATCGAAATCCGTTCCATGAGATGTAGTTATAGGCCGGAAAACGGGCCCTAGTATAGGACCAGGTCCCTTGTAGACACTTTCTTGTGAAGCCGAGCACTTTTTAACCATCCCACCTCGGGATATCCTTCCACTACTAGAACTGAGAGATAGCGCATTATATCCATTTTCAGACTGCCTCCCCCCCAAGGTCTTAAAGGAGTCGTGGTATTTTCTCGTAGGTGAGTTTTAGTACCCCGATTCTCTCTATCCCTCCTGACGAAAGAAGGTGTAGGGCCAAAGGTCGACTGACTCAGCGTGTTATCTTGGTTTTTAAATTTGATAAGTTCTTCGCCGGTAGCCGGAAAATCCCGGGTCCCTGTGAAGAAAGACCCTGCTGCAGTCGCCATCGTAGTAGCGAAGATTATCGAGAGATGTTACAGCCAGCCAGAAGGTAACGTATATGGTAGGTAAATTTGCTCCGCTATGTCGTCGGTGCACACCCTTCAAAGGCCAAGAATGTAAAGTTTGTTGTTTTTAGAGGGTCAAAGGCTGAGTGGCTACATGTAGGTTCATGTGCAGAGATAGAACTTAATCTTAGAGCTGCCAACTGATCTGACAAGCCTGCAGGTCGAACAGGTAATTGGTTGATATTATAGGTCTAGTAATGTTCTGCTGTTCGTTGTAATTGTATAAAACCCTTTTATGAATGTACGCAATATGCGCGCGGCATACGGGGCAGTCTACTACACAAGGCTGGATATACTCTGAGTGAGAGCAAACGGATCTCGTGCAGATGGCGGGAGGACGGGAGGGGGCTACAATAATTGGCATGTCGCAGATAGTCTAATTGTGGCTGTAGAAATTATCCCGCAGCAAAGCATGGAGTATCAGCAGGGTGCCCATGGACCCCCAGCTCGAGCCTGCGTTGAAATGCGGAATCCAGCAGCTAATTTTTCGGCCAATTTGGGTGTACACAGGATAAGGCTCGAGCATTTCATCCAAGGATCCAAACGCAGACATGCGCCATTGCGTTCGGCCTGCATGACCACGTCTGAACGATAGTCATAAGGGGGTGCAGTATGTAAGCACAGTTAATTTGAGGCTCTGCAACTCAGTGGATTTTCTTGAAGTTGTGAGGCCTGCACCGAATTTGTGTCCAATAGCCAGCTGTATGCTCCTGTTGTCCTTGTATATTGCAATTGGGCGTCCTTGTGTATTTAAATGATCGTGCTCCGCCGCCATTTTGGCCTAATTGCCACTCACGCAAGTCATTCTTCGCGTTTTTAGGACTAGCTCCAGCTTTGCACTGTATCATTTTACCTCATCCTTCCCGAGACCAGCCACACGTTGCCTGGTCTTCATGATCATGGATCCCCATTTGCGAGATGATTTCTCGAATGGTAGCCGGCCACAGGATCCCGCCCATTTGCAAGGTATGCCCGCCAGAACTTGGATCCTCCGTGCATTATATTCGCTTTCACTCGCTTTCCTAAATTTTCACGATATAATGGCCGACTGGGGTTCTCAAGCTTCCGCTTGGGGGGATCGTGTGGTCTGAGACTAATTAGGCGGGATGATGTACTAGCAAGGGATTTTTAGACCTGGGTGGCTTAGGTTTGGCTTTGTTGTACATCCGTACCTTTCTGGTACTAAACAGCTTTGACAAAATGCCACAAATGGAGCCCAGCGTAGCCACAATGGAACATTATCAACACGAAAGTTGTGTACGTTATATATGTTACCCAGGCTAATTGCATATACTATGACTTGATTTTAGGGCATGGCAATGTGAATGGGACAGCACCATTGACTTTTATCCTGAAACCTTACGGAGACCCTGAAGAGGTCCCTGATACCTCTGGCACAGATACCGGACAGTTTATGATACGCCCAACCAGCAACGCACGGCGAATGAAAGTCGGCCCGACAAATGATCCAGCTGGATCAGTAAGCCGTCCCTCTGACCCTAATTACTTGACACGAGTCGGTACAAGCGTTCGCATTGGAAAGACCCCATCATGTTTTAGATGCTATGCTTTCCAAGACGCCGGCAGGCCGTGGCGTGTACATATCCGTATGACTATTGCCTACCTGAAATTCTCGGTTCTAACTCGAGCCTTAAATTTAGCGCAATCCGATATACCATGAAGGTATCGCGAGAATCGTTATTTACCAAAAAATTGAATACAAGTTTAACAAGTATAAGCGATCGGACGTACACCGATATATTTATGTTTACGATCCGCCTCCAGAATCCGGACTCGGCCAGCTGCTATTACCTGAAGACGAAGTAGAAAGATGTATTAAGCCATCACCTAAATACTCTCGTTCTGCTAGTTTCAGAGATAATAGTGGGGCAGAATGGACGCAGAACAGCCGCCGATTCAATCTAGAGGACGACCTGCCTCAATGGTATTATGAACTCAAGTCCAAAAGGAGGGACCTGAGGAACAGAACCGTGAGTGAATCTCAACTTCAAGATAACACTCTCTGGACGCGCTTATAATTATGGTAAGGAGAAGCTTTTCTGGGTTTCCTTTTGTATTATTTTGATTCCGAGTTCGAACCTTGTACTCTCGTACTCTCCCAACTCGGGGGGGGGGGGTTTTTCTTGCGCAAGAATTCACAGTCAAAGTAAGAAGTCACATCCACGAAAAAAAAAAAAAAAAAAAAGTTATGTTTTTGACTATCTAGAAGCTAGTACGAACTTGAGCACACGCATGGGTTCCAAACCCATCTTATGATTTCTCTGATTTTGGGTTTCTTGCATTTCGCTTTCCCTTAGCAAACTTGACAATTTCCTTTAAACAAAATTGACGCTATCATATTCAGTTTAACTGGCCTTGTAAACTAGACTCCACGAAGAGTTTCACACTATAAGCAGGACACTACAATAAAACTCCCTTGAGCAATCAAATTGTAAATCCATGGGTTATGAGTCCATGCACAGATGAGTAATTGAACACATGGCTCGATAATTGTTTTACCAACATGTTAGCTCTTTAGTATCAGACCTGGAGGGGACAGAGCCTAAGGGTATCACAAGACTCATGGCCAACTTTTGAGTGAAACTACTCGAGTCCTTCATCCAATCCATAAGGCATATAGGTGTGTCAATAAAATTGTCGGATTGGTCAACCTTGCATCTTTTGAAAAACTGTAGCCTCGTTCAGCCTCCTCAATGATTAGAGCCGCAGACACTAGGTATATATACCCCGCTTAGGGTCACTGTAAACCTAGGAACCGTCAGGCTACTAGATATTTCGATTCTTTCCCAAGACAATCTCTTGATTGCCTTGATTTACCTACTTAATTATATATTAATTATCCGTACTCCTTCAAACATTATGACCTCACTTGAATCGGGAACGTCGACGTTATCCTGGACCGATAACGGAAATCCAGATGCGTTGCAAGACCTTGAGAAAGGCCCCAAGGAAACACGTGAGTGAAAACTCCTCGTAGAAACCCTCAGCCTTTTCATCCATTGAACGGGGCCAAACCCTTTTTTCCCCCCTTCCTACCTCCCTTTTTTAGCCAGACCTTCTACTCATCAGTATATCGATATATTACAAGAACTAAGGAGCCCAGTGATACAGTCCGAGACATCCCTCTTGGATACTCCTATGTTGCAGCCTACGCTGACGGCAACGAAGCTGCTCCGGTTTTCAGAAGATTCGGCGCCCTAGATGCGAGAGTACTATATACCCAACAAGCGGAACTTGAGCAAATAGAGAGAGAGCTCGCAATAATCGATGAGGATGAGTCAAATGAAAATATCGAGGACACAGACAATAAGACGTGGCTGAAGGACAGGAATCCAAAAAGGAAGGAACTGATGGCAGAGGCTGCGGAGAAGCTTCCACGATATAGTGAGAATAAACTCGAACACTGCTATAGATACCGAATCTGTAGTGATACTAACCGGGTTTCCTTATTGTAGAAGAGAATCTAATATTGTACCGACAGATGCGACATTTACCAACTGCAAAAAAATGGCAGAAGAAGAATTTCGGAGTGATGCTGTACAATACGGCGTCCATTTGTCCGCTGGAGGCGGGATTCATAGAGAAAGACGACCTCGTTTCCATGATGAAAGAGAGTGATGATGTCGCCGAATTGTCGGAGTGGGTGACCGATTTTCGCCGAAGGATCGTTCCAAATTTTGGATTAAAACAGGTAATTTAGCGTTTCGTTCCTCACTTGCCATGGATAAACGACTGACAAGTCATGTAATTCTGCCAGCTATTCAAAAAATCGAAAAAATCGGTTTATGACGGCTCCGATGAAATTACAATTTATTCTCAGAAGTGGATGAGGATTGTAGGCAGAACCTTTTTCGGGATGCTGGTGGCGGCGGTAGTGACTTCCGGGGTTATACTACTACACTTCGTGCATGTAGATAAATGGAGGTTGATAATTCTCGGGTTATCGACATTGGTCTGTGCAGTCTTGACGGCCGTTTTCACAACAGCGAAAAAGAGTGAAGTCTTTGCAGTGGCCGCTGCGTAAGTTTTTTCTTAGCCATTCCCTAAAATTTATTTTGGTATTGGCTCGGAATCTTTCCGATATATTGAATATTTACAGCTGACGTGTTTTGATTGCCATATGGTTTAGGTATTGTGCGGTCCTGGTTGTATTCGTGGGAACGACGCTAGAGAAGAATGGCCAGGTTACTTTGCAACTTGGGGATACCTGGATTAACGGAACAGTTTCTGGGTAAACCGTGAGATGGCAGTATTCGGCATTCACAGGATTTGATGATCGCAGGTTTATGAATTTGTGGAGTTATATTCCTGTTGCTTTTGTTGCACTTTTGGCATGTATCTGCTTCGGGCCAGCCCGCGGCTTGGAGTTAAAAATGGGTTTCATCATTTCTTGGAATGATTTTTGTATGTTCGCGTTTTAGACCATTGCTCTTTATTATTTTAACCTACATTTGATGTTGTGAACGTTAACTAATAACGCGTTTATGAATTGATCAAATCCTAGCAGGAAGAGCGGATACTTGATGTACACTGAGCTAACACCACGCACTATATCTAGCTATGCTCATATAGCCAGAGGTATAGTATACTTGCTATAGGAAAACCTTATTTAGCTATAGCGCCGCGATCGCACAATGCAATACGTCCCAATATATTGCGCAATGCAGTTTACAACAATATCCTATACTGCAATATCGTAGATCGATTTTGAGGCATGCAAATAGCCGCACGTGGGTATTTAACAACCTGGTCAGACGATAGGGCTAGGATCGTGTATCGAAAGGACATCTGCAGGAAGCTATAATCCGGATCCTGCACTATCGATTACGTATGGCGCCTAAGCTCAGGGCAGTTGGGGAAATTTGTGTAACCTCCAACTCAACCTCCAACATCCTTCCGTGTTGACTTAAATATCCGTCGGCAGTCACACATAACAAACTTCTGTAACTTACAAGGCGCATAAGCTAGGCCAAGGCGGTTTGGAGGCTGATAATGGTGAATCTTGCGGCAAATGTGAGATCGAAGGATGGAAGCTTGGGAACCTTCCTATCCAAGATGGATACTCGACAATCTCGCCAGAAACAAAATGTCGACAAGATATGGCCTTGCAAGGATGGAACTACATCTGCCAAGGAGCCGGGCCAAGGCTCTAACGCTCGCACGGCACGGAATTCATCCGTACCTCGGATGTGCTTCCGTAGCCATCAGGCATTCGCGGACGACATCGAATTACTATCTGCTAAGGTCCCTTTGGTGATCATGTCCGCTGGATCTCCAAGCTTAAAAGACTGCCTTGATCATTACCAACAGTGAGACATGTAGCGCTTTTGGCCGACGACTATCTCATCGGAAGGCAACCCCTACTAAATGTGACCGTCATAGAACCGTGGTGTTCACGAACTAAATATGGGGATTCACTACGGCGGCCAATATTTTCCCAGCAGCAGCAAAGTTTCGCGAGTATCTGTGGGTATGAGGAAGGTTGTCCCAGGATGAAAGGAAGGGTTCACCAACACAGGGAGTTCCCTTACCGTAATTTCCCCAAATATTCCGCAGAGAGTCACGCGAAAATTCAGCTGTCCTGATGGTAAGATATTCTGGAAGTTCCATATCGTCCGAACAGTCCAACTTTTTCGAAGCGGGATGCAAAACATGAACGGGTTGGTAAGGAATTCTAACAGTTTTTGCTGTCAATCAACGTTTCCTGAGAGTTGGCGCACCCGCAGCAGCCTGGGTGGGTTCGGAGGCCGCAGGAAGCCAGAGAGCACACAGCCGCTTGTTCGAACAGAAAATTGTTCCGTGCGTCGAAGCTGCCTTCCTTCTCTGGCGTTGTAGCTTTCAAGTTCCCAACCCATCCCCACGATAAAATAAAAAAAATGTATGGAGTGGTATGATTTATGATATGTAGAATCGCGTGAGCCGCGGGCTAGTGGTTATATGAAAAAGGTATGGACACCGACCATTTGTCTATGACGAGTGAATTTATTAAAAAAATATTCATGCAAAATCGTATTTTCAAAACCCGTCACTTATCGGCTCCGATAGCCAGCGTTTTGAACCCTCGGAGACCCTGTTTGCCTTGCCGTCATTTTAAAGGGAGTTGCTCGAGTTCCTCATTCACCCATAGTTCCAACCCGAACCCTTTCGGTTTTCCTGGGTGTTGTTCTCCTCGCTCTCGAGGATTGCTTTTTCCTCTCTTCCTCTCCGACTCGGTCCTTCCTTTCTGCCTAAGAAGTTCGAGGCTCGGGATCCAGAATATTACCCCATTCTTCCAGTACAAAACAGAATTCATGTTTTCCGGCTCCCTTGCAACGACGCTCTCGTATCCGACAAGGCCACTGGAGACCCGAACGAGGGGAAAGTAGTTAGGAAAGAATATCAAGAGAGGCAGAGAAGTCACATCAGAAAGTAGCTAAGGGCCGTAGGAACAATACCTAATGTTTTTGTGGCATCAACGTGCGCGCAACTCCGAACAGAAAAAAAAGCTAGCTCACCCACGCACAAGAAGTCACACATTAAAGCACTTTTTTATATGTGGGAACCGTTGACACTCGCAATAATAACAACATCACAAAAACATCCCATCAATTCCCGCCATTCAATATTTTATATTAAGGGAAAAAAACAGACCGGAAAACAATTTATACAACGAAATTCTTACTTTTCAAAAGATTTCCGAAGCCATCAAATGTACCTGTAGGTGCTGGCAAATTAACGAATAACGACGGGCTGAAGTTTTTTTTTTTTTTTTTTTTTTTTTAGCTTGTGCTGCAGTAGTGGCATATTATTTCCCTTTCTTTTCTTCTTTTCCTCATCCCCCAATTTTCCTGCTGGACGCACACACCAAAAAAAAAAAACCGAACCAAAATTTTCTTCTTCCCTTTCTCTCCAACCACACCTCTGGCATTTCTCCTCCTCTTCCTCACAACTACCTCATATCTTGAGGAACCAACATCAACAACCGCAAAACTCCTTAAACTCGCTATTCCTTTCCTTGGGTCTCTTGCTCACCCGACTAACTAACGATAGTATAATCCTTTCTTGATTGTTAAGGATTATTTCCTCAAATCGTTTCATCTCCGCCATCACTCCCTTTTCTCCTTATTACCTCAGTAAACCCGTTTCTATAAATTTGAAGCCTCTGTCCCCCGTAGCTTCAATTATAGCTTGCCTATCGATTCATCATGTCGTATTACGAACCAGTTTCTGCGCCTAGAGGCGGCGCATGGCCCAACGCTGGCCAACCCGGTTGGGACGCTCGTGGTAACAATAATGGACAGACGGTGCCTTTCCAGCGCCAGTTTCCGCCTGAAGGCACGGACGTCTCATCGCGCCCTTCTTCTGCTCGTCTAAAAACCGAGGAACCGACGGCTTTCGGATCTCAACTCGACGGTATGTGCGCGGTCTTTTTACTGGAAAGCTTTTTTTTTTTTTTTTTTTTTTCAATATATGAGGCAAATATACGGTTGCACGAAATACGGGGCTTCAACGCTTTTCGTTGAGGTCACATCTAATGCATGTTTTAAACGAGTTGCGCTAATTTCTTGATGTCGATATAGAGGTTGACCGCGCGGTTGATAACCTTGTTAAGAGTGGAAAGATGTTTGCTGGTCGTCGTGAATCGATGCCGATACTTCCAGCTGCACTCCCCCGTAAGTCTTTCGTCATGTACCCATAAACCTAGCGCTTACGTACAGCTCCTAATCCGATTTCGAGGTTTTATAGAGCCGAGAATTTCTCAGATGCATCGAAACTACTCCGCCGCTGGTCCGGGTTACGAAGACCTCATGCGCAGCCAATCCGCTGCTAACTTGCAAAATTACTATGCCACGGCCCGTTTCGCTCCTCGTCAAGCCGAACAGGACCAGATGATGCAAGCTAAGAGGCGTCTTGCTGCTCAGCGCGAAAGGGAGCTTCGTAACTTCCACCAGGAGCAGCAATACAATCGCAGTACGTTATGAGATATCTCTAGTTTTGGACTTTGCATTCCAAAACCCCTTTCGGACCGAGTTACTGACGCAGCCATTTTAGCCGAAATGTCCAACTTCAATGGCAAGGACCGCGTCATTAGCCCCGGAAGCATGACCGACGAGGAACGCCGTGAGCTCATTGCCCGTCAACATCGTGCCCTCTACGGCGAACGTCGTGAAGAGGAGCCTTTGGGTCCCTTCGACCTTCACTCTCGTGGATCCAACCCTCCATCTACCGCTGGATCTGTCAGTGGAGGAACTCGAGGACCTTCCCCTCTCGGTGCATTTGATCCTTTCGGCTATCAAAACGGCACCCAACAAGACGGATTTATTCAAACTCCATCCAGCGAGCATCCTGTCGGCACCACCAACGGAGTCTCGCCGACTCGCTCTCGCACCAACAGTGTGTCCTCACCATCTTCTAAGGGTCCTTATGGCATTCACCAGGACTTTACCAAGACTACCCAGTCCAGCCGCACCTCTCCCAGCGGATCCCCCCGAGGCTTGGCCGAGTCTCCACCACCCCGGTCACCAACTCCGGCGTCGCCCCAATCGGAACCCGACCAATCAGCAGCTCTCAAATTCCTCCACCAAACGGCGGATTGCAAAAGCGATCCACCACCCCAATCCCGTCCCCATTGGGGTATAGCAACTATCCTGGTGACGAATCTTATAACAGCCCAGGTAACTCTAATGCAGCACCCGGAGGCAACAAGCCTTCTGGAAACGAGCGATCAGCATCTGCTGCATCTAACCACACTACGTCATCTCAAGACCCATCCATCGCTTGGGGTAGCAAAGTCTGGGGCGGCAGCAAGGGTCTCGGAACCGTTGCCAGCGTCTGGGGTTAAGCTCCATTCCGCTTCATCTGTTTCATATACTAAATAATACCCCAGGGGGACGGGGGAAAATATCATTTTCATTCATATATCCATCTTTCATCTTTCACGGTGTTTGATCTTTATATTTGCGAAAAAGAAAAACATCTTTTCACGGACAGGTTGGGGTTCTTCTTTTTTTCGCGATCTCCAATTTTTTTACTATTTATCGTTTCCATCTGGGAGGGTACTTACATGGTCATGGTGTTCAGTCGAAAAAAATCTTTTTGTTGTTTCCCCTTCGGATCCATATATGTGTTATCGGGTTCATTCGGCGCATCTACATTGAGGGGGTCGCTTCATTTTTATCGTGGCATTTCTTTTCATACCTTTCCTTTTTTCATTTTTTTACATCACGGCATCTCCAAATAATGTAATCTCGAAGTTTGCATAACCGGTTTTTCCATGAGCTACCAGGCGGACATCTTGAAGCAGTTGTCGAACTTTTAGATGAGAGTTCTTTGGCCATGTTGGGATGTTCTTTTCAACTTCATTCTCCTACCTTTCGCTTTTCTTTATATTTTCTTTGGAGGTGTTACATCATCTGGCGAAGAAGAGCTTTTTTTTTATTATCTGTTTTTATCTTTTACGTTTGTCAGGGTTCGTGCTTTTTTTTTTTTTTTAACGGGAAACAAAGTTTAATGGGAATCATGTATCTTTGCTTGGGTAGTTTTCACGGGGGGGCTATACAAAAGACATTCACTTACCTGCACTTAACTTCAAAAAAAAATCATTAACAAAAAAGAACGAGAATAGTAGACGGCGTCACACGATATCGCGACAACGAGGTACACGGGGTCCAACAAGGGTGAGGAGAAGAAGGGGCGGAGAAGAAATCTTTTCTTTTTTATCTTGTCAGTGGCCATGGATAGGAGTTTTGGGAAGGGAAAGGGGGCTTCGAAAAGTGTGGGATTCATCCGGAGCATATGATATTGGGATGTCGAAACGACACGATTTGGGGGGAAACAAAAAGCATCTCGTTACTTCCTGCATTTTGCAAATCGCGAACCGTTTCGTTTTCTCCTAGTATTACCGACTTGCTAGCGACATTCGATTCGTTATCATTGGCCCACGCTTCAGGAGTTTTGACCTTCCTCGCCTTTTACCACTTTGCTTAAGTTTTTGTTTTTCTCTTCTCTTCTCTTCTCTCTTCTATACCTATCTCTTGACATTTTCAGGTGTTTCTGAGAGTCTTTCAAACAACTTATACACCAAATCTCAAAAAACCAATTCAGATCTTTCTAATGGATCTAAATTTGTGAAATTTCAATCATCTTTGGGGGGGTATTTTTTGTATTTAACATAGTGGAAACACCATGTATACAATGGGAATACTTGAGGGGTGGTTCGGATGGGGGTTTTGCCTTAACTACTTGGTAGTGAATTAAACGGGATATATTTCCTTGATCTAATATAATACCTCTTTAGCAACCAATAAGTCCATTTATGATCTAACCTTTGTATAAACGATATTATATACCCTCGTCAAGGTTGCATAGGCGACCCGCATCTCGCTCAGAAGGCCGCTTGCACCGGCGGGACGCTTTCCGCTGTGCTATACCGGTCCGCGCCGGATACTTGCGTCGACAAGACATTTGCGATTGCACCAAGCCAGCAAGCGTCATATCGCATCAGGGGTAGGTTAGCTGCACGTACTTTTAACAAGCCCTGGGCTCTTTTTCGTTATCAAAGCTATGCAAGGGGGACTGAATGCAGGGTCTTTAAAGTTATAGCCTAAGGGGATGTCGTGGTTGACATGGCCCTTGCATATATATACGTAACTATACCGACAGCGTTCTCAAGATCTGGATCTTGGGATCCTGCAAGTGCAAGCTGGGATTATAGGGTAAGATGACGGCATTGTATATGTTCCTTGGAGGTACGAAAAGTGATATTTGATAGTTATTTACAGGAGTGGACGATAGGTAGACATTTGTATTCGCTTGGTTTTCGTTAAGTCGTAATCATGACTCATCGGAAGGACGCTATGCTAAATCGAAGAAATCGCTCATTTGTGCATTGATATCGCAAAAAAACATGATTCGTGAATATCAGTCGGTGTACTATCTTGTAGGTATCCGAATGCTTGGATACGTAATAGACTTTGGTGGAAGATGAGAGGATAGAATTCGCTGGGGTCGATGACATTGTTGATGAAGGATTTGAAATTCGTGAGAAGTCGATAATAAGAAGTCTCTATTTTCAAGAGAAAATATTTGAGATTGTGAAGTCTTTAACCAGCATCAGATCCGACTACATCATGACGAAGTACTATATTAGCAAAGCTCATAGCTACTATATTATAGCCATCCAGGCTCCAATTCACATACCTTTAGATTTCTTGCCACTCCTGCCAGTCCTGGCAGTTCTGACAGTCCCCGACTCTTCATCTCTAATCTCAGCAACTTCAACCCTCTGGGTTGGACCAGTGAAAAAGTACTTAATGTCTTCCCAGACACTAATGCCGTTGAACGAACATAGTCCTTGAGGGCGAGAGTTGCGAGTGCAGAGGTAGATGAAGAGAAGGACGATAATGATAATGACGAAGGTTATTGGTAGTAGGAAAGCGAGGTCCGGTGCCATTGCTGCGTAATTGTCTTTTGTTCCGTTCTTCCGCTTTTCTGCTCTCGAATTGATAGTTATGTGTTTACCACTTTCGGAGCTAGTGGACGGGGCGTAGATGGTTCATCCAGTCGGCGAAAGAAACGTTGCCGTGCGGGGACGGTGCTAAGAAATGGGATTGGAAGGAAAGGTCGGGGAGGTCTGCGACGGCGCTAGAGTCTTCAATGAACCCCCACAGCAAGGCTAGCTAGTGACTAGCATCTTGGACTAAAAGATCTAGGAAGGTTGATAGAGATCTTTTGAAGATTTGTCGCGACTATAAATTTCGCATGTAGTCTAGGAATGAAAGCGAGAAATAGGCTGGCGGCGCTAATTCACGCAAGCCAAATAGGAAAATGCAACCCAACGCAGAATCTCGTCAAGCCTTAGAACTGAGGTCTTGATTGTGATACGGTGATGAGGGTATTACATGCTGACAAGGTGGTTTCTAAATGACGATTAGTCCATGTATGTATAATCTAGTACATGTCTCTCTATAGTTCTATTATTTTGGCGCCCTAGGGAATTATTGAACTCAAGTGTAGCCTCCTAGTTTTAGCCATCCAACTGGACTAGATGTGGTCACTTTATGTATATATAATGTGTATTCGAGTATTTGCTGATCAATAAGTAGCATTCTTGGAGCTAGACCAATGGCCTAATACCATTGCACGAAGGGGTATGTATTTCTCCTCGTTCCAAAATTTAAAACGTATAACATTTAAGTTTCGCTCCAATATTGATAATACGTACTTAAGTAGCCATGCATACATGTAAATACGAACTAGGTACTTGGGGCTGCTCTAGCCACAGTGCCCAATGGCCCCGGTTCTAAAATTTCATGTCTGGTTTATTTTTAATGATGGAATAAAAAATCTTAAGATTGTCCCTAGAAAGAAGGGGGGAGTACTGAGAAAGAGGGTAGTATAGGGTCGAGTCCCAAGCTTCGAAATTGACGAGCCGTTTATAAATTTGAAACTAACTACATTCAAAAATTTGTCCCTTCTCTTCTCAAATATTAACGAGAGTCGAGAAAGAAACCCACAAATAAATTGACTCTCATCAATTAAAGGTACTAACCCTATATGCCCATTCATCATGAGCATATGCCGGAGAGGAGTGGAGGCCTGATGCTGCGGTTGTTACTGTTGTTTCTTTTGTTCCCGTTGTTCCTGCTGCTTTTGCTGTTGCCCCTGCTCCTGGTACAGTCTCGTAATCAACTTGTGCTCGTGCTGGTATCGCTTCTAGCTCCGTCCTCCGATAACCCGCTCAATACATAGTACGTACGTATATAGCTGCGCACTGTCAGATAGTTACTGTACTTACCTAACGCAGAAGGGTATATATCTCCCCTTATATCTGGCCAATAACAGCCCACTTGGTTCAACGTCACATTTGGCGAACGAGCCGAGGAGTCCAAACGCCAAAACAACGTTAGATATATATGAAACGAAGACTATAGGGCCGGTGTGGTACGTTGGCATAAGTTAGTTTCATTTCAACGAAGAAGTTATGCTTACCAGCTTTATGCCACCTATAAGCTATCGAGCGAGAATAGTAGTGGAATTGAGGCCTAGGGTAATCTCGGGACCCTTTTTGTGTTGGGGTAAAGCTGATTGGCCTTGTAGCTCAATGTTACCGTTACTGATGTATTATAATTCTTAATTAAGTTGTTCATACGCATGAAGAGGGCGATATGGCCATGGGGAATAGTAGTATAAGTAAGATTAAAGCGTTAAGATACGTTGTTACTTGCTTAAATTTATAAATAGGCGTCCTCTACGGTATATGGCGGCCGGGGAGAGGTAAATTAATGATATACGATACTAGCTAATCACTCGCAGATCAATAGCATCTGTTAGCATTTCATATTATTTCCTGAGATTCAAAATCCTGTCATAATTGAAACTGAGAGGGCGACGGGCTTGGTTTTGCAGTGAACGCTCGATATTACGTGCAATTTTGACTCTAGAGATATCGACATCACATGGATTGTAGGGGATCTCTGGAATGGTTTAGACCCGGGATAAGTATGCTATAAAATGTAATAAAATTCTTCGATTTTACTATTTTGTTTGAACTCCGTGTCCATGGGGCGTTCGGGATCCTACTAACCTAAAACGAGGTAGGGTTCTTCGCGAACTGAATAGCTACGTAGCCCGATAGGCCTATAGGGTTCTAAAAGTACGGATTGCGCAATCGTGGAATGCAATTCTGGTATGGTAAACCGATGGGTTACTATACAATTCGATCTCGAGACTAAGGTGTCAATATCTATATCCGGCCAATGCCTTGCCTAATTGATTATTCCCCAAGCTTCCGCGCAAGTACTTTTCCTAGCTGGACGGCTAGTTTAAGCTTTGGATAATCTGTCAAGCATTATATTGCACGTTCTAGTATACGAACTCGAAGCGGTCTTCTGAAGAGATGGCGTGTTGATCGTTGTCACTGGCCGCCGTCTGGGGTTGCCGGTTGGCTCGAAGCTCATCTGTAAACGCGCTCTCCAATTAAGCCTTATAAAGGGCGCTATTTGAGACGTGGAAGGTTTTAGCGTGCAATATATACGTACGCATGTGGCCATGATTCTGCGTGGGAGTGGCACCAGTATCGAGAGTGGCACGGGGGTTTTTGATGATCGATATCGATCTCAAACTTGAGCGAAGGATCTGATGCGAAGCTTCATACCTTCCTAGGCGTACTATAAATACATCGAATGTCTAAGGCTTCGTGCTCTAGTAATAGGGGAGTTTGGTTGAGGACTTTGACTGAGTTTCAACATGTATTCTCAAAGTTCATCTTATTCCATGTTGAATTTTTCTTGGAAATCGACCTGGTATCCTGGGATCTAGCGTGTTGCCTGTTGTAAAATAGAAACGTTGAAGCTGTCAACATGGTTCGAGCTGGGGAATTAATTCTAGGGAACTCGAAAAGAAGCATTGGTCTGAGTCTATTTTTATTCAGAACATAGCCTGCTTTCCGAACCACGAAAAGGAAACTCGAGACATCACTTCGCTGATCAGTAGCGTTTCGAACGAAATTGTCAACATTTCGCGAACGCCTTTTTGGAATTTCTTTCGTTTTGTAACTCATATGTAGACTAAGAATTAATCGAATTGGCGGGTCGGTTCAAGGAGAAATGCTTTCATGGATCCTCAAGCTTTTTGAGGCCTGAGGGTTTCGGGAAGGAGCGAGAAAAAAATGGCATATGGTTTCTACCCCTTTTGATTTGAAAAAAATGTAGCTGGGAGATTTGATATGGATTGGGGCATATTAATAACTAATGGGCTATTCTTGCTGGCATTACATTGGTGAAAAAAAGGGTTGATGGGGAAACTAGATTCAAAACGTCTTTCAAACGGATTCATGGGGAAAAAAAGGACGAGGGGTTAGGTCTTGTTGAATGAGAAGAGGGTACACTGGGGGTTGGTATAGGAAGTACCACCTGTGAACCTCGAATTCAATCTAGCTAGGGATAACCGTCGGCCATCGATACAATTGCAATTGAGAAGAAAGTCGGGTTAAACCGATTCTGGAAAAGTGGCATATGGAAACCCCGACACATGCGAGAAATCTACAAGTAATTTTGCGGGCTGGGGTACCTTGGAGATATGACGGCGAGACGTACCGAAACCACAGAGGGACCCAAGATTGCACGCTAAGGGAAACAAGCTAGGTAAACGATGGTATACCATTTTTCAGTGTGACACTTGCTGTGGACAATTTTTGTTGGTTTGGAAGACTTTCCCGTACCTTTTTTTTTTTTGTCTCTTCTCCTTTGCAATGGGGTACCAGATGGCCGGTTCTGGACAACCAATTGATTCTCTAACAGTTGAGATTTGGGATTTTGGTTACTGGGAAGCTTGAGAGACGGAATGAAATGAGGCGCTGAAAATGGACCAAGCCGCAGTCTCAGCCTGCAGCTTGGCTTGGGCCTGACAGCAGGTGACCCGCTTTGAGGGACAGCGGCTTTTCCAGGCGAAGAAGAAAGAACCCAAGTCTGGCAGGCCGGAGGAAACACCTCATGTCACCCCATACGGATCGTGCAGCAGACGGTGTAGCAAAGAAGCGGGTATGTGTGGGTGGATCCGAAGATTGGGTAGGACGAAACATTGAGCTGGAGAAGCACGGTACAAATTCATAGGTCAAGAGGGAAAAAAACCAGATGGTGTACATAGATTGAGGGGAGCCAGAACACGAACTACGGGAACTTGTGCTGCAGGCGTAGGCGCCTGGGATGTAGTAATAGATGCGATGTATGCATGTATGGTAGATGCATGACGGTAGGAGAAATCATTACGAGAGCATATACCAGCGCATGACTAGGGAAAAGAAGATGGGGGATCGATTCACTGGACGCTTTATTCTCCCCAGGGGAAATTTCCGAGAGAAGATGTATGTATGAACATGTACAGCAGCTTGGAGTGTTGCAGCTATTTACTTCCTGATCTGTATCTTGCATGCGATTCAAACCAAGCGTAATGAGGTATACCCTTGGACTGTGCATCCGCAGCGGCACGACGATATCGGCACGTTGGAGGTTCCCATGGGTCGATTGTTAAATTACTCGAGGCAATGCACCCGTTGTCGATTCGTATGAAAATTCGCAGAACGAAGTCATTTTCTCTGCTATCTAGATTCATGTATCCATGTAGCTACCAACTCTTTGCGGTTGGGAGCTTAGACCGTCTGAGCTCTCCTTTTTATGTTTCTCGGCACCAAATTTGGCGAGGGAGAGGCCATTTGGAGAAATCATATCACGCCTATCGCAGACCCTGATGCTTGTGAATAGAAAAATATGAATGGATACGAGCGGATGACTTGATTGCTGAACGCAAGAGCAATATATGACCGTATTCGATATAAGCAGCTCCTACTCCGTACACTGAGGAACATACATGGACCCGGTAAAGAAACCGGCGGTGACAGATTCGAGGGATATCTAATCAATAGCTCAAACGATCCCCACAAGCGTCACCTCAATGTGGACTCCCTTAATACGCTGCGCTAAGGCACCTGCTTGAACCTCATTTGCTGGAACGGGAGCTGTTATTAATGTTATTATCACTCAGAATTGTTGTCGCATTTTGCTGGCCATGGCCGAGGTGTCTCCCTTTTGTTATTATTTGTTTGGCGACGAGACCTGGTCAGAGAACGAGAAATTGAAAGAGTCAAAAGTTGCCTGGCGTCTTGCTTGCTTACTTGCCTTACTCCTTTATCCACAAATTCCAAAAACTCAAAGGCTATACTTAATAATACTCAAGACTCAGAAAATTCCACAGTAGTTACCGCTCGAGAGCATTCGAAAGCTGCGGGCGCACCCTCATCATATTATTTATTTTATTTCACGGCATTCAACGTTACGTATAAACGGCATTTGGGGGGAAATATTATACCAGCATATACCAGACTATACTTCTTCGTACACAAGCTGGGTTTCTTTGTTCGGCATAATTGCCACGATTGTTCAGGTACGGTAAACTTGGCCATCCATCCTTTCCTGTTCCTGGATTGTGCCTGGACTGCTCGTCAGGTCCGCTCTCCGATGGTTCTTCGCATCTGGTCAACATCCCGGCTTCCTCCTTGTTACCGCTGTTCTTATTATTAGCCCACAACGTTACTTCAACCCGCTTACTCCCTTGCCCGCTCCTTCCGTACATACATAACATCCTCCATTTCATTCATCCATTCGTTGTTTCTTTTAATCATATACACATTCGTATCTATACGCACAGCTGCAGTCTGGCGGTTCAATTGCTTTGCGAATTCGAATTCGAATCGAACCAACTCCAACATCGGCTAAGCGAGTTCTGTGCGGTCGAACGATTTACCCAGCCCAGCCCCCGTCTACCGTAGTACTGCACCTATTGTTTCCGTTCGAAGGCTGGCCACGGACAGTTTCTGGTTGATGATTCCCGGAGTGACTGGTTTCGAAAGCATATCCACCACCGTATTTTTTGGTCTGAGCAATATCAATATACCTAGCGGCGGAGTTTGTGCCCGAGATATTTCAGTGGCTCGCTCTTCGGATGCACCGGGCGAATTCTGACGGCAGCCTATCTTTTGCAGCTCCCTCTCTGACTTGGTCCTTTTTAGACATCTCACTTTTTTTCCGCAGTGCGCTCTTGATTATTATTCTTATTTGATCCTGTCATTTTGGCAAGTTCGAAACGGAACGTCACAGCCGGAACGTACATTTCCAAGGCAGATAGATCCAGAAGAAACTAAAACAAATTTGTTAGTTGATTCGTTCGTTCGGTTAGTTCGAGCGGACGGAATTGGGAATCAAATCCAGCGATCGTGCATCGGTGGTCCCTTTGGTGTTCCCTGCGGCTGGAACCAGAGCTGGTGGTCTCGTTATCGTTGTGTCGTTCACGCCAGCTGGATCGGGGAGTTTAGAGCACGACGCTGGTACGTACATACTTCTGTCTGTACCTGCGCCGAACGAATCACCAGCTGACTATCATCCCTCCATCCAACGTCAGCCAGCCAGCCCTACATAATCCTATATCTCAGTCTGATCTGGTAGTCTTCTTCCATCCAATCTTGCTGGTTTCGGCCGTCAAGAGCAGGGCGGCTATTCGTCGGTGGATCGTTCTCCTGTTGGTTGTTTGTTAATCAACTGCAACTGGCTGACTAAAGCGAGGCGGCATCACTGAACTAACCAACTGGAACTGAACTCCCTCCCGCTCCACACCATACTTGCATACACCTCCACACCCACCACTGCTATACTACACCACCCACAACCCTCCATCAAACTAGCATCCCTCCCATCTCTCTGCACCCCTGCTGCTCTGCATCTCTCCTATCCAGGCAGCAGTAATAACTTCCAGAACAATTCTCATCCTTCCTCTGGCTTCAATTTCGGTGCCGATTTACGGTAGTTATTATTAACTCTTGTCGACGACCCGCCTGGCGTTGCTTCCTCGAACCCGTTCCTTCGTCCGTCCGTCCATAAACTCCTCCTTATTCTTCTTGTTAACGACATCCGATACCCCGTTCCTTTACGACTCTTATACTACATTGAAACGGCAAGCCGGCCTGTGCCCTCTGGACCCTCGAGAATTTTGAAATCCGCGACAGCAATACTCTCTTCTCGAGCCCAAGAAACCTTGCTAATCCTGCGTTTGGCGATATAAGCTTTCCGCCCAGTAGCGGATCTCATGGAGGACGTGGTGAATTCATCAGGAGGTCATCCTTCAACCTTACTGTCGGCTCCTTCCAGCACCTCTTCTTCCTCTGCTCAGCTTTCCGCTGACCCCCAATCTCCTACTAACCACCGAAGACGTTATACCGGCCCTTCTATCCCTCTCCGACCTGACGGTCCTCTCCCACCGGTACTCTCTAATGGATTTACACAGATAGCAGCACCATCGATTATTGGTCCAGGGGGATTTGAGTCGGTCGATCGATTTCGGTCGAATTTTGGGTATCCTTCGCAGTATAGTGGTGCTGCTGGTTCGCAAAACCAACGTCAGGGACGGCCTGCAGGTCTCAGACACTCCAGCCCGCATAACCACCAAAGACGCCAATCACGATCTTCCGATAGGGATGTATTCCAGTCTGAACTTGGAGGATTTCTAAATTCAAGCTGGAGCAGTAACAATTCGGCACGATTAGCAAATTCCGCTCTTGGTCCTCGTCATAGCATAGCGAACCTTCAGGCGAACAATAAGTCTGAGGCTACGTTGCCAGCACAACCACCTTCCTCTCGACCACAATATCGAAGTCAACGATCGAGTTACACAATGTCGAACTCTATGCCGTCTACTCCCCGTCATCCTCGAACACGACACGATGCTGGAAAGTCTCGTTCCCCATCCCCTACTCCCTTCACCCTCGACTCTCCTCGTTCAGCAGCATCCGACCCAAGCACACATCCTATAATACGTTCTAGATGCCAATATGAAAGTGGATTGGTATTACAACGCAGAAGGATACAGTATTCGATAGGAAGCGATCCTTTGCCGGAAGAGAAGCCGCCGAAGGATTCCTTGTCGGCCGGGGATGAAGAAAAGCTTACAGCTGATCTGGAAAAGTTATACTCCGAACTTCTTCCTTCGGAAGAGAGCAACGAAAGAAGACGGAAATTCTTGGAAAAGTTAGAGAAGTTGTTAAACGATGAATGGCCTGGTCATGAGATCAAAGTTCGGCCTTTTGGGTCGACGGAGAACAGACTCTGCTCGACGGATTCGGATGGTATTACTCTTTCGATAGATTCTGACCCATTTCATATGACTAACCGATTTGTACCATTCAGTTGACGTCTGCATCGTAACGGATTTCAAGGACCTCGAAAACGTCTGCTTGTTAGCGAAAGTTCTGGGAAAACGTGGGAATATCAGCATCCGCTTACATGTAAATTGGGAACTGACGGTTGGTGCAACTTAGATCGTATGGAGCGTATCGTCTGTGTTCAGAACGCGAAGGTGCCCATTGTTCGAATATGGGATCCGGAGTATAAGGTACAATGCGACATGAACGTAAACAATACTCTTGCTCTCGAGAACACGAGGATGGTCAAGACCTACGTCGATATCGATCCGCGAGTCCAGCCCCTAGCGATGATTATCAAGTACTGGACGAAGCAGAGGATATTGAACGACGCTGGTAGGTCCTCCTGTTTGAAATACTCTCTCGCAAGATTTCTGACTATTATTCCGAACAGCGGGCGGAGGAACACTTTCGTCGTACACCTGGATTTGTATGATTGTTAACTTTCTTCAAACACGGGAGCCGCCGATATTACCGTCACTACACCAGCGTGAGCATAAGAAACGACCACCACAGAACGGGGTGGACGTATCTTTCGACGATGACATCGAAACACTCCGTGGTTTCGGGAAGGCGAACACTGAGAGTCTGGGGTCCCTTCTGTTCAATTTCTTCAAGCGATATGGATATGAAATCGATTTTGAGAAGAACGTCGTTTCGATTCGTATGGGAAAGCTCATCTCGAAAGCTGAAAAGAAGTGGGATGCCTTGCTGGGGAACCGGCTTTGTGTGGAGGAGCCCTTCAGTATTGCACGGAACTTGAGCAATGGAGCCGACGACAATGCAGTACGCGGAATCCACGAAGAGTTCAGGCGGGCGTTCAAGCTTTTGGCTGAAACGCCCCCAAATCTCACGGCTTGGAGCGAAGAATACGTCTTCCCCAAGGAAGAGCTCCCCAGTGCTTCGGATTTCGTCAAACCGGCATCTCGGCCTATTCAGATGACCAGGAGTAACTCTGCTAACAAAGGGAGATCAGCTGACACTGGAAGATCGAGAAATAGGCAGTTTGGCGGCTATAGCAATACTAGGAATGGTGGTACCTTCAATAGCCGTAGAGCGTCTAGCGGGTCTACATTTTCCAATGCCAACGTACCGGTAACGACAAATTTGCTGAATGGGCCAGGAGGGTATCAGTTTGTGCCGAATTCCGATGCAACCTTCTCCTACCCTACTCTGGAGACACTGCCCAAGTCCATCATAGACGTTCAACGTACTTGTAGACAGAACGTAATTGCACGTCAGAATCTTCTTAATACTAACCTTCTGGCTGCCCAGGCGCAATTTCATGCCCTCAGTTATTCGACATACTTGTTTTGCCCGCAGCTTCTTTATCTACCTAATACGATTGGTGACTACAGCGCGAATGTCGCAGCGGCTGCGACGGTTCCGCAGACCAGTCTCGATCAACGATTGAACCGAACGAAGAATCTCCAACCCGGTGGACCAAGATCACGCTCGCAACCTGCACCACACCTAGATCCAGGCGCAAGACAAGTACCAAGTGTTATACACCCCGAATCTATCGCAGATAGCCAGGATTTGGGAGGTAGCGAGAGCATAGCTACAGCCTCTAGTACATCTGAGCAGCCACATACACCTTCTGAATCGCATACTGGAGAAGATAGCTTTGTGGACTACTACGGCTACTACTACCCTGGCCAAGAAGTCACAGCTGGTGTTTCGCCTGATCTATTTGTCAATCAAAAGGATGTAGTGGAACATCACTCAAAGGAGAAGATGGCTCCACCCAAGTTTAGCGACCATCGACGGTCGTCCCGGCCACCCTCCCCGATCACGACCACCAATCATTTGAGATTTGCCCAGAGTCAAGATGCGATTTGGTCGTCTTCGGAAGGTGATGGTGAAAGGTCCATCTCCCAAGATTCGTTCGATGAAGAACCGAGACAGCGTGGCCCGGTCATTGTCAACGGTTCTGCTAGCAGTGTTCCGGTGACGCCACCATTCGACAATGATGATTCCCCACAGCTTAGTCTGCATGGAGACTCTCTGCACGAGGAAAGCTTGTTCCATAGCCCGGCGGCGTACTCAGACGCTTATGTCCTTGACCATAGCCACCAACACGGTAGTTATAGCCAACCAGCGGCGCACGAAGACTTGAGCGGTCATGGGAAAGGGAGTTATGCAATTAATTCGTATGGGCTCCCAATATCGTTCCCGACGTTCCTGCCGTTTCCTCCAGCGTATTCTACAATGCCTACCTCGAACTTCGACCCCAGCACTGGCCAAAAGCTAAGACACCGACAAACAATGCAGCAGCAGCAGCAACAACAACAACAATATGGACGGCAACACGATGTTGAACAGGCTACATCCACATTGAGGAACACCGACCAGAGGCAGCCGCACCTCGACCTTGCTACCCCAAATCATACGCAACCGGCTCGAGAGACGAAGCAGGCCTCTCCAACCAAAGATAAGCAAGGAAGTACTAACAGCTCCAATGATGCGCCAGCCAACCCGAAGCAAACTGGAAGCACACCTGCCTCAACTTGGAAGAATTCCTCACCGAAGAACGGTTCTGGCAAAAAAGCGAAGCCATCTGGTAGCGAAGCTGATAACTCGTCAGAGGATGGGAACATTACCGCCAAACAAACGGCACAGACGAATCAATCGAGTAGATCAGGAACAGTTCGGGCGAAATCAATGGTGGATGCCATCCAAGCTATCACTAAGTCTGCTAGCACGGCCGGCCAAAACTCCACTTCCCACAATCCCAAGTCGAATTCGTCATCTTCTGCCTCTACCAAGTTGGACGATAGCCCCACTCCAACGAACCAGGGTCAAAATAATACTCATTCTAAGCAGAAGGAGTGGAATAAGAACTCTCATAAACGAAAGGGTGGTAATAAGAAGAAGCGAGCCACAGCAAACACAGATACAGCGGCGACCACTGGAGATGACCGCAAAGGCGGTTAAACACATGAAGTTGACGCTATGAACATGATTACGTCGTATAGCTCAAACTGTATGAGTTTATGATCATGCTTCTAACGATTTTGACATGCAATATTGCGTTTGCGTCTTTTATTTTCCGTTTCTACATGTGCTTTCTTTTCTGAGCGATTTTTTAGATCGATATCATTTTGCGGCAGCCTCTGCCTTCCTCATCAAAGGACTCGATTCGCATCCTCCCTTTTTTTTAGCGACTCTGGCCTGATATATATGTCAGTTATTTTCGACATTCGAGAGGAAGGAATAAGCGACACGAGGATTTGTGGTATGGAGAGGACTCTATGTCTTTGTGCTGAGGCGTTTAACTGGGAAATTTTCCGATTGCATCGAAAAAGTTTTCAAAAAAAGAGATCTATAGAAGGGGCTGAATGTTTTCCGGTTGTTTTAGCGGCGTCTGTGATACCGATATCGACTACCCCGCCCCCATTCCTTTCTTCGCAACCGCCCTCCTGGTATCCGTAACAACCTGCTCTTCAACCTCAACCTTTCCCTAGCGGTAGGATGGAAACACAGTACATATACGATATGCCATGATAAGGCAATAGTGGAGGGCGAGATGGAAGTGAACATTAATCCCTTTGGCTCCGACATTCGGTTGTTTTTCGTATACAGCAAGTTTTTTTTATAAGTTGCATCGCTATTTTTTTACTTGCGCGTCTACTACACATAGCTCGGCCGTTTTGTACTTAGTCAGTTCTCATCAGCATTAAAACATACGGGTGGTCGCTCTTCTGCACGTAACCCCGTCCCCCTAAACCCCACACATCCCTGACACGCCACCCTTCCCCTCTTCTTCTTTTTATCACTGTCTGCGGTTTTTGTCTGTTTGTGTCCTCCTTTCTCATCATAGTTCTGTGTGTTCAAAAGGATAGCGGATTGTTTTTATAGGTTGTTTTTGTTTTCCTTTTATAATTGCATGCAAGCCTTTAGTCATAACTTTTAGTTTCTTTTTTTGTTTTTTTTTTTACTCTTTCGATTCATGTATATTCTGCGATTCTAACAAATACCTTTTTTTTTCTGCCTTTGATGCGATTCGATGCCCTCTTACTCTTTCCTCCTACCCTTTCTCTAGCCTTGCAATCGCGCAATTGGCTGTATCTCGACAGTTTTTTTCTTCTCATTTGTGGAGAAAATTTGTCTGTCTGTAATGTTTCCTCTTCTTTTTCCATTGTCATCATCATTGCTATCACCTCATTGAAACCTGTTAAATAAATGATATCCCCCCATTGCCGCCCCGCGCCGCACAGTACTTTGGATGCATTTTGATATTTGAGTTCTGCATCATGTTTTTTTTTTTCTTTCTTTTTTTTTCTTATGCTGTTATTACTTACTAAAAGAGGGAGAGAGAGAGAGAGAGAGAGAGAGAGAGAGAGAGATGAGAACAAAAGAAAGATATTGATAGCGAACATTCGAACAACAAAGAAATGGAAAAAATACATATATTGGATTAAAAACACAAAACACGGTATACATACATATTCAGCGGCGTCTCTTTGGAAAGCAAGCTTAAGTACCTCGGGTTTCTTTCTTCTTCTTTTTCTCTTTTTTCTGGGGTAAAATTGGTAAAAACAGATGGGAGAAATATTGGTGTCATGGATCTTTTGCATTGCGATTGCTGTATTGTTCCATTCGAAATTTTGGTCGTTTATATGCGTCATTCATGATCAAAGTTCGGTTTCTTGGATTTTTTCGCCAGATGCATGCGATATGTATATTTAAGAGTGGTCGTTAATTGCGCGTCCAGAGAGTATAAGGCCTTTGGATGTTGGCAGGTTGTGTATCTATAGAGGGTTTATATATATCGAACAAATTGATACAGAAGGAGCTATATGTTACGATAACTGTAGATGTTTTATTATATGTCGAGGATGCTTCTTAATTAGCAACCAACAAGCAATCTCTAATCTAAGCCCATCCAACACAAATACCCTCCAGAATACCACACTTCCCTCTAAGCATCCTTCGATTATAGATGATAGCATAAATATCTACGCCGGATCCATCCCATCGAATTCAATCAACCTCCTAACCAACGCCACAGCTTCACTCCCCGCAACCTCCAACGCGGGATTCTCGACCTTCTTCTGCAACTCCCTATCCAACAAAACCCTCAGACACTTCACCAAAACCCCAATCCTCAACCAACATTTCACTCTAATCCATCCATCGACTCTAACCCCTCTCCCGCTCATATCCAACTCCACATTCCCTCCTAACAATAACATCCCAAATGCACTGACGGGTGTAATATCCCTTAGGAAAACCTTGGATGTAGAAACTTTACTCGCGAAGGCCATGAATGCTGCGTTTCCCTTGAAACTCTGGGCATCGAATAATGTACTCGAAGGGTGTAAAAATGCCCTTTCGTCTTCTGTAAAGTACTTGATAGTTCGGGCTTCGGGATCTAACTCTTTAGCTCCACTCATTGTTGCTGCGTATTTCTTCTCCGGTAGTTGGATTCGTGCGATTTGTGGGCTGAACGAAGAGGCAACGATGGCGCGGACCAATGCGTCATTTCCATTATGTGAGTTTAGAGAACGGCTGGAGCCGGCGTCTTTATGGTAGGAAAGTGGGAGGAAGCCGATTTCTTGGAGGGAGGAAATGTATTGTGATTTATTGGATCGGATGTCGTTGAGTGTGGAGAGGGAGAGCATGTTCTGGTCACACCAGTTGCGAAGTTCGGAGTGTGAGAGCGTTGGGGCGATATTTGACCATTCTTCGAAGGCTTGGTAGTCCGCCATTAGATCGCCATTACCTGCACCGAATGAAGAGCGAGCTCTATTCTTTATATCAACAAGTTGCGTTCGCGGTTTTTTAGAGTATTGGAGGGAACACGTACTCTCTCGATTCATCCCGCTTCTCTCTGGGAACAACGAATGGTGACTTGACCGCCAATATAGACGCAATAGTCAACGCTGCGTCGACACAGCCAAAGATGGAGCCGTATATCATCAATTTTGCACTCCTCACATCGGCTGGGATGGTACTCAAATGCTTCCCAAGGCCTGTCAAATCACCATCCTTCAGAGCTCCCATTCGAGTCAATGTCGTCAGCGCCGCGTCCACAGTACGGGTGTCCGGCGGTGTCAACGCTGACCTCAAGAATGTCCCAACATCTTTGACTCCCATAGCTTTAATCGTAAGGCCTTTCCAGAACATACCCTTGTCAGCCACTTTGTAATATTCGGCGGGGAATATTTTTTCTCTTACATATATTCTCCAAAGGCACTCTCAAAATCTCTGGTGTCGTAGCTTCCTTCATCTTATCCATCTCCGTGTTCCTCGTATACAATTTATAACAATTGCCCTCCCTAACTCTACCGGCTCTACCCCTTCGTTGCTTACAAGACGCCCTCGACGCCCATGTCTCTGCGAGCCGTATCATGCGGGTTTCGGGATCGAATAGGGTCTCTTTCACACGGCCGGTATCGATTACTGCCACAATATCCTCGATAGTAATAGACGTTTCGGCAACGTTTGTTGCACAAATAATTTTTCTTTGTCCCTTCGGTGCACGCGGGAACACCTTTCGTTGTTCGGCAGGAAGAAGCGATGCGTGTAGCGGGTAAGCAAGGTATCGGTATGATTCTGGAATATCATTAATGGCCTTTATCGCCCGATGAATTTCCAAGGTACCCGAAAGGAAGATTAAAATGGAACCGTCTTTTTCGCCAAGGTCTTCGTCGATCGCTTGGACGGTGGCGGCGATTAATTCGTAGTTGACACCTTGTCCAAGAGCTCTCATTTGCATGCCAATGGCGGGATCCACGTCTGCTGTGTCGGAATCCACCGGTCTTAGCTTTTCTCCGCGAGCTAAAGCGTTGAAGTTTGTAAACCGAAGGACATCATCGAGATAGCTTCGAGTACTATTAGCTAAGAATGCAGAGAGATTTGTAGGAAGAATCTTACAAATCGTTAACAGGGAATGTTCGTCCTTCAATATTGACAATTTGAACATTACCAAAGTAGCCCGCAAACACCTTTGCATTCAACGTCGCACTGCACACTGTCAGTCTTGTCTTCATAAAATTCAAATAAAGTCGAACCTACCTCATCAAAACCAATTTCAAATCTTTTCTCTTCGTCAACAACCTCTTCATCAGAACCAACAAGAAGTCACTATCTAGCGACCGTTCGTGGACTTCATCAATGAAGACATGAGAAACATCTGACAACCCATCACCATCATGCAGTCGTCGTAATAGGACACCAGTCGTCATAAAAGTGATGCTGGTATTAGACCCCATCTTCGACTCTCCTCTAATCGCATATCCGACCTCCGAGCCCACGGCGACGCACCTCTCCGCACTAACTCTCTCAGCCAAGCCAATAGCTGAAATACGTCTGGGCTGGGTGCAAAGGATCTTTGCCGCAGTTCCAAGATCCCGGTGGATCAAATCATCCAAGACGAATTGAACACATTGCGTTGCTGTGGTATTCTGTCAGGCATATATTCCAGAGCTATCGAAAGCTATAGGAATACTTACATTTTCCAGAACCGGTTTCACCGGAAATGATGGTAACTGAGTTACTATCAATGCACTCGGTAATGTGTGCCCTGAGATTCCAAGCTGGCAGTGATCTTCTAGCAGCCATCATCTTTCTCCCCTCCATAGTATCCATTCTCTCTTCGGCGAGTTTCAACATTTCCAAGGCCTCAGGAAGACCTGGGGTCCAATCTATCGGACTGGTTCTATGCTTTGCATTCTTCTTCTTCTGTGCTGTAGGTTTATGCGCACTTCTGATGGAAGCAGCACCAGCAACTACACTGGATACTTCTTTGAGCTTGCCAGGTCGATCCACCATTTCTTCGATCGAAGTTTCCAGCCAATCGACAACCGCAAATATCATAGCTTCGCCCTTCAAAGGTTCAGCATAATCCGCAATCCGTCTAATCAAGCTCAATCGCACATGTGAAGGCAGCAATGGTTCGCTGATCACAGCCCATATCGGAATCTCATCTGGATAAGAGCCCGAACACGGTTTCCTAACTTCTAGCGAAAGCTTTGTCGGAAGCTTTTGACTGTTAACTTCTAACTTGACCTGGCAGATGTCTTCGGAAACTCGGATGAACTTTTCGCCGTAGATAGCTTCGAGGGAGTCTTGTTCTTCCTTCCAATGTTCAGATGAGAACTCGAGTTCGTCATCGAAGATTATAAGATCGTCTTCGTTGTTGACTGCTCGTCGTTTGGGCTCGCCGTAGACTAGTGTTTGCATGAGGATCTCTGCGGCACGAGTTTCATTATCACTACATGCCGCAAGTGCCTCACGCGCGGCTTCAATGGGGTATCCAGCCGCCGAAAGTCCTAAAACGTCTTCATTAGCCAGCGACGCACCTCCAAGAGGAAAAAAAAAAGATTAAAGAATCCAACGTACGTTTGGCGGCGTACTCTCTCGCCAAAGAATCCGTGACAAAAGCCACCGCTCCAACCGTATAATTATCCGGCAAATACTTCGGCGGCATATCGTCCTCGGGAACATGAATAAGCAACCACTCTACATAACCGACGTCCTCACATAATCAGCCAACTATTCTTGGTATTCCTGTAACTCGCGACCAACCTCGAACCTAATGCGTCCTCCAGATTTGTAGCCCACTCGCACGATTCCTCTGCATGGCTGATTCTGAACCCAGCGGTAGTCAATTGACTCACGATCGAATGTTTGGTCGTATTGTCGAGGGTATTGTCGTATTTCCAGTCCTTGTTCAAACGTATGAACTTTTCGAGAAGGCCTCTGGTGCCCTTTCCCATATTGACGAGGACCGAGCCGGCCCAGCCCTTGGGTACCTGTGAAGAGGATATTGAATGTGCACCGGTAGTTGCAACGGTTCCCACCAAAGCAGCCTTTTCTCTCGCTGCAGCTTTCTCGGCATCTGCAGCTATCCTCTCACGTTGTACTTGGAACGGGTCTTCGCTGTACTTCGACTCCAAACCCTGCTTTACATCTTCCTTCTTGACCGCTTCGAATGCTTGCCAGTAAGGCCTGTGAGTCGGTGGGAGGGCATATTGTAGGTTTCGGCCGGAGTAGACCCTGTGTAAGGCATATGTAGCTGCGAAATGTCGAGCTTCGAGAGCTGTTGGGTGGAATGCAGGGACGGTTTTGAGGTTCGAAGGAGGATCGAAACGGATTGTTTCTGTCTCGTGGGTTTTAGGATTCTTGTAACGGATTATGACGGACGATTGGTGACCTTCCTTGGATTGTCTCTATTGATGCTGTTAGCTACCTTTACTCTCTTTCTTCTCGAAGGCATGTAACAATGCACAATGCCGTGATAACAGAACGGAGGATAATAGAATTCCATACATTAGTGTACTCCGGCTTGTCCCAATGATTCTTGACCGTCAATTCGTAAAAGAGGGCTACAGGGAGCTTCCCGGTCCACCCTTTCCCGCCGATGATCTCATTCAAGCTCGGTTTTGGCGGTTCCTGAGGTTCGACGGCGGCAGCGGCGCCTTTGCCTTTAGCATTGCTGCTGGTAGATTGCGCTTTGCCTTTCCCCTTGCTGGAGCTGGCGACAGCGGGTTCAGCTTTGGATTTCTCGGGAGCAGCCTTTGCAGGCTTTTTGGGCGGCATTTAAGGCTGGCTTTTTGTTTTTTTGTTTGGTATGGCGGTATGAGCTGCAGGGGATGCGTTATTGTTTGCCAACACGGTGATACCTGTTGGTTGTGAGGAAGAGAGAGTGATGATATGATGGAAAGAAGAAAGGAGGAGGATGTCGAAACTTGGATTACAAAATTACCTGAGGAGAATTCTAACTAGAAGACAACGATCAATTTACAAAGTTTACTCTTTTTCTTAATTCTTCTCCCAGCTACAATACAATGAATCGAATCCAATTTAGCTTGGGAAGGACCAGATTTTGATGTCATCGATCTCGTCTACATAAGACCGAAACCAATCTTGTTTATTCCGAAATATAGATTTTCCGATCATTTCATAAGCCTATGGACCTATGTTTTTTTCTTATTTCTATTCCTTCTATCTTTCGTTCTGTTCGCTCTTGTTCTTCTTCATCGCTTACATAAAAGCATCACAGTTACAAGAGGTGTAATACAAATGTCTTGCAGACACCATCGGCTAAACGTTAACGGGTGCATACAGCAAGGAGTATGGTGTGGCATGGTGTGGTATAGTATGGGAGTGGAAGAGGAGGGACTCCCAGGGAGGGATTTCGATCTTTCCATTGCGCAAAAGGGATCTTTCTCATAGATAGGGAACTACATAAGAGGGCTTTCCTGTGTCCCCAACTTTTATTCGGGGAGGGTGGGGACCAGGATATACAAAATAAACGCCGGCAACTGTGAACCTGTCCGAAGAATCATGCTTAAAAGTAACGATAAAAAATAAAAAAAAATAAAAAATCCGAAAGCAAGAAAGGAGGCGTAGGGGCATTTGTCGCGAGGGAGAAGAAAGGAAAGGGAAAGGGAAAGGGAGCAGAGAGTTTATTTTACGGGAAAATATATTGAAGAAAGGAAAAGGGACATACAGGAAGGAAATATTGGTTTACAGGAGGAATCTGGTATCAGGACCTAACGTAGGTTTTAAATATTACAAAGGGGGGCCGTACAGGATATTATCACTAGAACACGGTGTGAAGGAGGAGGGGGTTAGGGCAGACATGATTGGGCGGATACATTTCAAATATGGGGGGAAAGGCGTGGGTAGACGTAGGAACCAACAAAGCGAATTGTTGAAAGCACTAACAAAAACCATTAAATCCCGATATTTGAAGAAAAGGAACAATTTCGTAAACCGAATCGGGAGAGGGAAAAAAGGGCGTGAGGGCGTGGTCGCGTAGTATGCTTCTCTTTCGATTCTAGTAGTCCTCTTCTGAAGGTCCAGCTTGGTGTGTATACCATGCTAGGTAAGCGAGACAGCTTACATGTCCATAGTATCACCCTGGTTGGCGAAGCTGAATCCTCCCTGAGCGGGTTGGGCACCGAAGCTGAAGGTGTTGCCCTCCGTGGTCTGCTGGGGAGCAATTCCTTGAACATCCCCTTCATCTTCCTCATCACCGAAGTACTTCTCAATGATGTTGTACGCCTTCATGTAGATCTCCTCGTTGGCGTTGTTCTGAGCGTTGTGGATCTTCTCCATTCCACCGGCTTCTTCGATGAACAAGGCGTACTTGTTGATGCCTTCGCCGTTGGTCTCCTTGTCCATCTCGCCAACCTTCAAGATGTTCTCAAGGCCATCGAGGGCGACCTGAATGATCTTGTTATCCATGCAAGAGAGGAGGTCGCACAATGGACGGATGGCGCCTTGGGCAACCAAGTAACGAATCTGGTCAGGCTTCTGCAGACCGCCGCTAGTAGCATTGGAGATAGCCCAGCAAGCTTCCTTCCTTGTCTTGAAATCGCCGTTGCTAAGTAAGTTGATCAATGGGGGAATCAGGTTTCCATCAATGACTGCTTGGATCTGTGAAGAGTTGCCAGCAGTAATGTTCGAGATTGTCCAACAAGCTTCCTTGCGAATGCCATCCTTAGTGCTGCTAAGCAGGGACAGAAGTGCCGGGAGAGCTCCACAGTTTATTATAACTTGGGTCTGAACGTCATCTCCTGTGACGATGTTTCCGACAGATCGAAGAGCTGGAGTTTGGACGCTGGTGGAGTTGTGCATTAGAAGCTCAACAAGGCGACGTGGGATACCTGCTTCGATTACGGCCTGGATCTTATCATTGGAACCGTCGGATAAATAACTGATAGCCCAGCAAGCATCAATCAAAACCTCGTCGTCTAAGCTGTAAACCAACTTGGCCAAAACCGGGAGGGCAGGGAGGATCTAGAAATAATCATTTAGCCATCCAGCTAACAAAAAATTGTAATGGGAATACACTCACGGTTTGCCAATCAGGTTGTGGGGTCTTTCCACGGCAGAAGTTGCTAAGAGTCCAGGTAGCGTTGCGGAGCATGCTCAGCTTGCGGCTGTCCCCAAGAAGCTGGAGAAGTGGGCGGAGGGCACCAGCGCTCAAGACATAGTCCCTGCATTGAGGACTATCACCGGCAATATTTCCAAGAGCCCAGACGGCTTGCTCTCTGACATCGGGTTCGTGGCTGCTCAAAAGCTCAACAAATATGGGAACGGCACCGGCGTTGATGACCACTTGAGTTTGTGCGGCCGAACCAGAGGCGATGTTAGTAAGAGCCCAAGCGGCTTCGAATTGAACCAGGGTGTGAGGAGACCGAAGGAATTCAACGAAGCGAACAACGACACCACACTCGATGACCTTTTCAATCGGTGGGTTCCTTTCCTTCGAGAGCAACTTTCGGAATTTGGTGGTGGCCAGGATTTGTTGGTCGATGGAGTCGGAAAAGACACCTTGGATCATGGAAGGAAGATCCTCAGTAAGCTAAATTGGGGGGGGGGAAGTACCCATGAAAGTTAGCAGAAATTCTAGAAGCAGATGTAATAAGGCATGATGGAACTAGGTATCATAGCACGACACGACACGATCAAAGGCAATATCTATGCGTTTGGAAGGGATACTAGGATTTATCGGACGACAAGACGAGATAATAGGACAGGGTCCGATAAGGATTTTAAGATAAAGCCCCACCAACACTTGTAAACAAGCGAAGGCCACCGGGAACCCCAGAACAGAGGGAGAGGGGGGTAAATATGAGGGTATATGGGACCAAAAAAAGCTTACCTGAGATTCGGTATTAGCGCTCTCATCATCGCTATCGACACCAGCGAGGCCAGAGTGGGGTGTGGGGCTTGTGATTTGGAGATTTCGTCTCTTGGCAAGGTTCTCCTCGCGTTTTTGCTTGCGGATTTCGACCTGTTGTTCTTCACGACGACGACGAAGCTCTTCGGGCTTGAAGGTGCCCTTGGCCTTGAAGTTTGTTCGTCTATGCTCTGGGATAAAACGGTCGGCCATGTTGACGGGAGTTCGCTGGTGGTTGTGGTTGTAGTGGTGTGGTGGTGATGGCTAGATCAGGAGGGAGATGTGGAGGAAGAGAGGATAAATTTTTCGAGGCGATAAAATATTTCCGCTCGCTGTGTTTGGTTTGCGTGATCCTGCACAAACAAGCTTCTCGAATAGCACAAAAAGAAGAGAGAGAGAAGGTTAGCCTGACGAACAGACAACGATGCACGATATTATGATGCTGAGGAAGCTATACGAGATAGCCAAGAGAGGGTTTGGTGAGGTGAAGTGATGTGAGGCGAGGTGAAGTAAAGGGAGGTGAGGGGTAGTTTGATGGAAAGAGGTAGGGATGACTACTAAATACCTAATGTTCTGCGCACGAGCTGGAGCTTTGAATAGCTAGTGAAGGTTAGAATAGAACAAAAAATAAAAAAATAAAAAAATAAATAAAAAATAAAAAATAAAACGCTTTGATCAGTAGCAAAAGCGAAGGAGGATCTGAACGAACAAACAAACCTCGAAAAAGGTATCAACAGGTGTCTTTAGACGAACGAGGAAGCTAGCCAGTAGACGTCGGTGGGTTTGAAGTCTAGAGGTGATGAGTGTAATGGAATTGAATGGTTTGTGATTGAATGATTGAATGATTGATTGATTGATTTACCAAGGAGGTAATAAGAAGAAGAAAGGAATTAAGTGCTGGCAGTTCCTTAGGAGAAAGGGTAAAGAGGGAAAGGGTCGATTGCCTATTACCTGTTACTAGGTGGAGAAAGAAAGAAAGAAAAGAAAGAACAGAAAAGAAGCCAGTCCTAGTTCCTACTGCTATGCTCTGTTTTAGATTAGCACTAGCAAGCAATACACACAGCAAATGAACATCTCCGCGTCCATTTCTTCAGTGTCGTAGGGTCTACGGAACCGTACTCTATGTTTCATATTTCAAAGAAGGCAAACTATTATTTCGAAATCTTCCTTCTTCGGAGGCAATAGCTAACCACTAGGTGTGTCCTTAGTACCAAATAGTAGTGTAAGAAGGAAGTACGTATATCATTAAACTTGTTACAGTAAATTCACGGAAGCCCTGGAACTAGCTAGTCCCCCTGATACATGATACATATACTCCGCATGAAATATACGCACGCCGCTTGATACAGAGCAAGGTGCAGTGCATGGAATCTCGAACGCAGGCTGGCCCGACCTGCAGCTGCAGCTCTGCCTGAGCTCTAACCGCCCGAGCACCGTGAGGTTAATATCAATTCACCCCTCCCAACTACCTGGGTGGCGTCTATATTATTATCAGGTAATCGGCATCCCCCTCGCGGCCTCGTCTCGTCTGTGGACGGGCCTTGGCTTGGCAACCTCCGTTCTCCCCGTATGCATGCGAAATATTCATACGTGTTGCTTCTTGATTCCCATAGTTTGTCTTTCTACTTTTTCCGTTTACAGCAGACTACAGGACGAATGAGACTAACCTCAAAGGGAATGCAACAGACAACGCATCTGGGGATATCATCCACCAGCCTATCCTACGAGGCTAGGTTACTCGAGGTTCAACGCAATGTATATATCTTCTTTAGATCTCTTCTTGGTATCCCTTGTCATGGACATTATGTGAGATGATATTTTGACTTTGATTTCAACTATCGATTGCTCTTCTAGTTAAAATAACTATAAAACTCCCGAAGGTGCTACCAAAAATAGTCTGCGAAGCACTGTTTAGAACAAACTAGGCGAGAATGAGAGGGATATCGGTGCAGAGAGCTTAAAAACCTAGGGTGAGTTGATTCAAACCCCCACTCCTCAAACAAGAGCTTTCCCTACACATACACCTTGAATTTGGTTTAAACTAAACTACGACCAACCGCAACAATGGACAGTTCTGAATCCCCTAGGACCGGCCCTGCAGCCAACACAAGATCTAGATCTGGAAGAAGGGTCCCGGGAGTAGTCCCTTCAAATGCTCATGACAATTAAAGAAAATAGGGGGCTAGGTGAAAAATATATTGGCAATGATAGAGGACTTACAGAAGAAAGGAGCTACTGCTCAGTTTTATCAGGATGGCAAGCCTATGCCTAGTTTGGCTGAATATGATCCGTCAAAGGGCCAATCTGGGATGAAGTTCCGGTATGTATTTCTATATAGCTTTGTATATCTCCTTGGCTCTTCACTAACTTTTGAGCTTTCCCGGCAACAAGGCTGGTCAGCAATCAAGGTAGTTCTCAATACCCTCAGGTTTCGTAAGTAGCCTTCCCCTACACAGGCTTTGAAAGTCACTTGATGGGTCTCTCTATGTTTTAGTAAAATTCTTGCATTCTAGATCGGAAGGTTAATATGAAATTTTAGTTATAGTTAATTGGCTATTTTTTTAATACTCCCTTAATATCATATCCAATGTTGTGTAATTAGACGATATTTGCTAATACAACCTATATAATGGCCTAAGCTTTCAATCGTACATATATGAAGCTGTTCTCAGGGAGCTATCATAAGTAGGCTGGTAGACCTCTGCCTACGTGCAACATTCACGACAGCCCAAGTCAGTGGGGCAACACACGGGGTGGCAACTTAGACACCAAAACGCGACTTCAAAAAACCCAACATATCAACACCTATAAACACCATCATAGCAACAACAAACTCCCCCTGTCTGTCATCTGGGCCATCGTTCACACATACGGCCCCTAACTATGCCGCCACTGGCCCAGTACGCTTCTGTCGCGGAGGCTAAGACTAAAATTGACCACTTCGTCAATTTGATCGGGATCTCAGTCGGTTTCAGGCCTCCCAAACAGTCATATGGAACCGGTATGTCTATTCGTAGCTGCTCCTGCTGACTACTATATAAGGGATATATCTGTTGATTATTACCATTATCACAAGATTACCAAGCTACCATCGAACTATGCGACAAGTCCGCTACTGTTTACGAGAATAGATTTACGGTTCGAATATTTAGACCGGATGCAGAATCTCTACCTCAGGAGATGGATGTCGGCGAAACCATCGTCGTCTTCAAATATATCAGGGTACTTCCCTATTTTTTTATTTTTATTTTTTTTAAAAAAAAGTCTCCCGAAATTTCTATGGAAAAGTGACATCAAGTTGATTATTATATTTATGACTTTTAGGTGGGATTACTAAAAAACCGGGGAAATGCTCCAGTCGGCATGACAAACAAGGCCCGATCCTCCTGGGTCATCTGCAAAGCTGAGATGCCGAGTAGAAGAAAGTCCGCTAGCGGCCAAAACAATCGGCCTGATAGACCCAGGATACGGATAATCGACAATGGACCCTACCGTGTCCGAGATCCTGAGAAAAAGAAAGATCTACTCTCAGAAGAAGAATACGATGCCTGCAGAGATCTTTTCGAGTTTTTCCATACCCGTGGCGGGCTAGCTGGATGTCATGGTATGACGGAACGAGACTATAACGAAGATATCAAACCGCAAAAAGAAGTAGCCAAAAAAGCAGCGTTAATTAAAGAGATTCAACTTGATCATTTCTACGATCTAACTTGCTTCGTACAAAAGGTCTGGTCTCATGGCAGATTCGTTGAAATTACGGTCACCGATTTTACGGAAAACAAGTCTTTATATTCAATGGGTATCGATCCGTTTAGCGATGAAATGGAACCGACTGTTCGTAACGAGACTGAGAGTTATATGGTTGAAGGAGGTGGGGTTACTGGGAAACCGGGTAAATCCGCTGATAAAAAATGGTTTGAGAAGCCATTTGGTCACTACTCCATAAAGATCGCGTGCTGGGATGGCTGGGCACAAAAGGCGACTGATGAAATAAGGGAAGGGTGCTACCTGGCGTTGATGAATGTTCTAATAAAGAGAGGGAAAGGTGGCCAATGGGAAGGATCGCTCTCCGACGGCAGGAACAGCGGAAAAGCAAGAACCTTCAGAGATGGATTCAAAGTCTTAAAATCCGATGATCCTGCTCTGAAGCCGCTCCACAACCGAAAGAGAGAGCTTTTGAGACTGGTCGCCCAGAAAGAAAACGAAAAAAACGAGAAGGAGCGGAAGCTTAGAGAGGAAAAGGCCCAAGCAAAGCTGGCGGAGGAGCTCAAAAAACGACAGGAGAATAACCCACAAGGTAAAAAGTACCCCAGCGGCCTATCTAACCTACTCTTCCTAAACTTATTATATAGTACATTGCGGCTACATTTCCGTCGAAACAACCACGCTTGGCAAGATTTATAGGATGCTCGATGGAGCCGACGTAGATTTTTTCAACCGAAGATATCGTACCGAATGCCGGGTAGTTGATTTTCGACCATCGGATATTCGCGATTTCGCCAGAAGAATCAACGGTGACACTGGAGCATGCAGCGTCGATCTAGATGGTTCGATGAGTACCGAGTCCCGCCACGCAAAACATCCGCCTGAGTGGTACTGGTGTTTTGAACTAGATGTCGTTGGGAAAGAGGATAAAACATTCATTACAATTCACGTCGACGACGCTGGTGGCCGTTATTTGTTAACCCCTGAACCTTGCGAGTACGTTTAACTACGCCCTTCCCCAGAGATACTCGTGCTAACAAAGGTCTACCAGTCTTCGCGCTGACAAAAACCGCTACAAATACGACCAACTCAAAAACGAGCTCTTTCACCTCTGGGGGAACCTCGAAGAAATCAAAACAAGACGCCGAGAACGAATAGAGGTCATCGAAAACAATGCAAAAGATCTTCTGCAGCAGTACAACAGCGGACAACATGATCACAAGTTTCTAGAGCAACGATTGAATAGACTTGAGGCAGAGAGGCAAAAAGTGCAGGGCCAGCCGGTTATTATGGATCCGGCTGTTTCAAACAAGTTTTTCTTTGCCATTATTAAGGAGTACGGCGAGGATGATGAAGATGGGAATCCCGAGAGGAAGTTTATATTGGAAAATACTTCTGTTTCTCGAGGACTCGTTACGAGGGAACGTGAGAAGGCGCTGGAAAGACAAGCTAGTGAGAGGGCTTTGGCCGATAGAGACCAGGAAGGTATTCAACTCCTAGAAGGGGTGGATGTGATGGTTATTGATGCGTGACCGTGACTTTATATCTTGCTACTCTGATTTAATGACGACAGGCAAGCTCTTGCTAATGATATTTTTGGATTTTGTTACTTTGTACTATAGACTTCTTTGCATAGCTATTGGCGTTTCCTTCTCTCTTTACTCCTTTGGCCTGTTTCTTTTTAGTAAGAATATAATTTTACATTCTTCCAAAGATCAGGCCTTAAACTCCTGCCCGCATTTTGGTGTACCTTTGTTGTAAATTTAGTGTTGTCGCAAAAATCCCTGTCCAAAATTTCGATATTGTCGCAGCTTCTCCAGACCTCAACCTATGACGACCTTCAAACCTTCACCAATTCACCTACCAGACAGACTGCCCTCACCGCTATCACCATCACCGATTGTCCGAAATGGCACCTCCTACAAATCACGAAAGGAACGGCCCCTCGTCTTCCAAACCCAAAAGAAAGAAGGCCAAACGCTCCAAAGCGAGTGACAACGACGATACTCCCAAAGCATTCACCCGCCTAATGGCCTACGCTGCCACCGGTAAACGTCCCAACGGTCTCGACGATCCGAAAACAAAATCTACACCTACCGGAAAGAAACGTAAACACTCAGATTTAACAAACGAATCGAACGCCGGTGCTACTTCTACAGTCGATACAATAACCGAATCCGAACCGGCCGCGGAAGCTTCAAAACCACTAACCCTCCTCCCCGGCGAAAAGCTCTCCGACTTCTCCCGTCGTGTGGACGCCGCAATCCCGGTTTCCTTCAAAGGTCTCCAACGCGGAGAAGATAACCCCAAAAACCGGAAGAAGAAAAAGAAAGCAGCCGACGAGGAAGCAAAAGCCGCAGAAGAAGAAGTAACGGAAGACACCTACGACTTCGACGATAACGGCGATCTACTCCCAAATCATTTAAAACCGCATAATCACAATCCACACACTAAACAACAAGTTAACAAAACAACAAAGGGCAAAAGAAAGGACAGAAGTCCGAGTCCGTTTGCGATATTGAGAGAAAAGAGAGGAGCTGTGCAGAGTAGTATTAATGATGTTGTACAAGCTCCACCGAGTTTGGTGGTACCGAAGGAGAAGTTGAGGGATAAGACGAAGGGTGGAGTTAGGAGTATTCAGGAATTGGAGGTTCCAAAGGCTAGTGGAAGTTTGGCGAGGAGAGAGATGTTGCAGGAGGAGAGGAAGGGGGTTGTGGAGAGGTATAGGGCGTTGATGGCGGCGAGGAATGGAGGAATGTGAATGCATATTTACTAGGTGTGGCTTGCCAGTATAGTATAGGTGTATGATATAATTGGAGTTATTTGGATGCGGTTTTTTACGAAGATACTGAAGTATATATAATAAAGTCTATTCTGCGTAAGGGATCATAAAAGGGCACACAAAGGGAGAAAGAAAAATGAACAGTCGAGCGAGGATACAAAGACAATGCAGCCCGTTTTGATCAGCGCAAAAGGGTATCATGTCGTTTGCGGCAACAGCGGCGGATACAAAAGGACGTAATAAAAAGTAAAGCATAGAGTTATCATTGACAAGGGCGTAAAAGGGAGGAGAATGTGGCGTACCGAAGTTCACGGGAGGATAAAAGTACAATTAGTTCGAGATGTTTCGTGTTGTCCTCCGCCATGCTCTATCCGTAGAATTTAGTGGAGGCGTGGACTAAAGAGAGATACATAAATGGGGTTCGTAATGTGTAGGTATAAGGATAGAGGGTACGGTAGAGGTGAGGAGAAGGAGGGGGGAGGGTGTCATAGGGGAGATAGGCATAATAACAGAAATCGGAAATCAGAAAAAACCAGACAATCGCAATCCGCCCTTCACAAGCCACCATTAAAATTATAAAGACGCGAGATAAAAAAAAGAAGAGTCAAAATAAAAGTACAAAAGGACTGCAATCCTTTCCTTGAATCGAATCATCAATCGACATCCACCATCTCCTGGTCTTCATCTTCAACTAGACTCCCCTGCCTCTTCTGGTGCTCTTCTTCCTCTTCACGCTCCATCTCCTCATGTCGACGAATTTCTTCCTCGTGGGCTTCTTCCTCGTTATGGTCTTCATCATCACTATCTTCAATTGTTTCCTTACTCTTAACTTGCTTTCCGGAGGTAGTGGTAACAACTGGCTTAGCCTTCGGTTTTGCCCTTGAAGGCCTTGGCTTTGGTGGATCCAAATGGTTCAAAATCTCGCGTAGGTTCTGCCCAAGCTGTGATTTGTTCTTTAGCAACCTAGCCTTGAAGATGCTTCCATCAACAACCTCGCTGAGAACAGCAAGCGTAATCTTTCCGACAAACTCGCACAATCGCTGCTCAAATAATAGTGTAGCCTCCAAATCTATATTTTCTTCTGATTCTTCTTCTTCGTCGTCACTGCCGGACGCCACCGTCTTATTTGTAAGTTTTGCGAATTTCTTCTCGGCTGAAATATAGACTTTGAGAATATCTTCTTGCATATCTTCGGGTACTTTGCGGGGGAACATGGAGAGCTTTGTGGTGGCAGAGAGAACGGCGTTAAAGGTGTGGAAATCGAGTAGGGCACCGGCTGCTGCGATGCGGACTTCGTCCAGGTCGCGAACGTTGATGATTTCTTCTAGGTGAGCGGTGAGAGCAGCCTCGGTGACTCGCAGGGATTCGAGTTGTGGGAGATGTTCGTCGATTCTTTCATCAGAGGAGAGATCGAGTTTTGTGACAGACTCGACACTCCACATAAAGTAATAGGTGAGGGTTTTGAGTGACGATAACCAAAGATCATTTTCGGCCTCATCAGCGTTCTTGCCTCGCCCAAGAATGGCGATAAGAATATCTACAGGGGATTCTGCCCCCGGAGAGTCTTTAGCGACTTCCTTGCCTTTCTTACTCTTGCCCTTAGATTGTGAGGCCGAAGCCTTTTCAAACGATTCCTTGCAATTTGTGACACTGGCGAGATATTGCAATCTCTTCACACTAGTTTCAAGGTCCGAGAGCGTCTGGTCGCCGATGTCACCCTTCTCAAGGTTTTTCCCAGATGTTAGGGAAACAAGATAGTTCGTAACTTCATCTTGGATTCCTGTAACCTTCTGTGAAGTAACTTCCTCGAGTTCGTCAAACGATGCCGCATGTAGTAGGAACCCGCTAGCTTCTTTGAGAACAGATTCGTCCAAATGGGTCATGAACTGGCGAATAACATCATCTAGTAGAAGCGAGTATGCGCTCATTTGTCGGAGTTCTTGGTAGATATCAAGCTTCATGAGTTGCGCGATTCGAAGGACGGTGGCAGCGGTTTCTGGCGGTGGGCCAAACTTGCTAAGGAGCAGTGGAACATAATGAGCTAGGCTTCGTGAGATATCTTCTTCATCTGGAACCTCTGATTGCTTTCGCTTTGTTCTGGTGGCGACGGCAGTAGCATCCGCAGCAGCAGCAAGGGCAGATGTGATAGAGGCGTGGAGAACATGGAGTAGAATGGTTTCTTCTTTGGCTTTCAGAGCGCAGTAACCTTTAATCCAAGATAGGGTTTCGTCGTCTGAGTTGTTCTTCTGATTTCCGGTATGGTCGTACAAGAGATATTTGGCGAGATCTTCCCAGTTCTGTACAACAGATAAAAGTTAGTCATCTGTAGCGGTACCTCGGCTAGAAGATTATAACTTACATGTAGCTCCGGTATTGCTTTGTATAAAGCGGAACCGGCAAGTTGGAACCGAGATTGGAGACCAAGGGCAGCCACTCCCTTGGTATTAGTTTCTCGAGCCTGACTATCAACAGAGTCGTCGGGGTCGTATGTAGATAGGGAATTAACAAGGCTCTTAAACTTGATCCAGCTTAGCTGATGGCCTTCAAAATCTTCGTCATCGAGATCGCCAGCAGTTTGGAGGGCATCCTTGACAGCATCCTCGCCACCACAATCCTCAATCTGTTCATCGTAGCTTTCCTGTACACTACTCGCGAAGAAATCGGCAACGGCGTTTCGGACTTTGGCGTCGGCATCATAAAGAAGTTTTCCAATGTTAACGATATCGTCGGCCTCCAAGAATCCAACTTGTCGAACTTCGTTGAGTAACAGTATCGTTTCAGCTCGGACGCCGGAATCCGCATCTTGAAGGGCCATTTCAACCAATCGTTCCCTGAACCGTTCCGTGAAACTTCGTAACCCTCCAACGTTGGCACGGTCCTTGAATAGTTTTGTGAGCGCCTTGATGACTTCGGAGCGGACCCCGACAGTAGTATCGGAGAGCACCCAACCAAAGTAACGGAGGTACGATGACTCGAAAAAGGTGCTTGGAAGCTTGAGGATCCAAACACCAAGCTCATGAATACATTCTGCACGGATCTTCCCGTCGACATCTCGGTATCTATGGACGAAGACCGACTCGTATATGTCGCTGATCTGGTCCGTAACGAATTCCTGGTTCTCCTGTGCTTCATTGATGGTACTTTCAAGGGATTTGATTCTGCCTGCATTCTTTCTAGCTTTGGATTTCTCGGATTCAAGCTGTTTTGTGCTATTGTTGATAGATTTTTCGATATCCGCCATTGTGCCGCAGAGGGCTGTCAGGATTGAGAGATTGATAGCTGTGCTGGTGTGTCGGAAGGGACGGAGAGGGGAGCTAGACATGGTGGTGATCCAAATCTGAAGGTTTTCGATAAGTGCTGGGTCGCCTGTAAGAACGCCGGAGGTGGAAATGTGATGTATGAGGTCGTAGAAGAAGGTAGTAAGGTAGGATCTATAACGACGGTATTTCTGAGCTCTCGATGCTATCGGATACTCAACCGAGGACTCCTATTCTAGAGTATTAGATCATTACTAGCTGCAGCCGAATATAAGTGGTTACCTTTTGAAAAATCTCTTGAATGTCTTCGAGTTTGCTTGCTGCAGAGTCAGCGTCTTCTATGTCCTCGCTTGTTACAGACTGGTTGCAACCGCAGCTCTATACACCGATACCATTATTAATTGTAATTTTAGCCAGAGAAGGAGGAGGGGGACCTTTTACGTACTCGGAAAACGAAGTTGACCATTGCGACCATAGCCTCTGTGTTATTTGAATCGTAGAAGTCAATCCAATCTTGGACGATCTTTGAAGCGTCCTCGCCAGCAAGAACTCGATCTACAAGTGTAAACCGTTAGTAATGTTTTCCTCACACTGAAAACTCTTATCACTGATCGGTAGGACTGACTGAATAGGTCGTCTCCATCTAGCTCGACAACACCATTTGCAGCTCCAGATTTCTTTCGCGGGGTAGCTCTGCCCCTAGCAGGGGGCCCAGCATCAGTCCTTGACTTCTTGGGAGCTGGCTTTTTAGCCGGTGTGCTAGCTGGTCGAGCCCTGCTGGGAGCAGCAGCTTTACTTCGGCTTGTAGTCTTCTTTCTAGAAGAAGGGGCAACGTGAACTGATTCGTCTTCAGATGCATCTTCCTGGTCGGTGGCGCCAGTCGCATCGGATTGCCCGTCGCCATCCTCGTCGCTACCAGCAGCTTCCTCGTCGTCTGACGCGTTATTCCCAGCGCCTACGCGACTATCTCTTTTTCGCTTTCGTTGTGTGGTGGGAGGTGGGGAGTATGTTGCTGGAGGTTTTCTAACACGGGTCGAGCGTCTTTGACTGGGCTCGCCAGAGGGTTCGGGAGTGGAGGAGCCGTCGCCGGCGGCAGCCATTCTTCCTATAATTGTGAGGCTTGTTCGGGTGGGGGTCTCTGTCGATGTGGTCGCGCTCATCGTTGGTAATTTGGTGATGTTTGGGGTGAATTTGACGTGGTGTTGAGGCGTCGGGTCCAAACATCAACAGATTAGAGTCACATGACTAAGCGGCCGTTGGACAATCCTGTGTTGCGATGCGATGCCTTGTTTGCTCCTTTTGAGAACTGCCTGATTCGGCCTATCTTATCGGGCAGTTTACTCAGAAACTCAGAAATATTTTTCCGAGTCACTTGGCTGCTCGACAGCTCGAACTCACTCACCAAACTTACCTTCCCACCAACCAGCCAACCGTCGGTCTCGACGACATCATATCGCCAACTCGAGTTAGCTTACATCCCTGCACATTCATCGCGCATTGCGGCTTCGTTTCGCGATTGTGGCGCATCGCATCCGTCGATTTTATTGTCACCTGCGATATCACAGCTTTGTCGCATCCCCTCCACCACAAGCCTACCCACTTGCAATCACAATCGTCTCTTGCCTTACAAATTCGATACCAGTCAATTAATACAACCGGCAACCTGGATTACCAACAATAATATCCTCACCGAACTCTCTACGGATTGCTTCTTTCAATCCCTAGATTTATCTATTTACTTACGAGATCAAAATATGAACAACTTGAACAATGGCAGATACCGGCGAATTGTTAGACATCATAAAGGATGAGTGTGCTCTCACGGTCACACAAGGTACAGCTTCTAAACGAGCTATTTCTTTCTGATTTCAATATCTAATTCGTTTAAATATAGGTTTACCGGTCACATCCGTCTGGAAACTCGTAACAGATTACCTCGAAAAAGACGAAACCGTTGTCGTCCCGCTAGAAATTCTCGACCCCACCGTACCTAACCCTCCAATTACTTACCACCCTGCTCAGCCCCTCGATGTATCTCTAAGACAAATTATTTGGGAGTTTATACAGAAAGACTCAGAAATCAGCATCGGTGTTAATAATGAAGGCAAAGATTTGTCCTTTGATGACGCTGAGGCGGGCGTCGGTGCAGAAGGCCAGCCTAATGAGAAAGGAAAACCAGCTGAATGGAAACTCTATGCATCGGAAAGCTTACAATGGAAACGTATTGCTGGCCATGACATCGACAAGATTCGCTTGTTTCCCACATTATGGGAACTGCTTAAAATCATCGCAATGAATCGGGAGGACGGAATTCTGCAACCAGCTTTGACATCACAATCCGGCCAAGATGCTCGCTCTGTCGGTCCTCGAACGAAAGATTTGGCAGGAAAGGGGTATATCATGAAGATACCTGTCATAGCCCTCAAAATGCGTACCTCAAAACTTATCCTAAAACGATTTTATAAAGGAGCGGTTGAGAAGCGCAAAACTCAAAAGAAGAAGCGCATGGCCACAATAAAGGAACATGCAAAGGCTGGAAGGAAACCTCCTAGAGAAATGCAAGAGGAACCCCTTGATATCGAAGAAGTGATTAAGAGCATAATGAAATTGCTGAAATCCGCCAAGAACAAGGTTATGCTTGTCGAGGATCTAAAGTTTAGGCTTGTGAGTATACTTTCCAAGTGAGAATACAAGCCTTACAACTAATATATTGTTTAGAATTGTACCTCTACTAGATCTCGCAGGAAGGCTTGTCGTAGGATATTAGCGAAGCTCGAATCCATGGGGTGTCTCCAGAAAATCAGGGCTCTAGGCTCGCAACATGCCCACGCTGAAAAGTTCAATTTCGGTCCTGTCGGCGAGGATGAAGTTGCAGATTTAAAGGGCGCCCGGTTTTCGAAATGTGTCAAGTTTGTTCGTGACTTACGGCCCCTTGAATGGCCGGAAGCTGTCAAAGGAGTTCGACCTGCAGTTGCACAAGATGAAGAAGATGATTTCGATGAGATAGACTCAGACGATGAACAAGATGACGGCTACAGAGTCATCCGATCCGCACCTTTAGTAAGAATAATAGATGGGCGACGGGTCACTGTCCCACTATGGAGGAAAACGCATCTCATGCATATAATCTATGATCAAGTGCTCGCTGCGGGAATGGAGGGCATTCGAAGCGGGGTATGTTGCAACTATGCTCGCCGCTCTAGACACTTACAGGTATAGCTAACATTAATTCAACAGCTACTCTCCGGTGCGGTCTTTGGCCCATTCTACTATCGCCCATTTGATCAAATTATGGGGCGGTGGACCACAAATTCTCTTCTTAACCAGCCTGACCACCTTAAATCTACATCACTTGTGCGGGAAACAGATCTCTATAAGAGAACTGCCAATTATCGATACTGGACCACCGAACATTTCCAGGCCATGCTTGAGGAGAAGCAGATAGACTATGCGGCCGCAGATGCAGCGGCTAATCCTTTCAAAATCGGCCAGAAGAAAAAGAAGTTTATCACGAAGGCTGACCGAAATGGCGACGACGGCGAGGAGCTAGGGGCCCTTGATCAGAATGGGTTCGCGAAATTGAACCCGGCGAGTTTCGTCCACGGGGATGGTCGTGGAAGTTTCCAGGACTGTCAAAATGCGGCGCCGAAGAAAGGAAGTGGTTTGAAACCTCCAGGAGTTTCTCCGCTGAAAGGTCGCAAGAGGGTTAAACGTGAACCAGGCGAACCGGATGGCCCGCAGAAGCTGCCGAAAAAGAGGAAGGCTCCCAGAAAGAGTGATGTCACAGAACCGCAGGAAGAAGAAGAGGCGGAACCCGCACCGGAGGATGAAGCGGTTGTTATTATAGGCCGGAAGAGAAAGTATCCTCCTGGTACGGAACCGTATCTCAAGGAAAAAGCACGGATTGAGGCTGTGAAGAAGGCACTGAGATTGGGTTCTATCAAAGAAGTCCTCGCGGATGGCACACCTATCAATTCAGGCGAACCCCCGGAGGGCTTTCAGCCTCTCTCTGCGATAGATGAGAATTCATGGACGGTTGAGATGATCGCAGAGAGGACATTCTTCGATCTGGTCGGGCTGAAACCCTATCAGATACCTCTTGCTACAGCACGCTACCGGAGCGCGACCACCAAAAAGGGCCGCCCAAAGAAGTCAGAGGTTGCTCCAGAACAACCACCTTCACCGTCACCAGCACCACCAGCACCACCACCCCCTCCTCTCCCTCCTCCTCCCCAACAGATGTTCCAGTTAGGCCCAATTTTCCAACCTGGCCCCGAAGGCCTTGTGGAACTTGCGATCGAGCCTGAGACCAGACCCGAACCCCCAAGCAAGCCAGCCAAAAGAGTCCATAAACGAAGAAAAACCGACAATAATGATAGCATGCCAGTCAGCGAAGGAGCTATGGAATCTGGGGTCGCGACTACGGTAGAACAACCAATCAATCTAAATGGTACTGCTGCGCCTATCGTTGAAGCACCGCCCCCCCAAAAGAAGTCTCGGGCTAGGAAACTGAAGGAACCTGCTGTCGCTGGAACTGAACCTAATGGAGTTGCAACCAAACCGACTCCTAAACGCAAGGCCAACAACAAGGACACTCCTCTAAAACTCTCACCTTCGAAGAAAGCTAAGATAGCTCGCCACGGTGTAGCCGCTGAACCGGTTGGTCAACCTGAAGTGGTAGTTGCAATGGAAGTCGACACCCTTCCTAGCATTCAGGCTCCGAAAGATATCCCACAGGCCATGCCCGCCCAGACCAAAAGTAGCATACACGGCGACCCGGTTGAAAATCTCGATGCCACATCTACAGACATAACAGCACCAAAGAATCCTATCCCCCCACTGGCTCAGGCTACTCTCGTCCCAATTTTGGTAGATCTTACTTCTACAGTAGATGGTGACCAGGAGCCAGATTCAAGAAATCCAAAACCTGATCGAGAACCAATACCAAGGACATCACAGGCAAGCCCAGAAGTCTCTGAGTCCCAGCTACAACGTATGGAAATTCATACTGAATCCCCAGCCAAAGAAAGATCAAATGATGATATCAGGAAGGATGATGTACCTCGGAGGGGGCATTCCCCTGTTGTGATTGACCTTGAAGCTGCCCAACCTGGTCCGAATAACGATATTTCTCAGGTTGAAGAACCGACATCATCTGCTATCAATGCGCTTCCGACTGCCCCGGAAGCCCCTAAGCTCCAGCCATTTACAGGTGAAGATGGTATCCGACTGGAGTTAGTTCCGGCCGCAGTTCGCAAAAACAGGAGTATTGGCGGTGTCCTCAAGGCTAACCGGCGCCGGCTCCTGATGGACCTACTTGCATCCGCTGGGGGTGCGATTTCAGTCAATGCTGGGTATCGTAGATTTGTCGAATACATTAGGGAACATACTGATCAAACATCGAAAATGGACCGCAAGACCTTTAATAGTATTATCGAAGATACGAACCGCGATGGGAAGCTATTCGCTATCGGGGTCTTCAAGAGTGCAAGGAGGATAGGAACCATCATTGCGACTACAGATGCAACCTTTCAAGACGAAAAGGTTCAACAAGCTAAGAAGACAATACTTGAAGAACTCGACAAACCTTTTGCTTGGAAGCAAAATGCCTCCAAAGGAATAGTGCCGAAAACAGTTGTCGTTCCAATTGAACGTATCGACTTTCAAAGATATTCTTATGCCAGCAAGGCAGCTGCTCTCGGAAACAGCAGTACTAGGCGTCGGCTGGATGATGAGAAAATGTCTACGCTTGCACGACTTCAGGCTATCACCGAAAGTGAGAAGAAAGAGAAAGCTGCTATGAAAGGCAAAAAACGAACTACCAAGAAATCCCAACCTATTACAATTCGAACACGTTCGAAAACCAATATTGCTCGTTCATCGCTCCAATCCGATGTTGGTAGTGACACTGAAGGATTTGGTAGTGGCGATGAGCACGTCCGGAGAGCCAGACGAAGCAAACAGATTCTTGACGAGGATTCCGATCCTGATGTCCCCGAGGGCACATTACATAGATGGCAAGTTCCTCATGCCGATCTTAATATGTACCCTAAACACACGACCAACTTCCCTCCGTATACTATACCGGAAGCTGGAAACTTTGGTTCTGGAAGTTTGGGAGCCTATGAGGACTACGCTGCGGCATCGGCCGCAAGGAATGAGCATGAGGCAAGATATGGCAAGTTGGATGCTCATGAATACGAATTAATTCGCCCAAGGAGACGACAACAGGCTGGTGGAAGGGCTGCAAAGCCTCTGGTCAGACCTATGATGACCAACGAACGGGAAATAAACCCGGACCTCGAACCGCTTGTTGCTCCGATAGAACCGAAGAAACGAACCAGGAAGCCCAGAGAGCTCAGGTCAGCTACGGAACCAAGGGCTACGAGAGAAAGAAAGCCAAAACGTAGGTTGCGTAGCCTTGATTGTGATAGATTTCACACTAACTATTTCCCTACAGCGAAAGCGATAAGAATATCCCGTCCAAAAGATGTACCACGCATAAGAACGACTTTGGAGGAAGACGAAACGCTTACATTAGCAGTCATCATTATCCGTACGCTCTTCGGTGGCTATGTCCGAAGTATCAAATGGGATCTTGTTACGAAAGCACTTCCGTCATACGACAGATGGTCTATACAATCACATTGGCCGAGAGTTCGAGCAAAAATGAAAGACGAAATCCCGCAGTACCAGTCCGAGTTTGAAGAGCAATACCTCAGATACTTCTATAAAGGGAAGCTTCCATTCTTTGATAAGGCTCGTGGGGACGACTTTGATTTGCTGTGGCACGTGAATTGGCTAAGGCCGTTTGTGAAGAATATACGCCCTGTTACTGAACGCCGGGTTCTACCTGATACAAGAGCTGGCTTGGAGGCTATGTACGAGGTCTCATGCGCACCATTGGACTGGAGAAGAGATTTCTTTAACTACATGACTACGATGTCGTGGAAGGAACATCAATTAAAGAATCACTCGAGTTCGACGACCAAGGTGGAAGAAACTGATACAACGGTCCCCGAAAAGCGACGGTCCGTAGAGAGGGTGAAATACGCTTGGAGATCAATTTTCATCACCGAAGACAACAAATACGACGATCAAAAGGCAAGAGAATTGATGAAGGTTTACCCGCAAGGTGTGAGTGCGGCCGCTCTTACGGAACTACACAAAGTGGATCGGTTCATTATAAGAAGCCGAAAAGGGGGCAGATATGGAACTGCGACGGCACAGGCGAGGGTTTTGCAGCCTTGGAGGACTACGTTTTCGACGCAGGCCTTTGAGGAGGCGCAGAGTTTTCATGAGAATGTGATTGGAGGCCTGGGGGAGAAAGAGGAGTGTAAGTTGGTGGCTACGTCGTTGACGACTGGGACGATGGCATGGTTGCTGGATCGGGTGGTTAGAGGCGAGGTAAGGCACTATCAATCATCTTGTGTTGGATCTCATAAACGCGGGCTTAGATGCTAACTTGACGTTTCAAAAAATTGTTTTAGATCGATTTATATACGAAAGATTACAAGACTACCAGTCGTGGGTTAGCCGGGAGCTTGGTCACTCGAGCTATTAACCCCGTTCTCTTCCACTTCGACATCTTCGTAGCCAAAAAAGAGAATCATATGATTGAACGACCTGTTCTAGAGCCGGCCGGTATACTCGATCAGGTGCCGCAAGGCTCCATGAAGGACGTGGCATTCCCGCCGTTTATATGGCAAAATATGCACGATGAGGTGATTGGGTACATGTGGAAGAGGGTTGTGGAGTGTGTGTTGGCAGTTGTGGTTGCGAAACCTGGTGTTACAACGATGGGCGTGGTGAAGGCGCTACAGGGTGTTGTTAATACGAGGGATGTGGTTAATGCGGCCAGATGGTTGCAGCAGAGGGGCGGTATAGTTGAGAAGGTTGAAGGGAGGTATTGGGGTGGGAAGGAATATCTGTGGTGTGGGATATGAAGGAGGCGGTTGCTTCTTTCTATGGTCATGAAATAATGTTTTTCTTTGTTACGGATGTTAACGGCATTATGGGATAAAAGCATATAAAGTGGATTGATGTTTTTCAGGCGTCGAAGGTTTATGGATTACTGAACATACATAGAGACGGATTCTTACCAGCTTTTAATAAGGAAGTTTCCAATTTTTTTAGCTCAAGCGCTTGTGGCGAAGCGCCAATACTTAACAGGACAAGTTTGGGAACAGCAGACATCTGAATGTTGGCATCTGGTGTTAGATATACCGGAGGACATCAGCTAAACATAACATGGGCTTTGGTGAGATATTTTTATTTGATGCGCATACGTGGGCATTGTAATACTGAGCCTCGTCCGCACAGCTATCCTTTTGGATTTATTTTCTAATCCTCTTGGATAAGGAATGGCGAGAATTCGAAATCGACAACTATCAAAATCTTGAAAAACAATTACATACCGACATCAAATGATTCAAACCTTTCCCAAACGCCGCCAGCAGTTCTGGCAGGCTGTTTTCTACTCTATATTTCTCACAAACCACCTTACATCTGCAGGAGCACTCCAAGATACCCCAGCAATGTACAGAGACCAAGCCCAAACGGTAGTCTGGCACGGAAACCTCATCGCCATCGAACATAACCCGGACCTTCAATACCTCGACAGCGCAGCAAGTACCTATCCCGAATTTTGGGGAGGGTTCTGTCTTTACGACGGTGCCCCGCTGGATTCATCCGGAAGACACGAACCCGTCGGTGTCCGCGAGATTACGAACCCAAAACTCATCTGGGAGATTAATAATAAACCAAAGGATCAGTATGATCCCCGACGGTGGCGGGATGAAATAAAATGTCTTCCTGATCACGATAATGATAAGAGTACGGCTGGATCGATGTGGGGGTTTATCGGATCCGAGGGCAAAGAAGGAGAATTGATAAATTACAATCCCTTCGGAGTAGCACTCCACGATTACGGACTAGGACAACTTCAAAATATGCGTACGAAACGATGTCTAGCGATAGTCGCGGACAGGGACGCCGACGAATCAGCAAATATCGAAACGATAAAACACGCCATACGATCCGAAGAATGCGATTACTCCGGTCGAGATCCTACACAACTCTGGATATTCTATTTCACGGCAAGAGATCAACCGTTCGGTCCTTTTGTTCCAGCGATGTATACCGGTGCATGTTGGGGACCTAATGAGTACGACGAGGGGAAGAATGTTACGACGGTTAGAGCTGTTCCCGGAGCGGTTTATCAGGAGTATACTGTACCTGAACATTTGAGACTTGTGGATTCGAAGTATGTAGGGTTATCGACGTTTGATAGGGATGATGGTGGTGGGATTAGTCCTGCTGTTAAGTGTACGACACAGAAATGGTTCTTCAATCCACCGTTTGAAGATGGTCCACCGACGGAGTTTAGGGATAATTCGGAGCCGCCGTATACGAATGTGCCGCCGGTGAAGGCCGGCCTTCCGCCTTGATGGAGGGTGCCATGTAAAGGTTTTTTATTCACTGGAATAGTAGGTTTTCTTCCAGCCTCGAGGATATATTTTCTTTTCCTTTCATGTTTCTTTGTGGTTCCGAGCTTTTTTCCTGGAGCAACTATAGTTCTTAGAACCTGCGGACGTTTACGTGCACATACTAGCTAGAGGGCCGGGCCTTGCGCCTTCTTGGGATCTCCACCATTGGAATACGTACGTATATACCTAGGACTAGTAGCTGAAGTATACACAATTTATAACTGCAATAATTACCGAGCCATATAATTATAGATTCCACATATCGTATGAGGGCTCGAGGTGTTTATCCATCCCAATCCACAGAACCCATTTTTTCAATAGCTTGGAACGCACGAGCGAATAATATAGTAATCATCTACATTGCTATGGAAAATGGACGCATAATTAACTAGACTTGGTTGGTCTCTTTAATGAGATAATTGTTCCAGGTATTTTTGGAACCTTTGTTGGATTTCTTGCGTTGCATGGATTGATGGGACGAGAGCCCCGATTGGGACCGGGGCGCCGGGAACGAACGATGCTTTATTCCGAAGACGAGACTAAGCTATGGGTCTTGTCCAGCCTGGCTTGTTACAAATCGCAACCAGGCGCTGTAAACATCGAATAGTCACCGACCTGGTTCGAGGGATATCGTAAATGATCAATCAGATCAGATCATTGAACGAGCGACTTGCGTCGTTTTTTTGCCACGGTAGACGGTTTGCCGCCCAACCAACAGAACAACGGTCGTCGTAACAACTGGACTCCGGCCCCAAGTGAATAAGAGTTATACTTTACTCTGCACCTACCCTCGACCTGACACCCCCCCCCAAGCAATAGTAGTTCATATCCCATCTCACCCCGTCGGTATACCTAAACAACATCACCCAGTCTATCGGGGGCATAACTGCCTCAACACCGTCACCGAATCATCATCACCACCAAAACCATCACAACCACCGCCATGGCAACCGCTAAGAAATACAATAGAAGCTCACCGGGAGTCCGCCGTATACGTCCGTTGCCCCCTCCCTCTCCATTCCCATACTTCTACTTACTAACATAACCTTCCGTCCAATACAGTCAAAGAAGCCCAAGAAATCGCCAACTCCCCATCCCGCGACTTCACAGCCCACCCGCTAGATCACGACCTCTTCGAATGGCACTTCACACTCCGAGGGCCTCCGGCGCCCTCACCATTCGACGGTGGATTCTATCACGGACGCATTATCTTATCCCCCAATTATCCGATGCGACCGCCGATGTTTAGGCTTTTGACCCCATCGGGACGGTTTGAAGTCAATAGAGATATTTGTTTGAGCATCTCCGGGTTCCACGAGGAGACTTGGCAGCCGAGCTGGAGTATTCGGTTGGCGTTGAGTATGTTCTCTCTTTCCCCATATACATTCCTGCTGATATCATGACAATGCTGATATGGGGGTGTATAGTTGCTTTGAGAGCACACATGGACGCCGACCCACAGGGCCAAGTCGGTGGTCTCGCCTGTAACGACGAAATACGCAAAGATTTGGCAGCAAAGTCAAGGGATTTTAAGTGTTCAGAATGCGGCGGAGGTGGTGAAGAAGAGGAGATGATGATACCGGAGGATGGAGAAGGCGGTAGCTCAGAACCTGAGGTTCCACCGGAATTACGCTTTGGGTATAAAGATGAGATGAAGCCGAGTAACGATGCTGAGAAGAAGGAGGAAGGAGAAGGAGCCACAACATCGTCGTCTGTGGTACCTTCGGAACAGTCGGTGCCTCAATCATCCCCACCGGAAGGAGCACCGGTACCCCCACAGCAACCACAACAACAGCAGCAACAAACAGCCGTACAGCAAAGACCACCTGCTCAGCGAGATGACCAGCAAGAACCAGCGATGTTTATACCCTTTGGCCATGGGCAGCAACAGCCACAGCAGCAAGCACTCGCGGGAGGTCCGGGAAATATCCCTGCACCGGTCATCGGTGGCGCCGTACCCATGCAACTGGCCAACGCTACAAACGAAGATCGTACGAACGGATATATCGATCTAGCGATCGGAGCGCTCTTGGCCATTCTGATTGCCTTGGTTATCAAGAAGATGTAAGAGAGAATGCTTATTATTCGATTTCGGGAAGCGTGTAGGACTATTTTGGCCATGGCGGAGACGGACGGGTTGGGTTTTAGCTGGGAACGGGGGGTAGGGGGAGTTGTTTGACTTTCTTCGTTTCTTTCTTAGTATTATTATGGGGGAGTTCGGGAGTTCTTCATTGCTGTTTTATTTCAAAGGGTCCACCTACGCCGGTCTTTGTACCTACTTGGATTGTCACTTAAGTAACTACCTAGGTAGCTGTAGCTTGATAGATGTGAATATTAAAGAGACTACCATGCACTTGCTAAAGGTTCACTTGCTAAACATTAAAACGGTCGCTGTGACAGGGAGCTATGCTACAGTGCACCGCTAAGTTGACATCCGAAGCAAGAAGGAAAAAAGGAGGAAGAAAGAGAACAAGAGGAAAGGATCCGAAGCGCCCCCAGAACTATAGCTATGTCAACCGCCGGAATATAAAAATACAAATGTGTCTACAACCTTTAGGGTATATGAAATGCCCCGATAATTCCTGTCATCTCTCATCAATGATTAGAACCCATTACGGAATTAAATGTCCTTCTCTTCTTTTTCTTCCCTTCCGGGAAGTTTTCTTGTTCAAGCTTTTTTTATATTTTTATTTTATATTTTTATTTTTATTTTTATTTCTATTTCTATTTTTTTTTTAATTTTTAATTTTTTTACCATCCTTCGCTCCAGGTATCAACTTCCTTCCGATTCAAGGAGTTTACAGTAGAGACCCTAGGAGCACTCCTAGAGCTCTCGCCATTTTTCTTTTTGGTATCGAACTCAGTTTCGTCCGAGGAGGTATCATAGTCGTCGGCTTCATCTTCCTCTTCGCTTAATTCGTCCCTACTCATGACCTGTTTCTTCTTCTTTAAGTCCTGCATCCACATGGTCATCTCCTTGTTATGCATTGCCACCTTGGGGGAATACCGCGATCCTCCGAGGCCGTGACTGAATTCCTCTTCTCTGGCTCCTAGTATCCTGGCTACTTTGCTGGAACCTAGCATTTCCCCGGGACTAGGGAAGCCGGTGATTGCCTGTCGTGTCCAAGGTGTAGCTCTGGATCCCGCATATCCGTTTGTTCCAACAGCAGTTTCCTCGATTTCATCACCACCCCATCCGGCTCTTCTCATCCTCTCCTGTTCCGCAGCTGCCTCCCGTCTCCTCCTATCTTGCATCTCTCTCTGAGCGTCTTTCCATCGTTGACTGGTTTCCCATACCCATCCATCACCAATCGAGTTTCTGACGGGTACAAACCACAAAACCGGCTGGGGACCAAAAACTTGGACGAAATTACTTTTCCAACCTAGGTCGAACGCATTCGGCATCTCTCTCGAAGTTTCCTCGATCAGGTATTCATTATATCGTTCCCTTTCCCTCATTTCCAATGCATTTGGTCCCATAACTCCATTGCCACCACCTCCACCTCCACCGACAAGATTTGCACCCCATGGAATGGTTCGTTTTTTGAGCGGAGCGAGATATCTAGTCTTCTCCATACTTTCAATCGTAGTTTCCCCTTTAAACACCAAGTAAAAATGATACCCGGAAAACCCGGAGATCACGATACCGATTACACCACTAATAACCGCGAGTAAGATCCAATTGACAGGCATGTATTGTTCCGCAAACCCGGAATCCTTGAAGATTACATCCCAGATCCAAATACTCGATACGGCGCAGCAGAATATACAGAATACGGATAGGTAGAAGGTGAATAAGACGAATGGTTTGTAGTTTGTGATTCCCAGACAGTTAGCTAGCCAGGGGCAATGGTGGTCCATTTTTAGGACGCAGGTGTTGCAGGTCGAACAGTGGTGGGTGCGGTCGGGTTTTCGGCATTGACATTTTTTGCAGAAGCGTTCCTCGCCGGATGCTTTGACGGTAATGGAAGATTGGGAGTGAGTTGGGAGGGTGGAGTATTTGGATTTCTTGATATAATTATAACTCGTTAGCTATGGATTGTACCCACGGTGATGATGGTGAGATGTATTCACCTGCTCCAAAGGAGTACCAGGGCTGGAGAACGTAGCTACGGTATAGCTCCAGCTAAGCATCCAATACAACCAAATACCCACGAAAGCCAAAAAATGGCCCCGAGGGCCTCCTATGGACTTCCATGAGATGCTATAAGCTTCAACCCATACCGCCCATGCCGTGGCGCCATAGACGATGGCAAGAGGGAAGTAGGTTATGCAGTTGCAGAAGAGGTTATCGAGACGTCGGAGAAGACGGGGACGGCGACTGGGATATTTCGGAGGCCCACCGGATGGACGGGAACGGGAGGAGTCGTTTGAGCTCGAGGAGGAGGGACGGGAGGAGTTGACGGGTTGATAGGAGGGCATGGTTGGGATGTTTGTTGGTGTTGTTGCCGTCGACGACGACGTTGACGGTGGTTAGGAGGCTCTGGAGAGGCTCTTTGGGGAAGGTTGGCTGGTTGACACGGGTTGGCGCTGGGGTGCGCGGGCAGCGGAATGTGTTGGGAGTTGCTGGCTGGACATGCACCCATCGATCAATCCAATATGCGGTCCTGCAGCATGTCTGTAAGTACTTACTTACTATGCGGGTAAGGAGTATCCCCAACCCCCCTGACTTGCCGTCCGACCGGTTTGCTGACTGAAGTAATAGAACAAAGCTGATATAATAATAATTCGAGCTGATTATCAAAGCGCACTGCACCTCAGTCGGTCTTCGAAACGGTCCCTTAAAAAAACGCCACCACGGCAGAATGGCATATGCAGTTTGGCTACTCTGACCGTTGCTGTTTTAGCTCCGTCTCTGCTGTCTATGATGGGGGTGTGGTATGTCTCGGAAACAGGCATATGCCCATCTCACCCGTAATGCATATCGTATGATCGAATTCGACATATCTGTCAGTCTATTCAGCTTGATACGAACGTTTATTGTCAAGTGTTAAAACAGACAGACCGGCCGAACGACCGACGGAGAGAACCAGCTTCCTCGGGACCAAGGCCTTGGCGGACAAGGCCCGGAACCGTTCGAGGAAAACGAACCCGGCTAGCTGGGACTTCAAGCCTGATGACGTTGACAGTGGGTTCAAGGTTCAAGGCTCATTGTTCAGCCTTTGGTCGAAAGATCCTCCCCCTCCTTGCTTGTCTTGTCTTTACAAATATAGAAACAATGGTTAACGTAACCAAACCGTTCACCACTCCCAAGCCCTAACTATCGTCCAAGGATGCCCAGCCCCGCAGAGTTTTTCTTCATCGGCAGGAATACTTTGACCGACCTGACGGCTTAGAATTCAGGCGGTACTGTGTATACAATGGTGTGCCAGCCAGGAAAAAAAACAAAAAGGAAACCAAGTCGGCGTGATAGTGATAGTGCTGTGATAGTTAGTGTGTACTATTCGACGGAAGAAGAAGAGGAGGGACAAGCCTTATAAGGAATTCGGCCTGCTTCTTCTTCTCTCCAACATCGTTCAACCTCAGATTCAACTTCAAAATCCAAACCCAACTTCGACATAATTGCATTTTTGAATTCACACCTGCATGATATCTACATACGTCTGCATTTATCTTTGAACGGAGGCGCCGCCTGGAGCAAGCTTAGCACTCTGCAGGAAAAGCGAGAGCAAATCTGAAACACCTCTGCTTCTTTTGTTTTCTTCAGCCCTCCGCTTAATTAATATACCCTATACAAATATATCTCTCTATCGATGTACTACATACGTTATTAACGATTAGCTTCTTTCCGCGGACAATTCTCCTAACTTATCTCCGGAATTCGAACCAACCATATCTAGTCTATAATCAACTGCAAGGGCTTGGGGAGGACTGCCACCGACAATTCTCATCCTTCATCTCTCATCCCTCATCATATCTCTCTCCTTTGCTGCCAATATCAAGCCATCGACGCTTGTTTGTGCTTGGTCGTTTGGACGTTCCTCCTGACTCTGATACCCACGGGAGCACCGCATACCCGCCCGCTTCTCCCAGTCAAACTTCGTCTGCTCATTCCCCATTCCAACATCCTCATCTCGCGACACTGTCACAAATCTACTAAAAGTAGTCCTATTGTGGAAATCCCCGTGATTCAAAAGAAAAGGAAACGAAACAACCCAACGGCCGATTTTTTATGGTTTTGGCGTTCGCTCGCAAATTTGCATGATCGCTGGCTGCAAATCTGTGACCCTCCAATAGCAAACAATGGCCGCTTACGACTACTACAACCCTGCGACCCGTACGCAAAACGAGACCCCCCTTTCCGCCACGGCTGTATCTCCACCCACTGTCTCAAATCCCTCCCCGTACCGCAACAATGAATCCCCTTACAACCCTTCCCTTGAAGATGTCCGCACAACCTACAAACCTTCCGAGGAGCCATACTCATCTCAGGAAGACACTTCATACCACGGAGCATACGACACCCATCGAACCTATAGCGAAAACATCCCTCTATCGGAACACCCTCAGCACATGGCTGGTGCCTCACACATGCCGGCCTACCACACAAACAACGGCTCCTTACCACAGCCGGTTCCTCCGATGCGCGAAAAACAAAATGGGTTCTGGGCGAGAAAACGACATAGGACGATCCCTTTCTTCTGCTATACCGTCTCCTTGATCCAGGTCGCCGTCTTCATCGCTGAAATCGTCAAAAATGCCCAACTTACAGGCTCACCGATCCAAACCAAACCGAATTTCAACCCGATGATCGGCCCCTCACCGTGGGTCATGATCAACATGGGTGCCAGATTCGTTCCCTGTATGAAGGACACCCTCACCGTCGGATCCAGCGTTGCGCAGCCATGGGCCTGCCCGAACGCGACGACGGCTACTATTTCTACGAAAGACGGGACCGTATGTTCAATCCAACAACTTTGTGGGTTCTCGGACTTCACGACTCCGGACCAATGGTTTCGATTCATCGTACCCATGTTCATGCACGCCGGTCTCATTCACATCGCATTCAACCTTTTGATCCAACTACGCCTTGGAACGGATATGGAACGGGAAATTGGGATCATCAGGTTCGCAATTGTATACATCGCCTCTGGTATATTCGGGTTCGTTTTGGGTGGCAACTTTGCACCACAGGGTTTGGCTAGCACCGGTGCTTCCGGGGCTCTGTTTGGTATACTGGCGTTGGTTCTTCTCGACCTCTTCTACACGTGGAAACAACGCGAATCGCCGGTTAAAGATTTGATCTTCCTCATCATCGACTTTGCGATCTCCTTTGTTCTTGGTTTACTCCCCGGTGTCGACAATTTTGCACACATTGGTGGTTTCTTGATGGGTATCGCCTTGGGCCTTGCGTTCATGAGGTCTCCGCCTGCATTACAATCCAAAATTGGAAAAGGAGACGCCTACAACTCGATGTCATCGGCGGCGATTCAAAACCAGGGGCTGAGAAGATTATTCCGAGACCCCGTTGGGTTCTTTAGGGGGCGAAACCCATTCTGGTGGGTCTGGTGGTTGATCCGTGCGGGTATGCTGGCTTTGGCCGTTATTGCCTTTGTCCTGCTGTTGAGGAACTTTTACATCTTCAATGGGGAGTGCAAATGGTGTCGGTATTTTACTTGTTTGGTAAGTCTCTTATATATCCTTCGGACCAGCGGATATATTCCCTAGTAACTCTTGCTGACATGAGTCCTAGCCTGTATCGAATTGGTGTGATATTGGAAACCTTCAGAGGGTAGAAGAGACACCCGCGCGAATGTTTAGATTCTAGGCGCTTCCATTCTGTTTCCTTCCTTTTTTTTTTTCCATTGCTCATTACTCACAAAAGCGATAATGGCGGATATGACCTTTCCTTTCTGTGCCTCATAGCACGTTGCATTCCTACATCGTTGGGTCAACTAATTAAATGAGAGGGGATGTTGGTCTTTATAAAAGGGATGTTATCATCTTTTTTAAAACACACTTTTTGCATCTACATTTACAGTTATATGGCGGCGTATGGTTGTTTTTGGTCTTTTTCTCTATTGTTCCATTGATATCTATTCGTCTTGGGTTTTCTTATTGTTTCATCTCTCTTTTTCTTTTGCTCACCTGCAATTGTTTGTTCTTGTTGAAGGGCCAGGCTTTCAAGGCCCTTTTCATTCATATCATGGAGGTCAATTTCGATGGCTGGGTGGAATTTAATCGGGCCTTTGAACCCTCGATTCTATCACATTACTCTGTATCACAAGTAGATGGCTTTTTTTGGCGGTCGTATGTACATGTAGGCAGGCATCACCGAAGTCCTGATCCAAACATTAGTCTCCCCGGTCCTACAGAATCTGAAGATCAGGCACCCAACAGATTCCATATCTTACATATCATCGTTGTATAATCGGTCTCCCCAACTAATCAGTAAAACCAAACCCCGGTAAACTCCGTAACACCGACAGAGATAAAAATTTCCGAACTTGAAAGAAGAAGGAAAGCGGAGACTTCGAATGTCGTATCGTATATAAAACCCAGGTCCTCGATATGGTACGTATATCGATTTACTTCTTCGATACTTGATCCGATGCTACGGTCACAGCGGTCAGTGGCTGTCCACCTTCTGCTTCCATTTGTTCTAATAATTTCGCTTTTTTATATTCTTGCACTCGGCGTTTTTTGAAGTATTCGACCTATTCCGGCCATAATTAGTCATTTCCCCGTATGTAATAAATAAGATTAAGATGCGTACCCAGCTGCTAGCGCAATCCCTCTCGAATAACTTAAGTTGACTACCACACTGTTTATTCGCAAGATCGGAATCCTTGATGCTATCGAGGATGTCATGCTTGTCGAGGCAGGTGAAGAATAAATCACGGGATTCCCAGCATTTGGCACGTTCGGATCGGTCTGGTGCTGTGGTTTTGGGTGCAGGGGAGGTGGAGGAGAAGCCGAGGTACGAGAGGAGGCCCATTGTTGTGGATTTGGTGGGTGGTGGCGAGGTGGTGGAAGATTTTGCGGCAGGATGGATTGCAGTTGAAAAGCCGGTTTCCGAAGTTTCGTTTTGAGGTTGCACAGAAAGTTTGGTAAGTGGTGACAACGCAAGTTTTAGTCTACCATTCGACGATTACGATAAACTCCCCTCCAACAACTACGGGGGGAGTTAATATAGACATACGATCAACTTTACAAGCCGCGGGGCAAAACAAAAGAAGAAGGAAATGAATATAAAATAACGAAACAAAACCCCGTACTATCGATATATCACATAGTATTAATTGCACTACCATATTTTGAACGCTACGGGTTCGAAGGGTTGTGGTATTTTTCTGGAACACATGGACATGTGCAGTTGCATATTACGTATTTACCTTTCAAACGTTCGATCCTAAAATTGTGCCCAGTGCATCCTGAATCAGACCGTTTTACCATACCAAGGCCTTTTGTTTCAGAGGGGTCTTGATCTACAACAAAGCGGGGGACAAGTAAATACAAAGGTGCCTAATTGTACATCCTTTTGATGTTTCTCTGCAGGTTTCCTGTTGCCTGTAGTTGTGCCGGCCGGTGGCACGGCAAGGAGCACTTCAGGATCGGATACAGTATATCACATTTTTTTTGTTACGGTCAGCCTTGTATGCCGTCATGATCTATGCCGAATGTCAAAGAGGGGAATTGGCAATATATATCTCGGTGCGTGTTTACATCGGGCACACAAGAGCAATCACGAGCCATTCCTTACACTATTGTGGTACCCTTTCCCTAACCCTTTAAATTTTGTCAATCATATCTCCTTATAAATCTTATCGATTTCGTCAAAAAGACTTGGAAGGATAACTCAAGATGGCAGAAGAAGATCCAGAACTAGTGGTCGAGTACGTCCTTGGTGAAATACAGGAAGAAGGGAAGAAACTCCGCGATGAAATAGAGCAACTGGAGCTGGATCCTAAATGGGCGCAAACTTCAGCCACTACAGATGACGGACGGGCTCCCATAACGAGTTCCGGTCAGCTTTCAAGAATATTTGACGATATCCTCGAACGCACGCATATTATATTTGGTTACATAGCATTCTTGACAACCTACCCAGAAGAAAGTCGAAAGCCACGTGCGATTTCAGTCTACAAGAAAATAGCTGCGGTGGTAGAAGAATCGATTACTCGAGCTTTAGAGATGTGTTATCGATTCCATGCCTCAGAAACGAGCTATACCCCGGTTATAGTCCAGGCCTGGAGCGAAAACGACATTGGCCTTCGTTGTCCTGAATGTAAAGCTCCCTACTCGCGGCCATACGAGGAACCACCGTACCTTGGCTATCCGTTGATATACAAAGTACATTTAGCGTGTGATTGCCACGATTCATCCGAGCCACGATATTATCAAACGATATTCCCGGACATTATCCACCCTCTAACACTAAAGGGAATTCCTATCGCACTAGAGAGACATACCGATAAGAGCTCGTATTGGATTACCCTCGGGGAAGAGTTCGCTACCGGATACTTTCGACCGAGCATACCCTCGGGCGAGAAGAATTCGAAGTCAAAAGGTGAAGAGGTTGACTCATTAGCGGAAATCTTTTCACGGCTCGATATCGATGAGCCGATGAAGTTTAAAAAAACCCATGTCCTTCAAGCTCTATCCAAAAAGATTCAAACACAAATCGATATTCTGGGTCATCTGAGGAAAATTGTGCATATCTTTGACAAGGAGCTTCCTGTTTTCTCCTGGTACAACAATCGGTCAGAAGATGAGCTAGACTTCACCTTCAGTTCTGGCAACCAAAAGTGGAAGAAAAAGTGGATTTGCAAAGAAATCACACCAGGACGGCCGGCGAGGAATCTATTCGAAACCAGAACTACATATGCGAATAGCTATCAAACCGGTGGTATCTTATGGACAGGCAACCACCGCGACATTGTCGCAAACTTCAGCGGAACAAGTCATGAGGTCTCACTGATCCCGAAAGGCGGGAAGTGCAACGAACCCCACGGAGAACAGCCCAACATTAAAAGGCCCCTTTTCAGTTGTGAAGAACTAAAGGACCGAGGTAAAGAGCTATCGGGGTATTTGGAGGTTGGATATGAAGGTCACAAGAATCTTCGGTCCGACGGCAGAAATTTAAAAGACGTACTTGATTTGGAGCACTACCACGTGGAAAAGAAACTCATAGTGAGCTATCTTCACACTCATGGAATCTGGTACGCGAATCAGGAAAAGCTACGGAAAGCAAGGAGGACACCGGATCACGTACTAATACTCTACTTGTCCCAACAGCCATGTGAATGGTGTCAAAAGTTTATGCGATATGTCGCACGCGAGTTTAATTTGTGTATAGGATGGCTCGATACCCTTGGGCATGTCGATGATTCCTCGGTTTCGATGACTTATGACAGTTTTACTGTTTACGGCTTCGATTTTAATATTTTGTTTCCTTGGGAGCCTAGGATTCTACCAATTAATTTGGAGTTACGATAATAGAATGCTGCCATGTTCTACCGAATTTCGGTTTTAAATTTCTAATTTATATTTACAATTAACCACTTTTACATAATGTAAAGTTTGTGCGTCACAGTCTCGTAACCCGCGCTCCAATTTGCGAAGTTTTCGCGTCCGACGTTAGATTTGTGAAAAAATTCTAAAGTGCGCTTTAAGTTTGGCATGAGTCCCCATCGATTCACCATATGAATTAAATAAATAACCATGACCTGCTAGTTACCCTTTAGAACTTCAGACCCTCCTCTAGCACGTATTGTGATGTGCTTGAGTATATATGTTTGTGGATTGGGTTTGTTGCATTTTTCTACATCACAGTGCTGGCTTGTGACACCCGGGTACTCGAATGAGGGAATTAAGAGGTCGGTCTCGATATTTCGGAGTTTATTTCATCCGGGAGGAGCCAAATTCAACTTTTTTTGCCTTCGGCACGGCGATTTGGCATATTATGCATTGTAATGGTCAGCTGGCTTGCGCCCTTAAAAGTTTCAGGAACCCGGGTGAATTCACAGATTAGATATTAGGAGTAATAGAAACCGCTCAGCCTTGTGCGGGGTGGGATGGGCAGTGATATCGCAGGACGGTGGGAGGTTGAAGATATAAAAGCTAGCACATGGCTGCAGAATACAATATATGAACTACAACCAGTCTTTGGCCATAACCATCTAGATAAGGCCGAAGCGTAAGATATCTACTTGTAGATATCTCCTCTCTATATTTTATCCTAGGCGCTTTAAATTCCGTATACCAAAAAACGATAACATGTCGACACCGTTATCAATAATCGAGGTAACAGAGTCCGCCCTGGAATCTCTGTTAAAAGATGGGAACAAAATCATCGCATGGATTGCAAAAAATATTGGAGTTAAAACGGATAAACCCACTTTACTTACAAGACTTGAGGAGCTTCTGGAATTCAGCGACAGCGTGTTCTTTTGGATAGAACTTATAGACACCTTGAAGAACCGTTACATTACCAAATTTGGCAACCTAACGGGCTCTCCGGAACACCCACGAGCGCTAAGGATGTGGAAGAGTGTAGCTAAGCTTGGGCAGATGTGGATCGTTAAGATGCTGGACGCTTGTTACAGTTATTATACATCGGGAAACCCATGCGAGCCGGTTTTGATCAGGGCTTGGAATGAAGCTGAGCTTCTTGTTCGGTGCCCTCGATGCGGATCGGACGATTCATGGGAATATACCAAACCGCCCTATGTTGGTTATCCTTTAGTTTACGAGCATACGTGTAAAGATTCTTCTGAAGCACGTCGCTATCAGGCGATATTCCCATATGTCATCCATCAGCTCACAACTTCCGGGGAACAACCTATTGGATATCAGCTACATCCTTCTGGGAAGTATTGGGTTACCGTGGGAGAAAATTTTCCGGCTTCATACTGGAAACTAGATCCAGAGTCCTCATTATTCAAGATGCATGAAAGTACAGAGAGGTTGGCAAAGTCATTATCGAGTCTTAACTTATCTACCGAAGGCCCGAACCCTAGTTCGCGCAATAGCCTTTTGGAATTCGACCGGATCGATATTATTCGTTCTCTGTCAGACACCGTGGAAAAGCGGATCGGGCACCTACACTCTTTTCAACAAATACTGGAAATATACGATGAGGATGAGACATTCGGCGCCATCACCTGGAATATAGCATCCTCGGTCCAAAGTAAAAGTTTTTATAGCAGGGGACGCATGCACGACTTGATGGAAGACGAATGGGTTTGCAAGGAAAAGCAAAAGGGGAAGCGGTGGGAAAAGACATTACTCCGTGCTAAAACAAAACCGAGTGAGCAGGTTCGAACAGCCGGCCTCGCTAGGAGGGGCAGGCCGTATAACGACCTGGTCACTTTTAGCGGAGCATCCTTCGAAGATGACTTGAAATACAAAACCAGTGAGATCCCCCTCACAGGCGACTCCCACTCTTACTTTAATACGCATCGACTCGAAAGATCTCCATACCCAGATGAGAATCTGAGGGACTGGGCAAAAGAATTATCAGAGATTCTAGAGATGAAATACGATGGTCACAATGTACTATCCTGGCCGAACAAGACCCTGAACGATGTCCACAATTATGAATGTAGTCATATAGAAAAGAAAGTCATTGTGTGGTACCTTATGATTCATGGAATATGGCGTCCGAAGGAAAAAGAAGGGACTATGCCGAAAGCAAAACACAAGCAGAATCATATATTGAGGTTTTATGGGTCTCAGAAACCCTGTAAATGGTGTGTAGAATTCCTTGAAAAGGTTACGAAACAGTTTTCAACATTCGGTTTATGTATAGGGTGGCATAATGTCCCCGAGGAAGAAAAGGCTAGGCGTCCCGCTCCTGCGGCACAAGGGGAGATCGGACGCCCTCTCACTGCAAAAGAGAGGGATAAGGGCAGATGTTCGGTCTCGTTAACTTATATTAATGTGTGCGGTCTCGGGGTTGATATCACCCGGCCTGCACTTCCCGTTGTATTAGCGCCGGAGTTGGCGTAATCGAGTTCGAAATTTCCAAGATTTTTAGTCCAATCTTGGGTTTATTCCTCGGGGTTGGGTTTATTCTCGAAATAAAACACTTGATAGCATGTTAATAGATACCACTGATTATAGCAATCGGTCTAGCAAGTATAGCCGCTAACTTTGAGGATTATATAACGTTCGAATTTATACCAGTGATGAGTTGATCATTGTTGTATTTTTTTAGTAGAACTTGAGAGTATCGATAGTTAGGTGAGGATTAGTCTAGAAGGCAAGGTGAGGATGCATTGCGGGATCCTAACATTGAATCTATTCTAATTCGACACTGAAAGCCTTTTTGATCGATGCACAATCTTAGTTCGATGCGATAACAAAGATTACGTAAATGTGAAAGTCAATCTTGTATCTTCATCCTGGAGGCCGTGGGCACTCAAGCCAATCGATGTGCTTAAAAGTTTCGAGAGTGCAGTGGCCTCCCAAATGTAGAAAATTAAGCACTTGGTTTAAATAAATCAATTCCAACCGATTGGTTCTGCACCAGAATCATCTCCCCAATCTAGCGAATCATTTATATCCCATTTCGAGTTTGGGATGTCAGTCCATTTCTCGCCTTCGTACAAGGTACCCCCAAAGTTTTTCAGCATCTCTCTTCTCTGTTGTTCGTAGTCGAATTCTTCGATTGCCTCAGCTCGCGTTTCCGGTCGTAGGAATACCAACGTAACCGGTGTAGAAGCCAAAATGGGAGGTTGGAAAGACTCTGGATCTTTCACTCGCTCCTCGTACTGCTTCATTACTTCCACCGGCCCGTCAAGAATCAATATTGCGTTTTTCGGGATGTCTGAGAGCGGGCCTTGGTTCAAGTAGATGCTTTCGTGAACCGGATGCCGGCCTGGAGAATTTGTGTGCCAGTAAACTCTTGCAGTGATAGTTGGGGTCGTGGAAACGACTTTCAGGCCCGATGGTCGATTCGGATACATATCCTCGTCTTCCTCGTCTTCGGAATCCAGGACCTCACAAGGGTCATATGCCGGTGCGTATTCTCGTATCGATTCCAATTCTATTTTTACGACGCCAACGGGACCTTGCGACTCCTCTAATCTCTCGATGAGATCGAATTCCAACAATCCTTCGCCTTTCTGCTTCCCAGAAGGCTTGAAGGAACTTTTACTATTTATGCCCATCAAATATTCGAAAAGCTCAAAATGGAAGCGGCAGGTCCGTCGAATCGCGTAGCAACCATCCCATAGGCACTTTAAGTCCGTTTTGATTACGACTGCCTCGTAATCATATTTCACATACTCTTCCGACGTCCGTTGATACTGCCATACCCGTTGAACCTCGACAGGGAGCAAATGTTTGATGGCGAGCCTCTGTTGATCGAAAAGATCAAATATGACGGGTGGATATGGCCTATCGATAGCCGATTTTGGGAAGGTGTGGTATCTCACGAGCCGGAGCTCAGGCGGTAACTGGCGAAGAAGACGAACATGGTTGTCGACGATGGGACTCATTGATGTTAACTCTTCTGTGTAATGTCGGCTTGCAAGGGAAGAGATCTGCTCTTGATATTTCTTCCTGACATCGTTGCGGATGAAGATGGCGACTTGGGAACAATGTCCGAATGCCTCAAGGAGCAAGTCCGTCCCAATCGATTGACCTTCTTCGACCCTAATATTCTGGCGGCGGATCTGTTGTCGAAGAGCCTCATCAACCCGCCAACGACTTGCAAGGATTTCGGCTCCGTCGTGGAGAGCACCGCATCCGTGATAGCTTACTGCGTAACCAAATGTTTCCGCGGCGGTATCCCCCCAGTGTTGGAATTCTTGCCTGGTCCACTCGAATCGGTGATCGTGGTGACGCATTGCGTATGTATGTGGCGCGCGGTAGTAGCGTCTACGAGAGACCTGTGGGTCGTCGTTTGGATCCCATACATATGGTTTTTCGCCGCGTCTCATGACGTCGGCTGATTCGAAGGGCATCTCGAAGAGGGAGTTGAAGTCCCGGTTTGGAGTGGTGACTATCCCAGGTTCATGTTAGCTTTGCAAATTGTTTAGGGAAACAAGGAATCCGCACCGATGAGAACTTTGGGGTTCATCCGCCCAAGAAGAGTTGGAGCGAAATTCGCGAGGGGGCCTGGATCTAAATGCTCGATAACTGAAAAAATTTAGCGTTTATTCGTGCAATAATATATTTACGATTGAAAGTTTATACCTTCGCAAGAAGTGATAGCATCGTACGGACCGATGCTCTGGAGCGAAATGTCCTCGAAGGAGCCTATATGTTGGATCTGTTAGCCTGGAATCAAAGGTTAGGCTATGTTATTCGAATACAAAGAAACCATGCCATGAACTAAGCTGATAGTTAGGTCCCTCCATCTATCATCTCCACCGTATTCGACAGTTGTGAATGCGGTTTCGATACCAGTAGAGATGAGGTCGTCGTCGATATCAACCCCACTCAAAAGGGACAAAGGAAGCTCGTCGTCACAGCTAAGCAATGTTTGGATCAATGGCGTATTGCCACCGCCTATATTTTATATTAGCACAAGTGTCTAAACTCTCTGAAACCTCAGACGAAAAGCCAAGAGCATACATCCGACTTCAAGAAGGGACTGAATCGGCCCTTCATAGTACTTGGACACTTCTTTCAGAAGGTCGAAAACTTTTACTCTTCTCTGGACGGAGAGGGGAGGGTTGAATTTGATAGATGGTGGGGTAGACGGAGGAGATGGGATCCCATAAGAAATACGAGATCCTCCATCAGAAGAAGCAGACCCGGATCCGCTGCCTGAGTTTATGATGCCCTCACTCCCACCACTTTTGGAGACCGGTGATTTGGTTAGCGAACAGAATCCCAAGAAGCTTGTTCGAACAACTGCACTTACAAGTTTCCGCTCATCCTCGAAAGCAATATGTCTGGAACACTAAACAGACGTGGGTTCGCCAAAAATGGGATGTTTGGATGACGACAAAAATAGGCTAAAATGTTTCAAGAGGTGAGCTTTAGATTGTTGTAATCGTGACGGGGATTGGTTATAGAAGGCACAATTGCTTGCAACACAGTGGAGCGTGTTCTTTGTAGTTCTATGATACACAAAATCCACAGAACGTGCCTTAACGAGCACGAACAATCCGGATCGTTATCAAAGTGCGCAAACTTCAGACTCCTATCTCATTCTCAAGCTGTGATCAATTAATCTGCCTTCTAGCTTATGCTTTCCCTTCTGGCCCAAACACAATCTTGATCTTTTTTGTACATTTTTAGTAACTCCATCACAATTTGCGTATTGACGAAGTCTCTATCAGGCCGATAGCCAATTGTGCTGGTGGCGCAGTCATAGAAACCACACAAATAACCCTAGTCCCGGAAGTAACCCACGTAAAGACCTAATATTTTAATGTTACAGAATTCTGAACACTTTTAGTAGTTTAACTTTGTCTCGTGAACCATGCCAGGTTTCTCACAATAGAGCGGGTTTGATGCTGGCAGTCTTGTTGAAGAAACTACCTGTATAATAAAGGTTATACCGGCGACGCGAGACTAGGGTTATGCAAATACAAGGGTTTAATTCCAATATTGCGTAAACGTACAGCTTGAAGTGTTAGCCTGCTGCAGGTGCTCTTGTTGATATATATGCCAAATATTTGCTTTTGCCTTCTAGCAGTAAACATTTGTTGCATTTTTTGTGTTGATCGAGGAGTTCGAACGTGGGTCGGAAATACGTGGATAGTAGCTAAGTAACTCAGGGCTTAGGAATCAAATCCGATAGATTTGTATCTGAGAGCTGTCCTGCAAGGTGATACCATTATAGACCGCTCTGTGTGCTGTTAACATTTGCATTCGACATGATATATGATCGAATGCAAGATATAGAGCATTGTATTGCTAAATCTTCTAGAGTTAGGACCGAAGCGGACTGTTAGTCTAATTGTGCCTGAAGTTTTGACCGACTCTACTAGGGTCATACGTCTATAGGTCGGGTTACTAGAGTTGAAAAATATTTTCCTGTTCAACCCTCACGGACATTTTCGGGATATATGTTGGTGTCAAGCACAACGAAGAGACAAGACCGATGAGGTTAACATCTACTATCGATTGGCAATAGGGAAACCATATTGAAACTAGGCTACGAAGTGCACAAAGTTGTGAAATTGATCAAGGAGGATTCCTAAACTTTTGAAAGCAGCTGGTGGATGTCCAGCAGCCGAGCTTGAGGGTGCTTGTGCCTATCAACACAACACAAAAAATCCAACAATTCACGTTTTAGAGGTCCATGTCAGTTTCGAGGTAATCGTGCAGGTTGCTATTGCATCGCGCCCCAGATAACCCCGGCAACCTTTCCACCTAGAAAAGCCGAGGCTGTTAAAATATTCTTCAGGAATCCATTATAGGGCATCTAACTAAAATTCTCACTCATCTCCTCGCCAACATCAACTCAACATCATCGCAACCTTCAAGATGGCACCATTTCGCAGCTACGACGATTCGGATGATGATTCGGATGACGAGTTCATAACTGTCGTCTCCTCTCAGGTTCCTGGCCCACAGGAAGAGAAAGAGTATCCTTGCAAGCAATGTCCTGAAAACAAACGACCAGTATTCGAGTCTCACGCTGAACTTGTTAAGCACAAGATTCAGGCTGAGCATCAGTATTGCAAGAAGTGCGATCAGGAATTTCCTGACAGGGATGGCTTGGAGGTTCACATCCTCAGGAGCAACAGACACATCACTTGTTTTGTGTGCGTCAAAGAATTCAGAAGCGAGTCTGGGCTTCAATTCCACACCCAACATGTATGATGAGATTCCAAGTCAATACTGCATCGCATACTAATATCGTTACCTCTAGGCTCACCAAACTTCTGCTGGTGGAATATGTCCCCAATGCCACGAGAACTTTAACACACAAGCTGGCCTTCTCCAGCACATCGAGGGGAACCTCTGTCCTGGTGGCCTCCGCCGTACTGATATTTACGGGGCTATCGAGGAACATCAGTATCAAACCAACGAAGAACTCCGCAACCGTTCTACAAATGCTACTCCACGGGGTACCGAGAGGCCCATGCCAACTCGGGATGAAAATCCAGCGGTCGAACTTGTGAAGTCGTTTACACATTTCAAAATCCTTGACCAAAGGCCAGCAGCAGCTGGCACAAGACCCGAAGGGGAAAGAATCGAAATCAACATGGACTGGTGGGACCCAGAGCGCCGTCAATACAAATGTCCGTTTTCCGCTTGTGGGTTAGTATTCCCATGTTTCCGAAAAGCCTGATCATATTGCTGCTTTACGATTCTCTGCTAAACTATATTTTCGGACAGGAGAAAATTCAAACGTTCGGAGCCTTTCCAGCAGCATCTTAACTCTGACGCCCATGCTGCCAAAAACTTCCTGTAGGTTCTAAATTGTATTTAAGCGGCAGAGAGACGCTAATTTATGTAGCTGTCCCGGCTGCAAGAAACGTTTCACATCTTCATCGGCTATGCTTCAGCATATCGAGAGCCGCATGTGCCGCATCGTCCAGATGCCTGACTTCGACCGTGTCAAGGGTAGTCTCACTCTTCCCGTCGACCAGAGTAGACTCTCGCAGAGTTTGGCGACCATGTCCCATCGAGGCGGGACTCTAAGTACCGTTGGTGCTCCTTCCGACACCGGTGATAACTCGAGCACTGTGGGTGCGAGAACCATGGCAAGTGCCAGCGCAACATTGAGCACAGTTGGCAACAGACCCACTGCCGCATATAGCACTACGAGCGAGAGATTTCCCCCTGTGGGAACTAAACTAGAGCGTGGTGGGAATATTAAAAGGCCACCTTCGACTGCAGGCAGATCCGAGGCGTTGAGCGCAAAATCAGGAGGATTGAGTACCGTTGGAACCAACCAGAACCAATTCGCCGAGAGCCAACTTCAGCAGTTGAAACATGCTTGGAGTGGGCCTCATGAAGCTGAACGTGGAAATATTGCTCACGCCAGTAGCTCTAAGGGCAAGGTCAAGGCCAAAGCCAAAGCCAAATATAGCCCATCTAAGGCTTCAGATGCCATCAACAAGAGAGGCGATGCCGAAAATCGCAAACCTGGCGATGACGTTCAGTATTCATTTGGCAACGGCTCGGAAGAAGAAGAAGAGACCAACATGTCCACCGTTATTTAGGGAGGGTAAAGTATGATAGAACGATTCCCTACGAGAACGTATTTAAACGGAATTCGAGGCTTCCATACCCAATGAGAATTCTCTTTTCCTTACTTTCTATCAATATAACCCCCACAACCTTTTCTTTCTTCGTTTAGCAGGCTGTTTAACAAATAGGCGTAGTTTATGACTTTCCTGTTACTTCCCCGGCGTGTCGTGGGAGGGTACCGTTATGAAGGGGGTTATATCAGAAACTATGCCGCCAGCCCGTTCTCACCCCCCAGGGCGTGATATCACGGCACACTTCTTAAATTTCCCCATTCTATTCATCTCTCCCCTAAGATACTTATCTTCTATGTGGGTCATTGAATGTATTTTAAAACAGGCTATATCTGAGTGGCAACGAGACATCTGATGGTTGGCCCGGCTAATCCCCAAGATATATTGTTTTCATCCGTTGGAATCAAACTGAAAATCAAATACAAGGCAAAATGATAAATGTGAGGAAACAGTTACTATTTAGGTAGCTCCTCCCGGTCTCCCAGAGGCTAGGCTAGAAGACCAGCGCCCTTTCGAAACATCATCCTGTCTCTTCGATTAGAGTGACAGAAGGAAGGATAACCTCGTGTGAGGGAAAACTTTCACTTTCGAATGTCTCGAGTCGATACGATATATGGCCCAGATGGCCGGTGTCCAAAGAGGAAATTACCAAACGTCAATATTAAGCCGGAGAACAATCGTAGGGTACGTGTTGGATATGCCGTCCGGCGAAATATTGCTGTGCGAACGTTGGAAAGACTTGAGTGTTAAAACGGACCGATCGATATCCTGGTGTCGCATAGTATTGGAGGCACATCCAACTGCAATCTGTCGCTCAGTTCCCATTGCCGTTTACGGTAATTCTGATTGATGAATCGATATAAACTACGCCTCATACCATTGTTGCGGCCGGCGGCCCCTTGGAGAGTTTGCCGTGAGTAAAAATAGCAAAGTATTGCATTGCATTCATAAACTGGCTACCTGATAATAGACAGACGGAAGATAAGAACGGGTCAAGGTAACGCCGGCTTGAGAGTATGACATAATCGAAAAGAAATAACAATCAACATAGCCACTAGGAATGTATGTACCCCTCATAAGATTCTAGGATTTATCAGGAGGACTTCTGTTGCCTAATCTCGTCAAGTCTGTCCAGCAGGTACGATAGCATTTCTAAGTCCACATTTGCATCCTGTATTTCCTTCTATATAAACGGAATATGTGTTAGAAACTCTTAGTCTTGTTTCGAGTGTAGGGTCCGTCCATACCTTCAAATCAGCATCAGCAGTTCCTTCTCCCGTGCCTGCATTCTTAAATATTGTTATCGACTTCTTAATCACTTCAACCCAGCGTCTTTGAATTTCAGCAGTCCAATCCGGCCTTGTGACGCTAAGATGATTCCTGAGATCGTCGTTGGCCCAAACCAAATAGTACAGGTTGGCCGTCGCCGAAATCGTCGAGTGTGCTTCATTAAACCGAACCCACCCATCGCGGATGCCTCGTTTTAGGAACTCCTCTTCGTAATCCGGGAATAGATTCAATATGAGAGTATCAAGGATAAGCGGGCTAAGGAAAATCGATTCTTTGTTGGCTCCGCTAGCCTTTCCCTTCTGTGCCGCTAGGATTTCGTCCTTTAGGTACCCAATTATCGCAGCTTTGAGAGCCTCAAAAGGACAGTGTTCGAGAGTATCCTTGATGAATCCCAAACGCAATTCCTCGCGAGGATGTAAGTGGAGAATCGTGGTCGCATGAAGGTAGGTTAAACCTCTAAGATCCGGCTCGGGTAGTGTGGCTGACAGAGCCGAATATTTCTGGAAACAATGTTAGGATGCATTTTCACCGACTTTTCATGTACCGGGCCCGGAAAATACCTGGATATACAGGAAGAATTCATCATCGTCACTTGGGATATTGCCAAGCTGCGAAAGCTCTCCGTCCTTGTTGGATTGTCTAATAATCCAGCTCCCGATAAAGACCAAAGCATCGACGACGGAGCCCTCCACACCTTCGGGAAGGTATTTGGAGGTCAAATTGGCATGCTCGGGGAAAATCTTGAGTTTTAGTGAGTTCAAGTCTTCGCCCTTAAGCGCTTCTCTATTAAGCTTGGCGGCGAGTAGGAGAAGAGATCCGACGTAAGAAAGTGGGATCTCTTCTGCAGATGTCGGGGCAGTTGGAGAACCCGGCTCTTCAGGCTCCACGCACTCGTCTTCCGGTTCTAGAATTCGTTAGTTTGATGGTTTTTTTTTTTTTTTAAATAAAGAATAACCTACCCAAGCTAGCATCGAGACAGGTCTGGAGAAGGCTCTCAACATTCATGTCAACGCTATCACTGAGGCTCTTGGTGTAACAATTCATGTCAGTCAAAATCCATCAATGGAGATCCTGAGTTATTCTACGAACCAAGAATGCCACCATAACTTGTCCGATTACTAATTTGTCCTGTGCATTGTTTGTAGGACCTTTGCCTTGAGGATGTGTGTGGGCATGGCTAGCGGAAGTTTTTGGAACAACTTTCTCAGGGCGAACCTTCTTATTCCAAGCTGATGCCCATTCCATCATCGTAGCGTCATCTTTTGGTAAAGTAAGGAATGACTCGACTCCGTGGGTAATAAAGGCCTGTATCAGTTTGACTTGGATGGGAACATCTACATCCGTGTCTGATTTGGCTGGTGCAAGAGGCGCGACAAATTCGATAATCTGATCCAAGATATCGCAGAGTGGGGTGAGCGGAAGGGATTTTGACGCCTTCGTTATCATGCTAAGCAAGCTCATTAAACTTGTTGCAAGAAATCTTGATGGGGTCTTCATCTTCAGCCTCTTCTGAACCTGAACCAGCAGTCGAAGAAGGATTTTGGCGGTCGATAAAGCTGTCGGTGAAACCTTTTGCTTCGGGGCGAAGTCCTCGTCATCCTCGCCTTCGTTATCCTCTGAGTCGGAATCTTCCTCCTCTGGCACCTTTCGGAAATCGAGATTCTTGATTTTCCCTGTGACAACGAGGAAGACTTCTTTCGAATTTCCGTTATTAGCACATTGGTCAAGCAGTAAGTCTGCTCGTACTGCCACAGCCTTCTGGTCCTCAGCATCAGGACTATCCCTCCCCACAGGCCTCGCTGCGAATTTGAGGAGAATGGGAATCGCATCCCATGCTATGTCGGACGCCAATTCACTCTAACCACGTTAGCTCCATTAACGTGGCCCAAAGTCACGGAACCGCCCGGAGACATACGTTCTTCTCAAAGAGGACCTCTAAGCCCTGGAGGAGTTTGTTCTGATCTGCAAACGAATAACGATTGTACGCAGTGGAAGTGTGGAGATCGAGGATCGTGCTGAAAGTGACATGGTCCTACACCGAAGGTCAGATATGAAGCACGAGCCAAGATGAAGTAGATGCTATGACGTACTTGTGTTTGGGAGAGCTCTTCTGCCGCAGCGTTCAGGTTGTCGAGGGCTTGTTCTACCGGAATAGCAGGAGGGATGGACAAAGTACTCGGTGTCCTCGTAGGGAGAGGAGGCGGTTTTGGAGCTGCACTCATTGTATCGGATTGCTTTGAAGTCGTTGGGACGGAAGATGTCGAGATGGGGTTGTGCAATTGTGAGGCCCAAGCTGGTCAGTTTAGGCCGTGTTGGTTGGTTGCTGCTGGCTGTGTCGTCATTAGCCTCGGTGCCCCAGCCCCACTTCCCAGCCTGGCCTGGGCCTGGCCGGGCTGCCCCGCTTGACGGTTGCATTTTAGCCCACAACGCACGCGCACTTACCGATAGTTGTGTCTCTATGGGTATTTGAGATTCTATAATTCTACCACCAGATTATATTGAATTTGATGATACGTGAGTATCTACTCCTAGGCGGTAAGCTGTTTAAGTATATCTCCAAAGCCAACATGCAGAAGCACAAATACATGCATGTATAAGTACAAGACTTCTCTTTCTGCCTTTGTACCGCCAACTACAAACAGCCCTGACGTTTCAAAGCTTCCCAGGGTTGATTGATCGAAGGAATTGCCCAATCTACTTTTTCGACAGAGTAACTGTAACATTGACTGTTGTACTCTCATCTACCGTGCTCGTGAGCTCGTATTTCCCATTCTCATCCCCGGTAATCTCAGCCTTGAACAAGGATTCTTGTCCGCTCAACCAGTTTAATTTTAAATCTATAAAATCGAAATTCTCTTGGTCAAGCATATTCCACGATGCATTTCCCTCCACGGAGTCTTTAATTTCTTCTAGAGTTTCCTTGAAAGTCTCAGAGGTATGCTCGCTGATGACTTGGGGAGGGTGCTTTTCAAAGTCACTGCCTGCTTGACCTCCATAGCCGGTGAATGTCAATGGAAAGTCGGCATCATTCTTGATGGTGATAGTGATGCTGTAGGCTATAGATGTGGGTACTTGTTAGTAAGCGGATATATCTTCCGTGTGTATTGCTAGGATGCCGGAGATCCTTACCAGGCGCCATGACTTTTGATATCCAATTGGATGAATGTTATGCTCTGCGGCACAGTTGAAGCTGGGCCTTTCTTGGGAGGTATTAAATGACGATATCAACAGTTATGAACGTGTCTAGACGGGCGTAAGTATCGGCCCGGGAAATCGAGAGCTTTGGCTCCGCCCAGGGTTTCCATACCCCGCTTGACCGGCGCTGGCGGGCTCATTACAAACAACGCAATCGTGATTGGAACTTTGAAGTCGTCATGGCGTTTGTGCGGCATGTGCGGCGGTAATTGAGGACCCTTGCTGAACACGCTTCCTTACGCGTTAATTGGCAGCTGCGAATTTAAGCTGCAAACTCACCTCCAGCAAACGCGAGCTTCACCCAAACATCCCACACTCTTCACCCCTATTAACCAGAGGACAACGTTTGTCGACCATATCTTCTTTCTTGTCGAGATTACTATAAAATTTTCGGTTTTAACGACAAGATTTCCGCCTTTCCCGCCGTTCGCCTCCTTTCACGACGGCCAAGATGGTAGCAGCTGTCGCAAAGCGGGTCCTGGGTGACCAAACCGCCTCACATAATAATCATTTTAATAGCACGGCTAGCAAGAAGCGAAAACTCGACACGGCCGGCCCGAGCCAGAACCAGAAGCTCGCAAAACTCTCGCAGGCCAAGTCGTCTTTCGAAGAAGATCTTGGCAGGTTGACACAGGGGATTGGTGATCTGAAAGGAGGTTAGGGGTCAATCGTCCTAATATGAAGGATGTTTGGACTAATAGTGTCCTTTGGTGTAGCCAATGCCGAAACGGATCAGAAATGGGCTCGTCCGAGCATAGACGACTGGAAGCCAAACGAAGTCGATTTGAGTACGGAGCCCGGAGCTTGAGATGTTTGGACCGAAGCTAACGTCGAGTAGTTTTCCAACAAATTGATACAGAAGAGGGGTATTTGAATGGGAAGTACTGTGTGAGGCTATTTGGTGTGACTGAGGTGAGGATCCGTCGATTCGAGAGCCATTGGAGATACCTTCTAATAAAACTACAGACAGGACATTCCGTCTTACTCCATGTCACCGGTTTCCAGCACTACCTTTATATTCAAGCTCCGATTGGTTTTGACCAGTCACACGTCGTTCCGTACTATGATTTCCTACAACAAAGAATCGCGTCTGGTGGTGCAGATGTCATCGCCAGCATTCAGCTCGTAATGAGGGAGAATCTCTACGGTTTTCAAGGGAATCAAAAATCACCCTACATCAAAATTACAGTTACCAATCCGAAATATATTGCAAGGGTCCGAAGATTCTTGGAGTCAAAGGAATCTCCATATAACTATGCTGGACTGTGGAACGGTGTTGACGGAGGGATCATGACGTTTGACAATATCCAATACATCATGAGGTTCATGGTAGATACCAAGGTAAGTCAAGGTGGTGTGATTCTACTGCAAGGTGTCAATGCTTACTATTTGTTCTATGTAGATGGCCGGAATGTCTTGGGTTGAAGTCAAGAAGGACAAGTACACATATGTCCCACCAGGATTAAATAGTGGTCGCCTAGGATTATCTCAAATCGAAGCATTCTGCCATTACCGAGATCTGATTACACATCAAGCTGAAGGAGAATGGTCGAAAATGGCTCCTCTGCGTATTTTGTCATTCGATATCGAGTGCGCCGGCCGCAAAGGAATTTTCCCGGACCCCAAAATCGACCCTGTCATCCAGATTGCATCAGTCGTCACAAGATACGGAGACAAGCAGCCTTTCATACGAAATGTGTTCTGCCTAGACACTTGTGCCCTCATTGCAGGTTGCCAGATCTGTGAATTCTCAAAGGAGGACCAGATGTTGCGTGCTTGGACGAAATACCTCCAAGAAGTCGACCCTGATGTCATAATCGGCTACAATATTGCAAATTTCGATTTTCCTTATCTCTTGGACCGTGCAGAAACCTTGAAGGTGAAGGACTTCCCACTCTGGACCAGACTCCATGGGACAAAATCCGAGGCTAGCGCAACAACATTTTCCTCGAAGCAGATGGGAAACAGAGAATCCAAAACGACCAATACAAACGGCAGAATCCAGCTAGATCTTCTTCAGCTCGTTCAGAGGGATTATCATCTTAGAAGTTACACCTTGAATTCCGTCAGTGCTCACTTCCTCAGCGAACAAAAGGAAGATGTCCACCACACTATGATTACCGAATTATTCAACGGGACTCCAGAGTCAAGGCGCCGTCTAGCCGTCTACTGTCTAAAGGATGCTTACCTACCCCAGCGTCTCATGGACAAGCTCATGTGCCTCATTAACTACACTGAAATGGCTCGTGTCACAGGCGTTCCTTTCAACTTTCTCTTAGCGCGTGGTCAGCAAGTCAAATTCTTGTCCCAGCTATTCCGAAAAGCTGGAGAGCAATCTCTAGTCGTTCCCAACCGCGAGCAAAAGGGCGGTGGCGACGAAGAGCAGTACGAAGGTGCTACAGTTATTGAACCCACCCGTGGATTTTACAAGGAACCCGTTGCCACCCTCGATTTCGCCTCTCTATACCCGAGTATTATGATGGCGCACAATCTTTGCTACACTACATTGACGAAGCAAGAACATATGGATAAGATGGGCATGAAAAAGGGCAAAGATTACCACGTTACCCCAACTGGCGATGTTTTTGTGAACACGAGTGTTAGGAAGGGGTTGCTCGTCACCATTTTTGAGGATCTTCTGGGGGCCAGAAAACGAGCGAAGAACGTGGGTATCCCCCCGTATAAGCGGCACGGTACTGTGTGACTAATTAAAACACGATAGGATCTCAAAAACGAAACGGATCCTTTCAAGAAGGCCGTTTTGAATGGTCGACAGCTAGCTTTGAAAATTTCCGCCAACTCCGTCTACGGTCTTACCGGTGCTACAAACGGTAAGCTGCCATGCTTGGCTATTGCTAGTAGTTGTACTAGTTACGGTCGTAAAATGATTGAGGCCACCAAAGCCGAAGTGGAGAAGAGGTACACTATCGCGAATGGGTATAGCCATGATGCCCAGGTCATCTATGGTGATACCGATTCCGTCATGGTTAAATTTGGGCCGAAGGATCTAAAGAAAGTCATGGAGATGGGTGAAGAGGCCGCCGAGTTTGTCTCCAGCAAGTTCGTCAACCCTATCAAACTTGAGTTCGAGAAGGTGTATTTTCCATACCTTTTGATCAATAAGAAGAGATACGCAGGGTTGTATTGGACAAATCCGAACAAGTACGACAAGATGGATACGAAGGGTATTGAAACCGTTCGAAGAGATAACTGTCGACTTGTGCAGACGGTTATCGAAACAGTCTTGAAGAAGATTTTGATCGATCAAGACGAGGACGGAGCACAGGCGTACGTAAAGGATATGATTTCAGATCTATTGCAAAATAAAATCGATATGTCGAATCTGGTGATTACAAAGGCGCTATCGAAGGAAGAATATGCGACAAAGCAGGCTCACATGGAACTTGCGGAAAGAATGAGGAAGAGAGACGCTGGTTCCGCGCCAACCCTAGGCGACCGTGTCGCCTATGTCATTGTGAAGGGGGCGGGAGGCGCGAAGAACTACGAGAAGTCGGAGGACCCGATTTACGTTCTAGAACACAACGTCCCTATCGACACGAAGTATTATCTCGAGCAACAGCTAGCGAAGCCTTTGCATAGGATTTTCGAGCCGATCCTCGGACCGAAAAGGGCGGATCAATTGCGTAAGTTGGGGGAATCGTTGATTTTATATGAACATGCCGCTAATTCAAGCTGGGTAGTTACTGGTGATCACACGAGAACGATTTCAGTTGCCGTGCCGACTATGGGCGGACTCATGAAGTTCACGAAGAAGACACAGACGTGTATGGGATGCAAGACCCCGTTAACGAGAAAGGATGAGGCAGGCGGTGCTGTTTGCCATAGCTGTCAGGGCCGCAGCGCGGAACTCTACCAGAAAACAGTAAGTCACTCTTAAATTAGTGTACTTTAACGCGACAAACTTATTCTAACCCGACCATGTAGCTTTCCAAGGTTTCTGATTTGGAAGTGAGGTTTGGAAGATTATGGACGCAGTGCCAAAGGTGAGCCGACACAGTTACACAAAATCATTAGCCGCAGGACTAATACATGCGGGTTAGATGCCAAGGATCGCTTCATTGCGAGGTTATCTGCAGCAGCAAGGATTGTCCGATCTTCTACATGAGAATGAAAGCCAAGAAGGAGGTTGAAGACATGGGCAAAGAGTTAAAACGATTTGATTATGGATTATCGGCGTGGTAAACATTCGCTGTCATTCCTTTTTATTTTTTTTATTTTTTTTATTTTTTTTCAACGACTTGCAATTGAAAGATTGAACGGTTATGAGAAGGGGTTCTTTGTATAATTTTGGTGGCCTTTTTTGCGGATACGTCAACGTTACCAAGGCTGCAAGAAAACAATTTTAATAGTAGACACTAGCTCCTATGGCCCATGAAATCGAAATTCGAAATGTTCAAGAGATATTGTCTTCCGTTATAAGGATAGTTCTTGCATGAAGTTGTTAAGGGCGGCATACTTTGCAGCCTCTTGTGACATTAGCGTCCCGCACAGCGTTGGTTCCTGGATTCGCCGAAAGCATTCGAGTTAAAATAATCAAGAAATGAACCAGCAAGAAAAAATTTTATAACCATGGTACTTGATCGGCTATTAAGAGATATTGCCTCATGGCCGGCGATACCAAAACCACAAGGCTGTCCGACGGACTATCTCGATCAGTGGACTCCGCCACCGGCTACCGGCCTTGTACCGACTATGCACCGACCATGTGCTCTCCGCCACTTAACACACATCTATTCAAGAAGATTGATCGAGAGGACCCTGCAATTGGCGGGCGCTCCAATGGTGACTTGCATCGGTCGGTGCGACCCCACAAACCTGCAGGTGTGCTGAACCAGGGAGCTCCAGTCGGGGTCCGAAGGCCAAGGATCACAGCTGGACAGAGCTACTCGATCCAAGGAAAATTAATGGCTCAAGGGCAGTTTGCCTTAGCTAAGTTTTAACCAACGCTATCAGATCCTGTTAGTAATTGCCCACGACTTCTCCGGCCCGCTGTTTCTACAAATGAAGTTATTTGATATAAAGCGCTGCAAAGTCCGCAAAGGCTGGAAAGACTCAAAATCTGAATTATCCCCGCAAGAGAAGCACGACAGCTGTCAGTATCCTATGCGGGATATCCCCGCGGTCTTTTTCGCCTGCGATCGAGATTAATATTCCCAGACCGTCAAACAAACCTGTCGAAGTTCTACAGCCTTGTTGAATTTCAACAACAGCATACTTCCACTTCGATTTTAGTTCCCCGGCGCCTACTGAAGGATGCGGATATATTGTCCATCATAGCTTCTGCTGGATAGATCGCTGCAGCTCCGCAAGCTTTGCATCTGTCTTTCCGACGTTAACTTTTTAATTTTTAACGTAAACTCTGGCAAACAGAAGCTCAGCCTACTTAATCTCGCTCACCCTCCAATCCCACCAACCTCGCAGCCCCACCACTCCAATTCACTCCTTCTACAGCCTGCATTCAATAAACTCGTGCTTGGAAACTTCGAATACAACAATTCTATCACTATGGAGGAGGAAGAAAATCAACGTGTTACCTGGCTACTTTCAAGCCTAAAAGGTAACGCTGGTGCCCCGCCGCCAGATATTGCGGCCCAGCTCAAGGGAATTGAACAAACCTCGAGATCTCCTTCGACATCTCTCCTAGATCTTCCGTACGATATCCTTTCTATTATCCTCGAGCACGTGCCGCCATATGAGATTCCTCGTCTACGAAGGGTTTCGAGAGCTTTCAACAGCTTCCTAACCAAGGATCACGTGCTTTCTCCTTTGCTCCGGTTTCACTTTCCCTACCATGTGAGGGATTCGCTACATGGAGGGGCTCTTCAACAGAATGGAATTACTAGCAACGAAGCAATTGCTTCGAATGCTGTAGTCCAGCATAACAATGTAATTGCGGGAGCACCACAGGCCTTCGATTCTGCACTCAAACGGTTCTTCAATCGGGCGAGGGGCAAGCCAACATCGATTACAGTTATCAGCGGTGTTCGATTGGATGCCTGCTATGAAACGGAAACCTCGTACGATCACATGTTCCTTGTATTCCACCATATCTCCGGCCGAGTTTTTATATACGACAGCGGAAACCGCTTCCCCCAACACCCCTACGTCACTCTTGACGTCCGAGGCCTCGGAACTCCATGGTTTGGGTATAGAGTACCTCGTCGGAATGTTCGACAATCTGTCGTTCTAGATAAACGAGTCTTGATCGTGAGTGGAACGAAGGAATTCGAAGGCGACCCAGAGCGCAGGATTCCACAGGCAGTCTATTCGCTTCATAATTATCCCGAGGTTGAATTTGTCGGTATCTGGCGGGGAGTGTCGTATCACGAACATCTAAACAGCCTTTGTGCGAACGATGAGTGGATCGGTTGTAGGGTCAACCGGCACTTCATCAAGCTCGTCAAAATCTCGTCGCTACGTCAACGAACCGACACCAACCCCGCTACCGCAACTCCACCGACCAGACCCACGCCGGCACCACATCCTTACGAAATCACATTTCCCCACCCGTCCAAGGGGTATATTAAAGATGTACACCTTGCGAAGGATCACGTGTTTGTGTACTCCGTTATTATGGACGAAGACGAGAACGGACATGGGCAAATCGACGTGTTTAGCATTAACTTGATTCCTAATGAGCATCGAGACAAGCAACTATACGAAATTGCCCATGTTCGATCCGTAGTTTTACACGCGTGGCAGGGAATGTTCATGGAGTATATCGGATATCCGAATCCCGAAGATGTCCCCGAAGCGATGAGATGTCAGAGGTGGGATAAGATATATCCTTTCATGAAGGGAAACCGTCACCACGGAATGCCTGAGGAGGATGGAGAAAGCGTGATGATGACCCTTGGCAAGACTTTTAGAGCTAACGGCAATATACCTATTGGTTGCGCGAGGATTTTTGCTAAGGCAGAGAAGGTGAATCGGGAAGGCGAGCCACCAATTGTTGAAACTGTGGGACCCGGGAATATAATCCCATTCTGTGTGGCATTAGAGCAAGGTATCCAGGAGGACGATGCAGTACATACGCTTTTGTTGCCCACTGCAAGAGGGGCGGTGAAAAGCAGGGCGGAGATCATGGAGGAAAGTGAAGGCCACGCAGGATTCGTACCGCAGCCATGGGATCCAGATGTTCCAGCGAGTCCCGATGCCATGCACTTCAACACCGGAACTTCGCAAGATCCGCTACCAGGAGATGACGCAGCCTACCTGTTACATTTTGGAAACCCCAGCTTTGCGTTCGGAAACGATAAGAAAGTCGAACCAACGTTACCGACTCCAAGTATCAGAGAAGCATGGTATTTGGATCAAGATCAAACCCAAAGGACCAGTGTCATCACGGAAGAAGGATTATTCCATATATTCTATGATGAACCGGCAAGCGAGGATGGAGCTGTGAATTTGGTGACACAGCAAACTATTTCGGCTGGCGGTGGTGGCACTCAGACATTAAAAGATCCGATCCGACTGTTCCCGAGTCATATGCAGCATATCCCACTCGAAGAAATTTTCGACCCAAACATCCCGTTCTTAGAAGTTTCGTTCGATAATCCGACAATTGGGGATACCACTGGTCGGCATGAAGAGGATATGAAAATCAAAAAGACCAAGTTAGAAAAGCTTATGAGGAGCGTTAGAGGTGGATGGAGCTGCTACGTTTGGAGCGCGGAGACATGGAACGGGTTTTTGATCACAACCCCAGAGGACGCAAAGATGGTTGTTTTGAGGTATGATTGATTGGGTCTGTTTAAAAAAGAGTGGTATTAGGATGGGATACTAGAGGATATGTGGGTATGGAGTCGTATATGGTTAATGTTGGGAAAGCGTGGGTATCAGGATTGGGTGGAGTAGGGTTGGACGGGGGGATCTATCATCTATAGACGCCTGTGGCGATACGAATACATCGACAATGACGAAATTTAACCCGCGCGAAGTGTGGGATCTCCCGCCATTTTTTTGTATCTACTCTACAGCGTCTAGCTATTACTCATTGGATAGGTACATATAGCTGGGTCAACGTATCCCCAGGTTGGTATAAGCTCTTCAACCGAGACCGAATAAAAGCCTTTTTTTTCTTCTTATACATCAGGGATGCTGTTATTAGATTTGAGTGGAGCTTACACATAGATTAAGTGGCAGCTTAGATTTCGTAGACTCGGTATCAGACGACCCGGATTAGAGATACTCTCGCCGCGCCGCACCAACCTCCACGAGGTGGCGCATTAATTGGTTCAGAGGCGAAATGGTTCGTTGAAGATAAATTATCAAATGCATCAAAAGGCAGTAGCAGAAGTATATGGGGGGCACCTTCATGGAGTCTACAGCCGCCCGAAAGACACATTTTCAACCAAATCTTATCATTGATGAACCGATTGAACCTTCTAATTTCAACATCTGGGGGTTATATTTTATGAAGTCTTGGTGCAACGATGTGGAAAATCGAGAAAAAAGGCTGATCGCACCTCGTGATTGTGAAAAGTTTATTTAGAATTACAAGGGAGGTCTGTGATTTTAGGAACAGGTATCCGATATCATAAAATTAGAGGCTCATCAGCTTCATCTACAAGCCGTCGCATCATGGAAGATAGCCCAGGAAGAACAGTTCCGTGTTGCGTGGGATTTTGGAATACCAATCCAACAACAACACATTAAACCTGCTAAGCCGGATCGTAGACATCTACAGCATATCCCCGTCTTAGGGTCTTAGGGTCTTCAAATGTATGAGCGAGAGCTCCGAATTAGATTGCAAAACTAATGAAGTCGCAGGGGTTTAAGATCTTTGGCCGGTCCCTTGAATATATCACTCTTTTCTCGTTGCTTACATCTAAACCTTCGCGTTTTATAAGCATATCCGGGCGGCCCGTTCTCCAGATATTAGTGTCACAACCCCAGTTCGGTAAGCAAGCTAGAAACGGACGTCATTACGAACAGGTTTCGGAAGGCAAAGCGCGGGACAACGGATCAGAGACGGCTAGCTCAATTGCTCCTCACTTAGCTCGCCAAATCGCGGGGTTCGTTGATAAATTCAAACCTCTATATAACCGTAGGCATCTTTCACCGGAACTCAGATTTTTTACTCGATATCTCTGGAGATACTGTTAATACTTGGATAATCGGTTTGATCTCAAGGCTAAGGCTAAATTTTTATGCCAATTCGTTTTTAATTTACTATTACCTCAATTATTACATATCGAATCGGATATTTCAATTTGCCTTAACCAAAATGTCGGGATTTGTATGTCGCAATCAGTCGTGTGATCTAGAAACTCGAAGCGCTTTACCTTCTGACCTCCTTACTTAGCCAACTTTTTCCAAGAACGAAATCACAGCGTCTCTCATCCGAGCCAAGCAGGAACGGAAAATCAGCTTCGAAGAACTCGGAAAAGCGATTGGTCGAGATGAAGTCGCTGTCGCAGCAATCTTCTACGGACAACACCACGCATCCCGGGAAGACATTGCGGGGCTCGCAAACGCCCTCAGTATAGATGAAAACCTACTATCGTATCAATTATCAGACTTTCCTGACAGGGGCAGTGACGTCCAAATGCCGCGTAAGTTCCGTCTTGCCGAGTCGAATTGTCCAAGGGCCATTTTTTTTTTCATTCTAACGGGGATAAAATTTTCCTAAATCCATATAGCGAAAGAGCCCTTGATCTACCGCCTATACGAGATAGTCCAAAATTACGGACAAGCTTATAGAGCCGTGATGAACGAAAAGTACGTTTATGCACAGACCTCCCTTTCGGCTTAATATTTCTTTCTTTTTTCCGTTTCTTCTTCTCTTCTTTCGCCTGCAATGCCGAGCCACGGGTAAGCACAATTATGTAACGGTTTTTTTTCTGAATTTTGCATTTACTAGGTTCGGAGATGGTATCATGAGCGCGATTGCGTTCTCAACCAAGGTCGACAAGGAAGTTGATGAGCAAGGGAACACATGGGTCAATATTAGTATGCGGGGCAAATGGTAAGATAAAGCCTCATTCTTACGACAGGGCGTGTGTTCGGGGATGCCCGAGAAATTTTACATGATCGTTTTACTGATAACATTTCTGGCTATCGTGCAGGTTACCATATTCAAGATTTTAATTGGGAGACCCGTGGGAACGTGGGCCGGGATCGAAAAATATCCTTGATTTATTGGAAAGCGATATGACATAGGTAAAACAAAAAAAGTCGTTCGCACTTCTCATTCTTCTTTTTTCCGTTCCTTTCAACCCAAAGGGGCAGATATTATCTCCAATGTATAGTTACACTCGTGTACACAATTTTGCATCCCAAGAACGCCTGGCTCCAACGAAGTATCCAAAATAAAAATAAAAATATCCTGTGTATTTGAGAAAATTATACGTATTCATGCCCTTTACGCATTCGCTGAGACTATGATACCTGGCCGAATGTTACCCGGGTATTGGAATTTGGAACTCTTGATCGCATCTTCCCGTTCTTTCTCACCTTGAGCATAATTTCTTCGCGCAGCGTCCAGGATGAAGTCCCTTGCAGTAATAGGCGGATACTTTTTCAAAGGCCCTTGGATCACAGCGGATCTGATTGGTTGATTAAAGAATCTAACGAGGGTTAGTCTTACGATATCGGAAATAAAAGGAACAAAGGGGATCAAAACTTACGCAATACTATGCCTTGCCCTCTGACTCTCTCCGGCACGAGGATTCCGGACACGGTGGAATAGACTCTTCAACCTGTCATCCGACAACGACATCAACATGTCTCCAATGTTGCCTTGCATAAAGTTAGCATTCCAAAATAGATCATACGGACAAATAGACAACAGGTTTTATGTAAACTTACAAACTATCTCGCCCGTGCTCGCCTTGACGGGCGTCCAGACATCACCCATTCCGAAGCTGGTGTAACATTCCCGACCAGGACAGACTTCGAGGCCGTCTTCACCGGTGCGTTGGAATAATAGGGTAAGGAAATCATAATCCGTGTGAGCACCCGCTCGGATATGTCCGTCAGGAATTGCCCGAGTCTCGCTCTCGTGATAATGCAGAAGCCTGAGTGTCGTCATAGCTTCGTCGGATGTGATGTCGTGGATCTTGGTGAAGTAATCTTCTTCGAGGCCGAGTCCGATCGCAAGACAGGAGAGAATACGCATGGAAACAATCTGTGTCTTTTCCATGAACGTAGATATCGTCTCGCGGAAATTTGGAATATGATCATCTACGACGGGCCATGTTGGGTCATGCCGTCTGTGGTACTGAAGCTGGATTGATTCTTTCTGGTCTGGAAGATTGGTGGATGGTCTGATCTGGGCCCTCTTCTCCCAACCTGTATTTTGCTCTCTGATGAATGGAGACCTTGATTTCACGTCGTCTGGTAATCGAAAGAATGATTCTCTATACACAGTCAGATTACTACTTCACACAGAGTACTGAGAGGAAGTTCGAGAGTCTAAGACACTAGATTTCCACGAAAAATGCGTTGACGTAGGGGCGAAATGCAACACACGGAGTCGTTAGAGCTTACGATATGCGAAATGCCTCCTCGATGTCTGCTTTCGACGGTGACTCTTGATCCTTTATTATGAAGAATCCGACATTTTCAGCAGCATACATTATCTCCTTCTGAATCTCACTTTTGCGATTATCCCAGTCGTGCAGGGAGATGCGAGGTATCTGACGACTTTCTGTAGCCATGATTAGATGTAGGTAATGGTTATGATGCAGATGAATTGAATTAAGCTTAAAAGCTACAGAAGATCGATCCTAAGAGAAAGTCTTATAGAGGAAAACTAGAGAATAGGGCAAAAGTCCTGGTGATATAAAGTATTGAGATAAACTTCTCGGTTTTCCCCGACAAACCTTAGATAACACTAGCTATGGGACTGAACCACCTTTTATAGGTTTCTGGCCTCAGTCCAAGTAATGTAATGATGGCGAAATATTTGAAAAATACTGTGGCACTGGTAAATATAAACGTCAACGCAGATATTTATTCCCGTATGCATACTAATCCTAGCTACTTTGGACGATATGTTGGGAGAGATGGGCCTAGAGATATCTCATTTAGGTCCCCATCTAGCAGCTCCACAGCCTACTTTAGTCGTCCATAGGGCTCGACGGTTCGTGGCATTGACAGCACCGAGTCAGCGCTAAAATTATCGGCCGTAAAATCGAAGCCTGTACGGATGATATATTGGGCGCTCAGTATCCGCTTCAAGTGTCCGAGCTTGCACAACGGCACGGCTCAAGAAAGAAACAAGACCTAGCCGGCGAGATTACCGCATGGGTATGAGTGCGCTCTGTATAAAATTTTCAGATGTGGGAAGTTAAATCAAATCCCCTGGTCACAAACTACGCTGCGCTTGCACTCGTCCCGAAGTCTTCCACCCGGCTGGGGTTAGACGTGATGCAACTTCTTGATTTTATAACCAATCATGGCTGCCGCCGTCCAGATAGTTGGGTTCGGTCCACGGCATTAGGAATTTTACTTCGGTGATATCCGAAGCAAGTTCTCTCTGCAAGGGTGAAAAAAGAAAGACAGGAGCGACAGGTCGAGTTCTGCGAGTCGCGAACTCCTGTTTAAATTTCGTTTCGTTTTTTTTTTCTTTTGCGAGAGTTCCTCAAAGAATGCAACCTCGAAGCAGTTCAATCCGACTCGAATATGCACTGTATTCGCTTATCAGTTGGGAGTCGCACAAGACCTCCAAGCACTCAGCCGGCTCAGTTGCCCTGTTGGTCCATTGCACAACTTTGGCGATTGGCGATTGGACAGGGACCGGCTTATGCAAGATTCAGTTTCGGCTATTGTCGGACGCCTGGGGGCAGAGAATTCAATTCGAACAGCTTGGTGAAGTTGAAGACGGTTGACCGTTCCATGTCATGTCTTCTAACCAAAAATGTGGGGTGGGTTGCGTGGGTGGTTTCAATATCAACATATTCCCTGGGTCGCGCTAACGGCGTCGGCTTTCTCCGCTCACAGAAAACGGCCAGAACGAAGAAGGCCCCTCCATCGTGAGAAAATACGACAATCACGAAATATATGCAATGTCGTTGGGATGGGGCCAAAAACCCCTCATAGAGGCTTAAATGTTCGGGCAGATACGAGCGGGAGTGAACTGGCACGTGCAAAGGGACGCATGGCGCACATTTAGATGTGGTACAGTGAGTGTATAAATGGCCACCAGCCGTCGATAACACCGGACCATGTGCACACCCTTCCCTGTGAACCGTCTGAAGGGTCTGACAATCCAAGCTGCAATTCATAAAACCGGATATATGGCATTACTCGAGCACCAAAGTTATTCCATATCGCATCATTGGTACCGATACCCAGGCTAAGGACGGACAGACGAAACCTCAACTTTTACCAGGCTTTATTTTATCCGAGGATGGGTCCCGGAGATGCTCGCTACCTGGAGACGGAGGCAAGGATGGTGGTATATGCCTTGACTTATCCTTTGGGTTTGGATTGTAGAATGGATTAAGATAAAGTCCCTCATCTGGATTGGTAGCGGCGGGCAAACGGTGCAGAAATATGATCTCCATTCAATAGAAGTTGCAGGAGGTCAGTCGCTTTGGGTTGACGAAAGTGCAGCTGGAAGCCATCGACCGATAACACACCTAACCCCCGCGGCCGAGTCATACGATGGTGGAATCTGTCTGACAGCCTGCAAATACAGGCATAGACGTTCGTGAATCCTGTAGGCTAGTGATCCCCGATACGATTTCGAAATATTTTGTGTATTGAAGAGCATACCAATTCTGGGCTCCCATGACTTCATGGGAACCCAACGGATGTCGAAATGAATATGACGCGTCCTTCCGAAGCTGGACGGAGTTAAGATCGCAATTTCTATTCTCGGGTTAATGCTCATTGGGATCGACAGCCGACGCTTGCTTCTATTAGCCAGCAGCCCTCAGCTGAAGCTGCGAAGACGAAGCCAGAAAGGGCCCTGCACATCGGCGCCAAGATGAGTTCTGGGCTTGGAGATACCACTGTCAACTGTTAATTAACTGTCTCTGTCGCTGCCCAGCCCTGTCACAGCTGTCATAATTAGAGTGGTAGTGAGTCGGTGTCAATTGCAATCGGCGTTAATACAATCCGTATATTCGCGGTGTGCTTTGTAGAATTCTTACAAGTTTCGGTGGTGCAATACATCCGATGGCAGCGGGGTACGTTCCCTGTTACAGAATCCGAACAGGACATACACCAGCCACCGATTACATCAGTCCATCCCACAACAGCTCCTCACAATCACAAACATCATCCTCCGTAGTGTAGACCCATACATACATCGAAACCAAGGTTTGTGCATAGCATTGTCATCTCGGCTCGACCGTTATCTATGCATATTCGACCTAGAATTCTAATTATCTGCGACCATAGCTCGAGCTCTCTCTCATTACCCTTGGTGTGAAACTTTCACAAAAATGGGAAGATCTAGGTCCCGCTCTCGTTCCCGTCATAGCGGCGGCGGGGATGACGGTGAACGTCGAAGACGCAAGTCCAAAGACCGTTCTAGAAGCCGCGACGATGATAACTACGAATATGAAGGAGAAACCAAGGAAGAACGAAAAGCCCGAAGGCATCGGAAGCGCAAAGAGGAAAAGGGCGAGCAGTATTCCTCTCGTGCGGCGCATGATAATACTGAATCTAGCTATACAGTACCAGGAGGCTTCGACTATCAGGCTCCTTCTGGATATGGTGTCCCCGGAAGTGCGCCATACCCCGAAAGCCCGCAGGAGCAACGTTCTGGATATAGCGGGGAATACCAGCAGGGCGGTGAATATCAGCAAGGTACCTATCCAGCCGATAGTTACTCCCAGTCGCAGTACGGAGCAGGATATCAAGCTCCAACCGCCGCTGTTGGAGAGTACAACCAAGCTTACCACCAGGAATATTCGGGCCAATCTCAAGGTTACTCTGCCGAACACCAAGCGTACGGCGGCCAGCACCATGAGGGACAATCGTATGGTGGCCAGCAACATGAAGGGGGTGGCTACTACCAACATACTTCACCTCAACCTACTACCCAATATGGACCACCGACTGAACAGTACGGTGCTACTGGGGGTGAATACCATGATCCAAACTATAGCCAAGCTAGCTATCCAGCTCCAGGACCTCCGTATCCCGTTGAATACGGCGAGGACCCCAACAGGTCTGCCCAGGGCTACTACGGAGGTGGTGCCCCTTCCCACGGTAGGGGTTTACCATAACTCTTGTTCGAATATATTCTAATGACCGCAATCTAGAATACCCAGCTGGCGGGTACGCCCCTCCGACAGGTGCGCCAGGGGAAACCCCGCGAAACCCATCTACTCACAACTATCACCCACGTGCCGAACCGTCTGGCCCTCCACCCGAAGCCGAGCCCCAGTTCGACTATTCACATACCCCTACACAATCATTTGCTCCCGAAGTGAGCTGGAAGCCGACGGCTGCTCCTGAGACAGAGAAGCTTTCGGTATTCAGAAGCTTCAGAACTGGTTTGCACAATGCTATCCGTGAGGTAACAAATACGAATAAAACTCAAGCGCATTCGGGTATGCACGAGGGTGGCATTTGTACGGACCCCGACCACTTCCATAGTTCCAATAGATTCGAAAGTTTCGCAGGTGTCTACCCCGGAAATTCGATTAAATGGTTTGTCGACGGGTAAGTAGTGACGAAGAGGATCCTACTTTGATAGTATTTGCTAACGATTTTGTCTATAGAAAGGACTACTGTGAGTATATTTTCGGACTAACTCATCGCCATCTATACTAACTTTCTCAAGGCTGGGCTGTTGCCGAGGCAATCCAGAATGCTCGCCATAGTATTTGGATTCTAGATTGGTGGCTTTCTCCAGAATTGCACCTCAGACGCCCCGCAGCTAAATACGAAGAGTACCGTCTCGATCGAATGCTAAAGGCGGCTGCAGAAAGAGGAGTTATCGTCAACATCATTGTCTACAAGGAAGTTACTCAAGCCTTGACATTGAGCTCTGCACACACGAAGCATTTCCTGGAAGAGCAACATCCAAACATCCAAGTTTTCAGGCATCCGGACCATACTCCAGACGGAAAGGTCGTTCTGTCAAAGCTGATTAAGGGTAACCTTCTGAATACGCTTAGCAGCTTCACGAACACTGATCAGATCGTTCTATACTGGGCCCACCACGAGAAACTCTGTCTTATCGATGGTGTTGTTCCTGGCGAAGGAATCGCCTTTATGGTAAGCTAGGGAAACCTCCCGCTTGTTGAGCAAGAAGCTAATGAATATGCAGGGTGGTCTCGATCTCTGCTGGGGTAGATGGGATCTTCCACATCATCCTATTGCCGATGTTCACCCAACCGATATCAAAGAAACGGTTTTCCTAGGCCAGGATTACAACAACGCCCGTGTGATGGACTTCCACACCGTGGATCAGTGGGCGCAGAATAAGCTCAAGAGAACGGAAAGCAGCAGAATGGGTAAACGATTAAATCTTTCAAAGCACCAGTTCTGAGCCAGCTGTATTGACTTATATTCCTAGGCTGGTCCGATGTTGCACTTTGCTTGAGAGGCCCGACTGTTGACGACTTGAAAACTCACTTTATGCAACGCTGGAATTTCATCCTTGAATCCAAATACGGCTTAAAAGACACCAGGTACCACCCGATTGATGTTCCCGTTCATTCGCATGGCGGATCCGGACATGGTAGTATTACTCATGCAGCGAGTAAACTCAAGAGCGGGATGAAGGGTATCATGGGCCTCCAGGGCGGTGGTTATGAAGAAGAAAGGCGTGAGGAACGCTCAGAGCGTCGTGGGAGCAGACGTCAACGTAGGGGAGGCAGGGAAGACTATGATCCCGACCTCGCATGGTCAGATTCCGATGACGAGCCTAGTAGCAAGGGACGCCGAAGGCAAGAGCGTTATGAACAAGAGGAGCAATCGAGAGCTGGTGGTCACCACGGTGGATACTACCAACAACCCCAGCATCAGCAACACCATCCTCTTCCTCCTCATCATCATGGTGCTCACCCGATTAATTGCCAAATTGTTCGAAGTATCAGTCCTTGGAGCCACAATATGAAGACGGAGCATTCGGTTCAAAATGCATACGTCCAAATCATTAACCACGCTCACCACTTCGTTTATATCGAAAACCAGGTTGGTAACAACGGTAGAACTATGATGTTATATAGTACTAACAATACGTCTGCTATAGTTCTTCATCACCGCCACCGATGGAAGCCGAGTTGTCAAGAATAGAATTGGAGAAGCCCTTGTCAACAGAATCGTTAGGGCTCACCGCGAAGGCCAGAAATTCCGAGTGGTCGTTGTCATGCCGTCCGTCCCGGCTTTTGCTGGTGACCTCAAGGACGATGGCGCTTTGGGAACACGTGTGATTATGGAATACCAATACGACTCTATTGTCAGAGGTGACAAAGGTCCAGATGGAAAAGGCAGATCTATCTACGAGAAGCTATATGCGGAAGGCGTTAACCCATCGGACTATATCCGATTCTATAACTTGCGCAACTACGATCGGATTAATATTTCTCGAGAGCTTGAGACCGCTGAGGCTCAGACGAAATTTGAGTATGAGGTTGCACAACAGGCTTTGGAAAATAAGATCGGTGCCGGATGGCAGACCGCTGAGGCGCATGGCGGAGAACTTGATGAATGGGGTAGAGTCAAGGGCGCCGGATCTTCTGTCTGGGATAGCGTAGCTCAATGCTCAATGCTGGGTGGTGGAGACGTCCGAGATGCTCCGTGGACCGGTGACCCGGATAAAGAGATTGATGCCTTCGTTTCCGAAGAGCTTTACATCCACTCGAAGGTAGGATATCTGCGCTAAAATTTTATACAGAGGCCGTACTAACAAATATTTAGCTTCTCATCGCTGATGATAGAATCGCAATCTGCGGTTCCGCCAATATCAACGACCGCTCGCAACTTGGTGACCATGATTCCGAAATTGCCATCATCATTGAAGATCAGACCCCCTTACAATCTTTGATGAACGGACAACAATACACCGCCTCTCACTTCGCCGGTACTCTCCGTCGTTACATCTTCCGCAAGCACCTTGGTCTTGTTCCCGCCCAGGCTCCCGATCATGTTGACCAGAATTCACTTCCTGTTCCTGAACCTAATGTCTATGATTTCGACTCTGCTGAAGACAAATTGGTAATGGATCCTCTCAGTGATGCATTCTGGAATCACTGGAATGGCATTGCTTCCACGAACACCCAGGTATTCAACAAAGTTTTCCATGCTGGTAAGTTGCTTCCTCCGCCTTGAGTCTAAATTTAGAGGAATTTAGCGAGTTAACGTTTTCCAAAGTTCCATGTGATGATGTCGTCAACTGGGAGCAATACACCAACCATTATGGTAAGTACTTTGCACCTCGAGGTACTAAGGAGAATCCTGAGCCACCACTGTACCTCAGCGGCCATGTTGTCAAGTCAAATTTCGCAGCGGGTGCCGAGGGTGCCAGGCAAGTCAAGGAAGAGCTTGCGAAGGTCCGAGGTAGCTTGGTGGAAATGCCGCTTAAATTCATGCAAAATGTTGATTTTGCGAAGGAAGCTGCTGGTTACAATGCCTTCACTGAGGAGCTTTATACTTGAGTACTTGGCTTCGTCGTTTGGAATTGGGGTGGCTTCTTGTCAAGCGTGAAAAGTACACATGTCGGCTATGGATTTTTTTTGTAGCGTCCGAATTAGTTAAATTTTATGTATCCATGTATCTAAGAAAGAACCAAATACAAGATATTACTTACTATCAGGAGAATTTTATACTGCTAGTTCAATGGCCCAAAAGTAGAACAACATTCATATCCCATTTAGGCCTGGCAAGTCCAAATAGCTAATTAGATGGCAATATTTCCAACAAGAGCAACACCTTCGAGCTCCAATCATAATAACACTGATTGGAGGTCGTTTTCTCTACTCAATATTGAAATTACCATCTGGTTAGGTATTATTAATTTAAAAGCCCTCCGTCAGTGTGTGAAAATGATAGATTTATGGCCGCTGAAAGTTTACTGTTTTTAGAGCGAATGTTTTGAGCTAACTGGGTTGACTTGGCTAGTCTGCAAATTAAATTCATCAATGATATGCCCTCCTCATTGCTCGGTGAGAAAGCTTCGAAGGAACGTGCCATTCAAATCATCAACCCTTCGGAGACTTCACTCACCAGAATAACAAGCCCACGACTTCGAGAAACCACCACCAACTTCCTGCTCCTCTTTTTTTCCTCCATCGTTCCAGAAATAGTAAGTACTTGAGGTTCCAAAGTTCTCCCGCCACTGACCCTCCTTTCCATTCATCTCCTATCACATCAATTTGAAGAAGTCCTCACCTCCTTTGTCATTATCATCACCACCATCATTCTTATCCTCTGATTCTTTCTATTTGTCATCCAGCGGATAATATTGCCAGAGTCTCTTTGAGTTCTCTGTTCGTCTTCCTGCAGTTTTGGATTGAGACAGCTTCTCACTTTAGTAAGCTGCAGTTATACTGCTTCTCTTCTGCAAGATGAATAAGCCTGGCGTCAAGAAAACGGAAGCCCAGATTCCAGAGATCATGATGCAATCTCCTTCTCCAGTCAGGCTGATGACTAACAATGCCTTCCTCACCGTTCCCAGCTCTAGCCACTACGCATTTCGATCTCGAAGCCCTGCGCCGGTACAACCGCAGTTGCCTCAGATGCACGGTGAAGCCAAGGTCAAAGTTTCCAGGCCGTTGATCCGCGCCCAAACCAAAAAGATGCAAGAAGGCATTATTCAGAACTTCTGTGACCGAGTTCATGCCCTTGAGGAAGCAGTTGGGACGAAAACCGCTGAAGCTGAGAAGCTACGGGTGCAGCTTCGTGACATCACCAACTTGGCTAAAGGTGCTCAAAACAGCGTTCAAAAAGCTGTTGGGCAGAACAAGCTTGTTCAGGAAAGCCTTAGCCAGCTTGGAGATGCTCTACGAGTATGGGATTCTCTGCGACTGATATGGCTGATCTGTGTGAAGCATGGAGCTGATATAATTTCTATAGAAAATCGAGAAGCTCAAAGTAACTCTTGGCGACGAAGGTATTTCATAAGCCATTGCTAATCCGAACATTAATATTATACTAACCAAATCTCGTAGTAGTTGCTGATATCCAATCCCCGGCTGAAAATCTGCCAAGTGGACCAGATACAAAAGTAGAATCCGAAGGCCTTCCTACTCCCGTGATTGTCAGAAGCGAGCACAGCTCTGTCGCATCAACTCCGGCAGAGACGGTCCCGCCTTCTCAATCAACAGCCCCAGATGACGTTGCTGACCTTTTCGATTTCCATGCTAATGATGGGGCTATCGCTAAGGTTAGCCCGGAGACTAATGAACCTGCGGGTCAGCAAAATCGCCCCAAACTAGGCAAGCAAAGAAGAAGATATACTTCAGCTATCACGCAAAAGAGTAACTCTAATACTTTTCTCGAAAAATAGCTGAGATTCCTCCTAGGGTCTCTGATCCTTTCGTTTATGATGATGCTGCAGTCGAGGAGATCTACGCAGATCAATCACAGGAGGGAGTCCAACTCCTCCATGGCGATGTTAGCAACCAGACAGCTGTTCCAATTAAGCCTGCTGTTGTTGCCCAAAGGCCAGTCTCACCACCTCCTCGACAATCCGCTGAAGTCCCTGTCGTTGCGCCGTTTCAGAAACTCGCAGAGGTGATGAAGCAACCTCTCCAAGACTCTGCCCCCCTCTACGTGACAGGGATGCTACCCCTCAGCAGCTAGTCACTTCAGGGCTCCGCGTTAACGCAGCTTCTATCAAAAGCCCTGGTCCACCCGCTACCAGTGGAGCCTCAAGCACTGATCCGGCTATGTACGCAGTAAGGTTTACAACTCTCCCACCCGACTTTAACCATAGCGGTAATTTCCCAGATGTACAAAACATGTTTTATGAGGAGGGCCAACTTTGCGATCGCGCATCATACGCTAGTGAACGGGTTCCTGTTCTCAGGTTGCAAAATATCCCCAAGACTATCAGTGTTGCGAATGTTCTGGGAAACCTCGCCGGGGGCCCTCTTTACCGTATCAGTACCACCAAGGGAGGCCCCGATGATACTTTCAAGCATGTTCGCATCACATTCGTCCATCTTCACCACGCCAATGCATTCCTTGAATTCGCCCGGAAAAACAACGGAATATACATCAAATTCTGCCCCCACCGTATCCAAGTCATTCAAGATTCTAGAGAGAAGCCAAATGTCATAAGTTACACAACTTTTCGCAAGATGATGACTGAAAATGTTACAAGGATGGTCTACGTTGATGGTTTCCAAAAGGACTTCTGGACAACTAGGAAACTTCGTGACCTTATTGTTGTTGCTGTTGATAAGCTTCGTGTTGAAGACCCTGATAAGTATCAATTTAAAGAACCTATCTGCGATAAAGTGGACATTATCACGGCCGTAATGGGCAATAGTAAAGAAAGAGGGGTTGAGGCTCTTATTGGATTAAGGAGCATTGGGTGGGCTATTTTGTGAGTTTTTACTATTCCCTTTAGCCTGGAAGGCAACCTGATTCACTTAGTGATCGCATTCCTCGGTTGAAGTTATATTAATAGTACCAATAGGGTTCGAGCCGCCCTTCACGGCCTCCAGCACCCTGAGGGGTTTTACAAAGAGCGTGTTGAAGGAGAACTTGGACCCAGTATTAACCCGGGTGACCCAGCCAAGATTCCAACTTTGCGTTCATTCTGGGTCCCTGATACTGTCGACAAGCCTCTGGATAAGATGGTGAAGAAAACTAGTGGCGATATTTAACCATTCGCCGTTCCCTCGGACGATTGATCTTTTCGAACAAGGATGATCATTCCTTTTTTACGACAGGGTATGGCCTTATTTGCTGGTTTTATATTAGGGTTTCACACGTTGCTCGGCATAGGCTTGAGATCCTTTCTTCTGCTACTTTCAAGCACTGCGGAAACTCTAAGTTCAGACGTCCTACGGGGGCTTGCTCTTCTTTGAATAGAAATAGGACCCGCATGGAATCCCGATATACTCTCCACCTGCATGTTTCTTTTTACTACAACGAAGAACCAAACAATGAAATATCTTTATTTCCTCATTAATTGTTACCCAAAAAGAATTAGTGAACTGATCCTGATTAATTGATTAACATGAACGAGTGAAAAAAAAAATAAAAATAAAAATAAAAATATGGAAATTATTGCTCCCCGCACCCCCTCCTTGCGGTGTGACTACTGCCCCTCTTCCCCTTCAATCATCAATAATCGTCATCGTCATCGTCATCGCCATTAAAGTAAATCCCACCATGTGCTTCATCCAAATGCTCATAGATCATATCGTATGGATATGCCTCGCCGCAGACATAACACCAATGCTGCCCGCATGGACAAGTGATATGATTACAACCGACTGACTTCTCGGTCAGAACACTGCATTTAGGACAATGCTTCATACCTCTTTCTCCCGTCTTTCGCTCACAATCTTCACATACGAATCCGTTGAGTTCAGCAGGCTGACCACCTTGTGCACAGACCCGCTCGATCCACGGCTTTGCTGTATCGCAATCGACGCCTTGATAGTTTGTTAATGGAAAAATGCAGCAGGCACAAATGCGTTGTAGACGCTCTGGGAAATGTTGGGAACTTACACCATCCGAAAACCCACTTTCCTCTTTCCTTAACTGCATCTTGTAATCCCGCTAATGTCGCAACGTTTAATTCGTACCCTCTCAAAATCTTTGCCGCTGGCTCTCGTCTACAGAACGGACAATGCAAAGAATTCAAATTTACCACCTTACCAGGCTCGTTCATCCCATACCAACTCTTGATACAATCCGTACAAATCTTATTATGACAACCACGTCTTCCACAAGCTTCGTGGAGACCCTGGGGTTTGAATGAAGAGTCGAAGCATAGATTGCAAGTCTTGTATTCGATCGTGTTGGATGAAATCCATTTCTGATACTGTTCGAGCAAATCGTTTACGTTTTGAATCGGCTTCTTGCTAATTGTAAGGGAGAGGTCTGTTGTCTGCGGGAATATGGAGATGTGGTCGTATAGAACTTTTGATGTGTGGGTCTTGACGGTAGCATAAGTCGATCTCCCTGTGAAGCCGATTTTCAAACCCTTCTCACTAATGATCCAAGCCGCTGTGTTTTCTTTGTTAAGCTCGCGAGCAGTTGTTGAGCGGTCTATAATAGTTGGACGACCTTCCTCGCAGAAAACACACCGGAAGTCCTTGGCCGCTTCGGTGCGGTATTCTTCCGGCCAAATGACTCTATTGGTACAAGTCTTGCAGGAGACGAATGGGGCTTTACCTGCGGTAGGATAACGGCAGTAATAGCACTTTGGCTTGACATTGAGCTTATCAATATTATAAACCACGTACGCACAGCGGCAGCCTGAACTCCCGCATTCGACCCAGTGTCTGGGTGTCTTTTCTCCTTGTTCGGTCTCTGCGCGCATCGTAACGGAATCTTCTCGCTCCTTGGGATTCTCCCATTCTTTAGCGGGTACGGCGCAGATACCGCAAATTTCATCTTTTGCCATAATCGCGACACTGCGGTTGTGCTTGCATCTGCGACATTTGACAAGTGGGCCGACATATCCCGTTGTCTTCTCTGGGGTAAAGGGGATACGAGCAACCAATTCGGTGTCGAGGTTAAGTTCGGCTAGCTTGTAGGCATTGAGGGTTTTGAATAATGATGCCTCGAAATCGGTGAGAAGGCCGTCTTTACCGTTCTTGCGGTCCTTCTCGTCACAGTGAACGATGAGGCGCATACATTCCAAACTCCAGTTCTCTCCGACTTCGTCATCTGCCCATTTTCCACGGAAGGCAACTAATGTTTCCCTAGCTGCTTCTTGGAGGCCTGGGATTTGAACACCGATCTTCATGCACAGTGCCGCTAATAGTGCTCCGGCACGGGCAGAGAGGTAAGTACCTGGGAGCACAAGGTGCAACAGAATCTTCCAAAACTGTCGCTTATGCTCCTTATTCGCCAGAACAAATGGAATCTTTTCAACAATCTCATCGTTTCGCAAATGTTCTGGACACTCCTCCTTCGAAGGAATAAAAACTAACTTCGTCAACACCTTACCCAATCTCTTTAGGACAGTGTGATGGCAAGAGCGGGCAATCTCAAGGAGGTCACCTCGGATCCAATGAGCTGGCCCGACCCCTGCTTCAGTAGGGTCAATGCAAACGGCTGGGTAGACATCTCCCGCGGGGACGGAAGCAATGATTCGCTCGATCTCTTTAGTTTGGTTGTAACTTTCTTCAAGCCAAACTTTCATATTGTTCTTAGGAGTTCCGTCAGGCATATTTCCTACCGCGATAGCGAAAGCGTTGACGACTTTGTCGCGAGAAGGAGAGCTTCTTTCGGCACACATAACCCGCCATAGTTCTCCAAATACGGGATTGAGTGAGATTGTTGACACATCGAATTCGATTATAGCCTATAATATCACTGTCAGTTTTGAAAGGAACCTCAACAATTATACCGATATCTAATACGCATACGTACCTCCAAAGTTTCATACACAAGGGCCTGGTAGTCCGTATCTTCCGCAAAGTGCAAAGCGAAGTCTTGAACCGATTCTCGTCGATGATGCACATCTCTGTTAACATCATACTGCTGCTTCGTAAGAGGATGTGATAGCACTCTATCATTATCAAACTTGGGCAAGAAACCACCACTGTTCTTTGGAGTTTCGTCTTTAACTGCCTTGAACTTCTTCGCTAAAGATGATGGCCAGCTGAGGGCCATGACGCCCGTCTCAGTTGTAGATCGAGGCGTTTGATTGAGCCATGCCATTAACAGGTCCATTGAAACTAACGAAATACTATTCGCTTCAACTTTGTCCAAGGTGACGGCCACACCGTTGGTAGCTGCGCTGAGAATAGTGTACCAAGATGCATGGACATCAAGGGATCCATCGAGGACGCTCATGACTTGAACTCGGTGTTTTGCCATGAGACGACAGCAAGAAATCCAACTACACGAAATATCTTCGTTAACATTCGAACATTCTTTAATATCACTTTAAGTGCAATCAACTTACTCAGTACACTCCATCCCAATTGGGTGTTTCTTCAACTCCGCCAACTCCTTCTGTCGCTGCCCACCCCACGACCGACTGACTTCAGAATGTGGCGGCGCATCCGTATACCAAAAACACAAAGTCCGTCTTCCCGGATTAAGATTCTTGATCAACGTCCAAACAGCACTCTTCGATGCCTCTGGATAATCCGCCCCACCGCAGATTTCAATCTTCTTCGCAAAATTGATGAGGTCGACTTTATTCTCCCTGTTCTTAAGTGGCTCGCCTACGTGGTACCAACCGCTAAACTCGATCTGACGGCCAAACCGAAGGCTATCACTGTCATAATCGCGGTAGGCGATGATGGAAATTGAGGTAAATGCGGATGTCAGATTACTGAGAGCCAGAATTTGTGGGAGGGAATGCTGCAGGGCGGTTAGATAGGTCGCCATGGACCCCGTGGCATCGGTGATAAAGCATAGGTCATACTGTTCCTTAGCCGCAGCCTTAGAGGTGGAACCAGATGAAGACATCCTGGGATAATTTGTGGGGAACCCGGAGGAAACTTTGGTAAACACAATTTAGAAGATGGGAAGCTAAAACTAGCGAGGTAGAGCTGTTAGAGCTAGCTAGGAGGGTTACAATCAATATCTCGACTGCGATATTTTGTTTGAATGTATTCGAAACTTCGAGAAATGGGGATCTTAGAAACGATGGGCTTAAATGCATTTCTAAGGCTCATTGATCAAAGTGAGTCAATGCCCAAAGTAGTCATTTTACGAAAAGGGATCGGATTGGGAGACAATTTTCTTAGATGTGATCTTGAAACATCCAAACCGAAGCTGAGGCACTAGGGTTTGTTCGGGGAGGAGGCGCCAGGCGGTGTTGGTTGTGGTAATTTCGTGAGTCAACACACGGACCTGTTAATCCTGGGGGTAAGGTTGATTCGCAGGCAGCTTGGGATATAAAAGTTCAGTTAAAACACGGAATGCATCGATGAGCCTATTTTTTCAGGCGCCGCCTAGGTTCCCAGTAATAAGTGATCAATTGACTTTTTGTACCGACTTATCCGCTGTCCCCCAGACATTGTTTGTCGTTGATCATGATATTTACATTGATACCCGCATGGCACCGCCGAACTCCGTTTTTCCACCCGAATTCCCCAGTTAATTAAACCAGAGCTAACTCTCGACAAAAACTATCAACATTCAGAATTAGGTGTTAGTAGAACTTGCTAATTTGAACCCATATGCCTCAAAATCAATATTCATCTATTCCCAGGTTGCAACTTAATCAGAAATACCAAATATGACTATGCGCACATGCGATCAGAGTCGCTCTTTGCGAAATACAACGTTACAGCAACACAAAACCGCGAACGCGAACATCGGTGACTCAATCCGATTGCGAGCGGATACCAACATCACATCAATAAAGCTTGGAGAAACAGGGTAACCAGTTCCATATAGAAGGTACAAGAAGAAAAGAGGTCAGGCTTTGTCTATAGAAGTAGGCCTTAAGTTGTCCATGGATGATAAGGAGTGAGATTAATATCATAGTATATCACTGCATCATATAATGTTTTCTACCGAGGACCACACCGGGAAGAGCCAACAAAATTTGTATTTCAAAAAATTATTATAAATTTAGTTAGTTCTAATTAGAAAATATATATAATTAGAAAGAACCCGTTTCAATTATTCCAATTTGAAATTTTCATAGGTTTTTCATATAATATTCGAATTATTATTAATTTTTGAAGCCAAAATTAAGCGAAAACCTAGCGGCTTGCTGCAACCTGACTGCAACCCCTTATCACCAGCGTCGACAGCATGAACAGCACCGACAGCACCACCACCAGCACCACTAGGACTAGCATCAATAGTCATACTAGCATTATAACCATAGTAATACTACTAGCCTAGCTAGCACGCATACCATCAACATACGAGTGCCAATTCGTGCGTACTAAACAAAACAGTTCCACATAGTACGCCTATCAGTGGCGTAACATGGTGTGTAGATGTCAACAGCAACATCAGAGTCAGAGCCTGGGAGGTTAATTGCTGCTAGTTGCGATTTTTTCGACGAGACAGGCTGTGAAGGAACTCGAATTTATTGGAAAGGAACACCGGGAAGGGACGTAGGAAGGATAGAAAACGAAGAAGTTGCCCCAGCGAGGAGCTTCAGATGTTGGCTACCATTCGGTGTTGCATGGGGCGAAGAAAGGGAGGACTCCATGAGAATACTTGACGCAGCTGCAAAATTAGGGAATGGGGCTTTGCCGACTACAGTTATAGCATTGGATTCGCCTGAAGCTCTGGGAATGGCGACGTCCACGAGTTTATCGAATCCTCCAATCGCATCTTTGGGTCCCTAAGGCGCCGAGTTGGGGGGTAGCCGGTATTGCTACAGGCCTTACGGCTGATGCGCCGGCCCCAACCGACCAATCTAGCGGCCCTCTCTTGCTGGGAAGCTCCACAGCCATACCAACTACTTTTTCTAGTGTAGTATCTACTATTGCTGGCGAAGTTCCTACTATTCCCACTAGGGTCCCTACTACTGCGACTGAAGTCCCGACTATTACTACTGCAGTCCCTATTGCTCCTGGGACTCCCACGACTGCTAGCGTAGCTCCCCCTATCGCTAGCGAAGTCCCGACCATTGCCACTGATGCTCCTACTACTGTCGGTGTAATCTCTACTATTTCTAGTGAAGTCCCGACTATTAACAGTGTAATTCCAACAATTGCTACCAAAGTCCCAACTGTTACCACCCTAACGCCCGCTATTACCAGCCAATCCAAGTGATATGAAATGCATGATGTTCGGGCAGATATTGGATTACGTCGCAAATGGTAGATCGGATCAGATTGTTTGCTGGATCTTTTGGTTATTGCGCTCACTGCTTCAGTTGTTATGTTAGCGTCTGATTTCCCCTCGATTCTTAGCCTGGCTGGTACCAAGCTTAATTTCCTCTTGTAGATACTATTGTTTGTAGTTAGCGTTACGATATTGGAGCACCTTATGTAGCTAGCTTTTGCAATTTTTTCGACGCAAAGAATGAAGCGTTGTTTTTGTTATAATCTCGAAGCTCCAGTTTGTAAATATCGGCATTGTCGGTGTCGCCCGAATCCCTGATAAATCCGCAGCTTCGAATCCCAGACCCTGGTTAGTTTCGATAGGCTATCGATTTGCTGTGGGGTCGCTGTAGCCAAGTTAGCTTAAGTGTCTAGGCAGCTATAAAGCTCTGCCACCCCCGCACTCCAAACGGGTGAACCAGTAGCTCGGTCCAAATGATTCAATTCGATTCAATTCTCCAGAAGCAATCACCTGGATGTAATGTCATAGACTTGACTAGCCCCATTACAAATCGGTAGTCTGGCTCTCTGCTGGTCGCACAGCATAGCCAAGTATAAATGATCCATAGGAAGTCGTAGGATCATTTAACCGGCGTGCTACCTCATGGTTATATGGATCCACTGCTCGGCACAGCCGCATTTGAGTCCAAAATACATACGCTTCTAGGCCGGCCAGATTTATGGTCAGCAGGGAACGGTTGTTCGCCTGTACGGCACCCGCATGGCCACATGGACATGGCTCCAAAAGTTTATAATCCACCCTGAAGAGCCTCCGACCTCTCTAAAGATCCTACGATCTTCTTTCTATAGAACCCATTCCAAAGGTTCTGGCTACGAGAAAACTCTGCCACCACAATTAAGTGCTTGGAGTCGACAGGGCACTTCCCCCAATTGCAACATGGCCGACCCTGCCCCCCACCCGCTTGCAAACCCGAGCTCATACTCGGACAATGAACGTTACTTCATCTCCTCAGGCAAACAAATATCCTTCCAACCCATCCCAACGTCCATTTACCGCCTTGTACAAACAACCGAGTCTATCAAAACCAAAGGCACACTTTGGCAACTCAACCCATCATCATCAGATGACCCTTCTACCACAAGAAATACGTTCGATGTCGTATCCAACCTCCCTCTGTTCGCTGCGCGCTATGATAACCCCTTGGTTTCAGGAAATGATTCTAAGAGTATCTACTGGGAATTTGAAATCACGAGTTTGGGATATTCTGGTACTCCAGCGGGTTTGGCATTTGGCTTCGTTGTAAAAGATGCTGGGTCGGAAGCTGTAGCTTCTGATAGCAATGGAAGCCTTCGGCCGTATGGCCAAGCTGCTGCACCGAAGTCTCTTTCCGGACCGAGTCTCCTCTGGAACTCTGTAGATGGTGGAGTTTACGACAATGGAACAAAAGTCCCAGATTCAGAGTTTCAGGCGAAGGTGGGGGATATAGTAGGACTCGGAGTAATCTTCCGGTTTGACCCTAGTATTCCTATGATCCCCACCAGAGATGTGAACGACAATCCAAACGCAAAGGCTGGAAAATTTTCAAAGTCGTTGGACAGCAAGGGAAACAAAACGACAAGAGTCGCAGAAGTAAAGGATCTTGTGCCAGTTCCAACAAGAGTGTTTGTCACAATTAACGGCGAAGAAAAGAGAATTGAAGGAGATGTGGCGAGGACGTTTGTTGCTGGAGCTACAGATGTTTTCCCAGTGTTGATGGTCTCTGGACCTGGCGTAGGTGGGAAGGTTAAAATTGGTGAAGCCGTAAATTTTAGCGGCGAGGGAGGGTTAGCAGATGCACAGTTGGCGGCACAGGGCAACAATGCCCATGCTGGAGTAAGTTTTGCCATATATTACGTTGTTGGGGTTGCGTTTCAGGTCGCTAACAACTTACATTCTGATAGCATAAAAAATCGAGGTTCTCAAAGGTATTTAAAATACCAGGCGGTGGCGGTTGGTTTGGCGGTGTTGGAATGGGATCTGGTGGTGGCTAAAATGAAAACTGTCCATCGTCAGGTCGAGGTCGGGAGGTCTATAAGTGGTTGATTAGTTAGTATGAGGGCATAGGGTTTGTGATTCCTCCAGCAGTTCGCGATCAATGCGTTTGATTTTTTCCAACAGAAAAGACAGCAATCAATGCGAAAAACAATTACATAGATAGGATGAATTTGGTCTCGAGGGGATGAATAACGCGTAATTGAATTAATCGAATTTAAAAATCTTCCTCCTATAACGAAGGTCCGCAGGAGTGATAAAAGTTATAAGTCGACGTTGTGATGTGGTGGTAGATCGCTAGAGTAATACTCTATATTTGACGAAACGTTCTCGTTGGTGATAATATAGTATTACCATTTTGCAATGCTACCCTGTAAAAATAATACTGGATGTAATCAGCCAATCACAAATATGCAAAGGTTAAGGATTAGGTCCTAAAACCAGGTGGCATATGTGAACATTTCAGATCCAAACTCTTTCACCTGATCCATGGCTTTCCAAACGGCATGAAACTCAGCTATCTTTCGGTTCTGATGTACTCCTATGTAGTAGGCATCTGGACTGAAAGAAAAGCGAATAACGAAGGACCAAACTTTTTCGTTTGGATGCCACTCGGAGTCACAGGTAATGATCGGCTCGTTAACAGTGCGAGAAGGTCCAATATAGGCCCTCAAATGACGTCGCATGTTCTGTAAAGTTCCAGGATTGCTAATGTTAGCCTCCAATGGGTTTTATACAGTTCCAAATGATTGGAAATTGTAGAGCAAATTCAATCCCAACCTTCAACATCCCATCCACAATCTCGGCTGCAGTCATCCCCCACGTCTCCCAATTCGCACCCATCCACTCGAAATCCTCGATTTCGTAGGCCTTTTCTTCAATCTTGAAGTCGCTATGGATGCGATTTTTGTCCCAGTTCTTAGTTGCCCTGGTACGCGTCTTGGCTGACCAATTCTTGGTGAGGTCGTCGACTCGATACTCAATGATTGGCTTTATCAAATCGCGTAGCCACTTCAATAAGACTCCTTTCCCACGAGTCATTTCGACTGCTCCAATGTAGGCATAGAATGTATCTGGGAGATACTTTTTGATCTCGAGGTGGGTGAGAGTATTCAGGTTATGACGGTGCATACGACTGTCAAAATCGTAGAGTGTTGCAAAGTAGCGAGCTTGCTCAGCATTGATTATGTTTTCTATCAAAATCTAGAAAATTTATTAAATTTTACTAGTGTGATGAATAATGAGACGTAAACGCGTACCTCTTCATAGTAATGATTGAACTCCCGTCGCACCATCATGCCAAAATTATTATAAAGTGTGGTCTGAATCATCCACTCGTAAAGTTCATCGCCCCAAGCTTGAAGCTGATGGCGATCTTGACCTTCGATATGAAATTCATAGAGGCAAAAGGCGCGTAGGTACATGGCTTGATCGGTGATTAGAGGGAGGGAGGGAAGAACCTGGGGACTTGGGAGACGGAAGACTGGATCCGTTCGGGGATCATAAGGAACGCCGGTAGGCGTGAAGAGATGGAGGGGATGGTATGTCGGATCGCCTGGAGGTGGCAGCAGATAGATTCCAGGACTCGGAGAGACGGTCTCTGTACTTGTAGACATAGCTGTGCTCGATTAATTAGATTCGGATATGGTTGGGTTTCGTGATTTGGAAGTAGAAGGTTGTAGTGGCGGAGATGGTACAATTGGACAGAATGGTCTTGTAAAGGATCGGATTCCTTTAGTTAGGAAATATTTTAGGAACAGGACTCAATTGAGATGCCTCCGGTTCAGGTAGGCTACCAAGCTCGGCTCCCCTGCTGAGCGCTATCTCGACCAGGCTGGCCAATCTCGACATATGCATATAGGCCAATTTTATTATATATAAGTTCGAATCGAAGATACTAAATAGCACTCCGAGTGCCTTCAAACTCCCCACTCTACCCCACCGGAATATAATAAACTAAAAGCCTTGGACCAGAATATATTTGATCCCGTAGAACCAAAGGGATTCTAGGAATTAATTCTCATGGACAAGGCAATTTGACAAAATGCAACAGCTCGATGCGTTGTGAGGGATGTCGGCGCCGAAGCCAAAGGTTGATGTTACACAGTCACATCAACATCGGTCCGACTGGCCCAAGCCCTCCGAATAATCGCGGCAGCTTCAAGCTTTCTTTCCGACGACAGCTTCAAAGTTATCTGGCTTGATGCTAGCCTGAGCATCGTATGATGTCCCTTTTCCCCTGCAGCGAGCTTAAATTTGCGTTGTGCCGGGCCGAACGAACACCGAATCGCAGGCTGTGATTGGTCGGCAGGTGAAAATGGCCTGTCAGGATGGCCTGGGCTCGAGGTTCCTGCGTCCAAAACTTCTCAGCGCGCCAAATCACAAGCTTGTGATTGCAAAGAACAGACCGGTCCAGCTCGTTATCAGCTGGGGATCTCTCGTTATAAGCCCGAAATTTTCTGCAATTTTTTTTTTGATATTTCGCTCGTTACGATATACAACAATTATATATAGCTCGGGCTGCTTCACGGTTTATGTTTTGGAACCCCCTTAGTCAACGAATCTAGCTTCAACGCTACTAACTTGTCCTCCCGCCTCCTTTACGCAATTCCGAACTCGACTACGTAAACCACCCCAAGATAAAGATCGTTCAACATGGTCGGCACTCCGGAACTACGAAATCTACCTCCTCCACCACTGCCGAAGCGGTCTTTCGATGTCGCTATCATTGGCGCCGGAATCGTAGGGTGTACCCTTGCTGTCGCGCTAGGCGAGCAGGGTCGCGATGTCCTGTTGCTCGAACGAGACCTGTCAGAGCCGAATAGGATTGTTGGAGAGCTGCTACAACCAGGCGGTGTGAAGGCATTGCAGCAGTTGGGAATGGAGGGTGAGTGCTAGGCCATCAATTGGTTAAATAAATGGCCGAGTTGGAGACTAATTCTTGGTTTTCACGAATAGATTGCTTGGAAGGGTTGGACGCTATACCTTGTCATGGCTATCAGGTCCGATATCATGATGAACCAGTACATGTTCCGTATGCCATCGGCGAAGATGGCAAGAGACCCGAAGGAAGGAGTTTTCATCATGGAAAATTCATTCAAAAGCTCAGGGCAGCAGCTAAGTCGGCGCCGAAGTATGTTGCCGAGCTATATTCTACATTATCTATCAATTGGCCTCGTTTGTTAACCCATTGATGGATAGTGTAACAATTGTCGAGGCTACAGTATCAAAGAACCTGATAAAGAATGGGTCTTCTGGCCATGTTATCGGTATACGATGTACGCCCCGGAACACCAAGGAGGAGATCTGTGTAAGTTGCATATATGTCAATTGGCTTAATACCAGACTAACGGTTTGCCTAGTACTTCGCTTCCCTCACAGTTGTGGCCGATGGCTGTAAATCCAATATCAGATCCGATTTCATCCCTCGCCAGGTCCAGGTCAAGTCTCATTTCTTCGGGCTGGAACTCATCGATACCAAAATGCCACTTAAAAATCACGGAATAGTCATCCTTTCGGACCGTGCCCCAGTCCTCATATATCAAATTGGTACACATGAAACACGAGCTCTGGTAGATATCCAGGGAAAACCGCCCTCCCAAACCGATGGAAGTCTCAAGTCATACATGTTAGGCACAGTCCTACCTACGTTACCTGAGGAGGTCAGGCCGTCGTTCCGGAAGGCTGTTGAAGACTCCAAGTCTATTCGGTCGATGCCAAACTCATTTCTACCACCAACTATGAATAAGACTCCTGGTTTGATACTAGTTGGAGACTCGATGAATATGCGACATCCATTGACAGGAGGTGGCATGACTGTGGCATTTAACGATGTGGTGTTACTTCGTGATTTGTTAGCAGATATTGAGGACCTGAGCGATTCTGACCTCGTCCTTGACAAATTAGCGGATTTCCACTGGAAGCGGAGAAATCTCACAAGCGTAGTGAATATTCTGGCACAAGCTCTGTACAGCTTGTTCGCGGCTGATGGTAAGTTTGCATGATTGCCCCTTACGATCCAGGCAAATGCTAAAGAAAGACAGATGAAAACCTAAAGGTTCTCCAGAGGGGCTGCTTCGAGTACTTCCAGATGGGAGGTCTTTGCGTTGACCATCCGGTTGGACTTCTGTCTGGGTAAGTTCTATTGTTAATCCCAATGGGGGTCCTTAATTGCTAATGTGATTGATGTAGTATGCTGCGCCGACCTCTCATCCTTTACACTCATTTCTTCGCCGTAGCCTTTTATTCCATCTGGGTAATGTTCAAGACGACAAATCCACTTCTCTGGCCGGTTTGCATCTTTAAAAGTTTCATGGTGTTCTACACTGCCTGTGTAGTTATCCTGCCCTACATCTGGGCTGAGCAGCAATGCTAATCACCACGGCGGGTTGGTATCTAAATGTGTATACTCTTTTAATTACCGTTTCCTGTACCATAGACTTTCTCTTTCCCATTTCTTCTTGACACGATCCGAGTTGCGCACTAGAGTCTTTTCAGCGGGAGGTTAAGCGTTACGTTCGGTGTTTTTGTGGAAGTGCTGCATTTCGGCCAATATGTCCATGGTAGATGACATTATTACGAATCTACGGTCTTTGAGACTACGAGTAGACATGTGATATAGAATACTAATTTATAATCAATCAAACTCGTAAGATTATCATGTCATCGCATAATCAATCGCTCTCAAAGATGCATAGATGTAGACACTTGTCGTGAGCAGTCTGTTCGGCCACCGGACGACCCGAATCGCTGTCGCTTATCTCGCCCAGACCCAAAACCTGTCCATTTGCAGTTTCGCCCCCACGACCCTTTCCAACTTTACACGTCGTCCAATCCTCCCTTCCCTCCTACCACCACGACGACGAAAATCCTCCCGAGCCCTGTATCATGATGTCCTCTTTCCTCGAACTACCCCTGTCTTTCCTTTGCTATCCCCGTTGATCCCCCCGCATTTTGTCATTATCTCTAGTCGTTATCTATCTTTAAGCAGCTGTAGCGCGAGGCTGCCCCTTGTAAGCTCTATTTAAAATCCTCGAATTAACCCTTCCCTTCCGATGCGTACCACCATAATGTCTCGTGAGAGCAGCCCTCTCCTCGATAGCGGCGGTATCCGCCAGCGGTTCCGACATCAAAATTCTGAGCCTATCGAACCGGTGATATTACCGTTTAACAATGCTGGTGCGCAATATGACCATTTGCCAGTTTACTATACCATCCATCGGTACTACCTAGAGCCCCCTACTGTCCGGCTAGCGCCCTAAGTACTGACCGGTACTCGTGTTACGTTAATATAGCATACGGAATGAAGTCACAAATCTTATCGGTACGGATGTTTCGAACCTGGATTTTTGGATGTAGACATGGACTATGCTAATAGGGGTCGTAACAGATGATCCGTATAGTTTGAAGCAACTCAGGGACCCTCGGATGAACCAGTCCCTCGTCCGGCCACTTGTAGACAAATACTATGAGATGAAAGATATCTCAGTAGGTAAGACTAGTTGTCCCATAGCTTGATCCTTTATAAGTACTAACATCGCTCTACAAATTTTAGTTTTTTGCCTTCTCGTCAATCGCATGCAATTCCAATCCGAACAATCTCAACAATTGCATGAGCAATCCGTGAACCTGACCCGTGCGATCCTCTGCGAACTTGTCGCAACCCGTATTCTCCGACGATTCTACGAAGATAGTTCAGGCCCTGAAGGTCTACTCCTCCTCGCAAATGTCCTCGTCGCTGGGTTTAGTGTGTTCCAAGGGGCGCCAGATAATATCCAACAAGCGAACTTACCCAGGGATCATTGGACGGTCACCTACAAGAGCCGACATCCAGCACTGGAAATAGCGATTGTGTCACAGAGTAAACTCTTCTTGAGCTCGGGTGCCTGTCAATTGGTTGTCAACGCTATTTACATTGGCCGAATTGTATACACTCCGACCACCTTTGTTGACATTATCCCTGACAACTACAAATACCGTCCAATATCGCTTTATGATCCTAGAAAAGCACCGTTCTTAAACCAGTATCGTCTGATGGTCCCTCGAACAAGGAATACGATTGAGATATGCGAGTTTATCTGCTTACTATGTCTGTACCTTTGGATTATGATCCAAAGGCCCCCGCCACATACGTATCCTCTTCAGGAGATATTATTCGCGGTATATGCTTGTGGATGGATCCTCGAGCAATTCTCTACTATCCTTGAGCATGGTTGGTTCGTTTATACGCAGAACTTATGGTCTTTTCTTGAGTATGTTTATCTCTTCAGTCTTTCTCCTTTCGTCTGTCAACCGCTAATAAGTATAAAATCGATAGTGTCACTTTCTCGCTGATCTTTGCAATCTACGGTATTCTCCGGCTTCATGGCCTACGAACTGATTCTCTCGTCCCCGGTCAACAGGGCCTCGACGTTCTCGCAATGGCAGCAACGATTCTGATACCTCGGTTAGCCTTCAACTTAATGTCCGAAAATATGTTATTCGTCTCTCTCCGCGCCATGATGTCCGATTTCATGATGCTCACAGTCTTGGCCGTATGGTGTTTCATCGGCTTCTTATTATCCATGCTTTGGCTAGGAGAAGGAAAACATCACATGGCCACGATTTCCAAATGGATGTTATGGGTCTGGTTCGGCCTCGACGGCACCGGCATCGGAAGATCAGTTGAATTCCACTGGTTACTAGGACCAATGTTGATGGTTACCTTTGCATTCCTTGGTTATCTATTCTTGGTTATCTTAGTCTCGATGTTGTCGAATACGTTCTCAGGATTGCATTCAGATGTCAGTGCGGAAATCCAATTCCGACGGGCAGTGTTGACATTAGAAGGAGTCAAGAGTGATGCGATATTCAGTTACCTGCCGCCACTCAATATCTTTGCCATTTTATTTCTGGTACCCTTGAGATTTGTGGTCACAGAACGATGGTTTCATAAAATCAATGTGGCAATTATTAGGACCTTGAATTTACCTATTCTCGTGCTCATCGCGGTGGTAGAAAGACAGTCTTGGTGGGCGCCTAGGAAGAAAGGAAAACTTCCGCCAGGTCTTAAAGCGCGAGGCAAGGGGAGACCAGGTATGGGGGGACGGACAATTAGTGTACCAGGGTTTAATGCGCATGGGAATATTCAAGCGGTGTTTAGGGCGGAATACGAACGAATTAAGCAGGAAGAAATGGATGCAGAAGTTGGAGAAGTACCTCCTGAGGTACTACATGGAGATGATGTGGAGAGCTTTATGATGGGAGCCGGGGGTAGAAGCTCGGATACAAGAACAAGTAGAGATATGATGAGGAGGTTAAATAGGAGGGATAGTAGCATGCCTCTCGGCGAGGTGGCCGATCAGTTGAGGGCACTATTGAGTACGGCGGATGGGGAGAGTGAGGCTGGAGCAGGGGTAGGGTCGAGAATTCATGCGCTTGAAGATAGGTTAAAGAATATCGAGGAGATGTTGGAGACGTTGGTCCGGGGCAAGGGAAAGAAGAAGGTTGAAGAGGAGGTTTTAGAGGAAGATGGGGACGAATGACTAGATGATTGGTGAGCGGGGTACGCTAGTTTTATATGGACCATTGGCTGCGGTTGGCGTCTGTTTGAAAGCTAGACAGGGGTCTAATTGGCTTTAAGGAACTGTTGTTCCAAACCATACTGGGACATCAATGACGGTATGGATATCGTGCATAGTAGGCTGCACAGTTTTATTCCGAGGGATATAGATCACTGTTTATAGATTTAGGTAATTAGAGAAGCGTTTGATAAATATACTACATTTATCTTTTTGACATCAAGTTCCGGATCCCCACGAAGACTGATCACGTAAACCAAATGCCTACTGCGAAGTGTTTCCCAGGATATATAATATATTATATCCTCATTAACCAATCTAGAAATAGGGCACCTTAGGAAGGTTTCAGAGTTTAATTTCCACATTCTAAGCAGCACTTTGTTCATAGATTGTTCATTTCAGGGTCTCAAAATGATTTATGCCCTCAATATAAAGCTCACATGTAAAAATTTGAGTTAAAACTTAACATTAATTGTGATATGTCGTCTCAGAACGAGCTAACTTAGCCAAAGCCTGAAACTAGTGATTACATTGCAATTGCTTATACGGAGTATAGTAATTAAATAAAATGTAAAAATCTAACCCTCTGAAAGCCTACAAACTGTAATATACTTAGGATAGTAAGCGTGCATACAATACCCTCACAACCTTTGATACCCTCAACCCAAACAATATCATAACCCGCGCACATTAATTGCTCTACATCCCACCCCTTACCAGCCATAGTGGGCGTTGTCACTCGCGGAGATTTTGTCACCCAGACGAGAGTTATCAGGGGTTTGATAGTGAAGATTGTTCGAGCAGACATTACTGCTAGCAATATTGGCGGTTCGGTTATACCTAAAGCTCTGTCTTGGCTTCCCGTATGGATAAAATATAGCCAAATAGTAACCGTTGGAAGAACCAGTTGTAGCTGGAAAGTACTGGATGGACAGGCGGAGTATACGTTCACCCGACCAAAGGCTTGTTGCCTCGACGAAAAAGGTGGAGGTTTGCTGAGTTCCGAAGGTCCCGGACCTCATGTGGTTAAAGATAACTTTACTACCGGTGGCCCAAATCGCGATGTGAAGGGTACGGTCGCTTGCCGAGCCATCTTTTAGGCTTATGGCACCGTTTTTGTGCCCGTGCTATTGTACCATGCTTCGATACAGAGGACAGTGGAGTCCAATCGACTTTCGACATGTTGTCCAAGTGGGTTGGTGACTGTAAAGGGCGAGTTGTCGCCGAACATACTCTCCTAGGCAGCGATTAACGTTTGGCCAATAAGGCTGCCGACTCAACTTCACCGGCCACGAATATAGAAACTGCGAAGGCTTGCCCTTGGAAAAGAGCGCCGGCAAGGATTGCGGCCACGCCGAAAGATTTAAGAGAGGCGAACATTATGTTTAGAGGGTATACAACAAAATATCTGGCGATGAGACAAAGTAAGATCCCACCATAGTGATGTCTTAAGAGCGAAACTTGTCTTTGAGGTTGCTGGAGACAATAGTGAGAAAGTCTTCAGATTGAAGAGAGACTTCCCGAGATTTTATAGACCGAGCTGTGTGAAAGATATCTGATATAAAACCACATCCCCAGCAAAAGCCAAGCTTTTTACATTTAATTAATATTTCAGGCGTAACCTCAGTCGCAAATCCGAATACGGAGGCTAACCGTCCCCTTTAAAAAAGTAAGCTCTATGGATCATGATATCATTTGTAAATTTCAGTATATGGAATCGTGATCCTCAGATATCTGCATATGCGGCTAGAAATTTTAATGTTAAATACCAGTCTCTGTTTGTTGAAGTATCCTATCCTTAGCTAAACTAGTATGCACTAATCGTTTATCGATCATGTGGGCGGTTATTGAGACATTTCCACGCTTGAAAAATATGAGGAAAAAGGACTTACCTATATAGAAACCGACGATAATTATGAATAGGCATTCAGACTCAAACCCTAGCAAGTTCTGGTATTCATCTACAGGTCACACTGCCTAACTTTAAGCTAACTTGCTAGACTTAAACATGGTGGATACATCGTTTCATGACGGTGGGCCGGCGCCTCGCGCTGAGAGTGTTATTTTAGTGTCGAAGCCCAGGCCCAAACAGAGGCAGGGCTATAATCCTGCCACTTTCGTATCAGCACGTGTATATGCGGTCAATATGAAAACATCCACTCAGTATCATATGTTGTATCTTAGATCGGAAAGACTAACCCATTATCACCTTAATACATTCTCTCAACCCCAAAGAGAATTTCATATACAGCTGTATCCATCTTCATGATTGATGCACCTTGGCCCCTTCCTTTTGTCTTTTCACGTTGCATATGCCAATTGTTTCAAAAAGAGGCATAACGCATCTTAGCTCGATCAAAGGCACCGAAAGCAATATGCAAGTGGGCTATCTCTGGATCGGTTACCGGATCTCTGATGACATTCACAACATCTAGGTTCCTCGCAGCCACAGTATGTTGTGGATTACTCTGATTGGAGCGACTTGGACAAAACCTTTAAACTTTAATTTCTTCTAGCCTATACACGATCGAATTCTGAATCATCCGTGATTTCAACCGTATGGTACCACCAGGTTCCTGTCTCCGTCACCAATCTAAGGTTAAACTAGCTTCCCGCATGCGCATTAGCGAGAGAGCCGTTCAAAAACCACATTTCGGTTAGCTAGTGGGGCCCGAACGGTGGTGAGCTCATGTCTGGGGCTTATAAGCAAACATGCAAATATGGCATCTACCAGTTATCGTTAGCGGAGTATTGCATGCTACACAATGTCTCCACGGAACGACAGAATCAGGGCGAAAAGTGGATCTGGATGGTAATCTGAGACTCGCAATCAGGAGGATATCTAGGATTGGGGAGCTTAAAAAAAAGTAGCCAACAATATCATAGCGGAAATTTTCGGAACCTGGGCGAAACTTTGCAGATTTTATGCGAACTGTATAGAGCTTTGTCATGCGGCGAAAATTTATCACTCAGCGCCGCAGATGCTAAACTTAACAAACCTTTTTCGTTTCTGCTATTTGATTCCGAAATCTAGTACGTATTAGTGAATTCAAAGACACATAAGAAGGAACCCACACCCACAGCTACATAAAATTTTTGGTTTTTACGCTCAAAAAAAAACATGAAGTTTCTGTGTTGCTCTTGTTGGGTTTTTAGGGGTCGATGCCGGCCCCGAATAATGGTATCGATTGGATCCATTCGGAATGCTGCCGTTAACGTTGTATGGATAGATGAAGCATCTTCGACTTGAGCTTAAGATATGCACCAGTACTGGTAGGAACAATCTTCAACTCCCCATAAATAAAGACCACTTTCGGTTAGAAATGAGCATTAGGAGTTATCTAAAATTAATACATACAGAAGGAGTTTCATTAGGTACATAAAATATTAACTAATAGGGAGGATGCTCCTCGAGCGCCCAATTAATATTTTTCATTGCGTAAATAGTTACCTAACCTCAGGTGATAACTCATGAACGTCTTTGACTATTCTCCCCATTATAGCCTGTTGCGATCAAATATCAACAACCGAACCTCCATTTCCCAATCGATATTCACGACTGGCAATGTCTCCAAGTGTCGGGTGTAGCATATGGTATAACCAGAAACTCCTCAAGATTCGACCCCCAGCTTCTTCCTATAGCCCTTCGAGTAAATATCTTACTTCAATAACTAAGCCAAGTCATAAAATCGTACATTCGGCATATATATGTGCATACAAGAATACCAAGTCTAAGCTTTATAATTTACCACCAACCAAAACCACACTGAATCTCCGCGGAAAGATGAGGGTACTTGGTATTTTGGTACCAAATATAATTCGGCTTGATCCCACCGTCTGTAACGGTACTATGTGGTGTGAAAGTGGTCAACTCGTATTTAGGATCTTCCCCAAAGCCTGGGACATTCGTCGAAAATGTGATTCCCCAGCTTCCAAATCATTGCGTCAGCGATAGCCGGATCAATCGTTCTTTCGTCGTTGGGTTGGTTTCGAAACCGGCTTTAGCTAGAGTAAAGCTAGTTCTTGTTTGGTCCTTGCAGGTGCCATTGAACCGTGAGCTAATTGTGATTTTGTCATTGAGGCCGCCGAAGGAGATTTCTAGATAGCGGCTCTTATTGGGAGAGAGCACGCTCGAATCGAGGCCACTTTTGTGCGCTAAGATGATGCTGGTGGCGTCCCCGGAAGGTTTCCAAAAGGTCTGGATGTCGAGCGAAGCTGCCAGGTTCTCGAGATTGGTCTTTCTAAACTGGCCTCTGGCGACAGCAAATGCAGCATCCGTGGACTGGCGCTTCTCTAGTCGACCGACGTCATCTGATGCTGGTGTCGGAGCTGTGAAGGCCTGGAAGGCCAGAAGTGTGGCGACGGAAAAGGTCTAAAGAAAGAACATTTTATTCCAAGGTACTAGGCTTGCTACGGTGCCAAATGTTAACTTTATGTCTTGGAAAGCTTTGGTAGGGTGGCCGTGAAAAAAAGCTAGCATGAAGGGATATTTCCTAGGTTTTTATATCAACGAACTAAGCTCCTTGTTACACAGTATCCTAGTAATTCACTGGAAGTCATTTAACGGTTTGAAAGTTTTCACCGAAAGCCATTTTTCAACTGCCTGAAATTACAAAAAATAGACCTGTGGGCGTCAGTATTTTGTATTATGACACCTCAATATGACAAGCCCTTTGCTTGAAATAGAAGCTGTAACCAGGTAGCACCGGCTTGGTGGGAATATTGGGGCCAGGAGCCGCCCTAGGGCGGAATTTTACATTTGTTGTTTACATTAGCGAACGGAAAGATCCAGAGAGATAAAACATCTAGATCTGAGATCCGGTCAATCAGATTATGCAATTTGAACAAAAATCATAGAGTGGCGAGCTATTGCAGATGCGAGTGTGAGACCGTGGACGATCACTATCGATATATCTGTCGATCTGTCGACTCCCGAAGGTTTGAGGGCTCGAGACTTTGATGATAGATTCTTAAGCCTAAACCTCGCGAATAATCTCCAATTACTTGCTTCCTTATGAGAATTATGAAGTTCAGTTTTTCACCTGCGTTGAAACCTAGGCCTCCACAGCAAGGAAATGGTGTTATTTTGTAGTCTATATTTTTGTTATTTTTATTAAGGATTTTTGTACCATTTAATTATCGTCTTCATCTGAGGTCTCGTAGAAAAAGGATGGAAGAGACGTATTGACGAAACGGGACATTGTGAAATTGAGAGCTTTTGATGGTGGTGCATGATACTGAGGGTGGGGAGGTTGAATTGAGCGTTGTTGGTGGGGGTGAGAGGGGGGTTGCGAGAGGAGGAACCGGGGGTAGCTTCAATCGAGAAGGTGTGGAATTTCCTTGGCAACAAGAACCAATCGACTTCTGATCTCGCCCAACTTCTTTTGTAGGTTCCGTTTTTCCTCCAAAAGCGGTAGATGCTGTCCCACGTCTGTCAATCAGGGCTCTAGTAGTCTTCCTTGAGCAGTATCTTCGCTATTCGGAACATCTATTTGAAGATACGGCATTTTAGGGTTCCTAGAGTCTTTTGTGGCTCGGGTGAGTGCTGTGGAACCCGCATATCTATTCAAATTGATAGGAACTGATTCGTCTGTTCTGAAACCGCTGTTATCAGACAAGATCGGGTTGGGTCTCTGTGGCTGCTTTTGTTTGAGTTCACAGTTAGTTTTGATACATATATTATAGACGCAAAATACTTACGCGAGAGTCTCTTCTCCCGTGACATGTAATAAAGCCTTGAAGGGGTGAAGGCCCATCCGTGTCACCCGTGTTGTTCGTTCCATCAGTGTCATAATGCAGTCAGTATCGGTGGCGTCGTCGAACTGAACCTTTTCATAGCTTTCATTGGAGGAAACGCCGGTTGCCTCATTCGAGGTAGTGGCCTTGTTTTGGCTAACACCAGCTGACAAAAATGGATATTTCCCGCGGCATGGTAAGCTAAACCCCTTCACAGGTGTAAAAAGAGAGTCGTTTCTTCTTATGATGTTTTTGGCACTGTATCTTGTGCTTTTCAGAAGGTAGGTCCATTCTGATCCAAGTTGAATAGGGAGGGAAAGCAAGGTGCTCCTGGAGCTTTTGCTGGATCGACCTCAGTGAGGCTAAGGCCCTGATAGAATATCCGTCAGCACCCCAGGGAGTATCCTTTTCACGGAGTTTTTGAAGTGATCCTTCATCCGAAGCCTCCAAGTATAGTAAATTGTGTGCCTTCATCATGTTCTCTAGTCGAGTCGATAGGAATGCTGGCTTTTCTAAATAATCCCCTGTTCCGGTTTCAGGAAGACGCCAACCTAAAGAAGAGATGACTTTTTATCTTCTAATTAGCTACTCTCACCTCTCTTCGGGGGAGTACTATTTCGAGAACAATTCCGTACTTAAACAGAAATATCATGATATTGTCTACCCCCACAGCGATCCAAGCATTTTCTCTTATGGTCCTAGATAGATAGGTGGCCCACTGGGTCGCCATTACTCTATGCAACATCTATCAGCTTCCTGTTCAGATGTATGTCTAAGGATTCGACTCCAGGCAAAATACCGATAGGCTGTGCTTCAGAGGGGACAATTCTGTGTGGTCTTGTGAGATTTCCTCCACCGATAGCCAGGAAGCCAGGTTTCGCTGAGTTGCGGCCCATCTTTGTTGGCTTAGTTGAAGCAAGTTGCAATTGAACCCAAGGTTTGTTAGACTCGCTTCTAGGATACCCTTGCTAAATCGTGGACAATGTGTGTACTCTATAAGGCCCCGGGAACGTGGGCACTGAGAGCAATATATCGTCAACACACTTTATCCAAGAACATAAGTATGTTACACAGGACAAAATCTCGCTTCGGTTGCAACAAACCCAACACGGATGAATGTATATTTACTCCTTGGGCTTGAACAAGATTTCATATTCCAAAGTTAGCTACTGGGAGCTAAGTACGGGTCATACACGATGAATTCGTGGTATTTGATACTTTCAAGAATTTATAGCTAAGTCCCTAACTACTGATATGCTAATCAAATCGCCCAATTAGATAAAGTTGCGTGCGGAAAGCCCTCAACTTTCAACGAACCCAGAGCACCGGCCCTCAGAAGCCTAAATCAGTGAGAGCGTAAATACCGCCGCTAGACGTGGACCAAGACCCAAAGGGCTCAAAGGTTTTCCATTGCTCCAGGGCCAATTGATCCGCGAGTTTTCGGTCGCTAGCCTTGTCTTTCTTATAATTATTCGTGACCTTAGCAGCGACTGGCACCTCGGCGCTGGATAAAATATTCACTTTTAATGCTGTTACAAAATTTGTTTCGAGTTTCGATTCCTCCACCACTTCTGTCGCTGGATGGAAAGACGTAGAGTTCGATTCTTCCACAGATTTTGGAAGCTTAATACCTTGATTCCATTTGAAATACTCCTTCTCATCCCACTCCTCTTTTACTTTTCGTAGGGCGTCACAATTCTTGCCATAGTAGGCATATTCGTAGTCAGTCCCTGACAGTTCCATCTTGTCTGGGAATGGGAAATTGACATATGCTGCCTGTCCCTCCAAGGAATATTGTCTCAGATTTCGTCTGAAAATCTGCAGCCAACCTCTTATATCCGTCTCGAGCCACTTTCCATCCCATTGCAGCATGATGTATACGTTATAGACGCCCTGTCGCCAAGGATAGGCAGTATCGGAATCACCCACTTCGCTAACCTTTCCTCCGGAATGGATCCAAGTGACTTGCATCGTCGCGGTTTCTCCTGCGTATCTTTCCTTGAAACGGGCCATATCCGCATTTATGAACCTAGTAATATTTTCAATTGTGTCGATATCATTTGGGAATACGAAGGAGGCGTGAAGGCTGTAGCCTTTATTCGCTGGGAATGCCCTCACTATTTCGTCGGACCATTGGTCCACTAGGGTCTCATGAAGGAACCGTGTTGATGGCTCTTCTATAACCCGTCTTATGATCATATCCCGCAGGGGCTTGCTTGGAATTGGCTTTTCGTCGTCAGGCACGCCCACCGGATTAATTAGTTGGGTAAACTGCGTCTTCAAACCATCGTAGTAGACCAAAAAGCGAATAGTGAGCGGCTTGCCGATAGTACAAATCCATGAGCTGTCGATTGTGCATCTGTTGGGCCAGTTGTATGAATAAAACCTATTCATAGTTGCAAGGGTCTCGTCCGTCACAACCGCGTCCTCTTGGGGTTTAGCTTCGTCCTTCTCGTACGCAGGCTGCCATTCGTATTTGCCGGCGACTACCAAACCTTCCGGGTCCTCTAGGTACTGAATTTCAAGCTTGAATTCAACCACGACGCCGAAGTTTCCACCGCCAGCGCCGCAAAGCGCCCAGAAAAGATCCCTTCTCTTAACTTTTTCTGGGTCCTTCTTTTCCTCATCATTTAACTCGAGATCTTTCCTTGAAACCGTGACGATATCCCCATCCGCAGTCACAATTGTGGCTTCAATCAGGGTATCACAACCCAGCCCGAAGCTCCTTCCGAAGGGAGCAAGACCACCTCCCAAAATAAATCCACCAACACCCACGGTAGGGCATCGTCCGCCATTCACGATCATCCCATCATGCTTCCCATTAATCAAGTGTTTGTAAGCATGACCCCATTGCGCACCTCCTTGCATAGTCATGACTGGTCGAGGCTTCACTTTCGTGTTAAGTCTGGCCCTGTTCATCTTCCCCAGGTCAAGGGAGATACCATCATTCGTGGTAGAGAATCCTGCATATGAATGTCCACCGCCCTTTATGGTCATCGATATGTTTTGCTCCCTTGCCTCTTTAATAACGGTTTGTACATCGGAGGTGCTAAGCGGCTGAACGACGCAACCAGGGCGGGAGAAGCGGTACAAAAGGTTTGGATTTGCGACAGAGCGTTCATATTCTGCTTCCCCTGGCAAATAGACGGGGATATTTTCAGTCTTCATAGTATCAGCAAAGTCGCGGTATAGTTTTTTGTCGGCTTCAGTGCGTTCCTTTATCCTCTTTCTGGCATCTTCTATTTCTTCTGCTGTCCTTCTAAGAGGAATTGCAGGCTCCATATTGTAGTGTAAGTAAAATGATTATGGTTGAGGAGCAGCCGATGGTTGGCCGGAAAGAGAACTCGTTTCCGGTAGGTAAAACACTTAATTCAGTTTGAATTGGTGGAGAGAAAAGGGGACTGGGTTCGAAGAACCCAGGGTTAGATATATACATCCCTCTATGGCCAAACGTTACCAAACACTTGCAATCGCATCCTATTCTTTTCAGCTCCAGCACCTATCCCCACTCAATTAATCCCATGATTAACAAAAAATGCACTCAACCGCCGTATAAGGAACCCGACTCATAAGGCCATGGCGATTCTTCTTCAGCTAGGTGGAGAAATATTCAAATTTATTCTCATTCCAGCTGAAGTTTCGCCGCCACCGTCTTCCCCGCAGAGAAACCATTGGCTTCGCACTTCGGAATATGTCCGCCAAGCCTGCAGCTTGCCGTGTTGAGTGACCCGTACTGCGATTGCGACTCCACAATTAATAGGAAATTTGAATCTTCAGCTGAAGGTCGAGGCAATTAATAAAGATGGTTAGTGTAGTGGATGAGGGGTGTATACGTATATACTGTATACGTACTTAGGGCTGGCAGGAAGCAAGTTGTTTCGGGAAGTGGAAGCAATTGTTAACCGTTGGAAAACCTGCGTTGCAATCTAGCACAAGTGCACGCCATACGAACTTTTTAATTTCGAAGCCTCGAAGTCTTATCTTTGAATTGTAAGAGTGTTTTGTAAGGCGTTTAAAACGTCTTAATTGCTGTGAAAGCTGCCTTAAAACGGGCTCCCGTTCCCAGATCTGCAGAAAACCTTCATTTTCCTTATGGTGCTCAAACAATTCTCTTGCACCAAGAAACCGGCCGCCTTACGAATAACCAAGAGCAAAATATCATGTCATGTCGAGTGTGCCAACAGCAGAGTCAAGAAAGTTAGTACGGCACTTCTACAAACCAAGCACCGCCATCTGAAAGATGGTAAGCTTCTCGGATTTATTGTGACCACTTCGTGGAGGCTGGTGCGAGAGACAAGATTTATTCAAAAAAACGCCATTTAATTCCATTGTTGCTAACTATTTCTTCAAAAATATATTTCGTAAGAATATTGTACATTGCTAATTAAAACCCAGTCCTTCGCCCATAAAACATTGTCGTCTTCTGAATCAGTCTCCATTTAACCCCCAAGTATGCGCCAAAAGACCCAATCCTATTGCATCCTAACGATTCCAAGCAGATCATGGTTTACAAAGCAGCAAGGGCCATGAATGCAACTGGAGCCAGGGCGAAAACGTTTCTAAAGGTATTCGCGGAGTTTGGAGTAGAAGAACCGGTGGCTCCGGTGCTCGTACGGGCTGGAGAATCGGAGCTACCAGTGGTAGTCGAAGGTGTATTACTGCCGCCGGTAGACGCCTTAACAGGAGGAATACATCTGACGCTGATGATGGTAAGGTTGTTCAAGAATTGACCGTAGTCAACAGAGATAACACCATCCCTGCCGAATGGACAGCAGTAGCTTCGAGTTCTATCGACCTGATCGCTGACAATGAAGATTTGATCCGAGCCGCACGCGACGTCTGAGGCGGTAAGAATGGCAGCGTCGCCCCCGGAGCTGAGGTTGAAGTCTTCAAGAACATCCTCGAATTCGGAACATTCGCCGGCATCGCTGGCGTGTCTGGCTTCGCAGCAGGTATTGGGCATCCCGGCCTAGGTACCACAGGTCAACCCGAATTGACATTGACCGGTACCGCACTTTGGGGAAGTACAACCACTTGGGCCAGTGCTACAGTTGGATGGTGGGTTAAGCCAAAAGTCGTATCTTCGCTGGTACTCTTCGATGAGAGGTGATTGAGCGCAGACGGCAGCGGCCGTGGCGAGGAGGATTATTGCGGAGCGCATTTTGGTAGATTAGGTAATGGTTTGGAAAATATATAAAAGGATCTATATAAGATGTAGAATCGAAGCTAAGACAAGGTCGGTCTAACCTGTAGATTTAAGAGGAGGCTCTGAGGATTATAGTGAAGTGAGGAGAAGGCTGATGAAAACAAAGCGAAGGGCTCCTAGGTAACACAAAAGTCGGAATGCTTTAGTATCCTTTCGACGCAAAAGAGATCAAGGAAGTGATCCTGAGGGATTCTGGTGGCTGCACAGAAGAGTTTTCCCGGCGAGTTTTACTGTTGACTGGACCCGTTAATGATTATCACAGGGCTAAATTTCCGAGGTTAACTATTAGTGTCTCAAAGTCGTCTGGCCAGACGACGCGCTCCATGTCAAAGTTCGCATCTAAATGTTAGATATGAAAAAAGGTACTAAGAAATGTTGGGAACATTTCGGATTCACCGCCTCGAAATCCAGACCCAAAGATCCCGGGCGCTATCTTGGCGGAAGCTTCTAATTCTCAGCCCCCAAAGCCATCCAAACAGGAAGTGGCGAAGGGAGTCGAGGATCCATGAGTACGGAAAACTTTGTGGTTCAGATTCACCTTCCCGATCCCACGGTCCTGCTTATGACTAAGAGCCGGTAAAACGGTCCTCTTGACATGTCGACTAGGAAAGTGGACCAAGGAATCTTGCAATGGTGACACAAATAAGCTTAAGATCCACCGATATCGATTAAGCGAGAAGATTTGTCACACATGAATCTACTTGGCGGGATAGCCAAGGCTTTGGGCAGTCTTCAAGGCAAACCGTCTCATTTTTCTAGATACAAAACCACTAGAAGAAATCTAGAACAAGGAGGAAATAATATTGGGCATAGCAGTTGCTGGACGCATGTTTGGTGCAAATTCGGTTCCCAATACGCCCTCATGATGACTGACAAATTCGACATGTAGGAAAACTTTTTACGATACTCTACCAATACAATAATCATAGCCCAAACCACATCTCCTGACCGGCAATGGTAACTCTCACATCACCATTACCGTTAGCATAATTATGTCCTCCAACAAGTCCGAAAATTCCACATCTATCAATAACAACAATGCCACCAATTGCAACATCACGACTAATCGGCACCCGGACACAGAGGTCAGAAATTTACCTGAACACAAACACTCTCGATTTAGGTTTGAGAAACTTCACCAGTAAGAAGCCGCCTGTTGCACATTTTCCGCCTGGCCATCCAGCTGCCAGGCCCAGTTGAACAGAAAGTGATAGGGCGATAGGTGACCTAGCATGAAGTCCTATCTAGACCCCAGAGGTAGTTGAAACAAGCGACAGCATCGCCACGAGAACACATATAATTGTAACGACATTGGTATTCGCACTTAAAGAGGCAAGGGCGACCTTGATAGAAACCATTTTGGCTAGAAAATTGTCTGAGGAAAAGCTTCGCAGGAAGTTATAGATAATAAATTAAGCCCAATAGGTCAAAGACTTCAAGGTTGATCGGTACTCGAATCTGATATCTTCGCAATTGCCGAGGGTAACCAGAAGAAGGAGATACCAATGTCTTTTTATACACTAGTTGGGCTTTATATATGACAATCCAACCTTGGAAATTTCTACAAAAATTGCTTCAGGGTCATATCATCTACCTCTAGACTGGGCCTTCAATAGGGCCTGGAATTTGGCCTTAGAGATCCTCATATATAATCTTGGCAGTCTGCAACACCAGCTCAAAATGCAACATGATTTCGCGGACCGCGTTGGGATCCTGCTATTATCAACAATGCTAATCGACTAGGGGACGATAATTCAATTGAGCTCCGACCCGGCATCCTATTCACGGAAGACGGGGGCGCCTATCAAAAAAAACCGGTAGTTGCTGAATTTAAACCGACAAATCCCCAATGACCAAGCGGTGAGCGCGAAGACAAACCACATGGATTGGGCTCGTCGCACCGTCGGAAGTATAAATGAACCTAGTACTTATGAGAAGGATTACATAACCATGGCTTAGTATTGTCTGCTATATGAGCTCCATTACACTAGTCAAACTATCCCAATTTCAGACACACATAGAAGAACCGCAAGCCACATCCGTTGAAGCCGCCCGCAGGTACAACCATGAGGCTTCTCAAGAAGCAGAGCTCTCGCATCTAGGTACCTGTGGAGCTCAGTTCTACATCTCTATCGTCGGGTATATGATCCACTTTTCAAATCTGTGGCCCTACGCTATTACGATCAGGCACGATCCTGAGATAGTCTTTGAAGACACAACAAAGCAAATACAGCGACTATCTCCGTTAAAAGCTCTTATAATTAAATGATGCTTATCTAGTTCTACGATGACCCGCATTGCCGACATACCATTGATTCAAAGCCAACCCTTCTTGCTTCGTACCTAAACTACCGCGCTGACAAAGGGCCTATACTAGATATAATGTCGGACAAGAATTTAAAGGATAATATTTATATTTACACTGGGGCTCGCACTATAACCAGATACGCATACGTACATGTATATACGCCGAGCTTTCATGATTAGGGCTTGATTCAATGGCAGGTCTCGAGGGCTGTATTCACAGCATGTTCTTTGTATATTCTCTCAAGTCGGTGGTAATTATGTGATGAATCGGCAGAGTTCTTCTATAGCCGACATCTTGAAGGATTCGAATCCAATCTTTCGACACGTTTAATATCATGCTACGTAGTCATCCTTAGAGTTATACTATAATATTACTTAGTTATAATTGGTGGGAGAAATTCTCAGGTTTACGCCTGAGATGCATTCGTATTATCCTTTACGATAGTCCATGTCTCCTTCAGACCGAAAAAAAAAGAGAGAGAGAGAGGGAAAAGACGACAAGCCCATGAAAGAAAAGCCATCCATCTCCGTTAGAATCCAAGAACGATTTTATGATCTTTCGGATGGGAATTCTTTGCCAGTATTTTTTTTGTATTGGTCTCGGATGACTGTAGTGTTACCAATAGGTTAGCTGAAGCCCCAACTAACATATTTATATGTATATATCAAAGATAGAAGGGTATCCTACAGTCAGCGATGGCTGAATCCTTGGCCTGTTCGGCGGCGGATTCATTGTCCTGAGGACCTTGCTTGAAGACTTTCTCTTGGACAAAGTCAATAGCTGTATTGTGTTGCCAAGTGTGTTAGTAACTGTTCATTTGCGGATGGTAGCACAAAGCCGTAGAGGGTATAGTATCATGATGCCATGCAAAATCATAGAAGCGTAGTGCGGAAGACATGATGGGAACATCGATACAAGTGCGCTAAGGTAATAGCACGATAGTTGGAGATACTGGGAGGAAGGATTGGTTACCCTTGTCGAGACTGTCTTCCTTCGCTTCACCCTTTCGGCCGCCGCCAGCCTGTTCGTTCAGGAAGTTCGAGGCCTGGTCGAAGAAGCTGCCGCCCTCCTTGCGCTCTCCGGACGCGGACCCCTCCGCCTCTGGCTTCTTCTCACCATCGTCAGCGAATTTCTTAAGGAAGTCCATGATGACGAATTAAGTTATTAAGGCAGGTGTATTAAGTGGGGTTTGAGGATAATAACTTGTGACGATGGTATTGACTGGAGTTTATAGTGTAGGTAGCTTTTGAGTTAAGGGAAAACCAGGGAAAGCGGGGTCATTTATACATCCCACTTAACTTCACGCATCGGTTCGAATAACAGGATTTACAGCTGAAAGCATTCCATCGCATTGGCATCCTGCCCCTCTTTTCCTCCTCTCCTGCATGTGTACACATGCATGCACCGCCTAGTTCCACCGATTCATGATCTCATAGGTATTTTCTACGAACCCAGGAGAGCTAGGTGGGGTTTGTACGTGTACCATTCGATCCAAAAGGACATTCCATGTTCTAACCCTGCACCGAAAGAATTAAGCTCGCGACCAAAAAGCATGGGATCCCCGCCGCTAAAGAGAGGCAACTTCTATTCTCTAGCGTAAGTTACAAACTTTATCTCCGAAGAAAGTTACGTGTTGGACAGGCCCCCACATTCCTGGTCTGATTAGGCCCTTCCAGCTGGGATATTGATGCATCGTAGTCGTCGGCGCTGAGCGTGCCCACATGCTTTCAAGCTTCACAGCCTCCACCATTTGATGTTTGTTGCAGTTTTAAAGGTAGAGATATCGCTTAGAGCGTGCCTATGACGAACCGGATGCATACCTAAGCTAGTTCTGGAATTTAAGGCCGGGGGGTCGAAAAGCCCCTGCGCAAGACACATTTCCAGAAAAAAAAAGTGGTTGAGGTTGTTGGGACGATAAGTTACTTTCGCAGCTTCGGAGCTTCAAAGTCGTTGATGCGTGATGAATTATAGGGCAGGCTGAGAGATTCGTAAAAATCATCCGTTAATGAATGGAGGGTCCACATCTAGATTTCAATTTCCGAATCCACCAGGAAATAGGCGTGATTTGCAATGTGCAATGCAATGGGCCAGGCATATCGATTTGTGGGGTTGAATCAGTTGGTTTGATTTTTGTGTCATTTTCGCCTACTGGCGGTGTGAAGGACAATCAGTATTCAATGCCCAATAATGGCACAATGTATTATTTGATGCAGGTGGTATTTTTACAAACCCTTCTTGCTCAATGTTAAATATCGTTAAGATGGTAAAAATCGAACGCTAAAATGAATGATCGGTATATACCCTGTCGCATATGCAGCAAATGTAGATGGTATCCGAAAAATCGCTTCAAATAAGAAACAAAGATATAAAAATCGCAAATATACAAATGAAAATGCATCATCTTAGGAATGCGGCGGCGGGGGGACCGGTATATCCAAGATCTCAGCTGCATCACCTCTACTATATGGCGGCAGTTCAGGATCTGCTTCTCCCTCTCCGACAACCCTGTGTACTGGTATCCTCGGTATAACAATAATTTCGCTTTCTTGCACCATATCCAACTCTTGCCGTGTTCCACCTCCACTAGCAAAAAAACTTGACCGCGAACCACCTGCCTCCTCGTCTTCCCGAGCCTTCATTTTCTTCTGACTGTAATCAACAAGCACCCATGTGCAGGCGACTAGGACGGAAAATGAATATACAATGGCAACAATATTGGCGGCAAATGTCGACACCCACAGAAATGTCATTAGAGAGATGAATACGAGGACGCTGGTTACTAGGCCTACTATGGCTAATGCTGGCGTCGGCGGGTGGTTGCTCGGTGTCCGACGTCGTAATAAGTATGACAGTGAAAGCGGCCTTGGAGGCCCTCGGTGTATAAATATATTAGGTATTCGGCCAAATCGTGAACGGGCAGTAGAACGCAATCTCTGAAAAGTGTTTTGAGGCGGTGTGGGCAATGTGTTGCCCGCCGAGGGGAATTGAGGACGGGGTGGGAGGTCGTATGTTACGGTTGGCGCAGGTGGTGGAGGAGGTGGTGGAGCAGCATATTGCAATTGGCGCATTGATTGATTGTTGTTTCCATGGTTGCTCGTTCCAGGTAAATTAGTTGTAGATTCATTTATCGTCGTTAATTGTCCTTGAAAACGGGATGATTGTCCTTGACCGTAGTGGTCCACGCTTGGTGGGAGACCCATTGTCGATATTGTAGGATTTTGCTCTTGAGATGGAAGAGAAGGGTAAGAAATTTCTGAAGAAGTAGGATTTTGGGACATCCCGGCTGATGGTTGGATTAAGTAGCTATATCGACTGGTAATGGGAGCATCCGCAGCACTGATTGAACTAACAGGACTCGCACTCATACCGCGATCCCGTTGTATTCGACTATTGTGCCGCGAGGGTAGTGAAACCGGCGAGGGAAGTCGGTAGGAAGGAGTTCGGTTGAGACTGTTATATGCCCCTGTGTTCAGATTGTTCATGTAGGAGAAAGATTCAGCTTCTTCATTTGGATCAGTCTCTGCTGCGACACTTGGGATCAATGGAATAGCGCTGTAGCGGTGAAAATTATAACTCAGTCCCCCACTCGTTACACCAGCGGCTGTCGGGTCTGAAGGAGGTGATGGCGGATGAGGAAGTGTCGGAAGAGAAGAATCGTCGAGAGATTGTCGTGCATGATGTGAAAACGGAGGGAGAGAAGTGATTCTCTGCGTAGGTCGAGGCATCGTGGGCGCGAGCCGTGCCCGAACGGAAGCGAACGCGCTGCTCGGCTGGTGGCGTTCCTGCAGGTGACGACCGCGGTTCCGCTAGAAAGCATCGAAACCAAACCCGATATATTTTGTTCAGTGCATTGGACGCCGCGCTTCGGCCGGTTGAGAGAATAAGGCTTTTCTTTGCGATTAATTTTCGAATACTTCGAGCCTCACGGTCTCGTTTTGTTGATAATAAAAGTATACAACATTTGTAGGTGATGTTGCAGAGTCGTCGAAACTCTTACTTGGGACTGTTACTTAGTATCAAACTATGCAATGCGAACCTCCCCTCTAGATGACAATAGGATCCAAGAAAAACCCAAGAGAATGAGGTCTCGAAGATCGACGGGCTTTTTGAGAGGTAAAGGGCAAGCAGGAGACATGCGAGAAGGTCAAATGTAACATTGGAGACAAGGGGACTTAAAAAGAAAATCGAATTACGAGGTAAGCGAGCCAAAACATGGCGAGCTTCATTTCAAAAAAATGCAGAGATCCCGGGCAACCAAATACCCCATCGAGAACCGGACTGGGAGTTTACAGGGGTCAGCCACAGGAGCGAAGGCGAGTCGTTTGCTAGAGGATGTTTCCGTCGACACCATCGCAGCATCCATCTTCGCCTTCCCGAGACAGACTTTAAGCCCGCACTGGAAATAGTAACACGCGAGCATGGGTATCACCATGACTGCCAAAGGAGCACGAGGCCGGGCACGTGGAGGGAACCTCCGTGTGAGGAATCAATATCTCAACACCAAGAGAGCTCCAGCCATGCCATGGTAGTATTTCATATGGGATAACATATTGTCCAAAACTCCATCAAATCGGCGGAGTTGGCAGGGGCAAAGTTATGCCGGGTTCTGTGCACAGCTGGAGAATATTCATCAGGCGAAAAATCGTGCAAAATGTTACGGCGGGGTAGATATCTCGTACCATTGAATGGCTCACTAATCCAACAGTACAACAGAGCTTTTTTGTCGTCGGCTGTGCAGTTGCTTTCAACTATGACTAGCGTTCGCAAGATGCTGTCCAGTAGACAAATCCACCTGGATTTCGATGTTCAACTAACTAGTTCAACCCGATTTCGATTCGACGGGATTATTTCGGGCCACCCGGTGAGGAGCCAGTCTCCGCTCGTGCCAGTAGCAGCGTAATCTTTGAAACCGGTTGCATGCTCAGTCGAAACTTGCCTGACCGCTGTCTGAGCCGAAAGGATTCCACAACCAGTTAGCTCCACTATATAAAGAATCTGTCGTTTTATATAATTACCTTCTGAGGTTACAAATGTTTGAGAGCCAAATCGTCAAGATCGTGGCGCTGTGGCCGTATCGTTCTCGATATTTGGAAGCTGGGTGTCGGATGCATGGGCCGGGTCAGCAGGAAGTGCCGGCGGGTATCAGCTGCAACCAGTGGTCCTAGGAGGCCTTCTAGGGCTGCAAATACTCTCGTACGGGCTTCGACTTAAGACGAACTGCCATGCCAAATCCGCTGCCTAAAAATCCGCAGCTTCGGCTTCGCCTAGCAGTGAAATGCAAGGCAATAAGTGTGAGCTTTCAACGGCCCCGCCGAACATTCCTTGTCCCCGCCAGCCGCCTCAACACACTCACGCATCACAACTCAACCACATTCTCGAATACGAGCCTATGGTGGAGGTAGCCCTATGCATCGACCGTACATATCTCGATCTTATGGTACTCACATAGGCTACCTCTAGACAATCAGATGATTCATTTCGCATATCTACTATACATTGGTATATCCAATAATAGGTATGCTATCATATGAGAATCAGATATCCCAAGATTATCCGCACCGCCCTTGACGGGCTGGGAATTTTGGCCCAACGGTTGTTCCCCCGGAACCCAGTGCGTCAGCTTAATATTTGGTTCGTTCATAACAGACCTTGCAGGCTTCTCGAATCGCACCCAGTGAGCCCTCAAATAGCTCCTGGCTCCGCTGGTTATCTGTTTCTCTGGTGCATCAACGACATACACTTGGTAGTGTCCGAGTCATCCTTTGCCTAGATTTTGATTCATGCCCCTCTCCTTGAACGAAGAAATCCCTCAGATTGTATTTTTTTTCTTCTTGCTTCCAAATTCCTTAACTATTTTGCTGATTGAGTTTCAGATACCCGTAAAACCATTCCAAGGTAATTTCAAGTTCAGCAACTTTGTCTTTATCGAGAATCGAGATCCTGAGAAGATCAGGGTGGGTCGGAGTCGACAGATCGAGAATTGCCAGGTCGATATGTATATAGTCGTTTGTACAATTACCAACCATATGCTCCTTCAGACGATATGTCTGACCAAGGGAATCGAAGTTTCCCATTCCGAGATATGCGAACTAGATGTAGCCATACTATTCAATTGCCTGCCTGAAAGCGAGGCTAATGTGGCTCTCGATTTCATGCATACGCTGGGGCCGCGCCCGCTGCCCAAACGCTCATTGGACGAGAGGGTGCTTACGCGCTTCCCGATGATTCCAACGCAACATCCGAAAAGCGGCTGGCCCGGCGGCCCAGGGATTCGTAATAATCGAATCTGGGACTACGTAACGATACGAAGGATCTATACATTTCGATATTTGTATTAATGAACATCGGGTTTTAATATTGTGTTTGGGAAGCTCTAGTCTCAGGACCGGGGGAGCTCAAGCCTTTGAATATTTAGAGAGGGCTGAGAGTGCACCCTGTACTTTGTAATAACCATGACTATCAATCAACCGACAAAGGAATTGAGATACGGTCATGACTGCCAAATCATATTCAAATTCGTCATCTCGCATACTGAAGCATCATATATCTTCGCTCCTGTTTCGGATGTTATCGATCATCCAGTATGTACTAATATATATCCCCCTAACATATTACCATAAAATTTAAATGGTACAGGCTTAACATTTTAAAACTAATAATAAACATCTATAGATGTCAGTTTCCTGATCGATGTCACCAACTTTGTTCCTAGATCTGCCGTGCTATAAATAAAATTACCTTTCGCCCGCTGGCGAGATAACGTTGGACACGAGAGCCAAGCTGCAGGGTTCCTAGGTGATCCTTTCGGTATATGGGCACCGACTTGTCGTTCAACGTACCACAATCAGGCCTATCGACAACGTACTGGTAGCTTGAGATTGCTCATAGAGAGGTTGGCTACAGCTTGGTATATGAGTACTTGGGCCGATATCTAGAAATTCGTCTCGTCTGTAAGGACATCCAATGTTATATTCGCTCTAGCTACTGTCCGTTTAGTGGATGTTTTCTTCTCGATTCTAGGCGAATTAGCGACATGAATGTGATTTTAAATCGTATAATTCCATTTCAACCAATTCACATGCCCAACCCCGCATTCCATTTTCACGAGAGGGGCAATATGCATGGTTCTGCGTTGACCATGGGTTAAATTCGGGTGTAACACAGTTGGCCCGCCAGCACCCTCCGTGTCTCAGGTCACGTGATATGACTATAATCCACCGTCTACCGAGGATAACTTCCTTCATCCCAAGATCCAGGCAACTTCACCTCCCCCTTGGGCTTCATATATCATTTCCTTATGTGGCAACCATGAGTAGCGACATAGATAACGACAGCCGCAAGGCTCTGCAGGAAGTTATCAACCGGCTGAAGAACTACAAACCTCCGTCGAATCAGTGGGATGAATTTGATGTCTCGCGCCGGGCTGCGGTTTTGATATTGTTGTTTCCGGATTCGAAGGGGGAGCTTCGGTATGTTATTACTTCTGTCACTTTTTTTTGGTAGTAATTCTAAGGTGTGAGGGGGGTTTTGAGGTTCGCTAATAATTTGTTTGGGCAAACAGGGTCGTCTTGACAGAACGTTCGAGCAATTTGCGTACCTTCGCCGGCCAGGTAGCTTTGCCCGGAGGTGGGTTTAGTGTTATCGATCTTTAAATCATCCTAGAATACTTGCTAATGAATCACTACTATGTTAGGCAAAGCGGATTCGCCAACGGAGACTGCTTTTGAAACCGCCCGCAGAGAAGCATCCGAAGAGATCGGTCTACCCTCTAGAAATGACCTTCTCCCTTCTCCATTCACTGTCACTCACTTGTGCGAAATGCCAACCAACTTATCCAGGAACCAACTTGGTGTTCGGCCTGTTGTCGCATTGTTGCACACTAAACCAGGGTATTCCGGTTCCACCGTCAACGCGGAAGAGTCTTTGATCCCTAGGCTTGACCCGAAAGAAGTTGCATCGGTATTCACTGTACCGTTGAGAGCATTCTTGGAATCGGATTACAAGAGCCCAGAATTTGAGTTCAATCCTGCCGAGAAATTCGCCGAATCTACCGTCGATATCGACTGGGGTACGGTTCCAACGGGGAAAACGGGGTGGTACGAAGGGCAATGGCTTGAATGGTACGGAATCAAATGGAGAGGGCATCAGTTCAACGTCTATACGAGCCCTGTAGTCGTGCAAAGAAGAGATTCGACACAAGTATTGGAGGATGAGGCCCAAGCATACGCTATCGGAAATTTGGAGGGCGGTAGAAGGAGTGGAGGAGGAACCCATGATAAGAAGCTGATTAAGTATAAAGTCTGGGGCATGACGGCAAGGATTGTAGTTGATGCTGCGAGGGTAGCCTTTGGTAAGAATCCAGATTTCGAGTATGTGGACAAGATGGGAGACGATGAAGTGATCCAGCTTTTACAAAAAGAAGGGAAACTTGGGCCGCGGGTTAAAGGGGTCATTGAAGACACCGGCGTAGGAACCCGTGTGAGTAATGGAGAGGGTAGAAAGGCCGAGAGTGGGAAGCTTTAGGTTATGCATATGATCGCTTGAAGAATATTGATAGCCGTTGCATACTATAGAGGACATACATTAAATGGGAATACTTTATATATATGCTTTACGCCCATGCATTTGAATGCATTACACTAAAACCCTGTCAAAGTTCTAATATCCATTTTAGTCACTGCTACCATTGTGCTATTTTAATCTTGGTGACTTTTGGGGCATTTAGAATCTTCGAGGTTCGTAGGTTGTATGTACTGTGGTTAGACGCTAAACGCTGGATACTGTGAACGTGAGAAATACAGTGTTAAGACAGAGCCTCCCCACGTGACAACCCTCTTCAACGTAGCTACCCGCCCCAAGCTTCAACTCCCGTCATTGATACATCTCCGATCGACCTTAAAGCTAGGAACAAACAATCAGTGCCACGGAATTATCGAAGACATTACTAAGGAGCTGGGCCGCTTGTTCACGTACTACTACCGGAACCCTGAGATCTCAATGCTAATAAGAAACTAATGCACTTGGCGCGATTCATTAGGGACAATAAGCAAACAGAGTTGGATCCCGGATCTTAAGGGTTTTTTTTAGAGATCTCTCGATTGCTCTTTGCAGAGTTCTCCATACTACCCCACGGGAGAATGGCAAGGTTCTTGGATATATATCTTCGTCGGATCCGCGAACGTGATAGCACCGCTATTGTTTTTGAAGCGACTGGCATCCCCGGTAGCTTCAATAAAACAAGTTTTGAAGAGGGTTGAAAATTAAGTAGAATGTTACCACTTCATAGAAGCTGATATATGCACCTGATTTGAATATCTTCAATATGTTGTATAGCGAACTTAAAGAGATTTCCTAGTATGGGGATGCAATAGCAAACATATATTGCGGGCAAAAGCAGACTATTTTAGGGAGAAAAATAAGGGAAATAGCTGCATCCCACTCGAAACTACATATCCCGCATCCAGATGCGTTGATGTGGTATTTTGCTGGAACGAAATGTGATTGGATCGTTCTACCATACATTAGTCACTTTGCGGCACATGAGAAGCATAGATGAGGCGAGTAGTATGGATGTTCCAAGCTGACCACTCCACCGCGACATCATGCAACATGCAACAGGATTGCCATGCTACCGATGTGGGTGCACTTTTGGACTTTATGGAGACAACTGAACGCGACACGACCTATCCTGTAAGTTTGGGATGAGATGCGCACCTGTTATCGAGGTGTACATGTTCTTGCGCGGGGCACTTTATGTGAAATTCGCATGGTCGCAGTCGCGGGAGGCCAGTATCGATATCGCGGCAGGGCCTCGTAGCTTGGACAGTCGAACTCTTGAATTGGGTTGTTAGAATAAAACACAAATCCTTCCATTCGCAACTCATACTTCTTTCCATCTACCATACCTCTCTCATTCTCTGTAAATCATTCGATCCCAACCGGTACCTGTCTATTGCCACCCGAGGCTAAGCTTCGCATCCATTACTCACCTCCCATAACCTTCAATACCACCGGGTCTCCTAAATTATGGACCCGATTCTCGAAATCCCACCGGAGAGCTCGTTCGAGGTGTTAAATTCACAGCCAAATGAGATGGGCCCAAGACTAGAGGTCGTTGGTGGTCCACGTCCTCCCGTTTACATAGTCAACCTCGACCTCCCTCCCCGTCAAAGATACCAACAAATAGGAAAAGACTTCAAAGACCAATTCGGCGAATTAACACCTCTCTTTGACAGTATCCTTGCCACCCTTCCCTACAACAAATTAATATCCTTCATTGCTCGAATCATCCTTCGGCGGGTTCATAACTCCGAAGAACAAGATGAAATCAAAGGACTGGTGGATGTTACGGGCATCCCCATGTTCCTTATGATTGCATTTAATACCTTCTTGGATACCTTCATGGGCTGTACTTCTGGTGCAGTAAGGCTAGCTGAGGATCCAGATGCCACCAAGAGTTCAAATGAGGATAGAGACAAGATGGTGCATTTCCGGACTCTGGACTGGGGTATGGATGAACTAAGGGATTTTATTATTCAGATCGACTATCAGAAAGAGGGGAAGATAATTGCGCACGCGATTACGTACGCTGGGTTTGTAGGCATTCTAACTGGAGTTCGGTAAGTCTTGCACATTCCCTGGGAGCTAGACCTAATTCGTTAACAATCTTGATCGATATAATAGAAAAAATCTAAGTGTATCCTTAAACTTTCGGCCTACAGCAGATGATAATACCTCTCGTGCAAAAGTCGCTTATCACAAACTGCTGGTTCTGCTTAGTTTCCGCCCATCTGTATCATCACAGCTCAGAAGCTTCCTCCTTCCAAGGGGTAAAAAAGATCCACCAACCTTTGAGGAGATCCTCCAAACGTTCGCGAAGACACCTTGTACCCCTGCCTATGTAACCTTGTGTGATGGTTCTCAAGCGGTTTTCATAGAAAAGGATATCCGCCGTGCGAAGATGAACATCTCGGAAGAATTCGTATCCGGGACAAACCACGACACCCATACGGAAGATTGGAAACCCGAGGATTACAAAGAATTCGCCCTACGGACCGATGCACTCGGAATGGCTCTCGAACTCCTTGAGGACAGCCAACACCGTAAAGCCTGTATCAACCGGTTATACGAACATACAAGTCGCCCCGTTCCTAAGAAACTCCGGAGGCGGGGCCGTAGGAAGGGAGAAGGGGGTATTAGCCTAAGTAATGTGGTTACATGGTGCCAGACTTGGCCGATAACAAACGAGTGTACACATTTCTCTTGTGTGATGGATCCAAAGGAAGGGGATATTAGTTGGGTTAAGTATCATCCAGAGCCACCCGAGTCTGAGGACTAGAGTGCCTTCGGAAGAGGATTGGCAAGAGACAAGGGCATTATAGGGCATGGGAGCATGGATTCTATTGTTAGTTTGCAGTCGTTTCTGACTAATCTATTGTAAAGGATACTCTGGATTAAAGCATACATTCGGGAGTAATCGCAGTCTGGAAGATTTGGAAAAAGTAAGCAAGTTAAAATCGTTGTAGGGAGTAAATGGAATAGAACCAATATCCGAACTGTTCGCCATTTCGCCCTGGTTGAAAGAATATAAAGGATATCTGTAGGCTGTAGAGAACCGATTAAACAGTAGACGCGTAAATCTCGCAGGAACCAATAAAGAAAGAGGGTCTCGAGCAAGCATATCGCCCGAAGTACTAAATCCACCTAAGCCTACGTAACCATATATCAAATTTAATTAGCTTTATATTCAAGCTTCACTCTATGCTGGTAGCTTATTTTTGCAAGCCGCTCTGTGACCCAAGACGTTACAGTCTCAAAGTTGTTGAAAAATTCTCGGAGAAAGTGACGGGAAAGTGTAATAACCTTGTCTAAGATGCCGTTCACCCATCCCATCAAATTCTTGAAGATAACAATTCCCTTCTCTCCCTCTGTCTTTGCATCATCCGGAGATTCGATTTTTGCTTTTAGATAGTGCTTTTTAGCAGCGGCGAGATATTCTCTTCTTTCTCTTTCGATCTTTTCGGAGGCATTTCGATTCAAATTGTTTGCGGGGTCGGTTATTTCCTTCTCATATCGCTTCCAGTCTTCATCGTCGTATCCGTCTTCGTCGTCCGAGCCGGCTGTAGATTCTGGTGTTAAAATTACGGATGGATTCAGTCTTCTCGGGAGTAATGTGGGATCGTATGTGTTATAATCATCGATAGCAGTGGTTTGTCCAGCAGGTAAATCATCGAAATCTTCCTCATGAAAGCATTCCTTCACCTCGAACTCCGAAAGCTTAGATTTTCGGTCCTCGGCGTAGGTTTTCATTGCGTCTTTGATGTATTTTTCAAATCGGGTTGCCGAAGCAATTGCTATTTGGCCTAGTAGGCTCTCTTGGGATTCAGTTGGCAGTTGGGGCGAACTGATATCCTTAGGTGGAAGGTGGTCGCCTTTTAGTGACTTTTCCTCGTATGGCGTATTTCAATCGGGCCGGCCTCGGAAACGTAAGTAATCGTCAAATCTAGCCCCCCAGAGTTCCGCTGGATGAGGTCGTTCCGATATATTATAATTTTTGGTCATCGTGCTCTCGAAGCGATTCCGCCGCGGTTATATAAACTAAGCTGAATAGGTATTTTGATCTGACGACAATCAGTTTGGACGCAGGCTAGTTCTACCAAAACTGATAATTCAGACAAAGCAATATAATGGAGAAGTTGAAGTGGGTCAGTATAGGTATTCCGACTTTATTATCTTGAGTAGAACGCCGAGATGTTTCACAAGAAGTGTCCACGTCAGAATTGGGACACAAGAAGCGGAGGCTAAAGGGAAACAAGAAAAGTTACTTTATTTTCCACACAAAATAACCAATAAAAGACCCTCTTGGTTAATATTACTTGTCAGGTTTTTGCTTTTACGTTCCTAGAAAACGTTGCGCAAGAATGAGGCCATTTTAGCTTAAGATGCAGGATGGGAGTGCATCTTAAGAAGCATGAAAACGACAATAATTGTTGCATTTTGGATGCGAGAAATGCGTTGTTCGCTTAGGTCTTCCCATGGCGGGTTCATAAGTGGCGGGTATTATAGGCGAAAGCGGTCACCGTAACCAGCGGAGCGTTGTGGGACGACAATCGAGACTCATCCTTGGAAGTGGGGATTCAGGGTCTGTGGTATAAATATATCGTAAAGCCGGGAGAGTATCTTAGTAGATAGCTTGATAGATATGAAGGAATTAACGTCCGCGTGAGCGCAGTGAAAAAGTTCCTACCTTTCGAGCAGCAGTCGACGATTCGAAGGGTTTTCTTCGACGGTTTCTTTTGTTATTATTCTGCCAGTCGAAGGAGAAGTAGCATTCGTGTTTTTTTAGTGTACGAGCATAATGAAACTAATGCACGATGTATTTTCATGCCTTTCTTTTTTCTTTTCTGGAAGCAAAAACAATACGGATTTTGTGGATTTTGTATTTTTGACCACATCTACGATCGTACAATAGGGGAAAAAGCACATCATTTTTCAGTTTTATGCTATGAATCTACACGATCTATTATATTAATTAAAGCAATAAGATGTCTCTTAACTCAAACTTTTATTCGTTTAAGATCTAAGGCAAGAAACGATGTTTTCCGTGCCTCGGAACTCTAATGAATAAAGTCTTCCAGCCATCCTGAGCTAATATTCTAGAAAAAGAAAAAAAAAAGCATAGAGCGCAGTAAATACCCTTCAACGACCGTTATATGGTAACTGAATCCTTTCAATTCATCGAGCTATTCTATTGATTGCCAACACGCAGAAAGTACTTTGCGGATTTTGGCGCTTATCAGGTGGATCATGAATAAGCATTTGGGACCATCGGATCGAAAGAACCTAATTTGAACACAATCACCCGACAGTCGAGTGGACAGGTTATGCCAGTTTTATCTTGGTAATTAACTTGCCATTGTTTGGGAGGCTGCGTGAATTGGCGGTGTTGTAGTATTTAGAACCGGGGTTTAATGAACTCCGTGGAAATCCAATAGTTTGGGATCGACTTCGTGAATTCGGTGAACGCCACTGCATCGCAGTTGTTGGACGTGTGCGAATATATGGATATATTTATATAAAAGCAGTGTAAGCCAACGGAGCAAAAAATACAGAAGAATTGTGGAAAAAGAAAGAGAGATCGATAAGCACACATACGCATAGACTCTCCTAGATAGGGTTTGGATACTAGTCATGCTATTTTTCACATAACTATATCGATCAATTACTGGAGACTTTGAAAAATAAAATTGGTATAGAAGAAGCCATTAAAAAGTCTTCGATTTAACTGTATGGGTATATATATGCAACTCCATGGTGTCCTGTATATGACATGACAACTAAATGCCCTCCTTCATATTGGGTATCAATGGGAAAAAAAAGAAAAACATATGAAGTGATATATGCAGGGAGTAAATCGCAGTCAAGCGCGATAAAGAGATGCTATATTAAAATGTTGAAAATGCAAGAGAAACAAAAAGAAAAAAAGGAATGAATAAATGTTGTACAATAAAAATCAAAAACATAATGGGTATATGCAATAAAGCAATTTAAAATCTTGGGGGGTATCAATTATGTATGTATTCCATCTTCCAGCTTCCTCCGTCTTGTAAAAAGTGGTATCATTCGTTTCCAACCTTCGGGGTATCGGTCATAAAAAATGCTATATGCTTCAAAGGATTCTCGGTTCCGCAGCCGCTCAGATCGATCAAGCAAAGATCAAAGAGGGTTTAGAAAGCGTGGAGGAGAGCGGAGTTGCTGTTCTTTCCACGGTACTTGTCCCAGAATTGGAAGATTCTGGTGGTCTGGCCGGCGGTGAACTCGTCCATGCAGGCATCGTAGGAGTAGTCCATGAAGTTGTGGATTGGGTCCTCGCCAGGGTATTTTGTTCCCGTGCAGGTGTCCTTACCCTTGGGGCATCCTTCGGTTGGAGTGGACTGGGCTGGGGTGTCGTCGACTTGGTCACCACCGTCGCAGCCGTCCTGGAAAGTGTGGAAGAGACCGAACCAATGTCCGATTTCGTGAGTGGCAGTCTATTGGGTGGCGAGTTAGTTAATTGCCTTATTTGAAGCATGTGGGATTTTGAATAAAACTTACAGCTCCGAGATCGTAGTTCTTGGTGCTGCCGCCAGGAACACTGGAGTGGAGAACTTGGCAACCGTCCAACCAGAATTCGTCGCTGTCCTTCTCGACATCCTCTGGGAAGACGCAGATTCCCAAAAGACCGTCACCGAGAGGTCGGAAGTAGACATTCAAAGCGGAGTATCCACCCTTTCGGAGCTTCTTCTTCATAGCCAATTCAACGGTCGTGTCGCTTTCATCAATGCTGGCAGTTGCCCATTCCTTGTTGACAGTCTTAGTGGTTTCCTTGAGGTCGAATCTAATACCGGTTCGCTTGTAGTGCTGGTTCATAACTTCCAATTGCTTCTGGAGCTTGTCGTCTAGAACCCATCCGTTTTCTTCGGTCTCGTCAGAGGCAACGACGTGGAAGTAAGTTTCAACGACGAGAGTTCGGTTGGCAGCAATAGCGGCAGGAAAGGCGGAGCGAGCATTAGCACGCTGGAAAGCCCTGGCCTGCTCCTTGAGGGCACCGGGAACCTTAGTAGTACCGCACTTTCGCTGGGCAGCGGCAGCAAGAGCCAACAATGGCATCAAAATGAGAGAGGCGCGCATATTGGATTGTATTTGTGGGTATTGATATTTATAATGAATTTGAAGTTATCGAAGTAAGGTATGTTCGAGTCGGTTGGATAAAGAGTATTGTGAATACGGCAAACCCGTGCTGAGAAAGGCTATTCGAGGAGAAGAAAGGCTTTTGATGATGTTGATGATAATTTTTAAATTCGAATTCCAAACGACGAAACCCCGAGTTTTATAGATTTGGTCTCATCTTAGAATGGTATACATTCCTTATAGCAATAGCCCGTCGAGGTATGATGCATAGTTTCACCCCACTTCGCCCAGCCGTGGTTGCTTCCATATTGCAACTGTCAGATCCCGACATGATCTGACCGAGACATCCTCCAATCAGCCGAACTCCAAAGGATAACGCTCCTACAAGGCTGGGATCTGGGGTGTATACTACGACTTGGTATAGCCATCGGAGAATAATACAGGTTGTCTTTCTTTGGGTCTAAGGCAGCCACAAGTGCTAATCCGAGAAGTTACCTAAGCAATATTCAGGTTATCGGGAAGAGGTGTAGATACCATCCGACCATCCACCAATCACTAACCCGGATGCGCTAGTGACGACAAGGAAGTGGTGCGCAAGAGCCCGACGTGCAGTCCGACTATACAAGTTCGACAGGTGAGGCCATGACTCGTGATTTGCCAGAAACAAGCTTCCTGCGGGTTATCTCTACAAGGAAGAGCGAGATGGGAACGAGCGACCTGGTAGGCGTCAATGGTGGAATTTCGCATATATTGATGTCTCGACCCATCTTTGAAGTATTGGGAAGGTATCGAAACATCATATTTAGAGCCATCAGCCTATGGGGAGATCCTATATTTCCTGGAGTGGTAATGGATGTACCTGATATTGTATCAGGTTTCCTGCCCCCGCTAGGTGTATATACTCCTTTACCCCGAACTACCCATACTCCTTAGCGCGGTAGACGTACGAACGATGGTCCGAAGGCTGGTATTTTATTTATTTAATTGGGAAGGAGAAGTCCTTCGAGATTGGAAGATGTTGGCACTGCAGCCAACACATGTTCCTTGCAGGAGGTTAGCGGCCTTGGCTGGCGATGTTTTGCCAAGCCAATATTCTAGAATGCGGACTTCCTATTCTTGATTGGCTGCGCGAAAAACATCTTACAATTGGCCCTGAAAATCGTATGTGCCATTTAATTCATCGAGCCCCACTACCTCCCAAGGCTTGCAAGGTTGATCATTCCTGGGATGCCAGTCCCGGTTTCCCAGTTGAGGAAGAAAAACGTTGCTCAGAAAAACGGGTTTAGGCATTCTTGCGCCAACTAGCGAGGCTTTGAAGCCTTGGGGAAAGGATTCCCGGTTTTGTTGCTTCTTGGTGCAGGAATTCCGAGGCATATTCGTCCTGCGCCTCTTCGGGACGCTATTGCGACACGACGGCGTAGAAGCATGTGCCGTAACATCGATCCGGCATAGATGCAACCGAACAGATATAAGGTTAAATATCTGGTCTCGATTACCGCCCAGAACTGCGCAAAATAGCAGGCGAATATACCAAGAGGTATTCTCACCTACTACTTTGCCATCTAGCTTCCCAAAGATATCGTCTTAGCTGGCCATCTGACCTCGTATGCCTGCTCTTCTGCGATAGTAAGCTTTCCTTAGGATTGTATTGTCCTGACATCGACCCGGACAAGACCTATGGCGTAGCATCTGTTACAAATCCGTGCAGAATGGATGAAACCGTAAAGATAATTAGGTGACATTTTACAATATCTCCCTCGTCATCCAAGTTCTTATCATAAGCTTTCCCCAGACAAGCATACCCTCGCAATATAACGTTCTGAGTCGTCTCAGTTTAAACAAAAAACGCCTGAACCGCATTGAAATAGTTCGAATCTGGCATCTCGAAAACAAGTCGTAATTGTGGTTATCGTCCCCATCCTTGGAAAGTTCAAGGTCTCGTGGCTCTTGGCTTTCGGCAGACCTTTGGGTTAGTGTTTCCTCACGGTCGATGAACGTCATCGAATTCTTATATCCCTATGGATTTTCTCCAAATTGTTTGAAACGGGAGTTGTTAGTTTATCATACCCTGAAGAAGTTTAAAAGTGCTGGTCTCTCCTTACCACGTATGCAGTGATTGACGTGTACTGTCCCATAGTATATGCATTCTTGCTTATCATTCAAACCCCTAAAAATTGCATGTGATCGTTCGATAATCTGAAACCAAAGGTAGTCCTGGATTGTCTCGAATAGGAATGGTGGCGAACCTTTGGTTCACACGAGACAATTCCCTAGAAAGGTGGGGTCCTGGATCGAGTTGGGACGAATACCTCGATTTGTGTTGGACTGTTGTAGTTCGCGTACTGCCCAATGCATTGGGCTTGGCGACTACAGCTTCCCGTTCAAGGCCTCGCGACGGGACTCTGCTTTCCCAGAAATCCACTAGAACCCTCCCACCAAAACCGATAATTGCATTGCAAAATCATGGACAATGATAGCGTGCTAAACGACGATTCGGGGTCGTTGGAGCACCAGGTAAGACCTTCCCCCGTTGTTTCTTCATCTCCGTAGTCAGGATGCCTTCTTCGTACCTACCCCCTACTAACCAGTTCACACAAGGAAGGCTTGCTATATCTACACGCCGACTTCGGAGGCATTATCATTGTCAACTCCCAAGAAACGTAGAGCGGCGTCGAGTTCTCGAACACCGAGGTCTAAACGTGAAAAGATTGACTCAAAGAATTGCGAAATAGTTGGAGCTCGGGGACATGGTTTCCCTACACTTCTGCGCGATTTGGAGGATGAAGATGCCGTCAATGCCAGATATGAGGCGTTTCAGAGATTATGGAGAGATGTGGAGAGGCGGACCGACGTAAGTTCCTTTTTCCCTTCTTTACCTATTCCATTTATTTCTCTATTTTATTCTTTTCAATTAGTTGTCGAATTAAGAGAGCTTATGAAAATGATATAGGATGTTCTAGCTCAAGTTAATGATGAGACTTTGCAATCTGTCTCGACATTTGTCTCGAAAGCGAGCCAAGATGTGTATGAAGATCCTATTTCCTAGTTCTAGTCTACTGAACACCGTAGAACAAAAAATTGACTGGTTAACAGATACGGCGAGAAACTACCAACTGGTCTAATTCTGACCGGACCGAATATCGCTGCTCATGGCGTTCTCTTCCAACAAATCGAGACTCGTATCCAGAGTGTCGATAAACGTGGAAGAGTGGCTGTCTTGACATCCAAAGATTCGTCGAATCTAAAGAATGTGCTTAAGAAAATCATCAGATGCATCACAGAGATACATGATGGCTTTGACGACGAAGACGACATCGTAGAGGCAAAGATGGGAAGAAATGTATGCATTCTCCCTGTTTTTGGTCTTCTTCGCAGTCCACCGGCGACTTTTTTTTCATTGCATTTCAAGAATTCATATCCCAGAATTCATGAACAAAAGCTAACAACCAGGTGAAGCCATCACGATACAATTATGACCCCGAGATCATTCATGACTGGTGTTCAACCCACCTAGATGCCAAAGTAGTAGTTGCCGTCCAGGACACCGAAGCCTTCGACCCCGCGGTACTCGTAGAATTAATATCCATACTACAGTATGTACACAAGCTCTCTCAAGCATAGACCAAACCACATTCTAACCCCCAAACCCAGCCAATACCTCCCCAAAATCCCCTTCATCCTCCTCCTAGGCATCGCCACCTCAGAAGACATCTTCTACGAAAAACTCCCCCATTCAACCATCCGCCTCCTGCGCGGCGACCGCTTCGATGTCCAACGCTTCGAAGAATCAATGGAACAAGTCTTCGAAGAAGCAGTCCTATCCTCCCAATCCATTCTGAAACTCGGTCCTAGAGTCTCGGATGTAATCTTCGAACGACAAAAGGACCATACGCGAAGCGTGGCAAGTTTTGTGATGGCGTTAAAGTATGCATACATGTCACACTTCTACGCAAATTCTTTAAGTGTGATCCTTGGTTCTATCGATTCCGAAGAAGCTTTGAATACGATATTGTCGGATGCTCATTGCGAGGCAATTCGGAATCTACCGTCGTTTAAACCTTTCGTTGAAGCGAAGATTTCGATGTTCCCATGGCGGGCACGGGATTTGATAACCTCGAATAAAGCACTAAAATCTGCGGTATTCACTGCATCCCAGGAATGTCAACGCTACAGCGCAAACTTAGCAGAAGCCATAAACCTCTTCCGAAAACTCCAATCAATAGTTTCTCCTCAACAAGCCAACGAAATCCCTACTTATGAACTCTACTCCCGTATCCTCTGGGGGGAATTCACAACCCGTCCGGCATTCAGAGATGCAATGTTAACCGCCAAAAAGATCAGTTCTGAAAAGTTTCATACGTTATTAACAACCATATCAGAACTCCCCTCTCAACTCTCATCAGAACTTTCAGCTGCAAGGAATAAAGTCCAAGAATTACAATCCGAAAAGGCGGCAAAGGGTAGTACCTTAGTCTCTGAATTCGCATTACCCGATTCCCACCGTACAACCGTCAAATCAGGACGAGTGCGTCTTGACGAACAAAAATCCAAAATGACATCCCAAGACACCGAATACCACAAAACTGTCACTTCAACAGTACAACAACTTGAAGCATACTTCAAAGATAAATTTAAACCTTACACAAACTTATTTCTTCACGAGATATTCTTTTACGACTTGAAGTCGCCGCATTCGCAGGTTTTTGCGGCGAAGCCGAGGCCGAGTGTGGAGAGGGCGTTGAGTAGACCTGGTGATTATTTGGGGTGTGAATGTTGTGGTAATAACGATGATGAAGAAGCGGGGATGAGTGGGTCGCAGCCTTATACTGCTATTTTATATCAGTTGTATTTGGAATCTCCGGCATTGATTGGGGTGTATGATCTTTGGAGTGCGTTTAGGGTGGTGAGTTTGGGTGATAAGGCGGATCAAGAGGTCGATGACGAAGATGAGGAAGAGAAAGAGTTGCAGTACGTTCTCTCCTAATCTAATTTAGTGAGAGATGTGCAATTGGGCTAATGAGTTTGGATAATATATAGGGCACAGTTCTATAGAGCTCTAGCAGAGCTTCGATACCTTGGGCTTGTGAAGTATAGCAAGAAAAAGGCAGACCATTTGGTCAAATTAGCGTGGAAGGGACTATAAACCTCCTCCTTTTGCCATGCTAAAAACTATAACATTGGACTTGGAAAAAAAATTTTTAACAGTAAAATATGATGACAGAACGAACCCTCCCATAAAAAGACCAGACGAAAAAAGCCGAACATCCTCCAAACGCCCCATGCATCTATATCCCACCCAATTCCATTAAAAATGCTTATTATCACCTCATATCGTACCATCGTCATAAAAAAGATACTCACCAAAAAACTCCAACCATGATATTCTTCAAAACGTAAACTTCTCCCCCTCAAGCCTCCCCACCCTCCCCGGCCTCACAACTTCAAAGCCCCCAGCTTCCCCACCATCCTCCCCAACAACCACAACCCACCCATTCCTAACCAAAACCTCCAAAATTCTTTTAACCTCCTCATCCCCCCTAACAACCAACCCGTCATCACCAATCCAATACTCCAAATTCCACACCCCATCCCACCCTTCCATCACCACGAACCTTTTAGCTAATACATCAACTTGGTATTTCACCCATTCCTTCCATGGTCTTGTTGACCAACTTGGTTGTATTTTCTTGCCGTTGTAGCGAGAAGTGTGGTTTGGAGTTGGACTGTTGAGGTGGGATGTTAGAATCGCAGATTCTAGGGATTTTAACCATGATGAGGAGATGCTGGTGAAGGGTATTGGTGAGAGGATTTGGGAGAGAGCTTTGGTGCCGGAGGGGGTTAAGTCGATTCCTCCTTTGTTTAACGAAGAAATGAAGATATTTGCTGAAACTCCGTGGCGGTATGATTGTGAAGAAGAACTAGCACCAGACAACGGAAGATTTGAAGACTGAAGAAGTGATTGTGGTACTAGTGGTTCATGATGGATTGTTGAAAGATGGACGGTACGGTTTTGAAGACGGGTGTGTTGATTATGGTCATGATGATGGTCTTGGCGTGGTTGTTGGCAGTGGTAGTCTAGTGCTGCTGCGGCTGGGGAGGTTAAGCTCCGTAATTGCAGGTTTGGAGTGGAACTGCAGGACCGAAGGATTGGTCTGTGGAGTGGGAGGGTTTTTGGGAGTCGTAGCATTTTGATTTGGAAGGATATATATTCAAGAAATATGGATATTTGTTGGAAGTTGAATTAAAATGCTGGAAGCCTCTGAATGTCGAAGTCGAGATTGACGTTCGAGGTCGAGAAATAGCTATATCTTTATATCCTTCAACCCCCCAAATTCTCCCTCTGAATAAAAAAGGTTGCAAAAAGAATAAAAAATGCGTATGACTTAATCCCTCCCCTCTTTTAAACTCTTTTTAAAAGAATGTTTTAAACAATAATGTTTAAAAAAGTTCGTTCGATACGACGCTGGCGATAATATTTTAGACAGAAAGTCTAAAAGCGTGTGGTGTGTGGTTTTAGGTGAACGTCGCCGCCGTTTTGGAGTATGATAAAACGGTGGTTTTGGTTGGGCCAGGCTGAAAGTTTAAAGGCAAAGGTGCTGGGTAAGCTTAAGCTGGGTCGCAAAGGAACAAACCAATGCAAGGTAAATGTTAAGGAAAATCCCGAAAACCTAGCGGCCTCTTTATATATTATCCCCAGAGAAAAATTAATGATCCACTATCCGCCGCCGTATTATTAATAAAAATGTAATCCCAAAGAAAGATTTACAGAAGAAAGAGAATAAGGAGCCTTGCGAGTACAGTACACGTGGAAGGGGGATGGGCAAAAAACAAGTACTTAAGTACCTACCTAGGTATTTAGACAAAAGGATTGGCGATGGCCCATCGGAATCACTGCGAGGCGAAACAGTACTGGCGACATATGTAATATGTATTCCCTATCTACCAAGGCTAAGAAAGAAAATAAACCAATAGCTCACTCGTAACTCCTAAGGCTCTAAAGCCTTACGATATACTTACATAAAGGAATGTCCTTCCCACATGTATCATTAGGGAACGTTCCGAGCGTCATTTCGATGATAAGCCGGCGTCCGAAGGCGCAGCTCCTGGCAGTTAGTTAGCAGCACAAGGCCCGTTGGGATATTGTTTCGGTTGGAGAAGGCTTTAGTTTGTATCTTTTTGGGGGACAAAAATGTTGGCCTGAGAACTTGAAGGCGAGATTCCCCGGCTAGAGTTGGCTGTTTTTGTAATGGTTGAGACTCTTGTGGGGCCTACATGTTTATGCAAATGCAGATGATAAGGAGATGAGGGTAGCTGTCGATGAGAAGGGGAATGGTAAGACAGTTTGGATAGCTGTCATGGAGCTTTTGATGATATCATTGGTATATCGCAGATACAGATTTATAATTAGTTACGTCTTCGGGAGGCTTTGCGCGGAAGTTGGGTTTTGCGACAGAAGTTTAGAATTGTAATACAAATGGCACGTTGCAATCTTCTACAAAATTTCTACGGAAGATACATAGTACAGTTCCAAACCAAAATCTCCTTTGGGTGTTCAATAGATTGACATAACCGTATACTCGGGGTGCTCTTAGGCCCCTTATCACGATTGATCACTCCCAAAGCTCCCAAAGCAGCTTCCCAACCAGCAGCCGAAACGGGTAACCCGTTACTTAATCACCCGCCGACCAAGCAAGGGATAGGTCCCAAGTCCGAGCCCCGAGCTCGAGTGATCGTCCCGAAAATCCAAACCAAAACCGAATTGTTCAAAAAAAAATTAAAAAATTAAAAAATTTGGTCATCTGATCAAGTCAGGAAGATCTATCTAACCATTCGAGAGGTGAGTATAAAAACAAGTTGGGTAGTTATTCCAGAGCAGAAGGGGTTGTTTATGGATGTACAAGACATCGGTGTTAAATTGTTTATCAGAGAGACATCACCGACTGGTTTCTAATCACCGACCCGCCGTGTCCAGAGCCAATGACAACAGTGCGACCGGATCTTTAACTTTTGCCTCTATGTATGCGCGCCCTTGTCCACCAGCAGTCGGGCTACTGCCTCATACCCCTTTCCTGCAATCAGTGATAACGACGTCTGGCCGCCTTTTTCCAGTAGCAACTGGACCATCGTCTCATGCCTGTATATTGCGGCCTATAATAATGGTGCGAGAATATTTATCTTTAATTAGTACTGTTGTCTGCCAATAATCATAAATAGACTACCACAGTAATGACGTATAATTGTACTTACCGTCTTTTACTTCTATGTCCGCGCCCTTTTCTATCAGTATTCGGACCATTGCCTCACATCCATTCCGTGCAGCCCATGATAATGGTGTGCAGCCGGATTTATCTTTCGCTTTTATACCCTTTATCCACCAGCAGCAAGGCTACTGCCGAAGAAATTTGGACATGTAACGTCATGTTGGATATATAAACCGCAAATCGATTTTACGTACCAGCGTCGACGTTGTTGAAGTTGATAGCCTAGTATTAGTTTAGTAGGCATCAAAATGCGGTTGTGGACGGGCTTACCTATGGTTTCCGATAGACCCTTGGACCGCTATTTGACTCCCCGTAGTTGTGAATGTTGTTTGGTCCATTTATTTTCGCGGCCGATAGCTGTTAGTGAAACTCACACCGTATTAGTTTTTTCGGAGGCTTCGAATATTTGTAGACCTTAATGTATTAAGTGCTTAAAGCTATTGATACCTATCCCTCGGGCCACTGTGATACCGTGAACCAATCATGCGGCGCAGGATCAGTGTTTCATGTTACCCAAAAACGAGAATCGAAAGGACAAACAACATATTAGGACTGGAAAAAAAAAATCCAGGCATAAGTCCTGTAGTACACCTTCGGGCCACAAAACGTTTAAGACTTTTCATCTAAATCCTGCGCACGGACGTCATTAACACACAAGATTTTATTGTTTTGAGGCCTGGAACTACAAGACTACAGTGTCTTGATGCTTATATTTTAGTTACAAATTAAAATAACTAATTTTGGTAGACTGGTTAGTATTGCGGTGGTAGTCGCAGGCTGGCGGGCTGTTACAATATATAGTACCATGCAACACAATAATGGCAGGTTCACAGGTAAATTCACAGGCAAATTCACAGGTAGGTTCACAAGTAGATTTACACAGCGGTACCTGCCTGCTTGCCTCACCAGCCTACCGCCTGCCTTCAAGCAGGCAGGCCAATAGCTGGCAGGCTGGCGGGTAGGTTAGTCACTAGCTAGTAGTTGCGCTGCGTTATATAATAAATTGCAACAACAACTCTAGCAGCCGAGACTGCCAGCTTAACTACAAAATCCATAACTTCATAAAAATTAGTTATTTTAATTTGTAACTAAAATATAAGCATCAGGACACTGTAGTCTTGTAGTTCCAGGCCTCAAAACAATAAAATCTTGTGTGTTAATGACGTCCGTGCGCAGGATTTAGATGAAAAGTCTTAAACGTTTTGTGGCCCGAAGGTGTGATTTGAACAGGGATGTTTGAGTAGAATTGAGTAAGTGACAAAGTGTGGGTGGAAGTTTCCCTCATGCGGGGGTATGTTGGAGTAAATATGCTATATAAGGTATGTGCTTAAAAGCTGGGTTTGAAATCCATTCCAAGCGTACGTATTCTTTGACCATGAGTCAAATCAATCAAATGCCCGAGCGGCTTCAAAGTATCGTGTCTGAAATGCGAAGTATAATCCAAAATGGCGGCACAGCCGAAGAAGCAAAATCCGCAATAGGCTGGAGACATGGCGGACCCAGATTCATGGATGAAGTGACGAAGTTGAAAATGGAGTTGAAGGATATGGGCAAGAAAGTAAGCGAAGCAGGACTTTTCTTTCCTATAGGGTACCTATCTCGCAACCAAACATATATGGTGTCTGTATACCTAGTGAGTAGGTTCTACTTCTAATAGAATCCGTTAAAATTTTTAGGTCACGACTGTGAAAGCGCTCCACGCCTTCAAAGATATAAAAGTGAAGAATCCAACCGGTCGTCTGATTTTGATCCCGATCCGGGGTACGATGTTGTTTAAGAATGGGGACCCGTTGGCAGCTGATTGTTATTATTATCTTGAGGAGGAGAGGGTGCTCAGGGGAGAGGACATGGATCTTATTTTTGTGGTGCTTGAGGGGAAGAAATAGGTAATACTATGATGGAGTTTTATTTATTTAGTTCTGTCTTGTCAATTTTTAAGTATTAATTTTACGAACTCCACTGCATAATTTACGTCGCCCTCACTATTTTCACGTTGTGAGGATTCTAGGTTCACTCGTGGGAGAACGTCATTCTGAGTATTCTGGGATTGAACTAGGGGCGGCTCTAGTTTGTGGGCTTAGGGAGGGGCCGCCGTTTACGAGGCGGGGAGGGAAGAGGTCTTCCTCTACCTCTTTCTTACAATGTTTAATTTGATCGCTTAGTAACAAACGATCTTACAATTCAGAGCGGACCATATAATAAAATTCCTTATATGGTCCGGACCCTGGACCTAGGTAACTGAGGGGGCACCTCTGGTGAGTGCCCTCAGACAGTATAAGCACCCACAGCTTACTATGGTCCCAACTACTCTTGTAGAACAGTCGGGCAAACGTTTAAACAGTCTTGCGAGCGCATGCAAGCTTGTTGTAATAATAAGATTATTGTAGTACTAACTTTGATCATCTTTTCTTGCTCCCTAAATCTTACGTTTGAGTGCTTTGCTGTATTTTTATGTTAGTATTATTATATTAATTATAAAACTGTAGTTTGATTATAAGATATAAGACATGAGCTTCGAAATCTTTATTAGTGTGGTGGAGAGTTTGTGTGTTCACGTGTTCTGTTGCAATTTTTGAGTTCTTCTTAACGCATCTTGGCATTCTCGTTCTATCAATCGTTTTCCTACCGACATTCTTTTTTGGATCGTGAACCAATCCCTTTTGTACAACAAAGTTTCCTTTGTATAACGAATTTCCTTTGTTCAACGATCATACATCTATTATATTTCTAAATACGCATCGTTATCTTGCCATTTATACATATATCATTCTCAGTCTCTCAGGTCTCTCTCCGCCTACACGTTCTATTCCAGACATCCTCTCTACGTATAGCTGATGGGGCAGTAGTTTTGCTGCTTGGCTCCAGAGCCTACAGTACCGTATAAAATGCCAAGTAATATAACGTATTCCACCGGGAAGAGGGCCACAAACAAATTTTGGATTTCAAAAAATTATTATAAATTTATAACAAATCAATTGGAAAAATTAGGAAACAGTGAAATGACAAACTATGGAGATCAAGAAGTGAAGCTTGTGCTCTGGAAGAATTTCCGGGCAAGAATACTGTAGCACCTAGCTCAACCAGTGATATCGATTATAACTTATACGCCGTCGAATTGCAATTATATTAAAAGTCAATGGAATCGATCAAAAGACTTTGATTTACTACACCACTGTCACTATAGCTAAGCTACCACTTCCAAACGAGACACCCCTAAGAAACACCCCCGAGTTATAAGAAGAACAAGGAGAGAAAAGGAAATGGAAAAGGCAGAAAATAAAAAGTACCTCGGGTAATTAGCGAGAATCGAATTATAATTTTTGGTTAAAAAGGAGTAGAATGGTATAAAAAGTGACGAGGATGCCCTGTCGATTGAGAAAGCTCGAAAGAAACCCTCGCTAGCTAAAGTTAGGCAAACTGTATTGGAAGGGAAAAAAGAGAGCACCACCCAGAGGAATGATACATCCTGGTAAGGCTAAGAATGAAGAAGTAGTAGTATGTAAGAGGTAGTAGTAGAAGAAGAAAAAGCATTAAAACAAGTCACAAAAAAAAGACCCTCTGTAATCGACGGACGGACGGACGCATAGATAGCTATAGACGAGCAAAAAAAGAAAAAGAGAATTATCAATCCAGACTCCAACCCAATGGCAAGGAAAAAGCGCAAAGACTAGAAGACACTGCCGGGGGAAAAAAGAAGAAGCTTTAACTACGGATAAAGAAACACCTAAACAAAATCAGGAGTACCGTAGGCAAAAAAGACAAAAAAAAAAACCGATGGAGTCGGTTATAAAACAGTGTTGGACAAAAAAATATACAAAAGAGAAAAAAGGGAGAGAGAGACAACAAAAGGTGCTTTTGGTCAGAAGCTCATCGGAAAAAAAAAAGTGCACAAAGTAAAGTTGAGGGGGCGGAATATGTTCAAAAGACCATTGTCTTTCTGTTTTTGGTATCCTTCCTGATTCTTCCGTTTCCAGGGTATCTTGTGGCCTATTTTTCTTTGGATCTCGGTGCTATCATACATACTCCAAAAGAAAAACGGTGGTTAGATCCAAAAAGAAAACCCTCGAGAAAGGCTATTGTCAGCACAAAAAAGAAAAGATCAGATAGAGAGACATGCAAATAATCGTAAAGAGAGGTTTGTGTGGTAAGTATAGTAATCGAGCCAAGAATTAGACACTATCATCCAGCATGTGCACTCAAATTCGGATTCTGATGATTGGATTGATAGTCCATACGACGTCCGTTGGCCGAAGGATCTTGATCGAAGCTGAAGCTGTGACTATGGTGGGAATGGTTCCCATTCTCATTGGCATACATCGGCTCCGGTAATCGGTGCGGTTCCGGGGCAGGCGGTGTCGAAACCTGACGGACGGTTTGGTCTTTATACCACCCTTCGCCGGTTCGATCGTTGTTCACATGATGAAGAGTAGGCTTGTCTGTAGTCTGTGCATTGCCTCCCCTTCCTCCTGGGTGTTTCCCAGGAACAGTCGAAAGCTTAGCAACATCGCCATATTTCTTCAGAATCTCCTTAGTACTCATATCGGAAGTGGCCATCATGGTTGGGTCGGAAAGTATCATCAAAAGATCCTCGGGAACCTATAATCGTTAGTTAGGACCATCGTTATGCAGCAGACGGGGTATCGAAACATACCTCGCACATCTGCTCGTTGTATTCAATCAATGTGTGGATAGCTTCGATGGCGAGGAAGCTGTCGTCCATTCCGGGGACCTGATTCTTCATGTAGAGGATATTCGGAGTGATAACGGTGGCCAAGTTGTGGACGTCCATCTTACTTCCGGACTCTTCGTCGACGTGTGAGAATGAGGCGACCCAGTTGAGGAAAGAGAACAAAATCTCTATCGAGTCTCGGTGGTATTTGGGGAGTAAACAGCACGTTAAGTGAAGAACACGGCGCTTTTTCTCGTCGTCCTCGAGTTCTATGGTATCGTTAGCGAAGCGCATCTCGCGGAATCTTCCGCCCAAACTTACTCTGCGAAACGATGAAAAGCTTGTAGAGCTTGAATGTCAAAAGTGGATCCGGGAGCTCTCGAAGGAACTTCTTGAGCAAGGCGGCAACTTGCACAGGTCCTTCTTTCACTAGGTCCACATTTTCGGCACCGGAATCAATCTGGGCGGTCAGATCTTTAAGTCCGCGAATGTTGCCATTCTTTCGGAAGACACCCTCGACAGACATGTCTAGGAAATTGGGTCAGTTTATCCATTGGACTAATGAGGCGAAATAAACCCACCTAATTGCTTCATCGCGGTAATGGCATCGTCCAAAAGAGACGGCACCCTCAGTGTTCCGGGGCCGATCCCCAAGGACGACTCAGCGTGGTCCTTCTCAACGAGTTGTTCGAGCGGAACACGAAAAACACCTTTAAAAGGGTTAGAAATCGAATCCAAGTCCCGCTAAAACAAATCTTACGTACCAGTCTTCTTCTGTTTCTTGTTCTTGGCCCCATCTTGCTTAAACCCCTTGGTAAACTTGTTCCACAGAGTCTGCTTCCCGCTTCTCTCGATCAAATCCAACAATTCTTCGAGGTTAAAATACTCAGAAACAAGCGGCAGCATACACATGCAAGCAAGATGGCGAATAATAAAGTAATCGATGGCCGACAACTCCGAAAAATATCTTCTCATGCGGTGTGGCTGTTGTGGCTGGCCGCTTCCCGTAGAGTCCCGCTGGTAACCATTCATCAGTTTCGGTTGGTGCATCCCGCCTGTCGAGAAGAAGCCGGAGGTACGGTGCCTAAACGCATTCGGCCGCTGTTCTCTAGCTTGTTCTTGAGCTGCTATCCTTGGAATATCATCGAGGGTGAGGGTCTTCTCATCACCAAAGGTGAGCTCGTTGATAGCTTCGCCGTTGACATCCCGATCTTCTACGATCCTGAAACGTTCTCGTTCGTGAGATCCTTCGGCGCCAAAATTTTCGTTCTCGATTATCCTCGACTGTCGAGCTTTTCTACCGCTAGAAGTGAGTTTCTGGTCGAGACGTGTCGACCGCAGCCGTCGGACGTCCGATACTGTGCTGTTGTAACCTTCTCCTTCCCCATGATAAGACTTCGATCGGCTTTCGGCAGTCAGAGCACCCGGGGGGAGAGAGTGGCCAGAATCATCATATTCGGTCAAGTTGGGATCATCTGTGATAATATTAGTAAATGTCCACAAGACAATTTCTCGTGGGGACGATCATACCGGATGTGTGAGGCAATGTGCCACCCTCTTTCAACATGTTCAAAAGACGAGCCAAGGCCACTCTTAAAAGATACACATACTGCTTTAACCTACTGACATGCTGGAACCCTTTCTGCGCATCCGGAATATGAGCTGCGCAGGATGCGCATAGTATAGTGGAGGCCGGTGAGAGCCTTGCAGAATCGATGTCGTTCTTGAGGGGGTTGTTGCAGTTCGAGCAGTTGAAGCAGTTTATATGCCACTTGAGCATCCCGAACTTCATGCATTCATCCTCGATCGTATTACGACAAGAATAGCATAAGTCCGAGTTGAGGTCTGCTAACGCAATATTGACTTCAAATGTCGGCTTAACATCTTTTGCGGCTTCGAGATCGGATAACTCGGCGAGGAAGCGGTTAAACGCGTCTACATTACTATAATCACGTTCCTAGAGAGAATAATCCGTCAGATACATTGGGTCAAATTCGAGGTAAGGAGACCGTACCAGCTTCAGGGCACCTTGTAAACTAATCCTGATCAGCAGTTTGAGATAATGCGCAAGGCCTGTTACTAGAGAGAGTAACTCTTGCGTCACACCAAGCTTACGGACTCCTGTCTCTTGTGTTTTGGAAAGTAACGTGAAGAATGCTACGATCTTTTTACACAGGAGCTTGGCCTCTCTCGAGTAAGCAAGTCCTACATACGTCTTGTCAGTATTGATATTATCCGAGTAGAGGTTTCGGGTGCCTACCTTCACCGCTAATTCGGTACAGTTCGATGTCGAGGTTATCGGCGCTAGTGAACAGAAGCTCGACGTGCCATATGAACTTTTCGGCGACAAAGACCCCATCAATATAAGCTCCGTTGGAAACGTGCAACAACATGTCGCTGATGTTTGCGGCAGAAGACTCCTCGTAGGTCGATAGTACGCTCCATATGCGATAAACTTTCTCTTCCATTTTTTCTTCGGCATCTCTGACGATTGAGCGCCGGGCGCTCGAGGGATCCTTTTCATCTTCTTCGTGTATCCTTTGTACTTCAGATGGATCCGATTCCGCTAGTTTTACATTCCAGAACTAAAAAGGACGGCACCATGGTAACGGGTTAGCGAGATGAAGGGATAGAATTCCAAGGAACTTCGAGGAGAAATAGCTAACCTTGTGTATCATGTAACACTCCGGATGCCAATGTTGGTTTACACCGTTCCTAAATATTTCGACAAACTGCTTAAGTATTGCCGTTTGACAACCCTGGCATCTAGCGGCGAATTTTGTGGAGTAATGGTAGTGGCAGTAGACTTCACCGTCGTGTTCGTAATAGGAATCTTGAGGTCCGAAGACGGTTGGACAGACGCAGCAGGTGAAATGCTCTATGTGGTATTTCCGTTCGAGAGCTGTGATATAGCTCCCGCGCAGGGCGCCACCGCAGGCGTGGCATAGCAGGTCTAATCGTCTAAAGTAGTCTGTCTCGCACAGAGGGTATTGTGTAGTGCCGTCCTCGGAGTCTACGGGGAAAAATTTCTGGGCTACGATTGTTCCACAGTCCTATAGGGAGGAGAGAGGAGAAAAGAAGAAATTTGAATGAGTATTTAATTGGGGGTCGCATGAGAGTTTTATTAGAGGGAAGAGCGAGAAGAAAAAAACGTACTCGACATCGGAAACAGTCCAGATGGAAGGTGCCGCCGAGCGCCCTCACAAACTGGCCGGTTAAGGGCAGTTCGCACTTCTTGCATATCCTACGGGTAGCTTCGCTCTTAGAGGAGCCTCTAGGTTTACCGTCGGTCGGGGAGAGGTTAGGCCTGTCGTCGGATCGCCTTTGGGAGCCGACATCAAGGGTGGGAAGCGGAGGAGCAGGGACAGGAGCAGGAGGACTGGGAATGAGAGCGGAAGGGAGGTTGTGACCTCTTATCTGGGGGTCGCCGTACGGGGAAGCCATTGGAAGGGAAGGGAAGGGAGAGAAAGAAGAGGAAAGGAAGGATAATAATCGGTCGGTGTCGTCGTCTTCGTCGTCGGTCGGTCGGTTCGGGGTGTGGGCCTTAAAGCTGAGGCTGGCTGGCAGTCTGGCTTATGGCGGAGGCCCCGTCGCAGGACACAGAACAGGACAAGGCGATCCCACACACAGGCAGACACACACACGCACAGACACGCGAGCAAGTTGAGATGTAGTATGTATGCGAATTGAAGGAACTGAAGGAACGGACGGGAAGGCCGAGGGCGAAAGGGTCGCCAGGGGAAATCGAAAGGCGGTTGGGGGAGGAGTTGAGGTTCAGGGTTTTAAGCGATCGAGGTATCTCTCTATTGAACCTGTTCCTGTTCTTGTTTCTGATTGTCTGCTTGTCTGTCTGATATACGCCTATGTCTGTCGATGTCTCTCCACACACATACACACACGTAGTTACAGCTCAATCAATCAGTGGTATTATGGTCTGGCAAACAGCACTCCATTCGGACAGTCGACATTGATGACCGGGGCGGGACGAGAGGAAAGGCGATGAAGCTGGCGACAATAGGAGGTACTTGCTCTTCTCTGATGATATCAGTTCGGGAGAGAAGATGATTCAGAAGGATAGGGAGCCGGCAATGATGTTGATGTTGATGATGGTGGTGATGTATGCTTGGGGCGATTGATTGATGGATGGTGGTTGAAGGTTGAGAGCAAGTGTTAAGTGAGTGTGAGAGAGATTGCGAGCAGCCTTGAAAGAGAAGAAGCGAAATAAATGGTGATTGTGATAGTTATCTCTCCTATTACCACCACCGTTAGCCACACACTCTCTCACTCTTCCTCTCTTTCCCTCTCTCTCCCTCTCTCCCCCCCTCTCTTCTCTTCTCCTTTAACCAATTGATAGCTATACTAACTAATACTGATTACTACCTAACTGCCAGCTATACTAACAGCGATACTAACTACTAATTCCTTAGTCGGTGGAGCAGTCAGAGAGAACAAGACTTAGTCGATTCGTTCCCGAAGGAATTGAACTTATATTAAGCAATGCAAAGCACCGATTTTATACAAGTAAATATAAGCAAAGCGCCAACGGAGACAGCTGCGAAGCGTTTAATTTTATTTAGCTGCGCCCCGGGGCTGCATGATTGCAGCGGGTCCTGGTTCCTATACTAGACTCGACTCGATTTAACTTGGAACTGAACTTAACTTAACTTCAACAACCACCAAAGGACAGGACAAGACTCCGCGATGGGTTGCCTGCATTGCATGCATTGTTTCACCACTATCGATAAGAGCTGTCGTCCTTGGCACGGTTGGTTCGCCCTGTACTTTATGAAGAATTGAGGGAATCCATCCGACTCCGTTGTAGTGTCGGATTTAACATTATTTTATACGTATAAGGCAGTACAGGATACAGCCAAGCGACGAGCATATGTGCAACATTCGAATCCTCGGTTTATATAAAAATCTTATACGGAGCCCTTACTGCCAGTTACAATGGTGGTACTGGTTTCAACCGGGGGCCTAAGCTAGTATACCACCAATACGTACCTAGATCCATCTCTACCAAATCAATTGGAGGCTTTTCGTTTTGAGGTGTAATACAGTAAGTAGGTAATACTTGTATGATCGGTCCCGAGGTACTTAGTCCTAATATAACTGCAAATATAACAATGTATACGACCCTCCACGATTCGAAGGGACTACTATACTAGTATGGCTATGATGGGGCATATAGCCAGTATATTATATAAAAAAGATCAGATAGTTGTATACTTTTTTTAAAATACTTAAGTATATTAGGGACTATGTCTACAGTTCAACGGCCACATACTATAGTCCCCTTCCCGGCCTTCTATATACCTAATGAATTAATATAAGGTGGCATACGAGACCGGTACAAACCATATACTTCTACATTAGTCCGTTGGGCCAGTAGTGTCAAGATCAAAGGGAAAGACTCGATATCAATGAATTCATGCATGAAGTCCACGCGCGGTGCATACCTATAAAAGCTATGCTGTGTGTTGTTTGGTCATAGCTCAAAAGAAGCTCCCCACCAACCCAGCGAGTCCCGAGTGGCATCAGCCCCTCTCCTCCTCGACTGTGCCACAACCCAGCTGTACCAGCTAGTTACCAGGCAGTGACCTAGCAAACTGGCCCGCCTCGTTAGTTACCGTCCTAAGATACCGGCCTAGCCTAGTACTCACCCAGTTCCCCAGGATCCATTCCATGACCCACCATTCCGCTATCCAAAGCTATCATTCATTATAATCTATCCACCTCACGCCCATCCATCTCCATCATCATCCTTCACTCATCAATCTACCTCTAGCATACCACAGCTTCCCTTAATCAATACCCGCGATCTCAAAACCAACATCACTGCCAACCTTCATCTGCCCAATAAGTTCACCATCATGAACCAGTCCACCCTGCGGCTCACGCGTGTAAGCTAACACCTCCCCCACTATAACCATCTCCACCATCATCACCAACATTATTACCAGCGTCATCAGCATCATACCACCATCGCCGTAACTTCTTAGTGTCCAGTAGCTAAACTATTCGTTTATCTAGGAGCTAGCAGATATCCAGAAATCAAATGACTTATGTCCGTCGCGTTTATCTATACTCCCTCGATATTATTAAACTTCCCGAGCTAATCTCAATATAAATTCCTATCTATAGCAATCGCTGTCGCCTGTCGGGATTCTGATATTAGGAATATCAGGGCCTTGATTCTAGGCCCGCCCGAGACTCCCTATGAATTTGGTTTCTTCGAGGTGAAAGCCACTACTTTTTCTAAAAGATAGTTTTTATCATACTAACTTCCTAGAATTAATAGTTTACCATGAAATTCCCCAAAGGTGCCTTGCAGTCATTAAACTACAAGATTACTAGTCGATAATAGCTCTAATGCTTACTTTTCTTGTCTGCAGAATACCCTGGGAAAGCACCCGCCGTCAATGCCATAACCACAAACGGAGGACGATGTCGATTCAACCCAAACATATATGCCGGCGGCAAGGTCTGCCTGTAAGTTCCTTCACTCTCTAGTATCTTGGCCTCAGGCAAAGCTAAATAGAACCTATAGGTCGATTCTGGGGTAAGCTCTATCTACTAAAGTTACTTTTCTACTTCGTACCACCACACGAATACTTAAAACGTTTATTCCACCATCAGGACATGGAGAGGTGAACGGGGGGAAGAATGGTCATCAGCACAGGGCCTAGAGTCCATATTGATCTCAATCCAAAGTCTGATGTCTTCAAATCCATACGAAAACGAGCCGGGCTACGAAAATGCCAATAGCCAGCACGACAAAGACAACCAAAAGGCCTACATCCTAAAGGTACTTGCTTTCTACAATCTTCTCATATCTCGAGTATCAATCGCTTCTTACAAAAGATATATCATAGATCCGCCACGAAACCCTTCGAATCGCCATCATCCAACGGCTGGAAGAATACCTCGGTTTGAAACCCGACGGCACCTCCGTCGTTCGTGAACCCCGAGAAGACGGTGGAGGCGACATTACATCCGCCTCATACGTGGACGAGGGTGGTGTATACTTCTTCGAACCCTTCAAGGACCTCTGCAAACGCCGTTTCCTCTGGTACTACGACACCTACCTCGCTTCCATCCAAATCGAAAAGGCAAAAGTCACAGAAAATCAACCTTTCGTTCAGATGCCGTTCGAGATGAGTGGTGGTAGCGGCGGTAATTCTATGGAAGGGAAATTCAATTATACGGAACTAGAGAGACGAATTCAGAATATCCGACAGAAACTAGATGTCGAGGCGGAAGGCTGGGGAGTCGAAGGGATGAAGGCACTTAAAGACGAAAGGGGAGTCGCGGCCAACTTACAAAGACAGTTCGAACAGGCGAAGGTGTTCTTCGATAAGAGTGAAGCAGCCACACTGGATATGGAACTGGAAGACAACAATCCGTTTATTTGGCGCGTGGTAAGATTTCAACATAAAATTTCAAACGAAGGACTCCATTAACTAATTACTCTTGTAGACCTATTTTGGACGTCCAATGACCAATCTTGATGGTGGACTGTTCATCTTCACCATTCGCTTCTCCGTTCGATTCCCGGAAGAACAACCCCGGGTTCAATTTAGCACACCAATGTTCCACCACAAGATCAATAGTAAGTTTTAATAAGCTAATATCTGAAAAAAGCATCGCTAACGTTGATTTTTAGAGGACGGAGTTCCAGCGTACTTCCCGGGTGGCCTCCACCCCCGACCGGATGATGCCAAGAGTCACATCGAAGGTGTTATCAGTCTTCTAGAGGATGAGGACCCAGCATATGATCCTCGAACACAGATCAATATTGAAGCTTCGAAGTTATACTGGGGCACTAAAGAAGAGAAGCGGGAGTATAGCAAACAATTCAGGAGGTATGTTACCTTTTAATCATAACTATTTATTCATTCTACTGACTTATCTACGCTTAATAGATCAGTTCAGCGGTCTATAGAATACGCATAGGCATTTCCCTACTGCGGAAGATTTACCTGTCCTTTTTTTTACACCTTCGTTCTAGCGTCTGATTTCCGACGATCGTTTCCTTCGCTCTTGTTTCCTCTTTAGTTTTTCATATACTATTGACATTAATACCCCCTCCCCTCCATTCGGCTTTTCCTGCGACAAAAGAAACCCCAAAGGCGCACTATCGATTTTTCTTACTGAACACACAGACACTCATGACCAAACCCAAGGTTTAAAAAAAAAAAACCGAAAACATGAAGAAAGAAGGGATGGTGTTGAAGAGAGGGGAGAGAAGAATTGAAAAAAACAAAACAAAAAAAACCACTTATTCATGTTAACTGTTGAAAATTATGGATTAATAACTGCTCAAAAATTATGGATTTGACCGGATTGAAAACCAGAACTGGTACTGGTACAGGCGGGGGCGCGAGAGGGTTATAAGATACCTCCTGATATAAGCTATTGTTCTACTTTTTGCTTTCTTGCTTTTCTTTTTCTTCATTGTGGGATGTTCTTCTATGCTTTCTTGTATCTTTTTTTATTATAGCTTATCATGGGTTTTAGTCAATATACAGTATCTTCGATAGGTGAAGATACGGTTCTTGTGAGCATTTGCAACATTACCCGACATATAAGATGTGATGTCGCACCATGGTACCACTACAGGTATAATGTCGAACTTCAATATACAGATTCTAATATAATATTTACATGCATAATGCCCCCCTTCCCTCTTCCACGGGACATTGAAAATATCCCCTCCCTCCCTTCAAATAGCAGCAGCGACAGCAGTATTAGAAGCATTTGCTGCTGCAGCAGCAACCTCCTCTTCCAACCCCTCCGGCAACTCATTAACCTCCAACTCACAAATCCTCAGCACCGTATACCTATGCTTACTCTTAACCTTCTTAACCTTCCTCTGCCTCCTCTTCGTCTTCTCCTTAACCCTCATAGGCTCACTCGTAATCTCCACCACCACTGCTTTACAATTAAACAATCTGGGATCGATATATGGTGTTCCCTTAATCGTATATTCTCTGGATCCAAGGGTCGATGCGTAGGTTAGGCGGATTATGTCGCCTGGTTGGAGGGGTTTGTTCAGGGGGTTGGAGATCAGCGGAGATTTTGGGGGGTAGAGGAGGGAAGGGAGTGTTATGCGGTCGCCGAGGGTGACGAGGTAGGGGGTGTTGTGGATGTGGATTGTTGTGTAGTAGGGGGGCTGGTGGAGGAGGGATTTGTGGAGGCGGGTGAGGGTGGTTAGGTCCTGTGGGGGTTGGGGGGGTGATGCTGAGGGGGGTGGGGGCGGTTTTGAGGGTGTTGGTGGTGATGTGGTTGTTGTGGAGGTATGACGGAGCTGGCTGGGTGATGGGAGGGAGATTCGGGAGGATGAGAGGGCGGGAAGGAGGAGGGATTTGGAGATGAGGTTTGAAGAGGTGGTGGATGCGAGGAGGGCTCGTCGCGAGAGAGTCGGTAGGATGGACATTGTGGATGTTGACGTAAGACCTGGAAATGTTTGGATGTCAATTGGTATTCTGAAGTTTCAGTAGATGAAGTTGTAGATATATAGAAGTAAGTACCGTAATCGCGACTTTTATAGTCCCCCCGTTCTCTCCTTTACTATCGATATCCCGGCCGTCGATTCGTCGTCGCAGAAGGTTTCTTGTTCGAGGTTTTTTGGGTTGTAGGTTGTTGGAGGTTTGGTTTCTTTGCGCCAAGAGATTAGATCTTTTATCTTGCCAAGATCTTATCAGATTAGATAAATCACCCGGATTAGATTTTCGCTCTTTCTATTTTTTCGCCAAACCTTTTTTTTTCTTTGCTGGCGAACATCTACTTACCTTCTACTATCACGACGACGAACAGGCACTATCAATTCGTACCTACCATCCCCTTGTAAAACCCTCCGAGCTAGTCGCCACGAGCATCGCGCTCGATAAACCGTCACAATGGTATGTCTCCCTCCCTGTTCTCCAAAATCTACTCAAAAAAAGAACCACCAGCTAACTCGACCTCTAGCCTCAAAACGAGTAACGTCCACCCACCCCACCATATACCCCCTCTTCCTAACAACTTCTGCTATATCATAGATACATCGAACGCTGGTCCAAACTCCACGGCAAACGTCTCGACCATGAAGAACGAACCCGCAAACGCATCGCCCGTATGGCGCACAACTCCTCCAAATCCGCCCAAAAGCTGCACGGCCTCCGCGCAAAACTCCACGCCCAAGCCCGCTACAAACAAAAGATCCAAATGAAAAAACAAATAAAATCACACGAAGAAAAATCCGTCAAAACCGCCGATCCTGGTCCTTCATCCGAACCGTTGCCACCATACCTTTTGGACCGTAACGAACCTAAGAGTGCGAAGGCGTTGAGTTCGGCTATTAAACAGAAGAGAGCTGAGAAAGCTGCTAAATTCTCGGTGCCGTTGCCGAAGGTTAGGGGTATTACGGAGGAGGAGATGTTCAAAGTTATCAAAACGGGGAAGAAGACTGCCAAAAAATCTTGGAAGAGGATGATTACGAAACCTACGTTCGTCGGACCGGATTTTACACGTCGTCCTGTGAAATACGAACGGTTCATTCGTCCTATGGGTCTTAGATACAAAAAGGCGAATGTTACACATCCGGAGTTGGGAGTTACGGTGCAGTTGCCTATTCTTAGTGTCAAGAAGAATCCGCAGAGTCCGATGTATACCCAGCTGGGAGTTTTGACGAAGGGAACGATTATTGAGGTTAATGTTAGTGAGTTGGGGATGGTTACTACGGGTGGTAAGGTGGTGTGGGGTCGGTGGGCGCAGATTACGAATAATTGTGAGAATGATGGGTGTGTTAATGCGTAAGTTCCTTCCTTCTCTTTCTTTCCCTCCATAGATTTGCTAATGATGGTTATAGGGTGCTGCTGGTGTGATGTATTATATTGATGGGGTATATGCTAGCCTTGAATCAAGGAGAAAAGAGGCAGAGGATATAAAAGCTTCATTTTGGGGAAAGGTTTTAATGCATTGACCTGGTACATTTCTTCTTCGCCTTCCTTCCTATTCTTCTTCACAGCGTGGCGTTCTTGTGTGGAGTATATACGGGATTTTATATGTCTACATTGTATTTTTTTTTTCTTCTTTTTCTTTTTTTTTACATGAAGATCAAAAAAGAAAGTTATATAAGGGTAAATTTGAGACTCTATTTCGTGGAGTCTGGCTGTTGAAACCGGTTGGTGGACAGAAAGATATATCTATCCATCATCTGAATCGATCCACAGGTAGTCAAGGAGCTCCTTGTTCACATGGAAACCGCCCCCCCGGTTATATGGCCGACCCCATATCGGATACTCTCTCGCAAGGACCTAATCCACATCTCTTAGAGTTAATCGCGTACTCATTCGAAATGAGAAGGTTAACACCGTTCACTACATCTTGTTCGTTATAATCTAGCTTTTGGTCCCCACCGTTTCCCAATGTTACTTTACACGAATTAGACCAACCCAAGCTACCCTGATAGCATTTAAAGCTCTTGACCTTTCTCTGTAGATCGTAAATCGCACCCGGATGTTCAGCCCCCCATCCCACGCCTTTTCTAACGCGGGTTCGCTGGTATCTGAGCAGTCACCGCTCTGGAAAAATACACAACCACACCACCCGGAGACGTAGAACCCATCGATACCTTCCTCTGCGAGCAGAAGATCGATATCTCTTTTTATATTGAAATAGGTTGAACCAATCGGTTTGAAATCCTCATTCCACCATTTTGTGACCGATTCGTCGTCGTAGCCTTCGCTGAAGATTGAACCTTCCCAAGGAGGTACTTCGTCGTTATTGTTTGACCCAATGTCCCGGTCTACGATGTGGTAGAGGCCTACGCGACACTCTCGGGATAGGTATTTGACTGTATATTTGTCCTTATCAGTGAGCCGATGCCGCGAGGTTGAAGGGGTGATTTGATATAGGGATTAATGGTGGCGGCCGCGGTTGGGTTTATTTGGAGGAAGAGAATGGAGAATATAAGGATGGTGGCTATGGATGATATTGATGTGAAGAGCTGGCTTTTGCTTTTATTCTTCATTTTATTCTTCTTATTCTTCTTATTCTCTTTTTTCTTTTCTCTTCCATTCTCGCTCTCTTTTGTCTCTCTTGAAGGTTTATAGCTATTTTGTCTTCTGCTGTGCTGGAATTTAATCACCAAGCAAAAGTTGAGAAGTCTGACTATATGGCTGCAGCGGCGAAGGGAGGATGATAGATTCAATGAGGCGAAGGTTTAGGGGCCACGGCTGGTTTGAGCCCAGTTTGATGCTATCTATCTCATATACTAAATGTCTACATGTAATAAAAATTTAAAAAAAGCAAGTCGCAAAAGGGATGAGAGATGAGGTTGGTTGAACTGGGAACGATGCTATGAGAAACATGCGTATACCTGCAGGCCTGGCGGATCTGCACAAGAGGGTGGTAGTAATATATGGTATAGCAGTAGGCAAAAAAAAAGAGGACATTTACAAACAAGTATGGATACTTTTATCCCTTATCGTGACCACTTCGTCGAGGCTAGTTTATGAAACCAGCCTAGCTTGCATCCCTCGAGCTTACCGCGCTGCCAACATCATGTGTCATGGTGTTAACCTGCTCCCATGAATTCATAGAATAATAATTTTCAGCGGATCAGTTGATTCTGACAACAGGTGGAATCACATTAGGATAATAAATATACCCTCGTGTGGTATCATCCTTTCAATGCGGTGTTAAAGCGTTGCATGTGCAAATTTGAGTGCCTGGGAGTCAATCACCTCAAGTACAATATACCTTGATTCCAAAACTATGATAGTAGAGTTCTTTTAATTTTGAAACGTGGGCGTTATAAAATCAAATTCCGCCCGCATCTATCTTCCCAACTATTATAGTCTCTCTTCTTTTGTTTTTTATTTTATTTGGAATATTAATTCTACGGCGCTTCGCCGAAACGTTGGCGGGATAGTATAATATATAATCGACCTGATAGCCAACAAAATACAACGTGTATGTGTGTTGACATTGATATAACATGACAGTTTCAAGAGCAAACCCTCCTCGTCTCGAAACGTAACCAACAGCTAGCTAACCGCAACGATGTTTCAAACTTAGAGGCTGTTATTTATCCATTGAGGCTCTGTTATCTACTACTTGCAAGAAAATCTGTATCATCTGAAAATATCCATGAGTAGCTTAGATTCTCATCAGCGTGATGTACCTTCTAAAAAAGGATTTTGGAAACATTTATCCCTTCTATAGGAGTATAAAAAATGGCATTTTCGATACTCTGATATTTGAACACCAATTTGCTCTATAGAAAAGTGAATTTCTCATTATTGGAAAAAATTTGAGGTAGGTGATTTCAAATGCTGTTTTTTTTATGTACGTATTTGGCGATTGATTTACCAGTTAGTCGCTGGTTTATATTCGCCGACTTAAGTCTTTACAAGCGTCTGTACAACATGGAAAAGTGAGCGCTAACAAAATCGTGAAAAAGAAATGTTATTGTAATTTCAGATTAAGCTAGGCAGCTGTGGTTGAACGTTCAAATCATACATTTCTCCCGCCGTCAGCTAGTTGGGTCTTCTCGAGATTCTAGAACTCTTCGTTAGGTCGACGGCCTAGCTATATATTTTGCATAGCCCAGACCCCCTGCATTAAGTACTCGACTTCCTCAGCTTACTGGTGTCATCATTGCGACTTCGAGGATACGCCCGCCTCCAAATAAAGGGTTTCAGGTAAAAATTAATGGGGATACCGTAATTTATGCGTATTTCAATTACATATACAAGATCTGTGGTAATGTCACAATTATATACCAATGGAAAGGTATCAGTATACCAACATTTGGATGTTTTTATAATTATTCTCTGTCGAATATTCTATACTTCCTACCCTGAGATATCTGCAATTTAAAGATTGCTGACATTTAAATGAAAGGGCAGAAAGTAACCAGAGCAGCACTTAGCGCCTCTTACTTATATAGGCTAAAACGATACTGGTGTTTGTATTATACAACATCATCATATGAAGCAATGTGTGCGTTGAAAACTATTACATTAACCAATGAGCCTATGGTATTATAGCTAGTTCGTTTTAAGTTTCTAACTTTTCTTTCGTAATTTTCCTTTTCAAATTCAGCTTGGACTTAGTATCGAGGCAATTGAAATTCAAAAAGCTCTTGTTGCTAATCGAGCTTCATAATCATATGACTTCAACTTCAACCCGACAGATTCCTCCAAAAGCCAACAGTTTCAGCTCCAATTCAGACGCTGAAGTTGAAGGAAGGTCAAACCAACAGGAGGATAACAAACCTCAAAACCAGACAACTAAATTTTGAAACAACGTCAAATCAGGCTTAAGCTTAAGAAAAAGAAGAAGCGCTGTGCATAATTAATTGGTATTGAACCAACCAAAGAGGACCTATGCTTGACTAGCCGCCAGTGGCAGAGCTACTTCGTATCTTGAGAGTTAGTTGTATCTATGCTGGAGATCAAGTTTTAGGAGCACATCCTCGTGTCAAGGGGTAGAACCAATACAATTATTGCTACGCCTTATGTGTTGGATACGTTAACACCATGTATACCAGAGATCGAAATACGTACATCCCTGAAGGAACACTCCACCTCAACAGCGTCTTGACTCGAGGCTAACTGGAGATGCCCTTTTACCGTGATGTCCCGAAGTGTACAGTGTATGAATCCACTTGTTCTGATAATGTCGAAGGGTTACTACGTATGCCCATAATTTTTTTCCTCTACACCGCTAGCAAACTCGAGGCCGAGCGCGAGGCCTATAAGCTATTAAATTCGAATAATTCAAGTATAGATATCTAGATCTTAAGAGACATATATACTAGGTAGTTTAACAAATACAATAGAGATGCATGAATAACCACAACTCAATATCCCTTTTCGAAATAACTATTAGGAACAGCCATTGCAGGTGCATATGGAAGATCACACCTAAAACTCATAATCCCCTGATCTCCGAAAATCGTCATGTTCTCCCTTTGCACCCAACCCGCATGCCCATCTAGTAAGATACGGTTTCTACACTTTAAGTCTGTATAAAAGCTACAAGTGCACCCATGAATTATCCAATGCTTGAACACAACCGGTGATATCGACTCACACGGCCCTTTCCCAGTCCATTCGTCAATATCCGTTTTTGTATATTCAACATGGAAGGTATCCCCGCCTCCAGGCGAAAACCACAGCTTGCAGCTCGTGAACGAAAACCAGCCACTGTACTTCTTACAACTAAAGCTTTGGATTTTTCCTTTCCAGTCGTCGCCCAAATTAGTCGAAACTTTGTTCCTCATAAGCATATTAGGTGCCGCCACATTCTGGCATGCCGTATCGTGGCAGAATATACAATAACAATACCCGGACATGTAGATTTGCTGAACGCCGTTTTTGGCCAGTTTACCACCTATTTCATCGGGGATGTTATGACAGACCGATGATTCCTGGCGTTCGGATATTAGGGTTTTTTGATTGGTTTCTGGGTCGTAATTTGGGCCGAGCGGGAAACCCTCCCATGACTCGTAGTTATGCGTAGTAGGGAGGAATTTGCCTGCAAGCACCACGCCGGAGTTAGGTCCGGTGTAGAGACCAAGCTTGCATGTGCGAGTTAGGAAGGTTGCATTGCTATCCCAAATCTTTCCTTGTGCGAATAAGTCCCGGTGATTGAGAGTTGGGCTGAGTGAGATAGCAATGGTTGGATGTATTGGAGTTAGGAAGGTAGCGAGAATAAAGATTAAAACAACGTGGGTGCTTAAGGTAGGAAAGTGGGACATTATTCGAGGCACCATGTGAAGCTAGGAATATAGAGACCTCTACAGTTTACTACCAATTGAAGATAATAAGACAGCCAAATTGTATCCCCCGCTGACGAAATATGCAGAGGCATAATTACTTGTACAAATATACACATAGGATTGATCTTCCAAAATGTGATGTGTAACACTGGTACTAGAGTGCCTCCCAACTAGTATTCTACTTCGCCTCCCCCTTCTCTCCCATCTTTTATGACCTCTATCAAATTTACAACATGTCGACAGGAATTTCATCATATTTGGATCAGCTTTATAACTTTAGAACTTACTGCAAAACCAGTTCTATGCCGCCCTCTAGAATGACATCTTGAAGTTGGTCGCAGCCACCAATCTTTAGAATTCTTAAAATAACGAAGATATATAAAAAAAATAAAGATAAAGATAAAATAAATAAATAAAAAATAAAATAAATAAAATTTCTCCCACAGCCCGGGTGCGTAAATTTTCAAATAATCATGAAGCTGATTCATATTTCAGGATGCCTGCTACGACTTTTGTGGAGAAGGTATTTCGAAACTCGAACACTCTCCTTCATAACTAAACCATATTCATTTTGCAAAAATACAACATGCCACTGTGTTGCTAGATTCTAAAGCCTCGACGATCAACTAGAGGTGATCTCCTAGTAACGTGCTATAAAGCCGACACTCAAACGTGTATTGAAATTATTACTCCACATTTTAAGGCTAGAAGCCGGCGTCTATGAATCCCTACTTGAGTAAGTCCCCGGCTTCTAGGTATCTTAGCTCCCTTTATTGTATATTGCTGTCTCGAGGTCCTATTGAATCTTATCACCTCTATCAATCCGCACCAAGCGCCAGACCACGTATATCCATGTAAATCATACTTTATAGTTAAATATGGACTTGGGCGCCAGGTCAAATAAGAAAACGCAACCCAATACCCACGACATTCCGATTACAATTTCTAGACTAAAAATCTATGTGAACCGGAAACAGAAACAGAAGACTGCCAAAGGGACTACTCCCTCTAATCCCCGACTCGCAAGGATTTTGGGACAAATTACAGTACTACTGGGATGGGATTTGTCTCTCCAATTCCCGCAAGTCTGGAATTATGTTTCTACTCAGGAACCACTGTATTGAACACCGAGAGAACATTCTTCTGACACACCCGTCCAAAAGTAATGCAAATTAACAAAGAACATCTTTCAATAACCAACTTAATCCATACATGTTTCCTGGGAGGGTTACTCCAGGAGTCAATCGTCCAACTAGAGGATACCACGAACTCATAGCCTCCAAATAGAGATCAACGGCATGATCAAATCAACTGAGCTGTTCCCTTCCAGGTCCAAGTATCCGGGACACTTTATAACTCGGTTTTCAAAGAACCGAATTATGCTTTGTGACATAATACTTGAAAAGTGGAACGGAATACCTGCTCTATGGCTAGCTACAAGTTACCTTTCCTATCCATTACTCGACTGACAAACTAAGTCTTATTAATACGTTTACTTATACCAAATTGTGAGATTTTGTGTTTATATCAGCTGGCCGCAAACCTCTAGGCACATTATATATTCCCCCCACTATTTAACCCCCCGAATCTACGCCATAAACGTCAAAATGTCACCCGTTTCAAGATAAGACACTAAAAAGGTCATAAGGCTCCAAAATCCTCAACCTCAACAACACAGTAGATACAAAACGTGGCCGTGGTGTGTCGAAGGTACTTCCCGTGAGCTTCACATGGCCGACCCCATTCCACCAGTGACAAATCGACCCATAGCCACCCACTTTGTACCACCTAAATATATTAATACCAAATAACATGCCATTAGGATTCCCAGCTTTTCCCCGATTCAGAATTCTTGGTATCTTATCTAAACTTGTTAATTTTTTCGTCTTTCGGTTCACGAGTACCTTCACGGCGTTCGGTTTGACTTTGACATAGCGTTACGGGACGTCGACATTTAGTACTTTATATGCGCATCTCAAGCACACCACATGCCACTGTGCATACCTCATTTTGCCTTTACCTTCCCAGAGGCACGCCAGTCACATGGTTCCGATCCCCGGGCCATGCCTACCTGCTCTCTGCATGCAAGTCTAATATATATCACAGTCCCAGCTGACCATCTTGCAGATAAAACACTAGAACAATTTTTTTAAACGAAAGAACCAGCCGTAATTTCCCAGATCCTGTAACATGACTTTAAGCTTGACTGAAACAAGGATGCGCCAGAATACCCGCAACACGAGCTTAAGGTCGTCGTCTTGGCTAGGTCAACCCATAAAATACAACAAAATACCAAAAGCAGGTGGTTATCACATATCCAAAACTTCTACCATATGAGGTAAAAAAAGTCATCACACTAGTTTCTAACGAAGCGAATCACCGCTCGATAACAGAAATCCCGAATATCCGGTAAAAAAGGACAGATCTATCACCTTACATATACCTTGCTTTATATAACATGTATCATGTACATACTAATAGTAAAACTAGATTAGTGGGAGATACCCGCGGGCGTTAAGGAGCAATTCATCCGGTCGTCTTTCCTATATTAGCTTGGTATGGCGATATGTGTGTGATTGTGAAAGCTCCAGTCGACATACGCATGGGGCGTTTACCCCACATGAAAAATGTCTCAACTCGATCCTAGGATTCTACAGATCGTGAAAGGGAAGGCAGTTTGTGGCTTCATGAGCTTACCACTGCGCTACGGGGAATTTGTGATAGGGATATATTCATACATGAAGGCCCAGACTTCCTATGGATTGACTATCAAATATCAATCCTGGTGGATATATATTCAGGATCATCGCCCCTTTCTTCGCCATAGCTTCACTTTGAGAAGAGCTCGTTAAGTTTGAGATATGCATATTGCCTCATCATAGGAAAGTAAATTTTTCGGATGTGTGAATGGCTCTCTTAACTACATTACATACATCTTTTGTACGAACAAATAGAATTGTAAGAAATAGGAAAAGGAATAATAGAATTACAAAGGGAAAAGAGATTGAAAGGATTGAACAAATGAAATTCGTAGGTCTTCGTCAAAATCATTATTAGTGGGTCAGAAAGCAAAGAGCAGAAAGGCCAAGCAAAAGAAAACAGTGCATGCCAGAAACAAAGATCTAAAGAAGATTCGTACCAGTCATCATATTAAGCAATTATCTAAAAAGTCAAAAGACATTGCAATGATCCAGATTACCACACCATGCAAAAAAAAAGAAGAAAAAAGCAGTAAGACCCAAGGAAAAATGCTAAAATGTACACAGCGGAAAAAAAGGAGTTATGATCCCCCCACCCTTTCAGCACCCGTTGAGAAGAGTTACAGAGGAAAAGATTCTTTTTTTCATGTTAAAAAAGCCTGAGGATATGCAAGAATCAAATTTGCCCCACCCAGTTTGAAGCAAAAGATGAATTTTTTAAATTTGTACAGAGGAGCTTTCACCCGTTTGGATCTGTTTTATGACGAAGGATCCCACCTTAATGTGACAAAGAAGAGGTATAAGGAAAGAAGAGAGACCAAAGACGATAAGAATCCGTATGATGCATAATGTAACAAAAGCCGGCCCTATAAGTAACATGGAAGGAAAAGAGGAAGGAGAAGTAGATATAAGGAAATATTTGAAGAAAACGAGAGTTCGATTTGGCGTGGGAGGCCGGTTTGAAGATTCAGAAATTTTTTAAAATTTTTTTGTGGGGTTTTCTTGTAGAGGAAAGTAGAGTCTTTGTATCTGAGGAGAAGAGGGAAGAAAAAAGAGGAAGATCGGTGGTTGTGGAACCCATCGGCAAAAAAAAAATAAGAGATAGAAAGCTTTCTGTGACGAACCGGCGTAGTTTCCTTTGCTGCTATAGTTGTTTTGCCTGCGGTATGCTCCATAGGAGACTTAGTAGTAAGACCGAAAAGAAGAGGGGTGCAAAATGGTCGAAGACATTCTGGTTGTAAAGAACAAAGGAAAAGTTGAACTGAAAGTGAGGAAAAATGGAGGCGCTAGACAAATATAAAATGACGATGTATGGCCTTATATACTGGTCATATAAAAACAAACGACGTAAAGAACTTCAAAGCATGAACTCATATAGCATAAAGACGCATAAAAGGCATTCAAAAAATCACAAGGCTTGCTAAAGATATCACAACGTAAAAAAAGGCTAAAATCAATAACACCTGCTAAAGACCAGAGTAAAATCACAAGCGATAGACAAAGGAGATGAGTAAAAAAAAATTCGGAATGTCGATGATACAGGCTGTGTTCTGTATCCAAGACGAAGGTGCCCTAAGGCAAGAGGCTGTGATCAAGCATCAGGATTGACCGTGAAGTCTATCTTCTGATGTCTGTCGTAAAGGGATTTATGTATAGATGGTACAAGATGCTTAAGCAGACTCAGCACGAGCGCTTTGAGCATAGGCAGCGAAGCGTCGAACAACCTCGGCATCAACCTTATCCCAAAGAAGGGATCGGGTGTAGACCTCAGCGACGGTGGGCTTGTTGTGACCTTTTCGGAGAGCATTCAAGGTGGCCTGAAGGTTTTGACGACCCTCAGAGGTAGTATACTCTGGCTCGCGAAGGAATTCTTTCGACGTAACCTCGTCGTACTCTGCAGCAGTCAGCATCATGAGTTCCTGAGCTTCTTGCGCACGAGTCTTCGGTTGTTCGAGGTGAGCATTGAGTACAGCCAAAGAGGAGCCAAGACCGATGAGCTGGGAAGATTCAGTCTTTGGAACAACCCAGGCATCAGAGACCTGTTGAGTGACAGAAGGACCAACGGAAAGCTCGACATTGCGTGGATCAGCAGTGGCGATGGTGTTGGTTGGCTTAACACCAGCATCCTCGAAGATGGTGTTCAAGACAGCAGCCGAGGCGGTCTGAAGTGGTTGTGGAACTGGTGGGAGAGCACTGCTCTGAGTACCCTTCGAAGCAACGAAGGCACCAAAGAGCAAGAGCAAGAAGAGAAGACCAGAGGCTGGCTTCTCCTCCTCCTTGATCTCCGAGATCTTTGGAGCGAGCTTGACTTCTGAAACGTCTGGGACGTTGAGGAAGTTGTTCGCCTCGTCGTTGAAGCTTGGTGGTTCCCAGAAGGAATCGATTGGCATGCCATCGAAGGTGAACTCTTCGGTGTAGTTGACACCAGAGGGAGACTGAGCATGCATGGCAGCCTGGTTGAGTTTCTCTTGCATGAGGTCGAGTTCCTGAGCGAGGAAGGTGTTCTTCTTTCGGAGCTCTGCAGTCTCCAAAGTGTGCTTGCGAACCATCTCCTCGTTCTGGATCTGAGCATAGTTGAGATGGTGCTCGAACATCTCTCTCTCACGCATCCACTGGGCTTCCTTCTCTATCCATTCATTCTCGCGGACAGCCAAGGAGTTCATCTTCTCCTCGAGTTCAAGGATGATGGCGCTGTGAACCTTCTTCTCTTCTTCAAGACGCTCAGTGTGCTGCTTCTTGCGTTGCCTGGAGTCGAGACTATATAGTTTATACGAGTAAGTATATGTGTTTAATATAAAAATATATGCATAAAGTCAGGTGGTAACATACGCTGCTTGTCTGTTTCTAAGAAGTCTCTTTTGTTGCTTAAGTTCTTTGATCTCGGACTCATCGGTAGACTGGGTGATGAGGGCATCGATGTTCATTAATGTCCTCTCAGCTGGGATGTCGAAGCGGGCATTCTTCTTTCGGATTCCGTCCCTTCGGATGTGCATTGGGGAGTGAATTCTTAGTTGTGGGCTGCCAGGTCGGACAGGGGCAGTTGGCTTCTTGATAGCATTATTTGTTGGGCCATTGGAAGCAATGTTCTGTAGCTCGTTGGAAGCCTCAGCCTGCATAGCTGGAGCAGGAGTAATGGCAGGAGCGATGGGAGTCTCAAAAGGTTGTGTCGAAGGTGTGAAGCCTGAGAAGTCAGCAGCGTCGAAGTTGAAGTTCTGAACCTGACCACCAAAAGCAGCCTGGACAGGAGTGGCAGTTTCTGATCGGTCGACCATGGTATCCCAAGTAGCAGCGGCACCAAACTGGGAGCCGTTGGCCTCCATCTTGACAAATGGGTTGTTCTCAAAGCCCGAAGCCATAGGAGAAGAGTCGTTCATGCCGTTGAGGAAGTCCCAGTCTCCAGCTTGGAGTTGAGGGGAAAATATGGCTGCGTCAGCCATAGAAGGCCGCCTTGTGTCGACGGGAGATTCGAATGCAGATGTGTCGATCGTGCTCTCAAGAATGTTATCATCCAAGATACTCGAGTCATCATCGTCATTCCACCGTCTCGACATGCCGGCCTCGGCTTGTAGGAGTTGTGTATTCCTGTAGTAGTCTTGCATGGTGAATTGGGTCGCCATCTTGGCTATATGTGTGGATGTGTGTATGAAAAGGGGTAATCCCTATATAGATGAGTTATAATAGTCGTAGTAGTCGTAGTAGTAGTGTCGTATAGTATAATATATCCCTTATACTTTAATATATATAACCCAACACTTGAATCCTTCGAGGAGATGTTGGAGTTTTGGTGGATGTGTTGCGATGGAGGTCTGAACAAGATGAGAGTGGGAAAAGAGGCTGGGAAGTAAACGAGGAAGAAACAGGCAAGAATATAAACTGATGACAGTAAAATAAGAAAAATAAAAAAATAAAAGAGAAAAAAAAAATAAAGAACTTTGCGTGTGTGTAAGAGATGATGATAAACTGAGGATAACCTGATCTCAAGTAAACTCTCGTCCTTGAAATGCTGTGGTAGTCAGTAGATATACTAGAATCGAGTCAACCGTCCGGATTTCCCAGGCAGTGGATCTGATGCTGTAATGATATATCGTATAAAAAAAACACTCCCTTCGGTGGTGCTTCTGTATACGATCCAAGTGGATAAATATCTCTGTAGTATATAGTATTCCTATGAATATGAGGAAGAAGAAGGGGTGAGGGAAATCTACAAACGGATGGGCAACCGCAGACAATATATCGGGCCTGCTACTCTCTTCTAGCTAGCCTGGTCCTGCTCCTCTTCCTCCCAAACAAAAACAATCAGAAGAGGCCGAAGAGAAAAGAGCAAGCACACTGCAGGACGCAAGCATAGGCACACCGGTCTCAAAGCTTGGTCTTGGTGGGAAGCAGATGGTACTTCGGGTTCCTCCCAGCTGCATGCCCTACCTTGTACCACTGCAGGCGTGGGTGGGTACCACCCCCATCTCAAATTTTTTCCCTCTGATTCCACCGTATGGGAACGAGCGGATGGGAAAACAAACCAATGGCGACGCAATGCCCAAGATCCCCGGCATCAAATGGGGGGAAAGAAACGTCTTACCCTGACGGGTACTCTAACTTTTTGTGTGAGGGATGCATCCTCTTGTGCAGCAAAGCGAGAACCAAGAACTGGCCATGTTCCTTCCCAGTGGGAGGCAGCGAGCGAAAGGGAACTCCACTCGATGTCTCTCCCTGGTACCCGTCGCCGCCGGTAAGAATGGGGAATTTCTAACAGTTATCACCAAAAATGCTATCATTGGGCAGATGTCACATTCAAACACTCAAAAGTTGGGGGAGGCTACTATCATTATGGGAGTCAAGACGCTTCATCTGCCTCTGTCCTCAAAATACATCTCCCTTGTGACATCCTGCTTTGGGAGGAGCACAGCTTGCTGCTTTGACAGGCGGGTTTCGGTTCTTGAACCCCAAGGCCTTCTTGTCCATAGCAGGTCCCCACTTTTCCTTCTTTCCTTTTTTTAGAGGTACTATTTTTTAGTCTTTTAGTTTTTTTTTTCTTCTTTCTTCTTTCTTCCGAGGGAGCAAAAGAGAGCCTAGGAAGAAAATGTTTCGCTCCTGTGAGCACGGGAAGCTAACTACAAGCTTTGTAGCTTCCTCGGAAAGAGCTACCATTTACTGCTAAAAGAGGAACTTTGAAACCCATCTATTCACAGCTTCGACCGAGCTGCTGTTAAGATGTTTTCTACAAAATTCTTCAACAGAAAAAAATCGACATCAAAATGCACATCAAAATATTCACTAGCAAGGACTCGGGCTGTATCTCGCAGAATTAAAATGTTGAGGAGGTACAAGAACTCTGCTTTTCTCGCGTGGGGCATCAAGATCGAAGAATCGCCCATGGGGTCCGCCAGGCGCCAGTGGAAACACTCTATTTGCCCTATCTTCATGCTGCATAAACATATCGCCGCAGACTACCTAGTAGAATGGATAGGCATAAAGACTTAAAAATAAAAAAATAAAAAAATAAAAAAAGAATCAATGCCCAGGCCCGTTGATACTCCGCCGTCCGGCAGTACAAGAGATGTACCATCTCGTGGGATGAGAAAGTAGTGGGATTTCAGGTATTATTAGGCTCTTCAAAAGGTTTTTTTTTTTTTTTTTGGGTACTTCCAATGGCAGAAACCTCTCTTGCCCTTTTCCCCACCCTATGCTCGCAAACCACTCGCACCCAGCATCTTGACATCAGCGAGCCATTCACAGCGAACGTACGTTTGCTCCCTGCATAATAATCGATATATCCATGCAATTGCTTCGGAGGTAGCAACTTTGACCTTCGATATAAGAGGAACTAGGTTCACTCGGCCGTCGTCCAAAAAGCAGAGAGTTCATCCATACAGATCGAATCTCTTGATCCGTTGGAATAGGTTGTGCATGATCAACCGCTTTTTCGATATATCAAATACAGTGACAAGCCCGAGATGGGTTTCGCTTGCTATATGTTCCCATGCCATGAGGGGTTATTGCGATTTGACCAAGCTCAGCAGATAGTCATCCAGCAGAGATCTTATTCGTCCCTTCTCGAAGGGACCCCCCATACTCATATTTTTGGCCATCCCGCTCGACCGCGCTCTTCTCCTTTTCAACGGCATGATCTTGTTGAACCCACAAACCAAAGGGCAACGGAGAAGGCAGAGAGAATGGACGAATCGAGGTTTCAAACGATAGACATCCAAGATCACACCGCTCGCGTAAGAAAGTGTGAATGATCCTCAAAGCACCCCACCATGGATCACCCGGTCCGAGGCTGGGTTAAGGATCGTGTGGTCTTTTGTTTCAGTTGTTCGATGGTAGCAGTTTACTGCTTCTCGAAAGAAAAGGCCTAAAGGGATCCAGCAAATAGGATAAGCTTCTTTTTTGGCAATACATCGCCATTATAGAGAAGGCTGTCACGCAAAAGGCGCATGCTCAATAGGAACTTAATTTTTTTTTTCAGTCTTATATTCGTTTTTCCTTGGAAAAGGTGGGGATAAGGATTATTTTTAATTCTTTTTTGGCAAAAGGGTGTGGTACTTATGAGCTGGCAGAACATAAGCCCTGCACCTCCACACAATATTCCCGGCTTTCATAGACATCTGGACAACCTTCCTTTAACTTCCGTGCCTCATATCACCGAAAAAAACTCGTGGCGCGGGAAGTCAAAGAAATAAGGGTTCAGATGACGATATTTCTAATATCAGCGTTTTCGATATTGACAGACGGGATATCCGTGATACAAGAGACGGGAAAACAAGGCGAGACTTCGTCGAGTCTAGTCATTTTTTCTGTTAAAGAAAAGTGACATTGACAGCGAAGCTTCTACACCATGTTCTTCCTGCTTGCTAATATCCATCCTCGGTCACTTGTGTGAAGGGCAAACCCGGAATCGATCCAAGCAAGGGATCGAAAGGCATCGATCGAGTGAAAACCTTCAAGAGATATCGCCTCCTTGCTCCTAAATGGGTAAACAGAGACGAGGGCTGAGGGGCTATCGACGGTCTTAAGAGGAGGAGCCCTCGACGACAGAGCGATAATCCAATCCTCTCCTCGAGTTTTTCGGATTACTGCGTCCTCGGATCCACTATCACTTGTTCGTTTGCTTTAGCTTCAGACTAGAAAGCACGCACTGGCTTTCCCAAAACTGCGCAATCTGCAGACATGAAGATTGTTAGATGTGCGCGGGAGCGAGTTAGGCGATACCGGAAGGGATCCAGATACGTCTACTTTGTGCTGCAAAGACGGGAGCTATGGAGCGGGATTGCCTTGTGAATCCAATCCGTTTGGTTTTCATCCCATCATTGAAGAAGCCATCACCACCATTCATCTATCCACCCATCCACAACATGGTGGAGTTGGTAAGCGGCCTCGTGAGCCGAAATACTTTATGCAACAGCGGCATCCGCATCATGTTTATGAATAGTCGATCATAAAACCCGTCGCATTATCCCCCAATGCTTAATGGGCATTCTTTTCAAAAGAAGCGCATTAAGCCATGAGAACTTTTTTTTTCACTCAGGTTGGTTGATCGAACCGACCCAGGCACCCGTGCTGTCGCGTTATCACGCCGAGACATGAGATGTCTCTATGTAACGCCAGGGCCTCGGGATGGAGGGAGGGGCGATGCGTTGAGAGGAGTTCTGGAATCCTGGATCTCTCCGAAACTGGCTACTAGTTAGGCTCAGCAGCTTTGTTCCCACGCGGCTCAGACGGAGCGAATGGTATGGTGTGCAGTATCTTGGAGAGAAGGAGGTCCGAAGAGACCCTTTGATTAGGCCTTCAGCAATGTAAGGCCAGTCGCGCTTTGGAAGCTAAAGGACCCAAAGATCGGATGCCTCCTCAGCGACTTCGGAAACGTGATCTCACTCGTCAGGCGCGAGTGGAATGATTCCCTAGAGGGCCAAAGGTCAATAGAACTTCTCTTTTTGGCCCTTCTATGAGACTTTAGCTTCTCGAGTGAAAAAATTTTCATTGGATAGAAAACCGGGGATGGAGGGAGACCTTACAAGAGCCTTCTTTGTTTACCTTTGGCCGACGGCCATGGGTCGATAGTCTGCATCTCTTGTTCGTTACATGCAAGGTGACTGTGGGCTGCATGCAAAGCATATGCACGAGGTCGACTCCATGCCGAAACCTTTGCACCAGTGAGATGTTTAGGTAAGAAGGGAAAATCTGAAAGACGACAATGCTATTGCCGGAGGTTGAGGCCCATGCCCAGATAGACCAAAGGGATGGTCTAGGGGGGCTCCACTTTTTTTTCTTGGAAGTTTATGCGTCGAAGACCAAGCCAGGAGATTCGCAACTTAGCGCGCCTGCTGGAACTCGAACCGGCGTGACTTGGGGACTTTTGCCGAGGAACGAATAGACATCTCCAATATCAGCCTTTGTTTTCGGATTCGGATTCATTCATATTACATTCAAGGACTATAATAATAACAATTCTAATTGATTTTTTATCGCCAAGTCCCAGCGTTTTTTTTTTTTTTTTTTTTCCGAGTGAGAAAGAGCACAAGCTACTGCAGCGAATAAATTGGAATGCAACGATCACCCTTCTTTTCAAGTTCTGAGGCGAGTTTGAGGTCGGAATAAACTTGGCTGGGGGGATGCGAGTCAAATTCCAAGGTTCCAGAGCTAACGCCATCCATGAGGCGGTGCGACTTCCATCGGGACTTGTTCGCTGCAAGATCTGGCGTTCTTGCGGCTTTAATCCCTCAGATCATATCATATGGACGACAAAATGTGATTACGCTCATACTATGTCATTAATTTTCCTTCCGGATTCCACTAGCTAAGTCAGCAGTCATAAGGCCACAGAAGATCAGTTGGAAGAAAATATGGCAGCCCGCCCACTAAGGTTGAACTAAGGTTATTGGGGTTGATGCTAAATTTATAAAGCTTGTGGTTCGATCTGGCACACTCTCAGTGAAGCTTGAGAGTCTTTAACTTGACAGTTCCCCTCAGGAAATTCGCTTTGTTTCAGGTTTCTTAAAGCATGACCATTCGTAACCACACATTGGGCAGTTGGGTCACCTGTGGCAGATGCTAACCATCCTGGTCCCAATTACTTACTATTCAGTTCGGATCATTCCTTCAGGAATACTCGATCAATTATTTGAATGTGACTGCGCACATACTAGTATACTATATATGTACATTGTATGTACGTACTGATGATATACGCCTTAGAATTTGAGTAATCCTTGAAAGGCGGAGAGGTACAATCGACTTGATCGTTTGAAGAGAGCTCGAGGCTAAAGCTATCTCCAAGCATAGATCGTACATACATACATGAGGGAAAACAATTCCCCTCTCGATCACACATTAGAGATCCTAGGGAGCTGCTTAGCAGTTACTTAGTCGAGCATTAATATCTTACACTGAATACCTACGTAAATACCCAGCTCGCTTCGAGGCTTCTTGCTGCATAAACCATCCACAATGTCTTGAAATCATGTACCATATCAATCGTCTACATGCACACCGGTCTACCCTCCCCTCGGTAACATCAAGATACCACCCCGAGGCACGTTCCTCGCCCCGCTCCCCGTTCCCAAAGGAAGCTAATGTAAAAGCACGTAATGCCGTTCCCCTCATCAGAGATTTAGGAAGTTCAGATCAAAGAAAAACAAGAGTTATCCCAAATTTTGGGATAAATTCGATACGATTACTGGATTATCAGCGGGATGAGCTGTCCTCTCGATAGTATCTTAGATCCCGTCTTCCCGCTCCGTAAGACATATGGCTAGGTTGCTACACATTAGAACTAAGCACCTCTAGTTAGCGGCTATTCTCATACTAACTTTATAGCAGTAAGCCCATGCTAGCAGGACGAAATTATCAAATACACCTCGGCAGCACAGCCAAACGATGGGTCGTATCAATTTTTCCAAAGAAAGAGCACGAGCACCAATAATTGGAGTTCTGCTCCAAACCCATCCAAGAAGGCAGGAGGTTGGGCCAACCATGACAAGAATGTGGGTCCGCAAAGAAACTGTATGTAAGACGGGGTAACCCATCGACCTATCGTAGACGACTGATGCGTTGTCATTCGGCCTGGGATTGGTCGACCTGCACAAGGGGGGTCCCGAGGCTCGGGAAGAGCAAGCAGGCTGAAGACAAGGAAAATCGTAAATTCCGTCGAAGAGGGTCCTATTTCGCGATCTTTATGCCAAATAATCCTGGGATTACATCAAAACTACCTCGATATCCACTTTCTAGCATAACGCCGTGAGTTAGAACGGGAAAATTATATCACGAACCTTGAGCATAAGACCGAGAATCGAAAGAACGCTTAAGAAATTAGGCAAAAGAAGCAATTTATCGGTCTTGAAACCCCTCTCCAAAACGTAACAAGGACAACGCAAAACCCTATTCGATCCTTTCGATCTCAAACATGAAAACACCAAGGCTGCAGTCCGTCTCCTGCGAGGCCAGTCCTTTCCCGCCAACATATCCAGTGACCGACCCCTCCTGATAACTAGCTTTCCCCGCGATCTCAAATTGACTATCAGTAGCAAAAGAGGGAGTTTTGTCAAATCAAAAGCTGTCTCGGAAGCACAACATGAACCTACATACATACACATACATATACCACCCCGAAACGACAGAAGGACAACAGTTACATCATGGATCCGGCCGCATATGCGTATATACTTTAAATTTTTATTCTTTAAATTCATTACATATTATAATTTAAATAGCTCTCAAGGATAGGCCCCAGTGCAGATACTGACAGTTGTAGCATCAACCTAAAACCGTCTTTTTGCATTAGTGGCTAGCTTAAAACGTTTCCTCTATTCTGCACACAATTCTTAGGATGAAACCTCATTTCTTCAGATACATGGTCTAGACTTAAAACCGTAGATGATAACCGTGGGCCGTTAAAGACTTCAATGGTACATGCACTTCAAAAACGTCGTTGTACTTCTAGATCCATCCTAATGTACCCCTCCCCAAAGTAGATATCGTAGGCAATTAGTATAATCTTTCAAACATCATCTACCCTCGAACATGCCTATAAGCTACTGATACACCCTATCGGCTCGCATTATCTTACATGTACATACCGTTGGCATTACCAGACATATGCCGACACATGCTTTTCAATCAAATCCCCTCATTCCCCTCAGTTCAAATTCCCAAACTTCGGTCAGATTTTCAGAGAAAAAGAAGAAAAATGACATATCGTATATCACAACCACCGATGAAACCCGATCAAAATTTCCGAAGGAACCAGCCGGATAACCCTAGGCCTGAGCCTCTTGCAGTTGAAAAAAATAAAATAAAATAAATAAATAGATTAATATCCTAGTTTAAGCTTACAAACACAACATACATAATCGTTCCACTCGTCACCCATGTCTGAAGCTGTCATAATTCACCATCATTAATATTGTCGACATCATTTTTTGACAAAAGATATTTTGATTCTGTATACGTATCGAATCCGACTTTCAATTAATCAATTGGGCTTCAAATCAGCAAGCTTGCCCTCTATCTGACGGTCCAGACTTTTCGCACCCTTACTCTGGCTTTCTAAATCGACCGAAAACCCCGAATTTTTTTCAATGTATTACTTTATATAGCAGTGAAACTGGACCTCTAAGAGGTAGACATATCACTACGCTTACTCGACACCTTTCCTAAAGTATCTTTTCCTCGACTGGCCTGACAGTTGCTAGCTTTGGATGGTCGTATCATACTAACATCACAGCATGGTTTTACATTTGAACCGATTGGAACCAAGAACTTTTGCATCTCATTACTATTCTCATTTCATATTCTTTTGCTCTCTTTCTACCTAAAATGTTTCAAAATCCCGCTCGATCATTTGCTTACAAGAAAAATTTCAAACGGAAAATATTTTCATCCATCTTGAGATCGCCTTTCAAAACACCATGCCCGATATTAATAAAAGGGAATAGGATTTGCCAGACGTCCTGCACGATGCAGTCCTCTGGAAACTACATAAGCGAAAAACCAACATTGAGACAATAGTAAAAGACAAGAATGAAGTGAGCCCCTTCAACGGCGAACCTCGGGCCTCAAGCTCAGGGCCTCGCCGTTGAATTACACACATGGGAACGGAAAACAAGGAAAGTGAAGGAAGGGAACCGGGCCGTCAATGAATGGGTTATTACAGATTCGGCCAGAGCTTGGTGAATTCGAAACCCCTCAATGCCCGGCTACGGTGCAGGGTACACTGCATTTTGCTGCTACTTCGCTACTGCTATTCTTTGCAATCATATTTCAAACTTCTCCGGATTAAGAATAGCTGCTTCTATATATGTTGACATTAAGCCGTTAAAAAAGCCATCTGCTTTTTACTTCGCTACTTTGCTTTGCTGCTTGATGTAAGACGATCAAGGGAAAAATTTGTATACGATCCGGTTGGCTGCTTTTTGTCGGGATGTTTCAAAACCGGATGAAATCCGCTTGTTGGGAGACTTCGTGGCCGTCGTCCGAGGTTTGCAAGATTACCTCGCTGTCACTAAAGTAGTCAGAGTCTACATCGTCACTACCGAATTGGTCGTCTTCCTCCTCTTCGTCTTCTTCATCCTCGTCGCTGGAGACATCGCTATCGCCGTCTGCCTGTTTTGCCTTCGCAGCCGCAGCGGCCGCTGCAGCTCGCCTCCTACCAGCATGCTCGATATGGGGCAGCTTGCATGCTTTATCATTACAAACACCTTTCGCGTCGAAGTCTGGACACTCAAAAACATGTTTGTCGAGGCAATCGGCCCCTTTGTCGCAGTACCCCTCTTTTGCAAAAGGCCGGCATATCGGCGCGGATGGGTTGACTCTGACATGAGAGTACTTGCAGCTCTCATTGGAACAGTTACCTCTTAGGAAGTGAAGACAGGCGGGAACGCGATGGGGGTTGGGGATATGTGAGAGATCGCAAGAGTCTCCATCTGAACAGTTGTTTTGCAGAAACTTAGGGCATATCGCCACCCTGTCTGGGTCATGAACGTATGGACAAGTATTTCCTCGGACGCATTTACCTAGATAGAGTTTTTTGTTCCCCATCATAGAGGGTGGCATAGTCAGTCAATGGTCCACGTACCTTTGCAGCTTCCCCAACAACTCAGCATCGATGGTGTGCCAGAGCATGCGCAAGGATAGCTTCCGATAATCGCAAATACGGATAGTCGCCGCTCAGATCTCCTAAGACCCGACACGTATTTTTGCTCGCGATAACGAATGAGGAGAAGAGAAAAAAAAGAAAAAAACAAGGACAAGAAAGAAAAGATACCAGTTGATGTGAAAAATTTGCAAGGTTTCGCAATTTTCCTTTTTGCAGGTTGATCGCTCCTTCATAGGTTGATCGAGTGAGCCAAACTTGATTCAAAAATGTGGTGTGAAATTGAACGGGGATGGTTTGCTACTGACCGCTGTTGCCTCCGAACCACTCCCGCTCTCCAAAGATTGCCACCCTTGCTTCGGTAGAAAGTGACACCGCCGACTACCGCCGTCTTTGGAGTTGGTTTCTTTGCATCGTCTACTCTTTTTGTTAGCTTCGCTGTAGATAGCAGATAGCATCGCAGATAGCAATCCCAAGACCGCATACCTGAAACCTTTACCAATTTGCTTCCATCGATTGTAATTTTATATCTCGCCCCATTGATAACGATCTCATGCTGATAAGTAGCCACATTCGTTGGCTTAGATTTGATTCTTCCAACAGTATTCACAATGCCATACTGCTTCGACCCTTGCAGGAAACTGCGCAACTTCGCCTTCTCGCTTTCTTCCTTCTTTTTCAGCTTGTCTTGACGAGTCTGTTCTATCGCCTTCGCCCGAGTCTGCAAATGTTGGTCGTACACGGAAGAGTTGATGAGTTGCATATGTCGGTCACGTTTTGCGACCCAGCTACCAGAGTTAGGTGCTGCCGTCGATCCGTTAGATCCTGGTGCAGGCATTGTGACCGCATCATTGGCATCGGTCATGATTTCGTCGTCGTCGGTTCCGGTGGTTGGTGTCTCCCCTCGGGAGTTGGTTCCACTCGCCGGAGCAGAGTTGTTTAGAACCAACGTCCGATTCCTATGCCCGGATGGCATTTGTCTCCCGCCACGTCCACGGCTCCGATAACTTGTGGCTCCACGAGTTGGTGCCCAGGAATGTCCCCGATGGCTTGCGTGATGAGCATGAGGAGGGGGATATGGTTGATGCCTGGTGGTGGGGTAGGATGGTTGTTGATGCTGAGGTCGTGACGAAGATGCCGATGACGCCACAGAAGCTTTGTGACGATTTATCTGACCTGCGATGCATGACAAATTAGGCATGATAGTGATACAAAAACGGCAGGACTGGGAAGGTTCCGGGACTCACCAGCCAGCTGGCTGATTCTTGCCAGGAGTTCGTCGTTCTCGGAGGGCATTCTGGGGGTTCGATACTGGATTTGTTCGTATGTATGCTATATTACACTGCACTGCTGATGGATAACGCTAATAAGCGCACATACACGATGCAAGGAAACAAGAGACTGTGATAGGTAAAGGGGGAGGGAAGAAGGGGAAGAAGAGAAGAAGAAGAAGCAACGGTGTCGGGTAGTTGATGGTAGGAATTAATGACCAAAGGTAGAGAACTTGTTGGAAAGGCGTCGGTGTCTGTGCCTTAACTTCTGTGCGCGCTTAAAGCCGACCACCAAAAGCCCATCTCACTAAATCCCGGAAGGGAAAGTCGACTTCGGACAAACGTAGCAGTCTGGAGCAAACACCCAATGGCAGGCGGTGCAACACGTCAAACGGTGGACAACGCAAAAAGTATCACACAGGGGGTGATACCATTCGCTCGCCTAGTCCAGCTATCACAATCACATCTCACTGCAGGTTTAGCTATGGTCTCGTCCAAAATATTGTGACGGGACTGGCTACACACGAGTAGCTGGATACGTGTCATGGCTAGAGCGGGGATAGTGACCCATTGCAATAGGTTCCGCGACTGCCACGATGGAATGACAGCTAACAGGGCGTACGGGGTATACGTTGGCAGGTCCAGATGTAACGAAGTGAAGGATAAATACAGGTATGTATTCCCTTTGTACCTTTTCGATTCCGTCTTTTTCCCTACATCTGATGTTGAAATAGGGGGGGATTGGGTGCATTTTGTCGACAATACGCCTACTATGTACAAATTGATTCGATGGAACCGAGGACAAGCGACATGACTAGCGGGTGACAACTTATCCCAACACACACAGCGCTTTAGAACATCATAGAAGAGGAGGATAGGAGGACATGTCAATCTAGGATAAGTGAAGGAGTTATAGAAAACGATAGAAGGATAAAATTCGACATAGACAAACTTTGTGACCATGAGGTGGGACAATCCGAAAACTTTGGCAAAACGAATACTCAAACCGAACAATCAGAGCAAACCGAATTCGAAAAAAAAAAAAAAAAACCGACAAGGAAAGTGTATCATACATAATGCGAATATGGATTGCTAGCAATCGAGCCCTACCAAATGCAAGCAGGCGCAAATGCAGAGGCGAAAACAATGACGGGATGCATGCATAAGGATATCAAGGACTCCGCGCTATGAATATGATACCGAAGGAATGAACCGAAAAAAAACCAGCACGGATTGTCAATCGATGTGTGCAAATAAGAAAGAGATAAGGAAAACGCAATCCCAAGGCAAATTGTTCCTGGGGGAGGAGGGAAACCGGAAGCGAGTCAAAAAGAGTAGCATGTGCATACGGCATATATGAAATGAAATTTCGAGAAGCACAAAACAAAATCATGACTGAAAATGATGCGGGAAATGCTTTTGCAAACGAAGCATGTCATTTTGACGCTGTTTGCTAGGTGCCGAACATGGGTATCGTAAGAAGATTGGTGTCGAAGGATTCGATCCTTTGTTGATCACGAGAGGGCTGTCGAATGGTGCTCTCGTGGTTTCCAGCAGCACAGGAGCGAACTATCGTCAAGATTTCTGGGTTTCTGTGGGCTATTCTGTCGTGTTCAGGAGAGCATAGATCTCCTCACTCGTTCCCTCTGTAGCCCACTTCTCGCCTTTGTATCCGCCGCAGTCTCTGAAATCCCATTTGATTTTGGGGTACCCGGTCACTAGTTTATTTGCAATGGCACTTGTTACCCAGACGCCGTGTCTAGCTCCGAAGTATTCCAGATTCCTAAGCTTCAACACTGCGTCGACAACATCTACAGCTGCATTGATTGCTTTCGTCTCGTCTGGTCTCCAGGTATAAGCTTTCGGTACATCCGATACAAACAAGAGGTTTGTGAATGCAGTTGGTCTATATTTCGAATACCTGGCTGCTGGTGAAAGGACAGCATAATCGTCCGCTATTAGAACATTCGAGACGTCGACTTTCCTAGATATCACAATATCATCATTAGCATCTTCTACGAACGTTCTGTTGAACCCAGGTCGTACCTCAATCTTTGGCAAGCAACAATGATATGCAGCAAAGCTCCAAATGGCACGTCTCTACAAGTGTGATACTGCGTCAAAAACGGCGACGGCAGCGGATGTACTCCCTTTGGTGGCGTAGGTGGCGCAACGACTTTCACTCCTTTCCTCAATCTAAAATTATCCTCTCTCCGGATCGTATGCAGCATTTCGGTTCTATATTTCCAGTCCCTCCATCCAGCTAGTGGCATATCCTCTGGCGCTTCAGAAGGGATATTAGACAAATCTAACTCACGCACCAAGTTCGCCAAAGGTGCGTTATGAGTTATCAAAGAAACAAATTGTGCAAAGCGATAAGTACTCGCGAAAGTTGGTGCGGCGTAAAGGGCCGGTGCCGCGGAGTCAGCAAGATACTTGTTGCAAAGAAGAATGGCGTGAAGAGTCTTCTGATCAAGGTGACAGAATATCTCGTCCAGGATTTCGCAGGGCATAGAAGTCAAGCAAGCAACTTGATAGTACTTTCGCTTCCTTGAACGAAAACTCGAGGTTGTGGAGTGAATCGAAGCACCTGAAGAGCTCAGTCTATGTGCGGCTTTCATAACTGCTGCCATAGCTTTCCCAGTTGGTCTGGGTTTACTCGCGCTTTCATTTTTGGCCTTGGACTTTGCAAGAGGTTTTAAAGGAACATCTGGAGGAACGAGGCTTGAGACCGTCCGTCGCAGAACGGGCACAGTTGGCTTTGCGGCGCCCTTATTAGGATCTACTGGCGTTAACACCGCGGTTTGCTGCTTCTTCGCGGGTCTCCCATCGAATCGGGGCCCAGCGGGTGCATCCGAATAGTACTGTGTGCTAAGCAGCCTTGGACCTTGATATCGTCCTCCATATGAGCTGTTGAAATGATGCGAGAACTGCAAGCCGTTCGAGGCGGCGCTGATTCTCAGCGGTACCGCATAGCGAGATTCTCTTGGTGCCCTATATGCATGATCCATTCTGTTAAAAAGTCGTCTTTGTGAAGTTTGTGAAATTGAAAATGCAAATGCGATTCTTCGGTTTGTCGTGCGACATAATGACGTTTGGGTGGTCTGGGCAGCTTCTTGACAGGGAATGGAAGGGTACGAACATGTCGATATTAGACAAACAGGAACTAGGGCGTCAAGCCTTAAGTCTTGGAACAGCACAACAGACGCAAAGCCCCACGACAAAAAATTAAATGTCAGCCTTCGGAATATATATACTTGAGTATTTATTTATACAAGGAAAATAAAACAAAGAAGGAAGAAAGAGCCTTGAGGGAAGAGTGTCTTTTAAAAAAGAAGCCCACGAGACGGTACATGCCGAAAATATACAGTGTGGGAGGAGCCAGAGCCATTTATTTAGGTACGGTTATCTCCCCATCCCATGCTCACACCCAAGCAAGGCCTGGCAAGCTCACAGTTTAGCCCAACCGGCGACCCTTCTTTCCGTCCTGTCCCTCGCAGATGATAGACATACATTACGCCGCGGGCGCAGCTGCACTCGAAAAACCAGCTCAACGACCTCGAACCTGACAGGGATGGGGGTAAACATAGCAAGGGGCGCACATTTTTGAGCGTAGGCCCCCGCCAGAGACAGCAGAGGGGTTGCAGATAATTCCATCTTGGCTGGTAAAACTGTGCATTAATCGCATGCTATCCGTCCAGCTGGGATCATGTAGCCCGAGCGGTTCGTAAAGCTCGAACGAATACACCTTCCTGGACCTAATTTTTGGACGACTTCTGCTCCATCTGTGTGCGGGCGCCCAGAATTTTGGCTGCTTCTGCTATCCGTCTTCCCCGCAAGTAGGCACAATCAAATTATCTTTGCAAAGACCTTTTGCTTGGGCCTTTGAAGCTTTTGTGTGGTGAAGAAAAGCTTTGTGTGTTCCGTTCCAAGACCGCAGCCCCGAATGCCCAAGACCGCAGAAAAGGGATAGAGTGAATGCAGAAATACTTCCACTCCTGCCGCCGTGGAGCTATAAAGCTCAAAGCTCAAGACTTTGAAGCCCTGCAGGAAAATATTCACTCCCCCTCTTTCCAAGAGTTCCCTTGCTGTCATAACGCACGATAATTCTTCGGTGGAGCTTTGAGGTCAGCCGTATATAACTCCATAAGTCTATGGTGCCGCAACAGACATGGTGGTGGTGGATTGCACAACCCATGCATGCGACCTCGTTTCGACATCTTCTTGCCCATATTATCAATCAAATAAACTAAAACACTCCATATATGAACGAATCAGCCAAGGCCTACCGTCAACCATAAATAAGATGCCTAGGCCCTAACCGTTAACCTTCTCCAGAAATGTGGGATTTCGCCCGAGAACGGCAGCTCGAACTGGGTCTGAACCTTTTTTTGTGTCTTCCGCATGGCAGCTAGCTATAGCTTATGGGGTTTTCCCTACGGATATCGGGGTAGTATCTGCCGACTCAAAACTTTGATTCCTAAGGTAACCACCGGCTTCCATACGAACTTCGCTATTTAGGTCTGTCACATTGACCTCGATCCTACAGGCCGGGTAAATTGTGAGGGGTCGCAAAATGGTGTCGACAGGCTTGAAAATTAGCTAAGCTAAACAGACAATGTGATGACGGGAACTAGTCAGTTGGTGTCGTAAACGGATGGAATGCTATGGTAGTATAGTATGTTGGACAAGCATTCCAGATATGTCAAGGAGTACAACATGGGGGATGTCAACATGATACTATACGTAAACTGAGGTATGCCGTCAAGGTCTCATGAAATATATTAATAATCTAGACAAAGATGCATGCAAGGGCTTGCATATCGTAAAGGATGCCTATTATCCCAGTAGTTCTGTCGAAGTTCTGCAGTATTCGGCTTATTAGATGCATAGACCGTGTCGTATTTGCTGTTCGAGAAGGCTGTTCTATCGTCAATATCAAATATCGACCGAAGCCACATGCGGGCGCAAGGCTGGGACCAGTCGGCGTTAGTCGGCGTTAAGCGTCGCGCTTAACTCAGAGCTCAAAACAGGATTCAGCGTGTCGCAAGTCTTCAACATCACTCTTCAAGGTTCACCATCCACCCATCGAGCCTCGATCCATCATTCAACATCCCCGATCGTCCCAAGTGGCCCAGATAACTAGTTCAGATACTTGTTACTGTCTAGACAACCTTGATCCAACCTCCAACTCCACCAACAATGGCGACCAACGCGGCACCAACCATCAAGGTCGAGGAGGACACTAAGTCCCCAGCCATCAAGACCGAAAATGTTTCGATGGAAGATGCACCACCCGCATCTATCGGCTCTCCAATGTCCGAGGATGACGAGCAATTCGAAGATGCGGGCGATTTGGACATGACGAAGGGTGGTGTCATAGCGTGGCTCGTCAAAATGCCTGATTTTGTACTCGAAAACTGGGATAAAATCGATGATGATGAAGAGATTCATCTCGCTGATATTAGAGTCTACCACCCAACACCCGCCCCGGCTGGAGCGACAAAACAGGAGCCAGAGGAGAAATTAAAACTATTTTTGACGAACAACAAGTACAATGAGGGGATACCGAGAAAGTTCGACATGGTGGTGACAGATAGGAATGTAAGAAATACATTCGTGTTCACGGAGAAGGATATGCCGGGATTTGAAAATCGGGCTCGTGGGATCGGACCAGATGGACACCCCATCATCCCATCGAGATTATTACAGCCAGAGAAGAACTCCGACAGGAAATTTGGTAAAGGAGGGAATAAGAAGTTCCAACCATTCTTCCGCAAGGCTATTCCCAGTATGCAATGACTTGTATCTGAATTTTCCAATACGGTACTAAGATTTAAATATCTACACAGAACGGACAGCATTGGTTGGAACTGTTCGCCATGAAGCCGTTGTTACTCCAGTCGATAGCATCGAGTTTGCGAGGTATCTAAAACGGAAGCGTGACATAATGGAAGAAGAACAGCGAAAGAAGCATATTGTGGTTCTCGACAAGATTCTTCCGGGCGCTCCACTCCCAACCACCAATGACAACCTCTTCGACCAAGCCATTGTATGTCTTATATCGTTTTCTCGTTGTCATATAATATATATGAGCGCTAACACCACCTTTAGCAAAAACCTGGTACAGAAAAGAAGAAGACTCAAGAAAACAAGGCAACCCGCATGCCCCGAAACGAACTCCTCGATGCACTATTTACCTGTTTCTCCGAGTACGAGTTTTGGACTCTCAAGGGTCTTCGCGAGAGACTCAACCAACCAGAAGCATATCTCAAAGAGACTTTGGAAAGCATTGCTACTCTTCTCAAGACCGGTCCATTTGCATTGAAGTGGCAATTGAAGCCGGAATACAAGTCTCGAGATATCGAAGCGATCAAGAAAGAGGTCAACAAAGATTTGGGAACTGACGCTGGTGAGGAGTTTGATGACGATGAGGAGGAAGAGATGGAGGATGTTAAAATTTGAAGCAATACAACTTATAGTGGTAAGGGAACAAAATCATAGGGCCTTGCCAGATGGAGCACAAGCAGCCCGGTTGGCAGGAAGCATGAAAATTATACAACCTTTGCTCTGCGTTTATCCTTCAGATAATTTGTCTACACGATGGATACCCCCTTTTTGGGTTATTGAGGCGTTAGCGTGGGCAGCATGTACTGGCGTTCTTGCTATTTTTGGCTACAAGATTCATAGACAATTACAATGGGATTTCTTCAAAATGCGGGCTTAGATTCTGACGTTAAACCAAACTTTCTTGCCTACACATCCAAAATCGCCCAAACCAGACGACGGCTAACATAATTTGGCATCTTGACATCTTGACATGCGCAGGCCTGGGTCCCATGTCCTCTGGTTTAAACTCGTCATCAGATTAGTACCAAGCACCGAAACCGAACAACAACAATCTCCCCAGGTCTAGACCAAACTCAGGAGCTTGTCTCGTACCCAGACCTGGTCGCTCAGGAGCATAATTCTCCTCGTGACGCTTTAACCACATCTTCCTTTCGTGGCGTTTAGGTACAAGACCAGTTTGTCTCCCTATTATCTCAGGCGCTCAACATCCAACCAGCCAAAGGCGCCAAATAATACATTATTATATTCAAGCAGCTACTGATACCAAATCGCCACTATTGTAGACTTTGTCATACAGTTTATTACGCCCAACAGGCTAGAGTTTCCGAGTTTACCATAGCAACATGTTAAATCGTCTTGGTGCTAACAGTCGGGTTTTCGATTTGGACCCAGGAAACTGCCACCTCGAGATGCAACATCCAACACTACACGATATACCCAAGTTTCCTGTCATACCTATTGATATTCTGTACACTTGGTGATAGGGTTATGCAGTGCAGTTTCCTATTAATTTGCCATGTCATATAGATGCACGCAGAGATATTCCTCACTCGAGTCACTACAAATGCGAATGTGACAAATTTAGATATGAGTTGTAAGTTTTTACCGAGAGAGAGCAAGTAGGAGCGAAAGGGCGGTACGAGTCGATGGTGGCCTGCGACGAACCATAGATGGATAAATATTAGTACTGATATACGTATAATTGTAGTTTATCTAAAAAAGGGATTTTTAACGTCGCACTCGAGTTCATTCCAACAGAGTTGAACAAACGTACACATTCATCCACACGTCAGATGAATAAAAAAAGGCGTACTCGGCAGCTTGTGCCTGAAGAATATGAAGTTCGAATGAATATGTGAGTGTCAAGTCAGTACTCATTAAAATCGGGTTGAGTCTCCGGTATATTCTTAAGTGGTATAAAAATATGTATAAAGACCATGCAACAGCACTACACAGAACACGGCCTAAGCAGAAGAAAAACACACACAGATATATTTATATCACGAATATCTGGACATTCTCCCTAATATTATATAAAATATACAATTCTACTTTCAAACCTCCATTTCAGGTCGAAGACCACGTCTCGAGTCCGATATGCCGAGACTTCGGTTGACGAACCGAACCATATTCTTTGCTCTCTGCGTAGGGAGTAGTTTCCTTTTACTACCTTTTGTTCGGGCGCGGCCTCAATAAACCCCTCAACTTACCACCGTCTCCGAAAAAGCCGGTCCTGTTCCTCCCGCAGGCCCCGAACTGGATTCTAGACCAGTTGACCCCAATTACAAACCCCGGGCACCAACGCTTGGAGGTGAATATCGTGACAAAAAGTGGACTTCAATGGCCGAGAATGCAAGGTTGGTCTCGACAAAAATGCTTGGTTTAGAAACACGAAACCTGGGTGGGACTGGAAACCTTACGAACGATGGGAAGGCTTTCCACTCGGTCGGTGGAGTGACCAGATTCAAAAGGAGGAGAATTGTTGGGAGGTTGAAGACCTCAGCCCTGCATTGAAAAATGAGATACGATATCCTGTTGTATTGGGATACTGTTCTTGCCAATTTTATAGCAAGCCTAGATGTGCCGATGGTTCTTGGTTGTTTGCCGGTCACGATGTTGATGGCGAAGTCCCAGGGAAAGCATGGACTAAGGCCACAAGTTTCCGCTGCCGTAATGATGATCATTACGACGTCGATGATTTTCAACATTGTCAAGCAACTTTCACAAATGGTGGAGATTACTACGAACCGAATGGGAAGTACAATTTATACTTCAACATCATAGACGGCTACAACGAACTTCGATTTTGGTACCAAAATCTGTATTTTAACGGAGACACCATCAAAGAAGACAAGGAAGTTGGGGTAGATCTAACCATGCCTGATTCTCTGGCTAGCGCTAGATAATATAGTATGGGATGTGTTGATAGGCTGATGCGTTGATGTGTTGTATTGTTGTTGTATTTTTCCATGTTTTGGGCGAGTCGCTCAGACAACGACCGCAAGTCACCACCAATCAAACGGCCAGAAATCGGTTTCAAATATAAACAACTTTCCCAATTCAGGCAAAACACCAATTTGTTGGCCGTCGTGAACGGGCGTGCACCTGCCCAAATAACGCTGCTGGATTCGCTTAGTCCCAATCGTTCCCTGTTCCACCCACCATCGCCAACCTCCCTTTCTTCATCATCAACTTCATCATCAACTTCAATCCTCGACTTCGACACCACTTCCTTCTGACCTTTGAGCACATACAGACGACACTCAGACACAACGGTGCCAACAAAGTACAATTGTTAATTACTTCCCAAAGACTTCAAATCCCAGCCACCTCAGTTTCAAAACTTCGTCGGTTTCATCAAACTTCCTTCAACTCTCCCACAACGGCAGCATCATATATCCTCGAAACCTACGCGTCATGTCTTTATAGTCGACAAAGGCCTTCCTATACAAATACTAACCGACATATCCAGCAATTTACCCCTATCAAATGACGACCTTCGCATCTTCCAACTCCACCTTCAAAACCCCCTCCGCCTACCGTCTCACCTCCGCCGACGACTCCGATGACGACTCTATCCTAGGAGATGTTCCGGTCCTCTCTTCAGTGGCCAACGAGCTGTTGGCCGAAAACAGTGGCATAGACCGTCGCAGTTCTGCGGGGAGCAAAACTCCCGGCTCCAACAGCAAAACCTCTTCGTCTGGTGGAATAAGTAGTAATACGGATTCTCCAGACTTCCATACCGCTAGGAATTTTGTCACACCGGCTGCTAGAACCACCCGACGAGCCTATCTCTCGTCTGTGACTAGAATCAGCAATGGAAGTAGCGGTTCAGGCGAAGGCTCTGCTGAAAAGAACTACGATTTATCGAGAATTGGTGATGGCCTTAATGCACCAAGCACAGCCGCTAGGACGGTTGGCTCTGTTGCCCGTGCCCGCCCGACCACGCTCTCCAAGCGCCCCGTTAGAACCTTGGGCATTGGAATGCCTATTCGTGGCCCGAGGCGAGATTATACCAACCAAGGAATCGAGGAATTGACGAGCCCAGAGGAAGAATATGATGGAACAAAACAAGATTTTTTGGTCGAATCACGTGCCCAGAAAGAGCAGGAAACTACAGGAACCGAACTGCAGGTTGATCGTGATATAGACTCCGCTATTAGAAAGATATCCATGGCCGGGGAGACCGTGCGGCGAGAATCGCTGGAATTTACACGGGACCGACCGTCGCCGAATCAGTATAATCCGCTGAAGAGACAATCTTCCGCCAGCTGGAGGGAGCAGGCTGTTCCCTCTAAGAGAGAGTCTCCAGAAAAAAAGGGAGGGTCGCCTCTACACAGGGACTATATGCCCGAAAGCCCGGTTGAAATGATGAGGAAAGCTCAGCTACAAAACTACCAAGCAGGAAACCTCGAGTTTGATTTCGCAGCGGGAAAGCTCGTCTCCAGATCGAACTCGAGAACGAGCTCTGCGTCTCGAGCGGTTTCTCAGGAAAGACCCGGTCTCAAGTTTTCATTGCCTTATGCCATGTCTGATAAGGAGAACGATCAGTCCCAACCAAAGAAACTTGGTTCATCTTTTGAGATCAGCAAGCCCGCTTTCGAAAAATCTCGGCCATCTCCTCCCCCATCTCCAATTCCTGAAAGAAAATCCGCTCCCAAGCCACGGGAGCCTCAACCAACATCGCCAAGAAGAGCCCTCGGGGCCCTCTCCGTAAACACGCCCCGGAGAGCTGCTCCTCCACCACCTCAAGCAAAAGTAGCACCAGTCCCGGCGGCTCCCGTGAAAGACACGGCAGCTCCCTCGACCCGAAGAAAACGACAGCACGTAATTGTTAATGGCAAGCAGTACCTCAGGCTAGATCAAATCGGACGAGGTGGAAGTGCCAAGGTTTACAAGGTCATGGCTGAAAATTACAAGATGCTTGCCATGAAGAAGGTTATGCTAGAGAAGCAGGATGAGGCTACGATCCGTGGCTTCAAGGGTGAGATCGATCTGCTGCGGAAGCTGCAAGATGTAGATCGGGTTGTGAGGCTGTATGACTACGAGATCAATGACGAACGGAGTACTCTCACCGTGGTAAGTTTTCGTCCAAAATCGTATCCTTACTACGCTAGTACTAATTGTTGCAGCTTCTTGAATGCGGCGAATCTGATCTTAATCGAATCATCACCTCCCGCCATCACTCTGATGACTCGACCCTTGACGTGTCTTTCGTCAGACATTACTGGAAGGAGATGCTCGAATGCGTGGATGCGGTGCACGCTCGGAATATCGTGCACAGTGACTTGAAACCCGCCAACTTCCTCCTTGTTCAAGGCCGGCTAAAACTCATTGATTTTGGAATCGCCAACGCGATTCAAGACGATACGGTTAATGTCCATCGTGAACACCAAGTCGGAACAGTGAGCTACATGGCACCTGAAACCATTGTCGATTTCAATTCCGGCAAGACGACATCAGATGGCAGAGCAGCTCCGCGCTTGCATAAGCTTGGTGCACCAAGCGATGTTTGGAGTTTGGGGTGTATCTTGTACCAGATGACATATGGCCGTACACCATTCGCACATCTGAGTACACTATACCACAAAATGTCAGCTATTCCAGATCCAAGACACGAGATCGACTACCCCAGTACGGGCATCGGCGGCACCCCAGTTCCAGCAAGCCTAATAGCAACGATGAAGGGTTGCCTCGAGAGGGATAAGGATAAGAGACTTACTATTCGAGAAATGCTTAGCTACGAGGATCCGTTCTTGAATCCAGATCGAGTAAGAGAAGGAGCTGCGGATATCAGTGAGGACGTTCTTGTTAGCTTGATGGAGAATGTCGCAGAATATACGAAGGAGAAGGGAGCACCGACGGAACAACAGATCCGGGTATGGGCGAAAGATGTGTTCGGAAAGCTGAAGAAAAAGATGCTTGAGAGGAGAGGGAGTACGGCTCGGTAGTTCTGTGGGATGCTGGTTATCAGAGTTGGTCTTTTCATGAGTTAGATGACGACGGGATTATATACCTACTTGGATTGTATATTTTTTTCCCTCTTTATTCCGAGCCCTTCTTGTTTTTGAGCAGTGGCGTTTACATTGGAGTTCGGTTATTCACTTTCTTTCTGACTTTCTTCTTTTGCATAACTGCCAAAGTTTTTAAGCACTGATATTCTGAGTTACAATCACCCTTCCCCTCTTTTCATATCTCTTTTACCCTGTTCCCTTTTTGATGTCTAATGATATCTGCATTTTTGAGTGTTCCCCTGGCGAATTATCTACATCTACATCTGCTACATTCCGTTATGAGATTTTCACAAAAGGCACCGACGGGCGATGGTTTGATTGCATCCGCATATAGCTACATATCGTTTTCGTTTTAAGAATTAAGAACTTGAGGTAACTCGAGTACCTTTGATGTCTCCGAGCCTCCGATTGACAAATCCGTCGTGACCTTTGTTTCGATGGAGTTTTATCTATTTCTTTGTCCATAACTCGATTGGTAGGGCGGTTGCCAAGCCTCCACAGCTCCCCCAGCTAACTAACCCCAACATCTCGAGATCCACGTAAACCACATCCCACTTCACGGCGAAACCCACCCAAAACCTACGAGCGCGCAAAACTTCAAAACATGGCGCCTCCACCACCCGCCTCGCATAAGGCGCGGAAACGTAAACGTCATGTCCGGTCATACTCCATGCAACTCCCGTCCAAGCCGTTCCCCTTAGCCTCGCTCCTCCATCCACTCCGAACGTCGTCTATGCGACGTCTTGCTATTCCTACCGTACTCATTACGGCGTTTATATTCCGGTGGGCGGTGACGTATGGGCCGCATTCCGGTTCGTAGATGTTCTTTGGGTTTGGGATATGGTGTCAATTGCTAATTGGTGATTGTTTGCTGGGGATAGGAGAGAACACGCCTCCCATGTACGGCGACTTCGAGGCACAGAGGCATTGGATGGAACTTACTATCCACCTTCCTATCAGCGAGTGGTATTGGTATGATCTACAATGGTGGGGCCTGGATTACCCGCCTTTGACGGCGTATCATAGCTGGTTGTGCGGTAAAATGTTGGTCGAAGGCTACAATATTTAGTTAACTTGGACCTTCAAATAGACGGGCTAACATAAATTACTTAAAATCCACACAGAGGCTCTCTGGTAAACCCATCATGGTTCTCCCTCCTCACCTCCCGCGGCCACGAATCCTACAACCACAAAGTCTTCATGCGAGCAACGGTCGCCGTCTCCGATTACCTAATCTACATCCCCTCCGTCGTAATCTTCACAAAATGGCATTCCCGCGCCTCGGGCACGGATAAATACGACCGTATAATCGCCTTAGCCATACTCCTTTCCTCACCGGGATTGATAATAATCGACTACGGACATTTTCAATACAACAGCGTAATGTTGGGGTTGTGCATCCTTGCTTTCGCAAACTTTTTAGCAGATAGGTTGTTATGGGGGAGTCTTTTGTTTGTGATGGGATTGGGGTTTAAGCAGATGGGACTTTATTATGCTCCTGCTGTGTTTGCGTATCTGGCGGGGTTGTGCGTTAGCTTTGGGGGTTCTGGGTCTAATACTCGGGGTGATGGGGGAAATGGAAATGGGATTGATATCGGGGGGTTGTTGAAGGTTGATATTCAAACGCTGACATTGCTGGGTATTACCGTCATCTCGACTTTTGGAATAATGGTCGCTCCATTCGCCATCTTCCACGGCCCGGATAAAACGGCGTTGGAGCAACTTGGACAAATGGTCCACCGAGTCTTCCCCTTCGCTCGAGGTCTCTGGGAAGATAAAGTCGCAAACTTCTGGTGCGCAACTAACATTGTGTTTAAATACCGAGAACGACTTTCAACACCCACTTTACAGAAGGTATCGTTATTCCTGACCATACTCGCCATATTACCGCCTTGTTTGTTATTATTTTTGAGGCCGAAGAAGAGGTTATTGCCATGGGGGGTTGCGGGGTGCGCTTGGGGTTTCTTTTTATTTAGTTTCCAAGTTCATGAGAAGAGTGTGCTTTTGCCGATGGTGGCGATGACTTTGGTTGTCGCTGGGGGGCTGGATAGGGATTTGTTGAGTTGGGTTGGGTGGGCTAACAACGTGGCCATGTTTTCGTGAGTATTCCTTTTCTTATAGGTTTCTTCGGGGTGCTAATATCAGGGATTAGGATGTGGCCGCTATTAAAGCGTGAGGGACTAGGATTGCAGTATACGGTTCTAACGGGGCTATGGTCGTGGTTACTATCACTCCACGAGCTACCATCGTCATTATATGCGAAAATATTGCATTTGGGGGTATACGCAGGCGCTATAGGGTTGCATATTGCGGAGCTTACGATTACGGGGGGATCGTCGAAAGGTTTCCGGATATTTGGGTGGTGGGGAATGCGGTATTGTGTTTTGGGGCGTTCGGATGTATGTACATCTGGGTGCTGTATCGGATGGCGGAGGAGGCAGGGTTGTTGGATGAATATTCGGTCGGGGGTGGGGGGGAGGACGAGAAGGAGAGGTTGAAGAAGGTTGAGTGATGAGGTCTTTTTTAGATTGTTTTTAAGATCGTTAGAATCATATTTTGTTGGCTTCGATTTGTATATTTTCTGTAGAATATTCTGAGTGTGGATATTATTAAAGTATAGATTCAGATACTATGGATATGACTGGCAATACAATACTCCCGCTATCAATGTACTCTCATGATCAATTGCGATTCTCCCTTTCCCTAAGCCGACGGCTTCGGAGGTGATAGATGTTATGGTCCATCCTAGGATATAAATGTCACCCCTTTACTTTGGAGGGTTGACATATTTATCCTTATATATCCACGAATTTCCAACCGTTTTGTTACCATTCTCTTCCGCGAGACGGTAGTATTTGGCCGCCAGCCACTAAATTGTTTCCTCGAATGTCAGTTTCAAAGCCATCGGAATCAAACCGGGGGATTTTGAAAAGAAAAAACCAACCTTATCCTTCTTCTTCAACCCGTATCCGTTCAAATAACACCAAGCGGTCTCGTTCATCGCATCCGTATCCCCCAAATTCGCTGCAGTCTGATAATAATTAAACGCAGCAACGGGATCTTTCTCCGTCCCCCAACCGTGTCTGAAACAATTCCCTAGTTCGAAAATAGCAAGTACCAACTCTCCCTTCGCAGCACCACCCTTTTTCATACCGGCCCGGAGGGCTTCCTGTTCTATCGATGCGGAATTCGCGGCCGCGGCTTGGAGGTATTTTATCGCTTCTGCGGAGTTGGGGGCTGTGCCCCAGCCGTGGCGGAGAGCGAGGCCGTAGAGGACTTGGGAGAGCGGGTTGTTTGCGCCTTGCGGGTCGGCGAGCTGGCGGAAGAGTTTGGTTGAGTTTTCGAGATCTATTCGATTCAATCATATCAGCCAGTGTATCGTTTTGCGTATACATGGGTTCGTGTAGAGTAACTTACCACCAGCTTCATGCAACCTAATAGCCTCCTGAATATCCTTATCGGTCCCCTGATCACTAAAACTCCTACTCCTGCTCCTGCTCCTCTCCCTCGTCGGTGTATTCCCCGTTCCACCCCCGCCGAGTCCCAATTGACTCGCCCTCCACTCCCATTTATCCTCCTGTTCACCTTTATTCCCTTCGGTCGTAGGGCTTATCAAACCGGTCGGGACGTGTTCGCTACTACCGCTAGCCTGTGGCGGTCCGCCGCTCGAAGAACCCCGGCGGAGGAATGAGAGACGCTTCTTGTGGGGTTTTTGGGAGTCGGGGGACGTTGGGGACGTCACCGGTGGGTTGTGGTGGGGGTGGGATGGTGGGAAGATTTCTTCTTGAGTTGTCGTGTCGGAGCGGAACATGCGGAATTCGGGAGTCTGGAGGGAGGGGTTTTGCGGGCGACCGGGGCCGTCGTAGCCACCGGGGGGTGGGGGGTGCGGGGAGTCGACGTAGTCCTTTTCTTTGTCCTTTTTGTGGAATCCGAAGGGCATTTTGGGTTCTTTCAATCGGATGATGACCTCACTTCTTCTTTAGTTTTGGTTTCTTTAGATGGTTGATAAGATCGGATGTTTAAAAGTTGTAAATGAAGGTGGCAGGGAAAGATGATATGTTTTGAAGCTTTACGAGAAAAGTTGTGGATATCGATAAAAGTTAACGGAGTGCGTTGACCCTGTTGTATTCCGACCCAACCGCACTGCCTGTAAACGCTGACCGGTTTTCAAGGACGTAGGGGGTCTGGCTATAAGTACCCCGTAGTTTTAAATAATGCGCTTAACATTCGAAGGGGAAGACGTCCTATGGAGAGAGAACAGAAAGAAGTTAAGATTACCCTCTCTCCCCGCAAGGCCGACCCAAAGTCCGCCTTATTATACGTACATATGTTAACAAGCTTGGCTTCGTGTCTCCCAAGACTTTTAATGTCAGCCCACGGGAACTCGAACAAGGTATGACAAAGTTAACTCGAACCCGGTTGGTTAGCTTAATACGCGTATATAATAATGTGATGGGTCCGCCGACGGGAAAAGGGACGTTTTGCGGCAAGAGGGAAAAGAAGGTGGAGGCTTATAATATATACAAGCCCGCAGAGTAAGAATTCGAGAGGGTAATATAATCGTGCGAGAGGGACATGGACGGTGACAACCAGTGCCTCTTTCTCCAAAAAATGATTCCAGGCTTGGTTATAACTTCCCCCCGGTCTGCAGCTGGAGTTTTTCTTACATGGTGCCCGAGTTGTAGATGCTGAAGTGTCCAAGCTAGCGGAAGTATATATGCGCAAGCCGCAGCTAAGCTAAATATAATCCCGATGTTATTTTATTTTATTTTATTTTATTTGAAAAAATGCGGCAGTGTTGGATGATGTCGGCGGCGAAGAGTTTCAACCTATTTTCTCACCAATGACCGTTAATCGTGATACGGGGAAACTAATTTTATCGATCATTGCATCTTGGCGAGGTCAATTCGAAAGATCTAGAGATTTCCAGTATATATGCATACTTGCGATCAATTTGAATATATCCAACTATAGCCGATGTTAGAAAATAGCAAGTGAATGAATGAATTGATTTTGTTTGATAGTAACTATTCGCTAAAAAGATCATACAAGAAATGAATGGCCCAGTATGTAAAAGGAAAATTAAAAACAAAAGCTCAAGGAAAATAAAATCTAGACCCCAAGACCCCTCCGGAAAATACCAAAGTCACGGTCAGAGGATCTTTTTTAGAAGCTATAGTGCGAGTTGTTGACTCTCTGGTTCGCGAGTGCGTATTTCGCAGCGAAAACCGCATCCAAAGCGTCTTCGACCATGTATTCTTCCAGGACGGCGCCGAATCTAAAATCATAAAGTATCAGAGAGAGTTGTAGGATCGAGGACCTTTTTGACAACTCACCCGTAGCACTTGACCTTCGGCACCAACTCGTTCTTAATGGCCGCAAAATCATGTCTTGTCAACTGTAAAAAGTTTGGGTGCGACTGGATGATCGCCCACGCACTACAACGACCCCGCGTTAACAGAAGTCATCAACGAACATCAACAGAAAAGAAACTCACTTGATAGGCGTAACCTCTCCGGAAACCCCCAACTTCGGCGAAAGATTCAACAACATGTTCAACTCGCTAGGTTGCAAATCATACGTCCTGGAACCCCAATCCGTATCCGGATTATCCAACATGTGAGACTCCGGCGGACACGACGCCATCAAAGCGTGACCGCTGATGGCAGTGCCATTGGGGTCTTCTAATGAGTCGTGGACAAGTTTCTGGATATGCTCCATGCAGGGTCGCTCCAATCTAAATGTCTCTTGCGCTATTAGTATATATAGTTTTTACGGTTGGTTGCGGAGGGTGGGGAGACATACGCAAGCACGAAGTCGATACCGATAGCATCGAAAGCACCGTTTACATTCGGCGAGGTAGTAAGCCCCGAAGACGATTGTCCGTACTGTCCGGTCGGGGATACAAAATTACTACCCGCGGTCGGAGCCGTAACCAACTGTGCAAGCGGCTGAGCACCCACCAACGATGCTGGAATTCCAGGCATTGATCCTAATGGCACAGGAGGAGGGGGGGGATAGGAGCAGGAGCTAAAGCAGAAGTGGGATCGATAGACGGGTCCGGCGGCCAGGAGAGACCGTGGAGGGCTAGATACTTCTTTAACTCCGCGTTTTCGTTCGTTAGGCTGCTTTTCTCCTTGGTTACTATGGAGAAGGCTTCGCGCAGGCGGGTGATCTCGGATTCGAGTTGTCTGAGATAAGCTTCTTTACGTTCGCGATGGGTTCGCTGTGCTTGTCTATTGAAAAAGAAAAGAAGAAAGAAAAAGAAAGTAAGGAGAGGTGGTCAGCCTTTGATGCCTTCTTCGGAAGAAATGGATGCGATGATTGTTCTAGAACGAAACGAAGGAACAGGGTTGGTTTGTTCGATGATTAATGCAATGGGGAAGGGATGGGTTATAAGTGAAGGGAAGACCCAAGCAAGAGTAAAAGTAAGTACGAAAGGTAAGCTGCTTCTGGATGCAGATGCAGAAAACCGAGTTCAAGGCAGACACTCTTGGAAGGTGGTGAGGTTGAATGCATCTACAATCGATCGGACGAAGGTGGAAGGGTCATATATACCTATTAAGTTCCTATAGATTATCACCCACCAACGAATAACACGTTAGCCTTGTTTCGTAAAATGATATTATACTCAAATACTTTTTTTCCCTCTCCCCAGTGCTGTACAAGTAACGCCACCGAAAAGATGTGGCCCCGCAGATCGAAAATATGAATGATCGCAACATGTCGTTTTGTTTCTTGACAAATTGCTTATGGGCAAATGCCGCGTTAAGAGGCTCGTCTGGAACAAGCCTTATCGCACTAGACGCAAATAATAAAAGATAGAAGATATCGGCCCAAGGAATTAATTGGAAAAGCAAGCTTTCCTGCATGTTGAATGCAGCATACCAGAATGGGGTCAAGTTTTCCGATCTGCGAACCGGGGCCAAAAAGAAAAAAAAAGAAGGAACCACTTCATAAACACCGAGGAAAGGGAATATCAAATACCTGGCGTCGAGTTTGCGCGGGCTTGGAGTCAGGCTTGGGTCCGCGTCTCTTGGCGGGCTGGCCATCTATATTTTGAGAACAAGGTTAGAACTTCCTTTCTATAATACAATTGCAACTATACCCGTAAAAGAATTGGAAATTCTGAAACAAAAAAAGGAAAGCTAAGATCGAATGAAAATGGGGATCTTCCTGTTGGGGAGGAGGGTGGAGACCCAGCCGTAGCGAGCGCGGTGAGGTAGTCGTCAGAAGCTTATCAAATCCAGCTCCAAGCTAACAGCCCTTTCGCAAGGAAACAAGCTCGGTTACCGACTGGGCAGGGATGTCAAGATTTGTCTTGTTCGTCGCCGCAGCGGTGGGAATGCGCTTGCTAATTCCAAATCACTTTACCCGTTTAAGGTCCCGGCCTCGAGCTAAGAGCCCGATGATTTGGAAAACACCTCCAAGGGTGTTGTATCGAGCAGCTGAAAAAACTCGAAACCACCAACCGCAAACCAAAACGAATTGGAAATACCGGAAACACAGAAAACCAAGAAAGTAACAAGAAAAACAATCTGGCAAGAAAAACAAAGGATGGAAAAGGAAAACACCAAGACAAACAACGACATGGAACGGAATAACTCAGGATCGTGTCGTTCTGCCGAGCTTCAACAAAACCAACGAACAGACTGACCGGGGTGGGGGGAAAGGGCACGATGTATCAAGTTCAATTATGCAAGATGAAGTCACATACCTTTAGTCGTCCGATTCCCGAAACTTATGTTCTTAAAGAACCCACTTAGTTTTGACGGATCGTCCGAAAGTTGTTCGTCTCTCCCTGCATTGTCCGACACGGATTCGGGCGGCGTCAGTACATTATTCGGATAGTTGTTGAAGTCCATGGTTTGTAGACCGTAACCCCAATGGAAGTGGGACCAAAAGAATTCCAAAAGATGGGAAAAACTGAAAAAGGGAAAGAAGGAGAAAGAGAAGAAGAAGAAGCTGGAGAGATTGAAATGGAATCAAATCACAAAGTAGGGTAAAGTGGAAATGAAATCTCCAATCCCGTTTATCGATTCCGAATTTTATGTGGCCTCGTGCTAGCTGCGGCCCCAAAACAAAAGAAGGGTAGATTTGGGATTGTATATAAGGTCATAGAAAGGCTAGAACGAGACGAGGTGGGAGGCTAGGATGGAAACATTTCGTGGAAACTTGAAATTTAAAAGAAAGAAAAAAAACACGTTACGGGAAAGAAGCAACGGTGCCACCGACAGGATGGTCGCACAGCTTCTTATTGCTCGCGGGGCCATCATCACCCAAGCCCGTCCCATGTCAATCCTCAGCGAAAAAAAAAAAGAGGATACACACGAAAAAGCACGGGGTGGTACATGTAGGGCGGCGGCAGGAGTAACGTGTGTCAGCGGGGTCAATCAGAATGCAATGCGCATTGCGGCACTTCCCATGTATGTAAGTAAGTACCAGGGTTCGTGTATTCAAAACGGCCGGTAACGAAAAAAGGATCGAAAAATAAAAAGAGATATATAAACATATCCATGATTCCTCACCATTTCCTTGTCCCGGGGGTGGCGACGACAATCCTTGGCCGTAGTCTTGAGGTAGAGCTTGAAATTGACCTGGCGAGAGCCCTTGATCCACATAACCCGAGGGTCCTCCTGCAGCGTTGTTGGGAAGGCTTGGAGTTCTGGCCTTCTGTTGGTAGTACTGTTGTAGCTGCTGGCCGGGGGGTAATTGTTGCTGACCCCCAAATGGGTTCTGGGAATAAGGTTGGTTTGACGACATCTGGAGAGATATTCGTAGCTACCTAGCTTTAGCCTCGTTGCACGGCGGCAGCGGGTCGTGCTGCGCGAGGGACACTTTGAAATGGACGTCCACCCCCTCGCAGCAAAAATCTCACCAAGGGTTAACGTTTATGCGATGGTATGGTGGGGTTTATTTTTTCCCCCTTGCTCGCAACTACTTTTTCGATTACTTGCGCACCCCCTCCCCACATGCATAAAAAGGTTCGATTTCACCAGGCAGTCGCAAGTATAACGGGTACCCGGGGTAAGCTCCAAATTCGTCTTTCTAATAGGTCGAACGGAAACCGGAAAAGCAAACCGACAGTAAACGTTTTTAGCACGATGAGACGATCCGATCGGAGATTTTCCTGAATCTCGCCTGGCTCGGAGGGGGATATGTCGATGCAATAAGGTATGAAGGCGCAGGTGCGTGCGTTGCGCAGTCCGATGAGGATGACAATGCAGGTTTTCTGGACTCCGAACGTGTGAACACGAGGAATTGGATCAGATCCAGAGCTGTCAGCGAATGAATCAAAATGCGAATGCGAACAAGGTCCCGGCGGGCACGGAGGAAAGAGGCGAAATCCAGCAGACCAGTCGCACCCCTGTTTAATTATCGAAGGTATAGTTCCGAATCGAGAACAGCAGGTATACCGACGACGAAGACGGGAGACGAGAAAAATAGTGAAAAGACCAAGATATTAATTCCAAAAACCTCTTCTCACCAGCCATTAGGCGCCAGAGAACAAGAATATTTTCAATCCGAGAGAAAAAGGCAAGTGGAGTTGGCCTGCTAGTATATATAACCTTCCAAATACTTTTTCTAGACACTTGTTCCCGTCTAGGGAACAAGAACAAGAAAGGACCGGAACGTCAGACCACACGGGTTAGTGTCAGATAGATTTCTTAACCATCTCGGCAAGAAGCCTTGGGGTTCTAACTCGGATATAAATGCATTGTCCGCAGCGGGTGCGATCGATTTTGATCACAACGGCAACAATATTGCAACAGATCAGCCCTTCGAGATTACTGTTGAAAACTCGAGACCGGCTTGGTATAATTTCCAAACCCAACCTCGTATACCGTATGTACCTTGGGGGAAAGGCATACCGATCCTGTGCACCGTACGAGGCCCCAAGGCCGGCTGGAGAGGCTTGGGTGGTGACTACTTTTGGCAACGTGATCCCTTCTTTTGAGAGTGGTCGCTATTTGTCAGCTTTCTTCACCAACACTTAGTGGCGGTACCTGCGTGGAACCTGTCAAGGGGAATCAAACTGCATTTTGGGATATTGGATGGAGTGCCTGTGGGGAAAATAAATATAGAATTCAGCTCAGCCTGGAACGTGATATAGCGACTGCGAGGGGGGACTTACCGGTCCTCGTAAGTGTGCCATTTCGGTGCGTTGGGACAAGAATAGTTAGAAGGCTCGAAGTTGTAAAATGCGTTGGGTGAAGTTGGAATAAGGTGTCGTCCAAAGGTGGTTAACAGCCTCAATCTCGAATGAACGTTCGAACGACTTTGAAAGTAAAAATATTAAGAGAATTCAATCGAAGTATCTACAAATACATGAAATGCAAAAACCACCGTGCTGGACTAAAATGAATTAAACATTTAATCCCCGGGAGATCTGCGCCGAATACCGAACCCGTAACCCAACGATCCCGAACGCCCGCGCCTGGTCTTATTCTTATTCTCATTCTCACCAAGCTCATTGTCATTTCCCTTACGTCCCAGCTTCTGTTTCTTGTCCTTCGCACCATCTTTTTCACATTTCCCTGTCTCGTGTCCGTCGGACCGGTTGTTGTCATTTTCCTTGTGCTTCCGCTTGTCCTCGGGCCCGCCCTCTTCGTTCTTTGTCTCTTGCCCATCGCTTTCGGGCTGCTCGTCCTCCCCGCGCTTCCTTCGAATTCTCAACGAGGTTCGCCTGCTCTTCTCGGGACTGGCCTCCTCGGGCTTCTTCTTCCCGAGCTCGTCATTCGCGAGTTCGTCCTGCACGAGTTTATCATTCTCAGACCCACGAACCACCGAGTCGTTACCACGCTATGGTAACTCGGGCAGCTCAACGTCCACGCTATCCCCCCCTTCCACAACCACATTCTTCTCAATGTGTTTCCCCAACACCGTTCCCTTGAACCTCGCCGCATCTTCCTTCATCTTCAACGAAGTAAACCAATCCACCTGTTTAAGCTTAACCCTTCCTTTGCCTCCTTCTTCTTCAATCCCGTCCCCTGGTGGTTCTGTATCTCCGGCTCCGCTGCCCGAGATGCCTAATCCCAGTCCCGGCGTAGCTGCTATGCTGTCGTCCAGCGGCATGGGGTCTATATCCATCGGTAAAGGAGTAGGTTGATCGTCGACACTCTCGCGCTTAATGGGGATGTCGGTTTCCACTTCCTTTGGTTTTTCGGCAGGTTTTTTAGCTCCCGTCGTTGTCATCTTTATCGTCTTTGTCGCAACAGGTCCACTCGTTCCGTTCACACCTCCGCTACCACCGGTGGTATCAGGAACAACAGCATTGACATCCTCATCCCTCTCCTTCTGATCATCGACCTCGACGGTAACCACGCCGGCTATTTTTCTCAATTCCTCGATTTCGGGGCTTTTGGCCCAGGTGATAAAGTTGTCTATCGCTCTCGTATCGTCTAGATCGGCGTTGTAGAGAGTTAAGGGCCGGAGAAGGCCGACGTGTTCCATCGCGCAGAGGACGTCCGGGAGGTCGGGTTCTACGCGATTGGAGGATTCGGAGATCGAGACGGCGGTGGTGCCTAGGAGGGTTAGGTAGCGGGCCGTCATGTCTGTATAAAAATAGGTTTAGCATCGAGGGTGATCCTTAGCGGTGGTAGGAGGGAGGTGTACCCGTGAGGGAATCCAGAACGGACGGCCGCGAACCAGCTAGACCGGCATGACGGAGCATCTGCGCCGTTGAGATGCGGAGGAGGGAGAAGTAGAATTGTTCTTGGGAGTCCATTGGTGATGACTATTATGATAATGTAGGGGTATCGTAGAGTAGTGGTGAGTGTCGAAGTGGTTTGTGTTCAGCTAGCAACGGTTCGATCTGATGAGGGCCATTGTCGGTACGGATTGACACGATGAAATTATAGTTACAAGTATATTATCGCCGTGACCGCTGCTTGCGAACGGCCGTCTTGTGAGGCTATGCCGATACGGTGGGGTAAACGAGACGGCGATGGCGATGGTGGTGGTTGATGTTTGGTGAGAAGGCGGAATCGAAGAGAGAGTTGGAATGCCAAGACATTTAAACGCGACAGCTCTCTTCTCCAGACCGCATCACAAACTACACCATCACCATCAACCTCACAAACTCGGCATCACCACCCCCTGCCATCGCTCTCGGGGTAATCAGGTACCTACGTGATGTTACCAGCCAGTTAAGTATGCTATCAAAAAAACTTCCGGCCACTTAAAGTATGAACCGGGCGCCGCTAACTTTGGTTGAATGTTTACCAGAATTCACGCTGCGATTGCTCCACGGAGGCCCCTAGTTATAACCAGACCGACCTGATCATACACCTCACCCACCTCCGAAGTGATCGGTCCCATAACCGAGATGCCGCCCGAAAGAACCGGACCGCGGAAAATCATCAAGCTGCGGCTCAGTCCCCGTCACCTCGCCCAATTCGTAGACCGACCCTCCGCGGCTACTACCTCCCAGAAAGCAACGGAGAAACCACCTAAGAAGGATAAGAAACCTAAGAAGTCTACTTCTGCTGCTGCTGCTGCTGCGGCTGTTGACACGAAGGAGCCGCTGCCGCAAAAGGAGATAATACAACTGGCGCCCAAGCCGAAAGAGTCCAAGAAGTCTAAGAAGCAACAGGTGGCTGCTACACCGGCGGCGGGTGGTCCCGAAACTCCAATAGCATCCTCGATAACTCTTGCGACTCCAAAACCCGCCGGTTCTGGGATAAAAATCAAGTTCAATGTCAATACTCTCAAAAACGCGGCAAAGGAGAATGCTGCTGCCGCCGCCCCCCAAACCCCCAGTACCCCCAAAGCAGCAGCAGCACTGACGGCCCAGACGATAACACCCGCTCCGATAACCGCACCCACCACCTCCTCACGTCCGGCAGGCCTCTCCAACCTACCACCGCTCCAAACCAAAGTCGGCAACCAATCCCCAGCCGTCGGAACGGCATCCACCCCGAGTGTACCAAAAATCCGTTTAAAAGCCAGCTTTTCGGGTCTCAAATCCGCCAACGCCGCCGATACCCCAAAGGCACAAACCCCCAAAACTCCGATCATCAAACTCAAGTCCAATGCTTCACGCCCCACTACGACCCGTAGGGCGGTCCCGATAGGGTATGGGTACGACTCCGAGGCCGAAGACCGGGAAGAAGACCCTGCGATCGAAGAACAATTCATCCTCCGCATGCCACCGGGCGAAGACTGCGAATACCTCCGTTCGGAAATCGAGAAGAAAGAATTCGGAAAATCATCAGATGTATGGTTTAAATTCAAAGATGACAGACGAGCCATCGTCGGCGTCCGTGGGAGAATCTATTCCGCAACATTGGTAGACCTTCCCTGCATCATAGAGAGTAACAAAACAATCGATAAGGGGAAGAACATTTTCAAAACGGCGGATATTTCACAAATGCTGCTCGTCGGAGACCGGTTGATCTTCGAAGACCAGACGCTATCGAATGCGATTCCGAATTCGTTGGTCAATTACCCTCACGGGATTACGCCGCCGATGCATTGGGCTCGAAGGAGAAGGTTTCGCAAGAGAGCCGTCAACCGTAATATGGATAAAGTGGAAGAAGCCGTTGAAAAACTCCTCGCCGCGGATGCGGAGTGTGAGAGCGTGGACTACGAATTGTTGACGGAGGCGGATTTGACACGCGAGGCGGATGAGAAGGCGGGACGGAATATGATGAATTACGAGATGGGAGAGGAGGATGCGGATGGAGAGATCGATATGACGTACGAAGAGGATGGGGAAGGGGAAGAGGACGAAGGCGACGAACACGCTTTGGATCTAATGGACTTCGAAGGAGAATTAACGGCTATGATGGACGATACGGAACATGCGCAGCCAGAGATCAAGCACGCACCGGCTCCGATATCGAGCGATGAAGACGAAGACGACGACGACGATGAGGAAGAAGAGGATAACGATGGCGATGCGATGGATCTCGATCCGGGAATGTCGGCGGAGAAGCTACAACTTAAGGAGGAAATGGCGGATCTGGAACGAGCAATCACGGTGAAGACGAGGGAGAGGGATGGCATGCACAATCAGATCGTCCGACAGAGGATACAGAATGTGATCGATGGGTTGAAGGCAGAGTTGGAGTTGAAGAAGTCGAGTCTGGAGGGGACGGCTTGATCGATTCCATCCTTCCAATCGATACCCCGTTTCCTCCGTTTTGACTACCATTGCACGATCCTTTTAGAAGATACCCCCCTTTTTTTATTTATTTATTTATTTTTATCATCATTAATTTATCAAGGACGGCGTATGAAAATTCATTTTAATTCCGATCGATATCATCAATCGATCGCTAAAAACGATATATTCATCACGATGAGAGCGGCGAGTGTCCACCTTTCTATCTATCCGTCTAGCCACCCTTAATACCTAAGAAGTAGCCGTAATCTCGATCCCAAATCAAAAATCAAAAACTCCGGCTCCGGTAAAATGCCAGTCAAAAAAGTATGTACGATTCGATTCCACCTCCATACCCCCCCCCCAACCATAACATCCGCAACCCATCTTTTCGATAGATAGGTTCAGACCTTGAACCCAAACCCCTCCATACAAGCCTTGTAGGTCTTGATGAGGTCCTTGCATTCCACCTCCGGAGCATCGGTGGTGGATTTGAGCATACACTCGTCTCGGGCGGACTTTTCGGGCTTACAGACGCAGCAGGGTTTTGGCTTGTCTTTGCCGGCGACCGACGGTTCTGTTTTTTTTTTTACTATTAGTAAATAACGTAGCCGTCGGGGAAAGGGACGTACGAGGTTTTGAACCGAAGAGGAAATCGAGCATCGTGTATACTTTGGGGTGTCCGTACTATAGACCCGAGGTAGTTGGATGTCAGGTTGAAGGAAAGAGAATCGAACGTCGCGATTTCTAAGCCGGCGTGATATGATACGGGAACAGACCGGGGTCCCTTGTCCGATCCAAAGTCGGATTGGTTTAGTCTTCTGCAGAGGAAAAAAAAAATAAATTAGGTTATTCTTCGCAGCGGTTTATCGTTTGGTGGGGGTTTCAGGGATCCGTTTCCCTTCCCTCCTCTCTCCTCTCCTGTCCCCTCCCCACCCCTTCTTATCTACCATCAACCACCGACATCACAAGGCCACCTCTATCGATCACCCCTTCCTTTTGACCACCACCGCATCGATATCGTCGATATCATTATTAAGAGATATGGCCACCACGTTCTCGCTGGAGAACAAAGCTCTCAAGCTCTCCTCCAGAGCCGACATCGAGCCCCACCTCGAAGCCCTCATCGCCAACGATGACGTCGAAGAATTCATCCTTCAGGGGAATACCATCGGCATCGAGGCCTCCCAGGCTCTTGCCGAGGTCCTCAAGACCAAATCGAAGCTAAAAGTGCTCTTCCCCTCTTATCCCGATACCCATCCACCTTGTTAATATGTAATGTGCTGATAAGGGTGGGTGTGATTTATAGACAGCGAACCTAGCGGACATCTACACCTCCCGCACGATCGACGAGATCCCACAATCGCTAGACGCCCTCCTCCCCTCCCTCCTCCCCCACCCCCACCTGACAACCATAAACCTCTCCGACAACGCCTTTGGAAAACGCATGGAACCCCAACTCGTCGCCTTCCTCTCCTCCCATTTACCTCTCCAACATCTGATCCTCAACAATAACGGCCTAGGCCCCCTCTGCGGTACGGCGATCGCAAACGCCCTGACCGCGCTAGCTTCCAAAAAGACCTCTGCGCATCCGAAATTGGAAACGGTGGTTTGCGGGAGGAATAGACTTGAGAGCGGGAGCATGGAGGCTTGGAGCAGAGCGTTTGCCGCTCATACCGGTGTTAAAGTTGTGAGAATGGTACAGAATGGGATCCGACCCGAGGGGATCTCGCAGTTACTCACGGAGGGGTTGGTACATTGTACCGATCTCGAGATTTTGGATTTGCAAGATAATACGTTTACCCTGAAGGGTGCGAAGGCTTTGGCGGCGGCAGTGGGTGCTTGGACGGTTATCAAGGAATTAGGGGTCGGAGAGGTATTGCTCGGTGCCAAGGGGACCGGTTTACTCGCTGACAAGTTGGCGAAGGGGAAGAATAAGGAGATGAGGGTTTTGAGGTTGCAGTTTAATGATATTAATAGGAAGGCTTTGAAGGGGTTGAAGGGTGCGGTCAAGGTGCTCGACAAGTTGGAGTTGTTGGAGTTGAACGGGAATTGCTTTTCGGAGGAGGATGATTTGGTCAATGAGATCAGGGATATCTTTGAGGATAGAGGGTTGGGTGAACTGGATGAACTGGATGAGATGGAGGAGCCTAGCGACGAGGAGGAGGAGGAAGAGGAGGAGGAGGAGAAGGAGAAGGAAGATGCGAGGGAGAGGATTGTCAAGGATGCCGAAGCTGCAGAGGCGGAAAACGTCCCACAGGAGAAGGATAAGAACGTGGATGATTTGGCGGATATACTGGGCAAGACTAAGATTTCGGATCCCAGGCCTTCTGCTTGATCCGTCCATCTCTTTCCTCTAGACGATCATCCCTTTTTTTCACTTCTTCTCTTTACTTTTGTTTGATACAGAGCCCTTTTTGTGTATATGCATAAAGCCTTCATTTTTTTTCTCGAAGAAACAGAATTCCACGGTTTTCGATGGTGGAATTTTCAATTAATACAATCCCGGTACCCCCGTTCTCCCATATATTACATTATCCCGTCTATATCCATTATAACCTCTAACCCAAGTCAACCCCGAATCAAGTATAAAATAAAACTTACTCCCTCCCCTCGGCCCACCCGACAACCTCCACCGCCCTCCCGTAGGTCCACATGGTGACCGCGCTCGCCGGCGCCGCCTTGACCAAACTCACCGCCAACCCCCTATAAAGTCCCCTCCACCCTTCCCTCCTCACCACCTCCCTCCCGCACCTAACGACCCCCTCGTAAACCGGAATATCACCGTGCACATATTTCCCCCTCGTGGGCCCCTGAACCTGCAACCTCTTCCTGATGGTATCCAACGGGAAAACACCGGTTTTTGCGACAATCCCACCGAGGATGCCGGCTATGGCGTCTATACTTCCCCTACCTGCTATCGAGGAGATGATCGGGTGGTCTTTTGCCGTTTTTGTGATTTCGGGGGGGAGGTAGGATGTCGGAGACGGGAGACGTAAAAGACCGGCTTTTACGCCTTCGTAGCTACCGAAGAAGAGGCCCATGTACGGCACGATCTGGATCACCGCAGCAGCACCACCTCTGTAAAACCCGCATATCCCCTCATCCCTCCAAATCCCCGTAACAGCACCACGGATACTGGTATAAACCCCCCCTCCGCTCCCACCGACGCCTTTGGAAGCAGCAAACCTGGTCCGTAACAAATCGAACGGATATGTTATCGACGTCGCAAGTCCACCCGCGATACCACCGGAGCAGGTATTTATCATCGTAACGGGGAAATGGGAGGTCAGCGGGGAGGAGGAGAGGAAAGACTGGGTTTGTGCGTATGTAAAGAATTGAGCGGCGCCGTAGGTTAGGTAGAGGAGTTCGGCGGGGATGTTGCCTTTCCAGAGGGCCTTTTTTTTTATTTAATTTTCCTCTATTAGTAAAGTATTTTACGGAGGGGAGGGATGGCGTACGGTTATGCCTTCCTCTTTGACAATAGTCTTCATGGTACCGTAGATGCCATCGTAGATCGTACCGGCTGCTACTGCTGCTGGGGTGGTAGGCGGTATTGAGGCATTGGGGAGGGGTTGGGGTTGTAACTGCAATCGTATTTTTACGACGTCGAGGGGGGCGATGCAGAAGCTATGATATCAGCTTTACTGTTTCGAAATGAAATGAAATCGCGATAGCATTTAATACCGTGAAACGACACCGGCTACGGCGCCGGCTATGATGGGCGTTGAGCTTCGCTGTTTGTTTTAAGTTGTATTAGCATTCTACCAAAAATACATAGTAAAGGGTAGTACGGTACCTTGTCCTTCTCGCGCGATGTCATCATCGGGCCGGAATAATATAATCGCGATCGTAGTAAAGATGATGATGTAGTATACGTATGACCAAAGAACTCTCCGATCGAATGGTTTCTAGTAGCACCGGGGAAGACGTGATCATGATCACCTTCTTATAAAAATTTCTTTATTAAATAAACAATAAGGAAATGTAGAAATCTTCGAACGGATATATTCGCAAGCGCTGATAACCGTCTTTTTTTTTTTTTTTTTTTTGGTTGGGAATTGTTCTGGAAGAATTAAAGGTCCGCTGGCGGCCAAGCTTGATAGCCAAGCTGGGGTACTTAAAGCTCATATAACAGGGATATCGGTTCGGTTGATATTGCAATTCTAAACTACCCATTCTGTCAAAAGTAAACTAATCTCGTGAGATATAAAAGGTCTAGTTCTATGTAGCTAGTATAATAAGTACATCCGAACGAAGTTAAGAAGAAAAAAAAGTCATAAACTCAACTGAACATAAAAAGGCATGCATGCAGGGTATTCTTTTTTTCCATCACCGGCTCATAAAAGGAAAATCCCAAATTCAAGGAAAAGAAGGCCCAAGAGATGGAGAAAGAAAGCAATCATCTCGTCATAAAACCATTATAACCCATTTTAACCTGCCAAAAAAGGACCGGGGAAAAAAGCACCCCCCTTCAAAATATACACATCCACTCACCATGGTACCCCGTAACGCAAGACCGGGTGTGCACCCCCTAAGAACCCCTCGGATACCGTGGCCTCGCCCCCCCTCACAGTATCACCGAAAACAACCCCGCCCAGCTCCCCAACGGGCCTCTCGGACTCCCCAGGCCCGTCCGTACGGCTAGTCACCGCTCCCCCCTGCCCCCTCCCCCCTCTCTGCCCTCGCTAAAGTAACTATTATCAATAGCCACGATCCAATCCATCTTCTCCTTCTCCGTCCTAGTCGCAAACCTATAACTACTCTGCGGCGCATAAATCGCAAACACGTTTTCCTTCGCCATCAGATCCCCCATCCCGTTCGCGGGTTCGTAATCAAGCGTACAATCTGACAGATTGACCGCCATGAGTTCTTCCCCCGTGACGCCGTTGTGGATGTGTAAATACGGTTTTCGGAGTTCGAGGTATTGTTTTTCCCATTTTTTGGTGGTGTCGTTGGGGCGAAAGACGTAGCCGGATTTTTGGAGTTTGGGACTGTTCCACATATCATCAGCATTCATATCTTATAACGATAAGGTATACGAGGTAGATAAACTCACTTCTTCGGAATATGCAGAGCCTCGGCCACCAACTTTGGCGGCTCGGGCTCCGCTGCCGGTTGTTCGTTCGCAACCGCCGGCACTCCATCTTGCGGAGGCTCGATATTCTGCTTCGACAGGATCCTATCGAACGGATCTCCATCCCTCGGCCACATTTTCAGAAATTTCTCCAAAATAGCTCTCTTCTCTTCCCCAAGTTCTTCCCCTTCCCCTTCCCCTTCCTCCTTATATCCATTGGACGTGGCCTTCCTGACCTCCAAATCCTCGGGCTTCAAAAACGGCTTCACAGCCTCCACCTCCGCAACCCTCATCCTCCTCCTTCTCGCCGCAAGATAATCCTTAATTATCGAAATGCCCCTGGGAGTCCATCCCCTCAACACCTCCTCCCCCTTCACATACCTCTGGCTCGAATTCATCCTCCACAGATCCCCAGCCCTTCTCGAAACCTGCGGCTTAACCGTAACCTGAAACATCCCCGCCACGGCTCCAACGGTCCTAACACTCCTGATCAACTTCCCGAATACATTCGGACTCCTGACTAGCCTCGACCGAATCTCCAAACACACTTTATGACTAAACACCACATTCTCCGCAAGCCTTTCGCTCACAAGTTCCCAATTGATCGTCACCTGAACTCTGTACTTCGGCGCGGTCATTCGATCCAATAGCACCGAATTGTGCGCACTACTATCCCACTGCGCAACAACCCCAATACCCCAACTCCCATCCTGCCCTTTCTTAACACTAGGCCCCTTCACAATCCTCAGCTCAACTTCCTTCGTCGAACTCGGCTCCCTCGCTTGCCCATCCTCCCCCACCAAACAAACATCTTTAACCACAACCCTAGCCACATCCTTAAGCGGCAACATATCCCCAGAGCTATGCACCATCCACACCTGAACTCGTCTTTGAACTCCATGGTGCAACTGAAAACTCCCCTGATCGCTCTCGCTGAGTTGCAGTACCTCTACCGATGTATACTCCCCACTCTCCTGTAACTCCAAAACCTGACATTTTGCAAAAACATCGTGCTTCTCTTCCGTATAAAACTCGTTTTCGTGTAACCTCATCCCCTTTCTCTCCATCTCCGGTTGATCCCTCATCTCATCCCAACTCATAAGTCTTTCCAAATGCATCCCCGTCACTTTCCCAAATATCGAAACCCTCAACATGGCGCCCTTAATCCTTGCGCTAAGCGGTGCGGTGAGAACGTGTGTGCTCTCGAAATTCACCGGCCCTTCGTCGAATCCGCTGACTGGAACCGTGGCGGGAGCATTATTCAACCACGGTAGAAACAGTTGTGCATGAATATCCGTCCCTTCCCGTTCCGATATCCCCAGAAGTTGATGAATAACCACATTAAACCCAATCGTCCCCTTCGGCACCTCCACGGTCGACGGTTCAAGCGTAACTTTGACAATCCCAATAACACTGCACGTATGCGGCGATATAACCTCCAAATCCAATGATTGTCTTTTCGATTGAAATATCGCCGCAAGTGGAACGTCCGAATCTCCCAGTAGCGTATAATCCGGTAATATCGGCTCGCTGAAAGGATCATTCCCCTGAACGTGAGAAAGGTAATCCGGTCTCGAAAGGTATTGATAAATCTGCTTCATCTGCCGGATCCTTAGTTGCAGCTTCTCCAACGACCAGAGATGGATCAGGTTCCTATTAAAATCCATAGCTCGAACCGCTACACACGGCTTCGGCGCTAATTCCAAGGCTTCGTCATCGTCCGCGTTGACACCGTTGATGAGTAAATCGTATGTAGAAACCGACGTATGCCCCACATCTACTACCGTAAACTGGAAGAACACCCGCTTCTCCATCTCATTACTCATAATCTGCGCCTCCTTCAACGTAGCAGCGTATTGTAGCACACACTCCGCCATCCGGACGTAATTGCTTCGTCTCCACAGCTGCGTCGCCGCCCTCGCCAGATTCTTCTGTCGCTTCGAAAGTAAATCGTTCGCGGCAGGTGTATTCCCTCTCGGCGGCGTAGGCGAAACAGCACGACTCCTAACCTGCGGAGAAAGCGACATCTCCTCCAACTTTAATTCCATCTCCTGATGTCGTCGTTCATACTCTTTCTTCTGATCTTCCAACCTCTTCTCAGCAGCCTTGAGTTCTTCTTCCATCTTGACTTTCTGCGCTTTGATCTCTTCAACCTCAACATGAGTCTCCTCGGCAACTTTTAATCGCTCTTGAAACTCCTTCTGCGCTTCAAGTTGCACCTGCAATTCCTCCTTCAACACCCTAACCCTCTCCTCCTCTTCGTCCCTTTGCGGCGTCCCGGGAACCGTCACACTCGTATCTAACGAGAAATTATCAATAGTCCCATTACTCGTATACCGTTCCCGTCTGCTATCCCCACCGGCCGTACCCGCCGAAAAGCTCGCAACAGACTCCAAATCATCATCATCGACCTTCCCTTTCCTCAAATTATACGCCTTCTGCACACCCAGCAATAGCGCATTAAGTTCTTCATCACTCATCCCATTAATCTTTATCGGATCGAGACCCTGCGCCATCAGCGCTTCTCGCTGTGCGAACGACCAGTCGATTTCCTTGTTAGTCGGGGGTACCAAGGCCGGAGAATCAGGTCTACTGCTCTCGGCGTCGGAGCCGGGCCCTCCCTCCATGAATCCACCGTTACTATTAGTATGTCGATGTTCAGCTATCGTTCCGGCTAGACTCTGTCGATGCAATTTATCCCTCTCAGCGCGAGCTTCATTCGGGTGGTTGAATCTAAATATATGAAAGTCGCCTAGGATGACTCGGTATCCTGTTCGTAATCTCTTGGGACCTTCGATACGTAGTCCGTTGACCATTACTGCGGCGCCTTCGTTTGGGATAAGTGTTACCACGTCATTTACGTTTTCGAAACGACAGTGGTCTGGGAGGATTTTGGAACCGTTGAGTTTTATTTGCGCGGTCGTGGTGGCGGATTCTACGTTGCCGACTGTGGTGTCACCGGCTTTGATGTTGTAGACTAGACATTCGGCGAGGAGGGGGTCGTCGCTGTTTTTTTATATTTGATTGGTTGGTATGTTAGATGACGTTTGTTTCTTTGTGTAACTGTAGATGGTACTTTGATAGTACATCTCAGGTACTTCTGATGTGGAGGATTTCTCACCTTAAATTGACCAAATGCGGGATCCTCTTCGGCATACTCATCCCAATAAAGTCCTTTTCAATACTAATCCCTAACTCCTCCAACGCCGCTTCTCTCTCCTTCTGAATCTGCTGCGTCTTCTCCAACTTCTCTTCCCACGTCTGATTAACCTCCTTAAGCAACTTCTCACTCGCCCCAAGTTGTTCCGCAATCTCTGCCTTTGAGACTTTGCGTACACTCCCATCCGTCGAAGTGATCGTTACAATCTGTTTTTCCAGAGGTACTGAAGCATCATACTTCTCCTCCTCCGCTCCACCACCTCCCGAAAGCTTTTGTCGTAACTGCGCAAGTTCTTCTTTTAATTCTCTGATCATCCTAGCGTTCGGGTCTTCGTTAACCACGGCATGGTTCTTGATCCTCTTCGCCGAATCAGCATATCGTAGAGTCGATAATGTTTCGTCCCAATTTATATCAGCGGGGGAAATAGCCGCAATCATTGCGGTCATGCTATTCCCGCCCAGAGAGTCCTTTAACAACCATGTTAACACCGAATCACGGTACGGCACCAAGGCTCCCTTCTTCTTCCCTCCGGAACTTAAATCCGCCAGAGCAGCAATAACCCGACCAAGCGTACTCAACGATCGATTAATCTCCGCACCTTCTTTTAACCTTGCCCCGGTAGCACCAGTGGACGTAGCTCTTTCGGAACCCGCCAAATCTACCAACGATATTCTCGAGACTTTTTCAGTGTCGAATCCCGTTTCTACATCGTGGCGTTTTTGGGTAAGGATTAATGTGAATACGGCGTGAGAGCGGGATGATGTTTCGTTCATGTTTGTGGCGGCGACGGTACGGGCTTTGTTTCCTTCGTCCATGAGGTTTTCGATTTCGCGAAAACTGGTGACGACTAGTTTTGCGAGGTCTTCGACGTAGGGTCCTAACGACGGGTGTTCGCGGACTTTGAGGGCGCCTTTGTTGGAGGGGTTTAGGAGGTCGCGGACTTTTTCTGTATACGAAGTTAGTACATTTATGTCGAGTTTTTATGCAAGAAGTAGGAAAATATCGTACCATTGTAGATTTCGAGGTAGGAGACTTCTATGGTGGAAACAATGTTTGGATCCTTTTCTGAGCTTCTAAAAGAATGGGTCAGTGGTTAGTTTATAGCTGTTCATGGAACTTTTAGAGCTATCGACGTTTCCAAGAGAACAGTTGACTAAACCCCAGCGCAGGGAATGTGAAGAGCTTACATTCTCTCGAAGATGTTCTGGCAAATCCTGGGTATTATGCCGTATTCCTCACCGTAGCCCATCTACTCTCCATACTTTATTAGCTCCAAAACATTCCCCAATCCCCCTCCCCTTCCAAAGTCCCCCAATACCAATACCACCAAAAGGAAAAACTCACCATAGAATAACTCTTCCCACTCCCCGTCTGTCCATACGCAAAAATACAATTATTGTACCCCTGAAAAGCATTGTCCAACAACGGACCTCCCAAATCCATAAACAAATCATCTTGACCAGCATAATGACCGTCACTCCTGTCGAAACTCCAGTATGACCTATCGAAATTAAAAACTTTGGGGCCGTCGGCTTTTATAGCTGTACTGGCGCCCTTGCGGGGGGTAGAGGAGTCGGTTACGCCAGGTGGAGGGGTTAGGATCGTTTGGCTGCCTTTCATTTGTACTATGCATTTTGCGCCGCGGTCCTTTTCTGTTTATTTTATTAATATTTTGTTAATGAGGTATGGGCGAAATAGTAGGTAAAAGTAGTGGGGAATGACGTACCTCGCGAGTTGAAAGGCCGTACACGGACGACGACTTTGATGTTTCCGGCGGACATGGTGGGTGGGTATAGTCGTGAATGATATGGTAATAGTAATGGTAACGGTAAAGCAGAATAGAGCAGAGCTAGACCCCCAAGCTTAGCGCTTGTAGGTTAAACGATAGAAAGCTTCGCTAATAGCTATGGTAATGATCGTGGGTAATCCGATACAAGTCGCTGAAAACGAATGAAAACTAAGGGTATTAACGATTAAGTGGTGCCGGTGGGGAGAAGTTGCCAAGTTTATAGACGATGATCGGTGTAAGTGGCAGTAGTGGCGGTAAAGTAGTAGGTAAAATAAGGAATAAATATAGCGACGGGCGGTAAATAAGTAAATTAATTGATTGTCGGCGCTGCACCGTACCCACACAGTATCTTACCGTACAGGACAGGCGCAGGTACAAGCACAAGTACTTTTCGAGGGTTCGGCTACGTTGCGGCGGGCGATCAAGTTCTATTCATGGAAGAGGGCAGGAAGAACATTGTCAGTTTTATAACGAAGGGCGGCGGAGGGCAGCTCGACGATCGAGGAGACGAGACGAGACGTGTCTATGGAGATGGTATGTGTCCCAGGAGAAATTAATTAAGGAAAGGAGCCGGGGTAGCTTGACTAATAGCGAATTAGACTGAGCTGTTTGTTAGCCTTTCTTTCCCTTCAGCGGCTTTCGACAGGCATCGATTCTTCATGGGTATTACTATTATTATCACTTCAGTTATAAACATCACGACGAACTAAGGTTTTGTATGGGCGATGTGATGGAAAATAATAATTTCAAGACTTCATTTAATCCGGTGCTTCCGGGCTGGTTCAGGGTTAAGTTAAGTTGGGTTTTTGTAGGGCTGTTGGCATGCTAGACTTGACGTCTGTCAGGGACAGGCACCACCTCCGGACACTGGCGAGCCGAGGCTCTTTGCATTTGCTTTTGGCGCCCCAGCCACATGATCGATATGATATAAATCACCACCACCCCGGATTCTGTTCGCCAGTTAGTAGATAAGCATGAGTAGATTATTGTCATTCAATACGTAAACCAAGATTGGCCATCTTGGTGGTGTGTGGTGGTGGATGCGGTGGTTTGTGGCACTTGTTATCCTCTCCACGAAAGCTGGATAATAGTAGTAGTAGTGGTAGTGGTAGTAGTAAGAGCATTCGTAGTGGTAGTAGTGTATCCTCAAACAGACAAGACAAGACAAGAAATCAGACCCGCTACTACGCCGTATCCATCCTATCGTCATCGTCTCTCTTCTTCTTGCTGCTTTCGCCGTCCTTGGGTAGTAATGGTGCACTCTCGTCGTCGTCCTTCTTCCCGTCTTCTTCCGGCACCGTTCCCAAACTTGCGGGTGCGGCTGCAGCTTTCTCCTTCTCCTCCTTCTCCTTTCTCTCCCTCTCCTGTCTCGAATTCTCTTCCTCCAAACTCATTCTCAGCGCCAAGGCCAACTCTGGATCAAGATGCGGGTCAACCCCAAAGTCGAATCCACCAGCACCACCGCTACCGCCAGCACCGCTATCCCCGGGCCCTCCGACTCCCATTCCGCTGTCGTCGCCCAATATAGGCGTAGTAACCAGCTGGTCGCTCAGCAGATGTGGCCCGGGTGGAATTGTGGCGAGATGTGAGTTATCGGATGCATTAACGTTGGCAATAAAGGCTTCTAGCTTGCTCGTGTTTTCGGCTTCTTCGCCAAAGTTGATAAAGTCGATAGCGATCTGGTTCTTCTTCATCTTCTTGGCCAGACGAATCAGACTCTTCTCGTCTTCGGCGATCGGGGAACCGACAAAGGCTATTATCCGTTGACGTTGGGATTTATTCTGGCGGTGTTTCAACGCGAGCTACCGGATATCCACGTATTAGCTTTAAGCTTCGATGTAACAAGTTGATCAATAGGATGATGACGTACGCCGGCGACCTGAATACCCGTGGCGAGATGACAGCTACCGCTGATCTTAGTAGAATGCAAACCAGACAGTATCTTGCCAAAGTCTGCAGTTAATGTGGCGAGGACCTCCGGACCTTTCCCACCCATGGACATGAGACCGACAGATGACTCCGGGTTGGCCTGGGTTTTAGCGGAGAAGATGAGGGAGACGGCATCGACCTGGGCCTCGAAGCGAGATGGGCTATTATTACGTGTCAGAAGGTCCGAACCGAAGAAGATATAAGGGACGTATGGAGTGGCTTACGTGTAGTCGCCATTTCTGCTGTTTTCGCTGTTATCGACGCTGTTTAGACAGTTAGTAGGATTCTGTAGAAGAAGGATGGAGAGATACGCACATTATAATCGTCGCCTCGAGCACCATGATGACGGTATTTTCGTGTTATGGAGAGGTACGGCTAGGAGAATTGAGGGATGGTGGGAGAGGAAGCTATTCGTGATGGAGCTGGGATGGGAGGGTGGTAGTGATGATGGTGGTTGTTGAAGGTGGGTCGGTTGGGTGGGTGCGAGTGGTGGTTTGGAGGGCGTTTGAAGCTCTGGTTGGACTTACAGGGGAGCAACGCACTATCTATTCCACCAGCCACGGTTGTCTGCCATTGTAAGCACAGCCACGACTGTATATATACCACTAGCCACAGATAAAGACATATCGACATGTCAGACAGACAGAACAAATCTAAGTGATCTTCTTTGCGGAATCATGATTAGATGAAGATTAGATCTATGGATCGAGGATCTCGATTAATATCAGTCTAATAGATCCAGATTAGATTGGGCTGTCGGAGATAAAGATCGGATGTAAGGCACTCCAGTTTAGGTGATTTCCATTGGGTGGTTTGTTTTGATTCGCCTAACAACAACAACAACAATAACACCGCCATCGTTCAATACTTCAACTTCACTAACTGGCCCCAACCTCATCCAGACCAATATCAATATCATTCTTATAGACATATACCACCATCGTCACCACTTAACGCGTCTCTTCAACGTGTCTATAAGCTACCTAATCTACATATCTAAGTATTCGGTACAGTAATGCCTCCTCTCAGACGCAAGAAGAAGGGCGAAGACGACCTCTCCTCCGACACGTCTGCACCCTCCCACGCTCGTCCCACCACAACAAAGCCGCTTGCGCCTTCAACCTCCTCCAACATGCGCTCCAACCCCCTGGGAAATAAGGCCACCCGTCCCATAAACTCCAGAAACTCCCCTCCCCTGGACTCTTCCCTTTCCAAATCTCCCACAAAGCAATTCCAACCTTCCATCATCCGTCAGAATTCCAAACCAACTCCCAAACCTCTGAATAGACCAAATCTCAGCATGGCTGTAGTCACCCCTCAATTGCCTTCCGACAGGCACATTGGACCATCTTCACCGGTCTCGCCGATCTCTCCTATCGCCCATGAGCTTAATCAGATTTCGATAAGGGCCATAACTCCTCCGAGCCTCCCAGAGTCCCGGTTTGTCCCTCGTGAAGAAGTCAGTGACAATACCACCCAAGCCATTATCCCTCAGACTCCCGGCACGGAGATGAGACGTCGAAGAGCTGGTACCCGCAAGATTTCACGTTTTGAGAAGGACCGTCTGATAGAGAATATCAGATATGAAGGTACTGACTACCCTCAATCCCTTACTTCTCCTTCATCTTGTTTGTAAAATTTTGATACTAACTTTAATCAGTGCAACGACGTGCAAAAGCGTTGAGGCAGCGATATACCCTCCAAGCGGAAATGCTTCGCCAAGGGATTGAACTTCGTGTCGGCCGGATCCCTTACAAAATGCGCAACATGAAGATGGGTGATCTCTACGACCAGGCTGTCGCCGCTGCCCAACCAAAAATGCAAGTCGAAGCCCAGGAGGCCGTAAAGGAAATCGAAGATGTCCGTCGTCTGAGTGATCCTCAACGACCGGCTTCGCCGCTCAGGGTACCCAAGAAACGTGCCTTGTCTCCGGTGAAGTCTTCGGAACCAATTAGAGCAGCCCCTCGTCAGCCATCACCCATCAAATCCTCTTCTCCACCACGCGCAATTCCTCCGAAATCAACAATTAAACTGATCCCTCGAACATCTCCTCCCACTCAAACCTTCAACCCCCCATTCCCCACTTCATCACCCGTCAAGACCGTTCCCTTCTCAAAATCAATGCCGACCCTCAAAAACAAACTCGCTTCCTCCAGCAAACCTATTGGCTCTGGTGTATCCACACCAGGCCCAACTGCTCTTCGAACGGTTGCGTCCACAATAGCAAGAACTCCCGGATCAGCCGTCCCTGCTATGAAGCCGCTCGTCGCTGCCACCAAGCCAAAGGTAGTAAAGGGAAAGACAACAACTACCAACACTACCACAAATCCCGGCGGTCCTACCCCAGTGGCTAAGAAGCCATCGGGGAGGTCATTGAGGTCACGGAAATGAATACCGCTACTGTATTCTTGAGAGCTAAAAACAGTTAGTCTGGAGAGCGTCGCAACGCATGGAAACACTATAGGGATACATAATCTATTAAGTCGAGAAAGTCACCAGCCCTTCCTCGCCGTCGCCTCCTCGCAGATTATCGGAACATTCCCGGATAATCAAGAAGCATCCGAGGTTAACAATTCGCCGAAATTCCTACGATAATATACGTATGAAGATCGTATAGCATGTCTCTGTCGTTTCGCTTACGATGATGATGGTGGTCATTTATGACACTAGACACCTAGCTACTTGGGAAATAGGACACCGGCGCTTCACGGTTTGGACGGTACAGAAAAGCGGTATCGAGGATGATCGTCTTCATAATCCAGAGTACAGATCATAGTCTACCCTTGAAAGGAGGCAAGACACCCTAAACCTCGCAGGTTACTACAGCCTCTCAATCTACTCGGCATAGGGAACTACGATATGACCCATCTATCTGTTTATTCTCTCTTAGCTTCGTAGCTACCTAGCTTTTATTTCTCTCCCTCTTCTTTTTCACGACATATAATGGATACCTCCCACGAGTCACATTCATATTGGCGTTCATTGTTCTTAAGGCGGGGTTCGGAGTTCTTTTAAATTTAATGTACATACCCTTTTTTTTAGCGCGTTTCGTCTAGGCGTGATGTTTGCATTTGCAATGTTGATAGCAGGCGTTTAAACTTTTCGAAGGGGTTGGTGGATGAGTATGTGTGGTAGCCATTTAATGCAAAAGAAGTTTACAGAGCTATTTAGTTGTCTCGTACCCAAGAGCTATTATACTATAGACACTGGCAAAAGAACCCTAGAGCAGTCTCGTAACTAAACTGTGCTTGAAAGAACTTAAGGCATGGCTCGATTACTTGAATAGCTACTATGGGATCCTTTTTTTTTGGTATAGATTCGATAGATACAAAATAAATAAATGATGGGGAGGTTCAAGTAAATTTAATGCCTCACGAAGGGAAACTTGATTAACTTCACGGCAGAGGGTCTAATAGTAGCATACTATTTTCCATCTATCCCTAAGTACCTAACCAACTATAGCCATTAATTCTATTTTGATATATATTCACCTTTTATGTGGTAATGAATCTTGAAGGCTATTCCTAACTCGGTCAGTTTGGTTTAGCCTCGTCCGGTTATGCAATGTGCCTGTGGTGTAGTTATTCGCATAAATATAGGCGAATCGTGTGCGACTGCATGTGTATGTGTTAATTTGACATGTCGACAGTTAAGAACTCAAGTACTTCAGAAATTCAAAATCTTACAGGCATTGCAGGCTAAGGTTCTCCTTACTAGTCTATAATACTACTTGCTAGCCGGCCGGAAACCTAAATAAAAGTCTCTACAATGTTTAGATATATCATGTTGTAAGATGCAGCTGCGAAGGCGAAGAGGTGAGTGAATGCGGGGTACCGGTTCGAGCTGAAGAATATTTCATCAGAAAAGTGATAGAGCTAGATCGAAGACGATGTGTAAATCCCTTTCCGTTTTGGAGGATCAACTTCCGCCCGATGCAGATGTTTCGGCTTTCGTAGCTGAATGTTCTGGCATACATTTCATCCCGAGTGCGAGACTTGCGTAGCATGCATATGCATTGGTTGGTTGGAAATTAATATTGGGATGGGGTAGATGAAAATGGTTCCGGATGAGACTTTTGCAAGCAAGGATGTTTAGCTTTGCAATGCATATGTGGTCTCTATCCCAGATACATATGCATAAAAGAAAGAGGGGTGGAAAGGAGGGGTATTTCCGAGCCCGCGAGGAATTTGCGACCCAACCATCCAAACATTCATCGGATACTGACATAAGTGCCATAGGGGGAACCGAGAGTTTTCCAGGACGAAAACCCGTCATAAGACGGCCTTCAAGGCAATTAATCAACGCGCCCTATACGCCCTATAAAACAGCTTATCATTATGATGTGATCGACGTAAATTCTAGGTTTATAAAGCGGACCCCAAATCCCGTAGACGTATGGTAAAGATATAGCGACGACACAAGCTGGAGATGCCACTTTAGATTACGTATACTGGAGCCACAGTATCAGAATACTTACTATGCCGGTAAATGATCAACTTATCGATCGCGATCGCAAAGCAGGTTGTATGATACAAAAATGTTATTAGTCCGGAAGGACGGGCACGGGTCGCCTCGAAGCCAAGCGGAGGAGCTAGCGGGAGCTATTAATGCAACTTGTCTGCATGCCAGAAGATATCATTCGTCACTATAGCTTCAGCTCGGTGGGGTCAGCGCCCGTCTTGGAACCAAACTACTTCAGATCTGTAGCTCTGTGTTGGCAATTATGCCCGTCTAATTCCATATCCGGACAACTTGATATAGCTATCACACCTTGTAATTAATTCTGCATCCCATAGGTCAGTTTCTTGTATTGACACTGGTGCTAGGATAGTATGCATATGTCGAAACTCTCAAGGGGGAAGCACAAAGTGAAGATCTCGAGGGTCTTAGTGTATAGTATCGTGATATTATATCGAATAAAACCAACCCCGCACAGGCTGTTGGCCGCAGTCGGAGGCAAGAAGTAATGATACGGAGGGGTTTTTCCTTCTATAAATAAGACGGCAAGAATGTCTACTAGACCCTCGAAGCTGGCCTGTTTACGAGACCAGAGAATACCAAAACTCAGAAATACACAAACCGAGCTTTATCTCCACAAACTCCCCACTTCGAAAGCTCGCATAACTCATATATATACCTTCTTGACCTCAGCTTTAATTACATATTACTATCCTTCCTCTACACTCGGTGGTTGCGGCACCTGCCCTAGTACAACAACCATGCCCATTAATCTTCAAAAATTTGTCCTAGACATCCAAGCCGGCGCTGCGGGATCTAGGGCGTATCATGCCTTGATCGTGGATATGCGTGCAAAAGCCAAGACAGGCCCATTAGTCCACGATCTCGGAGTCCTCCCCGCCGAAACAAAGAACCCCACAGACTTCCTTGATGTCGAACTAAGAACGGGAGCAAGTACGATCACGGCAAGGTTCCGAAGAGACAATCTATACATGATCGGATACCTACCCAGCACCCAGTCTCAGTGGTATGAATTCTCAAATAGCACGAACACTCATCTAATCCCAGGGTCCGAATTCTTGAAAAACGACGGTCACTATACCAAACTAGAAAAAGCCGCCGATGCAGCAAGAAGAGATATCGAACTGGGCGAGCGGCGAACCGCCGGAGCTGTCGACTGCCTGGCGAAACCGGATGCGCCAAAGACGATAAAGACACACGCGCGTTCGTTAATCGTCATAATTGAAACGATAAGCGAGGCCATGAGATCCACTGTTGCATGCGAGTTCATTAGAAGTAAATGGGAGAATAGTACGGCCGGCAAGCCAACGCAGCGGATTATAATCCTCGAGAACAGCTGGGATCCCATTTCCAAGGCAATTATGGACAACCAGACCGTCACCGATCGTACGATCGCAACTGCGATAACTGACGGTGCAGGAACGCCAACTCTTCAAGATTGTATCAATGTTACTGGTGTCTTGTTGCGCGGAGACCATTAGGCTGGTCGCTACCCATAGATACTACCAAAATCATTATCGGCGGGATCGATGGTTGTGACACAGAATAGTTATAGGGAATTATCACGGCGGCGGAAAGGTGTGTGCAGTTACTGTTTATATATTTATGTTGCTTTCTAGCCAACGTTCTCCTATAGTTTATTATGTGATGGACTGATACAGAGTGATCCGGAAGGGTGGAAGTTGTAGCTGGTTGTTATTCGTATGTAACTAAAATTTCGAGAACTATTCTATTTTGGCTCGTTTGACTATTGCTACCATTTTCAACCAATAAATCAGCCTGAGTATTCGTTTATCATTTTAAAATCGAGATTCCATCTACGTTTTGAAGCAAGCAGTCGCCAAAGAGTGTTGCATGTTGTATTTCCGATTTTGTATTCGGGCGAATTTACTCAGCTTAGTGACGCCCCATATGCATCCGAAACAAACCACTCTCCTCTGTGTCTGGGTCTAGCGAACTTTATAGCCAGAGATCCTATCCTTAAGGAGCGCGAAGCTTGCTTCGAGTCCGGCATACCTTATATTAGTCTCCCACAACGTTTGCTCTAACCACTTTCGGAATAATACAATATCCAACGTTGGCAACACAGCTGGAAGGCATTGGATATATCTCGGTCAGAAGGGTACATAAGGTCCTTTGGCTTTACGAGTGAGGAGGAACCATGCCATAGGAAGTATATATTTTTTAACGCAGTCGCTCGCTATTCAGACTTTTTATCTTGTCTTTGCTATAACCTATCATAGCGGCTCTAGATTACTATAATCTTACCAATGTTGAGGCGGTGACTCCAGATACAACTCTGGGCGTCTAAAGTTTTATACGACCAGTTGAATCGTTATTGTGAATTTTTATTGGTCTAATGTTAATTGGAAAATCCACTACATTACTTTAACTACTCGGTATGGGAAGAAAAATCCCTTGGGGTGGTTACCGGCTGCAATGCTTAAATATTGTATACGGTGGTATCTGCTGGCAAATTTAATTTTGGATCTCATTTGCATCTACCTAGGTGCTTGAATAACTGGGAACGGGACTACTTCAATAATATATGAAGGGTATGTTGTGAAATCATTTATCACCCAAAGGCTAGTTGGGTGGCGCTTTTAGTTAAAAAATCCAGCCTAAAATTTGTATCCGGATGCGCTAGATTTCGGCGAGATCAGACCCCCATCAGTCCGAACGTAAAAGAGTCTCGATTTCCAGAATCTAGGCCCCGTTTTGAAGCTCAAAATTGTCATGTGATTTGCTCTCAAGGTAGAGCGGATGTTAGATCTGGAACATCCCTATGTGATAATTACCCATTGCGATATTCCGCATACCATCACATCCTAATATCACTGTCAGTGTAATTTAAAAGCCATCGAATGAAGCTTCTCCAGACTTTTATGCAACCTAGATCTCCCTAACCTACTGAAACATTCTAAATTCTATTTCCGACACTTAATTTACTTGAGTACATAAGTACCCGTGAATGTATAAGTTCATGAAGCGGGATTATATCAATAAAACGTTCCGTAGTTCACGTGCACACAATTAATACAAAATGGAAAAATCTAGATTACCAATAGTTCGAGCGCTTTTTGAACCAAAAACCCCCACAGTAAAGATTAGAATTTCGGAAGAGAAAAGTTTTATTGCTAACTACTAGTAAATAGCAGGCCCGCTCATTTAGCCATTGACTTTTTACCCTTGCGCCTCGTCTGGTCTAGGTATAGTTAACTATCTCGTAATCTCGTTCAAGAGGTCCTAATTGGGAATATGTCACGTGCGCTGGTGATGGTATACCGGAGTCACATGTTTAGTTCCGTCATGCTTTTAGATAGATGGTTGCAGCACGTGGAATGTTGCATTTTTTGGAAGACGAAATTTCGGGATCCTTGGGACTGACCTCTTAATCGATTCCGTCCGGGCCTGTGATCTATTGGAAACCCGAATTTTGTGGGTATAATTTCGGAACTTGAAGAGAATTACCAATTCCGTGGAATGTCCGATGCAAGGTCTACCGGGTTAATCGGTCGTCTAGCTAACTTTGATATACGAAAATACTTCCGAAACGTCGAGACTTGGTCGAATGTTCCTGTAAAAGGTAGATGATACTCGTACCATATGCATATCGAGGAATTCTCGTGTAGACATGGAAAGTTTATATAAGTGGGTGGGAGCTTGAGACAAAGACTCGAGCCTTCTACACTGCAGAATCGTATCAGAATAAGTTGTGGAGGGGAACGGCGCTATTTCTTCGCTTCTCCTCGCGATGAACTAGCTCGGGGCTTTCCATTCCATCACCGATTTGCATATGCGTGGTTACGCTTTAGGTATTTCAGCGTGTAAGCCATTAATTTTGCGGCAAACGGCGTCGGTTTAGATCGAGGTTACTACTGCAACATTAGATACCGACATATGCAATGCAAAGTTATCTTAAACTAAACCGGTAGCCAGTAAAAGAGCTAATTCTCGGAACGAAGAAAACTATCTTAAATTTTAAAAATCGCTCGTCCCATCGATGGAAGCAGGATGGCCCGAGCTTAGGGAAGATCCCGAAGGTTTGTGCCGAGACTAGCTGATAACCGGCCGGACGGGTACGTAAGTACTTTGAGTGGTTTCCGTACTTAATTTTCGAATCGAGAAAGCAAGGGAGCATTGGCATACATGGCTGCGAAAAAGGAGTCAAACATGCATAGAGCCTGCAGATAGACATTTAAGGGTACAGGACACGATGATGACGATTACAGGTATACATACTTTTATGATACATCACATTTTGTCAGCCGGGTTTCTGTGATATCATAGTTGAGTTAGATACCGTTGAAGATTTAATAGACTATAGAAGAAAAGAGAGAGTGGAATATTGACCTCTCCTTGACCGTGCCTGTTTTGTGTGCTGGTACACTGAATTCAAGAAGCCTAGGTCTATGTACCTGCTCTATACAGAGAATTAAACCAGTCTAGCCCAACATTTTCAATTCTTCGAGTAAGGGGAGTAAAAGGCTGCGTTCCAGTCGCCTGGTAGATACCTCTATAAAAATGCCTCAGCATTCGGGTTATGGAGTTACTATGTAGATACTTGTGCCTATATATATATATTTTAATATCTACGAACCTCAACAAATCAACAAGTACTATACAGGTACGTATACACCCTATATTCACAGACAAACGTAAACTCATGAGATCAAGAAGTCCATGTAGCTTGAGCTACCCTCTACCCGCACATAACCGTTCAAATCCTCAAGGCTTAAAAATCCTGCTTTGCATTCTGGAAAACTCCGAGGCCTTATCTCCTATAACCCACAATTGTGTGCCTTCGCGGTGTCAAGCACATAGCTCTGGAGATCTAGATCGCAAATAGATCCACAGCCTCCAATAAACAACTTCGAAAATAGCTTAAACTGACGACAAGCACGAGCTCAACAAAACCGTCTTATGCGGATCCGGGATTCCCGGAAAATCCACATTCGGCTGCATTATCCTTTGTGGCATTGAAAACCGGCTTTCCAACAGCAGTCGCAGACACTTTGGCAAACTCTATTCCTATTCAGCTAGGAAGCTCCTGAATAGGAGGTAGAGCTGTAAAAGTGGCAGACTATAGATTAACGCACTGGCCCTGTCGTGTTGTATACTGGGTAGAGAACGTGGGGCCCAGGAACTAGAACTCCGGATCGGGATACGTACCCTTCATGGGCTTCATAACTATGTTCTTCAGCTAACCAAAATATTAAAAAATACATCTGTTTTTTCCTTCAAACAGTTTGTGGAAGCCCTTCTCAGGCCTCTCGAGCCTTTCCGTCCTAATCCCGACAAAGCCGCCAACGGAAAACCTCTACTGTCTTGTCATCATGCATGCACGTTCCGAAACCCGCCAACGAAGCTCGAATGTGCACAGACGTGCATTAACACCACAAACACCCTCACACGCATCGAAAAATGCAGCTAAATTATGTATCATGGGTTATCATCTGATCGATCTCGTGTTCGGCGGCTCGTCATCTGCGTTTTTTTTCTAATGTTGTTTTGCTTTAAACTCAGGTATAAACCGACTGCTAGCTACATACATTCCTGCAAGAACGTGCATGCTCATTACATATGCTGTATCCCGTTGCATGGAAGTGGGTAGACTGTGATGGAAGGGGGGAGGGATTTAAGATCCTTTGGGGTATCTGGAGCGGAATGAATCAAAATGAAATGTAAACAACAATGCACCTGAGTATATGATGTGGGGGCAATGGTGGAGACTGTTCATGAGGCGTATATGTTTTACATTATTGTGTATTTCCCGGACGGTACAGGGAACTAGGGACATATGTCAAGTCAATAAATGTGGGGATTATGGAGCACCAGTGGTATCGGTACTCCCGTTGAGAAGCTGGGATGATCCTGTTCGAGATATCCGTACGAGAACCTTGAGAATAATTATCGGGAGGCTTTTTTCTCGATTTGCCTTTTCTTTAACACCGAAGGGATGGGGTTTTAGAAATTGGAATCTGAAAGTCAAAGTTAAGATTTAAGTCAGGGTTTTTGTTTATTTTTTTGCCTTCATTTTGTCGAGATCAATTCGATGTTTTGGCGAGATTGGGGGTTGTTCATTAAGGCATCGATGTGTCAGTATTTTTTTTTGGTGTTTTCGAGGATCACATTCGACGAGGTTAGGTTGGGGGCCAGCTTTGTACAACCATCACTAGGTTGTGGAAAGAACCAATCATAATCCACTGTCTCCAAAGAGTCAATTGACACCAACCTGCCGCTTGACGCCCACGTACATAGTGTATGGCAAAATTGAAGCCGTGGCGGTCGATCCTTAGCCTCGAGAATTCAATATTCGAAATATGACCTACTAGCTACATCTGCACTCGGAATTCGGAAGTACTGTTTCCCCACGTTTTGATCAATATGGTCTAATTCATTATAATTGTTACTACGAAGATGGATAGTGGATTCAAATTACCCAGCCGCTGACTGCACGTGTGCGCTATACGTTTTTAATATAACTACATTAAGTATTTAAGACTTCTATTATGGCTAAGTTAATATGTATAACGGGATTATCCGTTACACAGAAGACTTTTCATTCACCATATTTATATTAAATTAAAGTAGTGGCAGTGTTGAACTAAATCATACGGTATCAAAGCTCATATCAGATGAGTCTTTCAACAAAGCCGAAATATTAACTCGATGTTGAAAGTGGTTGCTGTAACTGCATATGCGGTTCCAATGGCCCGGGTTCATCTTTGAAAGCTTTCGTGCAACACGAGGGATCTAATGTTAGATTCATGATTTATAGTGAAGAGAATCGTGGAAATACAGCCCGAGCCTTTTTTTTTTTCGAGGTCGTACGGCACCATGTCAGTGCGCTTGCATAACCATAACCGGGAATTGCACCCCCCAATGTGTGTATCCTCGATGCGAAATTGTTTGATCACGCTCCTTCGGCTGATGTGGAGCTTTACGTATTTTCTTATCCCGTTTATGAATTTTTTCTGTTTACATACTAGCGTGACCTTTTTGTTTTGTGTTTATGATTGTATTTTATTTTTCTTGGGAAGTTGGGATTGAAGCTCGAAGATTCGAAAAAAATGCACGCACGCACACACGCATTATGCAATGCGACTGCGGACCGAAATTGCAAATTTATTTGAGGATTTACATGGTACGTACCGTGGTTGACAAACATGTCAGAGCTGGAATCTTAAATTTCTTTGCAAAATTACTTGTTAAGACGAAGAAACAAAAAACGAGGCGGTCGGCTTGCAAGCTCGGGACATGGGTTATATAATTATCGAATTTCGATTGTTGCAGGGTCTGCCGATTTTATTTGGAACAGTTGGGAAGTATTACCGAGACGTCGAATACCAGCATGACTTTCGGTCTTTTGAGGATGATTACTTGCATGCGTATACGTGCAGATACATTGGTTTAAGGCTGCCGTCGACGATCTATTTCATGGATATGGATATGTTGTCTTGAGGTCCCATTCACTGAATTAAGCAATTCGAAGATTTCTTTCGATAAACTTCAGCCAGCCAGCAAGTCAGCCCTGCATGTAAGGCAAAGCGGCACATCTTGCATCTCCATTCAAGGTTCTTAGGAAAAATATTCCGACTCATCTTCGCTAACCCTCCTCGATACCTTTGAAAGTTTATGTACAATCCTATCCGGGAAGCTAGCGGAAAAAAAAGACGGCCTCAAGAGTTTGGACAAAATAAGGATAGTAAGGTGGAGTTCGCAAGACGTTACAACAGTCGCTTCATGCCGCCTTCGTATCGTTGCAACATCGAAGAAGGGCTGTTAATTGCAATTCATTATTATCGATATCGGAGGCAAATGCCTGCCCATATCCGAGCCATGATAACGAAACGGTATTATTTTGAAACCTCTCAGAGAAAAAAAAAAAAAACTGTAAAATTCCCACTTTTGGACATCTTCCGTGTCCCGAAATTGACGTCTCGGCGAGAAAGGCCCGGATTCGTCGGGGAACAGGTACAAGGCTATTCTTGAAGAATAATTAAACATGTCGCTATTGGAGCTTCGTAATCAAGGCGGATGGAATGGCTTAATTCTCCTCCGAAGGAGATATTTATACATACGCATAGTACATTCGTTACACGCGCACACTCTCTCACGTGAAACTCTCTGCAAGGGAAATCTGGGGTGATTGTTCGTATTCGCACCCCACATCTGACCAAAGCGTAGAGCTAACCAGTTTGATATTATACAATCGATAAGACATCTCCGATATAGGAGGACGATGTTAGCCACGTTTTTGACTCTGAGACTCCTGCAAAGCTCAATTACGAATTCGCTCTTTCCGTCGGAAGAAGAGGGAGTTATCTATCAAAGGATCCAATTCGATCGAAAAATGGAGTCTGAGAGGTCGCGCCGGAGCTTGTCCCAATTTAGGTATAATATCGCAAACCGGGAGAGATTTTGGAGACTTCTGTCGGTGATGGTGTGAAGTCCTGTGGTGCTAGGTACTAACTGGATTTTTATGGTGTTCAAGATGTTTCAGAAAAGTACTTTTTTCGTTTCCATTTCCTTCTGATGGCGCTTTGATATTAAGAGCCTCAGGAATATTGCATTGCCACAATCACAGTGCATACCCGCGAGATACCTTTTTATACAAATGTGCATTGAACTTACCAGTTCAAGATGCAGGTATATGAAAGAAAAAGAAATGAGAGGAAGAAAAAAATTTTGCCTCTCATCCTCGTTTAATCAAATCGATATCTATGGTAGGGATATCCTGGGGGTGGCCCAAAACCCCGGCTGGAGTCTGTGAGAGGTAATTCCGTACGCCTCGTGGCCATTGGAGCTACAGATCGATCTCGATCTCAAGAGAGCTCATCGAGTTATGGTATCTTAAACCTACAGAATCGTCCTTCACGAGCAAGAGGATATCAACTGAGGGGTTAACGATGACGACAATGAGAGCCCCGCGATGAGATGCTCATCGAGGATCCTGTTCCACTTGTGTCGCAGTAAAGACAATATCTTCCGAATTCATTGGCCGAAACCCTATATCCTTCATCAGCCTTTAACATGCCGAATACAGTTGTGACTGGTGGAGACACCATAAACGAGAAAGATGTGGGCCAAAAGCAAAATCTTTCCGTAAACTCAAATATTGACTTATTCCAGACGGGACATTGCAGTTCGCGAAAAAAAAAAAAAAAAAAAAAAAAAAAAGGGCGACCGGGAAGGGTCGCTGGACGTAAACGGTGGCGGACAGCGGCGGCGGCACTGAAATGTTGATATTTAGCTAGTATAGATGTTAACTAGTCTAGGTTTTAGGTTAATCCAGCTGACCTTCCCGGGCGCCAATGAATCAAGGAACGGCTCGGTGTTCGGTCATGGAGTGTCCTGTTAGGCAAGTTTAAGCCTTTTGATGGCGGAATCGTTTAGCGTGAGAATAGGGTGAAACGTTCCGTGTCTACTGGATAGACGGGTTGGTTTCGTCTATCGGTCGAGAATATTGGTGAGTTCAATTGACTTGGTAAAAGTCGTCCGGAGAGATTCAATTGAGTGATCGCGCCCTCTACATAGTGGCGACAGGAACCAAACAATAAACGAAGGAAGTCCTTGAAACGAAGAACAACGGAAAAAACAAATACTCCACGATACAAATTCGTAGGGCGGCATCCGAGTGGGTTGTGTGGTATTTTGGCAGTCAAGGGTCGATCATTAAGAGCGTTTAACGCCGTCCCGTGATTTGCTCGAAGCTCCCACACCAAGACCCATTTTGAGGTTGTGGTGGTGGTGGACAATTTGATGAGCGATACCCGATATCTCGGAGATCTTGCAGAATTGCAGGACCGGGGCCTTTAGCACAGTTTGAGCCATGAAGGGGTCATGCATAGGGTCATTGAGACATTCGTGATGCAAAAGTCGTCAAATGCGTTGACCATGTGGTTTTTTAAAGTAAGTGGAGAATTCGCTTGATAGCCATTTGTCACCGAGGAAATTGATATGAAGGCCCAGTTAGATGAAGGTCGCTATCAAAACCTGGTTCGGGCCATCCTTGTGCCAATTTCGTGGCTTCTGGGGAGCTCAGGGTTTGGGATCGGGTTCTTGGAGGTCTGGAACGTCATCACGAGATTTGTTGTTTGGAGATGTTTGAGAAAGAAGGAAGCAAATGCATCGAATCACAGTATTATCACAGGAAGGATTTGCATTCCTCGCGATTTGGAAGCTATTGACGAGATCTTGTGTAGCAATCTTCGTTATCCGTGTATAATATTATCTGAGGAAGGATATGCACATATAATAAAAACCCCTATCTTCTAAGCGCCGTGAGATTTGCACCCGTTTCGTCATCTCATCGCATCGGACTGAAAACTGGTCAGCAACACAGCACCCGACTGAAAACGAGGCTTGCAGCTAATCCTGGCCGCCGGCTGCTTCGGTGGGAGGCCGTCATGCATGCGAGAGTGGCCTTGGCTTGTTCCCGAGAAGATCCCTATGCCCCAACCAATCATATTACAGAGTTGATGTCAGCCCAGGCAGGGTCATCAGAACCGGGGGTTGGTCTTGTTCCTCTGCAATTTCGTCACGTCAAAGTTTGCACTATTCAGCCCCGACCCGAAGGTTTTTGGGTTGAAACGTAAACAAATGATATCTCGTCTGCAACAAGTCGCAAACAATCGGGGGGGTTTGTTTTATGTATAATCTGTTTGCGAGAAGTCGAGTCTTGTCATCACAGCCGCCGTTGATATTGAATTGGACTGAGGAATGACGATGAGGTGCAGGTGAGATGAGGCTGTCCCGGGTCCTCCGGTTGGGCTGACCAATCGTATGCTTGCAGGAATTCTGGAACCTGACTGGTTCAAACGCGGCCAGGGGTGGAGACGTATACCCCTGTTGGTTGGACTGTTGGTTGGGCTTGACCCTTCCCAGCGTGGTGGTTCCTCCCTCCACCTCGCAGGAGCCAGAGACAGGTCCCAAAGGCTAGGTTTTCGAATCAAAATTCGAGCTTTCACACAACCTTCTGTTCCCGTGACTTGAAAGAGTCCGTCGAGCAGGACAACGTGGGCGAAGCCATGTTCTTCTGCCGGCCTATCAAAAGCTCCAGATGCCGTCTGGCAGAGATGATGGGATATGATAGGGCTGGCGATGGTGTGAAACCGGCTCATAACATCAAGATTTGGAAATACGGTCTGTTTGTAAATCCTTTTTAGCAGGGCGCTATCACAAGTGTTGATACTCACAAGTATTTTTTCTGTGACGATTTTGTGGGTGAAGACGGATGCAAGGGAAAGGAAAAAAGGCTGCTTAGTTAAGGAGTGGTCTCTGTCAAAGCAAGACACCATCAAAGACAAAACATTAGCAGGCGAGTATTATCAGCGTCACTGCAAGAAAGCAAGCAAGAGCAAGCAAGCAAAAGCAGGCAAGCAAGTTCACCATCTCGTCTCTTGCATCTGCATTGTAACGGAGAAGCAGAAGTATCCCAACGTTCGACTGGAAAGGCAAGTGGGACCGCCCAACGTGACTTTAACCGTAGGAGGCACTGAACAGCCACTGGTGAGCTGTCCTTTCCGAGACCAAAATTGAAGCAACTTCGCCTCAGAGGTACAGAGAAGTCACGTTTTGGTCGTTCTATCCCGAGACCTTGCGTAGCGGGTTCAGGTTCTCCTTCTTGTCTTTCTTTTGGGAGAATGCCCGTCCCCAGGCGGGATTCAACTGTTAGGAACCAAGATTTCCTGCAGCAGAATCCGGACGATTACCCGCCTGTGATATTGGTGTTTTCCCCACGCCATTATGAAATTTATATCGAATTCATGAGTTAACCCCCAAATTTGCATCCGAAAGTCAGCTGTTTGCGAGTATTTACTTCGGAGCAAACAGCGTTAGAGAGAAAGAGCATAGAAGCCTGGGAACAAGGGTTTAAAAAAAAAAAAAACACAGATCAGGTCAGGTTTGCTCACAGACTCCCGCTCTGTCCCTCCTGCATAGGAGAGTTTAGATCCCGAGAAAGTCTTGGAATCGATGTCTGTACATACTATGTCTGTACAGTATATGTATGTAGATAGTATTTACATATGTAAGTACAGACTGACATCAAGGATATGCGCGAGGGCCGGCGCATTCTGTGACATGCACGATCGAGCAGTCCTAGCGAAGTTCTTCAAGTTAGCCTACTCTCGGCCCCCTCCTGGTTAGTCAGTCTATCAGTCGGTGGGAAGGCAAGCCAGCCACCCTTTCCGGCCCAGTCAATTTCCCGAACCTCGAAGGAATCAATCGGAAATGCCTTAGTCTCAACTTTAACTTCCCTTTTTATATATGTCAAGTCAAAAGTAAATGCGGCTGTTCCGAGCAGCGGTGCGAGAAAGAGTGGGATCAAAAGGAAACAAAAAAGTGTTGACATGCTAACATCCCTTCTCTCCCTTTCCTTTCGTCCAACCAGAATCCGTCCCTCCTGTTTCTTCTCGTCTCCTCTTCCAATCAAATCACATCACTATCACGACCGCCTCTCAAGAACCCGGGTCATATCAGAATCCATACCCATACTTCTATAATCCGTAATCCATATCTATATCCTGATCCAATCCAGCCCAGACCAGTAGCTCCAAAGCAGGGTCCCGTCTCTTCTTTTCAATCTTCACCGGTTCACCATTCAGATCACGGTTCCATCGCTCTCGCCCCGATCGGTCTCCACTCCTTGTACACTTTTTTTTTTTACCTCTACTCTTACTAGTCTGATATCACCTTTTTTTATTTCTTTCCCTGGTGAAAAAAAAAAAAAAAAAAAACCCTCTTTCATCACCTCGAGTTCGTTCCGTCACCATAATCCACTCTCGCTCTCCGCCATTCTCGCTCGAATCCAATCGCTGCACGAGCCAGGCAAAGCATCAAAAAGAAGGGTACGCGCAGCTTGACCTCATCACAGACCTGGAGCAAGGAAGCAGGCATATTTACAATTCTTCATTAGGCGAACCTTCTAGTCCCGGCATTCACCCACAAAAAGCCTGCCGTCCTACCTATTTCTCTCCCTTCCTCGTCCAATCGTCTTGCGATTCTTGCCTTCTACCAATCCAGTCACATACGAGAATCCACTTTCGCTACCAAAGCCTATTCTATCCTCGATATATCAAGAGCTCCGAAGCCTAAAAGTTTTTATTTTATTTTATTTGAATCATTCACCGGACCGTATTGAAATACATACCATCATCGGGTCCTAAAACAAGGTTTAGTACGACTTGACATCGGCTTGACATCTCACAAGTCTACTACAGCACGTAATTAAGCCTCATCAAGTCCTATCGCACAACGAGATCAAGAACGAGAAGGAACGCTGAAGGAAAAAAAAAAAGGCCCCTTTAGCGAAAGGAAAGCGAGCTACCTTTTTTTCGCATACTTTTTTCCCCCATCGCATCGCTCTTAGGCTCGTGCAGCAGGACGCATTTACCCCATCACAAGACTTCGGGACTCCACGAATCGGGTATTTTGGGCAGCAACAAGCACGTACCAGCTTGCATCAAAGAAGCCGCTCTGAATCAAAGATAACGAAACGGCCGTTATACGACGCGTAACGAACCCACGGTCTCGGCCATCTCGGAATCGACGTTGGTGCTTTTTTAGTTTCTGATCTAGGGTGCACATAAAGGCAGAAAAAGGAGGGAGTCAAAAAAAAAAAAACTAAGATATATCAAACGTCACGCTATCATCTTTTGAAGTACAAAAAGCCCAGCTTCGGAATTCTCAGGACAGATAAGGAAGAATTTACGGCCGAATTGAAATAGAAATCGAAAAGGTTCCGACGAAATTCTAAGACAAGCGAAGACAAAGAGGATCTCGAACTGACTGACCAACCTAACTGTCTGAAAGGAAAAACGAGAAAAAGAGGAACAGTCTAGGAAAACTATTTTTACACCTGCTAGCTACTCACCTTTTTTTCTACTTTATTTTTATTTTTGTTTCTTCGACGGTTTTTTTTTTTTTTTTTGTGTCAAGGTCCAGGATTCAAGAACACAACCTTGGTGAACCAGCTATCTTTACTGAACAAGGTAAGCAGAAGCCGACGGGCTGTGACGACAATGATGACAGTGCCTTAGTTCTGTGGCCGTTTTCACATCTCGAGCATGGCGCGGCGGTCTCAATATCCTCAACCAGCTAGCAGCAATTGAGGATGGCGAGGCTATTGAGCGCTCATAGAGAATGACCTCGTGGGAGAGCCCTGGTTGTGCGCTGGCGGTCCATGCAATGATGAGCTGGCGCCCGGGACCCAAAACGGCACCAACTTTTTTTTTTTTTCCTTTCATGCATTCGAAGGACGGCCTGCAGCTCAAGCGCAGAGACAAGCTAGCTAAGGCTGGCTCTTTACTGTTACCACCACCTTTTCAACACAAGGCGGAGCACCACCACTCGAACAACTCAGACGACCCTCTAATACCCACACCATCCATTATCATTCCCACCACCACCTCCTCCACCATCCTAACCTAGGCCTTCTTTTCTTCCCTTCATCACGCCGCTCCTGCATAATAAACTCTTATACCCTTTCGCGTTCGTTTGTTCGTTCGTCTTGTACCTACTACTTTCCCACTAACCCTGCATTCCACAGACATCGATATTTACCCTGAGCTATCAAACTTATTCTGTCGCCACTACACTACAACAAGGTAAGAGCATGAGCATATCGCTTGCTTCGGTGCATCAGCATCTGCGAGCCAGCTGTACCCCAATCGTTCCGTTCTCGGCCTTTCCCCATTTTGCTTTCTTTTTTCCCGTTGTTTATTTCTTTTTGTTCTCTGCTTCGCATATCATCATCTAGTCGATTTCCTACGACAATCATCCGAAGGGCCCATCGTCATCATCGCATGAACCCAAATCTGGCAAGGGTACCATTGACAGTTCCACTCTGGCCCGCTTAGAACAGCATCAGAGCCAGTGCAGCCATTGCTTGCATTTCACTGCCTGTTGAGTAACCTTTCTCTATTTTCTTCCAGACAGAAACGAGATTTGCTGCTCTGGCTCCCGGTGGAACTCCAGTGCGGCCCTTGTCACACCTCTCCAATATATTTGGGCAAAATACTTATTTGCCTTTGATTTTCGATCAAGGCGACTAAATATTAGGACTAGAGGGAAACCTTCGCAAGGGTCCATCTCGTCTCTCTGCCCGTTGACTGGCTACCGTATTTTCTGAACACACAAATCAGAATCTCCCAGGACTTCGGCTCTCCTCCTATCGGTTCAAGGAGCTAGGTCCCACGTTGGGGGCAGTTAGAACGCCAGTGCCTGCATCACGCACAGAAAAAAGTAAAAGGTACCTTAAAGGACCTCCCGCACCTGCCTGGTCGTCATCTGCATGCTTGTTGTATTGACCTCCCCACTCACACCCGGCACTAACTGTTGGTGTGCTTGCCAATTCTCACAAAAAGGTCTTCACTTTTTTTCAGCGTATCATCATCATCATCATCGTCTGCATTGCTTTTCGAACCTTCTATCAATTTTATACTTCGTCACGAACATCCCGTCTTTCGCACCCCCATACGTCCCAGAGATTTCACAGACGCCTGCATTTGCATCGCTGCCGTCGATCCTGCTAGAACATACAAGTTAGTCTCTCTTCGATATTGACTATTTTGCTGGCAGAGGTTATTCCTTTTCCCTGGTGGCCAACTCATACACGTCAAGCCGCGGGTCAGCTGAATCCGCATACCTGGCTCATATACGTTTCAAAGCTGGTCTGTCTTCTGGTATACAAGAAGAAGGACCCGGGGAGACTTCTGCTTGTAGAAACCTATCTGCGTTTCGAAAGCAATCCCGAGATCTCTCAGACGAGTAGTACATCCATCCATCCTGCCAGCTCACTGGTCTCTCTCTAATCCATACAAAAACCTGGCCCCGGTAACAAAGCTACAGAGCGTTAAATCATCCTTAGACTTTTCGTTTAAACGAGGGGCTAAGCAGTTTAATCTTGAAGGCTTGTCTATCCAGCCCTTCGACTTTGTCAGTTTTGCCAATTATTGCACGGTTGGCGATAAGAGAGAACCGGTAAACCAGTAGGGAGTCTCACTTCCTCTTAGTATTCTCTTGTTACTGGCCTACACCGTCCCACCTTAGCCAGGGAGCCCTTTATTAGTCTGAGACAGCTATTTTATTTGTAAGTTTTCTATTAGAAGGCTTCAACTTATTGCTTGCCTGCTACAATACTACCTTTGCAAAGCCCCCTCCTCTTCGCGCTACTCAAAGTAAAACGGTTCCGGGCTAACGAATGGCCGCCACTTCTCTCGGTCTCTCTCTTCTGATTCAGCTCATAGGACTTGATACCATCTGATCACGTCGGAGCGAAACGATCAGCAAGTAACAAGACGAAGGCTCATCCAAAGTCTCCCGAGGAATATCATCGGAAGACTTGCAGTGACCCTTCGTCTGGTCTAATAAAAAGTTGGTAAGTCTTAAAATTTATCCGCATGACTTTGATATCTCTCCCATCTTGTTGTGTCTTAGAAACATGCGCTATCGGCTCTTGTTTTCATATACCCTTCCGCTTTTCTAGCACCAGAGACTAGTCCAACTAGATCCTGCAGCATACGTACATATAAACTAAACTTGGCCAACAAACAACTGACTCCGAGTTTTCTATATCTTCTACAGGTATAGCTTTCCATAATTCCTATGGATTACGCTCAGCAGTTCCATCAACAGCAGGTCCCGGGTCAACAACATCACGGCAACAGTCAACCTCAGAGCGCAAGCTTTGCATCCTCCTCTCAGCTCTCTTCTTCTACCATCACTTCTCCTCAATCAGCAATCCATCCTTCTCATCAACAATCTCCAGTAATTCCATCACATCCCAACATGCTCTCCCACCAGCAGTCTTATCATCCTGCCCCTCACCAGTATGCTGCCGCACTGGCGGCCGCTACAGGTTCTGGGGGTTATCCTTCATATATGCCTTCCGAAAACCAGATGCAAAACCAAATGGGAAAGCCTTCGGCTGCTCCAAGGGCCGGCGGTGCTAAGGTAGTAAAGCAAGACCGTGCCGCACAAGTCCAGAGATCCCCTCAGACAATGCCGGGAGCACAACCACCGTCTGGCCCACCTATGGCTAACATACCCCCTCAAAACCAGTCTCCAGTAACAGCACAGCGGCCCGCCGGTCCAGTTGGAAGGAGAATGTCGACCCAACAGTCTCCGACTGTTCCAACCAACCCAATGCAAGGACGCCTTTCGATGTCCGCTCAGGGCCAGCCTCCCATGCCACAAATGATCCAGCATCAGCAGATGCAGGCCCCTCCCCCCCCTCCAATGCAACAGGTCCCTCCGCAGCCCCAACCAGAGATCGCTCCAGCGGAAGATGCACCTCTCTATGTCAACGCAAAACAGTTCCACAGGATCTTGAAGAGAAGAATTGCGAGGCAGAAACTCGACGAGCAACTCCGGCTGACTTCTAAGGGACGTAAGCCATATCTTCACGAATCTAGACACAACCATGCGATGCGGAGACCTAGAGGACCCGGAGGGAGGTTCTTGACGGCCGACGAGGTTGCTGAGATTGAACGGAAGAAGAAGGAAGAAGCCGGTGAACTTCCTGTCGAGGAAGAGGTCCCTGCCCCGAAGGACAAGCGCAAGGATAGTCATCCGACTTCGACACCCGTTCGACCGCCAGCGAACGCCGCTGCACCGGCTTCATTGAAGAGAAAGGCTGGAGACGGTGGTGAGGGAGGTTCTGCAAAGAAATCCAAGGCAGGATCCGGAGTCGCCGTTGAACGCAAGATTGCCAATCTAACAAAGAGGATTCCAGCACCACCTCAACCCACCCCAACCTATGACAGTGAAGGTTCTCACGATGAAGATGACGACGGCGACGAATGACTGTCACTAGAGACTCTTACTTTAACTAATCGTAAGAACTCTAGCTCGTGAGTTCTAGCAAACACCAATATACATTCGTTGCCTGCGACTACAGCTGTTCGAGTCTCTAATATTTTTGGATCCACCCGATATCCACCCACTACTCCCTCTCATATACACAACCTTTAACCTCATCCCTTCCTTACACAATATTTCCTTTTTTTTTTCTTGTATCAAAGTTCTTTGCTTTATGATTGTTGACGAACTTACGATTCTTTGGATCGAACGTACGGTATTTCAAACCGACCGAGGCCCAAATATCACGACAACCAAAATCTCCTTCCATTATTACACACAAAAAAGAACAGCTGCTCGCCGCACCCAAAAAAAACTCTTGTTGGTTTTTTTCTTTTTCATCCTCGTCATCGTTTCTAGAAACTACACAAGCCGTGCCGACGCACATTCTCCTCTGTGAACTTACAATTCCTCCATCCCGCCATATTCCCTACATACTCTCTTATCACGGCATGGTTTGGGATCTAGTATTGACTGGTCACATACCATGGCTCTTACTCTTCAGTCGGTAAATACATTTTTCGGGGAGGATATAAACAAGAAGGGGATGAGATAACTTTTTGGTTTATTCTTCATTTCAGCATAGCATGGATTCACTGGGTACTCTTGACTTTTTATTGACTTATTCGTTCGAGTTATTACAATGCTTTTATGTTATCGTTTACGTTTTGGTGGGATACTTTCTGTGATTGTATTACTGCTCTTGCTTGGTCTTTGCTCTTTTCTGGTTTCTTGAACAGCATCTGCCAGCGCGTTTTTAGTCGTTTAGTTTTATTCTTCTTTTTCTTTAGTAATAAATTTCCTTTGGTCGGGAAAACAAATCTTCACTCTGGAATCTGCGCGTTGGGTTCTTTCTTTTTTATCACTGTTGATTCTTTTGCTCCCGTTTTGCGATTCTGGGAGGTATTTTCAAAGCGTGGCCTTTTGATATTTCCTTGCGTTTTCTTTCTTTCTCTTTCTCTTTCTCTTTCTCTTTCTCTTTCTCTTTCTCTTTCTCTTTCTCTCTCTCTTTCTCTCTCTCTCTCCCTCTCTCTTTATGTATTATTTTCCTTATAACAACATTACTTTAGTACTCTCCTAGATCCTGCCCGAATATAGGGAAGAAATTGGAATCCAGGGTTATTTGCAAGTTCCTTGGGCTTCATCCTGCTCTCCTCAGCTCTTTGTTAAGCTTCATCTACTTGCTTTACCACTTGTACAATCAGATCGCTGTTCGGCTCTTACTCGAAGGAGGGGAAAGGAATATGGTCACATCTTCTTCTGCATCGAGTTCGGTATAATATCTAAGGGAAAATATTTCTTTCATCGTTTCCTATTATCATTTCTACGTTTCGGATTCTATCGGAGGGCATGGCAAGGCATACTTTTCATGTACTGGGTTTAATACGTTTCTATTTTTGTTAAAGTATCATATACACTGGGCGGCCTCGTGGTTCATCATATTTCTTTTCTTTTCTTTGTAATTCCACTCCTGGTTTTTGCTACTATGTGGGTTTTTTCGTATTTTTACCTACTTTCCTCTATCCATTTCATTCTATTGTCCATACCACTATATTACTATTCTTATCCTCTTCATTTTACGAAGCGTGAACGCGTACGACGTCTCTTGAAGCATATTCTCGATCATGATACTTGACCCACATATGCACAAAGGACGTTGACGTTTCGTATCTATGCTATGTGTGTTATTTATATCCTTTTCGGGACATCTAGACCGTCGGTAGACGTGTATTCCTTGCCATGATTTCACAGATCTTTCATGATTGTTATCGATAACCTGTTACTTCTCATGTATAATACTGTTAAATTATAAAAACAGTCATGCAGTTAGTATGCAAGGCTGTCAACAAGGGATTCTGAATGAACATCATATATCCCACTGCTAGTATGTACATTCTGAGACACATGACATATTATGTGACTGGCCTTGCAATCAAGAACAGTGGATTTTATGCCAATACCGTGAAGACACGAATACAACAAAGCATGCTTTATGATTATCGTCATACATAAGCATTCTTGACTCTGTTGTAATGATTGAGGCGAGGATAATACATGACATATTTCTTAAAAACAACGGTGGTTGTGGGTGAACTGTTTGGATTTTCCACTTTGGATGTTTATATTCCCGTGTATTTTTCTATATTGGGATATCTACTTATTCAGGATGGGTGGGATGGTAGAAGGAGTGCTAGCTTGTAAGGCGGGCTGCACGGCCGTGGGGATGTATGTATATCATATGTAATGTACATACGAGCTCAGCAGGAAGCGAACGAGTGGGAAGTCTTTGTTGTATGAAAGTTTATGCTATTTGCGAGTTTGGTTAGAATTAACGAGAAGGTTTTGGGAAGTACGTACCTATACATGGTTACTGGCTGCGAGTGCGGGAAGGGAGATTAGTGCGTTCTAAAATGTGGGAGAGTAAATATTCCCTGCCCACCCTTTGGGGGGGAAGACCCTGATGTGTGAAAGAGAAAGGGAAATACGGTATCATATCAGTGTGGGGCGGGCCGGTGAGAGAAGTTGAGTGGGTGGTTATTTATAATATGACTGGTGATAGTGATCTAGAATCGTTCGGATTGATGGGTGACAAATATGGAGAGTCAAATTTGGTGGCGATGGGGGTGGTGGTATATTGTGGGGGTGTATGAATGTTTCGATTTGGAGAGGGAAGGAAGCCTGGGAGTGACGGGATCGGGGTGGCCGGCTGGGACGGTGAGTGGGTAGGAGGACTTGAACGGGTAAGAGGGATATATATGCCTATCGTTGGCGTTATTGGGTCTGATTTCCTTCCCAGGGTTCTAGAGTTATGAACTAGGACGTGCTTCCGGTCGTTTCCCGTCGACCCCGTACGTACATACACACCATGAAGACTATCAAAATCCCAACGTCTATGAAGTAAAAAAAAAAAAAGTTAAATTTAACCTACGGCTCGGGATTTCAGGGAAGATCAGTCTGCAGTATAGTATAGTATGAACGACATTTTTTTTTTACCGTTCTTGATACGGCTTGCAGCACCTTTGTACAACTCTGCATCTTGCCAGTTGGCAGGGGACACTGGCAATGATGGAGCCAATTATATCAGGTAGGTTAGCAATTGGTTGGAAATGGTGCATTGGGTGACATGTCTTGCTTTTACGCAGACTTTCTCTCTCTTCTTGTCGAAGGGCTCCGCGGTACCGGGAAACGGGTGTACGGGTGAGCAGATGTCAATGATAAATTGGCTACATAGTAGATGTTTATACGATGGCTCCATTTGAAATTTTCGTGATCTTGAAATCTCAATATCTACTTGGCAAAAGCAGACTTAGGTTTTTATGAGAATTAATCTTGAAGATAATTTCTCCGGCACCGGCCACGATTCGTCCACTCCCCGCCGATACGACAATCAATTTACCACGTATCAATTCAGGCAAAAAAAAGGGCTCTTTCTGAAGCGAAGTTTTCTGCATGATAGGCCAATCGCTTATAGCGTACTTTGTAGAGAGTTAACTCATTCTAGCTTGTAATTGGAGTTTCTTTCGACCAATGAGTTTATAGAGAATTTGGTAAGGGAGTGTTCCATATGGGGTGAACGTTGTTGGGGACATAAAATGCAACACTGGGTTGTGCGATTTTTTGGAGTATGGGATGGTATGGAAATTAGGGATGTTATATCAGAAAGCAAATTATTAAGTTGTATTGTGTATCCTAAACATGATTTAGAATGTCAAGTTCTCCGCCTAATAAAGGGGGTTGTGGATACTACCTAAAGGTCTTCATTTAGTTTATGGCTTGAAATTCTAAGCTAAGGCTGTGCCTTTGGCTTACATCTTGCATGTCCAGCTTGTGTAAGGTTGGAGTCCGGTAGGTTAGGAAGATGCAATGCAAGGTAACAGTTAAACGTAAATTGGGTAAGTGGAAGTTATTGCGGGTGGAGTTTAGGGTTAATTTGGTGCTAAGGCATTTAGGTAGTTTTCTATTAGGATGTCTAGTGGTATCACAGTATACATTAAAAAGGCACCTAGAGAGGTTTGGTTTACGAGACAAGAAGGCACCTAGGTTTTGGTACATCAATATGTGACGAATTTATGGATACTACGGTACTCAACTTGTGGGAGGATACTGCAATATTATAAGACGGCAATAGGTGCTACAACGGCGTACTACGGAACGGAGTGAGCTAGGGCTGGGAGCTGTTGGTAATGTTGCTATTAAAAGCCCTCTGACCACGGGCTGGAAGAGACTAGACGATTGTTTCGTACGATCGTGCACTGGTGCATTTGAAAATGTATATTTAATCGAATCTGTGAGACTTTCCTCGAGAGCTAGATTGTACGAAGGAACAGATGGCGGAGTAATTGTTAACCAGGATAGGGGTTTACTCCCGGGGATGATGCTCTTTTGGCTAGGATTCAGTATATCTGGGGTGTAAATTCGATCGAATACGACTTGGGTTAGCGGTAAAATTGGATAACGGTATCATATATGCATATCAATTACGAGGACTAGTGGCTCATATCCAATTTTAGGATTGAGAGAAATTCTAGCACTCCTAGCTGAAATCCAAACTGAATTAAACGGCCGGTTGTCTTCAAGAAACGATTTTCTTTCGCAAGCTAGACATCGTACTCAATCGTTAACCTAGAGTCGACTTCCACTGTTGGCTTAATGATTTTCTTGACCTTGTTTAGAGAGTCTTGCTTCCTCACTCGTTCTATCTTAGTCGCGAAAAGCAAGGGCCTTCTACCATCTATTGAAGAAACGGCAATTGCGCACTAGACCTGTTACCGTACTTGACTTACGGATCGAGGATTATGCTTGTACGGATCGAGGCTACTTGCTTAGGAAATTCACAAAAATAGACCCAACAAGTGTTAGTCTCGAGGACCTCGTAGAAATAGGAAAACGGGTTACCACATCCCGCGGCTCGAGGAATTCCTGGATTCCTAAAGAAATTATTTGTACGAGTGAAGGAGTCTGCAGAATGGGTACACAAAAGCAAAGGGTGGGCATGTGAACAGTGCCGAACCGAAATCCAAATTATCGTGAGAGGTTAAGTGATTAGGGGATGCTGGCACCAGTTGGTTGTCGAAGATGGTACAGATATGGTGTTTTTGGGGGCTACACAAGAACAGATGGACAGCGTTCATTTGACTCGGCTCTTGACTGTTTGCAGGGATTTGCTTTTTGGGAGAAGAAAAAGTTTTCCGGTTACACTAAGCTGGCATGGCGAGAGGTTGATGAACGGGACTGTGGATATCGGGTTCTTTAAGATAGAGCTTCGGGAAGAAGGAATTATAATCGGCACGAATTGTTAATTTCTTGTTTTAGCGTCGACGTGAAAAGCTCTGTCTACCGATATCAATCGAAAACCCTGTGGGAAATCAACTGACGTTTGATCATTGATCATGGTCATAAATTACCATGTCGACACAATTATACCACAAGTCTACGTACATGTTAACTATCGCAGGTTCCCGCCGGGCGCGCATTGAGCCTTCAAAACTATTGGGTTATATCAAATCTCTCATTATGTTGACGACGTCCCATTGAAGTTTAGGGTTACACAAACCCTCAGGGGCTATCGAGGCGTTTTAGGCATTTCCAACCATAAAGGAAAGGAAGTTATGTCAACCGACTTAAGCTTTCGACTAATTTATAAGCTCTGGAACTCCTTAGCCGTACTTTTAAACGACTTAGTGATAACCTGACAAGCCTTAGCCGCTCGTGTAATTCGTCTGCCGGCTGTCCGAAAGACAAGGGCTATGCATTGAGCTCCCGATTCCTTGGAACCCATTTTGACTTCAGATTCCCAATGGAAGGGGTTGGCAGAGATGTAAGACCGCCGAACGGAAGAGACGGTTCACCGGTTGTGAAAAATTGAGGTCAGTTGACTTTCTGGTCATGATCGTGACATGACCTTGTTGCATTTTTGGTGCGCTGTTTCGTGTTGTAATATGTAGGCCGGCGAGGTATGGACTGGTGTGGTGTGACAATGCTACCAACGAATACGCATACATTGATTTAAGATGGATCTTTCATGTTCATTTCGGTATGACCAGTGGGCTACGGGATGCGGAAGGCGGGAACCGAATTATTCAAACCCAGGAACTAGAGAAACCCGAGAAGACTTTCGGCCTATGATTTTTAGTTTTAGCCGTAGCCTTGTGATTCGGATTTGGAGCGGCTATCCGAATGGAGTCATAGAATGTATTCATCAGGGGCTGTAATGATATTAAACCTTGCCTATAATTTAATAAGGTGATCTCTTGTCTGAGCCGGTTCCCAAACCTGAGGGATTTTCGAGATTTCACGGGCATTACCTTCCCGAGCCGTATACGCGCGGGAGCAATATCGGTCTAATCTATCTTTGAGTATATTATTTTCCATTGTCTCTAGAAATCCGAGAGTATTCTTCAGCCAGTCTGCCGTGTAACGACAGGCCGGCTGAATATCATGCTAGCCAACTATAAACGAGCAAGATTGGCGAGCCCCGATGGAAATCAGGATTATCTTCTGCACCTATAAGTTACAGAGTTTGGTATCACTAAGAGCGATCCTATGGATACTAATATATCGAAATTGGGGGGGAGGTATGGGGTCCTCCGATGAAACCAGGGGGGTAAGCGTGATAACGGCTTGATTTTAAGACCTTTGTAAGCTGCAGGTGTGGGACGGGGAGTTGCATGTTTGAAGCGATATATCGTGATTTGGGGTGCGCATGCATGCATGATGCAGATTTGATTCGATTGATTGATCAGGCTACTGGAGCCGTTTTATGCATATGCATGCAGGGAAATTTTGAGTGTATTGGAAATTCGGTTGCTGTGGTTTTTCCTTTAAGCTGAGAGATCACCAGAACTAGAGATAGATATACGGGCAAATGGTTTATTATTTGAGAAGTAAGAGAGGGATTAAGCTAATTAAGGCCGCCCGTCTGGTTTATGAAACGAGGTTACTTAATACATCGATAGAGATATATTCCGATGATGAGAATCTTGAGAGTTCCGGGAATTAGGGTAAGAGCTCGGTCGGTATCAGTCAAAGATTTGCAGCTGGCGAATCCCTCATCTAGATTAACCAAATCTATGTCGTCGAGTCTAGATTTGACCTGAGACTTGTTCAGATATAATCTACGCATTTATATCATTAAATTAATTTGCGAGGATAAATTTATAAAAGTTTTGCCTCAATATATGATCATACTATTACAACAACTTTAGACCTTAAGACTTAATTATGGAAGTGGGTATTCGTGGCCATCATCTATGATCTAATACCACGATCACCTGAGAGTGTTTAAATTAAGGCTACCTTTGGTAGATGTGTTTTCAATAAATTTGAATCCATTTTTGTCTAACATCTAAGACATATATAACTCGTCCGACATCACAGATAGATATGACTTTATATGTATGATTTATTGTTGTACTAGTTTAAACGTCTATACTATAGAGGAATATCACCAACGTCAATATTATACGCTTGAATATATAATCTATACAAGATTTTATACTCCTGACAAATGTAGAATATTTCGATTGATCATGTTGCTACTGCAATACGCCGACGGTAGATATTAGTCGGCCGTCGCGTCAGGGAAAACAGGATATAGCTATACCTATAAAGGAATTGTCTACAAATTAGTCTAGGTCAGATACGTTGTGAAACTTAATCAAATTGTAAATATAATGACAATAGCCCGCCAGATTGTTGACTTCGCATGTTCCATCAAGGCGTACGGAGTTTAAAGTCATGACTTTATATTGTCGATATATATAGTGATCACCCGAAGTTGGGCTCGTCATGATCTTCAATTCTAACACATCCTTGATTTGTCATATTTAGGGGAAAGGTAAATTTTCAACCTAATAGGCACAAGTAAATATGGATTCTACCTTCATTCCTAGGAATTCATCGATTGATGACACATGTGCAAAGAACCAACCCTTTTCTGCCCTGTTCCCTACAGATGACCTACTCCCTTTCCCATTCCGTGAGATAAAGTTTATAAACTGTTGGTATCACACTTTGATAGCGAATTCAGCGAAAAAATCCTAGATCAATTTGTTATAGTTCTATAACATTTCCAACAACGACTGACTTGCTCAATTGGAATGTCGCCTGATTTTACGCGGACCGGTACCGCGGGTTGAAATTCTGACAGTCTGCAATTCGAAATAATTTTAGATTACAGGATATTCATTTGATCCACAGACATAACTCACACTATGGACACTAGCCTAGATGTCGGTGGCCCAGCGCTAGGGCCTTGCGCGCAACCTTTATCAATGCTTCTTCGATATCTTGATTTCGGCCACACAGATGCCATGTCATCAACCAACTGTACCATAGCCTCGTTAATAATACGCCGAACAGAATTATTAATGCCGCCATAAAGTGGTAGCGCTAAAACAGCCACGGACTTGAACATTTAGTTGTCTATAATTATAATAGCCGTTCGCATCCTCGCCCCGACATTCGAAACATTTTGTTGCATATTTGAGAAGCAACGTGTTGGCGAGGCACAATCGGATACTTATCGACGATAAGAACCATGACCAATTGGAAGGTTTTCCTTAGAAAGAACTGTCTCTATTATCAATCTTTAACGGCAGCTAAAAATCCTAGTTCTGAGACGTCGCTAATGTGCCTTAATTATTCCGTGGGGTTCCGTTGGTGAGGGGTTTCATACACGCCATGCAGCTGACGTGGGTTGATGCTTCTATAATCATGGATTGGATAAGACTGCTCCGGGTTATTAGGATATATGGATAACCGGAATGAAATAGTATTATTTTTGTGGTTTTATAATCGGAGGAGAGAAAGATACCGGTGATGTCGGAAGTATTGAGCCGGGTATGACGTAGACCTACGAAACTCATAGAACGAAACTTTAGAAATCTAAGATTTGAGATTTTTGAGATCTTCGAGGTTGAGATAGTATTGCTAAGCCTTTTGGCTAAGTCGATTGCGCAATTGATAGACAACATTACGGCGACAAGTTAGGATGTTCATTATGCTTTCGTTGAAGTTATCGTCAATTGGTATACTTTGTTGGAAGTATCCTGGATTCTCTGCAGGGTACCGGTACCCGCATGCATTCGACACAATTTCCTGCCGTCTCACGCACATGGCTTTTAGCTTTTTCGGCACACCCATCTATGGATATATACGGGTCGTCCAAAAGCTCCTGTTTACCAATTCCGAGGTTTCTTCGATGTTAGCTAAAAGATGACTCTGAGCTGACTTCGACCCATAGACCCTTTAGATCTAGCCCCACTTCGACCCATTATTTCTCAAATTTGATTCACCCAGCTGCAAACCTCGGATATACATCTCCGCCCGTAGAGCAATTTGGGTCCCACCTCTCCCCACCATTACTACCATCTTTTCGTCGAAGACTAGCTGAACTTGTCATGATTAGTGTTGGAAATGGGAGAAGAAGAAAATGTGGATAACTGCATGGGCTCTTTTCGCTTTCGAAGGACCTAACGAGAAAAAAGGTTAATTCCAAGGCGAAATGTATGGATGCATGCTGTTTTCGATACCGTCTTATGCAATAATTGGTCATCACTATTAGAGTATCGAGTGTGTTTTGCAGGTACCTATGTGCGAGAATATGTATGCAAGAAGGCGGGACATGGGTAGCTTTGGGGTGGTGGCTTTTTCGTAGACTGGTACCCATATATAGCTGTTTTAACTTCTTAGGGAGAGTATTATATCGGTTGTGTACCGTAAGAATGATAAAAAGGATATATACTTAGTTTCCCGCGTAATACATATACGCATGTGAAGGATTTCCAAGCAAGAGAGCATGGAGACAAAACCAAGTACCCGATGTGGAAAAGGTACTTCTATGTAACGAATAATCACTGCTTTGTCGGCTGTAGCTGCTCACTCCGCCTCGGTGCCTAAGATATACCCTTTTTCTAAAGTGCGCCTTATCCATGAGCTGAATTGAAAGTTTTCCGGAAAAGAGACGGCATGGTGTTGTCGACATGCATGCATTTGCTGGGATGTTGGATAAAGAGATGTCAGACATTCGCTGCATCTAGCAGCTGTGGGTTTCGTCTTAGCCCTTGGGTACGATATGACATGCGTTAGTTCGATGTTAGAGGATATGAAGTTCGAAGTATCGTGAGGCAAAGTTTCTGTATTCTAATGAGCTTCAACATAAGACGGCGACTTCTAATATCCTGAGCAACCGATTCTCGGAAACATAGGTTCCGAGTGTGTTCTGTACGTTTATTTGAGAAATGTATCTTGTGGATTCCGACGGTGGAACCTTTTGGTGTTGAACAGGTTGAATGTTTAGCCAAGAGCGTCGGTTAGTTAGCCAACGGTCTGTTTCCCCCCATCTTGTTTGTTTTCCCCAGATTCTAGGTCGCACTAGACTGCTTTCGTGATAGTAAGATGCTGAATATTTCAGGTGGCCGGATTAATAATGGATTTGGAAGTAGGTGGGTCTTGTCGACGCGTCGACGAGGTGGGTATCGATAGTGCCATGTCGCATCAGCTTGCAAGTACTTGTCGAACTAACAGGGTTAGACTTAGAGGCCTACAAGAAGCCTCCACCAAGCTGGAAGGTTCACGATCGATCGATTTGAGGTGCGCACTGTAGATAGCTCAACTAGAAATCTATTAATTTAATTTTACAAAAGTATATAGCTCATGATAGAGAATCGGGATCGAAAATATCATCTTAAGGAACTTTAACTCCGTCTTAAATGTTTGGCAACGTTATTTTGCGCTTTCAAACCCGGTTCCCACCAGTTCCAATAATCTGGAATCGTATCGATAGCGTCGAAGTGGATGCGAAACCAGATCCGAAATAGCCCACATGATGCAATATCCAAAACACTGGAGGCTCTAAGGCCACACACCGACGATTGGTTCCGTCCTGTGACCGACTATTAGCTATATCGCATACATATAACAGCTTAATTTGCCGCTATTGGCGAAGCCGTAAGGCCGATCTATGGAGACGGGATTGATATTATAGAGGAAAGCTGTTTCTGGATAGTTTAGGAGGTTTATACCCCCGTGTAGGGTCCTGGGGTCCAGAGCGGTTAGATGTTACTAAAGTTTAAGGTTTGACATGTTTCACGGATGCTGGACGGTCTGGAGTGTCTGGAGTGAAAAGTATATTAGTTTTAAGAGGCGGTTTTGTTGGGGAATCAGTGCTAGATGTCATCGATGATGGTAGGGGCGGCTGGTAGAGGAAGCTCGGATAAAGTGGGAAATTCCGTTAGGAGATTATGTGAAACTATAGGGCATGGATACATTGCTATTGCCAGATAGTTCATATACATGTACACATGATAGAAGAAGACTCTAGCGGCTTTCTCCTATCAGAGGGTAAAACACTCGTGATGCTGCTATGCAGTCGGAACTTTGTGTCTGATCTTTGGATTAGGTCGAACTCTGCATCGTACGGCTATTCGGACAGGTCGCATGCTGCTCAGACACAACATCCGTCTGCCCAGAGCAAAGACATTTCCATTGACAGAGACAGGAGACGGCAGGCCCAGAACCTTTGAGGTCTTGGACGCAGCGGCGAATTTGTGCTGCGACTTTAGTTTTTCTTAGTTAACGCCATCAAAAAATCTGCAAGTGATTGAAGATATCAGTTCTCTGGGTCGGAAGCTAGTTCCCAAAGCGTCTCGTGTTTGGTTCAAGCTTGGGCAAAGTCTAGAGCACATTCAGTGGCGGGCTGTTGTGGGATGTTGGATATTGAAAATTATCTGCTTACTCGAGTATGTTGGCATGAATTCGAATTCTCAAGGCAGCCGGAAATTGCCTCATGATTTCCAACATTATAGGCCTAAGGCCTTGAAAATCATGTCATGGCCGGCATAAGTATTTCGTACCTGTTGGATAAATATTGCCTGCCTCGAGAGCATGTAAGTACCTAAGTAGTGGGTGTTGAAGAAGAGTTGCCACCAGGCGACCAGGAGAAACGCTAAGAGAAGCCAAGAGCTCAGAACGAGAGACATGAAGGCATCTTAGCCGTCTGCGGCTTCGCCATATCTTCGGTTAAGATCCTCGGGTTAGGCTAGGGTTTAGTGTGGAGTAGCGAGAACACTTGAGCTAGGGTCAAGCCATCGACGTCTGCGTGACCAACATTTTCAACAAACAGTTTTTGCGTATACCCTTGTCGTGTATGCTTCGACATGGCACATTTCCCTTCTCCATAGAGCTGTGCCATATGGGTGGCTTGCTCAATGGGACAAGCGGAGCCGATTCGATGATATGCGCTTTGGTCTGGGGTACTATATTGAGAGGTGGTGGTGTTGTGCTGTTGCAAACCTGTCTCAACTCTTCTAGAGTATGAAATAAAAGTTTCTACTGGTCACGGGGTAGGTAGGATTGAAGATCGCGAACCTCGGTTTTCGTCGATCCAAAGTTAACCTTTTGGCTATGTCCTGTGGGGAGCACCATGCGGAGAATCTTCGATCGGTACGATTGAAGAGACTGGTAGTATACGTACATCTTCGACGACAATTGACAAAGACAACCTGCAGGGTAGCCCAGCACGCCTATCTCAGGCACTCGACGGATATATGCATTGGTTGGCCAAGTAGGATCTCGCGATCGAAATGGTGTTAGCTTTGCCTCCATTGCCCTTAAAGACGGTTCGTACTCGTATCAATTACCTTAAATGGCAAGGACTAATCTTGCGAGCCGATCTATCACACCGGAAATACCATGGCGATTGGGTTGGATAAAACCTGTTGGTTGTATGATCGAAATTCGAAAATGTACAGAGTAGTGATCATCCGGTACCTATTAGGCGTTTGCAGCACTAACGATACGACGGATAGCTTGCTTGCACAGGAGCCAAGCTTCCGTATGGCGAAGAGGTGCGGTAGACGGTTACTTTATCCATACTAGCTCACTTTGGATGTGGAGAATGGATAAGGTCCGTCAATGGGCCAGAAAGTATAAAAGTTCTAAAAAAAAAAAAAAAGAAAGGAGGGAAAGGGCGGCATGAATTGGATCTAGCTTGGTTGTTTATTCGTTCATTCATAGAATCCTAAATCAAAGCTGTCTACATTGTGATGTTCCATAGGCTATATCCTAGGCTAGTATAGTATATGCGCCATGGTGATTCGGTTCTTGTGTCCAGGTTGCAGTTCTGCGAAGAAATCGATCGAGGACTTAATTCGGGGATAATAATGCATAAAGTATTCATGATACTTACGGCTTAAGTATGTATTATAGGTAGACTAAGAATTCCACCCGACATAGTACGATATAAATTATCGAGTGGTAGCGGTCTGTGATAGTTTTAATTTGACCTGAGTATCGCCATGTGGATGGCTGATGGCAGCTTCGAGAACATGCATTTATGTTGGCAAATGAAGATCCAAAAACCACACATGTCGAATTTGGGTATCCGAAAACAGACATACGTTTTATAGACTAGGCGATTTACATGTTTAGGTCTCTGGCTATACATACAGCAGAGCTTTGGGGCTAGAGTCAAATGTGAGGAACTAGGTGTGTGTATTTATAATGTTGAAAATAATATCAGTGTCAGAAAGTATCAAGTGCTGTTGAAGAGTCTTGATGTTTCCCTTGACTTACATACGTATACCCCACACCTAGAAATCCCTTTCGCCCATGTGCTTTGATTTCATTAGCTAGATTGAAGTTCTCTAGCTCTATTCAACGTGGCCCCAGAAGCCAAGGCAAAAGAGAATCCCCACGACTAAAACGAATGTGCTCATCTGGATGCTGAATGGGTAGAACCTTTCTCTCCAGGCCCGGCTTTTTGCGACCTCTTGATGAACTCGGGGGGTTTTTTTTTAAAAAAAAAGATTTAAAAATTTGTCCGAACAACCTGAAATTCATGAATACTTCAGGTATAGCACTTATGTATCATAAGAATAATATGCATAACAGTTCTTGATTCTAGGTGCAAGTTTACTACTTTGGGATCGCTAATTCAAAAACAACGAAATCCGAAGTCGGGTCAGGAGACAAACGACGAAAAAGTTGGCGAGATAGACGCTAGAGGAGCATCGATTGGACCACGTATGACAAGAATGACGGATCCCCTGAGAAAAACAGTCAGAGGATTTACGAAGAATACGGGGGAAAATCGAGGAAGCCATGGATTAGGTGCTAAAGAAGAGAAGGAGGGGATGCGGGTGTTTAACGCAAATTATGTATGTACTTAAGTTATTTCATCTTATATATATAGATTCCGTCATGCAGGTATTTAAGACCATCGGTGAAGCCCTGACTAAGTTGGTCGAATCTTATCGGCCAACTCAAGAACACAAGCCAGTATCTAGTTTTTACTCTCGCTTTACAGCCATATCAAATATACGGGCTGCATATCTTCCTAATATTGACTGAGAGACAGACATGTAAGCCGAGGTAAGGCTTACTGACTTTGTATTTTGGGAGACGGACTTATATTAAGGCCAATTCAATTATGTTATATTAAGAGTCTGGAGCCATCTCAAATCATGTTCCTTTTCAATTAGGCCATTAGCCTCAACGCCAGTTGGCCATGCATGCTCACGGTTAACACCTCCGGCTGGATATCTCGCCACCCCTTGCTTTCCACTCCAATCAAAATCGATCAGCAGGACCTTTTGATAGTCATCTGTCACTAGAATATTTGAGGGGCGCAAATCGCCGAAGACGAAATCATTGTTATGCAACAGTTTTAAAGCCTGTCGAAACTGGCTATGTATTTGCGCTCGATGGGATTCCGGTACTTCGCTTAAAAAGACGGTTCCCTTAATGTGCTGCATAACAATCATTTGCAAAGTTGAGTTCTCATCTGCGTAATAAAGCTTGGGTGCGAACCCTGCCTCGGCGAGTAGTCGATGAGCATCGGAGCAGTATTGGTGAGTGAATTTAACAATAACACTCTCGTTTTGGGACGTCTGAGCAGCCCATACTAATTTATCTGCTTGCAATAGCCCAAAATATGTAAAAGTAACGACGCTATCATTAGAAGAGTATATATTTCTATATGGAAATAACGACGAATCGATAGGAATCTCCCGATTCCGAATTTTAGATTCGAGGGTTTTATAATAGTTTTTTAGTAGATCGTAGGCATTAGAGAGTGCGGCGAATAATCGGGTTAAGACGAGAAGTCTTGCACCATAATCTATAGGTCGATCTCCGCAAAAAATAAAGTCAGTTAAAGGCTCGATGATACTCTGTGTGTGATAAATAGCACCCAGAACACAAAGCCATGGCCCCTCGATAGCCAAAAGAATCGATGGAAGGCACGAAAACTTTCGTGTATTTTTCATCTATTTAATTCAAACCATTAGATTCTATTTAAAGGAATTCGACTGCTGCTTTCAACATAATAATACCCTTTCTTGTGCAGCTCACTTAGCGTATCCGAATGCGACTTGAATCGAGGCGTCGGTGTCTCCGGTACCAATTTCATGCTTGTATTCTGCCATGAGTGGAAAGAATCCACCCACGTTGGAGACATTGATACGAGCCCCGTTATCCGTTTCGGACGTTAAAAATGTGCACCCGATAAGCTCTTCAAAAAGAGGGCGCATTTCAACTTGACGCGCATTCTCCTTTTCATATGTGTTTGTAGCGGTGTTCATAAACTCCACGACTTTACCGAAACGTTCAGACGTTGCAGAAATAGTCTGGTTATTTAAATTTTGAAGAAACTTGCCAAATACTTCATGAAATAATGTGATCGGGGGGCCACGAGCGTCTGAAGGACGCAGATTCAGAATTGCCGGATTAGGGCCCCCGTTATATTTCCGAAATGCTTTTGGTCTGGCTGCAGATGAGGGGCCAGGAATTGAATTTATTTTTTTTGTATTAGTGATCTCTATGGAGCGCAATGTAAGAACAGTATGTTCTATTTGCTGATTTGGTGAGAGCGCTAGGACATCACGTCGCTCGTTTTGCGGTGGAGGGGCCTGAATGATTAAATGCAGAGATTGTTCGGCAGGCTCTTCAAAGTAGCTGCCAATATCCCAAGCCGGACTCAATCGCCTAGAGACAGATTTTGGATCGCGGAAGAACGCTGCCAGTAACTCGTTAAATGCCTTAGCTGCTTCTTCTTCTTCGTGCTTGGGGAATTGTAGCGGTGTCGACAGCTTCCAAACCGCGAGCCTGTCTACATCAATGTAGCTTAGGCTTTCAGGTTTCCTAGCCTTGATGGCAACTTTGAACTGACTAACGGGAGTACTGGGCGGGGTTTCCAACGAGAACATATCTCCAAGAAGATTTTTTTCACTGTCGACGACCTGACATCCGAGCGTTAAAACGGACATTGTGTATCGGTATTAGCAATGTCGTGTTTAAATCGGCTGTGAGGCGGTGAAAGATGGTTTTTATTGGATCCGCGGACGCGTCTGTGAATGCAAGAGAGATGTTTGTCGAGGCTAAGCCGTCCCCACGTTGGTATTTATGCGAACTAAGCCTGTTAAAGCTACTCACACAAATCAAACAGCACGTGATTACACGTGGTTGCTTATATAACGATTCAGTGTATATCACTTTACTACACCACACCCCTTCCACTTTACTATAAGCTTACAAGACGAATAATAGCCCAGTTGGCTTATAAAATATAATTAAATATCTATTTACGGGAGCATTTTCTAGCATTATGCTCAAAGGAACCACAGACACTAGTTACCATTGGCATTTTAGGCCGGGTGTTTTAATTTGAACTTGACCAACAACTTTTTGAGCATGAATTACTCTACCGCATTATATTGGATTTGGGCTTCGTGCATAGAAAGCAATAATAAAGAGATCTACGACCTTAATTTATCTTATTAGAGCGTGGTTGTGTATATAAATTTTGAAGTTTAATGTTGGTATTTAGTGAAGGTTTGGCACCAAAATACTTATGTACGGAGAAAACAGCCGAGATTCGCTCGATCGAGGCTACCTAAAGACTAGAGGGGTGATTAGAAGACAGGGCCAGGGCAAAGCGGGGGATATCGGTGTTGTGTTCCCAGAATCAAAAATTTTGTGCGGTCCCTTTTCAACACTATCTGCATGAAAGACCGTTCTCTCGAGGTGCGTAGACGGCTTCGACGGTTATTGTAGACGGTTGAGGAAATATAATGCAAATCAAAGGAATTATCATAATTACAACGCACCATATTGACATGCTTCGAGAAAAAAAGTGTCTGCGGGGCAACTGGGTACCTTGCAAGCTAATGTACGCTGTATGTATGGGCTGCATGTACTGTGCCATATGATTGATTCAACAGCAAAAAATTTCTCTCTTGACCATTCCACTATGGTTTGTTTAGTAATTATGACAAGGCTCCCCAGAAAGGTCATTTATATCTTTTCCATGTCAGTTGGGGCACCGTCTATAATTGAAAGGAATATTCCATCGAGGCTAAATCGAAGTCCCTGAATTTTTCCATTTAAAAATGGGTTCGTCTATCGCAGACAGACACCTGCTGCGTCATGGTGCTGGGATTTTGCCCATCAACCATCAAAGGTCATTAAACAGAAGTTCCATCCTTTTGTCAACCCACATCGGCCTTGGCCATTAAATGGCTCGGAAAGATGTCAACCCTTGCCCATCCTGGTCAAATATTTGCCTGGTGGTTGTCTGTCAAGCGTCATCGAGACGAAACAGCCTGCATAGGTCGACGTGGATGACCCCGGATTATCAACGCGGTACCCTGGACCAAGCGAGGAGGATATCCTAGCCTGTGGAAGGCAGGAAAAGACGGAATCCTAATGATACTTCTACACCAAGCATTTTCTTTTTTCTCGAACTTGATGATGATCTTCGCCGCCTCATTGTGCTGAAAATATTTTCGTTCTGGCCATAAAGATTTGTGGACGGGAATTAAAGTCCCGCATGACCATTTCCTGCTAAACCTTGACTTTGTGAAGGGAATTAATCCCTTTTTGCAAAAGAAAAGCAAACTTTTCTCAACAGCGGGAAAAAAGGTACCCGCCTTATGATTTCTAGAAAGCTTCTGGCTCACCATCGTGTTGATATTAATATTGATGTTGATATACTCCGATTTCTAATGGAAAGGGAATTCGAAGCGGCCGTCATTGTTTATCCGCATCTCACTGCACTGGCCGTCGCGTGTTCCTCTCGCCACAGCGAACGACGCAGTCACACAGAAATTCTTGGGATGGGGAGAATAGGCCCGCTGCAGGATGGGGACCCTAGAGCGCGCCGATTGTTATTTTATTTTATTGTTATTATTATTTAATTTTTGCTTCGTCGACAGAGGAAAATTATTTAGTAAGACCACTTTGAAGTTACTCGATCAGTCTTTTGATTGTGTTTTGGCTTGGGAGCTGCTTTCGTATTACCAAAGTTTTCCCAGCCAAAAACTTTGCTTCATTTAGGACATCCAGAAAAGGTATTTCTGGTTGCATCGTGACAAAGTGACTATCGTAGACTAGGCCGTTATGCCTTCCTACACTTGACCACACCCTTTTCGATAAATCTGCATCGGCTGTGGAGCGAATGAGCGCCCAGGCAGCGGAGCCGATGCCGTGATTTTAGCAATCGAGGGCTTTCCCCAAGAAATCGCCCGCTGACTAGCTTGCTGCATTCCTGCAGACAAGGAAAAAATATAGAGGTGCACTGTGGAGACAAGCTAAGTTTGAAAGGTAACCGTGCATACACAGAACATGCGGGCAGTGGCAGTGTCGAAACAGAGAAGCAGACAGCTGCATAGTACGACTCCATATTGTGAATTGGTGACCGTTGGATCGAACCCACTCTTATAGTTCCCGCTCTCTCCTTCTATTTTCTTACAAGACCAAGCAGGTTGATTCGCTTCAATGCTGTTAAACCCTCCGCCTTCCTACTAGTCTTATCGACCGTTTCCTTCGACTTTCTTCTATCCCGCTCTCACTGCGTAGCTTAGAGGTTGAGACGACTCGACTGGGTTCGAAGAATTCGACTGCGACCTCATGCTCAGAGTAGCGTAGGCAGACAGAAGGGGAATTCCATATCGTTCCGTCCTTTGGCTGCACACGGCATAGACTTCCTGCAGTGACAAAGGGTTCTCGTCCTCGTAGCCCAGCTCGACGCTACGACAGATAAGTTACCTACACCAGCTACTAATATATGCTGCCTATTACACTTTCTCTCGCATCGTCGCACTCTGCATAGCCAGGGAGGGATCAAGGTGGTGAGCGGGTACATCGTGCTAGGGAAGGGTCTTTTTTTTCCCCTTCCATATTTATTACCACTTGAGATTTCGAGAATTTTCTCATCTAGCTTCCTCGCGCACCCCACTATCAACCAATTAATAGCGCTCCGCGGCGTCGTGTCCTGTATTGGTGCTTGATGTATACGTCTTTCCGTTTTATCCAGCAAGACCCCGGAACCAGCCCATGGTGATAGCTAGGGTTAGTTTGAACATTAACAGACAACCCCCCAACAAACAACAATAAACAATCCTATAAACTCCCTACTCAACTTCTCCCTTCTGGAAATTGGCGATAAGCTATTTGGCGTTTGTAGTGGATTTGTCTGCAATTGCTATTGGGAAGGACAGGAATACTCTCGGATTGGGCTCTCTTCTCTCTCTCCCGGTGTATCAATATTATTGCCACTTGATATATTTTTCTCCTCAGCCAGCCATCCGCCCGGCTCGAACGCCAATACATTTCCAATACCTTTCTCTGGTATATATTTTATCTCGTAAAATATTTCGACAATATCTTTCCATTCCGTTCCATAAGGGCGGCTTAAGAAGAACCGGACGGCATACATCACGAAAGAAACTTTTTTTTTTTTCTGGGTGGTTGCTGCTGCTGCTGCTGCTGCTTGTGTGCCTGTGCTTTTGCTTGCTGCTAAGCTAGGTAGCTCCCGCCAATTCAAACAGTTCGGCTTCGCACGTTGTTCGAAATCGCCAACCAACGGAAGAGGCATTTTTTCTCTGGTCCGGGTCAGTCAGTCAGCTAGGTCGTCGGTCCGTCTGAAAAGAAGCCGTGGATTGGCTGGACAAGAAAAGAAAGGCAACTGCAGGTGCTTTTTTGGATCTCGTGAGACAGGTTCGAATTCAGGTCTGAGTGAGTCGCAAAAAGCAGCCACGATTTGATAATCACCGAACGAGCTACCTCTTTTTCCACACGCACATGCACATAAAAGTGAGTACTTACATACGGTTACATTGCCGGGCTGGAACAGAAAGAAGTAAGCAGCAGATTAATTATTAAATTGGGATCTTTGAGGCGTGGTTCGAATTCCCGCCGTTGGTGTTGACCCTGGACTGACAGGACGGTTAGCAGTTGAGTAGGCCAGCCAGGCTCTAATTCCTTCCCGCTCTTCTTCCACTTTCCTTTCCCAGTTTTTGGCTGGCATTCATTCAAACGGCACAACACAAGACGACGACACCACTCCAACCTCACACTCAATCTCAACCTCAACTTCGTCTGACCTCACCTTTACCCTCCCATTCCATCTCGAAACCAACTTGCATCGGCCGAACGAGACGAACGAACAGATCCAACCTCGCTCGCCTTGCCAGATAACATCTAACTGTCTCATCTTTCTCTCGATTCCTTTGGACTCGACCTTCCTGGTTCTTTGTGCAGCGACTGCATCCGGCTTCAGAACCCCAGCTTTGAAAGCCTCCACCCGTGATCAAAAACTCGACCCATTCCTTCGTCATACCACCACCATTGTGTCCCTCCGACGACCTCTCCAATCCTTCCTCTCATTCGACTGTCGAGAGTGCTACAGATCTTAAACCCGTTCCCTTTGATCGACCAGCATAACTCGAATCTCGGTAGTTTTCATCATTATCACCAACCACATCATCGTAATCATCATCGCTCAGCTGCTTTCGAAATTACTTGGCTGTCGACAACACCAGCCGCATACACAGTTAGAACGATTATGGATTGCAACTAGTTCGGTATCAATAGCTTGCCTGATTCTGAACCAGCGCTATTTTGAAACGGCAAACTTCTCTCTTCTTCACTTTTCAAATACACACAAATCCAAACATATTTACATCATTACCATCATCACAGTTTCCTTTTATGGTTGGAGGTCGAGAAAACAGACTTGGGTGTGCTAGCACCGACAACTCGTTGTTGGCTCGGGTTGATAAGATTTAGGAATCCTTATCTCTCACACTTCAACAATGATACCAAGTAGTACTGTAAAAGATGGGAAGAAGGTTGAAACTGGGCTGGTGGTTGCCCAGAAGGAGCCGCCAAAACCGGGGGATGTCAGTCCCCCAACAACAACAACAACAACAAAGATGACTAGGAGTATGAGCATGACAATGAAGGCAGAGAAGGACGACCTCAAGGAGGCTGCTAAGGACACATTCAATGTCGTTGTCGATCTCAACCTTGATGGGAATGTGCGCTGGGCCAGTTCATCCTGGCAAGACGTAGTCGGGTAAGCCTAGGAAGTTCGACCTTGGAATTTTGTTGTCATGAACCTGTTTTGCTAACCTTCATTCCTAGCACCTCCTGTGAATCCATCCAAGGAAAATCAATATCAACAATTCTTTACGAAAACACCGATTGTTTCCAGAGGGCTGTTGAAGCCATGAAACAAGATGATAGCAAATCGTATAAGATACGATTTTCGGTGGTTGTCGGACCACTTTCCGCTTTTGCTCAGGACCCCGTCAGGAAGGCCATGGCTGCAGAGAAAGAAGGATTTCGACCGGAGGAGGTTGAGGACCTGAGCATCCTCGAGATGGAGGGACAGGGAATCCTGGTCTTCGATCGAGGCGATGGCCAAGCTAGCCACGTAGGTGTTGGATGTTCCCTTTGATTGACTACTAGCAATACGCCGTGCTGACTCGGACTAGACAATGTGGGTCATAAGACCATGGACTGAGCCTAAAGAAATCACCATTGATCTTCCAGCCCCAATAATAGAGTCGTTAGGCGTCGGTGCTGGAATGCTGGCACAATACCTTAACGCTTTAGCCGAGGACGATCCGGCTGGTCATCCACCACCCCTCCCCGTTCTTTGCCGCATCTGCGAAACCCAGATTCAGCCTTGGTGGTTTGAAAAACACTCCGAGCTTTGTATGCTTGAACATAAAGCTGAGAGCGAAGTGCAATTGGCACAAGAAAACCTGAGTGTCCAGCGAAATGCTATAGTCAAGGTCCTGGATGCTATGGAACGAGCTACGTCTTCCAATAGGTCGTCGGAGCCGGGTAGTGTCGAATACCGCGGGTTTTCAATCAAGCCTCCCTCATCATCTTCGTCTGGAACAAGCTCCCCCGGTGGCCCATCCAGTAGAACAAAGGATGCGACATCGAGCGTTAAGTCTAAGTTTGGAGTCCGTCGCCCACAAGTCAGGATTGTTGAACTGCTGCTCGACCTTTGCGACACTGCCCTTGAGATCAGCACCCCTTCGATTAAGGAATCCTTGGGGACTGGTGAGGCCGGAGAATTCCGAACACAGTCACCGGCATCAGAGCAACGAATAGCACAGGTGATGCAATGGCAGTCACCTTCTACCAACACCCTCGAGCAAGAGCATGGCCTCGCGCTCTTGTGCTCCGACACTGAAAGCTGCTCCAAGGCAAAGGTTGAAGCCGTCCTCCGGCATCGCAATACTATTGAGTACTCTGAGAGGATCCGCTACGAATTCGCTACTCTCGTTCAGGATATTATCGATGAGGCGAGGAGCAAAGCTAGCGCTCTCGAAGACGACCTTGATATGCAATCTATCGAAGGGGATGTCTCCGAAGGCGAAGATATGTCCGAGAGTCAATTGTCAGGTAGTGCCTATCTCGGTGGCCTTTCAAAACGTATCAGCATCGGATCCGACCTTCGTAGAGCCCGGCGGTATTCTTCCCCGAGCTCAAGCCCGTTAGAATGCCTTACTCCCCGTTCCCAAATCAGTATGGGACGGGAAACTAGCCGACGGAGTCGGTTCAGTCTTCACGCTTCAGCAATGTCCTATGAGCTTGAGGGTAACGAAAGCGATGCTAGTGTCAGGTCTTCGATCAGGGGAGACATAACCCGAGTAGACAGCCCTGTTAGTGAATATGGTTCTATCTCTCGATCTGGGACCCGCAGCTCTGTCGAGAGGAAACGTCAGAGCCTAAACCTTCTGCAACACGGCACACGATCCCCTCACCGACAAGTATCTCCTGGAAGGGTCAGTGTTGGCACTGCTTCGCCAATGAAAACAGCAAAACCCCGGCTCTCTGCACTTTTCGATGGTCAATTTCCTACCCCTATTACCTCACCACTCTTGTTCACTGGTGACTTCTCTCCTGCACTCGAGCACGGTCACAGGAGACAATCGTCCGTCGCATCGTCTGACGCTGCTACTAAGCCGCCGCTGTCTCCCAGACTCACTTCTGCTACGCCTGGCGCGCAGAAGGCTGGTACACCATCTATCAAGGACTTCGAGATCATTAAGCCAATTAGCAAAGGCGCCTTCGGGAGCGTTTACTTATCTAAAAAGAAGTCCACTGGAGACTACTACGCTATCAAGGTCCTCAAGAAAGCTGATATGATTGCTAAAAATCAAGTTACTAATGTCCGTGCTGAAAGAGCTATCATGATGGTGCAAGGGGAGAGCGATTTCGTTGCTAAGCTTTTCTGGACTTTTGCTAGCAAGGACTATCTCTACCTTGTTATGGAATATCTTAACGGTGGCGATTGTGCTGCACTGATCAAGGCACTTGGTAACCTATCTGAAGACTGGGCCAAAAAATACATGGCTGAAGTCGTTCTAGGTATCGAGCATTTACACGATCGTGGTATTGTCCATCGTGACCTGAAACCCGATAATCTACTCATCGACCAAAAAGGCCATCTCAAACTTACTGACTTTGGTTTGTCTCGTATGGGTCTTTTGGGTAGACAGAAGCGTGCGCTGCAGGGATCTTCGGAATCCACTCCGGATTTGCTCAAGCATGGACCCTTCGTTCCTAGGTCAAGATCACAGGCATCATCAAGGTCTACGTCTTTTGACTTCAATCCTGGCCAATCCTCACCATCAAATACCCCCGTTATCTCTCCGGAACCAGGATCTCAAATCGTCGGTCCATCATCTTACTTTAGCTTGGGCCGAGAACCTACACGGGAGAACACACTTAGTAGAGAAGCGACGTTGAGTCGAGAAGCAACACTGAGTCGCGAAAATTCCATTCGAGAAAAGGGAAAACTATCTCTTGGTCGTAGCGATAGCGCAGCTGGCGAGGGCTTGGTTCCAATGCTTGGTGGGTTTCCGTTGAATGACCCAGCTAGCTTGTCAATGGCTGCACGGAGGTCTTTCTATCCGATCGACGACGATGCTCAAAGCACGAGCAGTGCGTCTAGCGACGTTAGCAACATCCATCCTTCGTCACTCTCTGCCTTTGCACAAGCACCCCCAACATCATCTCATTCAATGATGCCACCCCAGCTTGCTCTCTTCGACCCGGAAGATAGTAACCGCAAATTTGTTGGTACACCCGATTACCTTGCCCCAGAGACCATCAATGGAACCGGACAAGATGAAATGAGTGATTGGTGGTCTGTCGGTTGTATTCTTTTCGAGTTTCTATACGGTTATCCTCCATTCATGGCTGACGCTCATGAGAAAGTCTTCGACAACATTTTGAACCGAAGGATTGACTGGCCGGGCGATGATGAAGTTGAAATCAGCCCGGAAGCCAAGGACCTCATCAACAAGCTATTGTGCACGGACCAAGAGAAGAGGCTTGGGGCTCGTGGTGCCGACGAAATTAAAAGCCACCCTTTCTTTGCGGATATCAACTGGGAGCAAATTCTTCAAGACGAAGCATCATTCGTTCCTGACCTCAAAGATATCGAAAATACCGAATATTTTGACGCTCGAGGAGCCACTTTGCAGGAATTCTCAGAGGACTTGGAAGACCATACTTCGCCCAGCACCACGCCAAGCAACGACTACTCAGACCGTCCTCATGATGCAGTTCCGAGGGGCCGCCGGGATCAGAGTATTGGCAAGCGCAACCTGATGCCGTTACACATCCCACCGCATGTTCGTGAGAGTGGCGGACGTGGCAGAAGGCTTAGTGAACCCCTTGCAGATAACGACTTTGGGCTGTTTCAATTCAAAAACCTCCCTGTGCTTGATAAAGCAAACAAGGACCTTATCCAAAAGCTTCGATCGGAGGCTCTTAAGAATCAAACGCCTGCATCCGCTACGACTTCGTCTCCATCACAATCTGTTGAGGGAAGTCCAGTGCTTGGAAAGGGTGTTTCGAGAACACTGTCCGCTAGCTCAAGAGGTGGTAAGAGGGCTGTATCGCCAAGCAACTTGCATTCATCCATGACCTCGCCCCCTAGTCGAGGCTCGCAACCGTCGTCACCTCTTCTAGTCTCCTTTTCTGCAAACCACCCACACCGCAAAACTTCGAATGCCTCGACGACTAGTACTAGTAGCTTTGCATTGAATACGGCCCAGATTGACGTTCCCAAGATTTCGACTAAGATCGAGGGGCCGTCACCTATAACGGACTCTGCTAACGCATCGCCGACTCGATTACACAATATCTCACCAATTCGAATCCAAGCGCCCTCAAAGATCTTCGGGAAATCTCCCCAGGCTCCGCTTTCACCTCGTAAGGAACATGGTCTCTCTTCTCAGAATCGTGGTTTTACTCGGGTTCGGTCGCTTACGGTAGGCTCTCAAGACGGCGATCCACCAGCATTCGTCGATAGTCTCAAACACTACAAACGCCATAGCCAGGTCTTTGATATGTCTCCCTCTTCTTCGGATAATGAGGATAGCCGGAGCAGCGCTTTGTTGAGAGTCCAAAGGAGACGTCAAAGCTCTCAAAGAATATCTACGATTAGTACTCAAGATGGACCAGTTGCCCGACCTCTTGACATTCTTGGTATGTGTTTTGCCCCCGAATGAAAAAGATAAACGTATTAACAAAAGGATAGTTTGCGAGGATCATCCTGTATCGCGTATGGTCATGGAGCGCATGCTAGAGAAACTCCAGTGCCGAACTATGTCTATTGAAACTGGCCCAGAGGCTGTACGTTGCGCTATGAGTGAAGTCAAGTGTAAGTGGAACAATAAACCAACGGAAGTAATGGTTTTATAGCTGACAAGGTGTATAGTTGACTTAATATTGACTGAGTACAAGCTTCCGCAAATCAATGGGGATGATCTTGCACGCATGATCAAGACAACCAAGAATGCCAATAACAGCACTCCCATTGTGTGTGTTACGGGATATCTCCGTGACCTGAAAGACCCACATCACTTTGATGACTTGATCGAAAAGCCCGCCACACGACAAAGTTTAACCGAAGTAATGGAACGATTGTGCGCATGGGTCCCTCCACAGACTCCCACTAGCCGCAACTCTCCAATGGTGTTCCCAGTTGATAAGAATAGACCACCCGTCCCGCCACTCCCAATGAAGAACCTTGAAGCCGAACGGCGTCCAAGCTTGGACCGTAACTACACTTCACCTTTGCCGAGAACGGGTAGCCTTCTGTCTACAAAGAGCTCCCTTGACAATACTAAGGCTCAGGCAGCTGATAAGCTTAAGAAGGCCCACAGTGATGACGCAGTCCCACGGGTCCAGAACCGTATGGATACGCTAACTCCTCCTCCATCATCATTGGGTGAAGAGTTCATGATGCAAAAGTTTGAGCTGAATCAGAAATCCACGGAACGAGCACGGTCACAACTTTCCGTCTCATCTCTAGCTTCACCCCCGCCAACCCCGCCTCGCCCTCCAATTCCTGATAAGAGTGGAGATAGAGCCAAGGCCACGAAGTCCACTACATCGTCTCCATTGAAACACCACGATTTTGTCAATACACCTGAGATCAAGAAGCCAACCGCAACCTCCGGCCCTTCAATTGAGGTCAAGATGCCTATTCCAACGTCTATTGCCAAGCCAATTTCTTTAGAAAAACCGGAGAAACCTGTTGAGTCTCAAGTTAAGATCGTTTCTCGACAACCAGTCCCACTGGCTAGTGCATCATCTTCTACGGCTGTTCCAGGGAAGAAGATAGAGGCACCAATTCAACCTAAGGTAGCTGAAGTCTCCAAGAAACCCGAAACTCCGGGCAAGTCTGCAAGTACGAATCAAGCACCCTCTACCACTGCTAGGCCTATGACACCTGTCAAACAGACGGTGCCGATAACCCCCACCAAAGCTACTGTACCAGTTGTCCCTGCTGCTCAACCTGGACCTAGTACACCGACCAAGCCGATGGTAACGGCTATACCTGCCAAGTCAACGGCACCAGTCACGCCTGTCAAGTCAACGGTGTCAGTCACACCCGTCAAATCAGCAGCACTAATTACGCCTGCTAAAGTAACTGAGACCGCTGGTAAATCCGCTCCCGCTGCTAAACCGCCATTGACACCTGTCAAACCAGTGGAGACTACTGTCAAGCCTACAGCCCTCGCTACTCAGCCAGTGACACCGGTTAAAGCAGCAGACCCAGGAAAGAGGGCTACCGAACCTCCAAAGCCCGTCGCGCAGCCAACTTCACCAATTGAGCTCACTTCTAAACTCAAGAAAACTACTAGTGGGAGCTCCGCAACGAGTTCACAATCATCTACGTCGCCGAAGCAAACCCGGTTCCAATCCCCTCCCCGGGTGGCTTCTACGTCACCATCCACCATTCCGCCTGTGCCACCCGTTCCAGCACTGAAAGGGGACATTTTACGTGGCCCAACTGTTGGGCAGCTGGAATCAGAGGCTCTTGTTGGTAAAAAATCAGTAAATTATGCGCCATCGCCTCTGTCGCCAATACCAGCTACGCCGAAGACCCCGGGCTTTCCCGAACCGACAACGCCGAAGGCAGTTTCGAATGCGCCACCAAAATCCCCAGAGGCTGCTACATCAAAGGCCATGACACCCGCTCCTAAATCCTCCCCGCCAAAAAGTAAAGTCGAAGAGCCAGCCCTAAAAACCTCGAAGGCTGTGCTTGAGGCTTCAAGCTCAAAAGCTCCCCCGAAGCTAGTCGAACCCGTCGCGCCAAATTCGACTAAGCCAGCCGCAAAACCAGAGACACCGACAACTATCAAACCTGGGAAGATAGAATTCGGAAGGAAGTCGCCGTCCCCGGAGACCGTCAGCAAACCACGGTCGTTCCGAAGTCTCCTGACGGGGAAAGCTCCAGATACAGTGGATTCCGCCGATGATGAAATGAGCAGCGACCCTAATTCCAAGAAGACCCTAAAATCACCAAAGCCTCTTAAAGAGAAACGCAGTCGCGGCTTTCTCGGTGGGGACTTCAAGAAGAAGTCCGACGATTCGAAGTAGATATTCGCTCGTCATACTTTTACTAGTCGTCCTCGCCCTGATTCCCCGCTTGACCCGAACGCACGGGGTATCAGCCTCCCTAAAACGAAGAGTGTTTCCGTTGATATTCCAAAAGTTTTGGCAAAATCCTTAAAATTTGGACTAATAAGGTTAAAAAAACTGCCCAAAAGTTAACACCACACCACCAACCCTCACCTCTATCGGGCGTGCCATCATATCATTCCCTATAAACTTAGGGAATGTTCCTCCGATGACGTCTTACGTCTAAGAACATCTCTACACCTTCTTCTATTCTTTTTGTTCCTTTCCTTTCTACCCATTTTATAATCCCGGCGATATTTAATGCCTAATGAACGAGACGAAGAAATGATTCCGGCATGTATATTATTCTGGATGGGAAGCGAATGCTTGTGCGACGTCCTGTTGTTTTATCCCATCATATCTGTTTTACCGCCCTCGAGGGAAAAAAAAAAGGATCTGTTATTTTTTTTCAACCATTTTGCAATTGCTTGTTCGTGTGTGCCGACGTGTGTTTACTATTCGCTCGCGCCTGTTCTTCTGTCTGTTTGCTATCGTTCTACAAGCAATGCTGAGCGATACCTACCCTTGTGCGAATTTCCCTTGTTCCGTCATTCCTCCGACAGCTTGGAAGCAGAAGCGAACATGTCTTTGCATGATGTCTTTACATGGCTCCTTTCCCCTGATCTCCCATCACCTTCATACACACTCCTCGATATCAATACCTGATATCCATCTACGACACTATCATCCTCTGTTTCTTTTGTCCACCTGCAATGTATTAGGAGCATGGCGTTCTCGATTTTTCTGTTTTACTTCGTTTTACCTTTTTGGCGCGTATGAGGAGTTATCTCGTCTTCACATCCTTTCTTGCCTTTACATTGAATATCTTGCAGAGAAAGTGTTTCCCGAACTGGTACCGTGATACCCGAAGTCGTCGCCTTTTTTTTTTTTTTTTTTTTACTTTTCCTTTATTTTTTGTGTCAAGCAGAAAGCAAAAAAGAGAGAAAGAAAGAAACTTCGAAAACATCGCTTGAACTTTGCCTTTCCAACCTTTTTTTTTCGTTTTCAAAATCTTTTGTATAGGAAATAGGAAAAAGAGAGAAAAACAACTATATGATACACTGATATCCTTTCTGACAGATATATATACTCTGATTTACTATCTGGTTTGCTTCTAGCTACAGGGTTGCCCCGACGATCTAGTTCCCTCTTTTAATTTCATCTGCTGGAATTATTTTAATCTCTCAGATTCGAGGTATGTAGTTTCTTTCGGTTATTATAGTCTTGCTAGCTGGTACCGACTAGTATTTATTTTCTTTAATCTTGACATTCCTCTTTCAATTCTTGTGCATGGTTGGGGCATATCATTCTATTCATATGTTAATTAGAATAATATTGGACTGAAGATCTAGTAAATATTTTACAGTGTACTAAAAACTTATTGATAATTTTAAGTATAAGCAGCTTTCAAATCCAGGATATCCGAAATCCGAAATTTTCGAGTTTATTAAAAAGCGTGGAGAGAATTAATCTGTCACCAGCAATATTCAGGTGCATGTAAATTAGCTAGGTATCCTTTGACTAGCTACTTAAGAAGTATTTAGTATCCGTCTGTATAGCTTGACCAGTTAGGTTTCTCAGATCTTGCTAGCTTCCTAGCGTGGATCCGGAACGAAATTCCAGAGATCAATTGATATTCCTCGCGTTTCTGCACTGAGGCCTGTGCCTGAATTGGAAGGTTGAAACGCTCGCGCAATTGCCAATCTGCAGCTGCGGGTCAAATTGTGGGGTCCAGATGCGAGCTACGTATCTAGCTACTCAAGCTAGGCCCAGATCACGTTTGCGACTTCGAGGCTCTTTTTTTGTACGTAAAACCAGCGACCTGGCCGCGGTATGTTGCATATTGTATTGGAGGAGCTACGAGCACTGCCTCTTTGGTACCGGAGATAGTAACCGGAATTTTCCGAAATAACAATATTCAAAGCCGCACTGCCTCTAATTGTACCTACTTCAGCGCCCACGTGTCTAGACTCTGAATGTTGATTTGTGAGAAACTCGAAGTCCGCTACTACGACAGCAGTACCTCGTGAAATCCTTTAATCAAAGAAATTGCGACTACAAACGTCAGTACGACGGGTAAAATCCATCGACCACCTCGTAGCCGTACATACCTGTTCGAATTCTGCACATGCGAAGTACTAGAGAACTAATGTTTCTGTGGAGAGATGGCTGGGATATAGGAGAGAAACCAAAAGATGGTTGTTATAGCTGGTAGTATATAAAGGAGGTTCACGAACGCGAATGATGGCTCAGATGATGTTTCAACCATGCATAGACACTATCGGTCTTATTAGAATTAGATGAAATTTAATTGTATGATACTATAGCGCCGTAGCTCACAGTCGTGGCCATGCATCTATTTATCGCCAATACAAGGGGGGTCACAGAGACTATATTCATCGGTGCATTGATCGTACGACAGCTTTCTCCAACGGCTAAGACCCAGGACTACTCAACATGTGCTTCGCTCCCAGGATGGCCAATGCCGAAAGATAATGGAGGCTATTTTGACCGCGCGTCTTGCTGGAATAGGACAAAACCGTGGTTGCAAAATGAAACCAGCAAGGCCCTTCCCAATAAATGTATAAAACTCCTCTTCTGGGATGCTACGACCGAGAATACCACTTTGACTCGCCTGGGTTGTAACGAATTCTGCGGACGAGATCAAGGCTGGTACGTTAACCCAAATGCGCTTGAGCGGGTCCTGACCTGGATTTTCCCAATATTCTTTTTTCTATTCAGCCTCAGTTTACCTGCAATCGGATGGGATAAATTCCTTGCAATAATGCACGCCATGGGAGATCCTATCGACAGTGTTTGGTCTCTATTGGACAAGATCTACGCTTGGGACAAATGTTACGCATTCGCCGAAGAGTTCGTCACGGAAGAGCAGAGCTTTGGAGAGAGTAGTGGTCGACGAGACCGAAAGACTTGAACGAATTAAAGTGATTGCTACAACTTTTGCGGGTATTGAGGAAATAATGGGACACCGTCCTGATTCAGAAAGTATATACTAGGACATAGCTAGTTCGTTAGGCTTGATGAAGACAACTGAATTCGACGAGTGGAGGAGAGCGGCGACTACGTTGGTAGACGATAGGACGAATGACCTCGTCCGGACAGCAGTGGCTATCGCTCTCTTTATCTTTCAGTTTTTCTCCTCGTTGGTATTCGATTCCGATAAAGTCCCCCCAGGAGGCCGTCTGGGCTCAGCTATGCTCCTCTCTTGGCTTATTCCACTGATGCTTATCAGTAACATCATGGAAGGGGTTGCATCACGGCGGACATTCTCAGGACTATTATCCGCTTGGTTGAAAATATACGGCGCAGTCAAGGTCGCATGCCAGATCAAAGGGTTGAGAGTCGTCACTGGGACGACTACTTTGATAAGCTATATTCGACCGGAGCAATCTATATATCTCGTCCGCACAAACTTCAAGTGATGCGGCAAGCCAAGGGAAAAGAGAAGATTGTTAGAATAGCCTTGCCCTTCTTTTCTACACTTGTGGTTATCTTTGGGTTTATTCCTGCCTTCTATATTCATTGGATCGCCGCTGCGAATGGCTTCAGCTGCCGACACTTCTGGATTATCGGCGTTTTCTGCGCATGGATTATCAGTCCCATTTTAACGACTACTTTGCAATCGTTCACGAAATACAGATTCTGGATATGGTTTATCCTGGTTAAGGATACTTTAATAGGATTTGGGAGCATTCTTATGTGTCGCTGTCTGTCGCTGGACTTTTTAATTCATGTTTGTGTTGGAGCTTGTCTCTTTAGCTTGGGAAAGCGGCTGCTTACTTCCCACTCAATACAACACTGATTTACGCTTTGTACGGGAGAACGATATATCGGTATATTATCTCGTTTTTGATGGCCCAGATCTCCTTTGTCGTCGTTGTTATAGTGTTTTTTCGGCGAGGGTTATGGATATGGCGTTATGGTGAGAGACCTAAGCGTACCGTCTGGAACAGGCTTGAAGGAACATGGATTTTGGATTTCTTGAAGATACAACACTAGGGTATATATATCACGAACCCTCATTGATATTTCAATGGAGTATTTGGTTTTTTTTCTTGTCTATTAATATTCAAACTAGGGAAATACTGGTAATGTGGCCATTCAGTATCGGAAAAATACAACAAGCTGTGTGCTGACCAAGTATGGGACTAGACGGTGATCTGTTTAAGCATAGTTATATGTGCCCAGTCTTGAGTTTTAGGTACGCATTGCAGAACTGGCGATAAAAGTTTCAACTTGTCTTGGTAATGGCAATTGATGTACTGCGGTTCCATGGATGATTAATTACAAAACATCTTGCCTCTATTCAAAGTCCCTCCTCTCTCAAACCTATCACAGACCCTCCGAATCACCATTTTCGTTCCTTCCACTTTCTCTCGATCAATACTTTCCAAGGGCACCAGTGCCTCTGTTATCTCAATCCACCCCTTTGCGTTCGTAAGTCTGCTATATTATTACTCCGATTGAACCTAACTAAGTAATAGAAAGCTACATCCGCTGCCACAGTTCCATATCCACACTCAATTCTCTCTAATTCGTCAGATTCTGTATTCCGAGCGATTTCTAAGCATTCCTCGAACTCGCTACTACTTTGTCGAGATCATGATCTGCATGCAATACTGAATATCTGTCACCGTATTAATTTGCTAGGTCTGTATATGTCGAGACTAAGGCCGGTCTCTCGATAGAATCCTATACAGGCTCAAACCGCTCACGTGCTTTGATAGCTTCGTCCAAATCACTTAAATCATTAAAGAGCTTCCACTTTTTCATATACCAGGCACCTAGTTTATATATCCAGTAGGTGTACTTGTCGTCATTTGGTTCGGTTAAGTTGTTCCATAAAGACGATTGCTTTGTTCAAATCGTCTAGATCTTCGATTTTTTTTCATATCTTTCATCCAGCCGAACAACTAAAACTTGCAGCCTTTCGGCGAGTCTCTGATCTCCGTCCTCCGTTAAAAGGACAGATTCTTCCCCATATCGAATGGAAGTTTCTAGATCAGAAAAGGCGGAGCTGATTATATATCTATGTCATATCGCAGAACCTAGGTCTCTAAATCGTTGGGCTCTTTTTTGATGCTCCTCTGGTAATATGAGTAGTGCTTGCTCCGCCCACATTATTCCGGCATCCAGGTCATCGGGATCGTTGAGCAGATTATACCGAGTTACAAGTGCCTCCGCTAGTGTGGCCAGAATGTCGGTACGGTCCGGCGAATATTTGGGTAGATTTTCGAGAGCTTCTTCGGCGATTTGAACCGCATCGATGGTAGGTCTCGGATCCAGACTTTCCTAGATCAAAAATCAAAGACCTTCGGTTTTATTTCGGAGTTCATTGATGTTGACATTTTGCACAAACCGTTCATCCCTTGAAGACGGGTTGGAGGTACCGGGATTTGATAAAAAGGTTCGGATCTCGGCCAGCAGTGTGTGAACTTCTCGGAACTTGTGTGAGTTTTCTTGCTGATTGGAATAGATAACCAGCGGCTAGTAGCTGTTTCATTTCCATAAGATATGCAGTTTCTTCGCCGTAAAATCCTTTCGCTTTGCTAATTAGTTCTCGGAGTAACTTCTCCGCTTCTTCGTGCATACTATGGCAATAAAATTGTCCTTAGCATCTATATTAATACTTAATCAAACAAAATTTAGACATCTCTAAAACGTGCCTAAGATTTCGACTGAAAAATGTTAAAGCAGGCTCACTTCATCATGTCACACCCAAGAAGAGATGCCGCATTTTCGGTTCCGTTGATACCATGCAATTTATAAATACAATTAATGAATTTATGAATGTCGCTGGCTTCCATAATCGGTATATCAGTGAAAGGCACTAGAATCAATCCGATGCAAATATTTTTGAAGATATAACCCCTCTATTTCGAAGAAACCTTAAAGTGGAGTATGCGGAGTCAACATTTTGAGGGGCAAAGTTACGAAATCCTGTTGGATTATTATGTGTTGCGTGTCGTCCAATCGCTCGTTTCCGTTTATGGCCAACGTCACACCAAGCTTCAGAACGATGAGCCTCCCAACGCCTACATGCTACAACCTCCACCGTCTCCGACCTAATCTCTCTTCCTTCTTATCCCGCGTTTACCGATACCACTACCTCCCACCATGGCGCAGGTAGTTGGCCAACAGATCCTTCGGGATCCGGCGTTATTGTACGTCTTCTCGCGCTCAGGCTTACTACTCTAAGGTCAGAATTAACGAATCGTGTCTCAAACACTGTAGCTACTGGATTTTGTTCCCGATTACGATTGTTATGGTATATAATCTATATCCTAATCTCTTTATACGCTGTTACATTGTCTAACTGCTGTCGTGTAGATCTTGACCGGTGTTCTCCGCCATTACGCCACCTTGCTTCTCCAATCTGCCCCTAAACCCCTCGAAGCCAAAGCAATCCGCGAGCAGTACGTCCATATATCATGGCACATATTTCAAACTCATCACCCTAATGACCGATTTTCTACAGGAAAAACTATCTACACGGCATAAACCTCCGCACCAACGCGAATCAAATCCCGCTCTCCTCATTCACCTCCCGTAAAAACTACCTGGTCCAAGCGTTCCAATCTGGCAGTTTTCTAAAGGATCCCGATGCCAAGAATAAGCCCCCAGCGAATCCCATGTCCGATCCTAACGGGATGGATGCGATGATGAATATGATGAAGGGGAATATGATGATGATCGTACCGCAGACGGTGATTATGGGGTGGATTAATGCGTTTTTCAGTGGATTTGTTATCAGTATGCACAATTTCCACTATATAGAGTAGGGAGAGTGTTTGCGGGAAACGAGGCTAATATTTTACGCGTGATAGTGAAACTTCCTTTCCCGTTGACGATTCGGTTCAAATCTATGCTTCAGAGCGGGGTTATGACTAGGGATATGGATGTCAGATGGGTGTCTTCTCTTTCATGGTATTTCTTGTGCTTGTTTGGGTTGAAGTCGGTCTTTACGTTTATTTTGGGGAATGATAATGGTATGTTGATGTCTCTCTATTTGGCTTTTATGGAAGTGGGGCACTAATTTGTGTTTAGCGGCCGATCAAACCATGGCCCAAGTTCAGCAGATGAATCCGCAGGCGAATACTCAGCAGCTCTTTGGGCCTGGCCAAGATCCTGCAAAGATGTATTTGGCAGAGGCGGAGAATTTGGAGGTTATGGTTCAGCATGAGTTTGTATTGGATGGGATTGAGGATCGGATATTGGCGAGAATATGAAGTAGTCAAGCACAGGTTGGAGATTCTCAAGATAGGATTGATGATATCAGAAGCGTTTACAAGTAGTATGCAGTGTGTTCCAGCATGGTTAAGCTACAGATATATAGTTCCCAGCACCGCAGTTTGATTGTTGTTAACGCACTTTAGATTTCAAAAATGCCCGAATTCAGCCAGGAAAAAGACAGAAAAAGGGAACTGGGACGTTTTTGAGACTCGAAATGACGTGCTGCATGCACATCCAAGCTACCATAGAGTGTATGATAGTTGTTATTAAGATCGTGTCAAAGCCTATTTGGTAACAGTCGTTACCGACTAGGCCATCCCAGTCCTGCCTTGAAGAAGCACACCAGCAAATGTAAGCCCCTCTAGAAATTACACCACACCAAAATATCATTTTAATGATGTACTGGCATCGAGAATAATGATGTCCATGACGCAAAAGATAGTAAGTAGTATAGAATAAGACTGCTTTTGATTCCATCAAAATGATAATATTATGAATACTAGTAGTATCTTTGCACTTCTCCTGCGAAAACCAAGTGCTATATGATAATCACACCTTCTTTCCCTTCCTCCTAACGCTTCCCTTCCCACTACCCACCTCAACGCCCGTCATCTCTTCCTGAACTTTCCTTCCGCTGGCCGTCACAACGCTGCTATCCAGCTCCTTAGGTACATCTTCGTTCTCCAAAATCCAAGGTACCGAAGCACCCAACCAGCTCTCAAAAGGCTTCTTCACAAAGAACCCCTTGTCATCAATCCAATCCATAAACGGACCCTCAACATCTCTATTTCTCACAATATTCTTCCCATCAACCACTTGGGTTTGCAAAATCTTCAACCTATAAGTCGGATCATGCTTCGTAACCTTCGAGCTGATAGTTAAAGATACCGGTGCAGTTTTATGTTTTCCCACGTAGATTGTCGAGGATTCGAAAAAGTAGAGCCATATTGTCAGAGCGGTATTGAGGGTGAAGTAAGCGATGCAAGCGTATAAAGTAAAGGTTTTGGTCTTTTCGAAGCCTTGGGTATAGTCTAGGTAGAAGGTTGCGCCGGCGATAAGGCACGCGGCGGTGGAGATGGATAGACGGACATCGGTGAGGGTGTGCGATTGGGCGAATGATTTGGTTTTTAGGTACTATAACTTCGATATTAGTCTTGTATAATGGTTACAAATGTGATTGTGGGATACACACGGCCGCGACAGCATCGTCAGATGTGTTCTTGAGGTCTGAAGTAGGATAGGGTGTCAGCGGCTGCTCGTGCCGAGAAGTCTTGGGATTGAAATGGGAAACCTACCGGGTAGAGAGTAAGGGCAGATCTTAGTGGGTTCCGCCATCTTGTATGCTTACGAAGCTATCTCTTGCCTTCTGGTGTGAACTTGAGTGGATAGGAGCGGTGTCGTGAGAAAATTGGTGATATCGAGCCCGTCCTTTGAGCTAGCGCGAGGGAAGCTGCGTGGTGACCAGTTGTGGACAGGTGTTAACCACCGCAACACATTCACAGGGGTATCTCGTGCGAAATGCAACAAAGTGTTGGCGATAAATTCGCGAACGATATCCCGCAGAATTCTTATTGTTTTATATGTTATAGGAACCGTCAAACGTTCTACAGACGATATGAAAAATGGAGTTTTCTAAATAAGAGAAAATACAGTGTTGCAGTTTGCTCGGTCAGAATTTTCAGTCTAAAGTTGGAATTTTGATCCTCCAGATCTTATCGAGAGATCGATTACCTAGGTAATTAACGAGTAAGGCGAAATCATCAGTGGTTCCGAATTCATAAAAAATCGAATTAACCAAATCCCTTTATTTACTAGAAAGAGAACCAAAACGTTCCAAGAAGGTGAATGGGAATATATATACACCTTTAGCTCCTCTTTTTCTTGGAACCGTACCCCATGAACTCTGGTGCAACTAGCAGGGCCCCGACGACTGAAACAACAAACATTGGAGTAAATGCATTCTGTAAATCTCCAGGATGGTAGAATAGCCAGAGGCCGATAAATATCGTTGATAAGACTGCAATGACTAGCCCGGCCATCAGAAATTTCCCCATAGACAAACCCTCCTCGGCGTAGAGACCCCATGCTTCATCCGGAGGATTAGGGTTGTTAACTATCCGTTTAGGAATGAACCTGAGAAGTTTCTCAATTGAGTCGGCACAACCAGGATTATTATAGAAGTACAGCAGAATTTCAGGAGCTATAGGGGGCTTGAAGGGTAAAGAGTCTGGTACGTATCCCACTGGGTAATCAATTTCATACTCCTGGTGGCCTCGTTTTGGAAGCTGATCGGTTTCAGAGCAACTGACGTGGATTTTATAAAATGGTTGAAACTAAATCATCAGTTAGCTGCAAGTGTTCTTTAACTGACCTAGAGCTCCCTTAGATGAATTTGTCATGAGGAATGTGTCATCCAAACCTACTTTTACAAATCTGAACCTCGCAATTTCTCGAAAAGATATCCACCCGAAACTTCCTCGTAGAGATTTATAAGCTCGTTTCATAAGTCGGAAGAATTGTTTGTCGTGGGAGTTCATCACGTTAATCGGCCCGTATACAGCTTGTTTGTCAACCAGACGCCGACAGCACAGGAAAACATCCCGAGGAGCAGCGGGCGGTGGCTGCGGTATAGGACAATGTATCCCAACAATCGATCTTGTTATCTTATAAGTCGATCGAAGTGACTCTTTAACTATATTAAGAATCCCTCCCAGGAAGTTTACGGCCGTAATACCGAATGGCCGAAGGTCAAAAACTCCAAATTTGCGGGGGCTTCCGGTACTATCAATTGGCTCCGGCGCACTAGTTTGAAGTATTTCGCTAGCTTTTGGTAAATTAGTGTGCGTATTGTGTTAGACTACTTTCCATGAAGATTTAACATTGAAAATACATACACATATAGAAGTAGCGTGAGAACCAGTCAGAAGTGCCTTTACTAGCTCGGGGCTAGAGAAGCCACCACGATATGGATTCTGGTATGGCATGAGTGAAACTCCGACCGCAACTCTATTAGCAAGATCTCATCGGTACCGCACGTCAGTCTTGTGTCCTAAAGCTTTTATAGTACCATAGTTTAAGGGCTTCAAGAATTATCGGATTATAATCGATCAGAAGAGAGGGTCAGACTCACACATCTACAACGAAGTAAGACTGAACCAGGCTTACATGGCTTGACTGGATAAAGCCAACTTGTCCAAATTATCTCTAAAGGAGAGTATTCTTCTAACCACAGATAGAATCTGTTGAGGGGACTTTCTTGCTCCAGTAACGAGACTGCCTCCCATCTTTTTTTGTGGCCGGTCCCTCCATCAAGGGCCCGAAGATGGTAAAGAACTTTAAAGTTCTGGTATATTGAAAAACCTTCGGGAGTAGAAAACTCAAGCATGCAGATTAGTTTGAGCTGGTTCATATTACTGTTTTTGACGTATTGCAGCATATGTATGCAAGTTAGATCGCTCGGGCGGAATGAATTAGATTCCGGATACGCATCGCTACTAATTTTAGATTCTGGATATGCATCGACAACACTCTACCATGGTGTAAATATTGGTTTAACTGCCGGTACTGATATCGGTATAGATATCGGCACTTTGAAAATATTCGGTTTCCCACTGAAAGATATTTCCCGATTCCAGTCGAGCGGCTCAAAATCTGAAGCCTCTGCATACGATCTCGAAAATAAAATTTTAATAAGCCGGTCTCTAACTTCGTACCTTGATGAGCTGACCTACATTTGTAAAGCGTAGTGAATTCATGGTCAACGCTAGCTAACACATGGAGAAGAAAACTCAGAACACCAAAATGTGGTATTCTCACCGGAAACCTACATATGAAAGATACCCCCCATCGACGCCATACGCGTTGGCCTTTAACATCCAGAGAAGGATCACGCTATGAGGATCCCTATGATCATGCCCCCAATCCTTTTCAGCGGGTCGCTCTAGGCTGGACCGCTTCGAATTCATGGAGCCGGTGGTTCGATTCCGTCCGGGTACCAATCGCAGGAGAGTCCTCGATTCAAGCTTCTCCCCTAAGTCGTTTAATCTTTCCAGGACATCACAAGCGAATTCCTCAGAAAAAAACCTCGATAAGTTAATTTAGGAAGGTTTCTCCTGAGATAATCGACAACTCCTGCCGTGTGTATGATTACTACAGCGGCATGTTGGTTTGCACATGGGTTCTCAGGGTTTTCTTTGAGGCTAGGGTTTTTTGGACTCGTAGTCCAGCTGTGGTCCGAGCCTAGGCCTTCTTCCTTCCCCAACCCCCTCGAGAGGATAGTTTCTGTAGGACCCCACAAAAACTTGAAGTCCCTCTTCCTTCTGTGGTAACTAGGTACGAGACCAGGAAAGACTGATAGTAGTTTTTTTGTTGTCGGCCAGTCCTGAAGATCTCGCGTACGTCGCAGCCGGTATCGCGGGTAGCGATTTTAGAAAGTACCATTACTAATTGGTAGAGATTTTCGAAAAAGTTCGAATCCTCTGGATAGGCCGCCGTGTGAGAGTCGCGGGCAAGCCTCCATAGAAAATATGACAAGGCAACCATTTCTAATAGTATATTTTCATTGTCAACGCTTTTAAATCGGTGGCAACCTAGAATTATACGGGCTATTAAGTATCTGATGCGCCTGAACCAAGTATATGCTTCTTTAGTAAAAAAAGAATCTGAGCGATTGATTGCATGTTCCTCGAGGTCAAATGTTTTTGACGAAACGTCTGCCATTCCCTTTAGAAAATTTCCGACTCTGTATTCGATGCAATCTTGAATACAGTCGATCTCGAAGGCTGGACATGGTTCGGAGATGAAATGGCTGTAAAAGTAAAGGCCTATCAATTGCTCGATATCAAAGTTATCAAGGTCTTGTAAAGCCCAAAAAAATATATGGTTCCGTATATACGGGGGAGATCTAGATTGTTAACGATATCCGCAGGCAGTAAATATTGCGCTATCTCGGTATCTAATTCGGGCGGTATCGCGTTGAAGCCTGAAAAAGCGCGGTGGCCCTCTCCGACGGAGTTTGCGTCCATGCTATAGATTATATCAAGCAATGTGTGACTATATATACAATGTCAAAAGGTTTGGAGAAGATCTGATATTGATAGCCGATGTAATAGAAAGTAGTCCGTCCCCCAAAAGCGCTAGTGATGAGGGGGAAGAATTAAAAGGTGACGAGTTAACAAAGTGGGGCGCCTGGATATGTGGCCACACGCAGTATTTAACAGCCTTATACTTAGCCAAGTCCTATTGCGGTTTAGTAACTGGTTGTAATAGGTGGGGGTGTCCTCAAATATCACAGCCCTACTTTATTAATCTCAAAGATGCAGTTGTGTTGACAGGAGTGTAATACAACATCCGACGACGTTTTGGAAATGTAACTCGACGACATGAACAGGACTTATAATCAGAGGACTTGTTAGCCTACAGCCAATGTCGCATTCATTCTCAGCCTCTTGTTTATTACTTTGTCTAGCTACAATAGTAACAATGCAATGAAGCCGGTTGACCATTAAACAATATCCCAAAACGCCAAGAACTTCAAAATCAACGTATCGAGTGCACGTGCATGTCAGCCGTGGTATTAAGGTACAATAGCTAGGCATAAACCCAAATTATTTCTGCTTACCACCTGATAGAGCAAACTAGCGACGTGATACCAGTAGGCAATAATCTTTTACGCCGTAGCACCAAAAAACACATGCTCAACCTCCTCCAAGGGGACTTTAATCCACTCCCCATCGTCATCCTCCTTTCTAACCCTCTCTTTCTCACCTCCCAACCAACGTTCCAGCTCTGGATTCGCCTTACATTCATCCCCATACCTCCCCTTCAATGCCTTAAGTGTAACCAGTACCTTCACCTCGCTGTCCAAATCCCCATCTCCTTCTCCATTCTTCCTCTCCACCAGATGACTCTGTAAAACGTCACACCACCCACTCAAATCATCCTTCAACTTGATAACATTCTGCGAACCAGACTTACCCCCAGATTTAACATCCATCTCCCTCATCTCCATATCCAAAAACTCGTCTTGAAGGAACGCAGCGATCTTACCCCGGAGCGGTAAGTCGTTTGTCGTAGCATATACTTTCTCCAAAATCCCAAGACCGTTAAGAGCAACAAAATCTTGTTTTCCGTTATGAATCCTGACAGTTCTGGAGATGGCGAACATTAATCTTCGGTTTAAGATCACATCTTGGTTTTTAAGCAAAGAGGTTAGAAGTGGGTGTAACACCACATCCTTAGTTGCAGTTCCGAAGAGTTTCCTGACGCGGGAGAGAGCCACAGCGTTATTCTGTAGTGAGTTTCCAAGGGTTATAGCCGCTGAAGAACGGATTGATGGCGTATATTCCGAAGAAGAGATTATATTAAGTAATTTTTGTAAAGACATCTCAATGAGTTTGACGCCGTATTCTGGTTCGTGTGATAATTCTGATAGTTTTCGAAGTGCTTCGATGAGAGATGATGTCTGGGGTGCGGATTCTTTAAGTACTGCAACCGCATTATTGAATGTTTCCCAGTCGGAGTTTGAAAGATGAGGGTTCGGTTTGTAATTCTCTGGTTCTGGTGGGATATGTTGAACTGGTGGCGTAGATTCGGTTTCGTTAGAACCCAATCCAGCGTTTATAACGGAGCCCTGGTCGATATCTTGGTCCGGAACCACGACGAGGTCGGAGAACTCCATCCCAGCTTGTAATTCCGCCTTTTTATCCTTTTCAACATAGACGGCCGTTCCTTCGTTTTCATTCGGATCAATGATTTTTGCTTCTCGTCCGCCGGTACCGATGTTCAGTCGCACGTGGAGGCCAGGTGGGATTACCTGATCTGCCTCGACAGGGAGGAAAGTGGTCGTCGGGACGAAGACCTTCGGGTAACATTCTTTACCTGGATGGCAGATTAATTCTACGGGGGTTGGGGCAGCGTCTGCTTCTGTGCCGTCGCCGTCATTGCCGTTTGAAGGTACGGCAAAGGCGGAGTTGAAGAGAAGACAGAGGATCCAGATCGCGAGGAGAGTGATGCGGTTGAGGGATTGCATCTTTCAGGATTGGAGATCTAATATATCTTATAAGGGGATCATGGGATTATTATTGGAGGGGTAGGAAGCTTGGGGGTTGAATTATGGTTTTCTAGCTTTTGAGCTGGCCAGCTAGAACGGATATATAAGCTATTTATAACACGCTTTTGTAATTAAGGGCAACGTGGAAGTTATCGATAAAATTGAGATTTTGAGTCACTCAAGCCATAGTCATCGATGAATGAGGAAGTGGCCAGGTTTCATGAAGCATCTAGTTAGATGGAGGAGGAGGCTCTTCTGTGGGGCGAGGTTGTGGCAAGCTAAGTTAAGTGGGATGGAAGTGGCCACAGTTTTGGTTGTTGGCGTTGTTGGCCCTTGCCGCATTGCCGCATCCGTCTTCTCACTTTGATACTTACCGAAACATTTCATCGTATAATATAGGTAATATATCATGCGTCCACATAACATCTAGCCAGGCACTTTAGTCTGGTCGAGAGAATGCTCAAAAATCGCAGGCAATCCCCATCACAGATATCTGAAATGGTGTAAAAATGTGTATTTTTGCGTTGTATTGTAGGCGGGACCCGCTATGAGTTGCCGTATGTCGTCTAGGTCGAAGCCACATCGCTAAGAAGCTCGAACTCGAGTTAACTTCCAGTCATTTCATTAAGTATTAATATTACGTATTACCCGGCAGATTCTCGCACTATTTGGTCAAGCAATTGTGGTTCCTGAAAGAGGAGGAATAAAAAGGGTCCAAGGCTGCTGCCCTGATGCGCCTTTAATTCCTTCTCTAACTTCGAAATCTAGAACCATGGATTAATTCGATCCTCAACATCAACTTTCCGTTTGCAATGTGTCTTAGCTTTTATACACATCTCATCTTCTAGAATTCTGCGCTTAGAGATAGATATTCGCCCAGTTGTATTTCTTTTTTATCTATTATACTAATCGATATCTGCTGCGACTGGATTGGTAGAGATCGCATAATATTTCTACTCTTATCCCAGAAATCTGACATCTGGCTGTTCTTCCATGTAACACACTATTTCCTCTAATGTCAAATGCTTCACCAATCCCGGCCACAGCTTACTCTCATCATCCTATAGCGCCCATTCCTATCGACAACGCCCTCGTCATATCATATCACCTCATCCCATTCCCAGTTTTTCGATAACTGGCCATCAGAAATTCCCGATTCAACCTTCGTTCCCTTTTTTCCAATTCCTGTGTGTGAGGGCGTTCTCGAAGGTTTTCCCGCTCAAACCACGTTTCCCAACCAAAACCATTAAAGTCTAAAAAAAGAAGAAAAGAGAAGAGCCATGCGCCGTAGCGCCAGGATCGCCAGCAGCTCGCTCAAGAACGAATCTTCGTATACGGATTCCGAATCCGAGACTCTTCAGCGAAGCAACAGCACTCGCGACGGAACTCCCAAAACACCGAAAACACCCGCCAGAACAACCACACGGGCAAGACGGTCTGTCTCCCCGCGCAAAAAGGAGGCTGCTGTTGCGGGAATTACGGTAATTCCACCGGTTGAAGTCAAGAAGGAGGAAGAAGTCAACACGTTCGCAACAACAACCGGGGCCGATCTCGGTAACGGAGCTGTGGTCGCCGCCGCCGCCGCGTCGTCAAACAAAGGTATGCATTATTCGGGAGAATCGGTACCGAACGGGGAAACTCGAAAGTCTGTGGATTCCGAGACAGAATTTCTGAAGAAATCCGAGGAGGGGAGGAGTAGTTACGAACAAAATGGCCGTGCCAGCTCCGACGGTAATGGCAGCATCGACGAAGCCAAATCGGTAGCCTCTGGTGTGCTACAGGCCACAGTGCCGGAATGGTTCGGTCTAGCGATGATGATCAGCTTGATCTTCGGAGGCTGCTGCTCGAACGTCTTCGCTCTAGAAGCAATTATCAAGGAAACGCCGGACTCGGGTCACCTCATTACCTTTGCACAATTCCTGCTGGTATCGATTGAAGGATTTATCGCACATTTCGACTGGAATTCGCCGACATTGCTGGCCAAGAACCAAATCCCAATTCGACGATGGCTCGGTGTTATCGTCATCTTCTTCTCGGTCAGTGTGCTGAATAACTGGGCATTCGAATACAACATCAGCGTCCCGATCCATATCATCCTCAGAAGCGGAGGCAGCATCACCACGATGTTAATCGGCGCCTGCCTAGGCAAGAGATTCAGCAAAGTCCAGATTCTATCCGTACTTATCCTCACCGGCGGCATCATCCTCTCCGCCATGAGCAATGCCAAATCAATGGTAATAAATAACCTCTCTTTCTCCAACCAACCCTCACCCTCCAATTTCTAACACAACTCTCTCTGTATAGGGCGAATCCGAACAATCGCTCCCCCGTTTCCTTACCGGACTCTCAATCCTCTTCGTTTCCCAAATCCTCGCAGCCTTGATGGGCGTCTACATCGAAAACACCTACGCAAAATACGGCTCCAACTGGCGCGAAGGTCTCTTCTACACCCACGCCCTCTCCCTTCCACTCTTCATCCCATTCGCCCAAAGTATCAAACTCCAATTCTACAGACTGTACTCCTCAGAACCCCTCCCACTCCCAGAACTCCTCCCATTCTTCTTTCCGGATAACCTCAAACAGATCCAAATCCCAAAACAGCTGTTTTATTTGGGTGTTAATGCCGTGACGCAGTATGTCTGTGTCAGAGGTGTTAACTTCCTTGCGGGAATGGCGACGGCATTGACGGTTACTATTGTTCTGAATATTAGGAAACTTGTTAGTTTGTTGTTGAGTATTTGGTTCTTTGGGAATCAATTGGGCAGTGGGGTTATTGCAGGTGCGACTGTGGTATTTTTGGGAGCATTTGTGTATGGATTGGAGGGTCAGAGGCAGGGAAGAATGAGAAGGGAGGCTGCGGCGAGAAGGGAGGCGGAGAGGGCGATTGAGAGGAAGGAGTATACGAATTAGGTTACCCGGCGGGGTAGGGTGTTTATAGGACTGTAAATTGGTGACTTTTTGTACATAGTAGAATACTTTTGGCATGGCGTTTAGAAGGCTTGTATTTTTGTGAAGTGCCAGTTTTTGGTCCTCGTTTTCTTTGGTGGTTTAATGATTTTATGAAAGATAGATCGACGATAGGACCGATTGCAATAGAATAATGTACCCTATCGCACCTGATGCTAATGGATCCAAATAGCTCAGTTTAATCTGCTATCCTTCCATAGTCTCGAGACCAGGGACAGGGAGGGGCAGGACCTTTCCGGGCTCTCGGGGTACCTGGGCACTAAGTAGTTATCACAGAAATCACACTGCAGCGATACCATTAACCATATCAATTCTACCGTGCAGCAGCAATGCCCCTCCACATTCACATTACTTTTCGAACATAACTATAACCCTACAAGCCCCAACCCCGGAGTCAGTCGAGCCAAAGAGGTCTCCAGAACGCTTCTTGGACCGCCGAATCAATCGCCCAATCACAAATCCGCAACGGTTTCATGGTGTAGTTGGTTATCACGCGACCTTAACAATCTCAATCTTGAGATTTGATCGGTCGAGGTCTTGAGTTCGATCCTCAATGAAATCAGCAAATTCATCCTTTTGCCAGCGGGAGCCAAGTTTTTTTTTTCGTTGGTCGATTTTTTGGGATACAGACTGGGTTAATCCTGGTATCGTCGCTAACCAAATCGATCTTTCGAATTCGCTCGCTAAGGGACGAGACAATTGCATGCACAAGTTAGCAAAACGGCTGAACAAATGTCGATATCTACATGCTATAGTCATCTAGGTAACCACGTTTACAGGTTACACAGGATGAAACGAAATCAGTATTAACAAACCAAACCTGCACCCCATCAACCTGTTTGGAGATTTGAGGCATTTAAACTTCTGTCGCGATGTTGGCCGGCTATATACGTATGCATACGTATACCGTGCACAATCTTATATAACGCCTGCCTTAAAGTCAACCAGTACGGCACATAAATTTATAAAGGTACTAGCCAAAGGAGTTTATAACATACACAGCTACTCAGGCACAGTAATGAGTTGATGAGCACTATTTTGAATTCATTGCTACATTCCCATAGGTTAAGCATCAGTATTCACATCCAGGTATTGATATCCAAACGGCACAACGGATGCTAGACGTTCCGACATTAGCTTGTCTACAAACGACTTGGCTGCGGTTGGACTGTGTTTTACAACACCACTGCAGCCAAAATCCAACAACTATATGTTTCATTTCGCACTTAAGCACCTGCAAGCTGCACAGCCTAAGATGTTAATTTTGTAGCCAACCCGCAATTCCCTTGAACTAAGGATTAACGGTTGCACCGTTCGTGTTTCGTAAAATACTGAAGCTGAGGTACACGGGTAAGCTTGACCGGTTTGTTAGCGTGCAGGTGGCTGAGTTTAGGAATCAACTTGATTGTTGGATTTCTGCCGTCGAAAGAGGTCTATACGCACATGTGGTATTTGCAAGGCTACAAATAGAACAGTTGATAACTCTTGTATTCGCTGGGAGATGCATGTTAGAAGATACTGGATGGCACGGTTATACGATTTCCCCCGCGTGATGAACTAGCTGCGAGGTTATACGCACCTACCGATAGATATATTAACCCCCCCACGGAAGTCTCGCATGGACGCTTGAGTTTTCGAATACTCGTTTCTAGCTGTTGTCGAAATATTGTTTACCTCCTCTTCATTCTATTCGGAGCTTAATGCTTTACCGATAATTTATGGGGGTTTCAGAAGCTTTAAAATCCAACATTAAGGGTCGCAATATCAATTCTAAACGTTTTACAATTGGCCCTCAATAACAATCCTCCGAGCTGGCCCTCGATATTCATTCTCTATTTTATTATCCTTCGATTGCAAGATTAACTTTATACTCTTCAATTTCATACTTTAAGCCTGCAGTCGGTCACTTAAGACCTATATGTACTCCTAAATAAAGATGAAATTCTTCATCATCGCCCTCGCACTCCTTGATTACGTTTCCGTCACCACCGCCAAAGGATGGCCATATGGTGATAAATCGGATTCGTTTATAGCGACATTCAACTGCGACTGGCGTCTCCGAAAGGAACGTAGAAATCAATTTCCCCCAAACATTATGGGAGACGCTAATGAGCCACCTGGCGTCAGCGCGGATGCTCCGGCGGGGGATCCTAGCTACGGAGACATCGCATTTACAGGTCCCGAATGCAAACTTGGGATTTGGACAAGGGGTGTTAATAATCAACTGGGTCCTTGGGACAAAAAAACTACGAATGTCTTGAAAGGGCAGTGGGGGGCACCGCCCGCCGAGTACACTGCCTGTTACCCATTCGGTATTAAGAAACCTGGTGCCTGCATGAACCTTGGGTTTCCTGATGCGGCTTCGTCGTTCGTCGTTACCGGATACTGCGAATGCGAGTTTTTTGACCAGTTCAACTGCGAGGGAGGGTTGTTCAAGGCTTTTAATCGCGCCGACGCTTCATTAAAGACCAATGGGCCCGATAACGACAGGATCAATAGTGTTAGATGTGTCGAATCAAAGCAGTTAGATAGATGGCAAGGCGGACAAGTGAAGTTCTACGCTGCGGGGAAACATGGTCGCGATATGGTTATTGACGAAATCTTACCTACAATGCCGGAGTGGAACGCACTGGGTGGGTTCTCGGGGTGTAGGGTCATGCCGCCGGAAGTTGAAGCGGCAGGTGGCGTTCATAAGGTCAAGATCAATGGTGTTTCGTGTATGTTTTTTGATAATTGGGGGTGCAAACATCCGGCTATGTTTTGGGAAGGGTCTATGGGAATGGTGGAGAGAAGTAGTGGGCTCGACGGTAAAGTTAGGAGCTACAGGTGTTTTGCTCCTTGGGGAATTGGTTATCATAGGAGAGACGATGGAAGGTTGCCCGAGCCAAACTAGCCGAAGTTGTTCTCGTGCCCAGACACACTAAAGTGACAGCTGAAGTCTACATTCTAGCTGCAAGGTCAGGGATGTTTTTTCATCTTCATCTTCATGATTCGGAGGGTCGTATATTTGTCTTACGGTTTTCCTCTGCAGAACGGATGCTTACACACCAGGACGTCTAAAGAGGTGGTTAATAAATTTACAATATCAGTTCGGTTTTATTAGCTCGGGACGTTTTGTAAATAAACGACTTATGCACCCGCTCAGATTCCGTATCCTTCTTTTGTATCACGTGATAGAAAGAAGAGCAAATAAATGTACTTCGTACGATTCCTAGATCTGGAAGCGGTTTGCAAGCGGCTGGCTTATATAAACTCCCATTTCAATTTCCACATGCGTCGTGGAACATACGGAATAAAAATGTATCTATACTTATAACCGTTTAACCGCCAAGCCACCACGATTAAAATTGGTGAACTATGTTACGGCTATGGCATTCCGGCAGCACTGCTCCCTACCAATTCTACCTATTTAGGAATCATACCGAAGATCGTAAAAATCCAAGTAACGATGGTGGGTCTAGGGTTCGCAGGGGCGATCCCCGGTTTGCCCCCGTTCTTCATCCCACCTGGCCCGTTCTTCCATCCATTGATGCCACCTCCGGGGAGAATGTGAAGGGCGTTAACAATTTCGCGGGCGGGGTTGGGGTGGGGTTGTGCTCCGATCGTCTTGGTACGTTCGAGCAAAGGCAAGACATCCAACAGGTCCTGCCTCTGCGCACAGTCTATGACGCTGAGTTTCTTGACGTGTTCCTCCAAAGCTCGAGCGAGATTCTCGGATTCGCTGGTAGACCCAGATGATTGGGAGAGCTCTTGAACGAGGATATGCAGCAGCTGAAGGAGAGGTAGGATTTGCACGTCTGCTAGCTCTCCAGAGGAGATAGTGCCAGTATCAGCATCAGCTTTGATGAGCTGGCTGACATAATCCTCAGCGATTTGCGAGATAATGGCGATGATCACTGGGATGAGTGTCCATGGTTCGGGTTCGGATTCGCCATCTAGAGAACTGGTGAGGCCCTCCTTGAGGGGGCCTTCAACGTCAGGTCGAAGGAGTACACTAGAGAGGTGCTCGTAGTTATCAGTGGACATCGTGAATTAGGTAGATATAATATTCAATCGAGTTTAGTCTCGCGACTCGAACAGGTTAAACGTTGTTTCAACGGGCCGCAACCAACAGACCATAGACGGATGGACTGGGAAGTGTCTAGCTAGGGTGGGAAACGAGAAATTATGGCTGGTAGTTGTCGCCAAGAGATTGCCATCAGGCGATCCTTGCATAATATTCGAATCATAATCCCCATTGCATTGCATTGCACAGAAGCTCGATATATAAGTAGCTTATCATATATTCTCCCCCATTCGTCATTCCCATACCGTTATTCCATCTGTTGTGGTATAGTAATGTTGGTTTCAGTAGTAAGTAACTGAGTTGACCGCCACTTTTCAGGTCTTGGAACGGTAGGAAGTTCCGCGAGGCTGACCTCGACAAATTTTATGGACAGAAAGCGATTGGCCCGCCCGACTAAAACCCCAATAGACATCAACAGATTCAGAGCTTGGTGGTTCGCCTGGTGGCAAATGAGTCTATTCCACATTTACATACATGCCACTTTATATGTACATGCGAGGCTGAGAGGAATTTCACAGACTGACCTGTTTTTTTGGCAGAGCTGGAACATAGATATCTCAACAGCTTCTCCGATTCGTGCAGCGTATGGATGCAGAATATATAAATCGCTTGACGCAATGCATTATTAGATCTCCCGTCTTGCCGTCTCGAGCTCCAGACCCATACGCCATAAACCAGATCTAGCAACATGACCCCCACGTTTTTGTGTTGCAAGGCCAGGGCATGTTACACAAACGTTAACGAAAGATCCCAAACGGGAGGGAGTAGCAGGCTCACGTCGTACAGACATATGAATTCAAGCACAAGCATAATCCCGATCGATCCCGTCTTCTTGTTCCCACCACATATCGCTTCGTATTCGCTTCCATGCGTATAGACGTCTACATCATCACAAGCTTGACAGTTCAACGGCTTAACTTGGCTATCGACCAGCTTATACCCGTGACATCATTCGACATATCCACAATTCAAGCCCGCTCCTGCACCGAAGCGAGGATCTTACTCTCCTCGGAAGTAAAAGCGAGAAAAGCAAGAGCTTCCCACAGGCCTATCGTCAATTTTTTCCTTTTCAATAGGAACCAAAACACCTTATCACACGGTAAGCGAACGTAGCTGTCTTCGTCTACCGTCTACGCAAAATGCCAGCTGACCATATTTCAAATAGGAATGCGCCCAAAATTTTACAATTAAATGGCATAATACGAATCCAAAGCCACAAGGGTTTTGGGGAGTTTTGACAAGTCATCGTCTTTCGCACCAGCCCATGGGAGTTGCAGGAAACCCCGCCGGTTAATGGAACCCAAGTGGTCGCCAGAAACGATCTCTTAGGTCTAGGTCTTAGACAAGCTTTACCTCTAATAGCGATGATCATTCAGAGTTTGCATGGACGACGCGTAGGTGAAAGGGAAAAAACGCTGGTGATATAGACATGACTGGGATCCTTGGGTGGTTTTACGCTACCAGAATTCTTACCTCCTTCCTCCGTCTGATAAAGAAAGCGGACGGGCTCGGCTAATCCGAGGCGTTTGGCAAATCCAATTTATGGCGAACGTCGCGGGGCGCCGGTTGGAGGAGGAGATTTTGGATCTGAGTTGATTGGGGAGTATTTTGGCTGGCTTTACCCATTAAGGCCGGCCTTCGTTCTCAAAAACGAAAGACCATTGATGCCAACATACAAACTTTTGGACGGCATGTACGGCTTACGAAGTCAGTCAAAAGAAAGAAAAAAGAAGGGAAAAATCCCAAAAAGTCCAAAGAAGACTAAAGCGAGCCTAACAGGCATGGTGTTTTAACTTATTTTGAAAACGAACTGAACCACCAATGCAAGGTCTCGCAGGTGTGATATCGTTGACCGAAGGAGAGTTGCGGCATAAAAAACGTTTAGGTACTTGTATATGGTACCTGTCGATACCCGAAGCAAATATATCCTCGCGTAATCGGAGGCAAGGGATTCAATTCTATCCCAAGACCGTAAAGTTAGTACCTAAAAAGCCATGAAAACCCTTTTTTAAGAGACTGGGTTTCGAATTGAGTGTTTTAGAGCATTGGATTTGCTGCCAATTAAAGAGAATCGGCGTTTGTTGGCAATGCACGCCAGTTGTTTGGGCAGTGAGAGGAAGAAGGAACCTCAAAAAGCCACCGCTTGAGAGAAAAATTTCGAATGTTCGGGGGCAGCCACCGGAATTGTCCTCCACACGTGAAGATAACGGAAAACTTTGCAGAGGGGCGAAAAGGGAATTGTAAGGGGGAATAGAAAGACGACCCATTGAGTGAGTCTTTTTTTTTTTTTCAAACTGTAAATGCATGGACACAATTCTTGTAGCAGCTGTAGACATAAAGCCAGGGGATTTAGGAGAATAGATTTACAAAATAAGAAATGATCGGAAAGAACACGAATTGCAGTATGATATAGAACCAGTAAAAAAAGAGAACTCGCTTGTAATTCCAGTGTACGATAGTCAAACTCCGAACGACAACGATGTAAAGTATCATAACCATGTCGAAACGTTAATGGCAAATATGCAACCCGAACATTAAAATGGAACTAAGAAACCGAAGTTTAAAGGAAGGCCCCCAAAAGAAGATAGAACACCAAAAATATACTTAAAAAGGAGAATTCTAGCTATCGTGTCTTTCTCCCAAAAGAAATTGTTAGTCCAAAACAGGTACTTTCCCGTTGGCATTCCTGCCTAACCGCCATACTATCCCACCACCAAGATGGGCTACCCGCACCAATGTGCCCCGCTCGCAGGAACTGCCCGTAAAGCTCCTCGTAAAAGTGGCGGCCTAGGTAAACCATCACCTTTTGTGCATCCGACTCGCCTCCAGCACCTCCACCCGGTGACAACGGGCGTGATGTTGGAAATGTCGGCAAAGCAATTCTGGCGTTCTTGACTTTGTGGTAACCCAGATCCTGCATGAGGTGTAGGATTCTATCTGATGGCTTGGAGCTGAAGAAGTCGTTCTCCATTGGTGCTAGCACTCTAGACTCTATCCAGTGCTTTGTAATATTTCCAGCCCTTGTCAATGTCGGATCTATTGTGTGCAACTCTAGCCAGCCTCCAGGTCGTAATATCCGTAAGGATTCCCTTAATACGCTTTCTAATTGCGATGATTTGACAACGGATGAAAGTGTCCTTGTAACAACGACATCAAAATAGTCGTCTGGAAATGGAATGGGTGATGATACTGAGGGTGTGTAAATATGATGATGATTTGATGGCATGTCGTACAAGTCTTCGGGGTATTCAACGTCTTCCGACGAAACGCTGTAAAACGTCGCATTCGGATACTTCGCAGCAAGAACCCAGCCATCTGCAGCCGGCCCATGCAGGTGCAAAACTTTCCTTCCATCTTCGGGTCGTGCATGCAATAATGTATCGTGTGCTGGGCTTTGCAGTTGTTTTCCAAAAGTCAACCACTGACACCCTACCAATGCCCACAGTCGTTTTTCAAAGAATTGTACTGGGTCTAAGAGTGCCTCCGGGGCATCGGCGAGATGTTCGCATAGTGCGTGTAAACCAGCGTTTTCCTTCTTTTGGAGTTCCAAGAGAAACGGGTCGGGTGGTGGGGGTGGCCGTTCCTTCTTAGCGGCGTGAATGTCTAGCAAAATCGGGACGGATTCGGAAAGATGTAGCTCGTCCACACGGGGCATTCCATCTGGTCCTATGCAGCTATGGTCCAAAATAAGAGGTATTTCTGCAGTACTGCTAGTTGCAGAATTCCGTCCGCTATGTATTGTTGGAGGCTCCGATATCGTATCGTTTGAAGATACTCTTTTCGACCCGGCATCAGTTTCATTATCGATCCATGACAAGCCATCTATCATCTCATCCTCCTCTTCGATTGTATGCGTCATAGGATCCAGATCCCAATCTGCATTCTGCCGCGGACCAAGCGGCTTTTTGTGAACAATGGGCATCGTTTTCGGCAAGGGAGGTATTTCAGGTCGTTTCAAGACGGGAGGCTCTAGGGGAAATGGGATCATCGCCGTTGGCGATAGTGGACTCAGTGGACTCAGTGGGCTCTCGCATCTACAAGCTAATTTTTAGCACTGGTGATCCTCCATCCGTAATTAATCTCATGCAAATTTGGATATACCTTGGCTCCCTTGCAGCCTGGAGAATCCGCTGCCTGAGTTCTGCTTCGTTCAAAGGAGCTGTAACACCGTTGTTTGTTGCAGTAGCCGTTTTAGAACTTGTCCGAGCGTTGACTTTGTCTATTCATAACCAAAAAGTTTAAGAAACTTAAAGTCAGCATACATTTGGACCTCCACGTTACGACGGATCATCGGAGTATTTATCGTGGCATCGTATACATGAGTATTTTTGGCGTAGAAGTTAAAGGCCGCCACTGCTATAGTCATGTATAACCCACGGCTCAGGTACTCCGATCTACCGCACATTTTGGGAAAAAAAGCGAACATGCATAAATATATGCTGCGCAGGGAGAAAAAAGCTCGGGTAGATATACCGAGTTTAGAACTCAGTATGTGCGAGAGGAAAAAACCCCACCTTCTATCCAAGAGCTATCCCTCAGCTGAACACTTCCACTCCTCGACTTAGTACCGCTTAGAAATCCAGGTTTTATCGAAAATGAACTAAATTTTGAAGACGTTGTTGAACCATCACTGTTGACTCGCTCCAACTGTCCCGGTCCTATCGAATCGGTTTCATCGAACATTTGTAATGTCGGTGTGCTTGATCTGCTGCTCGGTTTCCTACCATAGCCAAAGAAATTTCTTGCCAATTGTCGTGTGCTCTCCTTCTCTGGGGATTTTAGGGGCTTTAAAGACGGTCTTCGTGAAGTCGTGTTCGAACCAGCTGTCGACTGCGACCCTGTACTATCCCGCTTATCATCTCTTGAAGATGTCGTGCCCGAAACAATCGAGTCTACCGATGAAGTTGAAGCTCCACCTGATGAACCGTCTCTATCTCTTGATCTTGGAAACATCTTGGTTGGGTCTAATATTCCTCCTTCGCTGATGCTCCAAGGCATACCCAAAAGGTTGGTGTCGACGAGCTGCTGTATTTTGGAGTCGTCGCAAGTTGTAATGTTGCATGCATGTATTGATCTTCCCCAGTAAAACGGTTAAGATTCAGGTGACGAAAGGATAAGAAAAGCACAAGGGAAAGGGTCCGGTCCAAAAGATCTGGAAAACCGTTCAAGGTAAATAAGAGAAAAGAGCAAAAGAAGAAAAGTGTCTTGACACCACTCGGGGCAGCATCCAAGAAGAAATTAGACCAAATAATTCCAACGAGAGGGAAAAAGCTTAAAATTGACGTCTCGCTTCGGTCCCAGAGTCAGGCCTTTATCAGTTGCTTGCAGAGCCGTGCCATTCGTGCGGGAAAAGTTGGTTTGGGATGCGCTCATAATTCCCTAGCATTGAGAGGACATAAGAAGCTGAAGGGATCCCCTTGCGAAAATTTCGGTTTTATTTTAAACAGAAAAAAATTTCTCCTTCGTTCGGGTTCTCCTCAGTTGTCTGATCTCAGGCAGTCCAGCACAGGGTTCGGATCTAGCTCCTTCGAAAACGGCGGTCACCAGGACCTTTTTCTCTCGATATGGGCTGTCCCTTCGTTTTGTTTTTGTTGCGAAAGATGGTGGTGGGTGTGTGATATCTTTGGGACCGCACACGAGAGGAGGTGAATAGCGAAGAGCGCACTGCAGAAGAATGCAAGCTGGCGAAAAGAGGAGACGCCGCCAAAAGGTCTTAAGGTGGGCTGCTTTTTTTTTTTTTTTTCCTTTGAATCACTGTGCATTCTATTCCCAAAGAAACTTCCAGTTCCAGGGAATAGCTCCAATAGCTAAAGCGAGGAGGCGAGATGCCCTTTGCTCCTGGCGCTGGTCCACAAGCTAATCCGTTGAAGGAAATGAGATGATCTTCCTACCTATTTCCACCAACCAGTTCATCGAAACATTACAGACGGTAACACTTAAGCTCAGACATTCCCAATAGCGAGAGTCGAGGAGGGAATTTCACGGAATTTGGTGTGGAACCTGTTTAAACCCGCTGGCGTCCAAAATGGCTAAGATGGTAAAACATTCAATGACATCTCCTCCAGTCGCTGCTCTTCTCTTGCGATTGCATCGACCTTGTCATGGCCCGGTGTGCATGTGAGTGCATTCCCTGTCAAGTCCCAAAGCCTTATTTAGAATATTAAGCGACTGGCAGGTGGTGCATAGGGATTGTTGCAGTGAGAAAGCCGAAAAAGTTGTAGTTTTTCATCCTCCCTAGCCTCATAACCACCATTCAGGCAAAAGAAGCAATGTTTCCGTTCTCCTCGGTGCAGCTCGTGGTCCGAAAAAGATCAGACGCGAGTGTCCATCCCATAAGCGGGGCACGTTTTACCGGCGCAGCGAAATGTGATTTTCGCTGTCGGGGCCCCATGCTTTTCCCCATTGCGCTCGTGCCCCATCCCGCCGTATGGGGATATAGGCCTCGCTGTTATAGCTTTGACAAAGAGCCTCCTTATCTCCTCGAAGATCGCAAAAGCTGAACACCACCAGCAAAAAGTCGAGGAGATGGCCGAAGCGCCCTCCTCAAGCCATCCGGGTCAGCGAGCTGCAAACTGGGGAATGAACCGACAGTGCATCGGCTGGACACTTCCAATGCAATCCGTTATATTTTCTTGCGATGAGATGATACGCCATGGGGAGCCCCGACTGGGTCCGGCTCTGTCTTTCAAAGGACCAAAAAGCAGGGGCCCTCGTCTTGCAATGACCGAGGGAATGGACCGGGAGACTGATGCAAACTAAATTGCGACATTTAATTTCCCATTGGACGCGAGTAGCAATTTTCCTTCCCTCTCATGAGCATGAGGGCATTCGCAGCCTGGACTTTTAAGCGTTTCAACAACCTCAGCTAGGATTCCCTTCTAATCTCAAACGTTAGCCAATCCGATAATTTAACATCTTTAATTAGCAATAACAACAGACACAAAAAGTTGACGTGTTGGATATACAGCGATAGCTAGTGGTTTACTGTATACGATATCTCCATTTGGAAAGCATCAGTGGTACGTCAGATGCTTCACATTTCGAAACGTAGTAAATAGCAAAGGGGAGAACAATTTGGTCTGAAAATCCAATTCTGTTCCCCATGCTACAAAACCGACAGCTAGCCTTAACCTAACGGGCGCCCGCGGCGAGTAGGGCGCACCCACGTTTCTCGTCTCCGTTGGAACTTTACATGAGACTGACAACAGCGATCAGGCCGCCGCCTCAACCTGGCTTTTTGGCTTGTGGCAAAAAATCGATCGGACACATGTCTTGGTTAGGGAGTCCGGTGTGTAGCGGCATGGTTTTGAACCTTCGTGGATTGTAGGAGATATATCAGATGCTTATCTAAATCAGATGTTAACGTCTCGACGTTCTACCGAGTAAAAAAAATCATATGAATTTGATTCGCAAATCGAAACGTCAGCCTAATAGTGAAGTGTAAAGTACCCGTAGGCAGTCGGACGGAGATGCTGTATAGAGGACGCCGACTGCGGTTGTGGCGCCGTGATATCGAGGCGTCCAAGAAGCCAAGTTTGAAAGGGTCAAATCGATGTTAACGATTAGAGCAGCTGCAGCAACTGAAAATAAAGAGAAGTTTCGAAAGAACCCGAGAACAATTAATCGGTCGCCTGAAATTTAGACTGACTCCGTACTATATACGACCTTTTCAACCTCATGTCACTCATACAAATTCCCTCCTGGTCAATTCATGACAAGTTCCGAAAGCTGCTTTTGGGAGCAGTAAATATCATTCAACAACAAATACCTATCACGAGGTTTGTCCCTGCATTCGCTGATCTCAACGAAGGCATATTCCGAATCCCCAACTGTTTCACTACCACGGCTGATACCTCCGTCTGAGAAAAGGCCTGAGCACTAACTAGCTTCTCTCCAGCTAAATCCGAATCTCAAAACCAAGGGTGACTAATGGTCACCGTATACCTCGGTGGTACCTACCCTATCGATATCTTGGATTCAAACTCTAATATGGTGACTTGTTGTACACCTAATATATTATCCGATGTCTAACGGGTATAAAATATAAACTTTGACATATATTTTTACAAGGAACAGGCTTTAAAGATCATACCGAAGAAGGTAGCCTCGCCGACGGTTAACCACGTCAGATTGCTTAAGAGTACGAACTATGTATGCATCTCATAGGCACAGATCATACCTGTAGCCTGCATGCAAGATGAACCGGTTTTGCCAGGCAATCCCCTTTTTGGCATACCGGGATACCGATGTATCTACTATGTATCGTGGAAATTACACTTCAAGGAAGTAACCTGCTTAATAATTTCAGTGTAGTATAATTTATGATATGCTTAACAAGCAAGCGATGTCACGTCGTTTTAACTTTTAGATGGAGATTCGAACGTAAAACCCAGGGTCCACGTTTCTATCAAAATTAAGACGATGCTGGTTTAGAAATTTATACTTAAGCACTTTGATCCCAATCCCTGAAAGCATCAATTGCAATTATCGTAATCAAGAACTCGCTCTATATAGATAAACAACTTGTAGAAGAGTGGAGACATAGAAGATCTGTCCAAGTCGTAACGACGTTACAAAAGGGGATAAAAGTAAGCATTTGCAGACCGCCCCGCCTTCTTACCATGTACCTCCCCCGCTCATTCATGACGGATACGTACGGATTCAACTAACCTATGAAGCCTCCCCAACCGTTTAAATTCAAATTCGCAAAAAGAAAGATAAGAGAAAACGAAGATTGCCACCCCTTTTGTGTATGCATGGTCTAGAGTTAAAAGCTAAAGAGGCTCCATACTCATATCATAAATCTTAGGAAAAATAAGAAGAAAAGGAAAGAGAATGGATGCACTTTTGATGAGAGGGGTAAGGAAAATAAAGGAAAATGGTAACAAAGCGGACAAGATGCCAGATAGCCAACTCTCAAATCATAAGCCAAGAAAGAAAGAAAGAAGAAAGCTTTGCCCCTATCCATTTTATACACGAAAGGATGCCAATCAAACGGGGAATAAAAGAATTAGAAAAATAAAAAATAGGGCGTAAAAGTCCCCTCCAAGGTAAGTAAAACCCTTCTAGCCCATCTATACAATTCCGCTTTGTGCGCTCTTGTCATCGCTCGCCGTCTCCCTTTTCAAAACCTCAGCTTTACAAAACTTCGCTGATAATCTTAGCTGCCTCCTTGTATGTCGACAACAATCTCTCGCATTTGGTACGTTCATTCTTGATGTTATCGTCTTCGTAAAGTAGATCTTCAAAGTACTCTTCACGATACAACTCCGAGACCAATCTGTTCTGCACCACATCCTTGCTGTGGTTTACGAGCAGATGCATAATAGCTTTCGGTACTTGGTCTGCAATCATTTCGCGAACGATATTGAAGTAAGATGAAATGAGCCTGCGGATTAATTCCGTTTCCATTTGTTCACGCTCGGAGAGAGCGGGTTCCTCCTGGAGTCATCTGTTAGTGAAAGTCATACGGCGTGTGCGCGCGGGTGAACTTACAAATGTTGGAGGTGCATCGTAATCCGGAATCATTTGCGGTGGTGGTGGGGCTGCGAACGCCGAAGGCACTGCGATATGTTGTGGCATCACGACACTATTTGCTTCCTGCTGCCTCATTGCCTGTGCAAGCCCACTGGGTGTTGCATTTCGGGCTGGAATTCCTGTCATGGCCGTAGCGGGTCCCGGTATTTGGTCTTTGTTGCCGAAGAAGTAGGTAAGGAAAGAGTCTTTCTGGCCAAGGCTTCCGGCGTGGGATGCAGTCGATGGAGATCTAGGTCGGCTATGTGACCTTGCAAGGTTGGTTATCGATTCCATTTGCTGTGCGACTGGAGAGATTCCTCTGTTTGCGGCATCGACACCGTTGACTTCTTCGAGCTCGGGCGATTCGGCTCCGTTGACGGAAGGTGCTAATAGTGAGTTTGGCTGTACGTACTTCTGAGTCAGTGAATATGTTCCCTAGAATTAGTACTGATACGAAAGCACTATACACTCACTCTTCTCTTGTCAGCGACTCTCTTCTCTCGTCGAGCTGCAATAGCGGCGGACTTTTCCTTTTCCTGTTTACTCGAGATCACCGAAGACATGGCACCAGCAGCGCCAAGGAAGTTCGGATGGTTTGTATTGATATAGGCTCGTTGTATTGCGATCAAGCTCTCCACATATGTTGACGCTGGCCCGAGCCTCTCCCTCAGCAAATCCGACACCACTTCGATCAACTTAGCCTGTAGTCGCGGGAACCTCGAGAGCTCATTGCTACCACAAGTATGGCAAATCTTGATCAATTCCTCATACACCAACTCCACACATCTCTGACTCGGACCTTCCAACAGTCTAATCTGGGGCTTCACTAACAGGTCGAACGCAAGTTCCGGTACGAAGAGGGAAGGACGAGGACCAGTAGAGTTTCGAATAGCAGTTCTGATATCCGAGGCAGAGAGATTCAACGTAGGGTCTATCGATTCTAGGGAACCACCAAACACATTGTTGAAGATATAGTAGATTCGAGCGCCACCACAAAGCTCCTTGGTCGAAATTTCGGATGAGGTACCGTCGATAGAAGAGATAAAACTTCCCGCGAATTTAGTCATCAATTGTAAGATCAAGGAGCCCTATAATCGATTAGATAAGTTATCTCGGTAAACAAAGAGTGTCCCTTCATACCCTGTGCTCCTTCCCGCTAAAATGCATGTCTCCATACGAAGCGAGTTCCTGTTGTGTCTGACCCATGAGTGTGTTCAATCGAGCTTTAATATCCGGAAGTCTTTCCCTAATGTGGCCCATGAGGGTCTTTACTGACATGTTAGCAAGCTTATAAGTACAACCCCCTTTAGGGGGAAGGCTGGGCATTCCACATCCATACGGTATTCAGGGACTTCGCCAAAAACTGCGTTCCACATCTATGCGCCATATTTCTATAGGCAGGATGATGTCTAAAGAATTCTTGTTCGGCTGCCAAGGCATCTTGCAAGCTCTTGTTGCCATTGATATCCTGCTGACTTCGGTTCACGACACCGATGAATCCGAGCTTTAGAGGATAAACACGACCTGAGAGAATATCGAGGGCATTGGTGCCGTGGTCCATAAGATCGAGCTTTGTAAGGACACCAATTGTTCGTTTTCCCTGGGCGTCGACCTGCCGTGATAGCTTGAGGGCCTCGGAGTTGACAAGATCGACATTGGCGGGACTGACGGCAAGGATAATACTGCATTTCAAAGCCAATTAGACCCATTCATGTAATTCCGAGGATCGAAGCCACCAACCTGTTCGGTTTCGCAATATATTCTAAAATCAAGCTTCGGGTCTGCTTTTCGATATCGGTGGGCTGGTCACCAATTGGCACCTTGGTCAGACCCGGCAGATCCACCAACGTCAAACTAAGAACGTGAGGCGAGTAAATCTTCAAGTTAATCGGTTGTCTATTGATTCCCTTATTGTTTCCTGCTATCCTGGCCGTTTCGTTTTCGATCTCCTTCCGCACTTCGGTGAAGTCGTAGTACTGACGACCGGGTATATGGTGGAATTCGGCCCTAAGAGCATAGATAGATTAGAAATAAGCCTTAGAAGCAAATATAGATGGCATACAGGCGCACCATTCTCGTTGACTAGACACCGCCGACGGGGTATGTGGCTCGATGAGCTCATCGGTGGGAACATTGATAAGCTGCAGGACCAACGGTCGACGGGTGACAATGCCGGAACCACGGGGTAAGAAGTCCCTGCCGACAATGTTCTCCAAGACGGAACTCTTCCCGCTGGACTGACTGCCTACGACGACCTGCAATTGTATCGAAAACCCTCCGTTAATAACCACCACTTTCTAGGCATATAGTATAGGTATATCGAGGGCATCCAGTGGCAACGCGGTAATACGAACAATTTGAGGCAAATCCAAAGAATCATTGCCGATGGTATTGAAGACGAGGTCCTGTTGGTGAAGTGGTTAGCTACGATAGTGCTCGTCCGACCTGTGCTCATGCTTGTGATTGTGATATTTGGCATATAGCCGGACATACCTGTAGCCGATTAACGGTGGTAAGCAACTCTTCTCCCAGAGCTGCCATGTTGCACGAAACACCTCGGTGATGTTAAATGAAAGTGCTGAGGGGTCGCAGTTTCTAGCGGGGCTGTATAAAATTTTCGGACGCGATTTGTCCAAGGACGATATCACAAGCCTCTTCTTGCAGGAAGGCTTTTTTTCTTCTTTTCTTTTTGAAGCCAGTTGGTGAAATCGAAGTCCAAAAGCTGGTCCGCTTGGAGAAAAAAAAAAGTAGGAGATCAAATCCAAGTAACCGAGAATTTTCGGACCTTCTTCCTTTCGACCTGACGACCTCGGACGGTTGAACTTCAACTGATACTTCAACTTCAACCACAATTAAACAACGGCAGGACTCGGACGAGGAGGGATATGTCGGCCAGCTCAGCGAGGCGTGTGGCGGATTCAATTCGATCGTTGACCGTTGAAATTTTCAGTGAAGAATATCTAACTTCTGGTTGGAGACTTGCAATATCAAGGGGGACCTAAGCAGACACTCTCCTGCAGCCAGGCCGCTAACGAGCTAACTAAGCAAGCAAGCAAGCGTTACATACAGCATGTCACAGATGTTACCAGACTGCCTGCAGACAAGATGTCTCTGTTCGTTTTTTCTTCGTCTTGGGGGGCAGAAGTAGACCCTTGCTTGCTCAAAACCCATTGGTGGTCGCCGGTCGACCTTACCGACTCTGGACTTCGCGGCAGTAAAAAAGCCTCAGGACCTCTCCACTCCGGGCCTAGCACTTGTTCCTGTCGATACTTCTGGGGGCAAGTCCAAGTGCATCTTTTCCAGCAAGGTGAGTTGTCAAATCTACATCGACTTTTGGCACTTATGCAAGTGTGGTGAAGAGAAGCTTTTGGTTTCTGTTGGCTTGAAGGCAAACGTCAGCCTGACGGCATGCGCCACTTTGGCTCCAATCTCGGTTCGTGGTTGGTTGGCAAAGCCACATCGGTCGAAAAAGGCCTGACTTTGATATCAGTTTCGAGAAGTGGGAGGGAGAGAGTGGCATTTCACATTTTCTAATTTGTTGGGATGCAGCCTTCGGGATGGTGAGGTCTAATTATATCGCTTGCATATCTACGGGACTGTTGGCGATAATTATCGAGTGGTTCCTTTTTTTATTTTTATTCTTAATTGTACCCCTCTTTTCTCTACTAGTATTTACAGATGCCGCTGAGCAATCTACATACGTATATTTGAAATTTTTCGTATACTCCCCGCTTTTCCATAAACTTATGCCCACTGAGTATATCCAAACTCCTTCGCATGTTCCGTAAGGTACTCGAAACCAGTAGTATCCACCCTGCCTTCGTCCGGGTGCCTCTCCGCCAGCACTCGGCAAGCACTCTCAAACGCATCGATATCCACATACCCACCAGTCAATCTCCTCTTCCCACTCTCCGGGTCAAAGCCCCTCCTAGCATGCAACACCCTCCTATTAAAGAACACCACACAATCCCCTTCCTTTAATAGATACTCATACTGATTCATTGGGTTTTCAAACTGCTCGTTCAGTTGTCCCATACCCTTTAGGAATGATCTCCACTGAGTACTCTTTGACACCATGGCGCCGTTGTGATCCATTGTAAATGGGGCCTGGAATGGTGGGGCCCAGTTAATGTGATCAATACCGAGCTGGGGATGATAATTCTCGCTCGCATTCTTCATGACAACGATTGGTCGCGAGAATCTGTAGTGCTTCGAATCATTGTGATAATGGAAGTTCACCGGGAACCGGGTGAGTGTATCAAAAACATTTGGAGACGTAGCTTGAAGCATGAATGCCGCACGCATGGCATCCGCGAAGTACGATTCACCTCCAGTAACTGTGTTTTCTACACAATGGAGGAATTGAAGCCCAGGTGGGGATTCAAAATACAATAGATCCATATGTAAGCCAAGATCTAAGCTCGTGTATCTGTCAACCTTGTTAGTTGGGTGATCTCATTCTTCGTAATAATAAATAAACCTACGCAATGTTCTTCGACTTCGGAATCGACTTGACGGTCCATGTATCTCCATAAAACGTCCTCTTCAAGTTACCAATCCTCTCCGCGAGCGCAGGTACTTGATCAACCTCCCTTCCATCGGGAACATTCCTGATGAAAATTAATCCGTAGAAACTCAAGTGCCTCAAAGCCTTCGCAAGCGCGGCCTCATTCCTCATATAATCCTCGTAATCAATCCAAAAAACTTCTTTCTCCATAATCTTTTTATCCCAAAAAATCCTCCTGAAATCCGACATGTTAGATTTGACGGATGCAATCGGCGTCGCAGAGTTCTTTAAGAATTCACCACTGTAGAAACTCCAATGGTAATCGCTCTTCAAATTTTCTGGGACGGCGCTTTTAGTAAGCCTATGGCTCCATTCGATCTTGAGTCTCCCATCTGATACCCTTGCCCGGCGAGGGTAGATGTCAATTGGTATGTCGGAAGTGGTGAAGAGCTTCTGCTGTGTAGAAGGGTCGATGCAGCTACTGCACGTGCAAGCATCACGAAGGAAGACATTGTCGAAGACGAAGGGCTGGCCATCGATATTAACTTTGAGGGACTTGGTAGGTGGAAGTTCCCCATGTGGGAGGATATCCTTGAACTGAAAGACCGGAATTTCCAACGCAATTGCTTTCGGGTCACTTGCTATAGTGGATAATTGCCTTGTTGGATAGTTGAAGTTGCTCGATTGAAGTTTGATTGCATTCGCATTCTTCGGGTTCGGTGCTCGCCATGGTTGTGACAAAGGCCGGGACGATAGATACCGCCTTGAAGCTGAAGATACCCGTGTCGTGAACGAAGCCCTGTTTCCGTTCGTGCAGCGGATCGCAGAACGAAGTGTAGATGCCATCGTGAGGGTTTCGTTGAACGCGAAACGTTCGAAACTTTGAATTCAAGGTGCAGAAAAAAGCGACCAATCACTGGACGTCGTCGAGAAACTCTGGATGCGGTACCGAGGTTCTTTGTGTTGAAACTCCACCGATGCAGCGCCGTTCAATTGAATTGCATTGGAGAAGAATTGAAGCCGAAACCTCGACGATATATCTTCCCCACATTATCGTCCCCCATCTTCCCCGCATTCGACGCCATCGGAAGGGCCATTGGGCTGGACCCTTCTGATATCAGGTCATGTCGGAATCTATCCTTTCGCCCAGGTACCGTGCGGTCGAATCCCGTAGCCCACTTCGAGACCCGAAACCCCTTGTCGCAAGAAGCAGAGCCAAAAACACAACGAGACCAGCAACACACAACACACAAAAACTCTCATTTGGTCTACATGCGATTTGGAATGTGCGTTAACAATGAGTGCCCTTATTGGACAGCATTACAGCCAGTTTTGTGCCTCCGATATGTATGAAGTTGACCCTCTTGTCTACCTTGTCTACTATTATTATCGCCTCTGCGTTCCATTGTGAAGGAAGTAATAATTACTCCCACCCTTGATCTTATCATATCGTTCCTGCTTACGTACCTAGCCATGTTTGCGGCTATGAACTGCGCCCCACAGAATGGATATCATGGATGCTTGCTCTTGCGGCACAGTTATCCGAAGACGGCCTAAAACTGAACGGCTGATATTTGAATAAAGCCACAAGCTCACACCTGAGGCGTGTACTTGCAGATACGTACTTGTGCGGCACAGGAGGTGCACCAGCCAGTACTGGTTCCAAAGGAATTAGAGAGGAGACTCATATTTCTGCCCGATCTATATAGCCCTGGCGATATATATAAGTTATCCATCTTCGAGGTCCCAGGCCAGAGCCGCTTTTGCAAGACACATTGATTTATTCGGGGATCTCATACACATCAAAACAAAAGACGCCGGGTCCGGCTGCGTCGAAATCCACATTGCCACCACCAATGAGGGCCACTGGACCTTCACTAGGAATCCTACCACCAACAAACTCGATTTTGTCTGGTTGGACAATGGATTTACAGCCTCTGGGGAGGTAGGGGCTTCTTGTCGCGAAGTATAGTGACGACTGCCCGTTTGGCCTCGTGCAGGTTAAATTGGGGGGGATACTACTTTCATGACGACGGAGCTAGAGGTTCTTAAAGTATGGGACTACAATTCAAAACTAGAATGAAGCTGACGCTTGGATTGATGCAGAAGTTGGGGTCGGCTGTAGTGTGTATAGTGTGCCTCATCATATCGTTTTCTTTCAAATCTGGGGTCCACTTCGAGTTTGCAGCCCAGGTGTAAGCATGCGGGGTGGCGTTTATAATTTTTAGTACTCATTCATATACTGTTATGTAGTTCAAGTTCATTCCCTGCTTCGATACCAAATTACTTAGATAATTAGATATAGCTATTCAATTCAGACTTTTAATTTTACCCATACCTGGCCCATATCTCCAACTTCGGCGCCGCCGCATGCAAATGCAAATTCTCAGGAAATCAGATCAATCAGATACCAATGCGCTATTTCTGATCGTAATTATTACCAGCACTGAGGAAGACACGAACACGCAAGTGAATGCCAAAATTTTTGCGAATTCGAACCCGCAATATCAAAATTCCCCAAGTATTTTTTGCTTTATTTTGCTACCTTATTTGGCGTCGCCCAGTTTCTTGATATCCAGCTTGGACATGCTCGCATTTCCAAACCCTATCCATCCCTTAAATTCGTCTGCAAACTTGACAGCAGCCTTCAAATACATGTTGTAGTTTTTATCTTTGGGTTCACCAGCCCCAAAGAGTTTGTCAAATTCGTGTAACGATCGTATAACTACAGCAATTCCCGGAATTAGCCTTCCTGTCACCTCTAGTAGCACTTATACGTGGGTTGGTACTCACTCTTAACATAATGCGCGTCATACTTATACTCCCCTTCCAATGCCTTCTTCCTGATGTACTCCCAATCCTTATTTCCGATATCATAATCCTCAACAAACCAGTCTTTGATCGTAGGCTTACACTGCGACAAATAAACTTGTGATATAAGGATCATATGAGCCCTAACCAAATGCCACGTCTGCTGTGTATCCAAATGTGGAAGAATAATCCTCAAAGCATGGGCAGTAGTAACCGTATGCGCCAAGAAGAAATCATACTGCGGACTCGCAACTTTATGAGAAGTAGCAAACAGCATAACCGAAGCCTCAACCTGTTTTTGAAATGCTGCTAACAATGCTGCTTTTTCTTTTTCAATTACGTAGGTGTAGAATGCGAAGTATGGTGGGTCCTCGAGGATTTTCCCGGGTTTGCCCATGCCGTTTCTGGAACAGATGTCGTCGTAGTCACGGTTGTCGAAAAGTTTGTCGAGGATTTCGCGGATTTCGTTGGTGCTGATGAAGGGGAGTGGGGGGTAGGGGTCGTCGACTAGTTCGTGGACTTTGTTGTAGGAGGCGGCAGCCATGGCGAGGGCTTCCATTGCTAGGCCTTTGTCTTCGAGTTCGAGGGCGTACCCAAGGTGAATGAGGGGGTGACCAACTATATCTTTTATCAGCATACCGATGTGGAAATTCGATACACTAAGATTTGAAACATACGTCCTTCCGTGAGACCGTATAGCAATTGGTGATTATCCCACTCCTCAGCTCCGTCATCAACTTGTTTGTCTGTTAAGAAGTGCCAAAGGGTGGCTTTCCAATCGTGACCTCGCTGTTCCATTTCATCTTCAAAGAAATTGAGGTACGCTCGTTGGTATCTGGTAAATATTAGTGATGATTCTTTAAAATTGAATTATTTAGTGGGAATAGCGCACCTCATGTCGCCTAGATGGGCCCTCCAATTATCTGGATCTATCTCCTCGGGCGAATCCTGCCATTGCTCGAGTTCTTTCGATTCTACTTCGTAGATATCGTGTAAATGTTCTTTACTGGCACCAAAAATGTATGCTGACGCCAAGGCCTACAGATTTAAAAATAAAAAATAAAAAAAAGTAATAGAAAAATCAGTATATCAATATCTAATGAAGAGTGGGAGTTACTGACGTAGGGCAAATGGTTATGGTATTGCAAGTCGTGATAGAAAAGCGAATGGTCATGATGATTGAGCTTCAGCAAATGCGTGAATCTCCGATACCTCGGGTCTTCGGACGGGTCGGCAGCGACCACATCTGCTGGTTTGAAGATTTCCTCTCCCTTGCTAGCAGGACTAGACCACGAAGACCCCATATTGAGGATAATCTGATCTCTTGGATGAAACTTCGGTACTTGGTTTGAATGTTCGACTACGACGCTCAAGCCTCGGTGGAGGAGTGTCGCTTGGACTAAGAGATTTGGAAGAATGCTTAGATGCATGTTTGGAAGATATGATTTTTTATAGACCGATAGGAAGAAATTCTGAAGAAATGTCGAGACAGAATCATACGATTCCCTCCGGTCCCCCCCAGAGGATTTTAAGAGGAGAAAAAACACAACGTACTTAGATTCGGCTCCCTCCGTAGAGTGAAGTCGTCATAACTAAATTCCCATCCTTCTCGCGAGTGTTACGCCTTCTGAGATATAATGGACTGCGGGATCACGTAAACCGGATTGTTTCGCTGGCTGGACTATACTAATTGGATCGGAGGCATATACCAACCCCACAACTTTGCATATATCTGCGACGTCTCCGAACACCCCCAATGCTTGTTAGGGTGTAAGGTATTGTTGAATCTCAGGCTTCGCTACGATTTGTTGAATGTCACCGCAACTTGGCGGACTTGCTGGATGCGGAAGTTCTTAAATTAAAAATCGATTAAATCTCCAGATTCGTTTGCTTTCTAAATTTTTCTTCTTCTTTCCCCACAACTTCTTTCCCCCGAAGACTTCAGCAGTTGTCGTCGACAATCGATAAGAGGCCTTGATGCCGGATCCGCTGTACTTTTGCGAACTACTCCCGAATATCAAGCAGGTTTCCGTTAGTATCGAGAGTCAGGATGGCGAAATACCGACTTCTGTTGCGCCTCACCCCTCAAAGCGTGCCTTGACTGTAAAGTACGGGGTTCGAACCACTCATATCATGCTGCCGACACCAATCGACCCTCCATCGATTACACTCGTTCCAGCGAAGACATACAGACTTTCAGCATCACAGGCCTACCTTTCGTCAGGCGAATACGAGTCCCTTTCCGGACCAGTACAAGACCCCTGGGATGCATCCTCTGTATCTCCCGACTGTTCGCTCTGTTGTATCGCCTGTACCACGACGATTCTCCAGAGAGGCCGGATTCAGAAATGGAAGAACCTCCCTTCGGAACATTGGGCTGATATGATGGATCTCTGGCACTGTCACAAACCCCACAATAAGGATGGTAACTCCGAAGGGAGCAGGTATTCTGGCGTAGGGAGGATAGTAGCGGAAAGCACAGTAGGACTTGTGGACCCAATGTACTTCCTTCTTCGGAGAGAGGACTGTGAAAACATCGCTTTTAAGGTAAGAACCCATCTTCGACCCAGTATACAACCCTAGAGATTGGGTGGACGGCAAGAAGGTGATCAAGTCATACGGCTTTTGCGTATATTATCAATACTTTACATCACCGATACAATCGTCCTAGATAGACTCACCATACCAAGCTTCACATACACTTTAACTATAGCTCTCGTCCATCTCTTGCACCATGGATGTTAGAACCCTCTACGAAGCGGTTCTTTCTGACATTTTGTCTGGGGTGGCGGGTGGTTCCCTGGCTTTGGTGGGAGACTTGGATGGCCGTATCCTGTTTCGCCTCCTATGACTTTAACGTTCGTAGGAGGACCCTATAAGATACGGGATATATTTTTACCTTTTCATTTCTCAACCACTTTTTTTTTCCTTGAATAAACGGCTGACATTGAAAAACAGCAAGCCAAATCCAACGAAGCAGAAACCGCAGTTTGCCAAGTCTGCGATATTCCACTCGGGATCGTCGATGAAAAAGCAGACGGTATCAGACTTATGAAGTGGTCGCTATCGTTGAGACTTGGGTCGTTCAAGGAAAACGGTGACGAGCTCCTTGATAGTTTCACACTTTCTCAGTGGCTATCTGCGCATCTACAGTTTCTAGTCGATAATACCGGGCAACGGAAGTTTCTTGTCAGACCTGGTGCGAGTATATTGTCGCAACAGCATCTAGATGGTTCTGGGAAACGGATCGAGGAAACAAACGAGGGGGTACATATTTGGGTGTTTAATCCGAATACCTTGATCACGAGGTCCGAGAAGCCGACACCGGCTCGAGCGGTTAAAGTGTACTACCAGAAAGTTACATCGAAGGAAGAGGTGGATGGACTAGGTGATATTGAGGCTGTGTACTTGCCCCAGGCCGTATACGACCGATTCGAGAGGCTGTTGGAAGAAGGGAATGCAAGTTTGCCGAAGGATCTACGTACTTGGGCAGGACTTTGGAAAGGAGGATGGTTAGAAAAGTTTTAACTTTATAAACGTCTCGACTAACTCCGTCACACGCCCAACGGTTATTCAACGTGCAACTAGGATTCAACGGTTATTCGACTGGGATTCGACGGCCGTTCGATAGTTTCATGTATTAGTGTTTATGCCGATAATTAAGGTTATTTTACACCGAAAACGCCCAGGGCACTCCTCCCGCTGGCACTACCCGCTGGTAGACATCCAGATGGCGTTTTAAAACATTACCACCGATTGGTATCTCATACCATGGAAATTTAAAAGATAGGCATATTGAGGTATCCGAGAAATGGGTTCCCGCATTCGAACAAATGACCTCATAAGGCCGGCCCTGGGCAGGTTAGCAGTCCCGTAGACGGCGTATCGGTTTGAGGAAACCCACCGCTTCTAGCAAAATCCCATACCATAGTCGTATATTAATTTGCATATCGTTAGGCAACTTTATTATCCACGCAGCTGGCCAGAAAAAAAGTTTGAATTCGAAGGTCTCAAGATGGAAGGGTTATAAATTGATAGACACGAGACCTCCTAAACGTTATTGTTAGTTTGACTGTAGATTGAATATAAATAACCTCGAGAGACGGCTATTTCCAGTCTGCGGCATTATATAGATAACATATTTAATCACATGAGTTATACCTTCAAGGTCGCCATCAATCATCAAGATCTCAATTAAAAGTCGAAGTTTAGACACTAAGGTTTCATATTCTATGCAAATATGGTTATACCCCTGCTTCTTGCAAAACTCACATTCAAAATTTAGTGCTCCCAACTACGTCCATCTCCCACCACCCCTCCAATCACACGACAGACCCTCAATCCCACTCCATTCGTGGAGGCGACCCCCCAATCCTCCCTCTCCGTCCTTCCTTCCTCCAAGATGGGTATCGACCTCGCCCTCTCCCGGGTCCTCAGGCTGATCCCTTCTTCCAGTCTCGCGTGGCGAGCACTCCACGTCGCGGGCACTAATGGCAAGGGTTCCGTTTGCGCATATCTCTCTTCCGCCTTGACTTCCAGCGGTATCCGAACCGGGCGATTCACATCACCGCATTTAATCGACAGATGGGATTCCATTTCCCTTAATGATAAGGCTGTAGACTCAGCTCTCTTCCACGAAACCGAAGCCCTCGTTAAAAAACGAAATCAAGATGAGAACATTGGAGCCACGGAGTTTGAAGTTTTGACTGCAACTGCTTTTGAGATCTTTAGCAAGGAGAAGGTGGAATTGGCTGTCGTTGAGGTTGGACTTGGAGGGAGACTTGATGCGACAAATGTAATTAAAAATCCGCTCGTTACGGTCTTGACGAAGATTGGGATGGACCATGTGGACCTTTTGGGCGATACAGTTGAAAAGGTCGCAAGGGAGAAAGCTGGGATAATGAAGCCTGGGGCACCTTGTGTGGTAGATGCTTCAAATCCAGAGGGTGCTTTGAGTGTTATCAATGAAGTGAAGGAGGAAGTTGGCGCTGGAGAGCTTATCATCGCTGCTCCAGAAGTTGACGATGTTGAAGACGTTCCTCCTAGTGGGGATGCCTCGGCCCCTCTGCCATCCACGACCCCAAATCTTGTCAAGATCAAGACACCGACATTCGGATTACAATCTTACGTGCCCTCGTTACTTGGAAAATACCAGCACTCGAACCTCGCCTGTGCTATTCACGCACTTTCGGTAGCTGCGAAGACATACCCACAAATTACAGCCGAAACAGTCAAGAAAGGTGTATCGGAAGCTAAGAACCCGGGAAGGCTACAATGGATCACGGTCAAGTCGTCGATAGGCAAGAAGCAGGAGATGATTATCGACGGTGCACATAATCCCGAGGCCGCTGTAGCTCTCGGACAGTTTGTGGACGAGAACTTGAGGGCAAGGATTCAACAGCGAAACGTCACTTGGGTTGTTGGTATCAGCCACGGTAAGGATGCAAAGGCTATCCTCGGAGAGTTCTTGAAAGAGGGTGATGTCGTCAGCACCGTTGAGTTCGGACCAGTCGATGGAATGCCATGGGTCAAGGCAGAGGAATCTACCCTGCTAGCCAAGGAGGCTGAGAAATTGGTTGGCCCCAAGGGATTGGTTAGAAGCTGGGGATCTGATTTGAAGGGAGCAGTTCAGTGGAGCTGTGAGGTCGGCTGTGAAGGCCCGATTGTGATCGCTGGAAGCTTGTAAGTTCCATCGCCTATTCGAAGCAACCCTCCAAACTCGAACTTCTGCTAACATCTGATATAGATATCTCGCTGGCGATGTGACGAGATTAAGCAAGGCCTTGTAAATACCACTCCGATCATGGGTACTCTTAACTTTTCTACTTATTACTGTCAGGATCTCATTTTCGCTCATGGTTTTCTTCATGCATTTCTGAGTATTGGCGTTTACGAGCATCTTCCTATGTTTGAGACCATCTCCTCTCACTTGGTTTTGGTTGTATTACCACCTCACTCTGTATTCGAGGCTCACTCGCACTTGTCATCATCGTCACTTTCACCACTACTTCTGCCATGATTAGTATTTCGTATCAGCGATAGCACACACTAACTACGAGTACTAGTATCATCCTCCTAAATGCCCCGATCCTGAGTATACATAAGTATGTACATACTTTACTGTTCCCCTGTAATAGATCATGAATCGTCCTATCCAGACGACGGGCCTGAGAGTATTCGTACAACGGCGGGTCACACGAGCCGATATCGTATATCAGGATCTAGACCCGATCAATCGACCACGTACAACAACCCACCACCCTAGACAGTATAGTCCTTGCTAACTCTAACTCTAACGTACTCGACTCTCTTCATCCGTCGAATCGGTATATGCAATTCTGTCATCATCATCTCTAACTCTTTCAAACCAACTGACACACCCAACGGCTCTCTTTTTTATCAGCGCCCTCTGGTTTATAAATTTAAGAACATTTGGCGTTTCGAAACCCGAACTAGAACCATACACCGCTGTTTTTATAGACAAGAAGCAACAAATCAATCCAACAGCCGGAGGAAAAGTTGGGGATATGAGACGCCCAGGGTTTGCTTGTGCTGTTAGCCACAACCACAACCGCTTCTGTGTCGGCCAGACGCATATTGTACTAAGAAGGCTATGATACTAAAACCATGAAGCCTTGGGGACTAAGTTACACGATATATGCAATAAAGCCATCTAGTACTTACCTGGGTACTTAGTGCGCCTATAATCATCACCTATTGCCCCCTTTAAGTTTCCGGGCCCCAAAATACGCCCAGTGAGGTGGTTTGCCCTTCCCTTCCCGTGGAGTTTATAATTATAATTATATTGGGCAACAGGCCCGGTTAGAAGTTATCGTAATCCAATGGCGCTTGCCTGCCCTGGTCCTTGCAAGGCCTCGCAAACGTCAGTTAGAGTGCTTCGTTGATAGTATCACATTGCAACTATTATATATACGTGGACACTTTGGCATGAATTTCGGAGCTGAGGATGTCACTATTTTGTAGATGTACTTCGACCATATGCGCTACCGCCCCCCTTAACAGCCGTATCATTCCTTTGCCTCCAAAATTGCGCAGCTAGTACACCTGCCACAAGCTAAGAATTGCCTCGAAAGCAGCCATCCGCGGGAACGGAAGGATAACGTTTGCGAAGCCGTGTTGCCTCATCGGATACTAATTAATTAGGTCAGCTATCAGAGGTTAAGGCTACGGAACCTCTCGAGCGAGGCTGCACTGTGGGCCAAACTGCATTCCGATTCCGCCTTTGATACACGTAAACCTGCCATCTTACAGAAATACTTGGTATTACATACTCAGGTATTCCCCAGAAGTGATCATTCACCCGGAATCCTTTTCATTTTCAAAGTATCTCTTTCTTCCCTTGATTCCACGCCGAGATTCGGTGGGTCACGTTCACAGAGAGACCGCATCATCGTTCTTCGTTCGTTTGCTCGCATCTCGAATTCCTATTTGTGGTGTGGGCTGGGCGACAGGCATTACGAACACGACTACCACTCCAAGCCTGCCTATCGATACCCGTCAGCCGTGCACCCCCCCCCCAGCTAATCCAGCTTCGAGGGGAACACATCCGACTATCCCATCTCTTCTCCATCATACTTCCGGGCAGAATCCACCATCACTGAAATAAACCACTCCTTCGATACCGGAATCTTAGCTCCCCAAAGCTGGCGTCAGGGAGTGCACAACCATCAAGATGAGGCTGCTGCGAAGCCTACCGTTCCTGGTAGCGCTGTTGGGTGTCACGCCGAACCATGTCGAAGCCGGTGGGAAAGTCACCGTCAAGAAGACGAGTTTTTCGAGCCTGCCACAGGAGTATTTTTACTTCGAAGATAGTCCCGTAAGCTAATTTATCCTAAAGATCCTTAAAATTCCGTTTCCTCGTCCCTCGTTTTGGAGGGGAAAGCATGTGTAAGATTTGTAGCTGGCTGGCTAACATGGATCCGTTATTACTGTTGCGTGCTTATAGAGTATTCTGAGCTTCGACCAAATGCATGGCGTTGTCTACAGATCCGGCGATAGCGGAGCAACCTGGGAAGCTGTATCGGAGGGCAAGGGGAAGGTCATCGACATGTACCAGCACCCGTTCGATAATACCAAGGCTTATATCCTCACACTCAGCGAGAAACACTACAAGACCGATGATCGGGGCAAGACGTGGCAAGAGTGGGATTCGATAGACCTTCCAAGTAACCGTCAGGTCCCATTACCGGCACTCAACTTTCACTCTGGAAAAGGAAAATCAGATTATATCATTCTTTTGGCACAAGTTTGCGACGGATTCGAGTTTGAGCTTGGAGATTGCAAGCAAATAGTTAGATCTAGGTCCTATCACTACGGGGAAATGATATTTGGAGCTAATTGGAGTTATTGTATAGGCTTATTACACGAAAGACAACTTCAAGACGAAACCAATCAAGCTGCTGGACGACACACACGGCTGTACTTTCGCTCAATCCACGAAACAATTCGATGCTGCCTCCGATGACACTGTTCTCTGTATCGTCGAGGGCTCGAATATGTACAGTTCGAGCAAGCGACGCATATATGTCTCCGACAATTACTTCAAAAACGGCCTCGACGGAGCGACTGAGCCAAAGCTAGATGGGCAAAGCACCTACCAGGGTATCACCGGCGTCGCCGTAGTCCAGAAGTTCGTGATCGTCGCAGTAAAGGGTTCCGGGACTTCCGAGATGGCATTGTAAGATCTTTTATTAGAGATACAGTGATGGGTTCGCGCTAACTAGTAGAATAGGTTCGTCAGCACCAACGCCAAAGATTGGGATAGAGCAGAGTTTCCAAGCGACCGTGGCAAAGTGGAGGAAGACGCTTACACGATCCTTGAATCCATGCCATCAAGCTTACAGGTGGACGTTCTGACGACAAGGGCGACACATCCCGTCGGATCCATGTTCGCGAGTAACTCCAAGGGTACACAGTTCGTCCGAATTTTGCCAAACACCAATCGCAATTCTCGTGGTCTGGTCGACTGGGAACCTATTGCAAACATTGAGGGCATCATTCTTGCAAATATTGTGGCAAACGCAGCCCAGCTAGCAGAGACTCGTGGTGGCGTCAAGAAAATTCAGTCGAGAATCTCATTCGATAATGGTAGAACATGGAATGGACTCAAGGTTGATGGTAAGGATCTACACCTTCACTCAGTTTCTGACCTTAACAACCTTGGTCGCGTGTATTCGAGTCCCGCACCCGGTATGGTGATGGGTATCGGAAACACAGGAGAAAGTATTGGGGATGCTCTTTCCGGGAACCTTTATGTCTCAGACGACGCTGGATTGACCTGGGCCATGGCACGAGAAGGGCCACATAAATACGAATTCGGCGACCAAGGCTCGATTTTTGTTGCCGTCAAGGACGAAAAGACAGACAAAATCGTCTACTCTTTGGACCATGGTAAGACCTGGGAGAGCGTTGACCTTGGTATGACCGTCACCCCAGTGCTTTTGACAACAACTCCGGACAGCACCTCTACGAAGTTTACAATGGTTGCAGTCGGGCCAGCGGATGACGATAACAAGAGCCGTTATATCTTCTATTTGGATTTCTCTGAGGTTCGAAGCAGAACATGCAAGGAAGATAAGTCTGGAAAGGGAGACTTCGAGAAATGGTATGCCCGGGTCGATGAGGAGGGTAAGCCTGACTGTCTCCTCGGCCACAAGCAATTCTTCTGGAGAAGAAAGAGGGATGCGGACTGCTTCGTCAACAATTTGTACAAAGAACAAGAGCCTGAGAAAGAGGTTTGTAAATGTACCGCGGAAGATTATGAGTGTGATATCAACTTCGTCCGGGAAAACGGTCAACCAGGGGATAAATGTGTGCCCAAGAAACTCAAATACGACGACAAGGGCAAATGCTCTAAACCATCGGATACTTTTAAGGGTCCCAGTGGCTACCGTCTCATTCCCGGTGACAGCTGCGACAAGAATGGCGGAGAAGACTTGGAAAAAGAGACAGACCGAACTTGCAGCGAGCGTAGGTTCCTTACCTCTTCTATCGAAGACAGTGTGATTTGGTTCTAACAATTGTATAGTTTCTACGCCAGCTCCTTCCACCGGTAAGGTTAAGCATACTTCTAAAGAATTCGATGGCGAAATGTATCTCGAGCAATTCTACATTGAACGTTCGGATACATCCACTGGAGATGATGAGGTAGGTACACCTAGTATATATCAAACGATATTCATATAACTAACAAAGATGCCAATAGACTGTTATCATGCGCAATAGGAAGGGTGTCTGGATAACCTATGACCAAGGAGAGAAATGGGAACAACCTTCTGTCTTCGAGGGCAAAGAAATCGTTGCCATTTACCCCGATCCCTGGAATAAAGACCACGTCTATTTCCTCACTCCAAAAGAGGAGGTCATCTACAGCCGCGACCGTGGCAAGACTTTCAAGACTTTGAAAGCTCCCGGCCCCCCTACTGGCTTGGGTGTTGATGCTCTAAATTTCCACCCACTCCGCAAGGACTCTATGATCTGGACTTCCCACAAGGATTGCCCTGGTACTGACTGCCACAACGTTGCCTACTATACTACTGATGGAGGCGATACCTGGAAGACTTTGCTCAGTTATGTCAGATACTGCCGGTGGATCGCCAACTCTTACATGAAGAAGAAGAATGTCCACGACAACATGATTTTCTGCGAGCGTTACGCCAACGACGATATCAAGAACGGACTGGAACTTGTTACTAGCGACTCATTCTTCACTCAACAAAAGGTCGAATTCTCTGGCATCAAGGGCTTTGCGACCATGGAAGAATTCATCAATGTTGCTGTTGTTGACGAAAAGAAGAGCACCTTGAAGGTCGTCGCATCTTTGGATGGCAAGACATTCGCCGATGCCAATTTCCCCCGTGGGTTTGACATTCCCCATCAACATGCTTACACTGTCCTCGAGAGTATCACACATGCAGTTTACCTCCATGTCACAGTGAACGACGCAGTTGGCAAAGAGTACGGCGCGATCTTGAAGTCGAATTCCAATGGTACTGACTACATCATGGCTTGCCCCAACGTCAACCGCGACGAACAAGGGTATGTTGACTTTGAGAGGATGCAAGGTCTCGAGGGAGTTGCGCTGGCAAATGTTGTCATCAATACCAAGGAAGTTGACTCCGGTGCTGCGAAGAAGTATAAAACCAAGATTACCCATAATGACGGTGGCATCTGGAGTTATATTCCTGCTCCAAGAGAAGACTCCAAGAAGGAGCGCTTCCCGTGTAATTCTAACGACGTAAGTGACCGTATGATCTGAAATTTAGTTTTGGCGATTCACTAACGTCTTTTGTAGCCCGAAAAATGCTCTTTGAATCTCCACGGATACACCGAGAGAGTTGACAAGCGACATACCTACTCTTCTGCTAGCGCCGTCGGATTGATGTTGGCTGTTGGTAACGTTGGACCTGAGTTGACACCTATGAAGAGCGGCGATACTTTCCTCACGAGAGATGGTGGTATTAGCTGGGTTGAAATCCACAAGGGTTCCTTCATGTGGGAATTCGGTGACCAGGGTTCAATTATCGTGATTGTAAAGCAAAACGAGCCCACCAAGTCGGTCCTGTATACCCTTGACGAGGGTGCCAAATGGGAAGAGTACACTTTTAGCGATACAGCAGTCAATGTCTTTGATATCTCCAGCGTGCCCTCCGACACCAGCAGAAAATTCATCGTCTGGGCGAAGGAGAATGGCGTCGACAAGTTTACAGCGACGACAATCGATTTCCGTGGATTGACCGACAAGCAATGCGTTTTGGACCCCGAAAAGCCCGATGACGACGACTTTGAGTACTGGAAATCGTCTCACCCACATACGGATGACCACTGTTTATTCGGTCATCAGTCCCAGTACGCCCGTAAGATTCCTTCGCATTTGTGCTACATCGGACGACGAATACCTCAGCCTCACAAGACATTTGAAAATTGCAGTTGCACACGGAACGATTTCGAGTGCGATTACAACTACGAAAGGGCAAACGATGGTACTTGCAAGTTGGTTCCTGGGTTGTCGCCTCCAGACTACAGCAAATCGTGCGATGATAATCCGGACCAGTGGGAGTGGTTCGAGGCCACCGGATACAGGAGAATCCCTCTAACCACCTGTAATAAAGGTGATGAGCTTGACAAGTCACGTTCACATCATTGTCCAGGAAAGGAGGGAGAATGGCGGGATCGCAAAGGTGGTGGGATCGGAGCCGTGGGAATTTTCTTCCTTACCCTCCTTTCACTTTGCATGGCTGGTGTTGTCGGATACGTTCTTTTCCAGCGATGGCCTGGCAAGCTTGGGTATGTAATATCTATTTTCTTTGATGTATTATTGGCTTTTATACTAACAATTGTTGTAGTGCTATTCGTCTTGGAGACGATCGACCACAGCAACAGCCGCCGTTTGTCAAGTATCCGGTCATGGTCTTGTCTGCGATTGTGGCTGTTATTGCTATTATCCCAAGTGTCGTGGGAGTTTTGTACTCGGCTATTGCCTCTAGACTACAGAGGCGTCCGAGGTACACCACCCGGGGCTCATTCGCTCGGGGAGATTTCGATAACTACAATAACGTTGATAACGACGAGGGTGAACTGTTGGGAGAGGATTCGGACGAGGAGGTGTAAATCTTTTTCTTATGCACAAAAAAGTGGATTTTGTGTTTTTTTTTTACCAAGTTTCGATATTTCGATATAAGCAGGTTGAAAAAAACAGACTGTTTGAGGAGAATTGGTCACAACAGTCGTTTTTGATGTTAACCTTTTAGGTGGTACTGGTTTCTGGATGGACGGGTGTTTCTTTCAAGCCTGTACAATCATATTCTTATTCTTTGAGGCTCTTTCTTTCCTTTCATTTTCCTTGCCCGGCAGTCGCTTGATCTTTTCTTTCTTTTTACGGTTCTAGGAGATTTATATAGGATTACATTTCTTATCAAAAAGGGTTTTCATTCTTTCTTTTATGCCACCGATTCAACTCTCTACTTTCTCCGGTGTTCTTAGATTGCGAATGGAAGTTAGGTTCGGGAGGATGTTGTCCATATATCATTATTGAGGCTTAATCGTGTGCAATTTGGCTTAAATCCGCATTGCTTGTATCATGATCGTCGTTACTTAGTATTCGTATAGTAGGTATTTACCACCATGCCACGACACCCAGCCCACTCTGATAGCATGATCCCTATCGTAAATCCTCGTCAGTTAGAATGAAACCCTTCGATCTCTACTGAGCTCACACGCGCGTTCGGACTTACAACTAGCTTATAAGGCGGCTTCAAATCAGCATCGGCCAACGAATCCCTCAAAGCCGGATCAACAGGCGTGTTATCCGTAAACTCCTCCTCCTCAACTCTAAACCTCACATTCTCATTCTTATCAAAGAACAATTCATCACCATCCTCCGTCCTCCACACCCAAACTTGTTCATTATGATCAAACACACTGCCCTCAAAAAGATAATCCTTCGGCAAGAAAATATCATCAAAGAAGTCTAATCTCACGTGGATCCCATGAGGTGTTGAATTTGCGATTCGGCCGGTGATGACTTCGCCTTTGAAGGGTCGGAAGACTATGAGCCGGAATTCGACGTTGACGTTGACGTTCCCTGTGCCGGAACCGATCAGACCGTCGGAGGATTTGAGGATGTCGTAGAGACAGATTGCTAGGCCGACTTTGTGGATTACTTTGTTGGCGTAGCGGGAGTTGATTTGGTCTTCGAGGGCTTGACGGGTGCGGACGGTGAAGGAGGTGGGTTGGATGGTGATGAGGTCGCTGAGGCGGGTCTGTGATATCAATCAGTCAATCTGGCTTAGCGATATTGGGGTAGAGGAACTTACGAGGATGAACATGTCTTAACCCCTTGATGAAGGATAGTGGCCTCTTCGGGAAGGGATTTCAATTGCGAGATGGAAGGCTGTTTTGAGTGAGCGACGGTTGGTGATGGGTTTCCCGTTTCACATTTCTGCGACAGCTCGGTGAAGGTTTTGGACACTAAAGCCGACTTTGAAGCTTGACTCAAAATCTAATTTTGGAAGAGCCGCAAACATGGTTGTTGCACATTGCGCGTGCTCAACACCACGACACAACGTGAGGATGTGAAAACACCGCTTGAATCGGCTTTTTGAGTAGCTTCAGAGGTGAAATTCACCGATAGCGAGTAAAGAAAAATTTGCCCCGCTATTTCTAGCTTCCAGCCTGAACCGTGTGGCGCCCGGGGTCCGATTATGGTATGGGTTTTGTGGCTTGTTAATTCTCCCCACGGCCCCAGAGTTCCAGTTCGCCTCTCCTCGTCTAAGTCGAATCTATGTTTCCCCCGTTCGGCACGGTATATTAATACTAATCTTTATCACAAGTGTCAAGGATAACTAAAAAAGTTAAAAACTTCAAGACTCGAGGATTTGAAGAAGGTTCAATCTGCCGACGTTAGCGTTCAGCCGCCTGCGAAGGATTAAGATAAGATCTACAATATCCAATTTGACTAGAATTAGAGCGTTTGAACCCCATCCTGGTTCAGCGTTTCACGATCAATTGTACTATGTAATGTTCCCTGTACGTGTATTTGCGCAGGGTGAGCGAAGGGACAAGTGTAAGACCTATTGTTACTTTGCATTGGTAATTATCTTTGATTTTGGTAGGCATATGGATATAATCTATCATTCAAAGAAAAAAAAGTAAAAATAATAATACCTATTGAACTGGAAAACCCGGCTTCATCATATATCCCCTCTTTCAAACTCCGTAGATGGGTCTGTGCCTTCGTCAATGCTACGCCCAGCGCTGCCATCCACATACAGGACCTTTCTGCATCGCAGCGGCGTTTGGACCCCTTTGGCTGCGTCCATCCGTGTGAAGGTGGAAAGGAACCGAGATTTATAGCCGCTCTCGTTTCGAGACATGCATTGGCGAGGAAATCGAAATCGCTTGGGGTCTTTCTTCCTTCCGTCTGTGCTTTTGCATGCCCACCTGCAGATCGACAGCTCGTCCCTTTTTTCCTTAGTCACGATTTTTTTGACCCTGACAAGACGCATACAGATTGGCTCGACGTGCAGAAAACTTGCACTTGTGGGTCGGCACCGCGGGTTTTGTATGCCGTGTCTTTGAAGTCGGAGTTTAGATCCTTATGGTTTACGCTATGTACTCAGCATGCACACAGTATGTAAATCGGTCACGACATACAAAACCTGCAGTCCGCCGGTTCCCTCGTGGGGGCTGAAGTCGCTGCAGCTTCATATGCTACTTTGCCACCGACATAAAAAGAACCCTGACGATGCGCTGTCGCTCTCGAATTCGGCTTGTTAGCTTTGTCGATCGTCAAAATCGGGAGGATCTTTTCAAGAATCGAGGGCAGTGCTTTGTATTCAGTTTTAGCTATCCAGGGGTATCAACGGCACATCATTCAGCCCGGAACCGCGAGAGGTTTAGTGTCCCTGGGATGGCTTCTGACACACAGATCGCAATGACCATCTTAGTCAGAATGAACCGAAATATCAAAAACGAACACCCCAAACTCTAGCCTCGATCGCGATCGATCCCCTACCCAAAACTCGTGATAATTTGCGCCGTGAACCCGCGTATACATTACCCTTCCCCATGCGCCTAGTTAACTCGAGGGATTTCATATCCACCTGGGTTGATTCGAGGCTATTAGCTAGCGCCTACGTAGGTAGTAGACTAGTAGAGCTCATCTCATCGATTCGTATAAATTTTATATTAAAACATGCGTCTTGCATGTGTGTAAGCCTTATCCAAAAACAAAACAAAACAAAAAAAAAAAATACGTTATAGCGGCACAGATCATTCGAGCTAGGCAGCGACGGGATAGAGTAGATGTAGCATCTTCCATCGCATGGAAAAAGTTGGGGGGCGTGGTTTCTGCGCAAAAGAATTAGAACAAGAGTGCAGCGAAGGGAAGAGGGAAGGGGGATCATCTGGCCCTCGTGCATAGCCTGCATCTACAGGGTCCGCACTTACTGCGCAATGTGTACCCCATCGGCGCGACTCTTTCGAAAGGCGCGATTCTTTACTCATTAATTCCATGCACCCTTCTTCTTCTTCTTCTTTTTTCCTGCCCTGAACCCAACTTTGAATCCGATCCAAGGATTGGATGTCCGTTAAATCCTTGGTAAACCTGTATTTCACGAGGGGGAAACGTGGCGTTGATTGGACTGCGTTCAGACTTTTTTATGATTTTATGATTTCCCTCAGCCTTTGGGAATGCCTTCTGGCCATTATATTATCAAAAAGAATTTGAGGGTTTTTTGAAAAAACTAAGCTAAGAAGAGCTTTTCGGATGCAACTTTACAACATTAATCAAATTGCGCAACCGTTCCGTGTTCCGAGTAGAATTACCGGCGTTCGCTGAAAAACGACTGGTCGAAAGTGAGACTTTTCCTTCAAACGAGGAGTCAATATTAATTTGATATCTCTACACCAATCGCGGTAAGCTAGATAAGCTTTAAACATTCTCAAAAGTCATGTGAGCCAGGAAAGCCATCCCATCGAAAAGGCTCCACTCACACCGAGCCCTCAGGAACGAGGCGCTTCGATTACGAATGAGGATGGAAGTGCCCCTGGGCGTTCAAAGATGTGGAGACCCAAGTTGGCAGATGTGGACGAGGGATAAAGGGAATGCTAGGAACAGGAAGGAGGCCTGTGTGGTAACCCCACCATTCTTTGACCCACCAGTCTTAGCCTTACGAGATAAATTTCGTTCCTTTTCTTGTGGAGTATGAATTTTTTGGCCGATGCAATGGCTTATAGAAGAACGAATTCGAAATATATACTCCACATTTTCGGAGTTGCTTCCCCCCTGTTAGTAACGTTAATTGGGACCTAGATGATGATCTCATACCTCTTTTGGCGACAGGGTCAGCGGTGCAAGATTCTTAGATAGGGAATAATATCTTCAGGGGTAAATCGAAAGCTCTTTGGGGAACTCGGATGGGTTATTCCGCTGCGCATGCATATCCACTTTTTCTTGAAGAATCGAGGAAAAAAAAATCACGGAATATTCTAGCTTCCAAGCGAGAGAGCTGAGAGCTCAAGAGAAAGCCTTTTTTTTTTTTTCTCGGTATTCCAAAAATATTTATTTATTGAAATTCGAATTTGAGTTCGCACTGGCCAGGCCCGAATTCAGCTTGGAACTTGGGATGGGCTGGGATAACGAGATGCGATTAAGCTTCTTTCGTCGGTCGAAAAAGCCACTCCTCTCAAGCTCAACAAAGAGCGAAATTAGATCGTCGAAAAAAACGGCCCGGCGTCGTGTTGAAAAGAAAAATGAAAAATCTAAAAAATAACCATGGGACGACCGAAATTCCGTGCGTAAACAGTCCACGGGCACACAACGGTCGAACCAACGGGAAACTGATCGGCCCTCGCTCCTCAGTCTCTTAAACCAGCCCCCCGCCCCAACCGAGCTCGGGCTTAAGATTTTCAATTATGTATATTCAAAAAGGATGAAGCCCGACTTCCTGAAGCTATTGAATCAGTGAGCTGTTGTTTCCCAGTAATTGGTTGGAGATCCCCTTTTTTCCACTTCCTCACTTCCATTGCAATGTAGAGTAGCCACTTGGAAGGGTTTTTCCTCGCCAGTGTTTTGAAGTAGAAAAAATATCAAGTTGATCTTATGATCATACTGAGTAGGAGTGCAAGTTTATAAGTCAGGAACAAGGGTGGTTTTTACATGTGGTTGGTGGCATCTTGCACGGTAAAATTCATGGAAGCCAGTGAGATGGTAATCATATCACCAATAAGTGCCCCTCTCAACACCAAGAACGGGTATCCCGAAAAAATAGTTGCGTGCGTGTTTACGGTCAGGTTCTTCTCTTTTGGTTTTGATTGAATTTTTGAGTTTCATTGGATTATTCTTCCCACTGTCCTCATTGGACAAAGAATCTGATGTTTTTTTCGCCCTCTTGTCCTTCATCCTTACTCATTTTTAGTTTGAGTGGTAAGATTGGATAAGGAACGAAACCCTCTCTCTATCAAAACTGAAAAGCAAAACTTCAAAACCCAGGCTAGCTAGCTATTTAGACAAAAAAAAAAAAAAAAAAGGAATGCATACGTGCCGTTGGTATCATGACTTTGGAAAATCAAAAAAACTAAAAAGGAAAGGTAATGAAATTACGATCAAGACAAGGAAATTAGAGGGAAAAAAAGTCAACGCTCAATATGCTGTCAGCAAGCAAGATGGATGCCTGTAAATCGGAGACCCCACAGATGATATCGAAAAAGGAAATGCCATCGTATGTTTTCTGGCGATGGTGTTGTGAGTGTGCAAGTGAAAACGAAAGTCTGTTTGATAAAAAAAGAAAGAGAAAACTCCAAGGCACCGGCGAAAATGTCAAGAAAACAGATGGCCTCCCCAAAATAGAAATGTGATGAATGGAAGTTGAGAGGTTGTGAAAGGTTTCCGTGATGAGTTTTTTTGGTTTTGAAGACAAAGGAAAATCATGAAATCAACTGAAATCCATGTGTTCTCAGTGAGAGGATGTGTAGGGATGAAGGTGATACGTTGATCGAAAGTGAAGGAAGTTAGGCATGACTGATTTTCTTCCAGATCTTCTTCCAGCCTTTAGTAGCAGTGTTCTTCTTTTGGTTCCCGGCAATGGGACTGAGAGACGGTAAGGATGCATCAAGTGGCGAGAGTGGGCTGTCTGGTGAGCCGAGAGGGCTTCGTAATGGTTGTTGCCAGGCGTAGATCTCGTCATCATGGGCTCGAAGGTCTTTCCGAGTCAACGTCATACGTAATGTCATTTCTCGGTTGTCGAGTCTTGAGGGTACGTTGAGACCGCGAGAGCCCTGTCGTGAGCTAGACTCAACTCCTCCACTTGTAGCAGGCCGTGGTCGAAGACCAGTATTGAAAACCTTCTCTTCTGGTTCGTCTGTAACTATCGAAACAGTCTCGACGACTTCAGACTTCTTGGTCGAAGCATCGCCAGTCAAAGATGGAAACCCAAACTCGATGGCCTCGTCGAAATTCTGGGGAGATGCAAGGTACAGTCGTAGTTTATTTCGGGCATCAGGATCTTGCCAAAATGTTGCATCGTGTTCGAGTCCAGTCCCCGCCAGAGATCCCCGCATAGAATCATAAGAAAGAGAGTGTGAGTGTGAGTGTGAGTGTGAACGGGTTGTCGGAGTAGATGCAGTGAAGACAAATCCAGTGAATGATGAGCGAGATTGTCTGAAGTTCTTGGTCAAAGACATCGACCTCCTCATAAGACGTCGAGATGTCATGTCGACAGGGGCGGGAGCCGCCTTTAAGGGGGTAGGTTCGAAGTTCTGCATTGGAAGGGCAAGAGAAGAGAAATCGGTTGTCGTATCCTCCAAAGAGCTTGACCTGGACGAAGGCCTGTCAAGAAAGTCGATATACTTGTACGATTGGTCGAAATTTGTATTCTCTTTTTCGATAGTAGCCTCGTAGATATTAATAGATGCAGACGAGTGACTGGTCAGAGTTGTTAGACTCCTGTTGGCATAACGTGGCGGTAAAAGGTATATTGTTCGGTCAGCGACGGCATCAGGGAAGAGCTCCTGGCATCGTCGTTGTAATATATTGCGTTCTTCCTTGGAGAAATATTTCCTCTTGATCGAGTCTGGTAATCTCATATACCATAGAGCATCGGATTCAGCAAGCAAGAGTTGAGGGGGCACTGGCGGTTTGCAGACTTGTTCTTTCTTGTTATGACCATGCTGGTGCCGTAGAACACTTAGTCTCTTATAGCAGTCCGAGGAATTCGATCCGGGTCGTGCGGAGGAGGCTGTTGCGTTGGCACAGGCTAATCGACCGTTGCTCGACTTTTGGGTTAGTCGAAGCCGCTCTACGCTGCTAAAGTACTGTTGTAGCCGAAGCCAGAAAATATTTAGCAAACCTCAAGATCCACCGAATGGGGCATACGGATTGAGACAAGTTGGCAAGTATAAATTATGTTTGTATGTATGTATCATATGTATGGGGGATAGTGGAGTGGGTATATGCACCGTACCTTTCTCCTGACTGCTTCAGGGAACCGTGAAAATTCCTCTTCATTAGAGGGATAGGTCGTAATCATAGTGACCGAAGACCCATGGGATGATGACGATTTTCTTCGCGGTGTTTGTTGGAGGGTGTATGAATCGAAAGGTTCGACTAGTGTTCCCGTCGAAGAAGACGATGTAAGAGGCGAAGACATGGCTTCTTAACGTACTTTCCTCTTATCGACCAGGCCGGCAAGTATAATAAAGTACTTGACAGTATTAAATACGAGTTTTAACGATGAAACTCGTACTCTATCTCAAGTTCATGTACAAGATTAAGAAAGAAAGAAAAATAACCATATGCAGGTGAATATGCAAGTGATAGTATTTGCATCCACCTTCCTCCGAGTAATCTTCAAATCCGGTCAAGGTGCAGTCGAAACTTGTCAAACGAACCCCAAATCGAATAACGTCAGAAACAAGGAAGCTAGAATCGTGAGAAAATAAATAGTGTGCCTATTCTTATTATTGTTTGACCCACGCATCAAAATCTCTAGGCGGGCCGGCAGGTATTTGTAGAAAACAGCGATGTGCCGGTGGGCATAGATGCTTCTATAAACTCATCCAGAATGCAAATGCCTATTCTACCCTGTATGTGCGCTGGTAAGACGCAATTGCCAGCTAGAAGAACCCTGCCCTGGCTGGCCTAGTCAATTGTAGGTATAACTAAGCAACTATTCAATCGAAGGGGTTTGTTGTATAGCGGATAGGTTGTACCGGTTATCGCGGTGGATGCAAGGGGAACGTGGATTCTGGAGGCGTAGGAGTAGGAAGTAGGAGTAACAAAGCAGGATTTGGGGAATATTATCAACATTTTTCTAACATCGCGATGAGACAGGCCAGCAGTTTTATCACAAGTTCCTCCCACAAAGAAAAAGCAAGGGGAGGGCTACCAGAGGGATACGAACCAGGCCATCTTTGAGCAAAGAGGGTTGTATCTCGTTTTCGGACTTCAGAACCTTTTGTCATTGGTCAGTATTGGCCAGGTCGATTTTCGCTGTGGAGATGGCTATGACTTGTCAATCACTCTCGGAGAGTTCCAGAGGAAAGAAATCGTGGGTGGGGAAAAAAGAAAAGCAAGAAGCGGTTACCGTTCCTGTAATACTGACCCGTTGCGATTATCTCGCTCCCGTATTCCTTTGGGCCTGAACACACCCCTGGGCTGGACTGACCAAACTGACCGCTGGTAGGCTGAAGCGCGGTGTTCTAACCACGTTCTAATGCTTTGGGGTTCACGCAGGGGTTCAAAAATTGTTCTCTTCAGTCGCATAATGAGCCCTGTCCCGCTGGGCTGATTGGAGAGCTGGCAGCGGACCTGTTGGCAGACTCTGCGTACAGAGTATACACAGTAGCTCTGCGGGCAAGGATATGCTCCTTTTTTTCCCCTAACGTGTCTTGAGGATTGCACAGTACATACGACAGAGATCGTTTGGAGGAGGCCATATTTTTTGGTGACGTTTCTTCTTTTTCCCAAATATTTTTTGTTTTTGGAAGGGACGGGATGAACATCCCTTGCTCAATTTCATCCTTAGCTACGAAAGCCAGGGGGGCTGCACGAAATAGCCACAGATAGGAAGTTTAGCTTCGATCTCTCATATCCATGCTAACAAGCTCCCAGGGATGAGAGGGCAAGAGGAGTTCAGGTCGTTCCCCACACTGGAGGTTTCTCACGCGAACTAGGCCATTGTGTGTGCTGTATTGTATAGGTCATGGGTGTGTAGAATATACGACGGCCACAATGCATCATACATTTATGGGTATCGGTCGAAAAGTTCTGTAGTACAATCTTGAAACTAGGTGACGGTTCACAGAAAGAAAACGAATTAAGTAAACAAAGCTGCTGTTAAACGTCGGAAGGCTGCACAACGCAAGGACCAGTAGGCCAACCACACGGGTACATGATAGTTGATGCAATCTGAGGCCATCTCGTTAACAAGAACCGAAGACGGGATCTCTGCCACCTGAAGCCTATCGAGTGGGAAAAACAGCCAATCCAGTCTTGTGATTGGTAGAGCTGTCGAAAGATCGAGCTGGAGTGGGTGTGCTTGACCCACCCCTCGCATCTCATCTACCACGACGGCGAATGCACCTAGAATTTTTGTTTCTTGGAAATCGAAACACCCCACTCGAGCACTCGTACTCTCTGGCCTACACTCCCTCACACACATGCGCACATGCACATATACTGTGGTTATTGGATTTTAATGCTTTAGTTGAGGTTACGGCTAAACGCGTCGGGATGCATTGCGTGCCTACCCCGACGTCTATGGCCCAAGACTGGATAAAGTACTTTAGCAGCCGCCCTCACGCAGAAAAGTACCCACTCTAGAGCTTTGCAGCTTGCTCACAATGCCGATACATCGCTTTTCTAGTCTTACTGTTCGTGCCTCACAGATGTCGGTTCTGGCCAATGCGCGCAAAACTACACAGTGAGACATAAACAGTTAGAGCAATGCGCTAACGAATCTTGGACGATATTCTAGACAAAACTTTATCTCCGGCTCTCCGTGAAAATAGCCCGATGACTTTGAGAACCAGTTGGTCTTGATTTGTACGGAAAACTATAACAGGCCCAAAGTATAACACCATTACACACGTGGTTGATATCTATATATCTTCCATCGCAATTTTAGAAAAGCGATATACTATGCATCTAGATATCCATAGAGGTTACACAAGAACATCCAAATGACTTTTAATTTTGAGGTTATGATCAAGGAAATTTGATTTACTCGAACAGAACACGGACCGAAGGATCCTCCGGTGTTGCCAGTTCCGAATGTTACACAGGAACAAAATTCAAGAACCCCTTCCAGCCATGTTGGATATCTGAGCTCCTCGTTGGTCTCCTTGCTCTGCAACGCCACTTAGGAATGGAAAAATCCATTCGGGTCTGATATCGTATGACCTCTCGTCTATTTTGCTCTCGATTGGACTCATCTGAGAATTCTGATTGTTTAGGGTCGCATTGTAAATCTCAATCGGACCACGATGATCTAATATCCAGTTGAGCTATCTTAAGAATCCCCGTTTTATCGCTCATCACGCAAGCCCACACGTGGTAATTGTAAATATGTATGTATTCGAGAGAGGAAAGAAGGGGGAAAAAACCCATCCTTGCGCGGATCTCCATGCATAGGGAAATGAAAAAAATGTGACAACGTGGAGGTGGCGGGGAATCGAGGTCGGCCACTTGTAACCCCAATCACCATTTCTGTGATAGCGTCTAGAAATTTTTGCAAGCCCACGATAATAGAATATCGTAGTTCGTGAGGCCAAGCATTGGATCGAATCTCTTTATGCAGGAGACACTGTTGGAATCAACATATTCGAACATTCCCTTTCTTTGGCTTGGGATGGCGTTTTCACAGCGGAACGAGAAGCCGGCGACAGCTGTATTTTTTTGCTGGTGCGCACCATTGATGGAACCGAGGGAAGCAGTTTGACAGAACAGGCCGCCAAAACTCTAACGTTCTTTGTTGATCTCCCGGCACACCCCAGCGTTCCAAGCCAGCCATCAGGAGGGTCCAGACCTTGGTCAATTGGCAGGAGGCGACGTTCTGAAAGAAACTTCGAACTTGCGGAATTTCTGAGCTTCCCTTTCGTGATGGTTGCAAATTGACAGAGCGGGCTATGTCTAAGACATTCACGTCTGCAGTCCGGGTTCGCTTGGTGAGACTCTAACGACCAGGACACCACCTGTCAAAGGCCAATCGATATATATTGATATCAGCCGCAAGACAACATCAAGACATCCATCGTGGATCGAGATTTTTCCATATTATCATGACAGGAAACTTTGCACAGCTCAATAAGGGCAAAGGTGCTAAGCCAACGCCACAGTTCATTTTATCCTCGAAAAAACCTCAGCATGGTCTGATATTCAACTTCCAGGCTGAATAGAAACTCCTGCGGTCGATGGCTGACGCAGGGGTATTGTCCCAACCAACAGACAATGCTGTTGCTCCACTGGCGGTCGACCCAATACCATTATTAACTAACCACGCAATACCATGGAAACGTTTAAATCTAATCGGGCATAGAGACGTTCTTTTGGCACATGGCCTAATCATTAGAAACTGTGAAAAACATCCATCCCCCACAACCACTGTCATATTAAAACAATCCTAGTCAAACGTCACAAGATCGAACCACCCCGACTTTCGCTTACCCATGCTTTGTAGATACGAGGCAGCTCTCATGACCCAATTATAAACCCGCCTGGTCCGAGTGCGACTGTAATTTTTCAGTTATGTTCCCTTGAATATCGGACCAACATGCAACAGCTCATGGCTATTGAGAGCTCGGCCGACATGTTCGCATGTGGGAGGTAGTGTAGGCACATTTTATGCAGGAACGGGTTCTTCGGATATTGGCCCATCTGTGAATCCAGCACCCAGGATGCTGGGATGGTTTTCTTCATAGTTAATCTGTCATTGGTATTATGGTGCTCCTGAATCTCGGGAACTATTCCGGCCGGTTGGTGTCAATAGTTAGATGGTCCAGGTGGGTTTCGGGGTCCCCCTTTGTGAATAGCTCATTCTTCGGCGTGACCGACATCGCCTGCGCTTTATCAAAATACTAAATTATCATGCATGCTGTTCTGAACATTGCAGCTTTTCAAGCCTCACAGCGCAACCAGAAATTACACCTCCCTCAGCCTACTTTGTGGCTGCGTGTATACCGTGCGTCGCATTAAATTTCGCGATCGCATTCGCATGCGGTCGATATAAATTATAATCCCCAAATTCTCTTTCTCTCTCTCTCAAAAAAAAAAAAAAAAAAAAAAGAAGAAGAATTTAATAAAATCGTACGATAAAAATTCTCAACCAAAAAGAAGGTGTGCTCAAAGAATGAACTGTGTGACAAGCCCGCCTCTGACTACGCCATTACAAAGCATTTTCCATCAACAACCTTCACCGCCACCAAGTCACTTGGTTTCGTGGCAAATTAATTTCCAGCATCTGACATGACGAAAGATGTTTCAATATCTGCTGTCGTCCAACCGCAGACCCTTCTGTGCGTTGTAAACCATAATATATCTCTCACAAAAAGCCGATTCTGGAACCTCGTACTCACCAGGATATCCAGATACGAGGACTGAACCCCGGGTTTCTAAAAGACCTATAGGATAGGCGCATTTCCCTGTTACTATAAGCCTATATTACTTGATATTATGATCTCACAAACAGGTTGGATTTTGTATTTCGGCAAAGCAGAATTGTTTTATCTCGGTTAATAAGCTTATATTATAGATGTTTCATGTCAAAAAACAAGGCACTGGTGATTCAAAATCAGAACTATAAGCTGGAAGGGGTTATGCTGGAATCCGGTATTTACCGCCCCAGAGTCAAAGCTTACATAGTAGGTACAAAATATACTGAGCACAAAGGAGGTCTTGCAATGGTTACACAAGTATTCCAGCTGCCACCTTGTTATCATGTTCTAAATATAACGAATTCGGAGGGCCTAGAATATGTTGGGAAATGAAACTTGAGAAAGTAAAAAAGTTTTTGACCACGTCTGTGGACCCTTCCTGTCAACTAGAAACTAGCCGGTCTCATGGTTTTTCCTTGACATCTTCGCATCAGTGTGGGTTACATGTATCATATACTTCTTAGATTATATCCCGTCGCGTATACAAAAAGAGGTTACACAGAAATAGACATCCTACATCATATCAAATGGCATCGCATGTTTGACACTGCTACGTCCAATGTCTGAAACTCGACTCAGGGTCTCGAGGCTTCCACGCAGGAATATCGGATGTACAGTGTGGATGTTAGGTACGAAACCAAGACGTTCTTGTGGCGGCGAAACAGGATTCAAGGTATTGTAAGTATAGAGAGGGATATCGTTAAATCGACAGTTCTCTGTTAAGTAACTACCCTAGATGACCAGCATTCACCACTTTGTACAACATATCTTTTGTCTCCTGATATGCCTCATCTAAATTTTGTGAATCGCATCCGAAACCAATAACTCGTCTTGAACTTTTCTGTTATTCCTGAGGAATTTTGAGATAGCACTTGGCAAAAAACCTGTAAAACCTAGGGTTTGCGAGGCAATGTATGTAGCGATTGGTTGCACGGTACCGGTTTTTTGCATTGTCGAACAAATGAAGTTGGGTGCATGGCTTTGGATGTGGTTGGAGTTAAAGTTTGGAATGTATACAGTTGATCATTGCACGACCTTGCCCTCTTCCACGACATGGATTTTTGATGATCGACGAATTCAAGCATACAAAGCTTCATAGAATTCTTGCAGAGAGAGTCTGAATGTTTGAGCTCATCAATTGAAACTTATGAATATCGATATCGAAGAGCTCCCGAGTTTAAAACATGTCTGTATAACAAGCTAGTAGTAACCTGCCATATGGGAAACCCCAGGATTGGTAATACAAATACAACGTCTACAACACGAGAGAGACCCTAAATCCTGAATTCGTAAACATCCGAACGAGGCGACTGTCAGTATCGCCAACTGAATCCTTTCATCATCCAACTACGTGGCGCAGATAACACGAACCTATAAAATACGGGACGAAGAGCTCCTCGCATTGGACTTTGTACTACCTACATCATTCGTATACTTGTTTCTAGATTAGCATACCTAGTCGATTAAGAGTGGGACGCTCCGGAATGTCAAAATTAGGTTTATAAGTTCAGGGCCAATCAGTCAACAGGAACTCAATGGCCAGTAAATTCTGCATATCACGAAGCTTGCCTGTGGCAATAGCTCACAGAATCCAATAGGGCTTTGGATAGTACATTTCCTAGAGTTTTACATTGGTTTGAGTGTAAGGCCAAGCCTATGGAACTACATGTACTCTGTATACATGTCGTGTACCTACGAGTTAAGTTATCCATCGAACGACAGTTTCGATCGAGCCTCGACTAAGCTTGATCAATTGAGCCTATTGGCTCAATCCGAAGATCTTTATATTCCTTCGACGAAATTTAAAATACTACGGACCAACGGGTGGTTGCGACCTGTAGCCGATAACCTTACATTAAGTGGATTTAAAGTGAACCTCAAAACCCCCGTGAACCGATCATCCCGCCAAAGTACTAGCCTAACATGCACTATCAAGCAGTACCATAAAACATACATCCCATCCTTGCCTCCCGAAAAATTATCTGTACCTTTCCATCCAGGGCTCATAACCTTGCCAACAGATGAGTGGGATCCTGCATCATGTATGCACGTACCTGCAGGAGCTCACATGCCTAAATGTTTTAGAAAGTCGCACAAGGCTCGCAGTTAGATATCCTTGAAAAGGGCAGATTACACGAAGATGCATTTCTATTCTAAACTGTGCGTTCTTTCTCGTACAAAGTGGCTGTTGGTGTTATGCACTTACTAATTACTACCATAAGCCAATAAACCAACGTTACAATTAGATCCTACAGATAGATACACGGAAAATTAACAGGCTGGTGATACCCGGTAAATTTATTAGACTTTTTGCGTTATATCCGGTACTAGAAATTGTACCCACTATAGATCTTGCCAACGAAATAGAATTACGGAGGAATACTTAGTATCGTGAGGGACTGAAAAATGATGATGAAAATAGATAAGGAATGCCAGGTATACCCACTCTCCCCAAACTATATATACGAAACGGTGCGGTGATACGGAATTCATCGTGCCTGATCCGAACGCGACGGCTGCGGCGCCTGCATATTCCATGAATTAAAGGCCCGTCGCACATATTTTTTTCGTAAGTATGCGCACATATGATTCGAACGAATCAGAATATCGAGACAGGCCGCGGGTCGGGTTGAGGCTCCGAATTCTTCAAAGGTTAGCGTTTTGGAGCTGGAGCCAAGTAATATACTGACGTAGGCCTTGGTGATAAATTCAATTGGACCGTTCGAAAAATTTCTTTTCCTTTTGATACTTTCAATCCATGTGTTCCCGTAGATAAGGCAAAGCCACATGCATGCCATTGCTCAATCATGTGGGTAATACCATGCATCCAGAAGACGGAGGCTCGACCTGTTAGTACCTGAAATCTCGCAATTGATTAGATCTAACGATAACGGTGACTACGCCAGCTCGGCCATATATTCCATTTATGCACAATCTCTAAACGCCTGAACATCCACAGTTAATGCATTTCTCCAACTAAAATACCTTTAATAATACAGACTCCTCGAAAAAGTGCAAAGCCCGAAGATTAACCCCTTGAGAAAAAGTGAATGTGAAAAACGAAATAAAACGAAATAAAACAAAGCACTTTTAGGCCCCCACAAAAAAAGGATAGACCCTCCCCATATTACGATAGCAACTGTTCTCATAAACATAACTGCTAGAACGAAAGCCGAATATGCATGAATAAACGGTTGAGCAAAACGTAGAATTGAATTTAAGAAAAATGGGGAAGACCTAAAATTAAGAAACAAAGCCAGGTATAATCTTGTATCGTCGCCAGACTCCTCAAGTGTGTAGAGAGTCTGGCGACGAGACAAGGTATAATCTGGGTTGAGATATCTAGTCTCGGTCCCAGCGCACCCGTCAAAAGTGGGCATACGAAAATGCCTCCGGTTCAAACCTTCAAAATCTCCTTCTCAACAAAGAAGTTGATTGCCTGGAGAAGCTTCACGTTTTCTTTTTCCATTTGCGCCTGCATGAGCTGTGTTCTTGCGTTAGCGAGTGGTTATCGGATACGGATGGGGGCGGGAACGGGAACTGAATCGAACATACCTTATCATAGAGAGACATCTCCTTCGGCTTGGCTTCCTTTAGTTGTTTCTTCTCTTCTCGTCGCTCCTTGTCTGTTTTTGGGACGCCACCTTCATGCAGGTATTTGCATTTGGCGCCGTACCTACAGGCTTTCTTTAACCAAAGCTTACATACCTGCTTCTGCTTGTTCGGATTTGCCGCTGGTGGCGGTTTCTCCGGTAAGCCAGTGGGCTTGGTGGTGGACTCTTCAGGAGGAGCATCTTCGTCCGACTCGTCGGACCCTTCGGCAGACCCTGACTCGTTGTCGGATCCGTCTTCTGCAGATTCAGCGCCAGAGCCGGCAGTACTCGATGATGTGGACATCGCAACGGATTCCGAATCCTCATCAGCTTCAGCCTTATCTTCATTGTCTTTCGAACTGGCGGAATTTTCTAGTGGTTCCTCGACGGTGATGTCTCCTTGGTCCTGGTTGGCTGCAGGGACCTCAATTGACCCCTCTTGCCCTTCTGGGAATGATTCGGTAATCAGTTCCACTTGTTGGGCATCGCCAGATTCGACCAGGTTTTCCATTGCGAGAAAATCTTCCTCCAAAGCCGCGAGCGTGACTGCTTCGGCATCAGCGACGTCGCTCTCAAGCTTTAATTCCGATGTTTCTGCGGGAGGACCGTCCGCTGGCTCTTCAATTGTCACGCTGTTAGATTCCCCACCGGGGACCGTGGCCTCTGGATCCGGGGCGGCCGAGTTTTCCTCGAACGCAACCGGCGCATCGTCTTGAGGCCTCTTCTTCTTCTTCTTCTTCTTCTTTTTCTTGCTCTGCTGCTTTGACTTATCTTCGTCATCGACAACCTCGTCTAACTTACGCTTCCTCAGCTGTGATTCAGTCTGATTGAGAGAGTCAAGTTTCTTTTTCAGAGCCTCATTTTGATCCAGCCGTTGCTTTTCTTCGTCTTCTGCTTTCTATAACGATGGATTAGCAGGCGTTTGTGTACCGATTAGGGAGGTATGTAGGTTACCTTTTCCGCGACTCTCGCATCTGTTGGCCACTTTTTCTTTCGTTCTTCCAACCACTTGTCGATGTCAGCCTGTTCTTGCAGAGTAATATTCGTGCCTTTGATCTTGCCACTGAACGGATATTAGTACGCTGCTGTATAATCTCGTGGACTCGCTTTTGATAGACTTACCCTGCAGCCATCCAGAGAGCATATTCCTCAGGAGACATGTCAATATCCGGGGTTTGAGGCGTTTGGAATTGCTGGTTTTGATTCTGGTGGTGGTTTCGGTGGCCTCGGTCCTTATTGCGCCTATCATGATTGAACCCATTGTTCCGGTGCCCAAAGTTCCCTCTGTTTCGATTATGTTGACCATGATGTTGGTTGTGATTATGATGTTGATTATGACGCTGCTGCTGGGTTGGCATGTGCTGGGTTGGCATGTGCTGGTTGAAATTAGACGGCGGTGGGGGGTGGGGAGGTAGTGATGGGGGTGGCTGAGGAAGGGAGGAAGACCCGAAGAAGGTTGGGACGGATGGTGGAGCTGGTGGACGCACTCTGCCATCCACTCTAAGATCTGCATAAGAGTGGTGAGGCCGAGGACCTTGGTTTTGAAAGGGCGTATGGGGTTGACTGCCAAGTTGTGGAGGAGGTGGAGGCTTTCCATAGGGTTGGTTGGGTTGGTAAGTTGTAGCCGGAGAAGGATGTGGAGGCTGAGATGGACTGTAGCTAGTTGGTGGAGGGGGCTGTTGAGGAAAGAACCTTATGGGCTGGGGGGTCGCGGTAGGAGTTTGGTGCTGGGGTGGTGGAGGTACCGGGTTTGGCTGTGGCCATCGATTCGTCGCCTGAGCATACGAATTGGTCTGGGCCGAGTTATACCCAGTTGCCTGAGGATAAGGTGGGCGTGGCTGTGGCGGAGGTGGTTGATGCCCGAACGCCTGAGGGGGTGGTTGATATTGACCCGTCTGATGAGGAGGTCTGCTCTGAAATGTTGATTGAGGAGCTGGAGGGTTGTAACTTGACGGTGCTTGGTGAGCAGGTGGAGGGTATGGAGGTGCGGCGGGTGCCTGATATGGCCCCGCTACAGGATACATTGGCTGCGGTGGAGATCCATGGGGTGGATGGGTGCCAAAGTTCGTGTATCCTCCTCTGCCTTGACCTTGGGTGGCACCTCCCCGATTGTTAAAATTTCCTCGTCCACCAGACCTATTGTTCCCACGACCACGATTACCATAGTTCCCACGAGAGAACTGATTGTTTTGGTTGGAGTTGAAAGATGGCGGTGGCCCTGTAGCTTTTGGAGGCGGAGCTGGGGGAGGCCCGTAGATGTAACCGTTCTGTTGCGACATCTGATCGGAAAAACGTGGATCCAGATAAGTTCACGTCGCCATACCACTCATAGGGGTATTCGATTGGAGGTAGGTTTTATCAACTCTTGGGATGCCAGAGTCCGTTGAATGTACTTCCGAGGCTATTGGTGATGGTGATGGTGTGAGGTCGATGATGATGATATTGATGCTGTTGGTGGTTGATGGTAGACCGGACGGTTGTATGTCGTCGCGCGTGATGGAATGCGATGCAAGGAGGTTGGTCCGGTTTGGCCGCGTACAGGCGGTTTAGTGGCTGCGTTGCCACCGAAATATCCAACAAAAACAACGCATAGCTAGTAGTACCATCCATTGCCAAAATATATCTATGTACCGGCCGTTTCCTAATTTTGATCTGCTCGATGGCAGTTCTGGACGTTCTCGACTCTTCTACTCTCACCGGATAGCCGAGCTTGTAGCACTGTGGACTGACAAAATGAGAGTTTCGCCTGCGAAGAAAAAATGACTTTTGAGATTGGTCTCGCGTCGTTTGAGATCGAAAAAGAGAACTATAGCTATAGCCGTGCCGGCTTACAGGCTGTTGAGGCTTTTATCTAGTCTGAAATATCATACTAGGAAACTCTAGTTCCAATTTACGATGGCCCGGTATATCCTTTCCGTATAGAGCAAGGTGATTCTGGCAGTAAATAGAATGCAGCGGTCCTATGCTATGGTATTATTTCAAATCCATGCCCAGCACTAGATAGGCTAAAGATACTTAGTTAAATTGCAAATAACATGGAATATATGAGCAAAACAAAGACATGTATAGATCGAGAGCCGGGAGCTGGCCCTGCAGCCACCACGAAATATAACTTCAAAACCCCAAGGATCTAAAACAACCGCAAACTAAAGATCATCTCGAGGGCTCCATGCAATACCGTACGGTGGATAACATTTGAAGCTCCTCAAATACATCGGATCCGCGGAATTGGTAGCATATTTCTTATCATATTTACCTCCATGCCCGGCTGTAAATTTAAAATCCGTGCAACCCTCCCCGCCGTAAAAATCACACGTGACTCCGTTGATCTTGTAATACCTAATGGGGAAAACTCCTGACACGGGAATACAATCCGTATAGAGCTGGTCCTTTTTGATCTCGAAATTCCACTCTGCAACCAACTTCTTTTCTCCCCCGTTATAAGGTCCCGAACCGATCCTCCCTCAAAATGTACACTCCCGCTATTAAACTCATCGATGTGATCGGTTTTCTTGCACCGAACGCTTTCAATCTTATTGTCATCCGGACCGTTGGTTCTAAGCAAGAAATCTGCACGATTGAAAGCCGAGAAAAGCCCGATTTGACAGCTGTCATCGTCGAAAAACTCGCATTCGCAGTAGCCAGTAACGACATAAGCACTTACTGTATTCCCGAGTCCCTGTCGTAAATCGTTGAGTTTGAGGCATGGCCCCGGTAGGATATCCCCTCCGCCGAGAGGCTGTCCTGTAAAACCGTCGGGACTGGGTCCTTTGTCGAACATGCCTAATTCGCATTCCTTCTCGTAGAAGCTTAGAGGCCCCATGCGTTGCGGCAGGGCGGCGCCATCTGATGGGGGTGATAGAGGTGGGCCGGTTTTGATTTGTCGTTTAAAGACGATTTTATAGTCGTTAGCCCGCCTTTGAAGCTTTCGCATATCGACTGATCGGGCGCTGACTAGAAGGCTACTGTACAGTATGGCAATAATCGCAACCAGAACTCGGGATCCGAGTATTCTCCTTTGGAATCTCATGATATCAATATATTTATTATGTATTCAAAGACGAAAATTTAGCAAAAATAATCGATCGTGCATGTGGGCCAATGCCGCAGCATCGCCGAGAGCAGGTGCTTCCCAAAATGAGTCCAAAAGATCCATCAAGGATAATTAATACGTGGCAGGCTTGTATTTTAACACCGACTGTTCCAACGGTGCGCGTTTCGAAACAGCCGGCCTGATAGATCACAAGCTTCGCTTTATGCAGTTCCGAGGCGGCGGCTAAGAGTTTATGTTTGTATAATATAGTCGCTGCATGATAGATCTTCAAAGTTGCGTTGGATGTTGTACTTTTCAGTCCCAACTTGGCCCGGTTCCCGGGTTACGTCTACGAGTCGCTTTGGGTATTGATCTTCGATTAATTTGCACGTTTCCCTCGTGGCCGGCCAAATTTACGTATTCGAATATCTTACTATCCACGAGCTTGCTGATGGGATAAATGAGATTCCTACCCCCCAAGCGGCCAAAGATACCAAATTAATCTTCACCATCTTGCGCCGACATATAAAACAATATCAATGTTGCTTCCCAGCGTTTGCAAATTACTACGAACAACAGCCACAAGAACAGCAACCCCAATCGGCTTGTCGTCGTCAAGGATACGTCAACATCTCCAACTACCCCCTACAACGCTTTGGGGTTCAAAATCTCCAAAAATCCAAAGAATGACGCTGGTTAGTTTTTTCAAGCTTTAAACCATCTCATCAACTTCTTCAACCATCGTTGGAAATATTAATGACATCCCACCAGATCACAATGAATCAATCTCTCATCGAAAAGTAACTTGAAGCTATATCATATCCATTTATGTTGATTGAATTGTTACACAAACTAACGCTTGAATTCTGCTTGAATACAGACTCAAAAACGACGGCGTCATTCCCGATGGTAAACCTTACCCACGATTGATAAACATCTTTATACAGAACTAACCTAACAACCACAGTAATCGACGAATTCACCCCCTCAGTCTTCGTCCAAGCCGAGTTTCCATCTGGCAAAGAAATGCAACTGGGCAACACCCTGCAACTAGCGGCTACACAGGAGCAACCAAAAGTCATTGTTACACCAGATGATGTATCTTTAGAGTCTAAGGATAGGAGATATACATTGTGTTTGACTGGTATGCTTGCCTTCATATTAAATTTTGCTGTTCATTTTTATAGCGAACTTAACTTTCTAATATCTTATGTCCAGACCCCGATGCTGCTTCTCGTGATAACCCCAAATGGGCTGAATTCTGTCACTGGCTGGTCACCGACATTCAACTACCAACATCCGGACCTCTCGATTTCAAGAACTCAAAGGAATTAATGGAATACATGGGTCCAGCTCCGCCGGAGAAAACGGGGAAGCACAGATATGTCCTGTTGTTATTCAAAAACGGGGCGAAAGAACCCCAAAAGCTAGATGGGAGGAAGAAATGGGGGTTTGAAGACCATGAGCCTAGAGTTGGGGCGAGATACTATGCCAAGAAGTATGATTTGGAACTTGTTGGTGAGTACTTAATTGTTGCCTTTTTTTTTTTTTTCGTTTTTAGTGAGATTTGATATGTTGTGAGGAGTGTTCTGAACTGACGATGCATTGATAATGTTATATAGGAACCAACTTCTTCTTGTGCCAGAATGAAAAACAAGATGGTTGATCAACTGACCGTCAACTTTTGGATATGAAGTGGAAGGAGGGTTGTAGCTAGTGGTTTCTTGCGCTTGCTGAGGCTTCATGTTTCATTCCCAGCGGACAGGGCTTTGCCTTGTTAACAGTTGCCCGATCCTCCTGGGTGGAAACGTTGAACTGCTCTACTGCACTGTCTCCTGTTAATAATCAAGACGTTCAAATCACCTTGACTATCACTAGAGGCCCCGCCTAGAAATTTGGATCACTGAAGAGGCGCGATCCAATTAAAAAGTTTTTGACCGCTTAAGTGCCTGATAGAACAGAGTTGATGTAGGGTTAATATTCTCCGCTTGTGGAGGCCCAAAGCTATTTCCATTTATAAGCCATAAAGAAGCGCTTAGAAACAAGAAGTATCGACAAGAGAAGCTTTGGGTAATGGCGTCAATGCCGATCTATGCACCCTTCGCTAAATAGATACCTGTTTCCTGAATTCACGAAATCCGATGTGTCATTTCCTTCCTCCCCGTGTGCTTGCTATTCATCATCATAAAAGGTCAAGGAAAATATGTGCTGTGTGTAGTATATGAATGAAACCGGCACTTCCAGCAATTCATCAAGCTGTATGATGTGTAAACTGCGTATTATCGTACCCAACATTGTTGATCTTTGGAATCAAATTGCAAACGACCTGGAACATCGCCGCAAGCATTGTCGTATCATTCGGCCCCTTCTTGAACAAAAGATCCTTCGCAGCAGTATCTGTCAACTCCGTAACCGCCAAAGATCGATTCTTCCAGAATGTCTGATCAATGAGATCGGAAACGATACTCATCGTGTACCAAGTCATATTTTGCCGGAAACTCTCAACGCCCGGGACTGCGCAAAAACGAATAATATTTGGCAGGTCCTCGCGCTCGAGAAGCCGAAGCTCGATATTCTCAGTAACGACGAGTGTGAATTCATGACCAAAGTGGATGTCGGAGGGAACAATCATGTGATGGGTTTGGCGACGGACGACGCAGCGAGTGATTTCGAGACCTAAATCTTTGGTATTGATGATCGAATCGGGGAATTGAAGGTCTGATTCTACTTCCAATGTTTCGATGAGCTTCTTTGCCTGAGCGTGGAGAGCTTTCATGATTTTGTAGCCGGAGAGACGGAAATCTGCATCCCAAGTTGAACACGGGCAGTTGACGTAGACGTTCCCAAAATTTTCCTCCGCTCCCCGAACCTCGAATTCGAATGTCTCAGCATTGATAGAAATGGTGAATGGAACTTTTTGGAATGTGAGACCCTCGATATCGTAGGTGACCTTGCGAATACTTGGAGGATTCTCGAACATGGCATCACCTTTGCTGACCTTCAGCCCAACAACAAAGTCGGCATCAGAAGGCGAAACCGAGATGATATCCGTGAACAAAGTCTGAATACCGGCACGCTCAAGCTCGGTCTGCCAGTTGGCCCACTGAAACCCATAGGATGCTTTTAAATACTTCTTTGGGACCAATGGAAAACAGATTCTTCCAAGCTTAGCCTCGAACCTCAATTCTCCGGAGAACCTTCTGACATCTTCAAAGCCTTCGCTAAAGACCTTGTGCAAGACATTATCTTGATGTTTCTGGAGGGCTTCATAATTGTCGAAGTTTGCCTTGCGGCGTGGAGCCTTTTGGTTCTGAGTGTTCTTGTACGTTCGGGTTTGATATTCCTCCGTGTTATTGGCTGTCTGGGCGCTTGACTCGCTGGCGAAGCTCATGGTTTTAAAGGTCCTCTCGGTTTGGATAGAACCAGCAACTGATCCAGTCTCAGTTCTAGCATCCTGAGAACCTTCGTCATCTTCAGCAACCTTTTTTACCTTTCTAGGGTTTCTTGGGCGCCGGGCAGTTGTAAAATTGGTTTCAGAACTTGGTGGTCCGCCGGGACGGGTCGCTGCCATGGATAAGCCTCCTCGAACCGGATTGACCGATGATTGAAACGTAACTGGAGTTTGTTGATCCGAAGTCATGGAAACGACGCTAGGAGTTGCCGTACTCTCAGTCTCAGGTTTGGCATTACGGGCTTTCCTCTTTGGTGCTAAAGTTGGGAAGTTGATTTGCTGGGCTTCAAGATCAATTATAACATCTTGTGGCCGAATCCCAAGGTTCAAACTACCCGCAACGGATTCACTTGGTTTGATTGAGGGAGGTGCTGTAGAAACAGGTCTCTTCAGAGAAGTAGGGGCGGGTGGGCCGCGTGGTGGCGGCGCGGCAGCAACATTGTCGCTCGACTCTTTAGGGTCCTGGCCCACAGAAATAAGAGATTCGTCACTGAGTATTGGGGTGACAGCTCTCGCAATGTGGGGAGTATAGGTGTAACCTTTCCAGATGTCGGTTTCCGTTTGACCAGCATTGTAGGTGGGGGTACAGCTAAAGACGACATTGTCAAACGTGTCCGATCTAGGGTTATATTCGGCGAGACGCGCAGATGCCAATCGATCTCTTCCCCCAAGACTACTGTACTGGTCAGCGGGTGGGAACAGGGTGGTTCTCAAAATGTTGGTGACTTGTTTCGTGATAGGGACAAGGCGGATTTCAAAATAGGCCCTCCCGTCGCTGTTGATAATGTGAGATGAATATTTCTTGTAGTCCCAATTCTAGACGAATAGATACGTCAGATATCTATGAATTGCTTCATCAGTTATTCCTCAAACCTGGGAAATACTTACGAAGTACTTCTCGGCAAAGCTTAATTTCTCCAGTCCGGCTTCCAAGGCGATGTCGCTGTGTGCTCCGATATTGACTTCCCTGGTGACCCAGTCGACTTTCATGACACAACGGGTGGCCTTTGAAATTTCACCAATTGCGTCAACGCCGTCCCCAAAGAAACACTCGCGGAAAGTGTCTCTGTATTTTGGAGTCCATTTCTGAAATTTCTCAAATCTAACACCTTCAACCTCGTGTCTGATTTCCTCGAAGACCTCAGAGATCTCATCCTATTGCGAAAGATTCATTAATTATAGAGCTTTGAAGGAAGGAAAGGACAAGGATTAAATTCTTACCGCATCATCTTTGTACAGAACCTTGGGGTCGTCCGACCATTGAAGCTCTCGAACGAACATTTGTGTCGTGCTCGGACGGACAATTTTACCTCGGGTGAGCTGTAGTATTCTCGTTAGTCTTACTCTTACAGTATGAAGCGTGTGAATAGGTGATATGACATACGTATTGATTGTCCCCAAGATTATTAATGTAGAGCTTTTCGATGAAATTGTTGATAACTCCGATGAAAGCCCTTTGCACTTCCTCATCCCGTTCCCTGGGTCCGAGGACGGTGAATGACTGTTCTAAAAGTTAGAGAACTCCTTCAAACCTGCACTATAATCGTGGCAGGCCGTTGGGTACGAGGTTAGTGGACCATCTCATTTATAAACTTACATTTCGCATCGGATTGTACTGGACCTTCGTCGTGTCTCCAAAATCGCTGAGTGAACTATATATGGTAAGTTGGAGAGAGCAATTGATAAAAAAGTGTCTATAGAGATGCCCATGTGGCTCTCTGTGTTTGTAGGAGCTTACTGGAATTGATTAATCATTTCTTTGCGGGCACTGTCTTTGAACTCATAGAGTCCCCGCCAGGTAAAGCTGAAGCTGTTGTGGTCCATGATGCCGACGCCGTTCTAAGTCCGGCCCTCAAAGCTCTTGAGAAGTCGAATGGCTTTGCAAATATAAAATCGGACGAAGGAAGGATGAGAAGAAAGGACAAGACTCGAAAGGGAGCATGCGGCTGCAGGCCGTATTGATGGATGCTGCAGATGCGCAAGTTGAAGTTAGTGGATTGGATGAAGGTTGTACGGACTTGGTGCTGGGTGTTGGTGTCGACAGCTCCAGGCCAACAATGTAGGACCGTGTAACACCTTTGGAACGTGAAGCGCAGACAGTGTTCTGGAGTGTTCTGGCTGGGAAAGAGATCTTTGTAGCAGAATTTCTGTTCTGTATTCCTTTGCTTAAATCCGAATCGGGAGTAAGCTATGGCCACAGCAGCAATCCTATGATAGCTTCAGGATGTATGCACGTATGTTATGGAGCATGTAGACGAGGTTGTCAATGTCAATTGTCAATTTCAGGCAATAAATGCACAGTTTGTTGTATATTTTACGGACAGCATTAGGAACAACACATTGGCTTCGATCAACCACGCCTGCAGTTGGGAAATTGCTGGAGCTGGGAGCTGGATCCTTCTTGATTGATCTCAAGGGGATCGTGGATTAATGAGTATCATGTCGGGGCTGTTTATCTCGGCCGCAAATATTGTACAGTAGTCGGTATATCAAAAAGCCCACCGGGGAAGTACTATGCCTAAAAGCAATCATACCGGAAATGCAACATTAAAACGAAGAAGTGCGATAGGTAAAAACGCCCTTATGATTTTTATGCGAAAAAAGCCGTCGACGAAGAAAAACAAGATACACCGAGTATGAGGCGTGTTTGAGAAGATCAACCTAGATTAAGCTGGAAGATCCATAACATGCTAACCGAACACGTTTCTAAAAACGTGTCAATGAAGTTGGTGAGAAGATGAAGGATGCGGAGGAAAGGTTTAGGGGATAATTATAGGTTGCTAAGTGCGTGGTGATATGTTATGTGGACTCCTTTGGTGGCAGGCCGACGACATGGGGACGGAATTTGACTAGCAGCTTTCGTGCAGCGGTTTTGACGTCGTTATCTGGTTCGATCTGTTAGCAGGGGCTCGACGAAGGGTATACTATTATGGGTAGGGGGGCATACGGTTGCCCCAAAGTTCCTCAACGATCCCCAGTACGTCATCTCTGACTGGCGGCTTGAGCATACAAAGATATCTTAGAAGTTATATTAGTATAGATCTTCTCAAACCTCAAACCTCAACCATCAACTCCCAAATGAAATACTTACTGGAACGCTAAAAACCCTAAATTAGATCTCTCTGGATCCAAACACAGCCCTCGAATATTGGCTAAAACCGGTGGTGGGATCGTTGGAAGCTCGCTCAAAAATCTCAGAAATATATTTCGATCGGTAGTCTCAAGATAAGGGAATATTCCGTCCATAATCTTGGCCATCCATTTGGCATACTGTGGTTCCAGTGGGGTTTTGTCGCTGTTCTGCCGTGCCGATATCTCTTGAAGTCGATCGTTATACCACTCCTCGTTTAACCAGGCGATCGCAGCATCCATACGTGTGCGGAAGTCTCCTATGACATACATATATAGTTTCTGTCGGACCTGCGCACTGAGGGCTTCATAGTGCATCCGATCTTCTTGGGCCTTGGCTGTAATTTCCGCATCGATGCCACTGAGGCCTCTAGTACTGAGTCTAGAAAGAATGGTAATCCATCCATCTTTGTCCCAGTTGGTGGCGGCAAGGCGGCCCAACCCCATCCGCTCTTTTTTGACTGGTTTGTCCAATGTAGCTATCGTTTCGAACATACGATCCAGCGTCCCTTCGCATGCTTCTTGGATTTGAGCCGGTGATAGGTCAGGCATCTTGACTAGTTCCATAGCCGCAGCCTTACCCTTCACAGTTGTAGGGACGAGGTCTGTAACCTCGTAACTGTCGTCGGAATCATCAGAGTAAACGACAGTATCCGTATTGATCCTAGAGGGCTCATCAGGAAGGTCATCTCCTCCAGCCGGTACATAATCATCGTCGTCATCGTCGAGCTGAGGTGGCGGGGGCGGTGGTGGCCGAGAATTTGCGGCGGTAGCTGCTGCTCGGACAAGACTACCCAATCGTTGTCTGACAGCCTGCACAGAAGATTTTATGAGTATATCAACTAGTTATTCGATCAGATCTGATTCTTACCGCAACTGCTGATTCTAATGCATTTGCGTCGACGGAATACATCGTCGCAAGAGTGATCTGGGTTGCCATTTCCAGCGGCAGTTGAGACACATCGAAATTCGATAGGGCTTGGTCGCCAGTAAGAGTATAAAGAGTCTTGTATGTCGTACCGTTGCTCGGTTGGACTTGAATCGTAGGAGGTGGCGGGGTGGGAGTGTATTCGCCTTCGGCATCGGGACGTGTATACTTCGTCCGCTTGACGGAGTCAACATCTGATCCCGGCAAAACCCGCTTGTTGCTCTTTGGAACATCGATTGAGAATTCTGATTTTGATTGTAATAATCGTTGGATATGCTGTTGTATTTTCCCTGCATGCGGGCCGCCCGAACTGGCTCTATATCAAAATAGAATGATTAGTCAGTTATTCTCCAAGGGATGTATACGTTGTACTAACCTTGCGAGATGGTTCAATACGGTCCTGAGCGTTTTTTCTAAGCTTCTGGCTACAAAGCGCTCTTTAAAAACCATTGACTTGGCCGCTACAGGAAGAGGGTTGTAAGACATCAAGACATTCAGGATTTTGTTTGAGATCGCTGCGCGTCCCTTGACGAGCGCTGGTAACGAATTCAGGATCGCGGCGATTATTGGAGCGTCTCTATATGTAATTCCACCAGTAAGCACAATGCCAGCTTCGCCCCGTGGCCCATATATCAATCAGACATATCCCGTGCAGAAACGTGATTGATGAGACGGGCCCAGGGCTTATACGACCGCTTGGTGGGATTCAAGGCTCACAATTTGCCATCTTGGAAAACATTTAGGAGACGATCTAGTAGGCCATGGGCTTCAGCCTCTAGTGCATGGATATTAAGTAGTGGGTGGTTCAGTGGCACGATAGTCAAAGACACTTCAGATTTGTCGACAAGCTAGAAAGATCGGCGACGCGGATTGTTAGGTTCCTGATGAGGTTTATTGAGAAGATAGAGAATCCGTGAACGAAAAGATAAAGACTCAGTCCATGAATACGCTGATGAACCTTTCACATACATGGAGCAGCTCCCAACAGGGTCCCATTTCACAGCGGGGCTACGGCTTGGGGGGGTTTGACTTACTCGCGGGTCTGATGCGCCTGGAGTCTGGACCAATATGATCCTCTGAACAAATTTGATGCAACCTAGCCGCACTCCCTCGGCCCCTCTGTCCAGCATGCTTAGAATCTTCGCCTTTACGGCGACCATCTGTTGCCATACGGCAGTCTCTGACTTATTATGACATCTAGAGAAGTATCACAACGACCGATAGTTAGTATTCGAACAAAAAGTGGGGTAGGTGGGGGGGAAAGATGGACTGTTCGCAGGACAAAAACTGTCCGCTTACGGCGCCATCGATAGAGTCTGCAATACGGGCCATAGATCTTTCGGAAAATCTGTGAACATACATGTATCGAAATATCAGAGGATATATCGAAGAGCTACACTGAATAACGTTCTTTAGAATCCCCGTTTCCAATTCGTTCAGCAAGGTCAACAGGTGCTCAAGACACGTCAATGCAAGCTCTTGTTTCGTCTGAGATGTTATCTGAGGCGAAGAAAATGTTTCCGCTAAAAAGTCTGACCCCCATCGTCGTAGCTCAATTGCGCCGTCCGACGCGACAATGACGGGCAGGATCCCTTTCAAGATATCTGGATAGAAATTGGGATCATTTAAAGCGAGATTTTTGGCTTGGTTCAGGTGCTCGAGCTTTGTCTTTACATCCCCGCTGGTCATTTTTGCGACTGGCCCACTGCCACCTTGAACCGCTTCACTACAGTGGACCGATGAAGTCAAATAAGGATAGAACAAATGTATCCTATCAAAACTAAGTGCTGCCTCTGAAGCCGAAGCCGAAATGCCGTCTCAATTTTCTGAATCCTTCTTCGATGTTGTCGCGAGGTTGTAGTTTGCTCGCCACGTGATCAGTTTCTGGCTATCGGAAGGCGCGTTTTAGTTGATGAAGCTACAGCCAGCCCGTGTTGAAGATGTGAAATGCGAATGCTAGAAGAGATGTCGGGAAACAGAGCGTCGTAAGAACTGATGAAGCCACAGCCGGTGGTTAGATGAAGATGATGTCTCCGGTGGAGCTGATATGGTGGCGCTGTGGTTGGAAGTTGTGGGACGCAATGATGTAGATGAGAAGGTTGGGATGGCGTTGGTTCGTTGGCTGGGCTTGTTGTTGCCGACCAAACAATGTTCGCTTCGGCGCGTTGCAAACCCGCACCTCAAAATTACGCTATTGTGCGGCCGAGTCCGCTTACGAACCGGGTAAGTTAAGCGGTTAGCCAGGTAATTAGGTATTTTGAATAGGTATATTAGCGTGGTCGCCATATGTTCAAAACTAATTACTTATGAAAGTCTATGGGCCTATCTGTTTAACGTTATAAACTTGGGCGTAAGCTGGCCCTGGGCTCGTTCCCATGCTCCTGACCCATCTCTGCGCCGGGGGTCGGGTCTACAGTCGATAACATTAAAGTCCGCTCTAGTGGCTCACACCAGGTGCAACTGGGTAAGTAATTACGAGCGAAAAAACTGATTAATGAAAAATGCATTTATACAGAGAACCATTTTTTTGTACAGCCCGCTACATCATCTAGCTATCCTTTGCAAGAAGCATATATTTTTTTTCCCTCTAGATCCTGGTACGCAAGTAAACGGGACAAAGGGTTTTAGGTCAACTGTTTACAAAGTCCTATAATGGCTTATAGTTCAATGTAGCAAGCAAACCAATTAAGCAAGGTATTTATTTTTGAGCAACAATTCCTAGAGAGATAATATATTAGCTTATGTCCAATGGCCTGGAGGTATTTTGAAGAACATACTCTCGACATCAGCCACGCTCTGCTGGAGGATCTGTTGGAGGACCTTGGGGTTCTTGAGCTCATTGGTGATCCTCTTGATGACGGATTCGGCGAGCTCGGTCTGTTCTCTCTGCTTGACCTGGGCCTCATATCTAACCCAGCTGTCAAGAACCTGCTTAGCCTCGGCAGCGAACTTGGTCTTTTGTTCCAAGACGAAAGCCTCGGACTCAAGTTCAGCGGTTTCCTAGATACCATCATCATCAGCTTCCTTGCCCTTGAATATCTATCCTGAGGCTCTTCACACTATCGCACCTTTGAAACAGCGAAGAGATCCTTAGTGATCTGAACAACGTCCTTCATCTCAGAGACCTGGTCGATTCTCTCCTGGACGGCGCTCTTATGGTCGGTTCGGGCAGCGTACAAAACATCCTTGACTCTCTTGATATGTGCCTCGGCCCACTCGTTGTACTGGGGCTTCATCAATCTGCTGACGCCAGTAAACATGGAAATCAAGCAGAAGGCGACGACGAATTCCTCATTGATAACCAAGAGCTCGTTGGAGATGGCAGCAATGGAGACACCGGCAGTCGCAGAGAGGATGGCAGTCTTGGAGACAAGGGAGTTGCCAGGGATCAAGTCGAGGATAGCATTGGCCTTGGCTTCTGGAGTAGGTCGCTCGGATGATGGGGGAGGGTAGTTGGACTCGAAACGAGCTGACACGGCGGGTCTAACGGCGGGGATATGCGCATTGAGGAGGGCAGACGACGGGCGAAGACGCGTGAGGCCTATAACATCGACGATAACAGGTTAACATGTGCAATGAGGGGCCAAGCGGGCAGTCGATATCCGGCAGCATCGCTCACCTGTGGCCGCTCGTGTTAGCCTGGAAGCCATTGTGTATGTAAGAGAGGAGAGTGAGGAAGTCAGATCAATCCAATTGGACGTCTATGACCTATGGGAGGGCGATGTCGGAGATGGTAGGCGGTGGGAAGGGACTGTTCGGGTGTTGAAGTGACGTTCTGGGTTCGGGAGAGACTGGCGGATGAGTGAAAAAATCCGACCAATCAAACTCCACCCGACGCCAAGACCGGCCGAAAGTACCTGTCGCCCGAAACACCAAAAATTTTAGACTGTTTGCTAAGTTGCAGCTGCGCATATCATTGCATCGATATAATATCTTCTCGATAAAATGGCGATACTGTCCTCCAATGGTGCCCTTTCGGGCCCAAAGAAACGAAAGCGAGTCGCTGCAGATGAGGCTGCAAGAAAACCGAAATCGAAGCCAAAGGACCTACCCGTCATCACCAAAGCTGTGATCCTGCGACCAGCTCCAAAGTCGAAAAAGCCCGTAGAACCGACGAGCGACGAAGATGAGGAAGAAGACGAGGACGAGGATATGGAAAGTGGCAGTGAAGAAGACGAGAACGATCTTGCATCGCGACAAGCTGAAATGCTTAGATTAGAGGAGGAGATCATTTCTGCGAAAACGGCTACGGCACGGACGAAAGGCCTAAACACTCTACTGGAACAGCTTGAGGTAAAAACACGTCGCAAGGTACAAATATTAGTTCAGAGATGCTGACAGATTCGCTAGGGTGAATCGGAAGAGATTGTCATTGTGACTGCTGTCGGGCTATGTCGTACATTCTGTCGGTTGATGAGCAGAGGCCAACTAGTCCGACACAAGGACCACAGTCCTGAACAACTGAAAATGGTTAAAGAAGCAAAGGAAACATATATCAACTACCTGAATAGCTTGGGCGGCATGCTCGAAGGCGGTGAAGGGACATCTCTAAAGCTGGCGATGAGGGTATTGAAGGAGGAATCGATCCACATGAAACCCTCCGAAGACTACTACTTCCCGTTTCTCACCTACGGCGTTATTATAAAGCATCTACTTCTCTCCGACAGCCCAGATCTAGTCACAGTTTTCGCTACGGAATATGTTTACGAATTCTCTGATTTGAGACTCGAGTTCTTTAAAGCAATACCGACAGTGTCGAAAGAAGTCCCCGCTTCGAATGCTAGATATTCCGAAAATCTCTTCAACATACTCTACAACCTTAAGGATATCCCTTCGGTATCCGAAGAATTGACAGATCTAAATCTTTATATATCCGCCCCAACCAAGAAGAAACATCAGTTATTCCAGATCGCGGCCCACCAGCGCTACTTCCAGGAAACATGGCTTACCCTCCTCTCACGACCACTCCCTTCAAAACAAAGAGACATCCTCACAATCTTGCCAAAGCGAATAATCCCACACTTCCCGAACCCACGGCTTCTAATGGACTACCTCACCGACACCTACAACACCGGCGGCGTCATCGCACTGCTTGCCCTCCAAGGTCTATTCAATCTAATGATGTCTCACAATCTCGACTACCCAAATTTCTTCACGAAACTTTACGCCTTATTAGATCGCGATCTCATGCACGTCAAATACCGGTCACGGTTCTTGAGACTGCTGGAGCTGTTCTTAAACTCCAGTCATTTGCCAGCAGTACTCGTCGCCAGTTTTGTAAAGCGAATGGCAAGGCTATGTTTGGCTGCTCCCCCAAGCGCCATCGTTACGGTCATTCCGTTCACCTATAATTTGATGAGGCTGCATCCGACATGTACCTTTATGTTACATAGGGTGCTGGGCAAGGAGATAGATGGCAAAGCATTACTAACGCAAGGCTATGCGGACCCATTCAATGAGGATGAGGTGGACCCGCTAAAAACGGGAGCTTTGGAAAGTAGTTTGTGGGAACTCGAGGTTAGTATCATGTAAAACGGATATTGGTTGAGAGGCATGCTAACAATCAAAAACAGACATTACAATCGCACTACCATCCAAACGTAGCGACTCTAGCAAAGATTCTGTCGGAACAATTCACAAAGCAGCAGTATAGCCTAGAAGATTTCTTAGATCATTCATATACCAGTGTAAGTCAATACTTCCACGCATAATCTCTCGGATGGACTCACGCTAAAAAATCTACCAGATGTTCGAGGCGGAAATGACAAAGAAGATTACTAGGGACCCGGTTGTGGAGTATATTGTCCCCAAGAAGATATTCTCTGAAGGAGGGAAGAAGGATGATGATGCGATCTTACCCCCAGCGCAAAACATGTTATTGGAGTTTTGGGATTTCTCGTAGACATTGGGATGTATCAAAATTTAAGGGTGTACGATAAGGCAATGGGAATATGCCGCGATACCAGACATTCTATCTGCCGGACTTTATCTTATATTTAAAAATCTCGCTAAGGGCTTAGACTAAACAGAGTTATTGAATTCTGACATCGACATACCATAATTATGTGCTTGTAATTGGACAACTACATAGCCTGGGAGCAGAGGCGACCTAAATCTGGTTACGAGACCGAGCTAATAAGCTTGACAACGCGCTTCTGGGTCCAGGATCCAACAACTGACCTCAAATACTCTAACCCCACGATACACCCCTGCTAATCCGCACACCTGCTACACTTTCCTTGCTCGTGCAGCCAAAATGTCGCCACCGGTCGATCTATCTCCTAGCGCATACCTCGAAGACCACCCCTCCGTCGGCCGTGGCGTTTTCGCATCAACCATCATCCCAGCCGGCACCGAAATCCTCAGTGTCGCAGACCCTCTAATCTGCATCCCGGATGAAGCTCATCTCGATACTTGTTGCCATTATTGTATGGCTGAAGCTACGGATGAAGCTTCCTATGTGAATCAAGCTTATAGACCACCGGTTAAGCTATCATACTGTCTTGGATGTAGGGTGGTCAAGTATTGTAGCAAGGTACGTCTGATCCTTATAGACGTGTTTATAATACCATCACCAAAAATTATAACTGAACCATGAATCCCAACAATAAAGTATTGAATCGATTAGGCTTGCCAAACGACAGATTGGAAACAGAAGGCACATAAATATGAATGTGTGGTATATAAAGCACAGTATCCCCGTATTTTGCCTGTAACAGCGCGAGCTATTCTTCGAATGGCAAAGCACTTTCTCTCTGAGACACCGGGCTCGAATATCGTTGGTGGTATTGGAGCTTTAAAGGCCCATGCTGAAGATTTTGCAAAAGCCGGCGGAGACAGATGGGAGATGGCAAACTTGACTGCGAAGGGTACGGCGGAGTTTTCGAAGGTATCAAAACAGATCTCGTTTGAACCGGAATTTTTGAGGGATATGTACTGCAAGGTTGGTCTTTTCTGCCTCGTGGCTGGCTACCGTCTATAATATAAGCTAAAATCTAACGTTCAAAACAGCTACTAATCAACTCCGCCTCCGTCGTAACCCAGACGTTCGACCCAATTGGCCTCTGCCTTGCATATCAAGGCGCGATGTTCAACCACTCATGTGATCCAAATGTGGTCATGATGTTTGATGGCCGCCAACTCTCAATTCGTTCTCTGAAAGAAATCTCCAAGGATACGGAAATCACAATCTCGTATATTGAGAACCTAGCAACGCGGAAGGAACGGAAAGAAGAACTAAAGTCTCGATACTTTTTCGATTGTTCTTGTTCTCTATGTTCTTCGGAAGTACAACCGTTAGAGTCTTCGCAGTGTCCCAAGTGCAAAGGATCCATTACATCGAACACAACTACATGTTCAAACTGCTCTGAAGTCGTTCCCGAAGATGAGCTTACAGCGGCAATTGCCCTCGCCACATCAGTTACTGTCCAAAGAGCCAGGAAGAATACAGATAAATCAATCGATTCAACCTTCAAATCCCTTAAGTCACTATACGGCGCGAAACTACTCCCATCGACATTCCCGCCTATCCCACAATTACACCAAGATCTAGCAACATCATACATCGACGAAGTAAACTGGAAATCAGCATTCCTCCATCTTCTAACGCTATACGTAAAAGTCTACCCGGCGATATACGCCACGCCGTATCATCCAGTTCGAGTTGTAAGAACATTCACTCTGGCAATGGTGTTAATACAGGTGGCCGTTGATGAGCCGGAGGGATTTGGGGAGAAGATCGACTTTACGAAGGTACTATATGGTTTGCTTACTGAGGTGTGTGGAAATGTCGAGAAGAGTCATGGGGGGCAGAGTTCTTTTGCTGAGGTGGTGAGGAGGAAGATGGAGGAGGTGAAGGTCGATGTTGGGATTGATAGTAATCGAGAAGCCGATAAGTGGATGGGGAAGGGCCTGAGAGCAATACCGGGCTTGGAAAGTGAGGTTGCGAAAATTATCAAGATTGTGGATGAGTTTTTGGAGACTTTGAAGAGTGATTGAAGTCTCAAGTCTTAAACGGTATCCCTAGTGACGATTCATTTTGCTCTCGGGTTGGAGATACCATCACTTTCTGCCCACTAATATACTAGATACCTAGGTAATTATGTCTACCAATAGTGTATTCAATTTGGTACTGAATATATACTGTTTCGGGTCGCGAGTAAAATACGCCATTGAACCGCCTTTTACACAGCAGATCGCAAAAAACAATCACACCGAAAGGGAAAAAAATATGTACACTCCATGCCAAAAACAACCTTCTACCATATACACACTCCAGATATCAATGTAGTCTATTTCGGAGGGTTCTCCTTCTTATAATGCTCCACCAATTGATCCATCAAAACACCTCTGGTATGACCCACAGAGTGGTTATACGGGCTGTAAGCATTGAGACGTCTATATCACCGTTAGCAAATGACCATCCTAACAAAAACTACCTAACCATCCCAATGAAAACACATACTCCGGGAACCACATCGGCATGACTCCAGCATTACTCTCAGCACCCGCGAACAAATGCCTATCCTTCGCAGCCTGTTCGATAAAGTACGTATGTCTATTCGAGATCTCATCCTGCGCCTTCCGTGTCGGGCTATCAACCGACAAAAACTTCGTTAACGACGAGTCATCAGTTGGGCTGACATAGGCGTAGGTAACGTAGAGGGTGAACATGGCACCGGTGGAGATGTAGAGCCATGTTGGGATTGCTTCGCCGGCGACACCTGGGGTGGCTTCGGTTCGGGGACCACCGGAGGGAGAGTCGAAGTGGGCGGAGTAATTACGACGGAGGAGAATGGATGGGGTAGTTTTCGCCCTTGGGAGGGCACGGAGGGCGGATCGGGCGAGCATTTTTGGTATTGTGTCGGTGGGGTGGAAGGACCGAGGGAGTACGGCAAAGTGACATCGGAGGTTGAGGTTGAATTGGGAGGTTTGGATATGTCTTGGCACGGTCGCCGTTGTTTTCATGACAACAGGCCGCGACAGGAACTCCAGTAGTCTTCGATATAGTTCTACAGACGCTACTAAATCTATAAAATGAATACTCCTCAATAGTACATACGATCCAGCTGTCTTTAAGCGGGCATCTAGCATAATCATGGAATTTCTACAGCTTCCGCCGCGTGAGGCTCTGCTGTACGCTTCTTGGTAAGAATACTATCCGAAATGTAACAGTCAACACAGACATAGGTTAACTTTACGTTCATGGGTGCTGCTAGTTATTGCGAGGAGAATATTTACAAGCTTATTGAGTATCATGTCAATTCGGCCTCTTTAAAGCATTACACCGTAATATTCCTTTCCAATAGTTCGAAGTGCATACCGGTCTTTTCGCAAAAAATCCAAAGAAGTCCAAACAATCCGGCTGTATGGGACTACCATGTAATTCTGGCATATCATCCAAACCACACTCTCGAAGAGCTACTACAGCAACCCAAAGCCCACGGAGAACTATCAGGGCAGCCTCCCGAACCTGCTATAACCAAATCATATATATATGATTTGGATACCACAATACAAACATTCCCATGCCCGTTTCCAACTTACTTCGCACAAACATTCTCACCACCGCCTTCATCAACATTTGAAGACCCTTTGGACCGAACTATCCTGCAAATGGTTTTGTCGAGAGATATATATAGTCGCTATTTCAGACTGGTACCTGCGAGCGACTACTTAGAACGCTTTAGGAGTGGAAGAGATCACATGAAAGATAAAGAGGGGACATGGAAAGCTGAGCCACCAGTGTGGGATATAATAATGGGAACAAAGGCGACTGGGGATTCGTTTGAAGATTATATTGAATTCAACGGATGCGAAAGTCGGACAGAAGTGACAGAAAATGGGAAAGAATACTTAGGGATCATAGTGGGGGAAAAGAGGTTGTGGGAGATATTTGGGGGAGGGGTACCGCCCGACGTTGGGCTACTTGATATCATGACGAGAACTGTACCTGAGGAGGGACTCTCCGGAGAAGAAGCGGCTGGTAGTTCTTCTGTAGTACCCGAGGCACTTGTGTCACCGGAAGAACTACCTAGTCCCGAAAACCCAATTATACCTGGGTGACATTCGATGCATCCGCCATATCAGCGAAGTCAATATATATCAAACTCCAAGTCGGTTCGATTGATCAATTTGAGAAATATTTAGCTTTAAACGGCCTCATGCTCGGGATTGAATTACGGAAATTTACAAAACGATATCATATGGACATTAATTTTTAAAGGGTCTTGATTTAGTGACGCCGGAAGCACCCTTCAGATATTCTTGCCTCGAAATCTAGAATCAATGCCCCTTCAGCGATATTAATATGCATATCTCGAGCAATACATGATATTTTGTGTTGTTGGTCTCTAAAACCTGCCAACGTCCATTACTACTGCTTGAGGTTATAGCATTAACCGGGGATTCGGGGCTGTGGAAACTTGATAGTACTGGGAAGCAGCTTTTTTTGTACCATCTTATCATAGCTAGTTTGTCCGGCTTCAATTCTCATAGTATCTCGGCCCGTATATTTTACGGCATAACATTTTAGCCGCAGGAATGCCCTCGGTTGCTAGCCGGTCACGAACATTCTACCCTGCCAAGGCGGCACCGTTAAGTTTCTGGACCCACAAGCCTATCGGCATGCATTGCCGCTTAGGATTATGCCGTTGATAAGGAATGTACGGTCGCAGTTGTGCTTGGAAATGTCTCTGTTCGGCCAATTGATATCTGAAGCTTGTGCGAAAAATGTTGGTGACTAGAAATCATGGATTTTGGAAGCTCTCGCTATCTACTTGAGTATTGGTATCATGACATCCTAATATATCCTCTAAAAATGTATATTGTACATGGAGGTATCTGTATCCACAGCCCTTCCTCCTAAATCTGGTACCCAGAAAATAAATGACGCCATACGCCACAATTCATGTGTCGAAATGTACAAGTGGTGCTTCTCCCCTCTTCTCCCCCCGTATCTCAGAGCCCCGCTTTATACATTGTGCCATAATAGATTCTTCAACCCATCCCACCTTTCGCTATTGACATACAAGTAGGTCATCGAGCTCCTCAAACTTGGCTGGATAACCTCTGGATGCCATCTGAACAAGTACATCACAAATGCCCAACTCAAACTAGCAAAAGCTGGCCAGGCATTATTGTTGATACCTTCTCTCCATCCCTCTGGTACTGGTGAAAGTTGATATCCGGGGGTCGTGGATAGCTTCGCCAGACCAAGAATAACACGGGCAGCGACATAGAGGCAGATTTGTTGGTTTACAGAGGAATTGCCACCTCGGCCGAAAACGGTATAGCCACTAATGAGGCCCGAGATGAAGGAGTCGTAACGGGATTCGGTTTTGTTAAGGTGGCGGAAAATGTGCATGGAAATCTTGTAGAGAAATACGAAGGTGCCGAGGTTACGGGCGTGTGTTCGCGTAGCTTTGAAGACTAGAAGGGCTTTTTCGCGGAATCTATATTGAGGATTTAGCGGGTGGTTGCAATTGTTAAAAACGTGGGAAAGGAGATGCGACATACGTTCCAGAGCGAAAGAGGAATACCATGCTATTCATTATGTTTATTAGCCCTTGAGCCGTAGCTTGCTATTTGGTATTATGAATATCCCCTTACACAAGAGCATGTGGGAATCGAACTTTCGTGCCGTAGACGATACCATTTCGAAGACCCTTGATGAGGGAGAGAACATCATGATTTGCCGGGTCCAGAATGAAGGCCTCAGCGGCAGTCTATAGATAAAATATTAGAATATATCGAATGCATGGCGGCCGGGGATCTTTTCAGGTTTGTACCTTGACAATTTCCAAAGTATTCGACATCTTATCGGTTATATCGATATCGACTTTTAACGGGTCGGCCCAACTCCTGATAGTAGATGCGACAGCTACCACAATTTCTCAAGACTGGCTGGAAAGTACACAAACGCGTACTAGGACCGACAGATGTAAAGTCGACAGTAGATGCTACGGAATAGAAAGCTGGACGGGGAATTTCATGGTTTTTGGAGAAAAAGCCCGGTCTAATGGCTGGCTAGAGCGCATGAAAGAATGCTAGCTGAACTGAGAAGGTATCCCGCGGTTGTTTTTGCATGTGAGATCATCGCCGACAGCGCTATCGCTAATTAGGAAACATCTGGGGTAAACCTGCCTGCCGAGGTTGGAATCGAAAATACCACAGAGTTCAATGAAGCCATGTGTTGACATTGGATATGAAGTATGAATGTGAATGGTGCAGGGTCGTACGTGAGTATTAAATCTGTCATATGATAACATGGCAATGCCCGTATTTTTTAAAGCGTGTAGAATTAATCGAATCTATCAGACAGGGAAATAGCAACTCGATGTTTGAGGCTTTTCGTTGCATGCCGGCGGGCTAGGATGCTGCCCTCGTCTCGAGCGCGGCATACCTTAAGTTGAAAGAACCTGGGTAGCCAACTAGGTTGCAACATCCAACAGAGTTTCAGAACATAACAAAATAGTTTGAAGGAGTTTTCCAACATTTTCTAAGAATGTTAATTGATAAATCCCACATTGTGATGTCCACTTAGAAATCTTACGAGGTTAGCATTATGCGGGCTATGTCAAACTTGCGAATCCAGATGTCCTTTAGTTATTAGACCAATCCAGGATCTCACAGACAGCGCTATAATATCTTTATAACATATCGTGAAGTTTAGGTAAGTAGTATCAAATATGCATTTATACACCGGCGGACCCTATTGGAAGCTTTCTAGAATTGGCGAAGCTTAGACATCCCTAACTCCAACATTAAAGTGCAACAAAGGCAGGGAATTTCCTTTAGGCGTCTGGATATATAAGGAATCAATTGCAACAAAATGATGTGTTATATTATCTCCTTGTATTTCTAAAACAAAAGGTTCGTTGTATACATGTAGTTCTAGAGATATGTTGTGGGAGAAAGTAGATAGATGGTCTCGATGTTGGCCATACGTAGAATGTATGAGACAAAATCAAAGGTATATAATGACCACAATGGATGGCTCTGGGAAATCTTTTCTGACTATAGATTGGCATTTCGAAAACTGAAGATACCGTCGACTGTTTCTTCATCCCATCAATTTGATATCTTATTCTACCTCTACTAGGTTACTTAGTCTCGACATCATAATGGAAAGCAAGGCTTGGTATTGTCGTCAGAAGCAGAAACTCCTGCTCACGACTAGCTACTTTGCCATCTTCACTGGGTGCCTTTTCTATATCCCAGGAGCCTCAGCTATCCCTATGTATAACCAGATACGGGATATACCTTTCCAAAGCAGGCCAAAACTAGTAAACCGACATCATGGTAGGGAGGTGGCATTACCACCAGGAAGCACAGCTAGTGACGGTAGCGGCGACGTGGTCTTCTACGGCGAAGAATGCACAATGGGGATCTACGAAGGGACTTTCCGAAATAAGAACGGTCCTGTCGATACCGGTCCGGGGGCACGCTGGGAAGGATACCCTCTTGGAACTCGGTTTACGGGACCTGACCATTCCGTGTTCCCGGACAACAAATGTGTCAACATCAGAGACCTTCATCCAGCCCTTCCGAACCAGGTCTCCTCATATGTCGTGACGGGCTACTGCGAATGCAGATTCTACGACCATGAGAATTGCCCCAACGAGCCAGGCGAGGGTGGGTTTTCGGCGTATAACCGCGAGGATGCCTCGTTATGGCGTAACGGCCCGGATGACGATACCCTCGAGAGCTTTGCATGCTGGTATACGAAACACTTCAACGAGTTTGAATTCTGCTCGATCAAATTTGCAGAGAACCCTTCCGCAGCAATCGGTCGTCCAGTCAGCCCTATAGATGTTCTTAAGCCCCAACCGCCGGGACAAGTTATCGACAAGATATTCAGGAAAGAAGATATGACAGATAGTCTCACCCGCGGGGAAGGAGAGACTGATTGCCAAAAGCTGCCCGAGGGAATAGTCCTCAATTATTACAAGATCAATGGATGCAGCTGTCGGTTTTTTACATCAGACAATTGTGATGAAGCTAGCTACAGTTTTGTAGATGGTAACCCCGGGAGAATAGAAAAAATATATAGGCTGCCACGAGATCTTAGGAGTTATCGCTGTCTGGTGCCATTCGGAATTCCATGGGTTGCAAGAGACGACCTTTAATTGACATCATCGGCCCTGTTGGTATCGATATGTCAACCCACTGCGATTTCATAACCATGTATTTAGATATTTCAGGGGTTTTAGCTTAGGTGCATGTAAATGTATTCATAGCCCGCGAAAGTATAGTGCCAGATGGCTAGGGCACAAGCCTGAGATAAATCTACTAGATCCCAACTCCAAATTCCAAAGAAATCGAGTTTCCATTACAAAATAGAGTATTGACAAATAAAGCCAATGTCAATCACACGGTAAGATTATCTATTACGGTTTCGATCTCCTCGCTCTGTGACATTTGGGTACGAGATCAACACCGATCGGCTCCAATTGCGATTTGTGTTGATGTTGGTGGCTATTCCTGTGGCGCATGTGTTCGATCGCAAAAAAATCTTGGCATCAACGAAATTTCATGAACGAAAGCTCCAAATTCGGCCTTCATCCTTCACCAACTATCAGACCCCAGTATCTACATCACCCACAATGCTTCAGACAGTGTAAGTCCCTCAAAACTGGTCGCATGTGTGCAATTGACTGTTGCTTACTCTATTTCTTCCAGAAAACCCAAAAACGCTCGTTCTAAACGAGCCCTTGAGGCTCGAGAACCCAAGCTCGTTGAGAACGAAAAAACTACTCTGTTCTTACGAGGCACCAGTGCCAGTGGTGTCGTTCAGGACGCTCTGGGTGATCTAGTATGTGTAAATCTGCATAACTTCTTGCCTTCTTTAGGTCTAATGATATTCGTTTTCAGCACTCCCTCAAAAAACCCCAAGCCATCAAATTCCAGAAGAAAAACGCCGTCCATCCTTTCGAAGATGCCTCAGCGCTCGAGTTTTTCAGTCGCAAAAACGATGCTTCCCTGATGGTTTTCGCCTCACATTCCAAAAAACGACCACACAACCTCACCTTCGTCCGATTCTTCGAATACCAGGTTCTCGATATGGTTGAGCTAGGGCTGGATGGAGAGACTTTTCGCAGGATGCAGGATTTCAAGAATGCTAAAGCAGGAATCGACCTCAAACCGATGATTACCTTCTCCGGGGCCATCTTTGAGAATAATCCAACTTATACTCAAATGAAGCTGATGTTTTTGGATTTCTTCCATGGGAATACTGTGTCTGAGGTCGATGTTGAGGCACTGCAGTATATGATTTCGATATCTGCTGCTGATCCTACGGATGAGGAGCCGAATCCAAAGATCCATCTTCGATGTTATATGCTCAAGACGGCGCGATCTGGCCATAAGCTACCGCGTGTGGAATTAGAGGAAATGGGGCCTAGGATGGACTTCAAGATTGGCAGAATACAGGAGGCCAATCCGGATATGATGAAGGAAGCCATGAAGAAACCTAAGGGACAAGAGATGAAGACTAAGAAGAACATCTCTGTTGATTCCATGGGTGACAAGATTGGTAAGATACATGTGGATAGACAGGATTTGGGCAAGTTGCAAACAAGAAAGATGAAGGGGTTGAGAAAGAGAGGCAGGGATGAGAGCAATAACGAAGACGATGACGTTGAGATGGATGATGACGATGTCGAGATGGAAGACGATAGTGTTCCAGCGATTTCGCCAAAGAGGGCAAGAGTTTAAAGACTCAGAGTTCTTGCCAAATTGGCGAATGATTGCTATGATTGCTTGTGTATACTACGGAGTTTGAGCGGTGTACTATAGACTCGGGAAAAGTTTCCGTATTCTTCATCTGGAATGATATTCTATCATGAGATACAATTGCAACCCTCAGGTTCCTTTTATCTGAAAAAAGTGCCCACTTTTCAACACTCTATAAATACTCCAAAACTTCACCAACCTACTCTAGGTTGCGAATACTATGGGAAGGATAAGGGACCGAACTTTTGTCTAGTTGTTTATCTACTAGGAGAAAATCATGCCGATTTAATTTCTCGGTTTTGGCACAGCCGCTGATGCCTTTGTTAGTGATCGGATAAGGTCCGGATATCGTTCGGAAAGCGGGATTTCTTACAACAAGATTTCGGAACAGTATGGCAATTGTGACTTTGCCGATAGCGGGCACGTATATAGACGCCTTGTCCATTACCGCAGGCCCGAAGTTCTGTCAATGCGTCAGTGGTTTTGCCTAATAACTTGGAGTGCTATACCAACTTACATCTTCTGAAGAGAAATTAATGCAAATAGCGCCACTAGCCCAGTATTAGCAAATCCACCGATTCCCCTGTATAAGATTGCTAGCACTCGACTTACTCCTTTAGCAACCCGACTGGGAATTTATAGCCCTTCGATGGTACTCCGGTGATGACAACGTCACATTTAGGAATGACATCCTCAACCTTGAAATTTGTGTCTACCGCATGATGTCGATGCATCTTTACACCTTCCCCTCGAGTAAAATGTTGAATATTGTTAATGTCTACAGAATAGACACTTGCGCCGTCGTTCGCCAGTAATGCCGCTAGAGGTCTTCCAACCACTTCACTTCTGTTGACAACCGCAATTGTACGCCCGAATAGACGGTTTCCGTAGGGGATAATCTTATTATAAACCCCAATGTATTCGAGGATTTTGATGATTGCGAGAGGGGTGCACGGTAGGATCGACTTTTGGGTTTTGGCTTCGTCTAGAAAACGGATATTCTGGTACATGTTGAACATGTATTTGTGAGAGAGTCCTTCGACGTCCTTCGACATATCGAGAATTTGTTGTAGATATTGGTCCTATAAGTAGATAAATTTGGCATTTGGTCAATATTATGCTTTCCCTTTGAAGTTTTACAACATTACTAGGCTATATATACCTGATTGGTCCCGAATACTGGAAAGTATATTATCCCGCCATCAACAGCATTGTCTTCATTGGCAGCAATGACGGCTTCCTCAAGTTCGTCCTTGTCGACTTCCCGCAGTTCGAAGTCGAATCCACTATAATTCTATATCAGTAAAACAGCAACATTTCGATTCCACGCCACGCCAGTGTGAATATAAAGACATACTGCTGTTTGCAACTTTTCCCAGTCCACTCCGCATATGTTCGAGAGGCCGGATCGTCGTTAGCTAAGAATCCAACGAGCTTCGGTTTGCGTTGCAGGGTCTTGAGGGTGGTTTGGACCTCATCGAGCAGACTCTTAGCGACAGTCCCCGCCAGAACGACCTTGCATTGTGAAGTTCCTGCAGCCGCTACTGCCAAAGCTGCTGCTGTTGCCATTGTTGATATCCGATATCTCGATCCCGACTTAAATGTGATTCTGCGGAAGATGTATGATAGTGTTTGCTTCTGAAAACTCCAGATCATGGAATTCCCAGATACTAAATAAAAACTTCTTGGGAAGCCGGCCGATGTAGGCAGCAAGACAGTACTGGTTGCAGCCCAAAAAAAAAAAAAAAGTTTGCGTTCGAGGTCGCCGCCGCCTCGCATGCAGACGCTTCCTTACGTCGGTTGCCCCACCTCCACTAGATATCGGCCAGGACTGGGATAGTTATAAAGTAGCTAGTAGCGTGGGAGGAACACCGCCAGAAGCCACTAATGCGGCACACTTGACTGGCTGCATCAGCCCGACCGTGCCAGCCGTGGTTCGAGACTAATTGGTGGAGGGGCAGATTCTGATATCGGACCACTCAGAACAGTCTCAGTCCGGAACAGTCAAATTTATTGGATCGAACATTCGTTGATGTTGGGTCTGTCTGTGCTTGACTCGACCTCTCCACCTCCTTCATCCAACATACTTAGTATCAAATCCGTAACCGACACTAAAAATGGAACCGGCGCAGCTTTACCTTGTCGCGATCGATAGAGATCCTGAAGAAGCTGCTCAGATAGCAAAGGCTACGGCCAAGAGTAATGTTTTTCGCTCCATGAGTCCGTGCTTTCCAACGCATACTGACTTCAAGCGTGACCAGGGTTGGAGAATAAGGAACTCATCCTCTTGAGCCTCACTAAGTCGCTGGGCGAATATCTCACGAACGATGACCGAACAATCCGTGCGAAAGGTGTGTTTTGGTACCTTAGATCGTGGATGTTCAATTATTAATCGGTGCCTTGTAGCAATCGGCTTCTATGCCACTGTCTTAACGGCTCTCCCACCATCTTTGCTTTCTTCGGCGCAAGGTACTTCCGAAATTCTACACCCGTAACTCCCCGATACCCGACTGCAAATCAAAATATATATGTCAACGTGGACTCTAATACTGTTAAAATCGTGACGGCGATTGGTCTCAAAAGTTTCTGTTATAACTCAGTTTCTCTGTGATAGATTGGAGGATGAAGCTGGTCTTAAGGAGGTCTGCCATGGACTCCTTGCCATCGCCGGGATGTCTAGATTCCAACCTGAGGACGCACAGATGGTTGCAAGATCGTATGTTCTGCTGCTCCTCTTTTGAATATTCGGAATCTTAAGCTAATGCAATTTGCAGCGTATTGAAGAGCTGTGACCTCCTAAAGCAGCCTCAGGGAAGTCGGTACTTGGTTTACCAAGTCATGGATAAAATTCTGTCGGAGCAAAGAGAAGGTTAGAATATACATATTTCTTGCGAATTAAGCGGCGCTAATAGAGACTATATTTAGCTCTCAAACGAATGGGACCAGACTTTGCAACTGGATATGTTGAACTTGTCGCAAATGAGAAGGACCCAAGGAATCTCATGATTATCTTTTCTAATCTGAAAGTCATAATCGTGGAATTTGATATTGAAGACTGTGAAGAGGTATGTCAATTGGCTTCCCAACGCTCCTCTGACCTGTGTAACCGGAGCTAACCCTGTCACGCACAGCAAGTATTTGACGCTTGCTTTTGCTACTTCCCGATTACATTTAAGCAGCCTCCAAATGATCCGTACGGTATTACCGCTCAAGATCTCAAGGACAGGCTTCGAGAATGTCTCCAAGTTTCAAGCAAATTTGCGGTGTTTCTCTTCCCGCAACTTCTGGAAAAGCTGGATTCGCATTCTGCTAATACAAAGGTATGTGGTAGCCTTTTAAATTTGAAACTCTATGTACTAACCTTGCATAGAAAGACGTATTACAAACGATTACAGCTTGCGCTCTAACTTATGAGAAATCGATAATAGCGAATTATTGGGCGACCCTCTGGGATTCTATCAAATATGAAGTTCTCAATGCGTCCGATGATGACCTTGCATTTGAAGCTTTGGATGCTATCAGGGCAATCGCCAAGTCTCTTTCCGCAAAATTAACGACTGTTATGAGGACATCGAGCCTGGATAAATATCTAAGGGCGGTAACCAAAGAATGTCTAACGCAGCTTCGGAACCCAACGGCCAAACAGGCTAAGCCTTCAGCTTCGATCCTCTCAGCTGTGGCGGTTGCCTCTCCTGTTGCTCATGCAACTACCATTCAGGCCGTATTACCAGGTCTATCGACAACATATGATGGGTTGGAAGAGATTGCAAAGCAAAGGAGCATGCTCCAGGCCATGCTCCCTTTATTTGATGCGACTGCTCAGGTCTATGGTGTGTGGGGAGATATCGAATACCCTCCATCGCTTAATAACTCTCTGGAGGCGTTCAAGGATAACCTCTTCGAAATCTACAGCCGGGCATTGATGGGTTCTGCGAAGGAGGAGGTTTCCTTCAGGCTGGCTGGGCTGAACGGGTTAACAAAGATGTCAAGAATCAAAAACTTCTTCGCGGATAACGAAATAGGATTGATTGTGCAATTCTTCGACGAAATTGTTTTGACAGATGAGAAAGATGAGATGCGGTAAGTAGACCTCCTACTTAATCTTTCACGTATAGTTTACTAACTAGTATCAGTGACGCTGCATTGGAGTCTCTTTTAATACTCAGCCGATTGAAGCCGTCCTTGATCATGGAAATCACATTCCCGGCGTTTATGGCCAAGTTGCCGGATCGAGAAGAAGATGAGAAGTCCTACGATATGACGTTATCAGCTCTTGCCCAACTCTCAGTTGAACGACCTGTTTTCCAAGTACTTCTCACCAGGATATTTAACAAACTCAATATTGTTTTGAACAACAAGTCTGGTCCTGGCTACCCATTTGCTCTCCTATCTAGTATCTTGTACGTCCTGAGACGGAAACATGAGACGGGCAAAGACATATCGACACATTACACTAGGATTGTTCCTGAACTCATCACTAGGACCATAATACCTTTATCCAATGGCTCGAGTGGAAATGCTTTAAGTCATGAGGCCGTATTAGAGGTGACAGGCAACATCGCCAGTCTGATAATACGTGCTATGGACGTCGAGAAACAAACCGAAGTTGTCGGGGAGCTTTTCAAGATATTTGTTGCTCAGACGGAGTCAGCAATCATAACTTCCGACAAGGAGATAGTCGCTAAGGAGTTCAAGCCGTTGGGGGAAGACACGAGTCTCCAGCAAGCTTCGACTATTATCATTTTTGCTTCTGCAGTGGCAGCCACCCGTCGTGAAGTAGGACCGTCACATCCCAAACCACAAACAACCAATAGCTAACTCCGATAGGTCACTCTTCCACTTGATAACCTTCAGAAGTTCGTAGAAAAACTTGTTCTCCTTTCACGAACCCCGAAGAGCCCCGGCCACAGACGTGCCCTACTCCGTCTCATCGCAGTCATTATAAACAAATATTTCACCACCCCGGAGGATCGTGCTTTCCTCGCAAAGTCTACTGATGAAATGTGGGAAGCGGTCAAATCAGCAGATAGCCCGGAGACAGCATCTAGTTTACCAGCCTTATTCTGGATAGCTAAGGCATTGGCCTTAAGGAATGACAAGCTTGCAGATCCCATTGTTGGAAGATTGTTGGGGATTCTAGACAACAAAGATCTTGGAGTAGCTGTTGGGCGAGGGTTCGAGGTTCTCCTTAGTGATGACCCATTATTGTCCAAGGAAAACTTTGCAGTAGTGAGGCTACTCAGCCAACAAAAGCTCTTCGTTTTCTGTGTCCCGAAGTTGGTGGAGGGGTTTAAAGCTGCTTCATCGGGTATGTCCAATGCTTACTGGCGCCGAAAAAATTCAGTTCTAACCAACTTTTTTTCTACGATATAGCCGCCAAGAAGAACTATCTCCATGCACTTTCAAGTATCATCCGCAATGTGCCATCCAAACTGGTTCTTGCGGAGATTGACACTCTGCTACCTTTGCTTTTGCAATCCCTTGACCTCGAAGACTCGGGAATCAAGACCGCAAGTATAGATACACTTTCCGTTACGGTAACGGAAGCAGCAGGCCTAGTTTCAGAGCACATATCTTCACTAATCACAAGATTACTTGCGGCAAGCTCGCCCAGTGAGGTCAACACCGTGGTACGTTCTTATCCGTTATCGATAGCTATATATCTGCAGAAACGGTCAACTGACTCAAGACAAAATTGTCTCGGACCTGCAGAAAGTCCGAAGTGCAGCACTCAGGTGCCTCAGCATCTTCCCAAGTGCCTTGAAAATCGACGTGGTCATCCCATATAAGCGACAAATAATGAGGGCCCTGCTAAAACCATTGGATGATCCTAAACGAAGTGTCAGAAAGGAGGCTGTAGAATGTCGGGCTAGGTGGTTTGCGCTCGGTGAACCTAAGGAAGACGATTAGTGATCAGGAAATAACCTCGATATGAACAAAAGTTGACTAGTTTTTTTTTTTTCTTGGTGATATCAGAGTCTGTGTCGACGATGGTACCACTTCGGTTTAAGGTGTTGTTTTTCTTTTTAAACCGGCTAATTTTCAAGAAGCCTGTGAGGATTTGTGGATCGTAGATAGAATAAAATCCATTTGTCAAGTAGAATTCTTATTCTCTAAAAACGAAATATAGGAATCCTACTCTGTCGACATTCATCTTTCGATTTTCAAGTGTGGTATTTAACCCCCAACACACCGTCGTCTGTAGATGGTACCTTCAACCCAATAAGTCCTGGCTAATATTAAAACTTCAAAGGATGATATATAAAAAATAAAACTACAATCCTAGGACCCACACGTGCTTGGTATAAAGTTTAGTTCGGTTTTATAACCAACTTCGGCTTGATCCTGCTAATTCGGATGCGTTTTGCTCCAATTCGTCTGCCAGAAGGTATTCCTTTGGCTGACATCTGCTCATGCACCACCAAGCAAGGATTAGGGTATATTCGATAGTGTCTCATGGCTTGTTTATTGGCTACTATAGTTATATAAAATCGCGCTGAGCGAATGTGGTAAGTTCGAATACCTAGCACATTGGGGAATCACGAATTTATGAGATTCGAAGGAACTTTATATGTCCCTGTTAAATGTGATATTTTTTTCTTCTAAGCATGGCTACATCAAAATGATTGTGGAATATAAAAAGCCTCGGTTTCTCCTAGGATTGATGTTTCACAAGCCTTTTTAACCAACCAAATTAAAAGACATCGACTTTAAAATACTTAAAAGTTTTCCAGGACTCAAGATACTGATAATTAATTGTTCCTAAATCGGCTGTAATGGGTACCAGCCAGTTATGGCTGCTCTTGCTGCCTTTGGTAGCAGTGTAGCCAGTTTGGGCGGTACAGGATAAAGAATTCGGTTGCGGAAACGATGTTGCGGATCTTCAGAAGCAGATTGATACAAAATCTTTCTAGACTCCGGTTTGGGATTACTTTGGGTCCCTCTCTAGGCTCGTTGGTTCGTTAAATCTCATTATAAAGCCATGGTATTTATAGAATGTTATCAGCGTGGAAGAGAGAATATATTGATTGAGCCCGTGATATTTAGTCCGCCCTAGTGGTATCAGTGGGGCTGGAGTCGACTATTGCATTTGCCCTGAATATTGTAGGTCTTCGGATTTACCCATACCTAAACGTTAACTTGATATTGGCTTCAATGTAAACTCTGCTCTAACAAGTATAAATTATGAAATTTTAGCCTGCTGTGGTTCCACGAATAAATATTGCAGTAACACGGATGACTATGCCAATGGCATTTGGGTCTAGAGGCCTGTTCAGTGCTGTGCTGGCGCATGTTCCTCACTAGTTTGTGCTTGGCGTAAGTTTTATATCTTTATATCTATGCTTTGCGTATCCTTTTGGTATTATAAATCAAGTCTAATACTGACCGGAGAACCGATATATAGTGAATAATCGGAGTAGAAACTATGCCTAAACGTAGAAATTCAAAGAAATCGTCGCCCCAATCCGAAGATGCAAAGCCCTGGAAGCGAATTGAAAAGGAGGACCCCCAGCCTGAGAAGCTATATAAATGATTTACTAAATACGAATTTGAATGGTCAAGATGTATATTTGTACCAACCGGACGACCCGTCCCATTTAAACTAGCTTTCCAACCCAAACAATCGACAGCAAACTAAAAGACGGTATGATATCCCAGATTCATATGTATTCCTCGATAGCGAGCAAGGGACTGGGGTGGTTATATACGTCGTTGAATACGCTGGGTTTCTTGTGGATCATAATGTGAGTGATTGGGCCATAGACTTACCAGTCTGCTCGAAATTCTAACATTAAAATTAAGATTATCAAAGCAAAGTCCTAGTAAGACTTCCGACTACAGAGTGGAAAACGGATTACGTTAATAGCCACGGCACCTGCATTTCTTCTGCAGCTGCAGGATGGTATTCTGGGAGTTCAAAAGGAGCAGGGTTGGTCCTCGTAAACCCGTTCTAGGTCCGCGATGAAAGGGGGTTGTCAGTAGCGGATGGATGGGCTCGGAAGTTATATCAGAGTCTCGTTGATATCGCCAATCATGCTGCTAACGCCCCTGCCCCACCAAACACTTACAGGCGTAAAGCTGTTGTCAATATCTCGGCAAGTCAGTATCATTAAACCCCTGTGGTATAAGTGCCTTGGTAAGCTCGAGAACTGACATTCTGATGTAAACTCCAGCAATGGCAGCGAAGTTATTCACCGGCCTCTATGCTAATACATGGAATTCAAACCATGATTGGTGGGATGAGGCTATGATCTTTTTCAACATCGTACTCGTTGCTTCAGCCGGCAACGATCATCCAGGAAGCCAAGGGGACGGTGTTCCCTAGTGACTTAGATACCCCCATAAAGCATCGAGCAGCGTGGGGTAAGCTTCTCCCTTGCATGGAAAATAACCCGTTCGAACCAGACGAGCAAGATGTTTTGCCAGTTTCACCGCTTCTCGATCCTACGAAGCCTGGAAACCTACCGGGTACCACCCAATTTGCAACTTGTTGCTACTAATTTCCCGACGCTGGCCTCGGGAGCCACCGTTAATCTTCTTAATAAGGTGAGTTTCTCGCACTAGGACTCACCCTAGGGACAGTTACTAACGAAAGGAACTTTCTTTAATAGCCTGACTGCGTCACTATTGTACGAGTTCAACCAGTACCGACCTAACATTCTGGGAGACGGGCCACTTAAGGCTAGTTCACGAATACGGCCGAGTTTGCTCCACAAAACTTCAGGAATCTATCAATATATATTATACTTTGACTGCAATCAAGATTCTGATGACTATAATTTTCTGCTGAGTCCGGACCCAGTTTTTGCAAAAGTGATGTGCATGACAATAAGGTATCATAGTAGTATATCATCAGGAGCCGTCTCCCTCCAAAGCACCTTACTAAATTCCTCGACGTATGCGTAATTTGCTTCCCGTCTTGGTATAAATACCACCGAACACCCTTTTTTAGATCCGAGATAAGCCGCTCCACATTTTCCCGTTGGTTCGGTGCGATGCTTCCGTCCTTTAGGCCTCTCTTGAGTTCCGCTATTCTGTCTGCTGGTTTCTTTTCTGCGTTGGGGGTGAACTGCTTTTCTGACTTCCTGAGTCGACATTCTAACTTTTTGCAAGGCATTGTTAGAAGTGAGGTATATAGGGTATTATATATGTGGCAATGGAAGGGCCAACTTACTACCAGTTCAAACCCGTCATCCTCCGAAACGCTTCCAGCGGAGCCACGTCGGCTACGTCGGCTACTACTGGAGCTTCTACGCGACGTCGAGATTAAGAAGGGCATCTCGACTTCTTTGTCGCCCTCGAAAGTGATACTTGCTCAGGTTTAGGGGGTTGCAAATGGTATTTTTGCCATTAGTCAGTACTATATGGCGTATTGATAATATTTTGACGTCTAAGAAGTAATTGCACTGATGGCATTTTGATATATAAGTACCTAGGTACCTAGGCTAGGTAATATATCGATCTTCGACATTGAGGTCTTTTGAGTGTATTCAAGGTTTATCGACGGATAGGTACCGAAGTGCCTAAGACAGGGGGGGATTAACAAAACCTTCTTCCTGATGTACAGTTAAGTTCGCCAAACAAAGTTTCTAGCATGTAGGGTAGTACTGGGAGGAGTCACTCTATAGGCATAGTTTAAACGTTTTTCGAGAAGACCTGCAATTGGAAGTTGCAGAAACGTGTTGGATCGTGTTTGATTTCGGAATTGGGATGTCGCTTGGCGTAGCCATTACATGGGCTATGCCTTAGGCTACGTCCAAGTTGATCCGGTCTGGTTGCATATTCTGGTCGACGGCCCCGAACTTCAAACTCGAGCCGTCAGATTGGCCCGAATTCCAGGACCGAATCTTGCCTTAAAATCCCCAAGTCCGTTGAGCTGTTGCCTAAGGCTCTATCCCACTCGCATCTTTGGATTGGCATAAGGGTCACTTTTTTAGAATATCAGTTCCTCAGCTTTAATTCGATTCGTTTGCAATTGCATATTGTAAAACCGGCATCGATACCAACATACACTAGACCTAGGTCGGAAACCTTCGATCTGATCAAGAAGAGTCACAGGTTTTCACGTTATGCACGCGCTTGAACTTCATCTCAGCCGTCACGCGCTCAGGCCATTTTAATCTCGGACAAATTGTTACACCGATTTGTTCGATTCGAGGAAGGCCAACATATAACCCCCCTAGATAGCTTCTACGAAGGCATTTGTAGGTTTTAGGTTTCCATTGCATCTATATCCTCAAAGACCACAAATAAAATGGCATCTACCTCCGAAACTCCAAATTCTATCTTCCATGCCGCCCAAAAGGGCATTGTTGAAGATATAATCCACTTCATATCTCAATCTCAATCTCCAAATTCACAGGGATGTGGTGGTTACACACCCCTCCACATAGCTTGCGCATTCGGACATACAGATGCTGTAAAGACGCTATTACTCCACGGTGGGGACCCAGACCGGAAAACTGAAGATGGGAAGACAGCGAGGGATGTCGCCGAAGGGAAGGGGTTTTCGGGAATTGTGGAGTTGATTGAAGGTGTAGAATGGAAAAAAGAAAGGGATGATTGTCTGCGGTATGATAACGATTACGAGATTTTAGGACAGACTTGTCTGTTGAGATTCTGAGAAAAGTATATGTCTAATGATTTTGGGCTGGTCATAGATGAATTGATAACATCAGAATGGAGAATTGGGTGCAGAGCAAGCCAAGATTAACGGCCTCGATATATATGATTGCTACCCAAATACTCTTGTATCTTACACTCAATATACTCATACATTCGCCCCGTCCATTTATTTCGTTGGCTTTTTCTTCCATGCGGCGCTCCTTACTGTCTTTCTTCCTCGTACTCCTCCCTTCTTCTTTCCAGATCCACTGGTTCTTAGTCCCACGTCCATTCCAGGTGCTGCCCTTGTACCTTCGTAAACTCCATTGTCTTCTATTTTCCTCATCTTCACTCCTCCGGCCTTACCAAACAGTTTCCTGGCCCTGCCTGCGGCACCCGATTGCCTGGGGTCCGCCTTGGGCACGTATACTCCGTTCTTCTTCGTCGATCTTGCAGCGCCAGGCGCGGAATCAGGTACTGCCTTCTTGCGCATATTCTTGGCTCTAGTTACCCGCAACTTCCTCTTCCTCCCCTTTTCTGCCTCCATTGGCTTGTCATTAAGCAATAAGGCCTTCTCGACGTCGACATCGTCTGCGAATTGTACGTATGCGAATCCCTTACCGACATTCGTCTTTGCATCTCTAACAAGTCTTACATTCTCAACTTTACCACATGTGCTAAAATGTTTCCATAACGATTCCTCCGCAGCTTCGAAATCAAGATTTCCGACAAAGACACATTTGCGGGAGTCATTTTTCGCTGGGTGGGCTACGCTGTCGACACGGATATGGTGATTTAGAACTACAGTTCCGTTGAGTTTTAGGGAGGAACGAGCAGCTTCTGGGGTTTTGAAGACTATGTAGGCATTGACGGTCGTTTGGTCGACGTGAAGAGCTTTTGTAATGAAAGCAGCTTTTCTGGGGATTTGATCGGAGAAGGCGATAGAGCGGAATCGGATTGAGGAGACTACGCCGTGAGCTTTGAAAGCGGATTGGAGGGTTTTATGTTGGGCCTTAACGACGTAGTTAGCAAAACCCTTCGTGTAAAAAGTAAACGAATAATGTAGTGTCTAGGTACCTTGTCGGTGATAATCGAGGATGGGAGGTTGCCAACGAATACAGTGCAGTTTGCTTTCTCGAGTTCTCGATTCTGGAGATCACCTTCTGTCTCGTGCCGTATTCGCTCCTGTGGTTTGTCTTCCTCTTCTGCATCATCGCCTTCATCATCATTTTCATCTTCGTCCTCTTCGCTTTCTTCGTCTCCTTCGCCCTCTTCGTTATCACTGGATGCATCGTCGCTCTCTTTTTCAGAGTTTGATTTTGCATCCGCGTCGTCGGCTTTCTCGTCTGTATCTGCCATTTCTTCGTCCTCCCCTTCCTCGCCGTCCTCTACTGCCTTAGCCTTCTTTGGCTCTTTGACTTCCTTTGCCGATTTCTTCTGCTTCTTTCTCGGTTCCGGTTCTTCGTCGCGTAGCTTGTCCATATAGACATCCTCAATCTCTGGTTCGGCAGCCCTCTTTCGCTTCTTCTTCCTGTCTTTATTCAATGCCTCGTCCCTGGCGGCTAAAGCACTGGCGATTTCGTCTGGGATTTCCTCGTCGTCGTCGCCATCTTCTTCGCCATCAGAAGCATCTTCTCCGGCCTCATTTTCTTTCCTTCGTACGATCGGACGCCTCGAGTTTATAACGGCAATTTTTACAGGGCCAGCCTATACATGCGATCATTAGTAGGTGTTAAAGTATGGCGCAAAGAATGGCTCATTACGTTTGTGGAGAATAAAGATGCGAGACCATCGTCTACTGCCTTAGCAGGAGCATCGAAGAGCGACTTGGGAGCAGATGGCTCTGTGGCTTTAGGCTTGGACTCCTTCTCTTTTTTCTCTTTCTTGTCGCTCTTGTCGCTCTTATCCTTCCTATCCTTCTTTTCTTTCTTTTCCTTTCTATCTTTCTTTGTGGAGCCAATTGCCTCCCCTTCGGCGAGCCTGGACTTCTTCGACATCGTTGTGGTGGTTGTGGCGGTGGTAGGTAAGTTGTGGGGGATGACTGCCGTACTGGATGGACGTTGTCGCAGGTGAAGAAATGGCGACTGGAAAAATTAGAGATTTTCAGCCACGTGATAGCAAACCGTGGCTGGTGTGTTGGTGTGGCGTCATCTCCACCAACACGACAATGAGGTGCTCCGAACGGCTATAGCTTCCAACAGCTGCATTAACCTGAGAACAGGTACGCTAATATATTTGTGGCCTGCCAGTAGCCTGTCGACTCCCCATCTCTTCGCTTGAGGAAATGCTAACGGCTTTTATGAGATACCCATTCTAGCTTTTCCAATATCCGTGTCCTCGGCCTCGGTTCATAGCTGGTGGCTGAGCTGTGCCTTGCCCTACAGTCGCTGGAAAGAATGCGATTCGCGAACTGGCCAAAACGGCACCCATGCTTAAGGATGATGCGTACCATAGTTACATGTATGTATATGTCCAAGTCATCCAGCATCCCAGACCCTAGCCACAGGTACATGTACTGTGTACCAAGATTTGGTGCACCGGATTCAAAAGGTACCAGAGAAATGCGGCTTGAGAAGGGAGGCTTGTGCGCATATGAGTCGGACAAGGGTTTATGCTTATAGGCCATCCCACCCTGGCTCCTCATCAGATGACGAACTTGGTCACATTCGGTAGGCGCTACCTATCGCTACCAGAAAGCAGCCGTTGCTATCGTTCGCGATGGTGTACACGCTGCTGCTTCATCGAGGCACCTTTTGGATCGGTGGTTACAATGGCCTCTGACGGGTCCAGCTGATCAAGCAAAGCTTATACAGGCGGAGAAGGGAATTTAGCCTCGGAGGAAAAATGATCAACTCGAGGCTTTTAACTTTTAAGGCCACGGCCAAGGCCAAGGGCAGCAGCTTGAAATGAGATCAGGCGTGCACTGAGAAGGTTTGTCTGCATCGGCTTTAGTCGGTCGCATGTTTTTTTTTTACGAAAGAACGAACAGGCAAACTAAGGCAGCAAGTACTTTGGACCGTACCTGAAAAAGTGAAGGCTACTAAAACATGAAACCGAACTGGACTGAGCTGGAGAATTCTCTGAACAAAATTGCTGAATGCGGAGGATAAAGGGGACCTTTTGATGCGAGATATGTGCATTATTATATCTGCTTCTGATCTGATGAGGTCTCGTCATTACAGATTACAGAGATATTGATCTTGATCCTGATATCATGCTAGGAGAACCTCTCTCACTCTCTCCCTTGGGCATTATTCATTATCACGATATCTATAACTTACTGACTTACCTACAGACGCCTACCCGGTCCAGTTAATCCAGTTGGTGCACGGTTAGGTAATAAACTGCTGGTTCTTTGTGGGAACGAACGAAACGAACGAAACGAACGAACGGACGGCCTCTCTTTTTTTGCTGCCCAAAAGAAAAAAAGGTCCGCAAATAAACCACCAACCACCACCACCTCTTCATCACCACCTTGACCTCTTCGACAGGAACATCTCCACGCTGCTGCTACCCTCACCGCTCTCTCTGAGTGCTCAATCACCAACTGGCCCTTCGCCTCCGTCTTCTGTAGCACTTTCTCTTCGCAGATTCCGTATATGATCCCTTTCAGCACCCCGGAAGCCTTCTTTGCTTCGTCACTAAGCTAGTACCGCGGGAAGACTCCCACCACCACGCACTGAGCCCGTCACGATCGACGCTCTTCTCCTCCTCTTTCCCGTCGGCGCCCCCCCCCCCTCCCTATTCTTCCTTCGCCAAACCCTTATAAGGCATCCCACTATGAGAACCTCTGCACGTCGTGGAAGTAAAAGATTCAAAACGGCCAGCGTGTTGAAGGACGAGAAAGAAGGTCGGTAAAACTTGTTATCACCTTTTTTTTGTCTGCCCTGTCGCGCCTTTCGGAACACTCCTCGCTGGAGTCGGCGGCTCCCCATCCTCAAAGTAGCCTGCCTCTCTCCGGCAATGCACAGATATCATCCCAATTACTTCTATCTCAGAATAGCATTCCTTTGTTCCTGGTAGGACCCACAAAAGAGCTTACTTCTGTTTGTTTTCTAGAATCTCCTCCCACAACAACCACTAGAACAACCGGCACTCCCAAAATTTCTCCCACTCCAGCGGCCTCAGAGCCGGACCCAGATCGCGAGACACAGAGCGTGGGAAACAAATCGATACAGAACGATACTACTCCTGTTCCAGAGACAAAGCCTACAAAAGCCAACTCCAGAAAACAAAATTCCAAGGCCCCGAAAGTAGAGGTTCAGCCGACAGACGTGTTACCCCCCACCACTACTACCACTACCACCACCGCCGCCGCTACCTCTTCTAAACAGCCTAACGGCTCAGAGAAAGGAAGTACCGAAGAGGACGAAGAAGATAGCAAGTCATCTCCACTGACCGAAACATCGTCAACTTTGGAGCAAATGGCCTCCGTCGCCGTCTTCACCCCTTCGGCCGACATCAAAGGTACCAGGACATTGGAAGACCTTGAGATGGGCAACACTGAGTCCGGCAGGCCTACACCGGATCGCTCCTCCGCTCCTCCGTCAATTTCGCGACCATACATGAACGGTCAATCTCCAGAATCATCGAGCCTTAGCGAACTAGATTCTGACGATTCGGAAGCCGAGACAGAAAGACTAAATATTTCCCCTCAGAAGCCCATTTTAGGTAACAGTGCAAATTCAGCATCATATAGTACTCCCAAAAAGTCAATTGGCACGAGCACCCTCACATCGCCGTCCCGGAGTCCGTCACCGTTATCAACCGCCGGTCAGGAAAGTCCAAAGTCACCCGACCGAGAAATGACGCTAGGCGCCATCGAACAGCTCACACCTGAGGGGTCCGTTGCCGGCTCGCCGGTAATTTCCCCTCGCAAACGGAAGCGAAACGAGGGTCTCGATGATGAAGATGAGGAAGAGGAAAATAAAGCCATTATGGAAATTTCAGATCTAGAAGACCCACCGAAGAAAAAAGTTAACGTCGATACCAAGTCACAAGGCACCGATGACGAAGAGGATGAGGTTGAGGAAGATAGCAAGGACAGACATGCAAAACATTCGACTCTCCCCTCAACAAACGGCCACGTATCGAATACTGAAGAAGATTCAGGTGCCGAAGATGAAGACGAATCGCCGAAATCTGCCCAGCCGTCGCCAGGCAAGAACAAACAGAAATTAGCGAGCGCGAATTTGTCGCCAAAGAAGCCCTCTACCAAGGTCCTTGATACAGACTTGGACGAGGATGCCGATGAAGGAAGAGATACAGACGCAGCAGATAGCAATCATCACAACAAAGATGACGACGAAGGTATATCCGTCCCTAACCATCTACAGCCAGAAGAGCCCGCAACTAACACCTTCTAGCCGATGAAATGAGTAGAACGAAAAGACAGGCTGCTGAGGATCTCGCCGCAATTGAAATACTGTTTGCCCAGCTCAGGGACAAGTAAGTCGCCTCGCATTCGATTATGATATCTAACGCTAACGTAATTTTAGAATTGTTGAGGAAAGAGTCGCCGAGATCGATAAAGAAATCGCCATGCTACACGACGGTACACATCCGGAGCTGATACTAATGTCCCAGTCTATCGAAGCACATAAACAAGAGAAGATCGAAAAGGCAAATATTCTTCTAGGGTTCCAAGAGCAAACCGCAGAGATCGAGAGAATTGCCAACAGAGCAGCCATTTGGGCCCAATATAATCAAGAGATCCGAGAGACAAGAGAAAAATGCTTCAGTGAAGCGAACACCCAGTGGTGGGCAATCCATCGGGAAAGAAGAGCAGCAGATACAAGCCTCAGTGGTAAGTTCGACTCTATCAATAACAGAACCATAAACCCGCTCTAACTCAACCCCCCAGATTACGTTTACAGGATACCGAAATCGCTCTCGACACAAATCAACCACAGGAGCCGATACAACGCTGAAGTGTCTCTTCTATCAGGGATTGCAAAACATGTCGGCTTTCCCGCAGCTCCTACTATTGCGGGTGCATCGGCAGACGAAGTTCGGGCTGATCTAGAAGCGATGGGGGTGCGTAGAAGAATCCTATCATACTGATATTAATGCGAGCGATTCTTTACTGCCTGAACGGAGATTCGGGTTTGCTGACAAGATTCGATTGCTGTCGTCTTCAGTTGGTCCCCGCGCAAATCCCAATCCCGGCCCCTTCCCTCCCTCCTCCCCAGCATTTTCCAACATCTACCCCGTCACAAGCGGGGTCTAGCCGTCTGCCCCAAATGTCTACCTTCGGTCCTCCCTCAGCATACAGCCCTCGGCCCGCGAAAACCCTAGCCCCTCCACCTCAACTCGGAAATGCTTTCCAACCTTCTCCATCCCATGCTCTCAACCCTGAAACCAGGCATCCTCGCAGTCCTCCCTCACCGGTCCCACAGCCACTCAATTCGTTCCACCAGGCCCAAAAGGCGCCAACCCCTTCATCTCCGAGGGTAAGCAAAACTGGCAAGGGCAAAGCCGCCAGCTCTAAGCCCTCCACCCAAAATTTCGACCTTCTCACGGAGTCTGTGCATAAACGTATGCCTATAAAGTTGGAGCAATCCCCCACCATCAGTTCGCTTTCATTCGCTCCTCCTCCTACTCAAGGCTACACCGCCCAGCAACCGATCGACAGACGTATGCAAGTTGGCGGTGCTCCTGCTTATCGGCCATTTGGGAAATAAATTCAGCGCCATTTCTTAGACTCCCGGTCACGACTTCTCTTCTAGTTTTTGGTCTTCTCTCGTTTCGAATATCCACGAAATTAACGGGATAAAAATCATGAGCTCTTTGGCCTACAGTTCTATCTCATGAGTTCCTCCTTACCCTTTCTCCCCTCTTGAATGCGTTCTATTCTACCTATATCGGCGTTTTATATTATCGGGTCCTTTTGAACAGGAGCATGTTATTTTTGGTCTTTCTATTTCACTAATACTTTTTGGCCTGCGGATTTCGCGATCTTTTCTTTCTTTTGCGAAGCTTCTTTCATTCCCCATTACGTGTACATCCTACTCCTCCAACCTCACTACTCCTTCTACGAGTCTCTGTGCTCAACGTGTACATTGCGTCCTTATCTTCCGCCTCCTCCTCCGTTACGAAAGCATGGGGATCTGTTTCTTTTATCCAGGCGTTTTTGTTTTTTCTGAAGTCAAATGATTTTATTTCATGTACAGCCAGTTTCATTCCGGTCTATAAATGCTTTTGTCCTTCACTTTCTCCCAATTGATAAGTATGCTCCTTAAGCTTGTGAGCTTTTAAGGAAGCCAACCATGCGGTTTGTTTTTTGCGTCGGCGAGATCTGGGTCTTAATTCGACAATCGACTTCTTTGACGAATCTCCTTCGTCCTTTGTTGTATACACTGTATCATAGTATGGGTTGATTTTATATCATGACGAATAAATTAATCTTGGTATTCATGTGCTACGCCTGCCGTAATTCAGATAGATACCCCCAACGTATTCAAACTACTTGACATATTATCTTAAGGGTTCCCCTAGCCTTCTTCCGTGACGAATGTCAATACCTGCTATGCTGTGGTTACTGCTGTATGTTTAAGCCAGCTCTCCGATCTGCGTTGAGCAGACTTAATAGCAGCACCATGGGAATTAGGATGACCCAACTGTCCGGCCTTGTCTTCGGTTTCGAACCCTTTAACGCCTAGAGCCATAAGTTCATGTTTAACATCCTCTGGTTGGATGCCATGAAATTTCAAGACTAATTCTCGAGACACCAGCTGCCGTAGCATCAGTCGTATTTGAGAGTCTTCTAATTGAACGCCGGGGTTATCCGGCGATACTCCTTGACGGACTAGTTTGAGCCTGTTGGCTACATCCTGTTTCTCGGCATTCAACTCCGGGTTGTTTTCAAAGATGATTTTATTTTCTAGTATGGCAATCACTTGCATTGCCTGGTCGAAGTCGATATGGTGACTGTTGTCCTCTTTATGACGGTCATGTTTTGGGAATAGTTCACAGCGATGGTCTGGTGTTCGTACGTTGCCGTAGACTCGAAACCATGGGATTATTCTTAATTCATCTGTCGAATCATAACTTGTACTCGGGTAATCGGTGTGGAATTCGAATGACCATAGCCATAGATCTGTCTGCAGGAGTTTGAATATTCCCGACCATATTTGGTGTTCAGAGTGGAGGACGCAGTTTATCAGTTTCACCCTGCGGAGTGTGTCCTTGTGTGATGTTAAGAATGTCTTGAGCTCGTTCTCGAAGAAGGCTTGTTCGATGAGAGAAAGGATTCGAAGGTTGTTAAATTTGAGAGATCCGATGTCGATGGGGTTTATAGGGAATTGACGAGGAAGTCGTGTCGCTGAGTTCTCGGGGAATTTCAGTCTGGGAAGACCGCCAACTTTGAAACGTAACTCCTCTACGTTAGGTGCCTTCTCCAAAAAGCGGGTCATTCCAGGCCGCGCATTCTCGAGAGCTCCGAAGAGCCTGTCGGGTTCGAGATCAGGCTCTTCGAGAGCCCCGACCCAAATCAGGATGTCGAGTCTCCTTAGACTCTGAAGTTTGGGTAGAAGCGCTTCTATCCTTTCTATATCGTAGAACCATTCAAGCGATGCACCATCGTTTGAAATATCAGAAAATGAGGACAACCAGATCGACCCTCTTATATCCTCAAACCCCGGAAATCGAATTATCTTTGGCTGCCAGGTGGATTGTGATATAGCCTCCATGGCGTTTTCGAATGAATATTCTTCTTCGATGAGTCTCGAGGGCGCATATTCTCTTGCTTTCCGATATGCATTCTTAAACCACTTCCCCGCCTTCCCCTCCCTGATATCAAACTTGAGATTAGGATAATGAGATTGTAAAATCGCATTCGGAACATCTCCAACATCCGTAGTAGTCGTAAACTCGATAGCCTCCAAATTCGGTAAATTGTCCAACGCCTTAGCAAGAAGTCCAACAATCGCGTGGTTTTTCAATTTAGGTGTGGCGATTGGCATCGTCTCCATGGTTTTCTCTCCATTTTCGAGTAGGACTCTACATCGAATTTTCATGGAACACGGGGAGAATGTATCAATCACCAGTGTTTTGCATTTGTTTCTTGTGTTTTCGTATGCGGGGTCTGTCGAGAAGGCTACCAGGTTTTGAAAATCGATCATCGAATGGTAGTATCGTTGTGTTTTGAATAAGTTGCTATTATCAGACTTGCCTTCGAGCGTTTTGGAACATTGTCTTAGAAGAAGTTGGCTCTTTCGGGGTAGATGTCTAACGATCTCGTTGAAGACCTCAGTTGGCAGAGATGATAGAGTCGCCATGTTATTGCATAAGCGCCGATAGAACAGCCAGTACTTTGGGAAGGATGAGGAGTAGAGTCTTTATGCTGAACCGTTAACCGAATTAAAGCCCATAAGTATCAAAAGTCGGTTCGAATCTAGATTCGAGGCTGCGAACTGGGAACCCTGGGACCGATATGGGTACCTTGCACTCCAGTCCATACAGCTGTCCCGACGGAGCGGGGATCTCACTGTATTTAAGTATCGAACCACAATTGCAACAATGCCAACACCCAATTACACGGACACTCAAGACGGATGAATCCGAGCTTGGTGTGTGCGCAGGACAAGCCACACCGCTGCCTGCTGCGGCGTCTGCATGTCAGACTGCTGGCCGTCGGGTGGAGCCGGAGGCACGCCATAGGTTGGTGATAAATATTTTAAAAAATTATCTCAAATACTTGTTCGCTCAGTGCTAAGGTTTGGATTTCGTGGGATTCAATCGGTCTAGTTAAGAAATTTAAGATGTCATAGGCTTGAAATAGGATAAGATATAGCCTCACTGAGCGCTTAAAAGCTCAGATATTTCACAAGCGCAGGTATATGCCTCTCGCGTTTATTTCATGATGATGCGATGATGTGGATTTGAATTCAAGTAGGTCGTAAGTATCCCATTAATTATGCAATCTCCGGTTTATTGGCGGTCGCTGATACCAATACAGGACATCGAAAACGTTTAAAGCTCCCTCTTCGATTGATACTTGTATTATATATCCGGACCCAAACACAGTTTCAAGTTGCAAGCGTGGCGGATGGAGAGATAAGCTTCCGCATTAATATTGAACCTCCCACTATCGATATCAATCCTCTTCATTAAGCCCCTCGTCTTGTTTCTTTTGCGTCTTCTGCTTCTTTAGTTTGTATTAATCACCACCATCCCGTAGGATTAGGAGGGTCCTCATAGTCCCACCATCGATCTTCCCCACCTGCCTCCACTCGCTTCCTGTTCTCCTCTTCCTTCTCTTTCTGCCTTTTTTTCCATAGCTCTTCTCCCCGCCGTCCCGGTTTTCGCTGTGCTTCTTCTCGTCTTTTCTGCTCTACCTCTTCTAGCGTCGGCTCCCACCATCGTTCTTTCACCGGCACATCCTCAGGATCGAAATCTTTCTTCACATCTTTCTTCACATCCTTCTTCTCGTATCTCTCCTCGTCTTTCTTTTCATATCGCTTCTCTGGTTTCTTTCCCTCTCGCTTCTCTTGTTTCTGTTGTTTCTCTAGCTCCTCCTCATCTTCTGGATACTCTTGATACTCTTGCTGCTCTTGCTTCTTTTTTCTCCTTCTCTTCTTTTGCCCTGGCTCCTCTCCCCACGATCCCTAGGGATTCTGAGTTTGCTTCTGATCCCACCGTGGATCTTCCTCCTCAAGGTTCCCAGGTTGCTTCGCCTGCATTTCGTTCTTCCCTCGCTTCCCTTTATTCTCCGTGTTCTCTTCCCACGGCCAATGATCGTCGTCCTGAGGTTTTTGCTTTTGCTTCTCTTCTACTGCTAGCTGCCTCTCTTTCCTGCTTTTCGGAATTTCTATTTTCTAGATACTGTCGCGGAATGGTCCACAATCTTCTCGGTGCTGGAATCTCCGGAACGTTATAAAGACCTTGATGCTCTGACATAACAACCCACTTCACAACCCTATTCCTTAGCTCCCGATCAGAGGTATCGTCGTGAGCTATCGTAAAACACCGTTTCTGGGGGTTCTCAGGATCGATATCCTCAAACGTAATCAACGCGGGGTCGGCCGGTAGATCCGATGGATCGTAATTATATTCTCGAAGGGTTCTTGTGATCCAATTTGTGCATTGATCTCCGACGCGTTTGATTCCGTAAAGGGAAAGCGAAGATTTTAGGTACAATTTCCATTCGATACCTTCCAGTTGTGCTTCGGTACGGGTTGATGCGACCGCGTGGTGGGAATCTTCGAGTTCGGTTTCTTCGTAGCTTGTGATTTTTTGGTTTTCGGTGGAGGAGAGTTTGGCGAATTTGATGGCTTTGGCCGTGATGCCTAGGCCACCTGAGGATGTTAAACTATATATATATTATCTCCGCGGGGTGCAGAATTTGATAATAAGTAAGTACATACCTTCGGTATCCAATTAGCGCACCCTAGCTTCGTAAAAGTTAAAACATTCGTGGGTATCGTCCTGTTCATATCGGAGTTGAAGAATGGGTCTTTCATCTTCGGAGTTGAAACACAAGTCCTTTTGAGCGAAAATGCTCCACATCCGATACCGTAGACTTGGTAGCGGTGGAAAACCATCGTGTGATCATCTGTGGGTTGAGGGGATTGTTAAGATTTTGAGGTAGTTTTGGTTTTCTAATATTAGGATGGGTTGGTTCGAAGTTATGATCTCGACAAAAGGATTTTAGGAATTTGATAGGAGGAAGTTAGGGAGTATGGGAGAGACTGGTTGAGGGATAGGCTCAGGGGAGATTAATGGGGTCGAGGAAAGGTATCGTCGTTTCTACACGGACTCTGTTGTCGGGACTGCTGAGGAGTTCTGTGGAAGATCTATATTTAATTCGACCCGACGATGCGGGTCGAATAAACATCATGTCCCATGTGCCTTTCTCTTGCTCATGGATTCCTCTAACATGATTGATTTCCATGATCTTTGTACGATCGATATCGGTGAAAAATCTTTATACGGTGTGCAATGAAGTGTTGATTTTGTTGGATATTTCGCCGTGGCCTTAAGGGATCCGAAACTAACGCGGACCCGGTCCGCTTCTTTACCGCAAGGTTTCCGTGCGCATGCATGGCACAATAGATTAAGCGGCTACTACGGTGTATCTTGTCTATAAACCTGGGAAGGGATCTATAATCTAGACGATTACTCAAATATCTAGTCTATAGCCTCCAATTACAGTCCGAGAGTGAAGTAACTCGGTAGATCCGATCTTAGGTTCGAGGCTACTCCGACATCGATCTTAGCCTACACGGTAACATTCACCGTTATTTCAGTTATTTCAACATCTCTACCTCACGTTCGACGACCGTTCAGAAAAGACTATTTCCTTTGTGTCACACAAGCATCATACGGGTATATCCACTATCCCTATATGTGCTTTTATCAAATTCATCTCTGGTCGTAAAATATACAGGTCGAAACGAAAAAAAGTATCCCATGACCCGGCGGAAATTTCCCAAATCCCACGAATGCATGCATAAAAAATGGAAAAAAGGTGTGTCCCTTTTATATCGTATTATGCGGACTAGTAAACGACATTATGTAGTAGAAAGGAGGAGGTATAAGAGAGCAAAGAAGTATAATTGATTGTCTTTTGATTCGTTTACTTGAGAGGAATGAAACGGGAAGAGTGGGTAGCACCGATACCGGGACGACCGTGCTTGACAGGAGAGCTGTAAGGCAGATTCGTTAGTAATCCAGGCTTTCCTCCCTAAATCCACAAAAAAAAAGATATGACATACTAGGTAATGGAGAATTCTCCGAGGTAGTGTCCAACCATCTCAGCCTTGATTTCGACCTGGTTGAAGACCTTTCCGGAGTAGATACCGATGACGCTACCAATCATTTCTGGGACAACAATCATGTTACGGAGGTGGGTCTTGACAATGTCGGGCTTCTCGTTGGGCTTGGCCTCCTGCTTGGCCTTTCGGAGCTTCTTGATCAAACCCATCGGGCGGCGCTTGAGACCGCGGTTGAACCTTCTGCGGGCACGAGCGTGGACGACATCGCGGAGTTGCTCGGAAGTGAGGTCGAGGAGTCTACACGAGTGGCTCCGTTAGGAAGATGGCAACGGGGGGAAGGGTTGGGAGTGGAGAGATAACGTACTGCTCGAGGTCAATTCCACGGTAAGAGAACTTGCGGAAGGCTCTCTTTCTCTTAAGCTCTGTGAGAGCGAAAAAATGATAGGGTTAGACAGTCCCCTTTACTTTAAAGTATCCACGATCCGAGGGAATCGGACGTGTTGTTAAGATCCATAGACATACCAGCGGCGTGCTCAGCGTCCTATATTTCATTCAAAGGTTAGCGTCTACAATCCTCAGAAAAGCCAGCGATCCACCCTGGGAAGTTCAACAGCATATCGCCAGAGAGAGGGAAAGTCGGAACGTACGTATTCTTCGTCTGCCATGGTGTTTGATGTGGGTTATTTTACCGGGAAATGGGTATAAATGCCGGGTAGGTCTGTCGGAGAGAGGTCGTTGGTCGATGGTTGATGGATATCGGATTTCGATGTTGGAGATGTGGATGGGTTGGAGGTGTGTAGGCTTGTGGTTCGAAGTCTTGGCATCAAAAATTGGGCGTTGGACTGTGTTTTCCCAAAAGGGAACTGTAATTCGATCACGTGATGTGCGTCAAGCGACCGATTTCCGGGCTCGAATTGCAAAGCGGTATCTGCGTATCGCGCGACATGTCATATCGATATCGGAATTGATGTCGGCTTTAGGTGTTGGAAATCTACGGTATCTACTATATTAAAGAATAAAGGTTTCCCGTTCATATCGTCTCTCTTTCCATTCGTTCATTAATTCATAAGCGGTGGTTATCCACATATGCAACAAAGATGCATGAATTCCCTAACCCTTCCACCATTCCTTCCTCCCTTCAATAATTGCCATGTAGGATACCAAGGAGCTTGTCGCATTTTGAATTTGTGACATGTGTACCATTAAAGGTATACAGCTGGTGGTTGTGATAAAAGGAACCCGGAACATATATACGATTTGAAAAGAAATGCGCAAAGAGAGGGAAGACAAGAGGCAGGGAATAAGATTTTTGACAAAAAGGGTTTTTGATATTTTGATATCTTCGTTTAACCGAAGAGATCGAGACCCATGTCTTCGTCGGACTCCTCGGCCTCTTCCTCCTTCTTCTCTTCCTCAACTGGAGCAGCAGCGGCGCCACCAGCAGCGGCACCACCGGAAGCAGCAGCACCACCGGCGCCACCAGATGGGACGGAAGCGAGCTTGGATTGACCCTCGGTGATCAACTATATTGCCATCTTGTTAGCCATTTATCCTTCAAAATTTTGATGATATGGACGCTTCATACGGTGTTAATGTCCTTGCCCTCGAGCTCGGAGAGGAGCTTCTCAAGTCTCTCGGTGTCGGCTTCAACACCAACGGACTCGAGAAGCTTGGTGATGTCTCCAGCGGATGGAGAGGCGTTACCGCCGGTTTGGAGGAGAAGGTAAGCTGCAAGGTGTTTCATTTTTCTGTTGTAATGAAAAAAAACCTGTTAGACCCTATATATTTGCGAATATCGAAATTCGAGCCGATGGGAATGTCGAAATCTGTGACCCTTCCACCCACGCCCATCGAGCTCGAGAAGAAGGAAGGGAAGGGAAGGGAAATAAGACGTACGATGATTGTAGTGGCTGATATGAACAGGAGATTCAATCGATTTAACCGTTTCTAATGACCGGAGACTGGATCTTCCAATGTTCTTCGGATGGTTGGTTGTTAATGGGTTTTAGATGGAGGGTTGTGGAGGAGATGTCGAAAAGATAATTTTTTGTGGTGGGGTGGAGCTCTTGGCGTTGCGGCTCTACACAAAACCGCCAGAACAGCCCTAATCGGTGATCACGTGAATAGTTCTCAAAATCCAAAACCGCAGGGCACGACCAGTCCTCGGAGCTCCCTCGTTTTGAGCAGAGCGCAGGGCATTCATTCTTACGGCTTACTATATCAGGAATAGGAGACGTGCAGAATGGCTCGTGAGAATTTATATGGTATTCGTCATATCAAGACATCAAAAAGCTAAGATGTGCAACATTCATGCAATACAAAAATCAGTAAAGGCGATTGACAATAGTCAAATGAACAAAGGCCCAACAAAGAACTCCTCTATTAAACCAGACAAGGGCATACTAAAAGATGCCGTCTATGAACGCCCCGGCTACCGTGTGTAGTAAATACCGTAGGTGACCAATGCTAAAACCAAAAGTGGCGAAAAAGCACACAAATCCGTAGACGTCCAGCATACAACAACCCCCCTTTAAACTTCATGCCGCGCTACAAATACAAGTTTATGATGGTGCATCGACAAACATCTACTGCTTGGATGGGAACTCCTGGGCAACAGCCTCTAAGGCGTTCAAGACATCAGCAACAAGGTCTTCGCTATCTTCAACACCGCAGCTCAATCTGACCAAATCGTCAAATACACCAGCCGCCTCTCGTTCAGCCCTTGGGATACCAGCGTGGGTCATGCTGGATGGGACCTCGCACAAACTCTCAACACCACCGAGAGATTCGGCAAGTGTGAAGATGTTTGTCTTTTGACAGAATCTCTTGGCGGCTTCAGCACCACCCTTGATTCTGAAGCTGACCATTCCACCTCCCATTCCGTTTCGATGTTGCTTGACAGCAATGTATCTTTGTGGGTGGGAGTTGAGGCCAGGGTAGTTAACCGCAATGACCTGAGAAGAAGCCTCTAGAGCTGTAGCAACGGCAGTCGCATTTTCGGTAGCGGACTTGGCTCTAAGATGGAGGGTCTTGAGGCCTCTGTGGGCGAGCCAGCTGTCAAAAGGCGATGGGACAGCACCAATGGCGTTTTGGAGGAACAAAAGACGAGCGTAAAGGGTATCATCATTAAAAGCAGCAACTCCCATAACGACATCCTAATTAAATACATTAGCAATTGATCGAATATTTTGAACAACTGGGATAGAATAATAACATACCGAATGTCCATTAATATATTTTGTAACCGAATGCACAACAATATCGGCACCATGCTTCAATGGATTCTGCACATATGGGCTCATGAAGGTGTTATCGACAACAACCTTGATACCATAAGAATGTGCAACCTCAGCGACGGCACGGATATCAACCAACGTCAAAGTAGGATTCGACGGTGTCTCGATCCAAACGAGCTTGGTCTCTGGCCTAACAAGATCATTGATATCGACTTCAATGCTGCCGGAGAATGTCACGGCAATACCATGAGCAGCTGCGACTTGTGTGAAGTATCGATGGGTACCACCGTAGACATCGCTGACCGAAATCACGTGCGATCCCGGGGCAAGGGATTGAAGGATGTTGGCGGTGGCGGCAGAGCCTGAAGAGTATGCAAGGGCATAACGAGCATCTTCAAGGGAAGCAACTGCCTTTTCGAAATTAGATCGGTTCGGATTGTCAGAGCGCGAGTACTCGTATACGCCAACAGGAGCTCCGACAGCAGTCTGGGCGAATGTGGTAGATAAGGAGATCTAGAACCAGGTATTTTGTCAGCAGACTGCACAGTCGGGATGGAAATTTTTGGTAGTGTGTTGGGGCGGTGTCAGAAACGGGAAACAAACTTACAGGTTCGATGACCGCCCCGGTTACTGGGTCGTGTGGCGAACCAGCATGAACTGCTCGAGTTGCGAACTTCATCGGCGCCTTTGGGAGACTGCTCTTCTCAATTGAAGAGGCTTCGACGGTTTCTTGCTTGAGGGTATCCTGGGTCATTCTGACTGAAGTTTTCGAGAGTTTGGAAGTGAATTTGATCGAAAGAAAATGGTGGCGGCGGGATGTCTGAAAGGATGAAGCGACCAGACCCCTGGTTGGTTTAATAGCAAACAAAGCTTAAGAATTGTGAAATCTCTGCACAGAAAATAATAAAAAAGGGAGCGCCGAGGGTGACAGATTAAACTAAAATATGCAAATGCGACACCGATGGCCTGATCCGATAGTTCTATGTGGAGGTTATTCCTGGGCAACCTTTCGACAAGACGGCTTGGGATCCCGAGGGCTGGGGGAAAGTGGTGAGGTATTTATAAATGCGATGACGGTGTAACGAGATGCAACGCACCAAGATAACCTCGAGAAAATTCGAAAAGCTGGCAGCTGTCTATTGGATTGATACTGCGCTTTGATAGAAATCCTTCAGGAGTTAGGCAAGTATTATAAAGAAGTAGTGATACAGATAAAAGAAAAGAAAAGAGAAAAGGCGACTGGGTATCTTGAAGAGAGATGTTGGTCTAGTTATATAAGTGAAGATTCGGTCTAATATATAGACAATGCTTGGTTTGTATCGAAGCTAGCCAGCATAGCAGGAAAAGAAATACTCGAAATCTGGGGAACTAAAGTGAAAACAGCCGCCTCCTGTTCAGAATAAGTGTCTTCAATTTATATCCCTTGACTTCGACTGGGCTCTAGCTATTATACAATATAGTACAATTAGAAATCCACATTGCGTGATGGCAAAACATAAGCTCCGGGGGCAGGGTGCAATTCGTTCGTTTCCCTTTCCTATTTCCGTGCTATCTAGGGCCTTCTGATTAGCAATCTGGCCCAAGAGACCCTTTGCACCCGACGGCTAAACCTTACGATCTCGAGGGCAGTGTTAATTACTAATGCCACTTTAAGGCTACGTCGAGCTACCCAAAGCTACCTTCCTCCACTGACTCTTGTTAACTTAATTAACGTTGACTCTTTCTTTTTTGTGGCTCGCCCGAAGGCATGGCCGGCCGAATGAATGCCAAATCTTCAGAAGTAAAAAGAAATTACCGGAAGAAAGCGTTGTATCCAACATATGTTAACATCAAGCAACACAGAGACGCTCCATAATAGGTACGTAGACTCCTGATCTCCGTGACATAACAGAAACGTAATGAATTCGTTCATCTTCCTCATGATACACGAGGCCAGCCATCTTCCCCAGATTCAGTTGATTCGGAAGGAAGGCTTTCTGCCGCTAGAAAACTGCATGGTTTCCTTATCGTTGCCGTTTCACATCTATCAATAGGTTTTTGTGATAGCTATCGATAATTTACCGAACGAGATGGAGCAGCCATACACAACGTCGCCAATGTGAGCATGTCAGCCTCACTAACTCGATTTCTATTACTCGATGAGCTCTCCTTCCTTGGAAGATATAGATATCAATTGGTTTTAGTATAAGCGATCATTCGAGCTCTTGAGGTCCCGTGCGCAATATTAAATCAAGGAGAGGAAACGTTAAACGGATGTGATCCGACCCATTCGGAGACTAAAATGCACAGCACGATAGTTTTTCGGTGGATTTTCGCACTCATATGTGGGCGCATTCGAGCTCTGGCACGCATGAAGCCACTAATGCGGCCCTTTATCAAGATGCTGATATCCTATCATCGATACCAGCATCATCAAGTTTTTAAACGTTTTGAGGACGATGCATATGTGCTGCGCGCCGGCTCATGTTCTCGCCATCGTCACGATTGACAAAAGCGAGAAGTTTGCATGTACTTGCTTGCATTGTATACCGGTATCGGCATACGTATGCCATGTTACACAGAATCAAAGCACCTTTAAAGACCTCGAAGCGTGTTGTCAAATCCTGCCGCAGTGATACTGTGCTTCGGTTCGCTTTTTGATATTTTCGTTCCGCTACCTGACGGTGTAAGGCTGTCCCAAGACTACCTTAAAACTAGGCATTACCCCGGATTTCAAATTTTGACTTCCCCGGTGCCAGGGCCTCTTGATCCACGGTCCAAATCTACCAAATCAGCAGCTTCCCTCAGTTCGAGCGCTCTAGCTAACGTTACTTGGCTCGGGCCAACCGCTCTATCTGACAAGAAATTTTCAAGAAAATTTTTTTTCTCACTGCAAGAACGACCAATTGGGCCGGGGAGTCCCGTCCAATCTTGCATATGCACGAGATTTACCCTACATCTTAATTGGCCAATAGAGTCCTCACATGCTGACGGATGCACGGGCTGACTAATACCTACCAGCTTCTAATCATATCCTATCGTATCATATATGCTATACATTATAGGAACAAAGAAAAATACGACATCGCCCTTGCATTTCCGTTACGTTCTCCTTCGCGTATTTTTTCTCATCACGTCAACATTCCAGAAGCTTTCACCATCGGAGCCTTGTTAGGAACGGTAACTCCCAGCTGCTGCTTTCGGGTATTGCGTACTAGAAGCAGAAAGTGGTGACGTCGAAGAGCTCTTTTGGCTGTCACGTATGGCCGCGGCTGTGAAGGCTAATGATAACGCTTGTTAACAAATGCAACATCATCAACGCGTTTTTTGCCTCTACATGGGTCCCAGATCTTGTCGAAGTCTTGGGCATCGATAGATGGGCTGGGCAAAACGATATCTCTTGCTAACTACGGCTATCATGCCAAGGGTGGCGACCAGCGGAGAGAAAGAGGTTTCGTATATATGCCGGGGCAGAATCCTCAAACAAAATAATTTATAAAACTCCACGTGCGATTATATAGTTATATCAAATCGTATATCACGGTCACAACTAGACCAAATATGCAGCCTATCGACACTCGTTCCATCTAAAACCCCCGGTCTCGAAGACCTAAAACCCCCTTAGAAGATAATCCAAAAATCTCTAGACCCCATTGCCTATTTCTTCGGCTTCTTCATGGTATTAGTATACACCCAAGCAGCAACTCCCAACCTCTTCCCATCCTTCCACAAGATCCCATCTCTCATCCCCAAAGCCCTCATAGTCCCCGTCTTCATCCCATCCCAAACCGACTTCTCAATAACTCCAGCAGCTCTCGTCGCCACCGCCATTTTCGTCAACTCCACCTTCTGATTATAGCCATTATGATCCCAATCCACCCTTCAAGCGTAGCACCGCGTACTTCCTCGATGTTAGTTCCACCGGATGGCGAATAAAGCATGTACCACACCTTCTTCTTTTCACCGTAGCTAGCACATAGGGTTTCCGTACCGTGCCCGAATCGGGCATTTATACGTGCTGAGAAGACGTAGGAACACAGATCGATTGCAGCTTCGATGCTGCGAGGTGGTCGGTCGAGAAGGTTTGGATGGGTATGTTCATTTTCGCAAAGGTAGGCTATGGTTAAACGGTGTATTTGAGGCGGGTCGAGTCTGGGGTAAGGGTGCCCGAGCCAGACTTCGAAGGATTTGCCACATACGGCGCTCGGGTGGAAGAAGTCGACTGGTGAGTATCTTATGAATTTGGACTTACGTGCGAATCCGGATCCTTTGGGGATTTCCAGGGGGGGATTGTGGGGAGCCATCGTGCGAGTGACTAGCTATGAGGCGGCCTTCGGTGTCGGTACTTTTTTCCAACGAAGCAAATGCGAAGGACATGAGCTAGCCTTGACTTACACGCTAGCAAGAACCAAGGTGAGTTCTTTCCTACGGCAAATCTTGGTATTTACAAGCCAATCACACCGTCACAAGAGGGAAATATCTTTTTCATAGGCCATGATTTTTTCAAACGCCAAAGAAAGAAACAACGAGTAAGAAAGAGATGATTTCTACCCGACAATCAAATACATGCACTCCCCGCGTGACGGCGGACCCGAAGCCGATCCGCTACACTCACTCAACGACGAACCCCACCACGTACCTTGGGGAACAACTCCTTCCCCGGAGGAAATTTATAAAACGTCAAGTTTGTATCCTTCAAATCATAAACACCATACTCTCCTCTATCCAGCACAGGAGATGGGAATAATGCCCTCTGCGGTCTTCCCGGTGGGAGTCTGCTTGAATATTGGTTTGGCATGTAGTCAAGGATGGAAATGAAGTTTCCGTATAGATCGTCCGGATCTCTGATCAATGACAAGAACCAAGCTTCGTAGATCCCCTGTCTGTCAAGATACGGCCCTTTGTCTTCTCTGATGAACCGTCGGACGAGAGTTGATGTTTCGGGTTCCCAATCGCGCGGCGGGGTCCAGTAGTCGTAAAATCGGACTCCGCCGGAAATAAAGTGTGAACGAAGGGTTTCGGGGAAGGATTTTGCAACGTCGGCTAAGTATTCGTATAGCCGTTTGTTAGAATGCATACGACAATAAAACCCCTCGAGAAGTACGGAATACGGAATTTCAGAGTTACCTTTCGTAATCGTATCCCCGAACTGCGCCTCTATAGCCAACGGCCCCCTCTTAGATACCGGCGCCCAAATATCTCCAGTATTCAAAAAAGCAGTAGAAGACACCAAATGCCCAACCCCAGGCGAATGGTATTCATCCAAATACTCAATCCACGCATCCATAACATCAAAGAACAATATGGAAATCTCGCCTTGTGGCGAAATTATCTGCTCCCAATGCAACTTCTTCCCCCCACGCATTAACAAATTCGCGGGCGGTATTCCCTCGAATTTGTGATCGTCGACGGTTGCGGTTTCGTCCTTCGCGTGGTTATTCGCGAATCCGGAGGGGGATGTTAACATGGCTATGTAACATTCCCCGCAGAGGATGTAGCTGATGCATTTCAGACATTGGAAGGTGGGTTTGTCCGGGTTGATTTGGAAGTTACACGCCTGACAGGATGCATTTCGCTTTCGGGGGTCGGAAGGTTCGGCGTTTCCGAATGCGCCGTAGGGTGTGTTCACATTTATGGTCATAAATGCGTTGAGATTTCGAGGTTCGGTAGCATATGCATGGTTTTCATAGCGCTGGTTGGCCCCGTATATTTCGGGGGCTTCGTTTCTCGATGGCTGGTGGATAAAACAATCCTGTTAGTAGGGAAAGATTCTCTGAGAAATAAGAGTTCGTGTAAACTTACGACGCCTCTCAGGCTCTCGCCGTTCTCATATATACCACCAAGGGAGACCCGAGATACCTGTTCGGATAAGGTGTACACGGCCGGATCGTTCCTGTTCATATTCTCTGGAAGGCGATGAGACATTTTTTTTATTTGCGAAATGCAAGATAGCGAATGCCAATCGGTATATCTAGAAAGACCACTAAAATATAGAAAATATGCTAATGCAGGTCTGCGCGATACTGGAAGAAACCATTTGGAAGCCTGAAATGTTTTTTTCCAATCAACGGGCTTGGTCACAAGCAACTTATAGTCGAATAGATAAGTACATCTTAGCTTCTCCGGACCTCCACAAACCAAACCAGGCTAACTACCCCAGGTTTACCCCCCATTCATTCATTCGCCCCCTTTGAGGCTGAAGGGCGTTAGGGCATCCGCAAACCCGTTTCTTGGCAATTATCCAATACTTGCTAAGAGATACGTATCGATATGATTTGGTTAGCTACTCCTTAGGTAATGTAGCCCCTTCAAGTCCTCTGCCGGGAACTTGTAGTATTCCTTCTTTAGGGTTTGTAGTAGTTATAGACGATGCCGTTTGACCGAATGAATCCTAAGATGTGGTTCATGGTGAAATGACGACAGCGTTTATAATGGCAACAGTAAATTGAGGACAGCGACGATATTATTAATATACTCCACAATGCAAACCAGCTCTCAAAGTTTGTAAGTTTTCAAAATCCTAGATTGTAAGGACGAGGAGCCAGTGAGATGTGGGGACATGAGCGTCCGGAGTTAATATTATATAAAACGGACTTCTCCTTCAAGCATATTGTTAACCTCCTGGTCACCTTTTTATTCGTCAATTCATAGAGCTCCCCCTTGTCTCCTTGGCTCGCTTTGTCCAAATATTCGATTCCATTTTAAAATATGTTTGTCATCAGTCGTATGATTCGTATCCTTCATAACGAAGTACTTTGTGGGGACTATCGATCATGCACTCGAGACTAAATATTTTCTCGACACGTTTTTGGTTTAAAACGTAGGGATGTTATCGACCAATTGAAACAGGAGGGTATAGCACCTGTATTTATTTAGCTGTAAAGTTAGCTAGTCCTTCGAGTGGCTGCATCCAAGCTCCTTACTAGGTAACATGGAAAGCGACCTAAATTCCACCATCCGTTGACGGGGCGGACAAGCCTAGTGTAGTTATACATCCGTATCAAGCTTCTCGGAGCCATTTAAGTTTAAACCTGTCTCGATTGGTCACTGGTTCCCAATGCAGTTCGGAATCCTCCAGGGATTCGTTGTCATAGAGTACTTGCATACCATCGATCAGCTATGCCAGCGAATCGTCGTCCTCACAAGACAAATGATTAAATTCGCGAACTCGGCAAGACACTATGATTTCGGAACCTTGCGGCATCATCGGCCCGCCATTCTCGGGCCGATGGCCAATATCTAACTTCAAGGCATGAGCTACTCGGATACAGATGTAAGCTTGCTTGTATGATCAATTGGTTATAGCACTAAAGAGGTTAGTTGATTTGATGGGTAGAAGGATACACAAGAATATTCTAAACTAAATGTTCAAAACGACTTCATGATCTCCAATATCCAAGTCTTGTTTATGCTGCTAATGGACAGTGCAGCGTTTGGCAAATAGCCATCAGCCATGGGAATGATATACATATAAAGTGCGAGAAGGATATCGTTAAAAGACATTCATATTGTAGGACATTCATACTGTCGTTAATATTATGCGAAATGCCTGCCGAGTGAACAGACACCAAAGAGTCTCAAGTAGGTACTAATGGTATATGATACAATGAAAAGAATGAGGATAAAAAAAAATCCAAAAACAACAAAAAATAAAAATAAAAAGGTAGGCTCCCGGGTTTTTGATTTTCGCCAATAATAAGTGAGGAGAATGAGTCTAGAAGAACAAATAATAGCGCCCTTGCAATCAAAGAATAAAAACCCAGGCGCTCGATAATAAGCAGGAAGAAAGGAGTCTTGTCTTGAGAGCTGAAAAAATAATAGTCAAGATTTCGAGACCAATTTTATCGCAACGAGACCAGTGTTCTCGAAGTAATAATAAACTTGATGAAGAAGAAAAGATAAGAAGTGGTTCAAGGCTCCAATCAAAACTCCAGTGGCGATGCTGCAGAATAAAATCCCGGTGGGAAAAGATACTCAAAGAAAAAAAGAGGGAATTGATAGGTGAGGATAATAAAAGAGGAAGGAAATTTTAGCGACGACCAAGCTTCTTTCTTGCAGCCTTCTCGGCAGCCAGTTTCCTTTCAAGCCTCTCGGCTTCGAGATCTTCTCGGAATCCAGCCACGCGGGATCTGTCTTCTTCTTCGAGAATATCGACACCGGTTGCTTCCATATCATCAGACGAGTACTCGTCGTCATCATCGGAATCGGCATAGACGTATCTAAAGCAATCAATATTAGCAAGGTTTGAAAAATGAGAGAAGAATTGCGAGCTACCAACCTTTTAGGCTGTGGGCGGTATCTATCACGAGACCGGTCACTATCCCTATCGCGCTCAGGGGCTCTAGAGTCTGACTTGCTGGAGGAAGATTTTGCAGTCGCAGAAGGTCGGGCAGTTCCACTCCATTCCACTTGAACCCTTGGTTTGGACGGAGCAGGCTTTGCCGGTGCCGACTTTCTATCGTCAGGGCGCGACCCCGTTGGACGTCCTGCCGGACGTCCTGCCGGACGACCGACCGGCTTCTTGGCTGGCGACGGTTTAGACACACCCGAAGAGGCGGTGGGTTTGCCATTCTGTGTCTTCGTGGAGCTAGTCGGCAACTTCTTGCCCACCTCAGGCTTATCAGGCTTCCCAATCTTCTTCTTCTCCACTTTCGTTTCTTTGTGGACTATCTTAGCAGGCACTGAGCTCGTGGCTTGAATCTGCTTCGCTCTCTCCATAATTTCCGCATAAGAGCCTTTTGCGGGCTTCTTTGGCGCTTCGGCGGTGATGGGAGAGTTCGGGTTCGACGCTGCGGACCCAGATCCATTGCCATCCCTCCCAGAGCCGCCACCACTACCACTCCCGTTAGCCCTAGCGGCATCCCTCGCGGCCTTCAAAGCCTTGAGCCGCTTGACTTCTGCTATCTTCTGCTCCTTAGTCATGCCCTCGAAGCGAGACTTCTTGGTCGGAGGGACAGTGCTATTCCCCTCTAACTTCCTCTTCTTCTCGCCAGCCTCAGTCGCGTCCAAGGCTTTCGATATCGGAGGTGTGAATGTGTTAAGAGGCGAGACGGTGTTCGATGCCGAGTCGGCATCTCTTATATTTCCAGAAGGGACGCCAATAGGAGCGGGCCGTTCCTTCCTTGGTGAGCCCCCATCTCCATTCCTTCGACCATCCGAATTCCGTCCGTTGGTTGTCGACGACCTAGCGGTCGGGCCAGGGCCCGACGTTACACCCTTGGGGCCAGACCCTTCATATTGGTCGAGTAAATTGAAGATACTGAACTGTAGATGAAAGAAACTGGTCAACCTTGCAAGCCTTTTACTGTGGGTTGTGGTGGCCACCAACACCGGCCAATGAGGAAATTCGTGTTACTAACCCCGCCTGCCGGGCCAGTGGCCATCGTGAAACTCTTCTGATTATATCCAAGATAGGCCTATTCGATGCTCCTTTAACGGCTGTTGGTTTGACTCGCGACGGACGGCTCTAGCTGCGTGGTGGGGTGGCTGTCGAGACGTGCACTCGCGATCAGGGGCGGGCTTTGGGAGCCAATTCGGTGGTTTTTCTGTACTGCGTTTTGCTCTAAATTTAGGTTTCCATATATATATCGCCACCTCTTCAGGTGATGCGGGACCGAATCGACTCGGGAGAATTCGGAGCGTGCGATATATGAGCAGTCACCGGCCAGCGAGTCGAAAGCCGGTGTTTTCTGGGTTTGTTGGGAGGGAAAGGGGTAGAGGGAAAGAGAAAGAGAGAGGTTTGGGTGATGAAAGAGTCAGGACTGAGGTGGGAGGGCGATATTTATAGTCCTCCAACAATTCAAGCCCGGCAAAAAAACCAGCACACATGCAAACCAACCCGAATCGGTGCTACCAAGACAGCTTCGATCCCCTCGACAGGTCTGAAACCGTCGTGTGTTTGCGCAGGTTGTAATTAAGTATTAGTCCATCGCCAGGGCTGTTATATTATAGGTTGGATTACTAATTTTGCCAACTGCATCCAACAGAACATTTTGGCATCCTTTGTCCATATATACTTTTAGTACTTCGGTACCTGCTCGAGTTATGTAAAAATATATTGACACATCGTGCGTGCAAGGGTCTGGGCATGAGTCTGAGCATACTAGCAGGCTTGATAGATTCATGAAGGTACTATGATTCCGATGCGATGTCTGCGTCCGAACTCCAGGGATTTATATTATTCCGTGACAACCGTCAGACGGACGTCGTGTGGGCTATTTGGGGCCCCTCTCCTGCCAAAGATATCCTCCACGGTATACCTCATCCAGGGTCGACCATGACCGTTTCGTGCCTTGGCGCGCGCGGACATAAAAAGCCTTAGCATGCACACGTCCTACATAATGCGATCCTTCCGTGACGGGCTTCTCTAAACGGTATGAAAAAGCGCATTGATTTTTGAGCCCGCGGGGAATATGCAAGTGCTCGCCTTTGCATGAGGGCCACTATCCGAATCCTTTCGTGTCATGCCAGGAACCTAGGTTTGAACGTCAAAAAAAGACAGCCCGCTGTTATAGCCGCTTGCAGACCCTTGGAATTGTGGTATTTTTCAAAGTTTTGCTTTCTCCATCTGCGTTGTTCGAAAGATTTTTATATCTCTGCAAACTCCTCTGGACACTGATCGTCTGACGAGAAAATATGCATGGATTGCCGTAAAGGTCTTTTCGATAGGTATCAAAGATGTCGTTTAGGTTTAATTTCGATATTGAGACGGACGGGGAGGATGTAGAGACGGGCGGCGTCGAAACTACACCTAGTGTCCCAGTCGAGGAGACTCCAGACTCATCCCGAATACCAGCACAACTACACTCTATACATGAACTCGTAAGTCTTTAGTGCCCTCTGTCGATACTTAGGTAGATTATGCGAATGCAGATCTACTGGGGTTTATCTCGTGCATGGTATCATAATTTATTAACACTCGAAAATAATACCAGATCTCCAAACTCCCCCCCCACATAGCTTTCTCCCCCCTAGCAATTCCCCTAACTTCCTCAAAGACAATAACTATCCCTCGTCGTGAACTCTTCGACGTAAGGATGCAGCTCATGGCCGAAGATAACAACCCCTCTACGGATACTAGCCAAAACTTCAGCGCCGCCTTCACAGACGAAGACATCCGAACGAACACCTACGAAGGTGGTCTCAAGTCATGGGAATGTTCATCCGACCTTGTCAAACAACTTGCCACAGACTCTGAAGTTTGGATGAACTCTTCTCATCGAATACTCGAACTCGGTTGCGGAACTGCGCTTCCAAGTTGTTATATCTTACAGACCCTGTTGCCGGTATCTGGGGACCAGCCGGTGCATTTCACACTTGCGGATTATAATCTCGACGTTCTCCGTCTTGTCACCTTGCCAAACTTGATTTTGGCATACCTCTACGCGACAAACGGCCTACCTTCTATGGATCCGTCTGCGACGGAGGGATCGGAAGAAACACCAGAGATAGAGTTAACATCGACTCTCATATCATCCTTTCTCTCGACATTACAAACCCACAATATCACAATATCATTTCTTTCGGGTTCATGGAGCCCAGCCATGATCTCACTGATCCATGGAGGACTAGAATACCCGTCTACAGCCGAGGAAACAATGCATTCGCTTTTATTAGCCAGCGAGACCATCTATTCCCCATCATCGATCCCAGAATTCGTGGACATGATTGAGTACACCCTCGCTAGCAGCGGGAAAGGATATATCGCAGCAAAGGATGTATACTTCGGAGTTGGTGGGAGCGTCAAAGATTTCGTGGATATCATGGAAAAGAAAAAGTGGAAATGGGAGATTGTAAGAGAGGAGAAAAGGGGCGTAGGGGTAGGCAGGGTTGTCGGAGTGGTTTTCAAAAGCTGAGTGGGTGGTCCAGGATGTAGATACCGATATCGATTAGATCTCTCTACCCCTTTCGTTGACAGCGATGATGACGCGTGCGAGACGCTATGGCTTTTCGATTCCCCCATGTAGCTCTTATCAAAAGATGCAAGGTAGTTATAACGATCTGTACGTTATCACAGTTCAGCCCTGATATCTAATCGAGTCGTCATCCGGTTATTTCAGCCCTGTCGCAACGTTCCGAACAACAAGCCCTTACATGGACGACATCTTCAGCTCGTGAGGCTGAAGAAATATAGCTATATGCATTGTTTGTCGGGAAGCAAACCTCGATGGCTAGTGCGGTTTATATTTAGGTAAAAATGTACCTTTGAGGTACCATCTACATCTCTCAAGTGTGGCACCGTCACGTCTACGATATTTCCGTGGAGCATTGTTTATGTTTGTACCATCGTTTTCCATTGCCATTCACTCAACATTCTCCGCTCCATCCTCAGAAAGTCCTCCATAAAAAAGTTACAATAAAAATTGGATATCTACAGAAATCTTTGGTGTGCTTGAAAAAAATACCAAAAAGATATATATGAAAAATAGGTGAAAGGGAAAAAACCAACATTATAAGGAATATGGGCTCTCGAGACACCGTTTGAAAAATGCTCATTAATTGTCAGTGTGCTCGTTCATCATTACTAAATAAAGCCAGGCTAGAGAGAAGATATTATGCTATATCTAGTGGATGAAGATGGCGGCAGCAAGAACAGCCATGATGACGGCCAATGGGCTAGAGAGAGTGGTCGTACCAGCGCTTGGTGGAGCGCCCAAGGAAGTTGGTTCACCGGTAGATTCCGAGGTGGTAGTTCGTCGGGTGGTGGTAGAGGTATTGATGGTAGTGGACGATTCAGAAGACTCGCTGGTGGTAGCGTTAGAAGATGTAGTGGGAGCGCTGGTGCTGGTGGTGGCAGGAGCAGAGGTGGTAGGGGCAGAGGTAGTAGAAGCAGAAGCAGAGGTAGTGGAGACGAAGTCAGAGGTGAAGACGAATCGGTCAGAGTAGTTGTAGTTGGCTGGGGTAGAGTCGTAGGAGATTCTGATGGTATAAGTGCCGCTGGTTGGGAGATCCTCTGGAACACTCCAGGTGTAGGTGCCACTGTTGGGGAGGTTGGTGATGATTGTTCGAATTGGCTTCAGGCTGTTGGCATCACCATCCATAATAACCAAGGTGACTTGTTCTCCAACAGGATTAATCCACTTGATATCGAAGGTTGATCCGGCTTCAATAACGGTTCCGGCAGTCGGGGCGGTGATAGCATTGCCCTTCAAATCCTGAGCGGAGGCAACAGCGGCAAAGGCCGCGAGGGCGAGGGAAACGGCAGTCTTGAAGAATTGCATTTTGAACTTTGATGGATTTTAGTTTAGGTATTAACAATTAAAAGGTAGATGAGAATCTGTGGTTTTAAAGGTTTGACGCGAAAGCGAGTGTATTAAATAGTCCAAAAGGGGAACCTTTAGTTGGGGTTGAACGAGTGTCGGGCGAAGCGCAGATGCGTTCGTGAAGGAGCGTATACGTAGACGGCGGAGGTACTTCGTAGTGGTGTGAAGGAAAAGGAGTGAAGAGATATGCACAATGTGCGAGGACCGCCAGCGACTCTTAAACCCAGTCAACCAAAAATAGGGGCGACTGACCGAACGGCAAACCTTTTGCCCGACCCGATTTTAGCAAAACCACAGCAAAAGTCTAAAAAATTTGCTCTTGATGGGCAAAGTCTCCTGGTGATGCCGGTGGCCGGACATGCCTTATTGGACCTTCATTTCATTTCAGCCCATGTTGCAATTTCCGTGCAACTGCCATTGGGTTGGATGCTGGTCGTGCGCTATCGCTGAAACAAAGCGCATGCATCCACCCATCACCGTCCGGGGTAGGGCGTCTCGCGCTCTTATTGGCCAGCACAGCCTATTCCTTGCTGTCAAGATCGCGTAAACAAAAAAGGGCCAAGATGCTCCTGCAGACACCGTCGACGGAAACGCAGTTGTCAGTGTGCAGTTTTGACAAATTCGTGTGCATGTTGGATCAAGGCTGAGAATATTCAATACGATCGACTCCAACATCAACGTCGACAATCAGCTTCATTCCAACGAGCATAAATAACGGCGTCGCATTCTCCACACGGTGTCCGCATACCCAAGGACACATTAACAAAGTGTTTTGGCGGTTAATTGAGAGACCACTGAGCTGGCGCATCTGGAGATGAAATGGTGTTGATCCATAAATGTTCACGAGTGGCGCCGTTAGATCACGCTCGTCATTAAGGGGGGAATCGCAGGAAGCGAAAAGCAACTGGGATGTTGTAAAGGATGCCTTCCCAATAGAGAGCTTTCATTTCCCTCTCGCCAAAAGATCCTCGAAAACAATTCGCCTCCGAGTCTGCTCATCATGACGTCAAAAAGCCTCTTGATGTGATCTTTGAGAGGTTCCATGAAACGAATATACCGATTGCATCAATTCGACCGCCTGGGGGCGTTTCTTGTTCCGATAAACTTCTCCGATGGTTTCATGTTTGGCGATAAGTTGCCGGACTTAACACTCAACCCTTGGATCGTACCGATTGAACCAGGAAGCTTGTTCTGCAATGTTTCGTCTAGAGATAGAAGATGTTTGAGTAAACTAGCCAGCCAGGGCTACGATGGATTTTTATAGATCAGAATACATTTACCTGCATACTGCTCCGTACCCGTCGTCTCGTCGGGGCAGGACGAGATGTTGTTGGTGTATCGTGTGTCGTGGTCAGTTGTTGGTGTGTCGTCCCGATCGGTGATGGTTACACAACACCTCAACACATCAACACATCAACACATAAAACCACGATCTCCCACGATGGTCGTGTGGGAAGTCATTACCCATGTGACTTTGCGCCTCCTATGATAACTCAATGCGAATACACTATTCTAGAAACGTACCCGCCGACCTTTCGAACTCTGTGTTCAAGATGCAATGCACTTTCGGTCGTTTAAAGCCTGTTAATACGGGTGATTGTTCCTTGCCAACATGCATTGAACAGGTCACACAACAATCGAACGGCCACCAGCTTACTTAACAGGCCATTTCACTGTCGTACAAGCATGCCTGGGGTTCGCCTTGCCTTCTCGACCATGGCACCCATTCATGCAGCCCACAATCTCTAGTTTTTTCCCGTTCGGCATCTCGACATCTCAACTGCATGGCATAGCATGTGGGGTTTGCCCATCCCACTTCCCATAGCAGGTTCTCCACTGCCGAATAACAAGTCGGATCCCTTGTCGAATTAATCCCGTTTTCACATGCTAGAATTCATCTTGCAGCCTCTTCGAGTTCTTATCGATAAAGAAAAACAGGTGTGTTTCCTTTTTCCCTCCCTGTTTTGGACAAAAGATTCCGTATCCGCCGAAGTGCGCCGCTTTATTCTTCAATAGGCATCGTTAGATTCGTCATAACGGATGTGAGTCTTGGTGTTTCCATATATACCGCATATTTGGATAGTGTGGCCGTCATTATAGTAAATCTAGATTACTAGAACCTCGTATATAAATAACCTCCTACAAAAATCTAGATCCAATATGGAGCACACATCTCAGCACTAACTTCTTTCCTCGGAAATCGAGGCCAAGGATAGGGAAAACTCGGGTTCAAGAACGAAATAGCACGCCCCATTAACAATTTTTTAGAAAAATTTCAGGTTTTAGTTTTCGTGAGTAGGAAGCTAAATTGGTCGGTTTATGGCCGAGTCTCGCGGGGCTGGGACGGGCTGGAGATCCTTTCTTTCTAGACAGGCTTGACAGACAAGGGAGACCCACAGGATTCATGTATGGCATGGTTGCACAACATCCCGATGCCCCGGTGCTAGCCCTGGAGTACCCCTTGTATAGGGCCCCGAAGATACGCCTGTATGCGCCTAGACGGGTGAGGCTAATTGGCCAATCGTGATCAATTCCCACATGCTTGGATTGCAAGGGCCGAGAAGGGCTTCACCAGCCATTGCATATATTGGCATTGTTGCAAAAAATTTCGAAACGTAGCAGCCGGATTGCTAAACATTTATAATGAGAAACACTACGGATTGAGAGTGACTATGGTCGGTAATTATATATGATATTCCACCCAAGTTGTACTCGCCCTTGTAAGATATCGTTCCGCATAGTTCTTCAAGTAGCCTGTTTTAGAGTCCAAGCCGTCCTCGCAACTAGCCGTCGACGGGATAGAAAATTTCATGTCAGGGTGGCACGATCGAAATTTGAGAAATCCAGTTGGAAAATGCATCTTCAGGATTGCAGGAACCCACAGTCTTTTTTTTGGCTCACTCCGAGGAATTTACCACTGACAATTGCACAGTCGGCACGCCTCAGATCCAGGGATATACCTTTATACCACGGAAGGGTTCGAGCGACACCTAACAATAGGGGGCCGTGGCGAATTTTCGAGAACTTTTTTTTCGAGTTTTGTTTTGGATTGGATACATATACTAAGTTTGGAGGGGAGAGTCCAGCTCTTCCTGCGGCAGGGAATGCCGATGTAGATCGAAAAATGTCATCACAAACTCTAGAGTGCAGTGTCCTGTGCATTGCATGTATGTATGCATATGTCAAAGCAATTCACGGATACGTATCCGTAGTTAGCACCAGCTGGGGTCATCTCATTTACTAGATACGTTTACTTGGCTAGGATATTCTGTTTGTAACCTGATTGTTTTTTTATATTTTGAATTCGAAATGTTTGGGGTCTGTCGAGAACTTTTACGTTTAACTCGCCTCGCTCTACGTAGCTACGAAGCATGCACCTGCCAAACTAGAATAGATGTAGAGACATCAATGCCGTCTGCCTTATTGACATGTCAAGTCTATGGCTGACTTGTATCCCTAAATCGGAATAATAGTTTACCTAATTGTGAAACATGTAAGTTTATTCGAAAAGAGATGTTGTATAACCCCCCTCCAGGCATCAAAACCCTTCTCCGTTCCAAGTCCCAGGAAATCCTACCCATATAGAAAAGATCATATGGCGCACATTCGCAATATATCTACTACTTCTAGGCCCGAGTTCGATGCAGCTGATTACATCTCGTGCTACGTTCCACAAGATTCGATCATCCTAAGGCTGTAGTCGCAAGTATTTAGCCTTCGTAGGTACTTTTCTTGACAAATGTTACATGATGATATTTCTAGAGATATTGTGCCTGATAATGTTCGGGTATCCGTTGAAGTGGACGGGTGTTCAGTATAGTAATCTAAAATAGTTTTGACGTTTCAGCCACATAATGCGACATGGTCGGTCCATGCAGATGGTTGCATGAACAGAGCCACGGTTACCATCGTGTGATGGTAAGTACGTAAGGTATGGGTAAACAGCGTGTACAGAAACTCATTCGCCACTCATGCGTATGTATCAGCTGAAACGGCCTCTGCGCTATACCACTAATAACCAAGCACGGAATTAAGCTTGAGGCCTTGCCCTAAAACCTTCGTGTCACGGTGCGGCTTCCTGTTGGCTGGGATTTGGGTTCCGGTGCCGACGGGACTAGTTCTTCAATCTTGTTGCTTTGATAGTCAAGCTTTTGAGCTTGCGGAATTAATTCATGGAGATATACATCGTGAGAAGTACTCTCGAACAATCGGGCTGCCTCGTGAGATAACAGACCGTGCACCGGGCCGTAGCGAATGGTTTTGACTCAAGCTGTCAATCAAGCATAACAGGCATTGGCCGTTCGGGTCGTCGAAAGAGGATTTAAATCAGCGAGGGTCAGTTAACCATGCATATCAAGCTTGCAAGGCGTCAAATGGACGAGACAATACGAAACGGAAGACTCTGATATCGAACGTTCGAACCCGTCTGACAAGGTCAGGATCATCACACCGGCCCCGCATTCATGATCCCTTGCATATTCCAAAGACTTCATAAAATGTGATATCCTTTCATCTCGAGAATTCAAAAACACACACGGAAACCTTACGGATCTTGCCGTCGTCGTCGTCCGGAATTCAGCTCCGATAATGCGTTGCGTGGTATTTTCCGCACGTCCCCCAGAGCGTGCCATCCACTGGTGTATCCATCGGAGATCTCCAGCAATCATTTCCAGGTTCAGATCCACCTTGGCCTGGAACCTCTCACAAGAATGTCTGTGCATGGCATCACATCGTTTTACGTAACGCCGCTGTCAAAGGTACCTGGAGAAGCCACCCGGCCCGGCCTGGCTTCGGATATAACGGGGTGCATACGTCTGTCATGGCCTATGCTGTCCTGTCCGACAGGTTTGACGCTAAACAAAGAGATTCTTGATATCCAATCGCCTGAGTCATAATCGCTGATACGCACTGTTGATAAGGCGGATTTTCGAAAACGCGGCTCCCAAACCCAGAAACTGTCACTGGGGACGGGAACACTCGGAAACACTATCGGAATGAACTTGTTGATAGAGAACCAGAATCGAGTTGATCCAAATATATCGATGAATCCATAGGGGTCTGGGGGAGCTCTTGGATATTTAACTGAACACACCGCCAGGTTATCCCCAATATCCCGTCCCGCATAAGACGGGCTGGATTCATTCACATCTCCTGCGACTTACATATGAACCGTTATTTGATCAAATGCAAGGAAGCAACCACCTTCGTACAAACCCATGGCCAACCCACCATCACTAAGACACTCGCTAAAGCAGCCGTGCATGGTGCAACCAACTGTTATGCACATATGGGTTATTTATGAGGTGATGATTCGCAATCTATACGTCCGTGCCTAATGTATTAATATACTCGCCCCAAACAACTTTGGCTGTAGATAGATCGCGGTTTGGAAGGAGTTCCCGAAGCGCTGTGACAGGAAATTTCGAAACCGCATTCGCACTGACAACAAACATAGACAGACTATACGTATGATAAAGTGGAAAATATCGTGAAACCACAGACAATTGATTGTTAATTGCGTAAGACAGTTGTTGCATGCGAAGAAGCTGTTGTGTCAGATCGAGATACGTGTTTGTTCGGATTTTCTGTTGGCAATCTCGCAATATCACGATATTGGCAATCGACATCGGGATGGTTCATGGCGCCATGTTACTATCAATGGAAGGCGTGAAAAGATCTAGACTACCATTTTACCGTATTCGACGGAGCTCTAGCGGGAAAGGTCTCGGTTGACGGAAATTTCAAAACACTGGCGAAGGGAGCGGGCGGCAGGACGGGTTTAATCATCAATATGCTTAGATGAAGGTTTTTCTTAAAATCGTCAACGTTTGATCGGATTGTCTTAAGATATCTTTAGAATGGTTTTTAGTAGACGTCGATTTTTGATAACTGTATATGCTTGGCACGAGAATTGATTTGTTTTCGTCTCGAATCTCACTTAAACTTCGAAACTCTGGCGGCCGTTGGAGGCAAACCGTATTCTGTAACCGAAAGGAGGGCTTAATTTTGGACAGTATATTAGGACATCGACAAGTGCCGTGGGTTAGTAGATAGGCCTGTAGGGTGTGTAGGCAAAAAATAAAAGTCTTGATATCAATATCTGTACGAATGATAAACGACACCTGCGGCATGCCTGCACCACGCATGCATGCAGTTTCCAAAAAGCATCCCCCATGCAAGCCACACATGGAGTTAGAGACCTAGCCTGGGGCCGTTTCGTCTATCAGTCAAAGGATTGTTGAGTTTAGAAAATATTCAAGAGAAACTACTACAATGGATGAATGGAAGGAGGATGGTGGGAGATTGTAATGGTACACCGGCGCCCCCACGGAGTTCGAGCGTCGGTTCCTTTTTCGTTGCGTATTTGCGATTTTGGGATGTTATTACCAGTGGAACTCACCTCCTGCAAACGTATGTTCCTTCCATATCTTGATGCCTGCTGCAGAAGGTTGTGTGGTAGGAATGCGTGGGGTTGTTATAAAAGGAGAATACCTTATAATAATGTATCAGTACCGGTATGGAGCCTATCTGAAACCGTATTACTATAGTTTGCTGGTTGCTGATCATGATCAAGTTCCCTTTGAGCGTTCCCTTCGAACTCGGGTATTCTTATTGATCGTCTCGGGGACCTTTACGGGAAGAGGTATAACATCTAACAAACTTTCGTAGAAGATTGGATACGGCGCTAATCATTATGAAGTATAAACGGTGGCTGCATATTGGATACTGCATCGACGCCATGAATTGTGGAGCACGGCGAGATCTCGGGATAACATTGGGCTGTTATTTTGGATATTCTAGCACACACAATGGAAAATAATGTTGGTTCTGGAGTAACCCCAGGTTATCGTCATTGATTTCGAGGCTTTCTTCGAGAAGTGCGCACACAGAAGGTTTTTTGTCTCCGGACATATAAGGCGTTCCATGACCTCTATCTAACCTTGGGTCTGCAAGCGGCTTTCATCGGGTCCGGTTCCAACACTGTCCGGGCGGTCGCTTTTGATAACAGTGGGGCGAAGGAAATTTTCGATTGAATACGGCTACTATATATAACCCAACGCTTACGCCGACGACGACGATATATCTGGTAACTGCTGGAAGGGGATATTCCACAGGTCAACACCAGCCACTATCACCGGTTAACATCTTAAACATGAGTCCTTGGTGAGCAGGGAAGCGGAAGCTAGACAGCAGGCATATGCACGTCGTAGGCAGTCCATCCTTGTGGCTGCATCCGGTACGGTTACTGGTTCGTATCTTTATTCTTGTGCTAATCCTTGGTTGCCTCACGGACATATTCGAAACCAATGTGTGCAGAGATTCAAGACATAATCCCACATTTTGTAAGAAATTTTTCAACCGGAGCAGAAAAAAAAAAAATTCTGAACGGTGTTGAGGGCAATTTACCTAAAAGATTTGAACACGGATTTCGAGGTGAGGGTAAAAGCAGAAACAAGAAATCGGCTATTTGATAGTGCTCTGGTTGCCGAAAGGGATATCACGAGGGAATGTGAGATCTCGAAATATTTCGTGGGGAAGGGAATGCGATTTTCAAATGCAGATGCAGACCGGCTTCATTGACGTCGGTTTTGATTAGTCGCATATCACTGGATGTAATGAGATATATAATTGCTGCACCATGATTCAGTTTGCCTTCTCGAATGATCCCGACTTTCCGCTCATTTGACATACCCTTTGTTCTGTGGGGAAGCGCCCAAGCACAAGACAAGATTAATGCTCGTACTCGTTTTTCGGAATATCAAGAGCTGGTTCTTCGGATACAGTCTATCCTCGGGTAGAAGTCAAAACACTGTCGTCGACCGAGCAATCCCCCATTGTTATTTATTTTTTCTCTTGCTAAGTTGCATTGTCACCGTTTGCCTTTGGCATAGTGTCTCTCGGCATCTTTGGGCCTTTCAGCTGGGTAGTTTCCAATTTCAATAACCAGAGAAAACAGCAGTTTTGCAACAGGTTATCTCCAACCGTGCGCTTCGTCCGCTATCGACACTAGGAAACTCCGCTCTATCTTGTGGTTGTTTTGCCTTTAGCCCTTGACGCTGCTGCAAGCAACTGCACCTTAGCAGCTGGAGTATCCCAGCAATCTTGACAGCCAGCAGAGGCCTTTTTTTTTGTGGGCAACAATCCTCGTCTAGTGTACCAGCCAGGGCTCGAATTTTCTCTCTTTCCTTTAGTCACCAGGTACAAGCCGGCTTGTACCAACCAGAAGCAGGCCTCCTGTATGTAGGTGCTTTTCACACACACTTTGTCTCCATCCTGTTGTCTAGAGCTCCCCAGGGGTCGTACAGTCCATGCATACAGTGGCATGTCGAGCACCCGCACCCCATGGGACTAAACCGTTATCTCGATACCCAAATTGAACGATGCTGCCCAGAACAGGGCAGACAATTACTATCCGTTTGGAGGCCCAGCCCTGCAATCGAGACTCCACTGAGTGGATTCCAACAGCGATTTTGGAAACTAGATCTAAAGTTCCGTTGGCCTTGGCTGTTTGTGTTCCCATAAGAAAAATGGAGAACCACATATCCGTGGATGCTCAAGTGATCTTGTTTGGCCCGTACGAGTAATTTTTTTTTGCTCACAATAATGGTATTGACCTTCAAAAGCCGTAGTAAAAAGGCTCATGGCGAAACATGATAGCGGGCCTATTGCTTGTTAGATTTGACTTTTAGTGCCAATGGCAACATCCTCCAGTTTTTCTTTAGTCTGGAGACCCCGATGAAATTCATTCTCCAGTTCCAAAAGCAACTCTTCGAAGTTTGTGACTAGAAACGGCTAGGGAACGGACGTAAGCCTTGGGATCCCATTCGTTGAAATTTTTTTCTTTTCGATACAAGACAGAGGCTCGGGACAAGCTGGACATGGTATGGTTTCTTTTCCCTTGTTAGCGGTGAGCACAGGGCTGTTTCTCTGTGTAATTGCTTCCAGGTCCACGAAACCGTCCATTCCAGCCAGAGCCAGAGCCGAAGGGGATGGGGGTATAACTGTTCCCGAGGAGCCAGTCAGTCTTCCGTCCATCCATCATTCCACGTCCTCTCCGCCCCCAAATCAGAAAAAAACTTAAAAGCGAAAATGTTGCCAAATCAAAAAAGCCCTTAAAACCCGAACCTTCGGGGACACACCCAATTATTATTTACCTTGGTTGTTCCATCGCACCGCTCTTCTACTACCACTATATATCTTTGCTTCGAAAAAAAAAAAAAAAATTCTTCTGGAACTTCGAATCGAGGATACATCTGACTGTTTTTCGACTATTAGATAGCAAATCCGACCTTTTGTTTTGTTTTTTCCAACTGGGGCAACTGCAATTAATTGTCAGCACTGGAAATATCGCGAAAGAGCGCTCTGGACTGAACCCAACAAACCAGCCAACATTACCCAGGGGCAACTTCCTTGATATATTCCAACCCTTCAGAAAAGAATTCTCTTGGACTTCTGGATGAGCAGCTTGAGGCATTTTGGATGAACAGACTGTCGAATATTTCTTGTCTCCTTGACGGTCATAGGAAGAAGTATATGTACTGCCATCTGGGTAGCTGGTAGTGCTGTATTTTATACCTCCTCGTGGTTGTAGAAGAGAGTGCTTGCCTGCTCGCTGCCCAACAACATCGCCATCTCCCGGACGTCGCAACAACACCCAACATCACACGAACTTCCTTCCCTCCTTCCTACCTCTACGATGGCTGAGGTCCAATATGCTCCAATGTCCTACGACAAATTTTACACCATTCGTCGCTCAAACTCCGAACAAAATTTCGACCATCTAACATATCTCCCCCACAAGTCTGAGTCCTTTGCAGCTCGAATGGCTTCTTCATCTATTGCGACGGACTCGCCGCGCAATTCTCTCACCTCGATATCAACTGTCTCCTCGTGTGGCTCCTACTTCGATTCGGCTAGCAACCAGTCTTCGATAGATCCATATGAGGCTGAAGACACCTTCTCTTTCCCGTCGTACGATGACTTCAGTGCAAACGACTCTGACAAGCCGACATTCATCCATCTGGAGCAGTCGATAGGAGGCGACGATGAAGAGGAGGAGGGACCACCATCTTCACCAACCAATAACAATAGTATTCCCAAAATCATCACAACTCCTGCCGAACTCCCTGTAACAGCCATTGATGATATCACCCTTCAAGTTGAACCTTCTCGACATGTTGATTATCTTTCTCACGAATGGAAGGAGGAGGATATCTGGGCTTCCTGGAGGTACATGATTGGGAAGAGAGGGGTATACAACAATGCCGCTCGATTGGAGAATGCTTCGTGGAGAACCTGGATGAAAAAAAAGTACAATTTGAAGACCGTATCTCCTGAAAAGCTTAATTGGTAAGCCATAGCCTTGATAATGACGGTTGTGATGATATCTTCTTGATGGTTTGCTAACGTTGATGGATGCATAGGATGAAGGACTACGATGTCACTTGGCTATATGGACCGCTCTCAACGGCTCCAGAACGCTCCTCATTCTCGATCTCACCGACGTCTCCCGAGTGCTCCAGTGCTCCTCGGAACCCTTGCCACAAGAACACAAAAAGGGCTAGCATTCTAAAGAAACGAAGCATGTCCGAGGCTCTGCTCCAACGCTCCATCAGCAGTTCCAATCTGTTGAAGCAAGCCACTGCTTCGATAAGGTCACAGCAGTCGCAAAACCATCACAGATTGTCTCGACCTGTTATGCCAAATAGAGCAGTCTCTGACTACGCAACCTATCCATTTGTATCGCACACCGCAGCCACAACCACGAACGAAGGAACTAGTAGGACGACATCCACCTTGGAATCCGGGATACAATCGCCTTCATCCTCTAGGAAACATATTCATTTCAACGACCGAGTGGAGCAATGTATCGCCGTCGAAGCTAAGGACGAAGACGATGAGATGGACCACGATATGGGTTTTGATGAAGAGGAAGATGACTCTGATGAAGGTGGTCTGTTCCTTAACATGTCAAGTCGCCAAAAGAATGGAAGTCGCCAAAACTCGAAGGGAAGCGCTTCGGAACCCCAGACAATTCAAAAACTCCCATCAACTACTCTCAAGGCTGAAGTTGAACCATCCGAGTTGAAACAATCAACATCGAGTAACAATCTCTCTGCTTTGCTCTTTGGAGCTAGCTCCTCCAGCACTACCAGCACTGGTCTCGGATCTGGAACGGCTTTCATGTTCAACGAAGACGAGGATGATGACCCTATCGAATGGGAGCCCAAATGGACAACTCGCAGGGACAGCATTTCTCTCAACCGCCGATTCGGTGAATTGGATGATGAATACGGCGGCTTCGCCGAATGCCCACCAACCCCTCCCAGCGGCAACGAAGGGATTTTCGGAAGAGCCGTTGATGCTGTCAACACAGCCCGTGATATTGCTCACGTTTTCTGGAATGTTGGCTGGGCCAGTCGACGATAGTATCGTACTGATGCTTCGTAGCCCTTTGTTTTCATTTCCAACCCTCCTCTCGAACTAGTCTCGCTGACCTAGAATTTCTTGTGTTCTCTGAAAACTACTTCATCTCGTACCCAACACATTTTGGCTTACGAGACCGCTACCACCACCCTTACACTCAATTCTGGAACGGCTACACGAAAACCATTCTTTTGCCTTTTCGTTTCTTTTATTTTCTTCTTTTTCTATCATCTGTTTTTTCCCTAGTAACTCTTTGGGATTCAAATGGCGTTGAAAAGGCGGGGCGCGTGGGACGGCATCTGGTTTCGTTTTTTATATTGTTTTTTCTTTCTTGCCCCTTATATGATATGCAGCTCTTCCCTTGAATCTTTCCCCTACATGATTTCGTTTTCATACGCAAGGTGCTAGAACCCAGGAACAAAATTCTTAGTTATTGTATGTGTTCGTGGGTATGAGAGAGGTCTTGTTTGTCCTTATCTCGATCCTTTTTTCTGATGTTTCTTACCATTCTCAAAAGTGTATTACTATCCCCTACGGCTGGATGTTCTGTGGCTTCCTGACGCTCCGAGGGAGCGGGAGTTACGATGAGACCTCTGGTATTTTATTTCTCTTTTTCCTTTACTCTACTACTTATTAATTCCTTTGTATCTTATTAATACTCTCTTTCCTTCTTTACTTTCGTTTTCGAAATTTCTTGTCCAACCCTTCCAGGCGATAAAGCAAAGCGGGCCTGTTATACTTCTCTTCTTCTATTCCCTTCTATTGTAGCCTTTGATACAACACCTTCAACTTTTATGGACGTTCTTCGTTATATGATTTCCCTTACCAATTCTTTCCCCTCTTCTCTTATTACTCTTCTTTACTGTTGTCTACATAGAGGGGCACCTTCAGGGACGAGGCCGACTATATTGTTCTTTGGCCCTCGCCCAACCTTTCTCTGCTTTTTCGGTACACTAAAAAAAAGCTTTTAGATGCGGGCTGATTGTTTACTTGCTATCTTATTTTTACACAAAAAAAAAATGCTGTTAACAAAAGAACCCGAGATGGTGTATAATGTATACTAAAAAGCGAAGAGAAATATGAAATGGATGTGTCGTTACTCTAGACACTAATATTACTTCGACAGACATATTCTGTACTACCGGTTATCTAGTCACTGCGTAAACCCACTTTCCTTTCGAGCCTCTCGACTCCGCACCAATCCGTCCGCCAACATTCTTGGGCAACATGAAAATCTGGGGTAAAGTTCACAGGAACGAACAGAACGCATGCCCATGGCCTGACCCCAAATGGAGATTGACAAGGTTACCGGTCCTTTCCCCAGACTTTTTGTTTTTCGGACCCCCCAAATTGGGCCGACAATCACGAAATCTAACGGTGGAACTGGGAAGTAGGCTTGTTAATTTGAGGGGGATGGGTCCCCCGCATTTTTTCCCATCTCTCGAAATTATAATTGACAGGACAGCCTGGCAGTCTTGGATTTGCAAAATTTCAACGCCTCTTTTTTTTCTCATGCCTTCCCTCGTGTTTGGCACGCTGCTTATGTTCCTGTGATACGGATCTGAAAAAAGCCTGATACTTTTTGGTTCCTGAAATCGGAGAACAGAAATCGAGTTGACTGACCCACTTTAGCTTAAAAAACGCCGAAAAGGCCGAAGAAAGGGCTTTATTGGATATATCCTCGGAAGGCATCGACCACCGAACGCTGCAGGTCTCTAGGCCTCCTCAACTTCTGTATGGTTTGCATGTTGGTATATGACGGCCTTTTTCGGAACATTCTTTTCACCAATTCCTTCGAATGCCTCGGTGATGCATCACGTCACAAGGGATGCCGAAAATCGATGCAGGGAAGCATTATTATCTTAGAGAGAATTTTTTAAGATTATATTTTACTAGGTCCTCGTGATCACTTTTTTTATTGGTGATGTGTTCATTGACCAAAGAAAAACTCGGGGTTTGTGGTTAATAAAGTAAAGAAAGGAAACATCCCCAACAAAGTTATAAATTTTTGTTGAGTGCGGGGAACTCTTTTTCTTTTTGGTGGTGCTGAAGGATGGAGTTTACGTTTTGTGATGTTTTAACGCTTGTTTAGCAGCAGACGATATGGGGCTATGATGCAGTTGACTTGAGCTCGTTTCCCTTGGACCCAGCTGGAAGTTGTGCGGGCCAATTATAATTAGTAGCTTACGAGGGTTCCTTGGATTCCCCAAGCTATCATGTCGGTCAGGGATCCGAAGCTGCTGAAGCTGTATGTAGTCGAGTGGAGGTTAACCTGGCATTTTTCTTGTTATAAACAAATCTTTTTTCGGTTGCATACCACCTTACTGGAAAGTGAGTGTTATCGATTGGAGGATGGTGATGTAATCTATGATCTAGGTAGTATTAGAAGTTATTACCTTGAGGTTAGTAATTGTGGGAAACCTGCAGGATCGAGTGTATTATACAAGGGGAACTGATACGCGGCTGGATGACTTCAATTTCATGGAGATCTGTGATTTGTGTTTTTATGAAGGTTTAGAGGGTCTTGGAAGCTGTAGCTAAAGGAAGCTAGCAACATGTATTACATACTTAGATATCTGTTCGGGATGTTGATGCACCGGACCGTATACATAGATTGACTGTCGACATTGCATTGCAGATTGCACAATCGCCCTGCGAACTGGTGACAAGCGCTAGTCCTAGAGGGGATGTACGAACCTGGGCATCCGGGGACATACCAATCTGGGGAGGGCCGGGGCTGTGATGTTGTTCGGGTAGACGCACAGGGGGCGATATTGGATTCCGAGGTCGATGGAGATGCATATGATTGGCTCCTCGGTTCCGAGGCTCGAGGTAAGACACAGTTTATCGATAGATAGAAATGGGGAATTTATTTATCATCTGAATTCCATTACTCAAGGGTTTTATTTTGGCACGAGAGCACTGACCAGAAGGCTAAGTTATCCGGAGTGTAGACGAGAATCTCTCCACGATATCCTGATCCCCGCTAAATATTTAGTCTGCGGTTCTAGACCGAGGTATTGATAATGGCGTGCCTTTTTGGGGGCAGCAACGCAAGAAATGATACGCTTTGACCTTTGGGATGATTTCTCGAATACTCGAATGGGGGCAGATGTCTTGGTAGGAATTGTAGTTATAAACGGCGAGACGTCTGTGGCAAATTTGACAAATAGGCCATTACAACTCTACAAATACGATGCATCGACGGTTGTTCTCAGGATGCCGATATTATATTATAATGATAATATATTATAAGTTACCCGGAAAGTTAACAACTAGTCCGTGGATCCATGGGTCTACAAACTTCGAAATCCAGAGCCCGACTCTTGGTTATGATTTATCGAATTTGCAAATATACATTCGGTTATAGAATCTCGGGCATATGATACTTGGGCAGGATCAAACACGATGTTTGAAGTTTCCGGATTTATACCGTATCGGGATACTATTGGGAAATCTGTTCACGAGTTCGAAGTTCTCCACGCGGAATACACACCAGGCCTCTAGTAAATTATGAGGGAGTTACTAGTATATACGTGATGTTTCATTGTAAATAGACTAATCCTAGGGAAGCTCTAAGCTATAGAATTAATATAATCTAAAGATTGCTGAGATGGCGAATCGATTAACCTATCGAGTCACTGGCTTATCTGATCAAGTCATATAGTGACTATTGTGTTCGAAGTATGGCATATATAACTCCTACGCAGTACTTAGGCGAGACTAAAATCTATGTATCTACATCATATTTCATAATACAACATATATTACATATTTTGTTTTAGTAAGGAGTGAATACAAATCCTCTTTCCACCTGGCAAGGCGCAAACCTACAAAATAGTAGCACCTCAGGACTAGTAGTTATAACGCTTGGTGCGGATAACTATCTCAACTGGAGAATCCTCATGAGGTGCAAGATCGAACAGAAAGGGTGGCTCGATCTCATAGATGGAAGTACCCCTATTCCGGCTCAGGATCTAAATTCGAACGGAACTAATACACCACATTCTCGACCGGAGGCCGAAGATGCTAGCGACTTCGCCGCCAATCGGCCTGTTCAACTTAGATACGTCAACATGTCCAAGAAAAGTACTGGCATATGTTCAACCCCGATGAAGGGGATCCGCTTCTCATGTTGCAACAAATCCATAATGTGTAGGGTACGTTTTTGAGAGTAGGTTCCTGGGAATTGAAGGGTTCAATATCCCAGGTGGAGAGGATGAGAACCCACATCTATCCAACGACGAGTATTTGGGAATTCCTGATTATATGCAGAACTATCTGAAGGCTGAGCTTCCGTTGATGGCTGAACAGGGGGCTATAGTTACGCCCACCAAGGGGACGCCTGTCGATGGGACTCCCGTCAAGGGAACGCCTACCAAGGTGACGCCCATCAAGGGGCAGGATGGGGACGAAACTGGGCAGCATGGTGGCGGGGGAGATTTGAATGGAACTGGGTATTAAGCTGGAAATACACAAAATGACAATAGGCAAGTTGCGATAGGGAAGCGACGGATGCTGAGGAAATAACAAATTAACTGTTTGAAAATGCATAGGGGAAAATATTCTTGTAGTACAGCTACGGACCCTGTGGGTATCGATATGGCATATCCAAATGGACCTGCTGGCCTGGAAATTGTATGATAGTAAAGTTCTCTTTCCAGACTAGGTAGCTAGGAATTGTTGGCATTGTTGAACCGATGGTTGATTCGTGGGTTAACAAAGCTTCCCTTTTATAGTCTCGAGGCTAAGCGTAAAGTAATATAAAATTGAGTGGCTCTGAGGCACGTTCGATAATACTGCCCGAGCGCCATCTCTCGATATATTTGAATAGGCTTCCGAGATTCTTTAAAGTGCATATGGTTTCTCTAATCAACAAAACGCTTAAGCGCCTAAACGGGCAGTATATAAGCAACCTTTGAAATCGTCGTCATCTTTATAAATACGCAAGGCGATTAGCAGGGACAGCACATTAGAACCAGAGATCGTTGGCGGGTTGGCCACGTGGGTTCGATTCAAGGAAAAGTTGTGTAAAGACCAGCTACGGTGCGTTTGAGAGTCTATGGAAATTTTACGAATTCAGATGTGATATAAATTAATTATCCAAAGTGAATGCCGGGGTTTCAAATTTCGGAACCATCCCAACAGCAAGAAATCTAAAATATACCACAACTTGATAATATTGATATCGCGGTATCTACTCGTTCATATATATATCCAGTGGCCATATCAACTCGCATACGTACGTTGAATGCACAAAAGCTATCGTATCAATCGGCCCAAAATGTCGAATCCACATCCTCACACCACAACCTACACCCCCAAAACTTTCCTCCTCGTCGGTAACAACTACCTCGAATGGTCAATTCACATGGAACGTTGTATCGAAAGATTTCAGTGGAAGTACATGCTTAGTAAACCCTACGACGCAGCATCCTTCAACGACGGCGGGATATCTGGCCACAAGAAACGAATGTTCAACATTCATTCTGGAGAACATTGATACCAAATACTAGTTCTTGTTTAATCCACGCGAAAGAGATCCGTATGTTCTTTGGAAGGATATCAAAAACGTATGGTTACCGAGTGCTACGATTGTGCAGTATGCGGATAAGATAAATAATTTGAAGAATGGACATGCTGGAGCGATTGAGTATGCGGAGGCGAGGATGTACTGGGGGAATTATAAAGAAGCTGGAGGGAAGGGAATTGGGGAGGAGGAGATGGTGGAGCATGTTCTAGCGGGGATTACAGGAAGGAACTATGAGGTAATGGTAGGAAGGTTGGAGGATGGAGGAAAGGAAGTGGATTTGAATCATGTATCGAAGGTGCTAGTGAAGACGGAGGCGGATATACAAGCGAGGGCAATGGCCAAGCATGAACGGCATGCTTTACCTCAGATATCTACTTGAAGTCCGCTTAAAGTGTTTGATAGAAATCCCATTTAGCTGAAGCTCTGCAAGTTTAGAAATTTATAGGATGAGGTTTGTTTCCTGCGTGTATACGCAGTCTGATATCTTATCTCTTCTAGCGTTGCAACCTTGCACCATTATTTTTCTGCGTGTTACAACTAAGTTTACATCATCTATCACCTCTACTTCACCAACCACATCGAGACCTCCCTTCCCCTCCTCCCCAAACAAGGATACCGTCATCACCACCTCTCAAACCATCATCATACTTTCTATCCATTGGATACCGTCAAAATGCCTGACCAGCTGCTCAAGGACTCCCTAGGCATCCAAACGGATCCCTCCGGAAACAGCCACAATGAAACCCTCCCCACCGATGCTAAATCTGGTGGCATCATCCTCGAATCACAAAATTATCATGAATGGAGCGTCTCCATGAGAAATCTCTTCAAAGATAAAGGATGGGATCAACTCATAGAGACCCCGTGGCATGACGGAATAAAGGGAGACACAAGCATCTACGCGGCTTGCAGAGTCCCGGTGGTAGTTTTTCACAACCCTTTGAATGGGGAGCTTGAGCCTGTACACACATGCTCAGCAGAGAAAATCAACGAAGCTGGATTACGACGCGAGTGCCAGGCTTACATCCTCGAACATGTCAATAAACACTACCATTATTTTTGCGACAGCATGCAGGATGACCCGCATATCCTGTGGAAAGAAATCGAAGAATTCTGGAAATTGGATGATTTCGACGGTCGAGTTATCCGGCGCTGGTACAGGGAAGTTCTGGAAAGGGGAAACATGAAGATGGATGAACCGGTTGACGACTATTTAGAGAGATATAAGCTATATTACGAAACGATTCACATGTATGGTGGATCTATGTCTGGACAGGAGTTTATCGATTGCATCACCCATGGCTTATGGCAGGATGAATATCGAATCGTGTCGGAGAAGTGGAACACCGAATATTTGCGGTGGCAAGGCCTTGTGCCAACTGGCGTCGATAGGCCACTGGGGGAACGATTGAGCGAATTGAAGGAGCAACTGAAACTGCAAGAGAAGAGTGTGCTTGCCGCGAGGGCCGAGAGAGATAGGATTTGGCTCGTAGGGTGGGAAAGGGAAAAGAAGGAAAAGGCGGAGGAGGAAAGAGCCGAGAAGGAAGCGGCTGAGAAAGAAAGGGCTGTGAAGGAAGGAATCGGAAATCTAAGTTTGTGGGGAGAGAACCCGCAAAGTGGTGAACAGGGTGAAGGCGGCCCGGAGACTCCAAAGGACTCATCGTCGGATAGCTCCCTTGAAGGAAATTCTCCGAGTATCTCCATTTACTTTAGCAGTCCATAGTCCACTCATGTCAGACACATTCTACACTAGTGAGTGCACTGGTATGTGGTCTATTATTGACATTATTGGCTTCAAGACTACTGACGTTCATGTGGATACCAATTGAATTTAAATTTACATTCGAAATTGAAGTCGCGATGTGTTGAACGTGGTATTTCCTAATCGGGACATCAACAGCTCATTGGCCAATGCGGCTCCTTTCCCCTTGGAACCAGGCTCGTTAGCTCCCACTCCACCCGCCAGTCGCCCTGAAGCATCCTCCTATACGCCATCTTCAATTCTTCCCAGCGGGAAACCCGTATCAAACATGGATAGCGTCAACGAAATCATCGAGCGCCTCGGAAACTCCGAAGATGCGGTGCGTAAGATGGCCGCCTTCAAGCTGCAAAGCAACATTGCAGACCCGTCGTTCGCAGAAATGTTTATCCTGCAGGGAGGGATCATTGAGCTGCGCGAGCTGGCGATGAACGCGAACGGGAACACGCTGGCGTATTCGCTTACCAGTTTTTCGAGGTTGTTGGAGGTAGATAAGGGGTGGGAATATGTTACACCGGAGTTGATTTCGAGGGTGCGTATTTTGGCTGTAGATCGGGGGGTGGAATCGGTGAAGGCACGTGCTAATGGTATATCGGGGTTCTAGATGGTAGACTTGATCACTGGCCATCCGCTTATCAACATTCTTAGAGGCGCCATGGCCGTTCTCGGCGCCATTGTCGCACACCCCCAGATATCCGAAGGTCGAGGGTCGATGATGACGGGTCTGTTTGGGTTCCAGGCACTAAAGCCAGCTATATCCGAGCATCCAGAGTTTCTGGAAATGTTGGTGGAGAGGGTGTCGAGTGCGGACCATGCGCTGTGCGCGAATGCACTGCAATTGATCAATGCACTGATGAGGGATAGTATTGCGTCGGATAACGAATGGCAGAAGTTTATCAAGAAGTTACAAGACCTGGGTGTTATTCGGACTGTCTACGTGGGTTTACTACAGATTATCTTCTATATGGTGTTGAGCTAATGAGGTTGGAATTTTTAGTACCTCATGCAAGGCTCATCACTACAGGATCTGGCGCATCCGTTACTCGAGTTCCAAGCACTGATGAAGATGCTGATACGCAAATGGCGGGCTGTTAAGCTGAATTTGGAGCGGAAGGACCATCGAACTGCCCTGAAGACTATCCATATCGCCAGCGCGTCGAGTATACGAAGTAATCCGGAGAAGTGGAGGAGATTGGGTTTCGAGACTGAATCTCCTGCTTGGGAGTTTGATCAAGCTGGGTTCTTGGGAATGATGGACATGACGGAGTTCGTGAAGGATCATGAAGACGAATTCCAAAAGGTAAATCTGCATTTTTGAGATTTGTACTTTGGCGATATACTGACAATATTAAATCTAGATAATCCACGAGCAAGAGGCGAAGCCAAAGGAGGAAAGGTTTCCATTTGCTAGAGCGAGCCTTTACGTCACATCTTTACTCTGCGAGCAGTTCGCTGTCGACAACTCGGAAGCAGATGATGCGAAAACAATCATGATACTGGAATCTCGAGCTAGTTTTGAGAAGGCCTTCAAGCCTCTGCTGCTACAATGGTCCCGGCTACACACGGCGGCACTCTTCGCCTTCTTTCGATTATGGAAAGAGACCTCTGCATTATACAATGATTTCGACAAAGTTTCCGATCTTGTTCGCGTCCTGGGATACAAGACAATGGTGCAAGCGACAAGGACCAAAGAAGTTACAGAAGTCGAAAAGGAGTTTGCAGAGTACGACTACCAGAGGCTGAGAGTTATCCAGATGGAGCTGCTGGAGCAGGCTTATGGGAATGCATGGAGGCCGCAGTTGACTTCTGTGTATGAGGAGACTGCCAAGGAAGCGCAGGAGTTTATCAAAGAGCAGAGGATTAGGTGCCTATTACAAGGCAGCTGGTTTACAACGGATCGAACAGATGGTTCTCAGAACAAGTCGAAGGACAAGTTGGCCTATGTTTCGTTGTTTGCGAGGCTATCAACCGACAGACGGTTTCTATGCTATGGCTACTATAATGCCGACATGGATATCGAGCCGAGAATGGAGGATTTGGTTCATAAGAGTAAGTTTGATCGGAAATACAAGGAAAGGTCCATGGCTAATTCGTTGCTGATTATAGTCCCCATGTCATCCATATCGAGTGTTATATCGAATGTTATGCCGTCAGTAAGGGACAACCGCGATTCCTCAGCTACAGTGACAACCGCGACACCTTTCAACTCTACCACGACCAAGCTGACAATATATGGAAGACACTCGCCTAACGGAACGCAGCAAAATGGGGATACCAACAAGGAGTATCCATTGATTGTGCTACATCCTTCGAACCCTACCATCGCTTCGGAATGGCTGGACGGGCTGCTCTTCCTCATGGGCAAGAAGCCTATAACCTCGGAAACTAGCAATCTGATAAACACAGTTGCGAAGTGCAGTATGAAAGTGCGGTTGTTGAGCGTGCGGTACACAGATATTTATCCTGGTCCTCCGGATATACCTTCGAGAGATGGGGTTGACGATGATTTCTTCTATTCTTAGCAGGCCTCTTTTTCCTAATAACTTATTTCTAGAAGACCATATTCTTGAGCTTCTGTGTACTATAATAGACCTTTTCTTCTTTTGGATTCTTTTGATAGCGTTTTTTTTGCTTTGGCCTTTGATAACTTTGGTTGAGTATTTTGGGATGGATGTTTGAAATCATAGTGGACAGCTGCAGATGGGATTATATTCTTGTAGATACCCCTTTGAAGTTGAGCCTTTGTAATTTAATATCTACTTATTTATCTTCTACTTGTTAGCTGTCAAAGCTTCAATTTAATATATTTTATACAAGAAGTAGTTGTATTTAGGCTCATGAGCAAGAATTAGGTAGTAAATATTAGATGAAGTTGGACAGAGACCCACCAATGGTGTTGATGCTTGGCATCCATCTTCAAGCTCCACAGAGCAGGCAACGCGTCTTCACCGCACATTACTCAGCCAGCTTCAACATCGACACTGCCACGACCACCTACCATCTTCTCTCTACGTCCATACCCTCTCCTATCTACGCAGTCTCCATCGACTAAACTATCAAGATCCCCTTTACGACTCGATTCTTCCCGTCGAATCCGCGGATACCAAGCTCGAACTACCCATAAACCCCCCATTCCGACCTCGTGATCTGCGACTATCGTAAAGGTCTCGACATCGAGCGTCATTCCGAACCTTCACGATGCCTTCCGCTCAGGGTCAGAACTGGGAGAAGTATCGTAAGAACTTTGATGATGAAGAGAAGCCTGAGGAGAAGATTGTACCGTTATCGGAAGAGTACGCTACTTTATCTTGGATATGTCTGCCAGGGTATAATGAAGGTTGTGGCTGATGATTTGGGGTCTATAGTGATATCCAAGTATTAAAGACTTACGGCGCGGCGCCGTATGCTACTGCTTTGAAGAAGCTAGAGAAGGATATCAAGGAGCTGCAGACGAAGGTTAATGAGAAGATTGGTGTTAAGGTAACCCCTCTTCTCATCTTTAGTAACATATGAAGCAACTGGTTACTGATCTGTATTTCGCTAGGAATCTGACACCGGTCTAGCTCCAATACATCTGTGGGACGTCGCTGCCGACCGTCAGCGCATGTCAGAAGAACAACCACTACAAGTCGCCAGGTGCACAAAGATCATTCAGAACTCTGACGATCCAGATAAGGCCAAATACGTCATCAATGTCAAACAGATTGCGAAGTTTGTAGTCGATTTGGGAGAGAGAGTCAGTCCTACGGATATTGAAGAAGGAATGCGAGTTGGGTATGTCACGACCTGTTGGTGGAGCTGGAGGTGTGGTGGATTATAGGGCTAACTAACCGGGGGGGTTACAGTGTCGATCGAAACAAGTACCAGATCTTACTTCCACTACCACCGAAGATCGACCCCTCAGTCACAATGATGACGGTGGAGGAGAAGCCAGATGTTACATATGGTGACGTTGGTGGTTGCAAAGAGCAGATTGAGAAGCTACGAGAAGTCGTCGAGACACCGTTGCTTTCGCCGGAGCGATTCGTCAACTTGGGTATTGACCCTCCCAAGGGCGTTTTGCTCTACGGCCCACCTGGTACCGGCAAGACTCTTTGCGCTCGTGCTGTTGCGAACAGAACCGATGCTACGTTCATCCGTGTCATTGGATCTGAGCTTGTTCAGAAGTACGTTGGTGAAGGAGCGCGTATGGTTCGTGAGCTCTTCGAGATGGCGAGGACAAAGAAAGCCTGCATCATCTTCTTTGATGAAGTCGATGCTATCGGTGGTGCCCGTTTCGATGATGGTGCCGGAGGTGACAACGAGGTCCAGAGAACTATGTTGGAGTTGATCACGCAGCTTGATGGATTCGACCCTCGAGGAAACATCAAGGTTATGTTCGCGACCAATCGACCTAGCACACTCGACCCTGCCCTCATGAGGCCGGGACGTATCGATCGAAAGATCGAGTTCTCGTTGCCGGATTTGGAGGGACGCGCCAATGTTCTGAAGATTCACGCCAAGAGTATGTCGGTTGAGAGAGATATCAGATGGGGTATGTATAATGGATTCTTATATCGATGGTGTCTGAAGGTGCTAATAGGAGATAAACAGAATTGATTTCGAGATTATGTCCCAACAGCACCGGTGCAGAGTTGCGATCCGTTTGCACTGAAGCTGGCATGTTCGCCATCCGTGGAAGGAGAAAGGTTGCGACTGAGAAGGATTTCTTGTCTGCGGTTGAGAAGGTCATCAAGTCGAATCTCAAGTTCAACTCGACAGCGACCTATATGCAGTACAACTAAGGTATAGGCCAGCAGCCTTTCATGTTTATTTATTGTGTGTATGCCCTCCGGCCCTAGCATTTATTAGAGGCGGAAGTAGAACGAATGCGACTTTTTATGGGCCTTTTATATCCTCATGTCACTGTTTTGTTTTGTTACTCGGGTGCATTGCTGGGTAAACAGCTTCTCTTAACTCTCTATTATTCCTTTTATAAAGACTTGTGTGTTCCCTGAAGTGTGTATATACGTAGGTGTCCATGACGGGGGATTTTTATTTCATGATCGATATAACTTAACCCGACGCATTGACATTGACCATCGACAGGGGGGATGGGTACTTGGTAGACATGTGAAGTTTGGCTTGTGATATCGGGTAACATAGGATGTCTACGAGTCTACCGGACAAAGGATAATCCGTATCGTCCCGTCTTTTGTATGGGAATTCGGTAGACGGCAGAGACCCTGAAATACCGAGTGCCCTTGACCTGGTTTCTAAAGATTGAGCGAAGCCGAAGAAGCCATCGAAATAGTGGAAGTACCGTGTCGATACCGCGTAGAGACTCCGTCGAACCGGGTTTCCAGTTTGCCCTCGGATAGTGCCCGGCAACACAGAGGAAGCTCAGTCCACCTGGCAGCCGGGGTGCCCAATAACATCGCAGGATTTTGTAATATTCGCTTTTAGTCGTTTTGGTTTGACTTTGCCTTTTCACATTCCACATTCTATTTCCCTCTGAATTTTCCAATTAAAACGAAACTTCAACATCTTCTTCTTTTTATATTATTCTTTCTTGATACCCTTTTGTTACTTCTCCCCTTTGCCATCGGGATTCAACAATCAATATGTTGGCATCTGCTTGCCTTCGCAGATTCGGCGCTGTGGGCGCTCGTGTGAGTTTTTTTCCCTCTCTTTTTCCATCGATCAATGACATAGTGGTGGAACCATCGGGTAGCCGAGGCACTAACCGTCTGCATATTGAACCTCATCCAGAAGACGACGAGCATACTACCAAAACCACAGTCGCGATTCTTCAGCTCGACGAAGCCTGTCTGTACGTATATGCCTTTCTTGATTTTATTCTTTATTAATTACATCATCAATTGGCTTTTTAATTTTGGTCAAGTGGTTTTGAACGAAATCATAACTGACTGTGGGGTAATTTTCTCGTTGTAGCACGAATATTCGGAACTCTTCCGCTGCGGGCGAAAGAGGCGTCGCCGCATGTTTCGAATAAGTACCCTGTCATCGTTAGTATTCCCGGGCCCGTTTTCCCATATAATCCTCGGCTGGACTCCGACTTATGATTTTTATGGGGAAAAATAGGACCACGAATACGATGCGATAGTAGTCGGTGCCGGTGGTGCGGGTCTGAGAGCAGCTTTCGGTCTGGCAGAGGCGGGGTTCAATACAGCATGTATCAGCAAACTGTTCCCGACAAGAAGTCACACTGTCGCGGCACAGGGTGGTATCAACGCGGCTCTTGGAAAGTTAGTGGTTCGATATGGTTATATATGTGGTTTGGAATGGGGTTTGCTGACGTTTTGATGACAGTATGCACGAGGATGACTGGAGATGGCAGTAAGTATTTCCTGGGACCAGGTCATTGGCTGGGATGGAGGTTAATGGGGGTTTGTAGCATGTACGATACCGTCAAGGGTTCCGATTGGCTGGGTGACCAGGATGCTATCCACTACATGACCCGAGAAGCACCTGCGTCTGTCTATGAATTAGAAAACTACGGATGTCCATTCGTAAGTATATCTTACTCGAATAGTAAACCGGATGATGCTAACGAATGGTTCATCTAGTCGAGAACGGAGGACGGCAGAATGTGAGCCCTACCAGCATATAACGAGCATATATATTGAATATACTGACTCGGAATCGAAACAGCTACCAGAGAGCCTTCGGTGGTCAATCGCGAGAATTCGGCAAGGGTGGTCAAGCCTACAGATGTTGTGCCGCCGCTGACAGAACCGGACACGCCTTGCTTCACACACTTTATGGTCAATCCCTCCGATATAACACAAACTACTTTATCGAATACTTTGTCATCGATCTTTTGATGGAAGACGGCAAGTGCGTCGGTGTTATCGCTTACAACCAGGAAGACGGGACCCTGCATCGTTTCAGAGCCCACCACACCGTTCTCGCCACCGGTGGATACGGACGTGCTTACTTTAGCTGTACCAGCGCACACACTTGCACTGGTGATGGATTGGCTATGGTTAGTCGTGCTGGATTGCCCGGTCAGGATTTGGAGTTCGTTCAGTTCCACCCAACTGGTATCTACGGTGCTGGATGTTTGATTACCGAGGGTTCCCGTGGTGAGGGTGGTTACTTGCTCAACTCCGAGGGTGAACGTTTCATGGAACGTTATGCCCCCACCGCAAAGGATTTGGCGTCTCGAGACGTCGTCTCGAGAAGTATGACAATGGAAATCAGAGAAGGAAGAGGTGTTGGACCGGAGAAGGACCATATCTTCTTGCAACTCAGCCATTTGGAACCAGAGATTCTTCACGAACGATTACCTGGTATTTCTGAAACTGCTGCTATCTTCTCTGGTGTTGACGTTACAAAAGATCCCATTCCAGTCTTGCCCACCGTCCGTAAGTGAAGATTGCCTACACCACCGATATGAAGTGAGTGGAACTAACGATGGAACTAGACTACAACATGGGCGGTATCCCAACCAAGTACACCGGTGAAGTTCTAACAGTCGACGAGAAGGGCAACGATGTTGTTGTTCCGGGTCTCTACGCCGCCGGTGAAGCCGCCTGTGTCTCCGTCCACGGTGCCAACCGTCTTGGTGCCAACTCCCTCCTCGATCTCGTCGTCTTCGGTCGTGCTGTCGCCCACACCATCCGTGACAAGGGTGACAAGGGCAAGAAGCACGAGCCCATCCGCGCCGATGCTGGTTCCGAATCTATTGCCATGCTCGACAAGATTAGGAATGCGGATGGACCGATGTCAACCGCCGAAATCAGATTGAAGATGCAGAAGGTCATGCAGACCGATGTCAGCGTTTTCAGAACTCAGGAGTCGTTGGATGCTGGTGTTAAGGGCATTACAGAGGTTGACCAGATGTTCGACAAGGTCAGCACGAAGGATAGGTCCATGGTATGTAGCTCTCCGGGACCCTTTTTCACCATCCAAGTTTGGTGCTGATACGGGTTTCTTGGCTAGATCTGGAACAGCGATTTGGTTGAGACTTTGGAGTTGAGGAATCTTTTGACTTGCGCCGCCCAGACCGCTGTTAGTGCTGCCGCTCGTAAGGAGTCCCGTGGTGCTCACGCCCGTGAGGATTACCCAGATCGCGACGATGAGAACTGGATGAAGTGAGTTATTTCCCACCCTCTCGAACATCTTTGGGAATTATGCTAACAATTCCCGTTCAGGCACACTTTGAGCTGGCAGAAGGAACCACATGGAAAGGTCGAATTGAAGTATAGAGGAGTTATTGCCAACACTTTGGACGAGAACGAGTGCAAGCCTGTTCCTCCGTTCAAGAGGTATGTTTTTTCCGCTTTTACTCCGAATCTCATGGAATTTATGCTAACGGTGATATTTCCACAGAACCTATTAAACGAGAAAGCCTGATATGATAATGCCTTTTCACTTTTTTTTTCCGAAAAGCAAGATATTTGTTGTACCGTACCCTAGTATATAATATAATTGCATTTGGAAACCAAACTATTTTTTCTCTTCTGTATTTTTTTATTCCCGACTATGATGATACCTTTTTCGATTCGAATAATCTCAAGGTTCGGTCCTTTTTTGGGTTCCGATGTGTGTTTTCCGCGTTGCCCTCCAAAAATACAACACGACTTGGCCATGTGCACCAATGAAATGTAGCAGCGGGCAGCGGGCAGCAGCCGCAACTTAAACCGCGGGACAGGGCGCGCCAAAACCTCTAACAACTCGCATCCCGTCACACCCCACTATTTCGTATTCGACAACCGCATTCATTTTACCTCCACCCCGCCACGAACGCTTCAATACATAACAGATTATCATGGAAGCAGAGTCTTCGGCCGCCGGGGCGGCAGCTGGTGCGGCGGCAGCAGCTGCAGATGAAGGGTTTACGGTGGCACCTTTGGAGGTTGTGTATTGTGGTGGTCAGTATTGAATTATGATTTCTCGGGGGGGGGGGCCCAGGATGGCTAATGATTTTTAGTTTGTTCGTTACCGCCTGAGGTCCGTTTCTGCTGTTCCTTTCGATACCATCCGACGATTTTTCAAACCCGGCTTGTACGAAGGATGGAAGGAAAGGGTTGGCTGACGACTTTTGGGATGAGGAATATAGTATTGCGAATTCGGTGCCACGGTGAAGAAGTGTACGGACTGGCTGGAGAGTAATCATCCAAGGTTACACCAGAATTTGTATTCTTCCGGTACGACCTCCCTCTCCCTATCCATCTCCGAGGCTAAAAGAGATACCCTAATAATCCGTTTCACGGACCCCACAGAAGCCCTCGAATCCAAAATGGGCACGATGAGCCTGGAAGCCCAACAAAAAGCCGAAAAGGACCTTGCCAAAAAACAACAAAAAGAAGAACTCCGTCAGGAGCGCGAAGCCGCCAAAAAGAAATCCTCGGTAATAATCATAAAACGTGTAGAACGTACCAAGAGAAAATACGTCACTGTCGTCAGTGGTATCGAGGCTTTCGAGCTGGTTTATAAAACGGTCGCGAAGGAGTTTGGGAAGAAGTTTGCGTGTGGGAGTAGCGTTACTAAGAATGCGGCGGGAGGAGAGGAGATCACGGTGCAAGGTGATCTGAGTGATGAGATTTTGGAGGAGTTGGTGGACAAGTATGGGATCGAGGAGGATAATATTAGGCAGGTGGAGGAGAGTAAGAAGAAGGGGGGCGGGGGTTGAAGTGTGCATCCCTCTTCTTTTTTTTTGTTTTATGGATTCATTTGACGATTTTTGCATGAGAATATGAGATGCTTTTTTTTTTTTTTTTTAATGGTTCCGGATCATGTGATAATGGATGCGATGGTTATGGTCGGAATAGGGTGATCCGAGTCTACAAATATATGGATCAGGTGAACGGCTGCAGGTGTTTAAGGTTCAAGGATAGAGAGGCATTCCAGTAACTAGGTAAGCATGTGAAGGATATGTAGAGAAAAAAAAATTATATATTTGCATGGAGAAGGTTACTTGGGGGAAGTTTCGGTGATTACAGAGGAATACGTAGAGAAGGTCTAACGACAAAGGTAGAGAAATTGTGCGACAGAGTCGATGTTTTCCATTTTGTTTGGTTTTAAACAGTCTCGATCGAGTCATTCATGAAGATCAGTTTATTCTGACGATTTAATACTCGGCTTCTTCGATATCAATGGAGTCGTTGGCGACTTCCTCATAATCCTTCTCTGCAAGGCTGTTAGTATTCATTCCTTTACGATATTGATAGCGGTCCGGACATACCAAGAGCAGCGAGATCCTCACGAGCTTCGGAGAATTCACCTTCCTCCATACCCTCGCCGACGTACCAGTGGACGAAAGCACGCTTAGCATACATGAGATCGAACTTATGGTCCAATCTAGCCCAAGCCTAGTCAAATCTGTTAGATATGTCCTTCGGAATTGTAAATCGGGAAAACCTACCTCGGCAATAGCGGTGGTGTTGGAGAGCATGCTGACACTGCGGCTGACGTCGGAGAGTTCACTCCCAGGAACCTGGACGGGCTTCTGGTAGTTGATACCGATCTCTGTGTTTCGCAAACTACATTAGTGCCAAGGTTATTTTGATATCTTTGGTTGGAATAATACGTACTGAAACCGGTTGGGCACCATTCGACGAGGTTGAAATTGGCCTTGGCCTTGACGTGGGCGACGGCGCCGGTAGCCTCGTTGGAATTGACGTCTCCGCGATACAAAAGGGCAACGGCCATATACTTCCCGTTCCTTGGGTCGCAAACAACCATCTGGTTGTTTGGTTCGAAGCCTATGTTTTCGAATTAGCGGCTTTGAATCGCAATCGGTCGTCTGGATTCGAATGTGTTTTTCATACATGCGAGGGTCAAGTCCTTGACCGAGAAGCTTTCGTGGTTGCTCTTCTTTACGGCTATAATAGAATGTTAGACTTTGCCTTCGACTTCTTGAAATATGAGTTCCGGGATTCTTACAAACAACCGGTGCATAACTGATGAGCGGGTAGTGGATTCTTGGGTACGGGACGAGGTTGGTCTGGAATTCATTGAGATCGACGTTCAAAGCACCGTCGAATCGGAGGGACGATGTAATCGAAGAAACGACCTGAGCAATCAATCTGTTCAAGTGCTCATAAGTGGGGCGGCCGACATCCAAACTTCTTCGGCAGATGTCGTAGACGGCTTCGTTATCAACGAGGAAGGAGCAGTCGGAGTGCTCGATGGTGCTAATATTACAATTAATAACGACAGTTCCGAAACCTCATGGTTTGGATAAGCAATAGAACCGTACCTGTGGGTGGAAAGCACAGCATTGTATGGTTCAACGATGGCAGTCGAAACCTTGGGAGAAGGATAGACGGCAAACTCTAACTTCGACTTCTTTGCGAAATCCGTGGCGAGTCTTTCCAAGAGCAAGGCACCAAAGCCGGATCCGGTACCGCCACCGAAGGAGTGGAAGACGAGGAATCCCTGAAGACTGGAGCAGTTATCGGCGACACGACGTAGCTTGTCTTCGACGACCTCTACCAACTCCTTTCCAATAGTGTAGTGTCCACGAGCATCTAGACAGTCAATTAGTATTCATATTACACAATAACAATACTACTAAAGATTTCGATTTAGGGCTTCGTACAATTGTTCGCAGAGTCCTCCTTGCCACTGACCAAGAGCTCGGGGTGGAAGAAGGATTTGAAGCTGCCGTTCCTGATTTCATCGATCGGCTAGGATAACGCTCGAGTTAGATGATTCCAGTCATAATCGCATGTATAATACTGCTCGCGACATACCGATGGGTCGAGATCGACGAAGATTGAGCGAGGAACGTATTTCCCATTCTGGGACTCAGTGAAGAAGGTGTCGAAAGAGCCACCCTCGGACAGTGCCTTCTTTTCCGGATCACGTCTACCGTCTGGGAGGAGACCGTGCTCGAGCGAGTACCTAGATTGTTATATGAGACATGGCATTTCACAAGATTTGGGATTTGGCGGTTGGCAGGCAGGACGGGGTCAGGGATGTCGTATTGGGCGGGAAGGGGCGGGAATATCCTTACAGCTCCCAGGCGCTGTTACCAAGCTGGACACCAGCCTGACCAATGTGAATATGGCAAACCTACACACAATTATCAATGTCAGCGATGCTACGCATACCTATTAACAGTAGCTACCAAGTAGTAGTACTACCACCCCTCTGCTTGAAGTTTATCAACATCGGTGGTGAATATAATGCACGTACCTCTCCTCTCATTCTGGCGAGGTGTCGCTGTTAGACGCGTTGGATCTGGAAGCCAGTGAACCTCGGCCGATTCCTCTTGTTAGCTATCAGATACAAACCCGAACAGATTACTTGGTAGCTCAAGTAGCTGCCGAAGCCAGCCTTGAAGCTATAGATCGGGTACATATGACTTACAGATAGAAGGATAGGGATATTGGTGATATGGGGGGTTTGAGGTAACAGAAAATGGGAGAGAAGGGGAGGGCGAGGACGTTGAAGGGAGTTAAGTACGTTGAGGGGAAATTAGGTATAGTTTAGCTCACATTAATATCATTTGCTGAAGCTCTCCCAAGCTCTCAACTCAACTTTAACCAACAGAGCATGCATCCACTCTGCACCTGTCGCTTATTAGTTCCCGAAACATACCTTGGGACTTCGCCATCTTCAAGATATATATCGAGAGGCATAGAACTGAGGTTTTCCTTTTAAGCGTCATGCCTATATCTCGTCATGTGCTGCATTAATATTGCCTAGGTAATAGGGGAAGCTCTCAACGTCGCACAACGCATGGCGCCACCACACGATCTATACATGTACTTGTACTTGTACTTGTACTTCTACTGGCAAGAAAATGGTAAAGAAAGAATGCTCTAGAGAGCTTACAAGTTGAGGGTAATTATGATAAATTCTACCTAATCAAGAGTAGTGCTACGTAGTAACTCGTGGATAGAGCACGACATGTTCCGATTCCGAACCGCAAATAGCGTCGCAGGATAAATCCCATTTTATAGGTAACGAATATATTATAAATTCCCCAGTCTGGCGGGTATCTTTGGCCGTCTTGTATCAATCCCAGCCATATAAACAAGTACCGTACCTGCTACTTAGCTACCTGGTTACGAAACCAGATGGTGTATTAGTCAGTGCCGATTGTGGCTATTTTTGCGTTGTCCGGCTTAGCTAGCAGCAAGAGTTCGGTTTGAGCTTGAACATTTTCTTATCGACAAGCCCGCTGCCATCCCACCTAAAAATTCACCTTCGGTCCATACCAGAGACGCACCCCACGACACGTACTCCTAAGCTCCAATCACCACCAAAACAACATCTTCCATCCTAATATACTACACTATACCCATCTCTCACCATGGCGACCGCAAAGCAGGGCGGTGGACAGGCGTTCAAGGATAAAGAGAAGCCAGTGGCCGTACGAACAGCAAATATCACGGCCGCGAGAGGTTCGAGCCCCACGCTTTTTTCCCGTCTTTAAAGAAATTTACGAGATCGGTTAAAGCTAATTTTTTGGATAGCGGTTGCTGATGCTATACGGACTTCTCTCGGACCTCGTGGTATGGATAAGATGGTTAGTTTCGATCCAGTCTACAGGTTTATAAACGGAGTTCGGAATCTAATAGTGGGGCGGTTGTGATTTCGTGCAGATCCAAACCGGCAAGGGCGAGGTTATAATCACCAATGATGGAAATACCATGTTGAAGGATATGGCTGTTATGCACCCAGCTGCGAAGATGGTACGACACGATCGGATTCGATTTGAAGGGACTGGAGCTGATGGTAAAGGATAGCTGGTCGACCTTTCCGCGGCACAAGATATCGAAGCTGGTGACGGTACCACATCCGTCGTCGTCATATGCGGTAGCCTGCTAGGAGCTGCCGAAAGACTACTGGCAAAAGGTCCGTTCGTATTTTTGAACTCCGTATCGCGGGTCGGAACGTACCTCATGCTGAAAGATAAAACCCAGGCATCCACCCTACCATAATATCCGAATCCTTCCAACGAGCTGCCGCCAAAGCAGTCGAAATCCTCACCGAGATGTCGATACCAGTTGCCCTAACCGATAAACCTTCGTTATTACAAGCTGCCACTACATCTTTATCTAGCAAGATTGTATCGCAATACTCGAATATTCTCGGACCCATCGCTGTAGATGCCGTCATGAGAGTTATCAACCCTGCTACCGCAGAGAACGTGGATCTGAATAACATTCGTTTGGTTAAGAAAGTCGGTGGAACAATCGATGATACCGAATTGATTGATGGATTGGTCTTGACTCAGCCGGTCTTGAAGGGATCCGGTGGACCGTCGAAGATGGAGAAGGCGAGGATCGGATTGATCCAGTTCCAGCTCTCTCCTCCAAAGCCTGATGTAAGGGTTTCTGTCGACTAAACCCATTAGGGTTTACGGCTCATATTGATGATTTTTTTTTAGATGGAAAACCAAATCGTCGTCAACGATTACAGACAAATGGACAAGATTCTCAAGGAGGAGCGAACATATCTCCTCAACATTTGCAAGAAGATCAAGAAGGCAAAGTGTAACGTGCTGCTCATCCAGAAGTCCATCCTTCGAGACGCAGTTAACGACCTATCTCTGCACTTCCTCTCCAAACTGAACATTCTAGCGATCAAGGAAATCGAGCGCGACGAAGTCGAGTTTATCTGCAAGGTATACCTCCCGCTCGCATCACTCCGGAGTAAAAAGGAAAGTCCAAATTCTAAAAAATTGAACGTATAGAGCACCGGCTGCAAACCCATCGCCGACATCGACTCCTTCACCGAAGACAAACTCGGCTACGCCGAACTCGTCGAAGAAACCGAATCCGCCGGCGCCCGCGTCGTCAAAATCACCGGCGTAAAGGCCGCCGGTCAAACCGTCTCGGTCCTTTGCCACGGTGCCAACTCTCTCATCCTCGACGAAGCGGAACGATCCCTCCACGACGCCCTCTGCGTCATTCGATGTCTCGTCAAGAAGAAGGCATTAATAGCCGGTGGCGGTGCCCCCGAAATCGAAGTATCACGGCAACTATCCGTCGCTTCTCGTGCCTTGAGCGGAACCGAAGCTATCTGCTGGCAAGCATTTGCCGAGGCTTTGGAGGTTATCCCTACGACTTTGGCGGAGAACGCAGGGTTGAATAGTATTAAGGTTGTGACCGAGCTGAGGAGTAGGCACGCTAGCGGTGATAAGTTCGCAGGTGTGAGTGTCAGGAGGGGTGCGGTTACGAATATTACGGAGGAGAAGGTTTTGCAGCCGTTGTTGGTTAGCACGAGTGCGATCGAGCTAAGCGCGGAGACTTGCAAGATGATCTTGAGGATAGGTAAGTTTTCGCATCGAACTGGTTTTATCCGGTGGACTCCTGCTAATGTTGAGCTTTTTCTAGACGATATTGCACTTTCCAGATAATCTAAAAAGTCGATGGGCTTGTGCACATTTCCCTGACCAAGATTTCTTTCCACGCAGGGCACAAAACAAAAGCATCCGGTTCCTGGCCAAACCAGCAATGCTTTTCTTTGTAGAAAAATGCCATATTAGATTTCAAGACTACCAATAGCTAGCATCACCTTGGCGTCATAGGCATGAATATCAAAAGTTAGGACACAACCTGGTGCGCAACAAAGTGAACGTATAACCTATCCTTCCGTCTTCAACATTATGACTGTTGATTTTTTTTTCAGATCGGAGTTTCGTTCTTTCGCATAGCCTGCAGAGAGAACCTAATCACATAAAGGACTCGCATGGATTTAACATTTCTTGAATTTCCCAAAGTACTCACATTTACATAAGTTTCCCCCCAGCAACATTAGCAACCAGTACCGGTATAAAACGTGGACCTTTCGCCACTGATATTCCTTGCCAAACCCTGTTCAACTGACATCATCCCTACCACCAACGCAAACAAATGTCACATTCGTGCGCATCATGTCAAGCTGTTTCCAGAATCTTCAAAATCTACGGTTATCTAACGTTTTTTTTTCGTACTAGGACCCCGATTGATTAAAAACCAAGATGATAAGATGAAACCCCCTGGGTAAAAGCTTGATGCCTCATGACGTCCATTTTAGTTTAGCCGCACGAGATTTCGAACTTCGCACGCAGGGTCTTCTTGAAATTCGATATTTCGAATTTGGTTGCGGGGATCGATGGGGTTTTTTGAGGGATATGTCATTTTGCGATTACCATGACGGTATATCTTGATTTTGATATGGATTCTTGATATCGAGCCTTTTTGGGGCCGGGCTTTGTATATAAACCTTCCATCTTGCCTTCTACCCTCTACCTTTCCCATCTTATCTTAGTCCCAAAATTTCCACATCTTGTACCATAGATACATCTACCGAAGAATCCAAAATCCAAAACCCCCAAACTCCGCTAATTGTAAAACCGAACGAATCCGAAATGGTAACCGCGAACCCAACCGCCACCCGAAGGCCCAACTTCATCCAAAGGATGATGCAACCGAAGACCGTGCGAGGGACTAGCAAACGTTCCGCGGGCACCGGTCCCGCACCGGTTAGTTATCACAAGCCCCGTTCTACGGCCGGAACTCGTTTCCACGGGATGCTTAAGAGGATGAAGGGTACCGCTACGGGGAATAAAGCCGAGAAGGCGTCGGGGACCCGTAAGTTTTTCTTCCTCTTCTCTTTGAGAGGTGGATGGCTGACTGGGGGTTATGCGTTAGGTATGATGCATGGTAATGCTGTTACTCAGGGCCGAACGAGACATAGGATGGCGGGTATCTAGATCATTTACATGTACCGTCGAATCTACAATCCGGAGGAGCCTGCTTGTATTGATATACGTCACGGGGGGGTCTCTCGATGGGATCGTTCATCGGAAATTTCGTTTTTTGATCATACAACTGCATTCCTTTTCGGAAACGTTTCTTTCGTCTTTCGATACCTTTTCACTATTGGTTCGAGTGTCCGTTTTTCTTTTTGTCCGATTGAGGTAAATGTATTTTGGCGGATGTTATGACGTTGCTTGAAACTTAGCATTAGTATCTTGTTTCCTTATTTGCAACTTCTGTCGTCTTTTTAATCTCAAGAATGATACCTCCTTTTCCATTCCCCTATCGCTTCTCAGCAATTCGATAGTCCGCGTCACCGGCCTCGCATCGTGGGGTACGCCGCTGGCGTAGCTAGGATAACATATATAATAAACCAAACTCCACCTGCTCGCTCAAAGTTTAGCCCCCCTCTCCTCCCCCTCGTCCTCGTCCTCAAAAAGCAACCGAAAGGCCCTCTGAATATGCCCCTGCAAATCACTAGCCTGCATCGCCCTCCCCCTCTCCCTGAACGCCAAACTCGAACACGTCCTCGTGACCGCACTCCCCGCAAACGCCGCAAGCCTCATCAGCTCCTCCTCCGTCAACTTTCCGCCATTTCCCTCCTCCTCAACCTCCCACAATCCCTCGATATAAGCCTTCTTCCATGCCAGAAATGTTCCCAAGCAACCGGTTAAAGTATCACCCTGCCCACCGCTCCGCTTTAACCCACCGGGTACGTCACAGGTTATCGTATCCGTACCGTTCGAGATGGTATCTACTTTACCCTTTTGGATGATTGTTACGCCGCCTAGTTCTTTTGCTAGACGGGCGCAGGCCGTTGTCGGGGAGGTCGAGGAATCGACGTTCAGGGCTTTGCAGAGGCGGGAGAATTCGACGACGTTGGGGGTTAGGATTGCGTTTTTGTAGTTGCGGATCAGGGAGGGGGTGGTGGAGATCAGGAGGAGGCCGTCCTGATATAAAATTCACATTTAGTTGACGAACTCTATATAAAAGAAGACGTCGATAGAGAACTCACGGCATCGATAACAATCCCCATCCCCCTCTCCCTCGCCTCTTTGACCACAATCCCCGCGGTCTTTAACATCAACTCATCCCTCCCCAACCCGGGTCCCACAACGATAACGTGTAATCGATCCAACATGCTGATGATCCTTTCCGACAGCGATTCTGCAGTTTCCTTCGAATCCGGGGGGAGGTGGTTCGATTGTAGCATGTAGGGGTGGACCATTAGGTTTGGACTGTACGTTTTTATGACGCCGGCGGCGTTGGGTTCGCAGATTATGTGGGAGAGGTCGGCGCCTGTATCTGTTAGGGATGGGTTTTGGGAGCAAAGGGAAGGGAGGAGGATACCGAGTAACGCCGAAGCATTGGCACTGAAGAAAGGAGCACCGGTATAACTTCAAAATCCCCATCCACCGTGTCAGAAACCGCGTTGGAGTCTACAAAATCCAACAACTTGATGATATCAGAATATACTCTTCGCATCCGCCGATGACGGCCACACGGCCCATCTGTCTAAAATTCATCAGTCAAAGTTGATGGCCATGGGGGGGGATGTTAAAAGAATTTATTATACCCTTTATGAAACTTCTCCAACAGAGGCGGTATCATCTTCCGTACTTGGAAGAGTATCTCTTTGGTCTTCGGCGTGAAGGATAGAGCCATTGTAACGGCAAGTAGCGGGTACACTTCGGGCGAACTAGATTGTTTTGCGGGGGACAAAAAATCGATTGAATCGTCGGTAGCCGGTGAGGTTAACCGATGCAAGCTGCATGGAGAGTGCGCGGGCAGACGGAAGAACGGTGTATATAAACCGGGTTGACATGATATTGACGTAAGTTCCGACGTGCGACGCCCATGAAATCCCATATCAACCACCCTATTATATTACTATAGATCTTATAATCTTGAAACAAAAATTCCACTTTTGGCCGTTTCTATACCGTCTACGAAGTTTTCTACCCTAGTATAAGATAAAAAAAAGGTAAAAAAAAATGAAAAAGGCTTTAAAAAAAAAGGAGTAATTACATCGCAAAAGCCAGAATCGACCTTTACTTTTTTTTTTCAAAACAAAGAAACAACTATGTAACACTCCACGGCCTTCGTTTCTCTCTCTCTCTCTCTCTCTCTCTCTCTCTCTCTCTCTCGTATGGAATTTCTTTTCTCTCGGACAAAATATATACTGGGGTTAAAAAAAGGTTTTCTTTCTTTTCATTTGGGAGAAACAAGAGAATTTTGGAGGGGGGGTAAACAAAAAAGATATCGCCAAGGTCGGGAATAGTAGGTCTATAAGTTCGGATGTCCTTCCCATCTCTACCACATTGTATTTAGAAGATTATTTCACTCCTAGCTACAATATACCTTGTGAAATTTCTTTGTTTACAGGAAGCTCTTGACGAAGGTCTGTTAAAAAAAAAAATTAGCCCATGATCGTATAAGTTTAGTAAAAGCTCTGGGGTTTAACATACCGAGACGACAGTGGTCAACTTGTCTTCCAACTCCTTGCTCAAAACACCCTGGGTCTTGATCTCCTCTAATAATCCGGCCTCGGAGCTCTTGAGGTGTGCCAAGAAGTCACGCTCGAAAGCCTGGATCTTGTTGACGGGAACCTTGTCAAGATGTCCTCTGACACCGGCGAAGATGAGAGGGATCTGTTCCTCAACACCCATGGGGGTGTACTGAGGTTGCTTGAGGAGTTCGGTGAGACGCTCACCACGGGCCAAGGTGGACTTGGTGGAGGCGTCGAGATCGGAACCGAACTGGGCGAAGGCGGCGACTTCACGGTACTGGGCCAAGAAGAGCTTGAGGGAACCGGCAACCTGCTTCATGGCCTTGACCTGGGCGGAAGATCCGACACGAGAGACGGAAAGACCGACGTTGATGGCGGGACGGATACCCTTGAAGAACAATTCGGATTCCAAGAAGATCTGGCCGTCGGTGATGGAAATGACGTTGGTGGGAATGTAGGCAGACACGTCACCACCCTGGGTCTCAATGATCGGCAAGGCGGTCAAAGAACCACCACCGATGCTCTTGTTCAACTTGGCGGCACGTTCCAAAAGACGGGAGTGAAGGTAGAAGACACTGGAGATTAAGTGGTTAGTAACGTGACTCGAGGGTCGGATAAGAAAAACATTCTACGTACTCTCCGGGGTAAGCCTCACGACCTGGTGGACGACGGAGCAAGAGGGACATTTGACGGTAAGCGACGGCCTGCTTGGACAAGTCGTCGTAGATGACAAGAGCGTGCTTTCCGTTGTCACGGAACCATTCACCCATAGCACATCCGGTGAAAGGAGCGATGTACTGAAGCGGGGCGGCCTCGGAGGCGGTGGCGGCAACGATGATGGAGTACTTGAGGGAGTCGTTTTCCTCAAGGGTCTTGACGAGCTGGGCAACGGTGGAACGCTTCTGACCGACGGCAACGTAGATGCAGTAAAGCTTCTTGGTCTCGTCGCTTCCGCTGTTCCATCGCTTCTGGTTAAGGATGGTGTCGAGAGCGACGGCAGTCTTTCCGGTTTGACGATCACCAATGATCAATTCACGCTGTCCACGACCGATGGGAACCATGGCATCGACGGACTTGAGACCGGTCTGCATGGGCTCACGGACCGACTGGCGAGGCAAGATACCTAAAACATGATAAGCAATCGACGTTCGGGCCAACGGATATAAATGATATCATACCAGGAGCCTTGAGCTGAGCACGACGTCTCTCCTTGGTATTGGCTGGGCCCTTTCCGTCGATTGGGTTACCGAGACCATCAACGACACGGCCGAGAAGTTCTGGACCGACTGGGACGTCGACCTGTACATCATGATATCAGCCACCCGTATTCGACTGTCATACGAACCGGAGAATATATCTCTTACGATCTGGCCCGTTCTCTTGACGGTTTCTCCTTCCTTGACGAGACGATCGGAACCGAAGAGCACAACACCGACTTGGCCGGCTTCCAAGTTCAAGCACATGCCCTTGACACCGGAGGCGAACCTACACGAAAATACCTCGTTAGAGACATGCTCGGAAATTTTAATACGGAGGCCGGCACGAAGCCAATTGGGAAGCCTTACTCAACCAGTTCTTCGGCCTGGACGTTGGCAAGACCGTGTACACGAGCGATACCGTCACTGTATCATCCACAAAACGTTGTCGTTAGAATATATAAAATTTTGATATATCGGCTCGGCATAAGCCTCGGTAATCCGAGAGATAGATATTTTTTTTCTACACACCCGACGGAAAGGACACGACCGGTCTCAGCCAACGAGGCAGTCTCGGAGACACCTCTTATTCTCTGCTCCAAGATGGAGGAGACTTCTGTGGGGCTGGCCTTGTCGGCGAGAGTTCGGACTTGGTTGGTGACGAGTGGGACGGCATTTCGTGTCTATTTCCCGATAACGGAGCAACGGCAACGAGGTAAAATCAGCAATTGAGTCTTTTCGACGACGACAAAGGGCACGGAGGAGATGTCCTCGAGTGATCCCATGGCAGTTGTAGCAAAATTCTCATCCCAATTGTCGCGATGGGAGATGACGTTGTTTGTCGGGAGAATGCTACCGGCGTGAGATATTTCCGGCGGAGAGGAAGAAACGTACCGCAGCAACTCTTCCGGTGGCGAGGGCACCGGCCACAGCGCGGGAGGATTGTCTCAAAACCGGCCTGAACATGGCGATGATGTCGAGGAGGATGGATTAGAGGTACAATTGATGGGATGGATAGATGGTGGGAAGGAGTGGAGTGGTTGGATGGTGGAGGGGGGGTTTTGCGGGTTGTCTGGGTTTACAAGGAAAAAATTGAGTGGGAGAAAACGGGAAAGGACAGCCAGAACACCAAGCAGGGAAAATTCGGACACCCGAAAAATCTGATGCCGACGACATCACAACACCTCCACTTTGCCAGCCCGCTACTTACTCAAGGACTTGTGTAAAATGATATTAGTTATACTAGGAGAGACACCGAGATAGATATGGGTCTATGGCATTCTAATTCCGGGACTATCTTACAAGTCATCCGTCTTTCGGGTATCTGATAAAGTATAGAGGAACAGGAAAGAAGAAAAAAATAGACACAGACGGACCCCGGCTCGAGCTCTCCGTCTCTTCTGGGCCCGGGACAATAGTAGTATTATATATCTCGTCTTTTATCGAGAAAGGGTAGAAAGAAGTTGCGGTAATGCATGAGGAACATGTTGCAGCAAATCGCTAAGAGACAATTTTGGCCAGTCGTGACAGTTTGAAAAAAAAAAAAAAAAAAAAAGATATCGTATGAACAGGCCAGGACGACGCTTTTTATATAGCCTTACCTTTTGAGTGTTCAATAACAGATTTTTAAGAGGGTTCGTCGGTTAGAGAAAGGGTTGCCACGCTGGAAGCATGTACGCATGCATGCATATGAACGAACCCTTGGGAATATGATGGGAGGGGCGGGGAGGGCAAGAGGTTGAGAAAGTATAAGGAAAGAGCGAAGACCGTTCGATCCCTCCATTTACAGACATCTACGTAGTACGTTAGCAGGCGTCTCGTAGTAGGTTGTATACGAGTGACAAACCCCAAGTAATCCTATATTCGCATGTTAGCAAAGAGGGAGAGATCCAGAAGTGTAACCGAAAAGGTGATGAGGGACGACTGACCTCTTTGATGCTACCGATGGCAGACATCTTCCCGACGTCACTTCGAGTTCCAACCAACTTTAATCGAACGTGCGCACCTTTCTCGATAACTTGGCCCTCGTTATCGGAGAACTGAGGTGGATTCGCCGTCGGATCGAATTTTACGTCTGCCGGTATAAGCTATAACGAAGCAAGACAAACCCCGAGTTTAATGGATGATTCTTTCTTTTCTTTACTCCCCTGTCTTCTTCCCGAAAGTTTCAGGTACTTACGTGGGTGGAGACGAAGACGGGCAGCGGGCCAACATTTGCGAAGAAACCAAGCTTGCTGACGGCGGTAACGACACCGTCGACCTGTATATCCCGATCAACCCTCACAGAGGAGATGGATGATCGTATCAGCCATCACAGGACCGTTAAACCGTCGACAATCGTCACAGCATACCGTTTCACCCTTGAAAGGCCTCCAGACCACTGCTCTGTAGGAGATTGTGAACTCGGCGAGACCACTACCAGGCAGAATCTTTCCCATCGAGATATTGTACGCGTCCAGGACGCAAATAATGTAGTAACGGCCGGTGCAAGTACCCTCGACGTCGGTTAGAAGCTTATTGATGAGGTATTCGCGCATGTGAGGACCGAAGTAGTACGGATGGAGGGTGATCGTTCGTTCGAGATCGTAGAGGAAGAACATGTTGGGCGCAATGTGTCTGTGGAAGATAAGTTGCGTCCGGCGCGAAGTTTGCAAGGGGATTTATCCTTCTTTCGTTATACTAGCTAGCGGGATTCGATATAGAAGGGAAGCTTTCGTGATGACAAAGGGCAGGACAGGACGGGACGGGATAGGACAAGGCGAAGCAAAATCAGGAAAGAACACCTTGGGATGAAATGAACGGCAGGATGATCGTATAATCGTTAGGCTTGTAGGCGCAGTGCGTGTTCAGAGACAATTCCTTGATCCGAGATCCGATGACGATGATCCGTAGGAAAGTTCTGAAGAGAGATCGGACAGGACGTCGACGAGATATGATGAGGCTCTGACAGAACCGATGGGAGCGATCAACGAATGGCAGGGAGGAAACGTCGGATAGAACGACGGCTACGCGCTTGAAAAGGAGTGATTGGAGTATCGCATACAACGGCGACCGACGACGAGGCAGGCGGACGAGATGCGACGGCCGGGATGGGATGGTGGTGATGGTGGTTGCGGACGGGGTGTCGAGATGAGGATGTGGATGAAGACGAGTGACGGGGGTTCGTTCGCAACGCTGGGTTTGGTTGGTCCGGCTTGTGACTTGTGGACCGAGTGAATTTTTTTTAAAAAAAAATTTGGCGACGCGCTTAATAGGTGCTGGGGCAGGTAAGCATGCAGGTGCCCGGGCGGGACTGGGCTGGACCGAGAACTGCGCTGCCCCACGCACAACCCAGAACGACCCCCCTGATCCATACATTATACCGTACGCGATTGTACAGTATAGTATTACCGAGTCTTGATACGGGCTTATGAGGTTGAATACGATGTTCAAGTCAATGTTACGTAACACCATAATACAGATATCTGGATCTATCAGATTACAGCATGGTTGAGCACTCGTGCACGCACGATATACTATACTATCTTATAGGGCAGTGCCTCATATGCTGTCGATATACCGTTCGTATCGTCGTTTCCGGTCGCTAATTCGGACAAGCCTGTAATACCCCGCAGAATCCTAACATACCAAGTCATACGGCCGCTTTTTTTTTTCCTCTTCCCCAGTCGGCTCGTTTCCACTAGTTGCTAACTGCCAGTTGGATGTCAAACTGCCCCAAATAGCCAGCCTTTCTGTCAGCCATTATATCTAGAAGCTATAAATTTCCATGTGATGGCCTGCCGAAGCCGATGCTGTCTGCAGTATGTACGTAAGTGCGTATGTACATATGTATGTATCGTACTGTCGTCATGCGCATGGCCATCTTCATGTCAGATATACTTGGGCATCGACTGTAGCTTCATCGAACGAATAACGGCCCAGCCCCGGACCGTGGACGTACATGCTATACAAGCATCAAGTACTTGACTCCCCAATACTATATGCCGGTACGAGGGTATTGCACTAGAACAGGCTGACGTGCTGTTGAGGATTTGCTGTGAGTGACCAGTGAGCGAGAGAGGGAATCAAATCATGAGAAGGTGAGAGAGGTGTCGTTAAATTGGCCCCAACTGGTAGTTAGCTGCCAGAACTTCAATTCCCTACCACAACCACCATAATCACCTGCAGTCCTGCCCCCCATCAGAAAAATTCCTGCATGCCGTTGCCCTGGATCAGTCCATTCTCCCTCCTCATGATCTCCGGCTTCGTTCTGTAGTCTCGTATTCTTTCCATTCCAAAGTCTTCGATCTTTCTCCTGTCCCTTATTACCGACTTCCCGTAGCTCCGGTTCTTTAAGCGGTTTCGCATTACTTTAATCGAATACTCAAGATGCCCAGTCTTGACCTCGAGAAACAGCTCACCTTCGTACGTTAAACTTCCTTATGCAAAAAATAAGAGACGGGAAAAACTCGAGATCGCGCGACTTCTGAAAAAGTGACCTTACGAGCTAACATTCTGTCGCAGTACGGTGCCTACCACCATGATAAGGTACTATCGATAAACCAAACTCTCCGACTTCGCGGCAGCATGATAACCAACCTCGTCGTCAAAATAGGTCAACAAGAGGATTCATATGGTATTCGTACCGATATTACTCATGACCGGTTTCCTGTTCGTATGTTTCCCCCAGAGAACCCTTAACAAAATCGTGTTAAAAACGTCTCATGCTAACCCGAGGTTAACAGGGCACGAACACGGGATCGCTGGTAGACATCCCTTACCTCCCACTCAACCTGGGCACGATCGCCTGCTTCCTTTATACCATCCTGTACATCCTCATGGAACCGGTAGCCGGTGCACTGATCGCTCCGCTTCTGTTCACCGGAACAGCGTACATGAACCACCTTCACGAGGTCTACGGGATGGATGCGAACAAGGTTGCTATCCTCGTGCACATTTCGTCTTGGATCTTCCAGTTTATCGGGCACGGAGCCTTTGAACATCGCAGTCCTGGTGGGTATTCCCTGGGTGTGGGGGTTGGAGGCTTGTCCGAGAGGGTCAGTTTCATGCGTATTGAGCGACGATAGCTAACATTGGTGGTAGCTCTCTTGGATAACATCTTCCAAGCTTTCTTCCTTGCTCCGTTTTTCGTATGGTTCGAGGTGGGTGTCCGGATTAAAAGCCGCCTTTGAAAGTGAAATAGCTGGATCTAACTAACTTGTGCACCGTAGCTCCTCTTCTCGCTAGGCTACCGTCCCGAGCTCAGGAGCAGAATTGAGACCGCTGTCGTCAAAGAAATCGCCAAGTTCAGAGCCTCCAAGGAGAAGAAGGCTGCTAACGGAAGCGCTACTAACGGCAAGGCGAGATAAGTCTTCTACCCATACACTCGCTTCAGCTATTTCTCTAGCCGTGCTTCAATGTAGGCTATTGAGAAAAAAAGTTCGAATTTGAATTCGAACAATGGCCTTCCCCGTAGCTCAAAGATCTCGTCACATATAAACCCGCAAATATTGGACCCTCCGGGACTTTCATTACTTTGACAATTCGGATCCTTTAAGCGCTTCAAGAACAGTTAATTTGTTTCTTCCCTTTTGTTTCCTTTGTACATCTGAGCTGAAGAACGGTGCTCCTTTGTTCTTTACCTCTACTTTTATTATCTCCTTTTCCATATACCCAAAAGCGGCATTCCTTGTATAGTCTAGTCCTCTTTATATTAATTATCATGTTTCCTTTGGCTTTTCTTTTAGCAGAGCAGCCGATGGCTGCACTTTTAACCGACATGTTCTTTATAGTAAGACTTGCACAATGCACATTTGTAGCCTTAGTAATCATACAATTCTTCTTTGGTATCGACATCTCTACGCCATATAGAACCTGGGCCTTGTTGGGCGTTTGACCTGGGTGTTTTCAATACAATTCAATGCATCTCCGTGTCCGCAGCCCCATCTCAACTTCAGGCCTCCTATAGCTTAGAGCTCCGGTTCGTATCAACCGATAACGTTAACCCCGTTCAATCGTAGGGTTTTATTTACCCTGGTTCGGATCCGGCTTCTGGAGCTGGTCAGGCCCGAACGACATTGGCAGCAGCTATATAATCCCAATCGTCAGCAGTAAGCTCAGCAGTAAGCTCAGCAGTAAGCTCAGCAGTAAGCTCAGCAGTACATCCCAGGGAGGGAAGACCAACCTGCTCCAACGTCATAACCGCATATTCTCCCTTGGAATCCCACATAAAAATGGGAATCTTCAAATCACAGAACTCTCGAATACTAAAAAAAACCATAAACCCAATCAGCAAACCCCATCACCATCACCAGAGCCATCCGGAACCTCCAGACGGAAAGTGAAATAACTTACAACTGCCTGCACATCCCACAAGGTGAAGCCGGTGGACTTATATCCGTACTCACACCGACGGCCCTAAACCCACCACTCTCCCTCTTTCCCTCCACAACCGCCTTTCCAAAAGCAGTTCGTTCGGCACAGATAGTTACTGGATAACTAGCATTTTCGATATTGGCGCCAAGGACGTAACTCCCATCCGCGCAGAGAAGAGCACAACCGACGCGGAAGTTGGAGTACGGACAGTAAGCGAGAGATTTGGCGGAAATAGCGTGTTCACCGAGAGTCTTCACTTCGGTGGACGTGAGTCCGTGGGTGGTGGTGGTATTTTCCGACATTTTCTTTTTTTAGGGAGTGGATTGCAAGCCTTTATCTATCTTTTCACTTTCCTCTATAATTTTGGTATTTTATTGGGGGGTGGGAGATAGAAACGACTGCAACCGGGGAAGGAAAAAAGGAGAAGAAAAAAGAGAAAGAAAGAGAGGCATGGCTGAAGTTAATATACTCCCTCCTCCTCTTCGTACTCTTCCCGCCATGCGACGTAATATACGTCAGATGTTACGCATGGGAACGATAAATGGTTCGCGTGGCTGCATTCCATTGCTTTACAGCTGCTGGATTGAGCGGAAAGTTAGTTGGATGTCTCGAATCCGTCGTTGGCGGTTTCGGCCGGATATCGATAGATAAACGGGCGAGCCCGATCCCACTAGCTTACTTGTAAGTACTGATTCCTTAGCTTGGATACCCCGGATATTCCTGACTAATCGACCGATAGGTTCGCATCTAATCCAATGGGAGGGGACTGTAAGAGGTTATTCTACCACACGACCATGCGTTGAGGAGTGTGTTGCCGGGAGGTCAGAACGAGTCCGAGCTCGAGCAAGGCTGCCTCAGCTCCCACCAAACCCAACTCCAACTCCTCAAACGACCGCTTGTTAGTGTGAGGACTGCCATCTGGGGTGTCGCAACAAGCCTCAAGAAATCATGCCTGAATATGCCGTCCTCAGCAAAGGCAGATCCTGCTGCTGAACACTCTAAAATCCTTGGACTTCTTCCTCCCTTCTCTCCCTGAGCTTCCCTCTCCTCCCCATTGTTATCAGCATCAGCATCAGCACCAGCGTCTTTGTCGCCGTCATCTGTCGTTACCGTTTTGTATCGCCAGCGTCGTGAATTTTCTTTCCAATTTTCTTTTTCATTTTACCTCTGTTCGTACGTGAGGTACTGTGATACCTATTCAACATTACCCGGCATGAACGGTGACGATATTCCCGTCGACTCCCTGGCTCCAAAACCCGCCAATGCCTCACTTTCAAGCTACAAAAATGGGATATTCGTCAAGAATCAATGGATGTGTAAGTCTTTTATCCCGTGTCTACAGCCTTCCGTAATACACCTTTGGTCATGTCGTGCAGTCGGTCTGTCCTACATTTTAACGTCACGTTATACATTTCGATGACAATGTAACGCGCGCGGCTAACAAGAGGGCATGACAGGTAATTGTACACCCAGGTATGAAACGGGAACTGTCGCATCTCGCGAAATTACTCGAAAATACTAAGCCTTTTCTCGCGGGGTTGTTGTAGACTCCCCGGCGTTCTTAACAAAGTGAGGAAAATGGGCAAGAATGAGGGTCGTCAATGTGAGTGCCTCCCTTGGGTCCCTACGTTGACTCGAACTTGCGTCGCCACCTGAGCAAGTGCAGAGCAATCAACAGGGTATACGTTCGATTATACCCGAGTCCCCATCTTTACCATCCATAATACCAAGAGAGAAAAAAGTTGAATCTTTGCTAATATTGGAATGTTTTTCGGGTCCCGTGCGCAGTTTGGACTTGTAGCAAAAAATGTAGGTTTTGCTCATACATGACCGCATCCTGCCGTGCGGACGAGCCGTCTTGTGCGGCCGACCCATTTTCCGCCTCGTTGTATCAACCCTGGTTTCCGTATGGCCCTATGGACAAGGCTGACACCTCTGACCTCCTTCCAACACTTCCTTCTCCTCACTCGAGGACTTGGAAGTGTAGAGGGAAAAGGTCAATAAAATCTAACAGCTGGCCCCCGATCCGGATGTAGTTTTTTTATATGGATTGAAGAAGCAAGGGATCGCGAACGCAAAGCAGTACTGGTCAACGGACAAATGCCTCCCAACAAACAGACGCCATCTCGTACTTTTAAACAAACAAAGATTTCAGACAGCTTCGCTCGGGGCAAGGCTGGCGAAGGGCCTTCGACCAAAAAGTCATCGTCGTCGATAGCAGCAAAAGGAAAGGCACCTGTTATATTCAAAGAACAGGATGCGGAAGGATTGAACGGCGGGGCGGAGGATGATGCTATATCCATACCATCTGATATTGGCAACGACGCAGGAGACGATTCTCCTAATCGTTTCGATACCGATAGCGACGGGGATACACACTTCGAAGATGCATTAGGAGAACTAAACCAAGATGATAACTTCAGCGTCCCCGCCAACGGGGCCCCAAGCCCGCCGCTTAATCCCCAATCCCTCCCGGACGCGGACGAACCCTCGGAAGGCCCTCGCAAAATCGCTAGAACGAAGAGCAATACTTCACCTAGCAAGCATTTGCTCGATTCGCCATCTGCTACCACGGGCGCTTCGAATATCCCTCCGTCTACGGAATCAACGGTGGCCGACACCCCACCTATCGCTTACCAATATCCGGATACCAGATCCATGTCTTCGTCTGCCAAAGAGAGATATGCGAGACAATGGGTGTTCGATAGCGTTGATCCGGTTCACTTCCCGGACCTTGAACATCTCATTCAAGCGGACATGGCCAGGGGACCCGTGCATCTGCCTCCTGTTCCTGAGCCGAGTGGTATTGGCTCTTCGGTTTCGAGTTCTAGACTTCCGGCCTCGGATCCTGATAATCCGTTGGGACCGCGTTCCGGAGTATCGAGGAATGGCTCACATACCGGGGGGTTATTGTCAAATGCATCCTATACCACGGCACCATCCAATGGCGCTCTTCCACTCGAAGGAAAGGCCGTTCCAACCGGTCTTTTGGCCCCATCGACACCGCGAAGGTATACGGGGATACCGGGATCGCCAAGTAGCAGTATAGCTAACCTCCCGGTGGATATCACGGATGAAATATTTGAAGTATTGAAGCGTGCCGGTGGGCCATTGCATCCCGATTTTGCTCAAGATATTAGAGAGATATTGAAGAAGTCGTACGGGAAGCAGAGAGGATATTATATAGGGTAAGTACCTAATTCTATAAATTTTTTTATTTTTTTTTTTAAAAAAAAAACTTTTTCTTTGCTTTAGGGATACAATATTAACAAAGCTTTTTTAGGCGCGAGATGGCTCGTAGGGAACGCGATGAACTAAGTCTTCAGCTTGAACGATGGCAGCAGGGTCACAGCGAAAACACCAATAGAGGACCACTGATGCCACCGCCCATGACACCAGGACAATCTTTTATCCCAGCAACTCAGTCCTTTGTCTCGCCATCGCAGTCTTTCGTTCCACCGCCATCACTGCCCTTCGTCCCGTCCACCCCGACCCCCCTCAGAAACGGATCGCAATCTTTTAATACCAAAGAAGCCGAAAAGCTTCGAGCCCAAAATGCGGGACTGAGGAAAACCATCGACACGCTTAGACAGGATGTGAAGAATGCGAAGCAACTTGCGAGTTTACACGAAGAGTCTTTGGCGGAGTGTGGTCATGAGAATAATCAGTTGCACAACCAGGTTACGATGCTTACCAAGGAGATTATGGGGTTGAAGGATCAGATTAAGAAGAGTTCTGGGAAGAATGGCGAGGGTTCCGAGAAGTCAAAGTAGGAAGGTTGGGTGGGTTCAGGGAGGTGGAAGTAAGGTAAGGTATTTTGTGCGGTTCCTTTCTTTGGGAGCCATGGATGGGATCTTTCATCTCTAATGTTTTCATGAGGCTATGGCTGTTTGTAATAGTATTTTGCATGCATGTGTAACTATACGTTTAGATGTAGATGTACCGGCTGCACTTGTAGCGTTGATGATTTGTACTTGTTTTGCTTATTTGCTTGACGGTAGCCTGCATGTACTGTTTATAAACTCTACACCATTGAGATTCAGCGTTGTTATCTATCGTCGATTCCTATTCGCTATCTTTGTCCATTATAAGCTAGTGCATATATACTCAATTACCAAGTGGTCAAGTAAAGGTTCATCAAAGCCCCACATCTCCACCTTCCCCTCCTTCGATAAAACCTTCAAGCGATTCCCAATATACTCTTCCTTGAACCTCTCATCCCTCAACACTTCCGTCTACACTCGGGTGATACCTCTCCATCATAACTCCTGAGTCTAGCCCTCAGCGCAGCCTGACACTCGGTTCTTACAGATGTGGTCTCGTAATCATAAATCCTTTGCATGGATCCCTCTTTTATTACTTTCCATGATGCACCTCACGAAACCCGGTGGTATTTCGCAACAACTTTCGCGTCTGAGGTTGAGGTCAGTGAGGTTGGTGAGGGGGAGGCGGATGCCGTATGCGAAGAAGGGGTTTGAGGAGGAGTAGGATTTCAGGGAGAGGAGGGGGGAGGTTTGGATTGTGGAGTCGAGGGAAGCGGAGGTGGGGGTGTTGGGGTGGTCTCTTCTCTGTTGTCTTTTTATTTTCACATGTTTGTATCACAGCCGATGAAGGCGAAAAGATCTTGTATCTTAAAATCTTGGAGTTTTGATAGAGAGAAAGGGGGTATGGGGGTACCTCTGAGATCCGGATAAACATATCTCGGCCTCGACTTCCCGGCTTCGATCAACCCCACTAACATCTCCACCGACTCCTTCTCAAACGAAATACTCGATCCGTGTAACGTGATACTCTTTGTATGCCTCCATCCAAACCTCCCCGCTTCATCCTCCGGATCCCCCTTGACCGCCTCAGCAAGCCTCCCCCGCTCCCCCTTCCTCGAAAGATATCTCTCCGTTTCCTCTTACTCCCAAAGATATCCCTCGCTTCCTCTTCCCCTTCTTTTAAATCTTGTGGGTAGGGATTTCCCTGACTATCATTACTTGAATCGGAAACACCGCAGTCGGCGCAGTCACGGCAGCCTCCGTGGGTGAAGCCGATAGAGGTCCACAACGTTTCTTTTAGGAGGATAGAGGTGTTTGGAGAGGGTGAGGAGGCGGAGGGTGGTGCGGAAGTTTAGGTATTGGAAGATCGAGAGGAGGAGCTCGGGGGAGAGGGATGGGGTCGCGAGACTCCTCGGCTCTTGTGTCTAGACTATAGGCGTAGCAGGTATGTTCATGTTTTTGTGTTGACTTTGTGGTATTATAGATTGACCAGCCATGACCACCCTTTCATGGTAAACTCTGGGGGTTGATATGGAATCTTTATATGGTGCAAATGATCCATGAGTTCTCGGCTGTCGTCCTTTTGAGCGCAGGCATGTCGAAATTAAAACCGGATGCGCATGCCTTGATCTCATTGGAGTTGTGAATCATTCGTACGCATGTTCGAACAGTGATAATTGTTACCAGGACCAATTGCGAGCAGGGCACCGTTTTGGACCCTCCTTTCCTTGGTAGCGAGATAGTACCTGTCTCGTGTCTAGAGGTAAAAAGAGATGGAAGAAAGAAAAGGCATTAAACTCCATAATGATATCCACGCCGAAGAAGATGCTCGGAATGTCAACTGAGGTAAGGATAATCTATACATGAAATGATGGTTCAATCGAATACGCCGCTGTAGGAAAGAAAAGAAAACGGTACATGTGAAGTCTATACCTTCTATCGCACACAAAGCTTTTGTCCCTTCTTCGTAGAGAAGGTCATAAGAAAGAATAAACACCGGGTATCTCCTATACACCATTACCTCTCCCTCGTAATATTAACCCTCAAAACCTCGCCTTCAAAGTCTCGTACACCAAGAATATAACCGCACTAGCCGGCGCCGCCCTCAAAACCGTAATCCCACATCCCCTGTACAACCCCCCCACTCCGCTTCCTCTGTAAATATCCTTCCCCGTATCCCAAAACCCCATCTGTCTGCTCCCCACCCCTCCGACGGCCGCGGTCTGCATCCGACTCTTAATCGTATCCGCGGGAAACAAAACTCCATTGTAACATACCCCCGCACAAGCGCCGGCTATCATCATTTCTCCTGCCGTGTTTTCTTCCTTTGGGATTCCCGTGGATGAAAGGTGGAGGTTTCGGAATGCGAGGGAGACGTATTCGTACGCGCCGAACCAGACGGCCGAGCCGCCGGTTTCTCTTAGAAAAGTGCCGGTTTGGCCGTGCCACATGCCGAGGATGCCGTGGGCTTTTATGACTTCGGTTATCAGGGTTATCGGACCCGCGTAACGGGGTTTTGGGAGGGCGGTAGCAGGGATTGTTGCAGTGGTGTAAGAGCGGTTTTGGGTGGGAGCGGTAGCAGCTGATGTAGATTTTGGTGACATGCTGGCGTTGCTGGATTCCGGCGGTGGGTGGACGGCTTGCACCTGCATTTTGCATTTTATGAGTTCTATGGGGGTTAGGATTAAACTACAGGATGCACCGGCTATGGCGCCGCAGGTGACCAATGCCGGCATTGGGAGTTTTTGCTCGGAGTCGTAGGAAGGGTAGAAGGATTTGCGGAGGACGTTCTGGGAGATCGTGTACTAGAATCGCAACATCGTCAGTCTCACTTATCATCGAAGGGATAGATCGTACGGAACGTACGCTGAAGAATAACCCAGCATTCTCAGCTGCAGCCCCCACCAGCGGCGGCGCAATACCACGGTACAACCCGGTTATCCCATCGCTCTTCAAACCCTGTGCGAAACAATCGAGAGGTCCCTTGAAGTGGTTTTGGGTCTGCAATCGGACTTTGACTGTGTCGAAAGGGTATTCGATAAATTTGCCTACCATGCCGGCCAACTATGAAAATAGGACAATTAGTAAGTCAAAAGTAACAGGAAGCATTTGGGATAGTTACGTACGGAGCCGTAGGTAATATCCTTTATAGCCGTGACCGCATGGCCGTCCTTGGCGGCAACGGTCGTGGTTTCGAGTATTTCGCCCATTGTTTGAGAACAATCAAATATATATCGAACGTTTGGAAACTAGTTCGAAAAAATGGGACAATTGATGGGACGGGTAGATTAGATCCGCAGATAAATATTTCCTTAGCAGAAAGCGAAAGAAAAAAAAAGTCTAGCTAAAAACCGCCAACCCTCCACCAGGACTGATATTGATTATGATATCAGCACGGTCAAGGGGTGATCGGCCTTTGCCGTCCTTTCCCCTTTCTTTTTTGCGTTTCAGTGTATGTCGTCTTCAGCTTCCCGATGTGAACATTGTACTTCCTCGGAAGTTTTTATTTGTGGGGGCGGATGAAAAAAGAGTTTTTTTTTTTTTTTTCTTGTTCGGAGGAAAGGCGGCTCGGGTACGTATACCTGGTAAATTGAAGATGAAGATATAATAGTGGGTTTGTAAAGCAATTAGCTAAGCTACGATCTCTGGAACTTCAACCCCACGTACTGTACGGAAGTATGGACGTAATAGATGACGGCGATGGTGGTGGAGGATTTGGACATCGGCAGGAGGACGTGCATTTTTATATCAAAGCTGCAGAGCTCCAAGCAAAGCCATATCGCTTCACATGTTCTTCCTAATAAAGTACAAATTATCCGGTGGTCGCATCACAAAAAGCTTAATACTCGAGTCATTTCAGACGAAATTTTCCTGAAACTAGGGGGGGGCAATAGAAAAGAAAGAACCTACAGGACAAAAAATTATAGCAAGAAGCTTGGGAACTGGTTTATATGCCTCATATACACACACCGTCGCACAAAAAACGCCTCGATTTATGCGCCAGGTTTACATGTGGATCCGAAGCGAAGTCGGTCCCTGGATAAGAAAAGAAAAAAGTCCCTCAGGTTGCAGAACGGAGTTCTAGAATTACGGGGTTGCATTATCCGATCCTTGGATTGTGTTGAGGTGAGGTTGAAGAAATCTAATCTGATCATCTAATCTTCCAAAGCCGCCAAGACTTTTGTAAACTTATTTTTTTTGTTTGCGCTTTGTCGCAGGACCATAGCTCGTCTACCGCACATTCATCTACAATGTCCACCGAAATAATAGACCCCACAACCGACAGCGTCCCCGCTCAGGGAATTCGCAAGAATGGTATACTCCTTTCTTACCTACCTACCAATAGAAACCCCAAAACTGACTATAACCCAGGCAAACAATGGAAACTCCCCAAAGCCCCCTTCAAACCCGGGACTGCTTCCTCCTCCTCCTCTTCCAAACAATCGAAAACCTACCTAGCCCGCCAAGCCGACCGTCTTCAATCCTCGATCGTCAAAGCTAAGGAAAAAGAACTAAAGGCCGAGAAGGAAGCTATCCGCCAACAACGAATAAAGAGTATCAAAGACAAACGAGCCGCGAAGGAAGAGAAGGAACGATACGAACAGTTGGCGGCGAAGATGCATGCCAAGCGTGTGGAGAGGTTGAAGAGGAGGGAGAAGAGGAACAAGTTGTTGAAAGAGAGGTAGACGGGCAAATAGGCATCGTGAGAGGGGGATGGTTCGAGGAGATTGTATGATAGAGGTACTGAGGGGGTGGCGTTCCAGGGTCCGATTTATATATTTCGACATGTACGATATTTCACAAAAGCGGTGTCTTTTACTATCAAAGATTGCAAAATGAATCAATCATATAATACATCAACGAATTAAAGGCTCAGATCGTACCAAAAACGAGATGACGGAAAGACAAAACCTTGGTCGATAACATGCAAAAAAAAAAAAAGCTCCCATAATACATCATACCCAAATCATATGCCTACCCTTTGCCAAATATCAGATATCAAGAACGACAGCCCTCTCTCTCCATCCCCTCTTCTCCAGCTTATCCGTCACCTCCTTCTCTAACGGGATAGGCTCGTCGTTGTGCTTCAAATACTCCTTATTAAATGCCTTGAGCAGCCATGTTGCTAGCTTGTCGTATACAATCTTATTCGCATTATCTATACCAAGCCGTCAGTATGATTTATAACAATAGAAAAAAAAAAAAAAAGGGAGTACTCACGGAAATAAATCGAATGATCCGAATCAGGGAACACGTGCACATCGTAATTTTCAATACCCGCAAGATCCAACTTGTCCAACAACGTCAACGAGTTCTGGAAATGCACATTATCGTCTGCCACCCCATGCATCACGAGGAACCTCACACTCTTGCCCAAAGAGTCGACGTTGTTGATCGCACTGCTTTCGTAGCCCTTGGCATTATGTTGCGGGGTGTGCATGTATCTTTCGGTATAGATCGAGTCATAAAAGCTCCAATCCGTGACCGGTGCAACCGCCATACCGTACTGGAAGGTCTTGCCACCATCTTGCTCAAGAGTCTTGAGCGTCATGAAGCCACCGTAACTCCACCCCCAGATCGCAAAACGGGTTTCATCGGTATACTTCTTCTTTGCCCAAATTTTTGCAGTTTCGATCTGATCGTGTGATTCCCATTTCCCGAGGTCTCCGCGGACGATGACCCGAGCCTTCCGTCCGATATACCCGGTACCGCGGCCGTCGACCGTGACGACGATGTAGTTCAGCGTAGCGGCGATATATGATTGAAAGTCAACTCTATATTCTTTGCTGACTTGCTGGCTGCCCGGACCACCGTAAACCTGGAAGAGGACGGGGTATTTGAGCTTCGGGTTGAAATGCGGTGGGCGACGTTCCACGACATTCAGCTCAAACCCATCGATGTTGACGGTAGAGTAATGTTTCGTGGGTAGCTCGTATTGGGAAACGAGATCCTTGAGGTTATCGTTGGTTTGGATGATTTCCTCGTATGTGGATTTAGGGTCCGTTTCGATAACTTTTTGCCATGGGATTCCGGGGCCGTTGTAGGAGAGCAAGGCGTAGCGGGCCTTGCTGCTGAACGAGGCGGCATAAAAGCCATCACCCGATGTGTTGGTCAGCGGGGTGAGCTCGGAGCCATCAAGCTTGACGCTGTAGATGTGTCGTTCGATCGAAGACTTCTGAGAGGAAACGAAGTAGACCTTCTGATTCTCCAAGCTGATAGCCGATGGCGCATCGATAACTTCCCAGTTACCCTTGGTAAGAAGGATCGGCTCGGTTTGATCGAGCGGTGTAAAGTAGGCCAAATGATCATAACCCTCGTGCACAACAGTGTCAATGTATCCATCGTTGGCTCTGCCAAACTCCGGTTCAGCTGGGATAAAGGTTGTGTGCTGAGAGACTTCGAACCAACCGCCGTCGATGGCGTTGACGTCCACCTCGCGCACAATCCTGCCCTTACGAGTTCCTACGTCGATGAGAACCATCTTGAGGATATCGCTCTCGCGATTCGTTTCTCTGACGAGAACGTTGTTATTTCCGGCCCAAGTGACTTCGGTGATCAGCCTTTCGAGGTCGCTAAAGTCATTCTCAATGGCGACCGTGAAGGTTTCATCCTTTTCGAGGTCGTAAAAGAGAATATCAACGGTTGGGTTGGGAGCTCCGGCCTTGGGATATTTGATTCTTCGTTCTTCGGGATATTTTTCCAGTCCAGCTTTTGGGGTGTCTCCGGAAGGTCGAGAGACAAAGTATTGAACCGGATACTCCGGGACCTGGGTCTCGTTCGTTCGTAAGAAAGCAATGAACTTTGAGTCAAGGCTCCACCAGGTTGCAGTGTTGCCGCCGAAGACTTCTTCTTCATAAACCCAGTCCGGGACCCCGTAGAAGTATTCCGTACCGCCGTCCTTGGTTATCTGGACGACTTGATCGCCAGGCAGTTTTCGCAAGTATAGGTTGTTATTCATAACGAACACTACCCCGCCGCTGGAAGGTGCCCAAACGGCTAATTGGATCACCGCCTCCGAATCCTTGGGGTATAGTGGAATGGTCGTCTTGGTTTCAACATCGTAGATATAGTATGTCGCATAAAACGAATGTCTAAAGTTCGAAGTGTAATCCGCAGCAGCCAAAACCAGTTTCAAATCCGGGCTCGGCCACACCTTTGAAGCATATTTTGTGGCACCGCCGAAGCTGCTAGGGAGCGGCAGAGCGTCGTTCTCCATCAGAACTTTCCTATAGGCCTTATCTTTGACATCCTTGACGACCAGGAATCCATCATCACCCCTCTCTTCGAGCATCAACCCGTCCTTTTCGTCATCCGGCGAAGCAATCCATTTAATACTCTGATGTCTCGCCGAAAACTGGCCAGACATAACCATATTCAACGAGACCTTCTTCCCGGCTTTGGTGGTCTTGGTTTGTTCCGGATCACCAGGTGAGCCGGTGGTTTTCCAATCGCGAATGATGTACACGGCCATGGCCAACAACCAACTCCCGACAAGCACGGCACCCAGAATCCAAATCATCCTGCGTATCCGCCCTTCCATCGGCTTGTCACGTTTTTCAAAGGCGCGTTCTGCATCATCGAGATCGTACGGGGCGAAATCCCCGTTATCCAGCTGACGGCGACGGGGTCCGGTATCATCGGACGGGTTGATTCGTTCGAGTACGAGGGAGGTTGTAGAGTCGGTATCATCGGAATCAAGGGATGGACGACCGGAGTCGGTAGAGCTACGTCCTGCGCGGAGAGGCACACGAGCCTCATCTTTGTAGGAAGAACTCATGGCTGCCGGGTGGGAGAGAGCGTTGATTCAGCAATGGCCGACTTCCTGCTCCCCTTCTTCTGCTTTGTCTCGTGTGCCCGATTACGGAGATCTGGTAACAACGGTAGTCAAGTTGGTTGTCTGAGCATGATCGAGCTCGAAGCTGAAGGAATGGAATGAAGGACACGTGGGAACGAGCGACCGAGTAAAGAAACTAAACGGCAAGCATTCGCTCGGAGAATCTCAAGACTAGCTAGGCGGCGGTTGAGGCCGTGCGTGCGGCCTGGGTGTGGAACCTGGGCGGTTATGGGAGCACGTTGGATCGTTCGGGACGAACAGCCATTGTGGGTCTCTCCAATCGTCCGCCTCATAACTTGTAGCAGACCAGCTCCGTTCGCAGGAAAGGTACATCATCGCGCAGCTGAAAAGGCGGGATTGGTCCGGTCTAAGTCACATCCCAACCATTTGGGGTGCATTTCACAGCATTTCAGCCCAGAGGATTTAGTCCTTTGTAGTCCTTTGGGGCGGTTTAGTCTCGATTCCAACCATCCTCAAAGCGTGCCGTGTCGGCGAAAAAAACACAACAGCACAACGCATACTCGATCCTATTTCATTATCTATCTACTGGTTACAAAAGGTTGATACTCCATGTTTTATATACCCCGAAATCATGATATCACCTACTTTCTTTCTTTCTTTCTTTTTTCAGTATACAGTCTTCCTTAATGCGACGGTGATGCATCATACTATGTGATAGGGATAAATTCTCGGACGAGTAACCCGTTTACGCCTGCCTCTGCTCGAGTCTGCGAAACACCACGGTTAACTTCTCGCTGTGATATCTCCATGCATCCGCTACCCGTCTTCGACCCTGATGCTCATGTCATCCCAGCCTCGGGCCAGAACAGCCCTTTGCCCCCTCTCGGATTCACAACCGCCCGTTCGCCATTCTCCGTTGAGGTAGCATTGCATGCCAACACAAACGTGCAGCTTCCCGTGGTGAATGCGAGGTACGCAGAAAACCCAACCTCTGTGTAACAATTCCAATATCCACCACTGCACCGCTGGTTCGTCCGATAGCCAATGATCCTTCTAAGAATCATTCCGTGCTGTTGTGCTCCCACCATTTTAACAAGTAATCCGAAAGTCCCTCTTAAGACATCTCCAAACCATCAAGGGGTTTCGTTTAAGCGTAGGATTTATGCCAAAAACGAGCGGGCATATATGCATACCAGACATTTCCATGTCCGATACCCTTGCGACGAAAGATATAAATATCATCCAATCCCTGGAAGGTTCTCCCCAATCCCACGGCTAGTCTCGAGATGCATCGACGATCTCCCTCGTCCTCGTTAAATATAATTGGATAGAACACCACAATCCAAGGTAGCTCGGATTCTTCTCCGAGGTAACTGTAGGGTACCACCTAGGATATACTCCTAACCGGTACTAGTCTCCCAGGCCAGTCTCCCGATCTCCTAAGTTTCTACGAAACAGAGTTTGACACGATCGATCTGGCGTGGATGTATCCTATCTGCACCGCCCTCTTCTCGCCTGCCTATAACCCTTGTAAGAAAAGGACACCAGCGGAAATCACACGTTATCAGCGCTGATCATCTTGGATTCAATAAGGAAAAAAGCCGGGCAAGGGTACCCGACTACTCGATCGTGCTACGGTCTGGTTAGAATCGTGCGACGATACCATGAAGTACCCTCCCCCGGTGCGCTTGCGGGCCTGGGTATACCGCATTCGCTCGTACAATTTGTATCTCCCCAGCTCGTACGCCATGGGGCCATGTTGATCGAAAAAGCCCGTGAGCTCGGTTCCGTCCATCGGATTTTATGACCTCTTTGTATCATAGCTATCACGTTCTTTTTAAATAAATTCCGAGGGTTGTTTGCTGCTTTAAATTTTTATGTCAAATTCTCCACCCGCGAGACCAAACATAATTCAAATCCGTCTATTATCACACATCTTCTAGACCTTACCTTGCCTTCTAATTTTGATTATTAACGCTTGCCCCACATATCGCACACCCAGTGCGGGAATTCGCATAATTCGGTTCGTTCCGTCTTCCTGGTAACCACCGTTATCTGTCCATCTCTAACCGGGTCAATATATTTTTCTCCCTCCACCTACCCTATCCATCGGGATCGCGTCCCCGAATCATCATCCCTACCACGAATTGAATGTCCCATCTGTAGGACTCCTTCCCACCCCCAACTCACACTCATTTAAAATGGCCTTCCCCATGAGATCCAAAAACCCCACGTTCAAGTCTTTAAACCACAAATCAAGTATTGCTGGGCTCAAGATGTTTAAACTCAATATCTTAAGAAAGGACCGGGTGGAGGAGGACTACGAACCGGAGGACTCGATGGCGCCGCTTCCTTATTCGCAAGGTTATAACGATAACAACTCGGATTCTGGTGAATATGTTTCGATATGGAACGACTCGCCTGTCGTGAAGCCTCTAAAGAGCCAGCTCATCCCACGGGAAGCACGCGTAACAAATACGAGAATACCGAACTTGAAAGTTTTGGCGCAACCTCCAAGATCTGCGACGAGGGAGTCAACGGCGTCTAGTACTAAATCGATACATGAGGTACTTGATCATGAAGAACAAGAGAAGGAGAATATAACCGTCGAAGAGAAGCCTACAAAGAGTGATGTATCAATCACAAGAACAATGGAAATCGGTCACAGGAGGTTATTGGAAGAGATGGCGAATTATTGTTCAAGAGAGCCAAGCGATAGGAAAGAGTGGGGGTATTGGTTTGAAGCTTATACAAAAGTGAGTTGAAATTCCTTCCAAAATAAGATACTTCCTTAAAAGGGAAGGGTATGGAAGTTATACATATACGAATATGGATTGGATGCTTACCTAGGCGGCGTTTCTTCAGGGGCATTACAATATGTCACATCCACCTCAGACACCGCCACGAAAGCCTTCGTTATCTTGGATTCCCACACCATTTCCAGCGGACGAGCCTGAAAGATTAAGGGTACGTCTTCGTCAATCTCCGACTTTTGGGCAACAAACGACTAATATACGTAGTCACTAAACCGCCATGACTTTTCCCGGGTCGGCCATATAGAAGCCGACTTGCGAACGGTCCTTAGAGCCGCAGCTACAGCACTAAAGGCGGAATATGCATCTATAAGTTTCGTTGACTATGAATCAGAGACATTTATATTAAATCATCCTATCAGAATGTCAGTCTGCATTAATCAAAATATTTTCAACGAGATACCAGGATACTAACTATTCTCAAGCGGTATGGAATCTAAAACAAAGAGAGCCTGGTCTTTGGGGGCTCATGTTATGTTAGGAAACGATACAATGGTTATCTTGGATACAGGGAAGGTATGCGTTCACGAATTCACCTGAAGCAAATGACAGATATGTTGAAGAAAATATTCTAACTGTTCCCAAGGATTGGAGATTCAAAGGAAACCCAACTCTTCATGGTGGCGATGATAGAATTAATTTCTATGCAGGCAGTCCATTAATATCATCCGATGGTATGCATATTCCTCCAATCGAAACGGCAACCACCATAGTACTGGTCTAATACCCGGTCGTAGGATATAACATCGGAGTTCTCGCAATCTCTGGCAGACACCCCCGTTCAATATTCGGCAAGAACGACCTTCGCAGCCTAAATAATTTCGCGCATGTCGTATCAACCCATTTAGAAAGACTGCTCCCAGAAAGCCGCCGAACACTCTCACTAGGAGAACACCAAATGTCCAGTATCGACACAGAGTATAGAGACAGTACCGCCAGCGCTCCAGCAAAAATGGAAGAACGAAACCAGAACGAACGAAGAGTAAAAAGCGCGGAGTTGAATCAAAAATACGGCGGAATCACAACCCCGAAGTCACCGGGGCCAAGTCGCAAAGTTATGGCCGCAAGATTGGAGGCGGAGAAGACATTGACCAAAGCGGGTCGGGGTGCTCGGCAATATAATTACCATCAGGCTGGATTACCGGTGCTTCCGTCTTTACCTATACCACCTGCTACAATTGACATTCTACCTCCCCGGCCGCCTCCAACGCCACCACCTTCGGCTACCACGCCCACTCATAAGCAAAAACGATTCAGAGTAAGCCATATTTACATCCTCAATGATATTTCAATATATAACTAACAAACCTCCAGACGGGCACCCAACCCCCAACGCCGCCAATCTCGCCCTCCAGCACCCCGGGTTCTCCGAATTCCCCTCCCACCTCCCCACTCCCTCTAAACCTCCCCCTCTCAACTTTCCAACCCCCACAAAACCTCCCCGAAGCCCGTAACCTCCTCTCCGACATAGCTCAAGCAATAGATTTCGACTATCTTTACATAATCCGACTGGACCCCACTTCCTCAACTCTCACCCACCCCGACCTCCTTTCCCCGTCTAGCTTCCAAGTCGTCGTGGTCCGTTCCTACCGCCGCAACCCCAGCCCTCCAGGAAGTGCAAATCAAGCGTTGAACACAGAGTTACATTTAAAAGCTTTAGGCGACAAGTGTGGTCTAACTGCCGTAAATAGTAGAGAATCCGGAAGAGTTGATGATGATGCTTATCAAGTTAGTGTCTTGTTACCCGTGCAGAGGGATTATGTAGATGAAAAGGGGAATATAGTTTCCGGACCTGTTTGTGGAGATGGTGCGTGGGGTGGGGATAGTAGTGAAGCTGGGGCGAGGGTGTGTAGAGGTCATATACTAGGGGCTTTTAAGCGGAGGAACACGGGGAACTACGAAGAAGCGATTGAGAAGCTGAGGGTTGTGGCGGGTCAGTTGGGAGAGTTGATGTTTGAGACGAGGGCATAGATAAACACTCCGCCTCAAGAGCAACTGGACTCGAGGCTAGGTGAATATAAGGGAAAGAGCGAAGAGATTGCTTTATGGGACAATGGTATCGGGAAGGTATGTTGGGCTTTCTGGCGTTTATATTATATTACCTGTGGTTCACTTTTTCTTGTACGCCGAATATATACAGATTTCCTTGTAATACACTTTATCGGGATGGTCTAGCACCTTTGGGACCTCTAATATACATAATTATAACCCATGCTTACCTGGGCATATATTGGTATCCGTAAGCCTATATAACAAATTTACAACAGGCTTCTTGTGTTGTATTCTCCATCTCTTATTATTAAAGTGCACCTTTCCCAATGGGGTATATCGTATTAATACCACCTCAAAAGCTTTTATTCCTTCAGGCAAGGAACCTGAAAGGATAGATGAGATGATTTGGATTTTTGTCGAAACATCCCTTCTACGCAGATCTCGAGAGACGTCCAGTATCGAGGTATATGGAGATTCTCTCGATGATCTTTATTCGCGCGTGATGTCCGGATGTACTTTGGCCGTATCGGCGGACGTTGGGATTATGTACAGCGCAGGATTTTTTTTTAATCTGGGTTATCAACGCCTATGGTGTTACGGTACGTTGGTACTTTAAGCCAGAAGGAGATTATTGCGATAAGAGACGAAGTCGGATGTCTTGATAGCTATACGTATGTGAAACGGTACCAATCCCACCGCGCCTACGATTGATCAATAATTCGTCAGACCATAAAATGGGAGTTCCCGATGTAATATAATACTCTTGAAGTACGGACTAAATGGACACCGAAAGATCCAGACGAAGACGCCCAAATCCGCATGATTAAAGAATGATATTCCTCTGTCATCGAATCAAGGTCTCGGGATAGCGCGTATACCGTTGGGTATGTGTATGGCTATTATACCCCTTCTTTCGTCGAATTGATCGACTGCATCCGGGAAGCCAGCAATGACGGATCCCAAGACACGGTTTAATCAAGACCTCTTTGGAAGAAACTCGAGAGCAAGAATACCGCCTTGGGATCAAAATGAAGGTTTTGACATCGACGCTAACTTCTGTGATGATCACGGACCGGAAAGAATGGGTTACGCTCGACCGGGAACTGTTGAAGAGAGATAATCATGGATTCAAAGAGACCGATGCGCTCATAGAATGCAAACGGAAGTGTCTAACTGTGAAGATGAGTGGGGGTGTCCTAGGAAGTATGAGACATGGAAGAATGAAACTGGTTCTATAGGTGTCGATGAGAATGCACCGGGGTGGGGGTTCACTCGAAAAGACGGGATGAGAAGTTAGAAAACCGGATACTTTCAAACTAGCCTGATCAAAGATGAAAAGCCTCGTATTTGATCCAGCATGGAAGTGGATTTATCGAAGGTGGTGTTCCGTGAGTACTGAAGTTCCATTTTTTACATTTCTACGAGCGCTTAAGCGGCTGGTAGTTTTTTCCTCGTACTCAAAACATCTCACAGTATATCAATCGACTGGTTGAATCTCTAGCGTCTTTCCCATAACCATCCCAACAAAGCGTAGAGAATATACCGCGCCGGGGTATAACAACCTTTGCTGTAGAGACTAGCCAATACCATGCAGGCCGGACCGTATACGCGTGTGATCATCTGCGAACGTCGAGAACGGACGTCATATGCCATAAATATTTGATAACCAGCATTGAGCCTCCAATCTTCTAAAAATCTGTTTCACATGCACAAACCCCAATCTCCTTCACCAAAGAACCCATCGAAGCACGTTCTTTATAGAATATACCCCATCAATTGAATTAAGGCCCGCCGACAAGTTAACGCCATCTTTTCCCATTTCCCGTTCAACAAAACCCAACAAAATCAACGCAGTTTTAACCACCCCTCTCATGCCACACATGCATGCATTCGAATTCCCCCAACAATAGCGGACCTGCCCACTATAAAATCCCGGGCGTGAAATCCCCAACCCCCCTTTCCTGACCCCTCGCGAACCATTCCCATTTTTTAATTCCATCAGAGTAAAAGAAACAATGATAGGAACTAGCTTCTCAGAGCTCATCGCGATTCGCGCTGCCATCATCTTCCTTCGCAGCATCACACCCCTTAGTATCATATACATCTTCTCACTACCGTTCTTTCCACTTAGTTTCCTAACCCCCACTACCAAACTCCTAAGTCTTTATCCTATTGCCGAAATCACTTTTTACTTTCTAATCTACCTACCCCGGAAATTTACCCTCCAAGCTGCAGCAGAACATCCACCACTCCCGCCGTCTTTAGAGCGGAAAACTTTGTTCTTAAGGATTATATCCACGATCCCGGATCATACGACGTACTTTCGGCGATGGTTTTTAGGCGCGCGGGTAGAGGATATTAAACGTGATAATGTGAAGGAGTTTTTGAGGTGGAGTTTGTTCAATGCTTCCGGGAGTTGGAGTGAAGAACCCGATGGTGATGAACAGGAAGATGAGATTGAGGAGTATGTGAAAATGCTGGAGCAGAAGATGGGTCGTACGTTTGAGGAGGGGAGGGGGAAGGCTGAGTGTTATAGACTTACTATCGATCAAGTGAGGATGAAGCATCGACCGCTGGTGTGGTATATTGTACGTCTTTGCTTTACAAGTTTAAAATCCTACACGCCGGGGGGTTATAAGGTACTAATATAAATATATAGATACTCACGGCAATCGACACCCTAACATCCATCCGCCTTGCATCCGCGGGCTACACTTACTACAACCGACCGCTATCCACCTTCTTCACAACCTTCCCCTTCCGCTTCTCCACCCTCCTCACAACCAACAAAACCCCATCTTCAACTCTCCCGTATTGGTACCGCCCGCACACATCCACAACTACACTTCCAATCCTCTACATCCACGGAATAGGCATAGGCCTCCACCCCTACGTCCCAACCCTCCAAACCCTCGCCTCAACCCTTCCCACGACCGGAATCATAGTCCTAGAAATCGACCCGATCTCCGGCCGAATCTGCCCGCCAATGCAAAAGAAAGCAGAAATGCTAGCATCGATAAACCGTATCCTCTCCCACCATAACGTTCAAAAATTCGTGTTGGCATCGAATTCTTACGGAACCGTGGTATCCACGCATATCCTCCACGACACCCAACTATCGAATAAAATATATTCAATGGTGTTGATCGACCCTGTAACGATATTATTACACCTACCGGATGTGGCGTATAATTTCTTGAGGAGGCAGCCGAGGAGGGCGAACGAGCATATGTTGCATTATTTTGGTAGTACGGATCAAATGGTCGCGCATACGCTTTGCAGGAGGTTCTTTTGGGCGGAGAATATACTTTGGAAGGATGAGTTGAAAGGTAGGAACGTGGTGATTTGGTTGGGGGGGAGGGATTTGATTGTGGATTCCGCGGGGGTGAAGAAGTATCTGACGGATAGTGGTGAATTTGATGATGAAGATGCGGAAGGGAGGGTCGTGGAATTTGTGAATGGGGGGTGGGAGACCAAAGACGAGGAAGGGGGGAGGTTGAAGATTGTTTGGGGTGACGGGTTGGATCATGCCCAGGTCTTTGGTGAGAAGAGGTGGTATACCCAGCTGGTGAGGGATATCGCCGAGGCCGCTGATGCTGGCGGCCAGGGTCCGGCGTGATAGGGGAATGTAGATATCACCACGAGCAGGATACCGGCTTTTAGGGCATATCGAGATACATCGATTGGTACGAGGGATAAAAACACTAGAAAGAGGCAGGATCAAGAGTAGAAATAGAAATAAACAGTAGCCATGAAGCACAGTTGCTCCACAGCTGTAAAGTAAAGTTACGTACACGAAGTGAACCCACACCGTCCACAGAACAGGTCTGGCCTCGAGACTAAGATCAGGTATGAGTGGGACTGCTGAGCGTGAAAGAAAAACAGCAATCCATCGCCATAAAAAAGAATATTGACCCACCGACAGAGGAAAATATTCCTCTCTTACACATATAAAGAAAGAACAGGAACGCCAGATACACCTTTAAGGCTTTACAAGAGAAAAAAAGCGGGTTTCAGAAATGATTCTTTTCAGGTTAGTACTTTCAGTTCATATCTTCATCGCTTCCGGTTAAAGCATCGAATCGACAGGTCAACCGTGCGGGGGAGCTGCTTAGAAGGACCAAAAGTCGCTAGTGGGCTTGCTCTGGGTACGAAATCCGGCATTCTCCTTGACTGGCTTTTCGGTCTCTTCCTCGGGTTCATCAAATCTCCAACTGCGACCAGTAGCCTTTCGACCGCCCATGCCATCGTTAGCAGTTTTATAGACGGGCTGGTGAACATTAGCATCTTCATCCTCATCGCCGAAGGCCCAGGCGCGTTCAGAGCCGATTCGTCCACCCATTCCGTTACCAGAGGTCTTGATTCCAACGCCATTAGCTTTCTTTGGAGTCTCGTCCTCGAAGTCCCAGCTGAGGCTAGAGCCCTTCTTGCCACCCATACCGTCGCCCCTGGTATTGATCCCGCTGAAGTTGGCAACAGGCTTAGCTTCTCCAGGTGGTGAGGAGTTGCTCCAATTCGCCTCCATACTTTTGACAACAGTCTGGCGAGCGAGTGAGACACCGGCCTTCTTCTCCGTTCCGTTATTTGGAGACTCGTCGGTCAATGCGAAGTTGGTCTCGTTGCCCTTACGAATGTACGGCTCACGAGCAGGTCCATTAGCCTTCTTTGGAGTCTCGTCGACAAGTTCAAACTGAGAGCTAAGGCCCTTTCGAGGGAGAGGTTTAGCCTGCTGTGGTTGGACTGGGGAGGTGTCTTCCTCGTCGTCGCTCCAGGTCATGGTACGAGCATTCTGAGCGGAGACCTTGGTAGGGCGCTTCTCGGGAGTAGCGAAATCGGCGAAGTCCCAAGAAGATCCAGTTTTGGTGTAGATGCTAGTACGCTTAGAAGCGTTGGGCTTTGGAGTTTCGGCGTCCTTTTCTGGGTTGTGTTCCAACTCAAAGTGCTTGAACTTGTTTTGATTGACGTTGATTTTACGATCAGGAGTTGAGTTGGTCTCATCGATTTCCTGGCCGACGAAGAAGGTGCGACGAGGACCAGTACCAGTGCCACCCTTTGGAGTCTGATGAACAACCGGGACGTCCTCTTCTTCACCAATGATATCGTGGAGCTGACGGCCTGGAGGTTTGATGCTACCACGAGGAGGAGGAGCTACGGCTGACTTGAAGACGTCTTCATCATGCTCCCTTGGTGCAAAAAGCTGGATGCTTTCACGGCCCGACTGGTTACTACCCTTGGACGAAGGACGTGTTGAAGCAGATTCGCTGGCATCAGCAGCAGTTTCGGCGACAGAGCTGAGGGATGCCTTGATAAGCTTGACTTGCTCCTCACCAGCACGGATTGGCCAGTTCTTGCCGGATTTACCGATGACACCAAGCTGCTTGAGAAGGCAGGCCTGATCCCAATATTGGCGGATTTGCTTGATCACGCCGTCTTCGAATTGAACGATGTGGACCTGCAACAACCGAAAACCAGTCGGATCAGCGAAAAAAAATTCAGGCACGCGCGAACCATGCATGCACTATGCATGCAGGCCATGGGCCATCGCCAAACGAAAAAAACACCACACGCACTTACCATGGGAAGAGTGACGGTTTGATCGGCTACAAAGTTGTCGTCCAAGTTGGGCAGCAGCATTCCACCGCCGTTGGTGAATTCGATCGTATTCGAGATCTCGAGGACGACGGAACTGTGAGTTTCGACGGAGGATAGGATCTTCTGTTCCTTCTTGGTGTACCATCCAGCCTCTCGTCTGAGATGGTTAATGATGGCATCGCCAGATTGAAAGGAGCTCCCGGTGCTGCCGATGTAATGGAGACCAGCCTGGCCATGCAGGGCATCTCTTTTCGGCGAGGTGATGAACTCGAAGTACAGCTTTGTCAAAGAACCTTGAGGCGCCATCATTGTTGCCGGTGATAGTTGATCACGATAACCACGTAATCGGCGCGTGGAATAAGATGAGAAGAATGGTGGTGACAGCAGGGTCAAGGAGGCGGTAAGAGAGCAATATCTGGAGACCAGATCGGATCAAGTTATATCTGAGAGAGCTAGAGTCTGATGTTTATAGCCCGGATTACCAGCTAGGGTTACCAAGGACACCCGCTGGTGCGCCCTGTTGCTATGTGTTGGTTGGAGTCGTTACCGTCCAAATGTCTCCGTTGAAAGAAAATTATAGCAGACAGAGGTTGGATTTAGGGAAGCGTGATGGGGTTACAGCTAGCGAAGTTATTTACGCTTTGCGCACAGGCTACTTGGACTTGTGATGGTAATGTTGAGGATAGTTAAGTTGGGGCGGAAGATGCCAGTCTGGCATAGAATGACGCTCAAAGGAGTGGTATCCAGCAGGTCGAGCCTAGCAAGGATGGGGGAATGGTCTCTAGTTATAAAGAATCGAACGAAACGAACGAACTCGTAAACAAAAACGGTCAGAAAACAGGTCGGCAGAATAGGAGGCCAGGCCCAGCAGCGAGGGTATGGATATCGAAAGGGAGGGATAATGCTCGTCAAGGTACCTTCTACCTCGACCGCGAGCGACCTGCCCGGTTTTATATGGCACGCTTACATATAGTTGTCATGCAAGGACCGCGCACAGGGTGGGTACCATCAACAAGCGGAGACGGATAGCTTGTATCAGGTACCTGTTATCAAGGTACCCCCCCTTAGTCGATGTCCAGGGACAGGCATCGATGCATATTGCAATGGAACGCATGTGCATGCAACTAGCAACCGAGTCGCACAGTTGCGGACGCCTACGTCGACGTGGAACGCGACAGATATCAAAACAATCAGGAAAACAAATCGGTTGTATCGACGCCTCCGAATGCAGAGAATACCGTTAGATCCATGGAGCCTCGCTTTTGCTTGTTACAGATTGAATGGGTAGGCGCAAGGGTGCGGGGAGAAAAAAGGGACATCGGTCTAAGCCAGAAGCAGAAAGCCGGGCAGGCCTGCAGATTCTGATACAGGGACAAACCAGGCGCATTGAGAGTTGTAGATGCTGCAAAGGGGCTTCACGAACACCGGTCCTGCAATAAAACGGTTACGCTTGAAGGTTGGGAGTTGGCTTCCGTTCCTTTAAACGGATGCGGCAGATGGCGTTCGACAGCTAAATTCTCTGATCGGGCTAGCCGGACACATGATTGTGCGTTGCGATTGTGAGTTCAGCTCTCGCGTGTGTGTATCGTGGAGAACCCATTGTCCACGCGTCTAGTTAATGATAACGTCAAGACGAACAACTTACTGACATGTTCTGGCCACCATAGATTGGAAAACCTTTGGATATTCTGAAACCCTTCATGGAGTATATATACAACCTTAAACGCCCCAATTCCATGTTCTAATCCGTGATACTACCCAGAATATAACGATACCCTGCTGTATATACGCCGGCGCAGGTACCCTCGGCAAGTCTGAATCACTAGCAAGACTCCTATCCTCAATCCCATCGATCGTTGCTATCCGATTCTCCTCTGGATACCTCGCAGTCAACGGCTGTGGGAATGCAGCAGCTGAATACGGCGGCGGAGGCTCTCTATATCTTCGTATTCGTGATACCCGTCTGCGATGTCTAGAAACGTTTGCGATTTCTACATCTGTACTACGTCTTCAGCGACGACGGCGGTGGCGGATGAAGCGCCAGAGACAGATTGCGATGAAGCCGGTTACTACGAGGGCACCCACAAAAAAAATACATCAGGACGATTAGGATCATGATTATATAAAGAATCAAAGGAGTTTTCGAAAGACAAATCATGGATTGTGAATGGTGGACATACGAACCGCGATGACAATGCACTTGGTAACCTGCAGTCTACCAGTGAGAATATCTCCATTGCCGCCATGGATAGGATTTGCTTTCGGACTGTCAGCGGTGTGGAGATAGCTACCAGCTGGAATCGCGGCTGCCGCACCACCTACTATTACAAGGGTCGTCCTGGGCACTGTTATTGCTGCTCCGCTCATCGTGCTATTGGTGCCTTATTATACGTATATCGAAGTCATATGTGAATAGGAGCAACAGGTGGATATTCTTCTCTGTATCCAAAAGAGATCCAGATCCAGGAATCATCGTCACCGCGGGCCTTGCGGATCAATATACCATATACGGGCCTCTCGGTGCCTTGTTGCGTGTCGACGACTCAAAGCTTTGTGATACCGCAGTTTCGATGTCAATTGGCGTATATCGAAGTACAGCACGAGCCAACGGATGCCATCATGCTATATAATTAAGCCCACGTTCACCGAATTCATCGAGTTTATTGGAGCTCTATTGAGTCCTTATAACGTATTCTGCTCAACAGACCTACCGCATCAGGCAACATCTCGACGGTGGTTCATTGCGTGTTGTATGGATGCGTCGAATTGTAAAGTATACCCTGCAAGATTGTATCATTTCGATTGAATGGTAATTTTCTTCAGATGGAGAGCTCCAAAAGACAGCTGCGGTTTGCATCATTCGGAGACGCAGACGGGAGAATGCCGGATGAAGTTTTCCGTCAGCTGCAGCTTCCTTGCAGGATAGAGGGGGGTAATTAAGAATGCTCGAGCCCTTGCTGCAGAACTGGCAACTGCGAATTGAATTGAAGCAATCGAATCCTGCGACTAATGCAACCGCTAGCCTTATGAGAAACGTGAAGGTACAGATTGTTGGACCATTTGTCAGCAACACAGCTGCGTATCATGATAGTTAATAGCTTCACCATCCCTGTCACGGCCGGAGTACATATAAGGTATTGCGCACAGCACCATGCCAGAGTGCAGCTAGATTTTATGCACGAAGCCTGAGAAGCAAGCTTGGGCAGGAAGCCGGAAGGAATAGATCTCCCAAATCTATCGACATAAACTTCCATGTTCCACGTTCGCTCGCTCGTCCCGTCGCAATTCTCTAACCTAGCTAACCGAGCCCTGCACACTTGGCTTCGAGGTTTTATGAGGTATACAAATCTTCAAGCAGGAAAAAAACCCTGGCTTTTGAGGTTCAAAGGCTAAAAAAGTTGGAGCTTGAGGGAGAAAGCTTAGCAGAAGGCTTAGTAGACAGCAGTCCATGACTGACTAAGAACTGAGGTAAACATTTATCCGGCCAATGCAATCCCGAGATGTTGGATGGGTACCGCAGCCGGTTTTGTAACCAACATAAACGAGTCTCCACTTTCAAAACTGATGTCCAACTCCGGATTAGTGTCTACAAGAGAGAGATGTAATCGTAGAGTTAAGGACTCTTGTTCTGCTTATCCGCAGATGTATATACTGTACAAGTAGACAAGTACTTACTTGGACAAGTATATAAAGAGATGATATGGTCCAACAGCCATGAATGAGGCAGTGTATCTCTTGAAGCTCTCAGGCAAAAATCCTCATCCGTCTAGTTCTTTGAATCCGTTATATTCAAGACTATCCAATTACGCCCAGATCGGTCGTCGGCTCCAACCGTTCCTGTTGGCTGGCGGAGGCTTCTCGGAGTTTACCCCTCTTAGCTCCTTCAGAACGGCTTACATACATTACATCCCTGCGTAAGAATAATGACTATACCTCTTTCTGGGGGGATACGAAAAGCATAACCGTTTCTTTCGACTCGACTTACATATTAATATCTGATTTCCATCTTCTTTCCCGTTCGTTCCTTTTATCGATCCGTAAAAGTTCATTTTTTCAAGTTTTCTTCGCGACCGCACGTACAATACAGACATACGATCTCCGTGGGATAGCTAGCAATCAGCGTAAGACACAGCCCTCGTCAGCACCACCCCGCAATTATTCCAACAAGCTTAGGCGCCCACGTGGGAAAAAACTTGGAAAGAACAGACAGTCGGGCGAGATGACCGCGAATCCGCCAATTTCAGGATCTGGGTCGGGGACTCACCAGTCCTCCGATAACTTCCGAGTCATCCGAAAAAGGAACAGAATACCCGTCTCTTGCGGGCCTTGTAGGCATAGAAAGTAGGTACCCCTCGAGGTATCCTTATCGTATGTGTTGCGGGCCTGGTTGGAGCCGGAGCTGACAAGGTGGATGGTTCGTGACAGACTCAAGTGTAATCGTCAAAGCCCGTGCGAGAATTGTGTAAAGAGGGACGATATTGCTTCTTGTAAGATACAACTGGAATACATCGAAGAGGTTTTAATACTCACCGTGAATAGGCAACTATGCATCCGTCGCAGCCCGAAACAGACGCGCCAACACTGCTGGCGACAAAACCTCGCCGGACGATATGCAAGCCCGGATCGACCGGCTAGAAGGTCTCGTCCTGTCGTTGATGGGTAGTGGCGCCCCGGACGTCAACCGTCGGGGGTCCAAGGACTCAGCCAAAGAAGATGTGGACATCGATGAAGACGCCGGGTCGCAAATGCACACGGAGGAAACCACAAGCGAAGAAGGTACGAATAATGAAGATCAACATGATTTTAATGTCAAATCGGAAGTGGATGACGATGTTGAGGATGTGCGAAGGTACGCGGAGCGAAGGCCATTCTAGAAAACGAACGGAAAATGACTGAGGTGGTGTACACAATAGCCAGCTAGGGTTCATGAAGGTGGAACATGGGAAGTCGATGTATCGGGGGTCGTCCCATTGGGCCCTGGTTCTGAGCGAGGTAAGTAAATCCTTCATATCCCCACCGTGCGGAAAGATATATATGTCTAATTCGATACGCTCTATAGATTGCGGAGGTCAGAAACTACTTCACGGTGGCCGCAAACAGAGAGAAGTTTGAATGCATATCAAAAGAGCAAGAGAGGGAAAAGCTACAGACCGTGAACACATGTTTTCCCTTTTCCGCCTCCAGTTTGTTATCAAGAAATGAAATTCTGCGGTACCTACCTACCCAGTCTGTGGCCGATAAGCTGGTGGAACACTGGTTCGATGCCTTCGATCGCTCATATCACATCCTCCATGGCCCGACATTCCGTAAAGAAGTAAGCATTAGGTAGCATGTCTTTCTCTATTTCGGATATAGTGTTCTAATGTGTATTTTGAACTTAGTATGAGGCCTTCTGGCAGGATCCGCACTCTCCGAAGGTCGACCTCAGCTGGATCGGTCTTCTTATGGCAATCCTAGCTACCACCATAGCCGACCTAATGAACTTGGGACGGATGGCCAATGATCCGGAGTTGATGGGTATGGAATCGGATCAGTACAAGCTGCCTATTGAGCACTGCATCGTCCTAGGTTTGAATGCCGCCAAGCCGGCACTCTACACCATTCAAGCAATGATCATATATTTGGGGTGGGCACGCAACAAGTCGAATCAAGAGCAAATGTGGCTGTATCTCGGGTTAATATTGCGTGTAGCCCAGTCTATGGTATGTTTATTGGGTGTCAGCTGCCAGAATACGCTAGATTCCATGCTGATAAATTTGCCAGGGTCTTCACCGTGACCCGAAGAAATTCGAGGTCGACATGGCTCCATATCACGTCGAGATGCGAAGGCGGCTGTGGAATGTCCTTAGTTGTATGGATCTCCTCGAGTCTATCCGTATCGGTCTTCCTTCCATTGTTAGGGCTGGGGAGTCCGATGCCATGCTTCCATCGAATATCCACGACTACGAATTCGACGAAGACTCGAAGACCCTTCCCCCTTCCCGACCTATGAACGAACATACTCCCATGTCGTATATGATCGCTAAGAGCAAACTCGCCAACGTCTTTGGTCGAGCGGTCCAAATGATTAATCAAATCAAGCCTGCACCACATTATGACGATATCCTGAGACTCGACGCGGAAGCAAGGAAAGTTTACTCTTCCATGCCCGACTTTTTGAAGTTCAGGCCATTGGAAGAGTCGAGGGTGGATCACCCGGCGTTGATTATGCAAAGATATGGACTGAATATCTTGCATCAGAAGTCGCTACTTATTATGCATAGACCCTACTTTACGCTGAGGTTGAAGAATAATGCTCGTTATGCGCCGTCAAGACGTGCGTGTCTCGAGAGCGCGATGACGTTATTGAATCACCAATATACGTCGTGGGACACACAGGTATGATCTACTTGATACTGGGGGATCGGGATAGCTACTAATTACCCCGCGATATAGTATAACAAAAAAGATAAGACGCTTTATCATATCGATCCCATCTCGCCTAGTGATTATCTTCCGGCAGCTGTAATCATTATGATTGAGGTCTGGCAAGCTTCCGCCGACTTGAACCCATCCAGTGGTGGTATCTTTACCATGGGCCGAGGGGATCACGAGCATATGCTCAAGGTTCTAGAGCGTGCATGCCACATCTATAGTAATTTCACGAATAACTTGGAAGTCGCAAAGGCTCATGCTTTGCTTTCTCATTTGATCGAAAAAGTTAAGGCGAAATTCTATGCAAGGAATCGGCCAACAGATACCTCTTCCACACAGTCTCCACCTGACAACCACTCCCCGTTTTCTGGGCAGCCAATGTCTACGACTCCTGAACCATCCTCTGCGAAGGATTCCGAGCATTCAGCCGCTCTGACCTTGGGTATGTTAAGCTCCGGTGGAGTTACGCTGTCAACTTCGGTACCATGTGTATTTTCCGGGTTTACGACGACGGCGGCGCCGGCGCCTATGCAAGATGTTGGGAAAACGGGCTTGACGCCTTTGTATCAACCTGTGTCGCCATCGGGGACGAATCCCGTGCCACTTTCGCTATTCGGACAAGGGATGGGGATTATGGGTATGGATGGATCGAGTAGTTTGGGATGGGTAGGATCTTCACTCTCACATGACGCTGTCTTCGTCGATGCTAACGTCTTATTTAACAGGACGAATGGGATAATTTCATCCAAGGAATAAATTCGGATAATATGAATTGGAATATCCCAATGTCGCCCCCGGCTTCAAACGGAGAGTCCAACTCGGAGGCTTCGCCGCAGTGGGCGTCTATGATTGCACCGGACCCCGGTTCGAACTAAGAATGATCGATTACCTATGAGTTCAAATGCTTATATCCTACTAGTTCATGTCCATTCTTCTGGCTTTTTTTGGATTTTGTTTGGGTGGCTTGGGTTCAATGTTAATGGGATGGGATAGATTCCAAAAGCTCTGGTTTAACCGGCTGTAGTGCAGTTTAACTGTTTATATGATGAATGCCTCAAATCTCCTCTCCTCCTCGCCTCGAAGCGTAAACGATAATACTCTCATCGGTTCTTAAGCTAGAATCGTATATGTACTTAAGTAGTGACACCTAACTCAGGATAATACGGAATATCCGTTTCCCCGAACTGATTGACAGGAATAATTATAGCGTTGCAGGTGTTGCAGAAATTTTCCATGTCTTTCTTTCCTTTTAGTGCGGCGACCTACAAAAGGAATCTTATCACGACCAAAAAAAAGTTTTACCGAAAACCCACTCTCTTTTCCAACGACACAAGAAACCCATCATCCTCCCGACATCCTTGATACCCTCGATTTTCTCTCCTCAAAACCCCAGAGCACCTCGATTCCGGTCCTTTGCTACATCTTCAACCGTTTTGATACTCAATTCCTTCATAGCAAGGTTTTTATACACCTATCATTCAAGATGTGAGTATGCCCGCTACAATACGTGGGGTGGTGATGGCTTCAACAGTCCGCCCGCCGGACCATCCCGAACGGCACCAGCAGACTACTAACATCTCTCATCAGGCTCTCTCTCCGTCGATCGATCTTCCGTAACCTCAAGCCAGGTGCCATCTATGCTGCTCCACCGGTTCTCCAGCAGCAGCGAGCCCGGGCCTTCCAAGCCGTTGCCACACTTGCCGACAATGCCGTGATCGCACCCCGCGCTCCATCCCCACCACTCTCCAGGATTCTCCCGACAGCAGCGACTCAGACCAGAATGTACTCGAGCCTTCCCGAGCAGCCTCCAGAGCACAGGGATTTCCAAGGTAACCCTCTACCGCCGACGAAGAGGATCTATGTTGGAAACATCTCATACGGCATTAGAGGCGAGGATTTGGAGCGAGAGTTCGGCGAGTTCGGAAAGGTTATTAGCGCAAAGGTTGTTTATGATCCCCGTGGACTTTCGAAAGGGTAAGTGCATTGTTTCTTCTAACAGCGAAAATTTTCACAATGCAAAAGAACATTTTTTTCGCTAACCGTTGGGGAATAGATTCGGATATGTCGAGTTCGAGGAACAGGATGCTGCTACCGCTGCCGTCCAGAAGATGCACGGACTTATCGTTGACGGCCGACGCATAAACGTCCAATACGTTCTCCGCCCAGACCGCGAGGGTCCCACCAATGGCGAGTCCAATGCTCCATCCAGAACCCTCTTCATCGGAAACCTTTCCTTCGATATCACCGACAAGGACTTGAACGAGCTCTTCGCTGGTGTTCGCAACTGCACTGACGTCAGAGTTGCTATTGACAGGTGATTTCTCCACATCCTCTATTGTTTTCCTTGGGATTCGTATCTGACATTCCATGTATAGGAGAACCGGCCAACCCCGAGGATTCGCCCATGCCGACTTTGTTGATATTGCCAGCGCTGAGGCCGCCAAGGCCCAGTTGGAGACCAAGTCCATCTACGGCCGCCAGATCAGAATAGATTTCACCAAGACCAGCCCGCAGAGAATGCCACTCGGCGCCACCGGCCGATCTTTCATCAACCCCGACAAGGCTTAAATTCAACATTAAAAAAAGAAAAAGAAAAAACAAATTGTGATCGTTTGAACGCTTTTACGAATTCGAAATACGAGGGTCGTCAGTATGGCGAATGATGGGAAACGTGGAGACCTCTTTTTTATGTGGTTCCGGGAGCGAGGTGCTTAAAATACCTATCTTTTACAACAAATAACCCAAAGCCGAAAAGTCAGTCCTTATGTTTATTCGGGAACAACGGGAGTGGGAAATAAAATCATCTTGAAGAGGCAAATTATAATTTAGACTCTGCTTCTTTCACTCTCCCCGTTTACAATCGGAGTTACAGATTGTTGCAATACTCTTGTACATTTCCCTTTTTCCTTGGTTGTTCACCTTCCTCCTACTCCTCTTCATCTCTCAATCCGCCCTCCCCCCCACTCGCCTTCCACTTCTTGTAATTACATTTCTTTATATCCCCTCCATCTGAACGAAACGGTGGACCCCGTAGGGTTTACACCCAGGGCGCATTGCGTTTTGTTTATATGTACTTGTAAGATAGAGCTGCTTTCTTCATTTTTCCTTCCTTAACTCAAATTCCCTTGTGTACATTTTGTGAGATTTTCTTGGATAAGTGAATACGAATAAGATCAATCTCCACCAAGCCTTTTCATTAGCTCTTCGGATGACTACTTATCAAGTATATATACCAAGGTATATATTCTAAAATGAACTTGCGTATGCATACACGAGGTTCCTAAAGTTCATGTGTATGCCAAAGACTCGTCTACTCCTTCTCACTCACCTCCTCCTTTGCCTTCCTCTTCGACTTAATATCCCACCCATTCAACACCCCAACCCCAATGTTGAGATATGTCGCAAACGAAACCCACGCCAAATAAGGCACCATCGTCCACACCGCAACCTCATCCCCCAATTGCGCATAACTCCACGTCAACGCCCCCAGATTCACACCAAGTCCCAAAATATCAACCAACGCAACCCTCGGCTTTTCAACACCGAAGAATAATGGAGTCCATAGGAAGTTTAGGGCAAGTTGGGTGGTGTAGAGGGTTGCGGTTGTGGGGAAGTGTGGATGGGAATGCGAGGATTTGTAGGCGTGGTGGATGCCGTAGCCCATTAGGCCGTAGAGGAGGGTCCAGACGGGGCCGAAGAGGTAGGAGGGAGGGTGGAGGGGGGGTTGGGTTAGGGAGTGGTAGGTTGTTTTGGTTTTTGCTATGTGGTGAGGGTTAGGTAGGGGGTTTGATATTAATATATTGGGGGGGAGCTTACGGCTTAGCGACCATCCTATCGCGGAGCCTATGGTGACCGGAAGGAGGATTGAAGCTGCCGGGCTGGCAAGAATTTGAGGATGGAGGCCGAGGCCTATTGCGGTGCCCAAAACGGTAGGCATTTCGTGTCGTATCTGGAAATGTATACGCGCAGTCGATCGATTGATGGATATCTACGTCTTATTTTGGGGAACTTGATTGGAGTTTATGGGGGGTTTCTAACGCCGCGGGTGAATTGAAGGTCTTCCCGTTTGTAAAGGTGTATTTCGTCATGACATCTGCAAGGTACGGGATCGGACATGGGATGCGACAAGGGGTAGCTCAACACCAGAGGAAACCAATGGTTACATGCACTGTATATCCGGATATCCGTAGAGGAGAAGCATCTGGTTGGATTCATTTACAATTCGATGGTAAGTGCTATTTGAAAGCTTGATCAAATCTATATAGACCGATCGATACCAGAATCAGAGCTGTAAGGGAGCTTAAAAGAAGAATCTTGGCATCTCGATGGGACATCCAAAATGCAACAAGGTGGGAGAATGTTCAGGGTGTTCTTCCACCTCTCCAGGTTTTCTCTGTCTATTCTCGATGTTTCTTTGCTTTACGTTTCTCTTCAGATATTAAATTTTATAACTTTCGAAAACCGGTATACGAGACCAACTTTCCACAAAAAGTCATCAACTTTACAGTACCCATTGAGAGGTACACTAACTCCCTCCTGGATCCGTAGTGAGTAGTCCTGCATGTCATATGACCGATTTATTCCGCATTTCCCATAACGGTCTTTTTATTTAGTCTCGGGAACCCTCTCTCTATTATCGTGAGTATGACGGCGACGATTTTACGCATATTATATGTTTACCCTTCATTTCTACAGGTGACATTACCAAGGGAAAATGAAAATGGACTTCATGAATAAATTTACAAAGTCAAGGTCGGGTTGTATGTATAAATCCGAATACTGAATTCCTATATTCAAAGTACTGCTTGCGACAAAAGCGAAGAGAATGTTATGGGAACATGTTCGAACACAAAAGAGTATATATAATTATACTGTAAGTGCAGCCCTGGCCTACCAACACCGATTATACATGTACAAAAAGTCACAGCGACATTTACGCTTACGAGAAAACCAAAGAATGACGAGAGGGTCAGAATACGGATATATGGCGAAAAAATATTTCCGATATTAATATTATATATATTGTTCTCCAACGCACAACATCAGAGTAACAGACATGAACTCGACACAATTTATGCTGAAGTCATCGGGTGCCTCCTAGTTCGGTCCATGGACACTTACTATAACCAAAAGGGTCCGTTTTAGACTTGGGCATATAAGTTTAGAAGTGTATGCGGTGATTTGGGTTTCATATGGGATCGAATGAACCGAGAGGGTGAATTCGAGGTTGTACGCATCGTAATACATAAAATTTTTAATATTCGCTACCCCAGATATCACACTGAAGGAATGCATGTTGAGAAATTACATTCCTGACCGTTACCGAATATATGTAAAATTATATACTCTCGGTTATAAAGATAGAAGATTGATCTCAATGTATACATGTAATTTCCAAGCAAACGCCTTTGTATGTTTCTGTGTTATGCATCTACAATAAAACCCAATTGATTTGATACCGCAAGTCCAGTTAACGCCTTCTATGAAACAGATGCATGAAGCACTTATTGAACACCAGAATGCCAAATAGTAGTAAAAGGAGTTATAAAATCATAGATTTCAAGCAGTTGGTGGTGGCGGTGGAACGGCGCATTGAATTCTAAGCTTCTGTTCAAACTGCTTGCTCGACGGACTGTTGGGATTCTTCTTAATGGCTGTAGTTCCAAAGAAAAGAATTAATTCTAATCCGCCCATAAACATATAGTATTAAAGTTGATTATTATTTACTCACCTTCACAGAATATCGGGCACAAGCGGTCGAGACGCTTGTCTTCCTTGATCTCGCCAACGGGCTTGAATTTATATTTCGAGCAGTCCGACTCCAACTGTGGATCCTGGCGGGCTTCAAGTCTTCGAGTTGCAATTGGAGAACCCAAGGAGAGGTTGACTAGGAAGGCCGCAACGAGGAAGGTAAGACTTGAGATCTGCATAGTTGGTAGCTTTGATAAAGGAGTGTGTCTGTCATGCAGAAAATGTAAGCTTGATAGCTAACAAAATATATATAGTTCCACTCTCGAAAATTTGTAATTGATCGTTCATATCCTTTCGAGGGTGTATGGGGAGCTAACATGCCTTGAAGATTTCCTATAAATTAATGAGATCGGTAACGACAGTGGTGCAGGATCTTTTGAATTTGCATGAATGCCTTTCTGAATCCTTACTACTCAGCGCCAGAAAAAATTTTCCAAATATACAGCGGGACCAACTATTCTTTTATATTCGTACTGGGTCTGTATCCCAAAATCGAGTCTACCAAAATCATGCCAAGGAGCTAGACGAATGTAGAAATCCAAGGCGTTGTTGAGAGCCTGCTTGCGACATTTGTATCTTCGACTCGACTGAGTTTCTAACTAACAGCGGAAGCATGGCTCGGACAAACTGATTCATATTTTTGTGAACGATTCGAATAGCTGATTTCGTGTGATGTACGTAATTTAGATGTTTTAGCTTTGCGAAATGGTATGATGGGTGTCGGTTGGGATTAGACCGGAGGACATCTGGGTGTTGACAGTCGTATGTATGATTGAATATGCATACCAGGCATGTCTACCAGCTACTAGTCCCGCGCAGGAATCCAAAATATCTCGGCATCTTTAAGCACCCAAGGATTTCCTATTCTAGGATGTATCTGAACTACCATGATTTTAACTAGGTATCGTTGTGATGGTTCATCTTGTTGCATTTTGGGCAGCTAACACGGTAGCGGGAGTTTGGTCATCCCAGGCCACCAGCGGCTGTAAGCTTTGGTTCCTTTCAGTTGCGATACAAAGTGCATACTGGTTACATGTCCTATTACGAGGCGGCAGCCTACGCACGAGCCCTCTGAGTTGATTGTATTAAATCTCGAAATATATCTATCACGATATCTCTAAATCTAGCTTCCTCAAATTCACGCAACATCAATCCATCTTCTCCTACCCCGCCGGCCCCCGCGCTATAACCAATTCTTAAAGATGTCGGTTTTACTCTTCACCCTTCCACTAGAGTTGGTTGATGAAATCTTTTCGTACCTCTCCGAGCGTGATTTCAGACGGTTCTCTCGGTGCTCTCACGCGTGTCGGAATTTCATCATCCCGCTCGTGTTCAATCGTATCGAATGGAGGACTCCTTCAAAGGCAGCTGCGTTTCGCGATGGAGAAATTGTTGGGCATTTGAGACCTGCGGTTCAGTATGTAATATTTCTTTGCATCAAATATCCTAAATATTTGAATCTTATGAAGCCAAGTGTAATAACTGTTTTCAAAGTCACATATCGATGCATACTCCTGGGTACCTAAATGAGCTGCTTCGGACAATTGATGCTTTTCAAGTTTACATGGATGTCCTCGCCCTCTTTCCAAACATAACAAGCCTCTGGATCAAATTGTCAACGATTGCAGAGATAGAGGCAAACTTAATCCATGCTATTTTCACCAAACTATCAACCAGCCCGCTTTCCACACTCTCAAGAGCCTCAACTTTACATGCGAACTTTTTTCAAGTTTTACCTCGCACGATCTCTCCGGTGCAAAGAATCAAGACTACTTTGCGGCCCTACCGGAGAAATATCACGAGTACCTAGGACCACAGATACGGAAAGAAGATAATGTGGACCCGCCACCAGGCCCGCCGGGGTTGACGGAGTTGATTGTTGTTACCAATCAGTTTTCTCTCACACCAACCCGTAAAGCTGAGCCGGATATGTCATTTCTACACCAGTCGTGTGCAAGGACATTGACTAGACTTCGTATCAAGAGTGACGAGGTGTTTTTTACGGTGGATCCCAAGACCCAAGGCCAGGAGCACAACTTTAACTAGCAGGGGTTGAAGCAGTTACAGCTAGAACTTGGACGTGTTGATTTACTCGTGCTACCGGAGATCAGATGTCGATTTCCTGATATTGAAGATCTAGTGGTACGAACGCACGGGGCTTGGTATTGGCTACCTGATGGAGAAGCAACAGCAACACGCGGGACTACGTTGTGTAATGCCTTCCAAGACATGAAGAACTTGAAGAGAGTAAGGCTTCCATGGCCGACAGATAACTCTGGAGGGTATTTGTTTCACAATGTATCGCCTGAGGAGTTGGAAAAGGCGGTCAATTCCTGGATTCGGGGAGGGGCGGAGAAGTTGGAGAAAGTAGTTTTTGCGATCTATGATCGTTTGGATCCACTGGATAATATGTGGGAATCGTTGGTTGGGTTTAAGATTTTGAAAGATAGAAGGGCGTTAGAGGGAGAGATTTGGTGGAAGGTTGAGCCTGTGATGGGGGAGATGCTGGATATTTATATTCAGGGAGTTGGGCAGCGGCCTATGGATGAGTTATTCAAGGTACCGCCGCAGAAGTAAGTTCCCTCCTATGCTTTTTTTGGATTACAAAGAGGATCAACTGACGATTGATTTGTGACAGTGCTCCGGTCAATTCATATGGGAAACAAAATTGGTTCAGTTAATCTACGGCATCCCGTATGCATGCAACTTTGCCGGAATTGGGAGGATGTATCATCTTTGTATTCTAGACATATATTCCCTCGATAAATTCTGCATTAACATCACATTGCATCATTAGTAAACCTAAAGGAATTAAGGACTTAATCTCGTACTATACTTAAAATATTACTTGTCTTAATATTAGTAGCTGGCCAAGGATACCGGTGCCATTGAGCGGGCGTCTTTTCCCCCCAGAGCATAATCCGATGCTTGTATAATAATGCCTGAAGTTTGGTGCGGACATGTTCATATACTATGTCAGCCCGATATTTTCAGGCTAACGTTGTGTTCATGTGGTGGGGTTCAGGCAACATTGAAAACTTGTAGCCTGGAACGCTTTTTTTTGGAAGACTTGCTGCATGACTCCCAGAACCCCCAGCGGCTCCACGGGAATCGGGTCGGCGAAAACTCGGACGGCATTTGGAAATGAGATACTCTCTTATATAAAGATCGAAGTTCTTACTGGTACTGATTTAGGGATTCGGGGAAGTTCTAAACGTGGCATTTGGGGATAGCTAGTCGAGGATTTCGAGAACTTGTGAATGAGTGTAGTGCGTAAGTATTTGATGCTCACATGCACGCCACTTTATGGGCTACTGCTGCCATCGTAGCGGTAGCTATAGCGCCGATGTGTCGAAGACTTGTCGGAGTCTTAGCTTCTAAGCCCGCACCATTGGATCCTTCGTTTCGAGCTGCACGTCGGGCCAGGAGAGGCTGAAAAGCGAAGGAAACCATGGCTGAATCCACAAATCCCACTGGCTGTACCTCCGACCGACCCACCTGGTAATTCGCCAGACCAGTTTTGGTGCATGAACATGGCCATGGTGGGGAATATCCCGTTTTGTTTCGAACCGGTTGGTAGCCTGCGAGAAACGAGGCTGTATAAAATTATATCGACCATCGAGGCATGTCAGGTACTGTATGTTGTAAAGAAGGTACCGACTACTCACCGATAGGCTGTCAAACTTGACGGATGCCCGAATCCTCAAGCCTAGAGACGGTGATTTGCTTTATATTCCGAGGTCGGCTGTCTGAATTTCTTCTTGAAGGGCTTTCCACTCGAGGTTCTGTTAATATTAACCAACAACTGACAGAGGGGTCTAGCTGCTACTCCAACCAGGCTTCAGAATTAAATCGACATCCAACATTTCATCCTTCCTCGACCTTCCAATCGATAAACAAAACGAATCCTTTGGCAGGCCCGAGAAATATTAGAATCCCTTCCCTTCCCTCCTGCCTTCCTTATATCAACTCTTCTTAATTGATTTTCTTAAATTATTTGGCTCAAAAACGCTCTGCGCAACGTGAAAGTTACACACCTAGAGCCTCATTGCAAACCCCACGACCATCTTCCCATGTACTCAACTTTCCTTCCAGCTTCCAGTGCCTATCTTATAACTATTATTTAATCGACCCCCTATCCCTTGATATTCTCTACGTGGAACTCGTTACATCCATTTCCAGGATTGCAGAGGTAGCTTTAGTTACACTTTTGGCCCGCACCACCGCTGCATATCTCACACAAGGCTGACCGTCCAACACACAACATTTCAGCATTATCCGTGTGTATGCCACAGCGAAATAGTATATTTTGGGCTTCCAAATTTTTCCTTCTGATTTTCAGTCTTTTTGCAGGTGGAGGGGTTATCGGAATTATCATATTTACTATTCTTCCCGTTGCTTTTCCTCTCCGGAGGAAACCAGAGCATTCGACGAGACCGAAGATCTCTCCTCGAGAGACTAAAACAAAACACAAGATGCCGAAGGACCAGTACGATACCGACCTTTATATAGCATCCGATGATGACACTATTGAAGGAGCATATATTGTTGGAACAGGCGAGAATGAAGGAGAATTCTTGTTTCAATATCATCCAAGGGAAGGCGAACCGTCGACCATATCTGTCATTATAGTTGGTGAGTATTCCCTAAACCTTTTTTGTATACTCATATGGCACCCGAAGATATAATAATTCTGATAAATCCTCTTCGAAAAAATAGACCTTCCAAACTATCCATCTAGACACGAGGTCTTCATCTTTGGCTGCGGTGACGATGCAGCTTCTGTTGGAGAGAAGCTTAGTGACCTCCCCAGCTTAGCGGGAACATCCATCAAACAGATCATGACCAAGGTCGTACAGCATCTAAGAAACAAAGAAGCCGATGGGTCGAGGAAACGACCATTCGTTGTCAGTGACGACGACGTAAGTTTCAGAGGAGCTTCGCAGTCATCATCACCCCGCCACGCTAGAAAGACTGGCCGTCCATCGCATGACGACGACGATGGGGATGATTTGTATACGACAGGGTCGACGCTTGATAAAGGCAAGAAAGTTGCCTCTGGATCTCCGCTGGTTATTACTCCAACTAGTCCCTCACGGAAAATCATCACCGACCTGAGGTCCGCAAAAGATGCGGGTTTCAAAATGGGATATCACGGATCGTTGAAGGGTACTGGAGTTTGTTATGTGGTCATATCCTGCCGGTTATCGCGACTAGGCATTTCGGACAATGCTTTGGATGCATGGCATGTTGAGGCGAAGAGATACCTGAGTCTTATCATCGAATACCCAGCCGGATACGCCAACTTGGACGACCTTTGCGACGAAACGAAGAGGAGTCGTTCAGACCGAGCCAAGGCGAATATTCGAATGAGGGTCCGACAAAACGACCAGTATAAACCGACAAAAGCGCAATGCCAAGCTGCTTTTAAGAAGGCGGATCCAAATATGCCTTATATATTGCAGACGCTAGAGTTATTCCTGAACGAGAGACTGATAACTCTGCTTAAGAAGCGACTCGAGCTTGGTTTCACGTGGTTTGGAGCCGAAGAGTACTATTTCCTGGATAAGAAAAATGCAGCCACATCCGTCGAGGCGATGGAGGCGAAATATTGGCATGACGATACTCCTCCCAACGGGTTCTCACGGCTAGTAACGTCCGATCATTTTATGACCGCGACAAGCATCGATAAGCGCTCATTCCCGCTTATTGCAATGCAATTATTTCTCCGGCATTTTGCACGATATACAGACTTCTGCCTTGTCTGCCACCGTACGGTGGATACAGACGTTGAAGCTTTGGAGCCATATGTTTGCAGCACGCCGGCTTGTCTATCGAAATATCTTTCTTCGGACTTCGGTCCAGGGATTGAGAAAGATATTGTGGAACAACCATATGTCGTGGATCTGCTCGTTTCATTCTGCTATGCGGCGGCGAAACACCACAAGCTGAAAGATTTCCCAGATGCGCTCGATCTGAAGGTACCTTTTCCACCAGGAGGTGGAGGTTACACGGGTACCTTTGACTGGGCAAATAAGGATCTAACCTTAAGAATCAATGCCGCAACTCCCATTTCTCACCCGGTACAAGTTGGTACTTGGATGTCGATTACAGGCGTTGGAGCTGCCGGCGAGACCTTATGCTGTCGTGCGACGGATATGTCTCAATTCCCAACCATCAAAGTTTCAGATCCTATTTCCACAACAGCTCAAGCCAGCGCGCTGAAAATCGGAGCTGCGTACACCGGGGGATCCATTGCAACGGCTGGAAGTCACCAGGTTATGGTGTATATTTACAACCAGGACTTCGCAGGGTTCACCCCACAGCAGAAACAAGATGTTATTTGTTTGCTTCTTGATTCCCTGCCGTCTGTTCGAGAGATGAAGGACAGGCTGCGACAGGGACATCTCGCAAGCTGGGGAGATCGAATTTCACCTGCTGCATTGGGTGTCCTCAGATGGATTGTTGCATCAAACCGTGCTTGTATTGTTCAAGTCGATGGCCTGGAGACTGGCTCCAATGGAGTCTTTCCTGTCACTCAGACCGAGGATCGCGTATACGGTATGGGTAATTGGATGCAGTTCCGATTTGCTATGGGTGCGCCTGATAAAGAGCAAAAGTTCCAGACCGCGAGTTCCGATACTACTGGGAGGTTACGGCTCAAGTACCCGACTATGTTCGCATGGCATGGGAGCCCATTGATAAATTGGCATTCGATTATTCGGGAAGGGCTGAATTTCAACCAAACTTTGAATGGACGGGCGTATGGAAACGGATGTTATCATTCGTTGGATTTTAGAACAAGTCTGGGGTATACCGCTAATCGGTATGCTTCAGCCGCAGGGGTAAGTTTCTCGAAGTTTTAGGATTCTCTTGGTATTGGAGCTGATTAGGATTCCATTACAGAGCGACCAGTGGTCCAAGAGTGTGCTCAAAGTTTCGGGTGCAGTCGCATTGAATGAAATTGTCAATGCACCGAATGAATTCGTCAGCAAAAGTCCACATTTGGTGGTCGCTCAGGTGAGCCACGGGATTTAACGTTATCAAAAATGCGCATTTGGACGATAACAGCTAACGAATCATATAGCTCGATTGGATATGCACGAGATACTTGTTTGTCCAATGCGCTTTTAGCAGCCAGGGAACTGCGTCTTCGAAGAAGCCTAGCCAGGTCAAGCCGCAGGATCCATCCATGACCCCCAATGGCGAACAAGGCAAAATAATTATTCCCCAGCCGAAAGCGGCCAGAGCCCGGAAGGACGACCTGCTCGATGAGAATAAGAAGGGCAAGAAGAAAAGCGAACCGGCCTATACTCTTGTTACCATCGACGGTATTGAAGAACGAATACCCGTTGAAGAAGACCCCGCCAGCGACGCTACGAATGATTCCGATCTCGACATCTTTATCGAAGAGCATCTTCCAACTCCTGCCACCGTACCCGCTACTACTTCCGATCCGCTCGATATATCCGATTTGGATATAGCGATAGCATTGTCAATGGAAACGGCTAGTTCGTCGTCATCATCGTCGATGGCGCCACTGAGCGAGCAAAACCGCAGGAGGACCAGCCTTTTTTCTGGATTTGCGAATAAGGGTCGTGCGTCTAATGAGAATAGGCTGTCAATTGCAGGTAATTCGTCAACTTCAGCTTTCCCTGGATCTGGATCGAGCTCCGCAGCTCAGCCGCCATCATATGATGATATTCCGATAACTGCGACGCCCCCCAACTACACTCTAGTTACTGATACCAATGGGACAGGTTTCTTTACAAATCCTTTCGCGGCTGCCGGTTCGAATACTGCTGATGGGAGTGCTGACCCTCCAAGGTACGCGCTTCGAAGCACTGCCAGGAACGTTCCGGCGGCACCTTCCTCGGCAACCAGTGGCTCGGGCTCGATTAGCCGTGGAATAGGGTTGGCAGGTAGCTTCTTTAAGAGAGGCCTCAGTTTCGGAGCCCCTGTGAACAATGACCCGTGGAATAGTACCGCTCCCGCGGTACCGGTGTCTGATTCCGTCAATGGAGGACCGAAGGGGAAAGGGAAATACGTGGATTCAGGACCTGCTCCAGTAATCTCGGCGCCCTTCGCGGTGACGAGTTCTAACCCTATAGTGAATGGCGGAAACGCACAGCCTGATGGCTCTGTCGGCGTGAATAAAACAAATACAGAAAATGCTGTAAAGGCTTCCACCGTACCCACAGCGACGGCCCCTAATCCGATTCCCGTTAAAACAACCGCAGCTGTGACAACAAACGCAAAAGCTGTTACTATCCCAGCTGTGGCAGCCCCAGTAGTTGCACCTCCTGTTGTTGCGGCCCCCAAAGCGCCGGAACCTCCAAAGACAGATTTTGTCGCCGGACAGTTAGACTACAACAGCCTTCCGTTGATCGCTCAACCGACTTTTGCGACGCATCAGGCTACGAAACGTCTCCAAAGGGAGTACAAGAATCTGCTGAAGATCCAAGAGAGCACTCCGCTACACGAACTCGGGTGGTACACTAATCCTGACCATTTCGACAATGTGTATCAGTGGATCGTAGAGCTTCATTCGTTCGATTCCGAATTGCCACTTGCGAAGGATATGAAGTCACAAGGTGTCAAGAGTGTGGTTCTTGAACTTCGATTTGGCGCTAGTTTTCCTACCACACCGCCATTCGTCCGGGTTATTAAACCTAGATTCTTGCCGTTCATGAATGGTGGAGGGGGACATGTGACTATTGGCGGAGCTGTCTGTCTGGAGATGTTGACGGGTACAGGATGGGATAGTAAGACTACGATCGAGAGCGTTCTGTTAAATGTGAGGCTTGCAATGATGAGCACTGATCCGAAGCCGGCAAAGTTGGAGGCTGGCGGAGGTGGAGCGAGGTCGTATGGAGTTGCCGAGGCGGTATCGGCATATTTGAGAGCATGTAGGACCCACGGATGGACGGTACCGAAGGGGTTTGAGGAAATGGCGAAAGCGACTGCATGATGTCCTGCTTGTTCGTCCGTGTCTTCTTTCTTTCTTTCTTTCTTTCTTTCTTTCTTTCTTTCTTTCTTTCTTTCTTTCTTTCTTTCTTTCTTTCTTTCTTTCTTTCTTTCTTTCTTTCTTTCTTTTTAATAGCACTTTTTCCCTTTCCTTTTGCATCTGTGGACACCATGTCGGTTTTCTTTTGAGCCTTGCTTTCGGAGTTATTGATATTGCACGACAGAAGTACGGGCATGCACATGACACATCAAGGGCTGTGGTAGAATGTGGGAGAATTCCAAAGAATTGCAAGGTACTTTCTTTGGGATAGGAAGGGCAGTAAGAAGGATAATAGCATGCATGTGGATAGTGTCGTATAATTTATACTGTGGGGGAATGGAAGAATTCTAAACCATGTCGAAAAGAGACTGCTGTGGAGTGCTGTAGACCGCTTTGTGAGCGGGAATATGGGAGGTTGTTGCATTTTTTGCGTTGGCGGGAAGTTGACAAAGAATGGCTTCGAGTTTTGGAAGAAGATGAAAGACATGTCGACGTATAAACCTAGTTGGATAGGAGAGAGATATCCTGCCGTATTTATAATACCTGGACCGTGGGATCTTGATATGGGGTTAGGAGAGCTCGGGAGGGAAGAGGAGGATCTGAGGGTTTAAATTGTACATAGCAAAATGATAAGATTTAAAATTAATGATAAGAAAGAATAGCCTCGGGATGCTTTCTATATTCCTAGTCAGTACTCCGTACTTGGTGGCGATAATGCAAGGTACCGATGACCCGATTAAAACAATCATGATTTCGGGCTGGTCCGAGCGAGTGAAACGGCCCTTGCTTCTGTTAAATTAGGTATATTGGAGGTTAAACTGGCTTTTATGGTGGGAATCTCGACAGCCCTCCTCCTTCTTTCTCTTCTTCCTTTCTCTTAGATATCCATTCAGGAAACATCTAATACGATATCCCGACCCGCAGGTGGCTTGGTTCTACATAGTCTGAGTGCTCGCTTTGTGCGCTGTGTTGGATTGGACAAGGTTCTGGCCGGCTGTGTTGCGGAGCGCGTTGTCCTTCGCGCTGTTTGGTGCCTTGTCTATTCTCGTCCATCTTCCGCCTTCTCCCTCCAGCTTTCGACACCTAACCATCATCATATCATCACCATCACCGTGACCTTCACCAACTTCACCACCAACAGCCACCTCTCCACCGCTGTTCGGGCTAGATCTCTTTCGGTACCGCTTATCTACCATTCCTCCGGCACGCTTCCGAGGCTGCTTTCTCACTTGGCTCTCTCATTGTTGGTTTCCCTCTTTTCGCCCTCGTTCGCATACCTCTTCTATCATCAATTGCCCTTCTTAGTTACTTCCCTCTCTATAACTTGCCTTCTCACTTACCTTAGCCGTTCTATCAATACTTTCCATCTCTTTGCTTCGTGGATATACCGTATCTACTTTATTTCTTCCCATTTTTACTTTCTATTTGCGCCTTATTCATCCGTCCTCTTTGATCTACTTTCTCCCACCGCTTCAGTATGAAGATGCCCGTCCCCAGCACGTTTGCTGGGAAGCCTCCGTTTCTGCCGGCATCTTCTCTTGTTTTCCGCTCTCAATTCATTATTACCACCCCGCCCCAAGCTAATTCTCTTATTCCCATTCTTCTACATCCCCCTAATACTGTTCTGACCTACTTATTCTAAACAATCTTTCTCATAATGTTCTTTATCAAGGTCCGATCCTGCAGCCTGCAGCCAACGCCCCAGCCTTTTTTCCCCTGAACCGAGAATCTGCAACTCACGATAATCCTTGGAAGACCAACTTGGAAAGCATCCTAGCGCGACAATTCGAGCCAGTTAAATTCCGCTGATCCGCTCTCCCGTTGTCAACCCGTTGTTTTTTTCAGCCTTACCAATGTCTGCCCCGTATTACGGCAGCAATTCTCCGGAGGCGTTTCGCCATGACCCCAGAGGCGACCGCGATCGTAGAGCCTGGGGTGCTGGCGATCCACGTGATAGCTCTCGCGGAAGAATACCGTCTCACGAACTGCACGAGTCGAGCTATGGGAGACTAAGAGAAGATGACTACGCTGCCGATGGAGCCAGACGCCCAAGATCTCCAGGTTTGTACAGATACTGCTGCCTCGAATGGAAATTGGATATCATACCCCTTCCAATTGCGGAGAATCGCGGGTAGTAACGGTACCTTGTGACTAACTGTTGGGATCATGACCGATTAGGACGTCGTCGGCCGCCACCACGTTCGCGTTCTCCGCCGAATATTGATCGCTATACGCCGGGGAGCGGTGGTGGTCCACAGGGAAGATATGCTGGCGGTGCTGGAGCTGCTGGGGATGTGTACATTCCAGGACAAGGTCCTCAAGGATACGCTGGTGCTCCACCATTGGGTCGCAATGAGCCTGGCGGTGCCAACGGCGATCGATACATGCCGGCGAATATCAGTGGGCACGGTGCATATCCAGCCGCTGGCGGTGGGGGGAATGCCATGGCTCCAATCCTATTAGACCCTCACGGCTTCGATTACCTCGTTCCCTACACCTATTTCAACGAGTGGTGGAACGGCACGCCTGCATCTGCGCCTTCGAAGTCAAAGTATGCGACCGATGTGACTATGAAGGAAAAGTATGAGGCGTACAAGGATGGGCTGAACGGGAGGGTCGCGAAGCTGTTTGTGAAGAGCCATAAGGATGAGGAGTGGTTCAGGGAGAGATATGTTGAGGGAGAAGGAGACGAATGGAGGGCCAAGACTCTGGAGTGGAGGAAGGGACAATGGAAGATTTGGGCGGATGAATTGAAGTCTGGGAGATGGGACAATTGGCTGGCCGATGCCAAAGAAGGTGAGTTCGGAAGGACCGTTGGACTGTGATATGAGCTGTGATGCTAATTGGAATGGACGTAGGTGTTAAAGTTAACATCACAGCTCAGCCTAACGGCAAGAGTGAGTCAAACGGAAGCAAAGAGGATGATCCGATGGAGGAACCGAGTGAGGATGTCCTTCCGGCGGTATCTTCTGGAACCGGCGCCCTTCGGGATGATTCTCTTGACCGCCCGGCATTGCTGATCAAAACCGTCTCCCCTACCGTGAAGAGACAAAATTTGGAGAAGGTGCGTAGGCCCCATCCTCTCTTTCGTGGTATGCCGCTAATGCGTCTTTCGGAATAGCTTGCTATGACCGTTCAAGGCTTCCAGTACCTCTCACTCGGAGATCCGAATCCGAATAAGAAGTTCCATCGTATCGGGTGGATCCTCATCGACCCGTCAAGTGTTAGTGAGGACTCTGTGGAAAAGGCGGCGGCACTCCTCAACGAAGAACGCATTCATGACGAAGAGAAAGGCGATTTCGTGGTTCACGTGGGAGTTCATAACCCTCCGAAAGTTCTCACTCGAAAGATGCTGCACGACATCATGAGCGTTCCGGAGGAAATCATCAGTGAGGTTGACCGTGTCCGAGCCGTCGTGTTGAAATTGGAGCAGGCGATGAACAATAACATGGATGAAGATATGATGTTGGATGAAAATGGCGATTTGGCAGGTTACAGAGGGTGGGATTTGATTCTCGCTAAGGTTGATGAGATCATGGCGAGGAGAATGGCGGAGAAGGCAGCTAACGAACCGGAAGAGGAACCCGAGGACGGCGAGGCTGAAGATGATCTGCCCTCCGATGAGGAGTTGGAGCGGGCCAAACGCACTATTGACATCGCAGTCGAGTACCTCCGCCGGGTCTTCTCCTTCTGCTACTACTGTTTCACCGAGGCGGATTCGATTCACGAGTTGGTCCGCAGGTGCCCGGGAGGACACATTCGACGGCCGTTGCCAGCCAATACCGACGGCACAGCTAAACAACTCCATCCCGGCTCGGAGAAATGGGTCAAGAATCTCAGGGACAGGATTACATTGTTCCTAACACCGGACTCGATCGATACCAGGAAATTGGGGGCGCAAGATCCGGAGACCGCATTCAACGAGGAAACCAACAAGTTCATCAAGCAAGAAGATGAGGGGAAATTTCGTTGCCGTGTTAAGGATTGCACCAAGCTCTTCAAGTCGGAAGAGTTCGTTCGCAAACACATGACCAAGCGTCACCCGGAGTTTGTCGGTGGCATCGAGCAGGAGATTAAGCTTCTGAATGCCTATGTGATGGATCCTTTCCACATCACTGCACCTAAGCCAGAGGGTGGTGTCTCGGGCGGTAGCGGGATTGGGCTGCCCCCCAGGCCTGGTGGGGGGTTGGACAACAGGGGTGTGATGGGACCCTACCCGTATCCGGCGGGACAGTATCCCGATCCTTATATCGGTGGGTTGGGACCCACTCCTGCCGGAGTCGATAGGTATATTCCCGGAATGGGAGGACGCCCCGGGTCACCGAATAGAGGCGGTGGGGTTGGACCACAGAGACGGCGCGGTGGAATGCAAGGAAATTCTAGACCATCACCCTACCCGAGACCTGGCGGTCGAGATACGAGGGACAGATCGGAAAGGGAGAGGGAACGTGAGGGGCGATTCCAGGCTGCCATGGCGGCCGGTGGTGGAGTTTCTGCGAACGGCACACCTAGCGCAGGTGCTACTCCCGGAAAGGACGATCCCGGAGCTGCCGGACGAAGTCTGAAGAGTTATATGGATTTGGATGCCTCCGCTGGGAAGGAATCGAAAGTTGAAGAGTTGGATTACTAGAAATTTAGACGATAAGAAAGGGGGACAAGCATACGGAAGAAGGTGATAATTATTGGCAAGATTGAATTAAGTGGATAGGAGCGGAGGAAGCATCATTTTTCTATTATTTTATTTTGGTTTTTACTTGTCCTTTCTTGGTTTTGCTCTTCTGTTGTCTTTGTTTTCCTACAATTCATCTGATCGTGAAGGTGGATTTCGTTGGTGCTTTTCCATTGCTTGCTTGCTCGCTCGTGCTTTAGCTTTGAACATGGACTCTCGGTCTGATCTCCACTCAGGCCCAGCCTTTCTTCTCCTTGTAATATTCCGGGCTCTTTCTTTTGATAAAACAAAACAATACAAATGTACTTTTACTAAAAAAAAAAATTGCTGCAGTCCCAGATACCTAATTACCGTTGACCATAGATTGGTAGACGTTGGAGTGGTAGTCTTAGGAGTGTTGTATTATGAGGGCATAATCAGGCGGTTTAACTTGCGGCCACGTTTAAGGTGTTCGGCCTCACTCAATGACCTACACCAACTACAACCGCTCCCATCATCATCTTCATCTTCTGGTGATGCCCTCGTTCACGACAATGCAATAGACGCTTTCCAACCTGTTTTTTCATGCCCTACTATTTTGCTTTTAGTCTTCTTTTCTATTTGATACCCTTCTGATTTGTTCTTCTTTCTTGCCTTAACTTCGGCGCCCTTTGAATATTGATACGATATCATATCATTCGCCAAGATGGTCCGGTTATCGTCTACGGCGGGTGCAACAGCACTGCTGACCCTCGCGCTGCGATTTCACACCACAGGTGCCATGTTTAGTGTCCATGAGGATCTGCTGGCGTATCCGCAGGTACGTGTCGTGGTTTATCTTTTTTTGAGAATAGTTATTATAATTAGCTGACATGATGTCACACGATATGATATATATTAGTACGAAGTACGGTTCCCGGATAGCCAGGACTCCTATGTCACCGAAGAGGAAGCCGATCGCAAGATCGCATCCATGTCGTTACGAAATTTACAACAAGCGCCTACGCCTTCCGTGCCTCCTTCTACCGATCCTACCGATAATGCTGCATCGGATGGAGACGATGGCTCTGGTTCTCTTGCTGTTCAGGATAAGAATTCCGGCGGCGGCGATAGCGGGGCGTTCTCCCACCGTGCTTCGGATGATATAGTCTACGAAGCCATGATGATGGGTAACCGCCGCTACCTCTGTTCCATCCCCGTCGTCCAACCGCCCCCAAAACTCAACGCCACCGAAAGGCGTAAAAACAAATCGGAAGAAGATAAAGAACTCGCGCGAGCAACAGTCTCCGGAACGGAATTATTGAGAGGAATGGAAGGGACGTGTTTATATTTTATTTCGGGTTGGTGGTCTTATAGTTTTTGCTACAACGATCATATCAAGCAGTTTCACCAGCTACCGCCTGCGAACGGGGTCCCCGCGTTACCCCCCGTTGAGGACCCGCATGCTGCCAGTTATATTTTGGGGAGGGCGGCGGTGCCGGATAGAGATGCTAAGCCGGATCTGCCGAAGGATGGGGGGTGATGGAGATGGCGGCGAATGGGGAGTTGAAGTATTTGGTGCAAAAGTTGGCGGGGGGGACGTTGTGTGATATTACGGGGAAGGAGAGGAGGATCGAGTTGCAGGTGAGATAGAATATATTTTAAGCTCGTGAGTATTTTCGTGGGACGTTAGGAAGGCTAATCGGATGGTGGGAACAGTATCATTGTTCGCCACATGCGTCGCAAGATAGGATTGGGTTTATTAAGGAGGTCACGACATGTTGCTACCTTATGGTGATCTATACGCCACGGCTGTGCAGCGATGCTGCTTTCCAGCCTCCTACCGAAAGTAGAGCGAATCAAATCGAGTGTTTGGAGGTTATGAACGAAGAAAGGATCAAAGAATATCGAGCTGAGAAGGAAAGGCAGGAGAAGAAACTGCAGGCTTTATTGGAGATTGTAGGAAACGAAGCCGAACAAGAGTTGCTGGGGAAGTTACCGAGCGGTACCGGGGGTCTGGGGCAGAAACAATTTGTTGCGAAGCCGAATTACAAGGTTAGGACCAAAGGACAAAAGAAAGGGAAGGAAGGGGAGAATGCGGATGGGACTTATATTGTTACCGGAAACGATGGAAGGGAACAGATGGTTATGGTCCAAGAGATGGAATTGGATGCTGATATGCTGAAGAACTTACCGGAGGGGGTTGAGATTGTTGATATCGAGGCGCTTGCGAGGTTGGCGGAGGCGGCGCAGGGGCGGGCTGGTGCGGGGAGACCGATCGAGATCGATGCGGGGATGATGAAGAGGATTCAGGAGGAGGGGAAGAAGCATAAGCATCAGAGGGAGAAGAAGAGCGAGGACGATAAGAAAAAGGAGGGGAATGGTGGGAAGAAAGACGGGGAGGGGCATGATGAGCTATAATACCTCCTTCTTTTCTTTACTTTCATCGAGGCGCCGGTTGATTAAATTGCGACTTTTGATTCGACTTTACCTTTGAAGTCTTTGGTAGTTAGATGATGATATCGATATTCGATGCTTGTACTCTAAGTGGCCGCCCCTGTAACATATTATATTGTATTCCACAAAAGCGACTCTTTTTATCTCTTCTCCCTTTCTACCTCCTATCCTTTTATTTTATTTCTATTTCTGTTTTTATTTTTCATGCCATGATGTCTTCTATAACCTCGACCATCAGATGTTAAGGATAAACCACCACAACCTCGGGATATAAACAATCGCAGTTCGGGCGAAACAGTAATTAATGGCATGGCTGGCAGCTTAGGGGTCCCGGTCGAGTCCAGACATGGTCCTTGGCTGCAGCCCTCTTTCCCCCAAAAAACACCCAAACATTGGACGGCCCTCCTCATCGTGCCTTCCCTGATACATTCCTTCAGATAAAAGCACCTAGCTTCTACCGTAAAATCCAAACATCGACGAGCTCCCCCCAAAGTTCCCCGACGAGAATGGTCTGCTAAATGGCGGCGGGATCCACAGTCGCGTTGGGCAGTTGCACCCAGGAAGCCTCTCCTGCGCTCCAGAAACAGGTTGCATTTGGTTGTTATAATAGCGGTAGCGGTAGAATTCGTAGTCGCGCCGACTATTTTTTTGACGACGACTACGACGACGACTCGAATAACGAATTCTACGAAGACTACGACGACTACGACTACTGCTCTTCTGACGACGACCGCATTCCCTCCGAGGACCCGTCCTCGCTCGTATTCAATCGTATCGAAAGCCATCCGACCATGCTCCGCTCGTCCCTTCGTTCTTCGAAAGCTCTCTCGTCGTTATCCCGCCAGGCCGCTGTTGCCGCCGCGCGAGATCTGAGGGACCACTTCCCTTCACGGCATACCCTCGAAAGCAGCCTTCATACGCTTTCATTATTCCCCCCGCGGCCATCGCCAAATCCCTCTTCTTCATGTTCATCACGAATAGGAATCCCCCCGCAAAACCTTTTCCAACTTCCCCCGTTTAAAAGCACGCCATCCCCGGGTCCATCGTACACCAACCGCGCCACGGATAATGATCCGGAATCGCCCCCGATCCCGACGAATGCTACAGAATCGACCGTGATAACCGATTCCTCCGATCCGAACGTTAGTCGGTTTTTTCAATACGGTGTTAGCGTTTCGTATGTTTCCAAGTCGAGACGGTGGGATCCGAGCAATACGTTTAATTTTAGTCCGTATAAACGGGTATCCTTTGAAGATAATTGGGTGTTGAGGAAGAAGGCGCGGCCGAAGACGGGGCAGGATGCGTTTTTTGTCAGTAGGGTTAGTGATACCGGGGCCGTGGCTTTTGGGGTGGTATGTACTCTCTCTCCGTGTGTGATAACTTTTGTTCGGTGCATGCTGACTTGTGAGATATACAGGCCGACGGGGTGGGAGGGTACTCCATGAGTGGAATCGATTCCGCAGACTTCTCGCATACGTTGTGCGAAGATATGGCGGAGATATCGTATCATTCGGAAGTGCCGATGAGGGCGGACATGTTGATCGAAGCCGGTTATATATCGGCATGTAGCAATCCCAACGTCCTGGGAGGGGGGAGCACGGCCTGCGTGGGGGTCGCAAAGCCAGATGGGACGATGGAGGCTGCAAAGTATGTCTTGTTTTCTATGGAATATGGAGATTTACAAGGAAGCTAACGGTTACACACAGCCTGGGAGACTCCGGCTTCGTAATCCTTCGCGGCGGTCGAGTCCACCATACCTCCCAACCCCAAACCCACGCCTTCAACACCCCCTTCCAACTCTCCGTGATCCCGCTGGAAGTCATAGAACAAGCCCGAAAATTCGGTGGTCCGATTCCGATCAGCGATCGTCCTCGAGACGCCCACGTCGACACCCACGATCTCCAGCATGGCGATGTATTAATCTTCGCCACAGACGGGTTGTGGGATAACCTATCCGCGCAAGATGTTTTACGATTGGTATCGAATGAAATGGTGGCGGCGGGTGGATGGGTGGAGACGCCTGATCATGGGATTCAAACCGGGGAGGATTTATCGAGGCTTGTGGACGAGGACGGGGAGAAGGCATCGATCCAAGGGGTCATTGCCAAGAAAGTTGCGTCGAAGGCGAAGGATATGAGCGTTAATACTAAGATCGATGGACCGTTTGCGAAGGAGGTCAGGAGGTATTTTCCGGGGGAGGTTTATCACGGGGGGAAGAGGGATGATATCTGTGTGCTTTGCTGCATAGTTGTCGAGGTTAGCATCTCTTCCCCCTTTTCCTATATCACCTTTATGATCGGATCGAGCGCTGATACTTTGAATAGTGGGCCGTCCCGACCCCCAAGCCCGAAAAGACGGAGACGCCTGTGGACGATGCTGAGAAGAAGATCGAGGCGGCTCCGGAACCACCGAAGGCACCGGAGCAACAACCGCCTACCACCCCTCCACCGCCACAATCTCCTCCAGCCGAAGAAGTCCCACCTCCTCAGAAGGAGGAAGCCATCTCTGCGTTCGCTGCCGATCACCTACGTGGACTCCCCGGTGGTGGTGGACCAGGAGCTCCTTCTCCCAGATTATAATTTATCATTTTTTTATCATCATCATCAAACTCGGGGTACCTGACTACGGACCCGTCTCTTCCTCCGATATATGCATTCGCATTTCTGTGTTAAAAACAGGGCTTTTTCATTTGTGGGACTAGAGTGGACGAATGGGGTGTTTCGCATATCTAGACGGGTTCTCTTTTCTTATGTACATGTATACTAGGGCATCATGATGTGCTGTATCGTTTTTTTTGCGACTGTTTAAATTTGCAACCGTTCTTCCTTTCTGGATACCTAGGTATATCTTTCATGGAGCGCTTCATGGCCTTTCTTTTCTTTTCCTTTCTCGGTTTTAAACTTCTGTGTGGATATTTTATAGACCGATAGCAGCTAAGTATATCGAGATATGATATGATGAAGATGGGAGTACTATGGCTTCTCCGTATACAAACAAGTCTGATATAAAAGAAAGATGGCTGAAAAACGTCATCAAAGATGGCACATTGCAAGATCCCGCAAAACACAATACCCAACGCCAATATATCGATAACTGCTTCACGACGCATTAACCCCCCCGCCGCTCCCGAAAACCCCCCCGCCGCTCTCCGCCTTCCCAATTAACTTCTTCATGCTCCCCCACTCGTCCCCTCTAACCCCCTCCACACCCCCCAATTCACTGCCAACCTCAAATATCGTAACCGTAGAATCCAACCCACCGACAGCAATCCTCCTCCCATCCGTCTCCTCCCACGCCAACTTGTTCAGACTCCTGGTCAACAAACTCGTCGCACCGGCTCTAACCGTCGGCGAAACCTTCGCAACGGGGACTTCAACATCAACCGTTAAATCCCATACTTCTAGACTTCCGGCTCCGTCTACGAGGCCGAATACGCCGGGTTTTACGGGAGACCATTTTGCATCGTAGACTACGTCTTCTCTTGCGAAGTCCATCAGGGGCGTTGCTACTAACGGTTGAGCCCCCGGGACGACGGCGGTAGCGGTGGCAGCTGGTGGTCTTGTTTTCCATAGTTTTACGGACCAATCTAGACTCGCTGATAATACTAGATCTCCGAAGTCTACCGGTCCCTTTACCGGGTGGAAGTCGATTGCCATTATTGGACCCGCGTGACCACGGTATGAGATCCGAGGTTCCACACCGGCTTTCGCGCCGGCACGGTCGTAACGGTGGCAGGGGTATATGCCGCCTTCTTCGGTTCCCACTACAAAGTATGTAGGGTCCGAGTAGGGGAATGCCATGCACGTTGGTGCCAAATCGTCGTTTCGGCCGGGATTCGGTGAAGTAAGTTCCAGCACTTCCAGGGGATTTGCGAGCATATCCATCGACCAACCGCATACCAATCCATCTGTCGAGCAGCTGACAATGTTATTCGCGTTTTGGGTACCGACTACTTGGACACTATAGACCGGGTGGGAGTGGCCGGATCCTGTCAAGGGGCTGCGTAGCACGGATTGTGATTTTGCACGGGTATCCCAGATTAAGACTTGACCGGAGTATGCGCCGCCGATGATGAGGTTTGGGTGGTATGGGCTGAAACGGGCGGTTAAGACGTCGGATTGGGCGTGGAAGATGTATTCTGGTCGATCGTGGAGATGGAGGTTCCAGACTTGAACTAATCCGTTGGGGTCGTGTGGTGCCGATGGGTTTTTTGTGTATGCTGCCAATACCAGCTCCGGGAATTTGGGTGAGAAGTGGATATCGCTGACTATACGTTTTTTGGACCAGCGGTCGGAGTAGAATTGTATTGTTTCTTTGATCTTACGGCCGCCGGAGTCTTCGTCTGTGGTTGAGTGGCCGAGACCGTAGTCCGCTAGGATGTCGTAGTCTTGGTCCAGCGCTCGCTCCATGACTTTTGTACTCCGTTCGATGAATTCTGCGAATTCTTCGGTGGAGGTTATGATTTGTTTTTCGTCGTCATCGAGTTCTCGGACTTTGGATTCCCTTTTCGAAGAACCTTCGGCGCCATCCTGTGTGGCATCCGCGGGGTCTGTTTCTCTTAATTGCAAGGCGGCGATTTCTTCTTCCAATTCACGAATGCGGTCTTTTAGTTCTTCTTCTTCGGGTTTTGAACGATTGGCGGGCTCGCCTTCGGCGTCGACCTGGATGTCGTCGGTGCCTACGCCCGTGGAAAGCCAGGATTCGGTTGTTTGGACTTGTTTGCTGTAGGTTACTATTTCTTTTGTGGCGGCGGGTGGGGCGTCGTAAATTACGCGCGGGGCGATGGTGGTTAGGACCTGGTGGGATATTGTTGCTACCGTATGTTGTGAAGATTCGGTGCTATATCTCTCAATTATACTTGTTAGTGGAGTTCAACATATCTGGATATGATGGTGGAGGGGAGGGAGAAGGGCATACTGGGGAATAGCGTACTGGGCGGAAGTATGTTCGGAGATGTTTGATTCAGCGGCACTCAGCACGGAGGTAGGCCTGCTGATACTCTTTTTGCTGGAGGGGCCTGCGGAACCTGGTCTGCCTTCGCCGATGATTTCGTGGATCAAGCTGTCTATATCGGATATTCTGTCGTCTAGACGGGCGGGGCCGCGGATTGCTTGTGGTGATGCGAACTGTTATAAATTGTTAGAGAGAGTTATGGCTTGTTTTGGTAACTAGGTATGAATACGTGGGATTTGCATGTAGGTCTATGTATATATCTCTCGAATATGGGATCATAGATAGGGGGGAGGATTTACCTCAGTTTCACCTGATCTGGAGGTTGAGAACTGATCTCGCCGTAGCTCGCGCTGGCGTTTGAGAGCTTCGAGTTTGGCTCGCTTTGCGAGGATCTCTTCTTTTCGGGATGACATCTTGGTGGTGAAGATGCGAAGGTCGACCGGAGCGTGGTAGGAGCAGGGAATTGTGGATGATGTTCCTCGCCGTCCCTTGGGTGGATTGTACGGTAGGCGAGGGGGATGTTGGTAGATGTTAATTGATGGTAAAGAGCAAGGGAGTGTCGATTGGAGGGGGTGGTGATGTCGTGGGATATAAGATGGAGATATGGAGAAGAAGAGAAGGAGACGTAGAGAAGACGAAGAAGGTCTGTCTGAAGTGAAGCTCGTGTTGTGCTGTTGTTGGAGCTGTCCCCCGGAGAGCCCCGGAGCTGCCCCGAGTCTTCTCGGATAGGTCCCCGGAGAGCCCCGGGACTTACCAATATGATATCTCCATAACTCATCGATCTTCTCTTTACTAACCTTCCTCATCGATCTTCTCTTTACCGGCCTCAGCACACCTAGATACCGCCCTACACAATTACAATTACAATATCATAGTCGGCCCGGCAATATAAGAATAACTACTTCCTCACCTGCGGCTTAACAAGTATACGAAAAGATGCATCCCTCACGACGCGCCTACGTCGAAGAAACAGTAAGCCTCTCTTTGTTCCTTCTCGAATATATATGCTATCCAAAAAGAACTTCTAACGTTTATACTCACATCCAGAAAGATGAAGATGAGGACATGGGCATCTCCATCGATCAAGTCCGTAAGTTACCTCATCTCATCTCACCTCACCTTACCACCGTCCTCTAATAATGGTGATAAAATTATAGCAACGGACCACGACTACGTTCTCCCCTCGATCTCCGGCATCGCCCCGGAAAAGGCATCCGCTATAATCCAACAATTCGATAAAAAGAAACGCGCTGCGGCGATTACAGTACCCACGGACGACAACCGCGTCAGAGCCAAGCTCCGAGAACTCGGTGAACCGATCACATTATTCGGAGAAGAAAAGAGTGATAGAAGAGATCGGTTACGCGCTTTGCTTGCTGCGCAATTAGAAGCTGGCGATGGCTCTCGTGGGGTCGGCGGAGCTGGTGGTGAGGATGTGGATATGGCTGATGTTGATGAGGAGGCTGGCGGGGAGGTTGAAGAGGAATTTTATACGGAGGGGATACCGGAGCTGCTTTCCGCCAGACAGCATATTGCACGGTTTTCGCTGGAGAGGGCGAGGGATAGGTGTGAATTGCAAAAGGCGGAGAGTACGGTGCAATTGAAGGAACACATAAAACACAGGAAAGGATTGAAGGATCGGTTGATGGGGTACAATCTATTCGGAACACAGCTGGCCGGTGACCGACCCGTAGCCATTGCGAGGTTTTCGAATGATTCGAAGACTATTGCTGCGGGGAATTGGGATGGTGGGATCAGATTGCTTTCGGTGCCGAATATGGATGTCGTGCGGACTTTGAGGGGTCATACGGATCGAGTCGGTGGGATATCTTGGTCCCCGATGTCGGGTTTGTCGGATGAAGCGGCGAGTTTGGTATCCGGTGGGGCGGAGGGGGATATCCATCTGTGGAATATGAAGCAGGATACTCCCGTTGCGAGTTTATTAGGGCATGGAGGGAGGGTGTGCAGAGTTGAATACCATCCGTCGGGGAGATATGTGGGGTCTGCGTCGTATGATACGACGTGGAGGTTATGGGATGTGGAGACTACGAGCGAGCTTTTAATCCAAGAAGGACATTCGAGGGAGGTATTTGCGATTTCGTTTCAACATGATGGAGCATTGGTTGCTACTGCGGGGCTGGATGCTATCGGGCGGGTGTGGGACTTAAGAACGGGAAGAACGATTATGATTTTGGATGGGCATATTAAAGAGGTACACGGATTGGCGTTTTCGCCGAATGGGTATCAGGTGGTCAGTACATCCGGCGATCATACGGCGAAAGTATGGGATGTAAGGAAAGTCAGATGCATTTCCTCCATCGGAGCTCATGCATCGTTGGTCAGCGATGTGAGGTTCTTCGACGGAGGGGTTGATACGGGAAGGATTCTAGATGATGGAGAAGTTGAAATGGGGGATCGGGGCAAGTATTTTGTCACGGGGGGGTTTGATAAGATGGTTAATATTTATAGCGCGGATGATTGGGCGCTGGTGAAGAGTTTACCGGGACATTCGGGGAATGTCCTAAGTGTGGATGTTTCGAAGGATGGGAAGTTTATATTGAGCAGCGGGCATGATCGGACGTGCAAACTGTGGGCGAGGGACGATATCGAGTTTTAGTCCTTTCTTTCCCTCATATATAATATATCATACCGTTCCCTCGCCTCGGATCCGAGGCTAATCCTTCCCCGAGGATTGATGGTGGGTAATTACGGATGGTAGTTAGGAGGGAAGTGGTATGAAATGATGATATAGACAAAAGCACAAGATGGTAGTAATGTAATATACAAAGAATACGCCCCGGCCCCCCCCCCCCTTCCTCTCGGGCTTCCTCCGGAAAACTATAATAAGTCTCCCTCCTCTCCATCCCTGCCTCTCTCACAATTCTACCCCTCCAACACCCTCTCCGATGAAGTCGCTCTGATATTGGATAAATTTTCACGACATAAAAATCGTGCAATTATAAAAAAAAAAGATTCGGTATAGGGGTCATGAATGGGGATATCATTTTTATTTTCTATGTTTATTTCTAAGCTTTGGCTTTAGCATCGCTGGCAGCGAGGTTTACCAGGTAAGCTTCGAGGTCGAATTTCGGGTCATCGGGATTGCTGACGACTATATTATTCACCCATATTAGTATCGAATAAATAATATAAATGCGAAGGAGACGAAAGGAAGGGTGAAATACCGGTATTCCTCTGATCAGGCGGCAACAAACTCTTCTGGTACTCAGCCTTTGCTTGCTGTATTAACTTCTCCTTGCGATCCCACTCCTGCTTTGCGTGGTGATCGGCTTCTTGTTTGTAGAGGGTTCGCTGGTGCTGGAAGCCGTAGAGGACGCCGAAGCCGAGGAAGGACCAGCGGAGGATCTATTTCACACCTTCTGTTAGTTTTCACTTTTCCAATCGATGACAGAATCGGGTGGTGGTGATAGTAGTAGGCAGCATGTGAAGTTTATCATCGCCACCGCCAAACATCGTCACCACGAGCACTATCGGGACTGATATTCAGATAGATAAGAGAACGAGGGGACATACGTTTCCTGCAGGAGTGGCCATCGTGAGAGTTAAGGTGGAGGTATCGAGGGAGGATTGAAAGGTTGGGTCGGGTGAGGGAGTCAATGGGAATGAGCCGAGGGGAGAACTGACAGAGGTCGTGAATGAGAAATTTATTTTTTTAGTACCAAAACAGGACGCCGTTTCTCCGTCGTCGCGACCGGGAAGAACCCCCCGGTTACCATAAATGCCAATTGATCCCGGGGACCCTTCCCGGTATACAACTCTGTCTATGGCCTATGATACCCGGGGAGAGATATTACCGGGATGCTGGGAATACGAATACACGCGACGCCCCTCAATTTAGAATTCATATTTAAATTTAAGAATTAGCCTTTAGAAAAAGGAGGGCGAATACGATTACGCTTTGATACGAAGATGTTTAATTAATCAAGTGCCCGGCGGGGAACTGAGCTGAGAGTAAACTGATACGATTTGTGAAGCAGATGTGGTAAATGGCGATGCGAATTGGTTGACCTGAGGAGAGGACAGCCTGTTAGCAAAGGTGGTGGTGTATAATTAGTTACGACTTCCACCATTCAATTCTATTCTCTGCCCAGACCAGTCCAACATCCTTATCATCTATCTGTCTCTGTTGGTATCGTGTCATCATCCATCTAGACCTCCCTTAGTAAGTACATCTATCATCTCCAATTCAATTGATAACTCCAATTGAGATATCATCGCTGACGTAAAGACTATCGCGTGTTTGCTTCACACCAGCTCAAAAGAGAATACCCGACGCCCGATGGCCGACCAGAACAGCGTCCGGCAGAGGAAGAAAGGTGGCCGGGGCACCACTCCCGCTCCTGCCTCGGACGACGAAGTCCTATCCAGGGCCATCTCCACAAATGCTACTTCCTCGAGATCCTCGAAGAAGAAGAAGGTCGACGTTGGTCATCTCGTCACCTTTAGCATTGTCACCGCTCTTGCATTCTTCACAAGATTCTACAAGTTGAATCATCCTAATGAAGTCGTGTTTGATGAAGTTCATTTTGGAAAGGTATTTTTTATTATCATTTATAATATCGATGGGAGGCTAATATAATATGACGTTGATAGTTCGCATCGTTCGTACGTAACCCGATATATATGCCTATGAATCGAATAACGGTCGAGCCATACTCACAATTCCTCTTGATGGATATTACAGTACCTCCAAAGGACATACTTCTTCGATGTCCATCCGCCATTCGGAAAGCTCCTGTTCGCCCTCATGGGCTGGTTCGTCGGCTTTGACGGCGACTTCAAGTTCGATAACATCGGAGACTCCTACATTGATAACAGGGTCCCCTATGTCGCCTTCCGCACGATGCCTGCCCTCCTTGGTTCCCTCACCGTCTCTGTCGTCTATCTCACCATGTGGGAGAGCGGATACTCCGTTCCTGCCGCCCTTCTCGCTGCCGGCCTCATTCTCTTCGGTATGTCCCCCATATCGAGTACCCTTTGAGAAAGGAGCTAATGGAGATGTAGATAACGCCCACGTTGGCCAGACCCGATTGATCCTGCTCGATGCCACCTTGATCTTCTCCATGGCCTGCTCCATCCTCGCTTATGTCCGATTCTACAAGATGCGACACGCCCCGTTCTCCAGAAAATGGTGGAAGTGGCTTCTCCTCACCGGTGTCGCCCTGTCCTGTGTCATCTCCACCAAATACGTCGGTGCCTTCACCTTCGTTACTATTGGAACCGCTGTCGCTATCGATCTCTGGAGTCTCCTTGACATTAACACCGGACTCACAATCCAAGAGTTCGGTTACCACTTATTGGCCAGAGCTGTCGGATTGATCGTTGTTCCGTTCTGCTTTTACCTTTTCTGGTTCCAGGTCCACTTTGCCATCCTCTACAGAAGCGGAACCGGTGACGATTTCATGACCCCGGCTTTCCAGGAGACCTTGGCCGATAACTTGATGACCCTTTCCAGCGTCAACATCCACTATTACGACAAAATCACCCTCCGCCACAAGGATACCAAAGCCTATCTCCACTCCCACGCTGCCAGATACCCACTCCGTTATGAAGACGGTAGAATCTCTTCCCAGGGACAACAGGTTACCGGATACCCGCACAACGACACCAATAACCAGTGGATCATCCTCCCGGCTGCCGACTTGCCCGAGAAGAAGACCGCCCTTAATGTTAAGAGCGGCGATGTCATTCGTCTCCTCCACGCCGATACCGACACCGTGCTCTTGTCTCACGATGTTGCTTCTCCATACTACCCCACCAACCAAGAGTTCACCACCGTCGACCGTGACACCGCCATCAAGCGTATCAACGACACTCTCTTCGAGCTCAAGGTCGAAGGTGTTCGCGTAGGCCACGACTTCAAGACCATGGCCAGCCAGTTCAAGCTCATTCACTACCCTTCCAAGGTCGCCATGTGGACTCATACCAAGCCACTCCCAGACTGGGGCTTCAAGCAGCAGGAAATCAACGGCAACAAGAACGTCCAGCAGACCTCCAATATTTGGTATGCTGAAGATATCCCGTCATTGCCGGAAAACGACCCCCGTAACGATAAGACACCGAAGAAAGTCAAGACCCTCCCATTCTTGGTCAAGTGGTTTGAGCTCCAGCGTGCCATGTTCCACCATAACAACGCTTTGACTTCGTCTCATCCATACTCCTCCCACCCAATCCAGTGGCCATATCTCCTCCGTGGTGTCTCCTTCTGGACTAAGAACGATACCCGCGAGCAGATTTACTTCCTTGGTAACCCGATCGGCTGGTGGCTATCTTCTTCCCTTCTTGCCGTCTTTGCCGGTATCATCGGTGCGGACCAGGTCACCAAGCGTCGTGGGATCGACGCTCTGGACCACCGCACTCGCTCGAAGTTGTACAACTCTACCGGGTACTTCTTCATCGCATGGGCTACCCATTACGTCGCCTTCTTCATCATGGGACGTCAGCTCTTCTTGCACCACTACCTCCCCGCCCATCTCGCCAGTGCCTTGGTAACAGGTGCTCTACTCGACTTTGTCTTTAACAGCGAAGGACAGGATGAGACCGTTCCCGAACATGTTAAGGCTGCGCGGTCCGGTAAGAAGCCGGCTGTCAGGACTTTGACCGGTGTTTTGCCATCGAGCCCCACGGAGCCGACCAAGGCTACTGCACTGTCGTGGATTGTTGGAGGTGTTGTTTTGACTGCTGTTCTTGGAGGGTTCTTGTTCTTTGCCCCGTTGACATACGGAACTCCGGGATTGTCGGTTGAGCAGATTTTGCAGAGGAAGTGGTTGGGATATGATTTGCACTTTGCGAAATAAACATCCATACGAAGGAGTAGAAGGGAGTGGGATTGGTGGAAGGGATTGAGAGTTAAGATTTTGAGGAAAAAGAAAGAAATAATAGTTTTGCTTTACCCTGCACGGATGAGTTAAGGAAGGGGGAAGGAATAAGAGGTGCTTTTCTTTTGAAGTTTTCAATGGTGCGTCCTGGACGGGCGCACACACCCACCCACCCACCCTTACTCCTTTACTAACTAACGTATCAGCATGTAGCCGGTGGAAGGGGAGGGATTGTTTCTGGTTTTTTCTTGTCTTTTGTCCTTTGGAGTTGCTAAACGTTCCCTTTTTATATCTTAAAGTCTTAAAAGTGTAAATACCAGTTTATTCAATGCTTTGATTAGCATTCTGTCTTTGAGACACCCGTATCCCAATCTGCCTATATTAAGCACGTAGACGTAAACTGTAAACTGGGGATAAGTTGCTAGCTGTGATCCCTCTATGTAGAAACGCAGACCGAAACGAGAAAATCACGTGACCTACAAACATCGACTTTTCCAACGACAACCCACCATTTCCACACATTCCAACGTCACGACTATTTCCCACCTACCACCCCACCTACACGCTCCCTCTCACCCGATTAGCCAACGAGGCTTCACGTCCTTACGATGTACTCTCTTCAATTGAGGAGAGGCATTGGTCGAGGCCGTATATGGCAGACTTCGGCGCTTTATCAAGGTTCACAACAGGTAGTGCACGAAGACGGATGTCGACAACTGCAGTTACAACAGCAACAGACGAGGGGGTTCGGTGGGTCCAGAGGGTTATTGGAGGAGAAGAAGGATGATGATGAGAAGACTGCTGCTGCCACCCCCGGTGCTACTGGGGGTGAAGCTCCCAAGCGTATGTATCATACTCCAAGTATGATTCTATATTCGAGTTTTTGAATGCTGATGAATCGAATTGAAATTATTTACAGCACGGGTAATCCCCAAAATGAACTTCGCGGAACTCATGAAAAAGGCCACATCTCTACGACAATCGGTGTTTAAAAAACCACCAGAGGCATCCGCAACTTTCAACCCGGTCGCACCTCCCCCTCCGCCTCCTCCTGCAACAGCAGTCCCCCCCCACCACAACAATCAAACCAGCCAGACTTTACTACCACCGAACCCCCCAGAATCCGCCGAACAAACGTCGACATCCCCACGGACCTAATCTCCTCCGCAGCCCAATCATCCGAACAAATTGGCGCAGACCGAAGAGCAGCACGCTTAGCCCGCCACAAAGCCCGTCTCCTCCAAGAATCTTCACAACAAGACCGACGCCGTCGACTTGAAGAAAATCAACAACAACCACTCACAATCTCCGATCGAGAAGCTCAAGCTCAAGACCGAGCGTTCGCACAAGCTGGTGCGTTCGTAAAGGGGTATAATCAACCGCCTTCTTCTCCTGGAGGTGGGTTTAAGATTAAACGTGTTGGATCGACGGCACATGGACAACCCGCGGGGGCCATGACGTTTCAAGAACGGCTTAGGATGGCTAGGATTGCCAGGGGTGTTAGTCCTGATCTTGCGGGTGATAGGATGCCACAACAACAGCACCAAGCGTTTGAAAGCGATGAAGGTGGGGAGGAGACTAGACAGATTGTCGGAGGACCTAGGATTACAAATTTACCTGTAAGATCTGCGGTGCCGTTAGGTCCACGGAGCGCGAGGGCTCAAGGGTCTCGTGGTGGAGGAGGTGGTGGAAGGGGCGGAAGGGGCGGAAGAGGTCCAAGAGTTCAAAGGACCAAAGCCGCCAAAGCAAGTTTACGTGAAGCCCTAAGACTTGAAGAAGAGGAATTAGAAGCCGCATGGAATGAAATGACCTCAAACCCCAAACCAGCGCCAAAGGGGACAATCGAACCCCACCCCGTCTACGACAGTACAAAACCCTACCACGCCGACGTCGGAGATCTAAGTCGATGGATTCCGGCGATGGGAGCGGGGAATTCAGCCGGTGCGAGGAAGTTACAGTGGGTTGGGAAACCGAAGGCGGAGAAGATGGCGGAGTATGCTCCGAAGGCGTTATTGGGGGATGGGATCTTAGTACCCGGGGAGGTGTTCAGAGCTACTGGATTGGGGGAAGGGAAGGTTACGAGGGAGGTTGAGAGGGCGTTGAGTATTGCCGAGGCGGGCGTTTTGAAGAATCCGACTTTTGGGGGAGGAATAGGGTGAAGTTTTTGGAGGTTGTGAGGGGGAAGGTGGGGGTTGGGGGGGAGGTTAGGGTGTAGGACGAAGTAAGTAGTGGGTTATACTGCTCGCTAGAACTTAGGGGGTCGGTATAGTGTATATAATTGCTGCGAAGGTGTGTGCATAAATTTGATTTCCTTTTTTTAATGAAGGAAATGCCTTCGACGAAGACATTCCTCGGATATACTGTATATTATCAAGAATACATTTTACATACTAAAATAAAGGTGGGTAGTAGCGGAAGACTACACAATCTTGCCTCTGTACTACCGCACGACCAATTTTTACTTCATTGAAAACCAATCAATTCAAAAGGGCAGTATGGAAACGAGGCTAATTATAAGGCCGGCATACGGTCACGGAAGTACTGATATCATTTCCACATAAGTCTGTCTAGTCTTATTTTAAATTTCAAAATTCTATTTCTTTACATACGCATGCACACTAAGCAAAGCTGTAGAATCTCCAGACGTAAAGTCAGTAGGTATATCGCAGCTGTCTAAACGGAGGGGTAATTTAATCAAGCGGCCAGCCAGCCAGTTTTTCCTCCTCTTTTGCGCTACCCTATAGCCTCAGATCCGCTGTCGACTCATCTCCTCTGCCTGTTCACTTTTTACACTGGTGCTTTGTATCCGTAATCTGAAAGAAGCAGAAAATAGAAAATGATAGGTAGTAGAGCGTTAAAACTGGTACCAACGAGACCGGATCTCATCAAAATATGAAGCCCTTCTCCCTTTCAGAACAAGTGGAACAGGCTGAAAGGAAGAAACGTGTGGTAGTATTGCTTTTTTCCATTTTTTCCATATCAAATCGATATATCTATACAGGGAGAATAAGAATAGTCGTTATATAAAAAAGACGGGGTTCACCAAAAAAGGTCCGGGTAAGAATAGTATATCCATCCAAGAAGTGTTAAGGAAAAAAAACCGGTGTATAAAAACACGAAAAAAGGGAATTCATCAATAGTAGTAATAATAAAAAACTCCACAAAAACCTATAGGGGGGTAAGTTTTCTAATGGTTGGGGTTGCAATGGGGATTGTGATTATGGGGACTGGTTTTCGAAATCGACAAAGCGTTTCGCAGGCTGCGAAGAGGAAACAAGTGATCCTTCTCGTTTCCTCTTCGCTAGACTAAAGGGTTGGACTTATATTCGGGAGCGACTCCATTGCTTTCCTTCTTGACCTCTACCCTGAAGATTCTTGTTAGTATTTTGTGATTCGTAGAAAAAACTGAAGGGGGTTTGAGGGGCTACTCACATGATGGGGGTTCCGTCTTCTTCTTCCTCTGCTAGTAATTTTTCACACTCTAGGGCGGCCATACAGCCGGAACCTGTAACATTCGTTAGTTATCTTTCTTTTGTATCTAATTTTAAAGGTGGATATAGAGCTTACCGGCACTAGTGATTGCCTGACGGTATTTCTTGTCTTGAACATCTCCGGCTGCGAATACACCCTTTACACTTGTTTCCGTTGTTCCCGGTACGGTCTTGACATATCCGTCTTCGTCGACGTCCAGCTGTGTCTTAACCAGAGAGGTAGCAGGTTCGTGGCCGATGGCATAGAACAGACCGTTGGCCTCCAATTCCCTCGTTTTCCCATCCCTTGAGTCCTTGATAATCAAGGATTTCAGTAGTCTATCACCCTTTGCTTCAACTGCCTCTGTATGGAACAGGACCTCAACTTTAGGGTGCTTCAACAGCCTATTTGCCATAATAGTCGACGCTCGAAGTTTATCCTTTCGAACAAGGACATAGACCTTCGACCCATACTTTGTCAAATACAGCGCCTCCTCGGCCGCCGAATCACCACCACCGATAACAACCAACGGCTTATTCCTAAAAATCGGAACAGCGCCGTCACAAACAGCGCAAGCACTGATACCACTCTGCCAAAAGGTCTCCTCACCGGGTAAATTTAACCGTTTAGCACTCGCCCCGGTGGCCAAAATAATCGCATCCGCGGTCTTTGGTGGCTCTTCTTCAGCCCATTCGAGCCAGTACTTGAACGGTCTGGAGGATAAATCGAGTTTTGCTACGGTTTCCGTAATGATTTCGGTACCGAAATGGAGGGATTGCTTTCGCATGTTTTCCATCAGTTCGGGGCCCATGATTCCGGTTGGGAAACCGGGGTAGTTTTCGACGTCTGTGGTGGTGGTTAGTTGGCCACCGGCGGCCATGCCGTTGGCTAACATGCCTTCGTATAGCACGGGTTTTAACTCGGCGCGGGCGAGGTAGATTGCGGCCGTGTGGGCGGCGGGGCCGGAGCCGATGATGACGACCCTGTTATGGGATTTGGAGGACATGGTGGGAGGCGTATTGGAGAGAGAGTAGGAGGGGGAGGAGGAGAAGGGACGAAGGTGAGAGAGAGGTTGCTGCTGCTGCTGCTGCTTTGTTGAGAGGAGGAGTGTTGCGACACCGGCAGATGCGCCAACGATGGGCCGGAATCGGGCAGCCGCGAGGGACGAACGAAAGAAAAACCTGGGTGACAACGTGGTGACGGATTTCTCTCTTTTCCCCCTTTTCTAATTTTTAGTGAAGTCGAGGAGGACAAGAAGAGGTGGTGATGAAGTGGTTGGGGGGTTGAGAATATTAATAGAAGGTGGAGGTGGTGGCGGTTAATATATTTTATGCTGGCCAGACCCAAGTTCGAGCAGAAATTTAGCCACCAGCCAGCTTAGCTTAGCTTCACCTGTGCTATTACCTAAACTAACACCTCTCTTTAACTACAACAATCGATCGAGTGTGCTGTAATATGGTAAGTAAGTATTCATATTAATAACTTCGCAGGAGCTGACAATTAGTAGGTGACAGAGACCTGGCCTAGATCCAGAAGGAACGGGAAAGTCTTAAGTAATACTGATAGCGGCTGGTCCGATTCAGGGCCCTCTTCTTTGGAACTAGTTATCGGATGCGAGCCGGCAGGAGGGTTCCAAGGCTCTGGATTGGAGGAGCCCCACGCCTAGAAGAAGGCTATGATGCAATGCGATTGGATCTGATGCAGGAGAACAGACTGTGCATAATATACTGAAATAAGTATCTTCTCGTGCAGAAGTCTTCCGAGGAGGAAGATATAAAGATGTTGAGGGGGAGGAGGTTGGATTATATTATAATAATATACAGAGTACGTATACCCCACTGTGATATAATATATAACGATATGCTAATATATTTATGACCTCAATGAGCACCCCAAAGTATAAATCCAATACGAAATTTACTTCGGTGTGCAGTCAGTGCACGAATGTTGCTTTGTCATGACTCGAGCATCTAGACCAACCAACCAACGGTCCAGAAACAGCCCGCCTGACAAATCCAACAGCACAGGCCATTACTCGAGTCCACTCCTCTATTAGCTTCGTATCTTACTTTTTTACTAGCAGTTACACCGCATTGGCTTCTTGTATGGATTGTATGTCATTTCCAAGTCACATATTATGCATGTGCCTTACCTTGTCTTAACTTATACGAAGGGGGGGAGGGAAGAGAAAGAAAAAAAAAAGCTTCGGAACTTGCCGTTTTCGTCGACCCCCAGGATTCGGTCCGAAAGCGGCACACTAAGCTAACTCATAACTGCACTTCAAAATCGAATAATTGCATTCCATCCCTGAGGCTCTGTACTGGAGCTGTGCTTGACAATCCAACTGGTTACAGGTTTCGGCTGTGCCTATTCATAGCTGTTTTAGCTTATACCGAACTGTCTGTTGTACAACGTTGGAAATTCTCAAATTGACTATGGTTATGCAGTATTACTATGCATCCTGCGTATGTATCAAATCCTGTAGCATAATTAATCTTACTGGTGACGACAATTGCAACATTATAATTAACATTTATATACTTAATTGCGTTCTACATCTAATAGCCGCGCTTTCGGTCTACAACATTGATCAACCTCTTCCCCTCTGCCTTTAATTTCAGGTTAATCGCCACGATATCCAGACATCTTTCCAAGTAACTACCGCTGGCGCCAGAGATGTGTGGGGAGATATACTTTTGTTTCATTCGTTAGAAACAGTAAACTCAATTGATCCACGGATTACCAAAGGAGTGACTTACCACATTAGGCGCATCCCAGAGCGTATGGTCCTTTGGGAGAGGTCTGTTGAGATTTCCAATTAGCGTATATCTCATGCGAATTTGAACCGCTATAAGGCAGGATACATACTCCGGATCAACAACATCCAACGCCGCCCCTCTCAACCCCCCATTCTCAACCCCTTCCCTCAACGACTTCTCCAACTCCTCGGTAACCACAATCGGCCCTCTACTAATATTCACCAAAAACGGACTCTCCCCCGTCTCCTTCAAAATCCCAAACTCCTCTTTCCCCATCAGTCCCCTCGTATCATCCGTCAACGGCACCGAAAACACAAGGACATCAAACCCTTCCCTCAAAAACTCATGAAAACTAGCCTTATCAGTCCCACTCCACCACTTCACTGGGAACTCTCCTTCTTTATCACCAGTTCTGGGGACGATATATCCGTTATCCCGTCGGCTCTCCTTCGTGGGTTTTGGATGGGCGGTGTAGGCGTGTACATCCATTCCTAAGGCGTGAGCTACCCGGCCGACCTGGCGGCCTATAGAGCCGTAGGAGAAGATTCCGATCTTTTGGGCGACGAGGTCGCGGATCGGGTTTCCGGTGAAGCTACCCCAGTTGTTTGCCCATTTGTGTTCTTTTTGCCATTCGTCGAAGAGGCGGAAGCGGTGGGTGTGCGCGAGGAGGTGGCCGAGAACCCTTTATGTAGTAACATCAATATCCTTATCATATCAGCAAAAAAATATGTAAAAATGAAAATTTACCATTCGGAAATCTGAGGTCCGTGAACACCGTTACTGGTAGTAATGGTGATATCCGTGTCTTTGTATATCGCACTGTTTGCGATGTGATTGATACCCGCGCTGAGAATGGTGACTATCTCAAGTTTTGGAGCGACTTCAGGGGGCGGAAGGTACTGCATCGTCACAAAGATGGTAACATCTTTGAAGTATTCTAAAGTTTTACGTATTCCGTTTAATATCCCTATTCTATCCTGCAAAGGGTAGATATGTTAAATACCATCTGGAACATGACTACCGCCTTTCATGTAAACCTCAATTGGCTCGAGGTTTATGCGGAAGTAGTTAACTGTAATGCCTGGGTGTTCCTTTCTGATACGAGAAATCCACTCTGTGGGTTCGTCCCAAGTAGCCGCAACGAGAACATTGTCCGTCGACGTGAGTTCTCTTCCTAGAATTTCTTTGGTGACCATGTTGGATATTGTGTGTTGCCGCAGTTCGCAACCTCGAATTCAATTCCTTCTCTTCTCAAAAACTTCGATTGAAAAAGATATAAAAACTTTCAAAATCCCAAAAATTCGACTCAATCGATATTCCTTAATTACAAAGAACTCTAAAATTCAAAATCCGGGGTCGAATCCTAGGCGGTCCCATTTATATACATACCTTTTAACTCCGCTAACTGAATTTAATCCCGGCCGAATGGGTTTCAATCCCTAACATTTACCTAGGTAGATGAGGTCCTTATAGTGAAGGATCCATGGCGGATTATGCAATCGGCGGCAAATAGTTGTCTATCGAGTGGTACCTGGAAGTCTTAGCGTTTTGTTGGCATCCCGACTCGGAGATGCGATTTGTTATGCAATGGAGTGGGGCCTTCGACGTCGACGGATCTATGGCATGGATCCGGCTAACCGGCCTTACGCCTGCATTTAAATTGATAGATATGGGTTGGACATGCATTTCGATCTTATCTATGATCACGCCTTACGCAGGATTTCCATTGAATGGCTCTTACGGACTTTCCCACGAACTTGGGTTTTAACAACTACTATCAATTCCTGCATCTACCCAATTTATAATATTTAGCCTATAAGCTTCAGATCTTTCGAACCCTTCAAAACTCCAAGTATATGTAAAAATATAAAAAATCAATAAATCCCGGACACAACTTCCACCTGACCTTCCTCTCCACTGCTTCCCACTGCGCCCCATACTTCTCCTTCGTATATGCCTCAATCCCCGGAATAGCATTCCCCACAAGATTCATCACATAAATCCCCGAATACATAACCCCATAAACCAGAACCCCCGCAGCACTAGCATACTCAAACGCAAACAGCACATTACAAGCATAATTTACATTCCTAGCAATTCCCCATAGTCCACCGGTATATATCTTCCCTTTATTCTTGGGATCGGATTTAAATTTACACCGTTGGATTTCAGAGATTAATTCTGTGGATATACCGAGTATGTTGAGTATTGTACCCGGGATTAGGATGGATGGTGAGTAAGTGGGATCGATGGGACAATCGGAAGGACGTACGTTACGGTAGCAAGGAAGTACGGGTGGCCTAGTGGGAATGTGAGGTCGGTGAGGAGTGGTAAAAACGGTGGGAGTGGTGTAGGTGCCGGTTGAGCTTCTGGATCTTGGGCGAGTTCGAGGTGTGGGGCCGGTCCTGCTTCTTGTTATTAATTAGATTTCCTCTTCATGATTTTATGGATATGTAGTTATTTTAACTAGAAATTACCATAATTTCTTTCATTTAGAGATTCCAGCTCAGTTACGGTGTTTGGTGTATATGCGTGTTTAGGCATGGTGTCAATATCGGAAAAATTACAGTTCTCGCAATACAGATGTGATATCGATATCCTGGATTTCGAGGCAGGCATAGAAGAAATTGTTCAGATATATACTAGCCAGGCATCCACATGGAGAGAAGGAACCATTTAAGCACAAATTAAATATCCTACTTTTCGGCATCATTCGGAAAATTAGGACTAGATTGGTCAGAGCAACATCACAACCATCGGCTGTGTCGATACTATCGTATGCCTATCGACGTGTTCTAGAATCTTTGACCCTTGTGTGATGCTGGCGAACCGAGCTACGCAAAGCCCTCGAGATGCCTTGCAAAGGATGTCTCCCTCTTTTAGAAATCATGATAGCTCAAGCGCCTCGAAGCATCTGGGGCGTCGTTATGAACTGGAGACAGTGGATCTGGACGAATTGCGCATTTGACTTTACGGACGAAGAATACCCTGCCAACGACCCCGACCACATTTACAATACGCATCGAAGGTGGGAGATTAGACAGTTCGAGAGGTGGATTTGTGCCGACTTATGATACATTTCAATCGAACCTAAGCCCTTGGCATATGTTCTTTCAGCTTCATCGCTCGAGCGACACCGGCTAATATATGCTATCCGATATACGACTTCGGATTTTTGTGCAAACAATTAAAACTTACAATCTGAAAACACTTGATTTCAAAATTTCGCTTCTCTGAGACGATAAAACATTCGGGCCCATATGAATTTGTCTGGGTCGATACGCAAAGCGTCCTCTTCAGCGATTTGTTGTCCAAGAGGTCGTACCCATGGTGGGACCTCCGACTACGGTCTACAAGCACAAGATGTTTTTTGATGCTGGAAACACAACAGCAAAACTGAAGGGATTTACAATACGCCTATCAATATCAGTGCAGCTGCGGACAGTATACATACTCACAAACGACGCAGAGCCCGGTGTTAGATATCGAGATATCTATGCCTTGTAACCCCTATAACGTTCGCCACTTCATAGATGTATCAAACGAAGCTTCGGATTCTGGTGCTTCTCACACCTATAGTGCTCGCTCTAAGTTCGAGATTAGCATTTTATGGGCCCACACCGTTAGCTCGGCTTGTATCCGCCGTCGGGTTCAGTGGATTCCGACAGCGTCTTCAACCCTGGGAGCCCTTAAGCGACTTACGCCAACCCAACCCAATCCCGAGTCCGTTCCCAAATTCCACTTCGCCTGTCTCGTCCTAGCTCTCCGACCAACAATATTTAATTCTTTCGTTCTAATATAATCCAACGACCAAGGACGGAGGTCTTGAGCACCCAATCAGAAATGCCCTGCAACTCCACCTTACTTCAGCCTATCTTTCGCTTTCCCGGTGATGATGACGCCCTTTTAAGCCATGCCTCGAACGAGATCCCAAGCGCCCTAAACGGTCAGTGGGAAGGGATCATTAAAGTAGGCAGGCGACTGGAAAAATTTTGGAGGATCCGCAGGGAACGAGATCAAAACCTTTTCAGAGATTCTAAACAGCTGACATTAATCGAAAGGATACGGCTGTCTCAGCTGAGATAGAATTATAAGGGTTCTAGGGCTAGCCCTACGAGATTTAAAGTCTGTTATTCTTCTACCAAAGCTTTAAAGGTGGGGAATCCCCCATAGCTGTACATTAACGAGAATTGAGATCTCGTTCGAGTCTCCCCTTCTATCTACTATCTGTAACTATCTTGCTTCGCTCTATAAATGCTTTTCAAAAGATAGTATTACATTTTAAAGTTCCCTAGTTTGTAAGCATATCTCGACTCGACGCTTTAGTACGGATACGAGACCAACCTGACGTTGTCTAGATATTTTCTACTCGGCCTATTCTCTCATACTTATCCGATTCAGGAGGCTGGCTGACCAAAGTTCCCGAAACTAGGTGATCTAAGCCTAATCACTATATAGTTGCAACACTTCTTTTTGGAAGCACCATGGACTTCATGATGAGAACGAAATATATAACTCTAGAACTAAATGATATTCACAAAACAAATGTTTTTATTATATTTTCAGTAATTTACTACTCTGATTTTTCTACTGTACATCCCACAATTCCGAACTTTTCCTATCCGATTCCACCAAACTCTGAACTATAAAAAGAATAAAATACCTGCAAAACTTTTCCTTTTTTAAAACCGGTATGAGTACCGTATACAATTTGATAGCCTGCCTCTCGCAGCTCAAGTATGCATTACCTCCTCCCCACTAGCCCCTTCGTTTTATCGTTCCAACATAATGGAATTCATTTGTATAATTTAGGCTGGGGTTGGTTTGCACTGGAAAGCGTATTCGGTGGTAGTTCCAACAGTGGCAGTAGCGGTTCTGATCACAACCTATTTTCGACAGTATTAGTATTTGACGAGAACTAATTTGACAGGGTTGGAGGAATACGTACTGGACCGGGGCCCCAAGGCAAGTACTCAGTCTTAAGAACACAACCATCACAGTCAACACGGTTGTAAGCAGTGACAGTGGTCTGGTAGACGGTCTGGGTTGGGGAGAGGTCAAAGTGTGGGGCGATACGGAGGACGGTGGTGCACTGAGGTGCTGGCTCGACAGCGCTCGCGACTGGGACGGCCAAAGCGGTTCTAAGGAATCAAAGAGGCGCATGTTAGTTGACTGGCCAGTGCGCACGGGGAACGGTGTTATTGATGTTGAAGATCTTTAGGCATCATGATTTATTCTGTCATGGGGATAGAGATAGCGGTGGCGGTGAAGTGAGGCAGTTGAAGACGATATGAGGCAAAACATGACTTAAAAAGAGAAATGAAAAAACTTACCCGGTAATGGAGAGGAGGGCGACGACTGGGAAGTACATTTTTGCTGTCTTAGGTAATTAAACTATATAAAGTTTGCTGAAAAATTGAGGTGTAACGTTAGCGCTGTAGTCTGCAGAAACTACGAGTTAAAGATAGCGAAGAAGAAGAGGAGAAAGAATTGACATACAAATTTGAAAAGAGTAAGAAATGATAGTCTGATAGACAGAGAGTGAGAATATTATAGATTTATTGAAAGATCAGGATGATCGATTCTCGTGGAGAGTAGAGTGCGTTGATTTTGCAAAATGCAACAAAGTGTATATATTGTGAATGAGGATATGAAGCTGTGATGCTGAATGAATTGAATCTCGAGAGAGGCCAAGATAGGATCCTTATATAGGAAAAGGACAGTACTATTATCGTTAGGAATGCATATGTTATCTTACTATCGATCACTATATCATCCTTCATACTCAACACAAGCTTGCGCGGCGTCAGCACCCTCTCACTAGTCTGATACCATTCTCACGGCTACATCCGGGAAATTCGGACCTTTCTCCCTGTCAGCAGTAGCATCAAGATGGCCCAATGAGCTAGGGTTCTTTCAACTTCCTCTAGAGTCTATCCCAGCTGATTTTCGGGAGTTCCTGGGTAGGTTCACGTCACATTCCTGGTTCGTCTACCTGGACCAGGGGTAAGCGATTACTTCGCCAGTCTAGGACCCCATGAGACGTAGAGTTCTAGAATACCAAGAAAAAATTTTCACCGATTGGCCAGGTCTCTTGGTTAATTCTAGTCTGTAAAATCCTAGGACGAGCCCAAAGGCGAGCTCGATGGATCGAAGAAGTTTTAAAGCCGCACCAGGGTATAGCTTGTGCAAAGATTTTGTTTCTAAATTTGAGCAGGAAATTTCTTTCGATAGAGTAAAGGCAACTGCCTTCAATAGACGTATCATTAGGTTGCAACCAGTAAAATCTGACCCTGTCAGACCACAGACGTAACGACAGTTGAGACTTCTTCGAACAACCTTCCGTGAAACGAGATCCTGGATCATGTTAAATCGATACGATAATATTACAAGACATCGGTTGTGGTGTTGGCGTTGGATGTCAGCCGGCTGGGCATCTGCTTATCCGCATCATAAGCTTTTTGGCGAAACCCTTGCCCCTGCATAAACCTGGGGAAGGCGTTCATGCAATGGCACTTGCACTTGACCCAAGTTCGTCAGATTCCTGTTCCCGCTTCATCTCGCAGTCTTTTGCGGTCGCCGACGTGGGTACAAGCTTTTGGGGCAGTCGACGGGTTCTTGCTAGAAGGATCGATCTTGACAGAAAACCTTTTTCAGTTGAAGATTCTCTGGGCCGGCACGGTTCAACTGTTTCTCTCATGATACGTGAACATTCTAATGCTTTCCCAATAGGTGCATAGTGCATTACATTGTGAGCAAAACGGCCGCACGCCGCATCATGCATCAGAGCGGAGCGAGATGAGGTCGCAGACCTCGAGACTCGTGCCGTCAGTTCCGCCCCATGAAGTAAATTTATCAGACCACAACCAGCGTCCTTGAACGGATATCATCGCCCTTCCAAATCACCTCTTCAACAGGGTGAAGCGAATATATGTACAAGGGTAAAGTGTGGCAAAGGAGGATTTTTAGATCTCGCCACCCACCGCTGAAGCCAACCGGAAATTTTTCGATTGATTCAGTTCCTCCCGACGAGGTCTCAGATTTATTAACGATACTTGATCGTGATCTTTCTTTGTATATCTTTTTATCAGTCTGGCCTTTTAGAATCAATTTTAACGGTTTAATGGCGTGACGATGTTGACATGTCATGATGCTTCAATCGACAATTCGAGTCCTGCCAATTGAAGATACCGATCTGATCCGGCCGAGACTATGAAATCATCAGTTCTTCATTGATTGTGTATACAGCGAGAAATTGTGTATACCAGACGTAGAATGACCCATTTTTTTAGAATCGATAGTTAATCCGAGACTCGATCATCGGAATACTTGCACTCCGGTCTAAACTGCAAACTAAGTTAAGAAATGAGTGGCAGCATTCTATAGGATTTTAACAGGGTTAAACTCGAAAGTCATAGCCCCGGGAACTCTATATTCTATAATTTTAGATCCCGTAGAAATTTTCAAGCTTCCTAGGATCTAGAAAGAGTAGCTGAATTCTGGAGGCTGCCGACTTCAGCCGACAAGCTAGCAATGGCCACTCAGGAATACCACAGGCAACTCGCAGTTTCATGCTCGGGTACAGAAGCGATTAACGGCTAGCCTGAACATCTAACTATCTAGCATCCAGGTACTAACACTATAACGTGCTTCTTCAGTAAATATTCGTATCTCCATCGGTATATCATCTGTCCGGTTCCTTCTCTTAAAGCTTATACTTCAATTGATTTCGGACATCAACCTATGAAAACTCGATATCTATTCCAGTGGCCGCCGCATCATTATATTGCTTCTTCCAAAATCCGCACGGCTTTGACCACCAAATTGTCTGTAATACCGTGATTAAAATCTTCGATACTAGAGACTAAATGTGAAATCATACGTTACATCGAAGGATTATTTTTCTTCTTCTTAGACTACAGTTGAGCTCATAGGTTCCTTTTCAAACTGTAAACTTTAGTCCGTATACCGCTCTCCGATATGTGGGATTACTAATTTTCTTAGCGCTAATTTCTACTATGGTTACGTACATGTGCTTCTAACTTACCCTCCGTATCATGTCAATTCTCAAGGTCCGATTAGACATTCGTAGAATGAGCTAGGTTACACGAACTTATTCTCATGTTCCCAAGTGTGCCTACAGGGTACAGAGGTGGTCAGCTCTGATAACATGCGCTGTTTATGCGGAGTGACCGTTATAATCGTACGGCCATATAGTAGGACGACGTTAAAACTAGTGAAAACAATTTTCAGGAGCCCATTGGTGAACTAAAGTTGCTGTGTTCAATGTCAAAATCACATGGATTATAACATCGAGCGGCCATCTAGTTAAACAGCGTAATGGATGTATCAATGTAATTCTTGAGAGGGAAAGTTTGCGTTACTCCCAACATAGCATTTCTACGGAGTTACGTAGGTGGACTAGAGAGGATTGGCCAGGGCACGCGAATAGCTATACATATATGAAGGTTTCATAGATGGGAGACTAAGTTGATTGCGATTTCATATTTTATCCAAATTTGTTATAACCTTAACGGAATCGTATGCGCAGCGCATATTTAATTTCCGTGCTCTGAGTCTTTGAATCTTTCTTGCTCTCAAGATCTCTATAGATCTACTACGCTCTATTGTAGAATATTGAATATATATGGCTGTAGCCAACATATATACCCTCTCTGATACTCCAGGAATTTGTATTAACTAGGGTAATGGAATTTAAGAACGTAAGATGGACTTGCTTCCCCCAGCAAAGTAATCTATCCGTCTAACTGCTTATAGAACATAGATACACTAGTACTGGACCTAATGCCTCTGTGTTTTAAAGTTGCGACGACCAGGTATCTATATGATACTGGTACGGTTCCAACAAAATCTAGCCATGCCCGTGAGGCGCCATGGATTCAATCCCACTACTGTTACAACCACAAATATAATTATAATTACTTATATAATTACCAACTCTAAACCGAAGAAAATAGTGTGCTTCAGGGAGAGGTTTTATAGCCGTTGAAGGAATTCCAGGCCGGAAGAGAAAAGATGAATAAAGATCTCGAGACTTGCATATTTGTAACCACCAAGTATGTTGCATCGATCTTTCCCTAAAAATCAGCCTCAAATCCAGGTGTACAGTGCGAAGCTGAAGTTAAAAGGTGTTACACAGGATTAATGGAATGCGTGTGATTTTAGATCTATCCTTGGAAGGATAGAAGCCTTCCTTCGGTTAATTTTGCTATGCCTTAATGTTTCGATTTCTGATTGAATCAGCTGAGGCTGGTTTCTGTTCGGTTAACCCTTCTGTTGGAATAATCTCATGTGTATATGCATGAAAGCTGCAGCCGTAATTGTAACTGCGCGAATTATAAAGCACCATGATGGGATGCAAACATGTCCGGGCTAGTCGGCCGTGCATCGCGCATCATTATTCGATCTAGAAATGTAGATATACACGTTATAAACCTCCCTTCAACCCCCTAGAGGTTCCGAAATCCTCTCCCTTTACATATCACAAACTCCATTCGATTTCGAAACATTCTTCTCATTATAATAGGAGCCATAAGACAGCTTAGGTGGCTTACCTATAGTACCGACGTCTCGGCCATTCACAAACTCCGAGTCTCTATCTTCTACTCTACAATAGTAATCCTTGGTTTTCTATAACAATAAGCGTCCTTCGTAAGCCATATAACAGCATGCCTCAATCCACCCTCGAAGGTCGAATCGTCAAGCGGAGTCAGATTTCTCGGAAACATGCACAGGCCTCAAATCAGTTGGTAGCCAAGTATAGTGAGGCCGAGAGGGATGGAAGGGCCAAGTTCAACAACGAGCTAGCCAGACACCACGAAGCAATCAAATACTACTACCTTGCGCGCCGATACACCCATTCTCAGCTATATGAGGCGGTGGAAATGATTTTCAAAGTCGGTGCAACGTGAGTAAGCTAACCCAGCTGGACTTCGAGGCTAATCAAATTCGACCTCGAAGGCCACATATGCATGGGATAACTAATTTAAATGTTCGTATAGTCCCAAACAGTATATAGGCTATGTCGACAAGCGCGGCCTCAAGAAGAAACTGACAAAGCAAGAGTGGAGATCTATTGCAGCATATTGCTACGCTTACCACGCATTGGGCCAAGAAGTTGCAGTCAAGATCGATGGATGCTATACGATCGAGCCAAAAACCGTCAAAAAGGAGCTTTCACGACAGATTTCGATTACAGAGGAGGGTAATATTTTACGTCAAGGAGGTTGGTCTACAGATTATATGGATATCCTAACTTTACAATGGACTCTACGCTTATCAATTTAAATCCAAATAGTCCCGATTCCAGAAACCCCAGATTGGCCGTTGACTGCAGGACGGGTTGAAGTGTATAGTCCTCCGCCTAACACTACCTACGAAAGGGTGCCCGATTCGATTTTGAGCCGTCTTCCTATCTGGATGTCCCGGAGCTCACTACTCACGATTTGCCAGAGAAATACCCAAGGGTGGGATAATACGGGGAAAGAGATTGGAAGGGTTGCTAATAGCAATTATTTCAGATATCTGAAGGTTCTTTTATATCGACTCTCCAACAATCTCATCGAACTTCAAATGCTAGACGAACTTTTAAACAAAGTGGTGAACCTGGGATTTCGATCTTCTCTGAAAGAACTGTTATCTTTAAAAACATATTCGATCAGGACAGCTGCAGAAAACCTCCTGCCCCTTCTTATTCTCCGGTGCGACAAAAATCTCATCAACCACATTTTCGAGTTCCATGGCTATATTCCGATAGGATATTACGCAGCCATTCGTTATCTAGGGAGTAATGACGCTATAGCTGAGTTGCCGTACAATTATGATGAATGGTTCATGAACATCCCACAACGGTTATTAGATAAATATGGTGGAATAAGGGAATTGAGCAAGTCTCTTGCAAATGTTCTCGAATTGCAACAAATTCTCCCTTCCACACTCGAAGAAGCGGCAGTCCTTGTTGCCTCTGCGATGAATTGGGGACTGATTTCCATTACTACGATGGAGAAAATGATGCCTAGTCACTTTGGTTGGGGAAGCATCGAGAATACTTACGAAGAGATTTTTTTAGATTGCGTTCTAAGATCCAACAGCATTCCACTCCGGAAGCTTTTATTTCACGGTTTCCGGAGAGATTTACACTCAATTACTCTTCAGGCGGTCTTATTCAAAGATTTCGAAAGAGTCTTTAATCTCCTTCTATTTACAGAAACAGAAGTTCGAGGAAAGCTCTTGGGACAGCTTGGAAAAAGTGGCAACCCCAGTGACGATTGCTTGTGGGGAATTCTCGGAGTACATGTGGAGGGGTTTTCCCAACTTTTATCAGCCACGGCTAGGGAACAAGCTAAGCAAAGCCGGGTGGAATCGAGCATTCAAGATCGAGAAAGGAGACTACTTGGGTGTTCGCTTGTTGTTGCATGCTGCTTGAGAAATCAACCACTCTTTATGTTCATCCTAGGGTGCCTTCGGACAAGATCCTCTAATGGAGAGCTAGTAGCGGTTTTAACAGATGTCTTGGTGGAGATAATTACCATGCGCCACGACCCATATTTTGAGTTGAGACAAGATCCTTGTTTCCACAGAATACCTCAGTCAGATCGTATCCAAGATCAAGAAGAGTTATTTGAGTGGTGCAAAACACTAATTGGCTCCGGGGCAAATGTTGATGGAAACTTTAAACGCCGAAATTCGTCTGGAGTGTCCAAAAACACGTTGTCGATCCTCAATTATGCTATACTTGTCGAAGATGTAGACTTAGTTAAGGTCTTGCTAAGACTTGGAGCTGACCCGAATCGAAAAGATCACACAGAGAGAGCACTGATTCCTGTGTTACTGAGCTGGCCCCCTGACGGTGAATACAAAAACCACGAGGCGGCGCCCAAAGAAAAAAGATTTAGGGAGATCCTGCATGAACTCCTTACAGTAGGCGCTACATTACCTGCAGATTACGATGGAACGGTTTATAAATTACATTATCTGGGCAGATTAGACGGCATCAACAACTTATACAAGCAAAGAGGGCCTCTGCGGCCAGGATTACTCGCTGCACTTCGTACCAGAGATATCGATTGGATATGCGACTTCTGGAAAGGCCACTTTGCGTCCGAGGAGCCTACGAGGAGCGCGGATTGCATTTCTTGTGCCCATGTAGTCGATATTCTTGACCTCGCTTTCGGAGCGCAAAGAGGCTGGAGAGACTCTAACGTTTTCCCAAGCCTCCAAAGGGAACAACGGCGACACCGAAGACAAATTGGTTTAAACTGTTGTTTTAGTTACTATTCAGAGCAACAATTAACGACAATTCGCTGTCTTCTTCTGCTTGGCGATGAGGTGGAGCTGTTGCAACGGTTCATTCTTAACTCTTCTATCGATGCGAAGGCGGAAATCTCGGGTTGTTCCCTTCACGATTCATCACTATTACAATTAGCAGCTGAGAAAGGAAGAACCAAGTGTCTCCTTCTTCTCCTTCAGAACGGGAGCGATCCTCGTGAACAAATACCACAGGATAGTAAATTTTCAGCCCTACATCATGCGGTCGTAGAAGGGAACCTGGAAATCGGGAAACATCTCCTTGAATATGGTGCGGATATATATCAGTTGTCGAAGCTAGGACAATCAGAACCCCCCAAAACACCCGTTGAACTTGCGGTAGAGCTTCGGCGCATCGACTTCATAGCACTCTTCCTTCTACATAGCATCGAATGCCGGGATATGGCGTTAGCCGCTGCCAAAGACCGCTGTAGCGAAATGGATTAAAAATGAATGGATGCCGAAACCTCTGGATGCAACAAGTCAGTTCGGTAATTCTTCTATCTACGAGATTGAAGAATAGTTGACCGGCGCTTTAAATGGACAATATTATTCCCGTCAGAACGATTTGAAAGATGTTTCTGTTCACTTCTTTAGAAGTTATAATCTTAACTCGTCGTCCCATATTTTTCCTTCTTCTTCTTCTTCCTTTTTTTTTTTTTTTTTTTTTTTTTTTTTTGCTCTACATACATCAAAATCGCAAAAATCGCAAGCCGAGATACCCGACTGCAAGTCGAGGCCCCATCAAACTTCGCATTTGTGCTATGCTCGAAACCGTCAAAAAAAAAATGCGTTGTTTTTGTTGGAAATCTCCAATATAATTATATCTGAAGCTTTGAATTGAGAAGTGGCCAGGGGCCGGTCAGCTTTAAATGACATCGGAGTCATCGGTCAAGTTAGTAGCCGCTAGAATTAGATTGTGGATCTTTGGGAATATATTTAATGCGAGATATTAATAGCCTACTGCTGGAAGTCAGGTCTCGAGGCGGAGGTACGTCTACAGAATACGAGATCGAAAGACAATATATTGATCGATAACTAGCTAATAAATTGATAACTTCGTGACAGAACCCCTTTTTGTAGTTATAGGGTTGCAAACATAGGATCAAGGCTATGTACTTGTGTCACAAGCTGTCTCGTGGCAGACGCATTTTGCAGTTGCTATCCAGATTTCTCTGCCTTGCGAGTTGTATTTCAGAAGCGCCGACTTCCACAAGTGGAAGCAATTCATTGACACTGTCCATGTGATTTATACAGTGGAGCTATTCTTCAATATTAAAGAAAAAAGTGCTTCATGGTCTGGATGTTCGTAGAGAGGATAGTAAAATGATATAATCGCATAGCTGCCGCCTGTTCTTAATATTTGTCCTTTGTAATGAAAAAAATATCTATCTATTGAGTCCTCAAACCGCTTAATTTTCAACTATTGATAGAACATGGGCGCAGACGGTAAGGTAATTGATTTAAATCCTCTACACCTGCAGATTTTGAATTCAAGATGTATCTGACGGGTTTATATTCGTCGATTTGGGGAATATATAGAAGCAACAATTCCTTCGGGAATACAAATTCTTAGTGCTTGGCTCGTCTGGTTCCGGAAAATGGAGTTTCATCATCAAGTTGATGGGATATAGATCATGCTTCGCGGACTTTGACGATGTTTATCAGCGGGGTTAGTTCCTTCTTACATCTAAATCCCTGTCCGATTGTTGTTATTGGGAATTAGTGTGGTTTGGTGAGGGAGAGGGAGGTTTCAAATGAAGGTTAGATCTATATTTCAGAACAATACTTCTTTAATTTGATACTGATATTACTTTTCGATGCTCGTTTAAACCACAGAAGGACGCGCACTCGCCGATTCTTTCGGTGCGCTTTTCTTCGAAGCATCGGCAAAGCAGCATATTTACATTGAAGAGTCGGTTTATGAACCAGTACGAAGGATAAGACATCCCAATGGATTACAGGAACTTGAAGGAGATAATCCCTCAAGGAATGAGTCGGAAACTGGAGGTCGGCGCAAGTATTCCTTTCGCGCTGCGTGGGCGTGGATTAGTGCGTTCGTGAACCGGGTTGTTAAACGTAGTAAATGAAGATTTCCCGTTTACATATTCTTGGCGAACTTCGTGTCGAAATCTTCGTATAGAACCGTTTTAAAAGATTTATCAAGATTCTAATTGAGTTAGAATAGTTGACAGTGAAATAACCGTCGACCAGCTTGATATAACACACCCCCAACCCCCAAAACCCACACAACCACCCCCATTCACGTGACACCTTTCGCACCCAAATTTCCAACCACTCCCGAACCTAGCTCACTATGTTTAGACCTTACCCTCTTCGTTCGATATATCCAAAAATCAAGCCAATTGATAAATAATTGCTCTCACAACCACGATTCAAAGTTTCGTTGTATTTTCAACCATCGCAAATGCGATGTGGTCGATTTTGCGTTGCGAGTGTCGGTGTAACCTTCAAACTAACTTCACACCGAAAGTTCAGAGCCGTCTATAACCTACGGTTAAAATATTACCCCAGATATCAAAAAGGCCTCTCCTCCCAAGCGGGATAAATAAAACCAAAACCCCAGGTCTTTCCAACGAAGCCAAGAAACCAAAAAACGGCAAGTGTGCACAATATCACGCCCATCACAAGATCACTTTCCGAACCTAGATAACGGAGTCGCCCGCGCGCCAGGCCATGCAACGGCCGAAAACGTGGGGCTGTATGTATATATGTATATATACCCCTTCAACGATCCTTATCTCTAAGTACTCAAATCCCCAAAATATCTACCTGTATACCATAACTACTTCAATTTAAATCCAAACCACCGATTCTGTAGTATAGAGTAATCAAAATGCCACCAACCCTTTGCGTTGCGCCGACCCTTCTACAGCAGCAAGACGCTTTCGCCAGTCTCCGCCATACCCAAACAAGCAGCAGCTTCGAGTTCCAGAACTTCACAAACCATGCACAATCTCCGCCGTCAACGTCCACTTTAATATCCCAACTCGCGAACCTAAGTCCCCAGACATCATACTTCCCACCGCCTTCATCGTTAATATTATCACAAATGCCTCCATGCATCGTAGTCAGCGTATCAGGCGGCCAAGCGGCCGGTAAGAAGACAGTGCAGGCTGCGATTGCGAAGAGGTTGAAGGAACTTAGCGGTGGACGGTTACGGATTACTTGTTTGAGTATGGGGGATTTTGTGAGGAGGCTCGATGATGGTGAGAGGGAGGAGGCGAGGAGTGGCGGGAGGGATATGGATTGTATTGGTATGCATAAATATATATATATATGTTTTTGATATAAGTTATATAAAAGTCTCGAATACGGCTTTTTATAGGTAAAAAAGCTAAGAAATACTTGATATGAAAATATAGAAGCCTACGACCTCGACTGGCTAGTCCAAACCATCCAAAAAATCAGTGAAAACTCACCCGACATCAAACTCCCCAAATACGACATTCTAAAATTTCAACATGAAGAAGAAGAAATCACATTAACACCCACAAATGAATTTGGAGAGACGGGACCAACAGATGTTCTCATCGTCGAAGGGTGTTACATGCTTTGCGAAAAGAGATTGGTGGAAATGTCGGATATTAAGGTCTTTGTGGATTTAAATGCTGATGCGAGGTTGGGGAGACGAGGTATATCAAATTGCTGAATTGGGGATTATGGATGTTGTCGTACTAATAATTTGGGGGGGGGGGGATAAATAGTGGTAAGAGATACGGAAGAACGGGGAATCCCGCTCGATAAAGTATTCGACCAGTACCTAAGATACGGAAAGCGAGCGTTCGAAGGTACGGTATAGTATCCCCCGTCATTAACACACCCTCTGCATATATTAACATTCCTCTAGGAAGAATAGAGCCCGCCAAATCCCGCGCGGACGTAATCCTGCCTAAAGGCGTCGAAGGTGCCGCCATAGACCTAATAGCACTGGGTATATGGGACGACATCTGCGCCAAGGCAGACAACGTCAATAACTTTAGCGGGGGGTTAACGGCAGGGCACGAGAGGAAGGCTTTACTAGTTGGGAAGACGGTAGGGGAGAAACAAACCATATCTATCGGTGAGGTAGATCTAGAAAGATTTTATGATCCGATATAAATTTATCAATGAAACTTAGAGGGGGAAAGGAATTTTGGGCTATACGAGTATCTCATGGGACAATTTCGAATGATATTGGCATCCTTTTTTACTACCAGTCTAGATATAATCTTTTGTTAGCCTAGATGTAAGGTACAACCACAGCCATTTTCTACCTATCCAATCGGGGAGAACGTCTAAAGTATCTACACCGAAAGAAAATGTTAGACATTTTGGGCTCTCAGTCAAAAACATGAACATAGAACAGAATAGAAAAGAAGAAAAAAAAGGCAGAGCTAGAGGCGAGAAAAACAAATTCGTTATTTCGAGGATCTCGACCATCGCTCGTCGGTCCGGTAAAGTAAAAAGGTAAGATATATCGGAAATTCGTTTCAGCTTGGTGGCTTCTCTGCGTTATGGTTCTTTCGCATTTTCTTGATTCTATTTCTCAGTACTGCTTCCCGTAGTTCAGCTTCGGTAGATTGTTTTTTGGAGGGAGACGTGACCTGTATTCCGACGTTTGTTAGGTTGAGTTCCTTCCAACTTCTCTGACAATATAAAGTTAAGGAAATACAGTAAGGGACATTCCTGTCAATGACGTGCCTTCTCAGCATCTTCCATATCAACATCTTCGTCGTTCTTCTTCGATGACTTCGGACGCCCGCTCTTCTCCGGCGGCGGCGATCCCGATGACGAAGGGGACCGCCTGCGAGCACGCTTCGATCTCGAATTCTCAGGCGAAGACCTGCGGCGGTCATCATTCCTCGACTTTAGGCGGCCGTGATCGTTGGATTTGCCCTTGATTACGTCTGAATCAGCCCTAGAGCTCGACCGTGAACGTGCATCAGAAGAGGGAGATCTGGAGCGACGTCTCCGGTCCCTGCCGGAGCGCTGCCTATCCCTATCCCTGTCCCTATCCCTATCCCTATCATCATAATCTCGATCATAAGACCCCCGTCGATCTCCTCCACCACTCCTACGCTTCCTTCTCCTGTATTCTTCATCGTCTGTGTCGTCACGATAACCCCGGCAGTCGTCCCGTCTACCGTCTCGAGATTTTCGTCTGTCGGATGCTTCACTGGATGCGGTTTCCGAGGACGCTGAGGACGAACTACGGTGTCTGCGGCGGTCGTCGCGGCGGTTATATTCCCCGCGTCTGAATCGTCTATCATACCTATCCGGTGACCTAGATTTTGGTCTAGCCCCCCCTTTGCCCCGATATCTATCTTCCGAACGTCTGGGAGGGGAATCATACGATCCGGACCTAGACCTGGATCTAGACCTTGATTTCGTCCTCGATCTATCCCTCCTCGAAGCATATGGCGACGCACTCCTAGACGGCCCATCACCACCCCGACGTCTCCAGCTATTCCGCCTACCATCCCTATCATCATCGTAATCAAAATCTCGTCTCCTGTCCTCCCTCCCCGGTCCACGTGAAGGCGGTATATAAGTATCCAACATTCTCTTCGGGCGCGAAGAATAATCATCTCTACCCCCACGGTACGAATCGCGATCGGCGGGAGAATCACGTCCTGCGCCGGCACCACGGATTCGTGCAGGCGGTGAGCCGGTCCTACTACGGTCCCGGCGGTATCCGCCACGATCGCCACCGGCATTGTGGCCTCCCCCGCGACGACCGCCTCTACCGCCTGGACCGCCGCCGCCTCGTCCGCGACCTTCGCCGCGTTCTGCACGTTCCCGTTGGCGGATTTCGTCTAGATTTCGGTCTCTTTCGTCGTCCTTTTGACGGGAGATGCGAGCTTGTTTTGCGGCTCGTTCTGTTTCTTCCTGTATACCGATATTATTAAATCTTATACTAACTTAGCATCGAAAGAGTAACAATAATACCTTTTCCTTCCTCATCTCCTCTTTCTTAGCTTCAATCAACCGTTTCGGTACACCCTGAGGCTGACTCTGAGCATCCAACATCAACTCCCACAATTCCTTACAAAAAGCCTGTGTATCATGTTCTAGAAAGCCAGTAAGACTCCATTGCAGCTTCTTCGGGTCGGGCTATATCGAATCATTAGTATGGTAGGATAAATCGTTGTAACGACGTAGGGAGAGGGCATACAAAAGTCTCGCTCTCCAGCATTCCAAAGATCAATTCGATAAGCACATCGTCGTCGGCCTTTAGAAGTTCGGATATCCTGGTTGATATCCATCTATGCTAACTATTAGAACGGTCTTTTTCCGGTTTAGTTTGTGGAAGAGGGGGGAAGGCGTACTGCTTCATGATCTCGATGTTGACTTTGCGCATATCGACTTTCTTTGAGAATTCCGGAGGCCTGCGCGTTTATATTATATTCTACATCAGCTACCATTATCTAACCTTTATATACCTATTCACAGATATTGGAAATAAAGAATACACCATACCATTTCTGACTCTTAATATACTTCGCCTCAGCGCTCGACATTATTGCCGATGTAACTGGTAATTTCTCTCGATGCCGTATACAGGGGAAAAAAAACCGCGACTGAGATCACGCGTGTAACCTAGAATCAATGAAAACTGAACGAACGGCGGTTGTTTATTCGTCAATTGGATGGAAACAGTAGCTGTAGGCAAGAAGCTACTAAAGTGTCAATGCTATTGGGAAGGAAGGGAAGTTGTGGTGATGGTGGTCATGTTCAGTTGATATGACGATGCGGTGAGTGAGGTGGAAGGACGTTGGTCTTCGAGATGTGGTGCGGCGGTGGGAGTTTGGGCCTCTGTAACTAACCCAGGCTGCGGCAGGCAATATAAACCAAACCTCCCAACGTCATTGCATCATCAACTTCAACCTCAACTTCACGGCTTTAACTCCACGGGGCCAATTATCACGCCCGGGCAAGGAGAGGAGGAGGATATATAATACCCGCCATGTCCTTATAGACACAACCAAACAATGAACAGAGAATACCTACCATGGGTCGCCTTGGGCATAGGCTGCGTCTTCGCCTACAAGCTCACAATCTACCAACTCGAATCATTCAAACGACAATGCGAGATCCTACCCGAAGAGTCACGGGAAACGGTCGATAAAGCCACCGAGAATGCGCTCAAACTCGATACACTGGCCACCCTTTCTCGTGGTGTAAATTATAACCTCTCGAGGGCGTATGTCCCCTCCTACCCCCTCTGTATACATATAAATACTAACATGAACCCAGTGCAATCCGCATAATCGCCGAACGCGCCCTCACCGACGCTACCTTCCCCACCCTCCTCCGCCACTGCATCTCCTCCAACCCCACGACCCGGCACACCTCCCTCAAAACCCTCCGCTTCCTAATCCTCGGGAAATCCAAATCAGAAAACTACTACGAAAACGACAACGATCACGTCCTCTCCAAAGAATCAGAACAAATCCTCTACTCACAACCGGTATTCCATAGCCTTGTTCACTCCTGTCTTATCGCTTTGCCCAGAAAGATCAAAGATACGGATGCCTACACACTGAGAGACGAAGAAACGGAAGCATACGCATTGGAATGCCTTAGAGCATTAATCCGTCAACCACACCAGGCCGGTAACTCAACATCAACCTTAATCCGTGCTTTAAACGCCGGTATAGTACTTTACATGAAATGTCTCCCCTCCCCGGGATATCCAAACATAATAGCCGCCTTCTCAGACGGAGAATACCAGCCTCCAAACTACTTCCTCTACGACATCCACAACTGGATGCTCAACCACGACGACGCAGACGACTACCTCGAAGCTTTAAAAAAGGCGGAATTGTATGTCGAACGGCCAAAGGTAATCATGGGAATGAGAGGTGGCGTAAGCGGGACGTTCGAAAGACAGGTACAGGAGTTTCATAGGACGTTGAGGGAACGGTATCCTACTGCTGTTTCCGTGGAAGAGGCTCTGGAGTTTGCGGCGGCTGAGGGGATGACATTTGAGAATGGGGAGGCGGTGGCGGGGGGTTCGAGAGGTGGGGTTTGGCAATGACTATAGTTGGCGTCTTTGGTGGATATGGCGTTTTTCATATTTTGGCATGTTAGGTGGGAGTTTATCGATGGTACTGATATTGCGAACGTAAGAGTTCTATTGTGCATTTGATAGCGGCTCTTCATGGGTAGATTACTAGATATTAGGTATTCTAATTAAATCATAACTTTTTACGTTTCTAATAAAAACAATATTCTTCGATGCGAAAAGCAATACGCTCATGCTACCGACGTCTAACTATATGCAGCAATGTAAAAAAAAAAAAAGGGAACAGGAGCGGTAATACTGAATGGATGGATAAAATTCAAGGCTCGGATGGGAATGAGAAAAGCAAGAATAGACGAGAAAAACAGAATACTAGTACCGTATCTATAACACCATTGTATACGAAGAGGTGTTTCTATCTACCTTCCAAACCTCATCTCGCACTTTGCGTAGTTGTACAGAGCGCGGAGGAAGACTTGGTACCCAACGGCATCGTTATCCGGAAGATGGCTGTCAAAAGTCACACAGTATCAGTCACACAATCCCGTACCCTCCAGCCACACGAACAAGAGAGAAAAAAAGACTTACAAAATCTCCGTCAACCGAATCTGCCACGGTGGATACCCCAAAAGCTTCACGCTCGGACTGAACAAGATCAACAAATCCGGCTCCGGAATCGTCAAACTCTCCAACTCCGCCTCAATAAGCTCGGCCGTAACATCATCCTTGGTCATTTTACCCCTGATGGCCATCTCACATAGGGTCTTCGTAAGATCCACGATGGATTCACGACCATCTTCTGATGAGATGAAGATTACTTCTAGATCTGGGGATTCCCCGTCCGGAAGATCTTCTGCGTCGCCGTTGGTGTAGGATGGTAGGTGGGGGGCGAGGACTCGGAGGGTTGGACGCTTTTTGCCGAAGTAGGAGTGTAGACGTTGGGTGGTGATGCGGTGGGAGGTGGAAATGTATTTCTTCAGGGTACCTGTTGGAGAGATAGTAGGTTAGTTGGATTCCGAGGCAAGGAGTTACGTAAAGGGGTGAGAGATAGCATACCAGTCTGCTCGTACACCGACAACATTGGGATTCCGGCACTAGCACACCAACAAGAGATCTCGGCCACATGGTCAATCAACTGTTCTACACCTCCTTCCTTCTCGAACTCGAGAATAATGCTGACATGCTGCGGTAAGCGATCCAGTTGTTTCACATCCTTCTGTATCAACTCCGGTGTCTTATGATGATAATACAAAACCGAAAACCACCGGTTCAATATGAAATTGTAAACATAACGTGCGCGGAAGTAAAGCGAGGTTATGGAGTATAAAACCCAGAGGATTAGTTTGTAGAACCCGATTTTGATGAAGGTGCGGATGGGGCGGGAACGGGAACGGGTTCGTGGGGTGGATGGATCGTCGGCATCGTCGGCGGGGAGGAATTTCTTGACGTAAGCGGCTCGGGCTTTTGGGTCTTCGAATTCCTTTTTGCGAGTGATCGCGATGGGAGGGGGGACCATACGGGTAGACATGCTGGAACGTCGGTTAACGTTGGGATGTTTTCTCTCCCTATGACGTAGGGGTGGTCGATAGTAAGGAGGGCCTCTCTTTTTCAGGACGTGGTGGTATTGTTTAAAAGGTTATCATGGGAGGGAAAAATCACAGGATGATGTAGTTTTTCGAAAGGGGAAAAATTCTAGAAATGAAATATAAAAAATATATAACAGACGAAAATCATGGAAATTAAAAAAAAAGAAGAGGAAGAAAAGAGAGGAAAAGAGAAAACAGTCTATAGACAACAAGGAACTACGGATGCTGACGAAACGAGAGGCTTGGGTGTTACCGTTGAGGCCACATGGTGGAGAGATACTCAGAAGAAACAAGAACCGGTTCCAGTAAGTGCCGACGGGGAAGTACGCGGCGCGGGCGAATTGTGCCAAGTTGCAGCATCTTATCAGCGCATGTGCCCTGTTCGGTTGGCCATCCGAGCTACCCAACTAGCTTGCTAGCTTGCTAGCTCGAAAACCGGGTGGAAGGACACTTTGAGCCAATGTCTCGGGATGTCATGGACGGGGTACGAGAGCAAAAGCAGCAGATATCGATATATTTTGCATTGCATCGCATCGGGGGTATCATGTATATTTTTTTCATTTATTTTTTGCACAAAAGCATGGATCGACCGCTCCCATCTCCAAGATATCCGGTGGGATAGTAGTCTTCATCTTGCAGGTGGGTGTATCACTGATGCGGTTTGATGTAAGAGGTCAGATGGCGGTCAAAGCCTTCAGAACGTATGGGCATCTCGATCTGATAGAAAGGGTTCTTCATGACATAGTCGGCGTATAGTTCGTACACCCTCCGTACCACCACGTCGAGATTTTGCTGTCGCGGTTCGGCAAAGATCAAGAATTTGGTCCCGGTTAAGGTCTGGAAGCATCGCATGACAAAGTTCTCGGACTCCAGGACTTCGAGGCCGGAGGAGGAGGTTTCGTTTGTGGGGGAGATTTGGGATGTGATCGCGTGGACTCTGTTGTAACCCTTAATATCATTCCATTCTCATATATCCATCGATCGAAATACGAAAGGGTAGGTATACATACCCGTGAAATGTGCCGGCGAGGATGAGGTAATCGTTGGATGAGAGCTTCTGCAGGCCGGGATTGAAGTCTCGCTGGTAGATGAGGCCTCCCGCCTTGTTCAAGATGAGGACAGCGTATACGACCCTACATGGCCACCAGACCCCGTTAGCTATCCGATATTGGGAAGACACCGTCTACAAGAAAGAGAAGCTACTTACATGGTGACGGCGAGAGAGAATACCCGAGATGACCTAGCCCGGGGAAGCTGTATCGAGAAAGGATGAGGTTGTGGTGATATCGATAGATTCCTGGAATTGGCGGTGGCGGAGCTGCAGCTCGCCTGTTCCCTTTCTCTTAATTACCTTAGCCTGAACAAAAACATATAACAGACATACAATCCCACAGCACCTGTCTTGTCTTTGCCTGAGCTCCTTTTGAAGCTAAGGGATTGGCCTCGTCCGGGTATTTCCTTATCTTTTCAAGTCGTTCTCTTGGTGTTTTCTCTATATCTTATATCAATATCTCTTGTCTCTGTCAGAGTGTCCAGAACTAGAACTTCGAACTGCCAGACCATACCATATACTAGCACACAAAACAGTCCAATGCATACGTTCGTATCCCCAGATATATCTACAATACTCTTCTTTAAAATGGCGACGATAGAATACTAATTCCAATATAAAATATGTAGTTCTGTGCAATAGATTCTAGACGGGTGCTGTCTCCAGCCAAGGTTGAACAAGTCGTTGGTCGTGTTGCCGCTGCCCTGCCGCCCAAAAAAATGACCCCAAGAGAAACGCCTGCGCCAGTTTGGCCTCCCATCCATCATCAAATCTCTCTCTCTTCACCTCCCATTTCCAATCCGCTCACACTCCCCGCGCTCGCGACCTCATCATCCGACACCCGGTTCAGACGATAGGTCCGTTCGGAGCTCAACTTTGGATCGAAGGAAAGGAAAGGGAAAGATAGGAAATAACTTGGGGAAAGGGAAGGCTAGGCTAGGAACAGAAGGGAAATAGGCAGCCTGCACGACAGGACATCCGAGCTCAGACTAAGAGGGTTCCTCCCTCCTCTCCTCGATCGAGGCGGTTCGAAACACTCGTAAACCTTCCATCGACCTCTCCGATCGTCCCACTCCCCTCGTCGAAACAAGTACTCTCGCATCCCGTGGGGAACCCTTCTCTTCCCGTCCGATCCTTACTCCCAAAAACCCGTCTTCCTCGAAACATCAAAAATGAACGGCCAACCAAGCAATCGCCAAGGGCGCAGCATTATGCCCGCTGTGATCGCTCGTACAAAGGAGCAAATCCACGGCGACGAGGAGGCCAGTACTGAGCTCAAGCTCGGCGAGTTCCAGAACGTGACTTCGTTGACCCATTCCGAAGCGCGGCTCTTGATTCAAGCAGTCTTGAGCCATCGTGCGAAGGGTCCGAATGCGGATATCGGGGAGACCGAGTATGTCTTTCTCTCCCTCTCTTTCCCCTTTCCCCCCCTTCTTCTTTTCGCAGGAAGGAGGGCTGTGGCGAATTATCCGGAAACTTGAAGGACGACTACAAGAGCTGGCGACGTATGAACACGAACCAGTGCTGATACTTCATGCCTACAGGGTCCTGATCAAGACCAAAGACTACCTCGAACAATTCGCGCGTTTCAAGAAGAAGGAAAACGTCTCTGCGGTCGAAAGATTGCTACAGATGGAAGGCGGACTTGCTTCCTTTGAAAAGTCGCAGCTCGGTAGGTTCCGTAGGCTATAGACATCGAAATACTACATCCGTATTAACGCGACATAGGAACCCTCTGTTGCGAAACTTCTGAAGAAGCGAAGACTCTTATTCCAAGGTACTTTCCCTAGCAACTATCGATTAGTCGGCGTTTGCTAACCGGCTTACTTGTAGCATATCGGATAAAAAGTCAGATGAGGATTTACAGGAACTTCTTGACGAGGTACTATCTATCTACACTCTTTACGTACTCAAGCAGTATCTAACTAACAAATTTAACCACAGATCACCAAGTTCCGTACATTTGTCGAGTGATTGAATTTCGCAGACACACAATCGTAACCTCCATACATACATACATACACACCCATCCCGCCACGGATGGTGTACATAGCATTCACAGGATCTCATTAAGAAATAGGGGGATGACCGGAGACAGCACCCCCCACCTCTCTTCCTAGAGATCCCAGTAATTACAAAGCAAACAAATAGAGAAAGGACGCTAGGTGTCTTTTCTCCCTCATACTCAATTAATACTTCCCCTTCACATAGTGAGTATGACATTTTCGTTCTTCCCTCTACCTACTACAAAAAAACAAAAAAGCTTAGATAATATTGGTTTTCCTCCATCGGTTGTTATCACTGTCTTTTCTATCCCCAGGTAAGAGGGTATATTTTCGTTATTTCGGAGCATTGTTCTTTTATTTTTTATTTTTTTCTATTAATGCGGTTTGTATTTTAATCATTACCTTACACATTACTCTAGACTCGGGAAATGCATGATATCCGGCAAGGGGAATATCCTTCTTTAATCCTTAGTAGTCCTCCCATAACAAAGAATGGATACAAACGATATATGCCACGTTCGGCTACATCTGCGTATCACCGCTACGAATGCTTCATACTTTTTTTATTATTTTTTTTTTACAGAATCATATTAATATACTATAATACATGCCCCCTCCCCCCAAGGAGTGGGATGAGCGTAGTGTTAATCGGACAGAAGACGGCATGGGAGGAAGGCAAATCACTTCACAGCCAACAGCGCAACCCCCTTCCTAGCCTCCCCGACCGCCCTCCTAAGCTCCTGCTCCTCCTTATCCGTCCACTTGACACTACACTCATCCCACTTCTTCACCTTGAACTCCTTCCTATAAACCGCTTGCACCGCATTCAACCTCCCCATCTCCACGGGGTCCCCCGTGCCCCCGTACACCACCAACACCGAACACTTCGGCAACCCCTCGTATATCTTCCTAATCCTCTCCACCATCTCCTCCACAACCTTCCCCAATTGGTCGCCAGCCAATGGGGCTGGTTGCGGAGGGACTTCGATGGGAGGGGAGTCGGCGGTTATGACTGTGGTGTTCATCTCTGTGATGAACTTTTGGTAGGAATTGTGCCAACCCCGGGTGGTGTTTAGGTCCCTGAGTTGGGCCCATGTGAAATCTACCGGCGCGATGCCGGAGATGATGTCTCCGTTGACGGATTTCAATACGCCGTCGACGACCTCGTCGTCTTCGTTCACTCTCTTCGTGAATTGGGCCGTGACGTACTTCTTCTGCACGTCACCGTAGTCGATTACGGCCCCGGTCTTCGACGGCTTCGAAGCCGCCAGCTTGGTGAAGATGCTTTCGAAATTGGCAGCAGTGCTGCCGAATTCCTTGCCCTTTTCGAGTTTTAACTTTACGAGGTCCAGGCATGCTGTGCAGTCCTCGATTGAATCGTGGCCCTTTGACCCGTAGGCTTGGATTTCCCTTTTTAGGAACTTGAGGCTGAGCCATTTAAGGCTCGGCTTCATGGGCTTTCCTCGCGGGTGGTCGTAGATGACTGACGTATCTACGATCCATGGGTGTCGCAGCTTCAGGGCGTTGAGGTCGGAGTTTAGACTCTGACCGACGAGGATGGTGTTCCCGTCTACCAGCTCTTTCAATTTGTTTTGGATATCGGCCCTGGTGGTCGTGATATCGCGAAGCATGGCTTCTGTTATCCCGGAGAATGGGGTTAGGTAGTCGATGACTGGCTCTGAGGGTTTGACGAGTGAGTCGAAGGCTACGGTGCCGTCCCAGGAGATGAGGGAGACGCGGGCTAGTGAGGAGCCGGTGGCGGTTTTGACCATTTCGCAGTCCAGTGAGTAGACTGTATACCCTTCCAATGTGCTACCAGCTTCATTGTTACGGGGAGGGAGGTCTCCGAGGGATGTTTCAACCCATTCGTCGTTTTCTGCTGCTTCCTTACTTTGGGGGGAAGGGTGGTCCTCTAGGATTTGGGAGCTGTGGAGGGGGTATTCGTTTTCGATCAGATCTTCGGTTGAGAGGAGGAGGTCTGAGATCTTTAGACGGGTTTCCCTTTTGTGGTTCCTCTTGTTGTTGTTGTTCTTCTTATTGTTGCTCTTTTTGCTGTTGTCAGCTTCGATGGGGATGTTGAGCATGTTGTAGACTGGGGAGAAGATTCTGTTATGATCGCCGCCGGCACGGACGGGGAGGACGTGGGTGAAGATATTGGAGAGTTCGGAGAGCGGTCGTGGGAGGGGTTTTTCGGTCAGAGAGACCGGAAAGAATTCTCCAATGTTTGAGCGGTGAACTGGGGCTGCCTCTTCTTCTTCTGGGGATTTTGAGACGAGAGGTGTTCGGCCGTCGAAGAGGTCCATTGAGAGACCGGGAACGAAAAGATAGACTGTCCTTCTGACGGCGGATTTGTTCTTGACAAGTAGCCATTGTGGAGGAGCGTCGAATGAGAGGAGGTGAAGGGCTAGATTTTGGAGGTCGGAGATTTTGGTCCAGGTGTGGATCCTTTGAGAGGAGACGATGATTTCCGGGTAGGAGCTTCCACGGTTGGAGACTTCTCCTTTCTTCCTTCGGGTGGGGACTTGCTGCCAGCCTTCTGAGTCTTCGTCCTTGTCCTCGGGTATTTCCTTAGGTGTGCCCTGAGGGGTACCTTCATTCGCGCTGCGATATCGTTTTGTAGGGTTGGAGGGTGTGTCTTCTCCTTTCCTCTTTCTGACAGGGACCTGTTGCCAGCCCTCAGAGTCTTCGTCCTCGGGAGCGTCCTGGGAAGTATCCTTCGGAGCATCCTTAGGTGTATCCTTAGGTGTATCTTCATTCGAGCTGCAACGTCGTTTTGCAGGATTGACCGATGAGTCTTCTTTACCATCCTCTTCAGCGTCGGAAACAGCATCAGCCGTACGCTTCCTAGCAGATTTTTCTTCAGACGGAGTATGCGATTGAATTGTGAATGTCGGAATGTCGCCAAAAGATGGAAGGACGGGTAGCGGCGACAGCGCTCTAACTTCTTCTTCATCAGGAACTTCGGGCTTCTTTTTGCCGCGGGAGGTCTTTCTTCTGTTCTTCTTAGCCATGGTTGGATGTAGATTGATGTTAGATGATGGAAAGGCGATGCTATCGAGGGAGCATTCGATGGGATGGTTGGAGATTGGTTAGGTGTGTAGACGCGACGGAGGAGGAGAGAAGGATGAGGTTGGAAAAGAAAGAAGACGACGTCAGGTCGCACAAGAAACACAAAACTTCTGGCGCAACGCCAAGCCACATGGTGCCCGTTTTATCGATAAGCTCCATGCGGCTATAACATGAACAGCTTCATTACTTCACCAACTCTACATATTTTACATCTGGGATATAGATATTCTGGGTCGCCGGTATAAATTATACGGGGTATGAGGTTATGGAGGTTTATATAAAACATCGCGGTGGGGACGCTGCTTTCTTTGGTATGCAGCTCGTTCGATTCTGGCGCGACTGCTCGCGTTAAGTGGTGCAAACCTTCAACACTTTTTCTCCATTCCTTCCTTCGATGCAACATCACGAATTCATGACATCAAGGTTCATCACCCATACTACTTCTACTACTACGACATCGACGACTATAAATACCTCTTGCCGGTGGCCACAATATGCCCAGAAGGTCGAAAGCTGCACCTGCAGCAGCAACATCTTCACGACAAGCATATTCACGACGGACAGATCCACCACGCCCATTCTACGTATCATGCCGCGCATGCCGGGACGGGGCTAAATTTTCAATACTGGGAGACTCCACACAATACAAAGGCACCTTCATAGTCAAGGATAGGGAGGTGGTAGTTTTAAGCAACAGCCCAGAAAACAGGGGCATCAAATGCCATTGGGAAGCAAAAACGAGGACGAAGCTTACAAAGGCAGATGGGTATGAGCGTTCGATATCGCTGGATGGATGGATAGGATCTAGGAAAGATAGAAAACTAACATCTTTTTTTCACGGTGACAGGAAATATTGTCCAGTCAGCTGCGCTGAGTGCGGAGCGGATATCGGACGGATATACAGCTATCTTCCTTTTTACCCTGATGTTGAGTATGCATGCTCACCTTAATCTAATATCATAGATCATTAAAGATGCTAACTTCGACTCAAGGGGCGTAGGGAGGGTTGCCCTGTTCAACGATTGCATTGTTTTTGGATTTGATATCCCAGAATTTTCATCTGGCACCCAAACACCGACGTCACTTCATACAGATGAACAATCCGAAATGTCCCAGTCTCAAGAAGAGTCAGCACGATACCAGGATTCAGACGACCAAGTTGAAGACGAACCCGAAAACCAACATGAAGACCAACTTGATCCCGAAGATATAGCAGAAGACATCCTCTCCCTGAAACGCTTCTGCCTAACCCTCGACGAAAACCAAGAGACCCTATCCAAGCGCCTCCAAAACTCCCAAAACTCCACCCAAACCCTCCAAAACGAACTAACAGACCTGAAAGACACCTTCAAATCCTTCGAAACCCGTTTATCAGCCGTCGAATCATCTGTTCAAAACCGACTTAGAGCTCTGGAATCAGCTCTACAAATAATACTTGAGAACCAAACCCAGAACCATTTGTCGGTAGCAGTAGCAGATGTTCAAAGTAACAACGTCGAAACCACGTCCCGAAGGAGTAACATCAGCGTTGAAATCCCCGCAAAGCGAAGACACCGATCTCCATCGCCTAAACCCGTCGTTGATCAACAGTCGCAGAATATATCACCTCCCTTATCCGAAGAACCAACCGACGAATCCAACAAAGACACAACATCGGAGAGCAAGCAACTTGAAACTCGAGGCACACGGGGTACGAAATCTCAACCTCGCCAGGCAGAATCTACGAATCCATCGAATGCACAAGAAGCGGGAGGAGACGAAGAGAAATCTAGGCAGGCGAGAGACGAGGAAGGAACGAGAGCCGAGACAAGCATTGTTATAAGTGACGATGAAAGTGATTACGACGATAAAGCGGAGTATACTGCAGAACATGCATCGAAACGAGCGAGGTTAAATAAGAAGGATGACAAGAAGAAGCAACAGCAACAGTCTACACACGCCAAGAAGAAGAGGGGAAGGCCATCGATCGGGTCATCTGCAAAACAAGAGCTGAGGATTGATAAACCTGATGTGGATGAAGATTATGACGACGAGGGTATGACAAGGAAAGTTACAAGGTATAAGAGATCTTCGTAACGAAACGTTTTGCATTGCATTGCATTGTCGAAATGTCATAAAACCCCTCTTGTATTACTTATTCCTACGGAAAGACAAAATAAGGGAGATGATCGTGGGAAGTTGATTTTAAATCCATTTGAGGGATATTGCGCGTTCTACGGGGTTGTCAGACTTCCATTGGCAGATACCTACATACTTTTGTACCTATGCATATGGCGCATTTCTGCAGTTGTGAGACCTGTGACATGGGTGGTTGCATATTTTTGTCTGGAGAAAAGAAGTGCGGCTGATGAGGCAGTGGCGTATAATCCATACAATTTGCAAACGGCATTTACGTACATTGCATGAAGCATATGCAAGGAAAAGAAAAAAAAAAACTCGTTACACAAAAAGCCTCCTCCAGGCCTCCATTCTCATAGGATTTGCATTGCATACCTATTCTCCCCGTGGCGTCCGTGGTATCCGTGGTGGTCGCGTGGGGTGGATTTGAGGCTGGAAAGTATGATTACTGTTACGTCTCATGTTGCTGTGGAGTGAGCTTAAACAAAAGCGACAGGGGCCTTTAAAGCTTTTCCGAAGTTGCCGAAGCCGAAGTCATACTGGGGCAGGCGGTCTGGTTTTCTAACCCATCCAGCGTACGGATCTTATCAGTTGGGATAGGATGGAATAGTGTCAAATATCCATGATGATATTATAAATAGTATCGCCTTGTCAGACAAGGAAAAAACTTAGCGTCCCTTGGGAGTTCCGAACTGACTTTGAAAGCTTGACTTTTGAAAAACTAAAATCTAAAACCTCATGAGGCCGCGCAAGCAGTGGAACAGCACCTTCCAAGGCTGAGGCAGGGGCAAGGCGTACTCGACGTCTTGAGGGCATCACCAAGACGCCATCGAAGCATTGGCATTCCGATAATTCTCATGCTTACCACGTATACATACACCCGAATACATGTATGCACAGGTGGAAGTATGTATGTGCAGGGGTGTGTATTGAAGATGCCTAGGCACCGGTGGGGAAGCAGAACAAAGGGACTTCCCCTCCAAGCTTGCCGGCATCCGAGCGAACCAGGCTAAACCGACCATGGCGCCCTTGCTCGGACCGGCCAAGAAGAATCTGGATGAGGTCTGGAGCTTGGCCCATGCATGGCATCATAGCTCCATCCGTAGGAGGTTGGTTACGTTATCCTGCTGGCGGGGCTGTCAGCGTCAGTCGGTCCATCTCGATTTTTGATTCTGATCTTACCGGCCTCATCGGACCCGCTGCCGTACGAAGTAGCTTTTAGCTTTTGACCCATCGTGACCCGGCGGGTATTATCTTCAGAACGCACATTAGTACTGGTTGGATAGTTGGTGAACGTTCGCGGTAGATTTGGATTCATTTGATTGCCATTGAAGGAAGTCGAGATAGCGCGGACATATAAGACCGGCCTGGTGACCTCTTCCATGCTTGCTTTAAAGCTCTAAACTATAAGCAGGTATACAGCATTCCTCTCTTCTTCTTCTCCCTCATCTCTCTTCCTCATCACCATCACCATCACCATCCTCTGTTAGTTAACTCCCATCGTCGGCATCATAATCGTCGGGTTCAAGGTTATTATTCCCTCTCGCGTAGGGTTGATACCTTGAGATCGATCTTCACCAAAACTATCCGTCTCCTCCCTCCCCCTCTACCAACCTCCTCCTCTTCCTCCCTTCTTCCACCACCACATACTATTATCACCATCGAACTCGAATCCCATGTCTGACGGTTCAGTCACACCGCCGTACGGCACACCTCCAGAAACAAAGATGATGGGAGCGACCAGTAAACGTTACAATAAAGGCGGCGGCGATAACGGAAACATCCTCACCGGAAAACAAGAGCACTGTAAACTACTACCACCACCCTTTCCCTCAGATGAAATCTTCCATCAAACAAGAAAATACCATTTTTCTGGTTTTGGTTTTTGTTGAATCCCCAAGCTAATGCGAGAATAAACCCTTCCTCCTTCTTCCCCACCAAAGATCTCAAACGCGAACTCATATCCCGCCAAACCAAATCCGAAATCGCAGAATTAAACTCCCCAACCGCCCTCCGTCGTTTCGGTGCACCTTTCAAATCAGAACTCGGCGAGGTATCACCCACGGACTCCGATCTACCAATCCTCCGGTTTATATTCGTCCACCATGTGCGAAAGTTCCCGTTTCTCGACCAGGCGAAGGAGAAGGAGTTTTGGCAGGACAAGCTGCAAGTGGTACGTCATATCGCAGCTACCCGCTTCACTCCATAACCAACCCAACATTACAAGAAGACCAAGAAAAATAAAAATAAAAAGGAAGAAACTTTGAGGTTAACTAGTATATTTGAGAAAAATTAGTTCTTAGAGTCCTTCGCCACAAAACAAATCTCCTCGTCCGAAGATCGTCTGGAAGAAACGAAACGCAGAAAGCTGGCCTTAAAATGCGAGAAACTGGTGGAGCTTATGATGAACTCGGGTATCCCCACCGCTTCGGGTTACGAAGAGCGTGTGGGATTCGAGGAGATCGAGGTGGTAGATCGAGATGCTCGGGATGAGTCCTTGATGGTTAACGTACCTGAGGGGCATGTGCTCAACGGCTGGGATGTCAATGTTGTTAGCGTGCGACAGACGTCAGTCAAGAGGACTGTGCGATATCACACCCATGCTGTGAGTGGTTCTGAAGAAAAGATTTTCAGAAGTATAGGAGCTAATCGATGGGCAGGAATTCTTAATACGCAGCAAGCATGAAAAGCATGGCGAGGTGCTCGTGGGAAGACGTTATGGTTCTTTCAAGCAGCTGACAAGAGACGTATGTCCAAACGTCCTCAATCATCAAGCTCCAAAGACTAATAAAAAATAAAAAATCCAGTTGAAGAAGGAGTTCCCAGGCAAGGTATTCCCGCCGCTGCCCATCAAAACGAAGGCTTCCTCTGGAGGCTCCACCGGCCTTCTCACGCCAAGCGGCGCAATCAAAGATGACGATTCTAGTTCAATCTCGTCCGTTTCAACCACCACTTCCGTCGAAGTATCCTCCCGCAGACTATCCGCCCCATTCTCCCACTCCCGCTCCGCCTCCGCAACTAGGAATTCGAGGTCTGTGTCGAGGAATCGCAATGGCTTGAATTCCGAAAGAGGAGACTCGCCGCCTCAAGAGAATTCGCCGCCGCTATGGAGGGAAGATCAGCGAGTGTCGCTGCGCGCGTACCTTCGAAACTTGTTGAAAAATCAGCAGATTGCGGCCTCTGCGGCTGTGAAGACCTTTCTAACGGATTCACCGGTGAGATTAAATAAAGAGGAGGAAGCGGACGAGCAGCGGAGAAGGCTGGCAGATCAGGCGAGAGTCGATGAGCAAATCAAGTTCTTCGAGATCGCTAGGGCGAGAGCTCGAGAACTCGATGTTTACATGGAAGGGTTTAGGAGAGAGATCGTTGAAGCCAGTAAGTAGATATATAAACCGGGAAGATACGAATAATGGTCACTGACATACGACAGACGGCTTGACGAACCTATTCGCAGAGATCAAGGAGAAGAACCACATCTCCGAGCTCTCGCCTAACTATCGAAAGTTCGCAGAATGGGCCAGAATAGAAGTCGCCGCGACAATCTACCATCTCTTCCTCGCAGAGGATAACTCCCCAGAGCTATTCGCACAGATGAAGAGGATACACTCCCTGATACCATACGCCGTCCTCAAGAACATCATTCGTATTGCCAATCCCGCTGCAGTTATGTCCGGGGTACTCGACCTTTTCCTTGCGCAGCCCTTCAAATCACGCTCCCTGATGCAGCGAGTCTTCGGCATGGCAATTTCGGACGGTGTGAACCAAGTACAAAAGGCCATCGACGCTTTGTGGCCCAAAGTCGGCGACGCCGTACTATGCGACAAGATCAAACAATTCGCCGAAGCCAGCGACGACGTTCGAGACATTATCCGCGAAGATGCGGCGAACGACGACGTCGACATTTTGGTTGCCATCCTTCGATCTGACCTTCTGGAACCTGATCTTACGCCTGAACAAATCGGCACCGTATTTAATGCCTATGTCGCCTGGACGAACGTCGTTAACAACGTCGATGAAGAGATGCGACAAGGCGCGGTGTTATTCTCGCATTTGAAGCACCTGTTGAAGCTCTATACCAGACGTAGGGATAAGATGATGATGCAGGCGTTGATTGAGGAGCCGGTTACACTGCAGCTGTTTAGAGACTTGTTCCATATCTTTTATGAGCCGTTGGTGAGGGTTTATAAGTCCGCGAATGTGTATAACAGCATTACGGACTTTGCGCATTTCTTGGACGATATTATTGTGGTTGTGGAGAAGGCGCAGAAACAAGGTGGTCTCCCTCCTTTCTTTTTTTTTGAAAAAAGTGATTGAAGTGATATTTGGTTCTGACGAATTCTGTGGTTTTACACTGCAGATCTAGCATCTGACCCCAATAGGACAGTACAAGCATTCATTGATCTCTGCGCCCGCCATGAAGATAATTTCTTCAAATTCATCCACGAAGTACATTTACACGACAATGGACTCTTCTCGTCGCTGATGGGATGGATCGAAGATATTCTCGCATTCCTCCGTAACGGGCCAAAACGTGGGGCACTGGATATGAACAAGTTGTTTGAAGATGCGGTTGAGCAGAAGATTATCGACCCGGTGAAGGCGAAGGCGGAGATTGATAGTTTGATCAAATGGCAGTTTGATAGGAAGAGGTGGCATGAAGGGAAGACGAGGCAGAAGATGGCGAGCGGACGGGATAATTGGTCGGAGACGAATCCTGGTGGGTTTAGTGTGACGGATTTTGGATTGGAGCCGGTAGGTTTTCTCCCTTTACAAATTTGTATAAGTAGTGGTTACTAACTGTTATTATTATAGGAGGATCTGGCGGATCTTGCGATCGACGATATAGAGATGGATGAAGATCTAGCGTTCGAAGAGGAAGCCGACGATGCAGATTTGATTGCGGTTGAGCAGAAGAGAAGGACTCGGCAGGCGGAGCTTTTGAGACGAACTGCGGGACAGCCGGTGAAGCCGCCGATTGAGGAGTTACATAAGATGGGGGATGTTTTCCTTGTGGCATTGAAGAATGTGCTGTCGGAAGATTGATTTCTTCTTTTTATATTAGATGGTATCGGTAGCTATTGATGGTTCGGATAGAGAGGAGGCAATCGGTCTTCTTTAGGTAATTATATTGAATTCGAAAGGAGGATTATCCCGATTCCATAAAGTACGTGCATTCTAGGTTTATAGAATATTAAACAAGATTTAAAGGACACAACCGACCTATCATACAAAGGAGTCTATATACAATCCTTCTAGCATTATCAACCACTATATATGGTATTATTAATCAATGCTGCAGCGTAACCCCCTTTCCCGGCTCCCAATGCTTCAACCCCTCCGCCACATTAACCCAATACTTCAACCTCGCAACCTCCTTCCTAACCTCCTCCAACCTATCCTCCCCAAACAACTCCTCCAACCTCCCGATGCACTCCCCGATCCTCTCTTCATTCTTTTCCTTCAACTCCACCAACTCCTCCTCCCTCTCCGCATTTTCCAAAACCTCATTAGCCTCCAACACCTCCATCAGTAACTCCTGATCCTCCAGTTTGTGCGTTTCGTCATCGGATGGATCGGTATAGCCTCGTAATGTCAGCAGGTATTCCGCGCGGAGTAAGGGGGAGCAGAGGGTCGTGTAGGCTTTGTTCAGTTGGGAACTCGCGGTTTCGGCAGATTTTCGGTGGGACGGGGGGAAGAGGTCCGGATGGGTTGATTGTTGGAGTTTTAGGAATTCGGAGCGGAGGGAGCGGAGGTTTATGGCGAAGGGACCGGCAGGGGGGGGCCGCGGGGAGGGTGGTGGGGAAGAGGGTGTAGTATGTTTTCGGGGTAGTTGAGGTGGAGGAGTGGCGGGTATGCGTGAGCGGTGAGGATGGTATCATGCGGAGATATGATGATGGCGATGAGAGGTTGAAAGCTCTGACTCGACCGGCGAGGAGGCGGGTTGGTAGGATCGAGGTTTGGAGCATGACGTCGGCGGCTTTTTTATATTTTTGGGGGGTTTCGGAGATTTTTATATTTGCGACCGGACGGACTGGGGTTGGTGTGGGCTCTATAAGCGATGATGTCGGTGATAAAGCACGTCCACCGCGAACTACACTACGATAAATTTATAAAAAAAGGGAAGTTGAATAAAATAAAGGAAAAGTATAAAGTATATACTATATATTAAAAAGAAGAAGAAACAGAAGTGGAAGAAATTTTATACAACCGCTTGACTAACATTAATGGAAAAGGTCGGATCGGATGCCACCAAACGCCGGTTTCTGATACAATAAATAAAAAATAAAAATATACTTAACTCCGAGTCCTTCTATGTATCCCTCTCTCTCTTTCTCCCTCTCTTCTAAAGGACTTTTGTTCTTTTTTATAGCTCGTCTAGAGCATGTCTGTAGGGGAATACCCGGGTGTGGTACCGATCCCTCCCCAGGAACTTATCCATCATCACTGCACTTCCCCACCTGTAAATCCGCCATCTACATTTTATATGAATATTAGCATCCACACTATTCGGGCATGGTAAAGAAAGAGAAAGGTAACTTACGCCTTCAACGGTAAATCGTACCAACTCTTCGCAATAAACCTAAACGCAAACCAAACCATCTCCAGCTCCCTCATGAACAACTCCTTCACCGACTCATCCCCCCTCAACGGCGGCTGTTCCGGCCAGCGCAAAACCTCCTCGTCGCTCTTCTCCTCGGCCTCCTTCCTCTTCTCCTCGGCCTCCTTTTCTAATTGCGTGAAAGCATCTTGAGCCCTCATTTCTTCGATCACCCGTTCCCTTTCGATCATGGCTCCGAATCTTGTGAATGCGTAGAGGGAGTTTGAAAGCCTTCCCAGCGTGTTGATCAAAGCTACGAGCTCCGTTCTTCTCAACACCGGGTTCCTTCCGTTTTCCTCGTTTTCGTCGTATTCGAATAATATCTTCATAGCAGTTCCGTACCCCGAGGTCTGAATCTTTCCCCAAAGTCTACACTTATCACATCCCACACAATCCATCAACCTACTGACATTCCTAAACCTATTTCTAAAGTCTTCTTTCAACACGATAGAGTTTTCATCTCTAAACATGACGCTTTCGTCGAATACGCTCGGGTGGGATGCGATGCTGTCTGTTAACGCTGAGAGTTTTTTGCGGGTGAATTCGTTGGTGCGTTTGTCGCCGGCGCAGAAGGTGTAGTGGTTTAGGTTTTTGCGGAGTTTGGCGACGGCGCGGAGGAGGATTGCGTAGTTGAAGTACATGTTTTGGATGCGGTCGGGGAAGTTGTGGAGACGGTCTTTGTAGCATTGGAGGTTGGGACCCTATATATCCATATCAGTTAGGTATTCGTGCATATGTTAGCATCGGGGGGATACGAACCCATTGTCCGGTGGTCTGGTTGAAGAAGTTATAACACAAGTGCATGGAAATGCTAGCATGCATCCCACTGATAACCCTATAAAACACCCTCTTCTCCAAACACTGTTCCTCCGGCGGCGGGGCGATCAAATTTTTCTGAACGACTTCATGCTTCCTCCTATCCATCACATTTTTCAAATTTGCAGCAGCGTTTGGATCCGCCGGAATGCCACGACCGAAGGCGCCGCCGAACGGTGGTTGGTTACTGCTCTGCTTCTGAGACTGAGCTTGAGTATTAAAGCAGTTTTCCTGATATACCGCCCTCCAAACATTATTCGCCGATGTACCCGCATACCCCGTAAACCGTTCCGGATTATCGAGCAAACTGACGTAAACACAATTACTGCCATTGCTCTCATCCTCCGGCACGCAATAATCCCTACTCTCCCCCTCCTGCGGTTCAAAAATACAACTCTCCGCCGTATCCTCCCCAAGAGTTCCCTTAAACGGCGAAGGTTCCTCCTTCTTAACCTCCGAAGAAGGTTGTGATGCCTTCGGCCCTTCTATTTTTCCTAACTCCGAGGAACGCCATGATTCTGGAATATCCTTTTCGTCGGCTAGTTCTACCGCACACGCACGGTTTGCGCAGAATCCAGCGTCGTCGGACCAGAAGGGACATTCGCGGCCGTAGAGGTCGAGGCGGTAGTAGGTGAAGAAATCGACCTGTTGGGTTAGGAATTGGATCGCGGGGCGGATTTCGGTGTTGATGTCTTCGAGGGTGGCGTAGGAGACGCAGGCGTCTGAGACGAGGGAGTTTGGTTCGTTCTTTTTTTTTCAATACATTATTAATATTTCCTCATAGGCGTAGGGAGCATGGAGGGGAACATACGGAACAATAGCTAAGGTCTTTATCGACGGCTGCATGAGCTGCCGTAGCGAGGTAGCCGAGGAAGAACCAGCGGGCTGTATGCCGGTGGGTTCGGCGGGGGGACATTTTCGTTTTTAATCGGGTGCAAGTTCGGTATCAAGATTTACGTTTGACGCATGGAAGGAGAGGAAGGAGAGGTATCGAGAAGGTTTTTAATATATTCTTGTGGAGAAGATGACAGGCTGTTCGTTCGTGATGATTCGATTAAGAGGCCATCCGGCGGCGGCTCTTCGTATATACCGTGTTCGTCTAGTATGTATCAGATTCGAGGGTAAGATTCCGAGGTGGCGTGAGAATAGCGTTTAAACGTGTGTGCTTTCTTTTTCGATTGGAGAAGCATGTACCTCTTCTGGAAGAAAATAAAATATAAAATAAATATAAAAGACACAAAGGAGTACCTGCCGGGGAGGGGGTGTGTTATATAGGCAGTATGGATGCACCGCCTACCCAGGAAGCATGCAGAGGAAGTTCGGTCGAAACAAGAACAAGGGGTGTCGGAGGCGGGCGCATTATATTATAAATCCATTGAAACGGTGTACTTTTCTCGAAGCAGAAGGTTAACTTGATCCCCATCGTATCACCTGCATATTCACCATTCCATCCCGTTCCGCGCTTACTTCAACTAGACTATGCCTGTCATAACTAGTTACCAAGTGGATCTCCGTAGAACTACAATAAGGCCAGATTTCACTTTCTGGAGAGTTTACATGTCAGACGTATATACATCGGGGTTAAACGGCGGGACGACATGCAGGAACGATTGGTTAGTTAGTTGGCTAGCATCTGAGCACAATCCGACAGGTCGAACAAGGCCTCGACCAGGCCCATCGGAAACGAATCACTTCCTTTCCGTCTTGTCATGTTACGTCGCTTTGCCGCATTGTCTATTACATAGCCACAATCATGAGGCACTAACGGTACTGTGGCTAATAAGATGTGGCGGGTGTGAATGTGTTGTGGCTGAAGTGGTTTCCCCAGCACTTGGGCTTTCTTTGTTGATATCCTCTCCCGAATAGGTAATTCCATAACATCCACACTCCGCATCACCGACAAAGGAAACATAAAACACGGCTTGCAAGATATTCGACAGTTTTATCCTTCCCTGCCGCCGACTCTATGCAACCGACAACTCCCCGTATCCCCATAATATACTAGTTAGCAAGGGAACAAAGGGAACAAAATGCCCACGGCGAGGAAATACGGAACAGCCCGTCGCTCAGGTACCCTCACGAAGGCGTTTAGAGGCTCAGCAAGGGTATGGGATTCTCAACGGAAACCACAGGGTCTGTTGATGCAGAATAACCACGACGACGACGATTCGGATGATAGTTTTGAGCTGGAGTCCCCGCCGGACTCGCCGTTGGTTGAGAGGGTGGTCACCGTACAGACTTCTGGAGCTGCCAGTCCTGTTAAGAAATCAATACCCCGGCCGGTTTCTCCTCCTCCGAGGATAATAGAAGATGCGACATCGATCATGCCGGTTGAGCTGAGATCTCGTCAACCGCTTGTTCAGAAACCGGACAACCATCTTAATCAGCTTCCGGTTCCTTCGACTCCGAAGAATAGAAAGCCGTATGCTGGACAGAGTACTCGGGTAGCAAAGGCTGAGGAGGTGGCAGTTTGTCAGTCAGTTGCGGTAGGGACCGAGGTTATTGCAGTCGAAGCAGCACAAGAGGAGGAGGTGGTTATTATCGACCGGGAAGATAATGATCTGCCATCTCCTGAACCGGCGTCGGTTAAAGTTAAGGAGACATTTGCAGTCGAAATCGTATCCTCCAGGCGGAGTATCACTCCACCGCTATCAAATCAAGCCGAGTCACAGGAGGAAGGAGTTGGCGATACGGGAACCGATGAGGAAGAGGAAGAAGAGGAGGACGAAGAAGACGACGTCCAAGAAATCGAAGAATACGACGAAACCGTCTTCCTCAGCCCCGAAAAGCGCGGAGAACTCCACAACGAAGCCAGACGCCGCGGCCGCGCTCAAGGTCCCGCCCTAGCCCTAAACCACCCCATCATCTCCGGCCTTCACACCCTAAACCTCCGCTCTCGTAGGATCCCCATTCCATAAACATCCAAACCCTATATATGTTCTAACTTCTCGCCTTTAGCATCCATCACACCAACTGAATCAATAGAACCGGACACAATCCCGAAAACGGGGAAGAAGCCAAAGGGGCTCATCACCCCGCCACTAGACGAGATCCCCTCGCTTCATGCGGATAGTAAAGTCTTCACGCTTCTACCGGTCTGCGATCAACCGCGTATCGTCTCCTACACCGAGTATTTGCAAACCATCTCAACGGACTTTTCGCATATCAAAAAGATCGGGGAGTCGAGTTTTGCGGAAGTATATATTCATAAAAGAGGTGATGGACGGTCCGTGGTTTTAAAATTTGTGCCGTTGGCGCAGGAGAATAATGCTGTACGTCCTTCCCCCTTTTTTTTCCCTTACCCCTCCCCCTTCTTTGTTCGGTTGGGAAGTATATACTAATAAGTGTACAGACCGAAGTCCTCCAAGAGCTAAAAACAACAAGAGCACTCTCCCCCATCCCCGGATTTATCAAATACCTAGGCTGCCAGGTCGTCTGTTCCCGTGTCCCCCCGGAACTCGAATCCGCCTGGCGAGTCTGGGAAGCCAAGAACAACGAAAGATACAACCCCACCGACCGGGTCTTCGGCGAAACAACCTACCACGCCATAATAGCCCTCGAAGACGGCGGCTGCAGTCTCGACGAAGCCCGTTGGAGCAGCTGGGACATCCCCCTGGAAATTTTCCGCCAAACGATCAAAGCTTTCTCACGAGCCGAGCGAGAAAGGGAATTCGAACATAGAGATTTACATACCGGGAATATTTTGGTTAGGGATTTGAAGAAGGAGAGGGAGGGGGGCGTCGGGGAGGATACGGGGGTTGGGAGGGATTTGGAGATTACGTACGCGGGGTTCGAGGATGTGGTTGTCACCATGATTGATTATACGCTTTCGAGGGCGAAAATTCCGGGGGAGTTTGGAGGGGGGGTTGCGTTTATGGAGATGGAGGAGGGGATGTTTGAGGTGGAGGGGTTGTATCAATTTGATATGTATCGGATGTGGGTATTTCCCTTCTTTCTTTTGCTTTCTATATTCTACTCTTTATGTTTTGGAGGGGAATGCTAATCTCGGGGTGAAAACAGGGTAAGGGATGAAGTCTTACGAGTAGCAGCAAACGCCAACGGTACCACCAAAAGCTGCAGTCGACGATCGGAAAGGATTAATAAACCCGACTGGACGTTGCACTGCCCCCGATCGAATGTCATCTGGCTACACTTCTTGATCAAACGGCTTATTAGATCCGATGATGGGAGAAGGAATGATGGAAAACTGAGGATTTGGAAACCATCGAAGGCGAAGAAGAATCAATTCGATCTTGCTTGTTGGGAAAAAGTTATGAAGATCCATGAGGTTTTGGATAGGGAGGTTGATGACGGGTGGAGGTTTGCGGGGGCGGTGGATATCGAGAGGTGGTGTGAGGGGGAAGGACTTTTCAAGGTTCTGGACGAGGAGAGGGAGAGGAGGAATGGTGCCGCGAGTAAGGGGAAGGAGGGGGTGGTGAGGGAGGAGAAGAAGGAGGTGGTCAGGAGGTCTGCGAGGTTGAGGAAGTAGTGGGCGGTTGTTGCATTTTTTCTTGGTGTTGGGTCTATAAAATTTGGAGATTTTATTATATTTGGCGCATTGTTACTTTATTTTCGGATAGGCATTCAGGTTGGACCGTTTTGAATTTGGCTGATGGTATCACCGTTTGCTGTCATTGGGTTGGAGTCTGCTTTTTTGCGGTATGTAGAATTTTTGTACAGATGCATATGAGATTCACGATCGATATTACCAAGTATTTGGTTGCTTGGGATTATACCGAAATACCGCACGCTCGAATTCAGTCATCTACCCTGCGGGCGGGCCAATTTGATCAATCAAGTGCCCGGTGACGGGACAATGAGCGGGTCCACCTCGACCTGAGGTAAGAGATTAGATAGCATGCTGTTTACGTGTGACGGGATGGAATGTTATTTTCCATGGCTAGTGGGAACGAAGAGTTCGCCACGGGTCGGTTTGCATGGCATTTAGATATCTGGAGCGATAAGGTAGATTTTATATGCTCGCCTTCATACGTTTTTTATTTTTTATTTTAGAATCGGGTTTTATCTGTCCGGAAAAGAATATCCTTTGTCTACCAAGGTACGTAAGTGCCTTCCGGTAAATACTTATTCTCTCTTTGTGACTTTTAGATTTTACCGGCAAGCACATTACGGGCACTCATCTACCATCTCTCCTCTAGCTCTGACTCTTCTGTTTCCGACGTAATATCGTGGCTGCGGACGTAGAACCATCGAATCTCCCCTCCCCGTTCGCTAGATACGCTAGACTGGTCGATATCCAGTACCACGTTTTTGACATTTGACTCTATAGGTGTGCGTGCGTTCGTTCCTCTTCGGTTGACAAAAAAAAAGATTTTGTCTACCTTGCGTATGGCTTTGGTGGAGATACATTCGAGACGCCGGGTGCCCCGGGACAGCATACGCACGTTTGGTACCTATTTCTATTGATTACGGGGGTTTGATGAGCGCGGGGAGTTTTGGAACATTTCTGCTTCGGGTTCAGCCTTGTGTTTGGTGTGATCGGAAGATGTAGTAGACGCGGATACTCTGGGATTGTAGACTTGGTGTTTTTCTTACTAGCGTGGGAGGTATATTGAAGCTAGCTAGAATCGTCATATTTGGAACTCAATTGGCATGTGAGCATGATACCAAGCTATCTAGTCTCGAGGACCAAGCTAGTCTCTATTTTAGTCTTTTCTTTCATATCGTTTGATCGACCGTGCATAAAAATAATATTTTCTATATTCGAATATATGAATCCATCCTCTCGAAAGACCAGACTCGGACTATCGCATAGTCTCTCCGAGTTTTATACCAGAGGGCAATATACCTTTGATTTTCTCGTTGCGGAAAATGATTAATGACGGCGTCGCCCAACGGCACGGTAAATGTTAATTAAACATTTTTGGAGACCCGCTCTTACGTCCACCCGGGTCGGGAAAGTCTGCCGTACGTTCGGCGTGTCGGAACGGAGATTACGTTGTAGCCTGTCATGAAGCATTGATGTTTCATATGCCATGAACTCTTGGTCATGATATGATACTTTACGTTAATTGATTCCAAGATTTTTTTTAAACTAGTTTTATTTTGAACTCTTGGGAGGTAGCTTGGCTATTCGACCGGTAATCACTTTTGGAGCATCGACGGTTTGGAATTCGTGCATTTTCCCATTGATGGATTGAGACAGTCTAGTCTACAACAAGTCGGTTTAAACCATATTTAACCCATTTTGCAACACCGCCACCGGTTTCCTGTTTGCGATGTTGGGACCGTACTTGCTTACCCCGGATTTTCTTTGACGGTGACGTTTTTCCTTGGAAAGGTGGCAGCATGTGTGTGCGAGAGTTGGAGTTGGGGGCTGATTTCGATTGAATTTCAACTTTGAAGTCTGCGCATGTGCTTTCAAACCAACATTGATCGCAGGGCTGGAATCTTTCTCACCGGTTTTAGATTTTACCAAAAAGGAAAACGTCACGACCGTCGAAACGGTGGATTTCAAAACCAAGCATCCAACGTCATCGACAGTAAATCCGTACTTCCTCCCTCGAAAAGAACCGGAATTCGAATGGCACAAACGGATCACTCGGCACCGTAACCCCATTACACCATCCATCCAGTCGTCAAGAAGAAGAGACAGGAAAAGTAATTGAAAGCCTTGTATCCACAAACATACGGAGGCTTACGTAGTCCCATCCGCCCGCATTCGATTCGATTCGCGAACCAGGTTGGGCGCCGGCCCGCTTGGCGTTATCTTGGCGGGGCCGTCTGTAAAGCGTGCATAACGCTGCAGGTCAAGTTGGTGTTGGATGTGACGTTCGTTCTCTTTTATAATTTATTTTGAAGATCTTAAGAGGCTTGGAGGAGGTGAGGTGTTATCGGGTTGAATCCTGTATCCTGCATTCGAGTTTATGGATTTTACGACCTGCAGATGGAAGATGGGGTTCTTTGTATAATAATTATTTTGTTTTATTTCGATTTCTGTGGTAGTTGGAAGAAAAGTTGGGTATTTACAAGAAGAAAAAAGTTTAAGAAATAAATAAGCCTGAGCAAAAAAAAAAAAAAAAAAAAAGAGGCTAATTGCTAACCCCCATCTACCCCATCGTCCGTTTTAAAAAATATATAAAAAAAACCGTCTGTCCAAGAGTAAACCTTCGCGGGTATAAAAGAAGAAGGTCGAAGAGAGACGCAAGAAGAATATAAAAAAAAAAACGAATCGAAAACGAAAAAAGAAAGGGACAGAAAGAAAAAAATCTCAACGACATCAAGCTTGTAAGGTCATGAAACACATTGAAAACACACGCAAGCAGGGCTAAGAAAATTATCGTCCGAGACGATGAGCCGAAAAGTAGAAAAAAAAAAAAAAGGGTAAAGAGGCGGTTTTTTTTATTACGCCAGTGAGAGCGGAAGGAAGTGCATGTCGAATTCATGATGACGACGCGAGACGCTCCGATGCGAAGTGCGGACGCAGGTGGATATCAGAATGCGAATGATTCCAGGAATGTTCCAACTCGTTCAAGGGGGGAAAGAAGCGGGCTCCGGTAAACGAATATGTAAAAAAAGGTGATCGAGAGAAGCAAGTGTTCGAAAATAATGCCAAAAAGAGTACCCATTTGCTTGCTTTAACGACAAAACCCCTCCTCTATAATGCGAATTTAGTGGTAATAGTAATAATAGCAACGAAAATTTTTGTTTCTCGAAAAGAAAAAAAAAAGACAGGGAGTAATCGTTTCATTTCCGATCTGCTATAAACCAGATAGGATTTCGAAGGATGTATCGGACAAAACAGATTCACAAGATGAAAATCGCTGAGACAAGGGAAAAAAAAAAGATGTCTCACGACTTCGTGACAACGACGTGCTGCAATGAGGGCGGTCCCTCTTTCTGCTGTAGGTTGTTCCTCTGTTTGGCTTCCAGCTCCACCTTTGCGTACCAAGCTCCACCGATCAATGTAAGGATGATTCCGAGCGAGTTGAGCCAGGTGACTCTGAGGTCGTAGAAAACGAACGAGATGACGATGGTGAGGATCTGCTTGACATTGGCTGCAACTGTCATTGTCAACGCTCCGGTCTTCTTGTTGGCGGTAAAGCTGATGACGTTCAGGGCGAACGCAATGGCACCGTTCAAGAGCAAAACCATGGCCTTCTGGTTGTCGTAAGAGGTGAAAAACCATACTCGGGCCTTGGCCATTTCTCCGGTATAATAAGAATAAAGAAGGGTTTGGAGGAATGCGAGTGGCGACATGCGAGCCAGGAGCTCGAAGGCGGTGAGCCGGAGCCTTCCGGTTTGCACCTTGTTGGTGACGACGGTCTTCAAAGCAGCGAGGAAGGCGCCCAGGAGGGTCAAGAAGAAACCAAGAGGTGTGAAGTAGTAGTCACCAGCTGTAGCGAAACCGACACCGGCAACCACGGGAATCAAGGAGATGTATGTCATGTATCCGTATGTCTTTCGGAAGCAGACGACGAAGATGATGACGGTGAAGAAAGGTGTCATAGCACGGACGACCTGGTGGAAAGGGACGGTGACCAAGTTCCTGGGGTGGCAATTAGCCGAATATTCAAAAGCTGGCCGAGAATCCGACGAGGCAAACTTACAGCGACACATTGGAAATGGCAATGTTGATGGTGTATAGGCCCGAGAACAGCAGCATGATGATGTTTTCATACTCCGATAACCTTGTGAACGTGAAGGCTCCACGGGCATAAAAGAACATACATCCTATAGAACCGCACAGGGCGTGTAATCCTGTAAGGAGATAAGGGAATGGGAATAACGCCGGACGATCAGGCTGGTGGATCCAAAGTTAGTATTTTTCTGGGATATGGGTTGAAACGTCAGCTGAATTGAATTCATCCTACACACCTTCGAGCCCATCACCGATTTATTATAGAGAGTAAGGGCCAAATTGAGCCCGAAATAAACAGCCAACCATGCATATTTGGTTGCTAAGGAATCCTCTCGCTGCTGCGGCGGTATAGGAGCAGGTTTCTGCTCCGGGATATCGGAATAGAGGGGGAGGAGAGGTTTCTCCTGTTCCGTGTTCATAGACATGTTGCTCGAATCGGAGGACGAGCGCGAGTGCCGCAGATAACGATCCAGTTTGAAGGATGAATCACCAGGAGGATGAAAACGGGGGTTGAACGGAGGATTAGCGGTTGGGTATGGCTTGGCCCGGTCGTTGGAGTGAGCTCGCTGTTTAACTCAGGAGCGCTAATTGAAATGTCGCGAATGATGGTATCGTAGAAACAAGGATTATAACCAATAACGATGATGGTGATCTAGAGTCGTTGAAAACGAATGACGGAGAAGAGGAGAATCAAACGGGGTATCTTTGGATGCAAGTGAGACTGTGTCTGCCCGCCAGTATAGTTATGCTGTCGATGGTTGTTGAGAGAGAGAGGTTGGTCGTGAGAGTGTAGGAGAGAGGGAGAGGTTGAAAAGGGATGGTGATGTTGAGGCAGGGCCAGGCAAGGCAGCAAACGGGTTTTGTGCTTCCAAGGACAACCAAACGAGCGTGGTGAACAGCTAACCAGAGCCTCTGTCGACGACGACAAAACCGAACAAGATGCTTGCTAAAAAAAGGTGCAAAAACAAGACAGCGGTTAGTCAGTCTGATGGTTGTTGTTTGTAAAAGAAATAAAATAAAGTAGAAAAAAATCGGACGAAGAGGAAGAGGTGGAATAAAGGAGAAGGAGAAGGCGGATGGTGGAGAGGATCAGAAAGACAGGCGAGTAAGATTGATGGAATGCGCTGGGAAGGGGGTCAGCCTGTCGCTGATTGGTAGGGACCGGCCTAATTTCGCAGGGACCACCACCGCGCGGAATATTACCACGACCATTTCCACAGCACATCAAACATTAGAACATCGACGACTCGTTAACCTACTTACTTTAGTCTTCTATTTTATTGTGGCAGCAAAAACAAGGTATGTTCGGTTTTTTTCAAACAATGGTGATGATTGATGGTGGCGAAATGGATAGGGAGAGGGAATGGGCTATATTGCACTTTCTCTAGAAACGTCAGTCGACAAATCGTAGAGACTTCCTCTTAACCATCGAATTCATAAAACAAAGTATCGATCGGGTATGTAAGCATACAAAATAACCTTCAAACTTCAAACGCCGTCCGCGAACGAGGCAAGACCGAAATTTAGGTTGAAAGAAAAAAAGGTCAGACGCCAACAACCAATCAATCGACGGAACCCCTGCGAGTAATACCCGTTCCAAAGCACACGATGGCCAAAAAGGGCGCCTCCGTGTGGAAAGCAATTAATGCTATCGGGGCTCCAGTCTCGCCAAGCTTTGCGAGTACGTGGGACGAGATTTCGATTGACGGTAAATTTCTTCAACTGCGGGAAAAGGGGATAAATTGTATTTTAAACTTTTTATCGAAACTGCCAGTTAGGGGGCGGAATTCGATCCTTCGAAAGTCTTGTCGGTTCTTAAGTCTTGCTCCTGCCCGGTCGGTACCACCAAGATTGTCTCTTAATTGATTTGATCTGATCCCGGCCGGGGGCCCACGAGGAGCAGAACCTCAGACCTAACTACCAAGTCCTCGTGTGTGATATTAATTGCCAATTGACCAACCATCCTCGAACTCACCTTCTGCTAAGCAATAAACCGTATGTCCTTAGGTATTCATGTGTCGGGGTGCTCGTCCGTGTAACCGTCCGGTACGTATGAATTAAGTATATATTCTTTTTCTTTTGATGCTGAAGGTTGAGTCAAGAATAAGTAAAGGATCAGATATAAACAGCTGGTCGTGACTTTGACTTGTCGGCGGCAATAGTCTCTATTTTCTATCGGGCTGCAGCCTGGTAAATAAATAGGAACGGATAAATAGGCTACTTGTTAGGTACTCAAGTACCTGTCTTCTTATATATAAACACCACAGGACCTTCTAACGCGCAGCATGCGTCAGCCTCTTATTCCGAAAGGCTGGACAGGCCTCGATCGGCTAACAAGAAGAAGAAGAAAAAAAAAAAGTACCCACCAACCAGTGCAGCCATGTGGGTCAACAATAATGTGATGTGACGAAGCGAACGAAAATGACAGGAGAATCCGGTCAAGCTCAACCGAAACCAAATCATACACCTTTCTTTTTTGTCAAGGAAATAGTCCTTTTTCCTCGCCGTCTTTGGAGGGAATTTTTGCGCCTATCTCCAAAAAGCCCAGGTTTCTCCGGTTCTCTTGCTTCTTTCCGTTTTCTCTCAGACTAGAGGTTTGCGAGTTTGGAGGTTGTGTGGACGACAATCTCAAGCTGGGCAGCAACAGCTGGCGATAACGATATTCAGTGTTCGAACCGGTCAGGTATATTGACAATCAATCAGGATTGGGTGGGTAAGCACGGAGACTGCCTCAAACGCTGTATGCTTCCGAAACGAGCCCTTCAATATGAAGATCCGGGCTTTTTTTTTTTTTTTTGCATACGATCCCTAACGATATATACTATTATGGTGAAGTAAGAAAGCAGCTGTGATAGATCGAGAGCGAAGATATAAATGTTTCTTCGGTTCTTTCATATCGACCCCATTTTACAAAAATGGAAATCCAGTATACATCGCGTCCATATGTCATATAGATCGGGGCAGACTAATATGCAGCCTTGCCGGATCCAAAAACAACCAACCTGCCAGTACGATAAGTAATCCTATTCATGATTTTTCGGACCCAGGTGTGGCCATCTGCCAAGTTAGGCCAAGGTGGGGGGCTGGGGTCGGGCACATGGGATCCACGGGGTACATGAAATAGCAACCGACAAAAAGCTGAGGCCGGTAGACGGTATGTACCATGAATCCACCGTCCCTTCTGATGTTCGCCCCGGAAAAGAACATTTTTCAACTGCAGGGCTGCGCCCGTGCCGCTGTCCAAAGTGGCGAGTTTTTCCAGCCCTGAGCGAATGGGTTCTAAAAATACCAGCAAAGGCCAGGAAGACTCCAACCGTCCGATCGACCGGATTTCAGGTGGACGACAAAAAAAACGAAAGCAACCTTTTCAAAATTCAACAAAGACGAAAAACGGAATGTCTCTGCCCTGACTTCGTATTGCCATAATCGTTGATATTCCGGCAAGGTGGTTTCAACCTCCATGGATTCAACGTAGCATTTGCAGTCCCCACCAAGCGCTTGACCATCCGAACCAAGAAGCGTCGAGCAACGGAATGTAACATACACGACAGCTTTTAGCGTCCACTTTTCCCTTCGCTTCAACAGATGCATATGCCAACCATCCTCGCTTTTGGTTCTTCAAAACACAGGTTGGGAAGTTACTCCGGAGCAGAGGCGCTTGTTTAAAGATGTACTCTGCTTCATTTTGGGACTCCTAAACCTCTAAATTGGGATGTACTAACTCACTTGAGAACTCATAATATCCGCGTTAACCCACCTATACTGCAGTAAGTCTTCTAACTACCTATAGCAATGCCTAAAGTTTATATAGTTTTTAGAGGGTGTAGAGATGCATATAGCTTATTAAAACATCTTCAAGGCTCCCCTTTTTTAATGCAGCCAAAACCTGCATACGCCCGTGTAGAAGAGCGCCCTTTTGTAGAAAAACATGATGTATAGAAAAGCGCCCTTTTTAGAAAAGCACCCCGTGTAAAAAACGCCCTTTGTAGAAAAACCACAACAACACAAAAAACATATGCGGCCCGAAACCCGCACACGCCCTTAAGCCGGTCAAAGTTTACCACCAACGGCGTTGCAGCAATACCTTGATCTCCGAAATATCCTGTTGGACCTTCTTTAGATCCTGTCGGACCTCCGAGATCTCCTGCTTTAGTTCCTGTCGGACCTCCGAAATCTCCTGCTTTAGTTCCTGTCGGACCTCCTTCACAGACCGAAGCATATCCTCTTGGACCCTATCAATCTTCCCGTTCAAATAAAGGAGCATTTGAACCCCAAACTAAAAAAAATTAGCATTTGACTATTAGATACCTAAGCATTAAATTAATATAGGTTTACCGCAGCTACACCTCCAAGTAAAATATGTTCGCCCTATTTAAAATAAAATAAGGATAAGATTAGTCGAGTGTGTAAAAATTGAATTTGGAGAATCTGGAATTGTTACCCATTCATCCAAGCCACCGAACGAGGGTCCAAACGAGGCATCAGGGAAGTCATCAGGGGAGGCATCAGACGAGGGGCCAGACGAGGGGCCAGTCGAGGGGCCAGACGAGGGGCTAGACGAGGGGCTAGACGAGGGGCTAGACGAGGGGCTAGACGAGGGGCTAGACGAGGGGCTAGACGAGGGGCTAGACGAGGGGCTAGACGAGGGGCCAGACGAGGGGCCAGTCGAGGGGCCAGACGAGGGGCCAGTCGAGGGGCCAGACGAGGGGCCAGTCGAGGGGCCAGACGAGGGGCCAGTCGAGGGGCCAGACGAGGGGCTAGACGAGGGCTAGACGAGGGGCCAGACGAGGGGCCAGACGAGGGGCCAGAGGGGCCAGTCGAGGGGCCAGACGAGGGGCCAGACGAGGGGCCAGACGAGGGGCCAGAGGGGCCAGCCGAGGCGGCGCGGAAGAACGGTGGAGGGCGGCGCGGGAGGCGGCATGGGAGACGGCGAAGGGGGGAGATCAGAGTGGATCGTGGAAAAAGCTTAAAAGTGCATGTTAGTTGGTTTCAATTACACGAAGTGAAGCCTGAAATCCAGAGCTTGGGACTTACTGAAGCCATGATGTTGATATTAATGTGATGATGTGATGTAGATGAGATTGTTTTGAAAAGTTGAAGCAGCTTCTTTACAACACGACATACTTGGGTACTATTTACGGATTTATTTCTATTTATTTCCTGGTTTACATAGTATCTAACTGCGTCTCTATGGAACCGGGCAGCACAGATCAACAAAGATCGAAGAAAGGTATTACGAGATTATATCAGGGTAAGGGCTCCCATAACAGGAAGAACAAGATAACAAACTATGAAAACCCGAAAATTTCCAGGCAAGAATACTTGAGAACGAACGCCAAGCATCCGTTCATCATGCCTTCTTCTTCCCTTTCTTAAACTTGCATGCAGCTGCAAGAATTGAGCAGAAAAAAAAAGAAAAAAAAAGGAAAAAAAAAAAGATTACTGGTTTTTGTTTTGATTTGTTCCAATATCCGGTCGTTTCGTAACCTATTGATCTGGAAAGATCGACGACGTTACCAAGAGTTATAATGATATAAAATGCAATGCAAGCCACGAAAAATCAAAGATCCCTCGTCAAACCCGCAATGGTGCTTCAATGGAGTAGCGAATTCCGTTTTTCTTTGATTGCTTTGGCGGCCAAATGGCCAATATCTTCGGTTGAGCTTGTACAGGCCTTGGCTTTGGATGATTCCGAGCTCCGAAGCATGTACGTACATACCATGTGTAAATCCTAACGACATTCGGCTACCCACCCTTGTCAGGCAGCGATGATATCATGTCCAGTTCTGGAGCTCATCAGCACATCTCTTTTTCATTTCAAATTTCGAAAAGAACTGGAAGCGCACGGAATCGTGTGTGCCACCAATGGAAATCTCTCAGTTTATCATCTCACCCCTGAAATCATGAAACGTAAATTTTGGCACAAGGATGATATCCCGTTTGATAAGCAGCCTCCCGAGAAAATAATAACGCGATACGAGGTTCCGACGACGCCCATTTTCCTGCAGGAACCCACTTTTTTTTTTTTTTTTTTTTTTTTTTCCACTCACTGTTGCTTGCCAGATGTATGTAAGCAACCAAATTGCAGGTTCGAATCTCCGCAACTCCCATTTCGGTTGGTCTTCCCTTTTGAGCAAGAATCGTGAGAATGAGATCGAAAATGACGTCCTTTCATTCGATATAACTTCTCTTGTATCGTAGTTACAGGGGTATTCGGCTTTCGCTAACAAACCTGTGCTGACAAAGTAAAGTATTCGGAGAACCGCGGGAAGGTGCCTTTGATATCCGCGGTGTTAGGTTCTTCTTATCATCAAGCTTTTTTTTTTTTCGAGAACGTGGTATTTGTCCCGTGGGGTGGAAGAAGCAGGTACGCTTCTGCCAATTGGCGCGCTTGTACTGTGAAAGGAAGGGAGTAAGATACTTGTAACCTTTTATGGTTTTTTATTCCGTTAGTATTACGACATCAAGGCTCAGGTATAAGATGATACGCATGTGTTAGCGCTATATGTACGGTTGCAGGTCGGCTCCTAGCATTCGGGCCTGCTATATTGGGGAACGATATAGCACGAGCACCCTGGCATACCGTGCCGCAGCTAACAATTGCAGTATTTAAGAGGGGTGGTTTTTGTGATATTCGGGTTTCGAGACCGGTTTAAGCTCACTTGGCTGGGATGGCATATGCATGGATATGTGGGCCTTGTGTGACCCGTCCGTTCGAATCGGTGCCATGGAAGATATATACTTGAGCCGGTAGGTATATGCGGGGTTAAAACGCTAGGTCGAGACTTGAGAACTTCCAGAAGGATGGTTGGATGTTCAGTGGGGTGTGGTTCTAAATATCGGTATGCCCTTTTTAGATTTTAGAGTTCGAGATCGACGGGTTAAGCTTTTGTTAGACCCGTAGCGGTGTGTTAACTTCCTGGGCAGCCTTATGGTTTCCGGGCAGTGATTTGACGTCAGTCGTCTGGAATTATACTAGGTTCGTTTTCGTAGCGTGCAGGTGGTACCTGCAGATGTATACAAGTATCTACGTCGTGCCAGGCATCGACATACCGAGAGAGGGTGAGTCTTTAGCGCGCTTTCTACCCAAGCACTTGGCATTTTGGTTTCATATTACCAAGCTGGGATGCCAACTTGGTTGGTAAATTCAGTCAAACAGTATTATTTTGAGTTTCAAGCTATTTGCATCGATTGGATGGTCGAACGTGCTCGGTGCCTTGTTTCTAAAATCGACCAATTGATATTGAGCTGGACCTTGATATCAGATGGGCACTATTGACCTCCCGTGATACTTTCTAAGTTAAGAGCACAGATCAAAAAGATCCCATCGGGCCTCGACCAAACATCTGATACATCATAGTCTCAAACGTTCCCAGGCCAAGCCACACGTTGGCCCGGTGTATATATTAATATGGCCATGATGTGTTGACGTTGACGTTGTCGTTGTCCGTTTCATGTGCACCCGAAAAGTGGCCTCGCAAGGACCCAACACAGCACCAAGCACCGGTGGGTCCGAAGCAATGCGCCAGCGACTGCTCTCCCCTGATCTGTCGACAGTCCAAGAGCCACCGTTGCTTTTGCTTCCACCGAAAATAGTCTAACGCCTCAATAACTACTTCAGAATTCCTTCTTTAATTTCCTCAGCCTTGATTGCCGATTGCCCCTTACGTCTCCCGGTCCAATCCGTTTTCTCAGCTCTCTTGTGCCCTTGCAGCTCCGACATGCCCGAGGTCAACAATACTCGATGATATCTGGTTCAATTCTGTATCACTCGCGACTTGAGGATCCCGCCATTTTTTTTTTAAACCTCGGGTCGATATTCCCGGAGGAACGCGAACGTTGAGAGATAGCTTCCTGAAATGACGGACGTGGTTGCTACCCATGCTGGCAATGGTATGATTTCTTTCGTGATGTCTCTTGGGTGATAGCTGAGCTTGGAGCTGACTTTTCTATGCGAACCCTAGTCATAAGGGCGATTGCTGAAGGTACTGCGCGGACTTTATATTGGGACCTTAGGTAGTCAGCTTGGTTAATTGTTATGTCGTACACAGGGGAGACACACGGCTTGATACACTTCGGACGTCAGTCGACATGTGGCACCAAGACGAAAGGTTCTTATGATACGCCGCTGCACGTTCTCGCGTTGATAATAGTGCTAGTTTTGAGCACGTTGGGTATGGGATTGAGCTATTCGACAGGGTCGGTGTACGGTCGACGTCGGCTAACCGGTCCTAATAGCTTGTGGGTTTCCGATCCTCGTCCGACGGGTGCCGCAATTGAAGGTACCGCATCATTTTTTGTAGGTGGATTGGTCCATAAAGGGAAGCTTGATGGTTCGAGAGGGGGGTGCTGACTGGGGTTTTGAAGATTCCTAGCAAGGCATTTTGGAACCGGTGTGCTGCTGGCGACAGCTTTTGTACATGTAAGGAACACCAGACTACCGCTCTCTCGGCATCGCTGCTGATCGAAGACTTCTAGCTCCTCCCCACCGCCTTTATATCCTTAACCGACCCATGTCTTCCCAAATTCTGGACCGAAACCTACCCAGCCATGGCCGGCGCCATCGCACTCGCCGCTGTATTTTTTGTCGTCACGATCGAAATGGTATTTAGTGGATTTGGTGCGCCGACGCATAGTCATGGGGATTTTGAACATATGGTTGCGCCTTCATCGCCCGCCTTACGACCAGACCTTCATCCCAACGAAGATCCCGAATACCAGACGAATGGAGAGGCGGCTAGTAGTCTGCTTGGAAAATCGTCGCACAAGAGAACTAGGAGCGGGAGTATCAGTATGCAGTTGAATAGGATTTCGTCAGAGTACGGTCGATCTACTAGAGTTGCTGAATTGGAAAGGAGAATGCTGATATTTATATTATTAGGCAGGATGGCGACGGGATTGCGCTTGAAACGATCCTTTCCGACTCGGAGGACGAAGGTAGTTCCTCGAACGGCGCGGCGAAACGAAGGAATCCAAAACAACGAGATGGTCATCTTCCGAGCATCGACCAGATGTCTCCAGCGGAAATTGCGCAGCAGAAGAAGAACCTGCTACAGGTGATGCTGCTGGAGGCGGGTATTCTGTTCCATAGCGTATTCATTGGGATGGCGTTGAGCGTGGCTACCGGTTCGAATTTTATCGTGCTGCTTATTGCTATTTCATTTCACCGTAAGATTCTGTTTCCTTGGGAGGGTTTGGTTTCCTGGCGGCCTTTGCTGACGATCATGTGTAGAAACTTTCGAAGGATTGGCGTTGGGTGCTAGGATATCTGCTATTACGATATTCCCAGAGGGATCTATGAAACCGTGGTTAATGGCGCTAGCATAGTAAGTCTGGGTCGTGAAGATAGACACGAAATAGCTCGATACTAATGGGCGTAACCAGTGGTACTACAACCCCAATAGGACAAGCTATTGGCCTTGCGACACATACTCTTTACGACCCGGCCAGTGAGGTTGGGCTGTTGATGGTTGGTATCATGAACGCTATCAGTTCGGGACTCCTCCTATTTGCGTAAGACTTCCTTACTCGATCCCTGTATACGCGCTACGCCGAAACGAAACTAACCTCTGTTAATTATCAGGGGACTTGTTGAGCTTCTTGCTGAAGACTTCCTAACAGACGAAAGCTGGAAAATACTAAAAGGCAAGAAAAGAATACATGCTTCTTTATGTGTATTTGCTGGAGCATTTGGTATGGCATTTATTGGAGCATTTGCTTGATCCGGACCTTGCTTGAAATTGATTCCGAAGGCCTTTATAGAGGAGGGGGTTATATTGCAATGCACGGTCAAAAAAAAGTGCTAGTATTCATGTTTTGAGAAAAAGTAGGCTGTGAATATGATGAGTTTATGGGCAATGCTAGTGTTTACTGGGGTTCTTGTACTTATTCTGTACTATAGTTTGTATGTACTTTTGCACGAGATTATAGAAAGCTTTAATAACTCTGATGATAATTGATAACTGCGGACTGCTGTCGTAGCTGGAGATAATTTATAAGCCACCGCCACAACACGAGGGCAGTTCGATGTGTGGCGTTAAACATGAACACCAAAAATTCGGGCTAACAGAGTTCGCGCGACTCATCCTCACCGCCATCTCAGAACTCGAGCAGCAATCGGCCGTCACAGTTTACGATCTCCCCAAAGGCCCTTCCGCTCTCTAACCTCAGATAGCTGCCCTCACTTCCTATCTATTCACAATGGATGACCTTTACGACGAGTAAGTGATCGAATCCGAAGCTTGCTGCCATCGAAGCATCCTTAAGCTTGCTTGTTAACGCTCAAAACTGCACAACCGCCGATTGTTCCTTTGATATCAAAAAGAAGACATAAACTGATATCCCCTGTTCTTTCAGATTCGGAAATTACATCGGCGACGCCGGTTCCTCAGATGATGGCTCCGCACACGAAGACACCGGCGCGGACGCCTACGTCGACTTCGATGCCGCATCGGACGACGAACCAGCCCCTCACTCCCCATCGAACGACATGCAACTAATGGAAGTCGACTCGGGTCCTTCCAATGCCGTAATTCTCCATGAAGACAAACAATACTACCCAACCGCGGAACAAGTCTACGGCGCGGACGTCGAAGCGATGGTTCAAGAAGAAGATGCCCAACCGCTCACCGAACCCATCATCGCGCCTATCAAAGTCAAGAAATTCATCGTTGAAGAAGCAGAGTTACCGGTTACGCATTTCTCACGCGAGTTTATGATGGATATGATGAGTTTTCCGGACCAGGTTAGGAATGTAGCGTTGGCAGGGCATTTACACCATGGGAAGACGGCGTTTATGGACATGTTGGTGTTGGAGACGCATATTATCGATCAGAAGAAGGCGGTTGGAAGGCGTGAGGAGGTACAGTTGAGGTATACGGACGTGCATACGCTAGAACGCGAGCGAGCGGTGTCGATTAAATCGGCGCCGATGTCGTTGGTGTTACAGAGTTCAGCTGGGAAGTCACATTTGGTGAATATCGTCGATACTCCGGGACATGTGAATTTTGTGGATGAAGTTGCGGCGTCTTTGAGATTGGTGGATGGTGTGGTGCTTGTGGTCGATGTGGTGGAAGGGTTGATGATTAATACGGAACAGATCGTGCGGTATGCAGTTAACGAAGGGTTGCCACTGGTTTTGGTGGTGAATAAGATGGATCGGTTGATGTTGGAGTTGAAGATTCCGCCGACAGATGCGTATTTTAAGGTGAAGCATACGGTGGAGCAGGTTAACACGATTATTGCGGAGGCGGCACCGGGGAGGGACGATCTGAGGTTATCGCCGGAGAAGGGGAATGTGTGCTTCGCGTCAACGAAGATGGGGTGGTGCTTTTCGCTTAGGTCTTTTGCGAAGATGTATGCGGATACCTATTCGGGTGTCGACATTGATGGGTTTGCAAGGAGGCTGTGGGGGGATATCTACTTTGGAGCGGAGAGTAGGAAGTTCACGAGGCAGAAGGCTGCGGAGAAGGGGGCCAAGAGGACGTTTGTGCACTTTGTGCTCGAACCGTTGTATAAGCTCTATGCGCATACAATCGGTGAGAGCGCGGCCAGTTTGAAGACGACGCTGGCTGGGTTGGGGATTATATTGAAACCAGCACAGTATAAAATGGATGCGGGGGATCTGCTCAAGGCGGTCTGTGAGCAGTTCTTCGGAACAGCGACGGGATTTGTGGATATGATCGTAGAACATGTCCCTTCGCCGGTCGAGGGAGCCAAGGCGAAGATTGAATCGGCGTACACGGGGCCGTTGGATAGTGAGGTTGCGAATGCAATGCTTACTTGCGATCAGAATGGGCCGTTGGTTGTGCATATTACAAAGTTGTACAATACGACCGATGCCACGGGGTTCAATGCTTTCGGAAGGGTTATGTCTGGAACTGTTAAGCCAGGAGATCAGGTTCGGGTTTTGGGAGAAGGTTATACGATCGATGATGAGGAAGATATGACATTGGCGACCGTATCAGATGTTTGGGTGGCTGAAACGAGGTATCAGGTTCCTACATCTGGTATTCCGGCTGGATGCTGGTGTTTACTCGGTGGAATCGATAACTCAATCGTCAAAACCGCGACGTTGGTACCGCCGAAGATGGAAGATGATGCATACATCTTCAGACCGATCAAACACTTCACGGAATCTGTGTTCAAGGTGGCAGTCGAACCGGTGAACCCGTCCGAACTGCCAAAGATGTTGGACGGGCTTCGAAGGATCAACAAGTCCTACCCCCTCGTTATCACAAAGGTCGAAGAATCCGGCGAACATATCATCTTGGGAACCGGCGAGTTATATATGGACTGCGTTCTCCATGATCTACGAAGATTATACTCGGAGATGGAACTTAAGGTCTCAGATCCTGTCACTAGGTTCTGCGAGACGGTGGTGGAAATGTCGGCGCTAAAGTGCTACGCCATGACACCGAATAAGAAGAACAAGATTACCATGGTTGCGGAACCGCTCGAAGAGGACGTGGCCAGGGATATCGAAACCGGAAAGGTCAGCATCAAGTGGCCGATTCGGAAGGTTGGAAAGTTCTTCGAAGAAGCACACGGGTGGGACGTACTCGCCAGTAGAAGTATTTGGGCATTTGGGCCGGAGGAGATGAGCCCGAATATCTTACAGGATGATACTCTGCCGTCAGAGGTAGACAAAAAGTTGTTGAATACTGTGAGGGATTCGATAAAGCAGGGGTTTGCGTGGGGTACTCGCGAGGGACCTCTATGTGAAGAGCGTAAGTTCTTTCTAAACTCCAAGATATTTGTGGTATTTTACTAACGAAAATTCTTATAGCTATTCGGAATACAAAGTTCAAGCTTATGGATGCTTCGTTAGCTTCGGAAGCCATCTACCGTGGTGGGGGGCAGATTATCCCTACTGCTAGAAGAGCATGTTATTCTTCTTTCCTGATGGCGTCGCCGCGACTTATGGAGCCTATGTATTCGTGCCATATGACCGGGCCGATAGACTCTGTTAATCCGCTTTATACTGTCTTGGCGAAGAGGAGAGGACACGTTCTTACCGATGGACCGATTGCTGGAACTCGTAAGTTGCTCTATGTTGTTTATTTGTATTGGAAATGCTGGCTAATATTCGATACAGCATTGTATCTTGTTAAAGGGTTGATTCCTGTCATCGATTCGTTCGGTTTTGAGACGGATTTGAGAGTAAGTTTGCCTCGTATTTAAAATCGTTAACGAGATCCTATAGCTAACTTTTGTTTCTCCTTATAGATCCACACTCAAGGTCAAGCCTTCGTATCCCTTGTTTTCGACAAGTGGAGTGTCGTTCCGGGCGACCCCTTAGACAGGGAGATCAAACTGCGTCCGTTGGAACCAGCGAACGCACAAGCTTTGGCGAGGGATTTTACACTGAAGACCAGGCGGAGAAAGGGGTTGAGTGAGGATGTGACTATTTCCAAATTCTTGGAACCAGAGCTGCAGAAGAGCTTGCAGGAGTCGGGATTGCTTAATTAGTTCATTTCGACGATCACTTGAAGCTGAGCGGCGGTTGGTATATAGACTGTACGATATTGGGATTTATATTATGAGAGCATTTAATGATAGCTGTGGGGATGGTTACCCACGTTCAACATATAAGTATCCTCCAGTCGCTATAGAATGGTGTTTTAAAAGATATCGCTTTTATGATATGATGATAATATACTATACATTACACATTCTAAACCGCTAAATAGCACAAATAAAAACCCCCGAAGCGTTCTCTGTCAAAAACGTAGACCTTTATGATACAGCCATGGTCCTGACCTATTTACAAGTAGCCAACATATTACTTAACACCCCCATCAACGTCTCATTCTCACACGCCGCCGCCACTCTCTCCTTATCGTTCAACTGCTTATTAACCTGCTCGGTACTCTGATGCGTCCCTTCTCTGATCCTTACATCGATTCTAAACCTCGGCGGTAAAGCCTGTTCCAGTCTTACTCTTACGCCGAGTCCGATTACTGTTGCTAAAGAACAGTGGTTTATTGTCGGTGTGATTTCGACGAGGACGTGGGACATTGGATGTGGGTTTTGAGGGGTCGGAGGGGCGTGGGTTACGTGGATGTGGGGGAGGTTTATGACCGCTAGTTCGCCGAGGGAGAGGGGGTGTTCTGGGTCGGAGATCGTGGAGATCAAGTCTATTATATTTACGGTCAGTACATCTATACCAGATAGGAAGGGTGTATATTGAAGTGGTATTTACCATAAATCTCCTGTTCGTCGATATCTTCAGCAGCTGTTTCATCTTCATCATCATCTTCATCTTGATCGGATCCACCGGAAGAGTATGCTGAGTCTTCACCGGGATAATATGAGAAGGGATCGTAGAGAAGCGATTTTGAGGTAGGTAGACGGGAGATTTTGTCGGCGATGTGGGCCGATGAGGATTGTTTCTTGCGGGATTCGGAGCGGGTGGGGAGGTCGGAGGGGTTGAGGATTGTGGGGTTGGCGTTTATTATGTCTGACATTGTTCTACTTTTCTTAATGGGATTGGATGGTATTTCGAGATGAGGTAAGTAGTTCGTGGGTTATATGTATTTATGGTAGGGAGGTGATGATGAAGTTGTTGAAGCTATATTGAAGATTGCGATATTGAAATTGTGGCGTGAGGTTTGTGCCGACAACGCAAGAATCCTGGGATGAAGTGCGGTTGAGCAGCAGCTCTTATCGATAAGGAATAGCTAGCAAGCATGGGTACTCTTTCCTCTACCATGGTTCTCAACTTCAGGCACAATCAAACGGTAGGCATATACCGACATATCCATATTACACACACACTTTTCACTTTTGATCTTACTGGCTAACAGACTAAAATTCTCACATGTGCACAATCTTGTACGCAGGAACATAAGTTCGATATCGGACTGACCGACCTCGGCCTCATGGAAACGGTTCCAGTTGCTGCGAAATGCAAGAAAGCGGGTCTGATCGAGATGCAATAGTTCCAATGAAAAAGCCAACGGTTTCTGTCCTGCAGGTCGCTTGGAGCTCTGGGAGATGGCCCACAAGCGATCTTTTGGTTAGGTACTTGTTATTAACCAACATTCTTTTGCCTGGCTGACGGATAGAATATCCCGTCGCACATCGAATGTATCGACGAATGGACTGCTTAAATCCGTTCATTGACCTGTCCGTTAGTCATTCAATGTTCCGGAATAAGAAATGTTCGAGAATTCGGAATATCGCAATTTTGATTTTTTGATTTTCACATTCCCGAAGGATCAATCTCGCTATCGAAGATATGATATCCAAACATCTGAAACGTAAATCTTAAGGCCCATGTTGGAAAGAACCGTCGCCGAATGTCAGTAGAAGTTCCGGAGTTATGTACGAACCTGGGCTGTCAAAATTAGAAAAAGGAAAGAAAAAATGATGTGTACTCCCGTCCCCTCCGCCACTCGATTGATCATGAAGTCGAGATTCGATAGTCTGCAGCCCCCTGTCGTGCCCGAAAGTGCGCAAGCAAAGGGTTGCTATTCGTGATATTAAACATTGGGTGGTGCAGGATGCATCAATGCGATGTGGCGTCGCACAGGCAATCTTCGCCCCTCTTCGTGTCCCGGTTATCGGCTCGTGACTGGGAAAATTGCAAGATTGACTTGAGAACGGTTTTTATTATTATTTATTTTTATTTCTCACGCACGTTTTTGACGTTTTGGAGTTTCTTTGTAATACGGGTGCAGGCTTGTGAGATGGTAATGACTTTTTTTTTTGTGTAGACTTAACTCGAACCCTGCGTAGAACACCTTGCTTTCCTTGTGTGCCTCTATTGAATCACGATTCTGAGAACTGATGTAGTTAGCTAGGTAGTTGACGGGCTGGTGTCAAAGGTTGAGACTGAAAGATGTAACAACCTAAACTGCCGTCAACATAGCCGGCCAGGGGCAAAAAAAAAAAAAAAAACGAGGTAGCAAGTGTCTCGTGCGGGTTTGGCCGACACGTGTGGATTGCGACGCGGGAAGCATGGCATGGAACATTAACATTGAAGGGTTCGAGAGAGATCTATCCGCATGCGCATATGCGTAGGCGGGAACTTCTGGCAAAAAGTCCAAACAAATGTTGGATGAATTCGAATTTTTTTGTTTCAACTATGAAGCTAAAGGGACAACCGCCGGTTCAGCGAAAAGGTCCAACATAACTCTAACAACTGTGGAGAATATAAACCGACCAGGTTCCCCTTGGATTCGACTTGATCACTCTCGCATGGTCGAGGATACGTAACTCCGTCAGGCTAGCGGGCGAGACGGTTAAGGTTTTAGAGCCCGACTCGATCAGATCATGAAGATTTTGGTTGGGTGCCTTGAATTGGGGCTGACAAAAGGGACCGATCTTTCGACCATGACGAAGCCAAATCTGCAAGACCAGCCACCATGCATCAAGAAACGATATCGGGAGATGGGTAGACTGGACTACAAGGTCGGGGTATCCAGGAATGGAATATGTAGGAGAAAGGGCCCATCATGTGCGTACTTTCCTAAGAGAGCTTCAGGGGATCTGATATGATAATTGTGGCATACCCGGTGACATGATATCATCTGTGTTCTGGTGGTTTATGGTACGGACTGTTACGAAGCACAAATGTTGGTTTTTGACAGGCCGGTGATACAGCGCTCGCAGGACGGCATGCAGCTTCCCATTGGCCTGATTTACTTTTATCCGCTGATATCGACTGATATATTTGGTACCTGCTGTGCATGTAGGGACATTAATACGAGATTAGAACGGGCACCGTGATCAACAGCTGCAAGCGCAGTCCCAACAATGCAATGGCGTTTTCGAACAACGTCCCACAGCTAAAGATGGCGTTTCGATGGCATAACCTGCTTGGATAGTACGGCTGCAGCCAAGCGACCGAAAACAGTTGGTGGAGTGGACGATAGTTGCCATCGACTGCAGCACCATCGAAAGGGCTTTTGCATTCGATTTGCTATGCAATCACAATCGGTGGAGCTGGAGAGGAGGACTTTGAGGAGAAAATGCTTCCGGCGCTAGTTAATTTCCCCTAATTGCATATTGATGGCTTGAGTTGAAGCTATAGTTCACATGGTATTATAGTTTTCGCCAATCTTGATTAATTGATCAAAGTTGGGGCTCAGAAATCGAGGGCAATCTCCATGGATAAATAATGACGCTTGCGGCTGCAAGCCTCGTCGACAGCAACTGCAGCAGAGATTGGATGTTGGGATCACATGTGCCATTTTTTCTCTCTCTTAAAGTCCAATGGGACCAAGTGGTTAAACAAGCCCTCTCGACCACATATGCATGGGTCAATCGAGGATCGCAGCCGCTGATTCGGGAGGGAAGGTCTATCCCATGCCATGCAAAACCCGGGGAGGCATCCGTTGGCTGCCCGAGAACGGATATTTGGATGCTTTTTCCTGATAGAACTTGGCAGATGGGGTTGGTTCATTCGCTGGGCCACATCTGTAGATAGACACGATATCGAGAGAGAGGGGTACTGTAGACCTTGTATCATCATATGAGAGATCGATCGAGTTGGCTTTTTCATAACAGCTGGGATAAGGTTGCTAATCGTGTTAGGATGGCCTCCTTCCAGAAGCCGTCGAAAAACGATCTAGAAGGCAGCACGAACAAGCTTGGGAACTGAGTTTTCCCCTGTTTGCAAGTACTAGTGGCGTGAACTTTAGTTAAATGTTCAGGCAAGGTTAAGGTTAAGCCGTTTAAAGTTTGTGATTGGAGGTTGATATGATGCATTGATGAGGCATCTGGCTTGGGCCAGAGTACCAATACTAGTATTGTAACAATATAGCAGCACAACAGACCACCGTCATCGGGTTTAATTCAAATTCCTTGCATTGATATTCCGGGAAGAAGGAGTTTTGATTAACCAGAACTACAGCCTTCAAATCGACCGGAGCCAAGGAAGTTAGGAGACTCGAGCAGGCATCTTGAGTTATAGTTAGCGACTGGACAAAAAAAGACCCCACATTTGCGTTCTTCAACTCCTGGAAATGGCACCCTGCGAGAACCAGCTTGTCTAGGCGAAATGGTCTGGTCAGTCTGCAGAATATAGTCTACGTATGCAAAAGTAGCCCCCTAGTCCCTTTTTTTCCCTTCTCCCTTTCGTTCGGGTCCGGATCGCATTGATCCCAAGCGAGTAGGTCTCATAAATCAGCTCTCGAATAAACCCCGAAAGCGACCGGCAGCTATAGCTTCGAGGTAGCTGCGCAAACAGCGAAACAACTACCACATACTACTATATATCTACGTCTGAATATATATCTCTCGATCGGTGCTACTGAAATACGTAGTCAAAAAAAAAAAAAAAAAAAATACCGGGCCGTTATTTCATATTATATTATTATATAAAAACCAGCCGCTAGTTTAACTCCTTTCCTGCCAGCCGACGTCAACCGTGCAGTGAATGTCATTGTTAGCCTATACCCTGACACCCTTTGGTCCCCGTACCTGACCTGTACCTGTACCCACTTCTGTCAACACCTTCCAGGCATTCGCCTTACCTGCGTCGTCCTTGCATGCTAGTCAGGTCGGCTGCCTGGTAATCAAGACAAGCGACTACTAGCTAGCGGCATTTTCCATAGATTGATGCCAATCTTACATGACCTCCAGCTTGACCGCCGCCGGTTGTGAGAAATTTATCTATTCCCTCGGCTTGGTCGTAATCCTTTTGCTTGCAAAGGAAAGGAAAAATACCCGGGAAAGTTATATCTTTCCCTTCGCCGACAATTTTCACAAATTCATCTCGAAATATTACACATTTGGTCCGGTCTTCGATTCGTTTCTCGGCTATGCGCAGCGACTGGTTGGACGACCCTGCACCCGCTCAAACTTCAAACCCCGAACGACCGCCTTGACCTTGGATATCCTTTCGCTCTGATCTACCAAAATCCTGCATCTGTCACTGATTGTGTGACGAAACGACGCTGATACATCTATCTTGAGAGCGGGAATTCCAGGCGAACATTCCAGGCTCCGCACAGCCCACCAGACAGAAGCAAACCGCCTGGTGGCAGGAATCATTATCAGTTCAGGTACCCGCTCCCCATGAGCCGTCAATTTTGCTTGTGTACCTTTCTTTTCTTGATGTCACGCCGAAACGGGCCCTGTTATGGAAAAAACAAAGAGTCCGCTCGTTCTCATATCCAATATCGCAAAATTAGGCTCGCCACCTATTAATAATTCTCCCCTTTCATCTATAATTCCTTGATTAGCCGTGCTGTATTGGTTGTTTGACGGGGAACACCACCGTCAGACCTGTCCTGTGCCCCTCGCTCTTCGAGGCTCGCAATCTAGCCGCTGTGGTCACGCAGGTTTTACCCTCAGGAAAGATTTGCACCAAAAAGGCATGTCTTCAAACAGCCTCCAACAGTAGACCTTGGAGTCACTTGCATTTTACGAAAAGCGCCACTTCATTCTCAGATTATTACTTGCTCCCCTAGCTCGGGCTATTCGTCCAAACTACTGTCATAGACTAACTTAAAGGGCTAGGTATTATATCCGTGTCTCGTTTCTGCATGTTGCCCCACGATTCCGACTATCAGACTTGTTATCAATTTTCGTCCTACTACCGATCCCCAGGATCCATCTCTAACTCCAGCCCTATCCATCCCATCAGATCAAACTGCCCGAGGTGTCTCGCTTTTTAAAAGACCAGCGGCCGACCTCCGACTTTCTCGTCTAGCTCCGCCCTTAACAAAATCTATATCTCACTGTTTCTCGCTAGAAATCAATGTCGTGAAACGTAACAGCCCCTCATCTGGCAAAATCGCACATACCCTCGATTGAAAAGTAACCTTCCTACAACGAGAGAAAGACCACCAAAAATTTCGTACGGCTGGCCCCCTCAAAAATTATACAACCACACCTTCAGAGAGAGAAGTACCAGCCGCCGGTACCAAGTACAATAAATTATATTTGCATGAAAAAGAATTTGAGCATTACGAATATCCTTGGTCGGCTGCTTCTCTTTTCATTTCAATATATTAATTGGTACTCAACTCTTGTGGAGACCCAATTAATCTATTTAACATTCGACTGTTCCTTGTCGAAGAAACAAAAAAAGGAATTTTGCCAACATTTAGTTCATAGCTAGGATTCCGGACAAAGTCACAGTCTACCACTTTCTTCGCTTGGTATACTTTTCATACCTGGTATTCTGGGGTGAAGAACCTAGCCGCTTGACGCAAAGCTCCGTGCTCAAGGATCCGACTTGCTTTTAACGACCGCCTGGGTACCATCCGAGACCCAGTTGGTTCTTAAATCTAGCGGAGGAAGAAATCTACCACATTGTGCTGCTACCATATAATTTCCTTCGGCGGAAGCTTGTTGGGAAGCATAAAAGGTTTCATATCCTCCAATATCTTTGGATCTGATTCGACACTAAATCCTCCTTGCTTTATAAACCTTTTTATTTATTTTATTTTACCAATTCTATCGATCTGGGATATACCGTCGGTAGAAGAGCTGTTGCTACTTCCATCGTCCAATCATGCAGAACATCACCTTTGCCCCTTCGGAGAACTTTCCTAGTTCGAGTCAGAAGAGTAGGTTATGCCCGAGGTATCATATACAAACAAGTTCTTTGTTAATACTTTCCCTCTGGTAGATTATGTATTCGTAGACGAACATAACCGCCACAAGCGGTTAAAAGGTACTTGCTCTATACGTTCCTAAAAGCACGACGGAGTCATCTACTAACACTTCATATAGTAATGCGGGCATGCGAAGGCTGCCGTCGTCGCAAGATAAAATGTGACGCTGCAACAACAAACACATGGCCTTGTTCTGCCTGCAAAAGACTAAAGCTCACATGTGTTCCCCCGACTATGCAATTCGATAAGGGCTTCCAGACACAAACTATTGACTTCAGAGACGATGTTGATGGTCATTCCAGTGGTGAGGAAGACTACCTGCCACCCCAACAACAGGTACCTACTCAGGGATTTCTCAGGAGATCCACGAGCACGGGAAGTTTACCTCATTACGTTGGAAGGGACCATTTCGGTGTAAGGCCTGCAGCACAGCTACAAGTTGCGCCGCATACGTCTTTTATGCCTGGGTTATATAGTAATCCTGCGCAGACGCTTCCTGTGGATACATCTGTGGATTTTAATCCTAGCAATCTGTATACGACGCCCCCACCGACTATTCAGCAGCAGATACCGGGGACTGGGGCATCGCATGCGAGTTGGCGGTCTGAGAGTCCTGTGACGACGTTTAATACTGCAGGAGTTCAGGAAGTTCTTGGACAGTTGAAGATTGAAGATACAGGCGTTGGTATGTACATCGGCCCTGGGAGGTTGAATCTTAGAGATATATACTAATTTTCTTTCTTTTCTTTTTTTTCTTTCTAGCATCCTACATTCACTCCCAGAGTCGAGAAATAGCAGCTCGTCCAGCAGTCGACGAAACACTAGAAGACTATGAAGTAAACCCTATCTTCAATCCTGGCATTCACGACTACGCCGTTCGCATACCGCCAGAAGAGATGCCGACTGACGAAGAGGCGCTTGCCCTTTTTGACATCTTCTTCTCTGATGTACATCCTTATCTCCCTGTCGTAAACAAGAATGCGTTTTATAGACAGTGGCATGGGTCTCGTCACTCGATATCCCCGTTGTTGCTGGAAGCGATACTTGCTTGTGCTGGGAGGATATCTAATAATCCCAAAGTCGGGTTGAAGTGGCTGAATATGGCCTCGAGTGAGTTCTTCATCTTATATCTAAATGCGGGAGAGTTATTTACAAACATATGATTAGAACATTTGGATTGCTTCTTCGATGTACCACGAATAAGCACGATCCAGGCTTTGTTGCTTTTATTGAAAGCAAGAGAAAGTGCACCACAGCGCGGATACTTCTTCAGATCATACATCTCGATCGTTACGATGATGGCGATGGCCCGGGATCTGGGGCTCGACAAGCACGCCGACTTGCACAAGAACGGATCAGACTGTCTCGATGGCCCTATAGAATGCCTGACCAAGACTAAAGTTTGGCAGGCATGCTTTATGCTGGAGTTTATGGTTTGCGCACCTCAAGGTCTGTGGTTGAAATCCCGTTTCGACTACGTTTGAATTTTTTTTTTTAATTAAAATGTTAGGTCGCCATGTAATGGCCAGTGATCCAACTACCATCGACATCCCAGCTTCGTCTTCTGTCTTGGACATGAGTGACAAGGAACTTACAGTTCACATGAACTTCTCATACTTTGTCGAACTTCTGAAGCTCATCCGTCGTATCAACGACGTCTTCGCCAGGTTAAAAGCGACTGGCGCAAACTGGGCAGGTGACCCGGAGTTCCTCTCATGTGGCCCCAGTTTCGATAATTGGCTATATACTCTACCATCGCACCTCCAGATTGATGTTCCCACTGATCCTAACATGCCAATGGAACCCGTGCTTACTCATTATGCGGGGAACTTGCTAATTTATGGATATCTCGCGAGAATTATGTTCCACCGCCCTGCTCTTGCTTTCGCGAGGAACTTCACGGCTACGGGGCAGTGGAGGATGCATTTGAGAGCTTGTTATGATTCGTCGAGAAAGGCTTGTAGGTTGACAGAAGCTGTTATGGATCAGTATGGAATCCGGGGACTACAGTGCATGCTTCGAGGGATTAACTTTACGATTTATGCAATGTTGACTTGTACTATGGTTAACCTGGTGAGTTCAATAACTTAGGATACATTTGTTTTTGTTTCCTTCGAGTGCTAATGTGTGGCTGTTTTAGGTTGCTGCGACTTGCCCGGACCATGAATTCAACTCTGATGCTAGAGAGTACTTCAGCCGCGCCATGCGTATCCTTGAAGTTTGCATTGACATCTCAGCGAGCATGGAAACCCGAGCTCAAATCGAAGCCCTCCGTGCCGCATTCTCACAAGATGTCACACAACCTTTCGTCTTAAACTCGAATTTCCCATTCTACTCATCACCAAGCACGCATCAAATGTCTCCTGCTGCATCCGCGGGATCATACTCGCCTGTCGAGATCACTAGATCGCCGTTGTCCAGTAGCCTTAGCGCACCGATTAACCCATCAAGGGTTACGATTTCCCCGCCGAGTTCGGAGAGGGGAGAGTCGCCGAATCCAACGTTGGTGATGATGCAACAGCAGGGTACGCCGCCAGTTGTGCACCCGGTGCCGAGGAAGTCGATGCATCATGGGCCGCAACAAGAAGGGTGGAATCCGCAGAGGATTTTTGAGTATGTAAACCTCTTCACTAAAGTCACTGTACTAAGACCGATAGATGCTGACCGCTACCCTTTTGAACAGACATTGGAACACTGGATTCCCTGGTTTGGCATCTGCGCCTCTACCGCCGTCGACGTTGCCGACGGTGCCGGAGAATGGATTGGTAGAGGGGCTGATGCCTCCGACGAGTACTTACTTCCAACCGTCGATACCGGTTGTTACGCCGGATGTGTGGCAGAATACTGTTGCGCATGTATTCGCTGGGACGAAGCGGTCGTGGCAGTATGCTAGCCAGTGATTGTGTGATACCTACTTATACTTGCAAGCAAGCAAGCAAGCATATATATACTTGAGTGGTATAGAGGTACTTAATTGGTTCGGCCTTGGATGTTATGCTTTTGAGGAATTTAATATGGATCTCTTGGGTCGATCGGTGAAGAGTCGAGGAGGGTTTAATATTTGGAGGGGTTTATGATACCTATGGCTTTTTTTTTTTTATTTTTATTTTTTTTAAAAAAAACGATATTGGTTTTTCTTCTTTTATTTTTGGATTACGGGCTGTTGTATTAGATGTAATGTGTATTAGTAGGATCATTTTTTTTGGAGTGATAGAAGGCCTTGATCTCGATATCGATCGATATATTTCAAGTATTATCCCAGTACGAAAGGGTAGAGTTCCTGTTGGAATCCTTGACGTTCGAATTCACGCAGGCCCCAAACTTAAACATACTGAATAAAAGAAAGAAAGAAACATAGCGAGAAAGAAAAGAGAAGAGAGGGACATTTGATATTGGCAATTCTTCGAGCATTACTTGCTCGGCTGAGCCGACGGGCGACAATGGTGGGTCTCTCTCCACAACGTTATGAAATATGAACTGGTACCAGCCTCTGTAAACCAGCCAAGTCTGTAAGCCAGCCCTGTAAGCCAACTTGTAGTCCCCAATTCCCCCGCAAGCAGTAGTCAGAAATCGACAGCTTGCAGCTTATTACATGTACATACTTACTCCAGCTAAAGTGTGGCGCAATTGGAGTCCCCGAAGCTACACACAAACTCGGCTACCGAAAATCCGTGGCAGAGAAATCCCAACAACTTCACAACATTCACTGTGAAACTCTCTCTCTCGCTGGTTCGCGATAGCTTCAGTCCGAGCTCGGAGTCCGGTGTCCTATTATATTTTGTTAGTTCGTAAGCCAATTGCAAGTAAGTAGACTCTCTATATAAAGAGGTGGCCTGGCATGCATGATCACAAGTCTGCAAACCACGACACAGACAATTCCCCCACCCCAACTTAACTACCTCTAACTGACACCAACAACCAACCAAGCTACTTTTTGAAAACATCAGACAGGTTTTGAGAGAGAACAACTTTTTACCTCGATACCGATCGATTTTTTGAAGTTTTCCAAGATGTCTGAAAAGCCAGTTGTCTACATTGCCGCTGTATCTAGGACGCCAATTGGTGGTTTCCAAGGGTGAGTATCTCCTCCCTACTTTTGCTTCGCGGTTATAGGTGCACTGAGAAGCAGACATGCTAACCCCCCCTCTCTATGATATTGTAGCTCCGTCTCCACCCTCAATGCTATCCAACTAGGATCGCACGCTATCAAGAGTATGCCAATGGCCCGATAATACCATCTTCGCCTGATTTTAGAGCTAACCAATTGCTCTTCTCCAGCTGCCCTTGCCAAGGTCCCTAGTGTCAAGCCAGAGGAGGTTGAGGAGGTTTTCTTTGGAAATGTCTTGTCCGCTGGGTATGCCTCAGAAACACCATCTTCGGTTTAATACGCGGTATACTGATGACGATGATAATTTGTGTAGTCTCGGCCAGAACCCCGCTAGACAGTGCGCCCTCGGAGCTGGACTCTCCAACACTGTCGTCGCCACCACTGTCAACAAGGTCTGCGCATCTGGAATGAAGGCTATCATTCTCGGTGCCCAGACAATCTTGACTGGCAATGCAGATGTATGTGTCTTTCCCCGATATATCCTTTCTCCAAAAGCTAATAAAGAAAAACCATTAGATCGTCATTGCGGGCGGCACAGAGAGCATGTCCAACGTTCCATACTACTCCCACAGCCTACGAACCGGTGCTCGTTTCGGAAACCAGAGTTTGATAGATGGAATCCTCAAGGATGGTTTGACGGACGCGTACGATGATGTACATATGGGATTAGCCGCTGAAGAGTGTGCTGAAGACTATAGTATTGATCGTGTAGCTCAGGATGAATATGCTATCAAGAGCTATCAGAAAGCCCAGGAGGCGCAGAAGAATGGACTTTTTGATAAGGAGATCGCACCGATTACTGTTCCGGGACCGCGTGGGAAGCCTGCTGTTACGGTTACTGCCGATGATGAGGCGAAGAATGTGGGTAGCGCTCCTCCTTCCTTTTGAAATCTTGATAGGGAGTTGCTGACTAGTTGGTGGTTTTATAGTTGATTGTCGAGAAGCTGAGATCCGTGAAGCCGGCATTCAAGCCTAACGGCGGAACTGTCACCGCTCCAAACGCCTCCCCCCTCTCCGACGGTGCAGCTGCAGTCGTCTTGGTCTCCGAAGCCAAACTAAAGGAACTCAAGCTCCAACCCGTCGCCAAAATCCTCGGCTGGGGTGACGCCGCCCACAAGCCCAGTAAATTCACCACAGCCCCCGCCCTCGCCATCCCAAAAGCTCTCAAACACGCCGGCAAATCCCAGGGTGACATCGAATACTTTGAAATCAACGAAGCCTTCTCCGTCGTCGCCCTTGCAAACCTAAAGTTGTTAGATATTGATCCTGAAAAGGTTAATGTTCACGGTGGTGCCGTCGCTTTGGGTCATCCGCTTGGTGCTTCCGGTGCCAGAGTCGTTGCTACGCTACTTGGTGTTTTGGAGGCAAGGGATGCCAAGTTGGGTTGTGCGGGTATTTGTAATGGAGGCGGTGGAGCTACGGCGATTGTCATTGAGAGGATTTAGGATGTCTTTGATATACACGGGCGTCGGAAGCCGCCGAGGGACGATGAAACTGGTGGGCGACGTTGGAAGGGGAAAGGGGTGGATCGTTCAACTATTGGCGGCGGCGGGGACTTCAGCTAGAACTCTGACCCCCGCCGCCGGCTCGATAGAGGTTTGATACCCTTAGACGATAGTAGTTTTGTGCATTTACTGCATTTAGCATGCAGCATAACATAGAAAAAGACTATGAGCTTGAGACTAGAGGGCTCTTTTTGAAGTTTCAAGGCGGTTGACTGCTTTTGGAATTAGAGATATGTATAATCCACGAAGGAAGAAAAAAAAATAATAATACTAGAAGGAGAAATACATATTTCGGTACTCATGATTCGTTCATATAGGTATAAAATAGTGCTATGTTTACATAGAATATCGTACATCTACCCCTTCTAAGAGAAAACTCCTGCAAAGATGCATTTTATACTACATCAGTTGCAAACCATCCTTTCTTTCTCTTTACAAAACCTTGCCAAATGAAAGAGGAATGGGAGCTCACTTCCTCTTGTTCTTCTTAGAAGACTTGGTAGAACTCATTTCCTTCTCATAGATCTCTGCTGCTGATTCTCCGACTTTCCTCTTTACTTGTTTTGAAGATTTGACGCTAATTGTCGTACTCCTTCCGGTGCCATTGCCGCCGGCAACTTGTTGTTCCGCATCATCCCATTCTCCGGAGGCGGAGGGGATTTCATACCTATCAACGCTTAAATGTTAGCACTCTAGATCCCAGTCTACTAAAGACACTACAGTTGAAAAAAAAAAAAAATAAGGAAAGAAAAGAAAAAAAAACCTACTTCTGCAAATCCAAAGCATTAATCAACTCCCTCTGCTTCTCCCTCAATGCAATCTTAACCTCATCGGCACCTTCCTCCAAATCCTCTTCCAAAGTCTGCTCCAACGGCTTCAACCTCTTCGCCACATCTGCCATCTCCTCGTCTTCATCACCATCAATAGCCTCTTCAGCACCAACTTTCTTCCTTCCATGGTGTTCAGCCGGTAACGTCTCCTCGATAGCTTGCGAAACAATCCCTCCAAGTGCGGTAGAAACTTTTCTCATGATCTTTACAAACATGGCTAGAACTTGTTGGTTGGGGAGGTTTAATTCCTTCTCTACGTCTTCTGTTGTTTTCTTTTGGAGACCTATGGCTAGTAGGATGGCGCTTTGGACGCCGGAGAGTTTGGCGGTCGAGGGGAGTTTTCCGGTGAAGTAGAGGGATGCGATTAAGGGGACTAAATCGGTGATGACGTGGTGGTCTAGCATGTTGTTTGCATAGGATTCTAGTCTCTTTAGATCGAACGGTGAGAATTGTTCGTCAAGTTGTTCTTTTCGTAGAGGTATTGTTGGGGTATCTGTTAATGCTGCGCCGGCAGTGGCGGATTCCATGATTGATAGGGATTGTACCGATGAGAATGCCCTGAATTGGTATGCTAAGAGGTTGATGAATCTCTTGTGGAAGTCCTTTGCAAATGCACCGAGCCATTCTTTATCCTTTTCTGCAAGTGTCTTGAGCATAACGCAGGTATGTTCTCCCGTCAGTTCGTTAGCGGTTTGACGGAGGTATACCGGTGCGAAACCTGCTTTCTTCCAGAATCGGTGGAGTTGGTTTGTTAGACCGTATGATACGCCTAAGTAATCCAGTTCGTCTGGTCTCTTTTCGTTAAGGCGGAGTAGCAGTGGTGGCATGGCGTTCATCTCCCTGACTGCGACTTTATCGGTTGTTAAAGAAGCGTCTTCGAGTTCCTCATCTGTTACTCTGATCATTTTCTCGTCGATATAACTATCGTTCTCATCCAAACTGGCGAATCTCCCTTCATAAAACTCTTGGAGAAGCTGGAGGGCTTTGGAACCGTAGCCCATTTTTGTATATTCTGGGTTTACGGCGATACGGACTACTCTTGCGCCCGATAGAGTTGCAAAGTCTTCGTCTTGGAATTGTTGGGTTACGAGCCAGGGGATTAAATCACCATCTGCGCGCTGTCCGCGACCGAGTTGGTTCATTACTGATTGTTTCGAGATTTGACCTTCCAGAGCTACTTGTATTACGCAGAGTGGTTCTGGAATTTCCTTGGAGTTTGGATCGATTGGAGGGAGAAGAACGAAGAGTTGGTGGGCGGGTGCGTCGCTCATAAGTTGGAGATCGTTAGGGGAGTTCTTGTAATGACTTGCGACGTAGAGTGCCATCATGTTTTGAAGGAATGCTTCGCAAACTTTGTTGTATGAGAATAAAGTATCTCGGTTTACATTGTACAGCTGGCATTCGTCCGGGTGGGGGCAGCCCTTGATGTTGGATTTTCGAGGAAGGGTGGCGTTTAAGCAGAGGAGTTTGTTCAACCATTCTTCGACTGAATCCCCGGGGGCGTAACGGATTGGTTCGTTTAACACTATCTCTTGAAGTTGGCGGCCGCCCGGGACGCCGTTGGCTTTGGAATCGGTGGCTTTATTGGTGTTCCGGGATTGTTCGCGCAATTGCTGGATGAGCTTGAGGGAAAGGGATCGACCTGTGCCTTCGTAGCCGTTGATGGTGGAGGCCATGAAGACGAGGTATGGGCCCAGGAGGTTTCGAACGAGAGGGAGTGGGATGGCGGCGGCTTCATCGATTACTACTAGTTCTGCTTGCCCTAGGACATGTGCGTCTGCGGGTTGGATGTACTGGATTGTCTGTCTGTGCTGGCGAAAGATGTTGACTCTGACGATGGCTTTGTTGAAGTCCGGATTTGTGGATTGGACGATGTTATAGTCGAGGTGGTCGGTGTAGCCTAGAGCGTCGAAACCTTTGAATATGAACTGGAAGAGAGTTTTCAAATTCTCCGGGCTAGGGGAGGTTATGAAGATGTTGGAGTAGCCGTATGCTACTGCTGCGGCGATTGCGACACCGAGTGCTGCGGACTTTCCTCGTCCACGGCCGGCTGTTAATGTCACTGTGCTTCGGAGGGTCTTTTCCGTTATCGCTTTGATAAAGGTTAACAGCGCCTGAGCTTGGTCGGCTGTTTTTGCCAGGTTAACCAGTGAGGATGTAGGCTGGACATCTGCGACTAATTCCTTCACCGCATCCAGTTCCTTCTTTGATTTCGAATCTTTGTCGTCCGCGGATACCGGGGGTAATTGCTTGACATGTCGGGCGCCTGATATCGGTAGTACGTTCATTTCGTCGTCGATAACCAAACAGCTCTGACAATCTCCAAGCGATAATATAAACCGTTCGTTAAACCTCGCCACCACATCGCCATGAGCCTCAGTCCTATACCGACTATGAACATCCATAGTCATCGTATACAACTGCTTCAAACTCGTCATCGTCTTCAGCAGCATAATAACCAACCCACCCCCCTCCACAGTTTCAATCGTCCTCGCCAGCAGATTAGGTGTAATCGCCTCAAAATCCTGAAGAATACACATTCCGTACGTATTTCCCAAAATCTTCTCCGTCTCTTTATAGTATACATATCTAATATCCTGAGAGCTGACGAAGAGCTCGAAGGGGTCTTCGGAGTTTGCCTCACGGATACCGCGTTTTATTTCCTTTTTTATCTTTGCTTCTCGCTTTTTGCGGTGGCTGGTGAAGCCGATTAGTTTGTGCTTGTAGGCCCATAGTACCGATCGGTTTTGTTTGATGTCGACGTGGGAGAGGATGTAGTGTAGATGGACGATGACGTCCTTGGCGCGGTCGCCGACGACGATGAAGAAGGATCGTTTCTTTTCCTGTTTGGGACTTAGTATTTAGTGATATATATATACGATTACAGACGTACCTGAACTCCATTTCGTATCAGCGCCGTGATGCGCTTGTCACTGTTGATACGATATTTTTGTGAGTATGATAATCTGGAAATGGTAGTGGATCTGAAGGGGGAATCGTACAGTTCTTTCTTAACCATGGTTAAGAGAGTTATGCGATCGCGGATTTAGTTAGAGATCTTCAATTGGTCGGCATAGAGTGGAGAGATTTCGAGGTAATCGCGAGGCTGAAGAAGTTGACGAGAGAGCAAAAGGTGCTCTCCAGAATTTTTTTTTTCTATGGGCCGAGACTTCTGCAAGCAAGCGAACTTTGCTTTTTTGCGGCCGGGGCTGGGAGAACTAGGATTATTTGGACTTTCCAACACCCCGCTACAAGCTCGACGGAACGTAAGTTAACCTGGAATGCATGACCACATTGGCTGCGCTGCAGGGTGCTAATTAATAACTCGAGCTCCCATAGATCTTGAAGCATCACGAGGACGAGGATATGGTGTGTTTATATGATATCTAAGGGTTTGACAACACCTATACAGTGCAAAGCTTTAAACAACCGTGTTTCCCCGACAAAAGATCGATTTCCATAAACGACTACATCACGTATTGCATGCAGTGCTTGCTTGTCGGACTAGACTTAAGTTTAAGATAAAAAGTACGGTATCTTCATCATGGGCGAAGACGACGACCTCGCGAAGAGATTCGAGAGCATTTTCTCCAAGAAACCGGTTGCGAATAGTGGATGGGATAGATCCGCTACCCTCGATAGTAGCCACGACGCCGATGTTAGTTGGCAAGCGACCGAGGAAACTTCACTTGAGGTACGTAATGTCTGGGTCTTCTTGAGTAAAATCTAAATTATGCTCAACTAATGCACATTTTGATCAATAGGATCTACTTGAAGAATTAGGCGCCGAAGATACCTCATGGATAGAGGAAGCAAAATCCTTATCGATAGAAGGGAAGCAGGCAGGGAAATTAGATAATGACGACTCTAACGCTGTCAAAAAACTTCTTGCAGAAGCAAAAGAAAGATTAAAAGCTCAAGATCAAAAAGACGAATCAAATGAACAAAAGACATCACTCGAAACCCCGGCCGAAACCGACGAGCATGAAGAAGATAAAACAGCAAATTCGGACGATGAAGCGGATGAAATATTACGTCAGATTCAAGATTCACTAAGCTTGGAAGGACCGTTTGAAAATAAAGAAGAACCAAAGAGTACGGGTCAGAAATCACCCTCACCGGGTAACGACGACGGGGACGATGCGGATGATGAACTGGAGAAACGATTCGCTGCATTGGATAAGTTGAACTTACCACCGCCTCCGAAGGATATTCCATCGAATTCATTGAATCTTCCGGGTGTTCCAACATCGCAGCCTGGTGTCAAGGGCAAGAATACAATGACGCAAAAGGTGGATGATCTAATGGATGATATTGAGAATTGGTGTTGTAGGTTTTTGCCATATACATGATTTTAAATGCAGCAGAATTTTGGAAAGCGTATCGCTAACTTGATAATCAATTATGCTTAAAAGGCATATGTAATGAAGACGCCGTGATCAAGTGCCTAGGCTGTGACGGCGACTTGTATTGCAGAGAGTGCTTCAGTGAAGGTGGGTTGGATTTCTGACAGAGTTGGAGATTCATGACTAACTCGAAATAACCTTTGATATAGGACACGGTGGGAAAGGTGCTCCATACGATATGAAGAGGCATAGAGCATTGGTATACAATAAAAAGAAGCCTATGGCCGCATAATCAAATCTACGAGTTTATAATTCTAAACACCGACATATTAAACGAATAAGAACGAGTTCAAAGGACTCAAGAAAATCAAAAGCATAAACTGGTCAATAAGGAAGTCAATCGTAGAAATTAAACTTATCTCGTAAACCAAATGCTACTGCGAAGAATTAAACTATAAATCACTCTACAAGTTTTAAAGATTTCCCTTCAGCACCTACCTTTCGATAGCTCCTCTAACAAATGGGATCCAAAATCTGGCTGCCGCGCGCCAAGCAGTTGGCCACACAGCACGAGCTTTTAAAATATAACACCCCTTTTCGTCACTTAAACTGTCAATACTCATGTTTCCTGCATAGGTTGTTCAGATCTCACCTTAGACTCACGTTGTCCGATGAGCACTAGCTGGTAAGGTTGGTAATGGGTCCTAGAGCGCATGGTGTAATTAGGCCGCCGAGGTAAGCTATATAAGGATGGGCCTTCTTACCCCGAAAAATGACGGTGCGGGACTATTCAAGTACAAGTCTGACGTGACAGGAACCACGGAGCTTGCAGATATCAGTTGGGGAGTTAGTAAAGTCCAAAAAAAAAAAAAAAAAAGGCTGGGATGGATAACTGGGAGCCGACTGGACAGGTGTTCCCCAGGTCGGCCCCACAAATTGTGGAGAGAGGCCTATCCTTCTAGCAAACCAGCTACTAAATTATAAAAAAGTAAGAGCCTCCAAAGGGATACTGGGACGGAACAGAGTATTTGAAGGTCTACGAGCTTCCACGGGTCAATCGCTACAAGAAATAATAAATGTGATCTCGAACCCGGGAACTCTAATTGAAGCTTCAAGAGATTGGAAACACTATTTATTTGAAAAAAGAAAGGTGATGACTCTTCAGTGATTCCCGGAGTCTGGAATAAAGACCTCTGTAGTTAATATACGTAGCTATTGTGCATTTGCCAGCGGGTACCACGTATGACGGCTGACGAATTACAATCATGGTTTCTTTTGTTCAAGTTCGAAGCATATATGGCTTTGTATTGCATATGTAATACGGATTTGGGAATAACTATGGTAAAGAAAACAAAATTATTTACTGTTCGACGGGGATATGGCAATTCTTCCAGATGTGTCGTCTATCTGCGACAGTTTGTTGTATTTTATACGAGGTTATCCCATTTGGGAGATGACCTCTTTTGCGTTGTCTGGCAATTTTGGATATTATCCAAAGACCCTTCGTATTCGTCACTAAAGAGGATTGACATTTTAATCTAGAAGGCCATTTAGGAGTTAAGAGAAAATTCGAAAAGAAAAGCTCTCAGCCCATATGTCTCAACCAGAGCTATCGGACCAGTCCGAACCGACGTTGCACCCGCCCTCCCAAAAAAAAAGATCCAACGAACCCCTGCCCAGAACTTGCCGTATCCGCTAGGGTTGACGGGTGATGGGGGGAAAGCAAATGGCCTATCACATCTGTCACATTGAGATTTTGCGGTTGGAGATCCTCTCCAGATGGTGAATAGGACGAGCGTTCTGGGCAGAGTATCCCAAGAATCTTGATGTTTTTCGAGGTAGTGCCTAAGATCTTGGAGAGAGGGTGCTAACATTAATTGCTATAGAAAAGGAGGCTAATTATCTTTGAAGCTTCAAGAATCTTTCGAGGGTTCTCTTCACAGGTCAAAGTCTCATGATTTTTCGATAGTTTTGAAAGGGGATCGGGAAACAAAGCACCCGGTAATAAATAATTCAGGAGGTTGATGAATATGTCGAACTTTATCAGAACCCATCGATTTAGGGTAGGAACAGCCGTTTAAGGTACGTGGCAAGACCGTGGTGTAAAATGCTTACTTTGTTTCTTCACCCGCTGTGGAGAACGTGGCGGTATCTTGGATGCCGCACGTGGGTTTTCTGGAGATCTACTGGATGATAAAAAAAACCAACAATCTGATATTTAGACGATTACCAGTATTCTTTGGTTTCCTCGTCTCCCTCAGAGTCGTACGAGTATTTCCATCGACCACGTTTAAGAAATGTGATTTCTCTGCTCGTCAACCTTTCAAGCAGTGTTTGGATTTCCGAATCCTCGAAGATGACGTCGTACCTTCCCAGTGGCCCGCCATTTTCATTACCAGCTAGATAGATCTCAGAGAGATGTGGGAAATATTCGAGCGAATCTGTTAGCGTAATCAAGTTTGCGACAGCTTCTTTTTGCGTATCCCTTAAATGTAGAGTTCGAATTGATTGCGGTAGCATTTCGGTGAGAATGTTCGTATTATATTTGTCGGTGCCCACTTCCGGGAATAAAATGGATGAGCCATCGATTTTAAACGTCTCAAGGCATGAGAACATTTTCAGGGAGACGATTTCTTGGCCTTCGATACAAAGACCAAAGTACCAGCCCCCCCGATGCTCTTCACGACTTCCAAGATCAAGGTCTAGGTAACGGAGCGAGTCTTTGTGCTGTGAGAGAATATCGACTACCTCTCTAGGAGTTGCACATTCGGGATCTAAGCCGGCGTACATTGTGTTATAGCAGTATTGGAATACCTCTAATCTCTCGCAAGGAGAGATGATCGCTCTCAAGGCCGGTGCAGATAAGTGTCCAGATTTGAATCGTAAATCAGTGACATTTTTTATGTTGATTGGAGAACCGGGAGCATACTTTGGTTGATCGAAGCAAGGATGAGCCCGAATCGTACGGATATTCGGAGCTAGAGCTATGACACCCTCAAAGTACTTGAAGGAAACTTCGCGGCAGTCTTCATGACCAAAGGAAAAGTGGTGGAGATGGGGTAGAGAGACCGGTGGAGGTGATCGCTTAGCCAGCTCCTCGAGCATCGTAAAGGCCCCTTCGCCGGTGTCGCACATTACTTGTTTCCCTACGACCTTAAGGCTACGAAGATTTGGCGTTAATGCGATAATCAGTTGGGCCATGGTTTCGAACGGATATTGGCCCAACTGAGAGTGATGGTAGGCCTCTTCTTCGCTCTCTTTCTCCTCTTCTTCGTCGTTGATATTGTAGACATCTTCCCCGCCTTCCCCGCCGCTGTCGCCAGACCGAGCTAGATCTTCACCTTCACTGTCCTCATTTCCCTCATATTCTTCTCTACCCAAGGGATAAGGATCGATATCGGACATAAGCGGAGCCAATACATCGAGACCGAAGCTTTCTGCTGCCTTAGAAATAAAATTGATGCAATCCCGCGGAGGGTCGAACCAAATACTACCATCCAATAATAGCCAACGGACATATGTGCACAAGTCGGGCCGCTCGCAGAGGGTTCTTAGAAAGAATGCCATACGCCGCATGTATCCATCTGAGGAGAACCCGGAATAGAGAACCCGAGTGGCAATCCTATTCAAAATCTTAGATGTTCGGCATAAAAAGGCTAGGGACCTGCTACCCCTGTTGGTCGAGAGCTGCTGGCAGATATGCTCGACGAGCTCTTCGGGCAGTGTAAGCAGCAGTGAAGGACCGCCCCTGAGTTCGTTCCCCTGATTCTGAGGAAACTGCATTGTGCAGGAGCCTGGATGCGTGATATTTGATGTGTATGTATGATGTAGTATGTGAAGGAGTTTGTTTGACAAGGTCCAGCTACCTTGTCAACAAATTAAATGTGGTTTCTGGCCCGATGATGAGATAAGCCGAGTCTCATCTGGTCCTGCAGTGCTTACTTGCCTTCTGAGACTTGGCTAGTATGCATGTGAACGTGGCACAACATCTGCAAACGGTACCTGCATCGATCTGCAGCAGTGTGGTCTATCGCAGTCTAGTCGGAGTATACCGTGCCGACAGTCGTTCTGAATTCGACCCATTCTGGTTGTTGAATTGGAAGGGATTGAATCGATATAAGATTCTGGCGAGGGTGAGTTACAGGCCCAAGATAATGAGAGTGGACGCGTTGTATGTTGCGTAATAAGGGCGCTAGCTCAACTGAGCCAGGTCTGGACTTGACTCGGCTCCGACTTTGACGATGCTATCACCCGTGCGGCAAGCTTTCTGAGGTTTGAAGCATTGTCCCCTTGATGTAGCGGTGGGTTCTGGCGATGGCGGTTGCAATTGCTGGACAGACAGGACAAGAAGAGGGATATTCTGTGCGCCATGCCCTTTCCTACACGTAGCTTTCCGTTGCTCGATAACGGTGACTTCAACGCTGAAGCCTTAAACTCCTTTCTCCCTTCCTCCCACCCTCCACCTCCCTCCATCCCATCTACTTATTCATAGTGGCACCTCAGTCCGTGATCATCATCGCCACTATCATCCCTTCACCATACTCACGAAAGATTGCTCCGACAGCCGCTTCCTTTCTTCACGACGGGTCGTTAGTTTTCTTTTCTCGTCCGATCCTAACGATATCCACACTCCTTTCTCTCAGTCGTTCGCAGGTTCGAGAAGGAAGTTAGCTACCTTCCATTGGGATTTCTTCTTCTTCTTCTTATCTTATTCGCAATACCGGATCAGGAAGGAAAAGGTACCCCTTCTTGGACGCGGAGACTTAATATCTATCCTTTCCAAGCCCTTGCAGCTGGTAAGTTTGGAGATGCACCCGATTGACACTTTCTTGGGACCTGTTTATAGCATTTCCTATTGAAATTGACGCTTCCTGATATCTAGAATGCTAGCTTGCTAACTAACACCATCGTTGATAGTGCTATATTTGGTACGAATTGCTCTCTCTCCACCGGTAAGCTATCTTCTATATCCCTGAAAAAAAAAAAAAAAAAAAAAAATGTCCCGTCAACCCCTCTTTATACACCACACCATTTGCTGCTGCCAAAGCATTGCGTGGAAAAAGTTACCATCGAGATTTCGGAGAAAATGTCATGCGATTAGTCTGTCCTGCAATCGTTGTTTAGTGACGGACTCGACTAGCGCCTCTCGGTTTTGATTATGGGATCGAAATCGACTGGCCTCCTTATCATTGTTGATCGACAAGCGAAATGACATCCTGGGCGGCCTAGGGCTAGCCTGTCTGGAGATCTCGGTCCGGTCAAAAGATGGGAGGTTGCAATCGCAGCTGCCCAGAACGCATGTCGCATGTTGAACCCGCCTACTCGAGACTTCTATCTCGATAATTGCACCTACACTGCACTGAATGATCGGAATTGTCACTTGCAAAGTGACATGGACCATCAGGCAAAGGCATTTTTAGACTTTTTGCAAAGAAGTTCCTCCTGGGACTAAGAAGCTTAATCTTAAAAAAATACCTGCGCAGGATTGGCTACACCGCGTAATGCGCACATTGCCCATAATGAAGCGGTTCCTGGCCAATCACCAATCTGTTTCCTTGTTGAGCGCTCAACCCCTGCCCATGTGTGCCTCTTTCTGTGGCCTGCCGGCTCGTTTGGGTGGACATGAAAGACTAAGCAGGGGTCCCTTTCGATGTTTTACTTTTTCTCTCTATGGAGCAACTTCCAGCGATGGCCTGTTTCTGGTTGACGAGGGTGGCTCACCCCTTTTCGAATTTTCCTCCACACATGTATGTTTTTCTGCCGACCGCTGGACCAAGTTGTGCCTTCATTACTTGCCAAATCCCCTCAGCTCTGTCTTTTCCCTTTTCCTCTCTTCGCAGATCTTGCGACATGTATTGTGTTCTTTAACACACTTTACGAATTTCTTCAACTTTTTCATAGTCATTCCTTTTCGTGCGGACCCATAGTCCGACCACGCTCATTACTAGTTTTGCGATTTATTGATTCCGACACTTGAGTTTTAAGCGATATTCAAACCGACTAACTTGGGATTCTCTTACCGACTTCAAGACACGATGCCGTTCGGGAAAACGGTCTTTTTGGGTGCCATCTTGGCCATGGGTCGGATGAGCGAAGCGAAGCAAGTCATTAACAATGTCTGGTACTGCAACGAGGTCACAAAAATGCAGTACACCAATGTTGGATGCTCGGGTACCTTCAAGACCCCGAGTATCATGTCGGATAACAGTGGTTCGTGCTCCGTCGATTATGCGGAGCGAACCTACAGCGGTCCGTTGGCGCCTCTCAATGAGCAGGTCAGTTTCAATTCTTACAATCCTTTCCCCTAGAAAATTTCTAACATTGTTCTTCTCTTAAAGATTACATTCCATCTTCGAGGCCCCCTTCGGCTGTACAACTTTGCGGCCTACTACATTGATAACACTCCAGATGACGAAGAGGAGGAAACCCCAGAGGGTTATCAGAAGCGTGAGGAAGCGCCACACAAGCATCGCCGATTGGAACACATCCATCACCATAAGAGAAAGTTGAATGTTAAGACCGAAGTTGTCGAAGAGGTCGTTACCCTCACACAATACGTCGACGCCCCAGCCCCGACCACTTCCACCACTTCCACTTCCACCACTAGCAAGGTCGTTGCCCCGTCAGCCGTTGTCGCTAACGCCTACAAGGCTCACGGAAAGAGCAGCAAGCCAAAGAAGCCTGCGAATGGTGACCTCTGGAAGAGGACTGGGTTTTACGACTCTGGCAAGCAGATCCTTGAAGGTGTTACTTTCTTGAACAACAAGGGTGGTAAAGGCTCTGGCAAGTGGACTAGCTGCTTCGGCAACTCTCTTTCGCACATGTCTGCCGATGGAAAGGACGGTTCTGCCACTCCTCAGATCCTTGCTGATGGCACTCTCTTTGGTGTCAATGAGGAGTTCTCGATCTGGACCAACCAAACTTGCGATGGAACCTGTGGATACGCCTATGGGGATGATGTCTGCTACCGTAAGTTGGTTCTATGCTAAATTCTGTTGTTTTTCGTACTAATTTTAATTTAATATAGGCGGATGGGATGGCGACAACAAGGTCTTCGTTTTCAAATTTACCATGCCACCTGGTCACACTGATGATAGCAACATCTATGGCAACTCCAACATGCCCGCTATCTGGTCTTTGAACTCTTTGATTGGACGTACCCAACAATACCCTGCTGACAAGAACTGGTCTTGTTGGGATACCGGCTGCGGTGAATTCGATATCTGGGAAGTTCTCTACCCACAGGCCCCAGCTTGCGAGTACATGACCTCGACTCTCCACAGCGCTCAAGGCAACCCTGGCACCGGAAAGGGAGGTGGCGGTACCTGCGACTACTTCAAGCGTCCTACTGATACCACATTCACCGGTATGGTCTCTTATCTAAGTGACGGTACTATTACTATCCAGAAGCTTGACGATTCTTTCGACTTCCCTGAATACATCACCACGGACACCATTAAGAAGGGATTTTCAGCCGACATGCCTTCTTTCAAGGTTGATTCGTAAGATTACCACAAGTCCTGGAAAAAGTTTCTTCCCTCCCTTTCTTTGTTTTTTCAGTAATTTTTTCACGAATGACCTCTCGGGGAACCCCTCCGTAGTTTTTCCCTCAACCATCTCTTTTCACACATCCCTTTAGGGACATAATTCCTCTTTTTTTTTCCTTGCGGAGAAAAGACATTCTCTTCACGATATTCTTTATTTTTCTCAAAAAAACCATAATTTTTACTTTACGGAAACGAGGGGTAGAGGAAGTTAATGACAGGAGGGGAGCATGGGACTCGTGTATGTATTAAACAAACAGGTGTAAACTAGTCAAGAAGCAGCAGTATTCTCTTCCATTGTACCTGAGGATCCAACTCCTACCGGGCCGGATCATCGTTTCCGTTATCGTCGTCCAACCTGTTGCGCACTATCAATTGCCGCCCTAACCTTTACCACCAACCCTTTTACGCCAACTAACGAGGAGTTGTTCCCTGTTCGGATTGTTGTTATTTTTCTTGTTCACAACTGGCTCGTTCTTATTGACCGAGCCCAACCCATTTTTTCTTTCTTCTCCTTGTCTATTCTAGTGTATAATGTAATTGCTTTTACTGGTCGAACTTTACCACGAATACCATGTATTTCTAGGAGATGAAGGTGCAAATGTTTCTCTTTTAGAAGACTTTTTTTGAGGGGGGATAAATGAATGGGTGTACGACGTGAGGTATTGAGGTTTGTAGATCCAACATTTGCCCACGTTCTTCAGTCAAGGAACATGGTTTTCTATATGGAAAATTCGAAGATCGCAGATCTTATATGTCTGGCCACCACGCTCTGTTAGAGTTTCACGGCTGCACAATTAATCACGGAATGTGGTACCGCATGGAAGCAAAGGTGAAAGATCTGATAAACTTGATATCACCATTCAATATCACTACATGCTCAAGCACAGAAGTACCTATCGAGCAGTCCTTGACTGTAGGCCCTATAGGGTCCAGTCTTGAGGTGGTAAGCTTGAAGAAACCATATTACACAAGACTTAGGAAACCAAGTAAATACACCACAACAATGCAATACAGAGACAAACTTTCGTCTTGGTACAAGACCACAAGCAAGAAGGGTCCTCGAGACTGGTACAAGGTCGATCCCCAAGTCCATATAAGACCAGACTTTCGCAAGAATAGATATCGATGTACCCTCTTCTTTCTTCACCTCCTTAGACCCGATTAACTTGTATAAATCTTTGAAACCTCAGCAGTCACGGATAGCTCATACTACATAATCGAAATATATGCTTTTCAAAACCCTCACCTCAAGACCTTCGGATGCTGCCTGATCTCAAGCTCTTAAACTCGCCCCCCACGAAGTGATTTCATACCCCGTCTATATGATGGCGACTAACCGGTGTCAGAATTATAGTTATATGATATTATGTTATGGAAGCCTTCAAAGCTTTAAAGAAAATAGCATTTGTTTTAAGATTTTTGTAACTGGCGGTCGATCTTGACAAACCTCCTGATAATAAACACGTCGTATGCATTGCAACTTGAATCTAGGTTTGGTAGGACTCTGACCTAGTTTCGAGTCCAGGCACCCTTTGGGCGAAGACGCTGACCATTAATCAATATATAACCATGCATGGTCATGTGCTTAGATTGCAGCTACTTGGAACCTTTTGCGGCTTGTCGCAACTTTTTAAACAATAGATGTGAATTCGAGCGTTAACTATGCTTATTTAAGCATAGAATACTGCATTCGAGTAAGAGCCTAAACCATCGGACCCCCACTTTTGCTTCCAATTCCACGTTCATCATACTACTTGTACACCCATAGACATTTTAGGAATATAGTATGGAGGGGCAAAAAATAAATAAGTTGATCGCGATAAACAGGAGGTGGCCTTCGCTTTCATTAACATGGGTACCATTGCTCTGTTCGATCGCTGGAAACTCAAGCGCATTCAGAGGACCTCTAGTTCGAGCATTGTGAACATTAATTGTAGCGTCACCAAAATGGAACCTGGCCATATTGTACTGGGCCATATCTGATTCCGCAGATATCTGAAGAAGATACCTAGTATGAATCCAAGAATTTGGCCCGCCTTACGCATTGATGCCATAATTGTGATCCAGCAATGCCTCGAGACTTGTAGTGGTTGCGACTCTGGGTGTGAGTCACAATATCGATCCATATGATATTTTCGCAACCGCAGGGCTCATACTACGAGGGAGTAGTGGATCAGATGCATCAAAATTTGCCCCATCCGCTACTAACAATCCAATTGTTTCGTACCAGGTGACAATGCAGCCCGAGGCGCACTGACGAATACCTTGCCTTTAACATCTATTTCAGAACCATGAGCCAACAACTTCCACACAACCCCGAGATGACCAGAAGCCGATGCTGCGATAAGCGCACAGCTCAACGGTCTGCACGGAGCCACGGCGTCAATTTCAGCGCTGTTTTCTAGAATATCTCATGTACCATCCGATGCTATTCGGAGGTGAGATCTCTGACATTGACTTCTCCGGCTTGAATTTTAATTTTAATTTTAATTTTGCCCGCCGTTTTCTCGACTTGAACTCTGTCAGCCAGCGCAAAGCTAATTTAAATGATATATATGGCGCTTATAGGAAAATTTACTAGATAATAACACACTAGGGATTTCAGCTATCCTTGTAGCCGCCTCGACCCTGTTTGGGGCAATTTAGTTGAGAAGATCTTTAGCATATGCGGCTGCCGTCATTGACGCATATCCTAGCCATTTTGTATTTTTCAGTTGCAAGCTTGTCTCGGACTGTGGCGTTTTCCATTTGTCGGTTCGCGGAGGCAATTAGACTATACGTAGTAATGAATTGCAGGACTGTCTTCATTCTCGTCTCTTTCAGATCGTAATATTAATTCTGACGCACCATCACCGCAGGTGTTCGCACAAATCTCTTCCCCGTCGTTTAGGGGGTGTATTACGTCGGATTTATACAACCTGTCACTGCTTGGCTCTGGGCGTTTATACTTTCGATTTAATTATTGGTTCTTTCGAAGGACGTTTCGATAGATTGTTCAATCTGGTGACTTCACAATTCATACTTGGAACCGAGTCTATGAACGGCTGTTCGTAACAAGATTGGTGGGGGTAAGTATCCTATCTCCTGGAATTGCTGAATAATCATGCCGTTTCCTTCGCCGTTGACTCGAGCTTCTGCGTTTTTACCAAAGTCATATTGGAATACGCCACTATGCCCACCACCAGGGGAGCTAACAACGACATCGCCAAGACGAATATCGTGCTTCTTGCTTGGTGCGCCGCCACTTATACCGACCATTGGACAGATTTTCACATTAGAAAAACTGCGAACCATATCCTTTAGAACAGCCGTCGCATCAGATAACCCGTACTCCCTATCCGGCAAAACGGCAATGACACCTTTATGTTTTCCGATTCTACAAAGTGTGTAGTGGTTGTCCCCAACGGGTATATACTCAGGCGTTCCAAAGTTTTCATCAAGGAACGCTTGTGCAGCAACATACTCCGTTTGTATAGCACATATCCAACCGACTGTGAAATCGCTGTGTTGGACATGGGATATTTATTTGTCGCAAGTGTCAGCGATTTAGATTTCGATAACAGGTTTAGAAAGTTCTGCGTGAATGAAAAGACAGGAGATCTGATATGGAGCGAAAGTAGGGTTTTGCGGGAATGGTAAGGGAGGGAAGTGGCACTTTGTAGGTATTAGAAGGTGGTATATAAAATTAGCTTAGGCGCCTGCTAAGCTGTCCGGGTCCTGTCTGGGCGCCTCTCAATTTTGCTGTTGATACAGCCAGCCTTGCTGCTCTAACCTATTGGCTAGTGGTACCACTACCCGCATAGCTTTGTCGCGTAAACTAGAATCCTCAAGGGTCTATTGATTTATATGTAATTGACCTATGGCTAGCAATCAATTAATATCAACAAGCCGATCAAGGGAGTACACTGTAAAATTTGAGTTATGACGACTCAATTTACTAAAGGAAAAAAGAGGGGAAGAAGAAGAAGAGAGAGAGAAAGAGAGAGACAACGCAAGCTCGACCTCGCCGACCTCGTAGTTATGGGATCTGCCTCAGGATATAGGAACTTAGGAGCTCGATCTATTAATATTAGACATAACATAGGATGGCAATATACGTAAATTGATAAACAAAGTTTGCCAAGTTGGAACTAACTAACTAATATCAATGCTACCAAGCTAATATAACTACTCTAAGTAGTCAACTAGCTAGCCGATACTCCGCATACCCATGTCAATCTATACGTTCCTATTCAATCAGTCCCTGAATTCCTCTTGAAAACCCTGTATCCCGATAACCCCAGAATCTCAAAAATCCCCTCCACCATAAACTTATCTACATCTTTCCATTTCTGTTCCAGTTCGGTGTACGGCGTGAAAAATGGCGTCTTCTGAGCAGAAGAGTCACGTTGGCCTGCTGCTTGCCACCCGCTCTTAATTCTTTCAGCGACCCATCGGTCGTGTTCAACTTCTCCAAGATATTCCAATTGGTCTGGCGTAAATTTCTCGACAAGTTGAAGTCCATTTGTCGTTTCATCATCCGCCTTAGCCATCTGACACCCAATTAATTCGAGCTTTCTGGGAATGTCATCCGCTTGGGCTCTAGTGGATGCCTTCAAATGTTCTGGAAGAGATTCCCAGTTTTCTTGAAGAGACGCATCTTTGGATTTTGCGGATTCATTGTTTGAATCCATAGAGGTGCGAATTAGTTTATATCTCTTGTAGAGTTCTTGCGCAACAAATTCGCGAATCGCTGGGTCAAGTGGTAGAGCAGGGGTTGCAGGAAAGATGTTTTGTGCCGGCGCCTGCGATGTTTGGATGCCAACAGCCGATACAGGGGCGGAAGACATGGTGGGTTGTCGGTTCCGGCAAATTTTGCCTTCGTTTTGTATGTGTATGGACGGTGAATGTCCCGATGATGACGACGATGTATCTTGGAGACTATCGCTGAGTATGGGGATGTCGGTGGCTTTCCGGAGTTTATATAACCTGAGAATCTTTATCGATGAATCGAATGGTCTGCGCATATGGGTCGTGGAAGTGCGAATACAGGGTCATCCGGATGCTACCGACGGTCCCAAGATGGGCGCCAAGTTGGACATCACGTTTGTCTTGGGTATGCCTTGTCTAGTTGTCTCAATTGCAATTTAACAGCTGCCCATTTGGTCGATGGAATTTGGCGACCGCATCAATTGTTCAAAAATTGTCCAAAGAGACCTTCGAAGCTTCTACGATACAAATGGCAAAGTAGTAGCATCAAACCTCAACGGGACCAAAAAGACAATCCCCATTAGGGAGTCGCAGGTGCAGCTGATAATATTATCTGCCAAGAAAGTGATTGGCACGTCGTATTTTTGGCATCGCCCGTTTGTTCAGGGATCCGCAGTGGAAACATGAGGCCAGGCCGCTGCCTGTTAATTTTAACGCTGACCTCGAAAAGTTCCAGCGCTTCCCCGCAAGGTCGAGGCTAGCATTAATCGTCCCACATACTCTATTATATAAGGCCAAAAGCCCAAGAATTGGGGAATTTAAACTTGATCTAGCTAGTGTTATACCTAATCCTTAGACATCGAATTCAAGACAGCATAATAAAATCGGTCTGGGCGACAGCGGAACGTTCCTACGGCGTAGAACAAAGTCCCATTTTCACAGTTAGTGCAACTATATCGGGGACAACGATCTGAACCACGGATATCAATAGACCGAAACCCGCGCGTATGGTTGTTTAAGAACCATGGCAATTCCGAATCGTGGACCCTTAACTTCGATACCCACTCTTGAGCTCAAATATCCACTTGGCACCATGAGTGCAGCTGTAACTGTCAGGGGCTTCGTAACCAGTGCTATGGTCATTGAGGTAACAGCTTTATATTTTTTCTATTTCAGAATCAACTACGTTTTAGTTGATCGATATCTAACTTCGAGAAACTTATAATAAAGCGGTCACAATGGAAAATACGTGGGCCAATCAACTGGGACAGACTCGACACCGAAACGGCGATCGAATTTATAAAATCTACACCAGCTGTATGTAGGACCATGATGCAATTACTAACTTAGTGATGTGGTATTCTAAACCAGAGCTGGCTGACATCATTTGTTTCTAATAGCGAGACAGAAGGACGAATATGGAAAAAAATCGCTTCCGGATCTTGTAAGTTTAGAAAGTATAAAGCTATCTGCGTTACCGCGGTGCATTCTCATCTGATATGCGTGTTAATAAACGTGATATAGACTTGTTCAAGCTGCAACGTCGGATAGAGCTGGGCTCTTTAAGCAGTCGGGCATTCTCAAGGCAGCGAAAGAAGCACAATGGATTGGTGACGAGTTTCTATATTTTCTTGAGAAAGGGACTACCGGTTCAGCTGTAGTAGAAACAGAGAATTATACAAGTAAGTCTGCCTTGGTATTGCTTGTTTTTACATATACAGCCATGGTGTCAGTTAACATGGGTAAATCAATCTCTCGAATGACAGGTTTCATAGTCCAAACACCTAAAGATGATCTTCCGTATTTCAGTCTCGCCCTCACAGAGCTTAACAATTGCCGTAGCAAATCCGATGCGGACTGGGGATGCATACTTTTTACTGACCATGGAATCGATCTGGAAAACTTGATCTGCAATATTCAATTTCCATCCGACTTTTCGGCACCGCTGCCACCAGATTTCATGTTTCTCCCCGCTTGTCTTCTGCAGTGGCAGGTACAAGAAACTCGGGATCAAGTCAACTCTCTCAGCGATAGCGTACTCGCTCAAGATGATAAACTGACTGGTGGAAAGGCTAAAGGTCTTGAGGATATGAGAAGTTTACTATTTCGGCTAGAGAAACAACATTTAACACTATATAGACGATGGTCATTTGAGCAAGACCTTGCCGCGAAACTGCTACAATGTTTTCAAGTTATCGAAAGAAGAGCAAGCAAAGACGAGGTAGCAACATATTCGCGGAAGCTTTCCCAACAAGTCCGAACCCAGAATGATTTATCCGGAACATTAAAACACGACTTAGATACAATTCCGGGGAAACTTAAGTTTCAACATGGGATGGTAAGCCCTATACTCAGTAGGACTACTTATTTCTTAGAGATTGATTCCAACGTTCCTCTAGATTGACAGTCAAATAAGCATCATGATTGCGAAAAACTCAGAATTCGCGGCAACTGCGGCTCGGAAAGATAGCTCGTTCATGAGAACAATAGCAATTATTACATTAATATTTTTACCCGGAACTTTCGTCGCCGTAAGTATGCCCATGTTTGATATTCCGTTTCTGAAGGTAATACGACGGATACCTAATGGTAAAAGGCGGTGTTTAGTATGTCGATGTTTAATTGGGGGGCAGATGGAACTGTCGTGGTATCAAAGCATATTTGGATGTATTTTGCAATCACAATTCCGTTGACAACGGTAGTTGTGATTTCATGGGTTATTTGGACAATCAAGAGCGAAAAGGATTATAATAAAAAGGTATCTGAGAAGATCTTATGATTATATTGTATTTGCGGTAATGGAGATGAAGGTTTTGTTCGATCGTTCTGTATGCTACAATTGTATATATATGGCATGGTATATGGTGGTGTTATGGAGTTTCAGCGGCATTTTTCAATCTTGGCGGAATTGTTTTTTTTGGGTGGCAGGACCAATATTCTTCTTTCTTGGGCTAGAATCACTAAGAAGTATAAATTCCGGTAGTTATCAAGAATTCGAATAACTATATCGATATCGTATATTTTATAATAAGGGATAAGTTATAAGTATAATCATAATGTATATGCCTATTATGACTACCTGGGATTATCTGACACTGCCCATACGGTAGATTTGGTAATCTTCAGGAAGAATATTCGGATAAGATGCCACCAACTCTCGATCAACGTCTTGCCACTCTCTTGCAAGGTCGTTCCAAGCAACTAAGAAAGAACTCGTTCGAACATTCGAGTCTGTTTTAGAAGATTTTGTCCATTGTTTTTGTAACCGTTCGGCATTCCATCTGTCATGTTCGTTCCTCGCCAAAACCTCGATTTCATCAGGACTAAATTTCTCAACCGGTTCGCGGTGCATATGGTCTTGCTTCTCGGCAAGAAAGCATGACACGAGCCTCAATTTGCGAGGTATATTGTCTGCGTGTCCTCTAGCAGACTCTCTGAACTCTTCAGATAGTTGGCCCCAAGGCTGGTGCCCTGGCTTTTTCCGATCCTCGTCGCTCATCCCCATGGAAAACCTCTTTTTGAGATATGCCATGTGGATATTTTGTGCAAGATGCTCTCTGACAGACTCAGCAAGAACCTTCCCGTCAAGGTATCTTAAGAATTCATCGCTATTGACATGAAGGTCCAGTTGACCGGCAGGTGGTAATGCCGCTCTTTCGAATTGGTGGGCTCCATTGAGCCTGCTCATGGCGACAATTGACTTTAGGGACCGTATTCCTTGTCTATACGATGGCACAAGCAATAAGCCATCAAGAACACTCTCATCAATTGAAAATTTCCCATCGACTTTCAGCTTCGGCTCCCTCTTTTCGAGAAGTTCTCGGAGAATGACAGCCCGACGGACAGGATATAACCTGTCATGCTCCCCTACGCAGTCGGGCCCGAGAATGTTGACGTATCCATGAAGGCATCCTAAAAACTCTTCGGATCGTGGAGGTGTCAGGCCGCGAGAACCTCCCCCGAGTTGGTTCTGGAATTTTTGGTAAGTCTTGAAATTGATTGAGCCGAGGAAGAAAATTGCTCGCCCAATAGGTCGACTCTCGCCGTTGTCTATGAATCGCCCGTGGAGTATCGGCGTTAACAAGTGGAATAGCCATAGAAGTGGAGATCCAGGGACTGGAGTGTCGAATCCGTTGATATAAACTAACGGAAAACCGCCCTCCAAATTACAATCGCGTATTGAATGAAATATCGGAATCAAATCCATTGGAGTTGATATTTGAGTAAGGTCCATACGAAATTTAGAAACCTTTCGCCCATTTAACAACGTTCTTCCCATTTCCATAGCGGCGTATGATCTTCCAGCGCCCCTTGGCCCGAACAGTGCTATGCTAATAGGTTTAGTCTGTGGAAGGTCGATATAATCCCTCAGGACATTAGATATGATTCGAAAGGACTCAATTTCATGACGGTCTACTAGGACAAGTCGACCGAATTGTGCCGTAGGTATTCCATTTGACCCAGAAGAAGTAATTCCACTTTTAACGATATCTCGGGCGACTTGAGCTGGATCGCCAACCATTCGGTCTAAAATCGACCAATATTGATCTGAACCGCTGCCGATAATATCCGAAGGAATCAATAATTTGAAAATGGGATTTTCAGATGTGGCCAAAGCGCTCATTATATAAAGTCCTAGGTGTTCCGGATTGTCGGTAGGATTTGGGCCCCTAACAAGTCCAGAGGCCGCTAGACGCCTGGCAGATAGAAGTGCCAGTTCGATAGCCTTTTCTAGATTCTTTATTGACCCACCTAGATGTGTGACCATACCCGCGATAAAAGCCTCCTTTATTCCGGGAACGTCTCCTAAATTTTGTCGCAAGAATTCTCCTTCGATACACTTTGGATCGAAATATAAAGTTGGTTGGTTTAATTGCCCTCCGCGATGATATATTACTCCGTCGCAGTTGAATAGTACTACAAGATGGGCGCAGGTTACTAGAGAAACTAGTCGACCTACAGACCCGAGCTGCTCAACGAAGTCTTCGCAAGTTTTCTCCCAAGATAGCCCGTGTGAAAGTTGCACTCCTTCGGCGCGGAGATCGTTTGCGCTTACTACGACGACGAGCTTCTCTGGATCTTGAATACCCCCCTCTGTGTGTACACCGTTTCGAATAGTTTCCCAGACACTTCCAGATGCTAGCTTGGGCGCCATGTGGTAAATAAGAACTCTAGGTCGGGCATTTTGCAAAAAATATATTGCATCGTCGGGATTACGGAAAGAACTCTCGGTATCTTGAAAGACTAAAACGTCTTTCTCAGTAGCATTTATAGTCCCAAATGAGGCTGAAGGAGGTTTCCATACGGATTGATAATCTAGCTGCTGAATACGGTTGAGTTTCAGCGTGAGATGTGAAGAGCTAGAGCCGCTATCATCGTGTATTTCGAATTCCAAGATTGAGCGGACAGATTCGTGTTGGATATTTACTGGACCAGAATATATCGGCTCATGGATTTTGAGATTGTAATCGTGAGCGACACATTTCAGAAATTTTGAAATTAGAGCGGCTCCGCTTCTTTGTCTGCAGGTTTTTAGCATATGTTTATGCCATGAGTTTTCGTCGGGCCGGGCTGGGTATATTAACACATCGACTGAGGCGTCTCCGGCGAGGAGAACATTTATCGGCGGCATTTTGGAAATGCGAAAACTACAGAAGCTGGAACATATGATTTGACACGCTATTGTTTCGATCTAGTAAGACTGAAACCTTTTAAGAAATGATTTTTGTGACTGAGCCTAACTTGGCAGCGGAATTTTTTTTTCCACTTTGCCTAACTGCCCCTGGATCCCCCCCTCAATTTCGGGCGGCTCGGGCAGCTAGATACGAGCTTTGGGACCTGAGAACAGAATTGGTACTGCACGAATCTGAAAACGGGATCTATGATACACTCAATACCTCAGATTCTTGATTTCAAGATTCATTTGAAAGTGATTTTGGACATAGGATGTCAATTCTTAGCTGCTGTATGCGAGTTACCTAGCCTAATATATGGTGTGACAGACTGCGTGACTATACAGCACATCACACATCACGAGCTCGTCGATATGATTACACATGGCTTATCTGCGGGGGTCTTCATGATATCCATGCAAGGTTTGGACCTATCATAATAAGTTTTATATATGAATTCGCAACTTCTTTAACCATGATTAAACTAACATCATACCGCTCAAAAAAAAAATTTCAAAAAAAAATTTGTCAACGGTGGCTTTCCATCTATAGACATCTATATATAAAACTCTAGGGAAGGTAAAAGAGTGAGAAAACTATTGACCCAAATACCTGACACCTTTAAATCAGGACCAGTTTTTCGGATATTCGATTCTTGATCTTTTAAAAGTCTTCCAGCTTGACCACATCGTACGCAGGCTCCTCGTATGGATGAACGCTTAAAATCACACAAAAAGTTAACAAAATGTCATTGGAAACGCTCAAATAATTTACAACAATAATGAACACGTAGGCACCACCGCCTTATCTTGACGTACCTTTTCAGCACCTGCACGACTTTGCGTGTGAGCTCCTCCCCAATTACAAGCGTCTCCACCCTCGCCTCTTCTATCTTTTCGAGTTCCCCGACTTTCCCAATATGCGGGTTCGCGGCATCGCCAGGTCTAAATTGCCCAGTTCCCAAAGCAACCCAGGCACATTCTGTATAATTTCCACGACCAATGTATCGTCCTGCCCCAGCGGCAAAAATTGCAGCTTTTGTTGTATCAAGATCCTTAACGGGAACGAAGTAAATGAGTTTGTATCTCTGCGTTGAAGTCGACGAGAGCATTATAGCTATGGTTGAAAACTTGGATTGTCGATTTGTATAATAATGTGATCGATTTGATGATCTTAAAAGGCAAATATGTCGAGGTTTACTTAAGAATATGTGCTTGAATAAGGCAACATGCATTAGGTATAGATAGTGAGAATGTTAGACAGATCTGATCCAGTTCAATTGTGGGTGTTAAATATAAATATGGGATTAGGCTCGAATGCGGGATGACAGCAATGTCGAGCGGGGTTTGGCTAGCTTCGGAAGGAGTAAATGGCGATTGGCTGGAGGATTCGAAGTGGGCGCTTCTAGGGTTAGTCGGGATCCTTCCTGGTCTCCCGCTGTCTGCACCACATGGATTAGAGCCTTAGTTAAGCATATATAGCCTTGCAGTTGACTCCGATGCTACTAGCTGGTATAGGCGTAGTTCACGATATCTCAGTAAACTGCGTGGCCAAAGTTATAGAATTGGCATTTCCACTCTAAATACTTCCACAAGACAAAATTCAAAGCCACTTCCCTCACGGAACAAACACAGCATGGACGTCGACGAAACTACGTTAGAAGGCTATGTCTTCCTTCGGCTGCCAGAGGAGACAGCATTCCGAGTCGTTGAAATTCTCCCTGGGGAGAAAGATACGCCTATTTACTGCAAGCTTCATGTAACGGACTGGGAAAATACTCTTCCATATGAAGCCATTTCATATGTTTGGGGCGACTCTACCCGGGAAAACCCCGTCTTTGTTGATGGAAAGCAGTTAAACGTAACTCGAAGTCTTTGGACCGCTATCAACCATTTGCGCTACCCGGATCGAGCTCGTTTTCTCTGGGCCGATATCATTTGGTGAGTCTACTTATAATTATATTGCGACATAACATTTGAGTTAGTCGGACTAATTGCAATAAAAACATATAGTATCGACCAAGAGCACAATGGGGAGAAAGGAAAACAAATCCAACAAATGAAGAGAATCTACGAGAACGCTCAGGCTGTCCTATCCTGGCTTGGCCCTGACACCGAAGACCACAAAGCCGGACCAGCAATCGAAGCCATCCGGGTAGTATCGGACTTCCTCTGCAGAGAGCTCAAAGTAACAGTCGCGGATCTCAAAGCAATGGACAATCTAACGGAATTCGTATTTAAACACCGCGAGACTCTTCCAAACCCAGATGAGTGTGATTTCAGCTCAGAGGAGCTGTGGAAAGCTTTGGCCTGGTTCTATTCCATCCCCTATTTCACTCGTGTCTGGGTGATCCAAGAGGTCAACGCCAATAGAGAACGAACTGCACATTGCGGTTATGAGACTATCCCATGGGATCTTGTTGAAATTGTGGCAGGGTATATCATTATGGAAACTGACTTCTCTAAGCGATGGGGGTTCTCTAAGACGAATGTCTGGTGGGCTGCTACTACCACTGAACTCAAATGCCCTGAGAATTGGCTTTTTATGCTATACTTGGCGTCCAACTACGGATGTTTGGACGCTAGGGACGTGATCTATGGGCTGAGGGGTCTAATGAGGTTTTCTAAGGGTGCTGAGCTTTTGACACCGGATTACGATAAGACTATTCTTGAAGTTTATCGGGACTCTGTGGAGGCAGCATTGGTAAACTTCGAGAATACAGATGTCTTGTTATATCTAGCTGGTATTGAAATCCCCTCATGGATCCCGGCGTGGAATGTTTCCATGCTCTTCAGGAATCCATTTAGGTTTGGGAACAGAGTACCTTGGAAACCAGCTGGGGACACAAGGGCTGCATGGAGTATCGATAAAGCGAAGAACGTCCTTTCAATAAGTGGATTCATTGCCGACACTATCAAGATCTCGCAGCCATACAACGAAATGTACTTCGGAACCACGATGCTGAACTCTGAAGAAGGCACTGCGAAACTTCGGCAAATTTGGAGAGAAATCCTAGAGATCATAGAACAAGCAACCTCATCGGCGACTCCCTTTACAAAGGGCCTTCTGAATGCGGCAGGGAATGCTTTCTCATTTGGATTGAATGAAAAAAGCTTTCCAGCTGAGGAGGAGCTCCTCCTTCATCGGTTCGTGGCATACCTCAAGATTGTGCTAGATGGTGAGGTATTTGCCAAATACGTACTAGCAGATCTTGCTAACGAATCGGTGGATGCCGATGGATCTTTGTTTGGGAAACCAGTATGGGACTTCACATACCCAGAATCGAGTTTCTATGTCACCGAAGGCGGGTTGCTGGGATGCTGCGTTTCTTCGACGAAGGTGGGCGATTCAGTTGCTGTTCCTTTGGGTAGTACTTACCCACTTGTTCTACAACCGGAGGAAGATGGAAAGTTCCTAATTAGGGGGTTCACTTATGTGTATGGAATTATGCATGGTGAAAGGAAAGATGCGTCGACGCGAGTAATAGAGCTACGCTAAACTCATATCTATTCGAAGGGGTGGCGATCTATCCAATTATTGTGGATTGGCGGATGTACTTAAATATAATCTCGTCAGTTAGTTTATAATTAATGATACGATTCCGCGAACTCTCTTAACTCCGAATTGTGACTGTCTAGCATACTTGAGCACTGGTTTCCTAAATCGATGTAACAAATTCCAACGGCTTGTTGGAAAATGTGTGTTGATGATTTCCGTTGCTTTATTTTTAGTCCCGAGGCTAGCTTTATCTTAGTCTCGGGGCTAACTTTATCCTAGTCTCGAGGCTAGCTTTATCTTAGTCTCGAGACCAAACGGTGTGCTTTCACCAAAGGAATGTCTAGGCATTTGTAGTATCTACGCTGGTGCATACGGTTCTCAATTCCGAATAGAAGAAAAATCGATTAGACTTATTCCACGGTAATGATATAAAATAACAAAAGAATACATTCCCACACACCCGCAAACACCAAAACCATGTCCACGATAGTAGCTATCGCAATTGTAAAGAACAAACAATGCATTCCCTTAATAGCCAACGAACAAAGGTCCCATTTTTTGAAGTGAATTTTCAATGCCGCACAATCAATATGCATATCCAAAAACAATCCCACCCCAAATCTCAACTACTGCTGAAACCAATAATACGAAACTCTGAACGATGCCATGGACGAACGAAGAAAAAAAAGGGAACAACTGCTTAATGCGAGTTGCTCGTGTAGTTGTTACCGTGTCTAGTACTGCCACGGACATCTTCCCATGCACCCGCAAACCGGTTCCCAGTTGCTCCTAACAAGCTCTCCTCTTCCTCTTCATCTTCATCGGCTAGCTGATCCTCAAAGTTCATCTTGGGGGTCCTTACTAGCGATGTCAGGGCTGTGATGATGAATAATCCGATAAATGCAAATTGTGCCCAGAATGTAAAAATTCCGAAGAACGGATAGTTCAGGGTAATCCTGTTGATAAAGGTTGAGACCACAGTGGGAGTGCATACGTCCGCTGCGGGCCCCGTGGCGCCGGCAGAGCATGGAATGAGATGATCGGGGTGATTTGTACAATCACGAACGACTCTCGGCTCGTTCATTGGCCACGTGCAGTACTTCTGGCCACCAAAGTGTGAGTATTGTGGCGCCACAAACATTGTCAGGCCATAGTTTATTGCGAGGACAGAGAGTGTGAGGAGCGTTGTGCCCATAAGCAAGGCCTGGGGTTTTGTATGGCCGCTACGGATCTTGAAGATCACAATCCAAAGGAAGCGAATGCCGATAAAGGCGAGCCCGACGACGGCAGAGATGAAGAAGAAAAGGACGAGAAGAAGAGCGATGACATAGTCGACAGGGAATACTTTGGAGGCTTGGACAAAGATCCAGTTGATTGGGTTGAAGATGTTGACATCGGTGAGGATATAGCCACATCTTGCACCACATTTGGAGAACTTGATTTTGTCAATACTAGAATAAATGTTAGCGGCTATACTTCTGAAGTGAGAGCGTGGGGGAAATACCCTGTGATCAACATAGATGCGACGAGCAAGGCCGAAATCCCAAGGAGAAGAAGTCCGAGGAGCAATTTGAACGGCCTGAGTGCAGCCCGGACCTTGAGCCACCATTTGTTCTTTCCTTCATCCGCAAGCCTCTGTTTTCTGGTTAAAGTCCTCTCTTCTCGCTGCAGAGCCTCAAGCTCCCTCCTATCTTTGTTGTTTAGACCATTTCCTCCTGCGTTCTTGGCCTCGATAATTCGCTGTCTCTCCCGGTTAATTGCGAGGGCATCACGAGCCTCCTCCGCTGATGTGATAGAAATGGCCGGAATCGATTTTATGAGAGAGACCGGGAAAAGAGCAAGACCCGGTGCGGTATAGATAACGTATAGTACCGTGCCGAGACATAGCAGTACCCCGACTATGAATGTTAAGGCCCGTTCACCCCGGTTTTCGAGAAGTAATTTACGGAAGAAGTCGAGATCGTAGTGTTCTTTGCCGGTTCTTTGGGCAGCAACAGGGATGAAGAACCCGACAAGGAATAGAACGAGCAGAAGAAGGATGAAAGCCGTGGTGTATTTGAAGGCGCCTCGAATTCGTGATCCCGCTGTCGAGTCGATATCCCACTCTTCGTACCTGTACAAAACATCTTAGTACGCTTTGGGCATTTTGATTTCCTGGTCGTGAATTCTTACCAAAAGTATGCAAACGGTATAACCAAAAGACACATCAAAGCATCCAGTGAATACAGCAGATAATAAACCACTTTAAGGCTCAAGAGTATACTGTTTACTGTGTCCGGATCCGCCCATTTCTTCTTGGTGCCGGTAGTACTGTCGGTAGTTGACGAAACAAGCGCAATATCAAGCGGTAGAAGACAGACAGTCGCGAGTAATGACGTAAGGGCAAGAACGGTGACTACGGATACGAATAGACTGCGGTCCCTAGGAGCACTGTATATGGCGACGAAAGTAATAGCGACAACGATCAAAATGGCGAGAGCGATGAGGCCAGTGACCCAAATTAGCGATGTTTGTAACAACGCCATGGCGAACGGTTAGAGCTCGGTAGCTCGTATTCTTCGACGGGAAATCTATCGATATATCGTCGCCAGGAGGATATCTCTTGTCGAGGAGGGTTTTGTGGTTGTTTGAAAAGTCGGAGGTGGTTGGGAGATTCAAATCAGGTTCGGTTCATGGCTGGACGGATCTTTAAACGAACAAGACGCGCAGACGTCACAGCCTGCCGAACGATGACGACGGACCCATGCCATTGCATCGTGCAACCCCGCCACGCAAAACCACGCCAAAGATACGAGCTTGTCAGGCCAGCCGTGGTACGAGTCAACCGGTCGTATAAATACCTTATTCAACGTCCATCTTGTTAGGGAAAGGAGACGGTCGAGAAGTCATGGGCACTAGTACGACAGGGAAGTTGCGGGGCGGCGATTGTTCCCACCGAGATGTCGGCTATCTTTTAATAAAAATTTTTTGGGGTAATTGAGTAAGCTTGAAGAGATGTATCACCGTGATATCTAGAAAGAAGAAACAGAAATTTAAAGGGTTAGGAAAGGATGAGAGTGAATGTATGTTTGCTGCTTATTAGCTGGTTGGCGCCGTTGAGCTGCTGGTATTCGAAATTCGCTTGGCGGCTTCTTCAACTTGAACCAGAGCTTGAACTAGAATCAAACCACACCCAACCCGCCCACACGCGCCAAACCCGGATTATTGGTGTCGACGGCATGAATAAGCATACAATACCGCCTATATATTCGATAAACTAGTTAGGATCCCGGATATCGAATAGATTTGGCAAGAGGAGACGAAGATGGGTAGCATGCAGGTCTACACCGAAATCACGGACCCAACCGCGGTCAACAATGCCCTGGCGTTGAACTTCATTTCACCAACAGAACGAAATCTGGTTGTCGCCAAAACATCGCTCCTTCAAATATTTCGACTGGTAGAATATGAAGATGCAGAGGGCGAGTTTGCGCTTGATGAAGGGAAGGATGAGGGTGGCAGCGATCGACGCGTATTCGAGGGTCGCGATCATGAAGATTCATTCACGGTTGAGAGTGGAATGCACCTCCAACGAGAGACAATTGAGAAGACAACAAAGCTAGATCTGGTAGCGCAGTACCATCTATACGGAAGTGTCACTTCTATGGTCAAGATTCGGATTCCGAAAAGCAAAAGTGGTGGAGATTGTCTATTGGTTTCGTTCGACTCTGCGAAGATTTCACTATTGGAATGGGACCCAGCTGCACACTCGATATCAACTATCAGTCTGCATTACTACGAGGGGGATGAATTCAAGTCTCCGCTAACGCCGGAATTTCCAATCAATTACTTGATCTCTGACCCTAAAAGCAGATGTGCCGCGTTTAAGTTCAACCACGACCTGGTCGCTATACTTCCGTTCAGGCAGATTGAAGATGAAGATCTTGAAATCCCGGACAACGACTCTTTCACTTACGATCTGGAAGATGGTGATGACGATGCCGAGAAATCAAAGAAGGACGTCGAAATGAAGGACAGCGCAGGCGATGGAAAGCCCTCTGACATCCCATACCATCCATCGTTCGTCCTATCAGCGTCGCAGCTAGACGAAGCTGTGGAGCGTATCATAGACATCGTGTTCTTGCACGAATACCGAGAGCCGACCTTTGGGATTGTTTACCAGCCGCAACAGGGGTCTGTTGGGATGCTGGAAAGGAGGAAAGATCCGACCCATTTTATTGTCGTCACGCTAGACTTGGATCAACGGGCTTCGACATCTATCATGTCTGCAAAGAATCTACCATTCGATATCTGGAAGGCAATAGCGTTGCCTCCTCCAATCGGTGGAACACTCCTCCTAGGAGAGCATGAGATCGTTCACGTTGACCAAGCCGGAAAGATGTCCGCCGTTGCAGTTAATAGCTATGGTCAACAATACTCTGCTTTCAATATGACTGACCAATCCGACCTTGAATTGAACCTTGAGTCTTGTTTAGCAATTTCTCTTCCGAACGAAAATGGTGACGTTCTCATTGTCACCATAGCAGGTGACTTTGCGATACTGTCGTTCAAGGCTGAAGGTCGAAGCATCAGCAGCTTATTCGTTCGAAGGATACAGAGCAAGGACGGGTATCCGTTCATGTCTGCGCCTTGCGAAACTTTGGTGGATGTTGGTAATCGGCGATTTTTCCTTGGTTCGCTCGACTCTGACGCGGTACTCTGGGGCTACAAGCGGAAAGGCGAGAAAATCTCGTTATCCCAGAAATCCGAGGTCAAGTTAGAGCGGGATGATGCTGAGGATAATGTCGAAGACGACGATGACGAAGATGATCTCTACGGAGAATCTACCGTCACGCCAATCACACCTCGGAAGGCATCGTCGGGTAATGTAGGTCGCGGATCCTCCAGCGAATATGTATTCCGAAGGCATGATAGATTACAAAACGTCGGACCGTGTCGTCAAATGGCTTTTGGGCGGCCAGCCATGTTCCCTGAAAAGCTCAAACTTCACCAAGGTGTCCTCCCGGAACTCGAATTGATGACGACTACAGGGAGAGGCGTTGAAGGCGCCGTCACAGTGTTTAACACATCGATATGCCCTAGGGTTTCTGCTACGTTTGATTTCAAAGACTGCCAGAGACTTTGGGCAGTTCACTCGAAACAGGTTAAGAAGGGGCAATCCATGATCCCATCCTCAGTCAGCAAAGGGTATGAGGAACAAATTGGCGCAACAGAGGATTACAGTACATACCTCTTCGCCTCGAATACCTCCGAGACCCTGGTTTACAAGGTAGGGACGAAATTTGAACCCCTAGAGGGCACCGACATCGAAACAACAGAAGTATGCCCGACATTGGAGTTCGGAACATTCCGGGATGGATTACGAATTGCACAAGTCTGCGAGACCAACGTGAAGGTCTATGATAGTGGTCTGTACCCTAGACTAGCCAATCAATTCCATTTTTCAATACCTTCTCTTCTTTCCACCCATATAAATTCATGTAAAACGTGGTTCTGGGATTCTGATTTGGCTTTTGGTGTGAATAGAACTGCAACTTATCCAGATCATATCGACGAATGACGAGGACCCCGACGGAGGCCCGCATATTGTGTCTGCCAGCTTTGCGGATCCCTACATGCTTTTGATCTGCGGTGATTCGTCCATATTGGCATGCCAGTGTCACGAGCGGACTTTGGAATTGGATAGAATCGAACTGCCTGCCGCTATAAAGGTAATATCATCGATTACTTCGGAGAAATTACTCAATAGCTTACACCTATCAGGGCACAAAATACACGAACGGCTGCCTATATACATCGTCAAGTGGTGTTTTCGGGCCGGGTACACAGTCACAAGTCCTCTCCTTCCTCCTTACTGAGGAAGGAACATTGCAGGTTAGTGGCAAGTCCTTGTATTTTTGATGTCGATTTTAATATCTCCATACTAGGTCTTTACGTTGCCCAATTTTGAGCTGAAAGCTACCTTGGAGCATTTCGACATGAGTCTACAACTTGTTAGTCCTGACGAAACAGCCCTAAGATTTCATACAGCAAGAGATGAGATCGAAGAGATCATCGTAGCGGATCTTGGAGATAATATTAGCAAAGCACCGTATCTTATTGTGAGTCTATTTCTCGTGCTCAAGGGCTTACTCCTCACTACTTTCTAACAGTATCTGTAGGTCAAAACCAAGCGAGATGACATTATAATCTATGAGCCCTTCATAAGCAATGGAATATGCTTCAAAAAGATTTACAATACGATGCTCCCAACTGTTAGCTTGTCGGAGCAAAAGTCGCCGAGTGGCCCATTGGTAAAAATTGATGACTTAGGAGGCTATAGCGTTGCCTTCATGGCGGGTGACACCCCAACATTCATTACTAAGTCTTCGAAGAGTTTACCCAAATTATATAAGTTGCAAGGAGGGATGGTGAGAAGTTTGAGCCCTTTCAACACAAAGGAGACCGAAAGAGGGTTTTTATACATTGATTCCAAGGTGGGTCTTATCTGTCTATAATTTCGATTATTGACAAAGAGATACTTATGATAAAAAAAAGGGCACTGCTCGTGTTTGTCACTTCCCCGAGTTGTCGCTAGAACACACTTGGTTATCCCAACGAATTCCTCTTGAAAGGACTCCGACGTCATTGACCTACTATGACCCTAAGAATGTCTATGTGGTTTCAGTTCTTAGTACTTCGAAACCCGAGGTCGATGATGACGATTTCCAGATGGAGGAGAGTCTTGTTGATGAGACCTTGTTACCGGATATTGAGACTGGGCATTTAATAATGATTTCACCTTCGACTTGGACGACAACCGATAGGTAAGAAATTCTTTTTTTTTTTTTTGGTTTTCTTCTAAGATATTTAATGTCACTGTTCACTTAGATATGAATTCCCACTGCACGAAGTGCCATTTGTTGTGAAAGCTGTGGAACTCGAGGTTTCGGAGGTTACCAAAGAACGAAAAACTCTGGTCGCGGTTGGCACCGGCCTCCTTCGGGGTGAAAATACACCAGCCCGTGGAGCAGTCTACGTATTTGATGTGATCGATGTCGTTCCAGAGATTGGAAAGCCAGAAACAGGGAAGAAGTTCAAGCTCATTTCAAGAGAAGAGGTTAAAGGCGTCGTCAGCACTCTGGCGGGTATGGACGGTTACCTTCTCATCACACATGGTCAGAAGTGTATGATCAGAGGGTTGAAAGAGGATGGATCGTTGTTACCTGTCGCCTTTATGGATATGAATACACATACGACTGTGGCAAAGACCCTAGAGAAGATGGTTTTGTTCGGTGATGTGTTGAAGGGGGTATCGTTTGTTGGATTTTCGGAAGAACCGTATAAGATGATACTGTTCGGAAAGGATCCGAGGCAGCTATCTATCACAGCGGGTGACTTTCTACCAGTGGGAAATGCATGTTACTTTGTTGTAGCGGATGCGCAGTCGAACATCCATGTCCTACAGTATGACCCGGAGAGTAAGCAGCACATTAAACCCCCGTTCACCTGGAACTTGATTTACTAACGATTCCGTCAGACCCCAAATCTATCCACGGAACTAGGCTACTTCCCAAAGGCGAGATCTACTGTGGTCATGAGATCAAGTCGATATGTGTCTTGCCAAAGAAAAGGAGTCTCTTTACGGAACCAGACGAGGACGATATGGATGAAGACGAGGAGGAAGAATTCCTCTGTCTTTTTGGCACTATGACGGGGGTGTTCGGTACCGTTTCGGCAATTACAGAATCAATGTACCGCCGCCTTAATGTCATTCAAGGGCAAATTACGAATACAGGCGAACATATAGCCGGCTTGAACCCTAGAGCGTATCGAGCGGCTAAGTTCAGGAACACTAGTTCGGAGCCTATGAGAGCGATCTTGGACGGGAAACTTTTGGTCAGATGGTTAATGTTAGGAGCTGGCAGAAGGAAGGAACTGGCCGGGAGGGCAGGAACTTCAGAGGAGATGTTGAGGGAGGATTTGTGGTTTTTGCAGGATGCTACGGCTTTCTTCTAAGGCGCGCTATCATAAATTTTGAGAAAACTGTATAATAGAGCAATATAGCAGTATTACCAGCATAGTCTAGTTTCTCACTGCATAAGAAAAGAGCTACACCAGCTTGAACCATTTAATATCGTCGCTGTCGTATCCATATTCTCGATCTAGAAATCCAACAACTGAGTGTGTTGCAAAGCGGCCAGCTTGGAGGGGCTGTCTTGGCGACAAGCTGTTGGACAGAAGCTCAAGCTACGTTGTGCTACCCGCCGCTCCACGCCTCCCCCCTCCTGAATCGGCGTTATCTTCTTAAGAATCACCAAAACCACAATGGCCGACCCCTTCGATTCAGCATTGTAAGACATCTCGACGCCCCTGTTGCTATAGTCTATAGCTACGGCTTCCACTAATATCTTACCCCGCCACGTACTAGGGACCTCCTCCGCCGCCTTAACCCCAAACACATCACCAAGAACCTAAATGCCTTGATCGGCCTGGTCCCGGACCTTACCGAAGACCTTCTATCATCCGTCGACCAGCCGTTGCAGATCTCGAAATGCAAGAAGAGTGGAAGAGAATACCTTCTTTGCGACTACAACCGCGACGGTGACAGCTATCGATCGCCCTGGAGCAATGAGTTCGACCCACCACTAAGCGATGGAACCGTGCCTAGTGAGAAGGTCAGGAAGATGGAAATTGCGGCGAACCAAGCTTTCGATGTCTACAGAGAATTGTAGTGACCCTCTTGAACTTACAAGTTCGACTCGAAGCTAGTTAGGCTAACAATGTGTTAGGTATTACGAGGGAGGTGTTTCTAGCGTCTACTTCTGGAATCTGGAGGACGGTTTCGCTGGTGTAGTGCTCCTAAAGAAGTCTTCCGCTGCCACGTCGAAGAATACAGGGACTTGGGACTCTATACACGTCTTTGAAGCTCTTGACAGGCCCAGGCAAGCACATTATAAGCTTACTAGCACAGTTATTCTCAATATGGAAAACACTTCGGAAGCCATTGGGACGATGGACCTCAGTGGTAATATGACCCGCCAGATCGAGGCAGATCTCCCAGTGGAAGACGATAATTCGCATATTGTGAACATAGGTAGGCTTGTGGAGGATATGGAGCTTAAGATGAGGAATTTGCTGCGTGAGTTCTTTCGGAACCATTTTCACCTTAAAATAGCTATCACTAACAAGGTACTTTTTTTTATTTTATAGAGGAAGTTTACTTTGGAAAAGGTGAATATCCCCGATAGTTCCCGTCGAGTGCTGAACAAAACTAACATGGTTTGATGGTTTGATAGCCAAGGATGTCGTCAACGATCTAAGAAGCGTCAACAACCTTACAGAAGTGAACAGGGAGAGAGCTGCGCATTCGGACGTCATGTCCGCTATGCTCAGACGGTAGAGTATCTTGGGCCGCGACTTTTGCTTGACTGTTAGGCGTACCGAGCAATTGCAATTCATGTTGTTTGCGACTGATATATCGAATGTGTATTCGCATAGCATAACCGCCATTAAACACGCACGATGCTTGCCAATTGGCAGAATATAGTTGCCGGAAACTTGCACACGAATTTCCCAGATTATTTGTCCATAGCTTAGTAGCCTATTATCCATATGCGTCTAAAGCTTGCATGAAGCCTGGAATGGGTGTCGTGCATAGTAAACTAATATGCAGTTTGGCGACGGTGTTCGTGTTGGAACTGATTTAGCCGAACACGCGACCCGTCGCAGTGGATCTTTCTTTTGAGCGAGTTTTTGGCCTCGAAATTTCACAATCCCGGAACCCCCATCTCATCACCTTTTTCTTCCTCCACACCACAGAAATCTCTTCCTTCAAGCCTTCAACCCCGATACCCACCTGCCCGTAGTCGCGATACCCCTAAAAGCCTTCCCCGTCAATACCATTGATCCGACCGTCCCCCCGGGTGCTCGCACGAGACCCTGATTCATCGATCCTACCGACACTTCTGGCGCACCCAACGTCATCTAGCAATAACGAGAAAAGTCTGCCGATATTCGTCCCTTGTCTGTAGCTCACCTTACTTCGGTCGAGAAGCTCCCCACTATCATTTCCGTTCGATCAGCTTTATACCCTACCATCCGTTGTTCCGACAAGGCGAAACAATGCCGGGAATGGATACCAAAGACATCAAGATTCACGGTGCAAGCCTGGATAAGGCTGTCCGTGAGAAACTCCCGGCTACCCACATCACCGACATCTTGGGAAGATTGAAGAGTGATGTTGTCGCGACAGAGCAAATTCTGAGGGTAGGTAAAAATTTCCGACGGTTGGAATCTAGAACCCCAGTTTATGGTGGTATGAGGGGAGCTGCATAAGTGCCTGCGAGAGCGTCCAGAATGTGCATGGAAGTCTCGGATGCCTGCTAGGTGTTGGGGGAGGATGGGAAGCGTTCCGTTGGAAGTGCTTGTGCTGACAAGATGGGATGGTTGGCTTTGTAGGAGACCAAAATCGGAATGATTGTCAACAAGCTTCGTGGGCATGCCGATAAGGCCGTCGCGGAACTTGCAAAGGATATTGTCAACAAATGGAAGAAGGATGTTAGTGCGAAGCCTAAATCCGGCTCATCGAGCGACGCCAAAGGCGGTGTGGCCATGAAGAAGGAAGCTAGCACAAACGGTGGAACATCAGGGAAAGATACACCCAACAAACCTACACCTACGCCCTCGGTAGCCAGGAAAGCTGGAGGTTCATCAGTAGACCCAATGAAGAGAAGTCATAAAACCGATGGCGTTGAGTGCAACATTTTCGGGGGCGATGAGGTCCGTACGAAGTCGCTGGCTATGATCTATGATGGTCTGGTTATCGGAGCACAAGCTAGTACGTTCACCATTGTCCCTTCCCTATATATTTTGCCTACTAAATTAATCCGTCCATTGCAGCTCCCGATGAAGTCTTCAAACTTGCCAAGGATACCGAGCACCATCTCTACCGCAATCACGGAAGCAAGACCGATACAGCATACCGAAACAAGCTCCGATCTCTCTTTTTCAACTTGAAGGACCTTAAAAATCCCAATTTGAGGAATAACGTCATTTCGGGGAGAATCGAACCCATGAGGCTCGCCACGATGACATCAGAGGAGATGGCATCTGCCGAAAGAAAGAGAGAGGACGAAAAAATCGAGCAGGAGAATATGAAAGAAGCCATGGTTGCAAAGGCTCCCACAAGTGTCACAGATCAATTACGCTGTGGTAAATGCGGCAAGCGAAATGTTTCTTACAGTCAGGCCCAAACCCGCTCTGCCGACGAACCGATGACAACGGTAAGCATCCCCCTAACTCTATTAAAAATTGTAGAACGGGTATATGCTAATATTTTATTACCTTAAAGTTCTGTGAATGTTTACAATGCGGCCATCGTTGGAAGGTCAGTCTAAATCCCGTATCCGAATCACAATTGAACAAACTCCTGACACATTACCCTCATAGTTCTCATAAACATTTGCATATTACCGGGTTTGCTTTTACACTTGGGCCCTTGCCATCGGAGCCTACTATATTCTATCGAGTAGCATATCGGTCTTTGCACCCGACACGCTCTTGCTATATGCTTGTTAGATATCGGACCTTGACGATTGAACCCAGTCCGTTTTGGGTAGATCAATCATCTATTTTATCTACCTCGATACTTAATGTTTCTAGCGGTTTCCTATTTTCTTTTCCCTTTTGGTCATGTTCAAAACCCATGGGATTCACCGGCTTCCCATATCTTTTATAGTGGTACTTCAGACTGGAACTCGTTCGGTTCATTTACCCTACCTACCTCTCCTACGTAGCGCCTTTGTAGGTTCGCGGACCTGTTCCATAAAACAACGCCCTTATGCTACATGTTGTCGCTTGGTAAATGTCCTTAAGAATTTGGACAGACATGGCCTAGGCCTCATTGCGATTGCAGTTATCAAGGCCGAGTAAATAAAGAATCACCGACTATTGTGAGCCGGAGAAGAATGAGCACCGGTCGATCGACAACCACCGTCATCTTGATCAGGCAGATTCCCAATCTGGAACGAATCTTCGAAATACCACGAGGCATTTGTGTTGTGATAACCAGGAGGCTCAAAAGTCCCACAGCTCCCGGTCTCGAGGTTATGCAACCTCCAACAGGAAAAACGAAACCTAGTCTTGGAGTCCAGGCTAAACGAAACCATTGGGCCGATATCCCCTTCTCGCACAAGCGCGGAACCTAGGTCTGGGTACGAGATAAGGATATTCCAAGGAAGCCAACATTTTTGCGAAAGCTTAATTAATAATATCTATCGCACGCGATTTTAATATTAATATCAGCGGTTGTGATATAGATGGTTACCAGAGAAGTTCTAGGAAGCCTATGGTAGTAAAATGCATGAGATATAGATATAAACATAGAGTTCACGACGTGCCTCCGTGATTAAATCAACAAAAGAGTGCAAACACAGTTGTACAAGATAACCGCAGAAAACTTTCAAATTGAAATTCAAAGAAATCAGCTGGATCCGATCATCCCGACCGTTTACACTAATTTCAGCGCCCATCGAAGTCTTACTACAAACTTCCTCCGAAGAAAAGACCGAAGATAAGTGAACCTACGATTAGGTACGACATCTTTGGCGCCCTGTTCGCTGCCGAACCCGAAGTTGTAGTCGCCTGCCCACCAGTAGCCGACGCAGTACCCGTGCCCGTCGGAGTTGCTGTAGTTGGAGGGGAAGGGGTAGGTTGGCTGCGCGAAGCAGTCGAATCTCCATTTCCCGAAGTAGAGGTGGGAATGGGTTCGGTCGTTGGGTTTTGCAATTCACCCGGAACCTCGAAAGTCCCACACCTGATACCATCGACGAAGTATTGCGTGTAGTCGTTATTAGTAGTGATAAGAAACGCCTGGCTGGTCTGGCCGTTCGGACAACATGCCGCAGTTATACCGCCTGACTCATCATCGTATTCAAAGAACGCAAAGTTTCCAGATGGACAGGTACTACCGGCAGCATTGAATGCGTCTGACGAACCGAATCGATCGAATGGGGTATCTCGAATGCCGGCGATGCCTTCGCATAGTTTATAGCCTTCGACATCATTTTCTCGAGTGGTGGCCCAGCAGCAATGGTCGGATAGACCAAGCCATGTGCCGCACGTTCCCGTGAGGTTTGCTGGTGCGAAGAAGCACCATCTGTCCGAACCACCGCATTGTTCGTAGCCAAGTGGGCCGATCGCAATGTCTTGGGGGTTTATGTAAAGCCCTGGAGCAACAAATACATTAACGAGAGGGGATGTCATATTTGTGCGCTATATGATGAGCTTGAAGGGATGCCGGTACCGCTGAGGGGAATATTGGTAATTTTTGTATTTTAATATTAGTGGAAGGGTTGGCTGGGAAATAACGACAGGGAATGGGTCCGTTTGCATTCACTTTATACATCTCGTCTCTTATACTACCTAGTACTATGATTGTAGGTGCATTGTCGAAACATCCCGATCGTGATAAACAAAGAAGAATTCGAATGCATTGAATGGGCTCAGCCGCAATGTCTGTTAATGTTGGAGACATGATTTCCACGAGTCACAAAGGGCGAAAGAAAAAAGAACCAACTTTGAAGTCCCCAGCCTAAACTAAAGGAACTTTATATATATAGCTCAAGGCAAGGAACCTTCCGCGTCTGAATCTAACTTGAATTCACCAATCGTACACGAAAGATAAAGAGTCGCGAGATGCGTGGTCACGCGAATTCGCCTGGACCCTACATTCGAAGATTCATTTCTGTTGCTAAGTTTGTATTGTCTAACCGTTGGCGTTTTGGTCACCGGTCTTTCTTAACGATATTCTTGCACTTTTGTCGGAGTACTTTAGTTTGTTGTATTTTTGTGCAACAACTGGCCATGCAGATTATTTGAGATTCTTGCAGCTAAAAAACGCCACGAGAATGTTGGAACAGTCAGAGCCACAATTTGATTCACGGCTTGGGGGTTCCGAGGGGTTCGATGAGTAAGCTTGTCAATGCGGCCTGCAGGTCTTGAATTTCTTGAACGATGCTTGAATTATCGGAGTTTCGTTCTTCAGACTAACTTACCTAATATGCATGCAACGTGATCGTGACATGTTAGAACGATTCGAGCATAGTATTCATAGATATTATCAACAGATGGTCATAATTAAGATCGTTGCTTATCTCAAGATACTAATATGGAGTACATGTACATGTTGTGGGATGTCGGGTGTTATCGATAAAATCCGCTTAATTTGTGGGGGCCTTTGCAAACCAAAACCAGAGAGAACCTCCCACCATCCGATTCGACGACGACACCACGCGAGCCTGAGCAGCTGCCCTGCTCTCCGAGCCAATAATGGACTCGTCACAGGCGCTTCTCTCCCACCTGTTCCGGCAGCTTTTTCACCATCCGGCCTGCCAGCGGAGGCCCGTATCGGCCGTTCGCGGTCGTCAATACCATTCAATCTCACGACGTCCGTCGGCGCGTCCTCTCAGTTCCTACCATCCGCCTCGTCGGCGTTTGCATACAACCCCTACATTGCGCAGCCGTGATGACACAGAGGGTTTGGGATGGCTACCCAGGAACAGACTACCGAGTACCGACCTGTCTGAGGAGTTTAAACGGTATCCATTGGTGACTGCCGCGAAGCTAGCGAGTCGGGATGAGAGGCCGAGGATGTGCAAGATGCTAGTACGGGATTATATCGATGGTGCTTAACCCCCCACCTCTCAATTGGGCCCATGATGCCTATCGCCGAAGGTTAACGTATGATCTAGATGCGCTTTATAACCCCCACTACGGCTACTTCTCCAAAGAAGCCGTAATCTTCAATACCGACAAACCCTTCAAATTCCCCCAAATCCGCGACGAAACCGCTTTCCACAAAGACTTCGCCCGACAATACAAAGAATTCGAAGATAAACTCGATGCCGAATCTCCCAACAACCTTCGGCAGCTGTGGCATACCCCGACGGAGCTCTTCCGTCCTTATTACGGAGAGGCTATCGCTAGATATCTCTACGAAAACTACGTTATAGATTTATACCCGGAGTACGACCTTATAGTTTACGAGATGGGTGCTGGAAACGGGACGTTGATGGTCAATATCCTCGATTGGTTGCGCGATAATGTTCCGGACGTATATATCCGCACGCAATTCAAGATTATCGAGATCAGTAAACGGATGGTACAGCAGCAGCTTAAATCTGTCGAAAGGTCGGGACATTTGGAGCACGTGGAGGTTATTCACAGCAGCATGTTCGACTTCGACACCTACGTAGCGAATCCGTGCTACTTTCTGGCGTTGGAGGTTTTCGATAACTTTGCGCATGATATGGTGCGGTATGATTTGCAAACACAACAACCGCTACAAGGGTACCTGATGATTGATCAAGACGGGGAGTTTCACGAATTCTACACGCCGGACTTGGAACCTCGGACGAGACGGTATCTGGACCTTCGTCGCAAGATTGATAATCCGGAACACGACGAGATGTTCAGCAATGTAATCGCCAAATCCTTCACGGATACGATTCGGAATAGCAGTGCGTGGAACAGGCTGAAGTGGGGGTTGAAGAACCGGATCTGGTTTCGAGAGAACTTGACAGCGCCGGAGTTTATCCCGACGAGAGCGATGGAGTTTTTGGAATTATTGAATTCGAGGTTCCCGCATCATCGATTGTTGATGAGTGATTTCGATTACTTGCCTGATGCGGTGGAAGGGATGAATGCGCCGGTGGTGCAAACGAGGTATAAGCGGGAGACTATTGCGGTCTCACAACTATTCGTAAGCGGTCTTTTTTCTAGAAACCTTATACAGCAATTCAGGGACCCTCGCTAATGACTCCATCGATAGGTACACCAAGGATACTTTGATATCCTATTTCCAACAGACTTTGTGGAAATAGCAAAGATGTACGAGTTGCTATCTGGAAAGTTCGCAAGGGTGGAGACGCATGAGAAGTTCATGAGAAGCTGGGCGGAGCTTAGTGATACCACGACGAAATCGAAAGAAAATCCGTTGCTGACGTGGTATAAGAATGCGTCGGTGATGTATACGCATTAAATAACGCCACATTTTCATCAAAAGGTTTCTTTTTGGTGACTGTATATTAGAGATTGGGGCTATGGAAGTTTGGATCACGAAAACGATTGGTTTGGTGATCCGAAAGAGAGGAGTGTATATATTGGAGGATCCTAAATACTGTAGATAAACTTACAAAAGCAAGAGTTCGAAGCTATTCACGGGTCACTTGAGAGTTCAGGAATCATGGTATCATCGATTTATAACGTCCCCAGTAATGGATAGAGCGCTACCAGAGAGCGGGTAGGCATATGGTCTACGAGATAGGATGTGGTTCCGTAGGCAGTTGGTTTCCAGAAGGGTTTATATACAACCAATTCCTCCTAATGCAACTCCGAGTTATATGCCCTAGTTGGTGACAACTAGGATTTGGACCGAATTAACCGCTTTGTTCGGGCTTACACGGCTTGTATTTCGAACCCTCAAAAACGTCTCGAGGTTGCACCCCTTTTTTAATTTTTTTTTTACGCTTTTTTCTTCTTATATACTATTTTTTTTCTAGTTAATCTCGGCTCAGCGGCCTTTTTTTCTGCTGGAGGTTGTAGCTTGGTCCCGTCGGTAGACTCCTCAACTGTGAAGCCAAACGATTTCATCATCGAGATCTTTATATACTAGCTCCCACAACGCACAAATATTCAACTTCCAACAGAAGGCCTGGCAATCTTTCCTACCGGCTACATCCATCCATTGAACATTTCACTCCCAAATCCACGAAAACGATGTAGCTCGCTTGATCTGTAACTACCCCTCCGAACAAATAAACCATGGCCGACTACCTCCTGGAGCAAAAGACGCTAACCCTCGCCGCCTTCGGCTTCGCAGCCGGCGTGGCGGTAGCCCTCACACTCGATGCATTCCAATTGCTAACAATCACAAGGCCTCATTCGTCTTCCGAACCAAAACACAACGACCCCCGTCGGGCATCTTTCGTTCCTATTTCTTTGCTTACTCCTTCTTCAACCGATGGTGGTTTAGTGTTACCTTCATTTCTTCATCCCGATAAAGAAGATATTAAAAATGGATTGGAAGGGTGTATTGGGAATACGCCATTGATCAGGATTAGAAGTTTATCGGAGTATTTGGGGTGTGATGTACTTGCCAAAGCAGAGGTAGGCTATTACTGTCCGTTTCTTATGCGTTTGCTCAAGGCGTAGAGTGACTAACAGAAAGATTGGGGATTCGTCTTATAGTTCTTAAATCCAGGCGGCTCGCCAAAGGATCGAGTAGCATTAAGTATAATCCTAAAGGTACGAAGAAATCTAAGAAAAGGATAAAACTCCGCACACCCCCATTTGTCAGTTTTTATCGTATCCGTATATTTATTATCCTACACCCTAACCATTATAATTGGGCTCCCCTTCCATGTCTCTTTTAACGATCGATCGTACACACCCAAATAATATTTCGAAGGAGGGAACAGAAAAGAAGTCAAAAGGGAGGAGATATTCCGGAAACGCACATTAGCCACCCACCCCATACGTCGAAAACTCGAATTGACCAAACAAAAACCCATAAATAGGCAGAAGAAGAAGGCCACCTCCGTCCTTTCTCAGGCGATAAAGTCTTCGAAGGAACAGTCGGCAGCACAGGCGTCTCCCTTGCCCATATTTGCCGTGCAAGAGGATACCTAGCCCACATGTATGTATTACGCCACCCTCCACACTCCTAGGAAAAGAATATAAAACCCAGCAAGGCACGCCGTTACGGATATAACGATATAAAAAAACACTAACAGGAAAACAAAATCGCTCAAACAAAAAAAAGATGCATGCCCTCGGACCAATCTCTTGAGAAATCCAACCTCCTTCTAAAACTCGGCGCCGTCGTCGAACGCGTCACCCCGGCATCAATTGTAGACCGGAAACAATTTGTCAATCTTGCAAAATCTCGCGCAATAGAACTGACGGCTGACCCCTCCACGACGGCAAGAGGGTTCTTCGCAGATCAATTTGAGAACGAAGCAAACTGGAAAGCACATTTTGAAACAACGGGACCGGAGATATATCGACAATGTGGAAAGAAACTCGATGCGTTTGTTGCAGGTGCAGGGACAGGTGGGACGATTTCCGGAGTGGTTAAATATTTGAAGCAGTATTTGCCGAACTTGACGGCTGTCTTGGCTGATCCGCAGGGGTCGGGATTGCTGAACAAGGTGAAATATGGAGTAATGTTCAACGAAGTTACTGAGAGGGAAGGAACGAGAAGAAGAGCTCAAGTCGATACGATCGTCGAAGGGGTCGGAATCAACAGGGTGACAGCGAATTTTGAAGCCGGTAGGACGTTGATTGACGACGCTGTTCGAGTTTCTGATGAAGAAGGTACGTTTTCCCGGGTCCTTGAAAGAATGATCCGAGACTAACAGAAAACAGCATGTTTGATGGCCCGGTATCTCGTTGAACAAGATGGCCTCTTTGTTGGCAGCTCGAGTGCTGTCAACTGCGTGGCTGTCGTCAAGCTTGTTAAGGAGCGTGGATGGGAAAACTCGAATAAGAGGATTGTAACCATTCTGTGCGACAGTGGGAGCAGGCATTTATCTAAATTTTGGGCCAAAATTGGCGATATTGGTGGGAGATGGGATACATCTATAGAAGACATACTCGCTGCTGGATTAAAAAAGTAGAAGACGTCGAAATGTCGAGGTATATTTAGATCAGCTCTAATGTATTATAAATGAAGACTAGTGTACGTATACACTATTCTGTATAAGTGGAACCGGGAGTTTATTCGTCAATACACTCTGCAAAAGTGATTAGCAATTGCCTAGCAAAGTCAAATTTAGATTGGTTACTTACTGAAACAAAGAGCCTTTTCACATCGGTAGCCAGTGTCACCGCACTTTGCCAGAGGGTCACCAGTCGAGCTTCCTTGGGATCTGAGCCTCCTCGGGGATGGGACAGGTTGATCCGGTGCGATGAGCGGTACGGGTGCCTTTCTAGGGCGACCTCTAGTTTTCTTTTGCACCGGGGCACTCGATATTTGTAGGTCTTGGCTTTCAATGGGTAGGACATCTTCTTCATTGTCAGACAGCCCATATTTCATTCTTCGTGTTGGGGTTGATGGTTCGGCGTCGATGGGTCCGGTTAGAGGGTCGGATGTCCCTTCAGCAGCGATTTCCCTTTTGGCACTATCCCTCTCTTTTGCGGCCTTCTTTTTGATATACTCCAAAAATTTACCGGATCGTAGCGTGCGAAGCCTCCTTTCGACTTCATCCTCATGCTTGGCACGTTTTGACGTCGGGGTTTTGGGCTCCTTCGTCTTAGGCGTCACTTGGGAGTTAGCTTTGGAACTTTTCTTTTTTCTCACAGGCGTCGAATCCAAAATCATCAAATCGTCGTTAGCTCTTTTCTTTGGTTTCACCCTGTTGACCGCGTGCTCCTCAAGCAGAATCCTCCGCCGTTCAAACTCTTCAAACCCAGGCTCTCCATCGGGATGGGAATCCTGCCATTGAGGGTCGTAAAAAGGGTCGCCCGGTAGTGCTGACCAGAAATTCCTTGGCCCAGCAGACTTTGGCGGCGATGTACCAGAAGGGCCATGGGAGGCAGCAGACCGCAGTTTCGAAGGTACGGTTTGAGGTACTCTCCGTTTGGAAGACAACGAGATTCTTGCCATTTTCGGAGTTTCGAGTTCGGATAGACGTCTTCGACCTTGCCTTCTGCTCGACATGGCCTTCCTCAAGGAGCTGGACGACTTGGTACTATACAGGCGGTTTTTAGGTGTGACCGGTACCAGTGTTTTGGGGACAATAATCGTTGACAAGTCGTCGATATCACCATAGTGGAAGTTCGGGTCAGGTTCTTGGTTGACTATTGTAGGCGGTTGGCCTTCTTCCGACCGCTCGGGCTCCACAGCAGGGTTGAGGTCTGATACAAGTTCTGTGGGCAATTCTTCTTCCGGTTGAACTTGGTCATTGGTAGGTTGTACCGGTGCTGGTTCGGGTTCGGGTTCAGGCTTAGGCTCAGTTTCAGGTTCAAGTGCAGGTTCCAAGTCGGTATCGATGAAGTCCCTCTCAACCAGAGTAGAGATGCCACGGGTGATGACTTCTGTACTCTGTGCAGCATTGGCAAGATTTTTGTCAATGGCTGTCTCGCTGGGTGTTGGTGGTATTGCTTCAGCGCCACAGTCCGGAGCATCTTCGGCACGTTGCACAGCCTCAGCCGGAAGCTCAAGAGCAGCTGGAGGCTCTGAATCTCTTCTTAGCTCCAATCCAGCACCTCCATTTTGTTTTCCTTCCGACACTTGTTCCGGCTCATCCTCCTCCTTGTCAATTGGTTCGGGAACCGGTTCTTTCGAGGCAGCTAGCTTCTCCACGGCCTCGCCCAATTGTTCGGAGAGCGGTTTCCCACAATCTGATATCGGAGTCAATTGCGCGACAATTGCAGGGTCTTCCATATCCACTGGTTCTTCCGTACTTTGCAGCGTCTGAACCAACGCCAATAACCTTTGCCGACCTAGTTTCGTTACATATTCCAGCATGACGTCGTCCGGCGGCAGCTCGTCCGGCGAGGCCGCAGTTCCGACATCCATCCCGGCTTCCTTCATAATAGGGTGTACTGTCGACGCTTCCTCCTTATCGTCATCCTCCTCTGCCTGTTCCGATGATGCGGGTGACGGTATGCTATCTTGCCCGATTTGTTCCTTCTGCACGGATCCTTGGGCCTCCTGCATCTTTTGATCCTTCTCCCGTCTCCTCTTTTCCTTCCCGGTGAACCCTGTTGCCAATTCCAATTCGTCAAACAAATCGTCGATAGCGTCTCGATCCAAGTCTTCGTCGACATCGATCTCCTCGGCCTCGTCGTCTCTAAGCATCGGTCCACCCATTTCATCCCTCGCCAACATTGGTCGTCTCGCCAAAAGCTCCATTTCCAAGCTCGATGTTGGGGATCCAGCATCATCCCCCTCTTCGTCATCATCACCACCACCCCACGTATCCTCCAAATCTTCTTCAAGACCTCTCAGGTGCCCATTGTCAATCACAACCTCCCCTGTTCTCAGATCAATCTCATCCCCTTCACCTTCGAAATCACGCCCATAACGGCGACAGATATCCTCCCAACTGGTCTTCAAGCGTTGAGCGGATTGGCGCAGAGAATTTTCGTGTTCAACTTGGAGATTTCGGAGTTTCGGAGCGGTAGCGGGCAATGTGAGGGTGGGGTTTTTGGGCCCGTGCAAACGTGGTCGTTTCGCGACATGGGCCATTCTACCTCTCTTTTTATTTATTTTCCGATCGAGTTTCCTTGTAAAAGTGGGTTGGTTTTATTAGTTCTCAATTTGGGTACGCACTTGGTTCCCTTCTCTATCTCCTCGTTGGAGGTTGTTCGGACAGGGACGATGATAAGTTTGTTAGGACAAGGAAGAATAGAAAAAAGGAAGTAAATAAAATACCCAAAAGGAAAAAGGAACAGAAGGGAAGGAAAAGGCTGCTAGGAAAGGATCGAAAAAAGGTCGCGACGACAATGCGCTGCACTGCTGACGACGGAATTACGAGATCGATTAGAAATCACGAAGCTTTTAGGAGAAGGGGAAAGGGAGGGGAGAGGAGGGGGGTGATTGGGAAGATAGATGGAAGGGAAGATGGGAAGGAAGAAAGGCAGGGAAGGGAATAGCTCGACGACGACTTGGTAACTGGGGCATCCCATGCTAGGCACAGCAACGGCGGGTTGGGGGCAACCAACAACAGCACAACACATCATCATTGTCACCTTGCAACAGGCATGTCTTTATACTAACGGATGTACCAGTCGACTAGATTGGGGACAGGAATGAAGATATCCGATGGACGCCGAATATCAATCGATGTTTGAATTTAATCGTTCTGTTGCCAAAATAGATTTTCTAATAGCCAGATTCCCTGCCACAACATCTATAAGAAAAACACTGCACTTCCTCCGCCACCAACATGCATGATATTGCCAACACCCAACCGGCCACTATTTCGCATCTCCAGTACCTTCGGCCCTCGACTCGCCGGTATTCATCTTACTCTTACTCACCTTTCTAAAACCGTCCGTAACTGGTTGTGCCGGTTTCCAACCTGAAATAGCTTGAAGACCTCCCTCCGGGATTTTTGAGAAATCCTGTCCAACAACCAGTATTAATGTTAGCGTCTACTATCTCCGACTTTACCTGCCAACGTTTGAATTGAACCAAAGGGACGGGAACTCGAACCACTGCAATACTGGCGGATTTTCTGTGCCCTCCCATGGGTCTCCCCTTTGATGCCATAACCATACCGTCCGAAACGAATTGGTTTACCGTAGGTGGCGCCCGTTTAATAGAAGGATTTTCACATTACCCTTCCCGGCCGCTGCCGTGTAGTCGGGCTATCTCCAAACTTGGGTTTACCCTGAAAGTCATTATCCTTATTGTCGGGATTATTGTTAAAAGGATTATTGCCGGGGCTGGTTCTCTTATCGCCACTGGATAAGAAGGGGTCTCTATTACCCTACCCAAGGCACACTCCGGTTAACTTGGAATCTTCCAAAATCGGATATATGGAATCAATTATAACTCTCGAGATCCATTCAGAGCTGGAATCTTTCGGATTAGGGATCGATATCGATATCTTTGGATTTTCCATTGCAGAACTATGGGAATTCTTAGTTGTTTTATATCCCAGAAGTGGTATAAAGTCAACCGGATACCCCTCGAAGGTATCCCTACGAGCCGTCATTGTACAATCCCTGTGACGGAGTGAGAGCGTATACTGCGCTGTCCTGTATCGCAACACAAGAACTGTTCAACTTGCAACAACATCACCATAAATAACCCTGCAGCCGATCCTGGACCGGGATCCTGCTTGGCTTAGTTACACGGACAAACCACCACCCTGCTGGTTGCCGGCCTGACATCGAATCATCATCACGATATCACTGGCTCTCCGTCTGACGGAGTTTGTTCCTGTTGCTTCGCAATGCCGGTCACTACCCGCCGTAAACACAATCTGCAAATGCAAACCTCACCGGTAACATCCAGCGTCGGCAGCGACCCATCCGTCTCTCGCTTGGAAGGCACCATATCTACTACGCATGCATCTACATCGCCAGATCTGGACTTACACCGTTCCACCACTTCATCATCATCACCATCTTCCAATCAAGAGCGATCACACATACTTCGAAGCACAACAGTGCACAAAATCACACCTACCGAAGCTACCAGAATCCTCAACGAACAAGCATTCGACATCTCATCAAATATTCCTAGCATAGAATCTTCTGGAATATGCAAGGTTCAGATTGCAACCTTGCCAGCGAATGAGCAGAATGAAGATACGTACGCATATGCCTTTTTACCGGACGCGGTTACCAAATATGGTGACGCCGGCGCAGGCACGGGGGTACAAGGGAAGCATTGGTCGTTCTTTGCTGTCTACGATGGGCACTAGTGAGGACGCCCTACATTTACTGTTTTCTCTCTAATTTTATCTATCTCTAACCCATTACGATCTTATCGGACATTTTTTTCTATTCTAACAGCGGACCATCAACTTCTACATACCTGAAATCTACCCTGATCCCTGCAATCTATACTTCCCTCTTGAGCCTCTACAAATCCCATCTCCCAGGGCACCCGCTAAACTCCTTGGTTACCTCTACCATCTCAACCACCTTCACAACCCTCGACTCCACACTAACCTCCACAGCCACTCCATCATCAACCCAAGGTTCCTGCGCCCTCCTAACCTTCCACGACGCTCGCCACAACCGCCTCTTCACGGCCTGCACAGGTGACTCCCGCAGCGTTCTCGGAAAACGTCTGGGACCCCCCTCAAACACCCGGTGGCTTTCCAAACCCCTTTCTACGGACCAAAACTTCACATCAAATCCTTCGGAAGTCACACGCGTGGAGTCAGAGCATCCGGGTGAAAAGGATGTAATAATACAAGGAAGGTTAATTGGTGATTTGGCTGTAAGTAGAGCGTTCGGTAATAGAAGGTTTAAAGTTCCCGATGAACTTGGTGGGAAGAGCACAAGGAATAAAAGACAGCATGGGGTGCTGAGGAGTCCGCCTTATATTACTGCCGAACCGGTGGTGACGGTTCATGAGGGGGTTAAGGATGGGGATTTTGTATTACTTGCCACGGATGGATTGTGGGATTTTTTGAGCAGCGAGGATGCTGTGGCTTTGGTTGGACGGTGGACGGATGAGCATATAACGCCCGCAGGCCGTAATAGTAATAGTAGCAACGGTAGCAGTAAGCGGAAAACGAAATTGACGAGCAGTCAAGAGGAAATGTATGTATTTGAGGATGATGCGAACGTGGGTGTTCATCTGATCAGGAATGCATTGGGCGGGGTTAGGGAAGAAAAGTTGCTATTCACGCTGGGGTTGGAGCCGGGGGTAAATAAAGCCAAGAAGCATAGGGATGATATTACGGTTCTTGCGGTGTTTTTTGGGCCGTGATACGGGTTGGTTGGATTGGGTTACTACGCACATGGACTTTACACGGCTAGAATTTTAACATTAGAAGATAGCGAAAGGGGATTACTCTTCGACAGGGTCGATTAAACCGGCGGGATCGAGACCGAGTTTTGTCATCTCGACGGCAAGCTGGAAGAGATAGTCGTAGCTGTTGTGGTGTCAGCAGGATGTATTTCTCGGTTTGATATCGAACTCACCACTCTGCCTGCGTCTTCGCCTTCCAAACGGTGTCTCCCCAGACGTACCTAAGAAATAAAATGTTAGCTACGACATATCAATAGGAGCCCGGATCCGAACTTACACTCCATGCCTCCGTACCAATACAGCGGATGTGTCCTATTTCGCCATCAGTTCCCTACAATCCCACGAAAAGTAATAAATCGCCTTGCTTACCGGGTAATCTTTAATAGCCTGCGCCAACGAATCCCTCAAATCCTCCTCGTGCGCCGTATTCTCAATGATCGGAATCTCCAACGTATCGTGATACCCATAATACTTCCCGGTACTCGGCCGCGGAATCCCCTTGATCATCTCCGTATTTGCAATCTTAAAGCTCTTTTTCCCTTTATTTATCAATGTTACCAACACGGCCCACTGGGAATGCGTGTGGATGCATGCGCCGGCGCCTTTGTCGTATGCCGCTAGAAATAGGGGTGTGCAGGCCGAGGGTTTTAGATTGACAGGGCGACGGAGGTATTCCAAGGATGGGTAGTCCAGGATGAACATGTTGTGGGGTTCCAGACGTTCTTTTTGGACGCCGGAGGGGGCGATGTAGATGTGTTCGCTAGTCATATATTAGATTTTTTTTTGAAAAACTAATGTTAAAAGTTACGAGGATTTACTCTTTTCGGATGCTTATACCGCCACCGGTGCCGGTGACCCAGCCGAGGGTGTAGAAGTTACGGCATAGTTCGCCTATCAAAAAAAAATTTTGATGTTGGTCAGAATGTGTGTTTTTGGTTGCTGCGATACCTTTATCTGGATTTGGATGGAGGGGTACCGTACAGATGAGGTTGGCGGGGTGGTGGGGGTCTTCGGATGTGACCAAGGCGGTCTGTTCTTCTTCGGAGAGGGACATGATGGTATCGGTCGGGTTAACACTCGTATGGCGACCGCGATTGAAGCTCTTTTGAAGATTTTAAGGAGCGAAAGTGTTCAGAGGTTGAAGTTTTTCGGGATGTCGAAGGAAAATGTCGCAGAGGCTCGTCTGTTTTTCGTCCGCTCAGGGCGCGGCCATTGCGGCCGAATCATGGCAAACACTTTTCGATCCGTTCAACACAACTATTTTAGTTCACACTGGATTCGATTTCAATCCCTCGAGTAAGTACCCAAGTAGGCATATCTGGGTATTCTAGCTAGGTAATTGCTTGTCAATTCCTACATTCGCACGCACCGAAATCGGGGATTCATTCAATATATTGACCTTTCCGATTGACCGGAATATTGAATCATTCGTAACGAAGTCTTACTTTGCGACGAGAAACCTGACCGCCAATGGCGAGAGGCTGGTTTGCAATGGATGCAGAGCCAAGACGGAAACGTTAAACAAGCTTCTAGAAGTACGTTTGATTCGGCCGCACAGAGTTGACAATGCCGGCCGCCGTTGATATCGACATCATAGATGCATCCGCCGGTCTACTGTACTTGACTCAATACCCCTAGCAATCTTTAGTATTGCAAACTCAACATTACTTTGGGCGTATTTTAAAATCTTGGGAAAGATTCAAAATTGACCCATCGATACCCGCGCCCAAGTGCAGCCGAACCCCAGCTCCTCTAAAGTCCACCGGTTTAACTTTTGATTCGCCGATGCCAAAGAGGATACCGGGAAAGGTCAAGAAAGCGTACATCTGTGGATAAAACTGTGGGGATATAAGCTTCACGAAGCTATTGCTTAGCGTTTTCGATTTACCAGGTATTCCGAATTCCGCGGCGCTGGCAGAATAATTCAGCCGGTTCGATTTCTTTCTCCTTTTTGGGCAGCATTTTACCTCCAACGAGAGTAGATTTTTGAGTGTGAAACGGAATTTGAAAATGCAGCAGACGTGATGGTACCGCTGGATTGATTGTGGCCGGACGATGTCGACAATGAATACAAAATAACCTTTGAGGTCAAGTCGAGTAAACTCTGAATTAAATGCGGACTCCGATCGTATACCTAGGCGATCAATACTGTAGCTGATCTCCGGATTGGGGTCGGGTTTATATCATTACTCGTATGCTTCACCTGTCCAAGTGAGAACATACGATGCAATTGACATTCCTCGCTCAGACAGCGCTCGCCACGGAAGGTACGGTCAGCCACAGCACCACCCACGGCTGCAAAACGTGTGCCGTCTACGCGCACAAAAAGCAAAAGGATGGAAAACGTAAAGATGACGTTCCGAGTTTGCTCAAAGCGTTCAAGGACTGTGGGAACGGCGGATATATCGAGTCCCCCGCTGGACAGAATTATCGGATCGCGCAGAGATTGAATCCGTAAGACGTTTTCCTTTTCAATATCCTCTGTAAAAGAGCATTTATTAAAGCTGGGTACTAGTATACTAATGTTGGAGATAGGGTGCTACATAATGTCAAGATTGATTGGCTAGGGACTTGGACGGTAGGTGCGGTGGAACTCACCATTATATCGGTCCGCCGCTAATATATGCATTCAACATGCCAGTTCTCGGACGACCTAACTTATTGGAGAAGTAACTCGTACTGCGTAAAACCACCGTGCCGGATTCACCATCTCAGGCGACGACATCACAATCAACGGATTCGGCACCGGTGGTAATGGCGATGCCTAGTACGAGGCAGAAAAAGGGTGAGCATCCCCCACCTATTCACTCATATGGACTCTGATCAAAGAAAATTTGATATGCATAGAGCAACTCAACCGGGTCGTCTGATGCCCTTCGTCTTCTGGAACGTCTCCCAAGTCACCGCCTCAAATTTCAATCCCCATTATGGGCCATGAACGGCACGGACGTGTATTTTTCAAACATTACCGCTAATGCCACGGCATACAACGCTCCATAGGGGTCGAATTGGGTGCAAAATACAGATGGGTTTGATACCATGGATGCTAAGAATATACATCTCGACAACTTTGCTTATCAGGGTGCAGACAACGGACCGGCGATTACGCAGGGAACGAGTAAGATGCTGATCAGTAATGTGGTTTGGGCGAATTTCACGGGGTATACGAATGGTAGGAGTGTGACTCGTTCGAAGGTTAATAATTTGGTTTTTGAGGGGTTGGATATTATTGATGGGAAGACGGGGAGTGTGGAGCCGGAGAGGGGGGTTGAGGGGACTGGATTCAACAATACATGAGATTCAATTTTTTATGAAGGAAGGTTACCATCTTTCAATACCCTATTCGCAATAGGTTTCGAATCATGATCAGATGAAAGCGTATATATAACAAATTTCCCTTACCGGAATAACTACTTGGTAATTTAGCCTTTACCCAAATCGGAGCATATGTGCACATGCATGTTGGATGACCTTCGTTTCGTCCAAATTACATAGACCTGGTTTCGAACCGCATGCGAAAAGAAAAGGAAATATGGTCTCGTATCCAGCACGTCGTAGAATCCGGTGGCTACGTGAAAGTTTACAAATGCGAAGTGCCGTGGCCGTGCAAACCGAATATCCAGAAATATAGGCCACAGTTTCGAAACCGGAGTCGCAACTATTAATTGTGGCTATTCCTCCAGCTTCGAAACCCGGACCTACCAAGGATAGCACGGTCGAACTGTCGCACGGGGGCATACATGGTTAGTCATGACTATGGCTGGTGCGTGTCGTGTTGTGATCTTGTATGGCGTATAATAAGCTTATTCATCCCACGACAGCCGCTAGTGGATCTTGTACGATTGCTCCCAGCTTTGGTGCTAGAGGAGTGTTCACGGTGCGTAAGGACACCCTGGACACTTCTTTTTTTTGTTTATCCCATATTGATCGTGGTTTTGAATCTCAACGTTCGCATTTGGAACAATTGAATTTATTCCAGGCACCTTCCAACATTGTCGTCGGTTGGAAACCTGTTGGGCCATGTCTAGCCCGCCACGGTCGGTCGTCGCCAGGCGCCTACCTTGTTAGCCAGTTTTGTGCAATTGAGTCGGGCGAAGCATCATACGGATAATTGCAACGTGCCTTACCTTACCGATTTGCGCCGACGCTTAACTCGGATTGTGGGGACCTTGAGTCTCACCCAGACTTACCCAGTCTTGTCCTGGCCTCCGGGGTGTCTTGGTCTTGTCCTGTACCTCCGGTCGTGCCTCTCGGTCTTTTGGCCAACCTGTCAATTTCCCGCAAACAGAAGCTCGACCACACGAGCAGGGAAACTTCAAATAAATTATAAACCGCACTTTCTTCTTCTTTTTCTCTCCCCTCATCTTCTTCTCATCCTCCTCTTACTCTGTCTTTGTCCTTTTGTCGCTATCGGTCGAAGTTGAAGTCGAAGTCCGCATAATATACCTTGGTTTTACTCTTGCTGTCTGGTGTCTGTACGTGTAAATCTGCTTGATCACAACCACCACACATCCCACCCGTCCACCCACATTCACATTGCATCACCTCCGCTGCATCTCCCATCAATTACCTCCACCGGTTGACCCGTACTAACTGAAACCCTCGCAATCCGTTGTCTGCCATCACAGGATCTGGAATCGTTCCAAAATGCGTATCACAAACGCGGCTACCGCTGCTTTGCTGCCCTTGGCGGCTTTCTTGGGCAACGCTGTTGCTGACGAGCTTGAGGATGATGCCGTTGAGTCGTCCTCGACCACATCCACCTCTACCTCGACCACCGCTTCCATAAAAAAGCCGACGTTCACTGTAAGTTTGCTGGCTGTCGCGTCCTGCGATGGTACCTTCCACGTGTCTCTTAATCCGTACTAACATCCTACCCAGCCAACCCCCGCCAAAGGTCCATTCTGGGAACAATTCACCGATGACTGGAAATCGAGATGGACTCCAAGTCACGCCAAGAAGGGTAACACCGGTGAGGAAGAGTGGGCCTATGTTGGTAACTGGGGCCACGAGGAACCGTACGTCCTTCAGGGTATCATCGGAGATAAGGGTCTCGGTACGTACCCCACTAGATATCTACAACCACCGGGTAGCTGACAACGTCGTGTTTTACAGTCGTCAAGGACAAGGCCGCCCATCACGCTATTTCCGCCAAGTTTAAGAAGCCAATCGATCCCAAGGGCCAAGGTATCGTCGTTCAGTATGAGGTCAAGCTGCAGGGTATGGACGAATCTCCTCTCCCTCACCGATAACAGCTACTAACTCGTCATCACAGAGGGACTCGAATGCGGTGGAGCTTACTTGAAGCTCTTGCGCGAGAGGAGCGAGCTCCATAGCGAGGAGTTCTCCAACACCTCTCCCTACGTCATCATGTTCGGACCCGACAAGTGCGGTGGTACCAACAAAGTTCACTTCATCTTCAACCACAAGAACCCAAAGATTGGTGAATACGAAGAGAAGCACCTCCAGGGCGCTCCGATGGCTCGTATCGTCAAGCAGACCACCCTCTACACCCTTATCGTCAAGCCGGACAACTACTTCGAGATCCGTATCGATGGAACTCGTGTCAAGAACGGTACTCTCCATGAGAGCTTCGAGCCACCAGTTCAGCCGGCAAAGGAAATTTCCGATCCGGATGACAAGAAGCCGGCTGACTGGGTTGATGAGGCCATGATCCCTGACGAAGAAGCCACCAAGCCGGAGGACTGGGATGAAGATGCTCCATACGAGATTGTTGACGAGGAAGCTGTCAAGCCTGAGGACTGGCTTGAAAACGAACCTAGGGAAATCCCAGATCCGGAAGCCGTTAAGCCGGAAGGGTGGGTTGATGAGGAAGACGGTGACTGGGTCGCACCGACCATCCCTAACCCCAAGTGCGAGGAAGCCTCCGGTTGCGGTCCATGGACGAAGCCAATGAAGGCCAACCCGGCTTACAAGGGCCCATGGGTTCGTCCTCAGAAGAGCAACCCAGCCTACAAGGGTGTTTGGGAAGCCAGGAAGATTGAGAACCCCGCCTTCTTCGAGGACAAGACCCCATCTAACTTCGAGCCAATCGGCGCCATCGGTTTTGAACTCTGGACTATGAGCAATGGTATCCTCTTTGACAACATCTACATCGGCCACTCCGTCGAGGAAGCCGAGGCTCTCCAGAAGGCTACTTTCGACGTCAAGAAGGCCATTGAAAAGGAAGAGGATGAAGCCAGCCAACCGAAGCCTGATGCGGACGATGGTGCCAAGCCAGCCGCCAAGAGCCCCAAGGACCTCGACTTCAAGGCCGACCCAGTCTTGTACATCAAGGAGAACTTGGACCTTTTCATCACCCTCGTCAAGAAGGACCCCGTTGAGGCTATCCGCTTCATGCCAGAGTTCGCCGGTGGCGTCGGAGCCGTCGTTGCCGTCGTCTTGGCTATTGTTATCGGTGCCATCAGCGCTCTCTTCGCTCCAGCTGCCGCCCCCGCCGCTAAGGCTGGTGCCTCCAAGGCTAAGGATGCCGGCAAGGATGCTAAGCAGAAGGTTGAGGAGGTCAGCGATGAAGCCTCTGCCACCGGTGTTGAGAAGCCAAAGGCTACCAAACGTGCCAGCAAGAAGGAGTAAAGGGGACGATGGTAATCGAGCGTTGTGTGCATTTTTTTTTAATCTTTTTTTTTTTTTTTTTTTTTTTTTAATGCATCATGAGAAAAAAGAGGGTATGAAAGAGCGGAGGAGGCCTTTACTCGTTAGACGAATAATATTATAACCATAACCACTAGTAGTATTATGAATGAGCGACCGACCGGACAGGAGAACGTACCACCCCTTTGTTATTATTATTCTCTTTCTTGTAATGCGAAGGTTTCGCGTTTTTACTCTTCTCTCCCTCTGCCTGTCTTCTCGCTCTCGCTCTCTGTTTAGTCAAAAAAAAGTTTTAGTATTATTATTCTGACTTTTCGGAGTTCAAATCGTGTATCGTTATCTTTGATAGGATAGTTCACTTTTACTCTTTCGTATACTGCTTTTGTTCTTTTTTAGATGTGATGGTGTAGCATGGCGTACAGCTTCTTTAATCCAATGGATGACACGCCGCTACGAAATTATCACCACCTTTGGAGATCCATTGAATCTTCACTGCCACAGATTTGCCATGGATTCAAAGTGATCGTTTGGTTGCGCTGTTCTCGATGTCCTCCTCTCTTTATCGATCGGGGCCCGGATCAGATCTAGATCTCGATATGTTGCATTTTTTGCGTTGCCTCGGCTGCCCCACGTTAAATGTCCGACAGGGTGGCAAGCTTCCCAAACGCAAAACCAGGTTCCGAATCGAAGCTTCGGAAGGAGTCCAGCCAGCCTTACCTTGAAAACGTAAATTAGATTGTACCGACGGCAAATTGACCGAATCGAATTTGTGTATTTGTTACATCTCTATAGGTTCATCTCCTCCGCATACTTTTACTAATAAATTGCGGTATTCGCAGAGCTCACCCCCAATTCGGTGCCACAGCTGTTGGATAAGCGGTTACTTGCGGTCCAACCCATCAGCTTTTAAGGAAGCTAGCTTCCCCACAAATCCCCAAGTTGAATTGACATTCCTTCTCCCTTTGGCTCCCCAGCCTCCTTCGATTCAAGCCTTTGCAAATTGATTTCCCCCTAAACCCTTACCATGGCAGCGAGACGCATCCTCTCTCGCTCGCTCGCAACTTCCCTTCGAACACCAACCGTCCAAGCAGCCCGCGCGCCAATCGCCCTCAGGATGTCCACCCCGCTATCGAAATCCGCAACCCAAACAGCGGTTCGGCGTCTGACCGCCACCGCGCAGCATTTCCAGCCTGCAGCTGCTGCCACGGTTCCAGCGGACTACCCCATGACGCACAACAAGATCGAAAACCCAGCGAACACCAAATGGTTTGTCAACAATGAATTCGTCGAGTCTAAAACCTCGCAATGGATCGATCTTCACGACCCTGCTACCAACAATTTGGTCACTCGGGTTCCACAATCTACTGACGAGGAACTCAAGGCTGCTGTTGACGCCGCCGCTGCTGCTTTCCCGGCTTGGAGGGCTACGAGCTTACTCGCCCGTCAGCAGATTATGTTTAAATTCGTCGCATTGATCCGACAACATTGGGATCGTCTTGCCGCCAGCATTACGCTCGAACAAGGGAAGACGTTCGGTGATGCGAAGGGTGACGTCCTCCGCGGTCTTCAAGTCGCCGAAACCGCTTGCGGTATTACCACCCAACTTACCGGAGAAGTTTTGGAAGTCAGCAAGGATATGGAGACACGCAGTTATCGTGAGCCACTTGGTGTTGTAGCTGCGATTTGTCCGTTTAATTTCCCGGCTATGATTCCGCTGTGGTGTTTACCCGTTGCTACTATCACGGGGAATACCATTGTTTTGAAGCCATCTGAGAGGGATCCGGGTGCTTGTATGATCCTGGCGGAGTTGGCGAAGGAAGCTGGGTTCCCGCCCGGTGTTGTGAATGTTGTTCACGGATCCGCCAAGACGGTGGATTTTATTATCGATGAGCCGAGGATTAAGGCCATCAGCTTTGTGGGGAGTGATAAGGCTGGTCATTATATTTATACCAGGGGGTCTGAGAAAGGGAAGAGAGTTCAGGCGAATTTGGGAGCGAAGAATCATGCTGCTATTTTGCCGGATGCGAATAGGAATCATGCGATCAATGCTATTGTCGGTGCGGCGTTTGGAGCCGCTGGACAGAGGTGTATGGCTTTGTCGACTTTGGTGATGGTCGGGGAGACTAAGGAGTGGTTACCTGAGATTGCGAAGCGAGCTGCCGAGTTGAACGTTAACGGTGGGTTTGAGGAAGGAGCCGATTTGGGACCTGTTATTTCCCCACAGGCTCGGGAGAAGATCGAGAAGTTGATTCAAAGCGGAGTTGACGAGGGGGCTACTTTGCTATTGGACGGGAGGGGTTATAGACCTGCCAAGTACCCCAATGGGAACTTTGTGGGACCAACTATTTTGTCGAATGTTACGACCGAGATGGAGTGTTACAAGGAGGAGATTTTTGGACCGGTGCTCGTTTGTTTGAATGTGGAGACTTTGGAGGATGCGATCGAGTTGATTAATAGGAACAAGTATGGTAATGGAGTTGCGGTTTTCACGCAGAGTGGGGCCACCGCCGGGAGGTTTCAGAAGGATATCGAGGCCGGACAGGTTGGGATTAACGTGCCGATTCCGGTGCCATTGGCGACGAGCTTTTCTTTTACTGGTAAGTCTTCTCTTCTTCTGGTTACTCGGATGTAGGGGATTGGCGGCTAATATGGATGAATTTGGTGAAAATAGGTAATAAGGCTTCGATTGCTGGTAATGCGAACTACTTCTATGGAAGACATGGATTGCAGTTTTATACGCAGTTGAAGACTGTGACTTCGCATTGGAGGGCGGAGGATGCTGTTGCGACGAGGGCGAAGACCGAGATGCCTACTCACGATTAAACCCTCTTCCCTTATTCTGAAGGAATTGGGTGGTGACGGTGAAGGGCGAAGAGAGGAGGGTAATTTGTAATATGACATCTATTTGAGAACAATTGAAGGATATAAAAGCATATCTGTTTTAGTCGAGTGCGAGCGACGGTATCGAGAGGGGATTGTATTATATACGAATTGATGGTATAATGCAGTTATGAGAATTCCATTTAAAACTACCGCGGAAGCATGTGATAAATTCTAATAGAGAGAAGCTGTCCGAACGCCCGAACTCCCGTAGCTATTAATCTGGACCGAATTTTGCTCGAGACGGGGTATACATATACACACACACACACATCGACATATATAGATAACTGAACCCGAGGGACACTAAAAGATAAAAAGTGCTACTACTTGTCCTTCTTCGTCTCTTCTCCGTCGTCTTCTTTCATAGCGACAAGGACGAACAGGGCCAAAACGATGTTTGCTACGACGGCGGCGATGGAGGCGCCGAGGACGGTGCTGCCGGGGAAGATGTAGGTCGTGGCGAGGTAGTAGCAGCCTATGGGACCGAAGAGCATGGCTACGGTGAAGCCGAAGAGTTTTAGAAGGACTTCGCTGTTTATTTCACATCACGTTAGCGGACTATAAGAAATAGAGGGTAGGGTGGAGTGTATGTTATATACCGTGGGATGGAGGGACCGGGGTTGTTCTTCATACGTTCGGCCTGCATGGCCTTTGGGAGGACGGGTGGGGGAGAGGAGACATTGTCGGACTTTTCTTCGGATGAGGACTTGACGTTGCGACGGGTGGCCATGGTTGTGATACTGCCTATAGCCTATGAGGTCTACTATAAATGTTGTGTCGTGGAGTAGAGTTCGTGTAGGTCCCGTGGTTTCGTGTGGCATGGGGTATCACACGCTGCCCGATTAGGACTGATTGCTGTCCCGATGGGCTGGAATTGCGGTTGTCGGCCGACAGGGATTCGCGTGTTGTGTTGCTATGGGTCTGCGTCTTTGGCCTCTCAAATTCAACCTCAACCTGCCTTCACGAAACTTCAGCTCCTCTTCTATCTTCATCATCACCCTCTCCTCTCAGCCGTCAGACACGCTCTTCACGATACTCTCTAAGTGTCTAGCTATCTCTCCATTCCATCCTTCTGGCCTGCTAGATCGTGCAACGGTCATGATAGCTACCATCTGATATTGCTTCATTCCCTGTTCTCTCTCTTCTTCCTCACCTCCCTTCATCATCTCACAGCTGTCCTTCTCCTAACCATCCTCATCACCACTATCTAACTCTCTTGCTTCTCCTCTTTCTTCCATCCTTCTTACTGCCATCGCCATCGCAATGGATTCCTCTGATTACACCAACGGACGGTCCCCTAAGCGACTTAAGCAGTTCGCAGAACCCACCATGCAAAGCCTCCTCAGCGATGAGACACCGGCAGCTGCAAGCAGCAGTCTCCCACCCACATACCGTCTTCCTAGCCAGGACTTTGACGACGACATCATGTCGTCTCCGGCAACAATTCCTACCCAACTGGTTGCAACACAGGTTCTCTCGACACCGCCTCGCAGCGACCTGCCTTCCACCATCCCGACTCAGATCATTGGCGCCCCTCTAAGAAACGGCGGCCCCCTTCCTACTGCTGCCTTACAGTACGAAACAGTACCGACCCAGATCATTGGGACTCCCACCCAGATCATCCCTTCGCCGTCCGTCGTGCAGGTAGCTGCAAGTTCTCCCATGGTAAAGGAATCACCGATCCGGCCTGCCCCTCGAGATCTTTCGATCTCGACCCCGACGCCCCCCACCAAGCCACCGTACGTGGTGAGAGTCAACCTCAACAGCGACATGGAGGTACCCTACGCAGGGTCCTCCTCAGAGGACGAGGAGGCCAAATCGGCCACCAACACATCGGCGACGGCTTTTTACCAGTCGAGGCCAAAGGCGAGCCCGCGTGTGTCTGAGTCGCCGGTCCAGCGTGCCGACCCGGTGGCCAACATGCGGAGCTTTGCCGGTCAGTTCGCTTACTCGGCTGCCACCAAAGCTCCCAATTGGTCCCAGGCGGCCGCGGACCTGGCAAAGATGAAGGCGAGCCACGCAAAGGCTCAATCCCGTCCCGCCGGCCCCCAGCGCGGCCCCTCGGCCCCTCGACCGAGTGCGGTCATCGACTTGTCCGAGGACGGCGGCCTCGTGGAACGACTCAAGCGCGAATTCCCCGAGCAGGGGATTCAGCGGATCGTGAAGACCGTTAAAGACAGCAACCACGACTACAAGAGGGCCAAGGGGGCCCTCCAGAGGCAGCAGTTGGTCGAATGGGGCCAAGAGCCCGCCGCCGTCGTCCCGAAGATTCTTCGGGTATACCCCTGGCTCGGGGTGAATGAGGCTGTCGAGGCCCTCATCAAGACCAGGGGGTCTTACGACCGGGCCCTCCAACACCTTGCGAGCGTGCCGCGCAACCCTCCCAATGTCATCGTCCTGGACGATGACAAGGAGGTTCCGGCCAAGGCGAAGAGGAACACCCAGCGGGTCCCAACGAAGACCATCCGGGAGAAGTTCTCCCACATCGCCACCCAGCCGCTGCCCCCATCGCCATCCAAGCCGGCTGCCCAGTCCCCGCCGACGCCCAGCGAGGGCAGCTCCTTGGCTCCCAAGCCTCGGAGACGCCTTGTCCAGGGCAAGAAGCTCCAGAGGACGCAGTCTCCCGAGGAGCCTGAGACGGTTGACCTTGTGTCATCCGACGAGGATGCTCCGGAGGAGGAGGAAGATGTTTGCGTGTCGGGCCCCACGAAGGCTGAGGTCGACATGCTCGGCTTCATCAATTCCACCGATGTTGCCGGGCTCGTCGACCTCTCCTTCACGGATGAGGAGACGGCCGAGGTGATTCTCTCGCACCGACCATTCTCCTGTGTCGACGATATCCGGGAAGTCGTCAATCCCAACATCATCAAGGGACGGGGCAAAAATGCCAAGCCAAAGAACATTGGCGACAAGGTCGCCGACCAATGTATCGAAACCTGGGAAGGTTTCATGGCGGTCGACGCACTCCTCAAGGAGTGCAAGGCCCTCGGCGATAAGATCACCGACGGCATGAAGGGCTGGGAGGTTGAGAGGGGCGAGAGTTCCGCCGAGGGACTCGACATTGTTGTTCCTGGGGAGAGTGGGAGCCCGAGACCGGGACATTCTGGGTTGTCGCAGGGGATGCAGGGGCTGATGAGCGGTCAGCCAAAACTGATGGCAGAAGATATCCAACTGAAGCCGTACCAGGTTTTGGGGGTCAGATGGTTGGAGCTGCTGCACGAACTGGGACTTGGGTGCATCCTCGCAGATGAAATGGGTTTGGGCAAGACGTGCCAGGTCATCGGCTTTCTTGCTCTGCTTCTCGAAAAGGGCGTTGAGGGCCCTCATATCGTCGTCGTCCCGCCCTCCACACTCGAAAACTGGCTGCGTGAGTTCCAGCGATTCTGTCCGACCTTGAAGGTCGAACCATACTACGGCAGCCTCGAAGAACGACAGCAGATGCGAGATGCTCTCGACGAGAACCCCGATTTCAACGTCATCATCACCACGTACAACATGTTCCAAGGCACGAGTCGAAACAACAAGATCGACCAAGGTTTTCTTCGCAAGTGGTCCTATGATGTAGCTATTTTCGACGAAGGGCATCAGCTGAAGAACAATACCTCGGACCGTGCGGTTAGTTTGTCACGGCTACACGTCCAGAGCCGTATCTTGTTGACTGGAACACCGTTGCAAAACAATCTGCAGGAGCTGATGAACTTGCTGGCTTTTATCCTCCCCGTCCTATTTGAGAACAAGTACGAGCATTTGAATGCTATTTTCAAGTACAAGGCGAAGACTTCGGATAATGTCTCTGCTGCTAGCAAGTTGCTTTCTCTCGAACGAGTCAAGCGAGCTAAAGCGATGATGACGCCTTTTGTCCTCAGACGGAAGAAGATCCAAGTCCTCCACGATCTCCCCAAGAAATTCCAGCATGTCACCGAGGTCGAACTTACCCCTGCCCAAGCAGAAGTTTATCAAAAGACCGTTGACTCCGCCCTAGCTACGGCCACTAACGATGATGGCACCAAACCCATCACGAAAACCGGTTTGTTGATGAGGCTCAGACAAGCAGCCATTCATCCGATGTTGTCGAGGAGATTTTACACCGATGCCACCGTCCGCAAGATGGCGAGAGCGATTAAAAAGGAGCCGCAGTACGATACGGAGGAGCACGATGTTAATGTCATTGAGGAAGAGATGCTGCAGTATAACGATTACGAATTGGACAAACTCTGCAAGGACCACCCAACGACGTTGAAGAGCTTCAAGCTTCAGAACGAGGAATGGATGGATTCGGCGAAGGTTTTGGCGTTAAAAGATATCTTGCTGAAAGCCAGAGAAAACGGCGATCGTGTTCTTGTTTTCTCACAGTTTACGATGGTGCTGGACATCCTCGAGAAGGTATTGGGGACTATCGAGATGCCATTTTTACGTTTGGACGGAAGCACGAATGTCGCCCTTCGACAGGAGTTGATTGATCAGTTTGAAGAAGAGAAGGATATCACGGCATTCTTACTTTCGACTAAAGCTGGCGGTGTGGGTTTGAACTTGGCGGCTGCCAACAAGGTTGTCATTTTCGATGCTTCGTTCAATCCGTTTGACGATTTGCAAGCCGAGGATAGAGCTTGGCGTATTGGACAGACGAGAGATGTCCATGTAATTCGCATTATCGCTCAGGGGACGATCGAGGAGAATATTGACCAATTGGCGAAGACGAAGTTGATGTTGGATGCTAGTGTCAGTGGAGAGCAAGGAGAGGAGATTGCGGACTTTGTGAAGAATGCGCTTGTTAAGCAGATTTTCAATGCTGAGGGTTAGAGGTCTTCGCGTTCGAAGGTTGCTGGGAAGCTGGAATCTGGGAAGGAGAGTACTAAGGAGAAGGATATTGATGGCGGAGAAAGGCAAGTTGGTTCTGTTGATGAAAAGGAGGCGGTTAAGAAAGCAGAGGATGTATCGGATAATGCGAAGCCGGACGATACTTTGGAAACCTTTTTTAAGAAGGCTCTCGAGGAAGCCAGTTCATCGAAAAAGCGCAAGGCGGACGAAGAGTACACCGGCGCCGGCGTACCAGCTAAGAAGCGAAAGGAGGAAGATTCCGCGACTCGGGAAACTGAAGGAGAACAAGTTAGCACCGGACGACGGCTCACGAGATCACAGTCCAAAGCGAGTCCAGAAACTAAGGATACTTCCGTCAAGGGAAGCGAGGAATCTGGGACCCGAGAAGCCGAAGAAGAACGAACTGGAACCAAACGACGCCTTACGAGATCAAGACCCCAAGCAAGTCCTCTGAATAAGGACAGGTCTGGCAAGCGAAAGCTCGATGATACTGATACATCCGCCGCTGCTACGAAGAAACAAAAGAAGGACACCGCCGTTGATGAAGCCAAGGGTGTCAAGGAAGCCGATGCTAAGACCGCCGCATCCCCTCCTGCTGCACCTAAGGACGATGATGACGATGAACCTATAAGGCGACCTGGTAAGAGGAAGCGTCCAAGTGCCGAATTCAGTTCCTCCGTTTCGAACCAACAAACCAAGCCAAAGTCTGTCGCCTCCCCTGGCTCTGAGGATACGAACGACACTTCTCAAGAGCAAGCGGAAACGTATGATCGAACGCACCGAGTCCAGCAGCCCCTCTGTTGCGAAACAAAACGCAGAGGCCTCGACACGTACGATGACACCACCATTCCGCCGTTCCGCAAAAGCTCCCTCGAGTGACCAGGCTGAGGGTGGCCACGAGACGGCAGAGAACGATTCTCGTCCAAAGAAACGACAGCGATCGAGGTTGGTGTCCGAAACGCCCGAGCCAACTCCTCCACCAAAGTCCGCTTCGCAAAAGGGTAAGGCGCCATCTTCTAGTGGAAAGAAGAGATCGTCTTGAGCGCCCTATTCCACACTTTTTTTTTCGTCATAACTTTAACACCCGTGGCATACACATTTGCGTCCTACGTCGTTCGGAGGGGTTTTTCATTCCTCTGCATCGTCTGCTATCGTTTTATTATTCTGCGAAACGAAAATAGACATTACATCCAAGCGGCATACATACGGCGTTACCCCTCCCTTTTCATTACGGGCACCGGGTATATGCAAACCCGGAATGACGTTCATTTGCATTACAAGATGTTTATTCTTTAATATTATTGTTCGTTGTTCATATCTTCACACGCCCCAACTTTATTATTACCATGGTTATTAGAAGGGAGGTATATTACAAAAGCGATGTCTGTTTTAATGCCTAGATTTTTTCGCATTCGCATATCGAAGACTCTATTTTCCGGCGCATGATATTCGGAGTTAGAGGGGTCTTTTTTGTCATGTATCTTAGCTGGCGATAGAAGGAGGGGATGCAGGCGAATGTGATATCAGTTTTATGTGGAACTCGGTAAATTTTTTTATACGTGAAGTAGAATTGTAGATGTGTACGTGTATATGTAGAGTTAGTTGTTCGAGGATGCCTGGCTGGGAGGTGTCATAGGACGTACTGACCTTATCTATTACGTTAAGATTATACATGCGTAACCTGGGATTCTCGTTCTCCGTTTGTAATAAACTTCTCGTCTAGTTAGCTAGCTTCTTAGCGGGATGCATGCACGGCATAGGTAGCTAACGATTAAAAATTCCGTGCAGGTGTCTTGTAAATGTCCCATTCTAGTGGGTTACTACTGACGGTTGATGTTCACACCCTCGTTGCATTGATTCAGAATACATCTCGTTCCTTCCCGAGAAAATTTAATGTTTGCGAAGAGGAATTGGTCTGTCTTGTGATCACAACGGCTTACGCCTCTGTGATTTTTTCAGTTCACGAGCCGGATGGCCACGAGTCTGCTTGCTACATTCTTTGAGTACCAATTAGGACTCGGATTCGGGTTTGGGAGATAAAATTTATATGCGGAAGCTAACATCCCAGACATAGCTGTAAGCACTTTTCAGAATAAAGCAGGCTGAAGCAGGAGTAGGAAAAAGGATTAAACGGTGGTGTTATATAAATATTCTTAAGAGCTCAATATCAACGGATTTTTTTTTTTTTTTTCTGTTCGCCTGAATTATAACCTTCTACATTCGTCTTGAAACCATTTGTAGAATGGAGGATCCTCAGGCCTTTTCCAATTCCTCTTCTTGAGAATGGTCTTGAAAAAAAAAAAAAAAATTTCCCGGCAGGCAGAAAAAAAGCACTGAGGGAAGTAATCGTAAGCGAGTTCAATTGATAAGGCATGAATCTGGCCACCCATCCCCAGTCATGTCCATTCCTCCTCCTGCAAGCGACCGAATCGGTAATCAAAGACCGCATGTTGCCTTGCCTGCTGCTGCTGGGGGGGTAGTTCTAAGATCCGGAGCAGGGGTTTCGGCTCTTTCCTGTGAAATGTGCTGTATGCCGTGTGGGTCCAGGCTCTAAAAGCTGAAGCTTAGCTCGTAGTGACCGACCGATGACCGACCCTTCGTCATCTGCAGGGTGATTGACTTCGGATGGTTGTGGTTTGATGGAATGATTTGATTCGTGGGGATTGGGTGTGAGGGGTTGCAGCGTGCGCTAATTGAGAATATGGATGTGCATTAGTGTACGATCTCTTTTTTTCAAGGCCTTCGCATTGATCTTCATTTGCAGGTTGAGTATACGTATTATCGGCTCCTGAGATGGCGGATTAAAAGTTAAGGGATTGAAATACAGTAGACCCTGCTCAGATTCTTCTAGTTAATTCTTATTCCTTCAATCCATTTTATCCCATCTAGCTACACGGTTCCCGAGACACGAGTTGTCCTTGTCTGACCTTTGTTTTTTAAATTCCCCCGTCGCCGTATTTTTTTTTATAAAAATCGGATCGTACGGCGATAGTTACAGGTTGTGGACGATCACTTTCCTTTCTAACAAAAGCTGCCCAGCTATGCCCAAAGGTTGCCAGCCTTCTCGGGCGGGATTGGCAAGCAATTGCGCAAGGGTGCTATGTTCCCCTTTCGTTATTTTTCTTTTTTTCTTCGACTCGATTTGGTTGCTTGATATTCGGCACTTCTTTGGTGGACGGATGTTGATTTGCTTGAGAGAGCTCGATTCGATTCTCGATCGCTGGGGCTGGCTTAATTTACTTTTTTTCTCCGAGAATCCATTATTTCTTATTACTGGTTTTTGAAGGAATAGATATAGCGAGTTTACGTTTTATATCTCCGTAGCTATTTTCGTTATTTGTACTCCCATTCGCAACCTTTTACGACCCGCTGGCATATACGATATCTTTGCCCTCGCATATTTTCCGAGCGAGCTGGAGATATCAGAATTAACGACCTCGACGAAACGCATTGGCCACGGAATCAATATTCCATTTCGACCTAGCGCGCCTCTCTTTCTTTATCATATTCCCGCTTCCCCCCTTGTTAGCGGGAACAACGCCAAAACCAGAAACTACATACACAAGCCTAAAAGTCACCTTTTTCTCGGGTTTGGCTGGAGCGCCCGCCCCGAGAAGTAACCCATCTCTTTTTTCCCCTGCCGCCTAAATCAAGCTGGCTGGTATATCGGTCTCTAGTTTTTTTCATTATTATCCTCCTCTTATTCCCTCTTCGTCTTCTCTTTTTTCTTCGAAATATTCTTTTTGGGGTTTTAACAAGAAAATCGACAAGATGGGGCAGCAAGATGCGCCGCCGTTGTTTTGGAAGTTTAGGTCGTCCGATGGATTTATCGTCTTTAGCGTTTGTTTTGCAATATTTGTGGACGTTTTGCTTTACGGGTGTATCGGTGAGTAGATGTTAGAATTGTTCCTTTTCTTGAGAGGGCGGATTGGCTGACCTGTGTTGCTTTTACAGTGCCGTATGTTGAAATCCCGAAAGCTGTTATATGAAAAGCTAGTTACTTTTGAACTGGCGTTTAAGCGATCGGAATGGCGATTGACCGGATTTTGTGGTGTAGGGTTTTCCCGTTTACGTTGGAGAAGAGATCCGGTGTTCCTGAGGATCAAGGTATTTACCATGCATATTGGATGTTTGGAAGGGATGGTGCTAATCGGGGCTGTATATAGTCCAGGGATGGCTTGCGGTACTGTTGGCGGTTTACGGATTGGGTTTCTCGTTAGGTTCACGTATGTTCTCGATATACCGGGTCTCTTCGTGGAAGGTTTTATTAGCTAACTAGCTCGGTTCGTAGCCGCCTTTGGATGGCTTGCTGGTACGTAGTGATATCGTGATATCTGAAGAACATTGGAGCTTTGCTGACATTTGGTTGTCCTCCCTAGATCACTATCGGAACCGCTGGTACCCATTGATGGCCGGCCTGGTCTTACTGCTCACCGGCACACTGATGTTGTGGTTTGGAACCATGGTTCAGTTCTTGTGTCTGGCCAGGTTCATTCAGGGTCTTGCGACGGCGTGCATTTGGAGCGTTGGGTTGGCGCTGGTGATCGATACCGTTGGCAGCTCTAACGCAGGGGAGAGTCTCGGACTCCTCGCGTAAGTTACGGATCCGGATGATTTAAATACGTTGATTCCTAGCTAACCATTTGGGTGATCAGAGCCTCCATGAGTGTTGGATTCGTCGGAGCACCGTCGTTATCAGGTTTCATCTACGATAGATTCGGATACGATGCTGTTTTCCTTAGCATGGTTGTTATGGTGGTTTTCGATATAGTTTTACGAATTCTCATCATCGAAAAGAAAGACGCCGTCAAATGGATTCTCCAGGAAACCGACCCGAACGACCCCTCCAGACCGCTACTTCCTCCGAATCCCGCCGATGGTCCAAATTTCGACATTCAAGTACACGCTCACCCGCTCATTACGCTTATGAGTTCTCCACGACTTGTCACCGCCGTTTTCATCTCATTCGTCGAAGCGATCATCATGACCAGCTTTGAAACCGTACTGCCGCTCCACACGAAGGAAGTTTTCGGATACACCTCCACCCTCGCGGGACTCTGCTTCGCCCTCGTCGTATTCGGAGACTTTTTCTCAACTTACGCCGGCCGCCTGAGCGATCGAATCGGTGCCAGACCGTGTGTGGTTACAGGATTGATAGCTAGCGGCATCGTTGTTTTCTTATGCGGATTCGCAACAGGACCATCGGTTGCCTATCAAGCCATGTTGTGGGTTTTGTTGTTGGGAGTCGGGTTGGCACATTGTTTGGTATTCGTGCCGACTTATACGGAGATGAGTTTGGTGGTCGAACAGATTGAGAAGGAGAAGCCCGGGGTTTTTGGACCGTACGGGGCTTTCGCGCAGAGTTACGGGTTGGGGAATTTTGCGTATGCTGCTGGGACTACGGTTGGGCCGCTTTGGTGTAAGTCCACCGACGTCGGGGTCTTTAGATTATATATTTCGAGAGTTTTGGTTCGACGAGGTGCTAACTTTAGGAAAAATGCAGCTGGATTTATGAGACACAAAGTCGGATGGGGTCCTATGATGTTTGCTTTGGGCGTGTTTAGTATTTTGTCCGTGATTCCTTCGGTATGTTATTCTTCTCCTCGCAGTAAAGAATCTTATGAATCAGACTGATTGTATTTTCAACAGTATATGTTCCTTGGTGAACCGAAGGTTAAAGAGCAGGCCGACGAAGAAGGGCAGTCTACGAGCAGGGTTTAGATTATAACTCGGTTCGATACGGTACGGACGATTATTAAAAGTGCATATCTGTTTCTTTCGTGTTATTCATTTTGGCTGGCGATGCCTATGACGGGCCTAACGTGTTTGGGAACTATTATACGATTCTCGAGTGTATTGAATAGCTTTTATGTGTGTAAATTACTCTTATTATCAAGACTAAGAGGGTTCATGACAATATCAAAATCAATATAATATAAACCAGTCCTCGGTGTGTTGCACAAGCTGCAGGTTGTTGCAATTATGACATCAACGCAAAATACCCAACAACTCGGAAACACCTGGTCTGACATTGCGCCCATCCAGAACTTAAGCGCCCTGGCCACCTCGAGCTTTCCACAAGCCCATCCCTTGCCGGGCTCCCTTCGATTTAAACTGCCACCGATCCCTTTTTAAGAAGAATATGTCAAGTCGTACATGATGAGCGCCTTGGGGAGAGACTTCTTCAAGGCCAAGCTTGCCAAACTACCCGCAATGCCCCCCCTCCGTTGGGCGCCCTACCCGAAGATCTCGAAGAGCTGGACATCGAAGACCAAGACGACGTGCCCGACGGTTATGGCGAGAATGATGAATATCACGAAGGGGTTCTTGACGACTCTTCGTCGGCTTCGAGTGCTTCGTCTACTTCTACAATTATAGCCCCGCCTTCTAGACCGGAACTGTGTGTGCCTGCCCTTTTTTCTCTCTTCACCTTTGAAAGTTTCGTTCACGAAATTCCCTGTCACGCGCCATGGTTTATGGTATGGGCTATTTTTTACCGCACAAATACTACCTTTGTATTGTTGTAGAGGTCGATGACTAATTGAAGGATATATATTTAATCCAATCCTTCTAGAACTGCCCGTCGACGAAATAATCTAGAACCGATCCCCTGGAACCATCACTTCTCCGAAAACCTCCACTTGACCCCATCTTCCAACCCAACATCCCACTTTAACGCCTATTACACTCCAACCACCGGTTCGGGTCCATTATTCGTCACCCACCACGGCGCGGGATCCTCGGGCCTCTCCTTCGCAGCCCTAGCCTCCGAAATCCGCAAAATCAACCCGGAAGCCGGTATCTTCTCCTTCGACGCCAGAGGTCACGGGGGAACCAGTACCTCCGACGACCAAGATTTCAGCTTATCCACACTCTCCACCGATCTATACGAAGCTCTTCTGGCAGCTCAAGAACAACTACGTTGGGAATCCTTACCTCCCATAATCCTCGTCGGACATAGTCTTGGTGGCGCGGTTATTACCGATTTAGCCAAACGTGGGTTGTTGGGGGACAAGTTACTCGGATATGCGGTTTTGGATGTGGTAGAAGGGAGTGCGATGGATGCACTGCAGAGTATGCAGAGTTATCTATTGTCACGACCGACGGGGTTTACGAGTTTAAATCAGGGGATCGAATGGCACGTTCGGAGTCGGACGATAAGGAATGGTAGGAGCGCTAGGGTTTCTGTTCCAGCCTTACTATATGATTATAGCAGCTCTGTAGGAAGTGGCGATACCCCTTCTACTGCTACCGGTGCGGTCTCGAATAGTAGACCGTGGCGGTGGAGGACGGATCTTGCGAAGACTCAGCCGTTCTGGCAGGATTGGTTTGTTGGGTTGAGTAGGAAGTTTTTGGAGGCCAAGGGGGGGAAATTGTTAATGTTGGCGGGGACGGATCGGTTGGATAAGGAGTTGATTATCGGGCAGATGCAGGGGAAGTATCAGCTTTTGGTGTTACCGGAGGTCGGACATTTTTTACACGAGGATGCGCCGGAGAAGACGGCTGTCGCGGTGAGTTACTTTCTCCTCTTTCCTCTCTCTTTTTGGCTTGGTACTCTTGGTATTAAGTTGTGTGATTTTTTTACATGATTGCGTGAGGAGGATTGCTAATGTCGTCTTTTTGGGCTCGTAGCTCGTGGAGTTTTATAAGCGGAATGATAGAAGTGCTTTGGTTTTGCCAAAGAAGGTGTGGGAGATGTAGGTAGGTATGTATTTCGACATCCCGTGGGAGGGGGTGTGGGTTTGTAAGTACTTCTACCGGTTGCGAGACCGTATGTACTTATGTATTCTTCCCGCAACACTTGGGAGTTGAAATTCGAGAGAATATCAAAGTGGAGATAGGAATGACATCCTGGGTATAGCAGTCCCCTTTCGGATTTATTAATCTTTCTATGAAAAAGCATTATGGACCTTCCAACCATTCAATGAAAGTAGTGGGGGGACAACGGTTCTTTACGGTATCCCCGGGTATCGCTGATCAAAACTCCCGGTAAAACAAAGAAATAGGTGACAAAAAGAAGGAATGAAAGGAATTCTCATGACAATTTAAAAAATAGAAGCCCAACCCCAGTGGTCTGATCCATCCCTTGAGCTAAAGACAATCGAAGCCTTCACTTGTGGCTGGGGAAGATTTTGTCCTTGATTCTTTCCGTGAGACCTTTATGTTCCTCCTCTCCCTCTGAAGTGACGATATTACCACCACCGCCTCGCTAGAAATTATATACATTAGCAATCCAAGTCCGTTTTTGATTCGGAGTAAAGGCGAGTATCAACATACCCCGGTAGAAATTCCGTGTCCATGGGATGGGCGTGGTTGTTCACGTTGTGCATTTTCAGGAATGATATCGAGGCCTTCGGCAGTGCCCTCGCTGTGTCCGACGTTACCACCGCCTCCGCGGCCGGTGGTGTAAGTTCCCGATGGAGCTGCGGCGCGGACGATACCGCCGTCGGCATATTCTGTGGTGTCTGGGGCGATGTTGCCGGCGCCTGGACAGTAACAACGGTTAGATTTCGACTTCAAAGGAAAGAAAGAAAGAAAGAAATTTATCGGCGAAGCATACCTCCGCGGCCGTGGCTGGATGGTTCAACGGTAGACATTTTTAAAGGTTGAGGGTGTATGAATTTCAGAGTTCAGATGTTCGATAAGATTCTCAGAACGAGGTCGTGTTAAGCTTATATTTGTGTTGAGGTGACGTTGGAAATAAGCTGTGCTGCTGCTGCTGCGACTTTACGTAAACTAATGATGAGAAGGGCAAAAGACCGTGTGCGCGCCAGCTACCATTTTATAGCTTAGCCCTGGGAGGACTCGATGGCCCGTAGCTAACTTCCCTTCTTTTTTTTTTCCCTTTCTCTTTTCCAAATCCTTCCCCTTCACATCGGCTTTCGATGCCCTTCCGCGGGGGTGTAAAATTGGAACTGATAAGAGGGGTAAAACGTCATATCTCCTTCTCGACCTTGGCGATATGCAGCAGTGGCGCTCTTGCGGTAAAAGGGAAGTGGAACGAAAGAAAAAAAAGGTTTTTATCAAGGTCTTGGGGAAAGCGCGATGATATCTTTGTCATTTGCTGGTGTAATAGCTAAGGAATTCCGTTTGTTTTTGCTTCTTGGTTTGTCCGAGGTTCTCTCTCTTTCTGGATGGGTAAGGCTTGTGCGCAGGCGGGGCTTTTTTGGTTAACGGCGACCTGGATAGCATGACGGCATTCGACCCGGGTCCGGTGATTAGCTGGGAACCGTTGAACTCGGACGGGAAAAAACTCAAAGGGTTGAGTTCCCTGAAAAAGACGGATTTTAAACGAATATTATGATGTGAAATTCTAATAATCTCTTTTTAAATTAATGATTCCAGAGGGTGGCTGTTAACCACGGGAGTACTTCGAGTTTTAACTGTGTTTGTGGGTTTTGTGGTTGGGAAGTCATGGGCTAGCGCAAGTCGACCGGGCTGATTCGTAGCGTACAATTAATTTTGGAACTAAGCGGTAAGTGTGAAGCGTGAAATTACAGATGGGTGGAATATATGAAAAAACATTTTCCATAATCTTACACCTCATAGACAAACGGAATTTTATGTTAAGGCCATTCAAACTTCTACTCGGCGGGCGAGATCAGTGACTTACAAGACATCGCATATCTATGAAACTCGATAGGATTTTTGGTTCCCCGGCTGACCTGGCTTGGAGTAGCATGCTTGTTTACGCGCTGATAGTTAGATATATCCGAGTTTTTTTTGAACCACTTTGGGGACTTAATCCCAGTCCGAAGTTGATATCTAGATCGATGCAAGTGTTGTCCCGAAACCATATTTTATCAGGAGGAAACCCGCATTTTATGTAGAAACGTTCCAATGTTAATATTGAGTTCCAGAGCAAACGAGCTTAGTCAGATTCTACTCTGATTAAGCTTGAATAGAGTTTACAGTTGTCTCGTGGTTTATGACGATAAATAAGATCGTGGTGGCCAACGACCAAACCTTTTTGATTGTTACACGGGGCGACCGATATGCAATTACCGACCTAGACAGGCTATAAATTCTACAACGAAGCAATCCAGGCATACAGCGCCTAGCCATGCACGGACCCTTAGATTGAAGATATCTCGGTGGGATTAAAACCGATTCCATACATTTACAAAATTATTTTACACAATCTCCCGTTCTATTAACTCTCAAAGCCTCGGGCCGGGGGAGGAGTAGGGGCGTACTCGAGGTATATTCGTATTTAAAAAACTTGATGAATTACACCACTGCTTCTACAACAACTGCGGAAGGGAACAGCCATAATCAATCAACGGCCTATATAGACAATCTAGACTAGACTTAATCTGCGCTCAGGAGGCTGTTAGTTTACCAATATCTCATTCCGATCAGGATCAAAACTCGCTATGGTTGTCGGATATGATATACTGGAGAGACAAAATATTCTACAAATGACCCCACCCTTTCTTTAAAAACTGTATTTAGACCTTCTCCCTAGAAGCAACAGGTTTACATTGGTCTCGCGTCGGTTTACATACTGTGCTTTAGAAAGGAAAATGGCTCCCAAATAATAGACAAGCAGAACACAGACGTTTCAAACCTAGAAAACGCCTTGGGAATGCGACTAATGCACCAGGGGCTATACCGAAGCAGGGTATCTTGTATCTTATCTAATATTGAAATAAGTTACAGAAAATCATCTCGGAGGAGGAAGGGTTTTCGTGGCGTGTTTGTGTCGATTTTGTGGTATTTTGTTGTGGTGTTTCCCCATAAACACGGCCAATTCCAGGACAAGCTATCAGGTCAAGTTATGATTGTTTTCTAGTTTTTTTTTTCTTTTTTTAGAAAAAAAAAATTTAGATTTTGTTAAATCTCCTATCTGTATTTGCCATTCATCTTCTTCTATCTTACCTTTTCTGTGCCCAGCTAGTCTTCAACTATTGAACATTAAACGCGGCTCCGTGTCGACTATATATAGCTACCAACATTGCTATACTTGGGCTGATATCAATAATACAAGGTTCAGCTGGGCCCACTCTGTTGCACAGACCTTAACGTGAAGCGAGATTCGCACATTTTGGGTCATACCCTTCGAATTCTGGGTCTGTTGTGTCTCAAGTGATCTCGGGAAAAAAAAAAAAATTTTTGCCTTTATGAAGGGGTCGCAAGATAAAGAGTATCGATGGACCACGCCATGGTCAGATCATGTCATGAGAGTATCTCGAGACCCGGTTTACAAAATAATCACAAGTTCTGAAAGGAATCAATTTGATTTGGTAAAGTTCGTAACCATGAATAACATTGCTTGAAACTTTGCTGGCGATGTGAATTCGCTATCATTTCCCAAAAGTCCGAAAGCCCAAAAGTCTTCAACTTTTTGCCCTAATTAATAACCAATGGAGGAGATAGGCCAAAAAACATGCCAGAGATATGTATATGCGAAGTTAACGCCACGGCGCTCCTTAACTGTACGTGATACTGCTGTCCTCATCATAATTACGCCATGCCACTACATGGATATATATCATTTACAAAGCAAGAGCGGCAACAAGGAAAGCGCCCAACATGGGGATGTTGGCCATGACGTAGGAACCAGAGTTAGGAGACTGGGTAGGAGCTGGACCAGTCGTGGTAGCATCGGGACCAGTTGCCCTGGGGCCGGTTGTGGAACCACCCTCAGCTATTATGTGTTAGTCGGCTAATCTGCTTTTTGATATCACTCCCAGATATCTGAGACTGATTGGGGCGGAATATCACTTACCAGTCTCCTCGGCATCACCGGAAGTACCAGCGGGGGCAGTGGTTTGAACGGCGTTACTGCTGAAGCCAACAGCAGTGGGTGGGACATAGCTGGAGTAGGGGACAGAGGCAGTGTAGTAGAGTGAAGAGACACACTTCTGTTGGCAGACGGCCCAGGCACTATAGTCGATATGTTAATCGATATCCCCGATAGAGGCAAACCTATAAATATCAAGATGGATATATAGTAAACTTACGCGTTCTTCTCGTCGTCACCACCGGGAGGGCAAGCGGCGACACAGTCGTGAGTGGCGTTCAAAGCATCTTCATCAGGACTAGAATTTATATTAGACTTGACCACAACACAATTATAGAAACACATTTTCCCCTCCGGAATAGCTTACACTGGGAGACCCTGGCAGCCGGCCTGGCAGTAAACATTGCCGGCACCACAGGCATTGAGGCAGGAAAGCGTGCTGGAGTAGGCGGCATCATAAGTGGCGGCGGGGGCTGCAGATGGGGCATTTGTGATGGTATCCTGTGGGCGGGCGGCGGCCAAAGCGGACAAACCAACGACGGCGGTGAAAGCGGTGGCGATGAACTTCATTTTGAATTTGATTATAGATGTCCAAGTAATTATACTATGAATTGGATTGAGAAATTAAGAATTATCTCGGAGTGGTCCAAAGGAAGTCGGGTGCTTGGTAAACAATTAAAAAAAAAGTTATACGAAGTCGAGCGAGTGTGGTGAAAAAGTCGCACAAAAATTACGAAAATTGTTATCGATAACTTTTGAAAGAGGAAAAACGAGCGTCGATGGATGGATGAGAGGAGAAGAGAGGGAAAAAAAAATATGAAAGGATGCGGGCCTATGCGATGCTTTTAAAGGTTAAAGGGGGCCAGACAATCCGATATGCACGCTTCCATCCAGCAGACAATTCTAGCCTCAAAACCAAGGCCGCTCCCCCGGCACAATATGCATCGATGTTTTATGTTTAGGTAACTTCAGCGTCGTAGTAAGGTTAGAACGGGCTTCATGTGCTTACTAGCGTGGCCAATAACTGCGAGGTAGCATTGGCTTCACACCCGGTTGGATCAAGAAATTACCATGGCGCTCCAGTAAAATTGCGCGCCTGACAACTTGTCGCCTGCCGTTGTTCTACGGCGAGAATCTGCTGTCCAATTTTCCTAGGGTACACCGGAGACATCTGCAGGTATTTGTCTGTCAACAACATCACCATGCCTGTGGTTTTTATACATTGCGGGGTCTGGGTTTCTCGTTTTGGAATCATTATTTGAGGGCAATTGTCGTCATCTCATTTTTATTATTACTCGACCCGGTCATATTTTTTTCTCCTTCTTTTTTTCTCTTCCTCAGATCAGATCCGCAGTGGGAATAAGCGAAATGTGAAGGTCCTCGATGATTTCGGTACCTGCATTTTTAACCGCATCCACACCGCCTTGGCAGGCTGTGGGTCGAAGGTTATTAACCCCTTTCCAACCCACTGGTTCACTTTTGGATCATTCGGACCCACGGTTTTGTCAGTTTTGGGAAGCAGCATCTGCATCACCGGTGCCAGCTGGTGACACTAAAGCCATCAACGTGGCTATTAAGCTCTGGACTGGCGTCTTGGTTCCTCCCTGAAACCTTCGATATTATGCGGTGTCTATGTATGTACAATGTCCAGACGCCTGCATGTATGCATTCAACATTCAAATTCGATTCTTCTAGAGCTCTAATTTGAGCTGCCGGTCCCGCTCCCAAGAGGCATGACCTGTCATTTTTCACTTCCTGCCTTCCACCTACAAACGGAATATATTAGTGCAATATTTTGCAAATCTTGTGGGGTGTATGTAACTTACCATGATAATGTGGTAGCCATGTGCGGACTTAACAGGTCCAGCCCATACAGGTTTATCACAGGTAGAGGGCTCGAGAGCATACGCTGCAGCCTCAAATTCTTGAACGAGTGATCCTCGAACCTTCCACCCTAAACTTCCGCCTTGTCGCGCCTTATCCTCGCTGTACTCACGAGCAACGGCGTCAAATTTGCTGCCTTCATTCAATTTCTCAATAGCTTCGAGCGCTTTGGAATGTTTCTCGCAGAGAATATGCCTGACCTGTTTAGTTAATTGTCAGAGAGGCAATGTGACTATACCATACGGAATATTATATGGCGGGGTGGGGAAATTCGCACGTTGATCGAATTTGCTGGCTTCAACTTCCCCCCGCTCTTGCTGCTCCCCTCCCCAGAATCCGCCTTTCCCTTCCCTTTGCCCTTAGAGTCGCCCCCTTCTTTGCCCTTAGTCTTGCCGGCCATGTCTCTGTATACCTTACCGTATGGTATTTGACTTATTTCTCGTGGTGGTGATATGGTGAGATGGATTGATGTAGCTGTAGCCAGCGGGTCGGGGTGATTTAGCATCACCGATGCATACGTCTTGGCTCAGTCCTTGTGGTGTTTGGCGCGTGTTGTTCAATTACACAACGCGTCTTCCCGTCCAAAAGATGACCTCCAATGATTTCTAGACCACTTCCAGTGCGAAGTTTACGGCCTCGATCACCGATTCCTGTCCTCTTTAGCATCCGCACAACTAGTTCTTGAGATACCTTGCGACACCTTACCTAGCGTATCGTATACCTCCTGCAGCTGTACCCCCATGTGTTTAGACGATGTCTTTCTTGAGCGATGACGATTACGGCGACGATTTAGACGACGAGCTCCTGATAGCTGCAACTAGGCAATTCGAAGAGAAGCGGACTACACAGGGAAGCAAGCAAAGTTCCCCGACGAATCGAAGGGTTGGATCCATACCAGGTCGGGCATCAAAGGCTAGCACGATAGAAGATACATACGGTGACCTCGATAATATATTCTCCTCAGATATCATTGACGAGGAACATGATTTCAGACCGGCCCCGAAGGCGAATGCTACACCTGGTAATCTCAGGCAGAGAACTTTGTTTGGAGATGTGGCAGATGAGGAAGAAGAAAGAGAGACCACTGCCCGAAGCTGGCGGCTGGTAAATCATAACGAAGCGCCGACGCACCACAAAATCGATCGAGAGGCTGCAAAGACATGGATATACCCAACAAATGTGTCACACAGAGACTACCAGTTCAATATCACCAAAAGGGCGCTATTCACAAACGTTTTGGTGGCTTTACCTACAGGTACGCTTATAACCATCACCGCGATTTCGAATTTTACATCTAATTAGGTATCTTTAGGTCTCGGGAAAACATTCATAGCTGCTACTGTCATGTACAATTGGTACAGATGGGCACCTGAGTCTCAGATTATTTTCATGGCCCCAACAAAACCACTCGTTGCTCAACAAGTCGATGCCTGCCATAAGATCGTAGGTATACCGAAAAGCGATACCTGCTTGTTAACCGGCCATGTCTCCCCAGGTCACCGAGCGGACTATTGGAATGAAAAGCGACTGTTTTTCCTGACGCCCCAAACTCTCGAAACGGATCTAACATCTGGCCGATGTGATCCGAAGAAGATAGTACTAATAGTTGTCGACGAAGCTCACCGTGCTACCGGTGAGTACGCCTACTGCAAAGTAATTCGGTACATACGACGCTTCAACAATAGCTTTCGGGTTATGGCCCTGACTGCTACCCCGGGATCGAAGGTCGAATCCGTACAAGAGGTTATCACTTCGCTAGGTATTGCTCGGACAGAAATCCGGACGGAAGAGTCGATCGACATAAGACAGTACATTCACCAACGAGAAATTCAACTTGAGAAATTCCCATTAACAGACGAAATAACAATGATTCGGGATCTGTTTAGCAAATCTCTCAATCCGATGCTTAAGAAGCTAAATGATATGAAAGTCTGCTATATTACAGATCCGGGGAACCTAACAGCATTTGCATTAACGGAAGGCCGAAAGAAATATTTTGCTAGCCCAGCAGGGAGGGCTGCCCCTCCAGCTCTAAGAGGCTCGATTCTCAGCCTCTTCGCCAATCTAAGTTCACTTGCTTATGGTTATGAGCTTCTACTTTACCATGGAATACGCCCATTCTACGACTATCTTAGAGAATTTCAAAACGAAAAAAGCTCAAAATCCTCCGGGGGAGGAAAAGCCGTCTCTGCTCTTTTCCAGGACAAGCAATTCCTTTCCATGATGAACAGATGCAGAGGTCTATTGAATGAGGTAGAGTTTCTCGGCCATCCTAAGCTTGATTACCTCTGTGGCACCATCCTACGCCATTTCACGGAAGCTGCTGAACGCGGTGAGAAGGACACAAGAGTTATGGTCTTCTCAAACTACCGGAAAAGTGGAGAGGAAATCTTGAGGGTGCTAAAGATACACGAACCAATCATCAAGCCGAGAATATTCGTTGGCCAGAGCGCTAAAACTACTGGGGAGGGAATGTCTCAAAAGGTACAACAGGAAACTGTTGAGAAGTTCAAAAATGGGGAGTTTAACGTTTTGGTTGCGACGAGTATTGGTGAAGAAGGGCTGGATATTGGTGAGGTGGATTTCATCGTCTGTTTTGATGCGTCAGCTTCGCCTATTCGTATGCTGCAACGTATGGGTAGAACAGGCCGCAAGAGGGCTGGCGGTGTCGTCGTCTTGGTCACGGAGGGGAAGGAAGAAGCCAAATGGGAACGGGCGCAGGATAACTATCGATGGATGCAGAATGCGATAACCAAGGGAAACACATTTACATACGACAAGGAGATCTCGCCGAGGATTCTGCCAAACGATATTGAGACCGAGTGCGTGAAGATGGCCATTGAAATAACACCCGAAAGCGGAGCAGTATCGCCACCAGGGAAGCGGAGAGGGAAGAAGAAGGCACCGCCAAAGAAATGGTTTATGCCAGAAGGCGTCGAGACCGGGTTCACGACTGCGGCGGCACTCGAAGGACTTACGCCAAAGTCGAAGAAACCAAAACAAACACGGCGTAAGGGAAATTCAGAGGCAACACTTGTACTTAGCGACGACGACGACGATTATCGCATACCTGGAAGACTGGAAGAGGAACCTTTCCCGGAGCCGATACCAGAAGCATCATATCGTCTGACTGAACGCCAAGAACGAGTGCTTCGTATGAACTATCAATCTCTCCATGGCGACGACGACGAATTGATTAATGCCCCGCGGCTCGATGCTTACCCAGAGTCTCAACGGAAATTACAACCAATTGGCCGTGTTGGACACAGTCGCGCCACAAACCTGATGGTGTCGCTTCTACAAAAAATGCGCAGCATGGACCACCGGCAAATCCAAAAGTTCAAGGACCATTACGAGATTGACAATGCAACACCGCCGTCTATTCTCAGAAGTCCAACTCCTAATCCTCCCAAGAGTCCTAGTGTAGAGGCACAAACTGTTCCCTTAGCACTTCCTCAGGCTTCCATGAACAATCTCAAACCATTCAAGCCGCCAAGTAGAGTTTCTGGTGTAAATGTGGCGAAGCCTGCTCTTCAATCCGTCAAACCGAAATCTGGAAATATAGCGAGAACAACGGCCTCTCATACTATGAAGAAGGAATCCATTACTATTGTGTCATCGCCCTCGAGGCACGTATCCTCTCCGCCTCTGTCACCAACCGCGCCGTCGCCAACAACGAAGAAAAGCGATAATTTTGACCCATTTCTTGACTCTGATGAGGATATGCCATCTTTATCCCAACTCATGGAAGAACAACGGATGAAACAGAAAACGAAACAATTGAAGGAGAACTCTGTGCCATCGAAAAAACGCAAGTCAGATGGCCTAGTTGGAAATCAGCCGAAGCGTTTACAGGCCAAAACATACAGATGAGGAATGAGGAGGCGGAGAGAGGACGCGTAAGGTTTTCTGTTTCTTAATTTATTTACCTTTATGAAACGAACTATTCGTTATAAACGGTGTTTCGGGCGTTATATTTGTTCGTATTTGGGTGTATTTTATAGCAACTAGGCGTAACTTCTTGTTAGGAGTTGGTTTTGACACATCAGCGAATTAGCATCTTGGCCTCTATAATAGAAACAATATCAATTATATTGCTACTATTCGAAGCCTTAATCAGACATTTCCCACTGAATTTCCTGCTACATACCGTGGCCAAGGAACTCTGAGGCGACAAAGCCAGTCTCGGCCCTCGAAATGCAGCACCACTAACTAAAAAATGCAACATACAACACAGGCTTCTGGAATAGGTGTTGCCAACCTCGAAACGCCGATTTTACGTCTCGTAGAGTTAGACGGCAAATATTGACCAGGCTAGAATCGTTGCGATGGTTTAGGTGTATATATGAGAGAGGCGCAGTATGCATCTAACTAGAATATTGGTGTATAAATGCGGCATGGTCCATAATTAGGCTATAGATGAAGATAGTTGCTCATGCTTTACGACGGACGAAGCTGGCGCCGAAGCTCTCGTCCAGAGCGCATATATACATCTATATTTCAAACAACCTTGTAGCTCATATCCTAATATATACGAAGTTTCTTTGTCTCCATCATAGCCACCGGGGTGGGGTTTCCGTTTCTTCTTTTTTTATTTTTACCAATTTAGTGCAATATGAGATTTTCTACCTATTACGCAATTGCGGTTTATGCGGTTGTGAAGTTTTCCGCTGCCCGAGTATTCGAGGGGATTGAGGAGCCATCGTACCCGCCAATTGAGCTATTCGGAGGCTCGCCAATAGCTAGATTTCGTAAGTATACTATATTGTTCCGCAAGCTTGCCTCACTAGAAATGAACGCCTAAGTTGAAGACTAGTTTGCAATTAAGACCAGTTTAAACGTGAAAGGATGTGTAAATACGCTTGCATATCTTTTAATACAAACTTACAATCTAAACCACGATTCTTATTTCATTTATAGGCTGGACCGAACGGAGTGATGACAGGAAAGGTTTATGTCTCATCGATTGGTCGCCGCCGGATTCGACGTTAAAGCCCTTCGGCACCCGTGGTTGCACGGAACCAGGTGCTCCCCATGACATGGGAGAGCAGTGGCTTCTATCCACCAAAATCAATGCTGCCAAGACTGGGAGGTCGAAGAATTTTGAGGGCCTTATAAGTAGTATGGGAACAGGGAAGTGCATGGAGTGGAAACCAGCACCAGCAAACGAGACAGCGCATACTTCGGTGTACCCAGCTACCACTTATGGTAACTTGACGTCGGAGATATGTGATCGAAATAACCAGTACCAGTATTTTAAAATGAATGATTGGCGGAACCCAAATTCGACTTTGAAGTAAGTCCGATATATTCTATACAGCGTGCGAGTTTCATACCCGGATACTGATTTATGGCATTACAATATAGCTTCCTCCCTAGAATGTGGAATGAGACTTGTCCAGAAGGCCAGGAGCCAACTATTATCGCTGGGCCAAAGCGCTCGCTAATAGTCTACGGTTGCGGGAAAGGTCTATGGAAGACCGATATTATTGTGGCAGAAATGGGGTGGTGGTACTACGATGCCATCCAAAACGAGATGTGGATGAAAGAATATAATTCTGATCGATATCAGACTATTCTGTGTTGTCAGAGGGAAGGCATTTTAGAAGATAGTTTCTGCAGAGAAGCAATGCGGAAGGAGGGACAAGGGAATAGAACTCCGGCAGTATTTTGGATGGAAATCTGTACAGCACTGTTTCCGAATTATCCCGATTTTCAGAAGAAAAGGATGGCCCCGCAAAATCTTTAGAGTCATATGTCATCGGTATTCTCGCACTTTGTATACGGAGTAATTATTTTTATTTTTTATATATTTTTGTTGCGCACCTAGGAGATGTTTACAGTGTACGATGTTTGTCATAAATTTCTAGTCGCACTAGCCGGTTCGAAATTACCATTTCATTAGCCTACCAGGACATTGTTCCAAATCATAAACTTTAGAATCGTTAACTATATTTAATCTTGTAAACTGAAACCCGCATAAAACCTCTTGACTAGGCATCGTTTTTTCTTCTATTGAAGTTATGCATAGAAGCTCAAAGGAGCCTAGAAAGTTAGATGTAGAACAGGTCCTGCGTTCGAAGTTTGTTGGATGCAGGCCAAAAGTTTTCCTACGCCACCCCACAATGAAACTGACTCCAAACTGTCGGTTGGTTATAGTACCAAACTAACAGATCCTATAACGTGCCCCAGGTTAGCGTGGCTTGTACTTAAGTTCATGGGTATAAAACACTCAGCCTATGCGGCACGGTGAACCCCTTGAAGTTGTGCATTACAGTAAATGCCTAAATGCATAAAGTTCGAATAAGGAGATAACAATTACTATAGATCTGCGTGATTGTAGTTGGCATTAACTAGCGTTGGGTAGGCTATGCTCTTACAAGCCCATCGATTTAATCAACTGTTAGACTCAAATTTCGTCGAAATGAAACAGTTTCCCGGCATGCAGTCGTATATTTTCAAATTCTAAATTTATACCTAACTTTGTATATCTGAAATATTCATCTCCACAATAAACTGCGCAGACCCCAAGCAACTATAGATATTTAACTCATAGGGGTTCGGGCAGAGCCATAGGCTCTAGTAAGCTAGATTTTATGCTCCAGTGAGCATTATAATTGCACATCGAGGAAACATCAAGAGACTCCGTAAGTAAGGACATAATTCGGTTTTCTATCGTACTGGCCGTTCTGACCCTGATCTTCATTGTAGTATATTATAAATCCTAAACTCTCAGACAACATGAAGCTACGGAGCAAATTCGGTTCCATTTTTTCCCTCGTGGCTTTGGCTCTGGCAGTCTACCGTGTTCAGGCGTTAGCCCCAGCTTTTGGTTTAGAACGAAGATTCGATGCTAAACCGGCCCCGAAACCCCCAAAGGGTGAAACGAAAAAACTCATACCTCCGAACTTTTATCGTTACAAACTCACAGATGTAGAAGGGAGTGAAACGATGAACCTGCGATGGGCAGCTGAGTATATATGGTCTGGAGCATTTGGTGAGTATAACTCGGGGTTTACGGGGTTTCTGCCCTCCCCGTAATTAAATATATTATAAAAACTTTCCGTTCCATAATTTGGTATTACAATTTAACGGTTCGAATTTGTATCCTTTAGAGTTCGGCCAGCTCAAGAAAATATCAAAATCAGGAAAGAAGTCTAAGAATATACTTAAATCAGGCGTGCAAAAATGTCTAGCCGTTAGGGATAAGACCACTGAAAACGGAACGGTTGTTGTTGATGCTTGTGCATGCACGACGGGTCCATGTAATAAAGATAATAATATCAATTCCCCGGAGCCCCGTTTCCAATGGAATATCAGAGGAAGGATCCTCTACCCACAAATTTACGAAAACGGGATTCTAGATTTTAGCGCTCAAAAAGGTGAATTTGGAGAAAAGCAACTTCCCTTCTGGTATGGTTGGATTGAGACTGCGTTGAGCGGGAAGTGCTTGACATACGTACCACCAAAAGAATACCCTCCTCCCTTCACTGAGCAAGGGATGTATGGTAAAATCGGCGATGTTGTCGTCAGGGAGTGTTCAAGCGATCCTGCAGAAACTTCCCAGCTTTGGCTGATTTGGATCTTCAAGAAAGATGTTCCAACAAGGTATCTAACATCCCGTCCCCAATCTCAAATATCACGGCTCCGAATCTCTTAATATTCATGTAGTCACTGAGCACTAATTTATAAGTTAATAGAATTATTCCGATGGCAAGCACCCACCGCTGGCAAACATGTGTAGCGAAAGGATCGAACAAGAAAAGACACTTTCGAGGTTTGGTATTTAACACAGACCCTAACAGTGAAGATGCTGTTTACTTTGGGTGTCACGATAATGATCATACGGCCATAAACGCTCATCCATGGCACTTTCGAGTTCCTGAGGGTGATGTTGCTGATATTTCTGACCAGGAGTTGGACAAATTTGCAGCAGAAAATTTGGTTGACTTTGCCTAGCACTAAATACTTCGGCTTGTTCGCAAGCTTGACCTGTTGCTAAGAACTTTATACAGGTTTTGGCATTAAGGTGCCTTGTCTTCAATTGGTTTAATGGTCATTTATGAATTCGTATTGTAAATTACATTTGGACCTCATTCTATAAGCCAGAATGCCTACTAGTTTTGTATTCATAGTTGAGTTTCCATTCTCGACGTTTGTTTAGACCTATTTGAAAAGCTTTATGATTTTAAGTTGGCTATTTGAATTTACTCTAGCTTATTTGCTATCTATGAATTAGCCCAGGGCCCCTAAAATACTAAGAGCTAAACAACAAAAGCTAGTATATCATTGCAGATGCAATAACTAGTACGATCCACAACAGTGAGATGATTAGCAATATGTCCCGCCGCGATAATTTTTTTTTTTTTTTTCTCCAGAAAATACATAACATATACTTTCATGACCGGCGAGCATGGTTTTGATTCTCATTTATGTGCCCTTAGCCGTACAAAATTGAAAGACTGTCGCAATGCATAACTATCGAGGAATTGTCATTAGACATCTAGTTAACAAAATAGGTTCATAACAACAGCCATACACGTATTTTGTTGGCGGGAGCTAGATCTAACTTGATTTCACAATCTATTTGGGGTCCATGTTAGGTAACGTTACCATGGTATAACTACTAATGCGCTTTGGAACGCGAAAGAAAGTAGGTATGGCTTAGCGTTAATATAATGCTACCATCGTTCTTTGAGGCTGTGCGTAAATGTAACATTGGTACGAAACTAGCATAACGTTTGAACTTGCCATGTTAGTTCAAAACCAATGACTTGAACTTAAATATAAAACACTAGAAAATATCAATACATGTTGTGGCATAGAGACAGGAATGTTGCGGTTTCTCGAGGCTATGCATAACCTTTTCGGATCGGTATACCCTAGTTGTAATTGCATGCAAGTTCAAGCAATAGTATTCTGAAGGCTGGCTTCCGTGGTATTGGTTAAATAAGTAGGCCTTTTATTCCGTCTTTTTTGCAGGGACTGGAGAGTATCCTAAGAAGTTATCGACCTAGCCTATCTCTAGGGACCTGTGATCAATAATCATGCACATTTTCGCCGTCAAGGTCATTCTTTCACTAGTTACCCTCTGGGGTATGAGCATAGTCACATGTACAGCCCGAGGACTTGAAGTACTGCCATTGGCAAATCTCACAAAAAGAGCTGGGGAGGCTCGGACGTACGTTCCTCCGAACTTCCTCATGACTGATGTGAAGAAGGTGGGATTTTTAGGAAGAGATGTCGACGAACCGTTGGAGTATCTGTGGTCGGGAGCTATAGGTAAGAGAAAATTGTGGTGATACCGGACAGACCACCCCCATCCCCCGTCTAAAATCCCTGTATATAGATACACCACAGGTTAGAGCATTTAATTGATAATTTAATGTCTTTTGGCTTCTCCTAGTGTTTGAATCCGATGGTAGCAAATACCAGCGCTGCCTCCGTTACATTCCCAGCGATAAATTTCCTCAGCATGCGCCCTGCAAATGTACTCGGATTGATAAGAGTAAGGATTGTGACGATAAGAGCATTAACCATCCCACTCCAAGTTACCGCTGGATTTTTGATGGATCAATTCGAATGTTCAAACGTGAAACGAGAAAAATATCTTTTTGGGTCGGACATATTCGACATCACGCTTCGGGAAAGTGTCTAGGCTACAGCCCGGAATCGAGTTTCCCGACTTACCGCGGGGAGGAGAGTCACACCCCAGGGAAGATTGGTGATCTGGACATGGTGGATTGCGACGAAGAAAACCCATCCCCGGAAGGCGAGAGGTATACAGGGGTGCGTATTTGGGTTGTATGGCTCACTGAGAAGGATACAAAAACAAGGTACATACACGAAGCCAATGGAGACGTTAAATTACGAATCGAACTCGGATACTGACAATACTTTTAAGCATAATACCCTGGGGTGCGACTCACATGTGGCCGGCTTGTTCGGGCACTAGAGTTAAGGCCCAAAAAACCATATTGGATAGATTAAAAGGAAAAAGCATTTTGGATAGATTAAAAGGGAAGAAAGTGCAATGGAAACGAGTATATCGAGGAATCGCAGCCAGTCCTACATCAAAAGGGGTCTACTTTGGATGTGCTCGTGAAGAACACACCTGGCTGACGCCCCATCCCTGGTTCTATCGGGTCCCTAAAGATCGTGGATTTTTCCCAGATAAAAAAAACTTTGATGATATGGGCAGTGCGATAGATGGGGAAAAGAACTCGATAGAAAGACTAATTGATTTCGATTTGCCGAATACTACTCCCGGCAATGAAGTCCCGGCAGATCTCGAGGTTGAAGGAGTCCCACAGGAAGAGGTCGCAAAGGCGTTGAGGGGTATATACTATGAAACCGAGGAGGTTATACAGTTCGAGGGGGGCGATGCACCAGCCTTTGATGATCAGATAAGCGACATAGAGCGGGAAAACCTGGTACGACAAAAAGGGAACTTAGAACGGGAAGAGGCGATGAGAAAGACTGAAGAGGATGAAAACGATGACGATGACGAATTCGAGGATGCACGTGATTCGTGGAATGGAAACCCTTTCTCGGATGACGAGGATTTTAAATACCGTCCCCCATATAATGAGGACGATGAAAACCCCCCTTCGAACAACAAGACCACTAAAGACCCTCCTTCAGATGACAAGACTGTTAAGGACCCTCCTTCGAATGACAAGACCGTTAAAGACCCCTCCTCGAATGATGAGGACGATAAAGACCCTCCCTCCGATGACGACCCTGAAAACCCTTTCTCGGATAAGCACCGCGTTAAGGAGGGCCCTCCCAAAGATTAAAACAGATAAAAGACCCCTATTTTCGATGAGCATAAGATAATAAAATTCAACCTAAGACTGACGGTACGCATACGAGAAATAAAGTACTACATAGACTAGCTAGACTGAATATACATTATGACCTAAATAAATAACTAAAGAATGGCATGACAGGGTCACTCCTATCCCCGGCCTCTCTCTCTGTCTACTAGCCTTTATCCCCCAAATATAGTCGATCAGACTAATTAATAAAACTTGAATTTCGAATATTTCTCTTAGTCACTTCTTTGTTGGAATTTCTCTGTTCCCGAACCAAAGATTGTAAATCTAGTGACGAGACTGAGTTGTAAACAGGTTGAGCTCGCTAAATTTCTAGAAACTATTCAATTGATATCAGGGTCGGTCATGCTACCTGGTCTTTAGTTTCGGGGATCCTTCTTTGTGTTCCCCGAGACTACCTGGCCTAGTCCTGCGTCGCCAGAACTAGGCTAGTGTTGTAAGCTGAGGCAGAAATTGTGTTGCGAGTGAACTCGTCCCTATGTTACACAGACCTTTGTGTCACAGAGCTCACCTATATAAAAATAGCGCGGATACGTATCGGTACGTGCTTCCAAATAGAAAACGAGAGGGGGTAAATAAACTAGCTTAAGTCTTTACGTATTAAGTAGATTTTTAACACAGGAAACCAAGAAACTAACTAGCATAATGCAAAGCGAAGGGGAGTTTTCGAGACTTGATGTGCCCGGTATTTGGGCATTTGGATCCTTGACGTCATCACCCATGACTCAGGGTCCAAGCGGCTAAAATTGCTCGAGGTTCATTGGAAGGGTAATACGAAACTTGACCAAGCTTCCTGCCAACCAGGACGTACCGTACACCGCTGGTATCTCGGTCGCTTTTGTGTTTTGCACTATTGAAAGGGTCTGTTGCATGTTGGTCGACCGTAGCTATAATTAAGTCCTGACCTTTGATCCCTCGCACAGGATGTCTGTACATAAGTAACTACGCAAGTACCTATTTATGCTTATCACTGCCATCTATTCTCTTTTGCCCCCTCAGTCTATTTCCTAGGATCTCAAATATCTCCAAGAACATCATTCAAAGAATCGTTGTAATAGCATCAGAATCGTGAGGTATGTGGCTTTCTTTCCACCACACAACGCATCATCTGAAACCCCGCCAGTCGTCATCCAGACAATAGGCGGTGCCTTGGTTCTTTTTCGAAATTCTCACGAGACTTCCTTTTTAACTTCAATAATTCGTCCTTCTAAGTATACCTACTACTTCGCCTAGATTCTAGAAATTTTTAGGTTTTTTTTTCTTGAATTTTTTTTACGGCGGCACGGTTGTCGGCCAACAAGTACTTCTTACGTTCAAGGCCCGAAAGTTAAACCCAAGATTTCGGATACTCTCAGCCCTCGTCCCGACTCAGCCCCGCGCCGTGATATCATACCACTCCATAAGCCCAACGTCAACGGAAACCCCGAAATCCGCATCCAACTTCAAAGCAAAAACCCATCGGGGAGCGAACCGAAAAGAAAAATTTAGAACTAGAAAGAAATTTTTTTTTTTCGCAAGAATCAAATGTCAACTATAGCCGATAACGTCGTCAAGCGGACCGAAGAGTTCGTCGTGTTCACCGACGACTCCTCTACCACTCCCCGCGAAGATAAAACCGACGCTGCCCCGCCAACGACGACCCAGACTTCAACTAGCACTTCAGATTCACCATCACTCGATAACTCAGCTCCACCACAATCTATTGCTAGAATAGATAGCTTGCCAAAGACTTTACCACTACCTGCCTCATCTATACTTTCACCAGTTTCGGCTGCTGCTCATAAGCAAGATCTCCCCCCTCCACTATCTGAACAACAAACCCCACCAGGCGCACAAGACGTTGTTTCACCTCCAGAAAAGAGTTCAACAGATATGCTCGTTTACACCGACCATACAGGGACGTCAACCCCATTGGCGGAACTTGCCGGTACAGCATTTGACCACCAGGTCGCTTTGAGGCGAAGAGGCGACAGCATCCTAGGCGAGGAAATCTCTGAGGGCGTATCAAAGTTGAATGTTGAGGGGGAAAATACTACTCCACCTGTAAAGGAAACCAACCTGCCGCCGCGAGAAGTGTTTACTGCGGAAGAATTGGCGGCTAGGAAGAACGATCCTGCTGTGGTATCTGCTGTAAGTCGGGTTTATCTAAAGTTGAGATTTATATATTTAAAAATGCATTGTAACTGATGAGTTGTCATTCTATCGAATCGCAGCTGCCACAAACACCATCCGCAGAAGACTTCGAAGTCGCAAAGATCCAAACCGGTGCGAACTTTACGCCGGAATTCACCGAGACGAAGGTCGCTTCGTAAACCAGCCCGTACGAAAGAATGTGTTTTTGCTTGGTAGATGAGGAGAGACTGTGTGTGTAAGACGTTAGATCGGTCCAATTTTCCTAATATTTTTATTTCCAAAAAAAATCGTACAGCGAAGGAGTTTAGTGTTCTGCTTTTTATACTCGAATTGACATGTTTTAGCAAGTTTTGCATTACTACTACTATGCTCAGTTTATATTTCATGTCGAATTTCGGCATCTGCGACTGTGCTTTCTCTTGTATGGCTGTACGCTAGTAGTACACTACTTATACCGAGATTTTGTAATAGATTGTTATCGCAGGGGCCCTTTGTGCGGCCGAGTCTCCAAAGATCGCCATATTATAATACCATGGAGTCCAATCCATGTAAAATAACACAAAATATATCGTTACACTATAGGGTTGTAAGCCTGACAAGACCGGGCCTGGCTTAGATATCACTGACAATCCGCGAGCCGCTAATTCTAGACTACGAACCCGTATCTCCGAGGACGTTGGCAACTCTTAGGGACATGTCCAATGTGGCCAGATGTTCGTCAGCGCCATCCACGAGTCTCTTATCTATCTCTGAAAAGATCGCGACGATCTGGTTTTTCTGGTCGCCAGTGAGCATGTCGCTGAAAACGAGCCGGTTGAATAACTGAACAAAATAATTAGCACTAATTTCGGGATAATATCAAGTAAGAGATGGACTAACCTGCAAAAGAATTTGTGTAGCACTCCATCCGTCTGCGACAATATCTTGAACTACTGTCGCAACGGGTGTATAGACGGCTTGCCCATGTGGTCTTGGCTCCATACTCTGCATCAAATCGTCGATTGTCTTCTCCGGTATGACACCAGCGATTTCTTCTATCGATCTGACCGTAATCTCACCACCTTTAGCCCCATTATCAATTTCCATGTCATCTCCAGTCCTTTCTTTAACTGCGCCGTGTAGCCTTGCTGCTGATTGTAAGAAGGTAATCGCTTTTCTCAAGTCACCATCCGCCACCTTGATCAAAGTATCAACCACGCCTTCCTGGTACCTAACCCCCTCAGCCTCGGCAATACTACTCAATCTCAACCTCGCATTCCCCTCATCCAACGGTTTGAACCTAAACTTCGAACATCTACTCGCCAACGGGTCGATAATTCTCGTTACGTAGTTGCAAATTAAGCAGAATCTGGTGATTTTCGAATACGTCTCCATCGTTCTTCTGAGTGCTGACTGTGCATCTTGTGTCATAGAATCTGCTTCGTCGAGAATGATGATTTTGTAAGGTGGACAAGGGTATTTCGAAGCATTGGCGGAAGTTGCAGTGGAAATGGCGATTTTGGCAAAGTTTTTGACTTTTTCACGGACGATGGAGATGCCGCGCTCGTCGGAGGCGTTTAGTTCCAGGACACGGGTTTTCATGAGCTCGGGACTATGGCGCCATGTCAATTATTTGTTCGGATGTATGCACTATGTAGATATATAGTTCGTTTTGACGTTGGATAGTGAATGCGACAAACCCGTATAATTCTTTTGCTAGGGCGAGAATCGTAGATGTTTTACCGGTTCCAGGTGGGCCGTAGAAGAGCATATGAGGCAACTATATGCCGTCAGCTGCCGATGCATATTTTCGTATAGGTTAACGAGGTTTTGCAGGCTAATGTAGAGCTCACATTCGAGGATTGTAATGTTCTTCGAAGAACTGATATTGTGTGGTCTTGGGCCGTAACATCGCTCAGAGTTTTCGGACGACTGTTAAAATATCAATAACAATTAGCCTCCATCATCTCTTTCATATCATGATATAAGTACCAGTAGCTGTTATTAAAGACCGGGAAATACCAACTATTTCTCAACCCAGGGAACCGGTCTATCCGCAGCTTGCGACAGGCCTGCCTTCTGCTTAGAGGACGAGCTGGCAGCTGCAGCTTCCTTTCGCTTCTTAAGGTCGAAGAAGTTGCTGGCCATTGTTGGATATTTGATATTCGAGAGAGCTTGGTTGTTGGAGAAGAGAAGCTGGCTCGTTAACGCGTAGAGCAAAAGGAAGACGCGAATGGGTGAGCAGGTGAGAGACAAACCACAACCTCAATCAACCGAAACCTCCCACGACAACATATTGCTTCCTCAAATATTACTTAACATCATCCACGATGACTACGTATACAGACGGTCTATAGCAGTCACGATATCATTCAAATTACAGCTACATACACACAATATCGCATTCTCTTTTGAAGCAAAAGTCCAGACATCCCAACCGGCGTGGTGTTTGTCCTTGATATCTGATCAGGAGACGTTTGCCTACCTTTGGCTGAATCGAAAGGTCGCAATCCAGGCAACCTCCCTGGCCTTCGAATTCGCCTTCACCCGGAATCGCTGCAACCTCAAATGTCCCTCCACCAGCCTCTTCATGATCAATGAACAATGCCAGCCCCTCTGCAGGGCTTGGAGACCCGTCCTCCTCCTCCTTTCCCTCTCTTCTCCGACCACCTCCGACCGCCGGCCGACCAACCATGCCCTCTGGTTCTTCGGATGATGACGCCAATGCTGCTGGTGCCTCATCGGCGCTGCATTCGAACGTTCGCGCCAGAGACCAGCTTACCACGAAGAAGTCTGAATGGTTGGATCACATGCTCCGGAATCTCGATATAGTGACTTATTGCCACTTTTCGTATCTTTACTTCCTCGAGTATGATAGAATCCTGTCCATGCGTATCGCATGCATACATACATGTCTGCTTATGTGTATGAAATACGTGCTGGTAACTCGACAAATAAGCTAAACGTATCTCCAAAACATCTAGTATAAGCTTCATCCGATTCCTTATTCGAGCTATCGTCCAAATTGTATGTAAATATTTTACATACCTTCAGTCGTCTTAATATATATAACGAATTTAGATGGGCTAATCTAAAGATTATCATGTCACCCAGAACCTCTTCGCTCAACGGCCACCTAACTTCCCCACACCCCAAAGAACTCAAAAGCGGTCCGCGGTAGTTTCCATATTCGGCTCGACGCTGATATGCTTCCTCTTTCACCTCTTCTCAGAACCTGCCTCGGGCTCTGAGGCAACCGGCGGATACCTACACGGCGGTATGATCATTGACTTTGTAGGACAAGGTTCGTGCTACTCTCTCCCCTAATCAGTCGTAGCTCATGACGAAAGGTACTAATACATTTATCCGTCCATGATATTATAGAAGGACCGATATCCCGCTTCCGCTTAATCTTTCTCGACTTCATAATCCTCCTCCTCCAACTCACCATGCTCACCGTCAAGGTGTCCAAACAAGATCTCCTCGATAGCTCGGGTCCCAACCGAGTAACACCCGCGCAAGACCTCGACGACGAAGAAAGGGGCATCATCGCCGGTGCTGAAGACGATAATAGTGACTTTGCCGTCTCCCCTATAGAGGGACAAAACAATAGTATTAATGGCGACGGACTCCGGCGGCGGCGACCGGCTGCAGAGTCAAACATTTACTCCGGAGAGGTCAACATCGCCGACCTAAGAATCGTGGAAACCGTTCGGTCGCAGTGGAATTCCCAAAACAATGCCCCAATCGCACAGTCAGCGTCCGCGACGATGGCGGCGAATTTAGCGAACGCGCGGTTACGAATGCTGTTTCGACGATAGAAGTTGTTTTCTTTCATTATTTTTTTAATTTTATTTCATCGGATATGCATGTTTGAAGTATTATTCATGAATGGGTATTGATTCTTTTGCTCCCTCTGTATATTGGATATACCTAGCACTTATTTTCTCCCTCCGGGGATTTATTTTTTAACTAAAGCGGTAGGGGATTTCGTGGTTCAATTGGCGTTTCATATAGGCGTTTTTTCCACATCCTTCTCTTCACCATGTATAACATATTTTCTCACTCTAGTATTTATCGGCATCCTTTATGAAGTATATCTCACTGCTGATATCGATCAAAAAGCCTTTGAGGTGCACGCGTAAAGGAATATTATCCTTTTTCCTCCATTCCATATGATGCAAGTTAACCTCCTGATCGGAAAGTTTCGTAAATAATAAAATATGCAGCATATTCGAACATCCATCGGGTATCATGCACACCACTCTCCAGTCCCCTCTTACTATCCAACCCAATCATTGAGTTAAACCACAACCGGTCCCTCTTCAACGGAAAGGCCCAGCCGCTCCTCCAACAAGTGGAAAGAATGGTTCACTTCTTCTTCGCCTTCTTACTCTTCTTATTCTTCCTAACCTTCTTTTTCAACCCCGTCAACCCTTGCTTGCACACTTCCGCGTACCGTGCGAAAAACGCCTCCAACTGATCAGCCTCAACCACAGTACTTAATTTAATACGTTTCCCATCATGTCGCGGATCGTTCGATTTCCCATTCGTAGCTCTGATTAATATCGGTAGCGGAGCACTACTAGCAATTTCCGATGTTTCGTCTGTTGCTGCGACAGTTGCTGCTGTTGTAGATCCGGAGAGAAGGGATAGGAGATCGGCTTTTAGATCTGCTTCTGTGGGTTGTGGGTGGAGGGTTTTTGTAAATGTTGACGTTGATGATGGCGAGGGTTTCTTCCTTGTTGATGTGGGTTTTGTGACTTTGGATGGGCGGGTTAGGGTTTTTGTGGGAGGTGGGTTGGAGGGGTCGTAGGATACTAGGTGCAGTTTTGGATTTATGTTAATAGGAGCTGTCGCCGGGGGTATAAGCAGATGGTACAGGGTAGTAAAGCATACGTCTCTTCTGTGTAAGGAATACGGATCCATGATCCTTTTTGGATACTAAGAGATCGGAGAGCTTCGTGAAGAACTTCAACAAGTAGAGCAGGACGGGTTAGCCACATTGACACGAAATCAATGCAAGATCAATACGTGGAGACTAAAACATACTTCATCGTTACTCAATCGTTCCTGTGGCATGTCGATTGAATATGTGTATGGAAGGGAATTCGAGGCGGATGGAAGATATCGACAGTCGGGTTACGTTTGGTGGAAAGCTTGGGAGAGGTCGTCTGCTCTCTCTGCGAAATGAGGTCAAATGCTGCACCGCCACAGAACCCAGAAATCGTGGCGGGAACACAACACCCTGGAGCCAACAAAGTGGCGTTCAAGCCAACATCAGGCACAACACATTTATAGGGGGTTCATCTTTCAGTGAGTCCTCTCACGCGATCCCATTATGCATCGCGACCTGGGATAACACAGCTGCATAGGGGACAATTTAAATCGAACGACCACTTCTCGGCGGACCGCTAAACCACGACTAGGGTTTCGGCTTCTCGTCGACGAAGCTTCAGATTAACTAACAGTCAGCTACATGACAGCTGTCGCGCGTATCGATATCACCTATCCGACACGTAAGTCCCAAACCATCCAAATCTCACCTCCCCCAAAAATGATGAGAACCCTCCATCGTCATCCTTAGACGTAGCGAAAGACAGGCAAAGAGCAGTAAACGGGGGGGAGAAACGTATGAGCCGTCTGGCGGTGCCTTCTCTCTTTTTTTTTGCTTGACTCTTATGACCTTACCTCGCATTGACGAAAAGGGTATAATTAATCTTCTCTCTGAAAACAATAAACCATTTGTGTGATTTTCTTGATGGTGTTGATAGGAATCTCACGGATGGGTTTATCTGCTTGGGCTTTGTTCGTATGCTTCTTTTAAACTGCCTTTGAAATGGGATATAACGGCTAACACGGAAATCTGCATGACAGGCACTCACAGAAGGGAGCGATGGGATATACCGGGTACTTCTAGGCTGCTGCTTGGAAATAGACTACGTATTCTTTTCCTACATAGTATCTAATGGATAAAACGAGATTCAAAAAATCGTGACATCGATCGCACCGTAGCACTTCTCCCTGTCACATAAAATGTATATTATCTAGAGCTAAACGTGCATCCATATAAGATATCATAACGTCCCCACTAAAATACATAATAATAGAAAGCAAAAGCAGCCCCGATGGTATCGAACAGTAAAAACAGTAAAAACTAGGAGTCCTCATCGGTATGAAAGGTATATAGTTTGAAATCAAGACGCCATAAATCAAGCGCAGAAGAGAAAAAAAACCCCCCCAACGGATCTGTGCCATGGGTCTCCGTCACACGTCTTCTGCCGTATCTTAAGCGTCATGTATGTGCAAAAAAGCGAGTCTATCCAGATGAGGTTTTCGAGGACTGGTGGGAGGATATGCGTGAATCAGAACTTGTAAAAACTCCGCTATTCCAAAGAAATCTCATCATGGTGGTGTTCTTCATAAGGCCATGTCCCGATCATCAACCGATGGCGTTGTATCAGCCGGAGTAGGGTATACCTCCGAGGGGATAAGGGCCGGCGATGAAGAGACGGGAGCAGGAGCGACGGAAGCTCTACTGTTTGTAACCTGCCTTAATTCCCATGCTACAACTTGACGCTTGTAGTCGTTCAGCTTGGCAAGGTTATCGCGCTTGTTCTGGTTCGCCTGATCTTGATATCGATTCTTGATTTCTGCAGCAGCAGTTCTCCACATGTCTCCAAGAACGACTCGTACTTCATTCCGATCAGCTTTGGCGTCCGTCATGCCAGTTTGCTCACGCTTCGTCTGGTTTGCTCTGTTCTGAGCCGTCTTGAAGAAGTCCTTCTGGTAGATCAAGAAGGGATTCGCTGTTTCCTTCTTCGGCTCCTCGGGTTTGGGGTCGACGGGCGCACTGTTCTGCTGCGGCCCAGCTTGGGCACTGGGTGCTCGCGCTTTCTTCACAGGTCGAACCTCTAGTTCAGGTCCGTCAACTGCCTTGAGCTTCCTCTTCTGCTGTGGAGGCTCTGCTCGAGAGCTCTCCGTCCTGACCTTCTTCGCTGGGACTCTGTACTCGTCCTCGTCAGCCGCCTTGCGCTTTGTCTTCGGTTGCACGACTGTGCTGGTAGCCGGCTCGCGGGAAGCGGTCTTCGTCGTTATCTGGACACCCGTGGACTTCGTCACACGGGTGCCAGCGGCCGAGGTCGTTCTGGTGGTTGTATTCTCCACCACAGTCTCAGTTCTGGACTTCATAACACGGGGCCCGATTAGCGGCGTCGGGACTTGGATGGGACCGAGCATAGCTTCGGCAACTTCGCCCGCCACGCGAAGGCCGCTGATATATGCGCCATGTACGGTGGCCGGGTACTTCCGGCTTGTATGCTCCCCCGCGAAGAATATCTGGTCGTTAATGGGCTCGGCAATGGTATCGTAATCAGCACCGGTCGAACCAGGTGCGACGTAAGAGTAAGACCCGAGCGCAAAGGGGTCTTTGCGCCACTTAGTCACAAAGACTTCCTCTGGTCTGTCCGGGACCCTATCCTCCCCCAGCACTTCTTCAGTATTGCCGTCGCCTCCTTGACCACCTCGTGCGGGTTCTCCCCTTCCACCTGCTCTGCTGCGTCACCAACCATCAAACCGACCAGAGTTGGTCGGCCCACCGCATCGGTGGTATTCCACCAGATATAAAACCGCCCCCTCTTCTTCTCGTAGCTCGAGAGAAGGTCCTCATCTTGACCTTCCTCGGCTCCCCGTAAGCAACCGAACCCCGCATTGTCGGTATCCCAAAAGGCCTCCTCGTACACCATGATGACTTTGTTCAATAGGCCAAAGCCAAGCCTCTTGATGGCTTCCCGTTTGGCCTCGGGGAGCGGTGGAACAAAGTCCACACCATGCTCCCGCTTCAATACCCCGAGGGGCAAGGTGACGATGACCTTATCGGCCTCAAAATTCTGGCCATCTGCGAATTGCAGGGCCACTTTCTTCCTATTGTTTTTGGGATCGTATTTGATCCCCGTCACCACGTGGTTCAAACGGACGTCAAGCTCCGATGGTGTGGAGCTGAGGCCCTTGGCCAATTGGGAGTACCCGCCCATAATCATCGTATGGGCCCCGGCCGGCTCGTTCCCGTCGTCCTGGTCCCAGTGTTCCAAACTAGAACCGTTGACCTCCACAGCGTTCCCGTATTCCAGGTTGGCCTGGAACCAGTTGAAAAGACGGAGGTCCCTCGCGTCCGTCTTGAGGAGGTTGGCATACCCCGGGAGGACCCCCTCCATGGTTTTCCCAAGACACGCCAGACCATCCTCGTTGTAGGCTTTCGCCACCTTGATATTAAGCCCCTCCAGGGCCTTCCGGAAATTCCGGATTTCCTTCTTCTCCCTCTCCTTCTCGGCCAGTGGGACGGGCGGGGCCACATGGCCCTCGCCCTGGACCTCCACAAGCGGCGGTCCTCCCACGCCCCACGGGTCTTTACACTTGGTGATGTACTCAACATCGCCATGGGCGGTCTGCGGCGGTGGCTCCTTATAACTGAATTTTGATAGTCGCCGGAGGATGTCGTTGTGGACGAGCTCGATGGTGGTATCCCGCCCATCCCCAATCACCTTGCCGTCCCAATCGTGGATCGGGAACACCTTTCCAATGGTATGGAATGGTATTCCCAGCTGATCCACGATCAGAGCAGCAAGGGGGTTCCGGGCATCGTACCCCATCACGATCTGCCCGCCAATGTCGACGGCCGGCGCCAGCCCGTCCGGGAGGCTGTGAGGTCCCGGTGTTAAAGTGGCCGAGAAAACTCGACCACCCAGACGGTGTCTTCCTTCGAAGACAACAACGTCGGTAACACCAGGCCCTCCCAAACACTCACCAGACGAGGCTAAGAGTGCCTCGAGTTGTCTGGCCGCGGCGAGGCCCGAAATGCCTGCCCCAATGATGGCGATGGTCTTTCTTCGCCGGGTTCCTGGCTTCTTGGCCGACAAGCTTGTGGGCATCTCAAGACACCCGTGGTTGATATAACCACTTCTCGTCAGCCAATTGAAGGCCACCTCGGCAAGTCCGAAAAACCTTTCCTCCTTGCAGCACCCCATTGCCTCCTCCACCCTCACCCGTTGCTTGGAATTCTTCATCCAAAGACGAAGGATTCCATTTCGAATGTTCAGATACGTGGTGACGTGTAACTGATTGAGGTGGTTGCGAAGAACCTCATACTCTCCCTCATGGAGATTCCAAGGATTCATTCGCGCTGCGTCTGCAGCCCACACGCACTCTTGGGCATAGTCGCGAAATTCTGCCGGGTTCTCTGGGATGCAGCTCCTAGCTCGCGCTTGGAGCTTTACTTGCTTCTTAGGGTTCTGTCTTTCCGTGCTAGAAGATAGCGACTGCCCTTTATCTGTCCTGGTGATTTGGATATATGGAGGTATTCTGTCCAATTTCTCTCGAGAAGAAGAGGCGGTTGGAAGATTGAAGGCGGGCCTTGACAATCCGCGGGGAGGTGACTTTGATGAAAAGCTGATGGAGGGGCCAGAGCAACGTTCACTCGAGTTATTCGATGAACAGTTGATGGGCAAACCTATTAAATGATTGCTTGCTAGATCCAAAGGGTGGTCGATAGAGAGAGCAGATGAAGAGGAAGCAGAGAAGTTTCCAATGATATCGGGTAGAAGGTGGACAACGGAAGAAGATGAAGAAGAAGAGACTGGAGTCTCGGGAGGGAACTTCGATATAGATAGACCTGACGAGTAGCTAGCAGCTGAAGTTGATGAATGATCTTCAGAGAAGCTTGCTTGATGGTTGACGGAAGAAGTCAACGAAGATGAAGACGAAGATGAAGACGAAGAAGAATGATGAGGAGCAGATGAGGATGATGGACGAGAGAATTGATGAGAAGTCAACTTGAAAGTACGGTTGACAAGGAGGGGTGGTTCTGTAGATGGAAGAATGGAAACTGGAAGGTCGGCGATGGAGAGAGGGATATCGGTGGGGGGAGAAAGAGAAGAAAAAGTCGTTGCTGGTTCAAGAATGGGGGATGTCTGAGGAGAGGCCTCGAGTTTGGCACGTAGCTTGGGAGTGTAGGCACCGTCTTCATCCAAGTCTTCATCTGTATTTTTATTATAAGAAGACAGGTCTCCATCTAAATGCAAATGCCCATCTCCTTCTTCTCTTCCTTCTTCTTCTTCTCCTCCCCCCTCCTCCTCCCCGGAGATGAGGACATTCTCTTCTATATCACCTTCGTAGGCATCAGTGGCTGTTTCATATCTTTCATTGCCTTCGTAGTCGGTCTCCCCATCTTCATCCTCTTCTACATCCTCCCATTCATCGCCTTCTGTTTCATCCCCCTCTTCAATTTCTAATTCTGAATTCTGGTCTATTTCCTCCTCAAATTCGATATTTTCAGCACTCGGAATCTCAGGCGAAGGTTCCCTCCCTCTCTCGCTCACATCAAACCCAGACCCAAATAAAGGAGTGGCTCGTAAAGAATCCGGTGTTGGAGGAAGATTTGTCAAGTCAACACCAGATAAACTCGGTAAACGTTGCATTTTGACATTCCGTATGGGGGTCTGTGGCTTCGATGTGGGCTGTGGCGTCGGATATGAAACCGTTCTCCCACGATGTACGGTAATTGGTGGTGAATACGTCCCGCCGCCTGGAAGTTCCTGCTCGAAATTGCAACTGGTATGCGATGTCCTCTCGCTATCCCCGGTCCTCGAAGAACTTCTGCTACAAGTAGAGCCATCATCTTCGATAATCATTCTAGCGGCAGCGAACGGAGAATGGCTCAGAGCTATACACATATCATCCTTGGTGACCCTACGATCCCGCCTTCCAATTAATCCATCGGCAAAGGCACCGATGTAATCGGTTCTAGAGTGTTTCTCCTCGGGTGTGAAGAATCCATGAGAAAACCTGCTCCCGGACGGATTATGGGCCCCTATGGGCCTGTAATCCAGTACCATTCTCGAGCTATGGATTCTATGTTCTCCTCGATCAACGGCCCGAAGAGGTTCGATTTAAAATTTGTTGCAACGTTGGACGATGGAAATAACTCAGGTATGTGAAGATGTATGACTATAACGATATGAATAAACTCATATTAGTATTTTATTCCGAGAGATCTCTCGATAATTTAACGATTGTATGCATAGAATTTGCTGTGCTACTGAGGGATGAGGAACGATTCTCCCCTCCCAGCTGAAGGAGGAGGTGATGAGACCACCCACCTGAAGAGCCTCGTTTTTCTGCCCTTGCTAGCTCCACCCAATGCAACAAAATGGAGAAGGAAAGGATAAAAAAAAATGTTATTGCAAAAGCCAAACGAAGTTATTCTTCGATAGCGATAATTCCTCCACTAGGTCTCCTTCGTCAACGAGGTCCATCATAGAATGATATCTATTCCATGGTCGACAATTCCGGGTTGCATTAGCCAAGTTGCAAGGAGATTTGGGGCTTTCGGAAAACTCGAGCAGCAGATTATTTCTATGCCTGTTTTGGGCGATTCAGAGAAACCCCCCAAAAAATCGGCTATCTCTCTCCAACTCAAAAGCGGCCAAAATTATAAATAAATACGGCTTCACTGCGAAACATTATATTCGATCTGATATAGTATTTACAGAAAGCAACTTGTGAGATTAAAGGGCATTCGCATCCATCACAATAGTGGGGATTCCATTGGGAGCTGAAAGGTTACGGCGAGCGAGAGGGAATGTCGGGTACTGCATGCATGCATTGGATCGTGAGGAGAAGTCAGCCCACTTGCAATAAGGCCGCTTGCTTGGCATAGCATGCATCGCGCACATGATTTACTTTACGACTTCGGTAACCTCGAGACCAGACGCAGCGACTTCGGGACTAGTATGAGACATGGAGAATAGAACATTTGCCTCTTAAGCTCGAACTTTCAAGCATGAGCAATGGATCGTTCGTTCTAATCATGCTCATACAAAGTGCAATCCTCTAGAGAAAGTTACTGCAGGGCATTTAATTAAATTTAACAGGATATTATTCATGAAGAAATATAAAATCTGCTAGCCAGGAAGAGATTAAGTCTCGGAACATTTACTACCGAAGGAACAAATTCTAGAAGAAACAAAGTCTTCTGATTCAATAGTACGGTACTACGCCTTTCAAAGTCCAAATCTGACCATTTGGAACTGGGCTCTTGACCTCCTTGACTTCGATCCCACCTGGGTAGAGTTTAGTGATCCCATTCTCAGTCGTCCACCAAACGGTCACGCCTTCTAGAGTCTGAACCTTTTCGTTCTCATTGAACGGAGATACTGGGACTATATGAGCTTTGACGAATCGCTCGAGGTTGGCAGCAGCCTTTTTCTCGCCCTCGTGGCCGAAGAAGGCTCCTTCGACATTGTTTCTCGGGTCAGGGTCCTCCCATGGTTTTCTTGGGAGTGCTCGCATGGCAGAATTAAGAGGGGCTACGCCGATAAAACATCCCACATCGTTAGTATTATGTATGAACTATAGATTTCATGCAATAACAACAATAACCGGAGGTATATAGTACCTAAGACAGTAGTGTTTTGACCTTTATTCTCAAGACGGTCCAGAATCTGGTGGTTGGTTAGGCCACGGACGATTTCAGAGAAGATAGATACATCTCTCTGGACCGAGAGGGCATCGGAGACTATTGGAACACCGGCATCCCCCGTCATGGGGTTATTTTGAGAGTTATCCATGTCTATGAACGGATTTTGAGGGTTCTTCGAGGGGCCGAAATCAGTGATACGGGGGGCGGCGACTGCGAAAGAGACGATGAAGAATATGAATGTAACCAACGTCGAGACGGCGAACCAGCACCTCATAACTAATATAATATATGAAATGCAGTAGGCGAGGCGAGGAGGTGAAGTGAGGGGGGTACGTGTGATATCAGAGCAGTGTAATGTGATAGATCGATCAGATACTTGGTTATCCAGGTTCGCGTGACTCCAGTCTCTGGAGCATATTGGAACGTCGGCTTGACTTTGTTTGCAGAAGAATCGAGTCGAGTCGGCCAATAACTTGACTGTTACCTGTTAACTGTTAATGGTACAGCTGAGCCGGTCGCCGGCGATGATGTATATTAATATGCATGCATACGGCATGCATCGCCATTCAGCCAAGGTTTATAACGTAGCGCCCGTCGCACAACACAATAACCATCTCTCCCAGCGCTTTGAGACTGGCGAACTACTGAAGAACCTAACAGCGGTAGATGTAGTATCTATCGCTGGATATGATAGAAATAAACTAAAATAAAAAATGATCTAGGTAAGTCCATGCTGTTGTATATCGCAGGGATTCTATATGTATCAGGAATTGCATGGATAGCGAGGCCTGGAATTATATTTTCTGTACGGTACTGGTACGGTGCCGTAGGCAGAAGTGAACATGCTGCATGATGTACTACGACCACCTCAACTCGACATCGCCACAGTTCTGCCGTCAAACCGGCCGCCACAGGTCGGCTTCAAAGAAAACCCCAATTGTCGTCCTGGTACTGAGTACTTATCGGGTAAGCTGGTCTAGATCCTATCCTTTGCTTTTAAATGTGCTTGCCTATTCGGACGCTGTCCTTGTAGTGTAGGCCTGTCCGGCTGCCAAAATTCTTTTGGTTCTAACTCGAGCACCTTGCAGCCCGCCTATCGTCCAAACGACACCACTCATTGGCCAGCTACCGTCCTGTCCTAGCTCCTACGCCGAGGAAAGGCTCTTCAAGCTCCCTTCCTTCTCCTCCTCTCCTTGAACTTCATCCCATCGGAACCTGTAGGAGGAGTGGCTGTTTCGCTAGCTTAGTCATTTACGAAGCCGCGAGTCCTTCCCAGAACTCCCAGCAGGATTTGACCAGACGATAACCCTCAACCCCGCGCGATCACTCAGAAAAGGCCCAGAACCTTTCTCTGCCACATACACCCGTTCCTCATCACATCACGACTTCTGTCACCTCCTCGCTCGTCAAGAGTCCTCTCCTCCAACGGCTCTTCGCTTCCAACCGCCGTCCTGCTGTTGGCGCTACGCTTTGTCTCCATCGAAAGCCTTGGCAGCCCTCTCGAGAGCTATTTGCACATGTTAAGCATCTTTTGGGCCTAGAGCCGTCTGAGGTACATACATACTATCTCGAAATATCTCACGCGGCTACAATTTTGCCGTTCTTCGGGGGACACTGATTTCGAATCTTTCCCTCCCAGTCATCCAACTTTGAAGATCCCAGGAAGCAACCAAAGTCACATCGTTCAACCGCCAAAATGTCACAAGCACGAGTTTACGCAGACGTCAACTCGAATATGCCGAGGAGTTATTGGGACTACGATGCTGTCAATATATCTTGGGGAGTTCTCGAGAACTATGAAATCATTCGGAAGATAGGTATGGAGGATGATGCTCTCCCTCTGGCTCCTACGTGGACCCTCTCGTCGTTATTGGAAGCGTTCCCCGGATTAGAATGCATGCCACGGTAGCCCGGATCGCTAATTGGTCATGTTTCACGCAGGTCGCGGCAAATACTCCGAAGTCTTCGAGGGTATTAATATCGTCAACCACCAGCAGTGTGTGATCAAAGTCCTCAAACCGGTTAAGAAGAAGAAGATAAAGAGAGAAATCAAGATCCTTCAAAACCTTTCAGGTGGTCCGAATATTGTCGCGCTTCTGGATGTAGTTAGGGACGCCCAGGTAGCTTTCGATTCCAACATCCCCACGGCTGTTCTATCCGGTTGCTAACGATACATGCGTAGAGCAAGACGCCTTCCCTGATATTCGAATCCGTGAATAACACAGACTTCAGAAGTCTATATCCCAAGTTCACCGATTACGATGTGAGGTTCTACATATTTGAGCTGCTGAAGGTGAGCAACTATTGAAAAGCGAGCTTGAGGAAACCCCAAATATTAATTTATCGACAGGCTTTAGATTTCTGCCACAGCAAAGGGATCATGCATCGGGACGTCAAGCCTCATAACGTTATGATCGATCATGAGAAGCGGAAGGTAAGAGCCTTAACAGCTGATACATTAAAGACGAGGAGCTAATGGTTCATAGTTGAGACTGATTGACTGGGGTCTTGCGGAGTTCTATCATCCTGAAACCGAATACAACGTTCGTGTGGCATCCCGCTATTTCAAGGGGCCCGAACTGCTTGTTGATTTCCAGGAATACGACTACTCCCTTGACATGTGGTCGCTCGGTGCAATGTTCGCGTCTATGATATTCCGAAAGGAACCCTTTTTCCATGGCAATTCTAACTCTGATCAGCTCGTCAAGATTGCAAAGGTGCTTGGCACAGAAGAGCTCTTCGACTATCTTGATAAGTATGATATCGAACTCGACCCGCAATATAATGATATTCTGTCGAGGTACCCGAAGAAGAGTTGGCACCATTTCGTCAATGCGGAGAACCAAAGATTCGTCAGCAATGATGCTTTGGATTTCCTTGACAAGCTCCTCCGATACGACCATCAGGTAAGCTTTGGAACCGCGACGCTAGTATAACCAAAGCAATCAACTAATCGCCACCATTTTCAGGACCGATTGACGGCCAAAGAAGCTATGGCCCATAGCTATTTCGCCCCTGTTCGCCAGCAAGCCGCACAGCAAGCTGCTCAAGCTGGCCAGAACAACGTCCCGTCCTCAACCTCCACCGCCTAGATACCTTACTCCCACACCTTCACATCATCAATTTCGCCTCAACTTCTCCAAACTCGATCCGCCGCAGCTCTTCCCTCGTGATCATATCTAATAGTGTATCCTAGCCATGCTATACTCTTTCCCCTCTATCCTCCTTCTCCACACAAATCATGTACTCACCGATGGCACGTCCTCATGCGTGCAAACGAAACGACTGAGAAAAATGATAGACCGACCTTGACGAAACCGCCATTCTATGTAAACATCTTTCTTCCGTGTAAAACCGTGGGGTCATTTTGCTGTTTGTTAACAAATGTCTATTCCTCTCCCCCAATACCTCTAACCACGGATGGTAGGAGGGAGGGAGGGGTTTTTCTCAAGAAATCAGTAGCTGTTCCTTTGCCCTCTTCCTTTTCTTTTCGCCCAGGTAATTTTGTTTCTTCCGTCTTTTTTCTTTTCAGGTTCCTCAAAGGTGCATGCATAAACAGGCGCAAAAAGATTTCCCGAACTTTGGCTGGTTTTCCTTTATGCTCCCGCCTTTCTTTCCCCCCTTCTTCCCTCTTTTATCGCCGCCCTTTTCTCCTTAGTTTTTTCCCTTATGTTCTTCCTGTGGTTTCTATATTCCCTGTACAGTAAGACCGAAATCTACTGAATGAAATGTCATGATATGAACCTCGAGACCGCTCAAGACCCGAGGCTGGTTTTATGATCGCAAGACCGGATTTCCTCGCGTGTCGGCCAAATCGATCAATAAGGAAACCCTACCCTTGATCGATTGAGCCTCCCATCGATCTAAATCTGATGGTCGCGTGGGCAATTAATTAATCAATCCTTGGCATGCGAGTTAACGTTCCGAACCAGCGACGACCATGGTTATAGGACGTCAGTTCTAGTAGAAAGAACTCAGAGACCTCATCGGCTCTATTAACGAATAATAATAATAATAATAATAATAATAATACAAGATATATGTAGCCTTGGGATCTAAATTTGGCCCTCGCGCTCGACTCAATCGGCTTTGTTGAGTCGAGGCGGAGACCAACATTAACCTTCAAGAAAATCTTTTAGATCCATGCTTTAGTTTACAAAAGATACATCTTCACCACTTCCTAGTATTGGGATTGGACCCGTTCGGGAACTCATGTCGATATACACCGGCGGCCATAGGTCGCAAACGTTGGCCAACGTGACCTCGGATCCGGTCGCTAACTACATGTACATATGCAGATGCTTTACTTCATCTTTCTTTCCTTTTTTACAATACCCCGTCGATGAAGTAATTATACAATCGATCCGCTGCCACTTTGTCAGTTCGGGCCCGTGAGACCGCCCCGAGCACAATTACTAAACTCTGACGTCATAATCTTGCAGCTCGTCGATCGTGACCGGTAATCTAGAATTCGCAAGTATGCACGCACTGTATGACGAACTCGTAACATCGAGCTTCATATCAACCGTACATCCCAAAAATAAATTTTCTCTTACAAAAAAAATACCGTCAAAACCCCGCCGTCTGCAGCTGCCGCATTTGAACCTACCGACATAGGATCAGTATCTCCAATCCATTGGCGCCATGTCCGTAAACATCCCATGCGGTTCAAGTAATCCGAGTAGTACCCCCCTATCCCATACGCATTCCATCAAAAGGGAAATATCTAACGAAATGTTCCCAAATCACCAGTCCGTGTCAAAATGCCCCCTCCGACGACCCCACCGCCCCCTCTCTCCGAAGACACAAAATCTGCAATCCAAAGGGCCGTTCACGACCGAGAAGCTCCCGCCCATTTAGTCGGCGACGGAGACGCACTCCGTACCAAGGGACTGGACAATACCCCAAAGGAACAGGAGAAAGGAGTATCGGAAGCAAAAGATACGGAAATAAAAGAAGGAAGGGGACCGAGGAGCCCTCCGCTGGGAAAGGAAGAAGGAATCATAGGCGGAACAAACGTCAGCTTTAGCTCTGATTCTCACTAGCTAGCACGTTGACGTCTTCGGGGAATATATATTCAATAATGTAAAACACCGAGTTCCCATTCCTATAGCATACACCGATAATCCCAACAGAAAAAGCACGCAAACCCACAAACACAAAAACAATAGGTAGTCACTAAATAAACGCTTTTGTATCGCCAACGCACTTCTCAATAAAGAAACAACGATAAACCAGGAAAAGCAAAGGCCCAGCCGTAAAGCAAGTTTTTATTCGTATCCGTGAAACAATTAGCCTGGTCATCAAAAGACCAAGCCCGCACACTCCGTTGCAAGAGTAGTAGCATGAGTAGAGATGTAGAGATGGAATAGAAGTAAGGGTAAAAGGAGAGGTTGGATGAGAGGAAAAGATGAGAGGTCGAGTGGTAGATGTATGCGCGAGTTTACCAAACCGGTGAACTCGATGGCTCAATATTCTACAAAACAATGTCCCGAGGTTACTCCCGCTCGGGAAGCAAGAGGGGAAGAAAGGTGCCGTGAATGAAGAGAAGAGAGTTGTGTCAGAAAAGAGGAGATGTCTTGATCCAAAAGAAGTCGAAAGGAGAAAAAAATAGAAAGGGAACCGATAGTAGGAGAATGAAATTCATCATTGTCGTGGCCGAAAGGATGGCAAAGTATATGAATGAGTGATGGGTGTGGGGTTGTCATATGGAGACCAAGGGTACCAAGTGATATATTTCATCAACGCCATTGTGGAAGAATATTCATCGTTTTGCGTTTCAATATGAAACTTTGAATTTTCGGTGTCTCTGGGCAGCTGTAGCATTTTCGATGGTCTTGCAAGATCGGTGTGGACGATGGCGGCTAGACATCATCCGTCTTCTTTTCCTTGCGTTTGATAGAGAACGTTCGTTTGAATTTGGCTGCAGCACCCTCAAGTCTTCCTGCGGTACTGCCATTTCGATAGACGGAAGATGCAACAGGATCGAGGGATGTCAAGGTACCCCCAAACTTGCCAGTTGCAGTATCCAAGCTCTTTCCCCGTCGATGTTTAGCTTCTTTTTCCTTCTTAGCAGCAAGGTCACCATCATAACCTTCGATGCCTTTTCCTTTCAGGTCTTCATCTCGGTATCGCTAGAAGCTTTGTTAACATTCAACTAGGCAGACATTTCCCGGATATACCGATTCATTACTTACCTCTCCGGGGTATCGGCGAAAGTTACCATCTTTACGGTTGACATCGTATTCTAAATCAAACCGTCAGTATCCCTCTAGACTACCGCAAATTTCAATTCGCAACATACCCTCGTACTCAAGAACACCGCCAGTAACGTGTGTTCCTGGTGGGAAAGCAGCAACGCCATCGAGCGGACGGCCAAATTGTATACTGTTTTGGATATCCTCAGGAGCAGTTGCTCTCAACGCCATCGCATTGCCGTATCGAGTGGCATGAACCGGGGACTTCAACGGATTGCGATTCCGGTGGGACAAAGTCGCATCGTATGGCCCTTCGTGGTGGAAAGTGAAGATCCCAAAGCTGGTATCCAGTGAGTCGATCGTATCGGCGACCGGAACGCGCTGGGCTCCAGAACGGGGTTTGACTTCAAGTCTGGAATGGGGCTTGACGGGCGTACGAGGGCCATCACTACGGTGCATACTACCCCGCGGCTGGGGTGTTCGGGTATGAGGTCGGGGTGGACACTGAACCGGAAGGGAAGAACCCTCCCCTACCCTACGGAACGGGTTCGTCGGAGAGAGTGGAGTTCGTCGGTTGGCATTTGGACTTCCCGGGGGAGCTATGTTCTCTCGATTTCCCCGATTTTCTGCATCTACGAGTGCATCTCGGTAAGGATTGTTCGACCATCTATCCTCTACTCGCTTTGAAACCGGCCGATTCTCTTGGTTCTGTAGGTCATTGTTGTCTTGCCGATTCTGGACATCGGGAACTTTTTCCGGAACAGGGACCGGAGCCAGCAGTCTCGGTCCTCGCGGTGAGACCGTATTTCCCATGCGGGAGATTTCTTTATCGGAGACCTCATTAAGCGGACGCAACGGCCTCTGTCGCCTATCAGGATCCTTCCCATCGTCGGTAAACCGGCGAATCAATTTGTCTCGGATTGAAGTCGTCCGTCGCACTTGACCGGCAGGTGCTGCATCCTGCGGCTCGGTAGCTTCATGCTTATTCTGCTTCTTGTCCCTCTTGGAGCCACTACGCGACAATAGAGAACGGGAACGAGTTATGCCAGAGGATCCAGATTCGGTCGGTTTCGAGCCGGCCGCGAGATACTGTTCGACCGTGAGGGTTTTGTGTTGTGTCGGAATCCGATTATTGTATTGGCCGCCTGTCTGGGCTGTTTGATATGCCTCCACAGCGTTTAAAGGGTCCAACAGGTATTCCTGGGCCTGAAAAGGAAAAATGATGGGGAATGTTAGTCAGTTGACCAATGCGAAACGACGATAGTGCTGTCTGACGACCAGCCTCAGGTGTCCCCTGCAGGCCCGCTTTTGCTCCCTGCTGATTCCTGAGGCAAGCTCTCCCAGCCGGGTATCGTCCGAGGGAATTCACCCACAAAATATTGATCCCGACAAGCTCCAGGCAGAAAAGCTCAAAAGTAAAGGACAAATCGGAAGGATGAAAGGATGGATGGAGGAGCAAATCAAAGCAACTTACCCAGCTGTTATCCCCTTCTTTGCGTGGAGGAGTAGTGCCTCCCCAAGCCATATTGACGGTGATGCTTACGACAAAGCCTTCTTTTTATTTGAGTTTTTGGAGTCCACTCGATGACAGGTCGGTTTGTCGTCAGCGGCGTGAATTTTAATTTTGGAGAACAGTCCGGTTATCAGCGCTGCAACTGGAACGGCCCTGGTTGGTGAGAATGCTGTTTTTTCTGGGGAAACTGGACAAACGCAGCAGGGGATTGGATTAGTTTGGATGGAATTCTGCAAATCGGATAGGAAAAACGTGGGAAGAGCGATGGCAGTCGTATGAGGTCGGATATTAATATTCCAGTCGAGTGGTAAGGAAAGGTCGGAGGAGAGAACAGAGGAAGAAAAAGAAGAAGAGTCGAAGTGGAAGATAGAAGATAGAAAAGTTGGAGAGGAAGAGGAAAAACAAGAATAAGAATAAGAAGAGGAGGTCCGAAAGCGGTTGGCAGAACGATATATGTAGACTTATTTGAGTAAATTAATTCAAGAATGGCTGATAGACGTATATAACAGGTGCAGGTGCTTGTTTCTTGCTCAGGTAATCATCCACTCTCTCACCCACTTCACTCCCCTCGCAGCAGGTGAGGTAGATCAAGTACTCTGTAGATAAGCAAGTATGCAGGCAAAGTACTGCTTGGCCATGTGCTTAAGTATATGTGTAAGCACCGCTACCTTGCATGGAGTTTAATAAGTCAAAGTCTTTTAATTACTTCTTTTTCACTGACGATGACAGTCTCCGCTTACAGAAGACAAGAGGGATTGCCCTTTTATTTTTTTTCATTGCTTCTTCTAAGCTTGACGACGCCAGGAGACCAGGTTCTGCGGACAATCCCCTCGACTCGCTTTCGTCGACATTGTACTTCCAAGACAGGAACCCCTCCAAGTCTAGATGTATCGATACACCCCAGTCATGTACCCCGAAAGACCCTTTTTTTTCCCACACTTGCTCGTCCACTCTAGACCCCTTTTGAGCATCTCCAACTTTCTTTCTCCAATCAAGAGCTGTGCGTGTTGCAGGTGACCTTGCTGTAGCTACCGCTTCTCTGGTCATACGGATGTGATTCCCATCCCCAAAAGAAAGCCACAAAATTCTTCGGGCGTCAAACGAGTAAAAGTCTTCGAAGTTTGCAGCTTTTCTTACCCGACTCGAATGGGTGAATGCAGCGCAACCCAGAAGCAAAAAAACCTTAAAGCTACGACATGGTTATGTATTCTCTCTCCGAAAACTACAAAGCGTGGAGGGGATTTCCGACCAGAGGCATTTCGGACTTCAAAGGGTGCTTGCGGGGTGCTATCTTTTATCCGGACCGTTATCCCTTAATCACTGCAGAATTTCAAAGAAATCTCGACGGAGGTACAAGTACAAGGTGTACGTCTTCCCCGACGAGTGGGGAAAATAGCCAGGCGGTACCTGGCCGCTTTTCCCTCTCGTGTGCCCGCGCAGGCTCTCGTATCCCATCGACGACTGTGCGACGGCTACCCTGGGTGATGCGGCAAATGAAAAGTCGCTAGGCATGGGTTTAACCTGACGGTTGCTGGGATGTGGGGCTGACACAGGCAAAAATGATAGCACGGTGGCATCAGTCCGCCCTCCTTGACCTCCGAACCGAAAATCCAGATTAATTATTCTTCGAGAATCGATGTTCTCTGATGTTAACATCCTGAGGTTATTTTTTCGAAGATCAATTCCGAAGCCTTCCATGGTATCCCAAACTCTGGACCTTGTGCAACATTTCCTCACGGCGTAATGTCGGCGGATCGGTCTGCTCGTGTCTCGATTAGACACCAATCGTGGCACGCTGTCTTCACCGTCACAACGTTGTGCTTGTGGACCCTTAAACCTGCATGGGTGATTTTCCGGTGTGAAATCGCGGGGTTCAGTTTTTGCCCGAGCTTAACTTAGCCGTCTTGAGATCACTCATATAACCGAATCGGGTAGTTCTTGTCGTCAGGCTCTTAGCGCAACGCACAATTTACAACAAAGCATTCGGATTCAAGTAGTTTAAAAGTTATCACCGTTCCAGATTTATTCATCTTTAAACTACGATACAGGTTGATCTTCCAAATACATTAGCTATTAGAAATATTATTAGGGTATGAAGCGAAATCTCGAACATCCCCTCCTATTTGCGCTTGGCTCGGCAAGTAGAGCTGAAATCGGTATCCTCATCGGTGAAGATTTAGGCCTTGTTGGCTGGCTTAGTATCCGATTTGGTGTCGGTCTTAGTGTCCTCCTCGGTATCCTTCTTAGGATCAACTCGGGCAACTGGGGCGGGTGGGGCAAGTGGAATAACTGGAGCAATTGGAGGAACTCCACCGACTGTGCATGGGCGGACTGGCTTGGGGGTCTCCTCACAACCTGGATGAAGGTCGAAGGATTGGTTTCGTAGAGCTGGTGGTATCGAAGGTAAGTGTTGCTGGCAAAGAACTCGCCAGGTTGGACACCCTCGAAGGTTCCCTTCCCTCCCTTCCCAATAACTCTTTGGTCTGTAGGGAAGAACGCAAGGGGATTCCGGGTTAGGTTCATTTTACGACAGTCTTCACGAACCCCACTATTCGTAATGCCGTTGGCAGTGTTGGTGAATGCAGCTTCTCCAACCTCATACCAGCCGGTGAGAAGTTCCTATAAACAATATCCGTAATGTGTTCGGATAGAAGAAGAAACTTACCTGAACGGATTGGAACGGAACGAGAACAAAAAAGTCGGCAAAACTGGATGCCTCGTTTGGAGCAAAATCGCAAGCCTTCTCGATGAGGAGATCAGCGGCCTTGCGGAAGGCGAAGAATTCTTCTCGAGATCCGGTCAAGGCCCCTTTACCACCACTGCTCCCACCGAGGCCTCCAATAATAAAGTTAGCATCCCCGCCTTCGCCACCAAGCTTGTTACCGCCCTGCCCACCCCATTGGTTTTTCCGTCCCCGCTGAAATTAATGCTGCCATTTGCGTCGCCATTCCCATCGAAGTCGACGGCCCCAGTTACGGCCGTTCTACCGTTGCTGGTACCGGCAGGAGCTGCAATAGCAACAGAATAGATAGCAAAGGAAGCGATGGCTGAGACTTTTATTTTGAATTAAGAGGTGAGGGCTATTAAAAACTATTATATAGCGAGTGTATAACTCTCAAAAAAGCGAGTGATTTGCTACCAAAGTAGACTGATCGAGAGAATGTGATGATCTGAGAGATCTGTCGAGGAAAGATGTTCGAGATGACCAAACGATGATGGTGATGGTGATGAGAAAGAAGAGAACCGGAAAATGTACTCCCATGGGTTTATCGACACGATTTCCTTGACAAAAGCGGTGATTTCTTCGATTAAGGAATAGTCTCGAAGCCAGAGGGTGTGCTTGCATCAAAGGGGTTTTGCGTTGAGTACCTGGGGAAGGAGTAGATACTGCCCATATGCCCAGGACATTCCCAGCCGAAACGGGTTTGCAGACCTCTACGGCCGGAAGGCATCGCATCTCCTATCCTTCAGAGAATTAGTTCTTACCGCGGCTACCGGGATAGCGAATGATTACGCCTAACGCTAACGTAACTTGAGAGTTTCGAAGTATGTACGTTGTAATTTTACAATATTTCTCGTATATATCTCCTGCGAACAAGTTCTGTACCAGTGTACCTCCCTTTTTCGCGACAAATGGGCCATGGTCGGCTTTATAACGTCACAAATCCATGCACATTGCAATTCCATCGCATTCAGAATCGACTAGGTTCAGCGACCTATTATTCATTGCTCGTCCGCTGAACATCGATCGGAATATTCCGTGTAGACCGAAAAGGAACTGGAAAAGTCCGCCACATTTCTCGCTAAACTGTAGCATCTCTACCTGTAAAACTTTAAAAGAGGAGTGGATTTTATGACATCCCGAGGATGTCGTTTTCTATTCTTTCTATTTTGCAGGCCATGTGTTGTTTTGAGGTTGGCCAGGGCCGAGCTCGGAGGGGAGCTCGAGCTCTCCATCAAAACACATTTTCATTCCTCGCCACATCTTCTCATTCACGGTGCCAGCCCGATAGGCTGCTGGTATCGTATATTCTCCAAAATGGCGCATCAAAGAAAGCCATCCCTTGGCTTGGTAAATTATTCTGATTCCGACGATGATGATGACTCCAAGCCTAGCTCTTCTCGATTGCAACCGCCTTCTGCTAGTGCAAGCTTACCTCCTCTGCCATCTAAATTCCACGATCTTTATACTACAGCTCCCAGGTTGACTAAGGAAGATGACCCGTCAGCTCATGGCGGCCGTCATCGTGCCGTTCCTCATATCGAGGGGAACTGGCCGACACATCTGTACTTTGAGTGTACTTTACCCTGTTCTTCCTTCTGTTGTGGCCTTGGTTTCTCCCAAGAAAGCCAAGCTTTGCAACCTACCAAAATGATGACATGCTTGTGATACTAACATGCTCGAGGGCACTTAACCACCCTAGAACTAGGAAAGATTGGCCGTCTGCTCCAGATAGCAGCAGAAGCAATTGCGAGATATGAGAAATTCCATCACGATGAGAAGTTCAAGTTGGAGTCTTTTTTGTATAGCGATTTGGGTACCCAATTACCACTGCATATTAGTATGTCGCGACCGATCGTGCTGAGGGCTGAGGAGCGAGATGGGTTTATGGCGGAATTGGAGAAAGCAGTAGAGAGAAGTGGTATTCAGAGGCTAGTTTATCTTTTTACACCAAATAGTTCAATCCGGGGGGCCATATTAACGTGTACATCTTGCTTGGATTTTATAGCTTTGATGTTCGGTTCACAGGCTTGGAGTGGGTCCCGAACCAAGACCGTACCCGCTGGTTCTGGGTTATGAGAGCTACAAGTCCAACGCCAGGTCAATATCGACAGACATTGGTAAGAAATAACCTCTGGTTAATAAAAATAATAATAAAAGGGAGCCCATGCTAATATTTAACATAGCTATCGGCACTGCTGACAACATGCAATCATGTCGTGAGAAATCACAATCAACCGGAACTCTACTTGATTGACAGTCGTGGAGTTACACGTGAAGGTTTCCACGTCTCCATTGGCTGGAGCTTGACGGAACCCTCAAAAGACCTGTGCGAGGGTATATCGGCTGCAATCTCGAGCAATCGAACCGAATTATCCGATTTGACGATGAAATGCGACACCCTGAAAGTAAAAATAGGAAACGTCGTTCATGCGGTGGAGTTGAAAAGGGCCTTCTGAATTACTTTCTGCATACAGTGAATCGATCCAGTCTACTTGAAATGACGGAGAATAAATGACGGACCGTGCAGCTGTGCAGTCGATCGAACAGACGAATTTCAAAAAAAGATACCACGCTTCAAGTTGTCAGAAGTATCAAACAGGCTGGAGAAATACCTCTCCTGTCTGTACCACCGAAATGATGTCAAATGCGGCTGGTCCAGCCAGAAGCTCTATGCCCGTCATGCACGCCAAGCGCAAATGCCCTGCATCTCCAGGAACACTTCCAGAAGCCGCTGTGTACCGCAAACCCCTGTCTCTTTTTCTTGAGCGAGAGAAGGAGGAGTTTAATTGAATCCACGTAAACGCAAATGGGAAACTCGTGTTATGTTCAGGGGATCTGCCTGCCCGATAAGCATCATCGGTTCTTTCTTCTCCCTCGCCATCGTCCCGTCTATGCCCCAGAACTACTTACTACCATTGCATACCTGTCAACTTAACGTTACCGTGGTCCAGCCAGGACAACGCAAAACTCGAGACGAACCCCCCAACAGCGCATGTGATCGTGTGAGCTTCTGCAACCGTTGCCTGTAGATCTGGATTGCGTACACCGAACCGGCCAAGATCCCCAACCATTATAATAGAACCGGGATTCTAGATTTTGGAGAGACCGATATTTTTTTCACATATCTTCAGCCCCCAAAGTCGCTTGTATTATTTCATCTGAATCAACAAGACACTCCCCTGATAAGAGACGATATCGATACGCTACTCAATCGCAAGCGACGTTTCGACGGATGGCTGCGCAGACAGTGCTCGTGACCAATGGTGCGGAACTACCCAACCCTGGTCTTTAGGTCCGCAAACTAAACCGATATCCTGTAATCTAGGGTCCGGCGAGAAGAAAACCTACAATGATAACCACCCGCTCGCACCGTTAAAAGAATACAAATACCAGTCCGTCGATAAGTCGCTGATATCGTATTACATTCTCAGACACTACGTATGACCCGTTCTCAACATTCATCCTATCAATGTTAAAAAGGATTTATGCTCACATATTCTGCGATTATATAGTGGAACTGGGCGGTCGAGCTTCTGCCGAAATGGATGGCACCGAATCTGGTCACATTAATCGGCTTTGGCGCCATTCTGTTCAACGTCTTATGCCTGGTCATATTCATGCCGGACTTGATTGGACCTGGGCACCCGATATTATACTTTAGCTTTGCATTCGGACTATGGATGTGAGATTTCCATGCTATGAACTCTACAAATCGAATACTGATGCTCGGAGACAGGTACTCGACCATGGATAACATCGATGGGAAGCAAGCTCGAAGAACGGGGTCCTCATCACCATTGGGTGAACTATTCGAGTACGAAATACCCCCTATGACATCCTACCAGTCAATTGGAGCTAATAATACCACGCCTCGTAGCCACGGCATCGACAGCTTGAACTGCACCCTTGCCAGTCTCTGCGAAACCGCCGCCATGGGCCTCGGAAACACCAAAACCGGCTGGTTCACCGCCTTGATCCCCGTCCTTCCAATGTGGTTCTCAACTTGGGAAACATATCACACCCATACACTCTACCTCGGATACTTCAACGGTCCCACCGAAGGTCTCATAATCGCTTGTCTGTGCATGGCCCTATCCGGCGTCTACGGTCCTCATATCTGGCACGAGAAGATTGCAGATACGATTGGTTACCCGGAGGTATTCCACGATTGCAGCTTTAAAGACCTTTGGTTCCCTGTTATCTTCAGTACATTCATCTTTATCCACCTTCCATTCTGGTATGTAACACCACCCTTCTCATTACGATCGCATACGGATTAACAAGAATGATAACAGCGTCAAAAACGTCGTCTCCGCCCGCCGGTCCCAAGGCCTCCCCGTCCTCCCCGTATTCCTCGAATGGACGCCCATCCTAACCTTCACCGCCGCCGGCTGCGCCTGGGCCTTCTCTCCATACACCACCCTCCGTTCCGAAAACCACCTCGTCCTCTTCTGCCTCACCCTCTCCTTCGCCTTCGGCCGCATGACCACAAAAGTGATCCTAGCCCATCTCCTCCGCCAACCGTTCCCTTATTGGACGGTAATGTTAGTACCACTGATCGGTGGGGCGTTTCTGGTCAATACCCCGCCGTTATTGGGGTACGGGACTATCAGTGCCGGACTGGAGTTGTGGTACCTTAGGGGGTATTTTGTATTCGCGCTGGTGGTTTATTTTAATTGGGCGGTTAAGACGATCAATATGATCTGTGGGTATTTGGGGATCAAATGCTTGACCATTCCGTACCAGAAGGAGGAGAACTGGAGGGTAAAGAATACTTGAAGGGAGGCCGCCACGTAGAAAGAAGGGTCGAAAAATGCCAGACGCATTAGAGGCGAAAGTTTTAGAGGGTAGTTTGGGTGATAGGAGCAGCTGGCCGCCGGCGCACGTCGATAAGTCCGAAGGGAGTCACAATCGAGATCTCATCGAATTTGCATATATATATATATCTTCATTCAACATCATCAGCATCTCGGTTTTATTAACTTTTATTTTATTTTATGCATACATGCATCCCGCCTCAAGCGTTCGATTTTTGCATATTTCTTTTAACGAAGGAAACGAGTTCTCGGGATACGGCGGGGGTCGGAATTCGAAGGTGCGAAAGACGAAGACGATCAACCGGGTTAACAGAGGTATCGAAAGCGGGCGGCAAGAGGGACACGAGTTTTCTTTGAGTTTTCTTTTCATCTGATTCCTTGTACGCAAGTATTTCAACCATACGTCTTAATAAAAAGCAATCGTGTGTATATATAATCTCTTTCGAATCAAAGACAAAAAGATCTATATTACAGAAATTAGGAAAAGTTGGAGTTGCTTGCGTAGGGGGGAAGCGAAGATATCAAAAAGAAACAGAAACGAATCAACTTTTTTCAAATTTGACATCGATAACCTTCAGTTTTATCATCTTTTATACCCGCGGGTTGTTTTCATAGAGGTCATTAAGCCGGTCCCGAAGAAACAAAGAAAGCTGTAAAGAAAGGGCCATCAAGGAAAAGGAAACGAAGTCATGAGGGAAATGATATACACGCAAGGAAAGCCATAATAATGAGCGAGCTTCCCAAGAAAAATAATTACGAAGAAAAACAAGTCATCGCCTCAATCCAAAAGCCCAGGAGTATTTTGTAAGAAGAAGAAGAAGAAGAAGAAGAAGAAGAATAGGGAACTTGCTCCGATACAAATTGTACAAAGGTATCTCGAATTCCAAGGATCCGACGAGACCCGTACATCTATACACCAGAAAGGAAGAGAGTGAAGAAAAACAAAAACTACCACCATTCAATTTTACAGTATCCTGGTCCCAGAGCCTCCGGGCCTCACCGAGGGAACGTCTTCGTACGACTCTCCGCTGTCGACTTCGTCATCGCTATCTTCTCCTATGACGTGATGTTTCTCATCATCGTCATCACCGTCCCCGAACGCTCTTCCGGCTCCCATGTCTTCCTCGTCGCTCTCTCCGAACGCATCATACAAGTCTCTACCCTTTTGGTTCCTCTTGGAACGTCTGCCGCCGCCCGTAAGACCCTCTGCAGCTTCGTCATCACCTTCGCCTGCGAGCCTGGCAAATTCGTAGTCGTCCATGGCACCTTTGTTAGCCTGTCGCTTCTTCCGTTGCCAAAATAGGAACCCTCCGAGTGCGCATCCAAAGACCAGAATAAATCCAATGGCACCATAAATCCATGCTTGAGTGGCTGCGCTAACACCAAAAGTAGGGAAAAACGATGGGATGAATCCAGCCCTTTCAGGTTCGGCGGTGGAGGTTGAAGTGTCGGTAGCAGCCGCTGAATCAGAGGCTTCGATAGCAGTCGCTGTGCTGCTGGCACTGGAGCTAGCATCTTGTGCCGTCGGGGAAGGTTTAACCGTTGGAGCCGAAGTCTTAGTTTTGGCCGGCCTCTCCGGGTGATTCGACGGATTGCCGGAAGCAGGGGCCTTGCTCGTGATGGAAACACTTGTTGTTACTGCGCCGACTGTGCTAGTTGAGTGGACGGCCTTGGATGGGTCGTTTTCGTCGTCGTCATCGCCGGGAAGTGGATGTAGCTTCTGCTTTTTACCGTCAATAGCCTCTCCCCAGAGATTCAGTCTCCACCAATTGAGCGTTCCTCGATTTTCAGGATGAACGGTGTCTTTGACAACGATGGTCCATTTCCCGATGCCGCTCTCACCCCTACTTCGTTGTTAGTAACGTGAGAGTTAGTTCGTGGGATTACATCAGACTTACCAATGTTTAACAGTCATAAAGGTCCATTCTTTGTATCCTTCGGTGCTCGAGTCCTTGGGACGCTGAGCGGCGATTTTCGAGACCAAACCGTTCGGGCTGATAAGATCAACATCTAAATCTCCACGACGGGTATGATTGAGGTCCATTGTAACGGTCACATGCTCCAGTCTCTCGAGATTGGCATTTCCCAATTGCTCTTTCGTAATTTCGATAGTCGAGGAGAGTCCCTTGGCACCGTCGGGGATGGCACGGTCGACGTGAAGCATGGCTGAATGGAACCACGCCTGGGGCTTGACCAATTTCCAATTCCTAGCGGATTCGACCAATTTGACGGCATCGATTTTGCCGTATCCGTATTTGTGGTTAAACTTCTTGCCGATGGTAGTAGTCTCCCAATCATCGTCGTTTTCGTTGACGGGGACCGCGGCTTCGACGCAAAGATACTGCATATCCCGCCACGTCAAGTCCGGGCGAACGGAAACGACGAGAGCAAAAATACCAGCGGCAAGGGGGGCAGCGGCAGAAGTTCCGCCATGCATGGTGTAACAGCTGTTGACACCGACGTCCGTGGTATGGATGGCATCTGTGCCAGAACCACTGCTGTAGGTGACCACAAGATTGGCGGAGCACTGCTCCGAATAATACGGGTGGGCACCGGCACGATCGATCGCGCCGACGGTAATGCTGTAAATGCTGTTGGTATAGCCGTCGAAATTGCAATTGTCCCCATTGGCAGCGCCATTGCCAGATGCGAAGACAAAGATTGAGCCCTTGCCATCACGGCCCTTTTGAACGCCTTGTTGGATGGCTTTCTTAATAAGAATGCCAGGGGCATCCATGGCGACGCCATCATCCGGTGGACCCCAACTGCAAGAGTAGATGTGGTTTTTGTCGTATGCGTAATTGAGGGCGACGGCTTCATCGGCGTCGGTAATGGATTTGGAGAGAATCCGAATACCGGCGACTTTTGCTTTATATGCAACTCCAACACCGCATACATCATTCCTAGCTGCCGCTACCTCACCAGCACATCTTGTTCCGTGCCTGTCATCTGAAAGGCGAGGTAATGGATCCGGCCCGGGGTCATTGAAGTCCCATGATCCTTCCTTGAACTGTTTCGAACGTTAGCTAGAGTTAAACGGGTTCTTAGTAGCATTTGATGCTCACATAGTTCTCAGCAAGATCGTGACTGTTGAAATCAAGACCATCGTCGACAATGGCAACGGTGGAGTTTTCGCCGAAAACTCCTATAACAGGTGTAAGTAATCGAGAAGATTATGCCGATACATCGTAGAATAAGAGCATACCATCGAGCCATAACTTTCCAACATTGACGTCGTGGGTGATTTCTCTCGTATTGATCTTTCCGTAAATTAGTAACGAAATACGTGTAACTCTTCGTAGGTACCGAACTCACCAAATGCCACTGGTCCTTAAATATAGGATCATTGATTTTTAAAGTGTCTACAAGGGTCGTAAAAAGACCTTTGACACCACTCGGGTCGTCGCCGTTAAACTTGTTGTCCGCAGCGCCATCTACCACTTCGGATGCCGAACCGGTCCTCTCTTCGTGGGAGGCTCGCGGCGTGAACTTTGGTGGAATACGTTTCACCAACTTCTTCAACTTCTGTTTCTCCGAAAAACGGACCGCACGCGTGAGTTCTGCGTCTTCGGCGGACAGCTCATCGCGCTTGCGCAGTCGCAGCCTTCGAAGCTGGGTCTCCACAACATCCTCATCCCGTTTACGGACTCGGAAGAGATGGTGGTCATCAAGTTTGCCGATTGGCTCGACGTACTCGATACCTAGCCGTTCGGCGATGTCATGAGGGGATGAAGTGGATCGTAGATGGAGGGCGTAGTAGTCGTAGGCATCGTAGTCGCGAGGAGTGAAATGGGCAAGTGTCGGGTGGACAAGGGTAGAAGCTTGAGCTGCCACATAGAGCAGCCAGGGGAGAGACTTCATGATCGGAGATGTCGGACCACCGTGTAGATGGAACTGGAGCGTCGATAAAGCTGGCCGAGAGGAATCGGGGCCGGAGATGGCTGGAGAGGACGGTGGCTGGTTGGAGTGGGCTTGACGTTCAGTGATAGCCCACCATGCGTTGCCGGTTGATGATGCTCCAACACGTTGATTCCGAAGCTCTTCACAGCTAACTGCGTAAAACCGCTGATAGTACTGTTGATGGTGATATAATATAACCTACAACCTCAACTCCAAATGCAAAGGGGGATTGGATGTATCATCGAAACCGATTGACAGATAGATGGAAGTTGCGGACGACGCTTGCTTAAAGGTTACGTTGCTTGTCTCCTGAGCTTGGCTTGGTTTGCATCCGGTCTAACCTTGCCAGATTTGGGCACAGATTTCAGAAATTCGCCGCCCGTTTCACGAATACCCCTAGCCAATAGAGGGCGAGGCCCGCAGGGTGCATGAAAAGGGTTTTCCTTCCAACCGGTGCGGATCCAGCGGCACGAGGGATAGGTAAGTTCTATCTTTATTGCAACATCCAGCTAGACGTTCGAGTTCGAGGCTTGGGAGGTTGATGTCTTTGGAACTTGACACAGTGTACACATTGAAATTTTCAATCGAAAAGCTCTCCCATAACATAATACAAAATCCAATATGGTCAATGCTGACATCGGAGAGCCACCCGAGGGTTTTATCAAGGGCACAAAATACGACTAATCAACTTGGCTCTCCAGGGTGTTAAAACCCAGACCTCGTTGATAGATGAGAGCTTGTCAGCTTATAAGCTGGCTTGTACGTTGCATTTTGGTTCAGCAACACACCTTCCTCGATTAATTCTCCCAAATTTGAAGCACTGTATATTCTCAAAGATCAGACATTATTCAGGCTAAATGTGATTTTCTGATACAGAGATTGGGCCACACATCAAAAACACCAGTTTCAATGAGGCGCCTTTCTCTATGCCCCGTAGATATGCGGGATTGCTTGTTGGGGAGCGAATCCTCCCTGGCTAAGCTAACTAGCTGGAAGAGTGCCTTTGGCATTCGAATTCATATTGTAATCTAAATTGATCCCCACTTGCTGGACGAACACATACCCGTAAACTTGCAAATATCGACTATATCAATCATTTACCAAAACCTTTACCTCCGGGTGCCTAAGTGTTTTCCAAAAGAATAACCAGTCCGTATTTCTATTTAGTTTTAACCTGATCTGAGATGTGTGCGCCGGTATGATATTGATGGAATGGGGGCAGGAGTGGGTAAACAGTACTCGAATGCCCGTCGATATAGTTCCAAAGTAAACATTATGCCTGAATTCCTGGAAACTTTTCGCTGATCCCCGACATACTCACAACCAATCTTTATTTCACCAGAAGAGTTTTTCCAACATGCTTTGTCACACTCGACCTATCATACCAAGGTTTGCCGACAAAAGTTGGTGAAAGTGGACCCCTGCTCCCGCTTTCCGAGAAAATCATGGCAAACACCATTATCAACAACGGAAATAAGCGTCGATGTCATCTGCCGCGGGCCTTCGACTATTCCCGCGTGACGACTCGGCTTGCTCCCCGCTGGACCTGGTGATGGCTAGAGAGACAAAGATGCAGGCTGGAGATGTGCGGCAGGTGCTGTACGACCAGGCCTAAATTTGTCATGAGAGTGGATCCGGATGGATCTTTAGAAGATATCTTGTAGGTGTGTATCTATACGTTCGCTCCCTCGTGTTCTAGGTAAGCTGTTGAGATAATACCAAGCATCATAGCGCGAGAGCTTACGTAGTTTCAGGACTGATAATAAACTGATGTGATATGCAGTGAAAACGATTCGATAGAAACATTTTCGTCTTTGCTGGTGGATCCAACAGCGAGCTGATTTAAATTTCCAGCCTCAGACCGAGTTTGCCAGCGGACAGGACTTAGGTCCTGGATAGATAGGCGTCACCATGCATGGTTTGTCAAGACCGAACGATTGGCTGCAGGCCGTGCGCCCCTTCCAGCCATGGACTTCTTTTTCGTCCTTTCTCTTGAGCTCGAATAGATGCGCAATCTAAAACAAATCGAGCAATTGTGAACCACGATTCAAACTAGTCGAGGACTCTTTGTCAACCGAATACCGAGCCAATCCCGGACGAAGAAATCAAGGAAATCCACCGTCGAGTGGAACTAAGGCAGGCTGGGACGTCGACGTAACGACGGTGCATATCTCACCTGGTCTCAGAGCAAGGGCAGTTGCTCCTTTAGCCTTTCCTCAGCTTTGGATCAGAGCGTTTTGTTTTTTTTCTTTTCGTTTTTCCTGGAGGTCAGTCGAGCACGAGTTCGAATCGAGCGAGGTTGAATGAGAGATTGAAATAGAGAATGGATCCCGAATCGAGCTTGAACCCGTCCCCTCCCAGAAAGCAGCGTCAGCTTCATCACATCCGCATCCCCCAACGAGACGCGAGCATTGGAGGAGCTTCTTCATCGTCCCCATCAACATCGCCTCGGACGAATTCCCAACATCGGCGCCAGCACTCATCTGCGACAGCGACTGTGACTGCAAGTGCGACGGAAAACAGTCCGCCAGCATTACGTGTGCGAAAAGGGAAAGGTCGGGTTGTGTCTGACCCAACCTCCCCAGCAGCTTATCGAGAAGCGATCGCTGCCAAGCAGCGCAGCACCAGCGCAAAGCAGCCCAACATCGAGCCGCGGCGAAGCTCCCTGAACGCTCCCAAACCAGTGTTCACTAGGCAAGCATATTATTATTTCACCCATCTCTCGATCCATTTGTGATTTTTTGGAAAAATTCCTCCTGTCTGTCTATTTTTTCCTTGCTTGGTTTAATTTAATTGTAGATTGCATTCTTTTGTTAGAGTACTTATTACCAGCGCGCTGGTCGGTTGGTTGCTATATTCGCTGACATCATAGCTCATCTGCTAGAGCCGACGATCGAGGTCCCCTGCAGAAACTCCAGCTCGAACTTCAACGGATTGGTAAAGAAGAAGGCCTGATCGGTCCAGAATCTGCTTCAAACAGCTCTGGTGTCACGCGAACTCTTTCCAGAAAGCAAGCTCAGCGTCTTTTGCGAAGTACTGAGATTCCTTCCAAGCAGACCGCAATCGCGCATCCCGATTCACCCACAGGAACCGAGGCTTCACCACCGTCAGCCTACAAACCAAGCCACGTAGGACGGTCTGCTTCTCTCTCTACACCGTCTCAACCGTCGGAAAGCAAGCGCCGCTATTCTGCATCATTCGCTGAACGAGCTCGACAAGAAAAGGAGCAGGGAACCGTCAGAAAACCCCGTGAACCGGTCGGATTCGCAGTCATGGATACCCTACCTCCTCCACCCACTGGTCACTCGGGAGGGACCCGTACCCCCGTGTCCGCCAGGAGCATCAATGGGCGCTCGATCAACGGAGAGTCATCAAGAATCGAGCCCAAGGTCGTAGATCGCCATAAGGGGCGATTCCATCTTCACCACCATAAGAAGGAAGCCGAACTTCCTCTACCCCATCGAGAAGGGATTTATTTAGATGTCGGGGAGGAGCCTCATTGGCCCTCAAATTGCGCCCATGTCTGTCTGACCGACCTAGAGTTGGTTGACGAAGGACCTGACGTCCCTGCTGTGCCTGGTAAGTTTAATTCCTTTGGTACGATCGGTTAACCGCTCTAACTAGGACACTCTATAGTATCTACTGGGTTTTTCCCTCCCCTAAAAGTCAGATGCGGACCACTACTTCGCTACACCGGCCTGCGACAGGAAGATGGATTCGAGATATGGCGCGGTTCTATCCTCATTGTTACCAAAGACGACGAGTCGACCTACGAGCCTATCCCGCACATCCGTCTATTCGGACAGGGTGGTGAAATACCGAACCCAGCGGCGCCTCCCAACGAAGCCACGGAAATACCGACAATTAACGCTGTCGGAGAAACCCAGGAAGTTCGCCGTGCCTCCACTGTCTCTAGCGTGAGTGCATTTTCCGCCTCAGATCTGAATAGGGATGGCGGTGATGAATTGCCTCCCTCCCTCCGCTACAACTTCGGACCGGCGAAAAATCCACCAAAGCCTGGTGGTAGTGGCCGTTTTAGAAAAGACGGTGAGAGACAGAACAAGGCAAGGGACTTCCCGGCGGAAAGAATCCGCGCCGAGAAAGGCGTAACCTTCTGGCGATTCAACATCGAGATCGAGTTAGGTGCCGAAGAGCAGCGAATCGCATATCGAATAAACAACGGAGGATTACTCGCATTCTACGTCCCTGCTGCGAACCAAACGATGAACATCATGTTCCACAGCTGTAACGGGTTTAGTATGGCTGTAGATCCAAACAAATTCTCCGGTCCGGACCCTCTGTGGCGAGACGTTCTACGAAATCATTACAAAAAGCCATTCCACGTCATGCTCGGCGGAGGCGACCAGCTCTACAATGACTGTGTTTCGGTGCAATCACCCAAGTTCAAAGCCTGGCTTTCGATAAAGGATCAACATGTCAAGGACAACACCCCATTCGACCAGGAATTTCAGGAAGAACTGGAGACATTCTACTTGAACCGTTATTGTTTGTGGTTCTCTCAGGGTCTATTCGGCGTAGCAGCTAGTACGATTCCTTCGGCAAACTGCTACGATGATCATGACATTATTGACGGCTTTGGATCGTACCCTGAGACGTTCAACGGCTGCCCAGTATTCGCTGGCCTGGGTACCGTGGCGTTCAAATACTACCTGCTATTCCAACATCATACGACGCCGTCGGAGGGCGAACCGACAGAGCCTAGTTGGGTGCTCGGTGCCCAACCGGGCCCATACATCAAAGAACCGTCGCGAAGTACCTTCATGTTCCTCGGCCGTAGGGTAGCCTTCATGGCCCTCGACTGTCGAACAGAACGTACTCGTGACCTTCTGTTGACTAACGAAACGTACACCCGTATTTTCCAAAGATTGGAGCAGGAGATCATACCGGGGCAGACTAAGCACCTCATTATACTGTTGGGGGTGCCAATTGCCTATCCAAGACTGGTTTGGTTGGAGAATATTCTCACTTCCTCGTTGATGGATCCAATCAAGTATATTGCCAGCAAACGGGCCGACGGGACCTTGAATGGGTTCCTCAATAAGTTTGATGGTGGTGTAGAGTTACTCGATGGTTGGTTTTTCCTCCGTTCAATTACTATGAAATATGAAACTAATGGATACGTAGATATGATGGATCATTGGACCGCCCGCGGCCACAAGCGAGAGAGGAATTGGTTGATTTTGGAGCTGCAAAAGCTAGCTGCGGCTAAAGACTGTCGAGTGACTTTCCTAGGGTAAGATGTCGAATCAATGGCCGGCTTATAAATGTTAGACTAATGATTTGTTAGCGGCGACGTCCATTTGGGCACATTCGGGCATTTCATCTCTAGGTCGGGACTAAAGATCCCCAAGGTTAACGATTTTAGATATATGGTCAACGTCGTTTCGTCAGCTATCGTCAATACTGTAAGATTCTCCTCGTACCCCATCAATAATCCCATCTACTGCATATAAAGCTAACAATTTAAATACAGCCTCCGCCGAACGGACTAGCCGATCTACTCAACAAGAGAAATAAAATCCACAAACTCCAACGGGACACCCACGAGGAACAGATCAGGATCTTCTTCACAGACCCGAAGGGCAAGAAGCGCAACAATAACACCACCCTACCAGCCAGAAACTACTGCCGCATCAGCGAAAACCAGACAGGCAGTCATGTTGGCGAGTATACCGATATTACCAAGCCCTTGGAGGCGGAAAAGGAAACGGACATCGACTTCAGGGGCGGCCTTGACTTAGTTATCAACTTCGAAATCGATCAGACCGATCCGCACGGACATACCAAGGCGTACGGATTCACAACCCCGGTTCTGCAGAAGCGTGCGGAGTAGGAGCCCACGCCTTTCAGTGCGAGAGCGACGGGATTGAATTTCCTTAGGAAGATTCAGACTTTCTTTTCGAGAAAAAAATAAGGGTGGTCCGTCGAAGAGAAATCGAATCCGACTGAAGATATCAAGGCCAAAGGAGGAGGCCGCTTCAAGAGAAGCAGCAGTGAACTCTGATGGTCGGTCTGGGTAAAGATATAAAAAATAAATACTAAACATGCAAAAAAAAAAACAGGAGGACAAGTACATATTACCTCCCGCGCCCGCTCGCTCACTAGTTTCCCTCTTCATCAAATTCTGGAAACTAGAATTCACTTCTATAATTTCCCGATCCCTATTCATTATCAAACACCTTTTTTCTTCTTCATCGCCCTCCTTTATTAATGAATTTCCTTCCGTTCATGAAAAACGACGTATACGCAGCCCTTTGTTGACTTTTTGGAACGAAAACAAAAAATACTAATGTACTTTTGATCTTTTATCATTATTATTATGAACATTGTAATTAAGCAGCTGCACTCGGTCTCGTTGGTTACACTGTTCTTTTTACCCCATCGGTGTACGCGATAATGGATCACATTTACGACTAGCTCTGTTGTTTGATATGAGGCTTTGAAGATTGATTTTGACCTTGAGTAGATATAAACGGAAGAAGGAAACATATATATCCAAAGAAGGGAAATATCCAGATTAAAAGATATTGATGAGAAGTAGGTAATTTGTACGGATACAAGGTAACAAAAGAAACCCAAATCTATGAAGCCCAGGTCAGGAAAAAAACCCCCCCCCCCATCCTACATTACACAGAACAGCGCTGTCCGCTAAATCGTATATTTAAAAAAGAAAATATCAAAAATCTTCATTTGCATATTGAAAAATACATAAGCCTTGAAAGAAAAAAAACATATTACCTTGAAAGAATATATACTTATCTAACCTGCGGTAACTTCCAGGTCCGCCACGCGGCCACAATACTCCCGAGACCACCGATCAACATCGTAACCGCAATAGCATTAACCCCCTTCTTCGGCTCCTGCGGTACCTGATCCCCTCCTTCAGCAAGTTCCGGACTCTTCCCAGGCTCCAAGATGGCAAAGACAACGAAACTGACAAAACTCCCTACGAACTGCGGGAGCGTGATGAATAAATTTAATATACCAAGATATATACCCGCAAGTTCCCCCGTCGATGAATTCTGAGCTTCCTCGGTTTGTAATTCCGGTGTTTGGACGATATGAAGCGTTGGCGACATTGTACCGTCGTCGCTACCACCGCTGCTACCGCCTCCGGGACTGCGCGGTGGGATTCGTAGGTTTAAGTTTCCAGATTCTATGTCCGAGCGACGTGGGGTATGGGTGTTACTCCCACCCCGACTAGTACGGCCAATATCAAGCTCATTGCTATCCTCCTCGTCGGAGCTAGAACCGTCGTTTTCTTTATTTAGCCGTTGTCGTTCTTCGTGGTCCGCATCCGCTTCTTCTTCGGCGAGCTGCTGGAGACGGTTGTATACTTCGCCGGATTGGCTCATTAGTCGGTCTGCATCGGAGCCGTGGCTTATACGGTTTATTTCTTCGCCCAGCATGGCGAAGGGTGCCCAGCAGGTTATTGCCCATGGTCTAGTAATCGCCACCGTTAGTTTTCTATCGTTGAAAATATGTGAGAGTGTAGATGCCATACATTCCACACAAAACGACAAGCACTGTCGCGGATTTCAGAGAATCTGCGAATATAGCCAAAGACATCGCAACCGCAAAGATAATATGTGACACCATCCACGCCATAGTAAGCGACGGCTTGAACGGCTTAATAGCCTTCAAAACCCTCGTGATAAATGCGATCTTCGGTGGTCGTCTTTTATGCCCCGTGTCAGATGGAGGAGATTTTACCACCCAGGGGAGGGTAATAGATCCCAACAACGACACTATTGCAAATAGTACGAGTGCCATACTTCCTACTCTTGCTATATCCGCAACGGCATCTTTAGGTCGGCCGTCGTCTTCTTTTGGTTGTTTTGTTTGATCGTATCTTTGGTAGACTTCACCGACCCAGGTGCTGGAGAAGAAGAGGAAGGGGAACCAGCCGAGCCAGGCGAAGTATTGGATGAAACAAATTGCGCGGATACGGTTGGGGAGACTGAAGAGGGTTTGGTAAATTACTACGAAGATGTGGAAGATGCCTCCTTCGGTATCGGATTCTCTAGAAGCCGGTTAGTTAGCAAGTGATATTCCATGATATGAATAGATATACTGACCTCCTCGATAGTAATACTCTTTCAGTAACAGCCCACGATGTAAGGCCGACTGTCCCACCAAGGATTATAGAGGATATAAGGCAAAGTTTCTTGAATTGAGTATTTCCTAGGAACCAGTGCCCGAATATACCAACCAAATCTATGGAACCACTTCACACCCAGTTAGCTTCAGGCCAAACAGAGCAAAGGGGGGGTAAACATACGCAAGATAACTGATCACGTTACCGGTGGCAATCATACGACTTGCTATAATAAACTTTCGTAAGCATAACTCTCTCACCTTTGAAAGTTCATAGAATCATACCCCAAGCGCTCCCTTGCTGCTGCCGCCGTATTGATAACGTATCCACTATAATCGCCCTACAGCTCGCCTGTACTGAATCCATTCATCTCAGTCTCGTTCTTTATACACCTTCAGAACCCCCGGGAGCACCTACCAGCATTGACCGCAAAATCAAGCACATAAATCGACAATACCGCCACGACCACCGTCGCATTTTTATGCTAATACCACCCAAAAGTCATACATTAGCGCGAATCGTCCAACTACTACAAAAGATAGTACGGGGAGAACCCACCCGATCCTCGTCATCTCTCACAAACAATCCCACAATCTCCGACGTCCACCCCAACACCAACAGACTCAAAAACACCATAGCCGTCCCTGCGATCATAAATGGTCTCCGACGGCCCCACTTTAATCGCGATCTATCCGCCATAGCCCCCACTATCGGCTGGGTAATCAACCCTGATAACGGTCCAGCGATCCATACCAGCGACGTCTTGCTTTTTGAAACCCCGAGGGAGAGTAGGTATGGCGTACAATCTGTATTTCCATTGTCGTAGGTTTTTTTGTTAGCCGTGAGATTAAATAGTTGTGACGTAAGTTCGTGGCCTCCAGATAGCTGCCTGTCGATAGCTGCTGGAGATAAGGACTGAAAAAACATACAAGCCATTTCAATTCCCCATGTAAACCTATCGTTGTGAATATAAAATATCAGCATACATCCCCATGTATGTCATCACCCAGGGTTCTTTCAAACTACGTACTGTACTCCCGCCAAACAGACCGTCAGCAACGCCATGCGCGCAGCGTTGCTGGACCCGCGTATCGACGGCGTTCCCACCCATGTTGCTGAGGCCATTAGAGCTCATCCAGCCTACGGAAACCCGAGAATCAAACGAAGGAAGGAAAGGAAAACGGCCGTGGCGGGGTGTCGGTCGAGGTATACAGTCGTAGCTTCGAAGTATATACACTAAGAGAAGAAGTCGAAGAAAAACGTTAAAACTCACGCGGGCGAGTTTTATGGTGGTTTCCTTAATTTAAAGGGTTTCCGGTTGATATAAGAAAAAGCCGTTCGTTCTCTTTCCTTTCGGGAAGAGGACACCATAGAAAATGTTGAGCGAACGGGCAGCGCGGGCAGCGGCAGACCCACCCTTTCCTTATGTCATTTTATCCACAGCTTCAGGGGAGCAGCTAACTACCCGCATCAGATAGCTGGTTAAAGGTCAGAACTTGCTTATCGAATGCGTGCTTGCATGCTTGTTCGGCCAAGCGAAATTCGATCTACCATTTCCAAATTTAGTGGGCACACACCAAAGCTCGCAAGCTTATCTGCCTTGGATGTATCTTCATCTGCACAGTACCTGCTTTGGTACCGAGATTTGCGGTCGGATTACGGGATTTGTACTACGCGGACGTGGCTCCTTGCATCCGCTTGACGCCTGAGGGCTCTAAAGAGCACCCCTGGAAGGAAGTGGATGAGATGGGAAGGAATGGGATGAATATTTGATCCATGTTTGGTTCATTTATTGGGGTTGTCGTTTGCATTTGATAAGATACAAATCAATATTCAGTAAACAAGTAAAGAAAAAGCGAACTTGGAACCTAGTAGTAAGAAACAGCTGGTGTAGAAAAAAAGAAACAATAGGCATCGCCTTGATGCGAGGGAGACACATCGCTATTTCCTTTTCCCACCATTTTTTTCATAATCAATAAAAGAGAACCGTACTTTTCGTAGAATGAAACACCCGAGGCGGAGAATGCCGTAGTGAAAAATCCATATCTTTATCTCATGGCAGACCCGACATGCGTTGTACACAAGCAGATGTTTTCTCCCTTTCATACATTAACAAGGAGCGATAGTTAAATCTCAAATTGGAACCAGCTTAGAGCTTGTGTGGGAGCTCAGTGCTCTGAACTGGCCATTGGTACCCAACTTGGTCGTTGAACTTGTAGCCATAGGACGAGGTGAAGTCATCCAAAACTGGTGGCCCACGGGAACCTGTGTATCAAGAAATATTAGCATCTATGGGGGAACCTCGAAAAGAATAACTGGTCTTTTCTTACCGTATGGGTACGACATGGGAACAACTTCAGGGTTCTCATCCAAGTAGTGCAGAAGAGGCGAGAATATTCTCCAGCTGGCATCGAGCTCATCATCACGAACAAAGTTGGAGTGGTCACCCTTGATGGCATCAAGAATGAGGGACTCGTAGGCCTCTGGGATCTTCAAGTCGCTGAAGCGGCGCTTGTAGGTGAGGTCCAAGTCGGTTAGAACCGTCTGAGTGCTCAAGCCTGGCAGCTTCGAGTTCATCTTGATATAAACGGCCTCGTCGGGCTGAACTCGGATAACAAGCTCGTTTCGGGGAATGTCCTTAAAGATACCGCTGGTGACATCCTTGAACTGGATGCGAATCTCAGCTTTCTGCTCATTGAGGGCTAAAATTTAATCCTTATCAGTATGTTTTCTATGCAATGTAGTGCTTTGAATTCGGTTGTAACTCACCCTTGCCGGCCTTCAAGATGAATGGAACTCCATCCCATCGCTCGTTCTTGATGAACATGGCGACAGCGCAGAAAGTTGGACATCTGCTCCCCTTAGGAACGGTGTCATCGTCCAAATAAGCAGGCTTAGATCCATCCTCAGACTTGCCGTATTGACCGATGATGACGTTCTCGGTGGCGATCTGTGGCATGGCTCGAAGAACACGGACCTTTTCGTCTCGAATGTCCTCAGCAGAGAATGAGAGTGGACGCTCCATGGCGATTATGGTCAAGAGCTGGATCAAATCTATCATAGTTCCGTTAAAAATTATTGCATGTTGTATGGATTGTTGTACCCGATGACTTACGGTTCTGCATGACATCACGGATGATACCGAATTCATCAAAGTAGCCTCCACGGCCCTCAGTACCGAATGGCTCCTTGAATGTGATCTATATCATACTTCGTTACCTTCCCATTCGCCTAGACGCTCGGGTTTCATAAATTCTTACCTGCACATTGCTAATGTGATGTCTATTCCAAGTTGCTCCAAAGAATTCATTACCGAACCTGAGAATCAACAGGTTCTTGACCATCTCCTTTCCGAGATAATGATCAATACGGTAAATTTCTTCCTCCGTCCAGTCGGGTTCGAGGGCCTTTTGCAGCTTGCGGGAGCTTTCCAAGTCCTTACCAAACGGTTTCTCGACCTTCGCCAGAAGTTAGATCGGGATACCCTAATTTATACACGCAAGACGACGGAAAGAATATTTCTCTTACAATCAATCTAACAATACCATTCTTAGGGTAGTTGTTTTTCTTCAAGTGATGAGAAACGCTGATAAAGACGCTAGGAGGCAAGGCCATGTAGAAGATGCGGTGGTTGCTCGGTCGACCAGCTTCGATCTTTTGAAGTGTGTTCTCAAGGTTCTGGAAAGATTCGTCCTGATCATACTGGCCAGAAACATAAATACACTTCTCCACGAATGTAACGAGTTGCTCCTCGATAGGCTTGGTAGGAGTCTTGATATTGGACTTGACTCGCTTGATGAACTCTTCATGGTCCATCTTCGTTCGGGCATAGCCAACGATTTTGCAATCTTTGGGGAGATAGTTATTTCGGTGCTATCATATATATTAGTTTACTATACTAGCTTTAACTAATCAGTGGGTGAAGCTTGCCAGGCCGAAGAGAGCTGGAAACTATTGTTTTCGCGCATTTCATTAGTCGACGTTTTACGTACTAACTGTTCATTGCATCACAGGTCAACCTACAGTTTTCTTCTTCGCAAGGTCACCGGAAGCACCCAAGACGACAATGGTCGTATGTTCCTTGAGCTCCGCGGAGCTATATCCATTCCGAAAAACAAAATTACGACGTTAGCCAAAACGTTCAACCCCACGCGCTACACAAAAGAGAAAGTGGCAAGCAGCAAGCGGCAGCGCAACCCAACATCTCGGCTTCACGAAAAATAACACTCGGTCTAACCAGTGGCGATAGCTACGGCGGCGTCGACTCGACCTCGCCAACATCCGGAAAAATTAAAACAGACAAGAGCATTCACATTTCTCCAAATAAAGGAGTTTATGGGAATCTGGGCAAGCTGCTTACCCGGTGTCGCCTGCGCCGGCTGGGATAACTGATGCTGACATGGTTATTTTGTGCGACGGATGGACGTTAGAATAGGATGGTTGGTGAAATTAGCACTGTTGTTGTACAGGCGTCTCTGACCGATCTCGCGTAACTTCCTGCGAGAAGTGCGTTGATACCCCACTACCTGGTAGCCAGGAACTAGGTGACGGGCTTAGCTATCAGATTCGGATTTGGCGGAGGTGACTTGGACGAAGAACTGGCAATTGGTACCTGAGAACCGTCATAAACTAGCTGGAGAGAAGAAGAAGAAAGGGGAGGAGGTTGTCGATGAGCTCGAGAGGGGAGTGACGGAGAAATATATTTTAGGCGGTTGGGCACTTGGGATTAATTTGGGATTGGGGAAATCTCGATGTAGCAAGCAAGTGTAAGCCTGGGCTTGGAGGGGCGAGTTTACTAAAGGCCCTGCCCGCTTTACCACATACCGGATAAGCTGCCAGCCAGCTACTGGTGGGGTTTGATTTCTGCTTGATTAAACGGAGCCGAACCGCCACAAAGACTTCAAAGGGATGCTGCCGGTTTATAGCTTCCTTGTGGGTTAGTCGCTCCCACCGGATCTTTTAGAATGTGTAGATAGAGTAAATATCTATATCCGCTGGATGAGGAGAGATCTAATCGGTGGTTCGGTCGACCATTGGGGCATTTGCTTGCGGGTTTTGCATCTTATATTAACATCTTTCGCGGTACACCCATTACGGCCGTTCTGAGGTCAAGTTAGGTAATGTTCACTAATCCTACAAGATCCAGCTTACGAAACAGGTCTAATATCGATTCGATCAACCCAGCTCTCCCACGACGACTTCGGGCGGAGTTGGACGGCTTGCGAAAGAAGATGAAGTCTGACGTCGTCGTTAGGACCAAATGCTGGTGGGTCGGTATGGGCTGCCGCCTCCAAATTAATTAGTATTGCCCCGCCATGCCTATGCCTGGCTATGCAAGATTCAAAATTCAACGTTACTGTAGCGCACTGGACTATTTGGGTATTTGGGGGGCATTGATAGGAGAAGCTATTAGGGAGAATGATTACTCAGGGCTACTCTCTATTATTCATCGGCGGCGGTGCGAAGAACAGTTAAAACCGGTCACCTAAGTCCATTGTTGAGGGGTGCTGGGGCTTACTTATCGATAAGCGGACCAGGGTGCATCTCCGAGGACGCTCCGTTCGATTTGCAAATTTACCCGGAAGATGGCCAATTACCCTGAGAACCACCAAAGGTTGAGAGGGAGAAAAAAGGCGAAAGACTGTGCCTGGCCTGGGTGTTCAGGTTTTATTTGATAAGATCTCTATCTCAGTCATCGATAAATCTCGGGTTATTAAATGGAGCTATAGTCTCGAAAAAGCTTCACGGCGTCGGCGAATCGAACAGCTCACCCAACTTCTTTCACCGATAAATCAAATGCAATGGCGTCTTGAGCTCTAGGGACACGAGATCAGTCGTAAACCAACCAGGGGACAGTTCAAGCACGGGACGTGGGTCTCAAAGAACACTAGCACCGGTTGCGATAGGCAGGAAGACATACGTGGGGGAGAGCTCCAGACAGACGGACGGGGGATCTTGGTGAACTCGTCCGAATTTCCAATTTAAATATGAGCAAGATGCATTGGAAAACTGCAAAGACTTAAAACCGTGCGCTGCGCTGTTCTTACATTCGAGGAAGCTGCTGTCGGTTGGCTGCTGGCTGTTGTTTCTCATGCGCGTCAGCCTGCACTTACATATTCCCCAGACAGATTGCAAGCCCTCGAACACTTTCGAGGCACTTTGACCCGTGAACGTTTGGCACGCGCGCCCGATGGATGCCGTCTACGGCCTTTTATAACCTAATTCGATTGTGCAGTGCATAATCGTGATCGTGACCGATGGTCTTTGGCCACCTCGGTGTTAGCCTGGATGGCTCGCCGAGGTACGTACCGTGTGTATACCCCGATAATATGTATGTGCCGTATATATTAATTTGGATATCATATGTGGAGATCAGGGAAAGCAGGCTTATGGGCAGGCTTGTGAGCAGGCTGGATCAAGCTTCAATACGAGGCGAGAACATGCACCCGCTAGTAGACATAGCTGCTAGCAGCTCAGGCAGCTTAGCTCAATCGGTGTCCACCCAGTGATACACTCCGATTGAGCAATTGAGTAATATCCAAGCCGCTTGGAGGTAGCTACAGGAAACGAAGCTATTAAAAGGGGTTCCAATATCGTGGCGAGTGCTGTTCAGAGAGGGCACCCGACATTTGCGACTCCGTGGTCCAGATCTCCCAGTTGATTGCGCAACGTTCCAATGCAATGCCACTGTACAGAGCGGGAGGGACCTGGATGTCATGTACGTGCGTATGTATGTTCAGGATGTGATTGATACCGACTTTATATTGCTAGTTGCAGTGCAGTGACTGATTGATTGATATATGTGTCCTGCCTGACAGGCAAGTCTGGTACTGGATAGACCAGCCAGCGCTGCGCGAACTGCCCAAACAGGTATTCCCCGGTACTGGTACTCATCCCACTAGCATATCCTCAACCTCAAAAAAGTACATCTACAACAAGATACCCTCGAATACCCAGATGCGCTGGCGTGGGCTACGGGACGGAGCGATGTTGCTCGAATTGGCCAATAGCACAACACTTCGTGGCCTGCAGGTATTGCCTCGATGCTTTGAACGATGGCAGGTCCGGCCGCATCGTGACCCTATCACAGTTGGCGAACTCCTCAAATCGATCAAGGGTCGTCCCACTCTGATTCGACTCCGCCTTTAGTCTACTGGGTCTACTATTCCCTCTCTCCTACCCGCCCTTTCCTCTCTTTCAAACAATAGAGAACGTTTGGGGGTTTTCTATGTGACAATTAAATAAGTAGTGTCTGCATTCCGCGTGATCATGTCTCGTCTCCCAATTAATTCCTCCTCGAATGAAAGCTCAACTTTCTGCCTTCTCAGGCGACTGACTGGTGACAGTTGTAAAGGAAATTGACAGCAATTATTACATCACTGTATTTTCCCTAATAGATCAGGAAGCCTGGTACTCCACATCCTGCCTAGCTTCGCTTTGCCTTTGGGTATCTTGCCTCGGATAACCCCAATTCGACGATATAATATATACCGGGCCTGCCAGGTAAGTTACAGCCAATTCAATTGTAACTCGCCTGCTGAGGGGTTTCTTTTAATTATAATACCTATTGACATCCCACGGTTTCTACGGTATACTAGTATCATATACTAGCCTATACTTACATACATTATATTCCACCTGCATCCCACCCCAGAGTTCTCTCTACGCATTATCCAACAAGAAGAACTCCTTCGAGGACCTCCTCTTTCACTTATAAACTGTGTTGGTTCCCGACAACCCCCATCATTCTTTTCCGACTAGAATTCTTCTTTGCATATATTTGTAAAGGAAGAAGAAGAGATCTAAGGAAGGATTAGATAGACGGACTGCTTGATCGCATAATCCGCCTAGCCGGGTTATGGCCTCGTCCACAAACCCTATTGGCATCCCACCCTCTATTCAATCGCCTTTAACATCGATGCCTCAAACATCCTTTTACGATTACTCCGACTACTCTGCTATTTCCGATTCTGATCAATTTTCTCATTTGGACTATCTTGGTCCGTATCCTCCAACTCCAGGCTCCATGCCATCTTCATATCACAACATGTATCCATATGGAGGAGGTACATCCAATGGAAGTCCGCCGAAGTATGGACCTCCAAGCCCCAAGGCATTCAAGAGAAGCATGTCAATGTCTGCGGCTGGTCCGAATATAGACTTTGGGAACACAAGCCCACCGACTCCAGCTGCATCGTCGTCAGGCTCCAATGGTGGCCCTCCCCCCCCGGGCGGTGACAGAGTTTTCCGACAGATTCTGTCCTCTATCGCGCGCATCCAAACCAACCTTTCGCAACAACATTTCTCAATCCTAGATGTGGTCGAGAAGCAAGGGTTGATTCAAGATAAGCTTAGTCTGCTTGAGCAGCAATCCGGCCGTACTGGTGATAAAGTTGCCAGAGTTCTTGAAAATACCGATTGCATTGTAGACGACGTAAATTCTGTGAGAGACCGAGTCGACAGGTACGGTACAATCTTATTCTTCCCCTCTTTCGCCCCCAAATCAATCCAACCCCCCTTCCGCCCCTTCTCCATCCAATTCGATTACATTTCATGTATGAATATATGCATGAAGTACGGGGTCTGAACTGTCAACATAGTCACCAAACTGCCACCGACGATTCGATACAGGATACATTAGACGATCAAGCCGAAAGAATAGATAAGCTCATCGAAGATGTCAAGGCCATTAAGCTTAGTGTTGAGACACTCCAGGCGATGACAAGGGCAAACACTCGCGGTATTACTGCTTTCAAGATCGACGAGGAGGAGGAAGAAAAATCCAGACCCCCATCAAGGTCTAAGGAAGGGAAACAGCTCATGAGTGCCGAGATAAAGGAAATCGTTAAAGCCCAAGTCCGTTCGGAAATGAAATCGCTCAAGTCAAGTCTGATGTCTGAGCTGAAGGACTTGAAGAAGATGTACAAGGCCAAAGACGAGAGGTTAGACCCCCTTTCATGATCTGCTTCTGCCTTTTTTATCACTAACATTTTACATATTAGCAACCCAAGGTCGCCTGGTTTTACCCCTGAGGCACTTATTAAATTCGAAGGTTCGTGTCACATTATTTCTCTCCTTCATAGGGGTGATTCTGACCTCATTTATGTCATAGACGCCGAGGTCACCAAGCACCTAATAAAATACGGCTTTGATTCTGCGTGGGTCGGCTCGATGACTGAATCCCAGAAGGTAAGCACTAACTCCCTCCATAACTAATAAAGGAATATCCTTGTACCCTATGCATAAATTCTAACATCTTCCCCAGAAACGCATGTTAGCCGGCTACCTCGGCCAATCATATCGGGATGCATTGACAAAACCTCAACCACAGCCCGAGGATGCCAGTGACAACAGCGACGACGACGGTAGCGGCTCTGATTCCGATGCCTCGTCGTGACCAGCCTATCCTCAGTCTTTATGCAGTTTTGTTTTCGAGTTCACAAACAGTATCTTTCATTGCCACCTGCGTCTTCTTATATTGCACACACTGCATTTTGAGCAATCACGACCACCACAATACGGTTATTCAGAATAAATTGAAAACAACGACGATAATAACGAAGCGACGTGCTCATAAGCAGATTGTATTACTACGGAAGGCAGCCCGTTTTTAACTTTGGAGTGAGCGAGATAAGGAGTAGGCGTTGTAGCGGAGAAGTGGTGTTAACGTTCGTTCTTTCTGTGGACTTGATACTTTCTTTCCCATTTGCGAATTTGATTTTACGACTATTGGATGGTTTATTTTTGGGCTCAGGCTTTCGTGCTGGTCTCTTGTTTTAGCATACCCTTAATTCTTTTCATCTTGTACAGTTCTCTACGCACTTTTTACCACGGTAATATCGGTTTTATACGGCTTTATGGGCTATAGGAGGAAATCTTTTGCAATTTTCTTGCTTTTGCATGCATGCTACTACCCATTCGACACTTAATCATTTTATACGTTACTTACGTTACGGTGGCCGGTTCTGATGCTACGCTATAGCAACTAACATTCAGTACTTCCATGCATTACTATTTCAAGTTTTTCCCCAAATATTTTTATCGGTTTTCATCTTCTTAAAGCTTCACTGTTTTTCTTGCTTTGCGTATACGAGAGCGTCGCCGGCCTACAGTGCGCGATCATCTGCTCTATAATAATCTCGGGTTGACCGGCTAGCTTGCCGCGAGGAATCAACCCCTCTCACATGTGAGCGCCTCGTCGACCTTGAGCAATCCCCGTGTTTCGTTACCGACTACAAAAAAAGAAAGGGGGAGAAAAAAAAGAACCGAGAAAGAAAGAACCAAAAAAAGAACCTTGGAACCACGACAGACGTTTCTACTTTATTACACCCAGTTATGGTGCGCCAGCAATTGTGTTTTATATGTATGTACAAGGAAAAAAAAAAAAACATCTATCACAAGAGGAAATCAGAATCTAGAAACTGCGTTAGTTTTATTGATAAGGCAAGGGGTGTGTGTCTTTAAGAAACGATGTAGAAACAGCTGTGAGATGACTTGGCCGGCATATTCGGGGATCTGGATCGGATTGGTAAGATGCCTGTCATGAGGAGTCGAAGATGCATATGCTGGGATTCCCATGTCGAAGGAATGAGGGGTTGAAAGGAACTTTGCGTTTGCCTTGTTGTAATTTTCTCTGTGTTGCGCTTGTCGTTGTGCAACTCGTTTGTCATTTTGAAACCTTCCTATTACAGCAGACATTGGGTGTTAGGGCTCCAACCCAGACCTATTCCAGAACGGGTTAGAGCTGCTGTGCCAGCCTAATTGGAGAGTGTGAATATCGGCATTTTGGCTGCGAACTTCAACTCTATCCAACAGCATCACCAAATCCCCATCGACAACCCGACACCAGCCGACAAATACCCCTCTCTTCACGAATCTCCTTCGTATTAACACTATTCACAATGTCGTCCGGAAGCCCCCACAGATGTACGTATACCGCAATTTTTGGGGATTGGAAAGGAAGATGGAACGGCAGCTAACAACCTTGCTTTCTTGATAGTATACGTTAAGTAAGCAACCTTATCTCCTATGGCGACATGAGCAGCGTAATGCGATGGCGGTGGAAGTGAGAAGAAAAAATTACCGACGAGGAAAATGGCGATATTGGAACCCGGCGAACAGTCATGATGGAGGCAATTATGAAAGAACTACAGCTAAAACTTCGACTTCTCATCGTTAGGGGAAAGCACCTGTCCTACCAGAGGGGGAAGCGCAATACCGACCCAAACACCTCTCTCATCAAGATTGGTACAACTCCGAATCCCTCGAATCTGGCGAATCTCGAAATTGTGGGAGAGACAGGAATGGCTAATACGTGTGTTTTATGAACAAATAGAGGGCGTTGACTCCACCGAAGATGCTCAATTCTACCTCGGAAAGCGAGTAGCATATGTCTACCGCTCCAAGAAGACAGTCCGAGGCTCTAAGATCCGTGTCATTTGGGGCAAGATCACAAGGCCACACGGCAACAACGGCGTCGTCAGGTCGAAATTCAGAAACAACCTCCCTCCCAGCTCATTCGGCGCCACCCTTAGGATAATGCTCTACCCATCCAACATCTGAATAGAAAAAGATTGGACAAGAAACTTTACTAGCGATTCCGTGCTGTTAGTTTAGTTTTTACCTTTTGTCTTTCTTTCTATTTAGTTTTTCAACTGTTGAATTGCATGAGCTTTTTTCCAACCTTTTTTTACGACTTCCTATCCGAAAACCTCCTTCTTTTATTCTTCTTCTTTCCTTTTTATCAGTAGCATCGGCGGGCTTTGTCTACGATTGGATTCCGTTTTTTCCCCGAACCGACCTTCCTCATCGACTTGGTTATACGACCACCCGGACGGAAACAGAGAAATGAATGGCTAAAGGGATGGGCTAGGAATATGAAGAGATGGATACTCAATGCAGTGGAAGAGGATCAATCGAGAGCTCAAGGATATAAAATAGAAAGCAAAAAGAAAAAAAAGAAGGGACAAGTTACGATAACCCAGATATCACCAATCACGTCATACTTTTTTACCTCACTCCTACTCCTCTTCCTCCTCCCGTCTTTTCCCCTCCCAGACAACCTTTTTTTCCACAATTACTATTATATATTATATCGAAATGGCGTTTGGAAAATCGATTTTACTTTTTTTGTTTAATACTCCCACCTACTCACGTCTCTCTCACACTCTTACACACTCACCAAACCACACTTCTACAGTCTGTCTGTTTCTCTCCCAAATGGAACGCCCGATGGAAAAAAAAAGATATGCTTCATCATACTTTTTTTTTTTACTTTTGCATGGAAAGGAATGAGGTTTTCTTTCGATTAGGTTTTTACAGTGTATAGAAATCGAAGAAGCTTTGTTTTTTCCCTCGTGAATTAGCTTGATCGTGCAGTGCGTGACGTAAGATTTATATCTAAAATGACAGTATATAGTGGTACATAAATGCAGAGCGTGAATTCCAAAACCAGCGCGTGGGTGCATATGTGTCACACGATCTAAACGAGTCATATCCCGAGTATGCAAGTAATCTATATCCCCTACCCTATAAACCCTATCTCCCAATTATTATTATACAATACACACACTAAAACGCCCTCCTCCTAGCCATAGGCGTCGTCGGCCTCTTAACTGCCCCCTGCTGCGTCGCCAGCCGCTTGACGGCCGGATTAATCCCCGTTGACGCCCTCTTCACCGGCGCTTCCCTTGCTGCCGCTTTAGCCGCCTCAGCCTTCTGTCTATCCTCTGCGATCTTCGCTTCAATCTCCATCTTTCTATTGATCTCATTCTCCGTCACTCTCCTATCTTTCGCCGAATATCCCTTTTCTTTGACACTATAAAAGACACCTCCAAGTTCTGCAAGCCAATGCGGGTCTACAGCTGTGACGGTTGACATGTATTCTTTCGAGGTGAGGATAAGCTCGTGGTATACCACGTAGTCCGGTAGGAAGCCTAATCCGTAGAGGGCAGATGTGGGATGTAATTGGACAGTTACACTGGTACGAAGGTTAATATACTCTCCGATACCTTTAACTTTCGCTGCTTGGGCAAAGTATCCGGAGCAGATACACTTGCGCGCGATATCCCAATCAGTACCACAGGTTTGTAGCTCCATCTTCTGGAACTTCATGATATCATAGAGCTGTTGTCTAATTTCTCGAGCCCGACGAAGAGCTTTTGGATGGAGGAAGTGCTTGATACACCAGCCGTCTGAGAAGCCGTTCGCTTTCCATTGTTGGTAGACGTGGAGAAGCGTTAAATGGTCGGATTCAGGAACAAAGAACTTTTCGCGGGCGGCATCGGATTCTTCCTGTCGTTCTTTGGGACGATAGAACACGCTGGGGACAGAAAGCATAGAAATTATGGTGAGCATTTCTTCGCTGCAGCCGTACTCAACCGACATAATCAGCAGCTTCGAAAGTGCTGGTTCCATAGGGAAACTAGCCATTGACTTTCCTAAGGATGTTAATTCCCCAATGTTGTCCAGAGCGCCCAATGCCCACAAGTCGAACAAACTTGTCGTCATCGTATCTTGCGGAGGCGGATCCATGAAATCGAACTCTAGCAAATCTTGCACCCCGAGGGACTTCAACAGGAGAACAGTGTTACTGAGGTTTGTCCGTTGGATTTCCGGGATGGTTTGGATGTACATCTCGTTTGAGAATGCTTGCTCGGTGTACAAGCGATATGCTTTACCTGGACCTGTTCGACCAGCGCGTCCGGATCTTTGCCCAGCGTTGGCTTGAGATATTGGTGTGATCTGTAGAGTATCCATACCCATACGTGGATTATAGACTTTGAGTTTGGAGTAACCCGCATCGACGACATACATGATACCGTCCACTATAAAAAAACTAGCGTTAGCATTATTGCCAGGAATGGGAATTTATGTGAAGATAAACATACCTGTCAAACTCGTTTCTGCAATGTTGGTAGCAACAATTACTTTCCTCGCACCACCTTCAGCTTTCTCAAAAATCTTTGCTTGCAAGTCTGCAGGCATCTGACTGTAAATGGGGAGAATCGCAAGCTTTGGTGGATCGTTGAGCTGTGACAGACGTTCCGCGATGACATCACAAGTGGCTTCGATGTCCTCTTGACCGGTCATGAAAACTAAGATGTCGCCGGCACCCTGTCCAAGATGAATTGACAGAACTTGTTTCACAGCGGCTTCCACATAATCTTCACAAGGCGATTTCGACCAGAGAACATCGACAGGGAAGGTTCTTCCAGGAATTGTATATTCTGGCGCTCCGCCGAAGAATCGAGAGAAGCGTTCTGCGTTCATGGTAGCAGAGGTGACAATCAACTTCATGTCTCTCCGCCTCGCAAGAATCTTCTTTATTAACCCCATCAAAACATCAGTATTCAATGCGCGCTCGTGAGCTTCGTCCATAATGATGCAGGAGTATTTCTCCAGGCTCGGATCGACGAGAGACTCTCGAAGCAGGACACCATCCGTCATATCTAGGCCAAATTTAGCAAATGCGAAGGACTACAGGGTTCAAAAGGATTGAAGACTTACATTTGATTACCGTTTCGTTACTGGTGCAATCTTCAAAACGGATAGCGTATCCAACAGTGCTCCCGAGTTTAACTTCCATCTCTTCGCTAACACGCTTGGCCACACTCATTGCGGCGACACGGCGAGGCTGGGTACATCCAATCATTCCGAGTTTTCCATAGCCATCTTCATATAAGAATTGTGTTAACTGCGTAGTCTTCCCAGAACCTGTCTCACCAATCACGATGATGACCTGATTATCCCTGATAACTCTCAGAAGTTCTTCTCGAACTGCAAATGCCGGTAGGTATTCTCGCTGCTCTCTCAGAGTTCGGCTTCGACTAAACTCGCTAGCACCTTCACTCTTCTTCAAGTGGTCGGCGAATTTGTTCTCCACCCGGACGTCTCCTTGGTCAGGTCCTTCGCTTGCTTTCTGTGGCTCCGCAGCTCCAAGCGCACTATCGCCTTCTTCGTCTTTGATGCCCAACACGTTTCCAAGATTGGTACCAGCAAGGTTCGTAGCCTCCTGGGCCTGTTTCGCCCTTTCTCGCTGTTGCCTTCGTTCCCTGACTAAAGTAGAGCCTTTTTTACTGAAAATCGCCATGTCGCTTTGGGAGTCCCGAACTGCAGGAACTGGATCTAACTGTTTCGTGAAAATTGTTTTCCCATCCAAAAATGGCGGCCGAATATCATGTACTAGAATGTGAACTCGAGTCTCTTCCTCATCGTCCAGTTCGTCCATCCCAATATCAGCCCTTTGAGCCACACCAGAAGTCAACATTCGGTTGGTTTCCCATGCATCTACATCCTTTTGCTTTTGCTGAGCTCTGGCAGACATTCGTTTGCCGGTTTTCCGTTCTGCCAGCGCGGCCTCCCGTTGTTGATCCGCCCATGAGTTTTCCAGAGATCCAAAGGGATTATGGGATTCGTCTCCGAAAGTATGGCCCATTTCATCGCCTGCGTACCAATCGCGGTCCATCGCTTGGGTGTCTTGAGAATCATATAACCCTTCATCGGAATCTCGAATCGCGGCAGTAGTACGCGGTGTAGCAGCAGGATACCGTGATGTGCGCGAGGTTGTCGCACGACCTCCTGCAAAGCGATCTTGTCGAAGTGGCGTAGAGTCATACCTCCGGCTTCCAAAATCTTCTCGGCTTCTGTATCCATCACGGTCGTCATCCCGCCTCCTTTGATCGCGGTCATCATATCGGCCACGATCTCTATTCCCACCATGATCCCGGTCGCCGTATTGAGGTCGCCTATCACCGCGCCCGTCATCTTGGCCGCCACGTTCTCGATCTCTTCGCCCACGGTAGGCCGCCAGTCTCTCAGCAGCTTCCTTCGAAAGCCCGCCTCCATGTGATGGCGTTTCCATTCGACGTTGGACGGGGTGCCTCTGTGTCGGTAATGACGGTTTCTTGAACTCAAATTTGTCTCCATCGGCCTCTCGAGTGCGATCATCCGATTGCGCTGATTGTTGCTTTGGCTTCCTCGAGTCTAGACTTGAACCTGAACCTGGTTTCCCGGTATCAGCCTGCGTCTCATCGTCTTCTCCGTCGACTTTGAAGTCCAACTTTATCCTCTTCCTGTCAAGCCCCAATCTAGACTCCCTCTTCCCATCATGGTCGCCTGAATCTCGATTCCTTGTTGAAGCCGAAAGTAATAACCCACCAGGAAGCTCAGCCTGTCGCTCCAACCTCTCAGGTTTCGTAAAATTGCCTTTCCCAGATCCATCCTGTGTACCAGAGCCCCCTTCCTCGTTACGCCTTTTGACTTCCTGGAAAACTTCGTGAAGGAATTCATCGCGGTACCGGCCAAACGCGCTGCACGCTGCGACGAAGGATTTAGGACCAGGTTGGCCCTTCGCGATTTGTATTATATTGCGGGCGAGGTATTCATTTGGATCACGGCCAAGTTCTTTACCGATGAGAGAGGCGAGGTGATGGGTGTATTGATCATTCAGACCAGGCGGTATCGAGGTGTCCGACATGTCGGGTGCGAATTGAATTGAATGGAGATGCTGGATGGCGAGAATAACTTTTGGTTGTCTAGGCGTGGTTAAAGCCGGCAACACAAGCATGACGGCAAATTCAGGGTAAGCTACTTTTCAGTTTTGTAACCTGCTACTTTGAATACAAGTCACCAGCCTGCTTCCAACGATATATGCTTCGATGAGCAAATAGGTATATATTAGCTGTTAATAATATTGATACTCTATCTTACAACTTCTCGGTGGCTTCATTGCTATACTAGAATCCTTACTTTCTCGATTTCTTCTTTCCCGCCCTCTCTCTCTCATATGCATTCGATGCAGCACCTTCCTCGTTCTGAATCATATTCACAATCCTCTTCATTTTGTCATGATACTCTTGGTCTGCAACCTTCCTCTCCTTCAGTTTCTCCCTTGCAATGAACTGCGAGTCCTTCCTCAGTTCTCTCATCGCGCCCTTCCTCTCCTTCTTATGTTCCGCCTTGAGCTTGCTTAGCTCCTTGCGGTCACGGTCTGCGTCATATGAGCCCTTATGTCTATCCAGCGAGTAATCCTCGTCAAACTTAGGATAGTTAGATGGTATGGGAAGGGGCCGATGGTGGTGGAGTTCAAGGGGACGGCGAAATTTCTGCGAGTGAGACCTTATGCGCTCGAGTTCTGGGAGAGCCGTCTCTTTGATGTAGGCTGCGAAGGCTTTTGGAAGGGATTTTATGCATGCTGAAGAGGTATAGTGAGATAATAGACAGGTTGCAGGTTTGGTAAGTTCTAGCAACGCTGTCTTCGAAGAGTACAACTTCGCAAATGCAAGAAGTTGCTGTGTGAATGCGTAGGCGAGAGTAATTTGAAGGGCGGCGACGTTAGATACCAAGTCCGGATATAATGCCTCCTTGAATTTGAGCCTCCCTAGTTCAAATTTATCTTTCGATGAGCTCGATATTCTAAGCTTGGCGACGTTCTCAACCCCATGTACTGGGAAACCAGCTGGGACTTTAGCAAGGGGTGTAGGCGAAAGTGCTAGTAGTGATTGGTAGACAAAATTGAGTACCTCTGGTATCACTCGTTTCGACAGCCGTTGGTACTATCATATCGTTAGAGTTTGCTTTCGAATTCAGAATCCGGATATTATAGAGCCTACCTGGAGACACAATGTGACCATATAGCAACCATGAACTAGCTTCTCTATATCAGTTGGAGCATTGGAGCCTAGCCATCTTGCAACCACCAACATAGCCGGTGTTACGACGATGTGAAAGTGATCAGATGTTGGGTATATGATACTAAGTGCGGTGAGGATGACTAGATCTGAGCGCTTTGTCTTCTTTTGCTGGCCAATCCTATCAAAGAATTTCTGAAGATATTCTCTAAACCTTGTGGCAGAAGCCTGTGGAAATTCCTTTGAAAGACTGTGAAGATGTCGAAGCAGGATGTCTAGAACATCCATAGGTGGGAGAGACGGTAAATCGGCAAGATAAATAATATTGTCGAAAATCACCAGCATGAAATGCTATAATTCTTGTTAGGACCGATACGAAATATACGGCACCAAAGCATGGTACTTACCGAAAGCTTCTCCTTATTGCCAGCCGCAAGAGAGGGATGATGCAAAACACGGATACGCTTCACAATTGTTGGTAGATCTTCAACCTTGTATTTGGATGTGACCTTGAGAAACTCCTGGTGTGTTTGAGGGCATGGGAATGTGAAAGGGAGAGACGGTTCGCCATTGACGACTGCTTTCCCGTCATCTGTTGGTTTTGAGGCTGGCGATTCATCTTCAGATTCCATCAGGCCATCCTTTTCCTCTCCTTCATCTTCAGACCCCGATGCCTCTTCGTCGCTGGCGAGAGCGTCCGGGTCCTCGTCAGATTGGTAGTCATCCGAATAAGCATCGTCGTTATCTAAATCACGACGCCTAGAGGGCCGAGAACTAGAGTCCTCGGTATTCTCTTCCCCTACTTCTTCCCCCTCGTCGCTCTCTTCCTCGGATTCCGAGCTTTCCTCCTCACTGTCTGAATCCCCATGCACGAACTCCTTTTCATCGGCGGCTAGCCTGATTCCCTTTCCTAATCTGAACTCATCATCGCTAGGAACTTCCTCTTCTTCCTCTAGTTCTTCATCACTGCTTTCTTCGCCTCGCATACGCTTCTGTCTGCTTCTTTCTAGCTTTTGCAGTTGCTTCGCCCTGTCTTCTGCTAGCTCTTCAGCGGACTTTGTCCTATCCGCGGGTTTCGAACGCTTATCGTATGTCATCTCCCGTACGGCAGCATCGTACTTAGAGTCCACATTCAATCCGCTGTTGATTTGTGCGGCTCTGTCCGCGTGGAGCGACTCATCCGCCCCGGCATCTGTAACCGCTGGTTTGGGAGGCGGGCGCACAGGTATACCCGCCAATAGAGCCCTAATATCGCCCAGCTCAGCATCGAGTTCTTCTCTCAAGTCCTCGTCTGCCTCCTTCTCTTTTTGCCTTTCGTATTTATGGTACTTCGATTTCATGATGACCTCCTTCATGACCTCGGCCTTAGATTTTTTCTTAGGCGGGCCACCCTCATCATCTTCATCCGACTGAAGCTCAACATCCAACGGATGTGCTCTCTTTGCAGGCCGCAAAAGGTCGTCGTCGCTTCCACCCATATCTTCCCGTAAATCGGCATTCGGTAGGGATCCCAATGATTGACCGTAGTGCGTAAGAACTTCATCGTCATCCTCGAGGTTGAATATATCGCCTTTGTACGACTTCTTTTGCTGTTCCCTCGTAAACCGCTCTAGCATTTTGTCTTCAGGGTTCATCGTCGGGTCATTCTCGCCGAATCTTCGATCTATGATACCACCGACTTTATTCCGCTGTTGCATTTCTACTAGCAATGTTTTGCGACGCTGTAGATACCATAATTAGCCTCCACCCCAGCTGGCATTCAGCATCGCGAGATAACATACGTTCTCCTCTCCGATCTGCTTGCTAACTGATGGTTTCCCGATAGTTCCCTTAACTTTCCTTCCACCAGCGACACTAAACTTCTCCTTTGTCTTCTTGATTTCGAACGGATTGAACTCCTCTCGAATACTCTCGAGCGCCGCTTCTCTCGAAAGTCGAGCATCATTGCCGCTTTTATTCTGTCGCGCACGCTTTTTCGCCTTCTTCGACTTCTGGGGCTGTCCGATGACACCCGCATTCTTGAGCGACTCTCGTAGTCGCTTTAACTGGGACGGCATGGTGGTGGATTGTTCGAAGGACCGATGTTAAAGAATCGAAGGTTGCAAATGCTAGCTAGAATTTTTTTAGGCGACAAGAAAAATCTTTTTAAGCCGCATAAAACCACCACGCGAAAATCACATCCGAGCAAACAACATGTGGTGACGCAGAAACATCTCCAACCGACGATGAAGATACGGTTATACGAATACACAATCAGTGATGTTCTACGACTTGAACATCCCGTGGACGTCGAAAGATGACCCTGAGCTGGCCAGGACGGTTGCCTTTCTTGATGAGCGTGCGTGAATCGTTCTTAAACTGGTTACTCATGATCGCTAACGCTGGTGATAGTGGGATATAATGTAGTCGCACTCAACCAGACCATTGCGGGGAAAATTCCATCAAAGATAGTATACGCACCTGTTATCATTTAGAATACCGCGATCACGGAATACAAGGCTTACGAAATCTACAACAAGGCCGGCATCGCCAATCTGATACCTGAGAATCCGTTCCCAGATCACCCCAGCATCCGCTTTCTTCGGCGCGTTACGATCATTTTAGACGACCCTTCGCAGAACTATGGATTGGTACGAACCTAATTTTATCAATCACAGTCATAGTTTAGAAACTAAAAAAATACTAGACCTCGCTATCAAACAACTTTGACATCGTCGCCGTCCGTCCCACAGACGAAAAACTTCTCCTCCAAGCTTGCACCAGCCTCGAATGCGACTTGATATCCCTGGACTTATCAATACGCCATCCATACCATTTCAAATACAAAGTCCTCGGCCAGGCTATATCACGCGGTATTCGTTTTGAAATTACGTATTCAGCATCAGTAAACGAAAGCAACGCTCGAAGAAACCTACTTTCAAATGCGGCTGCACTAACTAGGGCAACAAAGGGGAAGGGAATAGTCATAAGTTCAGAAGCAAGAAAGGCGATGCTTTGTCGGGCACCATTCGACGTCATCAACTTAGCAACATTATGGGGTTTGAACCAAGAGAAAGGAAGGGAGGCGATCGCAAATGGGCCCAGAGCGGTGATGATACAAGCGAAGATGAAGAGACAATCGTTTAGAGGCGTAATTGATGTCGTGGAAGGCGGTGGCGTTCCAAAATCAACTCCGAAAGAAGTGGCAAAAACGACTATATCTCAAAAAGCGCCAGTGAAGCGAAAAGCCGAAGTTGGTGATAATAACGGTACGGCAGTTGAGACCGCGACGGATTCACCCCAACCAGCTGAAAGTGCGAAGCTGGGCGGAGAAGCAACACCCGGTGAATGTAGTGAGACTCGGCCTACGAAGAAGCAACGGAAGAAAGAAATGCAAGCAGCGAAGAAAGCTGCAAAGAACACTCTCTCGGGCAGCGTCGGAGGTGAATGGTTACGATAACCCCGATATTATTATCCTTATTTGGCATACAAGACCGCCGGATATGTATTTCATTAGGCGACTTGAAAGGATCAATGGAGTTACGGTGCTCTATTTTCACTGAAGCGATCGCATAATAGTCCGGGATATCGATGTGTATGTAACATGTAATTCATATTCAGCTGTTCATGATCGATGAGGGACAAGAGTTTGGGGTTGCGATGCATTCGATTCGATGCATCTGCGGTTTAAGCCATTCAGAGCTCATTGTCGTGCATACCAAATCGACAAACACACGCGGGGGCACAGTATTATTAGAAACGATGCGATTAGCTATAAATAAGCATGGATGTTTTGGCAAGCTACTCGTGCCGGAAGGGTTCCTGCATAAGCTAGCGGTCGACAGCTGCATGCTGTGAGCGGGGTCGCTGGTTAACCGGCTCAACTGCGCGAGTTGATATCGCCGCGATGCATCCGTGTGCCAACGGTGGCCCAAGCTCTTGTTAAGAGCTTGTTAATTGGGGTCACCGATATAGAGTTCCATCGAGTCGGAGTCTGTGATAGTTAATTGAGAATGATTATAATATTACAATATAACCTGATATATAAGCATTCAATTGCATTGGACGGATTTAGATTCTCTCCGGCTGATGCCACCCCGCTTTCGGCCACTGGATTGAATTGAAAGAGTCGAATCCCCTATAGGTCATGATGATGTACAGGTACATGTATATACCTGCGCATAGCTACCGATTGGCTATAGCCATCAGTAGCTAGGTGTCGAACAATCGAAGAATATTCGATATAATATCAGGTGACGGATGTTTCTAGGCCTGAAACGAACGGGCATCTGTGCTTGTGGCACGGAAGAGCAAGGGAAGATCAGAGCAAGGGAAGAGAGCCCGGGGTAGCTCAGAAGCTAACTAACCTGCGGATAAAAATAGAACCCACGTTGGATCCGATTCAAGAGAGCATTCGTTCTGCAAGTACCCTGATCCTGTCGTCAGCATGCGTGTGGAGAGACCTGGTGGTACAACATGCTCACCACAATCTCGACATCGATTTCCACATCATGCCCCCGTGCTCTACCCCCTGGTGAGAACCAAGTGCAAATATTTGAGTACCTGGGCAAGCACGTAGGAGTTTAGTGGCTTATATATCCGACGGCGGGATGGAATTTCGAACTCGTCGAGGTGGGTCCAACGGCTCTCTATGTAGAGTTCTAAATTTAGGACATGGGAATGTGTTGTGGTGTGTCAAACACACGACACAAACTAGCACCAGCATTACGACCTGTCTTGGTGGTCCGACTCGAGTTAATGCAATTGGGAAACCTCGACAATGCAACAGAATGAAGATTCAATTCAACGGTTAGAAACAGCACAAGTCTGTTGGGGCTCTGCTCTGCTGTATACTACCTACTCTGTCGATAAACTATTGTCAAGTGAGGCTTAGCTTGGCTTAGCCTATAACCTCTCAAGTGCAAGCCCGATTCCGTGAACGCTAGTACAAGCAAGACGAGCCTACGATCCACCCATCCGCAACCCGAGCCGTCGAGTGTTAACTTTGCGCCATCGCCCAGCCCGCATCTCGCAGAATCTGGAATGTTACCAAGTGCATACGGAGGCCGGAGGAAACCGTAGTGAGAAACAGGATTCACTATAAAAATTTATAATCCGTCTGTCAGGCTAACCAGGTCTACCGGATATTCCAAGCGGACGATTGTGCCGCCAGGCGTTTTAAATGTTTGACTAGCACCATTTAGTCCCTTCGTCAAAGTTCGGTCGCCTCTGGCTCAAGCTGTTCTCCGGGACTGAGCCAGATTCGTTAATTGATAGTGTTCCCATCCATGGCGGGTTGATTCACGGCGATGCATGTTGAATTTCCCAGAAAGCTTGACAAGCACACGAATTCCATCATCGTAATGTTACTACGAAAGCCAATCAGCATCCTCTGTGGCGTCCGGAACATCAGAGGCTCTAATGGATGCTGACGAATGATATGCACCCGTTCGCTTCGCTGTTGGCTGGCCGAAGTAGGCTCTCGAATCACATGGGCAGGATACAAGCGCCGGCGCACCAAACATGCATAGCAGGGTTGGATTCTGTTGGTTTGCTCTCGCCTTGGCGATTCCCAAAAGGACGTCCAGAATATTAATCCATGAAGGTTTTTTTCCTCTAGGATGAAAAGGGAGGAGAAGAAAAAAAAAGCCATATTCGGGAAGCCACACCGCTTTTGGCATCCAGGTGTCCGCCAGACAATTGAATGTACCTCAAACACGGGTTGCGTCTAAATCCCGTCACTTTCTGCGCGGATGAAATCAGAGAGAGGACCAGGGGTTTGCCGAAATTATCATGAGTTCAACCACCTGCTGAGTTGAGGAACTCGAGCCTGTGAAATTACAGAAGGCCTGGCGAACGTTGTGATGATACATATGGCGTCTAGTCGACACCGCCTGCCTACTGCTCTTCAAGTGCGTTCGAGAATAACCAGTTGTCTCGTGAACTCCAGAGATGGTAAGCAGTCGCATCCATCTCTGAGGATGTAGACAAAGATGTACTAGTACATCAGATTGGCCGAGGTCCGTAATGAAGCCGTCAGGGATGTATCCCACCCCAACCGTCCAAAGCCCCCGAAGCAATTTGGTACCTGAACATCTTTGCACTGATGCCCTAACCGCAAGTGGTCCGACCCACTGCAGCTTGCCTGTCTTTGGCCTGTCCGTCCTGTCCATGTCAAAAATCTCTTTTTCGTTTTTACCCTTCCATTTTCTTTCTTTTGCGCGTGTGCACCCCTTTGGCAGACGGTGTTTCTAAATATAAACCCGCCCGTCGCTCTCCTTCTTCCTTTCCCACTCTTTGCCTTTCTTCTCCCGCTCCCGCTTACAGTGCTATTCTGGTCGGTCCTTCCCACCAAAATAACTCCAGCAGCACCGCTTTTTCCTTCCCCAGTTAAAGCCCTCTCGGTCTATAAGGACACAAGGTGTCGCCTGCATGGTGTTTCTAAAAATTCATACAAGCACTCTAACCTTAGAAGCATCTGTTCCCCATAACCCAAATTCCACCCCATCTTTGTTCTAATAACATTTACCCCCCAGTCGCTCGTACCTTACCTTTCTTTTTGGACCGCATTCAGACCCTGGGCTGCCGGTTTTAAGTGTAACAAGCAGAGTGTGTGGGTTTCTATCGATAGAGCCCACGGTCATCCGGATTCGATCACCAAAAGATCACAAAGGTTAGTTCCATCCCATACTTTTTCACACCCTCATATGCTTTGATTCGTTGGAAAAAATTTTGGTGAAGTTTGGAACCTACAGTGCCTCATGTTCAAGCCCACCTTTCAAGCTGTTCCATATTTTAGTGTGGTCTTCTGTTAGTTCACATCCCAGAGCTCCATCGGTCCCTACATCATCGTATATAGATAGATGGTATACCCCTCTCCATCCTCATTACGCAAATCCCCTTTGCCTTGTTTTTTTATTTTATTGTATTTTGCCATCTTGCATTCCTGTCGTCATTCTTCAGGTTAACGTTATTTTTACTTCGTATAACATTTTTTTTTTTTTTTTATTAAAATTATTTTTTTTCCTCCGATTCTTACTTCCTTTGTCTCCATTAGACTACTGTAATCCATTTCCATTGTTTCTTCTTCCTCTTCTTCCTTTCTCGGAAAAGCCTTTTTCTTTTCTTCGGCGTTGTGATACGAGAGCTGCCGTACATACCACCACCACCACCACTCCCACATGCACAAACGTTGGGAAGGTTGTAATAGTAATAACGTTGTCGTCTTCCGTCGCGCAGATTTCGCATTCGCATTTGCATAGAGCACGAGGCATCCAGAATATCGAGTCGCCATCCTTTTATTACATTTTGGGTTCTCTGTTTCAAACGAATATCTGCCCCCTGCAGCTTTTGCATCGCGCATTCGTTTAGCTCGGGCATCATTGTTATCATCGCAATCGTCGTCGCAAACACCTTTTTCGACCAACCCTAAAGAGCTGAATCAACAGCGCTGGTCCAACAGTTGCAGTCACATTCTTGTTAACTCACTCGATCAGTGCGGTGGAAAACCAAGTTGTTACCATTGCTGGAGAAATACAACATAATAGCCACCTATTTTCAGCCCTGAGCGGTTTCTTTATAGCGTGACCTGCGTGGATCCGCCACGAGTTCTGGCCTATCTCCAATCTTGGACCGACGTTGCTTGCGCCTATCGGGCAATTTGTCATAAATAAGGACAATAATACTTAAGGTCGCCGATCTAACCTTCCGACCGAAAAATAGATTCGTCCCGTTCCGCACCACACTACATCGTCATATTTACCAATAGTGCCCTAAGTTTAGCTTAAACCTCGGGTTCTTGGTACTCCTATTTTCAAACACAACTTCCGGCCAGTTAACAGGCCGCGCCTCTCACCGCTCGCCAGGAACCATTGCGGTCCTCGAGTCGGTAGGTTCTCAGCCCTTTTCTAGAATCTGTCGACCGATAGGTCTCAAGTATTCCCGGCATCCACACCTTATTCTTATAATTCAAACACGATGGGACGACGTAAGATCGAGATCAAAGCTATCAAGGATGATAGGAATCGTTCGGTGTATGTGTGACCCCAATTGACAAGATTCAGCAGATGGTCGGGGTGGCTACTGACATCATATGATTTCCGCAGAACATTCTTGAAGAGGAAAGGTGGTCTGTTTAAGAAGGCTTACGAGCTTTCTGTGCTATGTTCCGCCGATGTTGCTATTGTTATTTTCGGTAATAATAAGAAACTCTACGAGTTTTCTTCAAACTCCATCGACGACATCTTAGACAGAAGGCAATACGTAAGTTGATATATTCCACAGGATCCTTGGATGGAAAACCTGGTCGGCTAACGTGCTGAATATAGTTTGGTGCGCCTCACGAGAGGAAGGGACCCGATGACTACGTTAACAAAAATGGAAACAGCGAAGGCGAAGATGACGATGACGAGCCAGTCGAGATGAACGGCATACGGCAATCTAATTCCCCACCCATGCACAACCGTACAAACTCCATGGGCTACAACATGGCTGTCCCCATGGGTGCTCGTCACTTAACTCCTGGACCTGGTCCTCACTCCCGCCCACTCAGTCGTAACGCTCCACATCCCCACCAAAGACACATGTCTGGAGGTGCTATCATCGGACCAAACGGACAGCCGATACATCCGGGGATAGGGCAGCCGAATGGCTTCAACTATGTCAATCAGTTCAACCCAGCTGTCACCCAAGCCCAAGTCACCACCATTCCTCCCGGTTTTAGCTTCAATTCGAACGCCCCTCACCCAGGCGGCGCCGCGGCTTTTTTACAGCAGCAGCAGCAGCAGCACGAGACTATGTTGAGGCGCCAATCGATGCCTAGCTCTCTCCCACAGCAAGTTCCCCAGCATCAGCATGAACAACAGGTCCCTCCTCATATCATACCTGATCACCCTACTACTACTACTACTACTACTCAGCATCAGCCACAGATTCAGGTTGCCAATGACCAACCTATGATGAATGGCGAAGAGCAAGATGAAATGGTTGAGGATCCACCAGCTTCGGACGGTATTACACGGCTCCGGACCAAATCCAGAAGCATCTTCACCCCAATTGCTGGAGATTCCTCACTACTTGCTCAACATTGGTTTGGGCCGGACCGGTCTCCTATCAGATCCAACTCGATTGACGTTGGGGCCATGGCGAGGAAGAATGCTGCCGGAGAAGCTTTAATAAAGAACGAAGCGAACGGCTCGACACCAGCCAATGAGGACGATCCGAAGGCACTCCCCTTGATTAGGACGGGCACCGGAGAGATCGGACCCCCGACTCGTACTCCATCCATGATCAGTACGCCAGGGGGTGGTCTAAAGCGCCCGGTTCTTAAGGTCCAGATTCCTAATGATGAAGAGGAGGATGCTAATACCAACACGGGTGGCACTTCTCCGAATAACTCTGGTTTAACTGCCGATCCTGTTTCCGCACGCCCGCATGAACCTCTCCCACCCGGTGCCGTTCTCCCACCACCCTCTCCGAGCGTTGGGAACAGTGCTCCGTTGAGTGCCGGTGGTTCCGGCCCTCCAAATCCGTTCGCTCGCCCAGCTCCTACCTCTGCTGCAAACAACTTATTAGATCAGACTCCGATCTCGGCTCTCCCTAGCAGATTCGTAGAGAATATGCTTCCATCTCCCTCTGCCTTCTTCGCTGCCGATTGGACGACCACTGGTTTGCGTGGTGACGATAATCTTTTGCCGAGCCCACTTAACTTCAAAACTCCTACAATTGGTCGAATGTTTGACGAGGATAACACTGCTTCGAAGCGGAAGTCGCCTGATACGATGGAGGTTGATTCCGGATCAACTGCCAGCAAGAGGGTGAAGACCTAAATGCTATCTTCGGTACGGTTGCTTCCGATTCGGACGTTACGTTACGCTTTTACACGGGACCCTGTTTCTGCTGTTCCTTCTATTGTTTTCTTTTTGGACTTCTTCCTTGATGATTGCGGAAGACGTCCAACAACCTGGGTTCATTTCCTTTTACCAAAATATACCCTCTTTTAGTAAATGCATTCCATGGAGTTTTTCTTAAGGGAGTTTTATGATTGCTGCTTTTCCTATAGGTACCCTTTCCCTAATTGACTGTCAATGTCTCTCCAGGCACTCTCAATTGACATCGTCGCTCTGTACCGACGACCTTTACCTATATATTTTTTTAAAACTCCTTCAATTCTGTAGCTTGTCTTAGTAAACAACTCCCCCCTTTCTTTATACTCAAATAATTCATTTCGTCCCAAAATACTTTTTATCCTGTTCATTCCATTACGCCTGTGAGAGATACATGAAAAAACCAAGACCGATAGCATTCTGCTTTAAATTTACCCTGACCTATCCCGAATATAACAATACCACGTAGAATACAGTATCGCATACATATAGCCATTCCAAACACCATCCCTTGTAATACGTGACACTGTAAATTACACAATCCTCGCGCACCCTGCCAAAACTTCCATGGATCTATTCTCGTTGGTCGCATATAGAACGTGTTGCATTTTTTACACTGGGTTTCGCAAATTTTATCGAAAACCACGACCGCCCCGTCCAGCCTGTCTCACCAATTCACCCCCCCCCCACAGAATGTCGCTTTCAAGGCCATTGATCGTTAAACAGGCGTCATCAAGCCTCCGAGGGCTCGTGGGGACTCAACCTGTCGGACAACTATCCACAAACCCTATCCAGGCCACACTAAACTTGTAAGTCCCGAGAACTACCACCCCACGTGGCGCCGCATACCTTGTTCGCTCATTCATCATTCTCTATCTCCTGGGTTTTAGGCCGTGAAGACCCCGTTCACTTACATCGTGGAAAATAATTCTAGCTCAAATCGCCACCCATACCATGGACTGCCACGACTACCGTTTGTCCGATCTACCCGGACCATCTCCACCACCCCGGTATTCTTAAAGAAGAACAGGGGACCTACGAATCTAAAAGATGAAGCACCGGAGCAGTACTCGCGTAAGGGAAAACCGAACCCTGCTCACACCGCCGCGGCGGCAGAAACACCCAACGATGATCCGTATAACTTTAAGAAATTCGATGATTCGGTAAAACATGCTGTGGATGGGTGTAAAACAGAGATTCAGCATCTGAAGAGTTTTAGCGGGAGGGTCGATCCTAGCGTTGTTGAGAACCTGATGGTTACTATCTCGCAGGGGAAGAAGGAGGACGGTGGGAAGGAGGTCAAGTTGAGGTTGAGCGAGCTTGCGCACGTGGCGCCCAAGGGGAGGGAGTTCATTTTGACGGTTAACGATGAGAGTGTATGGCATCCTATCCTTTATTAACGTTTTTGGAGATTGCTGATATGGAGGTGGTATAGTTCGTGAACAACATCAAGAACACCGTTCTGGCGCAGATGTCGATGAACCCCCAGCCGGTTTCTCCGAATACACCGAATATCCTCAAGGTTCCCATCCCAATGCCGACGAAAGAATCACGACAAAACACTGTGACACTGGTACAAAAGGCCGGACAGAAATGGCTAGACAAGGTACAATACATCAGAGGAGCGCATTTCTCACATCTTGAGAAGCTCAAGAAGGCCGGAACGGCGAGACCTGATGATGTTAAAAAGGCGGAAAAGAAGCTACAGGAAAAGCTAGACAGGACGAACAAAGAGCTAAAGCAGCTCATCGAAAAGGCCAAACAGGATGTTTTGCAAAGTTAATAGAGTGCGAGTACTTGGAAGTATTTGGAAGCTCATCGCCCCAGTCTTGACGTGCGAGCGCCGATGGAGGCAAAGTGTCACCGTGCCTGGTGATGTATCGATGCATTTGCTATATACTCTGATAGATGCATGTTTGTACCTAATTATTATGCTCGCAGCATTAATTGTATGCGGTATAACCTCCAGCGCCTGTTTAGAGATGCCCATATCCCCCGGTATGATACATTCGCCCTAAAGTATTTCGAAAGAAGATGCCAGAGCAGGTGGTCATCTTTGAGCACTTGGCGGTTTTGGCTTGATCTCTCCCACCGCAACCGCAGCCTCCTGGATGACTTCTCCCCATTGTCTGCTCAGTTCTGCGGTAGGTATGTTAGGTATATCGGTATATTGTGAAACGAATAGATAGAGCAAACAAAATACCAACCTGTGACGGTCCTAGCGTTCTCTCCCATTGCTTTCGCATCATTCTCAATCGCGTCAACAAATTGCCTCACAGACTCCAACGTTGCGCGTAAAACGCGTAGCGAATCAAGTTCCTAAAATAACCGTCGAACGTTATATTAAGGCTACCAGCAAGCGCATGGCGATGGCAATTCAGAAAAACCGACCGTTTGAAGATCCGCCTCGCTGGGCATCGTGATTTTGAGGCGGTCTGGAATGTCAACGTGATATTCCGGGAGTGTTTAAATTGCATGGACGGCGTGCCAGCGGCTGCAGGGCAAAGCGCAAGACCGCCGAGGGATGGATGTTCGATGACCAGGAGACAACATCGGCAACAACACACTTTCAGATCTATTCGTAGCTCGAACGGTCCTCGTGGTCGGATAATCAAATGCTTTCCACGATCTGCTAGGTTCAAGGGTCAGTAGTTAGCAAGGCTACACACGGGCCAATGCCTTATTTGTATACCGGATCATATGGGTTACATCAACGTCCTTGACATCGACGGCATTTCGTGCTCCCACCCTGTTGGTCTAAGATTATATAAGCTTATTTCAACCGAGTTATCCGCATATCTCAAAGCGGCAAAACGGGTCCGCATTGCTGTTGTGAAAAGAAAAATGATCAGGTGGCCCTTGCCAGTCAAGAATGCTCGCGGGCTCGTCCGAATCCCCAGTCAGGTTTTAAGTTCTTAGATTTTCCGGGGTTACGACTCATCTCCTCATTAAGGACCCACATGGCCCACATGTTTGTACCGTTATACCTAGAAGTTCGTTATCGGGACAGTTGGATTCTGCGATTGTACCATAGCACCCGGGTTGAGACATTAAAAGATGAAAGACTATCGCTACGATCATGCATGTTTTTTTTTTTTTCTGCCGTTGGTAGCCACCATTGGTTCGGTAGGCATGTATCATATATGCAGCCGATAATATACGATCTCAGGACCGCGAACGCCCTGGACAGTTCGCCCGAAGAATTTGCTTAAGCCTTTCTTTTGCATCATTATTGTGGCTGTTGGTTGGTTGGTTCGCCGTTTGGTGATTGATTCACCGGTAGCTCTAAAGCTACGGGTCTTTTGCCGTTTCCCGACAAGAGCATTTAGGGCGCCATCGGCGCAGAGTGCCTGGTTAGCTCCGGCGGAGGACTTGGGTCGAGAGGAATTGATAATAGCTTGGGAAGTTCCTGATTTTTTACGGGTCTTTAAAATAATTTTTCCTCTCACTTCTATTTTTTTATTTTTATTCTCTTATGAATGCATCTTTCAACTATTGTTGCAACGTTTACGACTTAACGACTTGAGACCTCTTTCGCGATTTTGGAGTTAGGATGGGAGAGACGGATCCAGAGAAGCTGGCTGCGGCAACAGGCGAAGACGCTACGGTTCTGCAACTGTCAAACGACGTATCGGCCTCCAGCGATCATAATGGAAACCATTCAACGGGGAGCGAAGGAAGTAGTAGTGAGCAAGAGGCAGTCGGAACAGAATTACGGCCTATCAATTCCGTCACTGCAAGTTATGAAGCGGCAGATACTAAAACTAAGGTCATAATCGTCAGTGCTTTATGCGTAAGTTTTTTTATTTTTCTGATTTGACTTGTACATCATCGGATATACCCGCTGATGCAGAAATTACAACAGATGAATCTGTTTTTATGTGCACTGGACCAGACCATCGTATCAACGTGAGTTCTCGCGCTACTCTCTACCCCTATTTCGAAAGGCCGTGTTCCTGACATTTTAATTTTTTGATATCATATTAGTGCGCTGTGAGTATCCAAATCAATTAGATAATTCTGGGAACGCTGGAAATACGCACGGGCCATCCGTCTCAACACGGAAGGTTGCCACACGACAATTTTGATATTTGGAATGAATCAGGATCTGATATATTCATGAGAAAGACCTGCGATAGTTGAAGACCTCGGGGGGGATGTTGCGTATTCATGGGTATATTGTATTTGTCGATCTATATTCACGAACGTTCTTAACCGCTGACACTGTGTAATTTCTAGGTTGGAAGTTCATACCTGATAGCCTCGTCGGCTTTCATCCCGAGGTACGATAATACTTTGACAAAAAGATTAGAGAAAATATATTCCGCGTGTATGACTAACGTGTTATCCCTGTATAGCTGGGGTAAATTCTCCGACATATGGGGTCGAAAACCAGTAATTATGGTTGGGTCGGTGATCTTCCTCGTTGGAAGTATCCTAACTGCCGCCGCGAAGGACATGGGAACCCTTATTGCCGGCCGTACAATCCAAGGCTTTGGTGGAGGCGGTATTATGGTACTAGTTAACATCACTGTTTCCGATATCGTAACTATGAGAGAGCGTGGGAAGTATTTAGGTAATATATTGTTTTTGAAGTAGAATATTTGTGGAACCGGACCTGATATTGGTGTCGTGTAACAGCGGCTGTGGGGGCGACGTGGGCGATCTCCAGCGCCATCGGACCGATTTTGGGGGGCGCTTTTGCTTCTTATGCGTCGTGGAGATGGTGCTTTATTATTAACATACCGGTAAGTGGGCTATCTCAAAAAATCTTTTGAGTGGTTAGATTGACATATTATCCGGTATAGATTGGTCTCATCGCCATGGTTGTTATTTGGTACTTCTTGCATCTACATTCTCCGAAAATCGGTGTCATGGAGGGTCTGAAGCAGGTGGATTGGCTGGGAAGTCTTTTCGCCGTGTAAGTTTTGGATGATGCCCAGCGCTGGAAGATTTTCTCGCATGTCCTTAACCCCCGGCTGACTGTATTTCTCTTTCCAGCGGAGGAACAACTTTGTTTTTGGTAGGCACCACGCAAGGATAGAGAGCATGAATATGCTACTGACGTCGGTTGATTTAGGTCGGTATCGACTCCGGTGGAGTTACCGAGCCTTGGGATAGCCCATTGGTTCTCTGTTGCTTGATAATTGGCGCAACCATGCTCGTATCTCTCATTTTCATCGAATGGAAAGTCACAGCGTAAGGGGCTTCGCCGTATTTCTTGGGGTATGATCCCGTTGCTAACTTGGGCGACTAGGAACCCCATCATGCCTCCGAGAGTATTTGGCCATCGAACAGCACTGGCGAGTAAGCACAGCCTGGCACTTTATATTATATTTCCGATGCGCAATACTAATACGGTATTAGGTTACATGATCTGTTTCTTGCATGCTCAAACTTTCATCGCCGGCGCCTTTTATCTGTAAGATTCCTGCCCCGCAATGCTGAAGCTACTCTTTCTCACTCTGGAATTCAGACCCCTGTACTTCCAATCGGCTCTCGGAAAGTCGCCGTTAATGTCCGGTGTTCTTAACCTACCATTTGTCTTTATGTTGAGCGTAAGTTCGATGGGTACCGGTATTATCATCGCAAAGACTGGAAATTACCGCCCTGTGATGCGAATCGGTTTGGTCTTTATGGCTGCCGGGGCTGGGTCATTCGTGGATTGGGATAGAACGTCTCCGATGGTGAAGATTGTCTTCGTAAGTTTCCACCGCCAATGATACTTTGATCGGACTTGGATACTGACAAGAAATTCTAGTTCCAATTCATTGCCGGCTTCGGTCTTGGACCGAACTTTCAATCTCCGCTTATCGCTAGTATGTGATGTAGAGTTCCCAGCCATGGGCCTGTATTCGCTGACAAGTCGAACAGTCCACAGCACGATCCAACCTACCGATATTGCGGTAGCCACGAGTGCATTCGCATTCATCCGAAACCTCGCGTCTGCTATTGGGTACGTATATAAACAAATCTACCCGAAAACCCAGAAAGAAGGAAGGAAGAGGACCAATCTAATGATGCTTCATACTAGTGTGTCTGTCGGAAATGTCATCTTCGCCAACGAATTTAATCGCAGAATCCCATCTATAATGCAACACCTGACCCCAGAAACCGCACGATTAATCTCAGGGAACGGTGGTGCCTCTAGTACTGGCGCCGTGAGCAGACTGCCGCCAGATCAAAGAATACCGATTCAAGATGCTTATGCGGAATCATTGAGTGTTATGTGGTGGTATTTTGTCGGTATCAGCGTGGCAGCTTTGTTGTTTAGTTTACTTGTGGGGAAGCATACGCTTAGTACAAAGCTGCAGAGTATACAGCCGGCTAAGGCGAGGAAGAAGAGTGAGAAGGTGAAGAAGGGGAAGGAAAATGTAGACGAAGGGGTGGCCGTGGATGAGAAGAGTGGAAGTGGGGAAGTTCCGAATAATGTCGTATAGTTTGTGGGCTGTCTTATACCCTTCAATATAATTGTTCTACATGTATAGCTACAATTTATCTAAAAGTTTGACCTGCGAGCTGTCGAAACCGCTTTATCAGTTGTGTGATCTCGAAATACGGATACTCACGGCTTCGTGTAGGAAGAGACTTGCGTGTTCCTGTATATGTAGCCTACAAACTTTGGTACTAGAGACCCGAGCTAAACTGTTGGCATATACGGGGAGAAGATACCATATCTAGATGTGCCATTTCTGCGTACGTAGTCCGCGGTATTATGGCCTGGTGAGAGTTTCCAAGCTATATATTGATTCCAATTAATTCGAAATACTAGGAGTGTTGTAAAGAAAAAGCATGGAGATATTCCATGAACTGCATCATTTCAGGTTTATGGCTAGCACAAGGGCCGACTTGGGAACCAGCTTGGAAGAGAACCGGGCTGTAGATGACTATTGTGATCGGAATGATCAGTGTTCGAACTTGTGTTTGGTGTGGTATTTGTTGAGTTTCCTGATATGGAATAATCGATGATCCGAAGCTGGTTAGTGTGGCGCCAAAAAAGTAAAAAAGGCAGAAATTCGACTCGGCCAAAATCCTCAAACTGAGATCAAAAAATTATCAGACCCTCTCAGTTCTATCCTTACCCACTCACACCCACGATCTCATCACCAATCCCACTTGATAAGGGGACACTGGATCCGACCTCTTTCCGGGATTCATATCCTTTCTATCGTTCCAATATACCAACGTATACCTGGTCTCGTGCCTTTTTTGGTACCTTTACCCTGTATGAGCCAGAGCCGACGATGGACACTATGTCGGCGCCGGCACCACCCGCCATGGTGGGGCGAAAGGCTTTGAAACGAGAAGCATCGACTCTCGAAGATTCGGACGTATCAATGGCATCTGCGGACGACCGTCCCGCGAAGAAGGTCCGATTTACGGATGAAGACTTCAGCGAGGACCTTCGCAGAAAGATCATCTTGACCGCATTGGAAGACCAGAACAAGGTAGCTCGTCAATCCAAATATCGACCGAGATGGGAACCTCATGACTGATTGGATTTTAGAACGGTAAATCGCAACGTTTCGAGGAACTGAGGAAGAAATTTACAGCTCGACTCTCGGATCCATCGGCACCAGACGCAACCGAACTTTCGCAAACGATACAATGCCTGATGCGAGTCATCTCACAATTGGATGGGAATTGCGCTCCTCTTATCGGCGATATCATTCATACGAATTGGGCGGGGAGGCCGCAATCCTTCTATAGAAAATACATGGCATTCTTGCTCCAGATCATATCTGCCCACCCGCAACATACCGCGAAAGTGGTGCAAATGCTGGTTAAGCACTTGGCACTTGGTACGGGCGCAAAGCTTTTTCGGTTTCTTCCTTAGTGCTATTGGCTAATATGTTTTTCTAGAAACCGTAAAGGATGCCCAAGAATTCGGTTCCAACGTTAGCCCGAGATCGGACGTCTTCGCGACGGTACACAAAATGCTGGAGACGATACTAGGACTCGCGCCGACAGTATGGAACTCATTGTTCACGGCTATATCGGCGGCATTCCCCTTTAAAGGACAAAAGAAAATACACCAGACGACCTACGTCAAGAACTTGCTTGCGATCCTCAAATATGCCCCGGCAGGGAAGGCAAAGATACTCGGATTGATCTTTGAAAAGATGATCAATCTCGACGGTGAAATACAAATCAACCTGGAGGATTTAGAGGAAGGCGAGGGTGAAGAGCTCGATAGGCAGCTCAATTTATCACCAGAGTCGAAAAACGGACAGAACCTGTCGGATTCGGGTATCGGGGAGGATGACGATGACGAAGACGAGGATAGCGATGCAGACGACGATGAAGATGAGGAAGACCCGGAAAGCAGCGAACCTCGGACCATAGAAATGATCCAGGAAACAGTCGACAAGCTTGACGGCATGCTTGCTCTCGTTTTTGGGTACTACGATAGCCAGCTGCCGAAAGATAGCACCGCGGAACTAGGCCAAGAGGACCTAGAAAACTTCGAACTACTCCTACATTTCTTCGACAACATCATCCTGACAACATTTAAATCGCAATATGTTCAGTTTGTTGTTTTTTGGGCGGCACAGAAATCACCGGTCTTTATGGACAAATTTCTGGGAATGCTTGTGGAACGCGCGATGGATCCGAAAAAACCTCAGGTTGCTCGTCAGGCGGCAGCAGCATACACTGCGTCTTTTGTAGCTAGGGCGAAGCTACTTGAGCGAGATGATGTAAGGTCCGTCGTCCGTATTCTTTGCCAGTGGCTGGAGAAGTACCTGAGGGATCGAGAGGTGGAATGCACGAGTCCGAACGTACGGAAATTTGGGGGATTTTACGCAGTTTTCCAAGCCATTATGTACATTTTCTGTTTCAGGTGGCGGGATCTTAGAGGGAAAACACCCCTCCCTGTTGGAGAGGATGAGGCAATCGAGGATATCAGCAGAGGTTCGCAGTCATGGGCTCCCGGCCTTCAAATAATTGATCGGCTTCTGACTTCTAGATTCAATCCACTGAAGGTGAGTTAGCAGATGTCTTGATCTTGGCTTCGGACAACGCTAACGGCATGTTTTAGGTCTGCTCTCAAACTGTCGTTAACCAATTTGCTGAGGTTGCAAGCCACTTTGGTGTCTTCTACTGCTATTCGATAATGGAGAGAAACAAACGGGGAAACTTGTTCTCCAGCGAGGTTTCTGGTACAAAACTTCCAGAAGCCACGCAGCTTGAGACGTATTTCCCGTTTGACCCGTTCAAACTGTCACATTCGAAGGCATGGGTTGAGCCACTATACCAACAATGGGAACCCGTCCCTGGGATGAAAGGGCATGGTTACGACGACGACGATTCGGATGAGTCTGGAGACGACGGAGAGAACGGTCAAGATGATGAAACAGGGGATGAAGAAGGAGACTCCGAGGAAGATGAGAGTGACGATGAGTGATATCGTTACCTAAAAGTTCTTTTTTTATATCTTTCTTTCTTAAGGCGTTTTCACTGCATATGCGTATATCGTCTGGGCTTAGCGTTTGGGGTACCATCATGGTGGCGTTCAGGTTTGTTATAATAGCGGATCTAAGAAAGATTAGGTTGTTAGGTTGGCGTTTCTTCATTTGTATCTAGTCCATCTTCGTATTCTATATTTTTCAACCGAACTTGACCCAATTGCTTTCCGTTCTTTCCGTTCAATGATTCTTTTACTTCATTTTGGGCAGCTCCAGCCAAAGTAAAGGTGGTGAGATGCATCACGTGACCGCCGGGGTCCATTCCCCAAACACCCTTCGACTCTCCCGACTCTTGTTCCCCAAATCCAAACGAACAGGCCGGCAAGCTTGGGAAACCTTTGGGGGGACTTTTCAAGACAGCGACAGCAAAAACCTGCGATACCACCGGATCGAAAAATGGCAGCTATACGAAGCTTCACGATACTGTTCGGTTGAACAACCTCGTACTGCTTTTCTCCCACGCAATACCAAGATCAGAGAGCTTGAAAGAGACGATCATAGCTTTTTCCCAACAGGGGAAGCCGCTCCAGCCGGCTGGCTGTTGAGCTGTGCACGGGGAGGGCCGGGCGGGTTGTAGTGTATGGCGGGCAAGATGTATAACTATCATCAGTCCCCCGATGAGTACGAGAAGACGGATCTTGTAGGAAAGGGCTCTTTTGGATCTGTGTTCAAAGCGTGAGTGGAGCGACCTTGCCCAGGTTGTGCGTACAGATGTAAGGGGGTTCGTAAGTTAACGTAGCATTGTCATCGCTTTTCACAGAGTCCATAAACCTACCCGACAAATCGTCGCCGTTAAAATCCTCAGTCTCGATGTCGCGGAACAGGAACTTGTGGACGTGCAGCAAGAAATTCAGCTGCTGAGTCAATTGAAAGCCGCGGAAGGTGTCAATGTTACAAAGTACTATGGAGCGTTTATGAAAGGGGATGAGCTATGGATTATTATGGACTACTGCAGCGGGGGCAGTGTGAGAACATTGGTAGGTGTTTTCAAGCTCCAAACCGATCGTGCTACCGGGAGAAGCTAAGACAGCACCAAGATGAAACCGGGTCGCATCAGTGAGAAATACCTTAACATCATTATCCGAGAGACAGTGAGCGCGCTGGCTTTTATACATAAATTCGGAGTCATCCATCGAGATGTCAAAGGTACGTTCGAGATGGATCTGCCGATTCATAATATTATTGCGGGTTAAGCTAATACTCTCGTCCAGCTGCCAATATCCTCGTCGGGAACGACGGGAGGGTGCAACTTTGCGACTTTGGCGTTTCCGCACTGGTTCAAAATCCTAATGTCAAGAGAAGTACATTCGTCGGAACGCCGTGGTGGATGGCGCCCGAAGTCATCCTCGAGAATCAGAGCTATAACTACAAAGCCGACATTTGGTCCTTGGGGATTACCATCCTAGAAATAGCAAATGGCCACCCCCCATACCACGACCAGGAACCAATGCGAGCTTTGTTGATGATTCCCCGACAGCCCCCTTCCCGCCTAGAGGGCGGAGACTGGTCGCAGGCACTGAGAGATTTCGTTTCTTACTGCCTGTGTGAGATGCCAGAAGAGCGTATGTCCGGCGAAGAGCTTGCGAAACAGAAGTTACTCAAGAGTGTCAGCCGGACGCCAGTCTCCATTTTGAGGGATCTCGTCGTAAGGCTTGAGGAATGGCAACGGAAAGGAAACGTCCGAAACTCTCTAATGGGAGGACCGCACGCCATGAATGCCATGCGTGGAGCAGATGACGATGAGATAACATGGGACTTCGACGAAAATGTGGACGAGACCGCAGCTACGAATATCAATTATGCCCAAGGGCATATACCCCAGGGCTCTCTCACTTCGTTTCTCTCCATGGATAATACTGATACTGTCAAACCGATTCCTACAACCGCGACTTCGAAGCCCCTTCACGCCGGGACAGATCATCCCCTGTTGCAGCTTTTCGCGAGCAACCCATCCGCTACCGGTCTCACGAGCCCACCGCCTACGTTGCAGCCCGCCTTCCAACCGACGCCAGCCTCACACAAACCTCCCCCACCTTCTTTCAGGTCACCGGCAAGTACGAGGCCGACTAGCCCGGAACCTTTGATGACCATCGACCTCCCTTCATTTGATGAAATCAATGGCGATATAGTTGCGCCAAAGGGCACTTCACCGGCTCCTATAATGCAAATCGAGTTACCGTCGGTAGAGGAGTTTCAAACAATGAGACAAGCTACGACCCCGCTATCACAGGCACATGTCGTTCCCACTGTCCCTTCCGCTCCTATGCTTGCACCTTCGGTTAACGTAGACCGCCCAGATAAACCACCTAGCGGCCGTTCTCACAGAAGCGATAGAGGCTTACACATGCCGAGCAAGAGTGCAGATGTTGCTCCCACGCATTTTGGACACGGGCCAACATCGCCCATGAAGAAACCATCTGCGATGCCACCCCCTCAAACACCAGAGGATCCATCCAGGAAGGTTTCGGAGACGATCCCGATGTCTGCCCCGTCTTCGCCACCGAGGAGTCGAATTAAGATCACCCATGCTATGGGGGCGGCTGGGATATCAGGGTTAAATGCTGTTAACGGTGCATCCGGACGAAAAACACACCATTTACCGTCCCTCTCAGCACCCCAGGTATCCTATCGGGACGGTCCCACCTCCGAACCGGTGCCCCCAGTCCCAAATATATCCGATTTAAATAAGACCAAATCCGTAGAGTCAACCCCTCAATCGTCGAAACCCCGCTTAGTTGTGGATTCAGACACCCCCAAACCGTCAGTCCCGTCGGTCATAACAGCCACCCCTCCTAGTGTCAATTCGACCCCACGGGGGACTCCCGGCTTCAAACGGGCAGATCTAAGCTTGAAGCTTCCTGCTCCCTCGATCCATGGTATCGAGATCCAAAACAACCCACAGCTCCCTCATTCGCCCGGAAGATTCCTTTCGCCTTTCGCAAATAGTTCAGGATTTGGGTCACAAACTCCGACCCCAACGGCTGCAAGCCATGCACAGTCGTTCCACCTCGGTATACCGTCACAACCACCCCCAGTACCAATGGATCCCTGGGGGATGCCTTACAATGTTGCAATAAACCCCAACGTTTTCTTCCCCAGTGCTTCGAACGAAGAGGTCCTGACAGAGCTCAATAGAATGATGGGTTTGCTCGACAGTTCGCTAGCTATTTTTGCCAATGGCTTAAAGCAAATGCAAAACCAAGGGAAAGGGCAGCCGGGGCCTGCTTCGGGGCCTAATAACCCGCCTATCGGGATTAAAATATCAAAGAAGAGAAAGCCCGGCGTGGACCAGGCTAAGCAGTCCGACACCGAAGGCTTCGCGAGCGAGGCAAGCCAGACCGCTGACTAACGGATTCGATTAGATGTCATGAAACCCAAGGTTTACATATATCCATTATATTCAATATATAACTTGAAGACTGACCCGGAGTTGGACTAATTACCGAGAAGTTTACAGCACCCCCAGTGCAGTTAAGTGCAGTTACTTTTTCCAGTTTTTCTCGTTAGCGAATTGTATAATCAAGATTTTTTAGACTGGGGTAGCTATTTCTTTGTGTTATTTCGCTGTTTTCCGTTCGATGTTTATCTTACTTCCCTTTTGTACGATATGATTATGATTTCATACTCTCAAAGGGCATTCCATATATCAGTTACTACCTTGCCGTACCTGCTTGGTGCTTTGGTATGTTTTGCGCAATTACGGTGGCTTGGGAAAGTTTCGAACGTATAGTAACTACCACTTTCTGCGTCCGCCGCTTTTCTTCTTCTTTTCTTTATCAAGCGTCTTCAGACAGTTAACTTTGAACCACGCCTTTGCAAGGAGTGTATACCTTCACGGCTTGTATTATAATACTGTCTATGATACATTGCTTCCGCCATTTGGCTCCCACCCAAACATGGTATGACAAGGATTCAAATTGTTGTAATTTAACCTCCAAAAAAGCGTTGTTCGCTACCGCATATAAACCTCTTAGCGTCCGTCAAACACCAAGCCTAAGCTATAGCTTCACCGTCCGGTTCTAGATGATGCAATGGACGGCCTTCTAACACCCATCCGAATAACCTCCCTCAAAACATCAAACCCAGAAGGGGCGATAGACCTCAAGTTATCTTCTACAACCTCGATCCGACCTGTGGAGGAACTATCATCTACCGCGACTACTTCCACATCGAGCAATCGCAAACCAACGTCTCCAGAAGATGCATTAGAAATCCTGCGTTCTCAACCATCGTTATCCGAACTATCTATAACCTTCAGCTATCTAATATCGCAATCGCAATCCACGACTGATACCCGTCAAAATGAAACAACCTCGCCTCCTCCGACGTTTGATATTACTTCGGTATCACCACTTACATCGCGTATTGTCAACGTCTTGATTATCGACATTATTCCTGCTTTCTGGGGAATATTAAAATCTCCAGAACCTTCGCATAGAGCAGATAGGAATAAACTATTCCAATGTCTTCGGAGTATCGTGGGCCTCGGTGGGGTTATCGAACGTCTTCGGTTACTACTAAAACAAGTTCCAACCGCTGGACGACCGAAGAATGTGACGGTAATTAAGGCTGATATTGAGGGTGTTGGGAAGAAGGAAGGTGTGCTAGTACAGATTAGAGATTTAATGGACGTATTGGGGTATATTCTAAGAGGAAATGGAGTTCTTGAAACCTTTTGGGAAGGGTTGAAGTTTACAAGCGGTTCACGGGATGCAGAAGATAGGAAGAAGGAAATGGCATGGAAGGAGTTTGTGGGGTTGGTTGCTGGTGGGAAGGTTCTATCCGTGGCCGCTGAAGCCGATATTGCGATATCCGAGGCGGATGAGGCAGTTGAAAGGAGAAGATATTCTTGGATCGGCGATGGGAAGCAATATACGGCGTGGATGAGGGAAAACATCTTGAAGATGGTGAATGAGATGGATATAAACGATACGGATGCGTGGAAGGCTGTTGCGAGTGTTCTAGCTCGCGGGTTCGGGCTTGGATATACTGGTACGACATTTCACCCCATATATTCGCGAACATTGAATACTAATAGAAAATATAGAAAGCCTGGTCGATGTAAAATTATACTTGAACCCATCGACCTTAACGAAAGACATCTTTACCCGCCTCCGCCTCCTCCTATCCCATCTCAAAGAACACGAAAGGGGAAACTACATCAATACCCTCCTCAAACTCCTCTCCCAACATCACCTCCCAGTTTACTCGGAGGACAACGAAAACTACCAAAAACACGTGTCCCTCGCCGCAAAAATAATAGAAGAACTATGCATCTTAGACGACGGTCTTCAAAATGGATATCAAGACGTCCTTCTCGAATGGATACTAGTAAACGGTGGACCAGGATCAGGTGAACCGATCGGTATCAGAAGAGCAATCATATGCGCTCTAAAGGCATCAACAGAGGCGCCCACGATCTTCCAAGAGGCATTGGAAAGCCAGGTCCAAACTTTTGGAGAAAATCTATGGATACGTCATGCACCGATTATACACCAGGAAGTCAACGCACAATGTCTGCTGCTATGCGCAGGATATGTTCATTCGCAGCCTCCCAGCTATTTGAAGATTATAGCAAGATCATCGTCGTTTACGAACGGAGTGTCGAACCATTTGGCTAGTACGAATACGAGGGTTAGGTTCTTGGGGATGATCGTGGGGGAGACTATTTCCTCCCTGGTGGATAAAACTGAACGACAATTGAAGTTCAAGGATTCGTTGGATGCGACTGATGAGGAAGCTGCGAAATGGAGGGCATTGGTAAACGTCGACGATACAATGCCCAACTTCGACATCTTCAAAGACAAGATCTTCGAATCCTCATCACCAAAGAACCCATCCAAGGAACCCAAATCATCATCAGCTAAAAACCCAACCATCATCGAAATCACCGGTAGCCCAGGCACCCCCTCAACCCGGATCCAAGAAGTCGACCCCAGCTCCGACGACGATTTGATCCCCTACGCAAAACCCGACTCGGACCCCGAAGACTCAGACGACGATGCAACCCTCGTAAACCGCAAAAAAATACCCCCGCCGGTCTACATCCGCGACCTCCTCTACCTCCTCACCGACCACGACTCCTTCGACAAACAAAAGATCGCCTTACTTCACGCCGCCGTCCTAATCCGTCGAAAGGCAACCTATGGCACCGAAGTCTCCGCTCACGCTATAGACCTCCTAACCGCCTTAGTAGGCATGCAAGATAAATTCTCCATGGAAAACTTCGATAACCTACGTCTGAAAGCCGTGGTATCACTCCTCGTCACCCTCCCGTTGATTTCAGGCCCCTGGACCTCCCAACGAATCTTCGAGGGTGATTACTCCCTCGCCGAAAGATGCGTAATGCTCAGCGGAATAGGTATAGCAGCAACGGAACTATCGGGTGAAGAAATCCCGGGCGACTCACCGCTCTACCACCTCCAACTCTCCACCTCGGAAAAGGAAAAGGCACGATTCCCATCGAAGAAGCTTCCAAAACGTCTTCATGACATCTACGCATCACCGCCGGATACAGCAATAGACACGATCTCCAACCGTCTAAAGGACAGTATCCTCCAACCCATCGCCGCAAAAGCTGCAGATGAACTATCAACAGCACCAAACCTCATCAAAATCAGAAAATTCTCAACAAGAATGGAAGTAGAAGCCAACCGTAAGAAGCCAGGTATCAATAAACTTTCTCAGATAGTCATACCGGCCTTCTTCGGTCCGCTCACCGGTAGATGGTGGGTATACGTCAAAGACCACGGCGGTGCCAGTTCCGATACGTTGATACCGCATTTACTCGCGTTATACATAAAGACATTAACGGTATTGTTACATACTACGGGACCGAACGGGTTGATGGTCCCGCAGATGGTAGACGGGTTTTGGGATATACTGCTAAGCCTACGACATACCAGGATTACGCTTGAGAATTCAACGGTGTTGGATGCGGTGTTGATCGGCTTGTTGACGATATTTGACGTTTGCAAGGAGGATAGAAGTAGCAAACGGTTGGCGGAGGAGAGGAGTAAAGAGCTGGTGGAGACGCAGGAGTGGGTCAGTAGAGTCTTCGAGGGGAGTGATGGGTCCGAAGGGACCGGCGAGGAAAGGAAAGGTCTTGCGGCCGCGGTGCTGTTGAGGTGCAGAGAGGTCGTGGAGCGGTATGAGAGGATACTCATGGGTGATTTGATCGGATAGATCCTCCAGATTGGAGATCATATCATTTCGCCAATTGTTTTAATGTCGAAAAGAAGGTTAACATTATCTACTGGGAACCATAATATTCGTGATCTCGATTGCAAATGTGCGTGCGATTCGTTAACAAAGTAATTGTCACACACGGGACCTTTACGCCCCAAGCTGTACGCGAGCTCTAGTTGCGACAAGATAACGGTCTAGCCGATTAAAATCGCAGACGGCCAGAACATTCGACTTTTGAATGACATCATTAAAAAAGCGACGGAGAGAGCCGCCAAAGCTCGGTTTTTAGCAAAGGAAACCTATAGTATTTCCCACGAGCGTAACAGAAAAGGGTAAGCTCCACAAACGTAAGGATTGCCGTATCCCCCCAAAGCCCTAATAAAAACACAAGATGAAACGCCTGCATGACTCGAGAGATTATTATGACGAACGACGAAAAAACGGGTAGCGGGGAAAAAGCCATTTAAACGCAAACGATGAAGTGCAGCCCAAAGTCCCAGAAACGCAAGAAACAAAGGCATGAGCTATGAAAGGCAAGACCAAATGCCGTCCGCCGTAGATGAGGTGGTGGTAGAGAATAAAGTGTTGGGAAGGGTTGGCAGGACGATGCATACGCAATAATTAAACGCTGGATGGAGAAATTTAAGACTTGCTCCTTCGGAACCAAGATCTTCTCTTCTCTTTTCCTTCGGCGGCAGCCGAACTTTTCGAAACTGTTGTTTTTGCTGGTTGCTGCTGACTCCAGGCGGCTTGGGTTTGATGTTGCTGCTGCCCATACGGTTGTCTGTATTGGGCCTGATTTTGTGGGTCTTGGCTTTGTCCATCGTAGGAACCATATTGCTGCTGCTGTTGAGCGTAGCCGTTTCGTGGTTGCTGCTGCTGGGGGTATCCATTCTGTTGGGGATATCCATTCTGCTGCTGCTGGGGTTGATTGCTATAACCATTCTGATATCCTGTCGGAGGGGAATTTCCCGAGAGGCGATTGTTATTCGGCAAGGGCTTATCATTCGAACTTAGCGGTAATCTACCCGACTGGCCATATTGCTGCTGTTGCTGTTGCTGCTCATAGTTGGCGTATATCGAGGCATCGGAAGATGGGTTTGTAGAATATGGGTCGCCGGACCAGCCGCTTCCGCCGGAGTTAGAATCAGACGGAACTTCCCCTCGGTATCGGGCGCCGTTAGGAGCATTTTCGTAGCCCGAGTTTCGCTGTTGTTGGTATTGCGGCCTCTGCGAGTACGAATTACCGTTGTCATAGCTAAAATAAAAGTAGGGTGTGAGTAGACTCTAAAATAACACAGAGGTGGAAGAAACATACTGCTCATGCGTCGACTGCCTCGCGCTCTGGTCACCGTATTGGTAAGCCATCGAGGTTCGCTGCGAGTTCTGTTGTTCATATTGCGAATTCGGCCCTACGAAAGATATATCGTCAGTACGCCATTGGTAAAGACCGAACTATGCCAAGTTCCGGATTTTTGTTTCGCATATAAAAAAGAGAAACGTAAGAATGGGGGTATGGAAAGCTACATACCATATCTATTCGAGCGGCGTGGTGCATACTCTCTATCATAATCACTGTCGATAGCTCTCTCGAAACCCCGGATGGTATCTAAAGGGCGCTCCATCCTGTGGCGTGTAGGATTGCTCCGGTCTGGGTCGGCTATATTCAAAATTGCAACGTTAACACAAAATCGCAGGAGGAGACGGAATTTGGTAGCCGGAAACGTACTAATCTCATTGCCATATTGGTCTTTATGTCGCATCTGCGAAATACCCTTGCCGGCCTGCTGAGCAATAGCCCATGGTTCATCCTCTGTGATAGCTCTGGAAGGGTCGACGCTCTTGCCCATCTTTCTTTTGTCCCGATGGTATTCTGTTAGGTCGATCTTGACCTTCTTTTTTCTGGAAAAGAGAGGCATTAGTACGGTTTTATGGGTGCGCGGGACCCTGCCGGATTGCTGTTTTCGATAATGTAATGTAAGGCGAGGAAAAAAGGATTGATGTAGAGACTAGGGTGTATGTGATCTGTATGACGAAGTACCGGGAAAGATCACGATAGATATGTTCAAGGGAAGGTGGGAGTTATGATCGAGGAAGAAGAGTCCAGCTGGAGCGATGGCCTCAATGGGCGAATTATCCAAGAGGTGTAACGTAGTGTAACCACTTTGCTCTGTACCGATGTATTCTCGTCAAGGAACAACCGTTATGACAAACAGTGTACAGTGTGCGCCGCCTGTTATCCCAGGTACGAGGCAAATGCGAATGGGTAAAAACGGCTATTTTGTGAAACGAGCAGCGCCAGAATTTATGTCGAAATAAAAAACGGCAAAGCAAGTAAAATAGCTATGAAAGTCGGAATGGGTAATCAATCGTTTGAAAAGATCATCAATGTCAGATCGAAACACCGCAAGATTGGCAGTATATCAAGGTCGTGCGGAATGATCGTGACCAAGCATTTATCCCCTTCGGGTGGTGCGACTCGATGTCATTGTAGACAGGAACAATAGTGCTTAACGAGCGAAGGGACAAGGGTGCATGTGCATGGAACGAGGGCGGGAAAAGGAAGAAAAAGAGGAATAAAAAAAAATACAAAAAGAGGGAGGGGAAGAGCACGAACAGATTTTAATTGTAGATGATCTAAGTGTTTAGTAACTCAGGTATATTGCGAAAGAACCCAAGAAAAAAATGATGTAGGATGGGCGAGATATTATGGCCGGGTGGGCTGGATGTCTAGGACTGACAGCGCCGACAGCAGGCGGTCATGCAAGTCGGATTCCTGTTTGGGTATGCGGTATAAAATTAAAACGAGAAAGTCGAGAATTCGAAGGGAAAAAGGTTTGGAGGCGCAGGCTCGACTGGGGTGAATGTTGGTGGGCCGACAGACAGCAGACAGAGACTGACAGACGGCTGGGGATTATTTGGTACCGGTAACCCAACGTGAACGAGCCAAAAATTCAAGGTAGCAGCGTCGTATGTACAATATCCGATTTTGCGGGTTGTCTATACGAGAGAATACAACCTGCCCGGCCTGTTCGAACGGTACATGTACTGTGTGTACCGCAAGTACCTAGACGGAGGGCGGCCGCTTGGCGGGGAAAAACACTTGCTCGATCTGCGTATTTCAGCAGCACAACGGGAGCAAAGGGAATTATTTTTGGAACAGGTCAGAAGCCAAGGTGTCGGTGTTCCGGGTCCGGATACAGAGGGAATCCGCTGGATATGATATGACCCGAGTAGATAGAAAAAAAAAAGGCGAGCTTGCGTAATGGCAGGTTTCGAAGTCGGGAACAAACTATCAAGATTTTCGTAGAGGTCGTATGCACCGACAAGGATCAGGAAGACCTTTGAAGAAGAAAGCAAAAAGAACTTTGAACACGACGTCGGTATCGTCGCGTGGTCGGCACGATGAGGTGAAGTCGAGAAACGTAAGTACACACGGTGCCTGCAGATGACATCCGTCGAAGCCCGAGTCTAGCTATACGTATATACACTACCAGAGGATATATACCTACACTTTGGACCGAAAGTTTCACAGAAGAGGCCTGGCAATTGATGTTTTTTTGTATTTTTGTATTTTATTTTGTTTTTATGACTAAAGTAGCTGATGGTGGTGATGATGATTGTTTTAAAGTGGAGGCTGGAGGGAAGAGGAACGGATTGGATGGGAGAGATGTCGAGGTATAAAACTGCAGACAGCGAACGAGCAATAACATAACCAACTGCCCTGTCGCCAAATAATCACTTACAGACTTGCCTCTTACTTGCTTGCTTCTCCAACTTGACTTGTTTCCCAGAAGAGCTGAAAGGGAATAAAACATTGACACTCTGGAAAGGAAAAGCAAAGGACGAGAAGAGAAAAAGAAAAAGAAAAAGAAAAAGAACAAGGTTGGGCCGCTGCGAACAGAAAGCTGCTGCGACTTCCCTGAACAGCGACTGGACTGACAGAAACGCTCTGATGTAACCTCTTATCGTATCGTATCGTCCCGCTGTGTGTGGACCGCGCTAGCTGATTATAAAGTAGCATGTACTTGTATGTACCTGTCCTGCAAAGCTACATTACCCCGGAATCTATTCTTATACTGAAAATGGTAATATCATCCGTTCGGCGGCGGGCTATAATCAAATTCTCTTAACATTCGTTCATTCGTTCACAATTCGCGATGCCTCGAATTTATGAATCGTCGGTATATCTGTTAGGTAAATGAGAATTAAATGTGGATAGGAGATATTGATCGGTCGATGGGAGTCCTCTCCCCTGCCGTCGACCAGCTATTTCCAGGTCCAACTGCGTCATCCCAGACTTTGCCCCTGGTCTCCGAGTAGCTTCCAAGGTGGTCCGGTGCTCTCCAAGAAGCTTGAACGGCTCCTCCCTATCAAGTTAGCCCGCCGCGGGCGTCGGAGAAAAGTAACCACACACACAAGCTCGCGAGGCGGAGATACTTTAAGGCGGATAAGAACAAAAAAAAAAAACCTGAAACTTGACAGAACGCGAAGGGTATCAAATTTCGTGGTTAAGCTTGCTCTCGACCGCCAACCGTTTATATCGAGGTCACGTCGCGATCGGTCCGACACGAACGTGCATGAGGAAAAAAAAACGGTATGCACGATGTGGATGCAGCCCGGTCCATGTCCTGGCACCGTGCATATGCAGTGACCGGTTTTTCCCCTCTAGCTCTCCATGTCGTACAGCTTTACATACTTTCGTTTCAAACTTGCCACAAAAAGAGTAACTTTGACAAAAGAAAGAAGAAAAGAATACGGTTTGATGATTTTCGTACTCCCAGTCAATACAAAATTGTCTATGAATCCCAGATGCCAATCTAGACTCAAAAAATAAAGAGCGAGAAGAAAAAGGCCCTTCCGAGCCGTTTGATAGTCCAGGGGCTCCAACTAAAATGGGTATCTTCGGAAACAAATCCTTCAATCCATGCATTGCCAACAATTGATATCCCATCGATCCATATAAAACGAACGCCTGTTCTCCGTAATCCCTTCCGCTCGGGCTGATATTCATCACATTCGTCATCCAAGCCGAGGATTTCGTTTCAAGATATCCTTAGCGCTCTTGACTTAATCTCAGCCTTACACGATATATTTTCCAAACTGACAGGCCACTTCTTGCCGTAAAAATATCAAAGTAGTGGTCGTCGTCATGTTCATCTCGTTTGCGATTGCTGCTGCTGCTGCTGCTGCTGCACTCTTCTAGCAAGCCCCTGATTTGATGCATACGCCAGTAGGAACTTAGCACACGTCAAGGTATACTTGCAAGCCTTCGTCCACGGCTCGTCTTGGTTGAACGTCAGCCGTATGGACACATCTCCAATCTTATCCTTCACTATCGTATACGGGAGAACAGCAGTCGGGTCTGCTTTCGCAACAAACTCTCCCAGCTGCTTGATACAATCGAGGAACGCGACCATAGCACCGTCGAACTTGCGATGCGCGAACAGATGGCCCATTGGAATCGTACCGGAGCTAAACAGCTCAAGCGTTTGGACCCGAACATCACTCCTGCTGACGGCCCCTAGCGCGGCCCCGATTCGGCTCGACGTGGTGTCCATCTGTCTCGGTTCTATTTTTTCGATTTTCGAAGTAGACCCCATCGGTTTCAACTTGTAGTTATCAAAGACGAAGCCGAGCTTATCGGCCACGGTGTGGAGCAAAAGGAGCGTCTGGCCCCATGCCGCATTAATCTCTGCCCATTCCACCTATGGAGAAGCACCGTTAGTATCCACGGTGGCAACAGGTAGTTTACGGGATCCACGTACGGGCTGTGATGGAAGCTTCCCCAACCGTAGACCGTTGATAGTCCCAAAGAACCCATCGTGTCCAATGCAAAACGTGTCGTTGTATACGTTTGTACGATGTAATCTATCCCGCTGTTTCGTGTCATGGTCGAACCGCAGATTGATGCTATCGCGCTCGTTTTGAAACTCTTCCAATTGCTGGGAAAACAGGTTCCTCTCCTGCCAAAATTCTTCTTCCTCGGCCTCCAATCTCTTTGATTCTTCCTCGGCTTCTGCGATCTCGGCTTCTATTTGAGCCTTCTCGCGCTCCAACGCCTCCAGCTCTAGCAAAGTAGCATCCTTCTCCTGCTTAACTTTTGCAAGATCCTCTTCTACCTTTGCGGCTTCGGCGTCTGTTGGGATCTCCGCCTGTAACTTCTTCAAAAACTGCTGGTACCCATCTCTACTCTTGGTAGCTTCTCCCAACCGTCTCTGTAATCCTTCCACCAGTAATTCAGTACACTCCATACATATCGGGTAATCGATATCCGATCTAGCGCTCAAAACATCAAACAACCGCCTCGACGTCTGCATCTTATGTGACAACGAGTCCTCGGGCGTAATCCCGCTCGATGTTGTCGCCAAACCGCCATTCTGCACCGCTTCGCCGACTATGGGTTGAGGTGTCCGTAGTATGACCGAGTCCGAGAGCATGACGAAGGACTCGGCCATGTTGGCCGGTACTCCGGCGAGGGGTGATGAGTTCTTGGGAGCATTTGGTATACTCCGTTTGACGACCGGGTGGCCGTCGTTTCTTAGAGCCTGTTCGTAGATATCTTTTCGAAGGGAGCCGTGAATATGGCTAGCTGATGAGTGTGTTCGGGGATCGAAGACGGTTTGTTTGGATGGTGATGAGGATGTCGATGATCCTAAAAGCCACCAGTTAATACGCATAGCCTTCCCCCCGAGTATTTCCATGTCATAGGGAAAGGTCGAAAGGGCATGTAAATACCATGTAGTAAGTTTAATGCAGCAGGGTTGAGATTCTGAAGGGAGCCGTGAAGCCTCAACGGCGTTCTACACTGTTGGCAGAACATCTCCGCCATGGTGTCCCTTTTTCGTTCGTATCACGGAGGATCGGGAAAGAAACTGTACATGAGCCGGTACTATCTGGCCGAGGGTGAACGAAATGTAGATTCCATGATGCGAATGAGATGGTATGGAGAAGAAGAACGAAAGCTCAGGCGTGGTGTCGCAAGTCCCAGCTATCAGCAGCAGTCGTCACGCGGAAGTGCAGCCGAACGGCCCCGCGTAAAACTGCCGGCGGGGGCGGCCGATTTTGGACCAAATTTTGATACGAACGGAGAACCTACGACTCACATTTTGTGTCAGTCGGAGCTGACTCTTATTATTATACCTGCTTGCCTCTGATTAATTCCCTCGGCGGCTTCTTGACTTGGAAGCCGTCGTAATATTTCTCTTCAATTGAATGCCCCGCGCCCGGTTGTTTTCTTCCATTGCCAGACAGCGACTGCTACCATTTGTTAACATTCGATCGTCGACACAATTGCAACTGCTTGGAACGCAGACATCCCACTTCGTCCGTCCTTCCATAATCTCCACTCTTCAACCTCAACCACAGCTCCGGTATAGCTCGAAATCTTCTAATTCGGACGACATGGGCAAACAACAGATTACCCTCAAGACCGTCAAAGGCTCCCGCGATTGTAAGCTTACACCTTTCCTATCTTGTGGCTTTTGAATTCTTTTGCAGTTTTGCTCTGGTGGGGCAGGTGCAGATGAGGGGCACACGATAACAGCCTAACACTTCCTGTCAAAAACCCACTTAGGGGCCGGAGTCGATATCGCCGTTCGCGACAAGATCTTTGAAAAGATCACTACCACGTTCAAAAAACACGGAGCGGTCTCTCTTGACACCCCGGTCTTCGAGCTTAAAGAAGTTCTAGCCGGAAAATATGGCGAAGACTCGAAACTCATCTACGACCTCGCCGACCAGGGAGGAGAGATCAGTTCCCTTCGATATGACCTTACCGTTCCATTCGCCAGATGGCTCGCCATGAACCCGACCGTCACATCTATTAAAAGATACCACCTCGCGAAAGTTTACAGGAGAGATCAGCCTGCCGTATCGAAAGGCAGGATGAGGGAGTTCTACCAATGCGATTTTGATATCGCTGGAACGTACGACCCCATGTTGCCCGATGCTGAAATCATGAGGATTACGGTCGAAATTTTGGACGGTTTGAATATCGGAGAGTACACTATCAAGTTAAATCACCGACAAATCCTCGATGGATTGTTCGAGGTCTGCGGTGTACCGAAGGATAAGATCAGGCCGATATCCAGCGCCGTCGACAAGCTGGACAAGTCGCCATGGGAGGAAGTCAGGAAGGAAATGACGGAACAAAAGGGTCTTGATCCGGAAGTTGCAGACAAGATCGGAGAGTTTGTGCTTAAGAAGGGTGGGCGGGATCTCTTGGAGGAGCTCGAGAAGACCGAATCATTGGCTTCGAATGAGAGCATCAAGAAAGGTCTGAGTGATCTGAGACTGCTGTTCGACTACTTGGATATCTTCGAAGTTACACCAAAGATCTCTTTCGATCTCTCGTTGGCTCGTGGTTTAGATTACTACACCGGTATCATCTATGAAGTTGTTACAGAACTCTCCGCACCACCAGCTGCTACGCAAGGTCCGGTTGTTGCATCGTCATCGAAGGGAAAGAAGAAGTCGAAGGTCAACAAGGATGATCCGGAAGCGGATCGATCGGACGATGATACCGTTGGTGTAGGTTCTATCGCCGCAGGTGGTAGATACGACGAATTGGTCGGCATGTTTTCCGGAAAGGGCAAGATTCCATGCGTCGGTATCTCGTTCGGCGTTGACAGGATATACAGCATCATCAGGAAGAGACTGGAGAACAGCCCGGCAGCCCTCAGAAGCTCTGATGTTGATATTTATGTCATGGCGATGCCCGAAGGCTCTGGAGAGAACAAGAACGGCTTTTTGAAGGAGCGAATGGCCATTGCCAAGCAGCTCTGGGAGGGTGGTATCAAGGTATGATATTATTAAATCCTCAAAGCACGGTATATTCGAATCCGCTGACCAAAACAACTGAAAATCCAGGCCGAGTTCTTATACAAAACTTGTCCTAAAATGCAGGCACAGTTCAAAGCTGCAGAAGTTGGAGGTGTCCCATTTGCCGTAATCATTTTCAACGAGCAACTTGGACTCGACACCGTTCGAATCAAGGAGTTGGGTCTTCCCGACGGTCACCCTGAGAAGGAGGGTATTCCGGTAGCCGTCAAAGACTTGGTGGAAGAAGTCAAGAAAAGGTTAAAGTCTACCGGGGGCATCGAACAATACATCTCGAGAATAAAACTGGAGGAAGCTCAGACGGTTGAAGCTGCGACGATCCAGTAAACTTCAAAAGTCGAATATACTAGCATTCAATGTTAACTATACTTTCCTCACCACATGTCACATCAATAATACTAGATACCCGCACCCTCAACCCACTTCATACCTGTAGACATTATTATTCTAAATTGTTAGGAAGTAAGTACTCAAGTAGGTATCCGCGAGGGTCAGCTGATGGTATAATATCGGATGGCTGCTTGTTCGCATGGCAGTGACGACAAACCATTTAACCACCCGACAGAACAGAACAAACCGAACAGTCACCACTTCTAGTTAAACCCATTCCAGGACTTTCCTTAGTCTCATATCTATTTCGAGAACTTCACCATTCATCTCTCTCTCCCAAATATTTCTATCCAAGCTGCCGTTACTATAACATTCATAAAAGTTACCGTAACCGGACTCGAGTTTATAAACTGACTTGCGACCAACGAATAAATACCTACCGAGTATAGCTTGTAGTTACTCAAGCTCCAGCCGACCTAAATAGCTTCGCTTCATAGACACCCCATCTCATCCCATCCCCTTCCATCCCATCTCTCTCGACAAAGAAGAAACCGCCAGCAACCGTCGCGAAAAGGGAGGACGGTCTTCACCTCCCTTCTACACGCCCGTCAACCCTCCAAGCTGGATCCCATACGACACCACCGAATCCCCGCCCCTCCTCCACCGCCTAGATCGTCATCGGGCTCACCTGCACCAGATCCTTATGCGCATGCGTCGCCACGACTAGCTGCCCCTCCACCGGGGTATCCTCCATCTCTCGTTTCCCACCGCCCACTCCCACCTCCGATACACCATGGCTATTCCCACGCATACGAGACCCCAAATCGCCATGCCCCTCCTCCACCCAGTCACTCGAGCAGGGCTCGGCTCCAACAGCAGCAACGGATGCAGCGAACCGTATCCGAACCGCTACCGTCAGGAGTCAACGGCCGACCGGCGAAGGATGATAAGTCACCTCCGAGGGCGGCGGCACCGCCTGCTCCTGTTGGGCCGTGCCAGGTGTGCGAAAGGCAGCTTCCGAAATTGACGTGTAAGGATTGTACACGGGATAAGATGTATCCTCTTCGGTATGAGATTATTTCGGTGCTCATGGGGAATGAGAAGCTTGAAAAAGAAGTCGAGGAGGGTGCATCTAATATCTCGGCGCACGGGAAATTCTCAGAAGCTGTAAGAGAGAAGCAGGAGCTTGAGAACACAATCACAGGCATACAAGACAGGGTCGACGAGCTACGGACAGAACTGGAGGAGCATCGCAGGTACCTCGCAGACTTGAAGTTAAAGAACCAGAAACGACAGCAGCTCCTCAAGGAGACACGGAACGTACTACTCCAAAACAAAGATATACTGGTGGAAAAGGTCCGAAAGGACACCAGGGTGACAAACACTAAATGGAACACTCTTTACGAAAGGACGGCCGAGTCTCGAGTTTTCCTATGTCGTGAAATCGCCGGCCTCAATTTGTTGCGACAGAGACGGAAGAAACGGGCTGTCGAATACATGCTTAACGGCGTGGTCATCCCCGACATCCGACAAATCTATAACATGAATCCGAACAACATAACAGTTGCCCTCAGTCACCTTTCCCACATGTCGGTGTTGATAGCTACCTATCTGGGTCTGAAGCTCCCCTGTGAGATCATTCTACCGATACGCGATGCTCCATCACCTTCAATCCGAAACCCGCGCTTTAGTAGAGCACGCCCGTTGTCCACTACCCTGCCACTTCCCCAGCTGCATTCCGTGGATTCGGAACAATATGCAATGTTTATCGAGGGAGTTAGCATGCTGGTTTACAATGTAGCCTGGCTTTGTTGGAGCCAGGGTCTCGAAGAAGCAGCGGCTGAAATTGAGGATGTATGGCAGCCTGGCAGGAATCTGTATCGTCTCCTCCTCTGCACACCGACAAAGCACCATCAAGCCCTCGTCCAATGGAGCGAAGCCACGCAAGAGGCAGTCACCGCGACCCCTCTCGCTCAGGGAAAGAAACCACAGGCTGTAAACATGTTTCTTGGCCGTGTGAACCACAGCTCTGCGCACTCATTCCTAAACTCACCGCAAGGATTACAACATATGGCTCGATGGAAGATCACTCTTAATAATGTAATCGATCGCACGAAACATTTGCTTGTCAGTGAAACCTCGAATGCAGAGTGGGATCTGATTGAAAACGAAATCGAGGAAGACCCGGCTGCCAAGTTTATAAGTGAACTCGGTGAGTTTAGGGAGGATGATAAAGGGAAGGATGGATTAGCAGGGAGTCCGCAGCCTGCTAAGGCGATCCCTATTAACATCAAAAAGGGAGGAATCGGGTCTATTCCTGCAGTTGGGAACGGGAGCCCTGGTGTAGGAAGCCCGAGCAGCGGGAGCGGGAAGAGAAACGCCATTAACGGCGGAACCGAAGTATCGGCCGGTTGGACAAAATTGAAGAGGTGATCGGGCGGAGAATGTTTAAGTGACCGTTTACGGGAGGAGTCAGCGTCGTGCATTATGTACATTAAACGGCAAGGACAGGCTTTCGTTCGCTTCTGGAGCCTTTGGGGTTTGGGCCCCAGGGATGGGGGTGTTATCGATATTCCTTTGGAGTCCGCGGGGCTGTTTATCGCTGTTTGCCGTATAATACATACCAATGAATGAAAAAGATTGGGCATCTCGAATGTTTTACGTTTACCAAGCCTCTGGTCTCGAATCTACTGTGCCATATCGGTTCATGATCAGGCCACTTGGATTGATACATAACTGCGGCGTTTCGATCGAACTGATGTATCCATTTGGTTTAGGTGCACAGCCCTCGACGTCACTAAAACAATTACTTTTCGTCATCGTCGAGATTCGATCGAAAAGGGTCTTTCAACGGAGATTAAAAGAGTCTATAGAGTCTATACTTGGATACAGACGGCTCGACGAAATTCAATGCATTGAATTCAATAGACCCCTATCGGCTCGACTTGAAGGATTCGGATCACAACCGAAGTATCTATAGCAAAGATAAGGGAGTAGGCTCCCACCCGCGTGCTGTGCAGCTCACCTGTAATATTAAGAAGCCCGAAACAATTATTGAGAAACGATGTCGTTTAAACACTGGGCACAGCGCCTAGCATGCATCCCGACAGCCGTGCCATGCCATGCCGTCGACAAAAAGTTCGCCAAACCCGGAATCGCGGTCGAGCCCTGAAGCTTTTACGAAGGATTCCGTATATTCTTCCTGTGGCAGAAACAGACCAGAAACATTTTTCTTAGGAGATGCGACCGGTGCCGTTTTGAGGCGGTACAGAATGCGGCTTGGCAGGGCCCGTTTATACCGAAGTGGGAGTGTCCGTTCCGACCAAGTATGTTTCGACCCCTTCAAACACCCCATGCAGCAACGCTGCCTCCACGGAAGGGAATAGCTGCTGAAACGATCGTGAATAGGTTTTTTTTTTCAGCAGAGGCGGAGAAGGCTCGTGTGTAGAACGATATCAAGATGGTTAATTCCCCCCTTCGCCCTTGGCTTTTGGAGTTTCTTTCCACCTTCGCTTTTGTCGTTGTATTTTGGAAACCAGTGACCGGTCGTCGAACGAACGTCGCTCTTTTTTTTTTACATTCTTCCATTCACCTTCTTTTGGATTTTATTTTTATATTTTTATAGACTCTCTTTTCGGTTCGTACGGCAGGCAGAGGGACAGGTCCCCCCGTTCAGTAGACTCTTTGCCCAAAGTTTTCCGTTTTCCAATGTGAGTGTTACCTTAAACATTGATATTTGATATTCCGTATACACGAAAGAATGAATATAATGACTGACACTCAAGCATAGATATCACTTTAATCTTTAATACACATTCACTTTTTTCCAGTTCCAAGTGTATAACCTCCCGGAGAGGTCCAAGCAGTGCAAGCAAAAATCATGTCGGTCAAGTTTAACATCAAGGCCCTTTTGGCCCTCCCTCTGTGCTTGCAGCTTCTAGTCCTCCCGACAGCGCAAGCCACAAGCCCCCCAGTTCATGATCCATATGCCGGTGTATATCCTCCTGTACCGGTAGTGGTGCCGTCTGAATATGGATACGCACCAGCACCTGAACCGACGACATCGACATCGGTTCATGAAATGCCACCACCGGTGGTACATGAAACCACAACATCAATCCATGAGATGCCCCCGCCGATGGTGCATGAAACTACCACCACATCAGTAGTACATGAGATGCCCCCGCATGAGACAACGACCACGAGTTCCGAATCAACAGCTCTAGGCCAGGAAATTTCTGTATCCATATCGACAGAATTCCTAACAGAGACGGCAACAATAACAGAGCATCAAGTTGAGACTTCACTATCAACCGTGATTTCTCAACATGTCGTCTTCTCGCACGTCACAGTGGTTCAACATGTTCCGACGACAGTACATCAGATTCAGACCGAAATATTAACTGAAACTGAGACAGAACATCAAGTTGTGACGGAGCACGTGGTTAAACATGTTACCGTTGTGGAACCGACGACGATCGTGGAGACTTTACCACCGATTACGGAAACGGTCCATCAGTTTGTTACCCATGTGGTGGAGAAGCCGGTGACCGTGGTTTCGGTTTCTGTGGTTCATAATATTATTACTTCCGTGGTTCATGTTTCCAAGGTTATCAAGGAGACTTTAACGGCCGTTGAAACCGAGACTGCTGTTAAAACCCATGTCGTAAGTTTTTACCTTCGAGTCATCTATCGTATTATACAAATTCTGACAGAATCAACATAGATCGTCTCCGAATCTATCGAGACCCAAGTGCAAACCGAAGTCCAGACCCGAACGGTGGAAAACGAAGTCGAAGTCACCAACCACATAGTTTCCGAGGTCACAAAAACCCAACTCCAGCACGTTGTCTCCGAGGTCACAAAGACAGACGTACGACATGTCGTATCCGAAGTCACAAAGACAGCCCTCTCTCACGTAACACAGGAAGTTACCAAGACCGCGTTGGAGGAGGTTACCAGAACCGCGCTTGAAGAAGTAACCAAGACCGAACTGCAGCATGTCGTGTCCGAAGTTACCAAAACACAGTTGCAGCACGTGGTATCAGAGGTCACGGATACTGCTACGCTACATTTGATCAGTACCGTTGAGAATACCGTTCATTTGATAAATACCGAAACGGTCCATCTCATCAATACCGAAACGGTGCACCTTATCAATACCGAGACGGTGCATTTGATCAGTACTGTTGACAATGTCGTCCATGACGTGAGCACCGTCCACAATACCGTTCACATCATAAGCACAGTCGTGGGCCACGGAACCACCCAAACCGTCAACTTGGTTTCAACTGTAAGCACCTCCCCTGCCCTCTTATACCCATAAAATTCTAACGAATCCATCATAGGAAACATTCACCGTCAGCGGTTCCCCAGTTCAATCCCCGGTAGAAAGCACAATGCCCGAACCGGTCTCTCCGCCAAACTACGCCCCTCCGAATAAAGCTCCTCCGAGCAACAACGGCGGTGCCTGCAACTGCCAATGTCTCTGCCCGATCGCTGCGATGCCATCGCATGCCGCGCCACCAAAGTACCAACAGCCCCCGCCGATGGCCGCGATCTCCAGCCTCCCTCCACCAAACTACATCATCACGGGTACAACAAAGGTTTACGTCCCATCCACTTATATCATGCACCCAGGAAAGCACGGGCAAAGCACGGACGTCCCACAGGAGACAGTAGTCATTCCGCCTACGCCACAGAAGCCAACCCCCCACCCAGTATATAGCCACAGCTCGAGCACAACCGCTGCTCATGAAGTTCCATCCGAGGTACCGACCGAAGCTCCATACGTTCCAGCCCCAACGAACAGTGCGCCCGGTAAAATCGGCAATTCCTCGGGATTCATGACAATCCCATACCCCGGATCCAGTAGCTCGATCGAGGAACCCGCCACCCCGACACCTGAGCCCGTCGCTACTACAGAATCGGAATCGGAACCATCGACCACCACCACGGCCGCAGTTGAAGAACCCACAACATCATCCATATCCCAAGAATTCCCAACATTCACAGCACCAGCTTCGTCAACCGAATCATCTCCATCCGAGACCCTCCCACCGCCTTCGGAAACTACATCCGAAGAATCCACCGAGCTCCCCCCGACTACCACACCACCATCCGATGAATCGCTGCCGACAACCGTAGACGGTGCTCCGGCAGCAAGCTTTATAGTCCCCGTAGATGAACCACAGCCTGTGGTAACAGAAGTACCCGAGGATCCAAACTTCGGTGGCGGAGATGTACTACCGTACGAGCCAATAGGGACTGACGGTGGTGCCGTTGTTACCATTCCCGTACCGATGAGATAGTCGAGAGTTCAGCTTGGATTTGTGTTGGGTCTGTTGTATTAATGATACCATTTTTTGAAAAAGTGCAGCGTCTACAATCAAATTGCTTGGGTTTTCTTTTTTGTTAATTTTGGATTGCTCCTTGGGTATATATGGGAATCTTCTATGGTCATAGCGGGTTTATTTACTATTCTTATCTTTCTTTCTTCCACTATTTAATTCTTCCTTTTGTTTTGAGCGTTCATACTCTTTCGTTCTTATGGTCTAAAAACTCGATGAGGCTTCAACCGCTGAAGCGAAAATACAACTTGCAATTCGATCCCCGTTTATAACATTGAAGAACAATAAGAATAAAAAGCAGCAGTACAGTAGTTACCGAAATCCATGATCCCAAAGTATCAATTAATTATACAAGAGGAGAAGTGAAGCAAGGAAACTCGTTGGAAAGATTCATAAAAAGTCATGTCGTAAACAGAAGCAGGAAAACGAAAAACTCCTTGTGAAAAACCTTTGGCCTCTATTCATGGTAGTCCGAAATACTCTTCAAACTCCTGACCAGGCCTTTGCGGGCCTTGCATTCAAGCTCATGGTTCAGCCCGTGATAATAAACTTCAACGACGGCTCGAAGGTAGTAATAGAGCGTGTACCTATCGAACATCCGTTAGCATATCCATAAATATAGATACCCCCCAGAGAAAATAGAACTTACAGTAAAACCCTAGGCCTAGTGCCCTGTGCTCCCAAGGGATCTCCACCATAACCATTCAAAAACGCCAAACTCGGATCTCTAAACGAAGTCTCCATCAGGGGATCTCCCCAAACAGCCTTCTCAAAGTCCGTAAGCCCATTCAACTTCCCCGTCCTCTCATCAACCATTACCCTTTGCCTATCACACAGATCATAACACACCAACTGCGGCACCTTGACATCATCCAACGCATACGCCAGCCTACCAACATGCCATCGCAGAACCTCATACGGAATACTGATAAACAAATCTTCAGCATCCCGCATTACGGACTCAAACATCGACAAGAATGCGCTATGCCAGGTGGTATACATTTTCCCATTACCACCTGCACCCGCAGGTCCAAAATGTGAGTTGTGGATGCGGCTGACCCGTCGAGCATGTTGACCGAGATTATAGTCGACCATTGCCAACACTTCATCTGGAAGGTCTTGACGGACAATATCGAGTGGGACTCCGGGTATGTATGTTGTGAGTAGGAATGGAACGTCTAGTAGAGCCCCGTTTCCGTCCTTGCTGTACATCACAACTTCGGGAACGGGAACTTCAGGTGCATTCTGTCGTATCAGCTCCAGGATTTCAAAATCACCGGCGAGAACATCTCGTTCGTGTTGTAAGACTCTAACATCTGATGGAGGCGCGAGGCGTAAGAGGAGCCGGGTTCTATTGTCGAGGGTTATGAGGTATTGTGTAGAAAATAGATTCGCGGATAGATCTTCGAATCTAGCCACTCTGCGCTCGCCGTGGTAGGCGGCTTTGATTATTCTTTCGGCATCAGTAATAGTTACCGCTGACTCGGCATCTGTGGGGTTGGTTTGGGAGATGTCTGGTTTGTTATAAGAGGTATTGGCACCTTGGCCTCCTGGCATGACAATCATCGTGGACCAGGGAGTGTATATTATTGAAGAGGGATTTGAGATACCGATCCAACAGAGTATGCGATTTTGATACTCAGTTTATCAGGAGATATAAAATTCATATCGGTCAAGGAGGAAAAAAGCCAGAGCGCAAGGGAAATCCGGGGTGGGTTATTAATGGAATATATGAGGAACCACTCAACGCCACTCCTAATATATCGGACCAGTCTTTCTTGGGGCCCATGATGGTACACCGCTAGTCTGATGATATTGTTGCGAAATGGGAGGCGCATGGCGTTTTTTTTTCTTGTTTGTGTGGGTGTGTAGTCAAAAAGGCGTTCAGCTAAACATTTAGTTAGATCGTTCATACGATGTGCGAGTGAGAGGTGCAGTTAGGCGAGAGTTTGCATAAGGCCAAAGAATTAGAGACTCAGAAGCGAGGCCAATACCTGGCGGGTATCTGAATCTGGTCATAGTCTCCGAAAGTCCTTTCGAGCTGCTCCAAGGATCGTGACGAAAGAGAGCGTTTCAGTACGCGGACTAGTAGCCATAAGCTTGAGCCATTCTGACAGCTGATTAAGGGAGCAGTTCATGTTAAGCTCGTTCGATTATTTCACGCAAGAAGAAAAAGCAGTATTCATAAGCTCGGTTACTAGCGATTTCCAGTTACTCTCATTGGTTGGAGAGGCCCTGTCTCATCGGAGGATCACTAGCGTTCCTGTTGGCATGGTCCTGGGCTGATGTCCTTCGCTTGACCCTGCAAATGAGAATACGGCCTTTTGTCGAGCTTCGGAGCAGCCTGCCAAACCGGCCGTTTTTCTGTAGGATGCAATTGTGAAAAGCAAGATTGGTCGACTGTGAGATAAACGAATTGGTAATATAAGCTATTGGGCACCGGACGCGCAAAGTGGAGGAAGAGGAGGTGTGGTTTGATGTCTGTCTGTCCATGCACAAGGTACCCTCGAACACGTTCCTGTTCCGAGAATGTGGTCCACAACCCCGTCTTCTAGATTATTCTGGTGCCACGCCACATGCTTTCTCGTTTGTTGGGCCTTCTGATTGGCCGGCCACCAAACCCAGGTTGAATCGCTTGTAGTGTTCGAAATCCCGGACAACACTGACACCGCAGATGTTCTGTGGGGGCAAAGTGGGTCAGTGATTTCTCAACGTCTTCGACAAAAACAAAATACAAAAACAAAAATTAAGAAAAAAGTCGTTGTATTATCAAGCGAGGGGAATGTCGGTTTGTAGACTTCCTTTCCAGAGCCTCTTTTCGAGCCCCTCGCTTCGACATCACTGGCATAGGAATTCTTAAACGAAGGAAATGCACAGAAAGGGAACTTCAGCTTTGCTCACCCTCCACACTTCCACAATAATGAGAAGGTCGTAATTTTTCAGGTCGACCTTGTGATCCGGTCCGACGATTCTGGCAACTGATTTAATGATCTCATCTCGGTTCATGACACGATGATCTCGTAGATTGGGTCTTATGGCGAACTGGACATACAGAAAAGCGCGGCATCGAGGTTAGTTTTCGCCTAATGGTTAAAATCTAGAGTAACAGTCTCATTCATCCAGGGTGCTAGCTAGCAAGGCAAGGGTGCGCCATATGCATAACGACACAGTGATATTGCATGATGGAGCAAATATTCCGTGTCTACGTACCTTGACACCTTTCTGGCCCTCATGAAAGTGTGGCTTGAGCACCTCATGTGCTATTTCCTCAAGGTCAGTGATATTAGCCCTGCAAGTTTTTGTGATCGGGGTAAGTCGGTTTGTGAATCTGGTCTGTTGTCGCTTCGTTTCCTCGATATCCTTGAAAATAAAGCCGACTAGCTCCACAGGATCCACGGGTTCCCTCGTATGGAAGAATATCACTGTTCGTAAAACCAAGAAAGAAAAGTAGTCACAAGGTCAGTCTGTCAGGAACACATCCACCGTAATTGTGGATACATTGCCTGGGATCCATGGATAGACGGGGCAACCCACAGCAAGGAGTATCCAGTTTGATCGACGTTATTCTATTGTCCTTAGCCTTGCCTTTCGCATTGATGCCACTAATCTCTGCAGCGATTGCAGCCTCGATGTCATCGACATCCGGCTTATCTTCGGGTTCATTAGAATTTTGATTGTCGGCACCATCCGCCGTCCCCGCATCTTCCGGTCCATAAAGCTTGTCTGCATACTAGGCAGCAGTCATCTTAGTATCTTGACACGGCCTGTCATAAAACTATCTCATCGTCGGAAGGGTAGCATCCCTTCGACGGGGAATAGAAGGACCGCTAGAACAGCGACCCAAGGGCAGCCAAGGGAGAGAGAGCAAGAAAAGGTACCTCTTCGAACAGCCGATACAGCTCAGCGACACAGCGCGATTCTCTGCCCTTATCGCAGGTCGCGAAGATCCCTTTCTTGTACGGTTCTATGACTTTCTTGGTATGATTTGCATACCATTGCTAGTTGGTGATTGTGCGCACATAAATGTTGCATTTGCGTTTTGTTAGCGAAAACTGGTTCCCTGCACCGTTGCATATTTTGATAGCAGAACTGCGTAAAGCAAACATCGAACTGCTTGGAACGGAAAGTGTCTGTTCTCACCTTGGAACGCTTGCTCCGCGATCCTTTGCCGTCATCTCCTCCCTTTCGTTTTTTTGAGTGGGTCCGGGCTGACTCCGCCTTATCCATATTCGAGCGGGTGTTGTGATAGGCTTGGATGCAGAGTGATTCGACGGGTGTCGTTATTTCAAACAAGGACGGCTTGAATCGAAGGATGATTTGACTTGATTGGATTCGCAATTGATATCAGAGCGGATAGTCAAGGCTGTGGTGGTTTTGGTTAAAATAATTACAACAATAACAACACAAAATGGCAAAAAGATGCCGTAGCTGGTCGGCAGGTCCTGCCGAGTGGCTTCTGAAGGCTGAGACAAACGACGCCGCCGTCGACTGGACAAGCGCACGGGGGTCATGTGTCGGCCTACAGGTATGCAGTCTGGATTCTATCAATCCAGTTTCTATCTTGCACAGTACAGCAGCAGCCACGGGAGGCCCCGTAACGTTACATACAGGATACGATTTATGTGTGCTTGTACAATTGTTGATTGTTTATCAGTACTTGACATTATTCGGACTACCAAGCTACACTATTCGCTACACTACTATGTACACTTAAAAACGCCCCATAGGGTGGTATTATTTCTGCCAGCTGTCAACTCGCCGCTGTAGGGTATTCCGTGCCTCTGAGATGGTCAAGCTGTAGATACCGAGCTCTTCCATTACAGCCCTGGCTTTTTGGTTGTCTTCAAACATACAGTCCACAACGTGCTTAAGTGTCCTTTGGGCTTCGGAAGAGTCTGGATCTTTTACCTCAGCCGGTAATGCCAGCAGTATGCACGTTTCATGTAGCCTGCAATTTTGCTGTCAGCAAGGCCTCGGATCCGCGTCATTTTTTAACGCATAGAATGAAATACTGACCTTCTCATCACACCGGGTGCATCGGGAACCCATTGGTGTAAAGCTGACCACACGGCTTGCATATCCCGAAGGAACTGCTGCCCGCCCTGCTCTGAGAACTGATTTCGCGAGACGATGCTATCAAGGAAATAGTTCTCCGTTGAAATCAAAACCCGGCGGAATTCTCGCTGAAACGCATTTGGCGCCCAGAAGCGAGATAGGTAGGGGCAGAATGATGATAGCGTCTTGAGCAGGGGAACGAGCTCAGAGGAATGACCTGATTCTTTCGATTCCGCTTCGTCTATTACTTGCCATTGCGGGCTATTGCGGGTTAGAGGCGCTACTAGAAACTCGAGACGAAACCCACTCACATTTTATAGTAAGCCTTGAGGTCCTCTCGGATGGCATTACTGGTTAAATCGTGGATCATATTGGCTGCTTCTCTGAGAATTGTCGAGTATGAAGCTGCCATTTCATCAAACAATGCGCCCTCTTCTTCTGTCTGCGCCTGCGACGCTGATGCCAGGCTTGCGATACTACTAATCAAACCCCCCCCTGTATTCTTTCTAGCACGGGTCCCCAATTCTTCCCACATCTCCAGAAAGAACTATACATCGTTAGCTAAGAATTTTAACGTTATAGGAATCGACCGCTCTACTAACCAGGTCCTCGCCCCAGTCTCTCATGCAATTGCCGAGAAACAATGCACTCCCGTAAACTCGACACAATCTTTCCAATCCTGTCAAGCCGGTGATAGATTCCGTATCTTGCTTCCCCATGCCCTGAACCGCCCGCCCGATCGACGAAGACAACATCTTGAACGCTTCGATCGAAGAGTGTACTCTGTCGTGGTATTTGTCCAGAATAGTAATCTGAATATCCGTCAAAAAGCGCAACTTCTGGGAGAACGATTGAAGCGGGCGGTATCGCTCCGTCACAAGTTCAAGTAATTCTTTAACCCGGAAGGCAGACTTTGTGGGCTTGGTTTCATTCGGTTCAACAGCATCGTAATCGATTGCCCACGCATCCTCCGCAGCAATGATATTCTCATACCGAGCCAAGGCGACTGAAGCAACGAGTTAACTTAACCTCACCACGAATCACACTGAAAGAAAACCTACAATCTTTTTCAACGACCAACCACTTCTTAAAAAAGTCACTGTCGTTGACAGTGAGAACCTCATGGGTGATCCCTCTCCAGTCATCCGGATCGATCCCGAACGGACTATAAAGATACTCATCTCGAAGCATCGCGTCGAACTTGATTATTTCTTGCACAAAATGAGATGCCAACGGGCCCTGTGCCGTTAATAACGGTAGATCGTTGTCGATTTTGCGCCGGATTATAGGGAGAAGGGATGTGATAAACTCTTGAACTGCATCATGATTTCGCAGCTCTCCAGAATCGATGATTGGTTGCAGGAACTCTGTGCAAAACGGTTGATATTCTCGAATGAGGTTTTCTATATGTTGAAGATACCATTCGGGCTGACAGTTGGTCAGTTGTTGTCCTATATACTGAGCGAATACAATTGGGTTTACCTTTTCAAGCTTGTTTGTTTGCCTATCTCCTTCGAAGTGATAGCGGAATCGGAGAGCAAAGGCTTTGGATAGCGCAGTGAAAGCCAACAGAGGGGCATACTTTGGAGATTGAGATATCTGATTAAGAGAGTTGAATGTCGATATGTCGACATTTGCCGCAATTTCCTCCTCGCTATAAGATTTTCGTTAGCGTGCTCCTCAACTTTTTAATGAATTTCTAACACACATACGTCTTCCTCAATGCAAGTATCTTCACGAATTCTGTCTCGAACCGCTGCATTTTTTCGGGGGAGAGATCCTGTGTAGGCCACCCGACAGCATCCAACGTAGTTTGAAATTGCTTTGACAGACGCTCTTTCATGTCATCCCAAAGTTGGGTCGTAGCTTGCTCGACATATTCCACCAAATGAACCGCCGCACCCTCCGCAATTTCATGCTTCCGTCTCAACTGCGCTGATATTTGTTGTAACTGATAATAAGGTACCAGCGCCGCTTTCGGGTCAGTGGCGATAACATCTTGCGTCTGTTTCTTCAAAATGTTGACAGCCTGTAAGATCGTAATATAACCCTTCGCAATCTCCAACTGCCTTAGTCGGTCAAGATTCTTTCGGTAATTCAAGACAACATCCGAGACCGTCTGAGAAGTTCGGACTTTCTCTAATCTTGTATCGATCTCAGTCTGTCGTTGGAGATACTGGTGCGACTTGGTCAGAACAGAGCTAGAATGCTGCTTCTGCTCTGTTTCTGCTTTCCCTAGGTCCTTTCCAACTCGATCGAGCTACAACCCCCGTGTTAGATAGCTATCCTGTCTTCGGAGTTGATGTTTTGTCGTACCTGCTGTTGTAAAAGACTATGTTGATTTTTCAATGCATTCAACAGCGAATCTAGAGACCTGAGGTCCGCGGAAGTCTGGATTTTGTCATTCAGATAGTCGTATACCCGAGCGTCCTGCTCCCTTGGCTGAGCGGAGGTCATTTTGGAACCCGGATACCTTCTTTCCTACGAAGCTTAAGCTTAGCTTTGGGCTCCAGGCTGGCATATAAATTTGTTGAAGTTCGTCTAAAGGACACCGAACTAAACTGGGCTCCGTTTGCCCTCAGCTTGGAACGTTCCCACCACTTGACCATGCACAATGCTACTTTCCACAAAACCGGGTCAACCAAAATATGGTAGAAATTATCATCAGATACCTGGGCACGAGACTAGTCAAATACCATATTAATAACTTCAATTTCTAGAAAGTTAAAAGTAGGATCTTTAACATGTTCTTCGAAAACTACCTTTCACGGGACTCGGCGTCATATGACATCATGAAAGCGTGTTGCGACTGTCGTTCGCGTCTTCCCAACGATACCGCGAACGACCTCCAGCCCCACTACCACCACCAATGACTAGCATCAAAGACTACAGGTACACGGGGTGAAGGAACCCTCACAATCTTTCGCATCCCCATGAGATAACCCTAAACATCCATCAAGATGCCGGAAAGCCCTGCCAAACGGCGCAAAAAGAACGACAAGTCCGGATCTCCGAGCAAAGGACCCACTCTCGACTTCTTCTTCGGACGGAAACAGCCTGTTCCCTCCAAGTTAAAGCTGGTTTCTGATATAGAGTCGAATGAAGGTCTCACGGATGAAGAGCTAGCACGCAAACTTCATGAACAGTGGGCAAAGGAGGACGCTTTATTGTCTGGCCGCCCAAAGGGTGCTGAGACCGGAGAGTCGTCGCAGAGATCCGTCTCAGCAGAGCAAAAGACCAAAGACCAAGAGCTTGCCCAAAAGCTTCAGGAAGAGGAAGATAGCGAGGGAGGCGGTTCTGGGGAAGAGAAAGTTGTAGCATACTACCCCCCAGAGAGCTCCAAAATGGGAGAACAAGCAGGACTATCCAAGCAAATAGCTTCTCCTCCTACAGATGCAAAGATGCAATTAGAAAATAAACCCGAGTGGGATAAACTAATCGACGAGCTTCCATTCGACACGGATCCGTTGTCATTTAACCCCGAGGACTATAAGACCCTAGTTCAAAGCTTGCCAGATGGGAGATTGTCGTATGGTCTACTAACCCGCGCCTTCGTCCTAATAAACTCTACAAGATCTCGTATCAAGATCGTAGACACCCTTACGAATTTCTTGAGGACAGCTATCGCCTGTGATCCCGCATCCCTACTACCCGCTGTCTGGTTAACTACAAACGACATTGGCCCACCGCACGAGCGAACCGAACTCGGGATCGGTGGTTCAGTCATCAGTAAAGCCCTTATCAAAGTAGGCGGATTAGACCAGAAAGGTCTTCGTACTCTTTACGATAAGTACGGAGACGCAGGGGACGCTGCGTTTGAAGCAAAGGTCAGACAGAGAACGTTACAGTTGCGGAAACCAGTACCCTTGAGTATGTTGAATGCCAGAATAACTTTATATCGAATTTAATGATCGTAAGGATACTAAACTACCTAGCTGTTAAGGATGTCTATTCCTCCCTGGTTAAGATATCACAGTCAAAAGGAACGGGATCTCAAGAAACCAAACAAAGGATTGTCGAACGGCTCCTTGTCCAGTCTAAAGGGGAAGAAGTCCGATACCTTGCTCGTACTCTAGTTCAGCACGTAAGCCTTTCGTACGCATTGTTTTAATTCTCCAAATCGGGATTTACTAAATGTCAATCACATAGCTGCGAATCGGGGCCGTAAAAACGACAATGCTCATAGCCTTATCCCGGGCGTTTCTCATGACACACCCTGCCGATGCTCCAAACCCCGCTCCAAACCCGGCTTCTGCACTATCAAAGCTATCAAAGGAATCCAAAACCGAAATATTTTCTGCCGCAGAAGAAATCGTCAAAGCTTGCTTTGCCAGATGCCCAAACTACAACGAAATAGTTCCGGGTCTGCTCACTGCCGGCCTAGCAGGGCTCAAGGAGGTCTGCAAATTGACAGTACATACCCCGTTGAAGCCAATGTTGGGAAGTATCACTCGAGATCTCCCAGAGATGCTAGGCAGGTTAGGATCTCGAGAATTCACTGCGGAATACAAGTACGACGGGCAAAGAGCGCAAATTCATTGTGACGAAAGGGGAAAAGTGTCGATATTCAGTCGTCATTTGGAGAATATGACGGAAAAGTACCCGGATCTGGTGGGCTTGATGCCCTCGATCAGAGGACCCAATGTTAAGACGTTTATTATGGAAGGAGAAGTGGTGGCGATTAATAGCGACACCGGCGATCTTAAGACTTTCCAGACGTTGGCCTCGAGAGGGCGGAAGGATGTAACGATCGGGACCGTTCAAGTGAATGTTTGTATGTTTGCATTCGATCTGATGCAGTTAAACGGAGAGGAGTTGCTAGGAAAGCCATTCCGTGAGCGGCGGAAATTACTGAGGGAGGAATTCGTCGAAGTTGAGAAACGATTTACTTGGGTCAAAAGCCTTGATGCCACCGCTGATGACCAAGACGCCGTCATCGAGTTCTTTAAGGGTAGCTTGAAAGAGAAGTGCGAAGGTGTTATGGTCAAGCTGCTCGATAACGAAGTGCCAGCTGGGGATAACGAGGCTCTCGAAACCGATGCTACTGATCTCGATACTTTAGTCGAGGAGGTTCAGAAGAAACCCACTTCCAAAGGAAAGGCTGTCAAGGCTAAAGAGACAAAAAAGGGTGGTAAAAGAAAGCCTCTACTAGCCACATACGAGCCCGACAAGCGGTTGGAATCTTGGTTGAAAGTAAAGAAGGATTATGACGCATCGACAGATACCTTAGATGTCATACCGATCGCCGGATGGCATGGCATGGGTAGGAAGAGTAAATGGTGGTCTCCTATTGTAAGCCTCCTCGTTCCATTTATTCCACATTTACTAACTTGTTATAAAGTTGCTAGCTGTTCGAAATCCTGACACAGGCTCGCTCGAGGCCGTGTGTAAATGTATGTCCGGGTTCACGGATGCTTTTTACCAAGAAATGAAGGAGAAGTATTCAGAGGATGGCGAAAATACCACAAGAACGAAGAAGCCATATATCGAAGCCCCGGAGTTACATCCAAACGTCTGGTTCGAGCCTCAAGAGGTATGGGAGATTGTTTTTGCAGATATTACCCTCAGCCCCAACTACACTTCTGCGATTGGGCTGGTGTCAGAAGAAAGAGGTCTTTCGCTGCGGTTCCCAAGATTTCTACGCAAAAGAGAAGACAAAAGTATAGAAGAAGCGAGTACGGGCGAGGATCTTGCTGCAATGTATCGGAAACAGATTAATAGCGGAAAACCCGCAGGCGTTGCTGGAGAAGATGCCGAGGGAGACTTTGACGAATGAGATGCAAATTTATATCCTTTAGAGATTTGATATCCAAAGTGTCTTGGTCTCACCTTTCTACGAGATACGGATAGGCAATTGTACGATAGAGAGAAGTGGAAATTCATGTATTTCGAGTTTCTGAGATATCATATTCAACGATGGGGCCAAATCGGCCGAACAACCATGAAAGTCCTCAATTTCAGTTGAATTCTCGATACCTATCCAGGAAGAAATTCTTATTAGCAAAGAGACTGGATTGGAAACTGCTGCAGCACAGGAACTCACTTCTTTATATAGTACGCTCCGCCAGTGATGGCCAGCACCGACATGGCAATCGGTAGTGGCTTCCTCGTCTTGATCGCTCGTGGAATCATTGCACCGCCTAAATTTCTGTAAGCCTTTTGCTTCTATTTGATGCATGGTAAATATACAATATCCTTACCAAGGACGAGGGATGCGAGGATAGCAAGTTCAATGCCATAGTTTGCATTCTTCTTCAAGAGATAGCCCGAGTATCCGTACATAGCCCCGATGCCGACTCCGGCTACCAACGATGGGACTATCAAAAAAAAACATCATTAGGAAACCATCGTTTCTCGAAAGAATATATTATTTCGGCTCCTTCAATGCATACTTGATCCAGTTCGACTATTGAAATTTTTCATCCAAAATTTTTTTTCTGATTAGTTGTACAGTCCACGATACGGCAATCCTTTGCATGTGGACGTAAACGAAGTCCAGCCGATATACATAACCTACGCGAATCCCATAGTTCCGCCAAAGGCGCACTGTATGTTACGTCAGTTCAAAGATGCATGTTTGATGGGACACTGGGCTCCAACATACGAGCGCGGCGAGAGTGAATGCCGGATGTTCCTGTCATCGAGACATCAAAAATCAGTATCCCTACATGGTCATACAAGAATGAGGCGTTCGATGCAATTGACTCTCGGACTCACCATCTTCAAATATCTTCGGCTCAAAATCCTAAACCTCCGGCGATTCTCAGGCGGTATAATGACAGGTTATCGATGCACTCGCTTGGATCAGGCCTGGGCTCTGGACGAACTGACAAATCGATCAAGTCGGTTGACAGCCGCCGCAAACGGGCAAAAGGTCTTCGTCAAGAAGCTACTCGATATGAGACTAGTCGATATCGAGTCGACCAACGAGTTCGGTGCGCGAGAATTGCCTAAAGGAGCCTTAGGGAACGAAGCTTGGATAGGAAAGGAAACTTATTTTCAGATGCTCGGGAAATGCTATTTCCGCTCGCAAAAAAAAACAACACATATGTAAATAGCTTAAAATTTTTAATTTTTCCCCAGCGTACATAGCTTACGGGGCTGTCAACGGAAGTGCCTCTCCAAATCTTAGGACATGTACGTCGATTATGAGACATTTCTTTACAGTAACTACATTTTTATTTTGAAGCTACTAGTAGAGATGCCTCTATAACTTCGAAAGCAGAAGGTTCTTGTTATGTATTTGTAGTAGAGGCCCAAGGTTGTTTTTTCCCTTATGCCCCTATTGGCCTTCCATGTGTTTTCGCTTCATCTGGGGGTAGAATTGGGTATCTTTTACGTTGTTCTATATCTAATAAAAATAATTTTATAACTTCCTGGGGACAAGGTTTTAATTCTTTAACTTTTTAGTAATTCTGAGGTGATTCCAACGATATGAGCGGCGATAAGAACAAGCTTGATATGAGCGGCGATAGGAACAAGAAGCTTGATATGAGCGGCGATAAGAACGAGAAGCTTGATCATGTGGCCGGGATGTGTGATCTTAAAGAAAATTTTATCCGGCAGCAAGCGCAGAACCAAGGAGACGACGCACGAGACGATCCAAGCTAAGAGGAACCTCAGCCATCTGTGGGTTAACGTTGATCGCATCTTGCACACTTGATGCTAGGGGTCATAAAACGAGCGCGCCAAACCTTAAGTCGCGGACTAAATTACTTCCGAGCTGTTTTTTCCTAAATCAAGTATAACCTTATCATAGGCCTCTATGATGGGTCTGTAAAGGCGGTCTGGGTCTCCTTTATGGGTTCCAAAGAACATCCTTTCGTCCTTATCCAGCGGGAAGAGGATCTTCCTGATATCCAGACAGAGCGGCCGAACTACATTCAGCAACCGTGGGAATTCGGACACAATCCTGTCGACGCCGTTTACGGTCATGCTACCTTCCTTAGCGTCAGCAATGTCTTGAAAATCTCCAATCTCCCATCTTCGAAGAACGCTCCTTTTAGGCATCTCCTCTCCATTGGCGGCAAATCCATTCATCCATGACTGGCGGGCACACATCCAGAGTAGAACATAGAAGAACGACTCGAGATCGTGGCGGTAGGTGTGATCGATACCGCGCAGCACCTCCACTGCCATAAACTGCATCGTACCAGTCTGTTGCCGCGCTCCACTTGGGCCACTGTATTTCACCTTCGCCAGGTCAAGGTCGATGAGCATGCCCTTGAAGCCTTCCGCAGTCTCGGGCTTCGTAATAATAATGTTATTTGAAGAGATATCGCGATGGAGAATCTCGCCAGTCATGTATAGAGACTGGTGTGCCTTGATCGCATCTCGCATCGACTCCAGCAGTTCCTTGACTGACTTAAAATCACTGATGACACGGCCGGCTGGTGAGACGACGAGGCAGGAATAGATCCTGTTCTCCCATAGGTCCTCGCTAAGCGTGCACAGGCTTGGCTTAGGCTTGCTGATCGATAGCTGGTCGTTCAACTCCTCGACCGGCCCCGGCTTCGGACGGTTGGACCGCTGCCTCTTAGATCCGGACACGTTATCGAACGTGTTATCGGACGATGACTTGCGCTTCTGGCCTGGTGTGTTCGTACTTGCTGTGGCCGATAGATCTTCAAAGAGATCGATCTCTTCCCGGAATCGGTGGGACTTCTGGAATTCCAGGCCCCTCCGCATCTCTCCAATGGTGGTGATTCGACGATACGCCACCACTTTGGCCACTCCTTTGACGCCCCGTTCTTTTGCCAGATTCAGTTGATCCACCTCTGGCTTCCGCTTATCCGGTACCCACGAGAACTTCGCGACGTTTCTATTTTGGGTCATATAGCACGTAGTCCCGCGACACACAATAGCCTTCTGCCTGATTATTATTCTTTCCAGCCCAATTCTCGTTTCGTTGTTTTCTGCATCGTCCAGCGTGACATAGCGATGCGTACCATTTCGCTCAATAAACGTGTCCAGGCCCATCGCATCGTCATCCATCGTGGCATACCCAACAAAAGCGCGTGCAAACTTCTTCGGCTCGCCGTGAATGTCGAATTGGCCAGAGCTGTACGGCCCAGAGCGATCGAAGACCCAGAGCTCCATGGTGGAGCCGCAGAGGGAGAATGCGTGGACAAATCGGCGCGTCGGTTGGTCTGCGAAGATGCTTCGCACATAGCGTGTGAGCTGGAGGAGAGTCGCCTTGAAATTGCGCGTAACGGCCGACTTCTTTTGTTCCCCAACAACGAGAACGTCCTTGTAACTAAAGATGCTGTCCTCTCTCTTGGGTGGCCTTCGCAAGAATATATCCAGCTGACCTTTCCGTTCCTCAAACTGGTTGGCATTGTTGGTGGTGCAGAGCTCGTATGGTACACCGGCCAAGAAGCGCTTTTCTAGAGAGCGAAGCCATTCCCAGACCGGCTTTTCGTCGGGAGTGGACGGGAAGCCCGTCCATTTCCTTCCGTCGTGCTCTGCCATCATCCCCTTCAGCATCGCTTTCCGTTCTTCGTCCCAGCTCTCGGAGTCGAAAAACTTGTCCCAGAATCCCTTCACATTGCGAAAGGTGCATCTTTTAACCTCATGGAAGAGTTCCTTTTCAACGATTTCGCGTGTTTCGCTGTCGGCAAGCCGGCTCGAGCTCGTTTTGACGGGCGTTCCGAAAAACGTAGGTGTGGCGGCGGTGAAATTCTGGGGCGTCGACGGCCTCACGGCTTCGATGAGGTCGATGACGGCGGCCCAAATATCGGTGTCGGTGCGGGAAGAGTTGACGACGACGTCAATGAGTGGTCTGAATTCCTCAATTTCGAGTGAGCCGTCCTGGATATTCTGCAGCATGATGAATAGCTTTCTCGCAACAATGCTGCCTCCGATTGGCAAGTTGAATGCCGTCGAAGAAGAGACAAGCAAACCCAAGAGGTTCGTCACAATGTCCCATGGCGGTGTACCGGCGCAAGCGCGTAATTTATCGCGAACGCTGTTCAAGGACCCTTCATCAAGTGCACTCTTTTCGATGACCTTGAGCAGGTCTTCGCTCAGAGCCATGTTTGAGGTGGTCGAGTCGCCGTTCTTGTGCAAAAAAATGTGTGTGTGTATGTGTGTGTGTGTGTGTGTGTGTGTGTGTGTGTGTGTGTGTGTATTTAACCTCCGTTGCAAAAAATGAAGGTAAACAAAGAACGAAGCAGACGCGACGGATCACGTGATCACGTGATTTGCAAAGGTGCATTTGACTCAGACCATTTCCAGGAAGAATCTAGCTATATCAGGACTAGCGCCATGGGTCACGTTACTTTTACAACTCCTCAGCTGGGACAGCATCAGAACTGCAAGGACAACCTCAGCCATGCTACTACTGGCGCCAAAATCCAGCACCGCGCTGGGTTTGAAAAAATGAAAAAATATTAGGTCGGTCGCTACCCAAGAGGCTTTCGGGTCATTTTATATCTAAGCTTTGTGAATGACTAGCTATTTCTAAATCATTACAACCATTATCAGAACTATATAATCGAACGGAAACGACGATAGCTTCACCACTACTAATAATACAATAAATACCGATACAACGGTGAAAAGTGCCTTGGATACCCTTCGTCATACCAGTTTCAAAAATCGGAATATCTCAAAAACAACACAGCAATATGGCATTAACCACCAGCGTCTACGGCGCCATCTCGGGGGCATCAGCACCAGAGTATATTATCCGGCACAACAATCTTTAAACACTACGCAAAAATAAGAGCTTATAAATTAAATATCATACTATTCCAACCAAGGGTTTCCACTTAATCCATTATTTTAGACAAAATGTCCAAATTACGTTAGACCATCTACTTTGATACCCCTAATTTTCATCAGTCATAGGTACCCCGATTCGAAAAGCAATTTAATAACCAGTTAAGATGCAAGATCCCAAGCTGTATTGATATGGAACGTACGGTAGCGGTTTCAGCGGCATTAATTAAGCTATGCTTTGAGCGAGTAAGTAATTGTCCGTAGACGGCACCATTTCGACACCTATGCTAATTGTCAGACGACGGTCTCCCAGATGTTAGTGTTGAAAACTAAGAGTTCTCTCATTGGTTCCAAGTATCTCCTCTAGAATCACCCGTAGACGGCCAGATGACTGCCAAGAGTGGACTAATTATATAATCAGAAAAGCACGTGATGTGCTAAAAGCATGACTTCCAACGGTTAGACGGTATCCGAAATACCACACGACAACACACGTAAGCACGACTGCCGACGACAGGCTTCGAGATAGGTAGCTATGAGCAGAACTGTAGAGTCCTCACGTACATAGAATGTGCATATATAGCCACCCTCCAGTGACGACTTGAATCGGCACCGGATAATCCAAGTTCCAAGTTCCAAGATCTAAATTGATTCTACCACTTAAGATACGTCGCATCACGCTCGACAAGCTTGGATACACACCGTAGCTTGGCATTAATATTGTATAGTTTCGAACCATCATACAGGACAAAACAAAGTGATATATGGAATTTCGATGAGAAGGGCATCATGCTGGGATAGAATCAGCATCACTAAAGTTAGGATTGGAATAGAGAATATTATTATTATCAATTATACCTACCTCCTCTGATAGTATTATTTAACTTGTGCTGCTTAAATTCCGTATAGTATGGATTGTTAGCTGTTTGTATCGAAGGCTTAGTTCTATTGGGTGTTTAGAAAAGTATATGATTAAATATTTACTCAAATAATATTCTATCTGCGTGATGTCGATTCGGGTACTTCTTGTATAATTCTAACTTTGTTATTAGATAGCAACCCTCCCAGTAGTAGACTTGGTTACTACGGACTTGGTACGGACGCTTTGAGCGTTGAAAGATATTATCAATGTTGAAAATAAGTTGGCTGTATACAACATATGAAAGCGGACTTGAACGAAAAACGACAAGCAGCAGCGGCAAAAAAATAACAGCCCAAGCACCGCGGACGTCCTCTGAAGCAGCCTACACGTTCCGTGCTTACTGCTATTGTTATTGACAATAATACGAGACGGAATATGTCACCAGCTCGTATTAACGACCAGGCCGACGCCAGCACCAATTCTAATCCCTTCGCCGCCAGTGACAGTGATTCGAAGGCGTCAAAAAACCGGCGCAGCGCTGGATTTTGGCGTTAGTGGTAGCATGGCTGAGGTTGTCGTTGTTGTTCACGAAGCGCAATCGTTCATAGCTTGCGACACACGAGCAACCGATGTACCACTCCGCTTTTTCTCCTTTCCCTACCCTCCTTATATTCATTCCGATCTTTTAAACAAATAATATGAGCAAATGCTTAGGAATCCTTTCCACAGTGCCCGAAGCCTCTCTTGAGACTGCTCTTCGTGCCACATCTTCACCTGTACCGCTCTAGCCTCTGCCTCCATCGTAATTTCATAGTTCCGTCACCTGTGCCCTTTCATGAAACCCCAAACTGGCTCAATTGCGTTTAAACTCTTGAAATACCCGTAGTGGGGTAGGATAAATATGTTCCTCCCGAGTCTGTACCATGCTTATAAACGGGTTTATTTGTTTATTTAACGTAGGGAGCCAAACTTTTCTCGCCGACCTCCGTACATACGCCATCCGGGAGACAGAAGGGAACACGGCGTCTCTTCGTTCGTCGAGGCAAAGGATTTTGACTGGTCGGGACTAAAAAATGATGGCCGCGGCAGGTCGTCAAATGTAAACTTAATTTATATACACACTATTAGTACATCATCCAGGCTTTGTAACATTTGTGTATTACCTTGATACCTCGACTGGTCCCTATACGATTTCTTACAGTTACAGTCTAACGATAAAGTCGTTAAGAAGTAACCGTTTATATGGTAGGAAAAGGTATTAGAAATATATAAGCCCCGCTTCTCTTTTATTGAATAGATGTGAATACGGGTACAATATAAGCCTCGAAGCTAGGGCACCGGATAAGTCGTGGTGCTGCTTGCGTGAAGCGGTGTCTCGCTTCAGAAAACATGCCGGAGATCTCGACGTTTATATACTTGATCTTCTTTGATGGAAATCATGGAAATTTCTTCACCAACACCACTCCGGACGTGGTATCACAAAGGCTCAATGCTGCTCCATACTTCAGGCCGCAGTTCCACTGGTCACCTCTGCAGTCCATCAAATTATGGACCCCAAGAGGACATTAGATGAAATGATACGGTCGGAGTTTATGCTCCCCGGCTTGCGTAATGATCCGGCGGCATGTGTTGCGCGTGTGGTCGAGCCAGGCGACCCGCAACCGCGAATCGACCGGCTTGAGCTATGCTGTCATCTTCTCCCCAATTGCAACCCACATCCCTCTCGACTTATCAGCACGTGCAGGCATAGACCGATACGCCCTCGCCTTCATACCCTAAGCAGACGAAGATACCCTTTTCGAATTATCACAATGGCTCGTAAAAACGCCAGCAACGCTGCCGCCCGTGCCTCCACTCCGGAGCCACGACCGACGACGCCGAATACATCTGTCGAAGCGGTTCCCAAAGCAACCACTACCGCTACCACCACATCTTCATCGTCATCATCTACATCGACGGTGAAATTGTCGGCTAATTCGTCACCACTTGCTGTCGCTGGTGCTATCTGGGAGAAATATCAAAAGGACACCCCGCAGCGGACGAAGTTGATTGATGTTTTTTTGGCCTTCCTCGTGGCTGTTGGTGCTCTCCAATTCGTATACTGTGTCGTGGCAGGCAATTACGTATGTTTTAAGTCGATTGAATACATGGGGATTTTGAATTCAAAGATCAGGAGAACTGACTGCTGTCGTCGTTCACCAGCCATTTAATGCCTTCCTTGCTGGCTTTGCTGCCACCGTCGGTCAATTCGTCCTCACCGCTTCGTTGAGAATCCAAACAAACCCAGCGAACAAGACGGAGTTCTCGAGCGTATCGCCGGAGAGGTAAGATTCCATCTAATTCATCCGTCTTCCGTTCTTATCACGTTACTAACGATGTATCTTTTATAGAGCCTTCGCCGATTTCGTTTTTGGTAGCCTGACACTTCATTTCTTTTGCGTGAATTTCATCAATTAAACTCCGGCGGCGGTAGCGGGCGTAGATGCGTGGAAATCTCGATCGTGACGGTGTGGTTAAGAAAAGTACCGATTTTGTTAGCATATCAAGTACTATTGATTGGGGCTCCGCTCTTGGTTTTGCGAGGAGAGCGAACCATCCAAGATGATTTATATGTAAACACCTATCGAGACAGCGGATTGGATACATCCGGTCTATCTCACCGTAGTAGCACCCCCCCTTCGCTATTTACAATCTCTTTCGTATATATTTGTGGTAAATGCCAGCGTGGTTGTGTGATATGAATACAAAGAAACTCGTCATTATTCTATCATTAAAAATCGGAAAAAAGACCCGAACAACCAAAGCCGCTGCTGCTAAATTCCATATTCTACACTTCTTGTTTGGTTTTAAGTAAGAGTAACGATAGCCAGTACAGTAACGATAACCCAAAAACCGACCTTATCAAACGCCAGAATGCTAGAATCGAAACGAACAGAGGATAAGAGGGTTCCCAGGCTTTAGGTCGGAATAAAATCGTGCAATATTAACAAGAAGTGTGGAAAAACGTTCACATACTTGGTAGTAACAACCAACAGCCTCTTTGCCTTGGAGACTCTGGAATGGAGCGGTGATAAAAACTTCGCCGTTCAAGGATGGTACAGGAAGGAAGGACGATGGAATCCTTGTTATCGCGGAACTACCGCTTCCGCGGTGGTACTTCTTGTTCCGCCTGCTGGGGCCGCGGCCCACCCTGTGGCTGCTGCTGCTGCTGCTCGGGAGGCACAGCCGGTGCTTCAACGGAGACTGCCGGTTTCTGAAGAGGTTCGGTTTCCGGCGGTGACTGCGGCGGCGGCGGTTGCTCTCGTTCGGGTATCTGGCGTTGCTGCTTTTGCGGCTGTTTTTGAGGTTGCTTCGGCGGAGGCCGAGGTGGTGGCAGACCAGGTTTCTCGAAGGTGTTGATGTTCATGCCCAATCTTGGGGTATGGTGCCTCGGGTTCAACTCGTAAACATAATGCTGGTCGAAGTTCTTTGGGTTGAAGGCGACCCGGAAATCAAGAATCAATGCCAGCTCCGTGCCAACTAGACGAACCGTTCCGTCCGCAACAATCCATCCTCTCGGCGGGGGAGGGGCATTCTTTTGATAGTCACGAGACATTTCCTTAAACATGATCGCGGCGCCCTTCTCGGCCGCTTCGTGGATGGCCATTATCGCCCCGGAAGGGAGAAGAGGGACGTCCAACCTCTGCTGATCCTTCTTTGGTGGATCTGATTTCTTGAGCAGGTTCGGTTTGGGTTGAGGACCTACTTCGCCAGGCCAAACTGCCTGGCGGAACGAGTTGTACATGGAACCAAACGTTGCTTGCATGGTAAGAGCAGCAGCTCGTGGGTAAACGATGCAGTTAAAACGCATGACATTCCGACTCGATACAGGTTGATCGACGAGCTCGATACCCGAAAATGAAATAGCGAGGCTGTGGCACAGTCAGCTACCGAACCCACGGAGAATATATAGAATGAAGATAGAAGAACACTGACTTTTTCCGTGACCATGTGACTCCAGGGGCGGCAAGACGGAATGTCATCCAGAAAGGACTGGCGAATCCTTCCCATTGACCCATATTAAGGGACGAAGACATAATCCGTTTCTTAACCGCATGTAAAACAGCATCTGTTAAACAATACACCGTAAGCATCACAACCCCACGGTAGCATACAAGATAGTCATACCTTCAGCATCTACCCGACGTTGAGCATCCCTTATCAAATCGGTGTAGTCTCTATGCTCGGGCCCATCCACTTCGTATAAAGGTGCTGCTGTGCTGGTCGCAAACCATAACGGTATATAAAACGGCCCTCTCGAAAAAGATCTCTCCAGCACGTCGCCATTGTAATAAATGAAGCCGGCGGCCATTCCGACGGCGGCAACGGGACGACCCCATCGTCTAAACGAGAGATAGGGTGCAAAGGTCACCCGGTAGAACCGTAGATTCGGGTTCTGGGACCGCCGGCTTTTCCACAGTGATCGCGAGGTCCGTAGGAAGCTGAACATCCGTCCAGAGCTCAAAGAACGGGTCTATATCGGGATATTTGTTACGAGAAAGTCCAGGGGCGGACTGTGGCGTCGGGTAGTCACAAGCGACAGTATCGACGACGGTAAGCGGGGCATTTAACAGAGGAGAATGCTGCTAATCGGACATGGAAAACGCAGGCTGGCCTGATCGCCTGTTGAAGCTGGAGATGGTCTGGTAATGGCCGAGACTCCGGCGAGGCTGCGGCTCCGATGGAGGTTTTTGGTGGAAGCTGGCTGTGTCGGTGTGCTGGACTGACAGTGGCCAGAGGTTGAGGCAGAGAAGCGTTTGACAAACCCGAGCAGCAGCCGGACAGGGGCTTTGCCTCCCACGCGGAACTTGCCATTCCTGCCATCGTCATCACCCAATATTAATTCCCTGGCCATCACCACCGCCCTTGCATACGACCACGACCACGAACGGGAACCTCGCGATAAGAATAGAGGTCTCTGACGGCTGGCCGACTGCTAGCATACGAATACAGACACAGGTACTACCGACACCATCGGAGGACCACAACGGGAGTTTGAAGGTTACCAACTGGCGTATAATATATCGCAGCACGTCCACGTCTACAACTCGCCCGCGGTTCCTCGCGTCTCCGAATCCCAACCTCTCCACCGCACCCGTCATGAAAGCTACTTTCCTCTCCACCCTCGCGGCTCTGATTAGCTTGCGACCGGCATGGGCGGAAAATGCCCCCTTCTACACATGGCCGAATGTACACTCGACAGACAGGACGACAAAGATCGAAGTCTTGACACATACCGAGTCCCGGCTGTCCCTGGCTGCCAGACTCGGCCTCTCACAGTTTCACTCAATCGGGGATGGCGTCAACATCTACAAGCTACAGACGGTATCCAGCTCTTCTCGTAGGGTATGGGTGGACAAGACCGATGTCGATGGTACCATAGTGGTTACGATTGGAGGAGTTGAGAGTCCAGATGGTAAAGGGAATTCCGTCCCTAGGCTTACGGAGGGGCGATCGAACGGCTAACCGGGGGGCTACAGCATTTTGGACCGAATCGCCCACATTCGAAATCGAAGATTCACCGCCGTTCAGCGACGTGGGTACTTTGCTCAAAAAACTAGAGTCGCAGGCTGGGAATGTGATGGAGTCGGAAGAGAAATCACTATACAGCAACGCCAAAGGTGGCTTCGTGGACGTTGTCTCGCCGGTTCGAGTAAGTTAATTTCAGCAAGGCCCCACACAGTATCATCTCTAACGTAGGGTTTAGGAAAGTGGAATCGAAATATCCGCAGACTACAACGAATGGTCCAAATTTGAATCCGCCGTCGGCAAATCCGATGCCTCCGAATTCAATAAGAAAAAACCCAGTGACATCGACTTCTTCGAAGAATACATGGTGCTGAAATCCCTTGCTGAGAAGACTATTGAACAAGTCATCGCCGAAAAGGCCACCATCTTCATCCATATAGGCTCTCTATCCACCATCGCCAACAAGGACGGCACCAGCTCCCAGAAGTACAAGGTTGCCTCGAAACTTATGGCCAGACTCCTCAACCGGATCGTCAAAGCGACAGGCGAATATCCATCGGTTGTCGGTCTGATCCCATTGGACTCTAAAACCGCAAAGCGAAGCGACAACGTGGATTTCGTCGGCAGCTTTGATATCAAGAAAACGAAGCGCAAGGAGGTTCCTTTGGTCCCAAGCACCCAACCCAAGTTCGCCACAAGCGAGGAGGATACATCCGTCGTCACCCCGCTTCAAAAGAACGCAAACAAGATTGCCCGTCCCGGACCAGGATGCTTCGAAAGCCGTGATGTATGCGGAAACCGTACCAACAGCTGTAACGGCCGCGGTAATTGCATAAAGTCTACGACACAATCGAATTGCTGGAGCTGCGTTTGCTCGCCAACGGTTGTTAAGGTCGGTGGGGCGAACAAGACGACTTACTGGGGCGGTAACGCTTGTCAAAAGAAGGACGTCAGTGTTCCTTTCGTGTTATTCGTCACATTCACCATCGGTATGCTCCTTGCTATCGGATGGACAATCAACAAGATGATCGATATGGGCGCGGAGGAGCTACCCGGTGAGCTATCAGCCGGTGTAGCGCTTGTGAGGAAGTGAGTCGGGGGAAGGAAAGAGGTATCTGTAGTAATAGGTTTTCATGATTCGAGCGACACACATATTTGGTTTTTGCTTGGGATCCTTTGATTTTTGCGCCGCATTTTTGTTTTTCATGTGTTCCCGGAAACGAGGAGAAAAGAAAGGCACCACCGGTGACTCGAGTTTGTGCTGTTATCAAGGGGATATATTCTTTGGCTTTTGGAAAGTGTAAACTACAGTTCTTTTTGCTTTAGAATAATGATATAATCTCGATTTTCTTTTACCAAGACCCCTCTAAGCAAACCAGTTGGCGATTCGCTCACATTTCCCCACACTGCGTAATAACCAGATCCGAAGTCGGGCGATCAAGAATTGTTCTCGCGTTCTCAATCTTTCTGACAACATCCATCCCCTCGACGACTTGTCCGAACACCACATGCTTGTTATCCAGATGCGGCGTCGCATCTGCCGTGATGAAGAACTGTGATCCATTCGTATCCGGTCCTGAGTTCTGTGATTTTCAAAAGCAAAGAGAAAGAATGATAACAAAAACGAATCAGTAACTCCATTCCAAATCGTTAAAGTGAAATTCGTTTTAAAGAAAGAGGGAGAAGGGGGGGTTACGCGTACCGCCATAGAGAGTATCCCAGCCGCTTCGTGTTTCTTGACAAAATTCTCATCTTTGAAATGACGAGTACCGTATATCGATGTTCCGCCGGTCCCATCGCCCTGGTGTTACCGGGGTTCAGCAGAGCTGAGCAATATATATATAATAGGAAGAAGAAAACCGGTTTGTCTTGCGGAATAACTTACGTTTAAGAAGTCGCCTCCTTGGATCATGAAACCTTTGATCTGTCCGACGGCGCGCGATGGGGTTAGCCACACAACTCCGCAGGTTTTAATTTATGAGGTAAAGATTATATTTGATTCAAATGCCGCGAAAGATTACAACCCTGCAGATAGAGAGTCGCATAGACGAAATTTTTTGCCCGCGGAAGGAAAAAGCAGGGAATATTCCACCGTGCTTTCAAGATTCCTTCTGTTACCGACGTCTGCAGAACGAAAACACCGGTTTCCCTATTTCAAACTTCACCAACATTCCGAGGATAATCCCGAAAAGAAGGAAAGATATAACGATCACAAGATTTCGAACCCGAAATATCTCAAAGCGATAAAAAAACAGCGGATCTATAGAAATGTTTTCGAAAAAAAGGAAGGAGGAGGGTAAGACGTACCACACGATGGAATTTACAGCCTTTGTAACCCTGCGGCCGCCCAATGCTGTTCTTCGACTCACCGGTGCAGAATTGTCGAAAGTTCTCTGCGGTGAGGGGGACCACATCCGCATAGAGTTCGATCTTGATACGTCCGAGGTGTTCGCCTAGATATCAGATCCAAAAGTGACATTAGCGATTTCATGCGTTGTTATTGTTGTATATTTTTTCGCTATCATTTTGAGCCAGAGCTTCTCTCGTCGCATACGCTGACGGGGTTAATGGGTTTCCACCAACCATTCATTCCTCCCAGGGATACATCGAAGAAGACGACAGGGTTCGACGGATTTGAGAGCGGCTTCTCGGTTACGATGGCGGCCATCTTTTGGTGAGTTGACTTCTTTCGAAAGGGAGTCACGGGATGTGTTTTGGGGTTTTTGAACAGGATGAAGTGGTCTTGCTTTGAGATGGGGATTTGAAGTTTGCATTTGAATATTATATATACAATTCTCTTTCTATGACACGGAATGTTTTTATAGATCCTTATTTTTCAAGATTTCTTGACGGAAGAACTAGAAGCATAGGGAAGTAATCGCTAATATCGTTAACCCGTACAGAGTAATCCAGGCTTCTAAAAAGCCCTTATAACGTGTTGGAAGTTTCTTTGACGACCCTCGAATTGCAGTCATCGGCTAAATGCTTTAAAAGTCCGACGATATATTGATCTTGAGCTACATATTTATAGCAAAGGTGTATCCGTAGGAGGTATGGACCAATATATCTCAAATCGAAACCCAACCAATCTTCGATCGATCAGTTCTATCGATGGCACTGGATAAAACGGCTGCAGGCCCCCGTCGACTCCACTAAAACACAGTCTGTTACCCACACCGTCTGCGGGCTTCGTATACGCAAGCCTTCCACCTTCTTATAAACCCCCCCTCTTTATGTCTCGAGTCAGTCTAGCCAAACAGTCTGGAGAAATTGTAGAGAAACAATGGATTCTAAGAAAAAACCCACGTCTCGAGGTCGCCCGGAGGCAAACGTGGATAAACCAAAACGCCCGTGTTCTCTGCGTATATGGGTATTACAAACCTTGTAGTATATATACTTTTCGCTCTCGACGTTTCGACGACAATTGATCCGGTATATCCGGCAAACTGGCTAGCTCTTCCTCAGCCTCATTACCACCCTACCCTCAAATCCTTTCGGTGGCATTTTTTCAAAGAGCTATCTTCAAGCTACCGTTCGATTGGGTATACGGTATCTCGAAAGGAAAAACTGCTGGCCCCGTAAAGAATATACGATCGAACCCCTGCAGTGGAAGGTCCGGGAGGTTCCAAAAGAGAGGACCTCGTCGTTCGTGAGATTTTACCCGCCCTAACTGGCTCAGCTTTTTGCAGCCAAGGAATCCAAGGTTTGTGGCGAGCAGATTTATATGCAAGCAGATTACGGCGGATTGGTCACGGAGTTGCTGATGCTGGGTTCTCCGTCCGAAATCATTGAGAAGAGGCTTAGATATTGCGGGATCGTACGGATTTGGTAAATAATATTTGTTTTCGAATTCAAATGTTATCGATATCACACGCAGTAACCGTTTGGAGAATTGTTCTGTCGATTGCTAGCAGAGCTCTTACGTTTACAATTCAAATGCAAGTTTCTTAAAAGCAGGTCTTGGGTTCGGTCTGGGGGGTCCACAAAGCGATAGAGATGCGGGATATAATTCTTCCAAGTAAGCTTTTTGCGCTATGCGCGGGGAAGCCAAGCTCCGTTAATCCTCGGCAGACTGGCACAATGGCCATACATGTATGATTGATACTCCTGGATGAGGAAGAATGAGATTCTTTTCTTTCTTTTATCTTTTCTGTTTTCATCGATGTATCCCGGGCTCAGGCTGTGTTAGGTGGATAATCCAAGACCTCTGGAGGAGGGAGAATCAGAAGCTTTTAAAAATGAAATGAAGTTAAATGTCAAAATTTGATAGCGCCCCGAGCGCTCGCCTGTCTAAAAATCCTGGTCTTAAATCTTGGTTTGGCCTCGTGCGCATCGTTTGTCGACACCATTCTGGCGTAATCTGAATCCGATTATGTCACGATTATCAATTTTGATAAAAAGGTCAAACGGCGCAAGCCGGTCCTTCTGCCGTTGGCCTTCACTTGTAAAAAGGACGCTCTGTAGATCGGTGAGGTGTGTTGGAAAAAAAGGTACCCGAATGGCCTCCGTTCCTCAGTTTGGTATGTCGAGCCTGCCGAAAGACCCGTTACACACCAGTGTCGTCATTTTCTGTTTGGGGCTCAGGTGAGTGTCGCAAGCTACGAAAACAAAAACAGTGCTCTAGACTGCAGTGTCCATAGACAGAGATCATGACATTCTGGGATCTTTTCGTCCCCCGCATTAAATATGAACCACGAAAAGAGGTTGGGTGAAAAGTGAACCAGGGTGCGACTCTATGATTAGCTGGGCAGCTCCGGGAGTCAAGCTGGGTGGATCGAGTCGATAGCTTTATCTGGAACTCGGTCACCCGGGCTTTTGGCGGGCAGAAAAAAAAAATAAAAAAATTATTGTGTCGTCGCAGGGTCAGAAGGCTTTTCCGCTCGATCATAGTGGGGTCATGCATCGACAAGGTCTTGATTTTCCGAACTCACCGGCTTTTTGCGGGCCGAGTCAGTCCTGAGGCCGACGCTTTTTTGACGTGACATGACAAAAAGAAGTCAAAGGGAAGAAAGAAAGTTAAAAAAAAGTTCAATGGAAGGCGCAACGTCAAGCTGTCAGCGTGGTACGCGACGGGAGTGCGGGCGACTGCTGCGATTAGCTACTTGTAATTTGTTAGTGGGAAAGCCTCAAAAATAGCCCGCATGATGACAGGGAATTCGAATTCAGATCAACTTTTTTAGCAGAGGATACAATTTTATATGCGTGCTAAGCCGCCTTGTTCTTAAGAGTTCGCGTGAGAAAAAAGAACTAGTAAGCAAAGGAGGTAAGCAAGCCGGTGTATCGATAATGGTGGTCTACAGAAGATGGAACCGGAGCTGCAGATTGTGAAATAGTCCTATGGCGTTCGCGGAAGGTGTGTTCCTCAGCCCAAGCCCTCGATTAAGATCCCTGAAACGAAGACTTGGAGGTTTTCTTGGAGAACGCTATACTTCGTATGCCGGGGAAAAAGGACTTGCAGGACGAAAGTGGGGGATCTCTTGCTTCTTTGTCTTTTATGTCTTGCCTCCCCGCAGCAGTTGAAAAACACACTTGCCTGGTCGAGATATCCATCCTGTCACAGAGGGCAAGTTTTTTTTTTCGACAAGATGAAGTTCCAGGCATCCTTCGCATCGTGATAGATATTCCTATATGCTATCCTCCTTGCGTTACGGCGAAAGGAATAGATGGAGTTTCCGTCCATATTGCCGGGTCGCGGCTTTCGGTCTGAGATGAAGCAAAGGCATTTGGAAACGGGCGCTGCGAAGCCACTTTTGGGAGCCTTTCGAATTCGAATTCAAATCACACCGGACGGTTTCGATGGCGATAGCATATTACAATCCAACTTTTGAATACGAAGATATGTGATTGTGATTATGGTAAATTGCGAAATATTACAATGTCGCACAGAGATTTGGTTGTCTGAAGTCGCAGATTGCGCCGAGCAGCTTTATCTGATCGCGACTAGTATATGAAGCTAAGTAGCTGCTGCTTCGGGGAGGACTGTGGCCATGGGTGGGTCGGTACCAGGCCACTGCTATCATATCGTCCCGTCCTGGTCTTCTCGGTCAGTACATGCCTTTATCGCGGGAGGAGGACAGACTTGGTCATGTCAGTCGGTACTTTTTCCTCTTGTCAAAAGTAAATAAATTTCCAAGCCCACGTTTTTTGTCGGTCAGCATCGTTCTCCCCCACCGACATCAACTGAGAGTAAGAGAAGAAGAACTAAGGCAGGAGATTGGGCAGTGTCCGTCCGGCTGCGGTTTCGAAAAGATTTCAAAGAGAGCTTGATCGAACTAGTAAATGTTACAGGCGGTGTTACCAGTGAACCGGCTCTGGCTCTCCTTTTTTTTCTTATTCTTCTCTCTCTTTTTTGTGAATAGAAGAAGAGAAGTCGATGTTTTTGATTTGATACATAATCGAGGCTGTTTCTTTTCTTTCTTTCTTTCTTTGATCTTTCATCAATTCTCCATGGGTCGGATTCGGACGACACCCCCTTGAACATATACCCGTTCTCTCCTTCGGTACCTATTTCTAAGAGGTACTTATCGTACATGCTTTTATAATATTCGACGTAACAGGCTGGATATCTATCATCTTCGACAGCATCGTCGAGTAGTTTGGATTCGAGTTTGAGCTGTCTTGGATGATTTTATCCTCTGCCGTCTGAGTTCCCGTCTCAGCCGGCCAGCCCTGGTTCTCTTAAAAAGAACCCAACAGCCAACCTCTCTTCCTCCTCCATCTCAACCCCAAAAGTTGAACCTGTCAAAGACTCTAATTAATACTTCAACCATCGCTACTTTGTACAGTTTTCGGGTATTCTTCAGGCTACCGGTCATCATTATCAGATCTTCCGACACATGATAGAAGGAACACGGCTTTAGAGTGGTTCTGGGAACTCCTCGATCGCTCGAATTCGACCTTGGACCGAACCGGGGCTGTCGGCTCTGGTAACCACCACAACACTTTTTCCCTCCCTACGTTTCCACACCTCCTACTCCTCCACCTCAGGCGAAATAACCACCATCACCATCATGTCGCAAGATGTATCCACCCTCCCTCCGGTTCCTACCATCTCCGTTCATCCGACATCGACTCTTCCTAGCCTCGTAACCTCTACCATTCCATCTGCGACCAATTCGCCGAGCAGTGGTGGTGGTGGAGGCACCCAGAACTCGCCCCTGCTCTTCTTCGTAGCGCTAGGATTTGGTGTTGTATTTACGAATCTATGGTAACCTACCCTCGCCAACCTGCATCTTTCTTTCTTTCTCTATCTGGAGATTCTAACCGTCGTCTCCCTCGATCGGGAATCCAGGATCATTGTCGGTGTCAAGTATTGCTTCAGGTACAATGCAAGGAACCGCGCTAGGGCCAACGGTGTCGACGAAGTTGACCTTCAGGCACTTGGTGCTCGACCTCATCGTCGAAGAAGAGAAAAGAAACTCATGACCGTCGACGAGGTCAACGAGAGGTTTCCAGTCACCAAATACAAAACATGGCGTGCGAATCGTGAGGTTATGGGACTTCCGACTACCGGTGGAATCGCACCCACGGATGGCTCTGCTCCCGTTGTCGCTACTCAGACCCAGACCGACCTCGACCCTCCCGCCTCGCCCCTACCTAAAATCCCCGAACCCGTTGCCGACCCGACAAAACCTGTTACGCCCGGACGGGAATCCCAAGACCGAGATCGTCGAATCGACCAGGTTGAAACTCCAGCTCAGCCGACTACCACTACAGCCACCACTACTCCAGCGACATTGACACCGAATCAAAGGTCATCGGCGGAAATCCAAAGGGTCGTTTCCAACCAACACAGCGATCACGAAGGCGAACATGATGACGATGAGCCGATGCCAACCCTCCCTGCCGATATGGCCAACAGCTGTGGCGATACTTGTGCGATCTGCATCGATAACCTCGAAGATTCCGACGACGTCCGCGGCTTGACTTGTGGTCATGCTTTCCACACCGCTTGCATCGACCCTTGGTTAACTGCTCGCCGTGCCTGCTGCCCGCTCTGCAAAGCAGACTATTACGTTCCCAAGCCTCGGACCGAAGCCGAGATCGAAGCCGAGGAACAAGCTCGTGAGAGGAGACGTCAACAGGCTGCTGAGCTCAATCGAAGCCCCATCAGTACTTGGTGGTACAGAGCTGAGGCCTATTTGATACCCCATAATCCTAACAATGCCAATCGTAACGGTCGACGGCCCCGGACGGAACCTCAGAGAACCCGACGTACATCCCGAAACACTCGTTGGAATCCATTCGGCCGCAATTCCAACACCAACTCCAACATTGCTGGCAACACACCCGCTCCGGATGCGGGTAACTTTGAAACCCAACAAGCATCCTCCACTGGCCCATCCGCTTTCCTCAGCCGGTTCAGCAGACGTGGCCGCTCGAACAGCGGTGCCAATCCTTCTGCTCCTGAGGAGCCAACACCGAGTACCCTTGAAGCCGGCCTTACCAACGCCAATGCATCGAGTGCTCGTTGATCTTGCGCCTCTTTTTTTGCTTTCGTTTCAGTTAAATTAATGACCTGGGCTTACGTTCCTTTCCTTTCGTTATCTGTTAGATGGTGTTGCCGTGGCTCTTTTCTTCCCTCTCTTTTATTGGGCTATCTCGGAACTGGCTAAAGGATACTCTTGCCAGAGTCTCCCTCTGTTGAAATGGTATTTGCTTATCATATGACTTTAAGGTCACACAAGGTCATCGATCTATGTCTCCACCTCTCCATCTCTTGTCTCCCTTTCCCTGCACTCCTCTTCGAACGCGGCCCGTCTTGTTTACATCTATACCCCTCTCCCATTTGTAGCACACGTCGCCACCGTTCGCTCTTCTCCGCTTAGCCATATCCCTCAAGCCCTTTTTTACGACTTTTGATTTTTTGCAGCCATTGTTTATACACAAGCCAGCAAGTTCAGCATCATGCCTTCGGTGTTACTCCTGTGTCACGTTGATCCCCATTTTTGTTTTTGATATCACCATTTACTTTGGGGCCCTTTTTCCCTTATTTTTTGGGTGTATTTATATTTTTGACGGGTTTAGGATTTTGTGAATGGAATTGGAAAGGGAAAAAAAAAAAAAGAACACCCCGTTGAGAGAGTGTTCTACCTCTTTTTTGGACTACGGGGATCATGATATAAGGATCCAGCTTGAAGGTGTTACTTCGAGGCTGGATGTTTTTTTCCCTTGTGATTTACTTGCGATTCGAGCTGTTGCTAACCACAGCTGCATTCGGTAAATTCCTCGCCTACAACCGATCCTCTGCGGCTGTGATGTGATCTTCATGTTTTTTCTCTCCATGGGGAGAAATTGCATTCCCCAGCTCGTATATAATAGCGTGGTTAATGAGTGGAAGGGCGCATGGTGGTCACACGGCATCTGTCGTGGAACGGCGAAACCCTTCGAAAGGGCTGACCTACCTAGCTTTGGAGCTAAATAACACCCCCTTGCATCGAAGAAACAACCGACACCCCTTCCGGTGCCTCCAGCCCCTCTTTTGGCATCCCACGATGTCAGGTGATTTGGTGAGGGGCAGGTTAGGTCGGTCGATATACGGGTCAGTAGGGATGCGAAATGACGACAAGGAGGGAGACCGATGGTTTCGGGTTTTGAACTCTGGAATGTTGCATATATGCGAGATGCCGATTGCACACACCCTCTGCCGGTGACCTCATTTGGAGCATTTATCGAAAAAAGATCAACTGCAGCTGCGCCAGACCGACGAATTACGAGAGTAAACATGAGATTATCCTGTCCATCCATATTGCGCCGGAAAACATTTCTAGAATTCTTTCTTACTGCCCTTGCCATCCTCGATCTTACGCGGTGCATGGCGAACAATGAAACGCCGATCTCAGCTGGATATCGATGGATATCGTCGTGAGATGTGGAGCCACGGTGCGAGCTTGATCGATCGGGTGGCGAGGACCAATAGAATCCGTCGCGTGGACGGCGCGGGTTGCGATCTCAAACTTGTACAGCTCATAGCTTCGTCGCGGGAAAACGTCAGGAACCGAGATGCCATTGGTCGGATCTATCACGTCGAGCGGCAGGCGCAGGGCTGTGACGGATGATTACCTTTTGAAGGATAGGGAAACATGCCGTTTCTATCAAATTTGCGACTTGTAAAATCTACGGAGCGAGTAAGGCTGGGTGTCATTGACGGGATAGACGGTGAGGCTGAACTTGAAGGCTGGCCGCGAGGATGTAGTATACAATGTACAGTTCTAACATGCTAAAACTTGAGCTCTCTTGATTCTCTCTCCGTCGAGGCATGGATTCTATGATATCCGATCTTCCGATTGCCCCGTACGCAATTATATGTAGGATTTCCAATTGGCATTCCTTGCTTTGCACCCACAAGGGCATGGGGCCTGGTTGAAATTGCCCATCAGCCGGGTCGATCGAAAGGGGAAATGGTTTGGAGATTTTGCGAAGAGCTGTGACGACAATAAAAACCTGAGGCACAGCTTTTTCGGACATTAGAGGAGCAATTTACACATGCAAACTGTCTGTATATGTGTGATGAAGCTGTGTGCTACAACTGTAGAGCTAGGCGCCGGGCGATTGTCGTTTAATCTTGAACGATGCAATGAGTTTCCCCCAATGCAACGGGTAACCTAAAGGTCCAAGCAGCGCCCATTGTGGATCTACTACGATAGCTTCTGGTGTGCCGTGTATGGCATAAGGTCCGCCGGCCTTGCCTGGCGACAGCGGAGGTGCAGTAGCTCGGTCTTTTGGGAGCCCATCGAATCGGTTGCGGGTTAACTGTGCGGCTTTTGACGCTGTGCCATTTGCTTAGCATTTGCAACTGAGGATTCGACAGTTGCAGGTACTTTAAGTAATTGCGTTGATCGAACGAGAGAGAAAAGTTTTCCCCTGCTTCGAGAGTTCAATCGGTACCTGCGAATAGTCAGTAGGATGTCGGTACCGTGGACAGCGTGAACTTTCCGAGGAGGGCCTTCCTGCTTGACGGGATCTTTATCTCCACCTCTCAAGTTAACTGCAACTGCATGAACCCGGATCGCAGTCGGGCAGCCCACGAGCCTAGGCAGTTAATTATTCTCCTGCTATCCTTTTCCAACCGGAGTGAATGAAATTTCTGTCTTCGTCTCCTCTGACGGAGTAACGTTGGCGACGCATTCCTGTTGGATCAATCTTCTTACTCTACCGTGTGATCCTTCTTTCACCTTCGCTCGACTCGACTTACCCCGGATTCTCCAACCATACTTAAGTGTACGACACAAGAAGGACTGGGTAAAGCAAGGAACCCGCCAAGGTTAGTGGATGTCGCCAGTCGACCGGCGCCTGGGATATTATTATACATACATGATAGAGAGGAAGTAAAAGAGAGAAGAGGCGTACATGCATATTGCTTTTCCCCGGCTTCGCTCGCTCTTTGTTCGGTTTGCTTTAATCGAAATTGGGGCCCTACTTTTCTGCTTTTATCGAGATTACATCCATACTTCCAAAGAACCATGCAGCCTTTTTAGCCCCCAACGTTGGAGTCGAGTCGAATCACATCGTCTGACCATGGCATCGTGCATTGTCCGTTGAATACCCTCAGCCCTGCACTGCTGCACCGTCCGGGCCCTATCTTGATCGATCTCGGATCGATATCTCGAACCTCCTCTCTGGTTCCTGGCAGTTAATGAGACCTAGGTAACGGTCTGATTCGATATCTGCCGCAAGTCGCTCTGGGCGTTTGGTGACCTGGAGCTCGGGAACGGGAAACTCGGACATCGTCCAGATCTGACCGCACTCCACCGCATGGTCTTTCAATAAGATCCTTGCCTCCTGATGTCTCACGACCTCGTTTTCTCTTTGTTCTGATACAACTCTCTCGATCTCTTATTGTATTTCTTTAACGAATATACTACTTACTATGCTGGCAATTGCCGTATCATTATCACCAGCTTTGCTAACGTTATAATATTGACGTCCAGACGATTCGAACAGCACAAAATCGATATCCCGAAGTTTGAAGGAAAGTCTGCATGGGATCCTTCTTCATTCTATTCCTCGATCTATCATTGGACCTCTTGATTCTTCTGCTCGTTTGTCCTATTCGAAACGATCCATTTTCAACATTGCATACCCGAATAAGCCTTTAAAACCTCTCCCCTTTAAAAGATCCGTTCTCCACGAATCCAAAAAAAAAAAACTTAAGAGCCTCGAGGCCTATAATATCATATCCGATAAGGGGATCTTGATAACTTTTTATATCCCTCTATCGTCGCTGTCTATACCCTCCAATATAAGTCCAAATACAATTCCACAAGTTACTGGACGCTTTGGTCTCTTTCCCCTGTCTATCATCATCAGAAATCTAGAATCCGGGGAATCCCATTGCATATCTTTCAAATATATTGGGACGACGGAGACTCGTCCTCACCACACTCAAGTTTATTCTTGCTTTGCCAGAAAAAAACAAAAGCCATATCGTCTGTCGTCCGTTCCCTCGCTCAACCACCCGCCAACCACCACTGCCAACCACCACAATCCACAGTGCACCCCTCGCACACACCTCCCTAGCTTCAACCATCGTCTCTCGTTTCCAAGCACCACCTGGAAGGGAGCCCATTCCTCCCGTTACCGATTGGACATCTGCCTAATCGAGTAATCCAACACATTTCATCTGGGACTTTTGGTCCCTTTTTTTTTCATTCTGAGCTCTCTCGAAATTTAGGGCGGTGCCTAGGATTGGGAAAGAAACTACAATCGGGGTTCCTTTATTTTCACTTTGGTTTCCACGGGTAACATATTTCTCCTCGAGACAACCGAGTTTCAGCATCAATTATTACGCTTTGCGATATTATCCACAGAGAGTGTGGGAGGTCAATTCGACCTTTTCTTCCTTCCGATAACGAACTTCTAGCTTCTTTTTATAGGTTTTCCCCAACATCGACTAGACCTTGCTCCGATATATCCTTCGTTTTTTGCTCCTAGACTAGGCTGGACTGGACTGGACTTTAGTCCCTCTCTCAATTTATATCGGATTTTATATCTCTCTCGGATATCGAAAAAAACCAACCAGGGGGGAAAACGACCTATCTCATCCATCCTTTATCGAAAAAAAAAAAAACAACCCCCTAGAAAAACCTTCAATACATATACACATACACTATAAAAAAACAACCTCCCACGATAACTTGGATGGAGTCAGAGTCCTTCAGCGGGTCATGGACCGACGAACAAACAGCAGAAGCTTCGGAGAAGGTTCTGCGACGGGCCAAAGTGTCAAGGGTAATAATTTCCACCCATTCATTCCATTACCTAATACAGTATACACATCCATCTTCAAAAACCACAATCTCGTCATATATATTTATATACAATAATCGCTTACATATATATATTATTTTCTTCTTGTTAAACGAATAGATGGCCCGCCAACTACAATCCCGCCTCGCCCTCGCAAGCTACAAAACCCAACGTGGTTGGGAAAACCTCGACCTCGACACCATCGAACCCCGGGTCGACCAGGACCTGATGCGCAAGCGAATGCAGTCTATCCGGGAAAGCTCACCACCACTACACCGTCACCTTGCGAACGGCAACAACCACTACGATGACAACCTTGCAGGATTAGGAATAAATAATATGAACAGCAGCAACAATATCAGACGGCGGCCGGGTAGTGGATCATCATCTTCGAATACGGCCAGTCCGGCACATAGGAAGAAACGTGCAAGAACAGCAGCTCCATTTGGGGATCATACCAGAGGATTATACATCCAAAATAGCATGGAAGATCGAGATGTAGACGTCGATATGGTTTACGAACCCAGCGCACGACATAGTTTTCGAAACCACAATAAGAACAGACTGGCATGGAAGGAATCACACAGACTGCCACAATCGTCACCGGGTTATCATCACCATTCTCACCACCATCATAACAGTAGCTTCGACATGGGCTCGCAACCACAGTTCTCATTTACAAACTCGCCAACAAGAAACGGCAGTCCGACATTCGAAATAAGTCACCACAGCCGTCACTATAGCCACCATTATCACCACCAAGACTACGAACCCCAGCCGGTATTCCACTCCTCACCGCCCAGAACACCACCGCATAGAACAATGCCCGCACGGCCGGTCTTCACCACCGCTGGCGAAAAACTAGAAGAACGCAGCAACAGAGGCAATAATAACAACTCCAACTCCCACAATGGTAACAACGGCGGGAAAGCAGACGGCGAAGGCGCAGATTTATTACTATACCTAGCAACCTCACCATCTCCAAACACGATGACAAAAACAAACGTATCAGTCGCCCCATCGACACCCCCCTCAAAGGGTTCTGCAGCCGCATTACCTTCTTCGATGATGAATACCCCCGGAGGAGGAGGAGGCGGCGGCGGAGGCGGTAGTGGAAGTTTTAATTTTCATGATTTTGTCCATATTACGCCCAGTCCTGCGCAGGTGATGTGGGGGAACGGTGGGAGCGGGAGGACGCCGATGACGATGCAGGCTAGGAGACGGTTGAACTTTGATGGATTGGTGCCGCCGAGTCCTATGAATGGGTCGCAGGGTTCGCAGGGGAAGGTTACGGGGTTAGGAATGGAGTTGGGAGGGGAGCTGGTATCGCCGACGTCTGGGTTATGATCTCTTTTTCTATCTTCTTAATTTATATCTTGCGTATATAGGTGGGAGTGCGCCTCTTTTTTTTAGACGTTTATAACGACATCTTCTTCCCCTTCTTTCCTATCATTTTCTTCTTCGTCCTCATTTTTTTGCAAACACATTGATTCCCCCCAACTTGCACCGACATTTTTGCATTAATCTTTTCTTTTCCCCTTTCCCCTTCTTCTTACTGACGACCTTTTTTTTTAAAGATTCCCGAAAGGTTCATGGATCTCGTGATTGTACATATTATACATATTTTTATTTTTCGTCTTTTCTATTTCCGAACCTACTAAAAAAAAAACTAAAAAAACAATCTAGCATATGAGTCCAAAGGACCATCCCATCATTTTGCTACTACCCTTTCTTTTATCCTAAGATCTATAGTATAGTCTAATATTTAGGTACTCCCGAGGTACTTTCCTTCCACTTACGGAGCCGGGAGCCAGCAGCCAAGTTTCCAGCGATTGGTACTTTTTCCGATTTGACAATCCAGCTTGACCGAGAAGGCTTGTTTGATCTATCGGTTCGCCGATGGATGCGGAACCGTAACGTATACGATCCTCAACCTGATACACACCCTAGATTTACCTAACGGCCACCCGGTTTACATGTTCAAACGGAATTTATTCTTCAAACGGCACTAATAATATTCCCTAGCTACGAAGAAGATATCTACGTCGCCTTCTTCTCGGCAATGGTAGTCGAAGTTAAACGATCTATAGACCGTCTTCAACACCCCATGAAAAGCTAGCTAGTGCATGTCATCGTTTAAGCAGAATTCGTAACGGACGGTGCAGTTGAGAGTCGCGAGTAACGGCAGTGGTATCGAGAAGAAGAGAAAGATGCACACGCATAAGACGGAGTGCGTACAAACACCCTCGCTAGCAGAAGGAGAAAGGGTTGAAAGTAACCTATAAAAAAAACCCCCCTACTTGATAATACGAGTAATGATAATGTCTCGTTAATGAACATGATAGAGGGGGAAGTAAGGAAACTATATCGAAGATGCCAGCCGAAAATAAGAAAAGCTCCCATCGTGAAGAATAAGGTCGCAGGGTGAAGAAACACATGTTAAAATAAAAAAGGTAAGCAATTGCAGTCTCGGATCTGGAGTGAAGGTTAATAAAAAAAAGTTGTATGACGGGGGCGGTGGGTAATATTGACAAAGAATAGAAAAAACCCAAGATCCGAGGGGAGGTCTGCGGGGTGGGGAGAAAGGCATATATGGATATCAAAAAAAGAGAAGAACAAAGATTAAATCGGGGAAGGTGATCTAGACCTCAAGGGCGGCAAGAAGCTTCTCGATGGTTTCGATACCCTTGTTGTAGGAGGTGGCGTCGGTTCCGGCGCCTTGGCTTGTTCTCCCATCTTTGGATGGGCCGGCACCGCCTCCGATGATCTGGCTGACTTTGGTGGAAATAGATTGGGCACTTGTCCCTCGGGCGACGGCCGTCTACAGAAGGGGGATTTTAGTAATTTTCATTGTTTGAAAAAGCTAGGATAGGTGCGAGATACCTGTGGAACATGGACGCCGTGAATGATCTTGGCTCCCTTGTCGCCGTCTTCCGGTTTAACGACGAAGTAAATAATCTTGTCGCTATACGAGCTTCCGACGGTCCTCATGACATCCGTTAGTGTCTTGCCCGTTGATCCCGAGTCGAGGATGATTAGAGCCGTCTTTTTGTTGTTATTCGTGAAGGCAGAGGCGACGGCGGCTTCGGCTTTGTCGAGATAGCCCTTGGCTCGGGCCTTAGCGTCGTCGAGGATCTGTTTGTTGATTTTTGCGAATTCGGTTTTCATCGAATTTTTCTTGACGAGCCCAATTTGGGCGCTGTTAAGGCTCGTCGAGAAGACTTTCCCGGCGGCTTCTTTCTTTGTTCCAAAGGGCATATCATCGAGCTCTTTGAGCTTGGCGGCGAGGTCTTTCTCAAGGACTCGGATACCGGCAGCTATTTCGTTTGTAACACAAACGACACGACGGATACCCTTGCCAATACCACTTTCCTCAGTGATGACCATTTCGGTGATATCAGAAACGGTCTTTAAATGTGTGCCACCGCAGAACTCTATGGAAACCTTAGCCCACTGTGGGTCGGTGGGGTTTTCGATGATGAGGTTCAGATCAATCCCGAGTGATACGACACGAACAGGGTCGGGGTATTTTTCGCCGAAGACGGCTCGGACGCCGGTGATGGTTTGGGCGGTCTTTATGTCGATCTCTTTGGTATAGACAGCGACCTTTTGGTTGATATATGAATTGGACTCATTTTCAACCTTTTCGATTTGCTCCGGGGTAATCGGTCCGTCCCAAGAAATATCAAAACGAGTTTTGAGCTGATCAACCAACGACCCTCTCTGGTGAACTTCGCCTCCGTTCTTAGCGAGAACTTCTTTCAAGGCATAGTTGAGAACGTGGGTTGCGGTGTGGTTGACACGGATTAGAGAACGGCGGGCCTGTTGGATTTTAGTGGGATTCTCAAATATTTGGAGGAAGGAAAGGATGGCATACCTCATCGTACTCCACCTGAACGACATCGCCGACCTTCAAAACACCGCTCTGGATGGTGCCAGAGTGGAGAGCGTATTTGCCATGGTAGACAACATGGTCGACAAAGAGTTCACCCTTTCCGGGGATCGAAATGGTACCGAAATCGTAGATCTGACCACCTTGCTCTGCATAGAGACAAGTTTTGTCGAGCAAAATACCAACTTGAACATCGTCTTCGAGACCCTCCGTTGATTTGACGAATCCCTCCTTGACGAAGATTTTGAGAATCTTAGAGTCCCGAAGGATGGCCTCGTCGCCCCACACTGTTGTTACCTCGTCGTTAGCAACTGAGGACGGGGGAAGGGACGTCAAAAACCCTGCACTTACAGAATTTGGCTTCATCGTTGGCTGCTGGGACGTTCTCTTCTTTGAGGGTGGCTAGGGCATGAACATCAAGGGTGAGACGGGTGATACCATCCACGGCCTTCTTCACTTTTGAAATTTCCTTAGCCTTTTTCTCGGCAGCGAGGACGCCGTCCGAATCTATCCCAACACCTATTTCTTCTGCCATTATGTACGTGAGATCCAACGGGAAACCGAATGTATCGTAGAGTTTCCAAACTTCAGCTCCGGCGATTGGACGGTTACTTGTAATAGCGAGTTCGGCGGCTTGCTCAAACTTCTTCTCTCCTCTATCCAAGGTTCGGGCGAAAGACTCTTCTTCCATATCGAGCAACTTCTTGATCAGTGCTTGTTGTTCCTTGAGCTCAGGGAACACGGGGCCCTAGATGTCGAGGTTGGCATTAGGGTGTCTTTTGAAGAGGATCAAGTTTCGAAGGAAAAGGTTACTCACCATTTGCTCAACAAGAGCGGGAAGCAACGATGAGAAGAATGAACCAACGTTGACCTTCAAATATTTTCGAGCGTAACGAGCGCCGCGACGGACAATACGTCTCAAGACGTATCCGCGTCCATCGTTATCTGGCCTGCCGCCGTCAGCAATACCGAAGGAGAGTGTCCTCAAGTGGTCAGCAACAACACGGTAAGTCTTGTCGATGGTGTCGACATCTTCTTTGCCGAATTTACCGCTATATGGGCGGATCTTGGCAACTTCCTGGATCTTCGAAAACAAAGGCTGGAAAACATCTGTGTCGTAATTGGAAGATTTGTCTTGCAGAATAGATACCAATCTTTCAAAGCCCATGCCGGTATCGACGTGCTTGCGGGGCAACGGCTTGAGAGATTTGTCTTCGCCTCTGTTGAACTGGATGAAGACGTTGTTCCAGATCTCCAAAACGTTGGGGTCGTCCATGTTGACCAACTTGGCGGCATTACGTCCTCCAATTCGGTCGTAATGGATCTCCGTACAAGGTCCGCATGGTCCCTGATCACCCATCTCCCAAAAATTGTCCTTAACATTTCCGGGAATGATATGATCATCAGGGACTCCGGCCTTGCGCCATAGCTCCTTGGTCTCGAGGTCAGGTTTGAGTCCAGAGGCGGGATCGCCTTCGAAATAGGTGACATAGAGTCTGGCGGGATCCAGTTCATAGACCTTGGTTAAGAGTTCCCAAGAATATGCGACGGCCTCATCCTTGAAATAATCACCGAAAGACCAGTTGCCGAGCATTTCGAAGAATGTCTGGTTCATGGTTAGCCAAGCATTCAAGCAAAAGGAAACTTGGGGAGTGGGAGCATACGTGATGGTAAGAGTCCGAGCCGACGTCTTCTAAATCATTGTGCTTTCCTCCGGCGCGGATGCACTGATAGGCCGAGTTAGCATCGATATCGCATGGCAATTTGAGGACGAAGAATTTACCTTCTGGGTGTTACAAGCACGTTTGAGTTTACCGAACTCGGACGTTTCGTCGACGGTTCCGAGGAAAATCGGCTTGAACTGATTCATGCCGGCATTGGCGAAGAGCAGAGTCTTGTCATCAAGTGGGACGCACGGCGATGACTTATCTGTTCGTTGAGATTAGAAGTTTTGTGAATGATTTAAGTTGTGGGGAAAACCAAAGGCCTCGGAACTTACGAAAGACGTGGCCCTTCTTTTCGAAGAACTCGAGGAATTTTTGTCTGACCTTCGGAGCAGTCCATTTCTTTTCAGCGGCGGTGAGGCCAGTGGCTTCTGGCTGAGTAGAAGGGGTAGGAGTCGACATCTTGCAGGCCTTAGTCGAGAAATGTCTCGAAGCCAATTTGTGCAGGATCGGGGCAGTGGTAGATGGTCGGATGGAGGCTTTGTACCGGGTGAACCTGGCTACCGGGAGCACACTATTTACAGTTATCCGACAGGAAGGATGACGATAGCTTGTAGTCTTCGGAAAGCGATATGGGTTCTCTCGACCAAGACTGGAGATCGCACTGAGCGTTAGTACTCTAGAAGAGCTCGAAGGCCGGGAAGATGAAATATATATATTTGTATAGAAAGAAGGCTGATGAAAAGGGCAATTGGGTGTATAGGTATATATGATGACAGGGAAGAAAAGAAAGGTTGGTAGAGGGAAAGTGTAAAGTGGGAGGTTGGAGGTAGAATGAAGGGTGGAGGAACAGGAGGAGGCAACATAGGCAAGGAAGGAATTGAATAGAAGCAAAGTGATGAGAACAGGGCAATGGGAAGAGTTTGGAAGGGATTGAGGGGTAGGGGTGGGTTGGTGATAAGGAAGTGATGAAGGAGGTGGAGGTGGATAGGTGGCAATGGTGATGATGGAGGAAGGAAGCGAGGAGAGACGGATTGGGAGAGAAGGAGATGACGATGACGGAGACGGATAGACTTACGTGAGATGGACGATGATAAAGCTGGAGGTAGCTGGGGTAGGACGGTGCGCAGGTAGATGAAGACGGAGAGATGGAGATGGCGATGTTGTTGATGGACGAGGGAGACGTTTATCAGGAAGAGTTGGTGGGGTGTCCGAGGGAACACGAAAACGATGTGTTGTTTGTGTTGCAGAACTGAAACAGGAAATTGTTTGTCTGCAGACGTTGGTGTTTGTGTTGCCGTTGCTGCTACCGCACAGATAAAGATAACTGCGAGCCGAAGACAAAGAAGTATTGATGGGATGGGGCTTGTCAGGACGGTTCTCGAAGGGAACTACGCTCTGAAAGGATCGCGAGAGAGTGGTTGATGGACGGCAAAGAGAGGGAATTCTCAATGGTCTCGGTAGATGGCGAGGGCGGAGAAGGATGCTCATCCAGAGAGAGGGGGAGTGATGGAGGGAAGAGAGAGCGTGCCGAGGGGATTTTTGTGTCGACGTTGAAGAGGAAATAAAATACGATGGAGGGACGGTCTCGTTCTGGCGGGGCAAATCTGGAAGGAGTCATCGCAGCCAGAAAGACACTACCACTGGCCCCGGCCGCCGATAACCTCGATCTGGCTAGATAGCCTATCTCTCTAGATAGTAAATATCCCTCTCTCATGACCTTGTAATTATTATATCGAACCATTGATATCTACTATTTCTTTCTTTCACCAATTCCTTCATTGATCAATGCAATACATGACATGAATCAAGTGCATCGTGGTAGATAGGCGCTAGCTCAGGCAGGACCCTGCAAGGCATCACCAGTTGGCTTCGAGAAGGCTATCGAACTTTCGCCTGCCAAACACAAATGAACACCATACATCATGCACCTCCAACTTCAAATACTTCACTACTATTTAGTTAGACCTTCTCCCTCCTAATTAATACACTCCACGGCCATGATAGCTTCCTTTTACTACAATCCATTATAACACTCAAAGACTCCGGTCGGTTTCAAAAGCTAGGAAGTAAGCGGCTGCAGCTACCAACACAAATCAACCGCCATGTCAGTTTTCTCCAGCCCGCCATCCTCCCCGTCAGCACCCCCCCTCGCATCCCTCAACATCCCCTACAACCTCCGAAAACGCAAAGCCGACATCGAACCTACCGTCGAATCCCCTCTAACCAAGCGTTTTCGCAAACTGAATATCCGAAACACCCCTTCCAAGATCACAAAACGTACAGGATCACCTGCCAGAAACCCACTTTCAGGCTCAAGTAACGGCGGCGGTAGCGGCGCCACAACCCGGGAACCATGGAATCTTACCCCTCCGCCATTCCAGTGTCCTTCTTCCCCTCCACCGGCTGTGATGGAAGTCGACGATACACCCCATAGGATATTTGTAAATGATCTCGACTCCTCATCAGATGATTCAGACCAGGACTCTTCCGCGAAGAATGAAAAGGGCAATCCGATAATATTCCTCTCGGATATCGAAAGGGAGATGACTCGAATACCTTCGACAGTTTTGAAGGCTTCTTCTTCTCCGGCGTCAGTTTCTGACCCCCGTGTTACGAAATTGACAACTGCAAGGGCCGGTTCTGGCAGTTCTACGGATTTGATTCTTTACAGGCAACCGGAGCAGATTGTGGATGACACCGGAGTTAGAAGGATGGTCATGGAAGCCAAAGGACGTGTCAGGATGCGCAATCTCAATAGTAGCGGTGCCATGGACGGGATTAAAAGCGAGCCGACACCGCCAGCTGATATTATGATGGATCAAACTATGGGGCAATGCGAAGGGGGGCTCACTGGCAGTCCGATGACATATATATCGACAATGCCAAGTAACGACCCGGATGCTATGGTCTTGGATGATCTATAAAGGGAGTATTGGGGTTTATTTACCCAGGGAGAAGGGGGAGTATGTATCATTTTTGATTCCACAGGAGTTTATTTACTTTGATTTAGGTGGGTGGCTTGCGGTATAGCGAAGGTGCAAGGGAGTCGGTCCTCTTTGGCCATAATTGATGTTCTTTGTAGACGGCCTGGGCGTTCATTCTAGATATCCTTGAATTCAATCTCACCATGGTAATTTATCACCAAATTTTCTTCCATATTCTTCTTTTTTTTTCAATTGATATTGAGCTGTGTAGGATATAGGACAGACAATAAAAAAAATACATTATGTCAGAGCCTCGCTATGAATGCGAACAAGACAGACGCGATATCCTCTCTTCTCGACAACTCTATGCAAAAACCAAAGCCTTTTGAAACGCTCGAAACCATATGCTAGTAGTATAGAAATACAGTAATGCCAGAATCCCTTAATACAGCCGGTCGGGGTGATGACAAAGAAAAAAGTGCAATATAATGCTCAAATTATAGCCAGCTTGACGGTTCTTGAAACCGTTACGGTCTCGGTCCGCTGCCGCTGGCTTCACCACCGGTAACACCGGTCCATTGCTGCCCCGGGTATGTCTGATTCGGACTGGTTTTTGTCGGATTCAATGGAATGTCCCCTCTTGCCGGCATATTCTCGGGATAATAACTTGGTGGCGGTCCTTGATTCGGATTGTAAACTATAGTCCCCCTCAATTAGCATTTCGATAAAAAAACCATTTAGAATTGTCGGTATCAAAAAAACCTACCGGGTGGAGGGGGTTGATACGGTTCCGCATATCCCCCATAATTCCCATACCCACCACCGTTCCCATTGAAATGACTTGGAAAAGCCTCCGGTGGCATTTGCCGTCTAACCATCCATCTGTGATAACTGAGCGGCTCCAACCCCTTTGCCATTCGGTTTTTGGCATGAATGTACCCGCCACCAAAGTATGCAATGATAATGGCGAAAATTATCGCACCGATGGTCCATTTGATGATTATAGCTGTCTGTAGCAGCGTACGTCATGTCAGCAATGAGGTCGTCCGGCAAGGTGAATAAACAGGCTACTCACGTCCGAATACCACCAACCGTAGTCATCATCGTATATAAGAACCTGGCGAGGTTGTAAAGTCGCCATTTGCACAACCTATAAGCCCCAGAAGAGGCCCTTTTTTCCTATCGGAACCACTAAGAAAAAGACTTCGAGATCGATCGATTTGATTGATTGATATAAGGATTGCAGGGCTAAAGGATAATCGGATGTGTTGTTTGATGCCGTTAACCCAATCCAACGAATGCAGCCGAGTAAGCGGAATATTTGGACCGGCAGGTTTTCTGAAGCGTTCCGTGCTAGGGTGGAAACAGAAGGATGAAGACGAAGATGAGGCACAGGAGAGGTGTCGAGGTTTCTACCACAGCGGCAGGAATGCACTCATGTAAATAGACCTATCGAAGTGTATATAAAGAGTCCCACAAGGAAAGGGAACAAAAGAGTAAGAATGGAATGGAGAACGAAGAAAAGCCGGGGAATATTTAATGTGTTATGTCAGAGCAGGCAGGAGAGAGTGCGCTGGGTGTGCCCTGGGCGGGTGGTTATTCTGAGAAGGTGCTGCGCTGCAGCATGAGAGAGAGAGCGAGAACGAGTGGCTGTTCGTTGGAAGTAGTGGAGCCAGGGATGCCCGCTGTTAATTGGCAGACGAGGGGCTGTGTACCGTGCAATTACGACGATATCGTCTGGGCTTTGAATACAGTTTATAAGTCCAGTATGTAGTATATATCGCAGATGCAAGCCTTTTCTTCTTCCTATCATTTATGTCCGAGGGGGGCTTGTAGCATACAGTCAAGTTGTATACATGAACAAGCTTTCGGAATGACATCTCGATACACAGCCCGCGATCGTTTCAGCGACGTTTTAACAGCCCCGACTGTGTCCGTTTCAAGCAGCTCCAATGTGACCTCACAGACATATGTACGACTCTCATTCTCTGATCTCTGTCCAGATCTGTTTTTCTACACTGTCTGCGAAAAAAAGAGCTGTCCACCGGCTTCCGGACAGAAATTTGGTTCAGAACCCGGTGCCTTATTTCTTGGTACGCACGGCTTCAATTTACATCTGCATGGCTGCCGAAGCGATTCTTCATGGCGAAGCGATCACCACTATTGCTGTCCCATAACGGCTAGTAGCGAAAGCTGAGATGAGCGGGTCTTTCTACAGGTAGCTCCCTTTCGAAAACCTCGACCCGAAATCCGCAGCTCTTTCCAGCATTTGCTTCTTCTGTTGGAGCCCAATCTTCTTGCTGCTACCCACAATGTCCTTCTCGCGATCGAAAGCTCTTTTGCTCGGGTCGTCCTCTTCCTTCCTATCCTTTGACTTCGAGTGCTCCTCCATCAGGCTTTTCCCTCGATTTTTTGCCTATCGAGTAAACCTTTTGTTAGTGTTGTTTCGTAACTGTGTAGTGTATAGGTGCCTGATTAATGCGTAAAGAAAAAGAACTCACATTATACTCATCGATCCGTCTCTGCGTCTCCTGAGCCTCCAGCCGTGCAGCTTTCGCTTTAGGATCTTCATCCTCACCGGTTTCATTTGCTGGTCTTCGCACTCCCATGACCTCATCCGCCACTCGCTTCGCTTTATCCGCAGCTGTCTCCATCCATAAGCTATTATCACCACCTTTAGCTGTCGGAGCCCGCGCCCCCTTCCCCGTTTGAAACTTTCTGCTTCTGATCTTCGTAGGATCCACCTTTGATGTCCAGTCGCCATGTTCCGGTGGTACAAGCATCCACTCGTCGCGTGTAATTTTATCTTCTGCGGCTTGGACTCGCGATGCTAGACGCCGTTGGGCAGCGGCCTCCTCGTCTGCCTATTGTAATAGTAATAAAACCGGTAAAATTAGTATATAGTTCTCTCTCGAAGACCCACCGTAAATCCTAAATCTTAAAGAAAAAATTACATACCGCACTACCACGGGCCCCGGGTAACGAAGGTCCAATTTCATCTTCTGACGAAGAATCATCCTCATCGTGGTCATCGTCCTCATCTGGTCCCCTCGATGGCATCTGATCAATCGGTGCAGGCATATAAGGCCCCATCACCCTCCGTCGCTTCTCGGGATTCTCGTCAACATCATTCTTGGGCGCCGTAGCAGCACTGACAACAGCAACAGTCTCCTGTGATGTTTTACCTTCCGATTCCTTGGGCGCCGCCGTAGCAGCAGCAGCTTTCTCGGCTTCTTCCTGCTGGCGTTTTCGCTTTGCGAGGAGGTGCGGCGGGAGGGCGGGGCCGATGTCCGACATGATTGTTTGAATAATATATGATGCTGAGAGGGGATTTTTCTGTGGCTGATGCGATCGAGGTTGACGATGCTAATGTTGCGAGCTTTTGAAACGTGGGTGCGGATGATGTGCAGAAGGGAATGCGATAGGATGGATGAATTGAATGAAATGCCTAGCTGCCGGGCCTGTCGCAAGACTTAAAAAAGACACTGCCCAGCTTAACGCGCAACCAATTAACTCCACACCTTTCACCCCTCCGATAGACATCCTGACGCCGGCTGCATGCGTCCCCGAGCTTCAATACCGTAGTACTCCCCGTGATATTCCCGGAAACCCATTCCAATTTTTACATCACTGTTGTCGCCCGGACCAGCACTCTGTGGACCTTACCCGACTTCTATTTTTGTGAACAGGAGAGATGCTTATTGACAATCCGTCAACGATTCGATGAGCTCCCCAGAAGCCGAAGCCTTCGATCTAGAGGCTCCAAATGATACACCCAAGCTTAAGGGGAAAACATTCGAACCATTTGAGGAGGATCTATCGGATCAAATACCTCGCCCGAAGCTTGAAGATGTTGCATCAGACGAAGAGCAAGCTGCTTTAGCAGAGCCTCCAGATACCCTTGCAGACAAAATCAACCACTTCCAGAATACTGCGCAAGAAAGTACTGCCTCGCGGACCAACGGATTTACGTTTAAACGGACAAAATCAACGGAGCATGTTGATATAATAGATGCAGAAGGGGAGGTTGCGAACGGAACCGACGATAACGCGGATCTCGAGAGTGAGGGCGGTTCACACCTGCCCAGCCCTCCCGGGACTCCCGACGATGTTCTTTCCGTACGGGTAAACTAAAGTTTCTATAAAAGAATCGATCTATGTATGAATTTTATTGATAATGTGATAGGCCTCGGCTCCCTCTTCACCCGGTAGTAATACTATTCCCCGAAGGGCCTCACTGCAAAATATACCTACACCTTCACTCCGTCCATTCGACCGTAGATTTCAAAGCCGGTTATCGATATCTTCGCCGCTGCTCGGGTCCCCAAGATCTGCATCACCAGCTTTGCTAAATACCCATTCGCGATCCTCTTCGCTTTCAGGGCAAGGGGAGGATCTAGAGGGAGACGCGGAGGAAGCTTCTGCGCCATGGGATGTCATCAGATGGACGAAACTTAAGAAACTCAAGGCGCAGTTGTATTCAGAAAGTGGACGTCGGGCGTATGGAGAGCCGACCTGTATCAACATATTTACTTCAATAGCTGTTGGAACATCGAGAGGATTGATCTTGATATTCGACTATCACCAGACCCTCATGTCGGTAATTGGTCAGAACTTGAAAGGTAGGGTTCTAGAGCTGTAGACGTCATACTCGAGCGGGATGCTTATTATTTCTAAAATTAGCAGTTGAATGTGGTGGAATTACATCTCTCGCGATCTCAGCCGACTATACGACCATTGCTGGCGGTCATGCCAAAGGATATATCTTCACCTGGGAGATTGGAAAATCAGCTCGCCCGTTTCTATCAATACCGCCAATACCATTAGGAGAGATCGATGGAAAGAAAGAAGATGGCCATGTCCAAGGTACCTCTGTTTTACACCTCGGGTTCTTAGGGACCAGACACACGGCACTGGTATCTGCAGACGACAAAGGAATGGCCTTCTCCCATCTCGCCAGCCGCAGCCTTGTCGGCCGTGTCGTTAAAACTACCAGAATACTCGGAAGATATCCATTCGATATCGCGACGGCCTCCCGACCGCGGAAACCAAGTTCAGTGCTTGCGTTCGCTTCTCTACCTCTTGGAAATGCGCCGCAACCGACTGATACAATGGGTCTTACTGCAATGCTCACTCCTTACCTTCTAGTTATCGTTTCGACCACACCGATAGCGCAGACACAGCACAAACTTGCCCGACCCAAGGAAGTAGCAAGTGAAGCTGCTCTAAGTGGTTGTTTAGCTTGGTTCCCAGCCATAAAGCTCAAGAACGACGGCCAAAAGAGTAATAAACATAACCAAGTCATGCAACCAAGGCTAGCATACTGCTGGTCAAATGTCTTGACAGTCATGGAAGTCCTACACGCAGAGAAAGAAGGAGCAGATATTGACCCGTATAAACCACCCGCATTGCAATTTAGACTAAAAAGTCGATGGAAAAGCGATGAGGCTATCGTCGCAGTGCAGTGGCTAAACCGGCAGGTAGATAACATATCCCCCCAAATCCGATGAGTTATAGTGCAAGGAAGTTAAGGGTCACCTGATGATAGATTCTCTGTGTCGTCACAGTTAGCCAACGGCTGATAATTATCGAAGAACCTACCATGCGTGCAACTGAGAGATTCGATTTGATTCCGAAGCATATATATCATCATGATTACTTTGCTCGGCAGTTAAGGTCTCTTGTTGGAAGTATGGATGAAGAGGGCTCTTTACATGCTAGTATTGCGGATGCCTACTATAATAGTGTAAAGACTTTCAAGGGCCGGATTTTTCTGTTAGTACGTATCAATTGGCCATCATGCACACATACCAAAACGGTTCGGAGCTTACATGCTATAATAAACAGGGCTCTTTTGACATGTCAGTTGGAGCTCTATCGAACTGGGCTGATAGGCTCCTGTCACTCATGGAAGTCGGCGACTTTATCGGTGCCTTGAAGCTGGCAACATCCTTTTACCTAGGTGGCACTGAAATGATCACTGTCGGGTTACCTTCAGATGACGATTCGCGCCATACGATGGTCAGAGACAAACTCCTCGATATGATGGGTGCTTCGCTACGATATGCTTTCGGATTAACAGCTCAGTCAGTCCCTATCAAAGAAAGAGAGCAGCTACAAGAACTTGCGACAGCATGCGTAACCGCCTGCATGGGTATGGATACCACGGATTTCCTCTTTGAAACCGTCTTTGAAGTCTTCGAAGACGGTTCTGCAGAGGGAATCTTCCTCGAAACATTAGAGCCTCTCATCCTCAACGGCGAACTCACGTACCTTCCTCCAACTGTTGTCAAATCTTTAATTTCACACTATACATCCCTCAGTCTCGAAAGCCGTCTCGAAGAGATAATCTGCCACATGGATCCTCGAACAATGGATATTCACCAAGTAACAGGCCTCTGCAAAGAACACGGTCTCTACGACGCCTTGATATACGTCTGGAATCAAGCATTATCAGACTACATAACCCCCATCACCGAACTCCTCGCACTAATCATCCCACTAATAACACCCAACGACGGCGTTGAAGTCCAGAGTTTGAATAGTACTAATGCTCTCAAAATGTTTCCGTACCTTTCATACATCCTTACTGGTAGATCTTACCCTACCGGCGAAATCATGTCAGATTCCGAAGCTATATCCGCCAAAGCAATGTTATACTACTTCCTCTTCCTTGGTCGTTCAATACAATGGCCAGATGGTACCTCAGATTACATCTTAACCAAAACCACCAACTACAATAACGAACCTTCGTTCCCATACCTCCGCGCCATCCTCGAATTCGACGCCCCAAGTTTCCTAAGTTGTCTCAACGAAGCGTTCGAAGACCCTTTCCTTAACGACGACCTAAATTCCTCCAACCTCAGCGCTTCAGCGGGTTCTCCCGAACTCAGCGAAGATCAAGTCTTTGGCCGCTCCGTGAATAGACAGTACATCGTCAGCATTCTTCTCGAGGTCATGAACCCTACAGACTTTACACCTCAAGATACAATCTACCTCGACATGTTTATCGCTCGAAACCTACCAAAGTATCCGCAATACCTCCTCTTTCCGGGCAGTACATTACAAAGGGTTTTACTCGGGTTATGTAACTACCCTAGCAGCGATATCACCGAAGACTGCCAGTTAAGTGCAGAGTATCTACTATCTGTATATCACCCCCCGGATATTAACTCCCTGATCGATGCTTTCATCTCTGCTGGATTTTATAGAGTCCTGAAGACGGTGTTTAGGACTGAGAAGGATTATCCGAGGTTGATGGAGATGTACTTTGAGGATACAGATGCGCTGAGTACGGTATTCGGCTGTATCAATGAATTGTTAAGGCCGGCTAGTGCACTTACTGCGAAACAAAGGGAGGAAGTAAAAGCCGTCATTAAGGGACATGCGAAGCAACTTGCGGAAATTGATGCGGAAAAGGCAGCGGAGACGTTAAGTGCCGTAGGCCCTGACTTACATCACGCCGTCGTATCGTCTTGTGTAGAGGAACCGGAGGCACAGTATAAATATCTCAAAGTCGTGTTCGGATCCTCGGAGAAGAATAAAAGAAGGAAGATAAGAAATGAGAGGGACACGATTACAGAGTACGGATCGCTACTGGAATTGTACATCCGGCTCATGTGTTCTTACGACTTTGAAAGGGTTTCTGGGTTCTTGGAGACTTTGAGCCCTGGGGATTTGAAAATTGATCAGGTTATTCCTGCGCTTGAAGATAGAGGGGCGATAGATGGGGTTGTTTTGTTGATGGCTAGAGAAGGGTTGATTAAAGAGGCGATGAAGAAGTTAGTACAGCATTTGGGGGTACTGGAAGCGGCGTTCGTGGGGTTGTTACGGGGTTGTGTGGATGATGAAGAAGGGTATCAGGACAATGACAATGTGGGGGATATGCTAATCGCCCTACAGAAATTCTCAAAGGTGGGGATTTGGCTGTGTCAAGGTCAGATGGCGGCTTTGGAATCAAGACTCCGAGGATCCGCCGGACGGATGACGTTGAAGAAGGCTTTGAACAACAAGAACTCACCGCTGACGGCTGAAGAAGATCTATGGTTGGATTTAATCGAGTGCGTGGTACATATTTCCAAATCAGCGACTGGGGTGCTCAGGACGACTGCGAATATGAACATGATGACACCGGTTAGTCCGAGTGTGGCCAGCGTATCGGAAATATCATCTCGACCGGTATCGAGGGCGAGTAGTAAAAGCCAGAGGTCACATTATTCAATGCTAGGGGAGAGGAGGTTACTCGCAGCGACGCATAGACTCGTTCATGACGTCTTCACGGCGCTGTTATCGGCTACTTCAGCCGGTGGGCAGAATACGACTTCGTTCTTGAGGATTCTTAGGGCGTTTTTGAATAGAGCGGCTATTACTTCGCCTTCATTGGCGGATTTGAGAAATGTGCTCGCGAGTATTTTTGATACTTATACTTATGAAGAGCAGTTACTGGCACTTTCGGGGAAGTTGTTGGAAAAGGATTTGTTCTTGAAGGTGGAGGATGCGGCTACGTTACGGCAGCAAGGGTGGAAGCCGAAGGGTCAGTTGTGTGAAGGGTGTGGGAAAAAACTTTGGGGGACGGGTGCGGCTGGTGGGATATATGCTGCATGGGAGACCAAGAGAATAGAGGCATTCGAGAAATCGAGAGATGGAAGGATGGAGAAGGAGGCGAGAAGAGAGAGGGAACGGTTTGGGAGTATATCCAAAGGCAAGGGGAAGGCGATGCTTGCGACACTGCATGATGAACGGTCTGCATTACCCGGAGTTAAAGAGAACCCTGCAAGCGGAAAAGATGGAGAAGGAGACACAGCTGCCGGTCAAAAGGAGGGTGGAGGAGACAAAGAGATATCGACGATAATTATGGTTTTCCATTGTGGGCATATTTACCATCGTTCATGTTTGGAGAGCCTGCATAAGGATGAGACGAAGGAGGAGAACGGGGAGGCTGAGGAAACACCTTTCTCGCCAGTATCTCGACATGAGACTAATGTTGAGGAGACGGAGATGCGGTGTATCGTTTGTAAATAGCGAGTGGCTAGCTTTGGGGCGTGGTATCTTTTACATCACCTACACAATAGCTGCACGATAATGCTAATTTTAAAGACTTCATCTATTCTATATAGCGAGATGACCACGTGCCTGTATATCAAAAAAATAGAGAAAGTTTCACGTATTGAACTCATGGAAAGGGTGGATCACGCATGTACTGTGGTAAATTTCAACTCGGTCCGACGCAAAAACTGATCCCAAGCAGGCACTAACGAAGAAACCCAAGCGCCACTGTTTTGTTATCCACTACCTTACTACTGTATCGGTAAAAAGAGAAGAAGAAAATAATTGAGAGGTACTTGCACCTCGACGCGCTTGAAAGGTTGAACAGACGTCGATGCATGCTTTCCATAAAAGCTACAAATCCAACCAACAGAAAGGGGAAAAAAAAGGGAAGGGTGAACTGAAAGTATCGAAAAGAAAAGAAACGCAGAACCTGCTACAGCTTCGGCATGCATCTTTAATGTCTGCTCAATGGAACGACAAAAAAGGCGGCGGCTTTACACGGTACCTTTTTTGCCGGGTTTTGTACTTTAGTTTTCCCAATGTTACTTTCCAGAAAGCTTGGTAACAGCATCCTCTGCTTCTTCTCTCTGTGCTTGTGTTTTCATATCCCTAACCTTTGCGAGTACGACCTCCCTGAATATGGCGGACCTGGCAGCTCTGGAGAGTCTTCTAGCTCCTCCAGAAGAAACATCCGCACCTGGAGCGCTGGCAGCAGTTTCGCCAGCTTGCTCTGGGACATCGTCTTGGTCATCAGAGTTAGCATCTTGCTGGAGACGCAAGGATTGGATACGGTTCGAGAGGCGGACGAGCTCGACACCACGCTTGAGACGGGCCCTGGCGAGGAACTGCTTGAGTTCAGGAAGAATATCGTGCTCAGTGGCAGTTTCTCCCTTGAGCCAGACGTGATTTAAAGCATCCTAATTGACGATCTTTATCAGCACCCGTTCGACAAAACCAAAAGGATTCGGTCGTTATATCATCGTACCGAGCTAGTCAAACGTTCGTTCGGGTTGGGTTGGAGAAGCTCTCCAATAAACATCTTTGCATCGGAGCTGACGCCCTTCCAGTAGCGCTCATGGAAAATAACACGACCATTGCTGCACTCGTCGATCAATTCCGGTAGAGTCTCGCTACGGAATGGAGAGTAGCCGCATAATAGGGTGTAGGTGATCACACCGAGCGACCACATATCTACCGGCTTACCGTGACCTTTCTTCAGCATAACCTCTGGAGCGGCGTAGCCAAACGAACCAGCCATTGTGGTAAGCATCTCGTCTTTGCTATCGAGCATTTTGGCGATGCCGAAGTCTGCGAGGACGAGAGACGACTCGTGGTCTGGGGTCAAGTAGAGAAGATTTTCCGGTTTTAAATCTGTATAAAAAGGAAAGAAAGAAAGGCGTGATTATTATAACGGTATTGTTGATATAAAGGTATTTTAGAGCGCATACCTCTGTGGACGACATTGTTCTTATGAAGGTAATCGACGGCACCAAGTACCTCTCTAACAACCCTTACGGCATCCTTTTCGGTGAACTTTCCCAATTCGCAAATACGGTCAAAAAGCTCTCCGCCGGTGGCCAACTGAGTGACAATGTAATATTTATCCTATTCCGCCTCGAAAGTTAGTGTGTGTCTTCGGTGGAATTTAAACATGTATTTTTAGGTTCAAGAAGCGGGGTGAAAGGTAAGTAAGTACCTTCGACTCGAACCAATCGACGAACCGAACGATATGAGGGTGTTTCAGATGTTGTAGTAGCTGTAATTCGTCATAGACCATCTGTTCGTTGCCCTTGACGTTCTTTTTGAGGATAATCTTGACGGCGACCTTGCCGTCAGAGCTGTCGGCCTCTCTCACAATACCGTAGGTACCTGCACCCTGTCGTTCCCCTCACCAAACGGAAATTAGCAGCTACCCCTCAGATGGCATTATATACGCGAATGTAGAACGTAAAGGCGGTGAGTTGTAAGTACCAAAGTGCGGCCCATCTTGTATTGCGATCTTTTGGACTCCATGGTCAGCACGATATATAAAGGTGAGAATTGATGAAAACGAACTTTTTGTCATAGCTAGGTGGCTGACCACCGAGTTTATTGAAGAAGGCTGTAGTATTTGAAGGCCCATGGTCAGCTACAGCTCACGGTTTTGCCCTGGCGAGGTACATTGTCACGCATCACTATGCTGTCAAGTGAACCGATTGTGCCAGGGTCTGATGGTGGGGTTGAACTGCCAGTGCGAACTCACAACTCATTTCCGGTCGAACAGCGAAGACAGGTGAAGGTCCAAAAGGTCGTGATGCTGAAGGGGAAGGGAGGGAGAGGTAGCGAGAGAGGAATAGTAATGGGAGAAGAGAAAGTGGGCTTATTATTAGACGGGTCGAGCCACTTTTTAAGCTAAGGCAAGGTTGAGATCCGGTTTGGTTAAGACGGACGTCGAAGGACGAGGAGTTCGAGTCGAAGGAGAAGTTCGAGTTTGGGAGCGGGCGAAAGCGCATTAATTAATGTTCAATTGGAGAGCCAGTAACTACTCATTCCACAATTAACCACCGACTTATATAATACTTATCGTGGATATAATATACTGATTATCACAGATACGGTTTCGATTTCCTGACCTGCTCAGCTAGCTTAGCTTAGCCCGGCCAGTGGAGATGCTTATTTTTGGTATCAGGTTAATTAACGACCTCAAACAATCATCTTCTACTTTGCGTACTATCCCCATTGAAACATCACAAAGATGACCGGAGATACCGATTCTTGGATTCAATATCACATGCAATCGGTTCAAAAAGGAAAAAAAGTTCAGTCGATACATACACCGTATCGAGACTACCGACAGCATCATAGCTGACTTGGATGCATTGTTACTAACCCACTAACGTAAGCAGTGACGGTGCAGTCATATATCGATGAAAAGAAGGAAGGAAGGATCCACAATGCAATGCTGCAGGCCTATTTCCACTGAAAGGGCACCCCCAGTAACATTGAAACCTTTTTCGAAATTCCTAGGTTCTAGCATTCTCGTCAAATCGACTTGAGTCTGCGGCGAGAGCCTTGTCAGGCTGAACTATGCGCCATCATATCCGTATATGGCCATATCCATCGGATCATCCCATCCATTTACCGACCCGCGGATTAAACTCGAAGCCGTGATGCGAATTCTCGGTTTCATATTGGATATTATTTTTTGTTTACATCCTCAGATGGACATTCGTACGATGTGCGAACCATTTAGGCCAATTGCAACTGCATCTACATGACAAGGAAAGCCCGAATGAGGGCAAGTCTGAGGCTGATGTTCTGGGAAGCTCTAACCGGAAATTTAGGCCCCGCCAATGCCCCACTTGCCCGTCTTCACCAAGCTAGGATCGTTCCTGGCCATGACCGCGCGTTACGAACATGGCGAGGCATTTCAACGGGATCATGGCTGAGAAATATTCGACGACCCCGTCGGAAGGGAATGCATCCGATTAGCTAACCAGCGGTCGCCGCTTTTTCTTCTGACCTCAATTGACCGACATCAATTTAGCTTCTTCGTCCGGTCTTGGGTTTAGAAACTAAGGCAGCTTTTGGACAGGCGGTATTTAGCCCCGCTTACGCAAGCCACTCGCCCTTATGGCCCTGATCAGAGATCTTGAATACCCAACCGAGAGCAAGTGTGGCGTTGAATTGCCCAATGCATTTCCTCACAGGTCGACGGATAAGTACTACAATGTTACAAAATGACCCGAACGACGGTTGCCTAGTAAAGGGCTTTCTCGACATGTATCCAAGGCATCTAAGCCTTTTATCTAAATTGAAGATTCAAATATTGATACTGACGAGTCTGCGGCGCACACGTATGTAAGTATGTCAGCAGTTTGAGGTTTGAAGTTTGAGGCCTCAAATGGCCGCTCCAATCATGTCAGGAGCCAGGTTTGCCCTGCAGCCTAATCCAACAGCCAAATTTAAAGCCATCCCCACCAATTCCTTGAATCTGTACTCTAGACTAACTATAGCAAGGGTCGCATGCGCCATCTGGGATATTGTATGCACAAGCATGAGGCCGTATGTATACATACGTTTAAAGCAAACTTATCGTCAACCAAGAGATCCCAGATCAAGTCCCAGGCGGTAGCATTAATTTATATGGTGAACATTATTATCAGTAGAGCTCCTTTATTTGTAAATACTTCATCGTAACAACTTTGTAGCAGCGATAGCATATACTATGACATGTAAGTACACAGAGATAGCTTGGAGGCTTAAGCTTGCAGTTGGAAGTACTTGTGGGAATTGTTTCGAAACCGGCTCTCGAACCCATTCCATTCAGGCAATCACTCTCCGCGCCTAGATTCTCGCTTCCACCCTTCCCATCCTTCCCCATATTCTTCACCCGTACACCCCTCCTCCCCAATCGATTACTGCTACTAAACCGTAAACTGCGGCTGCTGTTAGTGCTTCGTGGTTGCAATTGACAGGATCTGTTCCGTTGGAGGCATCCCTGCCCAGCGATAACTAGTGGTGTGCATCTTTTAAGTACCTCGCCCCACCATCCGCTTGTCTCTAGAAATCCAACCTCGATAACGATCATATCGCTCGACGCCATCCAAAATGTTCGCTCAAAAGAGGCTCGGAAAGGTATGATATAGTTGATACCACAGGATATTCTTTGATATCTTTGTTCAAGATGTTAATTTCTTCATGTTACCATCTGTTTAGGAGCTCTCTAATGTGAGTACCGGTATCCCAACCGCCCTGCCATCCCAGGCTGCAGGTGCACAGTGCACCCCGCTAAACATACCCGTGGCTTATAGATCCACAAATCTCTCCCACCGGGGATATCTATTGCCTCGGCTTCGGACTTCAGTAACTGGAAGATGGATATTCAAGTTCTTGATACCAACCCGTTATACGCCGATCAAATCTACAGGCTCAACTTCAAATTCTCCGGATCTTATCCAATCGGTATGGAGCCTCTCACGTTATGGTACTATATATATCAAGGTCGCTGATCGGGTCTCCCACAAATAGAAGCTCCGGAGGTGACATTTATCAAGGAAGATGGCCGTGATATCCCGATGCACCCTCATAGTAAGGTCGATTCTAATCCCCGGGACTCCGTATGATCTCTAACGCCGATAAATCGGTATCTATGTAGTTTACTCGAACGGCGTAATCTGTCTTGATCTTTTGGGAACGAATTGGTCGCCAGTTCAGAACGTTGAGTCGGTGTGTATGTCAATTCAAAGTATGCTAACAAGCAATACGAAGAATGGTGGGTCACTTTCGCCCGTTTATCCTACTTATTTTGCCCCCCTTTAACATTTAATTGGCACCTAGAACGCCCACCGGGTGATGATACTTTTGTTCGCTCCGGTTATCGGTCGCCGCGGAATATCAACTTCGTTTATGACGATAATACCGTCTAACGAGGCTAGATGGATCCGGAGACCATGCTGAAGGCTTACTATATTCGGCGACTGAGCTGTTACGGACCCCGACCTATGCGAATGGCGATTTCATTGCTTCCTTTCATCTTCTTTCCGCTATACACGAAATACATTTCTTTGGCCTATCCAGGAGTTTTTTGGATTGGAGTTTTCGAGGTTCTTTCATCATTTTCCTTGAGCACTTTCCAATCAGTCGGGCCTGGGGTAAAAATATCATTCCAATTATTATTACTATACTGCTTCTCATTGCGCAGTTATTAACCACCGCTTCCTGTGCCATTGGATTGAGTGGAGGGAACTTCCCGATCCTTCCTTTTTTGGACGCTTTGTTGGTACACAATATATCACTTGAAGCTTTTTTCGGTGCATTCATCTGTTACCCTGCGAAAGATATTATCTCTATACCTACTTATCTATAGAAACATTAAGACACATGAACTCCCCTGATGCGGCGCATAAAAAATACATGAGAAAATCGGACATGTTGTATCCCAATATTGTACACGAGATCATAAGATAGTTCTCTATCGCCGCTTCTCCCTCCACGGCGTCGTTTCTCCATGGGAGACCCGCTAGGACTCCATAAGCTTCTCCTGGAAGTCTGTGCACTTCTTTTTCAGGATCTGGACAGCTTGGAGAAACAATTCGTCGGAGTTGTACATTCCCGTTGACTCGATCGAGACTAGGTATTTATATTAGTATCGTTCCAATTGGGCGATTTTTCCTTGTATTCGTCAATTGGGGGACTCACAGATAAAGTGATCTCTAATTCTTCCGAGTTCTACCTTGCCCTTGAATTCGTCATGTCTCAAGACCTCTCTGCTAACTGTGTCTTTTCTTGGATTCACCACGACTGCTGTGTTTTCTCCTGCCTTGTCCTTCCGGACCTCTGCCACGCCCTTCGGGAAGCAGTTGACAAACTTCTCAGCATCTTTCCCGGTTATCGGCTGTTTGATCTTGATAGATGGTAACAGTCGATACGAAGCCGTAGCTACAGGACTGAATTTCGCATGATCCTGCCCGATTCCCAGCACACAGTGGATTTCGAGGTCGATTTCTTGGCCTGGTCGTAGTTTTGCTAGCAGAATGTCCGGGTTGACGGGTCGAATCTCGCCAGCACCGGAGAACCATGAAGATTGTCGACCTTGAGGGGCGAATTTGATATCACGGGCGTAGACTGAAGAGTTGAAGTAGAGTTTGTGAGGATCGGTTTCGGTGGCGGGGGTAGCGTGATTACGGGTGCATGCGACCTTGAGGGTCATGACGACGGTGTTGAAGTCAGTAGCTTCGGCTGCAGGCTCGTCTGAGGACTCTATTTAGAGAACAGTATCAATATATCATTTCCATTTGTGGGAATCTTGTTTCTTGGAGATGTCGTACTCTTTCGCCATCTGAGCTGCTGGAAGCCCTTTTTGTCACCTCTTAACGGTACGAGACCCAGTCTTTGCGCCAGAACTTCATCCTGGACTATGGATGTATTGTTGTGAACGAAAACCGTTTCGATAGCTAGAGTTGGTACTTCGGATATGAGGATTCTTCGGAAGGCATTGGCGACTGAGGCGTCGACACCGATGAGGTCGAATTCGTAATCGAGATCGTTCGCCTTGTGGATATCGATTTTAAATTTCTGGGGCATATAAGACCGGATGTTAGAACCGACAAATTGTTTCAATTTCAACCGCCATAGGTAAGGTGCCTGACTTTTTTGAAGTCGTTTAGATTCCAGGAATGGTCTTCACCAGGGTAGTGACCGGGGAAGTCGGTGGATGTGACATTCGAGACTCGTTCCAATTCGACGCCGACTATCTGTCGATAGAATATTACTTAGATGAACATGATGAAACTTGAAGGAACAATGGAATCGAACTTACCCGCCGTCTTTCCAGTTCTTCTTTCGAGGGTGCCATTGCGAACAGCTGTTTCGCGTGTTCGATGTTGAATTCATGAACAGAACAGAGATGCAATGCAATGCTGTCGCAGAAACTTTTTTTTTAGGTGTTGCGGGAAGTCGGACATGCAACAAACAGCCAATGGGAGTCGGGTCAAATGGATTTGCTCTTAGCCGTTGATATCATAAGTACTGTACATTCGACCCAAAGACAATTGACGACGAGAAGAGACAGCTTCTTCGGGCAAATTCGGGCTCCCAGCCAAAGACGCAGATATCAGAGCCAGGGACGGCTTCACCACAATCGCCGGTTCCATTAAGTCGGTGGTGGTAATTTATGACGGCTTAGACTGCCAACCTCACTTACAACTCTCCACTCCTCCTGCCTGCTATTCCTCGACCCCGCGATACCTCCTGAAGCAATGGTTGTACCACTTGCCCGCCTCGCCTCCAGGCGACTATACACCCGTGCCCGATGCCTTAATGTCAAGCCGATTACATTCCCGGCTCAGCGGTCGTCAATACGATGTTTCGGAACCACAATGCCTCGACGAGCGGCCCCGACCCCGACCCCGGAGGAGGGCGAATCGTACTCGAATATCGACCAGGCCTCTACACCGGTGTCTCGTTGGACGGGACCGGAGCCGATCAGGAACGCGGATGAGATTGATATCAATTTTGATACGACGCGGATGAGTACGTAGAGGAATTTATTTACAATATCGAGGACTAGCAATGGCTAATTGCGTGGTTTATAGCCCCCGAAATGGCTTTGGGGGAAACCGAGCACGAAGGCAGGAAGATCAGACACTATACCGTGAACTTTGTACGAACATGTCCTGTGTTAGATGGTGATAGTGGAGAGTCTTTGGATTTTACTAACAGTGGTATTGTTGTTTGATATAGGGACCCCAGCATCCTGCCGCCCACGGTGTGTTACGATTGATTCTCGAATTGAACGGCGAAGAAATTGTTCGAGCGGATCCCCACGTCGGCCTTCTACACCGTGGTACTGAGAAGCTCATCGAATACAAAACATATATCCAAGCTCTACCTTACTTCGATCGTCTCGACTACGTTTCCATGATGACCAACGAACAGGTTTTCGCCCTCGCTGTCGAAAAGCTGCTTAACATCGAAGTTCCAGAGCGTGCCAAGTGGATCCGAACATTGTTCGGAGAACTCACCAGAGTTAGAAATCATCTCATGTCGGTCTTGTCCCATGCCATGGACGTCGGAGCTCTTACACCTTTCCTGTGGGGTTTCGAAGAGAGAGAAAAGTTGATGGAGTTTTATGAACGTGTATCTGGTGCTCGTATGCACGCTGCCTATGTTAGACCTGGTGGTGTACACCAGGATATCCCAATCGGCTTGTTGGATGACATCTACCAATGGGCTACCCAATTCGGCGACAGAGTCGATGAAGTTGAGGAACTGTTGACCGATAGCCCGATTTGGAAGTCGAGAACCCAGGGTGTTGGTATTGTCGGCGCAGCGGAAGCATTGAACTACAGTTTCTCTGGTGTCATGTTGAGAGGAAGCGGTATCCCATGGGATATCCGAAAATCGCAACCATACGACGCCTACGATCAGGTCGAGTTTGACGTCCCGGTTGGCTTGAACGGAGACTGCTACGACAGATATCTTTGCAGGATGGAGGAGTTCAGGCAGTCGCTACGGATCATTCACCAGTGCTTGAACAAGATGCCACCTGGACCTGTCAGGACGGAAGATTACAAGGTTACCCCACCGCCAAGAGCGGCGATGAAGGAGAACATGGAGGCTCTTATTCACCACTTCTTGCTCTATACCAAGGGATATACTGTTCCAGCTGGTGAGACATATACTGCCATTGAGGCGCCAAAGGGAGAGATGGGTGTTTATGTTGTTAGTGACGGAACAGAGGTATGGAACATATCTATTTCTTATTGCTGTTCGGCAGTGATACCTAATTTTGTATTACAGAGACCATACCGGTGTAAGATTAGAGCACCTGGATTTGCCCATCTGGGATGCTTCGACCAAGTCTGCAGAGGCCACCTGTTGGCCGACGCTGTTGCTGTCATTGGTACCATGGACTTGGTGTTTGGAGATAAGTTACCCCCGTATTTACCAAATTACTTTTAAATACTGACAACCTTTGCACAGGTCGACCGTTAAGTTAGTATAGTAGTGTAACGGGGCAGGGATGGAAGGTACCGGTTGGAACGAGCCAAAGCGACTACGTTGTCTATATTTATTCATTCGAATTTTTTTGTAAAATAATTGATTGCTTTGCAAGAGGGATGGGGGAAGAGAGTGGGAGGTGTATATACGAACGTTCTATACAAAAAATGGCCTTTTGGATGGACTCTACACCAATGATATTAACTGTAGACGTCGATATTGATATGTCAAGATGTCCGAGTGTGCATATAGAGGGTAATCCGCGGCTGGGTGGCTCTAGTTAGCCGCGTTTTGCGCGTACAACAAAACAAGCTAAGCGCGCATCTGCTCCGTTCCCCGTTCCACCTCATCTCGCGATACGACCGCCAACTCGACTCATCGAAAACCACATCGTCTGCACCTCGCAAACCGCACCCAATCCCGCTGCCGGTCTCTCATACCCATATTATTGCCATCTCCACTCGATTCCGACCCCGTTCCGGTCTTTTAACTCCCTTAGGTCACCTCGTACTTTTGCCAGTACACGCGACACGGTTGCATCACAACCAAACCAACAAGATCATCAACGCCGACGCCACTTTTAGTTTTTCGAGCTCTCAGCCTTTTAATCCGGCTCGCACCGTCGCCGAACTAGCTGGTATCGTTTCTGAAGGATATTTGGTCTATACTTGACCCGTAACCGCCCTCTCTAACAGCGATCCGAAACCGACAACCAGCCTGCATATCAGATGCACGGCGGACTATCACTGGACTAAAGGAGGAGACAGCAGCTCGGGCGGCGATACTACGTCTTAAATGTCGGCCCCAGAGATTGCGGTTCCCGCGCCTCCTCCCCCTAAGCAATTTGCGATATAAGTACCCCAATCTACCGAGGATGGGAGCAAGAGGAAGACGGTTGGTGGCACGGCTGACATTCGGTGCACAGCAAAGCAGAAAGTCGGGCTGGATGTTGACTTTGCTACGCGGACTATCAAGGTGGGTGGTTTCTAGTACTCTCGGAGAGACGGTGGAGGCTGTTAAAATGGCTATTTGGTGGGAACAGAGGGTGGTTAACTTTGGAACTCGTAGGGGTTTACTGAGATCACGGTCTTGCCGCTTGATCCGACATTACGGACGCTAAGGTTCAATTGTCGACAATGCAGTAGGTGTATTTTCCGATGAACTCGAGAGTTCGAGGTAAGCTAATTCAACCACATAGACATCAGTCGAGTCACGATCAATGGCCGCGCCCCGGGTCAGTGGGGGTACAACGATCCGCATGCGAAATGGAGACTACACGATACTGCGACTGTGAACCAATGGGGGATGTTACGGCGGCGAATAGACCCCCTCTTCACTAGCACCCTAGGCGACGACGAACTTTCCCTTTCTCTTCCTAATAAGATGAAGATCGAGCTAGAGGTATTGCTACCACAATATAGAAACCGCAGGAGTAAAACCAAACTAACATGCGCAGGATCCATCAATGGCCGGTACCCTGGTACCGAGTCGGGATGTTCGGGCGAATTCCGCGCGTGGTACGTAGATAAAACGGGTTATGATTGGAGAATAGGGTTAACATGGACCCGTAGATTCCCCAAGGATCGATACGCCAGGCCCCAATGCTACGGACGGGCCCGTATATGCAACCTTACTAGTTCGGATAGACTACACCATTCCCACTATCCGAGACGGACTACATTTCGTTGGATCGGATGATGATCCTCGATACCCACATGCATTTACTACAAACAGCTTCCTACCTGGATCTGCGGCCTGCCTGTTCCCTTGTATCGACGACCTTTGGGAGCGGCCTCCCGTCTGGGATATCGAAATCACGTGCCCACGTACACTAGGAGATATCGGTATAGACATCGAACCTTACGAAGAGCCGCTTATTAACGGGTCCTCGCGATCGTTCTTGAAGCGAAAACGACCGAAAAAAGAAGATACAGATTTTGCATTCCAATATCATGGCGAAGGGGAGGATTTGGAGATGCAAGTTGTGTGTTCCGGCAGCTGTGTGAATGAGGTAAACCTCACTCTCTAGCAAGACCAAGAGCAGTATTAACAAAATACGTAGTTTACGGATGCCAAAGACCCGCATAAAAAGGTGTTTCATTTCACGATCGAGAAACCAACTGCACCCCACCAAATTGCGTTCGCAATTGGTCCCTTTGAGAAAGCTGTTTTGACGGAGAATCGTGCAGCGGAAGAAGACGAAGCCCTTGGCCGTAATGCGGTAGAAGTCGTTGGGTATTGTCTTCCGGGCCGAAAAGAGGAGGTCGAAAACACGTGCTTGTTTATGCAGAGGGTGAGTTGAACTGGAATCCAGCCTAGACCCGAACGCTTGCTAAAATGAAACAATAATAGGCTATAGATTACATGGTTCGAAACGCAGGACACTATCCCTATCCATCTTTTTCTCTGGCGTTTGTTGACGACTTTCCTTCGGACATTGTCTCCTCAGCTGGCCTAGCAGTGTGCAGCAGTCGGCTACTCTTCAAACAGGATTGTATAGATCCTATCTACACGACAACAAAGCTCCTAAGCGTAGCCCTCGCGTCGCAATGGTGCGGCGTTCAAATAATACCAAAGGCCTGGGAAGATCTTTGGCTCATCATTGGATTGGCTCATTTCCTTGCCGGCCAGTTCCTGAAAAATCTCACAGGTAGCAACGAGCACCGATTTAGGATGAAAAAAGATGCAGAAGAGATTTGCAGGCAGGATGTAGGGCGGGCGGCGCTCTCCAATCCACTGCAACAGCTACCCCTAGACCCGTCGGAGCTTGACTTTATCGCATTAAAGGCCCCCGTGGTCTTGTTTATTCTGGACAGGAGACTCACAAAAGCTAGTAGCTCGATGGGTGTCTCTCGTGTCATCTCAAAGCTGTTTCTCAATGCTTTCACAGGAGACGTCAGTTCACTTAACCTGAGCACGGCCCAGTTTATTAAACAGTGCGAGAAAGTTGGTCATCAAAAGTTGGATTCCTTTTTCAACCAGTGGGTGTTCCGGAGCGGCTACCCACGATTCGAAATTTCCCAGCGATTTAACAAGAAGAAGATGATTGTGGAGATGATTATCCGCCAAACTCAGGATAAGGAAATTGCTCAAAAAGGTCTTACTCCCGAAAGCTTCTTAAGGGACGCCCTAATCAGACAGGGAGACGGTGTAAAGGACGCCTCTCCGCCCCAAGTTTTCAGCGGGCCAATGACGATCCGTATACACGAAGCAGACGGTACGCCCTATGAGCACGTTGTTCAGATCCACGAAGTGTACTCGAAGCTTGAAATTCCGTACAATACGAAATACAAACGACTTAAAAGAACAAGGCGCCAGAAGGAACGACTTGCAGCATTCGCTGGTATGGATATCAACGCGGAAACCCAGGCAGAGGATGTCTTGCTTTACTGTCTCGGTGATGTGTTGCAGAGCGACGAAGATACTGCGGACTGGAGGTTAACCGACTTCACAAAGGAGGAAGAGGACAAGATGGCCCAAGAAGCTTTCGAATGGATTCGAGTAGATGCCGACTTCGAATGGATCTGCACGATGAGACTAAACCAACCGGATCACATGTATCTGTCTCAGCTGCAACAAGATAGAGACGTCGCTGCACAATATGAATCCGTTCTCCACTTCAAGGAAGCAAAACCCTCACACCTTATCTCGACAATACTAGTCAGGACCGTCATGGACCGGCGCTATTATTATGGAATCCGGTGTGAGGCTGCAAAAGCACTCGGCAGATGTGCTACCGCCGAACTTAGTTGGATTGGCGAGTTCCATTTGCAGAAAGCCTTCCAGGAATTCTATTGTTTCCCCGACTCCTTGATCCCTCGGGCAAACGACTTCTCCGATTTTACCTCTTATTTTGTCCAACAGAATATCATAACTGGCTTTGGCGGAATAAGAGATGGGATGGGGAAGTCACCGTTGTCCGTTCAAAGATATCTACTCGACATCATACGCTACAATGATAATTCCAATAATAGTTTTTCGGATAGCTTTCACTTGGCAAACTTGCTTCGGAGTCTAGGGAGTTGCTTGCAAGCAGGTGCGGGACAACGTGGAATGATGGATATGGAAGTCGATGAGGCCGACACCGAAGAAAGAGAAAAGAGCAAGGAGGAAATAATCCGCGAAATCGAACGACTGCAACGTATGGATCAATGGATGTCGTCGTATCACAACGTGATTTCGACTACTTGTCTTGATGTCAAGAACCGATTGATTAAGGCAAAGGTTCAGGAATACACGCCACTAGAGTTCCTAGCCTATTCCAAGGAAGGGACTTCAGAGCAGTTGCGAATCAAGGCAATCAACTGCTTGGTCCAGAACGGGGCGGTCAGGGATCCGAATTTGTTAAGCTACATCTGCTATATCATCGCTTCGGATCCTTCATCGAGGATCCGCCGAGAGACCTTCGAGTCCTTGATGCATGGAATTGGGAGTGTAGCGATCGGTGACGATGTCGTCGCAACCAGCGAGGCCGCTACATCGAACAGTCTCACAATCGTCGAAGAGAACAGTGCGGCGAAGCGTCAACAAGAGGCGCGGCAAAACACCGACGCAGCAATCAGAAATTTGAAGGAGCAACTTGCAAGCAAGCCTTTCTTCAGAGATGCTTTGGAGCCGATTCTGAAGTATGAATGTTTTCACTTGATTATAGTTTTGTTGCCAAGCGCTGACTTTTATATTCTCTTTACAGATCCACTATTATCAATTTCCTTGACGTGAGGAAGATCATCAGTCTCTGTTCGCTCTTGTATGATGATATACAATCACACGTCGTCAAGGTCCCCATGCGAAAACCACGTGCTATTGCCGTTACCCATGAAGGAAAGGTAAGATTTCTCTTGGTCGGATGTGATTTTTATAATTTATCTATTGAGCACTGTCTAATTTTGTACTGGATATAGGGTAAATTACGATTCATCACGAATCCAAGTTCGAAAGAACTTGCTAAATTACGCCCTATCGACTGGCCGCATTTGAGGCCTCAACCTAATCCTCCTCCCCCTCCCCCTCCCCCCCCTCCATCCGCGACTCCACAACCGGCTGTCCCTAAGCTGGTTTTTAAACCGCCTGCTCCTCCGGGGTCTGCGAAAGCTTCCCCTCCTCCCCCGAGGAACCCCTCATTCTCACCTCCTCAAACCCATCCGACTCCAGTGTCCGCCGTGTCTGGTAACACCCCGCAACCAAAAACCATTATCAAGATAAAGGCGCCTTCGCAACCTCAGCCATCACCACCCCCTCCTCCAAAACCAATTATCAAACTCAAGTTCACGACCAAGAGTGGGTCATAGTAGTCTACTGAAAACTTTTCGTTTGTTGAAAGAGACGAAGGGGGGTTCACATCTTGCATACACTACTATCACCACTATACTTCCATATAATAATTATATATATTCATTCAAAAGTCTGTTACCCTTATACCCGCGGAAATGCACAGGTTTTCCGTCTTTTGCAATCTGGTTTTTATCATCATCATTTTCCCTTCTCCATTGTGGATGTCATCATTGTACACTAGAGATCGTGGGTTTTCTTTTCTGGGAGGGTACATTTACTTGGATTCTAATCATCCTTGATTTTTATTTTTCCCTATCCAGTTGTTTTTTGAGGCGTTCAGGTGGTTCATCTTATAAGCAACCTTATTCCTCACGTCATTGCCTGTATAAATTGCTCCTCTTTCTTCTTTCTCTTCCGTTATTCATTGCTTTCCCTCATCCACCGGCCTGTATTCATTTTCGTCGTGTTAATGCTTCTGCAGTGGGCTTCTTCTGGGGGTGGAAAGGAGGGGCGAACTAGTCAGGAAGGTGGTGGTGGTGAATGTTAGGCACTAGGGGTGTGCCGCCTTTTTCAACTCCCTTATTGTAATTCTTCGATCATTATCTTGCATACTCTTTCGGCGTTTCCTTTCCCGATTTAACGCCCGAAAGACAGGTTATTCTGTGCCTCCTCATACGGCAATCTTGTCGCACGTCTGATGTATAATTTAGGGAAAATTGAATAATACTATTCCGTGAAGAATAAATTTTTGAGAAGAGACTCATATAACCGGGGGCGGATGTTACGCTAGACATAAATCGCTCAGAATGATAATAGAAAAATACTTTAATCCAAGGAAGTAAAACTTCTGTAAGAGTTCTCTAAGTGAAGGCGAGGGGAACAGTCGCGGGGAGTTTCTGCTATGCAATCCTATTTTACAGGAGTACGAGCATTCATGTCTATAAGTAAATCAGAATCGTTAGTATCTGCGACTGCGATAAATGTCTTATGTCGGAAACGTACTTTGAGTGTAACTGTAGAGATGCTCAATCCTCAAGCTCAATTTCCCAATCGATTATGAACCCACCCTATTCAAAAGACTTCATAATCGTCCAGTTATCCCGTTCACAAGCAGGAGTATCCTCGAGACGGAGAGACGTGTATACAGGCATCCGTCTATCTCGCATTCCTCGTATGTTCCGTCATCCTACCCGCCCCAGCACCACCAGCTGCCCGTGAAGACCCAACACCGATACGATCATCGCGTGAACGTGTCCTGGTAGACTTCTTATTCTCAGCAGCCTGTTGCTGTTGCTGAGCCGCCTGCATTTGTTTCTGTTTATGTTCTTCGATTTGGCGCAAACGTTCGTTTTCTAGGTTGCGAAGTTCTTCTTCCTTTGCGGCCTGTTCGAGGGAATGCCGGACTTCTTCGGCTGTGAGAAGGATTTTTGTGGGAGGACGGCGGAGGAGAGACATCTCTTTTCGGAGGAGGAGGTTGTTTTTCGTAGATGTACGTTCAAATAGATGGATGGGGATGTTGTTTTGTGGGAGAGTGTTGGGTAGCTCGAGCTTGGTTAGCAGCTAATAAGGTTGCTTGGGAAAGACCACAACAGATCAAGACATCAACCGTATTGCATCGCATCGCCATCAACCAAGCTGGATAACCTCATATTCACAGGATTTCAGTGGTGATGGAAAAGAAGGGAGCTGGTCAGGAAGCCCGACAGTAAGTTCAATCCAATTACCCATTTAACTAGAGTTTATAGGAGGAGCTTGGTTGATTGATTGGTTTTTATGTTTGCGTAGGTCACTGACGGACGCTGAAAAGGCCGTGCTGGTCGAGTACCAAAAGATCCTGATTACCCTCAATTCGATGTGAGCACGACGGCCTCACAATTGTTCTCTATATCGGTATAAAGACTTATAAAATATAGAAATACATCACTGGAGAGAACCATTGCAACAACCCGAGAGAAAGGTCCTGTCCAAACATCGCTGGAAGACCTGCACAGAGTCGCCCGGGATACTTTTTCAGGACCACCATCTTGAATAAGAGGAGGAAGAAGGTGGAGGAGAATCGCCGGCACTGTTCGCGTGTTCTGCTTAGCTTAGCTGCGGTAGCTTGGTCACCAACCAGATCCTTCCCGCAACCGCACTCACTGCGCTTCTGGCTCATATTACCATTCCCATTTTCACCGTCTCGTAAACTCGAATCTACCTGTCTCTCCTCTACACTTGACATTAACATTCCAAAAGCAATTTATCTTCTTTCCCGACATCATGGCGACAACCACCGTACTGACGACCGAATCACCTGACAGATGGTACGTCGTTCCCACCCCACCCTGGCCTGGTTTATCCGTCCCGCTTAGCTTGAGGGTTATGGATAGATAGCCATGTGTAACTGCAAACTTGCTGAACGTACGGCAATAGGAAGTACCTTAACAACATCCTTACCAGAAGAGGGCCTTACTCAGATGAAACCTTTGAGCCTGGTGACGAGCCTAAAAGATTTCTTGCAGATCTGAAAATCTTGTCAGTATTCGATTCGATTCCCAGATTCTCCGATATACCCCGGCAGCTTTGGTCAACCAGCACTAACGCATACGTATTCATTTATCTTTTTTCTTGTAGGGTTATGTATGTTTCCACCGGACAATACCACCGGAGAATGATAGCCTAATTCGAACTTCATGGTAGCGGTGCTGGAGGATTGGGATGTGAAATCCTCAAGAACTTGGCCTTGTCGGGCTTCAGAGACATCCATGTCATCGATATGGGTACAAACTCAATATTCCACCCAAATAACATATCATTAATAACAACAATGACCCTTCGCAGACACCATCGATATCTCCAACTTGAATCGTCAATTCCTCTTCCGAGAAGCCGATGTCGGGAAATCAAAGGCCGAGGTCGCTGCTGCGTTCGTTATGAAGAGGGTCCGAGGCGTCAAGATTACACCTTTCAACTGCGCCATCCAAGATAAAGACGACGAATACTACAAACAATTTAAGATCGTGGTTTGCGGGCTCGACTCCGTGGAGGCCAGAAGATGGATCAATGCTACGCTCGTCAACCTTGTTGGTGAAGAAACATTGATCCCTCTGATAGATGGGGGTACGGAGGGATTCAAGGGACAGGCCCGTGTCATTCTTCCGACTATTTCATGTTGTTACGAATGCACGCTTGACATGTTGACGCCCCGTGTCGCTGTTCCTCTTTGCACTCTCGCCTCGATTCCTAGACAACCGGCCCATTGTATCGAATGGGCAAGTGTTATCCAATGGCCTAAGGAAAAAGGTGACCTAAAAATCGACATGGACGATCCGGAACACGTCACCTGGCTATACACTAAAGCTCTAGCCCGTGCCAAAGAATTCAACATCCCCGGCGTGACCTATGCTATGACGCAAGGTGTCATCAAGAATATTATTCCGGCTATCGCATCTACAAATGCCATTGTTGCTGCATCTTGTTGCAATGAAGCTCTGAAGATTGCGACTACGGCTTCGCCGTATTTGGATAATTATATGATGTATACTGGTGATGAGAGCGTGTATACCTTTACTTTCCAGCATGATAAGAAGGAGGATTGTCCGGTTTGTGGAAATTTGCCGCAGGCTTTGACAGTCGATCCGGAGTCGAAGTTGGAGCAGTTGATGGAGAAGTTGCAGGAGAGACCTGAGACGTAAGTTCATATGACTAGTGCTCGGATTTCGGCGGATGAAGGAACATTAACAATTGTTTTTTTTTTTTTTTTTTTCACAAAACGATAGAACCCTGAAGAAGCCATCACTTAGGACTTCATCGAAGAGTTTGTACCTGCAGGCGCCGGAGCAGTTAGAGGAGCGGACTCGACCTAATCTGGAGAAGAAGCTCAAAGAGTTGATGGAGGAAGGCGACGAACTCTCCATTTCCGACCCTGGCATGCCGTTCAATTTACGGTTCATTATTTCATTTTCATCTTAAAATAGCGGTATAGTTTGGTAAACTGTTGGTAGAAGAGGATATACATGGGCGTCGGCGGCGTCTTATATGAAATACGAGCGGTTGAATTGGTCTAATCGGCCTGAATACCTTCGTCTACTATAGCGATTATAAAAAATTGAAGAAACAGCTAGTGCTAACGCAAATAACGCTCAAACCACCTGCTGGAACAACAACAATAATAAAAGGAAACGGCAAAGATGCAAATGTATTAAGCGAGCACTAAGTCTGTCGCGGCTTGGTTCGTGCAGCAGTCGTGGCTGCTCGGATGATGTTGTTTCCGTTAATAATACCAGTGGTCGCGATAATAATCTGTCGCTTGCCCTCCTCTTGTTTGGCTATCCATCTTAACGCAGCAATTTCCGTATATGTAATACCGCCCAGGAAGAAGACCACCGTGACTTTCTTCTCATTCTGGCCGTCCAAGATCACTATCACGATTGTCAGCGGCCATACCACTAGTGCGATATGAATCTAAAAAACTTACTCCTAGCCCTAACCGCCTTATCTTCCCCTTTCTGAACCTCGTCGAAAGTCTTCCCGCCCACATTCTTAACCACATCTTCAAACCCTTTCCACCCCGCCGAATTCGGATTCAAACTTCCACCACCCTAGCCGCTTGCGCCACCGCTGACTTTTGAATCACGCATTGTACAAGTCTAACACTCAAGGGTGCGTAGACGCTATAAACATAAACAATATCATCCGGATCGCTTTCATTCACACTCTCGCTGAATAGTCTCAACGGCTTCCTGAGGTAATCGTAGTTTGTCCTTGTAGCTGCGGCAGCTGTAGAACCTGCTACTGTGCGTGATTGTAACAATGCTACTTTATCGAGGGCGTCGAGGGTTAAGACGTGTTCATAGCCATAACCTTGGAGGATTTCACGGCGGAAGAGGTCGAAGTCCTTTGGCTTGAAACCGGTGCTAACGCAGCTGTATAGGCAGAGGAGTCGTAGAACCGTCTCCAGGGAGGCACCTCGAGCGATCAACTCAGCCATGAGCTCGTGCTGTTGGGTGGATGAGTAGCCTGCTATTAGAGACTGCTGGACCTCGAGCGTTTTCTCGAAGAGTTCGGTGTTGATGTGTTTTTGGATTATTTCGGCGATGTTGAAGTCTAGAGGTGGTTATTAGTATATATATGCCTTCATGAATGTTTACGGGTTTAATTCAACATACGCATAGACAATGACGTCCTGTCCTTTTGTGCCGGACCCAGGACTTTTGTCACGTACGTCTTCATCTCCGACACAGTCTTATAATCATCCTTCTTTTTAAAGTCGGCGTCAATTCGGAGAGCCGTTTTTTTCAGAATCGCAGGCACAGCGGAGAAGTTGTTATCACGGAGATCAGTAAAAACCCGATCACTGCCTTCTAAAAGCACCTTTCGTTTTTTCCCTTGAGGTGCTGCGGGGGCCGTCCCCACACTCCTCCCGGTTGCCTCCGCCGGGCCTTGCATTGCTGCGCCGACAACGCTAGCTTCTAGTTCGACGTGGGCTGAAGATAATATGTAAATTAACGGTCGATTTAAATTTGGACGTTTATGGGATGAATGACTTACAATTGTTGATTCCAAATATCTCATCAATGAGCCCCTCGTAAGTCAACTGCGTTAACAAAGGAGTGACAAAATCCGTCTCCCTGTCGATGATCACAAGGTTTTCAATTATAGAGCTAGGAGCCAGCGCCATAGAGGTTGATGCATCTTCTGCGGCAGCCTCGTTCCTCATCCGCAGTAGAGCGTCTAGGAGCCTCTTTCCTTTATCTCCTTGTCCTGTGATCCTCGGGAAGAGGCCATATTGTTGCTGTAGCAGCATTAAGGCCTTTGCAGAATTGAAGATCGAGGTATAGGTTTTATGTAGATAAAGATCCTCGAATGCATCATCAAGTTCCAGTGATAGAACATCTGGTTCTAAAGGTATGAAGTATAGAGGATATTCATTGATTGTGACATCTCCGAATACACCTTCGTCCTCTAGAATACGGTCACACAACGGTGTCCGCCGCGGGACAAAGAACAAGGAGTGCTCAAAGTCTTGCCCGGGTATTCGTGGGGCATTCTTAATCTGCGCTATTAAGATATGTCAGCCATAAATCCCAAAACCAAGTGGCTTTCGAAGGATATCATTGCAGCATATCGAAGAGCCAATCATTGATCCTTCGGTCATGGCTTATTTTGCGAAGTTGTTCATCTTGCGATCAAGACTGAATATGCCAAGTTGGAGCATCGGATCGGCATAGCCTACTTGTGAGATCCCAGTAGGGGAGAATTTCCTGACTTTTGGGGTCCAAGATAGAAAAATATGGAGATCTTTCTCGTAAAACAGACAGCAACTTACTGACATGCTATTGAGTATGCATTCTTTGCTGTACATCTTGCGATGTAAAGAATATTCTTTGAGGCAGCATAGTCGATGCTACCATCTTCAATCCAATGTAGCTGGACAACCCCGTAGTCCTAAAGCCCCGCACGTATTAGCTTAGGAGTTCACGTCCTCAGGGCTATCAGATGTCGGTGCACCCACCTGGAGCAAAGAAGGCTGTGCTATGAGCCCCAACGGCCCGGACAGCGCTTTATCCACCACTAAGGATTTCTTCCCCCGAACCTAGTATGTCCCCAATTAAGGTCAGATTGTGTCTTTTATATTGACTTGGAACTGGTTAGGCTTCCGCGACATACACCTTCTAGGACATTGCATAGGTCTCGGAGTGCTTGATCCTTGATCTTTGAGGGATCAAATTCGGTGGCTCGTTCGGCGACCATCTTTACATATCCTTAGACAGGCCGAGAGTCGTCTTTCAGGCCCTGATATAATTGCGAAGATGTGGTAGTCTCACGATGGGTTCTCTAATCGACAGACTGGGGTGAGTATGATGTCTAGCTAAGATTCATGATATAGAGATATCCTCGTACCTTGTTCGCCGAATCCCCTGATATTAGAAATCTAGTTTTAGAAGTCGCGGTTGGAGGAGTCTATGCATGAGGTAACAGGTACCTAAGGAAGTACTAAGTGTGGAGAGGACGACGCGCAGCCGACGCTGTCAACCATGCGAATGCCAAGACCAGCCAATCTAGCGTTGAAGGCTCCGCCCAAAAAACCGCGTCTGGCGACAGCTTCAACTTGTCATCGACCATCGACAAACCTCCCTTCACAGAACCCCGTCATCACAGCCAGGCCACTCCCTACAATACATATCTAGAACTGCTCATAACCATACACAACCTCCAAAATGCCACAGGCTCAGCCCGAACTCAAGAAGGTACGTAAGACCCATCGCCGTCACAGAGACTTCATCAGACGAAAACAGTCCGTATCTAACTATTCGAAAATGATTGTACAGTATCTTGAGAAAAGACTCTTCGTCCAATTAAACGGGTCAAGGAAGATCATTGGGATTTTGCGCGGATATGACGTACGGAACAATCTCCACCCCGACATTAGTCGATGTAGCCAAGCTAACGGGAGATGTCTAGATCTTCTTAAACCTGTGTATGGACGATTGTATCGAAGAGAAGGCTGGTGGTGAGAAGGAAAGAATCGGCACAGTCGTTATTCGTGGAAACTCAGTGGTTATGCTCGAGGTCAGCGTCACAATTCGCATACGGACAAGATCCCCGTTGCTAACCCGGGTCAATAGGCTCTCGAACGCATATAACATCCTCGTCGCACTCTACTCATGAAATCCATCCATCATACGATTGGTGCCCTCACATTTGCAATATTTGTTATTGAGAATATGATTTCTCGAATATCAAGGGGGTCGTGGTCGGGATAAGGCGCTTATGGCATGAAACGGTATGCAACTTCGCTGCCATAGATTCATCTCGGGGACTGAGCTGAACATTTCTGATGATGAAGAAATATATTTTACGGCTGTATACTAGGTAATGATTTTGAGCATAATATCATTTATGACCTTTTATTTTGAGAAAGATCACACAACTCCCAAAAGAAGAACTATATACAAATGGTCGTTATGATTGGATTTCCAAAGATGCTCTAGGATTTCGCCGCTTGGCTCATCAGGAATTTCTTCAGCCCGAACCAATCTCGGTTGATGATTTCAACTCCGATGCTTCGCAGAGGAACCAAAGGCCCAGATTCGAAACCATACAAAGTATGGAGCTTGTCAACAAAACCGAGTAGCGCATTGTTTGGCAAGTATCTCTCGGACTGATAGGGTTCTAAAGTAAACGAAGAGCCAATATCTTGGCCATGTGATATACCATCCGCAATCGACTTTACGAGAGAGTAGACATCACCAACACCAGCGTTAAGGCCTTGTCCAGCCATAGGGTGAATAGTGTGCGCGGCATCCCTATTTCTCCGTCAGTGAACTTCATTCTTATGTCCGTAGTAAGAGAGTTGCTTACCCGACGAGTGCGATTCGCTCTCCAATATATCTATCAGCATGCTTCATTTTCAAGGGGAAAGAAGCGCGAGTGCCTTCCAGGACCTCGGTAATCCGCACAGGAATCGTTGGAGGGTCTGGGTACTTTGTTACACTTTCCCTCCACTTTGTCTCTTCAACTACTCCACTTTTTAGGTTGTGGAGATAATCAATGTCGGTATAAGAGAGCCTAAAGGCTGCATTTACCATGGCGACAAAGTCCTCCGGCGCCAATGATTTTAAATGGGCCACTTTTTCAGGCGTAGTCGACCAAGCAAGGTTGGCAAAGTTTCCAGGCAGCTGCGACGATATAAAGTCAGAGCGGGGCCCATAAAGTCGGTATTGCGGTAGGAAATTTGGACTCACTGGTAGAATAGCAACCGGGCCAGAAGGTAGGAACCTTTGGTAGGCAAACTTCGGGAACGCAGAATCATCCTCGATTTTGAAGGTGGCCACCATACTATGCCTATCATAATCCCACCCTCTGCTTTCGATTCCAGCAAAGGTTCTGACCGGGCTGTTTCCACCGTCCGCCCCGATCAACAACCTTGCGCCGAGCTTCCGGCCATTGCTCAAAGTGACAGTTGGCCAATCTCGCATATCGACTTCTTCGGTCATTTGGCCGTACTCGATTTTTTCCACTTTGGTTTTATCAATCATTGTCGGCTTGACCGCAAGCTCCTCAAGCCGTTTCAATAATCCATGGCTCAGATGTATATTCTCCACCATATGCGCAATGGTAGTATCTGTACCTTCCTCGCGGCCACCTAGCAGTTTATTCCAATCGAACTCGACACGGGCATCTGTCATGCCATCCCAAACTTGCATACCATCATATGACTGCACTCTTTCTTGTTTAATATGTTTCCATACTCCAGTTTCCTTGAGAAGTTTGACGGTACTCGGGATAAGAGAAACGATACGATTGGCAAAGTAATCCGAAGTAGGCTTCCAGTCTCGAATCGAAGCCAGATTCAGACCCTCAATTAATGCGACTTTCAGATGACTTGTAGCACGCGCAGCACCTGTATACCACCTTTTTTGTCAGCGTAATGACATCTATCAATTCCAATTGGCCGGTTAGTATCCACAAACCGAGCGACGCCGCAAGTGTCAGTCCGACCGGACCGCCACCGACGACCACAATGTCATATATTTCGGGATTAGGCGACGCTTCGGATGCGAATGACCTCGTGGCCGCAACATTCGACGTGCGAATGGCCCATGCCGAACGCTTTATCGGCAGGTGGAGGAGAGACCGCCGCATTCTGGTGTGAACATTTTATGTCAGAGCGAGCTTTTTCGGTGGCATCAGGAATCCCGTGTTGCACGTAACTTCCAGAGAAAAAGAACATCAAGCCCAACGCAAAAAATTACACACGCCACTTTCGGACGAGGACATGAAGCGCCCGATATTGCGGTTATGGCTGAATAGAGTTTCTGCGGAAGACATTACAATTACGAAAAATAACCGGCAGATTTGATGCATTATTATCAATTGATTCAGGTAAAAGAAAATTTTTTTTTGGCGCAGTACCTATCCGTCTAGTTAAAGATCGAAAAAAATGCCAAAATATGTATCCCAGCATGCGCACGCTAAATCGAATTTACAACAAATGGCGCTTCTTGATGACATGCGACATATGCATCTACATGGTAAAAAATGTTCGTAAAACGTGTACAAGAATTAGGTAATAATTTAAAAGCAAAAAAGCAACTTTCATGTTCCGATCTCATAGCCACGTGCGGCTGCGTCTTCCGTTTCAACATGCATTCGTTCCATATCTGCAGCCCAACTATCTGCCGTGCCAAAATCGTCTGCATTTCCTTGCTGCTGTTGCATCATGTAGAAATTCAATGCAGAGGCATTCGCCGCTGAGGGCAATTGGTTCGTAACATCCAAAGATGCATTGTTTGAAATCATAGAAGTTCTCCTGTTCGTCATGTTGTTTTGTCCCGGCGCACTGTAACTTGAGGATGGTGTATGCCCAAAGTTCTGTAGCTGTTGGTCAATTGGGGTCCCGTAGCTGTAATTTCGAAATCGACTGCTATCCGGAATCTGAGTAGTTTGCCTGGGAGGAATTGGGCTAGGGTCGTCTTCGTATTCTTCCTGTTCCGCCATAATCTCGTCTTCATATTCCTTTTGAAATGAAAGACCTTTGACTCCCGCTCCCGCCGCTTGTGCTTGTGTTTGTGCATGGCTATGGACAGCTATAGAATTGCTCACGCCTTCAATGCAATATCCCGCACTTGCATCCAACGCTTTCAACGCAAAATCCATGAAAGTGGCTCCTTTACTGCTGACCTTCAGCGTCCATCTATACTCGTCGAGTCTCGCTTTGTAGAACTCGCTCTCGATCGAAACTTGGGATGTCGCCCAAAGTAATGATCCAAAGGTGCCTATCAACGCAAAGTTCACTCTCGAAGCAAAATACCAAAATGATTGCAACTGATCCGGCTTCAGACGGTTGACGAATTCAATGGCTGATATCAGGCGGGTTTTAGCTGCTGTGCGGCAGATGTGAACGAGATAGAGACTGGTCGCCGGAGAAAGAGCGCGAATTATAGATCTGTGGAGCGTGATCTCAGTTGCGAAGTAGGCCAAGTGTAGATATCCTATATTGGGAAAATTAGTATGCTGGTACAGCTTCAAATTTAGATGGGACTGGTTTACCATTTGAACTTAATTTCCTAACTTTCGAAGAATCCATTCTTAGGCATTCTGGCAACCTAGAGTACCACTCCTTAAGTTTTATTTGTACGGGTTTTGCTCTCTCGAGGACACTCTCAATACCTCGATGTTCCGACTCGTGGAATATCAATGCTTGGCTTTCTACGGTAAAGAACCCGTCTAGAACTTCGGATGTGAGCTTTGTGAGCTCAATCATCTCTGTAAACAACATCCTTCCTTTATCGACTTCCGACCCAGCCTCATCATCATCTTCGTCGAGGGAACTTTCTGGGAAATCATTTGATGTAACTGATTGGACGGCCCAATTCGATAATGTGATGTGTGAAGGCCGCCCGTGGGTAAGTGCTGCCCACTTATCCTGCATAAATACTGCCCACGCCAATCGCTTTCGCAGGCCTCGTTCCCAATTAGGGATTTTCCAACCTGTGCAGTCGAGATGCAAGCCTAATTCTTGCGCTATCGCAACAATTTGACAAGTGAGGATCCAGGAATCGCCTTCAGGTCGTTGGAGAAGTAATAAACCAGCTTGTACCGTCGATAACTTCGGACGGTGTATCACTTCAGACATTGTTCTCCACGCCAGTTTTTCCAGCACTTCGACATCTGGTTTCTTTTGTGCTGAGAGTTCCCGGTCGTAGCTCCACCAGTGAAGCGCAAGAATATACACTGCGGCCAATAATGGCGGGGAAAACTCTCGATGTGTCCGGGTATATTTTTCCAAAAAGACATTTTTGTGAAGGATCGGGAACGAAGGGTGAACGATTCGAAAATATAGGTTGATAAGTGCTTGTCCGTGCGGGTTCACAACCCGTTCAATTGCATCCAAGTCATCGAATTCGTCAGATTGATTGGGGGTATCTTTATCTGGAAGCATTAAAAACGTTGTTGAATCTGCGACCCGTCGAAAGCTTCCTCCTGTTGCGCTGCTAATTCTTGGTTTATACTCATCCTTAGGGTCAAAGGGGCATAGATCGATTAAAACTGGTTCGTATTCAGATGTTGGGCCAAGGTATGCGCTATGTCGATGAGTCTGCAACCCAAGAGTTTTCTTCAAAAGAGTCGGACCTAGCAAGTTGGCGTAGTCATCGGGAGGGAGAGTACGACGAAGAGCATCTTTTGCTTCTTCACTACTTGATCCTTTCCTTGCCTGCTGTCGGGGGGATTCGGGTTCGTCCATGCTTCTTTGAAAGCGGGGGAAAGCAGGGGCTTCAAGTCAGTAAAACTATACAGGGCACGCTGTGACTGTTTTATTTACGCGAGAGATATCGATTGCATATGACATTGCATAACTCTTACCTCTTTTTATTTGATCCCAAATGCTTCTCGTCGTCAGAACCAGCGGTAGCAGCAGGGAGTCTTCTCTTTCTAGGCTGAGGACTCTGTAAGAAAGTGCAATCCTGCTTGTGAAACTGACACAAGACACAGACGGAACTGTCCTCGTTCATTACACATCGCGACTTTCTTCTTCTACACGCATCACAAGGTCGGTCTTTCCTACTTCTTGTATTTGTATTTGTCGATGTCGTGGCAGAAGATGGTTGAGTGGAAGCGTGAGGAGGGGCTGCAGTAGGCGATTTCCGTCCAGGATTTGCATTCGAACTGGAGTTGACAGATTGCGAAGACTGAGAAGGAGCGGAAGCAGCAATCGGATTTGAAGGTTCCGCCATGGCAATATTGGATTATTTTGTATTTTGATTTATAAGATGGTCAAATAAAAAATGTCCTTGGGGTAAATTATGCCCGGTTCCTTGGGGGGGTTCTTGTCGCCGATGTAACAAGAGAGACACTGGCGTCAATGCACGATCCAAGAGTGGTATACCCGGGATATGCCAATAGGAATAGTAACAGAAAAGGAAATTTTATGGACGATGGGAAAGTAAGGAATAATAAAATAAGAAGAGATAGAAGTAATAGAAGAGGATAAGGGTAAGAGGCAAAGAGACTACAGGAAGTTCTAGCCCCCAAAGTGAAAATGAATATTGGCTTTGTCCTCGCCGCGGAATTCGCCAAAGAGTGGGATAGAAGAGATCCAAAGACGGTTCCGAATACTGGACCGCGCCCTAGGGTATCCGTCAGCATGGCTGCAAGGCTAGGAATGATAGGAAATTATTCAAGCGACCGAGGACCAGGTAAGGGAATAATAGAATAAGGAAATTGAACAGCGGGTGTGGAAACTTACTGCGGGAACCTGTGGGAATGGTAATATCTTTATTTTCGATGTCAATGCTGGGTTTTCTTCTTCACTTGCAATAAACTACCAGTCTTGTGGTTTGCTTGGTATGGATAGATAAGTAGGTCGACAATATTGATAGAGCTACTACTACCACAAGTACAAGCAAGTAACTGGAGTATAGCAGCAACAGCAGAAGCAGAAGCAGTATGGTATAGCAACAGCACTGGGGGATGCAAAAAAGGAAGTCAAGATGGACAGGCAAGGACCTTGCAGACGAAGTTTCCTTATCAGACGGAGGAATGTGTGAACGATGTCATGTATCGCTTCGACGGAGCGATATGATCTGATACCAATGCAATGCAATTGCAATGGGCCTAATCTTGGTCAATTAGGGCCTGGCCTGGTAAGTATATTCGTGGTGGTGCACTGGTGTTGCACACGACCGTTCTCTCTGTTTGATACGATATAGGCTTGGGCTAATAGGTATGATTAGCTGGGAGATAGATAACTGATAAAGCAATGCACAGCCGTGTAGTCCAACCAGAGACACTGTTCTGCACACCTCTACTGTGTACGCTGGTTGAATACAATTGCAATTGAGGTTGCCTCTTCTGGTTCAGGCCGGCCCTTGCTCTTTCTTCTGCTTTGGTCTCGGGCTCCAATAGCAGGTCGCAAATTCCATCAGAGGGCCAAAACCCAGGGTCCAGTCTCGAAGGGGACCTCTCTTTTTGATGAGGCTGCAGTCGCCGAACCTCAACCCAGTTAACGGGATCCACTGTCCTGAAGTCCGGCGTTCGTTCGTTCGAATTAAAGGAACAAAAAAAAAAAAAATATAAAAATAAAAATAAAATTTTTTATGTATGGTAGCAGGGTTAGGTGGCCACCGAACGTGATCAATACCTGCTTTAGGGAGGAAAGGAAAATTATTAAAGGAAAACGGTATAAAGCCACATTCCTGTTCTGATTCGAATTAAACAATCTGAATCAATCTCAAGGTTTTTTTTCAAATTTTTTTATTATTTTTTTTTTCCCTTTGTTCATTGTAGGATCTTGGACTTCCAGTTAAACTTGAACGAACGAGCCCAGCTTTCGTCCATAGCCTGGTTGGGCCGGTGGTACTTGGCTGTTGGCTAACCCAGAGATCCCCATTGTAACCTATCTGGTTGTGGGGCGGCCGCGTGCCTGACTGGCCGATTGGGAACTACGGGTACCCGAGATCCATGATATCGCGGTTAAAAGTGAGTTTTACTCCAGAGGCTACCATCAACTGATAAGCAACCCCAGCTACATCCCCAAAAAGGGTTCTGAAGGGGAGATCTGGTGTCGTATGGGGACCTAACAACATATGCATGTGTCAATGGGCCGGTTTGAGCTTTCCAGTCAAGCTGGTTTGGTTATCAAGAACCCAACTTTTGTTGGTGGCAGAACCGAGACGAAACCTATATCATCCGAAGGCTAAGCAGGGGGAACGGGAGACTTTGTAAAAATATGACATATGCGAATCGGACGCTGCAAAAAAACGCGCAAGCTAACGTTTTACTTCGCATGCATAGCACGCTTCTTAACGCAGACGATAAAGGCTGTATGGTAAGCTCCCTATCTTTCTTAAACCGCATCCGACTTTGGCTTGGTGGAACTAAAGTTTCGAGGCAGCAGAAAATGCTGATAGATAAGAGGTCGGAAGGGGCCAATGATACGAAAGATGTTTAGCTGCTCTGCGAAGAGCATGTCGTCCCACCAGGCACTAATCCCAATCTGCAAATAAGTGATGATAATGGGAAACCCCCAAGTCACCAGCATCGGACTGTTTTACGTGGGAGGAAGAAGCAATAAGACTTGGAGTGGTGGGGTCATCTGCAGGCTAAACAGAAGGTGCAGGGGTTCAAGGCTGTGGGGGCAAGATATCTCCAGTCTCCAGATCGGGTACATGCTGGCTATTCATGGCTCCTCTCTGTTAGGCATATTGAATTTGCGAAAAAGACTACTTTTACAGATTCTGTATGAGTTTCGTTTGAAAATATGATGGTCTGTTTGGTCATGGGAAAGGTGCAGCCGGCGACTCGAATTCGAAACGAAAAGGCAACTCGCGTACATTTGCATATGTCCCGAAGTTACCGCTCCGGTCTTTCGACCGAGTTTTACCAGGTTCATGATGCCCAAAATCAACTAAAACTTGGACGCGAAGGGCGGCAAGCTTTAGAAAATTTAAACATTATGCGTAATTTACAGATATCATGACGAGGTTGAAGATAAGCCCGATGCTTCACATGCCGGTCCTAAAACGCCTTTCCGTCATCCACGCCTTGGCTTCGATATAGATTTGACAATTGCAATTGACCCTGATTCAAAAACTCCCGACGTTTCGACATTCTTTTAGGGTCAACTGTACATAACAGCACACGATTACCACAAATCCGATTGTTCTGACATAATCAACGGAATTCAATCCTTCTACACATATGCGAGGACTCCATTGGTGGGCTCGACCATGATTGGCACTGTTCCATTGACAGTTAGATTTAGCTCACCTATATCTCCAGATAGGTATCCATGAACTTACGGTTCCAGCCCTGCTTCTTCCATTCCCTCTCCTGCTCACGCACTTTCTCTCGAAAATACGAAATCGTTTCTCCCAGACGTACCTCCAATTCATCGTTTGACCGTGCGCCTTTACGATGAAATTTCAAATGGACGATATTGAACCCTTCAGGTACAAACCCATTCGGAATTGCGCTCGAAGTTTCCGTCAAACCCGTTGAAGAACCTTTCAATGCAGCTTCAACATTCAAGTAATACTGAAGCATATAACTGTACGGCGCCTTGCAACGCGGGCCAAGAGAGACAACCACCAGCTCGTTTAACCCATTAGCAAGAACAAAGACTTCCTGCAGCTGGGCCGTCTGGAGCATCCCCCCTCCACCAATCGTCAACCGCCGAATAAGGCCCGCATTGGAGGTCCCTATTCCCCGCAAAAACCGTTGTGTCTGGCCTAAGCCGTCAAAATGGGTGGTGTTGTCATCCGCCGTGGTCGGAGCGTGGATGCAGAACCGGTTTTTGGAGTACAAGAGGGGAATTCCTTCAGAATACAGCTTTTTGCAAGTACGAAGGATTTTGGGGAACAATGGGCGTAATTCGTCCTGAGTTGCAAGGTCGTCGCTCTTAGCATACGGCCAAACCTCAGGATTCCCAGTCTCTGCTAGGACGTACGGAGAGACTAGAAGGGTTTCCAAGATGATTAACCGAATTTCGGTGGGAAGTGTGAGCAATTCCGCCATTTTTTGTAAGCAATTGAGTAAGTAAGTATATTATTAAAATTATAAGTTCTTATATATTGGATTAAATCTTCAATCTGAAGGCAGCTTGGGTCTGGGGATTCCTCAATCAGCTTCGGGCCAAAGAGACTAGGCTGGAATATATAATCTACACTCGAGTACTTTGACAACATGACAAAATATATCCCGTTCCTTCGCAGCCCAGAACCATCCCGTCTGACAAAACATATCACATTCTCCGCGCGAAGCTGTTCAGCTCTGGGGCCACAAAATCATGATTCGGCATTTAGTGGCCGCCTGGTCAAAATTACCCAATCGAGAAGTCTCGAATCGTCCGGAAAGGGAAATATGAGGATTTGCTTACGCAATTGAGAATCGGTTAGCTGCGAGATCGCGGATTGGTGTGGCTGCTGCTTATGTGACACGGCCTATGAGGTCCATCAGCTCTCACCGTTAAGCAGGCCGTATGTCATTTAATTGGTGGTATAGTTGAAATTGCTTCTTGTTGGTCGATTCATTGATCGGGTACAACGAAGCTTTGGAATAGCTCGGGCCTGGTGTTCGATTACTTATTCCACACGTAATGAATTATATTCATCGTGGCAACAATGAAACCAGTTGGCCGCGCTTAGATTCCGATCTACAATGTCTCTGCAAAAGGATACTTAAAGGTCCAGGTGCAATATGGTCATCAAGGACAATCTGTATGGCAGGTGTGAAGTATTTTGCGTTGCGTATTATGACACCCCACGCTCAATGTGTTGCGATGCGTGTTGTCGAAGGTTGCACAGAGAACGCTCGTCATTTGGGAGCCGATTGCGGAACCATTTTTGGGATACAATCCACAACTTGCGCAATTGCGGGGGGCCTATCATCTGTTCCTGAAAAGATTTCACAAAAAGGGGTATAAAAGCCATGGCAAAGGATATTAAAGTTGCAATCATTGGTATTCCAAATTTCTCTCCCTCTCCACTTCAATGCAGTTACTGAATCGAGATATCAATCCCAGGGGTCGGCGGGGTCGGAAAGGCTTTCGTTAGCCAACTATCAAACTATATCAAAAATAATGCTTCGACAGTATCGGTATCGGTGGTTTACATTGCCCGGTCTCGCGCGGCCTTGATCTCGAAGGATTATTCGCCCCTTCCCTTGACAGCATTCGTTTCCGAGGAGTTAGATGCAGCCAGTACGGAGCCATTGAGCGTCCCAGACCTGATTCAATTCTTGAAGGCATCGGGAAGCGAAGCTATTTTGATCGATAATACTTCGTCAATTGAACTTGCGAATACTTATCCTGGTATCTTGTCTGCCGGTATTCACATTGCCACCCCAAACAAGAAGGGGTTCTCGTCAGAGGAGAAGCTATGGAATGACATATTCGCTGCCGCGGGTAACGATGGCGGAAGTGGTGGTTATGTTTTCCATGAGGCTACCGTTGGGGCAGGGCTCCCCGTTCTTAGCACCATAAGGGACCTAGTAGACACTGGAGATGAAGTTACAAAGGTTGAAGGCGTCTTCTCGGGAACCATGAGCTTCTTGTTCAATGAATTTGCACCAGTTGGAGAGAGTGGTGCTCCAAAGGCATTCTCCGACGTTGTTAAAGTTGCGAAGGACGCTGGATATACTGTAAGGCGTTTCTCTTGTTAAGATAATAGATCTACCCCTGATTGACCTATTATTTGGGATTATAGGAACCAGATCCGAGGGACGACTTGAACGGTCTTGATGTCGCCCGAAAGCTCACTATCCTCGCACGCCTCTCCGGTCTTTCCATTGCCTCGCCAACTTCATTCCCAGTTCAGTCGCTCATTCCGAAGCCGTTAGAGTCCGTCTCGACTTCGCAAGAGTTTATGGATGGCCTACCAAACTACGATTCTGAGATTGGCTTACTCGCTGATGAGGCAAAGAAAGAAAGAAAAGTCATCCGATTCGTTGGAAGCATTGATGTGCCCTCAAAAGCTGTCAAAGTTGGATTGGAGAAATTCGACTTCTCACACCCAATTTCCGGATTGAAAGGTAGCGATAACATCATCGCGTTTTATACCAAGAGGTACGGCGATCGTGCATTGATTGTACAGGGCGCTGGCGCTGGCGCCGAGGTTACCGCTATGGGGGTTCTCTCCGACGTGATCAAAATTATTGCCAGGATTAAGTAGACGTATATGCCGGGAACAATACTAACGTCTATGTACATATAAAATACCAGTAAACCTCGAAAGGAAGATAAATTTTGATTTCCATTGAATATATCACAAAAAACTCCAAACTCCAATAAGGGGGATAGATAAGACTTCAACACTGCCTATGCAATAATGTTAGATTGATTCTTGTTTTATATAGGCTTCAAACCTTGACGCAATGTCCAAAACTTCGGAGTCTGTTCTTGATCCTCCAAGGAATGTAACACCAAATGGCAGAACCCCCTTCGCAACCTCAGAAGAGTTGTCAGTTGACGGGAGCGGATAGGTGCCTGCCGGAACGGCGACTGCACAGAGGTCGTTAACATTTCCAAAATGTGTGAAAGTCCCAAGTGTCGAATTCAAAGAGATTGGCTCAGCGAGCATTTGCTCAACAGTTGGGTGTAAGGGTGCGGTTGGAACCACTAAAACTGAAATCCCTGATGGCGAGAATATCTCCATCATTTGTCGAATATACCTGCCAACCCCTGTTAGTGAGAGAATAAAGGAAAGTATCACATCCGGGAAACCATACAGAGCCTGTTTATGTAAATCCCTAAAAACATCAACGGCGGTGCTCTTCCTAGCAACGACCTGTTCAAACAACTCCTTAATCACGGGATGCAAGGCATCCCTGTTTTTCTCGAGAAAGTCGTCTGGAAGACTCGCAAGCCTCTCAATGACAAAAGTTCCATCATACAAAAGTTTCCCAGCGTTGTCGAATGGAGCCCAATCCACAGGAACTAACTGGCCACCGATATCCTGAAGCTTCTTGACAGTGTCATTGAACATCTGTCGAAAAGTAAAAGAACAAACTGATAGTGCCTCTGGTGGAGGGATTCCGAATTTGAACTTTGTAAAATGGGCATCAACGGATCGTAGGATTGGTGGGGTGGCCTTAGAGTATCGGTCAGCGACGTCATATCCCTCGACAAGCGACCAAACTATGCGAGAATCTTTGATATTAGATGCCATAAATGAGCAACAATCCAAAGATAGGCAAGCGGGTGTTACACCCATGAATGATACAGTGCCCCTTGTGGGTTTAAAGCCGATGACGCCATTGAATAATGCAGGGACGCGGCCGGAACCCGCGGTATCTGTCGCCAAGCTGAAGGATACTAGCCTTGCGCCAACGGAGACTGCACTCCCAGATGAAGAACCTCCACTGATATAATCCTTGTTAAAAACGCTGCGCGGGATGCCATATGGCGTGCGTGTCCCGTTCAAGCCTGTTGCATACTGGTCGAGATTTGTTTTTCCAATATGGACGGCGCCCTGGGCGATAAGCTTGTCATAAATGGTAGCAGACCGGGTTGGGACGAATGCAAGTGGTGGGCATGCAGTTGTGGTTGGAACTCCGGCAACATCGATGGAATCCTTGACGCTGAACGGCACACCCCAGAGAGGCGGCAGGTTACGCCTATCAGGGTATACCTTGATAAGCTCTTCGGCCCGGGCGAATGCAGTCTTTCTTTCGACCAAGTAAATGAACACGGCAGGGTCGACTTGGGAGTATTCCTCAATTTTCGTATAGACAGCCTCCAGAACCGTGATTGGCGAAATGCCGGCAGCATACGACCTTTGGAGATCATCAATGAGAAGGGACCCATCCCAGGCGGGTGGCGTTTGAGGGGGTGATTTTACTTCAGAACCATCTGATGAGACGTAGCCAATATCTGATGGTTTCTCCGTGGTTGTGGAGACTGTTACAGACGAGAATGGCCTAAGAGCCTCGATTAAGGGATCCATAGAGCCAACGTATCCAAAGAGACCTTGAGACCAGTAAACCATATCTAAGGATGCGGTTTTGTAGGGTGGGTTATATCCATCCGTTATTTCCGTAAGAACGCCTGCAGTCAGAAAATATTAGATAGTCTACTGCTAGGCAAAAGCCATGGACCACCGGCTGGGAGGTCGGAAACGGAGTTATCAAACGATCCGTGGATGGTGCTTACAGCATTCAAACCCCCGATCGTTAGCTTCTCTCAGTGTCGTAGTAACACAGCACTCGGTTGTCTGATCGTGCTTGGTCAGTACTAAGTTCAAACTAACTCTCTAGTTCAACGGAATGCTTACGACGCCGCCAATAATTAAATGTGTGATCCCGTTCTTCTTTAGAATCTCCATAAGTTTTGTATTATAGAAAGCACCTTTTCCAGGTTTGTCGACGATAATTTCGGATTCATGTGGCTGAAGCTCGTCGACGAAGTCGTGGCCGTATTCTCCTCGAACGAGAAGGCGGCCCATTGGCCCTTTGTCGCCAATTACTTGAACATGTTGTTTATTTCCTGGTGCAGCGGCCTGTCGGACAAGCTTTGAGGACGGGCAATCCGACAAATCCGGGACATGACCCTCTTTGAATCCCATCACGTTTAGTTTCATGAACACAAATTTCCAATTGATAGATAAGTTTGGAAAGCTATACCTCTAGTATGGACCACTGGGAGACCAAGATCCCTCCATACCTCAAGCAGCCTGGCTGTCGGCTTGATTGCGGCCTGGACGTTTGTGAGATTACCTCCCTATGCAAAGTCTAAGTCAACAATCTAGTCCCTTAACTACATGTTTTCTAAGTAGCTACGGACTTGAATATGCCCAAATCCATTCTCGAGAAGAAAGTCTCTTTGCATATCTATAATGAGTAATGCAGTCGCCGCAGATGGGAAGGTAAATGCATATGGCTTTGCAAAGAAAGAAATATTCTCGGGAAGCAACTTCGAGATAGCCATTTTAAGTATGTTGGAAAATGCGACTGGTGTGTGTTGTGGTATCAATGGCTTCGAAGTGGTTTCCTCAACTCGGAATTGGCGATATCGATGGATACGGATCGAGAGAACGGAGGGTTGGTGAGAACAAGTCGCAAAATGTCAGTTTGAAAAATCCAGACGGATAGGGGCCCCTATATAAGCTGCCCAGTAGCCTGATACTTGAATCCCCTAAGTTGATTTCCAAGTGCAAGATCTTAACCTACATAGGAAGCATGCATCCGTTGCAAGTTGATGGCTGCCTGTAGAGCACTGTATGAAACCGCAGGAACCCGATATGCGCCAGATACCAGGAGAAGCTATGATACATACGTATTTCCGGAGCTAACGATTTTACGTGATGGATTTTAGATAGTTGGTATAAAGAACCCCCGCACCAGGAATACTAAACGGATACTGATATAAGGTGGGGCGTCGGGGCGGCATCGAGCTTGCTCAGTTTCACAACTAACTCTAAGAACTAGTACTTGTATTAGAGGGCATTCGATAGTGTGGGTACCGAATTGGTCCAACTCCGCAAACCCACAGGATTATCAACCGCAGATGCAATGTTAAGACCAAGTAGAGGGCCTCTCGTTACCTTTTCCTAGCACGTGCCGGCGTCGAAGGTTAAGAAGCTATCGAATCGAACTAAGCTGAAATTCACAGCGCGGCCGCGCGATGCTGTGCCGACGCTGTACGGTTTGTATTTCTCAAGCCGTTTGATCACACATCCTCTTGACCCTTGTCCCGGTGGCGTTTTTTCGATAGAGCGATAAACGAACATGGCTGCAGGCTTCAGGGCCTCGCCCATTATTATAAGCCCGCCGCGGCGCCCGTCGGCCTTAAGTAGCCTCGAAAACTCAACACATCCCACGTCGTACGTGCCTCCAATGTTGGCTTACAACCAAATTAAGAATAGCTAGCGGGTCGTAGATGCATCCCACGTCGTTCGACGGGTCGAGTCCGATGCTGGTTCCCTCTACAGCTCGCGTAAATTCGTGAATCCCATGCACTCGGGCATCAAACCCTGCAACTGCTGCAGTTTTGCATTTCGACGAATACTTTGTACGAAATATATGATGTCACTAGTAGAACTTTTGGGAGTATTCTGTTGAGAGTTCCTTGGGGAGGTTTGAAGACTTTAATGTGTTTTAGTCTTTGCAGAGATACATTGGACCTCTAGGAAGTACTATTGTTTGCGCATTCAACATTTGGGAGAGCGGGATGGTCAATATAAATCCCATGGTGATCTTTCATGCACGGACTACATTTCGATATCTTTCCCTTAAGGAATTGCCGGCGGGCCACAGGGCAAAAAACTAAGTGAATCCTTGTCAAATCTCGAGCGAGTAACCTTATTGAATGGTCACAATTGTGAAGCGGGGGTATGCTGTCTGTCACACAAAGTTCTAGCGCTTGTGCATATTCACTATCTTGAAAGATCCCAGAACTAGCATATCCACCCTGCATTCTAGAACCGAGTATTCCCATGATCGGATCCCGAATATTTGGACTAGACTAGGTTATCATGAGAGTTTTACGCTATATCATATGCATCTTTTTTTTCTCTTTTCATGCAGGACGGCATGGTTCAACCTACGCGAGACAGCTGAGAGTCGCGCGCGAGTGGATCTAACGGCTCCACATTATGGACAGCTAAGATACGTAGTAGGACGAGGATTTGGGTATAAATCCAGGTTGCATCTCGCCTGTGCCCTCACTTGTCTAGCATCGACTTTTCCATTTCGTCTAGGGTTCGAACGTTCACAGATCTTATAGTGCCCAACATGGTTTCCTTATCCTTGCCCTCAATACCTTCCCCTTCCCAGATTAAGGCTAGGATTGGACCGCATCTGCACTGCGAGGTCCCAAAGAATCCCGGTTCCTACGGAAATGAGCGCTGGAGTAACCCAGGTAAGGTGTCCCAAACTTTATTCGAGAGACCTGGATATTGGGCTAATATGGTACCGGTTGTCTATAGACTTGGACCCCGTTCCACCAGAGAAGCGGACATGGGGTGCTGGAGACTACTGGGCATATTGGACATCTGATATGCTTGCCCCTCCAGTACGTTCAACAGGTTTACATTGTCAACGTCACGTTATTTATAAGTATCACATAGCTCGCATCAACGGTTTCCGTCGTGATGTCGTTGGGTTTTACGGCGAAGTACGTTCCCTTGATTATTAGATATCCCTCATGAGCTCAGGACTAGTTCTAACGAATATAGGTCAACTCTCCCCATTGTATTCTGTGGATTCATGATCTGCTCTGTTGTCATTACCCTCACAGGTAAAATTGGCGCACGATAGTAAGTTAGCAATAACGAAGTTTGATGGATTATGATCCTCACATTCGCTAGCTCAATTTCGTATCCTGTTGTAACCCGAGGCATCTTTGGCATGTACGGTTCTATGCCTGCTATCTTACTTCGTGGTTTCGTCGCGCTCATGTGGACGGCAATTCTCTGGTACGTAGTGAGCAATGATTATATTACAGAAAAGCTATACCATTTTAACTGATAACTTACGGCCTCATAGTGTTCAAGCCGCTGATTTCTTGCGAAACTGCATCACCGCCATCTGGCCAAGTTTTGCCGGTTTCCCTAACCACCTCCCCGAATCCGTCGGAATTGACTCCGCCGGCATGTTGTGCTTCTTCTTATACTGGATTGTACAAACAATCCTGTCGCTCATGCCTATCCACAAGCTGAGGATTCTATTCCTCGTTAAGGCCATGGTTGTCCCACCGACTTTTCTTGCCCTCTTCTTATGGGGAGCGATAGTCACCAAAGGAGGTGGTCCTCTTGTCAAAGGGCCTACCCAACTTACTAACCCCTATATGAATACTGCCTACAGCGCCTTGACTGGTTTGAATGTTATTATTGGGCTTTTCAGTTCCATGGCTGTCAACATGCCCGATTTCGGTAGATTTTCAAAGGATGGATTGGCCGGGTACAACCAATTCTTTGCCCTTCCCGTCATTGGAACTCTCGGTGCCTTAACCCCAATCTTCGTCACATCTGCTCACCAATACCAACATGGCGAATTCCAATGGTACATGCCAGCTATTATTGCGGCCTGGGACAGCCGTGCGGCAAAATTCTTCGTTGGCCTTAGTTTCATTCTTGCCACCATTGGGAACCAGATTGCGGGTAAGATGCTCTAATTTGATCCTTTCATATATTGAGTAAATTGTTAACCCATCTTGATAGCTGGAACTTTCCCATTCTCCAACGATATCTCTGGCCTTTCTCCCAAGTATATCAACATTTTCCGCGCTACTCTTTTGGCTGCAGTCTTTTGCGTCGTCTGTCAGCCATGGTTGATCATTAAAAACGCCGCGGGGCTCCTCGCCTTCCTCAGCGGCTACTCTTGCATGATGGGTCCTCTCGCTGGTGTCATTGTGTGTGACTACTGGATCATCAAGAAGCAACGATTCGACATTCGCGAGCTCTACAAAGGAGACGGCATCTATTACTACTCCTACGGTATCAATTGGAGGGCTTGGACTAGTTTCCTCTTTGGGTTCCTTCCAACGTAAGCCTAGATACATATATTCTGGACTGTTTTCCGTTACTAACTTTGCTGTAGCCTTCCTGGCTTCGCCAAATCCATCGAGCCAACTCTTAATGTCGGCGGGGCTTGGAAGATTTGTAAGTTTTCTGAATCTAACTCCGCGTCATACCAGTAACTAATACCAGATATAGATACATTCGCCTGGCTCTTTGGCTTCAGCGTCTCGTTCCTTGTCCACTATGTCATCAACATGTATATCTCGCCCCACAAGCCTACTCTACTCGATGCGCCGGTTCTGCCCCCACAGATTGGAGAGGTCGTTGCTTCTGATGAAGAGGCTCCGGTCGACAAATCTGACATCGCTTATGGTGAGAAAGAGTTGGAGAAGTAGACAACCTCGCGGGACGACTTTTGAGTAGACATAATATATATGTCGATAGTGTTGTGACATTTTTTTGCAATTTGATTTGGGGTTGTACAATTGTTATTCTCGTGTGTAGTAGTTTAATAATACAAAGTCGATTGACTATTATCTCAGGTTGCTTTTTTCCTCAAAACCGGATGATTTATAGATCTACCCAGACTATATATAATTTTTTTTACACCTGGTAGCTTAAATATAAATTATATAGGTACTTGTCGGCCGACATCACTAGGTAGCATAAATGCTTGAGATAGGGACCTTCCTCTAGACCTCAAAACAAATACTGCACCTAATAAGGTACTTAGTTAATTCGACGATATATATTATAAGCGCAAGCTAGTGAAGAAGCCAGCGGGGTTTTAAACGTTTAAACGTTTCGGGAAAGATTCCATAGACGGGAATATCTACATTTACCCGAAAATACTGTGTAACATGATCTAGTGTGGTAATTTATGTGTTGTGATCACCCTGCCGGCATCAGCACTCCGTCAACACTCTCAATGCACTATATAATATACAATCAAAGTCCTCATATTCAACCAAACACGTCCGATATGGTGTAGTGGTTAACATCGTCCGCTTTCAATAACTGGCTTTGCAGTTGGTTAAGATGGTCCGGACAGCCCCGGGTTCGATTCCCGGTATCGGAAGGACGTAATTTTTTTAATTTTTTTTTTTTTCGCAATTGTTTTCGGAGGTCAAACATGTTGACGAGAAAGTTTATTCTTTTGATCTTTTAGGGTGAAATCCAGTCTCGAGGCCAGGGTTAAATCAACGGCGACATTGGATGTTTGGCACTTCGAGAACGGTATCGAGAACGGATAGATTGTTGTGGGATTCGATTTCGGAGATGGATGTTAGTCTTCGTTAGAAAGATGTGTCTAGACTTTCAGGTATATTTCATTTAAATGTTAAGGTATTTCACATTATTCTCCCAATAAATATCTCGGAAAATCTATACATATGTGAGAAAGTTGATGTTGGCAGGTCTGGCAAATCAGAAGAATGATTAGCTAGGCATTCCTCATGATGTATGAAAAGGAACCATATAAGAGTGAACGTCGTTACGTTATGTAGACTTTTCAACCATGTTTTGTAATATATCAATACCAATATTCGTTATTCGATTATATTCCATAAAGTATATGTATCGTACGATCGCGATCCTGTTGAGTGTATCGCAGCGAGTCATTCAAGGACAGACTTCATGCGTCTAGTTTTGATCTTTCGAGAATTCAAAAGGTTTTCGAGGATACGGCAAGCACATATTACATACTTTACCTAAGCTAAGTTTAATTAAAGGGTCTATGCCCGATCAATCCATCGAAGCCCAAGTAAATGAGTGTCTATGCGAATTCCTAGCCGGTTCAGGTTCTTAATAACTTCAGTTCTAATCAGATGCCCAGTTTGCAAATAGTTATACCGTACGGTTTCCTCTTAAGCATATTTATCTCTCTATACTAAGTACTAGTACTCAAGTAAGTTTATATTTCTATTTAGTATAAATACAAGTACCTCGTTCGATAATTACCCGTTAATCTAAATTTTAAGGGCGGCGCGGGAGGGCACGTGGCGCAAAGCGAACCCAGCGGATATATAGAATGTGCCAACTACTTGGGTAACTATCCGAAAGAGGCTGGTGACACAGAGAGAATGGGTACATGTGCAGAGAGAGACGCCAAACGCAAATGGTAGCAGTAGGCGTTCGGTCTACGAAATAAGACTAAACAGAACACCTTTCATGAAAGAAAAGGAATTCGATATTAGGTGTATCAATACTACGGAGGAAGAATACGAATGGATCAGAAACACGAATGAAACGAACAGCGAACGATACAGTCCCATGGCTGACTTTGTTAATTCAAATTAGTCTGTTCTGCCAAACTAAAGCAGACATTTCCTTCAAATAATAATACAAACGGATCTTTCGGTGGATATCTCGGAGAATACCTAGCTATACTACGTATGTAACTAGGTAAACCTCTCGTCGATACGGAACCATGATTCAAAATAACTAATAACTAATAAAAATAAAAATAAAAAGAAGAAGCAGAACCCGAATCGTGAGAACAAGAAAACCCGATGCTGTTCTTGGTGGGGGGGGCACCAATTGCAACTTGACGGCGTCGGCTGGGCAAAGGCCAGTCTTTTGTATGCTTCGAAGCGACACCCCTTCGCAAGTAGTTTCCTCGACTCTGCAACTTGTATGACCAGATACTGCTGCTGTAAACAGGGCGGTCCATTAGGTATTAAGCAGTAAAGCTGCTAGTGGTCCCCGAAACCAGGCGATCGAGGGACCCTAAAAGCCGGTCTAGTGTACATAATAAAAGATATGCATGCCCAACGCCTCTGCCATAGTTATACAGAAAAGGATAAAAATCATACACCCTTCTCCAAACCCTGTGCCGTAAAATACAACCGTTTATCAAGGTATAATGCGTAATAAATAAATGACCAAGCCAGAGCATGGACGTCGTCAAGGTCGTGAATGAGGTCGTAAAAATGAACCGCCGTAATGGCTGCGGGTGGTCTCGTTCCCAAGCTGCGAGGATAGACAACCAATCGAAGAGCTGAAACCGGGAAGGGGTGCCCGGATATCGTAATGTTCAGGGCATGACTGGCATGGTCGGATCGAAATGTTCGCGGGTGGTGACGGCAAGGCAAGATCGACACTTAGCTGTGATAAGGGAATGGATGACTAGCATTGTCAAGTAAATGCTTGCTACTCCAAAGCCTTTCCGGACCACAGTGACGGCAAAAAGGGTGAAATAGTCGAAAAGAAAAAAAGCACCTGTAATGCTTCGGGGACACGACAACAACAAAGGTCGAAACATCACAGTTTTTTTTTGCGAGGGTTTCCCTTCTCCTCGCCCGAGAGCGGTTTAACGTCACTCCCTGGTGTGACGACCTTGTTTTTTTAGAGAGGCTGCTGTCCTCCCCTGGGCTTATCGCTGCCCAGGTCGGCGGCTTTGGTAACCTGGGTAGCTTCCAGGCATGAATGTGCCCCTTTGCGAAGTCCCTTTCCTTAAACCGAGTGCCAATGATTCAACGGTGTCAACATCGATTGACACCACAAGAAGTCAGCGAGAAGAACGAAAGACGAAGTCCGAGAATGCACCAAGCACCCTCTTCGTCCATCACTATCGTTCTTCAAACCTTCCTCCAGTGTTGCCTCTCGATGGTACGACCCCGAAGCTTCAAAGGTGACTGCTCGGTCCTGCGGAGGTGACTTGCGTAGGTGACTTCCAACCGCTCCTCATCCCCTTCCTCCAGCCGAGCCCTCCTCCGCTCCTCCTTATAAACCCTCCCCCGCGTCGCAATCTCCTCCAGCTCCCTAAACAGCCTCCTCTTCTTCCTAAGGAGGGACCTCCTCCCCAGCTGGGAGGTTGGGACGTCCACTCCGAGAACCTCGAAGCACTTATCATCATCGTGGGCGACTTTCCCAAGGTCATCCCACAACTCCAAGTACTTCCCGAGGTGTTCATCCTCCTTCTGGCTCTCCTCTTTGTGTATCCTAGTCTCGTTTGCACGAGACTTATTGTGCGACTTCTGGAAGCGGGAGTCTGAAAGAGGGTCAGCCATTGGTAATGACGCCCGCTTCACTTCGTCAGAGTATTCATACCTCTGGAAGCTCGGCGGGGTGCGCTGCTTCCGGGAGGAAACAGAACCCTGACCCTCTCTCTCCTCCTGCTCCTCGTCGCCCAGCTCGACGAGGACTTCCAAGGAGTCAGCACGACTCCTCTTCACCCACCTCCCGAACTCGCCCCCGTCCTCCGCCTTCCTCTTCCTTCCCCTCAACTCCTCCTCCGCCTCCTTCTCTTCCTCCTCCTCCTCCGTCTCCGGTTCCGTCTCCTCTCTCCACCAGGAAAAACCGATCTTGTCGTTTACCTGGAATCTCGTCGTCAGTAAAGAATTGAATAGGCGATCCCAGAAAAGGTGAATAACATACCCCGGGGCGCAGGAGTTTGTGCAGGATCCTTTTTTTCTTGGCTGGAGGACCCTCCGCCGACCTGGTTGGCTTTTTGGCGCGGGACTGAACAGAGGTCCCCTTCCTCTGCCCAGCCTTTGCCGCCGTCCTACCAGACGGTGCCGATGCAGGTGTTTCGGGTGCACCGCCAACCCCTAACTCCTCAGCATCACCTGTTCAACATAAGTTAGCAACAAATTCGTTATTTCAAACAAAATAAAAGAGCTGAAGAATGTGTAGAAGAGGAAAAAAAAGAGTTGCACTCTTGAATGGCCCGTCGGATCCAGCGCATGTCATATCAAGTTGCTGAAGCCCATTGTTTTGCCATTTAATATTTGCCACGACTCTGCAACGGCTTTTGTAACGGCTTTTGCAACCTCAAATGCATCGATCAACGTGATATCTCGAAACTCGTCAAAGGCTTCTGCAATAGGAAATTTGCAACATCTCCACAATGATGGGAATAGCTTCAAGAAATGCAATTTAAGAATTATAATGATGAACAGACTTACCAACTGCGACCGCCTCCCCCTCCCCCGCCTCCTCTCCACCCCTCTTCCTCTTCCTCACCTCCGCCGACTTCTCCTGCTCCTGCTCCCCCTCTTCCTCAATTTTATTCTTCGTCTTCCTCTCCACCTTTTTCCTCGTCGCCGCTTTCTCCTCCTCCACTCTCTTCGTCGTCGCCCTCGTTGTTCTTGTCGTCGTCGCCGCTTTCTTCGTCTTCTCTTTCTCCTCGTCTTCCTCCTTCTTCTTCCTCGCCGCCACTGCCCTGGTCACGCGCTTCTCGGGAGGAGGAGAACCTCCATCCCGATCAGCAACGGGAGCTAAGGCAGGGCCCCCCATCTCTTCCGCCTTCCTCTTCTGCCCCCTCGTCTTCGCCTCCCCGCCATTTGTAGATTTTTGAGCCAAAGGCTCCTTCTTCTTCGTCGTAGATTTCTTGGCCATGTTTGCCGAAGAAATACTCGCTGGTGGTGTTTGTAAAAGGTGTCGTGATGAAAGAGAAGAAGCGTGGTGGTGATGATGATTGTTGGTGGGAGAGAGATGATGGGTTGGTGAAGAAGAAAGAGATAGGGGAGGGGAGGGAGAAGGGGAGGGAGAAGGGGAAGGAGAAGAAGAAGCATTGGAATTTACGGTGGTCGACGCGGCGGGCGAGGGAAACCGCAATGACGGCGACGGCGACGGAGGGCAACCCACCGGCCTGGACAGAGGCAGCTGCAACGTCTCTCTGACAACTCCTCCTCCTCCACCAGCACCCGAAGCTGATGGGCTGGTGGCCGTGTCTGAAGGGTTATTATCATCGCTCTCTTCGTCTTCATCTTTATTGCTTTGGATAGGTCCTCCTCGGAACCGTATCAGGATCTGTTCAAACATGGTGTGTCCCTGCCCCCTTAGCTTTGCTTTGGGTCTTTTCTTCCAGACAATACTGCTGGAGGACAGCCCAGAAAACCTTCGAGGGGCCTAACAATCGATTAGATATTGGGATTTTGTAGCATACAAACCTCCCCGACGGGGCGAACGGGTACTCGTAGGGGGGTAGAGTCGAAAGCTCTCCTTCCGACTCCCTGAGGAGAGATGACATGTCGTCCAAATTTACCAAAGCCGGAAATTTTGGACTGGGCAAACGGAGTCGCTAGCGAGGGATTCCCTTCCAAAATCCAACAATGTGGCATTTTGTGCAAATGCGGTCGGTCCTCGACGCTTTTATCGGTTATGATTGTTATATCTAATTATGGTTGCGATCGAAAGTAAAGGGCCGTGGTTCGGTGCTAATTGAAAGACCTTCATACCCCCTATTCCTTTCGGGACGCTATTACATTTTTCTAGATTTATATACAGCAGTCGGCCCGGGTCCAAAGGCCAGCACAGGGTAGGTGTTCCAGTGTGTTGGATTTTGCGCCAACCAATCATTTACAAGCCAAGAGACCGACCAGCATATGACAGGGATCATGTATTTCGGGGATGCGAAGTCCATAAATATATAATTCAAAGCGTACACGCACTTGTACGTACACGGACCTGGAGATTTATAGGGTCTGGTTTTGCTGCCAGAGTTCCACCGGGGAATCCACCATCCGTCACCCGTTTCCCATCATCAACGTCACCGAAAGCCTTTCTTTGGCATTCATGCGTGCCTCCGAGTATGCCGCCATAGACGGGAACATTTCCGATAAACCGTAGACAGCTGTACACGGGTACATAATAGCAGTCAGCTTCCCTACCTATGTATACTAGGGGTGAGGAGTGAGGGTTTAAATAGTACATTGTTCATCAATTTTTGTATGCGTTACCGCCTCCCCCAGAAGGTTAAAACTACGTAGCATACGAGCATTCCGCAGCTTCTCCGTTCTTTCAGCATGAGCCGTTCTTTGTGCTCGAAAGTCTCGAACGAAAGACTCTAGGACTGGTATTAGATCCTGGACTTTTGAAAGCGGTAGTAAGAACGGCTCGGTCGTAGATTTGTGGAAGTTTTGCTGTATTCTATAAGTTTATAGTTTTGTTAGTTTTTGGTTCTTCTGACGGAGATGACGAGTGGACGGGCGGTCTTACGCATGAGACAATGTATAGAACGTATGTCCAACCTCTTGGGTCTTGAGGTATACTACCCCTCTAGATTTCGCCAGACCTTCGCAAAGTTTTATCCTTCCAATAGCCTGTGCTTCGAGGAGACCGGATGCGAACATGGCTTGAAACAGCGTCTCTCGAGGGTTTTAAAGGTTTGTCGTCGGGTTGGATGCGTAATCTGGCCTCGAGACTATGCGAAATCCAGAGATGACTTGTAGTAGAGGTGCGGGCACTCGATTTCTAGATCTATAGAACCAGACGATACTTTTTGAACTTCACAAGCATCAACAATCAGTTCCCAATCTCCCTTCGTCGCAATTCCTTCTCAATTTTGATACATATCATGTTCTACCGTCGAGAATGAATCGATTGTGGCTAACCGGCGTTTGGGTACCGGTACGAGACTAACAATGAAGAAACTACCGATACCTCCCACCCATCAAGACCTCCCTCTCCCGCCTCCTCCTCAACAGCTCCGCCAATGGCACGCTGTCCTCATCATCCAACACATCAGCCTCCTCATCAACTCCATAATCCGCTAACCGTTCCCCTTCCTCATTCCTCCACTTCCTCTTTATCTCCTCCTGTCTCTTCCTCTCATCATAATAAGTCCCCTCAATAACCCTCCCCTCGTACCCCCCAGCAGTACTATCCAAATAACTATCCAACAAATCCTCGCCCCTCTTATAATTAACTCCTTCATCCCCTTCAGAAGCATAATCTTCCCCGCCGTCTTCATCCTTTTTATAACCCCCCCTCCTCTTCATATCCTCCCTCTGTCGTCTCCTAAACGCATAAACATCACTAACGTCATACTCTCCAGTCGTCCACGGTCCCCCTTCCAACTCCTTTTGCATATGTCTCCGTTCATTTATTCCAAACTTCTCGGGATCGGGTGGTGGCCATGATAACCACGATTTTTCAAACCCATTGACTTCATACCTCAGCCCCCCTCCCCCAGATGTCCCTCCCTCCCCGATGGCTCTATTCGGCAGGAATGGAAACCACCAGGTTAACAACCCACCATTCATGAACAAACAAATATTGGAGTATATCCCAATATCGAACGGGTATAACTGCCGTCTAACCGCTTTTCTTCTGACAAGAGCATTATGCCTCTCTTGCTCCCACCATTCGATGGTAGTATACCCTTCCACAATATTTGCAATAATCCGAATCCAAAGCACGATGATCGCAAAGTCCGTAAGCGTATTAACCAGCAACAATATAACTAGCAAAATAAGATTTGAAGTAGAAGGACCGAGATACTGGAACGTGCAAAGAGCGCAGAGGGAATGTTATATCGGTTAGTTTGATCCTTCCCCACCCCCCTGTTTTTCGAATGTAAAGGGGAAGCTTACAGCCGGCATATCCCTCGACCTCCAAATCTCTAAACACTTCCCTACCAAGAAGGTCTCCAAATAACTACACGCTGCGATCACAAACGACAGAAACCTGATGAAATGCGGCCAGGTCCTGTATCCCACACAGTTAAACGTCCACGGACAATGATGGTCCATGAGCAGCACACATCTACGAAAATATTAGTATCATCCCATGAATCTCATGAAATTTAAAAGGGAAAAGGGAGGGAGAAGGAAGATAAAAAGCGGAATACATACGTCTGACAAGTCTTACAATGATGCGCCCTCGCCGGTTTCCACCTCTTACACCTCTTACACCACCTACAATCCGCATTCCCCCATATCCTTCCATACTTATCGGGCTTAACCTGCTCCCTAACACCTTCCTTCTTCCCCCCTTCGCCCTCATCTCCATCGTCACTACTGCTCCCCCCATCCTCCTCTCCATCTTCCCCACCCCCAAAACTATCAACCCCCTGCCACGACGGTTGCCACCCATTAGGAACCCCCCAGGATCCGTAAAAATACATCTAAAATACGTAACCCAGATCCCACCAACTAATGTGTTGAAAATCCAAAATTCGCGAGCGCTGAGCTCAAGGATGAAGAGCTGGGATCCGTAGGCCAGGAAGGTTATCAGGCAGATGGTGAAGCCCACCGCCAGAAGTGAGTATTTCGGGTTCAACATCTTCTTCTTCTTCTTCTTCTTTTCAGCCTCTTGTGCGGGTAATTCGCCGGGTTGGACCCGCGGCTTCGGACGGGCAATTGTTGGATGTATCGGGTCGCGTGTGTGTCAAAGTTATAAGCTGTGCATGGTCCGACGGCGTTGTTGGACGTTTGTTCTACAATAGGAACCCGAGGGCGTGACACGCCAAAATCCCCTAGATACAAAGGTCACACGCGATACAATCTATATCTTATGAATTCTGGAATCTCTCGGGGTTCCATGGTAAATGTGTAAAATGTCATTAAAACTGAAAAATAAATAAGAAAACAAAAGGCTATCTACAGAATCCCATCGCAAAAAAAATTTATAAAGGCAATCATATGTGGCGGAAAAAAAAATTATGTTCAATCATTTCATCAGGCAAAAATCCGCAATCCATGCTTCTCCTGCCGGGGTATTGTAGACATCTCTGCTTCTTTGCTTTGCGCTCAAACAAAAAACAGTACACGCTGTGAGTACTTTGATACATGTATTGGAGGGGTGCGAACTAGCTATATATGAATGAGAACGGAGGTAAGAGTTATTAATGTCGAAATGAGGGGAGAAAAAAAGAAGAAATATTCCAAAACAACCAGTTTCCGAGCAAAGGAGAAAGAAAAACCATTTTGAATCCCAATTGACGCCAAGACAGTATGAGTTATGTTCTAATCGCGACGGAAAGCCCCTTTCCCTTCCAAATATTTTTAAAAGCAGCTAAAAGCAAAAGATGGTAGCGAATGGCAATGCTTTCGTGTGTATCGTATCAATTCAATCGATCAGTACTCTGCTTCAAAATAAGGAGTTTGAAGTTGAGGAGGGCCCCATTGATGCGTGCTGTCTTGCGAAGATGATTGGTTAGACCATCCGGCGAGAGATCCCGTATCACGAGCCGTCGCTACACGAAGTGCTTTATCTGCAAAGGAGTTATTATCAGTCTTGATTCTAGATCTCAAAGATCTCGATGAATCACATACCCTTTTCGAAATCTCTCCACCTCTTCATGACGATTTTGTCGCTATCAAATTCGCCATCCTCTTCATCGTGCGCTCCACCCTTGTCTCCGGAAACCTTTCTCGTTTCACCCCATGAGAAGTCGTCAAACTTCCAGAAGGCGTACACGGGAAGGACAAAATTCCAGATTGGCAGCGAGAAGAGGTAGCACAACATCCAAAGGACGTAGACCCACTTGTGAGCGGTGAGCACGATGAGAATAGCTGGGAGACCGAGGATAAGACCGAGAAGGACCAATGGGATCACCGGCACGGGACGTGAAACAATGGAGATGACGATGAGGTAGATGGTGAACGAGATGGCAGCTGGCAAGACAACAGTACCGATGAGTTCGATGAACACAACGAATTGCATACCTTGATGTTTTTAGTTAGCAAATGTTGTCGTTATAAGTTTAAAAAGGATTCGAACTTACTGAAGCAGAAGGTACCGCAGAGATCTCGGACGAGAACAAGCTCCATAAGGTTGTGAACGGTAGAGTTGATCCATCGACGACGTTGGGAGAGCAAGACCATAAACTTGTTCGGAACAATGGTTTTGCACACAGCCTGGGGAACGAAAATCTGCTTTCGCTTGGGGAAGGTCTTCAACATGAGGGTCGTGAGGTATCGATCTTCACCGAGGAGGAGCAAGTTCTTCTTGTGCAGGGTATCGACGACGTTTTCGGAGTAGTGTTCGACAACATCCGGGTTGGCCAAGATTGGGACCCAGTAGTTCTGAGCACCCTTGGGAGCCTTGATGCGGTACATGCAGAAACAACCGGGAAGACAGGTAACGCCACCAAACACGGACTCGAAAGCCTTTGTAAGATGATGGGAGATGAAGTATTCGAAGACTTGAATCATGCTAACCCAGCTGTCCGTCTTGTTGGCGATCTTGGTTTCACCGCAGAGACCCATAATTTCAGGATCGCGGACCATAGCAGCCGTCATGTGAGTGAGCGAATCCGGGAAAACAACGGTATCGGCGTCCACCATGAGCACTATCTCGTAATATTGCGGAGAGATGCCGGTGATGCTCCATAACCCGCTGAACATTTCGTATTCGAGCTCGGTCATACGTTCGTCAAACATAACACGTTGGAGGAAGGACATCAGGACGATTTGGGAGTCACGCTTGCCTCTGTTACCGGGCTTCTTCTCACCCTGTTCGGATTCGGTACCGCACTTGACGACGAGAAGCATTGGGACACGCTGCTGGCTTTCCTTAGGAACCTTGCTATCCTGCCCATAGTCGTAGAAACCGGCGTAAACCTTTGCCATGTTGTGACGCTTTCGGCCGACGGCAATAGCGACGTACGAGAAGGCCTCGACTTGCTTCGGCGGGGTGACAAAGTCCTTCATCATTTCAAGACAGAGATCCGGGGTCGGGGCATCTTCACCTGCACCAGTAACGATACCGTCACAGACAACGAGAATGACCTTGTGGCTGTTCGGGTATTCGGTAGTCGCGATAGAATCGAAAGTGGCGCGAAGGCCTCCGCTACCCTCGGAGTAGGCGGTGACAAGGCAAATGGTGTGAACCAGTGGGAATCCCCACGGCTGGAACTCTGGCGGTGGCTGGGGAACAACGGATTCGTGGATATAAGAGCTGGTCGGTTCGCTAAAGATGGCGGAGTGGCGGTCATTGAAGTGTCCGGAGAGACGGCTCACATCTAGGTTGCTACCGAGCATGGAAGACCGGCTACCGGTGGTATTACCGTAGACAGCATTCGGTGGCAAGAGGGCCCTGCTAGAACTCTGAGATCCCATGGTTGTGGGGCTGGGTTTGCCCTTGGCTGGCCCGCCACCCTGAGTGAACCTGCTGGTAACGGGTAAGAAGCTGGCTCGCTTCGGCTTCTCGGGGAACTGGGCCGGTCGTTGAGGGTCATTGCTCCAGGCTTCGATTTCCTCCCGTCTTTTCTTCTTGTCTTCCTTGCTGGCGCTGCGGACCGCACCGAGCTTCCATGATAGGAACCAACCGAAAAAGAGAGCGAGAAAGAACTTGATGAGAACGATGCTGACGATGAAAATGAGGGAGACGTATAGAACGACCTGGGAGGCGATACATCCGACGGTTTCGACATCGATGCTACCTACGCGAAGGATCTCAGCCATACACTGGGCGGTTCGCTTGTGCGGGCCTTGGAACCTGTGGGTTACATCCTTGCCGAGCAGAGTTGTATCGTTCTTGATCTGGTCGAAGATGGGATTCCAGGCAACCTGTGAAGTATTAAACCAGTCGAGAAGCCCGAGATCGAGAACGCTACCAGAGTATACAAGCAGCTTGCGAGTATCATTCTTCAAGTCCTCCCAGGAAAAGTAAACTTCACCTGCGGGTTCCAATCCGTAGTATGCCTTTCGAGCGGTATCGGATGTATGACAGGCATACCCGTGATACGCCCCGCTAGAGTAGTTGGCGGGAGAAGAACCATCCTGCTTGAACAAGTTGCAAGGGAAGTACCAAGCCAGGTCGCCATCAGCGTTGGTTGGAACGTCGCTGCCCTCGGCGAGCGTGATCAATCCTTTGCATTGTCCATTGACGTTCTGGAACAGGAAGCTGGCGTCATATCCACCCCATTTCTGAGGAAGGTCGAACAAAACATTGGCACCGGGAGGGATGCCGACGGCAGCTGGATGATGAGAACCGACAAGATTGTACGCGACACCGTGAATGATCATGAGACCTCTGTCGATTTGGTTTGCCTTCAATCGGACGCCGGGCGTGCCACAGACGGTTTGAGTGAAACCAAAGGTGAGGAAACCGACAGCTGCGCAGAAGTACAAGATGATACTGATGAGACCGATCTTTTCTCTCCAAGCTCGCTGAGGCTCCTTTTTAGTCTTGCCGAACAAACGAAGAAGCGCATTAGGACACCAAAATGTGATAACATGGCAATATACGGTCCACAAACTGAGCGGCTGGACTTCTTGTTGTCGTTTCCTTTTCTCGGCGGCCTTCATCTCAGGATACTTTTCAGCCTTTTCGGTCTGGCGGCGGGTCAGCTTATTAGGTTGTCGGGGAGTTTTCGATGACAGGGGAGAGGCTTCTTCGTCCATGGTATCCAATCTATGCCGGGCTTGTCCGGGGGCAGGACGAGCAGTGGAACCGGGCTGCGAATTGATGTCGGCAGTCTCAGGATCGATACCTGTGGTCGAAGGGAGGACATCCATATGCTGTGCATGTTTATGATAATTATATAGCGGATTGTCCCTGGTTATCCTATTGCGCTCTGGTTTGATCAATGACTTTTTTCGAGAAAGGTCAGTAGCACCGGCAGGGTTGAGGGGTGCTCTGACGGAAGCAGATGCTTGTGAATGATAGGCAGGTCTTCTGGGAGGGCTTCGAGTGGTCTCGGCGACGTATCCGGAGTCGTCATCTTCTCTTCGTCTGTGACCGCCGCTGGTCCGACGTCGTTCTCTGGTTTGTGGTGATGTGGGTGTCATGTCGACGGGTTTACTACCACGATGCGGACCCGACATGAGGGAGAGCGAAGAGTGAGGCTAGGACAACTAGCCTTCGAGAGAGAGGGTGAACCAGTGGTATTATTTTTGGTGAAGAAAAGAAGAGATGGAGGGAGGAATGGAAGGAATTGTCGAGATGGTAGAAAGGGGAGTGGGTGAGGGAGAAGGAGAGAGGGAGAGAGAATAATTAAGAGATGGCGTGTATTTTGTTGAACCTGGAAGAAGCCCCTGAGGTTACGTTATCTTGAAACACTTCGCAAAAGAACAGGCGAAATGGACCAGCAAGCAAGGTAATTATATAGAAGCAACAGCAGATTTGAATTTCGAAGCTGAAGCTGATGAGAGGAAAGAGAAGAGGAAGGGAAGTTTGTGGTGGTGGTGGTGACAGGTTTAGGGGCAGCGAACAAGCAATGCAGGCACAATGCAGCAGTTCTGTGCAAGGCGACGACAAGACAAGACAATTATGTATGTCGACTAACGCGATGGCGGGTTTATTCCTTCTATTTTTGTCCGGGCCAGCGTTTGGGATCGGAAACTGACTGGCTGGCCTGCTAGTCCAGTCCGGTCAAACCGCTTTCGGGGAGACAGGCAGGAGACAAAAAGAAGGCTCAAAGGAGAAGCATCGAAGTCGTAGATGGCGTGAATCCGAATCTGGTGATATATGATGTATGATAGTATATAGCTGGCGATGAGGCTATGTAATCCTATGGTGTTGGAAGTGACAATAGAATGTATGCATGAAGAAAGAAAATGTTCAATCAACTATACAAACAGCAAATACAGTATTGTATAAAATATATGAAACGACAGATCTGAAAGAAGACTAAACGAATGTCAACAAGCAAGCAAAAGGACAGCAGCCGCCGTTGTGTCGGTCTGCTTTTCCTTGGTTTTGTTTGGCGGATTTAGGGTAGATGCTGCGAAGGAAAGGGAAAAGGAAAAAAAAAACCTTGGAGGGGAAGAAGGCAGAGGGATGAAAAAGGGTTACCAAGAGCAACGCACACACCCCATTTCATGGGTACTTCATATACATACGACCACTTACGGTATACACTGTCTGATGTTACTCTACATTCACAAATACTTCTTCGTAGTGCATTTTACCATGCAAGGAGTTCGTTAACAATAAGGGGGAACGAAAGTGTTTGTTCGGGTCGGTACAAAGAAGATTTTTTTTTTTTTTTTTTTTTTTCTTTCTTTCCAACCACCGCGCGGGTATTACTCTTCCTTACTTTACTTGCCTGCGGACAACAGACATGCACCTAATTCCACTACCTTCAGTGGTCCGTCTGTGCCCAGCCCGTCCGTCGCAGGCAAAATGGCAGCTGTAAGGTGGTCCCCCTTTAAGCTTCCCACCAAGCGGCGAAAATTCCAGGAATAGATTGGTCTCAGGGGTCGTATTTCTCGCCTACGCAAAATAGCAAGAGATTTTTTTCACTTTTTTTTTGTTTGTTTGTTTCTATTCTGCCCTTGTATATCATCCGTGGGCAGGCACTTGGTACTGGTACTTGCATCCCAGAAAGTCCCAAAACCTGTCCTGGCGAAAAAATTGCAACATGACGGAATATCCGTCGAGAAGCTTTGGCCTAGCGAACAAGTTTTCTTTTTTCTTTTTTTTTTTTTTTTTTTTTTTTTTTCGAAAACTGGGCCTACATCCCATCGCAAGTCGGATTAGTGAAATAAAAAATGTACAAGCTTGTGACCTTGTCTCGACCCTACTCATGTAACATCGTTCCATCACAATACAACGCAGGCGGTGCCCTGCACTTGTCAACTTCCGAAATGTGTAAGTGTTTATCTCATGTGCTGTATTGTATTTCGTGTTTTCCTACTACAACTATAAATACTTACAATGCCCCCAATCCTTCGTCTTCGTTGAATACTTAATAAATTACAAATTATCATAAAAAAAGGATATATATAAAAATAAAAAAAAGGGAAGAAGAAGCAACATCCCCATATACGCCTTGTCCTATAAAAAAAGAAGAATCGAAAAAGTGATAAGAGGTAAAAAAAAAAAAAAAGGGGGGGGGGGGAGAAACGAAAAGGGCCATTAGGAAGCAATACGGTGATCTATCATGGTATATGGATACAGAGACTTTACTCTTCGAATCATTGATTTTCCGTCCTCTCTCCGGACTGCCCACCCATCGACAATCCTAATCCAGGCCCGCTAGGCTCGTTACTCGGCGGGGCTGGAGGCGGGCTCGATGGTGGCTGTCCGCTATACCGCATGCTAGAAACCTGCGAATACCTCATATCCTCCGCTGGAAGCTCAGAAACTGCCGTAGACATGATCGATGGTGCGTGCGAAAATCCATTTTGTGGTAAAACAGGGCTACCGGTTCCGTGAAGCTCATACGACATGGGGCGTGATCCGTGAGCACGCTGGTCCACGAAACCGGGACTGTTCATGGGGCTCATATATCCTGCATTGTCGTAACCTCCGCCGCCTCCGAGTTCGTGTGATGCCCTTTTATCGCTGTACTGTGGCAGAGCTGGCGAAGCGAAGGCGGATGGCGGGAAGTTCTGCTTTGTTGGTTGTGGTGATGTGCCAGCTGTTGTTGTTTTATTAGCTTTTGTGACTTTAAAACCCAAGATGGGATATATAAAAAAAATGGAATGGGACGTACCGTAATGATCAACGACTTCGGGATAAGTCAGCGGGACGTTCGAACCAGGATCAGCCTGTTGGCTGTGAGGATTAAAAGCCATGGGCGCCGCCGGTGCCTCCTTCTTCTCGGTCTGCTTCTTTCGTCGAATCCACCATATGAGAACTCCGATCAAAGCAAGTCCCACAACACCTCCCACCACACCTCCCACGATTGCTCCTGTCGGTGTGCTGCTCCCATCCGAATCAGAATCAGACCCACCCGCCGACGGTGCAAATGGGTTGTTGGTCGTCTGCGCAAGTTGTGCCGCCGTTAGGTCTTCTGCTGGGCACCCGGCGTCACAAGGTGCGGACCTGCAACATCCCCAAAAGTTGGCTCCCGCAGGCGGGCTCACACAGGTGTAGAACAGACCACCGAACGGACATGCTATTGGAACAATCATGATTAGCCCCAAACCCGTGATATTCAATGACCATAAAAGGTTAAACACGACATACCTTGATCCCCAGTGCTGCCCTGGGGGATATCTCCCAACGTGGCAGTCCTTAAATTCCCAGCAGCACAGCCAACGTTGGTGCAAGGGTTGACTGTGCAGCAACCGACGAAGCCAGTAGACGTTCGCGAATCACACGCGTACCATTGTCCTCCACTCGGGCAGGCCCCTTGAACGGCAGACTGTTGGCGACGAGATATGAAGGGATTCGGCAATTCCTTATGCATCAACATCTTGAACACAATTCTTTTTCTTTTCGAGAAGGAAAAAAAGAGTCCAAACCGAAATTAAAAAAGACAGCAAAACTGTCGATCGATCGAAAAGGAACGAGAAGAAAAAAGTGTATGTTTCGACCAGTGGTTTTTTTTCTGTTGGTTGTTTTCAACAAATAAATGCAAGAAACCGTCCTGCTTACAACAGTAAGAAGAGTGATGAAAAGGATGGTCAGCACAGGTCAGATAATAAGTATCAGAAAGGATTTTCCCATTCCCATGATGTGTCAACAGCCTTATCACCCAGCATGTCAGCACTTGCTGAATCCGAGCAAGTACGGGGCGCTTGTGCTGGCGGGCTGAATTGCTGGATGTGCTTCTGCTGACGGCCAGAGCATGGCCTATATGCATGCCCAGCCTTTTTAGCGGAGAACTACTATTAGAAAATTAGCTGGTTCCAACAACACCGCTCGTAAAAAAATCAAATAGACAAGGAAACCACGCTTTGCTCCGCCCACCTGCATTGCAAGATTGATGCTCCGATCTGTGACTTTAAAATTGAGAGACATCTTTCTGAATTTGGCATGAGGGCCTTCCCAACGGTCCCCATACATTTGGAATCGCCAAACCAACACATTACGCAGAAAGCTCGCACAGAAGAGTTTTGCCGTTTGTTTGTAAAATGCCACTGCGGCTCCATGCAAAGTTCCCGTTTTGGATCTTGGCGTTCATTTCCAGCCTCCTATCTTTTGAGCCGCTTCGCCGGAATTCGACGGTTTTCTTACATGCCATGTGTGCCGTTGTTCAAAAAACCTCGGTCTCGATCGTGGCAAGTCCGTCGAGTGCACCGAGATCGTACAGGATACCAAGGATGCATGTATCTGTGAAGAAACATGCTTTATGTCTGGTATCGCATTCGCATTCGCAATCGTAATTGTTTAGCTTAGAGCGTCGGAATCAGCCCTACGTTACGATTGCCGTCTTCAGCGCATTCCAAACGACACAGGTTGGGGAAGAAATCCAATCTGTCAGCCGCAACTGCGCTAACACCAATTCAACCTATTTGAACAAGCTAACGGACTTTATGTGCTTAGCCAACATTCTGAATTCCACGGAAAGGGCTTGGTATCCCATCATCGTGCCCAGGCTGTCCTCTACATCGACGTCAGTCAATAATTCTGTGCCTGGACTCGAGGCTACTAAACTTGTAGAGAATAACGTTCAACAAAGTATGCAAGGTGGCCCCGTCTGCAGGCTCTATTCATGCAACGGACTGTCGTTCTCCCGCTATCGATACGAATTCGGCCTTCTCCTCCGGCCTGACTAGATCCGTCTATTTTGCTCCGAACTAATGCCTGAAGCTAAACGACAGCCCCACCGGATGCCCATTAGTGCGCTCCTTCGAGGCATCGCGACTTTCGGACGAGAAACACCCAACCTCTCACGCCTAAAAATGGAAAAATAAAATTAAAATAAAATACAATAAAATAAAATAAAATAAATAAAACCGCTTCCAAGTTGTTATATCCCAGACCGTCGTTATGTGTCAGACAAGCTGTCATCAAATGATGATCGTAGATAGTATAAAACAGCGGAGCTGTCGCCTAAAAAATCTCCTATTGCCTTACTTTAACCCCCAAATGCGAGTACGACGAATGCAAAAACGACAGAACCTTGAAAGCAAGGTCAGATGAACAACACGGGACAAGGCTCAAAATGCAACACTTTTCCTTTCCGGTTGCTATTCTTAGCCCCTTAATAAGGCAGGGTTGCACCAAACGTTAAAAAGGGTTTCTGACCAAAACAAAAAAAAACTCCAATGGCTGGTCAACTTTATCAGTCGACAGGATTTTTTTTTTTTTTCTATCGAACAAAAACCCCGAATTCACCTGACACCGGCAGACAAAGTTTCAGTTCAAGCGAAGAAAAATAAATAAATAAATAAAATGGATAAGCTTGGTTGGCATACGTCAGGTGTTCACGGGATTCGCGCTTGAGTATCGACATATCAAACATTTTCATGCATCCCGATGTGTCGACATTCTTACTTCCTTTCCAGTCTGGATGCTACACTGCCTTTTAGACATCCCAATTTCGATTCTCTCCTAAATGGTTGATGTTTATTTCCCATATCGGCTTCTGAAACGAAAGAAAGTCGGCTCCAAGATGAAAAGTGAGTGCCAAAAAAAAGTCCCAATAATAATACCAATGTGGATCTCGAAAGCTCTTAACCAGCCCGCTGCAACGCGCGACAATTGAGGTTCGGCAGGCGGGAAAACTGGGTAAAAGGGGAGGGGTGAAATCACTTTAATACGAGCAAGAATGTAGGGGGTTAAACAAAACCCCTCGGCCGTGACCTTCAAGGAGCAGTTATGCATTGTAGAAGTCGCCAGGCCTTCAAATATTTTCAGCGAATGGCTGGCGCCGACCAGATCACGCGGGTCGGGGGGGATTTTTCGTAAATTGTCTCTTTTCTCTGATGTGGCGACATTTTCTCCCGACGGGCCTCTGATATTTCGAGGTCTGCCGACTGCAAGGCAGGCGGGGAATTCCTTTCGAATAGAATCATTTCCTGGTTGAGACCTTTTTGACAAGAAAAAACAAGGGATTATAATGCTTTGGAGGTTTTTAGAAGCTTCTCTCCGATCATTTTATGTAAGTGTCATCTAGGTGAACACTCGACACCATATATATATTTTTTATTTTACGATTTGAGATCTGGCGTCCGCGGCATGGATCTCAGTGGGACTGTCAGCGTCGTAGCACGATGCATGCAATCCCTAATTGGTGGAACTAATTTCAGGGCCCTTGTTAACCTACTGTGCGGGGTTCCAACAGCCAAAAAAGCGTCAGCATCCGTTCTGTCGGCTGTCAGCGAAAGGGACTCGGTGCGGAGATTCGCCCACAACGCAGCCTTGATCAAAAAGTTGCTGAGCTTGGACTTCAGCGTCAAGTTTAAATTGCCCATCCCGAAATTCGAAAGGCCGCGTCGATGTCACGGCCAATGGCTTTGGAGGGGCTGGATCATCTAACTTCAAACATGCATTCCTATGGCGTTGCGGAAAATGTGACCCAACATCTAGAGTCAGCTTCGATTCGGATCAAAGAGTGAAGATTGCCGATGCAATGCCGACAACCAGGGGAATGCCACCAAACTCGAGCTCGAGCGACGCGAATGCCTTTCTCCACATTTGTTCACCTTTTTTGGAAGCAGCTCATTGACACACCGGATTGCGTTATTTCTTTTTTTTTTCTTTTCCTCCTCTTCTCAAGGGTGGCAGCTTGGCTATGCATGGCGTGGTGACCGGCGACATGAAATTTTTTTGTGGTTGGTCAACGAACATTTGATGAAATGCGCAATCCACGATTAATCAGACGAAGCTTGTCTGCTCGAAAGAACTAAACAAAAGCGCAACCAAACAACCCTGCTTTTAACATGCAGGGCACTAAGAATTAGCGGGCTCCGGGTCCACGAAAAATGCATGCTCGACAGGCCGTCTAAAGGGCATTTGAGGAGCTAAAGTCTCAAAGTAGAAAAAACTTTTCAAGACTCGCTATATAGAATCATGGTATCCGAAGGCTATTTGCATTTTCGTCTGCTTTCGGCGCAGAGCTCGATCAGTCATGCTGCCGGCGCACCCGTAGGCGCATTTCGAAGGTTCTCTTTCGTATGTTATAGTACGTAGACGGTTGAGTCTTGAAGGTCATACTTTGCAAGGGTTGGGCCAGGGAAAAGAATCCATGATCATGATCAGTCAATCAATTCACATCAATCCAAAGAATTCAATTCAAGGCTGTCTTTGTCATCACTATTACGCAAGGCTGCTGTTTGTAGTAGTGAATATACCGTAGTATGTGCTTCTCCTTGAACCCCTTATCCCTCATTGCCATGAAATCGAATCCCGGCTCGCCAAAAAAAATAACAAAAGTTGGGTATATACGCATCGCTATCACATCCCTCCTTGCCTCCACTTTTGAGGGAACAGATTGAGAGTGAGCAAGTGAGAGGAGAATCGACTGTTAATGTTTACCCTTTTCGTCGTCATAGATCACTAGCCCTCGCCGCACCGGGTGGAGTACATGAAGCTTCCCTGCTTGCATGGTTCATGAACCAAGAGTCCCCAATCCCACCTCAGTTGTTCGATTAATTTTTAGCATCAACCCCCAACTTTTGCTATTACGTTCGTTCGAATTCGTTCGCGTCGTAGTTAGGCCTCCTTCCCGGAACAGCTGCTAGCTGCCCCGTCTCAATCGCCTGGGTCTTGTTCCTTCCACTTCCAGCCACAAGAAACCACAGCTGTTTCCGCTCTCTTCCACTCTTTCGGTTCCCTTCGAAGATACTCTGAACGATCTACATACATAATACATACACCCATATATCCTCCTTTACCAGCTTTCGACTTCTCTCTTGAGCATCGTGTCCAATAACCCGGGGTTTTTAATTATAGCCCGGCTGCAGTCGAAGCCGACGTTGCACCTTAACGAACCGGACCTGTGTTGTTTCGAAGTCCACCTTCCAGAAAACTTCGCCAGAGACAGTTAATATTAACAATCCCTTCCCCCTAAAAAGGAGCCTTTCGTTTGTGGAGAATTGCAACTGCTGGGAAACTTTAACAAAGCAGAAAAGCGTCATCTTATAATTCTAAATCCAAATCTGCTTTTCTGCTTGTGGGCCCTTCCTGTAATCGCTATTGTCGCCAGTGCCGTCGCATACACGGATTTTATTTTTATTTTTATTTTTCTTTCTTTCTTTCCCATTCGAGAGCTGGTCGATATATGCAGCGTCTCCCCTCCCTGGCCGGTTATATCCCTTTGACTCCGAGCTCCCTTGCATAGACGCATTTTGTGCCAACGTGGGCCGTCTGTGGGGATTCTTACGACGACGCCAGAATTTCTACCAGCTGCACTTTTGAGCTTCGGAACCTCACTCGTTTTTATAGACGCTCTTCTCGGTTTATATATAAACACCGACCCTCGTCCCCTGGTTTTTATATTTTTTATTAAAGCAAACCCCTCGTGGTCCTTCGCCTTCTTCCGACATCGCCTTCGACGATCTTGCGAGAGTTATCGACACCTTCGCCATCAAAAAGAAACTGAACGACAGAAAGAACCTTCTACACTCAAGTACCCTACTTTGACCGTCAATTGGGACATCAGCAGGCGGTATACTCTTTGTCCCTTGTACGGCCCGGATCTAGGAAACACAGTGGGAAAGAAATGACTGCTGTGTCACCGTATTCCCTAGGAGATGAGGGTAAAGACATCAAGAGGGCTTCATCACCAATTCTAAGCCCTCGATTGCCAAGGGATTCCTACCTCGACGACAACATGGCCGGAAAGCCCAATGAAACCGCTACTTATCACCAGCAACCGACCCGGTTAAACGTCGTCGACTACTCCGGAGAACGGCAGAATCTTGAGAAAGATTCTCCTATCCGAGAAACCGGATACCGCACCCACTACACAGCTCAAGTTCCACAAGAAATACATCAACCTCAAACCGGGATCATTGACGACGCTCGCATATCCTCGGAATCCGGTGTCCCGAGTCTGGACCTTACCCTGGGTGCATCGATAAGACCACGATCTAGTGGGAATGACACAAACGAAGGAGCATCGACAGGAGCGGGAGAGCAAGAACCAGCCATCATTCCCTTGAAATACGCCCATTTCGAGTCGTACAATGAAGAACAACTACGCAATACGCAAGAGTCACCCGTCTCAGCAGACTCGGATCCACCAATCAACCCAAATCACCTAGCACCTCACGATCGAGCCCCTAATAGGAGAAAGGTGTCGGGCAACTCAGGAGTCTATTCATTTTACGGTGAATTCCGTGGTCGTACAGGGTCCCCGGGACACCCAGCACCAAGAGTCCACTCTGCAGCATATTCGAACGATAGTAGGAGGTCGAGCGAAGGAGAGGCACCCGGTGTGTATACTTTCGACAATTCCCATCTCAAGGGAGTTGTTGGGAAAGATGCGTCGTTGCTTTCCCACGAGAAGACCATTGAGCTGTACAGACAGAACGCCATGAAAACCAATGATCCGTCCATTCAATACGAGTTTGCGGTTTTCCTGATATCCGCCGCACAATCTTTGGAAAACATGCCAAATCACCCTCCCAGCAGTGCAGGCAGGGATCGATCCCCTGCCCCCAAGGGCAGGTCGCCCCACAGCTCGGATGTCGAGCTCGCGCCTGACAGGAAGAGAGCCAGGCTGCTGAAGGAAGCACGACAGATTCTTCAAAGGCTTGCGGATCGATCTTTCCCATATGCGCAGTACTTTTTGGCAGATGCGTTGTGCAGCGGATTGTTCACAAACGGGAAGCCAGACCTGGACAAGGCCTTCCCTCTCTTCGTTGCTGCGGCGAAGCACGGTCACGCCGAATCCGGATATAGAGCCGCTCTGCATTACGAATACGGATGGGGCACTAAGAAGGAGCCGTTGAAGGCCGTTCAGTTCTACAGAGCATCGGCTGCGAGGAACCATCCGGGCGCAATGACCAGGTTGGCAATGGCATGTTTGAGAGGCGACCTCGGAATAACAGATGGCTACAGAGAAGGACTGAAATGGTTGAAGCGAGCTACCGAAGCAGCCGATTACCAGTACCCAAATGCACCCTTCGAATTGGGAAAGTTGCACGAGGTCGGTGACGACAAGGATATCTTTAAGGATCCCGGTTACTCTGCCCAGCTGTATGCTCAAGCTGCTGAACTTGGTCACGCGGAAGCTAGTTACAGGCTGGGAGAAGCTTATGAGAAGGGAACTTTGGAATGTCCTCAAGATGCCGCTTTGAGCATTCATTACTATACCGGGGCGGCGGAACTCGGGTTCGCACCTGCTCAATTGGCCCTCTGCGCTTGGTATACCGTTGGCGCCCCTCCGATTCTCGAACCCGATGAATCCGAAGCTTACGCCTGGGCCATGAAAGCCGCTGATCGAGGTAAATATTCTAAAATGGCTCGGTATTTTATCTGCAGTACTAACGTTCCGTTCTTTAGGTCTGGCTAAAGCAGCTTATACTGTGGGCTATTTCACCGAGATGGGCATCGGTTGTATGCGGGACGAGGTTGGCGCGAACATGTGGTACGTACGTGCCGCAGAGCAAGGGGACGAGAGAGCGAAACTACGACTGCGCACGATCGAGGCGGCAATGCACAACAGCGTCGACAAACTCAGCAAGGGAAAGAAGCAAAAGGCAGGAACTACGAACGCTGATGAGAAAGACTGCGTTATTATGTGATCGCTATTTTGCTACGAAGTATTTCTGCTTACGGGAAGGTATTTACTATTCAGAACTGCAACTCATCCCCTGCCCTTTTTTTACCTTTCGCAACTGCATTCTGGGCTATTCTGGGCATACAATCGAACCTTTTTGCTTTATTTTATTTCATCTCGTCATTCCCTTGCCTTGCATTCCTTTGTTCACACCGTTCCATTTGTTTTTGTTTTTTTTCCACTGCGGGAGCATTCCTTTGCTATCAAGATAATTTTGCATCCTCTTTTACTACCATCAGTATCATAACGACCAACAGGCCATTTCCTCAATTCGAGCGATCATACCAAAAAACGGCATCTTCATTTTTCTTTCCTTCTACTCTTTTTACCTCTTTTATTCCTTTCTTTGTTATAAATTTTTTTTTTTTTTTTTTTTTTTTTAATTCGGGCGACGGCTTTTTCCCTTATATCCTCTAGCATAAATTCCCTTCTGTTGTTTCTTTTTTTTTATCGCTATCATCAGATGTCCAAACCAATTGGAAGTTTTCTCAAGTTAATCGATCAAAAAAATCTTGTATATAAGTACACACCCTCAACTTCTGGGTGAACAACCGCAACAGTAGCTCGGAGCGATCGACAGATCTCGAGAAAAGCGGTACTAGATGGGTACGATAATTGCTTAATTATAAACAAAATTTAACTGTTCGGACAGATATCAAGAAATTACTTTTACCATCACTACTACCAACATTTTCATACACGACAGCAATATGTACATGTACACGAGGGCAGGAAGGAAAGAAGTTTAAAACGGTCGAGACATCTGATACAACCTTAAAGTTCCAGCCTAGCTAACGCTCGGAACGAGGTCTAAAATTACCTTTGAGCGCCGCACTAAATGGTACTGTGGTATTTTTTGATAGCATCGGAACCGACATTCGGCTAGACAAGCAGGTTAGCGTAATCTGCCGCGCAGATGCCGGAAGCATGTACGTCATTGTACCATGAGGGAAAGGAACATGCTTGTTTTTTTTATCGAATCAAACAGTAAAGTCCGACCGGGACGAAGATATTAGGGATGAGAGAGTCGGATATAAAAATCACGGTAACGGACAAGTCGGGATCTTTGCCCTCTCGTCGACATTTCGGACTCCGGAGTACGCCTAAGACGTAAGGGAAACTATGCACACGACACGACATTGTGATTATTCTCTACTAGCGGTCGAATGGAAGGGTTAATTAAATATTTAGGAGAAAAAACCCTCATCGATTAATGCGGTACCGGTACGAGTACCTGCACTTGGGAGCGGAAATGTTGCAATTGCACAATTTATTCCATACCGGACATCTTGAGTCTGTACGACGTTGGATACGTTGGATTGTACATATTGCCTGAATTCCAGGTGCATGCGCAGCGTGGTATGCGAGGAGATATATCTTATGGTATACATGAACACTGCATTGCATCGGGAATATTCGAATTCGTCACATTTTAGAATTCAGCCCCTGGATTGTATACTACACAACAGGTTAAAAATCGGCTTTGAAGGAACAGATAACTACCTAAAATATAGACGGTCAACTAGGAGAGGGGGGTGTTAATTAGTCATTCGAAAGAAAGAAAAGTTTTCCGGACGCCCTGATGCCGGAGTCGACTATATAAAGCGGGCCGGCTGACTGATCGATCAGATTATAATCTTATCTCTCCCATCTCCTCCATTCTCCTCCTTTTCCGTCTGTTGGTAAGATTCCAGGTAATATAATTCTGCCCTGACCGGTTTATTGCTAAGCGAAGGAACGGAAAGGAACGAAAAAAGAACATCGGCATTTTTGAGTCTGCGGCGAATCTGTGCGCAATTCAACCACCATGTTCTCTTCCCTTTAACCATCCACCACCCATCAAATCCCAAGACTATTTCTTCCCCAGATTCAATTATTGGTGCCTCCCCCTCTTCCTTCTCCGATAGCATCGCCATCTCCATCTTCATCGTTCCGTCGGCCCGTCTACCTGTTTAACTAAGTATTTAAGCACCGACGGCATCTCTCCCTTTTTTCGGCCGTCCCTGTCGCCATCCCTCTATCGACAGTCACCTGTATCAAACGCCCCACACCGCTGCCATCAGCATTAGCAGTGCTCACTTCATCGTAAAAGTACAACAAGAAGAATTACAACCACCCCTTCCCCTCTCAGGGGGACTCCCACACACATTCTCGCCAGGCGCCTTGACTGAACCGACGTCATGGCCTTCTCCCGCTCTGCAAGGATCATCACCCTTCTTGTCATCGACACTGTATTCTTCTTCCTCGAAATCATCGTCGGATATGCCGTACACTCTCTCGCTCTCGTCGCGGACTCGTTCCACATGTTGAACGATGTCTTCTCCCTGATCGTAGCCTTGTACGCTATCCGACTGGCCAAAAGCAAGACCAACAATAGCAAATATACTTATGGCGTAGGCATTTTCTCTCTTTCCCCTTAACTTAGTCCAGTCGGCTAGGGCTACCGCTAACAAAACGGCGATCATAACAGTGGCAAAGGGCTGAAGTTTTGGGTGCTCTCGTCAATGGTGTCTTTCTCCTCGCTTTGTGTCTCTCCATCGTCCTAGAGGCGATCCAGCGATTCTTCGACCCCCCTGTAATCAACCAACCGGTACTCATCCTTGCCGTTGGTTCGGCCGGTCTAGCTTCCAATATCTTCGGCCTATTTCTCTTCCACGACCACGGCCATGGAGGACACTCCCATGCAGGCGAAGGACATGAAGGACACCGACACACTCACGGCTTGGAAGGTCACGTTCATACCGACGATGAAATCGACGCTGCAGACGAAACCGGCGACATCGAAAGCGTTCTTCCCGAAACTGTCGTCGGAATATACCCTCGCAGGCACTCACGATCTCACTCCCATAGCTATCGTCACGGCCATTCTCACTCTTTTGGAAGTTCGTCTAAGCACCGTCACTTCTCGACCGTCGAAGACATTCATGTGCACCCTGCCCTGAACAGACAGGCGATTACGGATGCTGCTGCTAGGGCAGCCCTTGGATCTTCGTCGTCCAGTGAGAATGAATATCCGGATATCGAGGAGGCTATCGTGGTCGATGAGGTATCCACCGAGAGGTCGCCACTCCTCGCAAATGGTACAAAGCATAAATCGAGCCATCTCCACGACCGACCTCACACCCACTCACACAAGCACGATCATACGGAATACCTCGCGAACCCACAAAAGAATCCCGAATGGCACGCGGAACACGAACATGCTAAGCCCAAACAGTCTAAGAAGGGAGGTCACTCTCACCAGAACTTGAACATGAGGGGTGTTTTCCTGCATGTCCTCGGAGACGCTCTCGGAAACGTCGGTGTTATCGCCTCGGCTCTATTCATCTGGCAGACGGACTTCTGGTGGAGATTCTACTTCGATCCTGCAATTTCTCTTATCATCACCATCATCATCTTCTCTTCCGCCCTCCCACTCTGCAAATCCGCCGCTAGCATTCTCCTTCAGGCCGTCCCTAACGGTATCTCCCTCGATGACGTCAAGAAGGACATCGAAAACGTTCCTGGAGTTCTCAGCGTCCATGAGCTCCACATCTGGCAACTTTCAGATATCAAAATGGTAGCCTCCCTCCACGTTAGGATTGCATTCAACCCACACTGCACCACGGAGTCCCATAAGAATACCGATGACAACCCAACGGCCAGGTATATCGCCTTGGCAGAGGCTATCCGCGAATGCTTGCATGCCTACGGCATCCACTCATCCACCATTCAACCGGAGTACTCACCCTCCGGATCTGGAAGCTCGACTCCGCATCTCGCTCCGGCACCAGCCGGCAGCAGCAGCTCCTATGGCGCCACCAATGGCAAGTCTAGGGCATCCGATGATGGCGATGTCGGTTGCTTGATGGAATGTTCGACTGAATGCGAAGTCGGACAGTGCTGTGGACCCATCGACCCCAACGCCGAGGCTCGAGCGGGAGCTCACGGACACGCCCATTAAGTGCTGTATCGATTAATGTTTACCACGGCTAACCTAAAAGAAAGCAAAAACAAAAATAAGCCGATTGTTTTTCCCTCTATAAGGCATTGTTATCGGGACTATTAACTGACCAAGGCGTTGGAATCTGATTCGTTTTTTTATGTATTGAAGGTACTGCGTTTTGAGAGCTACATCTGCGCGGGATTACGGTTACATCTTTGTTTTTTTTTTTTTTTTTTTCATCTGGAACCGGGAAAGACAAAAAAAGTTAGGGGGGAAACTGGGGGTGAGATCGAAAAAGCATGATGGTATTTTATTATATAACAAACAGGAGGGGGAAACAGTACGATAGATGGTTGGCAGAATGGCATTTTGTGGAGCGATGAGACGAGCGGGAGGACGGAATGTTCGGACCTTTTTTTCATAGGTATATATACCTACTCCGATACCTTTTTCTCCTTTTTAATAAACCAAGCTCTGCAGTTCACTCCTTTTGACGTTGATTGCAGGGTGGTATTCTTGTATATTCTTTCCTTTTATCTCTTCTTCTTTCTTTCTTTCTTTCTTTCTTTCTTTACCTTCATTCTTCCTTTTTTTTTTTTTCATCTATGTGTTTCATTCACGTTTGTTCTTGTACATATATATATCTTTCTTTATTACTTTTGGATGAATTAGAATTGGAAATTCTAGAACCCGTTGAAATCGAATTCTGCCTCCTTAAAAAAAAGGGGGGGGCCCAAAGGGGGGAGTGCCTTGGTCCAAAAAAAATCTAGTCCCACTTATTTACAGGATCTGCGAGATATTCCTCATACGCCGCTCTATTAAAGAACGAAACCTCCGTTTCATGTCCTGTAATACCGCATTAACAAGGTCATCTCCAGAGAAGGAGAATTGTATAAAAAAAAATATTGAAGAATAAAACATACCACACCCGACCTCCGCCAACGTCTTCGAGTCATCTTCGAACATCCAATCCGGACGGTCGAGATTGATGATCAAGTTTTGCGTCTTGGTTCCGTGAGCTTTGGTGTACAGCTTCATCGAATCTATCACGAAAAGAAAGGATAAGCACCATACGGTCAAAAGAGAGAGAATACACCCCTTAGGATATACCGAGGAGAGGGAAGAAAGAGAGTAAGATTACCAAACTCAACATTCTGATACGGCTTCCATCCAGGCAAAGTTTTGGCATCTATGGACTCAGATCAGCTTACACGCACCCCCCCGTAACCCATCTCCATAGCAGGGAAGGGAGAAGGATACGAAAAGCTAACCATTAACGGCCCTGGCTTTAAACTCCCCAACCGTAAGGGTCGTAAGGTCTAACCCCCGAACGACCAAATTCTTGCACGTCCTGTACGGAAACGATTTGATCACTCGCACGGTGATAGTGGCGCTTTTCACTGAGAAACCATAAAACCCAGTCTTTTGTTAGCGGAAGATATCGACAGCAACCTACCCCAATGGGATTTGAGGCCTTTTTCTAGACAACTTGCAGGAATCATCGTGGTCCGAAGGTGCGGAAGACATCGCGGACGCTTCTTTATAAATTCGAAACGTAGCTTTTTTTGTTTTATTTCTGGGATGCGAGTGATGACTCGAGATATAGTATATTCGTGGGACGTACTGAATTTTAAACTTTGTTGCATTTTGCGTCTACAACACATTGTCCTTCCACTCCCATACACGCTACTCGACACCATGCCTACTCAAATTACAACCAAAACAAATCCGTCATGTGAATCTTCTGAACATTTGTATCAAGGGTAGTGTATGACCGGACAAGCGCCGGTAGCCAGGATAATGTACAATGAAACACCAAAGATAAAACAGAAGATGATGTAGTTAAGTAGTGAGGGTCATTGGAACAAAAAAAAAAACAAAAACATCTGGAATGTTCCAGGTTGCAGAAAGTTTATAACAAGTGCTAATCCGCAGAAATATAAACGCCGGTCTCCAATGCTACGACAAGGCCAGACACTGTAGCTTCCAGTAAACGCCGTCTGCAAAATAAAAGTCATCATGGAAACGTTTTAGCAATAGAATTACAATTGGGCAAAGAAAACGTTTTTTCTTATCGTCTTCTCCTAGTTTGTGAGAATCAGATAGTGTTATTAAATAAGGGGGGTTTCGTAGCAAAGTTCGTTCCATCGTATCCGAAAAACATCCTTGGATTAAGCTGGATCCGAGTATCCACCGAGGGCGATCACGATTTCTCCAACTGCGAGCTTCTGACCCTTCCTGAGGAATTCGCCCGTTTTAGAGTCGCAGCTCAACCATCCCTCTAAGATGGACTGGAAGATTTGCATCTTCTTATGGATATCGTTTCTCGATAGAAGGACTGCGACACCCGTCTGTCGCTTAGTATGCGCGAGGGTGTAGAGTTCTTCCAGCGAGACAGTGTAGACAATTCTCGATTGATCAAAGAATCGGATAGTACGCCCATCGTGATGCAGGATAATCTTGAAGTGGTCAGGGAAGTTAATCTGCGAGAAATGTTAGCGAAAGACACATGCGTAAATATGACCGGGGGTTGTTACCTGGAAACCTCCTTCGTCAAGTCGGAAAACGGCATAAATGATCTCCTTGCCATCGGGACCAACGCCACCATTGACACGGATAAAATGGCTAATGTACGACCTCTGTGAAGGATCGAAGGGGCGGGTACTTGGGTTTTCGGTTTCCCCGTCAGGAGTCGTAGTGCCTAGTTTATTGAGCATGAAGTCGCCCAACTTCTTACAGATGCCAGCTTTATCAGCTAATCCAGATGACCTAAATCTGGCAGCATCTTTGAGCAGCATCGTAGTTCGGGTGGCTTTCTTTGGGACAACGTATTCCATCAGGGCCGTTTCCATATCAAAATTTGGTTTCGGGAAATCCAGTAAGATGTTGGTTCCATCCTTGAAGATCGTGGCAGTAGTATTGTCGTTCAAAATATAACCGACTCCGTACTTATTAGAGTAGTCAACCCATTTGGTAATCCACGCGCCATTTTCAACATTCATCGGTGTGATCCTTGCTCTATTTGTCTGATCGATGGCGATTCTTGTTTCTTTTGGCTGCGGCGGCAGGGTGTCCACTGTTCTTTTATTGAAAGCCGAAAGCGATTTCAGCGTTTGTTTAATATTTTCAATCACGATCTCCCGAGAAGCATTGGGAATTGGATTACTGCGGTAGTTGGGGGTGATGCTCTCGGCAGAGGGCCTTCGTTGAGCTGGTTGCGAGGCAGTTGACTCGACATCAATGGGGTTGGATCGTGAGTTCCCGGCAGCATACACGGTTGGCAGTTTCGGGGCTCTGATTTTTGAGTCGAGAATGACACCTCTCTGGCCAATTTTGGATGGCAGCTTATACCCATTCGCATTAGCGGAGCCATTTTCTTTTTTATCCGAGCTTATCTTCAAATCACGGAATCCTTCGAGGGGCGCAAGAGCTAAGCTGTCCTTACTAGCTCGCTGCTGCTGCATATCCCTCAATGGATTTAGCCTCGATGGTATCTTGGGCATTCCGCTTATGCTTTTGGTCTTTGTGATCTTTGGGGAAAGCTCCTCTGGGATCATACGTTGATTCGGCCTTGTTCGTTGGCTAGCTGGAGAAAGAAGGACAACAGGAGCAACGATCATCTTTTGGCCAATAGGGGCCTGGACGACGACGTTATCCATCGGTTTGTCGTCGTCTTCATTGATGGGTAAAATTTCAACACCCTTTCCTCGCGAAGCACCGACACCCTCGATTCCAAGACCAACACCAGAGACACGGGCGACTTCAAGAAAGTTTTTGTACCATGCTCCCTTGCTGCTCGTAGCTTGGTCATCCCAAGCTGGGATCACTCTTAGTGTCGTGATGGGCAGTTGTCTAGGGAAATATCCAGATTTGAAGAACGAATGATCAGCAATGTCATCGATGGTCGGTCTGTTTCGAGGATCGGGACTCAGGAGAGATTTTATGAGGTCTTTCGCTTCAGGTGAGACCTGCTGTGGCGGATTGGTTGGGTATGAGAACGTCGCGACCTTGATCTTTTGGTAGATTTCCTTAACATCACTTGACTGGAAGGGAGGTTTGCCGATGAGCATAGCGTATAATATGATACCTAGCGACCAGAGGTCGACTTCGAACGAATGACCTTCTTCTTTGCCAAACAAAACCTCAGGCGCAATGTAGTTGGGTGTACCGCATATAGTGTTCTTTCTCTCCGTTCCGTCGATCAGCAAAGCAGCTAAACCAAAGTCCCCAATCTTGACGTTCAAGTTTTCGTCCAAAAAGATGTTTCCAAGTTTGAGGTCCCTATGGATGACGTTCCTCGAATGCATATATTTCACCGCACCGAGCATCTGAATCAGGAAAAAGCGTGCCTCAGGTTCACTGAAGAACTTTCTTCTTCTCAGAAGATCCATCAGCGACTTGTTGTTACAAAGTTCCAGAATCATGTACACGTTTTGTGAGTCCTCGAAACACTCTTTGAATCGAACAATGTTGGGGTGCTCCATAGTTTTATGCACTTGCAACTCTCCAAGGAACTATGACAAAAGTTAGCAAGCTTGTATTTAACACGAGGGTTACAATTAACATCACCTACTTTAGATTTCATCCTCTGTGAGCTGAGGGACTTTTTTGAGACAACCTTAGCGGCGAAAACCTCATTGTCGGGGTTGTATACTTCGAAACAACGAGCAAATCCTCCTTCTCCTAGCGATCTCTCACGGCGGTAATCCATCCCTCGCCTAGAATCTGTGATAATCGGTGGGGGTGTATCCGGGAGGTTCTTCTTCCTCTCCTTCTGCTGTTCTTTCTTCTTTTCGGGTGTTTTTGGCGCCATGATCTGTTGTTTCTCTTCACCAGAGGGACGAGCGTTCTGGACACTAGCTGGAACAGGTGCTAAAGCTTGACTGCGCCTAACAGCCGAGAGAGCACCCTTCTGCTTGGAAGGCAATAGGGTCATTTTTTCGTACGTGATTGTAACAGTTGGAGGCTGTTTGGTTGGGGAGCCCTGTACGCTTCCCTAAAGAACTAAGCGTATACTGGCGCTCTAGGAAAACGAGACTATTGGAGATTTAGAGTCGTTGGTGGAAATGCAACGACGAAGGAGTTTGACCAAATTGTCAATCTTCGCAACAGCCTGCGATGTGGTATTGATGCAAGAGATATTATTGATGATAAGTGTGGCTGGAATTCATTGAAGATTGCAACCAATTAGTGCTAAACACGTTTGTTGAAGTTTAGCCAGGTCAAGAGGACGATTGCAGGAAATTCGACAACAACTAGTTTGAGAACGTCGAGGTTGGTCGGTGTGAAGGTTGGAAAGCGGCCGTCGCCTGTTCCAGGGTATCGAACGATGATGGTGATGGCGGTGATGGTGAGGAAAAGATACAGCCAAAGTGAGGTTGTGGTGGTTGATGGTGTATGTACCCTTTTACAGATGGAATGAGTGCGAGCTTGTACTTTGGTTTGAACGAAGAATCCATGTTTTGAATTGCGGCTGTTGGGTCTTCTGCTCGGTTGTCTTATGCAACCGCCTGGCAACCGTTGCCAGGGCCCAAACAAGGAATGCTTCACCGTTGTCACGTGACTATAACGACCGCAGCACATGATGAATACCCCACTCTAAAGCTTTCCCTCGTTGTATGCTGTCTGTTTAAGTAAGCCTCAATTCGAGTAGCTGGCATCCATCTAATTTACAATTCCTTCCATTTTCATAGGAAACATTTCCAAATTCTCTACTTCTGTCACCAACAACGAAGGTTTTGGCGTTGTATGCATTTTCAAAACTGCCTATTCAGGGAATATCGGTATATTTCCGTATCTGGTAGTTCCGAACGTCAGCCTTGCGGCCTCATTGAATTGCGAATTGCGTGTTCGCTCCGCGAAAGCATTTCTCCCATGGTCATGCGATGACCTCAAACACAGTGACAAATCGATACCCTGCTTCCAAGTTCCGCCAAAGTCTCTACCGTCATTTTACCGATCGCCTCAGAAGTTATGAAGCCTTAGAGACCAATGCTGGTATCGCAAAGACCTAATAGCTCAGATACACCGACATAGACATACTCACACCCCGACGTGTCCCGCAGACCCACCAAGCTCGAACGCTGCCACCCTCTGAAATCCTTCAATTCATAGTCAAACTTCAGGAAGCATAATGTCTACAATTGCTGTCAAGCTTACGAGCTTAGCCGTGCGAACTCTCGCAAAGCCTATTGCTGTAAGCTTTCCTATCTGTTTGGCTATACGGTTACCCACCTCGATGCATCCATCAATCCACCTAACAAGGTTACTTCCAAGATTTAGAACAGTATAAAACAACAAGCAAAAGAACACCCGAGGTTTCGCTCTATCTGCATTGCCCTTGCCCAGGCCATCCATAGGACGGATATAAGGATTCGTTTAAACCTTCTGCGTGACAATAGCGCTATCGAAAGGGCCGAAGAAGACGAAGAACGGCGGAAGGCACTGGATAAGGGAAAAGATGAGAAAGGGGAAATTTCCAAGCTAGCAACCGAAGCTTTCAAAAATGAAAAACAAGACACATTGAAGGCAAGCAGCAAGCAACCCGATCACCCTATATCTCACTCGAATTCCTCGGACTCCGACGCTATCCATGCAACCCCCCCAATAAAGAAGAAAAACCGGGCGGTGCCCCACATACGACCTCTATCGGATAGCAAAGCGATAGAAAGAGGTGCAGCCTTCATCTCTGAGTTTTTTCTGTTTTCGGTTGCGGGTAGCCTTATACTGTTTGAGGCTCTTCGAAGTAGGAAGAGGGAAATGAATAGGAGAGACGAAGTAGCTGAAAGATTGCAAAATCTAGAAGAGGAGAACGAGATCTGGCGAAGAAAGGTCGAAATTTTGGAGAGAAAGTTAGACGAAGCCGGTATCGGGCGAATAGCAGGACCAGCCCCCGTGGTACAAGCACCGAAGACGACACTACTGCTTGAAGGATGGTTTACGAAGGCTACAGGGTACTTCTCAAAGGCACTATTCACCAGCGAGGGTGTCAAATCTGCGCAGATACCCATCAAACCTGATGTGGTCCCAACGAAAGCTTAGGATCGTCGTGACAACCCCAGCTATATAGCGCCTTCTCGTGGGAGGATAAGCATAGTTTATTCAAATCTACGAATCCCCGCTCTTTTATATACCCGGTCTCCTACGAATTTTATGTATTAGTAAGTTTCCATTTATATTACCGCGACACTGTATATAACCCTCAGGGCTGCATAAAACGCTCTCTGTACCATACCCGGCTCGCATCTTGTACATATGGCAGATTTACGATCATAGCATATGACGATTGGGGTATCAACTTCACAGCTATTGACAAAATTTCCCCAAAAGGCAGCCCCTCCCAAAAAAAAGTACCTTACGCCGGCCCGAGCCCTGCAAAACATGACTTCCTCCTGACAGCCGTATGCAATGCATATAATGCCATGTTTCCCGGATTCCGCTTGCATCTACCCCACTGTCTCAGATTTCAAATGGAACCGAGAGCAAGCAGTAGTCATTAGGTGGATAAGCGGTTGTAGGATTCCCAATTGCTGCACGCCAACCGGCTATGCCAGTCAGAAAAGTGCGGGGTACCGCTTCGCGCGCGCACGTGCAAGACCGGTGGAAGGGAATGGCCGCAGATTTGGGAAGGGTTCCCTCAGGCTCACTCATCACGGGTACACATGCCTGATCAGCACGACGTTCTCGGGGCAAGAGAGCTTAGAAAGCACCCCGAGGATAAAGAGCTGGGAGGGTGGGCGAGATACATGTCCCATCTCCTTCGTTCTGCGCCACATGGCTACATGGACGATGGCCTGTAAGTACCTGAGGGGGAAAAAAGAATTAGGGGGAGAATCTTGCAGAATACTTAATCTCAACGTCAGGTCAAGCACCAAGTCATCGTGTTGCAATGGGGCCTTCCCCAGTTTTTTTTCCACCGTTCCCCCACAGGCAAAAAGGAGTAAAATTTTTTTTAGCTTTAGCTCGCGTGAGCTATAGCTCATCTAGGCAGATATATAACGTAAAACGGTTTACAGAGTACGTAAAAATGGTCGTGAAATCGAGTAATGAGACTACGAATGCTAAGGTTTAGCTCCCGATTACGCCCCCAAGGAGAAACTGTTGACAATCTACGGAGTAATTCCACCGCCAATAATTAGAGGGCAAAAACCAATCCCATTATCGAAATGATGCCGAAATCTTTCGCCCTTTCTTTGTGCGACATGGGCCCATTGAAGCAGAGAATCAGAATGTTTCCACATACTTCGATAATAAGGTATGAAAATGGAAGCAGATATGCCAGTGGGTTTCTGAGATGAGCTCCTCTTCCAAAAATTTTCTAAACTTATCTCCAAGATGATGCTCAAGCCTTAGAAGCACCAATTAACTCTCAAGATTTTCCAGAAATAAAGAAGGAGGCTTCTCTGCATTAATATGATTGTAGCCAAGCCCGTTCATTGTCTGGAGATCCTGGCCCAGGGGTGTGGGGCCTTTCTAGGGAACATTACCGGCAGCTCCCGGGTTCTCCCCGAAGTCTTGCCCTTGGCCCTTGGTACCTCAAACGCCGATAACTCCACGCATGTTCGTGTGCTGCATCTCTGCGGCTGCTGTAAGACCCGAATTCGAACTCGGAGCTCTTAAAAACTCTGCATACACATTTAACGTACATATTACATTGATTCCATAAGGAAAAATTTTCGATTTTTCTGCAAATTCTAGTTTATTGTCACACATAACTGACGACGTCCCTGCATGTCCTCGCCAACTGGAGAAATTCATAGGGGGAGAAACGGGAAAGATAAAATTTTACTTCTTGCGTGGCCGAACGGCGGAGAGTCAGGCCACAGACGGAAATCTTACGTGGTGGGCCTCTGGTACTACAATGGAGATGGCCGTTTACAGGGGTAAAGGGGGTTGCAATATGATAACCCAATCATAGGACCGTGGAAGTCGGGACTAAGCATAAGATAAAGTTCGACTCCGCAATGAACTGTCATTGCATTGATCCCATTGCTAACAAAATATCAATTGAACGTCTTCAAGCTCAATTACAAGCTGTAAGGCGATATGGAGTCAGAGTGGGCACCAACTTTGAAAGTAACCTCGAACTACCCCAGCAAGAGAGGGACCAATATCTGAAGTCCGAATGGAAAACTCGAGCCCGGCCTGCTAGGACCATCCTGTCTGCAAGACATATAACATTCCTAACGTTAATGCATTGTACACCCAAACTTCGTGGACCTGGGGAGCACAAGAAAACATCTCAATCGCCGACATGATTTCAACAGCCAATAGCTTCTGTAAAAGGTTGGTTCATCAAATAGATTGCTCAAACATGCGCCTCACCTCGAAAGAACTCCAGGTTGTCCCGTGTTTGCGAGACCCGGAACCAAATTCCGACGGGAAAGAACATATATTTTACAAATCAGAAGGACACAGCCATAAAATGCCCGGTTCAATAGCTGACTCAGCTAGCTTGTTGTCGTAAACTAGGATGCGGTAGACGGCTACCCCAGATCCAGAAATGGTTGCCTTCCCCACAGATCCAAATGCCCTACAAGAATAATACCCTAGACAATCCTGCACCTGTAAAGCTAGCCCAGGAAATCCGGCAATTTCACACTTCCCCGGCGCATGGTGGCCAAGTCATTTGATAAATGAAATAAAACTTACTTTGTATTCACCCGCCATCTGACGGGATCACAACCGCTCTAATTTTTGTTTGGAAATTCTGTTCAGTATGTGAATATGCCAGATAAACCCCCGAAGTCTGGAACAATTCGCCCAAGAAAAAAAAAAGAAAAAAAAGAGAAAAAAAAAGGAGAGAGAGACAATGCAATGTTCAGAAAGGGGTGGATCTAGAACCTTTCGTCTACTGTCCGAATTCTGTCGACAACATATCATCATATTTTAGGAACTATTTTAGGAGTCTCAGCCGACAAGACGGGTTCACAGGAGAGAGAAAAAAGCAATGGAGGGTAAATGTAAGCGAAATATCCCGCACAGGGGTCGGGATCACGTGGCAGGCCAGCCAGGTCAATTATTCATGAATTCAACATCGAAGGAATCCAGTGTTCCCGAACACCGGCTCACAACCACAAAAAATTTCAAATGTCATGTCATCTTCAAGGAGGGTAGGTGCACTTTCGTCCCGTGGTAAGCGAGTGACGGCGTTATCGATAAGATGAGGCCTGATTGGTTCTTATTTAATTTCGAGATTAAGAGATCGAGCTTGAGAGAAAAAAAAGTCCGAACACTTCCACTGTTGCGTCAGCCACCAGCTGGTGCGAGGAAGACTGGTCAAATCACTAAATCAAGGGGCGAATGCAACGGCACATGTCCTTCTCCCGTCGATAGGCTGCTGCATTGTATATGCCACTTCGCTTTTTGTATGCCGGCCTTGATGCGTCGACGCCTGGATGACTTAAACATGTCTGTCATGTTTGTCTAGCGGCTTTTTTTACTCTCTCATCAAGGCCAGCTGACCATATTAACAACAAAGCCCTGGCCAATCCTTTAGATCGCGAAGTTCCGGAGTTGGGTAAGCTGGCAGTCGCTTGTTAAACCAAGAATTGACCAACTTTTCGCAAAAATCCGGGGAGGTTCGTGCGCGGCATGGCATTGGCTCCTTGTCGATAGACGAGGGTCCATACCTTAGGATCAAAATGTGGATCCGGTGTGTCTCCAACAGTGCCAGCAGTCAAGAAACAGGTTGAGGGTTTTTTGCCGATTTGTGGGGAAGGCTGCTGGTGTCGTGAGCTTGACTTCAGATTCGTAACATCGGGCTAGCGCTGCAAGAGACTCGTATGTATGTATGACCTGCCCAACATCGTCTAGTGACGGACGCCCATTTATCGAAATGTTGGGCTGTGGGGTTTGAGAGCTGGATCGCGTGCAGCGATGCATTTAGATATTCACTCCTATGTTTGTGATACCGGTGCCATGCATGTAGCTGCTGATAAGTCCGCTGATTCCCAATCGGCCAAATCATAATTTAATTTTGGAAACGAGATACTATACGCGGATGTGATTCTCATGCTCAGCTGGGAAAAAAGGCATAGCATTGCATAGCCGGCTGCAAATTTCGAATTCGAGTTACATCTAAATCAATCCGGACCAGAAATTCTTTGGTGTGCATAAGGACGCGAGCGTGGGGATCGGAATTGAGGCACATATTAGCCTTATCGCAGAGCTTCAAGGCGCCAGAACAGCGAACTACCTAGTGAATAAGATAATTTCCGTAGCGCAATTGGTTGATTCACCTTATGTATTGGAATCCAACGACGGATCGCTAGTGTGGGGTAGTTCTATTTAGCGCTGTTGGTTGAAGGTTTGCAACTTGGCACCGCAGTCGCCGGTATTTCGGTGATCCACTTTGTGAGGTTAGTGCGACGGTTCACATGGCCATTATCCAGGGATGAACTGACTGTAGCACCATATCAACTCGACCTCAATATCGAACGAATCCACTTTAAGGCATTACTGAGATCAATTGGGCTGGGCATTTGAGAATAGATATTTGATTCTTTCTTGTACACTTAAAAACATAAACGAAAAAAAAAAAAGGAGAAAAAGAGTAGAGAAGAACCCGATGAACCTTCATACGTTATCATGCACAAAAGAATAGCTCGCTCCAGCTTAAAATTAAACCGAAACCGTTTTGTTTTGAATGATTGCAATTGAACTCCAAACCCATGCTTCCAATAAGTCTAACATCCATAAATTTTGAAACCGAGAAAATTGAAGAGAAGAGGAAGATCTTGATAACTCGGTGGGTATTTTGCGGAACAGGCAAGATTGCTCGTATCCACTCCCAAGCGCCCAGGAGAAACCATTCCAGAAAAACTCCACAGATTAAAATGTAATGGCGATATAAATTTCGTTTTCGTAGCCAGCGTCAAAGCATTTACCAAATAACTCCATCGCAGAACTAGAACACCTTAAAGAATGGTAACAACTGATTTTTTGAAGTGGGGTGTTAGAAAGGTCCTCATAAAGTCCTCTCTAGGTCGACGACATCTTGGAATGCCCGTTCCCACCTAATGGCCTCCTCGCTGGCTGGCCTGGGGAGTGGCTTTCTGGCGTAGCCTCCATATCCAAAGAATGTTTGGAGGCAGCTCTTGGTTCCAACGAGGCCGCCCTGGATCGCCGCCCAGTCTCCTTGAGCCACTCGCGCCTGTATGCGTTTGGCTTCCTTGATCTTTCCCTGTGCATAGTAGTTGACAATGGCAACGCATGCTTTAGGAGTAATGTTGGCAAGTCCTGCGATAACGCCGGAACCACCGACAATTAATGTCTGCAAGGTGAAGTCAGCGGATCCACCCATGGCCATAAAGCCGGAGCCGATATCAGAAGGGGTAGCAGCGTTCGTGGCAGTTGCGACCCTAGCAAGTTTGCCAGAATTTCCGCAGGTCAGCTTGCAGCCAACAATATTAGGATGCTGTGCGAGTTTGGAGATGAAGTCGGAGTCAAGGTCTAGCCCCGATACAGCCCCCGGGTAGTTGTAGATGAGGACTGGGAGAGGGGATTCATCGGCAACGTCGCGGAAGTATTCGTACAGGTCGGTATTCGACATGAGGCCCTTGTAATAAGCTGGGGGGAGGACTAAAACATAGTCGCCTCCAGACAGAAGGGCATCGTGGCATAGTTCGAGTGTTTCTCGTGTGGATTGAGCACCACATCCAACAATGATAGGCATGTCGTGATATCCAGCAGCTTCTAGCGCTTCGCGCGTCGCAGTTGTAACCAATCTTCGTTCCCTATGGCTCAGGCTGACGGCTTCACCGTTTGAGCCCTGTGTTGTGATTCCTGCCACACCGGCTTCCGCCATGCGAACAGCATGTTTCTTGATAGTAGAGATATCAAGGTCTTCCGTTATATCATTGAAGAAGCAGACGGTTGGGACGTATACACCAGGGACGAGCGGGCGATGTGTGTATGCGCCGCTGTCGAGATCGGTATGTGCATGGAGAAGAGCATTCGAGTAACTGTTCGAGTGAACATTTGAGATCAGGGTAGGGTCCCTTGGAGCATAGTGACCATTTGTAGTTGGAGACATTGTGAAAGAGTATGATTTTTATGTGAGGCGATTATTTAAGAAAAAGGTATTATGGAATATTCTAAGATAGAACGAGAGAGGATGATTCCTTTGAATAGGATATATTTGATATATTGAGCGAAGGATGAAGCTTCTGAGGTAAGCTAGCAGATGGATGAGATGGGAGAATGGCTTCTTATATATAGAACGAGGCATATGCCTCCTACTCGGCGAGGATGAGGGCAAGCTGCCAACCCTCATAGGGAAAGCAAACCAAAATTGGGCAAGCGAGCTAGCAGTGTCATTTCGTGTAGGAGAGAAGCCGTAGCAGAGCAAAAGGAGTTTCGAAAAAGCAAATACGCGAAGGAGGAAAGAAAAGAAAAGAAAGTATGCCGGGGAAGTGAATTCAGCGAGAGGTCGTCACTCAGCCATGATGATCCAATCGATCGGGTGAGACATGCGAGAGCCAGCTAGCCAGTGCAACTAGACACACGGGTTAGAAGGGGATGCGAACACAGGACCGGTGGCTGCAACCCCTGAGCAATGCGGGTGGTACATAATAATTTGGTGTGACTGTGGTGGTGGTGGTTGTACCTGCTGAGAAGAGGTAGATGCCCTTGGTTGAAGGTTGGGGAGGACCGGGATTGAAGTTAGTGTGGAGGTACAAAGACTAGGATTGAGGAAGGCTGCAAAGCTTTCGGTGATGAGCGACAGCCCACGCAAATATTACCAAGGACCACTTGGATTGGTACATCCCCTAATGGCGGACAGAGCTTTGATGTCGCACAGATGCTCCTTGTGGCGATGCCTTACCATTGCGAATCTCCTAAAGGAAACCTGCTTGGAACTAGCTTTGTGCTTCAAGCGAAGGTTTTTCTTTCTTTTGAAGCTTTCGCTGTTGGGTAACCGTGGGGGAGCGGAAGCTGGGGAAATGCTTGACATACTTAGCGGGGGCACGGGTGCTTCTTGATCTGGGAAAGCGGCCACCGCTGTGTGGGATATAAGGCCGGGGCGTTCCCGAGACACTTCCGCTTTGGAAGGCGAAATGGTTTCCTTGGGAAAAAATATCTCCGCGAGGAATTTCGATTTTCTCAAAGGCTCTGTCTAGGTGCAAGAATAGATGTGCTAGATGCCCTTGCATTACCGGAGAGGCCATCGGATTGCTTCTTATTCTCTACTTCGAATTTCGATGACTGGTGGGGCCCGCCGTGGGCTGTTTCATGATCCATGGGTGAAGGTCGACCAGCCTAGCAACCAACAAAGCAGGAGAACAGAAGTCTGATATCAGAGCCCGCTTCAATGATACCATTACATGTAATGGAGAGCTCCCTCGCAAGTAGGCAACCGCAGCTTGGCCTAGAACGAGAGAATGCAGTATTGTAAGCGCAGAATATCAGGAATTTAAACGCGGTGTATGTCTATCTGCGCTCGGGATGGTCGACGTCTTGTCAACTTGTAATTCGCGGATTTGCGGTTTCATGTATCTAGAATCAAAGCTGATTGGTCCCATCCCGCAAAGCCGCGGAGAATTCTTTGTGAAAATAGATTCCCATAGCGAGAGTCGCCGGGATACGATCGATGCATAAGGAGAACGCTGCACTGCAGCGGACTCCGCTCGTGACCACTTCCCACCAAGGTTTTCCCTTGCGAACTGGTCCACGAGGCCATCCTTTGTGCAGATATGTCGATGCAAGTCCGTTTTCGTTCCTTTCGACCCCAGAGCAACTAATATTAGCAAACAGAGGTATTCCACTGGAAGAAACGAGCCACATGGCGTCAGATCTTCGGCAACTTTTTTTTTTTCTTCGGCGGTTTTCGTCCCCTATCTTTTCTTCGTGTGAGACGCCTCTAGAAGCTGACGGATGCGATTCAACGATGCAATGGAGAAGTTCTCCAAGAGGGCTGGAAAAGCGTCCGCTGGCGTGGGGGTCAGGCAGCTAATGGGGGAAGATGGTTGGTTGGTTGCGGTTGGGCGTTGGCTGGAGTTTGCCATTGATGCTGAGACAGGCGACCAAAGTCTGGGCCAAAGCAACACACCACCTTCGATTAAAGCCAAACCACCCCGACACCTTCCAGTTGCACTTGCAGTTGCCACACTGAGGCTCATTGTCAGATCATGTCAGGTTCCCTTAAATCGGGTCCACTGTCGTCACTGGTACCGCTGCAAGACGGTTTCCGGCCTATCCGTCGAAGACTGAGAGAGTCACCGGAGCTGGTTGTTGGCTTTCGGGATGATATATGCATTGGCATCAGCGTGATATGGGCCGACCTTCGAACGGTCCAGCCAACCCCAAATATTGGCTCGGGAGCCAGGGTTTTTTTTTTTTTTTTTTTTGACGTCTGGTTAACCGTTTATGGTGCCAGCAAATTTATCAACCTCGAGATATATGTCGAATGGTCAGCGGCCTTGCATCACGGTATTGCCTCGAGGCAGTATCTATCTTTAGATATCCTCTGACAGTTCGGGTACAGCAAGAATGAACTGAGCCTTTGCTAAAGAAGAAGATGATGAATGAAGCTTTGTCCTGAATTCTAGCCATCAGAAGATACATGGACACCGGAAGCAGCATATCAGCCAGCTCAAGCCTGGTCTGGCTAACTTCAAAGGACACCGCGGAACCCCCACGGTTCTGAACCAAATTCTGGAATGCTTTCAAATTTCCACCGCAAATTCGCCGCCCTGATGGCCGACTCTCCTAACGACAGCGCAATCTCACAACGGCTGTGGAATCTCGCTTTGACGCCGACGACGATTCGGCAGCGCAAGATCGCGGTACGGACTTGGTCCGGGATGGAACCCCTTTCTTCACATTATTACTCAACCTTATCGTGAGAGGAACGCACCACATTGATTTGTCGATGTTGCAACAAACCTTTCCCGGGAAAGAAACCTTTTGCCAGGGGGAGCAGACCCGGTATTTCCCCCGGCTCCCCAGAAGACCAGACTTTTTCAGGGGAACGCGCATGATGCACCCCACAATTCCCAAATCCTGGATCCTCTGCCTAATATTAGCTGGTAGAGGAACCAGGCCAGTGGCTGTCGTCTGCCCTGCCACTTGATATTATAATATCACCTATCACACTCCAGACAATCCGATCTTTTGCTTCGATAATAATGTTATTCTGAAGCTCCTCTGCTCACACCACACCGCTGGTCAGTGTAACAATTGACTTGTCGCAAAAGCCAATGATGAAACATCCGCTCACCCATTCAACTGAGCTGTGCAGCCTGTGACAATTCAGTGCCCATGAGTGGGGGGGGTTGTGGTTCCTGAGAAGAGCTCTATGAGAGCTCGGATGCGTGGGGTCCTCAGCCAATTTGGCCATCACATGCTCCTTCTTTGCTGGCCACAACGCCAATTAAACAACACCACCTTTTCATCTTCCAATAGCATCACTTGGGACGGAATGGAAAAAAAAAAAAAAAAAAAAAGGAATCAGCGATGTGCTTTATCACCATGATACGCTTTGTCTCTCCCTTCGTGTCGAGAGCGCCCCTCCCACTGTGCCCGGTGACAGCTTCATCTCCACTAGCCTCGCTTCGAAGAGGTAACTGAAAACGTGGGGGTGGAGCCTAACAGAGCTCCAACACAGATCTCATTTTGACAGCTGGAGCTTAGCTTTTTTGAAGCCATGTTGACAGCCGTATGGAAGCTCCTATAATTTGCAGCCCAAATCGACTTCCCAGCTGCTCCGCCTACCGCTTCGGCCTCTCTGAAACTCACATCTTGCTCTATATAGCACGTGCCTCGCTCCGTTTACTGTCTGCATATGCAAGCGATTTCTCTCAGCTACCGACGTGCCTCCAATCAGGAGTGGCGGCAGGATGTCCGGCTCTCTTGCATCTTGCATGAGCGATTTTTTGCCCAAATTTCAATATATATGACTTATTCTCAGCATTGAAAACATAGATTGTGTGTTCTTTTGATGCTGGCTAACGCATCCAGATACATCATACTCTTTAACTATAACCCTCAAGGTACTTGAGCGTCTACAGCCCAACGCCTGTGAGCGCAAGTACAATCATCTCACCTGCAGACCCTAGCATATTCTCAGCACAGCTCTCTATCCCTAGCTGATCACATCTTCCTTTTTTTTTTTTTTTTTTTTTTTCATCTCCATTCCCTGCTTTTTCGACAAACTTCATCTCACTGCAGGCAGCTCTTTTTTTGGGGTCTGTAGACATCCCGGACTCCTAGACTACGGAACACCGTCATGAGAAAATGGTATCCACAACCACCCCCCCTTTCCATCTTATATTAACTACTTTCGGGTGTGCTCGAAATGCCTAAAAGGCAAGAAAATCTGGGGAATATACATTATGCAGCGGGAAATCCGAAGAGAAGAGGTGTGCAGTTCTTTCTTTCTTTCTTTTTTTTTTTTTTGGAGGAAAAAAAAAAAAAAAAAAAAAAAAATTTAAGTTTTTAGTTTTTAGGTCGTCTTCTCCCTTGATCACCTTGCTCCAGAAGAGCTAAAAAAGGGCCTACGTGGTCATCCCTGAGACGATCATAAGTGGAGACTATGGAGTAACTCCAGTCTGCTGCGGGTCACTATGCCGGTCTCTATCACGCTTCGCTCGTATAATTGCGGAGGAAGCATCTACATCCCTGAGAAATGTCTATTTCTTCATATAACGGCTTGATTGTGTCTAGAACTTCACAAACATAGCGTCTGTCCTTAGTTCCAAAAAAGCTGGGGAGGGGGGTTCCATGTTAGCTTGACCTTGTGACCCTTTCCCTTTCCCTTTTCTCTCTCTCCACGGACAAGTCTAGCTTGGCTAGATACAACGTAATTGTGGAGATATCATGTTGCATATCCACCTTTCGCTAACATTTAGACCCTAGAGCTACTTGAAGCGAGAAACACCTGTCTATGGAGCACCGGGTAACCCCCCCCCCGTGGGACAAAAAGGAAAGCTGGTTTTTCTATTTGCGAATCAGATAAAAAAGTGAAAAAATTTTATCGAGAGAAAAAAAAGGAGACAAAAAAGGAGAACCAATGCTATCCTTCCCTTCGTCTCGTAATTTGCCCTTGCTTTCCGCCTTTTACTTTTTGGGCACAAGGCATACGGGGTTTAGGAACATGCATTGATGTCCTGATATATGCATGCCGGAAAACGCCCACGATCCCACGACCAACGTAAATACATCTAACAATCGAAACCGCCACCATAATTAGGGACCCTAAGCCCCCCCGGCGACCAACTAACGTTGCACAAAAGATCACTCATGATCAGAATCATGGAACGTGGAGGAGAAATGAAAATTTTTCTTTCTTTCCGTCAATTCATTCGCAGCGGCAGCAGCCGCATCAAAAAATTTTAATATTTAAATCTCTCCCATTGGCGAATTGTACGGAAAAGAACCAGGCAGATGCAAGACATACGACGGCCCTGACGTAAGAATGGCTTTTTCGTTCAAATTACCTCATTCGGAGGTGGACGATGTCCGCGATTGGCTGGGGTGCTGTAGATGCTTCTAGATATATTCATATTTGTCACCTCCAAGACCCCTTTCGCTCCCTTTCGAATTCTCTTTCCGCGGGAAAGAAGCGAAGGTCAAGCTTAAAGGCCAGGTGATCGATGATATCCAAAAGGTTTCAGAGAAAGACAGCAAAGATATAATACTACCAATGAAAGCGTACGAGGCATCTCAAATATGTATGTTGTATGTATATCACTCACTCGTCACTCATCTACACAGGCCAGAATCTCTCGATCCAATTGGAATCTAACAAGGGTTAAGTTCTTGCAGACTTTGATATTTTTAGTCATTCGAGGTTGTCATCTATACACAGAGGAGTAAATACCGCATAGAGAAAGACAAAAACTTGGAGGGAGAAAAAAAGGAACAAACAAGTGAATGGGAAATTGGTGTCTCGATCATCGTGTAAATGCCTTGACGAAAACCTCAATTCTGGAACAGCCGCTCTAACAGATATCAAAAAGCAATTGAAAAGCAATTGTGTGCAGGTTTTGAATGCATGCAAAATGTAGAGAACGAAAAAACCAAAAAAAGGCCACACCCGCTTCCCAACAACTTACTTCATCAAATAAAACAATAACACAAGGGCGTCAGGACTCATTTTGCAAACTGGTCCCAATAATATACCGTCTGCAGTGTCAATAGAAACCCAAACAAGCAGCAGCGTCATCGTGTTCACCAGTCATCGTTGTCTTCGTCCGATCCTCGATTTGCCTGCGATCTTTTCTTCAATGCAGCGGCAAGGCCTCCTGCTAAACTTGAATTAGTTGCTCCACCATCAGGTTGACTTTGCACGCTGAGATTGGATGCTCTTGTGCCTGCTGAGGGAGTGACTGTTTCTGCGGCTTGATGCATAGAGCTTGGCTTTCTCACGGCTGCAGCTGCAGCTGCCGACGGCTTGGGCCGGGGTGGAGGTGGAGGTTTTGCCTTCGCAGCCACGGCTGGCGGTGGAGGCGGTGGAGGGGGAGGTTTCGCAGCCTCCTCCTCTTTAAGATATGCACTGGGCGCCCACCCTTGAGTATCATCCGCTTTTTTGGCCAGCCACCATCCTGTATGAAGTAAGAATAAATATGTCAGCCCACTATTATAACCTTCCTCTTATTGTTGCGTGCAAAAATGGGAAGCCTTTCTTACCGTTTCCCTCTTTTTGGAGAATTATGATTATTTCCCCTTTCGTCAAAGTGAGTTCGTTCTCGCTCTGGCCAGCAAAATCGTATAAAGCGCGGGCTATCGGATCTTGGGAGGGTGCTGCCGCGGGTGGGGGTGGTGGCGGTGGAGGAGGAGCTCGTGTTGAGGCAACAGAAGACCCCATGGAATTCCTTTGTTGATTCCCACCGTATCCATTCGACATGGACTGTTGTTGAAGAACCGGTGTTACCGGCTTGATTGCCGCTGGCATAACCGTCGATGGATTGCTCGAAACCGTCGAACTGCCGGGTAGTTGTTGCGGCACCGGGCGGGCTTGTGGTTGTGGTGTCGCCCTCCCGCGGGCTTGGGAAGAAAGTTTTCCGTTGGCGCTCTTCTTGAGCAATCCGCCGGATGTAATAGCCTTGGCCGGCTTTGCTCTCGGCTTTGGAGTTGGCCTTGAGATGCTGTTCGGAGGCTCACCGGGGCCAACGTGGATCGTTCCGCTCTTGTACAAGTCATCTCTTGGAACAGCCGGGTCCTTAAGGGTCTTGACAACGGCGATCTTTCCTGGTTTTTTGTTGTACTCAATGGTTGGACCAATCCGAAGGTCGAAAATTCCGGTCATGAGGCCCTTCATGTGGGTGAAAAGTTCCGTTTTGAAGATGCAGGACAGGAGCGGATCCGGTTGTCCCGGGGCCCCTACTCCCAACGAGAACCAATCATCGCGAAGATTTGACGTTCCGATAAACTTGATCGTCCCTAGTGGGATTGTTCTGTCCGGTAGAATCTGAAGTTGATTGTTGATAATTGTCTGAGTGATAATGTAGAAGTTGCGATTGGTGAGGACAAGCAACCGTGGGTTCGGTTTGCTAGATCTTCCCAGTTTCGATACTAACAATTCACCTCTGCAGGAGAAAAGCGTTCTGTCACTAGCTGGAATCTGGACAGAGTTTCTGATATGCTCGCCGTAGCCCCCCCTATTGTCAACGCCAAGGTAGTCTCCCATAAACCGTCTGGATCCAATAATACTGAAACGTCTTCGCTCCTTCCTTCCGGCTAGGACAGTGTGACCGTAATCACGCAACTTGACAAAATCAGTACTCCCGGTGAGATTTCGCCACCATCTTTGAATTCTAATAGCGCACTCAGTCCGATATCTCAAATAGTTTCTCCAGGCTCGTTGGATACGAATGGCCATGTTGTGCCAGTATCGGTCTCGCATGGTCTCGAGGGCGAACAGGGTCTCGGGCGTCTTGATGAATGCCTTGGTAGTTCCCATCTGCCATTCTTCCTTGGGTATCCTCGTATCCTTGAGAATTTGTTCACATCCTGATCGCGGGTCGCCGGTCCATATGTAATCACCTGCATAAGATGTTTTTGACGACAGCAAGTAAAATCGGTCCACAAATCTCTCAAAAGTCTGACGATATGCGAAGCCAGCTCTTCGAATACGGACGTTTTCTTGGAGACCAAGATATTTGATCTGATGGAGGACAGCAGCGGAGTCATATTCCTTCGGTGACTTGTTCTGGTTTGGTTTGATCGTTCGGATGTAGGAAGGCGTCGCCTTAGAAAGCGTATTCACAAGGTCGTTTGCAGATGCCTTGATCTTGTCGCTGGCGGTCGGTGGACGACGCCCCTTCGTATCCGCGGCACCAACTTGTTGGGGGAAGATTGTGTGCAAGAATTGGTTGTCACTGGCTTCGATAAGTTCGAGGATATCCCTGAGAAGCTGGTCCTTGTTCTTGTCCGTCATGTGCTCGATCTGGTAGGTCACATCCCCAGCGTAGTGCTTGATAATGAATTGTGTTTGTCGCTGGGCGAAATGAGGATTTGTCGAAAGGGCATTGAGTCTTTGAATAAAGGTTCCATCGGCTGCACTCGAATCTGCGTGAGCAGTTGCACACGCGTCATTAAGAGCTGCGAAAACTCCAGGCGGCCTCTTCTCCTCGATCAAATCGCACACGACCTTGTTGTTGAAGTATTTGATGGGTTGCCACTCGATCTGCTCTCGTACATACTCTTCTTGTTCTGTCTTGAGAGTAAGTTCGATAAAGATCTGCTGTAATTTTTCGTTCACGTAGTTGATGCAAAGCTGCTCAAAGGAGTTCTTGTCGAAAATTTCGAATCCGTAAATATCGAGGATACCGATTGTGTAGGATGTCTGTTCGCGAGCTTTCATCGAGACATTGATACGGTCGACGATCCATTCGAAGAGGTTGTTATAAATTGCCTTTGCTAATGTATCCCTTACTGCGGTAGCTTGTACTGGGTTAAGCGGAGACTCATAGATGGAACCTCTCCTTCCACCTCTCGATGTTTCGACTATACGAATGGATAGGGCCTTGAAGATGAAAAATCAGTAAAGAGCTGTCTAGTTGATTGGCTAATTTGTACCATCTTACCTTATTGAGAGCTGCGCCGTCGACTTGTAACAAATAAGCTGCGAAATCAGTAACTCCGGGGTCGGTGATAGCTGCGCCTCCATTGTCATCCTCTCTGAATTGAACGTTTCCGATCCATAAAATAGCGGCCAACAATCTAAAGATATCGTCCTGCTCCTGTTGCGTGAGGCCAATAACCTTCATCGCCTGGAGGGTCTCGCTAAATTCTTTAGTATCATCGATCCCGGGGACATCTAAGCATCGGGAGTTGGATGTATAGGCGTAAGCTTCAGGCGTCTGAATACCGAACAATTCTAGGATACGTTGGGAGTTAGTGGCCGATCGCTTTTATACTATATCGTAGCTGAAACGACGTTACTAACCTCTGTAGGCCGGACTGGCAGCTTTGGCAAATTGGTAGAAGATGTGGAAGTTTCGCTCATTCATGATCTGACCAACCACACGCGCCTTCTCCAGCAAATAGTTTGTGATATTCGCACCACACGGTTCCCCCTGCCCATTAAACTGGATTTCCAGGTATTTGCCATGCCGCGACGAATTGTTATTCCTCAGTGTCTTCGCGCACCCAAAGGCTTCCAACAGCGGATTGGTCGCCAAAACCATATTTTTGATCTCCGTAATGTGTGAGTTTTGCTGGCCTCCGGATACATTGGCGATGTATTGCATAATTCTCTTCGCAGCTTCGGTTTTCCCGGCGCCGGATTCACCGCTAATGATGATGCACTGGTTGTCTCGGTAGGCGTTCATATTGTAGTACGAGGCTTCCGCGATCGCGAAGACGTGTGGAGGCATTTCTAATCGGTTCTTGCCTCTGTAGGCTTCCATGACGGAGTCGACGTAGATTCCCACTGTTCCGGGATGTTAGAATTGACTGGATGGATGAATTTATCGACCGTGCTACTTACAGTCGCGGAACGGGTTTACTGAGATTAACACATGTCCAATGTAAGTCTATCGGGTAACCGACGAGTTAGTCCTTTGTTCTATGATCATATATGGCATCTGAGACGCGATGTTTCGATGACGTACGTATATCTCAGCAGCTTCGAATCGCTTCATCAAGTTCTCGTTGATAGCTTCATTTGAGATCTTGCTGATGAGGGTGAGGTCGCTAACACCGACTTCCTTCTTCTTCGAACCCTCATAGAAAGCCTTCTTAGGAGCCCCTTGACCGCCAGCAGAGCTGCCGACAGCTGCCTTCATGAAGGGAACCTTCGATGTTACCCCCGCTGCATCTTTCGTTTTGTTCCGCCCCGCCCGCTTAGTGACAGCCTATATAATGTGACAGACGCTAGGTTAGCTCTGAGGTGCAGGCGTAAGAGCCGCGAGACCGGGAGGCAGGAACGGTCTCCGACAGCAGATGGAGGTATAGGACAGGATAGGACCGGACATACCATCTCGACTGGTTACTTCGGTGGTCTCGTACTTCGAGCCGTCGCCAGAGAAGAGGGAAGGTGGATTGTTTAGGGGGAAGATGAGTATCGGAGACGGAAGCCGGTGTGTTGTTGGGTATTTTAGGAACAGCAACAGAACAGGAACGTTAACGAGGTGTCAATGTGAAACCGGTTTGGTGCAGCTTTGCTCTCCCACGTAACGTCGGCGTAAGCTCGGTGGAGCGCCTAAATTTTGGTATCGTAAAAAAAGATTAAAAATCAAAAATAGGCAGCATCCAATGAGGGCTTGATTAGGAGGTATAAGGGATCGGTATCGCGATGGAGGCAGCGAAGAGATGGAGCTATAAGAAATCCAAACCTCGAGACTCGACTAAAGTACCAGTACCGGTGCCAGGAGGCATGGGATTGGTTGGATTGGAAGGGCTGGCGGGTGGGATGACCTGTCTCGAATGTACAGCAGAGGCCGCATGCACCACGTATATTCAGCAACCACACCTTGAAGTTTGATATCGATACTAATATTACTGCCTCGGTCGATATACGAGCGAGGAGATGATAAGCATAGGTATAAAGTATACATTCGCTGCAGGCACCAGGCGGATCACGTAGACATTAATAGGTACCCAGATTGCGTACCTCGAAAGCTTGTCTGGTGTCGCACAGCCACGTTGGATGATGCCATCCGCTGCAATTTCAATCCCCGTTTTGCCGTCTCTTACTCTAACATACTACGAAAAGGGCTTACTGCGATGTGCAGTATGGCGGATGGAATGCGCAGTGATGAGAAATAAGATATGTAAGGGTATACATAGGAAGTACTTTTTGGAAATATATATAATACCGTGTACAGCAATGCAGAATGATATCACAGCGATAATATAAGCAATACTCCGCGCCGATGTACTCCTGACAAATGAAAAAGACAAAATGTAAGTATCTAACAGCCGCCCTATGCCAAAGGAAACACCCGGGAGGAGAGGAAAAGGCTACATGTAAACGATAAACGAGCATTTCCCCCAGAATGCACAAGTACTTAAGTATTGAAAGAACGGTCAGGACATTGTTCTCCGTAGACCTATCGCGGACCCGAATGTCTGCCGGTCGGGGCTCTCATTACTACAAGGTCGTAACGACGCCTGCCGCGCCAGAACTCTCATATCCTTCGTATTTTGCTGGGTATACGTTCCGAAGTCTGGCACCCTCTCGGTGATGTTTACGCCTCTCCGTCTGTACCGATCCAGCCTACCCGATTTCCAGAACCAGATACCCAGACCGAGCAAAATACCCAGTACTAAAAACGAGATCATCCCAAATGCAAGGCCGACGTACCCGGCCACAGTGATCGAATCTTTCTTCTTGCTGTGGTTGTTCGAACAACCAAATGGCACAGGGTTGCAACCAGCCGTGGAAGGCGACGAAGCCGCAAGGTAAAACTTCCCCGCTTCGTAGTCGACGGCCAGGTACACCTGCGACAAAAATGCCTTTCCAAGCACAATTGTGTTACGGACGGCGGATTCCTGGAATATATTCAATTCCGTGTAGTTCCTATCGACAGCCCAGGTCCCATTGTTGTCGATTCCCCTAAGCGGATGCGCCAGCTCTTCGTTTGGGATGACTATTTTGAAATCCTCATCGAGTCCATTTAGGACGATATCCAGAGAGAACGCTCCTGGATTTCCGGCTTTATATCTCCAGCCCGGTTCGTTGACTTGCAGATTTGGCAACCAGTCGCTGCTCACCCTTCCTTGTCCGAGGCCTATACTTTCAAGTGACGCTAGTCTTCCGGAGGGAAACCGGAACAAATTATCGTAAGGTTCGATGCATGCGTACGGGTTCCGAGATTCCATATCTATGAATGCTGTCGTTTTCATGGTCTTCTCGAATAAAACGTCGATTTTTTGGATCTCAACCCTAAACGGACATGGCCTAAATTCCGTGTCTTCATAGTTGATATCGAACTCCGCAAAGTTGCCTGCGACACGAGATTGGTCGTACCCGCCCAGAACCATGTGACCCGGACGAGGGTTATACGGACTCTGGCTTCCTGCATCGAAGCCGAACACTAGCCTGTCGATGAATCCTTGATCCTTCAAGGCTTGTAAAAACGACGATTTGGGACCGAGTCCTAATTGTCCAAGGTTAAACTTTGTGCCATTTGTCACAACACCAATTTCATAATCCTTCAATTGCGTGAAGCCGGCAACCGCGAACTCCACATCCCCGAAGGTCTCCACAGGTCCGTTTAGGTCGTCCCAAAACCCCTCGACTCCGCCTTTCAGCGATGCGCTACGGCTCGCAAACCCAGCCAACAAACTTCTATCGAAAGTACCACCGTGGCTTGCCTGACATGTTTTGTTTAAACCGTTGTCGTTGTTGCATATCTCCGATCCCAAAGCATAAGTGGCATTTATGACGGTCGACGGAACAAGGCATATCTTCTGTCGTGCCTGACCTTTCGTACCGACTTCGACTTGTAGACCCCAAGCGTCGACATTTGTGCAATTCTGGAGGTTGAGGCAGACGGGCGTGGAGCTTGTGGAACACGGCAGTTTCGCGCACGAGGCTGTGGGGACGATGACAACAACACCAACCAAGGCTGCTGCTATTATGCTGTACAAGATATTATCCACCATCACGACGCTGGATGAATACTGGTCCCTTGAAAAGCGACGGATGGCGACCGCATGCCAACAGTATTCTTGAAAAATCGAATGGAAGAAAAGAGCAAAGATGTGTAAATTAGAAAGATGAAAATTCCCAGAGCAGAAAAGCTGCACCTGCTCCTGATGAGCCAACTGAGACCTGGACAAAGAATGTAGCATGACAGTTGGCTGGCACATAACATACAACCTCGAGTTAAGGCTAAGAGAAAGATCCCCGAAGCACGGACTCGGCAATCCGTTTCTGCTTCTTGCTCTTTGCATAACTTGAGTTAGGGGCTTATCATATTATACGCAGTGGACTCAGCTCGCTACACGCATCGTTCACAATCCTATTCATGCCGGTTGGTCTGCAATATTACGAAATAGATTGGTCTTCCCGTCCTAAACGAGTTTTTCAAATGAAGATCTTCGCAATGCCTTGGCGCCCTGATGACAACGTTCAGCAAGTCACAGAACAGAGAGGTTCCCAAAGCAAGGGATATCTCTGCTGCGTCCTCCTCCGGACCTTTGCAGAATTGTCCAGACCCAGTGATTTATGAAGGTATCTCGTCGTTGCCCTTAACCCCGGCGACCATATTGCACCAAGTTTCTGGACAAACCTTGCATGGTCCCATTGCTTAAGAGGGGCAGGCGTTGATTGGGTCTAAACGATGCCGAGACTCTTGAACCCCGTTCGCGGATCAAGGTCTAACTAGCCCTGTCCGACGAAACCGACGGTGATCAGGAGGAGGCCTTGGAAGGAAAAGGTTGGGAAAATTCGGGGAATACAATGTTCGGGTCCATGGGTCGCAAGAGTTGGATATGGTATGGTCCCAAGCCAGCGGTGCGCACATGCATCATGATTTTTCAAGAGTCGCATTCGAGGCAACAATGGAAGGTCTAAACACGGCACAGCTCCTCTTTAATGTCGCATGGTCATATGACGCCCTCGAAACAACGGAAAATGCCGGGGCTTGTCGGACACAGAATTCTTCATGCAGGCTTGGATATGAATTTAGGGCACCATCTTCGACCCTTCAGTCGATCCGGCGGACTCTGTTGACTCGACCCCCGACACGTTGCCTCCAAAGTTCCAGGTTTTCACGATGGTGGACCGATTACTCGATCTGCCGAAGTTTCGTTATCTGTCAATTAGTCAACAGTGTCGCCACCAAGGCATCAGCCTCGTCCGGGCCTCGAATCAACGAATCGTAAACGGTTGTTATATATAGTTTGCTGGCCACACAAGGCCATCTAAATGGTCTCCTTTTTTTGCTTTTCACTCCTCACCTCGAGGTATGTACAATTAAAAGATACAAAACGCAAATCGCGCAAGAATCAAAAGCCCAACGAACCACCTCTCTACGATTCCTCGGAAGCGGCGGCACCTGCAGGTAGAAGGTCGCGTTAGTAGAAGCGTTTTTCAAATATCGAGGTATGATCGACGTACCAGTGATAATTTCAACAAGTTCACCAGTAATGACAGCCTGTCTAGTACGGTTGAACAAGATCTGGAACTTCTGGATCATCTCTCCGGCGTTCTTGGATGCATTGTCCATAGCATTTCGACGGGCAGACTGCTCGCACGCGTGTCCCTCAGCCAAGGCCTGTTATTTTCTCCGTTAGCCCGATTTGTATCTTATATATCTATGTATAGCAAAGGCATGTTCCCTACCCAGTAGACTGCGTTTGCCAAAGCGAATTCGCGGAGGTTTGGCAGTTCCTCGTCGTCGATTTCGAAGGCAGAGAAGTTGGCTGTCAAACATTGTATCAATAAAATGTAAAAATTAGAAAAAATATATATGGTGATGCAACGTTATGTCGTACCGGATTCCTGGAAAGAGTCTACGGAGTAGGTCTGGATGGTCTTCTGGTCGTAGGAGACAGGGCTGAGGTAAGAGTTGAAGAGAACTTCAATGTTGTCATATTGCTTGGGAAGCTGGAAGATCTGGTCGGCGATGGTCTGAGCCTCGGTGAAAGTTGGAATGTCCTTTCCGACGTTGGCAAAGCTCAAGACAATGCTCTGGCTCTTTTCTCTCTGCAATTGAGCCTTGCACTTCTCACCGAGGATAACCAAGTCGGCATTGGGGTTCTCCAACAGCTTCTTCCTTGTGGCCTTGGTCAATGCAGAATGAATACCACCACAGAGACCCTTATCCGAAGAGGCGACGACAATGAGGGTCTTGGCTTCCTGAGGGACCTTCGTCTCGGCTTCCTCGTAAACCTTGTTGGAGGTTTCACCAAAGGTCTTGGACTCGTTCATGGCTCGCATGGCGCGGTTGAGTTTTGTCGAGGCGACGACCTTCATGGTGTTGGTGATCTTCTCGATGTTTCGGATGGACTTAAGACGTCCCTCGATTTCTCTGAGAGTGGCATATCCGGCGGCTGGTGTGAGGGCGCCGACGGCCGGTCTATGACATACATGTCAGATGTTAGTATATACAATGATGCATGCACCGATAGCCGGAATTGTATGGTGGAGGGGTATAGTTTACCGGGAGACGACGGTAACGGCGGCCCTTCTGAGGGCGGGACGGGCGGTGTTGGCGAGCATTGGGTCAATTGGATGGAAGAACGGAGGTGAAGGAGAGGAGAGGAGGGTAGAGGTGACGGGGTTGGAGCAGAGGCTTTTTTCTCGGACGGAGAAGTTGGCACAATCGAGTGATGTCGGTTCGGAGGAGGAGCCGCCGGCAATTTTCGTGACAACCGCAGCGGGCAAACAGGTCAACGCAGCAACACAGCAACACAGCAACACATTTTTGTCTTATTTTGATTCAACATTCCTAATTCTCCGTAGCAATACCACTCTATCCTCCTTAACTACTTAAGTAGATACTAGATGCTTAAGTGCTGTGTTCTAGCCGAGTCCGTGGTAGAGCAAGAGGAAGAAGAGGAGCCGGTGGACCGGGGATGACATATGCATTGCAATGGTGGGCGATGGGTAGGTATATATATGGCACGGAGGGAAACATGCTCGATTAACGCTCTCTCCAACGCAGATATCAGTATAAATCTGCAGATGGCGTCCTAAAATGTTTCAGAACGAGGCCACCACCATTCTGATGCTAAGGTATTATATTAGTACAGATGGCTTGGATAGATCGTATAAGGCTATTGGGGAACTAGTGGATCCTGAGAGCGCAGCTGCGGATGGTAATTGCCAAGTTGGCGTTCCGTTCGGTGTGTTTGCCCAGCAAAAAGTTGACTTCAAATTTTTTCGCGCCCGTTCCGTCAGCAAAAAATTAACTTTGCTAAATTTCAACCTTTTATTTAGCCCTGCCCGCTCCCTATTCTCTCCCTCTCCCTCTCTCCTCAGAATCTAACTATCCTTCCCACGAACACCACCTTCATCACCATCACCAGCTTCGTCTCCTTTCCAAAATTATTAGCAAAAAATCTCCAAATTTTCATTGTTCTCTCCTCCCGTAAATTCTTTCCCATTTTTCTTATATTGGACGTTCCCTGTAGTGACAAACCCGGTTCCAGCTTGCAACTTACTGCACAGCACAGCAAGCAAGGCACACATAACAAAACAGCTAACCGCCCCATATAAAAATCTCCCCCATCCATAATTATAATTTATCGACAACCTTGCCCTGTGATTCTGGACTTTCCCATCTCCCCCAAAAAACAAAAAAAAAAAAAAAAAAAAAAGGGAACAACCTTCACGGTGCCGTCAGTTTCGTTCGGACTTTCCGTCCGAAAGGTCTTCGGGTCCCGATTGGTCTTCGTTTCTCGAAATCCGTCTTTGCCTCCGAGTCTTTCACCCAGGTCGTTCCCTTTTCCCACCACTCATCGCTTCTACTCTCCTTCGACGCGTTTTCGCCCCTTCTCACGGGATCTCACATTAGTGGCTACACCACCACAGCCAACAACACTCCCTTCTTGTGCGTCGCAGATATCACCATCACGGTCGCACTACCTCTTAAACACTTACACCCATTCAAAACACCATTTCCACCTCCCTATAACATTCAAACGGGCTCAGACGACTAGTTCTCGAATTCCAACCTTTGCCGAACCTATTATCTTGAAATCAGCCAGTTACAGTCGCTCCAAAATGTCTTCATCAGAGGATGAGATGCCTCTCGCCAGAGGACGCCGAAAGCCCAACGGCCGAGCCGTCCTTCCCGAAAAGATCGACCCCGCCGTGGATCGACAAATGGAGGAGGAATCCATGGAGATCGATGCCGCCCATACTCCAGGAATGGCCATGGACCCTAGGAAGGTTTCCAAAGTTATCAATGGTACTTCTGGCAAGCGGAAAGCTGCCATGGAGCCTGCCATCAAGGATGAGGATGACGATGAAGAGTCAGATTCTGCACCTTTGGTATGTTACATTTCGTCGCACCTTGACTACCCGTATGGCGGCATGCTGACCCGAATCTACAGTCCAAACGAAGACGAACCACCGTCAACGGTACAAAGAAACAGCTTGTTGGTTCAGACGACGAAGATGATATCCCGCTTAGCTCTTCAAGGAGACGATCGACAAAATCGATGAAAGAAGAATCCGAATCAGATTTCGAGGAGGATGACGATGTTCCCCTTCAAAAGCTAGCCAAGGATAGAAAGAGTATCGAAAAGGCTGCTGCTAAAGCTACCAAAGAGAAGGCCACTCCCAAAAGCAAGCCGGCTGCAAAGGCTACTCCGAAAACAAAATCCGCAACCAAACGTAAACCGAAGGAAGAGACACCGTCTGACGCTTCGGACAGCGATATTCCCATCGCCAAACAAAGAAAAACCGCCTCCGCCAAGAAATCTAAGGTGGTGAAAGATGAAGACAGCGAAGATCCTACCCCCCCAAAGGTAAGAAGGGCAAGGGCAAGGCCGAAGCGCCTGCGCCGAAGAAAGCTGCCAAGGGCAAGGTTAAGGAAGAGGAAGAGGCGGAAGAGGCAGGGGCGAGTCCCGATGGTGAAGAGCAAACCGACGAGTACAAGTGGTGGCTAGCCGAGCAGAACGACGGAAAGCAAAAGTGGGAGACTCTTCAACATTCCGGCGTGATGTTCCCGCCCCCTTACGAACCACTGCCCAAGAACGTCAAAATGAAATACGACGGTGTTCCTATCACTCTCGCCCCGGAAGCCGAGGAAGTCGCAGGATTCATGGCAGCCCTCCTTGAAGCACCCCAGGCTAGTGATAAGAAATTCCTCGAGAACTTTTTCGCAGATTGGAAAACAGTTCTTAAGGAGACTGGGGGTGCAAAGGATAAGAATGGAAACACTGTTAAAATCCAAAGCTATGATAAATGCGACTTCCGTCCAATGTTCGAGCACTTCACCGCTCTGAAGGAGGCAAAGAAGGCCATGTCAGCTGCTGAGAAGAAAGAGGCCAAGGCAGAAAGAGAGAGGATCGAGGAGCCGTACCAATACTGCCAATGGGATGGTCGCAAGGAGAAGGTTGGAAACTTCCGCGTCGAACCTCCAGGTCTATTCCGAGGCCGTGGTGAACATCCCAAACGTGGCATGTACAAGAAGCGTGTTTCTCCCGAACAGATTACGCTGAACATTGGCAAAGAGGCCACGGTCCCACCCCCACCCAAGGGACACAAATGGGGCAACATCGTCCACAATCAAACAGCTTCATGGTTGGCCATGTGGACTGAAAATATCAATGGCAACGTCAAGTATGTCATGCTCGCTGTCACCAGCTCCTTAAGAGGACAAAGCGATTTCAAGAAATATGAGAAAGCCCGTGAACTCAAGGTATGTCTTTCCTTCCCTTTTCACTTGAATTCACTCGTTGTTCGGCTCGAGTGTTCTGACATCTTGCATAGAAACATATCGAAAAGATCCGTCGAGAGTATACCCAAGAACTGAGCGATAAGCAGACCATGGTTCGCCAGCGAGCCACTGCTATTTACCTAATTGACAAGTTCGCTCTCAGAGCGGGTAATGAAAAGGGTGAAGATGAGGCCGACACCGTCGGTTGTTGTAGTTTGCGATACGAACATGTTACCCTTGAAGAGCCTAACCTTGTTCATTTCAAGTTCTTGGGTAAAGACAGTATTCAGTTTGATCAGGTCTACACCGTTGATAAGCAGGTTTTCAAGAATTTGCGTATCTTCAAGAAGGCACCCAAGGGCCCGGGTGATGACCTTTTCGATCGTATCCAAACAAAACACATCAACGAGTGGTTTAAAGACCACATGCCAGGACTTAGTGCAAAGGTCTTCCGTACCTACAATGCTTCCTGGACCATGCAACAAGAACTTTCCAAGTTGAAGAACGTTGGTACCATCGCTGAGAAGCATGCCGCTTACAACGAAGCCAACAAGAAGGTCGCTATTCTTTGCAACCATCAACGTACCAAGAGCAAGATGCACGACTCCCAGATGGAAAAGAAGATGTACGAGATCAAGGCATTGATGTACCAGAAATGGAGATTCAAGCAGATGATCCTGAACTTAGAGCCTAAACTCAAGAAGAAGAAACCAGAGTACTTTAAACCAGACGCCGAGATTGATGATGAAGACTGGATTAAGGAGCACCAGGAGTGGCTGATTGAGGAAGAGAAGAAGAAGATTGAAAAGAAATTTGCCAAGGATAATGAAAAACTAGTGGCGAACGGCGAAAAGGAGATGAAAGCCTCCGAGCTCAAGTCTCGCCTGGGCGCTCTTGACGATATGAAGAAAGAATTCGCAAAGGAGAACAAGTCTGGGAAGGTGGAAGCTGCCGGAAAGTCACCATCTGTTGACAAATTCGAGGAACAAATCGCCAAACTCGATGATAAGATTCAAGTCAAGATTAGTATGATGAAGGTATGTTTCCCTTGATATCGAACCGCCTGTGTAACGGTATCACTCACATTCTCCGCAGGACAAGGAAAATACCTCAGAAGTGTCGCTCGGCACATCCAAGATCAATTATATTGATCCTCGTTTGTCCGTCGTCTTTTGCAAGAAATTCGGTGTCCCCCTCGAGAGGGTCTTCCCCAAGACTCTTCGAGATAAGTTTAAGTGGGCCATCGAAAGCGTCGACGAGAACTGGGAGTTTTAAATAACCTCTGTTCTCTTGTATTTCTAAGAGTCGTTTCTTAGAGGACCCATTTACTACATTGTGTGTTTTTTTTTTTTCATAAAGCATGGCTTTTTCGATTCTCCCAGAGCTACCCCGAAACCTAGATTCTTCTTTCAGTCATCCCACTGCATGTTTCAGCAATTGGGTAAAGGGAATGAATTACTTCACCAGTACACTTTCTTTTCGAACTGTGACATATTACACTACACATTACACACCCTTCATTTCCTTTCCAATACCTATAATCAAGTATCTCCGCCCACTGAAAGAGGCGGCTTTCCCTTACAAGCAGGTACTTTATAAATTTAGATAGCTGTAGCACAGCTTACGATTCAATGTTAATGAATACTGATGGGAAACGTACTTGTTATGCATATACTTCAAGGGAAACGCGGGGCACAAAGACGAATGATATATAATTATGCAGCAATAGTAGTAACAAGATCACAAAGATAGATTCATGGTTTACCCCCCAGTCTATTTATCAAACGAAGGCCTAAGAGCGACGCCGTTCAATATAACCGGAATCAACTCGTAGCAGAATCATCACCGGAAACGGTGCAAGGCCATTTTCGTTGGATAACACTTCTTCGATATTTATCAACGTCACAATTGCTTCATAACGAACCCATCCTTCCCCCCTTCAAATCCCACTCCCTAATCAAACCCGCCATGCATCAAACCCCTCGAGTTCACGTCCTAGGGGCATAAAGCGCGTGTCCCTCCTAATCTCCCGTAAGCTATGATTCACGAGATCCCTCAAGAATCCGTACGCCGTCTAGGCTCAACCCAAGTTATCACAGACCCTATTACTGTCATTAAAGTAAGACCTCTCTCAGAAACCGCATGAATGACGCACTTTCTTGACTTCTTCGATCAATTGACTTTTGAACCATTTATCCAACACAGGAACTCATCGAGAATGCGTTGGACGCAGGAGCTGCATCTATCATTATCGAAGCTAGTTCAGACTTAGTTTCTCATATACAAGTGAAGGACAATGGGTGTGGGATTGATCCGAATGATAGGAACTTAAGTACGCCCCTCAAAATCGTTCCCTAAACTTGGTTGATAAAGTTAACTAATTTTAATTTGTATAGTGGCTAAACCCCATTGCACCAGCAAGATATCTACATTCGATGACTTGCTGGACGTCACCACCCTTGGTTTTAGAGGCGAAGCGTTAGCCAGCCTTGCCAACGTTTCTGGGTTACTTACGATCACTACTCGTATTAAAGACGAGGCAATGGCAGTGGCCTGTGAGATCGCTCCTGACGGATCTCTCAAAACGTAATTCACCATTCCCATTATAGTCTTAGAAAAAGCCAAACCTCTGACTTTACCTAATAAATATCTAGAATATCGCCGGTTTCAGCACCAACCGGCTGTACAGTCAAAGTAACAAACCTATTTGCCAAATTCCCGGTTCGAAAATCCGCACTAGAAAAGACGGCAATAAAGTATCTAGGTCAAATAAAGCCGCTGTTACTATCATACTACCTCACGCATCCGCAAACTCGATTTCAGTTTAAGTGTGTAGCCGCACCGCAGGGCAATAAAGGAAAGAAGAAGATCGAGACGAAGTACGACGTTATCCTTGCCGCGAGTGGTACAAAAGAGCAGGCGGTCATCAAGGCGTTTGGGGCGGAATCTAATCGACATGGGCAGTGGATTGAGAGTAAGGGTGAGAATGGCGATGTCCATGTTGAGGCTTTTGTGGTAAAGGCGGATGCCGGTATGATTTGAATTCCGTTGGCGATATCTTGAAGGTATATGATACTGAAACTGTGATGCTAGATACGAATCCTACTTCTAAAAAGGGTGTATGCGTAGCATACAAGAACCGTCCTTTATCCATAACTCGAAGTCGTGGGTTAGCCCATTCTATATACAGCCTATACAAAAATCAAATCAAATCGGTCTTTGCGGAGAGATCGGTTGATGCACCTACAGAGCCATTCTTATTTCTCAATATACTATCGAGCGTTGGGAAAGTGGACGTCAATATCGAGCCTGCAAAAGATGATGTGCTCTTTGAGAGTAATGACAGGGTAGTTGGCTGTATCAAGGAATGTTTCGAGAAAATCTACGGTGCTGCAAAGGACACCGGTAAGACCGGGAGGACCAGAGATGGTTTCAGCAGCGAAGTTACAAATGATTCCGTAGTTCCAAGCGAAGCTCCAATCCACGAGGCACCTCAAAAAGGCCCTACATCCGTACCTGAAATACTCGGGCCAGGAGAACAGCCATTAACTGAGACTAGAAGTCGTGTACCCTCGAGTTCTCCGCCAATCAAGATCAGTTCGAGTGCGGTTAATGCTCAAAATGAAGTCTTCCTCGGCCAGGACCAAACTATACCCGAAGAGGAGGAGGAGGAGGAGGAGGATATCCCACAATCGGATGGTGAAAATTCCCAGGATAGGTCGGATACAAGAAAACAAAAGGACGGATGGAGTTTTAGTATGTACGGTTCGGGAATTGACGAGGATTTTGCGGATATTGAAGAAGTTCTGAAAGGAACAGAAAGACAGCAGGCTTCACGAGGTACGGAGCTCATATACCTCTAAATTATAACTTCATGATTAAGGCTAACAAATTTGTAGAAGAGGATACTCACAGCGATAAATCGATATCTAATCCGTGGACAATCTCGAAGATGAATTCGCGGGTTACCCAACGAAAACAGCTGACCGATGTCCCTCGAGCAGTCTCTACGGCAGGAAGCTCTACAATTCCACTACCACATCCCCCTTGCAAACTCAAAGGAGAGAAAGTCAAAGCCGTAGTCCCGGAAATATCACCAATACAGTAGAAGACACACGCCCATCTGGTGTACCGACTATTGTCGATAACCCTACTTCTAGAGCCCCTATTGCACGGATGTCGGAAAGAGAGGGCCCGTGGTATCCCAGCTTTGGAAGTGATAACGATATGAGCTCTCCAAATAGACGACAAGAACGCCCTACTCCGCGAAGGTTATCTGAAACCCAGGGTCCTCCCTCGTCTCTAGCGAGACAGCAAAGCATCCGACTGCCAAGTACCCAAAAGTCCGTTCGCAAGTCGGCAGGTCCAATAGACAATTGGATTGGTGTTAACGGGACAACCAGGGCATCTCATACTTCGCCTTCGACTGAAGATGAGGACGAAAGTGCTACTAGATTACCTATCTCCGCTTTCTTCGGTACTCCGGATTTGGGTACATCGAATAAAGCTGGAGACGGAGGACGTGGTATATTCCCATCTGCATCGGATAGAATGAGGCGAGGGAGGAGAGCACCGAACCCACAAGTCGACGAAGAAGATATATCTTCATTCTCTGAAGACGACGAACCCTCCCAACCCGAGGTCAGACCACCTAAGAAAGCCGGATCTTCTGTATCCAAGTTATCGGCATCCACCGGCCGGTCAAAACCAATTAAACTTCCATCTGCCCCCAGTTTCTTCAACAAACCTTTTAAGCCACATTCCGGAGCATCAAAATACCCGAGGGATATCGACGGAGAAGATAGATTCCCTCGAAAAATGAAATTCCTAGTTGCAACACTACCTCAAACTGATCTACGTTCTTTACGTTTCCGTGCTCGCCTGGTCGAAGATGACCTCTATAGTGACGAGTACGATGCGAGAGAAACGTGTCTTAACGAGTCGGAGTTGAAGAAACCGTTCTTTTGCTTTCTGAAAAGATATGTTGACGGTATAGACTATTCGGATGATACAGAATTGAAGCTGTTACAAGAGGATATTCTAAATGGAAAGGAATTTGATGTGAGTTTCCAAAACCTTGCCGGTAGAAAGTGTGCCGCCCCGTAATATTTAATTGAAGATAAACCCCACCCCCTTTCCTTGATACCACTTGTTTTAAATCCCCAGCTTTCGAATGATCCCTATAATACCCTGGCGTGATCCCTCCCTTTGAAGTTATGAACCGGTGCCCCTTTTGTATCACCCTACTTGTCTCGAAGCATACAAGTATTGTACTATAAGCCTTTTCACAGCTAGCCCTTTCATAGACGGCATCTTGCATTCTACCCATCAAAATGCCCTTTGAGACTATCCTTAGTATAGTAGTGAAACTCACAAGTTATACCTCATCAAGAACTTTAACTCTTCTCATCCATCTTTGGTAACCTTGATCAACTTTCCTTCTTCGGGGGAGTACCTCAGCCAAGCTGGGGCCCATCTCTCGTCGTACTTCAAGGTTGGCTCGAACTTCTCAATGAACTATAGAGAACCCCAAAAAGATCAGCTTCTCGTGAATATCCCATACCGCTCATTAAAGCAAAGCAAATATCGAGCGGGGCGGGAAAGGATGAAATACCTCAACGTCCGCCTTCCCCTTCTCCCCAGCAAAATAATAATACTCGAGCTTAACCGACCCAAACGCCCAATTCTGCAGCAACTTCCTCATACAAGCAACCAAAACTCCAGACCGATGTTTCCCCTTGTTGGAATGTATCAACACCGGGAAGTTTCTATTGTCGAGCAGTAGCTCCAACGCCAACTTCATGCTCACGGGATCGTTCTCAACTTTCTCCTTCTCTTTTTCCTTCTTTTCCTTCCTTTCCCTTTCCTCCTCAAAAAGCATGACAGCAGCGGAACCCCTCCTTGACATCGCAGACCCCCTTCTCGATGTCACAGTATCTCCATCTTCGTTGATGGCTCCGGGAACCGTATTATCCAAAAGAGATTCATCTGCGTTGTCATCCGTTGGATTATTGTCCCCCCGGACCTGCTGGACTCGGAAATGGAAGACTTGGATATCATTTTCCGTGACGAATCGCTGGAGGTCCGTGGGGAGATCCTGGTCGGCGAGGTAGATGATGGATTTCAGGTGGAGTTTTGAGAGGAAGGGAAAGTTAAGGGGCATCGGACAGCCGGAGCGGTAGACACCCGTGGAGACCAGGGCGAAAGAGAGGGGTGGGATTTGGACCGATGGGGTTGGCATTGCCGTGACGGAAGAAGGTTCTGCGGGTAGAGATGGTGGCGAAGGCATTGTTTCTCTTTCTTATCCGTCTTCTTCTTTAATCCTTCCTTTTTTTATATCTTATTTTATTTTTTTGTTATTTTTTTTTTTTTCAAGTTATGATATGTTGGGGAGTCGGGAAGTTTTTCGAGGTGGCCGATTCTTAACTGACGTTGTCGCGATAGTATTGGGACGGACCATTGCATTGCATGTGTTCAGGATTTACTCTAGCTGCTTTGGGTCTTCGACGGGGAAGAAAACGAACTAAGATGCAAGATACATTGATATGTATATATCGGACACGAGGTAAAGGACATCTACGGAAGCCTCACTCCCAGCTCCTCAGCGATTATCCCCCGTTTGGCATACGCACCCGCCTTACCATTGATCTCCAACCCGAGCGCCCCAAGTGCAGCGTCACACTGTTCGGCTGGTTTTGTAAATTTTACATTTAGTGAGAATCGAACCGAGGGTGATATGCAAAGCACCTGGAAGGTAGATACTTTGAGAATCAAAGTATTGACTGTCTTACCGTTAAAGACATTCAGATCATTCAAAGTCCGTGGCATCGCACGGCGCAATTCTTGTGGAACAATCGCCGGGATAAGAAGGGCCTCTGTTCGACCGAGATGGCTGTTGTGGAGCTGTAGTCTCAATAAAGTATTCCTGTGAACCGAAACCATGTTTTGTCAGAAGCTCCGTATTCTGGGAAATTAAACGTATTTGATGGTTATATCGTACCGTTCCTTTAACCTTGCGACTTCCCCTTCAAGTACCGCAACAGACTTAGCCACCTCCAGCACCGTGAAGACTATATTTGGTATCGCGGCTACTCGGTCGATTTCCGGGTTGGTCAAATTCTCAAGTTCCTTAAGCGCAGCCGACGTTGACAACGATACGTCTGGGTGTGTATAACCCATAGCAGGGTCGGATAATATAGAATCCAATATCTACAGAAGGAGAAAAAAAAAAAATTGAATTGTATGAACAAGGAGGATTTTATTCAACTTGGTGGAGAAGGAACGATAAATCCTCATCGATATTCGCATCAACGAACACTGGATCGAATATCGCTCAATATCTAAAACCTGAGGGAGGCTGAGGTTCAACAAAACTGCAGCTGAAGATTTTGATATCGGTGGTATCGGCATGTAGTTTAAAATTGACTTCTATTTATGCTGGCAATGTATAGCCTAGCTAGGTTGTTGATAAACAAAATGTATGCATCGCTCCTTTAGAATAAAATCCACGAAGGAAGGTTGGACGCCAGGTTTAGTAAAGAATAACCATTGCAGGAAAACACGAGGGCTTTCCGTAACTGTCAACCTGCCGCCCGTCATATAACACCGGCCCGATATGTAAACCTTTAAAAAATAATAACGCCAGCTTGCTAGAGGGTATCAAGGAGTGTAGGTAATGGAAAAACTCAAAAGAATAAAGAACTCAAGGAGAAAGGAGAATGAATAACCAGGACGAGAAGATGTAATTAAAAGAGTACTGAAGGAAGGTTCGTCTAAATGCGGAATGCCATAAATGGAGAAGGGGAAGGAACGCTAAGAAACAGAAATTTGTGAATAAGACCATGCTTTAAAACAAGAATATGTAACAGGTTAAGCTCAAGAACTAAGGAGAGTTCGGTTCTGCATACCAACCCTAGATTCTAGGTGCAAAGGAGAAAGGATGTTCAAGGAACGACTATGCCGCACTTCAAACAGCGAATATCTTCGTCGATAATGGTGTCGGCATCCAATCCTGAATCTGAATCATCGTCACCCTTCTTGATGATTTCTTTGATGCGGATTTTGCCGTCGAACAGAACAGCCGCGACGTTCTGGTCGGGTTTTGAGGTCGATTTCTTGGGTTTATCACGGCCCTTCTTCCTTCCTTTCTCCGCGAGAGGGTCAGGTTTCAAGTCGTCGCCTATTTTTGCGGTGAGGCTGGACTTTTTGTGGCGCTTGACAGCGTTTGCGATGATACACTCTTCGTGCATCCAGATATTGCATCCGGGACAGTTGACAATCCTGGTGTCTGGATTGTAGTACCTCTCGCAAATGCAAAATTCTCTCGGGGCCTGTAAAAACGTACGAGTTATGGTTTATACCATTGAAAACAGAGGCAATGGGGGAGCTTACGGTCAATTGGCCACTCAGGTAGTCATATTGTTGACGGTAATAGTATCCATTAAAGGTGGCTTCTTCATCTTCCTCGTCCCATTCCTTGATATCAACCTTGCTATTAACGGTCATGGCGTCGATGATATCCGGGTGATTGCTTTCGATCGCCTCGTTGCGACCATGGTATTCCATGCGGCCCATGGGAAGATCTTCTGGCCAATAAAACCATGCGACTCTCACGTAAACGCAGTGAGGGCTATCCGCCTTTACCTCGAGAACCTTGGCAAGCCACTCCTTTCGCTCTCCAGGAGTACCATCATTTCCAGGACGTTTGACTTCCACAATCTCCCCCCGCTCGAAGGCGATTTCGCCATGTTTGAAGATGCTGTATTCCTTCATCATATTCCATTCGGCCCGGGGCTCGATGATGAGCTTGTCGATGATATCAAGCTCGAAATGGGCCTTTCGTTTCTTCTTACTCCTCGGTTGTTTTGGAAGATTGATTTTTATTGTGAACTTGGGAGTTTCTAGCTCTAGCCTACGGTTGTTACTTTTGATGCTAGCGCTCGAGGTATCCTCGTTCATTTCGGGCAAGATGGTTGCGGAGTTTGACCTCTTTCGCTTTAGAGCCATTATACACATATATAGCGGCAGGTATCGGACGGGATTGGCTAACCGCGTGAGAAGAAAGAGTAAGGGGAGAAAACACACAGACTAGGCCGTGATGGGGGAGATGAGGTGTTGGATTGGGTGTTTAGGTGATGAAGGAGAAGAGAGATGGAATGAGGGTGATGGGAATAAAAAAAAGTGAGAGCGAGAGAGAAGGGCAATCTCTGGGCTGCCTGAATACAACGCACATTCACACACCCACACGTAGTCAATCCAGCTGGTAATCAGCCAACCAGAAGCTCGGAACGCCAACTGCATTTGGTACCCTTTTAGTCTCATCTCGAGTGGCACAGATGATCTGGAGTCTCTGGATTCATATGGCCTCGGTCCATCCGGACGTCTTAGCTTGGTATTCTGTGCTGTGCCTCTTTTCGTTTATTTTATGGAAATACGCTAGTGCCTAATGCCTGTTCGTATGACTCCCCATGCAATATGAGAGGTATCGACAGGCATTACATCTGTCGTACCTTCTCCTCTAACACTCGGACCCACTGCTCCACCTGCTGCATGTTACCCCCCACCGTCTTCTCGTTTTCCCCGACTGCCGCCTCAACTTTTTCTAGGGCTTCTTTCCACTTGGTAATCTCGATTTGCATTTCCTCCTGTCGCTTCTCTACCATTTCGAGGGTTTGCATGCTCCTAGCCGCCTCCCCATGAACGCTTCTCAGGCTCCTCAGTCTGTCCAGAACCGCAGGAAGAAGCGGGGATAGCCTGTCAATAGTCTCCAGGGTCCCATACAAGGCGTTTACCTTGGCCTCATTTTCGGCGTCTGAAAGGTATGATGGCCCTTCAGGGAGTGTACCGGCTATGGCGGCTTCTTCCTCTCCAGCAGCACGGCGACTCTCCAGGGCTGCTTTCGCGGCCTTCCGTGCCTCTGTAAGTTTCTCGGCATCGGAAACCAAACTCTTAACCCTCCTCGCGGCCGAATCCAAAGACGATGCGGATGTATTTGTAAGGACCGTGAGCTGCTGCGTAAGCGTCTCGAGTGACGATATAATCGCAAAATTCGTCGGGATAGACGCCAGAGACTGCGCTGAGGATATACCCAGTAGTCTTTCCAACAGGGTGATCCTGGAGTCGAACTCCGCAACCTTCGCCAACGTGTGCGTCTTTTTGAAATGTGGCGAGTAGGTCACCGTATAATTTGCCGTAATCCCCGTAGGTTCCACGATTTCACTTGACGATGGGGCTGCCACCGCCTGGGCGTCATCGGGGGCGGTAATCGTCCGCGGTGGCACCTTGAGCCCGTTGGCCAACTTTCGCGCAAGGTCTGCCTCCGCACCGCCTCCTTTCCCCTTTGCTGTCATCAGTTCTTCCATAACCTCCGCCAACCTCTCCCAACTTTCTTCATCGGGATCCTCCTCCTCCCCTTCCTCGCCTTCGGAAATCCCTTGTTCCAACCTAAACTCCTCCTTCTCCTCCTTCTCCTTCTCGATCATCTCCTTTAATTCCTCCATCTCCCTTCTCAACCTGGCAAGTCTCTTCCCTACCCGTTCCTCACCGTCGATCGCACTCTCCTCTCCATCGTCATCAAACAACTCATCCTCATCATCGCCGTATAACTCCCTCTCCCCTTCGTCCATCCGGTTCCTCTGTCGATTCAATGTCGTGGTCCGGTAACTCTGCCGCTTCGACGCAATCCTGTCCGAGAAATCTGCATCGCTGGCGTCTACTTGTGCATTTTTGAAGACGTTCCGCGCGAGCCGCGGGTGGAGCCGCGGGTGGGCGATTTCGCGGTGCTCGTCATCGTCGGTTTGAGAGGAGGCAGTGGAGTGGTCGCCGTCCCCCCGGGAAGGTGATGTCTACGCAATCATGAATATCGGGTGTTAGATATGGAGGGGTAGAAGTCTTATAGGCGTAGATAGCAGCAGTGGGTATGGGATCGTCATACGGGGAGTGTGGAATCATCGGTCAGGTCGGGTGTCTCGAAGACATCCTTCGCAGATGTGTCCTGATTTACGTTCATGTTAGCGATTGAACCGGTTCCGTAAGATATACCGGCGGAGAGTGTGCGAAGCCTACGATATCGGGAAGCGCCGAGTATTTGCGGTTCGTAGCCGCCATTGTGAAATACCCTACAGACCGGCTTTCGGAGGGGGTGAGGTGGTGGATAAAGGTCGGAGTTGAGTTGGGGAGCGAGCTTGGGAGCTTGGGCTTAACCAAGGGGAGAAACAACGCACTACTTTAACAAACAGTTCACAACCATTTAATCCTACAGACCACGCAAGCTGCAGTCGTGCACGCAGTGAAGTATTGGTTATTAAGTATTATCTTTGATAGCTGTGGCACTGGACTACACTATCCTTCTTGTCTATCTATAATCTCATCTTACACACGCAGTTCTACAAAAGGAATTCACCATCACCGTCGCCACCACTACAAACCATCTTGACAAATGAAACGTTTATCACACGCTCTCTACTACGTAAGAAATCAACAGTGCTCGATGAAAAAAAGAATAATAAAAAAAAAAAAACAAGGGAAAAAAAAAAAAGGTTAATGTTCGAAAGAGAATGGTTGAATTAGAAGCATATGAATTTATACATTCCCTAACTCATGGCTTTGGCGTATGGTACAGAAGGGTTTAAAAGACAAAGGAAACAAAAACACGGCAGGCTAAACTGGCATCACTTCAATTAATAGGGTCCTCCAATTGGGAAGAGCTTGGCGCAACCGAAGTGGGTCTCGACACCGCCGTTCATGTTAGGATCCTTCCATAGATCATCACTAGAGAGGGGGAGATAATGTTAGTATATACGGTTGAAAGGCTGAAAGCAACGAAGGGAACTTACTAAGTGCTGAAGTAAGAGATGTGACCGTCGTCAACGGCGTAGATAGACTCGATGGCAGCGGCCTGCTCGCTAGGTCCAGCGATGGCATTGTTGATAGGAGCACCACCGGATGGCCAACCGGCTTCCAAGCAGAAGGTCTCAAGGTTGCAGACAGCTATCGAAAAACAATTAGTAAATTGCGCCCGAACAGGATACAGGTATATATTATTTTACGTACCTTTAGCTTGTTCCATCTGTTGCTTGAGGAACTTGCCAGCGTCGGCGGCATAACCACCGTTAAAGTAGGGTTGAATGTTGACGGCAATAACGTCGATGACGCCGCAAAGACCTGGGTTGGCCTCGAGAGAGGAAACAACCTCGGAGGTGGTGATCTTTCCGGGGTATCCAGCGGCCTTGAAGATTCCCTTGCACTCGCTGATGAGGCTGACGAGGTCGGAGGAGGAGATGACGCCACCCCAGACGGACTCGTTACCAATGACAATGAGCTCGGTGATGTCCCATCGCTTCCAGGCAACCAACTTATCGACCTGGTCCTTGACATCCTGGTAGTCATAAACATCACCGTTCTTGCGGATGAAGACACCCATGACGATCTTCAACTTGTACTTGTCGCAAGCATCGGTGATGTGCTCCAAGGCATCGCAGTCGGGGGCATAGACACGGATGGATCGGAAACCCTTGTTGGCAACCTCCTCGATATCGGTGAAGATCTGGTCACGGGTCTTGCAAGACTTGTCGTTGTTGTACTGGGTGTAAGTGATACACCATTGTCGTCCAGTTCCAACGTTGCTGTAGTCAATTGGGCCAGATGGGGTGGTTGGCTTGGGGGTCTCAGACTTGACGGTAGAGGTCTTCGGTGGAGTGTAGGCTGGGACTTCCTCCTCGGTGGTTGGGACCTCGTACGTTGGGACCTCAGGAGTCGGCTCGGGCTCGGTCTCAGGCTCTGGAGTATAGACCGGAGCTGGTGGCTGCTCGTATGGAGTGTAGGCAGGAGCAGTTGGCTCGGGAGTAGGTTCCGGTGTTGGTTCTGGGGTATACTCGGGGGTAGGTTCTGGGGTATACTCAGGAGTTGGCTCAGGGGTGAATGGAACATATGGGCAAGTGTAGACATAGGATGGAACGGTGACGGTGACAGTCTTGACCGGGTGGGTGTAGGTTCCAGGAGTATAAGTCTCAACGGCTGGGTAGGTGATGGTTTGGGTCTCGGTGACGGTGGTCTCGTGTCCACCGTAGGTGTAAGTTCCAGGAGTTGGGCACTCGAAAACGGTGTCAGTGAGAGTGGTGTAGACAGCAGTTCCCGAGGTGTACGTGGAAGCGTACGGGCAGGTGACGGTGGTCAATGTCTCGGTGACGACCTTGGTTCCAACACCGTACGTGTGGGTTCCCGGTGGCAGGACGGTGGTGGTTGGAACGCAGACATACTCTGTGGATGTCAGAGTGATAGTCTTCGCTGGGAAAGTGTAGGTACCTGGGGTCTCGCAGGTGGTGACCTCAGGTGTCGGGACGGGAGCGGTGTTGGAGTATGGGACCGTCGTGTGTGGGGTGGGGACGAGGGTGACCGTAGACTTGACGTATTCGGTGGTATCGTAGGTTGGCTTTGGGGCTGAATTCGACGATATAACATGTTAGCCACTGTATTATTCTTGTGAAACTGATATCGGGATATATCGATATGCCGAATGCAGACATCATGATCACGGTGTGTTGTGTTTGAGGCTGTTTGGAAAAGGAAAACATGTTGTATTGCATAAATCCAACAAAAACAACCGACCACAAAACGAGGGTATCGCGAACCGACCGACCGATGAACGAAGGAAAAGAAAGGTATTGGTGAAATTAGGGAAAGAGGGATACTCACGATTGTACTCAACCCAGGTGGTGTAGGTGACGATTTTGCAAGTCTCAGCATCCTGCGCCGCCGGGGCCTCGTATCCATAATCCCTCTTGTGGATATTGCGGTGAGCGTGTCGTCGAAGCAAAGAACCGGCTTCGGCACCCATAAGGAGGGCCGAGGCCGCAAGGGCAACAGCAGCAGATCTCATGATTGTTTTTTTGTCTGCCTTCTCTTTCGAAGAATGAATTGAATTGAAACTAGAAATTAAGTAGTTGGGAGTCGAAAGCAAGTAATATTATTCGTGTTGGTCGGATTTAGAACGGAACAGCCGCTGAAGGAGTGAAGCGGACGTGTCTACTAAAAGCAAAACAGCAGGGAACGAGCGTCGAAAAGAATCGCGAGTAGGCGGTTCCTATACGATCATAAGGCAGAAGAAAAGGATGGGAAGGGAGGAAAAAAAGGCGGGCAAGAAATGCGAGGGAGAGAGTTCCATAAAATACTGGAAGGGAAAGGAGGTTTGGTTTGATTTGATTGAAGTAAGTACAGATTGTATTGTATGCAATGTAATGTAATGTACCCCTTTAATTCTCACCAGCCAATGCCATCAATGCCTCTTTTGCATGGCTGGCAGGGCAGGCAGGGCCCAGGCTGTGGCAGGTAGCCCAGGCATGGGCAGGCATGTTTCCATCCATATTATCTGCTCATGGGCGCTGTCAAGAACTGTGATCGTACCGTGTGAATGGGTGCTCGGGAGGAGCCACTCTAATTAGCCCTCCCTCTGACATCCTACTAGCCTCAAACAATAAAAATACACCTCTCGCCGACGCTCTTCGTATGGAAGGCCCCCTCGAGAGAGGAAAGTCCAAGTTCCTCTTCTTTTTTTAAAACTACTTGACAGCTCTCTCTCTCTCAGAACATCGGAGAGGCTAATGTTGGTCCCATGCAAGGTACCATCATTCCAGGCCACCAGAACCCTGTTTGATTCTTTGTTGTTGTTGTTGTTGTTTATAACCTCCAACGACTCTAAGCCTGAATCACCAAAATTGCGTCGTGATTCTCCAGAATAACTTCGAATTGTGAATTGAATCGAAAAAAAAATAAAAAAAAAAAATATATATATATATATATATATGCGCTGGCAACCTGCTCCCGGAATGGTAAGGCGGGTAAACAAATCTGGGTCCAATTGCCGGGCACCTTCAGCGAGATGAACGAGGTTTTGAAATTCGGCTTGGGGAAGGTCCTGATGGGAAATTACTCCATACCACCAAGAAAAAAAACTTACGAACCATCTAAAAAAAGCAATATCCCCAAATATCGCGACTCCCTATTGGGTCAGGGGTATCACAGAAAAAAAGGCTTCAGGCGAGGCGATTGGTCAGTGCCGCTTCCTTTTTCTTTTCTGTGAACTGTACAGAGCAGTATGACAGCTTTGGCTTCCACGTCGTCCGACGTTCGTGGGAACTCTTCCACCAACCTGCATTGCATTGACATCCACCGACGCAAGTTTCTCTCTCTGGAGCACATGTGCGCACTACTATGCATGTCTGCAGCTAGCTGGCTTGACTATACCGGAACGAAATTTTATATACCCTTGGAAAAGAATGGGAGAGAGGATCAAAAAAAAAAAAGGGAAAACGGGTCCCCAAGCGCCCCGCGGCCGTTGCTTTCGTCGACATCGAGACACACTCACTTGCCCGTTCATTTTCATTATATTTGCCATCACCAGCAAGAGAGAGAAAAATTAAAATAACTGGAAACAACCTCCCAGATCGTGTTCCAATTTCCGAACAAAACCTGCGGTTTTAACCTCCCTTTTGCCTTACGAAACTTTTGAGTAATTGTGATTGTCTCTCTTGGCTACACGACCCTGTTAAATACGACCCACCCCTTTTCCTTCCCTGCATCACCAGAAACTCTTTCGCTTCCCTTGTTGACGACGCCCGGTGCTACCATGATATTACGCCTGCTTTTTCAGCTTTGTCCCCCTCGTCCGACAATAAAATAAAATAAAAGAAAGACAAGCTCGTTCACATTTTGAAGCCAAGTTGTCTGACGACGTCTCAGACCGACATTGGTTAATTCTCCACAAAATTCGAAGATTAAAGCGAATTCTTTCTTTCCTTTTGTTCTCCGTCGCCGTCAACCGACGGTTGGTTCGCACCTGTCAGCTTGCCAGTAAACTTCTTTAAATTTCGTACGTAGTAAAAAAAGCCACAGATATCATCCGTGTATGTAACTGCGAGTCATCGTGCATAGTTGGGCTTTCTATTAAATTCCTTCCGTCTTCGGTCATGTGGTCTGGATGTCGAAAAAGGGGAGGGGGTGGAAAATGGGAGACTTTATCTGATATCCGTGAACCCGTTCAACCATCCCCAGACTGTACCACGAATTTGGATATGATCGATACTCGTCTGCCTACTCATATCGGCTAGCGATATCAACAGAAGCCAAAATGTGCAATTAATTGGTGCTGATAACCATAAAAATCCGCTGCGTAATATGATAGGTCCCAGACTGTACACGGAGGACAAATTCACCCGAACGAAGAAAAGGAAGGACGCAGCTTCATGAACCAAACCACCTAAGGTAGTCACGCTGCACGATATCTGCTGCCAGACGACCAAAAAAAAAAAAAAAAAGCTTCAGAATGTGGAGAGAGAAGAAGAAAAAACAAACGTTGTAGCAGCCTGGTAATAAAACATCTCCATTATCCAATATGCAAAATGAATGGCTTGAAAAATAAAACTGCCAATGGATCCCCGCATTGAAAAAAAAAACCCCATCCCGTACCCCAAGCGACAAAAACCCTCGCAATCCGGATATTCCAAAAACGTAACAATGTGTAAATAATGCAACAAACCGTATCCTCAAACGATTCCCAAATTGTCCATATTGACGTCCCGCAACCTCATCCTTTGCCTGGAAATTAGAGGTTCGTCGTCGTCATCTGCTTCTTGCCTCCTCCTCCACACATCTTCTTGGGGGTAACCCGGATGCCCGGTCTTCCACCTGTCAAACTTCATCAACCCGCCTACCATCCTGTCTGAATTGGCAATGTACAAATCCCGTCCGTCTGGCGAGAATGTGATACCGGCAATCTCGCCAAAGAAGTCTATTCTCTGCCGACTTTCCCATGTGACAGCATCCACTATCGAAACCATGTCTGCGGGTTCCGCGAACGCCAGGACCCTCGGACCGCTACCCACGGGTGTGAACCTCAAAGATCGTGCGCCTGCGATATCCGCATCGAGAACTGCCACTTCTCTCTTAAAGTTTCTAGCATCGTAAACCCTAACCATCATATCCTGATTGCCGGTGGCGATGGTATGCCCATCGTCCGACCAGGCGCAAGCAAATCCGTAATCAAGATGCCCCGGCAGCCTGTGGATTGTTTCCCCGTCGTCGGTGCCCTGTATCACCACTTCCTTCGCATCCCCGACGATGACCCGTAGTCGACCGTCCGGTGATGTATCAGCACAGTTGATCGCCCACGGAAGCTTATATTCAGCCACCATCTTGTTAAGGTTGCAGTCCAAAATCCGCAGCCTCTCATCATTCGAGGAAAACACCGCGTGCGGGGTACCCGTGGTCCGCGATTTGAAAAAATGGACATGATTCGTTATCCCGTTGCTATCCGTTGTAACCAAACCCTCGATCGGCTTGGTTCCGACGGGCGAATCCAAGGATAGCATGGCGTACTCCCCGTAGAATCCACCTGCGATGATGACACCAAAGTCGGAAGCGAGTGTTGTAATCTTGATAGGGTCCCCGGAACTTGGCCTTCGGAGATCCATTATCGTCTGCTTTGCATCGGATTGCGGATCATACCGCATAACCGTCGAATCTCCGGTGTAGAACACATCGTTCTTGGAAGTCGATGAGATTACGTTACGAAGTTGGAAATGGGAAAATTTTGCGTCGACACTGTTGCAAGTCTTCCGGAATCGGAAGTAGTTCTCTCTGATCGGCAGGAAGTGTGGTATCTGTGGGGATGGAATACGGTTAGGATGCGAATTGGATTTTAGGATGGCTCGTAATTGCTTACCCTGTGAGGCTCCGGATAGGGCTTCATGTTGGCATAGTTGGAGTACTTTCGATTCCTGAGCAGTCTGAACCTGTGCCTTTCCATGTCCAACTCCCGCCACGGTATCCCCTGGTAGTCCGGGCGATACTCGTCAACTTGATTCCTATAGACCATGGGAGGCAAATGGAAGTTAAGGATTTCGATGAAGTCTTGATTGATCTTGCATTCAGCGTTCCCAACGGGGTCCTGTCGATACTTGACCGATAACATGCTGCAGAAATCCGAGAAAGAGAGGTTCCTCTCATACTCGCCATGGAATTGGGGACCGGGCCATTCCGGTGAATCGTCATCGATCGTTGTAGTAAACCCGAAGAAGGCATTTCCGTTGCCCTGGAAGATCCCGAAGGGGAGGTTCGGATGGTTCGCGAGCCACTCCTGGGGGATGTTTTGAAAATGAGGGAAGAGGATGGGCGGGACGGTAGTGATGGTGGGGATGTTTTGGGGGGTCGTATTAGGATTGAAGGTCGGGTTGTCGAGATCCATAGGGTCCGGCTGCTGAAGAAATGCATCAAATTCGAATTCCGCTAAAAAGTCAGTTCCGTTCTCGAAGAGTTCATATGACAAGTCGGCGGGAGAAGCTGTGATAGGGGCCGTCTGTTGGTGAAGTTGATCGGTAGGACCGATTGTGATCCCAGCAGGGGGGGATTCCGGGTCACCTGATGTCGGCGGTGCCACAGAAGACTGTGGATCTTCATCGGAAGAAAGATCGGTATCCTCGTAGGCAGACTCCATCAATACATCCTGAGCATCCGCGGCCAAGGTAACGACGGGAGCAGCAGCATGGACGGTTCCCGTAGCGGGTGAAGCAGCTAGCAGATCCACGCCGCTGTCCTGTGATGACGAGGGATCATATCTCGCAGGAGGTTCCGTCCCTCCAGGTATGTCTGAAATTACCGATGGTAAAGTTTCCCGATCACTCTGGATCATATTTGCACCATCTGGAAGTTCAGGTTCGATATGTGAAATCGAAGGCTGCTGCTGCAGGGCAGAGGTGACATGTTGCAAGAGGGCATGTTGGCGGTCCGACTCTTCCAAGGGCACTCCGTTGTTTTCAGTGATATTGCTGGGCCAGCCGGGGCCATCAAACCCATGGTGTTGCAAGGATACACCGCCGTCGGCTAAGCCATCATCATGGAGGGAGCTAGAGCTAGAGCTGGTGGCGCTCGAGTTGGATAACGTGGGGCTCCGTGTCTGAGGCGAAGAGAGACCGAGGACGTCAGAGCCCGAGGGAGACGATGCATCGGCATTGCTAGGCAAGGATTCGCAGTCAGTGTTCAAGGGAGGCAGTGGTGGTAAAAGATCCAGTCCGGCCTCGTCCGTCAAATCGGCGTCGGGAGCCTCTGGCAGCTGGAGGAGGGATGATGAGTGCTTGGATCCGGCATCGGTTGGGAAGGCCGACATCGACATCGACATCGCCTGATCGGAAAGACCGAAGGGACTAGAAGATGAAGCTTGTAATGCTGATGCTGATGCTGATGCTGTCGGTGCTAAATCCGATGCTACAAGAGGATAAGGTTGGCTACCGTCGACACCGGGCAAAGCATCGGCGGAGCATTGCGATTGGGAATGTGCAGAGCCAGACATGCAGCACTTCTGCGACAGCGTCGGCGGCGGAACGTGTGACCCGGTTCGGATCTGGACTCAGGATTTGAGGGAGAGTTCCCGGAAGGATCCGTCGGGGGAATGTGGATATGGATAGCCTCGTGGACGGTCGGAGGTGCGATCGTAGTGTATTGGAATAACAGGCAGAGATGCAGAATGGTCTTGTTATGACTGAATGGCAGATTAGTTCGTTCAGGCGGGTCTGGTGGACCAGGTCAGGCTGGTGGGTAGGTTAGTGGGCGTTGGCCGGAGGGGTTTTGTGGCAGACGACAGTTACAGCTGGGTACAATGTCAAGTTACTTTTGAATATCAATCAACCCATCAATTATGCAAACAGGTAGCAGACGATATTACAATTTAGTACTTGGCAGTGGTTACTTGAATACGATGAGGCAAATAAGTCGGTCCTGCTTCTTGTAATCGAGGGAGTATGTTAGGTAGAAGAATCCGATTGAATGCGCCCCGTTGGCTGACGTCGGCTGAGCCTCTTTCTCTTGCCTGGACTCCCAGGTACCATAGTACTAGTTAACAGCCGTAGCTCGTACAGTTGGACTTATTTGACGTCAACCGCTGCCATGCTTCCATTTCAAACACAAGGAAAGATCACGAATGAATTAAAGGACGTCCGTAATTTCCCAAGTGCTTAAGTAGTTTTTAAATCTGCATCTGCAGCAAGTTCTAATTAAACATCGGTCAAACGGTGCTTCTTGTTCATCATCCTCTATACCACCAAAATAACCATCGCTGCTTGTCATCGCACGCTGTCGGTCGGACAAACCAGACGAACACCACCACCACCACCACCACCTCTCACTCTCACCCTGTCCCCTTCCGTTCCTCACCTCCTATTCCTCTCCACTATCGCTTCATTCCCCCCCCCCTCCCCTTTGGACTTGAACCTTTAATCCTATCTCTGCGAAATTTCCCGCCATCGTATATCGCCTCCTTTTTAATCGCGCCGTTTGTCACCAGACAGGGAATCATAGCTGGGTTGCGTCTCAGTAGCTCGACTTCCGCGAGTTTGTTCGCGGACTGTGGTTGGGACCGATACCCTAGTCCCCCCATCAACCATCACCATCTGCCAACCTCATCTATCGCCTTTCCTCTGTCGCCTCTTCTCCGTCCCATTATTCCGTCGCCTCCACAGTTCTGTACTGTAGGCCCGACGCCTCTACCATCGTAGCAAACCTCTCCTATCCTTTCGAGCTTCTCCCCAATCCTCCGCCCTTCCCGCTGCTGCCTGTCCCACCTCACCAAAAATGTCGAAAATCGTCCGAGAGATCAAAAACGTCACTAAGGGGTACTCGAATACCCAAATAAAAGTTCGCAATGGTTGGTCTTCCCTCGGACCCCCTTTCGGTGGTATCTCTCCCCTTCCGGATCGCATGCTAACGTGACATTACTCCGTCATCATCTAGCGACGAGTAACGATCCGTGGGGCCCCACAGGGACAGATATGAGCGAAATCGCTAGGATGACCTTTGATACGTCAGTTTTTCTATTCGACATCCCTTTGCATCCGGGTTGGGGTTGACTTGACTGACTGACTGATGGTGGTGGTGGTGGTGGTGATGGTAGTAACCATGACTTCTTCGAGATTATGGAAATGCTAGATAGGAGGCTGAACGACAAGGGAAAGAATTGGAGACACGTCCTGAAAGCCTTAAAGGTTCTCGATTATTGTCTACACGAGGGCTCAGCTCACGTCGTCGTTTGGGCCAAAGACAACATCTACATTATCAAAACTCTTCGTGAATTCCAGTATATCGACGAGGAAGGAAAGGACCAGGGCTTGAATGGTACGTCAGCGGCATCTCAATACAAACCATCCTAACCATACGCACTCGCTAATATCTTCCGACTTGGTTGAAACAGTTAGGATAGCTGCCAAAGAACTCACCGGCTTAATATTGGACGAAGAGCGTCTCCGAAACGAGAGGAAGGATAGAAAATCATGGAAGGCCCGCGTCGCCGGCCTGGACGAAGGAATCTCATCCGAAGGCTCGCACCACCACCCGAAGGAACAGCAGCAACATGCTCGCCGTCGCCAGCAACGACCGGCGAGGAATGATGATGAAGACCTTGAGTACCGCCTTGCGATAGAGGCCAGCAAGAACCTAGCCGAGGAAGAAGCTGCCAAGAAGCGCTCCAAGAGCAACGAAACCGAAGATGACGACCTCGAAAAGGCTATCAGATTGAGCAAGGAGGAAGAGGAACAACGCCAGAGGGAGCTCGAACAGGCCAACGAGAATACTCTTTTCGACGAGAACCCCACTCCCACCCAGAGCCAACCTTCTCAGCAGCTCCCGCAGCAGAATTGGCAGCAAGGGCAAGCTGTAGACCTTTTCGGGAACCCCATCCAATCGCAGCAAACTGCGTTCCTCTCGAACGTCTACTCCCAACAGCCCGGTCTTGACCAGTCTCAGTACGGCCAGCAACCCGGGGGCTACGTCCAAGGTCCCGTCGCCACCGGATGGGGTGTCCCTTCGCAGTTCCCTCAACCGACCGGCTTCGACCAGCAGCCTCAGCAGCAGCCTCAGCAACCTCAACAGCAGGCTGGCTTTTTGCTGCCACAGAACACCATACAACCCCAGAATACCATCCAGCCGCAACAAACTGCCTTCGGTGCGGGCAATCCGTTCGCTGCCGCCGGCTTCAACCAACAGGCCACCGGCTTCCTCGCGCCCGATACCAGCAATCCATACGGGAATAACCAGCTAGGCCTTCAACCGCAGCCGGAAGCTCTAAAACCGATGCCTACGGGTTCCAACAACCCCTTCGCCCAGTTCACATCCCCACCAGCACAAAGCAACGGCTTCAACAATGTTTCCCCGCAGAGAACAGCCCAACCGACCCTGTCACAACTCCAACAGAACCAGACTTCCGGGTACCCATCCACTTTCCAGCAACAGCCCAATCCGGCCGATCAAAAGCACTCACAGCTCAATGCTCTCTTAGCGGTTGGCAACGAATCAGGACAGGATACTTTTGGCAACGTCGGAAACCTGCGAATTCCGGCTCAGCATACTGCTCCGGGGACATTCGTCAACTCCGCGGGTACCGGCCGCACCGGATTGGGTGCCCAAGCTACAGGAAACAACCCTTTCTTGAACACCCAATTCACCGGCGTCCCCCAGCAGCAATTCCCCCAGCAGAATAGGATGGTCCCGGCCGCAACCGGGCCCGCGGGGATCAACGGTTTCGGACAGCCAAATCCATACGGTGGCTTCCCTGGGCAGCAGCAACCACAACAGCCACAACAACAGCATCAATCGACCAACCTGATCGACTTCTAAGCTGTAGTATTTAACACGCTACGTGGTCTTTCATCGTTCACTACCCACTCCCATCTTTTATGTATCGAGGGACACGATCATCATTTTCGCACCACAACGTAGTTCCCTCAAGATCGAATTGAAGACGATGTTTTCTTAAAAAGGAGATTCCCGTAATGTTTTGCTTTGGCGTTCGACTGATTCCCTCTGCAAGAATCCCTCCGTTCGAGTTTTCTTTTTGTCAATTTTTCATATACCTCTAGCTTTGCTTCAGTGCCCAGTCCTGCGATTCGCTTTCTCTAACCCCCTGCCTCTTTTTTTCCTTCTCCTTATTGCCTTTTTATATTTTACTCTTCCTTCTTAGGTATTTGTTCTATTTCTTCGTTCTCCCATTTTCCTCTCTTCGCTCGTTGCGACTCTTCCCATGTCGACGTGCCTCTAAAGCTCTTCTCGATCCGTACCACAAGACCCCAGTGCTAAGATGTCGCTGATATCCAAAAAAAAAAAAAGAAAAAAAGGGTGCACCTGTCCAAAACCGTTTCCTACGTTTCTACTCAATTGATACTGAAGCAAGTCAGATCGAAGGCACGCATGTCCGTCACCATTGGAAGGGGAAATGGAGGAAAGAATAGAAAGGGAGAGGGGGGATTCTGCAACGAAATGTTCTACTTCCTGTATATAGACTGGTAGGCGGGTCTTTCCTTCCTGATAAAATTCATTCTACCGCTTAGTTCTTTGTAATATCGATATAGTAGATCGGAGCGTCTTGGTTCATCGGGTGCAAGGGTGGCGATATTACTGGCAACTACGTCATAATACCGACATACCTTTAATATTGCAACATGCTTGTGTCGACGGAACTCATATTCCTCGGGGGCAGGCTATGCAATTCCCTCCCTACGCATACGCACATACACATACACATACACATACCGTCCATAGTATATCAACAATTCCATTCCGTTGACAAAACAACTTCGGACCAGACCATACACAAAACAACATGTCTTCTACGGATACGAATTCAGGGTACCTGGCTTGCCGATTGGTTGGCCTGCTGGGGACGGGTTTCGCTTCAGGTACGATACATACGACCTTCCGTTAATTGTCAGATCCTAACCCATGGCATGTCACCTCTTTACCCATGATATTATCGATCTTTACAGGCGTATTCCTTTCTACGGCATACTTTTCCATGCCCGGGTTGCTCAAAACCAAAGATGCCAGCGGGAAAGCAGTTGCATTCAAGGAAACTTCAAACCGGTCTCATGCTCTTCTGAACCGTACCGTCTTCCCGTCGGCCATATCTTTGGTCTATGCAGCTATCCACGCGCCTTCTCACCCTGAAGATTGGATCGACCCGACAACTCTTCTAGGGATCGCTGCGACAACGGTTACCCTTACGTTGCCTTATTCGTACTTTAAGGTCTCGAAGGCCAGGAAGTCGTTGGTGGCGGCTGGACAGGCGGTAGGGATTGATAAGGAGAAGCAATTGGGACTTTCGGTTGTGGATGATGGTATTGTTCGCAACGATATGGTGACCTGGATAGCCGGAGAGGCGACAAAGGGATGGCTTATGTTTGGTGGATTTGTGCTCGCCGCGGTGGTGGAAGTATACTATCTCTAGTATAGTATGGTTGAGCTGTCGACTATACTATACCTTGTAAAGAGACAGGTGGTAAAAGAAAACTGGTATGTAATTCTCAATCAGGCCTTAATAAGTGTCCGATGCTAGGCGCCGTTTGGTGTAGTTTGGTGTGTCACGATAACTACACCAACGGTTTCCAGCGGGTCCACATGTCCAAAAGCAGGTCACGGCAAGCTGAGGTGATTCTGACGTTAGAAATTACCCAAAAGCAACGCCGAGGGCCGATGCCGAGAGCTATTATCAGATTCGGACATAAATGGTGCAACTGGGGTGTGAGACTATAGCCGGTCGCCAAGCCGGACATCGGCGGGGGAAATCCCTTTTTCTCTTTTTCTGAGTTGTTTTTCGTGCGACCGAGGGTGAACCCAGGAAAGCAGACAACCATGCAAGCAGGCTGTAATAAAGTTATCAGATCCGAGAACTGCGCGACTCGGCCACCCAATGCCGGGTTCCCTTTTTTTTTTCTTATACAGAAAAAAAAGTTCAATTACGGGTGTAATTAGTAACAAAACAGTAACCCGTTAACCTAGCTACGTACCTACTTGTCCAATACCTAGATACTTCCTTCCTTCCAACTAAGTCGTAGTCTCCATTGGCTACTATTAAACACTTTCGTCCCTCATCCTCACTTCAACTTCACTTCATCTTCACTTCATCTTCACTTCTTCAATTCGTCATCTTCAGACCTGAATTCAGATTCCAGGCCTAGAGTGCGTGAATATAACTCTCCGAGTGTGAGCTCGCAATCGCCAAGTTCTGTTTGGCGTGCATTGCATTCAATTCGAATCGACCAATTCGTCTTCGTGCAGCGTCCACCCTGCACCCGATCTGGGTTTCCATTCCTCGTCCTATCCAAGGTTCTCGTCCTATCCAAGGTTCTCGTCGGAGCACTCAGGATAATTAATTAAATAACCTCTTTGCTCTTGCGTCTGCACAATCTTGCTTGCTTGCCTCCCTGCCTACCTAGTGCCCATCCTTTTTTTTTTTTTTTTTTTTTTTTTTCCTCTGCTCTTTTTTTCTCCCCCTATCGGAATATATCTCCTAGTAGACAAAATTATAATTCGCCTCGCTGCCTCTTCTTCTTCTTCTTCTCTCAATACAATTACTCGCTCGCTCGCTCCTTCTGTCTCCTTCACGCCTAAGAGCATTTTCCTTTCCTTTCTCTCCTTTAGATCATATGCTATACGTTATTAGATAAAAGTACCTCGTCGGAAAAAAGTATATCTACTTCTTGCTTCATTTACGTAAGTTCTTTGCCTGTCCTTTGGGGTCCTTCGGGGTCCTTCGGGATCCTTCAGCTCTTTTCTAATTCTATAATTCTCAGGCCAGCAACGATTTTTATTTCATATTATTTCTCTGTAGCTCTATTCTCCTTTAAATTTTTCATACTGGATTCTACCAATCGTATTTAAAAAAAAAAAAATACTTTTTGCCACCGAAGTCCTTCATCGTATAATTATCGTTTGTCCGAGCTCGTCCGACTCACCGACATTCACATCCTCGTCACGGTTTCCTTTCCACGTTTACGGCCGAGGTAGTCGGACATCCGCACCCCAACAATGCTCAGACGACTCGTTAGATCTTTCACACATGGGAACCAAAAGTCCACCATCACAAAGGACAACCTTTTTGATACAATCCCAGCCAATTGTGACCTGGAATGTCACAGCTGCACTATCAAATACCCAGCCAATTTTAAGATAGAGGAAGGGTCCGATTTATGGCAGACTGGCGACGATTGGGCGACACATCTTATCGTTGCTACTGGAAAGTCAGATTGGGCTCGGGATGTGAGGTAGGCTTGATATTATCCATCATACCACGGGAGCATTATTTTCTCACACGAAAAATCGATTATTGCAGTGACGAGAAAGGTTCCATTATGGAGGCTATCAACAAGGCCAAGAAGCCCACCAATGGGGTCAGTAAATACCACACTTTGCGGGGAAACGTATGCAAGATGGAGGAGCCCAGTCTAACCAAACGCTGCAGAAGCTGAAAGTCTCCGCATCAAACATGTGCCCACCTCCGGAGTACTACACGGAAAGCTCAAAGCCTACAACATGTGTAATTTTACCTTCCTGGACCCAGGTCGAAATGGTGACCCCGGACGATGTGCAAGAACTCGTCGATAAGTTCATCAGCCCTGGGCCGACTACTACCACACCCTTGGAATCGCAGGGTCTGCAAAGGTGTGCCACAAAAGAGGCCAAACATGATCCCGCCATCACTGCTACACCCGAACGGCAGCATGCGGAGACCGACACCGACAACATGCAATCCATGGCGGATGACTCCACCAGTGACGATGGAACCACCCAGTCAGAAGAATTGGCAACCCTGACGATTAGTGCCACATCTTGTCCTACAGCCGCTGACTTGGCTGCGTCGTCGTATCTCAAGTCGTACGAATGTCCACATGATTATTTAATTTTGCTCTGTTCACATAAGCATCGTGATGGTACGCTCCCTACTCTCTTCGGTTTATTTTATTTTATGTTACACCCTGAACAAGTTACACACGTACTGACTGCCTTTTCTATAGCTCGCTGTGGTCAATCTGCGCCGCTACTTGCGAAGGAATTACGACGTCATCTCCAGCCATTGGGTCTCTACCGCGACCTAGACGACTACAGACCCGGCGGGGTGGGGATATTCTTCATTAACCATGTTGGTGGGCATAAATGGAGCGCCAATATGATCATTTATAGGAAGAAGGCTGGACAGGGTATCTGGCTGGCGAGAGTGCGGCCGCATGATGTCGAAGCGATCGTTAAGTGGACCGTGTTGGAGGGGAAAGTGCAGCCGGACAAGATTAGAGCTGGCTTTGATCGCTCAAAAGGAGTCACTAGCTGGTAATATTTTATTCTATTTTTTATTCCTTTCCTCTTTCTTTCCTCTGTTTTGGCGGGGCATATGAGGCAGATGTGTTTTAGCGAGGCTCTGGAGTACTCTTCTCTCTCTTCCTTTTTGTTTTCTTTCTATTAGCCTTCTCATAAATTTTTTCTCTTTTCGTACGGGTGCTTTTTTTGCTTTTACACTTTTTTTTACCATGTTTTTTCATGCATGTCGGTGCAAAACCAAAAAAAAAAAAAAAAATTATTTGGGGCGACGGGGGAACGGCTTTTGCATTACAATGTGATATAAGATAGAAGGGAGATAACGCATTGGGACGGACGAACCACAGAAAAAAAAAATCGACGGTTTTTTTTTTTTTTTTGGTGGGATATATTTTAGATTAATAATAATGACAAAAGATATTGATTGACTGACCCCTCTTAATAAGCCGTTGAATTTCTAAATTCCAAAAAAATTCATCCGGTTGGATGGAGTTGCGAGGTCACGCAATCCGGGCCATTGCGCAATAGATCGGATAGGTTGGGACAAGTATTCTATGGTATTGTATTTTATATATGGGTCTTTGTTGATGCAACTATGGCTACTTTATATACCTAAGCACTGAGTAAGTATCTTGGGCCTTTTTTTTGTTGAGGAGGGCCGGGGATAATATCCGGCCAAGCTCAAGGCGCGCTTGGGGGCTTGATGAAAAGGATATTCATATACAGATGTTGAGAGAGAAAGAGGAAGAAAAAAAAAAAAAAAAAAACCACCAATGCGATCCAGGCGGTAGTAATCCGAGAGAATGTCTGACTGTCTGTCTGTGAAATGCTCAAGCGCTATGCTATGGGAAATGAGTGTAAAGAAAGATGCTGAAGATGCAAGCTCAAAGAGTGAACGAAAGAGGGAAGGAAGGCTTATGACGGCCTTTACATAATATGGTATTGGGCATGACACAAAGAGGAAGAAGATATTAGTAGTGTGGTGAAGGGGATAGATTAGTGGATGGATTTATGCAAAGAGTTAAAGAGAAAGAGGAAGGGGGAAAGAGACAGAGAAGGAGAATTATAATGAAGTAGATAAGTGCTTTGGTCAAGTCGGTGCTCTGCTCAAGATGATATCAGAGCAGGTAGTTTTTTCTCTCTCTTGAAATGGCAGAAAGACGAATTAACAAAAAAAAAGATGGGAAGTCGTATAAACCCTTTCCGAAACACCCTGGCTCCAATGAAACAAGATCCGAAACTAAAAAAAAAAACAAATAAAATATAGAATCTGTGAAGTAGCACATATTGGTATAAAAATGAACTACCAAAGTGCATGTTCTTGGCAGTCAGAAAAGCTGTAGTAGATCATCGAATGAGAACAAGAGAGCACACGCTATACAATTCGCTCGTTTGGGGGGTATCTTGAGGGGTAAACTGTCAAAAAAACAATAATGTATGTGTAGGGCAATAGACAAAAAAAATGATAGTGAAGGAGTCGCTCAACCAATTGTGCGTACGGCGAAACGGAGGGCTCGTTTGCCAGGTGAGATTTCTTCCTTTCTTCGTTCGTCGATGCCGTAAGCCATTCCGGTGTCAAAGTTTATACGATTTAAAGGTTGTAAGGAAGTATTCTTGAAGAATTTCCAAAAGAAGAACAAGGCGAAGAAAACGAAAACGCTCAGGTACGCCGAAAGAAAGTTGGGTGCGAAATCGACATCTCGAGATATCGGAACACCGTCGGCGTCGCGTCGGCCAGTTAAGAAATAGTCGAAGCCGTTGAACAAGACGATGACGATAGTTGCAATAAGACCAATCCCTAGATGATTCAGATTAGTACTCGTAGTTTAAAGTCGCTAAATGATATGTTTACTCACAAGCCAGATATGGTTGGAACGGGCCCCTGTAAGGATACTCATCTGAAAAGCGGTCGATATGACGTGCTTGCTCAATACCATAATAGAAACGGACGAAGGCAAGGCAAAATGTTCTAAAGGAAAGAATCTTATTAGTAATCGAATATTGGAATTTCTAGCTATGCATGGAACGTACCCCCAAACAATTAGACCAGAAGTGGTGGTGAGTTTCAAGAGGTAGTCGAAAACAATTTGTCCGGTGGGCCCGGCAAGTTGGATGTAAGCTGTCAAGGCGATTGCTGTACTTGTCAAGACAGAAACATATGGAACTCCGCTGGCGGTGCACCTGCGGAAGATCCTTGGGGCCTTTCCCTCCAAAGAAAGGCCGTATAGGGTTCGGCTACTGGCATAAAGGTGCGAATTTCCGGCAGACCAGGCGCAAAAGACGAAGATGCCATTGATGATAGCGGGAAGAATTGGAATGGACGATTCCATAATGGCGATAACCCAGGGCGATTTCGATCCGAGAGCGCTGAAGCCTTGCTGAGACCCAGTAGCAGCCCCCACCGTCGAGTCATGGAATTGCAGGAGACGGTCGTGAGTGCTTGGGACGTTTAATCCAACCACAAAGATTCCCAAGACATAAAAAATAGCGATTCTCCAAAACAGTCGTCGGACAGCAGAAGGAAGCGCCTGTCGAGAGTTTGCAGCTTCGCCAGCGGCGACAGCTACAATTTCCGTTCCGAGAAATGAGAAAGCCGCGATGGTAAAGGAACCCCAAGTAGCAAGAAAGTTCGCACCGGGACCAGTAATGTCCGGATACTCGAAGAACTGGTTCCTCCATTGTTTTACCCCATCGTAAGTCACCAAATGTTGTCGAAACGGCCCGTTCGGGAACTCCCAATTCTTGAAACGAATCGGTGCGTGGTTCGGAGCTCCCCCAGCGTTGATGATGACCATCAGGATGATAAGGCCAAGCATCGTCATGATTTTGAGTAAACCGAACCAATACTCCATCTCGCCATAAACCCGAACATTGAAACAATTAACCGCTAGTACCATTCCCAGGAAAACTGTTATCCACAACGCGATATACTTTTCGTCTTCGATAGGACTGTCTCTTTGTTAGCTGATTCCATTAAGCTAAAGGGGGACGTTGACGCGGATGACATACGAGTAGTATCTAATTAGAATCGAGGCAGCTGTTACCTCTGTGGGCAGTGCAGTAGCAAAGGATAACCAATACATCCAACCGGCAGCAAATCCAAGAGCGTCGTCAACAAATCTTCCAGCGTAGGTGGTAATACCTCTTCAAGTTACACAAAGAACGTCAGCAAACCCAGGTAAAATGAGGAAGAGCGCAAATACATACCCGGCAATTGGAATCAGGGCGGTCATCTCTCCTAAGCTCAGCATCACGCAGAGTACCACAAACCCCATGCAACTATAACCGATCAGTGCACCTAAAGGCCCAGCGACACTGAGCGCCTTGCCACTTGCTAGGAAAAGTCCGACACCGAGGGTTCCACCCAATGCTATCATTTGAAGATGCCTTGCTCCAAGCCGTCGCTGCAAGTCTTCGTTTATCTCTCCGCTACCTTTGTTCCACCGATGAAAGTTATGGTCCCCAGGAAATCTTCTGGTAGGCCGGTTAGAGTGATTAGAAGCTGAGCGGGCTTGGTCTAAAGGATATGTCGTTGAGTGGGAAAAATCATCGTCGATGGCGCCGACTCGGTCGGGATCTCCATCGTGAGCATCCTCAAAGTCGATAACACCGGTAGCGACGGATGTAGTCGAGAGTCGTACATTTGGAGGATGATGGTAGATATCGTTTTTGTAAGCCTTTTGAACGTCATACTGATATTCATCATCGGGATCGTTGAAATTATGTTTCGGCGGCGAGGAATTTATATATTGTGTATGGTCGCCTGAATATATTTGAGACATCTCAGGTACGGGAACGTATGCTCGGGCGGGCGCTGTCGGTCGAGGCCATTTTCCAGGACCGTGTCCAACTCCCTCCTCCATCTGAATGGCGGGTGTCTCCATTATGTATTTCCGATTGCTACTCTGAATCTGGCCAGCATTTTCCAACAACCGATCCTGAGGTAAATAGTACCCAGCTCCTCCACCCGAGGTAGTGGAGTCATTTGATAGCTCCGGTTGGTGACCCCGTCGACCTGTCGAAGATGCATTCTTGAATTGTAATAAGCCAACCCCGCTGCCAACCCGACCACTATCATAATTGTCCCCAGACCCCAAATGCGATGCCTCCGGCGCCATCGTATTTGATGCGACGTCGTTGCTACTGCTTGGAGAGTATCGTTGACGGGGTTGCGGTCGCGACCAGTTTATATTGCTAGAAGCATTATTCCTCCACGGCGAGCCGACATCGCCAGACCGCCCTTCAGCACTCATGGTGCCGATACTAATATCGAATGGATTGGAAAGTGAATTCGGACAAGTCGTATATTTTAAAGTCGAGATTGGTTTAACAAGAAAAGGGTTTCATTTCCGCCAAAATATGCTAGGGGAGTAAAGCGCATGAACCATCAAGTTGGATAAGTATGTTCGCTTTTATGCCTTTTGTCGTAAAAGCCTCCAGCTGTTGCAGGTAGATGGATGTGTCCGCGTATGTGTATATGTATATACTGATATGTCGAAGGAAAATAAAATAAAATTATACAATCGGAATAGAAATATCCGTAAGTTATCGGCCAAGCTAACAGAGAGCCCAAGGGAAATTAGAAGTTGATGCAGCTGACGGCCGCCGTGAGATCCTGATCAATTAATCCAGCGAAACCAAATCTCAGATGGGTGTTGATGCCGAAAATAGAAAGCAATGAAACGACAGATTGTTATACGTCTACCAGATGGATTAATGGACTAAGAAGGGGTCAATATTATGGGAGAGAAGAGTATGAGGGACATACTGCTGCAAAGACGGGAATGCGAAATGCAAGTGCAGACGCAAATGACAGCGGCGATGGAGGATGGGTGATTGATGGATGGATGGGAACGAGGTTGGGGTGGTCTAACAACAACACCAACAACAACAACACTAGCACACACACACCCCAGGTTCGGTCTGTCAGTCTGTCTAGGGTTGTTAGGTATTATTATAAACTTGCGAGAAGTTGTCGTTGTCGTCGAATATTGAGGTGACTATGGTATGTATTTGAGGCGGTGGTAGTGGTGGTGGTGGTGGTGGTAGCAGTAGTATTATCACTATCGAGTGGGTATGGAAAAGACCAGGGAAAGAAGATGTTGGAAAGGATTAATTAGAACCAACCAGAGCAGTGGCAAAGGACAGGTCCAAGTACTCCAGCCTGGTCCGGGTGCTTTTTGTTTCAATTGCTGGGGGATAACAGTTCAACAGTCGAGGAGGAGAAACAGAAATCGAGGGAAGAGAAAGAATGGCGGTCTTTCCTTAGCTAAGCTGGACCGGTTTACTCCATCTTTCCAGACAAGAAAGACATCCTTCTTGTTCTTTACAAAGCACGCCCGTGTGGAAGCATGTAAGTACACCACCAATATCCCCTCCAGCTGTGTCTCAGAAACGAGTGGGTAGAGGATATGGCTGCTGGGCCTCAGACCGCAGACGAAAATGGGAGACGGGACGAGAAAGGGGACGACGAAGAGGGACTAGTCTTGGGGTCACGCCCAAGACATGCCCTCGATGGACCTTGGCTGGCCCAAGCATAAATTTCAAGGGACTGTCCATGCAACAGGTCATAGGCGGGAACCACTGCGGCTAACCCTTTTCCTGCCTCTAAAATGTTTTGGGAACCATCGGAAGGCTGGGTAAACGGGATAATCATGTCCCTTACCCTATGCCAATGATGCTGACAAGTTTTCTTCGGCACAAACACGGGCAAAGGTGCTCTTGGTACGGAGTATGTACTCTTTTTTCACGTTTGCTCCACGGTTGCCCCATTCCCGATGCTGTCGCGAGACCAAGTACTCAAAATGACATAGCTGCTATCATATGTACATATCAAAAACTGCCTCCGGTCGAAAAGGCGCAATCTTTGCGCCGTGGGGAAAAAAGGCCGACCAAGCCGTTTTTTGATACGTTATCCATTTGGATCTTGTCACAAATTCCGGAATGCCCAGCCCGGGCTCCAATTCACAACCAACCAGCAGGTTTCAAAGCAAAGGAAAACCCGATTCCCCTCAGACAGCCCCGAGACCTTGGTTCAAGCCGTCGTGATCGTCCTCTAGCTGCTTAGGATAGGGATAGATAGACATTCAACATCTTGACCGATAACGATTGTCGTATTATACCACCCCATATCATCTGGCAGCAAAGGCCGGTGAGAAATGAATATCCCTGGTAGGGGTTTTTTTTTTTCGTTCTGGTCCTCTCACCCTGGTCTCGCCAGTCCCCATCTCGCGCTCGGTCTGCACGAAATTTAATTCCCTCCAAAAAAAAAGGATATTAACATCTGCTGAAAGTTTGCACTGCAACTTGAGCCAACTGCTGACCAGGCCGGCGCATCGAAAATACATACTATGGCAAACGCATCTTTCTCTAGGTAGCCAGTCTCCCTGCAGCTTGGTGTGCTTTGACATTATAATACCGAGTGCTATCGATGCTCTTAATTCATGCAACCCGATTCGGTTTCCTGTCGCTTGTTTTTGAACCTGGTCTGATCTCTGGAAAATCCCAGTTCACCCACCGAATTCCAGCCATCGGTGAATATAGTCTTTGAACTTGAGAAATAGTGTTGTCGGAATAAGTGGGGGTCTCCTATCGCTGCCCAGCTTCTCAGAAAACCACTTTGAGCTCATAAATCTATCGAGTTAAATTGGCGGCCTTTCTGGAGTCGACGGCGGCGATTATTTCTGTTGCAACGCTGGCATTTATAAGTAATTCTAAGAACATACCGAGTTTCATGCAATGTTTTGTCTCCTGCACCTCAATAATCCTAGTACGGTCATTTTTATTCCAAGATTCAATGAACCCAACAATTAAATCATTTTTTCTGCCCTTCCATTGGCGCAAAGGATTCTGCATCGCCGATTCGACGTCAGCAGCTCCCAAGCAAAAATATTGATGCCGCCAATCTATCTTGGCTTGGGTAATGTATTCCTATCTGTTCTTGGACTCCGCTGTATAACCTCCCTCAGCCAAGTTTATGGCTGAAACAACAGCTCGCATGCAATGCACAATTATATTTCCGCATCAAGCTCCAGAACATCATCATAATATTTCGCTTGAAATAGTTCCTCCTTATTGTGAGTTATCGGCCGTTGCATCTAAAACACCCTACAACGTGTTTACTCCTATATAGATTGGAACTGTGCGTCCTTGCTTTGCATGTCGACTCACAGATCCGAATCATGGCTGCGATCGACTTCAATCTCGGAAACTCTTGGCCCCGTGGTTTTACTAGCGCTAGCTCTAGTCAAGAGTTTAAAGGAGCGGTTCTGAGTTGTGTATAAACGCCGATTGCGGTATCCTTGACAGTCCTGCGTGAATTAAGCAATTTAATTCTTTGACATGCCAGTCGGGATAATTATGAGTGTCATTTTGATCGCCGTACGCTCACCATCTAACATGGACGGGTTCAGATACTTCTACCCCGCTTACCATGGCGGCGGGTGTAGACGTTGCTGTAGGTATGACTTGCATCCGTACGTTTATATATGCATAGCTGTCTGCATCTTGAGGCCTTCAACCTCAGGCTCGGGCGTCTTCGTTCGGTGTTTAAGGATATCTAGTTGGCTTTTGACTCCGAAAAGTCAAATTGACATCTCAACCTGCCCGTTTGTGAGTAGCGGTAAGCAAGCGTAAAGCTTTCCGAGAAAGGGCTAACGATACTAGAACACCCTTGCCGGACAATTCTTACGCAAGAGGCGCGGAGCTAACTTGCAATCCCTAGCTTCTGAATATTCCCACGACGTCGCAATATTCAAAAAGATCGTTTAGGCGTGGTGAAGGCAAAATTGCCACCGACGCTAAGCTGCAAGAAATTTCCGGCACGAGCCGTGGCCTGCCGTGAATACGAACTTCTAAACGAGGGCCTCCGATGTAGTCAGACATGTAACGGCTCCGATTGGTGCGCCCTTGAAGTTTTACGCGGGGAATGCAAGTGTTTATATGGAAGTCATGTGTTTTGATTGCAACATCAACAGATTTCGACATTAGCTCTAGCTGAGATATTTCTTTTAGGGCATACCGCCCCTGTACCAATATCTTTTGGATTCCTGTTAGAATAATTGGCGTGACACGGCATGGTCCTTAGGTCTATAAGTGGGGGCACGCTGAGAATCAGGCGGATACCCTGGCGTCGCAAAAAGATGAGCACATACTAAACTTCTCGAGAACCATATACCTACATATATTGGTAACCCTTTCCACAAACACAGTATCTCCCCCCAATATCAGGCCTGTCATTCATATCGGGCTTTTCCGGGCTGCTATACTCCCTAGTACGGTCCACTTCCAAACCAAATATACTCTAGTGGGGCGTATCCAAAGACACAGTACCTGCCTTTTACGTCTCATTTTTATCTTTCCCGTTATTCTAGAAGCATGCCAAGGGTGTTAAAAGGAAAGTTCCAATTTTCCGGGACCTTTGCATAGAACTACTAGTACCGATACGAATCCTGTCACGAAAACCCCCCAAACCCTTTACTCCTTCTACATGCTTCTCGTTGATAATTCACCCACGGCACGGATGTCAACGCGTACCCTGATGCAGCCTCATTCTGGTTATTTTCAATGCTGGTGTATAAACAACTTCCAAACTTGGAAGCTCAGATCTATGACCCATGCTGTTTGTCATTATGTCTAGGAAACTGGTTCGATCATGTAATTCTGGCTCGGAATTGCTCTACAACATAACTTGGGAATATTTAGAGGGCATGGCCAGTTCTTTATATTTGATGCCTGCCAATGAATTACTGGTGTGTTTGTTGGTACACATCTCCTGGTACCTCACTCGGAGCTGGGATTTGTGTTGGTGATGTTGCAATTTTTGGTGGCAATTTTTGGTGCAGGTCTCATACGCCGTTTATTCTAGTATATACATATATATAGTAACGATTAGAGGGTATCGCCTATAGTACAGATTCTAAACAATTTCACAGGCAGTTATGCCCGGGAGAACAAATCTTTCCAGAATTGCTTGAATCCGTAAGTTTTCGCCTCGGATTCATCATAAACCTTGCCCTTCTCTCCAGTGGAGAGTAAGGATAGAATGTTCTTGCCTTCTTCGTCTGTTTTTGATTCACCGAGTTGGAGTTGAGATTTGCCGTAGTTTGGATTATTCGCCCGTTCTATCATTTCAGCGGGGATTGTGGGCATGACATCTCTGTAACAGGCTAAAATTTCTCGCCTGAGAGTAAGAAATGGTCGTTGTGCTATCGATGGCGCTTGGAGGCTGTAGAAATTTGTTAGTTATGGAAATGAAGAGTACATGTGAGCTGTTATCATGGAGAAGGCATACTTGTAGGAACGCGTCATATCGTTGATGGTTTTGATGCTAGCTTCGTGGTAAGCCAATTCGTTCTTTTCCCAATTGCTATCCCGGAAGGAAATTAATGGCTTTTCGGGTTTCGCAGGTGCTTTGCCCTCATTCGAGGGGCTCTGGGTTGTCATGTTCTCCAGGGCTGAAGCATCCTTTTCGATTTGATCTGCTGCGTCTTCGGGTTTGACGCCTTCGTCGTAGGCAGCTGCAGGATTTGGATTGACAATTTGCTCAGCCTTTGCATATTCTTCTGCACGTCTGATCCAGATGTCTGGAGTTCCACCCCAGCTGGCGATAGTTCGAACAACATGTCTCTTCCAATCCGTCCTTATCCGTCCCCGGAATGACCTGACTTCCTTCTGAAGTTCCTGCTGCTTCTCAATCCAAGGGGGAACTATTTCTTGCCGCTGGATCATACGGTTTAGAAGGTATTCTGTTGTATCTATAAACGGGCTTCCAGCGTGATGGTCCTCGTTAATTGGGCCCTTGGGTAAATTTTTGAACACGCCTTTTGAGATAGCTTCTTCGATTTTCTCGTTGGCTAATGCTGTAAGACCCTGAATCGTGTTCGGCATTGGCCGCGCCCCCGGTTCAAACCTTTCTTTAAACATCCGGGATCTTGCTTCTTTTTCCTCATCATTAAGCTCAGACTCGGCTTTTTTCATGAGCGGATATTGGCCCGCTCGGTCCCTTGCAGATACGATTCTTTCATTTTTCGACATCCTACGCATCGGTGCTAAATTCGTCGGTGACGATGTTCGATTAGTCGGATCGGTAGCCTTCCCTCGTAACCGGGGTGTAGCTTCATGCAAGCTTCTTAGTACTGAATCCTCTAATGACTCGGTACCGGTCCATGGCCTCGCCATAGCTGTTTCCCGAGTTTCCTTGCCCGCTGCATCAGATAACCGGGCGTACGCAATCGAACCGGCATGCTCGGATTCAAAATCAGCATTTTGAATCTTTTTAGATAGTCTCTCTTTTAGAGCTTCCAGGCCCTCGGATCCGGAATGAGGCGTCGATAACTCGCCGGATTCCTGCGCTTGGATCGCCTTGATATGCCTTCGCGGATCGGCTAACCTCGATTGTTCTTCCAAATCTTCTAGCCTTCGTCGCATCGCTCCATCTTCTTCGTTTATCTCGTCCCGGCGAGTTGAAGCCTGGGATTTGCTCGCGCCGGGAGGATCTCGAAATTTGGGATGTACGTATGAGATATTTCGACTAGTGGATTTTGAGAGTACAGTGGAAGCGGAAGGTTTATTGAGGGCTCGGGTGCTGAACAACGTGGAACATGGCCCGGAACCGCATTTCGAGGTCAAAGATCTCGACACTTTTGGTAAAATAGAAGTTGGATTCATGGCGCTGGATCAATTTTATGCATATGAAATATGTTTGCCACAACCGTGGGATGTCCAGAGCGAAGAACCTACCGGTGCCCGTTAGTGGATATAATTTAGGGAGGGGACGATACTAGCTATACCATGTATCAGATTCATTTCAAAGCCTTATAAAGGGCCTTCCAAGAGCTATCTGTGTGCGCCCATGAAGCATAGATACTCGGCTCATTGCATTACACGGCCATGGATGGGTCCGGGTGTTAGCTTAGCATTCTGACGAAAGGGCTCCGAAAATCCAACACTGCAACGCTAAACCGTGCTACATCGGCCATGTTAATGCTGCGAGGGCTGCCATGCGAAAATTGCAAATTAACCCATCACATGCTATCGGGGAAACTACTTGCTGCGCAACTTGGGTTATAATTTCGCTGGCGATAGCATCTGACGTTGGATACCTGGTCAAAAATGATATTCGACATTATATATGATAGCATATGGCAAACTGCAAGCTGCGTTCTCTACTTAACTATAAAGTAAGGAATAAATCCTCCCCTACTGTAATACATTTCGCCCGAACGATACCCCATGCCCACGAAATATGCAAGGAACCAATGAATCCTTGCACGTGTTCTACCTCCGCACAATTGCAATAGTCTGCGATTGCCGCGTATACACCTTCACTTTCATCATCTACAACCTCATTCAATTTCGAAAAATCGGCAAAAGACATCCCAGGGGTACTGTAAAGTGCGTGACTAAATGCGCGCCAAAACACCCCAGATCCGGATGAGGGCTCGCCGGCCCCCTCGTGATCGAGACATTCTCGAAGTATAGCGATAATGAAGGCCAGTTCTTCTTTGGCAATGATTTCTTCGTAGAATGGGCCGTCCTCGCCTTCGATTTCTTCAACGGGAATGGGATTTCGGTCTAGCTGCTGGGCAAAGTCGGTATTGTCGTTCAAGTATTGGCCCAAACTCAAGATACTATCTCTTGCATAACAATCCAAGAAGCTATCCAGCCTGTTGATCTTTGACACTACAATTTCCTCCTGGCCTTTGCGGTAAATATCCGCTGCCTTTTCTCGATAACTTGCCGCAGGAGAAGTCAGAGACAAATCGTATTTGCGTATTGCTGCTAGTTTCTGGCTTATCGCTGCTTTCAATCCAAGTGCTACGGCTAGTTCGTTTCTGATGGACACTGGTGTTGCATTTGGATCTCCGTTTTCTAGATCATCGATTTCGCTCTCGTTGGCGACGAGGATCCGGAAGAGATCTACGAAAGCCTCTGGCCAATCATCTTCTAATGCAGGCGTGATTCTGGTTTTCGGATCAAAGTCAGCCGACTTTGTTAAATGAAACACATCTTTCCATGCTTGTTTGAGCATTCGTTGTTCCCAAATCTCTGCCGCCTGTCCTCTGGGTGAAATTGTAAACTTCATGGCTAAGGAGTCTGTGTGATTTTCGGGTATCACAAATCCATATCCCATGAGCAATTCTTCATTTCCCTTTGGCCCGTAGTTATTGAAAACTTGTGAACCTGCGGGAATGTTTTCCGGAGTTCTCAATGAGAATGACGTCGGCGTGGGTTCCCAAATAATTTTGGTGTCTGGCTTGTGGTTCAGGATATCCACTAAAGGAATTAGAACCGGGAAGCTGGCATCATCTGAGACTTCAGTATTGTGATCCGCAGGGCTATCCGTCGTGATACCAACCAGCTTGGAGGGGAAGGAACGGGAGGTGTAGATCGTGGCAGCTCGTAGGTATAGATCCCTTAGCACAGGGGGTTATTCAGCATGCCTTAACATACAGCATTGAAAACATAGGCAAGCGGTAGACCTACCATGTATATTCCTGAGCATTTTCTATATTCCCGTTTTCAAGAAGTTGTTTTCCTGTCTCCCACTCTTCCGTCCAGAGTTGCTTTCTCAACGTGACATCGCCGGCCCCAAGATTCGTCCCTGCCAACCTTTCCATTTCATCGTCATTAAAATATAACGGGGTGTGGAAAGTTTCTGGGAGAAGTCTGATATACGGCCAAAACTGGCTCTGTTCCTTTAATAGAAGATGCTGGGAGAGATGAAAGCATGATTTGGCGTGAACGGAAAGAGTGGGTGATTCTAGAAACGATACTGGGAAAGATGGACTTGGATTCGCAAGAGAGAACATAAGAGATGTAGGGCATGAGACGAGAGTAAGAGGCTCTCCTGCACTCTCTGACTCCCCATTCTTGTCAGATATTATCCTCGCACCGAATCCGTTCTCTTCATCTGGAAATATTTGCTGTTGTTATTTTTGTGTTGCCTTCGAATATAATTCTGGTTTTGCAGGTGTATGTCAATACCTTTGTAGAGTTCTAAGGTATCAGAAACGTGCCCACCAGCTTGAATAACCCATCCTGCAAGCTCGTGGAGGTATTGATGCTCTGAGTACCGACGACTGGCCTCGGGGTCGAGCTTGGTCCTTTTGGGTGCTGGCATTAGCTCTGACATTGGAGTGTTCGGGGACTATAAAGAAGACGAAGAAGTTTGGTGGCCTTGGCTGGAAAGTCTGTTAATCTCCATCTGACAATGTACTTCCAGCCCCGGCTTAGGGCTTAGGGAACCATTGGATTTCCATGCCTCTGCTTTTATACTTCCCTACCTACTAGGTGCTTAGTCTAAGTAGTTTCATGAATATGAAATGAGGTTTTTGTAGTTGGTTCTAGAAAGCATTGTTTTTCAACGAGATAAATTGCTATTTTACACAGATTCGAAATTAAATTCCGAGATTATGGTAGATTTTAAAGAGAGGCCTCTCCGTAAACGCCATGCTTTGTCGTCCAAGCTCGTTAGGACTGTAACGAGCTGACGTCAAAGTCTTCTTTAGAACGGGTGTTTGGTAAATGTAAATGCACAGCTCTAAATGGGAATCTATACGCTAAATCTAATCCTTAAACTTATAACTCTTGGGGGCGAAATCAATCGCTCCCCCACGATAGGCGCCTCGCTTTTTCTGTATATGGTATATTTTTATTAGTAAATCACGCCCTCTATTCCTTTTGGCAAGTTGATTCTACCTACCTTGTTCTTCTCCTTGGTAAACCCTTTACCCCTTGTGACGATAAGATCCTCATGGGCTCGCTGGGCGTACGCAGCGCCGTTGAAGCTATTGTCTTTTAGAGCATCGTCCTCATACGCAATTTTTTCCATATTAATCCTTGAGAATGGCTTGTTCTTCACTTTTTCTCCCTTTGCGCTCTCAAGTTTTGTCTCCGTTGGAGTTGATGATGACGGGGTCGCCTTTTCGCTTTCCACGGTTTCGGCTACCTTCTTAGGTTCAACTTTGTAAGGTAATTCTTTGGTGGGTGTACTGAGTTTTAGCTTCTTCCTTTCACGGGGTGGGGTGGTATCCTTGATGAACTTTTTTGCAGGTTTCTTCTTATCGCTATCACTGTCACTGTCGCTGTCGCTATCGCTGCTGTCGGAAGAGGAATCGTCGGAATCGTCGGACGGACTGCTGTCAGAGGAACCTGATGAAGAGTCAGATTCGTCAGACTCTGATTCGGAATCAGAGTCCGAAGATGAGTCTGACGAGGAGTCTGAAGAAGAAGGGCTGGAGGAGGATGACGACGACGACGAAGAAGAAGAAGATGAAGAAGAAGAAGAAGAAGAAGAAGAAGAAGAGCTCGAGGAGCTAGACGAGGAACCAGATGAACTAGACGATGAGGTCGAAGTGGACGACGAGTTGGACGATACTGACGCAGACCGCTGGCGCTTTCGAGGGTTCTTTGGCTTCGAATCCTTGGCCATATTAGAAGACTCCACCGATTTAGCACTGAGAGTATCAGATGTATCGTCGGCGGCTTCTCTGGCGAGCTGGGCAGAGGGGGAGGCAGGTGCGACAGTTGCTGCTCTAAAGCGCTGGTAGATAGCGGAGAGGGAGAGGGAGGCGGTCTTTGGAGGTTCGATCTTGATCTTTCGCTTTTCGGATTCCTGCAGGAGCTTTCGACTGGCCTGCGAGTATCCATTGGACTCTAAATACTGTGACACCAACGAGAGAAGCTCTTGGTCGTCCTGGGAGCTTGCGCCTGCGCTTGACGATGCTGCTGCCGTGGGAGCAGCACTAGCGCCGGGCATGAAGATCCAGGCTTTGTCGGTCATCTTGGTCTTTTTTTTTTTTTTGTTATATATTTATTTATGACTGGTGGTGGTGGTGATCTCTATGTCTGTTGGTAGGCGACAGTTGTCGAGTGGACGGCCACAATTGACCTCTTGCTGATCAGACACTGGTAACTAAGAAAAAAAAAGTTATCAAAATTTTGTCGAGGTTTGGTCCAAAAAATTCAAATTCGCGACCTGCCACCAACCCTGGTCTTGGCGAATCACACTCCCCAGTTACGAGGTCGATGTCCATAAGTGGAGACAGTGTTCCCGGGGCATGTCTCTGTGTCCCCGGAATCCCCCCGGACAGCGTACATAGGACTATCCCCTCCTGACGACGGTCCACTACGGAATCCAAATCGTATTCTATATCAGATCGCCGCCTCCTCCGCTCGTCATAACTAGAGACCACCTCATCTCAACTTTCCAAACCCGTCCCTAACAATTGTCGTCTTTTTCTCCCCATCTCCAGCTTCATCAACTTGCTAACCTTCCCCTTCCTTTTTATTCGATTCCTGGACCAATCAAACATGGGCGTCTGAACCCATCCCCGGTTTAAGCTTCAGATACTATACTTTGTACAACTGGACACTATATCCACATCTTCATCCCTAAATTGCCACTGTCCTTCCAAGCATCGCCTCACATCATATCCCTTGTATGGTCGCCATCTATCCGAGATGGCCTCGCCTTATTCTTCTATCTCTAGTGCTACTGGTGGACCTCACTCTCCAGCTGTAACCTCACAATCAACCTCCAGCCATCGGGAGATATACGAAAACGAACGGACAAGAATCCAGCAATCCTGTTTCAGCAGAGCTGATGCTGACGGCCAGCGTTCGTAACCACTCCCCCCCATTTCATTGTTATCGTCGTCCGGATCCTAACATTGGTGTCGATATTCTACAATAGTGCTTGAATGCTACATTACTCATGTCAGGGTTATCGAGGATGCCGTCCACCCATCTGCTCCACCACCACCAAATTACCAGCCGGGCCCCGACGCCCGTAAGAATCGTGTTATCATCGTTGCCGTTCGGAAATCCGGCCGTGTTCGATTGCACAAGGCTCGCGAGAATAACACTGGATCTTTTAGCATTGGGAAGTCATGGTATCTCGACGACCTGACGCATATCGAAAATGATCCTGGGTGTACCGGATTCACCGCAACTATTGGTAAGCCATACTACTGGCAGACTAGAACTTCGCGGGAAAAAGAGGCCTTTGTCGCTTCCCTATTTCGTATATTTAAGAAGTATACGGGCGGGAAGTCTCCGGTCCTCGTTGGATTCGATTCGATAACATCGTTGTCCGGAGAAGGACGACCGAGCACTGGAAATTCAGAGCTTTTCCAAGGAGAGCAATTGAATGGCCACTCTCAAAGTCCAGCTGTGACTCCTACTGTTCCAACACCTACTTCTCACGCTGAACATTCAAGGCAGTTATCCAGTGTTTCGAGCCATAGCTCTCGGCCTTCAATCACTACCGACACAGAGCCAGGAAGACCGGAACTACAGACCAGACTATCTGACACATTGTCGAATCCTCGAATGCAACGACGGCCGACAAATGAATCTACAAGGCAGCCGATATCCCCTGCCGTGTACGAACCTCAGCATTCATTCCCCGAATCCGAATCAAAACCCGAAGAAAAACCGACTACATCGCCACCGGAACCTGCCGCCGATACGGCTCCGAGTCGCAATGGCTTCCTACATCAATCGAACCAGCAAAAAGCTAGTGGAGGCCTGCCGACCTCTCCGAGAGGTGGACTCCCAACATCGCCGAAAACAAGCCAAATGCAACCAATTCAAACCAACTTGGATCCACAGAGAAGCTCCACTCCGCAGGCGATATCTCCCCAAGCGACTTCCCCCCAAGCCCCATCTCCGCAGGCCACGACACCACAGGGACAGTCGGCACCTCCCCCGACTGCTGCCCCGATAATATCACTCCCTCAAGGGCCAAGGCTCGGTTTAGCAAACAAAGGCTCTTCCAAAGATATCGCTGCTCGGTTTAAACTTGCTGCAGATGCGTATGCCGCTGGTGGCGCTCTATCGAAGGGGCATAACAAAACGCGAGGAATTCCTAGCCCTGCCCCCCCAGCTAGCGCAGCTGCGGCAGCAGCGGTACCTTCAGAGGCTGACCGTGTCAGAGACCTGAAAGGTGAGAACACCAATACCTTAAAAGTTGGTGTCAGCATCTCCAAAGAGGATCTACTTCGGGGGAAGATGAGTGGCCACCAAGAATCTATACCGGAGAAATCACCCAGGCGACCAGAATCGCCTGCGATGCAAAATCTGCCCGACTCGAAGAAACCTTCGATCTCAAGCGCTTCGGAAGGATCATCGGAGCGCGCCGCCTCGCGACAAGACTCTCGTCCTATCCCGTCGATTGACATATCTGGTACGCCGGATTCAACTGCTATTCGCCAAGAACTATTTCGTGATACCGCACCCACTCTACCCAAAACCGTCGTTTTAGACGCACCGGATAAGGATGAAGGTGAACCAGCTGCCGCCACGGAAGAGAAGCCCGTTGGGAAATCATCGCTGCTTTCCGCCCGCCATAAACGACGCCGCTCAGCAGCCTCGAACATTGCGAGGAGCAAATACATGACGCAGATTGATTTTACCAACATGACGGTTGATCTAGATGCGGTATTAGAGGAATTTGGCTGGGATGGTAGAAATATGAAAATCGACGCTCTTGAGTCTGAAGTTCGACAGGAACTCGCGAAGGTGGAAAGCGGAAATATTTGGATTGCAACGGATGACGAGAACAAAGCTGCAAATACGACAAAAATCGAAGAGCTCACGCAACAACTAGACGAGACTCTAGCGCAGTGTGATGAGCTAGACGGCCTACTTACTCTATACGCTGTTGAATTGATGGTATGATAAATCTTGTGTGGAGGTTGTCTGGATTTATTTACTAACCACGGTACCGGGCAATGTAGAGTTTGCAAGATGATATTGCTTACATTGAAAACCAATCCCAAGGTCTTCAAGTTCAAACGGCCAACCAAAAGACACTTCAGAAGGAGCTCGAGCTTTTACTGCAGACAGTTAGCATCTCTCCGGAAGAGATCGAGACTCTTCAGAACTCCAAGGTTCAAGCTGAACATCTACCAGACATCGAAAGTTCATTATGTGTTTTGTATAAAGCTATCGTCACAATTGATCCGACTGTGGGAACAGCTGCCGGGGCAAAACCTACGCCAGCGGAATCTGACCTAGACGACATCGCCCTGGGAGAAGTAGGGATGGGCAAGATGATGGCTTTGAAGGACAAGAAGGACAAATACGTTGACGATAGTAGGATGTTTGCCAGACGCCTTATCGAGTACATGAAAATCAAGTACCGCGTATGCCTCCCGCGACGTATACCTCTTATTTAATGCCAACACTAACACAATACACAGCAAGATTTAATGACACTTGTTAAGACATTGGATGGGTCTACACCCGTAGGAAGGGGGCGTTCAGCCGGAAGGCCAAAGGCATTGACGCATATAGATGTTTATCACTCGTTATACAAATTCGCTGGGCTTATTCTTTTCACGCGAGATATTGATCGAAGCAGCTATCTCACCTTAGTTCGAGAATATGCTGTAGCCGTCAAAGATCAATTCACCGAAGAAATAGGGAATAACGTATGGGGGTGGAAGGGCATAATGAGGAAGCCAACAGCCGAAGACCAAGAAATCCGTGAGTTCCTGATTTTTTCCCTGACGAGTTAAAAGGCTATGTTAGTCTGACATGAAGGTATTTGAAGTATTCACCCACGCCGAGAAGGAGTCGGAAGGCAGCTCCGTTCGAGGGCTTGGGGTGATGAGGTCTGCTACTCGTGCCAAACCGTTCCGATCTCAGAACAACGATACTAGTGCCAGGGCCACTGCAGAGAGAGCACAAGATGGAAAATTACTAGGGAGTGAATGTTTTGCCGGCTTCCTCGATGATATAATACCTCTCGTGGCAGCAGAGCAAAACTTCCTCTCCGAATTCTTCCACATGTCCTCGAACTCGGCATCGAACTACCTCGAGTTTGTTCAAAGTGGGCACCCCGACGACAGGCGACTTAGTGATATCAACCGGAGGCGGGTACCAGAGCAAGACAAACAGGTCGCGAAGAGACTCTACGAGACGATGACGGATGTGTTTGGATTTTTAGCTACCGAAATGCAGTCCTTCGTTGCAGTGATTACATCGAATGACCCTTTGTATGCCCCACTTCTCAACGCCTGTGTCTCTTTTACCATGAATCTGATTGCTGATGCTGGGAAATAGGCAAGGGGTCGGCGTTATCTACGCCATCGAGAAGAAACTAAGTTTGTTTAGAGAGGGAACTAATCAAGAGTTCCTCGTAAAATGCCTCCTGAAATTAAGTGAAAACATGAAGAGTGCTTTCATTGCATTTTTGAAGGAGCAAGTGCGCGCAATTGAAGCTACGAAGGTCAAATCTAAGAAGAAACGAACCGTTCTGGACTTCATCAAATCATTCCCGGTAAGAACCAAACCATTGCCTGGTATTGTATCTGAAACGACGCTGATTATATATCCACAGCAATTTTCGGCCAAAATCGAAGACCAGTTACCACCAGAGCAACTTACGGATGAGAGCTTGGAAGTTCGGGAATTAGTTAATAATGGCTACGGTATCCTCAATAGGGCAATGTTCGAGGCAATGCAGGCTATAGCAAAGCAGTCATCCTCGGGAGGGGCACAAACAGTGGATCCGGAAGATAAAGAGGCTCTCCACTACCATATCATGATAATACAGAATATGGACTACTACACGGAGGCGCTAGATGTACGGAACAATTCGGTTCTGCAGGATTCGAAGCAGAAGGCGGAAGAAGAGTACAAGGAGCATATGGCTTTGTATGTGAGCGCTGCAATCCGCAAGTATCTGGAGAAAACATTGGTAAGTGGATTTATTAACCGACTCCGCTGTTGGTTAAACATGTTGGCTAACTTGACATGCACACTGTAGGATTTTGTCGAAGGGGTTGAGGCGCTAGAGCAAACATCGACACCCGAAGAGATTTTGGGTAAGAAGGGGTTCACGAAATTGAAATTCAAAGAAATTCTTAACGACAACCAAAAAGAAATCTCTGGCAGCCATGTTAGAGATGGAATCAAGCAGCTTGTCAGACGTGTGACAAAGCAGTTTGGAGATGAAGGGCATCTTGATCCACTTTCGGTCAGGGTTTTGAAAGAGGCGGAAACGGAATACTTGAGACTGGTCAACCGAATGAACAGTCTATTGCAAGGAACATACCGCGATCAAGGCCTGGAAATGCCGCTGAAGAGAGAGGACGTCATCGCCGCATTTGCGAAGCAGATGAGCGCTAAATAGAATCCTAGCATTCAAATGCCTCAGCACTTCCACAACTTTGTGGACTTGAACAGAGCGCACTCGGCGGCGAGCAAACGATCCAACCGAACGTGAGGGCCTGAAGGGCTAGCTACATAGGAAATGGCGAAGGAGGGAGAGGGGATGCGGTCTTACCAATCGATTTCCCTTTCTTTTTTCTTTCTCTAAATTTTTTTCTTCTGTTTCGTCGATTGCTTCATTTCGATTTTATTTATTTTACCTTACCAACGAGAACTGTGCAGCAGGCAGGCGTTGAATCTTTTATCTGTCCGGATTGATTGATGTTGCTCGGACCGATGTTTCTTCCGATATAGTAAAGCGCAGCGAGCAGAAATGATTCTCATCCCTCTTCATCCATGACTTAAAGCCTTGATCGATCGAGACTCATGTTCTCGAAGCCTTCTTCCTTATTCTTCGCGTACGCTTCTCTTTGTGCGTGCACCATACCAAGGATAATTTCCCCACCGGGCCCCTTTCCCAGGGGTGGTCTATCTAACCCCATCGAGTTAAAATGGGCGGCGATGGGACGTGGAGGATGGGATACCCTTGGCCAGGACGTCCGGTGATTGGATCTCCTAATATAAAATGTCAAAATGTCTTTGGCCGAAAGGCCAGCAGGGCAACTAAACAGAACGGTAACTGCACCGCACACAGGCCACACCACCACCACTACCACCGCAGCCAATCCCAATACCACACCACCATTAACTACGACCACCGTCGCCTACCTCCTTTTCGTCTCCCTATTTATATCATTCATCTCCATTGACCGCACCCGCCTCCATCCCTCGTCCATATCACCATCGCACTGCTTACCTTTCCATTTTTAATTCACCCGCGATCGACTTTTGCGATATCGCTGTCGCTCGTTTTCTTACCCTTAACAACTGACCAGAATCCACCTGTTAATTTGACAGGGGCTTCTAATTTAAGCTTCACCGCAATCCAGACAGATATACCAGTCTGAACCATCTTCTTTATCACCATGAAGGGTATGCTTGGCCTCGCCAATTGGCATAAATATCGTTACTGACGTGTAAAACCCTCTTGAAGCTTTAATTCTTGTCGGCGGCTTCGGTACCCGTCTGCGTCCCTTGGTCAGTTCCAATTTATCCCTCCCCACAGCTCGAACGGGGAAGCTTTTCAGCATCGCCAGCTCTAAAATCATTCCCACCGATCCATATCTCCCTGTACAAAACGCTTTTTACGGTCTATAAGCTAACATGTAGCCTCTTTGGAGCTCTAGACGCTCACATTGCCAAAGCCATTGGTCGAGTTTTGCAACCGGCCAATGATCTTGCACCAAGTTGAAGCCCTAGCTGCAGCTGGTGTCACTGATATCGTTTTGGCCGTAAACTACCGCCCAGATGTTATGGTCGCACATCTGAAGAAGGTTAGTGAGCCTATCCTTCAGCCCTGTTCGAGTTATGAGCTATTTCATAGTGGTCTCTGACACGCAATCTCCCGGGTACAGTACGAGGAGCAATACAACGTCAAAATTACCTTCTCCGTCGAGAACGAACCATTGGGTACCGCCGGTCCCCTAAAACTTGCCGAAGAAATCCTTGGAAAAGACGATACGCCGTTCTTTGTCCTGAACTCCGATGTCGTCTGCGATTACCCATTCCAACAGCTCGCTGACTTCCACAAGACACATGGTGATGAAGGTACCATTGTCGTCACTAAAGTTGAAGAGCCATCGAAATATGGTGTCGTGGTCCACCAACCAGGCCACCCTACAAGAATAGATCGCTTCGTCGAGAAACCAGTCGAGTTCGTTGGAAATCGAATCAACGCCGGCATTTACATCCTCAACCCATCCGTTCTCGGTAGAATAGAGCTAAGGCCGACATCTATCGAACAAGAGACCTTCCCGGCCATGACCCGAGATGGCCAGTTGCATTCCTTCGATCTGGAAGGCTTCTGGATGGACGTTGGGCAACCGAAAGATTTCTTGTCCGGTACTTGTCTGTTTCTTTCTTCCCTGACAAAGAAGGGTTCGAAACTCCTGACTCCAGCCACCCAACCCTTCGTTCATGGCGGAAACGTCATGATCGATCCCTCTGCCAAGATTGGAAACAATTGCAGAATAGGGCCCAACGTCACCATCGGACCTAACGTTGTCATTGGTGATGGTGTCCGAATCCAGAGATCGGTAGTCCTCGAGGGCTCGAGGATTAAGGATCACGCCTGGGTCAAGAGCACCATCGTCGGATGGCACGGCACAGTCGGAAAATGGGCGAGATTGGAGAATGTTACCGTCATGGGAGATGATGTTACGATTGCTGATGAAGTTTACGTCAACGGCGGTTCCATCTTACCCCACAAGACTATCAAGGCTAATATTGATGGTAAGTTTTCCATGTCCTCCTCTATCCCGTACAAGACAATGCTAATAGGACCACTTCAGTACCCGCCATTATCATGTAGAAAGACAAACCCCCAAAAGTTAAATGCCTTCGACGAACCGAGTACTGTGACTTCTTTTTAACTCTTTCTTTCTTTACTTTTCTTTTAGGAAGCAACTTGGGAGGGCTATACAGTAAACGGGGATTCATAGTTCTTTGGGTTAGGTTGATGCATGCATTCTGCTCAGTGCTGCATCGACCTTTGACTCCAAGTTCACCACAATCATATTTCTACATAATTCTTCATCTCGCATGAGCTTTGTTCGTTCTTTTCTTTCTTTCTCCTTTCCCCCTGTTACTTACTTTCAACCCAAGTGCATACTGGGAGGATGCCAAAGTTTTCAATGACGACACAATGAGGATTTAAAAAAAAAACCCCCCATTAACAAAGAAAACCAAAAAAAGAAGAACCGAATTCGCAAATCGAATAAAAAAAAAAGTTAATAACATTGTAATTAATTCATTAGATCGATGGGGTGGCGCATAGCAGAGGATAAAAACACACATGGTGGGAAAGCGTTGGGATACTGGTTTACACTTTTATGCGAATGAACGAAATAACTCCTCTCGACTTTCTCTCACGAATGTAAGGCCGGATCGTCAGATCGATCCCACGAATATATAGATAAAGTAGATAATGGCACACGAGTATTCAGTACATAGATGGTACTTCTCATTAGATATTTTTCGTGAAGTGGTAAATGTATAATACAATGGCTTGTGAAGAAGGCTAGGGAGAAAGAAAAGCAGTGTTTTCCCTGGATTTCCTTTCTAGAATACGCCCCCCCACTCCCAGCTAAACAAAACGGCAGAAAACAAAAAAATTAATTCTCAGCGCTTTTTTTTTTGGGGTCAGAAAGAAAAAAAACTTTTATCCTTTTGAAACTCATGCAGACGAAAAGGGAGCAGAAAGGTAGCGAAAGAAAAATCGAAAATTCAAACCAAAACAGCGCCGTGCCTCTTTTTTTTTTTGTCGATACGATAATTGAGCGTAGGAAAAATATTGAAAAGGAAAAAAAAAAAAAAGTCCGACGCCAGAGAAGAAACGGAAACACAAAAACACCAAAAAAGGGCAAAAACTGAAAGTATTCCTAAAAACGCCATCGTTTTCCGACATGTATTCGTTTTGAAAAACCGGGCAATAACCCGGCCGATATTAGTTTTTGGGAACCAAGGCAGGCGGTTACCCTTTATTTCGCAAGACCATAGTAGGCATAGATGCCTCCGACTTCGCCGAAGTTGCAGGGGATCTTCCTGTTTCCCCATTTCTTGCTTCCCATCTTCCATGGCCTCTCGCCATCGTCATGGGTGTTGCTCTTGACTAACCATGACCTTCGTCCATAGGATTGCTCGGACCATCCGCATGCCTTGGTCGCGTGGAGCTTGGCACAGCCGGTGACGTTCTTCTCCGAAAGCTCCAGGACCTGGAGTGTGGTATCCTGCGGGAGAATTGCCCCGGTGGAAAAATGGAGTGCATTGGGAGATACAGCCGAGATACCGGTTAGGTCAAGGTATCGGAGGTTCGACTTCCATTGTGGTGCGAAGAACGTGTTGATATCCTCCATAGCTAGTTCCGTGTGACCCAAGGACAGCTCCTCAAGGCGAGATACAAGTGGAAGGAGCATCGGCATATGCTCGGACGAAATGGATGCACCGGTCAAATTAAGAGACACCAGCGACTTTGGAAGATTTGGGAGAAGGTCTTCGACATCGACAGCGGACAATAACCTGTATCGGCTGGCATCGTAGTGGAGATTGAGGACCTTGAGGTTGCGAACGGCGGGGTGCTCAAGCAAGAAAGTGACGACATTCTCACCCTTGAGGCGGGCACACTTGGAGAGCGAGAGATGAGTGATGTTGGCGGTTGCCGGGATCGACATCAGAGCGGAGTCCGTAACTTGGGTGTGCGAAAGATCGAGGTGGGTGAGATTCGGAAGCCGTGGAAGGATGGCCGTGAAAACGCTGGTGGCAAGGGTTGTGCACTCGTGCAAGCTCAACCTCTGGACCGGGAACGACTCTGGAAGCTTTGGATTCCACGGATGCATGACTTCGGTGAAGGCTTCCTTGAATCGGGAAGCGGAAGCACCGCAGAAATCGACAGCTTCGAGCAGCGGGAGAGTGAAGAACAACTCCTCGAGGACGGAGGCATCGATATCTGGTCCCAAGGCCTCCTGTGCGAGGAATTCACGGAGGTTCCCGGTGGCTCGAAGGCCCTTGGTGAGAGTCTTTGCGGTCAGGTTTTGCATTTCCATGTTCATCCGACCGGTCCTTCCCAAACCGACAGAGGTGTACTGCGAGAAATCCATGCGTCGGACCATTCCTCCAAGGACCGGGTGGTTGGTGATCTGTTCCAGGAACTTGGAGTAGACCGGAGAGTGCGGGAACATGGCATTTTGGAAGATCGTGAAGAGAGTGGCGGCATACAAGGTGCGAGAGGCCTTGAGGACAGCGGAGAGGTCGCCGTTGCGTCTCTTGTAGCCAGATTGAGGTTCCTGAGGAATCAGGTAGGAGAAGATTTGGTCTGTAGGAGGAGGTTGTTAGTTATTGGAATGGTGAGACGGAGAGTGGGTAGGCGGCTACGATAGCTTACCGTATATTTCGACAGGGAGCTTTTCGAAGGGAGCCCTGGTGTCGGCATTGTCGGACTCATCGTGGGGGAGGGGAGGACGCTCGACCGTGCCGGTGGCAGAGGCGGTTTTCGTTTGCGTCTCATATTCCCAGGAAGTGTAGGAGAACTCCTTTGCGTGAAATCCCATATCTATGTCTGGCTGTTTTTCTTTTGACTGTCTGTCTGCCCGTCTATGTACTTATGTGTGTATGCAAGGGTCAATGGATGATGTGCTGGTGGTTATGCTAATCGGGATGCTGTTGACGCTCGATTGATCGATCAATTGATCGTTGATGTCAAGTTGATGGAATGGATTGATGATGATGGATCTGTGGGGGAAAATTTAGATATAAGCTTTGTCTCGGGGGCGGCGGGCTTTAATAGCATGATCGTAATGGGGGGTGGAGAGCTTGTTAGTTTGTTAGTTTATAGTCGGAGTCACACCTCCCTTCCAAAAACAGCATTCTTGGAGCTAAAACACCAAGGACAAAGTTTTATAGTCGAGCTCTCTCTCGGACAAAGACACCACCGCCAGACTCGGACTGTGGCCACAGCGACATCAGCAGGCCTTGTCAATTATCTAAGCCGCTGCCCGTTTTGGATTCCGATGGGGTAACAGTTTCCTCACAAAAACCGGCTAGCAGTTTCTATGGGGTAACGCTTAACAAAAGTTTTCTACAACAGGCTCTGACGCCATGTTTGCCTGCCCTGTCGTATCCAATCGCCCCCAGCACGCCCGCTACCACTCTCTGACATCAAAATTTTTTCTTCTCCCTCTGGATTTTGCCTGGAGGAAGTCCGTTCGATGGCTGTCGCACGTGGCGGATATATTTAGAGGTGACACATCCGAAAATCCGGGGTACCCAGCGGACTGATTCCGAGGAGAAACTTTTTTTTCTTAAATTCCCCCTTCTTGCAAGACTTTTCCACTCTTCCTGCGCTCCGCTCACCGCTGTTCGGACTTCCAGAAGCTGCTTGAAAAGGCCATTCCGGGGGTTGACCCTCGGGCGGCTTCATGCACGATCCAGGGATCACACTCCAACCTTATTTCCCCGGATTTTGCCCAGTTCGGCTGCCTGCATGACCGCTCCCATCCTTCTGCGTGTGTGTGGCCTGTTTTGCCAGTCGGTGATCGGGTCTGTCTGACCAGCCCGGCCTGAACTACGTCGAAGTCATGTCATGTCAGTTCTGGGTGGTATGTTGTGCTCGACTGGCATCATCGTTGCATTTGGCATCATTTTGTGATTGAATTCCACCACCACTCCATCCCCATCCCCGGCTGTATTCGGAGCCTATTGGCTGGGCAAGCCTAATCTAGATCCCCTCTTCGCTTGCGACCTTCGCCGGTGCGAAGCCGAACATTTAAGGTTGAGTCCCAAACCCCATGACCCATGTTTAAATTTCAACAGGTTCATCATCACACAACTCGATCACGGGGCCACATTGCGCTAACGGGAAAAAAGCTAGTCACTTTCGTGGTATTTCGTTAAGGAGAAGTAGGAGGGTCTCGGACTCGGAGAATTAAACTGAAAAAGAAAAATCATATATCGTCCCCACCACCGCCGTCCATATAAGCAACGAAACCGTAATCCAAATGCAATGCTAGCAATGCATAGAACGAAACAACAAACCGCAGAACGACCGAGCAAAAAAAAAAATATAATGAAGGGTACAACAATTAAAATCAAATAAAGAAAACCGTTTCGCTATTGCACCTTGCCCCCCAATAATTGCGCCTGTAAACTCCTTCTGGATATACTTTGTAAAAAATGGAAGAAACGAAATAACAATGATAAAAACAAAAAAAAAAAAAAAAGATCCCCCTGTGTATCATATATCGGAAGCCGGACGTGGAAATCAGAACGAACAAAGGAGAAAGCAGGGGTGGGGTCGAAAGGTGAGGGAATGATTTAGACGAATTAAATAATTACCAACGGCCGGATGCCGGGTCGTGGGGGCTCGTATCAAGGGAAATTTCAAAAAACTAATGCATCATCCCCAAAGTTTGTCGTCATTCGTTATCGTCGGTTCGTAGTCCGAAGAACCGTGAAGATGTTAATGTTATCGATCTGATCCGGATCGAGGTCGACGTAGCGCACCGCGCGTCTCTTCTTGAATGGCCTTGACCGCTTGGGACTAATCGCTACTGATTGGGAAGCCTGAGACAAGGGGGGGAAGCTTTCAACACTCATAGGGTCCTCTGTCAGCGGGGAGCTGGGTCCGGGTCCAAGGCCTTCCGGCATAGCTGGAGTGCTAGAGATGACCAATGGGCTCATTGTACCGGTGCGTTGGGGTAACCCATCTTCATCTGCGTCTTCGATATCGCTAGCCTCTTCGGGGTCGGCATCGCCTGCACTACCCTCAACTCGATAGTATTTGTCGTTGACAACAACATACTCGAGGTCCTGGAGTGGTCCAACAGCTGCTGCCATAAGACTGCCAAGCGTGCCGGCAATTTGTTCGTTGTTGGGAATATCCTCGAGAAGAACATGAATGGCAAGAAGCGATGTCAGGCTCTCCAATGTATTAACAAAGTAGGACTGCATGTTGGCTCCAAGTTAGCTACTGTGTACCCTTACCAATACGGTCACGATTCGAGGGATTTTACTAACCCAATCCTCATCTTTGACGGAGAGCGCCAATTCCCTAAGCCCGTTACACTTTCTTAAAAGCATACGAACCGCCTTCTTGTCGAAAACCAGGTTGTCAGGCTCAAGGTGATAAACTGCAAGGCACTTCAGGCACTCGTGGTGTTTGAGTAGGCCCCGCGTGAGCTGTTCCATAGTCATGTTACCAGAGCTGTGGACGAGGTAGAACTCTTGTAATCCGGAAAAGGAATCTAAGAAATCTGCTAGTTCCGGGATTGCATCGTCTGTGATTATACATTGCAAACGAGGTACTAGTTGCTCCGTGCTCGAAGTAAGGGATCTCCAGAAGGCGGGGTGTGTACCACATTGCCACAAAGATAGCCGGACTAATTTTGAGAAGTCTATCACCCGGGAGAGGTGGTTGCTCTGTGGTGGAAACATCACCCTGTACAGTTTGAGCGAGACGAAGGCGTGCTTTTGCGGGTAATGGAAGTCCTCAAAACGATACCCGCCCTCCTGGTCGGACATTGATTCATAAGGTTCCTCCTGGAATCCCTCCGAGGCACTGTAGCTCTCATCCGGTAGGTTGATATTTCGTAGATTCGATAGAGATTCACTCAGAGCTCTCCGAGGGCCTCTGAACAGGATCTTGGACATGTCCATGCCCTCGGTGCCAGGAATATTTGGCTTTAGCGCCACTTTGATCCCAACCATATCTGGGGAGTCGGATACAATGTCGCCAACCTGCCGAAGCTGCTCCAAGGTCTCGATAAGCATGATGGTGAGTATCTTGATGTTTTTGAAGCCGGTGAAGCAAGGTTCCATCCCCGCTGCCCTTAAGTTTGGGTGCAATCGTTCTGCCAGCCTGAAACGAAGGTTTTTCAATGTCGTCCGCGACTGGAGCATATTGATGAGCCCTTTGCTCAAAGGTACGTCCCTGATGTCCCACGCAAAGCTCTCGATGTTGTTCATGCGCATTACTGCGATTTTGACAAGCGAGTTCAGCATGAGGACGCCTGGGGAGAGCTTTCCCTTCTTGGCGTACTCCGAGTCGGCAGTTGCGTATGTCTTGAACCATTCCCCGGCAACAGCGAAATCATGGATGTGGGATGCATAGTTATTGTCGGTCGATGTCAATGTGTCCAAAGCAGATGTTAATCTCTCGTCGAGGTCCTCCCTCCTTCGCCGTACTGTTACTCTAAAGTCCTTGTAAAGGTGCGGGATGACGAGTTCGAAGAGCAAGTGATTGCACTGAGCAAGGCGATACAGGGCTCTTGTTCCAAGCTATGTTTGGAAGGAAATGTCAGCTATGGGTCCCCAGTTGTTTGCGAGAGATAGTAGGGCAAAGGGTACTAACGCGATCGAATATCATTTTTAGGACATCCAAAGGAAGGCCTAGGAAGTCAAAGACATCCTGCCTCGATGAACCACACTCAACTGACATCTTTTCTTCTGAAACAAAGCCCCCAGGCTTCCCGTTCCTTGCCGACTGACGGCGATTTTGTTTCTTTTTCGCAGACAAAACCCGAGATATCAGTCCCTTTGCTCTGAACCGAAGCTTGGGAGTTTCCGATTGGTGCGACGGTGAGACTGGGTGTGACGGTGTGACGGTGTCGGCAGAAGCCCAAGTAGAGACGGATACGGTTGACGAGGCAGGTGAATGGGTATTAGGCGAGGGGTACGGAGGGTTGTGATATAGAGGTCTGGCGAAGTGTATAATACAAGATTGGTAGTGTGGGTATTTTGGCCGTTCCCTGTCGGCAGGGGGGGGCGATGTAGATGACCTGTGAGCTACCGGGGGGGAAGATGGAGAAGAGAAAGACGGCTGGATCTGAATTGACGAAATTTTGAAGGCCTGGCTGGTGAGAGCCAGCGAAAAACCTGGATGGGCAGCGACAGGAGGGAGAAGTTTGGTAGTTGAGGGGCGAGGGGAGGAGAGGCAGCAGAGCAGCCGGCTGAAGGTGGTGATGATGGGCCGGCGGCCTGTTCCTGTTGGGTTTTGTTGTTGTTGTTCTATTTTATTCTATCGGCCGAGGTTCGTTAGCCTTGCGTTGTAATATAGTCCGGTGGCGACAACGTTACGCCCGCCGGTACGGGACTTGAGAGATGATATACGATATATGATAATTGAGAATTGAGAATTGATGATGCTTCTTACTTACTTGCTGAATCCTCCTTCGCTCTCTGCGCCAAGTCACCACTGGCACTAACTAGTCCAATATGATGAATGTGTGTCTGGAGTTAAGGGATATAATTATCCCAACCCGAGCTAGATGGTCTGGCGATTCCTATCTGGAGTCTTCTCCGAGGCCTTTTTTCCCCCTCTTCCTTCTTGTCTCTCTCTCTCTCTCCCTTGTCAAACTAACTGTTCTGGACCTTCTTTCCGAAATAGCTGAGCTGAGGTTGCATGCAGTTGTTTACTAACTAGCCGATACGAGGATGGAGATAAACTTCAAATGGGTAGTCTCTATAAAAGAAAAGAAAAAAAAAAAGATGGAAAAGATGAAAAATTACTCCCCTCCAACATCATTTGGCTCCCCCAGCCAGACCGTTCCGTCATTATATATATATACTCACATATCATCCCAGTGTCTACGTACAAGTATCCGGTGAATTCTTCGTCTGATTTCCAGTTACTCTTCTGCAAGGGCTGTGATACCATCATGAGGAAGCTTTTGCCCAGAGTTGGGTGGTGTTCTTAGGTGGTACTGCAATAGTCACAAGTACCATCAAACATGGTCCGTCACGCGAGCTACACCATTTTCTGCATTCACGTGCCGTGGCTGCTATTGCTATAGGTACTTATCTATCTCCTCAGCAGAAAAATAAAAATAAAAAAATACACCCGGGCCTGTTATATCGAAGGGAATATATATATACCTAGCTATGCAAGGTACCGCTGGCCCGCAGGAGGATCCGAAGCAGATGCATCGATGCCCATGTGGAGGCTTCAGATGAACAGCAATACTCATATATGGCCCCTCACCCGATAACATGCGGTCGTGAACAATGACGACAGCCTTGAAACGCCCCAAGGCGCTCCTCAAAACCAAAGAATGACCGTTGCTCGGCTGTATAGCCTAGACTTCAATATATTCCTTTCGGGAAAATGCACAGCGTACAAGAAAGAAAAGAAGGAAAGAAAAGAAAAAAAAAAAGTTGGCTGCCGGTGGCTCAACAATGCTAGTGCGATGGATGGAACACACAGCAGGATGTCGTTTGTTTGAAAGGCGGGTGAGGATTTAAATCACCACTGCCGCGCTAGTTGTAACATTGTATTTCTAATCGTACAAACAAACCTTGGATCTCCACCCGGTTTATAACTATTCCTCCTCCAATAGGAGCTCGAAACTGAACGGCTCGAACGGTATCTATTGATAATATCGATCAGCATTCTTGCGTAGCCGAAAAAGGGACCGAGCACGGAGTGTAGGGACATATACTTACACCTTCACCCACAAAGTACTTGCTCATACTCTCAACCCATGCGAGACGCAAACTGTGGAGCATGGCACCGGTACCTTCCATGATGACGAGCACGCCGATAGTCAAATTAAACCACATATAAAATGTAACTACCACCATAATAACACCCACAGCACCCGATTTGGCGAATCCATTCGCGAGAGTCATATTCCACATGACTTGACTCAACTGTGCGTGGGCGAGAGACAAAGCCCAGAGTCGGAGGTAACTGGCAGTGTGCGATATGCAGTTCAAGCAAAATTCTGTACCATCGAGGTTAGTACCAAGGTGACATTAAGCAAGGGAAATGGGCGAAGGGGCGATACCAATAGTGTGGATAATTTGATGGATCATTTCTTCTCCAAAATCAAACTCCTCTTCTTCTTCTTCCCCATCGATATCCTCGGCTACAAGCGCCACTGCGGTACCATCATAATCGGCGCTCCCCCTTCCTAACGTATGACCGTTCCCATCTGCGCTATCCCGGCCCTCATCATCTAGAGCGCTGACTCGGCTATGTTCCCCGAGCCCTCTGTAGCCCAGCGCCCTATGTTTTTTGTTTTCCCATCTTAGATATAAAGGCTTCGAGAGAAGGAGCCATGGAATACAAACTGCAGCAATCATAATGAGAATGGTTTGTACAACTTCTTGTCCGGCATAGAGCCTATCTGTGATGTTGCCAGGGCTGAGGAACATATTGATTAACATGTTCAAAATACTGGGTGGCTGTGCCCCACTTGCTTGCCAGTTAACAGACCATTTGTAGATGATGGTAATTACGAGGTATCCGAAGATAGACTGCATAAATAGCATACTAGGCAAGAAGTTGCCCCAGATATCGATCGGTTTCCGGAAAAATTTAGCGTTGATGTAAACATTGCAGAGCGAATAAGTCATATGCGCCCAACCTAATATAATACTCAACTTCATTTTGTAGGAGTTTGTGAAGAGGAGGTTGTTTTCTGCGCTATGCCATTTCCAGTCGACACCGAATGGATAAGTATAACCCTCGATCCTATGGGCTGTAACTTTCATTCCCTGTTTCCAGTCTTCCGGTACCGAGTATTCCCACATAGATGGGAATATAAAGAGCGGCTTCGAGAATATGTCGTTGTAAATTAAACCAGTGAAGAGCGAGAATATACCCATCATCAACATGAGGTACCGACCGTAGTACGCCATATCAAAGATTTCCTGGATTTTCCGGCCGTCCAAGTGCTTCTCGTTGAGAATCATAAGAACAGCTGCCAGGACTAGGAAGAAACCATGTCCAAGGTCGCCGAACATTACGGCAAACAGGAAAGGGAAAGTTACCAGAGTCTGCAACCCAGGGTTAACTTCCTGGTATTTTGCAGTGCCGTATGCATTGATGATCCCCTGGAATGCGACAGTGAATCTGTTTGTTTTGAAGTGCGTCGGCGGTGTTTTGTTCGTCTGGAGCTCGTTGATTATGGAAGGCATTTGCAGGCCGGCCCGTGCATTGACTTCCCGGAGAGTATGTTGGACCAAAGGCAGTCCACTCTTTGGGCACCATCCCTCCGCGACCAAAACTTTTCGAGCTTGATCGTAGTTGAACTTATTAAGAGCCTCGTAAACAGCCTTCTCCTTCTTTACTACAACCATCCAGCTCGCCAACTGAGCGGCGATCATCCTAAGTTCCGCCTTCAGTGTGAGCTTGGTGTTTTGGAGGACGGAATTCAAATCTTCGATCCTTTGGTTGACTTCAAGGATTTGGTCGCGACGGTTATTGGCATCTTCATCTACCTGGTAGAGATCCGCTCCCAAGCTCTCCGAAATCTTCCTAATCTTCGAAACGATTTCCTTTCCGTGAGCGAATATGACGAAAACATTCTTGTCGACCTCCTCGCCGGTTTGAGGGTCGGCGATTTTGTCCGCCATCTCCGACTGGTTCATGTAGAGATTACCCCTGAGAGTTCTCCAAAGAATGCGTTCGAAGGCATTGATTCGGTCTCGTGAGATAGCACCTGCGATGAACCCGATATTCATGACGGAGAACGATTGCTGTTCGCCTCCCTGGTGTACACTCTGTTCCACATCGTTGTCGAGTAGGGGTGCAGTGTCGTCATCTTCGCCGGTTTGTCGTATTTCTTCGACCTGACCGTAGGCATGCTCGAACACAGACCCTGCTTCTCTTAGAACCGCCCTCCACTCAATCAATTCAACCCAACGTTTTTGCAAGGTCTCGTGACTCTCATTCAACTCCGAGACTCGTTTTTCAAGTTGGTCACATCGGTCGGCGAGGTCGTCAATTTCGTGGGCAGAAGGGGCAGCGGTGACATTCTCGTTTCGCGGAATTGGCCGTACGGTGACTCCAGCTTTTTCCATCTGCGTAGCAAAGAAACCTAGGGTACAAAACCACCACCCAAGAAATATTTAGCTCTCATGCGCATATGCTGAGCACTGGGGAAATTCTTCAGCACTTACGTAGCTGTCGTTCGACATTGTCAAGCCGCCGGATCTCCTTGGTGAAGGTCCGCTGGAAGGCATTTGTATCGGAGTTCAGCTATACAGGAACCAGAGTAAGTAGGGGTCGCCTTTATCATCTTTTGGTACAGGAACAAGTAACCCCTGGGTCTACTGACATCGCGAAACTGGATGTTCCCGAGTTCACCGAGGGCAGATACAACTTCTCGTCCAATTTCCGTAGCCACATACAACTGCACCAGTGACATGTCACTGGAGCGGAAAAGCGTATCCTGGACCCCCATCTTGATAGAACTCCCACGGTTCGCAAGGGAGGTAAGCGGAATCGATTCTCTATCCGTCGTGTGTTCTCGCAACCCGGAGGTTTCTATGTTGACTTGAAAACCTGGTGATTCTGGAGAGAACTAGGAAATCATGAACGATACCCCAGAATGGGGAAGTTTAGGCCACGGAATGCCCAGCGTTGACGGGCCTGTGTGCGGAGGTTTTCGGGTCGTATCGGTAATTTTACAGAAGGCGTTTTTTTAGATGTTGTGATGAGATGGAAGACGATGACGACGGTGGTTGGGAGGAAAGGGATGTGTGCGTGCAGACACGTGTTGCCGGGCTGGCCTTGGCGACAAAACATTGGACATGTACGCTACAGGTCCAGATGCTGAAAAGGAAAGAAAGTAGGTTACATATTCGTAAGCCAAGCTAGGATAGAATATAGAACTACGGTTTTGATTTCAATGTGAGTATAGTCGTTGTTCAAAAGTATCAAGAATTGATAAAATATTGCTGTCGAACTCGCTAGATTCAATTGAAGGGGCCCCTATAAAGAAACAGGAGAACAATCATATGTCAAGATATCGAGATGCAAAGTATAGGCAATGAAATAAGCACAGAGTAAACCCCTCCTCTTCCGCAAGTGCCCACTAAGTATACATCCTATTCCTCCGCAAAGCTAGAGTTCCTCAGGGTGGCCCATCTCTTCGACCGCTCGCTAACCAGAAAACCCAGAAATATGGAAAAACAGACCATATATGAGACGAATGAGAAGGGAATGCAAAGAAACGAAAATATATCATGAAATAGACGCCAACATGTTCCATAGTAATCTTCAGTGCATCATTACACAGCAAGAGAAACCAGAGGCCAAAGGGGCAGGAAAATAAGCAAACGCCAGTGGTATAGTTGAGAACCGCAACTATGACGACGAGGTATAAACAGGCCCGGGGGCAAATATGCACAGCTTCTAGAACCCGAGGGCGGAACCGCATCAATGAGTAGGGCATGACGCCGAAGTAAAGAATCTCGCCACGCATCACCACAAAGCTTTTGTGGCGAGCCAAAGCCTGTGATTTAACGCCGTCTGATATCGTCCTCCGCTACAAAGAGGGTTACAGCGTTCATAGACTCCTCCCCTCCGTGAAATCGGCTCTCGATAGCCATCTGGACGTCTTCGTCCGAATTAACAGTGATGTAATCACCATCTTCATCCTGGTACCGGACCCTTAGGGGGTTGTTGCTAGAGTATGTTGCGCCGCCGCAGAGTCTTACTTTTCGCTCGATTCGATCCATCAATTGGGTATATCCGATGTTCTGCGGAACTATAATCACAAACATATCTGTAATATAGCTGACCTTGACTTTGAGCGACGGCACGGGCATCTGCCGCATTGTGGGTAGGGATGCTGTGTCACCAACTCTGAGGGCTTCCATCGGCGGTGTGCCATTTCTCGGAATATAGTCTTGGTGCATTGTGCTGATATGTGCCATTCCGCTAGAGCGTGGGTTTTCAGGCAGAGTGTTCAGGTGCTGAACATGAGAGTACAGAGATGGGCTTTGCGATATCATCCTTGAAGGGGTAGGATAACCCACCGTATTAGGAAGCGGAGGAGTGCCCAAAGCATTTGCACGCCCGAGGGGAGAAGAGGCTGGCAACGGGTGAATGTTAGGACTGCTTGCTGATCGCATTCTGTTTTGCTGGGTGGTAGATTGAGGCTGTGCGATACCTGGAAGCGTAGGCCGTTGGATTCGCTGGCCGCTACCTTCTCTAGAAGTGGATCTAGCCATCGCGGTTCCATTTTCATGGCCACCTTGCTTCGGGAACGGATACTGCCCAGATGTTTGCCTGCCCTGGGGCGTGGGCATAGGCGATTCCGAAGGTGAAAAGTAGGACATACCATTTGTGGGTGTCGCTGCGGAAAGAGGCGTAGCAGTTTGCGATTGCATGTATTGGTTGGAAGACGATATCGGGTACTTGGGCTGCTTGGGCGGTGGGAAAGAAGCTTGGCTGCCACCCGGCGGGTATTTCGCCAGCGATTCGTTCCGTGGGGCCTGTGCCCCTTCAGGCTCTCCTTGCTCCTCCTCCTCCTCATCGTCATCATCGGACGAGACGCCGTCTTCGGTTGGGCGGGGCACGTCGGCGCCGGCGGTCCAAATAAATTCCGTATTCGATGTGGGGAATCGAGCCGGACGATCGGATCTGGCTGGGGCGTCGTCTCGTTTCCACAGGGCGACTTGCCGATGAAGAAGATTGTTCCACTGCTTCAGCAGTTCTTCGTTGCGCTGACGGATAATAAAATTCTCGACACCTGGATCCCCTTTCCAGAAGATCTGCAAGGTATACGATCCTGTAATTATGTTAGAAGCGAGCGAAAATCCCATCGGGCTGATGTTTTGTAGTCACCATTCTTTGCCAGGCTAACAATGTCCGTAACATTTTGCATGAAGATTCTGCCTTTAAGTTGGAGACGGGGTTTGGGCCCCCTTTTATTCCCAGCTGCAGCCGCCTTTGACTTCTTATTCGTCCCGATCTCCTTACAACAGAGTAGTATCCTTTCGAAAAGGTAAATTTGATACTAAATCGAAGAGGTCAGACAGGGCGGCCATCCTGATAATGTTCTGGGGTTGGGAGCGCGAAAACAACATACCTCTCTCTCAATATCTCCTTTTCCATCTCCTTTCCCATCTCCTTTGATTACAGTAAATTGGCCGTATAGGAGGAGATCGCCGAAGTGGTCGATTTGATGTCCCTTCCAATCTTCCACCCTACCTTTTAATTCTTCCACAACCTCTGCATTTTCCAACTTTCCGATAGCCTCGTTGACCTTGGTATTAATTTTAACCACCGTCTTAAGGCCTTCTTCGAGGTCTTCCCTTCTCGGGTCATCTTGTGCTGATGCCTTGAGAATACTTTCTAACAACAATGTATATCGACAAATTCGCTGAGGTGGTTTAATCAAAAAGCCTCCGACGCCGGCCCTATTCAGCGGATGGTCAAGCTTATTCAATCTCGGGGCTTCCAACACCGCAAGGTCCTGTGCGTGTTTAAAGTTGGCACAAAAATCTTCATAGACACAGAATTTTGCTTCCTACCAATTGTCAGTTAGCTCTGAAGAAATTTCAGGATGACGCAAAATGTGTGAAGGCTTACATAATGTTGAAAGAGGGATCCCCACTTCTGTTTCTCAGCCGGCATATCGTACATCATTTCCAGTCTGACAAGGAACCGTCTTTGAAAGTCTAAGAGGTGATCAAGGTTAAGGAACAAAGAGTGGATTGTGTCATTGGATACGATCTCCTCTGCCTGTAGCCTTTGCTTGAACTGTTGCAACTGTTCTAAATCCTGAACGTACTTCCGTTCGGTATCCAGAAACTCGGCAACTGCCTTGCCGCGCTTGTCAAGACCAGCTCGTTCACCTTTCTCGTCGGCGAGTTTATTACTTATTGCTAGTATGTTCCTCTTCTCTAGCTCGTCGAGAACCTGCGATACTACTTTTGCGACCTAGTCCGGTAGTTTAGCATCTAGGTACCTATGCCCCCGAAAAGAAAGTCAGAGTTTAAACCAACCTTGACAAAGCCATTTGTGTCATCGCCGTAGACGTTTGTGATGATGAAAGTATTGTCACCAATAAGGCCCAGCTCTTCATTGATGTTCTTTAAAAAACGGAATACAAGCGCCTTTTTCTTGTTTAGAGAGTCGGGGATCTCATCCACGCCAGCAACTTGGTTATCTGGGCGAAGGGTATTATAGAGCAGGATCAGGGGAGCACCGGTCCTGAATGTGTGCCAGAGCTGGTACACGGGGTCCGCCGGCAGATCAGGGTGCTCGGGATCTGTAGCGAACTGTTCCAAGTACCTGTCCATCCCCGGAATGAGCTCCAGTCGTTTCTTGAGTTGCCGACATATTTGATACAGCGATTGGGAGGCGTCCGCTTGCTTGTTGATTACCGAGTCGTTGACAGTCGGGATCGACGGGCCGAACGTGGCCACTGGGGAGGCAACCAGGGGGGAACCTGCTTGGCCAGGTGCCGCGATTGTGGAAGTTGTCGATATAGATGATATAGTAGACATTGATGCGTGGGGGTTAACCAAAGTTGAAGACGTCGATACACGCGGGCTAGCCGCTGGGACAGCTCCGTGGGCTTTCATCAGGAGAGCTTGGTCAAGCTCAATTGTCATCAACCGGGCTTTGGCGGGTTTTAGCCTCGAAGAGGCAAACTACACGGTAGCGAGACTGATTAGCAATCCGATTTGGGGAAGACGGCAACAACAAAAACGAAGCAAGGCTCCGACGGAGAACCAGGGGAGAATGAGAACGAAAAAAGAATACAACATGAGGAAAAATATAAAGATTACAATGAGGAAAAAATATCTAGCGACACCAAAAGGAAACAACACAAATATCTCAGCCGAGGAGTTTACCAAGGCGGATTTGATAGTTGGCGATATTCATCGGAGCACGAAATCGCGTTTCCCCCTCAGAGCAGCTCGAAGGCAGCTGGCAGGTTGGCTAGTTCGCCGAAAATACCATGCATGCATGCAAGATCCACTTGGCGAGACCAGGAATGATTGAAGGGAACGGAACTCCCAGCTGTGGAGACTTGGACAGAGAGACGAAACGTCCCAAACGATATTGTTATGATGGCACGAGTGGTTTGAGGGTGTGATGATGATAATGATAATGACAGGAGGGTATTTTTTTTATTTTTATTTTTATTTTTTTTCGGGCTTTGTATTGTGTACCTGTCAGCGATAGGATAGGAAATGATTATTTGTCGGAATTGAAATCGGCGAGTGATTTTACGATGTCCAGCGATGTTGGGAATTCGAGATGCCGGCAACGAAGACAGGTGATAAAGAGATGGATGGGTGGTGTTTGTGCCTATGGCTATGGCTATGCAAGCAAGGTACTCGGATTCCGCCGTCCAGTGTTGGGTGCCGAGTGTCTCTCCCCTCTTCCGCTTGTCTGAAAGTGGCGAGAAGGACGGAATACAATGTATCTTCCTTTTCGGAGAGAGAAAAGAGATGACAGATGAGACGCCGAGACGATGGTGATGGAAGGGAAGGGGAAAAGGAAAGAGACAGCGAAGAGTAGAAGGGATATAAAATAGCACCACTCTATCGACCAGGCCCAGAAGAAAAAGACGGGAAGGGGAGAGGGGAGGAAAGGGAGAGGAGATTCGATGCCGAAGCGGTGGTTGCTTAGTAGTAGCAATAGCAGGACCGGTAGTATACGCTGGAGGAGACGGTGGTTTGGTTTGGTTTGGTTGGCTACTTGCTCGGGTGCTTGGATACTTCGGTCAGTAGTTCGATGACCAAGTCAACCTGGCTGGCTGGCTGGCCGGGACAGGCTAACCCAACCCAACCCAACCCAACCCCAAAGTCTGCAGCTGGCCATGTCCTGAGATAATAATAAACGGTGGTTTTGGAGGGTTGAAGCGATCGCCGGGACCCAGAAAGGCGGATTGTTCTTGGAAGGATTTCTGTTTCAGGGAATTCCAGTCGTGCGGAGGCTGTTTCTCTCGTCTAAAGGGGCCAGAAAGGCTCGATAAGAAGCGCGCACGGAGGATTGCAAAGAGGAGGGGCAGGCTGGCAGCGAGGGTCCATATCGCGATAGTCCAGCCGGAGGAGTGTCCTTCTTTTCACGCAGGGATACATCCATATCCGTAACCACATTCATATTCATAACCCATAACCATATCGGTATCCATATCCCGATATATAATAACCCTCAGATCCAGACCCAGGCCCGGCAAGCATGGCAGGCGCATACATGACAAAAATCCATAGGGTGTAGTGCTATTATAAGAAATAAAGAGGGGAAGGGAAGAAAGAAAGAAAAAGAAGAAGATCGGGATTAACTTACCATAGCCGAATCCGCGTACATGACGCTAATGTTAATATTTATATATATAAGATAGAAAGTATATTGGGGGTCGTGATTAAGAAGTATGTAAGGTATTGATGGTGGTGATGGAACTGGTGATGGCGATGGAACGGTGAGTGAAGTACTATACAAGGCGGGTTATTGTATTATATTAAAAGTCCCTTCCCTTCTTCTTCTTCTTCTTCTTCCCTTCTACTCTGTGCCGTTCATGAATTCGGTTCCGTCTTCTATTTCTCTCTGGATTCTCCTCGAGACTCTTCTTCTTCTCTTCTCGCCTGCTCGAAGAGAACCTGAAGCTCAAGCTGTCCGACAAGCGGGTTTCAAAACATGCAGGGCCCTTTTCACGGCGGGTCGCCCAAACCAATCCGATTCCACGGCCTCTCTCTCTCTCTCTCTCTCTGTCAGGAAGTATAGTAAGAAGTAAGCAAGAGCACAGCTGTCGAATACTCGTCCGCCTAGATTCGAACAAAATATAAAAATCTCTGGCTAAAATAAAAATTTAAAAAAAAGCTTCCATGATCCCTTCCAGAAGGCAAGGCAAGGCTTCTGATATAAATACTTTCGGCCCCTACCACTTATATAATGCATACGGGATAATATAATAATGCCGTCTTCGAACGAGTGTGGGAAATACGGGGAGGCGTCTATACCCTCCTGCTTTCCCCACGAACTACTTACTTATTTTTTTTATTTTTTTGCATTTCCCATTTCGCCGGCTATTTACGACCGCCTAACCGGCAGGCTCTGCGGCCAAACTTCGACGATATCCGACAGCTGTATAGGAATAGTGCCAAGTACCTCTGACCCAAATATGTGTGTAGGTGTGTGGAGGAAGTACTCGATTGCAGTCTATTACTGGCTAGTCTTGTGTGGGTGAATTCGACCCCCTGCTTCTTCGTCTTCGTCTTCCTCTTCCTGCTCGAACACTTTTTTTGCGGGGTCGCTTTCTCCAAGTTCAGATAGATGGCTCACTCGCTCGACTATCAATAATCCCGCAGCACGAGAAAACCGACCCGCACCTGAAACCTGAAACCCGCACCCATCGTATCTGCATAATATAATACCTAGTACTTTACATACATGTGTGTGCATCTCCCGCTTTTCGAGACTCATTAGTGTACTACTGAAGTGGTTTTAAAAGTCTCCGGCGCAGGCCTCTGCAGCCACCTCGTATCGAATTCTCCAGAGTTTGCCCGACGACTGGCCACCACCGCTTAATAACCAATTTGGTCCAACCAATTTGATTTTAATTTTTATGTCACCGCAGCTGTTGAATTAACGAGTCGACCCCATGCTTATAACGCTTACTGTGTAGGTATGCTCCAAGGAGGTACACACATTACTCTTACTTAGTGGTTATGTAGATGGCGTCCTCTTACTACTATCATATCGTCCTCGAAATACACCGCCGTTCCCATATCCTCTCGCAGATTGCAATCAAAACCGGCCTTGTTCCCGACATCGAGGACTGTGTTCTGCCATCCTCGGGGACCGATTTTTTGCCTTCGTCCCCGAAGCCGCACGGTCCTCATGCGCCTCAGATGATGACAGTAGCGGCAGCGTCGCCGCCAGCCCCACTTCTATAGATCCTGCCTCCCTCGAACATTTGGACTATAGATTCTCCGTCGTAACCCTCGAAAGCATCGATATGGCTTCCCTGCCCCAAACTCCAAATGATACCGATATATCCACCGGCCGGCTCCGAGGTAAGAGCGTCAGCTTTGCCGACACAGCAGACTCCCACTTCTCGTCCGTCAAGGCACGCTACACTCCAATAGTCTCCTCGACTGCCAATATTGGATATGGGGTCGTCCATCTCTATCGAGAAACGGCAGAGACACCGGGGCTCTTCAGCCCAGGGACCACAGATCGCCCGGAGCCGGACACACAAACTTCACCAGAATTAGCTAGAGGAGATCATTATTCGACCAAGGGTACCGAACTAGATAAAGTCTCGACAGATGACGAGCACGACTCTACAGTTGTGGCGATTTTAGCTGTGCCGGCCTACATGACTCCGAGCGATTTTCTTGGGTATGTCGGAGACGACACACGTGAGGCTGTAAGCCACTTCAGGTTGATCCGGACTGGTGAAGATGTCCGCAGATACATGGCCCTTTTGAAGTTCCGTAGACTCGAAGATGCGAAAAGGTTTACCAGGGAATACAACGGCCGGGTCTTTAATACCATGGAAGTAAGGATTTGGGCCCACCCAGATATTTTTGAACTCTCGGTCACGCCTCACAACTGACACTGGAATATAGCCGGAAACGTGCCATGTGGTTTTCGTCAAGAGCGTTCAGTTCCAGTTATCAGATATAGACTCTTCAAAGGGACATCTGCCCGGCGCTAGCTCTACTTTGGTAGACGGTCTGGTACAAAAAGTACATCCTACCCAATATGAAACCGACCCGCCTTCGCCTTTTCAGCAGACCCCTGCTACGATTCCCGTTACCGCGGCCCACTTGACAACCAAACCGGCCCCGCCTCCGACGGCTTCGCTGTTAGAACTTCCAACTTGTCCCGTTTGTCTGGAGCGAATGGATGAGACAACCGGCTTGCTGACCACCCAGTGCCAACATGTATTCCACTGTGCCTGTCTTAGCAAGTGGAAAGATGGCAGCTGCCCTGTATGCCGCTACACCTCAAACGATAAAAAGAATATCGGTGGGCGCCCGAAGCAAAAAATGAAACGGTTCAGAGACGGGAAAGAGGAATCGACGGACGAAGATGAATGTGATATCTGCTTCAGCTGCGGGGCGGTGGACAATCTTTGGATTTGGTAAGTTCGCAGGCCCGGTCGAATTGAAAATACAGGCCACTGTGACTAGTGTGATATCAGACCCTCGTATTTATTCCCCGGCATACGTTCTGATCTTCTTGAATAGTTTAATATGCGGCCATGTGGGGTGTGGGAGATACGAGGAAAAACACGCCTTCCAACATTATGAACAGACACAGCATTGTTTCGCTATGGATGTTGACACCCAAAGGGTCTGGGACTATGCCTCCGATGCATATGTCCATAGGTTAGTCCAGAACAAGGCTGACGGGAAGCTCGTCGAGCTCCCTTCCGGGAGGAACGAAAGCAACACGGATGAGTTGTACGACAAGCTTGATAATATCGGCATGGAGTACACACACCTCTTGACCCGCCAGTTGGACTCACAAAGGACGTATTTCGAAGAGCAGGTGGTTGCTGCTGCCGACAAGGCTACCAAGGCTTCTCGTCGCGCAGACGAAGCATCAGAGAAGCTCCAGGAAGCGCTAGCTGCTCTCGAGGATTTGAAGCTAAAAGTAGATCATCTATCTCAAGATATCGTCCCTTCGTTAGAAAGGTCCAAAACAAGAGCCGAGAAGAAAGCCGAGAAGGCTACTGAGCTGCTTCGTAAGTTCGAGAAGGATTGGAGGGAAGAGAAAACCGTGAATGATGGTCTTCTCGAGCGGGTCGACAAGATTAACAAAGAGCGCGAGGAGCTCCTGAGGGAGAATGCGGATTTGAAAGATCAACTCCGGTAGGAATTTGTTAACAACCATAAACGGCAACATATGCTAATATATCTGATTACAACCGTATAGTGACATGATGTTTTTTGTGGAGGGGAGGGAGAAGCTCAAGGAGATGGATGAGGAGGGGATTGAGGAAGGCGAGGTGACCATCGGCGATGCACCGGACGGCAAGAAGAAACGGAAGGGGAAGGGGAAGGGGAAACGATGATGGGCTAGATTTCCTTGTCGTTTCCACGCTTTTGCATCCATACGGCGTATGTTGGAGTTTGGTCCTTCGGTTGCTATTGATTAGATGCATGATATGATACCCGTGACCTGTTGAATTTAAAAATACCCGCATAGATTGGATCAAGCAGATTAGCTTCTTGTTTGCAGTGGACCGATTGTTTTGTAGATACCAAACAAGTCACTACTTATCTACTTGAGAACTCGAGAGAATAATACAGCTTGTATCAGACATGTGTAAAATATGCCTTCAAGATTTTCTTTGAGCTTCAGGTATTATATTATAAAATGTGTCTACTCCTCTCGACTTACTTTCTGTCAAACATCCTCTAAACCCACAGTCTCTCCACATCCAAAGCCTTGCTCAACGCTATATCCTTGTCGTAAGACATGATATTGGCTTAAGGCTTCTTAATATCGAGCCGGTGGAAATTTCCTTTGGATGTCATATCGGCGCCGGGCAGTCAAATCAAAAGCCAAAAGGAAGGTAGCCTTTCCAAAAGACTGGCCCACGATGGTCCAGGTAGAGCCTCTCGAAGAAGGCGAACAGCCTCAGTTGGCGACTCGAACAGAAGGGAATACAAACGAAGCCTTCCATCCCAACCTCTACCAAATGGCCCCGGAGAGGGTCCCTGCTCTACACCTCAACCTCCCCTTCATCCTGGACGACCTGAAAACAGAAACCTCCCAGAAACAGCTTTCAACGGCGCGAAGTATCATGAAATCCGTCGACCAACCATTCCTTCCACCGTTAGATAAGGCAACACATGTCGAATTTCTGCTCAGCCCTCTAGACGAGGGCTTATCAGGCGGGTTCGTAGGCCTCGATGCCAGCAGGCCGTGGTTACTATACTGGTGCATCAATGCATTGTCACTTCTAGGCAAGGATGTTGGGATTTATAACGACCGGTAAGGGACCAAAATTACAGATATCTTGGAACCCCATTTACTAATATTTAAAACCTTTACGTCTTTAATTAAGAGCCGTCTCGAGTCTCAAGCCACTGCAACATCCAAGTGGGGGCTTTGGAGGGGGGAACGGGCAAGCTCCTCATGTTGCCGCAGCCTACGCTTCCATTTTAACGCTCGCCATCACATCGTACTATGCCTCAATAGGTTTGCCTGAAGATGAGCGGCTAGCTGTCTATGCTGATTCTTTTGCCTGGATAGACCGGGGGAAGCTATTGCAATGGTTACGGAAGATTAAATTGCCAAACGGAGGATTCAAGGTCAACGAAGGCGGAGAAGAGGACGTGCGTGCCGGGTACTGCGCCCTGGTTGTGTTAGCTCTCCTGGGATATGATGATGAAGATCTTCGGGGTGACCTTTCTCGAGGTGAACTTCCACTTCTGGATGGGGTCGCCGAGTACTTCAAGAGTTGTCAGACCTGGGAAGGTGGGATTGGAGCCAAACCGAATGCTGAAGCTCATGGGGGCTACGCTTTTTGTGTCCTGGCTGCACTGTGTCTTCTTGGTGACCCCGAAGAAGCTTTGAGCAAAACCCTGGACCTCAATAGACTGATTTCCTGGCTTTCCGCTCGACAATACGCGCCCGAGGGTGGGTTTTCCGGAAGAACAAACAAATTAGTCGACGGGTGCTATAGTACCTGGGTTGGAGGATGTTGGTCGCTTGTCGAGGCTGCCGCTAATGCGATCGAGTCTGGCAAGAAGTCTACGAAAATGAATGTCGGAGACCTGTGGAGCCGGAAGGCGTTGATTCGCTACATCCTCACATGCTGTCAAGGTCCTCGTGGAGGTCTTAGAGATAAGCCGGGAATGTAGGTGTCTTCTTATCGCTGCCGTATTCTGGACAGTTGTATGCTGACATAACATTGTTTTGATCAGTCGCCCAGACTACTACCACTCCAACTACGTACTGCTGGGTCTTTCAGCAGCTCAGCACTATTATTACTACGACGATGTCTCTGTTCAGTCTCCCGTCCTAACAAAGTCACCGTTTAGACATGGTTATCGTTGGAAATCGAGTAAGAATGTCCCTAAGCCTACTGGCCACGATGGAACTGGTGGAGGTTGGTTAGAGGGCCTGGTATCGGAAGAAAGCGACAGGGTAGGAGTCCAGCATCCGTTATTCAACATTCCACTAGGGGCGGAGGGTCAGCTTCAGAGTTGGTGGGAGTGGTTTAACGATGTCGGCGATGTGGACGCCCTTTCAAGCGAAAACTGACCGGGTGATATAAAAGAAATATATATGTCTAATTGATTAGCGAAAGGTATAATTCTGGCTGACTTAGTAATCAAGAATGATCGATAAGAAATGGGAGTGATGTCAAAAAGAACGAGATGTCTGTCAGTCTCAGAGGTCTCGTGCCCGCACCAGTGCTGGTTGAGGAAAAGCCAATGCACGGTCGATCCCATGCGCATTTCGACACATGTGTATGCCTTTGTACATGGACATGCACAAGTACAGATACAAGGACACCGACAACCAAAGCCGCAGGACATCAGGACAGCTCGGGTGGGTATATTTGTACCAGGACACGGGAAAGCCCAGCCTGCCAGGTTGCGGGGTTGCCATTGGTCATGAGACTGCCCCCACATGCGCCCATCTTCGAATCCAGCAGCTTGTTCTTGAACACCACTGGCATCATATTTTACGACATTCCGACCATTTCGTCCGATAGTTTGAACAGCTGTGAGAAATTTGACATGGGAGTGATAGGCCTGGGAAGATTTTTCAAATCTCCTGAGCTGAGGCATCTGCATCTAACTATCTCCGCCCATACTGCTTCGAGTCCAGGTCTGAGTCTCTGGAAGGCGCCCCCTGAATTGCATCCATCCAAGTACGTCTGCCGTCTGGAATCCTGGCCCTGCGCCGGCCTGCCCCCGTGTGATAAATTATAATTAAAGATTCAAAGTCCAAGTTAAACTAGTGGCATCTTGACATGCCGGGCTAAAAACTCCAGACTCAATTAGAAGACATGCCGCCTCGATAGTCAATGCTCCTCCAGTCGGATTCCTTATCACCACCCCCTCACTCGTTCAGAATCATAACTCTCCAAAGGCGCCTCACTGCATGGGGGCATCGCATCTCTTATCCAGAGATACCGCTCCCAGGGAGAACTCCAGTCTCATGTTCCCAGCCAAGTCGGTGCGACGTCTTCCCTAGATCCATCCCGTCCGAACATCAACAACACTTCTCTGTGCGAGGTTCGCCTCCGCCGTTGGCCCAACCGCCATGAGGCAAAGCTTTCACCGTTACCTTCTTCCTCCAGCAATATTGATAGTGCATGCCCTACTGCTCCTACCGATCCTGATCCCATACAGACCCGATAATTCGCCAAACACAGAATCATCACTGCAGGTCGCTTTGAATCCGGCGCGATATGCGTTTCCACTCGCCTGCATCGCCTTTGCGACAACATGCGGTTTGCGCCTCCTAGCACGATCGCAATCTTTATCTCCGTCGGAAAGCCGAGTTGCGTGGGTCGCACTTTTTTCACTTGGCGTAGCGGAAGAAGTTGTGCGATGGGGTGTCGCGAGATACCTATCTGACTTGGAAGGCGGGGGAGGAGGGTATGGCGCGAAGAATCCAGAACCTAAGCGGGGCCGCCCGATACCTGGCACCAAGGTGTTCCTCCACGCTACAAGCGTCGAAGTTGAGCCTGGTATATGGGAGGGGATCTACCTGATGGGTTGGCTGTGGAGCGCATTGGAATGCACGGTATGCAAAACAGCCTTTGAAGGGGAAAAAACGGCTTTAGAGATCATAGCTAATGTTATCAGTATACCTGGTGGTCTCTGACACCACGCGAGACCCCGAGTCGCCCTGCCTTAGTCGATGTTGAGGAGCCAGTGTCAACCTCTCGGCCCCATTCATATCACAGTTGGAGGAAGGAACACAGCAAAAAACGAAGCACAGATTCCACCATTCGCACAATCCGAGGCTTTTCTAGAAAGCCAGACATCCCGTTTACAAACCCCTACTCTGCATCACTGGAAGAACACCGTTACCAGCCAAGCAATGGCGGCAGCCTGGCATACCAAGATTTACTGAGCAAATTCGAAGACCGAGCGAGCTCCCCAGAACTAAGCCGTCGAATCGCACGGGAAGAAGATAATGATGCCGGTGATGAAGAAACTTCCGCTACCGATAACGACAACGATGCCTTAGATTCACCCTTAACCCCGACCGCATATCGCCCGGCGTATCATGCCGCGGTGCCGGCACAGCCGCCGCGACCAGCAACGGACGAAGAGGATGATCAGGAAGAGAGCACGCCGACACAACAGAAACACAATGCCCGGTTTCTTATGCCCGGGTCTATAACCTCAGATAGCGACTATTTTGGAGGACGGGAGCCCGCCTGGACCTTCAGCAACCAGATATCGCCAAAGAGACACACTCCTGAACCTACTCGTCGGCTAAGTGCTTTGATCAGCGACTCCGAGACTGAAAGTTTAATATCTGGTGCACAGACACCTCTTTTGAGTTCATCTATCCCACTGGATCAAGAACAGACATCTCTTCTAGACCATCCGCACGGTCCAAGCTACGGAAGCACCCAACAGCTCCAAACATCCTTGGGAACTTTACTTCCCCCACCCCTAGACACGCATCTAAACAAACCAGATGTGACAAATCGACCGTCAATCACATCGCACCCTAGTTATCTCTCTATCACCACGGGGGATGAGGCGGAGGACGAATCTGATACGCAAGGGAATGGCGGTTCTTTCGGTAGAGCCTACCCGCCACACCCTGCATTTTCCTCATCTTCTACCCACCAATATTTCCCGTCCCCCAATTTGTCGAACACGACTTACGGCCAGCTAACACCTACAAGCACGACACTTCGTTTACCTCGTCCGAAACTAGCCACTTCACATACTTTACCCATCAGAAGGACTAAAGCAAAGCGGCCACGAAGCTTTCCGGGTATCCCTCTACAACATGCTCCTCCAATTGAAACATCGACCCGCCCCGCCAGTAATGCTTGTAGATCTTTCAACGGAGTAGAAGTCAACTCTGTTCCGTTTATTTTAGCTATACTCTGGGCCATTATAGTTGCATTTCAACATATAGGCTACGGTTTATGGTTTGTTTGGTTCCCAACTCCAATATTCGAAAATGTCGTTCAGGGATGGAGTATTATTTTTTTCACGGGCATTGCATTTTCAAAAGGAGTATATATCGCTGAGATTAACAGTGGTTGGATCGCAGCGTAAGCACCTCTTTATGCACGTTGACAGCTCGCGATGTGAAACCTACTAACTTTGATCTGATAGGAACGGCTTGCTTTGGATCACAACGTTCGCCTGCATGGTCTCTTCATTTGTGTTATATTTCATTGCCCTTGTCTTGTGGGGTGTTTTATGGTAGCTGCACGTTACTCACCATATGCCACCGGGCAGCTTTCGATTATCATATCGAGTACCGGAGGGTTTTTGTTTGGCGTTTCAAAGCTTGCATCAGTTGTACATGTACATAAGATTATACCTCTCGGTGGCGTTTTGCTTTTTATATATGGTGCGCGGCAAGGAACAATGCGCAGTCTGCAATCCAAAGGTCCCCTATAAATCCCATTAAACCCAATTCGCCTTCCTCTTCTCAGCAATCCAAAATCGGTGTTCGAATACATCTGGACAATGTCCTGAACGTTTAGGTTATATTCGTTAGATTCTCGCACGTCTCACACGATACTAAGGGTATTGAATGACCGATGCCAGGCATTTGTGTAATGCCTACTGTACCTACTTGTTAGGGAATAAGGTTTCGTGAAATCTACTAGGTCCAACCCGAGGCCGCCCATTTGAGAGAAACTGTTCATCTGGTATACTTCTCCGATTTGTTGAGAAGAAGTTTTTTGAGGCAATCGATGTGAGCTAGCATGGTCTCATTCCGGGCGACGGCCGTGGCGGAGGTATCCATCCTTCTTTGGTTTTCACCGTAGACAACCGTGAATGCAGGGAGGACGCCGACATCGAGGATGGTGGATAGCGGGGAAAGAGTACAATTCTATTGAAAATAGACAAAGCAAGAAGGGAAAGATTAGCGATAGCTGTACCTAGGTCCCTTATTTGGTGGAAGAACTTACATCACCGATACAACTGCCCTTGCCCAGCTTGGTTCCGACCTCAATGGAAGTGGCGTCACCGATTCTCGCGGCTTGGATATGACAGTTTACCTCCACGTGGACGTAGTCCCCCAAAACGAGACCATCGATATCCGGTGCTATTAATTGTGTCCTTTCGCTGATGATACAGTTCGATCCGATTACTATGGGGCCTTCCGTGGAGTTGAGCTTGCACCGAGGGTGCAAAACAGTGTTCGCACCGATTGTTATAGGATAAGTACCGGAGAAGGAGATGGCATCGCTGAGAACAGTGGTAGGGTCGATTTTGAGAGGTGGGAGTGGAGCGGAAGAGGCGGAGGATGCACCAGAACGTTTCGGGCCCATCTCGAGCTTCCAGTGATTGGCGGATGGTGAGATCCTAGGTAGGAGGTACTGTGTACTCAAGTAAGTAGGCAGCGCACGCAATTGGCATTGACTGGTGGGACGAGGAAGCGTCGAGCAAGATCTAATCTCATCCAATCAGATCTAACCAGACAGCTTGATGTCATGGATTTACGTCACGTTGGGCGCGAACTGCACACCATCGACAACAACACCAACAACACACCCCAACCTAAAAGGATCTAGGTAAGGCCATATGCATCTATCTCCCTAGCTAGCGACAGCCTCTCGAAACAACCACCACGGCGACATTGATGATATACCAAAATGCCCGGCGCGTTTGAGGGTCTGCAGGCATTAGATCTGGGCCCGATCCCACATTCTATATGCGAGAAACTAGCTGTGACTACTACCCTCGCTATCAGGACATTTGCTTATGTATTTTTGAGATGGGTGAGTGATCCTCGATCCCTAGATTTGCCTGTCCTATATCCTCGAATATTTGAAAATCTATGTTGGGTTCATCTTGTGGCTGACTTTCTCTCCTAATTTAGATTCCTGGCCCGGTAGGTCCCTCTTACCTGTGAACCCGATCCTTCCTTCCTTCCGATCATGCTTAGTATATCGCAATTGCTAGCTCGACCGACAGCTCGAGCCCAAACGAAGTCCCGTCGACTGCTATCTGGAAACTGCATATAAAATCCTAATAACGAGTTCTGGGGGTATATAGTGGATACCTAGAGTATTAGGACCTTCGTTTGCGATTTTCTTACCTGCATATTTCGCGCTTACTTTGTCGAAACCCCTATTTACAACAAAATCCGAGTCTGATGTGACCATTCGGTCGAAGCAAGGACACCCGACTTCCGAAGGAAGCCAGGATGCCAAATCGTCAAATGGTATAGTCATCGAAGCCAAGAAAGTAAAAGTATCTACTCGCCAGAAGACAGCTCCTTGGAAGACCTTGTTACTTGGGAGTCCCAGCTTAACGGATAATCCTATTCTTACCCTCGTTTCCTTCCTGATCAATGCCCTTTGTTTTGCTGCGGTCTACGATGCTACGTATACTTTACCAAACTATCACAAAGGGCACGACCTCTCATTCGCAAGGACCGGTTGGGTATCTGACCACTCCGCGCGAATTCTTGTTAGAGAACCAAGCAGCTCGGACTACGTCAAGCATTCTCCGGTTTATGTCGTTTCTTGGAGGGAGCAGACCTATCCCGGGCCTGTCAAAGCCCCTGTACGATGGAACACGCTCCAGGTTGGAGAGTTTACCGAGGAAACAGACTATGCAGTCTCTGTGACTATTCCCGGCCTTAAACCCGGGACGAAATATCAATATCTAACCACGGGAAACCACACGGGGAGCTTCACTACAGCCCCAAAACAAGGCACCAAAGGCAAATTTACCTTTTTATCGGTGGGTTCCCCATACCCCTCGAGAAATTAGACCGTACTAACAGTGTTGTAGACATCGTGCATAAAGCAGCGGGTTCCTTATAATCCATTTACACACCCGCTGCACATCCCTGGCTTTAAGATCCTAGGGAGTCTTCTCCCGGAGCTCAAAGCGCAGTTTATGCTTTTCTTAGGGGACTTCATATACATCGACGTAGGATATTTAAAATTCCACCCGAGTTGCCCCTAGCGATATGTTCTTACAATTTCCCACATTATACAGGTCCCGATGCGCCCCGGAAAGGATATAGAGGCGTATAGGATGAACTACCGTCAGATATATTCATCTGCGGATTGGCCAGGCGTTGGGGATCATCTCCCTTGGATCCACGTATACGATGTAAGTTATTCCTACGAAGGTCGGTGTATCGGGGCTGTGTTCTAATAAAAAGCCATAGGATCATGAAATTGCAAATGACTGGGATAAGGGTGAAAGTGGCCTCTACGCAGCAGCGGTTGACCCTTACAAATCATATCAACATCAGGTCAATCCTCCTCCCGTCAGAGAAAATTCGACTTATTACACCTTCAATTGGGGGCCTGCATCGTTCTTCTTACTTGATACTCGACGCTACCGGTCTCCAAATGGAGTTGCGGATGGTCCGGAAAAGACCATGTTGGGTGCTGCGCAGCTACATGAGCTTCTTGAGTGGCTCCGTAGATCTGACAAGGATATCCAATGGAAATTTATTGTTAGCAGCGTTCCTTTGACTAAGAATTGGCAAATTAACGGAAATGATACGTGGCGCGGTTTCCAATGGGAACGCTCTAAAATACTGGAAGCTGCGTGGTCGGTCAAGGGTGCTGGTGTCGTGGTCCTGTCTGGTGACAGACACGAATTCGCAGCCACAGCGTATGTCGCCTGTTTGATATTCCAATAATTCCAGGCAGATATTATTAACATAGTTTCTAGGTTTCCGCCTCCTCCGAACTCGCCCTACCCGGCATCTGCGACCGTACATGAGTTTTCTTGTTCCCCTCTCAGCCAATTTTATCTTCCAGTCAGAACGTATAAACAAAGAGACAAGGAAGATGTTCTCATAAAGTACGGAATACTCTACTTTGTTACATTCTCCTCACTAACTTATTGCGCAGATACATACCCGATGGGAATTCCAAATTTGGAGCAGTTGAAATCGACTCTACGAGTCCTGGACAAGCAGTACTCAAATACAGGCTATTTGTAGACGGGAAAGAAGTCTGGAACTGGATCCTGACCAACCCCCGTCTGTGAGGCTATCGACCTAGCCCCGTTCGAAGAGAATGCCCTATTTGAGTACCTTGGTATGCTATACCTAAGTTGGTGGCGTCTTTGCTGTTACCGATTCCGCTTGTAAACTTCTTGGATACCTCAGTTAAACCCCCCCTCCTACCAAACTAGCTATTTAGCGTATTGCTTCCTATGTATTTAATCTTCACCAAGATAGTATGTAACAGGATTTCCTCGGTTTGGTTTCTCCAGGGGCTTGTCCCCCGCAAGAAGAGTCAGAGTGGAGTTTTTCGTTTGGCTATAAGATATAAATCCAAGTCGATAGATTTGAGCATTGAAAAGCGTTGACGATACAGTTCGAGAAAGCCACGTTAGACAAAGATACCTAGGTATTGATTCTACGATCTACCATCGCCACTATATCCGATTCCTCACCATATAAAATATAGAGCTAGAGGTCTTGTTTTTGTTGATCAATACGTAAGGAAGAACTGGTAATAGAAAGGAGATGGGTATCATTTGAGGAAATCGTATAACACTGCTTACATACAGGCGTGTACATGTACATCCGCATCTCACTTTTGAAGGGGGGGGATGACTAGTTACAACTCTAAATCTACTTGTATACTAGTCTCGAGGCCAGCCGTCAGCATGCCGTATACCTATTTTCTAATGACAGCCCTTCCAGTAATCGCGGTCGAGCTTCATCAATGCAGCTTGCTTGTGAGGGAATGCGAAATCCTTTACTTTATAGAACCCATACCGGGTTAATAATCGGATGAACCTATCCAGAATTAGTCAGGTTTTAAAAATGAATTCTCGTTAGATGAAAGAAGAGTAGTCACTTACAATTCGTTGTCCACTCTGGGTTCCAAATAGACGGATTGAGTCCTGGGGTCGGAAAGGAACATAACTGATAGTGCATTAGTGCCAATAATCCCAAGGTCTTAAACAAGTTGGCCAGAAGCTTACAATGAACGATGGAATCAAGCCATGCAGTGGACCTTCCTCTGGCCCAGTCTTCTCCCACTAGGAGATGCACACCTCTATCCCAATCCTGTATATCATTTGCGTACCGAGCTAGGTGATCTTCCTTCACCCAGTAGATATCGAAGAAGCAAGCATCCCTCCAGGTTGTAAGATTCCCGTCTGCGTCCAGGTCATTCCAGCTCCCGATGGCGGTGAAAGAATGCTTGCTGGCAAGACATGTTTCCAGGAATTTCTTCTGGTGCTCGATTGGGCCTTGTTCACCCCAGAATTCCGATACCCTCGGGTTATTCATCCATTTGTGGATCAGATCGAGGTCGGACATGTCAACGGGCCTGAGTTTGAACACCGAATTCACTTTATCCGATATACAGTGACGAGTGTAGAATGGAAGCTGCTGAGGAGGAGGAAGAGATCGTTTTGGATGGCGTATGACACCATTTGAAAGAGTATACCGGAGTGGTTTGGCAGGGAGATATCGGTGGGCATTGAGGTTCAACAAAAACAGTTCTGGGGATAATTGCCAGAAGACATTGGCAAAGACCAGATGCACTGATTTCTCCCCCTTGGTTTGAATATCTACGAGCCCAAGACGCTCCAGCTGTGCACCGAATTCTGAAGGAGCGCTGGGCACATCCGACTCGAGAATGAGTTCCACGCATCGTTCCGGAACAGGTTTGCCCTTGGGTATTCCGACGACCGCATCGCTCGTATATTGGAAGTACCAGTACAGAGCGGTCCAAACATTTTCCAAATCCTCGTCGGAACTCTGCAGCTGTACTTTAAGGCGGGTCTGTGGCTCGTTCGGCGCTGGTGTCCGGCCTAGAGCGCTTTCAGCCGTAGTGCGAATCGTGTTGGAAGGGGTTGATATCACGGTGGTGACGACCTCAAGTTCTTCCGACGGGCGAGATACTTCGGAGGCCAATGACCTGGCGACAGGAGGGTCTGTCGGCAAGTAGAGGAGATTAAAGTGGCCCATGATGATCCGATGATATATACTTTATATCTCACACTGCAGGTACTTCTTGCTTACCCAGCGTATTCTGTATGCAATTTTTCTTCCGAGCTTGGCATGCAAATGTTACCGCTAGCTTGTGGGGTTGAGGGGAATCAACAAGCATGTGCCTCGGCTCGGGACTCAACCCAGCGCCGGACGCATGGGCAAAGCAAGGCCCTCGAAAGTCCGGGGTTCACGTCGGCTTGCTGTTTGGTGCATGCGCTTGCTTCCTTCGGTCAGCTCCTGGGTACGTAAGTGCTAAGTAGCCCGGTGGAGCTGACATGTGAAATCCTGGCTAACGCCAACCATAAACCAACTATATAACATCAAGGCCGAAGGCAAATCGAGAATCCCGAACTTTATCTTGTTACCGTTACTGTACTGCACCTATATAATACCCGAGTCTCTTTTTAACAAACCGCGTATTCTGTAATACAATATACCTATATCAGATATTGAGAAAATGGCCGGTATGATATATCCGATTCGATAGACTCGAGGAACTCTGAGGATTTGCTAACAGTAGCCTGTTTCAGCCCAGCGTCTGTCCCAACTTTCGAACCAGATCTCTGGTGTCCCATCCGGTGCTCGCGATGCTTTGCTCGCGAAAAACCCTGACGATGTACGAGATGCTGTTCCTCCCAGTGTCGTAATTAATTCATCCGATAGTTGGTGCTAATTCAAGGGGGTTATTTTTTTTTAGATCGTCATCGTTTCCGCACTGAGAACTGCCCTCACCAAGGGAGGCAAGGGTGGGTTCAAGGACACAGCCGGAGCTGACCTTCTTGCCGGCGTCTTGAAGGGTGTTATTCAAAAATCGGTACGGACCCACCGAACCAAACCACATACGATACGAACATCTGAGGTCTAACTACCTATTTTTTTAACATCTAGGGTATCAACCCGGAATTAGTCGAGGACATTGCCGTTGGTAACGTCCTTGCTCCCGGTGCCGGTGCCACTGAATTCCGCGCAGCCGCCATTGTTGCCGGTTTCCCAGTCACAACCGCCGTCAGGTCGCTCAACAGACAATGTTCGAGCGGTCTCCAAGCCGTCGTCGACGTCGCCCACCAAATCAAGGCTGGTATGATTGATATTGGTATCGGTGCCGGTTGCGAAAGCATGTCACAGAACTACGGGTACGGAACACCCCACGTGTGCACGTATACTTCGATATCTCAAGCGGTTATCTAATTCGAATTGATCCCACAGACCAGGTGCCGTCTCCGAGTTCTCTCCATTGTTGGATGGGAATGTTGAGGCCGCCAACTGCAAAGTTCCAATGGGCCAACTCTCGGAAGCAATGGCCAAAGACAAGGGTGTTAGCAGGGCTTCGCAAGACAAGTTTGCTGCTGAGTCCTTCCAGAAGGCCGAAAAGGCCCAAAAAGCCGGACTTTTTGATGAAGAAATCGTCCCTCTTACTGTGTCCTTCGAAGACCCGAAGACTGGCGAGACGAAGCAGATTGTGGTTTCTAAGGATGATGGCATCCGTCCCGGCATGACTGCCGAATCGCTCGGCAAGATCCGACCAGCTTTCGCAAAGGATGGATCCATCCATGCTGGTAACGCTTCCCAGGTCTCGGACGGCGCTGCTGCCGTTTTGCTGATGAAGCGCTCCAAGGCTGAACAACTCGGCCTCAACATCCTGGGCAAGTATGTTACAGCAGCTGTCGCTGGAGTTCCACCGCTTTTGATGGGTGTTGGTCCGTGGAAAGCCATTCCAAAGGTCTTGGAGAAGACCGGCATTAGCAAGGACGATGTTGATATCTACGAAATCAACGAGGCATTCGCTTCGCAGTGCTTGTGGTGCGCCAACGAGCTAGGATTGGATTATAGCAAGATAAACCCCAAGGGGGGAGCTATTGCATTTGGCCATCCATTAGGATGCACTGGTGCGAGGCAGATTGCGACATTGCTACCGGAGTTGAAGAGGACAGGCAAGAAAATTGGAGTCACCAGCATGTGCATTGGAACGGGAATGGGGTTGGCGGCGGTATTTGTGAACGAGGCCTAGGCGTGATTGACTTTTGAAATCCAAATAATAATACCCACCCTCTGCTTTGCTTATTCGCTGGCCTTTGGTTCTGAGGATCCTTTTTTTTCTCGGAGTTCGTTCGTTCGTTCGTTCGTGTATAGTATAGTACGCTAGTTGTAGATAGTATTATAATGTTCTTACCATGATCTCAATAATTCGTATAAATAGGAATCCATGATAGGTAATTCGAATCACCGACTAAGCTGCCAAGAGTGACAGGCATATGCATGCCTAGCGCTTCGCCAGCTGCAGCCCAGGATCCTACTTCCCTGGATCCTAAGTGACTGCTGTGCTGCCAAACAAGGATCTGTACATAACATGTATGTGCACTGTCGGAGTCATCCAGGCTGCCTTGTGGCTGGGAGTACTTATCATAATGTATGCACTTAGTATGTATGGACGTCATGACTCTTCGTCACGTTCCGGTGCCTTCCACACCCTTCGCCCAACACGCCGTTTTTCTTTGCCATCGAAAGCTTGTGTTGGTGCCACCGAGCTCAGCCCCGATCCCATCCTATTTAAGCTCCTCTCCTCCTCTTCCTCCTCCCTCCCCTTCTTCTCATTTTCACTTCACAATCCCATCCTCTAAAACCATCTCAGATTTGTTGCTTGCCACCAGGAAATCACAGTTCCACCTCCACCTTATCCTCCTTTAAAGAAGTTTATCTCTCCTCACAACAACCAGACAAGATGCAGATTTTCGTCAAGACCCGTATGTTCCCTTCAGGTTTCCTAAACCCCCGGTTTGCCACCCGTTGCTAACTTGCTTGCCAACCATAGTCACCGGAAAGACCATCACATTGGAGGTCGAATCCTCCGACACCATCGATAATGTCAAGGCCAAGATCCAAGACAAGGAAGGCATTCCACCAGATCAGCAACGTTTGATCTTTGCTGGAAAGCAGCTTGAGGACGGACGCACTCTGTCTGATTACAACATCCAGAAGGAATCTACCCTTCACTTGGTCTTGCGTCTCCGAGGTGGTATGCAAATCTTCGTCAAGACCTTGACCGGAAAGACCATCACCCTTGAGGTGGAGTCTTCCGACACCATCGACAACGTCAAGGCCAAGATCCAGGACAAGGAGGGCATCCCACCAGATCAACAGCGATTGATTTTCGCTGGCAAGCAGCTTGAGGACGGACGCACTCTGTCTGATTACAACATTCAGAAGGAATCTACCCTTCACTTGGTCTTGCGTCTCCGAGGTGGTATGCAAATTTTTGTCAAGACCCTTACCGGCAAGACCATCACCCTCGAAGTCGAGTCATCGGACACCATCGATAACGTCAAGGCCAAGATTCAAGATAAGGAAGGTATCCCACCAGACCAACAACGTCTCATTTTCGCTGGCAAGCAGTTGGAAGACGGCCGTACGCTTTCGGACTATAACATTCAGAAAGAGTCCACCCTTCATTTGGTGTTGCGTCTCCGTGGTGGTATGCAAATCTTTGTAAAGACTCTCACCGGCAAGACAATTACTTTGGAAGTTGAATCTTCCGATACCATCGACAATGTCAAGGCCAAGATTCAGGATAAGGAGGGCATTCCTCCAGATCAGCAACGTCTTATTTTCGCTGGTAAGCAGCTCGAGGATGGCCGAACTCTCTCGGATTACAATATCCAGAAGGAGTCCACCCTGCACTTGGTGTTGCGTCTCAGAGGAGGTCAGTAAATTGGCTTTTGAGCGAAGGTGTGATCGTCGGTCTCCGCCGACGCTTATAATGTATTTAATGACTTTTGTCTGATCATGACGAGAGGATAACTTTGGACCTCTCTCTCTCTCTCTCCACGCTTTTTTTGATAGCCCTTTTTTTTTTGTATCCTCTCTTTCTTGGGACAAATGTAGCTCAAGAAACAGAAATAGACATCCCCTCGCTTTGTGGAGGGAGTTTCCGATAGGAACACAAGTCGTGCACTTCCGTAAACTACTATCACGTGAACTATCATTGGGAGACCGTAGCTAGATATACCATCTACATTCCAATATCTTCTCAGTAGCATCCGATACAAAGTAAAGGTCAAGGCTGTCGTTATTTGAAACGGGTGTTGCATGCCAGAGATTGCAACAAGCCGCACCGCAGATGTTAGCACATGTTAGCACGGCGAGTTTCCCCACTTCTCCTTCCTCCTCCTCCTCGACCAAGATCCCACGATATTCCTATCTCGCAGCACAGCGGCAATGTTAAGTTGAGGCCAATATGGCGCCATCCACTGCATACACAGCTTTAAGAGATCCTTTGGCAAGCAGCATGTCATGTCATCCACACTCAGCTCTCCATCTTTTTTTGTTTTTATGATACCAAGAGAGGGTCTCTTTTGACCATGCATTGACAGTACTTGCCTGGTACTTACCTACTCGGGCGCTCGTATTCCTGATGAAAGAACCTGAAATGCGGACCACCCCGGCTTATTTCCAGCGATAGCTGCGGGTGAACTGGATAACGACGATGCAAATGCTTCTGAGCTCACGAACCGAACCCGTGTTTTTACGGCGGATATGCCGGCCTCGGTGGACCTCTCTCCCCTCGGCCTTCGCATTGAGACTTTCTGCGTACGAGTTCACTATCCATATCCCTATCCTTTAGGTATTCGTTCCCTTTCAGTATAACGCACCTAAGAAAGCAAGCTCTTGTTTTCGACAATCAATTAACCCTTCTCTCCCTTGCAGACAGGCTTCATGTTTTGCCAACTCATCGTGCATAACCGCAAACTAGCAGCAACTGCCTGTATTCCCTGATCAAGCACCATGCACATCATTCGTCTCACTCATGCACCAGGAAGATGCAAACATGCAATATGCACACTGTTCGAAGCAAGCAAGCAAGCAGCATGCCGCTCAGGTTTCAGCAACCCGATGTTCGAACCTCATATCTGTATCAGCAACTTTTTGACGGGATGAACTGGATTAATGGCAAAGCTCTGTCTATTCTTCTGCTTCTTTCCCTAATCCTTCTGCTTCTGCTTCGTCTTCTTTTCCTTGTTCCCCCTCCCCCTCCTTCTGTCATTCGCTCATCTGAAGGACATCTGCGTCTTAGATGTCGTGACAATTGGGAGCCGTGCCGTGTCGAGAGGATAGAATATACCAAGTCATTGATTAAGCTGGTATCAATTAACGAGGACACCAATGCGGGCGGCTGCGTCGGGATAGACATGCTCGGGCTGCTTGGGCGCCGGGCTGTCTAAAGTCACTCCCTCAATGGGTCTTGCGGGATTGCCTTTAAATCGTTCCGACGAATTGTTCCCGCATTCTACTCGACCGCCTCCGCAAGTGCGTCAACTAATGCCAGGTAGCAGATTGTTTGCATGGTTTCTAATGCAGTTTTGCGGCTTAACGAAGTCATGCTTAAAACGTTACATACATGCATGCATACTGTCTGCACTATTTCCAAGCCCTCGTTTGGGGGCAAACTTGAGCACAAAGAGACCAGAGGCAAAACAAAAAAAAAAATAAGAAGAATAAATCAGTGATTGCTCTCCCCTAGCTGCATTGACTCATGATCTGGTCTCAATGTTGAGGAGCATATAGAGGGGTCTTTCCGTTCCACAATCTGACGGTGATTCTCGCACTCTCACGCACGCACGCACACTCGCATAGCGTCTATTTCTCTATCCAACTCTCTGCGAGGAATTGGCTGGCGATTGTCTTTTTCTCTCCCTTCAGGTTGGCTCTCTCCTATTTAGATGTCCATCCCACCATCGCTTCGGGCGCGTCTTCTTCCTGGTAACCGCCCGGTACATCATATAAACCTCAGTAACTCCCAGCTGACCGCGATACTATCCCGTTTCCTTAGGTTTTCATCGAGCTCTGCAGTCAACCCTCCTAAGACGAACATAACCAGGCTCATTTTGCCAAATACGGCATACTATTCAACTACATATTACGGAACTGCTAAAAAGCCTAGCAGCTGGAGACAATAATCGGAAACCACCCGAAGCTCAGCTGCTATACGGTTCACACGATGTACTACATTCTATACCTCTCCAGTATGTCATTGACCCTCAATCGGATATGTTTCTACACGTTTACAGAATGACTCCGTATGGAACTGTTGAATATCAAATTTGTTATTGAAAGATAAAGGCTAGAATCGCTACCGATATATATGCTAAAACAAGCTTATCCTTTTTCTTAGGTCTCTGTCGTCGTCGAAGGTGGCCCGACCCGCACTATGAAGTGCTTCAATGCAACGGCGGCTATAGCTGTATTGTCCGTGTCAACCATCGAGAGTATTATTGCGAAAATGTATCGGAATCTGAGGTCCTTGCTCGGGAAGCTGCAGCACAACGTGCTTATCAGTTCTCCGTGAACGAAAGCCAATTCGCAAAGGCTGCCGGCGTAATTGTTGCCCCGTCAAAAGCAATCTATGCGAGCACACCAATTATGTGAAAAGTCCAAGTACAAAAATGGCGGATGCGATCCTTATTGTCTAGGCACACTTGGTGACTCTCCTGTTTCGGCGTCCTTCATGTAATGGTGCGAGGTTGAAAGCCGCCTATGACATCCCATTGTGTTGTAGGGGTCAAAAGATGTTGGGCAAATCGGCGGGTAAGGCTGACAACGTGGAAAGGTCAGCGCCAATTGGCGAGGTTTCATATCTCGTTCATAGCACATCAATGTACATACTTATACTACACAGGCATGTCCCTAAAGTTGATTTTTTTGAATGCCCAACCCTTCAAAGCGTATGTTGAAGCATCGAAGGCGTTAGAGCCGGCGGTTGGTTCGAATTTTAGAGAATCATATATCGCCATACAATTAGAGCCTTTAAAATGGGCCATATTGTTTTCTAATATGCGCCTAACATTTAGGGTCGTAACAAGAGCGCATTGGTGCCGAGGATTCCTGCATCATGGAAGGCCAATATTCCAAGCGCTCTCCGACCTCAGTACAACTAGCTTTTAACAGACAAAGTCAGCCACCTATCTTTGCGATCTTTTAATTTAGTCGGGTATGGTTTCTGGTTCTTTGATTGGAGTGTGTTTTCAGATTCGAACCCGGTCATGGGTAATTCTCATCAATGTTGGCCCCGATATGGGATCAACTATGTTGACCGTCGTGAGAAAAAAATGAAAAGGATCATCAGGTAGTGGCAGTTGGAAAGGGGTTCGGGGAAGACTTATGTAAGCTTACCTTGTTGTAATCATAAGAACTGTGAGGTAGGGTGTTGCAAGTTGGTTGCGTACCTATCTAGCTCTGTTAGTGGGGCCGAATCTTTTAGAGAAATTTCACCAAGTATGAATATTCGGACATGTGTATTATGTGCTCAGTCGTAATTCATATCGCCAACGCCACAAATGGGCTCGGACATATGCTTGTCTTTTGTTTGAATTGGAAGATCATCATGGAGAAGGGGGACAGGTGAGATGGTGTATAAGAGCCACACTTACACTGAGGAAGATGTCACTTACAACACTCAAATTAAACCGGACATCGCAGTCGCCTACTATTCTAACAGATCAAGAATCTTGTTAGTCAATGTCAAGGACCAAAATAATTTATAGAAGGGCGGCAGATGGCATGACAGTGTTCTTCGATCAGTTTTTGCATGAATGGTAAATTGGTTGATGTTCTCGTCATCGGAAACCCGAATAAGACTCGTCATCAAAACTTCATCAGGTGAACTCTAGGGATGTAGGGTTGGATGAGGGGTGTGCCATACCCATATATTCGCAGAGGCGTTCCTCAGATCATATGATTGTCCTGGTACTTTGCGAACAAGCTGTTAGCTCCAAAGCTCCGGTTCGCACGGCGGCCACAGGTTCAATATGGTGTCGCAACATAGAAGCATTTGTTCAGCCGGCGAGGTTTTCTAGGCCTGCCATGGAATTGCGTTTCGGCTCATAATAATCCATAAGGATATCGGTGCCCAGTGCAGTTTCATCATTTTGCTTCTAGAATAATGGTGCTTATAGGTCTTCGCGACGTACTTAGACGAGAGCATGGGAAGGGTTAGTTCTCCAGTTTATGGGATTATGATGCCCATGGATAACGGTAGTGTTAGGTTGTTGGAAGGCCGATGGGGGCGAAAGCATAATATCAAGTGTTTCCAATCATCCCTCTTGTGTACCAGATCTAGCACTAGGTTTAAGACTGGAGGATCGTTAGCCTCATGATTTCAATCTCAAATGTGGTCCGAGGCCGCTTAGGCCCGCTCGTGCGAGTTCAAGAGAAACAAAATATTATCAGAATTTAGCCATTTTATATCCGCATTATTCTTTAGAGAACTTGGACGGTAATTTCCATTTGCGTATAGTTGTTTATAAGAAAAGTCATCACGTGATATGGAGGGAGACAGATAGAATTGAAGGGGTTGTGAGGCACTGCCTTACCGTATATCTCGTCTTGGACACATCCGTGCGGCGTCATTAACCACTAGCCTAGGCGTCTAGAAAGGTATTAGCTTTAGGTCCCTTCGAGTGGAGAACGGGGCTATTGAGCAGCGAAGAGTAAAAAGAAGATTATAAACCAATCAGACTGACGTGCGCACGTTGAGTTTCATTCCTCTGTTTTAGAGGTCAAAGACTCTAGTTATATGTATCGGTGTTGGAGTCATCATGAGAAATATGTGGGAGAAGGATTGATTGGAGAAGGGATATTTACCTGGATGTGAGTATTGGTGATGGGGATGAGGTGGTGAGGTGAGAGAAGGAGAGAGAGAGAAAATAACTGGTGCGGAAAAAAAAATATATAATATTTTTCATGGTGGTTGGTCTTGGCATAGAACACCGCATGCTGTTGTTGTGTGTCACGTGATGAGATCATCACAACACATGACAGGGGTGACATTGTGACACATGCCGGATAAACCCACAAGCTAAAGTCCCTAGAGCCGGCGCCGCGGGAAAATTGGTTCCGTTGCTTGTGCATATCATAGCCAACAACAATGCCTTTCTTACACAACTTCAGTTTTATATTTCAAATTTATATGCATTTAAGTACTTTACTTGTCGTATGCTGATACTTCTAGCTTCTTCAGCGAGCATTGTTATCTTAAATTTGTCCCGCCCCGCAGACCCGGACAATTAGAATTCAAAGGCGCCATTTATCCGCTAACGTCCACCCGACAGTGGCCGAGAGTGGTCGGTCACCAACTTTTGGCCTGTGTGCTATCCGCCTCTCGGGAAGCTTCCGATAACAAGACGCTTCTAAATCCCGCTTGCCATCGGGATGTGAGGTCAAAATATCAAGGTCAACCAGGCTTGCGACCCGAAGAGAGGCAGGCACTATTTTCTTAAATGCTGGCTTATCCAAAAGCCCTTACGTACTTACCCAAGTACTTAAAAGCACCCGTGTGTATCTGCTCGACCTTGACCGTCTCTTTTTCCTTCCGAGCGACGTCTATATATATTAACTTCGGTTGCCCTCCATTTTTGGTTTCGATTCACCACTTCAACTCTGCTTGCTGTAATTTAATCCATTGACCTTTCGAAGCTTTCTTCCCTCGAGTTCTTCTCCCTTTATATATTTACAGACATTCCAATAAATCCTATACGCTCTTGTGGGAGGGAAGCATAGTATAAAACTACAAACGATCCCCATACATACTTTATATATATACCAGCGGCAGTATCAGCCCTCATACTAAAAAAATAATAAGTAAAATAAAGATAAAATGGATCAAAACGGGAACGGTTGGAAGGTTCACAGTGAGATCCAGACCGATATCGTCACACTCACCAGATATCTCACGGAAACCCAACATGCGCTAGGTTCAACGGCAACCGGCGATTTCACGTAAGCTCATCATAGATACATTACATATTAGCTAGTATATTGGCTAGAACGTTATATGTGGTTTTTAACGCTTTTGATTCGAAAATAGGCTCCTATGCCATGCATTGCAATTCTCTTTCAAGAGCATAGCGTAAGCTACCCCGGCTGGCGTTTCTTTAAATTTCCAAATGCGGTGCGCACCAGCTAACGCGTTCATAGCTACTACATCCGGAGGGCAACATTGATTAACCTCGAGGGTCTAGCCGGTTCGGAAAACAAGACGGGAGATGAGCAGAAGAAACTGGACGTCATTGGCAATGAAATCTTTGTTAACAGCATGAGAAGCTCTGGGAAAGTGAAGGTCCTTGTCTCCGAGGAGGAGGAACAGGCCTTGGTTTTTCAGGGCTCGGGCAAGTATGCTGTTGTCTGTGACCCGATTGATGGATCCTCGAATCTTGATGCAGGCGTCTCGGTGGGCACTATCTTTGGGATCTTTAAATTGGACGACCACGCGGAAGGCAAAGCCGACGATGTTCTCTTACCGGGAACCGAACTGGTTGCCGCAGGCTTTACTATGTACGGTGCATCCGCAAACTTGGTTCTCACCACGAGGGGCGGCAACGTCAATGGCTTCACATTAGACAATGCGCTCGGGGAGTTCATTCTCACCCATCCGAACGTGAGTAGCTTGCAATTATTGGAAAATAATGCGCAAACCATTAACTCAATGCCCGGTATAGATGAGGATGCCCGAGACACGATCGATCTACTCTGTTAACGAAGGGAACAGCCTTTATTGGGATGAGTCTTGCAAGAAATACTTTGATAGCATCAAGTACCCTACCGAGAAGGGTGCTAAGCCCTATTCGTCCCGATACATCGGCTCCATGGTCGCAGACGCTTATCGGACTTTATGCTACGGCGGAATGTTCGCATACCCTGCTGATAAGAAGAGCCCGAAGGGCAAGTTGAGAATCCTGTACGAGTGCGCTCCAATGGCGATGGTGATGGAAAATGGTAAACTTCCCCTTCTTTTCTTTCTTTCTTTCTTTTCTTTCCCTCTCTGCCTTTGGTATGGTTTCGATCTTATTGAATATGTGGGCTAATGTCATTGCTTCCGGGTTCTAGCTGGCGGACAAGCTGTAGATAGCAACATGAGAAGGATGCTTGAAGTAGTCCCAACCCACATTCATGACAGATCGGGGATATTCATGGGTTCTTATGGGGAGATTGAAAAGGTCAAGGCTGTCTTTGCAAAATCGTGAAAGCGGTCTATCGGAGCATGTATGTATCGATGCATGAGCCCATGCAGCCTACCATTTCTTGGGGGTTTCCATTTGTCTTAGCCAAGGGTATTGTATACAAGTATGATAAATACTTTCGCTGAGAGGCCCAAAAGTCCATGTAAGAATGGCCATATATACATGTCTTTCTACTTTTATTGCTTCATATACGTCATCCTATATACTCCTGTGGTTGGCCGCCCCTAAATAAAAGAGGCCAGCATATCTATCATTTATTACCTGGGGCTTTGGGTGGTCTTTTTGGGAATTCTCGTACTAGAATACTGCAATCTACCTCTCGGCAGAGGGACCGCCGCCTCTCAGTTGGAACCAGGGACAAGAAGTCCAACCCGCTAGCCTTCTCGATCATTTCCACAGGCACAGAAAATTCAGCGAGTGGGGTCTTGTTGTCAATTGGTGCATTGGGGAGAACAAATGCACCGATTGCCACAGACGCCGTGGGGCTAGGAGCAGCTCCAGACTCCCCCAGAATGATCTTGTAAAAGTGTGTCGGGACGGCGACATTTGGCGGTGATCCAATAACTTCGTACGAAACGCGATACTTGCCATCGCTGTCAAGCTTTGGTAAGTAGAGGGGGCCTGTAATGACACGGATCGACCGATATTTTGCAGTCAGACGCCGACAAAAGTCCTCCAGGTGAGCCCAATCTATAGATAGCTTGTCAGTTCCACCCCTCTAATTTGCCCGGTGGCAGGTCAGGGGAAATGTCACCCACAGTCTCGGTTAAAACCTTCTCCTACTTGTGGGCACATGTTCGTCAAGTAAAAGGTTTCGTCCATGGCTTGTTGGTTGAATTTGGCGTCTGCAGCGGGTGCCTTTTGATGGAATGATATCAGCATGAGGGTTATTTACACAGACACGATCGGAACATATATGCTTTCACGTACCATGTGGCCACGATCATACCCACTCCTAAAGTAATCCTTCAACCTAGCACGAAAGATCTCCGGGACAGCTTGATCCTCCAAAAAGACGCTGTTTCTCCGGTCTCCTTTAGCACCAGAGAGGGACTCGGCAGTGATATGCTCAGCTACCTAAGAAATAATGGAAAGTATGAGATCGAAGAGGTTATCTTCTAGGCTATGGATCAGAAGTTGAAAACAGTGATTAATGCGTACCCATGCTGGATTCCTCATTCTGCGATCATAGACCGATATGAATGATGTCCTTGAAGCAAGATCATTGGTTGGCCCGGGAGCTCCTATAACCCGACGTAAGCTTGGGATCTTAACATACCGACTTCGATATCTTGGTGAGAAAAAAAAAAAAAAAAAAAAAGAACCTCTGGGTAATGTATACCTAAGTAGTATACGTGTGCATCCCTTACCATAGGAAAACCACCCACTCGGATCTATGATGTTCTTGGAGCCACTTTGAACGTTTTCTGTTGTTGTGAGAGCCGGTGTGGAAGACTTCGCAGTCGAAGGGCCAGAGGGAGGAGATATCGTAGACGCAGGCTGCGCTTGGCCGTCGCGTTTACCCAAGAGCATTGCAGTGACAGCCGCCCCAGCAGAGGCGCTGGCGGCAGCTATCAAAAGCATTGTCTTGGCCATTCTGGAAGACAAAATGTGGTTGCGTAAACTGCAGCGGTCTCGAAGCCGGTAGTTACTTACTTCCTTCTCGCCAGGGATGTTATATTTTGGCGGTGATAAAATTACTTTTTGGTGTTGCCGCATGTGGAAGTCATGCAGGCCAAGATGCATCCCATGGCCGCAACATGTGTCCGCCGGTCGCCATGTGCGCCTTTATGCTTCGTTCGTTCATATACACAAACTCAGCGAGGGTATAACCACTTATTTAAGTACTATATATATATACCTACCAAGTAAGAAGTAGGTGTATACAGCCCGCAATGTTCGCTCAAAGCATTGCATCGGTTACGGATCGCAAACAGCACAGGAATATTAGTATCAATATTGATGGCCCAGGAACCAGTCGTAAAACCTGCGCCTGGCTATGACGCCGAGAGCTATAGCTCCGAAGAGGAAAGCAGCAGGCATTCCAGTATTTTTCAAGCAAGTCTCTACTTCGTGGAAGTAGAAGATGGGAAACAGCCTGCATTTGTATCTGGCTCGGATCACCATCTGGTGTCTGGCCAGGCTCGGGACGAAACAGGGACTTTGAGCACATCTGTCGATAGCTGCGCAACATTGGTCCCAAAAGCTTTGGACACAGTTACCGTCGATTACATGAGCAGCGATACGGTTGACCTCGATCTCGATCTCGACGACCCAAAGGTAGAACCCCTTCGTGTCTACACGAGCCCAATGGAACCAACCGAACGACCGCCTGCCATGCCAGTCCCTCCAGCCAAGAGGCGTGCCGAAGCTCTTGCTGAAATACTCTTCAGGCAAGGTAGGTAGTCTACTTGAGTACTCAAGCATCTACGCGAGAATGAAAGGGGACTAGAAGCGTGTATATATATATATATATATATTTACTAAGCTATCGCGGACCTGGGTCTGCTTTATATCAGATATGCAAACGTACGGCCTTCATGTGAGTACTTCGGCTGCTGCGATGTCGTACATCCGACAGAGTGAGTACCATGAAGCCCTTCGTGCGACAGAATTCAACTTCAGGTCCATCCAATCGCAGCAGCGGGGGTATGGCGACCTTCGAAACCATCCTTTCTACCGTGTAGCTCGGGAAGACACCCCGCTTCTCCGGTCCGGGACCTGGGATAACGAACGAGCAAGGCGGAGACAGCAACATCGAAGTCATTCAAGCGGCCGAGAAAGGGCTAGTGGCAGCTCAGCGAGCTGGGAAACTGGAGTATGGGGCGGATTATTGGCGATTCTATGCTGCATAGTTGTTCCCATAAATGATTATACACAACAATCACACGGCGATTGGTACTAAGGAACAGCTGATGGGTTGGATACTACTGGGATAGCAGCCGTCTACGAAAACACTATTTTGAACAACGCTGAGAAAGTAAGGGTTCTTGTGCCGGCAGACAGGATGGCAAGGCAAGCGCAGAGGTTGGTGGATTTTGGGGAATCCCGAATAAGGAGAAACGTGTAACAGGCTAAGAATCAAATCCGGGCAAAGCAGATCCTGAATATATAGGGGGGGGTGTCATATATATCAAGCATTCAGAGCGCTTTCTTCGCATGAGTATATTCTTCAGCTTCCCAGCTTTTCATCCAATTGCCTTTCCTGTTGTATTTCCGCTCTTCCTCGAGCTTGACTTCTCGTAGAAATCTCTTCCTTTTTAACCCCCACCCAAGGAGAATGGGCAAAAAGTGCCAAACATCAAACTCAGGCCACATACAATCCACAAACTCTATATCTGTGTCCTGGTGTGCTTGCCAGAGCATGAAATCCGACAAACGTTCAACCCCCGATGTTCGGATCAAAAGGTCTAGCGGAGGATTGTCGGCAGTGAACAAGTGCTCTGTTACCGTCTGCTCACTGATATCTTCTAAATCGAGGATATCACGATGACGAACCCCAGCAAAGTCGACATGTTCCCTTAGCGGTGCTGATGCCGTGTGTGGGGACCCACTGACTACGGTTGACGCTGATGTTGTGTTTGAAGCTGGGGACTCGGATCTACTCTGTGAGCTAGTTTCGTGTATCGTATCGGCTGCTTCGGGATTCTCTTCGGTCAACGTTTCCAAGTGCTGTCTATGCGGTCTCGGCGGTGCAGCAAGAGCAACTATCGACTGGATCGCGGATGTAATCTCGTCGCGGGAGGTATAGGGGAAACAAACGTTGAGAATAGCCCTTGATCGGGTCGGACGAGTTAGAATTGGAGCAAAAAGGCAGGCCTGGTGGTTTCATGGTCATACTTATTATTATGCTTTGTAAGCTCAGTTGCACGGTCAATCGCATCCAAAACTTCTTGGTTCACTAACGACCGATGCCCTAATATACGAATTTTAGCGCCGTAGCGGTCGAGAAGATCTCCATGTTGTGAAAGCTGGGATAGTTTGATTTTGGCGATGTCCATCAAGGCGTCAACTTCATATTTAGACCGTTTGAAATTCTCAATCGAGAACGCGTAGATTGTAACAACTTTAACACCGGCCTTGTAGCAAATTTCGAGTATCTAGGGAATCGCATGCAGTTCATGTTCAGCGATCGTGGCTGGGCCGAGCCAACATGTCAACGGGAGTAAATTACCTTTGCCAGTGCTTCGAAGCCTAAGTTATGTCCTTCCGTCGTTTCGATATGGCTTTGCCGCGCAAATCGCCGGTTTCCATCCATGACAAAAGCGACATGCTGAGGGATAGGTCCTTGTCGGAGAGCTCCTATCAAGGCCTCCTGCAGCCGTAGGCTTAGCCATTCTATCGGGGGAAGAGAAGAGAACCATCTGCGCGTTCTCAGGGATGTTCGGAGGCCGCTTGATGACATCGTGTGCGAGTGATGAATTACAGTATTAAGAAGAGGGATGTATTTGGAATATGTATTCGACAGTTAACGTTAGGCATAAGTCATGCGATGATTTGGGGCCTTGACGAAAACTGGTGGGTATTTGGTATTTAAGGAGAAGAGCAGGGTAAAGCAGGGCAGCTCTGCGACGACAGGAAAGGACATACGTCAGAGTGCACCGCCAGCTTCGGCGCCCAACAGCCGAGGCCACGCGCCCTGCTGGCTGACGGGCGCAGAAAATACAACAAATTCAACGCACGAAGACAAAAGAAAGAGAAAAAAAAAAGAAGACAATCATATTATCCCCCAGCCTGCTAAAAGAATAAATACTCTTCCATTATGACCAATCTCCAGCCTTGAGATGGTTCACCGTGTCACTTGTTTTGATAACTGATCTGGGAGTCTCAAAAACAGCGGGTTCACGGGTTCCTTCCTCTTCTTGTTCAAGGGCCCCGTCCGCATCCGTTGGCAGCCCAAATCGGAGCGGTTTTGACTTGTGGTTCTCCTGGGTTGGTTCCGTTCCTAAATTTGCTGTTAGGGGGGTGTCTGACAGGTCGTACTTAAGAAAGTCGATTATATCAGTCAGTTGTGAACGTCGGTGAATCCAGAGATCCCCACCATGTCTAAAACTTGGCGGTGAAAAGCAAACAGAAGAAGGGAAAAAATAGGGGGGGGGGGGGGGGAAATAAACAGCGGATACTCACGTGGTGGCTAATGTTGACAAGTGGGTCAAGGAGGTTCTCTTCCATTGATTTTAATGCTTCACTTGTCTCAACGATTCTAAATTTATTCGGTGATCTTTTGGTTGCAACCTTTCTGGTGTTAAAGACGCATATATAGCCTTTTTCTGCGAGTACCGAGAGAATGCCCGTGACAACCGATTGTCGGAGCGATTCAATCCCTATTAATACCTAGTAAATGGAACTGTTGAACGTACATCGAGGGGTCGTCGGCATCCCAGTACCTATAGTTTTCATAATATCGTGAAATGTTTTCCCAAGTGTACTTCGCATGAGGCACCAAACGATCCTTCGCGCAATCGTAAACAATTTCATTTCCTGCAGGAGATAAAGTTCGTTCTTCCCAAGCAGGCATGTGTAACACACGTGCATACTTCCTATTCGAGGGTCGCTATGCCCAACAAATCCATAGCATTCGCAATGCTGCCACTTCTCGCACAAATCGCATTGAATCTGTTCGTTCAGAACCCCGATTATTGTCAGCTGAAGCATCATTATAGGCTGGGGTTCGGCAATCAGAAGGTTATACAGAATCCATGCCTTCGGCCTCCACGCCGCATTCACACTTAATTTGATTATTCCCGGCTTGTCGTCCGCAACCCTCATCTTGATCACTTCCTTGGACCGTTTTCGATAGCTCCTCCAATTTGAGCTCTCCAAGGCGCAATTGGGGGACAATTGATATTGATCGACAAAGTTCTAAACCGGGCAGTGCGTTTTCCTCTCGAAGTCTTTTGTTTCTAGTGGGAAAACAAACACTTTCAGGTCCCTGTGTGGTAACTCGATCCGTACGTGCAGTTCCTACAGTGAGGGTTTCAAACGAAGAGCCATCAATACCTCTATGAGTTTCACTCGGTATCAACATGGGGTCATTTGTGATGCCATGTACCCCACGAGAAAAACCATTCTGGGAAGGGAGACGGGTCCCCCATCCGGGGCGCGGCGGATGGTCGTGAGATGGTGCAAATTCTATGAAATTATGAGCACCTACGGGTCCGCCATGGCGCTGCCTCTTCGGTAGATGCGGGGTTCCGTCTTCGGAATCGCTCGCGTCTGCTCGGGTTTCTGAGAAAGGTCGTTTCCCTGAGGTGACTCGGGCCTGGACTCTGGACTTGTTTAGCTTGGTTCGGGGAATCAGAGAGCTCGGTAAAATGCCTTACGTATGTAGCCCTGTTTCCATAATTCCGAAAACTTCATCGCTCAAGGCGTTAGATACATCGTTGTCGAACCAAAGAGGTTTCCCAGTTGATTGTGTGAACATAGGCGGTGTCCAGCCCTCTGGCGCATCAGACGTATGATACAGTCTGATAGTAAGATATCGGTTTTCTAGTTTCATAGAGTTAGACCGAGTTTACGGGTCAGGGTGAAAAGAGCTTACCAGGAAGTAGGTCCAGATTTTGAGTTATAACAATTAACCGCCGAATCAAAGCCCTTACAGACCGGTTGATCTGAGCGACATCCAACAATTCGGCCGACTGGTCACAGATGGTACCATTCTGGATAGTCGTACTCATAATTATGTCTTTGATGTCTACCGATTTCCCGGATTCTTTTCTGCGATAGTTGATAGAGAAAGTATACGCTTCTTGGATAATTTCCGGATGATCTATATCCAAGAAAACGGCTAGTTGGAAGGCTTTGAGGTATCCTTTGCTCAAAGCACCAAAAATACCCTTTTCCTGTACAAAAATCATCAAGGTAAGTATAAAAATGTATTGGGGTCAATTGTAGCATTTTCTTACAATCAAGTCAAGTAAGGTATCGGCTTCAGAAGAAAACCCACGCCGGATAAGTTTCACTCGGGTTCCCGACTCTTTCTTCTTCCTCGCCTTGTCGGATTCTTGGCTAGCAGCTCCGGATTGGGTTTGAGGTTGGAGCTCGTTAGCTGCCCCGCCGTAGCTCATGTCGTAAAAGCTTTTTTCGGGAATTAGGCCTCTAGGATTTTCTTTGTCAGTCTTTTTTTTCTAGGCTAGGGCGTTGGAGCGGGTGAAGGTACCGAAGATATGTGACGCAGCCAATCGCGGCATTGATAAGATCTTGGACAACTTTCTGGCTTTGCCGTTCTACAGGGAGAATGGTCTGATGCTGCTCGAGATCCGCTGATATCTTCGGCCTTGTAGCTACTGCCTGCGCTGAGACAAAGGAACCGTCTTGACCTAACACCTTCCGCGATAACAGAGGCCTCGCACCTGGTTGTTGTTGAGGGCAGGATTTCTGAAGCTGGTTAACCGGCATTGTGTGAATATTGAAGAATTGCTTGTGTAGTGGTGGTAATGGTGGTGGGTGGTATCATATGATGGAGGGCGTAGTCCTGCTGATGAATTCTGGATGTCAGCTTATAAGCAATATAGAAGTCCCTATAGCAAATACGTAAGTAAGTACCTGGGGGGGTAGTTCCTAAGTGCCCAGCCCAGGTGTGTTGTGACTGTTGTATTTTCCCTTTGCAAACACCTGCCGGCTGCCATGGAGGACAGACTATTACGTTAACATGTACTTTTATCTACATGTGCATGCTTGGTAGTATTTTGGTAGCGGCAGACCCAGCTACAGTTTATTCTGACCTACTTGCTCCTGGCTTAATACTTTGTGGGGGGTTGGTTTATGCATTGGGATTATTCTGAATATTTCAGCGGACAAAGCTAAGCTAACAGGTGCACAGCTATAGTAACCAAAGGTATCATGCGGCCGGAAGCTCCCCACGAAACGTCGATGCTGCACCCGGCCGGCTTCGATGACAACGACCCCCGCTTCTTTATGCAATTAGCGCTCGACGAAGCCAAGAAATGCACACCATCGCAAACAGCCTTTTCCGTAGGAGCTGTCCTCGTAGACAGCACTATTCGGCCCCACAGGATCCTGGCAACTGGCTTTTCTCGTGAGCTTGAAGGAAACACACATGCGGAGGAAGTATGCTTTACAAAATTGATGAAAGAGGCCTCGCCCCCTGGAAACGAAATCGAGTGTACGCTCTACACTACGATGGAGCCGTGTTCAGAAAGACTCAGTGGGAAAAAACCCTGCGTTGATCGAATTGTTGAATTTGGCAGAGTGTCAACAGTATATGTCGGGTGTCAAGAGCCGTCGACTTTCGTGGCTGAGAACACGGCAACCTCGAAATTAGCAGGACAAGGCATTCGATATTTACTAGTCGATGGCATGAGTTCTGAATGTAGAAATGTCGCGACGAAGGGCCACCCTGATTCTCTACTTGACACCGATTCAAAATAACGAGAGAAAGGGTATCAATATAACTTGGTGGATTCACAATCCATCTCTAGCTGGGCCGTGCGAGACAGAATACCTTGGGGGAACAGAGTTAAGAAAGTCACATGTTTGGTTTTTGTGCTTGTAAATATGCTGTTGGACAATGTAGAAAACGGTGGAGACTGATCCATAGAGATTATATCTGATTTGATATAAAGTATCTACATGCTGAAAAGGCCGGTTCCAAAATAACGCTAAACCTAACCTTGGATGGACATCCGTTTGAAACCTTGGTTCATTGCTGAGCCCGGGTTGTTTTCTCGTAGCCCTCCATCGTTAGTGCGGCTAAGAAGCAAGGTATTTCTTTCCTTTCTTCAACATAGAACTTGAGTTGGTTCCGAATTTCCCGAGCGAACTGGCTGTTGGGGCCACCGCAGAGCTTCATGGTACCTGCGAGTTGTAAACGTCAATACGGCCCCGTACTATGTCCGGTTAAAGGAGGAGGTATTGGCATTACCTTGTTCACCATCAAACACTATTCCTGTATCTACACCCCCGTAAAGATCTGATCGGTGAAACATCGACGTGACTTTTACTCTTCCGTTAGGTTGGAAGTCGACCTCGTACCCTAGGAGGCTGTATACTGCCTGTCTGAACTCTAGAGCTTTCTTTGACCACATCTGCTTTCGCGATCAGTATGCTTTGTAATATAAGAGAGCTGTGTTGTAAAAATACCTCCTTCAGCCTGGCCATCCGCTTTTCTTTTTCCGCGACCAAAGCTTCCATTTCTTGGACGTCCAGTCTGCTTCTTTCTAGTGTGCTTATTGGCACAAATCTAGCCCCCCCCGGTTGGCCCTCAAGTTGAGCTAAAAGGGCTTGGTTTTCTTCTCGGAGAACCCGGAGAGTTTCTAGTTTTGTGACTTCGTGGCGGGCCGCAGGATTGTCTTTTAGTTGTAAAACCCTCATCCTTGATGTTGCTTCACTGGCCTCGAGTTGTTTCTGCAGCGCCTTTATTTCAACGGACGCGATTTGGTGGGCCTGTTTGGAGGTTTCCAATTCTAAATGAGATGACTTAGCAGGACGTTTCGTTTCAAAAGGCTTTCTTGAAAGCCCACCTTTGTGCAGACTATCGATCCGTTCCTGAAATTGGTCAATGCTGCGTTTGTAGTCGAGGCCTTCTTCCAACCCTTGGAGATCGGCAGTCCGGGCAATGTCCCGTTCCTGAAGTTGTCTTGTAAGGGCGTTGATTTCATGCTTGTGTTCCCCAAGGAGCCTCTCAAGCTCCTCGATACGTTGCGATTTCTGATCATCATAATTTCCGGCCATCATGACCTCCTCTTCGGTAGAATATGTTTTCTAGGTCTGTTCAGCTTCGGTTCCTAGCTTCAAAATTTGGAGGAAAAGGAGGAAAACGATGCACGTGAATTAAAATGTGTGGGGGAACGGTTTCTTACTAGTTGCTCTCGCAGGAATGTTGCTTCTTTTAGAGCAAGTTCCTTCTGTCGTTCGAGTCGCTGCTTCTCTTTCGAGTCTTTATTTAGTCGGTGCTTCATGCCTTGGTTTTCCTCCTCCAATTTCGCTTGTATTGTTATCAAGTTACTGATTTCTTGATCTCGCTCTGCGATTAGGGGATCAGGTCGTCCGAATTTTTCTAGGAGAGCACTCTTCTCAATCTTTGTTTGCACATATGCTCTGGCTAGGTGTGCTGGGGAGGTGAACTGGATGCCGTCCGGGTCATCTTGCAAGAATGCAGTCCAGCTCAGTCTTTCCTCCTCCAAGATTGCCTTCTGGAGTTCAAGGTTCGAGACCTTTTCACGCAGCCCATCAAGTGCCTGAACCTTGCTTGCTAGAGACCTTCTTTCTTCCTCTATGAGAGAAATACTTTTGTTGTACGACCTTAGTTCCTCATTCTCAACTTCCAGTTTTCGATTTCTCGCTTCAATCGACCTTGTATGGTTGAGTTGATCGGCCAGTTCCCTCTTTAATACTTTCAAGGTCTCATCACCCTCAAATCCTTCTCTCGCGGTTTCGGCCTGTCCCTGGGAATGAAGAATTTCGTCTTCTCTATCACGAAGTTTGGTTTTGTACTCTTGTAGTAAAACCTCTCGGCTTGCGAGTTCTAAACGAAGAGAATCCGTCTGCTCACGAACGAGATCCGTTTGGGTTCTAAGGTCTTCCATCTCGTGGTGATGCTTCCTTAGGAGGGTTTCGCGTGTGGTCTCTAGATCGTGGTTTGCCTCCTTTAAAGCCAGGTTCTCAGCTTCCATATCTCGGAGCTGCCGTTCGAGAGATACCTACTTGCGCAATAGTTACGTTAACAAAGAATCGAAGTAAGGAAAGCGTTCTCGAGGGCACCTTTGTATTTGTGGCATCTTGGCAAACGGATTCGAGCTCGGAAGCAAGAGCCTGGTGACGTTCGAAAATAAAATTCTTTTCGCTCCGTTCTTGCTCGAAAAGTTTACCGTCCTCTTGGACCTTTTTCTGCAACGTGTGTATTTCTTTGCGGGAGCTGATGTTTTCTAGCTCGCGCTCTTGCTTAATGGTGGCTAGCTCGTACTTGACGGCGTTGAGCTCAATAAGGATGGCATCTTGAGCACTATCTGCTGTGATTTGGGGACTGTGATCTGACAAATATGAATATGGAACTCTAGGACAGGTAGATAGGCTTCAGGACTAGTAACATTGACCGGCGAAGCCGAAGTGGTCCAACTCACCTCGTGCTGAGGTGTCCGTCGTGACGAGAACGCTGCTGCGGAGGTGGTTTGGTGGGACTGACGCCATTGCAGGCCGTACGTTGGATCGAAGGGGGGTGTATTACAGGTATGTGCAAGTCTTGATTGAATTAGCTGTATACCTTTTAGCTAGCTGGATCTCTCGGGCTGCCTACCTATGTACTTACTTCACTTAAGTACTTCCCTAACTACTGTCTTGCATTCGTTGGTTTGAAGTTCTGTTTTCACATGCGTACGGATTAACTTATCAGGTTAATGAATTGACGGTTGTCGGATTCTTGAGGTGAGATGGTATCCGCGAGACGCGCAGGCCTCCAAGCGCGTCTGCTGACTCAGCATCCACCACAGCTACGATATACCAAAATAAGTACTTGGTACCACCACGAGTTGCATCTTTTCGATACTCGATAAGCAAGTACCTGCTCAAGTACTTAGTATAGTTAAGTGCTTATTATCAGCATTTCATTCTTTCTTATTTTTTTATTTGTAAATACTGAAATAAACTGAATTTGAGGTAAGTAACATTCAACACCCACCATTTTACCATCGATGGTCGCTGTAATACACAAACTCGACAACAGGGGTCCAGACCTATCTTAGACTTCCCTCGAAGTTCAGTATGGGCCTCGATGACAGGAGCTACAGACTTTCCATTCCGATTCCCGGCTCCCGTTGCCGATGCCAATCCCAGGTGTACACCAAGCTTGTGACATCAAAGAGGGCACGGACCAACTGTTAGATGGCGGTTTTCTCGCGTCGGTTACCCAAAGCATGCACGTTCAGACCAATAGCCCAGCCGAATGCCTGAATCTGTATTAGGGGGGTTCTTCGAGACCCTTGTCGACCGAACTCCCACACCATTTTCCAGCATCAAGTTGCATATTCGATCAATCTTCCTCCAAGCGCAGCTCTTCAAAGCCATGTCTATATAATCCAGCTCGGAAGCCCAGGAAGAAAAGAATTTGCTTCATTCTGCCCTCAAAAATATTCCTCTCTGGTGTAATGCGACAACTTCTATCCCTCAAAACTGACCGATCAAACTACCAACCCGATCCTCCGACAATTGCGACAGTCGAAGCCTTGGAATGCGATATCGACCTAACTCTGCCTGGAGGAATCTGATGAGCGCGTGGAGACTGTAGTATACGACCCACTTTAGCAACCTTTCGAGCGACAAAGCGGAATCGCCAGAGATTCCGTTTCCTCTAACCACTATCTCATCTTCCTCTCTGCAAGAATGGGGCATGGCACAGCCGATATGGACGCGGGACAAAACCGGATGCGTGAAATCGCACGCCTATGTTTCACGATTTAACAGCAACCAAGGCAGCACTTCTCGAATCTTGAGAAATTTCATATCTGCAGTTGCCTGTGTTTCAGCCGGAGGCAGAGGTATCACATATTTGTGATAGTCTGGTCATCCAAACCCACAGGAGATTCTTTACCCGGACTTTAAATCGACATTATCTTTCAACGATATCAGGCTAAATGTGGTGGAAATGGCACATGATACTAACACATCACAGCTTGACGGCATGAAGGCACCAGTTAAGGAGTGATCGTCTTGAACACAGATCTTGTCCCAACGAAAGTGATTTCCACTTGTTACAGCCAGTTTGGGCTTTGATGTGCTGGGACTCCTTATTGGCCACTTGTGTTACAACGGAGGACTCCACTTTTTTTGCGCCGAAGTTTAATCCAGACAGTAAATTGCATGATGAAAGCGCATGACATGGTATGGTATGTTCCCCACCGAGAGACGGCTCGGGTTGAGTCTGATCGAAGCCGGTATCTCGTGCTAAACCTAAACAGGTAATATACTTATGTGGATGAAAATCCCGCAGCTTTTCAAATCTCCACATTGTCAAGTTTTGTCTGTTGGTGTTTGGCGTGCAGAGGGATTGACATCCAGAACTACAGACAATACAGTTGTGCATGTGTGCAGCGCAGCTAAGGGCCCTTTTTTTTTTTTTTTTTTTTTTGTTTGTTTGGTTTGATTTAGTTTGGTTTGGGCGGTTTCTTTATTCCAGTAGAAGATGACCCATGGCGCTGGATTTTGGGGGCTTCAATGTCAGGTACATTGGCCATACTACGTCCCTCAAGAGGGAGAAAACGAACGGAATCGGCAAGGAAATGCAGTGTCGAAACTAACCCTAGCAGAGGTGTGTGTGTCTTCGATATTCAGCTAGATTACGGTAGCTCCCTTCACCTAGTACCTATGGACATAAGTACCTTTGTAAAATCAAATTAATGATGAACTCATCGTTTGGATCAAGACTAGACCCTTTATCCATGTCTAAAGTATATACTATTCTTCTTTCGGACAAGGCACAAATGAGACCGACCTGTGTCTTCAAAACAAATTTGATAGGCCAAAAGGTTCGTATTGAGAACTCACACTGTCTTACTATTTCCACTTGGGGGGCAATTTTGTTTTGCTGTGGCGAGTTGGGTACACTTGACAAAGGGAAGTTTCTGGAGGAAAACTCCGAACTGGCTCTGGCAGAGCCTCTGTTCATCATGTGAGTTTTAACAAGCACACTTCGAGCACAGTTTGGTTATGATATTAATTAATTGAAAGAAGAAAAATTATATCCAAAAATACTTACCCACAAGGCAGAATAGATATGAAAATATTGTTGTTTCATCGATTCGCCTCAAAGCAACCCCGCAGTGGCGTAAATTTATCACAGGTGAGACGCTCATCATCAGCTTAGTTTGGACCCTTGTCTATCGATGGTGTTTCCATGAAGGACTCGCCACGGAAATGGGCGAGATTGTAAGGTCTGCATACTCTGTAGTGGCCTGCGACACATTCCAGGAGGCCAAGCTATACTTTGACGGCGGTTCATCCACTAAGCCACGACGTCTATCCAGACATAACATGTACTCGGTATGTAGGTTCCGTCCTCACTCATGCATACAAATATCCATGTTCCGTCTAACTCCACCCAAGTGGTAGTCTCGTGGATACCAGGATTTTACCCCAAAGGTATGTGTGACCGAATTTATCCAGATCAAGGATATTCTTTGAGCAAGCTTATCCTGGTCAGTACAAACCTTGGCGTTATCCAGTGTATCCGCTAGTCCCTAGCTGTACTAGGTGTTTCGAGCCCTTTAATAACGGACTATGCCATTGGAACCAGACATCAAGTCCGATAAATTTGATTCAAAAAACTAAAGACTTCAACTGGTTTTGGAAATTTTAGTACCATTCACTTGATATACATATGTAGATCCTGATATTATTAAATCTTGAGAAAGAGGGAGATGATCTAATACAGAGCGGTACATGCAAACACAAGGGCAAAGAAAGAAAAAAAAAGTGCAGGGAAGAGGGGGGGAAGAAATATTGTATATATGGATGTAAGTGCCCCGGATAAAATGCGAAGAATGATATCTCAATTGCTTGATGGGAGCAGTTATATAACTTATTATGCAAAGGCTGGCGATGTGATAAAAACCTGGTCTGATTTATCGCAAAATCTATCAAGTGTACATGTACATACTTGGATGTGTGGAGCACCGGTCTGATGTCCTTTTCGTTTTACAAGTGGTGCTGCCGGTCTTTACCTCTGACCCGCGCTGCAAGGAACCCAATATGCGGCTTTAATGTTGATTCTGTAGGTTAAGAGTACAATCCTATGCACCAAACTTCGTAATGGCTGGAGGTACATATACATGTGCCTTGGTGCTTTTGGTGGAGACTTGGCCTTGTGAGCCGACGCATATGCACGCTCTAGTCCAAATTCATCTACCTGCATCCATCATCTGTCAACAAAATCCCCATCGTCATGGGCGGACATCCTTTTCTACTATGTACGTAGTACATTATGTCTGAATGGCCATTAATGGGCGGGAAGGTGTGCACAAAGTTAACTTTGTACATATACATATGCGAAGGGACTACGGTTTCGACGAAAGTACCAGCATCAAAATAGGGAAATGTTTAGATACGAGGAAAGATATCGACCATCTTTTGGATTCGGCCAAGTGTACTCCGTATGTACTATGTACATAGGTACTTACTTTATTCAGAGTCTCTTCTTTTGCTGTCTTTCCTTTTTCCTGTGCTTCTGGACGGGTGGGTTTTCATGTTGAATCATTTTTCTTTTGGGCTTTCTTTTCCCCCTGTTTTTCCGGAATCCTTTCTTGCACCCCGGTCCTGGTCCTCGTTCAAGCGTGGATATTGCTTTGGATCACATCCCGGTCACCCTGTTTCACCATCTAGCCGCAGAGTATCTACTATGTAGCTTCACCGGATACCTTTCGAGTTTGGAGTTGGCCTCGGTCCAAACCATCATCCGCACCACACACACGGGTAGAAGGTATCTTGTAAACTCAACTCTTGCGCGCCGCTTGTAAGACTTCTAGTTGATAAGCCCGCTGGTCTTTAGAGAGTCGTGTCCATGTGTAAGGCCAGAGGTTAACATCATTACTACTTATGTAGGAACCATTCACCGTCAGCTTGTCACAGCTGGTGGAAATACTTTTTTCTGTTCGTTTTATAGATTATCGACTCTTGCTGTTCAATAATTTCGTCCGGGAGAGGTAAGGCGTTGAGGGCAGATCCGTTCTTGCCAGCCCATGTTCTCTTGTTCCATCTGCATCGCGCCTTGCCTACTCCAGTATTCAGCTCCTGCCCGCATGTGGAGATGGTCATCGATCAGGGATTATAGACTCCAAGACACTAGTAGAGGACATTGTCCATCTAAATGAGGCGGGGAACGGTAGCAGGGGCATCAGACCCACATTAAAATTCTGTAGAATAGACGAAGAAGAAAAAAGGAACGAAATGTGGAAAGACCAGGGGTCGCAGAGATCAATGGTGGAGCGCGATTCAATCTTAGCAGAACCATTGCGACGAAATCACATACATGGCTATCGCCTCGTCTGGTGTTTCGCTATATATCAGCATCACCAACCACGCAACCACCCCCCCAGCAAACAAGAGCTTTTTTTTCCCGGGCAGATTCTCAGTTCTTGCTTAGGTTCCTGCTGGATCACAAGCACTCGCTTCCCTTATTTCGCTCTTGATATTATCTCTATATCCTCCCTCTTTCTATTTTATTTTCTATTTTATTATTGAGATTGAGATTGAGGCCTCATCAAGATTCTCTCTCCATCGACATTCGGGTTTCAGACAGGTTCCCTTTTTTCTATACATTTTTTGTTATCATCTTCCCGATTCCGACAGCCGCCGGAACTTCTTTCTTTCTTTCTTTCTTTTTTTGACAAAACGGTGCAAGGCGGCGGCGTCTTTGTTCGTGTAACCTGACAACTTCACATACGCCACAGCAAAGCAAAGGCTTTAAGGCGTCCCATTCGATATTTACTCAAGCAGGTAAGAAACATAGACCGATTATATTGCCTGGATTTGAAAATGCCATGGACCGGTGCCCATGACCAGGGAGACAAGCTTTAACCGAGTCTCCGATGACATGGAGGCCAAAACCAATCTTCCCCTTTGCATACAATAGTACTCGAGCAAAAACCCGAGGGATTGTTCCTACCTTTTTGCTTGGGTAAGAAGAAGTTCTCATGGGGTTATTTCCTATCTCTACAGATGGGAAGCATTCGGGATGCAGCTTGTCGGGTGGGAGGTGGGATGAGAGGAAGGGGAGACAAGTGCAAGTTTCGATGCATGATGGACAAGACTGGCCAAGCGAGCGAGGTCAGCAAGCAGGCGCTGATGCAGGCTTGCTCACTCCAGCAAACGCACTCTGCCACGGATCGTTGATTACTATACTTGTACAATATCAGGGTGGTGGGATTTGATATATATTATATATCCATACTTTCTATACTTACCTTATATGCTTACTCCTGGATGTACGTATATAAGTATGTAAGTAAGTAGGCACTTATGTGTATCTTCCCACATGCCCTCGCTTGCTCGCTCGTTCGTTCCTGTCCGGTCTTTAAAATTTGTGAATTGCACTTGCACTTGCACTCCCGTCATTTCCCACCTGCCATCCGCCAAGGACCCCAGGTCGCTTCAAAACGAGATGACATTGTTGAATGATGCTGACGTTGAAATTCCCGTTCAATCAAGCAAGCAAGCCGGACCAACCATCACCGAAGACCTATTCTTTTATTCTCTCACACCTTTAAGGGGTTCTTTACTTTTCCCCCAACAATCGCACAGAGGTGTAAAATACCTAGCCCAACGTGAGTGCCGACCGTGCCAGGCCATGGCAAAGAGGTTCGGGTGGAGATTCCAAATGCGTTGAGTCTAACCAGCTGCTGTCAGCCAGACCACATCTCCAACACATCGGCACATCAACACAATCCCTTCCACCAAAATGGAAATCCACGAGCTGATAATCGACGAACGCCACGCTCCTAAACAGTTTCCCTGCGACTGGCCTGACTGTAACAAGGTGTGTATTCCTAGGGGGATCCCTTCATCCTGCTAGATTCATATTCTCGTCTGCTAACCCTAACCCTCGAATAATAGAAATTCAACAGGAAGTCCGACCTTCAGAGGCACCATCGAATTCATACGAACACACGTCCCTACGCATGCACCTTCGCAGGATGTAAGAAAAGCTTTATACAACGAAGTGCTCTTACAGTTCACATTCGTACACACACTGGCGAAAAACCGCACCAATGTGAATTTATCGGCTGTGGTAAATGTTTTTCCGACGTAAGTCAGGAGTCCCTGGGTGGTCGGTCATATCGGACTGCCAATGCTATCCGATCAACTGCTTACAATTTATCTAGTCATCAAGTCTGGCCCGCCACAGGAGAATACACACGGGACGGCGTCCGTATCTTTGCGGTGCAAACAGATGTGGCAAAAGCTTCTGTCGGAAAACAACCCTCATCAAACATGCTCGGCGTGCCCATGGCATTGGCCAGAATCTTGACGTTTCTGATGACGAGTCCGAGAATGATGATTCAACCACCATCGAGCGCTCCCACCCCAAAACTGGTTCGCAGACTCGCGCTGAAGTCCTACGGAACCACGGGCCTGACAATGTTCTCCAAAATCAAAACCGTCACCTTAGCCTCTTCCGGCCGGAGCTCTCTCTTCCTTCTAGCCCACGTTCGAATCCTAATAGCATCGGCTTCAACGATACATATGGCAACACTAGTGCCGTATACCACTCCCAGAATCTAGTTTCGGACCACCCAATGACACCGACAAGCCCCTATTGCTTCCAAGAAACGCCGCCTCATGCACACGTATCACCCTTTTCGAATCTGCCTCGTACCTGTGCCGAAGATTTCATACCAACTAGTACCGGATTGCCTCAACACCCCCAGAACACCCAATACAACCCCAATCTTCGCATTATATGCAGCAGTAGTCCTACGCAACAAACTTTGGTCGCAGGCCATTGTGTTGGAAGTCCCGGTGAGCTTTCGAATTGCTCGACGGCCACAAGTGGGGCCTCGGTCGACTACTTTTATCGTAACCCTTCCACGGTTGACGGGGTGGGCAATGTGACACTTTTCATGCAGCAGCCCACTGCTCCAGATCATCTGTCCCATCAGGTACAAGACCAGGGCATCACAGAAATACCAATTGCCGTGATGTCACAGCAACAACCACAGCATCATTCACAACAACAACAACAACCAAGCGCAGCCATCTGGTATGGCTACTCGCAGTTCGATCAGCCACAGTTCCATGGAGGCGAGCAGCGTTTGTTTTATGAAAATGGAAATATGGAAAACATGACGCCAGTCAAACCCGCTTCTGAAGTTGTCCTGCATCCGCTCTTGACCCCGAGGGCGTCATTGTGCTAAGCCGCTTATAATTCCCTTTCTTTCTTGGTCCATTTGATATTACATCATTATTGTAATTTATTTCCTCTTGTTTTTGTGGAAATGGTCTTGACGTGGCGTTTACGGCGAACGGTTCCCGGTTTATGACAAGAGTGGCGTTATCCCGTTTGCGTTTCTACCTGTACAGCTCTAAATACTATTATACATAAGGTGCGTGTTTGAATTTGGATACCTGGGCTCTGGTTTTGCTAGGAATAAAGGTACATCATGTATATACATACACTCTAGGTAGTTTGGTGGCCATCTGCCCACGGCCAATGGTAAATGAGATATTACCATTCATTGATCAAAGTTATTTATTCATCCGGCCAGGAAACATCCCTTATTCTCAAGCTCGATATCGAAATAAATAAATATCTTTGCTGGCGGACTTGGGATGTGCGAAGGTAGCGTTGAGTCAGTCGAGCAGTTCTGAAGGGTATAGAGATTGGGAACGATGTAACATCGTAGATGAAGAAACATAGTATGTTGGCCTTTCTAACAGCACCAATGGTCACAAGATCTCCTGGTTTTTTGAGTTGAAGCTATTCACCGCCAGGGCAATTTTATTATAAAGGAACTGTCGACTTGTGTCTGTGCATGGAATGAAGGGGCCAGTAACACCTCCTTTTCGAGCAAATAGTTTTGTTAGCGACTCTGATCCCTAGGCATGGGGTGTCTCGGAATCGTTTTACCTCGAAGTGATAACTGTATTCCTGTCTTCTCCATGCTGATTGTCTGGAGGTCCTTGAGGGGAACATCCCATTCACATACGAGCTTTTTGGATTTCACGAGCATAATCCGACTACAGCCCACAGAGGTTAGTAGAGCAGCGGCGGGTAACGGAGGAGAAGTTATACCGACCTGTAAGTGAGCATTACAACGACGTCTTCACCAGGGAGTTCGAGATGCGCAATGTAGTCTTCATCAAAATACTTCCCGTTGTCCAGTTGTTTAAGCCAGAACTGCCCCAGCGCTTCTCTTTGAGAGTATGGTCGAACAACCCCATCCCGCCCAATAAACCTTGTTAAGCGAACCCTCTCAAGGCCTTCTGCATCAAATACTGTTGTAGTATTGCGAATTCCTTCGGTAACATCTGTTCTCTAATTAGTCTAGAACCGCCGAGTTTTTGAACACTTAACATACTTGAAGCAAGATCGAAAACTCCAATTGCTGGCTTGGTGGCCAAGCCAACGACCCCCTTCCCAAAACCTTTAATGAAGCCGGCTACGCCTTCGCGTTCTGCACCTTCCAAAGGTTTTCGAGCCAACCCTCCTACTCCACTTGCTACACTTGTGATAAAAGAATTTGCACCACTTGCAACGCCGTATAGGGCATGTTTTGGTCGATTACGCGACCGCGACATCCGCCTACGATCCTGAAACTGCTTGTCAAGAGTTGCAGCCGAGAGCCCTAGTAAAAGCTATTTAGTCAAAGGTAATCGCTACCCCAAATCGTTATTGTGAGACGGACCTTTTGAAATACTCCCGGTGACTTTTGATAGACTGTCTGTCACCCCAAAGACTGATTTCTTAACGAAACTCGTTGCTCCCTTAGCAATCCCAATACCTAGCTCTTGGGGTCGATCCGTCATGACAAAGCCCTGATACGGCTCGTAGAATATATCCATGACCCCTGAACTTATATTGTTAAATAGCCCAACGGGATTGCCTAGGAAATCCGCCGAACCCAGAATCTTATGCACCTGATACAGGAATTCTTGGCTGTAGTGACCCTGTATCCTTTGAAGCAGGATTGGTACTGACACCCGGACGTTTTCCAGTAAAAGCGCATTGAGTTTTACAGGAGCGTCATTAATATTGCCAATAGCCATGGTTAGTACATTTACGAAGAATATCAAAGGGTTCCTGGAAGATGTTTTATCCTCTGCGTTAACTCTCTCCGTTCGAACAAAGGACAGGTCCATCTGAGCCGGTTGTATATGAAGAAGTTCGAAATACACATCCTGCCCCGCTTCTGTTGCTTTCGGTTCCGGTATTCCGAGGCTTTCGTCGCAAAGATTCTCTTCTCTATCTTGGGCCCAACTTGCACCCGGAATTTTAGAGAAGTCCAAAAGAGCAAAAATGAAGTCCTCATCAATTTCCACGGTCATTTGTTGAAGGAGAAAGGTAGCATATTTGATGTATAGAACGCCATAAGCTAGAGTTAAATAGATCTCATTTGTCAGAACTAGAAGCCTCAGGGGGACCGAATAGGGAGCGCTTACAGTCATCCTTGACCCTCGTAACGGATGTGTGGAACGATGGATGAACGTCCATCTCTTTCCCAGTTTTAGGAACGACGCTGGGATAGAGCAGTATAGGAAATATACCACCATATAATTGGTTGTCTATTTGAATCCATTTGACCAGCAGGTTTAGTGTCTGATATAAATTTGATTCGTTGTATTTGAACTCCATCCCTCGGAAGGTCACATATGCGAGCTCCTTGAGATGACTATTGATCAGAGAGACGCCAATTCCCGCGAATCGGACCTGGGCCTTAAAGGATACCTCTCCATCCTCCTCTTGGACTTCGAATCCAGACGTGGAGCCGCTAGCCATGCTGGTTTGCGAAATATTTGTTTTCGGTTTGTATATGCTTTTTGACTGTTTATAGTTCGAGAGAATCAAGGTTTGAGTCGGTCCATCCGCCGCTACGTTGATGTCAATGATCTTCAATTGCGGGGCACCTGGCCTTGCTGGAATCTTCATAGGTATCTATACGACCATGTATGTAAGAAATTTTCTGAAGCATGGGGAGTTTGACTATAGTGCTTTACCAGATTTCCAATTTCTGATAGCCTGATGTGACGCTCTTTTCCATTAGAGGAGAGAATAAGTTCTTTTTTCCTTGCGGCCGGAAAGTCCCACGCATATGGCATTATGCTTCGAGGCGGCAGACGATACCGAATTGGCCGGAAGTTGGTGTCATTGCTGGTTTGGTCCTCATCCTCATCAAGGTGAGGGTCCTTGTAAGTAGTTACTGTTAGTAAGGGGACATCTAAGCAATTTGCGAAGCTTGAACCTACCGCTTGCCAGAAAGTAAACTCGGCGTCACTCTCGTTCCTCATTGAGAACGGCCAGCTTTTTGTTTCCATACCAATATGAAGGAATATTGTGGCATGCTCTTGCAAGACCTCTATCCGGACTAAACGTTGCCTTCGGCCCGATTTCGATATTTTAACATGAATCGTCCCTATATCCGAGATGTTGAACGGCGAAGACCTTCCCACCCCCTAGTTAGCGTGCATAAAACTCCATGTAAGGGTTTGCAATTCTTTACCATTGGTTATCGAGGCCAGGGAAACAAAGTGTTAATTGCTTTTCGTGGACCTGCCTGAGGAAATGGAGCGGCAATAGCTCTCCTGGCTTCAGTGTCATAATTCGCGAAGAGGCTGACTCGCGTATATTAATTTCCTCCGATAACTTGCTGTTTAGAATGAATCTAGGGGTCAGTGTGACTGTCTTAGTCATTTTATACTAATTTTTAAACCGTTAGCTGGGTTAAACTTTCCTTTTTTAAAAAATAAAACAAAATATAATATAATAAATAAATAAATAAATAAATAACGGACGTACTTTCCCTTCTCCCTCGGTCACTGATATTCCAATATGAATTTCCTCCTGCCGCGATGAACTAGCAATGACGACATCATCGATATTTCCAATAGCTTCAAAGCTCACTGGTCTACTCCATGCTGAGTCGCCAACCTTCAAGAGGGCTCTATTCCGGCGGTCGTCGGTAGGGTAAGAAAACATATATGGGATTGCCTTTTTCTGAGACAGATTTTCTAAGCAGACCTAGGATAAGCATTTATGGAACCAGCAGAGGATTTTTTGTTTTGTTTTTTACCAACCTGAAAATGACTGTCCAGCTGCTGGCCGAGCCTGTTGCATAGAAGATTTTGCCTTGACAAATATTTCAAGGCCAGTCTTGTTCAAAAGTAGGAATGGGCTATATACCGACACTCGAAAAGCACCGCCAGCGTTTGGAATCGGGCTATAAAACGATTAGTGATAATCCCACCCCCCAGATTCGCTGATGGGATGACTTACTAGTAATGTAGCTTGAGCTTCAAAGATAGACCGTTCTTATCCTTGAGGGAAAGAGATGACTCCCGCTTGAAGTCATCGTTGTCCGCCGAATTAATAATTGCAAATTCACTTTGCCCAAAAACTAAAAAGATCAGCCACATTTCTAATCGGAAGGGTAGTTAATTCGGTCCCCAAGACTCACCAGTATCTTGCATTTCTATGCTCATCAAGAGAAGATGGGACAGCTGAACTACATGCACGGGACTCAAACCGCCCTTTCTCAAAAAGTTTGTCCAGTCTTTCTTAGTATTCTTATCGTAGATACGATATTTCAAATCAAAAGGTAGTAGGTTTTCGACCTCTACAGGCGCGGAAAGCCGGATTTTCATGTTGGGGTATTTTCTAGCATGAAATAATTAGTAGAGCATTATCCGTCAAAGGGCAACTGGCTTTACCTTGTCAATGGGTCCGTCCTATCAAAATTGGCGTGGATATGGAAATAAAATGGGGGCGCAGCTTCCTCTTCGTTTCGGCAAGTGAGCATTTGTGTAGGCGTACCACGGAGGTCCTCCCAATATATCCTGCTATCTGACCAGCTGTACCCGAAACCAGCTATATGTGCTATAGTTAGCAACAGTCAGGAATCTTAGTGGAGCACTCTTACCATCTGGTCTAACAACTGCAGAACTATAAAATGCTGCTTCAACGGGGAAGGGGTGCCCCCCCCTGGCTTTATTTTATATATTCTGGCAACATGGGCACGCCCTGAGTCGAGAATGCCGAGTTCAATGGGGATCTGAGTGTTATTTTCAACCAACAGCGGGGACCGAAAGGTAATGTATTTCACATTGTCTGTGCCAAGGTGCACTTCGCACAAGAGCCGATGGACGATTTTGTTCACCCGAGGTCGAAGAGCATAGGTTTCTTCTCCCTCGCGGTTGACGGGTATCTTCGTTACACTCTCGAATGGCGTATCTTCGAGTTTTACTCCGACGACCGCGCCCCCTCCTTCCGGATTAAGATTCTTGAAATTTATTAGCAGTCTACGTCTCATGCTTGTTTGGGCTGCCTTCCTACCTCTCGCATCTTCTCCCATTCTTCAAATCTCCAGGGTGCTTCCTCTCCATCCTCTAAACGTCTAGCCATTGAAGTTCCCGAACTAGTCTCAAAATCAGCCCACACATGGATCGGATATCCCGAATGATTCCTAATTCTGTAGGGAGCATCAGCCCCCCGTGGCTTTGTCAAAACCTCATCGCTCTGGGAGAGAAACTGAGCCGCCTTGGACGCTAGAACGATGCTTTGTGTCGTTATAGTAAGCTCCATCATCTTTCTTGAGAACAACTCAATAGCTAGGCGTCCAGGATTTAAAGAACGAGATATCTATTTATTTTGGTTGTCGCAGTTCCCTATATTAGTATACCGAGCAGATCATCAAAGGAGTCAGGTTCTTACATGAAGTCCAAGTTGCCAGGGTTCGATCAATGGTTCCCAGGCTGACTTGGAAAAGTTGTAGATATTCACAAATATCTCGATATTGGTATCTCCATTCATCTTGAGGTACGATCGTAAGCCTTCCACCTTTACCCACAGAGTGGTGTGTACATACCTCTGATGACCAGTTCCCAACCCTAGCAGTAAAATGTTTTATGCTCAGGTCTAGGAGAGGGAGCTCGTGGGCATCACCAATTAAAATCACACGGAACCCATCAATTGCGACAACCATTTCTTCCTTGTTCAAGATCGTAGAGGCGGGCTGGAGCCCTTTTGACGAGGTGGTAGTAACCGCTCCTGATATCGAAGTTTTTGAAATAGAAGAAGACCTGCCCGTTACTGGCTTCCTTAACGAGCTGGATGTATTCAGGTTCCCGAAATGGGGTTGTTTCGATACATCTATCTGGTCCTGTGTGCTCGGGGTACCGGACAGCTCGGAAGCTTTTGAAACAATCTGCATCGCAAGCATTATATCTCTGAGAGACACGCGTAAAACGAGCGGTTCGACACTTATCGATACAGAAGTTATAGATTGCCCATCTCCTACTGGTCGGGTTTCCATGGATGTTTTGGCGCCGAAGTCATCTAATATGCGTAACCTACTTGTCTCGAATCTGTCCATTCTGCATAAGAACATCCCGACCTTGCTCACTTCTAGGGTCAAGGCACGCTGCTGTGCTAGGAGAACTTGTTTAGTTCCCAAGACAATAGCCTCGGAGCTGCTACTCTCTGGGTGTGCGATCAATATGACCTGCGCATCAACAATATTAATTCTAAAGGATGTTTCCATTTGAACCCCTGTCTTTTCATCCACTGCACTCGAGGATGCCGTTTCCTCCTTTCCGTTACCAACATAGATATCAATATCAGAGTCGGATGAAATGTCCTCTGTGCTAGATCCGTCGGTGCTTGCAGGTATTTGATCCGTTGGATATATTTCATTGATCCCAATGCCGTTTAGGATGAAATCCCGAAGGGCAAATAAATAATCAAGTGCAAATATTATTCTAGGGCTGTCGATAGTAAGCATCGCAATAAGATGGCGGTTCGTTTGCCCTGATATCGTGATGCTAGCCATGAACTGCGATCCATCAGTAATAGTGGAAGACATTATTTTGCGGTACTTGTTGGTTTCTTTGCGACGGCTATCGTTGATTGTGAAAGATTTGATGAGAACCTCGGATTCTAACGATCCGTCGCTCATCATCCGCAACTTTATTCCAGTTCGATTTAACGAAAATTTTGATAGGCTGGCAGTTGTTATATCACGAATTGGCTCTGACGGTGAGGACACTAAAAGCTCAAGGCTGATATCGCCCATCGTGAGAATTAAATCCACTTTTGTCCATATTCCGGATACCACAGACAACTCTGGATTTAGGTCTGAGGCGGGGATAGGGCTATCTGACGGTGAGGACTGCCCAAATAAGTTTGTATTTCCAGTTGGTGACACTGCTTCTGGGGGGGCGTAGTCTTCGGGCTCTCCGGCGAAGACTCCGGGGATTGAACGGCTTAAGTCAACAAGAATCTGCAGCTGGTCCTGTGAAAGTTTCATTTTCAAGTCCGACATTGTACCTTGGACCTATATAACAAAGCAGTTAGGAGAATATCCTGCAACTGGTGCGGTGGGTAACTATAATACCTCAATGTCTGGCCTTTCAAGCCTTTCCTGGTGTTCGAGGTAATTTATCTTAAACCCAAGGTCAATTTTATCAATCATTTCGAGCTTTTCAACAACTTCGGATGTAAAATGGAGCGCCGATATCAATTTGACTTTTCGGATACCAGATTCGATCCTGTTCACAATCGGTGAGTGATCACAGTCATCTAGTGGTATAAATTTGTTCGAGGCGTATATTTCTCCGAGAAATGCTGTAATGGTGTCTCTTCCAACCCTGCCATTTCGTGGCGCCCTTGGAAAAGTGATGATGGGTGTCTGAATCGTGATGTCGAATTGGATTCTATTAACCCGTTCTTGCATATGGCTTGCCTGGTTGACCGCCGCTTGCCTAGCAGCATTAAATAAAGCCTGCATGCGGCCAAATTTAACCATGAAATTGACGATCTTGCGGAAGGGCTCTTCGGCAAAGTTGATTCTGATAGAACCTGATTTTAGATATATTGATGTGTCATAGCCGGGGTATGCCGCCACGTTATCAGGGTCAAAAGTTTCATAGCGGAAATCAGCAAGATTATCCCCTTCGATGGTCATAAGCTGTCGCAGGTCAGATTCTGTGCTGGCACCCTCGTTGATGTCATCCAATAGAGAAAAGTTCCCCAGTCTCGCACCAATACGCATGGTTTTCCCCATCAGGAACACCCCAACGTCTGCAGACGCGAGGCTCAACGTCGCTAACCGGAGTCCATCATTGTTTAGGATTAGAGCTATCGTAGAAAGGTCTATTTTCACTCGCATTTTTTCAGGTCCATATTCAATTTCCGGAGGGTGGGAGTCGTTAAATTCGGGATCCTGCTCTTTTTCATTTGTGGGGGCCTTCTCAAACTGTTTCTCGTTTTGGTTGGTGAACGTTGTGAGAACGAAATCGAGTAATGTTAGGAGTGTCGTTCGGGTGACTACAACGTTAACAGTCGAAATCGAGACATCAATATTCGTATCTATACCCTCATACATTGTCATGTACTCGGGCGAATTCCGGTTGATCTTGGCATATTTAACGTGCACTAAACTTTTCCCTGCCTCTTTAGAATCCTCGGAAGTGATGATGCTTTTGAACTGAGGAGAAGGATCTGTGTCGATCTGGTCTTCTAGGTTTAAAGTCTTCAGAATTACGTCGGCGACAATATCGTAAGGCCGAACATAGAAGTTGAGAATGAATCCGTTCGCGACTAGCTCCGCTAAAGGTCTGTCGGGGACATTTGCCATAGCCTCGGCTTTGAACAGCGAGCCTTGAAGTCTGTCGACTTGGAATTTGAATTCAAATGTCTTTTGATGAAGTTTAGGAGCATCCTAGATATATTTAGCATTTCCAGCACTTTAAAGACAAAATTACCAACAAAACCTACAGAAGATTGGCCTTCCGAAGCTTCAATGAAATCATCCTGACTACCATCATCAGATTCTTCTTCCACAATGAGTAGAGCTTGTTCCTGAGCCGAAAAACGGAAGGCGGAGTCGCGCCGGTGAGCCTCTAGTTTCTTGCCGCTACCCTTCAGACCGGACTCGGTCGCGGTCTTTTTATCGGTGTCGCCATCATTGAATTTAGGTATCGCAACGTCGATAATACCCATCAACGTTTTGTACTTCCTGTCAGAGACACTAGCGTGCAGCATTGGCATATGCCCAGATATTCGGAATTTCGTCAAGTTGGGTGCTTTCGGTAAGATCGATATTTCGATTTTAAAATCGATATTAATGCGGTCCACAACCCTGAGCTGCTTCGAATCGCCTTCTTTCTCGAGTTGGGCTATGGTCGTTTCAATCGATGGGCCGATCAAAATTTGAGTTGACTTCAGTTGCAGCAGGAATTTGTCGTACATGAGGGACTCTAACTTTTCATAGTCCGACTCCGTGTATTGGGTGCTCTGTTTCGCTTGTATTTCCTGTACGTCGTGCTTCTGTACTAGATCGCTTGTAAGGCTTACGTGACCAGCGTCAATTATCAAGCAATTCGCAGCGTGGGTCGTGACATTTTCCGGAATAACAAGCAGAGGAGCTTGAATATCGAGCTTAGCATTGAGTGTCTTGTGCTCTTCCAATGCAAACTCGAGGCCAGCTCTAGTTTGTTGTCTAACTGCCTCAACCGTGGCACCAGCAGTTTCCATTAACGCCCCTATTGATTCCATATGACGTTCTGGTGGCTTGAAAAATTTATAGATCTCCTCCAAAAACCTCGGGTTGTAAATGACTTCCATGCTTCGTAACTTCGCAGTCACGGCGGAATCGGCACTCTCATCCAACGGATTTCGCTCGAAAGTAGCGTGGAAGAATGCATTCTTGTCGTTGAAACGACTGCATTGAAATTCGGCGGGTTGCGAATCTACTCCCGTCTCGCTAGGTTTTACCCGTACGATTTGTGGGAATAGAGATCCAGGCGTAGTTCCGTCGTAGACACGTAAGCCTCCTAGACTAGTCTCAGCCAAGAAGGAATCCGGGCGTTGTACAAGTGCCGCTTTGAAGTCGTCGAATGATAAGGACGTAATTTCCACCGCATTCGTACTGTGGGGGCCTCTCTTGAGAGTGAAGCTACCAGTTTTAAGGCTCGTCTCCACTTCCATCTTGATTGAGTCACGAGGCAAATCGATACTTTCAGCAAGAGATTTTTTTTCATCCCAATCGATAGCGTCGTAGAGTTCTCGACGCTGTTGTTCGGTCATTGTAGCTTCGTCAGACACTTCATTCTCGCCGTCGGTTTCGGTAGAACCCCAGGCCCAAGAAAACCAGCCCTTTGGTTGTTGTCCTTGTGGTTTTCTGACAACCGCCCTTTCCTTACGAAGCTGGTTTCTCGCTAACGAACGATAAAACCGCAAATCCTCATAGGAGAGCCTCCACTCTAATTTCTTCAGCTCATCTGCTTCACTGGGGGTGAGAGGTTCGGTTTTCTTCTTCTTCATAAAAAGTCGGATATAGGAGAGTCTGTCGTTCCTTCGCTCCTTAAAGTAACCCCATGTCCATTTTTTGTTCTTCTCGTGTATTTCGTCGCGAACAGCTGCGATTGCGAATCTGAACCATGCTTTGGGGTCATCCATAAGCGGTGACTTCGGTCGAAATTTCTTGTACTGCTGGTGGCGTATATAGAAATGGAATAGATCAATGAGCATGAGAGCATCCCGATACTGGTGCTCGTCAAGGACGAAACCGATTTCATCAAATAAGGCTCGGGCCTTTAGCTTTGGTGTTTCTCGTGATGGCGTTTTACAAAGTTCAAGCCTAGCCTCGCCGCTCACTGGCTTTAGGATGAACTGTTGCAACTCAGCTGGTTGACTGCTCGTTGCGATTAGCCGCGGGAATTCTGTCAGCACGTTTTCGTGAGCATTGTGCCCAAGAAGTTCTGTATCCGTATTCCAATAGACCGCCAAAGAGCTAAGTTTGGCGAGTTTGTGAGTAACTGCGACATTCCCTTGAATGAATATCGGTTGCCAATTTTCATCGGTCGAAACAGCTGAGAACTCCTCAAGTGTAAACCCTAGAGCAAATGGGTGCTACAGTAGGCGCCAGATTCCTTTTTGTTAGTCCTCTGAGTCTGACGAAAAACATTTTTGCTCGTTAAAGGCTTACTCCTGGTGTTGATATAGAATCTTCGTAACGGATGTGGATGTTTTTTATGGTTACTTGCAAGTTATCTACAATCTGATAGCTTCCGTTAGTCTCTGAGGTCGCTATGAAGATTTAATCTAATTATTGATACCTTCGTCACTAGGGATTCGGTAAAAGATTGGTGCTTCTGTTGTTCTTCTTCGGAAAGTCCAGAGGTTGTCCTTTCGTGAACCAACTCTGCACTCTCGAGTTTCTCTTGCTTCAAGACTTGCCGTCTCCTTTCCTCGTCTTCCTCGTCATACTGTAGTCAATATGAACGTTAATATATGTATTTATATATACCTTTCTACGAATATTTTGGGGGGTTAAAGTGGCAGTCGTTGGTTTACCTCTGAATCTTGCTTTGGGGTAGCTAGAAGAAAGACATCTTCGATCGTAACCTTTACAGGTTTGTTTTTCAGATTGCTCCATGGTATCCTATATACAGAAAAGCCGGGGGGTCAACATACGCTTAGAAAGAGCTTATGCGTCCCGTAGGATAGGGGTGTCTATGAGGGGTATTAGTTGGTGGTAGCGGGGCAAGACGTACTGGAGGGTTAGACGACCAAGATGTCCTTCCGACACATTTAGCGGTAGTTTCATTTGATCCAGCGCCTTAATTTCGGAATAAACAATCGGGTTAGTCAAGTAGGAATGCGGTTGTTGTAGAAGACCGAAATGAATGTCACCTCTTTTCTAAGTTCAAGGTCCCGCAGCTGGACATCACCACTTAAGACAGGCATATTAGAAGAACGCCATCAGCATCAAAGGGGATTATCAGGATGCACACCTCCAAATCCCAATATTCAATTGCTTGGGATCGAAATTTCGAATATACCTATCCCGGAAAGCTCAGCATGTCGTCCATGATGGCGCACTAAAAGAGAGTGTTCATTGACATACATCCCCAAGAACCTATTCAAGAGGGTAGCAACCAGGCCCTCCAACATTTTTCTCGTTTTGGAGAACCGGATGGCGGTTCGCGCATTAAACCGAAAGTTGGTATGAAATTATAAGACGAATCCCTCTAGTGATACAGCGCAGGAGCCTGTCAGCGGGAGCAAGGTTATGGAAGAACAGAAGTTGTCGGTTTCGGATGGCCAGATATCAGGTGGTGCCGTCGCCTCGGGTAATTGGGAGCCAATTCTTCGGGTCGTGTGGGCCTGCTCATTCGAGAAAATCAAAATATTCGCGGAGCGGAAAGGAAGAACATTTGGAAAGGCATGGGATGGTACGTATGGGAAGCGGGAAGTCGTTGTTTTGTCTGTTAACTCAGCTCCGGGTTGTAAAGAACTGAGTTAGATTGGATGGATGGTCTGCCAGGTGTGGGTGGTTAAGCGGTGATGTTTGGTTGAGTGCGCACAACAATTAATAACAATTCAAGTAAGTACTTTAGTACCTAACTTATATCAATCGAATCGAAAAGGTAATAAGAAGCGTACTTGTAACTTAATTTAATTTGATTGGGAAGATGTAGTTGGCTAGGTGAATGGTGACGTAACGCCAGAAAGCAACATGTGCGACGTAACATGACGTGCACAACACAAAGCCCAGTGTATAAAAGATATGATATGATAGCATGATATAAGATATAAGATATAAATTAAAGTATCGATATATGATCCTTCTATTGAATCACCTCCTGCTAGCCCTCCACGAAATACCTAACCGGTCCTGGTTTTGTATATTATCGGCTACTTACTCGAACAAGTAAACATACACATCAAAGTACTCAAAGTATACAAATGTACGTCCCAATCTATTTCTCAAGAATTCTTTGAAATTAAAATTTATAAATAACCTTTACCGTATATACAGTACACTCCTCCGGACGTTTACATTTACTCCGTAGGAAGTATTTCACTCATCATGTTTAGGCGACACATGATTTCGAGCTTTCGACAAATCACAATCCCGCGGGGAAATTTAAATTCACCAATTTCCACCTCGAGGGTCTTGCGCAGCGACCCCAGTTGCTATTCCCACATATCAATCAATACATCGCTAGCGATAGCTCGCCCAGTCCCTAGGATTTGTCCATCAACTCCGCTGTTCTACTTTAGGAGATACACAGTTTCAAAATCTCAATCACTAGAGCAGTCAGACCCACGTCATAAGACCCTGAAGAGCGATCCTTCGAAAGTAAGTATGCTTTAAATTTATATACTTAAGCACCTACTCAGGACTTTCCTTTCGTATTTTTTATATATATTTCTTTCACTACGTTTATCTAAATTAAGAAAAATTACGAAACTCGCAGGTCACGACAACTAGCTCTATCCGGCCTATCATCGAAACTTCGCAGGCTCCCGATCACAATGGCCAACGGGATATTCTAAAAGGAGGATTCAAATATGATTTGGTTAGTGGTCACAATCCTCGTTCGCAAAGTTCGGATCCTAATCTCGTGTTGGAGGCAATAGAATGTAATCAGGGAAACATTTGCATTTAGAGAGGTCCCGAAGGAGGTACTGTTCTTCGGAGGAGTGGGCTTGGTCCCCTATATTGCCACAACAGCTTCAACGTTCTTCCTCGCTTGGGATATCAATAATATTTCACAAGAAGGAGCGGGTTATTTTGTAAACCAGGAAACAGCCTCTACAGTCCTTAGCCTTCTAGAGCCCATCCAAGTTGGATTCGGAGCTGTGATCCTCGGTTTTCTAGGAGCAATCCATTGGGGCCTCGAGTTTGCCGCCTATGGAGGGAATCACCCGTAAGTTTATTCCTCGTACCTGCTGGACTCCCCCGGTAATATATTCCATGCTAATCTAATAATTTCCTATCAATTACACGTAGGTACCAGAGATACCTTTTAGGTATACTCGCGCCCGCATTGGCTTGGCCAACCGTATTTATGCAGTATGACATCGCACTATTGACTCAATTCTTGGGGTTTACTGGAATGTACTTTGCGGATTCACGCGCGACGACGCTTGGTTTAGGTATGTGTGAATGCTCCCTTGGTTTGTAGCAAGCTAACGCAGGAACCTGGTTCCGATCTGCATTAGCACCGAGATGGTACACGACTTATCGGTTTTTACTCACATTCATTGTCGGCGCATGCATTGTTATGACGTTGATAGGCCGAAGCAGAGTAGGTAGCGAATCCTTGTCGGAGCCTTGCCATTTTTGTTATTATACTCCGCCAGTAGTTCTAATGTACCTATCTAGATCGGTGAAAATAGCAGCTCTTCAGATGCGCCCCAAGAACGAGTCCATAAACTACGACAGGGAAAGGGTTTAGAAATCACGGGTGCCGAATACCGCCAACTCGTCCGACAAGACCAGGAGGAGGTTCAGGAGAAGGTCCAACTTGAGAAAGAGAAGACGGAGCAACAGTTAGCCCGAAAGGAAGCTGAGTACATTAAGGCCAAGGAAGCAGCTGACCGAGCTGCTCGCAAAACAGCGGGATGAGAGTATTCTACCTACGAAGACTAGATAGCTGCCGCTGGAAAGTATAATAGTGCAAGGGGAGTCTGTTAGGAATGACATCTGTCTAGTAGATGTAATCCGTAGTTATTGTGGCTTGGCTACGGTATTGCCGCCCAGGCTCTTTTTAGTGTGAAATATGTACATGCACATGGGGAAGGGGCGGTTACCGTATGGGTTTTGATGAGTTTGTGGGATCGCTTTTAAACTTTAAGATGCTTTATAAAACGCCGAATGATTCAAAGACAACCGCCAAGGCTCTTCGAAGCCCCATGCGGTATCTAACAAATAGGTAAGAAGTAGGTAGGTAAGTAAATACGTAAGTAAGTACTTACTTACGTACTTAAGTCCTTATATATATACCAAGTACCTGGCCTGCTGAGGGGCCTGAATGTATAAGTAGTTACGCTTGGAAGCCAAACAAACGTGTTGAGTTTGTTGTACATCGGGTGGTCTGTTCTCTTGGCATTGATGAAGCCATATCTTGGCAAATGCTTTTCTTTTGTCGCTTTTTTTCACCTCTCATTCCACATACCTCTCATTTGTCGACGACAGATAATCGTCTCTACAAGAGGAATTGACCGGTACACGAAAGCTGAATACATATTAGGTATGCGATGGATCACCACAAGTCATCCTATACATCTGCCCTTGTTAACTATCTAGCTGCTAACCTGTTTTCGTTCAAGAGAGCTCCATATCCCGTCTTCCTCATCCCATTACGATGCCGGCTACCAAAATCACAGAACGCCTTGAGCCAATGCGCCGTGACGCGGCGGCGGCGGTATTAATGGAAGGCATCAATACGTTTTCGCAAGCGGCATCCTCTCAAAGGAAAAGGAAACGTGGGGTATCCAGTATCCCTCGGTCGGGTGGTGAAGCTATCGGTGCTAGGCTCGATGTCAAGGATCTCGACATGATTGCGGGCAATTCGCGTTTGCGAAACTCTCTAAAGGGGCTCGTGGACGATGCTAATATAGAGGCTCCTTCGGTTTCTAATCACCAGAAACTATCCGCACCTGCTCCGCATGCTACTCAAGTTCGTCTGAACCGACAAGAGGCGTATTCCACAACCAAGCAGATACTCAATAAATGGACCGAAGCTGTCAAATCAGCTCGAAGCGCAGAGCAACTGATATTTCCCCTTGAAGGGAACGCCGCTGGCCCCTCCAATAATAGAAATTCTCATTCGTCGCATCAGTCGGGACGGACGGCCATCCGACCATCCACCAAATTAGAAAATCGAATTTCTCAGACGCTATCCCTAGCGACACAAGGTCCCGAAAAAGATAAATCTGGGACGGATTCTGGGAACCTCACGAAATCGAGGAGCAAACATACAAAGGCTAAGACAGCCCACTTGCGGATGGAAAGAGAACTCCTTCTTCGGAAAGAAGCAAAAGCAAAGCGACTAAGAAAAATAAAATCCAAGTCCTACCGGCGGCTTTTAAGGAAAGACCAGCGAAAGTTTGCTGAACAGCCTTTGTCTTCCGACGACGCCAATGTCGACGAAACAGAAGGAGCTTTAGAAGGGGGAAGGGATCTTTCTCAACCAGATAACGGCTCACCAGGAACAGAGCAGAAATATGAAAATATTGACGAAAACACAACATTGAAATTGCGAAGCAATAGGAGTCTTCCCGGTCAGCGTCTCTTCGCGATGAAATTTATGGAGGCGGAAAAAAGCAATGCCAACAAAGGTCAAATCCTCGGGGCTCCCGAGAATCAGGGAAATCCACAGGGAAGGCGGATATTCCACGATGGACTTCTTGTCGGTCGTGCGGGACAGGCCGAAGCCGCGCCTATCACCAACAAAAAAAGCACACTATCGTCTAACCCCAAAATCGGCTCTCACATGGATCCGAAGCCAGGCCAGATAGAGGACAAAACAAATCCGTGGCTTTGCCCTCAGCCTACGAAAGAAAACGGCGAGCTAGAAGCGTCGCTATCGTTAGCACTAGTGCCCCAGAAAGACGATCACCGAACCTCAATTCTCGCACGAGATAGAAATGATACGCACACCACAGCGGTGATCCTTACTTCCTCATCTTCATCTGGTGACACCCCAGGGGCGATACTCACCTCACCGACCTCACAGACTCCCATCGAGCCCTCAGCCGATGTAACGAGGAACGAGCAACCTGGACTCCTGGCTCGTGCTTTTGCCGGCGATAATATCCTCCCAGAGGTATCGGACCAACAGCCGAAACACTCTAGCCCCCCAGACCGTGGAGCGTCGGGTTTACAAGGCTGGGGCGCCTGGGGCGTTTCGCTAGGATGTGCTGGTAGATCCCGTAAACAGACGAGAACCGGCCGGCAAAAAACCGAGAACCATCAAACTAGAGTTGAAAAGGTCGTTTTAAATCAACAACTCTGTAAAAAGGTATCACTGATTTTCTACCCCGTGCCATATACCATGGGTTAGGCACTGACGAATACCGATTTTCGCGTCTAGGGAGCGAAGTACCTTGCCACCACTCTTCCATACCCATTTGAAACAAGCGATCAATATGAACGCTCACTTCGTTTTCCAATTGGACAGGAATGGTCGACAAAACAAACCCACCAAACTCTTACTGCACCTAAAGTTATAGTTAAGGGAGGCACTGTAGTAGCTCCATTATCATGATTGACTCTTAAGCTATGTGGGAGAACTTTTTAGCCGACAGAACCGATTATCATTTCTATCCTCTCTTACACCTAACTAGGGGAGCGAGTTCATCAAAAGCCCTAATACAATGAATGCCCTTTCTAACGTAACACTCGAAAGACGCATTGGCATGCCGTAATAACACTTCCACCTATTTTATCAGTCGTAAGCGGACCGCATCCTATTAGCCTCTAGGGGCTGGGTTCTATTGTAATCATATAATTCAAATCGTATACTAGAGCCGGATCTAGCCCTACTTGACTAACTAGCACTATCCTTGCCTTGTCAATGGTGTTGTAGGTAACACTTAATTGATATTTTATAGAGCAAGTGTCCTTGATAGGTTGGCCGTTCTAAGATACACCGCGCATATGTTGTCGAGCTTTCATTTGCTCTATGCGCATTTTAAGCTGTGACGTGACTTGAGCGGCTCTCTTCCAGTTTTCATTGGGGTCTGCAATTTCTCCTGACCGAACCTCAGAGTCCGACCTCGGCCCCTGTACCTTGTCCCTGCTAGACCCGGAGTCCGAAATGGGGCTTCGCATGCTATCACGTGACGGGTACATACTTGGGCTATCATCGAGACTATATGATGGAGGTCCAGCGAGGCTCGATCGGTTGCGGGGGCGCGAAAGAGCACTAGCCCTGCTATGGTCGCCTATTCCTGAAATACCAGTCGCACTTACTGTTCGATCTCGAGGATAACCACCAAATGACTCGTGGGTTAGGGCATCCCCGAGGTCCGTAGCGGCAGGTGAACTAGCTCGGCTAAACCGTGCGAGCTCTCGCTTCAAACGGTCGACCTCTCGCTGCTTCTTTTCCAGGTTCTCTTCAGCCGTTTGGAGATCTGACCGTAACCGAAGTAGTTGTGTTTCCTTCGCTTTGATCGAAAGCACGTCGCGTGTGTGCTCCTCGATCAATTGCGCATTCTATTATTCAAACAGTATGAGAAGGACGAAATCAATAGCTTTCGAAGGTTTTCTTTTCTTTTCTTCTTCTTCTTCTTCTTCTTCTTTGAAAAAACGTACCTGTAGTCTTATGTCGCTCAGCTCGTGCAACAGCCTTTCCTTTTCCGTACGATGGCTCATATTCTCAGTGAGCCAATTTTCTCTCTCAGACCTAAGGCGCTCTAGCTCTGCCTTCTCTGCTGCAAAGCTTGGCGAATCTGTTGCTCTAGGTATTTCTATACCTTTTCCATTAGACTGGGGTGCCTGAAGCGTCCTCGACGTGAGCCCTCCTCGATTACCAAGGCCAAGTTTCGGGTGGCTAGGGGGGTTGGTCGCCGTATTGTCGTCTGTTGCTGCGGTGGGACGGGTTGGGGATGTTAAAGCGGGCTGGGGTTTCCTGCCTAGCTTCGAAACTTGCGATTTTGGGGCGAGCTTTTGTACAGCTGGTGCCTTCTTGACGGGAGTCGGGTTGTCATCCGACGCCCCGCGCCCCGCGCCCGCTGTCGTTGCCGCTGCCGCCGCCGGAGCCCGACTTGGCTGTGGCTGGGTGGCTGAGCCCTTTGGTGCAACCTTTTTCTTTAATGGGGGTTTCGACGGCCCAGCTGCCGGGGGTGCGACGGGAGCCGGGGGTTTGTCTTTCGCCTTAACTTGAGCACTTTCAAAGAACTCTTTGATCTTTGATTTCCGGATATCATCAAGTCCGTCAACGAACGGATTCATCGCCCTCTCTCCCATGATTTTCATTAATGTCCCCATAGCTTCTGCGGCAGCCGTGCGAGTAGCCTCCAGAGTATCTGCTAATAATTTTGTCACAGTTTCGGAGATCATTTTAACTTCTGGCTTTGAAGGCGCTACTCTTGTATTTTTGAGACAACGGATCAAAAATCTCAATGACTCGAGCTTAACTTGAGGGTTTTTGTTTCTCAGAAGCTCCATTGTATCTTCTAGGATATCTGTGAGGGAAGTCTTTGCAGTAAATATTAGCGAATAAGCAAACTTGGAGACGAAAGTATGTTATCATACATACAGAATTGAAAACGCTGTCGAGTGCTGCCCCAAGCGCATCGGCGACGGTTTGTTTCTTCTCCTTTAGACGCTCTGCAGTAGGTACAAAGATGATCGAGCGGTATTTTGCGAACGCAGCTCGTAATCCTTTGGCGATGCATTCGACGCAATTTGCCGCAACTATGACAACTGTGATGTTGGCGTCTTTCATACTCTTTGCGAGAACCCGTATCAATTCGGAAAAGTCCTCTTCTTTGATGCGAGGAACGTTGACTATTCCATAAAGCATATCCAGACTTTCCTTTCTATCCTTCCACTTTGTGGAATTGATTTGATCCCAGAAATCTTTCGAAATTTTGCTGGAGACATCCACGGGTTCGAATAGATCAAACGTATCTGGTTCTCCTTCAGGCTCTTCGGCTTCATCTCCGTTTTCCGCAGCTGCTGACTCAGCGAGTGCCGCTTGCTGAGAGCGCAGGAGACGTGCTTGTTTTGCGGGTTCACCCTTGACTTTTTCGAATGCTTCGTCTAATTCTTTCTGTTGCACCGGTTTTAGGTCATTGAAAAACATAGGTTTCATCCCATCCTTTAGCCATTTGTAAAGCTCAATGGTGAGGTTCACAGCCTCTGCGCGAACGTTTTTGTCACCATGAGCGAATAGCTTAGGAAGTTGCTGAAGCACGGGTTTGGGGTTCGCAGTTTTGGCACCGAATTCTCGATAGATGGCAAACAATACGTTTGTTGTCGCCGCCACCACCTTGGGCATCTTGTGAGATAGGAAAGGTAATAGGTCTTCGATAATGGGGGCAGGTGTATCCAGTTCGATATACAACAACAATACATCGATTGCCTTTGCCTTGGTTGCGGCCTTCGTGGAAACGATACCTTTCTCTGCCAGTGCGGGAATCGTGTGTGGTCGGGAGCTAGGTACGGGGAAGTAATCCATTAGCATCATTTTCATGGTACTGGAACATACATGAAAAGGCGATAGGGCCTCACCGAGCGCCGGCATTTGGGCCTCCGAATTGGAGGAAAGCATGCCTAAAGAATACGAGGATGGAAATCAGCGACAATAGCTAAAGCAAGTTTGGAAAGTTAGAAGCGAAAGAGAGAATACAAGCAATTTATCCCTTCCTGCTGAGCCGCAACATTCGAATCAGCAACGATGCCCTTCCAGATGGAGGCATCGTTGAGCCACAGCCGGAAACAACCGTCGGTTTCGGAGCCGGATCTTTCGAATTCTTTAGTAGTATCTTCGTATGCTTGCTTGCGGACTTTCCATATCTATGATGACGATGATAATGATGATGATAATGAGCAGCTGTTAGTCTTAGCGGCAACGTGGAACAGAACTGATATACTTTATGGGTAACTCTGTCAGCGAGCGGCAGCGAGGAATAATCTTCTTCGGAGTCTGCCATATCCCTTAGAGCGAAAATAGAAGTAGGTGTGGTGGTCGTGGGATTTGTAGTCCGGCAGGGGCAGGAGCAGTAATATTAGCAGTAAGTAGCAGGGTTTGGCGTATTCGTAATGGTTATGATGATGGCGGTAACAGTGGTGGTGGTGGTGGTGGTCGGGAGAGCAGAGCTAGATATTAATGATCGATGGGAGAAAGAGGATGGTGTCGCCAGCCTTTGTTGCTATCAAAGGATTGTTTGTTGATGAAGCTGGGCTACCAACGCAACCTCGAGGCAATATATCTTGGCGCCAAGACATATTTACAGAAGTTACATACCAGTATAGTTTCTCTAGAGCTACTAGTACCAAATGCTCGAGGAACCCCATAACCTATTCTCCAAGATCGAATTAGGCCCCTGCTGAGAGATGAAAGACATATAAGGATCCATTTGTTCCGATTTATGTCGCTTGCGCGGCATTTTGTATGCTATATATACAGGTTGAACCACATGTAAAAACAGCAAAACAGAAGTTAACGGTAGTCTCATGAGCGAGGATACATCGTCAGATTCATTCCCTATTGATATCGCCATTACTTGCTCCCAAGAGCTTTGCTCACAAGTTCGGCTTCCTCCCTCTGAAAAATAATCGTAGTTAGTCTCTACAGATAGAAGACGGCGGTTGGGAGAAATATTTACCAGATGTGTGGCCTTAAGGCCGGTCGCAACGCTGGCGCTAGGGTTACGGCCTGCATACTGGACAACCTTGTCTTTATGATGGATCGTCTCGTTACAGATTGTTTGTAGGCGTGGCTGAACATATGTCCATGCGCCCGCGTTCAGCGGCTCTTCTTGCGTCCAGATTATGTCCTTCGCATTCGGATATTGATCCAAGGTATCTCTGAGCTGGGCCCAGGGGAACGGGTGGAGTTGTTCGACGCGGGTTATCGCGACGTTATCAATGCCCCGGTCCTTCCTGCCTTTGTACAAAGCGGCATAAACTTGACCAGTACAAATGAGAACACGCTCGCATTCCGAAGGTGGTTTAAGAGTTTTGCCATGTTCTGGGTCAGGGATGAGCCATTCGAAGTGTGAATCCCCTGTGAACTGCGAAAGGTCCGACCTTGCTACGGGATGACGGAGCAACGATTTGCTGAAAAATATTATCAGGGCTAAAAGACGAATGCACAATTAGCTAGTGTTTCACAAACCAAGCAGAGAATTTATCCTAACGTTTTCTGAAAGCACGGTTCATCTGTCGACGAAGAATGTGAAAAAGGTTAGATGGCGTTGTCATATATGCGATCTGCATGTTGCAATCCTGGTGTTGGCGGTCAAGCTTCTCAGGGGGTGGAAAAACCCTTGGGTCTTCGTTGCATAGTTGGAGGTATCTTTCCAGTCTTCCTGAAGAATGCTCGGGACCCTGTCCGTCATACCCATGAGGAAGCGACATCACCAACCCGGATCTCTGTAACCACTTGGATTCTCCTGCGGCAATGAACTGGTCAATGATGCATTGTGCGTTGTTTGCGAAGTCTCCGAATTGTGCTTCCCAAATGACGAGGGCATCCGGCGACGAGAGTGAATACCCATACTCGAATCCTAGACTTGAAACCGGCATTTTTTTTAGTAATGCCGTACTTAGAGATTCTCCGAGAATAAAAAATAAACGCGCCCAACTTACGCTCCAAATTCACTGAGAGATGAATTAGATATGACAAATTGGCCCTGATCCTTCGAAATATGCTGGAGCGGTGTGTATGTGTTTTCGTTGCTCTGGTCATGGAGGACGGCGTGTCTCTGTGAAAAAGTACCGCGCTCAACGTCCTGTCCAGAAACGCGAACATGCTTCCCATCATTGACTAATGTTCCGAAGGCCAAAGCTTCGGCGGTTGACCAGTCAACACCAGAGCCCTCATCCACGGTCTTTTTGCGGTTACCAAGGATCCTCGTCAAGTTCTTGTGAACTGTAAAATCCTTTGGAGCGTTTGTAATAACTTCCGCGATGTGTTGCAGCGTCGTCTCAGGGACGGCGGTGGGCAAATGTGGCAAGACTTCAGTGGCAAGCTCCTTGGGAGATTTAAAGCCATTCCATGCACTTGTCAGCCACTCACGCGAAGTGGGTTGATAGTCTCGAGATTTCGCAAAGCTTTCCTCTAACATCCCCCAAACCCTGGTACACACAAATAAATATTAAGACGCTAGTTTCGACAAGACAGGATAGAGAACAAGCTACTCACCATTTCTTGTGTTCATCGATGTCTGCTTCTGTGAAGGTGCCCTCTCTTAGCAGTTTGTTGACGTATTTCGAAAGCGCGGGCTCTTGCTTAGCAATTCGGTCGTACATCAATGGTTGTGTAAAGCTTGGCTGATCCGTTTCATTATGGCCATATTTACGGTAGCAAACGATATCAATGACAACATCCTTTTTAAATTCAGCCCTCCAGTCAGCAGCCAGTTGGCACACGAAGTTAACAGCTTCGACGTCGTCTGAGTTAACATGGAACACTGGGGCATCTATTGCCTTGGCGATATCTGAACAATATGGAGTAGATCTCGCAAATCGAGGGTCTGTTGTGAAGCCGATCTGGTTGTTAACGATCAAGTGGATCGTGCCGCCGGTCGAGAAAGCTGGTAGTGAATGGAATCCGAGTGTCTCGTAGACAACACCCTGTGCGGCAAATGCGGCATCGCCATGGACAAGAACGCTCATTGCCGTTTTGTGCTCCTTTTCATCGTTATTATAATGTTGAATGGCCCGAGTTTTGCCGAGAACAACCGGGTCTTCCGCTTCAAGGTGAGAAGGATTAGCGACAAGAGACAGCTGCACGCGTTTCCCGGAAGGGGTTGGGCGCTCAAAATTCATCCCTAGATGATATTTGACATCTCCTGAGCCTTCGTCAGAAGGCTCCGTTGTAGGGCTGAACTCGCTGAATATAGACTCATTAGGCTTCCGTACAACATTTGACAAAACGTTTAATCTGCCTCTGTGAGGCATTCCAATGACAATGTCCTTGACACCAAAATCAACAGATCTATCAATCAGAGCCTTCATTCCAGGGACCAAACTTTCACATCCTTCAAGACCGAAGCGCTTGTCATTCGGATACTTAGTAGCCAGGAAAGATTCGAAGGAAGATGACCAAATCAGTCGATCGAGAATGCGGCGTTTCTCATCAACCGAATACTTATATGGTGTGGGAATTTCCACCCGTTCGCGGATCCAATCGCACTGTTCTCTGTCTGGGATGTGGACATATTCTACTCCGTACGATCCACAATATGTGCGCTCACAGGCATCGACGATTTCACGAAGCGTCATCTTTTCTTTTCCATCTTGAGCAAAGCGGGGCAAGATCCCAGGACCCAAGCTATACTCTGTGTCCATGTCCTTCTCAGTGAAACCATAGTGGGAGGCATCCAGTTCCGAAGGTTGTTGATTCTTCCCGAAAAGAATATCGGCTTCGCTTCGGATCCCAAGAGGGTCGATTTTCGCTTTATGATGCCCACGAACTTGGTAGGCTCGGACCAAAAGCTGAACTTTCAGATGGTTTGTGATATCGGTATTGCCCCCAAGGTGCCCCCCTGGTAAAACAGAGGGATAGCCTGCCGGAACGCTTGGCATGATGGTGGGAGGGGGTTGGAACGCTTGTTCAGCGGGCAGTTTGCCATCCTCCATGTTGCGGAAGTAAACCTGCCAGGAAATATGGACACTGGACGGGTTTTGCTTCCAGCTCAGATACATCTCGTCGACATAATTCGCTGAATTTCCCTGCAGAAACGAATCACTCGGGTTCTTTTTCATATGCACATGTTAGTATTCGAAACTGCTATGAGCTCGGATATATAAGTATATTAGAGTCAGGTAACGTACAACGCTATCACTCGGAACTGGCGAACTAGTTGAGTATGTTTGGACTCTGGCTATTCTTGCTGGAGAGCAGAGTATCGTTTTCCGAACATGTATCCCTCGGTAGGAAGGGATACTGCCGGCCAAAGGCAGCTTTGGGAGACGCGAAGCTGTGCGTAGCATCTTGATGGTTCGCGTAAGGATGATACACTGGTTGATTGTAGGACGATTTTGTGACGGGGGGATTTATCCTTGTTTGTGGTCAAGGCCGGATACGTCCCTCCATAGCACGATGTCAAGTTTTCGGGGAGAGAGCGAGTGGTTGGAAAGGGTTGCAAAGTTGCAGGCCGTGTTGTTTGACGGCCGGATTAATTTTTGGGGCTCGCAGGCTGGTTTAAATTAAGCTACGGGCAGATGGATGGCGGCAAAACCCAACCCTCTTCGGTCCTCCCAACTAATACTGCATAAGGTACTTAATGGATTCCCGAGGAGGTACACTGCTATAAAGTACGTTACCATCTAGGCGGATTCTTATTTTCCTTCTGACTTATAATTAATTACACTCGACCACTTGGGTGAAACATGAAAGCTTCCAACAGAAATATATATGGGTGAGTAAGTACCTAATTACTTTATATACTCGAACTCGGGTGAATTTCACAATACTTAAGGACTTATTAATTAGGATAAACTGTAATGAAACAGGAATAAACTTCAACACAGGGAGGCCCCGAGACTCGAATAAACTAAAGCTAGAAGCCCGTTTATTTTGCTTGAGGAACAGTATGAAGCTCCCCTCTTGAAAGGCACGATAGAACTTCAGCAGGAAATCATGTCATCTTAACATTCTGCTAAGTCACCAACGAGGCACACCCAAGCCTTACTGATTTCGGAATCGAAGACCGTAGTATACCCATCCTCGACCATATAGCTTCTTCAGATCGATGGTGTAATAAAATACTAACCTCATCGAAACTGAGCCGGCGGTTAAGCAGCAGGCTGTCCTCTTCACTCGTCCAAGAAGTACCTTCGGAAGTCCGGTAGTTACTGCCCCCATACGGCGAGACACCCGTGCTGTCAAGTCTTAGATGTATTTGGGAAGTGGGTGGGTTGCACGGTCTAATCGGGTCTTCCAATACCCTTCCAAGATGCCTAGCTTCAGAGCAATCCCGTTCTTGACCTTCATCCGGTTCCCAAACACTGTGGTCATTCTCCCTTTCGCTTGATCGTTTGCTGTAGAGTGACCTCCGCATCGGCGGACTCATGCTTACTGATCTGGAAACCGATCCTCGACTTTGTGAACATTTCGTCTCAGCAAAATCAGACGGAGATGATGGGGAAGACAGAGTTGTCTCTATTGTTTTTGAGTCGGCATCCGACGAGGTGATATCGAATATGCTCGAAGGATGTTGTTTCCGTACTTGACTATCGAATGTCCCAAGGAAGCCAGTCCCTTCTCCGACGCCTCGGTTATTAGACACTGGTAACGACTGGGTGCCGTTTATCTGCGGGGGGCATTGTCTGTGACCCTTGAGAGTCCCAGAAACCAACCTACGCCAACGGAATTGGCAGGCATGTGCTGTTCGCTTCGGGACTGTTTGTGTATGAATTTAGCATTCAACCTCGTCGAATAACCATTGAAGTCTTGAAAAGGTTCATCGTACAGTAAGCAGAAATCTCTTTCCAGCCAAGTTTCCGAAGCTCTTTCAAGTCTCTAAGAAGGATATCATCCTCGGAGCTCCAGGACATCGGCGTTTTGGGGAGTTCAGATCTATTGCAAGTTAGCACTAGGGACCGTATGTGAAGCCCACGATTTTATGGGTCCTACTGAAATAAACCACACCTTTGAGGGCTGCCAGGCGTTTTTGTTAGATCTCTACTCGTGGTTGAGGAGATTTTCCGAGATCTGTTGATCCTGTCGTTTCTATTTCACAAACAGAGGTGTTAGCTCTAAATGTTCCAATTTGCCTTGTTTATTCTCTTCAATTTATTTCTAGCTTTTAGTCAAAAAAAAAAAAGAAAGGAGGGAGGGAGGTAAATTATCCGTGAGTACTCGTGGGTCTGAAAGAGAAGGAGTGGGGAGTGGGTATTATTTGTAGGAAGATAAAACTTACCGTCCATTTACGATTAACCTCGAATGCTGAAGCGATTGGTGCCTTGAATTTAGACCGGTTTCCGAGGAGAATGCATGGCAAGTATTTGTAGTAACATTGCTCTCATCATCCATTAGATGGAAATGGTTGTGAATGTCGTGTGGGAATAAAAGTTTATAGCGTGAAGGCTCGTCGACTCCGGCGAAAGTCTTGCTTTCCCTGGATGTAGCTTCATCGGGGACATTTCCCAATCCCTCTGGTCCTGTATATCGGGTGCCTCTCCCTTCTTTGGTATCCAAATGGCCATCAATCCGACTATCCAGTGTGCATCTCAATGGGCTCATGAATGGAGTCACCTCCGAGACCTCTGAATTCCGACTAATGACGTATCCACCCATTATATCCCGAACAAGAGTAACACCTAGCCACTAAGAAAGAGCACCCAATTATGATATAAAGCCTTCTAAACCAGAAGACAATCGCGTACGCCAATACAGGTTTGCGTATTTCGGAGAAATCTGATGTCGACACGACTTCGAGGTAAGGTTACACCCCAGGTGCGGAGAGAATAGTAGGGTCTGACAGTTCGATTTGCAAGCGGATTAAATGACGGGTCAACCGTGCCGGAAGAGCTTCTGTCGGGAGTTGTGAACGTTGAAGTAATTATTAGGGTAACCTCTAGTCAGTGGTGAATAGATGTATTCCCCAAGTTCGAGGTCTCCGATGTCGACTAGTTCAGACGGAGAAGAAGAGGAGAGGGTATAAGAATGGGAGTGTATAATTTTGTGATGTGTTTGGGATAGCAGGAGAGGTCAATGTTGGAGCCATTGGGTACTAGCCTACATCGGACTGGCATCGCATCGAATCCGTGTCACTGCACACAAGGACCAACGAATCGACTGTGACCATTTGGTTGACACCGCTCACACGTAAGTACGGATGTGCAGGGCAGGCTGCCTCATGCACATAACACATGTACATGGCCTATGGTTCAGGACGTGGGTTTCCCAGGTTGTCTGCATCGCAGAATGTGAGTTAACCAAACCTTTCTCGAGTTTAACTTTTAAGTAACCAAGTAACCAAGCAACCAAGCAAGTAAAATAGATACTTAAGTACTTCTTGGGCACTTGCTTACCTACCTACTTACTCGCAGGCCAGTTGGGGTCAATCGTGACCACTGCAGACGGCCTCCGCTGGACAGCCAAGGAGGCACCTCCTAGGCCTCGGGGCTGTTGTTTCCAACCCCCCTTCCTCCCCAGAATCATCCCGTACTGTATTCTTTCATCTCGTTACTTCTCTTTTCGTTCTCGGCGGGGTTTCATGATTATGATCCACCGATTGAATCACACGGCTATGACGATGAGGATTTTTGACGATGGAGTCCCGGCTCAATTTCGCTGGCCGGCGCGAGACCACGTCAACATACCGCCGCCAGTTGGTTCTGCCAGTTCGTTCTGCTTCTGCTTCTGCGGATACCGTTCGCTCGTCACAGCTGCATGGTGATGTGGCAGCAGCGATATCTGTCTAGCTCTGGCTACGCTAACCACTACTGGCTGGACAGCGGCGAAATAAGGTGAGGTGAAGCAAGGTAAGGTAAGGTAAGGTGAGGTGGAGAGAGTTAGTTTGTTATTGGCAATTCTAACCAACAGCCAGCTGTGTCTAGGCTGGTTAGGCAACACACTTTACTTTCATGCGACCTAGTCCGTCCACCAAGCCAGCTCCTACCTTCTGAAGTCTACCATCCATCAACCTATCATCATCATTCCCTTCATGGCTGGCACTAACCCTCGACGGTCACCCCAGTTCTGCCCGGGCCTGGCAGCATTTACAGATGCCATCGAGGCCCTCCCCCAGGAAACCATCAGGCATTTTACTCTGCTGAGAGAGGTCGATGCCAAAGCCTCCGGCCCCGAGGACTTGCTTCGCAGTTTTATCAAACATGCATTGAGCCCTCCACCTCCGTTACAGCCTCCGCTTGAGGCCGACCCCATTGCCGACCCCGTTCGGCTTTTAGATCATCAAAGTCATCCTGATGAGTCTCTGCCATCCAACATACCTGACGACAGACTCTCCGATGAGCACGTCAAACGGTCGCGGCTGCACCAAGTCCGAGTCCTGATCTCGGATCTTCTCCTTACTCTGGACGAAAAGATCCATGTCATATCGACTGCATCGGAAGCTCTCGCAAAGCACCAAGTTCGAATTGATGACGCCTACAATGCCACAACTCTTGAAATTGACCCTGTCGTCCGTGATGGAAATCCAGCCCATTGGGCATATGGCAACTCAATCCTCGAGACTTCACTTAACCAGAGGCCAGGAGCAAACGAAAATACATCAATAGTATACCCTGTTGAGCCGGACCCTAGCATTGGGGCCTCGAGGACTGATGGCCGTAGAGAAGGGACATCTCGACGCTACGCTCACGCTCCAGAGCAATTAGAGTCCAAAACAGCAAATCACGCCGAATCAACAGCTCTCATCTATGAAAATTCGCCTAGTGTCCCAGCAGCTAAACGCCGTAAAGGGGCCACTCATGGCAACCAATTGAATAAAACGCTTGCGCCAGAGCGAAGTGTAACCCAGGCTCGGAGTGGGGCATATCCCAACTCCCACATTCTTCAAACCACGAAGACACAGCCCGTTACGAAAGTACACGGATCCCAGAATTCTACAAGCAACTCAAAGCAATCGACCTCGAGGAAAAGGTAGGGATACGCAACAATCCAAAGTTGCTATGTTGCTTATTAACTGAATATTCCGCTCGTTCTCACATAGAGTGCCTGGCCCACCAGCTGCAACCACCTTGTCTCCCACGAAACACAATTTCACAGATTCTCGTGCTGCGGGTGCCCCGCTTCAGCCTTCGGAAATCTTTATTGCAGCAGGACCTGATGGCGGGAAGAAAGATATGGGCCACAAAAATCCTCGCTCCAAACCCCATTCCGCAAAATCAGAAGCACCAAAGGCTGTTCCCAAGATTGATAACCATGTTAAACAGGAGGATAAAACATCACCTTTTGAACCGAAGTCGGCACCAGCCCCAAAGGCGCCGCAGGACAAGTTGCTGCAATCGGGGAATGAGAAGATGGCCGATTCCGACAAAGAAGCGTCTGGTCGGAAATCCGAGCCAACGGCACCCCAAGAGATCCCTGCAACTATAATTAAAGATACGGCTAAAGATGACCAGAATTTAACATTAGGTGATGAACCGCCAGCCGCTATCGAAAAATTGCCAAGAAACACAGAAGTCCCGGAAAAATCAAGCGGTCGTGGTGCTACCGCGTCAGCTGCAAAGTCAGCACCTAAACCTTCGGTGGTTTCTGACACGTTCAAGAGTTCCCATGGGGCTCTCCCTAAGGCCATGCCAAATAAGCTATCTAAATCTAACAATGACCTACCAGTACAAACCGATGATAAGTCGATCCTAAACGACGCTCGAGATGAATATGATGATGATGATGATGATGATGAAGGGGATGTTGATGCCGATGAAATGCGATATTGCTATTGTAATCAAGTTTCCTATGGCAAAATGGTGGCTTGTGATGGCCCTGGCTGTCAAAGGGAATGGTTTCACTTACCATGTGTCGGGCTTTCACACATGCCAAGTTCAAAAGGTATGCATTCCATGGGCGAAACTTGGTTTCATATTATTAACTCTTCGTCGTAGATAAATGGTACTGTAGGGAATGCCGAACTGGTATTCAAAACCCTCCGAAGACTAGTAAAACTAGTCAGCACCGGGTCTGAACCCTACCTACCCCTCGGTGCTTTCCAAAGCAGATATAATCCAAAATTAGAGCTGCGATAGTAATAAGGTAGTATGGAGGGGTCATTGCCATTCGTTAACAGAAAACTGGCAGGTCTACTCTTGGATATTAGACAGGGTCCTTCATTAAATTTCCCCCAAAACTTACGGTGTATTCTCGAGAACATTATCTATTTAATATCTGACCAGCCCGATACCGCACCTGGTTGCTGGGGCCCCTCTTCTATCTATTCAAGTACCAGTACTTAATGAAGAACAGGTATCATTTGTTGCAATATATGAACAGGATTTCTGTTTCTCCGGGTTATTTATATGTTCCCGTAAATTACGACAATCTTCGCCTAGGCCTCCTCTCGTTTATAGGCCTTTGGTGGGCAATTTCCCCATCTCAAGTTTGTCATTCCAACGGGACAAGGAGACACTAGGTAATCGGGAGCCTGCATAAGAAGTCGACGTATGATGGTGATAACGGTTGTTGGATGTTGGTATTACACAAGGGCGATTGGTGCTTTGCATGCTTGAATGTTAGGATGACATATCGCAGGCTTTGGAATCGGTTAGCATAAAGTTTCGAAGCATCCGTCTTTAGGAGGCTTGCAGCGAGATACCTACTTAAGAACCTACTCAAATAAGTACTTGATTATGCATTTAGTATTTTAGCGAGTGAAAGGGTATACCTAAGTAACTAGGAAGTATATACTTACCTAGTAAGATCCTTAAGTACCTAGGTACTAGGTAAGCAACGTATTTCATTAAGGGGATATTGAGCATGATAAACCGAGTAACATTATGAAGAAGGGGAGAAAAAAGGGAAAAGAACCGACGCTCAAATACCTAATCTACAATCCAAACCACCAACATTAACGCATTGTCATGATCATGTACGGTCAAAGGAACTAAAGGGCCACGCTTCTAATTATACAAAATCGCTGGAACAACTTGTGAATTCAGACGGCGGGAGTAAAAGATTAATAATATGGAAAAAACAGAGTTCATGAATTGGAGTATGGTTCATAAGTCATCATTTATGATCTCGGCCGGGTCGACTTCAACGCCCTTGGAATTAACGACAATCCGTCGCCCGCGTTGATCATCAGGAACACCGTCTCGGGCTGCTCCAAAGTCAAGCACCTATATGCCGTCGCGTATGTTAACATCATGACTATTGAATCCGCAAAGGAACTGTTTACAAAACGGGCTTACCTCGATAAAAGTGAGGTTTTCTCGCTGGACGGCGGCGACACATCGACGTTCGTTGAATTTAACTTGCCAGACTCCGCTGAGGTTGGTAAGGAGGTCACGAATGAATCTGCCAGTTTTGATATTCCACATCTTCAAGGTACCGTCGGAACCTGAGATTACCTTATGTCCGTCATGCTGGAAGCAGGTTATCGCCCCCGTATGTGCAGAGAGGGTATGTCGAAGTTGCCCAGTTTCGGGGTCCCAGATTCGAAGAGAGGCATCGGCTGCAGCGGAAACGAGATAGTCGTGGGAAAGGTCGAGTAATCCAACAAGAGACGTATGGCCTTCAAGCGTGTAGAGGAGGGCACCGTTGTCCAGGCTCCATACCTTAACGCAACTGTCCATGCTTCCACTAATGCAACGGTTGCGTTTGTGGTCGAGTACCACACTGTACACCTTGGCTGTGTGGCCAGCAAGTCTATGGACGCACTCCCCTGTTGATATTTTCCAAACACGCACAAAATTATCGTAGCTCCCGCTAACGAGTGTGTCACCATGAGCGGCAATGGCACGAACCGAATGTCCATGGCCCTGCAAGGTGCGAATGAGGAATGGGTTTGGGGGCTGGTTATCAATATCAGCGGTCGTCGACGGCTTGTAAGGCTTATCCGCCCTAGTAGGAAGTCTCCATATTTTGAGAGTGGAGTCCCTCGAACCGGTGATAATTAGGGGCTGTTTTGGCATGATGATAGACTTCCCATCGCTCATGTTTATTTTGGTGGGTAAAAGAATCTGAAGGCACCGAACGGTTGACGTGTGTCCATGAAATACCTGTGTGCATTCTGCAGATTCGATATCCCAAACCCTCACCGTCCTGTCTGTGGACCCGGAAACAAGCGTATTGTTGTGATATTGTAGGGCCCAAACGCCACCCTCATGTCCTTCGAGCTTGGCGAGCAAAGCACCGGTGTTAGTGTCATAAACATTTATGTTTGTATCGTCGGACCCGGTCAGGATTCTTTCAGAGTCAAACTGAAGACAGGTCACGACAAATCGTTGGTGGCCGCGGAAGGAGATATGGCGCGGCTGAACATCAGGTCGGACCCAGCTCTTCCTGATGATGTGGTGCCGACGATAGAGCGATTTATACAAATGGAGATTTGTTAAAGATGGCAGGCCAACACTGGGAGGGGGGTTCGCGGATGCCGCATGGACAGCAGCTGCGAAGCCCTCATTGCTAGAAAGGTCATGTATTAATTCTTTAAATTCATCTTTGCCGAGGGATTCGACAGTTTGCCGCTGCTTTTGAGACTTTTTGAGCGAAAGTCTCGTCACTTTGCGCTTCCGAATAGAACTCGAGAAAAGTGATGATGTTGAGGAGAAAGCTCCTTTGGCAAGGCATATCTGAATATCCTTCTCGCAATCTAGAAACCCCTCTGGATCCTGGTACCCCCATCCCTCTCTGACCGCACGTTCTAGTTCACCGTCGGCTAACACGTAGCCGTCAGCTTCGAACAATCGTTTCCAGGTCCACTCGTCCGAATCAATTAAAATTCTCCATTTTTTAGAAACTTGCGCGGCACTCGCTAGGCTTCTGTAATCTAGGAACTTGATGATATTAAGGGAGAGCTCTGTTGGTAACTTGGCAAGGAAGTCGCATTTGAGAGCCGGATTCACGACACCAGCGACAAACTGGAGCGTGTTTTTGTCGCATCGCCTCAAAAATTGGTACATGAGATACGATTTGATTGCTTGAGGCATCGAATCAAATGTGTCAACCATCTGAGGAAGCTGCATCAAACCCGGGATCCCATCCAGGCCACTCGTCCCTCGTGACAACGGCGGAGCTTCGTCGAACGGTGCGATGTCTGCATCTTCCATACCGTCATCGGCATGGGATAACGCTAGCGGGGACCCCAAATCTTCCTCGTGGCTTTCAGGCCGGGAAAAATAGTCAGTTCTGGATTTCCCGAGAGTCAATGCAGCTGTAACCGGGCTGAGGCTCGGTGAGGGCAAGCTGGGCGGCTCGTTGGTGGGCGTTGGTACAGATTCGCCTGGCTCGTGAACCAGATGACTCGAATCGCTTGTGCCTTCGCCTGGCGATCGTATGGAAGAGCCCAGGTCGGCTTCGTCGGCTGCGAATCGTGAGCCCTCTTGTTCTGTTGGTGTAAATACCAACGGAGGTCGGTTTGCATAGGGGGATATCACAACCGGTGCTTCTCGCAGTCCGCCATCACCAAACTGGGTAAACTCTGGCATATTTGGCCACGAAGCCGCGGGACGGCCTTCCAGAGAAGAGGTAGAATTGAATCCCAGGGAGCGGGCAGGATGCAAGCTAGGAGAACCGTTACCGGGGAACCCAGATGAAGGGGTAATTATGGTTTGGCTTGTCTGTCCCCTGTGCTTGGAAAATCGGACTGGTTGTGTGTCCGCCTTCGCCTTCGATGTATGTCTGCGTTTCGTCTTCTGATAAGGAATAGACTTCCCAGACAACTCAATTGCTGGCAACGGAGAAGCAGGGCGTTTTCTAGCGCCAACACTAGCGGATAGCACGTCGACAGCGTCAACTTGGGATACGGGCGGCGTTTGATAACGTTGCTCTCCCTTGTCGACTACGCGTATGGTACCTTTTCCATCCTTCATCCCATTGACCAGATTTTGCAGGTTTATTAGGGTTTTATTGGGGTCGTCACTTTCACGAAAATAAGTTGGATGTCCGTTAAGGTCAAAACAAAATCGTTTCAAGGCTAAAGGAGTAGGTGTGGTAGCCAGAGGATATTCCTTCGTATCAAGTTGGCTTAAACTCCGGGGAGGCTTGATTATCAGCGGCGGGAAAGATGTTGTGGTGGTTGTGGTGGTCGTTACGACCGTGGTTCGAGTTGTAGGTACAAAGGAGAGTTGCCCTATGGTATCTGTATTCTCCATCTTGTTCACAGGATTCTGCATCGCTCGAACCCCTTTGGTAAGGATAGTTAGAATATATCAGCAAAGGCCCTTAGAGAATCCAGTTCCGACTAGAGCCGTTCAGGCAGTCGTAAATCCACCTATAAAGCCTCGCTCGGGACGTTTACTGTTGCAGCAAAAGAGGATGCCCACAAAACATACAGGATTTCGAGGGGACCTTTAGGGAAAGGCCCTTCGCTTAAGACTTCAACGCTGGGGCCACAGAGGTTATAAGGGTGATGTTATTTCCTTGGAAAAGTCACAAATTATTCCATCGATAATGCGGGAGTGCGAGCCGGCGTTGTGCTTTCCGAGGGATAAAGTACGTTTCGAGAAGACGCGGGTGGCAGTTTGGTTGCTACCACGAGGTATGATCTCAAGGGAAAGGGAAAGGATATCCGTTCATGCGAGCAAACTGTTAGTTATGCTATTGTGGCCAAGAGGGGTCGTGTTGGTGAAAGAAGATGAGGATGTGGTGAGGACGAGGAATGGGGCCGTGGCCGTGGTCGTGGTAATAGTAGTTGGTCGTGGATGGTGCGGGTGTGGTGGTGGTGGTGGTGGCGGTGGTGGAGTTGGAAGTTGGGAGTTGGAAGAGGTAAGGACGGATGGGTAAGAAGTATGGTCTGGCGGAGGAGTAAATTGGACTCAAACTGAATCAAACAACCAAACGGGCTTTTCCTTTCGGCAGGCGAAAAGACCACACCACAACAACTAATCGTGTAGATATAATATAGAAGTACTTGAGTACTGACGGTGTCTACCATCTATCATCCATTACTCCTCCGCAAGTATAGGGAGGCTAGGTACTAAGTACTTAAGTAAGTGCCCGGGTAAGAGGCCAGTTCTTAGGAGAAGCCTGATTGAAAATTTCAATTTCCATCAATCAAAAGAGATTGCCGGTAAGGTAGGTACTAACTAGGTGATTAAATATATGCTCTCCGAACTCCCCAAAACACTATGATACTCAAAACAAAAACACCGTAAAAGTGAATATACAAGGGCTTCAACCTTTAACACTAATTTCGCCACCGTAGACTAACACGCCTATCCATTTTTAATTCCCTTTCCTCCTACCCCATCAGAAATTCTCCACCGCATCTACCAAACACTGCTTCTCCATCTCTCGATTTGATCTGCCAAAAGTGCTTGTTGGTGTTGTAGGTACTCGGCATTAACTGGTGCATATGGAAATGGAATACCAAACTCATAATCTCGATTTTTACCCATGGGCCCGGCGGGGGCTTGTTGATGAGGCAGCACAGGCTTCCTCTGGTGTACCAACGGTCGGTTTGGCGGTTGATTACCTGCGAAGTTTATGTGCATCTGCTGTTGAGCTTGATAGCCAAACGGTAGCTCGGAGTTTGGTGCTCCTCTTGATGAAGGGTCCTGTCCTGCAAGGTAGGATCTTTGAGTATTTGGGTTTGCATTGAGTACCGCCGACATTGAACCGACCACCGGGGGCCCGGTAGCCTCGGGAACTTCCTGGTCCTGGGGTTTCTCGCCGGTACTTTCCCGCTGCTTTTGAGCGGCTTGCAGTCGGCTCCGACGCTGCCCCAGTGTCTCTTTTTCATCCATGGCATCCGTTGCAGGAATATTATCCACGGTCTCCCTTCCCAGGCTATGTTTCAATCTTTCTTGACGTTTCCGAAGTGGCTCGTTATCTTCCGCCTCCCTCATGGCTAAAAGCCCTGGCGCTCTCAGAGCCTCGGCCGGACGCGAAGATAGCTTGTTCGCAAAGAGAAGCCCTAACGGCACATCATCCTCTTCTTCATCGATGGCGCCATGGTCGCCCTGCCAGCCGAGATTTACAGGGCCCCGTTTCCTCGCCTGCTGTTTTACCTCAGCAATGGCATCCCTTTCGAGGAGGGTCGGCATTTGCCGTGAATTCATAGTTGTTGCAGTCTTGTTGGTCCGTGCACGCTGCTGGGACTTTCGAGACTCCAGTTCAGCTAGAAGGGTCGCAGGAACAAACTGTATGTCTTCGAATGCTTCCCCTTCTCCTCCTTCTTCGGTATCGTCATGGTTGGAATGGGGGTAATGAGATGCTCGGGGTAGGCTACTAGCTACCTCGTCGCCGGTGCTACCAGGACCTACCGTAATATCCCCCCCTATGGCAGAGGATCTCACAGTTTCCTTATGTAACTCAGCTTCATCATCAGAGTCGGACAGTGCGGTGCGACGGGTCGGTCCCTGAGAAGCAGCAGGTGCGATTTCTTCATTCCTCGGCATGGACATAGAAAACTTTGAGGTTGAGCGGGTATGGCCTGGGTTCCCGGGGGCCTTGGTGTTGGAAACCGAATGGCTAACGACCGATAGCACTGGTGATGCGACTGTAGCATCGAGGATATTGTCGAATAACGAGGATGCATCTGCTTTAGAATGGGACGCTTTCAGAACAAGTGAACGCCTAAACGAGGTCAATGATTCCCTCCTCGCACGAACTTCTTCTATACCTGCCTGAGCCTGGTTCTGTGGACGATTCCCAACAAGCTTCGGGGGGAGGTTAAGCATAACAGGAACCGGAGCTGGATAATAGACTAAATCGCCTCTATCCGCGGTGGAAAGACGCTGCTCCTTGGCTACGGTAGGTGTATGGTTTTCAGCTTCGATAGCGGCCGGCCGAGAGTTTTTAGTGAAGTGAACCCCATCGAAATCGTCGAAAGGGTCCTCGTGCTCCGTGCTGATAGGACGAGTCAAGCCTTCATCCCTGCCTTGCGAGTCCATTCCTATCGACGGCTCGGCGTTATATGCGATGTGTCGGGCCAGCGGCGAGCAACCCGTATTCTTTTGTCGGTGAACAGCGAGGTACCTTAGGTTAAGTATTCGGTAGGTATGCGGTTAGGCTACTGGACGGGTGGTGCTAGGTAGGTATGAGGTAGAGAGAGAAGGGAGGGAGGGAGGGAAGGAAGGAAAGGGTGAACCTAAGGCGGGCTCTCAATACGATGTTTAGCACCCAGCAAATTAAACCCCCCAACTCCAGAACTACTCCGTACAGAACTGTCACAAACAAAACATCGATGAATTAATTCACCAGGATGGACTCCCATTGCCTCCCTACCGTTGCTCTTATAACGGGTGCTAACAGGTTCGAATCCGCGTGAACATCACATTCCGAAAAAAGAAGAAGAAGAAAAATTAAGTCAAATTGACATCTCTGCCGCACAATCTAGTGGACTTGGTTACGCGATTGCCTGCCGCCTCATAGTAGAGTTCTTCACCCCCAGAACCGACGGTTACCCAGCAGTGGCATCGGATTCCGGCACTCTGGTCGTCTGTCTAGCTACCAGGAGCGTCGAAAAAGCACAGTCTGCAATCGCAGGCATCAATACCTTCCTCACCTCTCGACTTCCAGAGGGTGCGCGGTCCCGTCTCGAGCTTGCCCATGTCACAATAGATCTTTCCTCGCCAAAGTCAATTATCGCTGCAGCCGCGGAGCTACGGAATAAATATCGTCGGATTCATTATGTATTCTGCAATGCAGCTGTGGTCCCCTTTGTTCGCATTGACTGGGCCATGGCTGCCCGGCAGATGGCAACCAATTTCATCGAAGCAATGACAGTTCCACGGTACAAGATCCAAGGCGTCGGCTGGTTAACCGAAATACACTCCCACGGGGGCCATGCTGCAGAACTACCACCAGAACTAGGTGCCGCTTTTGCTGCAAATATTTTTGGACATTACTATCTCTTGCACGAAATCATGGAAACGCTACATGCGCCGGCTGCTGCGCCGGAAACCCCGTCCCGGATTGTTTGGGTGGGATCAATCGAGAGTGACCCCCTGACTTTCGATATAGACGACATCCAAGGAACTAAGTCAACCCAGCCGTACGAAAGCTCCAAGACACTTACAGACATTCTCGTTCTGGGATCCTATCTTCCTGAGGCCCAGGAGTATTTTCGCTCGTACACAACAATCCCAAGACCCAGCGAATCCGCCCTCCCCACCGACACAATCCCCCCTATATTTCTGATAGCGCACCCCGGTATAGTCTCAACAACAATAGTAGCTATTCCATGGTGGCAAACGTACGCGAAAAATGTCGGATTTTGGTTGTGTAGGGCTTTTGGTTCTCCCTGGCACTGTATAGACCCGTTCGTTGGGGCCAATGCGCCGGTCTGGCTAGCACTTTCCCCTCATGTAGATCTGATCAAAGGAAAGAAATGGGGGTCAGCATGTCTGTGGGGAAACGGTGAAATGGTCCTCGAAACTCAGGTTGATAGTGACGTTGCCGCTCACTCGGCACAGCTTTGGTCACAAATGGAAACCTTGCGAAAACTTTGGAAGACTAGATTAGAATCCCAACGCTGACTTCAATGAAAAGTCTGATCCCCAGTCAGCGATACCTCGACCGGTGGTTCTGTTTTATTCAGGCTATCAACCAGCATGCAGGCTTTGCATGTCGGCTGTGATGACATGTAGCCACATTTCCCGCAAACCCCGATGGTTTGAGTCCGCGATCCATCCTAAGCAAAGAATATGCAGAATTTTAGTTCCCAATTCACATTCTTACCGTTGATTGCTAGGCTGCTCTTACAGTTGCTTGATGAGCCGCCTCGTGCGCGGTTTTATGAACAGCATCCGGTAACGATTTCAAGTTGGTCGGCTCGGTCCCTTGGATCTGGCTACCATTCATAAATCCTCTCCTTTCCTCGCTCCGGTCGTTTCGTTCCTCACAGCCCAGCTTGCTTGGGCTTATAATATCATGGACAAGCTGTTCCCCACTCCTCACTATATCAAGAACGGAGCTGGGTCTGATCTTTTCCAACTCTTTTAGAAGCGACCTAGCATTCCCACGGAATGCCTCGGGCGAATAAACACACTCAGTCGAAAAGTAGTCCAGCTCACGGTAGTGCGCATAGAGCACTATTTCCTTCTCATAGGCGTACTTGAGGGGTTTGCTACGCCTCATAGGAGAGGTGGCGGATGCGGTCATAATCTCCGCGCATCGACCTAATCGTGGGAGATCTCCTCGGAGAACTAAGGAATAAAGATTCAGTCCATCGAGAAGGAAAAAAAGACAAGCGGGGTAATGCTTAATGACGTACAGTTCATAAGAACGGTTTCGGCAATGTCATCAGCATTGTGGCCGGTTAAGATGTGGGAGATATTAAGCCGTTTGGCACCGCGATCCAAGGCTTGCCTACGAAAAACCCCACAGTAGGTACAATTTCCCTTCCTACCCACCTTCTCAACGACTTTGTCCATCGTCCACCCGTAGAGAGCGTCGTAGCCGACGATGCAGAGCTCCATTTCATACTGTACGGCATTCCGTTTCACTGTCTCCAGGCTGTCGTCTCGATAGCCATGGATCCCTTCGTCGATAGATAATAAAACGAACTCCACGCCGTAATCATACCGCTCATTTAGGGCTTTCAGAGTAGCAGCAAGAACGGTGGAATCCTTTCCTCCAGACGCTCCAATCGCCACCCGCTCTCCTCGTTTCGGGAAAATATTGTTTTCGATAATCGTCGTATGGACTTCGAGTTCAAAGACTTCGAGAAAGCAGCTCTTGCAAATCTTCTGTCCGTTTTTCGGCCGGATGACCTGGGCACGGTTAGTCTGGCATATCGCACACCGATGCATGTTGCTTGTCATTTTGGTCGTGACATAAGTAAGCAGCATTTGTCAGTTTAAAAGTTGTTTGCAGATGAGTAAGAAGCACTCTAACTTGCTGACTAATCGGAAAGAAATATCGTGGTGAATTTCACTTCCTTCCTCCCCACCACATCAAATCATACCCGCTATGGCATCCAGAAGACTACCAACGACGTCGCTTTACAGGGCTTGTCTTCGGGAGCTACCACCGATACTCTCCCGGATGGCCAGGCTTTCGGAGCCTAGAAAGACCGCCGCCACTACGGCGACTACTAAAACCCCGGCTGCCCTTCATACACGCCGACTGTCCCTCCATAATTACCTTAGACTCGCCATCCAGACCAACAATTCAGGCAAACCATCGCAGGTGCAACCGGAAATTGCTGGGATGCTCCGAGTTCAGCAGATGGTTAGGTATCTTGAAGCCCAACGGTCGTACATTGAGCTACTCGAGAGGTATAACGCTGGGCTATTGGAAGGAAACCAAGATAGAATCCGCAGGGCAGCAAGGTCCGATAGATACCTATATACGCCACCCCCATTTCGGGTTTTCTTTCGGGGTTGCTAATCTATATTGATACCGAATGCAGACGTGTCGGCCTGGATATTGCCGAGTAACCGCTCTAGTTACCCTCCCACCACCGCTACCACTACCAGGCCTAATGGAACCGATTTACATCATGTGGGATAGCATATGTTCTTTATTATATGGCTTTATTTCGATTACTACTTATACATACAGACAGACATGGACCTTGAACCCAATCCGTATAACCTGAAAACCAAAACCCGGGGAAACTCAAGCCCAGAACGCTATGCACTGTCAATGTCTCAAGCCATCCATCTCTTATCTATTTATTTTTACAAAACCGTCGCCAAAGAAAAAGAAAAAAAAGGAACCCAATTAAACAGCAGAAAGGCATAAAAAAAGTCGGATGAGAACCGGAAAAGAAAAACGATCAAGATCGTACGATTTGGATTTTCTCGGAGGGTTGTCGCTCACCACCGAGAAAACGAGAAAGCAGACCAAGGCGGGCCCTTTTACTCGGCTTTTGCGGCAAATTCGAAGTTTTCGGGCTATCGAACGAGTGCTCTCTAATGTAGTGAACCTGGGCTACTACAGAGGGCGATGGTAGCCGTGGAGAACTTTCATTCGAGTGAATAGAAGAGGCGGTTCCACTTCTAGAGAGCTCCGGTATTTGAGTAGATGGCGGGGTCTGTAACATGATGTGATCAATCGGAAGCGACTGTTTCCGGTGGCTAGATCGTGACCTTGATCGTGACCGGGCATGTTCAGCGTTAGCACGACCGGCCTTAGAGATGGGTAGCGCCTGGGAGCGAGATGTCGGTCTCGATGCTGACGTCTGTCTCCTGTTCTGTTGGAGGGTAATGTAGTACGGTTCGATGTCGTCGTTCTCGGATACCGTTGCGTCAGGATAGCTGTGGGGAGCAGGGCATTCAAAAGCGCGTGCGAGTTCCCGTTCTTGCTCTTCGATACGGAGTTGCTGACGGATGGGTGCGAGGAATGGCTCCAAGTGTTCGTAAAGGTCATTAGTGGATATATTAAGGTCCCAATCCAACAGGAAGAGTAATTGCTTTTCCATCAGATTAACTTCTGTGAGGGAAAACCCAAAGCCCTCGTAACCCCGAACGGTCGTATATCTAGCCCAGTGTTTATTCTTTGGGGAAGAGTCATTTAGATTTTTGGCGGAGAGGATAAGAGATGCGAGGAAGATGCGATGCACGGTGCATCGCATGCCCTTTGCTACAGGAGGCAGCCTTCGTCTCAGCCGGGCGAGATAAACCAGTGTTGTCATCAAAGTAGAAACCTGGACATGCGAACGTTGAACAATGGAAGCGATGAAGGTTTCCAGATCGGGGAGCGACGGTTCGAAGGGATTCGCAGCACTGTTTTTCGGGGGCGTGGATGGGGGTGTGGGTAGCTCTGTTGGAGTGGGATCGCAACGGATAACTTCAGAGGCCTTAGCAGCTAGGTAGGCAACCATCTCCCGAGAGACCGGTAGCTGAATGAATTCAGCAAGTGCAGCTTCGTTGGACATCTTGTTGGCTACTTTTCGTTTCTGTTTCGTCTTTTCGTTTTTTTGTTTTTCTTTCTTTCTTTCTTTCGAATGCAAGGTTCGGAGGTAGGTCTAATTAGGTAGTTTGTATGTTGGAATTCTTTTTTATGTAAGAGAGCTATACAACCAACCAGTGGATATATAGCAGTCTGCAGTTGTCTCGTGTATCTATTATTCGAAATCCTCGACCGGGAAGATCAAAAGAAACAAGGGATATGTGTGGAAGATCAACCTCGACAGCAGATGAAGGCAGATAAAGATGGAGGTAGAAAGGAAGGTTGAATTAATACGATATAAGGGATATAAAGTCAAGACCGGTGCGCTTGGACTAAGTCGAAAAGAATGTAACAAGGGAGAAGGAGAAACAAAACCCGTTAAAGGCAAAAAACAACAATGCAGTATGGATATGGATAGAGACGTGTCATTCTGAAGATGGTGGAAGTGACGAGTGGGCAGCAGAGGTCTCTTATGCAGTGGAGATACAGTGCCAGCTGTTCATCCAAATGTATGTACACAGCAAGTAGATAGTGAGGACCGGGGGTCTTCACCAATGCATTTGCTTGCATTCGTTGTCGAGATCGAGGCGGCAAGTGGAAATTGACTTCTTCAAAGAACGATGATTGGCTGGCTGCTTTGTTGGCCAGTTCGGTTGATTTGTTCTCGCCCAATCAACCCTCGCCTGCCCCAGCTCGCGCTTTATACAACTGTATGGCCAGTTTAGTGCTGCTGTTGGCGCCTTGGTGTTTATTTGAATTCATTGCTATCTACAGGACAGGCGCCAGCCAGCTATCATGTTCATGCCAATTTCTAAAATTAGAGGGCGTTTCTTGACACAACAAATTCTCGACTTCACGCTGTTAATTTGATGGCCCCACCGAGAGAACAAAAAACCATGCTCGCCATTCAAAAGATGTGAATAGACTATACTACATACTTACTTCGGTACGTACGTACATAGTAATGTATCCGAATCAAAGAATCGCCCCGAACCTGGTATCAATGTTAGCACCGAGGCGCAATGCGTGCGTGTTTGATAAAGAAGAAGAAGAAGCAGGGAGAATCATCCGGTTGCTCACCCAAAGGTAATTTTGATACTCCTCACATAGTACTCAGCAAAGTTTTTCTTCGCCGTCTCCTCCTGTCCAATGGGCACACCCTCCCAAGTCAACCTTAGAACAGTAGCAGCAACCCCTTGGTCAAATACCATCGTCATGACCGAATAATGGCCTATCACACAACCCCATCGTTAGTAATATCCTCACAAAAAATAAAAATAATATTCATGCATCGCTGCATTTACCTTCCGGCCAGTTGGGCAATCGCCACCTTTGCGTGATCTTTTCTGCTGGCGCCAGCTTGACGAATTCGCCAGTGACATTGCCCCCAAACAACTTGAATCGCCCCCCCTCGACAGGCTCGAAAACTTCAGGATAGCTACGGGTAAACGCAGCAACACGACTTGGATCTACGAATGTCTGATAGAGCTCTTCGGCAGTTGTCTGAAACTCAAAGGATTCCACGATTTCAGTAGTGTTTACGACAGCTTCTCTAGTATCACTCCGCGAAGCCTGCGAGCCTAAGCCTTTACCCGATGTACCCGGCGCGACGGCCGTCGAAGATGAAGCTGCTGTCCCAGAACCCTGGGATGACTTGTATTTGGGGTCGTTTTCCTTGGTGTGCTGTATATCCTTCCCATGCTGCTCCATGAGGGCATCGGCAAAGCCGTAGAGCCTTTCGCGTAGCTGTGGCGTGAGGTGAGAGCGCGCCAGCTCCCTCACTGCTTGTTTCTCTGCTGTGTCGGAATAATTCGAGATTTCAAACTTACTCCCATAAGCTACTGGCCTGGTGACGCGACGGTGTCAAGGATGGACCTACAACATATTCATCCTTTTCTGTGTCGTGTGCCACTTCGGGCACGGTTATCGTTCCTGAAACATCCTCACCAGCCCCAGTTTTACCTTGTGGCGGCGTTAGCTACCTGTCACAAATATTTATTCCCGTTGAAAGTCCGCCAGCATACCGCTATATTCCAGTTGAAGTTTGACATCGAACAAAGTGATGACTTTGCCCTTTCTTTGGCTTACATCCACATCACCTTCAACGCTGAGCACCTTTTCAATTCGAACGTAGGCTTCGGATGCAGCATCCTTGGCCTCGGTTCCGATGAGATTTTTCTCAAAGTATTCCTTCGCCCAGGCAGATGCGTCCTTATTGACCCAGTGCCCTGTTATGTTAAGTTCAAGTTAGTTGAGGATGAGAATAGAATCAGAATGTATAACGGTAAAAGTTGAATATAGTATTTTGAGAGGGCCTTACAGTTATTGGGATTGTGGAGCACCATTTTGACAGTTCAATTTCTCTTCCCCGTCAATAGTGATAGGACGGTGAACTTGTGTCAGATGGATGAGCAGATGCTAGTTAGAATTCGATTGGTGGTATGTATGGTGGTGGAGGAGGAAGAGGAGGAGGAGGAGGAGGAGGAGGAGGAGGAGGAGGAGGAGGAGGAGGAGGAGGTGGTGGTGGTGGTGGTGGTGGTGGTGATGATATTCCTTATAAGAAGCTGTGTCGAACCATCCAGAACAATTAAGATGCCGCTGCCGCAGAAGAATTAGACCGAATCAATTCTAGCCCCGTGCCTTACAGCTTCTTACCTCTTACATGCGCTGCACTTACATACTTCAACCTCAACCTCAACCTGACTTCTAAAGTACTTAAGGTACCCAGTCTCCTTACCCCGGCTTTAATGTGGGCAGCTACCTTAGCTCCATACCTCCTACCTTAAGCTATAATCGCAGCTGGGAACCAGGAATGGCGGCCGACGCGAATCCACTACTCCCTAGAAATCATTCTACAAATATCACCTAGATGTATTTGCAGATACTCCCCGGCTTCATTTCCAATAAAGATACACCGTCTATCACCGACCCTTAAATTGACACCCACCTCCGCATCGCGACCCCTTTTTCAGATATGACCGAGCTCAAAACCTCGACTCAAACGCTAGATTTCGACGACGAGATCGCGTTACACCTTCTCGTCGAAACCGCGATCTTCGATTCCAGCGGCTATGAACTTTTAACTCACGAGGAGCTAGATCGTCTGAAACGGGAACAGACAACTCTGATTGGGCGCATTGAAGCTCTCCGGCGCAAGCTTCTCCTCGAAACCAAAGTACGAGATGCCGCTCAATCGCTATCCCGCCTGCGGTCGCCAAAACAGAACGAAACCCCCCTTACTTCGCCAGTCAGTGCCTTCGGGGGTTCTTTTAATGGACCCGGCCACGATTCTATGACACAAGCATCTGCAGAGCTCAGTGCTTCAATTGCCAAGTGTCATGAAATTGAAACTGATATTCGTAAATTAGAGGCGGATTTATGGGTTCTTGAGCGGCGGCTTCTTTGTCATACCTCACGGGTTCTCGCGACTACGTACCACCATGCTGAAAAATCACGGCACTACACTGCGAGTAACATTGATACAACCAGACGCTCGTCGACACCTAACAAATTTACCAAATACCAAGCCGTTAAGACCCTTGAAGATTTCGACGATCGTAGCCTTTACAGACCAGCAACCGGTTCGGAGGAAACTCCAACTTCACATTCGGAATTCCGCACAAGCGGCCTAGCTGGGTATCCAACAAGCTCAGAAGCTCCTGCCGCGCATCCTGATGATTCTGTGGGCCTCAGACCCCGGTCATCGCTGGCGAGCATGGAAGCCATAGGTTTGCCTTCATCCTCAATTTTACCGCCACCCCTCAATAATCGAGATCGATCCTTAGTAGAGCAAAGATTGGTCGCCTTAAATGGTATTGTAAAAGCAATACTGGTGCAAATTGGGACATCAGCGCCTGACCAGTACGATATGGGAAAGAGCTTGATTTCGGAAAAGAACAAAGATCGAAGCTTTGACCCAACCAACGGGATCCCACCTTCCACGCTCGATGAAATAGTTGCTTTAGAACGGGGTCTCGAGCAAGTTCAGGCGTTTGCATCCCACCAAAGTAGTGAGCCTGTTACAACAAAACCTGATGATAGTGATATATTGCCGGTTTGGGAGGTGTTAATAGATTGGGAGAAGAGAATCCGAGAGATCGGGGGACCTGAAGAAAGGAACAATAAAGGTAGTAATCCTTTGTGACATGGCAAAGTTTAAACTGACATATGTCCGGCCCAAGCCTTAGAAATTACGATAGAGGTCGCTCAAGAAGTCGACCAATCGGATAGTAATGGATTCGAAGCCCTCGAGAACGGTGGGAGGAGCATCAAAGAACTTGTCGAGAGGGTGAAGTCGTTGACAGATAAATCTTTACGTTGGGCTGCAGAAAAGCGGGAGTTGCAACACCAGCTCCTTCAAAAGTCGCGAGAAAATCAGATAGAGATTCAAAAACACGAAGATGCAAAAACAGATCATGAACAACAAATCCATGGACTCACAAATTCGCTATCCAATGCTTTGAGCGAGCTGTCTCAAATTTCATCCAAACAAGACGCAAATACCCTACTGAAGCAGGAAGCGGTGAAGTTGCGGGAAGAATTGGATGCAAAGGAACAACATTACACCCACCAAATAGGAGAGCTCCAGTTCGTTCTGAATTCGCAGAAATCTGATTTCGAAAACCGTGTTAATGATGCTCGGATCGTTTCCCAAGAAAGGGAGCGTGGTCTTGAAGAAGAGCTTCAGAAATTACGAGAAGAAATAGTTGCAAAAAACAGAGCATTGGAGGACAGCCTAGCTATGGCAGGTACTGGAGACCAAAAAGCTAGAGAGCTAAAAGAAAAAGTTGATTATTTGCACGACCAATTGGAAAAATCACACGCTGCAAAGGTCGATGGAGAGAATCAGTCACTCCTTGACAGACAGCATCTTGAATCCCTAACCGAAACCCTCCATGTCCGTGAAGCACGTGTGGAAGTTCTCGAACAAAATATGGCGGAACTAGCTGCATCTAAGAATAAATTCGAGGAAATGTATCACGAGCAGACGAAACGTATAGAAATGCTCGATGAAAGAGCATCAGACCTACAGAATCAACTTCGGGCCAAAGATGCCCAGGCAGCGGAGCAAATATCGAGCGTCGAAGAGCTCAAATCACGACTGATAGAGAGCCAGGCAGCCAAGAAGAATCTTGAATCGAACGTCTCGACACTGGAGAATGAAGTGCAGCAACTGCTAACGGAGTTGGCAACTTTAGCGAATGACCTCCAAGCTACTAAAGCAAATTCACAGCGGCAAGTAGAGGAGGCGAAGCAGCAAGCGGCTGCGAAAATCCAAGTCGAGCAAGGAAGATCACAGCCCGCTATGGATGCGAACCTTATTGTGGAGCTAGAGAACCTCTCGAAGCAAAACGAAGAGCTAAGGACGGCCAATTTTGCTCTCCAGGGAAAACTATCCGAGGCTGTAATACCCCAAGGAACCATGAGTGCAGACGAGTCCCAGGCCTTAAAAGAGAGATGTGAAAGGCTCCAGAGAGAATTGGACGAAATGCTTGCTGACTATGAGGTTCTTATGAAGGATTCTGTTGATTTCGAGGCAGATAAGTCGCGTTTTGAGTCACAGATAGATGTCTTGCAGGACAAAGTGGAGACACTCGAACGGAGCTTAGCAGATGAGAGGATGGGAGATGGTCGTTCTGTAAAGCCGACGACCGTATCGAGTAACAACTTGGTGACGCCCCTTCCTTCTTACGGAGAAAACATGACGATGTCTGTTTTAAGAGCCGAGTTTAAGAAAATGATGAAGGATATGAGAACCGAACATAACAGAATTTTGCGGGTAAGTTCCAGAGGCATATTATCTGTCGGCTGGTAGAATAACTGAAAATACCAACCGTTTCTAACTTCTGTTGTAGGGAGAGCAAGAAGCAAGGCGGAGACTTGAAATTGAACTGCGACACGTCCGAAGGGACCAGGGCAACGGTGCCAATTCAAAACCAGGGGCATAGCAAGAGCCGGAGAATAGGAACCGCATCTCCAGATATCTATCTGCTCTGTGAATAGATGGCGGGTTTGGGGGGTTAGCCGCATATATATGCATCGCGTAAAAACTTCTTATATAAGTACTTGAGTACTTGCCTAGGCACTTTATGCCTTATACCTACTTAGGTACCTCTTACTTAAGTACTTACTTATCTACCTACTTTTTATACCCACCTACTTATAATACTTAGCACTTAATATACTTACTTTTTAAATTTATATCCCTAATTACTAACTAACTTCTAACTTACACTCGCAAGCTACTTACTTGCTTGCATTACTCCATTATACTATTAATGTCAAAACTACTTGCTTACGCAAAATGGGTTTCTAAAGCAGCAGGCTGTCCGTCGGTCCTCACGGAGGATATCATAAGCACTGGCTTACCTGGCTTACCTACCTACCTAAGTACCTACTTATTTACTTAACCCAACCAAGCAAGTTGGATCGCGGAGGAATGTTGGTGGGTTTGGTGTGTGGTGGCCGGTGACAGCTGCGAAGCTTGACTGGAGCTTAAAACTCCAGCTGGGCCGCGGTTTGCTGGCCCGCCACAAATCATCATCCTCTTTTCCCCTTCACAACACCACAACCCCTCCTGTCAAAGCAAGATATATACATGCGAGTTGACGTGCTGCCAGTCTTTGGTGCCCTTCTATCCATTCTTCAATCGCTTCTCCGTTGAATCCTGCCTGGCTTCAATATTGATACCCTGAGCCTTGCAGCCAGGCTGCAGAGAAACTGTCGGAGATACTTATATGGCAGGTCATTCGGATCCGTGGACGAGGTCTTGAAGCTCATCAACTAACCTAGCACTCCTGCCCAGACAATTATACGGCGTTTCACCCTCTGCTCCGGTTTGAGAACTGTCTCTACGGAATCTAAAATCACCAGAGCCGAGGACCAGTGCCCACCTCCGGCCCGTCATGTCGGGCTCCGCCTTGACTGATCGTCAGAGGGACGAGCTGTATGTATATATTCCTTCCTACCTCCCAACTGTTAAGGTCTAAATTCGCTACAATTTGTGAACGGGCTTTGAACCCAAGCGACTTCTCTTACGAACAATATCCCCCAACATGTACATGTTTGCTGAGCTAAATGGCTAACCCGACGACCTTTTTGCTCCCGATCGCGTCGCCGTCCCTTAATGTTTAGGAATAAAAGTATCGCTGCATACCTGCAACAGTCCGGCCATTTTAAATCCGTTCAAACGTTTCGAGAAGAGGTCGATGGAGAGAATGAGTTACTTTCAGACGATGTGTGCAAAAAGTACGAAGGTCTATTAGAAAAGAAATGGACGAGTGTCGTTCGCCTCCAAAAAAAGGTACGCTTCCTTGGTTTCGATTGTTATATATCTTAGGGATTCGTGAACGAATCCTGATATTCTGCCGTCGTCTCCTTCATTGCATTTCATCTCCTACATATTCAGCAGCACATCACAGCAGAATAGAGACAGAGAAAGAAACAGGGGATGACATAGTGCGATATACACCATTCGGCTGCTGACTACCGTGATCGAGTTGCTGAAACATTAGTTGATGGCTTTATAGATCATGGACCTCGAATCCCGCATCCAAACCTTACAAAACGAACTAGACCTATCTGCAACCACTTCTTCCTCGCAAAAGAAAGTAGACCCAAAGTCCTGGCTACCAAGGGCGCCCGCTCGTCATACCTTGACTGGGCACCGCGACCCTATCAATGCAGTTGCATTTCATCCCGTGTTTTCGGTTGTTGCCTCGGCCGCAGAAGATGCGACCATAAAAGTCTGGGACTGGGAACATGGCGAATTAGAGCAAACCCTGAAAGGACACACGAAGGCTGTGCTGGATCTTGATTATGGTGGCCCTAAAACCGGAGTTTTGCTCGCCTCCTGCTCCCACGATCTGACCATTAAACTTTGGGACCCAGGGAATGAATACAATTGCATAAGGACTATGAAGGGACACGATCATTCTGTGAGCTCTGTCAGATTTATTCCGAGCGGTTCTGGAGCCGATTTCCTGGTCAGTGCTAGCAGGGATAGAACGCTAAAGGTTTGGGATGTCTCTACAGGGTATGCCGTGAAAACAATACAGGGTCATGTCGACTGGGTGCGGTGCGTGGAGCCCTCTCTCGACGGGAAATGGATGGCCAGCGCTGGAAACGACCAAGTAAGAACCTAGCGTTATTATTATTATTATTATTATTTTCATTTTGACCTCCTTCATTCCTCCTCCAAGGCTGACATTTTAGACCGCTCGCATCTGGGATACGTCGACGAACGATCATAAAACATCGTTGATTGGCCATACTCATGTGATCGAATGCATTGCTTTTGCTCCAGTTGCCGCATATCCGACCTTATCGAATTTAGCTGGTGTCAAACGCCCCCCTTCTTCGACCTCTTTTAATGAATATCTGGCAACGGGCTCAAGAGACAAAACCATCAATCTGTGGGACTCAAGGGGCACATTGATAAAAACCCTCACAGGGCACGATAACTGGGTAAAGGGGATCGTGTTTCACCCAAGTGGGAGATATCTTCTCAGCTGCTCTGACGATAAGACGATAAGATGTTGGGATTTGTCACAGAATGGTAGATGTGTTAAAGTCATCGAGCCTGCCCACGGACATTTCGTAACCTGCATAAAATGGGCACCGAATCAAATAAAGGGGAATATTGATGGGGCTACCAATGGAGCTACCGGCGTCGAGTCTCCGCGCCAGAATGGTACGCCTCCGAAGATACAGGGTGAACTTTCGGAAATGTCAGGCATTCGCTGTGTAGTCGCAACTGGCAGCGTGGACCTTACCGTTAAGATCTGGGCGACATGATGTTGAGGGTTTGCACGCAGGCCGCAACTACCAGACTAGTTGAGAGTATTGATTCAATGCTATTCTCAATGTTTCCTCTTATTTTAGTTAACATGATGTGGGACGCAAACATTGTTAGCAGGCTATCTGTAATTAGCCTCTCCAACATTTTATTATCGACATAAGCAAGTAGCTACCATTTGGGGTCATAGTTCAGGGACTGGAGTTATACGGGTCACGTGGCTACCCAATAATAAGGAATGCCTGCTATAAAAACCAATTCTACGCAAAATAACTCTTCCACAAAACCCCTTCTAGGTCTTCTAGCTGGTCAGAAGTAAACGCCTATAAGGTGTTATTTTATTAGCCACTTCAGGAAAACAAAAAAGAATTTAAGAATGGAAGTCTCCATGCTTTCACGGAGTAAAATATACAGAGTACTACGAACCTTAACGTCGATGTGCCAGGTATCCTGGCGTGTTTTTTTGAAGTCGCTAAGACAGGCCTTGACACTTTCTCCAACCATTCCAGGGTCAGACGCAGCTCTCAAAGCGAGAATGGTCAGGATCTCGGGCAGCCACAGCGGAGGTGGCGAGACATAGGGAAAGGCTTGCACGAGCGCATTGAGGCCGAGCACCGCAGCATGTCGGTTTATGGTTGACTTCTGCGAGCTCCCTGCTTGGGCCATATCTCTTGAAAGCGGGTTTTTCAGAAGTAAGTTTACAAACCGCTTCTTCAAAAGTGGAACGATACGGTCCCTGAAAGGAGTCGATGAACATCTTATCATCCCCGAAAGAGTCGCAGCGGCACCTATTCGAACTTCAAGCTGTGAATCTCCCAACATGTTGGATACGCAGCTGAACAACAATCGCCTCTGCTCAGGAGAAAGAAGAAATAGCCGACGAAAATAAACAACACCAATATTCAAAAGAACCCGAAGACGTTGGTGCCATGAGCTGGCATTAGATCCTGTTTGAATTAAACCGTCAATAAATGTGTCGTCTTGCCCAATAGGGTGCGGAATATCCGGCAAGTGTCGAAAGACATTGTACGCTAGAGATATTAACTCCGGGTCCTCCCTCACGTCGATCATGTGCAGAATTTCGTTGATGAAAGCACGGGAAAACAATGGTGCAAGCTGCGTACATTCGTGAGATGAAAGGGTGTTTTCCAGCCAGAGTAGCACAGTTTTGCTAGCAGAGGTGTATGAGGATATGTTTTGCTGGCCCGACGCACTCCTCCACCCTGAAAGCTGGTTTAAAATCCCAGGGAATACGTTTACTAAATTATTTTCCGATTGATAGGGTGGCATCCCAATGGATGAATGGCTTCTTTGTGCTTTTAGAAAATCATCCACGCAAAAAAATGACTCGTGGTATCGGGTTCGGCTTATACACGCTAATGTTTGTCCGATTGCCTCTCGAACTCCCTTGTAGGGATGGTCAAGATGCTGAATAAAGTCGTCCCAGATGGGCTGGTGCAATCGGAAATGCCAGCCCGAGTCATTGATGCACTGTTGAAGTAATTGGATCTTGGAGCTTTCTTTGAAGGCAGCATTGGAACTGAGATCGAGACGAAATCCTGCAAGGTATTGTACAATTGGCCAAGAGCGACGCAAATCCTTGCCTTGCTGTGAATTGATGGAGACGGTTAGACTGGTACGAATTGGGGGAAACCAACGTGGTGTCACTCACCAATGAAGCGTGGATAAATGCTACCCAATAAGATAGATTGTCAGGATTGAGTCCATCATCAAATATCTTCGTTATAACCGGGAGTATGAGATCCCATGTCTGTTTCTTGTCGTTTTCGGAGGATTCTCGGGTCGAGTTGAGAAGTGCGCCAAATATTTCAGCAGTCGCTCTATGTTGGTTTTTGTCACTCCCGTCTCCAAAGAGCTCTAGAACTTCTACACGAATATCATGGAAAGTGAGAATCGTCGTTCCTTCGCGAACCAGCTCAAAAACAAACTGAAGTAGTATCGGGCTGGCCATTCGAAACCTGTCTGCGATTCCTTCTCTAGGTTCTTGCTTCATATACTCGCAAAGAGAATGGAACCAGGCTCGATCTATAAGTCGCCCGATGTGGCCCCGGGTTGTCATCTCTATTGCATCCCACTCGCGTTTCTGAGTCGGGTTGGCGTCAAATACTGTCATCTTCTTACCCCAGGCTAACCACCCTATGTGATCAAAGTCGACGTAAAATGACGTTGCTTCCTGAGAAAAATCTTGTAGAAGCTCCTCTGTCCATTTGTTATTGGCCTTATCGACCGATATTTCCCTCTGTGACGGGAACTGGTAATTATCGAGCAAGAAGTTCTGGTACTTGTGTGTGCATGCAGATCTCAAATCGATTAAACAAAATAGCTATCCAATCCGGGTTATTAGTATTTAGTCATTTAGCAAGGCGGAGGCCTGGTATTACGTACCGCGATGAGGCCACTACAATAGAGCCCTCGGAGCATTGGATGGGTATCCACCGATCCAGTCGTCATGAGTTCGACCATTGACTTGCTAGCAAGAGTATCAAATCGCATTCCCATCCCAAGAATAACTGTAACTGTGCGATTCGCGATTTTCCAATGAGATCCCTTCGCGACATCCACCAATTCAGTCACCAACTCGGCTTTCCTTCTTTCAATTTCCTGAAACCTTGCAACAACCTTTTGTTTCCGGCGAATGATGAGATTCCTGACATCTTCGGACGGGGCAATTGCTTCAATTACTTGCTCATCCAAGAGGACCATTTGCTCAAGGGGGCGCCCGTAATCTATGACTTGAAATGTTGCACCCATAGCAAGCTTTTGAATTGATAGCTTGTCAGCCGCAGAGGCTGCAATGAAGGCCTTAATGACCCGAGGAGCGAACCTCCAATCTCTGCCAATTGTTTTACTGAGGCTACCCAAGAGGAGGGAGTACATTGCACCCTTCATCCTCGCATGGTTATTCGTCTTAGTGGCATCTTCAAATGCATCAATTAATCTGGGGATCACGAGAGGCCGTGCTCCAATGATGACCTTACATGCTGATTCCGCGGCACTTTGGGCATGTCTGCGGATCTCAGTATACGGGGACACAGCGGACTCGGCAAGATCGAGCAGAAGGCGTTCATCTAGAAAGGTACGCCTCCGTGGCCCTGCGTTGCTTCTGAGTCGTTGTAGGTGATACAGATTTGCTCGCCGCAACAACAATGGCCGCGGGTAAACTTTCCGGAGTCCGCTTATTTTGAACAAGTGAATATCGGATTCGAAGAGGCGAAGGATCCGTTCGACAACTTGCGCAGACCGTTCGATCCCAACATCTACAAACCACGAACGGTACGCCTAAGACATGCTGTTAGAATTATTGATATCTAAATCGTGATCGGTAGGTATTTACCGTGTAGAGAGCATTAAAGCAGGCTATATCGTCTTGTTGTGCCTCAATAAGAAAATCGTGAACTCGATGAAGTGCTTCGCCAATCTGACGTCTTAGGTCATGGATAAGAGTGTATATTTCATGCCCTGTATCCTGGAAAAAGTAGCCTGTAGGGTAGGTGAACGATTGGTGTTGGTTGTTATCGCTGTCCACCGAGTCCTCCTCATCTTCGAATGATAAGCTTTGGTCGTCGGCCTCCGCGCTAGGCCTGCTCCGCAAGTTATCGTTTTCTACAACACCCCCACCCGAGATGTCGACAAGGGAGGCAATGCCAGATAAAAGAAGCCTAACTAGTACGAGGTTTCTCGAAACGTCATCCGACCACTCTTTCCCGACGCCGTCTCGTTTAGAACCAAATTCATCGCTGATCAGCTGGTCCAAACGCTCGAGTGCATTTTTGGAAAGTTTCTCGAATATCTGTGCTGCCAAACGAATCTCTTCCTCTGTCGGGACATGCCATTTGATGTGAAGGTTTTGCGGCTCAACGATCTTTCCCCAAGTTTCAACCCCTGTTGAAGATGTTAGCAAGGTCCCAGACTTTATCAATGGGACACCAGAGCACTAACCTATTCCATCCCCAGTAAGTTCATCTAAATCAAAATCATTGGTATACGTGAGGGTCAAGCTTAATAGAAGGTGATGGATAAGGTTAGACACATGCACTGCCGGTATCCCCTTACATCTTTTTTGCATAAAATCCGTGATATCAAGAAGTTCGGACGTATAAACTAGCAATGCCGATCCTACATGAACCACGCACATGCTCAAGATCGTAACAAACCAAACCAGCGCCCGATCTCGTGGAAGAACATCCGCGCCACTATGTCTTGTCGAAGCTGCCCCGTTTTCTTCGATTTCCGCTTTTATCCCTGATATCAACAACGGTAGTAGGCGTTTAAGGGCCTTTTCTGGGTTGACTTTGCATAGAGCATCGCATATAAACGCCATAGCATCACGAGCTTGGTGGATCACATGATTTCCGACGAAGTTTGCGATTTTGTCCAAGGCGAGGTCGTAAAGAGGAGGGGATAATGCCGCCAGCAAAGGGAGGAAGGTTGAAGGCAGAGTATTGATAATTGCCTCTTCCGGTGACCCGCTTCTGACGCGAGAGGCGTCCGGTAGATTTTCAAGAAGCGTGAATACACGGTCAAGGAAAGACGAAATGAATTCGTTAAACCCGTATGTTGATGACTTCAGCAAGTCGGCATCCTCAGTTTGCGTGTGGGTACTGTATCTAATGAAACCTTCGAGGTCACCGGCTTCAAGTGCTTCAACCTGTTTCTGAATCCATTCCAAGGCGAGTTTACCTTCGGATACCTCCGGGTTTTCGGAGGTATGACTGAGGTCATGGAACGGTACATTGTACGCGACAGACTGTATGAACGCTAATGTCTGTAGCGTTTTATCTAAATCATTCGCATCGATACCAGGAAGAGCAAGTGACAATAGCGTAGTCGTGTGAACTCGGTACCCCCTGTGCCGCACTATTATACTGGCTAGTACTTGCAACGCCCTCAAGGATGAAGTTGTGCGATGGACTTCAACAAGGCCCTGCATTGCTGGGTATATGCGCTGAAGGGAACCAGGGATAATGAGATCTGGTTCTAGGAAAGCTAGGCTTTGCAAAGACTGCATCGCAAAATTCATAGCCGTTCCACTCTTCGAGTAAATTCCCATAAAAACTGCTTCTCTAAGGGTGAGAACAAACCGTCGCTTCAATGCTGGCGTCAGTAAGCGGTCTTCTGGTATATCCATCTCCCCGCTTTGCTCTCGATTCCACCTCATGACAAAAAAGTCAGATAAATAATAAGCCAATTGGGAGAGCGTTTTCGTCCAGTTGCCATTGTTGGATGGGTGGAAGAATGTCTCGACGGCCTGTATCAAAGCTTCCAAGCTTTCGAGTATTGAACCGCCTTCTGAAAGGGCATGAGGGGAGAGTGACATGACAACCCATCGGGCGATATGATGAGCAACGGGGTGTTTCTTGGGATCTTTGTCTAGCGTAGCGGCTAAGCCAGCGCTAATATCAACGATGGGGCTGTATGGGCTTGAAGCTTGGCCAACGGGTATTTCAAGAAGACGAAGCACAGCGGTGAATATTGTCGCCGACTGTTCTTTGGTGAAGATACCATAGGATCCAAATTGAACATGACTTGCCGGGAGGGAGTCGCGCGCCAACCGTGACAAAAGATCAAGAAAATTAACATCAAATACCCGAGAACGGCTGCCCAACGCCCACATATGGAAAAGTCCTTGGATAAAGTCAGAGAACACACAGCATTATTTACGAGGGGTTCGACGAACCTGGCAGATATGCCTCTGGTTGGCCGTCAGGGAATGTTGGCGGAGGTGGTGTAGTAGGCATCAGCAGGTTCAGAAGTCCAACTACAATGAAAGCACCTTCGGGATGGGATAGACTGTACTAGAGAGGAGGTGTTAGCGCCCATCATCTTCTTTTGAAACTCAGCAAGAGGGGAGAACCAACGTAAGGCAGAAACTCCTCGAGCATCCGGGGTATCTCGACAGGACTTGTGTAAAGTTGGCAGAAGGTACACATTTTTGTGAGCGTCCTGACGTTCCGCTTGACATGCGTAGTATTTATGAAACCAGTTTCCTGTGGTAGGATGAAAATCTTAAGTTCACGGTAAAGTGGGTACCAATCGAGATACAAGTCATTCCCTGGTTTCAGATAATGCTTTCTCCTGCCACCAAGTATTAGCTTCTCACAAATAAATTAGAGAAAGAAGAACGAGTGCATACTTTGTAAGCAACATAAACATGCTAGCGAATCTCTCGGAGACAGAAAGCGTCAAGCCTCGTGAAAGTGCCAGATTGTAAAATAACTTGACGAGTTTAGCCCTAGTATGACGGGGGAGATCGAATTTCATCTGAAGCCATAATCTCAATTCCCGCGTCCAGTGTAAAGCTCCCGGTGCAAAGTCTCCAGCTTCAACCGCTATGTATAGTCGCTTTATGATTTCTTCTAGATTCCGGAGACGAACTTCTTCGGTCTCGCATTCGTACGGAAGATACTGCGTGTACGGGAAGGTCCGTTGGCGCTGTCTTGGAAGCTTGATCTCATCGTCGCTCTCATCTTGCCAACCTGGACCAGGGGTGGTAGTCCTGGATATATCCTGGACACCATCAACTGAGGCCCCCAGGTGCAAGCTTAGGCTTTCTAGGAACCTTTGGTCCATCTTTCGATACCTATATCGCGGTGAGTGAGAGGCAAGGTGAAAAGTAGTTAACGCGTATGCGGCGGTGGTTTCGGGGTCGCGGGCCTGGCGAGTAATTTGAGGTTGTTAGAACCCCAATAACTACTTCTTAAGCTAAGAAAATGAAACCACTTAGTAATAGGTAAGCACTACTAGATTTAGCTAAGAGAGGTATGTCATGAGGAATTGGGAAGTTGAGAACCCAGAGATACGTACGTAGTCCCTCCTTATGTCAGCAAGTCCTGGGGTGTAGGTGTCTAGGTGATTAAGTAACGTGCACCGTATGAGGTTAGATATTAAAAACATACCCAACACATTTTATCTTTTCCCCTCCCTTAAAGAGACAAGACATACCGAGGACCCTACAAGTACTTAAGTACTTAAGCCCTTACTTACCTCTTAAATACTGATTTGAGTACTTGCTTACTTGTATGTGCTCTGTACATACTTCTTCTTAAGAGGTTCTTTCAAACCTACCAAACTCAGAAACTCCAAAAAAAAGAAAAGAGGTATGGATCGGACAACGCCTTGTGGGGTTGTTCCCGAAGTGCATGTTCAGACCTTGTGCATGAAGTAAACCGTACAGTAAAGTATATACAAGTACTTACCTTACCCGACTTAGACTATTCCCGGTCCTCGAGACTATAGACTATCGAGACTAGGTATACCGAACTAGTACTTAAGTAGTCGTTTAAAAATCATGCATTGCTTAATTAACTGCGCAGTGCCTACACTGATACACTTTTGAACCAAAACAGGTGCGCGGTCATCTGAGCCTCAATGATTAACTACCGAGGCTCATATGCCTGCAATTTAACCGCGCTGGAATCGGGGTATTTTGACAGGGTCTGGATGTCATGATACAGACCATCGCCCTGATTTCTCATAAGAGTTCAGGGAAACAAATCCCCCTAAATGTCAACTAACGATGCCTCCACCGACCGCTCCCGAGCCGGTGCTAAAAGCGGATTCTAAAGATGCTACCATCTCAAGATGTGACGGTGCAGACATCCAGCAAACCACCACCCGAGAATTCTCGATTGCCGAAGCGGCAATATATCGTGTGTACCGCCGGCGATGGGTGGGGCTAGCCACACTGATGTTGATGAACATCATGATTAGTTGGGGGTATGTCTCCAAACTGTTCCTGGCCTACTTACGTACTTAAATACATAAGTGCTTGCTTAGTTACTCTGTCTTGGCTATCTTAACTAATCAAGAACCTCGTATGTCCTTACTACAGATGGATCACCTTTGCGCCAGTATCAACATCTACCCAACTTTTCTTTCGCCTAGAGAAGGCGTCATCGGTCAATTGGCTTTCCACTGTCATTTTTTTAGCATACATATGCATGAGCCCGTACGTCATCCAATTATTCAATCTCTTGTTGTCTTTGGATTTAATTGACTAATTAGAACAGGGTGGTGATATACACACTTCGACACTTTGGAGTTCGGGCAGCATTGCTTTTCGCTGCTGGTTTCAGCATAACTGGCGTCTGGTTACGCTTTATCGGGGCGAGGGTTGGTAGTTCGAATGGGGGCCATTTTCCTGTCGTTATGGTCGGGCAAATACTTATTGGTTAGCTAAACTACCCTACTCATGGAGTATCGTGAGACCCCGCCTACTGACCCGTTTGCTATTCTATAGGGTTTGGACAGCCGTTCGTATTGAGTGCTCCCGCATACTATAGTGACCTTTGGTTTACCTCAACGCAGCGAATTACTGCAAATGCGCTTATCTCCCTAAGCAACCCCCTAGGAGCTGCTGTACGTCTTCCAGGCCATCCTACATGAAATCCTCAAATATATTTACTAAACGGTCCGACTTTTTTTGCCAGCTGGGGCAATTGATTGACCCTTTCCTTGTTTCTCGGCCCGGGTAAGAGAAAGCGGAAATTTATTTAATGGTTGTCGCATATACTAACCCTTCCCCTAGAGATATACCAAATATGCTTCTTTATATCGCTATAATAGTAAGTGAAATACCACTTCGTGACCCGATAATAGCCAGAGGGATCCGAAGTTTACAATTACCAGACTACTGCAGTAACAACACCAGTTTTCTTCGTCCAAGGGAAACCACCGACCCCCCCGTGTCCTTCGTCTGCTCAAGAAAAACTCCCATTCAGATCCGCTTTCCCAAAGATATTGAAGTCCGTGGAGTTCTGGTTGATATTCATCATGGTAACTACCACCTGCCCACTAGAAAATACAGTAGACCTTTTTTTGCCTTTGGACAACGCTGACATATCCTGGGTAGTTTTCTATACTCGTTGGATTCTTCAATGCGAGCAGTTCGTTGTTAAATCAGGTAGGCTCTCAGATATTGAAATATACTGGCACTTTAGTGTGTCCGGGCACGAGACCAAAATATACCGAAAGCGACCCCCCTCCCATTCATCGAGATAGGTGTTAAGAAACTGCAATCCCTTAGATCTTAGAACCATATGGCTATTCCGAGAACGAAGCCGGCATTGGTGGAGCGGTTCTCATCGTTGTCGGTTTACTAGCGTATGATTTCATCATATTTCCCTCCTCACAAGTCAAGCACTGACTTTGATAGGTCGGCGGTGGTATCTCCCATCATTGATCGTACACATACATTTCTCCTGGCAATTCGAATCCTTGTCCCGATTATTTCGATATGTTGTGAGTAGCGGACGCCATCTGGTATTCATTCACCCCGCGCCACAGTACTAATACTCTATAGACATCGGTATTATCTTCGCGCCAACTAGTAGGTCGTTAGCGCCACCTTATATTGTCCTGGCGTTCTTAGGAGCTGCTTCGTTCTCTTTGCTACCACTCTCGCTCGAATTTGTTGTGGAGATTACTCACCCCGTCTCCCCGGAAATTACGTCAACAATACTATGGTCGGGAGGCCAGCTTCTAGGGGCAGCCTTCATCCTTTCTATGACGGCATTGACCGATAGCGGTACCGGGAACATGAGGCGTGCGCTGATATTTCAAGCAATAATATCATGCATCGCGGCCATCGCGGCTTTGGGAATTGGATGGGGGACACGGGTAGTTCATGTTCAGGCTCGAAGAATCGCGTTGGACAAGAGCGAAGGGACGTAGCTAGCGGTTTACTCATCTTCTATACAGAGATATCATCTTTCACTATTATTTACTAGTATAATTTTTTTTTTTTTTTTTTGTTAGATATTATACAGGCTCGGCACGAGATACTAAGTGTTAACAGGGTGAAGCTAGCACATTCACACTTGGAGAAAAGTAGCCGCGGATGGAAGTTAGGTCCATCTCGTCACACCGCACCTTGGACCAATTCCCGCTGAATTACTTCGCCACCCCTACGCTTCTCCATCACCCATCCTAGATCAGTATCGTGGACGTATGATGTGCTGATGTCACCGGAATGATGACAAATTGACTCATCGAAACCGTGCAAAGAGTGTAACTGGCCAGTTGGTGGTGCTGAGCTCGGGACCGAGGCTCTCGAACCGTCAAATAGATTGGCCATCGGGATCACAGTTGAAGGGCCTGAGGCAATTAGTGTTAAATGTTTCACAGCTTCTTCCGGATGTTTGGCGCTGCCTAACAGCTGGAGTTGACTGAGTGTGGTTTCATCACAACCTAGCTGCTCGCTTTTGGCGAGTTCTGTAAATAGTGCTGTGCTGAGTGGCCCAGCCGAAACCCCCCCATTTGGTATCGAATTCGGGCTCATGATGCTCAAAGAATTCCGGAGCGAGCCTTCGGAACGCTCGCTAATCGGAGTCAGGGACGGATTTCGAATAAACCCGGGTTTAGGGAGGTCAATCCCGAAGAAACCCCCCGCCAAATAAGTACTATTTGTGGATGAGCTGGGGTAGAAATCAAACTCTTGACCATACCATCCATCGCTATCGGAAGCTAGAGCATCCCGATTAGCTTCGGCTATCATGTCATCCTCATCACCGATTTCACCCTCTTCTTCATCGGGAAATTCGGTGTGATATCCAGATTGGCGAAGCGATTGGACCCCTGAGAACGATGAAGGGGATCCTGAGTCGTATTCGTTCACCCCTTGGGCTGCTGTCTGAAATATATTATGGAATGTGAGGATGGGGGAGCTTTGCGCCTCGTTGGTTTCTCGGGTGCCTGAAGGCTCAACATTCCCAGATTCCCAAGTGACAAGTCCGTGATGGTTGGATCCCGGCGGATTTACGAATGGGGGGTAGGCAAGGCGGTGGTTGCTATCAAATACTCCTTCTCCTCCCCCCGCCCCTTCTTCTTCTTCCTCTTCCTCTTCTCCCTCTTCTCCTTCCGTCGTGCTGCCATTGATTCCAATTTCGCTAGACCCAATACTAGCACCATTCGGGCTGGTTGGTTGTGGATCGCTTCGTTCCTCTAGTCCTATTTGTTGCAGTCGACGGGCATTTTCCAGGGCATCAACAACCACATTTTCGAAACCTGGAGGAGGAGCGATACTTTGTGGGATATCGGAAAATGCCGCAGTGAAGCCATCTCCATCCTCGTCTCGGAGATCATCAGACGTGATCGATTGAATATCATCACTAGTGAAGGACGCGGTATCATAAGAACCCCGCCGGCCACCAGTATGAAGTCGATACTGTCTTGTTACGGTGGGGGTAATTAGTTCAGCCAAACAAGGTTAGGTACACTTGAGAGAGATTACGCACGATTGCTGAATGAGATTCTCTGATAATGTTAGTTCCTCTCCGTGAATTGACTCTGCGGCGCTGCTCGCCTCGAAGCTGAAGCGGGAGCTATTATGGAGAGGGTCTAGAGATATATCTGAATACCGAGCGAGAAGATTTGGCGGCCGCTCTTCGCTGTCGCTCTTTTCTACTCCAACCAATCGCCATTGGGCCAGATCACCATCCACAGGGTGTAAAACTTGATTCTCGGAATCTGCTGCAGCGTCCTGCATCGATATGGGAATGGAAATTGCTGCATTACCGCCTAAAGAACGTATTTCTGGGCTGCTTTCGACATTCGAAGCTTCTGAAGCCTCGACGTTGTTCGGCGGGGCTTCCTCGAAACCCTGCTCCGAGTGTTTAGAACGGTTCTGGGTATCAAAGTCGCTGAAATGCTCCGTAAAGAATGCTTGTCTTTTGCGTGGGTGAGCATTCTCAGCCGTCGGATCTTTGTTTTGTGAAGAGCTTCCATTGCCTTTATCCCATACCAGCCGTTAGAACAGTAGTGTCTTAGGAAGACAAACCCCTGTATCTTCACAAACCTGAGTTTCCTTGAACCCGACTTTCGGGGCGTAATATACTATGAGGTTGAGGAGGGGCAGATCTACGAGGGAACGACCAGTCGGGGTGCCGAGTGCCATATATTATCCCCGGATCAAAATCATCAGGCAGATCTCTTGCGAGTCCGTAGCTTCCAGGCGATGGCTCGCTAATTCCATGATTCGACTGACCCGACCGCCGACGAAGAAGAAGGGACATAGGGTGAAGCAAGGCTTTGGCATGGTGGCGCCGGTGGCCACCCCCCGTCGGGGCACCCTGATGGGCTTGAGGGTGAGCGTTGTTGTGGTGGTTTGTTGATGAGCTATTTGATGCGACTAGAAGTTAGGAACAGTTAGAAAGGTTTGAACAAGCTTAATGCTTATGCCAAGATTCTCGAGGAGACCTTACAAGATTGTGCCTGATTTGTAGTCGACTTTAAATTGCTGCTCAGAGAGTCGCTGCTAAGGGCGCGAAGAAACGACATGATGCGCAAGGCCGCCGGGGAGGTCCTGGGATCCGGATGAGGATGAAGATTGAGGGTAGAGAGCGGATGGTGGTGCAGCCAGCAGGGCCAGCGGGTGGCGGAGATGGTGGTTGAATTCTAATTGAACCGGGTTATGCGCCTAAAAAAGCAAAGATTTTGAGCACATGTACATCCATGTACTCTACCGAATGCGCGTCATACATACCTCCAGGAAGTATTGTACATACATACATACTTTGTGCATAGAACACCAATCACGATATCTATACTTTTTTGATTCTCCCAGGCTCACGGGCAACTCTCACATCGAGCGCTCCTCAGAATGGCTGTCGTGGTCAAAGCTTCAGCTTTGTACAAGAAGAAGGACGGGGAAATAACCCTCGATGCAGATGGCAAGAACCTCACCTGGCGGGCAGAGTCAACAAACACGGGATCACAGATTGTCATCTCCGTTGACTCAATTACAAGTTTGTTTAATCAATAATCGACCGAGAAGCTTGGCCCTATCTCGACTGACATATATTCATTGCTAGGTCTTCAAGCCACTCCGCCAAAATCCGCAAAGGTGATGATCAAAGTGTTCGTCCAGCATCCGACTGAAGGCACCGTGGATCCCTACGTCTTTACCTTCTCCGGTTCTCCCGACGAAGCATCTGCCTTCAAAACGGCCCTCACCACCGCCATCCAAGTATTAAAATCTACACCTGCGCTGGATGCAGGCTCTTCTACTGAGGTGAAGGATGACCGAGCAGGACCAGACTCCAGACCTGCTAAAATATTGCACAATAGAACAGATCATGAGCTACAGGGGGATATGTCGCTACAACAAGCAGTTCTCTCAGCATCTCCCACCCTGCAAAAGAAATTCCATGAAGCTGTTATTTCGGGTGGTATGACACCAGTGCAATTTTGGTCGACCCGTATTCACCTCCTTCGAGCTTATGCCGTTGAACAAGCCCAGATCAGGGGCTCCTACAATGTACTGGCCACCATAAAGCCCAAAACGGAGGACTCTGTTGTGCGTGTTAGCCTGTCCAGGGACCAAATACATACAATATTCGAGCAACACCCTATTATCCAGAGAGTCTACGATGAGGTTGTCCCAAAGCTTCAAGAGGATGAATTTTGGAAGCGTTTTTTTCTCAGCAAGCTTTACAAGAAGCTAAAGGGGGAGAAACTTGTCCCTACGGACTCACATGATGATGTTCTAGATCAGTATCTAAAAGGTGGAAGCTCCGGTAAGTCAATTTGCTATTGATGGGCTTCGGTTTCGCTTCTAACTGGTTTCAAGATCTTAGCGGTGGATCTGAACGCCAATTGCGCGTACCACACATCATCGACATCAGCGGCAACGAGGATAATCACAGTCAGGTCTGTCGTTTCGTGCTAGCGTCAAGTTTCTAAAGGCTCATATACGATAACTACTACAGAAACAAGGAAATAGGCCAGACCTAACGATGCGACCAACTAAAATCGAAAATGTCCCAATAATTCGTACCTTGAACAGCCTTAGCTCGAAGCTTCTGGATTCTGTTAATCCGTACGTCAACTTTTCTAAAAGTGCATGACAGGATGGCTGCGAGTAGAAGCTGACAGCATTCACAGGGTTGACTTGGTCAATGAGCAAAATCCTCGCGCACAGGACGGTGTTGATATAAAACTTCACGATCTCCAAAACGACTCGCAACAACAAAAAATCCTTTTAAACGTTAGGGATCATCGTCAATTTTTTAATGTGGAATCTCAGACCTGCGTTGTAAAATCCCAAGAGGCTCTAAACCAAGATACCACTGGCGTTGAAATACTATTAACATTGTACCAAAATACAGCAAGCCACGAAAGCTTAACCCGGAAGCCTCCAAATTATAAGCCAGCTCATCAACCACAACAAAGGTCGATGCACCCCATCAAGCAAGGTAATAATGACGAAAACACGCCCGCCCTAAGGGCAGCGTCTACCCATATTTCATCTATCTTAGCCATCCGACGAGTTCAAATGCCGGGGAGGTTTGGCAGTATTTCGATTCCCGAACCCCAAATATGGGACCAGTTATTATTAACGCATGCAACCTCGACTGAATTTCTACGGCATTTCTGGGGTGCTTTTTTCTCTGGGGACTCCAAAAAGATAAGCGAAATCAGAAACATGACCGGTTCCCTTGGCCGGTCACTCGAAAGAATAGAAAGCATAGCGATATCAGCAGAAGAAAAGGAAAAGTTAAGTAACGAGACAGGACGCGGAGATCCTGACCGGAAACGATCAAAGGGGAGCCATAGGCCACTAAATGAGAGAGGCTATGCGCTTGTGAAAAGGGTCATTGCGCCTCAGGAGAATGCCATCAATACAGCGCTAGCAAGATATCAGCAGGCATTGCAAGGTACTAGCGATAGTAATTGAAATATTCGCGATATCAAGCCACGACGAGCATTGACACAATGATTGCAACCGATATTAACCTTCTCCCTTCTACTGGTTTGAATGTGAAAAATGGCAAGACAAACGTTCGAAGTCTGGACACTCTTGGATCGAACCGAAATACTATATATGCTATGGATGAGAAGACTGGAATGTAGATGTAAGTAAACATCCCATCCGGTCGACTAACCAGCGGCCATTGGTGATTTGATAAACATCGGAACTCACCCACGGCCGAAACAGATGATTATCCATTTAAATGGGGTAATGATGGAGTAGGCTCGTAATACCAGAACCGAGACTTGTTGATTAGAGCGGATTCGATTGCCGTTCTATAACTGTTTATGGCATTGTAGAATAGCTCAGTCTAGCCATGCGAACACCGGTGTTCCCTGGAAGTTTTCAGGTCTTTGTGGCCCCTCCGAACATCGAAAGGAGGAAGCCTCAGTCAACCTTTGCAGATGCAAGGGTTCTCGATGGCCCCGCGCTTAAGTTGTTTATAAGACGGGGGTTCGGATTTGTATACTTGCTCTTCTTCAGCTTTTTCCGAGCCACCATGACAGGAACAGAGGACTTCGTAACAAGATAGTTCGAGAACGATCCAAGTAGGACTCTAGAGAATCCGACACAGATTAGAACATAGAGTTCAAGCAGATGTGCGAACAGTAATTGACTCACCCTTTTAAGGCACTCCTTCCGCGTGACCCAAGTATGACCAGCGTTGGTTCCAAAATATCAATCTGCAGACCCTCCCAAATTAGGGCGATTGGGTACCTTGGTTAGAATCGGGATTCGCATTCCTGTTGCTAAAATAATGTTCGGGGGCAGACCTACCATTTCCGTCAGAAGGTGTTTTGGGCTCTTGCAATGGATTACTTCAACGATAACATTGACCTGCAGCTTTGTTTTTTTTAGCAGTTTAGTAACTAGCGTAGAAATTTGCTCCGCCGCAGCCCAGCGCTCTTGCTCGGATTTACTTTTGTCCCTAGAATTTATATTCGAAGCTGGTGCCTTTTCATCTTCGATATCCACAGACTCAGCTAGTATACCAGGAAGTGCATCCCTGCTCGAGTTGTTTGACGAGTATTGGTTTCCCTCACCAAGGTTATCAGGTACATCCGAGCGGCTTAAGCTCGAAGAACGCACTGGACTACCTCCAGATTTAGTCCTTCCCTTTTCCAAACTTTTCCTTCGAGCTGAAACCGGTGGCGAGGCACCCGCATACTGCGACTCGACAGTCTGAGATGCAACTTTTTGTGCATCGAAATCCCCAACGTTTTCTTCATCGATAGCATAAATAGCTAGTAATTTATCACCGTCCCGTAAAACGGTACCAATTGTCCATTCGAGAGCATGTGCTGCCTCAGCACTTAAATCAGTTGCTACCAGATAGCTCCGCTGTTTCCTTCCCAACAAAAACTCGGACTCCATATTAGATAGATCACCGCGCACAATCGTTCGCGCAACTCTGTGCGTTTCTGGCGTGGATATAATAGGGGAGATGTTGAGAGAGAGCCGAGACGCCCTTTTTAGATCCTTGGAATCAGCTTCCGCGTCAGACGAAAAAGGCGTCGAAACATGTGACCGTGTGTCAAAATTTGTATTTGGATGTATTATATTTCGATGTGTATTTTGCTGTGTTTGCGTGGGCGGTGAGACGGTAACAGAAGGCAGGAGAGATGATACTTTGTAACGAGATGACACCGTTTTCCCTAGAAATTGTCAAGATTTAGTAAAACAGACGTAGTAACCTCGATAATGAAGTCTTACGCTCTTCTTCTGCAGCTGCCAAAAGGCTCATTGTTTTCCTCTGCGGTATCGGAGATTTCAGAGATTGACGATGAAGGTTTTTTGAGTTATTGGGCGATGATGTGGTCAGTTGGCTTTCTACTACGCTATTGCCAACCCCACGGGGGGGCTGTTTTTCTGACCTTCGGCCACGGAACGCCTCCGTATCATCATCACTACTGTATTCACTGTCGTCGCTACTCTCAACTGCAATTTCTCTCCCGTCATCGCCGACCATGAATGTGAGGTCCTTCTCCAAGCGAACGCCTCCGTCCCGTGAAATACTTTCCCCTGAACTAGCCCGTATATTTCCCGCGGCACCTCCCCTCTCAGGTAGAGTTGCCAATGAACCACCTGAGTTTCTGAGGGCATCGTCAGATAGTCTCCGGTAGGCAGACTCTAGATCAATCAAGGTATCATTCTCCGTTATCAAAGTTCGGGTCGGGGGTATCATATTCATATTGAGCGGTGGTGATGATAGGGGGGAGAGGGACAGATTCCCAGCATGCGGGGACGCTGATCGGTTATGATACATGGATGGCGAGCCAGACCTCCTGCTTGAAGATCCAAGCCGAATCTGACGGCCACCAACCTGCGAACCACTAGGAAGACCCATTCCACCAGGTTGAAATGGACCCGACTCATTGTATATTGAAGATAATGTGTCCTGGTGTCCTTGGGATAAACCGATGGGCATCGGCGTGGGGCTACTTGTTGGCGAAGAAGGAATTGGAGGCGTCTTTCCCGCGCGACTCCCCCCCCTCCGGCTCTCCGGAAGTGGGGGTTCGGGGTAGAGGGGAGGATATTAAACTGATATTCTGCATTAGGAGTAAATGCTGATGCGTCCCTCTCCCTATCTCGGTCCTTCAATAAACGGGGTCCTCCATAGGGCGGAGAAGTAGCTGAGTGAAGAGATCCATGAGGCGAGCTATCTCGACTTCGTTGGTTATATACGAATTGTCCCGGTGGTGGCGAAGCTGAATTTGAGCCGCGCTCCGCAGCAAGAATCATCGACGAAATTCCACCGATAGACTGAGTAGTTCGCGAAGGTGACCGCGCCGGAGAAGTGGTCCTTGGTACTAGAGGAGGGGATCGTGGAATTGTCGGCGATATTCCAGGAGAACTACCACCACCGCTATGCTTATTTGATACTGACGGGCGCTCGAGCAGCTTGAGTATTTCAAGGCGCTCCTCCTCAAGGGCCGACTCCAGCGACATAGTGTCGAATCTCTTGCAGGAAAGACGACAGTAGCAAGCTAATAGAAGATGAAGGTTCGGCTTTGGTAATAGGATGGATTTAGCGAGTTCTGTGTTTCTGCAACAGATTGAGATGGCGTTTGGGACTTGGACAGAAAAGGTTGTGTTTCATAGTATTAAATAAATGAAATGCCCCTTTGCGCCCACTTTTATGTAGTATAATGTTTGATTTGAATTTAATTGTGCAATAATAAGTTTAAGATTAATTTCAAACAATAATATATAAGAATAAAATAACTTGAATAAAATACAGTGTGAAAAAGGTGTGCCAGTGAGGCATAGCTTAGCTGAGCGCAGAGCTTACTTCTGTGTTGTGTTTATCCCGTTTGTCACAGCACGCTCAGCCTATAATTTTAAGAGCTCCAGCTCCTGTTATAAAATAACACTTCATTTATTATAGTTACACCATTACTTCAAGTTAATATTAGTGTTATATGCGCGAGGCGCTCTGCCAGATCAGTACTATAGTACAGTGCACATGCTCTGTATCAGGAGACATTCCCTGCTACGTAACAACTTGAACACTAGCCTGCGAGCCACACCACTGGCAGGCATCCGAGCCCCTACTAAAATTCGCTAATTTTATTCGCCCCACTGACACTATTCAAGTTGTTGCTCGTAGCTCTCTAATTCTTTGAATATATGCCTTCTTTTTTTTGTATAGATTATTATATTCATTCTACCGGCACTATCATGCCATCTAGAAAAGTAAAAAATCCACGAATTTCGGTTTAAAAAACTTCTAAATTAAAGAGTTCCTTCTTGTAAAGCTACGATGTGTATCGAAGCTTGTCGAGGGTGCTCGAAGTGTGATGCGATGTATCTTAGGTGGTAAAGTCAACTTGGTACTTAGACTGATACTTAGATTATCTAATACTGATTTAAGTCGTTACTGGAGGGTGGTTATATATATATATTTTATATATATGAAGAAGGACGTTCGGAGGACGTCCTTTTAAGATTATTTTATAGTAGTTTTATTTATTCGGCTTAAAGTTTATTGAAGGCAGCTATATATTATCGTATATATAAAAAAAAAAACGACCTTCGGACAGAACGACCCCCTCATAACTTTTGAACGAAGCATCCAAAACCAAATAAAAGTACATCAATCGAAAGAGCAAGAAAAACGAAAATACAATATTCAAAAATACAAATAATATCAGAAATTGATAAATAGAAATTAGAGATCAAAAATATCGAGATTTTTAGGATCGTCGATTACAAAAAAGAGGTTTTCTCGCTAAAAATTAAACTAAACTAAATTAGTTTAGTTTAATAATGGTGGATAATATACCCACCAATTCATCTCTCGATGAACTAGTAATAGCAACTTAGAACTATATCCCGATGCTCAAGAACACCAACAAAAAAAGATAAAAAAGACAAATCTTAATAGATTTGGATGAGGAAGAATTAAACAGAGAAGATTTAATTCTAGAACTAAAAAAATTAAACGATCTTCTGAAAGAAAAGACAGAAGAAGTAGAAAATCTGAAAATTAAAATAAGAGAACTCGAAAATTTTAAAAAATCTTACGCAGAAATAGCACAAAAATCACAAAATCAATTAACAAGACAAAAACAAAACGAAAACAATAAAAAATCGACAGCTCAACAATAATAACAACAATAAAAACAAACAATTCCAATTAATCAAAGAAGATTAATTATACTGAGAACGACAATAACTCCACTAATTCAAAAACTAAACGTTTTTAGAGAAAAAATAAATCAAGTTCTCTACTAAAAATCTAAAAATCTAGAAATAATAATTTCTGGAATTTCTATAAATTCTAAAGGCAATCTAATGCTAATTGCACACGAAAACATATAAAAAGAAGAAATTCTCAAATATAAAGAAGATATTTTTGAAGAACTTATCAAAATTAATAAATATATTCAAAAACTAATCAATATTAAAACTTGAGGATTTTTAATTGTTCATGGAGTGGAAATTGAACAATATAAAAATATAGAAAAGCTCAAAATAGAAATTGAAACAGACAATGCAATTAAAATTACAAATAAATTAAGATGGTTAATTAGAGAAGAAAAATTAATTAAAAAAAATTTTTCTTCAATAGTCATTGCAATTAAAACAAAAGAAGAAGCAATACACACTTATTATTATTATTATTATTATTAATCATACACGCTTGCAACCTTTCGGTTATGGCGGTTTGAAGAAACAATTAGAATACATGATTTTCGCACCTTATTTGAAAACTAAAATATGTAATAAATGAAGTATGGAAAATACCGTCTTATTTTTTGTTTTTTCTATTTTTATTATGTGTTTTGAGATTTTCTTCTTATCTCTTGCGTATTTTTCCTTTTTATGAAAAAGACAATGTCGTGAATCTGACCGTTTTTATCCACCAATTTTAGTGTAATGTTTAAGACTATTTTTATTTATTTCCGGAACCTTATAATCTCTTAACTAAATATATTTAATATATTTAATTATTTTAGATTTCTAGGTTTCTTTATTCTATAAATAAATTGTCTTTTGGATTTTTATTGCTTCTTTGTGCAATTTTTGTTTTATTTAAGAACTTTTCTAATAAAATAATACTATTATTATTAAATAATAAATGGTTATAATTAAATTGTCTTTTATCTTTAAGTTCTTTTTTTAACATTTTTTTTTCTAAATTATAAAATATACATTCCATAATTAGATGTTTTAGTGTTTATAGTGTGTTTCTGTATAAACAGTTTTTACTTAAAATGCCAGCTTTTGGTATTTTAACTAGATAACTGTTGAAATAACCGTACCCGGTTCTTAATTGTGTTAAAGAAGAAATAAAATTATTACTAAATTTAATAAAAATTTTATTTCTCTTTAATCTAGGCTAATTATAATAATTAACCTTATTTTTGTGTTTTTTAAATTTTTCTTCCCATTCTATTAAATCTTTTTCTTTTATTTTCCTTTTTAAAAAGGCAAAAGATTTATAGGAACTTTTTTATTTTTGTTTTACAACTTCTTTTGCTAGAAAATCTGCTTTTTCGTTTCCAGTAACATTTAAATATCCAAGAACCCATTCTATAAATAAATTAATATTTTTAGAAATTAATTCTCCCGCCATTTCCCAGATTTCTGATGCTATTTCTTGTCCTGCCCTAATTTTTAGAGATTCCAACCTCTTTATTGCAGCTTAGTTATCAGTGAAAAAATAGATATTTTTCACTATATTATTTTTATTAATTAATTCAAGAGATTTAGTAAAACCTTCCCTTAAGCCAATTAATTCTGCGTCATACACTTCCATATTTTTGCCCAAGCTATAATTTATTTCAAAAACAGATTTATTATCTATTTCTCCATAAATTCCAGCTTTTGTGGATTTTTTATTTTTTTTTTCTAGCATTAAACCATCTATATAAATTAAGAGATTTTCTTTAGAATTTAATCTCTCTTTTTTATTTTTATAGTTTTCTGCTTCCAAATCCTTAGATATACTATTAATATTAAAATTAATATTATTTTCTACCCATAGTAGGTCTAAAACAATACTTATTTCCTCAATTTTAGTATATAGGTTTATCAAAAAATTAATTTTTAACAAAATATTGTCTAATGTAATTCTTTTTATCTTCATCTTATTTTCATACTAATTTAAATATTTTTTTTTATTTTCATTTTCATTTTCTTTTTTAAAGATTATTTCTAGTAAAAAAGATTCTGGGGTTCTTATTTTTATTAGATAATTTTTATTAAGATATAAAGATCTTAGGGCATATCTTCTTTATATGCTATTTAATCTTATTTCCAATAGTAAAATAGATGCTTCAACCTCTAATAAATATATTAAAGTTAATTTAAAGGCACCTATTATTTTTCTCAACATTTTATTTTAAATTAATCTAAATTCTTTTAAAATTTTTTATTATTTTTAATTTTTCCACCATATTTCAGATCCATAATCAGAAACGGAACAAACGTAGCTTTTGTACAATTGTATTAATACTTTTATTTTTAATCCTTTTTCTGAATTTACTAGCGCTTTAATAAAATTGAATATTTTATTTACTACATTAGTCTTAATTTTTATATAGTTTTTAAAATTTAAATCCATATCAAAAAATATACCTAACCACCTTAATTATTTAATGGGTTTGATTTTTATACCGTTTGGTAACACCAAATTTATTTCTCCATTTTTATTATTTTTTGTTTTGAAATAAATTAATTCTGATTTTATATCATCAAAAGCTACTGCATTATTTTGTGCCCAATCGAACGCAATTTTTGCAACTTCTTCTAATTCTTTTATATTTTGTTCTATTATTTTATTTATTGAAACTAACGCCAAATCGTCTATATAAGAGGGTTTCTTAATAGATGGCATTTTTTATTCCAACTCATTAAATAATAGTGTTAAATATAATAAAAATAAAATTAATAAAATTAATGAACCTTATAATATGCCTATTTCCACTGATTTTAATTTTTTTATTCGCCCATCAAAAGACAATTTAATTAATCTTTTTGACATAAAATTATCAATCCACTAAATTAGTTGTTTTGGAAATTTCATATCTTTTAAAGTATTTATTAATCTTTCTTTTGAAACATTATCAAAAGCCCCTTTAACATCTAGAAATAAAACAGAGGTTTTTAATTTTATAGAATTTGCTATTTCTATATCATGAACTAAAGATAAAGCTGCATTAATTGCAGATTTTTGTTTTCTACTTCTAATTTGTTCTGAATTTAGAATTCTATTAGTTTCTGATATAAAAGCTATTCTTTTTGCTATTATTTTCTCTGAGATTTTTCCTAAACAATTTAAGAGACTTATAATTCTGTAGGCTTTTGGAATATTATAGTCCAGTTTATTTGGTTTTGGTAAGATTGCTCCAATTGCTTCTCTAAAACAAATTGGGTGATAACCATTGTTTAATAATTTTGTGAATAAATCATTAAATCTTTCCAGTATAATTTCATAGGCTCTTTTTAAGCATAGAAAATTAATTCCATCCGGGCCTGGCGCTTTTTTGAAGTTTGATGTAAAAATAGCGTCTTTTATTTCTCTATTTTTGATTTTCTCCCAAATAATTAATTTTTTATTAAATGCTGAGAATTTCTAGAACGACCCCCTCATAACTTTTGAACGAAGTATTCAAAACCAAATAAAAGTATATTAATCGAAAGAGCAAGAAAAACGAAAATATAATATTTAAAAATATAAATAATATCAGAAACCGATAAATAAAAATCAGAGATCAAAAATATCGAGATTTTTGCGATTGTTGATTATAAAAAAGAAATTTTCTCGTTAAAAATTAAACTAAACTAAATTAGTTTAATTTAATAATGGCGGATAATATACCTACTAGTTCATCTCTCGATGAACTAGTAATGGTAATTCAGGACTATATCCCGATGCTCAAAAATACTAACAAAAAAAGACAGAAAAGACAAATTTCAATAGATTTAGATGAAGAAGAATTAAATAAAGAAGATTTAATTCTAGAACTAAAGAGATTAAACGATCTTTTAAAAGAAAAGATAGAAGAAGTAGAAAACCTGAAAATTAAAATAAGAAAACTCGAAAATCTTAAAAAATCCTACGCAGAAATGGCACAGAGCTTATAAAATTAATTAACAAGACAAAAACAAAACGAAAACAATTAAAAATCAACAGTTCAACAACAAAAACAACAAAAACAAACAATTCTAATTAATTAAAGAAGATTAATTATATCGAGAACGACAACAACTCCATTAATTCAAAAATCAAACGTTTTTAGAGAAAAAATAAATCAAGTTCTCTACTAAAAATCTAAAAATCTAGAAATAATAATTTCTGGAATTTCTATAAATCCTAAAGGCAATCTAATGCTAATTGCACACGAAAATATACAAAAAGAAGAAATTCTTAAATATAAAAAGGACATTTTTGAAGAACTTATTAAAATTGATGAATATATTCAAAAACCAACCAATATTGAAACTTGGGGATTTTTAATTGTTCATGGAGTGGAAATTGAACAATACAAAAATATGAAAAAGCTCAAAATGGAAATTAAAACAGACAATGCAATTAAAATTGCAAATAAACCAAGATGGTTGGTTAGAGAAGAAAAATTAATTGAAAAAAATTTTTCTTCAATAGTCATTACAACTAAAACAAAAGAAGAAGTAATACACACTTAAAAAAGAGGATATATATTTTTGGGTGGAGAAAAATTGAAAACGGAAAGATATTTAAAACTTTTCGGCAACAATAAATGCATAAATTGCCAAAAAACTGGACATTTCGTAATTAAATGCAGAAACAATTCAATTTGTGGTATTTGCGCAAAAAATTATAAAATAATCAATCATATTTGTAATAATTGTCAGGAAATAAAAAAGTCTTGCGAATATATCAAAGCAAAATGTGCAAACTGTAGTGAAGAACATATGGCAAATGACCCAATATGTTTAAAAAACAAAAAACAACTTAATTCTCAAAATGAATAAAAATAATAAATTGAGAATTATACAGCATAATTACAGAAGGTCAACAAATATAATGCAATTAATATTAAATTCTGTATTAAATAAAGTAGAATTAATTTTCTTGCAGGAACTATGAGTTTTAAAAGAAAACAACACCATTTTACATCCTGGATTTCAATTAATTTTAACAAATCCTAAAGAAAAACAAAAAAATAGAATAAGGGTAGTAGTATTTATTGCAAAAAATACACCCTTTGAAATTATAAACAGAATAGATTTAATAGATGACGAAGACTGCCAAATAATTGATATAAAATCAATTAAATTTGGAGAAATCAGAATCTTTAACATCTATAATGAAAAGCAACAAAACACAAAAAATAGTAAATATACAATAAAAAGATTATTTAATAAAATAAATTTTTATTGCACTAAAAAAACATTATTAATTGGAGATTTTAATGCTCATCACTCTTTATGAAACTCTGAAATTAAATATAATTTAAGATCAGACAAAATAATAGAGTTAATTGAAAATAATAATTTACAATTAATCAACTAAAATGGCATACCGACTTATTATTATGCCAGAAAAGACAAGATGGGATCCTCAATTATAGATTTATCATTTACAACAATTAATTTAAAAGATTTAATTAAAAGTTGGAAAATTAATGAGGAAATGAATACAGGATCAGATCATGAAATTATTTCAATTAAAATAAAATCCAATAATAATTTAATTAATAATCCACTGTCAACTAATAGATTTAATTGGAATAAAATAGATTAAAATAAATTCGAAAAAGAATTATTAAATCTAGACAAAAATCTAGATAAAAATAATTTATAAATCAATCTTCTTTTCTCTAGCGACAACAGAGAAAGATTAAATTTAAAAAATAATTTAAAAAAAGCAACATCTTTATTTCAAAAAAATTTAATTTTAATAATAGAGAAATCTACGCCATTATTAAATATTTTATCAAAATCCAAAAATTAGTGAAATAAAAAAATAAATAAAACAAGAAAAGAGATATTATGACAAAAAAGAAGGTGGAAGCTAAATAGATCGCAAGAAAATTAGAATTTATTTAAAACAAAAAGAAATAAATATTTTAAAGAAATTAGACTTGCAAAAGAAAAATCTTGGGTCGACTTTCTAGAAAATGTAAAAGATAAAGAAATTTTCTTAGCGCTAAATTTTTCTAAATCAAGGAAAATTCAAAAAATGCCAAATTTAAAATTTGAGAATCAAATTGCATCAAATTTTTAAGAAAAGGCAGACTTGTTAAGAAAAGCGCTGTTTTTACCACCTTTAAATTATACAAAAAATACAAAAACTCAACTTGCAGAAAAAATAATTAATAAAAAATTAATTATTTAGGAAAAAATCAAAAATAGAGAGATAAAAAATACTATTTTTATATTAAACTCTAAAAAAGCGTTAGGCCCCGATGGAATTAATTTTTTATACCTAAAAAGAGCCTATAAAATTATATTGGAAAGATTTAATGATTTATTTACAAAATTATTAAATAATAGTTACCACCTAATTTGTTTTAGGGAAGCAATTGGAGCAATTTTACTAAAATCAAACAAACTGAACTATAACATTCTAAAGGCTTACAGAATCATAAGTCTCCTAAATTGTCTAGGAAAAATCTTAGAGAAAATAATAATAAAAAGAATAGCTTTTATATTAGAAACTAATAGAATTCTAAATCTAGAACAAATTGGAGGTAGAAAATAAAGATCTGCAATTAATACAGCTTTATCTTTAGTTTATAATATAGAAATAGCAAATTTTATAAAATTAAAAACCTCTGTTTTATTTTTAGACGTTAAAGGGGCTTTTGATAATGTTTTAAAAAAAAGATTAATAAATACTTTAAAAGATATGAAATTTCCAAAACAACTAATTTGGTGGATTAATAATTTTATGTTAAAAAGATTAATTAAATTGTCTTTTGATGGGCGAATAGAAAAATTAAAATCAGTAAAAATAGGCATACCACAAGGTTCACTAATTTCACCAATTTTATTTTTATTATATTTAACATTATTATTTAATAAGTTGGAATAAAAAATGCTATCTATTAAAAAACCCTCTTATATAGACGATTTGGCGTTAGTTTCAACAAATAAAATAATAGAACAAAATATAAAAGAATTAGAAGAAGCTGTAAAAATTGCGTTTATTTAGGCACAAAATAATACAGTAGCTTTTGATAATATAAAATCAGAACTAATTTATTTCAAAACAAAAAATAATAAAAATGAAGAAATAAATTTGATGCTACTAAACGGTACAAAAATTAAACCCACCAAACAATTAAGGTGGTTGAGTATATTTTTTGATATAGATTTAAATTTTAAAAGCCACATAAAAATTAAAACTAGTGCAGCAAATAAAATATTCAATTTTATTAAAGCGCTAGCAAACTTAGAAAAAGGATTAAAAACAAAAGTATTAATACAATTGTACAAAAGCTGCGTTTGTTCCGTTTCTGACTATAGATCTGAAATATGGTGGAAAAATTAAAAACAACAAAAAATTTTGAAAAAATTTAGATTAATTCAAAATAAAATGTTGAGGAAAATAACAAATGCCTTTAAAACAATTCTAATATATTTATTAGAAATTGAAGCATCTATTTTACTACTGGAAATAAGATTAAATAATATACAAAGAAGATATACTCTAAAATCTCTATATCTTAATAAAAATCATCTAATAAAAATAAGAACCCTAGAATCTTTTCCACCAGAAGCAATCTTTAGAAGAGAAGATGAAAATGAAAAAAAAAAATATTTAAATTAATATGAAAATAAAAAAGATGGAAATAAAAAAGATAGAGATAAAAAAGATGGAGAAAAAAAAGATTATATTTTTATATTAGATAATATTTTGTTAAAAATTAATTTTTTGATAAACCCATATACTAAAATTGAAGAAATAAGTATTGTTTTAAACTTACTATGGGTAGAAAATAATATTAATTTTAATATTAATAGTATATCTAAGGATTTGGAAGTAGAAAATTACAAAAATAAAAAAAAAAACTTAAATTCTAAAGAAAATCTCTTAATTTATATAGATGGCTTAATACTAGAAATAAAAAATAAAAAATCCACAAGGACTAAAATTTATAGAGAAATAAATAATAAATCTGTTTTTAAAATAAATTATAGCTTGGATAAAAATATGGAAGTGTATGACGCAGAATTAATTGGCTTAAGAAAAGGTTTTATCAAATCTCTTGAATTAATTAATAAAAATAATATAGTAAAAAATATTTATTTTTTTACTGATAATTAAGCTGCAATAAAGAGGTTGGAATCTCTAAAAATTAAGGCAGGACAAGAAATAGCATCAGAAATTTGGGAAATGGCGGGAGAATTAATTTCTAAAAATATTAATTTATTTATAGAATGGGTTTTTGGACATTTAAATGTTACTGGAAACGAAAAAGCAGACTTTCTAGCAAAAGAAGCTGCAAAACAAAAACAAAAAAGTCCCTATAAATCTTTTGCCTTTTTAAAAAGAAAAATAAAAGAAAAAGATTTAATAGAATAGGAAGAAAAATTTAAAAAATACAAAAATAAGGTTAATTATTATAATTAGCCTAGATTAAAGAGAAATAAAATCTTTACTAAATTTAATAATAATTTTATTTCTTCTTTAATACAATTAAGAATCGGGCACGGTTATTTCAACAGTTATTTAGTTAAAATACTAAAAACTAGCATTTTAAGTAAAAACTGTTTATGTAGAAACATACTATAAACACCAAAATATCTAATTATGGAATGTATATTTTATAATTTAGAAAGAAAAGTATTAAAAAAAGAACTTAAAGACAAAAGACAATTTAATTATAACCATTTATTATTTAATAATAATAGTATTATTTTATTGGAAAAGTTCTTAAATAAAACAAAAATTGCATAAAGAAGCAATAAAAATCCAAAAGACAATTTATTTATAGAATAGGGAAATCTAGAAATCTAAAATAATTAAATATATTAAATATATTTGATGAATAGATTATAAGGTTCCGGAAATAAATAAAAATAGTCTTAGGCATTACACTAAAATTGGTGGATAAAAGCGGTCAGATTCACGACATTGTTCTTTTCATAAAAAGGAGAAATACGCAAGAGATAAGAAGAAAATCTCAAAACAAATAATAAAAATCTCAAAACAAAAAAAAAAAAATAAAAACAGTATTTTTCATATTTCATTTATTACATACTTTTAGTTTTCAAATAAGGTGCGAAAATCATGTATTCTAATTGTTTCTTCAGACCGCCATAACCGAAAGGTTGCAAGCGTGTATGATTAATAATAATAATAATAATAATCTAAATTCTTTTAAAATTTTTTGTTGTTTTTGATTTTTCTACTATATTTCAGATCTATAGTTAGAAACGGAATTATTATTATTATTATTAATCATACACGCTTGCAACCTTTCGGTTATGGCGGTTTGAAGAAACAATTAGAATACATGATTTTCGCACCTTATTTGAAAACTAAAATATGTAATAAATGAAGTATGGAAAATACCGTCTTATTTTTTGTTTTTTCTATTTTTATTATGTGTTTTGAGATTTTCTTCTTATCTCTTGCGTATTTCTCCTTTTTATGAAAAAGACAATGTCGTGAATCTGACCATTTTTATCCACTAATTTTAGTGTAATACCTAAGACTATTTTTATTTATTTCCGGAACCTTATAATCTCTTAACTAAATATATTTAATATATTTAATTATTTTAGATTTCTAGATTTCCCCATTCTATAAATAAATTGTCTTTTGGATTTTTATTGCTTCTTTGTGCAATTTTTGTTTTATTTAAAAACTTTTCCAATAAAATAATACCATTATTATTAAATAATAAATGGTTATAATTAAATTGTCTTTTATCTTTAAGTTCTTTTTTTAACACCTTTCTTTTTAAATTATAAAATATACATTCCATAATTAGATGTTTTAGTATTTGTGATATATTTCTACATAAACAGTTTTTGCTTAAAATGCTAGCTTTTAATATTTTAACTAAATAACTGTTGAAATAACCGTGCCCGATTCTTAATTATATTAAAAAAGAAATAAAATTATTATTAAATTTAATAAAGATTTTATTTCTCTTTAATCTAGGCCAATTATAATAATTAACCCTATTTTTGTATTTTTTAAATTTTTCTTCCTATTCTATTAAATCTTTTTCTTTTATTTTCCTTTTTAAAAAGGTAAAAGATTTATAGAGACTTTTTTGTTTTTGTTTTGCAGCTTCTTTTGCTAGAAAATCTACTTTTTCGTTTCCAGTGACATTTGAATGTCCAGGAACCCATTCTATAAATAAATTAATATTTTTAGAAATTAATTCTCCCGCCATTTCCCAGATTTCTGATGCTATTTCTTGTCCTGCCTCAATTTTTAGAGATTCCAACCTCTTTATTGCAGCTTGGTTATCAGTGAAAAAATAGATATTTTTCACTATATTATTTTTATTAATTAATTTAAGAGATTTGGTAAAACCTTTTCTTAAGCCAATTAATTCTGCGTCATACACTTCCATATTTTTGCTTAAGTTATAATTTATTTCAAAAACAGATTTATTATCTATTTCTTTATAAATTCCAGCTTCTGTGGATTTTTTATTTTTTTTTTCTAATATTAAGCTATTTGTATAAATTAAGAGATTTTCTTTAGAATTTAATCTTTCTTTTTTATTTTTATGGTTTTCTGCTTCCAAATCCTTAGATATACTATTAATATTAAAATTAATATTATTTTTTACCCATGATGGGTCTAAAATAATACTTATTTCCTCAATTTTAGTATATGGGTTTATCAAAAAATTAATTTTTGACAAAATATTATCTAATATGAAAATGTAATCTTTTTTATCTTTATCTTTTTTATTTTTATATTAATTTAAATATTTTTTCTTATTTTCATTTTCATTTTCTCTTTCAAAGATTATTTCTGGTGGAAAAGATTCTAGAATTCTTATTTTTATTAAATAATTTTTATTAAGATATAAAGATTTTAGGACATATCTTCTTTGTATACCATTTAATCTTATTTCCGGTGGTAAAATAGATGCTTCAACCTCTAATAAATGTATTAGAATTGATTTAAAAGTACCTATTATTTTTCTCAACATTTTATTTTGAATTAATCTAAATTCTTTTAAAATTTTTTATTATTTTTAATTTTTCCACTATATTTCAGATCCATAGTCAGAAACGGAACAAACGCAGCTTTTGTATAATTGTATTAATGCTTTTGTTTTTAATCCTTTTTCTGAATTTGCTAACGCTTTAATAAAATTGAATATTTTATTTGCTGTACTAGTCTTAATTTTTATGTGGTTTTTAAAATTTAAATCTATATTAAAAAATATGCCCAGCCACCTTAATTGTTTGATGGGTTTGATTTTTGTATTGTTTGATAATACCAAATTTATTTCTTCATTTTTATTATTTTTTGTTTTGAAATGAATTAGTTCTGATTTTATATTATTAAAAGCTATTGCATTATTTTGTGCCCAATCGAATGTAATTTTTGCAGCTTCTTCTAATTCTTTTATATTTTGTTCTATTATTTTATTTGTTGAAACTAACGCTAAATCGTTTATATAAGAGGGTTTCTTAATAGATGGCATTTTTTATTCTAACTTATTAAATAATGGTGTTAAATATAATAAAAATAAAATTAGTGAAATTAGTAAACCTTGTAGTATGTCTATTTTTACTAATTTTAATTTTTCTATTCGCCTATCAAAAGACAATTTAATTAATCTTTTTAACATGAAATTATCAATTTATCAAATTAATTGTTTTGGAAATTTTATATTTTTTAAAGTATTTATTAATCTTTCTTTTGAAATATTATCAAAAGCCTCTTTAATATCTAGAAATAAAACAGAGGTTTTTAATTTTATAGAATTTGCTATTTCTATATTATGAATTAAAGATAAAGCTGCATTAATTGCAGATCTTTGTTTTCTACCTCCAATTTGTTCTGAATTTAGAATTCTATTAGTTTCTGATATAAAAGCTATTCTTTTTGCTATTATTTTCTCTGAGATTTTTCCTAAACAATTTAAGAGACTTATGATTCTGTAGACTTTTGGAATATTATAGTCCGGTTTATTTGGTTTTGGTAAGATTGCTCCAATTGCTTCTCTAAAATAAATTGGGTGATAACCATTGTTTAATAATTTTGTGAATAAATCATTAAATCTTTCCGGTATAATTTCATAGGCTCTTTTTAAGCATAGAAAATTAATTCCATCCGGGCCTGGCGCTTTTTTGGAGTTTGATGTAAAAATAGCGTCTTTTATTTCTCTATTTTTGATTTTCTCCCAAATAATTAATTTTTTATTAATTATTTTTTCTGCAAATTGGGTTTTTGCATTTTTTGTATAATTTGGAGGTGGTGGAAACAGCGCTTTTCTTAACAAGTCTGCCTTTTCTTGAAAATTTGATGCAATTTGATTCTCAAATTTTAAATTTGGCATTTTTTGAATTTTCCTTGATTTAGAAAAATTTAGCGCTAAGAAAATTTCTTTATTTTTTGCATTTTCTAGAAAGTCGACCCAAGATTTTTCTTTTGCAAGTCTAATTTCTTTAAAATGTTTATTTCTTTTTGTTTTAAATAAATCCCAATTTTCTTGAGATCTATTTAGTTTCCATTTTCTTTTTTGTCGCAGCATTTCTTTCCTTGTTTCATTTATTTTTTCATTCCACCAATTTTTGGATTTTGGTGAAATATTTAATAATGGCGTAGATTTCTCTACTGCCAAAATTATATTTTTTTGAAACAAAGATGTTGCCTTTTTCAAATTATTTTCCAAATTTAATCTTTCTCTGTTGTCGCTAGAGAAAAGAAGATTGATCCATAAATTATTTTCATCTAGATTTTTATCTAGATTTAATAATTCTTTTTCGAATTTATTCCAATCTATTTTATTCCAATTAAATCTATTAGTTGACAGTGGATTTTTAACTAGTATACTAATAATATTAATTAATCGATAAAGAACTAATTATTCGTAATCTTACTTAATAAATAGACGGACAAAGACTTAAGCGTTTAATAGTTAAAACGGGTATTTGAATTAAAGATAAAGACTTTCGATAATTATACGCGCATATTATTATTAAATAATCACGATAATCATATTAGCGTAGAGTTCATTAGTTATTATATTCAGAAGAATATTATTACTTTATGTTTACTAACGCATAGTACACATCGTCTGCAACTATTAGATGTTAGATTTAATGCAGTGTATAATAAACAATACAGTAATGCTACGAATAATGCTTTACGTAATAACATCACTAGAATCGATAAACAACTATTCATCAAATTATTAGTAGAGGCTAAAGAGAACACTGTTTCGAAAAATCTAATCAAGGCAACATAACGAGAAGTAGGATTAGTACTATACAATTCAAAAAAAGTTCTATCTAAATTATAATATAATAAGGCTACTTAAACCAAAATTCTGAATTCAGTCACAGAAACACTAGTACGCCTTCAAGCCGTTCACAAAGCCGTTACCGAAATTCTTACACGATCTGGCCACTTACTTAATTCACCAACCATTAATAGTATTCACCAATTGGGCAGAGCGATAGAGAGAGCTATAAGTAAAACTATTATATTATAAAAGGCTAATACCTAATTGCATACTGCCAACAAGAAAGCCTTACAAATTAGACGTGGTAAACCAAGGCTTATTGGTGCCCGTGTTCTAAATAATCAGAAGATTAGTGAGCTATAGCAGAATAAGGCTATTAAATTAGATATTAGAGGTGCAGAACCTAATAGTATAAAGCCTAGAAGAGGCCGTGGTCGTCCCCGTAGTAATGGTAGTGGCCGTGGTAGAGGCCGTGGTAGAGGGTGTGGTAGAGGGTGTGGTAAGGGCCGTGGTGAAACTAGGCGTCCTCGAGGTCGCCCTCGAAAAAATACTGGGGGGGGTAGTACACAGGGTGCTAGAGAAGACACTAGGGAGGGTAGTACAAAGGATAATACAGAAGACAGTGCAGAAAATAGTGCAGAGGATAGTGTAGAAGATAGTACAGAGGGTAGTAATTATGTAGAAGAATAGTAATAATAATAGTAGTAGTGGTAGTAATAAGAGGTTAAGTTAAATTGCAGCGCGGCGCTAAGATATGGTAAACAACACATTTCATAAAAACGCCTAGTTTTGAGGTTTAAAAATTAATATTAATTCGAATATTACATGAAAATTTCTGAAAATTTAATATGTTATTCGTTTTAGTAATTTCTTTCTTGTTTAATTTTTTCAAATTTTTTTATGTAATATTTAATTTATAATTAATTTTTAAAAATGAAAATTTGTTGGTCCTCTTCCCGATGTGGTCCGCTTCCCGATAGAAATCGTTATTAGTTGATAGTGGATTATTAACTAAATTATTATTGTTGGATTTTATTTCAATTAAAATAACTTTATGATCTGATTTTGTGTCCATTTCCTCGTTAATTTTCTAACTTTTAATTAAATCTTTTAAATTAATCGTTGTAAACGATAAATCTATGATTGAGGATCTTATCTTGTCTTTTCTGGTATAATAATAAGTCGGTATACCATTTTGGTTGATTAATTGTAAATTATTATTTTCAATCAACTCTATTATTTTGTCTAATTTTAAATTATATTTAATTTTAGGGTTTTATAAAGAGTGATGAGCATTAAAATCTCCAATTAATAGTGTTTTTTTGGTGCAATAAAGATTTATTTCATTAAATAATCTTTTTATTATATATTCACTATTTTTTGTGTTTTGTTGTTTTTCGTTATAGATATTAAAGATTCTAATTTCTCCAAATTTACTTGATTTTATATCAATTATTTGGCAGTCTTCGTCATCTATTAAATCTATTCTGTTTATAATTTCAAAGGGTATATTTTTTGCAATAAATGCTAACACCCTTATTCTATTTTTTTGTTTTTGTTTTTCTTTAGGATTTGCTAAAATTAGTTGAAATCCCGGATGTGAAATAGTGTTATTTTCTTTTAAAACCCATGGTTCCTACAAAAAAATTAATTCTACTTTATTTAATGCAGAATTTAGTATTGATTGTATTATATTTGTTGACCTCCTGCAATTGTGCTGTATAATTCTTAATTTATTGTTTTTATTTATTTTGAGAATTAGATTGTTTTTTGTTTTTTAAATATATTAAATCGTTTACTATATGTTCTCTACTGTAGTTTGCATATTTTGCCTTAATATGTTCGCAGGACTTTTTTGTTTCCTAGCAATTATTGTAAATGTGATTGATTGTTTTGTGATTTTTTGCGTAAATGCTATAAATTGAATTGTTTCTGCATTTAATTGCGAAATGTCCAGTTTTTTGGCAATTTGTGCATTTATTGTTGCTGAAAAGTTTTAAATATCTTTCCGTTTTCAATTTTTCTCCACCCAAAAATATATATCCTCTTTTTTAAGTGTGTATTGCAATTACAAAATGTCAAAACGACCTTCGGACAGAACGACCCCCTCATAACTTTTGAACGAAGCATCCAAAACCAAATAAAAGTACATCAATCAAAAGAGCAAGAAAAACGAAAATACAATATCTAAAAATACAAACAATATCAGAAACCGATAAATAGAAATCAGAGATCAAAAATATCGAGATTTTTACAATCGTCGATTATAAAAAAGAGGTTTTCTCGCTAAAAATTAAACTAAACTAAATTAGTTTAGTTTAATAATAGCGGATAATATAGTTATTAGTTTATCTCTCGATGAACTAGTAATAATAACTCAGGACTATATCTCGATGCTCAAAAACACTAATAAAAAAAGACAGAAAAGACAAATCTCAATAGATTTAAACGAAAAAGAATTAAATAGAGAAGATTTAATTCTAGAACTAAAAAGATTAAACGATTTTCTGAAAGAAAAGACAGAAGAAGTAGAAAACCTGAAAATTAAAATAAGAGAACTCGAAAATCCCAAAAAATCCTACGCAGAAATAATACAGAAATCACAAAATCAATCAACAAAACAAAAACAAAACGAAAATAATCAAAAATCGACAGCTTAATAACAACAACAAAAACAAATAATTCTAATTAATTAAAGAAGATTAATTATACTGAGAACGACAATAATCTCACCAATTTAAAAACCAAACATTTTTAGAGAAAAAATAAACTAAGTTCTCTATTAAAAATCTAAAAATCTAGAAATAATAATTTCTAGAATTTCTATAAATTTTAAAGGCAATCTAATGCTAATTGCACACGAAAACACACAAAAAGAAGAAATTCTCAAATATAAAGAAGATATTTTTAAAAAACTCATCAAAATTAATGAATATATTCAAAAACCAACTAATATTGAAACTTAGAGATTTTTAATTGTTCATGGAATGGAAATTGAACAATACAAAAATATAAAAAAGCTCAAAACGGAAATTGAGACAGACAATGTAATTAAAATTACAAATAAACCAAGATGGTTGGTTAGAGAAGAAAAATTAATTAGAAAAATTTTTTCTTCAATAGTCATTGCAACTAAAACAAAAGAAGAAGCAATACACACTCAAAAAAAAGGATATATATTTTTGGGTGGAGAAAAATTGAAAACGGAAAGATATTTAAAACTTTTCGGCAACAATAAATGCACAAATTACTAAAAAACTGGACATTTCGCAATTAAATGCAGAAACAATTTAATTTGTGGCATTTGCGCAAAAAATCACAAAACAATCAATCACAGTTACAACAATTGTCAGGAAACAAAAAAGTCCTGCGAACATATCAAAGCAAAATGTGCAAACTGTAATAAAAAACATATAGCAAACGACCCAATATGTTTAAAAAACAAAAAACAACTTAATTCTCAAAATGAATAAAAACAATAAATTGAGAATTATATAGCATAATTGCAGAAGGTCAACAAATATAATGCAATCAATGCTAAATTCTGCATTAAATAAAGCAGAATTAATTTTCTTGCAGGAACCATGGGTTTCAAAAGAAAACAACACCATTTCACACCCTGGATTTCAATCAATTTTAACAAATCCTAAAGAAAAACAAAAAAATAGAATAAGGGTGTTAGCATTTATTGCGAAAAATATACCCTTTGAAATTACAAACAGAATAGATTTAATAGATGACGAAGACTGCCAAATAATTGATATAAAATCAAATAAATTAAAAAGGCATCAAAAACCGGGACAGAACGACCCCCTCATAACTTTTGAACGAAGCATCCAAAACCAAATAAAAGTACATTAATCGAAAGAGCAAGAAAAACGAAAATACAATATCCAAAAATACAAACAATATCAGAAATCGATAAATAGAAATTAGAGATCAAAAAATATTAAGATTTTTACAATCATCGACTACAAAAAAGGAGTTTTCTCGCTAAAAATTAAACTAAACTAAATTAGTTTAGTTTAATAATGGCGGATAATATACCTATCAGTTTATCTTTTAATAAATTAGTAATGGCAATTTAGGATTATATCCTGATGCCTAAAAACACCAACAAAAAAAGACAGAAAAGACAAATCTTAATAGATTTAGACGAGAAAGAATTAAACAAAGAAGATTTAATTCTAGAATTAAAGAGATTAAATAATTTTCTGAAAAAAAAGATAGAAGAAGTAGAAAACTTGAAAATTAAAATAAGAAAACTCGAAAATCTCAAAAAATTCTACATAGAAATGGCACAGAAATTACAAAATCAATTAATAAAACAAAAACAAAACGAAAATAATCAAAAATTGATAGTTCAATAACAACAACAACAAAAACAAACAATTTTAATTAATCAAAGAAGATTAATTATACCAAAAACAACAACAACCTTATCAATTCAAAAACCAAACGTTTTTAAAAAAAAAATAAATTAAATTCTCTATCAAAAATTTAAAAATCTAGAAATAATAATTTCTAGAATTTCTATAAATCTTAAAGGCAATTTAATGTTAATTGTATACGAAAATATACAAAAAGAAGAAATTCTCAAATATAAAGAGGATATTTTTAAAGAATTTATTAAAATTGATGAATATATTCAAAAACTAACCAATATTAAAACTTAGAGATTTTTAATTGTTTATGGAGTGGAAATTAAATAATACAAAAATATAGAAAAGCTCAAAATGGAAATTAAGACAAACAATGCAATTAAAATTGCAAATAAACCAAGATGGTTGGTTAGAGAAGAAAAATTAATTGGAAAAAATTTTTCTTCAATAGTTATTGTAACGAAAACAAAAGAAGAAGTAATACACACTCAAAAAAGAGGATATATATTTTTAGGTAAAGAAAAATTGAAAATGGAAAGATATTTAAAACTTTTTGGCAATAATAAATACACAAATTGCCAAAAAACTGGACATTTCGTAATTAAATGTAGAAACAATTCAATTTGTGGTATTTGCGCAAAAAATCACAAAATAATCAATTATATTTGCAATAATTGTCAGGAAACAAAAAAGTCCTGCGAATATATTAAAGCAAAATGTGCAAACTGCAGTGGAGAACATATGGCAAACGACCTAATATGTTTAAAAAACAAAAAACAACTTAATTCTTAAAATGAATAAAAATAATAAATTGAGAATTATATAGCATAATTGTAGAAGGTTAATAAATATAATGTAATTAATGCTAAATTCTGTATTAAATAAAGCAGAATTAATTTTCTTGTAGGAATTATGGGTTTCAAAAAAAAACAACACTATTTCACACCCTAGATTTTAATTAATTTTAATAAATCTTAAAGAAAAACAAAAAAATAGAATAAGAGTGGTAATATTTATTGCGAAAAATATACCCTTTGAAATTATAAACAAAATAAATTTAATAGATGACGAAGACTGCCAAATAATTGATATAAAATCAATTAAATTTAGGGAAATCAGAATTTTTAACATCTACAACGAAAAGCAACAAAACACAAAAAATAATAAATATACAATAAAAAGATTATTTAATAAAATAAATCTTTATTGCACTAAAAAAACATTATTAATTGGAGATTTTAATGCTCATCACTCTTTATAGAACCCTGAAATTAAATATAATTTAAGATCAAACAAAATAATAGAGTTGATTGAAAATAATAATTTACAATTAATTAACCAAAATAACATACCGACTTATTATTATACTAGAAAAGACAAAATGGAATCCTCAATCATAGATTTATCGTTTACAACGATTAATTTAAAAGATTTAATTAAAAGTTGGAAAATTGATGAGGAAATGGACACAGGATCAGATTATAAAGTTATTTTAATTGAAATAAAATCCAACAATAATAATTTAGTTGATAATCCACTGTCAACTAATAGATTTAATTAGAATAAAATAGATTAGAATAAATTCGAAAAAGAATTATTAAATCTAGATAAAAATCTAGATAAAAATAATTTATGGATCAATCTTCTTTTCTCTAGCGACAACAGAGAAAGATTAAATTTAGAAAATAATTTAAAAAAGGCAACATCTTTATTTTAAAAAAATATAATTTTGGTAGTAGAGAAATTTACGCCATTATTAAATATTTCACCAAAATCGAAAAATTGGTGGAATGAAAAAATAAATGAAATAAGAAAAGAAATGCTGCGATAAAAAAGAAAATGGAAACTAAATAGATCTTAAGAAAATTGGGATTTATTTAAAATAAAAAGAAATAAACATTTTAAAAAAATTAGACTTGCAAAAGAAAAATCTTGGGTCGACTTTCTAGAAAATGTAAAAGATAAAGAAATTTTCTTAGCGCTAAATTTTTCTAAACCAAGGAAAATTCAAAAAATGTTAAATTTAAAATTTAAGAATCAAATTGCATTAAATTTTTAAGAAAAGGTAGATTTATTAAGAAAAGCGTTGTTTTCACCACTTCTAAATTATACAAAAAATGCAAAAACCTAATTTGCAGAAAAAATAATTAATAAAAAATTAATTATTTAGGAGAAAATCAAAAATAGAGAAATAAAAAACGTTATTTTTACATTAAATTCTAAAAAAGTGCTAGGCCCCGATGGAATTAATTTTCTATGCCTAAAAAGAGCCTATGAAATTATACTGGAAAGATTTAATGATTTATTTACAAAATTATTAAACAATAGTTACTACCTAATTTGTTTTAGGGAAGTAATTAAAGTAATTTTACCAAAACTAAACAAACTGGACTACGATATTCTAAAGGCTTACAGAATCATAAGTCTCCTAAATTGTCTAGGAAAAATCTTAGAGAAAATAATAGTAAAAAGAATAGCTTTTATATCAGAAACTAATAAAATTCTAAATCTAGAACAAATTGGAGGTAGAAAACAAAGATCTGCAATTAATGCAGCTTTATCTTTAGTTCATAATATAGAAATAACAAATTCTACAAAATTAAAAATCTCTGTTTTATTTCTAGACGTTAAAGGGGCTTTTGATAATATTTCAAAAAAAAAATTAATAAATACTTTAAAAGATATAAAATTTCCAAAACAACTAATTTGGTGAATTGATAATTTCATGTTAAAAAGATTAATTAAATTATCTTTTGATAGGCAAATAGAAAAATTAAAACTAGTGGAAACAGGCATACTACAAGGTTCACCAATTTCACTAATTTTATTTTTATTATATTTAATACTATTATTTAATGAGTTAGAATAAAAAATGCTATCTATTAAGAAACCCTCTTATATAGACGATTTGGCGTTAGTTTCAACAAATAAAATAATAAAACAAAATATAAAAGAATTAAAAAAAGCTGCAAAAATTGCGTTCGATTGGGCACAAAATAATGCAGTAACTTTTGATGATATAAAATTAGAACTAATTCATTTCAAAACAAAAAATAATAAAAATGGAGAAATAAATTTGGTGCTACCAAACAGTACAAAAATTAAACCCACCAAACAATTAAAATAGCTGGGCTTTTTTTTTGATGTGGATTTAAATTTTAAAAACCACATAAAAATTAAGACTAGTGCAGCAAATAAAATATTCAATTTTATTAAAGCGCTAGCAAATTCAGAAAAAGGATTAAAAACAAAAGCATTAATATAATTGTACAAAAGCTACGTTTGTTCCGTTTCTGACTATAAATCTGAAATATGGTAGAAAAATCAAAAACAACAAAAAATTTTGAAAGAATTAAGATTAATTTAAAATAAAATGTTGAGAAAAATAATAGGTGCTTTTAAAATAATTTTAATACATTTATTAGAAGTTGAAGTATCTATTTTATTACTAGAAATAAGATTAAATGGTATATAAAGAAGATATGCCCTAAAATCTCTATATCTTAATAAAAATTATTTAATAAAAATAAGAATTTTAGAATCTTTTCCACCAGAAATAATCTTTAGAAAAGAAGATAAAAATAAAAATAAAAATAAGAAAAAATATTTAAATTAATATAAAAATAAAAAAGATAAAGACAAAAGGGATTACATTTCCATATTAAATAATATTTTATCAAAAATTAATTTTTTAATAAACCCATATACTAAAATTAAAGAAATAAGTATTATTTTAAACCCACCATAGGTAGAAAATAATATTAATTTTAATATTAATAATATACCTAAGAATTTAGAAGCAAAAAACCACAAAAATAAAAAAGAAAGCTTAAATTCTAAAGAAAATCTCTTAATTTATACAGATAGCTTAATACTAGAAATAAAAAATAAAAAATCCACAAAAACTAGAATTTATAAAAAAATAGATAATAAATCTATTTTTAAAATAAATTATAGCTTAAGCAAAAATATGGAAGTGTATAACGCAGAATTAATTAGCTTAAAAAAAGGTTTTATCAAATCTCTTAAATTAATTAATAAAAATAATATAATAAAAAATATTTATTTTTTCACTAACAACTAAGCTGCAATAAAGAGGTTGGAATCTCTAAAAATTAAGGCAGGACAAGAAATAACATCAGAAATCTAAGAAATAACAAAAGAATTAATTTCTAAAAATATTAATTTATTTATAGAATAAGTTCCTAAATATTTAAATGTTACTAGAAACGAAAAAGCAGACTTTCTAGTAAAAGAAGTTATAAAATAAAAATAAAAAAGTCCCTATAAATCTTTTACCTTTTTAAAAAGAAAAATAAAAGAAAAAGATTTAATAGAATAAGAAGAAAAATTTAAAAAACACAAAAATAAAATTAATTATTATAATTAACCTAGATTAAAGAGAAATAAAATCTTTATTAAATTTAATAATAATTTTATTTTTTCTTTAACATAATTAAAAACCGGGCACGGTTATTTTAATAATTATCTAGTTAAAATACTAAAAGCTGGTATTTTAAGTAAAAACTGTTTATATAGAAATACACTATAAACACTAAAATATCTAATTATAAAATGTATATTTTATAATTTAGAAAGAAAGATGTTAAAAAAAGAACTTAAAAATAAAAGATAATTTAATTATAACTATTTATTATTTAATAATAATGGTATTATTTTATTGGAAAAGTTCTTAAATAAAACAAAAATTACACAAAAAAGTAATAAAAATCTAAAAGACAATTTATTTATAGGATAAAGAAACCTAGAAATCTAAAATAATTAAATATATTTAGTTAAGAGATTATAAGGTTCCAGAAATAAATAAAAATAGTCTTAGATATTACACCAAAATTGGTGGATAAAAGCGGTTAGATTCACGACATTATCCTTTTCATAAAAAGGAGAAATACGCAAGAAATAAGAAGAAAATCTTAAAACACATAATAAAAATAGAAAAAACAAAAAATAAGACAGTATTTTCCATACTTCATTTATTACATCATTTAGTTTTCAAATAAGGTGCGAAAATCATGTATTCTAATTGTTTCTTCAAACCGCCATAACCGAAAGGTTGCAAGCGTGTATGATTAATAATAATAATAATAATAATAATGTCCAGGAACCCATTCTATAAATAAATTAATATTTTTAGAAATTAATTCTCCCGCCATTTCCCAGATTTCTGATGCTATTTCTTGTCCTGCCCCAATTTTTAGAGATTCCAACCTCTTTATTACAGCTTAGTTGTCAGTGAAAAAATAAATATTTTTCACTATATTATTTTTATTAATTAATTCAAGAGATTTGATAAAACCTTCTCTTAAGCCAATTAATTCTACGTCATACACTTCCATATTTTTGCCCAAACTATAATTTATTTCAAAAACAGATTTATTATCTATTTCTCCATAAATTCCAGCCCCTGTAGATTTTTTATTTTTTATTTCTAGCATTAAGCCATCTATATAAATTAAGAGATTTTCTTTAGAATTTAAGCTCTCTTTTTTATTTTTGTGGTTTTCTGCTTCCAAATCCTTAGGTATACTATTAATATTAAAATTAATATTATTTTCTACCCATGGTGGGTCTAAAACAATACTTATTTCTTCAATTTTAGTATATAAGTTTATCAAAAAATTAATTTTTGACAAAATATTGTCTAATATAGAAATGTAATCTTTTTTTTCTCCATCTTTTTTATCTCCATCTTTTTTATCTCCATCTTTTTTATTTTCATACCAATTTAAATATTTTTTTTTTTCATTTTCATCTTCTCTTCCAAAGATTGCTTCTAGTGGAAAAGATTCTGGGATTCTTATTTTTATTAGATAATTTTTATTAAGATATAGAAATCTTAAAGCATATCTTTTTTATATACTATTTAATCTTATTTCCAGTAATAAAATAGATGCTTCAACTTTTAATAAATATATTAGAGTTATTTTAAAAGCACCTATTATTTTTCTCAACATTTTATTTTAAATTAATCTAAATTCTTTCAAAATTTTTTGTTGTTTTTGATTTTTCCACCATATTTCAGATCTATAGTCAGAAACGGAACAAACGCAGCTTTTATACAATTATATTAATGCTTTTATTTTTAATCCTTTTTCTAAGTTTGCTAGCGCTTTAATAAAATTAAATATTTTATTTGCTACACTAGTTTTAATTTTTATATAGCTTTTAAAATTTAAATCTACATCAAAAAATATGCCCAACCACCTTAATTGTTTAGTGGGTTTAATTTTTATACCGTTTAGTAACACCAAATTTATTTCTCCATTTTTATTATTTTTTGTTTTAAAATAAATTAGTTCTAATTTTATATCATCAAAAGCTACTGCATTATTTTGTGCCCAAACAAACGCAATTTTTACAGCTTCTTCTAATTCTTTTATATTTTGTTCTATTATTTTATTTGTTAAAACTAACGCCAAATCGTCTATATAAGAGGGTTTTTTAATAAATGGCATTTTTTATTCCAACTCATTAAATAATAGTATTAAATATAATAAAAATAAAATTAATAAAATTAATAAACCTTGTGGTATGCCTATTTCCACTAGTTTTAATTTTTCTATTCGCTTATCAAAAGACAATTTAATTAATCTTTTTGACATGAAATTATCAATTTATTAAATTAGTTGTTTTGGAAATTTTATATCTTTTAAAGTATTTATTAATCTTTCTTTTAAAATATTATCAAAAGCCCCTTTAACGTCTAAAAATAAAACAGAAGTTTTTAATTTTATAGAATTTGCTATTTCTATATCATAAACTAAAGATAAAGCTGCATCAATTGCAGATCTTTGTTTTCTATCTTCAATTTATTCTAGATTTAGAATTTTATTAGTTTCTAATATAAAAGCTATTCTTTTTGCTATTATTTTCTCTGAGATTTTTCCTAGACAATTTAGGAGACTTATAATTCTATAAGCCTTTAGAATATTGTAATCCGATTTATTTAGTTTTGGTAAAATTACTCCAATTGCTTCCTTAAAACAAATTAGGTGGTAACCATTGTTTAATAATTTTATAAATAAATCATTAAATCTTTCCGGTATAATTTTATAGGCTCTTTTTAGGCATAGAAAATTAATTCCATCGAGGCCTAACACTTTTTTAGAGTTTAATATAAAAATAACGTTTTTTATCTCTCTATTTTTGATTTTTTCCTAAATAATTAATTTTTTATTAATTATTTTTTCTGCAAGTTAGGTTTTTGCATTTTTTGTATAATTTAGAAGTAGTAAAAACAGTGCTTTTCTTAACAAGTCTGCCTTTTCTTGAAAATTTGATGCAATTTAATTCTTAAATTTTAAATTTAGTATTTTTTGAATTTTTCTTAGTTTAGAAAAATTTAGCACTAAAAAAATTTTTTTATCTTTTGCATTTTCTAGAAAGTCGACTTAAGATTTTTCTTTTGTAAGTCTAATTTCTTTAAAATATTTATTTTTTTTTGTTTTAAATAAATTTCAATTTTTTTGTGATTTATTTAGCTTCTACCTTCTTTTTTGTCGCAATATCTCTTTTTTTGTTTTATTTATTTTTTTATTTTACTAATTTTTGGATTTTGATGAAATATTTAATAATGGCGTAGATTTCTCTACTGCCAAAATTAAATTTTTTTAAAATAAAGATGTTGCCTTTTCTAAATTGTTTTCTAAATTTAATCTTTCTCTGTTGTTGCTAGAGAAAAGAAGATTGATCTATAAATTATTTTCATTTAGATTTTTGTCTAGATTTAATAATTTTTTTTTGAATTTATTCTAATCTATTTTATTCTAATTAAATCTATTAGTTGACAGTGGATTGTCAACTAAATTATTATTGGATTTTATTTTAATTGAAATAACTTTATGATCTGATTTTGTATTCATTTCCTCATCAATTTTCTAACTTTTAATTAAATCTTTTAAATTAATCGTTGTAAATGATAAATCTATAATTGAGGATCCCATCTTGTCTTTTCTGGCATAATAATAAGTCGGTATGCCATTTTGGTTAATTAATTGTAAATTATTATTTTCAATTAACTCTATTATTTTGTCTGATCTTAAATTATATTTAATTTCAGAGTTCTATAAAGAGTGATGAGCATTAAAATCTCCAATTAATAATGTTTTTTTGGTGCAATAAAGATTTATTTTATTAAATAATCTTTTTATTATATATTCATCATTTTTTATGTTTTGTTGCTTTTCATTATAGATGTTAAAGATTCTGATTTCTCCAAATTTAATTGATTTTATATCAATTATTTAGCAGTCTTCGTCATCTATTAAATCTATTCTATTTGTAATTTCAAAGGGTATATTTTTTGCAATAAATACTACCACCCTTATTCTATTTTTTTATTTTTCTTTAGAATTTGTTAAAATTGATTGAAATCTAGGATATGAAATAGTATTGTTTTCTTTTGAAACCTATAATTCCTGCAAGAAAATTAATTCTACTTTATTTAATGCAGAATTTAGTATTAATTATATTATATTTATTAACCTTCTGTAATTATACTATATAATTCTTAATTTATTATTTTTATTTATTTTAAGAATTAAGTTATTTTTTATTTTTTAAACATATTGGGTCGTTTGCTATATATTCTTCACTATAGTTTGCATATTTTACTTTGATATGTTCGTAGGACTTTTTTGTTTCCTAGCAATTATTACAAATATAATTGATTATTTTATGATTTTTTGCGCAAATGCCACAAATTGAATTATTTCTGCATTTAATTACAAAATATCCAGTTTTTTAGCAATTTATACATTTATTATTACCGAAAAGTTTTAAATATCTTTCTATTTTTAATTTTTCTCCACCCAAAAATATATATCCTCTTTTTTAAATATATATTGCTTCTTCTTTTGTTTTAGTTACAATAACTATTGAAGAAAAATTTTTTCCAATTAATTTTTCTTCTCTAACCAACCATTTTAGTTTATTTACAATTTTAATTGCATTATCTGTCTCAATTTCCATTTTGAGCTTTTCCATATTTTTATATTATTCAATTTCCACTCCATGAACAATTAAAAATCCCCAAATTTCAATATTAGTTAATTTTTGAATATATTCATCAATTTTAATAAGTTCTTCAAAAATATCCTCTTTATATTTGAGAATTTCTTCTTTTTATATGTTTTCGTATACAATTAACATTAAATTACCTTTAAAATTTATAGAAATTCCAGAAATTATTATTTCTAAATTTTTAGATTTTTAATAGAGAACTTGATTTATTTTTTCTCTAAAAACATTTAGTTTTTAAATTAGTAGAGTTGTTATCGTTCTCAATATAATTAATCTTCTTTGATTAATTGAAATTGTTTGTTTTTATTATTTTTATTATTGAGCTATTAATTTTTGATTATTTTCGTTTTATTTTTGTCTTGTTAATTAATTTTGTGAGCTCTGTACCATTTCTGCGTAAAATTTTTTAAGATTTTCGAGTTTTCTTATTTTAATTTTCAAGTTTTCTACTTCTTCTGTCTTTTCTTTCAGAAGATCGTTTAATCTCTTTAGTTCTAGAATTAAATCTTCTCTATTTAATTCTTCTTCGTCTAAATCTATTGAGATTTGTCTTTTCTGTCTTTTTTTGTTGGTGTTTTTGAGTATCGGGATATAGTCCTGAGTTACCATTACTAGTTCATCAAGAAATAAACTAGTGGGTATATTATCCGCTATTATTAAACTAAACTAATTTAGTTTAGTTTAATTTTTAGCGAAAAAACTCCTTTTTTATAGTCGATGATTGCAAAAATCTCGATATTTTTGATCTCTGATTTCTATTTATCGGTTTCTAATATTGTTTGTATTTTTGGATATTGTATTTTCGTTTTTCTTGCTCTTTCGATTGATGTACTTTTATTTGGTTTTGGATGCTTCGTTCAAAAGTTATGAGGGGGTCGTTCTAGAAATTCTCAGCATTGAGTTTGCTATATAAGAATTTAGATTAATTCAAAATAAAATGTTGAGAAAAATAACAGATACCTTTAAAACAATTCCAATACATTTATTAGAGGTTAAAACATCTATTTTACCACCGAAAATAAGATTAAATAGTATACAAAGAAGATATGCTCTAAGATCTCTATATCTTAATAAAAACTATTCAATAAAAATAAGAACCCCAGAATCTTTTCCACCAGAAGCAATCTTTGGAAGAGAAGATAAAAATGAAAATAAAAAATATTTAAATTAGTATGAAAATAAAAAAAATAGAGATAAAAAAGATTATATTTCCACATTAGACAATATTTTGGCAAAAATTAATTTTTTAATAAACCTATATACTAAAATTGAGGAAATAAGTATTGTTTTAGACCTACCATAAGTAGAAAATAATATTAATTTTAATATTAATAATATACCTAAGGATTTGGAAGCAGAAAACCATAAAAATAAAAAAGAGAGCTTAAATTCTAAAAAAAATCTCTTAATTTATATAGATAGCTCAATGCTAGAAATAAAAAATAAAAAATCTACAAAAGCTGGAATTTATGAAGAAATAGATAATAAATCTATTTTTGAAATAAATTATAGCTTGGGCAAAAATATGGAAGTGTATGACGTAGAATTAATTAACTTAAGGGAAGGTTTTATCAAATCTCTTGAATTAATTAATAAAAATAATATAGTAAAAAATATCTATTTTTTTACTGATAACCAAGCTGTAATAAAGAGGTTGGAATCTCTAAAAATTAGGGCAGGACAAGAAATAACATCAGAAATCTAGGAAATGGCGGGAGAATTAATTTCTAAAAATATTAATTTATTTATAGAATGGGTTCCTGGATATTTAAATGTTACTGGAAACGAAAAAGCAGACTTTCTAGCAAAAGAAGCTGTAAAACAAAAACAAAAAAGTCTTTATAAATCTTTTGCTTTTTTAAAAAGGAAAATAAAAGAAAAAGATTTAATAAAATGGGAAGAAAAATTTAAAAAATATAAAAATAGGGTTAATTATTATAATTAGCCTAGATTAAAGAGAAATAAAATTTTTACTAAATTTAGTAATAATTTTATTTCTTCTTTAACATAATTAAGAATCAGGTATGGTTATTTCAACAGTTATCTAGTTAACATATCAAAAGCTGGCATTTTAAGTAAAAACTGTTTATGCAGAAACACACTACAAACACCAAAACATCTAATTATGGAATGTATATTTTATAATTTAGAAAAAAAGGTGTTAAAAAAAGAACTTAAAGACAAAAGACAATTTAATTATAACCATTTATTATTTAATAATAATGGTATTATTTTATTGGAAAAGTTCTTAAATAAAACAAAAATTGCACAAAGAAGCAATAAAAATCCAAAAGACAATTTATTTATAGGATGGGGAAACCTAGAAATCTAAAATAATTAAATATATTTAAATATATTTAATAAATAGATTATAAGGTTCCGGAAATAAATAAAAATAGTCTTAGGCATTACACCAAAATTGGTGGATAAAAGCGGTCAGATTCACGACATTGTTCTTTTCATAAAAAGGAGAAATACGCAAGAGATAAGAAGAAAATCTCAAAACACATAATAAAAATAGAAAAAAAAAAAAAAAAAACAAAAAATAAGACGGTATTTTCCATATTTCATTTATTACATATTTTAGTTTTCAAATAAGGTGCGAAAATCATGTATTCTAATTGTTTCTTCAAACCGCCATAACCGAAAGGTTGCAAGCGTGTATGATTAATAATAATAATAATAATAATCATTTTTTGTGTTTTGTTGCTTTTCGTTGTAGATGTTAAAGATTCTGATTTCCCTAAATTTAATTGATTTTATATCAATTATTTGGTAGTCTTCGTCATCTATTAAATCTATTCTGTTTGTAATTTCAAAGGGTATATTTTTTGTAATAAATGCTACCACCCTTATTCTATTTTTTTGTTTTTCTTTAGGATTTGTTAAAATTGATTGAAATCTAGGGTGTGAAATGGTGTTGTTTTCTTTTGAAACCCATTTTTTTTTTTTTTTTTTTTTTATCATACACGCATGCAACCTTTCGGTTATGGCGGTTTGAAGAATACTTATTCTAAATACATGATTTTTCGCACCTCATATTAAACAAGACATGAAGAATACTGTTATAATATTTTTGATTTTTGTATAATAATTTTTGAGACTTCTTCTAATCTCTTGCAATCTCGGCTTCTACTCTTTTATGAGAGAATAATGTCGTGAGTCTGACCGTTTTTATCCACTAATTTTAGTGTAATGCCGAAGAGAATTTTTACTTATTTCCGGAATCTTATAATCTCTTAATTTATAATAGATTTTCTAGATTTCTAGATTTCCCCGTACTATAAATAAATCTCTTTTAGATTGGTCTATTTAGTTTATACTTCCATAGATAGAAGTCCTATTATTAGAGTATTATTATAAAGCACTCTTTTTTAATATATAAGTAGTAATAAGACTACTAGTACTGTTATTATTGTGATGTACCCACACATGTCCTTTGCAGAGACTACTGTCTATTTTATAGTAATAAAACTACTAGTACTGTTATTATTGTGATATACCCACACACGTCCTTTACAGAGATTACTGTCTATTTTATAGTAGTAGATCTACTATTTGAGAACTATTTGACAAATTGTTCTAAGTCAACTAGGTACGACTCTCAAAGAGAGAAGTGTTGATTAGACAAACAGTATTAAAACACGACTCTTAACAAAGTTCAAATAGTCTAAAGATGTCAAACACACTTTATTCAGTTGCTCTAGTGTAGTAGGACAACTGTTTTTCTGTTTTGCTCTGTTTGTCAGAAAAAATCATAAAAACTGACAAAACAGGCAGAACTGTAGGGGGTGGTGGCAGGAATCGAACCTACGCGCATGGTAAAAGACGAAAACCCAGCGCTTCCAGGTACAGCACTACACCACTATACCACACCACCTTTGAAACCCATGGTTCCTGCAAGAAAATTAATTCTGCTTTATTTAATGCAGAATTTAGTATTGATTGCATTATATTTGTTGACCTCCTGCAATTGTGCTGTATAATTCTCAATTTGTTGTTTTTATTCATTTTGAGAATTAGATTGTTTTTTATTTTTTAAACATATTGGATCGTTTACCATATGTTCTCCACTGCAGTTTGCACATTTTGCCTTGATATGTTCGCAGGACTTTTTTGTTTTCTGGCAATTGTTACAAATGTGATTGATTGTTTTGTAATTTTTTGCGCAAATGCCACAAATTGAATTGTTTCTGCATTTAATTGCGAAATGTCCAGTTTTTTGGCAATTTATGCATTTATTATTGCCGAAAAGTTTTAAATATCTTTTCGTTTTCAATTTTTCTCCACTTAAAAATATATATCCTCTTTTTTGAGTATATATTGCTTCTTCTTTTGTTTTAGTTGCAATGACTATTAAAGAAAAATTTTTTTTAATTAATTTTTTTTCTCTAACTAACCATTTTAATTTATTTATAATTTTAATTGCATTATCTGTCTTAATTTTCATTTTGAGTTTTTTTATATTTTTGTATTATTTAATTTTTACTTTATGAATAATTAAAAATCCCTAAGTTTTAATATTAGTTGGTTTTTAAATATATTTATTAATTTTGATGAGTTTTTTAAAAATATCTTCTTTATATTTGAGAATTTCTTCTTTTTATGTGTTTTCGTGTGTAATTAGCATTATTATTATTATTATTATTATTATTAATCATACACGCTTGCAACCTTTCGGTTATGGCGGTTTGAAGAAACAATTAGAATACATGATTTTCGCACCTTATTTGAAAACTAAATGATGTAATAAATGAAGTATGGAAAATACTGTCTTATTTTTTGTTTTTTCTATTTTTATTATGTGTTTTGAGATTTTCTTCTTATCTCTTGCGTATTTCTCCTTTTTATGAAAAGGACAATGTCGTGAATCTGACCGCTTTTATCCACCAATTTTGGTGTAATGCCTAAGACTATTTTTATTTATTTCCGGAACCTTATAATCTCTTAACTAAATATATTTAATTATTTTAGATTTCTAGGTTTCCCCATCCTATAAATAAATTGTCTTTTGGATTTTTATTGCTTCTTTGTGCAATTTTTGTTTTATTTAAGAACTTTTCCAATAAAATAATACCATTATTATTAAATAATAAATGGTTATAATTAAATTGTCTTTTGTTTTTAAGTTCTTTTTTTAACATCTTTCTTTCTAAATTATAAAATATACATTCCATAATTAGATGTTTTGGTGTTTGTGGTGTGTTTCTGCATAAACAGTTTTTGCTTAAAATGCCAGCTTTTGGTATTTTAACTAGATAACTGTTGAAATAACCGTGCCCGGTTCTTAATTGTGTTAAAGAAGAAATAAAATTATTACTAAATTTAGTAAAGATTTTATTTCTCTTTAATCTAGGCCAATTATAATAATTAATCCTATTTTTGTGTTTTTTAAATTTTTCTTCCCATTCTATTAAATCTTTTTCTTTTATTTTCCTTTTTAAAAAGGCAAAAGATTTATAGGGACTTTTTTGTTTTTGTTTTGCAGCTTCTTTTGCTAGAAAGTCTGCTTTTTCGTTTCCAGTAACATTTGAATGTCCAGGAACCCATTCTATAAATAAATTAATATTTTTAGAAATTAATTCTCCCGCCATTTCCCAGATTTCTGATGCTATTTCTTGTCCTGCCCCAATTTTTAGAGATTCCAACCTCTTTATTACAGCTTGGTTGTCAGTGAAAAAATAGATATTTTTCACTATATTATTTTTATTAATTAATTCAAGAGATTTGATAAAACCTTCTCTTAAGCCAATTAGTGTAATTAGCATTAGATTGCCTTTAGAATTTATAGAAATTCCAAAAATTATTATTTCTAGATTTTTAGATTTTTAGTAGAGAACTTGATTTATTTTTTCTCTAAAAACGTTTGGTTTTTGAATTAGTAAAGTTATTGTCGTTCTTGGTATAATTAATCTTCTTTGATTAATTAGAATTGTTTGTTTTTGTTATTGTTGTTGTTGTTAAGCTGTCGATTTTTAATTATTTTCGTTTTGTTTTTGTCTTGTTGATTGATTTTGTGATTTCTGTGCTATTTCTGTGTAGGATTTTTTGGAATTTTCGAGTTCTCTTATTTTAATTTTCAGATTTTCTACTTCTTCTGTCTTTTCTTTTAGAAGATCGTTTAATTTTTTTAGTTCTAGAATTAAATCTTCTTTGTTTAATTCTTCTTTATCCAAATCTATTAAGATTTGTCTTTTTTGTCTTTTTTTGTTAGTGTTTTTGAGCATTGGAATATAGTTCTGAGTTGCCATTACTAGTTCATCGAGAGATAAACTGGTGGGTATATTATCCGCCATTATTAAACTAAACTAATTTAGTTTAGTTTAATTTTTAGTGAGAAAACCTTTTTTTTGTAGTCGACGATCGTAAAAATCTCGATATTTTTGATCTCTGATTTCTATTTATCGGTTTCTGATATTGTTTGTATTTTTGGATATTGTATTTTCGTTTTTCTTGCTCTTTCGATTGATGTACTTTTATTTGGTTTTGGATGCTTCGTTCAAAAGTTATGAGGGGGTCGTTCTGTCCTGTATTGTTTAATTTCCACTCCATGAATAATTAAAAATCTCTAAGTTTTAATATTGGTTAGTTTTTGAATATATTTATTAATTTTGATGAGTTCTTTAAAAATATCCTCTTTATATTTGAGGATTTCTTCTTTTTGTGTGTTTTCGTGTGTAATTAGTATTAAATTGCTTTTAAGATTTATAGAAATTTTAGAAATTATTATTTCTGGATTTTTAGATTTTTGATAGAGAACTTGATTTATTTTTTTTTTAAAAAACGTTTGGTTTTTGAATTGGTGGGGTTGTTGTTGTTCTCGGTATAATTAATCTTCTTTAATTAATTGGAATTGTTTGTTTTTGTTGTTGTTGTTGTTGTTGTTGTTGAGCTGTCGATTTTTGATTATTTTCGTTTTGTTTTTGTCTTGTTGATTGATTTTGTGATTTCTGTGCCATTTCTGCGTAGGATTTTTTAGGATTTTCGAGTTCTTTTATTTTAATTTTCAGATTTTTTACTTCTTTTGTTTTTTCTTTTAGAAGATCGTTTAATCTTTTTAGTTCTAGAATTAAATTTTCTTTGTTTAATTCTTCCTCATCCAAATCTATTGAGATTTGTTTTTTTTGTCGTTTTTTGTTGGTGTTCTTGAGCATCGGGATATAGTTCTGAGTTGCTATTATTAGTTCATCGAGTGATGAATTGGTGGGTATATTGTCTGTTATTATTAAGCTAAACTAATTTTAGTTTAATTTGATTTTTAGCGAGAAAACTCTTTTTTTATAGTCGACAATCGCAAAAATCTCGATATTTTTGATCTCTGATTTCTATTTATCGGTTTCTGATATTGTTTGTATTTTTGGATATTGTATTTTCGTTTTTCTTGCTCTTTCGATCGATGTATTTTTATTTGGTTTTGGATGCTTCGTTCAAAAGTTATAAAGGGGTCGTTCTGTCGTTTTCCCGCCTTTTTTTTCTCTCTTAATTTAGGTATATTATTTTGGAGAGTTTATTTATAGTAACAAAGATTATGTTGTATCTATTAGATTCCGGTAATCTAGTGATTAGGTTAAAAGAGATATTTTATTAGTTTCGTTCTACGATTTGTAATAATTGTAGTAATTTTTAAAGTATATTTCTAAGCATCTTAGTACGTTTATAGATATAGTAATTATCGATATATTAATTAATATTTTTTTAAAGTCCTACCTATATATATTATCTTTGAATTAGTTCTAACGTTTTTGTTTTTTCTAGATATTCTGCTATAAAATAGTCATAATATTACTACAAGATTTCTTCGCAAATCTTTTCATTATCGAGTACTACTTTTCTATTATTATAATAAAGTTCGCCTTATTCTTCTTTTATTTCTAATATTTTAATCTTAGGGTGTTGTTTATCTCCTCTTCAAGGCTTTTATGATGTCCTAAATATAGGAATCTTTAAGCACTACCACTTATCAAGTTTCTTGTATTGTTATAATACCAATTTATTAAATTTTTTTAGATAATATAGATATTCTAATTCGATTTTTTATATATTTATCCTTTTTTTTCGAAAAGAAGTTCTTTGATCTTCTAATTAATGCATCAACCTTAGTATTAATTTTTCTAAAAACGAAGAATATTTTAAAGTCAAACTAAAATAAGAACTTCATTTATTCTACTTGTTTTTATCTAAAGTGCTATTTAGTCATAAAATATTCTAAGTTCTTATAATCTATAAGAATGTGTACTTAAGTATAAACACTTATAAGGTATCGTTTTCATTTTTTAAATGTTTAAATTACTAATAGAAGTTTTTTGTTATAAATATTATAGTTATATTCTGTCGATGTCATTTTCTTTGATTTATAGGTTACAGAATGCTAAAGACTATTATCGTGTTTTTAAAATAAGACTATAGCGTAGATAAAATTTAAAACGTCTATTTTTATTCGCGTTTCTAACACAAGGTTCTAGTATTTTAGTATTAGCTTAATACAAAATACTTATTAAAATATTTAGAAGATAGTTTTTTCTTCTTTTCCCTAATAGAATACTTTGTCTTTTTTTATTAAGTTATATAGAGGTTTAACTATTTTCGCATAGTTTTTTATAAATTATTAATAAAAATTCGTAAATTTTAAAAAAGATTATACTTCTTTAATAACTCTAGATTCTTCTTTTAGTTCTTCCTAATTAAGTATGTTTTAAATTTTAACAAAGTTTATTTTAATTCTATTGTTTCCAACGATATATTCTAGGAACTCGATTTCTTTAATAAAGAATTTATATTTAGAAAATTTAATATAAAGTCCTGCTTTTTATAATACTTTAATAACTTTTCTTACATAACGAATATATTCTTCTCTTAAATTACTATAAATATAGATATTATCAAAATAAATTACACAGAATTCGTCTAGAAATAGTCGTAAGGCTTCATTAATATAAGCTTAAAAAACAGCTAAAACATTTATTAATCTAAAATATACTATTTAAAATTTGAAGTATCTATATCTAATATAAAAGGCTATTTTTTCTTCATCTCCTTTAACTATTTTAATACGATTATAAGCGCTATAGATATCTAATCAAGTAAAGTATTTGGCTTTTCTAAGTCGATCTAGAATTTCATCAATCTATAGTAAAAGACATCGATTTTTAATAATAATAATATTAAGTTTTCTCTAATCCACGCAAAGTTATAATCTGCTATCTTTTTTAAGAATAAATAGAATAAATACCTCTTATAAACTATTAAACCTTCGAATAAATCCTTTAGTCATATTCTCTTCAATTTAAAGTTTAAGGACTTTAAGATATTCTTCACTTATTAACCTCAATAATTCCCAGATAAGCTAAATTTTTAATAATATAGAGATTTTTATATCTTCTTTTTATTATAATAACAAGGTGTCTCCTTTCTTTTTTAAGAAAGCTTCAGCAAAATCTTAGAATTCATTAAAAAATTTAGTAATTTTTTTAATTTCAATTATATCATCAACAAATATAACTTATTTCCATTTTTTTCCTAGACTATAAATAGCAAAGACAGATCTTTGTTTCATAGTTTTTTTAAAAGCTTCCGCGCTTACAATAATAATCTTAAGTAAATAATTCATATGTACTTAGTTATTTTCTTAATTAATATAAATATTATATTTTTTATATCATAGTTTTCCTAGATTTAAGGGTTTGGTAATATTAACAATATTAGTATTAACAATTTCTTCATAATCTTAGATTTTTATCTTAAATTAAGTTATTTTCTTAACAAATTCTCTAATTCTATTAAAGTATTCTACAGATTTAAAGATCTTCTTAGGGTAAAGTAGAAAATTATTCTTAATTACAAATTTATAACTTATATATATTTCTATATCGCCGCTATCTAAATATGCAAAGGTTTTAATAGGTTTCTGAGAATAAGGTAACAGAGATTTCAATATAAAATTTCAATAGTATTTTAATATTTTCAAAATTTAAATAAGAAAATAGATTCTAGGATATAAAAGAAATTCGTAATATTTTTCAAAACTATAAAGTTTTTAAAGTAATAAATTAGGTCTTACCTTGCTATATATTATAACTCATAGTTAAGCCTACTCTTTTCCCTATTCTTCCTTAGCGTCTTCTTATAAATAATATTCTAAAAAAGATACTATCTCATTTTGGATGTCCTTATAAATAAGTCCTCAAATATTCTAGTCTCTGGTAAAACGGGGATCATAAAAGATACATCAAGTTAGTCCTCCCTAAAATTTCTTGTTTAAATAATTATTAATAAAATATTTTTCTTCTTCATAGTATAAGCATAGCTTTTAAGTTCGACGTCAGTCTTTTTCTTCTTAGGTTAGTTGTCTTTGAATATTCCTAATAGATTGATCTATAAATCTAAATCCGAAATAATTATTTCCCTAAGTTTATTAAGGCTAATTAGTGTTACTAGTCTTTATTGGTTCTTTTAGTGCTAAGGTCGGGGTATTCTTTTTTTAAAATTCTCTATTTATTAAATTTCAGAATTTCTTTTTTATATTCAAAGTTTACTAGTTATTATCAAGGCATTAATAGAGAATAACAAAATTATTGAAATCTTTAGGAAGCGTTTCCTTAATAATTAGGAGTTCTTTTATTTTGATGTATAAACTATGTCGTAAATAAGCGATTTGAGTAGCGTTATCGTAATTCAAGCGTTTTATAAAACGTCTAAATTCTGTCAAGTAGGTGAAAAAAAGCTTATTAATTTATTTTAAGTTTCTTAATTCTTGTTTTATAATTTTAATAGAGTCAGGGTCTCCGAAAGCTTTTTCGAGCTATATAGTAAATTCGGCGTAAATATCTTAATTTCATGTTCTTTCGTCGGTATTATATTTATTGAAGGCTAACTCTACTAGGTTTCTTTTGAGGAGATTAACGGCGTATATAATTTTTTTTTAAATATAGTAAATTTAGTAGTTTCCTCTTTATATTTATTATTAAGTTAGGCTAAGAAGTTTCGTAATTTATAGGGTTTAGTGCTATTAAAGGGGTCGAAGTCTAGAAATTTAATGCTTAGAGCAGCCACTGAGGTTATTGTAGGTATACTATTTCTAAAGTGTTCAAAGACTGCTATCATAGCTTTAGTTTGTTTAATGGTAAATCCTGGTAGGGTAATAATTGCAGTTTCTCTTTTAACGTCCTTCCCTTTAGAGAACTCGTCGTATAGTGGGGTTAATAATGATATTTAGGTATTAGGTTGATAAAATTGTAAAGCAACAAAATATAAGAAATTGTATAAAGACTAGTCGAAGTATTAAAGTAATATACAAATATCATAAGATAAGAATAATGTATTAATATAAATATAGATTAATACTTAAATTATTGCTTGATTTCTAAATACATGATAGCGAATATAACGGTTTAAATAGACAATTAACAAAAAAATTAATAAAGTAAACTAGACAAGAGTTAAGTCTAAACTAGATATTCAGATATACAGAGTGTTGAACTAAATAGGAGTTAAGTCTGAACTAGATATCCGGATATATAAAGTGTTAAACTAGATAAAAGTTAAGTCTATATAGGATATTAAACTAAATAAGAGTTGTTTCTATATAAATTGGGAAGTTTGTATAAGGTAGAGGCTTAAACAGGCCTTATGTCGCACTTATCAAAATAATAATTATAATCTTAGTCTGCGAGTTTCGAGGTCTGAATCTAGGTACTTCCTTATTTTGGGTCTGCAGTTTATATTGCGTTGTGTGGTTTTTCTTCCAACTACAGTATCGCCTGGATATTTCCTATAGTCATTCTGAGGGCTCCTCCGGCCGCCTGGATTTCTGCTTGGAGTTCATTATGCTGCGATTGCTTTGTTACAATTGGTACTAGATAATATAATAGACGGTATACTAAATCTGCTATTCACTTCTTGTCAATTATAATTTTCTTTTTCGCGGAGCGAAAAAGGAAATTCTGAATAAAAGAGGATTTTATTTGAAAAGTTATATGCCCGAAACCCGATTTTGGTAATTATGATATAATTACCTTAATTTTGTTAGTTACTTTAACTTTTTAAGGGAGGACGTACTTATATTTATAATATTCTATTTAAGCGCCGGGTTTTTAATGCTTATAATTAATCAGTTTTGTTTTTATAAACGCGAATATTTATCTGAAACTGGTTGCTTGAACTTATTGTGTAAGTTCTTATAGAGGTATATGTATACCCTTATTAAGTATGGTATCCCTTATTGACATAAGTTGCCATACTTTAAAAAAGAAAATAAAAATTATGTTAAGTGATTAAGCTATAGAGAATCCGTAGGGCACTAACGGCGTCGAAGGGGAGTAAACTATATTATCTTAATACACTTAGTTTCTTTTTTTTAAAGTTTTGTTTTGTAAGTTTACTGGGAGTAATTTTTTATATATTATTAAAGGGGCTAACATAATTGTTTTTAAATTTGTTTTCTTTTTAAGTGATAAAATTAATCTATTGTTTGTTTATTTTTTTAAGATAGAAGAGTCTTTTGTCCATATTTAAAGTATACTGTCTTATATATTTTATATACTTATTGAATTCTAGATATTGTTTATAGTACTTTTGATTATAAATTGTGTGAAGACTTCCTTTGTTAGAAGAGAGAGATCTTTTTTATTTTATATCTTATTTTTATGTTTTTTAAACTATAAGTTAATGATGTTTATAGGGTATTTTCGATTATAAATAAGGTTATTTTGAAAACTTTTATATGCTTTAATATATTCTACCTTTGAATACGAGAGTAGAGTAAGTTTATGTAACTTTTTGATATAGCATTCTTTTTTACTATATAGCGGGTGATTTGAATTTTAGTAGAGTATTTCATGATGATTTAAAGGTTTTTTATATACTCGTGTGTTGCAGGTTATGAACAATTGCGCTTCGTGAACAACAACGACAACCTCAGCGATACCACTACGAACGCCAAAACCCAGCGCAGCGCTGGATTTTGAAAAAAAGAAAAAATTTTACATCAATCATTACCCAAAAGGCTTTCGAGTAACGTGGCCATTTTATATTTAAACTCTGTAAACGTCTAGTTATTTTCAAATTACTACAACTACTATCAAAATTATATAATCGAACAGAAACGACATTATCTTCATTATTACTAATGGATACTAATACGGTAATGAAAAATGCTTTAAATACTCTTTATCACACTAATTTCAAAAATCGTAATATCTTAAAAACGGCGCGGCAGTATGGCGTTGACTGCTAGTATCTACAGCGCCGTCTTAAGGGCATCAGCGCCAGATAATGTTGTTCGTTAGAACAGTTTTTAAACGTTGTATAAAAATAAGAGCTTATAGACTGAATATTACGTTATTCCGACTGAGGATTTCTACTCAGTTCGGCTATTATTTTGGATAAAGTATTCGAATTATATCGGGCTATCTACTTTGACGCCTCTAATTTCTATTGGTTGTGGGTATCCCGATTTAAAAAGCAATTTAATGGCCAGCTAAACTGTAGAATTTTAAGCTGCATTAATATAGAATGTATAATAGCAGTTTTAGCGATATCGATTAAGCTATATTTTGAACGAGTAAGTAATTATTCGTAGATGATGTTATTTCGATATTATGTTAATATTTTATAGTTTTAAACTGTTATATAAGACAAAACTATAAAACAAGGTAATATATAGAATTTTAATAAAAAGGGCATTATGTTAGGATATAGTCAGCGTCATTGGAATATTACACATCATAGTACATACGTTCAGCCAATTTAAGACGGAAATAAAGAGAACATTACTATTATTAGTTGCATTAATACCGACGGTACTAAAATAATATTACCAACTATTGTTTTTAAAAGTGTTTATCATATAGAAGATTAGTATACAGCTTTAAATAACGAGAAAGTCAATTTTAATATTACAGAGAAAAAATAGACGAATAACATATTAAGCGTTTAATAAGCCCGTTAATTCGAAGTCTACTCATGGATTAACACGCTATTCAGTACGCCTAAAAATCGTCTGCTTATTTTCAACAGTCACGAATTATACGTATTCGTTAAATTTTTAGACTTCTGCAATATTAATAGCATAGAATTACTATATATATCCTCTCACAGCACCCATCTCCTCTAATCGCTAGATATCGGACTATTCAATCTACTATAACAATATTATTCAATCTACGCCGCTAAAATTTTATATAGTATAAACTATTAGCTATCTTTATCAAAGGCTCAGTTCTATCAAGCATTTAGAGAGGTATATAATAAAACATTTATAAAAAAGAATATCCTATTTACATAGCGTCGATTCGGGTATTTCCCATACAATCCTAATTTTATTATTAGATAGTATAAAGAGATAACTTCTCTAATTATAAGTCTAGTTACTATAAACTTAGTACGAACGCCTCGAACGTTAAAAGATATTATTAATATTTATTTATTTTATTTATTTATTTATCATACACGCATGCAACCTTTCGGTTATGGCGGTTTGAAGAATACTTATTCTAAATACCTGATTTTTCGCACCTCATATTAAACAAGACATGAAGAATACTGTTATAATATTTTTTGATTTTTGTATAGTAATTTGAGACTTCTTCTAATCTCTTGCAATCTCGGCTTCTACTCTTTTATGAGAGAATAATGTCGTGAGTCTGACCGTTTTTATCCACTAATTTTTAGTGTAATGCCGAAGAGAATTTTTATTTATTTCCGGAATCTTATAATCTCTTAATCTATAATAGATTTTCTAGATTTCTAGATTTCCCCGTACTATAAATAAATCTCTTTTAGATTGGTCTATTTAGTTTATACTTTCATAGATAGAAGTCCTATTATTAGAGTGTTATTATAAGGCACTCTTTTTGATATAAGTAGTAATAAGACTACTAGTACTGTTATTATTGTGATATACCCACACATGTCCTTTACAGAGACTACTGTCTATTTTATAGTAGTAGAACTACTAGTACTGTTATTATTGTGATGTACCCACACACGTCCTTTACAGAGACTACTGTCTATTTTATAGTAGTAGATCTACTGTTTGAGAACTATTTGACAAATTGTTCTAAGTCAACTAGGTACGACTCTCAAAGAGGGAAGTGTTGATTAGACAAACAGTATTAAAGCACGACTCTTAACAAAGTTCAAATAGTCTAAAGATGTCAAACACACCTTATTCAGTTGCTCTAGTGTAGTAGGACAACTGTTTTTCTGTTTTGCTCTGTTTGTCAGAAAAATCATAAAAACTGACAAACAGGCAGAACTGTAGGGGGTGGTGGCAGGAATCGAACCTACACGCATGGTAAAAGACGAAAACCCAGCGCTTCCAGGTACAGCACTACACCACTATACCACACCACCTATTATTAATATTGAAAATAAATTGGCTATATACGAAATCTTATTGTCACAACGTTACTTAGTTAACGTGCTTACAAAATCGGCAGAACTTAACGCTGTACGTTATAACTTGCTAGAAACACAGCTTAAGGTATTACAAACAGCTTATAAAGAAAGACAGCGACGTAATAGCCGACGTCGTTTAATATCAGGGCAAAACGGTAGTCACCTAGTAACCAATGCAGACATACAACGTATAAAAACAGACTTAGACAAAAAATAACAAGCAGCAGCAGCAAAAAAACAACAGCCTAAGTGTCGTGGGCGTCCACCGAAGCAGCCTACACGTTCTATGCTTACCGCTGTTCTTATTAACAACAGTACAAGACAGAATATATTATCGACCCGTATTAACGACCAGACCGACGTCAACACCAATTCCAATCCCTTTATAGCCAGTAACAGTGATTCGAGGGCGTCATCTGAAAGCCTTTTAGACAGTAATTAAGCTAGTAAATTATTTTTTTTCCAAAACCCAGCGCGACGCTGGGTTTTGGCGTTTGTAGTGGTATCGCTGAGGTTGTCGTTGTTGTTCACGAAGCGCAATTGTTCATAACCTGCAACACACGAGTAGTTTATATTTAATAATTTTATGATTTTTATAGATTTTTAAGTCTAAAAATATAGTTTTATTTTTATTTATTTTATATTCGTAATGTATTTCAGGGGGAGGTTTTATTTTAACGTGTATTATTTTGGTGGTTTCTTCTATATTAAAAGCTAGTATAATTGTTAGTATATTGTTTATATATTTTCTGTATGTATATACGTCTGTTTTGCCTTTTATATGTTTTTTATAATTGGTTATATAGAGATTGGTAATTTCTGGAGATACAGTCATTTTTATGGTTAGTTCTTTTCTTTGTTTATACTATTTTATATTATTGTCATCTTTGTATGAGAAGGTCATATAGTTATTGCTAGTAATGTATAAATTGTTAGTAAACTGTGTTATTGCTAGATTTTTATATTTACTATTATTGTTTTATATCTATTGGAAGATTTTTTTATTTAATTGGTGTATATCAACGTTTATATAATATGTAGCTACGTCTGTTGTAATTATAAATGCCTTAATATAGGGTCCTATATTTCAAATTCTTTTATTAGCTGTGTATATGTCTAATATAGCGTGTTTTGTGGTTATATAAATTGTAAAAATACTCTTTATAATAGGTTTAAGAATTCAAGATAATATTTTAAAGACTAATTCGAAGTATACATTATGGCATACTATAATTAGTCTTATTTTCCATAAATTTTTATAAATCTTAAATATGCTATAAAAGTAAGAAATATTGCTTAAATCTTCTTCGTTCAGTTTAAACTTATTAATAACATACTCGAATTCATCTTGTTTTAGAATTTTACGTTTTTCGACATTCAACAGATATTCATCAATAAAGTCTCGGTATTTGTAAATAATTTCGATAATTTGTTTTTTAGTAATTTTTTTTACAATTTCATTACTTTCGAGTTACTAACGTGTGTTGTTAAAGTATTATTTTTTGTTAATAATAATATTCTCTAAGTTTTTATCTGTTGAAAGATATAGTAACTTTTTATTGTTAAGTTCTTTCATTGAAAGCGTGGATTTATTAGTCTCTTTGTAATCCCTAGGTGTTAAGAGGTTATTTAAAATAAATGCGAATAAGCGCTTTTAGCTTACCTGTAACCCTAACTTGAATAAAAGGCTGTTAAAAGGGGCGGTTACGTTAATTTAAGATTTTGGAATATTAAAGTGTTCATTTTTGTTTCTCTCGAGTTTGTTTAAAAAGAAGTATTTTTATCTATATGTAGATACAAATTCTTTTTATGCTAAATTAACAAGTTTAAGATATTTGTGAGTCTTAAAGATATACGTTTTACTAAGATTATAAAATTTAATTATTCTATAAGAAAAGTAAACGTTTTTTTATATATGAACCATTACTTTTTTGTCTTTATATTTTTTGATTTTTTTAAAGTTTTCTCTTTTTTCTTTAATTTCTTTCCGAATTGCTGTTTTTTTACTACTTTGTTAACCGATTTTTTGAGTTTTGCACCCGTTTTTTTTAGTTTGACTAAAAGACTTGGTATTAGTTTCTTTACGTTTTATTAAAAAAGGGTTATACTGATACTTCTTGTTTAATCTTACGTTAAGTTTTTTAATCTCTTTTCGGAATTAATTAATAGGGTTAATTTCTCCTATTTTAATATCCCCTTCGGGATTCTTAATATTAGCTTTTTCTAATTTTTTAATTAAGACTGATATTTCTTTAGTATAAATAATTTCTACTATCCTACTAGCTAATATGAAAATATTGTTTCTAGCTTTTATAATTTCTCTATTAATCTAGGTTGCTGAGTTGGTTTCTATATTATTTTTATAAGTTGACTTCATCCTGTTGATAGTAATTTTAGAAGTAATGAAAACTGATTTAATGTTCTTAAAGTCTTTTATATCTATGTTTTCTTCTATCTAGACGAGAAAATTTCTTTTAACAAAAAAAAGTCCGTAGAGTTTAATAAGTAAGGAGGCGACTCTAGTAATTTCGTTTTCGAAATTATTTATCTAGTATTTTTGAGAAATAAAAAGAATTAAAAACTTAAACTCTTTTTCTTTTTCTATAGAGATAAGTTTAAAAAGCTTATTTTGTGTATTAGAGATTATAGTGGAAAAAATTTTGGCTGCTATATTAAATGTTGAAGATTTTTTTCTACTGATATACTCTTTAGTAAATTAAAACGAAGGTTGTTTAATAAAGAGTAGTTGAGTGAGAAGTATATTATTTGTAATATATTTTTTAAACATAGTTAATGTTTTATAAACGTTGTAGTATTTAACTGTTAGGTCTGATAAATTATGGAATTTTGGTCTAAATGTGTTTTTGAAGGCTATAGATATATTATTAATATACTCTAAGATTTTAGAGAGTTGTGAGAAAAAGATGACTCTTTGTTTTTTGTTGTTCTGCTTAGTAATAATCGTGTGAATGTAGTTTATTGTTATATGTTTATTTGTTTTTCTTTTGAAGAAAATTATAATTTTCTTTTTTGCGGAGTGAAAAAGGAAATTTTGAATAAAAGAGAATTTTATTTGAAAAGTTATATACCCGAAATCCGATTTTGGTAATTATAATATAATTACTTTAATTTTATTAGTTACTTTAACTTTTCAAGGGAGGATGTACCTGTATTTATAATGCTCCGTTTAAGCGCCGGGTTTTTGATGTTTAAAACTGATTGATTATAAGTATTAAAAACCTGGTGCTTAAATGGAGTATTATAAATACAGATACGTCCTCCCTTGAAAAGTTAGAGTAACTAATGAAATTAAAGTAATTATATCATAATTACCAAAATTGGGTTTCGGGTATATAACTTTTCAAATAAAATCCTCTTTTATTCAGAATTTCCTTTTTCGCTCCGCGAAAAAGAAAATTATAATCTTAGTTAATTTACTTAAAGTAATCGATTTTCTAGCGTCTACTAATAGCCTTCCTAAAACCCCTGCTACCTTCTCCAAAGCCATATAGAGCCGTCTTAGCTCGCTTATATTTTTGCTGATGAGTAATTCTTAATATTCAGTTCCTGATTATTGATCAGAGCTAGTTACCTTGATCAGTCCTGATTCTATCAAGCTAATTGATCATAGTCACGTGATATTATAAGCTTATGAAGTACTTGTATATTTGCAATGTATGTGAAAGTAAGTTAGAAAATAGATGTACAGAAATGTGTGAGTTTTGTTTAGACTATATAGCAAGATACTTTATAAGTTGGTAATTTCTCAGCGGCAGGGAATTTTCGTATGGGAATTTCGCGTAGAGTACGCCATCTATGACATTCATAATCTTGTCAAATATATCACTATCCTTATCCTATCCGATTCACTCAGGTCCTATTCTACTATTTACTTATAATACAACCTCATTTTATTTATACAATATAGACCATTCTCTTATTTATATTATTCTTCCTTTCGACCAGCTAGGCTACCGGCCATCGCTCTATTACCATTCAGTCTACCTCTGCTTGGCTCTCAGAACCTATCCTACCGCCTCACATTATGTATTTATCCATCATTTAGTACAAGATAAATCCTTGATATTATATCCTCGTTTTCTTTAGCCAATACATAGCCAGATTTTCCTTGCAAAATTGCTGCACGATTGTTGACTGAAACGTTATCCGATCAGAAATGTAATGAAATGCGAACACGTTTCTCTCCAGCAACGCATCTCCATTTTGGTGGCCTGTCAGACGAATATAGTCATCATAGGAGATAGAACCCTCATCTAAAAGTTTGCGTATAATTGTCCCTCCTGTTTCGTGTCCACCATAAAGTAACCCGGCGGACTCAAGCTGTTTCTTAACCCAGGTGAACGAACTCTTACGCACAGCTATCAAAGTGGTTAGAACTAATCATATTCCTACAGAGTATACTATAAACGTACCTTCAAGGCTTTTAACCTGGTTAATAATTTCATCTGCAGCATACTCGAGATGAATCATACGGCCGCCAACTAGATCGTAAATTTGCAGTGCCTGCATATCTTTAACCTCCCGAAGTCTAAGGTATTCGAGAGCTTCCTCCTTAGTGATGTCACCAACTTCAATAATCGCCCCAGCCCTTGACCAGGAGGAGCTTCTTTCTATTATAAAGCAATTAGCATATAATTAATAAGGCCATAAATAACTTAGCATACTCATCATACGGCGCGGCACGTGGCCTTCGCTCGAAACAAACACTATAGTAGCTATCTTCTCGTCGGTAAGTCGTTTCGCCTCATCCTGAATCTCATCGAAAAGCTCTGGCTGTTTCTCAGCAAGCCTATTCGCGTTATCGATAATCAAGACCGGGATGGTCTTGTTCTTCACCTGGTATTTGACAGCAGCACGAACAAATGCACCCCAAATATTATCGAAAGATGGGTTTTCTAAACTCTCTGGGGTATCAATAACTGGATCCGGTTTCCATCCTAATACCTCCTGCATAGCTTCAGCAAATTTACTTGGTGAAGGAAGTGTATTAGGGGTATCGACGTATATTATGCCCTTGGGGTTTTCTATGCTCTCCGCTGCGAGCTTAATGAGACATGTTTTTCCAGTCCCATGCTCTCCAATAATAAGGGGGTATCCCCGGGAGTTCGCTGATGGTGTAATATACCCCCTAATTATATTAGTAAGGGTATTGCGTAGGATAATATTACGGATTGGTTGGGTAAATTTAGGTGGCTTCTCGAATGTATCGTATATTGCAGATTCGCGTGCAATTTGATGATTATTCCTCTCATATGATTCAAATTCAGTCGGGAGCCAGAGGTCCTTAGTAGTAAAGAGAAAAGTGGCCTTCAAAAATTAGTAAACTTTAATAATACAAGACGAAGTCTGCACCTACGATAAGCCCCCCACCTAAACTCGTAATTAAAGTTGTAAACCAAGTCTCCTCCTTCAACTTAGGAGAGTTTTTAGTATATCCAGCTTTATTTGGAAGGGAAGAAGTGGATACAGACTTCGAGTAAGATCTGGAGCTGGGGATTAGTGGAAGCCTCAGTTGGCTACGGTTGGAGCAACTAGGCTTGCATGCGGGTTTGGATGAAACAATGAGGAGGCGAGACGGTCGGAGGTAAGATGGTTGTAGAAGGCGGGCCTGCATGGTTGGATTAACGATCAACCTGAGCATGGTGATGGCGATGTTTACTAGGTTGGCTTATCTCAGAGTACGGCGAACGAGATGAACACACCTTCGTATCATTTTTTCAAAAAGGCTTCGCAATCACAACACCATAAGAAATTTCATGTGTATAATACCAAAAATACTACAGAGGAAAGTGAATAGGTTATTTTCCTTGGCATTAATTTAACATAACCTGGGGCTAACTAGTAGCCGCACAGACAGACTTCCAACCCAGACAAATTGCCTAACAGCAGGCTTCGAAACTGGAGCTAAAGCAGAAAATATCTACAACTTTAAAAGCCATGAATTTCAAAGCTTTGGCCTTTTCATTTCCATAACCTTCACTTCTACAGCTTGGGCGGCCTTCACAGCCTTTTTCTCTATAGCTAGAGCTATTTATTGAGCCTGCAACTTTCGCAGCCTTTAACCTTTTTCTCTCTAAAGCTTTTTCTACCTTCATAATCTATTTCGCTTCTTCTTAAGTAGCTTTCTCGCATTCTAAGACTTCAGCAGCCTTATTCCATTCTATTTAAATTTCAACTATCATAATAAGAATTCCAATACTCGTGTGTTGCAATGAACAATTGCGCTTCGTGAACAACAACACCATGCTGCTACGGCAAAACCCAGCGCAGTGTTAGGTTTTGAAAAATAAATTCACTAAAGAGCTTTCAAATGATACCCTCGAATTACTATCACTATAAAGGAGTTGGAATTAGTACTGACATCAACCTGATCAATACGACATATTCTGTCTCGTAAATAAGAACAATAACAAGCACAGAACGTGTAGGCTACTTCAAAGGACGTCCACAACACTTAAACTTTTTTTTTTTTTTTTACCACTACTTATCATTTTTCGTTTAAATCCGCTTTATATATCTATATCACTAAATAACTATTGTGGTAAAGGAAGAGTGCTTACGCAGGTTCTTCTTAAATCTAGGATTGATTTATATAGTTTGTTGCATTTTGGGTGGTCAACACAACCTAACACGCTCTACTTTCTGCTTATAAATTAACTTCTATCTGTTCTTGATATCTGTTCTCGAGAGAAAAGGAGCATCCTTTTTTTCTACGCTTTACTCTTACTTAGCATGTTTATGCTTAGGCGCCCTTTTTTAGCTATTTTGTTATTTATGCTTTTAGTCTTTTTCGTTTATTTGCCTACTACTCTATATCAGGAAAAAGATTTGAGCGCAGGATGACGTTATATGGAGCCCGCACGTTAAGAGATCTATGCCGGATGTCATTGTATGGAGATAATATAGAACTTTGTTCAACGAACCGGGACGATAGCCTTTCACTCTATCGAAAATCTCGGTTCACCACGGCTTCTACCCAGTTGCCAGCCAACTGCTAGTGCCCAGCCAAATATAAGTGCCCAACCAGCTCCTTAACCAGCCACCAATCTCTCTACCGCGTGCACAGACACCCCAAAAATAAATAAAAAATAACTTCTAATTCAGCCCAAGAACTTATAATTTTTTTCAATACAATTATAATATAAAAAGGCCAATTTGTATTCTTTATCGATCTCATTTTCTTTTCTTATATTCATCACAAGTAATCTACAGAATTCAACTTGAAAAGTTTTACTAACTAACTAACTTACTAACTGTCAGGCCGCAGAGCTTCGCGTGCCTACGCAAAATACAACAAGGTCAACATAAGAGCGTCGGCCCCACAGGCCCTACAGGCCCTAGTGTCAATAATGAGTTCCGACACAACGATCCGAAAGCTTCGGATCGAAACCTCAAGTAACTTCGATCTAACGCTTTGATACGCAACCTTATATTAAAGACTTTATATATAAAGATAGATTTTATCTTATAAATAGCTTCTCGTTTAATAATTTCTAAATATATGGAAAATTATTATTAACTTATAAATCTATATATTTATATTTTTATATTTTATCAAATTATACTCGTAAACTTGAATATTTTAAATAATGTTTTTTTTAGTAGTTTACTTTACCAAAGCGATCGGCGATAATAAAGATAAAGAAATAATAAATATTATAAAAAATTTAAAATCTCTAAATAATAAGTTATTTTAATCTGTATAAAAACGCGCAGAAAAAGAGTTTTATATAATTAGTAAATTTTTACTATCATTCTGTAAAGGTTTACGTCTACCCTGTAGAGTCCGGAATGTATGTGGGTCTGTGTCTGTATGATTGATGATCAGTTGTTCTAGATACCACATCGTACCCCCTATTTATAGAGTAGTACGGACTAATCTAGCTATACGCCTATTACATTATTACTACACCCTAGCTCGCAATAAAGCGTATAAATGGGAAGATGAATTCAGAACGTAAGTTTTATAATATATAAATCGATTAGTTTTATATAACTTTTATAACGTATTTGTTGCGGTATACCGTATAAGGCGTAGTGCCGGGTCTATACGTACCGCTCTATAAATACAAGCAAATCTACAATATATTAAAATCTAGACGATCGATCATCAATCATACATACCTATATACTTTCTAATATACTTACAGAACTATAAAACCATTAACACGTTATTAATATAACTTCTTAATCTTAAAAAAAGTATCTACCAACTAAGTACAACGTACTTCAACTATTTTTATGTTTTACTGCAGTATCTGTAGACTTTTACCAATCGTAATTTCAAAATCGCAAAGATTATCTCACTTTTCAAACTTCAAAAATACAACGCTGCATAATATACTTTTTAGAATATAATATCTACATCTATTACCTTCCCAAGTAGGTTTACCTTAGCCGCAAATAGCCGTAACTACCAAGTCTAACTTGATAAAATTAAGCAAGTACTAAAATCGCACATAAAGTATAACTATAGGTTATTAAAGTTTATTACTGATACCTTTGTAGCACTACCAGCCAGTACCTCAAGACTCTCACAAGATACTAGTGAATAAGCTAAGGCCTTTCTATTTATACTTATAGTGAGTAATAAAGCTATATTCTTTGGAGTTATCGATTTGTTCTGACATCGTGATAAGTTGTAGAATTGGAATTAGTTTCTGTTGTAGTGCAGATTGTAGCTATGCCAAGCTTATAACCTGTTAGAAGATTAGGTGGAGTAATGTGTACTTGATTAAGTACTTATTAGACTAAAGTGTTCTGACGAAGAGTTTATATACAAGGGGTAGTATATACAGGGTGACTAAGCTAGTTATGTACAGGGTAAGTAGTAGGCACATACAAGATAAGTAGTAGGCATATATAGGGTAACCAGTTACCCTGTATCTGGTAAGGTCATATCGAGGGTAAGATATTCTGACAATATAAAATTAAGTAAATTTAGAGAAATCAGAATCTTTAATATCTACAATAAAAAGTAACAAAACACAAAAAATGATAAATATATAATAAAAAGATTATTTAATAAAATAAATCTTTATGGCACTAAAAAAAATATTATTAATTAGAGATTTTAATGCTCATCACTCTTTATGGAACCCTAAAATTAAATATAATTTAAGATTAGACAAAATAATAGAGTTGATTGAAAATAATAATTTATAATTAATCAACCAAAATAGCATACTGATATACTAAAAAAAAAATTAAAAAGACCTTCGGACAGAACGATCCCCTCATAACTTTTGAACGAAGCATCCAAAATCAAATAAAAGTACATCAATCGAAAGAACAAGAAAAACGAAAATACAATATTCAAAAATACAAACAATATCAGAAACCGATAAATAGAAATTAGAGATCAAAAATATCGAGATTTTTGCGATTGTCGACTATAGAAAAAAGGTTTTCTCGCTAAAAATCAAATTAAGCTAAATCAGTTTAGTTTGATAATAGCGACTCACTAATTCATCTCTCGATGAACTAGTAATGGTAATATAAGACTATATCCCGATGCTCAAGAATATCAACAAAAAAAAACAGAAAAGACAAATCTCAATAGATTTGGATGAGGAAGAATTAAAAGAGATTAAACGATCTTCTGAAAGAAAAGACAGAAGAAGTAGAAAATCTGAAAATTTCAAAAAATCTTACGCAGAAATGGCACAGAAATCACAAAATCAATCAACAAAAACAAAGCGAAAACAATCAAAAATTGACAGCTTAATAATAACAATAAAAATAAACAATTCTAATTAATCAAAGAAGATTAATTATACTGAGACAACTTCACTAATTTAAAAATTAAACGTTTTTAGAGAAAAAATAAATTAAGTTCTCTACTAAAAATCTAAAAATTCAGAAATAATAATTTCTGGATTTTTTAAAATTCTAAAGGCAATTTAATACTAATTACACACGAAAACACACAAAAAGAAGAAATTCTCAAATATAAAAAGGATATTTTTAAAAAAACTCATCAAAATTAATAAATATATTCAAAAACCAATTAATATTAAAACTTGGGGATTTTTAATTGTTCATAGAGTAAAAATTAAACAATACAAAAATATAAAAAAGCTCAAAATAAAAATTAAGACAAACAATGCAATTAAAATTACAAATAAACCAAGATAGTTAATTAGAAAAGAAAAATTAATTAAAAAATTTTTTTTCTTCAATAGTCATTACAACTAAAACAAAAGAAGAAGCAATACACACTCAAAAAAAAGAATATATATTTTTAAATAAAGAAAAATTGAAAACGGAAAGATATTTAAATCTTTTTAGCAACAATAAATACACAAATTGCCAAAAAACTTGACATTTCGCAATTAAATAAATAATTCAATTTATAGCATTTGCGCAAAAAATCACAAAACAATCAATCACATTTGCAACAATTGTTAGGAAAGAAAAAAGTCCTGCGAACATATCAAGGCAAAATGTGCAAACTACAGTAAAGAATATATGACAAACGACCTAATATGTTTAAAAAACAAAAAACAACTTAATTCTTAAAATGAATAAAAACAACAAATTGAGAATTATACAGCATAATTGCAGAAAGTCAACAAATATAATGCAATTAATGCTAAATTCTGCATTAAATAAAGCAGAATTAATTTTCTTGCAGGAATCATAGGTTTCAAAAGAAAAAAACACCATTTCACATTTTGGATTTCAATTAATTTTAACAAATCCCAAAGAAAAACAAAAAAATAGAATAAGAGTGTTAGCATTTATTGCGAAAAATATGTCAGAACATCTTACCCTCGATATGACCTTACCAGATACAGGGTAACTGGTTACCCTGTATGTGCCTACTACTTACCCTGTACATGACTAGCTTAGTCACCCTGTATGTGCTACTGTATATAAACTCTTCGCCAGAACACTTTAGTTTAAGAAGCACTTAATCAAGTACACATTACTCTACCTAATCTTCTAACAGGTTATAAGCCCGGCATAGCTACAATCTGCACTACGACAGAAACTAATTCTAATTTTATAACTTATCAGAACAAATTGATAAAAAGAAAAACGACCTTCGGACAGAACGACCCCCTCATAACTTTTGAACGAAGCATTCAAAACCAAATAAAAGTACATCAATCGAAAGAGCAAGAAAAACGAAAATACAATATCCAAAAATACAAACAATATCAGAAACCGATAAATAGAAATCAGAGATCAAAAATATCGAGATTTTTGCGATCGTCGACTACAAAAAAGAAATTTTCTCGCTAAAAATTAAAACTAAACTAAATTAGTTTAGTTTAATAATAGCGGATAATATACCCACCAGTTCATCTCTCGATGAATTAGTAATAACAACTCAGGACTATATTTCGATACTCAAAAACACTAACAAAAAAAAACAGAAAAGACAAATCTCAATAAATTTAGACGAGGAAGAATTAAACAGAGAAAATTTAATTCTAAAACTAAAGAGATTAAACAATCTTCTAAAAAAAAAAATAGAAGAAGTAGAAAACCTGAAAATTAAAATAAGAGAACTCGAAAATTCCAAAAAATCCTACGCAGAAATAGCACAGAACTCACAAAATCAATCAACAAGACAAAAACAAAACGAAAACAATCAAAAATCGACAGCTCAACAACAATAACAATAAAAACAAACAATTTCAATTAATCAAAGAAGATTAATTATATCGAGAACGATAACAACTTCACTAATTTAAAAATTAAACGTTTTTAGAGAAAAAATAAATCAAGTTCTCTATTAAAAATCTAAAAATCCAGAAATAATAATTTCTAGAATTTCTATAAATCCTAAAAGCAATCTAATACTAATTACACACGAAAACTGTAAGGCTACGATGTCTATCGAAGCCTGTCGAGGGTGCTCGAAGCGTGATGCGATGTATCTTAGGTGGTAAAGTTAACTTGGTACTTAGACTGATACTTAGATTATCTAGTGTCGATTCGAGTTGTCACTGGAGGGTGGCTATATATATATATTCTATATATATAAAGAAGGACGTTCGGAGGACGTCTTTTTGAGATTATATTATAGTGGTTTTATTTATCCGGCTCGAGGTCTGCCGAAGGCAGCCGTGGTTTGTCGTGTGTTATCGTATGGTATTTCGGATATCATGCTTTTATGATATTACTTTGGATGAATATTATGGTTTCCTGATACTATACTCCGTATATCTAGAACGACTATTTCCTGATATTACTTCCGTAGGCCTAGGGTGAATGTTTAGGAGAGCGTTTCCTGATATTCCTCTTTTATAAGACGAAAATTTCTTTAAATCCTTTTTTTATCTATCGATATGCGTTGGTACTGTACGACTTGTTTGTTAGTTTCCAGAGGTTGCCTATGTAATGTAGCTAACCTCGTAACGTAGTGGCTTGGCCGAGCTGCCACGATACGTAACGTTAAGTTTCTTTAAGCTAGTTGTCTCGTTTAGTGCTGTTGCAATCTAGGGTGTTAATATACACTTCTATTAAATAAAGAAAATGAATATAGCTGTTCTATAGCTTGTTTATGATCGCGTAAATTCTACTTCTCTCGTATTTAATCGAGGGACTCTTCTTTGTAGATGTCTAAGAGTCTGCAACTTTGTAGATTTGTAGTTGAGGTGATTCCTCCTCTCGACAGATGTCGAAGGATAATTGTTCTAGGGCTTAAGTATTTATACTATAGTAGTATATATCTTCTTATAGATGTGAAATTTGCTTTATAGGTAGCGGTATTACGACGAATAAAGAATTTGTTTTATTGTTGAAAATTCTTGTGTTTTTTTAACAGGGTATATTACTTTCTTTCCTTTTTAGAGTGTGAGAATTCTTCTTTTTCTCTTTTTTTCACTACTACGTTTTATTTTTATAAGGTATTATAGAAACTTCTGTATATACATTGCTTTCGTCTGTCGTCGATGTTTCTCGCGTAGACTTAACTTTTTTTGTGTTCTTACTCTTTTTCTTAAAGAAATAAAATTTTCTCTATAAACTTTTTCCATAGGCCTTCGACCTTTATCGTGCCTACTTTTTGTAAGTTCCTTTTGTTAACTTCCTTAAGTCAGTTAAAAAATTTTTAGTCTTTAACTCTTTCGCTTTTTTTTCCTACGATACACCTCGAGATAGCTGGACGAGCTACGTCGGCTCGAAATTGGTTGGTTATAGTTGCTGAGGTCGCCACTATTAATAACGGTTCTCTACTAATAACGTTTTACGCTAGTTATCGTCTAAGTGGCACGGCATGTTACGCGGATAGTAGTGGAAAGTATAGTTGTTATTTGATTAAAAAAGTTACTTGTCGAAATAGTCTTTTGAATGCGGCTTCTGCTTATATAGTTGAGATTTTGACTGCGGTATTTCGATATCTTATGGGTGCCCCTTTTCTTTTTCTCGGTAAGGTTATAGTTTTTTGATTAACTGTGTTTATTCTGTATAGCGTTACGATTCGTATCCCTGCGGATTAACATATCTTTTTTAAGCACGACCCTAATTCTGCTGGTGGAGTTATTACTACTCCAGCGAGTGTCTTTCCTTCGGTTGTCGTGCTAAATCCATACGTTATTACTTTTGTTGTAGGTGTTACTCCTTCTCTTCCTCTTCCTCCAGCCGCTTCTTCTGTCCCTTGCCCTCACGCCGCTTAAGTAGTCGCGCTTGAGAACCTGCTTTAAGGTATTAGTAACTCTTTAGACATTTCTGCGCCTAGAAACGTTCTAGATCGACTTACCACGATAGAAGAAAATCTGGCTCTTACTTTTGTGACTCCTCCTTCTCTTGTGGTTCTTCCTATAGTTCTTCCTATAGCCCCTACTAGAGTTAATAAGGATATTAGCAGACTTTTATACGAGAACGTACAAAGAAGTAGAGCTTTAACTTATCTCTATACTTTAGGTTATACTAAGAAGTATTGCTATTATTAGTAGCTTCTCGTAAAAGTTCGGTATACGTCGTAGTTTCTGAGTATTTTGTGGGAGATAATTTTTAGACTTTTTATATTTAAAACTTGCATATTTTAAATTTATTGTATGTACTTATTAGTTCATTGTATATCTTGTCGTAGTTTCTCATATATTTAGTTGAATCTATAGACCCTTAAAAGTCGTATTACTTAAAGAGATTCGTAGTTTTTTAAAATTTCTTAATAGCTTTCTCTATATTCCGTAGATTCTCCTTGGGTTTCTATGAATTATTAGCTTTTAACTATCCTTTTTATTTGATAAGGAAGAACTTAATCTTTTGCTTTGACCTAGATCCCTTTTTCTATGTTTCTTCAGTTAGAATCTTTTTAATTACCCATTCCTCGTGCCCTTCCACCTCGATACTAAGCAGTTCAGGGGGGTTCGGGTGGAGCTTATTAGTTATATATAATCTTAATAGTAATATATAGAAGACATTATAATTTCTTATTAAGATTAGTAGCTTAAGTTTATAAGCTCGAGATTCTATAATTTTTATAATCTCGTACGCGCTAAAGTATCTTACTTCTAACTTCTTTAACAAATGATTAGTTTTTATGAATCAACTTGATAAGAAAACCTTTTTTTTTATTTTATACTCTAGCGTAGTTCCTCAAGACTTATCAGCATATTTTACTTAATCGTTTTAGGTTTATAATATTTTTATTTAACAAATTTTGTAAACTTTTACTAAGTATTTTAGTCTTTCCACTACCGCAGGTACTTTAGTCGGTATGGTATAGGTCGAGTCGCTTTAGATGTCGTATCTATGCTTAGTTTTGAAGGATAATATTCTGATAGTGGCTTGATAGGTATTATTATATGTAAAAACTGTAAGTGGTAGTAAGGGTATTTAATCGTTTTGAGAGTAATTGTAGAAATTTTGTAAGTATTGTTTTAGTATATTGTTTACCCTTTTCGTCTGCCTATTTATCTTTAGGTGGTGAGCTGTGCTTTGTCGACTTTTAATGTTTAAGGTTTTATATAATGCCTTCGTAAACTTGGTTACGAACTGCCTTCTATGGTTTGAGACGAAATCCTTTGGAATTCCTTCTCTTATTAAATATTATATGTAGAGTTTTGTTAGCTCTTTTGCTAACAGTTCTCCCGCATATAAAATAAAGTAAGCGTATTTAAGGAGTCGGTCTATTATAATTAAAATCGTATTATATTCTGGTGAGTCTTTTTCTATAAGTAGGTCTTTGGATTTTAGTAATTTTGTAATAAAGTTAAGAGATATTAACTCCTATAGGGTTTAAGGAGGTTTTAATAATAAAAACTTCTTTGTTTTTTATACTCGGATTATCTTATTCTGTTAACATATATTATAGTTCGACACGTATTAATGTACAAAAATAGTATAACTTAGAAAATAATAGTTTTTATTAAATAGTTTTAAGGTCCTAGTTTTATTAAAATGATTAGTAAGTAGTGAATTATGTATACTTTCTATAACTTTCTTCCTTAGTTCGAGATTATTCGGGATAATTAGACGATTTTTAAATATAAGTACACTATCTTTTTAAAGCTTATACCCTTTGACATACTCTGTTTTGTTTTCTTTTAAGTCTTTTATAAGTCTTGAAATCTTGGCGTCTTATGGATATTCGTTTTTAATCGTTTTGACAATAAATGTGAAAGTTGTAATTATAAGTTTAATAGTTTTTGTTAAAATTTCTCAAATCGTAGTTATTAGTTAGCTTTTTTTTAATAATGGGGGAGGTAAATCCTCCTCCTCTTTTACTAATTTATAGTTAAGACGCCTCAAGAAGGTATCTGTTGCTGCATTTTCTTCCCTTAGATAATACTAGATCTTAAAGTTAAGTTCTGTTAGTTCTTTTACTTAGCAAATCTGCTTAGTACTGAGTTTCTTCGACGTAGTAAAGTACGTTAGACTTTTATGATTATTATAAATTACAATTTAGAATTGAGTTCTCTTAAGGTATGGTGACTATTCTCGTAACGCTTCGATAATCGCTAGAAGTTCTTAATCGAATACGAAGTAATTCTTTTCTGTCAGTATCATTTTCCTATTATAGAAGAAAACCGGGTACTATCGACCGTCCTTGTGCTTCTGCGAGAGACAAGCTTTTACTCCTACACCTAAGGCGTTGGTCTCTATATAAATTAATAAGTTAAATTAGTAGTACTTAAGTACCTTTTCTGTCCTACGAATAAATATCTTCTTAAACCAAACGAAGGCGTCTTATACCTTATTGTTTTTATCTTAATTCTATTTCTATCTTTTCTTGGTAAGATCTAACAATAAAACAAAAATCATACTATATCGAGGAATAAATTTTCAATAAAAGTTTATAAATCTCAAAAATTACTAAAGCAGTTTAACTCCCGTTAGAGCTGCCCAATTAATAACAACATTAACTTTCTCTTTTTCTATTGATAGATTTCGTATTAATATAGTAAATTCTAAAAAGTTTACTTCTTTCTTATAAAAGCTATACTTTTTAGCCTTCACATATAAAGATGCTTCACGGAGCTTCTCTAATACTTACTTAACATACCTTTAATATTCCTCAAAATTTCTCAAATAAATTAAGATATCATCAAAATAAACTATCACAAATAGTTCTTTAAAATCTCGTAATACTTCGTTTACTAGCGTCTGGAAGAACGCCGATACGTTAATAAACCCGAATAATATTACTAAGTATTTAAACAATTTATGCGATATTTTAAATACCATTTTCCATTCCTCTCTCTTTATAATACGTATTAAATTATACACACCGCGTAAGTCTAGTTTAATAAATATCGTAACATATTAAAGTATATTGACTAGTCCGTCTATTTTTAGTAACGGATATCGATTCTTAATAATAATATTATTAAGTCCTCTATAATCTATATATAGTCGCAATTCTTCATCCTTCTTCTTTACAAATAAGATAAATGCGCTAGTAAATAACAAGAAGATATAAATAAAGCCCTTTGACCTTATCTCCTTAATATACTTCTTAAAAGCTACATCTTTCTCTAATAAAAGTTTATATACAAGTCCAAACGAAAAAGTTTAACCTATTTCGAAAAGAATCGTATAGTCTTATTTTTAATACTTAAGTAACTTATCAGCTTTTTCTAGTTCAAATAAGTCCATAAATTCCTTATAATATTAAAAAACTTTATCTAGGTACACAGTTTTCGTTGAAGACTATCATAAGATTTCGAATATTCCCAATATCATAACACCTTCTTCGAGTTCCTCCCCAAGCTCTTCACCAGTTACCATACTTATCGTTACAATAGTAGTCGGCCCAATTCGACGGAATACAAGCTGCTCTATCGTCCAGTCAATCATAGAATTATACTTACGCAGCTAATTTAGCCCTAGAATAACATCGAACGACTTAATATCAATAACATTGAAAGTAATGCTTTCAAAGTAATCTCTAATCAACATAATCATATTTTCAATTATGCTCGAGATACCTCAAGCTAAAATAGCTATACCATCTATAGATTTTAATCGAATTAATTTTGTGAGTTATACTACAGAAATTCGACTCTTATCAATAAATCTCGAGGCTATAAAACAAAAAGAAGTTCCACTATCTATAAAAGCTTTTGCCCGAATCTTCTAGTCACCCCATCTCAAGCATACGTTTAAGACGAAATAACTCGGTAAGCCTCAAAAAAGGTCCGGATTATTAATTACTACTGTCATAATATTTAATAATAAGTAAGTACCCTCGACTCGAGATAACCAAGATTTTATCGCCTTTACTCTTTTCCCTCTTCCTTTTTTTTCTTCTTGTTGTTCCTCTTACCCCTCTTCTTCTTATACTTGCTAAAGTTATTTAGTGCGCGCGAATAATCTGTAGCTCGGTGGTCCTTACCACCGCAGTTAAAACAGAGGTTATTTTTAATACAACGAGCCCTTTCAGCTTCCCCCATACGTTTTACGTAATCTATTTGCATTATATCAAAGTTATTAGCCGCAACAGGTAGCGTGGCTGTATAAGACGACGTTCCTTGCTAAGTATTTCCATATCCGTTCGTAGATTCTCGCCTGCTGTGGCCATCTATAAAGCTCTCATGTTCCAAAACCTGCTGTGCTAGTACCGAAAGAATCTTGGGTCGATTAGTCTCGACACCCTATGTGCTAAGTAAGGCTCTCTGAACCCTCTCCGTCAACCCTTTATAATAAAGTTGAACGAAGGTTTCTTCGGCCTAGCCTAGAAGCTTATTACAAAGAGTCAAAAATCGAGTCGTATAATCAAGAATCTTCTTAAATCCTTGTTTAATCTCGAAAATTGCTTCGATAACTCGTTCTTTTTCATTAACTACTCCCCAGTAACCAAGCAAGGCTATTTCGAAGTTGAGCCATATCGTAAGCTCTTTAGAAATGTCGAGGAGCCTTCCTTCTACCTCTACTATAGTTCGTTTTTTTACGAGAGGCTTCGCCTAGTCGCTAACCAAGTCTTTAAATTGCATCAAGGCATAATCTACCTTTCTTCAGTCCGTAACAAAGGGGCCTTCATTAACCGCAAAATATAATCTTATCTGGTATAAGAAGTTTTATAACGTTTGACTCTTCCCTTCGAACGTTCTTGGTAGTCGGCACAAGCTTATATATCTGCTCACAAAAAGCGGCAACTCGTAACTTTCCATAACCTGTGAGTCTTTTGCTAGCTATAATATAAGTATCGAGTCGGCTTGACCTCCTTCTCCTAAGTTCAAGTCTAGTCAACCCAGAATAAAAGTAAGCGTTTACTTAAACTCTACCATTTAGGCTGCCATCTAGGTAAGTTCTGGTTGCACTGGTTCTTCTATTATTGGAGGTTAAGGGGTAACCATACAAAAGAAAGGTACTAAAATACTAAAACTAGCAGTAATTACGTTTCTATAGACTATTATTCTTTATTTTCTTTCTTCTTTTCTCTACTGTACGAATTATACCTGATCGTCGGTTAATAACGCCTGAAACTCTTCTAGCGTTAGAGGGGCATAAAATAAAAAATCTATTATCAATAAAATTCAATAAGAGTAGATAAGATACGACTCGCAACAGACAACGAGTTAATATAAATGACTAGATAAAATATAAGGCTACGATGTCTATCGAAGCCTGTCAAGGGTGCTTGAAGTGTGATACGATGTATCTTAGGTGGTAAAGTCAACTTAATATTTAGACTAATATTTAGATTATCTAGTGCCAATTCGAGTCGTCACTGGAGGGTAGCTATATATATATATTCTATATATATGAGGAAGGACGTTTGGAGGATGTTCTTCCGAGATTATACTATAGTGGTCTTATCCACCCGGCTCGAGGCCTGCCGAAGGCAGCTGTGGTTTGTCGTGTGTTGTCGTGTAGTATTTCGGATATCATGCTTTTATGACACTATTTTGGACGAATATCACGGTTTCCTGACACCACACTCCGTATGCCTAGGACGACTGTCTCCTGACACCACCTCCGTAGGCCTAGGGCGAACGTCTAGGAGAGCGTCTCCTGACAAAAACACACAAAAAAAAGAAATTCTCAAATACAAAAAAGACATTTTTAAAGAACTTATTAAAATTAATGAATATATTCAAAAACAAACCAATATTGAAACTTGAGGATTTTTAATTGTTCATGGAGTAAAAATTAAACAATACAAAAATATGGAAAAGCTCAAAATAGAAATTGAGACAGACAATGCAATTAAAATTGCAAATAAACCAAAATAATTGGTTAGAGAAGAAAAATTAATTAAAAAAATTTTTTCTTCAATAGTCATTGCAACTAAAACAAAAGAAGAAGCAATACACACTCAAAAAAGAGAATACATATTCTTGAGTGGAGAAAAATTGAAAACGGAAAGATATTTAAAACTTTTCGGCAACAATAAATGCATAAATTGCCAAAAAACTGGACATTTCGCAGAAACAACTCAATTTGTGGCATTTGCGCAAAAAATCACAAAACAATCAATCACATTTGCAACAATTGCCAGGAAACAAAAAAGTCCTGCGAACATATCAAGGCAAAATGTGCAAACTGCAGTGAAGAACATATGGCAAACGACCCAATATGTTTAAAAAACAAAAAACAATCTAATTCTCAAAATGAATAAAAACAACAAATTGAGAATTATACAGCATAATTGCAGAAGATCAACAAATATAATGCAATCAATGCTAAATTCTGCATTAAATAAAGCAGAATTAATTTTCTTGCAGGAACCATGGGTTTCAAAAGAAAATAACACTATTTCACACCCGGGATTTCAAACAATTTTAGCAAATCCTAAAGAAAAACAAAAACAAAAAAATAGAATAAGGGTGTTAGCATTTAACGATTTCTATCGGGAAGCGGACCACATCGGGAAGAGGACCAACAAATTTTCATTTTTAAAAATTAATTATAAATTAAATATTACATAAAAAAATTTGAAAAAATTAAACAAGAAAGAAATTACTAGAACGAATAACATATTAAATTTTCAGAAATTTTCATGTAATATTCGAATTAATATTAATTTTTAAACCTCAAAACTGGGCGTTTTTATGAAATGTGTTGTTTACCACATCTCAGCGCCGCGCTGCAATTTAACCACCGACACAATTAACACGACACGACACGACACGACACGACACGATTATTACGACACTAGTATTATTAGTACTACCAGTATCACCAATATGGCGCGACGATCTTAAAATTATTACTGGCTTATTCGGTACGCGTCTTATCGAATTAATCAGGTAATCTTTGAAAATAATATACGAATAATAATACGCGTATATAAAAAAGAAGACTTTATATCTATACGCGCATTAGTACACGCACATAGTATACTATATATAATATTAAAAGGGAGGGTTAATAATAAAGATAGTAATCGAACTAAAGTATATTAACAGTAAATAGTAATAATAATAAAAAGTGAAAAGATATTAGTATATTAAATTACTTGATTATATAGCTAAGGGTTTTTTTCGCGATTAGATATAGTATATAATATAGCTATTAAGCTTGCTAGTCGAGATCTTAGAGAATGTTAAATAAAAAGATTTATATAACGATATGCAGAACTACGTTCTGTTTATTTACATGCATTAAATAATGCTTGAGTAAAAATTGATAATCTAGCTTCTATTAACAAATTCTATTAACTATTTATGGAGATTAAACGGAAGTATAATATTATAGAAAATATATTATATAATATAGATAAAAAAGGATTTATTATAAGTACTGTTTAATTGTTAAAAATAGTAATTTTATTAAAATCTAAAAGTCGGTTTTTAAAATAATATGATAATCGCGAATCAGTTACTATTATCGAATATATTAACGCGCGCGATATTATTCTTCTTTTATTCGTTATTTTCAAAAGCACTTATTATTAATTTAACTGGTATATTAATAATATTAATTAATCGATAAAGGACTGATTATTCGTAACCTTATTTAATGGGTAGATGGATAGAGATTTAGACGTTTAATAGCTAAAATGAGTATTCGAATTAAAAATAAAGACTTCTAATAATTATACGCGCATACTACTATTAGATAGTCACGATAGTCATATTAGCGCAAAATTCATTAGCTATTATATTCAGAAGAATATTATTGCTTTATATTTATCAACGTATAGTATATATCGTCTGTAACTATTAGATGTTGAATTCAATGCAGTGTATAGTAAATAATACAACAATACTACGGATAATGCTTTACGTAATAGCATCACTAAAATTAACAAGTAGCTATTTATTAAGCTATTAGCAGAGGTCAGAGAGAATATTGTTTCGGAGAATCTAATTAAAGTAGCATAGCAAGGAGCGGGATTAGTATTATATAATCTAGAGAAGATTTTATTTAAATTATAATATAATAAGGCTACTCAAACCGAAATTCTGAATTTAGTCACAGAAATACTAGCACGCTCTTAAGCTGTTTACAAAGCTGTTACCGAAATTCTTACACGATCTGGCCACCTACTTAGTTTACTAACTATTAATAATATTCATTAATTGGGCAGAGCGATAGAGAGAGCTATAAGTGAAACTATTATATTATAAGAAGCTAATATTTAATTACGTGCTACTAATAAGAAAGCCTCACAAATTAGATGTGGTAAACCGAGGCTTACTGGTACCTGTATTCTAAATGATTAGGAGATTAGTGAGCTGTGGTAGAATAAGACTATTAAATTAAATGCCAAAAGTATAGAATCTAATAGCATAGAGTCTAGAAAAGGCCGTAGTCGTCCTTATAGTAGTAATAGTGGCTGTGGTAGAGACTGTGGTAGAGGGTGTAATAGGGGCCGTGGTGGAACTGGACGTCCTTAAGATCGCCCTCGAAAAAGTGCTGGGGGGGGTAGTGCACAGAGTGCTAGGGAGGACGCTAGGGAGGGTAGTATAAAAAATAGTATAGAAGATAATGCAGAGGATAGTGCAGAGGATAGTGTAGAAGATAATACAGAGGGTAATAATTATATAGAAAAATAGCAGTAATAGTAATGATAATAGTAATAAAAGGTTAGGTTAAATTGCAGCGCGGTGTTGAAATGTAGTAAATAATATATTTCATAAAAACGCCCAGTTTTGAGGTTTAAAAATTAATATTAATTCGAATATTATATGAAAATTTCTGAAAATTTAATATGTTATTCGTTCTAGTAATTTCTTTCTTGTTTAATTTTTTCAAATTTTTTTATGTAATATTTAATTTATAATTAATTTTTAAAAATGAAAATTTGTTGGTCCTCTTCCCGATGTGGTCCGCTTCCCGATAGAAATCGTTATTGCAAAAAATACACCCTTTGAAATTACAAACAGAATAGATTTAATAGATGACGAAGACTGCCAAATAATTGATATAAAATCAAATAAATTTGGAGAAATCAGAATTTTTAACATCTACAATGAAAAGCAACAAAACACAAAAAATGGTGAATATACAATAAAAAGATTATTTAATAAAATAAATCTTTATTGTATTAAAAAAATACTATTAATTGGAGATTTTAATGCTCATTACTCTTTATGGAACTCTGAAATTAAATATAATTTAAGATTAGACAAAATAATAGAGTTGATTGAGGTATAGTAGTGTAGTGCTGTACCTGGAAGCGCTGGGTTTTCGTCTTTTACCATGCGCGTAGGTTCGATTCCTGCCACCACCCCCTACAGTTCTGCCTGTTTTGTCAGTTTTTATGATTTTTCTGACAAACAGAGCAAAACAGAAAAACAGTTATCCTACTACACTAGAGCAACTAAATAAGGTGTATTTAACATCTTTAGACTATTTAAACTTTGTTAAGAGTCGTGTTTTAATATTGTTTGTCTAATTAACACTTCCCTCTTTGAGAGTCGTACCTAGTTGATTTAGAACAATTTATCAAATAGTTTATAAATAATAGATCTACTACTATAAAATAGACAGTAGTCTCTGTAAAGGACGTGTGTAGGTACATCACAATAATAACAGTACTAGTAGTTCTACTACTATAAAATAAACAGTAGTCTCTATAAAGGACATATATGGGTATATCATAATAATAACAGTACTAGTAGTCTTATTACTACTTATATCAAAAAGAGTGCCTTATAATAACACTCTAATAATAGGACTTCTATCTATGGAAGTATAAACTAAATAGACCAATCTAAAAGAGATTTATTTATAGTACGGGGAAATCTAGAAATCTAGAAAATCTATTATAGATTAAGAGATTATAAGATTCTGGAAATAAGTAAAAATTCTCTTCGGCATTACACTAAAATTAGTGGATAAAAACGGTCAGACTTACGACATTATTCTCTTATAAAAGAGTAGAAGCCGAGATTGCAAGAGATTAGAAGAAGTCTCAAATTACTATACAAAAATCAAAAATATTATAACAGTATTCTTCATGTCTTGTTTAATATGAGGTGCGAAAAATCATGTATTTAGAATAAGTATTCTTCAAACCGCCATAACCGAAAGGTTGCATGCGTGTATGATAAATAAATAAATAAAAATAGAGTTGATTGAAAATAATAATTTATAATTAATCAACTAAAATGGTATATTGACTTATTATTATGCTAGAAAAGACAAGATGGGATCCTCAATCATAGATTTATCGTTTGCAACGATTAATTTAAAAGAATTAATTAAAAGTTGGAAAATTGATGAGGAAATGAATATAGGATTAGATCATGAAATTATTTCAATTGAAATAAAATCCAATAATAATTTAGTTGACAATCCACTTTTAATTAATAGATTTAATTGGAATAAAATAGATTGGAATAAATTTAAAAAAGAATTATTAAATCTAGATAAAAATCTAGATGAAAATAATTTATGGATTAATTTTCTTTTCTCTAGCGACAATAGAGAAAGATTAAATTTAGAAAATAATTTGGAAAAAGCAACATCTTTGTTTTAAAAAAATATAATTTTGGTAATAGAGAAATTTACGTTATTATTAAATATGTTACCAAAATCTAAAAATTGGTGGAATGAAAAAATAAATAAAACAAGAAAAGAGATGTTGCGATAAAAAAAAAGGTGAAAGCTAAATAAATCGCAAGAAAATTGGGATTTATTTAAAACAAAAAGAAATAAACATTTTAAAAAAATTAGACTTGTAAAAGAAAAATCTTAGGTCAACTTTCTAAAAAATACAAAAAATAAAGAAATTTTCTTAGCGCTAAATTTTTCTAAATTAAGAAAAATTCAAAAAATGCCAAATTTAAAATTTGAGAATCAAATTGCATTAAATTTTTAAGAAAAGGTAGACTTGTTAAGAAAAGCGCTGTTTTCACTACCTCCAAATTATACAAAAAATGCAAAAATCTAATTTGCAGAAAAAATAATTAATAAAAAATTAATTATTTGAAAGAAAATCAAAAATAGAGAGATAAAAAACGTTATTTTTACATTAAACTCTAAAAAAGCGCTAGGCTTCGATGGAATTAATTTTTTATGCCTGAAAAGAGCTTATGAAATTATACTGGAAAGATTTAATGATTTATTTACAAAATTATTAAATAATGGTTACTATCCAATTTGTTTTAGGGAAGTAATTGGAGTAATTTTACTAAAACTAAATAAATCGGACTACGACATTCTAAAGGTTTACAGAATCATAAGTCTTTTAAATTGTTTAGGAAAAATCTCAGAGAAAATAATAGTAAAAAGAATAGCTTTTATATTAGAAACTAATAGAATTCTAAATTTAGAACAAATTGGAGGTAGAAAACAAAGATCTGTAATTAATGCAGCTTTATCTTTAGTTCATGATATAGAAATAGTAAATTCTACAAAATTAAAAACCTCTGTTTTATTTCTAGACGTTAAAGGGACTTTTGATAATGTTTCAAAAGAAAGATTAATAAATATTTTAAAAGATATGAAATTTCCAAAACAACTAATTTGGTGAATTGATAATTTCATGTTAAAAAGATTAATTAAATTGTCTTTTGATGGGCGAATAGAAAAATTAAAATTAGTGGAAACAGGCATACCACAAGGTTTACCAATTTCATTAATTTTATTTTTATTATATTTAACACCATTATTTAATGAGTTGGAATAAAAAATGTCATCTATTAAGAAACCCTCTTATATAGACGATTTGGCGTTAGTTTCAACAAATAAAATAATAGAACAAAATATAAAAGAATTAGAAGAAGCTGCAAAAATTACGTTCGATTAGGCACAAAATAATGCAGTAGCTTTTAATAATATAAAATCAGAACTAATTTATTTCAAAACAAAAAATAATAAAAAAAATGGAGAAACAAATTTGGTGCTACTAAACAGTACAAAAATTAAACCCACCAAACAATTAAAGTGGCTAGGCATATTTTTTAATATAGATTTAAATTTTAAAAACTACATAAAAATTAAAACTAGTGCAGCAAATAAAATATTCAATTTTATTAAAGCGCTAGCAAATTCAGAAAAAGGATTAAAAACAAAAGCATTAATACAATTATACAAAAGTTGCGTTTGTTCCGTTTCTGACTATGAATCTAAAATATGGTAAAAAAATCAAAAATAACAAAAAATTTTAAAAGAATTTAGATTAATTCAAAATAAAATATTAAGAAAAATAACAGATATCTTTAAAACAACTCTAATATATTTATTAGAGGTTAAAGCATCTATTTTATTACTAGAAATAAGATTAAATAGTATATAAAGAAGATATACTCTAAGATCTCTATATCTTAATAAAAATTATCTAATAAAAATAAAAATTCTAAAATCTTTTCCACCAGAAGCAATCTTTAGAAGAGAAAATGAAAATGAAAATAAAAATATTTAAATTGGTATGAAAATAAAAAAGATGGAGATAAAAAAGATTACATTTCCATATTAGATAATATTTTGTTAAAAATTAATTTTTTAATAAACCCATATACTAAAATTGAAGAAATAAGTATTGTTTTAGACCCACCATAGGTAGAAAATAATATTAATTTTAATATTAATAATATACCTAAGGATTTGGAAGCAGAAAACCACAAAAATAAAAAAAAGAGCTTAAATTCTAAAAAAAACCTCTTAATTTATATAGATGGCTTAATGCTAGAAATAAAAAATAAAAAATCTATAAAAGCTAGAATTTATGGAGAAATAGATAATAAATCTGTTTTTAAAATAAATTATAGCTTAGGCAAAAATATGGAAGTGTATAACGCAGAATTAATTAGCTTAAAAGAAGGTTTTATCAAATCTCTTAAATTAATTAATAAAAATAATATAGTAAAAAATATCTATTTTTTTACTGATAATCAAGCTATAATAAAGAGGTTGGAATCTCTAAAAATTAAAGCAGGACAAGAAATAGCATCAAAAATCTAGAAAATAACAAGAGAATTAATTTCTAAAAATATTAATTTATTTATAGAATAAGTTCTTGAATATTTAAATGTTACTAGAAATGAAAAAGCAGACTTTCTAGTAAAAGAAGCTATAAAATAAAAATAAAAAAGTCTCTATAAATCTTTTGCCTTTTTAAAAAGGAAAATAAAAGAAAAAGATTTAATAAAATAAAAAGAAAAATTTAAAAAACACAAAAATAAGGTTAATTATTATAATTAGCCTAGATTAAAGAGAAATAAAATTTTTACTAAATTTAATAATAATTTTATTTCTTCTTTAACACAATTAAGAACCGGGCACGGTTATTTCAACAGTTATTTAGTTAAAATACCAAAAGCTAGCATTTTAAGCAAAAACTGTTTATGCAGAAACACACCACAAACACCAAAACATCTAATTATGGAATGTATATTTTATAATTTAAAAAGAAAGGTGTTAAAAAAAGAACTTAAAAACAAAAGACAATTTAATTATAACCATTTATTATTTAATAATAATAGTATTATTTTATTGGAAAAGTTCTTAAATAAAACAAAAATTGCACAAAGAAGCAATAAAAATCCAAAAGATAACTTATTTATAAAATGAAGAAACCTAGAAATCTAAAATAATTAAATATATTTAATTAAGAGATTATAAGGTTCCGGAAATAAATAAAAATAGTCTTAGGCATTACACTAAAATTAGTGGATAAAAGCGGTCAGATTCACGACATTGTTCTTTTTATAAAAAGGAGAAATACGCAAGAGATAAGAAGAAAATCTCAAAACACATAATAAAAATATCAAAACAAAAAATAAGACGGTATTTTCCATATTTCATTTATTACATACTTTAGTTTTCAAATAAGGTGCGAAAATCATGTATTCTAATTGTTTCTTCAAACCGCCATAACCGAAAGGTTGCAAGCGTGTATGATTAATAATAATAATAATAATAAAATAAATCTTTATTGCATCAAAAAAACACTATTAATTGGAGATTTTAATGCTCATCACTCTTTATGGAACCCTGAAATTAAATATAATTTAAGATCAGACAAAATAATAGAGTTCATTGAAAAAAATAATTTACAATTAATCAACTAAAATAGCATACCGACTTATTATTATACTAGAAAAGACAAGATGGGATTCTCAATCATAGATTTATCATTTACAACAATTAATTTAAAAGAATTAATTAAAAGTTGGAAAATTGATGAGGAAATGAATACAGAATCAGATTATAAAATTATTTCAATTGAAATAAAATCTAATAATAATTTAGTTAACAATTCACTTTTAACTAATAGATTTAATTAGAATAAAATAGATTAGAATAAATTCGAAAAAGAATTATTAAATCTAGACAAAAATCTAGATGAAAATAATTTATGAATTAATCTTCTTTTCTCTAGCGACGACAAAGAAAGATTAAATTTAGAAAATAATTTAGAAAAAGCAATATTTTTATTTCAAAAAAATATAATTTTGGCAATAAAGAAATCTACGCCATTATTAAATATATCACCAAAATCTAAAAATTAGTAGAATAAAAAAATAAATGAAACAAGAAAAGAGATGTTGCGACAAAAAAGAAGATAAAAGCTAAATAGATCGCAAGAAAATTAAAATTTATTTAAAACAAAAAAAAATAAACATTTTAAAAAAATTAGACTTGCAAAAGAAAAATCTTAAATCGACTTTCTAGAAAATACAAAAGATAAAGAAATTTTTTTAACGCTAAATTTTTCTAAACCAAGAAAAATTCAAAAAATATCAAATTTAAAATTTAAGAATCAAATTGCATCAAATTTTCAAAAAAAGGCAGACTTATTAAGAAAAGCGCTGTTTTCACCACCTCCAAATTATACAAAAAATGCAAAAACCCAATTTGCAGAAAAAATAATTAATAAAAAATTAATTATTTAGGAGAAAATCAAAAATAGAGAGATAAAAAACGCTATTTTTATATCAAACTCTAAAAAAGCGCCAGGCCCCGATGGAATTAATTTTCTATGTCTAAAAAGAGCCTATGAAATTATATCGGAAAGATTTAATGATTTATTTACAAAATTATTAAACAATGGTTATCACCCAATTTGTTTTAGGGAAGCAATTGGAGCAATTTTACCAAAATCAAACAAATCGGACTACAACATTCTAAAGGCTTACAGAATCATAAATCTTCTAAATTGTCTAAGAAAAATCTTAGAGAAAATAATAACAAAAAAAATAGCTTTTATATTAGAAACTAATAGAATTCTAAATCCAGAACAAATTGGAGGTAGAAAATAAAGATCTGCAATTGATACAACTTTATCTTTAATTCATAATATAGAAATAGTAAATTTTATAAAATTAAAAATCTCTGTTTTATTTCTAGACGTTAAAGGGGCTTTTGATAATGTTTTAAAAGAAAGATTAATAAATACTTTAAAAGATATGAAATTTTTAAAATAATTAATTTGGTGGATTGATAATTTTATATCAAAAAGATTAATTAAATTGTCTTTTGATGGGCGAATAGAAAAATTAAAATTAGTGGAAACAGGCATACTACAAGGTTTACCAATTTCACTAATTTTATTTTTATTATATTTAATACTATTATTTAATGAGTTGGAACAAAAAATGCCATCTATTAAGAAATCCTCTTATATAGACGATTTGGCGTTAGTTTCAACAAATAAAATAATAGAACAAAATATAAAAGAATTAGAAGAAGCTGCAAAAATTGCGTTCGATTGGGCACAAAATAATGCAGTAGCTTTTGATGATATAAAATCAGAACTAATTCATTTCAAAACAAAAAATAATAAAAAAAATGGAGAAACAAATTTGGTGCTACCAAACGGTACAAAAATCAAACCCATTAAATAATTAAGGTGGCTGGGCATATTTTTTGATGTGGATTTAAATTTTAAAAACCACATAAAAATTAAAACTAGTGCAGCAAATAAAATATTCAATTTTATTAAAGCGCTAGTAAATTCAGAAAAAGGATTAAAAACAAAAACATTAATACAATTGTACAAAAGCTGCGTTTGTTCCGTTTCTGACTATAAATCTGAAATATAGTAGAAAAATCAAAAACAATAAAAAATTTTGAAAAAATTTAAATTAATTCAAAATAAAATGTTAAGAAAAATAACAGATATTTTTAAATCAACTTTAATACATTTATTAAAAATTGAAGCATTTATTTTACCATCAGAAATAAGATTAAATGACATACAAAAAAGATATGCTCTAAGATTTTTATATCTTAATAAAAATCGTCTAATAAAAATAAGAATTTTAGAATCTTTTCCACCAAAAGCAATCTTTAGAAGAGAAGATAAAAATAAAAATAAAAAATATTTAAATTAGTATGAAAATAAAAAAGATGGAGATAAAAAAGATTACATTTCCACATTAGACAATATTTTGTTAAAAATTAATTTTTTAATAAACCTATATACTAAAATTAAAGAAATAAGTATTGTTTTAGACCCACCATGGGTAGAAAATAATATTAATTTTAATATTAATAATATACCTAAGGATTTGGAAGCAGAAAACCATAAAAATAAAAAAGAGAGCTTAAATTCTAAAGAAAACCTCTTAATTTAACGATTTCTATCGGGAAGCGGACCACATCGGGAAGAGGACCAACAAAATTTCATTTTTAAAAATTAATTATAAATTAAATATTATATAAAAAAAATTGAAAAAATTAAACAAGAAAGAAATTACTAGAACGAATAACATATTAAATTTTCAGAAGTTTTCATGTAATATTCGAATTAATATTAATTTTTAAACCTCAAAACTGGGCGTTTTTATGAAATGTGTTGTTTACCACATCTCAGCGCCGCGCTGCAATTTAACCACCGACACAACTAACACGACACGACACGACACGACACGACACGACTATTACGACACCAGCATCACCAGCACTACCAGCATCACCAGCACTACCAGCATCACCAGCACTACCAGCATCACCAGCACTATCAGCATCACCAGCACTACCAGCATCACCAGCACTACCAGCATCACCAGCACTACCAGCATCACCAGCACTATCAGCATCACCAGCACTACCAGCATTATTAGCATGGCGCGACGATCTCAAAATCATCATCGGCCTACTCAGCACGCGTCCCACTGAATTAATCAGGCAATCTTTGAAAATAATATACAAATAACAATACGCGCATATAAAAAAAGAGACTTTATATTTATATACGCATCAACACGCGCACATAACATACTATATACAATATTAAAAGGGAGGGTTAGTAGTAGAGATAATAATTAAACTAAAACACATTAACAATAAATAACAATAATAATAGAAAGTAAAAAGATATTAATATATTAAGTTATTTAATTATATAGCTAAGAGTTCCCTCCGCGATTAAATATAGTACGCAATATAACTACTAAACTTACTAATCGAGATCTTAGAGAATATTAAATAGAAAGATTTATACAACGACATACAGAATTACGTTCTGCTTACTCACGTATATTAAATAACATTCGAGCAAAAGTCGATAATTCAGCTTCTATTAACAAATTCTATCAACTATTTATGAAGACCAAACGAAAGTACAACATTACAAAAATACATTATATAACATAAATAAAAAAAGATTTATTATAAATACCATTCAATCGTCAAAAATAATAATTTTATTAAAATCTAAAAGTCGGTTCTTAAAATAATATAACAATCGCGAATCAATTACTATTATCAAATACATTAGCACGCGCAGTATTATTCTTCCTTTATTCGTTATTTTCAAAAGCATCTATCATCAATTCAACTAGTATACCAACAATATTAATTAATCGATAAAGGACTAGTTATTCGCAACCTCACCCAATAAATAAACAGACAGAGACTTAGGCGTTCAATAACTAAAACAAATATTCGAATCAAAGACAAAAACTTCTAATAACCACACGCGCATACTGCTATTAGATAATCACGACAGTCATATTAACGCAGAGTTCATTAACTATTATATTCAAAAAAATATCATTGCTTTGTGTTTACCAGCGCATAGTACACATCGTCTGCAACCATTATTATTATTATTATTAATCATACACGCTTGCAACCTTTCGGTTATGGCGGTTTGAAGAAACAATTAGAATACATGATTTTCGCACCTTATTTGAAAACTAAATGATGTAATAAATGAAGTATGGAAAATACTGTCTTATTTTTTGTTTTTTCTATTTTTATTATGTGTTTTGAGATTTTCTTCTTATCTCTTGCGTATTTCTCCTTTTTATGAAAAGGACAATGTCGTGAATCTGACCGCTTTTATCCACCAATTTTGGTGTAATGCCTAAGACTATTTTTATTTATTTCCGGAACCTTATAATCTCTTAACTAAATATATTTAATTATTTTAGATTTCTAGGTTTCCCCATCCTATAAATAAATTGTCTTTTGGATTTTTATTGCTTCTTTGTGCAATTTTTGTTTTATTTAAGAACTTTTCCAATAAAATAATACCATTATTATTAAATAATAAATGGTTATAATTAAATTGTCTTTTGTTTTTAAGTTCTTTTTTTAACATCTTTCTTTCTAAATTATAAAATATACATTCCATAATTAGATGTTTTGGTGTTTGTGGTGTGTTTCTGCATAAACAGTTTTTGCTTAAAATGCCAGCTTTTGGTATTTTAACTAGATAACTGTTGAAATAACCGTGCCCGGTTCTTAATTGTGTTAAAGAAGAAATAAAATTATTACTAAATTTAGTAAAGATTTTATTTCTCTTTAATCTAGGCCAATTATAATAATTAATCCTATTTTTGTGTTTTTTAAATTTTTCTTCCCATTCTATTAAATCTTTTTCTTTTATTTTTCTTTTTAAAAAGGTAAAAAATTTATAGGGACTTTTTTGTTTTTGTTTTGCAGCTTCTTTTGCTAGAAAGTCTGCTTTTTCGTTTCCAGTAACATTTGAATGTCCAGGAACCCCATCAAAAACCGGGACAGAACGACCCCCTCATAACTTTTGAACGAAGCATCCAAAACCAAATAAAAGTACATCAATCGAAAGAGCAAGAAAAACGAAAATACAATATCCAAAAATACAAATAATATCAGAAACCGATAAATAGAAATCAGAGATCAAAAAATATCAAGATTTTTGCGATTGTCGACTATAAAAAAGGGGTTTTCTCGCTAAAAATTAAACTAAACTAAATTAGTTTAGTTTAATAATGGCGGATAATATACCTACTAGTTCATTTTTCGATGAACTAGTAATGGTAACTCAGGATTATATCCTGATGCCCAAAAACACTAACAAAAAAAGACAGAAAAGACAAATCTCAATAGATTTAGACGAAGAAGAATTAAACAGAGAAGATTTAATTCTAGAATTAAAGAGATTAAACGATCTTCTGAAAGAAAAGACAGAAGAAGTAGAAAACCTGAAAATTAAAATAAGAGAACTCGAAAATCCCAAAAAATCCTACGCAGAAATAGCATAGAAATCACAAAATTAATCAATAAAACAAAAACAAAACGAAAACAATCAAAAATCGACAGTTCAACAATAATAATAACAAAAACAAACAATTCTAATTAATCAAAGAAGATTAATTATATCGAGAACGACAACAATCCCACCAATTCAAAAACTAAACGTTTTTAGAGAAAAAATAAATCAAGTTCTCTATTAAAAATCTAAAAATCTAGAAATAATAATTTCTGGAATTTCTATAAATTCTAAAAGCAATTTAATATTAATTATATACGAAAACACATAAAAAGAAGAAATTCTCAAATATAAAGAAAATATTTTTAAAAAACTCATCAAAATTAATAAATATATTTAAAAATTAACTAATATTAAAACTTAGGGATTTTTAATTATTCATAGAGTAGAAATTAAACAATATAAAAATATAAAAAAGCTCAAAATAAAAATTGAGATAAACAATGCAATTAAAATTACAAATAAACTAAGATAATTAGTTAGAGAAGAAAAATTAATTAAAAAAAATTTTTCTTTAATAGTCATTACAACGAAAACAAAAGAAAAAGCAATATACACTCAAAAAAGAAAATATATATTTTTGGGTGGAGAAAAATTAAAAACGGAAAGATATTTAAAACTTTTTGGCAACAATAAATGCACAAATTGCCAAAAAACTGGACATTTCGCAATTAAATACAGAAACAATTCAATTTGTGGCATTTGCGCAAAAAATCACAAAACAATTAATCACATTTGCAACAATTATCAGGAAACAAAAAAGTCCTGCGAACATATCAAAGCAAAATATACAAACTGCAGTAGAGAACATATGGCAAACGACCCAATATATTTAAAAAATAAAAAACAACTTAATTCTCAAAATAAATAAAAACAACAAATTGAGAATCATACAGCATAATTGCAGAAGATCAACAAATATAATATAATCAATGCTAAATTCTGCATTAAATAAAGCAGAATTAATTTTCTTGCAGAAACCATAGGTTTCAAAAGAAAACAACACTATTTCACATTCTAGATTTTAATCAATTTTAACAAATCCCAAAGAAAAATAAAAAAATAGAATAAGGGTAGTAGCATTTATTACGAAAAATATACCCTTTGAAATTACAAACAAAATAAATTTAATAAATAACGAAGACTACCAAATAATTGATATAAAATCAATTAAATTTAGGGAAATCAGAATTTTTAACATCTACAACAAAAAACAACAAAACACAAAAAATGGTAAATATACAATAAAAAGATTATTTAATAAAATAAATCTTTATTGCACCAAAAAAACATTATTAATTGGAGATTTTAATGCTCATCACTCTTTATAAAACCCTGAAATTAAATATAATTTAAGATTAGATAAAATAATAAAATTAATTGAAAATAATAATTTACAATTAATCAACTAAAATGGCATACTGACTTATTATTATGCTAGAAAAGACAAAATAAGATCCTCAATCATAGATTTATCATTTACAACGATTAATTTAAAAGATTTAATTAAAAGTTGGAAAATTGATGAGGAAATAGACATAGGATCAGATTATAAAGTTATTTTAATTGAAATAAAATCTAATAATAATAATTTAGTTGATAATTTACTGTCAACTAATAGATTTAATTGGAATAAAATAGATTGGAATAAATTCGAAAAAGAATTATTAAATCTAGATAAAAATCTAGATAAAAATAATTTATGGATTAATCTTCTTTTCTCTAGCGACAACAGAGAAAGATTAAATTTGGAAAATAATTTGGAAAAGGCAACATCTTTATTTTAAAAAAATATAATTTTGGCAGTAGAGAAATCTACGCCATTATTAAATATTTTACTAAAATTAAAAAATTAGTAGAATAAAAAAATAAATGAAACAAGAAAAGAAATACTACGATAAAAAAGAAAATAGAAACTAAATAGATCTCAAGAAAATTAAGATTTATTTAAAATAAAAAGAAATAAACATTTTAAAAAAATTAGACTTACAAAAGAAAAATCTTAGGTCAACTTTCTAGAAAATACAAAAGATAAAGAAATTTTCTTAGCGCTAAATTTTTCTAAATTAAGGAAAATTCAAAAAATATTAAATTTAAAATTTAAAAATCAAATTGCATTAAATTTTCAAGAAAAGGCAGACTTGTTAAGAAAAGCGCTGTTTCTACCACCTCCAAATTATACAAAAAATACAAAAACCCAATTTGCAAAAAAAATAATTAATAAAAAATTAATTATTTGGGAAAAAATCAAAAATAGAGAAATAAAAAACGCTATTTTTACATTAAACTCCAAAAAAGCGCCAGGCCCCGATGAAATTAATTTTTTATGCCTAAAAAGAACCTATGAAATTATACCAGAAAGATTTAATGATTTATTTACAAAATTATTAAACAATGGTTACTATCCAATTTGTTTTAGGGAAGCAATTAGAGCAATTTTACCAAAACCAAACAAACCGGACTACGACATTCTAAAGGCTTATAGAATCATAAGTCTCTTAAATTGTCTAGGAAAAATCTTAGAGAAAATAATAGCAAAAAAAATAACTTTTATATCAGAAACTAATAGAATTCTAAATCCAGAACAAATTGAAGGTAGAAAACAAAGATCTGCAATTAATGCAGCTTTATCTTTAGTTCATGATATAGAAATAGCAAATTCTACAAAATTAAAAACCTCTGTTTTATTTCTAGACGTTAAAGGGGCTTTTAATAATATTTCAAAAGAAAAATTAATAAATACTTTAAAAGATATAAAATTTCCAAAACAACTAATTTAGTAGATTGATAATTTCATATCAAAAAGATTAATTAAATTATCTTTTAATAAGCAAATAGAAAAATTAAAATCAATAGAAACAGGCATACCACAAAGTTCACCAATTTCACCAATTTTATTTTTATTATATTTAACACCATTATTTAATAAGTTAGAACAAAAAATGCCATCTATTAAGAAACCCTCTTATATAGACGATTTGGCATTAATTTCAACAAATAAAATAATAGAACAAAATATAAAAGAATTAGAAAAAACTACAAAAATTGCGTTCGATTAAGCACAAAATAATGCAGTAGCTTTTAATAATATAAAATCAAAACTAATTCATTTCAAAACAAAAATAATAAAAATAAAGAAATAAATTTGGTACTATCAAACAATACAAAAATCAAACCCACCAAACAATTAAAATAGCTAGGCTTTTTTTTTAATATAGATTTAAATTTTAAAAACCACATAAAAATTAAGACTAATACAGCAAATAAAATATTCAATTTTATTAAAGCGCTAACAAATTCAGAAAAAAGATTAAAAACAAAAGCATTAATACAATTATACAAAAGCTACGTTTATTCCGTTTCTGACTATAAATCTGAAATATAGTAAAAAAATCAAAAACAACAAAAAATTTTAAAAGAATTGAGATTAATTCAAAATAAAATATTAAAAAAAATAACAAGTACCTTTAAAACAACTCCAATACATTTATTAGAGGTTAAAGCATCTATTTTACCACCAAAAATAAGATTAAATAGCATACAAAAAAGATATACCCTAAGATCTCTATATCTTAATAAAAATCATCCAATAAAAATAAAAACTCCAGAATCTTTTCCACCAGAAATAATCTTTAGAAGAGAAGATAAAAATGAAAATAAAAATAAGAAAAAATATTTAAATTAATATGAAAATAAAAAAGATAAAAACAAAAAGGATTACATTTCCACATTAGACAATATTTTATCAAAAATTAATTTTTTGATAAACCCATATACTAAAATTGAAAAAATAAGTATTGTTTTAGACCCACCATGAGTAGAAAATAATATTAATTTTAATATTAATAGTATACCTAAAGATTTGGAAGCAGAAAACCACAAAAATAAAAAAGAAAACTTAAATTCTAAAGAAAATCTCTTAATTTATACAGATAGCTCAATACTAGAAATAAAAAATAAAAAATCCACAGGAGCTAGAATTTATAAAAAAATAGATAATAAATCTATTTTTAAAATAAATTATAGCTTAGGCAAAAATATAGAAGTATATAACACAAAATTAATTAACTTAAGAGAAAATTTTATCAAATCTCTTAAATTAATTAATAAAAATAATATAATAAAAAATATCTATTTTTTTACTGACAACCAAGCTGCAATAAAGAAGTTAGAATCTCTAAAAATTAAAGCAAGACAAGAAATAGCATCAGAAATCTAAAAAATAACAGGAGAATTAATTTCTAAAAATATTAATTTATTTATAGAATAGGTTCTTAAACATTCAAATGTTACTAAAAACGAAAAAGCAGACTTTCTAGCAAAAGAAGCTGCAAAACAAAAACAAAAAAGTCCTTATAAATCTTTTGCTTTTTTAAAAAAAAAATAAAAGAAAAAGATTTAATAAAATAAGAAAAAAAATTTAAAAAATACAAAAATAAAATTAATTATTATAATTAGCTTAAATTAAAGAGAAATAAAATCTTTACTAAATTTAGTAATAATTTTATTTTTTTTTAACATAATTAAGAACCGAGCACGGTTATTTCAACAGTTATCTAATTAAAATACCAAAAGCTAGTATTTTAAGCAAAAACTATTTATGCAGAAACACACCACAAACACCAAAACATCTAATTATAGAATGTATATTTTATAATTTAGAAAGAAAGATATTAAAAAAAGAACTTAAAAACAAAAAACAATTTAATTATAACTATTTATTATTTAATAATAATAGTATTATTTTATTGGAAAAGTTCTTAAATAAAACAAAAATTACACAAAAAAGCAATAAAAATCCAAAAGACAATTTATTTATAAAATAAAAAAACCTAGAAATCTAAAATAATTAAATATATTTAATTAAGAAATTATAAGGTTCCAGAAATAAATAAAAATAATCTTAAGCATTACACCAAAATTGGTGGATAAAAACAGTCAGATTCACAACATTGTCCTTTTCATAAAAAAAAGAAATACGCAAGAGATAAGAAGAAAATCTCAAAACACATAATAAAAATAGAAAAAACAAAAAATAAGACAGTATTTTCCATACTTCATTTATTACATCATTTAGTTTTCAAATAAGGTGCGAAAATCATGTATTCTAATTGTTTCTTCAAACCGCCATAACCGAAAGGTTGCAAGCGTATATGATTAATAATAATAATAATAATAATGTCCAGGAACCCATTCTATAAATAAATTAATATTTTTAGAAATTAATTCTCCCGCCATTTCCCAGATTTCTGATGCTATTTCTTGTCCTGCCCCAATTTTTAGAGATTCCAACCTCTTTATTGCAGCTTGGTTGTCAGTGAAAAAATAGATATTTTTCACTATATTATTTTTATTAATTAATTCAAGAGATTTGATAAAACCTTCTCTTAAGCTAATTAATTTTGCGTCATACACTTCCATATTTTTGCCCAAGCTATAATTTATTTCAAAAACAGATTTATTATCTATTTCTCCATAAATTCCAGCTCCTATGGATTTTTTATTTTTTATTTCTAGCATTAAGCCATCTATATAAATTAAGAAATTTTCTTTAGAATTTAAGCTCTCTTTTTTATTTTTATAGTTTTCTGCTTCCAAATCCTTAGGTATACTATTAATATTAATATTAATATTATTTTCTACCCATAATAGGTCTAAAACAATACTTATTTCCTCAATTTTAGTATATGAGTTTATCAAAAAATTAATTTTTAACAAAATATTATCTAATATAGAAATGTAATCCCTTTTATCTCCATCTTTTTTATTTTCATACCAATTTAAATATTTTTTCTTATTTTCATTTTCATTTTCATCTTCTCTTTCAAAGATTATTTCTGGTGGAAAAGATTCTGGAGTTCTTATTTTTATTAGATAATTTTTATTAAGATATAGAGATCTTAGGGCATATCTTCTTTGTATGCCATTTAATCTTATTTCCGGTAGTAAAATAGATGCTTCAACCTCTAATAAATGTATTGGAGTTGTTTTAAAGGCACCTGTTATTTTTCTCAACATTTTATTTTGAATTAATCTCAATTCTTTCAAAATTTTTTATTGTTTTTGATTTTTCCACCATATTTCAGATCCATAGTCAGAAACGGAACAAACGCAGCTTTTGTACAATTGTATTAATGCTTTTGTTTTTAATCCTTTTTCTGAATTTGCTATTATTATTATTATTATTAATCATACACGCTTGCAACCTTTCGGTTATGGCGGTTTGAAGAAACAATTAGAATACATGATTTTCGCACCTTATTTGAAAACTAAATGATGTAATAAATGAAGTATGGAAAATACTGTCTTATTTTTTGTTTTTTCTATTTTTATTATGTGTTTTGAGATTTTCTTCTTATCTCTTGCGTATTTCTCCTTTTTATGAAAAGGACAATGTCGTGAATCTGACCGCTTTTATCCACCAATTTTGGTGTAATGCCTAAGACTATTTTTATTTATTTCCGGAACCTTATAATCTCTTAACTAAATATATTTAATTATTTTAGATTTCTAGGTTTCCCCATCCTATAAATAAATTGTCTTTTGGATTTTTATTGCTTCTTTGTGCAATTTTTGTTTTATTTAAGAACTTTTCCAATAAAATAATATCATTATTATTAAATAATAAATGGTTATAATTAAATTGTCTTTTGTTTTTAAGTTTTTTTTTTAACATCTTTCTTTCTAAATTATAAAATATACATTCCATAATTAGATGTTTTGGTGTTTGTGGTGTGTTTCTGTATAAATAGTTTTTGCTTAAAATGCTAGTTTTTGGTATTTTAATTAGATAACTGTTGAAATAACCGTGCCCGGTTTTTAATTGTGTTAAAGAAGAAATAAAATTATTATTAAATTTAGTAAAGATTTTATTTCTCTTTAATCTAGGCCAATTATAATAATTAATTCTATTTTTGTGTTTTTTAAATTTTTCTTCCTATTCTATTAAATCTTTTTCTTTTATTTTTCTTTTTAAAAAGGCAAAAGATTTATAGGGACTTTTTTGTTTTTGTTTTGCAGCTTCTTTTGCTAGAAAGTCTGCTTTTTCGTTTCCAGTAATATTTGAATGTCCAGGAACCTATTCTATAAATAAATTAATATTTTTAGAAATTAATTCTCCCGCTATTTCCCAGATTTCTGATGTTATTTCTTGTTCTGCCCTAATTTTTAGAGATTCCAACCTCTTTATTACAGCTTGGTTGTCAGTGAAAAAATAGATATTTTTTACTATATTATTTTTATTAATTAATTCAAGAGATTTGATAAAACCTTCTCTTAAGCTAATTAATTCTGCGTTATATACTTCCATATTTTTGCCCAAGCTATAATTTATTTCAAAAATAGATTTATTATCTATTTCTCCATAAATTCCAGCTCCTGTGGATTTTTTATTTTTTATTTCTAGTATTGAGCTATCTGTATAAATTAAGAGATTTTCTTTAGAATTTAAGCTTTCTTTTTTATTTTTGTGGTTTTCTGCTTCCAAATCCTTAGGTATACTATTAATATTAAAATTAATATTATTTTCTACCTATGGTGGGTCTAAAACAATATTTATTTCCTCAATTTTAGTATATAGGTTTATCAAAAAATTAATTTTTGACAAAATATTGTCTAATGTAGAAATATAATCCCTTTTATCTCTATTTTTTTTATTTTCATACTAATTTAAATATTTTTTCTTATTTTTATTTTCATTTTCATCTTCTTTTCCAAAGATTATTTCTGGTGGAAAAGATTCTGGAGTTCTTATTTTTATTAGATGATTTTTATTAAGATATAGAGATCTTAGGGCATATCTTTTTTGTATGCCATTTAATCTTATTTCCGGTAATAAAATAGATACTTCAACTTCTAATAAATGTATTGGAGTTGTTTTAAAGGTACTTGTTATTTTTCTTAACATTTTATTTTGAATTAATCTTAATTTTTTCAAAATTTTTTATTGTTTTTGATTTTTCCACCATATTTCAGATTTATAGTCAGAAACGGAACAAACGTAGCTTTTATACAATTATATTAATGCTTTTGTTTTTAATCCTTTTTCTGAATTTGCTAGCGCTTTAATAAAATTGAATATTTTATTTGCTGCACTAGTCTTAATTTTTATGTGGTTTTTAAAATTTAAATCTATATTAAAAAATATGTCCAGCTATCTTAATTGTTTGGTGGGTTTGATTTTTGTACCGTTTGGTAGCACCAAATTTATTTCTCCATTTTTATTATTTTTTGTTTTGAAATGAATTAGTTTTGATTTTATATTATTAAAAGCTACTGTATTATTTTGTGCTCAATTGAACGCAATTTTTGCAGCTTCTTCTAATTCTTTTATATTTTGTTTTATTATTTTATTTGTTGAAACTAACGCCAAATTGTCTATATAAGAGGGTTTCTTAATAGATGGCATTTTTTGTTCCAACTCATTAAATAATGGTGTTAAATATAATAAAAATAAAATTGGTGAAATTGGTGAACCTTATGGTATGCTTATTTCCACTAGTTTTAATTTTTCTATTTACCCATCAAAAGATAATTTAATTAATCTTTTTGATATGAAATTATCAATCTATTAAATTAGTTGTTTTAGAAATTTCATATCTTTTAAAGTATTTATTAATCTTTCTTTTAAAACATTATTAAAAGCCCCTTTAACGTCTAGAAATAAAACAGAAGTTTTTAATTTTATAGAATTTACTATTTCTATATCATGAACTAAAAATAAAGCTACATTAATTGCAGATCTTTGTTTTTTACCTCCAATTTGTTCTAGATTTAGAATTCTATTAGTTTCTGATATAAAAGCTATTCTTTTTATTATTATTTTCTCTGAGATTTTTCCTAGACAATTTAGGAGACTTATAATTCTATAAGCCTTTAGAATGTCATAGTCCGGTTTATTTAATTTTAGTAAAATTGCTCCAATTGCTTCCCTAAAACAAATTGGGTGGTAACCATTGTTTAATAATTTTATAAATAAATCATTAAATCTTTCCGGTATAATTTCATAGGCTCTTTTTAAGTATAGAAAATTAATTCCATCGGGGCCTAGCGCTTTTTTGGAGTTTGATATAAAAATAGCGTTTTTTATCTCTCTATTTTTGATTTTCTCCTAAATAATTAAATTTTTATTAATTATTTTTTCTGCAAATTGTGTTTTTGCATTTTTTGTATAATTTGGAGGTGGTGGAAACAGCGCTTTTCTTAACAAATCTACCTTTTCTTGAAAATTTAATGCAATTTAATTCTTAAATTTTAAATTTGGCATTTTTTAAATTTTCTTTGGTTTAGAAAAATTTAGCGCTAAGAAAATTTCTTTATCTTTTACATTTTCTAGAAAGTCGATCCAAGATTTTTCTTTTGCAAGTCTAATTTCTTTAAAATGTTTATTTCTTTTTATTTTAAATAAATCCTAATTTTCTTGAGATCTATTTAGTTTCTATTTTCTTTTTTATTGCAGTATTTCTTTTCTTGTTTTATTTATTTTTTTATTCCACCAATTTTTCGATTTTGGTGAAATATTTAATAATAGCGTAGATTTCTTTACTACCAAAATTATATTTTTTTAAAATAAAGATGTTGCCTTTTTTAAATTATTTTCTAAATTTAATCTTTCTCTGTTGTCGCTAGAGAAAAGAAGATTAATTCATAAATTATTTTCATCTAAATTTTTATCTAGATTTAATAATTTTTTTTTAAATTTATTCTAATTTATTTTATTCTAATTAAATCTATTAGTTAACAGTAGATTATCAACTAAATTATTATTATTAAATTTTATTTTAATTAAAATAACTTCATAATCTGATTTTATGTCCATTTCCTTATTAATTTTCTAACTTTTAATTAAATCTTTTAAATTAATCGTTACAAACGATAAATCTATGATTGAGGATCTCATTTTGTCTTTTTTAGCATAATAATAAGTCAGTATACTATTTTAGTTGATTAATTATAAATTATTATTTTCAATCAACTCTATTATTTTGTCTGATCTTAAATTATATTTAATTTCAGGGTTTCATAAAGAGTGATGAGCATTAAAATCTCCAATTAATAATATTTTTTTAATGCAATAAAGATTTATTTTATTAAATAATCTTTTTATTGTATATTCACCATTTTTTGTGTTTTGTTGCTTTTCGTTGTAGATATTAAAAATTCTGATTTCCCCAAATTTAATTGATTTTATATTAATTATTTGGCAGTCTTCGTCATTTATTAAATCTATTCTATTTGTAATTTCAAAGGGTATATTTTTCGTAATAAATACTACCACCCTTATTCTATTTTTTTGTTTTTCTTTAAGATTTATTAAAATTGATTAAAATCCAAAGTATAAAATAGTATTATTTTCTTTTGAAACCCATAATTCCTACAAGAAAATTAATTCTGCTTTATTTAATACAGAATTTAGCATTAATTGCATTATATTTATTAACCTTCTACAATTATACTGTATAATTCTCAATTTATTATTTTTATTCATTTTAAGAATTAAATTATTTTTTATTTTTTAAACATATTAGGTCGTTTGCCATATATTCTCCACTGCAGTTTACACATTTTACTTTGATATATTCGCAGGACTTTTTTATTTCCTAACAATTATTGCAAATGTAATTAATTGTTTTGTGATTTTTTGCGCAAATGCCACAAATTGAATTGTTTCTGCATTTAATTACAAAATATCCAGTTTTTTGGCAATTTATGCATTTATTATTGCCAAAAAATTTTAAATATCTTTTCGTTTTTAATTTTTCTTTACCTAAAAATATATATCCTCTTTTTTAAGTATATATTGTTTCTTCTTTTATTTTCGTTGCAATAACTATTGAAGAAAAATTTTTTTTAATTAATTTTTCTTCTCTAACCAACCATCTTAGTTTATTTGTAATTTTAATTGCATTATTTATCTCAATTTCCATTTTAAGCTTTTCCATATTTTTGTATTGTTTAATTTCTACTCCATAAACAATTAAAAATCCCTAAGTTTTAATATTAGTTGGTTTTTAAATATATTCATTAATTTTGATAAGTTTTTTAAAAATATCCTCTTTATATTTGAGAATTTCTTCTTTTTATATATTTTCATGTATAATTAATATTAAATTGCCTTTAGGATTTATAGAAATTCCAGAAATTATTATTTCTAGATTTTTAGATTTTTGATAGAGAACTTAATTTATTTTTTCTCTAAAAACGTTTGGTTTTTGAATTAATAAGGTTGTTATCGTTCTCGGTATAATTAATCTTCTTTAATTAATTAGAATTGTTTGTTTTTATTGTTGTTGTTGTTGAACTGTCGATTTTTGATTGTTTTCGTTTTGTTTTTGTTTTATTGATTAATTTTGTGATTTCTGTGTTATTTCTGCGTAGGATTTTTTGGGATTTTCGAGTTCTTTTATTTTAATTTTCAGGTTTTTTACTTCTTCTGTCTTTTCTTTCAGAAGATTGTTTAATCTCTTTAATTCTAGAATTAAATTTTCTTTGTTTAATTTTTCTTCGTTTAAATCTATTGAGATTTGTCTTTTTTGTTTTTTTTTGTTGGTGTTTTTGGGTATTAAGATATAATTCTAAGTTACCATTACTAATTTATCGAGAGATAAATTGGTGGGTATATTATCCACCATTATTAAACTAAATTAATTTAGTTTAGTTTAATTTTTAGCGAGAAAACTTCTTTTTTATAGTCGACGATTGTAAAAATCTTGATATTTTTTGATTTCTGATTTCTATTTATCAGTTTCTGATATTGTTTGTATTTTTGGATATTATATTTTCGTTTTTCTTGCTCTTTCGATTGATGTACTTTTATTTGGTTTTGGATGCTTCGTTCAAAAGTTATGAGGGGGTCCTAAATCCAGAATAAATTGAATTTCTCTGAATTTGCTAGCGCTTTAATAAAATTGAATATTTTATTTGCTGCACTAGTCTTAATTTTTATGTGGTTTTTAAAATTTAAATCCACATCAAAAAAATATGCCCAGCCATCTTAATTGTTTGGTGGGTTTGATTTTTGTACCGTTTAGTAGCACCAATTTTATTTCTCCATTTTTATTATTTTTTGTTTTGAAATGAATTAATTCTGATTTTATATCATCAAAAGCTACTGCATTATTTTGTGCCCAATCGAACGCAATTTTTGCAGCTTCTTCTAATTCTTTTATATTTTATTCTATTATTTTATTTGTTGAAACTAACGCCAAAAAACCGGGACAGAACGACCCCCTCATAACTTTTGAACGAAGCATTTAAAACCAAATAAAAGTATATCAATCGAAAGAGCAAGAAAAACGAAAATACAATATCCAAAAATACAAACAATATTAGAAACCAATAAATAGAAATCAGAGATTAAAAAATATCAAGATTTTTACGATCGTCGATTATAAAAAAGAAGTTTTCTTACTAAAAATTAAACTAAACTAAATTAATTTAGTTTAATAATAGCGGATAATATACCTACTAATTTATCTCTCGATGAACTAGTAATAACAACTTAGGATTATATCTTGATACTTAAAAACATTAATAAAAAAAGACAGAAAAGACAAATCTCAATAAATTTAAACGAGGAAGAATTAAACAGAGAAGATTTAATTTTAGAATTAAAGAGATTAAACGATCTTCTGAAAAAAAAGACAGAAGAAGTAGAAAACCTAAAAATTAAAATAAAAAAACTCGAAAATCCCAAAAAATCCTACGCAGAAATAGCACAGAAATCACAAAATCAATCAATAAAACAAAAATAAAACGAAAACAATCAAAAATTGACAGTTCAACAATAATAACAATAAAAACAAACAATTCCAATTAATCAAAGAAGATTAATTATACCGAGAACAATAACAATTTCACTAATTCAAAAATTAAATGTTTTTAGAGAAAAAATAAATTAAGTTCTCTATCAAAAATCTAAAAATCTAAAAATAATAATTTCTGGAATTTCTATAAATCCTAAAGGCAATTTAATGTTAATTGCACATGAAAATATATAAAAAGAAGAAATTCTCAAATATAAAGAGGATATTTTTGAAGAACTTATCAAAATTAATAAATATATTCAAAAACTAACCAATATTGAAACTTAAAGATTTTTAATTATTTATGGAGTGGAAATTAAACAATACAAAAATATGAAAAAGCTCAAAATAGAAATTGAAATAGACAATGTAATTAAAATTACAAATAAACCAAAATAGTTGATTAGAGAAGAAAAATTAATTAGAAAAAATTTTTCTTTAATAGTTATTGCAACGAAAATAAAAGAAGAAGCAATATACACTCAAAAAAAAGGATATATATTTTTAAATAGAGAAAAATTGAAAACGGAAAGATATTTAAAACTTTTTAGCAATAATAAATGCATAAATTGCTAAAAAACTGGACATTTCGCAATTAAATGCAGAAACAATTCAATTTGTGGTATTTGCGCAAAAAATCATAAAACAATCAATCACATTTGCAATAATTGTTAGGAAATAAAAAAGTTCTGCGAATATATTAAAGCAAAATGTGCAAACTGTAGTGGAGAATATATAGCAAACGACTCAATATATTTAAAAAACAAAAAACAACTTAATTCTCAAAATGAATAAAAATAACAAATTAAAAATCATATAGCATAATTATAGAAGGTCAACAAATATAATGCAATTAATGCTAAATTCTGTATTAAATAAAATAGAATTAATTTTCTTGCAGGAACCATGGGTTTCAAAAGAAAACAATATTATTTCATACTTTAGATTTTAATTAATTTTAATAAATCCTAAAGAAAAACAAAAAAATAGAATAAGGGTAGTAGTATTTATTGCGAAAAATATATCCTTTGAAATTACAAACAGAATAAATTTAATAAATAACGAAGACTGTTAAATAATTAATATAAAATTAATTAAATTTGGGGAAATCAGAATCTTTAATATCTACAACGAAAAGCAACAAAACACAAAAAATAGTAAATATACAATAAAAAGATTATTTAATAAAATAAATCTTTATTGCACTAAAAAAATATTATTAATTGGAGATTTTAATACTCATCACTCTTTATAAAACCCTGAAATTAAATATAATTTAAGATCAGACAAAATAATAGAGTTGATTAAAAATAATAATTTACAATTAATTAACTAAAATAACATACTGACTTATTATTATGCTAGAAAAGACAAAATAGGATCCTCAATCATAAATTTATCATTTATAACGATTAATTTAAAAGATTTAATTAAAAGTTGGAAAATTAATGAGGAAATGGACACAAAATTAGATCATAAAGTTATTTTAATTAAAATAAAATTTAATAATAATAATTTAGTTAATAATCCACTGTCAACTAATAGATTTAATTGGAATAAAATAGATTAAAATAAATTCAAAAAAGAATTATTAAATCTAGATAAAAATTTAGATGAAAATAATTTATAAATCAATCTTCTTTTCTCTAGCGACAACAGAGAAAGATTAAATTTAGAAAATAATTTGGAAAAGGCAACATCTTTATTTCAAAAAAATATAATTTTGGCAGTAGAGAAATCTACACTATTATTAAATATTTTACTAAAATCGAAAAATTGGTGGAATAAAAAAATAAATAAAATAAGAAAAGAAATGCTGCGACAAAAAAGAAAATGGAAATTAAATAAATCTCAAGAAAATTGGGATTTATTTAAAATAAAAAGAAATAAACATTTTAAAGAAATTAGACTTGCAAAAGAAAAATCTTGGGTCGACTTTCTAGAAAATGCAAAAAATAAAGAAATTTTCTTAGCGCTAAATTTTTCTAAATCAAGGAAAATTCAAAAAATGCCAAATTTAAAATTTGAGAATCAAATTGCATTAAATTTTCAAGAAAAGGCAGACTTGTTAAGAAAAGCGTTGTTTTCACCACCTCCAAATTATACAAAAAATGCAAAAACACAATTTGCAGAAAAAATAATTAATAAAAATTTAATTATTTGGGAGAAAATCAAAAATAGAGAGATAAAAAATGTTATTTTTACATTAAACTCCAAAAAAGCGTCAGGCCCCGATGGAATTAATTTTCTATGCCTAAAAAGAGCTTATGAAATTATACCGGAAAGATTTAATGATCTATTTACAAAATTATTAAACAATGGTTACCACCCAATTTGTTTTAGGGAAGCAATTGGAGCAATTTTACCAAAATCAAACAAACCGGACTACGATATTCTAAAGGTTTACAGAATTATAAGTCTCCTAAATTGTCTAGGAAAAATCTCAGAGAAAATAATAGCAAAAAGAATAGCTTTTATATTAGAAACTAATAGAATTCTAAATTTAGAACAAATTGGAGGTAGAAAATAAAGATCTGCAATTGATGCAGCTTTATCTTTAGTTCATGATATAGAAATAGCAAATTCTACAAAATTAAAAACCTCTGTTTTATTTCTAGACGTTAAAGGGGCTTTTGATAATGTTTCAAAAGAAAGATTAATAAATACTTTAAAAGATATGAAATTTCCAAAACAACTAATTTGGTGGATTGATAATTTCATGTCAAAAAGATTAATTAAATTATCTTTTGATGGGCAAATAGAAAAATTAAAACTAGTGGAAACAGGCATACCACAAGGTTCATCAATTTCACCAATTTTATTTTTATTATATTTAACACTATTATTTAATGAGTTGGAACAAAAAATGCCATTTATTAAGAAACCCTCTTATATAGACGATTTGGCGTTAGTTATTATTATTATTATTAATCATACACGCTTGCAACCTTTCGGTTATGGCGGTTTGAAGAAACAATTAGAATACATGATTTTCGCACCTCATTTGAAAACTAAAAGTATGTAATAAATGAAATATGGAAAATACCGTTTTTATTTTTTGTTTTGAGATTTTTATTATTTGTTTTTTGAGATTTTCTTCTTATCTCTTGCGTATTTCTCCTTTTTATGAAAAGAACAATGTCGTGAATCTGACCGCTTTTATCCACTAATTTTAGTGTAATGCCTAAGACTATTTTTATTTATTTCCGGAACCTTATAATCTATTCATCAAATATATTTAATATATTTAATTATTTTAGATTTCTAGGTTTCCCCATCCTATAAATAAATTGTCTTTTGGATTTTTATTGCTTCTTTGTGCAATTTTTGTTTTATTTAAGAACTTTTCCAATAAAATAATACCATTATTATTAAATAATAAATGGTTATAATTAAATTGTCTTTTGTCTTTAAGTTCTTTTTTTAACACTTTTCTTTCTAAATTATAAAATATACATTCCATAATTAGATGTTTTGGTGTTTGTGGTGTGTTTCTGCATAAACAGTTTTTGCTTAAAATGCCAGCTTTTGGTATTTTAACTAGATAACTGTTGAAATAACCGTGCCCGGTTCTTAATTGTGTTAAAGAAGAAATAAAATTATTACTAAATTTAGTAAAGATTTTATTTCTCTTTAATCTAGGCCAATTATAATAATTAACCCTATTTTTGTGTTTTTTAAATTTTTCTTCCCATTCTATTAAATCTTTTTCTTTTATTTTCCTTTTTAAAAAGGCAAAAGATTTATAGGGACTTTTTTGTTTTTGTTTTGCAGCTTCTTTTGCTAGAAAGTCTGCTTTTTCGTTTCCAGTGACATTTGAATGTCCAAGAACCCATTCTATAAATAAATTAATATTTTTAGAAATTAATTCTCCCGCCATTTCCCAGATTTCTGATGCTATTTCTTGTCCTGCCCCAATTTTTAGAGATTCCAACCTCTTTATTGCAGCTTGGTTGTCAGTGAAAAAATAGATATTTTTCACTATATTATTTTTATTAATTAATTCAAGAGATTTGGTAAAACCTTCTCTTAAGTCAATTAATTCTGCGTCATACACTTCCATATTTTTGCCCAAGCTATAATTTATTTCAAAAACAGATTTATTATCTATTTCTCCATAAATTCCAGCTCCTGTGGATTTTTTATTTTTTTTTTCTAGCATTGAGCCATCTGTATAAATTAAGAGATTTTCTTTAGAATTTAATCTCTCTTTTTTATTTTTGTGGTTTTCTGCTTCCAAATCCTTAGGTATACTATTAATATTAAAATTAATATTATTTTCTACCCATGGTGGGTCTAAAACAATACTTATTTCTTTAATTTTAGTATATGGGTTTATCAAAAAATTAATTTTTGATAAAATATTGTCTAATGTGGAAATGTAATCTTTTTTATCTCTATCTTTTTTATCTTTATCTTTTTTATTTTCATACTAATTTAAATATTTTTTATTTTTATTTTCATCTTCTCTTCTAAAGATTGCTTTTGGTGGAAAAGATTCTGGGGTTCTTATTTTTATTGGATGATTTTTATTAAGATATAGAGATCTTAGAGCATATCTTCTTTGTATGCCATTTAATCTTATTTCCGGTGGTAAAATAGATGCTTCAACCTCTAATAAATGTATTGGAGTTGTTTTAAAGGCACCTGTTATTTTCCTCAACATTTTATTTTGAATTAATCTAAATTCTTTCAAAATTTTTTGTTGTTTTTGATTTTTCCACCATATTTCAGATCCATAGTCAGAAACGGAACAAACGCAGCTTTTGTACAATTGTATTAATGCTTTTGTTTTTAATCCTTTTTCTGAATTTGCTAGCGCTTTAATAAAATTGAATATTTTATTTGCTTAGTCTTAATTTTTATGTGGTTTTTAAAATTTAAATCCACATCAAAAAATATGCCCAGCCATCTTAATTGTTTGGTGGGTTTGATTTTTGTACCGTTTAGTAGCACCAATTTTATTTCTCCATTTTTATTATTTTTTGTTTTGAAATGAATTAGTTCTGATTTTATATCATCAAAAGCTACTGCATTATTTTGTGCCCAATCGAACGCAATTTTTGCAGCTTCTTCTAATTCTTTTATATTTTGTTCTATTATTTTATTTGTTGAAACTAACGCCAAATCGTCTATATAAGAGGGTTTCTTAATAGATGACATTTTTTATTCCAACTCATTAAATAATGGTGTTAAATATAATAAAAATAAAATTGGTGAAATTAGTGAACCTTGTGGTATGCCTGTTTCCATTGATTTTAATTTTTCTATTTGCCCATCAAAAGATAATTTAATTAATCTTTTTGATATGAAATTATCAATCCACCAAATTAATTATTTTAGAAATTTCATATCTTTTAAAGTATTTATTAATCTTTCTTTTGAAACATTATCAAAAGCCCCTTTAACGTCTAGAAATAAAACAGAGGTTTTTAATTTTGTAGAATTTGCTATTTCTATATCATGAATTAAAGATAAAGCTGCATTAATTGCAGATCTTTGTTTTCTACCTCCAATTTGTTCTGGATTTAGAATTCTATTAGTTTCTGATATAAAAGCTATTCTTTTTGTTATTATTTTCTCTGAGATTTTTCCTAGATAATTTAGGAGATTTATGATTCTGTAAGCCTTTGAAATGTCGTAGTCTGGTTTGTTTGGTTTTGGTAAAATTGCTCTAATTGCTTCCCTAAAACAAATTGGGTGGTAACTATTGTTTAATAATTTTGTAAATAGATTATTAAATCTTTCCAATATAATTTCATAGGTTCTTTTTAGGCATAGAAAATTAATTCCATCGGGGCCTGGCGCTTTTTTGGAGTTTAATGTAAAAATAGCGTTTTTTATCTCTCTATTTTTGATTTTCTCCTAAATAATTAAATTTTTATTAATTATTTTTTCTGCAAATTGTGTTTTTGCATTTTTTGTATAATTTGAAGGTAGTGGAAACAGCGCTTTTCTTAATAAGTCTACCTTTTCTTGAAAATTTAATGCAATTTGATTCTCAAATTTTAAATTTGGCATTTTTTAAATTTTCCTTGGTTTAGAAAAATTTAGCGCTAAGAAAATTTCTTTATCTTTTGCATTTTCTAGAAAGTCGACCCAAGATTTTTCTTTTGCAAGTCTAATTTCTTTAAAATATTTATTTCTTTTTGTTTTAAATAAATTTCAATTTTCTTAAGATCTATTTAGTTTCCATTTTCTTTTTTATCGTAATATTTCTTTTTTTGTTTTATTTATTTTTTCATTCCACCAATTTTTCGATTTTGGTAAAATATTTAATAATGGCGTAGATTTCTCTACTACCAAAATTATATTTTTTTGAAATAAAGATATTACCTTTTCCAAATTATTTTCCAAATTTAATCTTTCTCTATTATCGCTAGAGAAAAGAAAATTGATCCATAAATTATTTTCATCTAGATTTTTATCTAGATTTAATAATTTTTTTTCGAATTTATTCCAATCTATTTTATTCCAATTAAATCTATTAGTTGACAGTGGATTATCAACTAAATTATTATTATTAAATTTTATTTCAATTGAAATAACTTCATAATCTGATTCTGTGTCCATTTCCTCATCAATTTTCCAACTTTTAATTAAATCTTTTAAATTAATCGTTGTAAACGATAAATCTATGATTGAAGATCCCATTTTGTCTTTTCTAGCATAATAATAAGTCGGTATGCCATTTTGGTTGATTAATTGTAAATTATTATTTTCAATTAACTCTATTATTTTGTCTGATCTTAAATTATATTTAATTTTAGGGTTCTATAAAGAGTGATGAGCATTAAAATCTCTAATTAATAATATTTTTTTAGTGTAATAAAGATTTATTTTATTAAATAATCTTTTTATTGTATATTCACCATTTTTTGTGTTTTGTTGTTTTTCGTTGTAGATGTTAAAGATTCTGATTTCCCCAAATTTAATTGATTTTATATTAATTATTTGGCAGTCTTCGTTATCTATTAAATCTATTCTGTTTGTAATTTCAAAGAATATATTTTTCGCAATAAATGCTACCACCCTTATTCTATTTTTTTGTTTTTCTTTAGGATTTGTTAAAATTGATTGAAATCCAGAGTATAAAATAGTGTTGTTTTCTTTTAAAACCTATGGTTCCTGTAAGAAAATTAATTCTGCTTTATTTAATGCAGAATTTAGCATTGATTACATTATATTTGTTGACCTTCTACAATTATGCTGTATGATTCTCAATTTGTTGTTTTTATTCATTTTGAGAATTAAGTTATTTTTTATTTTTTAAACATATTGGGTTGTTTGCCATATGTTCTCCACTGTAGTTTGCATATTTTGCTTTGATATGTTCGCAAAACTTTTTTATTTCCTAACAATTGTTGTAAATGTGATTGATTGTTTTGTGATTTTTTGCGCAAATGTCACAAATTGAATTGTTTCTGCATTTAATTGCGAAATGTCCAGTTTTTTGGTAATTTGTGCATTTATTGTTGCTAAAAAGTTTTAAATATTTTTCTGTTTTTAATTTTTCTTTATCTAAAAATATATATCCTTTTTTTTGAGTGTGTATTGCTTTTTCTTTTGTTTTTGTTGTAATGACTATTGAAGAAAAATTTTTTTTAATTAATTTTTCTTCTTTAACTAACTATCTTGGTTTATTTGTAATTTTAATTGTATTGTCTGTCTTAATTTCTATTTTGAGCTTTTCTATATTTTTGTATTGTTTAATTTTTATTTTATGAACAATTAAAAATCCCTAAGTTTCAATATTGGTTGGTTTTTGAATATATTCATTAATTTTGATGAGTTCTTTAAAAATATTCTTTTTATATTTGAGAATTTCTTCTTTTTATGTGTTTTCGTATGTAATTAATATTAAATTGCCTTTAGGATTTATAGAAATTCTAAAAATTATTATTTCTGAATTTTTAGATTTTTGATAGAGAATTTGATTTATTTTTTCTCTAAAAACGTTTGGTTTTTGAATTAGTAGAATTGTTATCGTTCTTAGTATAATTAATCTTCTTTGATTAATTAGAATTGTTTGTTTTTGTTGTTGTTGTTGTTGAACTGTCGATTTTTGATTGTTTTCGTTTTGTTTTTATTTTATTAATTGATTTTGTGATTTCTGTGCTATTTCTGCATAGGATTTTTTGGGATTTTCGAGTTTTTTTATTTTAATTTTCAGGTTTTCTACTTCTTCTGTCTTTTTTTTTAGAAGATCGTTTAATTTTTTTAATTCTAGAATTAAATTTTTTCTGTTTAATTCTTTCTTGTTTAAATCTATTGAGATTTGTTTTTTCTGTCTTTTTTTATTAGTATTTTTGAGTATTGGGATATAATTCTAAGTTGCTATTACTAGTTTATTAAAAGATGAATTAGTGGGTATATTATCTGTTATTATTAAACTAAACTAATTTAGTTTAGTTTAATTTTTAGTGAGAAAATTTCTTTTTTATAGTCGATAATTGTAAAAATCTTGATATTTTTTAATCTTTGATTTCTATTTATTAGTTTCTGATATTGTTTGTATTTTTGGATATTGTATTTTCGTTTTTCTTGCTTTTTCGATTGATGTACTTTTATTTGGTTTTGGATGTTTCGTTTAAAAGTTATGAGGGGGTCGTTCTGTCCTGGTTTTTGTTGTGATATTGTTTGTATTTTTGTCTGCAACCATTAGATGTTGAATTTAATACAGTATATAATAAACAATACAACAATATTACAAATAATACTTTACACAATAACATCACTAAAATCGACAAACAGCTATTCATTAAGCTATTAACAAAAGCCAAAGAGAATACTATTTCGGAGAATCTAATCAAAGCAGCATAACAAGAAGCGAAATTAATACTATACAATTTAGAAAAAATTCTATCTAAATTATAATATAATAAGGCTGCTTAAACCAAAATTTTAAATTTAGTCACAGAAACACCAGCACGCTCTTAAGCCGTTCACAAAATCGTTACCGAAATTCTTACACAATCTGGCCACCTACTTAGTTCACCAACCATTAATAGTATTCACTAATTAGGCAGAATAACAGAGAGAGCCATAAATAAAACTATTATATTACAAGAAGCTAATATCTAATTATATACTACTAATAAGAAAGCCTTACAAATTAGACGTAGTAAACCAAAGCTTACTAGTACCTATATTCTAAATAATTAGGAAATTAGTAAGCTATAATAGAACAAGGCTATTAAATTAAATACTAGAAGTACAAAACCTAATAGTATAAAGCTTAGAAGAGGCTATAATCATCCCCGTAGTAATAATAGTAACTATAGTAAAAGCTGTAGTAAAGAGTATAATAAGGGCCGTAATAAAACTGAGTATCTTCAAAGTTACCCTCGAAAAAGTGCTGGGAGGAATAGTGCATAAAGTACTAAAGAGGACACTAGAAAGGGTAGTATAGAAGATAATACAGAAGACAATACAAAGAGTAGTACAAAAAATAATATAGAAGATAGTATAGAAGGTAGTAATTATATAGAAGAATAGCAATAATAATAGTGATAGTAATAATAAGAGGTTAAATTAAATTACAGCGCGGCACTAAGATATGGTAAACAATATATTTCATAAAAACGCCTAATTTTAAGGTTTAAAAATTAATATTAATTCGAATATTATATAAAAATTTTTAAAAATTTAATATATTATTCGCTTTAGTAATTTCTTTCTTGTTTAATTTTTTCAAATTTTTTTATGTAATATTTGATTTATAATTAATTTTTAAAAATGAAAATTTGTTGGTCCTCTTCCCGATGTGGTCCGCTTCCCGATAGAAATCGTTATACAAATAGCTCAATGCTAGAAATAAAAAATAAAAAATCTACAGGAGCTGGAATTTATAAAAAAATAGATAATAAATCTATTTTTGAAATAAATTATAGCTTAAACAAAAATATGGAAGTGTATGACGTAGAATTGGCTTAAAAGAAGATTTTATCAAATCTCTTGAATTAATTAATAAAAATAATATAGTGAAAAATATCTATTTTTTCACTGATAACCAAGCTGCAATAAAGAGGTTGGAATCTCTAAAAATTGGGGCAGGACAAGAAATAGCATCAGAAATCTGGGAAATGGCGGGAGAATTAATTTTTAAAAATATTAATTTATTTATAGAATGGGTTCCTGGACATTCAAATGTTATTGGAAACGAAAAAGTAGACTTTCTAGTAAAAGAAGTTGCAAAATAAAAACAAAAAAGTTCCTATAAATCTTTTGCCTTTTTAAAAAGGAAAATAAAAGAACAAGATTTAATAGAATGGGAAGAAAAATTTAAAAAACACAAAAATAGGGTTAATTATTATAATTAGCCTAGATTAAAGAGAAATAAAATTTTTATTAAATTTAGTAATAATTTTTAATTTTCTTTTTCGCGGAGCGAAAAAGGAAATTCCGAATAAAAGAGGATTTTATTTGAAAAGTTATGTGCCCGAAACCCGATTTTGGTAATTACGATGTAATTGCCTTAATTTCGTTAGTTACTTTAATTTTTCAAGAGAGGACGTACTTGTATTTATAATGCTCCGTTTAAGCGCCGGGTTTTTAGTGCTTATAACCAATTAGTTTTTTGCTTTATAGACGCGATTATTTGTCTGAAACTGGTTGCTTAAACTTATTGTGTGGGTCCTTATAGGGGTATATGCATACCCCTGTTAGATATGGTACCCCTTGTTGACATGGGTTGCCACACCTCAAAAAAGAAAATAAAAATTACGTTAAGTGATCGAGCCGCAGAGAACCCGTAGAGCGCCAACGGCGTCGAAGGGGAGTGAACGGGAGTGATTTTTATTTTTTTTTTTGAGATGTGGCAACTTATGTCAACAAAGGGTACTATATCTAATAGGGGTATACATATACTCTTGTAAGAATCTATATATACTAAAAACCCGGCGCTTAAATGGAGTATTATAAATACAGATACGTCCTCTTTTGAAAAGTTAGAGTAACTAACGAAATTAAGGTAATTACATCGTAATTATCAAAATCGGGTTTCGGGCACATAACTTTTCAAATAAAATCTTCTTTTATTCGGAATTTCCTTTTTCGCTCCGCGAAAAAGAAAATTATAAATTTTCTTCGAAAGAAAAATAAATAAACGCGTAACAATGAATTATATTCACGCGATCGTTGCTGAGCAGAATAATAGAGAATAAAGAGCTGTCTTTTTCTCACAACTCTCCAAAGTTTTAGAGTATATCGACAATATACCTACAACTTTTAGAGATATATTTAGATTAAAATTTTATAATTTATTAGACTTAATAGTTAAATACTATAATGTCTATAAAATATTAACTACGCTTAAAAAATATATCACGAATAACATATTTCTCACCTAACTATTTTTTATCAAATAACTTTCGTTCTAATTCATCAAAGAGTATATCAGTGGAAAGAAATCTTTAGCGTTCGATATAACAACCAAAATCTTCTCTGCTACAATCTCTGATATATAAAATAAACTCCTTAAACTTATTTTCGCAGAAAAAGAAAAAGAGCTTAAGTTTTTAACTCTTCTTATCTCTCAAAAATACTGGGCAGGCGATTTCGAAAACGAAATCACCAGAGTCGCCTTTTTATTCACCAAATTTTACAAACTCTCTCTTATTAGAAGAGACTCCCTCGTCCAGATAGAAGAAAATGTAGACACAAAAAATTCTAAAAACGTTAAATCAGTTCTTACCGCCTTCAAAATCACCATCGACGAAATAGAGTCAACCCGTAAGAATAATATGGAAATCAATTCAGTAACCTAGATTAACAGAAAAACTGTTAAAACTAGAAACGATATCTTTATACTAGCTAATAGAATAATAGAAATCACCTATACTAAAGAAATGTCAGCCTTAGCCAAGAAATTAAAAAAAGCCAACATTAAGGATCCCGAAGAGGATATCAAAATAAAAGAAATTAACTTCATCAACCAATTTCGAGAAAAAATCAAAAAACTTAACACAAAACTAAACAAGAAGTGTTAATATAACCTCTCTCTAGTAAAACATAAAGAAGTTAATACTAAGTCTTTTAGCTAAACCAAAAAAAACGAACGGAAAACCTAAAAAATCGGCTAATAAAATAGTAAAGAAACAACAATCCAGAAAAAAACCAAAGAAAAAAAGGAAAACTTCAAAAAAATTAAAGAATACAAAGATAAAGAAGTAATAATTTATATATAAAAAAACATTCATCCCTCTTATAAAACAATTAAATTTTGTAATCTTAGTAAAACGTATATCTTTAAGATTTATAAACATCCCGAACTCGTTAACTCAGCATGAAAAGAATTTATATCCACATATAAATAAAAATACTTTTTCTTAAATAAATCTAAAAAAAATAAAAATAAACGCTTTAATATCTCAAAGTCTCAAATTAACGCAACCGCCCTTTTTAGCGGCTTTTTATTCGAACTAAAGTTATAGGCGGGCTAAAAGCGCTTATTCGCATCTATTTTAAACGACCCTCTAACACCTAGAGATTATAAAGAGACTAGTAGATCCACGCTTCCAATAAAAGAACTTAACGATAAAAAGTTACTATATCTTTTAATAGATAAAAATTTAGGAAATATTATCGTCAGCAAAAAATAGTATTTTAATAACACACGTTAGTAGCTTGAAAGTAATAAAACTGTGGAAGAAATTACTAAAAAGTAAACCGTCGAAATTATTTACAAATGCCGAGATTTTATTAACAAACATCTATTGAACGTCGAAAGGCGTAAAATTCTAAAACAAGACGAATTCGAGTATGCTATCAGCAAGTTCAAACTGAACGAAGAAGACTTGAGCAATGTTCTTTACTTTTATGATATACCTAAGATTTACAAAAATTCATGGAAAATAAGACTAATTATAGCATGCTATAATGTATATTTCGAACCAGTCTTCAAAATGTTATTTTGAATTCTTAAACCCATTGTAGAGAGTATCTCTACAATTTACATAATTACAAAACACGCTGTGTTAAACATACATACAATTAATGAAAGAATCCGAAATATAGAACCCCATATTAAGGCATTCATAGTTACAACAGACGTAGTTGCATGTTACACAAATGTTAATATATATTAATTAAATAAAAAAATCTTCCAATAAGTATGAAACAACAGTGGCAAATACGGAAATCTGGCAATAGCACAGCTTGCTAGTAATTTATATATTGCTAGCAATAACTACATGACCTTCTCATACAAAGATGATAATAGTGTAAAATAATATAAACAAAGAAAGGAACTAGTCATAAGAATAGCTACGTCTTTAAATATTACTAATCTCTATATAACCGATTATGAAAAATATATAAAAGGTAAAACAGACGTATGTATATACAGAAAATATATAGACAATATACTAGTAATTATACTAACTTCTAATATAGAAGAAATTATTAAAATAATATACGTTAAAATAAAACCTCCCCCTAAAATACATTACGAGTATAAAATAAGTAAAGATAAGGCCGTATTTTTAGACTTAGAGATTTATAGAGACTACAAGACCATCAAATATAAATCATACGAAAAATTTTTAAATTATTATAAAATACTCTACTAGAATTCAGATCACTTACCGCATAGTAAAAAAAGATGCTATATCAGAGAGTTATATAGATTTACTCTGTTCTCGTATTCAAAGGTAGAATATATTAAGGTATATAAAAGTTTCTAAGATAATTTTATTTATAATCGAGAATACCTTATGAACATCGTTAACTTATAGTCTAAAAGACATAAGAATGAGATATAAAATAAAAAAGATCTTTCTTCTTTAATAAAGGAAGTTTTCACATAATTTATAATTAAAAGCATTATAGACGATATTTAGAAATTAGTAAGTACACAAGACATATGGGATAGTATACTCTAAATATGGACGGAAGATTCCTTCATTCTAAAAAAATAAATAGATAGCAGACTAATTTTGTTACTTAAAAAGAGAATAAATTTAGAAATAATTATATTAGTTCTTTTGATAGTATACAAAAAATTACTTCCGGTGAGCTTATAAAATAAAACCTTAAAAAGAAGAAATTAAGTATATTAAGATATTATAGTTTACTTTTTTTCAACACCGTTGACGTTCTACGGGTTCTCTATGGCTTGATTATTTAACGTGATTTTTATTTTCTTTTTTAAGGTGTAGCAACTTATGTCAATAAGGGGTACTATACCTAATAGGGGTATACATATATTCCTGTAAGGACCTACACAGTAAGTTCAAGCAACTAGTTTTAGATAAGTAATTGTGTCTATAAAGTAAAAAACTGATTGGTTATAAGTACTAAAAATCCGGTACTTAAACGAAGTATTATAAATATAGGTACGTCCTCCCTTGAAAAGTTAGAGTAATTAACGAAATTAAGGTAATTACATCGTAATTACTAAAATTAGGTTTTGGGTACATAATTTTTCAAATAAAATCCTCTTTTATTCGGAATTTCCTTTTTCGCTCCGCGAAAAAGAAAATTATAAATGTATTAGAGTTGTTTTAAAGGCACCTATTATTTTTTTTAATATTTTATTTTGAATTAATCTAAATTTTTTCAAAATTTTTTGTTGTTTTTGATTTTTTTACTATATTTCAGATCTATAATTAGAAACGGAATAAACGTAGCTTTTATACAATTATATTAATGCTTTTGTTTTTAATTCTTTTTCTGAATTTGCTAGCGCTTTAATAAAATTGAATATTTTATTTGCTGTATTAGTTTTAATTTTTATGTGGGTTTTAAAATTTAAATTTATATCAAAAAATATGTTCAGCTATCTTAATTATTTGGTAGGTTTGATTTTTGTATTGTTTGATAGCACCAAATTTATTTCTCCATTTTTATTATTTTTTGTTTTGAAATAAATTAGTTCTGATTTTATATTATTAAAAGCTACTGCATTATTTTGTGCCTAAATAAATATAATTTTTGCAGCTTCTTCTAATTCTTTTATATTTTGTTTTATTATTTTATTTGTTGAAACTAATGTTAAATTGTCTATATAAGAGGGTTTCTTAATAAATAGCATTTTTTATTTCAACTTATTAAATAATGGTGTTAAATATAATAAAAATAAAAATGGTGAAATTGGTGAACCTTGTGGTATATCTGTTTTTACTAGTTTTAATTTTTCTATTCGCCTATTAAAAGACAATTTAATTAATTTTTTTGATATGAAATTATCAATCTACTAAATTAGTTATTTTAGAAATTTTATATCTTTTAAAGTATTTATTAATTTTTCTTTTAAAATATTATTAAAAGCCCCTTTAACGTCTAGAAATAAAACAGAGGTTTTTAATTTTATAGAATTTATTATTTTTATATCATAAACTAAAGATAAAGCTATATTAATTACAAATCTTTATTTTCTACCTCTAATTTATTCTAGATTTAGAATTCTATTAGTTTCTAATATAAAAGCTATTTTTTTTATTTTTATTTTCTCTGAGATTTTTCTTAGATAATTTAGAAGACTTATGATTTTATAAGCTTTTAGAATGTTATAGTCCGGTTTGTTTAATTTTAGTAAAATTACTCTAATTGCTTCTTTAAAACAAATTAAATGATAATTATTGTTTAATAATTTTATAAATAAATTATTAAATCTTTTTAGTATAATTTCATAGGTGGTGTGGTATAGTGGTGTAGTGCTGTACCTGGAAGCGCTGGGTTTTCGTCTTTTACCATGCGTGTAGGTTTGATTCCTGCCACCACCCCCTACAGTTCTACCTGTTTGTCAGTTTTTATAATTTTTCTGACAAACAGAGTAAAACAGAAAAACAGTTGTCCTACTACACTAGAGCAACTGAATAAGGTATGTTTAACATCTTTAAACTATTTAAACTTTGTTAAGAGTCGTGTTTTAATACTGTTTGTCTAATCAACACTTCCCTCTTTGAGAGTCGTACCTAGTTGACTTAGAACAATTTGTCAAATAGTTCTCAAACAGTAGATCTACTACTATAAAATAGACAGTAGTTTCTGTAAAGGACGTGTGTGAGTACATCACAATAATAATAGTACTAGTAGTTCTACTACTATAAAATAGACAGTAGTCTTTGTAAAGGACATGTGTAGGTACATCACAATAATAACAGTACTAGTAGTTTTATTACTACTTATATTAAAAAGAGTGCCTTATAATAACACTCTAATAATAGGACTTCTATCTATGGAAGTATAAACTAAATAGACCAATCTAAAAGAGATTTATTTATAGTACAAAAAAATCTAGAAATCTAGAAAATCTATTATAGATTAAAAGATTATAAAATTCCGGAAATAAAATAAAAATTCTCTTCGGCATTACACTAAAATTAGTGGATAAAAACGATCAGACTCACGACATTATTCTCTCATAAAAGAGTAGAAGCCGAGATTGCAAAAAATTAAAAGAAGTCTCAAATTACTATACAAAAATCAAAAATATTATAACAGTATTCTTCATGTCTTGTTTAATATGAGGTGCGAAAAATTATGTATTTAGAATAAGTATTCTTCAAACCGCCATAACCGAAAGGTTGCATGCGTGTATGATAAATAAATAAATAAATAAATTAAACAAGACATGAAGAATACTGTTATAATATTTTTGATTTTTGTATAGTAATTTGAGACTTCTTCTAATTTCTTGCAATCTCGGCTTCTATTCTTTTATGAGAGAATAATGTCGTGAGTCTGACTGTTTTTATTTACTAATTTTAGTGTAATGCTGAAGAGAATTTTTACTTATTTTCGGAATTTTATAATTTTTTAATTTATAATAGATTTTCTAGATTTCTAGATTTCCCCGTATTATAAATAAATATCTTTTAGATTGGTCTATTTAGTTTATACTTCTATAGATAGAAGTCCTATTATTAGAGTGTTATTATAAGGCACTCTTTTTGATATAAGTAGTAATAAGACTACTAGTACTGTTATTATTGTGATGTACCCACACATGTCCTTTACAGAGACTACTGTCTATTTTATAGTAGTAGAATTACTAGTACTGTTATTATTATGATATACCTACACACGTCCTTTACAGAGACTACTGTCTATTTTATAGTAGTAGATCTACTGTTTGAGAACTATTTGACAAATTGTTCTAAGTCAACTAGGTACGACTTTTAAAGAGGAAAGTGTTGATTAGATAAACAGTATTAAGGCACGACTCTTAACAAAGTTCAAATAGTTTAAAGATATCAAACATACCTTATTTAGTTGCTCTAGTGTAGTAGGACAACTGTTTTTCTGTTTTGCTTTGTTTGTGTTAAAGGTTCTACAGCTCGTAAGTACGCTGGAAAGTATGTAGGTCTGTATATATATAATTGATAATCAATCATTTAGATCCTAATATATCGTAGATCCGCCTATATTTATAGAATAATATATATAGACCCGGTACTACGCCTTATATGGTATATCGCAACATTTTAGCTCGTATATAAGGCGTAAACAGTAAGAATTATTATATTACGATGTATCTTGTAACTTCGCATAATTACAATCCAGCAGGATCTACGACATAAATTGTAGTAACCTCAATGCCCCGTTATATTCAACTTATTATAGTTTTATTTAATCGTAGTGCTTGCGCAGTTTGTAGTATGAAGCTACTTAATTATAAAAGACGCGTAATCTCTCAATTATAGAATATAGAATTATTGCATTTATAACAATATGTTTTAACGTTTTATAATAACATAATTGCCATAGTGACCTATAGAATTAACTATTCCGTACGGATGTTGGATTAAGCTATACGCTTACTAACACTTATTATATTAATACAGATTTATGCTTTACAACGAACAATTGTAAATCACCGTGCATACTATTACATATGAGAATCTTTATAACTCTAGAATCATTATCTAGAACATACATAGCTCTGAAGCTATAGAAGCATCTATTGCAATTATGCAATTTACCAGATTTTATGCTATATCCTTAGCTTAGAGCTATGCTATACGGCTCTAAAATTAGTATAGATATCTAAAACTATTCTAGAGAAAAAGAAATACTTAACTAACTATTATTCGCCTTATTTACTTTTTATTCTTTTATATCCCTAGCTTTGTTTATAGCCCCAGTTTACTTTATTATTATTATTATATTATTTTATATCTTTACAGCCTTATAATATTATTATATCTGCTATTATTGCCAGTTACTTTGTTTGTGCGAACGCTATTTTTGTTAATTTAGTATCATATATTTATGCCGTATTTTATCAACAGTACTTCAATAATAGTTATCTATATATTATATTTCCAAATATTTGTAGTAATAAGTGCAGTTCCTATATAAAGGTAAACTTTTTATGCACGTAATATAAGTTCTATAATCTTATACATTTAAAAAATAAATGCTAATTTGTATTAAGCATAGAGCGTTAGGGTTCTTCGCGCTTTTAAACCAAAACGCAGTTTTATTATCTATAATCTGCTAGCGCTTATAATCGTTCCCGGAGATCCTGTTATATATTAGACTACGGCTCCACAGGCGCACAGGCATAGCGCTAATACGTTAAATGCCCTTCATAGCATAGCTCTTGGTGGCCCTCTATCGTTATCAAATGACTGTATTGTCGCTGGAGCGGTATAGGGGCCAATATTGGCAGACGGTACGCCTATGCCCCAGCTTACCTACCTTCCTGCTAACTTAGACGTACGGGACCTGCAGAACCAGCTGGCTGCAGTCAACGCAGCTTTGACTACAGCTAATGTAGCCTTAACTGCTTCTAATACAGCACTGGCAGCTGCTAATGCGGCTCTAGCAGCGTACGGAGGAGGTGCAGGTAGTGAAGCTGGTAGAGCTAGTGGCGCTGGAGGAGCAGTAGGTGGGGGTGCTACCCATGCTTAGGTCATTGCTGCAGTTGACGCGGTATGAGGTATTCTGGATGGTGCAGCTCTCCTACTTATTTTGCAAGATATGATAACGAAATTGGCTTATTTACGCGGCTGTGCGGATATGTAAGTTATAGCTCTAGTTCCTAGACAATATGTTAGCTAATTTAAAATAAATTTAGAATATAAAATTATGTGTAAGCGAAAGACGTTGTTGTTAAAGGCGTAGCTTTTCTGTCTTAATACCTTAAGGATCTTATCCTTTGTTTGTATATTTTACGCGGCTGTTTGTTTTATCTGAGATTTTATACAATATAAAGCAAAATAATATTCTTATTTTTTTAATCGAGTAAGTTTATGCGTGTAAAATGATAATTGTACGAGTTAGCTGGTAAGAATTTAGTTAACGTATTTGTTAGTAACTCTTTAAAGCTATAATGCTCTAATTTAAAGATGCTATTCCTTATCTTTTCTCTAATTTAGAAGTATTACAGATTGTAATGTTTTGTCTTCTATTAGTTACTATCTGTTGTGTTTACGATTATGGCGGCAGTATTATCTATATATAGAACTATAAAAGGTAGAGAGAACGTTATTTGTGATTAAAGTAATACAAAAATTAAGGATAATAGCTTCTGAAGCCAAATTTCTTTAGTTCTTGTATAATTAAAAGCTATTATTTTTACTTTAATTAAAAATTTCGCAATAACCGATTGTAGTTTACTGTTTTATAAAATAATACTATTTTTTAGTAGGTACACGTAGCTAGACATTAATTTTCGTATAATATCTTTTAGTTTATAGGTTTATATTTAATCTGAATTATTATACCCTTTTAGTAATAGAGGTAGATTCTTCTTATTAACCATTTTGTTATTATAATAGAGTAACTGTTTATAAATAGTAGATAAGTATTAGTAAACCCATATTACTACTTTCTAATATTCTTCTGTAAGTATATGGGCATACTGCCCTAACTTTGCAATTATATATACTAAGTCAGGTCAACTATCTTGTACGACGTAATTTAACGAGCTAACTATACTTCGGTAAATTTCATAATCTTTTTCGTTAAATACAAATCAGGAAGCATCCTTCGATAATCGTACGCTAAAATCTATAAAAGTTTATCTTAATTTATTATTAAATATACTAAAACGATCCAGAATGCTTTTACAGTATTTTTCTTGATTTATTTATAATATTCTAGAAATACAATTCCTTCGTATTTATAAGCCTAAAAATTGTTTAGCTTTATCTATATCCTTAATTTCGTATATTTTTATTAGGTACGCTTTCGTCTACTGTATTATAGTTATATCTTTTAAGAAGATTAGGAAGTCATCAATGTATATAACTATAATCATATCTTTATAAAAATACAAGCATTTATCTACTTCATTTCTTGTCATTTTATATGAAAACTCTTTGCCTATAAGCGTATTATTCAAGTCTTCGTTCTACAAGTATAAAGCCTATTTTAGATTATATAATGACTTTAGTAGAAGCAGTGTTATAACTCTAGTTAGCGCTTTATAACCTACCGATAGAGCGATAAGTGTTCTCTTCTATAAAAGTAGAAAAACATTCAGAAACACTATTTTAATATCTAGCTAATAAACTTCTAAGTTCAGAATCGCAGCAATCATTAGTAAGGCTCGTATAATACGTAAGTTAATAACTAGCGCATACGTTTCTATATAATAAATATTATAACACTATTCGTAGCCTTTTACTATTAATCTGGTTTTATGTAATATTCCCGAATCTATACGCTTCCTAGTAAAGACCCAGCGCGTATTCATTAGTTTAATATTATGCGGTACCTCTGAAAACGTAGTCTATATCTTATTATTAATAAGCGATTCTATTTCTCTTTGAATTGTAGCTAATCAGCTTTCTTTCTCTTTATTAGCTATAGCTTCATTATAAGATTATAGCAGATTAAAGTCAATTAAGGTATTTTCTACGGTTACAAAAGTAGTAATCTCGATAACTCTTACGTGTTGTAAGTATCTGATTTTAGAAAATTAAGTAATCGTAATATGTAACGTATATACCTTCTCTATTTCTCTTAGTCTTTTACTGCGTTATAGCGCGGCCTGTTTTTCTATCTGTTTAGCCTTAGCAGTTTCATCGTCGATTGTTTTGTCTATGATTATTGGGTTATCTGGCTTTCCTTGCTATTAAGCAGGTAGGATATTAACTACTATTATAAAATTTGGCTTTTTAGTAGGTTAGCCTTCCAGTAATATGGTGCCGATATGCCATTAGTTGTCGTTGTATATCTTTCTAACGTTAAGCTTGTCCTGTAGCTTTATATCCTGTAAATTAGGAAGTATAGGTATTAATAAGGCTAAGGCAACATATGGCTTTTTTTAGTAGCTGGAATTTGGGAAATATACTTTATAACTTTCCTGTGCGGGAGCAGAGCTATCGACGAATACTATGTCTCTAACTATAGAGACGTATTTCTTTAAGATATTCCAGATTTTATACTGTTTTAAGGTATGAGTATATTTTAGAAATATGTCTTTTTATGCTCTATATTAGCTAAGAATCTTCTTACGTTTCTCTTTAAGTATTATTATTATTATTATTAATCATACACGCTTGCAACCTTTCGGTTATGGCGGTTTGAAGAAACAATTAGAATACATGATTTTCGCACCTTATTTGAAAACTAAAATATGTAATAAATGAAGTATGGAAAATACCGTCTTATTTTTTGTTTTTTCTATTTTTATTATGTGTTTTGAGATTTTCTTCTTATCTCTTGCGTATTTCTCCTTTTTATGAAAAGGACAATGTCGTGAATCTGACCGTTTTTATCCATCAATTTTGGTGTAATGCCTAAGACTATTTTTATTTATTTCCGGAACCTTATAATCTCTTAACTAAATAACGATTTCTATCGGGAAGCGGACCACATCGGGAAGAGGACCAATAAATTTTCATTTTTAAAAATTAATTATAAATTAAATATTACATAAAAAAATTTGAAAAAATTAAACAAGAAAGAAATTACTAGAACGAATAATATATTAAATTTTCAGAAATTTTCATGTAATATTCGAATTAATATTAATTTTTAAACTTCAAAACTGGGCGTTTTTATGAAATGTGTTATTTACTACATCTTAGCACCACGCTGCAATTTAACCTAACCTTTTATTACCACTATTATTATCACTGTTATTTTTTTACATAATCACTACCCTCTGTATTATTTTTTACATTATCCTCTGTATTACTTTCTACACTGTCTTCTGTACTATCCTCTATATTATCCTCTGCACTATCCTCCTTAACATCCTCCCCAGCATTCTGTGCACTACCCCTTCCAGCACTTTTTCAAAGGCGACTTCGAGGACGCCCAGTTTTACTACAGCCCTTACCACATCTTCTACCACGGCCTCTACTACGGCTACTACTACTACTACGGGGATAATCATGGCCTCTTCTAGGCTTTATACTATTAGGTTCTATATTTCTAACATCTAATTTAATAACCTTGTTCTATTATAGCTCACTAATCTCCTGATTATTTAGAATATAGGTACTAGTAAGCCTCGATTTACTATGTCTAATTTGTGAGGCTTTCTTGTTAATAGTATGCAATTAGGTATTAGCTTCTTGTAATATAATAGTTTTACTTATGACTCTCTCTATCGCTCTACTTAATTGGTGAATACTATTAATAGTTAATAAACTAAGTAGGTGGCCAGATTGTATAAGAATTTCGATAACGGCTTTGTAAACGGCTTAAGGGCGTACTAGTATTTCTATAACTAAATTTAGAATTTTAGTTTAAATAGCCTTATTATATTGTAATTTAGATAAAACTTTTTTTGGGTTATATAGTATTAATCCCGCTTTTTGTTATGTTGCTTTAATTAGATTTTCTGAAATAGTGTTCTCTCTAGCCTTTACTAATAGTTTGATGAATAGCTGCTTGTCAATTTTAGTAATGTTATTACGCAAAGCATTATCCGCAGTATTACTGTATTGTTTATTATATACTATATTAAATCCAATATTTAATGGTTGTAGACGATGTATATTATACGCTAATAAACATAAAGCAATAATATTCTTCTAAACATAATAACTAATGAACTCTACGTTAATATGACTATCGTGACTATTTAATAATAGCATACGCGTGTAGTTGTTAAAAGTCTTTGTTTTTAATTCGAATACCTGTTCTAACTATTAAACGCCTAAGTCTCTATTTGTCTACTTATTAAGTGAGGTTGCGAATAATTAGTCCTTTATTAATTAATTAATATTATTAATATATTAGTTAAATTAATAATAAATGCTTTTAAAAATAATAAATAAAAGAAGAATAATATTGCGCGTGCTAATATATTCGATAATAATAATTAATTTACGATTATTATATTATTTTAAAAACCGACTTTTAGATTTTGATAAAATTACTATTTTTGACGATTAAATAATATTTATAATAAATCCTTTTTTATCTATATTATATAATATATTTTCTATAATGTTATACTTCTGTTTAATCTCCATAAATAGTTGATAAAATTTATTAATAAAAGCTGGATTATCAGCTCTTACTCAAGCATTATTTAATGCACGTAAGTAAGCAGAACGTAGTTCTGTATATTGTTATATAAATCTTTTTATTTAATATTCTTTAAAATCTTGATTAGTAAGCTTAGTAGTTATATTACGTATTATATCTAATCGCGGAGGGAATTTCTAGCTATATAATTGGGTAACCTAATATACTAATGTCTTTTTACTTTTTATTGTTATTGTTATTTGCTATTGATGTGCTTTAATTTGATTACTATCTTTACTACTAACCCTCCTTCTTAATATTGTATATAGTATACTATGTGCGCGTGCTGATACGTGTATAGATGTAAAGTCTCTTTTTTTATATGCGCGTATTGCTATTCGTATGTTATTTTTAAAGATTGCCTGATTAATTCGGTGGGATGTGTGCCAAATAAGCCGGTGATGATTTTAAGATCGTCGCGCTATGCTAGTAATACTAGTAGTGCTGGTGATGCTGGTAATACTAGTAATACTGATGTCGTAATAGTCGTATCATGTCGTATCGTGTCATGTTAGTTGTGTCGGTGGTTAAATTGCAGTGCGGTGCTGAGATGTGGTAAACAACACATTTCATAAAAACGCCCAGTTTTGAGGTTTAAAAATTAATATTAATTTGAATATTATATAAAAACTTCTAAAAATTTAATATGTTATTCGTTCTAGTAATTTCTTTCTTGTTTAATTTTTTTAAATTTTTTTATATAATATTTAATTTATAATTAATTTTTAAAAATGAAATTTTGTTGGTCCTCTTCTCGATGTGGTCCGCTTCCCGATAGAAATCGTTATATTTAATATATTTAATTATTTTAGATTTCTAGGTTTCCCTATCCTATAAATAAATTGTCTTTTGGATTTTTATTGCTTCTTTGTGCAATTTTTGTTTTATTTAAGAACTTTTCCAATAAAATAATACCATTATTATTAAATAATAAATGGTTATAATTAAATTGTCTTTTGTCTTTAAGTTTTTTTTTTAACACCTTTCTTTCTAAATTATAAAATATACATTCCATAATTAGATGTTTTGGTGTTTGTGGTGTGTTTCTGCATAAACAGTTTTTGCTTAAAATGCCAGTTTTTGGTATTTTAACTAGATAACTGTTGAAATAACCGTGCCCGGTTCTTAATTGTGTTAAAGAAGAAATAAAATTATTACTAAATTTAGTAAAGATTTTATTTCTCTTTAATCTAGGCTAATTATAATAATTAACCCTATTTTTGTGTTTTTTAAATTTTTCTTCCCATTCTATTAAATCTTTTTCTTTTATTTTCCTTTTTAAAAAGGCAAAAGATTTATAGGGACTTTTTTGTTTTTGTTTTGCAGCTTCTTTTGCTAGAAAGTCTGCTTTTTCGTTTCCAGTGACATTTGAATGTCCAGGAACCCATTCTATAAATAAATTAATATTTTTAGAAATTAATTCTCCCGCCATTTCCCAGATTTCTGATGCTATTTCTTGTTCTGCCCCAATTTTTAGAGATTCCAACCTCTTTATTGCAGCTTGGTTATCAGTGAAAAAATAGATATTTTTCACTATATTATTTTTATTAATTAATTCAAGAGATTTGGTAAAATCTTCTCTTAAGTCAATTAATTCTGCGTCATACACTTCCATATTTTTGCCCAAGCTATAATTTATTTTAAAAACAGATTTATTATCTATTTCTTCATAAATTCCAGCTTCTGTGGATTTTTTATTTTTTTTTTCTAGCATTGAGCTATCTGTATAAATTAAGAGATTTTCTTTAGAATTTAATCTCTCTTTTTTATTTTTGTGGTTTTCTGCTTCCAAATCCTTAGGTATACTATTAATATTAAAATTAATATTATTTTCTACCCATGGTGGGTCTAAAACAATACTTATTTCCTCAATTTTAGTATATGGGTTTATCAAAAAATTAATTTTTGATAAAATATTGTCTAATGTGGAAATGTAATCCTTTTTGTCTTCATCTTTTTTATTTTCATATCAATTTAAATATTTTTTTTTATTTTCATTTTCATTTTCTCTTCCAAAGATTATTTCTGGTGGAAAAGATTCTGGGGTTCTTATTTTTATTGGATGATTTTTATTAAGATATAAAGATCTTAGGGCATATCTTCTTTGTATGCCATTTAATCTTATTTCCGGTGGTAAAATAGATGCTTTAATCTTTAATAAATGTATTGGAGTTGATTTAAAGGCACCTGTTATTTTTCTCAATATTTTATTTTGAATTAATCTAAATTCTTTCAAAATTTTTTGTTGTTTTTGATTTTTCCACCATATTTCAGATCTATAGTCAGAAACGGAATAAACGCAGCTTTTGTACAATTGTATTAATGCTTTTGTTTTTAATCCTTTTTCTGAATTTGCTAGCGCTTTAATAAAATTGAATATTTTATTTGCTGCACTAGTCTTAATTTTTATGTGGTTTTTAAAATTTAAATCCATATTAAAAAATATGCCCAGTCACCTTAATTGTTTGGAAAAGGCGACCTTCGGACAGAACGACCCCCTCATAACTTTTGAACGAAGCATCCAAAACCAAATAAAAGTACATCAATCGAAAGAGCAAGAAAAACGAAAATACAATATCCAAAAATACAAATAATATCAAAAACCGATAAATAAAAATCAGAGATCAAAAAATATCAAGATTTTTACAATCGTCAACTACAAAAAAGAGGTTTTCTCGCTAAAAATTAAACTAAACTAAATTAATTTAGTTTAATAATAACGGATAATATACCCATCAGTTCATCTCTCGATGAACTAATAATAGCAACTCAGGATTATATCCCGATGCCCAAAAACACCAACAAAAAAAGACAGAAAAGACAAATTTCAATAAATTTAAACGAGGAAAAATTAAACAGAGAAGATTTAATTCTAAAATTAAAAAGATTAAACGATCTTCTAAAAGAAAAGACAGAAGAAGTAGAAAACCTAAAAATTAAAATAAGAAAACTCGAAAATCTCAAAAAATCCTACGCAGAAATAGCATAGAAATCACAAAATCAATCAATAAAACAAAAACAAAACGAAAACAATCAAAAATCGACAGTTCAACAACAACAACAACAAAAACAAACAATTCCAATTAATCAAAGAAGATTAATTATACCGAGAACGACAACAACCCCACCAATTCAAAAACCAAACGTTTTTAAAGAAAAAATAAATCAAATTCTCTATCAAAAATCTAAAAATCCAGAAATAATAATTTCTGGAATTTCTATAAATCCTAAAGGCAATTTAATATTAATTACACACGAAAACACACAAAAAAAAAAAATTCTCAAATATAAAAAGGATATTTTTAAAAAACTCATCAAAATTAATAAATATATTCAAAAACCAACCAATATTAAAACTTAGGGATTTTTAATTATTTATGGAGTAGAAATTAAACAATACAAAAATATGGAAAAACTCAAAATAGAAATTAAAACAGATAATACAATTAAAATTACAAATAAACCAAAATAATTGGTTAGAAAAGAAAAATTAATTAAAAAAAATTTTTCTTTAATAGTCATTACAACGAAAACAAAAGAAGAAGCAATACACACTCAAAAAAGAGGATATATATTTTTAGATAGAGAAAAATTAAAAACAGAAAGATATTTAAAACTTTTTGACAACAATAAATACACAAATTACCAAAAAACTGAACATTTCGCAATTAAATGCAGAAACAATTCAATTTATAGCATTTGCGCAAAAAATCACAAAACAATTAATTACATTTACAACAATTGTCAGGAAACAAAAAAGTCCTGCGAACATATCAAAGCAAAATGTGTAAACTGCAGTGAAGAACATATAGCAAACGACCCAATATATTTAAAAAACAAAAAACAACTTAATTCTCAAAATGAATAAAAATAACAAATTGAGAATTATATAGCATAATTGTAGAAGGTCAACAAATATAATGCAATCAATGTTAAATTCTGCATTAAATAAAGCAGAATTAATTTTCTTGCAGAAATTATGGGTTTTAAAAGAAAACAATATTATTTCATACTCTGGATTTTAATCAATTTTAACAAATCCTAAAGAAAAATAAAAAAATAGAATAAGGGTGGTAGTATTTATTGCGAAAAATATACCCTTTGAAATTACAAACAGAATAGATTTAATAGATGACGAAGACTGCCAAATAATTGATATAAAATCAATTAAATTTGGGGAAATCAGAATTTTTAATATCTATAATGAAAAGCAATAAAATACAAAAAATAGTGAATATACAATAAAAAGATTATTTAATAAAATAAATCTTTATTGTACTAAAAAAACATTATTAATTGGAGATTTTAATGCTCATCACTCTTTATGGAACCCTGAAATTAAATATAATTTAAGATCAGACAAAATAATAAAGTTGATTGAAAATAATAATTTACAATTAATTAACCAAAATGGTATACTGATTTATTATTATGCTAAAAAAGACAAAATGGGATTCTTAATCATAGATTTATCGTTTGCAACGATTAATTTAAAAGATTTAATTAAAAGTTGGAAAATTGATGAGGAAATGGACACAGGATCAGATTATGAAGTTATTTTAATTAAAATAAAATCTAATAATAATAATTTAGTTGATAATCTACTGTCAACTAATAGATTTAATTGGAATAAAATAGATTGGAATAAATTTAAAAAAAAATTATTAAATCTAGATAAAAATCTAGATGAAAATAATTTATGGATCAATCTTCTTTTCTCTAGCGACAACAGAGAAAGATTAAATTTGGAAAATAATTTAGAAAAGGCAACATCTTTATTTTAAAAAAATATAATTTTGGTAGTAGAGAAATCTACGCTATTATTAAATATTTTACTAAAATTGAAAAATTGGTGGAATGAAAAAATAAATGAAACAAGAAAAGAAATGCTGCGACAAAAAAGAAAATGGAAACTAAATAGATTTTAAGAAAATTGGGATTTATTTAAAATAAAAAGAAATAAACATTTTAAAGAAATTAGACTTGCAAAAGAAAAATCTTGGGTCAACTTTCTAGAAAATGTAAAAGATAAAGAAATTTTCTTAGCGTTAAATTTTTCTAAACTAAGGAAAATTCAAAAAATACCAAATTTAAAATTTGAGAATCAAATTGTATCAAATTTTTAAGAAAAAGTAGACTTATTAAGAAAAGCGCTGTTTCCACTACCTCCAAATTATATAAAAAATGCAAAAACCTAATTTGCAGAAAAAATAATTAATAAAAAATTAATTATTTAAGAAAAAATCAAAAATAGAGAAATAAAAAACGCTATTTTTATATCAAACTTCAAAAAAGTGCTAGGCCCCGATGGAATTAATTTTCTATGCTTAAAAAGAGCCTATGAAATTATACTGGAAAGATTTAATGATTTATTTACAAAATTATTAAACAATAGTTATCACCTAATTTGTTTTAGGGAAGCAATTGGAGCAATTTTACCAAAACTAAATAAATCGGACTACGATATTCCAAAGGCTTACAGAATCATAAGTCTCCTAAATTGTCTAAGAAAAATTTTAGAGAAAATAATAGTAAAAAGAATAACTTTTATATTAGAAACTAATAGAATTCTAAATCCAGAACAAATTGGAGGTAGAAAACAAAGATCTGCAATTAATGCAGCTTTATCTTTAGTTCATGATATAGAAATAATAAATTCTATAAAATTAAAAACCTCTGTTTTATTTTTAGACGTTAAAGGGGCTTTTGATAATGTTTCAAAAGAAAGATTAATAAATACTTTAAAAGATATGAAATTTTTAAAACAACTAATTTGGTGGATTGATAATTTTATGTCAAAAAGATTAATCAAATTGTCTTTTGATGGGCGAATAGAAAAATTAAAATTAGTGAAAACAGGCATACTACAAGGTTCACTAATTTCACTAATTTTATTTTTATTATATTTAACATTATTATTTAATGAGTTGGAACAAAAAATGCTATCTATTAAGAAACCCTCTTATATAGATGATTTGGCGTTAGTTTTAATAAATAAAATAATAGAACAAAATATAAAAGAATTAGAAGAAGCTGCAAAAATTGCGTTTGTTTGGGCACAAAATAATGCAGTAGCTTTTGATGATATAAAATCAGAACTAATTCATTTCAAAATAAAAAATAATAAAAATGGAGAAATAAATTTGGTGCTACTAAACGGTATAAAAATTAAACCCACCAAATAATTAAGGTGGTTGGGCATATTTTTTGATATAGATTTAAATTTTAAAAGCTACATAAAAATTAAAACTAGTGTAGTAAATAAAATATTCAATTTTATTAAAGCGCTAGTAAACTCAGAAAAAGGATTAAAAATAAAAGTATTAATATAATTGTATAAAAGTTGTGTTTGTTCCGTTTCTGACTATGAATCTGAAATATGGTGGAAAAATCAAAAACAACAAAAAATTTTAAAAGAATTTAGATTAATTCAAAATAAAATGTTAAGAAAAATAACAGATATCTTTAAAATAACTTTAATATATTTATTAGAAGTTAAAGCATCTATTTTATTACTAAAAATAAGATTAAATAGTATATAAAGAAGATATGCTCTAAGATCTTTATATTTTAATAAAAATTATTTAATAAAAATAAGAATTCTAGAATCTTTTCCACCAGAAGCAATCTTTAGAAGAGAAGATGAAAATAAAAATAAAAAATATTTAAATTAATATAAAAATAAAAAAAATGGAAATAAAAAAGATAGAGATAAAAAAGATTATATTTCTACATTAGATAATATTTTATCAAAAATTAATTTTTTAATAAACCTATATACTAAAATTAAAGAAATAAGTATTGTTTTAGACCTACCATAGATAGAAAATAATATTAATTTTAATATTAATAATATACCTAAGGATTTAGAAGCAGAAAACTACAAAAATAAAAAAAGAGCTTAAATTCTAAAAAAAATCTCTTAATTTATACAGATAGCTCAATACTAGAAATAAAAAATAAAAAATCCACAAAAGCTGGAATTTATAAAAAAATAAATAATAAATCTGTTTTTAAAATAAATTATAACTTAGGCAAAAATATAGAAGTATATAACGCAGAATTAATTAACTTAAAAGAAGGTTTTATCAAATCTCTTAAATTAATTAATAAAAATAATATAATAAAAAATATCTATTTTTTCACTGACAACCAAGCTACAATAAAGAAGTTGGAATCTCTAAAAATTAAAGCAGGACAAGAAATAACATCAGAAATCTGGAAAATAGCAAGAGAATTAATTTCTAAAAATATTAATTTATTTATAGAATAAGTTCCTGGACATTCAAATGTTACTAGAAACAAAAAAGCAAACTTTCTAGCAAAAAAAACTGCAAAACAAAAACAAAAAAGTCCCTATAAATCTTTTGCCTTTTTAAAAAGAAAAATAAAAAAAAAAGATTTAATAGAATAGGAAGAAAAATTTAAAAAATACAAAAATAAGGTTAATTATTATAATTAGCCTAGATTAAAGAGAAATAAAATCTTTACTAAATTTAGTAATAATTTTATTTCTTCTTTAACACAATTAAGAATCGGGCACGGTTATTTCAACAGTTATCTAGTTAAAATACCAAAAGCTGGCATTTTAAGCAAAAACTGTTTATGCAGAAACACACCACAAACACCAAAACATCTAATTATGGAATGTATATTTTATAATTTAGAAAGAAAGGTGTTAAAAAAAGAACTTAAAGACAAAAGACAATTTAATTATAACCATTTATTATTTAATAATAATAGTATTATTTTATTGGAAAAGTTTTTAAATAAAACAAAAATTGCACAAAGAAGCAATAAAAATCCAAAAGACAATTTATTTATAGGATGGGGAAACCTAGAAATCTAAAATAATTAAATATATTAAATATATTTGATGAATAGATTATAAGGTTCCGGAAATAAATAAAATAGTCTTAGGCATTACACTAAAATTGGTGGATAAAAGCGGTCAGATTCACGATATTGTTCTTTTCATAAAAAGGAGAAATACGCAAGAGATAAGAAGAAAATCTCAAAAAACAAATAATAAAAATCTCAAAACAAAAAAATAAAAACGGTATTTTCCATATTTCATTTATTACATACTTTTAGTTTTCAAATGAGGTGCGAAAATCATGTATTCTAATTGTTTCTTCAAACCGCCATAACCGAAAGGTTGCAAGCGTGTATGATTAATAATAATAATAATAATAACCTTAATTGTTTGATGGGTTTGATTTTTGTACCGTTTGGTAGCATCAAATTTATTTCTCCATTTTTATTATTTTTTGTTTTGAAATGAATTAGTTCTGATTTTATATCATCAAAAGCTACTGCATTATTTTGTGCCCAATCGAACGCAATTTTTGCAGCTTCTTCTAATTCTTTTATATTTTGTTCTATTATTTTATTTGTTGAAACTAACGCCAAATCGTCTATATAAGAGGGTTTCTTAATAGATGGCATTTTTTGTTCCAACTCATTAAATAATAGTGTTAAATATAATAAAAATAAAATTGGTGAAATTGGTGAACCTTGTAGTATGTTTATTTCCACTAGTTTTAATTTTTCTATTCGCTCATCAAAAGACAATTTAATTAATCTTTTTAACATGAAATTATCAATCCACCAAATTAGTTGTTTTGGAAATTTCATATCTTTTAAAGTATTTATTAATCTTTCTTTTAAAACATTATCAAAAACCCCTTTAACATCTAGAAATAAAACAGAGGTTTTTAATTTTATAGAATTTACTATTTTTATATCATAAACTAAAGATAAAGCTGCATTAATTGCAGATTTTTGTTTTCTACCTCCAATTTATTCTAGATTTAGAATTCTATTAGTTTCTAATATAAAAGCTATTCTTTTTACTATTATTTTCTCTGAGATTTTTCCTAAACAATTTAAGAGACTTATGATTCTGTAAACTTTTAGAATATTATAGTCCGATTTATCTCACCAAGGTGGTGTGGTATAGTGGTGTAGTGCTGTACCTGGAAGCGCTGGGTTTTCGTCTTTTACCATGCGTGTAGGTTCGATTCCTGCCACCACCCCCTACAGTTCTGCCTGTTTGTCAGTTTTTATGATTTTTCTGACAAACAGAGCAAAACAGAAAAACAGTTGTCCTACTACACTAGAGCAACTGAATAAGGTGTGTTTGACATCTTTAGACTATTTGAACTTTGTTAAGAGTCGTGCCTTAATACTGTTTGTCTAATCAACACTTCCCTCTTTGAGAGTCGTACCTAGTTGACTTAGAACAATTTGTCAAATAGTTCTCAAACAGTAGATCTACTACTATAAAATAGACAGTAGTCTCTGTAAAGGACGTGTGTGGGTACATCACAATAATAACAGTACTAGTAGTTCTACTACTATAAAATAGACAGTAGTCTCTGTAAAGGACATGTGTGGGTACATCACAATAATAACAGTACTAGTAGTCTTATTACTACTTATATCAAAAAGAGTGCCTTATAATAACACTCTAATAATAGGACTTCTATCTATGGAAGTATAAACTAAATAGACCAATCTAAAAGAGATTTATTTATAGTACGGGGAAATTTAGAAATCTAGAAAATCTATTATAGATTATAAGATTCCGGAAATAAGTAAAAATTCTCTTCGGCATTACACTAAAATTAGTGGATAAAAACGGTCAGACTCACGACATTATTCTCTCATAAAAGAGTAGAAGCCGAGATTGTAAGAGATTAGAAGAAGTCTCAAATTACTATACAAAAATCAAAAATATTATAACAGTATTCTTCATGTCTTGTTTAATATGAGGTGCGAAAAATCATGTATTTAGAATAAGTATTCTTCAAACCGCCATAACCGAAAGGTTGCATGCGTGTATGATAAATAAATAAATAAATATAAATAAAGAGTAAAATTAAATTCGTTATATAATTATTGTTCTTAAATTGTTTTTACGCTATATAGTAATTATATTTAGCTATAAAAATCCTATTATTATTTTAGCCTGGAAAATATATAATAAGCTGTTCGATTATCTTAATTAAGTTGATATTTAATTTAAATGAAAGCGTTTACTTTAGAAATGAAATATTAAAGAAGTTATTATCTTAGCCTGATATAAATTAATATTTTATTATATAAACACAAACTTTCCTAAAGGTCTTCTTTACAATTTAGATTACGTTTTAAATCCTAAAATTAAACTAGACTTTTATAAGACAAAAGTATAAGAAGAAAGCTTTAAAGTAATATATCGAAAAGAATTTTTAGTATACTATTATAATAACTATTTATATAGTAAAGTACGATGAATTATTAGTAATAAAAATTAAAAAAGATTTATATAATTAGAAGTCGATCGTTTATTATAGCTTTCTAGTAAAAATAGTATTAAGTACCTTTTATCTAAAGTAGAGCTTTATTTTTAATAAAACTCTTTTAAAAAATAGGATCTTTTACTAAACTAATCTATTTTAGAAAATATTTTCCCTAATTTCGTAAAATTAGCTCGAGATGTCTTAGCAGTTTTAATTATATCTATTAGACCAGAAAAAGTCTTTAGTTTAACTAGAGATATTATTATATTTAAAAAAAATCGCTTAGACTTTTTTATTATTCGTAATATAATGCTTTATAAACATTATTATAGGCTTTATAAACCTTTAGATCAAAATCTAAAAAAAGAGGAAAGTGTTTTACTAGAAAACATTTATAGTAAAAAAAGTGTTTATATTAGTAATAAAAAAGACGAAAATAACAATAACAAAGTTATTAATAATATAATTAGTAATACCAATAACGTTATACTCTCAAAATCTTTAATTTGTAAAAGACCTAGTGCTAAAGTGTTAAGGTCGTCTCAGAAACGTATTTATCAAGCAGATTAGTCACAAGATTTTCAGATTATTATTTTTGTTCTTTGTTTAATTAATATTTGCACTCAAAACTGTGCAGTTAACACACATGTGTGTTGATAACACATTTTTTTTTCTTTTTGCTCAGATAGTGTGGTGAAGGTGGTGGTGGACTTGACTTGTTGTATTTTTTATTGTTTAATACAGCTTGGCGACGGCGCACCCATTCGTTTTGTCTATAAATTGTAATCTACTATGCTGGGTCCTATCGGTGGATATCTTACTTACATATGATATATATATATATATATATAGACGAATATTTACTAGTTTACAGTATTTTATGTTTTATTTATAAGTGCGAGTTCTTGTTATTTAAGCCTTTCTTCTAATAGATACTTGTGTTTTTTTAGGCTTATAAGCGGGCCTACTGCTTACTACTCTATACCGTCTATTTACCTATGTATAACTGGTGGGTTAGCTAGATAGCTAATAGTCTTCTAGAGATTATATTACCACCTCATAAATTTAGTAATTTTATTAAGGAACAATATTACTATTACTACATAGAATAATAAGTAAATTAGAAAAGTAGACAATCCCTCCCTACCAAAAAGCATAACTAAGAAATTAATATATTATAGCAGCCGTATCAGCTAACTATAATTAGTTATATCATTACTTAAATAAGTAAGTTTAGAGTATAAGTGAAAATTATTTGAAATATAGCGCTACGCTATATTCTAGAATATAGACTTTCCCGCTTTTTATTTGTTAAGACTTATTTAAATATGTAATGGTATATATTTCATAGCTCAAATAACTACCACTAACATCATTACGCTAAAGTACTAGTATTATTACGCTATACTACGACTATTACTGGCGTTATTACGCTTACTTATACTAATATTATTATACCCGTGTTATATAAAAATGGTAGTATAACTCGATAATATTCTTCAGAGAATATGTATACAGTAGCTATATATATAAGTACGCTATCTCTAATATAAGTAATAATTAATGAAGTATATTTATAATAGCAGTAGATTTATGTACTAATGCTATTACCTCTCCTTGCTAAAAAGAGTTTATGACTTTATAACTTTATAATATTATAACAAATAGTTCTTTAAACCAGCGAGTATAATAAGATGCTTCCTCTACTTATTAATTTTAATATAAATAGCACACTAGTTCTTTAACTATATTACTTTTTTATTTTATTAGAAAAATCACCCTATTATTATACAAACAACAGTATACTACTAACCAATTATCTTAACCTTTACAAACTATTCTAAGACATACAACTATTTTATCCCAACTACAACTATGCTCGGTCGTAATCCCGAGAAAGTAGTCACTACAGATACTAACGCTTCTAGTAATGCTAAACGTAAAACTAATACTTTAGAAACTAATGCAGGAGCTATACCAGCTTAAGCATCAACTTCAGCACTCTTAGTGCCTACAGGCACTCCTTCTAATCCCCATGCTACCAACTCTTCTAATATAACGACTACTAATCTTGCAAGTATAGAAACTAACCCTGCAGTACTTACAACCCCAATAGCGTCTACAATTCAGACAACTACGCCTATAACTTAAACAATTTCTTTCTCTAATAATAATAACACTACTAAATTAGGAATTACTTACCTACCTCTTATTACAAGACATATTCCCGCCTACCCTAGAACTTATACTCCTACCCACACACGGGCTTATATATATAAGCGCAGGCGTGAAACCCATAGCCATAGCCGCAGACGCGAGCCTGTCTATCAGGCATTTATAGCAACTCAGAGCGCCGCTACCATCCCGCAGCCTACCCACACCTATATTTTAGACAATGCCCTCCGTCATGCCTATATGAAAGACGATAACAGTACCCAAAGCAGTCCCAGTAACCATAGCAAGGAAGATTTATTATCCTCAACCAACCCATATAATAAATATCGCGTTATATCTTATATTAATCCGTTCTCTACTAATAGCGTTTTATATCGTACCCATAGGCAGCAACAATCTTTTACAACTATATAATATCCTGCAGAATCCACGGGTGCTACCATAAATCCTGCTAACTTTACTAATCTTTTAAATATAAAACCTTAGCAAAATATACAAAATATGCAGTCTTAACCAGCTTAACAAATACAACTAAATTAAATAATAGCCATATTCTCCTTCCTTACTAGTATGCGTCCATAGCCAATTCCTAAAGTGAGCGGGTCCCCATACTTCTCTGGCAATAAAGCTACTCTCTTCATTCAATAGATAGAGAACTTGTGCGTAGACCAGAATACTTTATTATAAAAATAACTTTTCAAACTAGCTCTATATTCGAGCACGGCCTGCAGATATGTAATAGAATGTATGAATGAATACTATCTACAAAAAGATGAATCTACTGAGAAGTATTGACAAAAGTTTCGATTAGCATTCCTTCGTAAATAACGGTCTTGGGACCCTAAGTAGTTACTATATAGTCGATAGAACTTAGAAACGTTCATTAATCGCCTATAAATAGGTGACCATTTTTTAAAGGATAAGGTAAAGGAATATTGAAATATAACAGAAGTTTTATATAAGAACTAGTAATTAGATAAGTATAATTGCTTTATTAAACTTATACAAGCTCTTCTTTCCCAATTACAAACCAAGATAGTCAACAAATGCAGTCTTAATATTAATAATACTAAAAGTATAACATTCCTACCTATTTATAATGCCCTTATAAAAATTCTATAAATAGAAGAAAATGCATAAGATTTCCAGGTTATATTTTCTTTTATAGCTGTAGACTGACCGGTTTAATTAGCTATACAAGCTATTCTACTTTTTAATAGTCAATTTATTAGCTTAATCGACTATTATTTACCTTAGCGCTTTAAATCGTCTGAAATACTAAAACCCAGCACCGCGCTGTATCCAGAACCCTAAATACACTCAAACACCATAATTCGCGCGGATGGCGGATAAGACATAAGCGACATTTTTAAATAGCTAAAGGTATTGCGTATTTAGAATATGCGACTATAAACTAAAATGACAGAAATAATAGAATATAAATAGAAAACCTTTAACTGTCCTAGTATTTTAATTAGTATGTCTAAGAAAAACCAGAGCCCTAAGCTAGAAGAAAAAAGGTGCCTTTTATATAAAAACCCTAATCATTAAACTAAAAAAAACTGCAAAGATCTTCGTTAATTAATTCAAAATAATATCATATATCTGAATAAAAGAGGAATTATTTATTAGAAACCACATAGCAAAAACAGCGACTACATTAATTTTCAAGCTAAAAGTCTACCCATAACCATTAATAATATTAAGTAGTTGATGTAGCAGAAAAAAAGCCATTTCGTTAAACACCTACAGCACTAGAACTTTTAGATCTTAGATATAAATACATTTAATGCAGTTAAAAATATACTAAAGCGCGAACAAAAGTTTGCAGCAGCATTTTAAGCTTCTAACCCTTTAACTCCAGAAAATACCACCCACTATTATAAGGTAGCTAAATAATATCGAAATTATTCCTTATTTCCAAACCGTTCTTTTTATACTTATTTTTAATAAAATAGTCGTCCACACTTTAATAATACTACTAATACTTCTAGAGAATACTATATTACTAACTCTCCTACTTTTATTACGAATACTCTAGATATTAGTATAAGTAATACTCTGTTTGTTAAAACTAATTAAACGTAGTAGAAAGGCTAATTTATTATCCTTTTTTAACCACTCTTTTAATAATTACTAGCTTCTTTCTTTAATATTTTAATTATGCTTAATTTGTTTGTATTAAACGAATACTTGATAAAAAGAAGGAAGAATACTGTAGATAAGAAGATAAAGATATTAGAATTTTATATCTTGAGTTTTTTAAAATACCTTAATTATTTACTCTCTTAACTAGTGACTGGCTTAATGATAAAGTAGGCGATAGCATTTAACCTGTTTATTATAAAAATATTGTATACTAACTATATGCTAGTTAATCTTAAAGTAGAATCCGATAAGGAACCTACGATAGAGATAGTAAATATAGTAATAGAAGAAATTAAAAAAATTAAAAGAGTATAGTTTATAAAATACCTAATTAATTTTTTATTAAATGCTGAGAATTTCTAGAACGACCCCCTCATAACTTTTGAACGAAGCATCCAAAACCAAATAAAAGTACATCAATCGAAAGAGCAAGAAAAACGAAAATACAATATCCAAAAATACAAACAATATCAGAAACCGATAAATAGAAATCAGAGATCAAAAATATCGAGATTTTTGCGATCGTCGACTACAAAAAAAAAGTTTTCTCGCTAAAAATTAAACTAAACTAAATTAATTTAGTTTAATAATGGCGGATAATATACCCACTAGTTCATCTCTCGATAAACTAGTAATAGCAACTCAGAACTATATCCCGATACTCAAAAACACCAACAAAAAAAGACAGAAAAGACAAATCTCAATAGATTTAGACGAAGAAGAATTAAACAGAGAAGATTTAATTCTAGAACTAAAGAGATTAAACGATCTTCTGAAAGAAAAGACAGAAGAAGTAGAAAACCTGAAAATTAAAATAAGAAAACTCGAAAATCCCAAAAAATCCTACGCAGAAATGGCACAGAGCTCACAAAATCAATCAACAAGACAAAAACAAAACGAAAACAATCAAAAATCAACAGCTCAACAACAAAAACAACAAAAACAAACAATTCCAATTAATCAAAGAAGATTAATTATACCGAGAACGACAACAACTCCACCAATTCAAAAACTAAACGTTTTTAGAGAAAAAATAAATCAAGTTCTTCACCAAAAATCTAAAAATCCAGAAACAATAATTTCTGGAATTTCTATAAATCCTAAAGGCAATCTAATGCTAATTGCACACGAAAACACACAAAAAGAAGAAATTCTCAAATACAAAAAGGACATTTTTGAAGAACTCATTAAAATTGATGAATATATTCAAAAACCAACTAATATTGAAACTTGGGGATTTTTAATTGTTCATAAAATAGAAATTAAACAATACAAAAATATGGAAAAGCTCAAAATAGAAATTGAGACAGACAATGCAATTAAAATTGCAAATAAACCAAGATGGTTGGTTAGAGAAGAAAAATTAATTAAAAAAAATTTTTCTTCAATAGTCATTGCAACTAAAACAAAAGAAGAAGCAATACACACTCAAAAAAGAGGATATATATTTTTGAGTGGAGAAAAATTGAAAACGGAAAGATATTTAAAACTTTTCGGCAACAATAAATGCACAAATTGCCAAAAAACTGGACATTTCGCAATTAAATGCAGAAACAATTCAATTTATGGCATTTGCGCAAAAAATCATAAAACAATCAATCACATTTGCAATAATTGCCAGGAAACAAAAAAGTCCTACGAACATATCAAAGCAAAATGTGCAAACTGCAGTGAAGAACATATGGCAAACGACCCAATATGTTTAAAAAACAAAAAACAACTTAATTCTCAAAATGAATAAAAACAACAAATTGAGAATCATACAGCATAATTGCAGAAAGTCAACAAATATAATACAATCAATACTAAATTCTGCATTAAATAAAGCAGAATTAATTTTCTTGCAGAAACCATAGGTTTCAAAAGAAAACAACACCATTTCACATCCTGGATTTCAATCAATTTTAACAAATCCCAAAGAAAAACAAAAAAATAGAATAAGGGTGGTAGCATTTATTGCAAAAAATACACCCTTTGAAATTATAAACAGAATAGATTTAATAGATAACGAAGACTGCCAAATAATTAATATAAAATCAATTAAATTTGGAGAAATCAGAATCTTTAACATCTATAATGAAAAGTAACAAAACACAAAAAATGGTAAATATACAATAAAAAGATTATTTAATAAAATAAATCTTTATTGCACCAAAAAAACATTATTAATTGGAGATTTTAATACTCATCACTCTTTATAAAACTCTGAAATTAAATATAATTTAAAATCAGACAAAATAATAAAGTTAATTGAAAATAATAATTTACAATTAATCAACCAAAATGGCATACTGACTTATTATTATGCCAGAAAAGACAAGATGAGATCCTCAATTATAGATTTATCATTTACAACGATTAATTTAAAAGATTTAATTAAAAGTTGGAAAATTGATGAGGAAATGAATACAGAATCAGATCATGAAGTTATTTTAATTAAAATAAAATCCAATAATAATTTAATTGACAATCCACTGTCAACTAATAGATTTAATTGGAATAAAATAGATTGGAATAAATTTGAAAAAGAATTATTAAATCTAGACAAAAATCTAGATAAAAATAATTTATAAATCAATCTTCTTTTCTCTAGCAACAACAGAGAAAGATTAAATTTAGAAAACAATTTAAAAAAAGCAACATCTTTATTTCAAAAAAATTTAATTTTGGCAATAGAGAAATCTACACCATTATTAAATATTTCATCAAAATCCAAAAATTGGTGGAATGAAAAAATAAATGAAATAAGAAAAGAGATGTTGCGACAAAAAAGAAGGTGGAAGCTAAATAGATCGCAAGAAAATTGGGATTTATTTAAAACAAAAAGAAATAAACATTTTAAAGAAATTAGACTTGCAAAAGAAAAATCTTGGGTCGACTTTCTAGAAAATGTAAAAGATAAAGAAATTTTCTTAGCGCTAAATTTTTCTAAACCAAGGAAAATTCAAAAAATGCCAAATTTAAAATTTGAGAATCAAATTGCATCAAATTTTCAAGAAAAGGCAGACTTATTAAGAAAAGCGCTGTTTCCACCACCTCCAAATTATACAAAAAATACAAAAACCCAACTTACAGAAAAAATAATTAATAAAAAATTAATTATTTAGGAAAAAATCAAAAATAGAAAGATAAAAAACGCTATTTTTACATCAAACTCCAAAAAATCGTCAGGCCCCGATGGAATTAATTTTCTATGCCTAAAAAGAGCCTATGAAATTATACCGGAAAGATTTAATGATTTATTTACAAAATTATTAAACAATAGTTACCACCCAATTTATTTTAGAGAAGCAATTAGAGCAATTTTACCAAAATTAAACAAACCAGACTACGACATTCCAAAAGCTTATAGAATCATAAGTCTCCTAAATTGTCTAAGAAAAATCTCAGAGAAAATAATAGTAAAAAGAATAGCTTTTATATCAAAAACTAATAAAATTCTAAATCCAGAATAAATTGGAGATAGAAAACAAAGATCTGCAATTAATGCAGCTTTATCTTTAGTTCATAATATAGAAATAGTAAATTTTATAAAATTAAAAACCTCTGTTTTATTTTTAGACGTTAAAGGGGCTTTTGATAATATTTCAAAAGAAAGATTAATAAATACTTTAAAAGATATGAAATTTCCAAAACAACTAATTTGGTGGATTGATATTTATTTATTTATTTATCATACACGCATGCAACCTTTCGGTTATGGCGGTTTGAAGAATACTTATTTTAAATACATGATTTTCGCACCTCATATTAAACAAGACATGAAGAATACTGTTATAATATTTTTGATTTTTGTATAGTAGTTTGAGACTTCTTCTAATCTCTTGCAATCTCGGCTTCTACTCTTTTATGAGAGAATAATGTCGTGAGTCTGACCGTTTTTATCCACTAATTTTAGTGTAATGCCGAAGAGAATTTTTACTTATTTCTAAAATCTTATAATCTCTTAATCTATAATAGATTTTCTAGATTTCTAGATTTCCTCGTACTATAAATAAATCTCTTTTAGATTGGTCTATTTAGTTTATACTTCCATAGATAGAAGTCCTATTATTAGAGTGTTATTATAAGGCACTCTTTTTGATATAAGTAGTAATAAGACTACTAGTACTGTTATTATTGTGATGTACCCACACATGTCCTTTACAGAGACTACTGTCTATTTTATAGTAGTAGAACTACTAGTACTGTTATTATTGTGATGTACCCACACACGTCCTTTACAGAGACTACTGTCTATTTTATAGTAGTAGATCTACTGTTTGAGAACTATTTGACAAATTGTTCTAAGTCAACTAGGTACGACTCTCAAAGAGGGAAGTGTTGATTAGACAAACAGTATTAAGGCACGACTCTTAACAAAGTTCAAATAGTCTAAAGATGTCAAACACACCTTATTCAGTTGCTCTAGTGTAGTAGGACAACTGTTTTTCTGTTTTGCTCTGTTTGTCAGAAAAATCATAAAAACTGACAAAACAGGCAGAACTGTAGGGGGTGGTGGCAGGAATCGAACCTACGCGCATGGTAAAAGACGAAAACCCAGCGCTTCCAGGTACAGCACTACACCACTATACCACACCACCTGGTGGATTGATAATTTCATGTTAAAAAGATTAATTAAATTGTCTTTTGATGGGCGAATAGAAAAATTAAAACCAGTGGAAACAGGCATACCACAAGGTTCACCAATTTCACCAATTTTATTTTTATTATATTTAACACCATTATTTAATGAGTTGGAACAAAAAATGCCATCTATTAAGAAACCCTCTTATATAGACGATTTGGCGTTAGTTTCAACAAATAAAATAATAGAACAAAATATAAAAGAATTAGAAGAAGCTGCAAAAATTGCGTTTATTTGGGCACAAAATAATGCAGTAGCTTTTGATGATATAAAATCAGAACTAATTCATTTTAAAACAAAAAATAATAAAAATGGAGAAATAAATTTGGTGCTACCAAACAGTACAAAAATTAAACTCACCAAACAATTAAAATAGTTGGGCATATTTTTTAATATGGATTTAAATTTTAAAAACCACATAAAAATTAAAACTAGTGTAGTAAATAAAATATTCAATTTTATTAAAGCGCTAGCAAACTCAGAAAAAGGATTAAAAACAAAAGCATTAATACAATTGTACAAAAACTGCGTTTGTTCCGTTTCTAACTATAAATCTGAAATATGGTGGAAAAATCAAAAACAATAAAAAATTTTAAAAGAATTTAGATTAATTCAAAATAAAATGTTGAGGAAAATAACAGGTGCCTTTAAAATAACTCTAATATATTTATTAAAAGTTGAAGCATTTATTTTACTATTAGAAATAAGATTAAATGGTATATAAAGAAGATATGCTCTAAAATTTCTATATCTTAATAAAAATTATCTAATAAAAATAAGAACCCTAGAATCTTTTCTACTAGAAGCAATCTTTGGAAGAGAAGATAAAAATAAAAAAAAAAAAAATATTTAAATTGGTATGAAAATAAAAAAGATAAAAATAAAAAAAATAAAAATAAAAAAGATAAAGAAAAAAAAGATTACATTTCCATATTAGATAATATTTTATCAAAAATTAATTTTTTGATAAACCTATATACTAAAATTAAAGAAATAAGTATTGTTTTAGACTTACCATGGGTAGAAAATAATATTAATTTTAATATTAATAGTATACTTAAGGATTTGGAAGCAGAAAACTATAAAAATAAAAAAAAAAACTTAAATTCTAAAGAAAATCTCTTAATTTATATAAATAACTTAATACTAGAAATAAAAAATAAAAAATCTATAAAAGCTAAAATTTATAGAGAAATAAATAATAAATCTGTTTTTAAAATAAATTATAGCTTAGGTAAAAATATGGAAGTGTATAACACAGAATTAATTAACTTAAGAGAAGATTTTATCAAATCTCTTAAATTAATTAATAAAAATAATATAGTGAAAAATATTTATTTTTTTACTAACAACCAAGCTGTAATAAAGAGGTTGGAATCTCTAAAAATTGGGGTAGGACAAGAAATAGTATCAGAAATCTGGGAAATGGCGGGAGAATTAATTTCTAAAAATATTAATTTATTTATAGAATGGGTTCCTGGACATTTAAATGTTACTAGAAACAAAAAAGCAGACTTTTTAGCAAAAGAAGCTGTAAAACAAAAACAAAAAAATCCCTATAAATCTTTTGCCTTTTTAAAAAGAAAAATAAAAGAAAAAGATTTAATAGAATAAGAAGAAAAATTTAAAAAATATAAAAATAGGGTTAATTATTATAATTGGCTTAGATTAAAGAGAAATAAAATCTTTACTAAATTTAATAATAATTTTATTTCTTTTTTAACACAATTAAGAATTGGGCATGGTTATTTCAATAGTTATCTAGTTAAAATATTAAAAGCTGGTATTTTAAGTAAAAACTGTTTATGTAGAAATACACTATAAACACCAAAACATCTAATTATGGAATATATATTTTATAATTTAGAAAGAAAGGTGTTAAAAAAAGAACTTAAAAACAAAAGACAATTTAATTATAACCATTTATTATTTAATAATAATAGTATTATTTTATTAAAAAAGTTCTTAAATAAAACAAAAATTGCACAAAGAAGCAATAAAAATCCAAAAGACAATTTATTTATAAAATAGGGAAATCTAGAAATCTAAAATAATTAAATATATTAAATATATTTAATAAATAAATTATAAAGTTCCAGAAATAAATAAAAATAGTCTTAAGCATTACACTAAAATTGGTGGATAAAAGCGGTCAGATTCACAACATTATTCTTTTCATAAAAAGGAGAAATACGCAAGAGATAAGAAGAAAATCTCAAAACAAATAATAAAAATCTCAAAACAAAAAAAAAAAAAAATAAAAACGGTATTTTCCATATTTCATTTATTACATACTTTTAGTTTTCAAATGAGGTGCGAAAATCATGTATTCTAATTGTTTCTTCAGACCGCCATAACCGAAAGGTTGCAAGCGTGTATGATTAATAATAATAATAATAATTATAAAATACCTTGCAGTATCTTTGCTTTAATTAGAAACGGAAATAACTAACCAGACTATAATTGTCATAATAGACAATGGTGCGTAGTTTAATGTAATACACCAACATTATTGTAATGAACGGAACTTGAAAATGCAACGATATAATAATTTCCTGCTAGCTACTATTAACGAGAAGATGCGTAACCAAATTATAAGGTTTATACCTAAATTATCTATCTTTATAGAAGGACTTCGGTATCGTGTTCTAACCTTTATACTACGGACTATGATGTACTTTGTTATTCTGGAAAGGCTGTTTTAATTACAATCCTACATGATTATAGCTGTTAATATAGATAGTAGTACGGATATAATCTTATTTAATGCCGAAGGGAAGAAAGCGTGTCTACGATTACTATTTGCGGAGCTTATTCGAGTAAAACTAACATAGTCTAGTGACCCAAATTATAGCGCAAATATAGTTAAACTATATAAAGATGAAGACCAGTCGGGGGAAGAGTAAGTCCTCAGACTAGCAAGCCATTTAAAGACATAAAAAGAGAAAAAGATAACAGCCTACTAAAAAGCAATAGAAAAATAGTAGAAATAAGGAAGAAAACTGAGACAACAATAGTAACGCCGAAATCTAGCGCTATATTACATTCTACGCCTACCCACCCCACAGTTGTGCAGGGACGCATATCTGCAATTAAAAACCCATTTCATTTATTTTAGTTATTTAAATATTAACGATAATAGAGATCTTACATATTTCAACTATCCACACTCTCTTAATCTCAACCTCATAGTACTGCAGTATTTATATAGCAGCTAGAACTGCACAATATATCCTTATCTCTTCGACACCCTTCCACCCGTCAGCAGAAGCATTACAAAAGCATATTGCAGATTTAGACTCTATACAAACGGAAAGTTAACAAAGTTAATTTAATTATTATTATTATTATTATTAATCATACACGCTTGCAACCTTTCGGTTATGGCGGTTTGAAGAAACAATTAGAATACATGATTTTCGCACCTTATTTGAAAACTAAAATATGTAATAAATGAAGTATGGAAAATACCGTCTTATTTTTTGTTTTTTCTATTTTTATTATGTGTTTTGAGATTTTCTTCTTATCTCTTGCGTATTTCTCCTTTTTATGAAAAGGACAATGTCGTGAATCTGACCGTTTTTATCCACCAATTTTGGTGTAATGCCTAAGACTATTTTTATTTATTTCCGGAACCTTATAATCTCTTAACTAAATATATTTAATATATTTAATTATTTTAGATTTCTAGGTTTCCCCATCCTATAAATAAATTGTCTTTTGGATTTTTATTGCTTCTTTGTGCAATTTTTGTTTTATTTAAGAACTTTTCCAATAAAATAATACCATTATTATTAAATAATAAATGGTTATAATTAAATTGTCTTTTGTTTTTAAGTTCTTTTTTTAACACCTTTCTTTCTAAATTATAAAATATACATTCCATAATTAGATGTTTTGGTGTTTGTGGTATATTTCTGCATAAATAGTTTTTGCTTAAAATGCCAGCTTTTGGTATTTTAACTAGATAACTGTTAAAATAACCGTGCCCAATTCTTAATTGTGTTAAAGAAGAAATAAAATTATTACTAAATTTAGTAAAGATTTTATTTCTCTTTAATCTAGGCCAATTATAATAATTAACCCTATTTTTGTGTTTTTTAAATTTTTCTTCCTATTCTATTAAATCTTTTTCTTTTATTTTCCTTTTTAAAAAGGCAAAAGATTTATAGGGACTTTTTTGTTTTTATTTTATAGCTTCTTTTGCTAGAAAGTCTGCTTTTTCGTTTCCAGTGACATTTGAATGTCCAGGAACCCATTCTATAAATAAATTAATATTTTTAGAAATTAATTCTCCCGCCATTTCCCAGATTTCTGATGCTATTTCTTGTCCTGCTCTAATTTTTAGAGATTCCAACCTCTTTATTGCAGCTTGGTTATTAGTGAAAAAATAGATATTTTTCACTATATTATTTTTATTAATTAATTTAAGAGATTTGGTAAAACCTTCTTTTAAGCCAATTAATTCTGCGTCATACACTTCCATATTTTTGCCTAAGCTATAATTTATTTCAAAAATAGATTTATTATTTATTTCTCCATAAATTCTAGCTCCTGTAGATTTTTTATTTTTTATAACATTAAGCTATTTATATAAATTAAGAGATTTTCTTTAGAATTTAATCTTTTTTTTTTATTTTTATAGTTTTCTGCTTTTAAATCCTTAGGTATACTATTAATATTAAAATTAATATTATTTTCTATCTATGGTGGGTCTAAAACAATACTTATTTCCTTAATTTTAGTATATGGGTTTATCAAAAAATTAATTTTTGATAAAATATTGTCTAATGTGGAAATGTAATTTTTTTTGTCTTTATCTTTTTTATTTTCATATTAATTTAAATATTTTTTTTTATTTTTATTTTCATTTTCTCTTCCAAAGATTATTTCTAGTGGAAAAGATTCTGGGGTTCTTATTTTTATTGGATGATTTTTATTAAGATATAAAGATTTTAGGGCATATCTTCTTTGTATACTATTTAATCTTATTTCTGGTGGTAAAATAGATGCTTTAACCTCTAATAAATGTATTGGAGTTGATTTAAAAGTATTTGTTATTTTTCTCAACATTTTATTTTGAATTAATCTAAATTCTTTTAAAATTTTTTGTTGTTTTTAATTTTTCCACTATATTTCAGATTCATAGTCAGAAACGGAACAAACGCAGCTTTTGTACAATTGTATTAATGCTTTTGTTTTTAATCCTTTTTCTGAATTTGCTAGCGCTTTAATAAAATTGAATATTTTATTTGCTGCACTAGTCTTAATTTTTATGTGGTTTTTAAAATTTAAATCCATATCAAAAAATATGCCCAGCTATCTTAATTGTTTGATGGATTTGATTTTTGTACCGTTTGGTAGCACCAAATTTATTTCTCCATTTTTATTATTTTTTGTTTTGAAATGAATTAGTTCTGATTTTATATCATCAAAAGCTACTGTATTATTTTGTGCTCAATCGAACGCAATTTTTGCAGCTTCTTCTAATTCTTTTATATTTTGTTCTATTATTTTATTTGTTGAAACTAACGCCAAATCGTCTATATAAGAGGGTTTCTTAATAGATGGCATTTTTTGTTCCAACTCATTAAATAATGGTGTTAAATATAATAAAAATAAAATTAGTGAAATTGGTGAACCTTGTGGTATGCCTGTTTTTACTGGTTTTAATTTTTTTATTCGCCCATCAAAAGACAATTTAATTAATCTTTTTGACATGAAATTATCAATCCACCAAATTAGTTGTTTTGGAAATTTCATATTTTTTAAAGTATTTATTAATTTTTCTTTTGAAACATTATCAAAAGCCCCTTTAACATCTAGAAATAAAACAGAGGTTTTTAATTTTATAGAATTTACTATTTCTATATTATGAACTAAAGATAAAGCTGCATTAATTGCAGATCTTTGTTTTCTACCTCTAATTTGTTCTGGATTTAAAATTCTATTAACGATTTCTATCGGGAAGCGGACCACATCGGGAAGAGGACCAACAAATTTTCATTTTTAAAAATTAATTATAAATTAAATATTACATAAAAAAATTTGAAAAAATTAAACAAGAAAGAAATTACTAGAACGAATAACATATTAAATTTTCAGAAATTTTCATGTAATATTCGAATTAATATTAATTTTTAAACTTTAAAACTGGGCGTTTTTATGAAATGTGTTGTTTACCACATCTCAGCGCTGCGCTACAATTTAACTTAACCTCTTATTACCACCATCACCACCACTACTATTCTTTTATATAATCATTACCCTCTGTACTATCCTCTACACTATCCTCTGCACTACCTTCTGTACTGTCTTCTGCACTATCCTCTGCACTATCCTCTGCACTACCCTCCCCAGCGTCCTCCCCAGCACCCTGTGCACTACCCCCCCCAGCACCCTTTCGAGGGCGACCTTGAGGACGCCCAGTTCCACCACGGCCTTTACCACACCCTCTACCACAGCCTCTACCACGGCCACTACTACTACTACAAGGACAACCACAGCCTCTTTTAGGCTCCATACTATTAGATTCTGCACCCCTAACATCCAATTCAATAGCCTTGTTCTACCACAGTTTACTAATCTCCTGATTATTTAGAACATGGGTACTAGTAAGCCTCAATTTACCACGTCTAATTTATAAAGCTTTCTTATTAGTAGCACACAATTGGGTATTAGCCTCTTGTAATATAATAATTTCACTTATAACTCTCTCTGTCGCTCTGCCCAATTGGTGAATACTATTAATGGTTGGTGAATTAAGTAAGTGGCCAGATCGTGTAAGAATTTCGATAACGGCTTTGTAAACGGCTTAAAGGCGTGCTAGTGTTTCTATGACTGAGTTCAGAATTTCAGTTTGAGCAGCCTTATTATATTATAATTTAGATAGAACTTTCTCTAGGTTATATGGTATTAATCCCACTCCTTGTTATACTACCTTAATTAGATCTTCTGAAATAGTGTTCTCTCTGGCCTCTACTAATAACTTGATGAATAGCTGCTTGTCAATTCCAGTGATGTTATTGCGTAAAGCATTATCCGTAGTATTGCTGTATTGTTTATTATACACTGCATTAAATCCAACATCTAATGGTTGTAGACGATGTGTACTATGCGCTGGTAAATATAAAGCAATGATATTCTTCTGAACACAATAGTTAATAAACTCTGCGCTAATATGACTGTCGTGATTATCTAATAGTAGTATACGCATGTAGTTATCGGAAGTCTTTATCTTTGATTCAAATACTTGTTTTAACTATTGAACGCTTAAGTTTTTGTTCGTCCATCTATTAGGTAAGGTTACGAATAATTAATCCTTTATTGATTGATTAATATTGTTGGTATACTAGTTGAATTGATGATAGGTGTCTTTGAAAATAACAAATAAAAAAAGAATAATATTGCACGCGTTAATATATTTGATAATAATAACTAATTCGCGATTGCTATATTATTTTGAGAACTGACTTTTAGATTTTAATAAAATTACTATTTTTAATGATTGAATGGTACCTATAATAAATCCTTTTTTATCTATGTTATATAATGTATTTTTTGTAATGTTGTACTTTCGTTTGGTTTTTATAAATAGTTGATAGAATTTGTTAATAGAAGTTGGATTATCAGTTCTTGCTCGAGCGTTATCTAATACATGTAAGTAAGCAGAATGTAGTTCTGTATATCATTACATAAATTTTTTTATCTAATATTCTCTAAGATTTTGATTAGTAAGTTTAGTAGCTATATTACGTACTATATTTAATCGCGGAGAGAACCCCTAGTTATATAATTAAGTGACCTAATATACTAATATCTTTTCACTTTTTATTATTATTGCTATTTGCTGTTAATATACCCTAGTTTGATTATTATTTTTACTATTAACCCTCCCTCTTAATGTTGTATATGGTATGCTATGTGCGCGTATTAATACGCGTATAAATATAAAGTTTCCTTTTTTGTATACGCGTATTGCTATTCGTATGTTATTTTCAAAAATTGCCTGATCAATTCGGTGGGACGCGTGCCGGATAAGCCGGTGATGATTTTGAGATCGTCGCGCTATGTTGGTGATGCTGGTAATGCTGGTGATGCTGGTAGTGCTGGTGATGTTGGTGTTGTAATAGTTGTGTCGTGTCGTGTTGTGTCGTGTTAGTTGTGTTGGTGGTTAAATTGCAGTGTGGCGCTGAGATGTGGTAAATAATATATTTCATAAAAACGCCTAGTTTTGAGGTTTAAAAATTAATATTAATTCGAATATTATATGAAAACTTCTGAAAATTTAATATGTTATTTGTTTTAGTAATTTCTTTCTTGTTTAATTTTTTTAAATTTTTTTATATAATATTTAATTTATAATTAATTTTTAAAAATGAAATTTTGTTGGTTTTCTTCCTGATGTGGTCTGCTTCCCGATAGAAATCGTTAATTTCTGATATAAAAGCTATTTTTTTTGTTATTATTTTCTCTGAGATTTTTCCTAAATAATTTAAGAGACTTATGATTCTGTAAGCTTTTGGAATATTATAGTCCGGTTTATTTGGTTTTGGTAAGATTGCTTTAATTGCTTCTCTAAAACAAATTGGGTGATAACCATTGTTTAATAATTTTATGAATAAATTATTAAATCTTTCCGGTATAATTTCATAGGCTCTTTTTAAGTATAGAAAATTAATTCCATCCGGGCCTGGCGCTTTTTTGGAGTTTGATGTAAAAATAGCGTCTTTTATTTCTCTATTTTTGATTTTCTCCTAAATAATTAATTTTTTATTAATTATTTTTTCTGCAAATTGGGTTTTTGCATTTTTTGTATAATTTGGAGGTGGTGGAAATAGCGCTTTTCTTAACAAGTCTGCCTTTTCTTGAAAATTTGATGCAATTTGATTTTTAAATTTTAAATTTGGCATTTTTTGAATTTTCCTTGGTTTAGAAAAATTTAGCGCTAAGAAAATTTCTTTATTTTTTGTATTTTCTAGAAAGTCGACTTAAGATTTTTCTTTTGCAAGTTTAATTTCTTTAAAATGTTTATTTCTTTTTGTTTTAAATAAATCTTAATTTTCTTGAGATCTATTTAGTTTTTATTTTTTTTTTTGTTGTAGCATTTCTTTCCTTGTTTTATTTATTTTTTCATTCCACCAATTTTTGGATTTTGGTGAAATATTTAATAATGGCGTAGATTTCTCTACTGCTAAAATTATATTTTTTTGAAATAAAGATGTTGCCTTTTTTAAATTATTTTCCAAATTTAATCTTTCTCTGTTGTCGTTAGAGAAAAGAAGATTGATTTATAAATTATTTTCATCTAGATTTTTATCTAGATTTAATAATTCTTTTTTGAATTTATTCTAATCTATTTTATTCTAATTAAATCTATTAGTTAACAGTGGATTATCAACTAAATTATTATTGTTAGATTTTATTTTAATTAAAATAATTTTATAATTTGATTCTGTGTCCATTTCCTCATCAATTTTCCAACTTTTAATTAAATTTTTTAAATTAATCGTTGCAAACGATAAATCTATGATTGAGGATTTCATTTTGTCTTTTCTAGCATAATAATAAGTCGGTATGCTATTTTGGTTGATTAATTGTAAATTATTATTTTCAATTAACTCTATTATTTTGTCTGATTTTAAATTATATTTAATTTCAGGGTTCTATAAAGAGTGATGAGCATTAAAATCTCCAATTAATAGTGTTTTTTTGGTGTAATAAAGATTTATTTTATTAAATAATCTTTTTATTGTGTATTCATTATTTTTTGTGTTTTATTGTTTTTCGTTGTAGATATTAAAGATTCTGATTTCTCTAAATTTATTTGATTTTATATCAATTATTTGGCAGTCTTCGTTATCTATTAAATCTATTCTGTTTGTAATTTCAAAGGGTATATTTTTCGCAATAAATACTAACACCCTTATTCTATTTTTTTGTTTTTCTTTAGGATTTGTTAAAATTGATTGAAATCCAGGGTGTGAAATGGTATTGTTTTCTTTTGAAACCCATAGTTCCTGCAAGAAAATTAATTCTGCTTTATTTAATGCAGAATTTAGCATTGATTGCATTATATTTGTTGACCTTCTGTAATTATGCTGTATAATTCTCAATTTGTTGTTTTTATTCATTTTGAGAATTAAGTTGTTTTTTGTTTTTTAAATATATTGGGTCGTTTGCTATATGTTCTTCACTGCAGTTTGCACATTTTGCTTTGATATGTTCGTAGGACTTTTTTGTTTCCTGGCAATTGTTGCAACTGTGATTGATTATTTTGTGATTTTTTGCGCAAATACCATAAATTGAATTGTTTCTGCATTTAATTGCGAAATGTCTAGTTTTTTGGTAATTTGTGCATTTATTGTTGCCGAAAAGTTTTAAATATCTTTCCGTTTTCAATTTTTCTCTACCCAAAAATATATATCCTCTTTTTTGAGTGTGTATTGCTTCTTCTTTTGTTTTAGTTGTAATGACTATTGAAGAAAAATTTTTTCCAATTAATTTTTCTTCTCTAACTAACTATCTTGGTTTATTTGTAATTTTAATTGCATTGTCTATCTTAATTTCCGTTTTGAGTTTTTTTATATTTTTGTATTGTTCAATTTCCACTCTATGAACAATTAAAAATCCCTAAGTTTTAATATTGGTTGGTTTTTAAATATATTCATTAATTTTGATGAGTTCTTTAAAAATATCCTTTTTATATTTGAGAATTTCTTCTTTTTGTGTGTTTTCGTATGCAATTAGCATTAGATTGCTTTTAGGATTTATAGAAATTCTAGAAATTATTATTTCTAGATTTTTAGATTTTTAGTAAAGAATTTGGTTTATTTTTTCTCTAAAAACGTTTGGTTTTTAAATTAGTGGGGTTATTATCGTTCTCGGTATAATTAATCTTCTTTGATTAATTAAAATTGTTTGTTTTTATTGTTGTTATTAAGCTGTCGATTTTTAATTATTTTCGTTTTGTTTTTGTTTTGTTAATTAATTTTGTGATTTCTGTGCCATTTCTGCGTAGGATTTTTTAGGATTTTCGAGTTCTCTTATTTTAATTTTCAAATTTTCTACTTCTTCTGTCTTTTCTTTCAGAAGATTGTTTAATCTCTTTAATTCTAGAATTAAATCTTCTCTGTTTAATTCTTCCTCGTCCAAATCTATTGAGATTTATCTTTTCTATCTTTTTTTATTAGTATTTTTGAGTATCGGGATATAGTCCTAAGTTACCATTACTAATTCATCGAAAGATAAACTAGTAAATATATTATCCGCCATTATTAAACTAAACTAATTTAGTTTAGTTTTAATTTTTAGCGAGAAAACCCCTTTTTTATAATCGACGATCGCAAAAATCTCGATATTTTTGATCTCTGATTTCTATTTATCGATTTCTGATATTGTTTGTATTTTTGGATATTATATTTTCGTTTTTCTTGCTCTTTCGATTGATGTACTTTTATTTGGTTTTGGATGCTTCGTTCAAAAGTTATGAGGGGGTCGTTCTGTCCGAAGGTCGTTGTTAATTTAATTAATTTGTTAATATTCTCGCCCAGTAAGCCTACTATCACCCATAAAGATTTGTAGTAGAGAGAAAAGAAAATAGCTATAAAAGTTTATCAGCCATATTCTTACCCGCGCGAATAAGTAACTCCTAAGTTTAGTAATATTAAAAAAAGAAGCAGACTTATATTTAGCAAGTTAACGGCATTACATATCAACACTAATATAACATCAGCTAAAAGAAAGCTTTTCGAGATTATTATGTATAATAAAGAGGCTACCTTATTATAAGAATTTTCTAAAATAAAAAGATTAAACCCTCTAATTCACCTGCCTATAGTAATTTGAACTATATCGCATTTTACATAACAGACTCCAGCTATTCGAATATCGTTCAGTCTGCAAAAGAAAGTATAAAACATAATTATAGAAAAAATAAAAAAAAGCACTCTAGAACTATATTCTAAATTATACCAAAACCCGTGGTTTCTGATAAAAAAAAGAATAATAATTATTATATAGTACTTATAGTAATGCGTATTAATATTGTTACTATTCGCGATATCAACATATTGCCCAGTAATAACTGGTTTTCTAAACTATTCGCAAGCATACTCTACATATACCTCCTTAACTTATTCTCTGAGTATAACTAAATATCGTTAGCAAAATCCTTTAGAAATATAACCGTTATCATGATATTCTTAGAATTATTCTAGTATACTAGTTTAGTATAAAATATTATTAACTCAGTAGCTATCTTTTAATATATTATAATAATAGTTTTCTCTACTATCCTAAAGTATAGAACCCTATTTATAGACGACTTAGGTGTTTATAAGCCGCGCTCTATATATAACAATAAGGAAGCAGCTCCCAGTATTTATAAATACGTACTAGAAATATTAATTAATCTAAATAAAGTACTTATAGAATTAAAACGTATTGGTCTTACTATCTCTACTAGTAAATTCAAATACTTGGCTAATAGCATAACCATAACTAGCTATATATGCATATTAGAAGGACGCAGCCCGAAAATAAGCAAGGTAGAAAAGATTCTATTATAATAACCATATAAGAATGCCATAAAAATACATATATTCTTAGAATTATATATGTATTACTGCATCTAGATTAAAAGATTTACAACTATAACTACACTATTATATTTACTTACTAAAAAAGGTCAGCCTTTCAAATAAGAGGATCTAGAAAAAGAAGCTATAGTAATATTATAGTATTGTCTTACTTCTCCACCTATATTAAAAACTATAGATATTAGTATTAATGCTGATCGTATAATCTTAGAAGTAGACGCATCTCTGCAAGGATGGGGGGTAATCTTATTCTAAATGTTTAACAAAAAGAAGTATTTTATTTAGTATAAAAACGGCGTATGGAGCAACATAAAACAAAAATATGATGTTATTAAAAGAGAATGCTGAGGGTTATTAAAAACACTAAAGAAGTTGTGATTTTGGTTATACAAAATATTTTTTATTATAGAAACTAATGCTAATACGTTAGTTGCGTAGTTGAATATGTCTTCTACTGATCTATCTAGGGCATTAATAACTCGCTGGTTAGTATAAATATGGTTATTTAATTTCGAAGTAAAGTATATTCTTGAAAAGAAGTATATTGCTGCGAACAGCCTCTCTCGTCGTTCTGCTATCTAAAAAGAAATAGCAGAAGCAAATAATAAAGAGGATATAGATAACTTTATTAATACTTAGTTAAACAACATCAGCTTGGAAATTAATGATATTAAAATTCCAGAAGATTATACTAATAAATAGGTAGACGTTTATATTTTTCTTTGAATCATACGTGCCCTAGTTGGCATGCTATAATATCAATATCGTGCCTTAAAGAAAGAGGTATGCAAGTATATCCTTAGGTGGTGTGGTATAGTGGTGTAGTGCTGTACCTGGAAGCGTTGGGTTTTCGTCTTTTACCATGCGTGTAGGTTCGATTCCTGCCACCACCCCCTACAGTTCTGCCTGTGTGTCAGTTTTTATGATTTTTCTGACAAACAGAGCAAAACAGAAAAACAGTTGTCCTACTACACTAGAGCAACTGAATAAGGTGTGTTTGACATCTTTAGACTATTTGAACTTTGTTAAGAGTCGTGCCTTAATACTGTTTGTCTAATCAACACTTCCCTCTTTGAGAGTCGTACCTAGTTGACTTAGAACAATTTGTCAAATAGTTCTCAAACAGTAGATCTACTACTATAAAATAGACAGTAGTCTCTGCAAAGGACGTGTGTAGGTACATTATAATAATAATAGTACTAGTAGTTCTACTACTATAAAATAGGACTTCTATCTATGGAAGTATAAACTAAATAGACCAATCTAAAAGAGATTTATTTATAGTACGGGGAAATCTAGAAATCTAGAAAATCTATTATAGATTAAGAGATTATAAGATTCTAGAAATAAGTAAAAATTCTCTTCGGCATTACACTAAAATTAGTGGATAAAAACGGTCAGACTCACGATATTATTCTCTTATAAGAGTAGAAGCCGAGATTGCAAGAGATTAGAAGAAGTCTCAAATTACTATACAAAATCAAAAAATATTATAACAGTATTCTTCATGTCTTGTTTAATATGAGGTGCGAAAAATCATGTATTTAGAATAAGTATTCTTCAAACCGCCATAACCGAAAGGTTGCATGCGTGTATGATAAATAAATAAAATAAATAAATAAATAAGTATATCCTTATAGATAATATGCTATAGCGTAGAGAGAAAGGTAACCGCAGCCTATACTGCAGAGTTATAGAAAAGAAAGATAAGTTAAACATCCTAAATAAGTTGCATAAGCAGTATAACTACTGAGGCACTAAAGTAACTTATCGCAAAATAGCTAACTGATATTACTGGCGGAATTTGTATCGGGATATACAGCAGCATATCAGATCATATACAAAATATTAGCGCCGCGCTGTAAATATATAAAGAATTATACTTACCCCGACCGCTAAATCGCGCCCGTGGAGAAAAATTAGACTAAATATCATTTATATGCTACCATTCTATAGGAAATATTATTTAGTTTACGCCCAGTACTATCTAATAGGTTAGTTAAAAGCGCGTAGTATTACCAATACCAACTCTAAAACAGTATCCCGCTTTTTAATAGAAGACATTCTAAGCAAACATAATTGCATTAAGGAAGTTGTGTTTGATAGGGGCCCAGAAAAATATAAGTAAGTAGTAGATCTATTAAATACCTATAATATTAAAGAAAAACGTATTTCTGCATACTACGCCCAATCCAATAAAATAATCGAAAGAAAATATAAAGAAATTACTGATAGCCTCTCCAAGCTATGCAATAATAAGATAAGTAAATAGATCCAACATTTACCTATAGTCCTATAGGCGGACTGGACCATTACTAAAAATACGACCAATTACATACCCTACTATCTTATATACAGAATAGAACTACTATTACTAATAAATATAAGTACCCCTACTTAGCACGTTCTCTTATGGAAGGATATACATTCCCGTGCGGAATTAATTACTATAAGGGTACAATACCTAGAAAGACAGGATGAAGACTTGTAAAAAGCGTCCTTGCGCTTTTAAAAACACAAAAAAATAGCGGCTAAAAAGTGGGACTTATTACCTTAGGTAACTAACAGGCTGTTCACTGAAGGAGATATGGTCCTGCTGTATAATACACAACTAAAGTTCTCGTATTCTGCTAAATTAGTAATGAGGTAGATAGGACTTTACCTTATTATAAAAATATACCTAGAAAAAGGATATTATATACTAAAAAAGTTAGACGGAATAGTGCGCGCAAGTATAATAGCAAGTAATAGACTTAAACTATTTTTTATGTGTTCGGAAATTAATATTCTAATAAATAAATTACTTAAATCGGAACTAAAGTTATTTAACAACTTTGCATAAATCGTGTTTATTAGGTAGGATGTTGTTTGCGTGGAATTAATAGTACCATCGTATAAGGAGCAAGTTTAGATAGAGAATATTAAAAATTCTAGAGGGAAGTACTATGATAGTAAACCCTATAAGAACATGTAGTATAATAAAGACGATGAAGATATAACGCTAGTAATGCTTTTAAAACTGCGACTTAGATTATAAGCACTATTAAATAAAACAGTGGGGGAAAAGGCGACCTTCGGACAGAACGACCCCCTTATAACTTTTGAACGAAGCATCCAAAACCAAATAAAAGTACATCAATCGAAAGAGCAAGAAAAACGAAAATACAATATTTAAAAATACAAACAATATTAGAAACTGATAAATAGAAATTAGAGATTAAAAATATCGAGATTTTTGCGATCGTCGACTATAAAAAAGAGGTTTTCTTGCTAAAAATTAAACTAAACTAAATTAGTTTAGTTTAATAATGGCGGATAATATATTTACTAGTTTATCTCTCGATGAACTAGTAATGGTAATTTAGGACTATATTTCGATGCTTAAAAATACCAATAAAAAAAGACAGAAAAGACAAATCTTAATAAATTTAAACGAAGAAGAATTAAATAGAGAAAATTTAATTCTAAAATTAAAGAGATTAAACGATCTTCTGAAAGAAAAGATAAAAAAAGTAGAAAACTTGAAAATTAAAATAAGAGAATTCGAAAATCCTAAAAAATCTTATGCAAAAATGGCATAGAACTCACAAAATCAATCAACAAGACAAAAACAAAACGAAAATAATCAAAAATCGACAGCTCAACAACAAAAACAACAAAAACAAATAATTCCAATTAATCAAAGAAGATTAATTATATCGAGAACGATAATAATTTCACTAATTCAAAAACCAAACGTTTTTAGAGAAAAAATAAATCAAGTTCTCCACTAAAAATCTAAAAATCCAGAAACAATAATTTCTGGAATTTCTATAAATTCTAAAGGCAATCTAATGCTAATTGCACACGAAAACACACAAAAAGAAGAAATTCTTAAATACAAAGAGGACATTTTTGAAGAACTTATTAAAATTAATAAATATATTCAAAAACTAACCAATATTAAAACTTGGGGATTTTTAATTGTTCATGGAGTAGAAATTAAACAATACAAAAATATGAAAACGCTCAAAATGGAAATTGAGATAGATAATGCAATTAAAATTGTAAATAAATCAAGATGGTTGGTTAGAGAAGAAAAATTAATTAAAAAAAATTTTTCTTCAATAGTCATTGCAACTAAAACAAAAGAAAAAGCAATACACACTCAAAAAAGAGGATATATATTTTTGAGTGGAGAAAAATTGAAAACGAAAAGATATTTAAAACTTTTCGGCAACAATAAATGCACAAATTGCTAAAAAACTGGACATTTCGCAATTAAATGCAGAAACAATTCAATTTGTGGCATTTGCGCAAAAAATCATAAAACAATCAATCACATTTGCAATAATTGTCAGGAAACAAAAAAGTCCTGCGAACATATCAAAGCAAAATGTGCAAACTGCAGTGAAAAACATATGGTAAACGACCCAATATATTTAAAAAATAAAAAATAACTTAATTCTCAAAATGAATAAAAACAACAAATTGAAAATCATACAGCATAATTGCAGAAGGTCAACAAATATAATGCAATCAATGCTAAATTCTGCATTAAATAAAGCAGAATTAATTTTCTTGCAGAAACCATGGGTTTCAAAAAAAAACAATATCATTTCACATCCTGGATTTCAACCAATTTTAACAAATTCTAAAGAAAAACAAAAAAATAGAATAAGGGTGGTAGCATTTATTGCAAAAAATACACCCTTTGAAATTACAAATAGAATAGATTTAATAGATAACGAAGACTGCCAAATAATTAATATAAAATCAATTAAATTTAGAGAAATCAGAATCTTTAACATCTATAATAAAAAGCAATAAAACACAAAAAATAGTGAATATACAATAAAAAGATTATTTAATAAAATAAATCTTTATTGCACTAAAAAAACATTATTAATTGGAGATTTTAATGCTTATTACTCTTTATAAAACTCTGAAATTAAATATAATTTAAGATCAGACAAAATAATAAAGTTAATTGAAAATAATAATTTACAATTAATTAACCAAAATGGCATACCGACTTATTATTATGCCAGAAAAGACAAGATGGGATCCTCAATTATAGATTTATCATTTGCAACGATTAATTTAAAAGATTTAATTAAAAGTTGGAAAATTAATAAGGAAATGAATACAGGATTAGATTATGAAGTTATTTTAATTAAAATAAAATCCAATAATAATTTAGTTGACAATTCACTGTCAACTAATAGATTTAATTAGAATAAAATAGATTAGAATAAATTCGAAAAAAAATTATTAAATCTAGACAAAAATCTAGATGAAAATAATTTATGGATCAATCTTCTTTTCTCTAGCGACAACAGAGAAAGATTAAATTTAGAAAACAATTTGAAAAAGGCAACATCTTTATTTCAAAAAAATTTAATTTTAGCAATAGAGAAATCTACGCTATTATTAAATATTTCATCAAAATCCAAAAATTGGTGGAATGAAAAAATAAATAAAACAAAAAAAGAGATGTTGCGACAAAAAAGAAAGTAAAAGCTAAATAAATCGCAAAAAAATTAAGATTTATTTAAAATAAAAAGAAATAAACATTTTAAAGAAATTAGATTTGTAAAAGAAAAATCTTAGGTCGACTTTCTAGAAAATACAAAAGATAAAGAAATTTTCTTAACACTAAATTTTTCTAAATCAAGGAAAATTCAAAAAATGCCAAATTTAAAATTTAAGAATCAAATTACATCAAATTTTTAAAAAAAGGTAGACTTGTTAAGAAAAGCGCTGTTTCCACCACTTCTAAATTATACAAAAAATGCAAAAACCCAATTTACAGAAAAAATAATTAATAAAAAATTAATTATTTAGGAGAAAATCAAAAATAAAGAGATAAAAAACGCTATTTTTACATCAAACTCCAAAAAAGCGCCAGGCCCCGATGGAATTAATTTTCTATGCCTAAAAAGAGCCTATGAAATTATATTAAAAAGATTTAATGATTTATTTACAAAATTATTAAACAATGGTTACTACTCAATTTGTTTTAGGGAAGCAATTGGAGTAATTTTATCAAAATCAAATAAACTAGACTACGACATTCTAAAGACTTACAGAATCATAAGTCTCCTAAATTGTTTAGGAAAAATCTTAAAGAAAATAATAGTAAAAAGAATAGCTTTTATATTAGAAACTAATAGAATTCTAAATCCAGAACAAATTGGAGGTAGAAAACAAAGATTTGCAATTAATGCAGCTTTATTTTTAGTTCATGATATAGAAATAGCAAATTCTATAAAATTAAAAATCTCTGTTTTATTTTTAGACGTTAAAGGGGCTTTTGATAATGTTTTAAAAGAAAGATTAATAAATACTTTAAAAGATATGAAATTTCTAAAACAACTAATTTGGTGGATTGATAATTTTATGTCAAAAAGATTAATCAAATTGTCTTTTGATGGGCGAATAGAAAAATTAAAACTAGTGGAAACAGGCATACTACAAGGTTCACCAATTTCACCAATTTTATTTTTATTATATTTAACACTATTATTTAATGAGTTGGAACAAAAAATGCCATCTATTAAGAAACTCTCTTATATAGACGATTTGGCGTTAGTTTCAACAAATAAAATAATAGAACAAAATATAAAAGAATTAGAAGAAGCTGCAAAAATTGCGTTTGTTTAGGCACAAAATAATGCAGTAGCTTTTGATGATATAAAATCAGAACTAATTCATTTCAAAACAAAAAATAATAAAAATGGAGAAATAAATTTGGTGTTATCAAACGGTACAAAAATTAAACTCACCAAATAATTAAGGTAGTTGGGCATATTTTTTTAATGTGGATTTAAATTTTAAAAGCCACATAAAAATTAAAATTAGTGCAGCAAATAAAATATTCAATTTTATTAAAGCGCTAGCAAACTTAGAAAAAGGATTAAAAACAAAAGCATTAATACAATTGTACAAAAGCTGCGTTTGTTCCGTTTCTGACTATGGATTTGAAATATAGTGGAAAAATCAAAAACAATAAAAAATTTTGAAAGAATTTAGATTAATTCAAAATAAAATGTTGAGGAAAATAATAGATGTCTTTAAAATAACTCCAATACATTTATTAGAGGTTGAAGTATCTATTTTATTACTGGAAATAAGATTAAATGGTATATAAAGAAGATATGCTTTAAGATCTCTATATTTTAATAAAAATTATTTAATAAAAATAAGAACTTTAGAATCTTTTCTACCAGAAGCAATCTTTGGAAGAGAAGATGAAAATGAAAATAAAAAATATTTAAATTGGTATGAAAATAAAAAAGATGGAGATAAAAAAGATAGAGATAAAAAAGATTACATTTTCACATTAGATAATATTTTGTCAAAAATTAATTTTTTGATAAATTTATATACTAAAATTGAAGAAATAAGTATTGTTTTAGATCCACTATGGGTAGAAAATAATATTAATTTTAATATTAATAGTATACCTAAGGATTTAGAAGCAGAAAACCACAAAAATAAAAAAGAGAGCTTAAATTCTAAAGAAAATCTCTTAATTTATATAGATGGCTTAATGCTAGAAATAAAAAATAAAAAATCCATAGGAGCTGGAATTTATGGAGAAATAGATAATAAATCTATTTTTGAAATAAATTATAGCTTGGGCAAAAATATGGAAGTGTATGACGCAGAATTAATTGGCTTAAGAGAAGGTTTTATCAAATCTCTTGAATTAATTAATAAAAATAATAAAAAAAAGGACATGTATCAAAAACCGGGACAGAACGACCCCCTTATAACTTTTGAACGAAGCATCCAAAACCAAATAAAAGTACATCAATCGAAAGAGCAAGAAAAACGAAAATATAATATTTAAAAATATAAACAATATCAGAAACTGATAAATAAAAATCAGAGATTAAAAAATATTAAGATTTTTACAATTATCGACTACAAAAAAGAGGTTTTCTCGTTAAAAATTAAACTAAACTAAATTAGTTTAGTTTAATAATAGCGGATAATATACTTATCAGTTCATCTCTCGATAAACTAATAATAGCAACTTAGGATTATATCCCGATACCTAAAAATACTAACAAAAAAAAACAGAAAAAACAAATCTCAATAGATTTAGACGAGGAAGAATTAAACAGAGAAGATTTAATTCTAGAATTAAAGAGATTAAACGATCTTCTAAAAGAAAAGACAAAAAAAGTAGAAAACCTGAAAATTAAAATAAGAGAACTTAAAAATCTTAAAAAATCCTACGCAGAAATAGCACAAAAATCACAAAATCAATTAATAAAACAAAAACAAAACGAAAATAATTAAAAATCAACAGTTCAACAACAATAACAATAAAAACAAACAATTCCAATTAATCAAAGAAGATTAATTATACCGAGAACAATAACAACTTTATTAATTCAAAAACCAAACGTTTTTAGAGAAAAAATAAATCAAGTTCTCTATTAAAAATCTAAAAATCCAGAAATAATAATTTCTGGAATTTCTATAAATCCTAAAAGCAATTTAATATTAATTATACACGAAAACACACAAAAAGAAGAAATTCTCAAATATAAAGAGGATATTTTTGAAGAACTCATCAAAATTGATGAATATATTCAAAAACCAACTAATATTGAAACTTGAGGATTTTTAATTATTCATAGAATGGAAATTAAACAATATAAAAATATAAAAAAGCTCAAAATAGAAATTGAGACAGACAATGCAATTAAAATTGCAAATAAACCAAGATAGTTAATTAGAGAAGAAAAATTAATTGGAAAAAATTTTTCTTCAATAGTCATTGCAACGAAAACAAAAGAAGAAGCAATACATACTCAAAAAAAAAGATATATATTTTTAGGTGGAGAAAAATTGAAAACAGAAAGATATTTAAAACTTTTTAGCAATAATAAATGCACAAATTGCTAAAAAACTGGACATTTCGCAATTAAATGCAGAAACAATTCAATTTGTGGCATTTGCGCAAAAAATCACAAAATAATCAATCACATTTGCAACAATTGTCAGGAAACAAAAAAGTCCTGCGAACATATTAAAGCAAAATGTGCAAACTGCAGTGGAGAACATATGGCAAACGACCCAATATATTTAAAAAATAAAAAACAACTTAATTCTCAAAATGAATAAAAACAACAAATTGAGAATCATACAGCATAATTGCAGAAGGTCAACAAATATAATGCAATCAATGCTAAATTCTACATTAAATAAAGCAGAATTAATTTTCTTGCAGGAACCATGGGTTTTAAAAGAAAACAACACCATTTCACACCCTGGATTTCAATCAATTTTAACAAATCCCAAAGAAAAACAAAAAAATAGAATAAGGGTGGTAGCATTTATTGCGAAAAATATACCCTTTGAAATTACAAACAGAATAGATTTAATAGATGACGAAGACTACCAAATAATTGATATAAAATCAATTAAATTTGGGGAAATCAGAATTTTTAACATCTACAACGAAAAGCAACAAAACACAAAAAATAGTGAATATACAATAAAAAGATTATTTAATAAAATAAATCTTTATTGCACCAAAAAAACATTATTAATTGGAGATTTTAATGCTCATCACTCTTTATAAAACCCTGAAATTAAATATAATTTAAAATCAGACAAAATAATAGAGTTAATTGAAAATAATAATTTATAATTAATCAACCAAAATGGCATACCGACTTATTATTATGCTAGAAAAGACAAAATGGGATCTTTAATCATAGATTTATCATTTGCAACGATTAATTTAAAAGATTTAATTAAAAGTTGGAAAATTGATGAGGAAATGGACACAAAATTAGATTATAAAATTATTTTAATTAAAATAAAATCCAACAATAATAATTTAATTGATAATCCACTGTCAACTAATAGATTTAATTAGAATAAAATAGATTAGAATAAATTCGAAAAAGAATTATTAAATCTAGATAAAAATCTAGATGAAAATAATTTATGAATCAATCTTCTTTTCTCTAGCGACAACAGAGAAAGATTAAATTTGGAAAATAATTTGGAAAAGGCAATATCTTTATTTTAAAAAAATATAATTTTGGCAGTAGAGAAATCTACGCCATTATTAAATATTTTACTAAAATCGAAAAATTAGTGGAATGAAAAAATAAATGAAATAAGAAAAGAAATACTGCGATAAAAAAGAAAATAGAAACTAAATAGATCTTAAAAAAATTAGGATTTATTTAAAACAAAAAGAAATAAACATTTTAAAGAAATTAGACTTGCAAAAGAAAAATCTTAGGTCGACTTTCTAGAAAATGTAAAAGATAAAGAAATTTTCTTAGCGCTAAATTTTTCTAAACTAAGAAAAATTCAAAAAATGCCAAATTTAAAATTTAAAAATCAAATTGCATCAAATTTTTAAGAAAAGGTAGACTTATTAAGAAAAGCGCTGTTTCCACCACCTTCAAATTATACAAAAAATGCAAAAACCCAATTTGCAGAAAAAATAATTAATAAAAAATTAATTATTTAAGAAAAAATCAAAAATAGAGAAATAAAAAACGTTATTTTTACATCAAACTCCAAAAAAGCGCTAGGCCCCGATGGAATTAATTTTCTATACCTAAAAAGAACCTATGAAATTATACCAGAAAGATTTAATAATTTATTTACAAAATTATTAAACAATAGTTACCACCCAATTTGTTTTAGAGAAGCAATTGGAGCAATTTTACCAAAATCAAACAAACCGGACTACGATATTTTAAAGGCTTACAGAATCATAAGTCTCCTAAATTATCTAGGAAAAATCTCAAAGAAAATAATAGCAAAAAGAATAACTTTTATATCAGAAACTAATAGAATTCTAAATCCAGAACAAATTGGAGGTAAAAAACAAAAATCTACAATTAATACAGCTTTATCTTTAGTTCATGATATAGAAATAGCAAATTCTACAAAATTAAAAACCTCTGTTTTATTTTTAGACGTTAAAGGGGCTTTTGATAATGTTTCAAAAGAAAGATTAATAAATACTTTAAAAGATATGAAATTTCCAAAACAACTAATTTGGTGGATTGATAATTTCATGTCAAAAAGATTAATCAAATTGTCTTTTAATAGGCGAATAGAAAAATTAAAACCAGTGAAAACAGGCATACCACAAGGTTCACCAATTTCACCAATTTTATTTTTATTATATTTAACACCATTATTTAATAAGTTGGAACAAAAAATGCCATCTATTAAGAAACCCTCTTATATAGACGATTTAACATTAGTTTCAACAAATAAAATAATAGAACAAAATATAAAAGAATTAGAAGAAGCTGCAAAAATTACGTTTATTTAGGCACAAAATAATACAGTAGCTTTTAATAATATAAAATTAGAACTAATTCATTTCAAAACAAAAAATAATAAAAATGGAGAAATAAATTTGGTGTTACCAAACAGTACAAAAATTAAACCCACCAAACAATTAAAGTAATTGGGCATATTTTTTGATATAAATTTAAATTTTAAAAGCCACATAAAAATTAAAACTAGTACAGCAAATAAAATATTCAATTTTATTAAAGCGCTAACAAACTCAGAAAAAGGATTAAAAACAAAAGCATTAATACAATTGTACAAAAGCTGCGTTTATTCCATTTCTAACTATGAATCTAAAATATAGTAGAAAAATTAAAAATAATAAAAAATTTTAAAAGAATTTAGATTAATTTAAAATAAAATGTTAAGGAAAATAATAGGTGTCTTTAAAACAACTCCAATACATTTATTAGAGGTTGAAGCATCTATTTTACTACTGGAAATAAGATTAAATGGTATATAAAGAAGATATGCTCTAAGATCTCTATATTTTAATAAAAATTATCCAATAAAAATAAGAATCTCAGAATCTTTTCCACCAGAAGCAATCTTTAGAAGAGAAGATGAAAATGAAAATAAAAAATATTTAAATTAATATAAAAATAAAAAAGATGGAGATAAAAAAAATGGAGATAAAAAAGATGGAGATAAAAAAGATGAAGATAAAAAAGATTACATTTCCATATTAGACAATATTTTGTCAAAAATTAATTTTTTAATAAACCCATATACTAAAATTGAAGAAATAAGTATTGTTTTAGACCCACCATAGGTAGAAAATAATATTAATTTTAATATTAATAGTATACCTAAGGATTTGGAAGCAGAAAACTACAAAAATAAAAAAAAGAGCTTAAATTCTAAAGAAAATTTCTTAATTTATACAGATAGCTTAATACTAGAAATAAAAAATAAAAAATCTATAAAAGCTGGAATTTATAGAGAAATAGATAATAAATCTGTTTTTAAAATAAATTATAGCTTGGACAAAAATATGGAAGTGTATGACGCAGAATTAATTGGCTTAAAAGAAGATTTTATCAAATCTCTTAAATTAATTAATAAAAATAATATAATGAAAAATATTTATTTTTTTACTAACAACTAAGCTGCAATAAAGAGGTTGGAATCTCTAAAAATTGGGGCAGGACAAGAAATAGCATCAGAAATCTGGGAAATAACAGAAAAATTAATTTCTAAAAATATTAATTTATTTATAGAATAAGTTCCTGGATATTTAAATATTACTGGAAACGAAAAAGCAGACTTTCTAGCAAAAGAAGCTGCAAAACAAAAACAAAAAAGTCCCTATAAATCTTTTGCCTTTTTAAAAAGAAAAATAAAAGAAAAAGATTTAATAGAATGGAAAGAAAAATTTAAAAAACACAAAAATAGGGTTAATTATTATAATTGGCCTAGATTAAAGAGAAATAAAATCTTTACTAAATTTAGTAATAATTTTATCTCTTCTTTAACATAATTAAGAACCGGGCACGGTTATTTTAACAGTTATCTAGTTAAAATACCAAAAGCTGGCATTTTAAGCAAAAACTGTTTATGCAGAAACACACCACAAACACCAAAACATCTAATTATGGAATGTATATTTTATAATTTAGAAAGAAAGGTGTTAAAAAAAGAATTTAAAGACAAAAGACAATTTAATTATAACCATTTATTATTTAATAATAATGGTATTATTTTATTAGAAAAGTTCTTAAATAAAACAAAAATTGCACAAAGAAGCAATAAAAATCCAAAAGACAATTTATTTATAGGATGGGGAAATCTAGAAATCTAAAATAATTAAATATATTAAATATATTTGATGAATAGATTATAAGGTTCCGAAAATAAATAAAAATAGTCTTAGGCATTACACTAAAATTGGTGGATAAAAGCGGTCAGATTCACGACATTGTTCTTTTCATAAAAAGGAGAAATACGCAAGAGATAAGAAGAAAATCTCAAAACAAATAATAAAAATCTCAAAACAAAAAAAAAAAATAAAAACGGTATTTTCCATATTTCATTTATTACATACTTTTAGTTTTCAAATGAGGTGCGAAAATCATGTATTCTAATTGTTTCTTCAAACCGCCATAACCGAAAGGTTGCAAGCGTGTATGATTAATAATAATAATAATAATAAAAATAATATAGTGAAAAATATCTATTTTTTCACTGACAATCAAGCTGCAATAAAGAGGTTGGAATCTCTAAAAATTGGGGCAGGACAAGAAATAGCATCAGAAATCTGGGAAATGGCGGGAGAATTAATTTCTAAAAATATTAATTTATTTATAGAATGGGTTCCTGGACATTCAAATGTTACTGGAAACGAAAAAGCAGACTTTCTAGCAAAAGAAGCTGCAAAACAAAAACAAAAAAGTCCCTATAAATCTTTTGCCTTTTTAAAAAGAAAAATAAAAGAAAAAGATTTAATAGAATGGGAAGAAAAATTTAAAAAACACAAAAATAGGGTTAATTATTATAATTGGCCTAGATTAAAGAGAAATAAAATCTTTACTAAATTTAGTAATAATTTTATTTCTTCTTTAACACAATTAAGAACCGGGCACGGTTATTTCAACAGTTATCTAGTTAAAATACCAAAAGCTGGCATTTTACATCAGGAAAAAAACATTTTTCCATCCTGCCCATCCTAGCAGGGGGGTTTCCATCGCGGTTTTTTCTGCTATGTGATTGGTTCAAGAAAAACCACAACAAAAATAAGCGAATTTTAAACCAATTATATAGCTTAAAAATACTGAGATGGCACAGGATGGAGCGCGATGGAAACTCCCCTGCTAAGATGGCAGGATGGAAACATGTTTTTTTCCTGATGTAAGCAAAAACTGTTTATGCAGAAACACACCACAAACACCAAAACATCTAATTATGGAATGTATATTTTATAATTTAGAAAGAAAGGTGTTAAAAAAAGAACTTAAAGACAAAAGACAATTTAATTATAACCATTTATTATTTAATAATAATGGTATTATTTTATTGGAAAAGTTCTTAAATAAAACAAAAATTGCACAAAGAAGCAATAAAAATCCAAAAGACAATTTATTTATAGGATGGGGAAACCTAGAAATCTAAAATAATTAAATATATTTAGTTAAGAGATTATAAGGTTCCGGAAATAAATAAAAATAGTCTTAGGCATTACACCAAAATTGGTGGATAAAAGCGGTCAGATTCACGACATTGTCCTTTTCATAAAAAGGAGAAATACGCAAGAGATAAGAAGAAAATCTCAAAACACATAATAAAAATAGAAAAAACAAAAAATAAGACAGTATTTTCCATACTTCATTTATTACATCATTTAGTTTTCAAATAAGGTGCGAAAATCATGTATTCTAATTGTTTCTTCAAACCGCCATAACCGAAAGGTTGCAAGCGTGTATGATTAATAATAATAATAATAAGACGCTAGATAGCTATATAAAAAAAAATTTAACTACTATTACTATTATTAAAAATTGACCGCCGATAATAATATAAAATAGCAAAAAAATCAATTCTTCAGTATTTCGTAATAACTGGTATAAAAAGACTCGTTATACTATACCCTGTATTGTTCTCTACGCCCGGATATTAACTATTGATTAATTACTTACCTGTACTATGTTAAAAATCAATAAATAGGCGATTGGACAGAGTTTCGATATTTAAATACGTACTTAAAAGTATTACTAGATTCCAGGAAACAGGCTGGGTTTATATAAGGAATAGTCTTTTTAACTAATAAAGATGATAACAACTATACTGAATTAGTTAAAGGATTCCATAAGCCTGGTGTGCTGAAAAGATAGTATAACGAATGCGTCATAAGCGCTGGGTTGGTTAAAGCTTAGATCTCGATAACTGCTATTTGTATTGAGGACCGTATGTTTCTACCGGAATATAAAAAGAAGTATAATAAATAAAAGCCTGTTTTTGTTATAAAAGAAGGCGCCCGCATTTCTATGTTATATCTACCTTACGAAGTTACTAAACGTGCTACTATTAACTGCCGGACTATATTCTTATAGTATATTACAGTAGATAAGACGTATACTATCTTAGAGAATAAGGGTTCTGGTATGTAAAATAAACTAGCTCTGTTATATATGAAGTAAATTAGTCCGCTAGAAACTACGATAGATAATGGGCATAGATTTAAATATCCTAATACTAAATTTAAGCTATCCTACTAATTTATAGGCGTAATGCTTATAAGTAATACTCTTACCGCTTATAAAAGATATGTAGATAACGAAATATAAAAAGATCTTGTTATTTTGTTAGGCAATAACTATAAGGTATTCTACGCTATAATTCTAGAACATAGAACTGTTTTTTTTATTAAAACTAGGAATCTATTTTGTCTGTAGTTAAAGACAGATAATCGAATATATAGTTCTAAGTTCTTCTGCTATTCCCGCCATAACCCTGCGCATTAAGATAATGCCAACCTAGAAAATGCGGAGGAAGACCCTACATACAAGTACCAGCCAGAAGATAAGGAAAATATTAACAATAACAGTAATACTATTTATTTTTATTTATCATACACGCATGCAACCTTTCGGTTATGGCGGTTTGAAGAATACTTATTCTAAATACATGATTTTTCGCACCTCATATTAAACAAGACATGAAGAATACTGTTATAATATTTTTGATTTTTGTATAGTAATTTGAGACTTCTTCTAATCTCTTACAATCTCGGCTTCTACTCTTTTATGAGAGAATAATGTCGTGAGTCTGACCGTTTTTATCCACTAATTTTAGTGTAATGCCGAAGAGAATTTTTACTTATTTCCGGAATCTTATAATCTCTTAATCTATAATAGATTTTCTAGATTTCTAGATTTCCCCGTACTATAAATAAATCTCTTTTAGATTGGTCTATTTAGTTTATACTTCCATAGATAGAAGTCCTATTATTAGAGTGTTATTATAAGGCACTCTTTTTGATATAAGTAGTAATAAGACTACTAGTACTGTTATTATTGTGATGTACCCACACATGTCCTTTACAGAGACTACTGTCTATTTTATAGTAGTAGAACTACTAGTACTGTTATTATTGTGATGTACCCACACACGTCCTTTACAGAGACTACTGTCTATTTTATAGTAGTAGATCTACTGTTTGAGAACTATTTGACAAATTGTTCTAAGTCAACTAGGTACGACTCTCAAAGAGGGAAGTGTTGATTAGACAAACAGTATTAAGGCACGACTCTTAACAAAGTTCAAATAGTCTAAAGATGTCAAACACACCTTATTCAGTTGCTCTAGTGTAGTAGGACAACTGTTTTTCTGTTTTGCTCTGTTTGTCAGAAAAATCATAAAAACTGACAAACAGGCAGAACTGTAGGGGGTGGTGGCAGGAATCGAACCTACACGCATGGTAAAAGACGAAAACCCAGCGCTTCCAGGTACAGCACTACACCACTATACCACACCACCTACTCTTTATTTATAAGATATAGAAGTAGATATATTTAATCGCTAGTTCTTATTTAATCTTAAAAAATATCTTTAAGTTTTATTATTCTTAAAAGTATTAAAATAGTTAAGTTTTATTGTGTTTTAATATTCTAGATTATTCTTAGAAACTAAAATATTTTTTTCTTTAATAAGAGCTTTTTTTTATGACTCTTCTTAGTTTAAATATTAAGAAATACTTTTATACATTATAAGCTAGCGTTTACTACCTTTACTAAAAGCTAAATCTAATAATTTATAAGCTAAAATACATTTACTAAGAATTTACAAAATCTATATTTAAAAAAATAATTATTAATATATATGTGTGTTAATAACTTACCTTTTAAAAAGTTTTTTAAAATAATAATACTAAACTTGATAATTTAGTAATATTAATAAAAGAGACGATTTCTCTTAAAGAATTCTCCTTCTTAGTAGTTGCTTTAATACTATCGATAAATACTTATACTACTAACTATATAACGTGAGCTATATAGGGAATATAAAAAGATTTATTATCCTATTATACTACTATTTTTAGTCGTTCTAAAAAAAAAACTTAACAATATTAGATATATCTACTAATCGAAAGAATATTTTATCTTCAAAGTCTAATTACTCTGAAATAACTATTATAAAAGTATTATTATTATTAGTATTATTCATAGTAACTGTAAAAAGTTTGTCTTCGATATTGTATTGTCTTAAAACCTTAAGAATAACTTTGGCTAAATTGCGACTAGTATATTGCCTATTTAGAACTTTAAACCTTAGTAGTATTTCTTTTAACTTCTAATTTAAGATTATATAATATCCTAAGATTACAAAAAAGGCATAATTATTAGGCAATATTTATACGTCGAGGGATATAAAGACTTTCTATCTTAAGATTAAGTCTTGTTATAGTTGTTATAAGATTTTGTCGACTTTAAACTTAAGAAGGCTCTTTAATTGAGCGCTAGATGGGATTTTAATATTTAAACAAAGCATTGTAATTAGTATTTTAAATTCTTCCGACTTTATGCTATGAAAGGAGATGTTATTATTGATAGTAAAATTAAGAATACGTTCTTAAAATGTAGTCTTGTTATAACTTATAGATCTGGTTACTGTTTCTTTCGAGGAAGTCTAAATATTTGATATAAGTACTTATTTCAACGTTATTAATACACATATATGTTTATCTTTTTAAGAAAGTATACAATACTCTGTTGATCGTAATCAGAGGTTTTCGCTATAAATTTGCAATTTCGACTATTAAGATACGACCGAAGAGAAGAAGTGCCTTAATTAAGTAGCTTAGTAGCTAGATTGTCAATTACTCCTCTGTACAAAAGACACGAAAGCATGGGATTTCTATTACTGATACGATTAACTTGCTGGAAGTGTTTTTAATACTCTAACTTTTGAGATTAAGCAAAAACCTTTAAAGGCTTATTGTTTTGAGAGTTTTTATTATTTTTTGCCTATTCTGTAGTAGTATGCTATTCAAGAAAAATTGTTTTATTGTTGCTATTAAATATATAGTACTTGTTATTTATTTATTTATTTATTTATCATACACGCATGCAACCTTTCGGTTATGGCGGTTTGAAGAATACTTATTCTAAATACATGATTTTTCGCACCTCATATTAAACAAGACATAAAAAATACTATTATAATATTTTTAATTTTTGTATAGTAATTTAAAACTTCTTCTAATCTCTTACAATCTCGGCTTTTACTTTTTTATAAGAAAATAATATCATAAGTCTGACTATTTTTATCCACTAATTTTAGTATAATACCGAAGAGAATTTTTATTTATTTCCAAAATCTTATAATCTTTTAATTTATAATAAATTTTCTAAATTTCTAGATTTCCTCGTACTATAAATAAATCTCTTTTAGATTAGTCTATTTAGTTTATACTTTCATAGATAAAAGTCCTATTATTAGAGTGTTATTATAAAACACTCTTTTTAATATAAGTAATAATAAGACTACTAGTACTGTTATTATTATAATATACCCACACATGTCCTTTACAGAGACTACTATCTATTTTATAGTAGTAAAACTACTAGTATTATTATTATTATAATGTACCTACACACGTCCTTTACAAAGACTACTGTCTATTTTATAGTAGTAGATCTACTATTTGAGAACTATTTGACAAATTATTTTAAATCAACTAAGTACGACTCTCAAAGAGGGAAGTGTTGATTAAACAAACAGTATTAAGATACGACTCTTAACAAAGTTCAAATAGTCTAAAGATATCAAACACACCTTATTTAATTGCTCTAGTGTAGTAGGACAACTGTTTTTCTATTTTGCTCTGTTTATCAGAAAAATCATAAAAACTAACAAAACAGGCAGAACTGTAGAAGGTGGTGGCAGGAATCGAACCTACGCGCATGGTAAAAGACGAAAACCCAGCGCTTCCAGGTACAGCACTACACCACTATACCACACCACCTATGCAATTTATTAAATTTCATGCCACATCCCTAACTTAAAGCCATGCTATACGACTCTAAAATTAATATAGACATCTAAAGCTATTCTAAAAAAAGAAAAGTACTTAATTAGCTGTTATTCGCCTTATTTACTTTTTATTCTTTCATATTCTCAGTTTCGTTCATAACCCCAGTTTACTTTATTATTACTATTATATTATTTTATATCTTTACAACTTTATAGTATCATTATATCTGCTACTATTATTAGTCACCTTACTCGTGCGAACGTTATTTTTGCTAATTCGATATTATATATTTATACTGTATCTTATCAACAGTACTTCGATAATAATTATCTATATATTATATCTCTAAATACCTATAATAATAAATACAGTTCTTGTATAAAGGTAAACTTTTTATACATATAATATAAATTCTATAATTCTATACGTTTAAAAGCGTAAATACTAATTTATATTAAGTATAGAACGTTAAAGCTCCTCGCGCTTCTAAGTCAAAATATAGTTTTATCGTTTATAACCCACCAGCGCTTATAATTATTCCCGGAGATCCTATTATATATCAGACTACAACTCCGCAGGCGCACAAGTACAGCGTTAATATGCCAAATGCCCTTTATAATATAGCTCTTAATAGCCCTCCACCGTTATCAAATGACTATATTATCGCTAGAACAGTATAGGGGCCAACATTAGCAGACAGCACGCCTATGCCCCAGTTTACCCACCTTCCTGCCAACCTAAACGTACGAGACTTACAGAATCAGCTAACTGCAGCCAACGCAGCTATGACTACAGCTAATACAGCCTTAACTGCTTCTAATACAGCACTGGCAACTGCCAATACGACTCTAGCAGCGCACAGAAGAGGTACAGGTAGTAGAGCTAATAAAGCTAATAAAACTAGTAGCGCTAGAGGAGTAATAAATAAGAATACTACCCATACTTAAGTCATCACTACAGTTAATACGGCACGAAGTATTCCAGACAGTACAGCCCCCCTGCCTACTTTGCAGGATATAATAACGGAATTAGCCCATTTACGCGGCTGTACAGATACGTAAGTTATAACTCTAATTCCTAAACAATACGTCAGCTAATTTAAAATAAATTTAAAATACAAAATTATATATAAACAAAAAACGCTACCGCTAAAGGCGTAGCCTTTCCGCCTTAGTACCTTAAAGGCCTTATCCTTTATTTATTTATTATACGCGGCTATTTATTTTATTTAAGATTTTATATAATATAAAGTAAAATAATATTCTCATTTTTTTACTCAAATAAACCCATGCGCGTAAAATAATAGTTGTGCGAATTAGCTAATAAGAACTTAATCAACGCATCCGCCAGTAACTCCTTAAAGCCACGATACTCTAATCTAAAAATACTATTTTTTATCTTTTCTCTAATCTAGAAGTATTACAGATTGTAATACTTTGTCTTTTATTAGTTACCATCTATTATATTTATAGTTATAGCAGTAATATTGTCTATATATAGAACCGTAAAAGATAAAAAAAGCGTTATCTATAGTTAAAATAATATAAAGATTAAAAATAATAGCTTTCGAAGCTAAATTTCTTTAGTTCCTGTATAATTAGAAGTTATTACTTCTACTTTAGTTAAAGATTTCGCAATAATTAATTATAATTTACTATTTTATAAAATAATACTACCTCCTAATAAATACACGTAATTAGATGTTAACTTTCGTGTAATATCTTTTGATTTATAAATTTGTACCTAATTTAAATTACTATACTCTTCTAGTAGTAGAGGTAGATCCTTTTTATCGACTATTTTATTATTATAATAAAATAACTATTTATAAATAGTAAATAAGTACTAATAAGCTTATATTACTACTTTTTAATATTCCTCCGTAGGCGCATAGATATACTATCCTAATTTTATAACTATATATGCTAAGTTAGGTCAGCTATTTTATATAATGTAATTTAACGAGTCAATTATACTTCGATAGATTTTATGATCTTCTTTGTTAAATACAAGCTAAAAAGCATTCTTCGATAATTATATGCCAAAATCTATAGAGATTTATCTTGACTTACTATTAAATATGCTAAAATAATCTAAAATACTTTTATAGTATTTTTCTTGATTTATTTATAACGTTTTAAAAGTACGATTTTTTCGTATTCGTAAGTTCAAAAATTGTTTAGCTTTATTTATATTTTTAATTTCGTATATTTTCATCAAGTACGCTTTTGTTTGTTATATTATAATTATATCTTTTAAGAAGATTAAGAAGTTATTAACGTATATGACTATAATTATATCTTTACAAAAGTACAGATATTTATTTACTTCGCTTTTTATTATTTTGTATGAAAACTCTTCACCTATAAACGTATTATTTAAGTCTTCGTTCTATAAATATAAAGTCTATTTCAGGCTATATAATAACTTTAATAGAAATAGTGCTACAACTCTAATTAACGCTTTATAACTTATTAATAAAGCGATAGGTGTTCTTTTTTGTAAAAATAAAAAAGCATTTAAAAACGCTATTTTAATATTTAACTAGTGAATCTCTAAGTTTAGAATTATAGTAATTATTAATAAGGCTCGTACAGTACGTAAGTTAATAACTAGCGCATACGTTTTTATATAATAAATACTATAACGTTGTTCGTAGCCTTTTATTACTAATCTAACTTTATGTAATATTTTCGAATCTGTATGCTTTTTAATAAAGACTTAACGTGTATTTATTAGTTTAATATTGTGTAGTATCTCTAAAAACGTAGTCTATATCTTATTATCAGTAAGTAATTTCATTTCTTTTTAAATTACAGCTAATCAGCCTTCTTTCTTTTTACTAGCTATAGCTTTATTATAAAATTATAGTAGATCGAGATTAATTAAAGTATCTTTTACAATCACAAAAGTAATAACCTCGATAACCCTTACATACTATAAATATTTAATTTTAGAGAATTAAGCAATCACAGTACATAATATACGTATCTTCTTTATCTCTTTTAATCTTTTACTACGTCGTAGCGCAATCTACTTTTCTACTTATCTAACCTTAGCAGTTTCATCGTCAATTATTTCATTTACAATTATTAGGTTATCTAGTTTTCTTTACTATTAAGCAAGTAAAGTATTAATCACTATTATAAAATTTAGCTTTCTAGCAGATTAACCTTTTAGTAATATAGTACTAATATATTATTAATTATCGTCATATATCTCTCTAATATTAAGCTTATTCTATAGCTCTATATCCTGCGAATCAGGAAGTATAAATACTAATAAAACTAAGGCAACGTATAACTTCTTCTAGTAACTAAAATCTAAGAAATATGCTTTATAACTTTCTCATACGAGAACAGAGCTATTAACGAATACTACATTTCTAACTATAAAAACGTACTTCTTTAAGATATTCCAAACTTTATACTATTTTAAGATACGAGTATATCTCAGAAATATGCTTTTCTATACTCTATACTAGCTGAAGATTTTCTTACGTTTTTTCTTAAGCACTATAACATACATCAGACAGCCAAATAAGTATATAATCAACAAAATTTCTATTAAGTTATTCTTCTGAAGATTTAGGCGTCTATTCTCTTTTCCTCTTAAAGAGTACCAGCCTATTACTTATAAAGCAGACTATAAATAAAGCTTCTTACCAGAATACTTCTAGTAAGCCAGATTCTATTAAAATTACAGTAGTAAGTTCTCATAGCGTCCATATTACTCTCTCAACTATACCGTTCTACTCATATACGTATAAGACAGAAGATTCAATTTCGATGCCGTATTCTACACAAAAAGTCTGTACTTTCTTCTATATAAACTCCTTTACATTATCAAGGCGTACAATCATTACTCTAAATTATCGACCGTATTTATATTCCATCATCATTACGAATTAAATAAAACATACTCAATATTCTAAACAACTTATAAAGAACCTTATCCATTTATAATAAATAGCCTCGTCTACGATTACAAACGCATACCTTGCTTGTTATTATTATTATTATTAATCATACACGCTTGCAATCTTTCGGTTATGGCGATTTAAAGAAACAATTAGAATACATGATTTTCGCACCTTATTTGAAAACTAAAATATGTAATAAATAAAATATAGAAAATACCGTCTTATTTTTTGTTTTAAGATTTTTATTATGTGTTTTGAGATTTTCTTCTTATCTCTTGCGTATTTCTTCTTTTTATAAAAAGAACAATAAACAATATCACAACAAAAACCGGGACAGAACGACCCCCTCATAACTTTTGAACAAAGCATCTAAAACCAAATAAAAGTACATCAATCGAAAAAGCAAGAAAAACGAAAATATAATATCCAAAAATACAAACAATATTAGAAACCGATAAATAGAAATTAAAGATTAAAAAATATTAAGATTTTTATAATTGTCGACTATAAAAAAGAAATTTTCTCGTTAAAAATTAAACTAAATTAAATTAATTTAATTTAATAATAACGGATAATATACCTACTAGTTCATCTTTCGATAAACTAATAATAGTAACTCAGGATTATATCCTGATATTCAAAAACACTAATAAAAAAAGACAGAAAAGACAAATCTCAATAGATTTAAACGAGAAAGAATTAAACAGAGAAGATTTAATTCTAGAATTAAAGAGATTAAACGATCTTCTGAAAAAAAAGACAGAAGAAGTAGAAAACCTGAAAATTAAAATAAGAGAACTCGAAAATCCCAAAAAATCCTACGCAGAAATGGCACAGAAATCACAAAATCAATCAATAAAACAAAAACAAAACGAAAACAATCAAAAATCGACAGTTCAACAACAACAACAACAAAAACAAACAATTCCAATTAATCAAAGAAGATTAATTATACCGAGAACGACAACAATTCCACCAATTCAAAAACCAAACGTTTTTAAAAAAAAAATAAATCAAATTCTCTATCAAAAATCTAAAAATCCAGAAATAATAATTTCTGGAATTTCTATAAATCCTAAAGGCAATTTAATATTAATTGCACACGAAAACACACAAAAAGAAGAAATTCTCAAATATAAAGAGAATATTTTTGAAGAACTCATCAAAATTAATAAATATATTCAAAAACCAACCAATATTGAAACTTAAAGATTTTTAATTGTTCATAGAGTGGAAATTGAACAATACAAAAATATAGAAAAGCTCAAAATAGAAATTGAGACAGACAATACAATTAAAATTACAAATAAACCAAGATAGTTGATTAGAGAAGAAAAATTAATTAGAAAAAATTTTTCTTCAATAATCATTACAACAAAAACAAAAGAAGAAGCAATACACACTCAAAAAAGAGGATATATATTTTTAAGTAGAGAAAAATTAAAAACGGAAAGATATTTAAAACTTTTTAACAACAATAAATGCACAAATTGCCAAAAAACTGGACATTTCGCAATTAAATACAGAAACAATTCAATTTGTGGCATTTACGCAAAAAATCACAAAACAATCAATCACATTTGCAACAATTGTCAGGAAACAAAAAAGTCCTACGAACATATCAAAGCAAAATATGCAAACTACAGTAAAGAACATATGGCAAACGACCCAATATATTTAAAAAACAAAAAACAACTTAATTCTCAAAATGAATAAAAACAACAAATTAAGAATCATACAGCATAATTACAGAAGGTCAACAAATATAATACAATCAATACTAAATTCTGCAAAACAACACCATTTCACACCCTGGATTTCAATCAATTTTAACAAATCCTAAAGAAAAACAAAAAAATAGAATAAGGGTGTTAGCATTTATTGCGAAAAATATACCCTTTGAAATTACAAACAGAATAGATTTAATAGATGACGAAGACTGCCAAATAATTGATATAAAATCAAATAAATTAAAAAGGTATCAAAAACTGGGACAGAACGACCTCCTCATAACTTTTAAACAAAGCATTCAAAACCAAATAAAAATACATCAATCGAAAGAGCAAGAAAAACGAAAATACAATATTCAAAAATACAAACAATATCAGAAACTAATAAATAGAAATTAAAGATTAAAAAATATCAAGATTTTTACAATTATTAACTATAAAAAAAGAGTTTTTTCGCTAAAAATTAAACTAAACTAAATTAGTTTAATTTAATAATAGCGAATAATATACTTATTAGTTCATCTCTCGATAAACTAATAATAATAATTCAGGATTATATCCTGATACTCAAAAATACCAACAAAAAAAGATAGAAAAGATAAATCTCAATAAATTTAAATAAAAAAGAATTAAACAAAGAAGATTTAATTCTAGAATTAAAAAGATTAAACAATCTTCTAAAAAAAAAGATAAAAGAAATAGAAAACCTGAAAATTAAAATAAGAAAACTCAAAAATCCCAAAAAATCCTACACAGAAATAGTACAGAAATCACAAAATCAATTAATAAAACAAAAACAAAACAAAAACAATCAAAAATCGACAGTTCAACAACAATAATAACAAAAACAAATAATTCCAATTAATCAAAGAAGATTAATTATACTGAAAACGATAATAACCCTACTAATTCAAAAACTAAACGTTTTTAGAGAAAAAATAAATTAAGTTTTCTATTAAAAATCTAAAAATTTAGAAATAATAATTTCTGGAATTTTTATAAATCTTAAAGGCAATTTAATATTAATTATATACGAAAACACACAAAAAGAAGAAATTCTTAAATATAAAGAAGATATTTTTGAAGAACTTATTAAAATTAATAAATATATTCAAAAACCAACTAATATTAAAACTTGGGGATTTTTAATTATTTATAGAGTAGAAATTAAACAATACAAAAATATGGAAAAACTCAAAATAGAAATTGAGACAAACAATGCAATTAAAATTGCAAATAAACCAAGATAGTTGGTTAAAGAAGAAAAATTAATTAAAAAAAATTTTTCTTCAATAGTCATTGCAACGAAAACAAAAGAAGAAGCAATACACACTCAAAAAAGAGGATATATATTTTTAGATAAAAAAAAATTAAAAACAGAAAGATATTTAAAACTTTTTGGCAACAATAAATACACAAATTGCTAAAAAACTGGACATTTCGCAATTAAATGCAGAAACAATTTAATTTATAGCATTTGCGCAAAAAATCACAAAACAATTAATCACATTTGCAATAATTGTCAGGAAACAAAAAAGTTCTGCAAACATATTAAAGCAAAATATGCAAACTGCAGTAGAGAACATATGACAAACGACCCAATATATTTAAAAAATAAAAAACAACTTAATTCTTAAAATAAATAAAAACAACAAATTGAGAATCATACAGCATAATTACAAAAGGTCAATAAATATAATACAATCAATGCTAAATTCTACATTAAATAAAGCAGAATTAATTTTCTTGCAGGAACCATAGGTTTCAAAAGAAAACAACACCATTTTACATTCTAGATTTCAATCAATTTTAACAAATTCCAAAGAAAAACAAAAAAATAGAATAAGGGTAGTAGCATTTATTACGAAAAATATACCCTTTAAAATTACAAACAGAATAGATTTAATAGATAACGAAGACTATCAAATAATTAATATAAAATTAATTAAATTTAGGGAAATCAGAATTTTTAACATCTACAACGAAAAGCAACAAAACACAAAAAATAATAAATATACAATAAAAAGATTATTTAATAAAATAAATCTTTATTACACTAAAAAAACATTATTAATTAGAGATTTTAATGCTCATCACTCTTTATAAAACCCTAAAATTAAATATAATTTAAGATCAGACAAAATAATAAAGTTAATTGAAAATAATAATTTACAATTAATTAACCAAAATAGTATACCGACTTATTATTATACTAGAAAAGACAAAATAGGATTTTTAATCATAGATTTATCATTTACAACGATTAATTTAAAAGATTTAATTAAAAGTTAGAAAATTAATAAGGAAATGGATATAAAATCAGATCATAAAGTTATTTCAATTAAAATAAAATCTAACAATAATAATTTAGTTAATAATCTACTGTCAACTAATAGATTTAATTAGAATAAAATAGATTAAAATAAATTCGAAAAAGAATTATTAAATCTAGATAAAAATCTAGATGAAAATAATTTATGGATTAATCTTCTTTTCTCTAGCGATAACAGAGAAAGATTAAATTTAGAAAATAATTTGAAAAAGGCAATATCTTTATTTTAAAAAAATATAATTTTGGTAGTAGAGAAATCTACGCTATTATTAAATATTTCACCAAAATCGAAAAATTGGTAGAATAAAAAAATAAATGAAACAAGAAAAGAAATGCTGCGACAAAAAAGAAAATGAAAATTAAATAAATTTCAAGAAAATTAAAATTTATTTAAAACAAAAAGAAATAAACATTTTAAAGAAATTAGACTTGTAAAAGAAAAATCTTGGGTCGACTTTCTAGAAAATATAAAAGATAAAGAAATTTTCTTAATACTAAATTTTTCTAAATCAAGGAAAATTTAAAAAATGCTAAATTTAAAATTTGAGAATTAAATTGCATTAAATTTTTAAGAAAAGGCAGACTTGTTAAGAAAAGCGCTGTTTCCACTACCTCCAAATTATACAAAAAATGCAAAAACCCAATTTGCAGAAAAAATAATTAATAAAAAATTAATTATTTGGGAGAAAATCAAAAATAGAGAAATAAAAAACGCTATTTTTACATCAAACTCCAAAAAAGCACTAGGCCCCGATGGAATTAATTTTCTATGCCTAAAAAGAGCCTATGAAATTATACCGGAAAGATTTAATGATTTATTTACAAAATTATTAAACAATAGTTACCACCCAATTTGTTTTAGGGAAGTAATTAGAGCAATTTTACCAAAACCAAACAAATCGAACTACGACATTCCAAAGGCTTACAGAATCATAAGTCTCCTAAATTGTCTAGGAAAAATCTCAGAGAAAATAATAGTAAAAAAAATAGCTTTTATATTAGAAACTAATAGAATTCTAAATCCAGAACAAATTAAAGATAGAAAACAAAGATCTGCAATTAATGCAGCTTTATCTTTAGTTTATGATATAGAAATAGTAAATTCTACAAAATTAAAAACCTCTGTTTTATTTCTAGACGTTAAAGGGGCTTTTGATAATATTTTAAAAAAAAGATTAATAAATACTTTAAAAGATATGAAATCTCCAAAATAACTAATTTAGTAGATTGATAATTTCATGTTAAAAAGATTAATCAAATTATCTTTTGATAAGCAAATAGAAAAATTAAAATTAGTGGAAATAAGCATACCACAAGGTTCACTAATTTTACTAATTTTATTTTTATTATATTTAACACCATTATTTAATGAGTTGGAATAAAAAATGCCATCTATTAAGAAACCCTCTTATATAGACGATTTGGCGTTAGTTTCAACAAATAAAATAATAAAACAAAATATAAAAGAATTAGAAGAAGCTGCAAAAATTGCGTTCGATTAAGCACAAAATAATACAGTAGCTTTTGATGATATAAAATTAGAACTAATTCATTTTAAAATAAAAAATAATAAAAATGGAGAAATAAATTTGGTATTACCAAACAGTACAAAAATCAAACCCATCAAACAATTAAAATGGCTAGGTTTTTTTTTTGATATAGATTTAAATTTTAAAAACCACATAAAAATTAAGACTAGTGCAGCAAATAAAATATTCAATTTTATTAAAGCGCTAGCAAATTCAGAAAAAGGATTAAAAACAAAAGCATTAATACAATTGTACAAAAGCTGCGTTTGTTCCATTTCTGACTATAAATCTGAAATATAGTGGAAAAATCAAAAACAATAAAAAATTTTGAAAGAATTGAGATTAATTCAAAATAAAATATTAAGAAAAATAACAGGTACCTTTAAAACAACTCCAATACATTTATTAGAAGTTGAAGCATCTATTTTACTACCGGAAATAAGATTAAATAGCATACAAAGAAGATATGCCCTAAAATCTCTATATCTTAATAAAAATCATCTAATAAAAATAAGAACTCTAGAATCTTTTCCACCAGAAATAATCTTTAAAAGAAAAGATAAAAATGAAAATAAAAATAAAAAAAAATATTTAAATTAATATAAAAATAAAAAAAATAGAGACAAAAGGGATTACATTTCCACATTAAACAATATTTTATCAAAAATTAATTTTTTAATAAACTTATATACTAAAATTAAAGAAATAAGTATTGTTTTAGACCTACTATAAGTAGAAAATAATATTAATTTTAATATTAATAGTATACCTAAGGATTTGGAAGCAGAAAACTATAAAAATAAAAAAGAGAACTTAAATTCTAAAGAAAATCTCTTAATTTATACAAATAGCTTAATGCTAGAAATAAAAAATAAAAAATCCACAGGAACTAGAATTTATAGAGAAATAGATAATAAATCTGTTTTTAAAATAAATTATAACTTAAGCAAAAATATAGAAGTGTATAACACAGAATTAATTAGCTTAAGAGAAGGTTTTATCAAATCTCTTGAATTAATTAATAAAAATAATATAGTGAAAAATATCTATTTTTTCACTAACAACCAAGCTGCAATAAAGAGGTTGGAATCTCTAAAAATTAGGGCAGGACAAGAAATAGCATCAGAAATCTGGGAAATGGCAGAAGAATTAATTTCTAAAAATATTAATTTATTTATAAAATAGGTTCCTGGACATTCAAATGTTACTAGAAACGAAAAAGCAGACTTTCTAGCAAAAGAAGCTGCAAAACAAAAACAAAAAAGTCCCTATAAATCTTTTACCTTTTTAAAAAGAAAAATAAAAGAAAAAGATTTAATAAAATAGGAAGAAAAATTTAAAAAACACAAAAATAGGATTAATTATTATAATTGGCCTAGATTAAAAAAAAATAAAATCTTTACTAAATTTAGTAATAATTTTATTTCTTCTTTAACACAATTAAGAACCGGGCACAGTTATTTCAACAGTTATCTAGTTAAAATACCAAAAGCTAACATTTTAAGCAAAAACTGTTTATGCAGAAATATATTATAAACACCAAAACATCTAATTATGGAATATATATTTTATAATTTAAAAAGAAAGATGTTAAAAAAAAAACTTAAAAACAAAAAACAATTTAATTATAACCATTTATTATTTAATAATAATAATATTATTTTATTGGAAAAGTTCTTAAATAAAACAAAAATTACACAAAGAAGCAATAAAAATCCAAAAAACAATTTATTTATAAAATAAGGAAACCTAAAAATCTAAAATAATTAAATATATTTAGTTAAAAAATTATAAGGTTCCGGAAATAAATAAAAATAGTCTTAGGCATTACACCAAAATTAGTAGATAAAAGCGGTCAGATTCACGACATTGTCCTTTTCATAAAAAAGAGAAATACGCAAGAGATAAGAAGAAAATCTCAAAACACATAATAAAAATAGAAAAAACAAAAAATAAGACAGTATTTTCCATACTTCATTTATTACATCATTTAGTTTTCAAATAAGGTGCGAAAATCATGTATTCTAATTGTTTCTTCAAACCGCCATAACCGAAAGGTTGCAAGCGTGTATGATTAATAATAATAATAATAATAACAGGTGCCTTTAAAACAACTCCAATATATTTATTAGAGGTTGAAGCATCTATTTTACTACCGGAAATAAAATTAAATAGTATACAAAGAAGATATGCCCTAAGATCTCTATATCTTAATAAAAATTATTTAATAAAAATAAGAACTCCAGAATCTTTTCCACCAGAAATAATCTTTGGAAGAGAAGATGAAAATGAAAATGAAAATAAGAAAAAATATTTAAATTGGTATAAAAATAAAAAAGATGGAGACAAAAGGGATTACATTTCCACATTAGACAATATTTTGTCAAAAATTAATTTTTTGATAAACCCATATACTAAAATTGAAGAAATAAGTATTGTTTTAGACCCACCATGGGTAGAAAATAATATTAATTTTAATATTAATAGTATACCTAAGGATTTGGAAGCAGAAAACCACAAAAATAAAAAAGAGAGCTTAAATTCTAAAGAAAATCTCTTAATTTATACAGATGGCTCAATGCTAGAAATAAAAAATAAAAAATCCACAGAAGCTGAAATTTATGGAGAAATAGATAATAAATCTGTTTTTGAAATAAATTATAGCTTGGGCAAAAATATGGAAGTGTATGACACAAAATTAATTAGCTTAAAAGAAGGTTTTATCAAATCTCTTGAATTAATTAATAAAAATAATATAGTGAAAAATATCTATTTTTTCACTGACAACCAAGCTGCAATAAAGAGGTTGGAATCTCTAAAAATTAGGGCAAGACAAGAAATAGCATCAGAAATCTGGGAAATGGCGGGAGAATTAATTTCTAAAAATATTAATTTATTTATAAAATGGGTTCCTGGACATTCAAATATTACTAGAAACGAAAAAGCAGACTTTCTAGCAAAAAAAGCTGCAAAACAAAAACAAAAAAGTCCCTATAAATCTTTTGCCTTTTTAAAAAGAAAAATAAAAGAAAAAGATTTAATAGAATGGGAAGAAAAATTTAAAAAACACAAAAATAGGATTAATTATTATAATTGGCCTAGATTAAAGAGAAATAAAATCTTTACTAAATTTAGTAATAATTTTATTTCTTCTTTAACACAATTAAGAACCGGGCACGGTTATTTCAACAGTTATCTAGTTAAAATACCAAAAGCTGGCATTTTAAGCAAAAACTGTTTATGCAGAAACACACCACAAACACCAAAACATCTAATTATGGAATGTATATTTTATAATTTAGAAAGAAAGATGTTAAAAAAAGAACTTAAAAACAAAAGACAATTTAATTATAACCATTTATTATTTAATAATAATGGTATTATTTTATTGGAAAAGTTCTTAAATAAAACAAAAATTGCACAAAGAAGCAATAAAAATCCAAAAGACAATTTATTTATAGGATGGGGAAACCTAGAAATCTAAAATAATTAAATATATTTAGTTAAGAGATTATAAGGTTCCGGAAATAAATAAAAATAGTCTTAGGCATTACACCAAAATTGGTGGATAAAAGCGGTCAGATTCACGACATTGTCCTTTTCATAAAAAGGAGAAATACGCAAGAGATAAGAAGAAAATCTCAAAACACATAATAAAAATAGAAAAAACAAAAAATAAGACAGTATTTTCCATACTTCATTTATTACATCATTTAGTTTTCAAATAAGGTGCGAAAATCATGTATTCTAATTGTTTCTTCAAACCGCCATAACCGAAAGGTTGCAAGCGTGTATGATTAATAATAATAATAATAATCTAATCCTGTGTCCATTTCCTCATCAATTTTCCAACTTTTAATTAAATCTTTTAAATTAATCGTTGCAAACGATAAATCTATAATTGAGAATCCCATTTTGTCTTTTCTAGCATAATAATAAGTCGGTATGCCATTTTGGTTGATTAATTGTAAATTATTATTTTCAATCAACTCTATTATTTTATCTGATCTTAAATTATATTTAATTTCAGGGTTCCATAAAGAGTGATGAGCATTAAAATCTCCAATTAATAGTATTTTTTTGGTGCAATAAAGATTTATTTTATTAAATAATCTTTTTATTGTGTATTCACCATTTTTTGTGTTTTGTTGCTTTTCGTTGTAGATATTAAAGATTCTGATTTCTCCAAATTTATTTGATTTTATATCAATTATTTGGCAGTCTTCGTCATCTATTAAATCTATTCTGTTTGTAATTTCAAAGGGTATATTTTTCGCAATAAATGCTAACACCCTTATTCTATTTTTTTGTTTTTCTTTAGGATTTGTTAAAATTGATTGTGTTGCGATATACCGTATAAGGCGTAGTGCCGGGTCTATACGTACCGCTCTATAAATACAGACGGATCTACGATGTATTAAAATCTAAACAATCGATCATCAATTATATATACACAGACCTATATACTTTCTAGCGTACTTATGAGTTGTAGAACCTTTAACACGTTATCAGCACGACTTCCTGATTCTAGAAAGAGTATTTACTAATTAAGTACAATATACTTCAGCTATTTTTACGCTTTACTGTAGTATCTACAGACTTTTATCGATTGTAATTTTAAAATCGTAAAGATTATTCTGCTTTTTAAATTCTCGATATAATACTGCATAATATACTTTTTAGAACGTAATGTCTATATTTATTATTTTTTTAAATAAATTTACCTTAACCGTAAATAACCGTAACTACCAAATCTGGCTTAATAAAATTAAATAGGTGCTAAAATCGTATATAAAATATAACTATAAGCTATCAAAGTTTATTACCGATATCTTTATAGCGCTATTAACTAGTACCTCAGAATTCTTACAAGATGCTAAGAAATAAGCTAGAATTTCTTTGTCTACTACTAAAACAATAAACATTACAGACGCTAAATCGTTAAATAAATACAAAGTAACTAAATTATTCGCTAACAATATTATACAAAAATCAGTTCATAACAATATATATAATATTCTCACCGACTTATCACCCAAAGCTATGATAAATCTACTTAAAGAGAGGTACAGACCTAATATCAAAGATATTATAAACATACTTAAAAACCGTCTTTTCTCTCTTATTGTATAACTAGAAAAATATAACATACATATAATTATTTCGCATTACTTTAAGGTAGTTATATAGATATAAAAAAAAAAAAGTAATATCTTATCTTCTATCTTCCTATAATTAAGTCTTATTAATACTACTAGAGAGGTATTAAATAAAACCAGAGATTAACACCTTAATATCTATACAGTTATATAATTTTATATAACAAATACTATCGATAAGATAGTATATATAATCAAACGTTTAAAAGATTATATTTTTAAGTAAATAACTTTATTTTATTATAAACGTAATATCTATAGACATAGAAAGTTAGAAAAGAAAAGTATTAAACCTTAAACTCTTTTTATATCTATACCGTTATTAGCTATGAACGCTATTAACTTAACAGTACATAAGGGAAATAAACAGAAGTTTAAACGCATAATTAATTAAGATAATAAAACTGAAGAAGGTAATACGAAAAAAAAAGTTCGCTTTAATATTAAAAGAAACGCAGGTTTTAGCTTTAGCGCTAGAGGTATAATTTTTTAGAAAAAGAATAAGATAACCTACCTTCTATACAATATTTGTAGAGATATAAGCTATTTAGAAGAACGCTGCTTTATTAAGTATCTAAAACTTAGACTTCTAAATTAGAAAATTAAGAAGAACATTTCCTCTTATTCTATAGTTTCTAAACCTCGTAACGTAATAACAGTATATAGAGCTAATATTAAAAGAAATGTTTGTAAAAGTGCTTCTAGAGAATTATAATATATAGACTTAGGCGCAAGTGACTAGATCTGTAAGAATTATAATTTATTTATATTTAAAATCTATATCTCTTTCGATATAGAAAGAAAGATAAGGTTAGAGAATGATTTAATTGTACTTGCTTAAAAATACAAAACTCTTATTATAGAAACTGATATTACTATCCTGAAGGTATATGATGTGTTATACGCGCTTTAAATAGTTCTAAATCTATGTTCTGTCAGGAAATTGTAAGAAAAAGAGATAGGCGTATATTTTACGCCTTAAAGCAATATTTTTAAAAAAGATAGTTTTGTTATAGTATAGCTAATTTTCGATGAAGAAATAAGCCTTTACGTACTGAAAAGTAGTAATAAATGCTGCGTGCTTGAGAGGACATAAGACAGATTCTTTATTTCAGAGGTTATAGCGCTGTTAACGTATCAAGTAATTATAGATTATATTTTCTTAACCGAAGTTACGGAATTATTAAAATAGTATAGGAAATTAAGTTATGCTAATTGAAGAGTAGTTTATAGAAGTATAACTTAAACTAGAGTTAAAATACCCTTTAAGAAATAGAAAAATTTAACTTACGAGCTATGTTTTTTATCTAAAGCTAATATATATTTAAATCTAGATTCTGCTATTTCTAAAAAGTCATATTTCTTAGAGCGTATATATATAGATATAATAGGGTTATTTACAATAATTTTATTATATAAACATCATTTAAATTTTATAGTTAAGTTATATTAATAAGTAAGGTATGCGCTTATAATTGTAGATGAAGTTATTTACTATAAATAAATAAGGTTTTTTACAAATTATTTAGAATATTAAATATATTTTATTTAATTTGTAACGATAATAGAATATAAATATAGTTAATAATTCAAAGTAATGGTTATACGCTTCAATAATGTAAAGGAGTTTATATAAAAAGAAGTATAAATCTTTTGCGTAAAATACAACATCGAAATTGAATTTTTCGCCTTATACGCACACAAGTAAAACGGTACAGCTGAGAGAGTAATACAAACATTACGAGAATTTATTATTATAATTTTAATAGAATTTAGTTTATTAAAAGTATTCTAGCAAGAAATTCTATTTATGGCCTATTTTACAAGTAATAGGCTAGTACCTCCCAAACAAAAAGAAGAATAAACGCCTAAATCCTTAAAAGAATAGCTTAATGGAAACTCTGTCGATTATACTCGTATACACTTATTTAGCTATCTAGTGTACGTTATAGTGCTTAAGGAGAAACGTAAGAAGATCCTTAGCTAGTATAGAGTATGAAAAGGCATATTTCTAAGATATACTTATATTTTAAAATAGTATAGAGTCTAGAATATTTTAAAGAAGTATGTTTCTATAGTTAGAGATATGGTATTTATTGATAGCTTTATTCTTGTACGAGAAAGCTATAAAGTATGTTTCTCAGATTCTAGTTACTGGAAGAAGCTATATGTTGCTTTAATTTTATTAGTATTTATACTTTCTAATTTGCAGAATATAGAGCTACAGAACAAGCTTAACGTTAGAGAGATATACGATAATAATTAATAGTATATTGGTATTATATTACTAAAAGGTTAACTTGCTAAAAAGCCAAATTTTATAATAGTAATTAATATTCTACCTGCTTAATAGCAAGGAAAGCTAGATAACCTAATAATTATAGATAAAATAATTAATAATAAAACTGCTAAGATTGGATAAATAGAAGAGTAAATCGCGCTGTGATGTAGTAAAAGATTAAGAGAGATAAAGAAGATATATACGTTATGTACTGTGATTATTTAATTCTTTAAGATCAAATACTTATAATACGCAAGAATTATCAAGGTTACTATTTTTATAACTGCAAAAGATGCTTTAATTAACTTTAATCTATTATAATTTTATAATAAAGTTATAGCTAGTAAAGAGAAAGAAGGCTAGCTAGCTGTAATTTAAAAAGAAATAAAATCGCTTACTGATAACAAGATATGGACTGCGCTTTTAGAGATATCGCACGATATTAAACCAATAAATACGCGCTAAGTTTTCACTAAAAAACGTATAGATTCGGGAATATTATATAAAGTCAGATTAGTAGTAAAAGGTTATGAACAGCGCTATAGTATTTATTATATAGAAACGTATACGCTAGTTGTTAACTTACGTATCGTACGAGTCTTACTAATAATTATTACGATTTTAGACTTAGAGATTTATTAGCTAGATATTAAAATAGTGTTTTTAAATACTTCTTTATCTTTATAAAAAAGAATACTTATCGCTCTACTAGCAAGTTATAAAATGTTAACTAAAATTGTAGTACTACTTCTACTAAAGTCATTGTATGGCCTGAAACAGGCTTTATATTTATGGAACGAAGACTTGAACAATACGTTTACAAGCGAAGAGTTTTTATATAAAATAATAAAAAGCGAAGTAGATGAATACTTGTATTTTTATAAAGATATGATTATAGTTATATACGTTGATGACTTCCTAATCTTTTTAAAAGATATAATTATGATATAGCAAACGAAAGCGTATTTGATAAAAATATACGAAATCAAGAATATAAATAAAGCTAAATATCTTAAAAATTAAAAAGGCATCAAAAACCGGGACAGAACGACCCCCTCATAACTTTTAAACGAAGCATCCAAAACCAAATAAAAGTACATCAATCGAAAAAGCAAGAAAAACAAAAATACAATATCCAAAAATACAAACAATATCAGAAACCAATAAATAGAAATCAAAGATTAAAAAATATCAAGATTTTTGCAATCATCAACTACAAAAAAGGGGTTTTCTCGCTAAAAATTAAACTAAACTAAATTAGTTTAGTTTAATAATAGCGGATAATATACCCACCAGTTCATCTCTTGATGAACTAGTAATGGCAACTTAGGATTATATCCCGATACCTAAAAATACTAATAAAAAAAAATAGAAAAGACAAATCTTAATAGATTTAAACGAGGAAGAATTAAACAAAAAAGATTTAATTCTAGAATTAAAGAGATTAAACAATCTTCTGAAAGAAAAGATAGAAGAAGTAGAAAACTTGAAAATTAAAATAAAAAAACTCGAAAATCCCAAAAAATCTTATGTAGAAATGGCATAGAAATTATAAAATTAATCAATAAAACAAAAATAAAATGAAAACAATTAAAAATCGATAGTTTAATAATAACAATAATAAAATAAATAATTCTAATTAATCAAAGAAGATTAATTATACCAAAAACGATAATAACCCTACTAATTCAAAAACCAAACGTTTTTAGAGAAAAAATAAATTAAGTTCTTTATCAAAAATCTAAAAATCCAGAAATAATAATTTCTAGAATTTCTATAAATCCTAAAAGCAATTTAATGTTAATTGCATACGAAAACACATAAAAAAAAGAAATTCTCAAATATAAAGAGGATATTTTTGAAGAACTTATCAAAATTGATGAATATATTCAAAAACCAACCAATATTGAAACTTGGGGATTTTTAATTGTTCATGGAGTGGAAATTGAATAATACAAAAATATGGAAAAGCTCAAAATAGAAATTGAGACAGATAATGCAATTAAAATTACAAATAAACCAAGATGGTTGGTTAAAAAAGAAAAATTAATTGGAAAAAATTTTTCTTTAATAGTTATTGTAACGAAAATAAAAGAAGAAGCAATACACACTCAAAAAAGAGGATATATATTTTTGGGTAGAAAAAAATTGAAAACGGAAAGATATTTAAAACTTTTTGGTAACAATAAATGCATAAATTGCTAAAAAACTGGATATTTCGCAATTAAATGCAGAAACAATTCAATTTGTGGCATTTGCGCAAAAAATCACAAAACAATTAATCACATTTGCAATAATTGTCAGGAAACAAAAAAGTCCTGCGAACATATCAAAGCAAAATGTGCAAACTGCAGTGGAGAACATATAGCAAACGACCTAATATATTTAAAAAATAAAAAACAACTTAATTCTCAAAATGAATAAAAACAACAAATTGAGAATCATACAGCATAATTGCAGAAAGTCAACAAATATAATGCAATCAATACTAAATTCTGCATTAAATAAAGCAGAATTAATTTTCTTGCAGGAACTATAGGTTTCAAAAAAAAACAATACCATTTCACACTCTAGATTTTAATCAATTTTAACAAATCCCAAAGAAAAATAAAAAAATAGAATAAAGGTGGTAGTATTTATTACGAAAAATATACCTTTTAAAATTACAAATAGAATAGATTTAATAGATGACAAAGACTGCCAAATAATTGATATAAAATTAATTAAATTTAGGGAAATCAGAATTTTTAACATCTACAACAAAAAGCAACAAAACACAAAAAATAATAAATATACAATAAAAAGATTATTTAATAAAATAAATCTTTATTACACCAAAAAAACATTATTAATTGGAGATTTTAATGCTCATCACTCTTTATAAAACCCTAAAATTAAATATAATTTAAGATCAGACAAAATAATAGAGTTGATTGAAAATAATAATTTACAATTAATCAACCAAAATAGCATACCGACTTATTATTATGCTAGAAAAGACAAAATGAGATCCTCAATCATAGATTTATCATTTACAACAATTAATTTAAAAGATTTAATTAAAAGTTGGAAAATTGATAAGGAAATAGACACAAGATCAAATCATAAAGTTATTTCAATTGAAATAAAATCCAACAATAATAATTTAGTTAATAATCCACTGTCAACTAATAGATTTAATTGGAATAAAATAGATTAGAATAAATTCAAAAAAAAATTATTAAATCTAGATAAAAATCTAGATAAAAATAATTTATAGATCAATCTTCTTTTCTCTAGCGACAACAGAGAAAGATTAAATTTGGAAAATAATTTAAAAAAGGCAACATCTTTATTTCAAAAAAATATAATTTTAGCAATAGAGAAATCTACGCCATTATTAAATATTTCACCAAAATCGAAAAATTAGTAGAATAAAAAAATAAATGAAACAAAAAAAGAAATACTGCGACAAAAAAGAAAATAAAAACTAAATAAATCTCAAGAAAATTAGGATTTATTTAAAACAAAAAGAAATAAACATTTTAAAGAAATTAAACTTACAAAAGAAAAATCTTGGGTCAACTTTCTAGAAAATGCAAAAAATAAAGAAATTTTCTTAGCGCTAAATTTTTCTAAACCAAAGAAAATTCAAAAAATGCCAAATTTAAAATTTAAAAATCAAATTGCATCAAATTTTCAAGAAAAAGCAGACTTATTAAGAAAAGCGCTATTTCCACCACCTCCAAATTATACAAAAAATACAAAAACCCAATTTGCAGAAAAAATAATTAATAAAAAATTAATTATTTAGGAGAAAATCAAAAATAAAAAAATAAAAAACGCTATTTTTACATCAAACTCCAAAAAAGCGCCAGGCCCCGATAGAATTAATTTTCTATGCCTAAAAAGAGCCTATGAAATTATACCGGAAAAATTTAATAATTTATTTACAAAATTATTAAACAATAGTTACCACCCAATTTGTTTTAGGGAAGCAATTAGAGCAATTTTACCAAAACCAAACAAACCAGACTACGACATTCCAAAGGCTTACAGAATCATAAGTCTCCTAAATTGTCTAAAAAAAATCTCAGAGAAAATAATAGCAAAAAGAATAGCTTTTATATCAGAAACTAATAGAATTCTAAATCCAGAACAAATTAGAGGTAGAAAACAAAGATCTGCAATTAATACAGCTTTATCTTTAATTCATGATATAAAAATAGCAAATTCTACAAAATTAAAAACCTCTATTTTATTTCTAGACGTTAAAGGGGCTTTTGATAATGTTTCAAAAGAAAAATTAATAAATACTTTAAAAGATATAAAATTTCCAAAACAACTAATTTGGTAAATTAATAATTTCATGTCAAAAAGATTAATTAAATTATCTTTTAATAGGCAAATAGAAAAATTAAAACCAGTAAAAACAAACATACCACAAAGTTCACCAATTTCACCAATTTTATTTTTATTATATTTAACACCATTATTTAATGAGTTGGAACAAAAAATGCCATCTATTAAGAAACCCTCTTATATAGACGATTTGGCGTTAGTTTCAACAAATAAAATAATAGAACAAAATATAAAAGAATTAGAAGAAGCTGCAAAAATTGCGTTCGATTAGGCACAAAATAATACAGTAGCTTTTGATGATATAAAATCAGAACTAATTCATTTCAAAACAAAAAATAATAAAAATGGAGAAATAAATTTAGTACTACCAAACAGTACAAAAATCAAACCCACCAAACAATTAAAATAGCTAGGCTTTTTTTTTAATATAGATTTAAATTTTAAAAACCACATAAAAATTAAGACTAGTGCAGCAAATAAAATATTCAATTTTATTAAAGCGCTAGCAAATTCAGAAAAAGGATTAAAAACAAAAGCATTAATACAATTATACAAAAGCTGCGTTTGTTCCGTTTCTGACTATGGATCTGAAATATAGTAAAAAAATCAAAAACAACAAAAAATTTTAAAAGAATTGAGATTAATTCAAAATAAAATATTGAGAAAAATAACAGGTGCCTTTAAAACAACTCCAATACATTTATTAGAAGTTAAAACATCTATTTTACCACCAGAAATAAAATTAAATAGCATACAAAGAAGATATGCCCTAAAATCTCTATATCTTAATAAAAATCATCCAATAAAAATAAGAACTCCAGAATCTTTTCCACCAGAAATAATCTTTGGAAGAGAAGATGAAAATGAAAATAAAAATAAGAAAAAATATTTAAATTAGTATAAAAATAAAAAAGATAGAGACAAAAGGGATTACATTTCCACATTAGACAATATTTTGTCAAAAATTAATTTTTTAATAAACCCATATACTAAAATTGAAGAAATAAGTATTGTTTTAGACCCACCATGGGTAGAAAATAATATTAATTTTAATATTAATAGTATACCTAAAGATTTAAAAGCAGAAAACCACAAAAATAAAAAAGAAAGCTTAAATTCTAAAGAAAATCTCTTAATTTATACAAATAACTCAATGCTAGAAATAAAAAATAAAAAATCCACAAGAGCTGGAATTTATAGAAAAATAGATAATAAATCTATTTTTAAAATAAATTATAGCTTAGGCAAAAATATGGAAGTATATAACGCAGAATTAATTAGCTTAAAAGAAGGTTTTATCAAATCTCTTAAATTAATTAATAAAAATAATATAGTAAAAAATATCTATTTTTTCACTAACAACCAAGCTGCAATAAAGAGGTTGGAATCTCTAAAAATTAAAACAGGACAAGAAATAGCATCAGAAATCTGGGAAATAACAAAAAAATTAATTTCTAAAAATATTAATTTATTTATAGAATAAATTCCTGAACATTCAAATGTTACTGGAAACGAAAAAGCAGACTTTCTAGCAAAAAAAGCTACAAAACAAAAACAAAAAAGTCCCTATAAATCTTTTACCTTTTTAAAAAGAAAAATAAAAGAAAAAGATTTAATAGAATGGGAAGAAAAATTTAAAAAACACAAAAATAAAATTAATTATTATAATTAGCCTAGATTAAAGAGAAATAAAATCTTTACTAAATTTAATAATAATTTTATTTCTTCTTTAACACAATTAAGAACCGGGCACGGTTATTTCAACAGTTATCTAGTTAAAATACCAAAAGCTGGCATTTTAAGCAAAAACTGTTTATGCAGAAACACACCACAAACACCAAAACATCTAATTATGGAATGTATATTTTATAATTTAGAAAGAAAGATGTTAAAAAAAAAACTTAAAAACAAAAGACAATTTAATTATAACCATTTATTATTTAATAATAATAGTATTATTTTATTAGAAAAGTTCTTAAATAAAACAAAAATTACACAAAAAAGCAATAAAAATCCAAAAGACAATTTATTTATAGGATGAGGAAACCTAGAAATCTAAAATAATTAAATATATTTAGTTAAGAGATTATAAGGTTCCGGAAATAAATAAAAATAGTCTTAGGCATTACACCAAAATTAGTAGATAAAAGCGGTCAGATTCACGACATTATCCTTTTCATAAAAAGGAGAAATACGCAAGAGATAAGAAGAAAATCTCAAAACACATAATAAAAATAGAAAAAACAAAAAATAAGACAGTATTTTCCATACTTCATTTATTACATCATTTAGTTTTCAAATAAGGTGCGAAAATCATGTATTCTAATTGTTTCTTCAAACCGCCATAACCGAAAGGTTGCAAGCGTGTATGATTAATAATAATAATAATAATAAGAGCCTATGAAATTATATCGGAAAGATTTAATGATTTATTTACAAAATTATTAAACAATGGTTATCACCTAATTTGTTTTAGAGAAGTAATTGGAGCAATCTTACCAAAACCAAATAAACCGGACTATAATATTCCAAAAGCCTACAGAATCATAAGTCTCTTAAATTGTTTAGGAAAAATCTCAGAGAAAATAATAGCAAAAAGAATAGCTTTTATATCAGAAACTAATAGAATTCTAAATCCAGAACAAATTGGAGGTAGAAAACAAAGATCTGCAATTGATGCAGCTTTGTCTTTAGTTCATGATATAGAAATAGCAAATTCTACAAAATTAAAAACCTCTGTGTTATTTCTAGACGTTAAGGGCGCTTTTGATAATGTTTCAAAAGAAAGATTAATAAATACTTTAAAAGATATGAAATTTCCAAAACAACTAATTTGGTGGATTGATAATTTCATGTCAAAAAGATTAATTAAATTGTCTTTTGATGGGCGAATAGAAAAATTAAAACCAGTGGAAACAGGCATATTACAAGGTTCACCAATTTCACCAATTTTATTTTTATTATATTTAACACCATTATTTAATGAGTTGGAATAAAAAATGCCATCTATTAAGAAACTCTCTTATATAGACGATTTGGCGTTAGTTTCAACAAATAAAATAATAGAACAAAATATAAAAGAATTAGAAGAAGCTGCAAAAATTGCGTTTGATTGGGCACAAAATAATGCAGTAGCTTTTGATGATATAAAATCAGAACTAATTCATTTCAAAACAAAAAATAATAAAAATGGAGAAATAAATTTGGTGCTATCAAACGGTACAAAAATCAAACCTATCAAACAATTAAAGTAGCTGGGCATATTTTTTGATATAGATTTAAATTTTAAAAACCACATAAAAATTAAGACTAGTGCAGCAAATAAAATATTCAATTTTATTAAAGCGCTAGCAAATTTAGAAAAAAAATTAAAAACAAAAGCATTAATACAATTGTACAAAAGCTGCGTTTGTTCCGTTTCTGACTATGAATCTGAAATATAATGGAAAAATCAAAAATAACAAAAAATTTTGAAAGAATTTAGATTAATTTAAAATAAAATGTTGAGAAAAATAACAGATGCTTTTAAATCAACTCCAATACATTTATTAGAGGTTGAAGCATCTATTTTACCACCGGAAATAAGATTAAATGGCATACAAAGAAAATATGCCCTAAGATCTTTATATCTTAATAAAAATTATCTAATAAAAATAAGAATCCCAGAATCTTTTCCACCAGAAATAATCTTTGGAAGAGAAAATGAAAATGAAAATAAGAAAAAATATTTAAATTAGTATAAAAATAAAAAAGATGAAGACAAAAAGAATTACATTTTCACATTAGACAATATTTTATCAAAAATTAATTTTTTGATAAACCTATATACTAAAATTGAGGAAATAAGTATTGTTTTAGACCCACCATAGGTAGAAAATAATATTAATTTTAATATTAATAGTATACCTAAAGATTTGGAAGCAGAAAACCACAAAAATAAAAAAGAAAGCTTAAATTCTAAAGAAAATCTCTTAATTTATACAAATAGCTCAATACTAGAAAAAAAAAATAAAAAATCCACAAGAGCTGGAATTTATAGAGAAATAGATAATAAATCTGTTTTTAAAATAAATTATAGCTTGGGCAAAAATATGAAAGTGTATGACGCAGAATTAATTAGCTTAAGAGAAAGTTTTACCAAATCTCTTAAATTAATTAATAAAAATAATATAGTAAAAAATATCTATTTTTTCACTGATAACCAAGCTGCAATAAAGAGGTTGGAATCTCTAAAAATTAAAGCAGGACAAGAAATAACATCAGAAATCTGGGAAATGGCGGGAGAATTAATTTCTAAAAATATTAATTTATTTATAGAATAGGTTCCTGGACATTCAAATGTCACTAAAAACGAAAAAGCAGACTTTCTAGTAAAAGAAGTTGCAAAATAAAAACAAAAAAGTCCCTATAAATCTTTTGCCTTTTTAAAAAGGAAAATAAAAGAAAAAGATTTAATAGAATAAGAAGAAAAATTTAAAAAACATAAAAATAGGGTTAATTATTATAATTGGCCTAGATTAAAGAGTGTTGCGATATACCGTATAAGGCGTAGTGCCGGGTCTATACGTACCGCTCTATAAATACAGGCGGATCTACGATGTGTTAAGATCTAGACGATCGATCATCAATCATACATACACAGACCTACATACTTTCCAGCGTACTTACGAGCTGTAGAACCTTTAACACGTTATCAGCACGACTTTTTAATTTTAGGAAGAATATCTACCAACTAAGTATAACGTGCTTTAGCTATTTTTACGCTTTATCGCAATATCTACAGACTTTTACCGATCGTAATCTCAGAATCGTAAAGATTACCCCGCTTTTCAAATTCTCGATATAACGCTGCATAATATACCTTTTAGAACGCAATGTCTACATCTGTTACCTTTTTAAGCAGATTTATTTTAGCCGTAAATGACTGTAACTACCAGATCTGGTTTGATAAAATTAAGCAGATATTAAGATCGCACATAAAGTATGACTATAGACTGTTAAAGTTTATTACCAATATTCTTATAGCGTTACTAGCTAGTACTTTAAGACTCTTATAAAATATTAAGAAATAAACTAGGGCCTTTCTGTCTACTATTAAAATAGTAGATATTATAAACGCTAAACTGTTAGATAAGTATAAAGCAGCTAAGTTATTCGCTGGCAGTATTATATAAAAATCGATTTATGATGATATATATAATATCCTTACTAGTTTATTATCTAAAGTTATGATAGATTTACTTAAGGAGAAGTATAAGCTTAATATCAAAAGTATTATAAACGTATTTAAGAATTGTCTTTTTTCTCTTATTGTATAGCTAGAGAAATATAATATGTATATAGTTATTTCGCGTTACTTCGAGATAGTTATATAGATATAAAAAGAAAGAAGTAATATTTTATCTTCTATTTTCTTATAATTAAGTCTTATTAATGTTGTTAGAGGGGTATTAGATGAAATTAAAGATCAGCACCTTAATATTTATATAATTATGTAGTTTTATACGACGAATGCTACTGATAAGACGGTATATATAATTGAACGTTTAAGAGATTATATTCTTAAGTAAATAATCTTGTTTTATTATGGGCGTAATGTTTGTAGACGTGGAAAGTCAGAAAAGAAGAGTGCTAAATCTTAAGCCTCTTCTGCGTCTATGTTATTACTAGCTATGGACGCTATCGGCTTGGTAGCACATAAGGGAAATAAACGAAAGTTTAAACGCACAGTTAGTTAGGATAATAGAACTAAGGAGGGTGGTGTGGAGAAGAGAGTTTGTTTTAATACTAAAAGAAATATAGGTTCTGGCTCTAGTGCTAGGGGTATGACCTTTTAGAAAAAGAATAAGATAACTTACCCTTTATGTGGTACTTGTGGAGACATAAGCCACCTAGAAGAACGCTGCTTTGTTAAGTATTTAGAATTTAGACTTTTAAACTAGAGAATTAAGAAGAACGTTTTTTTTTATTTTATATTATTATTATTATTATTAATCATACACGCTTGCAACCTTTCGGTTATGGCGGTTTGAAGAAACAATTAGAATACATGATTTTCGCACCTTATTTGAAAACTAAATGATGTAATAAATGAAGTATGGAAAATACTGTCTTATTTTTTGTTTTTTCTATTTTTATTATGTGTTTTGAGATTTTCTTCTTATCTCTTGCGTATTTCTCCTTTTTATGAAAAAGACAATGTCGTGAATCTGACCGCTTTTATCCACCAATTTTAGTGTAATGCCTAAGACTATTTTTATTTATTTCCGGAACCTTATAATCTCTTAACTAAATATATTTAATTATTTTAGATTTCTAGGTTTCCCCATCCTATAAATAAATTGTCTTTTAGATTTTTATTGCTTCTTTGTGCAATTTTTGTTTTATTTAAGAACTTTTCCAATAAAATAATACCATTATTATTAAATAATAAATGGTTATAATTAAATTGTCTTTTATTTTTAAGTTCTTTTTTTAACATCTTTCTTTCTAAATTATAAAATATACATTCCATAATTAGATGTTTTGGTATTTGTGGTGTGTTTCTGCATAAACAGTTTTTACTTAAAATGCCAGCTTTTAATATTTTAACTAGATAACTGTTGAAATAACCATGCCCGGTTCTTAATTGTGTTAAAGAAGAAATAAAATTATTACTAAATTTAGTAAAGATTTTATTTCTCTTTAATCTAGGCCAATTATAATAATTAATCTTATTTTTATATTTTTTAAATTTTTCTTCCTATTCTATTAAATCTTTTTCTTTTATTTTTCTTTTTAAAAAGGTAAAAGATTTATAGGGACTTTTTTGTTTTTGTTTTGTAGCTTCTTTTACTAGAAAGTCTGCTTTTTCGTTTCCAGTAACATTTGAATGTCTAGGAACTTATTCTATAAATAAATTAATATTTTTAGAAATTAATTCTCTTGTTATTTTCCAGATTTCTGATGCTATTTTTTGTCCTGCCTTAATTTTTAGAGATTCCAACCTTTTTATTGCAGCTTGGTTGTTAGTGAAAAAATAGATATTTTTCACTATATTATTTTTATTAATTAATTCAAGAGATTTGATAAAATTTTTTCTTAAGCTAATTAATTCTGCGTTATACACTTCCATATTTTTGCCCAAGCTATAATTTATTTTAAAAACAGATTTATTATCTATTTCTTTATAAATTCTAGCTCCTGTGGATTTTTTATTTTTTATTTCTAGCATTGAGTTATCTGTATAAATTAAGAGATTTTCTTTAGAATTTAAGCTCTCTTTTTTATTTTTGTGGTTTTCTACTTCTAAATCCTTAGGTATATTATTAATATTAAAATTAATATTATTTTCTACCCATGGTGGGTTTAAAATAATACTTATTTCTTCAATTTTAGTATATAGGTTTATCAAAAAATTAATTTTTAACAAAATATTATCTAATGTGGAAATGTAATTCTTTTTGTCTCCATTTTTTTTATTTTCATATTAATTTAAATATTTTTTTTTATTTTTATTTTCATTTTCATCTTCTCTTCCAAAGATTATTTCTGGTGGAAAAGATTCTGGAGTTCTTATTTTTATTAGATGATTTTTATTAAGATATAGAAATCTTAGGGTATATCTTCTTTATATGTCATTTAATCTTATTTCCAGTGGTAAAATAGATGCTTCAACTTCTAATAAATGTATTAAAGTTATTTTAAAGGCACCTATTATTTTTCTCAATATTTTATTTTAAATTAATCTTAATTCTTTTAAAATTTTTTATTGTTTTTAATTTTTCCACTATATTTCAGATCCATAGTCAGAAACGGAATAAACGCAGCTTTTATACAATTATATTAATGCTTTTATTTTTAATCCTTTTTCTGAATTTGCTAGCGCTTTAATAAAATTAAATATTTTATTTACTACACTAGTCTTAATTTTTATATAGTTTTTAAAATTTAAATCTATATCAAAAAAAAAGCCCAGCCATTTTAATTGTTTAATAAGTTTGATTTTTATACTGTTTAGTAGTACCAAATTTATTTCTCCATTTTTATTATTTTTTATTTTGAAATAAATTAGTTCTGATTTTATATCATCAAAAGCTACTGCATTATTTTGTGCCTAATTAAACGTAATTTTTGTAGCTTCTTCTAATTCTTTTATATTTTATTCTATTATTTTATTTATTAAAACTAACGCTAAATCGTCTATATAAAAGGGTTTCTTAATAAATAACATTTTTTATTCCAACTCATTAAATAATAATGTTAAATATAATAAAAATAAAATTGGTGAAATTAGTAAACCTTATAGTATGCCTATTTCCACTAGTTTTAATTTTTCTATTTACCCATCAAAAGATAATTTAATTAATCTTTTTAACATGAAATTATCAATCCACCAAATTAGTTGTTTTGGAAATTTCATATCTTTTAAAGTATTTATTAATCTTTCTTTTAAAACATTATCAAAAGCCCCTTTAACGTCTAGAAATAAAACAAAGGTTTTTAATTTTATAGAATTTACTATTTCTATATCATAAACTAAAGATAAAACTGCATTAATTACAGATCTTTGTTTTCTACCTCCAATTTATTCTAGATTTAGAATTCTATTAGTTTCTAATATAAAAGCTATTCTTTTTACTATTATTTTCTCTAAGATTTTTCCTAGACAATTTAAAAGACTTATAATTCTATAAGCCTTTAAAATATCGTAGTCCGGTTTATTTGGTTTTAGTAAAATTGCTCCAATTACTTCCCTAAAACAAATTAAATAATAACCATTATTTAATAATTTTATAAATAAATCATTAAATCTTTCCGATATAATTTCATAGGCTCTTTTTAGGCATAGAAAATTAATTCCATCGGAACCTGGCGCTTTTTTAGAGTTTAATATAAAAATAGCGTTTTTTATTTCTCTATTTTTAATTTTCTCCCAAATAATTAATTTTTTATTAATTATTTTTTCTGCAAATTAGGTTTTTACATTTTTTGTATAATTTAGAAGTGGTGAAAACAGCGCTTTTCTTAACAAGTCTGCTTTTTCTTAAAAATTTGATGTAATTTGATTCTCAAATTTTAAATTTAGCATTTTTTGAATTTTCCTTAGTTTAGAAAAATTTAGCGCTAAAAAAATTTCTTTATCTTTTGCATTTTTTAGAAAGTCAACCCAAGATTTTTCTTTTACAAGTCTAATTTCTTTAAAATGTTTATTTCTTTTTGTTTTAAATAAATCCCAATTTTCTTGAGATTTATTTAGTTTTCATTTTCTTTTTTATTATAGCATTTCTTTTCTTGTTTTATTTATTTTTTCATTCTACTAATTTTTCGATTTTAGTAAAATATTTAATAATAGCGTAGATTTCTCTACTACCAAAATTATATTTTTTTAAAATAAAGATATTGCCTTTTCTAAATTATTTTCCAAATTTAATCTTTCTCTGTTGTCGCTAGAGAAAAGAAGATTAATCTATAAATTATTTTCATCTAGATTTTTATCTAGATTTAATAATTCTTTTTCGAATTTATTTTAATTTATTTTATTCCAATTAAATCTATTAGTTGACAGTGAATTATTAATTAAATTATTATTATTAGATTTTATTTCAATTAAAATAACTTTATGATTTGATTCTGTGTCCATTTCCTCATCAATTTTCCAACTTTTAATTAAATCTTTTAAATTAATCGTTACAAACGATAAATCTATAATTGAGGATCTCATTTTGTCTTTTCTAGCATAATAATAAGTCGGTATGCCATTTTGGTTGATTAATTATAAATTATTATTTTCAATCAACTCTATTATTTTGTCTGATTTTAAATTATATTTAATTTCAGAGTTCCATAAAGAGTGATGAGCATTAAAATCTCCAATTAATAATGTTTTTTTAGTGCAATAAAGATTTATTTTATTAAATAATCTTTTTATTGTATATTCACCATTTTTTGTGTTTTGTTGCTTTTCGTTGTAGATGTTAAAAATTCTGATTTCCCCAAATTTAATTGATTTTATATCAATTATTTAGCAATCTTCGTCATCTATTAAATCTATTCTGTTTATAATTTCAAAGAATATATTTTTCGCAATAAATGCTACCACCCTTATTCTATTTTTTTATTTTTCTTTAGGATTTATTAAAATTAATTGAAATTCAGGGTATAAAATAATATTGTTTTCTTTTGAAACCCATAATTCCTACAAGAAAATTAATTCTGCTTTATTTAATACAGAATTTAACATTAATTGCATTATATTTATTAACCTTCTGCAATTATGCTGTATGATTCTCAATTTATTGTTTTTATTCATTTTAAGAATTAAGTTGTTTTTTGTTTTTTAAACATATTAGGTCGTTTGCCATATGTTCTCCACTACAGTTTGCACATTTTGCTTTAATATGTTCGCAGGACTTTTTTGTTTCCTGACAATTATTGCAAATGTGATTAATTGTTTTATGATTTTTTGCGCAAATGCCACAAATTGAATTGTTTCTGCATTTAATTGCGAAATATCCAGTTTTTTGGTAATTTGTGCATTTATTGTTGCCAAAAAGTTTTAAATATCTTTCCGTTTTTAATTTTTCTTTATCTAAAAATATATATCCTCTTTTTTAAGTGTGTATTGCTTCTTCTTTTGTTTTCATTGCAATGACTATTAAAGAAAAATTTTTTTTAATTAATTTTTTTTTTCTAACCAATTATCTTAGTTTATTTACAATTTTAATTGTATTGTCTGTCTTAATTTCCATTTTGAGCTTTTCCATATTTTTGTATTGTTTAATTTCTATTCTATGAATAATTAAAAATTCCCAAGTTTCAATATTAGTTAGTTTTTAAATATATTCATCAATTTTAATGAGTTCTTTAAAAATATTCTTTTTATATTTGAGAATTTCTTCTTTTTGTGTGTTTTCGTATGCAATTAATATTAAATTATCTTTAGGATTTATAAAAATTCTAGAAATTATTATTTTTAGATTTTTAGATTTTTAATAGAGAACTTAATTTATTTTTTCTCTAAAAACGTTTAGTTTTTGAATTGGTGGGGTTATTATTATTCTCGGTATAATTAATCTTCTTTAATTAATTGAAATTGTTTGTTTTTGTTGTTGTTGTTATTAAACTGTTGATTTTTGATTGTTTTCGTTTTGTTTTTGTTTTATTGATTGATTTTGTGATTTCTGTGCCATTTCTACGTAGGATTTTTTAGGATTTTCGAGTTTTCTTATTTTAATTTTCAAATTTTCTACTTCTTCTATCTTTTCTTTCAGAAGATCGTTTAATCTCTTTAATTTTAGAATTAAATCTTCTCTGTTTAATTCTTCCTCGTCCAAATCTATTGAGATTTGTCTTTTCTGTCTTTTTTTATTAGTGTTTTTGGGCATCGGGATATAATTCTGAGTTGCTATTACTAGTTCATCGAAAGATGAACTAGTAGGTATATTATCCGCCATTATTAAACTAAACTAATTTAATTTAGTTTAATTTTTAGCGAGAAAACCCCTTTTTTATAATCGACGATTATAAAAATCTTAATATTTTTTAATCTCTGATTTCTATTTATCGATTTCTAATATTGTTTGTATTTTTGGATATTGTATTTTCGTTTTTCTTGCTCTTTCGATTGATGTACTTTTATTTGGTTTTGGATGCTTCGTTCAAAAGTTATGAGGGGGTCGTTCTGTCCCGGTTTTTGATGGGGTTCCTATTATTTAATAATTTTTTTTTTTTTATTTTATAGTTCCTGAACCCCGTGACGTAATAATAGTATACAGAGTTAATATTAAAAGAAATGCTTGTAAAAGTGCTTCTGAAGAATCATGATATATAGACTCAGACGTAAGCGACTAGATTTGTAAAGATTACGATTTATTTATACCTGAAACCTACGTCTTTTTCAATATAGAGAGAAAGATAAGGTTAAAGAATAATTTAATTATATCTGCTTAAGAATACAGAACTTTTATTATAGAAATTGATATTACTATTTTAAAGGTATACAATGTGTTATACGCGTTTTAAATAACTTTAAACCTATATTTTATTAGGAAACTGTAGGAAAGAAGGATAGGCGTATATTTTACGCCTTAGAGTAATATCTTTGAGAAAAACGGTTTTATTATAGTATAACTAATTTTCGATAAAGAAATAGGCCTCTATGTACTAAAAAGTAGTAGTGAATGCTACGTATTTAAGAGAGTATAAGACAGATTTTTTATTTTAAAAGCTATAGCGTTGTTAATATATTAAATAATTACAGATTATACCTTCCTAATTGAAGTTACAAAATTATTAAAATAGTATAGGAAACTAAGTCATACTAGTTAAAGAGTAGTTTGTAGAAGTATAACTTGAGTTAAAGTTGAAGTACCTTTTAAGAAGTAGGGGAATTTAACTTATAAGTTATACCTCTTATTTAAAGCTAATATATATTTAAATCTAGATTTTGTTACTTTTAAGAAGTTATATTCCTTAGAGCGTATATATATAGATATAGTAGGGCTATTTGTAATAACTTTACTGCATAAACGTTATTTAGATTTTATAGTTAAGCTATATTAACAAACAAGGTATGTGTTTGTAATCGTAGATGAGGTTATTTACTATAAATAGATAAGGTTTTTTACGAGTTATTTAGAATATTAAGTACGTTTTATTTAATTTGTAACGATAATAGAATATAAATATAATTGATAATCTAGAGTAATAGCTATACGCCTCGATAATATAAAGGAATTTATATAAAAGAAAGTACAAATTTTTTATATAGAATATAGTATCGAAATTAAATTTTCTACTTTATATGTATACGAGCAGAACGGTATAGCTGAGAGAATAATACGGACACTATAAAAACTTATTACTGTAATTCTAATAGAATCTAGCTTACTAGAAGTATTTTGATAAGAAGCTCTATCTATGGCCTACTTTATAAGTAATAGGCTAATATCTTCTAAGCAGAAAGGAGAATAGACGCTTAAATTTTTAGAAGAATAATTTAATAGAAATTTTATCGATTATACTTGTATATACCTATTTAGTTGTTTAGTGTATGTTACAGTGTCTAAGGAGAAACGCAAGAAGATTCTTAGTTAATATAGAGTATAGAAAAGCATATTTCTAAAATATACTTATATTTTAAAATAATATAAAGTCTGGAATATTTTAAAGAAGTACGTTTTTATAGTTAGAAACGTAGTATTTGTCGATAGCTCTGCTTTTATACGAGAAAGCTATAAAACATGCTTCCTAGATTTTAGTTATTAGAAGAAGTTATATATTGCTTTAGCCTTATTAGTACCTATACTTCCTGATCCGCAGAATATAGAGTTATAAGATAAGCTTAATATTAGAGAGATATATAATGATAACTAACGGTATATTAGCACTATATTACTAAAAGGTTAACTTGCTAGAAAGTTAAATTTTATAGTAATGGTTAATACTTTACTTGCTTAATAATAAAGAAAGCTAGATAACTTAATAATCGTAAACGAAATAATTGATAATAAAACTACTAAGATTAAATAGATAAAAAAGCAGGCTGTATTGCGATATAGTAAAAGACTAAGAAAGATAAAGAAGGTATATACGTTATATATTACGATTACTTAATCCTTTAAGATCAGATACTTATAGTATGTAAGGGCTATTGAGGTTATTGCTTTTATAACTGTAGAAGATACCTTAATTAACTTCGATCTACTATAATCTTATAATAAAGCTATAATTAGTAAAGAGAAAGAAGACTAGTTAATTATAATTTAAAGAAAAATAAAATCGCTTACTAATAATAAGATATAAACTGCGCTTTCAGAAGTACTGTACGGTATTAAATTAATAAATATACGCTAAGTCTTTACTAGAAAGCGTACAGATTCAAGAATATTATATAAAGCTAGATTAATAGTAAAAGGCTATGAACAGCGCTATAACATTTATTATATAGAAACGTATGCGTTAATTATCAACTTACGTACCATACGAACCTTACTAGTAATTACTGCGATTCTAAACTTAGAGATTTATTAACTAGATATTAAAACAGCGTTTCTAAATATTTTTCTACTTTTATAGGAAAGAATACCTATCGCTCTACCAACAAATTATAAAGCGTTAATTAGAGTTATAGCATTACTTTTGTTAAAATCATTGTATGGCCTAAAACAGGCTCCATATTTGTGAAATAAAGACTTGAATAATACATTTACAAGCGAAGAATTTCTATACAAAATAACAAAAAGCGAAGTAAATGAATATCTATACTTTTGCAAAGACATGATTATAATCACATATATTAATAACTTTCTAATCTTCTCAAAAGATATAACCATGATATAACAAACGAAAGCGTACCTAATAAAAATATACGAAATCAAAAATATAAATAAAGCTAAACAGTTTTTAGGCCTACAAATACGAAGAAATCGTACTTCTAAAACATTACAAATAAATCAAGAAAAATACTATAAAAATATTCTAGATCGTTTTAGCATACTTAACAGCAAGTCAAGATAGACCCCTATAGATCCTAACGTACGATTATTAAAGAATACTTCCTAGCCTATACTTAACAAAAAAGATCACGAAATCTACCGAAGTATAATTGACTCGTTAAATTATGTCATACAAAATAGCCGACCTAACTTAACATATACAGTTACAAAGTTAGGGCAATATGCCTATATGCCTACAAAGAAACATTAAAAAACAATAATATAAACTTACCAGTACTTATCTGCTACTTACAAACAGTCACTCCATTATAACAGCAAAATAGTCGATAAAAAAGATCTACCTCTACTACTAAAAGAGTATAGTAATTCAGATTAAACACAAACTTATAGGCCAAAGGATATTACACAAAAGTCAACGTCTAGCTACGTGTACCTACTAAAAAATAGCATTATTTCATAAAGCAATAAACTATAATCAGTTATTACGAAATCCTCAATTAAAGCAGAAGTAATAGCTTCTAATCATACAAGAATTAAAGGAATTTAACTTCAGAAACTATTATCCTCAATCCTTATATCGCTTTAACTACAAACAACGCTCCCTTTATCTCCTACAGTTCTGTACATGGACAATACTACCGCCATAATTGTAAACACAATAGGTAGCAATCAACAGAAGACAAAGCATTACAATCTACAATACTTCTAGATTAGAGAAAAGATAAGGAATAGTATCTTCAGATTAAAACATCATAGCTCTAAAGAGTTATTGGCGAATACGTTAACTAAGTTCCTACCGACTAGCTCGCATAACTATTATTTTACGCGCATGGGCTTACTCGATTAAAAAAATAAAAATATTATTTTGCTTTATATTACATAAAATCTCAGATAAAACGAACAGCCGCGTAGAATAAACAAACAAAAAATAAAGCCCTCAAGGCACTAAGGCGGAAAGGCTACGCCTCCAGCGGCAGCGTCTTTCATTTGCACATAATTTTACATCCTAAATTTATTTTAAATTAGCTAACGTACCGTCTAGGAATTAGAGCTATAACTTACGCATCCGCACGGCCGCGTAAATAGGCTAATTCCGCCATCACATCCTGCAAAATAAGCAGGGGAGCTGCACCGCCCGGAATACCTCGTGTCGCGTCAACCGCAGCGATAACCTGAGCATGGGTAGCACCCCTATCTACTGCTCCACCAGCTCCACCAGCTCCATTACCTGCACTTCCTCCGTGCGCTGCTAGAGCCGCATTGGCAGCTGCCAGTGCTATATTAGAAGCAGTTAAGGCTGCATTAGCTGTAGTCACAGCTGCGTTGGCTACAGCCAGCTAGTTCTGCAGGTCCCGTACGTCTAGGTTAGCAGGAAGGTGGGTAAGCTGGGGCATAGGCGTGCCGTCTGCCAATATTAGCCCCCATACCGCTCCAGCGACAATACAATCATTTGATAACAGTAGAGGGCTATCAAGAGCTACGCCATAGAGGGCATTTAACATATTAGCGCTGTGCCTGTGTACCTATAAAGCCGCAGTCTAATACATAACAGGATCTCCGAGAACGATTATAAGCGCTAGCAAGTTACAGACGACAAAACTACATCCCGGCCCAGAAGCGCGAGGAACCCTAATACTCCATACTTAATACAAATTAACATCTACGCTCTCAAACGCATAAAATTATAGAACTTATACTACGTATACAAAAAGTTTACTTTTGTACAAAAATTACACTTATTACTGCGGGTATTCGGAGATACAATACACAGATAATTATTATTAAAGTATCGCTAATAAAGTACGGCACAAATATATAATACCGGATTAACAAGAATAACGTTCGCACGAGCAAAGTAACTAGCAACAGCAGCAGACATAATAATATTATAAAGCTATAAAGGTATAAAATAATATAATAATAATAATAAAGTAAGCTAGGGCTATAAACGAAGCTGAAAATATAAAAGAATAAAAAGCAAATAAGGCAAATAACAACTAGTTAAATACTTCTCTTTTTCCAGAACAGCTCCAGATGTCTACACTAATTTTAGAACCGTACAGCATAGCTCTAAGCTAGGAATATAACATGAAATCTGATAAATTGCATAACTGCAACAAACGCCCCTACAGCTCCAGAACTACGTACGTTCTAAATAATGATTTTAAAACCATAAAAATTTCTATATACAACAGCATACACGGTAATTTATAACTGTTCGCTGTAAAGCATAAATCTGCATTAATATAATAAGCACTAGTAAACGTACAGTCTAATCCAATATTCGTACGAAATAGTTGGTTCTATAGACTACTATAACAGTTATACTATTATAAAACGTTAAAGCGTACTGTTGTAAACGCAACGATTCTATATTCTATAACTAAGAGATTACGCGCTTTTTATAACTAAGTAGCTTCATACTACGAACTGCGCAAGCACTACGATTAGATAAAACTACAACAAGTTAAATACAACGGGGTATTAAAGTCACTATAGTTTATATCATAGATTCTACTAAATTGTAATTATACGAAGTTATAAGACACATCGTAATACAATAATTCTTACCATCTATGCCCTATATACGAATTAAGGTGTTGCGATATACCGTATAAGACGTAGTACCGGGTTTATACGTACCGCTCTATAAATACAGGCGGATTTACGATGTGTTAGGATCTAGACGATCGATTATTAATCATACATACACAGACCTACATACTTTCCAGCGTACTTACGAGCTGTAGAACCTTTAACAATTTAAAACAAAAAGAAATAAACATTTTAAAGAAATTAGACTTGCAAAAGAAAAATCTTGGGTCGACTTTCTAGAAAATGCAAAAGATAAAGAAATTTTCTTAGCGCTAAATTTTTCTAAACCAAAGAAAATTCAAAAAATGCCAAATTTAAAATTTGAGAATCAAATTGCATCAAATTTTCAAGAAAAGGCAGACTTGTTAAGAAAAGCGCTGTTTCCACCACCTCCAAATTATACAAAAAATGCAAAAACCCAATTTGCAGAAAAAATAATTAATAAAAAATTAATTATTTGGGAGAAAATCAAAAATAGAGAAATAAAAGACGCTATTTTTACATCAAACTCCAAAAAAGCGCCAGGCCCGGATGGAATTAATTTTCTATGCTTAAAAAGAGCCTATGAAATTATACCGGAAAGATTTAATGATTTATTCACAAAATTATTAAACAATGGTTATCACCCAATTTGTTTTAGAGAAGCAATTGGAGCAATCTTACCAAAACCAAATAAACCGGACTATAATATTCCAAAAGCCTACAGAATCATAAGTCTCTTAAATTGTTTAGGAAAAATCTCAGAGAAAATAATAGCAAAAAGAATAGCTTTTATATCAGAAACTAATAGAATTCTAAATCCAGAACAAATTGGAGGTAGAAAACAAAGATCTGCAATTAATACAGCTTTATCTTTAGTTCATGATATAGAAATAGCAAATTCTACAAAATTAAAAACCTCTGTTTTATTTCTAGATGTTAAAGGGGCTTTTGATAATGTTTCAAAAAAAAAATTAATAAATACTTTAAAAGATATGAAATTTCCAAAACAACTAATTTGATAGATTGATAATTTCATGTCAAAAAGATTAATTAAATTGTCTTTTGATAGGCGAATAGAAAAATTAAAACCAGTGGAAACAGGCATACCACAAGGTTCACCAATTTCACCAATTTTATTTTTATTATATTTAACACCATTATTTAATGAGTTGGAACAAAAAATGCCATCTATTAAGAAACCCTCTTATATAGACAATTTGGCGTTAATTTCAACAAATAAAATAATAGAACAAAATATAAAAGAATTAGAAGAAGCTGCAAAAATTGCGTTCGATTAGGCACAAAATAATACAGTAGCTTTTGATAATATAAAATCAGAACTAATTCATTTCAAAACAAAAAATAATAAAAATAGAGAAATAAATTTAGTACTACCAAACAGTACAAAAATCAAACCCATCAAACAATTAAGGTAGCTAAGCATATTTTTTAATATGAATTTAAATTTTAAAAACCACATAAAAATTAAGACTAGTGCAGCAAATAAAATATTCAATTTTATTAAAGCGTTAGCAAATTCAGAAAAAGGATTAAAAACAAAAGCATTAATATAATTGTACAAAAGCTACGTTTGTTCCGTTTCTGACTATAGATCTGAAATATAGTGGAAAAATCAAAAACAACAAAAAATTTTAAAAGAATTTAGATTAATTCAAAATAAAATGTTGAGAAAAATAACAAATATTTTTAAATCAACTCTAATACATTTATTAGAGGTTGAAGCATCTATTTTACCACCAGAAATAAAATTAAATAGCATACAAAGAAGATATACCCTAAGATCTTTATATCTTAATAAAAATCATCTAATAAAAATAAGAACTCCAGAATCTTTTCCACCAGAAATAATCTTTGGAAGAGAAAATGAAAATGAAAATAAGAAAAAATATTTAAATTGATATAAAAATAAAAAAGATAAAGACAAAAAGGATTACATTTCCACATTAGACAATATTTTGTCAAAAATTAATTTTTTGATAAACCTATATACTAAAATTGAGGAAATAAGTATTGTTTTAGACCTATCATGGGTAGAAAATAATATTAATTTTAATATTAATAGTATATCTAAGGATTTAGAAGCAGAAAACCACAAAAATAAAAAAGAGAGATTAAATTCTAAAGAAAATCTCTTAATTTATACAGATGGCTTAATACTAGAAAAAAAAAATAAAAAATCCACAGGAGCTGGAATTTATGAAGAAATAGATAATAAATCTGTTTTTGAAATAAATTATAGCTTGGGCAAAAATATGGAAGTGTATGACGCAGAATTAATTAGCTTAAGGGAAGATTTTACCAAATCTCTTGAATTAATTAATAAAAATAATATAGTGAAAAATATCTATTTTTTCACTGATAACCAAGCTGCAATAAAGAGGTTGGAATCTCTAAAAATTGGGGCAGGACAAGAAATAGCATTAGAAATCTGGGAAATGGCGGGAGAATTAATTTCTAAAAATATTAATTTATTTATAGAATGGGTTCCTGGACATTTAAATGTCACTAGAAACGAAAAAGCAGACTTTCTAGCAAAAGAAGCTGCAAAATAAAAACAAAAAAGTCCCTATAAATCTTTTGCCTTTTTAAAAAGGAAAATAAAAGAAAAAGATTTAATAGAATAGGAAGAAAAATTTAAAAAACATAAAAATAGGGTTAATTATTATAATTAGCCTAGATTAAAGAGAAATAAAATCTTTACTAAATTTAGTAATAATTTTATTTCTTCTTTAATATAATTAAGAACCAGGCACGGTTATTTCAACAGTTATTTAGTTAAAATACTAAAAGCTAGCATTTTAAGCAAAAACTGTTTATGCAGAAACACATCACAAACACCAAAACATCTAATTATAGAATGTATATTTTATAATTTAGAAAGAAAGGTGTTAAAAAAAGAACTTAAAAACAAAAGACAATTTAATTATAACCATTTATTATTTAATAATAATGGTATTATTTTATTGGAAAAGTTCTTAAATAAAACAAAAATTGCACAAAGAAGCAATAAAAATCCAAAAGACAATTTATTTATAGGATGGGGAAACCTAGAAATCTAAAATAATTAAATATATTAAATATATTTAGTTAAGAGATTATAAGGTTCCGGAAATAAATAAAAATAGTCTTAGGCATTACACCAAAATTGGTGGATAAAAACGGTCAGATTCACGACATTGTCCTTTTCATAAAAAGGAGAAATACGCAAGAGATAAGAAGAAAATCTCAAAACACATAATAAAAATAGAAAAAACAAAAAATAAGACGGTATTTTCCATACTTCATTTATTACATATTTTAGTTTTCAAATAAGGTGCGAAAATCATGTATTCTAATTGTTTCTTCAAACCGCCATAACCGAAAGGTTGCAAGCGTGTATGATTAATAATAATAATAATAATACAACGGAGTATTAAGATTATTACAGTTTATGCCGTAGATCTTATTGAATTGTAATTATGCGAAATTATAAAATATATCGTAATATAGCGATTCTTACCGTCTACGTCTTATATATGAGCTGAGGTGTTGCGATATATTGTATAAGACATAGTGCCGGGTCTATACGTACCGCTCTATAAATATAGACAGATCTACGATGTGTTGGGATCTAGACGATTGATTATCAATCATATATACACAGACCTACATACTTTCCAGCGTACTTACGAGCTGTAGAACCTTTAACAAATACGAAGTCGTCCCGGTTATCCCATCGTCGGACGACCAGGACGACATCATATTTTTTTTTCCTGATGTTGTTCACGAAGCGCAATTGTTCACAGCTTGCAACACACGAGTACTTGAAAATTTCTAAAAATTTAAAGTCTTATTCTTTTTAGTAATTTCTAAATTATGTGAAATCTTCAACCTTTTCTGACCAGAAATAAATTTATAATAATTTTTTGAAATTCAAAATTTAGTTATTCACTCCTGCCTGTGATTCACGGAAAACGTTAACTTAGTCTAAATAATATATATTTTTTATAATAAAAAAAAAAAAATAGAAAAAATTAATTATAAGACAGTAGTCATCAATTACCGTCCCAGGAAGCAAATGCCTTCGCGAGCCTTCCAGACAACTCAATAAGACACCTTTCATCTTGCCGTCCTGCCGTCCGACGGCAGGGACGTAATACAATTTTTTTCCTGATGCTGTATTATGATTATGTGGTATTTCGGATACCGCACTCCGCAAGTCTACTGGAACGTCTACTAGGACGTCTCCTGACAACTTAAATTATATTAAAACGAATAAAACAAATTCTTATTTATATATTTTTTATTTTTTTAATTAAGAAATAAAATTATGAGAAAATAAAGCTGAAATGTGTTGCGCACTTACTAGGTGTGCTTACTTACTAGGTGAAACACGTTATATTCTATCATGATGATCTTTTTAATTGTTAAACTAAGCTTATAACCGAAAACTAAGAGTTTTCTATTAGATTAAGAGTCTCCTTCAGAAATACCGAAGACGGTAAAATAGGCCAGATAACTGCCAAGAGTAGACTAATTACATAATCAAGTAAACACGCGATATGCTAAAAGAATGACCTCCAACACGCGTAACACAACCGGAAGATTGAAAAGCTTCGTCATGTGAGCTGGCGTCAAATGTTACGCGTCACTTTCAAACATTACCGACATCACCCACCGAAGAAGGCTCTTTCAACACCCGAAGATCCCAAACAATCAGGTTTCTATCAGAAGGTTCGAAAAAGGCTGAGATCTATACAACCGAACACACACTGCCGGCTACTACGTGAGAACTATGGCCGACAAGCAAGCCACGGTCTACGTTGTAGATTTGGGAGCCTCTATGGGCGCCTCCAATGCTGGTAGGCCTGGAACGGATCTCGACTATGCTTTAGAATATTTATGGGATCGTATTACTACGACGGTTTCGAATGGTCGCAAGACCGACACGATTGCAGTTGTTGGATTTCGAACAGACGGGAGCGATAACAGCCTTGTTCAAAACGATGAAAATTACGCAAACATCAGCGTCCTGAACCCCATGAGCCAGTTTCTCATGCCGCAGATACGTGGGCTGAAGAAACTCCTAGAACCGAGCACAACTCATGAAGGGGACGGTGTTTCTGCCTTGGTTGTCGCCATCGATATCATCGAAAAATATTGCAAAAAGTTGAAATATATCCGCAACATCGTCTTTCTGACAAATGGCACCGGGGGTTTCGACTTCGATGGAATCAATGATATCATTGAACAGATCAAAGAGCATAAAATCAACCTTACCGTTCTTGGTGTCGACTTCGATGACCCAGAATTCGGTTTTGAAGAAAAGGACAAAAGCCCTGCGAAGGCTGCAAACGAAAAAGCCCTAAAAGAGCTTTGCGATCAATGCGATGGTATGTATGGGACAATAGCAGAAGCTTTAGAAGAGATCCAACGCCCTCGGACCAAGAAAACTAGGCCTATCCATTCTTTTCGGGGCCGTTTGTCAATTGGGAACGAGTCTATCAACCCAAGGTCGACACTTTTGATCGATGTGGAACGCTTCCCTCGTACAATGGTTGCAAGGCCTCCTACGGCTTCGAGCTTTGCACTATCCCCCGAACAGGACCCAGTGGATGGTAACCTTCAGAAAATTCGAAATACAAGGACCTTCCAAGTAGAGGATGAGGATGCGCCTGGGAAAGCCATTGACATTGATCGGGAGGACATGGCAAAGGGTTATCTCTACGGACGGACAATTGTGCCTATTAGCGCAGAAGACCAGGAGATTGTGAAATTCAATACTGAGACGAGCCTTAAAATTGTTGGGTTCATACCGAAATCTGGATTCGAAAGACCGATATGTCTTTCGAACAGCAATATCGTCGTCGCGTCTAAAGCAAATGACGAAGCAATTATGGCGCTATCTTCATTCATACATGCGCTTTATGAATTGGACTCCCTGGCAATCGGGAGGCTGGTCACTAAGGATGACAAGCCCCCAGTTATGATTGCTATGGCGCCGATTATCGAGCCCGAGTTCGAGTGTCTGGTAGAAACCCAGCTCCCCTTTGCCGAAGACACGAGACAATACAAATTTGCACCACTCGATACCGTCAAAACAACTACTGGAAAGGTTCTCGACAAACACAGGCTCATACCGACTCAAGAGTTGCAAGAGGCGATGGATGACTACGTCGATTCGATGAACCTAATGAATCTTGAAGGCTTAAATGACCCGCTACTCCCCTTCGCCCAGCCAGAAGATGTTTTCTCACCGGTCCTGCATAGGATACAACAAGTAATCCGCGCTCGGGCAATTGCGCCCGACGATGATGGCCTTCCTGATATTAGCCCCGTTCTCCTAAACTACTCCACGATTCCTCAGGGTTTAGATCCCGAGGAGGATCTTGATAGACTAAGACAGGCCGCTGATGTTTGCTTAGTTCCGACAAAAGCTAAAGGAAAGAAGATCGGAAGGGACAAGCCGTTATCCGGTCTCGATGTGGGCAAGCTTTTAGAGGAGCGGACAAAATCCCGACGAATTGATAAGAACAACCCAGTTCCGGAATTCAGACAAATGATAGCGTCGGTGCAACAAAGAGAGGACATCCAACCATTGGTGCAACAAATGGGCGATATTATCAAAGACATAATCCGTTGCAGCGTTGCGGACCTGCAATATAGTAGGGCCATTGAATGTCTGAGAGTGCTGAGGGAGGATTGTATAACCTTCGAGGCATTTGAGTTCTATGATTCGTTCATACGGGAGCTGAAATCATTCACAGAAGCGGACCGCAGAGATTTCTGGTCTAGAGTGAGGAAAGATAAACTTGGTCTGGTGCTTCCTAGTGAGGATAGTCGTTCGAAAACAACAATTGAAGAGAGCAACAGATTGTATTATGGGAGGTAGTTCATACCTAGTCAGCACATTTTTAGGGAGTGTCTTAAGTCCGAACTATTAACTTATATGAAAGTTTCAGCGTTATTTTGTTTCTTAATTTTACTCTGGATTACAAGGTTGTTCTAAATCCCTAGGTGGAATGAAAAGAAAACAGAAAAGAAATAGTAATAAATAAATAAATAAAATAAAAAATAAAATAAAAAATAAAATAAAATAAATAAAAGAGAACGAACCAAATTCATGCAAAACCCTTAGAAACTCCATATTATTTCCCGTAGAACCTTTTGAATTAAGCCGTCGTAAGATTCCAAATGAGTGATTATCTCTCAAAGACCCACGAAGAATGAAACAAGTATTTCACATGAAAGCGAATCAACCTTGGGAAAATTTTGAATACCAGGTGTCAAAGCTTAAGAGTAGAATAAGCGTGTGCTCATGTCCCAGGAGCGCTCTCTCTAATTGTAACAGAATGTGTACCCATAACCAACAGGGCAACCATACATGGAGGTCGTCTGTCAATCAAAGATATAGCGTGCGTAGTGAAGACAAACGAATGATGAGTGGAATGTAGGGGAGGGGAAAACTAAGATTGAAAAAATGGTTGAAAGGACTACGAACCAGTAGGTTTCCTTTAAAAAAAAAAAAAACCTGCAAGAGTAGTAATTAAAACTGATGGTGGGTTTCATGAAAGTGATTCGAGAGGTAGTCGGGAGCGAAGATATGGCAGCGAAATCGGGAAAGAACATCCAGGATCCTCTAGTCCTGGCCGCTGCCTTGTGATCGACGCGTTTTTTCTGCCTCAAGGTTTTCGTAGAGGAGGTATAACGCCTTCTCATTGCTTTGTGGGCTTCCGACAATGGTGAACATCCTTTCACCAGTGTCGTCGTGTGGGGCCTTCGCAATGCTGATTCTAGCACCGGAGCTCTTACGAATTTCCGAAATTTTGGTACCACCGCGTCCAATAATACATCCAACCATATCTGCAGGAATGCTGATGTTTTGGGTTTGAAGCTCCTCTCCATTTTCGGTATTTGGGGCTGGCGCCGAGGGTCGTGAAGTGGAATCAGAGTGACCTCGTCTCGGGAAGGATGGAGATGGTTCCGAAAAATCGGTTCCATTGCCAGTACGTACTGGTCCGCGGTTAGAGCGGTCGTTGGTAAACCTATCGGTTGAAGCAGAGGCTCCGGCGCCGCCGTTGGAGATGACCGATGGGCCGGAGCCTGTGCCATGGGTGGTATTGGATCGGACTGCAGGGTTGTAAAGTATAGTGCCAGTCCCTCGCTGCCAATCATCAACAAGGCATTTACCAATTTCCCAAACTGCTTGTCGGATACCATCAGCCGACCCTTGGACTTCGACGATCCGCTCGGTGGATTGTGGCAGCATTTCCTTTTGAGCAACCATACGAACGCCTGAAACATCCTGTATGTGTTTAATTTTCAAGCCTTGGCGACCGATGATTGTACCCATCTGGTTATGGGATATGAGCAATCTGACTGCTAGATAGTTCGTGGAATGTTAGGCCCTAGCTGAGGATGAAAGTTTATCAGGAAGGGGGTATTAACTTACGGTGGGTTCCCATTGGAGTGGTTGGAATGGCACCTGGTGGGCTGTCAACGAGAGTCTGGGCAACCATCGCGTAGGCCTTTGCGACTCCGTCTAGGTTGCCCGTGACAGTCAAAACCCGGTCATGGACACCCGGAACGACTTTTGAGACGCCTGCCTTGACTCCGGTTTCGTCTCTAAGGTCGGCGACATTTTTGCCTGCTTTGCCGATGATGACACCAGCTTCCTTGGACGAAACGATAGCTCGGAGCGTCAAGGGGGATTGGGCATAGTCCTCGTCGGTCCGTCCGGCTTCTCCGGCTTCACCTTCTCGGTCTTGGCCGTCGTTGACCGACAAGTTTTGAAGCTTGTTAGAAACGCTTGAGACTTCGGTGGTAGTGGTTTTTTCCTCTGCTGACATTGCGGCGACAGTTGTAATGAAACGGGTTTCCTGGAAGTGAGGTCATTCGTTAGTACAATTCTAAAGGATAGAGAGACGTTTAGATTGAGAGAGATTGAACGTTGGTGTAGTGGCCTAATTCAGCTTGCCGCATTTATCGCTATCGAAGAGAGGATGGACATGTCTGGTTTACGAGCCTACCTTGATGAGTTTGAGAGTAGGGCGTTGGCTCGATGCTTTTAAAGGCTGGACCTTGATGAAGAGGCGGTGTTCCGATTGAGAGACGAAGGGATACGGTTTGAGCTCGTAGGGCAGCCCAGAGAGCTGTTCCAGGGAGTTCTAAAAGCAAAAGGAAGAAGTAGTATTAGCTCAGACTGAGCTCTGGGTAGCTTGGCGATGCTAAAGCTCGAGCGGTTATGTAAACGGACCTTGGAGAGGGGTTATCACAGAAGGTGGGTTGAGCCCCAGCAGTGTAAAGGAAGAGTGGCTATAGATTTGCTTCAGTTTATCTTCCTCCGCCCGATGCCAAGCAGCATGGAGAGTCTTAGTTTAGTGCTGAGAAAGACTTGCAGGCGGGAAGGGGGTTTATAACGGGTGAAAGCAGAAACAAAGAGCGACATAGAACTCCGTAAAAGACTCGTGGAGCAGGGAGAATGATACATACCTTCTGAGGGTAAACTTTCGAGTGTGGTTGAGAGCAAGGTCTCACGGGATCGGGGTTTGGGATGGGAGGACGGAAGAGAGTAGAAGGAAGAGGGGCAAGAGGGGAGAAGGGGAGATGGAGAACGGGGTAGAACGTGTGATCGTTGGAGGGAGGTAAGGTCGGGGAGGAGGTTTGGGAGGCGGAAGAGAGAAGTTGGTGATGATGGCGGCGGTGGGGAGGTGGATGGATGGTGGACGGTGAATGGTGGACGGCGATGGTGATGATGATGTGGAGTGAATGAGTTTTTTCGATGATTGCAAGAAATAAAACGTATTTTTGTGTTCTTTTAGGCAGAATTACCTCTTTGGGCAGGTGGCGATCATGCGCTAACCAGGTTTGGAATTTTACATTTATATCACAAACACCACACGCAACACATGTACGTAAATCCATATCAATCTGCAGATCTCCTTTGATATCGTATATATCACGATCTCGATTTCAATTGAAGCTCTACCATCCTATCCTACCTACTTGACCACCTTGGTTACCTACTTGGTTGGTACTTATTTCGCCAGTACTTAAATACGAAGTAGTAGCCAGGTAACATACATGCAGTGGGGCTACCTGGAAAGGGGCCCCTCCCCATTCGCAGCCCTCGAAATCATCTTTACAAATGCATCCATCGTATACCTGGCGTCGTTCCCTAGACCAGCGAGAGGAGCTTAGCATCTATGCCTCTTATATATATATACTAAGTGGATATTGTGTATACTTCTTGATATACTCTTTGGGTTGGTTGTAGAGTTGAAAGTTAAATGACTTGCAAGTCGGCGTACTTACCAGCATTGTGGAGATTCCATGCTGAGATGTCTAGTTCGCTGCATAACCTACTCAAACCGATCCCGTCAAAAGTGTTGGCAAACGCCTTCCATATCTCAACCGTATCAAATGTCATCGAGAAGTCCTTTAGTTCATCGTCGTATCCTAATTTTCGTAGGTATTCAATATCGGCATTGATATCGTGTCCGATAAGGATACGCTGATGGTTTTCCGGTGCACCCATAAAGGCTACGATGGCTTCTTTGATCTCGGCGAGGGGCACCTGCCTAGAATTTCCGAATTCAAAATTACCAGATGCATCAGCAACGTAATTGCCGTTCTTGTAACGGCGATTCTCTTTGATGATGATGTGATCGCTGATTTTTTCGCCGGTTAGTCTACCTTGGTCCACCCTCGTACCAGGGATGTACTTTGTTAACCCAACTTCCGTTACAATGTCGTGGTTCTTCTCCCAGCTTTCGATGTCTACAGAGAAGAAGGTGTAGTCCCCCCCTCTAACGAAGATCTCAACCGCGGATTTCAGCATGTTGCGCCTGTTTTCCATCTGCATTTGCCGCTTCTTGTCCGATTTTATACCCCTGTTTTGCCTGTGAACTTTACTGGGGGGGTTGATGCTAATATTGCTGTGTTCATGGGTTGGGAAAGAGGACGGCGATGACGACAATGTGAGTAGTTTCTCGTAGTCGTCCCAGCTTGCTGATATACCAACAAGCCGCACAACATAATCGGTCGAGGGGCCGAGGTCCAAAACTAGCTCTTTGTCGCTTCTAAGTAGTGTTACGGCTGTTTCCATCTCAGTTTGCCTGAAGAAAGCCTTTACTTGTTCCAAAGGAACCACAATCCCGCCTACATCGTTTCCGATGGAAGACGATTCCACGACATAGCTAATTAACCATGACACTGTAAGCTTGGGGTTGAGAGGAGGGATGGCGGCGACATGTGGAGATGAGGTGGGGCTTTAGCCTACAGGTCCCATATTCGATTGAAAAATGGTTCTTTATCGAAGAACCTCTTCAAGACTCCCTGGTTGACTTTGGATGTTTTCGTATAAGGCCATCGTCTAATGGTCTTCAAGAGACAGTATTGTGGGGTATTGGACGTGCTCATGATGATGATGATATTGTATTGTACAGTGCAGCCTTGAATAAAAGATCCGGTTGTCTTTGGGTATGATATCTGTCGCAGCTGTCCCGGTAGTCTCGATGAAAAGGTGCATGAGTGAGTTGGACAGGTAGAAAGTACAATGTTGGTCTTACTTATATGATGGTAGATTTAGTAAAACAAAGGATGCCTTTTCACATACAAAACGGCTTAGTACTAGCAGTACTTACAGAGCCCCCTAGAACCAGAACCAGGGCCTTTGATTTTCACCTACAGGCACGATATAATATAATGATAACTGGCAACTGTAGACTAACCGACTTTACTAGGTATGTAACAGGGAAACGTGGTGTTGAGCCGAACAAGGAACAAGGCTGTCCAGCTCGGCGCGTCAAACTAACTGACGCCAAACCACAAATGCATCTCCATCTCCTGGGCATTACTACCGACTTCTTCTTTGTAGGCTTTAAGGAGCCCCCCATCGACAGAAAGCTATCGGAAGTGACCGACATTGTCATAACAACTAATGGACTCCGGGTTCTCGCCAACGTTACCGTCATCCGGGAGCAATCCCGACGCCCATTCTGTAGTTTCAGAATACATTGATTGTAAGCACTTTCAAACGATGCGACAGAAGCCGAGAGTGTCTATCAGTCTCACATGCATATGTATCGCTTAGACACTGAATATCTCCACTGCGATATCGCGCGATCCCTTAGCCTCATCCACAAACTCGACTGCGATTATGGAGTCTGCGCTGCTGCAGTACATGAAGTCGCTACGGAATACTGCGCCCTTGCGGAAGGGGATGGCCCGTCTTCACTAAACACGGAATCAGCCCTCACAGGACGTCTGCGGGACCTACGCAAGGGGATCGCCAACCCCTTAAACTCTGGGCTTGCCGACCGCGAAGAAAGTGTCGCCGAGGCGGTCAGGCTTTACGAAACGGTGTGGCTCTTTCCTCCCTAGAATCCGTGTTACCAGCAAAGCTAATCCGCATTAAACTCGGCCGGCACCCAGGTCGACAGACACTTCAATCGACTATCTGATATAATACGCCGTCTTCAAAAAATAAACGTCGTGCCGAGACAGAATTTGGCGCCAGAACCTAGCAGGGACAGGGGACCTTCCCACCAGGGTGATGCCCAAATGCGTATCACGTTGAGGCTTGATGGCCAGCGTCGAGCGTCGTTACCATCGTTAGCCCGCCACCCAAATCCCCGTACGCCGAATGGCTTGGCGAGGAATTCTACAACATCTAGGAAGAAGTCCGCAACACGCCTGGTCGAAGAGAAGACTAGTGCGCGCAAAGCTAGTAGCTCTAAAGTCCCTTCAGCTTACGCCAACAGCTCCCAGCAGGCGGTACTTGAGTCTAGTAGCGAATCTGATTGGGACGATCCACCAAATCCACGGGCAGTGGTTTCCGAAGCGGATCGAAAGTCATCTCTTACACACTGTTTCAGTGAAGATGGCCGCCGCCTCCCCTGGTTCGAGCTCCAACCCTTAGAGCTTGCAGTCTTGAGGAAGCGGATGAAGAAAAATTCATCTTGGCAGCCATCTGACGCTATGATGCTTAAGCAGCTCGAAATGCTGGGGCGTGGTGTAAGAGGGTTTCGAAAATGGGCTCGGAGAACTGGTCAGAACAGAGCAGACGTCGAAAAGGTATTGGAGGGGGGAGAAGGCTTGGCTAGCGGGATTGCGATCGGGGCGCTCAAAAGAAGTCAAGACAATAAAGGGATGAGACTGAATGTGATGAAGCGTGCAAAACGAGAGAGGGAAAAGGCGGAGGCTGCGGCTGCGGCTGCGGCTCAAGACCTGGATAACATCCAAAGCCCCCCCGAGTTTGCTGGGGTTCATGGGGCTGAAGGAGTGGCTCGACAGAGGTCGAGCATTAGACGAGCTTCTATTCAAAACGGCAGCCATCCCCAGGCCGAACCCATTGGCTCTAATTCCATATCTCCCCACAAGACAAAAGCTGACACTATCTTAAAACGACATGCTGCTCAGACCGATACCAGCAAACCGGGAGGGAAGCCAGACCTTCACCAACCCCATAGCGTCCGGAAACTCCGAAAGTCGGAAGAAGATGACGCCCTGAATCAAAACGGGGAATATGGTATGTCTAATTAATATAAACCGAGAACTACTCTGAACGCTAACATGCTATAGGTGACGATGGTGACGATATGCCAATCGACCCTAATGAGCCGACATATTGCCTTTGTAACAGAATCAGTTTTGGTACCATGGTTGGGTGTGATAACGAAGATGTATGATTTCCCCAAAATAATTATATGATAGAAATAAAGCATCGCTAACTCGCTGGTAGTGTCCTAAGGAGTGGTTTCATATGGAGTGTGTCCAGCTTGTGGCAGAGCCTCCCAAAACAGTTAAATGGTATTGCCCCCTTTGCCGGGATAATCCGAATTCGAAAAGGGAGTCAAGTCAAAAAATTGGAAGAAAGAAGCGTAAGCTCGGAAGGTGAAATCTACACCTTAATCGCCGTCTCATTAGAGGTTGGGATAAGCGAATCTACCTCGTTGCACCGAGATTTGGAAGAGCGGAAGAAGGGCCTGACGGTCAGCATTCGGGAATTTACTGCAGATCCGCGACCGTATAACTCTCTCAAGTGAACCCTCTTAGCTAAAGGTTAGCTAGTACGCGGTTACGAGCCAGATACCGGTTTCTGCACTTTGTACTTCTGTGTTCCACATAAATGTACTGTAAGCCCGATGCCTTGTAATGCCCTTAACTGATATTTTTAATTCTTTTCTTGACAACCCTGATTTTATCGTTGACCCTATGTTGCGATTAGTTGATTAGTTAGAATGCATGATCTTTTTAGTGGAGAGCACGAATGGAGTACCTTTCTACATCAACACCGAGTGAATCAAGGAACTGATTTTGCTCATCGAGCTCCCGCCCGATCTCAACCCCTACTTGTTTCTGACGGCCAACTGCTTTAAGCAAGGCTTCAAGGTCTTCATCTTGGGATTTCATGATCTCTTGTTGTAACTGCAAGACACCAGTATTATCCAACTGTCTAGTTCTGTCAGTTTCGGGAACAGGGGCTCCCAGAACCCTTCCCGCAGATCTCCCGCGCATATTCCCTGCTGCTGTTGCTAATGCTTCTTTTGTAACCATCACATCGGGAGAATTTTTGTTACCGCCTTGAAGCTTGTTCGTTGACAGGCTGTTTGCAAGGGCTTCCAGGGCATTGCGCTCTTTTATGCCAGACGCCAACAGATCTTTGCGCCGCCTGATCTCGCCACCTCCTAGAATGTTTTTTCCTGTCGCCTTACTTTGAGACGTCAATCCTCTTTCCAAGTTATCCAACAGGCCAGATACTTTAACGAGAACTTTCTTCGCAGCCGCTGATGCGTCGTGTTGATCTGCGACTGATGTGGCTTGGTCCCTTCTCGAAATCTCTGATCTCGCATCCTGAAGGAACGTTTTCATTTCTCGATGTGCATCTAGCCATAGTACCGGATCCGTCAGTGTGTGGCTAGAGATCGAGCTCAGGTGAGAGGTTATGCTGGTTGATGAGGGCTCGTAGTTGGATGTGGATGAAGGTAAGTTCAAGAACTGTCTCCAAGGAGGCGATTCCCTCCATCTCGAATCCTTATCATTCTGTATTGCATGAATGTATTCCTCCAGGTTCTGGCGCCTCTCCTCAGCGAATTCGTTATTTGATACCGTGGATTTTAGGTAGGATTTAGGGGGGAGGGGTATCGGAGGTGGTACGCCCACCGACGAAACCAGGGCTTTGTGAAGCTCATCGAAATCCGAGTATCTTTTCTTGAGTGAAAAGGAGCGCAAGGGCAATCTGATACTGATATTGTAAATCGTATGTGGTTTTGGGAGCGCTTCGGTCCCATAGGAAGCAATCGAAAGCTCCGGCTCATACATGATCTCGGGGTGGTTGCCTATTTGCTGTCGTATCGGTTAAGATAAAGTAGGCTGGCGGGAGTATGCTACAGTATTGGCTCCTGCGGTGCACCGTAATAGCGGACATGAGGATTGAAGATGCAGATGGCCATCGGGTCGGTGCGACGGTGATGGTGCTTCTTAAGCACTGTATGTTTGACCACGAGACCTCCAACGACCACGCCAAGGACAAGGACAAGGATGCCTCGCCCAAGAATATGCATCCCGAACCGACATCCTATTCTGGATGCCACTCAAGCTGAACCCATTCATACTATATATTAATCCACTCCTATCCACCTCGACCACCTCGAATTTATAACACCCATCGATTCCCACGTTAAATTTCCAGACTTCTCTCAGTAATTACTATCAAACGCCAGTCGACACACCGGCGGTAGCAACCTATAATCTAGGTACTTACTTAGGTAACAAGTTCTAGTTAGTATGTACTTGAAGAGTACATAGTAATCAGAGGCATAACCTGATGACGATATGGCGATACCGCTTTCATTAATGTATGTCACACCGGCCCTGTTTCAATCGACCGCAAAGCTACCTCTTTTCTAACCGCTACTCCTATCTTTTCTATCGTTGATAGCCCAGTAAACCTCAAAGAATCGGCTCTTGATTCTCCGACCTTCCGCGCAAATGTCATACATTTTTGCGAACAGGTTGACACCGTGGAGAAATGGCTGGAAGGATATATTCGTAGCATGCTGAAAGTTGTCCAGGAAATAGGAGGTATGCCCTGAGAGGGAAACTGCCAACCCGACTCGGTTGGAAGATTTGGCTTCCAAAAAAAACTCACTAGTCTAACTCTATGCTTTTGTTGTAGGCCTGGAAGAAGCCCTCGCAGCAACGTTTTCCCAGTCGATGCCATCGCTGATCTCCGAATCAATCCTTGATCATGATTATTCACTTCTCGCGATCGAACTCTTGGCCGAAGCAGGGAGGGATTTTTGGAGTATTGCAATTTCTTACTCGAAAAGAATGCAGCCCCAGATGATAGAGCCACTATCCGAATTTCTAAGAAATGACGTCCGGCAGTTCAAGGAGTGCAAGCGCGTTTTCGAGGCTTCTCAGCAACGATATGATGTGCTTCTTCAAAGATACGCGGGGCAGTCGAAAGGCAAAGAAGCCTCTGCACTTCGAGAAGATGCCTTTCAGCTCCACGAAAGCCGCAAAACATATATCCGTGCCTCGTTCGACTTCTGTGTCAAGGCCCCCGAATTACGCGCTGGGCTTGATAGGATTATCACACGGATAACGACAGACCTATGGAGAGAGCAATTACGGCATAGAAAAGGATTTTCCTTAGGCGTGGATCGGTACGAATCAACCATGGATAGGATCAGATGCTGGAGTGATTCCATGGAAACCTCGGCAAAAATTTTCAAACAAGAGCTCGCACTAGCTCGAAAAGACATGGAAGAGCAGGCAAGGCACGTAACGAAACCTTCTAGGGAACTAGATGACTATTCGAGTAGTACGGTACCATTTTTAACAACCAGAGGGAAAGAGTCTGCTGCTCCCATATTGAAAGACAACGAAACCATCGAGAAACAAGGTTGGCTTTTTATTAGATCTGCGACGGGCAAACAGGGTGCCCGAAGTATATGGGTTCGACGCTGGTGCTTCGTTAAAGATGGGATATTCGGATCTCTCGTGCTCCAAGGGCAAGGTGCAAAAGGCAGTGGGGTTGAAGAGACTGAAAAGGTCCGTCTCACAACCGGTCCGTGTATTGGCCACTGTCAGCGATTAACATTCTGTTGGTTCATATATAGATTGGATTGCTCCTGTGTAATGTCAAACCGGCTTTCCAAGAAGATCGTAGATTTTGCTTTGAGATTAAAACCAAAGAGTACCACTCCCTCTCCCATAATTTCACAAGCAACATAAAGTACTGATACGTAACCTCTCTCAACTTTAGTAACAGCATTTTGCTGCAAGCAGAAACACAACAGGAGCTGAGCACCTGGTTAAATGTCTTTGAAGCTGCCAAACGGGCAGCGGTCCTCACCTCCTCAGGAACTACATCCGCCTTTGCTATTTCCCTCCCGAGTGCTGAATTCGCATCAACTCAAACGCTACGGCTGAATGAATCGGAGAAATCTAGTAGCCTTAGTATTTCGAGTCCCGAGCAAGTTTCCCGTGCCAGTGCCGATATGGGTAAACGAGCTCCTGTGGCTATCGATGACGTTACATCAACCTCCCAAACTTCAAGGTTGGGGCAGATACTTGAAATACCGTCCCGCAAGAACACAAACTTAAATCCTAGCCAGACAGTCAGCGGTGACCGGAAGTCAATGCCTGGCAGTGGTATACAAGCCCTTATATCTGCAAGCCACGGAGTTTTTCCTCTTAGTACTCTGCCACAAGCTAATTCGAGCTATACGATTACTCCGACCCCTGGAGTAGCATCTAAAGGGTCTAATATTTCCGACGGACGCACGTCATTATCGCTGGCACCTAAAACCCTTGTAAACCTGCCGATGTCGACCAGCTTGTCTAACCAAGCTCTCGCGGCTTCTACGACCTTTGATCGCGCGGCAACTCTGCCTGGCGGGCTTATGGCAAATTCCTGGGGCACATCAGTAAGTCTTGCTGGGTCTTCTTTGTTGGGTTCCCCTATACCCAGTAGATCTTTAATCTGACGGAGGCAGAACTGGGGTCTCTCTAGCAGATACGACGAGGCGACTAGCAAGCAGCCAGACCAAGCCAGAGAAAAAGCCAATCCAGCTCCTCCTATGCCACCCTCTATTGATACCAGCGGGGTCGTTCATGGCCATCGTAAAGCCGTTTCGCTAGACCTGGACTCACAGGTTTCAGCAATACCACAAACCAACCCCCCCACTAAAATTAACTATTATCCAACAAACTATCCAGATGAGCTCCGCCAGCATGACGCCCAGTTCAGGATCTTATTTTCTGATGTTCCACGGAATGAAGTCGTTCTACTGGTCTTCCGCGCCACGTGGAAGCCAAATGACGCCCAGGAATTCCCGGGGAGAGCATTTGTCACATCTACAGCAATGTACTTTTACTCACATTATCTAGGTCTTGTTCTCGTCAACCAAATCCGACTTCAATTTATAACGGATGTTCAAGTCATCCCAGGGAAGACGAGCGACCTGCTCCGCCTACATCTAAAAGAAGTAGAAGAACTAGGACCTCTTTCGGATGAAGATATCGCTGTGACCACGTTTTTGGAGCCCATTTGGGTTCTCCAGAGGCGGCTTCGATATCTTGTAAACCTTACCACAATGGAAAAACAGCCATCTTTGTATGAAGTTATCGATAACCTTACTCAGATGGAGAATGAACCTCAACAAAGCCCAACCAGTGATAGCTGGGAGGAGATTAGTTTGGGCGAAGGTTTGGAAGACATATCCCTAAAGACAAATCCGACATCACATAGACATCGGTCGATGCGGTAAGCCCCATATTGTCAATAATACTTCATATGTTTTGAGTAGATTTTGACAGTAAACTCCAGTCAAATCGTGGAGAAGGTGGTTGGGATTCAAGCCGGTGGCAGCCAAACACAGACACTGGCAACATTGCCATTTACATTCGTTCCGCCCGCAAATACCGTCAATACCTTCAGCCAAACATTTCCTATTTCGGCAAAGTCCTTATTTTGTTTACTATTTGGTGACAGATCAAAGGTTTTCAACCTTCTGTACTCAAAGCGGCGGTCGTCTGGTAAAGTCTCTTTGAATTGTAGAGCTGCTCGGCTTGGCGCACTGACTGGTTTTTAATTTTGGCCGCAGAGCTTATACTGAGTCCCTGGGTGACATTTGGAGATAACGGTGGCAAAAGAACGCTCTACTATACAAATAAACATGGTTGGTCTCCCTTTGCATATTAGCACATCGGTTGCTACTCTGCGTCCTTTCATCCTAATTTTTATAAAGGATATAGTTTGAACGACTCCCAAACCATACAGGCATTAGAAGAAAACCGCTATTACACCGTTCTCGATGAAAAATACGCTTGGATGATCCCCTCGGCGAAGGCCCTTACCTTGGAAACTACCATTGTCATCACCCAGATATCGAAATCAAGTTCCAACATCTCGCTATGGATAAATATCAAGTGGCTAAAAGAGCCGCTCATTTGGAAAGGTACGTCCATCTGAAAACATCCGGACTGATCGACGCCTTGGGTTTGACTTAGCTATAGATGCCATTAGCAACCATGCGTGGCAAATCCTACAAGAAGATTCACAAGATCTAGCTGCTATTCTCTCTAACGAGGCGAACATTCTTGGAGTTGGAGCCAAATTATTTAGAATCACCAGCCAGTATGGCCAGGTCACTATTAACCAGGATTCAACCAATTTCGCAGTTCCTAAAACCATTCCATATGTTCCACCGTCCTCGATAATGCCGGAAGCAACTTACAATGATTTTGCTGTTCGTTATTTAACAGAATTAGCGTACAAACTCGTCGGCACTCTCCTCCAAGGGCTTTCAATCGCGTCTACCGGGGCTTTTAGGTTCCTGAGACTCAACTTGATTCTGTTGGGTGCGTTGGGAATCTCTGTTCTTTTGAACCTCGTGGTATCAGTCGGCACGGTGAAGGAACTATGGCACAATAGGGCAGCTCTCTCATATGTGGAGAGCATCGGAGTTGTTCCTTCCAGTACCATGAAACGCTCCATCACACTCCAGGAATTAGAACTTGCCACCCAATTTAATGCACCACGTTTTCATGCAAAAAACGGACAGTGGTAAGACAAGGCAACTATCTTCCCGGGTTATAATATCGCCGTTACCTTGAGCTAACACACTGCTGACTAGCTTCCAAAAGTTCCTCAATGCTCATGCGTTCGCAGATGAGATCGAAGTTGGTTATCAAAACCAATTTGTATTCCCAGGGAAACTCGAATTAGCAAGGAGAAGGCTTGGTACGTACCGACATGACATACTTGTCACGTTGTCCTTAATCAATAGCCTCGAGAAATCCGTTCTTATGAGCGAATGGGAACTTTGGGTCTGGAAAGAGCGATCAAGGTGCCGTCAGGCGAGAAATGCTTTTCGGAATTCAACCATCTTCGAGGATCGGGCCTATGGCGATAAGTCAGCATCTATCGACGCTTACTGTCGCAGCTGCGAAGCCCAGGTTGCCGTTGATCCAGTGAATGAAAATAACGGTAGTCAACAGTAGGTCATTTATCACTTTATAACCTGATGGTTTTATCATGCCAGACTGTTTCAGGATTTAAATGATGGTATTGAGCAATTAAGGCATGAGAGCGTTGTGTTTGAGTCTCGAGTTTTGTTGGATAAGTTGATCGGCATTCCGCCAGCATTCCGTATGTAATTACTTAGGTACATGGTTTAGCTTGCTAGGCGGCCATGCAGCTTCTATTCGGGGATTAAGTGATGAACTATAACTCACAAGTCATCTATGTATGCGTGCGTGTAGATGTGTTTGTTTGTGTATACTGATATAACAGTTGTAAATTAGAGGGGTCTATTATATGTCCGGTGCGGTTGATTGCATACCACAGCTGGGCTGCCAAATAAGGGAGGTATTGACAATCCTGTAGCCTCAGAAAACCGAAAGAGGATATTTTACAGTGATCATGGAAAGATAGGGTACTTGGAGAGAGAGCTTGTCCAAATGACTCGCGCGCTCCAGGCTGCCATTACGAAGGCCTCTGACAGATCCATAAGAGCTAGGGATCGATATCTGGTTACTTTCCGACTAGCCAAGCAGCGTCGAACGAGTAATCAACAAGCGAGTGTCAGTTAGATGTGCGCGACCCGGAACCGGTACTAGACGAGCATGTGGGAGGGTGCTCAAGTAGGTGCAACGGCCTTTAAAAGGTAGCACCGGTATTTCTACTGGAAATTCATAAGGGGACTGCAGTAGGCGCCGCAACTGTTGTTACAGCTATAATAAGGACACATCGACCCTTTATGTTGCGTGTGTACCTTGTATGTACATTACTTGGGTACGTCCTCATGTTAAGTGAGAGAGAGTGCGTGTGTGATCCGGGGAGCGTTTAGAGGTCGCTTACGCTGGAAATCATAGGGTTGGGGCCTCTCCCGGCCCCCAAGCGCGTGAGGACACATTCCCGGATTCAATTTTATTTAATTTTAGAAGAATGCGAGAGGGCTCTGGAAGAATACTCAAACGGGCATGCAATCCAACGTTGGTTGGTTATGGTTCATCTTATCTTAGGCAAACCCGGGGAAATTGATATTGATAGCGAACTATTTGGGGAAGCGCCTACGCTGGGATTGGAAGCAACTATCGATGAGCATGACGACGGATAACTTTTGACATGTCTTGGCGTTTTCGCCAGGCCGGACGTGGACACGGACATGGACATCGGACAATGGTTCTGGACAATGCTTTGATCTTATCTGTACCCGTCCATCCCATCCCATCCCATCCCATCCTGTCCGCGAGACCGACGGTGTTTGAGGTTGACAGTTTCCTAAAAAAGAATTGATGCTTTTTTTTTTTTTTTTTGTTTTTGGTTTTGCTACAAGGCTAAGAGTCCTGGTTGAAAATTCAACCTCCATCAGCAAGGACTGGTGCAGGTTATACATCATGCAGGCGGCCCAATCAGGGAAGTTGTGTGCCCCAATCAGGAATACTACAAGGATAGCGCCCACGCGAGGCCTGGTTGCTGGCTTGTTTGGGCATCATGAAACAAAGTCGTCGGCTAGCTAGTTTGGCGAAAGCTATTTTTACCATCCTCACCAGACCTCAAACCTCACCCCCCAATCCATCCTTGGGAGAAAGGATGTTTGCATGCGCGCACATACTACTATGTATGTGCAAGTAGTTTCTGGTGATATTTTTATTTTATTTTATTTTATTTTTATTTCCCTTTGGCACAGTTGGAAGAAGGGGGTGCCCTGGGGTTATGTATGTACGTAGCACGTATGTAAGTAAGTATGTACCTGTTAATTGATGTTTTTGTCCCTTGCAGCTCAAACGAAAGGCTCGAATGAATGGGAAGAAGCTCGACAAATTTCTGGAGGCAGACGACGACGAGGCGACAAAACAATGAGAGACCAAGGAAGAGGGGAGGGAAAGAAGCAAAGCGTGAAAAAAAAAAAAAAAAAAAGAAGAAGAAGACAATTGGTCTCCATACTCTCACCATCCTCGGTTTAGGCTGGGCTCCAAAGATTTCCTTTTTCTCTCGAATGGTTATATGTTTTTTCTTTTGGACTACCTCCAGGAAGGGTAAGTAGGTCTGAATATGTTTTATTAGGTGCTCCATTCTATTCTTTTTTTTTCCCGGGGTACCTTTACCTTTACATGTACTGTGTACATAGTACATGCTCACAAACGGACGCCTGTTACAGGGGCCGTTTCGTTGGCGCTGGTTTGCGAGATCTCGACGATGGTTAGTATATATATAGAAAGCCACTCGCCAAATTCCAGTTCATTGACTCGCCTACAATTATCTTATTCAACTTTGCCATTGCCAGTCATATATACTTGAGTACTTATATATATATATATATATATATATAACATCGCCGTCTTGACTTCCCTTCAACGTTCGCGGTTAATGAGTTTTGTCGTTTTCCCTTGGAATTAATTCACATTTCCATCTTTCGATCTTTTTTTATTTTGTCCTTATTCTTTCTCTTGACTGACAAATAGATTTTTTATTCTTTCCTTCTTTACATCATTCCTTCTTTCAAGTTAGCTGCCTCGTATTACTTTTAATTTTCTATACTTTCCTTTCCTTTACTTTCGAATCTCTGGGTCCACTATTGCATGCAATCACATACGATCACATATCCGACCACAGCTGCACGTTCTTCCTTCCTTCCTCCAACATAACAAGCGATCATATTCTTTGACGACCTCCCAAAATTTCACAGTCACAATCAACATCAAAAATCTTTAATCAATCCTAGGTAGTCACTTGTATATTTACTTAAGGATCCACTTAAGTATATACCTAGGTGTAACCGAAGAGATTCCATTAGGAACAAACTGTGGGGCTTCACCCGGACATCAAATTATAAGCGACTTGCAAAGCCATGTACTCTCCATTTGAGATGGATGACTCCGCATACTCGTAAGTATCTCGTTCCGGTAAACCATCCCGATTGCTATTTTCTTGATTTACTAAACCCTGACACCCTCCAGTGATTGCACCTCTTCCTCTAATAGTGTATACGACAGAACTTCTTCGAATAGCCCATTTGATGCCAATGCCACCTTACGAGGTCTCCCAAACAAATCATATTACGAGCCAGGCCAACAAATAAATGAAGAGGCCCATTGGCAAACCCAGGCCCCACGACACCCCCACGAAGGGTTGAGCAAATCTTCCATTCTCAGCCTCAACGGGAGTGGGTCCGCATTTGGCGGTCCTAACCAGCTATGGTCGGCTGGTTGCTACCAAGCCAGGACTGATGCAAACCCATCTACTCCAGGCCAACCACCGGTCCAATCTTACGATGGTAGGCTGCCCCAAACACACTCGATCTTATTACCGTAGTATTAATAGTCTGTAGTTGCATTTTGGCCAGTGCCGCAAGATGGGATAATTGTTCGCGGTGTGGACCCGGAACCCCTGATCGCCGACTTCCCTGCGAATGAGGAACTTGATGCTCAAAGCATATATCTTCACCCAAAATTCTCCTATCCACAATCGGTATCCGACTGCGATGGCAATAGTTTGTCTACTTCCCTGTCAAGAAGGCTCTCAGATGCGTCGACCTCTATCTCAGCGGACCTCATCCCTTACGACAACCTTTTGTCCTCGCAAGAAAACAACAATGCCTCAAATCTCTCCTTCAACGATCAGTTTGGCGGCCGTGCAGGGACCTCAGCTCATTCCTGTGCTTCAACTACCAATCCATCCCCTCTCCCATCCCCTCGGAACATGACAGACCTTGTTCGGGTGCCCAGCAGGGGAAAGGCCTCGCCGTCTCCGAGACAGAACTCTCGACTCACACCATATTCCATGGAATGCCGGAACAAGAGATGGTCTACAGGCATGAATCTCCCGGGCAGCAGCCCCTTTGGCGGATATGGAAACCTTGTAACTTCGATAGCATCGACTCTCGAGCTAGCAAATGGACCTAATATGTCGGAGGCGGGAATATTGCATACTTTGAATGAATGTTCACCAGGCCACTGTGAATCCGATGCAATGCTTTATCCACAATACAACCACGCCATGTTTCATACCAATCGTGTACCACCGCATTTCTTACCCGCTCGCCCGCTTTTGGAATCGCAGGTTGACCACCCTTTCCCGACCGGACAACAGGCGTATTTACGTATGCTACAGTCAAACAGTGATCCGCACTATCACTATGGCGACATGTGTAGCCCTCCGGATCTCTACGCTGCGTTATCCGAGGAGCAATTGGATCCACCAGAGGAAGATATGAACCCCGAAGACCCTGATATGAAGCCGCATGAGCAGGAGCTTCGATTCGAAGGTGACCTGTATACCCCAAAATGGGTTCGCAATCACGGGAATAAAAGGGAAGGGTGGTGCGGCATTTGTAAACCTGGAAGGTGGCTCGTCTTGAAGAATTCTGCCTTCTGGTATGACAAGTCTTTTACCCATGGTATCAGTGCCGCGACCGGCCAGGCGTTTATGGAGCCACAGGATGTCCGTCGCGTAGATGGAAATCCAGATGTATGGGAGGGGCTCTGCCATTCTTGTCATGAATGGATAAGCCTCGTAAGCAATAAGAAGAAGGGCACGACGTGGTTTAGACACGCTTACAAATGCCATGTCCATCAAGCTCCCAAGATCAAAGGTACCCCGAAACGCCGAATAAGAGACTCTCGCCCTGGAACCGCTAGATCTTCGGATAGCGTCTAATTATATCTGAACCCGAATGGGTATGCGACATTGAACTTCCGTCTTTTCTCCCCGAGTTCCTCGAATTCAGCATTACCTTGGCGTTTCATGCGTTTCATTCTTTTTATTCTCCATTTTCCATTTCCTTTTTCCTTTTTATTTATTTTCGGGTTGTAGATTATAATTACATCGTGTTTTTAACGACTGCTGCATTTCTGTTCCAATCGAACCTTCAGCTTGGTGTTGTTGTTACTTGTTGTTTGTTGTCGTTGTCGTTGTCATTGATTGCTGTAACTAATGTTTCTACTATCGTTTATCGGCGCAAGCAGGAGAAAGAAGAGAGAAAAAAAGCATCGCATCATAAAAGGTACATGTACTAATTTTTGATATTTGTCTCAAGTTCGGTTTCCCCTTTTGGAATTGGTTTTGGAGGTGTTTTCTTTCTTTTTCATTTATTTCCTCTAAGTGTACATATATACTTCTTATCAAGTACTTAGTAAGTGAGTGACCGCTTACTCGCCTTTGTCGCATGAATTTCACCTGGGAATATTAATAGCTGAATAATCAATCAATCATAATACGGGATAAACAAATTATGGCTGGTTGTTTGTGCTGCTACCTGTTATACCTCAGTATGCTTAAATACGTACATATCTAGGTGCTCAAGTAAGTACTTAGCAAGTAGCCAAAACAAGTACTCTGGTACCTACTTTGGTACTTAATTTGTTTAGAGGTTTGATCGGTGGAAGCTTCTCGAACTTCGTCTGTCCTAAACCCACACAATGGCGCCGTTGTATGGAGAAAACCATAATTTTTCCAACTTGGATTTCCTCTCAAACCAGGACCTCCAAAAGGACACAAGAAAGTACAGACTTCGACCCCAACATCTATACCGCCGGCTGAGAGTACGGTTTCTTCCACTGGTTGTGAAGTTCTTCCTTCCTTCCCTTTTTTTTTGTTCACTGGCAGCTATCAACTCACACGATCGATATTCTCTCGAATCAGTCCCACATCCCGCATTCCTACGAAAGGATCCGGCATTCTCCTCCAGAAACGGAGGAACATTTCCTACCAACGGGATTGAAAAAAAAAAAAAGAAGACAGAGGCAGAGACAGGCTGACAAAGATAGCCGCCAAACGCCGGAAGTAACTACTACTAGCCAGCTTCAGATCTAGCAGCCGATTTTATATCTCCGTGTTATATCGCCTGTCTCTATTTCCACAATATCCCGCCATTTTATTCGGCTCTCCTAGGACCTGCCTTTGGCCGGTAGCTCGGTGAAGGTTTATTTCGATTACGTTCCTCGGGTTGCTCCTACTCTTTTTGTGAAGAGCCATGGACAAATCGCCTGTTGACCATCCCACACCGATGGATGTTGATAACGGGGTTGCTCCTAGCGATGTTCAAGCCGGGGCGGTAGGGGCCCTCGACCCCGAGGCTTGTAAGGATCTTGGAAATGATTTCTTCAAAAAGAAGAATTATACCTCCGCCATAGCGGAATACACAAAAGCAATATCAGCAGACCCGTTAAATGCGACATACTTCAACAACAGAGCAGCTGCTTTTATGTCCAATGGCGACTACCGAATGGCGTTGGATGACTGCAAGGAGGCAGATCGTCTACAACCGGGTGTGGATAAAACTTTGCTCCGGATGTCGAGAATCCTGACCTCAATGGGCCGACCGAAGGAAGCACTCGAGCTTTTGGATACGTACTCGTCTTCTCGGAACGGCCAGGCACCTAAGGGAGTATCGGCCTCGGATAGGAGCCTTCCTCAGCAAATGTTGTCGCATATTCAGAGCGCTCAATCGTCACTATTAAGCGGAAGCGGTTCGATGACCCTGCATGCTCTAGACCGTGCCGAACGGCTGTTAGGGAATGGTGCCGAGGTCCCAAAAAAGTGGCGCTTGATGCGTGCGGAAGGAAACCTCAAAATTGGCAATGTAAACAGCCTCGGGGAGGCGCAAAATGTTGTGATGTCCCTGTTAAGGCAAAACTCAAAAGATCCAGATGCATTGGTCATGCGTGGTAGAATTCTTTATGCGCAAGGAGAGAATGCGAAAGCCGCTCAGCACTTCCAAGAAGCATTGCGATGTGATCCTGATTTCAAGGACGCAAGAGTATATTTGAAACGGGCGAAAGAGCTCGACAAGAAGAAGGAGATGGGTAACGAAGCTTTCAAGAAGGGTGATTTCGAAAATGCAAGAATATTATACTCCGAAGCCCTTGGTGTCGACCCCGAGAACAAGGGCACGAACGCGAAGATTTACCAAAATCGAGCGATGACTCTTGCGAAAGTATGCATTGCTTCTCTCACCGCTCATGAATCGGCCGCCTAAGATACTAAGACTGCGTTTTTTATAGCTCAAATGTTACGACGATGCCATATCGGATTGTAATGCCGCACTCAAGCTCGACCCTACGTACACGAAAGCAAAGAGGACACGGGCAAAAGTTCTCGGCCAGGCTGGTAAATGGGAAGAGGCTGTCCGGGAGCTCAAGGCACTTTACGACTCGAATCCGCAAGATGGCACGCTTCCGAAGGAGATTCGACAGGCAGAGCTCGAATTAAAGAAGTCGCTACGAAAGGACTACTACAAAATCCTGGGTATCGAGAAAGACGCAAACGAGCAGCAGATCAAGAAAGCCTACCGGCAGATGGCAATCAAATGGCACCCGGACAAGAATCCGGATAATCCGAATGCTGATGCTAAATTCAAAGACATCGGTGAGGCATACGAAACGCTATCAGACATGCACAAACGGGATCGTTACGACCGAGGCCTTGATATCGAGCCGGACCCTAGCGAGATGTTTGGTGGTGGTGGCATGGGTGGAGGGATCGATCCTAGCGTGCTGTTCGCTGCTATGGGTAAGCTTTTTGAAGTATCCGTTCGTTATTAGGGAAAATTGGAAGCGCATCAATCTAACTGTAGCTCTTACTTCTAGGAGGGGGTGGTGGAGGTTTCCACTTTGGAGGGGCTCCGGGTGCAAGCCCCTTTGGCGGGTTTGGGGGCGGCGGCCATTCCCACGGAGGTCGCTTTTCTAGTGGCGGCTTTGATTTTTGAGAGGTTGAGTCGCATCACCATGGGCTTACTATTGAATATTTAATACAATTAATTCTATGAGCTTGAGAGAGTGCTATTGGGTTAATTGGTGAATGGCAACAGGCTACTGTAGAGGTACTTCTGTCTGCCACACGGCTGGAACGTGCGCTGCAGACCAAGCTATAACTTGTAAGAAAAAGCACATTATCGGAGGGAAATAGACTCGGGGACATTCTTTTTCCAGAATCGAAGGAATGGGACGGGGTTGGGGTTCAAGTGATTTTATTCTACGGCGGTTTATAGCGTTGGGGCACAGAATAGAATCTTCACCCAAGGTGGAATTAAAAGGTTTCATCGTCGTTGACGGCTTGTTCTTCCTCCGGTATTTCAAAACCATCCTAACAAGGCAATAGTTAGATTATATGATAGTCATTTCGGTTTTCCGAACGGCTTAAAAAAGCACTTACCTCTGTTGAGTATAGAATATCCTGGACTTTCTTTATGATGGTGGCCTTATCTTCGTCCGGGTCTACTTGGGATTCTTGCAGCAAAAGTTCGATGTCACGCAACTTGCTGAAGTAAAAGTCGCGCTCGCGTTCGAGTCCGGCAACGCTTTCCTTCAACGTCGAAATCTCGGCTTGAAGAGCGGTTGTGGATGCACCGCCCAATGGCGTTCTGGTCCTTTGCCCGGTGATCTGGGGGGTCGTACCCCGCGCTTTCGGCGCTGCTGTGGAACGTGGGGCGGAAGCTGGGGCGGTGGCCATACCCTGGCCCTTCCGTCGTGCTACGGCATCGTACTCTGTGCCGGGGAAGTTGGCATCCCAGTATCGTTTCATCCATTGTAGAAACTCTAGGTTGTCCTGCATTTTGCATTTAACCAGACTCTGAACCGGAACCGGACGATCGATTCCTTGGGCGGAGAAAGCATCTGTGTATTATAACGACCGGTCTCGTTAGCTGTCCCGGTAGCTCGGTTGGTGTGATATACAGGTTGGGATTCGAAACATACTCGTCAGAATTTTAAAATTCTGGAGATACGCATATTCTGTGTTAACGTTGAACTTAACCCTTGCCATGGGGATGTTGCCTAATGTCTACCCGTCAGTTTTGTTTTTTTTGTGTGCATTAGGCGCGTCAGCAAACGAACCGTAGATGGAATCCATGATCTGGCAGAAGGCGGCCCTGTCGTGGGACATGTTGTCAATGCATGAGATCCATAAGATGCATCGGAGGATCAAACATACCCGGTTCCACATTGCTCAACTTTTGTCAAGTTGAGTTGTAGTAAGGCGTTTAGCCAGTTCAGGAGTTCTTGCCTGCGGGGAGGACGGAGGAGGTTAGTCATTATTTTGAACCCCGTGGATATGAAGATAAAACAGTACCTTGACTCTCCCATTGCGAACGAGGATGAAGGGGGCGTGTGTTGAGAGATGTAGGAATTGATATGTAGAAATCCACGCCGGGGACGTGTCTGGGTTCTTACGGTGTCGTGAGGAAGTATGAAGGGGAGGATTGCGTCGAGGTCGGGAGGGTCTTGGAGTGGGGCGCCTTTGTTGACGGTACTCGCGGTGGCGGATACAGATTTGAGGCCTTGGGAGCTGTATCAGCCGGCGCACCTGATAGAGATAATCGGAAGGATCTTGTTGGATGTGGCGTCCGTAGCGGCAGGTTGCGACAGGTAAGTAATTATTGAAGCAAGTGCTTAAGTATGTACCTACGAAGGGGATGAGGTCGGTAAGAGGTATGTCGGTAGGTACATGTATATGGAAGGAGGGAGATTTTGTTTTTGTGGTGGAGCTTGGGAGAGGAGGTCAAATACTTGGCGGTTCGTTGGACCCGTTTGATTGCAACCACTCAACTTCTGTAACATCCAGACGAACATGATACAAGGCTCCGTCCAATTACCCATATCATTGATGATTCTTACGGGGATGATTGTTCTCGAAGGGTCTATCGCCCATGCAATTTCACAACGAAGTATACATACAGGAAAAAGGAGAGAGCTAAGTACACTGTATACTGAGCAGTTGATCGAAAAACGACAATCGCAATGACTTGACCCGCTCTCATCTGGCCTGAGTCCAGTGATAGAGTTATAACATAATTCAGTCTTCCCCCCCTTCTTCTTCTTCTTTGGTCGCTACTACTTTTGATTTGTATTCATTCTCGCTTTTGGTCGAGAGGCCTGAAAAGCTGAACTCCATAAACGCAAACAGGGAAGAAAAAAAGAAAGAGAGGCAGAGGAAGAATTAACAGATGGGATATTGATAATAAAAAACATGAAAAAAGGAAACCAAGAATCCTTTGGAAGCTAGCGCGCGTAAAGAGACGACAACAATATAATAATAAAAAAAGAACAAGCGTGGAAACGACTGCGTCGAAAAAGAATAAAAAGATTATGCGGATGTTTCGACAGACGACGCCTGAGTTGGTAGCTCGGGATATGAAACAGGAGATTCACGATCAGGTTCGTCCCTCAACTCCACGTCCTCGGAGCCATCTTTCATTTTCTGCAATGCCGCCTGGATTTCTTCGCGCAATTTTTTGATAACATTGAAAGCCTCAACCCGTGAAAGAATGTCTTCCGATTTCGAGGATTTGTTGATCTGGGGTGTCGCCGATGGTGTATGGTCTTCCAAGCTCGGATCGATCATGGAGACATCAATGCTGGATCTGGCGCTGTTGCGGCCGCTCGTCCCTTCGGATCCTTCCCGTTGAACTTGCCCCTCGGAATCGATTTCCATCGCATCTTGCGGCGGAGGAGCTTTCTGAAGAACTCCGACGCTGTACCGACGTCGCTGGTCGGCATCGAACGACGCCGCCAGCGTGGAGGCTGTCACACTGGGGAGCGTATCTCCGGTAGTGGTATGAGCGGGGAGGTTTGGATAGCTTACACCGGTAGACATGCTTGACATATGAGTCGAAGCTGGGGAGTGGGAGGTATATGATGTCGGAGGAGTGAGAACTGGGGTGGGACTGTTCTGGTGAATAGAAGGAGTCGGATGTCCTGAAGAAGTGTGCGGGCTTGGCGGGGGCAAAGATGGTGTTCTATTGTACGGAGGGACACCTGTGGTGGTGTAGTGGACACCAGGCTGAGAAATTCCCGAAGCTGCGGCAGCTGCAGGGCTTTCATAAAGGCTGCTCGACAGCTGGGTGAGAAAGTTATCGGCTTCGAGCAGGTCGGCCTTCTTGTGCATGGTATGTACCATGGGCCCGGGTGTGGGTAGCTGGTAATGGAAGTGTGGCCCGTGGGTTGCAGAGACGGTGGCGAGCGGAGCGGGGTGGTAGTCGAGGTGATGAGCTGACGCAGCTGCGGACTCAATAGCCACGCTGCTCGCCAAGCTGTGAAGGCTCGCAAGACGATGGGCGACCTCAGGGGTATAACCGGGACCATACTTTTGACGTTTCACGTCGTCCACGAACTGTGACATCTCGGCGTCGAAGGCAGCCCTCTTGCGGGGTAGGCCTTGGAGGGGGTCATGGGCGTGGCCGCCGCCGCCGTAGAACCCGGTGCTGGCCGGTGCTGCATAAGCTGTCGGTTGAGGATAGTAGCCGTTCAGACCGTACGTTTGTGCGACGGATGTCTGGACATACTGCTGGGGAACGGCGGCGTAGTGCGGTGTCTGCTGAAGACCCCGACCGCCTGGGTTACGACGGGTCGGATCTGGCTCAGGGCTTCGGATCAAAACGGAGTCGTCGGCGTGGGTTTTGATATGCTTCTTGAGGTCCTGCGGCCTCTTGAATGACTTGCTGCAGATTTCACACTTGTGGGGTTTTAGAGGGACGTGGACCCGGATATGGGAAGTGATATGATCTCTTTTGACGGTGGTGGTCCGGCAGGTGCCCCAGTGGCACTGCAAGCAAAGGTTGTTGGTTGACTTTCGGCCCACATGGACGTCACACAGATGAGTCTGCAGGGGGAAAAAAAACTTGTTAGATCTTTGCGAAGAGTGGTTTGGGAGGGAGGTTCTTACGTAAAGCTCATCGGGATTCTCGAATATTTCTCGGCATGAACCCCACTGGCAGATGAGATTACCGTGCTGATTATCATTAGATGGAGCGCCAGCGATGGCAGACTGAGTAACCACAGGAGCCGATGAAGATGTAGACGGAGTCTGGGTCGCAGTTGAGGTCTGAGCGGCAGACGATGAGACTTGATTCTGGGCGCTGGCAGGGGTGGCGGACACAGCAGTAGCAGTTACAACGGGAGCAGCGGTGGCAGCAACTGGGGAGCTGGCCTCGGTTTGCACAGCCTGGGAAGAGGTGGAACGTGGTTCCGTGCTATCCATTTTGGAGGATGAAGGTAGGTGAGGTAGATAGTCCTGGAGAGAACATGATTGATGTTAGTTCGTGGGATGGAAGCCGAGGTGAAAATGAAAATGAAAATGAAAACCAAATAAATCGAGGAAGGGAAATGGAATAAAACGGCGATGCCGATGATGTGGGTAAGCAAGTTAAGCGCAGGATGGAGAGGGGAGACAGAGAGCCAAGCCAAGACTCTTGGTTTCCAAGACCCTCAGCAGAAAATACCACAAGAAAGATCATTCAAGAGATTGATATATATCACGACGGAAGCAAAGACCGAAGACAGTGCAGAGGCTTCTAATGGCGGTGAAAACCAAAAAAAAAAGCTGGGGAATGAGCCTGGGAAGCTAAGACACGATCGGGGGATTGGGCGGGCATTTCTCGCGATGAATTGAGATTCGACACAAAGACAAAGGGGGCCGGGCGGAGATTCGACACAAAAAACGACTGGGAAGCATTCGATATAAAAGAGAAAGAGAGAGAACACTCACCGCGCTTCAAATTGATACCGGACAAAGACAATAAAATACGATAATATCTCAAAAATACTTGCAAGAGACAAGGATAGGGATGGAGAAGAGGAAGATGAAGAAAAGAGAAAGAAAGAGAAAGGGAAGGGGAAAACCAACATGGGCAAAAGTGGAATTTCCCCGGTTTAAGTACTGTGGCAGGCAGCACACTCGCCCGCAAAGCCCCCAAAAGTCCGGCTTTTTGGCTCCCAAACTGACGATTCTACCGGCCAAAACTCCCCCCCAAAAGTTGTCCGATGGCGGGCGTCGACGTTGGCATCGTCGGAGTACTTTCATTATATGCCATCACCACTTTTTTGAGGCTCCAAGATGCCCTCGAAGACCTCAACGACCTCGAGCTTGGCGGCCACAACACATTCTGCCACTCGGTGCCAAGTATCACGTTGCTTGGCGCCAATGCGTGCCGAGACGATAGTCTCTTGGCGTCTACTGCTTCCATCCTGACCTGACACACAGCCTACGTATATCTTTACGCTCGGGATCCGAGGCTAGAGGATGTATGTACTTCTGTAGTATGTACCTACTCAAGTAATTACTTGCTTGCTTGGGTGCGAAGTCAGTGCCACGGCTGGTAATGGACAGACGCATGCGATACGGGGGAAATTACCAACATGGCAAGTCAACGGCAAGTGCTGACATACTAGGTACTACCGGCCTATGAAGTAAACTGAAAGCTAAAGCTAAATTAAACTAAACCGAACTGAAACCGAACCATAAACTGCTTGCTCAAGCAGGTAAGTCCTGATATCATGGACGTGGGAACATGCTCTCCAGGCCCCGGATCCCGCTTGAAAAATCCAACACCAGCACCTGCGAATCCTGACTCGTGCTAACAATCCGCCTATCATCTGCCCGGGCCGCCAGAATCCAGCTCCCATGCCACCGTGGAAAATTCAATAGCGATTTTCCCTCTTTAAGATCCCACACACGAACGCTCTACAGTGTACACATTCTTTGTCAGACAAATGCCATATACAAATATGCATTAACTTTTCACACGGACAAACATGATGATGCACCAAAAGGGAAACTCGCTCATACGTACCTGATCATAGCTGCCGCTGATTATCCTATCATTCCGGCTATCAAGATACAAACTACGCACTAGCGACTTGTGCGCATCCCGGATCTCATACCGAAGATGGCCGCTGTCAACATCCCATACCCGGATGGATTGATCGTTGCCCCCGGAGATAACCGTCCGACAGTCCTCCGACAGTTGAATACATGCCAGGCCTCGTGTGTGCCCGCTGAGCGTTCTCATGCAATTCCCGCTCTCGATATCCCATAGTTTAATGTTGGCATCTCCTGAGGCACTCGCAACGAGATTACCCCGCAGTTGGACCGCATTGACCGGTCCTTCGTGCCCGCGCAGTCGGTTCAACAAAAGACCCGTTGATCGCTCCCAAACACATATCGATGTATCCTTGGAACACGAAACAATGTGCGACTCGTCGAAACAAACGTCGAGGACGCCCATCCTATGGCCTGGTAATGTTAAAAACGGTTCGAAATCCGGGAGCGAGTAGACGATGCACGTATGGTCGCTCGACCCGGTCACAAGAATATGATCGTCAAACTGCAAACATAGAATCGACCCTTTATGATACCCAATAGCATTTGAACTGGGCCTGGGGTCATGGGATGCTCCTATAATCCTAAGGCATTGCCCGGTGGCAATGTCCCACACCCGGACAGTGCGATCCCGCGAACCGGTAATTATCTTCACCCTAAAACACAAAAAGAACGAAGAAGAAGAAAAACACAGTTCGTCAATTCGAAAACTTCTTCAACTGGAGACCACTGGTCGATAATGTACTTACTGGTCGAATTGAACGCAGTATACCGAGTCCGAATGGCCTTTGAGATAAGTCGGATTGACCTGACCTCTGAGCCACCTTCTGTTGAGGTTCGTCTTGACTTCGAACATTGACTTCCAATCTCTGCCGTACGACCTGCTGCCTTTCAATCCACCGTACTCCGCTTGAAAGGTATGCCTCCATACGTGAGAAGAAAGCGCTGCTGAACACCACGAACGCGACACTAGTTCGCAAGATAGAAGTGATTTGTGGTCCAGGTAGGATAAGATCTGTGCAACAATTTCCATAGGAAAGACCGTCATGATATCTGATGAATCAATACCATCTCTCTTATTATTATCGTGACAGAACACTTTGCAAAGGGGTTCATTTCCTTCTTACCAATACCGACAACACTATCGTGTCTACTTTCTCCACAACCGTACAGTATCGCACCAAATCCGCTCGGTATCAAGTGGCCGAGGACTTTTCGATGACTACCCATCGATAGCCTGTGCGCTCTTTCTTTGCCTTGGCCACTACTTCCTTGTCCAGGTGTAGTAAGGAAACCACCGTGGGGTCCAGTTACGGATTTAGCTTGATGTTCTTTGCCGCTATTGCGAAGCTTCGATAGCCATGTCTTGATGCTTAATGTCGGTCCGGGGCTATCGCTGCGATCCTGTGCTACCCGTGGTCCCCGCGATTGGTCCCGGATGTCCTCGGCTCCAGAGTACACACCATTGCCATCGATGGATGTTGCACTGGGGATGCTTTCGGTGAAGTTCAAGGGTGTATCGTTCCGTTTCGGAGGCGGATCTCTCAGGATACGGGTTATGGTAGACCTCGCGCGAGAGGAGATTCGAGTCCGCAGGCCTTGTGTGCTACCGGCGTCGCTCATATTGCTGAGAAGGATACACCGAATATATCTTAAATGAAAACAAAAGGCGCTCTATTGCGGAAGATGTCTATAGATCATAATACCGGACCTAAATAAATCGGGTAATTTGCGTGTAGAAATCGACTGTCTATATTTCACAATGTTGGAGGTTGGGTCCTAGGGAAGAGGGGGGGGGTATATGGTAGAGCCTTCATAAGGAATATTTTATTTGGCCAAAAAAAAATATGTGCGCATCTATAGATATGGATATATATTGCAGAAGCGATCGTTTATATTTCGCAAAGATGTAGAAATTGCCGGAGGGGTCTTGAGATCAAAGCCAGAAGAAAGATTCGGTCAGCGGACAGGTAACATTTTGGCGGGAGTAGAGTATCGTGTCCCAACTCTGGATTCGGCGTACTTGGGACCTTCCAGTCATCACCAGGTCACAGTCATCCGGCTTCAGAAGTTGCCCTCGAGAATTAAAGATCGAACTCCGAAAATTCAAAACGAGGGGTTTGAAAGATTTTGGTGGGAACAAACCCATTTAGTATAAATAGGCAAGTAAGTCAGGACGTATAAGGACTTCAAGTGATGGTCATATTTAAGGTTCTAGACAGGGCTCGAGGCCTTGGGAGTTCGGCTCCTTCGTAGCTGGGTTGCCTGCTGGAGCTTAACTCGGTGGGGATCCAGACCGGAGAGACCCTGCATTCCTTTGGCTGATCAGTTGAGACACCGGCCGGGTCTGGAGGTGGCTAATACATTGGTCTTGCTCAGCCTCTTGGCCTCGATGATGTCTGGCTGGCATGATATGGATCCAACTTGCAAAGACATTGCAATTTCATGTGCATGAATTTCCGTGTTATAGATACTTCTGAAGCACCCATCTAACCAGATTATCTTCACGTAAGCATACACTATACCTGTCCGTCCAAATCGAAGAATTCGTCAGTGATAGCTTGCATGTTATTGCACTACACTGGTACTTAGATACCACTTCCTGGGACTCGCGGGGGCGGGCTGGGACTAGGCTCGTGGACATGATAAAAAGGTGGAAGTGTGAATGCAATGTCCGTCTGCAAGAGGGAACAATAATGCATTGGTTGTCGTGGTTGTCGTGGTTCCAGGCTGGCTGGCCGGCTGGCTGGCTAGACTGGCTGGGTCAACATCATCACAACGCAATCACAGCCTCCTCCTCTCCCTCCTGCCTCTCCTCCTCCTCCCGTCATCATCATCATCCACCATCACCTTTAATCGTATCTTGCTTCCTCGGCCTTTCATACCGACGCTAATGACCGACAGTTATCACATACTCTGAGTCCGTATATACCCTACCTATACACGCGTTAACCCTGGTGGACCCCGCCCTCAAAGTATAGCTACCGAGCTCCAACATTACATTCTTGTTTCCCGCCTAAATCGTTGCCCTCAGCTGGAACTCCGGTCGATTCGGGGTTTATCCTCATCCGTTTTATCTATCTGGTCCCGACGATACGTTCCCCTTGCTCCCGGGTTCATCCATTCAATATACCATCGCCAGCAGCCAGCTCTTTACTGCAGGTACTCGCCACCTGCGTAACGAGCGATTGGAACAATAGCCAAAGTGTCGGACCGTAACCCAGAACAGCAATACCCTGCTCATCCGCCGACAAGGCCCCCCACCATGTCGGCAACCTCAGCCCCTCTTCTGCGGCCGCCAGTCACCGCTCCGACTCTTGCAAGCCGCCCGAACTCTGGGGCTCGGTCTCCTATGCTCTCATTATCAATCCCACAGTCAGCAGTCTCTCCATCGGCCTCTCCCGTTCCTCAGGTTTTACCCACCCCACCTAGGGGCCCTCCGAAACTAAGGCTGACCACGACTCCCAAGCCAGAGATGCCCAAGCTCCAGATCGCGACTCCTGAAGGCACATCGAGCGCTCCTTCCTCGCAGGCCTCTAACCGCAGGCCTCGTCTCCCACCGTTGAAGCCTGTCCCCGGCAGTTCGTCTGATCTTACTGGAAACCGTAGTGGGTCTTCTTCGTTGACAGCTAATAGTTACATCACTCACGAAAGATCCCCTGGAGGGAGCCTCTACGGTTTCACTAACGGTTCCCCGGACGGTGTTTCAGCGAACACCTCGTATTCTAAGGAGGAGGAAGATGCGAAGAGAGCAACGATGGACGTAGAAGAGCTGGACGATGAAGGGTGGAGATTCGCCAGTCGAGATGGGAGGATCCAAGAATTGAGTAGTTTGGGCGAAGGTGCTGGTGGCGCCGTCACGAAATGCAAGCTCAAAGGAGGAAAAACACTTTTTGCTCTCAAGGTATGATTATTATACTACCCTCTATGCTTTCTTCTCAATAAGCAGCGATCTGATCTTAAACTCCAGATAATAACGACAGATCCCAACCCAGCGATAAAACGGCAAATCTTGCGAGAACTTGAATTCAACCGAGGCTGTAGTTCGCAATACATTTGCCAATATTATGGAGCATTCTTCGACGAGACGTCTGCCACCATTTCTATCGCTATGGAATACTGCGAAGGTGGATCGTTGGATGCGATCTATAGAGAAATTAAGCGTCTCGGGGGTAGGACTGGGGAGAAGGTTCTAGGGAAAATCGCCGAGGGTGTCTTGGAAGGCTTGACGTACCTGCACTCCAAAAAAATCATCCACAGAGGTAAATAAACCACAACCCCGGGAATAATCTAGCAAGCTCCTAAACTCTCACCTCATATTGCAGATATCAAGCCCTCGAACATCCTTGTGTCGAGAAACGGCCTCGTCAAATTATGCGACTTTGGAGTTTCTGGTGAGCTTCTGGGTTCCAAGGGGGATGCGGATACTTTTATTGGAACATCTTATTATATGGCGGTATGACTAAGCTATACCCTGTTTCCGCAACTAGTACTCATATAGCTTTATGTTTAGCCGGAGCGTATCCAGGGGATGTCCTATACAATCACTTCCGATGTATGGTCTCTTGGGGTCACGCTACTTGAGGTTGCACAGCACAGATTTCCATTCCCGGCGGATGGGAGCGGTGATCGACAACCCCAAGCCGGGCTAATAGACCTCCTCACCTACATTGTGCGCCAACCAATACCCGTACTTAAGGACGAACCCGACAAAGGAGTCAAGTGGAGCGATGCCTTCAAATATTTTATTCAATGCTGGTATGTATTTCTAATTTTGCTTTCGGATAGAGTTGTTCTAATTCTGTTGGACTCAAAAGTCTCGAGAAAGATACAGCCAGGCGAGCAAGTCCATGGAGGATGCTAGAACACCCCTGGATTGTCGAAATGCAGAAGAAGAAGGTCAATATGCACAAGTTTTTGGCCCAGGTATGGGACTGGAAGGATTAGTGCATTGTATTGTTTTAGATATAAAGAACCCTCCTCAAAGGTAAGATGCCATAGTTATTCATATGTGTTTGGTGTGCGTGCACGGGGAGAGCTTTTGGTTATCGGAAGCCGGTTGTTTGAGGAATTTGTTCTAGCATCTGCACTTACTCCATGGATGTGCAGCGGATAGCGCTTGTTGGTTACAGAACCTCGATCGTTTGGCTCTATTATGTCTGATTAGGCTTGATCGTGAGTAAGGTCGGGTTATATACACTGGGCTGATGTCCAATTTTCGTCAAAGTTCCCGGGCTATATCATGTTTGTTACTCGCAATTCACTAGAAATGGCCATCGTCAACATGTCAAAAGGCTTCGGCTTCGGCTTCGGCTAGGCCTATCTTACTAAATACTGAATGCCCTATACTTTTATTACCGGGCCAACCCCGCCCTCATAATTATATAAAGCCAATCCCCTCTCTTCGACGGCAATACATCAAGCGCGGGCTGGTATTGAGTGAACATTGAAATGGCACTCTATTAATACATTGTTGGGTATACGCACCCCTGCATACCCTCAAGAATACATACCATAGAAATCTAAATACAAAAATGTTTCGGGTATGCTTTGTGTTTGACGATTCAGTGCGTCCGCTGATGCCCAAAAATAGGCTCCCAATCCTCATCATTCATTCCCATCTTCAAAAAATCGTCTAGATTCACTGGATATTGGCTGTTCGATTTCACTTGCCCTCGGTCTGTACCCGGCGTGGCCTGGCTGAAAGTTTCAAATGGTATGTGGTCATGATCCCCGCCTGGGGTTCCGGCCACGGAAGCCGACAATCCCGTAAAGCTGGCTCCTGGGTTTCCAAACCCGGGGTTGTTGGGATTCTCAATGGAGTAAACGTAGGGTGGAAGGGGCCCATAAAGTTGAACTTCCACGTTATCGAAGGAAGGGCTTCCTCCTCCACCAAAGCTTTGTCGGGATGGTCCAGGTGCCAGTCTGGCATCCCGGTTAAATGCGTGGTCACCTGGGCTTTCACCGCCCAATGGAACATCAAACATCATCGCTTGGTTACCATATGCGAACGCATTCGAGGCGGGAAACATCAGGGCGTTTAGGTCGGGCATTCCAGTAAAGCCACCGAGGTGCTGTTGCAACGAACGCCTCGAATCTTCCGCCATAGCTGTGGGAGATAGTGCAGCCTGCCCGAGTGCCAAGCTTTCATCCGAGCTTCGTCTTGCTCCTGCGTCTGGTAGGTTTACAGGTGTCCTTACCACTGTTATCCCGGGGCCTTGGCGTGAGTTAGTGATAGGGAATGTATTGGACCTGACCGATGGCTGATCTACTTGGGTACTAAAACTTCCAGTTGCCAGCAGTTGATCCACACCGGAGAGCGGAGGTGCCGGAGAGGTTGCTCTCCCACGTTTCTTGGTTTGTGCTTTCCCGAAACCCTCGCGGAGGCGGTTGGGTAATTGTTCAAATAAGGGCTGTGTCGGTTAGTATAGAACTATTATTTGAGCCAATGGGAAACGGGTTGTTTCCAAAGTATTTTGGGGGGGGGGGGGTTTACCTTAAGAGCTAGGGAACATCGCTCTCCCGCCATACTCGAATCTTTGAGAGAGAATATACAATCCTTACCAATTGTTGCATCCCGTAGAACAGCGGGGGCATCTGGGTGTGTGATGTTTTCGAGGACGAAATATAGAAGCGATAATACCGAGAAAAAAGTAGTATATATCAAAAACCAATATGCCCCACTTAGGATATCGCTTTCTCTCATTTGTTGGCACAGATGAACGATCTCCCGGCATGTGTTAATACATGCAGCGGCGCTCGCGAAGGGTCTCTCATCGCGGACCCGACCGTCCCGTGGCTGGGCGACATAATGTATGAATGGTCTATAAAGCATCATTCTCACATGTGCAAGAGAAATCTGAAGAAGGTATTGAGACCTTGGAAAAATGAGCGAGGTTCGAACAGAAAGATGCGATTGGCGGTACGAACACACCTTAAAAACCGAGGAGGCGAATCATCTCCTCTACGCAGATACGGAGGCAGTTCCTCTTGCCATTTCGCCAGGTCTTGTTCTATCCCACGTACGACAGCATAACTTATCATATATCCGGCCCGTTTACCATACGTACTTGGCTGGAGGCCTTTGATTGGATATATTTTCTTGATGACTTTCCCAAGAATCTGAATAAGCCTAGTGTGGGCGTTCGCTGCCGAGGTACTATTCGGTTCCCCCAAAGCCCCGGGTGTTATCCCATCCTTCGTTATATGTTGGTCATCAACTTCTGTGGGATATTCTTGATCAATGTCTTCATCATGCACCATCCTCGGCAATCCAATCAGGGCACTGATAGAAATATCCATTTTCTGAATTGTGCAGAATATTCTTTTCCTGATTTCAGCTTCTATCGGATCAGGAAAGGGTATCTTGCGATGAAGACCAAGCCTGAATGAAGCACTAACAGCAATACCGATATAGGAATAACATGTTGCTAGCTTTGCTGAGGACTGAAGGAAAATAATCATCAACAGAACACCTTGAAGGGATGTAACGTCTCTACAGTCTGTGATATCCGTCAACTTCCTCCCGGCGGCAAAATACTTAGCTCTAGAGTTCATTAGCTATCTCTGATCCATCGATAAGACGGGCATCTTGGGTACTGAACAATCCGAATCAACTCACCCTTCATCAAGAACATTCGAAATCCCAAGTTTATCGGATTTCCTCGTGAACACGCATCCGATTGCAAGTACGAGGTAGAATACAGGTAGAAATGAATGTTCCTCATTACCATATTCTTCAAAATCACGAGAATACAACCGATCAGCAAGGCTGTCGAAAGTTGGGCGGTGAATGAAACGAAACAAAAGTAGTGCTTCGCCCAGGCAACTGTTGGCGAGCTCCTGGGCAGTCTCTCTTGGGGGTAAAGGCACTGTATCCAACAAATAGTTACTACTAGGCGACCCAATATTTGAACGTGTCGGCTCGGGAAGGGGCGGAAGGGCCGTAGTCTCAAGAGTGTGGTGGTTCCGACCTCAGGACCAAGGAGGTCACCAAATTGCTCCCGAAGTTTGTTTAAATAAGTGAATCCAGAAGAGTGCCCGTGGAAATCAAGCCGCCCGGATTCATCTAAATCGAGCCTCCCGGTAGCTTCTACCATTGTTTCGAGCAAGGCCTCCTGATCGTGTGGATGATCTGGAACGGCTGTAGGCGGAAGCGGTTTGTTCATCGCTGTCTTGACCGCCTCCTGGACCCGTGGGAGCGTTTCTGCCTCAAAACTAGGGTGGTCAACATCCATGTCTGGCAATACGGATTTGAAGAAAGAGTCAAGCCGTTGTAAGCGGCCCTCTAAAGCTTCAATATATTGCGGTGTCGGGTTTCTGCGTCTGTTCGAAGGTTGGTCGTACGTGCATTCTGAATGGGGTCAGCAGTGCAAAGGGGTCAATTAGCTTCTTATGGAGTCCAATTCGAGTAATATAATTGACTACAAGGTGTCAGGAAAGTCGCCTTACCGTAGCTGTAAACCGAACAATGAGTGCAGGGCTGAAGCCCGTCACACTTGATCTTCTTCCGCCGGCAACAGTCGCAAGCACGGGTGACACGCCTTCTCTTTTGTAGCGGAACTGATTTTACAAGGTTGGAGGATGAGGAGGAAGCGGGAGCTTTCGGGGTAGTGCCAGGGCCTGCGCTAGCCTCGTCCCAGCTCTCTCCGATGGGGTCGTTTTCAAGAGAGGATCCATCTGAGGATTCTCGGTCGCCATCACGATCTGCCATTACCTAGAAACGAATCAATACCAATGATAATACTGTTATAGGGTTAGAAGGCAGGAATGCATACACCATCGGTCACCACCTTCGCGGGCTAGCTTGGTGGAGGTATCTGTGGAATGATTGATTGATTGATTTCCTCTTTTTTTTTTCTTTTTCTTTTTCTTTTTTTTTAGAGTCGAGTAGTCTGGCTGGCCTCGAGACTCTAACTCTTAGGGAAGATGAAGGACCCAGAAAATAAAAGTGTTGAGGCTGTTGCAATATTGGCGTGGCTTGGCTTTTTCTTTGTCAAACCGATGCAAAAACAGTGTGTTGTATGTCACCTCACTTTCCGACAACACGAAGGGAAAAAGTAGAGGATGCTGAACTGAGGTGCGGTATACAATAACAAGTATCCAACAGAGCAGATCCCTCGTCTGTAGAAAGGATTGGTATGGCCGTGGGGGGGCTGAGCACGACACCGGGCTAACTGAGGCGACGTGTGGGGCGCTGGAGCCGAAGGAAGGGAACCGTATTCGGCTTTTCTCCTGATCTGATCTTGCTGGACGGGACGATGATGATGCCCTGAATCTTCCTGACAAGCCGACTCTCCCGGGAAATTTATATTTATAACTCTCCCTGATGTGGGCGAGAGCAAATTGGTGCGACGGGGAAAGAAGCAACTCGACAAAAGAAGAATTGACCGCCGTGGTGTGAATATAAGAACCCAAACGACAAGCAGGTAGTTCATTACTTAAGCATTTTTAGCTTAAGTCCTTAACTCCCTCAAGAATCGTACGAAAAAAACAAAAAAGCGGAAAGCGAAAAGGTAGAAAAGCGACAACGGAACGAGCAAGACCAAATGGTCTTCCCTCCACGGCTAATTTCAAAGGGGAGCAGATGTTAAGTGTGCCTGCACATGCTCATGCTCGCCGGAGCTGTTCTAACCCTTACTTTGGGAAGCTTTGGAGTTGGTTCGATCGAGTTAACTTCGGGGCCTGGCGCATGAGTTATATCCATGCTTTTAATCTGCATTTATGTACTGGATAACTTACATAAGTATTTATCATATTTACATAGTACTTATAGACGCCACCAGCGAAAGGGCAGATGACGCGGAGCAAGCCATTACTACTACGATAAAGTAGCCGTTAACCGCTGGCCCTAAACCCTCATGGGTTCATTGGGCTCACCCGCGGCGTATTGAAGGGCAATCACCATTGCCATTCAGGACACCTTGAACCCTTTATATTGCTAAAGTAGAATGGGGTAACATCGGATGGGATCCAGAGAAACACGCTGCTCACACGATGACCCCCCAACCTGTGGTTTACTTTTTCACCTTTTCCTATCTACCTTTTCCCCAATCGACTGCCCCAAAGCAGCACTGCATGTCAGGGTTGAGGGGTAGTGACGCGGCTTTCTCCACCTATAGAACGGACATGGTTGTGAGCTTGTCTTGGGCCATGCAGGCGAAGCGCACCGGGCACTGAAAACGTGGGTTGCCGGGTAACCACGAGCACTTCTTGGCAAGCCACCTACGTAGCTTTACGTCGGTGTGGAACCGGGGCTTTTCCAATTGGTTGCGGTTGCTTTCTGCAGCCTTCGGAGAACGGCGCTGCGGTTTGGGTAAGCCTTTTACCCACCGCACAAAATTGCGCACCAAAGTAAGTTGAGTAAGCAGCAAAAGCAGGGCTACCACTTGCTTTGAGGAGCAGAGCACGGTGGTTTTACTTTTAGATCCAAGGCCTTTTGGCGGAAGATAGTGGACGGTCGCAACTATGCAGTTTGGGTCGGGCAGCCTTTCTAAAGTTTGGTGGAAAGAAAGCTAGAAAACCAACCTGTTGTATTTTGGAAAATTTCCTTTCAACCCAAAAGAATCACACATCAATCAAAAGTCCACGAAAACACGCCAAGATGGAATGAATCATGGGTGCTGGTTCCTTTCCGCAAGACCCTTAACGGCCGTATCATACACAGCAAGATCCTAATTGCATGTCCCGCATGGAATTTGGCACGCCAATTCAAAAGTTCGCGATGAAATTTTGGCTTCTCACCTTAGGCCTAGCTAGAGTTCACAACGAAGAAAGATCTTAAATACCTTTCCCTGTCTTTTTTTATAAAACCCCTTTCGTGCTGGCCTTGCAATTGGGTAGGTGATAAGGCGGAGCGAGTAATATACATAGTATTAATTGATTTGATGTGTAGAATATTGGTGCAAGGGTCTAATAGTTCTAGCACGCATTAATTACACTTCCTATCTAATTAAAGTCCCTCGAGAAGCGTTCTTTCACATTTAGTAATAAACACACAAGGGTCCAAGCATTTCGGACGGGACGAGCTAAATTGTCCCAGTGCTTGTGCATGTACCTATGTACTTGCTTGGGTAAGCTCTCAGCTACGGGGAAGGTTTTTGCGGTGGTGCTTCCGTTTTTTACCTTGATACCCAAATATTTAAGAACAGGGGCACATAAGCACATGTACCAGCTGCCTGTCTGTTTGTTGAGTAAAAATGTTAAGACAGGGCCTTTGAGTCCCGTGTCCTTGTATAATTACTTGGCCGCCGTCCTGGAGGAGTACATCCTCAGCTCTTGATGACATGATAATGGTAAATGAGGCATTGCGATCCTCGAGGGTGCCTTGATTTCAATTATGGTGGCCTCACAAATTTCTGGATGAAAATTTTGCTCCCGAGGCGGGGTAGCTCAGTTTTTACCCCTAGTGCGGCATATTCTCGAATCAAAGCGCTCCTGAGGGCTTGCTTGAGCACACTTCATATTGCGCCGACATAAGCACTTCTCACACATGTACCATGCTAATAATGCATGCACTTCTTTTCCTTGATTTCTCCACATGTGCTTTTAGCACCCAATCCCATCCAAGAGCTTCATGCGCATACATGCGTGGGGAGTGCATGAAGGAAGGTTGGGAGGTGGTAAAATATAATCCACTACGTGAGTAGATGGTAAGTACTTTACATGTATGTTTACCAAGGTCGATATTGCTTCGAGGCTGGGTCAGCGATTCTGTACAACAAGGAGCTATACTGGTTTAAACATGCTACCTGGCCCAGGACTATGTCAGCGGCGTTTTTGGGATTGTCCTCCCGGTGGGCCCTTTCCAGCACCATGAACCAAGTGGGGTACTCTAATCGCTGCGTGGCACGCCGAGAAGAGCTTAGGATATCAAAATCAGGGTCTAGAGGAATCCAGGGTTAGGCCCCTTAGGTGATCCCTACGCTGCGTCGAAATAGCGGAGATTTGTACACATGTACCGTTCCAAGACACCGGTGATTGGTAATACTGGGACTCAAGGCTACGCTCAAACCGCAGGCTGCTTTGATGATTAGGTATCAGTGGGTTGTTTGTATGCACGTTTGTGTAACGGTGCTAGAATCTAGAAATCAAAACCGAAATGGATATGGACAGAGCCAGGGAAGGACAACACTATCACGAAGAACCCAACAGAATGATGTTACAATAATCAGATTTGCAATCGATGTATTGATATCTATTTCCAATAGCTGGTTTACACCCGGACCGAAAAGGCATTATATCATCACCAAAAAAGCCGTCTCACTTGCTAAGGAATTCGCGATGCTAGCCAGCTATATTACCTGAATGCTAACGAGAGGGCGCAGAACTCCAATTCAACCGAGAACACACTTCGGGCTGGTCATTCAGGGACGTGTCGGCTGTGTCAATCCAGACCGGGCGTGAAATTTACCGATTTTTTGAAATCCCCTGGAGTACCCGAATTTAGAAATCTCTAGCATAGGTACGAAAGGGGATCGAGGGTAGTATCGTACCTTGAAAGATCAATACCAGCAAAATCGTCTGTATCCACCGTGTCTGCATCCCCGTCGACGTTCATCGGAGGGTTGGGCGGCTCGGATTTGACCGGGCTGTGTTTACCCCGAAAAATATTATCCTTATCCTTCACTGGGCTTCCGGCCTCCCTAAGTTTACTTGCGATAGGAGGAAGGGGCTCCGGTGGGCTACTGCTTCGAAGGTGTGGGCTTTTAATAGGTGAGCTATGATCTGGTCGTCCCGGGGTTAGGAAATTGAGATATTTCCAGAAAGGGGCTGGGGACGACGTCGGTAGATAGGAAGACGGTAATTGATTAATGGATGGCGGAGCCAGATGCGGGTTTTGTTTTTGGGGTGCTGGGGTGATAGCTGCACCGGCGGAATTAAAGTTATCGACGAAGGGAGAACTAGCTATTCGGTTGGACCTGTCTCCCGAAGGCGATGCTGGTAGGTCTCCGATTGATGCATCACCTATAGTGTCATCTTGGGCGTTCTGTGTCTTTATACATTTATACTGTTAGGTGAGTTTCGGTAAAAGTTTCGGACAAAAGAACAATGTACCTTATTTTTAGCTGCCGCGCGGGAACTGCGATCAGGGGTAAAGGCTTCCTTCGGTGTCACAAGGGTAGGCCTTGATGCTGAGAGTGGTGGAGGAGGCGTAACTGAGCGAGGAATGGGGGCGCTACTTGTCTTCTGACCCGCGGAGGTTCCAGGTTGAGAAGATGGGTTGGTCGAGAAGGAACCCTTCATATTATTGCTCGCGGGCGATTTAAGATTCGGAGAGAGGACCTTATTTGTTTTGCTGACGGAGCCCTTTTGTATCTTTTTCGTGTATTCTTCTAGATAGTCTGGGGCTATCTGCCACTTCATGCCTTTCCCAGGCTCGTCCGTCCTTCGAGGAACCTTTTGGAAAGCTTGGTTAAGGGATAGGTTATGGCGAATGGAGTTCTAAACCATTTGTCAGGTCAGTTTGACTTTACACATCATTGGAAGTATACTCACTTGCCACCCAGAAGCTGCGAATCGATAGAAAGCATAATTTTCTTGGATCCAAGCGTATATGTTGGCCAACGTCAATTTTTGGTCCGAACTTGATAGAATGGCTTGGGCGATTAATATAGCGTAGCTTAACGGAGGTTTGATCTCCTTTGACGACTCGAGAGAGTAATCGATATCCTCTGTGGACTCAAGCATTAACCCCCTATGGTAGCTGGGGCTAGTATGGAGTTCTTTGTTCAGCGCGGCCGCTGCACTCGCGGCATTTGATTGGGGAATACTAGATGGTTGGCTGCTTGAGCTGCTAGGAGGCTGACCACCTAGGCCTTGGATTTCGGATTTCCTCTTCAAGTTCGACGGCTTCCTCTTTGATTTGAGAAAACCGGTTTCGGATGATAACTGTGTCGATTCTGGGAGATTTTCCTGGGAGTCCTGCTCTGGCAGATATTCCGCTTGGATTTCTTGCACACGACGAAGTACACTGTCGACAACGGCTGGAGCTTGGTCGGGCAGGACAAACAACATTTGCACACCAGCTATTTCGAACATGCTCCCGCTACGAAGTGGAACGGTCATCCCTCGCTTGTGCTGCTCATCGTCGACTTTAACGCCGTTCCTTCCCAAGACCTCCAAAATCCAGCATCTATATTCCACCGTGTCGTACTGAATCACAGCATGCTCCCGAGAGACTAGTTTACTAGGGCCGAGATCGATGTCGACTTCTTTCTCAGCCGGTGCGGGAAGCGGTGGGCGTGAGTCTGGAGGTCGGCCAATGGAGATCTTGAGATCTTTGACGTAATATGTCCAGTCTCTGCCACAAATTTTTGCATAGGCAGTGACGCCATCCCGATGATCACGAGCGTTCTTATCGTTCGCGTGATCGTGGGCGGCGACCACCTCATTGGAAGGAGCACCAAGGGCTGATATGATATTGTTGACTTGGTATTCGGACAACTGGGTAGAGTTCGAGAACGAGTCAACCTGTGTTGAGGTGAGCGGGATGAGTTGACGAGGAATTTCACGAGGGTTGGAAGGCGGCAAATCAGTAAGGCTAACCTTTCTGCGTTTGTTGGGTACATCCGGTGAGGATAGATGCCCGCCTTCACCACGGCTTCTAGTCCGACGATGTCGTGGGCTCTGCATCACAAAATTAGCAGGACGAGGGATATACGGAATCGATTTTGGCGATAAGAGGGAGGGGAAAGGCCAGACGGTATTCCAGCCGGACCTGGGCCTGAGAGGCGATATCGGGAGGGGTGGAGATTTTTTGACGAGTCCGATCAGATCAGAGGAATTTAATTTTTGGTGTTGCGGATCGCGTCGAGTCGAGGTTGTGGCAGGGAGACGGCGAGGCGAGGGGGTTGGCAGGCGCCCTTTTTTAAAAAAAAAAAAAAATTTTTTTTTATTGGATTTTATTTTTTAATTTTCACTTGTAAAATTAAGAAAAGTACTTGGTGGGCATAGAGCGGTTTCTTTCTTTCTTCTTTTGGGATCGCAGATTTAGCTAGGACACAAAGAATCTGTATCGATATGCAAACTGCGATAGGACACGAGACAGGATGCGATTCATCCGTACAGCTAGGTAAGGATGTAAATGTAAATATAAGTATAAAATAAGATGGACGAGAGATATGGGCGTGCAGGGTGAAGCTTGATGTTGATGTCGGTGCCGATATTACCTAAATAGTAGTAAATGAGTAAGTATAAGAGAGAGTTGAGGAAGAGGGGGAGATTTCAATCAGATGCCCCAAACAAGCACTGTAATAGGTAAAATGTATGGGTTTGGAGAGCATGCTCTTTCTGGACATACGCGTTCCAAACACGCTTACCACATCGAGCACTCTGCATAATTAAGCCAGTACCAAGTGCTTGCCGACTTATTAAGGGTACCTTACTCGAGACGACTTGATAATAACTGACATTTAACACGCCGGAATTGCAAGAACGGGATCGATTGATATTCACACACCGTCATATTTTACCATTTCGCCCTCTCGATAACATCCTTGCCTCCCATAGCTGGACGCTCGTGTGATCTCACCGTATTTCCAACAATCACCGATGGCGGCGAGGGCGTCCCGAACACGTCCTCTGCATCTCTGCCGTGGCTTTCGTTCCCCGCCATGGCCAGCCGCACATTGGACGAAGCCAGGACTGTCCCATTTGATAAAAAGGACAACTGCCCCTTTAATTTATCGTCGATTCCAGTCTGGTCACGGTACCCCGGGAGGGACAGGTGGTGGGAACGACTATCAATTAGGCCCGTGTAAGCCGGATATCACTCATGACCGTTTGCATGCCAGCGGAATCAATATTGTGAAAATCGACGCTTCTCTAAACTTCGCCCCCAGGCCAGGAAGTCCAACCCCAGCCGAATACCCAGTCCTGGGGTGAATCTGGACGATACGAAGAAGAAGACTCCCGTAGTTACAACAATCAGAGGCATGACTGGCGACAGACCGCCTATCGCATGATAGAGAGTGCAGCAACTACCGGCACCTCTCTCGCCATATTGGGGTAAATAAATGGACTCCGTATTCCTCTATCCTTCTAAATACCTAGTACCTAGGCAACTTACTGTTTTTCTCTAGTCTTGCGGGTTTTGGATATCATAAGTTGGTCTCCCTCTGAGCTCCTTTCCTCGCGATGATTGCCCGCTCGGCCAGCCGTCGCGTTCGGCGGTCTCATCACAAAGAGTCAATGTCTGATTCTATGGTTTCCCTCTGGAGACATTGACTAGCTCTTAGATATTATAAGCATGTGGTTCTTGAGAAGATTAACAACGCCTTTGAGCCGGGTGACCCGGTCCTTGAGTTGGCTGCTGCCGGCAGAGGGTCTACTTCTGTCGTGCCCGGCGGCACTGAGAAGGAGTGGTGAGTAGCCGCGTTTCTCAACCACATAAACATAAACTCTTCCTCGATCTGACAGGCAGCAGGATCGTTCGGCCCGAACAAGATAAGATCGATAAGGTCGTCGCCGGTGAGGCTAGCGGCCACTATTATCTCCTATTGGGAGAGAAGGGGTGCGGGAAAACATCCATGATACTAGATGCTATGCAGAAGGTTGACGGTCTTGGGATTGCAATGATGGAGTGTCATGCAGGTCGGTAGCAACTTCGGACTCTTGACTGACCGAGGCACTGACTAATCAACAAAAAAAAAAATCCCTTTAGATCTTGAAATTTTCCGGATCCGTCTGGGAAAGGCTTTGGATTTTGAATTTCACGAGGGTATGTCTGAGACAGTTTATTTAGCATGCGCTCGTAGAAACGCATGGTCGGTCAGTACTGACGGAGTCAACCACAGACTATATCGGTTCACTTTTCTCCATTAGAGGGCCAAGGGACACTACCGCGCTTCTTGATATTGAACGTGCCTTCAACAAATTAGAAAAAGTCGCCCTGAGGCGAAAAAGGCGCACCGGCCAACCGCTTGTGCTAATTTTTAATTCCATGCACCTTATTAGAGACGACGAAGATGGCCTCGACCTCATCGAATTACTCCAGCAAAGGGCCGAGGCATGGGCTGCAACTGGGCTGTGCACTGTACTGTTCTGCTCGGATGACTATATAGTCTACGAGAAGTTGAAACACTATGCATCAAGAATGGAACTTATCACCGTCCAGGACTTACCCAAAGAAATGGCTATATCTGCATTGCGGCGGTATCGAGCAAAACACCACGCCGACCAGGACATGGAAGGCGATTTAGAAAAGATCTACCAGTTAGTTGGGGGCCGCCTATCTTACCTAAGTCGTGTTGCCCAAGCTTCGAATATGGAAGCCAAAGCGAACGAGATTATTGAGAACGAAGAGCGATGGCTCTTAACAAACTGTGGTCTTCTCGGAGAGGGCCAAGATGACGACGTGAACGAGTAAGATGGTTGATTTTTCACCAAGTTAAAGCATCGTATTCAAGTCTGGCTGATAATTTATCGCTCAGGTACTCCAAGTTTGCATCCGCTGCCATGGTTTTGTGCAGAGCTCTGGTAGCCATGGAAGATGAGGTTGAAGGCGGCACTTACAACGAAGACAGAGGGTGGAAGCTACCCCAGATCCCGTTGCACATCGCTAGAGAGATCATGACCAGAGCGGATTTCATACACCGATACGATGTGTGTCCAACATAGCGCCCACCCTGTTCTTCCCCGGCCACACCACTAATGCATATATCGTAGCACCTGAATCTATTCACCATAGATAGCAAAGCCAACGTGAGAGCGGATTCGGTGCCCATGGCATTGGCAATGAGAAAGGTTTGCAAGGATCCAAGGTTCAATCAGCTTTTGGAAGACTCCCTGGAACGGATAGGGGACGTTGAGAGCTTGGGCCGTACTCGAGAAATTACTCTCAAGGTAAATATTTTCTTTGATTACCTCGAATTCGATAGTATAGGGAACCTGAAAGCTGACCGTCAACCATGAAAAGGATCTATGGGAGTCGGGGAAGTATGAGTTCACAATGCGGAATGCGAAGGGGTACACGGACAAGGTCATTACATTTACTGCGACACCTGCCGAGAAGCCGGACGAGGACGAAGATCCCAGTGATAAGAAGTGATTTGTATAATACCGTACCCCGCAATTCTCATACTGATGTCTACATATACTACATATACTACATATACTACATCTACATCTACATCTACATTCATTTACATTCCTATAGATAAGTACTTGCTTAAGCGTCCGAATTTCTGGCCAATTAAGCTAAGCGCAATAAGCATGGCCGGTCGTGTGCCCACCCCCGGGCCCGTCGGCCGAATGGCAGGTACGTACAAGCATGGCATGTCTCGCGAGATGCCATGCCGTTCACAGCAAGTAGGTTTCGGCTGCAAATTCTGCGTCAGAGGAAAAAATTTTGGCGTTTAGCAACCACGCTGCAACACATTCATTCGATCATTCACCCATTCCTTCTTTTTTCAAGAACAAAATCCCAGCCTTCTCACTCATTCTTCTATCCCTCAACCACGATATTGGTATCGCAGTTCATAGCGGTGCCTGAATAAAAGCTGCTGGCATAAGTCAAAATGGCACAACCAGCGGGGCTTGGTAAGTGCTCAATTGGATCGCCCGTCTTCATCAACCATGGCTTCTTTCCCCTTCATCCCGCTGCATCCGTCGTCTCCAGAATGCCACAAAGTTCCCGCGATGTTATCCCTGGTAACGTCAAGCCGCTGTGGTCGTGCTTTCTCATGTTTCCGTTTCAATAACATCCCCCTTGTGAATTCTCTTTTAAGAACACTACCCCTACTACACAGCCTAACCAATGCAATCCCATGACTTCTATCCCTCAATCTATTGCTCTAACGAATTAGTTTTTCTAACCGGATGGATCTAACTGCCTGTTCGATGTCTTTTGTAGATGCGCCAGACCGCCCAAACGCTGAAAATAGCGTTACTAACGAGCCTATCGAAGCTCAAGAAATCCATGCTGTGAAGTCCAGTGCTTCAGAAACGGAAGCCGCCCCAGCAACGGGTGTCACTGGAACTGATATCAACGGCCATGGGGACATTGACAGCCCTCATGCTGATCAGAGTATAACTCCCAGTTAATTCACACCTCCGGGTTTGCCGATGCTAATGACTTGGTTAAACAGTGTTCCAGCTTGTTGTGAAGTTACCTCATCATCCATTCAAGATCCATGTCATGGTATGTCCCAAATTCTCAAATCGCCTCTCTTGGTTTCATTCAAACCAGCTTAACGTTCATCGCTTTAGGTCTCGACGCAAGAGCAAGTACAGGATATCCGTCAATCCATCATAGAACTTCCAGATACTTTCCAATACTCTTGCTTCCACCTCGAGCACAACGGAGAACGAATCAATGACTTTGTCGAGCTTTCCGATGTCCCCGGTATCACGCCAGACTCAGAGCTCGTCCTCGTCGAGGATCCATACACCGAAAAGGAGGCTCGGATCCACTTACTACGAGTCAGGGAACTCATCGGTGCTACCGGTACTAGGATTGATCTTATGGCTGGCGTTAACGCCGGTCAGACTCTTTTCTACAACATCTTTGATGAGCTTGAGACAACCGGGGCTAGCCGTGCACATCCAATGGTTGACTATGAGTTCGAAGCACCGGCTTCGCTTCTCGATATGCTCCCAGCTATTCCTCAGTTGCCCCCCAAGACCATCAAAAACCTCTCATTGTCACCATGGAACCCTCCTCCACACAGTCTACGGCAGCGGGGACACTTATTATATATACAAGCAACCACCTTAGAGGGGGAACAATTTCACATTACTTCCCATGTTTCAGGGTTCTACGTCAACCGTTCAAGCAGCAACAAGTTCGACCCATTGCCGAAAACCACCCCCCGTGGATACTCTGCCCACTCCCTGCTCGAGTTGATATCTCAGTTGTCTTCTGAATTCCGCACGGAATTCAAAAAGCTGCACGAGTTCCAGTCTAAAAAGGACCCACTCATAACATTCCAACCAACCAACGCTATTCCAGCATCTCCCTGGCTTGTTCCCGCTCAATCCTCTCCTTACTTTTCCCATTCGGCTGATATTTCCCGATCCCAAGAAACCTTCTTGATTGCTGGAACCGAATCCAACGATACCCTGAGAGACTTCAATGAGGAATTTCAATCAACCCGAGAGTTACCAAAGGAGACGGTCCAAGAGCGCGTTTTCCGAGAACGCCTTCTTTCCAAATTATTCGCCGACTTCACAGATGCCGCTGTTAGAGGCGCTGTGCTCATCGCTAGAGGAGAAGTTGCCCCTCTCAACCCCACTGAAGGAAGAGACGCCCAGATATATGTTTACAATAACATTTTCTTCTCTTATGGTGCAGACGGCGTTGGTACTTTCGCCGCAGAGGGTGGTGACGAGGCTGCTAGGGTTGCGACAGGAAAGGACATCTTGGGAGTCAGGATGGTGAACAACCTGGATATCACCGGACTCTCGACACCCGGGACAGTAGTTGTGGATTATCTCGGCCGGAGGATCGTCGGCCAGAGTATAGTCCCTGGCATCTTCAAACAAAGAGAGCCCGGCGAAACTCAAATTGATTATGGCGGTGTAGAAGGAAAGGATGTTATAGCTTCGAACGAAATTTTCGTTCCTACGTTCGAACAGCTCAGCAAAGCAATGCGAGTTAAATCTCATCCTGTATGGGACAAGGAGGGCTCCCGACATGATCTTGTCGCGAGCGTCGAGACCAAAGGTCTACTAGGTACCGACGGGCGGAAATACGTGCTTGATTTGTATCGCACCACCCCGCTGGATGTTTTATTTTTGGAACAACATTGGGAAAACGAGGAAGAGGATACACGATACCCTCACAGAATGGCTGTCTTGCGCTCCGAGCTTATCGATAGCATGTGGAAGGTTAAAATGAGGCAATATGTTAACAACGATCTCGAGAAGAAGAGGAAAGAAGCGGAAGCAAGCGCTTCAACCGACGGCGACAAGGACAAAAAAGAAGAACAGGAAGCTATTGACCTATCAGGGCTCACGTTCTCTCTTAACCCTGATGTTTTTAGTGGGCAGAAGCCACAGACTGACGAGGAAAAGGAGCAGTTTGCGAAAGACGAGGAGGACGTTCGACAAGCCTGCCAATATCTGACGGATAAAGTCATTCCAGGGCTCGTAAGTTGAACCTCCCTCTTATCCAGGAAACCCTGCCTAACCGGAACCCAACATTGATCAGATCGACGACCTGAAAAAAGGCGACGTGGGATCGCCCATGGATGGGTACTCTCTGTCCAGGCTAATGCATAAGAGAGGGATCAATATCCGATACCTTGGAAGCATCGCCGCTCTCGCGATCTCAGAAGGACAGAAATTACTCGCTGTTAAAGTATTGGCAGAACAGGAGATGGTTGCTAGAGCATGCAAACACCATCTCAACTCTCTGCTCAGGGATCTCCCAAGCCCTCTCGTTACGTATTGCATAGCTCACTATCTCAACTGCTTGTTGGGTACCCGCCTTAACCCCAATCCTAAGGCTGAAAAAGATGACCTTCTATGGACGGTTTACTCAAAAGGCAGATTTGAGTTTGAGGCCCTGACCCCAGCAGATGTCCAGAAAGCCATTGAGGTACAAGTTTTCCGCAGGTACAGGTTCAAACTTGCCGAGTCATGGTGGACAAACATCAAGCAAAAACAACTCCTGCGAGAAATTTCATTAAAGATGGGGTTTCAACTCTGCGCAAAGGAGTATGCCTTTGACAAGACAGCTGCAACTCCTCCTACTGCCCCCCCACCCACTCAACTTGCTACGAACGGCCAACCCAAGCAAAGCTCAAAGAAAAAGGGCAGTCAAGCGCAACCGAACGCCGCCACCATCCCAACCGTTCAACAACAGTTAACCTTTACGCAAGAAGACATTGTCAATATTGTTGCTATCGTTAAGGAGGCCTCACCCAAGGTTAGTTTCCACTAATTATATTTCGATATGTCTCAAATTCTAACGTAACCCAAAATCTCAGAGCCAACTTGCAGAAGAAGCTCTGGAGGCAGGACGCATATCCATTCTGCAAGACCAAAGAGAGCTAGGTCAAGAGCTCTTGCTCGAATCCTTGTCTCTGCATGAACAAATATATGGTATTCTCCATCCGGAGGTAGCACGAGTGTATAATGCTCTAGCTATGATTTACTATCAGTTGGACGAGAAACCTGCTGCCGTGGAACTGTCCAGGAAAGCAGTTCTCGTGGCAGAACGGATCTTAGGGGTGGACAGTGCTGAGACCATTCTATCCTATCTCAACTTGGCATTGTTCGAACATGCAAGTGGGAATACAAACGCCGCCCTAGCCTTGATTCGCCACGCCCTAAAGATGTGGAAGATTGTTTATGGAGAAGGCCATCCGGACTCAGTTACTACCATGAACAATACCGCCGTCATGCTACAGGCCTTGAAGCATTACCATGACTCGAGGCTCTGGTTTGAGGCTTCACTCAAACTATGCGAATCCATCTTCGGAGCATCGTCACCAAACACTGCAACTTTGTCATTCCAACTTGCACAAGCCCTTGCTCTTGACAATGAATCTAAAGGAGCAGTGTCTCGGATGCGTGACGCTTATAACGTTTTCCTCCAGGAGTTCGGCACGGATGATAGGAACACGAAAGAGGCAGAAAATTGGCTCGAACAATTGACACAAAATGCTGTCAGCATCGCAAAGCAGGCCAAAGACTTACAGAATCGCCGCCTCAGACGAGTTGCCATGACGCCAAGAGTAACGCTGGGAACAAAACCACAGCCTAGTCTAGGGCTTTCGCCAGCCGATTCAATCAAGCCCGAGGACCCTATGGCGAGGGAGGGTATTGATTCACGTAGCATCGACGACTTGATGCGGTATATCGAAGGCACAGATGCGAAGAAAGCGCCTGGATCGAAGAAACAGCCCGGGCGTGCCAATCCCAAGAGACGAGGCGGGAAAGCTTAAAAAAATACTCAGCATTACCATATAACTGCGATAGTGTAACAACATCAGAACACCAACCTTTCGAGTAACGAATAGACTCCGCTCTTATCGCATTTGCTTCGCACGCATATGCACATCGTACTAGAAAGGTAATTCGACTGTAATATAGAAATAGACATGATCTGGACGCTACTGTAAATTAGTATTCTTTGTATATACTTTGAAATCTTGGACAGTAAGCGTGTGCGAGGCACTTTACTCAGTCTTTCATTTGAGTACAACTTGTAAATAAGTATAAGTACTTAGAAGCAGTTATTCAGAATCATGTTTCTCCTACAATGGCCAATTCATAGTAGACAACCCCAAGTCTGAGCTCGGTGGCACCATAGCCCTTGTATAGTACTCTGTAGAAAGATCGAAGTTTGTTTAGCACAACACCCTTTTCCCAACAAGGAATGCTTGTAAATACTTTTAAGTACTTTCTTACATACAAGTAGCTGCTGGATCTAAAAGAGAAAAGAAACGACCTCAACATGCAATAAACATGGAAGATAACATCACGAAGGCATGATATCAACAGTCGGCTTTCGCTCCCAAGCTGGGCACCGCACGGTGCAAGGGGCCCGACAGCAATTCGTTATTGGGAAACTTAGGTGCCTCCAGCATCGACGTAACCTTGCAACCGCCACCAACGTTGAGCTAGGAAGCAGCAGCGTATCCATCTCCCGCACAGGAGGAGCGGGCTCCTTCCAAATATTCGATAGACATGTCAAAAGGCTCCAGCGTGACAGAGCAGCGACAAATGCGGAAGAGTCCAGGAATGTTGACTACTTACGAGACGAGGTGGCAAACAGACTTGTGGAAAGACTATATGTAGGTCCTACCCTTCCTGAAGAATCAACTATACACGATCTGGTAAATAACAAGTGTTCCCGCCTCTTTTGGCCATCTTCATCATAAGGATATCAATAGATCATATGGGCATGTCCTAGATCTCGGAGCCGGGGCCTGCCATCTTGCACGGGCCCTACACCGACCTCATCCAGGGCTTGATCCTTTCGCAAGCCGCATCAAGCACCTCACCTCAGCGGAGCTTTCATCGAAACTTCTCGATAGGGACCCAGACTCGTATGTCATACCATCAGAATCCCCAATGAAGTTATCTCGATTAGCACAAGACGAAGAGACTGTTTTATTAGCGCCACCTTCCCAGGGTGGGCTGTTCGAGTCGAATACCTTTGACGCTGTGATATCATGTGGGTCTTTACACTGGATAAATGACCTCCCAGCGGTTCTATCTGGTATAAACCGAGTCCTAAAACCCGATAGCCCGTTCCTTTGTGCGATGTTCGGAGGTGATACTCTTTATGAGCTTCGTACATCCCTTCAGCTCGCGGGTATGGATCGGTTGGGCGGTGTTTCGCCCCATGTATCACCCCTAGCGGACGTTCGAGATATGGGGGGGTTACTTCAAAGAGCAGGCTATAGGTTGATAACCATCGATATTGACGATATCATCGTCGATTATGAGGATGTTTTTGCACTTGTTAAGGATTTACAAGCGATGGGTGAAGCAAACGCAGTTTTGGGGAGAAGAAAGAGTCTTGCGGGTTTGAACAAGGATGTTTTGATCGGACTGGAAGGGATTTACAAAGAGCTACACGGGGGAGCAGGGGACGGTGGATCTGGTGGTGGAGCAGGCATCCCGGCGACGTTCAGGATTATATACATGATCGGATGGAAAGAAGGATTAGGACAACAGCAGCCACTAAAGAGGGGTAGCGGTGAGGTGAACTTGAAGGATATTCTGGGTGAACAGGGCGGACTCGGATAGGTGCCTGATCTTTTGCCGGCCTATTGTTCACGAATCTATATCAAAAACGGAGGTAGAATGCCAACCTGGGAGCAAAAAAAAAAAAAAAAAAGACTACAGGATAAAGCATGTATACTGTTGGAAGGACAAAAGTCTTGTTGGTACTCACACCGTCGGTGTTCCAAACAACTGTCTTGCCTGTGGATTCAACGGAATCATGTACGCATATAATATGCTCCATTCAAAGAGCGCAACGAACCAGCCAGAAACCTACATGTCTGCCGTATTAGCTTTGGCTTACGCTGTGATGTGAGATAAAGAGAGAGAATCCATACCTTCTCAGACCATGTGTGGAAGTAAACACTAGTCATCAATAACATCCACCACCAGAGCCCCAGTATACCCCAGACAAACCAATGCACGCCGAACCACTCAGTCATCAATGGTGTTAGATTTCTGGGACCGACGGTGGCCCCCCACATGCTATCTACGAGCCTCGGTAATGTTTCCGCCCATAGAAATAAGCTGGCATGAGTGAGCATGAACGCATGCCCCGACAGATCATGACCGCCGTCCCACTTGCCCCCAGTACCTTTACACGCCGCTGAAGTAAATGCCTGCTCGGCTTTGGCAGCCAGTGTCAGCGGTTGGGTGTCATAATTGGGACGGCATGCGCCACCGGTAACAGTGAAAGTTCGATCCATTAACGGAGGTCCGAAAAACCACTGGGTAACCAGAATCCAAGCAAGAGTCGCAAGGCCCCACCGTATCAAAGCTTTCGAGCGCGCATGTGTGGCATTCGGGTGGCGTAGATTGGCGATATGAACGAGGAATGCGACGGTGGTCCAAAACCAGCCTATCTTAACAAATAGTACATTAAAAATATTGTTCTTCCTCGAGAAATATGACGCCGATTGTCCAATGGGCGATATTATGGAGAAGAGGGATCCTAGAACGATGGTAGCCGGGTAGATCAACGAGAGGAGGATGAGAATATGGTGGTGATTTTCGCTGGGAGGTGTATCGGGATACGGTTGCGATGCGACCAGTTGGGGGGATGGGGGGGCCGAAGTTGTTGGAGTCGCTATCTCAGGGCCAGAGGAAGACGAATCCCGGTCTTTGTCAGACGGCATCTTCTTGATTGGAGGCGAGGTTGAAAGGTTGGAGAGAAGAAGAAAACGTGACGAAATGTTGTCTCGACGTTGTCTGAAAGCCAGCCAAGCGAAGCTGGTTGGGAAAATCGAACATGGAGGGTCTCAAAGGACGATCTAGAGATAATGTTTGCGACGGAGACTTTTTATAGATGGCACTTCTTGGTGATGGAGAGAGACGGCCTTGTCAGGACGAGGTTCGGGTTCCATGGGATGGAGATGGAGATGGAGGTAGATGGAAAATTCATAGTTGGAAATTTACTTGGGAAAGAAGGGACGGGGTGACGTATATGTGCATACACCACGGCTTCGCCACACAACCAAGTGCCCGGTGGCGCACCATACCCGTGCACACTTAAGCAAGAGTATATATATTTCAGAATGGATATCTCGTAATTTAGGCAAGCAAGTAGGTAGCAAGAGGTATAATAGGTACAGGTGGAAGGCACACGATTAAAAAAGCCAAGTAAGTATCCCCCTTCATATTAGATCACCTCGGGGGTAAAGGTAAATTAGTATATTCCGGGCACTATCCTGCTCCTCACAATGCTAGTGTACCTCTTCCAGTCATCGCCGTACTTGATCCGGCAGTGCCCATCGTCTCTTCGTTCCCGATTAATCAAGAGAACAGCAAAGTATCCAACATAGAAATAGGTCACCCAGGTGCTAAACCCGGTGGGTAGACACCACGCCCATCCCATGATCCAGTCTCCCAGATAATTTATATGGCGTGACATACCCCACCACCCGGAAATCAACAACTTTCTCCCTGTTTTAGTCTCAATATACTTCAAATGCTTGAGGCTGGGATCCTCTGGGTTCGTTCTGAATGCATTCTTCTGACCGTTCGCACCACGGAAGATGCAATACCCTATTCCCTTGACGAGTAAAACACCAGCGACACCGGTGACCCCGAGGTCTAGTGGATACATGGCCAAGAATCTTCCCTGAAGAGAATAAGTGAATGGTACCCAGGCAAGGTCTCCAAAGCTTAGCATGTATCCAAATCCATCAGAAGTAATATCCATGGTCGTGAGGATCGCAGGCTCGTTCCAGAAAGCGTCAAAAATGTACCAAAACTGGAATATATTGACTAGAATCATCGAATCGGTTACACGACCGATCGTTTGGAATTGACGGGCAGCAAAGGCGAGATTGAGTATAGCCCAGCCCATCATTCCAGGGTGAAGCTCACAGAATAGTTTGATATCTAGCTTTCCAATCCTAGGGTTGAGTTCCCGACCAATAAACCACTACTCCAAGTGTTAGTCCCTTGCTCATCGTCCTCGATAGAAAGATATGATACCCCCCCAAAAAAAAGACTGAACTTACATCGTAAAGATGGTTTCCGGTATTTCCTCCAGCTGCAAGAAGAGGTTTTGAAGGCCTGAAGGAGGCGAGGTAGATGCCACAGGCTAGGACAAAGGAGAATAGATTGGCAGCCGTGAGCAAATGTAGATAGTGATCCCAGACCCAAGTCCAGAAAGGCCATTCCCATCCATTGAGATATGTACCGAAAGCCAAAGCCCCCATCATGGGGATAAATGTTTCGAGGGCATTGAGGTTATAGACCAGACGCTCTCCGGTCTTTAGAGGAGTGCCTATTCGGTCCCGTACAGGGATCGTGACGTTTAAGAGGGCGAGTCCAAGGACGTAGGCGACGAAGTAGCCGAAAACCTCGAGAGAGAAGAATTGTTCCCTGGTAGGAAGAACCTGCTCGACGTATTGTGCCCAGTTGAGGTGTGTCGGAGGGCACCCGTGTTCATTGCAGCCGAAGTAGAGGAGGAATGAGACCGATGGTGCGAGGATAGAGATGGCACCGACTCCGAGGCTGTGTGGACACGAAACGACTGTTGTTAGCTACCTGATACTCCATAATATAAAATAAAAAACTTACGGGCCAGCAAAGTCATAGCCATGGCTTCGAGCTTGTTTGTCGACGACACCCTTCGCAGCCATGATATCGGTTTGGACGGGAATTATTCCAATTCCAAGCGCAATTCGAATTCTAACCACTACGGTCGGCCCGGTTTAGTCCAGGAGAGTGCGAAGGCGAATGCGAATGGACTGATAGTTGATATCCTATTTGATAAATATAATGTGGTCGAGGTGGAGTTTAAGTACCCCGATTTTTTGCACAGGATCGCAAAATGACGACCGGCGTTTCGGTGGACTTTAAGCCGGGGGGCGCATTGCTTCTCATTGGATACGCGTACAATCTACTAGCTCCTGGGTAAAAAGTACTGAGCTAGGACTAGCTAAAGATATGACACTCATTGGATGTTGCATGTTGTCCTGTATAAGTCGGCCTTTGAGGTTGTAAATGTTTAGTTTTAGTTGTATGTATACTAAGTACTTAGGTGCTTGAGTAAATGTTTAGGAGGTATACGTAAGTAAGAACATCATCAACATTAAACCGTCAAAACATCACCAGCATTCCTTCTCCCCATAACATTTCATTCCAATTTACCTTCACCAGAAAAAAAGAATCCGCCGGGTCCGGTCCAGGATGACCGTGCAAACATTTCGATAACTACAGCTTATATATATCTCTCTCTCTCTTTTTTTTTTTTTTTTTTGTTCCTTTTCTTACGTATACACCCGCCTCTATCCCTCTGTCCCTGTCCCTGTACAGGAATCCAAAATATCCAATAAGTATATGTATAAGCATCCGCATCTCTAGCCTTAATTTAAACTTCGGATCAGAATGTGGCGCCCAGGAGGCTCGCGGACTTCGAATTTCCTCGCTTCCGCTTCCGCCATTGCCGCCCTCCTCATCGGCCTGTCGCAGGCGAACCCCCTCGCCGTACTCTCCGAGGTTCCCGACCCGCCCTGCTCTGCTACCTCAAACAGAACTGGTACTTTTGTCGACCTACATTCTCTGATTCGGAAAGGTCATGACGAGTACGTATATATCTTACCGACTTCTGGTTACATCTACTTGTAGTCAACTAACCATCGTTACGACCCTCACAGCAACTATCTTGTCTCCGGCTACGACTATAACTCCAATTTCACCCTCAATATCTGTGCTCCCGTCCTATCATCTGATGACCTCGATTTTCACGCACTCTCCGACGTTCACAACGTCTCCGCATTCTACCGGAAAGGTGGAACGACATACGCCTTAGGACGGGCTTCCTCAACCCCAAAGTTCCGAGGCAGGAAGTTGATCCTGGAATACACCGGAGGAAGTCTCTGTCCCAAGCTTGATTCCGACGGCGCTCCCATTGAAGGAAAGGATAATGAAGATGGCTATAGAAAAGGCGCTTTGTTGTCTTTCACTTGCGACAGGGAGTTGATTGGCCCTGCGAGGGTCAGCTTCGTAGGCCAGCAGAATGAATGCAGCTACTGGTTCGACGTAAGAACGTCGAGCGCTTGCGCTACCGTTAAGCAGCAGCCTCTGGGCCCTGTGGCCATCTTTGGCATTATGTTAGTCACGCTCTTATCATACCTATATACCTCGCTTGCTGCACTGTCACCTAACGCGCGGGTTACTCCTCTAGATTTCTCGTGGCATTGCTGGTATATTTTATCGGCGGTTGTTTTTATCAGAGAACAGTCCTGCATGCTCGTGGTTGGCGGCAGGTTCCCCATTGGCAAACATGGCTCGGAGCCCTCAATTTCATATGGGTAAGGAGATTACTTTTCCCTGCCAGATGGTTTTCGTTCCGTCGGCCGGGTTGAATCCCCACGCCTTTGTTGTTTCTTTTCTACCACCAGTCCTCCTCCTCACCTATCCTCCTTGCGCTGGTTGGAAATTCTCTTCTTCTTTTTAGACCTTATCGGTTTCCTCCTAGCCTGTTCTAAAAGTATACACCTGTATTAAGTGCACCGATATCCGTATATATAGCACAGATTGTTGATCTACACTGTTCTTTTCCCACCGCAATTGAAACGCTTCCCCTTTCTCTTCAAATGCATACCCAGATTTAATACTTTGTGGAAGCTAATATTCGTGGTTTCCCTATTGTAGGATGCCATCCGGATATGTTTGTTCTCAGTGATGAACCTATGCGGCCGCCTGGGAGGTCGTGGACGTACGGGCAGATTCGGTCAGTACACCCCTGCTTCTGGCGAAGACGGGAGGTTCGGAAGGGCGGGTCTCGCAGCCAGGGTCGATGAATGGGCGGATGGCGAGGACGAGAATAGGCTTATAGATCAGCTGGATGACGAATGGAGCGACGGCTAGCTCCGTTCTACCCATCGTCTGTATGTTTTTTTATTTTCATTTTATTTTTTTCTAATTTATGTTTTGCTATTTACTCGTTGAAGTTAATAAATATATCCTGGCATGTTAGTTCAAAGGTGCTTAGGTCGTGGGCTTTTTTTTTTTTTTTTTTCCAATTCACTTTCAATTTCCGAGCTACCTCTCGATCTCACTATTTCATATACGGTCAGTGTCAAAGGCTCAATAAATAAAGCTCCCTAGAACGGGCTCGCAAGGTGGTTCTATACAGCCTTTTATCTACAACACGTTTCAATCGGACGATGTCCATTGTGGCGTATAGTATGCACCAAGATATGCATATTTCCCCAGACGAGTTCTGACGGATCCTCGGATAAAGCGATGGGTAGCATCGGCACAAAAGCTGCATTTGCAACTAAAATCGGTAGCGAGACGCATGGCAATCCTGGCTCGGTTTAAAAGGTCGCATGGAGAGCTCGAGCTCTCCAACTCTACTCTTTCCCACAACCTTTTATTTAACTTTGTACCCATCGATCTATACACGATTCAGGTGCGTCCCGTGTGTATTTTATATGCGCCCTTTCCCTCCATGAAAAATAGACAGATATTGACGATTCCGCTCGCCATATGTATAGCGTACTAAGCTTAAGTCTTTGTTCTATATACAGTACTTACAACAATAATGAGCAACTATAAACCTATTCCATTGGGAGAGTATCTTTTCCGAAGAATCAAGTCGTTGGGGATTTCGCATATTTTGGGATGCCCTGGCGATTTTAATTGTATGTGTCCGCAGCCTACGGTACTATAATTAGCTTATTTTCGCTAAAACTACAACATTCCTTAGTAACACTGCTTGATCACATATACAACATTGAAGACCTTAGTTGGATTGGATGTTGTAATGAATTGTGAGTCTACTCTGATGTATCCCTCTCAGTGTAACCCGAAATATGTTCTAGCAACCCAACTGATCACCGCTCGATTGCAGGAACGGAGCATACGCTGCCGATGGATATGCTCGGGTTCGGGACCTTCCCGGGGTTCTCGTGACCACGTATGGTGTTGGAGAGCTCAGTGCTATGAATGGAGTAGCTGGCGCTTACGCCGAAGTGAGACATCATCAACTTCGTCTTTATGGCCCCCGTTTGGTTTGACTTACTGGATTCGTATAGCACGCTGGATTTATCCATATCGTTGGCAATACTTCCCGCCAACTGCAACAGAACAAGATCATGATACACCACACCTTGGAAGCAAGCCCGGACCATGGTGTGTACCGGGGAATGTCAGGGCCAATCCGATCTACAAGTGCTTTCTTGGACGATGAGGCAACAATGGCCTCTGAAATTGATCGAGTCCTCTCTATTGCCGTTAAGACGAGACTGCCAGTTTATCTATTCGTACCTACGGATGTGGTAGACACTCCACTCAATGAGACTCGTCTAGACACACCACTGGACCTCAATCTTAGCACCAGCCCTGAAACCGAGGGCTTGATCGTGAACAAAATACTCGAAGCACTTGAAAAGTCCAAGAAGCCGTGCATTCTAGCTGACGTTCTAGCCAAGCGCCATGCGGCTACAAAGAAGACTAGAAGATTGATAGAACTCGCTGGATACCCGGTAAAATTTATCTCTGAAAGGAGCTACAATATTTAATCCAAACTAACAACATCTCACAAGGCATTTTCTACGATCCTCGGAAAGGGCTTGGTCGACGAGACGTCTCCTCTGTTTGGTGGGATGTATAACGGCTCAAGTACGAATTCTATTCTTGAAATGCGGCATTCATGCATCCGGTGGCATTTCACTACAGGGTATATAAATAAAAAAAAGAGAACGACATTATGGGCTAACCAAAGCTTCTCTTCTAGTGTCCTTCCCTGGCATTAAGGAAGCCGTTGAAAATGAAGCCGATCTGGTTCTAAATATCGGGCCTCATCTCACATCTTCCAACACTGGTGCATTCACTCGGCAAATACCTGAAAATAAATTGATAGTTCTTCATCCTCACTACTGTTCAGTATTCGGGGAGCGCTTTGAAGGAATACACTTCATCCCTGTACTGGAGACCATTCTTCAGGCGTTCGAGAAGGATTCTCAGAAATTTAAGAAAGGGAACACAGTCACCAGATTCCAGGTAAGAAATGAAGGAACCGTAAAGAGCCAGGGAGAATTTATATCGGCACCACGTTCTAATATAAATCCATAGAACCCGATGCTCGATGATAGCACATCTGGGCGTTTGAAACAGTCATATATCTGGCAACGTATCGGACGCTTCACGAAACCCGACGATATTGTGTTTGTTGAAGTCGGAACCTCGCAATTCGGAATGCCCGATGCGACTCTCGCTGCGAATGTTCAATACGAAACCCAAATCTACTGGAGCTCCATTGGTTATACCGTAGGCGCAACATTGGGTGCGCTTGTCGCTGCAAAGGAGAACGGCCATAAGGGAAGGGTCATTCTCGTTGTTGGTGATGGGAGTCTTCAAATGTCTGTACAAGAGATCTCGTCGTATATCAGAAACGGGTTTACTCCGACTATTTTCTTGATCAACAACGACGGATACACCATCGAGAGAGAAATCCACGGACCGAAGCAGCAGTATAACGATATCTGCACATGGGATCATATGAAAATGTTGGAATTTTTCGGCGGCCGACAGAAAGGCTTCAAGAGTCGAAGCGTGGAGGCTCGCACGGTGGAAGAGCTCGAGAAAATTATGACCGACAGCGAATTCATCAAAAATGATTGTATACAGGTATGGTGATCGATCGTGACTTCTATATTTGACACATGCCCGAAATGCTAATAGTAGTGTTGCTGAAACAGCTTTGCGAAATATACGTGGATAAGTTTGACGTCCCATGGATCTTGAGAGGGCAGGTGGATGCGCACAAAGCTAGACTAAAGGTTGCTGGTGAACAGCAGGAGAAGATTTGGGAAAGCTTGGCTCGAGCAGGAGCGTTTGTGTAAAGCTGTAACTACCGGATTAACTTAATGAGTGCCCATGTTAAAGTTTTTTTTTTTTTTTTTTTTTTTTTGAGGTTGCAGCACGACGGGTCACAGTTTAGAAATGGATCCTATGGGCTACCAAATAGATACATGTACTGAAGTGCACCTGAAGGTGTAGATTGAAGTAATTTGGGACACAACGCCTTGAATATTGCAGACATTCCTAAAAAGATGACAGCCGATTGGATGCTATAATTTGGACCAGAACAGAAGCTTTAGCCAAGCAGAAACATTCCAATACGAATTGTACGGTCTCCGCACGACACCTCGCATTGGTGGAGTGGCGGATGTCAATTGAGCGAGACAGATCCAATTTCCTAATTCTGCCAAGTAAAATGGCAAAAGAAGATTCTCGTTGCGAAAGTGCTATCGGGGTCTTTGGGATTGATCCCGAGCAATTAATTCGAGCGCCTGATTTGCAATAGAGTAGGTGTGGCTGGCAGGTGGTTCTATTGGCGGGTAAGAATTAAGAAGAAAAAAAAAGGGGATGAAGTACTCTGTAGTAAGATGGGTTCCTGCAGGATGCATCAAACATGGATGTCATAGTCAAGTAAGAAGCATGTACCCGGCTATAGGTGCTGTGTCTGGATACTTTGGTACAGATGTCAATGGCCGAAAAGGGCTTCTCAGCAATTCGGCTAATCAAATACCCTTCGAGATGGAGATCGAGAGAAGGAGAGAGGCCTCTCCACCACCCCTTCAATGACACCCTACAGATCAGATCCAATATCCCAATGCAATGTCTTCGACTGCAACAATATTACCATCTGCCCAGGACCAGGTTGGTACAATCCCCAATATTAATTCCAGTTTATCTTTGGCCCACAACCATCAAAAGTTGGGTTGGCCAACGAACTAGCCCGCACGAAGGCCCGAGGGTTACATTCGGGTGATTGCCCCTTCGAATTCTCCTTTCGACGGCTTCATAGCACAGCAAGACCAGCGCGATTATTTAAACCGAGTTTCTTGGCGGCTAACCAATCGTTCACTGAAGCTTTGAGCCAATCATCCGGAAACCCAAGCGAGCCAGATCTGTCTAATGAGAAATGTTTTTCCCGGTTGCCGTCTGTTTAATTTCGGCTTCGTCGAGCTGAGACTCATTGTACAGCTGTCCTGCGTACGAAGAGCAAAAAACCCCCCCCCCAAAGTGTCTTGCTCGAGATTCACAGCGCTCTGTCTTCCGGTTGGGTCAACTGGCTCAAAAGATTCCCACTGTGGCCTTCCATGCATGGCTGCATGCACTGTTATTTGACAGCAGCACACTACATTTGGACACAGCAGCATCTGTACGATGTTGGATGTATTTCCGTACAGAGGAAGAGAGAAACTGTTTGCCTGTGTGTGAGGCCAATGAACAGGCGACAACGGTGGACCCAGGCATGCATGTTGCAGCCGACTGGTGTGCCTCAGGCACAAACCGGCTTAGCTCGCTGGTTCACTTAGTGCGGTTGTTCTCCCCTGATGGAGGTAACCCCCTTCTAATCTTAAATTTGCCGCCCCTGTTATGGTTGCGTGCACTTTTGAATTTCGGTCTTGCCCTTTGCCAACAACCGGGCCTTCACAAAAAACGAAATTAGTGCGGTAAGGCTACGCTGGGGAGCCTGCAAATCCACTCACAGAACGAGCTGCCCACACCACGCCCTCACCTCATTTGTTGGACAGTCGAAATGCTGCCATGCGCATTTTGCATGGGTCCTCGCATGGACGACAGCCATCCATGAAGGTCTGTTTCCCACCCCTATTCCCATTCTCCCAAATTGGGCATCTAGAAGGGAGGAAAAAGAAAGAAAGAAAGAAACCCAAGAAACAAAGAAAGGGCAATAGTGGGTAATGGTGGGAAATAGGGGGAAACATGAAAGTTTGCGGTGGAGAAAGCCCACAATCGGCGTCAATGGATGCTTGTTCGTGTCGGCATCCATGGGCAAAAGGGGAGGGCGGCGACGAGTATAAGGAGCCGTCGAGTCCCCAAGCCATCCAGACTTTTCCTCCCTTCTTTCTCCACCACAGTCAATTCCTTCCAGGTCTTCACTACTACCTTCGGTTTTCTAACCACAGTCACTCTTTTAACCCATACACTCTTTTTGTGCTTAATTTAGCAGACTTTCTAGTCTTTAATCTTTAACTTACATTCTTAATACTCCTAAACGGACGTACTTTAAATAGTAATATAATCAATCACAATGCATTTCACTACTATCCTCGCTACCTCTGCCGCCGTCGGTGGTGCCCTTGCCGGTGTCTACCAGGAAGAGCCAGTCTACTACACCTCCGCTGAACAGGTCTACACCTCCATCAAGACCTGCACCGACGAGCCAGCTGTCCCAACCAGCGACTCTGTCTATGTCCCTCCAGTCAGCGAGCCAGTCTACGGTGAGCCAACCACCGAGGCTCCAGTCTACGCCCCAGAGCCCACTGGATACGGTCCATCCGAGGTCACCTACACCAGCTACGATGTGATCACCATCACCTCTTGCGCTGACTATGTCACCGACTGCCCAGCTGCTACCTACACCTCTACCGCATACTCCGTCAGCACCCCCCCAACCGACTACTATCAGCCACCAGCCAACTCCACTGATTATGAAGTCCCACCACCAGTCTACGAGTATGAGACTCCAGAGTACCCAACTGATGTCCCAGTCTATGAGGTCCCATCCACCTCTGAGGTCTACACCCACACCTACTACACCACCGTCTGCCCTGGAAAGGACTACTGCTATGCTACTACCGTCACTTCCACCTACTGCCCTGGCAATCCAACTGAGGTTCCAACTGAAGTCCCAGTTTACACCCCACCAGTTGACGTCCCAAGCTACACTCAGCCACCAGTTGAAGTCCCAACCTACACCCCGCCAGTTGACGTCCCAACCTACAACCCACCAACCCCACCACAGAACGAGACTGAGACCCCAACCTACACCCCACCACCAAGCTATACTGGTGCTGCCTCTGCCAACTTCGTTTCCTTTGGCGTTGCTGCCGTTGCTGGTCTCGCCGCTCTCTTCATTGCTGCGTAAACAATCAAATTTCCTTTACGTCCTTTGAATGACCGGGTTCAGCGAATCATGTAAAATGCATTTTTATTTTTTTGTATTACTATTTTTTAAAGTTTCTTCGATAGGGGAGCTGTAGATTAAGTTTGGAGAATGAAGTCTTAAAAATATCCATGGTTCCAATTGTAATATTTTATCTGCTATACTTGTGCTTCCTATATATAGGAGTCTTTAGACGGTTGTTTTTGTTTTTGTGTGTGTTGCTCTTGGGAAAAAGTGTTGATGTGTCGTTATTTTTATTTGGTGAGTTCTGTGCGACAGTCGATTGGGCTGTCATGGTGACTCGGCATTCTCTGTAATCGATCAGGCGCCGTGACTCAATTGCTCTTAAGCCACAAATGACTCCTTTAAGAGGTGGCCTAATAAAGACCATCGGTTGACGATAAATGAGGAGCCGTCTATTAAACCCAACGATTCAACTCTGTCCCACTATACGGCAATACATTCCATACTCGATTTCTCGCTCCTATTATCAACATAACCCTACGATGACACGAGGAGGCCGTTCGTCCAGAGGTAGCCGCCGAGGAGGCACGGATAGAGCCGAACAGATCTCTAAAGCGTTATCGAGAACGCTGCGGCACCGTGCCCACGACGAAAGATTGAACATAAGGGAGGATGGCTATGTCAATGTTGAAGAACTTGTATGGATCGCCCTCTTGTTAGACGGTGCTTCGGTGTAAATGTCTTTCTTTTGAACATATCATTGACAAGTTTGTTTTCTAGCTAAATTCGAAGAGATACAAAGATCTACAACTCGACTTCCCGACGCTGTGTCAAGTTGTCCGAGATAACTCGAAGAAACGATTTAAGATCATACGTGAAATTCCGGATTCGGCAGCGACCCCTCCGCTGCTGAGCAGTGTTAGCGCGTCCACCTCGACAGAACCATCGGCTACTACGGACCCAAAAGTTCGTGTATCGAGCGTAGAAGACTTCCTTCCGGACTTTGATAATGATCCGAATCCCGATCTAAGTCATTACTTCATCCGTGCGAACCAAGGTCATTCGATTCCTATTCAGGACGACTTGTTATTGCAGCCGATAGACGAACAGAACATCCCGAGTATATGTGTTCATGGAACATACTACTCGGCCCTAACTCTCATTCTCCAAAGTGGAGGGCTTAAGAAGATGGGCCGTACGCATATTCATTGCGCGGCCGGTTTACCAAAGGCATCTGTCCACCCAGAAACGGGAGAAGAGATTCCAGCCGTACTCAGCGGCATGAGATTTGACGCCGAAGTCCTATTTTATATCGATATTCTTAAGGGGATACAAGATGGACTGAAGTTTTGGAAGAGCGATAATGATGTCATATTAACAACAGGAAAGGAGGAGGAGGATTGTCTACCGATGGATTATATTCTACGTGTTGAGGATGTCGGTGGCAAGGCGGGTGGAGGTGAACTGTGGACAAGGGACGAGGGTGTCATAAAGGAATGGCCAAATACTGGGAAGGGGAAGCAGCTCCCTAGATCCCAAGGAAATGGTCGGAGCGGTCGGGGTGGAAGGGGAGGCAAGGGACGATCTCGGCCAAAAGTTCAGGTTGAAGACGCCTTGGACGATGTATCTGGATCCCTTGAGAATACTAAACTATGAACGGTAATAGCTCAGAGCGTTTTGGGTTTACGGTCTGTAGCATGTGCAGTAGTATATCTATACCATACTTCTAGAAATATCAGTTCCCGGCGTTGGTCGTGTAGAGCAGTGTAGGCCTGATGCATATTGTATATCCACTCAATCGGTCGTTTCCCCTCATACAAAAGATGCTAATCGTCACAAACGCATATCGAAACAAATACGCCAGCACTTCACAGCCACCCAAATGCATCCTGTCGCTGGTATCCGGTCCATATGGATCCATAGATCAAGTAAAAATACAAGAGACTTAAAAACGCCCGCCGGCCAACCAGGCTAGTTCCAAGCAAGGGTATCCGAATTTGTGACCTTTCCTCCACTAGCTGGTTCTGGATTCGGTTGTGGTTTCAGCTTGGCTTTTGCACGGGATTCTGCTGCCCGCTGTGCTTCTTCTCGTCGCTGCGGTTCAGGTGTCAGATGTGATGAAGCAAAATGTTTTGCAGGATGTGACCGAGACTTACAGCTGCTGCGGCCGCGGCCGCGTTCCCTGCGGTCGAGGGCATGGAACTTGTCGCTCCGCCGCCAGATGTTTCGTTCCCACCGCCGCTGCCCCCTAAAGTGTGTCCGGGTCCAGAAGTCTTGTAATTTGGCCTCGCTGTCCGAGCTGGTTCTGCGGAAGCCTCATAGTCTTCCTTGCTGCCGCCGCAGCCCATTTTTAGTGACTGGTTTTGGTTGGCTGGTAAGTGGTTGGTCGGTTGGCTGGCTAGGTCGACGCTACGAGATATCGCGGAGGTACTGCGAAGAGTGTCCTTTGGGTTCTCGTAGCACCATGTAGGATTGGGATGAGATAGGGGCGATGGGCTGTTATGTATGAGAGCGCCCCTAAGGCAGGTCAACGCGCAAACCGGTTGGCGCCGCGCGGCGGCCCCAATTTTCGGCTCGCTCTGCCGACTGGAATGGAAAGATGCACGACATACATCGAGCTATTCTGGGGGCTCATCACGTATTTGATTGTTTGCCAATTAATTGCCTGTTGCATCTTAATAATACATGCATTCTAAAACTGCCCAAACCCGCTACTGCTAAATACTTAGGACTCTGCGTGGAGTCATGCGAACTACGAAGGAAACGAAAGCAAGCGAATCAGTCGCATGGAAGGCGTATTCGGGAGCGGTACTGCTGTGCGTTAGTGAGTTACGGGTCTAAATAGACGGATGAATCGGCGGATGAATCGATACCATCCCGAAAGCACGACATCTTCACATTCCACGCGAAGAAACAGGTCCTAGAGGACGTTGTATCTTCCGGTCGTCACCGCCCTGTTCTCACTATCCACCGCCGCTGCGGTACCTTCGGCCAAAAGTCTCTTCAGCTCCCTCATAGCGTTAGTAACAACGAGTTCTGTATCTCCCTCGACAAGAATATATAGCTTGGGGTCCTGTCCGGCCGCTGGTGTTTTCCCTGCCGGGTAGTATGAACCTTTCGTTGTAATAGAGGTACCGGTTGCCTCCAGAACTTTGGCAATATTGGTACGGTTTGTAACTGCCCATCTCGCTTTCTGGGGGAAATCATTGATTTCTAGGGTTGCGTGATATGCCCCAGCGTCAGGCCCCTTATTGTCGATAGGAGCACCCGATCGTAGCACATTCGCCTTGGTAAGACGTTTCTGAATATCAGATGTAGCGGCAAGAACCTTGTCAAGCACTGTGTTCGCTGCAGCTGCATTTGAAGCTCCCGAGGGACTACCTGCGGCTGCTGCGGCTGCTGCGGCTGCTATTGCGGCTGGGTCACGTTTATGAACGACAATGGCATCATCAAGATTAGGACCTTTCGATCCGGCGGCTGTCGTGGCAGCTGTTGTTTTGGTTTTAACTTCCTCGCCCTCGGCGTCTGGCTCTTCACCTTCGTTCCCTTCTTCTCCGTAGGCTTTGCGCTCCCTCTTTCTTGCCGTCTCACGCTCTTGATCAAGTCGATCGAGACCTTTACCTCCGAATCCGGAGCTGCTAGCCTTTTCTTTACCCGCTTTGATTTTCTCCGAAAAGGCTTCGCATGTGGTGTCAGCAGTGTTCAACCAGAAATCTAAGAGTTTGCTAGACTTACAAGTAACGAGTTTCTGGACCTCTTCTGGGACATCTTGCCCACTTAGCTTCAGTGCTTTTGCAATATCATGGGCATACCTTTCCTGATCAGGTGTGATGAATGTCACGGCGGTTCCCTTGTTGCCCGCGCGACCGGTCCTACCGACTCGATGTACATAGTCCTCCATGTGGTTGGGGCAGTCGTAATTGACAACTAGCTTGAGTTGCTTGACGTCCAAGCCGCGCGCCGCTACGGATGTGGCAACTAGTATTTGGCTCACCCCGGCTTTGAAATCGGAAATCGTCGAGTCTCTATCAATTTGGTCCTTGCCTCCGTGGAGGGACATCGTCGCGTAGCCCCGTTTCATGAGATCACTGAGCAGAGAATCAGCCGACTCTTGTCTGTCAACAAACACAAGTGACCGGGCATCCTCCTCCTTATCGTAGAGCTCGCCTAGAATTTCGAGCAATCGGGCGAATTTTGTGCTATCCGTCCTCACTTCCACAATTTGGCTTACTTCCGCGGCCACTACACTTCGTGCCCCGACAACAATCTCGACCGGTTTGATCAATACCTTACGTGCAAGTGCTTCCATCTAAAATTGTATCAGTAACGTAGTAAATAAACCATAAGGAGGCAGGGTTCTCACTTGTGAGGGGAAGGTGGCCGAGAATAGAACTGTCTGTCTATCCGGTCGAATGTTCCCGATGATCCTCATAACTTGGGGTTCAAATCCCATATCGAACATTCGATCTGCTTCATCGAGTACAACATATGTAACCCTTTTCAAATTCGTTACTCTGCCAGAGTTTGCCGCAAGGAGGTCGATCATTCGTCCCGGGGTGCATACAATAAACTCAGCTCCTCTTTTCAGCTCTGCGATTTGATCTTTAATAGGCGACCCGCCATAGGCGCAAACTCCCTACGGAAAATTCTTAGCTATGTCTTAAAAACTTAGGCTACGGGTCTCACCCTTAAGTTTAGAGCTTTCAAGAAAGGCTTGCTTTCTTTGAAAATTTGCGTAGCAAGTTCTCGAGTCGGAGTCATGACAAGAGCAATGGGGCCCTCCAGATTCTCCAGAGGCCTTTGATCTTTGATATGACGGAACATGGGGAGCAAAAAAGCCATTGTCTTCCCTGATCCAGTTTTCGCCACGCCGATTACGTTGCGCCCGGACATGATTGCGGGGATAGCTTGTGCTTGGATTGAAGTTGGCTTTTCGTACTCTAATTTGTTGATTACATCCAAGGTAGCGGAAGGCAGCCCTAGTAAACTCCATTTTTGGACAGGCTTTGGGCAGTTCGCACCCTTCCTTGGGGTTAGCGCTAGATCAGGGAAGATATGTAAAAAAAAAAGGGGGGGGGAGGTACTTACTCTGACTTTGATGCCATCCAACACCAACCTCAGGTCATTGACTTCCTGTGTTGACATGTCTGCGAGTTCGGCAGGTTCAACGTAAAAACTCTTTCGGAAAGGCTCATACTGAACTTTAGAATGATCGACTGTGGGGAGTTCTTTCTTTTTCTTCATCTTGGATGCCATCGCCAGGATATCGTCCGGGTCGTTTACAATAGCTGTAAGACTGTCGTCGTCATCTCCAAACATGGCCTCGGCGAGAGCAGGTCCCTTTTGAGGTTTGGAGATACCCGTGGCTGTCGATGCAATGTTTGACATGAAGGCATCCAGAGGGTCGATATCCTCTTCCTCCTCCACGTTCATTTGGTTTTGAGTCTCTGGGACGGTTCCGTCAATCTGCATTCGTTCGCCACGTTCAACAGCCGCAGCACGTAAGGCTTCAAGGTCGTCTTGCATATCAACGTCGTCATCTCCTTCGTCAACTGGCGGCTCACCAGTAGCAGTATTGATATCATCGGGTTTCGGAGAGGGAAGTCTTTCAAGCTTCTTCCTAGCAACATCCTCATCACCAAAATCAAGAGCACGTTTCCCTTTTGCCTCTGTTCCTGGTTTCTTGGAGCTACCCTTGAACCCGAATCCTGATAACCCAAGCGCCGGGGTTGCAGCCTTCGATATTTCGACTATGAAAAATATTAGTCTGTGACATTTTAGGAAACCGGTGTGGCTAGATTTACCTAATGTTGGCTTTCTCGAAGCTGGAGGTAATCTGTCAGCGTTTAAATCCTTTTGTTTCTCAGAAGTGGGAGCGGACGCTTTTAGACTAGTTGAAACTTCATCTTTAGTTGGGGCAAGCGGGGCTGTATTGGTTGTCGGTGAGAGGATGGATTGATCGGCTCTGAGGGAGATTGAGGCATTGGCCTTTGCCTGATCTGCCTCGGCTTTCTTTTTCTTCCAGGCCTCCAGCCGCTCCAATCTCTCGCGTTTCTTGTCCTCTTCGGTTTGTGCGGCGGATGGTACCGTTGTAGCTGGCGACTGTGTCCGAGTTAGTGTAAAGTTTTTTGCAGAGGCATGGGATTAATTGGCTAACCTCATGGCGACTGTTACGCTTAGAGTCGTCGCCCCGATCGCGGTCTCGTCTGTCGCTGTATCTGGCGCGGTGGGGAGGGGATCGCGATCGCGATCGATCTCGGGAATCACGGGCTCGGTCGGGGGTTCTTATCCTATGTCGATGGTCACGATCACGAAATCTATCCCTGGAGCGGTCTCGTCTATCCCTACCGCCTCGGTGCCTATCATCGCGGTAACGGTCGCGTTCGCGGTCGTAGTATCTCTAGGTCTGAGTATTAACATGATGTACCGCTAAAATGCGAGAGGAAACTAACTAACTTCTCTGCTCCTGCTTCGATTCCTGTCATATCGGTCGTCTTCGCGATATCTCTTGCTTGACGTGCCCGGGGACCGGGACCGGGACCGATATTTCGCCATTCGATAGCTACTAGATTTGGGAGGTTAATCGTGAGTTTGAGGGTTGGAAAGAACGGGTGGCGATAGTGATCAAAGTGGAGGAGTCCAGGGTCTAGAAGCTGGGTTTGATGGCAGTGAGTGTGTCAAACCACGGTCAAGACTCGGCTAGTTCTAGAGTTCTAGAGCGGGTTCGACGACGTCCAGGCGACAATTCAACACAAACACATTGCATTATGGACCTCCGGCTACTTGCGCTACGTAGCTCCTGGCTGAACTATCAGGATCATAATGGGGACAGCACCCGTTTCGGAACCAGACCGGGCATGGTTGATATAGATACACACTCAATAAGATTTGCTTAGGAACCTTGTTTGGTATATGCCTGAATGAACGGAGAACTTAAAAATGCTTATCTATTACATACAAATTATTATTATTGTAAGAGAGTCAAAAACCTCAAAAACGGGCCAGAGAGGTGCCGAAACGGAACGTGGAACAGAACGAAATGCTATGAGCAAAGTGGTAAGGGACGAGAGAATCAAAAGCTTGTAGAACAATTACAGTAACTGAAGGAAGGAAGAAAGGCTGCGCGTGCGTTTTGCCCGTGACTACAAAATCGAAATGCTTTGGAGGGAGATCTTGCGGATTAATGCCGAACCATCTTTGGATTCGTGAACTTTGAACACAGAAGAAAATATCAAGGAAAGGCGGTCCATTTTTCAGGAATTATTAATGGTTTGTAGGGGGGAGAGGAATTACATGACACAGATCAATGGCCGGTCGTAAGGTAATGAAAATCCTACCAATAAAAAAAAGTATTGCTTGAAGGAAAGTGACATTAGATGTTCATGCCCTGTTCGTGAATGGCTAGCTGACGGCCGCCTTCGGTATGCAACTAAGCCTTGGATCCGTCTCCGACAGTGACGGCAGGTGCGGTGGGAAGATCAGTAATCTTCTTCTCGCTCTCAGTAGCAGGAACGTCTGGAAGAACAGGTGCAGTGCTGGATGGCTCGGTCTTTGTTGGCTCCTCGGTTGTAGCTTCCGCCTGGGGCTCGGACTCGGTGATGGCGGTGGGCTGAGCCTCCTCCTTACCCTTCTTTTCCTTATCCTTCTTCCAGAAGCTGAGACTTCGGCGTGGCTTATCCTCGCCGTCGGTGGACTTGTCCCGCCTTAAGCTTCCAAAGATACCGCTGGGCTTGCGCTCTCGTGGGGATTCGGCCTCGGTGTCGCTCTTGACAGGCTCCTGAGTCTCGACAGCGGCAGGTTGCTCACCGGCATCTGGGAGTGGCTCCTGAGTAGCAGGAGCAACTTGGGTCTCGGTTTCAGGGACGGCCTCTGGCGACTTGGCCTCGCCTTCCTCCTCGACAGCTGGAGAGTCTTTCTTTTCTTCCTTCTTCTTTGCGAAGAAACCTCCCAAGAAAGACTTGCGGTTGGAGGCCTTTGGCGAAGCGACGGGGGAAGTTTCAGCCTTTGGCTCCTCAGTAGGTGCGGCTTCAGCTTGAGGGGCGACCGGGGTTGGCTCTTCGATTGTTGGAGTGGTCTCCTGAGGTGCGACGGCAGTCTCAGCTGGGGCTGGTGCGGCCTCTTCCTTGGCTTCGGCTGGTTCGCGATATCCGATAAGCATAGGCCCTCATTTTATCTGAAGTGAGACACGATGTTTACTTACCGACTGGCTGCTCTTCCTTGACCTCATCTTTCTTTTCTTCCTTCTTGCCGAAGAAGGAGAATCTGTTCAAACGATTTCTCGAGGAGGATCGCTTCTTCTCATCTTTCTTTTCCTCTTCTGGCTTAACAGCGGAAGATTCAGCGGCTTCTTCCTCGACGGCTGGGGTAGCAGTCTCAGCAGGTGTCTCCTCAGCTTCTTCGCCCTCCTTCTTAGCCTCGACTGGCTCCTCCTTCTTGGCAGCGACGACAGGGGTAGGCTCTGCGCATAGATCGTTAGGACGGACAATCTCCATCATTGTGGGATCAGGTCAATACTTACTAACGACCTTCTCGAGAGCAGCCTTGAATCCATCGGTTTCAGATGTGATAGCGTGAATGCCTTCGGATTCAGCAACCTTGATTTTCAAGGTGTGGACCCATCTTTCACGAAGGGCAGCGGTGCTTGCTTCCAATTGAAGTTCGTGTCCTGCGCTCTTAATTGTGAACTTCTTATCACCTTGAGTGGTAATATCTGCGCCATCCTGTTCGCATTCATCATGAGCATGGAATAAATATACAGCTTGCAAGGATGGAATCGAGCCTTACCAGTCTAACAATCCCGCTTGGCTTGGCCTTGTCGGTCTTAGTGTAGAATAGGAGACCCTTTCCGGTCTGTGTGGCGTGCGCATATGTGGCATGACCAGCCTTGGTCTTTTCCTTCTTCAGATATTCGCCAAGATTCTCCTCAGGGATAGCTTCTTCAGAGAAGTAAAATGTGTGCTTCTTCAAGAAAATTCTACCAGACACCCTCTGTTAGAGACGCGATAGTAACTTTTTTTTTTTTCCCCTCTCGATCTAATTACTTACGGGATAACAGAGAGGAATTTTGTTTCCAAAACCCCTTCCGAGATCGGTTCGATCTCCTTAGGTGCTTCAGCCGGTGTTTCAGCATTCTCAGCAGCAGCTGCTGATTCTGGGGCTTCGGTCTGTGCTGGTTCCTCAGTCTTATCAACAGGCGTTGGTTCGACGGTTTCCTGCTTGGTTTCAGGGGTTGTCTCTACGGTTGGCTCGACTGTTGGTGCAGCGGCCGATGGCGCCTCGGTTGTAGCTTTGATGTCCGACATGGTAGACGCGGTATCTAAAACTGCAGGGGTATGTTAGTAACGAGGAATTGGTGCCGACTGGCCAAGATCGCAGAAAGCGTATACTTTGAGAAATGAGGGAGGGGGAAGCGGTGTGCGAGCAAAATAGAAGATGGGGAAGAAAGGGGAAGAAAGAAAGAGGGGAAACAGTTCGGGAAGAAGAAAAATGGAGAGAGAGAATCGCCCATGAGCTGTTGGGTATTGAAATAACCCGTTACTCTGCGGTTCTGTGTATCTAAGGAAGTGGGCCCAGGTAGCACCGCTTCTGTTGCTAGAACTCCTGCTCCAAGAACACTCGTAGGATATGCGCTGGGAACCAACAAGGCCCTTCGCCTCGGTCTTGTCCGGTCCTGCCCTAATATCTACGAGAGATATCTTGATCCCCTGTCGCCTCAACGAGTAGTCTACAAGAACTGCGAGAGAACTCGACTCGACTCCTAAGAAACCTCTTCTGGGTGTTCCTCGAGGAGTTTAACGGTATAAATGCAAAGGGGGTGACGGGAGCAGGAATGAGAATAGAAGTGGAAACAAGTACAGGTGCGGTGCATGGGGACGGCTGTACACACAAAGCAGTCTGTTACATGTAAATGTATACGGTTACTTACCACTATATAACTGATAGTTTACGAGTGTCTCGACTGTGGGGATTTGAAGATATGGAAGGATAGATAGTAATAGTAGTAGAAGTAAAAGTAGAAGAAGAAGAAGAAGAGGGAAGAGAAGGGAGAGGAGAGGAGAGGAGAGGAGAAAAGAGAAGCGGGTGAAGGAAAAGAAAAAAGATTCCTGAAGGCCTCTTGGTGTGCTACGGAAAGGGCCTCTTTGGGGCTTCTTATTATATAACAGAATTTATTCGATGCAAGGAAATTTGCCCTGTTGATTTGATAGCTGCGACACTAACAGGCTTCCCTACACTACCACTACATTGATACGGGATTGGGCCACGAAGGGGTGACACCCCAGGGTCTTCGATTTGATTCATCTCCTGTATGTATATTATCGCCATGATGCCCATACGGAAGACAGAATACCTATGTAAATGCATCGTCAAATGGAAGAAAGAAGCCTTGTCTTGCATTGCCACGGTCTTTTGATCATGATTATTCAATAAAAAGCCTTCCTTCTGCAGGCCAAAACTATATTCCGAAGAAGAAAACATGCACACTGTGGTATCCTTTCCCAAGGCCCATACATACTATGTACACAGCACACAGATGCTCGGGGAACCTTGCCCACCATCCTTCCCCTTCCTTCTCTCAAGAAGAAAAAAGGGACCATCCAGTCCACAACCATTAAACAGCTTTCTTTGCAAGGTCAAAAAGGGCGCTAATGTGGAGATGGTCTTGTTTCCATGGCGAAATAAAACTGGGACCGGCAAGCTTGTCTTTCTATATCTCAAGCTTCTTTAATGATGATAGTTCTATCGTCAATATAATAGTCGCACCCAGAACCCCTCCGCGACGTGTATTTCGAAATACGAGGGTGGTAACCAGACAAACCCGCCAGAAGATTTAAAAAAAAAAGCTCATTCTCGCCTCTGACACCATATCGCCTGATATTCCTGATCGATAGCTCAATCTTGGTCTATCTGTCGACATTTCGAGTTTTTCGGGAAGTATGTTATCATCTGAGCGCATGCTTTCGCTGACAAGGCCCTTATTTCCAGAGTTCCTTGCTTTTTCCGCTCCTCGCATTCGCAGGTATCCACACCTCGCTCGTTAGCTTGGTTAAACTAACACAGACATAAAAAAGACCCATGCGCGGTGAGATAAAACGGGGAACCTGCCATCATGAAAATTTTCCTTGCGAAAGTCTCTACGATTAGTCAGGTCTTCCCAGCAAATAATTACATACCAGAAACAATTGCACTGTTGATATTCCTCTCTTCAATCTCCCCCCTGAGAGCAATCCAAAAGGCTTCTTCCATACGCAGTATGCTTGTTCACGATATTGCTTTCCAGGGATAGTAGTCTTCAATTTTTCTTGAGTGGTTTGCGGTGAGCATGGACGTTTCATATTGCACCCACTCTAATCACAATTGCCTATATTATATATACCCCCTTTAAAACCACAAACCTCACTTTGTTATCTTCAAATTTCCATCCTCGAAATCCCAACCCCCCCAAAATTACTTAATCACGGGGCATCACAGCCGAAACAGCTAATCCGACGATAATCCGCTGGATTTCTGGTCTGCCGAGGGCTCTCCAGCACAGATAGGACCCCACCTCACCCGGGCTCGAATAGCCCTATTCATCTCATCTTTCCATATCCTTTCTGGATTCTGGCCGGGTATTAGCGCCCACCTGAAACCTATGAAATGGAACGTCCTGTGACCTTTTGCCTCGGCGTTCTATGTATATACATGTGTCATTTGATCGTGTCCCAAATAGCGACATATAAAAATAAAAAAGTAAAAGAAAATAAACAAGAAAATGAAATCGACGGCCAGAATTTGTATTTTAGCGATAACCGATGCTTCCTAGAGAATATGTCGAGGCTCCAAACCAAAGGAAAACCACCTAGCCGAAGCCGAGCAAGCCTTGGTGGCTAGCCACGGGATCCTGTTGCAGGGAAGAAAAAAAAAAAACTTCTTCGGAACCAAACGACGAATGGTCACACGCCTTTGCCACTTTGCTTTTCCCGGGCAGGCTTTTCCAACGTCGACAAAAGAATTCGGCGGCTTCGTCCACGGTAGGCCATAAGCTCGCCATTTCGTGTGTTCTTTGACTTCCATTCGAAACGGATTTCATGCGTATTATCTGCAAGGGTAACCCTTAGCTACATAGCTTCCCCACCTGGCTGTAACCAATCGTCTACTGGTCAACGAACCGTGCCATGCATGCCTCAAAAAGCAAAGCGGGTGCATGTAGGAGGGTATAGGCTCAGCTCACCGCGAAGCTCCTGCAGCTCCCATGCAGCTATGCATGAGAGCTAGCCATGTCGAGATGACGTCTCAACCCACCATTACAGGTTTTCCCCACTTTCCAGCCATCGATACAGATACACTCATACGATATCAACGTCCTTTCACAGGCATTAGTTCATGAGCCAAGAGAGAACGGTGAGAGCTCTGAAATGATTTGACTTTTTATCTTACGCTCCCAGAAGAAACCTGTTTAACAAAAAGGACAATATGAACACCACCGTTGGAAATAATAGGAAAGGAAGAAGCGCACGTGGACATTATCCAAAACGGTGGGGCATCGGCAGCCGCCGTTACAACTTGTAAGGCTGATGCCTGATGCATATATGTAAGACGGGAAGGGTGATAAGGCATGCTCGTGCTCATTTTGGTCTCAAAGCAATTGCTTCAACCACCCCTCGTAAGTATATAAGTTGTTATAGAATCCATTCGCTCCGTCGTTAGCTTTAACGCCAACCGGTACAATTCTCTCTCAACATCCGGATATCGCTCCTGCAACTTGGCCCATCGCTCTCTGTTCATCGCCCAAGTGACGCAATCACGTTCAGCAACAACGGTGGCTGTTCTTGGTGTCTCGGAGAAAAAGGGAAGCTCGCCGCATGTCGTCCCAGCCGTAATGCTCTCGTCTGTTTTTCAAAGTCAGTGATGATAACGAATACGCAAGCTCGGGGATTCTTGATATTACAGTATCCTCCCGTCTGGTGGTTATAGGATGCCTTGAGCAACCCCTCCTGGATAAGGTAGAATTCAGATGCCACATCCTTTGAAATTCTGTTAGCTCTCTGTTTCACAGGTGGGTAGACTTATACTGGGGAAACACTGACTCCTTGATGAAATAGAACCGCACCCTTCGGGAACGATTTCTTCTCGAAAAAGTTGACGACTCGAAACCAGAAGTCTTCGTTCTCCGCCGTTCTTTCCTGAAACGCCTGAAGTATCAATGGTAATGGTTCTTTGAAGCCTGACCATTTTGACGCCGACTCCTCCTGCTCCCTTATCTTTGCGGCTGCCCTCAATTGGCTAATCCTCGGTGAGTTATTCAGGGTGTTCTCAACTTCTGTCCTCGGCCGGCTTGGTACTTCTGCAGAAAAGTCAGCGGCGATCTAACAAATAACAGAACCCGGCTTCTGTTTACCTAAATTTGTAGGTCGTGAAGATACTTGGTCCTTCGATGCATAGTAGGCCTCGAGGAGAAAGTTTTCTGACCACTGCAACCCATCGTTCAAATCGGAAAATAGCTTAACGCCCCCTTCATCACCATCCCAGATTCCCACGCCCTCCAAGGCAGCATCAACGTCCCCATTCGGTCCGGTCAGGATTAAGAATATATTCCGCTTCTTCAGCGTCCTTCGGATCCTCATGAACGCTTCAGCGGCGGAAAAATCAATCCCATTGACCCCAGTCAGGTCGAGCACAAGGAACCGGATAGGCCGCTCGTTAAAATTCCGTTCATCAAGGAGGCCAAGGATACTATTCTCAACTGAGGATATTGTCCCAAAAAATATGAAGCCTCCAAGTTTATATAAATAAATTTGAGGCCCAACCTGGCTCAAGAACCGTTGTTGAAAGGGGTGACGTCGAACAGTTGATCTGGCACCTGCATATGCAGCACGGATAGCTGGCTTTTGACTGGCTTGTATGGAGAAGGCCAGGCTGGTTAGGATTATTCCAATCAGGATTCCCACGACGAAATCGTATAGCCCCATTGTTACAGCGGTGATAAAAACGCTTTAGAGATAGTTAGCAAATGCCAGTCTTGGGCTTGTGTATAGACGGGCCACGTACGTAAGATACTCAAACTTATGTAGCTTTTTCCAAGTATCATATAAACTTTCTCTGAGCAATTCTATCCCCAATAGAAATATCAAGCTAGCGACAACAAAGACAGGAATGTATCTATCAGACATCATCAGTAAACGCTTGACAACCGTTTCGGCGTGTATGATAATTACCCAATTATTCCAGGTCCAGCGACCCAAATCGCCGCAGTTGCTAGTGCTAACATGATACCGGCAAGCTTACTATCGCCACCACTTCGAATGAAAAGCACACTGTTGGCGTAAACCAAATAGTTTTGTATGCTCCCAACCAGACCGGACAGGCAGTTGGAGACACCATGGGCGATCAGCTCCCGGTCAACGTCCACATTTTCAAGGCCGAGCGACATTCCCAAGCTAGGGACGTTGATTGGAACATGCAGTATCCCGAAAAACGTCAGTGCCATCATCGTGGGGATATTTTCTAGTACTACCTCCCAATCAATAGCACCAAAATCTAAAACCTTGGTTAGAACGAGACATTGTTGGATTTCTTTTTGCGTTGGGTACTCACCATAGAGCGTATAAAAGTGCCAAAACGGTACATTAGACTTTGGGGCGTTAAAAATCCAGCCAGCGTCTCGCAAGCCTTCGATTGTTAAGGAGGGTATGGCCGCGACAAGTAGATAAAACGAAGTTAAAATTGTAAGAAAGAATACCGGGACCGTAAATGGATGCTTGAAGAATTGCAACAAAACTAGCAGAAGAACCGAGATTGCCAAAGGTAGCATCCACATGAAGAACGTGGGCAGTGAAAATAGTACCTTCAGCGTGTCAAAGGTATATTCAAGGGACCCTTCTAGTCTTGCCGCGGTTTCTATCCCTGTTAGAACTAGAAAAGCACCTACGCCTCCGATGCAACCCACGAGGATATGGCGAGGTACAAATCCAATCAAAGACCCCAATTTCAGATAACCAAGCAGAAAGAAGACGACACCCGTCAGAACAGAGCTCAGTGCCATGCAAAATATAGTTGTTGAAATGACAGCGTTTGAGTCTTGTCCAATTTTTGATAAAATTGTGAAAGCCATCTTATGGAAGAACGGTACCACTTCGATCATCTCGGAACCCACAGCGTTGAATCTGCTAAGCCCACAAGAATAGACCAGTTGGGAGACAATCGTGCTAACGAAGAATATAGAAAGGCCGTCGGGTGCGAGATCGCTAAACACTGCTTCGCCTAATGGGAAAAGAATTATCCCATAGGAGAGACCGTCGAGGAGATTTAGGAGGAGAGCCAAGCCAACGGCCGGGAGGGCATTGATCGGTGCGACAACAACATTGCTCCAAACTGTTCGTCGGTTCCAGTATTTAGGCGACGAAAGCTTTGTTGCCAGGGAACGTATATTCCCATTCCGTAGCGACCCGGTCTTCCCCCCAACCACTGTAGCTGCTTGAGCTTCGATTTCATTCGGCGAAAGTGAATTATACGATGGCTGATTGTGACCTAATCTTTTAGTCGGTAGTAAACTATCGCCTTCTGTAGCTATATCGCCTCGTCCTAAGTCGTCATTCTGCTCTATACCATCCATAATATCGACCACGGGATCTTCTGGAGGTGAATTCCGCAAGAGGCGGGTGAGGTGGGATGGGCCCGATGATCTGGAATACCCCTCTGGCGGATTTGTGCCATCATCTTCAACGAAGAGCACCTGTCGAGTATTTGAAGCCCGCGAAAGGTGTGATTTAACTATAATAGGGCTATCCGCTGATATTACTTGGTCAGTTCCTGGAAAGCCATCTACCGATCGTGAAGTATTGTCGCCCTGGTGATAATCGACTCCAGTTTCTCGAGGGGATATAGTTAACATTGCAAGAGATGCTAACTCGGCTGTCTGTGCTCTGATTCTCTCAGACCCATAGGCAGCCCAGTTTTGCTGATCTGGACTTTCTGTGACAAGTAAATAATTAATCAACATTATGAAATATGAGCGTTGACCAATGGGGGAGGCTTTCGAGTTCGTAGCCCCCATAAAGTATAGAGGGAGGAAGAGGAAAACATACGCTGATGAGGATACCATGACCCATGGAAATACGACCGCACGGAAGGGCGTTCATAATCTTTCATACGGTGCGGAGATGTGTAACTTTGCGGACGGCTGTCATTGGGGACATTAAGAGCCCTGCCACGGGTATGCCCAATGGATGAGGATAACGGGCTCCGGGATCGAGCCGCTTGGCCTGCCTCTACAGGGTAGGGTTCCGGCCGGGACATTCTAGAATTCGGGAGCTATATAGGCATTAGAAAATCGATGTCGTAGATTGCGTAATAATCGCAAGTTAGGAAGAAATTTGAACAGATGGCCATCATGATATTTTCTTGAGCGCACAGCGAAAGCTTGGGTGCCGGACTCGATCGAGTTATCGATGAGCACAGGTAGCACAGGGATATTCTAATCAAGTCCCCGGAGTATTTGTGCATGCACATGCGCACATGGTAGCCTATCCAGCGGAATACAGACAATCGACAACGTACTATTATGCTTTTGCGTTGTTTCTGGTGCAGAAAAGGTGATTGAGGTCCAATCAAAGCCAAAGCGGAAACTGAGCGTGTGAGCACCAACGCCCACGGTTGGTTCCGATGCAACGGCAGATGGCGGTGCGGATCAGAAGAAAGGAGGGAATATGCAGATGGTGATTGAAAAGATCTCAATTCAATCTACCCGGTACTTCTAAGTATGGTAATAGATGATGATATAATCTAGGACACTGCCTAGCTTAACTACCAGTGGACTAACGAAGCGTTAACCTAGAGTGTTCTTTTTCCGATGGCAATGACCTCAGCGCTCTGCCCTGCCTTTCTTTGCTTTGACCGGGTGATGCCGTTTCCCGGAATTAGTATTTTAGATGCATATGTTGTGGTCCAATCTAGCGGAGATTCAATTGACTATACCCACCTGTCAATCAAAGTAAGTATTTATTGTATATGAATGACGAGTCGAGAGACTGGTTGGGAGACGTGTTTTGAATTCTCGTACGTAAGAAAAATCTAGTAGGTTTTAAAGGAACCGCCACCAGCGGTATTCAACCGTTGACCCACACTAATATTCAACCCTTCCGGAGCACAGTTCGACAGAGGTATCGGACAAATAGCATGGCTTAACCAGCTTCTCCGTGCCGTCCAAGTACATACTAAGTACTTAGTAAGTAAATAATGCTATGTCTCTCGGGGGTCTGTCACCAGGCTTCGAAGGCAAATGGGAAAACATTTTTCTTCTTCTCTTGAACGATTCACATCCTGCCATATGAACTTTGGTACTATAATTCCAGGGGTCCACAATCGGCGAGATATCGATATATAGCAGGCTAAAGAACTCATACTCCCCAATATAATGGAAGTGCTGTAGTTGCTGACCTTTGTATCGCTCCGGCCTGCCATTCGGGGTGAGTGTCGTAGTGAAAGTTCGATGATGCAAGCAAGGGTGGGTCCTAGACCGTTTGCCTTGCAGGTTTCCAGCCCGCACCGACAGCCGTTAGATCTGCAGCTGGAAGGATGGCCAGAACTTCTACTGCATGCACCTTTGATTGGCGGGCGACCTTGTGCTACACAATATCCATGTGCCTCTGCAGGAGGGAATAAAAATTAAAAAATTTCTTCCCTATTGCATGTACGCGAGGGAAATCAGCGTCGCCGCAGCGCTCCTCCATCAGGAATGAAAATATTTCGCTGCCATAGGGCTGGGTCCCCCTAAAATGGCGAGCTGAGCACGCCAGCCAACTGTTAGGATCACGACAGTCTTAGGTGCTTCTCAAGCCTGTTTCGGTACTTGGGAGTTCTTTGATAAGTATATAGAACGGCATCTATTGGCACCAGGGTATTTACTACTTAAGTAGGTATTCACATGATTGAGTAGGTGGTTCGGCTAGCTCAATTTCTGAAGAAATCCTTGCTTGATCAATCGTTCAACATCGCCCTGCCGTACAAAGAACTGGCTATTCTTCGATAGCGTGATTGCCCTATGCCTCAACGTCAGCAAGCTCTTCTAGCTAGCCCATCACTGGCAACTCAACTCACCCATATTCCGTTTGAATCTCGCCCGCATCTTTCAGGACTCTCACATCAATGAACAGGTCCTTTGGAGGCTCAAGGCTCCCGGTTAGATCTATATCTGTCCATTGGCCCTTATACGCTGCCAACATATCTCCATATTGCCTCGCATATTCATCCTCCTCAGGACTCAGCGCATGGGATGATGTTCCCGCAACATTGTCGTCCCCCTCGGTAACCCGAGCGGCTTGAGCCTGTTCCGCAACATCCATTCCATTCCAACACATTTGCTCAATCTTCTCCGCCCTGACCCGGTGATACGCCAGCAAACACCTCTTATTCCTCCTGATGCATAGGTGGTGTACTAACAGGGCACATGCTCTAGCAGGGTCTTCCGACGGGTTGAAGTCTCCGTCGTAAGATTTTGTGATCTCGTCGATATCTCCGTGCAAATCACGAACTTCTCGGGTAACAGCACGAACAATGTCCGTTTGATATGGTGGTAGTTGGTTTAGTGCCTGTGTCCGCTTCGCGTGAACGACCTACCGTCATGGAATCCACGTGTTAGCACCGCAACTGGGGCAGTCGATCGATATCTGGGTGTCCGGGTTGAGTGAGACTGACTAGCTTATAGCCTAGTTCTCCGTACATGACGTTTATTCCTTGCCGGAATTGCAGAACCGAACAGAGAGTCCAAGAATTGGAGCCGATATTGGAGAGTTGACCGTACTTATTATAATTATAAGTGAACCCTGCTGGTTTCTTGTCGACAACGACACAGGCAACACAAAAAGACTTCAAACTTCTATCGTGCCGAAATCTCCTGGATATGGATTCGATTCGAGGCTACGAGGTCTTGATGAGGACGAGGTAACAGGCTTGAACACAAGATCGGTACATTTACTTCAGTAGTTATCTGGTTTCCGAAATTTGGAACCCTTTGCACTGCAGAATCCAAATAAAAACTCCTTAACTATTTCAGCTACAATTCTGGCTGAACTAGAAATCAATAATTCATCTTGGATAGGCAAATACATTTAAAATACAAACAGCAAGTCCACACCAACCCCGACGGCTGAGCACTTGTAAGCACTGGAGCGCGAAGGTATAGTAGTAACTCCCGAATGCCCTTTCCCTTGGTATTCCCAAATACACCAGCCAGTATCATCATATTACTATTACATATTCCCTTTTATATTGCCCCGCTTGTATACAGAGGCCCGGATAGACATTTTTTCCTATTTCCAAATCTCTGCCGCCGAAATGCATCCTCATATGCGGCGTATGTGATTCTCCCTCAGGTCTTACCCACGAACCAACCCGTGGCCAAGCTATTCGGCCAACCATTCGTCATATTGAAAGCAATTTGTGGGGTCTGCGTGTAGAATACTGCCACCTTCCCCCATACCATGCCACACTGCCCCTCCTGCATCCCCATAGCCCAGGATCCCGGCCACACCCTCGTCCCCAAACTCATACCCACCGGACGTGTTGATATACAAAAGACCCGGAGATACAAATTGATAAGGTGCGATTAGTTCTCCGCGGTCTAATAGGTAAGCTTGCTGTGCAGCTACATTTTGCATGACCTGCTGCTCAAGCAGCTTCCGGTATTGTTCGAAATCAACATCTGGAGGGCCTTCGTGTGAGCATAGGGAGAAGTCTTGCTCCAACATGGAGATTTCCTGCTTCGCTGGAACCGGAGGCTCTTGGTGAAGGCATTGTTGTCTTTGTTGATGATCTTGGTGATGTTGGTAAGGGAAAAACATTTCATTCTTCCGCACTTCTTCGAGTCCTAGCTGTAGAATGCCTACTGCGGTGGTAGGGGCAGCCGTTCTCCGAATGGTTACATCCTCAATGATCGAACTTCCGGGATTCGCTGAGGCCATTGGCCTAACACTCATTTGATAGTATGTTCCATCGATGTCATTGTTGGTCATGTTCACGGGGGCCGGTTTTCCTGGGTTCACGGTCTCATATGAAGATTTTTGTGCGCCAGTTTGGAGCCTTAGGGTGTTCATTTCCATGGGCACTTCCCGTTGTATAATTGCGGGCGTGTCTACCATAACCATATCCTCTGGTAAAAGGTGGATCTTCTTGTCATCCGTCAACTTGGATCGTTGTTTTTTCTTCTTCCTTGCCATTATTTGTGGTAATTGTATAGGTTCCGATTCGAGGTCTTGGTATTCCTCTACCTCACTCGAGTATGATTCTCCTTCACCTTCTCCGTCTGAGGACGTCTTTCGTCGCCGAGGTGGTGGCGGTTGGTTCTTACTTGGCGAAAATTTATATCCCGGGTGAGCTGCTTGGTGGTTGATCCTTTCGATCCTTGCCAGTTCGTTGTATTTCTCTCGTATCCAGGCTGGTTCGAGCGGCCAGCTTGCCCCGCTCACAGACGAAACCACCTGGTGGTTATTCTGCAAGCACCACTGCTTTGTCCTTTCCGCAAAGGCAGATCTGTAAAGCATGAACGAGTTCATCGGACGTGCTACATGGCCGTCTCTCTTTTCAACCTCCCTCCTTCTCTCTTCGGGGCTCCTGTGTACCCACCTCTCCATATCTCGGATTGGCAACCCATCGAAGTCTTTTGTAAGTTCACTGAGTGGTCTATCTAATTTTGGTACCTTTGGCTTCTCAGCCTTAGAGGCAGTTGGTGGTTTACGCTTCTTCTTGGACGATTTTGTAGTCGGCTCCAGCTTCGAAGTTTCTTTGTCTGAATATATCGGCATGCTGCCGTCAATATTCACCTGCTGGAGATGGTTGAACGCAGCCGGATTGTCTCGACGCACCTGGCCCTCCGTCGAAGACGCGGGGGTTGGGGGGGCATCTATGGTGGACCTTGGTGGCGAATACTAGCATCGAATTAAATATATATTTTATTATAATATGTTAGTTTACTTCATTATACTCACAAATTCACTCCCCACATATGCACTCGTGGGACCCAATCCATCCAACCCGGGCTTTGCATGTATGTTGCCATTTTCCGGGTGCGGTAACTATGTACCCTGGTTGTCAGTTTGTACTCGGGAAAACACTTTAATTCCATAGAATAAAACTTACATGACCCTTATGCCTGGAACTTGACTTGAAGGACGTTTGATAGGATGGCTCAAAGTCCTTCATAGTAAATCAATGAGCGAATGTCCTAAATTGGCACCAAGAGCGAGTACGTATTGCAACAAGGGGCGACTTACACATTCCGAGAAGCAACGCTCTGGGGTCATACACTCATCCGTCGAATAATTTGTTGGAGCGGGAGAATAGAAGTTATTCGGAATATGCATCGAATTGTAGAAATCAATAGAGGAAGAAGTCCTCGACATTGAAGGTCTGCCCAAAAAATCAATCGAACCTTCGAACGAGTTCGAAGAAGGTGATAGGTCCATATTCGGCTGACGTTTCAGTTGTATTACAGGGTAACTGTTGATTTCCTATATCTGCGAGGTGTTCTAAAGCCGTTGGAAAGTCCCCTGTCAGAGAACCGCGTTGAAGTGTGGTAAATCGTCCACGACTGTCCTTCAGAACTACTATAGCCAACACACAAATTATCACAAGATGCGAATGTGGTAGAGGAGTGGCGATGAACTAGAAAGGAGCTGTTGGGAAGTTGGGAAGCTTGGATTTTGGGGGACAAAATATAATAACATAGGATCCGAGGGAAGAATAAGTATGCAGGAGAAAAGACACAAAACTTCAGAAACAGGGCTACTCTTCCGCTCTATTTAGAGGATCGAAACGTAGACGCTTCAGCAGGGGTGGGTAGAAAGAGATTCACCTTAGCCTGACGATGCACGGGAAGACGCCGTTTTCGAAAAGAAGTCTCATGCAAGATGCGGCAAGGGTATGGTGTCTTGCTTTTCCCACCATTGAATTGAAACGCAAACCCTTCGATAGGACGGTATATGTTTCTTTGTAGCACGTGGACCCGAACTGAGTCGTGCAGCCCTGGCACATCGGAGGGCCATGTATAGAGTTGGTGGCGCGACAGTTCGATTGATTCGATGCGGTGGTTTACAGAGAGCCACCTCCGTGATTTTAGTGTTACGAAGTAGCCAACCGTCCCATTAGAATAGTCCCAGCCGCTTGACTTCCCGTTTGTGAGATGGATTCTGGAAAATTTCTGCTTCCCATGGCTGGAAGCCCGTAGACGGCATGACTTTTGACAGCTAGAGCATTTGTCAAGCCCCGAATTTTAGGAGCCAGAGAGCAAGCTGCGAGTTCAACTGACGACGCGAGGCTAGGCTTGACACCGTTCGATTTCTCGACTGGCTTCCGATCTATAGATCTGTGGTGCTCTATGAGTCCCGTGAAGCTATCTGCAACTAAGTTCTTTACTATGGGTTTGGCATATATATCGCCATAACCAGCGAATGTAACAACGGGTTCTCGTTTCATAAATATGTAGGATCAAGCCTATATGGATGCCTCTGTCCGCAATAATACTACCCTGGCTCGGCTCGGGCGTATCGAAGACGGTTACTTCGTTCTTGAGATGGTTGTAACATGAACCACTACTGCGGGTATTCCAACAAAAGGAAGGGGAGGGTAGTTCGGTGAAAGCTCACCTATAGCTTGGCTGTCTGTGGAAACACCAACCCTCACGAAATTGTTATTATTATTTTCTGCGAATGGTATCTACAGCAACTCCGGAGACTTTCTTTGCTATTTCGCGCTGGGTATAAGGGGTGTGCACAATCCTTGGAAATATGCCAAGTTGCTTGCTTTGAAGAGGGTATCTTCTTTGTTTGGGACCTTGTCTGGCTTCAACTCGGAATAATTTTCGTAGATGATATCCCGATTTCAAACGGAGTGCAAGGCTCTCTAACAGGAGCAGCAGCAGAGTATGTGGCACAACGGCTACAGACAGAAGAAAACATGGATGTGGATCAAGGGATCGCCTACATCCGTGGGTATTCTTAGGTAGGGAGCCGGTAGGCTCTTTTCGTCCCTAATGTCGTCATTAGCTGGGTCTGTCGAAGCTCTGTCGCTGTATATTGCTGGTTTGTAGTTGTGTATATGGGGGGGGAAGAGAAGCTTTGAAGATGTACTGATCGCTTGGTCGAAGACGTTGTGGGCAAACTCTCCTGGCGAAGTATAGCCTCGAAGTCCAGGCGAAGTTGATATGATAACGGAGAGGCACAGCATTCGGAGTACATTACCGTGAGTAGGTAGCTTCGCATCACAACATTTCTACACCGCCATAACCACCCCCAATCCCCACAGCTTTGAAAGCTTAGTAGCATACCCAACCGCGGCTATGCCCCCGGTTAGCTAAGTCCTCGCCCCAGTAGGTTACGGAACGCAGGCTCTACGAGAGCCTCTTCCGGGCTCGCGAGAGTGGTTTCCGGGTGGGCCGATTTGCATCCAGTTTGCCTATTCACATACTAGATTAAACAAGAATGTCTGAGGGAAGCTTTAGAGTTCCTCCTAGTACGAGGCCGATGCAGGGTATATATATACATGTTTATTAGCCCGCCGTCCCTTTACTTCCTTCCTTCCGAAATAAACTACACAGTGCAAGTGTTGCTGCGGCTTCCGAAATTATTTTGCTAGATAGGGCCGAATATGTAAGTAGGCAAGCGGGACCAGTCATCCGTCGCCAGATTAGGCCACCCGTACGTTTCCACCCTAAAACAATACTTCCTCGGTCTCTGTATGGACAAATGTTTTTATTTAGGACTTGTGAAACATATATTCTCATAAGAGCTGATTCCTTCGAAGGGAACTTCTTGTAGAAATGTTGGTGTTGACGAGATCTGTTAATTAATAGGTCACTGATGAACGGCTGCATATTGAATGTCTCATCCGGAACAATTAGCCAATGTACCAAAATCCTAGTCCGGGAGTGTTAGCCGGCTACTAGGAATCTTTTAGCTCTTTGACTTTAGTCTCTTCGGGAACAACGATCGCCTGCATGCAGGAAGAGTTTAGCATCGCGGGTTCTTGCGAGAAACGCGCGAACGAGTCTGGTGACCGAGACATCTTCTCGAAACTTCATGACGATGATATCGGCCCGAAAAAATAGTCCTAGCTAATTTGTGTTTCCCGAAATATCGGCATCGATACCTACACGGTAGGTATCTACCCTTCATTCCACGGCATTGAAAAAAATGGTGAAACAGACGTGTTGATTTGTGGGATTATCCTGATGGGGCTGCAGCGTTTGCCTGCATCTGCAAGCTTGGGATGCTGCATTCTAGAACGGGATGAAAGAGCTTCGATTCAGCCCTATGAAAGGAATCTGGACAGGACCGTGGAAAACGATGGTAAAAAAAAAGCAATATACAAACCGTGGGGTTTCCGTTTCGCATGTATTAGGTACGAGGCTACCATAAATATCAACATACGGATTTGGTGGTGGTGGTGCACCCAGGCGAATCCTCTTTGGGGTTTGGGCTACATTGCGCTGTGTCCAGCTGTGGTTCAACAGACGTTACATTAATATGTAGCCTGTTGGTGGCACGGGAATCACCACACCAGCCTGTGAAACCGACAGAATCACTAAATATCTGGCCTCGTATATTAGTATTGTGGATTTTTTTTAGGGAAGCTAGATATAAGGATTAGGGATGGGCACGTGGATAATTTGCCAGACTGCGATATGAGTTTGGAACGCGCGTTGGGCCACCGTAGCGATGTTTTTTGTATTGATATTATTTTACGCCCACAAGCACATAGCTGATGAAGTCGCCTCTTCCTCTGTATACACCCATGTGACGCGAGGCCCAGCCTGAAACTCAGTAGAAACTGCTGGTTATGAAACAAAAGTAACAATAGTAGTAATGGAAATAAACAAAGAAAAATATCCTAGTGATTTAGTAAAAGAAGAGGCATACGGAACCGTTCCGCTGGTTCTAATAAAGGCAATCCCGAGTGGTGGGGCCAACAAGCGTAATACGGATGCCCGGCAAGATCGTGGATAATATTTGATAAGCCTGTCCAGAACAATGACTACGGAAACTAGGAGCTCGGATTAGGGGGCAGTGGGAGAATTTGTTTTGTAGGGTGGAGGTCGGGCTTGCTGAGGCGTATCTTTTGGATGGTTGTACCGGTGGTGGGGGCGATGGTTGTTTCTGTGGCTGTAGGCTGTATGGTTTTTTCGTCCTCAAGTCTGCTGGGTACGGCGTCGCCGTTGTTGGAGGTGGAGTTTTGTTCCAATGACGGTGACGGTGGCGGGTCGGTATTGTCTTTTCCTTCGGCATCGGATGAGAGGGGTCTTGTTAGACGTAGTTTGATTTTTATAGGGGGACTCGTAGCAGCCTTTTCCTTGTCCCGACAGCGATCACAAATGAATTCGCTTTCCTCGGCCATGGATGTGGGAACATCCAAGCATGCGGTGTGCTGCCAGACGCCACACCGATCGCATGCTATGCTCCGGGTTCCGTCATCCTAAAAAATTAAAAATTCGGTAGTTAGTGTCGATGGAGACCGAAAGCTCGGTGATAAAACCGGAAACATACGTAGTTTATACCATTCACACCACAAACGCAATCAAAGACCCAGTCATTGTCTTCCATATCCAACTCAGCTTTGCGTTTTTCCTTTTGGCGGGAGGACTTCCTGCCTTTTCCGTTGTCCTCTGACTCCGTTGCATCCGGGTCAAGAAGTCTTGCTCGCTCTTCCTCACGTTGCTTGGCGCGAAGCTCTCTTTCCTGAAGTCGTTTCTCACGTTCTTCTAGTTTGGCGATTCGCGCCTAGCCATGGTTAGCTTAATAAGCAGTTCGACGGTTTGAATGTCGTGGCTTACTTGTTCGTCCTTCTTTCTTTGCAGATTCTCTTTTTCCAGCCGCTCGTGCTCTTCCCGTTCATGGCGAAGTGCTTGTTCTTGTTCTTCTGCTTCGCGACGTTTGGCGATTCGCTCGTCGACTCGAGCCGATCGTTTTCTATTCGAGAGTAACTCGAGGCGAGCTAGCTCCTTTTCTTCTTCAAGTAGTTTTCTTCTTCGTTTCTATGAGAGCGTTAGTCAATGCCTAGGTCAACCTTCGATGTGGAGAAGGCCCCCTTACCTGCTCTTCCTTTTCGAAGACAGGGATGATGTCTTCAAGAATAACCTTTCTAAGCTCCTTCTCATCCGGATGTTTTGAGCTCCCGAACTTCGCCACCAAAGATCTGTATTCTTCGAGATTCGAACAGAGACATTTCCATTCTATCTGGGAGACGAACATGTCATTTTCGTCAGGGGAGAAGTCGATCTGTTCAACTTCGTGTTCCTCTTCCGCGGTAACTTTTCGACGCTTCGACCTTGAACCGGTGCTTTTCCTGCTCTTCCACTTCCGGTAAACGGGCGGAAGAGGCTCGGCCCTACAATAGAGATATCCGTTATCGAATTGATAGTAGGTGTTCCCTTTGGAATCCCAGCCGATGGGATCGATTCGCTATAAGGCACACATATTAGAACCCGTACATCCTCTGTAGAATCTTTCGAAAGGAGGAAGGGAGAGGTACCCAATCAGTGTGGTCCATGACTCTATGCGGGTCTATTTTAGACCTGAAGGAATCGGTGTTTGAGATGATCCACATCGCGAGTTGGTGCAAAATCAGGACCTGGTAATATATCCGGTTAGCATTGGAAGGTCCTATCGAGTGTTGACCACGGTAGCCACACACACACACCCTTTGTTCCGGTTCGAAGCTGTAGAAGGAGATTGGAAGAGGGCCTGTTCCGAACGGATTGACTGGGACTCGTCTGTGAACATATTGTCGCCTTGTGTAGTCGTCGAACATCTCAATACTAGAAGGCGAGTTGGAAGAAAAAAGGTAAGCTTCGTGGAGTGGGTGTAGGGAGAAGAGAGCAAGAGCTGAAGCAAACGTACGTCAAGCCTCTTTGTGAGGAGACATTCTTGAGAAGACCGATTTGAACGTCATGGAGCAGGGGTGTTCCGGATGCTGAACTGAGATCTCTGGCGAAATCCTGAATACAACGGTGATATTCATCAGCAAAGGCTTGCAGTTAGGAAACGGAAGAAATTGGCTCAAGATTGGCGTGAAATAATTTGGTAGATTTGAAGGCACTTACTTCAATGTCTTCATAGTATGGGCTTTTGAGACCCTTGTGGAATTGGAACAAAAACTCCCAGACAGCAGCGAACTGCCATTGTTGGTGCAATGGGTTTGGAGAGGGCCGGAGGGTTTGGTGATTATCGGATGGCTTGGGGGAGGAGCAAGAGGGAGGAGACGTTGACTGCGACTGGGTAGCAGATGTAAGAAGGCCGTTAGGCCGGTCGTGGGCGGAGCGGTGGCTCCTGCGTGTCGAAGGCATTTTCGAGATGTTTGCTATGCAGGAGTGGTTTTGGATAGTACGCGACGGTCAGGTTTCTAAGTTGGGGTTGACTTGCAGGTGCGATGAGACTAATCACGCTAAGACCAAGAAAATTGAGTTGGCGTTTGTGTTGTCTACCACCGACACCAACCTCACATCCAACACATTTCTATTTATTATATTTATTTAACAGTGTCTGTCAAAACGATAGAAGTTGACAAGTACTTCTTAAAGGCAAGGAGCATGTAAGTAAGATTCAAGAAAGCGTACAATGCACAGTCGGAAAACTTTGTGGAATCGATCGAGGCTCTTTTTTCCTTCGCTGGGCGCAGCGCTGCCCCGTCGAAAGTCTCACCGGTGACACACACACACACACACACACTCTCTCTCTCTCTCTCTCTCTTTCTCCCCTTTAAATTCTTATACTATCTATTGCTCATGATTTACTCTGTAGGTACATGTACCTCTCTCTCGACAGCTACTTACTTAAGTGCTTGCAGGCCTCCTAATTAGAAGCTATCCCTATCATATCATAACTTGAAAGAGAGTCTACCGGTTCCGGGGTCTGGAAGCCGCGGTAATCCTTACCCACATTTCCACCGAACTGGGCAAAATCAGGGAGTAATTGCAGCCAGAACCCAACCCAACCAAGTCGCATCCATCACTTCACCTTGACATCATTTGAGTGACGGGCTGGGGTAAGCGGGAGAGAACAACAATCACAACCATTTGCACGATTGTTATTGAGGAGGTTGTTGCTTCGGAATTATACTTAAACTTCTTGGGCATAGGTGGGTCTCTTTTGTTCATATTCGGAATACTACCTACCACAATTTCGTGAATACAATCTTCTTCTTACATATCACTTCAAGCACTCATACTTAAGGCTATTTTCTTTCTTTCTTTCTTTCCCCTCTCTCCTTTCGAAGGAATCGAAGCGGCGGCTACATAAGACCATCTGTATGCTACACTACATTACATGTACCCCGTACACCATCAATCTTCATCCCACCATCCCCAGTCCGACGTTTCCCCTCAACGGTGATTCGAGCGCAATTTAATCGCAAGAGCGCAGAGGCCGCTTGGAATCGGAGCATTTCGCCAGATAGCCACCCATCGCCATCATCGCATCGTCCCGAACGTTATTCGGCGCAAAAGGTAGCTTGTAGAATTTCTGCGGCTTCGAAAATTAAAATAAAAATTTAAAATAAAAATAAAATATAAAAAAAAAAACCGCTCGAGTGGTACTTCATTATTTGCCAGGTGGTGGGTTCCTTCCCCATTCCCTTCCCCATTCCCTTCCATCGTCTCCCTTTCCGAGACCAAGGTCCCCTCGTCGCAACCTCATCCTGTCGCCGTCTTTGGTCATCAGGTTTGGACTAGCGACTGTTCTAGCCCTGCGTTTCCGGGGCATGCTCGCTACCTTTGCGCTAGCTGAGATTCATCGCCGTCTGTTTTTGGCTGGCTGGCTGACCTGACTGGCCTCCTTGCTTTTGATTCCTGCTCTCTTACTGCTGCCGCCGCTGGATTTCTCCCAGAGGTCTTCTTGACAGTTAATACTCATTCATCTTACTCCTCATGCATGTGTACTTACAAACGGGCATCGTCGTTCTTCTGCCTCTCTAAGAAATTCCCGACCCAATCTAACCATACCTCGTGGCACTAAAGCAGCAGTGTGCCATTCCCAAGGATACAGCGCTTGACAGCTTTATCGGAGGGGCTTCGTTACCCACCAATCCGCCGGGTCTGGCTTCCAAAAGGCACCATCGGAAAACACCGTCCTGGACACACAACCTGGCTGTCGACTGAGCACACCGGGAGCCGTCTGGTCCTTCCCTACAAACAGGCTCTGGTCCCTTCTCCTTCTTCTTCAGACGGTTTGTCGCGATATCCCTCAGCTCCCTTGAAAAGCTACGCCGCTCCGACAACACAAACAACGCAGCCTATCGTCCCAGTCTGAGTTCCGAGATGTCTGCTGTGCAGCAGCAGCAGCCTCATCATCACCATCACCATCATCACCAGTCTCACCATTACCAATCGGCTATGTCCTCGCAGCCACAAGCTCCAGCTTCACCAGGAAGCGTCCAAAGATCGCAGTCCACGCGTACGGCGCATGTCAGACAGTCGTCCATTAGCCGAACTCAGACATCGGCTGGTCGATCTGAAGGTTATCAACATTCCTCTCGAAGAGACCCCGATCAACACTCGACTCGCATGCAACCACCGCCTGCTTCCTACGAGAGACGACCTGATCACAACAGGCAACCTTCCAATATGTCTGACGCTCAGAGTTCCATGGCGGGGACCCCTGGGTCCGTTGACGAATCCGGAAGATCGTCTCAGAAGTCCCGGAAGCTCACTCTTCAGGGGGTGACAGGGTCCTGGGTTTTGGGTAAGACAATAGGGGCCGGTAGCATGGGAAAAGTGAAGATCGCAAGAAAAAGCGATGGATCCGAACAGGTAAGCTTTAGAGACCACGCCGTGGTAATCCGTCTCCGACGAAGGAGCAGGGATGTACGGTTTCCCGGGCTAACCATTCCCCAGTGCGCCGTGAAAATAGTTCCTCGAGGAGGTACGGAAAAGGATCACTCTAGCAGAGCTCCTAGAGACGAGTCGAAGGAAATCAGATCTGCACGTGAAACCGCTATCATGACCTTGCTCGACCATCCTTACATTTGTGGAATGCGTGACGTCGTCAAAACCAATAATCATTGGTATATGATGCTCGAATACGTTAACGGCGGTCAGATGCTCGATTATATCATATCTCATGGGCGATTGAAGGAGAAGCAAGCTCGCAAGTTTGGACGTCAGATCGCGAGCGCTTTAGACTACTGTCACCGAAATAGCATCGTTCACCGCGATCTAAAGATCGAAAACATACTTATCTCTAAGACGGGCGATATCAAAATTATCGATTTTGGGTTGTCGAACCTTTACTCACCACGGTCCTTGCTTGGTACGTTCTGCGGGTCACTATATTTTGCTGCTCCGGAATTGCTCCAGGCGAAACCGTATCTCGGCCCGGAGGTGGACGTTTGGAGTTTCGGGATCGTGCTTTACGTTCTCGTGTGCGGCAAGGTGCCGTTCGACGACCAGAGTATGCCTGCCTTGCACGCAAAGATCAAGCGCGGGTTGGTGGATTACCCCGCTTGGCTCACCCAAGGTTCGTAGCTGAACCCAACCGTTGTGATCGAAAGCACCGGCTAATTTTCTTTGGTAGATTGCAAGGGACTTTTGTCAAGAATGTTGGTTACCGACCCAAGACAACGTGCTACTTTGATGGAAATAATGCATCACCCGTGGATGAATAAAGGATATGAAGGGCCTCCCAAAAACTTCCTCCCCCACCGGGATCCCATTACTCTTCCCCTCGACCCCAATGTCATACTTGCAATGACGGGATTCGAATTCGGTAGTCCCGAAAATATTCAGAGCCTCATGACACGGGTTATCGAATCCGATGAGTACCAGCAAGCCGCTAGGGTGGCGCTGAGGGAGAATGCTGCCACCCCGAGTGTCCAGGAAAAGAAGAAAGGTTTCCAATTCGATTTTTACAAGCGCCGATCCTCCACAAGTTCAAGAGATGCACTGTCGGCTCCGAGTGCAGAGGCTCTCTCGCATCCTTACACGGATCCTCTGAGCGCATTCCATCCCCTGCTGTCGGTGTATTATTTAGTGCGAGAAAAACAAGAGCGGGACCGAAGATTGGAACTCAGTACGGCAGAAGCTAGTACGGCATTGGCGTTGTCCGGAAATAATCTTCCGCCTTACGAAAACTCAGGGAAAGCCCCTCAAGTTCCGGTTATACCTCTCCCCGAGATGGCCCACACCAGCGATACGAGTTATGATGCCAAAGGGGAGCCTTCCTCGCCATCCCGAACGCGGCCCCGGGCGAGGACACATGGAGATGAGGAACTCGTGGATTCCGTGAAACAAATGAGCGTTTCCAACCAAACCACGGCACCCGTGCAACCGACGACCACGGTTGATTCGATCAAGAAGGAGAGCACCGCCGCAAGTTTGTTACGGCGATTCAGTACTCGCCGCCATTCTCACAAACCTGATTACAAGGCCACGGCTACCCCCGTAGTTACCGTTCAAAGCTCCGGTGCGAGCCCGGCAACTTCGGATATCACAGTACCACGGAAGAGCTTGTCCGTTCGAAGGGCAAGGGATACCGAGATGGGTGGCTCGCAGCCGAATCAACAACAGTTCCTGAGCCCGGAGGCTGCTCAGTTTGACACGAGCAGTTCGAGCTCATCGAAGAAGGCGGCTAAGCTGAGTAGGTCCACGAGTGTCTCCGAGGCAGACCATCGACGGAAGAACGAACTCGCGCCGAAGGCAGGCGAATCCCAGACACCTCATCTCACCTCCAAGGGGTTCGAAAGGCCGCTCTCCTTAAGCGGCCGCCCCGGTTCTGCAGGAAAGGCGACCGCATCTAGGGCAAATTCAACCGGACACGCTAGAAGAGAGTCTTATTCGTTCAGACGGATACGGCGCGAAGAGCCCTCTACTGTCCCCATAGATGTACCCGAGGAGACAGACGCAGATATGGCTTCCGCAGGAAGTACGGAGGCAGTCGGTGCCACCCCATCGATCGACCACGTCAAGCCGATTTTCCTCAAAGGATTGCTGAGCGTCTCTACTACAACGAGCAAACCGCCCCCGGCGATCCGTGCGGATCTCATGAGAGTGCTCAGAGAAATGGGGGTCGAATTCCGGGAAATCAAGGGAGGGTTTTCATGCACTCACAAACCGAGCATCGATCTTGCAACCGTTCAAGACAACATCCCCCAGTCTCCAGAAATGCTCGCCACCGCGCCATCGTCACATCGGAGAAAATTGTCCTTCGGAGGGACTAGCGCAATGAGCGCTTCCATGAAGCGTCGGACCAAGGGCGAGAACACAAATGACCTATCGGCTGAGAGTATGACAGACCCTTCCAGCCAAATCCAATCCGAACTTGGCGGGAGTATGATATTACAATTCGAGATCTACATCGTCAAGGTGCCTTTGATGAATCTCTATGGCATCCAACAAAAAAAGATAGCTGGTATGTTTAGCCCTCCGATATGACGAACTAAGTAGTGATGACGATAAAGCTAACTCGTATTGCTCGTGCAGGAAATTCATGGTCCTACAAGAACATGATTACGAAAATCATCTCGGAGCTGAGGCTGTAGGATGGCTTCTAGCAGTATTATTCTCCTGCAATTGTCGACACAAACACCCTCTCTAACATGGCGGCCGCGAAACCAGACCGGGTGTTTATCTCTCCATGTGAACCTAGCGATTTCCATAGGAGAGCAAGCTCCTACCCTTTCCAATGAACGGCATGCTTCAAGTTGACGTTAAAGGCCTCGATCGTTCTCTTTTCCGTGCATTTTTAGCAGTACCTCGCGAACTATCGATCACGATTTGTTCAACGTCCCCTAGCTTGTTTACGAGATTTAATGACCTTCCCCTTCCCTTGTTTTCCCAGCCAGCCATTCAGCCAGCCAGCCGGTCGGTCAGATATCGCTTCCGCTCGGGTTCCTTTGGGACCCGCAAATAATGAGGCAGACCGCATGAGATACGTGAAAATCCAGGCGTCCATCCATATCCCCGCTTTGTTTTTCTTTCTTTCCTTCCTTTCTTCCTTCCTTCTTTCCTTCTTTCCTTTTAATGTTTGCTTTCCGCTTCAGCTTCCGGTCACGAAGATATACATAAATTCTTTTTCCTTGTCCCATTTCTCCCCAATGTAATATGATACGAATAGGTAAATTATGAGGGAATGCGACCGGTGTGGTTTTAATGTGTGCAATAGACATGTTTTTCGAATGTCGGATGAGGGGATTCGCCAGTTTGCCTATGTTCTTTTCCATTTGCTGTGACAAGAACCGCTGCTTCCTCGTCGTCACCATCATAACGTCAGCCCCGAGGGCCCTGACAAAGCGTTTTTTATACTTTTTTATTTCAGTATATACTATATACCTCCGATATATATATGCAATGCCGTATGCATGAAATCCGGTGTATTGTGAGCGAACAAGCTGAGAGATTGTGAGATATCCGGGGCCTGGTCGCAGGCCTTTCTTTTTTGATTTGTACGACGATGCACAGCTGGTGTCGCACAGCTGCAGGCTCCTGTGCGAACACCGAAGGGAAGAAGGAGGGGAAGGGAATGATGGAGACAACTATAAGTTTAGTATGGCTGTGTGATTATTTTATTTTATTTTATTTTCTCTGATCGATTGCATCGGACGAAGCCGCTGTGGCCACAGCACGAACGAACAAACATTCGCTCTCACAAACCCTCACAAACCCTCCGTCCTCCATCGTCATCACTATCGTCATTACCATCGCCACCTCCCCTTCTCGACTTCACCGCCTTCTGATGCCCTTGTTCCTTCGTTCTTGGTTTTCCATTCGTTTATAAGACATACAAACCTTCATCTCGGCCGACTCCTCCATCATCCCTGTTCTGCCGGGTCTGAAAGTCGGCCAACGTCAAACCCCACGCCCGCCCTTGTTCATGTTCTTCAACTGCATCTGACCTTTCCACCGGCCCTCCAAGCATCCCGCATTAATATCCACCATCATCAACAAGGATGATGCAAAGCTCTCTTCAGTTTACCAGCGCGCACCAGGCGTTTTCTCACGACCAGCAAGGGTGGCTGCAGACTCAGCAGCAGCAGCAGCAACAACACCACTTGCAGCACCAGCAGGCTCAACTTCACTCGCAACCATCCCAGCCCGGCCTCTATAACCTCAATGCACGTAGCCTCCTCGGTGCCAATCAGTCACAGCAGCAGCAGCAGCAGCAGCAGCATCATGTCCAGCAAGCCCAACAGCAGGTCGCCGTTAACGGTGGGGCGGCAGCAGCCTTGATGAACCAAGTTCCGGCGCAGATCCGAGCCTCCGAGGAAGAGCAGAAGGTCTACGGCTGGATTATGGAACTTGTTGCTGGAGGATCACGCGAGCAGGCCCTCCTGGAACTCTCCAAGAAGCGAGAACAGGTTGATGACCTCGCCCTTCTCCTCTGGCACTCGTTCGGTACGTTTCGACTCTCCTTGGACAAAATGCCCCCAATCACTAACACTGCAAACATGTTCAGGTGTTATGGCGGTCTTGGTTCAAGAAATTATATCCGTATATCCGCTTCTCAATCCTTCATCCCTAACCGCCGCTGCTTCAAATCGAGTTTGCAATGCTCTTGCACTCCTCCAGTGCGTCGCCTCGCATAATGATACTCGAAACCTGTTCCTGAACGGTACCGAACCCTCCCTATATATACACACGGCAGACTTTTGTTTTTACTAATACAATGCAGCTCATATTCCCTTGTTCCTTTACCCGTTCCTCAACACCACGTCGAAATCCCGGCCTTTCGAATACCTCAGGCTCACCTCCCTCGGTGTTATCGGTGCCCTCGTAAAGAATGATAGCTCCGAGGTCATCAACTTTCTCCTTTCGACGGAGATCATTCCCCTCTGTCTCCGAATCATGGAAACTGGCTCGGAACTCTCCAAGACGGTTGCCATATTCATCGTTCAGAAGATCCTCCTTGATGATACCGGCCTCCAATATATCTGCCAAACGTACGAACGTTTCTACGCCGTTGGTACCGTCCTAAGCAACATGGTCAATCAACTCGTCGAGCAGCAGACGGTCAGGTTGCTCAAGCACGTTGTTCGGTGCTTCTTGAGGTACTGGATGCTGTCCTTCAAAGTGGAATGATGATTCGCTAACCTTTTTTTTAACAGGCTCAGTGATAATCCACGTGCGCGTGAGGCATTGAGGCAATGTCTTCCGGAGCCACTTCGCGATGCTACGTTCTCCCAAGTCCTCCGTGATGACCAAGCAACCAAACGTTGTCTGGCCCAGCTCTTAATCAATCTCTCGGATTGTGTAGTTGAGCAGTAACATTTGCAATTCACGGACCGGCTGGCTCATAGAGCCTATTTTAGACCAGCGCAAACCCGACTACTAATACTAAATGGTAAGGAATCCTGGGTTTCTCTGGACACATCAAGACCATCCGCCCGACTTCCCCATTTTACATATACGATGTCAAAAGCGATTTTTTTCCCAGATACCCCATGTCAGACTTTTCCTTTCACCCATTATATAATAACTTTACGGCCCTTTCCTCTCTTTCTTACGGTTTTTTTTTATACATACACGGAATTCTCTGGCGTCAGTTGTAACGGTAGACATGTCGACTTCAAGGAAAGGATCACACGTTTTCTTTTACACCCCCGTGCCTCACCCGTTGATCTATATACTCTGTATTCTTAATTGCTTCCGAGGGCTTTCCTTCTTATTATCTTTTTTATTCGTTCCTTTAACTAGCATCGAACGGTCCTTCTGTTACCACCCGCCATGGGCACAGAAGAACGACCGAGGGACCCCTTTACAACGGTAGATTCGGCAGGTGCTATTTTATTCAGATGTCGGGGAGCCCTCGCAAAAGGTTTATATTCTTGTATAATATTTCCGCGTAGCCTTCTAATTACCCTTGCTTCCTTCCGCAATCTTTTCAATTTAAATCCCTCGCGCACGTAGGCTCTGCTTGAGATCCCGTCCGTAGTATATATATATTCTCAGGTCGAGATTGATTTTTCGAAGAATGAGATGGGGACTTGCGGGATCGATATCACCGGCTAAGAACATCGCTCCGAGTCCGGGAACCAGCCCGAGCGGATGTGCCGGATCGACCGAAGTGGGTACCTCTTGGATGATATTGCATTGTAGACGCCCTCGGGGTCTGCGATGGCAATGATGCAATCCGGCAGGCCAGGGTATACGCGGAGAGGATGATCCTCAGCATGGAGGCCTGACGATATAAACCAGGATTGGGATTGAATCCGTGATCACGTAATTCCCTCCGATATCCAAGCTATCGGGGAATGGCAATCCCTATCCCAAAGAGGACTTTCAACTTCACTTTGCTTCGCAGGCAAAAGTAATCCGAGTCCCAAACGGAATTCACAATTCCTATTTATATATACGTAGACGAACCGCCCCAGCCGGGCTGAAAATGGCACACCGGTACCCGACCCTGTACGACCACGATCGTTACGTGCGTATCAAGATCGAAAAACCCAACTCCCTGGGACTTTTTTTCCTTCGAGCATCCGTCCACGTTCACCGCACGTACGGCCTTGCGTGACATTACCAAAAGGTTACTTCTTATAATGTACATTTGCCACGGCACGAAATCGTATTCCCAATCTTTGTCCGAGCCCTCCAGCTGAAAAAAAAGGACGAGGGAATCCGCATCGGGGCAAGTGCCGCTCGCCGTCGGTCGTTATTTCTGTCCTTCCTGTCAGCCCAAGCATGTACGGTGACGACGGTAGCCCCGAAGAGAGCTTGTCTTGCATGGAGAAAGCCGAAAATAGCCATCCGCAGGAAGGGTGCGGTGAAGGATCCGTCCACCCTCCTTGTGCTTTCCACTCTTAGCTGCTGCACGAACATGGTATTTTCACATTCACCTTTGGATTCACGGGTAGTACTACGATTCGGAGAGAGATGCAAGCTATCGGGTCAATGATAATTTTTTTTTTGTAGTTTTGTACTTAGGTAGTAATGATAATCTCAATAGGTAGCGAATAATAACCTAGGAGAAAGAACAAAGTCGATCCCAGCAGCGAGGATAAAGAGCCTCCGCGAGCATGCGTACGAACTAAATTACAAGATATTGAATCGAGCAAAAACAAAAAATAAATAATCAGGAATACGATCCGTCGTTAATTCATGAAAGCTAAAATCGAGAAAGAAGAATGGACAGAGAAAAAGAGAGAGAGAGAGAGAGTCCTCCAGCGATGAGCCAGAAGGGGTTGTTTCAAACGCCTTGCAAGCCCAAAGAAACTCCACCAGGATGGCCGAAACCAATATTATTATTAGATGTAGAAGAAGAATTCCCAGATGATGAAGATGAATTTTCCAACTGCCGCTCGAGCATACGCTCGAGTCAATCGACCAGGGCACCGTGCTGCCGGGCGAGGTTCTTGTAGAACTCCTTCTCCTCCTTGAGCTGCTGGGCCTCGGCCTGCAGCTTCTCGACGGCCTCCGCCAGCTCCTCCATCTTCTCGACCCTCCTCGCTCGGGATTTACGAGCGGCCATCGTGTTTCGCGCCCTCTTGATGTCCACCGGGTTCGAAGGGTCGAACTGCACCGGTGGCAGATCGGCCGCGGCTTTCCTTCGGCTGATACCGGTCAGGGAAGATCTCTTCTGGGCGGTGGAAGTCGATCTCGACTTGGTAGACGGGGAAGGTGGGGTGCGAGACTTGTTGGAGTCGGTGGAAAACTGCCTGGATGGGACGATGGCGGTCAGGGGAGGGGTTGAGATCTCACCACCGATCATGAGAGCGGAGGGGTTGACGAGGATGTCGGTGGAAGATGAGGGGTTGGCGTCCTCCGCAGGGAAGAGGGTAGGCCATTCCTCGGGGATTCCGTCGTCGAGACCGAAGAGAGGGGTATCCATGGGAGAGGAGTCGTCAAGAGTGTCGTTGGTCCTTCCGGTGTGGAGGGTACCGATGAAGGGAGAAAAATCGTGGAAGAGGGGACCGTTGGGGGAGAAGGTCATGTCGTTGGCGTGGAAGGGCGAAGCCTCGAGGCCCGCCAGAGTCAAAAGCTCTTCCTCCATGTTTCTCTGCCGCTTGCCGAACTCTACTTTGCTGTTTAGCTGGAATTCACACGAAGATGACGGTGACTGCGAACACACGTCCATGTCTTGCTGGAGGATAGACTCGAGGGAGTCGAGGATGGGAGGGAGGGAGAACAAATTACCTCTGATGAGATGGGCTCGTTGGTTGTCGGAGAGAGCCTCGATGAGAGCGGGGTTGAAGTCCGTTGCCGGGTTGACGAAGGGGGAGCGTTGGACGAGAGACGGGGTTGAGGTGGGAGGGACGAAAGTGCGGTTGGCGGGGAGAGAAGTAGCGTAACCGAGATTGAATACGGCGTCGTTGACGTTCGATTGAGAAGTCAAATCAGGGATCGCACGAGAAGTCGAGTTGAGGGATTCTGCCGTCCTCCTGGGAGAGGGATCCGGAGCTGGAGCTGGACCGAAGAGTTCGAAGTCGGCGTTGAAAGTCTGGAAATCTTGCCTGACAGGCGAATGCTGGGGAAGTAGTGAATTGGGCCATCCTGGCGGTTCTTGGGCTTGTGCGTAACGCAAAGCGTCCGTTGAGGGTGAAATTTTGACGGTTTGGGGGGGTGGTAACTCGCTGAGCGAAGTTATTTTGGCGGTAGTGAAATCAGGCGAGTCTTCGAAAGACGGGGCCTGATTGTTAATAAAAGAAGCTATTTTGGAGGTTTGTAAAAAGGGGAATCCGAGGGAGGCGATTCAAGCGGCCATTTTGGCAGATTCTTTTCTTCAATATGGTTTTTTTTTTAAACGTTCGGGTGGATGTTTGATGATAGAAGGGGAGAGGCAAAAAAGAGGGTGACTCACGGGTTCTTATACTTTTCACCCCCCTCGACTTCTTACTTTTGGCCTGCGGTAAGGCTGTCCCGCAGGCTGTTTGACAGCCCAAAACGGCGGGCAAACATCTCTCCATCTCTCTCTTCATCTCTCTCTATCTCTCTCTTTCACACACACACTCTCTCTCTATCTATCTATCTATCTCTATATATATATATATGCATATATATATTAATCTATGGCATGGCAACAGAGCCTACGGTGTAGAATAATGGGAATAAAAATGTGTTGCGGGTGTTTGACAATGTGTTGTTCCTGACGAAAATGGACGATGACTCCTACTCTGACGGTGACTCATTCTTTTCCTCAACATGATTGGCCAATTTGTCCCTACCTAATGCGCTTTTGGCTATTGCACCTGCGCAATTTCTTCCATTCCTATTTCTGGGGACAGACGCATCTGCGATACGTACTGACTAGGATTCTTGTATCGCATCGCATCCTCGGCTGGTCTCCCTTTGTTTCTTTTTCCTCTTCTTATCCATATATATTATATAAGTGTATATACTATATCCAGGCACGGGGCGACAAAATTAAGTTGTCAAACAACACAACAACACAATTCAAGTAAATAGGTACTGATACTTGTTTGTCATCAGCTACCGGCAAAAATAACCTGTATGCCAAGATGAGAAAAGTACCAGATACTCTCCATGTGGTGGCTGGGAGAATGTGTTGTTTGATTTTGTCACCAGCGTACCAAGGAAACGGTGTGTGTGGTCACGTGACATCCGAGAGTCCTCGGTTAACATCACATGAAAGCCGAAGCCGAGGGCTGCTCTCGAAATAAAATTCCAGAAACTCGACCTTCTTTCGACATCCGTCTCCCTCCTCGTACCCCTCTCGTACCTGATATCGCCCCAAGTCGGTAACAATAAGATCATGGCCTCCTCGTCGATGTGCGGGCCTTCGAACCCGCTGCAATCTCTCAAGAACCACGCCTCCGTCGACCGCTCCCTCCAGCAAGACCGCTTCCGTTCTCAATCATCCACGGCATCCCAGCAATTCCGCCAACAGCCCCACCTCGTCCCCCAGCAGCACGACGAGTTTGAACAGTTCCTCACCGCTTCCCCCGCCGGTCCTTCCCAAACCCTCCAAACCCGTCCTTCCCTCCAAAACTTCTCCATCGCCCCTCCATCTCCCGCTCTCCACCAAGCGGGATGGGCCGCTGACTTCCAGCGGCTTCAACTTTCCACCCCTCCCCCGCCATCTTTGCAGACCCACAAACCAGCTGCGACGGGATGGGGCGCCGAATTTTTGTCCCAGTTGGACGCCTCGCCTGCTCGGCAGTCCATCTCGCAGCAAAAGGCACCGGTCGGGGGTAGTTTCGTAGGTATGGGTGTGAACACCGGATACGTGCCCATGGCATCTTCCTACGAACCCCTGCAATCCAACCACGTCGACACCAAAGCATCTTACACGGATGCCGAATTCGACCGGATGTTCGAGGAAGCCGCCACGTTACAATCCGACGTCATGGATTTTCCCCAAAGGGAAGTTCCGAACCCTCTTCTGCAGAACGCAAATACCACCCTACGGTCCGAAGATGTGAAAGAAGATGCAAAGGAAGAGCAGGATAAATCTCGCGATGATGCGGATGAGCTGGCTAGGACTGCCGGACAGCTGGTCGATACTCTAAGTCAAGACACCAGTCGCAAATTCCAGGAAAGCCAGTTCGTGGCCCTGATGCGCAAGTTGAGGGACAAGACCGTTAAAGTGGAGGATGGGAAGATGGTCGAGGTATGAACCTTTTCCCTTCCGGCTGCTGGGGTGCGTGGCTGAGGGGAGTCTCCTCCAGGTAGCAAAAGATGAGATCGGGGGGGATGCGGATGCCGGCAGGTTCGGGTCGAATCGTAGGAATGTGTATGATAACGGGTGTCGGCTTGTTTATCATTAGGCGTCCTTTGTTGGTTTTGGGCGGAATCGGTGCTCGGGGCGTTCTCTTCTTAGCATTGGTTTTTAACATACATTTCGCGGTTTTTTTGTTTTACGGCACACGGTAGCTTCGTATCGTTTAAATTCATACCATCTCATCCCTCAAATGGTAGTCCTCGAGGCCGTTAGGGTCTCTCATCTTTATTCGGTAGAAGCCTGTCAAGTTCGAATCAAGCAAACTCTCGGCATTCAAATGAGCCTTTTTGCTCAACATGGATCTCGAGCCCGTCGGTTGGCTTTGGAACATGTGTACCGAGTTGCTTCGGCTCGAATGCAAGTCGCGTTCAAGTTTATGTAATTGTCGTGTTTTTTTATTATCGAATACAATCGTCTCGTAACGTACGCCGTCACCATCTTTGCCACCGTTATCAAAAGTCTTCTGGGTTCGAAGCCTCATCCTCCGATTTCTTCTCCCCAACGGGAATGAATACGGCGCATCTAAAGTCGTAAGAATATCCCTGCGGTGTGGCAGCACCCCTTGGCGGTACCGGTGTCCTTGGAAGTAATCGGAGAAAATGCAACAGAGCGGTGCGTTGCGATGGACAAACGTGGACCCCGGTGGCTGGGCAGGACGAACCATGGCTGGAGCTCCAAAAACAACAGCATCTCGACACGCCGCAATGCCGATGTTAAGCGGCTTCCCAGGCTTCCCCGGAAAACACCAAGCTGCGAGCTCCCACCTCACTTCTCCGAGCCCATTGCCGGCCATCTTGAGAATTTTCGAATTCTTCTTGCCGATCCTCCTTTCCATCTTGTAATCATCAATCTCTTTTCTCCCTCTTCATCATCCGTCGGCCTCGTTTGCTGTTCCGTGGTATCCCTCGCACGAGCTGATCTCGAAATCGACCGAGCTCGACACGCACCTCCCGTGGAAAATAAAGAAAAATGTTGCGTCGGTCGCTGCTGAGCCGGGTCGGGAGTACCGGCCGGATGGCGTGGCGGGCGCATCTTCAACGGGCGCATCTCCACCACTCACGGCCGGTATTCGTCGTGAAGCCCTTCCTGTTAGCGGACATCGGCGAGGGAATACGAGAGTGCGAAATCATACAATGGTTCGTACAACCGGGGGCCAAGGTCGAGCAGTTCGATAACATCTGCGAAGTTCAATCGGATAAAGCTTCGGTAGAGGTGAGCGCCTTCCCCAAAAATTCAGGATCGGGCGAGGGTCGGTTTGGAAGTGATAAACATGTACTAATGCGATGGGTGGTAGATATCATCGAGGTACGATGGAGTCATCAAAAAGTTGTACTACGAAGCGGGTGATATGGCTATCGTCGGAAAGCCCTTGGTAGATATAGATATGGCCGATCTACCGGAGGATGCGTCCAAGTCGGCCGCTTCGGACGTCGCTGCGGACTCGGACAAAGCTTCTGCGGCTGGAGCACCGGCCGCTTCCTCCTCACCAACGACCGGGTCGCTTGCCCAAGAAACCGTTGCCAGGTTCGACGGAAGCAACGGTGGCAAGTACAGGACACTAGCCACACCTGCCGTCCGCAGAATAATAAAGGAGCGTGGGCTGGATATCACAAATATCAACGGTACCGGCAAGGACGGTCGTGTTCTGAAGGAGGACGTCGAGAGATATGTCGAGGAGCCCACGGAATCATCCTCGTCACCATCATCCGCCCGTTCCAGAATATCACAGACGGAACCTCTGGAAGAACAAACCGTGCCGTTGACACCGATTCAGAGCACAATGTTCAAGACCATGACCCGATCCCTCTCGATACCCCACTTCTTGTACGCCGACGAGGCGTTCATCGACCGGTTGGTCGCCTTGCGTCGCACCATCAACGAGAATCTGGCCCGGTCCGGTGACCCGTCCCTCAAAAAGATCTCATACATGCCTTTCTTCCTCAAAGCTGTATCCGTCGCTCTCGAAGAATACCCTTTGATCAACTGCAGGGTCGATCTCTCCGACGAGACCAAACCGAAGCTGGTCATGCGCCCGCAGCACAACATTGGCGTTGCGATGGATACGCCGACGGGCCTCCTTGTTCCAAACATCAAAAACGTCCAACGGCTCAGCATTCTGGAGATCGCTTCGGAGCTGGCCCGGCTCCAAGCGGCGGGGAGCGCGGGAAAGCTCTCCTCAGCCGACCTCAAAGGTGGTACCATCACTCTGAGCAACATTGGAAATGTCGGCGGCACGTACGTCGCTCCCGTGGTTGTCACGAGCGAGGTGGCGATCATGGGCATCGGCAGGACCAAGGTCGTACCGGCGTTCGACGAGAACAAGGCCGTTGTCCCGAAGACCGTTGTCAACTTTTCATGGGTAAGTCCTTTTCGCACCCCCCCTCCGCTGACCCGTGGCAATTTTTTTCCCCCTCTTCGATACTAACGGGTGTGATAGTCTGCGGACCATCGCGTTGTAGACGGTAGCACGATGGCACGGATGGCAAGCCTCGTGAAACGTTATTGCGAGGAGCCCGAACTTTTGATATCCAAACTCAGATAGGTCACGTTGGTGACCATCCGTAGTTTTTTTTTTTTTTTTTTTTTTCAACGTATTCATTCTTGTACTTTAGCCAGACTTGTACTTTTCTGTACAACATTTCATCGTGTATCGGTAGCATACATACATACCCTTACCCACATGTCCATACAGCTTACTACTTGCTTTATGCAAGGGGAATCCAGCATTACGTACTTCTCCTCCTACGGATACAGTGCTATGCATGTGGTGGCATTCGATATAGCTTTGGAGGAAACGTGCATGGTCATCGTCTCGAAAGGGATAGCTGCCTGCACGCTGTCAAGCCCATTCCTGGGGAAAGAAAAACCTTTAAGGTGTCCGATCACGCTTTCCCGAATTTCCCCACGAAAAGAAAAACGCCCTCGGACTCAGAACTTGGTCCAGATTTGCAACCGATATGGTAATACCCAAATATCGGAAAGTGGGGCGTCCCTTGCTAAAAAAAGTTCCATGCTTCTCCAGGTTCTGTTACCAAACCGTTCCACCCCACAAATTTAAAAAATTTAAAAAATTTCTAATCCAATACGATCGGCAATTGAGCGATCGGATATTGGTCTGACGGTGGTTTGACTTTTCTCCACGTTGAGAATGTCGCCGACACTTTCGCATGGTGCGCCCCTTTTGTAATGGGGATCGCGGTCGAGGTGGGTCGAGACAACGTTCTGGTTGTGTACGAGACACGGTAGATTACGTTTAATCGGTTGCCTTGAGAGACCGAAACGGCCATCTGGGAACTGCCCTTTCGAATCAATTGATATTGATCCAAGCGAGCGAGCGAGAAAAAAGCGACGTCCAATCTCTAATCTCGCTCGACCTTCGAATTACCCCCTGCGGGCTTGATAATTTTTTTTTATCCAACAGGAAAATATTTGGGGGTTTCGTCTGCAAAGATAGTGCAGTCGAGACTTTCCTAGCAGAGCGTGTGCGAACAAGGTCCACGACAAGGCTGCGGATTTGACAAGGCCTTGCGACCCAACAAAGGAGAATTTTTGGTGACCGCTAACGCTTTGGGGTTGTATTATTCCTCTGACTCGATTATCTGGAATTCGCCTAGTGTTTCCCCCACACTAACAGGATGGCTCGGACTTAGCCTGCCTGGTTTTACATATTTCGCGGGTCTCGGGTAGACGGTGCTAAATTAGACTTGTGCCTCTGGTAGCTTCCACAAAGCAATTCTCGAAACAGCCGGACGCTCTGATAGCTAACGTCCAAGAAAGTTAGATTGGAAGGGTGGTTTACCAAAGCGTCTTTGAAAAAAAAAGGGATATTTCGAAAGAAGAAGAAGTCACATTCTTTAAAATTTAGAGCTTTTTTTCGTGGTGGTTGCGGTTTGTTACTCCGGCCAATAGGAAGGGGTCCCAACGACCTGGATCCATCGATTCGATCGATGGGAGGGGCAGTGTGGCTGTCCCACGTTCTTCGTTTCTTTTTCCTATTTTCAAACTCCCAAAATTTTTTTCTCTCAAGGGTGAAGCTGGGTACGAGAAGCTTTAGGCAATTGTCCAATCAGCGCGGTCCGTCTTAGGCTTACGTGGGACGATGGGCGTTCGTGCGCGGAAAAAAGGCCGAGGTCCATTTGTTACGTGAACGAAATCTCGGAGAGAAAAGCAAACCAGGCCACCTCCACGTTTTTTTCCCTTGGGGTGTGCGAAAAAAGCAAGCAAGTGGGATGTGGTTTTTCTCTCGACCGAGCTTGCAAAGATGGAACTGAAACCGTGGAGGAAAAGGAGAAGGAGGAAGACTCATCGCTGCAAACATCGAGCGAAGGGCGATGCAATGGCGATGCCGGGGGGCCAGTCCGGTTCGCCGCGAAAGGTCATCTTCTCACCTGCAGCTTATATCTTTCCTATTGGATAGGGTTGGCCGGATCAGACCAGAACTAAAGGACAAAAAAGGGTACATGTACATGTACCTCACAGCTTCACTGGCAAGCGGTTTGGTACACCACGTCATTGGGCATTAGGAACCGAGGACAGTGATGCTTTGGAACCAAGCTGCCGGTAACTGGCGGAATTCGAGGGCAAGAAAAAGAACATGTCACGAGGGACGTACCAGCTGTAACAGCGCATGCATTGGGATTTAGTAACGTATAAAGTATGTCTCCTTCAGGAATGTCTCCGACCGCGCGTAAAAGTAAGTACCGGAACTGTGAAATGTGGGAAGCAACATCGATGGTCAGGGCCCACGCAGTATAGTACATGTATGCACGTTGGGCGATCGTCGCCGCCCAGCCTTTCTCAACGCTGGCCGGGATTTTGTTTGCTCGTGGTGTTTTTTTTTTTTTGAAGTTTCAAGGAGGTTGTTGAATTCCGAGTATTCGGCGAGTTTGAACGTTTTACTTAAGGTTTACAGTTTTTATGTGGAAGTATAGAAAATGAATGTAGACGGTTCGATTAAAAGCTGCTAGTCCATAAGAGAATCAGGAGGGGCCGGATGATCCCCTTCTCTGCGGTCGAATAGTGGCTAATTTACAGGTTTGACCTTGATTCTCTGTAATACAAGAACGATAAAGAAAGAACACCCCAGAAATGCTTCCTGAACAAGAACAAAAAGGAAAAAAAGCTCTCAGAAAACCTAACCCCGTACAATGCCCGTGTGGTATTTTGGAACTCCATCGCTAAGTTGAGCTCCGTAAGGAAAAGAAAGAGGAAAAAAAAGTGATCATCCCAATGCTCTGAATCAATGTAACGCCGGTATCAATGCTTTTGTTGTCGTCGAAGAGTCGTATCGAGGTGTGGTGTATAGCAAACGTTCGCCCGTAGATTTATTCGAACATCCTAGCCTCGACCTCTCGAAGAGCGTCTTGTTGAACTTCGGCGAGAGACCCGGAAACGTCAACGGAGACGACATCCGGTTCGGTGGAATCCGGCTCTTCCAATGCGACGAACTGGCTTCGAACCATGTCGTCCTTCATAAAATGGTTCTTGCGAGCCTTGACCCTTTGGATAAGGAGTTCGACATCGGCGCGGAGATATACGAAGCGGACGACGATCCCGACTTCGGCTTGACCAACTTGGCGGATAAAGTCTCTGTATCGGCGCTTGAGAGCCGAGCATGTAACCACACACCCCATGGCTCCGGATTCGAGTTCCTCGCTAGCCTTGTGGCGGAGAGTGGCGAGCCATCCCCAACGGTCTTCGTCGGTAAGCGGGATTCCATCAGACATCTTCTTGACGTTCTCCGGTGGGTGGTAGTCATCCCCTTCGATGTATGGGAGTTCGAGGGCTTGCGCTAGGAAGGCAGCAACGGAGCTCTTTCCGCAACCAGCTGGGCCGGTGACGACCCAGATGTGGCGGAGGGGCTCGGTTTGCTTAGCAACAGGCTTTGGGATGGAGGTTCGGCGAGCAAGTGCCGCATCAAGGTCCAGGCTCAAGGTATCCGGCTTTGGGAGCGGAACCTGAACAGAGGATCTCAGAGTGTATCGGTGCATGTTTGGAGCTGTAAAGAAGAAGCCCGTGTGGTATAGAAAAAGTAAGCTGTGGGGTGGACGCTGTCACGATGTAACAGTATAAAGGTGGCAGGTGCGGTTGAGCTTGTCCGAGTCGATATATCTGTCGATAGCGGTTGATGGTGATGACTAGTGAAACAAAAGTCTGAAACTAGAGGGGAGGAGGTGCTTTTATACCTGTCGAAGGATCGGGGCAGGCAGGCTTCTTATAATACTTTTTGGTGATCTCCAAGAGATTGACCAAAGCCGCCGTCATCCTTTTTTTTTTTTTTTTTTTTAGACCTGATGAGCGCTCTGCTGCTCCATGCATTGGCCTGCATGGCTAGAAAAAGTAAAAAAAGGACCTGCTCGTTTCCCCACGCTTTCACTAGCGTAACCTCCCTAGTCCCATGATTCAGCTGGCAATTGCTGGAAACCCCCACCCGCAGCCTATTTTCTCGTTAGTTTGGTTGGTAATGCGAAACGGGGGAGCTAAGTTGTGGCGAACTCCCCTTCGCTTCTCCCACCCAGCAAATCTCGCTGGCTCGCCGACCAAGAAATTAGAAATTTTGGGGATCGCCCGTGCAACGCTATGAAGCTCTGGTTCAAACAACATATCATCTTGATATTGAATTTTTGACGATGCCCATCAATCGTCCTGGAATTTCCCCCCTCCCCCCCTCCATTGATAGATCATTGTGCCACGGCAACACGGGCAGGCTCTGGACTGCAGCAGGAAAGAGTGGCCCTGATCGATCTTATGAGGGATTTAGGGTCAAAATACTATGTCGTTGAACCTTGCTTCCTCCACAATATGTACCCCGCGAAGTATCCTATTCTTGGGCTGCCAAAAAGACCTGGGTCAAAGCAGCATGCGAAGCCAGGGAGCGAGGGAAAAAGGACACCGCAGGCGGAGCCAAGATCATCTTCTCTGGCCTTCTCCGAGCGCTTGCTAGTACTGTGGTGGAAAAGTATGCAGTCATGGTAACATTTTGTGTAGACAATATCTTGCACCTCGTTTGCTGCACAAATAATGCACGCAGATGTAAAGGCTAGATCGTCTGACTTCGTTTTTCTTACGAGGGATTTTTGAAAAAGACGTCTTGGAATCACATTCGTGTTCGAAATGCAAGATGCATATTATGATTCGTAAATTTCTTGCGGCTTCGAGGATGAATCAAGATGGCAGAGCAAGAGTCTGACAACTCATCAGCGAACAACCTTGCACGGAGCGGCTGGGGGGAAGAGCATTAGCAAAATCCGGGGTAATAAAACTGCAACGGGCCAAGTCTGGAGTTGAACATGCAACAATAGAACTCGCTTTAGTGTGGATCCGAGGAAAAGTACAAAACTTCCTCGTGACTGACCACGATTGTGCAGACCGTCTTCCAGCGTCCAATCTGCACCCCGCCTCCAAAGGAAGCCAGCTGCCAGGATGATCATGGTTTCCGTTTGCGAGCCGTAGATGCGGATCATCCGAAGACACTAAAAATTCTGGATGCTTGATGGTTACGTTAGCCTCTCTCTTGATTGGACGGGGGAAGAAACCTGATAAATCCTAAGGCTCGGAAAACCCACGAACGCTCGACTCAAAATATCGACTAGCGGCTCACCCCTTGGAGAGCTGGAACAAGATCTGGAACGTTGATGACCTCGACGTGTCGTCATGATATCTTCTAATGAAAACGGCGAGCTGCCTGGGAACGCCGTCATCCCCGAAAGATGATGTCAATGGGGAAAATTTGGCATCGATAACAGGCGATGCGAATGCAATGAGCAGCAGCGATGTATGCGAATTGTCGTTGTGCGTTGGGTCTTCGAGCAGACTGCTCGACGCTGCTTGCATGTACTTCACCAGGTACCGGTGTATAGACACCCTGTACGGAAGATACGAATATCCGATACCTCCAATAGTACCGACTGTGTCACACGACGCATACAGGCTTGTGCGCATGGAAGGACCGGGCAAGTTGAACGGTAGCTCTGCTGCAAAATGGAACGTGGACATGTACATGTACGTTGACGAAGTACCTGACCAACAGTTTTCAACCGCTATAGTTCAGACGGTAATAATAGGCCGATGAAGTGCCGGCATTACCAGCTGCCTGGAAAATGCGGGGAAAGTGCCAGCATTCCGCCGTCGTCAACCAGCTGTCTTTGGCTGGTTCTGGAAAGACTGGTCGCGGAGAACGGAGACGGGGATGGGGAGGTCGAATCGATTCTATACGCCATGGTCCACCTGGATGGTAGGTGCGCTGTGGCTGGTGGCCCATGTGTTGCCGCGTTGTTTGTGTCGTCCGTTGATCACGTGATAAAACGCACCAGCCACAACGCTCTCCTCCGCATTAGGCAGGCTTCCCCTTGGAAGCTACGCAATCCACCACGACATCCCCAACACCACAGCGACAAAGCATACATTTCCTCTCCGAAAACACTCATCGGCATCGCGGATTTACGATCGCATCTACCCGGGTGCTGTCTATTTGGTGGTTCCGAAGCTTCCGAGACAGCTTGCGACCCAATATTCTCAGTGACAATCTAGCTAAACCTACCACTCTGCCGCGGTCATGTCCTACTTTTTCTCAACCCCTCTCGATATCGATATCCGCCTGGAGGATTCTGAAGATGACAGGCAAATGGTCGACGTCAAGCTTGACAAAACTCGCCGCGAGAAATGTCCCCTGTACAAAGACGGGGAGTCTGTAAAGGGAGCAGTCACCATTAGGCCGAAGGATGGAAAGAGGCTCGAGCACACAGGCATCAAGGTTCAGTTCATTGGAACGATTGGTATGTGACGGTAGGCCTTTTCGCTTGATTCATACTGACTCGTTATCTCCCAGAGATGTTCTTCGATCGAGGTAACCATTACGAGTTCCTCTCCCTGGGTCAGGAGCTTGCAGCTCCCGGGGATCTTCAGCATCCCCAAACGTATGACTTTGAATTCAAGAATGTTGAGAAGCAATACGAGTCGTACAACGGCATAAATGTCAAACTGCGCTATTTCATTCGAGTTACGGTTTCTAGACGGCTGGCAGACGTCATTCGGGAAAAGGACATTTGGGTCTATTCTTACAGACAACCCCCAGACATCAACAGCTCTATCAAAATGGACGTCGGAATAGAAGATTGCTTGCATATCGAATTCGAATATTCGAAAAACAAATACCACCTGAAAGATGTCATCGTCGGAAGAATATACTTTCTCCTGGTTAGGCTGAAGATCAAGCACATGGAGCTCTCCATAATCCGACGGGAGACGACTGGAACGCCTCCAAACCAATATAATGAAAGCGAAACATTGGTCAGATTCGAGGTATGCGCTGCATAAAACTGCTATTCCGTGTGCACCGGTTGGAGAAAAATTAACTGACTCCGCGGGTCCCGCTTAGATCATGGATGGCTCGCCATCTCGAGGTAGGAACAGTCACCTGAAGCCCTCTTCGGCATGGGGATCGTAGTCTCCTCGCGAATTATTAGGACCCACTTTCTTGGCTAAAACGACATACTAACGTTGACATAGGCGAGACGATACCGATAAGGTTGTTTTTGGGTGGTTTTGATTTAACCCCCACATTCCGGGAGGTTAACAAAAAGTATTCCACGAGATACTACCTTAGTTTGGTTCTCATCGACGAAGGTAAGCTATTCTGCATTGGCCACTCCACATTGCCAACCCACTTGTTTCACCTTCTTTCATGATTCCTTGGTATCCACAGGCAATCAACCCCCCCATGGGTGCTTGAGCTTCCCGTGATCCCCATCGGCCCTCGTTTCCCTCGAGTATCTTATAGGTGCTGACATGTGCAAATCGCTCGCAGATGCCCGTCGATACTTCAAACAATCTGAAATCATCCTTTATAGACAAGAACCAGGTGCTCAAACCTGATTCTATTGATCGACGTGGTCACTTTCTCATTTGCGTATTATACCCTCGCCGACTGTATTCTAAGTATCATAATTCCATCCACATGCATAATAAGATCTCCTCGTGGGGAGGCCCCGACGCACGACCTTCCAAGCCTTGCTTGCTCTTCAGCTCCTGCCCTTCTATGCCTGCCTAGCCGATTCTTGTTCCAGGATTAATTCACAACTTTCGCATTGCGCTGTGGAGGAGTTCGTGATCCCGCTTGAAGAGCCCCATCCTGCTTTGCTGACTCCCCCTTCCATCCTACGTCCTACTGCTGTATCGCAGTCCGTAGTGCGCCCTCGTCAACGGAGGTTAAATCCCTCAGCTGCAATAATGCCGACCCCGCATTCTGTAGACACCCTTACCTCGAGACTTTTTAGCAACCTTGCTTCGAACTCCCACGTTTGCCAAAAAAATTTTGGAACACTTATGCCCTGAGGTCCTCCGTGCAAGATTACGAGCTCCGGAGCTGAAGATCCACCCAGTAAGAACAGTGTTAATTCATCGTCCGCTGAATCGCGCATGCTTGACCAGCTCTCGAGGGAATATTGACGAAGCCGCAAGCGCCTGGAGTTATACGCACATTTCAACTGATTCTATGGGGTCGTCGATATCAGCCATATTAGCCGGGAAGGCGTCCCGGCTTGCCGAGTCCCGTGTTGCTGGCTTGAAGGCTCCGGTGCATGCGAGATATACAGAATAATACTTACATAACTGCCATGGGTCCGTGATGCCTAGACGAGTTTGAATGAGATATCTAGATGCGGGGTGCTAAAAAGCCTCGGTGCACTGAATCATGCCCCCCTTGACCTGAGACTCCGAGCGCTGTTCATGGGAAAATGAGATTCTATCCCACAGCTCGTATGCAACATGCGGCTCAGCCTAGCAGGAATCTTCGTATTTTTTTGAAAGCGAGCTGGGATCTGGGACATTGCGTTCTTTAAGCCATCGGCAAGTGCCATAATCGATGATGATCTAGATCGTGGTAGCCACCCACGGCGAGATGTGGGATGGTGTGGTGGGTTGGAAATTTACTATCCATTTTCCATTCTTTTCCACATCATCTCAGCGCAGTCGGTTTGTCATCTCAATCGCCTTTTCTCCTCGTCATTCGTCATCTTGCCGATATCTTCATATCAGCCCTACCTCTTTCAAATCTAGAGTATCAAAAACACAGGATGGTGTAGGTTTTTGATATATCCCGCGGGGGTCAACACACTTCACTCGAAATATCCAACAGCATCTCTCCTTCAGATGCGCCATTTATACAGCTGCACAGCACGACCAATATCAGGTTTTCGGTCTCGCAGGACATGGGATTCTCTGGTTTCTGCAGGTCCCTCACTTTTCAGAAAGAGATTCACTCGATCAATTGTCGTTTTCTTTGGTTTTTGTACAACTTGGAAGGACCTTTCTCCGAACGTAAGCTGGGAAAATGGCAAGAAGAAAGAGTATCTGACGTCGCCAGAAGTCTCGCGCTGACCGAAAATAGCACAGCGCCAATACGATAGCATTATCTCTCCCGATATCTTCCCGTTCCCAACAAACGTGGACCCACCAGGCGTCAACGCTCGCCACCAAACTCCGATTTAGAAAAATCTCAGGTTTTGATACTTGAAGATTATAGGGATGGGAATTTTCATATCCTAGAGGTTTCTAGACGTTATTTCCTGTGCATACGGAATTCTTCGCCCTCGTATTTGAGGCAAATTCATTTATACACCCAAGATGCCGACCAACCACCACCCATTTAAACTGCATTTACGTGCAGGGTAACACAAAGTTGGCTCACCCTCGCACGGCCACTATGCGATCCAAGGCTCGAAAAATTGCAACATCAGGGCCACTAGTGGTATCAAAATGTCCTATCACATCACGTAAGGGCATTGGCCATCCCACGCTCTATTTTTGGGCTTACGACAGCACCGGTGCACTGGGGCCAGCTTCCCTGTGTAGATCCCACTCGCCCAGAGGAAGAAGGCCCCCATCTTTCATCCTGCAGAACACTTTCTAGACTTCAGACATATATCGCGCATTCTGAGACATACGTCATATGGAAGATGGTTTAAACTGTCCGTTGAAGTATAACAATTGAGCGCCAAGACAATCCCTCGAACGGAATTTGGAAGAGATCCCGAGTGGTCGATGAGCATGTTAAAGCGATAAAAGTGGAGGAAGGCGAGACGTTTAGCGTTGTGAATGGGGACCTCGTATTCATAGGGACCCACTGACGATGGCTCGTAAGGAGCTGCACGACGAGATGGATATAGAAGACGACGAAACGTGGGGTATATCGATTCAACGGGGGACTATGAAGATGTCTAGATGGCAGCTGGGGTCAGGTGTTTAGTACCTAGCTGGCTCCCCTACTAGATGGCTTCTCGACTTTTCATGGATATAGCGTCGAGCTCTAGACGAGTAAATGGATGATCGACGGTGCATGAGCATGTGATTCCCACATGCATGCCATCATCGTGCTGTAGATAGCCGACAGGGAATGCGGAGGAGTTGGGACCGTTAATCGCTCTTATCTTTCGGATAGTTTGAGAATATGAATCTAGACAGGGCCTGTTGCCGTTAAGGTCATCCGAGTGGCCTGATCCAAAGCCCTACCTGGATATTGTGCCCAGCAAGTTTCCAGACACTTAAGCTTATTTAGATCTTGTATTCCGTTGGTCCTTGAAGAACACATCCTGCGGCCCGAGTAGAGCATTGGTCGCTCACACTACAACTACTTACTTTATCCCCCTCCATTCATGGTCACGATATTACTCTCCGTCCGTCAAATGATCGTTAAGGTATTCAATTGGGCCTTGTTTTTAATCTAGCAACGCTCCATGTTGTACTCCGTATTTGCGGTAGGATCGTACGTTGACACAAGCTCTAGCTAAAGCTCTTAAATCAATCAATTGAGTGACCTGTGCAGATACCTGGCGTGCATCGTCGAGCTCCGCATGACCTCCTATGTTGATTAAGACGGCTAGAGTGTAGACTATCTGGGCAAGATCCTCTGCATCTATGGGCTGTAGCTAACACATACTATAACTTAGGAACATACGCTATGTCACAACGGAAACATATCGAGTCTAGAAAATGCAACTCGCTTAGTGTTGACATGTTGTGCTTTTGCTAACGTGTGCAAAATCTCAAGTAGGAAAGGACCCTAGACATGGTTCCGCCGTCTGACGGAACCAGACCAGTGAAAGATCCGGATAAGGTTACCAGGACATCTAGCAGAATATACATGCATGCGAATACTTCGGTATTGGAAAGTCGATGGTTTGTGCAGCTTTCCTCGTCTCGAGATCTCGAAGCTTAACTCTATTTTAATGGACCCAGCCACACACCACATCGGCAACCGTTTGTTGGATATGGTTTCTAATCGGTTCCGGCATCAACATTCCATATGCATAGACGACCGCTGTCAAGCGTTTGTGCATGCATTGTAACCGTCCGCTTAGGTGGGTATGAACTGGACTGCTCGCGTATTGACAAAAATTTATATACGTAAGGTGCGTTAGTACTCCAGCGCCCTTTCCACTCCAACAGCCCGGTTATACTTTCTAGCTTTCAGCCGTTCTGATTTTATCTCTCTTTCTTTCTCTTTTGCGCAGTTTATCCCCCGTATAGTATACTTGGTTCTTTTTTCCTTACTATCTATATATACTGGTTCCGAGTTGTAGAATCGATATTAGAGTCTAGCAATCCCTAGAAGGTCTGCGGGAGGTCTTGTGTTAATGATGCTCGTTGGGGTATCTTAATCTTGCAAGCTTGATTTTTAGTGCTCCCAGTATAATTATCGTCATACCGATGGTAGTCGCAGCCTACCGATACCATAGGAAGCGAGCTTAACCAACTATAGACATATAATATATGAAAATCTTCCCAGATAGGAAAAATATATGCCTTTGTAGGTCGGTGTAAGCGTTGATACGAATGTTCAGAGCATGCCCGAGGGAATCGTAGCGACCGACTCCGCCATACCACAGATAGATATAGATTAACGGGTATAGATCCTCATTCTCGCGTGGTGCTACCTCGTTTTAGCCATTTGGACGAAGAATCGTCCCAGCCGTGTCTTCCGAATAGGGCACCGGTCGCATGTACATATCTCCCGGGATTCGTGTCCCCGTACGTAAGAAATTTGGGAGCCAATAAGTGAAATGCATGCATGGCAAAGAGGGTACCTGCATAAACGATGTTACCGTCGGGACCCCCCAGACCCAGATCACAAAACGGTGTTGTAGCGACGTTGCATTTCCAAATAAGGCAAGGGAGACAAACATGGCAACACAGAATCTGGAACGAATGCAAAGAAACGTCTATGGCCAGGAAACTTTTAATTTCCGCTGCTGTGCGACATACCGTTACGCCGGAGGAAAACTGTTCCGTGGGGGTTGTTTTACGAACGAACTGACGATGATGTCGGCTTTTATTCTGGTCAGTCGAAGCGCCTTCAATTTACCATTAATTGAGCTGAAGGCTGATTGTCTAATATAAGTTTAAGATTGCAGGCGGCCAAGAATGCCCATCTTATCACGATAGAGGCTATCTCCAGACTTCTGGTGATGCAATTATTCCGCAATCGAGTGGCTCTTATTTTCTTTGGGACCGAGATAAGCCACCCATGGGTTTTGTCGAAGCGTGAGAAAGGATTGTGAGACTTGTCTATTGTATCAATCTTATTGCCTGCCCGTGTATGGATCCAGGCAGAATTCCCGCGAGAGGATAAAATACAGCTGCAATTTTCTTCACACAAGGATGACAAGCATTTTGTACAATTATATTAGCGGCAAAGCGGGTTCCATGGAACGGCAATTGCTTGTGTGCTGCAAAGTTTCCTCCACCGCGGCTTGACGGGGTAACGGTTAACAAGCTGGACTTCGCTGGCATCATCGGAGCCTATGGGTGACAATGTCGTCGGCGAGCACCTGAGAATGGAAGTTTGTTCGTGCAAGACGAGACGGGCAGGGGGCCTGAGGCAACGTGAGCACAATTGACCGGGGCCTTTTCACGATGATCCTCCAAATTTCACCAGCCAGCGTGAGGAGAAGGGGCGGTGCACGAGAAATTTAAAATGCTCGCCTCCAAAGGCCAGTAATTTGAATTAAAGTGCGTCTCAATTTGTAACAAGCAAGGCGCGTGCTTTTCTGGCTTCTGGTATTTCGTGATACCAATGCAATTGACATTCCCAGACCCATTCTCCAACCTTCATTCTCACTAACGTTTCCCAGTGAGCAGCCATCCGTAAGGTAACACGGCGACCGTAGGACCAAGGAACTGCGAAAGAAAAGCGAGAGAATCCTGTCTTCTGTTCGTATGAGTTGTTCTTTCGGCTTCCATCTTTGCTGTCCGCTTTTCTCTTCAGTTCAACCTATTATATCCATTCAAACCTAATCGTTGACGTTGTTCGGCTCTCGACAATTTCCACATTGGAGTCTGTGAAGAACTCCCCCTCGGATCCGGCGCTCCCTCGCCAGCATATCCTTGACCTGTCAAAATTTCCCCCCCCAAAAAAAAAGGCGTGGTTCCCGCAATTACATGCGTTCATGCTGGTGCTGTCTACGCTGGAACCCTGCATAAACGCTTTCTCTCGATACCCTTGATGATATTTTAGACTTTCAAGCTTTTCCACATCCGAAAAGGCTGTTAAGCGTCCTTGGAAGGAAGAGAGAAGTCTCGAAAAAAGTATCGGATTCGACATTTTATTTTACTTTATATTCCTTCCCACTCTCTTTTGACAGTCAGGTGTCCCGCCATCCGCCCCGCTATAATCTGTCCCGCATTTTTTTTCTCTTTCCCTTGTGCGTTTACTTTCCCTTTGCCCTCATTGCCTTCTCTCCACCACAGAACGGACGGGATTGCATGCCGGAGCGGTAGCGCCTATTTATCAAAATATCCTTCATTGAAAGTATCATTTCCCTCTCTTATACTTATTATTCATACCTGCTTCGCCCAAGGACATAACTGCACGACGCAAGGCAAAGGGAGGAAGAGCTCTCGGCTTGTACAGACAGACGAACTCGCAGCAGCTAAATTGGTTGATTTGCTGTCAACCTGGTCGTTTGCCAGCACGACACGGCAGATTTTCCGACGTTTTCGACTAGCCATCCTGCAGTCCCACACGTGCATCTTGCAGCAGGACTGGCCGGCCGTATCGATAGCATCAAAAAGACGGACGGACAGACGGACAATTGTGTGATAGTGTAAGTGATTATTAGCCAGCCCACTTTGTGAAAGAGCCGTCCCCTTTCAAGATTTTGTTTCCTTCACATGTCCAGATCATATCTTGTGATATGGTCCACCCAATAACGACCGCACACTTCACACTTCTTCTGTGGGCGGAGACAGATTGTTCGGCCGTGTGTACATGATACGTACTTAACGTGTACAAGACCGGCACACTCTCTGCCTAGTTCTACTTTATTTTTACTCCGTGCTGTGCGTGATGATGGTGATAGTATTATATCCTTTTGGGAAGAAGAAGGCCCGCACTAGACCAAAGGCATGATCTATCTCGTCTCGTTATCAGGGTCTGCCCATCGCCCATCCCCCGTGATTGGTGAATCTATATTTGACAGGTCCCCGATACCTAAGCGGCTGCGCGTTTTCCATACTGCGACAGGGTCACCGGTACGGGACGCACACTGAGGCATGCATTGGACGAAACAGTTAACAACTCATCGAACTAGACACTAGTCCTCGAGGGATCCAATCGAGGGCGTACCCGTCCCTTTTGTTATTTTTTATTTTTCATCCTCGCTCCGCCTTTTTTTTTTTTTTTCCTTGACGAAAAGTCGAGTGGTATTATATTATTTAGCCTCGACGGAGCCTTCGATTCGGGTTGGGCTGCTCCTGCTTATTCTGGGGTCTCGTTGTTTTTGTTTCAGATGGGCGGGCAATTCGAGGCAACCGGAGCCCAATATTGACAGCTGTAATCCCTCAGTCGGTCAGTTCTTCTTCCTACTAACCCCCCATTGCCATTGCCGTCATATACTTAACTACACTACTTGCTTAGTAGCATAGTAACTTCATACGTGCATACTTCTTACTTACTATAACAGGATTCGCTGACTTACTCACTGACTTGTATACATAAACAGATTATAGACCTAGACCCTAGACTGGGAAACTGGGCTTGGAACCTATACTTAAAAGAACGAAAGAAGGAGGGAAAATCATTACGAAGAGGACATCTAATATATATCTCGAAGCGGAGTTGGATCAATCCAGTCCATTCCAATCCGATCCCGCCCGTCTTGGACCCTTCCCCCCCTCTTCCCCCTCGAGTACCTCCAACCTTCAAATCCTAAAAACTATGCCCTTCGCGGCCTTCTAAATCCACCCGTCCATTACCTTTCCAACCTTAGCCTCTTCTCTACCTACCCCGTAGAGGCCATTCGAGTATCGACATTCCTGATTATCACAATTGCTGGCCGTCCAAGCAATTAGCCGACCCTTCATCCAACCTATCGATAATAATAGCCACCTTGGAGATCCAATCCGACAGATATACTTAGTTATATATACTCGTTTTCAAGACCCACGGCCCATCCTAAGGGAATGTTCTGACAATGAAGACTGTGTCGACGGTATGTTCTGCTCACAATGATACTCACCATCTTGCCTTCGCCGATACCTCTGTCCCATTCCCATCATCATGGCTTGGATGCTGATGACAAAAATTTGTCCCTCATACGACAGCTCTGCGCCACTGGTACCATTGGTGTCGCAGCATGTGGCCTAACCTTCGGCCAGCCAGCCGATATGACGATGAGTAGCTCGCACATCCAGGTCCCCCTGTCTGACATCTCGTCCCACCGGGCCTCGCCTGTATCGTTCCCTTCGTCGGCAACAGGGTCACGATCAGGTGGTCGCTCTCCAACAAACTTGACAACTTCCTCTCAAGAAACAACAACCCCTGCCTCCTCTTCTACCGCTGGTACCAAACGCAAATGGTACAGAAGACTCTCCGAGGCAGCCTTGAAGAGGCGAAGTGTCACACCCCCTGAAAGCTCAACCACTTCCTCCTTCACCGGCCTTGCAAGGAGGCTTTCAGTCGGAATCAAGAACAGGTCTCGATCCAATACATTGAAGTCTTTGGGCCGATCGAACTCCCACAAGGCACCGATCACCCTATCCGCTCCCGAAAACATCGACCGTCCTGCGACAATTGGCCCCAGCTTCACATTATATGGAACCCAATCGCTCTCCAACCCTTCGGGATCCAGCCTTCCGTTCTCGTTCCAAAGCAGCGTTCACTCTTCATCATACCAACCCGAGCATATTCACGATTGGGAATTCTATCTACAACCGAGAAGAGTACAGTTTACCGGTGGGCCGGGTAACATGTCCCCGCCCAGAAGCCCGGTGATCAATTGGATCAAGAGGATTTTCCCATCAAACAGGTGGCAACCTACTCTTGTCAAACCCTGTGATATCTCACAGGGTCCCCAGGATCTACCCTATATCGACATCGAAGACCAACGGGATATCAGATCAAGCCACGATAGCTCTGGAGCTCCATCTCCCGCAACTTCTTCGGCTGGAGGGCGCTCGAGACGGTCGCTCTCAATCTCCGGTTTCCTCTCGACTTCCACGAAGTTTGGGCCGGGGCCGACTACTAGAAAGCGAAGACGTCTTTCAATCATCCCCAGTGCGACATATGACCCTCCAGGCAGCTCCGAGGGTTTCCATAGCGTCCAAGTGTCAACCAGACCCGATGCATATCATCTCTCCCAGAATGCGACTGTTCGGCTGATACCAAACGAGATGTCACCGAACCTCTCGCCCAGTTCCCCACTTACCCCAGTTGCCCCTCCACAGGCAATGCTACCCACCGCTATGGATCTGGACCAACCTCAGGAAGAGGATTATTCTCATGCACGTCGGCCATCCCTACTCGTATCCGAGAGAGCATCCACTCTAATTGGTAGTGACGACATTGAACAGGATTTCTTATCTGATACCGTTTTCGATTCACTAAGAACCCGCGCTTCCCCCACGCATCCACCAAAGTTGGACACGCTTTTCAACGGTAGCGAACAGTCATCTTCACGTGGCATACCGGGCACGCTTGAGCCTTCCCCGATTATCCTCGACGAATCCATGCAGGGCTTCTCTCTCAACCAATCGACATGGTCCGTGAATGAAGAGCCATTCACCGGCCTGACACCATCCAACACTCGTCCTCAGACGCGGTCACATCCTGTCAGCCCTTTCACTACCGCCTTGAAATCTGACACTGATAAGGCGAAGAGCATTGAGGATTCGGATTCTGTGATCAGAAAACTGGAAGATGACATTGCAAACGCCCTCAAGAGGAATTCCAAGGAACGCCCTGTGCATTCTACTTTCCCAAGGCGGAGGCCACATGCCCGAAACTCCAGTAACCTTGATACCTTCGACGTTGGAAGAAAGTCAATGGACGCACCTTCCATCGAAGGTGATCGTATCGTCAGTGGTTCGGATTGGTCGGACAGTGTGGCAAAGAGCGGCAGAAGCAGTCGGGAAATCGCATCCTCGGATAACTCCAAGTCGCGTCAACGCGCACCGAGTGCTCACACTAGGAGTCGCAGCATGCCGGTTGCTGGTGTCTTCGCAGATTGTAAGTGTCTCTCCAACCTTTCTATGGATTGGCATGGCGATACTAACTGTTCGTCTATAGCGAGTGAGAACTGGGATGACGATTTCGACAACGACTTTTGCGGAGACGTTATTATTCCTAAATCTATCAAGGATGCCCAGGCTACCGTCATGGGACATCTTGGCAATGTCCGTGAGTTTGCTAAGCAGGTTGAGAACCTGAAGAAGCTCATCGAAAAGGCCAACATGAGAGGTGTTCGCAACGGACCCTTTTCAGCCTTGTGGGATGATGCGGAGGGCATCATTACCCTCGCTACTGTTGATGACGATGTTCCAATATCGGCTATTGCCGACTCAGGCACGCCAACCGCGGATTCATTTGACTTGGCAAGCAATGCTTCGCAAGAGAACATCCACCTCCCACGACCCCTTAGAAGGGCTTCGGTCCTCCTTCCAGATGATGATATCTTTGGAACGGATCTATTCCACAGCCGCAATACAACCCCTCGCCTACCACAGGAGCCATTCCTCGCCAGCAAGTCTTCGTCGCCGGCCCTCATCAAGGACGAGAAGAAAGCGGTCAGCAGCGCTAAATCGATCGTTGCTCGAGTTCAACAACGTGAACTCCCCGAAAAGAAGTCTAGGGAACGCCTGGTTCCTTCCCCGCTTCAAACTTCAAAGGCCCCTACTCCGGAGGCTCGTATGAAGTTCGATACTACATCCCTCCAAGAACTTGTTGCACACGTCAAGGGTTTGATTAGACAGCTCGAAGAAGCTCTCGAAGCTGCAACAGAGGCACCAAAGCATCAGACGGAATCAAACAAGCCAGAGAATAAGCTCTCGGAAGAAGATGTCTTGCTACAAGCAGCATTGTATAACTACAAAGAAATACTCCCAGCATTTATGGAAGCAGATGGAGACAACAACAATAAAGTTGTCACGGTTCCCGTGGATGCTCTACATGACTTAACACTGACAGAGAAGCCATCATCAATCACAAGAACATCGATTGATTCGCCAATTCTACCGAATAACCAGGAAAAAGAGCCCGTCTCCGAGGTCCTACAGAAAGGCCGCGCGAGGTCAGGCACTACTAGCCGTCGACGTCGCTCCACCCTTATGACGTTCGTCTGAGCTACTACCCATACCCATACCCATACCCTCCATTTTCTCCCCTTCCATCTCGCACCGAAAAAGTTTGTGTTTTCAAATTTCTCTACCATCATCAGCATCAGCATCAGCATTCATCATCGTTCATGGCTAGGCATATTAGCGGCCTTCCTTATCCTCATTGTCTGAGTTGGTATATTTCCTATTTCCCTCCTCTTCGGAGTCTTGGTCATGTTGGTTCTGGTTCTTCTTGTTCCCTCGGGTGCATTGGCTCGGCGATAGGATTTTCATATTTTCCCTTTCCTTCAGTTTATCGACTCCTTTCTTTGGGATGCAAGTGTCTGGTGCACAGGGGATCGTATGGCTTGTCACTTTCCCCTTTCCCTTATATATTTTTGGCGGCTCTGGAGCTTCTTTTCACGGCATGCATGGGTGGACCATGGATTGGTTCCTACCCAGTGCCTTCCTTTACACTGTAATATATATAATCTTTGCGGGGGGCTTTCCTTGTTCTTTCCTTCTCATTCCTTTTCCGCGCGGTGCTTCCTCTTCCTCTTCCTCTTTACTATGCATTCGGCGCATTGTTGTATATACATACTCAGGTCATTTCGGACTGCTCTTTCTTTCTTGCCGGTTCATTGTCAGGTTGGAAAGGCATTTGCATATAGCATATTGGGAGCATACACAAGATGGAATAACTAGCATCGACAGATTCAATCAATTGAAACAAAACCGCATGGCCTACAAATTTGAGGTTGCCGGTATTCAAAAGATTCATCACTCAAATTCTTTCTCTCTCTTCCACTTCATATCGTATAAGATACTTCCAAGGACAAAGCAAGTAGGCAATCGATTGGTCATGGCAGAATGTGTTGATGTAGGCAAGATGTCTCAAGGCCGACGACATCGCAACACATCGAAAAAAAAAACCAAGACCCCAACTCAAACTTCAAAACCATCCCGACCTTGACTTGACAATGCGCGATGGAATATCGCGGCGACGATAGCGCCCTCGACCCCAGTCTTTCTCCCCGATGGTATTCCTATCCGCCATGAAGCTGCCGATCGTACATCTTTCGAGACGACCAACCGCCGCTCGCATTGGCCTCTGCGTTCATACCACCCTTAGAAGATATACTTCACAAGACCGGCCTGTAGGCCGCCCATTCACAAACTACAATCCCTCTTCTGCTCAAAATTTCAGACAAAACCAAAACTCCAACAATGGCGACTTTGGCCACCCCAGGAACGACCATCATAACATCGGTCGGTCTAAAAAACGACGACAAAACCCAAGCAATTCGGATCCGACCCCGGTTGTTAGGTACACCCACCAACCCCGTCAGAGATGGATGAACGTCAACCCGGCACGAGCCTCCATAAACGTCTACAAACATAGGCTCCTCTCGGTCCAGTACTGCTCCGCCGTTCTCCTTCTCCGTACCCACGGAATCCTCCTCAACCCTTTCCACCCACTCCTACGTACCGCCCTCCAGCGTCACCAGGAAACCTACGAGATAGGCTACTTTTTCCACCTCCACACATCCTCCAAACTGGTCACGGGGAAACAATCCAGTGTTCGAAAGGGTATCCGTGGAAAAGTCCGTGCGGCCTGGGAACAAGTCCTCACGAAACGCGGGTACGACGTAAAAACCGGTAAATTCATCGGTCATCTGAAACCCACCTTCGACAGATCGCTAGGTCACGTCATCCTACCCGACCTGAAGGGTACCATATCCATAAACCCCAGCGAAGTATGCAGCAACGCACCGTATCAGGATATCATCGCCGCCTGCGAAGAGGGGCTTGAAGCTGTGGTGAAGTGTAAACATAGAAATTTGACATTGGAAGAATGGATGAAACCTTCGAATCTGTGGAGGTTTTACGATTGGAAGAGACGGGATTTGTTGAACAAGTATATGGTCATGGGACACGGCCTTGGTCACAGCAACGAGGCTTCGCAGATCTTCAGGTCCGCGCTTATTGGGCTTAGAAATGGGAGGACGGATATTAAGATGAATGGGAAGAGGACACCCGAAGGAGGGTACCTGGTGGATCTCGATGGCGAAACCTTTGATCTCGCGCCGCTGAGGGGACCCTCGAACAAGGACTCGGATCCTGGGCAAGGTCAGTTTAACGACGATGATACCAAACTGTTCCAAGAGGCATTCGAAAAGGGCGATGTCGATATGGAAGGGTTGTTTGGGGGTGTCGATGGTGATGGATTCGGCAGTGGTGACTTGGATTGGGGACTCGACGATATAGAACCTGAAGATAATTCTCAGCTGGGGTCCAAACGGGCGAGTAAAATGCAGCCGCAGTATCTGGACGATTTCTAGGCGGCGCCGCGATTAATCCAGCCCGGGTATTTGCTTGGGAGATCTGGCCGAGAGACTACATTGATCCCAATGCTTCGGACGGACTCATTCTGCAGTCCGACCTGCCATGGTATAGTTGGACTGTATCTGCTACTTGTGTATATACGACTTTGGACTTCCCTTTCTTTTCACAGGCGAAATAGTTGTTCCATCTGCTCTTGGGGTACATACATGTATATGGTATGCTTTACATGGTTTTCTTCAACGGATATTTTTTCGGCCAGAAAAGGATCTTAAATAGGAGAAGGAAAGATAGATATACGCTATAAAATTCAACATGCTATCGAGGGCGAGAGAAAGGTCGGAGGAGCAGGAGCAGGAGGGGCGGCCGATAGGAGGGATTTAATAAATACACTGATCAGGAAACGAAGGGTGGGAGTATTATCAAGAGTTCGCGGACGGGAATAATAGCTTAATATGTAAAAAAAAGGTTTTATGCTCAAAAAGAAAGAGGAAGAGGACATTAAAAGGACGGGCTAGGTAGGTAAATGGGGCTGTCGAGAATCCCATTTCAGCAGAGCGAGAGCGGTAGGGGCTCGTTGGACTTCGAATGATCGTTCTCGATCGCAGCTCTGGTGACGTGGATGCAACTAACGTGGAATCCACCAAGGGCGTACTCTTTCGCGGAGATTGATGAGGCCATTCGACGTGATTGAGCGATAAGAAAAAGAAGATGAGAAGGGAAAAAAAAAAAAAAAAATGGGCATATCGCTGGCATGAACGCTGGACTTTATCTTTTCGTGAAACAAGTGCTTCAAAATTCAGCAGAAGACGGAGGCCGGTTAGCGCAGGCCGATGACACTCTGATGGAAAGATATCGTTAGCAAAAACTGCTTTCATACGCCACCAAATTTGGGGTTTACACATACCATTTCAAGAGTCCACACGCGTCTAATCCAAACCTTAAGCTTGCCTTCAACGCCAGGGACGTCGGGGACCTCCATTCCTTCCCACCAGCATCGTCTCTGTGATGATACGTTAGTGTATATTCTTCGAGGTCATGTGAGTCGGTCCATCAAGAACTTACAGCAGGTTTTCGCCAGAACAAGAGGAGCTTTTGGGCCATCCCAACGGTGTTAGAGTTGGCGCCCTCACCTCGAATATCTGTTCGTAACCTGGCTAGAGCAAGAGAGCAAATAACCGCCTTATTTGGCTCCCTCGCGCGGTGTCCCCATCTGTCATCGGCATTGAAGCCGCTATATAACAAAATGTTAGAACTCCAAGTTTGCAACTCCGATGGAGATATATTTCGTAGCTCACCCTGCAGTCAACATTTCGATCAAATGTTGCTCGGTAGTTCCAGATTCGTCTGTCCTTCTAAGCCCAGAAAAGATACCATCGTACGAGAGCAAGACTTTCGCACATTCCCTTTTAACCTCTAACATATGCGACTGGGAGATCTCTGCCTTTGGTGGTATCACATAGAAGTCGAGATCCTCACGTAACACTATTATGCCAGCGCGGTCTTGAAGGAGGTTCGAGGGACTGTTGGGTGGCGAAACCTCATGATCTGGGTCCTCATCTTCATGAGGTTGCGGGATCGTGGAGCCGACTTTCCGGAAGAACTCTAGCATGTACTGGAGACAAGCAGGGTCGAACTAAATATTATAAAATTAGCGACATATGTTATATATGGTAAGGATTAGTAAGGAATTGTGACTTACATCCACGGAGTAGACATCATCCTCACGGAATTGTCCATCCGGAAAGAGCCCATTAGGAAACAAAGACAGGAGGACGAATTCTGGCAAAGTTAATAGCTCATCCCTGGATATGACGAATTGGGTTCCTCTGTATAGTATTGTATATATTAGCAAATGTTCGATTGCATTATATGAAAAAGGTAACAAATGTGACAAGCCGGGTGAGATGGAGGAAAAGAACTGCAGCTTACCGAAGGTCAAGGGTGAGGTTTTCATCCGGCCCATCTGCGAAAATAATCAAAATCCAAAAGTCAGCTTTCTACATCCTTATTGTATTTTATTCCAAATATCGTATTTATTGGAATCGAATCGGATCGGATTTAGAGATTGTTTCTAACCCGCAAGGTTGACCTGAGGTCCAGCGGTCTGAGAGACCTGTGTTATGACCGACGCAGCCATACAGAAGGTAAAGGATTGGATAGGACTTGAAGACTCGGTGTAAGGAGGAGGAGGCTCTCTGTCGTCCTTTGAGGAAGAGCCGGCTTGAGGAGATTTTAGATTTAGAGATGAACCAGAAGCCTCGTTTCCCTTTTTGTCGGCAGAAACCTCGAAAGAAGGACCGGGAGATAGGGTTAAAGTTAAAGATTGATTCTGATTCTGATTCTGATTCTGATCTTCGACTTTCTGACCGGTGGTGGTGGGATCCTGTTCCTGATGGATGATCTCTCCGAGTCCCCTGAACGGCGGAGGTCCTAGAAAGGGAGGAGAATCGGCGGAAGGAGAGTAGAACGGGAGAGTCGGGGAGGAAGACGTTGAACTCAGAGCCGATGCAGAACGATTGGGATACGCCGGACTTTGTTCAAAGGTAGGAGGGGAAGAAGGATCGGGCAACGGAGAAGAAGACCGAGAATCCGTGATGGGCTCCAATACGAAGACCTAAACGGGTCGAGCAGACATTCAAATGTCGGAAGAGCGATGGGATGGATGGATAGACAGATAGATAGCTGTTGCCTGCCTGTCTGTCTGCCTGCCTGCCTGGTTAGAGAAAGAGGGAGAGAGCAGCCGAGCAAGAAAGGGATCCTTGAAGGTTTGAAAGAGTCGAGCGACTGGAAAACGAGGGTTTGTTCGAAGGTGCAATAGATATTTGGAGCTTCGAGTTAATTAATTAAATTATGACGGCCAAAAAACGCGATGTCGAGAATATCCAATATCCAGGGGGGTTTTATCACCGAACCGGCTGAGCTAATCGCATGCGTGCAAGCATGTAGTGGTGTATGTATTTGTATGTATGTATTGGTAAGTAAGTATACAGTTCCCTCCTTTAACGTTAACACGATGTGGAGGTTGAAGATGCAGATTTGGGGACAGAAAAAGGGAAAGAAAGGGCAGTCAGTTTGATTAGAAGGTCTGAAACGGGGCTGATTTGATGGATTGATGGAGGTTGAACAGTACTTCTGGCTGGTCATTCAAGGTCATGGTTGTGGTCCTGGTCTTGGTCTAGTCAGGTTTAGTTAGGGGAAACAGAAGAGGCTGAACACACCCTCTCTCTCGTCCTCTCCGCTACTCCGCTAGTCTGTATTATATTGGGGAAACGGTATGTATGCATGAGGTAAGTATCTACGGAGACATCTACAGACGGCGGGTGGAGAAGTTATTGTTCTTATTCTTATTGTTCTACATATCACAAGAGGGTGTATATTAATATCGAGAGAGAGAGGGAAGAAGAAAAAAGGAGGCGGCTCTCTCGGTCTCGTTCTTTCAAACAGCAAGCGGACAGGCGAGATTGTAATTAATTTCTGTGCGAGCCAATTCAGCCACGGACGGAGGACTGCCATATCTTCCCCCGTCCATCATCCGCAGATGGTGTCAAGCCTTATGTAAGTTTTACCAAAGGCAGTGTTTATGCGGGCAGAAGAGGGAGGCAGAATTCGAAAATCTTGAATGCAAAGGCATGCAGATGAGTGAGTGAAGAGCCAATGAAGAGCCCTGCCCTGGACGATGCCAGGCGCTTACATTTCTGCTGCTGGTTCTCTTAATTGCTGCTCGTACGACAAATTAAACCACCACCACACTTCCAACATCTGCAACACCATAAAATGATATCGTGTACAGATAGACATCGATTGATATGATGGGATCTGTGTAGAAACATGGATGTAAAATTTCAATGCTGCTGCACAACTCCGTTCTCCTTCGCCGCATCCAATATCCTCTTCTTATACTGCTTCACGGTCCCATCGAAATGCTCCACTTTCCCTCCCTCGCACACCCACAAACTCGTACACACGTTCTGCAGTATCGTAACGTCGTGACTAACCATCAACACTCCTCCCTCGAAGTTCTTCAATGCATCCGACAGCGCATCCATAGCCTCCACGTCCAAATGATTGGTAGGTTCGTCAAGAACAAGCACTTGCGGATTAGCCAACCCTAAACATGCAAATGCCACACGCGATTTTTGACCCCCGGAAAGAAGCTCCATTCGTTGAAGACCAACGGGTCCGGTGATGCCAAAGTTACCCAGGTGACGACGGTATTCCTCATCCGTCTTACCCGGGAACTCTCTGGCGCAGAAACTCAACGCGCTGAGATTGGGATCCAAGTAGTCCAGATTGTGCTGTGCGAAATAACCAACCCTCAAACGTCCGTTCTTGCTGATCAGACCCGAGCTGGGCTGTAGCTGACCGGTTATGAGCTTCAAAACTGTCGTTTTACCCGCTCCGTTGGGTCCAACGATACCAATCCGCGAGTCAAGCTGAACATCCAAATCGACATTGGAAACGATAGGGTGTCCTTCCCTGTATGCGAAAGAAACTCCGCTCATCTGCATGATTGGCGGTGAAAGCTTCTCGACACCGGGGAACGCAAAGTGAACAGAGTACTCGGCCTCCGGGGGTTCCAAAACCGGCAGCTTCTCCAACTTTTTGATTCTCGACTGAGCTTCTGACGACTTCGCAGCGTTGTATCTGAACTTGTCGATGAAAGTCTGCAAGTGTTTCCTGTACGCCATTTGGTTCTCGTACTCTCTGATGGCGGTCTTTCTTCTTTCCTCCTTGGTTGCGTAGAAGGAATCAAAGTTACCACCTTTGTAGTAGTCCAGCCTTTCGGAGTGTTGGTGAATGATATCGGTAGCCACTTCGTTAAGGAAGGCCCTGTCGTGGGAAACGACGAGCACTGTGCTGGGATATCCTTGCAGATATTCAGATAGGAAGACAATCGACGGAACGTCCAACATGTTAGACGGTTCTATAAGACAACCACATTAGCGTTAACCACCCCCACGATCATAGTCGCGATGGAAGGCAAAACAGAGAAGACATACCGTCAAGAAGTAGCAAGTCCGGTTTACAAAACAGCGCCCTAGCCAACGCCAATCTCATCCTCCAACCACCAGAGAAGGTCTTCGTCGCAAACTGCTGCTTCTCAGCAGAGAATCCCAAACCGAACAAAATACTAGCAGCCCTGGATTCCGCCTTATCCGACTCCATTTCCGCCAACTTCTCGTGTACATCCGATAACAAACTCCCAAGTTCCTCCTTACTCTGCATATCCGGCCTGCTCTGTGCCGCCAGAGGCATGCTCTCCAATTCTGCTAACAATCCATTGATCCTCTCCTGCTCCGCCAACAAATGTTTTCTCCAAACGTCCGCATCAAGCACCGCCTGCAGCGCCGGCGTATCATCTCCTGTGATTTCCTGCTCCACGTGTAGGATGGTAATATGTGTCGGAACGCTCAATTCTCTCTTGCTCAACGCCCTCAGCAGCGTGGATTTACCAATACCGTTCTGGCCCACTAAACCATATCGTCTTCCGTATGCCAACGTCAACGTTGTATCCGTCAATATCCTCTTCCCACCAATCTGAACATCCACATTCTCAACCTTAATATCCTTACTCTTCCCGGCCGCCGAACTACCAAGCTGTAAGGGATTGACCTGCATATAAAACTCCTCGTAGCTCTTCGTATCGTTCGTAGCAGTGATAAGTTTCGAAGCCTCGTATTCGACGTTCTTGTGAAGCTTCTTGTCTTGTTTGGCTTTGATTTTCTTTTCTGCCTTCTCCAACTTCTTCTTATCGACTCGCGATTCGACTTTTCGTGATGCCGTAGCTTCGAGGTCGATTGAAGCAACGAGGTTCATGGTGCCTGATATCCCACTTCGGGAAGACATGTTGATAGTCTGCTCCAGTTTACGGTTCGTACCCGCCGCGGCCCGTTTCGCGAGACCCTCAGCCGGCATGAGCGTCTTGACCATCGAGGCTACTGTCGCAGTAATGGTCTCTGGAGGCGTATCAATAGCAGCGGACTGCAAAATAGCGGTGACCGATTGAATCGCGTTTTGAAGCTCATCGGCAGCGTCAGTGACTTCAGTGTTGATGGCGTATTTGAGGAAACCGACGCAGTATTGGGTAAGCACTCTGTCGAGGCCCGGTGCGACCTTGAGAAGCTCTGCTTCGACAGACATGTTGTGCTTCGTCGTGGCCGTTTTCTCGGGTAGGTATCTACGGTGCTGTGGATGAAGGCTGGGGGAGTTGGTGGGGGAGGTTTATAGCTCGCAAGTGCGCAGGGTTTGTTATAGATTTCGCCTACCAAATTCTGTCACAGCTGCCATATAAAAGTGCGGCAAAGCGGCAATCCACATAATTTTTACCACCTACGCTATGGATCGTTATGATTAATCGGGTGGATGAATTTCTATAATCAATTCAAGAGGAACGGTTCTAAATGGTATTATGCATTAATAAACGGAGCGCGCATGAAGGGTATCTGAAATGTCCTTAGAAGCATGATAAAAAAATACCACAAACCAATCGAATCGGTCTAAAAGTTATACGACAAGCAATGCAACCTCTAAAAAACAAGTCCTTAAAGGAAATATAATGCGCCCTAGGAAAAAAAGATCAATAAATGCATGGAATAAGAAAGAGACGAAGGTTACTGTCTCAGCTCTGGAAACAATGCATCAACTATCGTATCCAATATCATAAACGCCATGTGAGAATTCAGCCGTTCGTTGTTGAAGGCTGCGAAGAGTCTCCGACTGGCATTACTTGCGCTAGACCTACCGACAACATTGGCAGCAATATCTATCACAACCATTAGTATCTAAAATATTCTTATATATGGTGGGTCAGACGTACCGGGTATGAGCGTAGCGAGCATCAGGCTCGCCTCCGTCCTGCTCCTTGATTTCTCCTTCGTCGTCCGAGGCGGCCGAGTAAAGATAAAGCTCTTATCCGCCCAAAGATTATCACGCAACATATGAATATACCGCTCGATACTTTCTTCATTAGTCAAGCCCTTGACTTGCTCTCGAACTTTTCTGTAAAGGGTGTTAGGAACTCTGCTCGTTAAGGATATGACGATAACGAATACGTACCTCTCAATTGTTCCTCCGAGCAGTTGGTGAAGGACGACGACAACGGCCCGCCCCTTCAACCAACTGCTCCCTTTATTCAATTCGAATACCTCCAAGAAAAGATCACATATCGGTTTTACGAATGGAATATCCTCCTTGTTCTCATACGCAATTAACTCAGCTTCCGCTTCCGCCACACTGACCTCGCCACCTTCTGCTGTTCTCGCCTTAAGAGAACTATCGGCATCGGAGAGTAGGCCACTATGTGGAAATCCAGCGATACTCGAAGCTGCTGCAGTTAACTGCTCAAACATCGGCACGGTTCCTATAACATCTCCCATTCCATCGGCGATAGAGTTGTATAGTTTCGAGATGAAGTCTGCCTCCCCCGCTCCATCAGCCGCATTGGCATCAGGAATTGGTGGGAGACTTTGCTGTGAAAGGAAAGACCGAAATTCTCTACTCCTGCAAACGTCTGGTATGAGAAGAAGGCCTCTAAGATAAACCTCCAATGCTGCTCTCCTTTTATCTAAAAAGTCCCTCTGAAGCTTCATAACAACATGCTTTCTAGGGAATTCAAGATGTTTGACGGATGCGTACTTCGCCCGGAGTTCCTGATGAAGCTGGAAGAACTCGCTATACCGCCTTGCAACCCCCCATTCAGCTGCTGGGAACTGATCGCCTGCCTTTCTATATACTTCGACGATGTATATAGCATATTCCTTGCCCTGCTCATTTCCCACAATCGGTTGCTTGATGCTAATGTTCGCACGGCCGTATAAACTATTATCGCTTTCTTGGATGATATATTGTTGCCTCTGAAGCTCCTTTCGTCGGATCTCCCGCTGCAAACTTGCTCTACTCTTATTTAGGATCCTCAGCTCTGCAGTATTATTCGTCAGTTCCGCTTTCTTCAGCATACTCGAAACGACCGCATCTTGGGTGTAGAGTTTGTTTATGGATAGGGTAAGCTCGGAAATAGCTTCAGCCAACCCAAGGTCTCCGGGTGCCGCTTCATGAACCTCTGCGTCTTCATAGTCTGAGGCTGGATCTGAAGAGAACCCTTGATCCTCCAATGCTTTTGCATTCTCCTCTGCAAATATTTCTTCCCCTGCAAACACTGACTTTGAAGCAAAATCATTAACGAGACCAAGAGTAGCAAGGCTAGTAGCCTTCTTCGAAGATATTCGTTTAGGATACACAGGCTGGGTCGAAGCAGGACGGGATATCTCGCCAGAGGAACGTCCACTATCCGGCGTGAGGTTATCGGTCAGGTCATCGAATAACTTGTTGGTAGACCCTTTTCTACTGTCATCGACGCTAGGTCGCTCCTCCATGATATGGTTGAGGGCCGCCTCCACTGCCTCCACGACTCCATTTGATGGCGAAATCGGGTCCTCCTGAACGGAACCTTCTGAGAATAGCTCATCCTTTAGACTTCCCCGGGATTGTGATAATTCACTCGCACCCCAATCATCGTCGAACAGTTTTGATCGCTTCTCGTCATGTGAATGTCTCGACGCAAACAAATCCCCCTTATCGGAAGAGCTAGAGGGCTTAAATTGTAATGAGCCCCTACGCCCTTCCGGGAACTCAGGAACCTGTAAACTGTTTGAAGATTGCGGCCCCATGCTCGGAGAATCCAAACTCTGTGATCGATTCTCCCGTGACGAGGAATAATTGTAGAAAAGATCTGAACTTTTGAATCCTGGGAGGTCATTTTCCTGCATGTCCTCGTAAACAGCGGTCTGGGCCCTAAGGACAGCACCCCTCGCTTGGTAGTATTGGAAATTGCTTGCGTTCTTCCCACTCTTGAGGAACTTCCTGACCATGTGTCGGGATTTATTTGGAATTTTGAGCTCCGTAATCGAAATATACGCTTCGTAGATTTGCCCGATGTCGTTTCTATCAGAGCTAGTCCAAGACAAGCCCGCAGGTACCGATTCTTCATCCGAAGCAGGGTCGTCTTCTAATGGATTCCGTAGTCCGTCGACAACCATCCAAAACTGAACTAGCTTTATTCGGTTTTGCCTATCCATATACTCCATGAAGGACGTGATGCCAGATGGACTCTTCAAGATCTGGAGTAAAGTATGCTGTTCGGCGCCTGACGCCCCATTTCTTCCGTTCCTCGTCGAATTCGACCTTGACATCGGAGCCGGTAGCGCAGGAGCCTTTGGGCCAGACGATAAATGGGCGACCTTTTGATCCAAAAGTTTCTTTGCAGTTTCAAGACGTTTGAGGTAGACCTGGTCCTGGAAATCGGCGTCCTTGCGAAGCTGGATGGTAATCTCATTCCTCATACGCTTCGCATCTGGTAGGCTGTTGCAGTTCCTAATAGACCGAATGAATCGCTCAAATGTTCGTTCATCAGCCTTTGGGGTGAGACGTTTATGAAGTTTCGTTTTTGGAGATGTATGTTGTTCTAATGCAGCTCTCAATTTTCGAACTGTCTTCCGCTCTTGGAGCGCACCCCTTCCCTATAATACAAATTCTGTTAGAAGGAAGGAAGGCCAATACATATTTTGCTGACAGAACCTACCAAAGTCTCGACTGTCCGGTTCCAGAAATCTGGATCAGACATTAGCATGATAACCGGCAGCAGTACACTGCACGACATAATTTCTCGCACAAGCACACTAACGGCCCTGCTCTTCATCTCCTTCTCCGGCAAGATCAGAGGCAGCACCTTGGTTATGATCTTCCTCAAATAATCCTGCTGTATCGTTTTAGAATCCGTATAAGCAACCTGAACAGCGGCATGCAGCCTGCCATCCCTATACTTCGATGCAACTGCCATATCCAATTCCTCCGATTCTGTCAGCTGTTTATTAAGATGCTTTCCCCTAACCGCCTTCTCTGCACTCGCAAACTCCGACAGATGTGTCGTCAGAAGCGGCACCACCCTCCCCACCGCTATTTCCACCAAATCCAACTTCTCTGCTCGAGTCCATAGCGCATAAAGCGCGTGCCGTATCGTCTTCTCAACCTGGTTCTTGAATGCTGGGTCTGGTGTAATTCTTCGGTACCATTCATTGATGAAACTGCTTAGAATAAGATCTATAATTTCGTCTATAGCATCTGAAACCTTCTGACTTGGCGGATATAACGGTGCTCGAACGAACGATTCTTCTTTCTTAATAGCTTCTAGCTCCGCGTGAAATCTCGTAGGGCGAGTAAATGCCAACGGTTTGATATTTTTGAGTGGCTGGCTGGCAGGTTCGCTCGATCGTCGCTTCTGAACTGTAAATACTGTCAGGAGTACCAGAAGTACGAAGGTAATTATTGAAGTCCATATTGCCGTGAAGAATATCGTCCGGAAATTAGGAATAATCCGCGAAGCGACTGAAAGAAAGAGTACGATTCCGGCACCGACTTTAAGTGGAAATGGAATCTGGTCCGGAAGCTCTATACCCGGGAATGTTTCAAATTCCGGGTCATCTATAATAGGTCCGTTGTCCTCCTCTGGAGCTGGTGAAGTTGAAGGTTCTGGGGGGGCCGGCGCGCCAAGGGGGGAGTATGGAGGAGGAGGATCAGGTATGCTGCCTGTGGTCGACATCTCCAGGAAGATTTAAGCGTATTCTATTGTGACGATGACATAGTAGCCCTACCATAATCGAGCGATACCTTTGGGGTTGTTCCGCAGCGATGAAACTGACGATAAGGATAGAAAGCTATCTGGGTTGTAACTGGAGTTGGTGTTGAGCTCTCACGCTACGAATTGTAGATGTTTGATGTATTGGTCCGGGCCTAAATGTGGATTGGGGAGATTACGGTGCAAGAATACAAGAGGGATCAAGCAAGAGGACATGTAATAGTTGAGAATTATAGCTGATGCACAAGTACCGTGGATGGTTGATGTACTGGTATGCTCCGTACTTCGTACAGGTGGGATGCGGGATGTGGTTGCGACGTAATGTGGCATGGGCAGGGCGGTTTGCTTGGTTGGCTAGCGCATGTGCCCCCAAGCTTAGCCTGGCATGGTCAACTGGCTTCCAGTCACGCGATGCTCTGCCCTCTTATAATTATATCTCAACATACATCTATATTCACCGAGGTCATAGACGATTTGCAACTGTGGTTGGGTAGAGGCGTATGTAAGTAGTTAGACCTGCAAGGTCCCGCCTCGGCCAAACAGCCCGAATGCATTATCGTGACCATACTTTATTGATATCATACTGGATCCTCAACCCTTCTGAAACAGGCCACCCACTTGCTTCCTTGGTTCCGTGCCACTTTCTTACCCTCCTCTGTATCCGTCCTCATGATCTTTACGCAAACATCGTTCTCCTGTTCCTCCTCTGATAATCTCTCAAACATCGGGTGGTCGTCCAGGTGTTTCGCCATCCACAAGTGTAAATCTTCCACGTCTGTGATTGTGTATATTATACCACCAGGCCGTAAAATGTATGCATATTCTGCGAGTAACGTGGGGCTACTCATTGGTTAGCAGCCGTCCCTAAATCCCACCATCATCCATATCGAAATTGCACGTACGAAATGATCCTCGCCTTATGTTTCCTAGCCTTGAAATGCGGGTCTGGAAAGCAAAAGAACATCTTGCTTAACTGATGTTTTTCAAAGAAGTTGGGCAAAAACTTCATCGCATTCCCTCGGATTATTCCGATATTCTGATATCCGCCAGGAACAACTTCTTGTCCTTCCTTCTTTGTTGAACATTGATTTCGTAACGCCGTTATTCGGTCCTGGACATATGCTGTGACCTGCATACGGATCTCCATACCCAAAATCAACTTCTCAGGGAATGTAGGGGCGAGTGATATAAGTAGACCACCAAAACCACATCCAATATCTGCAATCTCCACCTTCTTCGTATCGAGTTTAACATCGCTGGTTGACTGTACTTCCACCGTTTCTTCAGAGTTGTCGGCCGTATCGTCGAGTTTTCGCTTTTTGGAAAAGTATGCAGGAAAGTAATCGCTCCAATCCATATCCTGAGGCGATATTGGGCTGGCAATTGCAAAAATTTTCGAATGAGCTCCTATACGATATTGACATGCAATTGAAAGGGTCCTTACTAGTCCAATCTGTGATCAGAAAACGGATTTGCATGTGCTCGCTGTCGGTAGAATCGCTTCTGCGGCAGAACCTCCTGCTGCTCCGTCTTTCGGAAATCGATACGCTTCTGCCTTTTGACAGGATTTGGAGCTGGTGAGGACGCCATTATCGTTGATGTCGGAATGCAATTGTGGGGTGGAATGTGGGTCCCTAGGTGGTGGATGTCGAAAGAAAAAGTTTTGGGTATCGAATCCGCATCTGCATTTGCGACTTAGCTTCCCAAGCGGCTCTGCCGCATGCTGGGCGAGCGCACATCGGACCACGACAAAAATTAAACCAAAGTACCTACTTGAGTAAGTACTTAGCTACTTAACCATGCATGAAATAAAACAGCTTCGATTGGGCTTGGTATAAATATATTTTTTATATTCGGAATGATAGGTCTACTAATAATACAGTTGAGATGATGCCACTATCACATCAAGGTTATAGAAACATGTGCGAAGACATGCCTGCCTAGGTCAGATAATGCAATTGATAACCTGAAAACCGCCCCCCAAAAGAACATCATGATGTAGATATAAAAAGAAAAAAAGGGGAAAGATGATAATGGAAGCCCTGTTTGAGAAAGTAGCGGATTCCCACGCTAGCTACGACCAAATAATATCTGTAAAAAGAGAAACAACCGCTAAACAACAAGACGAGATGGGATGCAAGCTTTCCGATATAAAAAAATTAAAGCAAAACTAAGGCCACACAGTAGGTATCATAGGAGAAGGGGGAGGAGGATGAGGAGTGTCATCGGGATGTCGAAAAGCCGTATGATACAAGAGAGAATAAAGAAATCAAAAACGAAAGGGTACGATTTGTAAAGAGCAACTATAGCCCATGGCCTAGTGCCGGTAAAGCGTTGAGTATGAGATTCGCAGGAAAATCCCATGGTCCTGCGACGGTTTGTTCTTTTTTTTTCTGGTTTTCTTTTTCTTCTTTTCCTTCCTTAATTTTTTTTGCTTTCAAAAGGGAGAAGTCTAACGATAGACGTAAGTCGGGATGCGAGTTGGCGGATGGGGCCATTGATTCCTATTCCGAAAGGTCTCAGATATTCGTCGAGGATTATTGTCTCAGCTAATGTTACCTAGCTGGACGTCGTTACATCGTCTTCAGTGGCCTGTTTCATCTGAATTCGATGGACCCGTAAATACCGTGGTCGGGAACATGCTTTAGCTCTAGTTGCTGCCATTTCTCGCTGTTAGAGTGAAAGTAGATTCCCGAAACATCTCCGGTGACCTGGCTGAAGCAGATGTAGTAGAAACCGTCAAAGCTTGCACCGGTAAGCTCCTTAACCCTGTGATTCGGCACAAGGAAGTATTCCTTCCACCTCATGAAGATATGCTCCTGCTCGCCGAACTCCTTGGTGTGGCTCTCTTTGGACTTTGAGGATTTGGTATACGGACGGTAGGCAGGGAATCTACCCCAATGCTGGAGGTCAATTTTTTCGGAAGCACCCCAGTTCTTGTTCTTCGTTTTGAAGGCATATTTGCTGCCGATGAGTTCGCCTTCGAAGTAGGTAGTCAAGGTGGGGTTATCCTGTGTTAGACCTGCGATAACGGCGATGACGGTTAGTTATTTCTTTCTTTTCTAGTATTAGTGCCTAGATGAAATTGGGAATGCAGGCGTCCGAACCGACATACCTTGAATACACAGGTAGCCACACAGGAACGACTCTCGCATATCGACATGTTTGATCTCAACATGGACAGTGTATGTTTGTTTATCGGACTGTTGGGTGCCTTCAAAACGGGAACCGGGCCGTAAGAATGATGAAGTTGAATATGGTGTGAGCTATGATCATGTTGGGTTGGTTAGCACATGGGAAAGTGATCTAGCGTCCGAGCACGCTACACTGCGTTGTTGCGTGCCGAGCTGGTGGGAAATGCTCGTACCCGAATATTGGAATATGAAGCTGCCGCCGACGACGGCAAGCCCGCCGACGATGGAGCAAATGAGTCGGTCATAGAGTAGGGACTGCTGGGTAGGCTGCGGGTGTTGGATGGTTTCGATTTGATGTCCGAGGCTGAAGTTGAGGCAAGCGATTCGTCCAAGTCGGCGAACGAGTCACTTGACGACGATACGTTGATATGGCCGCCGCCGCCGCCGCTGCTGCTGCCAGTCGTAGGATCCTTCCGCGAGTTTGAATGAAGGTTAATGTCTAGACAAGCGTCGTGGGAACGTGATAGTAAGGCACTGGTGAATCGGCTATTAATGTTGCCTAGTCCACCAACGTCGATTTCTAGGCCCTGTCGCAACTGGTCTGCGGCAGAGGAGCGGGCAGGACCGGTTGTCGCCATGGCCAGTGCGATTACTACTCTATTATAGCGGCGTAATGTAATGTACGTATGTACAGACGAGGGTTGTCGGTCAGAGGGCGCCGGAGTTTATCATGAAGTGGGTGCAATGGACTTGAAGCCTCGGATGTCGCCTCAAAAGACGGGACAGTATAATACTTGGGGGAGTGCAGATAGGTAGTCTGTTTGGTGGATTGACTCCAAACAATAGTAGACACTATATAGGAAATATATAAGTGAACGATGGTGGTGTGTCTGGCGAATGGCCTGTTTTTTTATATCAAGTTGAATGTCTGTCTGTAGTCTTCTGGGGGGAATGGAAGGAAGTGGAGGCGGTGGAGGTCAGTCACGACTATTGGGTGTGGTGAAATGACCCGATCGATTGGCTGCTTCAAAGGTCTCTACAATACAAAACCTGGCCTGGGTCCGCTTTCGGTCAGAAGAGTTCACAGACTCGCAATTAAAGAATAAAAACAAGGACAAAATAAAACGAGAAGCTCGAAGCTTCAAAGCGTATGCATAGTTTATGTATATGAGTAAACAGTTCTGAAAGGGAGAAATCAGACCACAAAGGCGAAACCCAAGTCGAGTCTCTCGAAAGACGGCCTCCCTTTTTATCTCGTCTGCACGTCCAGCTGCTGGGTGCTATATTCAATCAATGAATGGATGGGGTCGTCCCATTCTGGAACCCACTAGCAGGCTGGAGATTCTTTACTAGCCGACAAGTCTACACATTCAACGGGCGTACTAATGCAGGTAAATCCCTGAGGTACAATGGCGGTACTTGCTCGACTCGGTGGCACCTCACGCACCTCACGCACTTCTTCGCCTGGCGAGGGAATAAATCATCGTCGCAGCATGGAATTTTCGAAATTCCAGGCGAGCTCAAACAAGGTGGAGGGGTATCGTTGAATGCGACATTTTTCCATTTGAAGGGATTAGAAACCGCTGAGGAAAATGTCTTTCATCATGGATGGCCTGTGCTTCGAACTGAACTTCAGGAAGGCGAGATCCAGCACTCCGGTAGCACCTCATTGGTGTTCAGGTTTTGCAAAGAATGTAGTTTGATGCACCAGAAGACGGCTTTAGTGTATGCACTCTTTTGATTCTTGATCTTCGAGTTAGCCTTTGCATTTGATACCATTATTCTTTTTTTTTTTTTTTTTTTTTTTTTTTTTTGCCTCACCAGGTGTACCAGAAATTTCTGACAGCGCCTGCATTTAGACAACCTCAAAGCCGGACAAATGGCATCTACTCCGCATAAGATCACAGGCAAAGCTGCCCCAAAACTTGGGGGCGTCGAATTTTCAGTTTTATCCTGCTTTTTTGCAGGGAGCAAGCAGCATTGAAAAATTCATGCAGTATTTTCTCGCTTCTCCACTTTTTAGTTCACCAGCAAGGTTTCTGAATGGCTGAACATGAGAAAACCCTTTTCAAAGTTTCTTCCGTGGAATTTCACGCAGCGTCGACGAGCTAACGGCAAGGATTATGGTCCCGAAGAATCGAACTCGGCCGTTTGGAGTTCGCATTCTTCGCATAATCATACTTCCCTGAGATAGAAGCCGACTTGTTTAAGCCGGACTGACATGGGTGTGCGAAACTCATTCTATTTGTCACGAAGTGATATAATCGGTCTGAATTCTATTGCGTTGGAGATTAGATTTTGGACCTAGGTATCGATGTCTACAGAGAACCGGAAGCATACCTCCAGGATAGAGTACAGCGCCACGGTCGCGATGGATCGGCGACCGCTAGTAGCGGATTAAAGGAAACAAGGTACAAGAGCTCGCCAGTTTAAATAGGTTTGATCTGATGTCTTTTATGTTAGCTAGAAGCTTACTAAAGTAGCTTGACAAAACCAATTGTTTGCTTACCTTGAAGTGCAAACTGATGAGAGAAAATACTAAAGCCTTCAGATCCTGAACGAGATAGTAGAAAACTCGAAGACCTTCTGGATCCGCGCTTTCCTGGATATCTACCAACGATCCAATTTTCGCCGTCTGTAAACAAATTTTGTGAGCCTACGATAACCGACAAGCAGATTTCGGTATTGCGAACCTCAAACGATATATGCTCGTTCCCCATGCGAATTTCAAGCTCCTGCCTTCCATCTTTATTCTTCTGTGGCCATTTCGCGTCGTCTTCCCTGCACAACGGTTAGGCTACAAAGCACCAGGATGTTTCTCGATTTTCCTTACTTCATGATTTCGCTCTCCTTGATGATACGCTTAATCTCCTTGATCATGAGAGCACTGACGAACACTATATATTGGCATTAATTTCATTCGGTTGTAACTGGGCGGTAGGTAGGTAGGTTGCACGATGTCACATACTCTCTTTGCGAATTAAGGAGTCGTTTCGATAATTCGAGTTGTTCGCATATCGGGCGAGGGCGCAGCCACCGGGGACAACCTTGAAATCAAACTCTGGACGTGGTTGTTAGCTATTTGTCGATGCAATGGGTGCATAAGCTTCAGAATCGCGGGGCACTGTACCAAGGAACTCATGGCCGAACCGGCCAGAGTGACCGGAGCTTCAAATAGAAATTAGCATAGCTCGTAGACGCAGAATCGGATGACTATGTATGGTCTATGTATGAACGTACTAGTATCGGATGTAGAACTGTTCGTTAGGCGACGACATTGTGGACTGGTGATGTTGAAGTAACTAGTAGAATTAAAATAGACGGAGCGGAAGAGTCGAAGTTGGGAAGACGCGATAAGAGCAAAAATGCTGGGGTGCAGCGACAGCGCACACGTGGTCACAGAAGATGCGTATTTTGGGGACCAGCCAGAGAGCTGCACCCAAAAGGACACCACGCATAACCACTAGGCAGAGGTAGATACCCTTGAGCTGGAGCGTAGCTACGAGACGACGCCGACGACACGACTCGCCGCTTTGGCATTACCATTCTTCAAACCGTCCTCCTCCTCCATCACCAATTGGCGAAACCCAACCTTGCTTGAACCCGGCAGATACACCTCGACCATTGCCACCCCTACCACCTGCCTACCTCCTTCAACACGCGGCGAGCTGTCCACTATATCGGACCTCCAAAGCTAAGACCTACTGCTACCACTATATCACATCGAAATATCGCTATCCAACCAATCTCGATTACATAGCCAACCATTCAAGATGTCGTTCCTAGAGAGCACGTATACCCTCGTGCACCAGGACAATAGCTCCGATAGCTCGTCGTCGCAGCAGGACCTCAAGAACCAGCTTGAGAAGGGCTCCGATGAAACCAAGATGGAAACCATGAAGCGAATCCTAGTAATAATGCTGAACGGAGATCCAATGCCTGGCCTCTTGATGCACATCATCCGTTTTGTCATGCCGTCGAAACATAAGGGTTTGAAGAAGCTGTTATATTTCTACTACGAGATATGTCCGAAATTGGATTCCAACGGCAAGCTTAAGCAGGAATTCGTGCTTGTTTGGTAAGCTTGCAATTTGACATCAAAAGACAGGCATCACAATTTGAAAGAACGTATAAATTCTGACAGACATTTTAGTAATGGTATTCGAAATGACTTACTCCACCCGAACGAGTTCATTCGTGGAGCGACATTGAGGTTCCTCTGCAAGTTGCGCGAAGCCGAGTTGCTAGAACCTTTGCTCGGTTCCTGCCGACAATGTTTAGAGCATAGACATGCATACGTGCGCAAGAACGCTGTCTTTGCCGTCCAATCCATCTTCCAACATTTCGAATCCTTAATACCAGATGCGCCAGATCTCATTGTCACGTTCCTCCAGAATGAGAGCGATCACACCTGCAAGCGCAATGCTTTCGCTGCCCTTGCCGCTATTAGTCACCAAAAGGCGCTTGAATACTTCAATACCATCGTGGATAACGTTGGCGGCCTTGACGAGCTTATGCAGCAGGCGATTATCGAGTTTATCAGAAAGGATGCTGTTGTCAATACACAAAATAGAGCCAGATACTTAAGGATAATATTTGACCTACTCGAAGCCCCATCGAATACAGTCGTCTACGAAGCTGCGACATCCCTTACAACACTTACCGGGAATCCCACCGCGATTAAAGGTCGGTCTCTTATCAGTCCCTGTCTCTTATATTGGTTATACTGATCGTTACGTAGCTGCTGCCGGGAAGTTTATTGAACTTAGCGTGAAGGAGCCGGACAACAATATCAAACTCATTGTCCTAGATCGCGTGGACCAGCTGCGCAAGAAACACGATGGTGTTCTCGATGACCTGACTATGGAGATCCTTCGAGTTCTTAACAGGTATGTGCGGTAATCCTAACTACCTAAACTACTAAGCTAAAGCCTTGGACAGCCCCGATATCGATGTTCGTAAGAAGGCCTTGGATATCACTCTCAGCATGGTCTCTAGCAGGAATGTAGAGGATGTTGTCATGCTGCTCAAGAAAGAACTTGCGAAGACAGTAGACCAAGAATACGAGAAGGTTAGATTCACACCAGAGTACCGGCATGATAGCGATTCTAACATGCTATATAGAACGCCGAATATCGCCAATTGCTCATCCACGCAATCCACAACTGCGCCATCAGATTCTCGGAAGTTGCTGCCAATGTTGTTGGCCTGTTGATGGATTTCATCGGTGATTTCAACAATACTTCGGCTGTCGACGTTGTCGCATTCGTCAAGGAGGTCGTCGAGAAATTCCCAGCATTAAGACAAAACATTATTGAGAAACTGCTTGGGACACTAGGAGAGGTCAGAGCCGGGAAGGTCTATCGAGGGGCTTTGTGGATTGTTGGAGAATATTGTGTGGAGCCAAAGGACATTAGAGAGGCCTGGAAGAGGATCAGAGCAAGCTTGGGAGAGATCCCCATTCTCTCCTCGGAACAGAAGCTCCTCGAGGCAGTACCTGAGGAGGGTGAACGGACTACGGCTGTGCCAAAATCTGCTCCAACTGGATCCCGTAAGGTTCTCGCAGATGGAACATACGCGACTGAAAGTGCTTTAACCAGCGACTCCGCAACTGCCGCGAAGCTTGAGGCCGTCAAGGCTGCTCAGAAGCCGCCACTAAGGGCCTTGATCCTGGATGGCGATTTCTTCTTGGCCTCGGTCCTTTCGTCTACCCTGACAAAACTTGTTATGCGTCACGCAGAGATCTCAAAGGATACCGCCCGGACTAACGCTTTGAAGGCTGAAGCCATGTTGATTATGATCTCTATCATCCGGGTTGGTCAGTCGCAATTTGTCAAGGCCAAAATTGACGAGGACTCTGTCGATCGTATCATGGCTTGCGTTAAGTGTCTCTCGGAGTTTGAGGATAGGAAGGAGTTGGAAACTGTGTTCCTTGACGACACTAGGAAAGCATTTAGAGCCATGATTACCGCAGAGGAAAAGAAGAGGGCAGCCACAGATGCTCGCGAGAAGAACAAGAATGCGATCCAAGTCGACGATGTTATTTCCTTCAGACAGCTCTCCAAGAAGAATGCCGGAGAGTCTGCTGATATGGTGAGTTTCTTTGGCTTCCAAGTTAGTCAAGTAACTGAGCACTAATGAAGATGATAGATCGAGCTTGACTTAGAGAAGGCAACTGGGGGTGACGGGGCCGTTGAAGATGTCGCATCTAAACTCAGCCGCGTCGTCCAGCTTACTGGTTTCTCGGATCCAGTCTATGCCGAAGCTTATGTTAAAGTGCATCAGTTTGATATTGTTCTCGATGTTCTACTGGTCAACCAAACCACCGACACTTTGCAAAATCTCACTGTTGAATTCGCGACCCTAGGTGACCTCAAGGTAGTAGAGAAGCCAACGACCCAGAGCCTTGCCCCTCATAGCTTCCAGAGTGTACAGGCGACAATCAAAGTCTCTTCGACCGACCAGGGCGTGATCTTTGGAAACGTTGTTTACGATGGTGCCAGCTCGACTGAGACCAACGTTGTCATCTTGAACGACGTCCATGTCGATATCATGGATTATATCCAACCAGCCACATGCACAGAAACCCAGTTTAGATCAATGTGGACCGAATTCGAATGGGAGAACAAGGTCAACATCAACTCCAAGGCGCCCACACTACGAGAGTTCTTGAACCAGCTTATGGCAGCCTCGAATATGAACTGTCTAACGCCTGAAGCTTCGTTGAAGGGTGATTGCCAGTTCCTCAGCGCCAACCTCTATGCGAAGAGTGTTTTCGGTATGTACACGCATCTTATTCCGCTAATTTAGTATATATGCTTACGTGTTTATTATAGGTGAGGATGCACTTGCAAACTTGAGTGTGGAGCAAGACGGAGAAGGTGGCCCAATTACCGGGTTTGTGAGAATAAGAAGCAGATCTCAAGGTCTGGCGCTCAGCCTGGGTTCGCTCAAAGGATTGAGCAAGGTCGGGGTTGGAGCGTGAGCTTCCCCTTCCCCAAGTGTAGGTAGTTACTAGAACGGAGACGGAGGGATTTGGAGACCGGTAGTAATAAATATTACATATTGCAATTGAGGCAGGAGGGAGCATGCAAGTATCTGCCGATTGGATAGGCAGATTTGATATCAGATTTCTTTTTTTATGTGCGAATGAATGTATATACCAGATTTCCTTTTGCAACTGCTGTTTGGACCTGTAGTTCTGTTTCCGCGTGGCGTTGTCTGTTGAAAGAAAAGAAAAAGAAGAGAAGAGGCTAAAAGATAATGCATTTTACTCGATACAGACTATGCCTAGCTGATGAGGTACGCATGTGGCAGTCTCAGGGATTTCGATGTCGATGTAGATGTTCCGGACTATCCCCTCTCCAGATTAGTGCCTGCAACGGTGGGCGGGGCTTGAGTTCAACCGAGGAAGCTCCTGAGCAGCCACCCCGGATCATTAGAACGCGGCACTGCACTGTCAGACACCCAATCTCGCTCTGCGAACAATTAATTACATTCTTGACATGACAGTTTATTACTTAAGAATCCCCAAATAATGGCTTGTTCCGTGACTTCCGCGCTGTCTCTTCCCCCATCTTCAACTAGCTCCTGGCCCGTCCCAGCCTCAGCTTACTTACATAAAATAATACCCTTTCTCTCTTGAGGATCTCCCAACAGGGTTCCAAACTCTTAAGGTTAACTAGCACACGATGTCGTCAGAACACCAAGGCCTCGTTACATCGACTTCCCACGATGGCGTGGGAATAAGTCCCGAAGATGCGTTGCTCTTAGACACCCATTCACTAGTTATTCGCGAGGACCGTGTGACGATTGCCGGTACGAGACCTAGTTTCTTCTGTAGAAGTTTGAGGTTCTGTCGCTAATTCAATATGGACGCCTATACATAGACAAGAGAAAGTCATCTAAGCGCGATGCTTCGTGCTGTGGAATTGGTGCGTGTCGCATGAGCGTATTTCGTTCCTCACATTTAAATCAATCATAACGTACTTACCAATTGGCGCCCTCTATTTTTGGTTCCGGACTATAGCTGGCACCGGCAGGCCTTCTGACGAACTCGTTACCCTACATAATATTCTCTGGGCTCGAGTATACATTTCCGAGGACAAAAGTGCTGTTCAGATCACCTCTGCAAAGGAGGTTTCGAGTCGACTTGTTAAGCCCACTACAATTTCTATCCCCATCGATGACAACGACTTGGAAAAAGCGGATAGATGGGTCGAGAGATTACTTGAGAAGGCTTACGAAGGTATATACTCGGCGGTATACGGTGGCATAGCAGGATTGACAACAGCTAATAATACGACGGCAATACAGGATCACAACAGGCCAAGCGCTTCAAGGTTCTTATAAACCCTCATGGTGGCCCGGGAACGGCAGAGAAGATATACAAAACCGAGATCGAACCTATTTTTACCGCTGCTAGCTGCCATATCGACGTCGAATGTACACAATACTCCCAACATGCTATCAAGATCGCCCAGGAGCTGGATATCGAGGCATATGATGCCGTAGTCTGTATCTCGGGTGACGGCGTGCCACACGAAGTGTTCAATGGCCTCGCAAAGAGGCCAGATGCTCGGAAAGCACTAAATAAGATTGCGGTTTGTCAATTACCTGGTGGGTCCGGCAATGGCATGTGCTGGAGTTTTACAGGGACAGATTCGCCAAGTTTGGCAGCTGTTGCTCTTGTTAAAGGAAAACGAACGCCGTTTGATTTAATTTCTGTTACCCAAGGAGATAGGAGGATCCTATCCTTCTTATCCCAGTCTGTCGGATTGACGGCGGAACTTGATTTGGGGACAGAGAATATGAGGTGGATGGGTAACACTAGATTTACGGTTGGGTTTCTGCAAAGGGTTGTTACCGAAAGGATATACCCATCGGAGATCCACGTTAAACTTGCTATCGAGAGCAAGGAGGAAATCCGTCGGAATGCGTCTACGGTTCGGTTGCCACCTGATGGGGAACATGAAGGTGAAGGGCTGCCGCCATTGCAGTATGGTACCGTCAATGACCCGGTACCGGATGACTGGGTCGCAGAATCTCACCCGAAGATGGGCAACTTTTATTGCGGAAATGTAAGTTGAAGTTCTTCAATATAGTGTATGGAGAAATGGTGCTGATTTGATGTTAGATGATTTGCATGTCGAAAGATATACACTTCTTCCCGGCAGCCAAACCTAACGATGGCCACATGGACCTAGCCACCATGGATGGTGACGTTGGACGTTTGAAGGCGGTGAGTGTTATGCTTGGTGCTGAAACTGGAAAACACTTTGATATTCCTGAATTGAACTACAGAAAGGTGCTCGCATACAGGTTTACGCCAAAGAGCCAGAAGGACGGGTACATCAGCATCGACGGTGAGAAGGTTGTATTCGCACCTTTCCAGGCAGAGATTCACCATGGACTCGGGGTTTCATTGTCGTTGAGGCCCAACGTGTACGAAGGCCCGATATTGGTCTAAGGGGTTTATCAAGGGAGTTATATCGGTCTGGTTAGCATCGGATTTTTGGATCTTTCCTTCGTAACTTGTAGCGTAGGATAACGTGCCGTTAGCATTGTAATTTGTAAAAGTTGGTATGGCGGGTATAGCAAGTCGCTCTATAATTGTAATACATACAGAAAAAAGAAGGCTAATAGTACAGTGTCGTTTCATTCCCTCGCAAGTACCCAATCTAACCGGTCGATGCTTTTAATAGTGGCTGTAATCGCTCGTCTTCTAGCATTTCCGTCACATTCTTTCGTATCGGCTTTGACAAAGTTTCTTTCTGAAGTTTTCGGAAGGGCCGTAGGACAGCCTCTGTTTGTTCTGGGGTAATGTCATATTCATCCTCTGTCTCTTCCTCTTCGTCATTTTCGCTGGCCTCTTTTTCAACTTTTGCGACTTTGATCAGTTCGTCGACGAATATGTCGACCACATGATACCGTAGCCCGTCCGGCATCTTCGAATTGGTCGGACTATCGATCACTCATAATCAGCTTTTCACTTCTTAACAATTTCAAACTTATATCGAAACAACATACTGCAGCGTCAACCCCTCCAGCACCTCATTCCTTCTCTCCACAACCCCCTCGTCCCACCCCGTAGCCTTCAAACACCTCAACTCAGCTGCCAAATAACGTCTAACCAACAACATAAACTTATCCATCCTCAGCGAATCAATAGACGTCCACTCCCTCGTCATGGTCGTCCAATAAGCTTCTAAGAATGTAATAACATTATGAGGTTTTAACACTTCGACCAGAGATGCAAGTTCGTCCGCTAATCGCTGTTGGGTACGAGGACGGTCCGAAAGCCACATGCAATAGAAAAGCCCCTTCCAGAGTTTTAGTAGGTCGGACTGCGTGAAGGTGCGGGAAGAAGAAAGGTAGGCTTTTAGAGATTCAACGGCTTTGTCGCGGGTTGGTCGGTCTAGAGAACAAATTCAATTAGAATTTCGACTCATTTCCTTAAATTGTCCTAATGAGAGGTTATACCATTTGCAGCAAGCTGCTTAACGAAAGGGGTTTGCTGGATATTACTATCGGTCGTCATTTTTGTTTGGCGATACTGATCGTATGTAGATTGTGGAGTTTCGAAGGCTGAAATTTTGCGACGAAAAGCCCCCCAAAGCGGAACCCGCGCGACCTTGTGCACGAAAAGCCACACCTTGAGTCACGTGGGTTCACAATAGCGGGTGTCGAAAATAACACACTAGAAACACACGAATAGACCTTACAAATATTGCAAATTACGTCGGCCAAAATCTAGATAAATAAAACAAAATCCCTGGTTAGTAATTTCCAGGCATTACGCCTCTACATTAAAAATATCACCCTGTGACAGTCAATTTACTATAATTCAATGCTATATACTCAAGTATACACGTTCTTGTCATGCGAAGGTTCGATGCATGATGGCAGCCACTAGCCATTCACCGCGGGAAACCGGAGTCTGGTGGCATCCACGTAACGGCACTAAATTTGAGGAGGTGAAATCGTTACCACTAACTTAATCTTAGCTATTAAGTCTAAAAACGTAGCGGCTCAACTAGCCAAATGGAGCATTGTGTGGCTAAGTAGCAGTTGACGGGGTCACACAAACCAACCTCCAAGTATCCGTTGAGGTTCCAGAAAATAAATCCGGTAATGGAGGGCTTGGCGGATTCGAGGATACATAAATATGCGGCCCGATCCCGCAGTATAGTTCCACATCTAGTATCCATCATTTTATACATATAGAGTCTCGGTTCAGACACTCTCCTAATCGTCGGCGCGGCATAATAAATTGTTAATATCGTTTTGTTACTAAAAAATAACATTTGCCCAAGATGAAGTCCATTGCCCCGGTTTTCATAAGGTATGAGCCTTACCCCGAGTACACATAGAGTGAGCATAGCAGGCTTTTCTGACTTCAATGGTAAAATAGCATGATGGCTATTGGCGCCACCGCTTACACGGAGGGGACTCCAACCTCAACATATTCTCCCGTCATCACCGAATCCGGCTGCCCTGCCAAATACGACCCAACATGTCCATACTTCTGCAATGGCCGTGGCCAAGGTAGCTTTTGCTCTCCAAATTTCATCACAGGCCCAGGAACACCAGGTTGTTACGTCTGCCCTGGAATTCCAAGCGAATGTCCCAGTACTCCCAACGATTCTTGCGCATATATCTGCACGGGATCAGAAGATATCAACCTCGGACCCGGGAGCCCCAATGTTTTCTGTGCACCATCGGATGCTAGTTTGGGACCTTTGGGCGATAGTACAACAAAGGCAATTAGTTGTGTGCCTTGCTCAGATGACGAGAGCCCTGTCGTTCCCCCGCCGCCAGAAGATACGACTACACCTACTGTGCCCCTCCCTCAGAGGATACGACTACATCTATTGTCCCTCCTCCCTCAAATAATACGACTACACCTACTGTTCCCCTCCCTCGGAAGATACAATTACATCTATTATCCCTCCTCCCTCAGAAAATACGACTACACCGATTATTCCTCCACCGTCAAACAATACGACTACGGTTCCGCCACCACCAGAGTACACTGGCGCAGCCTCGCGCGCTTCTATTGGTGGAGCCGCGATTTTTGGACTTGCTGCTATCGTTTTATTTAACTTTTAAAAGGGTTTAATGGAAGGGGAAGTGATGGTGCGTCTGTATTATCAAAGTAATTATAATGTAGCCTCGAGACCAGGCGCAGATGGAGGCGGGGTCATAATGGGGTTGGCGGATGATCATATGACATGTCATCATTAATGTACAACATATTTTTTGGTGTTCAATTTTTCATTATTTATTGCCCTTCGTATTCTAATTCCCATAATTATTACAAATCAAAGATGTAATTAATTATAAGCCTTTTACAGTATAATAACCGAAAGAAAATTCGAAAATTTATGGTAGTAATGTTTGTCTATATGGTGTATATATCAAGGGAGCGTATGCATATTTAAGGTTTGCGAGAAATGGCACATTGAGCTTAACACCCACTTCATAGTAGGTCCTCGGATGAACTCGACTTGGGAACTAAGCAGATGCTAATTAGTTTTTAAAGGCCGGAGAGCGATCGTGACGGCGCTGTACTAGTCTCGAGGCTGCGCTGCACCATTGTATTGTTCTCACAAAATATAAAATGTGTTGGGCTGTTGTATTTACAAGACGATAGGATCAACGAGTCAGTCCTGTGGGCACCCGTCTTGTTTCTAGACCGAGACCAGATAAAATCGATTCAGTTTATACAGAAATGACATATCTACTGAGATTCTGAGGCTTTGTTGTAAAGCTAATAACAAAGGACCAACATAACTAGGGCCAGCCTAGACCTGTTTGTAGGTACATTTACAGGTTGGTAGTACTCTGGAAAGGAAGGGAGCGGCACGTCTCTCTGGATTATAATCCCGCAAATGAATCAAAAGTTGCAAATCATAACAAAGAAAAAGACGCGACAGAAAGTAACATTCCTCGACATCTCTATAGATGAATTCGCACAGCACACGCGTTTTTGAAGCTAAAGTATTTAAATCAAATTTGTTGAAGATTCAACTTGAAATCGTAGATACCTCGATCTCTTATCTCTACTACATAATCTTGAACTGGAATTTTAAAATTGAATTTTTCCTTAGTATGCTACTAGTAGTAGTATTCTCATTGCCACTTAAACAGCACTTTTTTTACTAGAATTATTTTTATACTAATCTATAATTAGCCGGTATTTAAATCATGATACAGAATGTGTTGTTTAGTCTAGCACCAAGCAAAATAAAATTAGGGTAGTAGTACTAAGTAACAACATCATTCCTTCTTGAGCTAGTAATCATCTCCACCCCCTTATAATTCACGTCTACCATCACCATCTCATAAGTCATCGCCAAGTACGCCTATTTAGACGAAACTTGCATAAATCGATTCGCCTCGTCAAGCCGAATCTTTTAAGCTAATTTTCGGGCTATTTGGATGGGGTAAGTTTAGGTCCCTTTACAGGGGTGGGGTCTGGACCCAGCAGCGCCCATCCAAACAAAACGTATCCACTTTTATTTTTCTTGAAATGTCAAAAAAAAAAAGCTAAAAAGTGATGTTCAAGGGTTTGGGGCTTCCTAAAAAACCAGATTTTTCGAGATGGCAGAGGTCGAAGGCCTTCCTACTATAGTCGGCTCGAAAAGCGCTGAAACACTCCAGCCTGGGGCTGTTGAATATGAAGTAAACCATCCAAATGATCAAGCAGATATTTTCATATGAACTCCATGCTAACATCAATTTTTGTAAATACTCCTAGGTTAGTAAAATTATTGACGAGAAATTCGTCGATGTAAGCAGTTTTTTGACCTTCGCGCGCTTGTAGCGTTTAATCATACTGCTGCCAACACATTTCTAACGGGTGCAGACGCCAGTATACCTCGTCAGATGGAAGAACTATTCCAAAGAACATGATAGTTGGGAGCCTTACAGCAACATCAAAAACTGTGAAAAGGTGCTCCAAAAATGGGAACTGAAAAAACTAGCAAAACAGAAGTCTCAATCCCAGCTCCTTGAGATAACATCTGCTGGTGGTGACATTACGGTTGTGAAAAAAAGAGGACCCGGCCGGCCAAAAGGGAGCAAGGATAAGGAGCCGCGCACCAGGAAGTATGTCAAATTTATTATTTACACTCCCTCAAGACGCTCCTAGTAACCACTAGGTTTATTCTTATTGTTACCTTTCTTGCCCTCAACCTCTTTTTTTCTTCTTTTCTTTCTTTCTTGTAACTCTTTATAAATTGGCTAACATCTTTCTAGAAGTCGAAAAAGAAGTAGATCAGAGAGCAATGACTCTGAGGTCGAGTCCGTGGTCAGTACTAAGAAATCTAATGTAAGTCTTGATCGTCATATCATTGGTACTTTAGGCTGCAACCTCCTCTTTCCTCGAATTGTCATCTTTTACTTGCAATTTTGAAGATTTTAACAATTATAATATTCAACCTGGGTATTCCGAAAAAAGAAATATATCTTTTCTTTCATTTCACTTCATTTCATTTTATTTTTCAGAAACGGCCGGGAATTATACTAACGTAGAGCTCAATGTATATATAGTCGACCACCCAATCCCTCCAGAAACTTCAAATCTACAGCCCTATAGGGTCCGATCCGAGCGACAAGACCCCAAAGCACCCAGATCGTCTTAAGTTTCTAAAGAAACTCAAACACCTTAAGGGACCCGAGATCACAGTTGTCAACACTGTTGACACTGTCCCTTGCCCTCCCCTTGAATTCACCTTCATAGACGACTATGTCTATAGAGACGGCGTCCCCGTTCCCAATCCTGATTTTAACTGGGGTTGCAGATGTAAACATGCTTTTGGATGCCAAACTACAAATACGGATTGCGAATGCGTAGAGGCAAATCATGACGACTTACAACGGCTTGCGTACAAGCATAAAGGGCTGCTTAAGTACCCCACTGAGAATGCATATGCCATACACGAATGCAATGAGAAGTGCGCATGCAATATTCGGTGTCCTAATAAGGTTGTGTTGAAGGGACGACAGGTTCCGTTGGAGATCTTCAAGACGGAACATAAGGGTTGGGGTAAGTTTATTATATCACCACACTTCGCCATGATTCTTTTATCCTCCCTCGTTCTCTGCTCGCTTTCAGAAAAAATATTTGAAAGACAAATGTATTTTTTTTTAGAGAGGAAAAAAAACGTTGAAGCAGGACTTCAAACTAACCAAAATACACAAATATAGGTTTACGCTGCCCGATTGACTTGGACGCTGGTCAATTCATAGACCGCTATATCGGCGAAGTTATTACCGAACATGAAGCAGAAAGACGTACTAAAATCCAAGAGAACAGAGGGCTCACCTATCTCTTCGACCTTGACAAATTTGTCGAAGAAGATGAAGAAGATAGTGAAGGTGAAAACGGCGATGAGACCACCAAGAAAGAGGTTTATTGTGTGGACGGTGCAGACTACGGTGGTGTCACTCGCTTTATCAACCATTCTTGCGAACCCAATATGATGGTTCACGCCGTCACCCATAACAGGTCAGACTTGAGAACTTACGACCTCGCTCTATTTACATCTCGCAAAATCCCCGCAGGCGAGGAGTTAACGTTTGAATACGTTCGAAACGATAGTTGGAAACCAGGTGATCCTATTCCTGAGGATAAAATGAAGTTCCCTTGCTATTGCGGGGCGGAGAAGTGCTACGGATGGTTGTTCTAGAGGACTTGATTGACCTTGCATACGAGCTCTTGTTTTTCTTTTTTCCCTCTTAGCGGATTCATCTATTTGATCTGAATTACATTTTTAAAACCATTGGTTTCTTTATTATTGTTTTTGTTTACGAAGCATGGATACACACTTTCTTGGCTTGTACTGGGCGATATTGATGCGGGGCTATGTACATTTATATATTAGCAAGTACTTACAGATTTAAACAAAGGCGGGGGGTTAAGAAGTTGGAAAGGGGTATATAATATCACATCATTTCATAATTCATTATCTCTCTAACGTTCTCTGCAGCTGCATCATATTCCTTCGACCGATATTATGTTCACAATCCGAGGATATTCGGGAAAGGAGCATGAGATGAATGGAATGTTCCCTCGTACGTCTCAGCCTCTTTTTGTCGGAGTTCACCCACCTAAAATAAGCTGGATGGTGGAGACTTTGGTTTAGGGAGAGTAAATAGTAGAAAATAGGTCAATGGGTATAGGTTTAGATCTAGTTATTTGTAATTTGTGTTTTTCTGTGTCATGCATGCCCCGAGCATGCACCATGCTAGCGAGAGGGGCTAGTATAGACGAGGCTACGTGCCTTGCATGACAAAAGCTCAGATCAATTACCGAATGCTTACAATATCCTGCGGGACGGCCTGAGCTCTAGGCTGTTGACATGATGCATTGGAGGACTGGGGCAAAACAACCAGAAGTCTCGGATTCAGATAGTTCTTTCAACTGATGATCGCATAATATTAGGAATTCTGCAGTTTTTTGTTATCGTGTTGACATCGATACGTCTTGATACCATTCGTGTTCCGTCTACGTCACAGACTCGGGGGCATCACCCTCCGGTGGACATCGGAATTTGAGTTGACACCGTGTGTACTGATGAAAATCGGCATGGTCATGTCAAGAGAATTTTATTTATTTATTTATAAAAAAAAAACATAATCCAAAACAATCTATTTTCAAACAATGTCTAAAAGTATTTCCAAGGAGCCACAAAAAAAGATATAGAGAGTAGAAGATAAAGATATGAAATTATTGTCTATAAGAAAAAATATGGAAGAAAGTGATAGTGTTTTTTTTTTTTTTGGCAATTCTAGACTGACAAGCCAAATAATATGTCAAGTACCTAGAGATATCTGCATTTTCTAGCAGTGAAATAGTCGTTAAGGAAAGTAAGAACCAGAAGTATAGTAGTAACAAAAAGACAACTCGCTGATTCCCATAAACCGATGAAACCAAAGATTAGACCGCCAGCCAAATAATACTTCTAACCAAGGAGATTGAGAACCAAGAAACGCCGTGATAATAACAATAATAATACATCGCACGTTGGAAAAAATAAAAAAGGGAAGGCTCGAAAGAATTGTTGCCTATGAACTTGGTGTGAGAATGGTAGAAAAAAAAAAAAAAAAAAGACCCCCACCAATCAATCCCTTGCGCGCCACCCTCAGGGACATCTGAACGTCTTCATTGAAAATTGACATGAAAAAGCATGGACCGTCATATTTTTACCCGTTCTTCCGTCATGAAAAAGAGAGAAAGATAAAGGGTAATAATGGTATGGATGTCTACAATCGGAATGGCAGCATCGATCGCTGTTCTAGTGTCTCCTCGAAGCCGCAGAATCTGAGAGCGTCGGGTCTTGGTTCCAAAACCGCTAACTCGGGGCTGAAGTTCTCCTCAGCAGAATCAACGTGGTGGAAGCCACATAGATCAATCATGAGACCGCTAGTGCTGAGGGTGGAAGCTATCGATGCACTAGTGAGCTTTCTCTGTGGAGTTGGCAACTGCCTCTTGGTTGGAGGGCTAAGGCATTTGGCAGGGAGGTAGTAGGGGCTTGTGAGGCCGAGGTCGTCGCAGGCATCGAGGAAGGCACTGGAGGCAGCGGTGGAAGTGGAAGTGATCGATTCGATGGAGTTGCGGCGACGGTAGATGGTAGAAGAAGCGATGGAAAGGTTGGATGGGGAGCAGGCAACATCAGAGGCAGTTGTAGAGGCATTGGAAGATTTTCTCTTTCGCAGACGGAGATTCTTTGGGGAAAGAGAGGCTGTGATCTGGTGGATGCTGAAGTGAACCATTTTTGCGGTTGTGTTTTATGTGTTGAGAGTGTGGTATTTCTGTTTTTGGAATCTTCGTTCTACAAACGGAAAGAGTGTGAAGCCGAAGAAGAATCGAAGATGTCTTGATTGTTATGTAATGAATGGACGGAAGACCAAAGGAACACCTTTGATTCCACTTGCTGTTGCTTGTTGATATATGTAAAGGGGGTGCCGAAGGACAACTGAAGGTTACGAAAATCCTTGAAGGGAGAGAAAGTAGGAGAAAAAGCCAAAAGAGATCTAGGGACCGGCAAGGGACTTAATATATATCAAGACGATGGCGTCCGGTTGTACTATGGATGTACTATGGGGAAGGGAATATAAAATTGTAAAATATGCACGCAAGCCGAAATATGCACGAAGGGGCCCCTTGTGCCACCTTTGGAAATTCAAGGATGTGGTGGAACAAGATCCGGGAAAGGAATGTTCGATACTTTTTTTGCTCATGCAAAATGTCACGAATTATCAGCGATTGAAGGGGTGTGCGCGCGGCGTGTGCTTGGGTTAGATTAGATCTCGTCTAATGCAGACACCAAGAAAATGTGATCCGATGTGACAGGTTCGGTGGCTAAAAAGAACAGGAGCCGATCGCGGGAAATAAAACTGACAGGTGGGCAATTTAGAACCTGTGAAAAGGGCGAGGATGATGCAGACACGGTGCGTCGTCGCTGAGTGGTGTGATGGACTGCCTGACCTGATGATGCAGTGCGCAGTGGATTTAGTCTGGTCTGATGTGGCCGATGGTTCCGCCCTGCCGTTTACCTATTGATCCTGCACAGTCGCACTTTCTTCTTCGGGGTTCTGTCTGGCGAAAAATGTTTTTCTCTGGAGGTGGTGATTCTTCTGGTCAATGCTCGAAGAAATAAATGGGGCTGCTCGGGTGGTAGAAGTATATATCTCAAGATGGCAAGTGAGAATTGTGGTGATGTTTTAGGCAGAAAAAAGATATATGCAAGGCAGGTTGGGATGAAGTCGAATTAAAGAAAGTTTGGATGCGAGTCAACCGCAGTTCGAAAATGAGGCTTACCCTGAAAGCCTGGAATTAGAAATAAAATAAAAATATAAAGTAAAAAAGAACCTCTCAAAGGCCGTTCAAGCAAAGCAATGACAATATTTTAAAAACTAAAAGAACGTTGTGTCACTGGTGCCTGCCAGCTTTTTTGTTTTTCGAAAACACTCGTGAACGACGGGTCGTGAGATTGGTGGTTCTACTGAATGGATCGAGAGGAAAAGAGAAGGCCGGCTGTACTACATATATCCACTTCCTCCCCCTCAAGATTAGAATTGTGGGTCACGATCTTAAACCGTTTAACGTTTGCAATTGCGATTACATCAATTTCATCATTTTACGGTGTCTGACTGTGTAGTCGGTGGCGGGCCCCACAGGGTTTGAATGAAGCACCTTTGATTCAACCTTCAAACACGATGCGTTCTACAATCCAGCTCGTTATTGCGCAGATATCATAGTATGTATATTACTTCTTCCCGTGTCCATTGCTGGCATGCTACTTCTGTAACCCCGAACCCCCTCGCGCTTATGTGTGTACCAGAAGGCCAAGAAAGATTAAAAGTCTGGGGGAAAACTTTTCATCATACTCCATAGTAGGTACTGCTATCGAGCTCTGCCAAAATCCCATGGATTCTTTGCTCAGAAACAAGACATCTATTCCAGAAGCTCTTCCCTTCCAGCTTCTGGCGGCCGGCTGCGCCGTTGCATCGTGGGTATTCTGTATACCTGCCCTTGAACTAGGCCTGTTGGGCGATGGTATGGGGACTATGAAACACGGGACGTTTACCTTCTGGGCCTGCTACGGCACCCCCTTCGCACTCAAACTTCGTTTCATCCAGCACACGCCCGTTCCTTGAGCTAGCTAAAAGGACACCAAGGAGGAAGAAAAAGGGTGAGCCACACGCAATCCAATAAAACTGACACTCAACGCCTTTCCCGTGTCGCCAATAGTAGGTATACTGGTGGGCTACAGTACTAGCTTCTCCCTCGCTCTTTTCGCTTGATAGAAAATACTTATCTCTCCTGCCATTAAGGTTTAAAAAAAAAAAAAAAAAAACAAGCCATCTTGCTTCCCCCCATATTTTCTTTTGCAAATGGCTCAAAAAACAGGCATGAATTGTCGAAGCGGTGGCAGTGCTTGTATTCTGACGATATCTTCAGGTTCAGGGACCTTAAAAGCTTGAGCTCTTTCGCTTCTGCAAAGAAAAAAAAAAAGGGTTCTTCGTTTCAAAATGTTTAGGCTCAAGATGCTTCCCGAGGGTTCATGCGAACAATGAGGGTCCCACTCCTGCATCGCGCTATCGGATAAGGCAGAAGAACAAATGGAAGGTATTCTTCCTGTCTTATCTTGCTACTATATTCTGCTGCCCTACGGAGTTTTCCAAAAAGAATCTTTAAAAAAAAAAAAAACCTTGGATTGCTCGGATACATCTACCGAATACATAGCACAGCATAAATTGCTAAAAATGAAGACTAAAGAAGAAACACGCCAAAGTCGAAAACATCTTTTTGGGGACTAAACATTTTCTAGAAAGAAAAAAAAAAGACAATGCAATTAGTATTACATAGAACTCGCCAGTCGTGTCCCTAAGGCCCCCATTCCCAATTGTCGCTTTTTTCGTTTATTGTTCGGAAACGCCCAGACCGTGATGAATTCAAGTGAATGCGGGTATGTAGGAGAGAAGGGAATCATTATCCAAGGGAAAGGCTGCAAAGGGTCGAAACAAAAACCAGAATAGAACTCCGCGCGAACGCCGCTCCAAAAAGAAAAACGACCAAAGAAACCAAAGTATCTACAACAAAAACCGCAATGCGAAAGGGGTATGTAACACAAAGAATGAAGAAGGAGTATGATAAACACTGTCAAATGCTTATCAAGTCATCATCGATCACTGCGATCGCTGTTAAAAGAGAATCGTGGATTGGGCTGCTGGTCCCCGCTTCGCCTTCTACCTGCATGCGATACAGATCGCCTCATCGCAGCTCCCCAAGAAGAACTCTGAAACGCATCTAGAACATCGTGCGTCGAGAGTCTAGCATCTGCTCGTAGATGTGGTGAAGGCTCGCCTAGATGAGGTTCCCGATTCCAGGATCCGAATGAATCCCTTGGTTCTGCTGGAGTAGTCAAAGGCGAGACGCCTGAACTAACAGGAGAAAGCGGGACTACATGTAGTGTATCGTCAAATGATACTCGATGGGCCCCAGATCTAGGTGAACCGGCTGTAGACGGTCGGGGTCTCCCCGTATCGACAGGGAGAGTTGCGAGTAGATCAGGTGTGGATTCCGACTCGACATATATTTGGGGAACCGTGGAAGTCCTATCCCTATCTGTGCGTATCACAGGGATATAAGGCACCGTAGACTTCCTTCCGCTTATCGAAGAAAACTCCCTCATTGCGACAATCATACGGAAGAAATTCCTAACAATGTTCCGTTGCATATGGTCCTCCACCATCTGAAGTTTCGCTCTCCGTCGAAGGAATTCCTCAAGTCTAGCGTAATGTGTTAGTCATTTCCCCCCACAATTTCGTATTCTGTTATGGGTAATATACCTGAGACTCTTGTTGTCGACAATAAGCTTGTAATGTGCTAGGATTAGCAAAACAGTCGTAAACGAAATACCGCGTTCCTTATCCGCTGCGACATAGCATTCTTCCACAAAGCGAGTGTAAACGTGCCGTTGTCGCCGAATTTTCCAAACAGGGAGACTAGCTAATCTCTGATTTAAAGCCTTCAAGTCGACGCCAATGCCAAATCTATCGTTCTCCGGTCCAACCCTACAATCCTTCAGTATAGACTTGACGGTGTAATGTCCGTCATAAATGCGCATCTGAAACACCCCGTCGAGTTCCCCAAGCAACCGGGCGAGTTTGTCGGGAGGAATGAACCCGGTCCCTCTAGGATCGATTCGTGACCAGGCCCGTTTGAAACGTCGGATATCCTCTCGCGATAGTTTGTGTGCCCCGGATTGCTGGTAGACATAACTGAAGCTCTCAAAAATGAGAGAGACGAACATACTCACAAAGATATACATACTAATGATGTTCCATGAGATGAACAGGAACCTAGCGTATCCTTTGCTGCCGCAGTCTGAGTTGAAAAAGTTGGAACTCATAACGCAGTTGGGAGTTGTGACGCTATAATCATACATGATCTGATTCCAACCCTCACTATTATCGCATGTTAGCATTCAATTCCTCATATTTCTTGTCGACATTGGGACAGAGCATACCCGCAACTCATCCTGAAGAGGACAACCAAGGCGTTTGGAATTGACCTAAAGTTTCTGTTTCCATCGCCATTCTCGCCAAGACGGGTGAGCCCAAAACTTTGGACTAATGCAATGGCATAAACCATGAACAGTACAAGCCATGTAAGCAGCAAGTTACCGATGGCTTGGAAAGAAGCTGCCGCAGTTTTGAATAGCTGATCGAGTTGATTATTGCGTGGAATGAGGAGGAGTGTATCCTATCCTGACGTTAGTATTGGTTCACTCCTACAGTTTTTCGACCCAACTTACCAAGACCAGAAACAGCTTTTGAAACTGGACGAAGATGGGTGCCTTCTCAATAGCAATAATGGCAGTCGTCGTCCCAAGTGTCCCAGTCACAACGAAGAGGCCAAAGACATCCCACCGGCTTTTGATGTATTGTTCCCACGTCAAACCGATGATGCGCACCGCAATATTCACCGCGTAAACCAGAGCAAAGCACAAGAAGATAGTATCTCGGTAAGTATCTAGTCTCCGGCTTGCAGGATAGTACTCAATCACAAGCAGCAGTAAGTGAAGCAGAAGGACCGTAGTGATGAATCCATTCCATCGTCCATGTTTACGTATAGAGCGGTTGTAGCACCACGCCTTCCATCGTTCGTCGGGGCTATTGCTCGGCCGTTTAGAAGGTCCTATTTGCCGTAATAGCTTTCTTAATTCGAGCCACGAACGTTGTTCGGCCGTCAAGAATGCCACTCCCGTTTGTTCGGTATAATTGCGCATAAAGACGGATACAAACAAAGTCTCCAAGCGTTCATTAGTCAATTGGCAAAAATATAAAGATATCCAGTCGTGAACTTACCAAGACAAAGACGGCACCCAACAAATTGAATGCCAAAAAGAAAATGGCATTATACTGGGATATGCCTTTAACTGGTTGCATGTCTAAGTAATAAATATGTTAGCCGCTATTACACCGATTGAATGGAGAGTACCGGCGCCTTACTTAGACCAGCAATGCTCATTGCTTGCCACAGCACATCTGTCCAACCTTCTTGTGACACAATCTGGAAAAGAATCAACAAGGAGTCCCCGAAATTGTCGAATGAGTACCATGGATTCTGTGCAACTCTCGGGGCTAGTACGTCCCAATTGTACGGCGAACTCGCGTATTCAAAAATACAATCGTCCAACTGCTCCACAGACCCGTCATTGCAAAATACCATTTTGCCTGCAAATAAGTTAACACCGTAAATGGCGAACGGTATTAAAAGTGCCAACGAAACGAAGGCCGCGGAGATAAGTTTTCGGGCCCCGAATAGCATCGAGTTGAACGTCTCACGTGCACTGTCGCTCACATTGAGAAGTCTCAGGGCTCTGAGCGCTTTGAAAGCACCCACGGCTCTAGCGATCTCACCCTGGTCTGCAAAAGAGGTTCCCACGCTGATCCAGAGCGTAATAAGGACGATAGAATCGATGATGCCCCATACATTGCGCAAATAGGCATTTGGTGTCCAGTACAGTCCATCCGCAATGATCTTGATCAAGGCCTCCAAAGTAAACAAACTTGCAAAACCGATATCAGCAAAGACAAACCAACTCCTAGTTGTGTAACCATGAACTTCGAAGTAATCTTTTTGATAAAGCGGCGTCGTTATGCAAGCAAGGATGACCATGGCGATTATTGATGTATAGATTAAGGCGGAGAACCCGAGCCAGATGGGTATGAAAGGCGATACACCATCAAATCGATCCGACCCATGGCTGGGCCCCACAATTCGTTGACACATGCGCCGAATTGGGTTTTTGGGTCCAAAGATGAAAAGGGAGACGTTGTACCCAGGGTGTCGTATCAAATATTCTCGCTGGGCCCTCCGAATCCGGTCGCGGGACTTCGTGAGTTCTTGTGCCATAGCCGTTGGCGCAATCTCTGATTGTTTGTTGAAAATTCTTGTAGTGTGGAAAGGGTTCTCTTCCCTCGCTTTCCATATTTTATTAACCCATTGTCCGATCTTAGTCAAAACATCCGGAGAATGCATATCACCATCATCGAAACGAATAGTCCGTTGATGGTGGATGCCTCCCGGGTTCGCCTCGCTATTCGTCGTCTGTTCCAATGGCCTGTCGTCGAGGAACTCATCCACAATGGCGTTCCTGGTCAACATTTCAACTCCGGCATGCCCGAATTCTATTGGATCACGCTGTTGGGCTTTGCCGAATCGGAAGAGCGAAGATAGTGAAAGGTTCCCGGCCGGATTTCCGCCATCCTTCTTTTGTAAGAATGACTTGATCTGCCAAAGTCGTTTCTCGTCCTCTGTGACATCGAAATTCTCCTGGATGACAGCAATAAACATATTCAAGATGATCAAGTTGGCGAGGATGAACCAAAGGATGAAAAATATAGCCGATATCCAGCCCACGTGGAACCTGTTCTCATAATGCTGTGCATCGTAAAGTATAGTTGTCCAACCTTCGCTCGAGAAGATCTGGTACATCCCTAAGAAGCTGTTCCAGATGTTCTGAAATGCAATCCTGATTTCGTTTCCGTCACCATCATCTTGTGGGATGTTGCCTCTTAGGAGCTGGACGGCAAAAATAGAGCAGAGGAAGGTTATGAGGAGCACAAAGAAGAGTAAGTTGAGGATACCACCCACACTTCCCAGGACAAGGAGCTATAAGCGTACTAATTAGTGCATGAATAAAAGGGGATGTCTGGGTGTAGAACGTACCAAAAGATTGCGTGTGACAGGAACAAACAGAACAATCCTGTAGAAACGCAAGATCTGAAAGAGTGTCAACCAGGAATATACGATTTCGTGGTTCTTGATCACAGGTATCTCCATAACACAGGTGATAATTGCAAGCGCGAGATCAAAACAATTGCGGGATACTTTGAAGAATCCTCTCCAATCTACAGCGAAGCGGAGGATGATTTCGGCGAGCAAGAGTAAAGAGACGCTGAGTTCTACTCCATTAATGATATCACGACGATTTTGGCTCATATCTGCACTGCGGGTACAGGCAACAGCAAGACCAGTAAATATTATAAGAATCCATACGAATTCCGTCTTCTCGTAAAGCTTCTTAGCCTTATTGATGCGGGTAGCAGGGATAATATGAGGGGTTTCCTCGCTAGATCTGTTCGAACATTAGTATTGGGAACTTAATGGATTGGTCTAGGGGTAACTAACTCGTCGTCTTCATCTTCCTTGTTTCTGAAAGCGCTTTGCTTGCTCTCTTCTCGAATGACTTGGAAGGAAGATGTGATGACAGCAACCAACTATGAGAAACTTGTCAGCCCCGAACAAGTCAGAATCGAATTTTCCGTAGACCTACCAAGTTCACTAGCCAAAATGTCAAGATAATCATACTGTGCGTACTGTTAGTAATTGACTCCCAACCAATCGATGCCGGTTGACATACCCGAAGATGAAGACTGTAAGCGTGTTAGTACTGTAATCATCGACGATAACAAGAATAGGACGAACTCACAAAGAGCAGACCACAAGTAATCACTGTCCGCGGTATAGTACATAATGTCGGTGAAAGTATTGGAACTAATAATGATGAACACTAGCTCCATGGATTGGAATATGTTGTCAAAGCTAACCGTGCCTCCATATGGGTTCTCTCCTTCCACGCAAAGGGAGTTAACGGGGCAGATGTAGCCTTTCGGCGAGGCTTCCGCGTGTGAACCATCCGGAAGCATGTATGGCATTTCCAAAAGGTTGCTGGCATCGATGTACCCGCCACAAAACTGGAATTCTTGCGTGTAATTTTCTTGTACCCCAAGTGGATCTGTGGGAACGAATGCTTGTTAAAATTGGCACATCGACAAAAGGATTTGATTTCCAAGTTACCTATCCAAACACAAGTGCGCCGCAGGGAACTTTTGAAACTCTGGACTCCAATAATAGCAAACAATAGCCTACGTGTGCGTTAAAACATCGCCATCTCTTAACGGCCGAGGGAGTATACTCACCAGAAAAACGAAATGAGAAACGCTACATTTACGAGTAACGGGGCTGCCTTCTTCAAACTCCTGAGAATGACCTGTTCTCAGGTCAGAAACTGTCTGCTAACACAACAAAGGAACAGTTGGCTACTACTTACTCCCGTACCGCTGGTGATACCGAGGAGGCGCAAAATTCGGAGACAGCTGAGCATTCGGAAAATATACAAATGATACGTTTCTTCTAATCCAGTAATCGCTAAAACGAAAGCAATCCAATAGGAAACCACGGCCAAAAAGTCGAGACGATTGAACGAATGTCGAAGGAAAGCACGCCGGGAGAGTTGAAACCTTTGCTGGTCGCGAGTGTGCAGAAAGCCCTGACCTGAATGAATATGCGCCATGGAAGGGAAAAGCGCCGCCGCCGACAGCTGCTGAACAGTCGGCATTTTAACCTGCTGTTCACTGGGCGTGAAGATGAATCGCAATTTCGCCTCTATGTACGCCTTCCAGGTTTTGTATATGTTATTTGAGACCGCATCCGGATTAATGATGAACCCGGAGACGATGATACGGGCCACCAACTCCAGAGTATAAAGGATAAAGATCCCAAGGAGGGCATAGTCTAAGGCGCTCGAACCCCACTTGTTATCGTCTGGGTGAACGAAGATGTTCTTAGCAGAGTCTACAGTAAGCAAAATAACTTGGGCAATGATAGTGAGCAAAATGAAGGGCTCAGTAATCCTACAAGTGAATACAAAATTAGTGTTTGGCTAATGATTGGCATAGAGCTAGAGGTAAGGATTCCATACGGGTGTGTTAGGACATCGCAGAGGAAAATTCGGAGCTTATTATCGGGCGGGAAGAGCTTCAAGCTGTTGCCCTTGAGAGGGTTTATGGAAAGCTTCCTAGGAAATTCCGGCGGGGGAGGAGGTTCATCCGATGACGGCATCGATACCTTTTCACTGCTACCAGTTGGTGACATTGGTGGGACACCAGGCCGCTCTCCAGGGGACGCAGCAGGGCTGATATCGCTCCTGCTCGACTTAACGGAAGGCCTCCTCCCAATATCAGCATTCGGGTCGTTGGATAAATTGACGACTCTCTGAGAGATGTTTTGAACAGCCATTGATACACGACGGACAGGCGACGAGGCACCGGGAACAGCGAGAGACATTTTTCGCCCTTTAATGGAGGCTTTCCTCCCAGGGGATCCTCCTCTTCTTGGAGAAGCCCATCTCATGCCTTGTTCTGCCTGATGAAGGTCATCTCCAAGTCTAGTACCAGGTGACCTGGATGGCGAACTTTTTGGATCGAACCGAACATTGTGCGATAGAGACCGCTTTCTCCCTCTAGGAGTGCCGGTGTCAGATGTCGGAGATCTCCCGGCCTGAGGTGACATACCCATTGGTTGTAGATTGGCGGGATCCGTCAGCCCAGCCTGATCATCCTCCTCTTCCTCCGATATTGTGCCAGGTGCAGGGGTTAGATAGTAATCGCCAAAGTAGTCATCCGGCCCCCCAAACGTTGGCGATCCGAGTCCGAGTCCTACACTAGCACGTTGCTGCTGGGGAGAATGGGTATCAATAGGTGAAATCCCCGGCGAAGTCCCTGGTGGATGCGATATCGATTGTCCAGCATTCGACCGCCTCCGACTATGTCCCATCCAACTTCCCTGCGTTTCTCCCGCCAGCACTTCTACCAATCCACGTCGCATCGTATCCATATCTACATTCATTCCTCCCTCATTGTCGAAAACTGTCGATTGGGTGGTCGTTCTTCCATCATCTTCAGCAAGACTTGTTGTGATCACTGGTATATTTGGATGTACTACCGATCTCCGAAACACAGGCCGTGCTTCGGCCACCGTGGGACCTTCATCTCCCGTCGAGTTTCGAGGAGCTAACCCACCGGCGCTCCTCTGGGACGAACTACTCCTCCTCTGAACTCTACCAGCTTGGCCAGTCGGAGAAACCGAGCTACGGCTTCGGAAGAGCGATCTTGACACTATACTGCGCCTGCTAGGCGATGTTGTAGGTGAACGACCAGTCTGTTGGGTGGTTTCTCGCGAAAGGTCCTGGAGGGGTATATCAGGTCCTTTTGGGTCGTTTGGGTTGGTTGGTCGCTCAGACATCTTGTCATGAGCTTGATTTTAGACGAAGGATCGTGGGTCCGGATAATGCTGATGGCCGAGTAATATCATGATCTCATGACAAACTGTAAAGGAAAGATGTCGTTATTGTTTACTCGCGACACAGCAGTGCCGGCAGTGATGGCAACAGATTTCGATGTTAGTTAATTCAGCCCCGGACCAGGTTGTTAGTTAGACACGTTGGTGGAAGAAGGTTGTTGAGGTGGAAGGATGCACACAAAAAGGGACGGTTGACGATGGAACGTTAATTGTGGACACCGAAAAAGAAACGAGGCAGCCTTTACATGGGCTAGACGGTTAGCTCCTATTCCACCCCGAGGCCATGCATCCATATACCAGATTGCCTGGGGGCTGGTCTGGGCAGCTTACTATACACAGTACATACAACCGTCGATAGGTAGTTGGTATGAGGGGTCTTAGGCCTGTTAGAGGAGTGCTGTGATGTTTGGAGATGCTGTTTTGGGTGGGTCTTAACGTGGCTGTTGAAGCTCCCCTTTTTTGACGAGGCGAATTCGCAATTAATTTAATTTTGTGTATAGTTAAAAACAAATTGAAAATAATAAAAAATAGAAGAAAATACTAAGCAGTCAGCACATATACGTTTCTTAGCAAGCAGTTTAGTATGTATGCCTGTCGGGTAAAGCAAAATAGTAAAAACTCGGTTCGTGATCCGAAGCGCCTCTGATTCAGCCCCTTTCTCTGTATTTTTCATACGAACAAAAAGAAACAAAAAAAGGCATCGAGGACTATCCCGTCAAGCATCGCCCTCAGAAAGCAACTCTCCATTCCCTGCAGACTCCATCTCTGCTTCCATTGGCGTTTCTAGTCAAGCTGAAACGCAGTATGGTCCAGTGGACTGGTTTAGGCAGGCTCTGATGCAGATGCATATCCGCCCATGCTAGCCCCAGCCTTTTACCCTCTCGACCCTACGTATCCAGGAAGCTTTGGGGGAAAACCCGCACGAAATTAGTCCAAGCCCAGGAGAGGTTACATCGATCCAAGCCGTGTGTTCATTCCAGCTGCAAAGCTACAAAGTGCAAGCACATGTCGATAGGTTTGCTCTGTCGACGAATGCATTGAAATTGCTCGACGAACCCGTTGTTCATTGGCATAAGCCCTCCTTCGCTCCCGTGACGAAGGATTATATTATTACCACCCACCAACACCAATTGGTTTCCAGGGGCCATCTGCCTTTCTTTTTTCCATCTTTCTTCTTTGGCCGATACATCCAACATGTACAGGCTGGCTAAGAAAGAGGAAATCCACTGTGTAGAGTATATACGAGGTAACATTGATGTTACCCTTCCCCACAAGAGCTTACGCACTACAGCTTCCCCCCTTTCGAGTTTCCTTTCTGAAGAACGAATAACTTACCAAGATATTTATCAAAGACCCAAGCGACATGATAACCCCCAATCAATCTCAAGCCGTGCCTATTCCCTCGTGTGACGTACATTATGTACGCGTAGACGGGAGGACGACGCAACCAGGAACCAGAATAGAACTAGATTAACTAGGCGGAGGCAAAGGGATGATCCAGGGACCACTCTCGCATGGCCTGCAAAACTCTGTTATTGACAGGGTCGCACGCGGCGAAGACTTCATGGTAATTATACGAAATACGATCAGAAACGGCAGTCGGAGAATAACGATAGAAGACTCAGCCTCTTGCTATGCTTGATCCGAGCACGCCGACGATGGGGCACACAAAAGGCGTATAAGTATCATGAGATTTCCTCCTCGCCGTTAATTGCATGCATACGTATTGAAACCAGATTCTTTCAGGCCTTAACGTTATACCAAACCAAGGCTCACTCCAACAGCACCACATTATTGTGATTTATTGAGCCACTATCGAGAGTTCATGACATAGAGAGCTCGATAGGGAAAGGAACAAAAGCAAAGCACATGAGAGGATTATCAGAGGCAAAACCCTATTTCTAATGGGACTTTCCACGGTATATCGAATGGGACTTTCCACGGTATATCGAGAATCGACGAGGCTCTGAGGTCATACCACCGCCCAGCAGGAATCTACCGAGCTTGGCGTCCCTCGCCAAACAAGTGACAAGAGCCCAAGAACTTCAAGAGATCCAGCCTTGAATTCATTCACCTCCCCGGACAAACCCCGAACCCCTCATATAACAACGGAAGGAACTCGTGATGGTCCATGCATGCACGAAGTCCAACGTGATTTTTCGATTCTGTCAGAAAAAAAATTTACCCTCATGACTCAACCGGTATAAAAACTTCCATAGTGCGGGTGTAAAATGGTTCCGAGATCCGTTCGACATCCTTAAATTCCGAAAACCCCACAATTTAGCGGGAAAAGCTTGTGATCATCTCCCGGCAGGCCCTTTAGCGTCTATCGTAGGGTTCTTTCGGCACATCTGCTCCAACGTTAGTTACACATAAAAGACAGTTAACGAGAAGCTTAGAAGCTTGGCTTCCAAGGGTAGTCAGAAGGACCCTCGCCTCGGCCGGGCAGTAAGCCAACCGCGATACCGGTTGGGCCATCTTTACATTCGCAATTGGGCACTGCTTGGTCATTTTTACAATCCCTGAAACCCTTCCAGACTTTAAGCTTCATGACTATACAAATTAGCGCAATGAATAAGTTTGATTTCATAATCTGCGGGGCCATGATTATTCATAGTATTCCGCCAAAGTCATCTGCAAGCGCCTGTAAAGGGAAACGACAAGTCCGTTTTGCTAGAGCTACCATATCGGCCGGATCTGTTCGGATCCGGAAGAATGATTGATTCCCCAAGAGACTTCAAGCTTTTTCATCCAAGTTACCCATAAAGTAGCTTCTAGAGCTGGTGTCCGGGTTCCGCTGAGTAAGACAAACGCCAACCGATAACACCTTCGCTGTTGTTAGCTGTTACCGACTCGTTGGTGGACGGGTTTATGCCCATCTTTTTGGGCAAGCTGCATGAAAAAATTTTTTATAGTGAAGTTTTTTAAAGGACGAACGGACATTTGCGAGAGGAACTTCACAAGGCCGTTAGCGTGGTAAGGGCCGTTTTATCTAAGCAAAAAAGCGACAGTTCTTCGCATGACGTAATTCCGCACGAGCTTCCTTTCGATGGAAGCGCCCCGAGACAGACAGAGGAAGTGTAATCGAATCGAATCGGTGATAGCAATGATCGAATAGGCACCACAGAGATCAGAACAGGAAATATTGATGGGAGGGATGGCAGGAGCCAGAGCTAAGCAACTAAGCTTCCAATGGCTACGATCTGTGCCTGTCGCCGAAAGTTTAGATAAAGTGACTTTCATTCCCGGCCGGTAGATGCTAGGGACTAGACGTTTTCTTTTTATTCTTTTTTATTCTCCCAGCAAGAATTCGAAGCCTCGCAAGGTACAGTACTTCATAGTTCCTTTCTGATAGCCCAAGGCTGGGGAGGTTTCTGCAAATCCGCAACCAGATATATCATAATGGTTAGACAGAGCCATAGGAGGGTACGAAGTCGGCCCACTAGCCTTTTGGGCCTGGAGAGATAAATGATTCGTCGATGGACTGCCGTACGAATTAGCACAACAGCTAGCAAGGGCACGGTCGAGCACTTGCATACCGTAAGCGTGTATGTAATCATAAAGTCGGAGAAGCTGCTGTCCGAAGCATCCCGTTCGTGAAAGTGGTCTGTCCGCGGACGAGACATACGGACAGACTGTGCAGCCAGCCAGCCAGCCAGACCCCACCACTTCGACCACGGGCATTATTAACGAGATCTGGAAATGCATGGAATTAGTGACGGAGTTCCGCGCAACCAAAGAGGAGAACCGACCAAAAGCCGGAAGGGATTTATTTTAAAAAGGCTAAACCGAAGGCCCGTCCGGTACTTGTATTTTTATTTACCCTTTCTTCATTCTGGCCGCATAGCATTTTTTAGCATATCCATCGGGTTCCGGATCTGTCAAATAGCCCAAGTCGTACCTTCAACTCTATTATATAATAATTAAGACACCGACTAAACCCAACAAACACCATCGGATATAATAAGACACACCTTCTACCCTCTTGCTTTCCTGCCAATATTCAATATCTTTAACCTCATCTTAATATTGAATTGGACCTCCATCATCACCCCGAGAGCTCGTATAAACGTAAGTTTGAATTTTTTTGAATTTTGTTTGGTGCCGCTGCACTATCATCCTGCCCGTTGACGTCATCCCGAAGTGCGCCCTTCGCAGTCCCAAACGGGCTGATTTGCCTGAACCGTCATTCGTGCGCAAACCACCCCAACATCCTGCAGACCTTATTATTGCATAATCCATCTCGAGGTCTACCAAATCTCTGTCTTTCCCTTCTGCTCTTTTTCTTTCCGCCCATTAGCTCCGCTCAGAAAAATCCTGATTCTAATTATAAATACCATGGAGCTTAGTTTCTTAACTTAGCTCTTTGATTAATACCAAATTTCTGCATTCCTTTGCAGCGAAGACCTGATATCACGATTGCATCACCATATTAACAACACCCTCGCCTGCAGCCAACTAATTAACGTTAACCAAGAAACAAGAGAGAGAAAAATTAAAATAACGACAGCAATGTCGGCTCTCAGGAGGGCACTACTCAAGCTCCGTGCTACGGGTGCTATCAAAGAAAACACTCGGTCAGCTCCACCGATCAATGAGAAGTTGAGCGGCGACAGGTCTAGTGGACAGTCGGCTTCGTCTTTACAATCCAAGTCCAGCGGGGAGGAAAAGAACCAGGTTAATAGAAATCAAGCTCGGAAACAAGAAAGGAGAGAGCAGAAAGAGACTCGAGTGATCCTCAACGAAAGAAGAGAACTCGAACTCGAAGAGAAGAGAAAGATGGAAGCTGCTCTTGCCGCTAAACTTGAGCCTGACGAGCTTCAACAGAGATACGGCGTCCTACCTATCAATCAGTCTCAAGAGAGGAAGAATGAGGCGAGATTCAATATCGCAAGTATCACCGCTGCCCATGAAGGTGAGGAAGTGACTCTCAGAGTCAGAGTTCACACCATCAGGAAGCTTAGCTCCGGTCTTGCCTTCTTCATCTTTAGGCAGAAGGAGTTTACCATCCAGGGTGTCCTCGAAGAGAAGGAAAGTCAAGCTTCGGAGTATATGATCAAGTGGGCAGATCATATCGGTGTCGAATCCGTCGTCCTCGTAAAAGGTATCATCCGTAAGGCCGCCCAAACCGTCAAGGCCGCCACCGTCCACGACCAGGAGATCCTGATCAGGGAATTCCATGCTATTTCTGAGGTCTCTGGGGACCTTCCGTTCACCGTATACGAGGCTGAGATCTCGAAACAAGACTCCGAGAAGGAGACCAGCCGTGGCCATCACATCAATACCCGAACCCTTCTCAGCAATCGAGTCCTGGACCTTAGAACCGCTCCCTCTCAAGCCCTCTTCAGAATAAATGCCGGCATCTGTAACCTTTTCCGTACATTCCTCGACGGCCAAGGATTTATCGAAATCCATACTCCCAAGCTTCAAGGAGCTGCTACCGAGTCCGGGGCAAGTGTTTTCAAAGTTAAATACTTCGACCGGGATGCTTTCCTCGCACAGAGCCCCCAGTTAGCCAAGCAGATGAGTGTTATCGCTGATTTCGAAAGAGTTTACGAAATCGGACCTGTTTTCCGTGCTGAGGATAGCAACACCCACCGACATTTGACCGAATTCACCGGTCTCGATCTTGAGATGGCGTTTGAAGAGCACTATCATGAAGTTCTCGATATAATCGATAACATGTTCAAGTCGATCTTCAAGGGTGTCTACGAAAGATACCGTCATGAGTTAGATATCGTTAAGCAACAGTTCCCTCACGAGGACCTTGTCTGGCTTGACAAGACTCCTAGGATCTCCTTCAAGGAAGGTATTAAGATGCTCCGCGATACCGGCTATAAGGAAGAAGACGGCAGCGTTCCTCATGAACATGAGGACCTGAGCACTCGCGCAGAGATTCGTCTTGGTGGCCTAGTGAAGGAGAAGTACGGCACAGACTTCTACATCATCGACAAGTTCCCTCTCTCCGCTCGTCCGTTTTACACCATGTTAGATCCCGAAGACCCTCATTACACCAATTCTTTCGACATCTTCTTGCGAGGTCAAGAAATCCTGTCGGGTGGCCAACGTATTCACAACCCGGAGATGCTCAAGAAGCGCATGCTAGACAAATCCATCCAACCATCTACGATGAAGGAGTATCTAGAAGGCTTCACATATGGCGCTCCCCCACACGGAGGTGGTGGTGTCGGTCTGGAGCGTGTGATTATGTTGCTGTTGAATCTCGGAGACGTCCGTCACGCATCCCTATTCCACAGAGACCCTCGAAGTTTGCCCAAGCAACCTCCGGTTTCCGTCCTTCGCCATCCAGAAGCTAGCACATTGAACCCTCCATGGAAAAATAGACCGGCGTTTATCGAGAATATACCGACAAAGGAATTACAACCGCTGGCGAAGCTTATTGCCAACTACGGTGATGCCTCGAATACTTCGTGGCTTGACGACAGATATCGTGTTTGGCGAGACGAGGATACCGGCGCTGCTTGTGGTTATGTTCCCCAAGACAACTATGCAATAATCATTGGTAATCCACTTTGTGACCGGTCACAGTACGAGATGATCATGAGAAAGTTTATCAAGTTCATTAAAGATGAGCTTGAATTAAAACCGATCTGGTTGCTCGTCGGAAAGGATGGCGAAGAGGTACTTGGTGGAAAGTTCGGCTGGAGCACACTTAGCTGTACTGCTGAAGAGAGAGTCGACCCCTCTGTAGACCCCGCTGCTGAGGACGACAACGTTGCTCGCAAGATCAGACACGCAAAGAAGGAGGGTATCAAGATCACCGATGTCCCGCCTGGCGAAGTTACTCCCGAGATCAAGGCCAAGTGCGACCAGAGGATGCAGGATTGGATGAACAACCGAAAAGGAACTCAAGTCCATTTGACTGAGCTGAACCCGTGGGTCGACTGGGAGCACCGTCGCTACTTCTATGCCACGGACAAAGATGACAATGTCCATGCGCTATTAGTTCTCGCACAGCTTTCTCACGAACACGGATACCAAGTAAAGTATGCACTTGAGTTCCCCGGTGCCCCAAGTGGAACCAGCGAATACATTATCACCCACGCTTTGCACAATGCCGCTTCCGCTGGCGCAAAGAGTGTTACTTTCGGAGGTTCCGCTACCACCGGCCTTTCTGGTGGTCACCACATGGGCGGCTTGAGGATGAAGTTCCTTGCCAAGTCGTACCAGTCCATCGTCTCTTCGCTCAAATTGATCAACAAGAGTGAATTTAGGCAGAAGTTGGGCGCCGAGGAAGATCCAATCTATATCTGTTTCCCCAGGAACGGACTTGGTCCAAGAGGTATCCGTGCTATCATGAAGTTCTTCTCATCAGAGGGGACTGTCAGTGAGGAGGAAAGTCCAAAGAACAGTAATCATTTTGCTAGCCCAAGGAACAGCCTTGGAAGCCCACCAAAGAGCCCACCGAGAATCAAGAGTCCTAAGGGTAGCGTGAACGGCAAGCCGAATGGTGTTAAGAACGGCTCCCACAGCCCACCGAAGAGCCCGTTATTTTCGAAAAGTCCAAAGAGCCCATCTTCGAGTCCGAGGAATAGTTTAACGAAGAATCGGATAAGTGTCGGCTCGTTTTAGTAGAGTATTTAGTAGCCTTTTCGCAAAAAAACGGGATCTCTTTTGTTGGAGTTAAACATTTGGGAGTTTGATGGTAATGATTTGGGAGGTCCGCATGAATCAACCCTCTCTTTTTCTCTTTCCCTTTCTCTCCTCTTTTTAGCGAGTTTTGTCTTTTGTTTTAATATATCCACCTCTATTCATCAGTGTTGGTCTCATCTGGTCTCTAACAGTTTTGAACGGGCTTAAAATTGGGGGTAGCCATATAATCTTTCCTTGCTGCTAGCAGTTTGTCGTTTTTACTACCGCTTATCGTTTTTATATTTTGGTTTCGGAATCGAGTCATTCGGATATATTTCTAATTTGTCGAGATGCACCTGGCCTGTTTTCCCCTGTATCTATAAACTGCTTGACTATAACAACATTTTTTGTTGCATGTCCATAAGATGCTGAATTTTTGCCTTCGCTTTCTCAGGATATTGTTGTCCCGTCGCTAACGTTGTGGGGTTTGTCGCTTGGCTTCGTGATATTTGCTACTGTTGACCGATAGTAAATACTCGAACCGAAATAAAAAATAATCCAAAATCAAAACTCTCGAGCTCTATCCTAAGCTAGTACCTTATATGTATTTTACGATAAGACGTCAACTGGACCCCAGCTACCCAAAAGCTTTATCTCCTTGATAAACTCCACCAAAACTCTCCGGGTGGCAGTGCAAAAAAAACCAAGTTGCCAATGCCAATGCGGGTCTACAAATACTCCGTATATAATCCATTTTTGCCCGGTTTCCCTACAACTGGATGCAAGCAGATGACTTATTGGGCGGATCGGCAGGGAAAGTGTATATAGTACATGCATAGACGCGCGTCGGTCAGAAATCCGCTTGGGATTAATTTGATAATGCATGCTTGTTTGAGTTTGTTCTTTCGTATCGAGTTATCAGGGTGTCTTGGAATACAAGGATGGGATGGCGCGGCGCGCAACGCAGGGCATTGTTGTATTTTTGAAAGTAAAATCTCTTGATTCCCAGGCCGAGGAAGGAGCTTAAGTGCTTCGATACTGTCTTTGGGTACAGGGATGAATGTTTTAGTAATAACTCCAAGTGAAGAACTTGTTTAGTTTCTTGGCTATACATCTACGATGTTACTACCGCCACAATGAGTATTCATATATGCGCATATCTACTGGGGATTGCCTATAGCTATTACCTCCCCTGCCCCATGGCCCAAATCTAGAGTTCTATATTGATTCTGCCAGACGCTCTCTTTACGACCCAAACGATCAGGGCCAGTCTAAACGCCGAAGAACGCAAGAATAAAACAAAGAGTGGGAGCTCGCTCAGCTGTTCTATTTCCTGGTAGATGGGGCCTTGTTTGTTTGTTTTTGGAACAGAGAGAGGCGAGTGGGTTGAGGTATTCGGCTGAAATAAGAGAATGTATTCAGCGGGCAGAGGTTGGAAGGGAGAAGGCAGCTGCAGAAGAGCAGGGTAGGTATAACTATTCAACTATACAATTATAACATTAAATACTTCAAACGGTCTCTCTCTTTATCCCTTTCGGTATTACTGTCGTATCCTTTACCTTCCTTCCTTCCTCCTTCCTTTGAAACGGTGGTTTCTTCCATCTACTTATTAAGCATTTATTTCCTTACAAGCCGGTCTGTTAAGCCTATACGTCTGTTGCAGTCTCGTGCAACAATGTGTTGTCTACAGCATGGTTACACGAGCTTTCCACAACAGGCTACCTACCCTGTCAAGATGTAATATAATGTCGCAAACCACAAACCTCATCATGACTATCGTCTTTGCATGTCTCCAGCCAAAAGATACGGTATCACACCTCATGTTTTCTAGCTATTATCCTATAGCCTACAATTCAATAGAAAAAAAAAGGTTCAAATCATATCACCATCTAAATACTTTTCTCATTTATTTTCCATCCTGTCCACCCTACAGGTGGAGACCACACACCCAAACCACCCTCCCTAACGAGTGAATATAAACTATAGAATAGGTTATAAGAAATATGCAAAGAATAGGAAACCATCGTCGAGGAGTCGAGAAAAAAAAGAAACCCACAAGGATAGTCCTTAAAAAAAAGGGGGGTGGTTAAAAAAAAAAACAAAAGTCGAGAAAAGAACAGTACAGCCATATATAAAATTACAAAGATACAGAAAAAATAAAAACAACCAAACGAATGTGTATATCGAACTCCTCCGGACGACACTAAAGCAAAGAAAACGCAAACAGTCAAAAGGACCACAAAGTCTATAAGTATTTTAGTAAGAATTGAAATGGGAAAGAAGGATGGGAGGGGTAGAAGAATGTGCAATAAAAACCAAAAAAAAATTAAAAATACAGCTTCCTGTTTGCAAAAAAAAAACCGGGTGTGAATCCGTGAGTGTGCGTGATGAAAAGAAAGGAAACGAACGCCATTTATTCTTATTTGTGTGCGTGTGTACGTTCTTTCTTTTTAGTCCCTCGCTAATTGCATGCATTAAAAGACTGCCAAAACGAAGATAATAAACAGAGCTTCAGAATCAGAATATCGTCATTAAGAATTCTTTAAAGGGGAGATTGGAAATTAGGGCTTCTCGTTGCTAGCACCTCTAGAGGTATCCGGCGGTGTCCTTGTCCCTGTTGCTGGAGGCGATTTCTCGACTTGGGTTACCGAATGATCAGAGGCCTCTCTCGATAACTGCGATGGCTCCCTTGAAGCCGGGATTGGGAGCCCTCTGTCCCCGCCTTCCATCGGCTTCTCAATCGGGCTCCAACCACCAACACTACCAGCAACTATACTGGGGACCATTGCCGCAGCCGCAAATGCGGAGTTGCTCCTCGATCGCTTCCTCCTGTGGCTGCTAGGACTAGGTGGTGGGATCTGGGAGTTATCGTCAGGTGAACCGGGTGGCTGGTGGGAGCTAGATTTCGACAGTGGTAGAAGACGGTGTTTGATTTCCTTGGTCTTGAACTTCAAAGAGTTGAGACGACCACCACGGATCATCTTGATGAACTGCAGTTCGTGGCGGATATCCTCGATACCCTGGTTCCATTCAAATCGATGCTCATCGTCGGAGACGAAGAGGTCTGGTGTCTTTCTATCACTGTACATAGCCTTTGGTAGGATCTTCTTGAATACCGGATCGGGAATCAAGCGGATAACAACACCAATCAGAAGAGAGATGGCACCAAGGATCAGGGAAATAGCCCATTGTGGTCCATCCAAGCGAACAACACGGAGGGCGGCACCACCGATAAAGATAATCATGACTTGACCACCGACCATAATGACGTTGATGAGAATGAAGAACCAATTTCGGTGAAGGCCTTCAAAGATGTTGAACTTATTGTCGAGACGACGATTGTTGTACTGATTGAAAATCTGCATCCAAACGAAAGTGTTGAAGACGAGCGAAGATAGCTCGTCCCGCTTGTGCTCCTCGCTCAAGTCATAACCCAAAATGCTTCCACCGGCAAAGTGAAGTACGAAAGTAACAACAAGTTGGTAGATGGCTTGTCCGATAATCATTTTCCACATATTGACAGTAATGAGAGGGGCGGACTTCCTCTGTGGGGGACGGTTGAGAATATCTGCTGGTGGTGGATCAGTCGCAAGAGCCAATGCTGCGAAGGTGTCCATGATCAAGTTAACCCAAAGAAGTTGGACGGCTCGGAGAACAGGTTGCTCTTCTTCAGATGCAACGGCGGTGACAAAGGCGAGCAAGACGGCGGTAATGTTGACGGTCAATTGGAACTGCGTATCATCATTAATAAGATTCATAATAAAGGTGAAACTGGGATTTCGTTACCTGCAAAAACTTCTTGACGGCATCGTTGACCGCACGACCCCACATGAGAGCCTTGACAATGGAAGAGAAGTTATCGTCCATCAATATAATAGCCGAAGCTTCCTTTGCGACTTCAGTACCACTACGTTTTGTTGTTAGTCAAGTGAGCACTATTGGGTTATCGGATCAATCAACTACTTACGCGATACCCATGGAGAAACCAATATCAGCCATCTTCAATGCAGGTCCGTCGTTGGTACCATCACCAGTAACGGCAACTGTTTCGCCCATTTCTTTAAGATTCCTGACGAGGATTTGTTTGTCTTCGGGGCTGGAGCGGGCAAGGACTTGGAGCCGTGGGATGAGTTCTCGCATTTGGTTCTTGGTAAGACGCCTGAAATCCGGTCCCTCCATAACAAGACCGCCGTCGGTGTAGATGCCGCACTCAGTAGCGATTGCCTTTGCTGTAATAACGTTGTCGCCTGTAACCATGCGAACGAAGACACCTGCCTTTTGACACTGCCTGACAGCCTCGGGAACACCGGGCCTGAGGGGGTCTTGGATACCAACAAGACACAAGAAGGTCATCTCTTTGAAGATATCCGAAAAGACAGCTTGTCTGGAGTCGTCTTCTTCTACACGAGCGCCACGAGGAGGCCATTCGGTGAAATCGCGGTAGACAAGGCCAATGGTACGGAGGGAACGCTTAGCAAAACTAACAATAGAATTTTCAATAGCTTCGACTTCAGATCCGCTGAGCTGGACTTCGGAGAGTGTTGCCGATGGGTCGGCGAGGATCTTCGAGGTTTGCTTGAGGAGGATTTCGGAGGCACCCTTGACATAGAGACGATATTTTCCCGATGGAAGCTTGACGACTGCAGCCATGCACTTGCGAGCGGAGTCAAAAGGAATCAGTTGAACCACGCTAGCATTACTTCTTTCATGAGCGAGGGGTCCCATGCCAAGGTGGTCGCGTGCAAAGCTAAGGAGTGCGGTTTCCGTTTTGGAGCCAATAAACGCTGGTTTACCTTCCTCCTCACCTTCGAATGCCGTAGAATTGATAGTGATAGACTGAAGGAGTAGTGCCTTGACCTCATCAGAGATCTTGCTGTTGATCTCGTTCATTGGCATCTCGTTGTGCTTTTTGCCAACTCCCTCACTCTGGGCTCCAAAGTTCAAATGCTTGCCCAAGACACCGGCTACGATAGTCATTTTGTTCTGTGTGAGAGTACCAGTTTTGTCGGAACACACTGTTGTAGCGTTACCCATGGTTTCGCAGGACCGTAGGACACGGACCAAATTGTTATCCCTCAACATGCGAGTGGTAGCGAAAGCCAATGCAAGGGTGACAGCTAACGGTAGACCTTCTGGCACCGCGACGACAACAATTGTGATCGCGGTGATAAGAATTTGAATGAACCGCTGTGCTTTCTCGTCTGCGCTCCCATCAAAATTCTTAAGATTGGCCAAAAACCTGATGAGGAGGACGACAAAGAGAAGAAGAGCAGCGGCACCACCGATCTTGGCAATTCCTTCAGCGAGGCCGTTCAATTTGACTTGGAGTGGTGTAGCCTCGACATCCTCTCGGAGAGCCATCATGATCTTTCCGTGACTGGAGTTTACACCAACGCTTGTGACGAGATATGTACCAACACCTTCCAAGACCTTTCCACCAGAAAGAATGAACGGATCGAGTTTCTTGGTATTTGCACCAGCCATCATCTGAACCATGCAGTCATCGGCAGGGGTCTTCTTGATTTGGTCAATTTCTCCTGTGGCGGAACTTTCATCGCATTTGACGTTATGCCCAGAAACAAACACACCGTCGGCTGGAATCATGTCACCAGGTTCGAGGTAAAGAATATCCCCGACAAGGATGTCGTATACGGATATCTGAACAGCTTTACCAGATCGCATAGCCTTGACAGTACGGTCCTCTTTCTTTTTGTTGAGTTTGACGAATTGCCTTTCCTTTTGCCAATCGTTTCCTGCGCCGACAACCACGACTATTACGACAGCGACGATAATTGCAACACCTTCCACCCACTCAACATGGGCTTCTTTCGATTCGGGATTGTCTGGGTTTTGGCGAGCATGTTTTTGGGCTTGGATTGTTTGATAGATACCGAGAGCGAGAGAGATAACAGCGGCGGCAGAAAGCAAGATCAAGACCTTGTCTTGAAGAGCGATCCACATGAGCAAGAAAATGCTCTTCGCTTTCTTTTCGGGGAGGGTATTTCGTTTATACACCCTTATTCTGTCGGCGAAAGCTTGTTCCGATAATTGAACCGGGGGTACTTCATCCTCTGGAGTAGATGGTGCCTCTGGAGCAATACCTTCTTCCTGCGTCCTTCCCTTGTACGCTCCCAACTTCATCCTAGCCTCGTCAATCGAGACATTTCCGTCCAAAAGAGTTTCGTCCAAACTGAGACCGGCGGTGACATTTGTCCTTAACCCGTATTCCAAACCTTTCAAACCACCCAACGCTTTTAATGCAGGCAGGCTTTTAGGGTTGATCAGTTTATTCAGTTCACCTGGTGTAAAGGCGAACCTGTTATCCTCCACCCTGAAATCCTCTTCGGTACCAGGGTCAGGTCGTAATGCCTCTTCGTCAGAGATTTCGGCCGCGGAGGCGTGTGCAATCGTGGTCCCGCCATTTGATGAAGTTGGAGATTGGAAGTTCTTCTCGTCTATCGAATTTCCTCTTGAATCGGCTCCGGGAACTTCAAGGAAGGGTTTTCCAGATCGCGAGGCTGGTTTTATTGACTCGTCGCCGGGCCCTAGGGTGCTACTCTGTGGGGATACGGGATTCCCTTGTTCCTAGATTCGGCATTAGTCGTGATATATCGACGTTGGACTGGTGCAATAGCAAACTCACAGGAACTGTAATCCTGGGAACCTCGGGCCTTGGAGTGCCCGTAGGGTGGCTTGGGTCCGACATTTTCTTTTTATTATTGATTATTATTGTTGTTTATTAAATTATGTAAGGGATGTCGATGGATTGAGGACGTTAAGCACACTGTAGCGAAGGACTTGTTTAGCATTCTCAAACCAGGTTTATTTTTTAATGTGATGACGATGATCTGAAATGGACGTGGTTGTGCAGGGGGTGATTATGATGTGGGATGAGGTGAGCTGTAGATTGTGGCTGTGTGAACTGGATTGCCTGACGCTGCTTCTACAGAATGCAGGTAAATATCCGATAACTCGCGACAGCAAACAACCTAGCAGGCGGGCAAACTAGCAGGAAAATCGATTGGCAAAATCGGGAGCTAGTAGGTTAAAGCACTGGCAACAGCGGTGTGCATGAAATTATGATGTAGTAGTAGTGAAATAAGGGCAGAGAAGGCTATTACTGTGGGATCAACAGCACATCCACCTCATCGAATGGATGCACCGCATGGCACAGGCACCACACTGACCTCAAATATTCATCAGCTGGCGTGAAAACCCGAATTGACAACAGAAATCCACCGGTTCGAAGCCTTAAAGACGCCTGGCGTCCGTTATGGTTTTGTCTGGTAGCCAATTAATTGGTTGTCGTGACGGTGAGTACTTTCCGCGCGAATATATCGTGTAACTTGTATGTTCCTTCCGACTAAACTATCTACTGTTAGGGAGATATCCGGGAGAGAACGACTTCGATTATTATCGTAGGCCTGGCCATCTACGGGGAAGTCGAAACCGGAAAGGGAATTGTGTGTATTCCTTCGTATAAACTCGTGGACGCAGTCTCACGGTCGAGATATTATTATCCTGTGTACCGTCCGTGCCTAAGCATGTAAGTGTTGATTGATTATAGTATAAAAATACGAGAACCCAGGACTGAAGTATTTTAAGAGAGAAGAAGAAGGCCTTCAAAGTCAGGAAACGAAGGAGAGACTAGAAGAGAAGAGTGCTGCGAATACAAAATACTTTTCAGACGCAGAAAGGGATTGATTTAGTACAGTACATCCAGTGGAAGTACACCGCCAGATTGGGCTAGGAATTTTAATATCAGGTACCGGCAATTCGCTGCCATCAATTACACAGCCCCAAAGCCAAGTCCTTTAGCCCATCACAGAAAACCGATATTATGATATTGCACTCTAATTCAACCAGGCATGCAGACTACTCTACATATCGCGCATCTTGGGTCATCCCCAGAAAATCTTGTTTCCATTAGCCTCTGAATGAACTGGCCTTGACCTTGCGGAGCTGAGAGAACCAAGATGTCGACTTGGCAGACACGTCTTTCCACTCATCGACCTTCACCGTGAAAGGAGAGACCTCTTGGGACCCCGTTTTCGCTTGATTGATGTTTCTCCTATCCAAATTTTCGGCAATTCATACTTTCCGGCCTCTCATGGGACAGCGAATAAGCACATCTGCCTGATTGTTGTCACGACAGGAGCAAAAGTATAATTCAACATCCCTTTGATAAATAACTATGGACTACCGAATCGCCATTAGCAGACTTTCTACAGAATCTGAACGTTGAGCCTGGCCAGCCTTAATGGCCATAGTCGCGCGTCCATGCCCTTCCGCCCTTGTCAACCTCGAGAGATGGCATGCCGCTAGACAACTTTCCTTCTTCCCTTTGTGTACCCATGCCCCACAGTTCAACTCTTAAGCTTTCGTCTCGAATCCTATCCAGTGTTGAGTCTTGTCACTATCACCATTCTCGACGTCTTCACTTGTTCTTCACTTGATCGAAGAGGAAATTACCAAAATTCGTACCAAGGGCCATTCTCGCTCCTGATTCCCCGAGAGCCTGATTGGGTTTCAACTTGTGAAATCTCCAAAACAAACCCCGAGCTTCGGAAATTATCTGTTGTTTTCCCCACGCAAATCCCTCTTGTTGGTCGTCGCGCGATTCCCGCAACCAACATCGCAAGAATCGAGGCGTTTCCCCCAAAGAATTGGCATTACACATTCCCTTGGGGATGGAAACGTTTGTTTTCTTGTTTTTTTCATTGGACCCACCTGCTTTCCTGGATTTTCATGGACTGCTGCAGAAGCGAGCATCCATCGGTGCCAGGCACGAAGATTTGTCGACTGCGACTTCCAAAGTCGGTATGCACCTCTATACCAAGTTTAGTTCCAAGAGTTTATCGTCACAGAAGCTTAACCAGGGCAGGAAGTATGAAAATTGCTTAATTCTCTGGTCCTGTGTAATCTTTCATTGTCAAACCTGGCGCGTATGCAAATTGTGAAGGAAAAGGTAGGCCTCTTGAATATTTTTCTTCCAACCTACCTCGCAAATACGGTTTCGAAATTTATTCTCGAAGTCCTGGTCGAATCTTCCGTTCGTGCGCTTGCTGGCATAGCAGCAAGGCTTCGCGAAAGGCAGCACTCCACTCACCAATCCTTTCGTGTCTACATAGTAAGCGCCCTTTCAAAGAAGCTTAAAGTTTTCTTTTTTCCCGATGGAAAAGGCACTAAAGTTTTAGCTTCCTTTCGCTAATGCACGGCCCTTTTTGATCCTTTGACCTTCACGGTTTTATGACAGACACGTTTCAACTTTTAACATGTTCAACAGCGGCTTTGTGAGACACGTCTAGTGGAAGCTACGTCGTCGAGAACGAAAAATCCGTCGAGCCTTGATAGATGACGACGCAGAGATAGAGTTAACATCTCATACTTGTGCCACCTGCGAAGAATCTCGCCTCGCATTAATCATTGCTTCATAGGCATCTTCAATCTAACTTCTTAGCCAATACATCCCCAGACGAATTAATTTTGATATCAGCCAGCCAACCCCGGGGCACCATGGTCGATTCTTGCAAATGCAGATCGCTGTGGCTTCGATGTCATTCTGCCCATGATCATGAGCAAGATATGAAATTAGTGTGGTTAAGGCACATAGTTCTGTCAATGTAGCTTTGATCTGATACAGGTTTCGTTGGGAACCGATTCTTGGCCCTAGACATCTTTAACACGCATTATGTAAAATTCGATTCCCTTGTCTATTGAGTTATTGACAATTCGAATGACAAGAAGTCGAAGTACCAAATCTCACACAGTTACAAAAGGGACAAACGCCTGCCCAACCGTTTGTAAAACATCCAACGAAACAAGGTGTTCTGCTAGGCAAGAATAGCCGGTTTGGATTGTTCCTTTTCTCCATTAAACCGTTGGTTATATAGTCGTCATTATGCATCCCGTTAACCTTGCCGAACATGCAGCCTGCGTGGTCCGCAAATGTAACATCTGCACCGCAGTTCTCCGATTAAATCTCGACGCTTATTTGAGGCTCTGCCTCCAAACCCACGGTACCCATCGGGCCAAGAACCTGCAAATTCAGGGCGATTTGCCCCATTAAGGCCCCAACATCTCGACAATGAAAATAGAATAAAGGGAAGATTTTAGTGGTTTTTTGTATCAATTATATTCAATTCTCCAACTCTCTCACAACCCCCCTCCTATGCAGGTCTTCCTCAAAAATATTACATATTATAAAATTATAGCTGATTTTATATGGCTATCCTTCCTTCCCATCAAAATCAAAATCCTTACTCAAGCTTGATTTTACCATCAGTTCCAGTGATCAACTCAATCTCTCCAGGAATGATGGTTCCATTCTCAACAGCCGCAGCATGGCCACGAGCGAGTTGGCCGTAGACAGGATAGTACTGATCCAACCATGGCAAGATCTATTTTTTTTTTCCCGTTAGCCCGAATCTCAACTATTGTATCACCCCATTTCGACAAAAATGTCGCCGAAAAAGAGAGAGATGGGAGTAGATAGAACGTACAGTAGCAGCACCAGGAGTAAAGTTCCAGTTCTTCATCAAGTCGCAGACAATGTAAAAGAGCGAGACGATGTTAACACCGGCATTGCGCATTTGGTCGTTGCTGATGTCACGGATCAATGGGGTGGTGGTTCCGGAAGCCTCAACGTTGGCCCAGACGCTGTATCCTTCTTGACGGAGGGCGAGAGAAAGGAATGTCGTGCCTATACATTATACCTAGTTTAGCCGATCGATCCTCAGGCTTAGCAAGATGGGAGGATTAGAATAGAGAAACATACAAACATCCGTGACAATACCGCCAACAATAACCTGAGTACGGTTGGTAGCCTTGATAGCGGCCCTGAAGTCGGCATTATCCCAAGCGCTAACCTGTCCGTTCCTCTGAATCAATGGGGCATCAGGGTACATCTCCAAGATCTCCTTTGGCAATGGTCCGTTAGGTCCCTGCTGTGCAGAGGTGGTCATGACAACCGGGATGTCAAAGATCTTTCCGAGAGCAGCGTGAGCCATCATGTTGCGGTAGTAAAGAGTGTGGTCGAAGTCACGGGCGAGCTGGAAGAGACCAACTTGGAGATCGAGGATGAGGAGAACAGCCTTATCGATCTCGAGACGCTCCCATGGGACCTTGACGGCATTGGCGAGAGGATCATGTGGCTTAGTTGGCTTTTCAGTCTTGGTGGCCGCGGTGATAGCAGCGAAGCCGAGGAAGAGGATGGAGAAGAACTTCATTTTTGGAAGTTTTCGTACGTAAGACGCTCAACCGGTCAGAATTGGGGAATTTAGACTAGGAGCTTGTTAGGAGGGGATCAAGGTCTCTAAAGCTATGTAACTTATGGGTAACCAGCGGATGGCTTGCGATCTGAGGATTGATCTGAAGATGATAGAGAAAAAAGAAGTCCTCGACAGAACGTCCTCACCGGGTCCTTATATATTCCTCCCCATAGTCGATCGAACCTACTATCAATCCCGCTATCGGCAATTGCGCCGGCTCTCGAGTCGGTGACATATCACCAAGTCCCACGGATTGACGCCAAAAATACAAGCATGCTTGATCAGTAATGCCTGCCCTAATACCAATTCCTAATCCCTCGATACCTTCTTTGAGTTGGTGGGTTCACCGTAGTAGTTAACATCTTCTTTTCGCAATTTCCCAATCACAAAGACCCTTGCGGCAGCATTTTGCTATCCCAGATACTACCTAGAGCTCCAGGAAGACGTGGTAGATTCTGCCAGGCAGGCAGGGCAGGTTCCATTGCGACACTATCGTAAACCGCCCCACATGTCCGAGTCCGTATCAATCGACGTATTCCTTGTTCCCAAGTCTCTATTTCCTACTCCCCTTAGACTAATCGGTGCGAAATATCTTGTAAATACCAAATAGCAAGAAAAAAATTACTTGGGAATGAAGGCTAAAGTTTCAACCTGAGTGTTTAGTAAGTATAATAAACCCCAAGCTGTGAACTGACTAAACCCCCTATGCACCTAGCTTGGTGTGCATCCGCGCCCCGACTATCGATATGAGCTCTAGCGCTCCGAAGTTGGGCAGTTGAATGGGCAATTTTATGCTGTGGTTGTATGTGTAAAAGCGTTAGCCGATTACTCAACATGCATCTGCAGGGCCAGCGTTGCAAGGGTTAATTCGTTCACCACAAGGTTAGAGTACTGCGTCAGGCTTTTACGAACGGCTTTTTCACGAACGAGGGGAGGAAGATTTAATCCGGGTTGGAATGAAATTCGATAGAGATGCCTAAGCGGCTCCGTAAAGACAATGGTTATCTCGGGATGTAGAGGGTATAATACGAGCCCCAGGCAATGCAATGGATTTAGAATCAGATTACGAGGATGTAAGAATCTGCTTTGTGAGTGTTAATAAGCTAAACGTGCGTTGCGTTGCAGAATAGTGCGGTCACACAAGATTCGAACGGAACAAAGACTCCCGGATGCCAAAATTAAAGTAAACTTGATAGACTCTGTGGAGCCTCGAGAGACTTCTTAGTATGTAGAAGTGTACCCCCAACGGTTGAATCCTCCCCACTCCAACTAGAAACGTACCCGCAATCGGGTAAAACGGGAATAGGCAACATGCAACGTTGATTTGCGAGCAATCAAGCAATTAAACGGCGGGAGGAACTCATATCGGTATGGGGAAATGCAATCACGATCAAAGATATAGAGCTTCATCCGGCAGCTTTTACCAAAATTATCCACTCTCACGGCTCCACAAGTTGAAAAAATGCAGATAGATGTTCACTAACTGACTGCTGAGTTATAAAACAAAACCGGCTGGGACCCGCTGTGGATGAATTCCTAGGCACGTTTTTTTGTATAATTCATTTAACACATTTGCTCATCTGCACCTTCAACGGCCGTTTCATCACTTTCAGAAGTGATCTTCGAAGGACTTCGAAGTCGTTGGTCCACGAAGGCACATGGCGTTCGTCGAAACAATCAATTGACTGATAGACACTGTCAAAGGGGGATTCCGTGTGCCCGTGCCGGCCGGCTACGGTTTAGCTTTAATCATTGTGATTAGATGTGCTAACTCAGCATTTGCATGACAAAGAAACTTCTGCAGAGTGGTAGATTCGTATCCTTGCAGGGTTCGATGTTGAGTAAGCAGAAAATTGAAATTCCAACACCTGGAAATTTGGCCGACCGTGTTGATGTATGCACATGCACTGTTACATACGTAAGTCGTTAGGTGGGAGATTTGGAACCAGACTTGATAGGGGATGGATTGACAGGGTCCTTCCTGTTCTGCAGCAGTGAAAGGACGGTTCTTGGGTGCGGGTGAAGCTATGTAGTATGGAGATCGAGATATCAATTGAAATGCTGGTTCTCCGACAAAGTGTGCATTGGAATCCCGTCATCCCGAGCCAGGTATTTGGTAGACTCATGATTAGACCTCACGCCACTATCACCTCAGGTTATATTCATGGGAGTAACAGTTGAATGATAAAATATATTAAAATGAAGGCCTCTCCAAAGAAAGGATTCAGAAATCTACCCCGCAAAGAGTCATAATAAATCCGCGCCCAAGCAATTGCGACACCAGAGCTCTCTACTTCTCTCGATAACGGGTTCCTTTCCATATGCTATAAGCTAACCATAACCTGGAGTCGCGAAACACAATCCAAAGTTACTAATCAAGTCCCTCAAAAGGTAGAAAGAAAAAAGAAAGAAGAACAAATACAAACCGACCAATGAACAGAACAGACGAATAAAAGGGGTTACATCTAGGGAAACACGAGTGAACGCCCGACATGCGATAATATGGAAGATGCAATATTCGGTGTACACCAATATAGGTAAAAAAAAAAAGATGATAACGCAACCAATGCGGTAAAGATAATTAAGCGCCTTCAATCGCTGCACGTGGGGAAGCCGCCATCGAATCCTTGTTGGGGACTTCCCTCATAAGTGTTCCAATATTCTTAGGCTCAATCATCAAAGCCGACGCTTCGAGCAAAAGTTTTCCGTCTCCCTCAGCACCGGGAAGCGGGAGCGACTCAAGTCTACCGGAGACCCAAGCCTTTCGTCCTTCAACTTTGGTGGTCTCAGCTTTGATGACGACAAACTGGTTAGCCTTGCAGGGAGCACGATAATTGATATCTAGGTTGGCGGTCATGGCGATTTTGTTCGGAAGCGCGGGAAAGCAACAGCGAGCCAGGGTCTCATCCATCAATGTGGCCAATAGTCCACCGTGGATGACACCGGGGAGACCGCACAGCTGCTCACCAACGTGCAGGATAGCGAAGAGCTTCTTGCCCTCGCCGTCTGTGAAGACCAATGGAGGGACGGCAATCCTATCTGGACCGGTTAAGACACCAGCCGTAAGGACATTTGGGCGAAGAAGAGTAGGGATATCGAGATGAGGTCTAGTCTCAATGAGAGATGGATCATCGCGGAACTTCTGGACGATGGGGTGGTTCTGGATGTAGGCCTCGATCTCGAGGGTCCTATCATCCGAGATACCTTCTTCTGGGTGCATGGCCATACGGACAGCTTCAGTAGTAACAATCATATCGGGTTCGTATATAACGAGGGCGATAACGGAGCCGAATGTTACGATGAAGATTCCACCAAGGACACGGCCAGTAAAATGGAGAGCACGTTTGAAGAAAGAGGGAGGCTCGTGGATCTGGATCTTAACCGGAGCTAAATAGTAATCATAAATCATTAGCACAAGTAGAAATGAAAGTGTGATACTAAATAGGAAGCTTAAGTAACTTACGATTGCCGTCGCCGCTGTCGTAAGTATGGGTGCGATATTGCTGCTTCCAGGGGGGGGTAGCTGAGGAACAGGGGTCAGTATATATATACGCTTAAACTGGGGCAGCACATAGAACACATACTGAAGTTCCGTGAATATGATTTCAGTGACGCCTGAGCATAGATCCTCCGAGGAAGATTCTGAGCCCGAATAGAGCCTCGAAGGAGGGTAGAAGCTTGTTTAGGAGCAATTGAAGTTCCTGCGCGAAGCAATGATCTAGAAAGTAACCCAGCCATGTTGAAGGACAGGTGCCCCTTAAATAGAGCAATCCGAAGCTGTCAGAGCTCTCTCAACAAAGTAAAGAGAGGGTGATAAGGATCCGGCTTAAGCGCCTGTTTGGTATGCTGAAAGCGACCGGTTCTAAAGCTAAAGCAGCAGAGGAACGGCTGTACGGCCGGGCTTAAACACCGAACGCCGACAGCATTTGCGAACAAGTTAGCATTAATTTGCGCCGCGTAACATAACAAACCGCATGATGCATCTGTGACGACCAGATAGGGAGGGGGGGGGATTCGTAAGTGCAATATTGTTGGGACAGGAGCATACGGCCCGGCCGGATGTGGAGCAGCCAGCTGTCTAACCTTTCGGAAGGGACTGGTGGGGAGTCCGAGAGAGTTATCCTGTGATAGAGTGTGTGGTTTGTGGTGTTTTGCGAAACAAATTAAATTTGGTCCAGCGCCAGAGAGCCGAGGTACTTCCCCAAAACGGAACTGAACACGGCCAGATGTGTTGAGACGGCGGTATGACAACGTCAATCGGCCCGTTTCAGGAATGATTGCCGGATCCTGGTCTGTCGGGCAAATGGATGGCCGTCCAAGACTCGCTTCAATGTTTAGCCGACGCATTATTGATCCCATTATTCTGTCATGACCCTATACTCTGTCCTCCGTAGCGTCGGATACCTGTAGATGGTTGGGGTGTGTTGTGTGTTGCCATGAGGTTGGTTGCCGTGATCGTCAGCCAATCAGATCGTGCGGTAACACATTCGCAACGCGTTGCTGTTGTGGACCCCTGATTTCAATTATGTGCCCCGATTGGGAAGGCTATTTACTTCTCTTCAGCTCTGCTTGTGCGACACGACATCCAACTCGACTTCCTAGCCACATGTCATAGCGCTCCGTTCCTCAACCTCTCTCCCTATCCTTCGATAATCTATTTCCTATTACCTTGAGTCTGTAAATAAAATCAAATAGACAATGCCCGGCAGAACACGACAACCGCGAGCTGCCTCCCAGCGCTCCCGTTTGAACCAACTCCTTCGCGGTCAAACTCAGAAAACCTCGAAAGGCCAGATCGAAAGGGAAGACTCCGACGACGAACTCGGCGACGAAGATATCCCTTGGACATGGATCTACCCTGATAATGGCCCTCTCAGCCCTGTATCATCTAATAAAGCACCAGCTGGCAGTCCAAATGCCAAAAAGCGTCGAAGGGATGGTTCGCCTGTCAATCAATCCGAGTCTACAAATGCAAAACCAATCGGTGCAAGGATTGGTACCTTCGAATGCCGGATTGGAGACGCTATTCTTTTGAAAGCGGAAGGACAGAAGGCTGCTTGGGTCGGTCTTGCGGTTGACTTTGATACCATAGACGACGAAATGCAGGCTCGTATAATGTGGTTCAGCAATCACTCTGAGATTCGAAACCGTACCAAGAAAAGAACAGACTACCTTCCAAATGAGCTCTATATTACCCCGACATTCGACTGGAATCCAGTGGAATCGATCAATGGTAAAGCTGAAGTTCTATCTGAGAAGGCATTCAACGCGGAGTTTCCAAATGGTGTTCCGGCAAAGTCACCGAAGAAGGGCAAGGTTTTCGTCTGCAAGAGAGCATGTGACGTCCGTCCTGCCCGCTATTCCGAAGAATTCAATTGGGATGATCTATACTACGGTGAAACCACGGATTTGGAAAAGCTGAAGGACTGGGTCAAGGAAAACACATCTGCAAGGTCTTCGAGAAAGTCAAAGGATGCAGACTTTGAAATGCATGTTGACAGTTCTGAAGAGGAGGAAGATGGAGATTTCGACGAAGGAGCATCTGGTGAAGATGAGCCAAAAGCACCGAGGACTCCTCGAAAGAACAAGAAGCGCAGAAGATCTGTAACGACACCGCGAGCAAAGCCTGCAATTTCTAAAAAGCTCTTGACTCCATCGCACAGAAAAATTACAGCGAAGAAAGCATTGACTTTCACCCCGTTGTCTCTGAGGACCTTATCGCCTGCTGCACATCTTTCGAGTCCGTATCAGATCGCGCGAAACCGCCTCCATGTTTCCTCAGTTCCGGATTCGCTACCGTGCCGTGAGACCGAGTTCGGGACGGTTTACACCCATTTACATGATGCCATCACTACTGGTTCCGGCAGTTGTATCTATATCTCCGGTACTCCCGGAACGGGAAAGACTGCGACGGTCCGTGAGGTTATCGCCCAACTACAGGTCCAAGTAGAAGAAGAAGAACTCGAAGATTTTATCTTTCTCGAAATCAACGGGATGAAGATCACGGACCCACACCAAAGTTACTCCTTACTTTGGGAAGCCATTCAGGGTGATTCGGAAGACCCGGCAAGAGTTGCACCGAACCACGCCTTGAATTTGCTTGAGAGAGAGTTTAGCACACCAAGTCCTAGGAGAGTTCCTATCGTCGTCTTGATGGATGAGTTGGATCAATTGGTGACGAAGAATCAGAGTGTGATGTACAATTTCTTCAACTGGCCCAGCATGACGCATAGTAGGTTAATTGTGCTTGCTGTGGCGAATACTATGGATCTGCCGGAGAGGACTTTAAGTAACAAGATTTCGAGCAGACTTGGTGAGTCCTCGGTGGCTTAAACATTTCCCCTTGTCTCTGGGCAACGCTCATACGTGTTTAGGTCTTACTCGAATCACATTCCCCGGATATACACATGAACAGCTAAAGAAAATTATCGAGTCCCGCCTGGAAGGTGTCCCTGGAAACATTGTCCAACCCGATGCCATTCAGTTTGCTGCCCGTAAGGTAGCGGCTGTTAGCGGTGACGCCAGAAGAGCTTTGGACATCTGTCGAAGGGCGGTGGAGCTTGTCGAACAGACAAATACTGACGTAGTGCCGCCCACGCCGTCGAAGTCCGGCAGAGGAAAGGTTGCCGGAGCCATAGTCCCCGGACCGGCGAAAGTTACCATCCAGATGGTAATTAAGGCTATCAACGAGGCGACACACTCCCCGCTACAGATGTACTTGAAGAGCCTACCTCTCAGTGCTAAGGTATTGCTAGCTGCGATTCTTGGTCGGATGAGACGGTCCGGAGTTAACGAGAATATCATGGCGGATGTGATTGAAGATGCCGAAACGCTGGTCAGAATGACGGCTAGTGCGAATGTTACCGAGGCCTTGCTGGCTAGAGATGGTGTCAATGTGGGAGATAAGAAGGAAGAGAATATATTTCTGACACCGAGGAAAGGTGGAAGGGCGCAGATGTATCGACCCGGTGATGAGGACCTTCCGAGAGTAAAAGGGTTAGTGTCTGCTGCTATGGGTTTGGCGGAGGGGGGTATTTTGGGGTTGGAGATGGGAAGAAGGGGGGAGAGGGCTGGGAGGGTGAGGTTGAATATCGGAGAGGAGGAGGTGAAGGCTGCGCTGAAGGATGACCCTGATGTTGGGGGTATGGGGTTTAACGGTTAGACTTAGAGTGATGTGCATGCATCGGGTGGCGTTTACAAAGAAGCATGACAGCATTTGCATTGGTTGAATTGTATATATTTGCGTTCTCAGATTCAGCTAACTTTGATAAATCATAGACCATACATTCACGTATATATCAAATAAGGTGCTTAAGCAGTATTGGTATCATCCTCGAACAAACGTTTAAGAGTAATCTTGGATCCAGGCCTCTGAAGACGAAGTGCTAGCCGATAAAACTCCGAAATAACCAGGGCCTTGAAGGTCGGCAGGTAATCCCCTCTCTCTAGATCTTCGATATGAAGCAATGGAAATCACGAACGGTGACGGAAGGATCCCGCAAACGCGATTGTTAACTAAAGGACCTTGCTACGAAACCGCTGTTCCTTCCAAAGACCTTTTTCACAGATGGCTAGAAACTATTTAGATAATTAATTAATCGCAGAGGTATATATATAAATACAGAGGAGAAATGGTTCCTGTTATTAAACTAGCCTCTACTCCACCAATACCAGGCTACCAAACAGCTGTGCTGTAAATCAAATCGGGATATATAAAGGCTGGCAGCTGCAGTCGGGTGGATAGTGGCGGTCTTGTGTCGCGTATACAAATAGTGCCTGAAATTTCCGTGTTGGTTGTACTAAAATGCAACAATTCTAGCAATCCAACAGCAACAAGCACACAACCAACCCAATCCACCACCTTCCCCAGCTTCGAATCAGCATTGCATTGCCCGTATCATCCTCCTCATCAGACCCGCCGCACAAACATTTCACAACCATCCCAAGTCCATCTTGGATTTGTTATCTTCAGTTCCATCTCCGATTCTCTTGTCCTTCACCACAATTGCTTTCTCTCCTTGTCGCGTTCAATGCAAACATTCATATAAGTTCGAGAGCTACTGTCAATTTGTGCCACCGTCCGTATCAACATCTTTATCTTAATCACCACCAACAAACCAATTGAAAGAGAGCCGTCAACAAGTACTCCATCGCGATGCAGCGTCATTGGTACAAGACTATGGTACCTCCGCCAGGCTCGGAAGCCAGAACTTCCATGACGGACGCTAGCTCTCTTCCTCAAGATCCTGGTATAATCTCTTCGAACGCATCAATAATCTTTTCCATAGCTTGTTTTCTGACAGTCCCTGTGAATCTGTAGAGTTTGCGAACGCCAGGATTTGGAACCAGGACGACATGGTACCTTCGCCAGGCTCGGAAGCCGGAACTTCCATGACGGACGCTAGCTCTCTTCCTCAAGATCCTGGTATAATCTCTTCGAATGCATCAATAATCTTTTTCCTAGCTTGTTTGTTGACAGTCCCTGTGAATCTGCAGAGTTTGCGAACGCCAGGATTTGGAACCAGAACGACGATGCTCCTTCTGAGGCTGACCTCCAAGCACAGGGTGAACAAAAGGCTGAAGAGGTAGACAAGTAAGTCAACTTGAAGTACCAAGTTTTTACCCTGGCAATTTCTAACCTTGTTACACAAGATGGATTCAAGATCTCTATCAACAGAATTCGGCGGTCCATAAAGCTGTTCGAGAGGGTATTCGTACCACAGATATCACTCGTCAGTTTTACGAGGAGACACCTATCGCCACTCCACCGACATCAGAGCCTTCATCTGACCGAGAACAGGCCCAGGCATCCAGTAGCCGAATCCTGACTTTTGGGGATATAAGAAAGGATCGACAGAATGTACAAGGCGAGGCAGCCCGCTTTCCCGCTCCAGGGAGAGTTGCTCCAGAGATTCCTACCCGTAAGAAGGGTAAGAATCGTAAGGCACAACCCCAGGTTCGGGGAGCCCGGGCCAGGCCTGCACAGGCTGGGACCTCACAGGCTCAACCGAATCGAGCCCAGCCTCAGGCTCCATTTGAAGAAAACACGGACCAACAGTCTGCGCAGGGACAATCCCGCAGGTTTGAAGGTCCAACCCACGATACGCGAAAGATGAATTATGGTGACAGTTGTGCTCGAGAAAACCCTAATGGGCCTACTGGCAAGTTTCGCTGCTTACTGGGAATATATTTCAAGGGATTCTAACAAACATTCTTCTTTATCACTCGCAGACTACTATCTTTTCCCGGTCAGAGCGAGAGAAAAGCCACAGCAAGGCAAGAGAGACAGGCTCGCCCCTCTAGACATGGAAGCAAGAGTCATTGGCGCTGAACGCCATCATATTCTCGCTATTGCCGATGTCACGGGCACCCATATCAAGTTCCCTCAAGATGACCCCCAAGACTTCAACCATGAGACGGGGGCTTTCTCCAACGTAAGTGCATTCCCCAATCGTCCAGATGACGGACTGGCCTCTAACAATGCCTCCTTACAAATAGAGAGTTAGAATTTGGGGGGCACCTAGTGCCGTTGAGAAGGCGAAAGTTTATCTAATGTATCTGAACCAGCACGCCGATAAAGATGTCCAATCAGCCACGAAAAAGTCCCTGGGGTGGGCTAAAGTCAAAGCTCTTCCAGGTCAACGTCACCGCGATGCAGCTACAAAGCAAGAGAGGGAGCAAGAAAAAAAGAATCGATATAAACTCCCTTCCAAGGCTGACGAGAATTTCCCTTTCATCGGCGCATTCGCTTGGCCACAGACAGAAGTCAACCCTGGGGATGTCTTGGGGATGAACTACGAATCGTTGGATCCTGTCCGACACGACAATGGGGTTTACATTGTCTACTCATATAAGAGGCACTGTTTCCGCGTTCTTGGGTATAGCCAAGCATCAATCGACAACGCTTTAGACCGCATCTATGTCGTCTTTTGTGAAATTGCTGCTCGAAACCGCCCCCAAATCCAGTATACCTTGATCCAACCCCCTAGAGTTTATTGCCCTCAGGTTTCCATGGACCCGGAACACGGCCTTGGTCGCATTATCGATGCGTACAAGCCCTCGTACGATTCCGTCGGAGTCGAGGCACGCCTCGCAGACGATGGAACTTTGGATCATGAACCGAATTGGGAGGCCAAAAGGCAGACGCTCTCCCTAGCCAATGATTCCTATATCAGAGCCGCCTTGGACAACTGTCTCAAGGATTTGAATTACTTACGGATGTATGCGAAGCTTCGCATCTATTTTGGAAGTCTGATTCTTTTCGGGTACAAACGTCCCAGATATACACTGCATGCTGTAGAGGAGTTCATGGAAATGATGAAGGCGAAGTTAGCGAAGGGTGAAATGATCAGACAGTAAGCCAATCTAATGATAACGTGCGGAAATAGTATGCTAACGGAGTGCCTTGCTTCAACTAGCATCGGAAGCACAGCAGCCGGCCACCGATTGCGAGACTATTGCGATTCTTTCTGTTACCCATTTGCCAACTCCGAATCCAGTTGTGCTGTTCTCAGCCCTGCGAATCCAAAGGATGCAGAGGGGTTCATGGAACCGGACTATTCGACGTCAATGTATATGCTTGTTAATCGCAGGCCAGATCCGGTCTTCGAGCTTAAATTAGAAGTCGATTTTCGCAAATCTCCAACGGGCGAATACACAATTGCTGCTCGTCGATGGCTTCGCATTCCCAGGACTGAAACTAATGGTTCAAATTCTGTTGCGAAAAAGCGAATGCCACTGGATCTAAAGGTGCTAAACCTTGATATGGGGGTTGCTTATCAGTTCGATCTGACTTTGGGGCAACCATTTATTGATTTCGACAAGATGCCTATCTTAAACGAATTCGTTCTTCATCTCGAGCTTGTTGACTCCAAGGATGGGAAAAATAAACGTGTCTCATACATCCAACTTCCGGGTATCAAGGTCACCAATATCATCACCAAGACGAGATACCCATACTATTTCGTCGGTTCGCATTATATATTTGAAATCACGCAGTATGAGCACATCAGAGCAAGCGAGGGGGGTACTCGCGAAATGGCTGCTAATTTACCCTCTGGAGGTTTCCCAGCGGATTATTCCCACTATTCGACCACTGATATCCTTTGGGGCGCTAGTGTGTATAACAAGGAGTGGGATGCAGCCTTCGCCAAACAAGTCGATTTGCCAATTGGGTATGCTGGGAACTGGCAACCTAGTGTCGAATCATTCCTGGGGGATACCGGAAAGAAGATATTCGATCATGGATCGGAGGGTGATGAGAGTGATTCCAACGGAAAGGAGTCTGTAGATGGATTTTCAGAGCTTCTACAAAAGATCGACTTTGGGGTTAAAGCCTTCTACGAGGTCAAGAAGATGGTATTTGGAGACCAGACAAGAAAGTTTACCAAGCACGACGCTCTAAGTGAGAGAGCGAGCCTTCCACCGCTCCAAAAACCATCACAACACCCGCAACCACAAACGGTAGTTCATGGGATTGGTAAGCCGCCATCTGGCTTTGAAAGCGAGCCGTTTACTAACTTATCTGGAAACCTTGGTGGCAATGGGAGTGGGGCCGACGGGCCGGTCGAGGATATACATAAGGGCGTGGCAGCAGGACAACGTTTGGCAATGAAGCTGGGCCGTACTAAATCAAACCCTGTTGCCGCTGCCAGATCCACGGCGTACTCTGTCTATGGAGATTCGGAGTACTCCCAAGCAGTCAAAGAAAGGGAGGGATTGATTGGCGGCCCGGATTCAATCTATGAAGAGGGAGAAGAAGATTCATTGTACGAGCCACCGCCGAGCATTCACTCTTAACTCTGTGGTATCCGCAGATACTTATAGACGAGAGGCATAAGAGGATTCCGTCATAAAGGCTGGCATCATGGTTACCATTCGCATTCGCTGTTATCAGGCTGTTTTATCTTAGCATGGCCTGTATTCAGCAAGCTTAAGGTTGGCTTGCACTTTTCATTTCTCCCTCCCACTTATTCTTAAAAGGCGACATGCATACAATCATCAGTATCGTTATTAGCAGTGGGAAATATCGAATTAAATGAGGATTCAAATAAAACTCTACAATGATTTTCTATATACACTGTGACACTAACTCGATATGCCATTAAAAATGTCGTCCCCTCTTGAGATCGGATATAATTGACTACGAAGTCGATGTGGCGGCATTTGCCTGTAGAACCTTCTGTCGTAATACTATCAATACCACGTTAGCAAATACACACAGTCACGTTCCAAAAATCAATATATCTATTGCAATGACAACATACCGTCCTCAACGACCTTTGCGTTCTGTGTCTTCTGCGTTATGATCTTTTCCAGCTCGTCCAGGTTGTTTCCAACAGATTTGATCTTGTCGTTGTAGAACGTTATTGCTTTCTCTGTTGTTTTCTCAACGTAGTAGCCGGTACCGACGTCCACTAGAACATTGCCCGGATCCTCCAGCTTTCCGGGGACATAGAGGGATTGTGTGAGGGGTATCAGGATGGTTTTGCCTGTGTCGTCGAGGTGTCTGTTAGTCTTTTTCTATCCTTAATACTGTCGTAACTATGTCGTCTGAGGTTGTGCGAACGGATGAATATGAAGACGAATACCTTCGACACCCGGATTAACCCCGTTTTGTATAGCCTTCACACATTCCTTGAACTTCGCTTGTGCCGTCCGTAGTTTCTGGAAAGAGGCAGTGAGATGCTCGAGCTCTTCGTCTAGCTGCTTCTTGACGGCGGAGAGGTTTTGGATGGAGAGAGTGGAGAGGTCGAGGGTTTGCTGTTTAGGAGAGGGGGCAGGAGCTTTAGACATTGTTGCTGAAGCTGCTATTATAGCAGGCTATGCTCGGTGATGAAGACGAAGACGAAGTTGAAGTTGAAGTTGGTTGGTTTGTTAAGGAACGTGGTGGGGTGGTTTTGTGGACGTTGTGTTGCCTTAACTGGGCTCTCGCTTTGAATCAGCCTTCAACCTTCAACCTTCAACCTTCAATCATCGCCATCCAAAACCCCTGCTTCAGTACCTTCAATCCCATTCCATCGCCATGGCGGACGTTCAATCCATATCGCCGCAAGATGCTGCTCTAGCAAACGTAAGTATCTCCAAAATACCCTTCGCTTGTAACGTCCTAAGGCTCCTAAAAGAGAGGAAGAAAGGGCAATCCACTAACATGGCGCGCGCGTAGTCACACATCCGCGAGTCCGCAAAGCGCACACGACAAATCTTCACCGCAGACTTCGGTCTCCCCTTCTCCCTTGCCGACACCCCCCTGGAAGACGACGCCAGCCACAAATCCCTCGTCACCTCTAAAATCCGCTCCGAATACGACGATGTCAGAGAATTGCCTCCTGCCCTCGCCGCAAAACAGGCTGCAGCTGCTTCCGCTCGTAAAGGTGCCAAGAAACAGAAATTACAGCCGAAGGTTACAGACGACGATGGGAAGGCGGCTGTAGCGACCACAAAGTTGATCGAAGGTATTCCGGCCAAGGTTTCTGATGTGCCTACGGGGGCATCGCAGGCGCTTACGCTACGGAGACCTGGCGTGGGCGGTGCTGGGGCCAGTGGTGCAAAGGGGACAGCGCAGAGAAACCTACCATCGGAAACGGGAATGATCAGACGGGACGCAGCGGAGCAGATCAAACCTGTCTGGCATGCACCGTGGAAGTTAATGAGAGTCATATCTGGCCACTTAGGATGGGTACGATCGGTAGAAGTCGAACCGAACAACCAGTGGTTCTGCACGGGTGCTGGGGACCGGACGATCAAGATCTGGGATTTGGCAAGCGGCTCGTTACGACTTACTCTCACCGGACACATCTCCACAGTCAGAGGGTTAGCGGTATCCCCGAGACATCCATACTTATTCTCCTGTGCGGAGGATAAGATGGTTAAATGCTGGGATTTGGAGCAGAATAAGGTCATACGGCACTACCACGGCCATCTATCGGGCGTGTACGCGCTGGCATTGCATCCTAATTTAGATGTCTTGGTGACGACAGGACGGGATGCCGTTGCTAGGGTATGGGATATGAGGACGCGTGCGTCGGTGATGGTGCTTACGGGGCATAAAGGTACCGTTGGGGCGGTTAGGACGCAGGAAGCGGATCCTCAGATTATTACCGGGTCGATGGATTCTACCATTCGTCTGTGGGATCTAGCAGCAGCGAAGACCATGGCGGTGCTTACGCATCACAAGAAGGCGGTGCGAACGTTGGCTATCCACCCCAAGGAATTCACATTCGCAAGTGGTAGTGCGGATAATATTAAACAGTGGAAGTGTCCTGAGGGTGCTTTCATGCAAAATTTCGAAGGAAATAAAGGAATCGTGAACACGTTGAGTGTGAACGAGGATGACGTAATGTTCGCGGGAAGTGATAACGGAGAGATCGGATTTTACGACTGGAAGAGCGGGTACAAGTTCCAAGGATTGGAGACGATTGCGCAGCCCGGTTCCTTGGAGGCGGAACAGGGTGTTTTTACGAGTACGTTTGATAAGACCGGGTTGAGGTTGATCACTGGTGAGGCGGATAAGACAATCAAGATTTGGAAGCAAGATGAGGATGCGACGGAAGAGACGCACCCAATTGATTGGAGTAAGTTACCTGACACTCTTTATTTTGCACCATGAATAAATGAATGCTAACATTGAATCTTAGAACCATCATTGTTGAGGAGACGGTATTAATTTATTGTTGGGCACTGTGATAGCTTGGATCTGGGCAGCATTTCGATATCAGATTAGGATATATGGGCCAAGGCGTTTATTATATATATAGGACATGGAATCTGTACGATATACGAGAGGAGAATGAATTCAAAAAGTAATATTAAGTTAAGATTACCCTTTTTTGTACAAAGGAAAAGAAGTTTTTTGATATACATGGTATCCAAAATTAAAAGAGAAATCCCTCCCAAACGTATTATTTTCCCATCAAGTTGAGTGGTGTTTTTCCATGCGCCCCGCTATGTTGAATATATAACTTTTGTGATTAGATCCCATCGATACTCACCGATATACTTACCAACTGCTTTGAAGATACTTAACCAGTCTTCTTGGCACGCTCTCTTTCTCTCTTGGCGTAGATCTCGGACGTGAAAGGACTACGAACCAAGTTAGTCTTTTAAGTTTAATAGAGAAATGGTGGTATGGATCATACTCTTCAAATCTCAATGCGGCCAAATACACCACCAGAACCTCAACGGTAACTAGCACGCCAGCTGGCTTTCCGAACCACAATGCGGTTCCCAAAAAGCTCAAAGTCGATCCATAATACATGGGAGCCGAGGTAACGTTAAATGGAAACCCTTCAACCATCTTATCCATCAAGATACCAAAGTAATCACCCAAATAAGTACCCGTGAGTCCTAACGCCCACATGGAAGTGACAACGAGCACATTTCCAGTAGCGAAAATTGCAACGGCAAGATACTTTACGATTGGAGTGGTGAGGATGTCGAGAGATGGTTGGTCTTGAAGGGCACGTTCGTAGAGAGCATCTCGGATGATGCCGAGAGAGAAGATAGAGAACGCGAGGAGGTAGCAGCCGTGGTAAGGGTTGCCGAAAGCCAGTTTCGTGATAGTTTTGGAGTGGTATTCGGAACGGGCCGCGATGCTGGTAGTCGTAGTGGTATATCTGTCAACATGTGCCTTTTTTTTCACACTTTTCTTTTCCTTTTTCCTTCTAGATATTGGCGTTTGAATACGTACTTCCAGAATACGGGATTGAAGAGAATTGACAGCACGGCGACTGTTACGCAGAGATTTTAGTCAGTCATTCATTCGGCCAATCTGCTTTGCATCCGACAATGATGGAAGCTTCGAATAAAAGGCCAGATTGCAAGATACTACGACAATGATTATGATGATGAACGAAATTTTCATACTTATCAAAGATTGTTGGGACAGGTCGACCCAATCGGATGGGGCCGTGGATGTAAAGGCCAGCGGAGCAGGACCAGGCGCCGAGGGCCACAGTTTCTCCTTGAGCATGTCCATTGTCGAAGTGATACGGGTAGTATATACCGAATAGAATGTATAGAGAGATAGTAAATTTGCAAATGGACGGAGTTGCAGCTGCCGTATGCTGTTTTGTATGTATGAAGTATGTATGTCTGGCTGTGGTTAATGTTATGTTATGAGGTTGACGTTGAAGAAGTCCAAAGCGGCCGGAATCGGGCGTGTTGGTTGGATGTTGAACGTTGGTTGGGCGGATAGCTATCTCGTATCTCTAGGTGCTGTTAGTGCCTGCAGCATTAGCTCGCTCCCGTCGACTCGACTCGCGAATAACATCATCACAATCACAAGCTCGAGCTTGAGCCGGCTAACTAACGAATCAACTAACTAGGTCACAGCCCTGAGATGTATTAATATCAACTTCAACTTCAGTCAGTAAATGGTAAGCAGCTCCGTATTTTACGATATGAGAAGCAGTGCCCTAATATATTTATTTAATTATAGCATTGAATTCTTCACTTGCTTCCGATGCAAATGCAAATGCAAATGGAAAATGACATGTACGGGACAAAAAAATGCACATCGTCAACTTCAAGTCTCTGGAAGACACGATTCAAAACCAAGGGTACATATGCGCGTGTGTACTTGTACATGTAGTGTACTATTCACACCTCAGAGAATTCAGCCGGGCAAGAGTATCCCCGCCAGGCATATACTTTTTGTTCGAGAAAGCTAATCCTAGCACCCAATATAGCATCCTGGTGAACCCAGGGTCGGTCTAGCTCGGAATACTCTGCACGAATGAGTCCAGGCTGACTGGTTTGGCCATCGTGAGCCCAAAGAAATGTCGACGAAGTATGCAATCACGTAGGCGTCGAGCGCCTGGCAGGTACTTGATGCCATGCTACCACAATTGACTCACGTTTGATCGTTTGGGCGAGTTTTGTCGAGCCAGCTTGGAAGCTCTTGCCTTGGCTTTGGAATGAACCCTGCATGTCATATTTCTCCGTTACAAACTTGTATCTCGACAGACAGGAACAATTCACCATTAGGGTGGCCCTAAACACCCCGGGCTCTCTGTCTAGCAATATGTTCAATCATGATTGCAGAACAGTTGTCCGCTGCTCATCGACGGACTCTCTTCCAGACAGGATCTGTTCTATGACATTGGCCATGAAAAGGCCTTCCCTGGTCTAGGGCAGCAAATGAGGCCAGACAACTGTACCCACCCGACCAACCCAGCGCTGGACAGCTCATCAACCAGCTGCCAGCTGCCCTGGGGATTTTGGGTACCCGATTCGACGACGATATCTTTATATAGAATGCGCAATGACCATCGACATACCTGCCCTTTGTTCTCAAGTTTACAAAGCTTATAATCATCTGCCACCCGAACTTCTCATCACCACCTCCACTACTACTACCACCACTACTCCTTCCTAACCTTCATCCTCCAACTTCACCAGTTTTATACAAACCATCTGCACTTTTTAATTGATACCTTCATATATTCAACACACGACCAGCGTCTCCCACTCTTGTTCTCCGACATTTAAAGTTAACTGTTCCATTTATCCAGAGGCACACGCGACAACAAAGTTAGGGTAAGCTCGATGAGAAGAATCTCGCTCTAAGCGGAACTCTCCATTCCTCTTCGTTATCATTGAAGATGATTGCTCAGTGCTGCCGCGTGACAAACGAGCAGGCATCGCACATCCCAGCAATTCTCAGTTTTTCGTCTGATCGAGTTGCGGCTGAGTCAATGAGGCTCTCTTTTGACTCCCTTTTCGTGCTTTTTTCTTCGAGCTCGTGCGACGAGAATGGCATGGTTTGACAGGCGCTCCATCATACGCTGGGGACCAATTCTCCCTTCAGAAGCGGATGGTTTATTGCGACACCTTTTGGCGGGGAGGGCGAATCGCCAGGCACAAGCAGGCGAAACCTACAGCTGGATCCTCGAAGCATCCAATGTTACGAATCCAGGCCTACCCCTCCGTGGCTTTTGCCCGGTGGTTTCCACCCCGAACAAGCTGCTCTCCTGCTTTCCCCCGGTTGCTGCTGTGCCGTGCTCCACTTCCCGCGATGTGCAAGAGGCAAGAGCAGGGCATACCTCTGAGTACATAGAGGGTCATGCACTCTGCAAATAGGTCCTTTCTGTCAAGCATAAACCGCTGCAGTAGCATCGGGGAGTGTGTGACTAAATCCTTTGGACCTTGCCCTTATTAGACTATTGGCTTACAGCAATCAATATACTTATCGTCCCAAGCTTTATACATCTACATATATTCCCTCCGCATTCCTCGTCCGCGTTCCCTCCACTTCGCTTTTGCAATTTCCTCGTGCGTTACCGCTAGAGACGTTGTTTCGATTGACACCTAAAGGTCATAATAGTCTATTCGTACCGACCCATACCATACCCACTTCCGCAAGACACCTCGTACACACTGTTGTCCGAACCTCACACTATACTCAATCCTGTCCTAAAAAGAGCTGTTAAGGAGTTCCCACTCTTCAGCTTTAACCTCTGGCACTAGGAAAAGTATAGATATTGAATCAGAGTAAGCCTCTAGTTTTTCTCCCTTCCTCATCTTCTCTTCTCTTCTCTCTTGGCCTCCCTCTCGCCTATATACAGCCGACGACGGACGCCACACGACTCGCCCCACCTACGAACATATTCCTGGAGCCCCTGGCCGTTTCCTCCCTGAAGGATTCGCTTGGTGGCTCACTGTAACCACAAATCCTTTCTCCCTCCTAGAGGTACTACCTCGAGCCACACGACCATTACTCCTCCAGCCACAGGTGGTTCCTAATATAACTATCCAAACGGCTCACGTTATCGATATCACCACCACACATACCCCGCCACCCATATTCCATCATTGTCTCGATTTTATAAGCTAGGCAAACGAAAGCAACGACTGAAACGGGCTGCATATATAAAGACACTCTCAAATCAATACCGTCGGGGAATTTAAACCATAGACCCTCGCAAAATACCTATTTCATAATCATCTCCAACAACACACATAATAAAAGATAACACGCAATGGAACTAGACGCAAACGGGTTCTACGCAATGCCTGCAGCGCCTCCAGTCAGGTCATATAGTCGGGATCGATCCCCAGCCGTCATGATGGCGCCCGCAAGGAGTACCTCTCGCCAGCGGCGAAACACCGCTAGCTCTCAAGAACGGCCAACTTCACTATATGTTCATGAGGGAGCGAGGCATAGGTCATACCATTTGACGGGGCCGGCCCCTGGTGGGCCGTCTTATCCTGCCGTTTCACCAGGCTCTCGTGCATATAATCCCGCAGCCCCGATGGGTCGCTCGTTATCAGTTAGCTACAATACCCGACCGCCAGGGACAGTGCGGGCGGTTTCTACAGGCGGTGATAACATACAAGTGGCTGCATCGTCAAGGCGAAATTCTAGCCATAGTAGATCGGCTAGCGGGGCTGCCGGGGCTGCCGGTATTCAATATTACTATGGGGGTAGCAGTAGGACGAGGCCGATTTCTTACTACGGTGGTGGCAACCATCAGCACTGGGACGGCTCGGCTGGATCTTACGGATCCTACGAATGGGATGAATGGTCTCCAGCTCCATCTCCCGCACCTGGCCATTCGCCCGTTGGAAGCTACAGCCGTTCACCTACCCGACACCCATATGAGATGCCCCCTTCAGCCCCACAGCCACCAATCAACGCATACAGGCCAGAGGACGACATAAATCGACTCGAACAAGCCCGACTGGAACTGGAACACCTTAAGATCCGGGAGGCCGAAGAGAGAGAAAGAGGGCGAACTGCAGAACGAAGGCTAAGAGAAATAAGGACACAGGCAGACGCAGATCCTAGGTTACGAGCCAAAGTATCGGAAGCTGAAAAGCAGGCTGCAATCGCTATCGCACAACAGGAAGAATACGAACGGAAACTTGCCGAGGCGGAAGCTAGAGCTGCACGACTAGAAAAGGTTACTGCGAATCAGAGCAAGAAACCACAGGTTATACTCCAGAACGGAAAGCCGTTGAAGCCAGCACTCAAACAAACAGTAGCTGTCACCAAAAATACAGCGGAGGCATCAGCGACTGCGGTCAACCAAAATATGGCGGAACAGGCACCAAAGAACCCTCAGGACTACCAGGCCAAGATCCCTAAGGACTTGATCTCTAGGGCGGCGCTGGTAGAGAAAGGTCTGACTTATGAGGAACACGTAAGAAAACATTATCTTCGATTTATTTCATGATAGGAGTACGACGGCTAATAATTCATTACAATATACAGAAAGACTACCTTTTGGTGAAACGCTACCTTTCGAAGGAGGACATCAAGGCCCTCCTCGACCGAACTGCAGAGATCAGAAGTACGTATATCACATTGCCCCGCCCCAAAGCTACCCCACACCTCGCAGCTGCCTATTTCGCAAACCCCTCCCGTTATGCAACAAAGATGCTAACCAAACTCGCAAATGCACAGAACAAAGGGAAGCAGTCGAACGCTACAAGGCATCTCAGGCCGCCCAGGCTGCAAAGGTTCAAGAGGATAAAGTCCGTCCCGCAGTGGCCATGCACACCACCACGGACAACAAAACTATCCAAATCGTCACGATGCCTCAGAAGGATGCACCGCCACCGCCACCTCCCCCACCACCAGTAAAGGATCTAAATCAAGAGTGGGAAGAGTGGAAGGCTGAGAAGAAGGCTCGGGAGGAGGCGCGGGCCGCTGAGGAGGCCGAGTGGGAGAAGAAGATGAAGGCAAACTCGGAGAAATTTAGGGTATGTTTTAGCCCCAATATCAACTAGGGATTTGTGATAACAGTTTACTAAAAAAATTTTTTGCTTATAGCAACTAGAGTTGAAAGAGAGACAGGAAAGGTTGATTCAGAAGCAGATGGAGATCGACAGAGCAAAGGCTAAGGCGAAACTCCAGAGGAAAGGATGGTTCTAAGCTACCCATATACTCTCCTCCCCTTTGCATCTGTTACCTCTGCCATCTCCTCTCAAATCGTGGGCACTCTGCTCTATCATTTTTCTCAGTTCAGCATTTCAGCATTTCATTTTTCAACGCTTAGATGATGATATCCAATGATTCCTTTGACGTTCTAATGCTCGATTTAGCCAAAAACCACATCTCTCAGCATCGCAATAGCGATGCTATGCATTTGTTTGTCCTTCCTCTCTTACATTTTTTTTCCCTTTCGTTTTTTTGCTCTACTCAAGGTTTCCTCCTTCGGGATTTCCACGTTGATGTGCCACGCGTGCTCCCTAATAAGCTTGTTATTTTAGTTTCTATGTAACCATTTTTCCAAAACGGCATTGCAACGTTGTCTTTCGTTCTTTCCTTTCTTTCTTTCTTTCTTCCTTTCTTTCGGATTCATTCGATTCCTGATATCTAGCTTCCTTCAGCATGCGGAGATTAGAACTACAAAAAAAAAAAAATACCAAAAATTCCTTCGTCATCCCGACGGAAACATTTTACGATATAATCAAAAATGCAGTTTAAAATATGTACTTAGTGGAGATGCGTCATCGGGGTATAAACGCAGGGTATCTTTTCTGTATATACAACAAAATATTAAAAGAAAATCAAAAATGCAGCTTATTGGGTATATCCTCCTCTAGTCTCTCCGAAACATATTCCATAGAAAGGAAAAAAATATAAAAATAGACATTCATCTGATCTCGTGGCCGGAGTTCATCCCGCCCCCGAGCCCTTCCCTCTCCATACCAAAAGCGTACCCGCTTACCGGCTACGCCTCATTATTCATCCGATTTGTAACTAAAAATGAACTCCTCATTTACAAACCTTCGGCGTATCCAAGTTCATATGCGAATCCCAAGGACATCTTCGCGTGCTCGAGCATATGCTCAGCGCTAACGGTCTCAATGGTATCACCGGTACTATGGATCAACTCGCTAGAGTACTCCATGGCCGATTCGATGACGAATGAAGATGGATATCCATTCCTATTTGCCGAAGCGTGGTCAGAGCAGGCGTATCCGCAGCGAGTGTCGACAGATGGGATGGCGCAGTACTATTATTTTTAGTAAAGAAAAGAGTGTTAGCTAGCTAGCCGCTTTGAAGTAGTTGTTTGAATTTGTTGTAAATGAAACTGTGACGCGGAAATATGTAGATTCGTGGCACAGCAGAAAAGTTTAAACAAGTAAAATGAAGAAAGCGGAGAAAGCAAAGATGACTTAAGACTTACAGCAGCGATAACTTTCTTGATAAACGCCGTAAGGTTCTTGTCCACATTGTCGGTAACGACACCCAATGCCTCGGGTTGGTTGGCGTCCAAGGTTCCCTTGACGTATCCAGTCATGTCCTGGTTCAACATGGCCTTAACCTGTCGTCCTTCCTTCTTGTAGGCTGCAAAAATAGCCTGAGAGCCAAGAAGACCGGCTTCTTCAGCTGCGTACCAGTGGAACTCAATAGTGTTTGGCGCTTGTCCCGCCGCGACTTGTGGGTCGGAAAGAAGTGCCCGGAAGGTCTCAAGGATGGTCATGGATCCGCTACCATTATCATCGGCACCGGGAGCACGACCACTGGTCGGGTTTCGGAGATTGATGCTATCGAGGTGGGAACCCACAACGATTGTGTTCGCCGATTGACCGGGAATGGTAGCGATGACGCTAGTTTGGCCCCAGTTTGGATGAACGAAGGGCTTTACGCTGGCAGCGACACGGGTACTGTTACCAGTGCCGGCGTTTAAGATGACACCCTGAACTTGTTGAAGCAGCCATTCCGCAGCTTCCTTTCCAGTAGCAGATTTATAGTATCTGTTATTGAAGCTAGTGTATTTTTGCAATGTGGATTGAATATTATTGGCCGAAAGCTTGGAAATAAGCGGCTTCACGACGTCTTGGTGGGTTACCGAAGTTGGGAAGGCGACAGCTGAGACTTGTACCCTGCGGGAATCGATGTGCTGGTAGTCTGTGATATCGATAAAGTGTTTTCCTTGTCCTAGGAGTTCCCATTTCTCGGATTCCGTAACAAGTTTGGTTTCCCCTGGGGCCAGTTCGATGGTGTAGACTGGTTCTTTTATCTTGGGTTCTGGGATGTACAGAGCCGTAACCGCTGTGGAAGCCGCGAGGGCGGAGAATGCGAGAGCAAACTTCATTGTGTGTGTATATAATAGAATATGGTGTATATATATCAGGGTATCAGGTGAATATGCACAGCGGATTCAAGGTTACAAAAATAATAAAACAAAAAACCCAAAGTAATGGGGTATATTGACCGTAAGGGGTGGAGATATTATGGATATATATAAAATAAAAAAATAGAAAGAAGGAGAAGAATCAAAGACTGAGATTGGGGAGGAATACGGGTATTTGTACTTCGAAATGCATCTTGTGAATGTCTATATTTCTTGCAGATATCGCGGTTAGTCTATATTCTCCGAAGGAAGGCCGACTGCTTTCGATCAGCACCAGCTCATACGCAGTTAGGTAACCAACTTCTTCTTTTTTTCGAATCGTATCATAACAGGGGGACATTGAGCAGCCGTTTTGATATCAAAAAGTAACAGCCCGTTACTGCTAAACCCAATGGCTGTGTTGTTCTCGCGCCAAGGATTGTGGTGGATTTGGGGTCTATCCCAGCAACGGCAACGGCGCTCCGTTGACATCATGCCCAGATCCATCCCACATTCCCGTTTCATGTTAACGGATAATCATATTATCGTCCCTTCCGTATTGTCATGAGATAATTTGTATCTGCGTACTGCCTAACTAGGGACTGGCCTCTAACAAATTGATTAAATCAGCCATGTGCAGTGTGGGAAGTTTGGACGAATCGTTCCAATTGGTGCTCCGGTGCCGATGGCAGTGCCATTGGATAGGATTAAGGTTGGAAAGGGATCTATCGTAGACGATAGGCGGCTGCAGGGTTGGAAGACGGAATGTAGGTTGGGGTTGGGCAGCTTCCTGATATAAAAGGAGCTTGAAGAGCCAAGAGTCTTGGGGGACGAGGGGATTCTGATTACGACACGAGCATCATGTCGATATCGGGGAGATGCATTTGTTTGAGCATTTGTAGAGCACTTTGCTTGGTAGTCGAAGAAAGGAAATCCGGGGACGGAGAGATAAAAGGGCGTTTCTTGAGATCTTAGCGTGTGGATTTCCGAGAATGTGACACTTTTGATGCATGTGGAAATCTAGGAGAATCGAATCGGAAAAATGCAAAATGTCATATGCATAGGAATGATGGTGATAACGGGCATCATCAAATACTATGGATAAGTATAAATCCAATCCTAGAAGTTTCATGAGTCAATGTATTTGCTAATGTAAAGGGGCCAGAGCTTCAACTTTCTCGTACCATGGACATGTGCTCTTTGGTAGCGATCCGAAAGAGGAACCTGAAAGAGGCCCTAGCTGACGACGTTACAGCCTGCTGGTAGGATCCAGAGACTTGTCATCCATGTTGTAGTTTCAGGCATCAGTGGAAAAGATAACGGGACGAATCCGCTGACAGGCGATGGTGTCAATTGAATCTGTCGACAATTGTCCATAGACGGCATCTTCAATCTAACTGCATGTTAGGATCGATGTCACTGTATGTTGGTATCTAGATGCTGAAATAGGATTAGTAGGTTGGCAGGCTGGAATTTCGAGGACTCCAACTTTAGCTCCGGCAGTTTGTTCGAATATTCAAGATATATATTTAAAAATCATCAAACCAAGCTAGAATAACCCCACCGTAATACGCTAAAGAACAAGGATGTATGTACAATCAAATACAGGACCACATTATATGCACCTCATCCTTCTGAGGGAAGAAGAAGCTGACGTCTACGAGTTCGTCTGGCTCATGATTAAATCTCGATACATCTGCTTCAAATCCGCCACGTCATTCTTCAACTCCTCCACCTCCTCGCTCTTCTCCCCCAACATGACCAACGTAGCCTCGTAAGCCCCATCCTTCTCCTTCAAATCCGCCTCGAGTGTTTGCACTCTGGCTTCCAATGACCGCTTCTCATCAACTTCTGTCATAAATGCCACAACCTCGGCCCTGGCTTCATCCCTTTGTGCTGTCATCCGCACCAATTCTTCCCGGCTACTCGCCATTTCACTCTCGAGCCTCCTTACAGCTGCTGACATTCGCTCCACGAGCTGAACACTAGGACCTGCTGCTACTGTCGAGACGCTTAGAATTTCGCCTAGATGCGCGCCACCGCCGTTTCTTCCTTCGTGACTACTGGGGCTCATGAGGCCTCCGTTTCCTTCAAAAATGCTTTCGTTATCCCCATCTTGCGCGGGCATACCAGGGCTCATCATCGAAGTACTCAATGACGGTGTACTCGGGTAGTTCCCCACCGAGATTCCCATTCCCATACCCGGGCCTCCAAATCCTCCAAATAATGAGTTTTGACGAGATATACCACCATTATAACCCGATATGGAGTCCAATCGGGGGTTGTAGGCCCCCAACTCGGTGTATATTGCCTAGTCGGTTCAGGTAACGTAGGTCGTCTATAACTCCCCGGCCCTTCATTTAATCTATCACCAGACTCCGTCCTCGACATCCGCTTCGAAGGGAATGGAGCATTCATATCCGATCCGATACTCTGCTTTCTCGGTCGTGGATTTGGCGATAATGGTCTTATCGCCCCTTCTGCTTCTAATATAGAGTTTGGTCGTGATTTTGGTCTGGATGCATAGTCGTCTACTATAGCCGATGAAGCGGTTTTTAGTGAATCTCTGAGGTTGTTGATTTCCTTCTGCCAGGCGGTTCGTTCTTCTTCTTGTTTCTTAGTGAGTTGGAGTTTGGAGTCTTCGTGCAGGGTGACTTGTTTGCGAAGGTCGTCACAAAGGGTTAATTGGGTGGCGAGGGAGGATTCGAGGTCCTGGACTTTGAGATTGGCGGATTCAAGGTCGGATTCCAGGCGTTTGAGTTTTTGATTCTATATTATAGCTGTTGTTAGAAGGTTCGAGCATAGGTTAAGAATTATGATACATACCACTTCTCGAGCTTTCCTCCTAATATCACCCTCTTTGCGGGAATGTTCGTCCCGTTCCTTTTCTATATTTGTAAGCCGTGTCACCAAACTGGCTTCAATGCCCTGCCAGTTTTCACTTGCGACGGCGTACTGTGATTGAAGCGTTTCGATTTGTCGTAATAGCTTTGCGTGTGTATGACCCGAAGTTCCCGTCGACGCTTCCTCAGCACGAGCTCGCATGACTTCTAACTTTGTTTCTAGCATCTGTGGACGAGTTAGCATCGTCAGAAATAGGAGTAGACCCTCTACGTTAAAGGTGCCTTACGGAGACTTCATTCTTGAGCTCTAGCTCCACAGCTTTAGCTCTATCACCATCTCTCTCAAGCTTACTCTGCAAGGTCCAGATCTCACTTTTAGATCTTTCCTTGTCCGCCATGGCATCGTTTTGAGCTTTCTCTAGCTTCTCTCTGAGCTCGGCCGTGAGTTTCCTCTCGGCTTCCAGAGCTTCTGTTTGGACTTTGCTCTCTGCATCGTCTGCTCTAGCTACTGCCTTGGCAAGCTGGAGCTTCAAATCGCTAGTGCTGATCTGGAGAATGTCCCTCTCCCTCTTCAAGCCTTCGTTGTCGACCTCTAGTTTGTTCATCGCCCTGAGCCTCTCATTTGCTCGTTTCTCAGCCTCAACAGCTTTCTTTGTCTTCTCTTTCAGGTCTGCAGCTTCCTTCTCGGCTTTCTCTTGTTTCCTCTTTGCCTCTGCAGTGGCCTTCTCATCTTCTTGAGCTTTTGCTCTTAACCGTTTAATATTATTCATATGCTTCAACTCGATCTTACTCAACCTCTCTCCTTCTTCGAGTAACAACGCGATCCGCTCGTCCCGTTTCGCGAGTTCCTTTTCTAGTGCAGAGGAACCACCTGTTTGTATCCGTTTACGAGCTTCCTCGGCTGATTCCTTTGAAAGGTATTTTAGCTTCTCTTCGAGAGAGTCAATGCGTTCTGAAGCGGCAGACGATTCCTCAGAGCGACGGGATTCACATGCTGTAAGATCCTCGCAGAGTTGAGCGATGGTGGATTCGAGTTCTTCGATGGTGGGGGCGGTGGGGAGAGGGGTAGATGCTGTGGTGACAGGAGGAACAGCTTGGTCGACAGATGTACGGGATTTATCTATAGAAGCTCTAGGCCTCGAGTCTGGTGAAGCTCGGGGTTTGGCGTCGATTGATGCTCGAGGTTGGGATTCGAGGGATTTGCGAGGAGCATCGATATTCGTTCGAAGTGGTGATGGGTCGGTGGGTGTAGATTCCACACCGTTGGTGGATGGTTGCTCTTGATCGTCTGAAGGTTTCGATTCAGTCGGTAATGCTACAGCTTCAGTCGTCGGTTCCACCTTCGGAGCTTCCTCGGACGAAGTTGTTGTGGTAGTCTTGTCGCCAACTGGGACATCTATGCTTTTCCGTACAGTTTCTGTATCCTCGATTGACCTTCTCACCGCAGGGCTCGGGCTCGGACTCGCTGCTCGCTCGGACAAGCTTCCCACCGCGGGACTAGCGCTTCTGGTACCGCCGCTGCGAGCCATCGCCGCTGCAAGTCGCTCTTGCATTGTCATCCTCCCCATTCCCGGTGGTGGTGTCGGCGACGCTGATGTAGGCGGTGTAGGTTTGACATCTACTATTGCCGCTAACGTTAGCCTTTCTTCCTCGAAAAAGGACGATTTATAGCCAGATGATTGAACGGAATGGACGACCTTTGACAACAACCGGAGCTTGAGTAACAGCTGTCGTCGAATTACTAGTGGTGGTAGTAGCTGAAGTATTGCTAACGCTATTCGAATTCCCAGCCGTATTCGACGAGGAACTGTCTACCATAATATTCGGATCGCTGGCTAGCACCTGATCCAAGCGTGACTCGACGCCGGCGACAGCTCGTTGGAGGAAGTTCATGTTGTGCGAAAATGGCGTATTACTGCTCTACAGCCAAGGACCTCTGACGAGACCTTCTGGAGCCTTTTAGAGTAAGGTTGTCTTTGGTAGAAATAGGTTCGAGCTTGGAGGTGGTGGAAGAAAATAGAGGAGAAATGGCGGTGATGGTGGAGGATATAAGGCTGACGGAGCGTTGTGTATTATGCGCGCCTATCCTCGAGGCCGGAATTTATGGTTTTGTGGTGAAAGCAATCAAGTCAAGCCTGCTCAAAGGATTCGAGATAATATCCCCGCCAGGCTCGGAAATTTGTGAGGGTGGAAATTACATCGGCAGGTATGCATAAGGTATGTTTGGATGTATGTCTGTGTATATAACAGGCCAGTCCCTTGGCTCGGAGGTTAGCTAGCAATCGAGGTGGTTTGTTGATGACGTTTGTAGTGTTTGAGGCTTTGAGGTTTGAAGTTATTAAGGGTGTCAGATAGGCCGGTGCAGACTCTCGTTATGGTGATCCGCTGCTGTTTTTAAGTAAAAGAGCAGCAGCTCCCGCTGGCAGTGCTAATTTGGGGCCACGTTCAACGTTAGCTACAGCCCTCGCCTTCAATTTCCCTCTTTCGCGAACAGGACGGTTGATATTCGTCATTTTGGCAGTGCAATGAAACCACAGGCGAAGGACCCGGGTTAATTAATCTATCGCACGCATGCATGCAGAGCAGATACGCAATCTTGCCGGCCATTGCATTGGTTTGGGTTTGCGGGCTGGCTGGCGAGGGTCCAACGGATTACAGCATCGGAGCCGGCGAAACCGCGGGTTATGTACGCACGGCGCCGCGGCTGTTTCAGAATCTTTATAAAAAGTCGCACAGTCCGGTCCCGAATCGATTGCAGACTATGGTCTGGATTTAAATGGTATTTATTGGAAGAAGGGTACTCAGAAGAACAGAATATATTCCGATTTCATGCTCATTGTAATAGTGTCTATCATATATGCCGTTGCCGTATAACAAAAGATCTACCCGAAAGAACAGAGGGAAAGAAATAAAAGGTGCGCACGCGGGATGGAAAGGATATGAGTATGGCTGCAGTCTCAAATGAAAAATGAAAAAAAAATAAAAATGGAAAAAAAATAAAAACGTGCATAGTTGAAGTTTAGAGAGACTTCTTCTTGTTCACCCCGTTAGCACTCACCCCGTTGGCTTTGGCCTCGCCATTAGTCTGGCTCTTAGCCTTGACATCTTTCTTGTCGACGCTGGGGATGGAGAATAGGGACGGCCAGTCCAGTTCGTACTCGTCACCTTTTCCATCTAGGGTCGCTCGCAGGTATTGCCCCCAGACGAGGAGGATATAGCTCCCAATGCCGGTCAACAGATGCCACCAAGCATGGAGTTCTATAATTTTTTACTGTTAGCGGTAGTACTTCCCCGTTTACTATTTTAGACTCATAGGATCTCTTACCGGAAACGAACCCCCACGGCATGCCTACTTCCCTCCTCCACCGTCTCAACTGCTGGCAATAAATATTGTCCAAATTCCACACTCCAAATCCAGTCAAAAAGACACAGATCCCCCAGAGCACCATTTTCCACATCAAATTCGTCGCCGCAGGGTTCTTCTCCCGTGTGTGGGTCTCCATCATATACATGCTATGTGATAACAGCGTGATCATGATGAGCGCGAAGGCGTTTTGGTGGAACAACGGGTTCTTGAGGTAGTGGTACACTAGCGTGATAGTAAGGCCAATACCCACGCAGCCGAGGAGCACGATGAATTGTTTTAGGGGCGACCGGCCGTGAGAGAAAGTTGCGAAGCACATTGTGAGGGCGGTGTAGATCATGGCGCACTCGTCTACGAGCTGCATCGAGTCTATGTGGCCGCTTGTTTAATACTTTATGTCCACAGCTTATTTTATGACATGCATGTAAGGTGCTGGGAAGGTATTACATTTTAAAGTCCCATGGAATAATATAGACCCGATACCGATGATGCCATAACTGATGAAGCACAGGGCAAATATTCTGGGGTGGTCGTGTTTGAAGACGTGGGTGGCACCTTTGTAGGCGAGCCAGATGTACAGACTGTTGGTAATGACGTTCATGACCTCAGCGACGTCTATAAATACATATTAGATATAGATCGCAGGTTGAGATCTGGAAAATGCGCAGCTAGTTGAACGTACACCCGGTGAGGTAGAAATCTTCCTCGCAGAAGCTATTCAAATGTCAGTTTTTGTCAGTTGAAGCTCTATATCTAGATACTTATACAAGTATACTCACTTGATGGTTGAGGTCGCCGGCTCCCACATCGACTGGACCTTTGGGCCATACGGAAAAGACGGTAACCAAGACATATTGACGGCTCTTTGTCGCTATGAACGTTGATATGAAGAAGAAGACGAAGATGAAGCCGAGCACTCGAGTACCGGAGTTCCGCTGGTGATTTGCTATTTATTGGGATTCGAGAACTCGTGGAAGCTTAAAAGAGGGCAGCTGATCGAGGCGAAACTGACCCGAAACTCGAAGTTGCCAGTGCTTGAAAGTCCACTAACTTTCACGTGTCGAAACTCCAAATTAAATGCGCCGTTCCAAGGAAGGGAAGTACCGAACTTCAAAATTAATTTAAAACCTCAAGATGTCGATAACCACTGTTCGCCGGAGCCCTAATTGGTGATGCTGAAGCCGTGAAATTCTTTGGCAGACACGCTCAAAATCTTTGGTGCTTGTGCTCGCAAATATTGATAGCCCTATATAACTAGTCGCCCGCGGAAACACCGGATACCCGATACGAATAAACCGCAGTGACAGGAATCGAAAACCCTGGCTTCTACTGTTGGGCTGCAGAAAACTGGCCGCTGCTTTCTGATCTAGCGGGAAGCAGGAATTTCGTTTTTCCTACCGGCCTTGCAAGGTCCCACTTAGCTACCTTCGTTGGTACTAGTGCAAGGTCCCGAGCCGCCTAATGCGGCCTGCTAAGCTTTTCTGTCCCACGTTATCTCTGTTATACTCTGCTCGCGTAGATATCTAGTTCGGAGGACGAAACTAGGTGGCGAGGTGAATGTTGTATGAATATAAAATCTAGATCCCATTTGGCTTTCTAGAGCATACATCGAAGGATGGTAGAGCTGACTATATGTTTTACGTGCTACAGGGTCCGGTATGCGTATTCGATAGATCCAAGCCCTGTTGACATGGATTTATTCCGACCTCAATTGCTCAAGTCCTTCCCACAGATTTGGCTGGGAGCACGAATTGGCCTCGTACAGGACTTCAGTCCCTACACAGTATGTATATCTGTGGCAAAGTTTTCCCTCGAAGCAGTCCTTGTGCTTTAAATACCAATGCTGGAAACACAGCGCCAACTGCACCAATAGCAGCCCTGCAGTACAAGCGGGTAGCCCGCGCACATTGCTCTTGGCAGCGTGCGTTGATGAAGGGGATCCCGATTGCCTTGCGCCGCCTTCAGGAGTGTAACGGTGTCTTATAAGTCAGATAGAACCGATTTTCAAAGTCGAATTGCTCAAATAATTCTCCCACCAACCGGTTATATACTAGAATCACACAAGTCCGCAGTTTTAAGGTCCTTGCTATCGATATCCGATGTTGTATTTTTAATTATCAATGGTATACGGGCGTATATAATCTATTGTTTGTTTAATCAATTCGATTCATGGCGATAGCGTTCGGTTTAATCCTGGCACTTTCTTCAATACCCCCCAGCACAGCCATCGAGTGGAACGACTTTACCAATAACCTTGCGACCGATCTTGTACGTGCGATCTAACGTACAATAGCTTTTTATGAGCGTACTAATACATAGCAAAAGGCTCCGCTTATTACGCTATTCGGAGAGCAGGTGACAAAGCAATTTTTGAGCGAATCTTTAAGCATATGGGATAATGTCATATTTGCTATGGCCCCGTTGGGGATTCTTACAGCCGTAGTTTCAGCTATTCGGGTCTGCGGCAATTCTTCCTTAAGAGCCTTTATCGGCAGGGCACAAGAAAGTCCAGGGACCGCAGAAGTAGAACTTCTCTCTTGCACTTCAGAAACAACATCAGAATTATGGCACGAAGGCGGGATAGCACGCGTCTTCGGATCTCCACAAATTCTTGAGGTTGTGAAGTTGCAAACTGAAGATGAAGACTACAAAGGACCGGGTTGTACTGCAGGTATCGAGCTTTTCGATGGTGCTTGTCGTGAGGGTGCTTGGGTAGCTGTGAAGGGGACCCAGCTGGATCTGGAGAAATCTCGATATCACCGACCTAACTTATCACTCAATATCGGTATAAAACGCCAACCTAAAAGGGTCACATACATAGCCGCCGCCTTTGGCACAATTCTACAACTTGGTAAGTGCGAAACAATCCAACAGGGAGAAAAGGCATTAGGGTTGTTACTTCGAATACGGACCAAAAACTTAGCTTGGGCTTACATTCCTACAGGAGTTTTAGTATACGCAGGCCTTACCGCCTACCTATATCCTACACAATTTTTGTTAGATGAAACCGGGAAGTTGATTGAAAGCTATGCCTTTCCTTTTACACTGGCTGGCACCCTGTTGCTCTGCCTTGGCATGTTCCTTTGTGCTTTCATCATCGAACAAAGCACCCAAGAAGTCCACTATAAGAAGAAAGACACCAGCCAGATGTATTGGGTCCAACCCGGAGGTCAAAAAATAGGTGACCAGGTCTTCGGGTCATTTATTGGATGCAGCAATGATTCCAAGTACATCATTTCGAAAGCTGGGGATCGCAACAAATTCAACAGAATTCTATGGGTAACGGTAGTAGTTACAATACTCGGGTTTATTGTTCAATTCGTGGGGTTGCGGGCAATGCACTCTTCCGTTATTATGGCGCAGTTGGGTGCTACCCTTTTGATGGCGATTATCCGAGCCGGACTTCGGGCACAGCGTGGAACGGAAATGAGGGATCTAGTAGCAATGGAAGTGAATGATGGAAAAGACGATAGGAATATCATTCAAGGCCATGAGTTAGATTTTCTGGCGATGAAACTTGAAGATGTGGATGCATTATTTGTGAGCAGGAAGCAAGCAGGGAAGCTATCTGGTATAATATATCCCTTCGAACCCTAATGCCCATGATTTATGACTAACGCGGCAGGACTAAAAAAAAGCATCTGAGAACTTTCAAGCCGGTAAAGGTATAAGATCACTGGTAGCGAGGGCGCGGCTTGCCCGGTTGACTAGCGAAGGTCACGGTCTCTCCTGGAAAGGCCTTCAAGTTCGAGAAATAGCATCCCAGTTACAGGCAGCTATCGAAAATGCTATGGAAATCTTATCTTCACGATTAGGGGATGACCTTTCGAAGGTGCGGCAGCTCCATTGGCCAATATATATCCGTGGTGGATTGAACGACGAAGCATTTTATCTCCGTCTCCGGAAAGAGGGCTTAGGATGGAAATCGGACTGTTCAGAACTCGAGGCGGTCATAGGGTTGTGGGCCTGGTCTCTTCTTCGCAGCGACTGTAGTGACGGCGGCAGGAGTTCGGATAAGAGAAACATTCGCATGATTACAGCAGTCCCGGATTTTGGTATAAACGAAGCCAAAATTTGGTATCAGGCTTGGATCCAAAGACGGCTGGTATTGGAACAAGGGAACTTCGATCGAACCAACACGGTGTACCGGATGACTGAAGGCCGTCCGCTCTTTGGTTGCCAAGTATCGCAAGATATCGGAGATCGGGCGACAGCTATACCGTTGTTCGTGTTTACCCAAAATTCAACTTTAACGATGTGTGCCCAAGACGTTTTCATGTCGTTCCTCGGAGCTGTCCTTCGGAATATCGATGATATCGGTGGAAAAACCACAGTTCGCTCATCGTTCGAGCAAAGTGCTTTTCTACTAGAGAATAGCCGAATTGAAGACATGGCCAATTGTTTTGAGAATAGTGGGTTAGGTTCGAGAGAGGACGCTTACATGTGTATAGTTCCTTTACTGATGCGGGAATCAAAACTACCTGGGATGGACGATGCTTTGGCAGCGGTTCGGAACCATGTTAAATCATTTATCAAAAACGACAACAAATTCACAGAGGCCGAAACACTACTACAATGGATCTGTTCCAATTCCAGCATCTCCGAAGCTAAAAAACCGTACCTTGAGCTGGCAGAACTATATCGCACAGCGATGCGGCATCAAGATCAGAAAGTTCGAACCGTTGGATTCAATGGGGTCTGCCAGCTACTGGAGCAAGTCTCGAAAGGAGACCGTAGCTCAGCTATGTCAAAGCTTGCTTATCAGTATGGCTGGATCGGTTTACAGATAGCCAGCGAGATTGGAGATAGCAAGAGCTTAGAGCGGCTGAAACGATGCGGGGCTGCAGAAGACGAAGTGCCGGATTACGTCGAAGCGAAACTATGGCGATGGGCTCAAAAAAACAATACGACAGTGATTAGATATCTTATCGGGAAGAAAGGTTATCACGTAGATGAGAAAGGACCTGACGGCCGGACTCCTCTTTCATGGGCTGCACAACACGGGAATGTCGATGTTGCAACATTACTCCTCGAAAAAAACGCCGATAGGAATATCCGTGATACGGAGGGTCGAACGCCGCTGTTATTCGCAGCCCGAAATGGTCACTCTTCACTTGTCCGGATGCTATTACATGAGGATACAGCCTCTCTGAACATCGGTATACTGGGATCGCCATTGATACTAGCTGCTAAGAACGGCCACGAAGAATGCGTGAGGATCTTATTGGATGAACCCGGTATCAAAATAGATATCCGTGACGATTCAGGATATACCGCTTTGGATCACGCAAGAGCTGGGGATTATGAAAATATCGTGGAGTTGTTAATCGAAAACAAAGCAGTCTTCAACCCCTCCGGAGTGCTTGGGTGGGCGAATGGGAGAGGGTATCAGAAAATAGTGGATTTGGTAATCGAGAATGGAGTTGAGTATGAGGATGTATTCCGGGAGGCGGCCTTGCATGGGCACCACTTAATAGTAGCGTCATTGATAAAAAAAGGAAAGGTGAACTTTGATGTCTATGGAGATAGGTCACTCCTGTTGGCGGTAGACATGGGCCACCGGGAAGTAGCAGGGTTACTAATAAAAGAAGGAGTAAAATGTGAAGGAGTACTTGTTCTGGCGGCAAGAAGGGGGTACACCGAGGTGGTGGAGCTTTTAGCAGAGGTAGGAGCAGGCATTACTGCATACGAAACATCAGAGTCAGAGGAAGCACTTGAGAGAGCAGCAAACGCAGGACACAAAAGGATAGTAGAGCTGTTGATAGGTAAAGGGGTGTCCTTTCAAGGAGTCGCCCTGCAGGAAGCAGCAAGAACAGGGCGCTTGGAAATAGTCGAGCTGTTAATTGAGAAGGGTGTGAATCTTAAAGCCAACGGTGCGACTGCACTCAAGAAAGCAGCAAGAGCTGGGTGGGATGCGATAGTCGAGCTACTAATTAAAAATGGAGTAGATTTAAGGGGTTCTCTTGCAACGGCGGCAGAAGGAGGGCACCAGAGTATAGCGAAACGACTCCTCGACGCCGGAGCAGATATAAATGAGGACGAAGGGGCAGTGCTCTTCGGAGCAGTACAATGGGGGAACCTAGCCATGGCGGATTTTTTAATAAAAAATGGGGCAGATGTTAACGCGAAGGATGGATCGGCACTTAAATGGGCAGAACAACGAAACAAGAAGATGGCAGAGCTGCTATCATTGAACGGAGCTCGTAGGACCTCGATATGAACTTTAATAGAAGAGATCCGATCTAGCTAAAATGTAAATTAATATCGTTTACTCAACACCTGGATAATCAGACATTCATTGATTCATCGACACAGGCATCGTTTATATTGTGTTGACAGTGTGTGATTTTACAATACGGCGAATAACGAATCTTAATGTGAGCTCCCGATATGAATTCCGACCCGACTCGGATTAGCACCGGGATGAAAATTTGAATTTTCGTGGTTCCCGGTGGCGGCCTTACCGGACTAGTCCCGGGACGATAGACATATTATCCTATCTTTTGATTTGGTACAAGGACCGGGGGCCTTTGGAATCTACCCCTCCATCGGTTTGTCGCTACTGAAAATAGGCCGTCGAGCTGTTCCCCAAACGCTAGCGAAATCGGCGGGGAAATTCAGAAGATGTTGTAGAGCAAATCGATCCCTATCTGCAGGAAAGAAAGGGAAAAAAGATAAAATAAAAACATTAGCCTGATGCAGCTGGGGACTATCCGATGCTAGCCAACCTATCGAAAAAAGAGAGAAAGAGTCATTGGGGTATATTAAGAGGAAAGCGTCGGTATAAATTTTCTGGGGGATTTCTCCGTTGATAAATCTCTCTTCCCTCTTGGTTTACTTGGTTCCCAACAAACCATTCATTGTACCAAGGCATTTGAGTGTCAAAACTCTTTCTTTCTAGCTTCATTCCCATACTTCTATTTCCAACTTCCTCTTCGTTGTACCACCTATTAATTGCATTCTATGGCCACTGAAGTCCGCACAATGTCGAAGGGAAAGGCGAGTACACATTAGCTATCATGCTTGTAATTGTGGATAGAATGGGAGCTGACTAGGGTTATGATTATAGGTCTGCTTAGCTTACTCGTAAGTCGGAATATGATCTATTGGGGGGAAGTCTTGAAGCTATCCACTATCGTCGGATGCTAATTCAATTGATGGTATAGTGGCGGTTTAGACACCAGCTGCATGTGAGTTCAACTTGTTTACTCCTCTCGTCGAATTATTGGTTGTTGATAGTATGTGGGGTAGTTTGGCATGGCTGTTGGAACAGAATTATGAGGTCGTGTGCTATAGTAAGTTTCCGCTCAATTGACTCGATCTTTTATGTTCGGGAAATGCTAATTGACTCTATGTAGTGGCTGATGTCGGCCAGGAAGGTATTCCACACTTTGACAAAATTAATTATATTGTTGGGATGCATGCTGATTGAATTGACGCGCAGAGGACTTCGAGGCTGCCAAAGCCAAGGCTACAAAGAGTATTCACCCTAACCTACTAAGCAGCTGCAATTATTCATGGATGAATTGTTATTAACGTATAGATAATTACTAGTCGGTGCCAGCGCATGCTACGTAGATGATCTCCGAAAGGAATTCGTTGACCAGCTCTGCTTCCCCGCCATCCAGTGCAATGCCATCTACGAAAACGTCTACCTCCTCGGTACCTCCCTTGCCCGCCCTGTCATCGCCCGTGGCCAGATGGCTGTCGCGAAGAAGGAAGGCTGCTTTGCCGTCTCCCACGGGTGTACCGGTAAAGGTAACGATCAAGTTCGTTTCGAGCTCGCATTTTATGCGTTAGACCCCAAGATCAAGGTTATCGCCCCATGGCGTGATCCCGTATTTTACGAAAAATTCAAGGGTAGGAACGACCTGTTAGACTATGCTGCCCTGAAGGGTGTTCCTGTTTCTCAGACAAAGGCGAAGCCATGGTCCATGGATGAGAATCTCGCACATTGTTCCTATGAGGCTGGTATCCTCGAGGACCCAGACGTCACCCCACCAAAGGATATGTGGAAGCTCACGGTTGATCCTGAGGATGCGCCGGAGAAGCCAGAGGACTTCACCGTTTTCTTTGAAAAGGGTCTGCCGGTTAAGCTGGTGGATCAGGAAGGAAAGGAGACAACAGATTCGTTGGAGTTGTTTTTGAAGGCAAATGCCATTGCTAGGAGGCACGGGGTTGGCAGGATTGATATCGTCGAGAGTGTGTTTCTTCTGCCCCAGGTTTTATCTTACTTGGTTACGATACGATACTAAAAAAATGCTAATTTTGTAGACCGGTTCATCGGCCTCAAGTCCCGAGGATGCTACGAAACACCCGGTCTCACCTGCCTCCGAAACGCCCACGTTGACCTTGAGGGTCTCGTCTTGGACCGTGAAGTTCGCGCCCTTCGAGACCAATTTGTCACTTTCAACTACGCCAAGATCCTGTACAACGGTCTATACTTCTCACCAGAACGTGAGTTCCTGGAGGATGCTATCATTTCCTCGCAGAAGAACGTGAACGGACAAGTCAGGTGTCGGTGCTACAAGGGATCGTTCACCGCGCTCGGACGAAGCTCGGAGACCGAGAAGCTGTACGATATGAGCGAGAGCAGCATGGACGAAATTGGTGACTTTGCACCAAGTGAGACCACCGGATTTATCAGCGTGCAGGCTATCCGGTTGAAGAAGTATGGTTTGAAGAAGCAGGAGACCGGCGAGGCCTTGTAGATTGGCTCCCTTGTCATCTCCACTGTCCATATTATCTATTCTTAGTCCATCGAAGGGAGAAAAGCACTTGCTGATTAAAAGTATATTCTATTAATTGAATGAAATGACCTGTCACAATTATGAAAGAAGCAGGGAAGTAGAAAGTGTCCGGGATTGATGTTGAAGTCGTGTGCTGTTGTTCTGCAGGCTGCGTTGTCATGGTGCCAGCTGTTGTTGCCCCAAATCATCTTCTGTCCTTCCGCGACCTCTTATTGCTTCTTAACCTCCATCCCACTTCCACTTCCCCTCAAGAGAACCCCGCCATCTCCCCTCACTCTCGACGTATATCCTTCACCTCACCGTCTACCTCTACCTCATCATTTGCGACGTGAAACGAATTGTCGGGCCCAATTCACAGCTTGGTTACAACATCGCGGGTTCAAACACCGTTCGTTGAGCTTGCATTCCTCGTACCCGCTAGCTTCGACCTACTTGCTTAACATCCCAGGTATGTTCGATATATATACACCTTCCACCGCCAAATCCAATCCATATATCCCTAGAAACTAGATGGGAACTTCATCTACTGTGATGGGAACACCTCTCCGAAGCTCCAAACGTCGGTTTAGCCGGTCTTCCTCTTACAGCATTGGAGCACTCTCTGTTACCTCATTCATCTGGTCATCTACCAGAAATTTAAACATATCTTCATCAGCAATCGCTAACAAGTTCTTTAGTGTTAAAGACGCCATACCCCCGTGGCTTCCATTCTCCAGCTTCCCAAAGGAGGAGAATCATATCGTCGCTAGGCTTGAGCTCCCTGCATCACCTAACGCTACTTGCGAAACAAACACCACCGATACTGTCACTCCTGCTATCGCTCCTGCTCCTGCTACCGGCTTAAGGAGCGCCTCAGCATCCGTTCCCTTCTCATCTCACGCCCTACTTTCACCTCCTAGACGCCCATTCCTACCTATCATGGACGACTTCCTCGTCCAAGCCTACCCATACGCCAAAGTCGCGGCCAACCATGCCAGCACCGTCCTCGCACATGTCCTCAAGGCCGTCTACCCGATCCTAAACAATCTCTACAACCAAAACCCAACATTAGTCTCTATAGTCCTTCTAGTCTCCGCCGTCTACTTTGTCCTCCGTCTCGTCACCAAAATTACCAATTTCATCTGGTCCGTAACACGGAATATCTTCCAATTATTCTTTGTATTAGGTGTCGTATTGGCTTGTATGAATTATTATAATAAAAGAGCTGCTGGGAAGCTAGGCGACGATGGGAATTTGGTTCCAGGGTTCGATTGGGATGCTACTTGGGCGGACTTCCAAGGTGTTTGGGGGTTTGTGCAGAATATCGGGGCGGTGCTGATGGATCTCGTGGAGAGCGGGAGTCATCTTGAAGAAGATGGGTGGAATAGTGGTAGGAGAAAGACGATGGGGATTAAGGGCGATGGCCTTTTTGCGGAGCGACCGGGAATTAAGAAGGGTGGACAGAAGTGGCGGTGATTCCTCTACCATTCGAGGTTTATGAAGTTTAGAGGGGGGGACCGGGCTCATGTCGAATTCTAGTCTCCCCCTCAAATCCCTTGGTAAAGATAGTTCGTTAACGGAATGGTCACGAAAAAAAAAAGTTAGGGTTTATTACGATATTTGGGTGCTGTCTGTCTACAAAGTAGGTAGCTCCTTATCTAAGGGTGGCATTTTTTTTTGCGTGGGATCTCATGGAGGCTGTTTTGAACCGTCGGTCTTTTTTTCTTTCTGTTTTGCTCTGTAGGTAGCTATCTATATCTTGTCATGTCGGCACCAGGCGAAATTTGGAGCACTGTATGTTTTCATCGTTAAATAGCTTCTTGTATCCAGGAACTGCTGCGAACCCAATCGCACTGTGCTCAATCTTAAAATGACCACGCATGAAGGTTACATGTCTACAAAACAACCACCTCTATCGGATCTGGGGGGTGACCACCCCGTGGGGTCTGGTGTTCGAGACCAACCTCCGTAGGCGCTTACTCAGGTGCGTTGGTTATAACGTTAGTAAACCCAAGTCGGTATATTACTTTTCAATGGCCTTCGGTTTTTTCTCTCAAAGCTATGCAACTTCCACATGGTTGCATGCTTGGGTTAATGTTATTTTATTTTGGGGTTTCATTAGCAGACATAAATGATTGGAAAAGTAGCCACCTTCGACCCCGAGAGGTAGTTTTATATAATTGAAAAAAAAAGGGGGGTTGAGAAAGAAGAGTAATAAAAGTGAAAGGGGTGGCAATAAGAAACAATATCCGGATTTTCTCCCCTTCCTATTATCCCTCTTTCCTCCGAATCCTTCAGACAAGTCGAAATGTCCTTTAGAGTTGTAAATGGATGTTTTACCATGACCCTTCCAATAACAATCGCTCGTCCATGCAAAGGACCCGCTCCAAAGAAAGCTAGAAAAAGAAAAAAAAAGGAAGAATGGAAAAAAACAAGTCATCGAAATCTTTACACCTCCTCACAAGAAGACAAAGATCATCAAGTGATAATCTACTCTTCCTGTTGCTCTTCGTCTGCGTAACCCTCCTCCTCACCATCGGAGACACCAGCCTCCTGGTATTGCTGGTACTCAGAAACGAGATCGTTCATGTTAGACTCAGCCTCGGTGAACTCCATCTCGTCCATACCCTCACCGGTATACCAATGCAAGAAAGCCTTGCGACGGAACATGGCAGTGAATTGGTCACCAACTGTGAAGATAATTAAGCGTTAGCAAACCAATTCATAATGCACAGATATTTAGGTGTTAAAAAAAGACATACCTCTCTTGAAGAGCTCCTGGATGGAGGTCGAATTACCGACGAAGGTGGCGGACATCTTCAAACCACGTGGTGGGATGGAGCAGAGAGCGGTCTGGACGTTGTTTGGAATCCATTCAACGAAGTAAGCAGAGTTCTTCTGCTGGACGTTCAACATCTGGTCTTCAACTTCCTTCATGGAGACCTTTCCACGGAAGAAAGCAGCGCAGGTGAGGTACCGGCCGTTACGGAAGTCAGAAGCAGCCATCATGTTCTTGGAGTCGAACATTTGCTGGGTGAGCTCCGGAACGGTAACGGCACGGAAGCTGTGGGCGCCACGGGAGGTGAGGGGGGCGAATCCGACCATGAAGAAGTGGAGACGTGGGAATGGAACCATGTTGACGGCAAGCTTTCTCAAGTCGGAGTTCAATTGACCTGGGAAACGCAAGCAGGTGGTAACACCGGACATGACAGCGGAGACTAAATGGTTAAGGTCACCGTATGATGGGGAGGAGAGCTTGAGGGTACGCATGCAGATATCATACAAAGCCTCGTTATCGATACAGAAGGTCTCGTCGGAGTTTTCGACCAACTGGTGGACGGAGAGAGTGGCGTTGTAGGGTTCAACGACGGTGTCGGAGACCTTTGGAGATGGAACGACGGAGAAAGTCGCCATCATACGATCTGGGAACTCTTCACGGATCTTGGAGATCAAAAGGGTACCCATACCGGCACCGGTACCACCACCGAGGGAGTGGGTGATCTGGAAACCTTGAAGGCAATCACAGCCTTCGGCCTCACGACGGACGACGTCGAGAACCTGGTCAACGAGTTCGGCACCCTCGGTGTAATGACCCTTCGCCCAGTTGTTACCAGCACCAGACTGACCAAAGACAAAGTTGTCTGGACGGAAAAGCTGGCCGAAAGGACCGGAGCGAACGGCGTCCATGGTACCGGGCTCAAGATCGATGAGAACAGCACGCGGAACATACTTGTTACTCGAGGCCTGTTGTGAAGTCTGTTAGGTTTGGTTGTTTTAGTTAACAAATCCGCAGCGCAAAAAGACAAGACTGACCTCGTTGAAGTAGACCTAGACGCGACCACGTTAGTTATATGTCTATAAATATATATCAGGTAAACAAGACCGAGAGAGTAGCAGACGTACGTTCATCCTCTCGAGTTGGAGGTCAGAGGTGCCATTGTAAACACCGGAGCCGTCGAGGCCGTGCTCAGCTGTGAAGCACGATGGTTAGTTAAATTTGTCCGACGATAGTCGTGAGGGAGGACGTTTTAAGCTTGAAGCATACCGGAGATGGTTTGCCTGTGTCGAGTCTGTTAGCTATCATGTACACGCGAAGCACACAAGATAAGGATCGTGAGGCAACATACCAGAAAGCAGCACCGATTTGGTTACCCTGCAGGACGGTTAGTTATAAAAAATATATTAAAAAACAAACAAGCGAGAAGCTGATAGAGCAGCGAGCAGCGGCAGCTACCACCGAGAGGACATACGCATTGACCGGTTTGGAGATGGACCTGGAGGTAGAATTTGATGTTAGCTGGACGTGTTCGAGTAGGCTGGAGAGCTACGCGGTCTGGTATTGAGCTTCGATAAAGCTACCACGCCACCAAATCCGATAGACACGAAGCAGGGGCGAAAAAGTAAGAAGGGGAAACAGCAAAGTAACTTACGATTTCACGCATTTTGAAGATATGGTAAGAAGAACGGTAGTTTGGATGTGAATTTCAGTGAGTAAGGAAGCTTGTTATGAAGCTGTAGTGTGAGGATTGTGATGATGGGGGTTGAGGGATGAGATGGGGAGAGAAGAAGGGTCAGAGTTAAATAAGGAGAGTCTCTCTAATCGTCCGTCAAATTTGCTGGGCGGCCAACACTCTCTGTTTTTCCACTCTGAACGGTGTAAGGAGCAGCAGAGTGGGGAAATTCGGACGCCAGCAAGCAGACCACCCGCTCTTATTTGCTGATTTTACTCCTATCAACAAGCTAGTCCCTCCTGGGAGTCTGAATTTTCTCTTGACAGACCAGTGATCATACAGGGACTTTGTAAATTGTCTTGCGCGTGAACTAGCAGCTGTCGGCCAGGGTCTGGCTAGGTCTCGCTGCGTGCATATCTGCAGTGCACCTTCGGCCTAGAATCGAACGCCCATACATCATGCAATATCTGCACGGGTACAGCATTGTCGAGGCTGGTAATAAGGGATAAAGATGAGAATATGGGAGATAGAAAAGAAGAAGAGAATAAGAAGAGACTTGAGATATTCTATACCCTGCGATAGAAACCTTTCTGTTTTATAGTACACGCATACACGCAGATGACGCCGAATACAATCCGAGTTCAAAGACATATCTTCAAGCTTCACCCTCTATGACAGTGCATACTTCATATACTCCATGGCCCGCGATCCTCAATATCAAGCAAGTAAGTAACCAGTGCAAACCAATCCCATAATATATCAACTTCAATTCAAAAATCCTACCGACTGCAAGCCCTGCCCTAGTTTCTCCGGCTTGGCCGGGCTGTCTTCTTGCCCTTTGGATCTTCCTCCTCTTCCTCTTCTGCTCCCTTAACTAAATCCCCTTCCTTCAGACCCCAGTACTCCAGATCCACATAGTCCTCCCCGTCGCTTAGATCTGGCGCCCCATCTGCGCGGCACCAATTCCAAACCTCCCTGCGCTGCCGGTCAGCTTTCAACAGCATGGCACGAACCCTTTCCAGCCCTCTAATAAACTCTTCTTCTTTCTGTACAGCTAGCAGGAGCAGTTGTCGAGTTTCTTCGGCTTCCTGCGCCGGAAGCCCAAAATTCCTGGCGTCTTCGTCACGTGCCGGCGGGTAGAACCAAGGAGAAGTACAGTTGATGATCTCGTATGGATCTACACCAGCAGGGAGTCCTGTAGGCGCAGGGGTAGCACCATCAGATATCTGCATGGCGTTCGGGTCGCCATTGACGGCCGCTGCCGGTGGGTTCTGAGCCGGTCTGTTCTGTGCTGCCGACGATGGTTCCCCTGCAGTCTCTGCGAACCCATCTGGTGGAGACGGATGCTCGACTTTTGGTATGGGCGACTTCGCCGGCACTTCATTTGCAGGCTGTTTCTCAGCACTCTCACTTGGTCTCCCACTATCCACCATTTCGACGTCTCCGTCCGGTATTGTCGATTGAGTCTCTTTCGGCTGGCTCTCTGGTCCACCAGCAGCAGCCTTCACCCTTTCCCGTTCTTGAATCATAGTTTGTGCCTCCTGGATAAACTTTGGCGCCACTACCGATTCCATCTTATCTCCTGTAACCCACGGATCGTCACCCAATAGGTGGGTCAACAGCCGTTTGATCGTAACAAGATGTTTGTGTTCGGCGCATATTATGTCCAGCACTTGGTCACAGAGATCGGTTAGGTGTCGGGATTTGTACGGTATCGATAGGGCAGGGTGATTCGGTATGTCCTTCGGTTCGACAGCGGGTGCGAGGAGAGCTAGGAGACAGACGATTTTAGCCGACAATATTTTGGGAGGGACGGAGACGGGACTACCAGACAAAGGGCAATCATACTCTCAAGATGAATACTGGCATAAGGATCCGAATCCGCAGGACTCTCATCCTCGATACTAGCATTGGCCTTCTGTTTTCTCTTCCTTCCCGACCCTGGGGCCCGCTGTTCTTCAGGCTCGTCCCGCTTGCCAGTGTTTCGATAAAGAATCATTCGTTGCCGTCCATTGTACTCGATCACCTAAATATACCCAATCAGACTAGCCATGGAACAGAGTGTCTTTATGTATGGCAGTATTTTATTACCTCCGGCGTGAGTTTCTTCCCTGTCGGTTCATCGAGACTACCAGCGTGGACCTGTCGCGCCTTTCGCTTGAGTTTGTTCCCTCGATTTGTACCGTATGCAACTTCTGTTTCGTCCGAGTCCGATGCTGTAACAAAAAAGCGTCAGTGTAATGACGATAATTAGGATATAAGAGCCGTACAGTCATCGTGTCTCCTAACGGCAGCCTTGCAGTCTCTGCGAACGGAAAAGATTCTGTCAGTCGGGGAAGTTCGAGGTTGGGCAGCTGGAGAACCCACGCGATAATCTGTAGAAGCGCAGCCTTTTCGGCGGCAGTTTGCGACATCGTAAAGTCCGATCAAAACGAAAAGAAAAAGAGCTATAAGACCTGTGATCTAGATGCTATTATTGAGTACCTAGATGCTTATCTACCAGAGGCTAAGGCCTGACGGTGGAGGAGAAAACGGGGTGGCTTGGAGGAACGGCGATGCAATAGGGACGAAGTTGAAAGAGACTCTCGCAGCCGGGCGGTCAGTAATAATTTGGGGAACGAGTCGGCCGTTTTTTAGCTCCGACCCACCAAACAACCACCACCATTCCTCTCCTACCACAACCGCCACTTACTATCGTCATCCTTCTTGCATATAGGTAATCGGTGCCAACGAAGGTACCGACTTGCTTGATTTCTTTCCTGGAGGATATATAAACTATCGAGAACTGATACCTGGGAGTAAGTTCTTATTGCGTGTCCATACATCCCTTCATATGCTTGGTACCTACTTGAGCTTGAGCAAGTATGGTTAAAGAAGTTATAAAAGCAGGAGCATATACGCTAACGTGTCTTGTATTATAAGGACCTCGCGAGAACAACGCCAATGTCTGTTTAAGAATATCAATAGCTCGTCGACGAAGAAGCTCTTCCCCTTCTCTTCCTCTCCAATTCACCCTTCTTGTCTTTCGAAGGTGCAGCAGTCATGGAAGCATACCCGCCGGAATACTTTACCACCCCGCTACCCCTTCTGGTGGTAGCCGGTCTGGGTAATACCGAGTCGCATACCGTCTTACCACCATACCCACTACTCGAGAATGCCACACTCATAAGTTGCGACGAACCTCTGGTAACCTCCAAAGTCGGCGAGGACCTGCTCCAGTACTTCCTAAAGAGCAGTGCAGATTCAGGATGGAAAGGAACTGTCAAACGAGGAGGAAGACCGCCAAACTCGTCCGCGTTTAGGGTCGCTGCTGTCGGAAGGGTAGTCTTTCCTTCCTCAACCACCACTATTATACCACCACTGTCCTCATATACCACCAAGATAGCTACCTGAAGAATCACGAATGATGTTTGTAAACCATTATGCTTTCAAATCACATTCGTATATTCAGCAACATTGGATGGAGTGCAGACGAAATTGCTGACATATTATCCTCGGGACCTTCTCTCTGATCAACAGAACTTTGCACTACCTCCCCGGAAAGCGAACCCCCCCTTCTCAGAATCCGGTGCTACTTCGCCATTAGAGGTCATGTCTCCAAAGACACCTACAAGTACCGGCTTTCCAAAACGACCTTTACATTCACCTATATCACCATTGACTCCGGACTCTCCTCTCTATCCCGACGGTGTCTTTAGTCACATCTGGCTACGAAAACATCTCTATCTACAGCCATGCGCCTTCGTCTCCTTTCACGAATTCGCTGTTGTGCCGACAGCTCAAGAAGAAGCCGTCGACAGGGCCCTTGCAACCTCTATCAATGAAATGAAAAAGGTCTTCCTCGCTGATCCACGAAAGATCAAATTCGCTGTCGTCCTAATCGCCCAGAAAACCCTACTCGAAGCTCCATCTGTCGAAAGCAGATTCGCAATGATACGGAGGTTGACAAGTCTAGATACCAAGAATTCTCTATTCTTTTTACCCGCAAGAGCCTCGAGTGTCGAACTTCAACAGTTAGCCAAAAGTGTAGAGCTATCTTTAACACCGACAGCCATAGAATTCTACCGAGAACTATCGAAGCATGCGCGTAGAAAGCGCAGTCGTTCTTCAGCTCCGGTAGCAACGGTACCGCCTAGTTCAATGTCGCAGACATTAAGCAATACGGGTTGGACAGTACGGTACGAGATGAAGCTTGCGCTCTTTGCGGAATTTCGAGCAGAGATGGATGCCGCGGTTCGTCATTACGAAACGGCATATGAAGCTTTACTGGAAGTATTCGAGACAACAAACAATTGGAGTCCCCGTTGGAACGATATACGATTACTCGCAGATGTAATGGCGGCTCGGACGATCAGGTGCTACATATACTTCGAAAACGGAACACTGGCAGCGCGGAGATGGGAAACACACCGACGGCGCATGGCAGATATCCTCGACCGAAAGGGTGCTGGGACGAGTACGTACGGTTGGGCAGCCTGGGAAGCCCGGTGGGCAGTGATCATGGCAACGATAGTTCACGGGTCGAAGATTTTTACACCTGACCCAAAGGCCAACGATATCCCGCATTTTTATGCACCGATAGACAAATCAATCAAGGTGGACGAGAGAGTGTCTGCGATAGAACATTTGCACCACGCAGGGTTCTACTGGATGATGGCCGTATCGTACTCGAAACTGCACAAACGCAGGGTCGACAGATTACCCGAGTCGGACTCGCCCGTCGACCTGTATCTTGTAAAAGCTCCTGAAGAGGAACAGCAGGTGGACTTGCTATCAGCAACTGTTAGATATCTAAATGCCGGTGCCGCCACGTTTGTAGAAAAGGGCCAGTCGCGGCTCAGAGCGAGGGTGTTATTCGAACTCGCGCAACTAGAGATGTCCAGGGAGAACTGGCAGGTGGCACTCGACGGCCTGAAGATTGGCCTAAAGTCATGGAGGGCAGACCGCTGGACGCCAGAGGTTCTAAAAGAAGCTTTGACCCTAGCACGAAACTGTGCACTGAAGATATCAGATGCGGCATCGGCTCTAACGACAAGTTTAGAATTGCACAGTAAAGTCCTCCCGGAGGGTACGCAGGTACCAGAGTTAGGCAAATGCCTGGCCGATATCGAAGGTGGCGTACAAGGAGAAATGACGTTGGCGATACGCGCTCCTGATATCCTTCCAGTTATATCGGCTGAGTACGCATTCCTGGCCACCGAGGTATCTGTGGGAGAGATGGCTATCTCGCAGCTTGTCTTGAAATCACAGGCGCAATCAGGTTCCCCTCAGCTAGTCCTTGATGAGGTCAAGGTTGAATACAAGGGAATGCTGAAGCCGCTTGTTATTCGGCATGAAGCCGCAGAAGGCTCGTCGGATTTCCAGGATATGAAATCCAAGCTAAAAGACGTCTTCCCAACTGATGGCAAAAAGCCATATGTTGAAGGAGCTGCAGATCTAGCTCTGAACCCTGGCCAAATCAAAGTCTTCGAATTTAGTTCACCACTCCGAGAACACGGAGACGTCAGAGCTACTTCGATTACTCTGACACTCCGCGGCGAAGGATATGACATCGATCTAATCATCGATATCGACGACTACAATCCCTTACTTCTCAAAACCAAGAAGGCGTATTTCTGGAAATACACAGATTCGGTATTGAGTAAGGTTCCATTGAAGACTTGTAGACCCATGTATTTGAAAATCTTACCTCGACCTCCAAGACTTATAGTTAAGATCCTACGTTTGGATGACCCCGTATATATCGGCGAGCCTATTAGGATCGCACTGGGAGTGGTGAACGAGGAAGATGAAGAAGTAGATGCGAGAATGAAGATCAGAATATTGGGGTATCCCGATGATGGTATGTCCTATTTAATCACAGCATACGGCTACGGCGATCGCTAACCATATGATACCGATCAGTTCCACTTATCACCTGGGACCGAACGGAAAACTCAGACTCCATCGAAGATGATCCGGAAACACCCTACCAACTCGGCAAAATAGCACCATCCGAAGAAATCCGACGCTCATTCACCATCCCCTCCGCCATCCTGGAAGCCGAAGTTTCATTAGAAGTCGTTTCCCTCTACGTCCTAACCTCTGATCCCGAAACTCAAATCTCCAAAAACGTCAAATTACCCCCGTTCCACGTTCGACGGCCCTTCAGAACAAAATTCGACTTCTCGCCCAGCGTGCATCTGAAGAAGTGGCCGAATATGTTCAGATTATCAGCTGAAGAAGCTGATCGTGAATCTCAAGAGGATGTATCAAAGGGGCTAACACAAAGATGGGTGTTTAAGTGCCAGATATCTTTGATGGAGTCGCGGACTTTGGTGCTGGATGGGTTTATATGCGATGTAGCAAATGTTCAGGGCGGGATTGCATGTCAACTTTCGAGGGCGGATGAGGTAAACGAACAGGGCTATGGCAAGCATTTTTCTTTGAATATTCTATATAAATAGAGGTTACGTGCTAACAATTCTATAGAACTCAAACCGGACTCAATAGTTGATATCGTCTATGTCCTAGAAGTCACAAAGCACGCTCTAGAAGATAGAAGGTCCTCGGATATAGATCTAGACCTAAAAGTTAAATGGCAGCGACCAGGCGGTGAAATAGTAACCACCCCCCTGGCGGTTCCAAGACTCCTCATCCCCGGCAGTGAACCAAGGGTCTTGGCTGGTAAGCCCCCGTCAATCCATCAACAGTCTGGATTGTTCAAAATCAACTGACCAACGACCCTAAACAGAAGCCTCGCCGTACATCCCAGACACAAACACCATAACTCTAACCTACACCCTCGAGAACCCCACCATGCACGTTCTAACATTCAACGTATCAATGGATCCCAGCGATACATTCCACTTCGAAGGACCCAAACAGCCTGGTGTGCAACTGATGCCGTTAACCAGGCTGGTTATGGAATATAGAATTTATCCTAGGATAAAGCACGATTGGATCAGGGCTACTTTGAGGGTTGTGGATAAGTATTATAATAAGAATTTGAGAATTGCGGCGACAGATGGAGTCAAGGCGGCTGATAAGGGTGGACTGCTGGTTTGGATTCCTTGACAGCTTTTTATTTAGCAGGTTAGTTGGGGATGAAGATGCATCCGAAGGTGGGGTAATAATCATTTGGAGTCTGCATTTTCCAATTCATATTCTAGCAGTGCAGTCTTTTTTTTCTTCTCCCTATGTGTGCGTATGAGGAGAGAGGCAAGCATTGAATGATAATGACTGAGATATACCTATCGATCTATGCGAACGACTGGCTTTACCCGGGGTAAGACATACTACCAAACAGCTCTTCAACCCGATCCCATAGACCTATTCCACAAAAATTCGAAGCTTCTTAACAGTAGCAAAACCGAAACGTTCCACAGTATCCTTATGAAAGACCTCCAAAAGAAAGAATGAAAAAAGGAACCGTAACCGCCAGCATAATAATGTTAAAGCTTCCCCCAAGCACAAGCATATTCATACCTACCAAAACCAAATCCCTTTTATTCCTCAATCACAACAGCCCCATTAGGTAGCATAGGACCCGTACATCCCAGGTATCCCTTCACCATTCTCACTCTCCGGGGTTGGCCTTGTTGATGGTGCAAGTTGCTTGATCTTCGCACTTTATCTTCGTCTGAACGAACGCCCCATCCGTAAAATTCTTACTCGAACATCTTGATTCTGTGCGTCGACAAGCCCCGAATTCTGGGCATGTGATAAAAGACCGACGCTGGGATCCACACTGTGACCGCTCACAACACCTTCCTCCACCGACACCTGCAACCCCATGAGTAATACTACCAACAGGTAAAGGCAACGACCCCAACATCCCAATATCAGGATCCACGATCTTCACCATCCCAAACGTAAACGTCAGTTCCTTAACATAAACCCTATCACCAGTGACCCATTTCACCCTGCTGTCCTTTTCCGATTGTTGAACACGTTGCATTTGATCGGATGCTGGTTCCATGATTGAAGGTGGAACGTCCTTTAGACTGCATTTTATTCCGATGGCGTCGGATTGATCACTCGGGGGGTCGTTGATGTAGACGAATACTCCGCAGATTAGAGGGACGCCGTCGAGGGCTGAGGCTTGGGGGTTTATGGCAATTGTTTTGTAGGCGAGGATGTGGATCTGTGGGGGGAGGAAGGTTTGGGACATATTTCATTTGTTTTTTTTGTAAGGTGAGTGAGTGGGTAGTAGAGGGGTCCTTTTCGAAGCCGGTATGGGGTGGGTATTGTGTGAATGTGACAGCTGCAGCTTGAGGTTAGAGCTTATGGGAGGGGACCCTTTGGAGATATTGAACGATTGAAATATTAGAATCAGAGAGAAAGGTCTTGGATTTGTTTTACATCTTGATCTAAATGACCTGACTACTGAGGCTTGAAGAGCCTGGGAATCAGAGTTACATATACGCATATACGCATAAATCCATATAATGTGCGGTCTAGTATCACAGCATAAAGTTCCGACAGTGGTAAATTCGATTGTGGACTTTATTCAATCATGACAAACTTATAACATGTCCAGTTATGGCAATATATCGTGACGACTTTCTAGAGCCTCGGTACGAGACTAAGTATATCCAATGGCAATATATCCAATTGTGACGGACTGCATCCAGTTCTAGTGGAGTACATCCAACGACTATGGACTGTATCCGGCTGTGGACTACGTTTTGTTCTGTAAGCCAGTTTTGCAGTAGCGCTTTTGCAGGGTCACTTTTGCAATAACAGATTGTACGACGGCTGTACTATTAGTCTAGCATCGAGTCCGGGATGTAATATTACCATTTCTTGCAATATTGCCGTTTTGTTTTTGCAGTACCGCTGGTCTTGTACTGGTCCCAGACAATATTGCCGCTTTTTGGAATACCGTTTTTGTAGCCAAGGTCTTCGCACAGTTGGAAATCTTGAATTTCAAGAATTTTATGGAATTGAAACAACCTAAAATTACCTCTGAAATATATTTGTGCAACCGAACTACTTTTCTAAGGTCCCTTTTGCCGTCGGTGCTTCTTTGATTCAGAGCAGTCTTTACTCTAAACACGAATTTTGGGCGGTTTTCCAGCTTCGGACTAGGGCAAATGGTTATATTTACAGAACAATCCGAGATAGGAATTTGGGTATATCTTTTCACACCGTTAGATGAGATATGGGTTTAATCGTTTTGGCTGGGTCTTCTGAAATTATTGAAAGAACGTGAATTTGTTTTAAGATTGTGTGTTGGATATGTTGCATTTAGACCCCTCACAAATTGGGAAACTTCGTAGAACAACAGCTCCGGCCCTCACGAGCCACCATCTTCACTTCAAAGCACAACCATCGAAGATGTCGATACCAAACGAGGCCCTGCAGAAGGCAGGTACCTTCCAGTGAGCCCTGCTCGAAGTCGGTTTGCTGACGAGTGCCTATAGGTTCTGCAAGAGATCGAGACCCAAGCTATCCTGTCCCAGCAGCAGCTGGCGGTGGTCAAGTCCCAGATCACATCAAAGCAGCGAGACACTCGCCTGATTCAGCTTACAGAGTCAGAGCTGAGCTCGCTGCCAGCATCAACCAAAGTCTACGAAGGCGTCGGGAAAATGTCAGCCACCGGAATGGTCACCTGATACATATATCGAGGCTAACATCGGTCGCAGGTTCATTCAAGAGGATACGTCCGAGGTCAAGAAGCGTCTGGAGACGGAAAGGAACACTCTGGTGGAGGATATCAAAGGCCTGAAGAAGAGGCAAACCTATCTGGAGACGACTTACTCCAATGCATCGGACCATATGAACAAGATCTTGAACAGAAGCGGTTAGAACGGTCTCGCGGGTTCTGAGCCTTTCGGATCACGGGACATATGCATCTTGATCTTGAGGTTGATACTACGCGAATGCGATGCCATTTACTTTCATTTTGATACCCGAGCATGACTACCGTTGTAGGCCATTTATAATCGACTCTTTTTTTTTCTCTTTCGATTGTCCTTCAATACTCTATTTCACATTTAATCCCCGAAAAAGTCCCACCTTGTAAGCTCTAACATTTCACGTTTCGCTTTGCCGCGTCTACCCAACCATCTTCCGACGACAACTCAACCCCACAAATCAACATGTCCGCAACATCACAAGCGATAGCGATAGGTGACGAGAAAGCAAAATTCCCTCTGCATGATGCCGCCAGGGAAGGTAAAAGTAAGCCATCTCCGAAGCCGATTACCCGTAGAACGGACCCATAGCTAAGTTCTGGACCGTTAGCTCAATTGTTCGAATCCCTGCTCGCATCGCATCCCAAGGATGCGCTAAAGAAAGATGATGATGAGCGTCTGCCGATACACTGGGCGGCTTCGAACTCCCATGATGAGATAGCGGATCAGCTGCTACTCGTCAAGGGTCTAGATGTTGATGAGACGGATTCTTCGGGCTGGACCGTGCTCCACATTGCTGCTAGCACCGGAAACGATGCTCTTGTCGGAAAGCTCATCAAGAGAGGTGCCGGCGTGAATCAGAAAAGTATGTAACGTTATCACATCTATGAAATGAGCTCATGACCATTCTGTACTAACATGTCTTACTGTAGCGAATACTGGCCAGGTTAGCTCTGCGCTCAATTCATCGATACATTCATGCATAATCTAACATCAAGCTCCCAGACCGCGCTCCACTTTGCTACATCAAAAAACCACCTGGAAACGGTGAAGCTCCTTCTTGCAAATGGAGCTTCAGCCCGTATCCGCGACAATCGTTCCCAGATACCCCTCCACCGGGCCGCAGCTACTGGTTCGGTGCCCATCGCGAAACTCCTAATCCAGCATGGTTCCCCCTTAAATACTTCGGACGCATCGAATCAAACGCCGCTGCACCACGCCATGGCTGAGGGGCATGGAGATGTCGTGGTGGAGCTTCTAAGGGCTGGGGCGGAACAAGATAGGAAAGACGATGATGGCAAGCTCTGGTATGAAATCCTTGGAACGTCGGAACGTGATAAGCAGGTCAGCAGCACCTTTTTCTTTTTTGTTATTTTTATTTTTTTCGGTATCCGTCTCGGATTTCCCGGCGACAAGTTTTTCCATTTCTCCCAAGCCTCCTTCCGAAGACCGACATCCCCCTCCCCTCGAGGAATGGGAGCCTTGTCCCCCGGGATTCTCATTCCCGTCAAATTTCCACATTTTTGTGCTCAATGGCCTGCGGCAATATCCCAGCGGTGGTCATTATGAGGCGTGTTTTAATACTCCGTAAACTTCTTGTGATGGGAACCGATCGTCAAGAAATTACGGCGAGCAAGGGGTCATAAATCGAAGACAAGACCGCAAAACAAGCTAGCAATTCAGGCCGAGGCCTACAACATTTACCATTGTTGCAACGGGGGGCAGGCCGTTGAGGCTGGGGATTTTTGATTATTCCACGATGTACAATTCTTGAGCGATCCGAAGCTAATGGGGTTTTAGGTGGTGGAATATGTCAAAAAAGCCTGTGAGGCAGAAGGAATCGAATTAAAAATTGAAGGCGAGGGACAAAATTAGGTGTATTTCCTAGTCCAAAGAAATGACGTCGGTTACAGCTCTACCGTTTTAACTTGTACACGAATGCAAAAAAAGAATAAGAAGTTTTTTTCCCTTCCATCGCCGTTTCGGAGGGCTTTTTCCGCTGCAGGCACACAACGATCTCCTATTTTCATCTCATAAATTGCCATTTTCTGAATAGTGTTTTGGTTGATTTACGTAGGGAAGGTAATGGAGTCTCAACCGCCAGAAAACAACTCGACAGCTCCGGCGACCGTTCCGGAGTCGAGGTTGTCGACCTATGCCGTTTAGATATCAATATAATCCCGATTGGAACTGCAACGCCAACAAAACGCGCGGACACGGGGATGGGATCTGCTGCGTAAAGAAGAAGGATACCAAGTGTGCTCGGGCCCCTTTCGACAAGCCAAAACGGATGCCTTATACATCATGCATCAATGCTCCTGCAGGAAGCTCAACCGCGAAAGACGGAATCTAGCATAAGCGCCCGTCCGAGTCTCCCGAGGATAAGATTGAAGCAGGCGAGACAGCACTAAATGGCTGGCAAACATACTCGATTATGATACCTAGCGAAAATCCAGGAAACTTACCCCAAAACACGGGATAACGATGCGAGCTCCATCATTAGCTAGAGTAAGGTTAGTCAGGGATTTGCAACATGTTCAGGCGAATTTTTTTTTTCCCTTCCATTCGGATCTCCGCTTGCTTCGATGAAATCTCATTAGCCCCGGGGGCACGGTTGGGGAGCCGGCAGCTGGTCTACTCTCGCACGGATGCCCACTGCGGCAAATCACGAAATGAAATCCAACAAGTTGAAATTTAATTCGAGACACTTGTTATTTTCTTTCCCTTCCGAGTTGCAAAAAAAATGTCACCGAAAAAAGAGACATCTATGGCTATTTCATACTAGTGGCAAAGAGTCCAGGCTTGAAGGTGGATTTTGCCATGGGGCATCTTTTCTTGGGGGTCGTAGACGGTAAATTTGTAATGTGATAGTGATCCATCCCCGTGTCGAGGAGAATTACCATTGGAGGTTGAGATGCTGGACTAGTCTCGACATGGCAATCCGAAATAATAGGGGTCACGAGATTATCTCGGTCGTGGGCGAAGCTCGAGGGCCCATCATCGACCCACATGTATGGACATGGGGAAAGGATCAAAAAGAGCATTTTTTATGAAATTTTCCCCAAAAATGAGGGGCTTCGAGGGGTCCTGGACCATTGGACGAGGGGCACTGAGAAAGGAAGAAAAGAGATCCCAGAGCTTCGTATACCGTTAATTAACGGTTTGGGTGATTATTAGACCTGGTCCGACAAGGGCGAGAAGGGGGCGAAGCTGCCTGTCCATGGTCCTGGGAGAACTGAGAGGTTCCAGCAGGAGGAATAAGCTCATCTCGCGATCGAAGTTGGCGGTTGGGTAGGTGGGACTTACCACGACGTTACTATAGGTAAGGCTTCCTCGAAAATGACTCGTTAAACTGGTGCAAGTCATCTTACTTAACATGTGATCTATGCTATTATATGGAACGGTAATATATTTCCTATTTGAAGTGAAGAAACCGAGCTGAAGATTGTCAGCCGGGCATACGCCTGCTAGGATCTCAATCTTGATACGCTGTTACGTCGACTTGAAAGATAGTTTCCCAAGATAAATCAGGGTTCATTCTATTATATTTTTTATTATATCCACAGCAGCTATAGATAAATTTTTTTTAAAAAAGAGGATTAAAATCATCAGATGGCTAGTAGGGCTCCAAGGCCTATACGGGAGATCGGTATATTCGCCGTCTCAGCAACATCCGGGTAAAGAGAAAACGAGTAAAGAAAAACTACAAAGCATACTTTGTTGTAATCAAAATCAAGAGCGGAGAAACAAGTGACAGTTGCCTGTCGAAAACTGTAAAACACCAATCACCCCAAGCCGGTAGCGAAGATAATCAAAAATGCAAAGAAAACCAACCACAGTTTGCGCCAGTTATCACTTGTAGATGAAACCAAATAACAAAGGAAATAACGAAAGTCGGGATGTTTTGAAACTCAGAGCGAAATGAAACGCTAAAAATGCTCGATGAGAAATGAGAAACAAAATGAAGGAGCGGTGTACGATACTTGAATTTAATGTCGCTGTCGGCCGTCGTGTATCCCATAGGCCTGCTGGGATTGCTGGGAAATATCATAGTTGACGTGGTTGTCGGACTGGCCGTGAGGGGTCCAGTAAGGTTGCGGGTGACCGCTGATCCAGTGTTCAACGTTTGGTTGGAAGTCGGAGTGGCCGTCGAAGGCAGCAGTAGAAACGATGGGAGAACTCTGCTCGAGCATTTTTGTAAAGTTAGTGTATTGCTGATCCGAGGACTCTTCTTTGAAAGATCCATTGACTGCCGCCAATCCCGCAGTCTCAGGGGTAGGAGGCGGCGAGGCAAGGTTCTGCTTGATGGGCGCATCCTCATTGGTAAAACCGCCGTCGCTCTCGAGGTCTGGAACATCAGGAGAGTGTTCTTTGGAGAGGTCCGAGGGCTTCCTCTTGAGTTTGTGCTGAACTGTAGCATTACCAAAATCGGCATCCGAAGGTGGCGTTGGAAGTGGAGTTCCGTGTACAGAATGGGATCCATTGATTTTTCCATGAAAGATGCGCTGGGTCCGAGCGTTCGGTCCAAGGGAGGGCGGCATAGGTCGAAGGCGTCGAAGGGCGATCTCTTGCTGCAGAGATGGTCGCTCGGTGTATGACTGAGACCTCTCCATACCTGGAGCAGCCAGTTGCTTAGGGCCGTTCTCAAGAACCGGCGAAGATGTCTCTGATGATGTATGCATTGGTCTATGTGTCTGTTGCATGGAAATGCTTTCAACATTCGAAAGATCGGGGCAGGTAGCCACTCGAGAAAATGCTGGTCGGTCGCTGTTCTTGAGGACTAATCCGCTAGGAACGGGCCTTGACTTGAGATTCATGTTCATAGCCTTAGGCATGGAGTTCATCTGCACGGCAGCTGCGAAGGCAGAGTAGTCGTCTTGGAAAACTGGCGGAACACCGGAAAGGGGTGCATTGTGGTATGGAGAATTCAAAGCCGACATGTTGTCGAATTCAAAGGGATCTTCACGCTGTCCAGCTGGAGTTGGCGTATAGGAGACAGAAGAATTGTAAGACGAACCCCAGTCGGAGAAATTAGACACCGGATAGAAGTTTGGGTCGTATGGATCAAGTGAATAATTTGGTGGTGGGAGGCCATCGTAGGGGGCGGCACCGGGGTGGTATCCTTGAGAGACACCTTCTCCCTCGTATGACGAAGCATATGCACTGGCGATAGTGATAGATCTTGCTAGAGAAGCAGCGGCGGCTTCTTTGGAAGATGGATAGGGTGGAGAGGTGCTTGTAGAACTTGCAGGGTTGAATTCTGTTGTCAGTAATGGGAGGGAGGACTGTGCAGATGTAGCAGACGTCGGTGTTTCCAAATCGGACATAGAAGACTCTGATAATGCCATAGGGGTACCGAGAGCAATCTTTGCCATGCGTTCCCGACCCGCGGTTTCCAAAATCTGTGCCATCTTCGCCTCTTGAATTTCCTTATGCTTCTTGGCCCTGTGCCTTCGGTTTTGGAACCAAATCTGAAAAGGCTGTTAGAACGTAATCGAATAATGTAACCAAGTATATACTCACATTGACTCGAGTAGGGGAAAGATTGATAGCGTGGGCCAGATCCCTCTTGGTAGCCTGGTTTGGTTTTGGGCACTGTTGGTATAATCTTTCAAGGGCAAGAGTCTGTTCGCGGCTGCACTTGAAACGACGAGGTTCTTTTACGCTCTCCTCGTTAGGTCCAGAAACTGGAGGTGTAAATCGAGGAATAACTGGGAAATGGTTGCCAATGAATGTCTCGATATGTGGCCCTGAATTTGCAGCCGGATGCCTTGGGACATTTAAATGTTGAGGGGAGGGTCCTTGAGTTACGTGGACATCGGATCTGACGGGAACATTGGGATTTTGGGAAGGCATAGAGCCTTTGTTATCATAAGAGAGAACCTCCATGTCTTAGGCTTGGGTGCACACAGTCGGTTCCTGGAATCGACGATCACTCGTATAGTTCTTCTTCGACAACTATGATGTCGTAGTGAACGCAAGGTACACTCCTTTGGGCCAATGGGGTTTCCTGGAGGAAATTAGACCACAAGCTGTAGAGCGGCTTGGATTGGATGGCCTTGTGTCTTAGAAGGGACACTAAGGATAAACCTTCGACGGTATTCCTAATGCAGTGAAACGTTGAACCGTGTTAGCCCGTCGTCATTGTTTCCGACCCCTCTTCATTGCTTGGATTTAATGGAATGAAATGTATGTGCAGGAGTAAGCAAAATGTCAACTACCCGCGAGCGCAGATATTCGACTAACAGCGTAACGTTGGGGCGCCAGATCTACAATTCTGAAACGAGGTTCATTCGCCACCCGTCGATGTGCGTTGTAGATGGGATCTATGGAAGGGAAAAGAACTAGGACTAGAACTTGGGCTTTTGTTCTTCGTGATGTAATGCTCCATGCGATTCTCAGGCTAGTATCGCATGGGCATGGGCTGATTTTTAGACCATGTTGGCTCGTCCATGCCGGTAACTTTTTTGCTTCGCTTCGTCGTACAAACGTTACAAACCTCGAAGGCATCGAAATCGGCATCGACAAGGAACAGCATGCATGTTTCTCGCCCGACCAAGGAACAGGGTTGTACAGCTTCCGCGCAGAGACAGCAGCAAATTCGCCAAATGCTCCCGCTATGCTGTGAGGTAATCTTCGTTTCGGATAAAAGCAGAAACGGATTGGAACAACTGCAAGATAATGGATAAAACAAAAAATGCCCTTCGTACCTTATGCGGACCGTGATTTCTATGACAAATTAACCACCCACACGTGATATACTATCTCTTGAATTGATATCTAGACGCCCGTGTGGTCAAAGCTTCCGCTTGCCTGTGGGTCGGACTGTGCAGGACCCAATGCAGGTACCGGTGGAGTCGTTTCACAAATAGGCAAACTCTTTGACAAGTACTTGACAACCTTGGGTGCGCCGATGTTCGGTAACTTTTTGGTAAGAATGTTGTAATCTAATCAGATAAACACTTTGGGTATTGATATTGACGTCCGGTTCTTTCGAGTACTGTAATTGCGAGATTGTTAGGCCGTTAGCAGTAAATGGAATGACTGTCGTGAGGCGAGAACTGCAAAAGATGAACAATAGCTATCGATGCTTGAATTTGAAGTAAAGGAGAGACTAGATCGATGTTAACTTGAACGTTGTGAAAAATGAGAGGAGGTCGTAAGCCTGAGGGATGAAGAAAACTGGGATTTCCGGGGAGAGTCGAGAGATTAATATATTCCTTCCATTGGGTCCTGCTCCTAAAAAAAGTCCGAGTCACAACCACCACCATCATCTCGAGAGAGAGACAGGCAAGCTTCTCTAATAGGCGTGGTTCTAGCCTACATAGTTGCGCGGCTTCGGGAAACCTAGCAAGCACACTGTTTTGCCCTCCTCTCTTTCGAATTTCTGTACCTTGCAGAGACCGAATTTGGAGAATCTTGGCTTCGTATGTGGTGAAGCTTCTCCTTTGTTTTTTTCCCCTTCTCTGAGCCCACCAGCGAACCAACTGCAACAAGGGCTTTCCCACCTAAGATCTGCGTTAACATTGGCTAATATAGACCCACAGGATGCCTCAGTTTTGGTGTTGGGTTACAGGGACGAATTTCGTGACTTCTTGGGAATGGTTAGATGACACTCATCCTCGAGAAATTAGCAAATTTTTGGTTTTAACGTAGGGGTCTTCGTTGAAGCCTGTACTTCAACTTTTCGATTTATCTTCGTCTGCAAGTATCATGTGCTCGGTAGGTGCCTACGGCCTCCTGTGAATATAATCCATCAGAATTAACCTGCCTCCTATGCTTTTCGTCATAAGCTTGAGGATCATGGTGAAACTTAGCAATGGGGAATGTGCCCTCCTCGATCTAGCTTTCCCAAAGATGCTCTCGATGCAATGGTGGGGGAGTCGATTCTGGAATTCCAGGAAACCAAAGTGTGCCTCGCTTGGCTAGGGTCCTTGGTCTCAAAATTAACCCGTTCGGTTCTGCAACAGCATAGTTTCCCGACCCCTGTTCTTGCCGGGCTTCAAAGGTGAAGAGTTGGAACCAGCCCGAAGGGCCCCACCCATTACCACCTCAATGGCTGGATTACCCTGGCTCCGGGACACGGAACAACAGCGCGATGCCCACTTTTGGGGGTTCTTCCAGTTCTATTTGCAGTTGGATCAGCATATGGCGAAAGAAAATTAATGGACGCCTTCAACCTTCACAACGAGTCAACAAAGTTGCAAAATGGTTCCAGGCGCAATGGCAATAGAAACCGGTGATCAAATATTTTCACTTGCTTCTTATCGAACCCTCCGCATACTACCCATACCTCGGCCTTTGGGGAGATTCAGAATTCTGGCGGCAACTAGGCGGACATTCCTCCAATAGAAGAATGTTAGGTGTAATTTAATCGCAAACAACTTTCGAAGGGGGTTTGCTTTGACAGCTCGATACCAACGATAACTCTAATTTGTATCATAACAGATCCTGTATCTCAATTTTACCCGGAGGTATTTGGTGTGGTTCGGCCGGCGAGAACTGGTCTGTGATGGTGGTAAAGTCCAACTCAGGGAGGACGGCATTGCTTCACGGCCAGACGTTTGACGCTGTTGGATGAGTGCAACGGAATCTGATTCGTCTAGCAGAGACATATATCCCACATCATCGTATCGGCAAACACGGCTCGACAGGAACATGATGTGGGGTTGGTTGTTTGGCCTCAAGCTCAATATAATGTATGCGACGCTTCCCGTGCGCAACCATCGTCGTCCACCTCTTCATGCTCAAAAAAACTGTTACACCGGCGCAGCAGATGGCTTTAACCTTATATGGTTGTCAGGGTCCAAATGCAAATGTGTTTGGTCGGATTTACCAGGCTACAGGGAAATCCCGTAAAGCCAAGGCTCCAAATATGGCTTGGTCCTGCAGCATAACTAATTCATTCGATTCAGCTTGTGTCATATCATATTTTGTCAGCCAGTTTCTGCCTTTTACATCAAAGCCCTCGACATTCGAAGCGATCACCCAGATCGGGATAGGTTGATTTAATCGATTTCAGAATTCCACAGGTAATCTTGACGAGCTGTAGCATATTTCTCACCCCACGGTGGGTCGAGACTTGCATACGTGCGCACGCCTCATTATGGCCCAAGCGAATGGGCGACTTGCGGACTCCGGCCTCAGAATCGAGGGGGCGGCATACCAGAATGAGTTGGAGCGGTTGACCCGGTTGATATGGGACCTCGAGGAGCCCATCGAGAGTAGTGGTAGATGCATTAGAGAACTGAAATCAAGGTATTGGTCAGGTCGCACTGGTTACGGCGCAATGCAATGGCTTTAACTAATGCAGATATGCCGATTATATTTAAATTGTTTGCGAGATGTATATGCAAGCGCAGGTGGCTGATCTTGAAACTACTCCAGACGACACGTGCTGTCTGATGAAGAGCAGGAGAATCTGAAATCGGAAGAGATGCTGCTTCAGAAATTGGAGACCGACTTGCAGATGCTGAAGGAGCAAAGGGATGACCTGAAATCGACCCCGGCCGGATTAAGAGCGCAGGAGATAACGAAGCTGCAGCAGGAAATTGAAAGATCAATCAAGCCGTTCTCACCTGAAGAATTGGCTGAACGAGCCAAGTCATTTCGTCAGAAGTCAGACGAGTGTAGGAAACGGGATATCAGCAATCTTATCTGGGGTGGTGTCGCCATCATGATGCTGGTCCCTGCGGTTGCTGCCGTGCTGTGGAGCACCTCTGTTATATTTTAGTCCGAATTCTGGATAGTTATGAGCTAGTTCCCTAGATAGTTAGTTAGTATTATCGACACACACACTATGTAGTGTGTACAGAGCCCCGGTCCGTCGTTTCAGAGCCGGCAGATATCGATACCGTGAAGTGCAATATAAGCGATGCGATGCAATAATAATATATGTCTCCACCACGGCGCGTGCAGTTGTTTGTGTCGACGGAGCTGGGATGCGTTGCAAGAGGTCTGCAGCCAGTCGTTAGCGAGATGCTGCCGGGCTTGGCGTACGCTTTGGCCCGACAAGATCCTCGTAAATTTTTTTTTTCTGTCGAGTTACTGCGACCGACCAGACACCACCATCTACAAGCAGAAGAAAACCACAGCTTCTGCCCAATCAATTCCACCCTTAGACACCATCGCTGCCGCTCAACAATGGTTCGCCCAAGTAAGTTTCCATTGTCTCACCCTCCGGATTTAGGACCATGAGCAATCTCAGGCTAATTGGGCCATGCCTACAGAGAAACAAAGTAAGAGGGTGCCAGTCCGGCTAAGGCACAAGATCGAGAAGAAAGTTGCTGCTAAGGCCAGGAAAGATCGCAAGGCGTCGAAGAAGGACCCCACATGGAAAAGCCGACTAAAGAAAGACCCCGGGATACCAAACATGTTCCCATACAAGGAGCAGGTGCTAGAGGAGATAGAGGAGGGGAGACGACAGAAAGAGGAAGAGAAACTAAAGCGAAAAGAGGCCAAGTTGAAGGCTGTTAAATCGACAGCAGCAGAGGGGAATGGGTCTGATGTGGATGAAATGGTAGACGCAGAGGAGGAGGAAGAGGAAGAAAGCGAACTCTCGGAAATGGATGAGGGCGAAGACGTCGGCCAAGTACTATTGCACTGTCTCTATAAGCTATATTACGCACTAACGATCTCAAACAGAGCAATGGAAACGCCATGGCTGCTTTATTGGCATCGGCAAGGGCCAGGGCAAGACAATTCGAAGGTGCCGACGGCAGCGACTCTGATGATGCTATGGACGAAGACGACGAAAACGATGGCCCTTCACGTTCTATCCCAACCGCCATAACTTCCAACCGACCGGACTCTTCTCTCAAATCTTTCTCGAAACACTTCCAGACTGTCCTATCTTCAGCAGACGTTTTGCTATATGTTCTAGATGCCAGAGATCCCATCGGAACAAGATCGTTGGCGATTGAGCAGCAAATTCGTGCAGACTCTCTGGGTTCCAAACGACTCATCCTTCTTCTGAATAAAATCGACTTGGTTCCGACACAAGTGCTCAAGGATTGGTTGGTACATCTGAGAAGATATTTCCCAACCCTCCCAATCAAAGCAAGCAAACCCGCCACAGGCGCCCACACATTCGACCACAAAGACCTTACAACGGCTTCTACGGCAAGGACTGTCGTCAATGCCCTCAAATCCTATGCCAAACTGAAGCAATTGAAACGAGCTATCAGCGTCGGGGTTGTCGGATATCCTAATGTCGGAAAATCATCTGTCATCAACGCAATCCTATCGAGGGGTAGTTCCACTCAGACGGCTTGCCCCGTTGGTGCAGAGGCTGGTGTAACTACATCGGTTCGTGAAGTCAAGTTGGACTCGAAGCTCAAACTCTTAGACTCGCCGGGTATCGTTTTCCCTGGAAAGGAAATCGATGCCGCTGCTTTGACATTATTGAATGCCTTGCCGCCGAAACAAATGCCAGAGACCACAGTTCCTGCGGTTACTCTGCTTCTCTCGAGGCTTGCTGACAAGCCAGGTCAACTCGAACACTTGACCCAACTTTACCAACTTCCGCCCCTAATCACCGGAATTTCGGAGAAAGACCTCACAATGGACTTTTTGATTCACGTGGCTAGGAAGAAGGGTAGATTGGGCAAGGGCGGTGTCCCTAACATCGAAAGTGCTGCTAGGGCGGTAGTCACAGACTGGAGAGACGGAAGAATCATCGGCTGGATCGAGGCGCCAAAGTTGGAAGTCGAAACAAACGGCAGCTCCGATGCCGTCACTTCCGATGGCAAACTCAAGGACTCGAAAGAGATTGTAACCCAATGGGCAGAGGAATTCAAGATCGAAGGGCTGTGGGGCAATGATGCAGATGTTATGGAGTAGACCTCCACTTAGCACCCGCGTACCACTTGCACCTAAGATTTTGATGTTATACCCGGCGTTGAAGGGGGGGGATGTTCAAAAGTACCATCATGAATTATTTCGACGACGCCTTTGCAATTTAGCCGCAATCCATCTTGTACATTAGAATAGAATACGATATGGTCAACTTCAAACTTCTTTATTTAGTATCTTCTATGTGTTGTCCCTTCAACAATGCAACATGCGGCATTGAAGCCATCGAGTCACTACCCATCATCACTCTACATCACAGAATATGCAAAAAAAATTACATGATATCATCGTATATCATCCAAAAAAGCTGGTTTAAATGCCACCTAAACGCCCTCGCTCCCTTACGTCGCTCGCCTCATCCGCCCTTTACGTCTCCAGACAAATCGAAGACCGCGCCTCAACCTTCATCGCCTACTTTTCTCCAACGGCACCCCAACGTCAACTCCAATCGCATCCGGACCTCGCCACCGCCTCCCACCGCATCCTAGCGTGGCGTAAACCTTCCTCTCAAAGGACGCTCACCGGTCTCCCAGCTTACAACACCGGATCGGATGACGATGGAGAAAACTATGCCGGTAAGAAACTGTTGAAGGTTTTGGATGATTACAAAGTTGAGGGGAGCATTGTGGTTGCGAGGTGGTATGGTGGACAGCTTTTGGGGCCTGTGAGGTTTCAGCATATTGAGAGTGCGGCGAAGGAGGCCATCAGAGCTTATCTTGTTGATAAAGACGAGGGTGCGGATGGAGAATTTGCGAAGAAGACCAAGGTTTCAGGAAAGGAGCAGGAGCAGGAAGATGAGAAGGAAAAGGAAGAACTGATCGAGGAGTTGAAGAGTCGGGATGAGAGTATTGTCGTACTAAGGAATTTATTGGATGACAAAATGGGGAGGAAGAAGAGCGAGAAAACGCCGGACGCTGGTGAAGAAACCAGTCAACCGAAACCTGCGAAGGGGGTGGATTATAGCAGTATGCCTTTGGTAAGGTTAAAGCAATTAGATAAGGCCCGGGATAATACCATCTCATTTTTATTAAAGAAGATAGACGAGGTTGAAAAGAGGGAGGAGGAACAGAAGAATAAAGTACCGACTAGTTTACAGGATAAAGGTGACGATAAAGAAACCCCGAAAACCTGAAACGTTAAAAGATGCTGTTTCGGAAATGGATGTTATAAAGTAATTTTGCGTGTGTCCTTGTGAAAATAAGAATTCTTGGTGCGAAGGGTGAACATAAAGGAAAGAAAAACGAAAGAAACGAGCAGTATATAAGATTGCCCAAGTGGAACGGAGATGCCTTGTTAAAGAAAGCTCTGGAATCATCAGGGAGTAATCATTTTCGAACATAGAAATTCCCAGTCAAAGTAAATGCATAACTAAGAAGGAAGAACACAGCAACGAAAGTGTAAAGCAGAGTAGTGCTGCTGCAACGAAGGAGCAAAATCTCAGTAGTGGAAATGTTGTTCCCACGGCTTGTTTTGCTTCGTGCAGATGCAACGGAGATCGATTTTGAACCCTTTAGGATGCTTCCTTCGGCACATCCCACCTTCCAAAGACAGTCCCTCGAGATGGTTGGACGGACGTTGTTTCGCCTTCATGAGAGCCCGCAACTTGAGGATGTTATGGGGCTCGTTAATGAGCAGTTGGGTCGAGCGAGGGATACGCATCAATGCGGCATGGGACAGTGCCGTGGCTTCTTCGTTATGCTGGGGCTCAATGTAGAACCAGTGGAAGGTCTTGTTTGCGGCCTTAATCGCGAGCATGATTTCGGCCCAAAGATCTTTGAAACGTTGTTCCATTCGGAGCTTCTTCACCCAAAGGGGGTTGCTGCCATGTGCTGACCACTGGTCCGCCCAGCTGACGACATGGCCGGAGGAGCAATAGAACGCAACGTCGGTGAAGTCGAAAGCACTGTAAGAGTAGGTACTGATGTCTCTGATGGCATAACATGCCTGCAATACCCCACGTAGTTCGAGACTAAAGTCGGCGTGCGGTTTGTTGAATTCCATAGTGCCGCACTTGTTGAAAACGGAGTCCTCTCCGAACCAGGCACTGTATCCGAAATCGTAGATTGGTCCTCTTTTGTGGGGCTTCGGGTTAGCGACGTCGACGTAAACTTCCAGGGCAATGTTCCCGGTTTCCGGCATGATTTGGGTGTTAATCAAGGCCGTCCCCGTTCTGCATTTGATAGTCCTGAGCCCCCAGCCGTATTCGAGAGGAGTAGTCAGACCATTGAAAATAGCTGCCTGAAGGAGCAAGTCCGGGACTGGGCAGGCGCTGGTGGTACGATGCAGCGGGAGCGCATCGACGATGAGACAGGAAATTCGGAGCGGGACGCCACCGATGACGATTGGGAGCTCGGTGAGACCCCAAACACGAATCGTGGTAGAGCCACTCCTGCTTCTTCTGAAGGTAACAGTGACACCGTCGAACGGGGTGCTATCTTTCATGTTGTTGTGAATTGGAATAAAGGATGCAGGCCTGTACTTGTCGATTTCTGGAAAGTAGATGGCTTGTCCGTTCAACCATGGCAGGGTTTGGCCATGAATCTTTTGACAGAAAAAGTTCCAGGTAATCAGCGACATAGGGCTGAGGTGGATCATCTGGAACATGATTGGGGTCTCATCAGGGAAATGGGCAGTGAATCTAGATCCGAGAGAAGCATCCAGTCAGTGTTAATTAACATAGCTATAACTGACTTCAGGCGATATGAAAGCCGAGCTTGCTGAGTCACTTACAGGTTTTCACCGATGACTTCTGGATTGAGCGGCTCGCACTCCTTGGTATCGATAGTGAATTCGCTCTTTCTGCCAACCATTTCTTTGGCGAAATCCGCAGGATGCGGTTGAATCGATCGAGGCTTATTCTCCATCCTGTCCCTTTGATGCTGAAGGGATGAACGAGTTGGAAGTCAACTATCAAAATTAGAATTGTTAATCGGACGTTGAAGGATGATGGCGAAGGGTGATGTAGTGATAAGAAAGACTTTGGGGGTACGAGGTACGCATATACGTTCTTTTATACCTCGCCCCTGCCAGTTCTTGAGGGCTTCTCTCCAAAACAATGTCCAGTCCTACAGTGTCGACAACACATTTTGGATCAAAATTACAACAAACTGTTCTCAAGCCTCGATCTCGATATCACAGCTGCAGGGGAAATGAATGTACGCAGAACAACAGTCGTATTCTGTGATAACTGAAAGGATACTGATATAACAGGCCGTTAAAATCTCAACAATAGAAAGCAATCCTAATGAACTCCAACCTCCGGATAATACAAAGGAAATATCAATATGTACAGACGAAATAGTATACTACACCCTCGTCAGGCTAACCTTACAGCTAGTCCCGATCACTTGCCCTGCTTCTGGACCTTTTCTTCCACAGCCTTGATCTCGTCGATATCCTCTCGAATAGTTTCCTTCTCTCCCTCTCCCTCTCCCTCCTCTTCCTCTCGCTCTTCCTTATCCTCTTTCACAACCGCTGCTACAACGGCCAAGTCAAGCTCTACACTCGCTAAGAAAGGTATCGGGGTCCCCTTCCTCCCTTCGACCGGTTGAGTATGCCCCCTCTCATCGTGAGTATACGACAAAGCACATTCACTACACGGATCCTCCAAATCCGGTAGAACACCCACACTCTGTCCCCTCGATCGACTCAATTTACTCCGTCTCCTAACCTCCTCGTCAAGTTCTCTAACTTCCTTTTCAATATCGGCTTCCGACATACGCCCGCTCTTCCTCGTGCAAAACTTTCTTCGTGCGAAGTTGATAGGCTTTGGAGGTTCATAGTAGGTATCTTTGTTATCATCGTTGGCATGTGGCGGGGATGGTGTCTCTGTCCGATGTTTGAGCATCTCCAACCAACTCGATGCTGTTGGAGGACGGGTGGTTGATCCACGGAGGGTGAGATCAGTGTTCATCGATGAACTCGATGGGCTGGGGAGTTCGTCGATGGGTTCTTTAGCCTGACGTCTTCGTCTCAGGTATAGGAATAACCCGAGGGGGAGACAAAGTCCCAGAATTGCGACGGAGACGAAGAATGCGATCTCCGCAGGCATCCTCCAGCCGAAGATACCATTCGGTACGTGGGGTGCATTTATTGGGGTAGAGGTAGGCGTACCAGGCGCCATTGTGTATGTGAGATAACCAGATTTTGCTGGAACAGATTCTTTAAGGGAACCCGCACTTAAGAGAGCAGTCGGAGAAGGTGATATTGTGCTATGGTGTATACGAATGGACGATGAAGATAATACAGGTTTTATAGATGCATCCGAACCAAAGAAGTCCGGATCTATAGCTGTACCTTGCGGAGTAGCCGAGGTGCGATGAAGAACGGGTGCAAAATGAGGCACCGAAGAAATACTCTCAGGCATGCCGGGCAAAGGAGGCACCGAAAGGGAAGGTATAAATAAGTTCTTCAAGCTTGCCACGGGAAATAAAATGTCTAACAACGGAACCCGTACCCGTCAGTATCATCGATGGCATAATCCCAAACACCAACATCGAGGGGATAAAAATATAACACTTACGAGAAACAACAGCATACAACAAAGGTGATATATGTTGTTTTCGAAGCGACTGTGCCAATGAGATGCGTTAACACACGCGCCCGTTGGTGAATAAGTTGAAAAAGACGGGAAGGAGAAGAAGGAGAGTTGATAAGATATGCGAGCCGGCCGTCAACGTAGCCGTTCACACTCGGGAAGCTGCAGCCCAACCTCGACCGACGAGGATTATAACCGAACAGCAAACAACAAAAAAAGGTCTCTCCAGCTTGCTAACCGGTAAAGTGGGCAACCGCTGAGAGGGGAGAAGAAACGGCCCAAGGTGCCCGATGCGGAATTTTTCTGGTTGGAAAAGTGCACACAAGTCGGAATCCGAAATTTCGATGCCTGCTCTGTGGTTATATAACGTGTTTGACAGCCGTTGTTCTCACGGTTATCGGCTTCGAGCGAAACGGTGAGATGGTAAAATTCTTTAGATACCGTGCCGACAGAACTGCATTCTTTTCTATCAACCGTGCATATATCTCACTGAATTCCTTTTGATGGCCGGTAGTATAAAAAAATAAAATAAAAAAAAATAAAAGAAATCCAAGGAGGGTAATTGAGCGAGAAAAAAAAACCACTAAAGAATGACGAAAAGTTTAAAAGATTTGATTTCTGATCTAAACTTTCCAACAGAAATCACCACAAGAAAGACATCAAGACTAAAAGAAAGGACGGAAACACATGCACCAGCAGCGAAGCGAGTGTTTGTTTCCTTGTGGCTAGCAAAGGCGGACGGTTTGCTGGCAAGTTTGACGGTTAATCGGTGAGGGACTCGAGGAAAAGGTCCAAGAGAGTCAGGCTCTGGGGTTTTGTATCTCCATCCTGTCTCCTACGGTCTTGTTGGCACGCCGGCTGAGCTAGTTTCTTGACGAATCGAGGGTTACAGAATCTCTAGTTGCCAATTGAGAGATTTCGTCGATAAAATCTTTCTCATTGGATCCCCTTGCGTGGCCGCAAACAAACCAGACGCTGCCACCTCGTTAAAGAAACCGATGGAATGTTAGTTAGATATCATCAAGAGAGGTATCCGACAGGAGGTCAGAGGAGACCCTTTCATTCCCCAGCGCTGCTGACTCCAAAACTCCTTGCCGTCGTTGCCCTCCCCCCCTGCGGACGTCCTTGCGTGCGAATTAGACGAAAGCTCACCCTTTCTCGGGATAACATTGGACAACGCGGAGCACTCCTGTCTTATATATGCCCAAAAGCGGAGCCAAAGACTGCCGTCGACATCGAAACCACCTCCTAGCTTTGAATCTCGTCTATTCGAGATGTACGTAATGGGTTCAAGTAATGACAGATGGATGACACGATGTCTCGGGTGAATATAGACGATCCAATTTCCGCGGTTCACGGTTCAGAGGATCTCAAGAGTTTGCCTGGCTGTTCCGTCTGGCAGCTGTTGGCGTTGTTGCGTTGTCGCCATTGTTGATGTTACACAGCGCTAAGAGGCCTTCCTGGCAGCGGCCCAAAGAAAAACCGACCGAACCCGGCTGGCGAGGACTAGTCCGCACTCAGGCTGGTGCATATCATCCAAACCTTCAGACCGAAAGCTGCCGTCCGTGACAGTTCTAGCTTCCTTGTTTTACTTCAGACCTGGGTTTCATCTACGGCACTCTCCAGACTCGATCTTTGGGTAGCCGGGTAAAAGTATATACAGGTATCAAGTACTTTTCATATCTTAACACGCGTCGACTGATTCTGGCCTGCGTGTCCCGTCTAGTAATCACCGGTATCCGGATCCTCGCCTGATAGTTAATTGGTAAGCGGCACCGCATAACCAGGAATCAGCGTGGCAAAGAAATACAAAATCGACCATCACAATTTTGTTTCTTTTTTGTCAATTTCATCCCAATTATATGAACCGAATTTTGCCTAAACCCATTCGAAGGCGAAGACGAAGACTCATGCTTATAATAATATACCTATTATGCGTCGTCGGCCGTGTGTGGAAAGGCACAGAACGTGATCCATGGCGTCTACCGCGGTAGGACCTCGCCTTGCTCAGGAGGAACAAATGTTATACGGCATGTGCTATAAGAACATTTCTTCAGCTTCTAAAAAAAAAAAAAAAGGGCCTTTCCGGTTTAGCCTATATCACAGGCTTAAGGAACCCCGTTTTTTCGACACGATGTCCCAGATCCTTTGACTCCAGCCATTAATTCGAGAACGGAATCTCTAAAACCGAACTAATTGCAAGAAGCAACCGCACATTCACTCCACTTCTAATAGGTAGAAACTAAGATGGAAAATCTCCATGCAGAATCAAGAAAAGAAGAATAGGGATAGGGAGATAAGTATGTATAAAATATATGCATGATAATATTCCCGCGAAGGAACCGGTGGCGATTGTGAAGGAAACCCCACACCGGATTTTTTTTCTGTAATTACATAACGATAATATACTGAAGAGAAGAAAGCCAACAGCAAAGTAGAGAGAGAGAGGAAAGTAGCAACGAGAAACAAGAAACCAGTCAAACGAGAAGCCGGTAAAACAGCATGCACACACGGGGTATCTCTAGCTCTCCTCCTCTTCCTCCTCCTCCCCTTAAGAATTTTGATGGAAAGAAAATAAAATAAAGAAAAGTCGGCAATCAATAATGAATAAATAACCTCGGGTGTCAAGGTAATAAGGTTTATAGGCCACGGAAGAGATGAAAGGTCGAAAGTTAGGGGGGAAAAAGTATTTTTTAGAATGCTCCAGAATAACTAGAAGCCTGTGACGAGGAAATGAATACGCACAAAATAGAAATACCAGAGGATTTGAGGGAAACATTACCATTGGAAGCGCAAAAGTGTAAGGCCAGTGGGGAAAAAAGTAAAAAAGTAATATCTTGGCAATGAAACCGGCCGACCCGAAGACAATAGGTCTCGAGCCAGCGTAAAGGTGAGAATGGTAAAAAGGAAAGGAGTAGTGATGGGAAGAACCCAAAGCTTATAAGCTTTATCGGTAAACCGTGGGAAAAAAAAAACGACAAAAACGAGATAAACCTGCACGAAGCCCGACTTGCAAAACTGATAGATAATAATGATTCCCGTCGCACTGTGCATACCCTCGATGATTGCAAAACGTAAAAATTAAAGTAAACCGAAAGGGGAAAAATCAGAAAGTCCAGATCGATAGTTCAGTAAACATTGCATTACAATAACGGCATGAACGGCAAGAAAAGCAAAGCATATGAGTTATACCTTCGAATGAACCTGCCCGGAAAATAGGTGGAAGATGTAAAGAAAAAAAAAAAAAAAAAAGGAACCATCCGTACTCCGTAATATGTCTGGTGAGGTAAAGGGAAGAGAGAAAAGAATTTGAGAGAAAACCAGGGAATATGGGACGCTACGATGTTTTGATATAATATTTTTCTCGAAGCGTATTCGGTAACTAAGGCACTCGGCCTGCGTTACTCTATGACGACGATAGTAGAGGCGAAAGGGCGATCCAGACAAAGGAAAGATAGGGAAACTGTGTTAAGTAGCCTGAAAATATCAAGTTACTTTATAGTAGTAAGATAAGGGGTACAATAAGAGTGTTAATCAGGATATGACCAGCATTGTCTTGGGTACGTGTATTTTAGATATTAGATGCGATCAAATTCCATCCGAAATCCTTCCCATATTTCTCTAGAGCTCTCATTCAGGATAATAAAGAAAAATAATCAACACCCAGGAGGTTGACGGATGGTGTCGTTTCGGAGTATTGGAAGCTGTAAACTAAAAAGAGATCGTAAATGTTCAAAGCTGATAAAAAGGTCTCGAAAATCCAATCAAGTAGAGAATCGTCGGTCCAGGCGGCTAATTCTTCAGGAGCCTTTCTTTCGCGAGTCTTTATTTCTTCTTGGTTGGGAGGAAATTCTTTCAAAGGATCCTCGAGGGAAGCGAGGTAATTTTGAAAATTTGCCCAAGACTCATCAGTCTAGGGGGTTTCCGGAAATTCTGTCTAAGTGTTGCCTGGATAACTCCACTGGGTTGGATGGGGTTGTTGCATTTGGGATTTCCATTGTTGTTGTTGCTGTTGCTGTTGCTGCTGCTGCTGCTGAGGTTGCATGAAATGTTGACCGTACATAGCTGGCTGGTAATGCTGCTGTTGAGCTTGTGGGTGCATCTGGTAACCTTGAGGAATCTGGGCAAGATGTGGTTGAGTGTGATGGGGTTGGGCATGCCCGGTTGGAGGGGACATGTGGGCCTGGTTATGATGGGTTTGCGGTTGCCAGATCCCTTGTTGGTGCATATAGGCGGTCGGCGTTTGGTGAAGTTGCTCAGCTTTGATATTTTGCATTCTGACGGGAGTCTGAGTGACAGGAAGTTGGTGGCCCTGAGTTTGCTGATGATGCAGAGTCGATATTTGCTGTGGGCTCATCATCGGGGCCTGTGTCATCTGAGGATGAGCTGGCATAGGAGCATGCTGACCATGAAGAGAGGTAGGAGGAGTTGGAATCTGCTGCTGGGTACTCTGCCTTGCCTGGCCTTGACTCTGAGTTGGCATCGGTGGAGGAGACTTGGACTTCCAGTAGCTCTCGTTGTACATCTGCTGTCTCATAACGCGCTGGGCTCCAAAGTCCCTGTTCCAACTGGCAGCCTGATGACCCTGTTCGATCAGCTGCGAGTGAGGGGTTGAGGAAGTCCTGTCGATGTATGGTGGACCAGTGATTTCCTGTCGAGGCCTGGGAACGTTCGGAAACGCATCCTTGATGCGACTGTCGTCTGGAGTGAGATGGATCATGGGCAGGGGAGCGAGACTGATGGGAGCCGGACCTCCCAAACCCGGTTGAACCATTTGAGGCTGTGGTTGTGTATCGATGGTAACAGGATCGTTGGTGTAGAGTGGTTCGGGGTGTTGAGCAGCAGCAGCAGCAGCTTCACTCGCCTGTTGTGCTCTCTGCTTTGCAGCACCTGGACGTTTCTCACCAGCAGGATCCTCTTCGGTAAAGCCCTGTTTACGGGCCTTACTTTCCCAGTAGTCGTCTCTGACCCTTCGACCGTTCACGATAACCCTACTACCAAATTGCCGGAACATACTCTTTGCGGTCACAATTGCAATCTGCCTGGAGCGATAAGAGTATGGCAGCAGCTCCTTCTGAATCAAATCATCCTTCTCACTTTGAGTAGCAATGATTTTATAGAGAGATCGGTTCTTGTTGAACAAGAGGTATGAATCACGATAACCTAATACCCTGGCGCACTCGGTTGCAAGCATGAAGAGTTTCTCACCACGTCCTGGTACTAGGAATGTCCGGCATTTGTATTCTCGTCCATTCTTGAGATGCCCAGTCGGCATGACTTTCTTCTCGCCATCGTCGTCGGTTTCGCGAGGAATGTATTCGTCACCTTCCTTTGTTAATTGGTCAGTGGTATGATCACGAACGGTAGGCAAAGCTTTAATGACAGGCTTTGCCGGTGTCGGTTTCGCTGTGGGAGCAACAGGAGTCGGCGTTGCTGGAACGACAGCTGGCACCTGGGCCGGGGTCTGAGGTTGTGATACAGCTACTTGCTGCTGCTGTGGAACTGTCGGAGGGATGGTCAAGGGAGGGGCCTGAGGCTGTAGGGGGGTGCTCAAGACCTGCTGGGGAGATGTTTGAGCAGAGTTGGTTCCCTTTGCCTTTGGCGGACGGCCGCGTTTCCGCTTCTGAATTTCGCTGCCATCTGCGGGGTCTCGGGAAGTCAGCATCGCTGCGATGTGATGTGATGAAGGGAATTGCGATTAGGATACATACCTCGTCCTGCAGTCTCGTTCAAAGAAGGATCTTTGTATAAATCCGGAGATCTACTCCGCTTGATTCCACGCGGACTAGTGTTCGACAGAACTGGATACAACAACTATCGTCAGTTTATCGTGTCATGATCATGATGCTGATGCAAATAATATTTTCTCGACACGATCGGTGATTCCACTCAAGGCCTGAAGCAGTCAAGCAAGCGAAGAATCTCTTGCGACGCCTCCGTGGAAAGCACGTGTTTTTAGTGAAGCGAGATACATATATAGGAATATGTATATGCATATGCATATGCTTACAATCATCTCCGTCATTTATCTAGGGGATTAGGTCAAAAACGTACCTGCAGGATTCAGTGTCGCCGGGTTTATAGTGCCGGAACCATCAAGCGATACCGTATTCACCATCAACGGCGATGGCTGTGGTGTAAACAGATGCTGCTGCTGATACGTCGACGGCTGTGGCGGATTCATACTGGCTGCCTCGGTCTGTCAAAAGTCGGTTGGTCGCGAGCGATATGTGATCGCTGCCCGAGGTTGGTGAAGCGCGACAAGGTAGGATGGATCAGGATCGAAAATAAATCCCAACTTAGCCAGTCAGTGGTGACGGTTGTGACCAAAAGAAGAATAAGGGTGGACCCGATTTGCTGAGGCCGTCTGTAGCCTTCCGGTCCCGTCTGACGTCCCCTACTGCAACCACGTCCACAGGGAAGCGGTTTGGATGCAGCTACCCTTCTTCTATGAAACGTTATCGCGATAGCGAGATCAAAAGAGTGGAAAGGACTAATTATCAATTCCACAGAAAAAAAAGGTTTTAGAATTTATTTTTTTTTCTGGGCAAAGTAGTCAAGCAGGCAGGTCGCAGGACCGATCAAGCAGGAACACATACAACGGGTAGGCCTGTCTAGAAAAAGTTAAGACGCGTTAGGGAGATGCGGTTGGAAACGAAACGTGCCTGTGTGATAGAGCGGAGGGTTATGGGTGTGGTGGTGTATGGGATGGGATGGCTGGAAAGGATTGTGGAGGGGGACACAGTTTCTGTAACGCACTTGAGCGACTGGCAAGCAGCAACCAAGCCAGCCAGTTTCTGATTGAACAAGAAGGGACAGGATAGGACAGAAACCCCAGAAAGAGGGGACGGACAAACAGGCAAGAGGGGATGGATGGATGGCGGGCTGCGGACGGTGGTTGGTTGGCAGTTAAAAGTATGTAATGTAAGCTGATGATGGAAAGGGAATAAAAAGAAGAAAAGTAAAATGAATGATTGACCGACTGATTGAATGGCTGAATGAATGATGAGAAGAAAACAAAGAAAAAGCCGCCGGATTCGATTTTCAATTCCGCCAGTACAGTCAAGTCAAGTCACCGTCAGGATCTTGTTTTCGAGAAAGGGAAAAAGAAAAGGGCGCAGGCCGGACGGACTTCTTCGTCTAGAATAACGACTACGAATGAACGACGACAGCAGCTTCTTCTCGGGCAGAAAATGAGAGACACGAACGGCCTCCCAAAGAAAACGTCGCTGCACAAAGTCACGGCTTGGAACGAACTCGTCTGTTCTGTACGTATGGCGCACCTAGTTCGAATTTGGTTCTGGGAACCTTTGCACACCACTTCTCCGCCGGCTTCCCTGTATCTTATCCAGCCAGCCGGGGCCGCCTGATGCACCAGGTATGTACAGTTCCGTACACAGCAGCAAGCAAGCCTGCAGCGTGCAGGCCAGAGGTGCAGCAATTATAACTGCCCAACCGAGAATTCGAGGTGAGATAGCGAAACGCACACACCACTGCAAAAAAGGAGGCTGATGGCTGGAACACAAAATAAGGAAAGAGGGGTGCGGAACGAGAATGAGGGTGTGTTCTTCCCCCAGAAAGAAATATCCAGCGAAAGAGGGGGTGACGGCTTATTGGGCTGGATGTGCAGGGAAAAGGCAGAAATGATGGGGGAACGAGTAATTAAAACTGACAAGAAATGAAAAGAGGGAGAGCTGTTAACGCTGTCAACTCTTCTTCCTCCTCGCTCTTGTCTGTTTATGCTTTTTCTTGGGAGGGGCTAGAGGAACCATGAGGAGGGGTGTGCAGGCTAGGGCAGAGACAAGGTCAAGGAGGGGTGTGACCATCTTGCATCAGTACGTACCTCTAATCAATTTATCTCTATCAATCTATCGACCTCCCAAGGAAACCTATCGTCGATCGATATTGAATATTTGGATACTAAAAAAAAAAAAATCAGAAAAATAAAAAAAAAACTCGGTCGCCGCTGTGTGTTTGTGGCCCGGTTCGGATCGAGATTTGATGTGTCAAGCACGCAAGCCAAATCGTTCTTCGTCCTACTGGCGTAGCTCTTAACCCGAATGGCGAGACTTCAAGGGAAGGGAGGAAGGAATCTAGGAAACAGGATTATATCTTTTATCTAGGACCGCTTTTCCTTCCTTTCTTTTCTTGCGATACTTCGGTCTTTGTTACTATGGCCATATCGATAAAAAAGAATGGAGAAAAAAAAATGGAGATCATCTAGCTCGATCCCGATATGACAGACGGACGGATGGATTTTGAATCCTAGTTCCCCCTAGCTTGAACTGCGCTGTTGGTACCGTTTCTTCGTGACCTGACTAAGTTCTACCACGATATAACCATGCTGACAGCCATCCCAAGATAGAAAAAACCACGAGATCGATCTTTGATAATAATAACAATGATGTCTTGTCCGCTCGCCGTAGATGGGGATGGGAGAGGGAGAAAACCTTAGGACGAACCTTCTTATTATTTTCTTTTTCTTCGCACTCGGGCTGTGGGAACGGTTTTTTTTTTTTTTTTTTTTTTTTTCTACTTCGTGGAATAGGGAAAACTCTGTCTGTATGTCAGAGTGAGAAAATTAGTTTAAGAACGCGGAGGGTTGGGAAAGATGTCTTTTCAGCAGGATAATAGTGAATGATCAGGTAAGCAGCTCGATTAATATTATAAACCCAAAATGATGACTTCCATCAATCGAAAATATCACAGGCCAAGTGCGGGCAGGCAAGAAGGGTAAGAAGCAAAAACGTCAGAAAGGTAAAAAAGGTTTGAGACTTCGGAGAAAAAAGAAAGAAAGAAAAAGGGCCTGGTAGCAGAGCGGCGTCGAAGGAGAGAACTGCATTTGACATTTTTCCTGCATGTGCCTATAAAAGTACTCGACGAGGCAACTTTGATGTATCGGTACGTACCTCGAGATCAATTTGCGGTTACAGTGTCGAAATACGTAAGTCCAGGCCGCATATGGTCAAGAAGCAAAGCATCCGTGACCCGTGCGCATCTGCAACAGGTGGTCCAACAGCCCGTCCAATCCAGAGATACGAGTAGGTGGATTATAGCGACAGAATTCTCCTTTTTGATACTGCACAATACCCGCGACAACGACCTCTTCTGCTGCAAGCAGATGTTGCTGCCCTATTCCGTTGATATATTAGGTCGCTTGTTTCGAGTGTGCTCTCTCGCATGAATTAGATTGGACGCTTTATATTGAGAATCCGTGGTTCCAACTGGCTAACCATGGAAAGCCACTGAAACGTCAATGCGCGAGGAACGACGAAAACAGCGCTTGTAATTATATGATCTTCAGTTCCTCCTTGTCGTATCACTGTATCGATTCGGCAGGTGCGGATATTGCTTCAACCGTGGCATTTATTTAGTCATTGAATTAAACCAGTTGTGAAAATAGTGACTAGTATCGGCCGCTTGTCAGATGCAAGATGCAGAGAAAGTATCGAGTTATGCATGCAGCGTTCGCTCGTAAAAACTTTAAGACCTGTCAAGCTTTATAATATAGCCTATACTGAATGTCGAAGTTGAAGATGGAGTCTAAAGGGAAGCTCTAGAAATGATGCTTGTCGATAGCATTAATATACCAGCCAATTTCCCCCATCGCTGAAACACTCACGACGTCGTCCAATGAAGGCATCTACCGCTGCCCCAGATCCTCGGGTCGACCTGGTTCATCGGCAGGACCTTTGAACTCAAAAGTATGTACTCCGGATTGTCTGCCTGACCAAAAGGGACATGGCGGGAGGAGCTGCCGATCAGAAGAAAGGATTCCATCTGGAAGTTTTCAGGGAGTATCGATAGCTAAGTAGCTCGCTGACAAACTCTCTCGCACGACATATCGATATCGTTCGCCACGTCTACACAAGTATACATCCTCGATCACCATCCGGCGGCCTTATCAGCACTTCTATCATTATGTAAGGCTCTAGCAATCCGGGTTTGACGAGTATGAATGTCCACTGAATACCAAACAGCCACTAACCAGCCCAACATTTGCGGCGCATGGCATCTCGATAAAACGATGATGATATCGCTCGTACCACGCAGCAACAACCGAGGGGCGCCGAATTAAAGCCTTTAGCGAGAAACCTCTCAGATGGTGGTTCAAAAAGACGTTGTTAACGTTGGCTGGATGGCGCCTAAGACTCGGGTCTGCAGCCCACCACTCACAGCGAAGCCTCACATTTAAAGCTGAAAGGCCCATGAACGAGTGCTCCATAACATCATTAAAGGGTTCATCCGGGGGGTGAATATATCCGTTCACTCCTGAGATCAGCAAAGCTCGCACGATACAGAAATTTTTAGTTATGCATGATGAGCTTATCGATACACCAATATTTCACAAGTTCAACCGCATGTATCAGATCTCACGAACGGCTTTACCGTCTCCCCGCGACAGTTCAAGGCTAGGCTGATGGACTTTTTTCAAGCATCCGACTGCCTACAAACCTCCCTATACGGAAGTCTCGATCTATTCCGACATTGAAACTTTTTCTCCGTCAACCGCTCTAATCCAGCAAATCAGATCTATCAAATCAATAGATTCTCAAATCCCACCGATGGGAGAATCATCTTGGTAGCATTTTTCCTTTTCTAACCCTTGAAGAAAAGCAACGTGCCTGAGGAAAAGGAACCCAGGTCTTGCCGAAAAAAACAAAAAAAACCCTGCTCTGCTCACTTCCTGAGAGTTCCCGTCCCAATGTAAGGCATATCTCGATTCCCTCTCAGCCAATCACATCGCCAATATGGCGTAAGCGCTCGCAATATAAGCTCGAAAAATGAGCAACTCCACATTCCGTTGGGCAAGGATGCTCGTAGAGAGGTCTTGATTTGCAGCTCTTTTCGATATCTTGTCTCTTGTTTTGAGCAAAAGGCCTCGCTGAAAAGCGAGTTTATATCGTTAGTCTCAAGTCATCCTGTCTCTCATCTGTACGCAGTATGCAACTACGTACCGTCGACAAGGAGGTCTTTGGAGCTGCGCCGCCGTAGCATTTAGCTGGGTTCACAATTCGTATCTTGTGATCCCTCATTTTCCCTCCGAAACGAACACTCCCGGATGTACATGTACCATCTACCAAATCTAACCTAAAGAAATGTCCCGAGATAGATGACACTCCACACCCTGGTCATTACCCTTTGGCTGTTCTCCACTCTTTTTTATAATTCCTTTTGCCGCTGAACGCCCCTTCCTTGATTTTTCCTCGTCAGCTGATGTGTATTCGGATGCATGCAAGAAGGATGGGGCATCCCGAGAACAGGATAAGTTGGATGCAATGAACATGCTTCCCCAAGCTAACGGAATAGAGACATCCTAGCCTATCAGCCTATCAAATGCTCTCGTTCTCTCCTACAAACAGAATTTGCACTTGAGGAAAAAGTAACTTCTTTTCCTCTTTTTGGGTCGTGCATATGTGCGAGTTTTGTTTTTTTCCATTTTGCTTGACTTTGCAGCGCAGCTCGTAAACCCATGCCCCACGAAAGCAAGCCTGAGTTCGTTCAAAGAAGAACCGGACCCACATTCCATCTATCCAAGCCCACATTTCTCCCTCGTGTTTTTCTGGATCACTTCGGCTAGCTCGTGCTTAAAAGGCTTCGGTTGGTGATTTAAGCGCAAGAAAATTGAAGCCATGCGAACGAATCGTATGCAACGAAACTGGGCTGTTGCGTGCGCAACCTTTTAATCTCGGTCTCAGTTTGGTCTGCCGAAATTATGCCAATTGCCACGCCCTCTTAACGACAGGCTGATATTGATATAAGAGAACGGACCATGTAATATCAGCTAATGGCGGTTTCTCCTTCGTTTCGTTCCTTTTGTGGAATCCAAGGCGGGGATCTTCTTTCTATTATGAATATATGAAATTGGAATATCTTACATTTGAGCAAAATTTTTTGGTCTCACGATATTGAAAAGGCTCTGCATGAAACATTCGTATAGCGTCCCGTCCATGATAATCACTACCTCCATACTATCTCTCAAACATTTAAGACTTCAAAGTGTTAGAAAGGCGAATTTCGCCATTCTAACCTCAAGCCAGTGTCAACTCGGTCTTTCTCCTCCCGGTGGCTTGCTCCTTAACCACGTTTACCATAACCTTAACCTTATCAAACAGGACCACTTTCCTTCCGTCCTCCAATTCGAGAATATACTCGTCCGCATCATACGTCTTTGCCGTTTCAACCTTAATCGTCCCCTCAATCCCGAACTTCGGAACAAAAACTACAAACCCGTTCGAAAATATTTTCGCCACAAATCCCTCTTGTTCCGTGCTCTTGTCCTTCAGCGCTTGCCCAACGTAGTACTCGATCGATGCTCTCCCAGCAAACTGGGCGTTCCGATGTCTAATATTAATGTTCTTCACCACCGCATCCATCTTGTTCTTGTTGTACAGACTTTCATCCAAGGCCTCGTACTCGATTGCGGCCGCCAACTGCCGATGGGCTGCTAAGTCGGCGTACCGTCGGATCGGCGAGGTAAAGTGCGTGTATATATCAGTAGCGAGACCGTAATGTCGGAATTCGGGGTAAGCTTGGGTCCCCGAGCTGAAGTACTCAGCAGGAAGCATGCATCGGGTAGCGATAATTCGGACCAGCGTGTTAAAGTGGTCTTCTTGCGGATCAACGCACCCGTCGAGTGAATCGGCGAGCGCCTTCGATGAGTCAACTCGCAAATCGAGACCCTTCCTAGCTCGAAGCTGGCTCCGAAGGTCATCAAAGTTTGTAGCTGGGGGAGCGCCGTGCCTTCGGAGCATGGCTGTCTGTGGGAAGGCCTCATAGATTTTTCTCGCAACACTGATGTTCGCGCACAACATGAACTCTTCGACCAGTGAGTTCGTCTCTAGCAGTTCCTTTACTTCGATGCTAGCGGGGTCCGATGTTTCCGATTCCATGTGAACCTTTACTTCAGGACTTGCTAGGTTGAGAGCACCGGCGTCCATTCTTGCTTGCTTCAGCTTCTTTGAGAGCATTAATAGTATGCGCATACCCTCCGTCAAAGGATCTGTCTGTGACCTGTTCCCGTTCATCAGCATGTTTTCTGTGGTAGTTTGTATTATGTTCAACATACTTGTCATCAATCCGCATCTGCGCAGCCTTATACGCAAATGCCTCTCTCGATTTGATCACCGACTTTGTGAACGTTGTGTTCACGATCTTTGCGTCCGGAGTCATCTCCCAAATCACCGAGAACGCGTATCTTTCCACATAAGGCTTCAGCGAACAGAGGTCGGTTCCGAGAAGGGGCGGCAACATGTCAATACGCTTATCGACTAGATATACCGTAGTACCCCGCGAGGCTGCCTCGTCATCCATAGCATTATTCGGCTTCACAAAATGCGATACGTCTGCAATATGCACACCAGCTTCGTAGTTTCCGTTTGGCAACAACCGCGCGTGAAGAGCATCGTCAATATCCTGGCATCCAGGAGGATCGATACTGCAAACCAGCAGATCCCGTAAATCGACTCGCTTTTCCCAGCCGGGGGTTCCCTTCTCAGGGACGATCCAGCCGTGGCCCTCTGATGGCAAGCAATCAAGGACCGCTTTCGGGAATGGTCGATACTGGACGTCGTACTCCAATAACAGAGCCTCAGTCTCAGCTTCCTTCGATTCGAGCTCTCCGAGGGCCCGGACGAAATGGCCCACGGGGAATCTGGATGTCCGATCCCAAGTATCGATATTCACCACAATCCGCTGTCCCAGTAGCTGAGTAGCCTGGCGCGTGAAAACGCGGATTCTTGGAATCTTTTTGTCCAACGGGCGGAAGAAAACGACTTGCTGCCCGCCTGACTTCGCTCTATTGACGGAATTAGGATCGATATGCCCAACATATGATCTCCAGTTACGCTTCAGAACACCAACAACCTTGGCTGTTGGTTGGACTTTCTGACTTTCATTTTGGGACCGTTGGATACGTTTGGCCTCGTCGATCAGAGCACGTCTTTCCTTCTCCGTAACAATCGCTTCGACTTCGTCTACGTCTGCATTCTCGTTCTTTGTCAAAGTATCCTGGTCTACCAACTTGTCGGACTGCCTTTTCCACTGATCTTGTGGTAGCAATTCAACAACCACTTGGTCACCGTCTATGGCGCGGTTCATGTTCTCCAATCCTACGATCAAAAGATGCTTATCAAATGACGGTACACCGACAGTACCCTCGAGGCTGTTGTAGGTGGACGTGTGGAAGGTACCCTGGTGTAGTGTACCATTTCTCACACCAGTGTTCATCTTGGGGACAGAGAAGTACTGGGAGTCGTTAGTATGATGTATCATAGACTTAGAAACAATGAACATACCTCAGCATAGACATCGGCGCCTCTGTTCGCCTTTTTCTCGATGTCTTGAAGCGAGGAGCTTATCATGTCAAGCAGTTCGTCCGCATTCTTCAGGCCCTTAACATAATCATTGACTAAACAAGTGTTAGTTTCAATAAAAAGTATCTTAAGATGCGATGGTACACCCACGATTTGCCGCATCAAGTCCCTCACTCTTTGCTTTCGCAAGATTTGCCTTGTCATTCGAGAGCATAACGATAGCAGGTGCTTTCGCGCCGGAGCCCGCACTTGCTTGTTCGATATGTTTCTGGTACCATTTGCACGCAACTCTGATCGCTCTATCGTTACGATCATTAATCGATTCCTCTTGCCCACGCTTAACGTGGGTTTCCTGCCGGAATTCATTGTGGAAGACATAAAATCGTTTCTCATCCGCCTTTGCGAGTGACACAAGTCGGTTATAGAGCGGCAAGCTTTGGTTCTTGACCTCATCAAGGACAGTCTGTAGTACAATAACGTCGTAGAAAGCACTCTTATGCTCAATCGCGTCCATACACTGGAGGAAGATGTTGGTATCTGGCATTAGGTAGTGGCCATATTTGAACTGGGTCGTGCCTGCCGGCTTCTCGGACAGGACGAATGGACGAGCTAGATAGCATTCACCGAGTAAGCACTAATCTCACATAACCTGAACGTAATTGTTGTAGATATAGATATCACCATACATCTGTTATTGGAGTCTACTGGCGCATTTGCCAGGCAGGCCCGGCATAATCGCGACGAGCAGGGAATGTCAGTCCGCAAGTATATCTCGCGGACAATCTTTGTCACTTTTCCACTCTTGGCAGAACGGATGTAGACCTTTGATGCGATGCTATCATGGCCGGCGGGGTCTACCAGCATACGCTTTATGCTCGTCATGGCTGTGGTGGAATGGAAATGAAGCGGCTCTGCTATGGTTGTTCGTCAAGGTTTGTTTGAGCGAGCTAGGAAATTTGCGTTCGGCTGGCGACGGCAGGTCTTGGCGAGAGGTCGCAACGGCAGACTCTTGACTAATCCAGAACTCCAAAACCCGGCCCAGCTGCAAGTGGAACTGAGGTTCTCCAACATGTCCAACCGACATCAAATAGGATTCCAAGCACCGCTTCCTCAGAACAGAAGTTGTATCGTCTGTGGTTCTACCGAGGCACACATCTGCTGCTGCTGCATGATCGGAAATTTCTTTGCGACGGTCTCCTTGGTTCCGAGCTTGGCCTGGTGCAGAACTCAAATTGAGTCGCTTCTCAAACAGTTCCGAACAAGAAGGTGACCTGCCCACAAGACCCTTTAAAAAGCCAGACATTTCTGCTGTCCATCGAAAAGGGCTCCTGCGCCTATGTGGTATGGATGCCGTTATCTCATTGGCTCTGTGGAAAATTTCAATCTCGAACTCTTTGGAGCTCTTCACAGTGTCACTAGGTTAACGGTTTTCGCTTTATTTCTTCTTCAGAGAACGTTGCCCAAACTGTTATTAACTGACGCAGCCAAGCCGTAGGGCCGTTCCAAGACCTCATGGCGCGGCCTAAGAAGCTCTCTGGATACAGAAGTCTCCGTGCTGGCGCAATGCACCATCCACTTAGCTCCACTGTCCCCTTAACCGGGTTTCTGGCGAGGTTCTCGGGTCTTCGGCTTGGACCTGGAACGACTTCAGTTCAATGCAATTGGCGCTCATGCATTGAGATTACCTGCTTATGTTCCTGCCTTTTTTCCTCTTGCAGATCGAGGACATGTTGCATCGAGCAATTGCGACTCAAAACGGACATCGTCGCTGCCTGACCTCATTGCATATGATATCATGGACACTCTCTTCGAGTAAGCGCACGCGTCAAGCGATTCTTGAGACAGTGATTTTTCATCTTGGTCAAGCCACCGAAAGCTTGTCGCCTACCTTCTCTGTTGCAGCCTCAATATCTCGAACAGCGCTAAACAACGGACTAGCCTAACTAAGGGCACTTGTCTTTAGTTGTTAACGATCACCGGCGCAAAGGGTCCTGGTCTGATCATGAACACCAGATATCAGCAATCAACCCCCTTGACTGATTCCGAATACTAGCTGCCTTTGGTGTTCACCTCCTAGCCTGTTCGGGTCAGCTTTCTTTCGTGGGAATGTCTAGAATCATCTTTCCCCGCGAAATCCGCCCGAACTTCCTATCCCCCATGCCTAGGTAATCTTACATAAATGACTATTCCTATGTAGTGCAACTATCGATCAAACAAAGAGGGTGGGGGAGACAAGGTAAGAGGATTTCACAAGGCAAATCCGTAGTCAGAAGAGAAAAAACTTAAGTTCACGGTCTGTCCCGATGGTTTTCCTAGAACCGAACGGGGTGTCCGCGCATGAACCCAGATCTTTCGCACACATGCTGCCTTTTCGAGAGCAACTAAAGTAGATCGCTAGCTCAAGATCATAAAAAGGCTTTGGGGTTCCCCGTAGGACTACTTCCTCTTCTGCCGTTGTTACCTCTTCCTCTATCTACTCTCTCCACCTCAAACTTTTCTGGAGAGTTGATTTGAGGTGTCTGATCGTCTGTTTAATAATCGTGATAAGTTTCTCTATCATTATCTTTTGTTCAACAGTTCCCCAATATGTCGGAAGCAGCGTTAGCTACGAGGTCGAAATGGGAGGTTCTGATGCCCGTTATCGTCTGCGGCTCGGGTCTATTTTCGGACGGTTATCTCAATGGTTAGTAAATAGTATCACTTGACGGTAAAATCCACATTAATCATTCTAACATGTCTTTGGCTTGTAGGTGTCATCGGTACCGTTAATACACTTTTGGGCCGCCTCTATGGCGAGGAATATAAGAACAGCCCTGCGCAATCAAACGTTTCCTCGATCGCCTTTGCCGGTACGATTATCGGTATGCTGGCCTTTGGCTGGATCAGTGACAACTGCAGCAGAAAGGTTGGCATGGTTGCCTCGACGGTTATTTTGATTGTCTTCGCCGCGCTTTGCGCCGGTGCATATGGTGCCAACGGCTCCGTAGGTGGGCTTCTAGCCGCCCTTACCGCATACAGATTTTTGCTTGGTATTGGTATTGGAGGAGAATATCCAGCCGGCTCCGTTGCCTGTTCCGAGGCTACCGGTGAGATTAAGAGTGGACAGCGTAACAGGTGGTTTATTATCTTCACCAACGTTATGATTGATTTCGGATTCGTCATTGCGGCCTTCGCGCCATTGTGCGTTCTATGGATCTTTGGAATGGATCGTTTGAATGTCGTCTGGCGTGTGTCTCTCGGCCTCGGTGTCATCCCACCACTTTCGATTATGTACCTTCGTACGAAGCTCGAGGAACCAGAGCAGTTCAGGAAGGAGACCATGAAAGATACCAAGACACCATGGTTATTGGTGTTCAAGTATTACTGGTGGAGACTTACCATTCTCAGTCTTATCTGGTTCATCTACGATGTAAGTATCCGGAAACATATCACGGATATCATAAAACGCATGGCTAACAAAAAAATATAGTTCTCTGCCTACTCTTTCGGTATCTACGGTTCTTCTATTCTTTCTATCGTCATCGGAGAACAGGAAGCTCTCTACAAGCCATTCGGATGGAACGTCGTTCTCAATCTTTTCTATATTCCGTATGTGTTCTCTCAAACTACCAATATTAGTTAATTTCGTTCCTGTACTAATATCGAAATAGTGGCGCTGTTGCGGGCTCTTTCATTAGTGACTGGCTCGGTGCTCGAGAAACTCTCACCCTCGGCCTTACCCTCCAAGGTTTCGTCGGCCTTATCATGGCTGGATGCTACGGAAAACTCGCCACACCGGACCACGTCGCCGCTTTCGTTGTTGTCTACGGTGTCTTCTTGACCCTCGGTGAAATGGGTGCCGGTGACAACATCGGCCTCCTCGCCTCCAAGTCTAGCGCCACCGCCATCCGCGGTCAATTCTACGGTATTGCCGCCGCCATCGGAAAGCTTGGTGCTTTCGTTGGAACGTATATCTTCCCCATCATCATCAAGAGTGCTGGTGGCAGCGAGACCGTTAAGGGAAATCAAGCTCCTTTCTGGGTCAGCAGTGCGCTGTGTCTACTTAGTGCCGCCATGGCGTGGTTCTGCCTGCCCCATATTGGACAGGATACCATCACCGAAGAAGATGTTGCTTTCCGAGAGTATCTTACCGCGAACGGATACGATACCTCGCAGATGGGTGTTAAGGAGCTCAGAGGCGAGAAGCTCAATGATGCCAACAGTGCTGAGGGCGTCAAGGTCACCCTCAAGGAGGAAGACAAGTTTGAGACTGTCCCAATGTAAGGTGAAGTGTGGATGGTGTTTTATATAAATTCATTAATCTTGATTCGAAGAAGCATTTGATGACATGACTGAAGATCTTTTTTACTAGCATGGGATGGCGTAGTCAAAATTTCTGTATATATTAGCCTTTGATATGATTTAATACCTTTAGCTGATAGTTTACAATATCAATGTTTAATTATGACATACAAATAATTTAAAATCGATCACGGTAACATGTAACCTGTGACTCTATCAAGTACTTTTTCGTCTAGAGACATGACAGAGGGTATTTAACTCGAATATTCAAATCTTTATCATAGCTACGGATGGGCCCAAGTCCTCTGGAATTAATATATATATATCGTGTTGAAAGTACTAAATACAACAAACCTCTTGCAAATGCCAGACATCGAACCCTGTCGACTCTCGCATTGGCTAATTTTCTCGGTCGGGATTTCTTGTCTGAGAGGAGTGTACGTAATCTAGATTATTATTATTGTACATGCATGCTCCAAGCGAGTCAAGGTGTCGAGCTTCTCATTCACCTTGATCCCGATTAACTCTAGTATCAACCGCGGAGCCCGAACGTGAAGGTTTGATTTCTTGACGGGATAGATCCTAGCATGCGCATGCGCACGTCTTTGCCTTGTACCGGGTCAATGGCCATGAATGGCCACTATGGTATCATATATTCTTTATAACCCGTCGGGCCAAATACAATCGTACACACTCAAATTCTCGACAGCGTGGTCGAGTGGTGTCAGCCTCAACGCTCACATAGCTCACCTATAGCGGGGACCTATGGTTTTATAGTTGACGAGTCCGAGTGTAGAATATCCATTGGCTGTACCTGTCGGTTAAACAAACCACATTTCAAGCGCAATTTAGCCTCCAAGTCTTTTTATCCTCCAAAGAAAAGAAAAGATCCTTGCGAGGATTAACGATACCGACCCGAATTTGACTGCGCCCTGAAGAGAAAAACTTCCTTTTGTATTCCCTCGTCTAATCTTGTAAGATTCCAACATGCTACTCCCTGCACCGACGTTTCACGAAATGCCGATAGTGCAGATACGAATCGATGGCTGCAGGTTCTATAATATCGGTTCAAGTTGACATGGGTTTCTGGTAGGAATATGCCGTTTGTTGTCATGTTCTTGAGCTTCGAATCAATCAACATCATGCATCACTGGGTTTTTATATTGCACTTGCATCGCACCTTGATGCTGGTTTTGATTCGAACAAGGGCATCTGGAAAATTGGTAAAATTTTAATACATTCTAGTTGATTGAGGACGGAGCGCAATGGCTGGACGGATCCTAATTTTCTTTCCGAGAGAAGGCTTCAGGATAATATATATACCCTCATTGTCCACTGCGATTTCAAGCTTCCTTCGTCAGCTATTAGTCTAGAGTAGCTGGCTTGGTGTGTATATATCTGCGTATTCAAGATGCAGCTCCAACTTTTGACGCTCCTCGTCTCCGGGCTATCGCTAGCCGAAGCCTTTAAACCGGCCTCGACTCTGGGGACCGACATATTAGCTGCGAAAGGGTTGGTGAACCTCGCTGGTTACTCGATTTTGCATCCGTCCAAGTCGGGTTGTAACTTGAGCAAGGTGAAACTTCGGAAGGAATGGTAAGTTCTAAATATGGTATGGGAAATTACGTAGCAAACTTTTCTAATTTTTATATACAAACTCGCAGGAGCACCCTCTCTTCCCGCGAAAAGAAAGAATACGTCCGCGCGGTCCTTTGCCTCCAATCGAAACCCGCCAGGAGCACGCCTCTCGCCCCGGGCGCCAGATCCCGCTTCGATGACTTCGTCGCAACCCATATCAATCAAACTTTCTCCATCCATGCCACCGGTAACTTCCTCACATGGCATAGATACTACACCTGGGTTTACGAGAAGGCATTACGTGAGGAATGCGGCTACCGAGGCTATCAGCCTTACATAAACTGGGGTAAATACGCCGAAGACCTTGAGCATGCACCTCTCTTCGACGGGAGTGACACCAGCATTAGCGGGAATGGAGATTATATCCCCCAACCCAGCGGCCCCGTATTCCCGGATCCCCAAAACCCCGTGATTGTGTTACCGCCGGGTAAGGGCAGCGGATGCGTTACTACCGGTCCGTTCAAGAACATGACGGTCAACCTTGGACCTGGTTTCTTTGGCGCGCAGTATTCCGATGTGGCGCCTAACCCTCAGCTTGATGGATTGGGGTACAACCCCAGATGTTTAAGGAGAGATTTGGGGTTCACGGCGGCGAAGATGGGATCTACGGATTTGAATTCGACGAATTTGATAACGAAGTATACGACAATCAAGACGTTTCAAGATTTTATGCAGGGAACCTTTTTGACCGGGGGGAGGGACATCGGTGTGCACACCGCTGGGCACTTTTGGGTCGGTGGAGGTAAGATATCTTAATTTCATCCGAACTTATAAAATAGTCATAATGATAATATTGGTGGGATTCCGGATGCTAATTTGATATCAAAAACAATAGATCCGGGTGGAGACTTTGCTGCCAGCCCAGGGGTAAGGACATATTACAGCCTTTTCTGTCGGCCTCTTCGCTAACTGAATCAAAACAGGACCCGTATTTCTACCTCCACCACGCACAAATTGACCGAACTTGGTGGATTTGGCAGAACCAAGACCCCAAAGTTCGATACAAGGCGGTTGGAGGCACGATAACTATTCTTGATACACCACCGAGTCGGAATGCGACTATTGATGATCCATTGGATCTTGGAGTCTTGGCTCCTTCCATCACTATTGGGGATGCATTAAGCACGATCGATGGGCCCTTCTGCTACATCTATGTCTAATAGCTACCAGTAGAAGTAGTGACTTTGGTCGGTGGGCTGGCGTCAATCTGCTACGATATATGATTAATGATGAGAAGTTTGAGATATTGTAATGGTAGCCTTGTACTTGAAATACAAAAGAATCGGCCTATCTTTAGGCTCGTATACCAAGAGTGCTTCATAATAGGATCTTTACCGTCAAGTAGGTGAAAACTAGAGTTAAGCATCTGTATGGGATCGAGAATCGAGAGTTGAGAGCTGTTGCACTTTCCGCGTTGTCGCACCGCCACAATATCCCTTTCCGTGGCTGAAGCTCTTCGCCAAACGTGTCGTCAAGCTCGGTCTCAGGCAACTGTATCCTCCAAAAAGGCGCCTCTCCAAACCACGCACCCCCACAGCTCAGCATATACACATCCCCAAAAAACTCGCGACCACACGCCATCAAAAACTATCTCCCTAACCACTACCCTCGCCGTACCCGTCCTCCTTTCTCACATATACCTACGCAATGGCGCAATCCGGTGGCCACGAGGACATGATCGTACGGGTTTTCCCTTCAAGCCGTGAAGCTTCCCAAGTACGAGCTAATTTGTATTACGTTTGTATATAGCACGATGCCGTCCTAAACTTCTACGGCAACCGTTTGGCTACCTGCTCCTCCGATAAAACCATCAAGATCTTTGAAGTGGAAGGAAACAACCACACATTGGTCAGCACGCTGAAAGGGTTCGCGCGCCACCGAAGCTTACAGAGAAGAGCTATGACTAACGTTATTATGGGGAAATGGTATAAAGACACGATGGCCCGGTATGGTGTGTCGCATGGGCGCATCCAAAGTACGGCAATATTCTCGCATCAGCTTCATACGACGCCAAGGTCATAATCTGGCTGGAGAATAACGGTCAATGGGGGAAGTTTATCGAGCATACAAATCACACCGCGAGCGGTATATACTCCCACTCCGCCACCTAAACTCTCACCCGAGACTTACAGACCCTAACGATGAATGGGAACATAGTAAACATGGTCTCATGGGCCCCACACACCCTCGGCGAAGTCCTAGCTTGCGCATCCACAGACGGCAAAGTCTCAGTACTGGAATTCAAAGATGGAAACTGGGATACCCGCATCTTTAACGCTCATGCTACGGGCTGCAATGCCGTTTCGTGGGCACCGGATGTTTCACCGGGATCTATCGTTCAGTCTTCCGCCGCTCTGACGACTGGAGTTAGGAAATTTGTTACTGGAGGCTCGGATAATTTGGTTAAGATTTGGGTTTATAGCCCGGAACAGGACAACTACGTTGTGGAGACAGTATTGGAGGGCCATCACGACTGGGTTAGGGACGTAGCATGGGCACCATCGATATTGTCCAGGACATACATTGCATCCGCATCGCAGGATAAATCGGTAATCATCTGGACATCTGACGCCGGCGGACCGTTCCAGAAGAAGGTTCTCGAGATGGAGGCAGTTGTTTGGAGAGTCAGTTGGAGTTTGAGCGGGAACGTGCTGGCGGTCAGCGGTGGTGACAATAAGGTCACGCTATGGAAGGAGAATCTCCAGGGAGAATGGGAGAAGGTCACGACGGTTACGGAGTAAATTTTTGGTAGACTTTCTTCAGAGGTGCATTTTTCTTTGGTGTATTTTATAGCTGCTAGCCAATGATACGCTTTTGGTAATTTAATGGGCGGACGTTATGCAGAATCATGGATATTAACGAACCCATAGCTAAGGAATGCATTTCGAATCCCACGAAAGCAAGTTAACCATTAAAAATTGGTGATCAGGAGAGCGGTATAAAGTGCCCCATGGTAAAAAGGATCCGAAACAACAGCAAAAACCCCCATTCGCTTTCCTAGAAAAAAAAGAAACCCAACGTGATGCGCTAATAGCAGGCAGGAAACAGAATGTCGGAAGGGGAACAGGCTTTAGGAACAGTTTGTGCCAAAATGCGTGAAAGAACGCCATGACGCTAGAGGTATAGCATGGGAATGAAACAGTTGCAATGGAAGGTGACGTGCTACCGATTAACAATGACCACAGCGCCAATTCGCTGTCTAGAATTAGTACCGAACCCGATTTATGTGGTTAAAAATTGTAATAGTGCGAACAAGAAAGAAAGGTTGGTAGAGAGTAACCCGGTTAAAATGATCATGACTTCCGTGGAGGGTATTTAGACTGATATGGAATTTGAAATCAATGTTGGAGTCTGGCTTTCCGCGGATGCCTTCGAGTCCGAGCTCCGAGCCCGTCGAGATGGTCCCGGGCCTTGATTTTCTTCGGAGCGCTGTGATGTCCCTACCTCTGGCTGGGCGTATTGGGTATTTGGTGGTGCTGGGAAAGGAACTAGAAGTGGCTTGTCCATGGGACCGGGAGGCGATGGAGATGACTCAGGATCGATGATCGGTCGAACGAAGGCCTGAATAATACGGTTTGCTAGCCATGGTGGTTGGCCAGGATCCATCAACTTCTTCTTCAAGTCGAAACTACACACAAATCACAACAGAAGTTAGCAAATACGGACTCCATCAACCTCAAACTGACAACCCATGCATGTCACTTACGGTCTACCGTCCATAACTACATACGCCCTGTGGTCCTCGGGAGCAATTTCAAGCTCCGTGAGGAGACGTTTTGCGGCTTTCTTCAGCTTTTCGTCACTCCAGACTTGGATCTGGGCGTCTATGGAGGCGTTACCGTACTGAACTCGGAACTTGACAATATAGGACACGGCCGAGAGCTCGCTGGCAGCTCGCCCCCCAGACATATTTGATTTCCCTGATTCACTTGATTCCCAGCTGTCGATGGAATTTCTCGGTGGGGATGCCGCGCCGACGTTGGTAGGGTTGGAAACTATGCGACGGGGAACTCTGTAAGAGTTCCCATACTTGTCCCAGGCACCACCATCGAAGGCACCTATTGAATTTTGAACACATTTTAATTATGAGGTCAGAGGATCTTCCAGGACACCGTACTATCAGACAAAATTACTAACCTGTGGGAAGGGTGATCTCGGCGACACGCAGCATTTCTCTCGCATTGGCCAGTTGTTGGTCGCTGTCGTCGGTCATCAACATTTCGCAAACCCTTTTGATGACACTCCAAATCTCAGGTCTTCCTGTGACTCGAGTGAACCAAAAGTCATCCCGTTCTCGTTGAAGGGATGTGATCGAAGGTGGCGGCCCATCGGCTTCTACATCATGGGTCCAAATTGGTCGCTTCAGCGGCTTGTTGAGTCTCTCGCCAGGAGGTATGCGTCGGCGACGACGATTGTTTCTATTCCTCCCCGAGCCTTGGTCTCGATTGGTTGATAGACAGCCGCCCATTTTAATGCATTTGAAGTCGAAGTACTAATACGTGATTCTGAAGAGAATAAGGATGGTGAGAGCGATGATGATGCTCTGGGAGTATGAGAGAGGTTGGTAGGTTGGGAGGTTCCGGTCTCGTGGAGGTCCTCTCTATATTATTGCTGATAATATAGCTGTTACGAGCGCTGCTCCCGTTCATGCCAAGCTGAGAAGACTCGACAACGGACTTGAAGTGCGCCAACATGAATCCAATCCAATGCTAGCTTGTGCGACAACCAAGCTTGCGGGCCTGGCGTGATATGTTCTACGACCTCCGGCCTCCTCGCAATGCGATGTCTTGCTGGTTAAGTATATTCACATATGCTGTTGCTGCAAGGGGATTGAATTAACAAAATAGAGGATGAAAAGGAAATTGAAGATAACAGGCAGAGATGAAGATACAAGGGGGGGAAATCAATCCCTTTCATGCTATCTAAAGAAAAGGTCCGTGGGCAAAGAGGAATTGGCCAAGAGTCATGCCCAGACTCCAGACCGACAGGGGGCCCTTCACTGTGAGGTATCATGATTTTATCGAAAGCAGGATTTCGCCGATGTTGGCACAAGGTCGAATCCATCGATGCGAGGGACTGCAGTCGGGTCAGCTGGTTACATGGAGAGACCGTGGCGCAGAGGAATGGGTCCAACGTCAAAAGGATGTCGCCTCGGCTTGCATCCATGTCGGTGCCCACTCGCATGGCCGGGGACTTTATCGATAGCCGAACCAAGCGAGCGATGGAGCTGGCCTGTGACGGCTGCGTCCGGCTGGGCACTCGAGTCTCCAATGGGCTTAATGCATAAAAAGAAACCTTGACATTCTTCTTGCATATTTACTTTTAATTTTGTGCGTATTGGGCTGCTGGCTTCTACGGTGATATAGACGTGTTGCTATGTACAACCGGTGGAGCAATTGTCGAATTTGGAGCAATTCAGCATATTGCATGGATTTTCGAGCGCCGCGTCAGCAGCTGCTGTAGGATCCACATTTTAACATGAAAATCGATAGGCCCATAGGGGTCCGGTACGATCTAAGATACGACAGTCCGATTAGTTTCGATGCAGATACGGGCTGGGTTTCGCGCAAGATATTATAAACTTAACGGTCTAAACGTCAGAAAACGATAACATCAGCCACAGAAAAGCAATTACTTCGATGTTATGCGCTAATTGGCAATTGTTTTCTGGAGAAATTTTGGCCGAATAAAAGGTACAAATTCCCAGACGATGATAGAGAAAGGAACCTCTACATTTGCATGTGAAAACGGTTAGTTAGCGACAGGATTGCGTAATTCGTATTAATTGTCGCAACCCACAGACGAAATATCAAAATCATCGAACCGTCACCGAAACACCTGGCCCAGTATATTACGCTAGGATGTAGATCCCAAGTATCTGTTTTATCTCTACTCCCAGGCATCAGGATCCCATTCTCCCGACTTCCCGCTGATTCCCTCATCCAATGCCGTAATCCTGTCCATATCTTCCCCTGCCAGCTCCCACCCCCACAATTCACTGTTTTCTTTGATTCTTTCCTCTTTGTCTGACTTTGGAATGATAACCACACCCCGTTGTAGACACCACCTCAGAACCACCTGTGCCGCCGTCTTCCCATATTTTGCTGCAATATCCAAGATAACGGGGTCCTTCAACCTCGTCCCCTGCGTCAACGGCGAGTATGCAACGACCACAATTCCCTTTTCTTGGCAATACTCCACAAGCGCCTTATGTTGACACCAAGGATGGAACTCGATCTGGTTCACCGCGGGAGTAATATCAACCTCTCCATTGGCGATCAACTCCTCAATGTGTCGTTTCGACCAATTGCTCACACCGATCGCCTTGGCCTTGCCCGCTTTGACGATCTCTTGAAGTCCTAGCCATGCTTGCAAACGTGCTGTTGGGCCCGGACGAGGGTTGTGGAGTAAATAAAGATCGATGTAATCAATCCCAGGCCCCATGGCCTCGAGCGATCGATTGAATCCGTCGACTGCTCCTTCTTTCGTATACGATGTAGACCCGAGTTTCGCAACTGTGATTTTCCAAGCCCCGCTACCATTTGGTGGAGGGTGGGCTATTGATTCAAAATCAGGTGGCATGCCGGGAAGGGTTAGATCGACTTCCCATAATTTCGAACAGATGAAGATGTCGGAACGGGAGACTGATGGGGTTTTAGCAAGGAATTCGGTGACAGCAGCACCGGTGGCAGATTCATTGTAGTAGATTTGAGCGGTATCAAGGTGGCGGTAGCCAGATGATAGAGCGGAGAGGACGGAAGAATGAGTTTTGGTAGATTGGAAGACCCCTAGGCCTAGCACAGGAATTGATAGCGGTGGAGCCAAGGGGAGAGGGATGGATGGCGGGGTAGATTCCGAAGCCATTGTGGGAGTGCTGGTGGACTTGTTTTTGGGGATGATGAGGGAGGTTGGAGGGGCTGTAGGGATGAGTATTTATAATTCACCGACTCGTTTAGATGGGAAGTCGGGTATCTCAGGCCGTTAGCGGGACGGGTAAATCGGGTAGATAGATTCTGCGTTGAAGAGGTGCTGGAATGTAAAGTCGATGTTATATCAATGCATGATGCTATTGTTACACCCGAACGCGGCCATCCCGACGATGCATTGTACGGATGAGCTCGGAGATATTGCATTGCATTGTATTGATACGGTGATAGATCCTTAAAGGTATGGTTTGGGAGGTGGCAATTGTCTAATGCGGTATGCCTCCGTATAAACTTTATGGTGCATGCGTATCTTCATGATATCTGCGTAGCTGTGGATATTTAATTCTTAACAAGTAGCTGCTTAAGTACTTAGGTGCATGATAAACCATTGACGCATTAAAATGTGGGCCATCTCTTCCAGAGCGATACGAGAAGCTTGCCCGGGAACCTGAGACGTCCAAATGCGGAATGAGATCATTACTCAATCGTCGTCCTCGGAGCCGCTGTATGGGTAACGGGTAAATACCCATGGCGGGGGATGAACATTTAAAGCTAAAACATGTTCAAGGAATAAATCATTCTGGAGCGACTCGCGAGGTTGGCTTTCTCCCGGCGTCAGGGGGAGCATGCATCCACCGTATGCTGTATCATAGTTATTAACTTGAACTATAAATTCTCCATCAGTCGCTGTAAGGCGCTCCCATAGAGATATTATTTGCTTGTCGTTGGTAGATCTTGAGAGCTCGTAGCATCGTCTTTCCCTAGCTGATTTGGCAAGTCCTTTCATCTGGGCGACCAAAGCTTCCGTGTAGTCGCCCACTTTACTTGATTTTGTGAGGGTTATACGTTTGCCAGAACCGTGGAGTCCGGCCCCAAGACGTGATGGGAACATGCCTGTTGTTTGATACTTGTATATGAATGACTGTGAGAATGATATACCGGGTTCGTCCGTAATATCAGACGAAGTACCTTCAATCGAAGTTGTTCCGGCGGCACTCTTGTCGTTGGAATTCTGAGTTTGGCTTTCCTTGGCTTCGCCCTCCTTGTCCGAATTCTGGTCTGAGAATATAAAAATTGGATCCTCCGCGAAAATATTCAGTCCTGGGTATGGACCTCTCAGACTGAAACGATAAGCATCTGCCGGGACGGAGGGTTGTTTATCCTGTAGACTGGTACTATCCTTAAAGAAGTACTGTTCGCTTTGGCACATTAGGAGTGCCATATGGATTTTTAAGTCCCTAGGAGCATCTATGGGATCCTGGTCTTCGTTGCGATAATCGATGTATCGCTTCGCTCGAGCAGCTCGAGAGGTCTTCATAATGTGATTCCAGAGCTTGCAGACCCTGGCGAGGGTGCTGTGATCTTTGGCATCGAAACAATCCTCAAGGAGCATAAAGTGGATTTCGAGAGGGAGGGACATAAGCCCGCTCACGATCAAGCTCGGGCCCGAACCCGCAGGCTTAGTTTTGTGGTGAGCGCCAGCATTTGTGGATATCACTTTTGGCCTTTGAGCGCATTCCCGTAAAGTCGTGGTGAGATAATCATCCAACCCTCGTCTAGGCTCCATTTTGATATATCTGTGGAGGATCTGAGATGGTGCGAAAGAGCATGGTAGAGTGAAGTGTGGGCAAGCTGTCCGCGCTCCCTGTACGACACCGAAGCAGCGCCTTGGCGGATCCTGCGCTGGTAAACAAAACGTTGGGCACAAACATGCACACAATTGCATTGGGTATATGATAAAAATCAATATAGTTGAAGTTTCTCGACCGTACTTCAGAGGTAATATGAATTGTAAATGCTACTGGCAAAGATCAACCCGTCCGACCTAATCTAATGACGATATCAGGTTACCGTAATGATATTAGTCTAGCGGGTATCCTGCCGCCCGAACTATTGCCTCGCAGCATGGCTTTTAAAACCTCTGACTTCTTAGTGAAGTCGTGAAGTTTTCGATGAAATTGAAGAGCTAGAAACCTCGAAGCCCTTCCGGACAACCCTATAATTTTTATATACGTCGAACTCGAATGTCCAATACTTCGTCTAGCCTAAAATTTTAGTCATAGATCGGATTAATACCTGCATCCGAACGTATTGATCTGGAATTCGGCAATTGACCACCGGAATGGCGTCTGCAGTCGCATTTGTCCCCCCGTGTACTCGAGTGCTCCGTATGTATAGGAAGTACTGCGAGTTCCCCTGACTAGAACAAGGCTAACGAGGCAGCTCGGACAAGTATTATTTAACGATTGGCTAACATGGCTTTACAGAGAGCTCGCAGACATCATGGGCCTGCTCTGCATGCAGAAATTGCGGGGCAAGTTCAGTCGGCTGGACCCCGCCGCATATCGACGGCAGGACAAACTGTGCAGTGGAGAAACATTGTCACACACAGCTTCACAGTTGCAACTGAACTTTATAAGCCAGAATTACTTAATTCCAAAGTACTTCTTATATCTTGTCTCAGCAAAAAGTAGCCGTCTTGTCGCTCGCCACCCAGTTTCTCCCAAGCCAGAACGATCCCCTATAAATACCTTGTCTCGTAGGGAATTTTACTGCAAATGCTGTCTCGGTCGAGCATTGCCTTCCTTCGAGCCACCGGTGCCGCTAGAGCTAGTAGTAGACTCGCCTCCAGAGTTAAAATTTCAACCATCTCCAGTCACTGTCCCTCCTTCTTCATTTCGAATTCTACCCGTCGATTAAGCCCTGTCTCCACAGCCAAGATGTCGACATTAGCGACCTTCAAGCTCCCGGCCGTCCAGAACGAGCCGAATGTAAGTTGGTTCGATCAATCGATCGAAATGCGTGTGTGGAACGCGGGGGGATTTTAGGCTAATCTGCACGTGTGTGTGTGACCACAATAGCAACACTTTGCCAAAGGAACAGCCGAAAGGAATAAGCTGCAGGCTGCTCTCGATGTCCTCAAGAGCAAGGGAACCGCTGAAATTCCTGTCGTGGTTGGCGGAAATGCTGTACGTTATATACCTATCGATCATGGGGGGCATCGAAATCTAATGTGGGGATGTATAATGTCTAGATCACCACCGATAGCAAAGTTCCTCAGCATATTCCCTCCCACCATGCTAAAATCATAGCTACTGCGTCGCAGGCGACTAAGGAACATGTCAATGAGGCCATTTCATCTGCACTCGCTGCCCGTGAAGCATGGTCCACACTGCCCTTCGCAGACCGAGCTACCATCTTCTTGAAGGCTGCTAACCTGGTCGCTGGCAAATATCGCTATGATATTCTCGCTGCTACAATGCTCGGTCAGGGCAAGAACGCCTGGCAAGCGGAAATCGATGCTGCCGCTGAATGTGCAGATTTCTTGAGATTCAACTGTGCATACGCGGAAGAACTGTACAAGCAGCAGCCTATCAAGAACTCGCCTGGAGTCTGGAAGTATGCGAAACATTTTGGAGTCCAAATTTTCTCGGGTATTTTTTGACTAACAATAATGGTAGTCGAGTTGAGTACCGACCGCTCGAGGGTTTCGTCTACGCCATCACCCCCTTCAACTTCACCGCTATTGCAGCAAACTTGCCGTGTGCACCGGCATTGATGGGCAATGTCGTTGTCTGGAAGCCCTCGCCAGCTGCCGTCTACTCCAACTACCTGCTTTACAACATCCTCCTTGAAGCCGGTCTCCCACCAAATGTCATCCAATTCGTCCCAGGGGATGCGGAAGTAGTCACAGACGCCGTTCTATCCCACAAGGAATTTTCCAGCCTCCATTTCACCGGATCCACCGCTGTTTTCCGTCACTTGTACGGAAAGATCGCTAAGGGTGTAGCCGACGGATTATACAAATCTTATCCTAGAATTGTTGGAGAAACCGGAGGAAAGAACTTCCACGTTGTTCACGGATCCGCTGATGTCAAGAATGCTGTTATGCACACTATTCGTGGTGCCTTCGAGTATTCCGGCCAGAAGTGCAGTGCTACCAGCAGATTATACGTCGCCCAGTCCATCTGGGAGGAATTCAAGAAGAACCTGATTGCTGAAACTGAAGCTTTGAAAGTCGGCCCGAGCGAGGATTTCCAAACCTTCGTCGGACCGGTCATCCACAGGGGATCGTTCGACAAGCTAAAGGGAGTTATCGACGACGCCAAGAACGGAAAGGGTGTGACACTATTGACCGGTGGTAAATATGATGACTCTGAGGGATTCATCATCTATCCAACCGTTTACCAAGTTGACGATCCGACCCATGAACTCCTCAACAAGGAACTGTTCGGCCCCGTCCTCGCTACTTATGTCTACCCGGACGCCGAATTCGAGAATATCTTGAAGGCTGTCGATACCACCGGTGGCGGATACGCCCTTACCGGCTCGATATTCGCCAAGGACCGCGAGGTTGTCCGATTTGCTGAAGAGAAGCTCAGAGATGCGGCTGGTAACTTTTATATCAACTGCAAGAGCACCGGAGCCGTTGTTGGACAACAGCCTTTCGGAGGCGGTCGTGCCAGCGGAACGAATGATAAGGCCGGAAGCATGAACTTGCTGTTGAGGTTTGTGAATGTGAGAAGTATTAAGGAGGAATTTGATGCTATGGAGAGTGTCACCTATGCTAGCAATGAGATTTGAAGGTTGGATAGGTTGTAGGAAATAGACTGTCTCCATGTCCGTTTTCCATTGTACACAATCGTTTGTATATTGAGAATGAGAATGGTACATACCTCCGCATCGAGGTTTCTATGAGAAGAATATATGGCCCAGTAGCATATTAGGTTTACTGGATTGAACAATGATAACGAGTACTCGTAGATAGTAGTAGGGCTGAAACGCTTTGGACAATACGTGCAGGTCGTGTCTTGGGGTTAATTCCTGCACAAACCCACGAACATTTTCTAATCATCGCACAGGAATGTTGCCGAGGGTACTTTCTATTCATGCCTGTAATTATACACGCCTATGGTCCAAAATGTAACTTTTGATAAATGTCATGGCCAATAGTGGCCAATTCCTGGGTATATGTTTTACATATCCTCTTCATGGTCGTCTCCAAGCAGAGCTGCGTAGTCGTCTGCCGAAGCGAATGTAGGCAAGTTCTTGAGTTTCATCCTCCTCTCCTTCCTCGCGTTATTCGTAGCTTCCTTGCCGGATTTCGCAACCTTTGATAGCTTCATATCGACATCCGAGGGGACATCGTCGTCGCTGTTGATACCAGCCTCAGCATCAGAGTCGTCAAGTCCGAAACTATCGAATTCTTCCTCCTCCTCCTCATCGCTATTGTCCTCGTTCATCTCTTCGTCCATATCGCCTAGAGCGTCTGTTGAAAGGCCTTCCATGCCGCCTTCTTCATCTTCTTCGTCGCTATCATCATCAATACCCTCATCCATACCATCCAACTCATCATCATCAAAGTCGTCCATATCCACATCACCGTCTTCATCGGCATCGATATCAAGATCTGGCCGGCTATCGACCATAGCACCCCAAGCTTCTTCATCATCAAACTCGCTATCCTCTTCATCATCCCCCGCCTTCTTCTTCTTCTCCTTCTTTTGCGATTTAGCAGCATCGCTTTGCTTCCGCATTGTAAAGAACTTGTGGAAGAACACTTCATCCTCCTTGACGTTCCCTTCTTTCATATTCGAGAAGGCGTCCGAGTTGACAGGAACAAGGCCACGTCCTGCTGTCTTCGTACTTAAGATCATACCACGAGTATCACCACCGGCCAACGGCTGCATGATACTGGATCCCTTGGTCGTCGAAGAAGCTTTGGCGTTACGGTAAACGAAGCGGTCGAGGAAGTGAGTTAATGTGTGTAAGGATAGGTCAGGCTTAGATGGCATTGGGGCATCGCCGTACAAGCTATTCGCGTAGAGTCCCACTGTAGGATGAAAGTGAGATAGGAAGGGTATCTATCATTTTTTTACGGTAAATTAGTCTTGTTCTAAGGAGAGGGTCGTGCGGAGTACGGAAATGCTAGAACTTACCAATTCCCAAATTGAGCTTCGGTTAGCATTGGCGTATAGCGGATCTCGTTTTCTTCCATCGTATCCATTGCTTTCCTTCTTAGATTCCTCTGGTTTCGACGCCCCGACATCTCTCTCATCGTCTACATCTCGGAATACCTCTTCGTCACTATCGTAGTCAAGAGGCTTATCTAGCATATTCTTCAAGGTCGGGAATGTTCCTTCTAGTTCGCGAAGAAGATACAGCACACCACAGATAAATGGTGGCTGGTGCATAGAAGCGATCTGGATAATTCTCTTGACGAATGCTTGGACTCTGACGAGCTTGTGATCGGCTTTTAACGCCCTGAATAGAAGATTCAGGTACATTGCTTGCTTCGAGCTCGTGGCTAACCGAGGGTCTACCAAGGACTCGTAGAGAGAACGGTAGAAGCGGTCCGAAACCATATGCTTGCTGTTTGACACTTGAAATATGAGTGTGAGGGCTTGAAGACTGGTATTGAAGTTTGAACCGTGTGTTATCCGGAACAAAGTATCAAGGTGCTTGTTAAACACATCGTCATCGATTGAGGCGAATGGGAATGCACGGTTCACACCGGCCAAGACTGCTGAAATTAATTTAGAATTTGATTCCTCCTCTAAATCAGCGTCCTTCTTTTCTTTATCCAGTCTCTTCTTGGCCTTCTTGGATAGTTTACCATCTGGCTTGGGTTTGATGGGTTTCGACGGCTTTTTAGCCCCCCCTCCGAGAATATCTGCGAACTGAGCGAAGTAAATGTTCAAGAGCTGGTTGGCGACAAAGTCGTCAGCACGGGTGAGGATAGTTTGGTTGAGTGTGATGATGGAGTAGTATTGTGCGTGGGCGTTTTTGCTAGACTTTAGCAAGGCATCGGATTCAATCGAAGAAATAATAGTTGACTTCATGGCAGGGTGCGCCACCATCAACTGGAGAAGCAGATGTGACGTTTTCGATGCAACTTTCCTATCCGGGTCACCTAACTTGTTCACCAATAGTCTCATGAGGTTGACTTCTCCTTCTGGCTTTTGCTTCAAAAGCTCGAAAACCATGTCCACTGCCTTCATTCTCACCCACGTCACACCGGCATCGTTTGCGACAATTTCCATGGTCTTTAAAACTTCAAAGTAGAAGTCTTTTAGCCAGTCCTCGAAAGTCCATAGGAGAAGATAAGCCTTGAAAACTGGATCCGCTCCCTTGGATTTCTCGTATGCGAGAAGTTCGCCTACTGGCTGCTTTGCAAATGGTATTAATTTCCTGTCGCTGGGTAGGACGGACCCATTGGCGAATAAATCCTTGATAGCCGTTAATGAACCGATGGTTTGATTCCTCGACTTCTTCTTGGCTAGACCTAAGAGAGATTCCAGGGTTTTTGTGGTATGAAGCGGCGAATCTGTACAAACGATCGTAAGAGCTGAAATCTTGTCCTCCACTGTACCAGATGTCATAATTTGAGATAAGAATTGCAGATTGGTATCTCTTTTCAAATTATTGCTCATATAAGAACTATTTTCAGCGGTGAGAAGGTCTTTCCCCCTTGCATGTAGCGAGGAAATGGCGAATGATGTCGGACTATCAGAAGCAGAAGGCAATTCGGGTAGTACGATATTATGCCAGTCTTGCTGTGGGTCGAGCACCAGAGGGCCTTTCGTGGGCAACTGTGTGAGTTCTCGGGAAAGCGCTGCCTTGGCAGGAACTATGGGTTCTCGGGCAAGTTCGTCGGCATTGCTTTCGTTTTCTTCGTCATCCTCCGCATCCTCACCCTCGTCTTCATCATTCTCGTCCTCTGTCCACTCTTCTTCCTCTTCCTCTTCAGCTACCTCAGCCTCATTCACCGCCTTAGCAGCTTCCGAAACAGCTGCAGTGAGCCCAATTTCCTTCATAAATGCTTCAATATCTTTCGCGGTTGTATTTTTTACTTTTCCCGTCTCTTTTACAACAGTCTCCTCCTCATCCTCATCCGTATCTAGTTCGCCAACGAGATCGAGATCCTCCTGCGTTCCACCAAGCGCCACGATTTCCTGAAGCAGAACATCCTTTTTGGATTTACCACTTCCACCGGCTGCATGCGCAGCATTGTCCTTCTTGGTAGTTTTGGGAGACTCTACAGTCGCCGTCGTCCTTCCATCGTCGTCAAACTTGATGTGCGTCTTCTTCACTGGGGCGGCCTTATTGTCGATTACAGACCCGGTTCGATCACGCTTCTTCCCCCGTGTATCTTCCCCCGATCGAGCCAATTGACTAGCCTTGCCATTGACTTGGGTCTTTGTACCGTTTTGTTTTGTCCAAGGGGGGGCTGTGGTTTTGTCTTTCGGTTTCTGCTCTTTATGTTCCTTCGATTTTGAAGCACCTTTTGATTCCTTCGCACCTGCCTCGATGCGCTGGGTCAATTTACTGAGAAAATTGGAGTCGGGGATTTCGAGAGTAGATTGCGCTGGTGCACCCGTGGCGGCAGAATCTGTCTTCTGCTTCTTTGAACCTTTGGCCATGTTTGAGGGTGGAATCTGGTGGACCGATGGGAAGATTCTAAAAAAGTTCTGTCGCTCGTTTTCGCGAAGAAAAAATATTTGGTGCGACTGAAAAGTCTTGGCGTCGGCTCGCAACGCGAGAAATACAACGTGGTTGCACTCTTTGAGTGTTTACAGCCATGTGCTGGCTATGTGCGCATGGGAAGACCTTCAAAGATGAAGGTCGGATAAATTGGTTATGGGTATCAGATTTGTATAAAGTTAAGTATAGAACAAAATAAACTCATTATTTACAGGATTAATACATTTACAAACGCGAGCGCGTTACAGTGATATCGCACTCAGGTCAAAAGATACAGACCTGTCGTCCTCATGCGGGCCGGATTCTGTGTGAGTTTTCGGCTCTTAGTCTTCGTCTTCGTCTATAAATGGAATATCACCGTCATCCGGATTGAAAGTCCCATCGAAGAAATCATTTTTATTGCCATCATCTGGCGTAGGAGTGGATGCCGGAGCAATATAAATTTCATCTGTGGGGGACGGGGTGGAAGTCGCGGTCAAAGATGGTTCCACAATGGGATCGATAGCTTCTGTTGTTGTTGTACTATTCGAGTATTTGAAAGTTGGCATAGCTATCGCGGAGGTTGTCATAGCCCGTGTGATCTCGGGGCCTTGTATTATCGTAACTGCGGCCAATGGCGCCGTGGTTTCGGCGGAGAAAGTTCGGGTCTTGTACTTGGTAATATCACCGGTAAGCTCCAAAGTTTTGGACGGTGGTGGAGGCTTAGCACCATTTTGAAGCCCAGGGATCCAATAAGGAACGCAAAACTCTTCAAATGGATGTTCTTGACCCCAAATTTTTCTTTCAAGGGTTGGGATCCAGTTTGGTACTGGGACCAACCCACCCTGAGAGCCCAGTTTAAACCAAAGCTCTATATTAGCATTTAGCTTTCCTTTCACCCCGGTGGTGATTTTCTGCTTTTCCGTAGTGTTGGCTTTTGGGCAAAACCCATTTTTGTTGTAACCAGCGTGCAATTCCGCACCGACGTAAGGCATGTTAAGCTGAAGAGCACCTTCATATTTGAAAGTGTTAAGAATCTTTGCGCCGAAAGCAAGGGATGGGCCGATAAAAGCACCGGCTTCACCCCTAGCAGCAAGATCGTTGATCCGGAATAGAGGAGCGACTCTAGCCCCCTGTAAGCCGCTTACACCGCTCTTCCTCGCTACAACATCCACAACGATCATTGCGGAATCTGGCATTACGGCTTCAACGCCAATAGTGAAGTTGGCGATGGCATCGAGTTTAAGATCGAATCCTGCGTTGAATTGAATGGAAGGGCCAAAAGTGAATAGATATGGAATCGAAAATCCGGGAATAGTGGTATCCGGGAGAATGGACTTGGTGAGAGATATCGGGTTTGCCATGGTAGCCTGGGCTTTGACTTCGAGTTCGAGCTTTGCAGCGAGTCCCCTCGGTTGCAAGAAAAGGCCGAGGTTTTTGACTTCTCCATTTTCAGCCTTTGCTCGAATACCGAGTTCAATACCACCATGAGAACCGCATTCGATACAGTTGATCTGAAGGTATGGGTCTTCGTGGAAACGATCACGGAATAACTCTACCCTTCTCTGGGCCGTGGCAAGATTCACGAAAATTGATTTGAGGGATGATATGTCCGGTGCCACACCGAGGAAGCTAATAAGCTTGACAGCTAGACTATCGAGCCCAAAGAATCTCTTAGTGAGAGCCGCTGGTTCGAAGTGTCGTCTAGCACGGCTTGGGATATCATATCTGCCAAGGGTCAGATCGAAATTGCCAGCAACTTCAGTCCATGGCGTCTTGCCAATAGTCAGCGTACTTTCGAGTCCCTTCTCGTCGATTTTGACGCCTGTCACTTTGTATGGGGCCCTTTGACTTGATGGGCAACAAGTAGGGTGGTTGGCGATTAAGTAGAAGTAATCGTCTTCCTCAGAGTTGACCCACTTCCAAGCGGCGATAGCATGGTCCATAGCTGGCTTTGACTTAAACTTGATCTTCATTTGAGTTTTGGAAGCGCATTCCAGGCTCGTAGTAAGCCCGTCAAATTTCTCCATCATAATAAGTGGATGATCCGGGTCCGGAGCATGGAGGGTCACATTTGCGAGATACATTTGCTGTTGAACTATCGAGGGGTTAGCCATATATACATATGGAACTAGTCAACCAATAGCATTTTCTTTACCAGCAGCTCCACCGTAAATCATTGTGACGTCTTTTCTGAGATCCAGCCTCGATAACGGATCCTCCCTCTTGAGGAGGTGCTGGGGAGTCAGGTCATCCTCACGGATAGGCTTCATTTCTATCGCTCTATCCATAGCCTCAGAGATGGATCTCTTTTGTTTTGCACTCATCAGATCGCGGCGGCGAAGGCCATCTTCTCGGATTGGTTCCGCCGGTGGGATATCATCCAAGCTAGACAAGTCTATATTACGCTTTAAAATTGCGTTCTCGAATGTATCGTCCCGCAGAGGGGCAGCGGGAGCAATCCCATCAAGATCGATAAGTGGTTTCGCAGTTGTCTGCAATCCTAATAAACCAGCCGATAAGATAACGGAAAAGAGGGTCGAGTATATCATCATCAATATATTTTGATGGTAGATATTTGAGATTTAAGCTATGAGGACGAAGTATAAGATATTCAAATTTAAAAAGAAAATGGAGACCGGCCAGTCGCCCGCGGCCAAGCTGTAATGATCGGAACGAATGAAAAGAGAGTAATAACGAGTGACAGTAACCTCAAAGATATCAGTTATGGAACGGGCGCATGTGGAAGGCTGTGGATATGATTTTATAAGATCCCCACAGGCAACTTGATAAATTGATTGTCCCTGCCAATATCGCAAAGGCAGACATCCGGTCCAGGGACCAGATAGTTGCGACCTGAGACGCACTGTGCGCATTGCAGCCACCCATGTACAATCAAAGCGTTTGAAGTGAGATCTCAGTCAACTTCTTGACTGGTTCAATCGATCAATCAATTGTAACTTCCCAAGATATGACTTTCTAGCCCTTTAACCTTGGTAAGTCGGCTGTATTCGCTTCATTTTGGTGCTGTCCGAATCCTTACCAATTTTCCTACGAAGAGAAGCTAGGAGTTTAGTTGAAGAGTTCAGACGGTGGCATTATACGTTTATCAATTTCGTTCTGCCATTAGCAGTTAGTTGAAAGCACCCCTGTTCAAAGATAGCCGTTCTCATGGCGGTTTCTGGGAGTCGCGTGCGCGAAAAGTTGAGGCTGTCAGTATGAATGAGTTGACTAGGTTCAACAACTAGGTGGTTTCATAGGGTTGAAAGTATGGGCCTAGTAGCTACAGGGGTGGTAGGCGAGTCTGAAGAGGTGGGATAGGAATCGGAGCGCTGTTTATTAGACTGTTTGGGAAGGTGTGGTTTGGTATACATCACAGCTTCTGTCGCCTTTTCACTTGCAACAACATCCTGAACGGGAAAGTCCCTTCGGCACACTGAGACTTTTTTGGTTCAAGAATATCAGATGCCTTCGAACTTCGAAATAGATCAGCCCAATAAGTCTGCGCAATAGAATTACAGGATTTCGGTTTCTGAATCCAGAATCATACCCCAGTTTTAAGCTGCATTTTCACCTACGAGAGGAAGCTTCGGAGTACGCATCACCGTTAGTCAGTTGGCTTAGCTTCCCCGATCCTTTAAATGGATGACGCAGGTACCCCAGAAATGCTCCGGGTACCAAACTTTTAAAATGCTTATTTATAATAGGTATACCTACTACATAACACTAGGCCTGTTACTAAAAACTAGATGCGGTTGAATTTAGTCAGCTGCTAATGGGGCTTCGAGAGAGCGCCCGAGCTCTATATTGTTCCCTGGAGAAACTGGACCGTTTGTGGCCTCCCAGGCTAAGTGGTAAAGGTTAGTATCATAAATCTAGTTTGAACATGAAAGCTGAGAAAGGACCAAGGCTAGCTAGGAGAAAAGGGTTTCAGAACTGCTTCGAACAATTGTATTCTGCCATTGGATAGCCATATGTCCAATTGACTGTCTTTCTGGATCGACTTCGATAGAATTATGAGCATATATGAGTCCGGACTAGTTTTGAATCTGAATGCATATTTACAGGCTGGCTGTGGGCTAGCTATATGACATAAAATCTGTAATTCTCAGACGGATCTATGATGCCAATGAATCAAGGCAGCAATCGTGTACTCCAGTTATAATTTAATATAGCTACATGCCTTAAGGAGATGGTAACAGACAAAAGCCCCGCAAAATCGAGATTTTTCCGTTTATCCAGAAAAGATTTCTAGAATGTCTAAGGTAAGTTCCGAGGAAAAGGTGCTAGGTGAGAGCTCAAGGCATGTATCAGCGTTCATGCGGCAACGGCTGCGGTATAACTTGGCAGATTATGAAATGCTCTGACTGTACAATTCGATTCCTAGTTCTCCTATTGTATTATAAAAATTTTATTTTTCACTATTATGCTTCTAGATATATAGAGCTGGTAGTTATTGTATCAGGAAAAAATAACATCTATAAATTTTGTGGTGCACGCCCACTGGATATCCTCCTAGTTGTGTTGAAGCCCTCAACGTCAGTCGAGATGCTAGATGACAGTCTTGTAATCAGACAATTCATCGTCGTAGGGAAAACAATTTTTTACTAGATAGCTTAATTTCATATTAATCAAACGACGATATAAAATTTTTCATTTGGCAGACCAGCTTTGAAAATGATTTAAAATTTCAAAATGAAAGCAGCCACACGGACTGGTTTCTAGCTAGCTTGTAGAGTTGTGTCTGCAAGGCAAAAACGCGCAAGAAAACTAGCTATGACTCGATTGAGGAATTGAATGTCAAAAGATCTAGATCTATGGGCGAAGGTGGTAGAATTTCCGGTCACAGATTTCGTAGAACTATTCCTAAAGAAGGTTTATGGAATGTCAAAACAACTAGGTTAGAGACACTATAGAACTCAGAACCTTTCTTAGCTCTGCCAACATGTTTCCGTACATTCACGTCCTATCCAGCTTCTAAAACTTGTGTCACCTCTTCTTATTTCATCTCACAAACTAGAGCGAAAGTAAAAAGACAAGCATAACGAAGAAGAAAAGAGATAGACGCCAGCGATAACCGATGGGGAACCATGGGAGTGAATCATCGACAACCGTGGTGTGAGTTGGAGTATTTGCCATCCATCAAACGGTTGGTTATGCCCACATCAACAATAGTATTTGCAGTGGCAGCTAAAAAGCGTTCGTACATTTACGTTAGCCAGATTTCTATTATATGTAGATATGTATATATACTATGGTGCACATAATGATGTGAGACTTAATTCACATCATTAGGGTTCTGCATCTATCGGAAGCTCACCTTTTCTCCCTTTCCTCCCCGGAGTGCATTCCTTGGTATTGATTCATTGGCCTAGACGATTCGTATATTGCTCGTTCCGTTGGCACTTGCTCGCTGACTTCGTATATTCGTTCCGAGGCTCCTCTCTTTCGTTTGAGGCCTATAATTTGGTAAGTAGCGTAAGTGCCACCTGCACCGAGGTAAATTTGCGATGTTTTGACACGCTTTGCCTCCGGCCGGGGTGTAGACAACTTGGAGGCTGTTTGTTCCGCTGGCGCTTGTTCGCTGGCTCCGTACGTTCTTTTGGAAGCTTCTCTCTTTCGTTTGAAACCCAGGATTTGGTGGGTAGCGTAGGTGCCACCTGCGCTAGGGTAAATTTGCGATTTTTCGGAGTCTTTCGGCTGCGATTGAGGTGCAGCCTTTGTCTTTATTATGGACATTGTCTATGCTGATAGAGAATAAATAACCCTGTAGAATAGTTATAAGGGGAAGACGCGACGGGTGAAGTGTGCAGGGTTAGCTGAGGTAGGTAGAAGATGGGTTTGAGAAAAGCGTATATGCCTGCCTACTAGGAAGAAAGATCGGAGAGCTTTGATTTAAAGCTTAGCCAGACGTGCACAATGACAGCTTTTATTCAACAAACTTCATGAAAATGGATGAAGCTGACAAGATATATGTATGCTTAAGCTATATATAATCGCTTGGAGATGCTACAGACAAAAACGGTGCAAAACAACAGTCACTTGTAACCAAATAATCTGCTGCTGATTGATAATCATACTTCCCTGAGGCTCGATACAACATCGTTTCGGGTGATAGCTTCGAATTCAGCTCAGACGTTTAGACCTCGACGTTCGAACAAGCTACATTGAGAGTTTGCAACACCTCGTGTTGTCATGTTGTAAATTGAGCACGTCCCCGAGCTCCCGGTATTACCGAATTTGGATGGCCGAATGCCGCCCGGGGCCATTGTACTACCGGGAAGACACCGCCGAAGTTCTGATAACTATCATTGTAGCCTCCAACAAATTTTCTTCTAAACATCATTCCTTCCGTAGAACCATCCCAATGGCGTCCAGGGCCCTCAATCGCAATCGCAAGGTCGTCGACCTCTCGCGGGTCTGCTCTATGCAGCAGCGAGCCATTTCTACCGTCCCACGACCGTACAAACCGGCTGCCCCACTTCCATCACCAAGCATCCCGAGGCAGCCTTCATGTGTCCGGTCCATCCCAGTGCGACATGCAAGATATTCATCCAGCAGCTCAGCGCCGCTGCTGAAGACCCCATTGTACGATCTTCATGTCCGATATGAGGGTAAAATGGTCGAATTCAGTGGACACGCGATGCCGGTCCAGTACGCCGACCAGGGGATCGGTGAGAGCCATAGATATGTCCGGGAGGCTTGCGGGTTGTTTGATGTATCACACATGGTGGTATGTCTTCCGATTAGGCCAATTGAGTCAGTGGAGGTTCACAACCCCATAAACTAAACTGCCCAACTTCTTCAATAGCAACATCAATTTACAGGCCCTACAGCGGCCGCTTTCCTCGAGTCTATAACACCATCGGACCTTAAGTCACTCGAGCCTTTCTCGTCTACTCTCTCGGTGCTATTGCTGCCCACCGGTGGTATTGTTGATGATACTATCATTACGAAGCATGATGAAAATGCTTTCTACGTCGTAACTAATGCGGGATGCCGCGATAAGGATCTTGCTTTCTTTTCAGAGAAGCTAAAAGTATGGAACGCACAAGCTGGAGAAGGTGAACAAGTTCGCCATGATGTCTTGACCCGTGGCCTAGTTGCGTTACAAGGACCGGAGGCGTCAAAGGTTCTCCAAAGCCTCTTGAAACCGGAGGATGAGGCTCTGGATTCCACCTTGTTCTTCGGACAATCCAAGTTTGCTACAATTACCGTGGATGGAGAGGATATACCTATCCATATCGCTCGTGGAGGGTATACCGGAGAGGACGGATTCGAGATCTCTATCCCTGCCGAGAAAACTGAGGCAGTGGTTGAAGCAATGCTTGATGCCGAGGATTGCGTAACGAAGCTCGCCGGCTTGGGTGCAAGAGATTCTCTGCGTTTGGAGGCAGGCATGTGTCTTTACGGACATGATATCGATGAAAACACGACACCGGTTGAAGGAAACCTAACTTGGGTTGTGACAAAGGGCCGAAGGAAAGATGCAAACTTCCCAGGAGCCGACACGATTCTAAAGCAGATTAAAGAAGGTCCGTCGAAGAGAAGAGTTGGTCTTATTGTCAACGGAGCCCCCGCGAGAGAAGGTGCCATAATTAAGACCGTGGATGGCGAGAAGATCGGAGTTATCACCAGTGGATGCCCAAGTCCGACCCTAGGAAAGAATATCGCCATGGGGTATGTGGAGGAAAAGTATAAAAAGGCTGGAACAGAGGTCGTGGTTGAAGTCAGAGGAAAGCCTCGTCAGGCAGTTATCGCAAAAATGCCGTTCGTGCCGGCGAAGTATCACAAATCTGACGGTGGGTCTAGCTCAAATTCTAGCTCTGACTCCGGCCTGTTTAGTGCCTTTGCCACCGGTGCGATCTTTGCGTCGATTTTTGACTGACCCTTGACTTCTGATATCTAGCCAAAGTATAAAATATAATTTACAAACCCGCCCATCAACTGTGTGGAAACCGACAAAATGGCCTGTTACTGGAGGTTTGGAAAGCAAGCAGGATGCTAATTTACACCTGGGTCGTTGATGTATCGCTATACATAATACAAATCTATCTTTCATAGAATTTTCATCAGTGAATGGTCTCTTAAGCTCTTAGGATACCTCCCGCTCTCTTGTGTAACGTTGGAATGGTTGTTGGTTTTTTTTGCGTTGTGGCGTTCAGCTTGAAGCTTGAAGCTGCTTGAAACTGTCGATATGCGGTAACTGCCAACCTGGTTTGAGAATTTCAAAAGAGACGAAGCTGACGCTCTCGGGACGTAAATACTGGTCCCACTGTGTGAGCCCGGCGGTACCGGAATCCCGGTATTTTCTCGAAATTTTCTTGCTTCTAAGGGGTATGGGGAATTCTGAACCTTGACGTCTCGAGCTCGATATGGCATCCAAAGGTCTATACTCACGGCAGCTGGGAAGCTCAATATCATCCAACTGTTCTGCGGCATATAGCAAAGGAAATCCGAATTCTGCCGCTTTCGTATTAGGATTCACTCTATTTTCTCATCGTGGTAAATTTGGTTTCGAATTCACTTGTAGGGTGACATATCATCGTCGATACTTTAGATCCCGCGGGCTAAAAGGGCGCTTTTTATGCTGTCTGATATATCTCTCGAACTACTTACACATGCAGTTAAAGTTTCAAAATACTACACAGTACATGGTCGGCCTTGCGAACCATAGATCAATATTTTACAAATGCTAATACAGGGGATTCTCGACGGCTTAATGCGAAATCAGCCCTGTCAACGGAACGGTCGGTGCGAAACTCAAAATTCCATACCATGGTACTTCAGGCTAAACCCATGGGAATCCAGACGAAAACCCCAGAGAACGACCCCTGAAAGCTCGTCTCCCTTAACTGTGAAGCGATGGACCCCACGGTCCGTAATTCCCAAAGAACTACCATAATTCCACGAATAGTAACGCCCCGGGGCAATTTATATGCTTCAATGCGAAGTTTCTTCCTGAAGCTCGAAACGAGAGCGGCGGCGTTAGACTCAGGATGGCGAGGAAGGCGCAGCATAGAACCTGGGATCAAATTTATTCTTTTCATATAAGAAATCCGTTTCCCAAATTGTAGTAACGGATTTTAGCAAGTATAGGGTCAAAGTTTGAAATCGAATAGCTTCCATCCGGGAACGCATACGCACGGAATTCTTACGCTTTTTTGTCCGCTCCTTAATTTTGCGACTAGAATATTTCAAAATGAAGAAGGCCGCAATAGCCCTCGCAGCATTAGCGGGAACGGCCATAGCTATTCCAGCCTTCCCTGGTGCAGAAGGCTTCGGGAAGGAGGCGACTGGTGGGCGCGCTGGCACCCACTATCTCGTTACCAATCTCAACGACTCGGGGGCCGGATCCTTGCGCGATGCTGTCTCAAAGCCAGATCGCATTGTTACCTTCGCAATTGGCGGTACAATCAATATCGATTCTAGAATTGTTGTCTCTGCCCGTGTAACAATTCTTGGACAAACAGCACCAGGAGACGGTATTGCTACATATGGCAATGGATGGTCCTTCTCGAATGCACATAACTCAATTGTTCGATATATCCGGATCCGTATGGGTAAAGTAGGAGACTCTGGCAAGGATGCCATTACTATCGCGGACGGTGACACTATGATTTTTGATCATGTCAGTGTTTCGTGGGGCCGTGACGAAACATTCTCTATCAATGGAGATGTCAATAATATCACCATTCAAGATTCGATTATAGCGCAAGGTTTGGAAACTCATTCGTGCGGAGGCCTAATGCAAACCGATGGTGGCGTCTCGCTTTTCCGCAATCTATACATTGACAATAAGACCCGTAACCCGAAGGTCAAAGGTGTCAACGACTTCACAAATAATGTTGTCTACAATTGGGGTGGTGGCGGCGGCTACATTGCTGGAGACTCTGACGGCCAGTCTCGGTGCAATATCATCAATAACTACTTCATAAGTGGTCCAAATACCTCAGTTACGGTATTTACTAGAGGGAATGCAAATTTCCAGGGATATGTACAAGATAATTATTACGACCCCAATAAGAATGGCGCTCTTGACGGAACAATCCTTGGACCTGCATCCTCCAACTATGGCGGCATGGTCATCGTTGGCGCAAAATTTAACTACCCTGGCCCAGCCAACCTTATGAGTGCGCCGAACGCTCTTAACTACGTCCTTGCAAACGTCGGGTGCTCCAAGGTCCGCGATGCAACCGACAAGAGGCTTGTGCAAGAGGTTCAATCGTGGGGAAAGAGCGGTCAGCTCATCAGCGACGAGAAGGCCTCCCCAATGAACTACAACCCCTCCAATTTGAACGGCGGTACCAGATGGGTCGACACTGACGGCGACGGTATCCCGGATGATGCTGAAATCCGCATGGGTACTGACCCAAACAAGGCCGATTCTATGCAGGATATAGATGGGAATGGTTACAAGAACATTGAGGACTGGGCCAACTCCCTCATCTCGGGCGGCTCTACTCCTGGTTCCACTACTGCCGTCACTACCACCAAGTCGACAACCACAACTACCAAGTCTACTACACCAATTGCGACGACCGCTCAAACTACAGCCGTCACGACGACTAAACCTCCTACCACTACCGCTGCACCGACAGGATCCGGACAGAGTATTTATGGTCAATGTGGCGGTTCTGGCTGGACTGTAAGTGCTGAAATCTGACATAACCGGTTCACCATAACTCTTTTTAATAGTCTTGCTGACTTTCATCTAATGTATAGGGGCCAACAAACTGTGCTGCTCCAGCTACCGCCTGCTCTTCTCTCAACCCTTACTACTTCCAATGCCTGTAGAGTGATTAGGTCATGAACTTTGTATGTAACAAGAGATACCAGTACATAGTATTATAGTTTAATATATTGTATATACAAATACGTTTCAGACCAGTTTTCAGCCGTGGAAAACTAAGTCTAAAGACCGCTGTGAGAATCTAATTGCATTAGAAAATATGTATACTTAAGCGGCTATGGTAGTTACAAAGAACGCCAATAAAACCAAAGTAGTATGCTCCAAGTAAAGGACTTGATTAAATACAACAAACGGAATTATGCACCAAAGCGTCGGTTCCGCTTCGATAAATCGAGCAAGCTCCTCAAGAACGTCGACTGCCTCAGCGCGGGCCAGTTCTCCTCCACGATTGCAAACTCAGCATGATGCGATTCCCACAATGCAAATCCACTCAATCTATTCTCGCCGCTTGTCCTTAATATCGCATCGATTTGCGGTAGCCCTAGCTGTGCTGAATATGTTTGGTGAGAGATATCTTCCTCCCCGACCTTTTCAATAGCTTCCTCTAGTGAAAATCCTTCTTTTACCATTTTGCTTACTGCCATCTTTGTTGCTCTTGTAACCTCAGAGCGCCCACCATATCCTATTGCAATTTGTAAGTTGAATTTTGAATTTTCTGCAGTAGCGGTTTCGGCTTTAATTATCATATCGTTCAAGTAGTCGGGAAGAATAGATCTATCACCAATAACTCTGAACCGAACATCCGGGACAGAGAACGGAGCATCCCCCATCATCATCTCATGGATATAATCGGCCATCATAGAAAATAACGGGTTAAGCTCTTGAGGTCCTCGTTTTAGGTTGTCATCGGATAATGCCCATACTGTCAAATTCCGGACACCGGAACTGAAAGTCCACGAGATAACCTGAAGCAACTTGTGGGCACCAACTTGGTGACCGGCTAGGACACTTCCTAACCCTCTTCCTCGAGAATATCGACGATTCCCATCCATAATTACACCGAGATGTCGTGGTAGGTGTCCGGGACCGGACGAAAGTTTTCCGCGGTAGTAAGAGCATTTGATAAGCTCCTTTAGCTCCTCGCTGAACCCAAGTACTATGGGCATAGGTCGTTGGTCGATTGCCATTCGGGGTAAATGAGCTTCCATATCTGAGAATCGCCTAAGGGATCCTCCCGGGAGGCTGATTGGCGGGACAACTTTACTGCCAAATATCTCGTGGTAAAGGTCGAGAGGAACGCTAGCCATACGAGGATTTCCGGAGACGAGAAGGTTTAGAGTGCCGTCGAAAGTGAGTATCTGTGGACAAATGCTATAGTGAAAGTATGAAAAAAGGCATTGAACATTTCTTATACACCACCAGAACGCAGATTCGAAAATCCCGTAAGGAGGGGCCTCCGCTAAGACGTTGTTTGACAGCCGTTGAACAAATTCCATGAGAAGTATCAGTGAAATCGAGGTTCGAGGCCTCATTAAGAATTTGGTGAAGCCTTGCTTTTGCATTTCGATCCACATACTACCCAACTCGTTGCTTTCCGTTTTAATTCTCTCGAGTATCTGGGTGTCGAACGGAAGCTCATTTCGTAGGTACTCCTCAATTTCTGCCATAGTGTTTGGCACTTTTCGTCCAAGATCCTTAGGATCTAATTTGTCTGCCATGCTCATGACACCCTTAACAATACCTTCGATCTCCAAGGAGGTGACAGATCCTAGATATTGGTGACTCTTCGCTAGTCCATATGCAAAGGTCGCGAATACTAGAATATTATTCTCGAAATTAAAAAGTGGGATCCCGCGATGTAATTTCTGAAGCCATTCTATAATCTGTTTTCTTTCTGTACTGTTAGACCTTATGATGATGAACATAAAGGTCATGGTACGGATAATTCGACGCCAAGGATCTGTTTTATAAGTACTGTGGGCTTTGATAGTTTTCGACATTTCAGGATGGGAAAGTTGGAGGTTCGAGGCTATAAGGACGGATGCAAGCATGATATCGCCGCGGTTGAAGAGAGCATGAAGCTCCTCGATGGATGGGTAAGTATTCCGCCATATCATTCGAGTAGCCTTGATACTTTGCCAAATCTGCTGGAATTTTGATATAAAATACAATAAACCAAAGAATATAACAAGCGCACAGCTTGTTAGCAGGATAAACTTCGATCCCATCGTATTGATTGCGACTGAGGAGTACCAGATCGACAATTAAATTGACTAGATGTCTAGAACTGTGCGGAGTGGACCACTTAAGTCCTCGGTTCTTCCAGATCTATATGGCGTTGTAAACAGCATTCCAATGAAATAGCTTTTCGGTTTAGCAGGCATGACTCCAAACTGGTTTGGTCTCGTAAATTTCTCGAAAAGAAGAACATCTGCGCTCTATATATTAGTAATTTCGTCACACCACGGCGCAATGGTAGCTGGCAGCTAACTGCAGGGGTCTGGGATGACATGCGACGGGCCAACCGATATCGAGGTGCCCTGGCTTGGCTCGCAGCCAAGATAAAGTTTTCCTTCGCACAGCTGTGGGCCCAGTGGGTGAGACTGACCTAACCTGGAATAACCGAAGCCCTTGTTTGCTTCTGCATACTGCACTGTAATCATTTATCTGTATAGCTCCGAGCCAGACTCGGTTCGCAATTCTATAACCATTATAAAAGTTGATAATGGTCGATATTCATATGGCCACCCTCTAAACTAATTATCACCGACTATAATGTTATAGAATCGATACGAATCTTTGCATGACTACTCAGAGAATGATATTTCCATAGCATTCAGTTATTATTACAATATTAGCTCATATACTGGCTCGAATGCTAATTCGGTGTCTAAAATTAGAGAAGCTAGGTTGAGGTCGAGCTCGCAACTTCAGCCAAAGCTTGGCCACACGATTTTCAGCTTGCATATGAATAGGAGACGGCAACATAAAAATTTCACCCCAAAGACCCAAACGCTTAACAATTTACAAATGAAATGTTTTTATCCAGTAGGAATTTTACGTAGTAAATTTAGTGTTTAAACTTTTTTATGTTCTAAAGTTAGCTCACATTTCTCTCCGGGGCTCCCTTTGGAGTGCAGCTTGAAGTCTCTGGAAGGTTAATATCGAAGGGTCGAAGTTGTTCCGTTTGTGCTAGATTTTGACAAACACAAGCTATATATCAATATGCCAATTAATAAATTGTTAGCGTGCTTTATTTTGTAGTCGGTATATTCGTATAAACCGCGCGGAAATAACTAAATGTAGTTGCAGTTGGCCCTTGATTCACGATAGTCACTTCTAGCTATGTGCGGTCGGGTAAATTTATCCATCGTCCCAGACACCTACCGCAAACTAATATTATCAGTTGCATTCAACTAATTCCCTAATCAAAATATATTGCGTTCGGACGGGACAATTTAGCTTCTGGGGACTTTTCCCACATGCGATGCAGCTAAAATCTCGAACAATTGTGATACGCGCCATTTTTCTAAAATCTTAAAGCCCAGCGATGCCGTAGATATCGGTAACTACTTAGGTATATATATGATAAAACTTTCTTTACCCTCTCAACCCATTCCATAATTTTACAAAAGCCGCTAGAATCGTTCTCAAATCACGGGTTCCAGCGACGAACCGATCATCATCCCACGATATCTCTAGCGATACTGGCTCGTTACAGAATTCCAACAAAATTAATACATTTTACGAGGAAACGCTAGGACGATATGACACATTTCACGAGTATGTCAATCGTAAAACCACTATATTCTAAACTAATAACGCCACTCTTAAACCAGGATTCTTTGCGCCAGCACCGGCCCCATGGACTACTTTGCAGTTCGGTACAAGAAAAGAAGCCGTTGGCCTCGAAAACTACCTGTTATTCATATACCACATTCTGTAAGGGGTTCTCACAGGCATCCTTAGTACCTTCATCATCAACAACACCTTAAACGCACCTCGACTTTTAAAGTATTTTGGTGGTATATCATTCCTCTTGGGCGCTAGCGCTATCTTTGGAAAACACGCGATAACTCAATGGGTCCTTGGGATTTGGGGGGCGATGATCTTGGCGTTGATTCCTATGGTAGCGTGGAACGTTTACTATTATGGGAAGCAGTCGAGTTTTTGCAAATTATTTGATCGGGCCGTACCGGGGAAAACGGCAGCCCAGTAGGAGGGGTAATTTGAATTTTTTGTATTTTATTGAAGTGTCTGGTATTTTTTAAAATCGAGATATCGACAACAGCGTTACGCATCGTGATACCTCTTGAAGTCGAGATTTTGTGGTATTATACGTGGAATTTGTGTTGCCGAACAACCAGCACTTGTCCAATGTTATGCACCAGCAAAGCGATTGCTAGTTTGTGCTCTTTTATTAATTTCATAGATCTGACATCTCTAGGCGCGCTACGCGTTCGTCTTTTTTAACTTCTTTACTTGACTTCAAAATCCCCAAATTCACTTGTTCTGGCTCTGGCATTTATTGCAAAAGCCGTGTGCTTTTCGATACAATGACGAGCGACGTTCCACTTTCAAACCTCAATAGCCGCAAATCGGGAACTCGCTGTCATATCCTAGATCTCCCATATGACGTATACATCGAGATCTCCTCACATGTCTCATGGAGAACCCACGTCGCGTGCATGGATGTCTGCACTTTCTGGCGGCAGATCCTGTTGGCTCCACACGCTAAAGCGAAGCGGCTTAGCAGCGACAGCGATCCGCGAGTACATCGGATCTTTAAATCGGTACTTCTACGACACACTTCTATCCTTCAGATCACACACCACAATCAAGAAATTGTTTCAGTGCAGTTTAAGAAATCGATTGACCGCCATGATGACAGTCGCCACGAGAAAGAGGATAGAGCTTTATGGGGGTTGGAACTCTGGGAACCCAGTCATCCGATACTGGATGACTACACTTTTGCTCAAAGCGACATGGACGATATTGCGAAAGAGCCGATTGAGTTCTATCAACCCTCAATTTCAGGCATCAAATTCATTGTCCTGAGGGAAATGAGGCATTTCGGTGTCGGGATATCGATGACTACATGGATGCTAGATAATACGCCGAAATTGGGAACGATTACGCTGAGAGGAATGATACGGCTTCTGGCAGACCATGTGTATAAAGTACCGGGCATTCAGGAGTGTTCAGAGTCTAAGATCGAGCTGTTGTCAAACGGGGTCGATGACTTGAGGGTGAAAGGGCGATTCTGGTTCCGAGATCGAGGATAGTGGATAATAATGCAATGCTGGCACTGTAACATACTTTGGCAACTTTTCATATTGCATATTGGTGTTCATCGTTTTATTCAGTTGGCTGTCTTCATGGGATCCTTTCATCTCCTTTACATTGATTTGTCACCGGACAGTGTTAGTTTTGCGTTGGTAGCACAGAATACCACAGAGCTGGAAAATATGCCTGCTTTGAGCATGAGACCAAGAACGAATCGATGACATCGAATGAACAAAAAAGTCTTTAGAGGTTAACTCAGCGGATGAAGCCGGATCTCAAATTTGACCCCGATGGCTTGCATCTCCCGGCGTCTATGAAAGCGCTTTCAGAACTTTAACATCAAGATGCACCTGCCATCGAGCTTCAAATATTCAACTTGAATTGAACCCGGTCCCACCGCTGCCGCAAGCCTGTTGGCTCTCCCACGGCCACGGCCCAATCGAAGCTAAAGGATATGCCTGCGTCTCCGTCCCTGCGCGAAGCCAATTCCAATGGCCCCGCCACCTCGACGGCTACCAGTACTCTAACCCTCACCAACAACCTCAAACATTTTTCCTCGGGACTCGCCGGTGGTATCGTCTCTGCAATAGTCCTGCAGCCAGCCGATTTGCTCAAAACCCGGGTCCAACAGTCGCATGATGCAAGATTAATCCCCACAATTCGCACTATCCTCTCCGGACCGAATTCCATATCGGCACTATGGCGAGGTTCGATACCTTCTGCTATTCGCACGGGGGTCGGGAGTGGACTTTACTTCGCTACCCTCAATATCTTTCGAAAAACCGTCCATAACTCGACATTGACGGAACCATCGACTGTTACGAACTTATTGACTGGCTCGGCGGCTCGTGTCTTTGCTGGATTCGTCATGATGCCGATTACTATCATCAAAGTTCGCTACGAATCTACATTCTACTCTTACAATTCCATACCTCATGCTTGCAGAGATATATTCGCAAAGGAAGGAGTACGAGGGTTCTTCTCTGGGTTTGGGGCGACTGCGATACGAGATGGGCCGTACGCTGGTGTATATGTCAGTTTTTACGAGGCGTCGAAGGGCGTATTCAGGAGATTATACAGTTCAGGCGAAAGAGTCGGTGTGGTTGATCATGAACAGTCTGCGACTTTGGTAAACTTGTCGTCCGGACTTACTGCTGGTGTCTTGGCAACCGCAGCGACAAATCCGTTCGATGCACTGAAGACGAGGATACAACTTTTCCCGGAAACTTATACGAATCTGTGGGTTGCGGGGAGGAAAGTCATCAGTGAAGAAGGGTTTATGGCACTCTTTGATGGGCTGGGCTTGAGGATGGGGAGGAAGGCTTTAAGCAGTGCGGTTATGTGGACTGCGTACGAAGAAGGGATGAGGAGATGGGCTTTGGCGGCGAAGCAGAGGGGCGGAAGTGCAGAGGTCTAAACGCCACTTTCTCACAAACCAAATTCGATAGCGAATTCATAAATTATGAATTCAGTTCAAAATAAATACGTTTACATACGCCGAAGAGCGCGTATCATTGTACATAGGATGGGCTGGGACTGGCGTTCTTGGGTTTGCTTCAACTCTTCTCAAAATAGCTGCTCATGTATTGCAGACTCTGAAAAAACCAAAAGCTAGCGGACTCACAACTCTTGGATTGTATTTCGAGTGTGTGTATGTACATAGACAGGTACGGTATCTGCTGAGAGCGAAGGCTTAGTCGAGGATGTCGTCCAACTTTTGGGACAGTTCATCCATCGTGACCATATGCTTTCTCCCTGTCCTTCTCTCCTGTACTTCAATCAATTTATCTTCTTCGTACTTGTTCCCAATCACCACTACGGTGCTATATCCAATCATGTCAGCCTCCTTCATTTTCCTCGCTACCGATTCATCTCTATCATCCAAGAGAATGTCATCCTCCAACCATCGATTGCCTTGCACGATCGAATCATACACTTCCTCAGCCGTACCACTCATATCGTCTCCACCTTTCTTGCCCGTGTAAACCACGGCCACACTGTATGGGGCAACCACTTTGGGCCAGCACAATCCCTTCTCATCTCTCAACAATTCAGCAATGGCGGCAACGAGCCTGGTAACTCCAATACCATAGCATCCCATCTGCAAACGGGCCTGGCTTTGCACACCATCTTCACCCACAACGCCCACATAAGCCTTCATTGGATCCGAATATCTCGTTCCCAAGAAAAACGTATGACCCAACTCTGTTGTTTTCGTCGCCACCAATTTGCTATCCTCGCATTTAGGGCAGATGTCCCCAGTTATCGGCTTACACAAGAAGATTGGCGTTTTGTCGTCTTCTCCTTCTTTGCCGTCCACACTGGTCCTGACCACAGTTGGAATCTTCTTATCGGCGTAAAACTGCTTGATCATGCTCTGTGATTCGGCGCCAAAGTCCTCTTCGTGTTCGGAGAAAGTCGAAAACTTTGATCCACCGTCGCCATCGAGAATGTGGCCGTCATAGATCTTGACGATTCTGCTGTATGATTCTCCCTCTTTTATCTGTCCGGTCGTGGTATCGAGTGTGTCGTTGAATGATGTAAAGTTGTCCTCCCATGCGTTTAAGGCACTAGCCTCTTCCATCCCAGCCTCCAGACCACCGCCTTCCTCGCCGACCACACTCTGAATAACCCGCGGATTGACCTCCCTCTTGTACCATTCCCCTTCAGCACCTTCGGCTGATGTTTGTTTGACATAACCAGGATAGTAAGCCTTCACAAGCACCTTTCTGTCCTTACTAACCCCATACCAAACCTTCGTCTGCTTCGTCTCCCAATTCTCTTTGCGAACCGGTATGGGCTCCACACACTCCATGTTGGCAGTATACCCGCACGCTTCACTCTTTCCTTCTTTCCCAGAACAACTGAGGACCGTGTCTTCGCCTGTATTGCACTCGTAATGATATTCATGAGATAGATTCCCACCCATATTACCGCTATCCGCCTCTGCGACGAGGTAAGGAAGGCCGAGCTCATTGAAGATTGATCGATAAGCGCCAACTACGTCATTGTAGGTGTTCAGCGCACCTTCGGAGGAGTAGTCGAAGGTATATAGATCTTTCATGACGAACTCGCGGCCACGAAGGAGACCAGCGCGGGGACGACGTTCGTCACGGTATTTTCGAGCTAGACAGTAGCATGTTAGTTAGATGAACACGGTCCAATTAATGATATAATCAAATTTGGGCCTGTTCATACTTATTTGGTATACACGCAATGGTAATTGCTTATAAGAAGAAACTGTTGATGAGACTAGAGAAGTGATCTCCTCCTCATGGGTCGGTCCAAGTAGGTAGTTTGTTCCATGTCTGTCTTTAAATTGGAAGAGCTGTAACCAGGGTTAATTACTATAATGTGAGTCTTTAGTTCTCATCAACAGATAGGCGTTTAGAAAAATAGTGAAAAGGTGTAGTGTTACCTCTTTACCCATCTTGTCAGCTCTTCCTGTTTTCTGCCATAACGAATGGGCGGATATAGACGGTAGGGCGGTTTTCGAGGCGCCTTTTTAAGTCATCCCATGATATTAGTTTTCTGGTGATATATATGAGTAATGGAACGATATAAAATTCGGATATCGTACCAATAGCCCTCATATTCTTATCGATCAACTTCTCGATCTTGTCTTGCACCCTGAGCCCCAATGGTAGCATGTGAAATATACCCGGATATGCATTTCGGATGTATCCTGCTTTGACTAGCAGCGCGTGAACGTCTTCCTGGACTTCTTCCTTGGGATTCGGCTTAATCTTTGGAATTGGTAGCCAGATATTGGATACTCTAGTGCGACCGTCTGTCTACTCCCCCGCTCCCCATATTAGCTTCATCCCGGCCGTTGTATGCATATATCATTGGATAGTGAAAAAAAACACCACTTACTGTTAAACGTCGGACGAGTCCATGTCGGTAGGAACACTGGGCGCAAACATTGAATAGCCTGACGCGGACAGGCCGGCCAATGAGGCTGCCACGAACCATTGTTGATGATACTTTACCTATATGAGTACCCAGGTACGTAGGTAGAGTGAGGTGAGGTGAGGTGAGGTGAAGAATGAATGAATGCGGGATGTTGTTTGGGCGAGAGAACCCCGGCCAAGACCCGACGACATCATTGATAACCACCTCCTTCCCGTCTGCCATAAGTCAACCTCCAACTTAAACACCAAAACACCAGAAACAACCATCTCGAACACGGAGGATATATAAGAAGCCAACCTCACTCCCACGCTCACAAAGCATATCCCTTCTCCACTAAGAAAGGAGAAGAAGGAAGAAAGTGTCCGCCGTATGCCTCGATAGTACCCCGCGGACCCGACCCACCACACCGACATCCTCATCCTCCCTCTCACCACCACCGCCTCCTCCATCGCTATCAAGAGCATCTTCCTCGCGCCGCCCTCCTCTCCCGAATACGAACCAGCATCCCGCAGCTCCTGCGCGTCCGTCGTCGTCGAGCTTCTCACCTCTCCAAAATGAGCTCCCCATCCTACCTCCTTGTCTCGCTACCGACATCTATCGTCAAAACGGGTCACAAAGATGATGCTTTCGACGCCATAAATTCTCATAAAACCTCCTCGGAGACGAATCTATTGCCGTTTAACATCCCAGACTTTAAAATCGGGACGCTGGATACCCTGGTTTTACAGGCTGATGAGCTGGCCAAGCTTGATGCTGCTACTGAGGCTGCTATGACGAAAGCTTCGGACGTGCTAAAGTCCATCTTTGACGGGGATGAAATTCAGATTTCGGGGAACAAGTTGGTTAATGAGAGTCCGTCTTCCATATCCTCTCCTTACTATACAATTATAATGATATAGGGCAAAGACTGATACTAGTATTACCCCCAGAACCCTTCCAAAGCTACCTCCAATCCTTCACCTGGAACAAAGTAAGATACCGCGTCGAACGTCCCATCCCAGACATAGTTTCGATCCTCAAAGCCGAAATCCAATCTCTCGACGAAGACATTAAATCCAAATACTCCAACTACCAATCCGTAAAATCAAACCTCCAAACCCTACAGCGCAGACAACAAGGCAACCTCTCCACCCGCTCTCTAGCACCGATCCTAAAACCCTCCCACTTCCTAAACTCAGAATACCTTACCACGGCACTAATCGCTGTCCCCAGACCCAACGAAAAGGAGTTTTTAACAACCTATGAGACATTAAGTCCAATGATCGTTCCCAGATCCGTCTTTAAAATCTCCGAAGATCCGGAATTTGCGCTATTCGGGGTTGTAGTGTTCAAAAAACACGCGGCGGAGTTGTCACATAAGGCTCGTGAACATAGATACATACCCCGAGATGTAACATACAACGAAAACGCAAACGACGAGGAACAGGCAGAGACCAAATCCGTAGAACAACAAGCCGAAAAGTTATGGGGGGAGACACTACGGCTCGCTAGAACGGGTTATAGCGAACTTGCGGCCGCATGGGTGCATGTTAAGACTTTGAGAGTGTTCGTGGAGAGCGTGCTGCGGTATGGTTTACCGTTGGACTTTGTGGCTGCGTGTTGGGTGGGGAAGGGCAAAGCGATTGGGAAGGTGAAGGATAGTTTGGAGACACAGTATGCGCATTTGGGAGGGAATGCGTATGGGAGAGATAAGAAGGGGAAGATTGTGAGGAAGGATGATGCGAATGTGGCGGAATTGGCGGCGGGAACGATGGGTGGGAGTGAGTACACGCCATTTGTGGAGTATCTTTTTGAGGTTGTGTAGTCGGTGGCACCTCTGGGGGATATCGAGGTGTATTGAATGGGAGTGAGGATATATTTTGGAATGGAGTGGAATATGGATGTAGACCGGGGCAGAGTCTTGGAACTCGACCCAAGACTTCTTTTTTTTTCGCCATCATTATTTTTTATTGGGGATTTGCATACGGGAAACTTTCCTTTTTGTCCTTTCTCTCTCTCTCTTTCTCCTTAACGACTGGGATACGCGTTTATTGAGTGAACCGTGGACGTTTTAATTACATAGAGCTCGATCGTTTCTCCATCTCTTTCTTCTTTCCTCGGATACGAATGATCATGAAATACTACTAAAGGAAATTTAAGTACAGAAGATAGCGCATATCAAATGAATCTCATTAACCGTTAGAAAGGTTTGTTCGTCACTTTGGTACAAGAGCAGAGGCGTGGATTAAAAAAAGAAAAAATACCGCTGGCTCGAGAGCGTCGACCGTATAAAATGCGGGTTGGCCCTTAAAAAAAGAGACGGGAAGGGAAAGAAAAGTAAAAGACGGCTAGCCATATAGTACATTTATGTTTGGAGAAAGTAAGTAGCTTAATAAAAAGAAAAGAAACATTAAATCCGCTATGGTAAAAACAGCCCCGACAATCCAAGCATAGAAAAAGAAAGGCTGTATATCTTCTTTGATACCTCGCCGCCTACTTCGCCGGAGTAACGCTGGGCTTCACGTTCCAGATTGAAACTTTCGACTCTTGCCCAGGCTTGACTAATGTCGGTTCCAAACTGGCGCCCTTCGCAGCCTGCAAACACAATAAGCTCACATTCGCCAGTTCATCCACATACTTCGCCATCCTGCCTGTTGCGATAAATGTTTCCGCGACGCCACTACTAGGTTTCGCCACGAGAACTGCAAGATCAAGGCATTTCGAGTAATAACTTTTGTTAAGGTTGAGGCCGGCTGCAAGGTGGATGTTGTGCAGGGCAATAGTGATATCTGGAACATAGGTGTTTCGGATGTGCTTTACTTGCTCTGCATCTGCATGGTGCTGAGATTGGACGAGCCAGGAATTAACTAGCACTCCAAGCTTGGATTCTGCATTCTCATAAGCAATCTGCAATTCATCCTTGAACTTTCCACGTCGAAGAGCAGCTACGCCGCCTTCACGTTTTGTAGCGGTTCTATAAAAAGGATCATACGTTAATAGAGCTATAAGGAAATATTGTGACCATAAACTCACCCTGCTGCAAGTAACCTATTCCACTCGTCCAGAGCATCCAATCCTTCAATCAGAAATTCGTATTCAATATAAACCGAAGCGAATCCCTGATATTCATCAGGGAGATCGTCGTTTTCTTCCTCTTCGCTAGATACTATATAGCTGCTGGGGATCCGCTCTGCAAGAGCTCGGGCGGCATCCAAACGGCCAGTTACTAACAGAGAAAAAATCGGTCAGCAAACCAAAGTCTAAAACGGTCACCTCGCTAAAGAGACGTACGGTAGAATCGCTTGAACATCATCACTCCAGCATGGATCAAATCTTCTTTCATCTCATCTAGGTGAATCATCCATTCCGCCGTCCTGATGAGCTTCTCATCCTCTGGTTGCACCTTCCGGCGATCTTGCTGGGGAATTGAGAACTCGGAGAGGATCTGTATCGGAAGTTCCTCATGTTTGTAGAATACCTCGGTTTGGATGAAGGCATTCTCCATTGTTCGCTTCAGCGTAGCTTGTGTGTCAAGTTCGTAAGATCGGAAAGACCGGATTATGTCTTCACGGGTGGGCTCCTCGGTGATGTGCATAAGCACCTCACCCATAACTTCCACACATCGGTCTCGCGACAGCCTAGAAGCATACAAGGGAATGATTCCATACTTTTCAGCCGCTGCCAACATGCGAATGTACCCAGAAACTACCTCCTGCGCAGCATCAGCATCAGGGCCGGACTCAGGCCATTGACCCAAGTGCTGCAAGAGAATAATAAGATGTGTCACTATTCGCAATAGTTTCCAATCGGTGCAGTCCACCGGGGTATTCGTGTCCTTCTCGGGCTCGTATCCTGGGTTTCTTCGGAACTCTCTCAGTTGAAAGGCGAAAATGTTAACAAGTTTCGGTATCCGATTCGAAATGATAGCTCCTTGCACCGCCCGCAAAGCGGTATTTTGCGGCGATGCGGAAAACCTGAAATCATTCGGACGGGAAAGACTGTCGACGATCTTTGCCACAACGTTCCTAGTACCCAAGGTTTCCAAAGCATCGGGGGCAGGAAGCTTAAGCACCTGGGCCGAAACTCGTCCTTCTCTACGAAGGAAATTTTCGTATTCTGCTTCTATAAATGCGTTGATTTGGGCGTAGACGTGATCGTGCCAGTTCTCGCAAGCAGGGATAGCTGAGTCGATATCACCAGCCAGTAAACCGTAGGCAGCTCTTTCCCAGAGTTCGCCGGGTCGCTTGCTACCCCGTTTCGCCAGCGCGTAGCACGCACGTCTCCATAGTTGCCTCCGACGGTTGCCACTGGGACCTTGTTCGGGCGACGCATCGTACATCTCATCGTCAGCCACCTCCTCATCAACGAGCCAGTCAACAGCATCCCTGCCGCCGAGGACAACAGGTGCCCTCCAAGCTTGATCACACTTCCTGCACCATTCAGCGGCCCCTGCGAAATCTCCTCTGCGGATGAAACCCCATAATATTTTATAAAATGTCGTATCGTAGTAATTATCTCCCTCTGCAACACCTCTCTCTTGGCGAATGGGACCATCGGGGTCCAATTCAGTGCTGATAAGCTGGGACTTGTCTTCTGCTGATGGTATGCCTCGCTCAGGATACTCAAATCGCGCGTTTGGTCCCTTTGAGACGAATTCTTCAGGATCCATATTATCCCTCTTGTACTGCTTGAGAGCATTCAGAGTGTACATATGCCCAGAACCCATAACCTCGTCGTCCTCTACGTCTTCGTTTGGGATTTCGGGGTAGGGGGCAATTGCCCTGAGCCAATCTCTGATTATATTCAGTTCCCGGAATGTTGGTGACTCGTCCAAGAGTTGTCGTCGTAGGACCTCGTTGCTTTCGTACTCGGAAACAGTTCGCAGAGAGTGCGTGTATTCGACACCCCGTTCAGGTAGTAGCCGAGAGACAAGATCCCATGTTTCGTACTCCATTTTATAGAAAGCCGTCTCCGTCATTATTTCCATAATAGCATCGTCATCTTCACCAGAGTATTGGTTCGCTCGTCCTTGGGCTTGGTGGAAATGTTCTTCTGTATCCTTAAGGAACCCATCGATAAGCTCTAAAGCACACTCCCTACCGTCGTCGCCGGGCTTCCGCCGGTATAGGTCGACATATCGTGCGAAGCTGTCAACTTCGGGGCCTAGCTGTTCTTCGTCGATGGCGACATCTTCTTCGTAGTCCTCGTCCTCTTCACCGATGTACAGGGAGTCGCCATAGCCGGATTCTAATTGCGAGTCAGTACAAATAAGCTGGATTGGCGAAACAGTGGAGATCCAACCTGCACCACCGTAAGGAACTATCACTCTAGAATCGTCTGGTCCGAATATATCACTCCCTGCTATCGATTCCTTCTGGTCCTGCAAGAGTGTCAGTTAGTATGGGACTATGAAAGTTGGGAGTCGTCGCACACACGTAATCGTCGTCAGACATTAATAGCGAGTTCTCCCTCGAGAATTGCTAGAGAAAAAGTCCATCAGAATCAGCTGTTGTTCCAGATATCGACAATATGTCGTCCCAGAGTCGAGTTTTTTTGTGTTTTGTTTTGTAAGGTGTACCTGGTTTCGTGAAACTGTCTTGACAGGATATCGCGCCTTTTTCGGCGGAAACTTTGTCGGCGAAAATAGTGCTGGACTCATATTGCAGCAAGTGGGGTGTAGGTGGTTGAATCGACGCGTGATTCGCGGATTGGAGATCAGGAGTATGGAGTCGCGGTCAGGTGAGGCGGTTTGGAGGTAGTCGATTAGGCGCTGGCGGTTGTTTTAGATACACAGAAAGGATTAGGGGTTTGATGGTGATATACGCTAGAAAGACGAGGAACAGGCAGAATCGACTATGTATACCGTGGTAGCCGTCCGTCTATCTATGGAGAAGACAGTGATGCTGGTGATAATGGATTGTTAAAGTGATGATGGATGTTGATGGGATGAGAAGGAGGATGTTTACATGACGACGTTTGTGGAAATTTCGAAGCGGCGAGCGAGATGTGTTGCACCCCACAAACATCAAACACAAAAGATGGAAGAACGAACAGGGGTCCTCTTTGGCGTATAAAATTTCTTCGCTTGTCTTGTTTTCTCTTCTTCTTTTTCTTTCTTCATCAATGTCATATAGGCACCTTTTAGAGTCTCGGTTCAAACGACAAGTTTATATAATATACGCTTCAATGTTTGTTCAAACGACTGGAACTTTTCAGCTCTGGCATCGTTTCTTTGCGTGCTCCAGGTGAACCTTAGAATCAAAATCACACGCCTTTGCCCTTCTGCTCGCCCTGACGACAATTCTCGCGATTGTTAGTGGAGGTCGAGATCGGATACATGGTGGACGCGAAATACTCTCACATTACTACTACTCTCTTTTAATACTTAAAATATCAAAAAGAATGCATGGCCTGGGAAACAACCGGACTGGACGTAACCTCAGACGACGACCAGGTGAAGTTGAGATGACCATCATGGATAACGTAAGATATATGCATATAGGCTTCATCGCCTCTTTGGCTCGTGATATAACAGTCCATTGCTTCATTTTTCCTTCTCTTCCTTCCTCTGCTTGATCTTTAGGTCCAGCAGGTTCGGTTTTGGACAGGAAACAGTACGTGCATCTCTGCCCTGCCGTTTGTAGAACAATTCACAGCAGGCGTAGAGGGCATCGATCTGGTCCTGGCACTTGGCTTCATTATAGCCGTTCTTCTGGATGCAGTCCTGAATCTCACACTATACCCAGATAAACACATTATTACACAGACAATACAATAAACCCTCAGTACCCATAGTTTTAACGGGCATGAACAGGTATATAGAGATACATACTGCTTTGGAGTGGCAGGGCGGGTCCTGCTTGACAGCTTCCTCGACTGAGATTCCCTGCCAGCAACAGCCGACTGTTAGTCTATCTCTATCTTATGCTATCATATATAGTACATACCATAGTGTCTATATCTATATTATGGGCAATATCCGCGGCCCAGTTGTATTGATGTTGTAATTATATCGTAAAATAAAACTAGTCCAAGGATACCCGCAGGAATGGGCAAACTGTCCCCTGCAGGGACGATGACACAGGCTGTATGAAAGGGCCCAGATGCCCGCTGTCGTGGGAAGATTCTGACATAATTACGATCACGTGACCAGAACCTCAGCAAAGCTGCGCAGATTGACTATCACGTCTCCCAGCTTCTCACTTCCATTCTCCCCTCCACACCGCTACCTAATCAAACGTCCTCCTCCTCCTCTTCCCCCCACCCCCAATTACTACCCGCAAGACCGTGCTTCTTTAGTCATTGAGTCTTCTAGATCCTTCCAAGAGCCCCCTTATATAATATATCTGTCTAGAGCTTTTTGGCTTCTTCGTCTCCTTTTCACATTCCATTCTCACAAACAGGAGCATCTTGTTCTCCACCATTGATTCGGCCAGCTAAACCGTTGAGAAAACTCTGCAGCCTTCTCATCTCCTCCTCACCGTCCCCACTTCTAAGTCCTCTAGACGAAAGAACAGCATGTCGGACTCTTCTCCTCCACCACAGAAGAACGAGGGACCATCTGAGGGTGCAAGTGAACACCTTAACATCAAGGTTACGGACAACAACAACGAGGTCTTTTTTAAGATCAAGAGATCCACGCAGCTGAAGAAGCTGATGGACGCGTTTTGCGAACGCCAGGGGAAGTCTCCTACCACAGTTCGGTTCCTGTTCGATGGATCCAGAGTGCAGCCAGGCGATACGCCCGATACTGTAAGTTTCTTCTCTGTGATTTGCCACCCCTGCTTTTAAGCTCGCGACTTCATGTCCATGCAATATGCAAGTGTGCGGCTCGATAGATGCACCTAAATAGCTTTTCCGGCTGGTGGTGCTAGAGCCATGCCAGTTTGCTTAGCATGCCACCTAGGTACTTGGTTAGCTAGGTGGCTATGTGTAGCTATGGCAGTGCGATTTAGGAAGGTCAAGGCTAACTCATCCCTAGCTCGACATGCAAGATGGAGATACTCTCGAAGTTCATCAAGAACAAATTGGAGGCTCTTGGTAGACACGATCTCCTAGCGTCCTATATCTGGACCCCTTTCGTTATCGCAACCCAGTCCCCTCTCCCCTATGAGAGGATGATTGCCTGTTGATCGGAACAAACGGCCAGAGAATCTGCCTCTTTAAAATCAATAAAAGTCAAATCGAGGGATCCGATTTTTATCACATCTTGTTTCTTCTTTTACTGGTGTTCCTCGGAGTTTCCCTTCTCGTCGTCTCTTTTTTTTTCCTCCTTCGGATCACTTTGATCTTTTTCTGGTCTCTCATAATAATGGCTTTCCCTCCAAATGCTCGATGCCTCCCTTTCCCACCGAATGAACAATGTTTTCCTTTTTTCTTCCTTCCTCTCTACTTCTCCGATTCCCCGTCGCTGAAGATCTTGATGGTTGTTATACACACGGTGGAATCCTCCCTCCTTTTATTGTATGTACGTAACGTAAAAAACCATTGATACCTAGCCGATTCTGATGATGACAAGCTAGGTTGCCCTGCTGTTCGAGATTCCACTTGCCAATACAAACCCAATTGAGTTAAGAATCCTCTCACGATTTGAGTCTCGAGAGCCGTTTAACCGAATTAGATCTTGACCCCTAATATACAGCCTTGGGGGTTCATGAACCAGCACTTGGGCTGACTAATGTCGCCCTGAATGCAACTAGATAAAGCTTCGGTCCCCCTCAAACCATTTTCCAACCTTGGTCTGCTAAACTACTTGCTGATCCAGCTAATTTCTGGCCTCGAGACCAACAAAATCCCAAGTCTATCAATTCGCTGGAAGATACAAACAAACGCCCATCTCAGAAATCGCTGCGCCGGATAAGCCCCCCGAGGCCGCTAAAAGGTCCAGCCCTAGACTTGAACCCGTTCTAACGACTGCACACCTACACCCGTCACTAGCTGATCCGCAGGCATTCCCTCCCGTGCAGCTGTCTGGCATCCGGATATATCATCATTCTAGTTATCTTTTGTCGTGATGTAGGGGAGAATATACGTGCAAGAACTAACTTCCAAGGTTTGTGCATTTATTTACACGGTTTTCAAGAGTTGAGCGGGCGGATATTGGGCGTTTGGGGATTTGAAGTCTCGGATGTCTAGTCCAGGTCAACTTGGGAGTCTAATACGCGGCCTTCTTTTAGGCAGAGAGGGGATTCCATACCAATATGGTTTCCAGCTGAGTCTGCGCTATAGTACCCCGTAGGGAGGCATGTCGCGATGCCGGCCAGTATTACCATATAGAACGAGACCATGAAGAGGTGCCTCATTTTATAATATCAAGCCAGGATCCCATCTTTCCGTCTTATAGATTTCGATTATAATTCTTCCCTCTTCAGTACCCAAATTGAAGTTCTTTGTAGTGGAGACAAATTATTCTTCGGCTTCCCATTCCAATGGTCTTTTTGTACACCATGAAGATACTTAAAGATCTCCCGATCTACCCGCTAGACGGTGTGGTATTTCAAACAAAAGTCTATAATTTCGAACATCGTCTGGGCTCTTGTTACACAGTGGGGGTTGCTTGACGGTTCCAACTAGTGGCGATATCTAGACGTCTAGGGATCTGTGGAATTGTTTGTACCATGGATGCTGCCTATGCTGGGAGCCGGGCACCGGTTTCTCACACGTATAGTTCTCGAGTTCTGAGCTAGATCAAGATCATAGCACTTGCCAGACCACCCCTACGTTCCAGTGAAACAAAACGCCGACGTCCCAAAAGACGACAGACCTACCCAGCTAGCCAGCTAGCCAGCTTTCCCGCCTTCTCTCCCAATAGGATCAGTGACAGCGGTTTTTATCCTGTCTGCATATTCCGGAACTCTGTCTACCATAAAACGCCGTAGATGCATAACTCCCTCCCATGGCCTCGTGACCCAGACCTAGCCAAAATCTGTCCTAATTAATGCAAGGTTCCTACATCCCACAGGTACAGATACAGATACGAGGGTCGGTTCATATATCGTCCCACACGAGATCACAAACCTCAAGGTTTCCTATCATGCACCGGCCTACATACGTCGTCTTCTTGGAACCACTTCTTCCCTTGCATGTTTTCCAAATCCTTATGTTGATATTAGGCAGGCCGGCCCCGTAGACGAATAACATTCGTACAACCACACCCGTCGTCTACTCCACAAATCACATTCCAATATATGTACATATATCCCAGGATCCATCACCCGAATGGCCAAAAGGATCGCACTCGCATGAAAATTAATCCCAGGCCTGTTTTCTTTTCTCCTGCATATATACAAACCAATAGTATATAGAATATTCCACGAGAACAAAAAATAATAATAATCACAGTACCTCCCGGTTCACAGTGAAATCTACTTACATGTGTACATATTTTTCTCCTCTCCCTAATGATCTCAGCTGGGTATTAACGATCGGGTATTTTCGCGGTTTCCCTTGCATGCATGGCCAGCTCAGTCATCTCTCATTTGATCGATTCGTTGAGCTCCCCCGCCTAGTACTCACTACAAACTACCTTTTTATATTCCACTTTTTTTGCCTTACTACACTTGACTTATTCCATGATTAGGCACGGGGTCTCCGCCTTTTTGTTATTTATCGATATTACCCCATATTTTATAGGATTCACCTTTTCTTATCAACCTGCATTGAACCTTAATACGTCCTTTCTTTTGAATTCTTTTTTGGATGTTTATTTTTGCTGTGTTTTTGGAAAAAGTTATGCATGTGATAGCGGAAAAATAAAAATATGAAAAGAAGGATAGGCATCAAAGGAGTTAAGTTGTAACTTTCACTTTCCAAAAGAAAAAAGCATAAGCTAGATTTGTATTTCACGATCGTATTCGTGTCTACCATCCCTTCGATGATTGGACGGGTAAAACACCATTTTAGTGACCCCGTGCACAGGCAGACCTTCGACAAAAAACCCACGCCAAAAAAAAAAAAAAAAAGTAAAATAAAATGCACTACACAATGCGGCAGAAAACTTTTAGGACTTGAAGGAGGAAGAATTGGGTGTATTCCCGCAGAAAAGTGGAGATTGTGGTCTTGTACCAGCTCGTTAGGAATGGAATTTCATCGTCAAGGGAAAAAAAAAGGGTTGACCAGGCAGGTCACAAAAAATTATCCAAGTAGGAGGAGGGAAAAAAGGACAAGTAGCCACGAGGCCCAGAACGAAAAGTGCAGTACAGTGTAAGGAAGAATTTGAAAGCAAACGCTTGTAGTAAACCTATTGCCCCAATACATATAAAAAATCAAATAAAAACGCTAGAGAGCCTTATGCCAAAAGTGAAAATGCTGAATAAAAAAATTGTAAGGAAAGTGTGTGTGCAGTTGTTAGAGGGGAAAATAAAGGAAACTAATCAACATCATTAAAAACAATTTGAACGCGGGTATAAGTTATCCAACAGTGCAGCGCACAGGTATCATGATCCGAAAAGTGAAGAAAAAAGTAAGAATAAAAAATAAAATAGAAACCAGTTTTAGAGGGAAAAACAGACATGCCGATGCTAGAAAGACTCAAGAACCTGAGAAAGAAATATATGAGAGAAATAATTAAGGAAGGAAGAGGAAACGATGTAGGTATGAATTAGGTAGGTTGAGGAGGTATTATCTCAGTCCGCTCGCCTGCAGCGAGGCCGCGAGATCGTCCCATACACGAGGGTCGACAGCCTCATCTTCTTCGTCGTAAACTCGAAGGTTGCCTCCGATCTTCTTGTTCTTAAACGAAGCAAGTCTCCGGACAGGGCAGTTACTCGAGCCGAGGACTTCATCGACCTCGCTTTGGATGTTGACAAGATTTTCCATAGAACGTTGAAGCTATAATAATATTTTTATTAGTAAAAGTGTCCTTTTCATGTTGGATTGTAATGGATAGCAACTTACAGAGATGTCCAAATCCCGCTTAAGGATGCAATACCTCGTCCTCAACCCTCTCTGCTGAACCAAGTACCCCTTCTGGCACATCCTTTCAGCGATATCTCTCCAACACGAAATGCCCTCGACATCCTTAAGGTGAAGCAGGTACTGATCGTCTTTAGCAAGACACGAGTACTGACTGCTATTATCACTTGAGGCAATGCTGTCCATTGATCGTTTCCTGGCAACTACCTTGTAGCAAGAAATTTCAGACGAAGAATGAGAAGATAGAGAGTCCGAAATAGATTCTGGTGATAAAACTGGCGTGGTACTTGTGGTTGTAGAACTTGATCTGGAGAGGTCTGGAGTAGATGATCCACTAGAGGATGTCTTGGTTCTTCTTTCGTTCTTGATAGAAGGCAATCTAGTCAAGAGGCGTCTTGTTTCTTTTGCCTCGGACCTGGGGATGCAATTATAAGGTGTCATCTTGTTTGTGATTACTGACGGGCGAGTGGGTAGTGGGGTAAAACCCGAGGTGCTTGGTGGAGCAGCAGCGCCGGAGACGGAAGGGAAAGGCTTAGAAGTGTTTGATAGGGAAGTAATGCCGTCGGTATTCTCCAGATTAAGCCTTTCCGGTAAGAGCAATGGCGACGGAGAGTCGAAAGACGACGACGACTGCTGTTGGACAACCGCGGCTACCGAATCCATCTTTTCGAAATTTTTTTGAAAATTTTCTTTTATCTAAACCCTTTTATATATATTTTTCCGGCCTTGCAGCTTGTGATATAAGATAAATCTGGTAGTAAATGGTATAGCGCGATGGATACCCCGTGACCTGGTCTGAGCGATTAATTGAACGATGATATAAGATGTTCCCGGGGAAGGGGGGGGCCGCTATCTTTGTGTTGATTGTGTGGTATGTCGATGTCGGGTAGGTTTTAGGACGAAGGGCTGGGCCAAAGATAGAAAAGGAATATTCCGGGTGAGAAAGAAAAAAAAAGGTGTTCGAAGGAAAAAGAACTAGGAAAGAAGAAAATGCCGGACAACGGGAGCAAGCGAGAGCATCTAGCTTGCAATGGGGGAAGATATTCCGAGATTTCAAAATGGTTCTCGGGATGTTAATATAAAAACGAGGGAGCTCGTGGGGTTACTGTCTTCGAGAAGAAAGTTGTTAAATAGGAAAACTTAGTAAGAAATATTTCGTCTGAAGAATATAAATTGATATAAAAGCCCAATGAAATGAAAAGCTGAGGCTGCACTGCACGGTTTCTGCAGGGCTGTGGCTCTGCCAGGAAAGAGGCACCGTATCCTATCGTCCCTTACTAGATCCAGGAAATGCAGCAGAGAAAATCCGTTCCGAATAGGTTGATTCTTCCCTCCCCAAATGCCTCAATGCAATCTCGAAAAGCCAGACAATTTGCGAGAAGGTCGTCTATGCAAACTGCGGTTTTCCCAGGTTCGGTAATCCCTCTGCAGGGATTGTTCTGTTTCAGCTCCAGCCAAGTAGGTCCACCGCTGCCAGGTTAATTTCTGACTAGACTATGCAGGTCAGAAATCAAAAGATTGAATCGCTTTTTTTTTTTTTTTTTTTTTTTTTTTTTCCTGCTCCTTGTTATCACGACACTTTGGTTGCAGCAGGAAAAAAAGTACTCGTTCTCCGGTATCAGTAGTAGTGGCAATTAATGCACAGCAGGAAAGTCTGGTATCTTGTTCCGGTTGGGTTGTCTCCGCTTAAAGCACAGCTTGCACAGGCCTTGTCAGATGAGGCCTTTTTGATGACCTTGCTTTTGTTATAAATATAAGAGCGAATTCAGGAAAAAAAAGATTTTCCTCTTAATTCAAGATCCGGGAAATTTTTTGGCCAAATAGAAGTGCTTCGGCGCTAGTTGTGGGGAAATATAAAACCTTGAAGGTTAGGGGAAAAAAGAAGGAATGTAAGATGCACCTCGTCAAGAATGGAAGACTAGGGCGAGAACGAAATATCTGGGTTGCGATTCATGGACATGGGCACGTTTTTAAACAACGATAATCCAATCGACTCTTGATGGATCGAACCAAGACCTGCCCGCCAACCTTACCAGCTAGTCTTCTTGGTCGTTGAACAAGGGCCGTCGATTGGATTACTACTCTGCTTGTTGAAAAATGACCGCAGTTAGTGTACGTATTTGCCTATTGATGACAAGCAAATCGAACGGAAACTAAGCCAAATGTTGCAGGATAGCCTGCCCGGACTTGGAGGACGTAAGTTTATCTTCTGCCCTTGTTGGATCCACGTTAGCACAAGGCTGGCTGTGTGTGCATGGACCGACGCAATTGGTTTCGGAACATCGTGAACAGTTATCATCCTGTCGTCGTCGCTTGGAACAAAAACGCTAGACCAACAGGTACCGACTAGTCTGGTCGTAGTGCTCCCGTTTCGCCCTTGTCCTGAAGCATATTTATCCTGAGCTGTACGTATGTCCGCTGTTGCTATAAGCCGGGTTGGACAGAGAAACAGAGTTGCACCGCACCACACATGTCAGCCTGACATCAGATATGCATAGCGGCCATATCATATCAACGCGGGCCTTCCAACCTGATCTACAAAGACGAAGTCCGCGAAGGGAGTAATCTGGAGAAACAAAACAGTTCATAGCTCTGCATAGCTATAGTGTCTGTGGCCCCGAGTAGACGCTTCCTGGCATCATGAAGAGATACGGCATTCCATTCCATTCCATTCCATTCCATCGATCCGAGTGAACCTTGAGTCAATCTGCAACCCCTCGGCATAAGCTGCAATCGCTGTATGGTTACCAATTGCCCGGGCCAGTTTTCACTTCCGAAGCCACGACTTACCGAACAGTCCTCTCAACCTTGATGTCCTTCCTAAAAGTCCCGCACGTTTGATGCCGATGAATCCTAAAGAGGAAAAGCACATGTGAAGAACCTTGGCTTTTCGAGGGAGTCAGGTTGTGTGGTTGTGTTGCTTGTCGTTACTTTTCAAGGTTTGTTTCACGATGTCACGATAGCGAAAAAGTGCTTTCTGACAGTTATCCCTGTTCGGAATCGTATCAGATACCTTGATGAAGACGTTGTCGATCTTGGGACATTAATCCCATGCCATCAGGTCATATTTAGTTTCTATTCTAACTAGCTGAGCTGAGGGATTTATTCTAAATACTATACTGGCATGCTCGACGATATCAGAAGGAAATCGATATCGATCCTGAAAAAATGACCTTGTTTCGTCAAATACCAGCAGGCAAACCTCGTAATTATAAGCTCGAGTCGATCCAGTCATAGAGCCAAGCATATGAAACAAGACGCAGACGTCGAAAACTAGCTGAAAGATTTGCCATTTCGTCTATAATGTTCCCAAGTAGTAGTCATGCCCTAATCCTTGGCAGTATTACGAGTTCATTACCCAACGGCATGGCTTTTGCAACTTTCTCAAAGGGCACTTGATCGTCAGTGTAACCTTTGGGATCCATTGATATGGAAGCCCGTGGCCATGGCTTCTACGAGAGTGCTACGGAGACTGTTCAGTATCCGAATATCCCTCGTGCTCAATTGCCTGGAAAATGGAAAACTTTTGTACGACCTGAGGTTGAGGTAGATATAAAAGTTTTTCTTTCTTGTTAACAGATGGCACGGTTAGTCGCTATCGAATCGCGATTGTTAATTGGCATCGCATTAATGCATTGAAGCATCAGTCGAACCAGGGTATAAAAAATCTTAAGTGCAGGACAATGACATATAGAAACGTAAAATTTACGTCGAGCCCAGTCGCCGGTGAAAGAAATGGATGAAGGATCACGCCAGCATCGTGACATTCTGTGAGATCGAGATCGAGACGCTTCGAAACTTGGGAGGGAAAATTTTCAATCCTTCCACCAGCCGTGCCGAGCCATCTTCCCGGCTTGAATTCCGAGAATAGCTGTTCCGTAGGCAGAGATTGCCCAGCTACTTCGCAAGGCATAGTTTCGATACGCTAACGAGGTTATCGCCCCATACTTCTGGGTCGTCGCGAGCAGAAACATGGCAAGGGTAAAGGACCGTCTTCCATGTGCCGTGTCTTGACCGTTTCGCTAGCCCGAAGTCGAATCGAAAGGGCAATGTTACAGGGTCATCTCGAATTCCCTAAATGATGTCGACGTCACTAGCGATTTTACCCGTTGGAAACCTCGCGATGGCGGTCTCCAGGCTAGAACATCGTCATCCGCGGCCAACGGAGTCCGCGTAAATGCCCCGCTACCCGGCGGGGCTACCGGGGATTGCTTGAAAAAAAATGCGTTAAAGCTCTTTCCCCAACAAGCTGAAGTCTTGGGATGTTCTTTTCCTTACAAGAGGGAAACTTTTCCTTTCCCTTCTCTTTGCCCCGCATTTTGGAAAAGAAAAAGTCTTGTGCCAAGGTGTGATGGTCTCAATCGCTACATGCAGCCGCAGGGTGATACTCACACGTGCCGCTGCATGCGATGCCCATTTTCCTTTTGATGAGAAGAGAAGGGCGCTAAGAGCCCCATCCTTTTTCCGTCTCTGAATCAAAGAAAGATTCATCCAGAATATGGAACCTTGTGATCATAAGGGTCTAGATGCATTGGCGTACAAAAAAATTTTTCAAAAACGGTTTAAACTGAAAGGTGGTGTCGGAAACGGAAACACTTTTGCTTCTCGGGGTACAATAATCGGACGAAAAAAAAAAACTCTTTTCGTGGACCAGGTGCAATTAGGTCAAGGAAAGATGCCACATGAAAGCTGAACATTCCAGTGATGCAAAAAATCCGTGCGTCTGTATTATCCACCAGTCTGTGGACTAGGTAGCTTATTTTGATTTGAGTGAAGGATGTTAGAAACGAAAATGATTATGACAATCAATGGGGAAAGAAGAAGATGCACAATAGCAGATCATACTTCTGGGGAGATAGCCGACTGGATCTTAAGATCTGCAATTGCCTGGGATAGTGCTTTGCATTGATGAATCCGAATCCGATATCTGGGTAGTTGACAGCTGGTGTGGCCTGATATCGATATGTAGCCCGAAGTCTTATCATTACCAATGTCGTCAGTATTTCGCAAACATGGGACCACTGCGGGAAGTCGCAAGAGAGATGCAGCCACATTGGTGGCGAGTGCATATGGGCTGATGGCTAGCATAACCGAGGGTTTAGAAGCTCAAAAGTTGACTATTGTGATATCTTATCACCAACATACGTTATTATATCAAGACTGTGTGTGATATTAATGCTTATCGTATATGGTTCAGCTAAGGATGCTTATATCATTTTTCGATATTTATTTTCGAGAGAAGCTCAAGGCAGCTGACCCAAATGCATGATTAATGTCGCAATTGAACCCCAGGATGCTGCTGACTAGCAAAGATGATGTGAAGATTAAGGTAGTTCGATGAAGAAAACCATGTTCTCGAGCCGAAAAGCGTGCATCCGATGCTTCGAGAAGCGAGAAATGACCTGTCAGAAAGACCACTAGCAAGGGGAGAGCAGTAAAATGGAGTTAAGAAAGCCTCGTATATTATTAAAAATAAAATAGGAAAGAAAGAAAAAAGTACTTTTGAGCAACTAGTAAACTAATCGTTTAACAGACCTCGTTTGAAAACCCCGAGCATCAGACGAGAGCAGGAGGAGGTCATAAACGAACACTTTCATTATTAAAAAGAAAATTCCTTGAATAAAATCATAGTCCAAAAATATATCCCTGGGTATCTCTAGTAATCCAAACATTAAAGAAATAAACGATCGCAAGGCAGCTTAAGGCGTTCAGCGACACCTTAGAAGACCCGAAAAGTAGCGGGCTTCGGAAAGTACCCTCCCATTATTGTTAGCCCCGTAAAAGTCGAAAAGAAGAAGGGGCAAGCACCCAAGAACTAACGTGAAAAGTGGAAAATAAGCAGAAAGGGAATGGAACAAAAGAAGTGTATAGTCGATGAAGCAGCAGTTGACATTGAGGACTGCTGCTGACTGATAAACGGAATATGCCGCCCGGAAATAGCAATACGATAGACAATAGCGTAGTAGATAGTCGTTATAATGTTCAAAAAGCTTTAGTGTTGGTGTTCAAGGTTTGCGGTGGCATCTGTAACCGCCATAAAAGTAAGTTTGATGTAGAGCTAGTGCCTCAGGGAGTGGCTTCGGGCGGTATCGATGGTATCGTTGTATCATCAGGCCGCGGCGACGGGGATGCTGCTCTCAGCTCGATCGACGTACCAGTCGGCAGCAACTTCTCCTCTTCCAAGACCGGAGATACGCTGTCTGTTGCAACGGTACCGGTCTCCGTTAAAGTCTCACTAACTTGTTCAGCTGCCGTGGCTTGCATTTTCAAGGACTCTCTTTCCTGAATAGCAGCCTTAGTCGATCCCTTTGGCCGTCCTCGCTTCCTTTTAACGGGTGGCTCGCCACCTATTAGACTATCTGAGCTCGCATGGATATGCGAGAGCTCTCCGAGAGAGGCATTTCGCTTCATACTAAGCAGCTTAGAGATCGGACCGTCTTTATCTGCCTCTGACTTGCGCTTGAGTTTTCGGGCATTGTTGGGCTTGTATTCCCGAGGTTCGAAGAGCTTTGGCGCGATGAGCACCCCGCCGGGCATCGGTCTAGGAATAGCACCAGATAGACTTCGTCTTTGTGTAGTTGCCGGGGTTGAGAGTCTTGATATCGCTGATTGAGGGATCGGTGTCGACAGCTCAGGTGCGATTGGTGTCATTCCATTTGGTACAGAGGTGGGCGCAATGGACGATACTGGTTGACTTGATAGTAGTCGAGAATCCAGAGACTGGATATGACGGTACATTTGTTTGGTGGCATCGTCGAGGAATATGTCACCCAGAGTAGAGACGAGAGTCCCAGGACCTGATTCTGGGTGATCGGAAAGAGCGTCAAGCAATTTTTTGACAATTGCCTCCAATGAAGTCGCCTGGATACTGCGAACGACCTTATTCCATTCTACAGACCGGGACGGATCGATAGGAGGCGGAGTGCGCGCTTCAGGCAATCCGATGGCCGGGTTGTAATGCGTTGGTGGGACTAGTTTGAGGTTCGGCAAGGACCTTCGGGCTTGCTGCACCAATGGTCAGCACGACAAAATGACAGAAGTGGTAAAGATATTGAAATTTATTAGGAAACATACCTTTGCCTTGCTCAATCCTGGTGTGGTTTCTCTGATGGCTGCTAATTGAACAGGCCTTGAAGTAATCGGCGTCGCAGCTGTCGGTGTGCCCTCTCTAATTTCCGACTGCAGCAGGAGGATGTCTGAGACAGCATCCGAGCCCTTTCTAGAGGCATGGTCTTCAGGTTTAACATGACTGCCTCCTACTACCGACGGCGCGGGAGCGGCAACGGCAGAAGCAGCAGAAAGGGATGACCGTTTAGTTGGGCCTTCGTCCCCCGATGCACCTTTTGCGCCATCCACGTGCCTGCTCTCGCGAACAAACTGGGTGATGCGAAATTTCGTTCTCATAGAGCTCGAGAAAGCATGGAGGTTGGTGGGCGAGCCTACACTAGTGTCCTCTGACACGGCCTGTGGATTTGGTCGCGTGAAACCGGGCACTCTGAACTTGAATTCCGACATGGTGTATATATATGTATGTATGCTTTCTTGTTTGTCGAGCGTGTGATGTCTGCAGTCTGGCCTCTTTTGGTGGTGATGTTTGGCAGCGGCAGCGGCTCAATCGGCTCCCCTTCTTCGGTCGTCCCCTTCCTTGCTTGCTCCCCTTTCTACTTCGGATGCGCAATTGCTACAGGCGAGATGTCGTGGAGTGGCCCGGCTTAAAGGGAGCGGGAAAAAAGACTTGCAGCTGCGTCGGGGTTCCCCGTTTCTTTCTTTCTTTTTTTTTAGTTGTTGGATGGTTGTCGATTGCGGTCGACGATTGGTGTTTGCAAAGGTTCAGATCGAATTGAACTCTCGGATAGAAGAATACTGGTGGTATCGTGTACTAGCGGTCCGGGTCGCACTCGCACTGGCGGTCAGAACAGCGCCGACATCTACTATTCGCTGGACCTGCAAATTAAAGTCTTCATGGGAATGGCTTCGAGCTTGGTCTTGAACTTGAGCTTGTCCGTTTGTCTGGACGGGGACTTCGGCTTTGATTTCTGGACCTTTTGGAGCTTCTGGCAGGGAGCTGGCGGCACCGAATCCCATTATATTCCCAAACCCCCACGATATATCAGTAGTAGGCAGGTAGAAGGGCGATATATATAAAAAACCCTGGAAGCGAATCAAATAACTTGGAAGATGTGAGAGAAAAAGAAGAAGAAGAAATGGAAGAAATGGAAAAGAAGGAAAGAAGGATGAAAGAAGGAAAGGAAGATTCTTTTTTTTATTTTTTCTCTTCCCGTCGCCCTGACTAACTCGTCGTAGCTGAATGCCAGACTAAACTATACCACCAAGAAAGCCGATGAGTCTCTTCAAAGGCGGTTCCGAAACGACCAATTTCGAGGAATGACAAGAGGGAAGAAAAAAAAGGAATCGAGCGGCACAAGAAAGGAAGTTCAATTAATATTAAAACGACGCCAGGCGGTTTTTTTTTAGGGTGCAGCTTTGTGCTCTCTTGAACTATTCCCATTCCTCTTCTTTCGCAACAGTCTTCTCGAAAAGAGGCTAAGGCAGGCAGGAGACCCGGTTTCGCGCTTCAGCAGAGGACTTTTCTCGATTCACACAGCCTGATACGAGACGGGAAATCCGCAGCGAAAGTGCAAGAGTCGACCGAAGGGAAAAAAAACTTTAGGAAAAAGGACCTGTGAAGAGTAAACCTCTTTGGTAAATTAGGTGCTTCAGTTAGCGTCAAGAAAAACAGACCGCTTCTTCCTGTGCGCAGGTTAGACCTGGAACAAATCTGCCAACGTCTTCATGAACGAGTTACACGGGCGTTAGATCCAATATCGAAAGTCAAGGCGGGTCCGCGACCTGAAACGAATTAAAGCGGCGTAGATGACGGAGAAAAGTTGCCAAATGGGGCCTAAAAACACCCTAAAAAGAAAAATACGGTCTCGTTCGAATGGTTTCAGGGATATTTTTCTTGCTTGCTCTTGAAGCTGTCAATTAAGCCAGCCAGTCAACTATCCCTAAGTCCTGCATCGAACTAGGCCCGTTTTATGTAGACGTATGTTGGCATTACCTGCATATGTAATTAGGCAGATTCCTGTTAAATGATTGGCGCAATTGTAGCGTCAGCTTATCCAATCCACGTTGTTTTATTCCTGCTCGTTCCTGAATGTAAACTAGTTTCTCTGGGCTTTTCTCCATTCTCTTGTTTCCTTGCCATTTTCGATATTGTCAATTAATATCGCTCGTGCGCCGACGGTTGTAGCCAATGCCTAAGAGGAAAAGTCGAAGTTAAAACCCCTATCACCCACAGGTAGTTTCTGGCGACCTGCCGGCTCTCTTTGCCATTCTGGAAAGCCTGGATTTCTCATCTTCAACAGATATTCCCCACTCCAGCTGTCCGGAACTTCTGCAGAGCGGTCCCGATGCATTAGTTCGCGGTTCCCCTGGAATGCTGCAAGTGGAGATCTCTTTGTGTTACTTTGATGTTCCGGGCCTTCTCCTGCTGGTGGGGAACGAGTGGCGGCTTCCAGCCTTGACATGAAAAAGCATGAAAACATCATTTCACCTCGGGTCGCGAACCCGCCGCCAGCGATGTCTCAGGATACTCGGGTTCATGCTAGGTAGCCATGTGGCTCGGAGATTAGACGGCCTGCACGTCTTTCACTTCTAATCAGCGGTGTTCATATATAGAGTTCTGCCTGCCATTTGGGGACCACGTTTGCGAACAGACCTTCGAGATTTCACGGACATAACGCTGTGGCTTAAGCCACAACGGTTTATTTTTTGATATCGTGATATATTATGTACATGTTTGCTATAGGCCATGGTACGAGAGTGTAACAATCGATTAATCAAAGGGTCAAATCGCTGGTTTTAAGATTAACTAAAATAAGAGTTTAAGAGACGATACTCGGAAAGAGAAGGTGTGTGTGTATGAGGTTCGAAGAGTAGGCCATCAGAAGTGCGCCCAACACATGCCGCCAACAAAAATCAACATAACTTCAACATGCAACATCAGCATCAACATCAAAATCTTATCATGCGATCGATTACGCCAACTTCGCATTGACAGGATAATAAATTTAGAAAGAACCGGGAAAGAGCCTTCTTTCCCTTCTGCGGAAGAGCTCGGATCTACCTATTTGGGAATCCACCAGATCGAGGGAACAGTCCCTGTGTGTCATCATCTTGTCTGTCATAAGTACTTACCCCCCGATATCCCAGGTCCCCGCCGGTGTAAGCCGCACGGTTGTATGAAGTATCTTGCTCTTCAAGACTGCTCCTATCCTGGACATACGGAGGTGCACCCTCGCTACCAACTGGTTGAGGTCCAAAACCCATTGCTGCTGCAGACTGGGACATTGGGGTGTTATCTTCATCGTCTGCACTACGAGGAATCATTGCTTCAGAAGCCCCGGAGCCATTCTTCTTCCCTCCGAAGGGGTTTTTGAATGCCCCAAAGATTCTTCGATTACCACCAAAGATTCCTCCAGCTCCTCCACGTGCGGCCCCAGCCCCGGCAGCTCCAGTTATATCAGGTGCAGCTGGTCCAGACCCCTTGCCCTTCTTCCTTGGGTGACGGATGCCAATGATCGCTCTCCAGAGGACAAGGCCAACAATGACGGCACCGGTGATACCAGCAAAGACAATACCGACGATAGCTCCGCTGGATATACCCATGGGAGTATATAGTGTTCCGTCGTTTGCGGGTGACGATGTTGTTGTCGCGGCAGCATCAGCGGCATTTGTGGCTGTGCCAGACTGAGAACCTGTATTGGTCCCGGTAGATGAAGGCCCAGTGGTGGTTGGAGCTTCAGTATCGGTATCAGTCGTCGCTGGAGAAGTCGTGCGAGCCGCAGTCGTTGTCTCTGGGGGCTCTGTTGTCGTTTCCGGAGCTTCTGTTGACGTTCCACCCGTTGTTTCGGGCGGCTCCGAGGTCGAGGTTGCCAGCGCAGCAGTAACTTGACTTGGTGGTGGGTTGGTAAATGTCTCTGGCGGCCTGGTATCTGTGAAGACGTTCGGAATATCTTCCTCGCCGGGCCTGATTGCAGGACAGTCCCGGGTCGCACATTTCTACGCGGGTCGCAACGTTAGTACGTTTTATCGTTAGAGAGTTCCCTACTACGGTGGAAGAACAGTTACACACTCTGCCGTTTGCGCAACAGCCACCTCCAAATTCAGGCGGGCATTGGAAGTATCCTTCTCGACAAAATGGATTGTCCTGACGTTTATAAAGAAGCAATGCCTCTCGCCGTGGTTCTAACCCATTGCCCACACCGAATCCATAATCCGGTACCGCGGTGGCGATCTCAAGCAGATATAGCAGCTGTACAGCTGCCGCGGACGATAGCCAACGCATCCTAATCTGATAAATTCGACGAAACTGCCACTTAAAAAGTCTATGAATCCTCCGGGGTATCGCGATAACAAAAGAAAATTCGTAGCGAGTTGTCGGTATTAAACTATTATCGCCCGTCTTTGTTTCCTTCTCTATTGTTGAAAAAAAATACCAAGCACTGTCGCGAGTCGGTAAGCAGGGGGGCAAGCGAGCTGCCCCTCAATAATACGCCGTCTACGGGTCGGAAGATGAAAAAATGTCGGATTGTGTGTCCAAAACTAAATCTCTGCCCTATAAGTCACTTTCCGGGAGCATGTTCTCCGAATATAAAGAACTACCAGGCTCAAAGGGAGAAATAAAAGAGGTTACAAAAGTACAATTGTAAGAACAAGGAAGCCTTTTATTCAGGCCTGTGGATGGTGGAGAGCTGACAAGAGCTTTATGAAAAAAAATCTCCAAGAATGGATAGCCTTGCAGCTGAGGCTGAAGGTGGAACGGCTTCTTTTCTTATTTCCCACAGTTTGTAGATGTACTATGTACCGGGGCAAGGGTATTTCCGCCAATATCACAAATACCACTGGTAGGCAAACGTTGCAAACCGGACAGCTAGAGAAGACAGATGCCAAGACTTTTTATGACGCTGACTTCTGACCTGGTGTCAGAAGTTCAATATCTTAGTATCAGAAAGTTATATTTACTGGACAAAATGTGCAAGAACAGTCGAGCTTTGTGGCGTGGGACCCTGTGATAAATTGAATTCATCCCACGAAATTCAAGTTTGATCATATACAGCTTCGGTTGCTCGTTCTTTCATGCGCCTGCAAGTCAGCCTGCACTCTCGAAACTTCATACAGCTGTGTGCAGAAACAACAGCGAAAAAGATTGCGAGGGTCAATCCCAACGGAAGGATCACAGACTGGACTTGAGCTTTTGAACCGAATCCTCCATATGGCCATGATATCCTTTCGAACATTCTCCACTTGCAGCACATGGGATCAACCCGCCCAAAGTCCCCGTTGTCTTTGAGGATTTGAGATTTTAAGACCTCTTGGTCTTGGTATTTCTTTGCACCTGTGTCGGAAAGGGACCCACCAAAGATCTTCAGCCTCAAACGTTATTGGGTTGCGAGCGTGGATGGTTAAAATGGAAACTCTTGGATTTCGGCAGCTTGGCTTGGGAAGCTGTGTGCCCTTACAGCCGTCCCAACCATTTGTGCGACAGCCGAAGATCCGGATTAATCTCCAGGCACCGTTCAAAGCTCGTATAAAACTCTACAGATTCCATCTTATTGCTATAAGCACGGTAATCACGGTAGATGATTCTCGAAGCTAGGCAAACATTTGGTTTCGTGGGCCTTCCGATGGAAACTGAAATCGGCGGTATTTTCAAGAGAGCCTAGGGACTAACTTGTGTGCAGAGTGATGGGAGACCTAACATTATTTTGTCAGTAGGGACTATTCCTAAACGAGGCAGTGATTTCAGCTTGGCGCAAGTCATCATGTCTGGCTACTTTCGATATTCCAAATTCCAAAGTTGCTAAGCTTCTTGAGCATGCTGGTATCAGGTCATCACCCAGGAAGCTATTACCTAGTTGTGACAAATATTTCATGGGGATCATGGAAAGGCTGTGCAAAAGTTTTCCAACCTACCAAGAGAATAGAAACCCGCGGTTGTATCTTTAAGTATATTGTACTGCGGCTGCTGGGGGTATTGTTCGGGTACAGGAACAGGAATTATTCCCGGGCATCTATTGGGCTAAGAACCGAATGCCTATTTCGATATTTCTATATGGTCATGTCCTGAATATCGTTTGCGCAGTCAATTCCATCGGTTACAGGATTGTTAGAAACTTCTTGCCGAAGCCACCATGAGATACCACGCCCACAACACAGGATCTCGCATGCTATAGTAAATCAAATATAGAAACGAAAGCTGCAGCTGCAGCGAGCGCTATACTTAAAATTACGAAGCGCAAATTTCTATCTTAGTCTACGTATTCTAGCGTGTTCGTCTCGAGCCGAGTAACCGTACGCATGCTGTACCCAGCCAGCCGTTTTCCCGATGCTTGGGGGGATTCTGATATTTAAAATTTAAAATGTCCTTTGATCATGGCAACTTTTCGCGAGAATACACGTCTATATTATAACATTATATTACATTTAAAGTTTGGTGTATTGCCTTGTATATATCAATCCTTGTTCTGCGTGTCGTTTCTTACGGCGATATTAGCGATATTATGATCTTCCCGCTCTCAAATATTCAATGATAGCTCGCATAGTCCAATTCCTTTCCGCACCAATAATAGTCGCTTCAACGCTCTCAAGCCTCCTCTCGATTTCATTTTCCAATCGTTCCATGACTTTCACCGTGTATCCCATACTCCCTGTCCTCGCTAATATTTTCACAACTAAGCTCTTCTGTTCGGGGAATAAATTCCCCCGTCTAGACCTTAATAGTAACAAGTTTTCGAGTTGTTCGCGTTCACTTGGATTTGAGTTATTCAGCGAATGTATCAGTCCGAGCGAATATTTTCCTTCGTCTAGACTTGACGGGTCGCCTTGCGATGTTGAGGAAAGACTTTGATGGTCATCTCGGATTTGGAAGTATCGGCCCATGAGTGTAACCAAGCTATCGATGTTTAGATCTCTATATTAAAAGGTTATAGCAAAGTTAGTGACTAGATATATGGTGTACTATGGGAAAAATTAGTCTTTTATTCTTACTTATTCTGTGTGGCCTCGGCCTTCATTAAACGAGCCGCCAACCTGAACAGGCTGCCAGTTTCTACCAAAGTATAATTAAAGTTAGTGATACAGATCCTATATTATGGGTAAACGAGTGCTACGGTGGTATTTCTTACTTCCATCTACCATTTGGATATAATCCCGTTCCAATGGAGTGGTCGATCGAAAAGCCCAGTGGATGTTGTAACCTCGTCCAAGATTTAGGTTGGTCATTTCATCTGTCGAAAACATTTTGTCAGATAAGATATGGATGACATGAGACATTTGATACTAACGCAGTACCTGTAAAAATCTCAACGGCTGATAGAGAATGTGGCAACTTCTGGACTTCCTGGAGGCATTTGACAAATAGATAGTTCGCAGTGTTGACCGATTGTGGAGTTCCGAAAACCATGTGAGCGGAGGGAGTTCCTTGTTTTGCAGAAGGAGTTTCTTCCATGTCGTCAAGGCTATGGCTATTTTACGTTAGAATCTGGAGGACAAAGCGCTTGGGGGCCTTGACATTTTCTTGCTTACATTGATGAGGAGTTATGCAACATGTCTACGATTGAGCTGATGATATCCAAAGACCGTCGAGGCAAGTTGTACCAAAAATCAAGTGCTTGGATCACCTGTGAACTGATTTTCTTTGACTGTTGGGACGAGAGATATTCGAATGGTTTGAGCACCGCCTAGTTCAGTTATGGTAACCCATTAGCGACCCACATGGACTCAGCTGCAGTGAGAACTTATGGAATCAAAATTCCTGAGGTATAGTACCTCTTCTGATAGCCTTGCTGACTGATCCAACCATGCATCTGATTCGTATGCTGTCAAGTCCTCATTGAATCCATTTGCCCTTCCGTCTCTAAACCCGTTGATAGATCTCGATCTCGAGCTTCCCAATGCAATCCCACTTAATATCGGGCTGTTACTCCTGGATTCGTATCCCGACCGTTCGACTTGTACACTATTAGCCAAAACCCTCGCATCTTGCAGAAAGTCATTCAACTTATACTCCGGCTTGGGATAAAACGGGTCGCTGGGGTCGATTCGGTACCGGTTGCTCCCAGCATGCCATGACAATTCTCCGGCGAGAAGGTAGTGAAGAGCAGAGATATACCTGGCTGCCTCTTCTTGAATCATAGGTTCCGTATTATCTAACAAGTCCCAAGAGAGTCTTAAGAACTGTTGTTCTAGGTCAAGACATTTTCTTTCGACGAGCTTTTTGGCCTGTTCGATTGTAACATCTTGGGTTTGCATCATGATGTATACTGCGGAGACTGGGATTCCGAGTTTGTTATGGGAGATGTGGGAGGACCAGTCTCTTTCTGCCGAGGATATGTCTTTTATGAGGGTGTTCAATTTTGATGTGAGTCGGATGAGGTCGGAGTATCTTGCTAATTGATCCTTTGGCAACTTGATATCATAAACGTACGGAAGGATACTTGGAACTCAGCTGTGATAAAAGTATCATGTTAATATCGCTCCGATCACACCAAGAGCAATTAGATATCTCGTTGTCTGAGAAAATACGTACCTCCATGTATCAGTAAGATGCTTTGTTTCCAGATAGTGATCTAAGCCCTGAAACTCTACTAGATGAAGATCATGGCTTTCCGGTGATCGTATCTCCCTGGCACCAAATATTTGTGTCACAGAAATAAGACTTGAATCATTCTCTAACATTTCCGCGATCGCCCTGGACTTCATCTGATTGATGATGACACCGAATTTTTTCATACTGGACTCTTTGTCCCCATGATTCGATCGATTGCACTGTTTGTTAATAAAACATATCAGCTTCCTGCCGAATGTAATCATGATGGGTTTCTCGTCATTCTTCCACTCCCCGATTTAACTCACCACTAGCTCTTGACTCGCCCAATCTAAACAGAGAAGTGGTTAGCGATAGTAATCATTGAAACATTACCCCGACTGTACGTACCATCGTGAATATACCCAATCGAAACGATTGCCGCCAAATTCAGCAACCGTCCAGGCTCAGCTTCAGGAAATACAACCGACAAAACCGGCCCGCCGTCAACCGACAAAGCCCCATCGCGCACTTGACAGCCTCCACGGTCAAACCATTCTTGGTGTACCCTTAGGATAACTTCTGTCTCCTTTTCCGCCGTGGAGGTATTTATTCGAGATTGGTAGGTGAGGAAGTAACCGTCTAGATGTTTCGTGGAGAAGGGAATTGAAAATTGGAATGGTTCCGGCCAGGGCATTGGACCTGAGTGGCTTGCATCTTGGAATATGGCTGATTGATGTCGGGTTCCTAGTCTTAGACTCGTTGGCACAGTGTTAGTTCTGCGGGGGTAAGTTTGGGTAGCCATTGTAGAATTCGTGGTTTGGATCCGATGGAATGGTTTTTGGTATTGTAAATGGATAGTGGTGAAATTTACAGCTGGAGTTTTTAAGAAGGCTCGTTCGGGGTATATATGCTACTACTAGTCTGTCGCAGGTACGGTACCTCGTAATCGAATCTTCTTTTCGGTTTTACGTTTCACGTTTGCGGAACAAAGATAGAGCAACGATGGCCGGGGATGTAAATGGTATTGGTAGAGATATTACACATTCTAATGCTTGGAATTTTGTAAGTTCGCATGCGGCGCACGATGCTATCCGGGTCCGCGTAGCGAAATTCCTGATGATCGATTGATCGTTGCCTGGTTTCAAGTTCCTCCCAAATCTAAGACGCATAATCCATTTTGATTTGGAAAAATCTTTTTCTAATATTTCTTAGCAGCTCCGACAATATCCTCCCGATCTAACCAACTTTGAATCAATCCTTGCTGCGTCGCCTCATATTCCTTGATTGTAACCTCATCTCCGTTGAGTGTGGTATTGGCTTGTACGAACTGCTTTCTCGGTTGCTTTTTGGACATAACGACGTCTCTGAATTGTGCCATGGTATCGTTGACACTGGTCATCTTGTCGTAGAGAGCAACGCCGCCCTCGACATCGGCAGATGCCTTGTAGATGTGGAGTTCCTGTAGATACTTCTCGACGGCCTTGAGACCATGAGAACGGATCTTGGAGCGATCGAGGTGGATGGTTAGGTCGGAGTGGTCCTCAGCTGTAGAGTCGAGGCTGACGAAGTTGTCTGGTGCGGAGAGGAAGCATTGGAGAATGGAGTAGCGGGCACGCATGTGTGCCTGTCCCCATTTCTGTAGTGAGATAGACCGTTAATAGATGTATATATTGTGTGATTGACAAAATTTGTTTCTTGCCTTAGTCTTGGGGTCCCAGAATTCGAGGGCAAGGAGACCAGCTCGAGCCATCTGGAGGTAAGAAATGTATAGAACTACGGGTTTCAGTCAGTTAAACTTCTCTACAAGATGCAATTTTATGCGAGGAACCTTACCATCTTCAGCAGATGCTTCAGTATCATCGGTATGGCCGAAAACCTCGAGGATCTCCCGGTCAGGGCAGAGATACATTGCCACACATTCGGCTCGGCACCTAAGAGAACGTAAGTTTCGAGGATTGTATATGTAATAGATATAAATTCGCATACTCTTCATAACTAGCAGCAGTAGCGCCGAAAACGGAACCCCAGGTTTCGCCGACCTTGTAGTAGGTTGAAACAGGCTTGCCAGTGAGCGGGCTGACTGGTGGGTTCTCTTTGTCGAAGTTGTAAACTCCCTTTTCGGTTTCTTGGAGCAGTTTACCACTATCGATTCATTAACCTCAAGAATGATGCTTCGTCACAAAGCGTGGGGTGCGTACCTTCCATGTCCTAACAGTTCGTGGAGGCCGACTTGGAGCTCGAAGGCTGGGCCTCTCAGTCTCTCAAACAATGGCAAGTCCTTCTCATCGATAAATGTAACCTTCTCGGATGGAGATTTAGCGCTAAGGACGTTTCCGAGCGAGACGTTCTTGAAACCGAGAGTCATTCGGATATCATCGTACTATGCCAATGTTAGAACTATATGTTCCCGTTATTTAGAAAACTTGCATGGGGGCCATACATTGGGAATGTTGATACCAGCGGGGATACCATCGCTGTTGAAGGTCAAGACTATCGGGATTGTTAGAATATTACTAACTTGCTTAATTAAGTAAACAACTTACCTTCCAAGCTTGTGAAGTCTGGCTTCTGGAACTTGTCCTTCTCAAAATCTTTAGACCATGGGAGTTTTGGAATAAAATCACCAGCTCGTTCGACTAGTTTGCCGAAAACCTTTGTTCTTTCCTTGTTCACAACGGCAACCCAACCCTCAAAGTAAGCCTTGGTGCCGGCTGGATCACGGTAGGTCTCAATGAATCCGATATTGGTTTCGATCTATGTCAAGGTTAGTAGCGTATTTTAAATTGAATATTTGTCACGGGGGTGCTTACGGTTGGGCCGATATCCTTGATCCAGTACCTTTGGCTCTATAATTTCCATGTCAGAAAGATGCGACTTGTACAATGGCCGTCAGGGTCTTACCTCCTTGTGAGCTTCAAGACTACCCTCTCTAAAACTCTTGACATACTCTTCCATCATCTTCTCCTGTGTCTCATTCAATGCTGCCTTCCTGGCGCCGTCCAGTTCATCGGCCATAATTTTCATCTCTTCTGAGTGGTCTCCGTAGACGGTTCTGATCTTTTTACCGCCCTTGGTCTCGTACGTGCTCCCCTCGCCAACCTTCTCGCTAGCAACTAGCATTTCGAAGCTTCCATCTTCAAGTTGCTTTAATCTTGTATGTTCAACCAAGACCCCATTGGCAACAAAGGTCTCACCGCAAGCCTCAATATCCGCCTTGGTAATATTTGGCGAATCCGGGTAGTAAGCGCTTAGATGCTCCGGTGGGTATCCCAACAGAGTAATTCCCTCCGGATGGATCTTATAGACCTGGCTCTTGATTCCCTCCCAGATCTTTGCTGCCTCAGGTGTAATGCTGGCAATCTTTGTGAATGTTTCCTCTGGAATTCTGGGAACGAACTTCTGGTCACCAAAGCTCTTATAGTTACCCAAGTTCGCGAGAACCTGGGCGCCGAACTCGACGAATTTGTTCTTTTCATCCTCGGTAACGCTGGTTGCCCCTACGATCTTAGAAAAGTCGTTTCCGACATGACGGGCAATGGTAAGGATCAAATCGAATAGTGGTTCGGATTCCGGTGAAACCTGACGAAGAACGACACGGGTACCCGCGAACGAAGCCTTGGAGATATGATGCGCATAAAGCTTCTCTTTGGCAGAAAGATTGTCGAAGTGTGGCTGAATTTCCAGACGGCACACGGGTGCCTTCTCGTCAGCTAGGAGATGAGATGGTACCTCCGGCATGGTGGAATATCGAAAACGGGTGGTGCTTGTCTGAAGTAGATGTAGATTAAGATTGTGGGGTACAGGTTGGAATCGCGAAATCCTGGGGAGGCGTAAGAGGGTACTTGGCTTGGTATTAAATACTAGTGTGCCGGCCACACAGCGGGCGAAAACGTGCATTTAACGCCTGTCTATTCGGATTGGCGTTACGTTACGGTACAAAGTATGGTACAATGCATGCACGTGTCGACGGGCTGCGCCGACGAGGATTTCCAGGCGTGGTTTTTTGTGTGCGGTGGGGCGGGGCGGGCGGCTTAAGCTTAGGCCGTCGCGTTGCCGCAGCTAGCCTGCTTGCACCATTTCAGTCCAACGACACCTTCTTAGTATGGCAGCTCCCAACCACACGCTTTGATATCCGCGAGATATAAAAGTGGATATCGCTCAGGTCATACATAACTTCGCGGGGTTGGTTAGTATGACAATACAGTGGGTCCTTGAGAGCTCGGAGTAACATCGCAAAGTATGGCGCGCAGTAGGTAAACTTTATCCAACAAATCCAACGCGAGTAACATTCACACTTTACGGACGTCTTTAATAACGAATCCTTCCGTGGAAATTTAAAATTTCTCGTCTACGTTCTGAAAATTTAAATCTAGAAACCGATTGCTTAGTTGCAGCAACATCAAATATGAAATGAGGTACAACGTGTGTTATGATTAGAAATTTCATCGAATAACAGGTTTCATCTCGCGTCTAGACTAAAGTTTCCATCGATATAAGTAGGTATTTTTCGGATTCGATGCTGGGTATTTTCGGACTGGTAGTCAATATATACATAGATGGTTGCAAGAAACCTCAAGTAAAAAACTTGATAATACACAGACTCTCGATCTCTCCTTAGGTCCACTTGAACCCATTCGCGATTCGCGATAACCCGCCTGATATAACCATACCCCGAATCATCTTTAGGCCCCGCTAGTACCGGACCTTTTACTCGTGAACCGGGGTTTGAGTAGGATTTGGGTAGCAGAAACCAGATCCGTAGCTGAAGATCTCGCAGTGCCACTTCTCAGGGCATTCGGTTGGCCCAGTCCAGTCCTTTCCGGCACACTAAATTATAAACATTTCAGTTAGCGATTCATTCACAGGCTTGAATCCAAGGGAATATCTTGAACCATGACATTTTCCTACCTGAGCCCATTTTTCAGCAACAGCTCTCTTGGTAATTGGAGTTGGAGTCGCTGAGGCGACGGCCAAGAGGATGGAGGTGATGATAGCGGCTTTGATCTGCATTTTTGAGATAGAGGAAGGGAATTGGATCAATTGAAAAAATTTTGATATAAAAATTGGTCTTGGTTGAAGATTTTTTAGGAAATGTTCTATGATCTGGTGAGAAGGCTGATAAAATTCCCTGATGATAAAGAGATCATCTCCTCTATTTATATTTATTCAATGGCATTGTCATCATCCATTCTATGAAGTAAGAGCTACTGTGTAGTTATCGATCTCGGCGCGTCAAAGCTTGTCGAGCCAGGACTTACAGGGCTGGAGCTCCAATCCACTATAGCTACCCAAAATCTATCAAGCCCATATCCAGGCTTCGGGAAGATATACCGCCTAGGCTAATTACAAAAAAAACCCCGAACAGATCCGCCAAAGAGACACCGGTGCGTCTTGAGAAGATAAGATGACCCGGACCTTGTCAATCCGTCAGACCGTTTTCTGGGTTTATGAAGGGCTCCAGAAATTTGAAAACCCGTTGAAAGTGAAAAATTATGAGGTACACTACTCGATCGCCAATGGCTCGGCCTTAAGCTTAACGTTAAAGGAACCGTGATCCATGGTCCGCGACTCATGACATATATGGACGGGTCCGGGGTTTGTGCACGAGAACAATGGGACATGTCGTCCGATTACGGTTGGCAGGCAGAATCCAACTGCCGGAGCCTAGGATTAGGTGCTTGTGTATAGCCGGGGCGCCGGGGATAGAACTTTAACTTCACTGTATATATTGGTGTTGTATACCTGTCAGACGGATGCAGATTGTTGGTAAAGCTTCGCTCTGAGAATTCAAGGTCTAGTTGTAAGGATTTAACCTGCGTTAATTACCAGGAAGGTGAGGTTCTGGCCTCTTTGGAGGCCTGGTTTGAACCTCGTATATGACACCATAAGCCTCTTTATGAAATTTGCATTTACATCCTACCATAAAAATTCTTCCATTATTTTTTTTTACAAGGTAGACGTAGACATTTCAAACCCCACAAAAAGGAAAGCAGAGGACATCGGATAAGTTACCCCGAAGGAGAACACGGAGCCTATTCTCCCATGGTATGGAAATGTCTTACGTGTACAAGCAAGACGACGAAAGAATCAAAGGATACCCAATCGATTGACCATGCCCATAGTCCCTTGATGACAGCAAACTTAGTCATCCCAAATAGCCGCCTTTGCCTTCTCCCGTTCCTGCTCCTGTCGTTTCTGTTCCTCCCGTTCTGCTTGATGCTTCTTCTTCAAACTGGCGTCGTATTCTCTCTGCTCCTTTGTGCTCCTGCTCCTTACCCCCAAAGCACTGGCGATCATCCTTCTGGCTACAGCATCAGTCTTAGCTTGCCGTTGTTCTTCGAAACCGGCGTCGCTGTATCCACCGCCTGCTCTTGAATGGGTATCTGGGTCGTAGGCATAGTAAGATCCTGAACCGCTGCCGTCTCCTACGAACGGTGTGGCGACGGCAGGCGTGGGCGCCGGTGGAGCTGGTGGTGGGGCGGGAGAAACAGAGGAGGGATCGTGTAGGTCGGAGGCTACACCGTCTGCAGCTTCATCTTCGGAGGAAACCTCGTCGTCCCATGAGTCTGCTACTTCCTTCTTTTTCTTCACGATCTTCTTAGGCTTGGAACCGCCGTTAACTGCGAGGGGGTTTTCTTTAGCAAATATAATGAGAAAAAATAATATATGAGAAACATATTGAGGAAAAACCAACCGTCTACCATATCGATATCCCCAGGCTTTCAATTCTCGGTACCGTATACCCTCTTTGATTGATATCGATAAACTGAAAACAAATGGGTAATGTAACTCCAAGCACACGGCTTGCTCTCGACTCGACCCGCGGTGGTATAGGCGAGTGAAACCTGCGTGGATGACCTGTGGTTCTAGGGGCACTTGATCGAGAAGATGTCACTGATACCTTCCGTGGTCCCGACCCGCTAATTATAACGTCTACGCAGCGCACGTGACAGTCGTAGAAACAAGAACAGGCTTGTTGGGTTGCAGAAGGCGATCATGTCTCGGAGCGCAACACCTTTTGTTGCCATTGAGATGTCATCGGCCGATGATGTCGTCCGCGCAGTTTTAATGGCAGAGTTAGCGGCTAGGCTAATCTGCCTCGGTTTGAGTGATTTAAACTCCTGTAGTCTAGAGTGAAGTATGAGGTTGTTATAGAACATCTGCATATGCATCGTGTATGTAATTACAGTGTCGCTTCGTCATTGTGTATCAATCCAGGAAGCAGGCATGAAGGAACAGGGGAGGGGCAGAAAAAGTGCTGACAAGTGGTATCATGACATGCTAAATCGTAGTACGCGTGGAAATCAAAAATCAAGCTATGGAACAGGAGAAATGGTAAGAAAATCATGATACAGGGAATAATAAAGGGTGGGCAACCTGGGTACGAGGCCACAGAGGAAGCACATTAAATCTAAGAACTCTCATATATGTATGATCACAGCCAACCAACAACCGCGGTAAACATACCCAACCCGATTGCCCATACCCACAGCATCAACATAGACCCTCTCGTCGTCATCATCTCGCCTCCAAATCCTACCTTGACGCTCCTAACCGCAGCGTTGCCCGTTGGTTGTGCCTGTACAAAGGCCGGGAACTGGACTGTCACAGCCGTTTGGGTAGCAACTCCATTGATAATAGTGTCGATCGTCGTCACATACTGTCCCGCATCATTCAAGAAGCTGGTATATCCTTGGCCATATCTCGACGTAAAACTGGTGTACCAGCCTCCCAGATCACTCCTAAAATCCGAATACTGGCTGGTAATAACGGAATTTATGTCGTCTCCGATTGTGGGTATTGGAAAACCGGATGTAACCACATCCGATATATGAGTATAAACCGATCCGACCCAAGACGAAGCGGCAGCAGCTGGATCGGCGACATAGCTCGAATATACGGCCCCTGCATCTCCAATCAAGACCGTAACCCTTTCTCCAGCTTCGTCCGTGGCCGTTCTATAAACAGCGACACCATTGTCCGCTGCTGATACGAAAAGTCCTGGAACGACTGACACTACCGAAGCGACCCCCTCGTTGGCACCTATACAGCGGTTTTTGGCACAGTATTCATAGTTGGAGAGACAGCACCCTCCTTGGAACAGGTCGTCCGGGCAGCCATAGTAGCCTGAATTGCAGTCGCCTTCTCCAGCGACCGTTCCAACACAGTAAATTCCCTTCGGGCAGCAAGCGATATGGCCACCATTATCGATTGCGCAGTTAGCCGCATCGGGGCAGCAGAAAGCTGGGTATGAGATCGAAGCGCATGAATTTGTGTTTTGAGGACAGTTTCCGTTATTTTGACGACGGAAGATTTGGTTTGGGGAATTTGGAGCCGCGATTGCCGGGAAGAAGGGCGAAGTTTCTCTTTCCGACAACTTTTCAGCCCTAACGAGAGCCGCAACCGAGAGGACTGAAGCAATCCGAGCAGCCCGAGATAAAGATCTCATGGTGATGAAGCTTACAGCAGATCGTATCGAGGATCGAAGCGATTTATATTGAGGGGAATCTAAATTCTAGCGATAAAAGCGTAGGAGACCTGAAAAGGAAGTGATGTTAGACGTGAGGAGCACAATCCTTCGGGCACCGTGCATATGCGGATGGGATACCTACCAGCCAGGCGATGCAATGTAACCAGCCTCAAGACTGTATGAAGCAGCACAGTGATTGACAGTAGCAACAGGAAAGGAAAGAACCGACGACGCTATGATATTTTCAGTTTGGAGGAGCAAAATAGGGCATCGCAAGTTAGCAAGAAAAGATAAGGTGGGATCCTTGGAATGTAGCATTCCTTCTTCGCTGTCGTCATATATATTCCAGCTCCAGCGCTGGCAGCCGCTGTGCCTGCTGTGTGTGTGTCAACTCTGCGTTGTCATGCCAATCGATCGTCCGCTGTGCTGGAACAGAAGGTCTTGGCGGGTCAAACGGGGATGTCGCCGCAACTCACTTCTCTGTTGTATTTTGGCTAGTCTCAAGACATGAATTCGAGACTAATGTTTTTGTATAAGCCACATTTGAAACGGTACTAATACAACTTTGATCATGTAGAGCTTTCTATCATGTGCTTGAGTAGACCTGCGATTTATATTTATATTTTAATGTACTAAGTAAACCGCTTAAATATCGACTCGAGCGGTATGTATTCAGTTCGCAACAGCCATCGTAGTTATTAATACCATAAACAAGGTCGCTGGAGTTTACATTATAAAGAATCATATGCTCTGTTGATCTCCCCTCCGGCCATTTAGGTTAGTACGGTTCACCAATTGGCCCCCCGAAGTTAACATGGCATTCATCGGAAGGATCTATGAGAGGTATTATTGGGAAGCGGGTTTCTATCGAACTATCTGGGTCATGCGGTACTCTACTGGCTGCTGTTGACTTTTCAAATTTCGATTAGAAAACTAAAAACTTCCCATCTCGAGCTTTAGGAATCTCTCTAAATGTCTAGAGAATCAAGGTGCTTTTTTTTAAAAAAAAAATAAAAAATAAAAAATAAAAGAAAAATAAATAAATAAATAAAAATTATATTTTTGGGTTGAGGTTGTCAAGTTCCGAAGGTTGGATCGTGGTTATCTATGGCTACGAGCTACGGCTCCTGTGCAAAAAACAGCCAGTGTTGAGTATTTCGTCGGCAAATTAAATTGGGCCCATGGACGTCGGCTTGAGATCAGTTAATGGCATTGATAAGCATAACTTACGCATCGATTACTCGGAAAGTATAGTTTGTGGTGCTTATGTTCATACGGTTGATTCTTGATTTCTCTCCCTGTCGGGGCCGCCTGCGCAATTGTTTGCTAAATACATGGCTTCGGGTGACTAAGGTACAGACTATGTGCCCCACCACAACTACCCCGCAGAACCCAGCTTTGCGAAGGATGGACCGGGCCCATCTTCAACACAGCTTGCTGTGCGATTCGAAGGAATCGAGTAATGATATTGAAAATTTAGACCAATGAGGAAGAGCCAGTACTCTTCCCTATGGCCCACTCAATTACTTAGTCACATGGTCGTTTTGTATCTTCGCAGTTATTGGTCATTGGCTGCGTAGAGACCCCCGAACCGACTAAATTCATGCATCTCGACGATCTAACAAATCTAATTTCAGACCTCGATGCAGGATGAAATTTAGGTCCAATTGGATATACCCTATCCGGATCTCTCTTCCGTTAGTCATATTGGGACTAACGCCATACCATTCTCTCAGCCGTAATTATAAAAATTATTCCCCATCTTCAACCTTTATCGTTCACCTCTTCAAAAGTCAATCCCTATCATGGCCCCTCAAAAAGTATTCTTCACAGGTCTCCCATATAACCACCATACCCTCCCTTCCTGGGGCTGGCCGCCAGAAAGGGTAAAAACCGGGTTGGAAAACGCGGTGGGGATACTCCTTCAAGAGGGGTACGATGCAATCGGATACTTCATCGCGCCGGAACAAGGACTTGAGGTGTTTGAAGATAAACTGTTGGATCAGAAGTGGGATGCTGTGATTATTGGATGGGGTGTTAGGGGGAATCAGAAGTTGACGGTAAGTAATGGATACCTAACTAAGGTGGGTTATAACTAATGATGTTTTTTTTTGGCAGCACTGGCTTGAGGATATGATCAATTGCATTAGGGTTAAGTCTCCTGAGACAAAAATCTTATTCAATTGGGACCCCGAAAGTACTATAGATACCGTCAGAAGAAACATTCCCGTCACCGACGAGTCGGATAAAGTGGCAATGACGGAAGTCTTCGAAAAGTCTGGGATTGAAGGTAGAATTACATTTGGAAAGTACGATATGCCTAGCTAGAGAATGATATGTGCGTACGTTACTAAAAGGTTTAGTTGCGAAAGTGCTGATGAGGATGTTTGTGGGAAAGAAAAGATAGAGGAAATGGGAACAAACCATGACATTTCGATAGTAGAGTTGGCGATTCAACCCTCGATTCGAGTCCAGAGATTTCTGCCCCATTTGTGATCTGGTGTTCGCAACTTAACTTCAATCTTATCGCCGACGTTTATGCTGCCTTCTATATTGAAGTAAAAGATCGTTAGCCCATGAGTACTGGAGGAGAATTTAGTAATAATTACCTTTCTCAAACGGAACCATATGCATCCCCATGCATCCTAGAAGCGGAGCACCGGGGTCGATGTTGCGCTGACCACGGATTGTTACATCGGGTTCATTGCGATTTCGCTCTTCACAGCTAGATATTAGAATAATAGAGAAACCCTTTATAAGGTTATCGGAAGCTTACCACCGGTGTCTGGATCATTATTGGGAACCTTGCACCTCGGGGTTCTTGACATGACGTGATAATCTTCGTTACCTATCCTGACCGTCTGCCAATTGTCTTCATCGTACGAAGGAGAGCCGCCGACGATTATATTCGGCCGGAACCTCCTGGCGGATAGATTCGGGATTTCGCCTTTTACTAGTTCGTTGAACTCTCGGACACTCGCTAGGCCAAGGATGTGGATTGGAGCCTATAGCTGTGTTAGTCTAATTCCGAAAAATAAATTACTACGACGAAATACTAGGATTGTCGAACTTACAAAGTCCGCAAATCCGATTGTATTCGGTCTTCCGAGTACTTCAACGGGAGGTCCCATATGCCTGATACCTCGATTTCTCCCATCTACAACCGCGAACAACCCGACATCCACCTTTGTATGACCCTTGCTGAAGATAACATCTTTAATTTCTTGCGGAACATGCGCACTCAAATCATACCCAACCGACTCCTGTCTCCAAATCTCCACTTTCGTAACCGGATACTTTGCCAATTTATCTTCAGGCAAGATATTAACGTTCAAAGGAACTGTAAAACTTTTTCGAAATTCGTTTCCGTAGATGAGAGATGCTGGGAATTTGGGCTTGGCTGGATAGGAAATTGTAAGAGTATTACTTGCTGGGTCTATCGATGTGTGGATTAAGGCCATCTTGGGAAATCCTCGTTGGGATGCGAATACCCAGGCTCCGGTGCCAGGGCTGCAGCTGGCAAACATCAACTGGCGGTCATACTGCAGACTGTTGTGCAACAGTATCGACTCAAACGGTCAGTTATGACGAAAACTCATCAAGAAGTCCGAGATACTGTATTTACAGGGTTTCGGATTCAAAAGATAGCAAAGAAACCCCTACGGAGTTAGTTAATGGAATTTCTTACCCCGTGTGACATATTTTCGAAGACGCAACTTCAATACCTCTACATCCTTTAATAGGATATATCCATAGACTTTTCACTCTAAAATCCTGTCCTGTCTCTTGGTCCTTCGAATATTGAAATTCGTCGCTAATATTGCTGACTGTTCGCGGGAAACCAAACGCTGGTTTCCGACGGATCGAAATGGGAAGGTATTCCCTGCAAAAGTAGACAATCGAAAGTAAGGCGACAGCATAACCAACTGCGGAATTGATCAAAAAGGCGTGATCTTTGTAGATATCGGAAATGGAATCCAGATTTTCAAGGCGGGGCAGGTGGGATGCCATTTTGAGGGGGGCTTTTTTTGAGTGTAAATTCAATTGAATTCGAGGTTTAAATTCGATTGCTCCGTCGAAAAGTGAATCCGTTTTAAAGAGCCCAATTGACTAGGATGGCTGATTAATAAGACCAGTAGCATTATTGTTTCGGATTAGGAATAGAATGAAGAGGCAATCGAATAGATAGCCAAGCTCTATAGAATTAACGTTACACGCAGACGCAGGTGAGAGTGACTGCTGACTCAATGTACGGCACTACGGTCTTTCCGCGGACATATTGATACCCTGACTTGTGATTGAAGCTATAGTTCTTGCATATTAGCTAAGCACTGCAGCTAATTAAAAATGGTGTAAAATATTAAAAAGTTGAAGTGGCGGATGACATTTCGCCGATAAGACCCGGCTAAAGCTGCCATCTTTTACCAGCCGATGAGAATAACCGAACCAACAACGTCAAGCGGATTTCAAGAAACCTTTCAGCTCCAGATTACCCGCAGACATATCGCCATATGCACCTCCAAAATTAACTCGCGACGTAACCCTCCTCGCCTCCCCGCCACGAGTAGCTCCGATTACCTAGCTACTTCCCTTCCGTCCACTTGAAGACTCTTTTACTTTACGATACCCGCAGACAAACTTACACAATGCCTCCTCGGATACCCCTCCCCATTCGTCGTTCTCCGCTCTCCTCCGCCAGTGCTTCTCTCATCCGATCTCCAAATACCCTACCTCGACCGGCGATCAGGAGTCTTGCTTCGACCTCTCATAGCCATGACGACCATCACGACCATCATGAAGAACCATACGACGAACCTTCGGGATGGTTTCTAGGTGTTCCTCCAGGGGAGACACGGCCGAATGAAGGATGGGAAAAGATCATGTGGTACGGGTTCTTCGGGTCTCTTGCGGCGTTTAGTGTGGCGCTAGCGTATAAACCTGATACTTCGTACGTTTTTTGCCTCCTTCCTTCCGTCCGGTCGATGTAATTGGTATATAAATGAATTATAGGCTAACATGTGTTGATATCTCTGTAGAATCCAAACGTGGGCATTGGAAGAGGCGCGAAGGAGACTAGAGAAGGAAGGGATCTTGCCACCACCGTCCGGACAAACTGCGAATTCGATGTACACGATCCAAAACGCCATATTGAAGTCTCGAGGCGATATCCCATTGGCATACGACGAGAAAACCTTGTCGAACGAGGAATTGGATGCTAAAGTCGTCGAGCAATTGAAAGTTGCTATAATGTCATTGGAAAAGGAGGAGGATTCAGGCGATATTGATTTGGAAAGGAGGAAGAAGTGGGCGTTAGCGGAGGCGAAGAAGGTCATCGAAAGAGGTGGTATATACGGAACCGGGCAATAGATAAAAAAATTACCGCAAGGGTGTTTTGTATAGTGTGGTTGATGGTGGTGAGGATGGTTTTATAAGAGGCGAAAATCCGTTGTACAGTCAAAACATGGTATGGCTAGAAGCCTAGTTGGGAGCGTTCCATTGGTATTTTTCGATATTGGCTCCTGCCCGTTGTTTATATTTCCCCGATTTCCTTTTTTTCGCTGGTTTTCATTGTACTAAAATAACGATTGCGATTTCCGTTTTCTCTCTCTCACTCTTTTATTTCCTTCTTTCCTTAGTTAGATATACAACTGGAATAGACGAAAAAAAGGAATGAGAACCCCATATATATGATTGATATATTGAGATCTCAGAGTAGAGGCGGCTCCGTGAATTCGTACGTGATAACAGTATTTTCAATGCAGCACTTCTTCTCATCATGCCCTTGAATGAGAAAAAAAACAGCGCGGCCTCGTTCATCCAACTCATGGGTGTCCATTTGTCTTCGCTTGCACGTTGGCCTCATAGTAGTTTCATGATCCGGTAGTTTTGCAATGGCACCTGGTGTTTTATCGGGATCGCTGTCTTCAACAATATACTCCAGCCTTGAAAATATCTTGTGATCGCCCGCCCTACCCCCGTAATTAGCATACTTCGATAAGAAGGATTGTGTTGATATCCATCGATTAAGGGATGTCGGGAAACAAAATAAAGCCAACGTCTCAACTGCAGAACAGTACTTAAACAGGCTATTCATAACCGGCTCGTTGAACCCATGGAAGCCGATGTAAGTGATATTCCGGGCAAGAATCGGAGATAGAGCTATCAAATCGAGCGCATCAATTGCATGACGGGCCAAGACATCCAATATAAACCTCCCGTTCCTGGCGATTTCAAGGAATTCCGAAGAAGGTTCTGGGACGAATCTATCCAAGAATATATTTTCATCTTCATCGGGGACTTGGATTGCTTCTTCGATGGTTTTGGAAATTCGCCGACGAAGTCTGGCGTCGATATATCTGACGTCGTCTGTGATTGTTGGGTGGATTAGAAGGAGGGATCGTGGGATTGGACCGATTTCATAGGATAGTAATATCCTGGGCTCTTCGTCATCATCTTCGTTGCGGTAATAGTAATAGAGCTCGTTGTCCCGAAAGTAGAAACAGACGGTGGGTTGGAGGGCATGGCTGAATATCTCTTCTCGTAGCTCTTTAGGTAGTGAAAGGAGCCTTATCGAGGGGTATTTGTTAGTATCTGCATTTAAAATAATTTCTGCTAGAGTCTTTGTGACGCGTACAAGTAATTGTAATTGGCGGGATAAACCATACCGTGAACTCATCGTGGGCCTAGGTAAGGGAAGGATCTAGATCAGTGATCTGGCTTTTCGAAGTTGAAGCAACAATCCAGCATTCGATACTCGAATATATTGCGAAACTAGGGTTGTGACATTTCTAGTTACTTAAATATAACATATGGTAATATTATTATGATCAAGCCACCGTTCGAGCTGCTGGCTGCTCACTGCATGCCAAGCCCTGAGGGTCCAGCTGCTTCAGCCTCAGTATCTTCTCAAACTCTTGCTCAACAGCTCAACTACATACACCGCCTCCTCAGCAGTTCTTCTTCCCTGATAATAACAATCCCCATCTTTATGAAAACTATTAAAAATATACCGCCCACGATCATGAGTTTCTTCCCGTGGCATCCGATATAGCTCATACTTAAAACCATACCCCTTCTTAGGAATTTGATACCGTATTGGAGCCCCCTCGGGTCCCGTTGTGACCGGATCAAATACCGGAGGCATCCTTTTCCCATTCCCTTCAACCTGCAAGTTATGCCCGGTCTCGAGTAATTCCAGTCGAATCCAATCCTCTATATCTCTTTTACGTCTATTGGTAAGAAGACGAAATGCCCACTCCGGGATCTGTCGGTTATCCCCCATCATCACCCCCACGGTATTTAAATTCGGAAATGCGCCTGTAACCGCCTCTGGGTCTGGTGCCATCTCTTGAGAAAATACAATATTACATACCCTCTCTCTTATTTCGGGCCACATGGTGCTCCATGTGGCGTGAAGGCTGCGGGTGATGTCTAAATCAAAAATGAATCTGCATTTATTCCGAAATAAATCATCGACTTCTGGAGTGTAGTTTCCGGTTAAGAAGTCGGTGTACCATATTATTTGGTAGGAACCGCAGGGTCGAATGTTGTATTTTCCTTGGAGGATGATATATTTGTTGAGGATTTCTTTGACAGGTCTGCATAATCTTGCCCAGAGGTTTGATATGACTACCTGTAGCGACTTTGACAGACATAATAAATTCGCTGGAATCGGCGATAATTGATATATTACCGATAAACCGAACGTACGCTGTCCGAATACTTGCTTTCCGGGGGAGCTGTAATTTTTATTGAAACATTCGCGGCGACGAGAGATTGAAGGTAAGGGTGCTTTATGGTTGGGATTGCATTTGCGACGGGCGAAATTATGAGGTGGGTTTTTGGGGAGAATGTTGAAGTGGTCTTCTTCTTCGAGAGCGGTTGTGTCTCTGATTATTATGTTGACCCTGGGACCTGGGGAGACGATGTATTCGAAGATTTGCTCCTTGAGCTCTAAGGGAAGGGTCTCGAGACTATATTCAGTGAGGTCAGACTAAATAGGAAGCAGCATTCGACATATAAATTCTACTAAGTTACCTGGCTTTCAAGTCCATGGTGAAGGTATGGTAGGCAAGGTAGATATGAAAAGTATTTTAATTCTGAGCATGTGGACATTCGAACATGCTTATATATCAGTCCGGACCCGAAAGCGAAGAGGCTGAATATCCATAGCTGAATGCGAACATGGGGCGTATAGCGTCGTATTCCGAACTTCACATGCAGCGAACGGAATATATTTAAAAATATATCTAGGCCTCCAAAAAAGCGAGTACCCGCTATAAGCTCCAAAGACTTAAAGGTGAAGATAAAATTGAAATCCCGTATGCTAGGTTAATTCAGCCTTGTCACCGTGGGATTATGCGGATAGATGAATCGTTGCAGTCTTGCTGACTGGACTCGACATGTTGGCCTGGCTTGTACGAAATCCGCGGCTGGCTGACCAAAAGCACGATTAAGCTAACGGTCGTTAACCGATTTACTATCCAACTTCAAGATTGTGTGATTTATACACCCGTTATATACAGTACAGTCGATGCAATCTCGGAACGACTATATTCACAAGCACTTAAGGAATAGCCAAGTGAGGCCTTAACCTTGCTTGGTACCTGGCTAAACAGGCTAAACTACTGTCTTGATATCTGTTCTGAAGGTTTGGGGCTAGTTTATAACATTTTCCAGTATAGCGTGCAGCTAGCACCCTTTGTGATCCACAATTGATATCGTGATTCGCTCAGACAACACCGAAACCTCGGGTGTAATGTATCAAAAAGATTAATTTATTTGGCAAAAAAGAGACCCCTCTTTTGGGGTCCGAAAAACAATTCGTAGTTTTTGCAGCGACGATTTCCAAAATCGAACTCTAAACCATCTGGTACTTCAATATTCTAGCATTTCAATATTTCAATATTCCAGGTTCTGAACGTACGTAGCGCAGCTTCGCTGAACTCACGCAACCTATCACTATAGGTATCGTTTCACCGAAAATGTAGGGTTTATATAGAACAGATAATATCCAACATCTGGCTTTAATTAAATTTACACCGAACTGATGGGAAAACTCGACCATATCCTCAGAATTGACATGTACTCATCCGCATGTCGGCAATGTACCTACAGAATCCGGCTGACTAACATCACGATTAAGGTAACGACCGGTTTTAACACAACCTCAACACAGAATCGTGCAATTTGTATACCCATTATAAGGTAAGTAGGCCCTTGGAACGAGACTCATTTATAACCTTGATTGCAGCCACCCAGTGGCCTAACTGCTTGCCTAGGCACTTACCTAAGTACTTAGGCAACGGGCACACGGTTGCATTAACTGTATTTTAAGCCCTTTTAGGTCCACGACCAATACTATCATCATTCCCCACAGCAACGCCGGGAAAACGCTCGAATAAATGACAAAAACAAAGGATTAATTAATTTAGCAAAAAAAAAAAACCTCTTGTTAGGTCCAAAAAACCGGGAGTTTTTGCAGCTAATATCCGACCATTCCAGAACTCGAACTACAGTTCTTTCAGCTTATCGCAGTCCATGGTCTTACGTGGCGCAGCCGCGCTAAACTCACGTAACCTACTGTCGTAGGCGATATTGTACCCAAAATCGAGCATATATAGGGTTTGAAATCGGAAATACCACTAATACGGGCATTAGCGGGTCAAGCGTCGAGGACGTCCAGCGATATACGAAAGAAATCCATATAGTCTCGGCATGGATCCTGTTAGTGTAACACCTACGCAAAGACCAAGACATCGGTTTTGAAAAAGGACCCGCTATGTAGAACTAAATTTCTAAGTATTTATCACTTTGCAATAGTTCTCAATCACTTCATTGCAAAACCCTAGACCCAAATCACTCGTAGTAGAAACTGGACTTCCATATCGCGTGGTGATGCTCCTATAGATGAAGTTCGCAATAGCCTCCTCATCCGCAGACTCTGAGCCTTCCATTTCAGATCATCTTGTCAACCATTCCACTGCAAATATGATAGATCTTCCAGTTCTATACTTAGGTACTGTGCCGGAAGGACGGTTTTTTTGAATACTATCCTAATCTTTGTCTCCTGCGCGGCACCACCCTTTTCTAATCCAGATACAAGGAAATTTCCATCCCAATACCATTCCAATAGAAAATCAATCCGGTGTTGCAAAAAAATTGCGTATTAATACTAAATTAATAGCACCCCTCCTCCGGCACAGTACTTATATCGATATCTTCATAATTCCGGGGGTTTGTAATTCGTCTTGTAGCTTCATCTACCGATCGCCCATGATCTGCCGACAATCAAACAACCCCGGAGAACTTCTGATATATGACAAAAACCAAAGGATATTTTTGCAAAAAGAGACCACTTTGGGTCCGAAAAACGCGCTGGTTTTTACAGTTAATAGATGGCAGATAAATGTCCAGCAGATAAACAGATGGCAGATAAATGTTCAGCAGATAAATAGATGGCAGATAGATGTTTGTTAGATGGCAGATAAATGGCAGATAAATATAAATAGATGGTAGATAAATGGCAGATAAATATAAATAGATGGCAGATAAATATTTGTTAGATAGATAGATCAGGGCTCGAACGCTGGCACTCCTGCATTGTTAGTAAATATCAGAAATCGGCTACAGATCATACGTGGCCAGTATCGCTGTACTCACGCAACCTATCGTCGTCATAGGTATTGGGTACCGAAAGTTAAGGGTATATATAGTGGTAGGGATCGACAATATCACTACTAGAACTAGTAATAGAACCAGCAAGTCAGCCGTCGAGGACAGCCGGCTGTATATAAAAGAAAAGGGATTCTTCGTGGATGCTGGCGCGCAAGACCAAGGGCATCCAGCTTCTAGTTTTTTACCGGACGGATGGGAACGCCCTGACCATATCCTCGGAGCTATACTCGTCCCCATCAATGTCCCAGCATACTCCTCCCTCTCCCAGTGTATATAGTTTTCCCGCATAACGCCGACCACCTTTCAAAACCCAAGAGCACCCACTCGCGAGGAAGCACGGTTTAAACTCCACAATAGACCTATCCAACACCGCATTCTCATCGCAAGGTTTAAGTATCGGTTGAACTTTCTCCCCGAATACCTCATCCATCGAGGTTCGGATCTTAGTCTGTCAGGACCCTATAGTAAACGGCCATGCCAGTCGGAATAAATCTTCGTATAGAGGGAAGCAGTAGAGATGTTGGTCGGAAAGATTTCGACCGGCGTGCAGCATATGTTCGAGTGCAAGGATGTTTATGTTAACCTTCAGAGATTTGCCGGCTGCTTTGAAGATGTAGTTGAGGTGGTGTGTTAAAGGTTGGTAGATGGGTTGCAGTCTCTGGCGTACAGGATCTGACGGTGTTAATGGTACTTGTAGAATATGAGGTCTCCTTAAATCGATAATGTCGAGTTGGATGTTGCGGAGATGGTGGCAGTAGCGGAGCGCTGGGATTGAAGGGGCTCTGGAGTTGATGTCGTGTGTATCATCGTCCACTTCGGACGCACTATCGGCTATTTTATAAGCACGGGCTTCGCAGAATTCATGGAAACTGCAAAATGGGGATTGGTGGTCAGTTAGTCCATCTTTTATACGCATATAGGTATATCGAATGTTCGATTTAATATATTTATACTAACCCGTAAGGGAGAAAAACGGTGTGACAAAACCGTTCCCAGGCCGATGTATACTCTGTGAAGAATTTATAGCCAGTATTTCCTTGTTCGTCACTTTGATGCCAGCTGGGGGGCCGGGCAGTTCGTATTATGATCTGAATTGGAAATGTATTTCGGGAATACAAAAATCGTGAGGCTTCATCGTGTATTTGTTTTTTGAGGTAGAGTAAAATAGTATTAAGTCGAGGACGTTTAAACAGCCATAGGACTAGGATTGAGAAGGGTTCTTTGGGCAGGTCAAAGAGTAGAATGTAGGAATATATCTCGTCGCGGGGTTCGCGAGGTAGTGAAAGGAATGGAAACGGTCTATTAGCTGCATCCTAGTCTAGTGAGAGAACCTGTCCGAACTGCATTTTCTTTAAATTTAATTGAGGTATTGGAGATTCGGGGTCTGAATATAGCTGATCGAACGCCGGCTTCCATAGAATTGAAACAGAGGATCTGGTTCTTCACATGCATGGATAAATCAACTTATCCTTCCCTTGGTCGATTCGGTAGGTATATCAGGATCAAGATCTAAATGCAAGGGCCGGCTCGAGCTCGAAGGATCGCAAGTATCAGCTCGATATTTCCAACATTTTCAACACAAGTATGGGTAAGTCCCAATGATTGGTCTATCCCGACTAATTGGGCCAATAGAGATAATGGTAATGTCTGTGGGGTTGGCACTGTCTTGGGCAGAAATCCGCAGGATCCTTTTTGATACAGTGTAGGGCTAACAGCAGTGAGTTCCAGATATTATGTTTAGTTTTAGGCCTGCCTAATTTTACGGCAAAATGCGGTCTAGAGTACTTCAAAAGAGACTTATGGTTAACCTGTCAGTTAGTTCTAAAGCGGACTTGATTACAAGGTTCTACGGGAAATGCACAACGTTTCCGGGAGGATCCATAAATGCTTGATTCTATCAAGGCAAGGGGACTATATACTGAGTGCGCCTTTTCTGCTGATGAGGATGCGAAAAATATAGGAGGAAGAGAGGTAGGAAGAGTTGGAAGCGGAGGAGGAAGTGGCTCCGAATTGAAGATAATGCTTGTCGTCATCGTATCAAGATAACTCCCCGGAAAAAAAGAAAAAAAGGTAAAAAAAGGCGGAAGGGATGAAAAACCCGCATTAGAGATATCCATAGACCGTACAGACGACAAGAGTATAATAAAAACAAGGGAAAAATGCAGCATCGTCGTGAAAAAAGGAATTCCATCATTAAACACCAACTCCCCGAGTTTATTCCTCAACGATGTTGCCTTTTTCCGAGACGTACAGACCGTCCAAGAACTTTCGGATATCCTTATTTCGTACTCTGCAAATCTGCTGGATGTCGGCGGCGGACTGGGAGACGTTTTCGAGGGAGTTTCCGGTAAGGACAAGCTCATCCTTGACGTTCTTGGACTGCTCGACATCGACACCCTCGTGCATGGTGACTCTTCGGACAATCTTCTCGCCAATGAAGTTACTGTGAGAGAAAGTTAGCATGTCATTCCGAGGCCGATAGAGAATTGTTTCAAGTCTCTCAGGCAAGCTTTTGCGAATTTGGCTATTTCCTCGGTATTTCCACCAGAAGACATCCCGCATAGCTAGCAGTATCCGGTATGTCTGAAAATCCCACGCTGTCTAGCTCTAACCGATGTCTTCCAGTGAAAAATTCGATTCATAACCAATTCGTTCCATGCCGTTGATATCCTCGAAATAATCTCCGTCGACTTGAATTCAAATAATAGATTCCACCTACCGGATCTCAACCTCGAAGAGACCAGATTCGCTGTTCTTGGAAACACCAACGTTGATTGGGAAATGTGCATAGACGTAACGCATCTTGTACTTGAACCCCTTGGTGACACCGGTGATCATGTTCTCGACAATCGACTTGACGGTTCTTAGGGCGGCGATGTTCTTTCGGTTGCCATGGTGCAGGGAAATGTCAATGATTGGCTTTCCAGGACGCTGGGTGAAGGAGATGTTGATATGCTTGAAGTCTCGGACGAGCTTTCCACGGGGACCGGTGACAGTGACGACACGGGCCTTGATGTTGAGGGAGACTGGAGAAGAGCGAAGTCTGTTAGTTGACGTCCTTCAACAGGTTGGTCTCCATCATAAATCTTCCTCCAAATTTTTTTTTCTTGCGGTCGATCTCGAAAAAGCCATATCTTCAAAATGTCGACAAATTGGGAGCCACATACCGCCCTCAGGGATCGTCAGGGACTCGCTCGAGTAAATGTACTTCATTTTGTCGGTATGGGGTGTCGGATGATGGTGTCGAGGATTGTCGAGATGGGTTGGAGTTGACGATATGAAATCTGGAGGTTTGAAGCTTTGCGGTGGGATATTTCGCTAGACACCATCGAAATCGGCCACACCAAAAAATTCTGTGCTGAAGGTCACGTGTTCGCTAATTTGGCTCCAACGCAACGAAAAAAGCCCTTGCCCTAACAGACCCTTGGCATGGTAGCTCTTGTCACTACACACTTAGCTATAGCTATCATCAATGTCAGAATTCTAATACATCGGTAGATACAGTTAATGGAGTGATATAATCCAATGCTCGTACTATGCAGTCTCAAGAATCCAATTTAAAGCCCTGAGATCGACTTCTGTTCGGGGTCGTTGTTATTGATGTTGACATAGGTGACATGTGGCTGATGGTGATATGTGGCTGAGCTACAAGGATATGTTTATGGATCTGTGCTAATGTACAAATGCGGAAGTACAACATGATCAACACAGAAGACCTCGGTTCCCTTGAGACTAAGCTATGATAGATATTCCAGATTGACTTGTTAAACCCATAATTGTCTGCCTATCTAAGACATATAATTATAATAACAATACTAACAAGAACAATAGTAGTGGCCGCAAAAAATATTACACCATAGAGAGATGACCCCTTTCCGATAGTATTAACACTTTAATGTGACATCATCATGTCTGTCCGACGGATTGTCTCTTTATTCAACCAAGTCCAAGAGTATCCAGCCGGAGAAACGAACGGCACGAATGATACTGGCGAAAATCCAGAAGACGAATCACTCCGCGAAACTGGATCTCAAGAAGCTGAATCTCTAGCTGATGGGACTCCTCAACCCCTGTCAGAACGGTTTGGCGTATTACTAATGATACCCGAAACCGATCAATTGACCACCAATACTCGTAATGCGAGCTCGGCAATGCGCTACTAGACGCCTATATAATCTCAACTTCCTACTACGATGAGGCATTGGACCCTACGGAATCTGAACCCGTCGTCTCGTACACGCCAATGGTAGTGGTATGCAATCGTAAGGTAATGGCGATGGCATAAGTCACAATGGAAATGGCGTGTATTCCAATGGCAATGGTGGACATACCGATGATAATTACACCAACGACAATGCCACTCTGCCTGTGGAGCCCTAGAGACAAATAAATGGCTACGCAAACGAGAAGCTCAAGGAAATTAGAGACGAGCCACAGCAAAACTCGGGACAGTATCTCGGAACACAATCACCGTCTAGCCCCCCGGAATATCCTTACCAGCCCTTAAGCGAGCAAAGGAGGCACAAGGACATCAAGCGTGGCTTGCTGGGTTTGATCGCTCTCCGTTGGTTCTTCCAGATATCGATGAGCCGGAATGGATGAAGTTACTTAGGCAGCGAGGGGGGTTCAACCATGCAATATTAAACACATCACAGCCATGGTCATCATGATCGCGATGACGATAACGACCACGATCACGCTCACGGCCATAATCGTCATTGATGTGGTGCCAACCACGGCCATGGTTTTTTTAAAGAGCTAGATTTTGGGGGTCCATAGGCGTTCCAATGAGTATTCCTTTACCTTCTAGTCTTGCTAACACGCTCACATATTTAGGTGTTTCTTGAATGGGGTTGTCTACCGATTGATCGACTAATTAATTACGTTTATGAGCTCTAGTGATGGGTGCTTTGTTCTGCGAAATTGGAATAGGATTGTAGCGGGTTTTATCGAGAGGATGTATTAAGGCGAGAGTGGAATGATCGGAATGATGGATGCCTTGAATTATTGGGAATTGTGATATTCCTTACCTGTGTGCACTAGTACTACGAATGAAGGTTAGAGCATGCAATAGAACAAAGTAGTCGTTATCATTATCTTCAAGCCCAATTCGAGATCCTTTGAGGTTTCAATGAAGTTGGTATTGTCACGAGTTCCACGTTTAGCCATGGGTGTTGCTATTGTGGTATTTTGTCACCCACGAGATCTCAATTATGAACAACGTCCTCCGGAACCAGAGACTTTAAATTTCAAGATATTTAACATTCATGTTAATTGAAAATCTTTGTAGACGCTGGCCCGTGGTATATCTTGAACCCGAAACACTTCGAAATGAGATTTTTTTTAAATATCAAAAAAGGCCAGTTTGTAACGCCGTTTACCATATCAACTCCCACAGCCGCCGACCTAGTTCAACCGACATGACAATTTGAGGCGAAAGGACACCCCAAGATTTGTATTCTTTCGGGGCTTGACTAAGCACCACCCTCCCTCTTCGCATACTCATCCTCCATAGCTTCCAAATACCTCCTCTCGGCCTCTTCCCTCGACAACGTTCCGGAGCCCGAGCCTTGATTGCCACCGGCAGGGTAATGCTGAGTTTGGGTGGTCGCTTGTCCACCGGCTGGTTGTTCGGTGCTGCTAACGGTGGTACCCGATGGAGTGGTGTGAACGGTGCGGGAGGAGGTTCCCTGCGGGTTTGAAGCAGACTCGGTGGATTTATAGTCGTAGGTGTATGTGACTGGCATTTTGGAGGAGGTTATTTTTTCTAAAAGGCTTTTTGATAATGGATTATAAAATGTATAACAGATTTCCAAGTTTATAAATCTGGATAAGAAGTTCTAGCAGTGATTAGACTGGTTTTTGAAGCTTGATGGTCTAAAACCTGAAGAAGTAGGCGATCGAGGTAGTTTTATAGAAGTTCGGACATTGACGAAAGATCCCAGTCAGAATGACGTCACGGACGAACTCCAACACGCAACTATTATCACAACTATCGAATCTTTTCGTAAGGGGATATTTGACATTGATTCGAATAATCGGAAATCAGCGCAAATACTTAGATATCGTAGATGCCAGCGAAGCAGCCCGTGAACCGCGGTCGTGAGCATTGTATTTATACTCATTTGCTCGGGGAAAAGGTTTGTTCAGTCAATGTTACACAAGCACAAACGACAGGAGTACTTCAACGTTGTTAGTACTAAGCAAATTGGCTTTAACATTTCAGTATTAACATGGTAGATGCATGCTGAATTTGTACAATTGTGGCAAATGCATGCTAGGGAGAGCATGAAGGGAAGGCCATGTCAACTAGGCCTCGATGGTTACAATTATCGGTCGACCCGTGGGATTAGATGCACAAATTCAAAAGTACTGTGAATTTTCCATGGCATGCCGGCATGCAGATGTATCATGTGAGGCCATTCAGATTCTATATCCGGATCGATATTGACGAAAATGTCCGAACATTCGAACACCGCATACAGCTGTGCTAGCGCTGGTTGTCAACATGCGACGCTGCATTGTAACAAGGAATTTTGCTCAAAAGCTAAGCATTAATGGACAAATTGGTGAAGGCGCCTGAGGGACAGAAATATAGCTGACAGGGTCAGCAATGCCTAAGTAGAAGCGTTAATGGCCGTAAGAGGTCAAGTGCAGGGTTAAGGTAAAACCCTCCGTTTCTCCTACGGCAGTATTCTGTAGAACCGTAATATATAAGTACTTATACTTCGAAGCAATTAAGATGCCTTAAATACTTCGTAAAATATCTTGTATTGAAAACCCGGTGCGGTTAAACTGTTGTAATTTGACCGTCGACAACGCAAAACCGAAAATTGACAGCATTTACAATTATAGTACTATAGAATAAAATAAATCTCCTCCAACTTATCACCATCACCGATCTCAAAATACCCATAGCATACAGGTTGCACTGCTGATTTTCTGAGGTTTATTTCAACAATCTGAAGTTTAACAGAGTTGGATTTCGCAATGGCTGAATGCGAGGGGACCTGTGACGTCTCACCCCTCGGCGTGTCAAGACCCTCCGCCATAAACACGATCTTGACATTCATCACCACGACCTTCTCCTTTCTCATCTGCCTTCCCTCCTATGCTCCCGGCATCAGACGGTGGCTGAATCCTTGGACCTTCTTTCGGAGCAACTCGAATCTTATCGATCCTTCTCCCTCTTCATCACCTAGGGATCACGGCTGCTTGAATCCATCTACACTCTTCGGCAGGGGATTCCGGAAACCTTATCGCGTACCGCCCGTAGCTACCTTGCCCCCACTACCTTCGCCGGGAAACTCAAGGTCATTTCCGGCCTATTGGCTGAAAAAGATAGTTACAGCAGCCTCGATCGACTGGTTGCCGAATCTGCCAGCCTGGCCGCATTCGACGTGGACGGGTGTATGTACTAGTGATTCTTCCTTCTCCTTCTCCCCTTCTCTTTGTGTTTCTTTTTGCCTAGATCTTGCTAATCGCGTTTCTTTCCTTCTTTCTTGGCTACAGGTTACTAGAGTCCTACACCTAAGAGATTCCAAAATGGACAACGCTCCTCCTAAACCAATTGCTCATCATCTGATTACACCAACAACCTGCAGCTGTGGATCAGATGCCAATGGCCCATCCCACTCCGGCCCCTCCCAAAAATGGAGAGATCGTTTGGCTGCTGAACGGAAGAAGTTCAAGATACCAGAAGTCTGGGATCATTTCGAAGACAATGATCCTTACTTCCCGGCCAGGGATGAATGGGATCATCGCAGAATGTTGGTGACTTTTGCGGAACATGTGTTATCTCGAGCAGAGTTTTTGGGATACGTTGGTGGTTCTGCTGAGGATCGTTTGGTGAGCTTCTTCTTCTTTCCTTCGGATCTATACTACAATATCCTATTGGATACACGCGTATATCTTCCAATACTATGTTTATACTAATAGAGGGAAAAATTCACAGTACACGATCAACTCGATCACTGAGCCCCACCGCACCCTCCTCCTCAAACTCGTTGCCGACACTCCTACCTCTTCCCCCTACCGCAACAATTTCGATTTCGATGCAATGTGCGCAGCCCCATCCTACTCAGCATCCGACATGGCCCGCGCCCTCTTCCACCACAAATGCCTCTTCACGGACTGCGAATGGTACATCATCTGTGTCGATTGGTTCCGAAATTGGACCGGGTATGCCATGTCTGACGCCTTGATCAAGGATGTCGGCAATGAAGAGTGGGAAAACAAGTGGGATTTAGATTTGGCGAGGATGAGGAACGAGGGAGATGAGGAGGGGTTGAAGAAAGTCCAGCCGAAGTTGAAGAGACGCTTTAGGGCCTTTGCGTATTGGGAGGAAGGGTATGAGCAAGCTTTTTTTAAGTGATGCATTTATTCTCCTCTTTTTTCTCTCTTTTTTTTCACCACCATCATCACCCTCATCCTCCCATCCATCTTCTTTTCTTTATTTTTATGACAAAATTAGCAGTACTACGAATACTTTGCATCGTTTGTTATATGTTTTATTTGCATATGCTCTATGAGAAGGCAGGCGTTTATATGGAGGATCGATTCATGTTGTTTCGGAGGCGTTTTCTTTCTTTCTTTTTTTTTTTTTCCAATCTGATGGCGTTCTGTCGATGGGTTACAATTACGACTGCATTGCTTCCTTCTTAACTCTTCTTCTAGACTAGACCCACCTTTACGTTTTTTCTTTAATATCGATGCCGGGCGTCTTCCCTTCTTTATGTTTCATGTCTTCAAAAAGTCTAGGCCCTGAATGGCTTACTTATATCTCGCTTTTCCTTCCTCCCGTCTGTCTTGTATTCTTTCCCCTCGTTACCGTTTAAGTCACCGTCATGCATGGCACTGTACAACATAAACCCCACCCTGTACGGTAGAGAGACTGTTTCGCCTCGAAGTCAAGGCTAGAGGAACTTTATAGCAATGACCTGGTCTGGCAACGATGGCCATAGATGTAGATATTTGTAAAGGCTCCTATATCACTTAATCGCAATGCCTCAAGTAGTTTATACCTTGTTCTTTGCTAAAAGCTATCGATTCCAAAAAGAAACGAAACAATCCAAGAAAAAAAAAGCATCTGCTCCGATCGATTCAAAAAGAGAGGAAGGAAAAAACTACCCCCCAAAAGCATACCTCAAAAACTCCTGCACCGCCTTCAAACTCTCATACCGAACCTCAGGGTCACTATCCCCCATCAACTCCATAACCCTCGCCTTAACCTTAACCCCATCCCACACCCTCCTCTTCTCGGGAACCTCCTTAACCAAAACCCCCACATCATGTGCCGCAACCGCCAACACCACCTTCTCATCGCTCTCCCTCAACCACCTAGCAAGGCACTGTACCAACTCTCCATTATTCTCCTCCATAATCCTCCTCGCGTTCTTTTTCCAAAAGTCTTGGTTTTTGTGCGGGGGGGTCCAACTTAAATGTCCGCTTCTGATTTCTGTGGCGTATTCGTCGAAGTTTGTTTGTGTTAGTTGGAAGGATTCCAGAGCTGTTACGGAGGTTTCTAGGTCGGTTGTTAAGTCGGGGTCGGTGAATTTTCGAGATTTGAGGGTTGTTAGGAGAGGGAGGAGGCGGGAGAGGAGGAGGGAGGGGAGGTTGGAGGAGGGGGCTTTGGTTATTAGGTTTGTGATTATTGCTAGGCAGACTCGAAGGATCTTTTCTTTAAGGGCGCAGCGGAGGATGTGGACTAGTGGGGGGATTAAGTCGTATTTTCTATATTCCCAGAAGATTAGCCATCCAATATCATATAAAAGGTTTCGCAGTAAGGATAGCTAAGGGAAGCATACTCATCCAATTCCTCAGCAATCTCCTCCTCAAAGCTCAACTGCCAAATCCCCACAAGCACATAATAAAGCAACTGTAAATTCACCCCTCCTTGCTTCAAATTCGCAGCCGCCGAAGCAGCAGCAGCGCCACTACCGCTACCCAACAAAACTGTAGTAGCAGAACTCCCGCTGGCAAGATTAGCCACACCTACATCCGTAGTTCTACTCCCTTTACTCCCCGCGGCAGCAGTTTCAATCACCCCCGTCAACCCCTTCATAGTTTCATCACCCATTTCCCAAAATGTAGTCCTTGAGTATGAGTTCCGTAGGAGTAGGACGTAGCTTTGGACGGCTAGATCTTGAAGGTTTGATTCTGAGGAGGAAGATATTGTGGCGAGGTATTTGAAGAGAGTTGGGAGGGCTTGTTTGGTTGGGTTGTCCGTCCGGGATTTGGAGAGGGAGGAGGAGATTAGGGTTGTTAGGAGGTAGGAGGAGAGGATGGGAATCGGAGCGTCGGTGTGGTCGAGGAGGGTCATGAGGTGGGAGTATGGGTCCGAGTGGGAGGTTAGGGTGGTGACGAATGATGGGACGTCTATATTCAAATATCATATCTTGTTAGCCGTGTATGTTCTTCACAATCCCGTCACCGGATATCCAGATATCCATATCTAGAGATAGTAGATATGGAGATATTAGAATAGATATAACGTACCTTCACAAATCTCCACCGCCAGCGCGAGCAAATATTGTATAACCTCCACCCTTTTCGCACACCTCTGCAACAATCCCGGCTGCTGCCCCGCCGAATCTCCAACAATCAACCTCCCATAATCACTTAATTCCCCTTCGACGATAGCGACACGTTTGTCCCTGGGTACTTTATCAACAGCCTTGATCAGGTTTAGCTCCTGCTCGTTGATTATGTGGGTGCGATGGTATTGGTCCCAGAGGATCGGACGGGCGCGTGTGCTCTGGATGAGCGAGACGACGGTGGCCGGCGGTGGGAGCGACATCGCGGCGGGACAAGAGGAAGGGAGTTGGGTTCCTCGATGGTGGAGATATGTGGATGAATGGGAGTTAACAGGGAAGACGTGGAGGGGAGGGATGTTATGAGGTCAGTGGAGCTGTGTGGTTTGACCTGCCAAGACGGATGGCCCTTGTCCTGGTGGTCAACCACCCCGAGGCCCTTTCTTACGTAAAATAGCCCATAGACTTACTATAGACGGCGGGGCTTCATGATGACGACGATAGTATATAAAAGATTGGTATTCAAATAAAACCGTATCATGCTTTTTGATAAAGATAATAAAGAAAAGCTATCAAAATCCCGCTGAATCGCCGTCAAATACTGCAAATACTACCTTGAATGAAATATATACCATTCGAAAGATAAAAAAAGATAGGCAGAAGCATTCACAATAAACTCTCATACGCATCCAGCCCGGACTTGCCCGCGTTCTTCGTCGGCTGCATCGACTGCATCGGCTGCATAGCTTGCATACCCATGCTCATACCCATACCACCCATACCCATACCTATACCCATCGAGCCCGTAGGCTGCTGCTGCCCGAACCCCCCGCCAAAACCCGGTCTCTGCGCCTGCTGCGGTTGTGCCTGCTGAACAGGCGCACCCGGTGGTGGCGCAATTCCCCATCCCGAAAATTCCGTCTGCTTTGGCGGTGGGGCTTGTTGCCTCGTCTGTCCGAACAATATCGTCGGATGCGACTCCTGCTTCTGTTGCACAACCCCCCATACGTTGTTGCTGCTGCTCGTCGTTGAAGTCGCTGGAGGATTACTGGGGAACGACGGCTTCTTTAACGCCGAACTCCAGTCTATGCTCCCCGTACTTTGTGATTGTTGTGGTGCAGAAGGTCGTGCCGGTTGTAACGTCTGCATCGACGAGTTTGCATGACTATTCTGCGCCGAGGTATTCCCAATAGCGAGATTTCCCATGCCGAGCCCCAGGCCTCCCATTACAGGACCAGAGCTATTCGCGTTGGCAATGCCGGGTCTCGTCGGCTGTAATGTCTGTGACATCCCCAAGGACGAAGGACCGGGCTTATTCGGTTGCAAAGTACCGAATCCAGATAGACTTTGGTCTGGTGTAATCGAGCTCCTGTTCGTCGGAGGCGGTGGTGGCGGCGAAAATGTAGACGGTGCCGGTGTAGACCACGAAAACGACGCAGCCTCCTTTTTCGGCGCAGATGTCGGTTTGCTCGGTCCGGGAGAAGTAACAGTAGCTGACGCCCAAGGGTCAGGAGATACACCCCGATCACTCCCAACAGCAGACTTCTTCCCAAACACCAATTCTTCGAAATCTTCGGCCTCCACCGGTTTGTGTGTGACACCACCCCTGACCGCCCCGTTTGTAGCCCCAGCACCGAACTCCACCGCTGGAGAAGTCGCTTCCACTGTCGCAGTATCAGCGAGCTTCCTCAATTGCTCTTGTTCAACCTTATTCGACAATTGCTTGATCGTTGTCATGAACTGCTGGAATTGCCGGAGATTTAGCAGTGGGCCCAATGACAGAGCCCATAGCGAGGGAATAACCTCTATCGCCAGAGTACTCGTATCTACAAGCGACCCTATCTGCATGTATAGATCTAACGCAGCAATCTACAACATACTGTTAGTATATATGTGTATGTTCCCGGAATTTCAGCGCGTAAGGGGTCTTACCATGACAGCTGGCTCCCTCGTTTTAATCCCCTTGATCAATGGTACCACTTTCTCTTGCACAGTAAACCTATCCAAGCAAACTGAGCTACCATCGGTACCCTTAACCTCCCCGGTAAGCCCATTGTCATTACTTATACTACCACCGCACAACACCCTCAATGCCTCGAAACATGCAATCTTGATCCCTAAACTCGAGGTCTTAGCAAAAACCGTCGAAACCACAGGAAAGATGTCGGTTTTCACGGTGTTAAAGGTGATATTTGGTAGGACTTGTCCAAGAGACTTTAGCGCTAGGCCTTGCAGGTGAGATGTCGGAGAGTCCAAAGCGAGAAGATAGAGAGGAACGATATCATCCCTGAACTCTGATATTGTGCACTTTTCCCGAAGAACAGCAAGGCGTTCGACCATGACGGCCAGAGCAGCGTCTCGCCCATCGCGCTCCGTACCCGGACGAGGAGCCGAGGAAGATACTTCGGCCGTTGTATCTTTCTTCTTTCCCAGGTCAAATGTTGCCCGGAACGCCGGCAGGACCTTCTCACCGATCAGACGGCTCCCAGCGGGTAATCCCTCGAGAAGGGTGAGTACAGCTGCAAGCGTCCAGGGTAAAAGCTCGCCCTTGTCCTTCAGTTCCTCGACCAGCATTGGCAAGATCTTCCTCTGCGCGACACCGGTTGGAAACTGAGGTAGGACCTTGGGGAGCCCTCGCATGAATGCATTCTTCTCATTCGTGGATTTTGCGGGGAAGTTATCCAGGAACCGAATGGTGGAAACGAGAATGTTGTCAAAATAACCCGCTTCCTGGAATTCCTTGGCCGTAAGACGATTTACGGGCCGGCGCGTGATCAGCCGGGGAAGAACATCGTCTACGAGCGCTTGAGGGATAGCCTTGCTGCACAAGAAGTTATTAGATTGGTTGGGAATTGAGGAGGAAGCATTAAAGAGACGTCTAAAGTTTGTTGGTGAATTGTGGGCCTTGAGAGGGGACTCGTGGGGAGAGTTGTAGATGGATATTATGAGCAGGCCGAGAGAGAAGAGATCGAGGGCAGGGGTGACGGACGAATCGAGAAGAAGGTCTGGGGAACAATAGTCGAGATTAAGCTGTACGGATGAAGGTAAGCGTTGGTCATGCTGGGAGGCGAGGCTGACGAGGTCCACGGGGAATGGAGAAGGTGAAGGTGAGGGCGAAGAAGAGGATGATGTTGTGGATTCCCCTCGATGCGATGTTGAGAAGGCTAGACCGGCGATCTTCCAGTCGGACTTTGCATTGACAAAGATACCGTCCGGAGTAAGATTGCCGTGTACGAGACCGGCACTCTCGTGTAAGAATTCCAAACCCTTGGCGAGTTGTAGTAGACCCTTTTGTATTTCGAGCTCATCGATATCGACATCCTGGCGCCTCCTATGCCTAGCATCTCCGGTTCTACTCTTATCGTCCAGAACGGATTGTAAGGAGCCAACGACGACCTCGGTGATAAACATCAATCCGGAGCGGGTTTCCTCGACGGGTTCGACGAGTTCGAGGATGTTTGGGTGGCGCAACCTGGCCAGCAGGCTGACTTCCTTTTTTAAGCGGTCGATGACTTCATCCTGGGCGGCTTTGAGGCCGTGATTTGACCTTAAAGAGGACTGCCCGGGTGCATTAAGGGAACTTCTTTCGAAGACGAAGGCGCTGTAGGGTTGACCAGTGGATTTCCTTTTGGCATCGTATATCTTCCAGGGGCCGGAATATGAGGTTGGTTGTGGAGAGAGGGCGTATTGGGAGGAGAGGGATGCGGTGCTGAGCGACTTGATGGCGGCGTTAAAGAGGCCCGCCATTTGGACGTCCTTTACTACGAAAAGGGATATCGCAGCTGTACCGACTCTTAGCTGTATATATTTCGTTAGCAGCACTTGGTAAGTATCTCGGTAAGTGATGGTGATGGTGGTGATGTCGTCGGAATGATTGATTGATGTTGAGAAGAAGAAGAGGGAGCTATAATAAGGAATATAATAACTAAGGCCAGGCTGTGATGTTGCATTACGCAGCCCTCACCGCACTTCACCACAACATCACCTACCTCATCACAACCACAGCAGCCCTCGAACAAACAATACACAAGAATAGTACGTAAGTTCTTGCCCCTATTACTGTGGTGGTCAGTGGTTAGTAAGTACTTTTAGCTGGTAATTAAGTGAGGTTAGTTGGTTAGTAAGATCATCTTCAAATCCGCCCACGCGAAACACGTGCAGCTCGTTAGTTGTCCGTTACAGAATATAATATATGTAATGTCAAGCTTGGCGGGACATAGATAGTTCGGAGTTCGCAGCTGCTCCCCTGTATATCTGTATGGATATCATGCGAGATAGCCATGGCTAATTGGGAAAGCACCTGAGTCAGTCGGCAAATGCTCAAAGCAATTATCAGTACTCCATCTCATCGTGTAATATAATACACACAATGAGAGAGAAGGACCCGCAGATAAGCGACCCCGACCCGAGTAGATTGGATAAATGCAATGGGAAAAGTAAAAAGAGGCATCTCCGTCACCGGAGCTCAGCGGCCGTACTCCGTATCAAATCGAAAGCCAATTAAACACGGCCTAAAACATCAAATAACCCGTCGCCGCTGTATGATCAGTGCTGCGGAAAGAATTGAACGGGCTAGCTCGGAGGTCCGTTTGGAGCTTCGAATCGTCTGTTAGCTAGGATACTAGTAAGCTTGTGGTTAGCGGTAATACATACTTGGTACTTAGTGGAGTGGTGATAGTAGTAGTAGAGTAATAGCCATGGTGGTTGTTGGTTGTAGTATAGAGCAGTGGTCGCAGCAATATTAATACCCATTGGATCCCTCAACCTCAACCTCAACTGTATCCTCGACCTCCATCCCACTCTTCCTCACCACCATCACCACCACCGCAGTAGCAATACCTATAATTCCAAAATATGATGCTCGCAAGGCGACTACGGCCGTCTACCGTTCGATGGGCCGAACAATTGACTCCCCTTCTCTCCCACAATACTCAGATTCAGACCCAAAGGCTGTATAGCAGTACACCACAGAATGGCGGCCCCTACAAGCCGAAGGGCACCCCAGACATCGACCCTTCCGCCCTTACTATCGAAAGAACTCCCTCTCCCAAACCTCTCCTCGACCCGAAAGACCTAATCTTCGGTCGCAACTTCACCGGTACTCTTGCTCTCGCTCAATTGATTCCAAAAAACCAAGAAACGGTGACCTAACGAGTAGAAACCCAGACCACATGCTCTCCATCGAATGGACCGCCCGAGACGGCTGGCTCCACCCGCGCATAACCCCCTACCAAAACCTCTCCCTAGATCCCTCCGCCTGCGTCTTCCACTACGCCTTTACTTGTTTCGAAGGCATGAAAGCCTACAAAGATTCCCAAAACCGTATCCGTCTCTTTCGTCCCGATCGTAACATGTACCGTCTGAACCGTTCCTCCTCACGTATTGCCCTCCCCACCTTCGACGGCGATAAATTCACAGAATTAATCTCCAAATTCGTCGAATTGGAAGAAAGGTTTATTCCTAAACAGAAGGGTTATTCTTTATACATCCGTCCTACTATGATTGGTACACAGAATACATTGGGAGTTGGACCACCGGGTTCGGCGTTATTATATGTTATCGCTAGTCCGGTTGGTCCTTATTATCCTACCGGTTTCAAGGCTATTTCTTTGGAAGCTACTGAATCCGCTGTAAGAGCTTGGCCTGGTGGTGTCGGTGACCGAAAACTTGGTGCCAATTATGCACCCTGCATCGTGCCCCAGATTGATGCCGCCAAGCGAGGGTATCAACAAAACCTATGGTTATTCGGTGAAGAAGGATATGTTACCGAGGTCGGAACGATGAACATGTTTGTCGCTTGGGTGAACGAAGAAGGTGTTAGGGAACTCATCACAGCACCATTGGACGGAACCATATTAGAGGGTGTAACCAGAGAGAGTATATTGGCTCTCGCCCATGAGAAATTGGTACCGGAAGGGTGGACCGTCAGTGAAAAGAAATACACAATGGCGCAGATGAAGAAGGCGGCGGATGAAGGGAGATTATTGGAGGCCTTTGGTGCTGGAACTGCTGCTGTTGTGTCGCCTGTTAAAGCCGTCACTTGGAGAGGGGAGGAAATCAAGATTCCATTGTCGCCGGGTAAGGAGACCGGTCCTTTGGCTGAGAATTTCTGGAACTGGATGTTGGCTATTCAGTACGGCGAGGTTGACCATCCTTGGAGGTACGTTTTTCTTCTCCCTTTCTTCTAGTATCGAGTGCTATGCTAACATTATATTTTCTTAACTCATAGTAAAGTTATTTCGAAATAGACGTTTCGGAGTAGACAATTGTAATGATATGCCATCTACTATTCTCATGATTATTTTTTTTTATTGTACCAAAATTACCCGAGTCCGGATGGAACTATAGACTACATAATCTACCATTTCTCACTCCTAACCTCTTCATCCATTGAAGATGCACCAATACCAAAACGAACATTCGTTCTCCTATGCACAGATATGTAATAACCACAACATCGAATGAACGCGGGCAAAAAAAAAATAAAAAGAGAGGAGAAAGGACATGAAGAACAAAAGAACTCCCCCTCCCCCATATCACAAATTTCATTTATATACAAAACGAAAGACTTTGCCAGATACAGATTCACCCCCGCAGGAATGATAATAAGACGAAAAAGGAAAATAATAATAACAAGATAACCCGAATCCATATAAAATATACAAACCGTACCAGAAACCCCTCCTCCTATGCCTCAGTAGGTACTTTGAAACCCCCAAAAAGGAGATGCAGTATAAATCTTTTAATCATGTCCGATCCTCCCAGCGAGAGCGTCCCAATCTTCCACAATCCCCTCGACAGCATTGCTAACCTCAGGGCCAACATCCCAAGAAGCCATTTCATCGAATGTAGCCTGGACCCACCTCAAAAACCTCGTCTCCGCCCTCTCCTGCGGCATCTCATCTGTAGTAGTAGGGAGGTGAATACACTCCATCACCTCTCCTATAAACATCTCCCCGACTGTATTCCCGCTTCCACCGTTGATACCCGGTAAAATTCCACTGCTGCTCATACTCTTACTCAACCCAATCAAACTGGTCGTACTCCTATAATTATCCCCCGCATTACTACCATTACCACCGCCGGAAGGTCCACTAATAGACCAATTCCTTCCAGGATGCCCACCATCCAAACTCCCCACGATAACATTCCCCCCGATCCTCTCTTCAATAACCGAATCCCCATCCCCACCACCCCTCTGCACCATCCCTCCCATACTAAAGAAATTCACTCTAACAATGATCTCCCAAATAACCATACAAGCTCTAAACGCCAACGCCACGATCGCGGGAAATTCAGTACGACTTTCATCATACGTTCTATTTTCCAAAAACCTCATAATAGCAAGAAGATGTGGTGATAATTTTGATATAACACCTTCAAGTGTACTAAGGTCCATTTCTTCGTCTCTTTCCAATCGGGTGCGGGTTTCGGCTACTATCATGTTTAGGCATCCTTGCATGTCTATCGGTACGTCGCCGGAGAGAACTAGTCGGTCTGGAACGACCAAGAAGACATGGGATAGATGCCAAAAGATGTAGAAACATTTTGTGCAACCGCTTAAGTTCGCCACGGAGTTGGGGGTTGGATCGGATAACGCTTGAGATCGATTCGATTCCGGTGAATAGGCGTTTAATGGTTGATAAGGCGATGAAACTCCAATATGTCGTTCGAAGAAATCATCTCGTTGGGTAGATAAAGTTCGTAAAGTAGACATTGCTTTATCCAGTCTTTCCACATCTTCTTGTCTTTCTGGCGGCATGAAGACAATGATTCTTGGTCTCCCGTCATCATAGACTTCATCTTCTTCTACTGCTACTTTTTGTGAGATCTTTGTGACTTCGATTAGAACCGCGACGACGAGGATGTAGCAGCTGAAGTCGTTGAGTTCTTGGGTCACGGCGTTCATGTTGCCCTTTAGGATTCCTCGGAGGGTTTTGAGGAACATTATGGGAACGGGTTCGTAGACTCGGACTCGGCGGGTGAAGTCCCATTCTTCGGGCGTGGAGGCGTTGAAGATGTCTTCGTCGCAGGGGAGGGAGAGGTTGCGGAGTTCAGTGGGGCGGAGGAGCGGTGGGATGTTGAAGAGTAGGGAGAGGTGGCAGTCGAGGATGTAGAGGCAGAAGGCGGCTCTATGCATACATATAAAAATCAGATTTTGATGTCGTTTAGATATTTGATATTTGGGGGAGAAAGACATACCGCTTGCGAGATTCTTTCTCGACGAAGATTTCCCATTCTTGACGAAGGTAGCCCTTCGGATCTTCTTGCTTGTTGATGGTGGGGACCATGCTGATGTCGTCTTGGAAGTATCCGTACTCTCGAGCAATCTAGTCTCATTAGTCTTCAGGCATTCTTTCGACCTCCAACGGAAATATAATGGGGGGATAAGAAACATACCTCGACACATCTAGCATGTATCCTCCTCCCCTTCTTATGCCACTCCCTCTCCCTACTAAAAACTCCAAAACATTCAAACAATATGAACGCCTGCATAACGCACAACCTCCTTTCCCTTGTCCGCCGACTAGCCATTTTCTTAGATTCAGCTTCAACCGTCAGAGTCCCGCCCATCTCCGCCTCCTCTCTTATCCGGTCGATCTCTTGATCTTCCTTTTTAATCTTAGAAAGACTGTTATCCGAATCTTCTTCTTCGGTATCTTCATCATCACCGATTCCCCATTCTACCCATCGTTCCATGACTTTCCAGCCGGATTCCCATAGTTGCCGGCCGAGGGTTTGGTCGGTTGGGTCGTAAAGGCCGCCGATGCAGCAGATTGCGCGGAGAAAGGAGGCGAGAACTGTGTCGGTTTTGAAGGTGGGTTTGTGGAGTAATGGTAGATGGGAGTGGAAGGAAGTTGAAGGTGGGTTGAAGTAGTAGTCTGCGTAGTGCGAGAGGAGTTCTTGTGGCAATCTTCATTTCACATTCTGTTAGTAAAGCGTAGTTTAATATAACGGAGTATGCAATGGTACTTACATAGGGTAGTCGGTGTAGTACTTCTTGAGACCTTTGACTTGCTGGCGGGGAAGCTGTTGCATATGAATATCAGCACGGCATCCCGAGTAATATAAAATACGTTCAATATGGAAATACTCACATCTTCAGCAACATAAACCTTCCTCCCAAAATCCGACGTCAAATTCATCATATCCCCATCACTAGCCTTCCTCTCTCTCCTACCTCCCTCGATCTCACTATCACTCTCACTTTCCTCTTCGCTAGACGGTTCCTTCGGCTGTTTCTTTGGAGGCTTAATATGCTCTTGCACTTGTGTAAACCGTGGATCTGCCCAATTGATCCCGCCTTCAGGCATTATTCCTGCGAAACTACCGGCGCCGTGCCAGGAGAAGCGGTGGTTCATGCTGGCAGACCCACGCCGTTGGCGGGGCTGGTGGCTGATGATTGAGTGTTTTTGTTTTTTATGCTTAACGACATTGTCTCTGTATATTATGAGTTAATTGGTATTCTTCCGTCTTCTTTTGATGTATGGTATGGTAAGTACATACTCCCGTTTGCACACTTTACCACAGATATCGCAGGCGAAGCGTTTGTTATCGTGTTCTTGGTGGGGGTAATGTCCTATATTTACGAATTTTGTATAAATATCATCCTCATAACTCCCTCCCACTTCAAACTACAACTAGAAGGAACATACTTGTCTTGATATGTCGATTCAAATTCGCCTAAAACGTACTCTCCATATTAGTAAACCATCATAATTATAATTGATCAGATTCAATGTACATATGCATACCCTACTGCTAACCCTATCACCGCATATCTCGCACGGGAAAGGTTTCTTCTTCGCCCATTCGATTTCATCCGCATCTGTCCAGGTTCCCTCCCGACGATACTTCTCGACTTTATCGAGCTGGATATTGTAATCGCGGCCCATGGTTCCCATGCCACGATTAGCCATGGACGCCATATCTGGCGGTGGCATCATGGTTGCGGTGATTTGGCTCATGGTTGCCACGTGGAGATATTAAGGCCCAGCTGGGGTGGTGGTACGGGTCTCTGAACGGCGGCCGTTAGGAGGCGCTCTGCAGCTCTGTGATTTTCGCGACTCTGACTTTGGAAAGATCAGAGTTCCGACTCGCGAAAAAATAGTGTACCTGATATTTTATAAAGAAAGATTATATATTCCAAGCGAGAGAACTCTATGAGGTTTTAAAATGGGTATATTAGTTTAGAAGACGAAAACAGTTTTTAAAAAGAATGTTAAGTTTCAAGAAGATAAAAGGCCAAGTAACTTGACGAGAGACTAATCGGATATGCAACAGAAATGACGATGACCGGCCGGCAGCCTGCGCAGGATATAGATTTGGATTTGTCTCCTGGTCCAGACGCTGCACGGAGCCCCTTCTGGAACTTGCCTATATAATGGGCAAGGTCTAGGCCTTGAAGAAAAGATCCGTAAAGACAGAAGTAATCAAGAACATAGCGAGGAATCGAACTGATAGGGTTTAGTACGGAACAAGTTCAAGGCAATTTAAAACGATCTTGAATTGTAAAAAAAGGAAGAATACTAACAAGTTAAGTGTCACTTAGCAAAAAGAATGATAAAGAGAACCCCGAAGTATTTTCTGGAGAATGGAATCAAGGGCGGGAGATGGCGATGCAATGAGGGGCAAAAGAAGACCAGGACGAAAGCAACCTTGACAGCTGCCTGTCAGCTAGGATTTCGATTTCGTCTGAAAAGAGACACTTGTTTCAATCCAACCCCAACGTACTATGTAACGGGGGGTTGCGAGGAAATTAACAAAAAAAGATCTTAGATGAGATGGCGGAAGATAAAAAGAAAGACAAAGCGCGAAGGGACACTAAATTGGCAGGATAGTGACGATGGGATTAGCAGCCTACAATGAAGGTACCCGGCAGGAGCGTCTCCTCTGCGTAGTAATGTCTTAATGTCTTTCGATGATGTTGATGCGGTCGAAGAGTCGGGTCTGGTTAATTCGGAGGAGCTCCTCTCCACTTTACGCTATTTCTAGTCCCGCGCAGCTGCTGTTTCGCTATCGATAAGCGAAAACCCCCCCAAAATGAATGCAAAACACCCGCCTATATTGACAAGCTATGGAAGAACTCGGGATCAGTGCCAAGGGGGAATGCAATTTGAGATACAGCACCGATAATACATGTACGCATTTGTTTACATGTACATTACTTATATGCAGGGCTGGAGGAGGAGGAGGATCTAGAACGAAGAGCTCATGAAGACGAGGAGGAAGAATAGGAGGACTGAAAGGGGGGCTTTGGGCAAAGTCTCACAAGTGCTTGAGTACTTACGTAGAGTACTTAAAGATTGCCGTAATACTCAACTGCTGTATAACTTATTTAAGCAATGCCATATCCCCTGCGTCCGCAAAGATACACAGTTGCAGCTGTTAAACTGGTATTTTCTCTGCAAAACTGTCATACGTTTACCTCTTTGGGTCATTTAAATGTTTAACAGTCGCTTCCTTCCAGAGTCGTTCACAGTCTAGAAAACCGTTGGAACTCACACCGGGATTCAGCTTATTTCGTTATCTTTTTCAAACAGCCGCCGCCCCGCGTTTTTTCCAAATATAACCTGCCGTTGTGCTCTGTATACTCTATATATATTACCATAAGATCATACTCCTTTCTCTCTCACTTCGCCTCAAAATCTTCGAAAAGGGGAAAACCGGAACCCGAAGGCCTGAACGAGTGGGAGAAATAGGAAACGACATGCGTGCACCTCTTTTCGTCCTCTTAGCTTCTCCGCACTCTTAGCCTCGATTCCTGTTAATGCGGGTACTATACCATTGGTTAGGAGAAGAAGAGGGGCGGGAAACAGGCCATTCGCATCTCATTCTCTGGACGACTTGCATGGCCATATGCCATGGGGTTTTTCTTCGCTCAATCGAAATCGACCACTCGAAGTTCCGGGCAGGTAGAAAACCATCTAGCCCCAAACCAGCTGATGTCGGCCCCTCCCATTATCTTCGGACCTTCACGGGTCACGGACAGGCTCGGTTCTACCTTTTTTGACATTCATATCATGCAAAAATCGCACGAGATAGTCTAGAAAAAATGCCCTTGCTTTCCCGCGATTCAAAAAAAGAGAAAGAAAGAGGATTCGGTCTTCGGCACCACTACCACCCAATCCATCCATCCATCTTCAATTCATATGATCAATTACATCACATTCAAGAAATTAGAATGCTTAGGGACCTTCTATCCCCATATGTTGTTATACATACCTAAGCTTTAAATTTTGTTTTTTCAAAAGCTGAATTCAAAGCTGAGGCTTGCTTGCTCGCCTGAGGAAGCCTGCATACCTGCAGAATCCCGTATGTACTCGCCAGAAACGGGTAGCCACAGACTAGAAACATAGACCAGCCTCATGCCTCATGCTCAGTCAGTCACTCACACACCCATGGCCACGATCTTAATTAACCCTCGCGAGAATTAACCCTGGACCGTCTCGGTTTCATGCGGTCTCATGCGATCCATCAATCAAGAATGTTAAACCGACTACCACATCTTAATCCGAAAAAAAATCCTCGGGAATCGAAAAATCAGGTTATCAAGGGTTGATGGGTTCGATTCGAAAATGGGGGGAGACGAAAGCATGTGGGGCGGGAACATGGTGGATTACGACACAGAATCGCGAGAGGGGACGATTCGACAGGCCTCGAGGCTATCACTAATACAGCGAGACGAATATTCGAAATTGGTATACTTACGGGAATAAGCCAAAACGAAAAACATATCATGTACCCCAGAAAATCCACATCCAGGAATTGTTTGACAAATTGTTGAGCCTCTGCGAGGTTATCGAATCAAAGCTTCTTCAACTCCTACTCGTCTCTTTTTCGTATCGAGGGTCGTTCGGGATACATGCGCCTCCACTCGAATTATCAATGTCCATGCTTTGGGGTCTCGACTCTGATTAGCTTCCCCTCAACGAAAAGTCCAAGCAAGAGGGCTCAACATTAGATTCCGATCCGCATACTCCGGCAAATACCTGTTCGCTAATTTCGCCGGATAAACTTTCAGCACGAAAAAACGCCCCCGTATTGTACAAAAAGTACTAGCCTCCGTATACGCATCTATTCCTATTGATTATGGGCAAGGGCGACTACTTTCCGTGGGCACGGTCTCTCCATTTGCATACCAAACAAGGGAAAGACTGGCCAAATAAACATGACGAAGAGGGACCAGAACGAGAAGGCGAGATGATGAGGTTCGGGTATCTGATCGGGCCGCAGAAAAGGCCGGCGAGGACGTGAGGCTCCATCCGTACGTATGTGGTCAGCCCGACGAACTTTCTTAATGCTGCAAGGGGAAATGGTAATTCGAGTAGCGATATCATAAGAAAGAAAAGTATATTTGTACATCGACAGAGCATTGCAATGTGGACACGGGAAACCATTCCCTGTGAAAGCTAGCCAAACCGGTAAGTGAGTGTTTCCGACTTATCACGAAAGAGATCAAGACCCTGCCCTGGGACATTTTCTCGAAATCGGCTTTCATCATCGGAGATCTAATTAGAGGGTTACCTCCTCCAAAGAGTTAAGATATCTAGTCGCTTCCGATCTTGGAAAACAATGCACAGACAACAAGTATAACCGTGTATGTATATGTTTTTCTTCTTCTCTTAGTTGAAAATTATGTTATCGTGGTGCAAAGGCAGCCGGTTCACGTGGTCATAAACGCCATGTCTTTGCCATCGTTTCTCCCTCCTGTTTCCCCTCTTGCAGGTGCAGGCCTTTGTGGGTACAGTGCAATGTCTTAACATCAACAAGTTAAAGTCCTAGTTAACTCAACTGGCAGCCTTAATAACTTCCCAGCTATATTCGTTCTCGCTCCTTCGGTCCACCTAAGATCGGTACCTTTTACTGCGCCTTTGGTAATATGCACGAAAGGGAACATTTGTCTGGGAGCGAGATGTCTTGGAGAGTTTCCAGTAGCCCCGCAAGTCTCCCAGATTCGGGGCTAGACAGTCAAGGGACATGAAGGAGGGGAACATCTGATTTGACAATTGGCGAGTGCAGGCGTTCTTTTCTGTATGCGGCCCTCGACGCCCACCTTATACCTGCTCGACCCCTTGTCAAGACGTCTGGATGTGGCGGTCTAATATAATGTTAATGTTCCTCTACTGTCTTGAATATATCCCTCTCGACTCCTTGCTTTTGGGAACACCCCTGGCCAGCACGGTACATACATACACATACGAACATATGCACATTTGCCTGCGCAACCGCATGACTGTTTGATCAGAGAAGTCTCTCTTGGTCCTGGAGATAGCAAAAGATATCGAATCAGTGAAGTCGCTTTTTCAGAGAGCTTAATCTCTTTGCCTTCGTCCATTTCAGCTCGCTCCACTTTGACCTCGTCGAGTCGATATCCGCAACGCACCTACATACATACATACATACATACATACATACATACATACATACATCTAAGCAGGCTTCTACTTCTTAATCCGCAGTGTCGGTTGCTTGACAAGGCCCGTTAAGAATTGCCAGCCCGCCTTTTCCCTCTCCTCCTCCTCCTCCTCCTCCTCCTCCTCCTCCTCCTCCTCCTCCTCCTCCTCCTCCTCCTCTCGAAACCTCCTCCTCCCTTTTCGAGTGTTCAACGTCCCCATTTCCCCGTAGACCTTGCCCCCTCCACTCTCGAGACGAGAGCTTTGACGGGCTACCCATAGTATATCTCTTACGTTGATATTAGGGACTGTTTTTGTGTCCCAAGCCGAGGCGGTTACAACTTGGCTTTTTTTTTCCAACAGCCGCCATTCCGATATCAGTTGGATTGTCTTTCTTCGATCGAGCCACTCACACAAAGGTCTTTTTTTCCCTTGCAGCTTGATTCTTATTCCTTTCCCTGAACTTGGATTTGTGCCATTGTATCTTCAGCGAAGGGGGAACAAAAAAGAATTCCGCCGTCCTTTGCTCCGAACACTGCAGCAGAAAAACTCGAGGATTTGCCCCAAACGTCTCCATTTTTATATATACCTCCTCAACGGTATATACTTATACTTACATAAGTTATCTCTGCCGCCTGTTGCTTCTGATCTCTCCATCCGAATCTCGACATCTGATTCGGCGAGACCGGCGATAATCGCCCCACTTTTTCGGCCAGCACCTTTCCATTTGAATTCACCCCCCAATTCATTCTGAGATATATTTCGGCACAGCGTCGTATTTCGACATATTTTATAATACCGACAAGCCACCCATTCATAAACTCCGTTTTTTTTTTTTTTTTTTGTGTGTTTTGTCAACATCTGACTTTCCTCTCCCTTATATAAACCATCTGGGCAGAAAAATAAAATAAAAAAAAGGACTTAAAAACCCGCTCGCTTTCTTTCGTCCCCTCCGCAAAAAGGCAATTCTAGCGAGGATCTAAGGAGAGAACAGGCCACATCCTCGGGCAAAGCTGCGAGAAATCGATACTTTGATCGTAGTAGACGACCCTGAGCGAACAGGAAAAAGCAGGGAAAACTCAAAATCACAGCGAGAAATTGGAAAAACATCTATTCGTATATCATATTATACATATCCCCAATCATATATACAGCGGCATTCACCTCCCGAGACACCACCCGCAATTATATCTCGCCTCTCCCTCTTTCTTGTTCCCCTTTCGACTTGCGTTTTCGATTTCTCCGCTTCTCCACGCTGTCGCTTGTATCCCCTCGAACGCAGGTGAAACTGAAACCGCAACCTGTGCTTTTCTGCAGTGGGTTTGCATCTGCCTTACCTTACAGTGTTTCTAAATTCTTACAACCTCTCACGCCAGCTATTTCCCTATCTGCCATCTTTCATCTTCCCCAGTCGGATTCTCTGCTCGCTGTCCCCGAGACCTATCATTTCGGTCTGGCCAGTCACACCCCGAGTATTTTTGTCTCTCAACTTGTCGTAATCATCCTTACCCGGACGGACGGACGGACGGATCCGAACTCTGAAGCATAGTCGCACAGCTCTCTCTCTGGACGTCATCGTCGGTCTAGCCTCACAGCTTATAAGACGGCCGTCGGGTTGCCACGATTTTACTATTTATTTACTTGATATCCTTCCCGAAAAGATTTCCCGCGACCCTTGCGACCTGGGATATAAATAGTTACACTTCTGATTTTACGACTTTCTACTCTTCGACACTAGTTAAAGGGACTTTTAATAAAAGGGTGGGAAACCGACATAAAGGATCAACTTTCGCGACATAGTCTTTCACTTTTTCACCTTTCCTTTTACTTCGTTTTCCTTATCTTGTCCTTTCCCCGTAACGTCTGACCCGGACGACAAATGGCGACAAACCCGAACCTTATGCGGGCGAGCAGCCAAGGTTCGACTGGGTCAACAGCACCTCAGAGCATAGGTGGTGGGATGCAACAAAGACGGTACTCGAGATATTCCAAAAAGCAGGAGCGACCGTACCCCAAAGGCGACATCACTGTCGATATACAACGGAGGGCACAAGAGTTACTGTACGTGTTTTGATTTGACTTGTGATAGCTTCGGTTTGAGAGTTTCGATAACCAGAAAAAAAAAAACCGCTCATACAACCATTACCCTCGGTAAATTGATATGCTAACTGGGCCCTTCACGATAATTGTAGGCGAGAAGCGGCGCAGAGATACGAAGGCTTCAATGCGGGAAATCTCGAAATAATAGCTGTTTCCTTCGAACACAAGACATTCCAGGAATCCGCGAACAGCACCGACTACATCAAAAAGATTAAGCACAAGCTCACGGAATGGCACTACCAAGATACTGCCAACCCACCCCCTGCTCCGCTCAAAGATTCAAAGTCCTCTCCGGGTGCTGGGAAGAAAGGATCGGATTCATCGAGCGGTCCTGTAAAGATTACGAATCAACGACCACCTTCACGGGACAAGTCGAAACAGCAGCAAGGCCAGCAACAGCAACAGCCTCAATCTGTTCTCAACTCAGCTTTCAAGTCTGGTGGCTCACCGAGTATGGCAAATGCGACACAACCAGCTGCCGGCTCTCCAAATTTCAACTTTGCACCTGCCAGCCCTGGTGGTGGAGCCAATAATCAACCTACTACTCCTCCTTTCGCACCGTTTTCTCCAACTATCAGCCCATCCGGCGAGTTCGTCGGTCTTACGCATGCTTCTCTTCTCGACTCATTGGATCTCAATGACCCAAACATTCGGCAGCAATGGATCAATGCTCTCCGAGATAGCATAATCACTGACTTCAGGGAAAGTGTTTATGCCGAAGTTTACACATCGCTCGGGTCAAACTCTGGCTCTGGAATGCCCCCCCTGCTGAATAGCCCAACTCGGAACGGCCCTATGGATTTCTCCATGATGGAAGTCGACCACAGCCAGCACAATCATACCAGTAACGGTTCCGGACAGGTGAACGGTAACGCGAATGGCGGATATGGAATGGATGGACAGACAAGCTGGTACACAAGTTTTACTCCGCACGCCGCCGCGGTGGGGAACCCCTCGGCTGGCGGTGGATTATATCAACCAATTGGGACAGATGCGCAGTCATTTAATCAACATATGGTTGGGAATTGGTACAATCACCAATAAAACTCCTACTCTTTTTGCAACCTTCCGGGCGGAAGTTTGCTGATTACCATCTCGATATCGATTTATCTAGGTATTCTACGTCTTAGCTTAAAAACACCAGCCATATACTACACTTCTTGACTGCCTTTGTTAGAAGTATACATTCATGCGCAGCCCGTCAAACGCCATATTATTCCACCACCTTTCGCATACTTCCAGCATACCCTCTTTTTTTTTATACGTGTTTTTCAAACGGGGCTAGTTTATGGGGAAACAGCGACATATCGCCCCAAGATACCCCGGATTTTCGTCCCCATATAATATAGCTACGCTGCGGTCCGAGGCGCGCGTGTACATACAACCCTATTTTCCCTTTTATATTCCTATATTTTCTCAGGGCGTTGGAGGAAATCTGAATTCTTTTTTCGCAATATTTTACTAATAGTTTTATCTCGTTTTGCTGGTTTGAATTGCGCTGCAAGGTATCGTTGCTTTGAATTTTTTATTTTTTTCTTCCTCTTAACAATAACATTTCCCTACCATTCCATGTAATAGGATGCGACGAATATCACGAAGGATGTGGTTATTTGTCCTCACGGGTTTTCTTTTACTTTTTATGAGTTCTTTTATTTCAAATTATTTTATTTTATTTTATTTTATTTTAGGACTTCCCGTTCCGAATCCCGACGTCTACTTTTTTTTTTTTTTTTGGTTTTCTTTTATTTCCTCGATTTTCTCTTCCGATTTCCTTACGTCGGTGGTTTTTTTGGTAGGCGTAACCTTTTTTGAACTCCGTTCTTCTTTCATATTTCTTCTGGTCTTTCTTTTTGAAGATGCATACCTCAAATGTGGGTTTTTACCGAAGGGAAGGATTAGGATTTAGGCTTTGCTGGTTCCTGTGTGTTCGATTAGTGGGGACGATGGAAGATAGGAAAGCTTTCCAACTGGATACCGGATCATCCCAGATGGATGAAACTACACCAAGTAAATTAAGAATAAAAAAGAGGATGAGATATCAGATCATATCATATCATACCATACGTACCATATCAACATCTACCAGACTAGACATGATGCATCTGCAGTGACCGTGCCCATGTGAACAAGAACTTGCAAGAATTGATAATTGCCTCCATCTATCCATTCATATGTATCCATAGGATATCGATCAATTTTCCCAGATAATCCCGCTTCCTTCCATTCTGCCATCCGATAGGTGGCCTACGCGGACCCCCAAAAAAGCCACCCCATCAACTCACTCTCATTCGAATTCGGCTTCTGCATTTCGTATTCAAGTTCTGTGCGGGCAGGGCGCATTCGATTGGCTGGCAGGAAAGGAGGAGGTTGGTCCAACGAAAGGAAACGACAACAATCCACCAAGCCAGGCAGGCAAGGGCCTGGCCCAGCCCAGCTAGTCTTCCCATTCCCATTCCAACATCAACCGTTAAACAAACCTCTCCGCCCACACTCTTTATTTGGACAGAGAAATTTATCAACAATCATCAGCAGTAGTTAGCAGCAGCAATTGAAGCTTCGTTTCGTAGCTTTGACTTCTGTCTTTCCGTTATTTTTTTTTATTTTGAAATTATTTATTTTTTTTCCTTTGAATTCTTCCATCTTCATTTTCTCCTTTTGCATAGCGTGTTTTTAGGTCTCTTCGTATGTTTACGCGACCAACGACCGAAAAGCAAGGGCAGACTATTTCAATCAGGCAGAATTTCAATCCATCACGGGATTCAGGCCTTCAATTAATTGGTATTCTTTGTGCTACAGGGGAGTAGCACCATAGAAGAATCATTCCTTCCCAAATGTCCCTCCAAGCGTACCACTCTCGTATGCCTTCCTACGCAGAGTATGTATCCCCGCCCCCCCCATTCGTCGTCATTATCGCCGTTGTTGTTGATATTATCTTGGCCAAATCTATCTAACATGTATCTCTTCTCATTTAGTATCCTAAACTCGGATGTCTTCAACTTCCTCATCGGTCCATCCCGGACCCGGTTTGGCATTCACAAATGCCTCCTAGCCGCTCATTCCGATGTCCTTAAGCGCATACTCGACAGCCACATGCGCGAAGTAACGACAAATGAGATGGTCCTTGAAGAGGTCGAAGAAGACTGTTTCGCCTGTTTCTCAGAATACCTATACACGGGCAAATACCCTGTACCTCGCCCTCGAGAACTCTATCCAGGCAACCTAGGAAAGGGGCTGGCCGGTCTTGTTGGTGGGATGGGCGGAGACATGAGCGACTCCGAATCCTACAGAAAGAAATCTGCCGCTACAGCTGCGACAACTACTACAACGAAGAAGAAGCAGAGCCGTGGGTTCGCTGGATTTGGGGGTGGTGGTGAACTTTCCCCCGTTCGTCCGGGTAGTCCCGCGGGTCCTGGCGGGAGTCCGTATAAATCCACAACTCATGACTTTACAAATGTCTTCATTACCCTCGCTGGTCTCTATGTCCTTGCTGAGAAGTACAATATTCAATATCTCAAACACCTAGCTCTGAGCGATTTGAGCAACCAGTTAAAGTATAGCTTTGAGCTTATTCCGACACGGAGAGGGGATATTGTTGAGTTGATACGGTACACGTATAATAACACGTATGAACCAAAGCAAGATCCAAGGGCAAAGGAGTCAAAGGAAGAAGGGTTGAGGAGTCTCGTCAGCAACTATGCCGCACTTAATCTCAACGGGTTGAGGGCTAGAAGAGGACTGGGACTTGGAAGTACGAATGGAGCACCACCACCAGATGAAGAAGGAGACTATGGTGGTTTCGACGAGTTGATCGCAGATGGCGGAGACTTTATTAAGGACCTCGTCAGGAAAGTTGCGATCGATGAAGACGAGAATAGAAGGTATGGAAATAGTTTACTGGATATTCCAGCATACTTTGAAGGGCCATACGGTGGCGGCGGCGGTTATGATCGGGCAATGATGTATGGAGGGTTTGTGTCGAGGATGGACGACAAAGTTGGCAGCGACAGTGGATGGCCATTCTGACAATTAAGGTCATCGGCTATAGCGGAGTATAGCCGGTACCTTGGGAGTGGGGATCCTAATGGAAGAGGTGTTGATGAGGACGATGAATTCGTTATTGAGGAGGGTTCGTGACAATTTTCGGGAGAGGGAAGGCGAAGACATTCTCGACAGCGATCTACTACGTATGTGACACGACGTTCCCGGTCACAGACGCCATCAACATCACTCAATGGTGCCAAAGGGAGTTTAGGTCTTGAAAAAGTTTGGTTATGGGCAGTTGTGGCAGTTGCTTTTTGGACCTGTTGAGCGGAAGCGATTTGGCGTTTTTTTCACAAGACACTTTACCTCTCTTCCTTGAACTCTTATCATCGCGAACAAATGTTGGAAATGCATGCATATGGACGATGATGATTTCCTTGATTATATTATTCAGCAGGCGATGTCGTTATGTTTTTCTTTCGAAGGCTTTCTCTCTCCCCCCCCCCCCCCTCTCTGCTTTGGTCTTTGAGGGCAGATGATTTTTCTTGAAATGCTGTTTTACCAGCATTTATCTCAAGTGGTACATATACAGCCGGCGGAAACTACCCATACAATGTTCTCTTTTTTTTGGTCTGAACGTCTTTCAATTTTTTTATTATTATTTACCAGAGTCTATGATCTGATGCTCTAATTTTCTTTTTTAAGTATATACTTTTCTTTAGTATTCCTTTACCAATTGAACGGTTCAATGAAAGGGGATTTCTTTCAGGTCTGGAAAAACTTACGTTTGGTAATATTGTCTATCAACGGAAAGCTTTCCGGCTGGGGTTCATGAATTGATCAATGCCAAAATCAAGCTTTGACTGTGAATGGAATTGTCTGTGACGATCCTCACATGTTCGTTCCCAACTGGGTACGTTACACAGAAGCATGAAATACAATGAATACAAACGGCCTCTACGATATCCGTACCTATACATTATAGCTTCGTAGCTCTTAGTTTAGAATTTATCGTACATTGCATCATTGAATGCCGAATTGACAGATGGTTGATATCCTCGGCCGGTTTACTATAATTTGTAGTTGAGTAGTTCGAAAGTCTGCTCTGCTGCCTAGCAATATTTTACAATAAAGGCGGTAGAATGATTCTCTTTACCACCCTTGATTTCCTGTAGGGCTGTCAACTTTCATGGTTGTTTGTGTATTTACACTCCACAGTTTGGCCCCTAGGGGTACTGGCGTTTATGGGTATACACATAATCGATCCGTAGTCCGAAAGACTTGAATATAATTACCGGAAAGACTGAGGATGTCTATGAATTGTCTGAGAGGCCTATAAATCCGCATCTTGATACTAGTTTCGACAGCCGATAGAGATGTTTGTGGTACGCAAAGCCTAAGCTTTGAGAACAAGGATCCAAAGCTTCAGTCGTATAGATGTAGTGATCGGCCCGAGCCTAGGCACCTTCGCAATGGTAATAGTATTGAATATTATGACCAGAGCCTCGTGCTTACGAAAAGATCTTCAAAAAAAAAAAAAATTCCACGGTTTACTCCAAAGGTACTCATAGATTTACATAGATATCGTCATACATATTGCGGGGTGCTTGCTTCTTGTAATACATCGACCCGCCGTTGCAGCACATTGGATTTTCAGCGTTGTAGACCCCAATAAGCACTATCCCAGGCAGCGATTAGGCCCTTTCACGACTTGTCCAAAGACAGAATCAAGGCACCCTCGCCGGCGAACCTCACTTGAGAGGAAGGCTAGCTAGCACACCACCAGAAGCTGATTTAAACACGTTTGAGAATTTCCTAGGACTTGAAATGGGCTTGCGTTTTTTAGAACGCAGCTGCGCGAGCGAGGCTGAGCCTCCTCCCGATGAGCTTTGACTTCTGTCGTGTGGACACCTCCACTCTCACGGTTTAAAACTGAATCCTTTGCCCTCAATTTCTTTGGCCACTCAATTTAATTTTCTTCTGTAACGCATAATGGTAGGCAGGTTGCGATAGCAGAAAAACCAGAAGCGCAAGTTTTGCGAAAAAGCCCAAAATGGACCCTCTTTCTATCGCCGCTTCGGTCGCTGGTCTATTATCTCTTTGTATCCAGATAGGTCAGACGGTTGGTACATTGGCAGACGCCCTCGAGAATGTCGATAATACTATTAGTTCGTTTCGCGGGGAGATTTCAGCCTTATCTGGAGTTTTAAAATCGATAAGTACGGCGTTTAGTGATCCTAAGCGTCATAGGATACTTGAGGAGGCGAGCCATGGAACCGGTCATCTTGGCCAGTATTGGCAGGGAGTCGTAGTGTCGCTGGATCACTGCGGGGCGACTTTGAAGAAAATGAATGTCGTCTTAGATGGCATTCAAACTAGCAGACGAACGAGGATATTTAGAAGCTTTGGGAAGCATCTGAAGTTGACGTCGGAGGAAGGCATCTTGACGCTTTATCGGCAGGAAGTGCAGTCGCATTGTGCCAACTTGCAGATTTCGCTGCAGATGATTAGTGTGTAAGCTTTTTAAAACCTCTCCAAAGAACTATCCATCCTTCGATATATATAGGATGTCTCATAAGCCTGATAATTCCTGGCGGAATTGCTGCAGATGCTTGTCTCTCGCTTCGGATGATATGAATGCGGATACATCGGTACGGCTCGACGAACTAAGCGACGACGTACGAAATATCTTTCGTCTGTTAGATCGGATGAAGAACGACCTACCGACGCCCAAACCCGGAGATAGTGTTACATTCGCACTCGTATCCTCTTCACAAACCGTTGTGGAGGATTTACAATCATGTTTGGGAGCTGCAGAGGTTTTGATATCAGATGCTTCTACGCTCGCTGAGAAGCAGTCTGTTAGAGAATCTACTATTGCTCCACCTAATTACTTTACAACAGCCCAAAGACGAAGGGTGCAGGAATGGATTAATGCGCCTACGATTGCACCTACGGTAGATAATGGCGAAAGCTCGTCGGAAGCTACGACCAGGACGGTTCCTTCTGACAATAAAAGTACAATCAGTACCACTACGACTACTCCTCCCGTCGAAAGGTTCAAACCCGAGTTAGCTGCCCATAACGAAGAAGAAGAAGTTCGCTTGAATGATGAAGACTCTTGCTCCGAATCCTCGGATATCGACGGCGGATTTCAAATCAATCTTTTCCAGGCCGGCCTACAGTATTTTGAACAGCAGGATTATGCTAGTGCTGAAAGATTCTTTACGAAGGCTGTTCAAACCGGCGAAGGTGAAAAGAGTAAACCTTCTGATGGCAATATGATAAAAATAAAATTCTATCTCGCACAGACGTTATGCAAACAACAAAGATGGGATGACGCTCATTCTCTTCTTATCAGCCTACAAACACTCACACCGACGGAAGATTCACTAAAGTGGATGGAATCTAGTATTCTCCATGAACTTGCTTTAGTATACCTGGGCAAAGGATTTACAGATAAAGCAAGAGTGTGCGCAAAATCTGCCAGCGAGAAAAGGAAGAAGATGCACGGAAAAAAAGACGCACGATTTCGTTCTTCCGTTGGCCTACTAGCAGACATTTGCCATAGCCAAGGCGACCCGGAAGCTGCAGAAGGATACCGAAGGTTCATACCTCAGGAGAGTTGGTATTTATATACACGCATTCATAGGAACATTCCCGAATGCAATATAGATGAAAAAGAAGTTGTTGCTGTACGCAAGCCTTTGATGGATACTGAAATGGACGACTATTTCGGAGAACCGGGACCGCTGAATGCGATATCCCGCTCCAATAGCTCCCAGCTGCCAAATTCCAATGCTGTCTCTCGCAGCACCAGTTTTGCTTCACGAACAGCTACGACCCCGCTAACTCAATACTCCTTCGACCCTATCCCCCCTAAACCATTACCCATACCCTTTGCTACTATAGACTCATATGTACCACCGCGAATCGATGCATTCGAATTGGATTCCAACACTATCTTTCAGGGCCCGCTGATGCCGGACAAAGCTTCTATCCCGTCTGAAGACCAGAAATATCTCAAGGGCTTCCTTAAAGCATTCAGGGAAGTCGGGCAGAATCAAATGCTTGGCTCAAAAGAAAAGGCCGCGAAAATAGCCATGGCGTATTATAGGAGCTTCGAGACCAAGAGTCTTAAGTTTAAGCACATAACTCGTTATATGAATGACACCGCATGGAAGGCGTTGGAAAATAATATTTTGGAAGGACTCTCTAGCCTTGCTTCTACTGGTCATGGGTTTTCTGCAATTCACTTTTTCGCAATGCTGGGGATTCCGAGTATTGTTGCTTTGCTTTTGGACCGGAGGGCAGATATTTCTGCTAAAGCTGAACAGATACATTCGTATACGCAAGCTCCGACTGAAACTAGGAGAGGGAAACTCGGTGGGCTGGCAAGATCGTTCTCACGAGGAGCTCTGAGCACCAGTACAGCTATACTGCCAGTGGAATGCAACTGGAGCCCGCTACATTTTGCTTGTGCATATTCTGGCGAACCCGAGACGGTCAAATTGCTTATTGATAGAGGCGCTCAATTGGAAGAGAAGGTCGGGAAGGGGTATACTCCACTCCTTGTAGCAACGAGGAAAGCAGCCTTGGATACGGACAAGTTCCTAAACCACACAACGGATCTTGCAGTGGTTAAAATTCTCGTGGATTGTGGAGCGAAGGTCGATGTTCTGGATGAAGATGGACTGGGGATTCACGCTCACGCACATTTCATGGGATCTGAAGATTTGGCTGCTTATCTTCTTAGTCTATCGGCAGACTAGGAAGTTATTTCCGGCCATATTTAGATTCTGGGTTTTCGTCTTTGAAGCATTTCTTAGTTCATATTTTATCTTTGAGTCCTGGGGGATCGGTTGTGGCTATTCCTTTTCCATATCTTGAGAACCACGGGGATTGTAATGGGCTTTTCGAGGTTTTGCACTTGGAGTTTGGGAACTCTTGTATGCTATATATATCAGATTCTATGTGCAAAGTGATTGTGGGAATTATCTCGATCTGCGAACATAAAACAGCAGAATCAACCAACTCCAAACTCCAAACCACCGGATATGTACCTTAGTTATGTATGATTATAACGGGAATCGCTCGATTTCCTCGATCAATACATTTCTTGTCTCATAAACCAGACCACAGACCACAGACCACATATAACGTGCCTCTTTCCCCGAAACCAAGCCACATAGATTAGCTCTCTATCTCCCGAACGAGATCACATAAAGTGAACAAGTCGTCCTATCCCCGAAGATATCTAATTCATTTCAATAGTTCTTTCTTGCCCGTCAGAAATTCCAAGGCGACCCACAATACATTTTTAGTTTCAAACAAGGCCCAACCGACAATATATTGTCTTGATTAGATAATGAATTCCCAATAAATATATACCGTCAGCCACCAAATAAAGAGAGAATGTTGTCGAATCCACTCTCATGCGAGAAAGAAATAACATTCGTTCGTTTTAGGCCAGACCGACAACAATATCATAGAGACAAATTCCGATCGAACGAAGTCATAGTTTGTTTCGACACACCCCAAGCGGAAGGCAGAACATATATCGTACTCTTCTCGATCGAACTGACAACAATATCTTTTGTCTGACCACCGATCGAATAAAATTTTGCTCTATATTTGATGTGCCCCGGCGGAAAGCAGAATATAATGCTATAGAGACTGAACTGACATCAATATCGTAAGACCGTTTTCCGATGGACTAAGTTGTTCTTCTGTCTTCGATGTGTCCCAGCGGGAAGCAGAACATGTTTTTGATTTGTCGACCGAACGGACAATAATATCTAGCTGTAGAGACCCAACAACAGAATAAAAATCAAGTCGCTGACCCCACGGCAAACAATGGGACGAAATTGTTAATATATTGATAGAATCGCAGAGCCAAGCTTACGGTCGTTAAGAATTCTGAAGAAGGACTGTAGAAGAACCCTAGCGGAAAACAAGATATCTCTCTGGTCTCATCGAAACCGACAAGAACGATGGTTATTTCGACCTCCCGGAATTCCGAATAAGGTATCGTTTTTGACCCAGCGGAAATAAGATAATGATGTATTATTTCCAGACCGACAAGAAAAATAGTTACTTCGATCTCCCGAAATTCCAAATCAATCAGTGGGGTTTCGGAGGAAAATAAAATAGACTAGTGTTCTAGACCGAACCGATAATATAACAGTAGAATCTCGGAATACTAAATAAATTATTGTACTGTCGTTGATCCCAGGGGAAAATAGATTTGTCGAGTATCCCAAACTGAACCGACAATACAACAGCAGAATCCCGGAATTCCGAATGTAATAAACGCGTGATAGAGCCAGCCCTGAGGGTTCGAAAACTCAACATAATCAAACGGAAATATCCTCAGGACCGAGCCGACAATGCAGCTTTCAACTCTCAGAACTCCGAATGGAAAATTTGCGAACCCTGCATGTTTGAAGTGCTCCAGCGGAAGCCAAGGTGAAAATTTTTAGGACCGAAACGACAAGAAGATATGATGATGTTGTCGATTGAGTTATTCCGGATAAAGTTAATTAGTGTTCAGCACCAGCGGAAACAAGTGAGTATGGTCTCGAGACCCAACCGACAACAAAATTGAAAGCTACAACCAACAATAAGCTTGCAAACTTCCTTGAGACCCAACCCAGAACAATAAGGAAGATGACAGCTCTTGAGGCCCAGGCAATATAACGAAGAACTTAGATCTCAAGACCCAGACAATCATGACGTTTGGTTTCGGAATTCCGAATAGATTCGTTGATCTCTGAACCAGTGGAAAAGATGTTCATTTCTTTTCGATAAGATATGCCTTGCCGAAACCGAACCGACAGTATGATAATGCTGTAGATATCCTCGAGACCCAACCGAACATATAATGCTCCATTTGCAAAAGCCAATCGAAAATATAATACTACATTTTCAAAGGCCAACCGAAAATATAAAAAGTCTATGCACACCCTTGATAAAGGCTTGGGTTTGTAGAGTTCCAAAGCTCTTGAGCTTAAATGAGTCTTGGTCGTCAACGAGGAGCTTTCCAAAAGCTAGCCTCTTCCACACAGGAGTTGCATCGGAGATGTAGGATTTCGATGTATTGAATTTCTGATCTGGTGGTTGGGTTTGAAGATGAAACCAATTCGAAGTTGTTGGGGGTGACAATGTGGCCACAAAGGTGGTATTTGACGAGAGTGAATATGGTTGAGTAAAGTGTGATTGATTTCCAGGGGGGATTGTAATTGATTGAAGGGGGCATTGTTAGATCTGTTTTGTTTGTTTCCAAAGTTGTAGGTGAATTTTTGAATAGTGTTTGGGTATCTGGAGGAAAAATTTGGAATGGGGGAATGGGAGGGGTATATATGGCCAGGATTTGACATGGCAGTTTATGATTTGGCGACACTTGGGAGTTGACCCAAGTTCGCGAGTTCGAGTGAAGAGAGATTATTTAGTGGAATGTTTGAAATTGGGATGACAGAGGTGAGGACACGAAGTCGAGGGTATGAAATTGAGGATATACGGAATATGAAGTCGAGAATATGAAGTAGAATTATGAAGTCGAAATATAAAGTTTAGAGTATGAACTTGAGAGAATAAACTTGATGTGAAGCGAAATCATGAATTTGAGGATGTTTAATTTGTAGGAGGGAATGTAGGTATCATGACTTAGGATTATGAGAATTTAGGTTCAAGAAAAGATAAGATTGCCATGAATAAGCATGATATAATTTATGTAGTCTTGGCAAGATATAAATGAGGAAGACAAGAGATATTGAGGCTTCTTGAGCTAAGAGATTGTGATAGGGAGAGATTTAGAGGTAGAGTAGAAGTATGATAGGTGTAGAGAGCAGTGTTTGCGGAGCTATGGAATTTTAGCAGGACTAAGAGAGTCCCAGGGGGGGAAAGGAGCCCTTTATGCTCAGCCCAACGAACCGCCATATCAACTCTCAGAATCAAAATAATAATAATTCTAGATGCCATACGCCCATTTTTCTTTTTTCGAGTGTATTCCGCGGTGTGCACGGATTTCGATAAGGACGTAACTTCGAATGCGCTACTATGACTCGGTGATTGGTTCACAAAACCGACAATGTTGGCTATTCTTCGGCAAATACATTATCTCTACGCATTCTAGAAGATTTTCCAGCCTTTTTTTGTTTCCCCGAGCTCCTTCGATCCTTGTCGATATCACGGTGGATGACTTCGATGTCGGTGCCTGCAGGCCACTTCAACCTCGCAAGTTCCTCCACCATGCTTGCGCTACGGTGACGTCCGAGATGACAAAAGCAATTGACAACGAGTGTTGATTCATTTTCATTATCTTGATCGCACTGGCTTCCACTTGTTGAGGTTTCATCCTCTGTATTCTCTCCATCTGGCGCTAGACTTCCGCGTTCTTTGTCGTGTAAATCGGCGTCTATAGAATGCTCGGGTTCGGTTTCTTCAAGACCTTGTTGGATTTCGTGCGTTGTATTGGCCTCTTTGTCTGCTTGAGCTCCCACATCCACATGCGCTTCCTTGCCGCATTCTAACTCCCGAAGTCTTTCAATCTCTTGCAGGATATCATTTTGTATCGTTTCCAACAATGCGATGAAGTCCTTGTCGTTCATCAGGTGATCTCGCAGCTTCTTTGACCTTCCGTCCATATTACCCCGGAGTTGTCGCGGAGGATTTGTGACATTTCGCATGTCGTATCGCAGGGGTGCTGCTGGTTTGAGAGGACCATAATGGGCGCCGGATGAGTATATTGTTACCCTCACCATTTCCCCAGCGCTGTTTCCTATCTTTTTCCAAAGGGTTCAAATAAGGATATCGCTTGTCGGATGGTATTGAAAGAGTCTGATTCTGTTGTGCTTATTATTTGATTCCTTGGCGCGATATCCCTTGTTCTCCTGTTGGATCTATGGATGGGCCAAAACGCACATCAGGCTACCAAATGTGCAGTACCATTATCAAACAGTCGAAAAGGAGGCGTCCACGACATTGATGATACTTTCGCACAACGTAATTGTTTTAAAAACTGAGTTTGTCGGTACCTCTACAGATCAAGAATGGGTTTTACGAATTGGCACAGGTCTCACATTTCTTGTGCGATTCTTTTATTCATCTTCCTTGGGTGTAATTCTTGTACAACTCTTCTTGGGCTCATTCCAGAATATGTCCGGAACAACAATAGGAACCACATACAGGGTATTTGAGATCCGCACAAGTCCTGCGGCGCTCTTTGATCTCAGTTTCTGGGCATTCAGCCCCATGACGGTGGGAAAAAATATAACAAGGTCAACAAAAAGTGGCACAATTGCTAATAAGAGAGACGAAACGGTCTAGGCTTCTACCTTTAACTCTCGTAATTGCACCTTCTTTTATAACAATCACCCATGGGAGGAACTCGGACGAACCAGAACTAGTATACGAATATCATAGAAGAAGCATTTTCCTTGCATACCTCATACCCAGTGTGCTCGTCTTTGTCGGATGCATTGTTGGTGTCATCAATGTCATGGGGTCGACAAGATCATACTCTAGCACATTATCCACCGTGAGACGTACATCAAGAAGCAAGGCATTAGATCAACTTATCCGAATCACCGATCGCAACGGTAGGAACCCGTTACCAAAACGTCTGGCAAGAACAAAGGTTCGGCTAGCAACGCTCTACGGAACTTCTGTTGCTCTCGACGGGGAAAACTTTGCCATTGAGATTGTTGGATCTCCATCTGGGGGTATGACTGATGACGGAACTCGGCACACACCTCGTGGAGGTAGACAAGAAGAAAGGAGACTCGGCGTTCAACGAGTGGAGGAGAGAGATGGTGAGTTAGAAAATTTGCCAACGACCGAGAGCCAAGACCACCACCGTGGAATTGTGAATGCAAAGGATCAACCGTCATTGCTTGCTAAAAGGTGACGGCTGGGTTTAGATGTACAGGTTTTGGGGAATGCTATGGCTGGTTTCAAAAGCTTCTGCAGCAACTGATCTATATTTAGAGATCAAATGGCTATGATTTTTGTTATTGGGCATTGCGATATAGGAGATAACTGTAACGTTAAGGTAATTGTAGTTGTATGTATATACATTTGGGTAACTAAGTATTTTCTGGAATGGCGACGATTATTAATTGTATATGTACATTAAGCGAAGAAATATAGCTTCATCCATAATGCGCTGCTCTTTAATCACTTATAACCAGCAGGAACGTGACCAATTGAGTCTGGAAGCCTGAAGATCTCGTTACATAGATTTAATGAGCTTGCCGTCCGAGGTATACGAGCGTTGTTCTATATGCCATGGTTCAAATTGCAACGGACGGATACATCTAGATACTGATTTGTCTATAATTAGACTTTTTTGAGAATGCATAGAACAGGGTCCTATCTGTACTACAGAAGTGGCCTTAATTCAATAGATCTAAAGGTAGGCACTATCTGCATTGTCGGTTTGCCTTCCTGCACTTGCACAAGATCTCGAGACCACGCAAGTCTTCGCGCAAGTGGTAAGTTTAAGCTAATTAAGCAGAAGCCCGCGACCCCAGATAGCAAGTTATGCCGAAAGCTAGCTGTAGGCCATAGCGAGATGAATCATAGAAAAAAACAAAAGCAAGATCTACGCTACGAAAAGGTGGTGATCCATCACGTATGTATCAGCGCGAGAATTAACAAGTCCAAGACTTTAGAACCGATACTCGAGGCTTAATTCCTAATAATTAATGATTTCAATGAGTACATATATTAGTGCAGGGCTCGTCGGTGGAATCTTGAGGCTGAGCCGGTTCGACTGTGGATTAAGGAGTGAGCCATGGCGCCCAGACAGGATCTCAAACCCTCAATTAGACTGTGTAACAGAGCCAAGTCGCTTGGCACATAGAATGCTTCGAGTTCAAGGCACAGCATCCCAAAATCAAGCCGCCGCCACCGCCTAACTGTATACAAAGGATGTTGTACCTGGTCCCGTACTTATAGTTAGACGTCATAAACATCCTCGACTGGGCGTTCATTGGTGGGATATTGGTACCCAATGTGGTGTTAACAGTGATTCGATTCTCATGCAGCCGGAAGATGCCGTTACTTATGATCTTGTGTCTACAGTTGTAACTTTCGCCCCAGCCGCAAACACTAGTCTATGATCCACTTGGGTTTGTATTTTTGTTCGGATAGAAAATGGCCAACAGAAAACATTGTCGATGCACAATAAATAAGTATTTCTCCCGTGAGTCAATTAAGGTCGATATCAGATGAGGTATGCATCTAAAAGATCTTGGTTTTTATCTAAACTTCCGCCACAGTCAATCTAATATCATAAACTAAATGAGTCCATGGGCATGCATCGCATCCTTTAGATATATATATATATATTTTTTCTGAAGTGCTGCGTCAAGCCCCCATCATGGGGCATGTTCTGCAGGGGCTGCGTTACGTCTTCGGACTAGGCAATTAAGCGAAATTTCCTGTCCTGCGTAGGCTCACAAGACAATATACCTTGTTTGGTGAGAACCTCCTTAATATGGGAATACAGCTACCGTTTTTTGTCTCGTCTCTGCTAGCTTGGTCTGCCTGACCAAGTCCATTCCCACGGATGTTGCAGCGCTAGGACTGATGACAGCCGGATAGATAAGAGTTCTGACCCCATCTTGCAGTTTTTTTTCCATTCTAGTATTTTACCCTATTTTTTCGAAGAAGTCTATTCGATCATTCCTAGCCCTGAAGACCCGTCAATCATGTGTATCCAAGATTTCACACTTTACCACTGCGGTTGCCAGAGGAAAGGTAGCCTCCGAGTGTGTGGCGAATTCCAGTGCAGCCATATCAAGGACATTGCCAAACAAGTTCCAGATTTCTGTGGAAGTATGTTAGACTGAAATATTTCGTTTTATTCCCCGATTCCCGTTATTGATATGTAGTTACATTGAAGTTCCGAACACTGATGATAATACCCATCTAGCCTGCCAAGCGAAACTAGAAGAAGGTATCGAACTACCCCCACGAAGGACTAGCACCATCAAGAAGATCAAGAGAACCTTGAGCATGCGAACTCAAGACCATTCTAAGAACAATGGAAGGCGCAAGGGGAGCATTGGTATGGCTCCAGAAGATACCGAATGGGTCAACCCTTTTAAAAACCCAGTTTGAACCACTATCATATTGGATTTTCTAGCTTGGGTATTCATTATCGAATTGCCTAGGTGTGCGTTGGGTTTGGTAGGCCGTCTGTCTTTGTTTGTATTTAGCTACGTGTGTCTTGCGATCTAGGTTGGGAATCAAATTTACTTTTCTCATAAGTCGATACGCATATTTTGCTAGAACTAGGATATATATATAAAAATATATTCAAACTTCACAATTGTATCTATCTGCCTACTTGAATACTTATTAATTCGCATTCGAGCTCGAGGTTCCAGCCCACAGTGATAACATGCGTGGAAATACAACAGGTTCAACACATCTCATTCAGATTTGGCATGGAGCTCCTAGATTCGGAACAACTGTGGGGCAATTAAAAAGGCTTTGCACCTCTGAGTATTTCAGGCTAGACAGTCATTCCAGATACGATATGCTTTCCCCTAGCCCGTATACATTCGGTTTAAAAGGTTGGAGAGTTTAATCGGTGCGAATTAACACTCTCTCCGCATCTGCCAAGTCTCCGCTCTTTGCAGAGGAAATTATATTTCTAATATTAAAAGAGAATATGGACAAACAAATGAGGGGACTGGTCGCCGAAATTAAGATAGCAAAAGAATAGATAAATGTCGCTTAGAATGAACTTAAGTAACTACCAATAGGTGTATATAGGTGTACCGTTGTTGTAATGATCAAGTTTACAAGTCCCAGTACAACATCCTTCTGGGTGAGGGATATCGCAAAGTTGTCCGGAGATAACACAGTAGTTGGGAGTGGCGAACCACTTGATGCATTGTCCACTGCAACAGCTATCAGGGTGATCAAGGGAGCAGGCTGCAATCCCTGAACTACAGGCTAAGGTCTGAACCACTGTCGAGGTCGCTACCTCGGTTGTGGTCTCGGATGCTGTCTCAGTAGAAGTCTCTATCTCGAAGGTAGTTGTAATTGTGGCGGTGGTTTCAGTCTCGGTAGCAATGGTTTCGGTGATAGTTTGCGCTGTCACTGGAATGCTTGTGATTGTTGTGTAGAAGATGGTGGTGACGACGGTCTTTGGGACAGTGTTCGTCTTTAGAATAGTTTGAATTGAATGACGGTTATAGTTTTGTAGACAGAAGAAGTGACTGTAGAATACCTCATAGTGGTCCTGGTATAAGGGACCTTTTTGGTAATGGTAATGGTGGTGGTTCTGGTGGAGCATTGGGCTTAGGCGTTTGCAAGCGGAGGAAATTGGCTGCGGCTTTAGGTTCTGAGGGAGATAAGGTGGGATTTTGAATGAATAACTGTATTCGCGTTTAAAAATATGAATGGCGTTCGCGTTCTCGTTCATGGCGTCGAGACGCTTCATCTAGGGAGTAGAGGTAAAGATCTAAACATTCATGGACGTGGCGGTTTCTGTGGTGGTGATAGTGGCGGTTTCGATGACATTGGAAGTTGCAATAACGTAGTCTGTTTCCGTCACGTCGCTTGTAGATACAACAGGGATAGTCGAGGTAGATGAAACAGTCGACACGTCGGTATCTGTATTCAGTGATGTCGCTGGATCGAAATGGTTGTAGAACCCGTCTTCGTGCAAGTTATGGTCACCGGGGCGGCAGTTTTAGTCTTAATTGTCATTTTAGTATAGTACTTGCCGCATCATCATGATATGAGCATCGGTATCGCTAAGACAAAAGAATGTAGAGCCGCACTAAATAAAAACTTTGAGGATAAAGGTATGTTATAGACTTACACAGGGACATTGACTGTCTTGGTCTTGGTGACGACTGAAGAAACCGGAAGACGTAGGTACTGTCTACAGAATGACTTCGTATTCCCCGGATATTGCGGTGTCTTGAAGGCGGCGTCGATCTGGTTTGGAGAACAATTGTATTTGCAACAACTTGATCCCGGGTAAGGGGTTGCAAGGGCCGATGGGATAGCGGCAACTGCGACTAAGGGCGCTGCTAACAAAGAAGGAGTATCGAGCTGCATTTTTTCCAGAATCGAATCCTCAGTATCAATTTGAAAGTCCTCAAGTTGATCTCCGGGAAATACAAGTACAGATGGAAGTAATTAGAATCTTGAGGGGGCACATCGCCACTTTAAATTGATAGCCAGCGTGGTTTCCTAGCATTAATTATGACTTTTGAGTTCATAATTCCCATCAGCCTGCAGAGAAGTATTATCATTTCCTATGCTATGTGTGTATTCAAGAGGGAGAATGCTGCTTGTCGTACTTGAGTACTTATTAACTGGAAGTTCGTCTCAGCCGCAAATAATCGGACCAACTAACGGGCTCGCCCATATTTCGGCCGTGAATACGTGGTCGACACTGTTTTTAGGCTTGGAGAATAGGCCAAGTGCTCAAATTCTGAGGAACTCGAGAAAAGCCTTACCCAAGGAGGATAAGCCCAAAAACCTGGAAAGGCTTAAGTTGTGGAAGTGAGGCACCAAAAATCAGCTGTCAGTTGTCGCGCAGTTCAGGGCATTAGGGAATTAAAGTAGCCAAAATAGTCAATTGGATACATTTCTTTCCCTGTGTCTACGCAAGAAGGGTTGCATTTGCATACACGCTAGAAGTACGAGAAGCCGGTGAGCAATCCAAATCTCGACTAGGATAGAATATCCACCTTTCTAACCGGCATGAAAATAGTTGGTTATTTCGAGACATGCCATAATCACTATGATTCCAATAGTCTGGTTAATTACGTGCCATTGGGATGTTATGGTTGCACAATCACGTGCCTTCATAAAAATGCGATACTTAATGGAATTACAGCCTCAGAGAAAGGTACTCATGAAAATTTGTTTGGTGTTGTATGTTGAGGTTGTAAATAGCTTGAACCAGCGACAGGTATGCTGCCTGGTTCCAGAATGCCAGTCTTAGCCTAGCTGCGTGCACGAGCCCGCCGCCGATGTCACACTCGCTAGATATATATAGGTATATGCAACAAAAAGATCACAATGTCACACCGCACCCGAAGCAGAAGTGATTGAGTGGATCTATTCGGCAACTTCCTCTGCAACTTATGCATACCGGAGATATTTCGAGCTGCATCGGGATATAGTCTATCGCGAAAACCAAAATTAATCTTGAGAGAGGAGGGCTGGGTTTTTGGGGTCCGTTGCGAGGAAATGCCGGTGAGGTGAATTTCGTAACTGAACCCAGATCGTTTCGTTCAGCTCAATCTTTCCGCTTTGAATCGAAACTATCATTCATCTACAAGGTACGTAGTCGCTCATTCCGGTTCAGGCCGTATCGGGCAGCTGAATGACAAAGGCGATCGCGAAATTGTCAGGCCCTCGCCTGGTCGGTACCTAACTCTCGGATACCGGTATACCATTCGGAACCGTGCTATATTGGGGATTTCGATATGAGAACGATCGAGATCGTTAATTCAGTTTCGATAGTTTTGAAAATTATAATGCCTAAGCTGGTGTCAGTACATTTCGAGTCCCTTGCTGTGAAAAACTTTGAGATATTGAACTCGTACTCACCAAACAACTCGAAATCCGAAATCATATAACTCGTCCAAACAACCCAGAATTCAATTCCACATCTGCTTCTTTCCGGTACATGCCGAGTACAAACACATACACGGCAAACATCCACAACAGCAAGCTACCCAACCGGTCGTTTGTATACAATGTGAGATCGAATTGAGCGTATGTTTCAACCGCGAGCCAAATGTCGAGTTGTCAATCCTTTCTATATGAGATGTGTATGTTTCCTTATCCGCTCTGTCGCTCTCTGCGCTATAAGCTCTAGCGTATTCCATGCTCGGAGACGTCGACGGGCGGGGCGTTGGCACCCCAAATTCTAGGTCCTCCACCGTTGTGATTGATCCATTAACTGACATGTTGGTGGGGAACTTGTGGACACGTAGTGGAGATGTTTTGCAATTAGTGATATAATATTGATTCCGGTGAGATCCGAGCGCAAGAATCTATAGTGACGTAAGATTGAGTATTGGATATAATTTAATTTCTGGGTGAAAAATGTGTCCTCGAAGACCCGGGAAACGGGAAACAAGGAAAACAGTCTGAGCTTATAAAAACAAAATTCGCGGTAGATCAATAGACGCGTGAGATAACCTGCAATCAATTCAAATCAGCGAAAAGAGGCCAATGCCTCGTGAGGATTCTCGTTACCCCATATAATAAGCCTTAATAAGAGGCGGGACGGCACATAGATTAGAATGCTGACGCTTGTCTGACCAAAAGCGCAAATGTGTTGGTGTCACACAGCCAGCCTGGGCAAAATGCAAGGGACTTTCTAACTGTGTCTGGCAAATTTAAATACAAAACTGCTGGTAACGTCGCAATGTTGAGGATATTTTAGAAGTCTTATACGCCGACGGGAGGCTTCGGAATGCTACCTGCAGAATTATAATCTGTTGTTTCATGATAACTACAAGGCTTGGCTCCTTTCCTTTAATCATTCATACACAGAGATGGGCCGGCGTTCTTAGACATCAACGATTGTGCAAGAGATGTGGAAAAAGATAGTAGATGATGAATATCATCGAGGCTGTGGCAAATTTTTAGATACCAGAAAGGGGTTTTCTTAAAGCTTTTCGACATTAAACCATCTTTAAGAGAAAATAAGATTATGATTCTCCCATCTGGCTTCGACGGTTTAAAATGAGGCCCTGCTTGGGAGATCGCACTCTTTTTTTTCTGGAAATATAACACGACCAACACAGGTATTTGACGACCGCATCTGATACTCTTGTCATTCCTTCGAACTTCGCGGGGACCCTAGGACGGTTCCGGTGGCATTCCCTTCATATACCCCGCTTTTCTTCTTCACAAAAGAGTATATATCTAGTCCTTATATCATGTATCTGAGTTATTGTCATGTATTATCTATCCGATATCATAGAGTCCCGCATTTTATTGTAAGCGGGAACCTCCCTCCAGCGACAACACATATCAAACACAGCCGCTCAGCGTCCTTGCAATATTCTGTTTCCAGGCTTTCTTCACAAGGAAAATTTCCTGGCCCCTGATATTTGTAGGAGAATTGGTAGCTACTTCTATGGCCGCAAGCCCACTCGGTTTGGATTATTTGGTTGCACATGTTAAACAGACTAATTTTTATGTTTGTGTAGCGCGGTCTAGGCCAGGCTTAACTGGTGCTTCTAACAAAAAGATGGTATCAACCTCAAATACCCTATGCTCAACAAAAGGGTATCGTTCAGAATGATATTTAGAAATATAATATTGAGCAATTGTGATGATATCTAAGTACGAGGCTAATAGAAAGAACAGCTTCCATAATTCTTGCGGAGCAATATGTTATAGAAACCATTTAGTGTAATAGAGATAACTCTCTAGCCTTAACAACTGCAAAGTTATATCCTTCAATTCCCGAAACACAATTTCTTCCGGATCTACTTCAACTTCACCGCACCCTTGGGTTATATCAAGTAAATCCTCATCCTCGTCGACTAGAATCTTAGTCATTGTGCATACCGGTAGAAGGTGAACATAAATTAAACAAATCGTTTATCGCCTTTATCCTTGCAATCTTGCGTTCTTCTTCTAGTCGTTTCTCTTCCTCCAACTCTCGCTCTCGTTGTCGTAGCCGTTCTCGTTCATGCTTTGGAGAAACCGTATACCCGTTTTGACACATAGGACATGGTCGACTAGTAAGAGAAAGATTATCTTTCAGTCTTTTGCAACTACCTTTACTAGCGTCTCGGCAGTAATACACGTGGTTGTCAGTTCGTGTATGCCAACATATGTATCGACGGACGTTTCGGTGGCACATGGTTCTAGGAAGCCGGGAGCAAGGTTGTTGCACGTGGATTTAAGACAATGAGATCTACGAAATAATTGGGTGTATATGCAAGCTTGCGTGCGAGATTACGGAATTATTGAAAAGGATTGGCGAAACTTTGAGTTCTGGGCCTTTTTATTTTGTTTCGCTAGTACATTCATGAATAATATTATATTGTAGTTCTACTTCGCCATCGTAACGAACTTTGGTAAAAATATTATTCTCGTAAAATTTTTAAAGCGTGGAATCTCCCAGCTCGCAAGCCTAGTGGAGCTGCATGGAAAAAAGTAAAATCTTTGGAAGTTGGTGTAGTGACTTTACTGCCCGTTGGAAGCACATGTAAAGACACCAGACAAAGAATCTGTCTTGAAATCCGTTATAATGTTCTCGACCACAGACTACATCGATAAGTCAGCCAAGTTCACAAAGAAAAGAGTTCCCGAAAGAAGAGATATGCTACTTACGTATGTACCCGCTGTCAAGAAGAAAAATCCCACAAGAATCAAAAATATGTTGAGTGCAAACGAAAGTTTTTCGGTGAATGTGAGCTTCTTGATCCACCCTTCGCCGTAGTCTTGTTGTCGCAGGCTGACCCAGGCCATACCCCAGAAAATGAAACCGAAGAAGCTATTTCACACAGGTTAGTGTTGTTTCTGTCGTATTTGCTTTAGGGGAAATTCCTTACCTATCGAAAACACTGCTCATCAATCCCAGCAAGTCTCCAAAGAATGGAATGACTTCTGCGATAATGAAAGCCAAGACCCATGTAACAAATAAGATACCGGCCCACACGCCCCAACCGAGCCATGTATGCTCATTCTTATGTCTCGAGTTGTGGAAAATTCTGAAAAACACGAAGCGTGCGGATAAAGAGGCGTAGAGAACACCCAAAAATATGATAGTGGGTACGGCGAACGAGTAGGCAACTTTCTTGTATGTCGTAGAAAGACTGCCAAAGGCTGGGGCAGTGTAGTATTCGTTTCCAACATAGACGTAAACAATGGATCCGGCAAGACTGAAGACGATAATTTCCGCAATGGTAATGGCCCAAAGAGCTTTAGGGAAGTCCTTAGGGTTCTCCATCTCTGCAATGAAACTTGGTAGAGCGATTTGTCCGATGAATGTGTAACTGATGTTCAAGAAAGCACCCATTGCTGCCACAAATGTTGTCCCTGGTTTGGCAAACGCATCCCATGTTGGTTCAATCCCCTCCACGTATTTGTTGGGATGTTCCTGAATTGCTGCGAAGATGATGCACAATAAAACGGCGACGAATGTGAAGAATGCGCTACCGGTTGCCAAGTGGCTCATGCTCGCGAATGTTCTCGGCATGCTTAGTACGAAGCACACAAGAGTAGTGATAACAGCGAATACGATTGTGCATTCAGAGTGATCGGTGATTGTGTTCAAATATTTGGCTCCGACTAGGACGTGTAGGCCTTGGATGAAAGTATTGTTCAAAATGAATGCTGCTGCGGTTAGCCACCATGCGATCTCAGAGCCCCAGAAGAGCTTCTGACCGATATCACAAACATCGCGAAGTTGTGGGTTGCGCAAACAGAACTGCCAAAGGACCAGGGAAGTATAAAGGACGCTGGCGGCGACGGCAATTGTGAGGATTAAACCTGGAACGAGGCCGAGGACAGCGTAGGAGTAAGGGAAGGAGAGGATGGCGAGACAAATATATTCAGAGAACAGGAGGGCGGCAGTCTACACATTTACAAAAGTTAGTTCCATTGGGAGTTTAGAGATGGGGAAGGCGATTAAGAGCCCAACCTTCTGCCACGAACATGTCCGATATTTGATGGCCGCATTCGCCTCCTCTTTAATCTGTAATGCTACAAGATCCGAGCCAGAGTCACCGTCTGATCCCGTACGTTCGAGATCTTTGCTATCCGCATTGATATCGTATGACTTCTTTCGCTCTTCGGCGGGAGTGAGAGTGGCAGTTATAGCCATTTTCGAAGACGAACGTAGAGAACCCTGAGATGAGGGAGAAATTGTAGCATTAATCTTCGGTGACGTCGGCACCAATTAACCTGAGAACAACCGTAGGTTGCACAAGAATAGAGTTCCCTTGCTGAGTAGAATTTTCGGTTGGAACTAAGCAATTTAGACTCCATACTTCGAGGCTCCAACCTCCGTTTTTATATATTATCGATAAGCAAAGGTGATCTGCCGTCCGAAGTTTTTCGTCCCAGGCAGCTGGCAGCTTCGTACGGTACATACGGCTTAGCGGGGATCAAAAGTTCCAAATGTCATAGCTTTTAGAATGCAACATTCCGGAGGCGATTGACGTGCGCGTTCATTAATTTCTCTCATTGGTTGAAGTCTTCCAGATCCACATTAAGATTTCATGTCGGCCATGTGCATGCTTGCCACGATGGCTCGCTCGGTTGATGAACCTTAACTTGGCCCAAAAACCGATTTTCAATGACTGAGGAATTGCATCGCAACATGGTGGGTTGACTTTTCCGCACTCAAAGGAGCATATCTACAGGGGACCCTAGACCAAGAACACCAAGAAAGGGCCCAAGGTGTGGCTCCGTATCTTGTTTCCAGTAAGCTCACTTGGCCGATATCTTATCTTGCGGTGGGGGTGTTCTGTGTTCCGGTTGCCGAAAAATGCAAGTGGTCTGTTATTACGTTGGACTTGGGAAGTTTTTAATTGGGCTGGATTGTTTGAGTCTTTATCCGCTCATCTACCGAGTAGTATGAAGACGTGATTCTAGGATTTTATGGTGAAATGTACCAGCCCATTATAGTCATTCGCCAGTTTGGGAGGATTTCCTGGATCTAGGTTCGGAGGCTCCGAGTTCTGTGTGGGTCTAGAGCCCATAGAGCATGTAGGCAGCCGGGACTGTAAGCCATCGGCCGAACAACGCTCAAAATACCACAACCCCATTGCGTCTGCACCCCAAAAACGGATCCAAGCGATATGAACCTTAAACTTCGTGGTATTGGAGGCTGATTCTCAAGTGGGTATGAATTTACGGTAACATGAGTTATATATCAAGTGACAAGAAAAGACAGGCTGGTCCAATTAGATATTTGTAAAAAGTTACTTGCAGATGCAAAGACTGACTAACGTTATGACGGCGTGACCACCATAATTAAAGGCTTTGATGCTTTTCTATATTGATATAGCGTACATCTACATTCAAAATCCGAGTTCATTCATTGGCTAATTACCTAAGGCTTAATTTGCGAATCTGTGAATAGACCTTTCCAAAAAAAATAAATAAAAAAATAAAAAATAGATGAATCTTTAAGCCTAAATTCAATAAATACTACACAATTGCCTATAGCGTAGCCAACCATCGGGTGAATAATGTCATGGATATTTATTATCAGATAACACGATTTGAATGCTCACACTTGCGAGTCTTAAGTATATATCTCGAGCAATCCCTCGAAGTGCTTACCTGCCTACTCAAGTATCTAAGCAAAGATGTTTCTGGACAATTGCCTCAATAGTAAGTCGTGAAGCTCAGGCTGAATAGACAACACAGAATATCCAACAATCCTACTTCTAATTCAGCCCCTGTTGAAATACTATGATACTTGTATTGAATAGGTGCCCTGTTACTAAACAGGTGTAACGATCGGACCCTTAAGTTTAATAGTAGTCTGGGGTGTATTCTACCATACATCGCTTTGGTGGGGGATTGAGCTCCATGGATCCATAGCGTATAGCTAACCTCCAATGCGTGTAAACTAACGGACGGCCTTGCATGTTCCCTCAAAGCTAAATGCCCATCGGCATTCTATACGGCTCTAGGAAGCCCTATTGCACTAGAAATCCGGCATCATGATACCCGCAGAGAAACTAACCCTCATTTTTATCATTTGATGGCTCCTGGTCTCGTACCTAGACGTCACAAAGGGAGGCCCTGTGTTTAGGCTCCCTTCAGACTCTCGTATCTTCTTTCTACTATCTCCTCTTGAACTCCATCAATTTATCACAGCTCGCCCAATCTAAAGTTTTACCAACCCCGGGCTGTGGTTGGGTCTACCCGGCCCTCAATCGCCAAAGTGTCTGCAAGCAATATGTGTGTATTTCCGTCTATCTTCGAAAGGGGTTAAGCCAGTTCCAAGGATAAACCGTGTCCAAAATTTCATCTTGTACACCATAAGCGGCATTAGATTTGTTCTAAAGAGAATTTGGCTTGATTAAAAGCCTGACATATCAATCCAACTATCCGTTGTTGATTGAGTCCCGAAGACCCCGGTCAGCCTTCTACTCGTTAGCCAGAACTTTACGAAAGATATTCAAACGGGTTGGCCTCATCTTGAGACAATTCCTGATGGCCCTGGTCGGTTGCACCAGGATTCAGCGTCCTTGGTGCTGGTTATTCCTTTTGGTCAATGAATACCGAATTGAGGCGAACTTTACGACCTGCTACTGGATAAGGAACTAGCCAGGGAGAAGACACGGTTGAACAAAGGCGTATTTCCAAGAGAGGTGTGAATTTTCCTCGAAGCAATGGACAGAAGGAGTTGTTCGAGAATAAGATAAATGGTGGATATTAAGATATGGTAATGTCACGCCGCTGGGTTGAAATTCACCCGGCGTTCGTGTTGAAGGCTCCAGCTAGTGGATTTACCGCAGGGGCATTGAAATGCCCGTCGGCAACATCTGGTAGGAATGAAACTACCGTTTACTATATGGTAGTCTAGACACAGTCTTCTAGAGGGGCTAGAATCTGGAAATGTGACTCTAGGGACGTGGTGCCACCTAAAACCTTGAGGTACGTAGCTACGACGTGACGGCGTCGGACCAACATTTTTCTTTCTGTCACTACTGTCTACCCAGACACTGGCACAAATCTGCAACTTACAACCTCTCTTTTTACCAACCCTTCTTTTCACCTTCCACCTCTGCGTCTAGTGACGAGACGCCTCCACGTTCTCTGAAGTTCGCCTCCCGCTTCTCTAACACTATCGCCATAGCTTCTTGCCCTCTTCATCTTTGAACCCTACCGTCAATATCACATACTCGCATCAAGAAGCCATAACGATGCCTCCAAAGCGAGCCAAACTGGGGGCTTCATCTGCTATCCCAGCTGCCCCAAGGTATTTCCTTCGATCAAAGAAGAAGTCAAAGTATGTTGCACTGCTTCTAGGGAGATGTATCAACACTTATCTTCGGGGTTTCGAGCTAACCAAGGCCAATTGAAGGTACCGGGAGTTGCCACCAGAAACCCGTCAAAATATCCTCAAGGGTATTTTGCTCGACAGTGTTGTCAAATTTCGCCATCGAAGCCAGAAGGCGACCAGAGATTACCTGCTCTCCAAGATCGCTCTCACTAAGGAAGACTACGAGAAATTCACCGAGAAGCAAGTCATGAACGAACGAGATATCGACGACTACGTCGAGTTCTTGTATCATCAGGACTGCGAAGCCTGTGTAACCTGCCCGAAGAAACAGGTCTTAGGGAAAAACGACTGTCGTTGCCCCGCTGTCACCAGGTTGTATCCCATTCCGACCAACATGTTGCTTGTCAGTAAAGCGTTCCGAGAGGATGTCTTGGCAGCATACCACTTGGTTCAACAGATGGCTACCGGAATTATCGAATCCAACAAGGTTCCGCCGAGCACCTTTCGGTCGCAATGTGAGTGGTGTTATACACCGGATGCTGCAAACCGAACCCCTCCTCCTGGAAAAGGATTCAACAACTTCTCCAGGGATCTGATCGAACGGAGCCTTTACCCTTCATCTCCCGTTTGCTAGATTCTGCGGGGACAAAGGTGTGAGAGGGAGCTTATTTCTCATCAGCTCGTTGTCAAACAAGCCACAGTCGGCGAGGTTGAAGCTGAGACCGAGCATGAGGGCGAAGGTCCAAAAACCTTCCGTATCTGCGACAGCGATGGCGACTCAATCTATTGTGGGCACCGAGTCACCATCCTGGTTTCCATTCGAGATGAATCAGGCGAAACCAAGTTGATTCGTATCTGCTACATGTATCTAAACCCAGAAGATCTTGGAGGTGACAGATCCATCTTGGAGGAGATATGAAAAGGTTGAAATCGTTTATGGAAGAGACATATCTTGTATACTACTATTCCAATTGCCCGTTTGCGCTGTGGCCCTATCAGCTCCTAGCTTAACCTGTATATCCTCGTGCAATTGTGCGTATGCTACTTTTCAGCCTGCTTTTTACCCTTACCTGACTTGTTTTTTACCATCTTTTCTTTCATGACATTTTGACATGCGTCTAGAATTTCGAGCGGTTGTTTAACGCTAGAATCGCTGAAGGCGAACCGGCAATTTTCGTAGGTCCATATTATGAAATGGGTTCCTTTGTTTACTAAATGCTGCATCGAGAAACCGAAATCGCGCAATGCGAAACTGGCAACTGATCGAACGATAAGATAATGCAGCAGGGATGCGACAGGGGGGCTCATTAGCTGGATCTGCCAGCAAAGCAATGCAACCACCCCAAAAAAATTCTTGACTCTGCAATGATGGCGTATTTCGTCTGTAGAATGCGAAGCTAGTGATACCACTGGAAGAAACAGGGTTATTTTCTAACTCATGATAATACCACGGAGTCGGTACAGACAGAGGATGTTGTTTTTAGTATCTCTAGTAGAGATAATCGCAATAATGAGAAGAAGCTTAAGAAATAGGCGCCGAATGACAGGTGTGGAGGGGGGTATCCTTCCCAAACAGGATATGTAATTGAGGTGTTGCCAGCCCAACCACCCGACTTTCGGTGTAAACAAGTCCCAGGCCGCCGCATAGCAACGTCAACTCGTCGCAGAACTCCACTTTCCTCCACCCAAACTGGTTACGGAGCAGTGGTCTCGAGAACCTCCTTCTTGGAAGCCTGGGATCCAGCTCAACGGCGTAGCAACCGCCTCTATTCGCCGCTTGTGAGGGTCGTGGCTCTGTTGACACCGCAGAATCCAGATTAATTGCGTGCCATCGCCCGCTTCCAGCTGGAGACATTCTCAATCCACTCCCCATTCCCGTTTAGTCTCCTGCATCCCATCACCTCTCTCTTCCCTTTTCATCCACGGTGCTTTGATCCACTTCACCGGTTTCTATTACAGCATCAGCATCAACATCGTCCGCTGCTGCTGCTGTCCGGCAGGGGCTGTTCGCTGTATCACGACGACAGTTACATTCTTTCCTTCGCTTGCGCTTGTCGACCAATACCTGACATAGAATTCATATCGCGAGCGGCATCGGAATTCTAGTCGCTGAAGACTCCAGGAGCGCAGTGTTTTGCCAACATCTTCCTCCAGTAGTCCGAGGGCGATTAGGTTCGCCTCTCCGACTCAGTCGTTCGTTCATTCGACACTATCAAAAAATCATATCATCTCGAGGTGATATATCCTTCGATATACGACATCCCGGACGGGACCGAATAAGCCTGCCGAACGGCTTGCATATCGATTCTTAATCCCTGCTCTCAAACAACATATTCAAAATGAGAATATCAACAACCCTTCCCGTCCTCCTTTCAGCTTCTCTAGCCGTCGCAGTTCCACTGGTGGAGTTGACAAAACGACAATTCTGCGACTCAGGGTCAACAGTTTGTTCCGTATACTGCTGTTTACCTGGCGAACAATGTGTCTACGATTCCACCAACGAGACCGGCTTTAACTGTAAGCCTATTGGTGATCCAAACTACCAGGTTGTCACGGAAGCCGTCTTCACCTACACCGTCAATCCAACTCCTACATTGATTGTAGTTAGCTTTAATGGGGGTGGAAGTGATATCACTACTCCTGTAGAGCCGGTCGCGACGCCAGGAAATACTCCGGGTAATACCCCAGGAAACACCCCTGGAAATACTCCCGGTTTTACTCCCGGGAATACGCCTGGAAACACCCCAACGGTTACCTTACAGCCTCCGACCCAGCCCACAGGTACAGTAATTGTCATCCCTGGAACCACCACTGGCGCTTTCATCACTGCTATCCCCACTGGCACTGGCGTTGTCCCTGTTCCCCTCCCCGTTACTGGCGGTGGAGGTGGTCTTACAGCTGGCCAGATTGGTGGTATTATCGGTGGTGTAATCGGTGGGCTCGGCCTCTTAGCTCTTCTTCTCTTGTGGTGCTGTCTCTATGGCATGTGTGCTGCCTTCGGTGGTCGAAGCTCCTCCTCTAGCTCTGTCGAAGGACGAAAGACATGGAAATCTTATGTTCCTTTGGCGCTCGCTGGTGGAGCTGTTGCTGCTGGTCGCCACCGTCATAGCCACCACTCAACCACTACTATTACGACCGAGAAGAAGGGCGGTAGCCATGGCGTCGGGAAGGCTCTTCTTGGCGGCCTCGGTGCTGCCTGGCTGGCCAACAAGTTTACTAAGGATAAGACAAAACACGAATATCATCCACCAAAGTACCAAGGTGCAGTCGCTGGACACTACAGTCATACCGGCACAAGTTCGTATACTGGCACTAGCTCTACCTCTACGACTAGTTATACGGATACTAGTAGCAGCTACTTCAGTCACTCATCGAGCAGTAGTGGGTTCGCGAGTCATGACTCGAGGAGTCCGCCGCCGGCCCGGCCTCCACCACCAAGGAGGTACAGATAATCCTCCTAACTGGTGGATGGCTAATCCGGACTGTGTTCTGAAATGTACAAAATTGAGGAGAAGGTTAATTTCATAGGCCGCCTATAATTTATGCATTAGAGAGCGACTTATCTGGTATTTTCCCTTGTGTTAATTGAAGCTTCTGGGTGAAATCTTCGGATTTTGCCATACTACTGATATTTCTAGGTCCTTGATTTTTCTATTAGCTTTTACCGGTTTCCTTCCGAGCGAGTCCTTGTTTTCCGATGAATAAGCAACATCCCGTTCTGTGTCCCCGTTTCATTTTCCCGTCCACTCCTCCGGCGATCGATTTTGAACTACAACGTCTACCAACTACTTTTTACGTGGTCTTACGATTCTGGCTTCGACGGAACTTAGCAAAGCGAACGATGTTCCCTACCAACCCGACACCCCTGGTCTCACGTCGCCAGACGACATGAAGTTCATCTTTCAAAACACACCTGTCCCACGCCAACATAGCCAACACAAAGATTCTCATTTGTAACTCATCACGACCTTCGCGCCACGAAGACGTCATTTGATGACCTTTAATGTACATACCCTATTACGAACCTCCCATTCAATCCCACCAACCCCACGACCAACACGCTCTCCCGGAAAACCAAATCCTGTATTTCCTTGCTCCTTTATCCAGCTCGATGCTTAGGAGTTTAGTGGAGTTATGAAGGCGTTATTCATGCAACCCAATATCCCCAACCACGAACTATTACAAAAACTCAAAAAACATATTACCCCTTCATGTACGGTTAGGATTGAATTCACGAATATACGGAAATTTTCACACACTCTCCACTGAAACTATGACCTGTAAAAAACTTATAACTGGTTACCAAATACGAAACCTATTAGGTTTTGCTGTCTGGGGTATTGATTAGAATGGCCGTAAAACCGTGTACTTATATATAATGTCTAACAGACAAGCTGGAATATTAATCAAGATATATATCATTGCAAGCATTAAGCCACCAACGTGTTTACACCAGCTACGTAGATATATATAGAAGTATTGCGACTATCACCAGATAAGGAGTTTTAAGTTCACAATCTCAGCTAGGAAAATTTTTGCGCAATGTGGGTACAAAATTACGGATGAGGCGGAAGCGCTCTGTACTGACAATGCACCGTCGGAGCCCTACGTCGATATGCAGCGGCAGTTGATAAGCCCAAGCCTTCTACCCCCTGTCGACAGCTGTTATTATGGTTCACTTCGGAGCTTAAAGCCTTATTGAGCCTCTTACGGATCCACAACGCTCCACAACACGAAAGGCCACGATATCATCATCATGCAATAGTGTCAATTCTAAGTGGTCTAGCCAATTACTTGTTTCATTTATATTTTTATATTTGCTTGCGAGTTGACTGTGGAAATAATACGAGGCTGGAATAGACGGTGTTTCGTGCTTACGGTAGATACGGTCTCGATTTTATGATATAGATGCAGGTTACGGGGAAATTACCTAATATTGGCTAGTTCGTCCGCGCTTGACAGGATATAAAAACAACATGCATTTTGATTCTAGCTTAATAAGGTGATGGGGATGGGTCCATGCGCATGCGAAGGTAGATCATGTTTCTAAGTATTTTTATCGACCTATAGGCATCCCTTGATTAAACCCGTTATGATTTGCGATATAAACGTATGCCTAGCATCACGCTCAAGGCCTTAAAGATGGAAAATATTCTCGTTTGAAGTTTAGGAAAACAGAACTGTGGATTGTTAGACAGAGAGGGTAGGGGTGGTATTATATTAGGATAGACAGGGCAACGGAATAACTTGGCTAACCGTTCGGACGGGTTATGGAATTTGTGGAACAAGGGTTAAGTTTGTTGGAGATACGCGGGGATACATCTTTTTTGCCCGGCTTGGTTTTCCTTTAAATTTTGTATTCGATATTCGTGATGATACGAGTCTTTGCCTCATAGCGCTACCTACATATCAACGAAGGTCGAATAAGGGAAATGCGTACCTTCCATCTGCCGTCTATAGGCAAACACGGATTGCGTAAGACCGTGAATGCTTGAGCTATAGGAAATTGCTAGAGGGATCTACCAAATAACCCGATGACACGTTGTACAGATGTGTCTACCGACGGTGTACAAAGCTTGAAATGTCTCGCTAGGTAATAGAAATCCATGCATATATGGCAAAGTACGTTTGTTTTGGGTAACCTCGACTACGGAATGTGTAGATATCCCGGAAGCAAGGGGCAAATTATTGCGATTGCAGTGGGCGTGTTGGTTCCAAATCTGTAAAGAGCTCAAAAATTTTGTGGTGGTGATGTTGGATTAGTTTAGCTACTGCTGGCCTCGAGATTAGTTTAACTGTAGTAAACTAGTAAGATATCAAATAGACAGTTCAGGTCTAAAATTTAAACATAAGATTTTGGCGTGTCTAAGAAAGTAAGGACTCTACATTCGGATCATTTTTTTGTTCATAAACGGACCCACTTTTAAATCTCCGGACCCATGTATGGTGAATCTAGTAAGCTCCGGATCGCCGCAGCTGCAGCCCATGTAGCTGCTGTATTAGACCACCCTTAGATAAAAAGACGTCGGGGCACTCTTCCTAATTCTAGCATGTCATCCGCTACCATATTTACAAAAATATGTCATACGGCCAAGTCTTTAGTATTTCGACCAATTAGGGAAGCCAGAAATATGTAAGAATCGACAGAGCTTTGCAGGGGAGGCATGCACCCTACGCGAGAAAAGATATCGGATCCATATCGTGGGGTCTAATTTACATTCTGGTTGGATCGATATAGCGCGAACAGGCAGAAATTACCTAGGTATGTTCTTCACTTTTCGGTGCGTTCCGTGCAAGTCTATTCTTAAAAAGTTTCGTACGAAAAAATAATACGAGCGGTACGACATGTAAAAGCTGAGAGATCTTTCGGAGTTGGACGAGATGGGTGTTTCTTTTTAGTAGTTGGCCAGAACGACTCGGTTGATTGGCATGGTATTTGTTTGACCAAAATACCCGCCAGGGTGTATCTTTTTATACTAACCCGAATTTTCGGAATCTTCGTCATATAATATAATAGAAGCTTCTGTGCAGTTGGCTGTCGTTTTTGGTTGCAATTGATCTATTTTATTGAAAAGGTTAAATTGTAGGAAACGTCCGAAACAAGCTTTGCGGCGTGTCGGATAAAACGTCAGAGGGATGTAATATTCTGATTACTTTACCAGGCATTCGCAGCCATCGAATCGTGCAAGATTTCGGCTGCTGGAGGTGATTGGCTGTTCGGTTGATGTCTAATGTGCAGTGCCCTGGAAAATAATCGAGGACCGGGCAAGGCCGATACAAGAAGACCAGGAGGAATACTTGTGGAGTGAACAACGCAAAAATACCACACAAGGTCGACCAAACAGGCAATACAGGCCCATTCAACACAAAAGGAAACAGAAACGCGTTGGTGTCGACGCCCAATAGTATTTCCAAGCATTCCTAGGGAACGGCTCTCGCATTTGTTTTACGAGACCACCTCCACCTATTAACAAATAAACCTCATTTTCATCCTAACAAAACCGTCTAGCTTCATTTACAGCTTCCGTCCCTTACTCTTATCTACGCTTCAAGAGCATCGAAAGCGGCATCGTCACACTCTCTATCATCCTCGGCACTCAATATTAGCGAATTGTCACTTGATGCATGGAGAGCTCCCCGATCGGATAACCTACGTTTAGGTACCTACCTAGGTCGTTATATTAGTAAGTTTTAGATTGTGAGGTTCTCTGAGCCTGCTGACTGGTTGGGGTGGACCCTTGATCAATCGATCGACGATAATTCTCACTCTGATATCCCCATCTATCTGGCGAACCCTGGCTTCATTGAGCCTCAGTTATCGCCAGAAATATTCGGTAAGTAAGCAAGTGGAGCCGGCTTCCTGACCTTCTAAGAGTGGCAAGCATTCTTCCCTGCCCGCTCGAACCATATCAACGGCCGGCACAAGCATTCAAATCGTTTTCTCGTGACATATTTGTGCACACTCTCGCGGATTTTCTGGGACCCCTGCTGGATGGCCGAGTAGTAAAAAGGAAAAATGATTCTGCAGGATGTCCTTTGCTAATCTCTCCGTCTGTCATGACTAGCCCAACCAACCTTCGTTCATCCTTCCTTAGTTTCTATTCTGTCAGGTGGATCCATCCTTCCCTGTCCATCGTAATTAATCGACCGATCTTTTGCGTGACACTCTCATAAAAGAGTGTATAAATACACACGATAGACCCTCAAAACCCACCATCACCACCACCTGCCAGCTCTGGCCGTCCTACCAGTCGTGCTTCCAACGACTCCGAGATTAAACTCGATAGCCGAGAGACTGAGCGTCTCTCCAGCTTTATCGACTGCTACTCACCATCGCCTAATCTTCGAAGGCAGCTCGGATATACCTTTCGAGCCTACCCTCAAATCCACTATCCTTTGTCTACGAGTACCACAGGCTTGAAGTTAGAAGGAGTAAAGCCCCAAGTACCTACATACAATACTATCGAAGGGGGACCAAAGTATTAAAGAAGGACTTTATCCTACCGTTCCAAGTTCATTAAAACCGGCAATCCACCTGGTGTTGGCGTTGCTCCCGCTGAGAATTTTCATCTTGGAGCTATTCGTCATGTGAAGAAGCTTGCCCCGGTTCAGCATAAAGGAATGGCTGCTCCAGGTGACATTAATGAATGGGTTAGGGCCATGCAGTTGGCTGAGGGTCAACGTAGTGGAAGCTATGGGTCGAAAAGGCAGTCAGTTGATCCGGCTGACTTGAGTTTCGATGGACTGAACGATAAGAGAAATGCTAAGAATTGGAGTTTAAGGGAGAGGTTGTATGGGACCATGGTTCCGGCCTTTGCCTGTTTCGTTGTGTGAGTTCCCTCTATTTAGCTGTCTCATCGTTTAACAGTCGGAACTGGTGTTAGTATAGGGTGGCACGTGGTTGGGGAATAAAGTAATGAAATATAAAAATTTCAAGAACAAATACTAATTAGGATGGGTGCTAAATAGGAGCTTTGGAGCAAGTGTCTACGCTCCTGCCGTATTCGCTATTCAACGTGAATACGGCGTCACCTTGACTCAAGCATTGGCTGGAATTACCACGTATGTCCTAGGAATGGCTTTTGGTATGTTGTAATCCCCATTGAGCACTTTTTGATATATATATAAGTTGTGTAGCAAAGGCTAACGACATTGCTCAAAAGGTCCATTGATTGCTGGTCCTATTTCGGAAAGCATTGGGCGCCGCGCTGTCTACTTTGTCGCTCTTCCAATTGCAGGTGCCTTCACTCTCGGTGTCGCTTACGCTCCAAATCTCGCTACTATTCTGGTATGCCGTTTCTTCTCCGCCATGTTCGGGGCATCTGTCCTTGCCGTTGGTGCGGGGACAGTTGCAGATATTTGGGACCTCCGAGCTGGGGCCGCAGCTTTAAATGCCAGTTGTCTATTCCTGGCAATGGCTTTTATGGGCCCTGGTTTCGGTCCTTTGGTCGGTTTCTATGTCATAGCAGACGGCAGACACTGGAAATGGACGATGCTCATTAGTATACTCCCCGCCAATCTCGAGGGCTATAGAGCTGAGCTAACCAGTGCGTATAGTGTGCATGTTGATCCTCCCGGCTACTATTTTCGTTTTCTTTGCTCGAGAGACCTATTCAAAGGCTATTCTTGTAGCTGAAGCTCAAAAGCAGGAAAAGATCATTAAGAAGCCTCCACCGAAGGAGGGTCTCAAGCTATTGTTCACGGTTACACTTCTTCGTCCCATCAAGATGATTTTTTCCGAGCCAATTGTCTGCTTCGTTTCATTGTGAGTAAAGGTATTTCTCATTCGAAAATCACGTGTTAATTTTGATTCATAGGTACAATGGTTTCTGTTTCGCCGTTTTCTTCGCCTTCTTCGAGTCAATTCCATACGTTTTGGTGTTCGAATACAGGTCATCTCAAAGAGGTATGGGAAATGCGTTTATCTCCCTCTGGATTGGTGTCCTTCTTGCAACCATCATGTGTGCTCTTTTTGAGCATTTCGTCTATCAACCTAGACGGAAGACTCGCATTGCGAAGGGACTTCCCCCAATACGGCCGGAGGAAAAGCTATACGCTGCATTGGTTGGATCAGTTCTTTTCCCCGTTGGACTGTTTATCTGGGCTTGGACTGCAAGGAGTGACATAAATCTTATCGTTCCGTTGATTGGATGTGTGCTATTTGGATGGGGTGCTGTTGCAACTTTCGTAAGTATTCCTTTTCGGAAGACATATGTGGATTAGTACGCTGATGGTTTAAAATTATAGATTGTCACGGCCGTTTATCTGGTTCACATCTATAACGACCTTTTTGGCGCTTCCGCCCTGGGAGCCAACAGCCTTGTTCGTTATGTTATGGGTGCTGCCTTCCCCCTCTTCACAGTTCAGATGTATCGAAATCTAGGCATCCCTCATGCTGGAACTGTTTTAGCTGGTATCTCTGTCGCCCTTATGCCAATTCCATGGGCCATATTTGTTTATGGAGCAAGACTCAGGGATAAAAGCAAGTTCATCAATGAATTGAACAACAAAGAGGCAGACGACAGTGACAGCCCGGGTGTATAAAGCTGATGCCAAGATACGGTTGCCGTTCGCTTTTTTGTTGTACCTAATGCTTTTTGCTCCCCCCCCTTTTGTCTCTTCATTTTTAATGCGGTTATGACGGCCATGCATGCACAATGAACGGGTTTATTGCTTTGCAGTTTTGTATTTCTGGTTTCTACACTCCCCCTTTTTTTTCTGATGCCGTTTCTAATGCTTCTCGGATTTATGAAACTATCTGATTGCCATGGGTTCATAAAAGCATCCGAATAGCAATTATTCCCCACAGAGGGTTTTTACATGCCTTTCCTGTGGTCCTAATCTTTCAATTGATATGGACTTAGGCCGGCATTGCCAATTCGTATTTTCTTAAACCTGTTCTTAATAGCATATGGGGTTAAATAATGTTTATTTCCAAGGATTTCCTTTCGAGATACCTCAGCATTCTCCCGATTCATGACATATGGCTCCTCGTATCTTCTCTCTTTTTCTAATAAAAGTGATATGTATACATGTACAAATCGAACTAGGAATTTTATTGACTAATGAAGTCGAATTAGTGTGTTGGTCGTGTGGTATTCAATCGGACTTGCTGACAGATAGCCGATTCTAACCTGCCTGATAGCCGGGGGTAAAAGGGCATCTCCGAGCGGTAAGCTGAGAGATGTGACTTTTAGGAAGTTTCAGATGCACACTTCGTACGAAATGCAACCGGTCTTAAGGTCTGGGTCTTGGCACACGGATACGTCTGTCTTCTCTGACGCGAAGCTGTGCATTGATAGCAAATTCCGAGTCCACACGGGCGTATGGGCGTAGTTGCAGACCCTGGCGTCCCTCTAACAGGGAAACGCTCTAGCCTTCGGCGTACATGGCTCGTTCAATGACCAATGGCTATCGACGATCTTGCTGTCGATTTGCAAAAATTTTGCCCTAGCTTGTCAACATGGTCTAGCACGCATCTTGTGGGTTGGCGCTGATTAAGAAACAACAGTTCGGAATCGATCGTTCCCGGCAAGTACCATCCTGGGAGCAAGACTTCGCATTTTGGAGCCACATGGGAGTATCAATCAGGTAATAGAAACGCCTAGGTTCCCCTGGTTATCGAGGCTCCATTGTGCCAGAGAATAGAAAATATGTGGAGCGCCGCCCGTTGGAAAACTTTAGACACCAGATTTTTTTTTTAACCGAATATGCGAAAACGTGTGAAGGTTGCTTAATAATGTTTCGAGGTGATAGTGACTCCATTTCATTATAAGAGGATCTTTTTGGTGGATTGTATCTGGGAGTTTTCATACAGAGATTGAAGGAGGTTCTTGCCTTTTAAATTTTGGAAATCTTAGATCTTTCGAGATCTGGGAAGCTGGTGACCGACTCTCGCGACTTTTGGTATCCGAACCGAACGGCAGATACATTCGGCTAGAAATTTAAGCTTCAAGTTGCCGCCAAACGTCATTTGGCCACGCTCTGTCTTCGATTCCCTCCCGAAAATTAAAACCACCACCAACGGGTTACAAAGAAAGTCAAACCAGTTGGTCAACTGGTCGTCCATAGATCTAAGATCTATATATTCTTTTTTTTTTTGCCATTTCGATCTATATTTTTTCCCCAATATCTCACGAAGATAGCACCGCCTACGCTGATCGTCAAGAGCTAAGAAATCTCGCCGATTCGTTTATCGGTACGAGCGTTTCGGATCAACATTTCTGCGGTGAAACGGTTTTACAAACGTTATATTATACGCGGCTGTTATTCACTCTGGGGTGACATATCCGGAGGAATATTTTACACATTTTTCCCCCCTTCGTGCGATACTTGGAATTTTAGAAGGTGTGACTAGGAATTAAATTAGGGCCCTGAAAGTGATTGATAGGCCCAGTGGAGAGAATTGATATTCGAGAGGATGGATGCGAAGATCGATGTGAGCCGACCGACGGCTGACATTGAGGAGAAGAAGACAGAGAAGGACTTTGACTATAGCGCGTCAACGGTGGCGAATAGTGAACGCTCCAAAGAAGGCGTTAGCAAAGAGATCCGGACTAGCGGCGAGGGATCTGGCGAGGCAGAGACTGTTGAAGATGCTGGAATAGTGATTGATGATAGTGCGCCGCCGGATGGTGGTTATGGTATGTATTCGTCGAAACGAATTTAATAAAAAACGGGGTGCTGATTATATGGTTTTTGGCGATAATTATAGGATGGGTTTGTGTTATGTGTAACTTCTTTATCAATTCTTGGTGAGTCGATCCTAGACTGTCGTACGACGTAGATGCGGTTCTTGGACTTTGCTAACAAACGTTCTTACGATCGATAGCACGTGGGGCATCAATAGTAGTTACGGTATTTACCTATCATACTATCTAACACACGATCCGCCATTGTTCAAGGAGGCTACAGCGTTTGATTATGCTCTTGTTGGGGGTGTATGTACTCTGGTCTCATTAATTCGCTTCTTTGGAGGTCTTCTGCTAACCTATTGGCCTTCTAGATCACCGCCGGCTGGGGCATGTTAATATCCCCTTTAGCAAACCTCCTTACCCGCAAGTTTTCTAGCAAAGTAGCTTTGCTTATTGGCTCTACCCTCCAATGCGCAAGTTTGATCGCCGCCAGCTTTGCCTACAAGGTTTGGCACTTGTACCTCGCTCAAGGTTGTCTCTTCGGCATTGGTATGGGAATGCTCTTTGTTGCATCTGTCGGGATCATACCACAGTGGTTCCATAAGCGACGTAGCGTTGCGAACGGTATATCTGCTGCAGGTAGTGGCATCGGTGGCCTTGCATTTTCCTTAGGAACAAATGCAATGCTTCAGCGGCTTGGTCTCGCGTGGACATTTAGAATTACGGCGATAGTGGCATTTGTCGTCAATACCACGTGTAGTATTTTCCTGAAGGATAGGAATAAGAAGATTAATCCAGAGATTAAAATGTTTGATTTGAATCTCATTAAGAGGATTGAATTCTTGTATGTGGTTGGATGGGGTGCTTTTAGCATGTTGGGATATGTAAGTCATCTTCCGAAACTTCTGGTTTCTTCGCTACGGTGGGATAGCGTTCAATTGCTAACGAAGAGATTTTAGATTGTGATTCTATTCTCACTTCCCAACTTCGGTATTTCTGTCGGTCTTACACAATCACAAGGTAGCATCATGGGCGCTATGCTCAATCTCGGAATGGCTATTGGTCGACCATTAGTTGGTCTCTACTCTGACTCCTGGGGCCGTATCAACATCGCAGGCTCTCTCACATTCGTCTGCGCTCTCACAGTTTTCATAATCTGGATTAACGCCAAGTCGTTCGGCGTCCTGATCTTCTTCGCCCTAATCAACGGTGCTATCTGTGGTACTTTCTGGACCACCGTTCCACCAGTCACAGCCGAAGTAGTATCTCTCAAGCAATTACCATCAGCATTGAATCTCATTTGGTTATTCATGATCGGTCCTTTAACATTTTCTGAGGTTATTGGGCTAGAGTTGAGAAGGCACTTTTGGGTTGATGGGGTTGAAAGGAGTGATTACTTGCATCCGCAGGTGTTTGCGGGGTTGATGTACCTCATTGCTGCGGTTATGATGTTATTGCTTAGGGTATGGAAGATTTCCTATGAAGATGAGGCGGCGGGAGAGGATGTTGGGCCGGAGCAGAGGTTTGGAAAGGGGAGGAATAAGTGGATTCGGTGGGTTAAGGTCTAAATATTGCTATGAAAGTGGAGGTATAGGACCACCCCCCTTGGTAAATATGGAGCGGAGATGCATGACGAAGTCGATTTATGGGCTTTGATAGACTATATATTTTCATGAGGAGACGAATTTTCTAACTTCCATCATATACATTTGCATTAATATATTTGTATAATACTGCATCTCGCATTTCTTTTGTTTATTATTTGCATCGGACTGGCGAAACTCCGGTGTGCTTTGTTAATAGTACATAATGAGATGGAAACTGCATGCTTAATTTGATTCACCAAGTCGATTTTAGAGTTTGGCTAAAGACAGGAGGTCTTTTCTCAATTCTTGGTATTTCAAAGATCGACCGTAAGAAAAAAGAAAGGTTCCGGTCGGGACAATTGTAAAGCTCGACCTAGCTAGCCTTCTTACTAACAAAAAATACCACAAAAAGTCCACATGATCAATACGACGCATACGTAATCATCCTGCAAATCGCCGAATCTAGCGTTCTTAGTAAATTTCAAGATCTATCGAATTTTCGGTTGAAATTTTTTGCAGATCTACGGAAATCGGTAAACGGACCTCGGGTGCGGAGAAGTCCTTTTCGGGCGTGGGACACGTTTCGAGCGGCGTTTTCTGTAACACAAAAACGATCCTATCGCGTGTGAAGTGGGATTCGGGAGGGCCTTACTTTGTACGGCGGCTAAGATTGGTTCTATAAAATTGCATGATTTTAAGAGTTTTAAAGCTCCGTCGGCCGATATTATAGCGTTATATCTTTGTTTGAATATTCCTATATGGAGAGTTTCTATTCGTAGAAATCCCACCTCTGATATCTATGGACCGTGTATGTTATTTATAAGACTTCAATGATATATATTCTAGTTGATAGTAGTCATATTTATGATTCTTGGCCGCGAATGGTAAATATGCGGTATCTTGGATATCCACTTCCTTGAAGCGATCAAGACGTATGGGTAGATGCAGAGCTCGGGTGATACAGGGGCATCTGTGATACGGTGTTCTGAATCTTTTGCATATGCCTATGATATTTTATTAATCTGACAGCTTCGGGTCTGTTGATCGAATACGACGGTACTGCGTAAATTAATAAATTTATATTTAATTCTCAAGATAGCTTCGGGACCAATGATATCTACCTTGATCCTTTAGTATATCTGCGGAAAATGGGACTTTTCGGGGAAAGCTGTTACCTTCACCAGGCGAGCACCCGAAATACGACACAAAATAATAAGCTGCGTAACATCGTAAACCGTGTCATCACGATATAGATCTTGAAGTTAAGATTAAATTTCGTCCGTAGCATGGGCTAATGGTTCTGGAGCATGGTTCTCCATGAAAATTGCGCAACTCCCACGCTTGATAAATTAAACAAGGAATCCTGTTAACCGAGAAGAACCAAGGGATGAGAGTAAAGGAGCTAACATAAAATACCCTTGATTGTCATCAAGCTTGACCCCTTTCTTGGACTCCAGTCTGAAAACGGATCTCGAGATCTCGCAATTGAGTTCCCCGCGCACGTGCCGTGAAAGTACAACGCATTGTGCCATGTTAGATAATGGCCTGGCATCTCAGGCCTCGTCTGAATATAGGGGTATTAGCTCATGAAGGGGGAGGGGTATTTTAACCAGACAATTGTTCCGGATACCGAATAAGGATACTTCTGTGTAGTAATTGAGGTTGTGATGGTTAGGGAATTGATAGGAGTACTGCTGCTGTGGTAGACCAACGCAACGCCGTGAATTGGAGCTCGAAAGAGAGTCGCCCACACAGCCAGCAATATCGATACCGCCTTCAACCTGCACCGAGCCTGTTACCCTCTCTCGTTTACTACTTCTTCATCGCTTATTCCTCTGACTTGAGCTACATCTCCCTCATCTCCCCTCCTCGCCATCTCACCGTCTATTGGCTCCATTTAGAGCTTTCTAGAATATTAACCCTATAGAGCACAAGGCTATAACTTGCTAGTTGGTGGATAATATGAAATTTCTTGCCAGGAACACGATATCGTAACACAAACTACTAGGCTATTAGACCTTGGATATAACTATGTGCAACATATATACAAGTGTAATTAGTTTAGCGCATATATATGAATGATATCATGATATTGTTTTTGTTGTTCATCCCCCTCCTCTTGTCGAAGGAGTACTAGGACCGTCCGCACAGTACCTCGTCGCATCGACATTCAAGTTCGCGAATTTGTGCCAGGTGCGAGCATTCCTAGTAAATTTCTCATATCAGACCGATATTATGCCTACTTACGAGCAACTCATGTCCTCAGTCTCAATTTATGTGTATATAAGGGCAATATTCCCTTGGAACTATTATTGTGAGGAAGTGAACATGTAGGCTCTGGGAGCCAAGCAGCAAAAGTACTGCCCCATCAGCTATACGCAGGAAGTGTGCAGAGAATAGAACGTGTAGGCAGAGAAAGACCCGAGAGACTGAAAAGAATAATAATATATATATATATATATATGAGAAGACAAAGATACGATCTTAGAATAACAAAGGAAATTGTTGGACAAAAGGAAATCGTTGTTGGACAAAAGAAAGTTTTATAGAAAGAACATCAATAACATAATTTATAGAACAAAAATGCAACAAAACACTGCGACCACCTATTTCCACCACATTACTACAAGAACCATCTTCATCAGCACATCTGCTTATCCCCACAAAAGCGAAAACAATAGTTATCTAGAGTACCCGAGTCTATTCTAAAAAGCAAGATTACGATATTTGTTCCTAGCGGTCGTTATTTTATTATTTACGACTATAGAGAGCCCCCTCGAGTTTTCCGCGGTTTCATAGAGGATCTCAGTCTTATCGCCAAACATATTTATGCCTTGCCTCAAGGACACCAGGAAGAGAGCGTAAGCTACCACTCCGGAAGCCTTATTTATATCTTTTTTTAAAAAAACCTAAATACCTTTAAATTGCTTCTTCAATTTATCCGCGTAGTTCGGATAAAAGCGGGAGGAGAAGTTGCTTAAAGCCATTTATGTTAGTATTATAACTAATTAAGGATTTTAATAGTGGCAACTTGAGAAAACGAGCGGTAGATCCATAAACTCGAAGGCAAATGGAACTCCTACTGGTTTGGTCAATGATTCTGGTCCCGTTGCGTTCTTGATACCAGACTACGCGGATCCGGAGTCTCTCGGATGGAAGTTAGAAAAGGTCAATGGTGAAGGCGAAAGACAGCATATGTAAGTAAGCTACAGCCCGGCCTCTTCGATGATACGTATATATATAAATTAAGTACCTATATACATGCGTGTACCACCACGAGAACAAGTTAACAAATTCTACCCGTAACCGCCAGAATTACAACCAAGGACGGTGATCTAGCCTGGACGGTTACCGATGTACTTACTTATAACGCGAACTTGGTGAGCTCAGAACAAAGGATCAATCCCTCCAGGGTTGGGGGTGCTCTCAAGGGATTGGTAATAATCAAAAATTGTCATAGATTGAGCTACACCCAAAAGATGGCTCTGCACGACAGGTGTCCACCTTTATTGAAGATGAAAGGGGCTCAGAATTTTAGGATTGTACGTACTAATCCAGTTCCGATAAATGAGGAATATGAATACTCCTAGCATCGTACTAATTACCGCGAGCGCCACTGTTCTGGAAAGGGGCTTGATGCTGATCCCCAGAGCCTTTTCGGTTACGGGAAGAGACAGAAGACGTTCTGCTCTTAGATCAACGAGTAAAATAGGCCACCCAAAGCTCAATGATGCCTTGTGGTACTGCGTTGGATATTCAGGTGAAATTGCTCCTTCATTTTCCTTTGCTTCGTTGAATCATATGGTCGATTCTGGCGATTTTTGTCTTTATTGATGCAAGTTGGTAAGTTGGGATTGCGTAAGACTAGCACAAACACGTTTAGGCACCCATGGCCAACAATATCATATGTCTATCAAAATAAAGAAAGTAGGGATCAAAGATCGTAATCTTTTGTTAATTTAAATTAGTTGGTACTATGGTACTAAAGATAACCAACCGAGCCCGGGGTCTGAATCCTGGTGGGCGTGTTGGTTGTTGTATTTTAATTAGCGCTATAGAACCGTGCCACAGTAGCCGCCTGAAGTCCTCTTTGAAACGGAACATAGTGGCACCAGCACCCTGGCCTTGAAGGCACCCTTTACCGAAGAATTCTGGAAAAAAAAAAAAATTTACATTCACATTTACGTTTAGAAGGTGATTGAAGGTGTTTATTAAATATCAAATTTCTTTTGATTTGAAATATACAGATTGGAAGGTAGTAGGAAAAATAATCTCAAATAAACCCAAGCCCAGTCGCTATGCAAAGGAGTGTATCCGGTTAGTGTTATAATACAAAAAAAGATAGATAGAAAATCAATTCCAGCAGATAAAGAAATCATTTTAAAAAATATCTGCTATTTATATGCAGGTCGTAGATATTATTAGGTCTTGCCATGTTCCGGTTCCGCACTGTATGGCGGAGGCAAGGTAGAATGTATCGTGCAATTGGTACAGTTTAAGGGAAATGCGAGACCATATTATCTAGTCTTTTGAACAAAAAACACAAATCGAGTCGTAAAAGTGGAGTTTAAGCCATGATCAAGGCAGTGAGACCAATGACACCGGCAAGCATGACGGTGCTGAAAGCCTTGAAGGAGGAAGCAGCGCCAGTGGCGATTGGTGGGTTTGGAGTGGTTTCGTTAACTGGAACTGGAACAGTTGGGTAGGCAGTCACCATAGTAGATGGGACATATTCAACTGGTGGAGTAGTAGCCTCAGCTGGAATAGTGGCTGGGACGGTAGCTGGAGCAGTTGGTGGAACGTATGGAGGAGCAGTGATGGTTCCTGGAACGAGAACTGGCTTGGATGGCTCGGTGGTGACAAGCTTAACTGGGCAGACAGTGACGGTCTTGACAACAGTCTCAGTGGTGTAGCTTGGAACATAGCCTGGCTGGGTGGTTTCCTCTGGTGGGGCAGTGGTACATGGAACAACGACAGTGGTAGAGACAGTGATGGTGGAAGCACCGGTGGTGACTGGTGGGAGAGTGACATAGGTAGGAACGCAGGTAACAATGGCTGGATTCTCTGGAATGTGCTCAGCGCAGAGACCTTGCATGTACTCGAGAGCCTTGGAGACTTCGTCATCATCGACACCCCAGGCTTCAACGCACTCAGCGACGCTCTTGATGTACTCTGGGTTGGGGCAAAGGCACTTGACGTCACCGCTGTTGACACACTGGGTAATCTTGGTCCAGGTCTCCATACATTGTGGGAGGACTGGTGGACAGCCGGTCTCAACTGGAACACTGGGCAAGGTGGTGTAGACATCAGTTCCAGTTGGGGGGACGCTCTCGATCTCGCTTGGAGCAGGAGTCTCGTATGGGATGCTGGTGTTAGCAGGTGGGACGTAGACATCAGTAGGCGGGACGTAGACATTAGTGGGTGGAACATAGACATCAGTGGTGGTGGGGACATCCTCAGAAGTAGTTGGGACAGCCTCGGAAGTTGGGACACCAGTGCAGGAGTACTCGGTGCATGGAGCCTCTTCGGTGGTAGTTGGAATAGCCTCAGAAGTAGTCTCAGTGGCAGTGCAGGAGTATTCAGTGCATGGGGCTTCCTCAGTAGTGGTTGGAACAGCCTCAGTGGTAGAATCAGTAGCAGTGCAGGAGTATTCAGTGCAAGGAGCCTCTTCAGTAGTAGTTGGGACGGCTTCAGTGGTAGTTCCAGCAGTGCAGGAATATTCAGTGCAAGGAGCCTCCTCAGTAGTAGTAGGAACGGCTTCAGTGGTAGTGTCGGTGGCAGTGCAAGAATACTCAGTGCATGGGGCTTCCTCAGTAGTGGTTGGAACAGCCTCAGTGGTAGTATCAGTAGCGGTGCAGGAGTACTCGGTGCATGGAGCCTCTTCGGTGGTGGTTGGGACAGCCTCAGTGGTGGTATCAGTGGCGGTGCAAGAGTATTCAGTACATGGAGCTGGCTCAGTTGTGACTGGGACAGGAGCAGAAGTAGTGGTTGGGTTGTTATCACATCGGAACTTGATGTGATGGATGTTGAACTTGCACTTCTTCTTGTTCTGGGAGCTCTTGTGGATCTTGCACTTCACGCTCTTGGCTCCACCGCACTGAGTGTTCTTGATAGGGGTAATACCAGTCCCGCACTTGCTGACGTGCTTGCAGCTAGAGCCGTCGGGCATACCATAGTGGAACTCAATGACGGATTCGTACTCCAAAGAGATATCGAATTCTTCAACGGAGAACTTCTTGTTGCACTTGATTTCATTGCCGTAGGTCTCTGGCTCGACGTAGGAGGAAGCACATTTGTTCTACCGGGATTGTTAGTGAATGCCAATCAGAAAGATCGATATTTATTTACTTACTCCAGTGCCACGCCCCGATCGCCTTTGGAGCTTGCTCTTCTGGCACTTGTATCCAGAGAAGTCGAAGTCATCGTACTTTGGCAAGTCACCATCTGGAGCATCGGAGAAATCGTATCCGGTGTTCTGCTGTGGGGTACATCTCTCATTGGAGTATGCTGGAGGCTCGAACTTCTCACGACCACCGCATTGCTTGCCACCACAGTCGTAGCTGTTGAAAGGTTGTGTCCAGTCGATGTAGGTAGCGGAAACTGCCTGAACTGCAGCCAAGGCTCCGAGGAATTGGATAGCACCCTTCATTTTGAATGCTTAGATTTAATAAACTTAAACTGTTGTAGTGATGTAATGATAGACTTGAAATGTGAAACTCGATATAATGATTGTTTAAAATAAACTGTCTGGCCAGGCAGAAAACTATTAAAAAATGGCACAGCCTGGGGGTATCAGAAAATCGAAATGTGTGAAGTTGGATATTGGAAAAAGGTTGAGCGAGTGTCACTGCACAAGCAGCAAAAGTACAACAGTATAGGGAAAAAAGATATAACAACGAAGGTCGGAACAAAGAGGAAAAGACGCTTGGGAGAGGAAGGAATAGAAACGTCTGTGAAGGTAGGACTTTATGCGTCTTAAGTACGTGATGCTGATGCATATTGGTCGGTCTATTCTGATAGATGTCCAACCGAAACAAGCAATAATGCATTTACTATTTTGGTGCGCAGCCGGCTTGCCCTGCGGCCCTGACAGCGAGGCTTGCAGGGGGGTTTCACGCCCTTTGCTGGAGAAGCTAGCGTCCACACAAAGGCCGGACAAGGGCAAGTACTGTGTAGCGTTCGCATCTGGCCGACCAATCCGAACAGTTTGATGCTCAGCCGCCCCACAACATTGTGTTCCTGCAGAAAAAGCACATCTCATTCCACCCTGTTTAGGCCGTTTGAGACTGTTAGCATGTTTGAAGTTATCTTAGATACCCCTTGGCTCTGCCAAGGCCCGTAGAAAATTTTTGAAGTTGTGGCCCCTGAGCCATCTGATTTGCTGGCTGGTTAGCACAGAGCAGTCATCAACAGGCGCTCAGATCTGGCAACGGCGCTGCAAGACTTTGCAGAGGCAATGATTCCGCAGGACCGCAAAATCTGATGTCGTGCAGATTGACACTTTGGGCGCCGCTATCCCGCATAGAACAACCGAACGACGAAGTTTATGAATTCATGTATGCAGTCACAATGTAATTTTACAAGATTACAATATAGCTCAGTTAAGGTTTGGCTTCATATTGTTGTTTCCCTATTCTCTTGGTATATCAGACGGAATTGCACTGAGATTGCAATATAATGGCAACGAAAATACTAGGCTCTTAAGTTATGCTGGAGAAGTTTTCCAACTTCCAAATCCGATAGTTACCGCCGATGTGTCCCCGCTTAACATTTGAGCGCCAGGCTGGCGTCAATCAGTTCACTGTGGTCTGGTCTATGAGGCCAATTGACAACGGCCTCAGACATTCCCACCAAAAATAGTTTTTGGAACAGAGCAACCTGGCCAACGTGAACAATCCTGTTTAATTTCGACCCGCGTATAGAAAAATTGCCTATTATCAAAATCTCGATAAGTCTCGGCTTTATCTTGTAGCATTCTCAAATAGGCAACTTTTAATCTATTAAGATTGCGTTGGAAAACACCGATGAACAGTTCCGATGATATCGGTGCTTAGTATCACGAGATATAGCGTTGCGGTAGCTGCGGAGAAGCAATTCAAGTTCCGTGGATCGAGCTCGAGGCAGGACAGCGGACAAAGCCCCTGAGAAGCTTGAAAACCGCTTACCGGCTCCTTTTCGAGATTTTCGCTTTACCATACCCAAAAGGTGGACGGGTGTCTTTTCGGCGAAACAAGTAATCAGCCATATATATCATTGTACAGGTTTCATGCGGCAACCATATCAGAATCGCCGATTGGGAATGAATTTCTCGCACTTTTCTGGAATCAAACTTGGTGAATACGTTGAAGAAACTTTTTGTATGTAGTCAGGCTTACGAATGTAGTGTAACTATACTCTGTACTTGATAATACTTAACGAAAAAGCGAGTTTTCTCTGTGGTAACGGCTGCATCCCTTTTCATGCGCAATTAAAAATTTAATATGTTTAAACGAATATCTATCATGCCATCTTGGCCTTAAGGTCTTTCAACTATCGGACAGTCGGAATGTTTGCCGCTCTTTCAGACATGTTCTCGAGCTCCATAACATGCCCTCCTTTGTCCTTCTTGCCGATAGCCGGAGCAAGGGGCCCCGCGATCTTTGAACGGGTTGGCTAATTATCAAGGAAATCTAGGCACTGTTCGTTTGAGCCAGCGCGCGTTCCATTAAAATCAAGAACAAACGCTTTCTCGATGCCCGAGGATGAATTCACTTCTCGAGACGGAGGGGGAGGCGCAGCTCTAATCCCTAACATCATAACAGTGCAAATGCAGCTGGGAAACTTCTTATCTGGCCCGTGTGCTTTGACGACGGTCGGGATTTTTCCAGGCTCCAAGGAAGTTATAGACGACACCCGCAGGCCTAGAGACCTCAGTCCTTCCAGACAACAACAGAAGAGCAGCTCATATGCATGTATACTAACAGGCTGTATGTAGTGTTATCCACGCCGTCATGATACCATGATATCATACGATTAACGCTGTTTAAGTTGTTGGCATAAGAAACAAATGTCCACAAAAGAATTTATGCGAGATTGGTAATATCGTGTATTTGTCTTGCTATGACATCTACATCGTTAAACCGTGGGTTTACCATATAGCGCATATATTGTTATAGCGTTCAAAAGTAATGAGCTCGAGCATTCTCGTATGTCGGTAACTCGACATGATATCAATTCCAATAGGAAATCAACCGAAGCAATCTCCTCCCTAATTGCTTTTCAATCAATGTTAATATCGAGTTCATTCAGAACCCAAAAACGCCGAATGGATAATACCGTCCTCCCACCCCTTAGCGAAACCCATACCACCACGTGAGGGCCTGAAACTCGAATGCCAGGAATGGGTCAAGGATGATGCCTCTGGAATATTCCCGTCTTCAGCAAAAGCTTTCTCTTTGCCGCCGTTAGAGGTTGTTGATCGAGCGGCATCTACACAGCCTCACTCTTTTGTTCTATCTGTAACGTGCGATGTTACGGGCGCTCACCTCTTTTGGACTTCTAACCGTTTACGATTCTATTACCGTGCTCTCGGGACAAGCCCTATATTCGCAAGACTGTCCTCATAAAAACCTAAACGAAGGGGAGAAACTGCAAGAGGATTGTGCCCGCGGTCCGAGGCGGTCTCAGATCGAGAGTGCAGTTGTTCTGGTCGGGGAAAATGGACAGGGGTTTTGGTCCTTCGATGCCCGCTTCAAATGAGGAAATTCCACCACGCTTCCAACACAAAACTACGAGACGGCCAAATTTATACAGACTCCGCCACCAAGTACAAGCAAAATATTCCATACCTAACATAGCTATATTAGCGAAGGATATAGAACTGAGCTCCCAGCTGACTTGGTTCGGTATTGTGACCCACTTGTTAGTTGCTCTGATATGGACATAGAACTACAAGGAACGATGATGGGTCCAGTACTCTGTAGTCCCCAAGAAATGATTCCAGCCCAATCGATCTTCGCGGATCGTTGGTGTGAGCAAAAGAATGAATTAGCGGAAAAAACCGTCTAGGTACCGGCTGAAAGAAACGCCTATTTACAATTGACTCCTCTATGGGACTCAGACAAAAGCGGCTTTGCGCTATGAAAAATTTGGACTCTTGGTCCGACTTCGACATCCACTCTGTAGACGTCCAAGAAATGAAGGACAACCCTATATCAAAACAGACACCAGCATTGCCATCAACAGCATCGAGCCGTTGCTGGACTAGAAGCTGCTTGCCTTCCGTGAGGCCGAGTTTCCCCTTCTCCATTGTCCTCCACCACATCTAATGAACTTCTTTTTTGATAACTAGCGAGAGCAAATTTGGTAGCTTCACAACAACCAAATGGAAGCCTAGAAGTCTAGCAAGACAGGGCGTACTTCTTCACACCATTGGTCCATGAAACCCCAAAGCGAGTCTCAGCAAGTCCTCCGGATTTCCATAGTTCATCGACAGCCGAAAACCAAAAGAAGGGTTTGCCAGTTGTTCGCATCCAGCAGGCAATAGCCTTGAAGTATTGTTTAGCGTTGGGAACTGTCGGGACAGCCTGGCCAACGGTCTTCCCCTTAGAAGGCCAACCAGTCTCGCCAACAATCAGCGTTTTCCCAGCCATTTTGGCTCCCAGCGCCCACCAACCCTGTTGAAAAGCTTTGAGGGCCAAGTCAACCCGACAGCCACCGTAATCTAGAGGTATCTATCGTTAGTTCTACATTCAAATCCAAAGCATCAATCGTAAGCTAACTCTTACATGGATAACTAGTAAGTAGCACGGCGTCAGAGGCATCCAAGACCTGTTGGTTCGCTGAGTTGAGAAGGGGGGCTATCCCTTCACTCGTTCCGATCGGGACATTGGTCTTGCCATATGAATTCTGGACCATGCCTTTTACATCCTATACCAAACGGGCATATTAGCACACTAGCTCTCGACATCTACTATAGTTATAATAGACAGAATCGATTGCATTGTCTCACTCACCCATATGTATCCGGCTAATTGGCTCGAGGAAAGACCCCCTCGAAAAAGTTCTTCACTCCCCACGGAAACTCCGAGAATGAGGTTGCCGTTGCTACCGAGGATTTGGCGACCTAGTTCGTTCTTCTCGCTATCAAACTATTGATCGGCATTATTAGCGAAACGTTTTCAACACATGCGAGTCCACGAGAAGGCAGCAGTATTTCCGTGGAAAAAACATGTTACAAAATGCAACAAACATCAGAAATTCGAGTAACACTTACAGTAGCACGAGGTGTAGCCCACAATCCAGCCCACACCTTGATACCTCCAACCTCCTTAGCAGCTTGCAAGGCGTTTTTCAAAGCTGAACATTGGCTAGTGGTGAAGAGCTTGACAACAGTAAAGGAGAAGTGCGAGCTCCTGTAAGCCTTTACTTGCTTCAATTCATTTCTCCAGTCCTGCAGAGACTTGCAGGCACCACTGTTCTACAAAACTATATCAGCCGAAGCTCACGGTTGCTACGAGAGCAATGAGACTCTTGTGGTACTGGTCCACAAAGGATCACAAATTCTAAAAGCAGGGTTGAACTTACGGTATATGCTCCTACATTAAACCCAGCGAAGTACCCGACGGTCGGTCGATATACCATGCCTCTAGCACGAAGCTCATTCCCGTCAATGGATGCTGTGAGGTTTGATGGTACTGATTTGGTGCCTTGTTAGTTACCAACAACAAGCTGTTGTTGCCTAATTCAAGGGTGCTACATACAATCTGAAGGCGCAACCTCAGGAACCGGAATAGAGGGGTTGAAGGGAGAACTCTTCAATGACCTTGGATCGATCTCGACGTTGACGGGATGTCCGAGACCCATTGTAAGGAAAGTGGCGAAGACTGGAAGTCCAGCGATGACTTTGAGGAAAAGCATGATGATGCTCGGATTCTAGCGAAGTTCGATATAAATAAAGCTGTAGACTGCTGACAATCAAGACGTTGTTGAATATACACTGACGAATAAACCGATAGGTCTTTTGTTATAATCGATATGGGTTAAGGGGTGTGATTGTTCGAGGTAGAGGTTGGTCGAGATGAAAATAAGGAAGGAGCTGTAATTCGATTCGATCCAGCCTTTTGAGTATCTACCGAGACGATTGAGTGACCTCACTATATGGAGCGCCGCTATGGGGACTTTTGATACAAAGAAGCTCAAAAAATAACTGTACAACGGCAAGCCGATGTCGAAATACAAAACCAAAAATAACAAGGAACAGGTTAAAGGAGTGTAACTGTCGAACTTTCGACTTTGCAACGATACTGCCAGGATCGAGTGCACTATGGAATTAAATCTAGACCAACGTAATCAAGCACGGGACCTAGGATGTTTATATACTTCACCCATGGAGTTGGGTGGGTATCGTGGCCCCTCTTTCAAATATTCAAAGTGAGGGGACGGTACTGGCCAGCTTACGATTTTTTATTTTTTATTTTTTTTTCTCAGACATTGCAAAACTGTCCGAGGAACGACAAAAAGGTCTCTAAACCGGTGGGGGCGGCTTCTCCCTAGCCTGTAATCCTTCGCCTAGCAGGGTGCACAGGCCCTATCAGATGCAAGGTACGGAGGCACTATGTATGTACGTACCTGCAGACATCCATTCAGCAAAGGAGTTCGGGCCTATATACATACATGAGTGCATTATCATTGCATGAGCGATATTGATCCTGCCATCTTACTCACAGCGGTTTAAGTTCATGCAAACGCCTCCCGGACTTATATCTCTGAGTGTTTCCCGGTTCTCGGTTCTCTTTCACTGGATCTCTGCTCCGGTTTTGAGAGGACATGTTAAAATAGTGCTTAAAGTGTCACATATCTGAATAGGAGCACAGAATCTCTACAATTTCATTGGTGCTTTATATCCAATAAGGTTCGGGAAGGCCTCCGAGACTGAGAGGAGGCGAACTAGCTGAGCTGAGGCGAAATCAGATTTCGTCAAGGGGACCATAAAGATAGTTGTGTATGAGTTGGCGGCGCAGGAGCTTGCAGGATTTGTTGAGAAGCACATGCGCATATGCAAAGGAGCTTCGAGCCCCCCAAACGGCGGCTTTTCCCACCCCACCTGTTCCAGCCAAACCCACCTATTCCAGTCAAATTCGCCCTGCCAGCTATTGAACCTTCTGCGATCAAGGCGTGATTGGTTAGTCGCTGATGAGCCCAGATGGGGGGCCGAAGCTACTGTCAGGGGTAAAGCTTAAGCGAAAGATTCAGGAACGAAGCGGCTTTCCAGCCAATATTCAGGAACACCAATCAAGCGGCTCCACGAGGCCAAGTGGGTGGTTCCCAAAACCCGGGCTGGAAAAATCGACCGGTTCGGAGGGTGAGATTTTTCTGCAAATGTCTATTGTGTCGAGAAATTTCTTTCGAGAAAAATTTCTATTTAGACAAAGAATTATAAAATGCCTCGTTCTTTCGGAATATCTCGACAGCTCCACTTCGTTGCATATCGGTAAAAAGTTGGAAATACGCTAGCTAACCAATCGAAAACAAGAAAAAGATAGAACGCTGGAAAAACTATGTCGAAGAAGTGAGGGGCAGTACGTCAGCAATGTCCTCGCGCTTTGGTTCCTAGGATGTAGTTAGGTTTTACCTTTTAGAACAGAAATAATTCTAGACCAACCCTTGACTTCGGGCTGGGCATAAGCCACTCATTACTATTCTCCTTGTTTATATGAAAATAAAATTGAAAATCTAGACCTAGATATATTTCACCAACGGATGTGAGTCAAGTTGAACAGGGAAGATTAATGACCGTATGATGCGACATACAAGCTTAGAGATTAAATCCACCCTTCACATATCCCATATTCTTTCATCTGGATCGACGAACATTGTGTCGGTATCGTAAGGACTTGAGCTCGGTGGGGATGAGTAAGGGCTACTCGGGTTAACCGGCACATGTACCTCAGCGGCAATATCCGAGACTGTCAGCGTAACCACAGGGTCAACATTGCTAGCTAGAATCGGCGTCGCTGGCTGGTCCGGACTTGATCCTCTTCTTTTTTGGTGAGAAGAATAGAATCCGGATCTATCTTCGAACATTTCTCTTTCGCGTTCAAAAGTATTTGTATCATGTCGCATGATTAAACCGCGGTCCTCAGGATTGTTCGCCATCTAGATAATCGAGCCTCGATGTTAGCACCTCATGTATCGGCACTTTCCTGATTATAAAAATCGTTGGGAAACACAAAACAGTCGACCATGCATGCGAGGCGGCAGAAAACTTACAAATAGCCTGACGATCCAAAATCCATTGTCCCCAGTTACAATCTCTGCGTTTAGAGGAAACCCGCTATTATATTTGTGATAGGTTTGAATTATCGCTGTCATAAACTGAAGAATTGATGAATCGGAAACACAAAGCTATAATCATTTACGCATATTTCGTTAGTATCCACGTTCAGATTTGTGTGCCTGACCGAATTACTAATATATCTGGGGCAAAGTGAATCTAGTTCCTAAGAGAAATCTTGGGCATATCCGAATATCCGGCTTTTTCTCCAGTTTCCAGGATGTGGACCTACCCCATAACAAAAAAGGTTAAAGGCTGTTAGAACGACAGAGGCATCATTTAGATGCGGCCATGTACTTCTCAGGCGATCTCTCAATAAGGTCATTGCCCTCATAGCATGCGAGTGGGTCATCTTTGTGAATACAGGCCAGTGTGGGCTCTGGGTTAGAGCTGCATCGCCTGTCGATACGAGATGTTAGTGACCATTTAAGCTTCGTAGCGGCATAAAGGCTAACCTGGGCCTGTAACATACCAGCACTGAAAGCCATAACGGCATTACTAGTCATATCGTCCTGCAAGACAATGCAATGTAAGTTTGATCCCTTGACCACGATGCAACCGGTGCTGTTGCATTGTATATTGACAATACCAGTACCCATTCTAAAAAATCTGTAGGTGCAGCCACTTACCATCAGTGCGATTTGCTGTGAATCGACATGGAAAAGCGTCGAGATCATCTTTGCGAAATCCGGGCTGCACATCGACGAGAACGTCATCGGGCTACCCCAAAAGTTGGCAAACCTTTCTTGGAGGCGAGCCGAGTTGCTGTCTATGATCCGATAGGCTGGGGGCTCCCGTATCATTGTCATGGGTGACCGTCTAGGTGGATGCAACCTCCTTCAAAATGGCAAAGCTTAGTTCTAGATCCACATTACGGGACTATGCGGCTCATAATTAGGACCTACATTGCAAGGGCAGCATTTCTCACGGCACTAAGATCATCTGTTTCGGGCCTTTGCGGTGGGGGTGAAGCAGACGCAGACGACAAAGTGGGTATAAAGTCATCTTGGTCATGAAAACGCCTACTACTGTGGCGCATCAACGAATCTTAGCCGTCGTTCCTCTAATGGGGTTTCCACCTTAAAAAGCTATTTGAAGCACCTTTTACTGGAATGGGGGACATTTGTTTCCTCTTCTGCTTCACGTTCTATCTTCTCATTCCTAGCACTTAACGGCTGCGAGCATTGGTACCCATGCTCCTGGCACCTATTGCACTTCGCGCCTGGCCATACTCTGCCCTCCGGCAGACACTAAACATCGATTAGTGGGCCATAAACGGAACCGTTTGTATCGCATTTTAATTGATTCAAGTTTGCAAGCCACAAAACTGGAAACGTACCTTTTGTTTATCCAACCGACACCGACTACATTTTAATATCTCCTTGTGTTTTTTACCTTTTTCTTTTGGCATGGGGTCTGCACAAAAGAGCGCCCATGCGATATGCACGGGCAGCGGAACGGTTTACTTGCCTCGCAACTTTGACTTGGCTGGGTGGTGCGGGAGAGGCGGCGTGTGTCGTCGAAAAGCGAACCGGTGCCACTTGGACAAGGGCTCAGAGACCACTACCCCAATGTACCAAAACCATGCAAGTGTCCACAGATCAGGTTGCAGCTCCGCAATATTTGTATCTCGCAATTCTCTCTTTTAATAGTTTGTTTTTGAAGAAACCGATCTGCCGGACTTTATCCAAAAAGCTTAGCCTGAGACAAAATACCACACTCCTTCTCAAGAAGAAGGCCGGAGTTTGAGGTGCTTCCTTATTCACTGTCCGTATATGGATTCGACTCGAAATAAGACTTTTTTTCCTCCGTTTCACTTGAGAAATGGGCCGGTTAGAGAATAGGAAGGAGATGCCCAGAGTCGTTTGCTAGCTCTACGAGTCTGTTGGCCGCCGATAATACCCCGTAAGACCTATCGTAATAGGTGTATTTAACAACGTGGAGAAGGTGGACAATGAATGTCGTTCGCAATTTTGTCTTGGCAGTATGCAAGGGTGTGCCCAAAGCCGTAAGGGTGCACGGGCGGGGGATCAGCTTTGATATAAAAGTTCTGGGCTAGACGGGTGAGCCGACCAGGAAAATAATATTCGAAGGTTTCATTGTTCCCAGATTCTTCAATTTTGTATTCCAAGATCTGGTTCGAGTGCCTGGTTTTTGGAAATCTAGAATCAGTATCACCTAAGCTTCAGTCTTTTTTGAAAGAATGTGCAGAAACGACCATAACCGACAAGGGCCCGCACCGCCTATCTCCGACTCGCTAGGAGCTCCTAACTTACCTGCATCTCTTCAACACATACAAACGTCAGAACTTCGCGGTCGATGCAATTTTCTTGGTCCAAAGAATAGTCATCTTATGATGAGGACTTAATTCCCTCTTGTCGATACCTTCGTCATTCAATGACAAAGCAGACAGCAACATACATTGACTCCGCCATCGGCATGGTTTTACCGGGCTTAGCACTTCTAAATACAGGCGTTGTGTCCTTCGGCTGTGATGTCATTTACCGAGGCCGATGATGGGTTCCCAGCGCACAAATTGGCCTTTTATATACCTGGCCTACCGTCTGGAGAAGGGCTAGCCGAATACATGTGAGCTCGGGCCTTCGGAACTCCACAATTAGGCGAGACGCATGATCTAGGTCAGTCGTTTCGAAGTCTGCATCGATTATAATTCTATGACAATAAAAAATCTTCCATAAATTGACAATTGCTGGAATATTCAATCTCTACGCTCGAAAAAAATGACGGAGAATAGTCGTATAATCGCGTTGCTATACTTGGGAACTTGTTTCTCAAACAGAAACCCGCTCGCCGGTGCGTCATGCTGAATATGGGGTTCCGTGGAATCGCATGTGGACGCGGCTTTCGGCGTTCTTCGGAAATTTCATTGCATGGATACATTAGCTGAAGATCAGACAATTGGGGGTGACAGTCTTGCCTTTTCAGAGTCATTGTTATACCATATATGTGGGACCGCAGTCGCAGTTGGGTTTGATGCGCAATAAGCTTATATCGAGGACTATAATGACCAGTATGACTCGAAGTGTTCTGGTACCGAAAGTTTCTAGAATGTTGGGTTAAGTCAGCCGCAAAGACATCTAAAAAGTCCATTCACAGCTGATCAACCTCATAGGTAGCATCTGACAAGGACAGGGGTTTTTGGCGCTCCATTAAATACTATGCCATAATGATCCTAGCTTAGGTCTGTTTGGTCTCGTAAACCAGTCTTCGTGATGCATCGACGTGATTCGGCTTCTAGCAGGTATATCTTGGCGAGTATCGACACACCAAATTACGGATTCCCATTGCAAATGAAGTTCAATATCTCTAGTTCGAGTGCGCTGAAATACAGTGTATTATATTAACAGTAACTCCATGATCTTATAGAAGTATTAGAAAATCATTAAAGCATATCTATCCTGAAGGCTAAAAAAATATCAATTCATCACATGGATTTCTAGAATTCGCTGACAGTAATGGCGAAAGCCCCTCCTCCACTGTTGCGCATGGTGTGCAAATGAAAGGGCCGGTTATGTGAAGCTAAGGCAACCTAATTCGGATGATTGTCGTTGTTTCCACCGCAATTAACCCCCGTCAAGGTAAATAATTGAATATATCTTGGATTTTTCAGTCGTTGAGGTTCGACGGATCCCGAGTTCCTCCCGTTTTTTCGAACACTCCAGAACAATTCTTTCGCTATATATTGAATTATGAACGGATAGGTGGTTAGAAATAAATTATTATAACCTGTAAAATATATAAACCCACTCACCGATACTGATCGCTAGATATCTAGATCAGTCGCCAGTACTCCATACTTCCACCAATAAGGGGCACCTGGTTGACGAACTTCGGAGCGACAAGCGTGGCCCTTCCGACAGTAGAGTATTGCAATGCTGGCCCTCCTCTGCATTGTAGTTTATAGTAATCTCCCTTGTTATCTCTTCCCGCTAGGGGGAAGTTACACTGTTAAGTAGGTAATTAGAATTGATTGTTTACAAAAGCACTGAGAGAAGGAAACCAAGTCTTGCATTTGCATCTCTATCGCCCGGACCTAAACTCTCCCGCCCAAATACGATCAACCTAGAGTCAATAGGCAGATCTAAGGGCTTTTATTCGATAGGAAGCTGTAGAGTGTTTGGTTCTGCCGCTCAAATCCCGTAGGTAGCGCTGCCAATCTTAACGCTGATGAAAATAGGATGCGACCGTTCATGTTTGATGTATGACGAATTGACTTGAGTCTGACGATTTTGGGGAATAAGTATGATTAATATGGTGGGGCTATCGGGCATAACCTGGATATCTTTATTGATTGATGAAGATAATGTTTCTAGTGATCTGATTTGAATAGGAAACTTGATACTATGGTAGAGTATTTTGTAGGAACACAACGTATGTACGTATTTATATCTGTTGATAACTTTCTGAAAGGAAATTCATATCGACGATACTAAATCTACGGAATTAAGATTGCATTTACACGAGGGATGCCAATGCGCCCCCTGGCATAAATTCTACCAACAGGTTGATAGCTATACTCTATAGCTTAAGTATATAAAACCGTTTGAGTTATCCGGTGCCTCCTCTTTATGGTTCCTGAGGAACTGGCACTTAGGAATGTGGCGTTTGGACTAAATCGACGGGGTTCGAAAAGTTGACTGTGGTAAATTAATTTGGGCCTCGGAAAATGCGTTGGTGTGGTTTTCTCACCAGATTCTAGGCTGTTTTAATGCGAGAGTTGAGTTCAACTATGGAATGGTGCGAACAATTTAGATACTTGATCGACGATTTCGGAAACAGCCTCTAGAGCTTGGGCATACCTCTAAGGAATTCCCCCGATTGTTGTTTCAATACCGAAATTATTAATATTACGAGAGATAACTCCTCTTAGCTGCAGCTGTCGAGAGTTAAAGGGTGTACGCAATACCCCGATAGCACAGTTGACCGAATTCTGCCAGCCTATCGATATAGTCGATACAAAGCGTTAAATACTAGGCCCTGGATTTCTAGCTTTCGAAATACTCTACACTATATCTTAGGTCAGCATCAACTCGACGCTCGGCCTGCAGAGTTTAATGCTATGTCAATGTTAGAGGAGGGTCGATTCCCAGCCTCTCGTCGAATAAAGTTCACAGATATATACCAAGCGGTTTCTCAAACTCTTGGGGATAATAATGTACAAGTACGATGTTTTTAGACCACCTATTTAATTCGAATATTTCTACAGATTCAGAGGGCTAGAATGCAATGTAGAACGTATTAACAACACATATGCACATTGAATAAATTTTCCTTTCCAGCTCTGAAGTTCAAGGACTGTTAGGTATGCATCATGACAGCCTATTCCGTGCATTATAACTGCAACATTTTACCCTTCAATGCTTCTATATCACTTGTTACACTTCCGCGCCGCATAAATGGCAGCTTCTTCATATGCCTGCCTTCAGATACTTTGTCCCACATGTACCATACCAAGATCGTGACAAGCATTAATGGCGCAGTCACTGCAGCATATATCCAGGTATTTGACGCCACACTGAATACCTGTCTTGGTAATTGAAAAACGCCACCCCAAAGATGGTCGCCACAAAACTCGCCGGTAGGAAGAATGTGGTCAAGGCGGCAATTATTTTCATCGAAGGCCCATCTCTTTTCGCCTCTTGCGCAATCAAAATGTTAGTATAAGCATCTTGTTGCGTGACTAAGTTGAACACAAGATTCATTACTATGTCCTTTCGGTTTTTGTAGCTTGTCAGCCACCGTTTGTGCGTCTGGGCAGAATGGCGCAGGTATGCTAGTGCGTCGGCCGTCTTGTGGTATTCGTCGTATTTGAATTGTGCGAAAAGTAGTGGTTGGATGACTTGATAGGCTTCTAGCATACGGTCGGACACCATGATTGCCGTATTAGAGCTAGCTAAGAGAGAATCTGCGTCTTGTGAGACCATATGCAGCTCTGTCGTGAACTTCTCGAGCTTCCGGCGATCGGATGGCTTTTTCGCATATGCGTCTACTTCATCTAATTGATCATATAGATGGGTCCGTAAGGCTGTCATCACAGGCTTTAAGTCGTTAAGAGACTCATGAGTTATTAATGCGCGAATGAAGAATGGATCGGCGAACGGCCTTCGCGTAATGTTGTTATCTTCGCTTCGGCAGAAAGATTGGAAAAGTCGGTCTTTTACAAGGGCATTTTTTGAACAGTTAACTCCAGTGACTACAAGGTAGAACACTCGTTTAGTTGGCAAGTCGTAAGACATGTAGACACCCCATGGTTGCTGGTTTTCATGGATGTTCCATCGAGGGTGTTGATAAAAAAATTCTAATATCATGAAAGCATCAGAGTCTGGAATCCGGGAATTAACGGGTCCAAGAAGGTACCGTAAATACCTGTCCTTTTTATAGATCGTAAGTGGAAGAACTCCCAGGGCATCGTAGTTAGGCTCCCCAAGGAGGAAAGGGAGAAACTGCGGCGATACGTGGTAACAGTCGAGCAGTTTCTTCGCAGTATCCAAGCTTGGGGAGCTTTGCAGTCGGAAATTTAGGCCGACTGTATTAGGCTTGACAAGAGAGCAGAAGCTATCTTCTAGTTAACTTCAAGTTCTATGAATTCGAAATGGCAAAGACAAAGAGATCTCAAGAACATAGCATGCGTTTCGGGCTCGACTGGTGGAGTCTGTGCCCTTTGGGTAGTTTCCTATATGGCCCCAGTTAGTTTGTAAATATCATGAGCCAAGATACGTGAACGAAAATTATAGGACAAAAATCTTACGAAAAGAAATTCCTCTACTCCCCTGTCGTATACGCCATGCGGGAGCGATCCTTAGCCCTGGGCAAACTGAAATATTTCACATGTTGTCTTCGAGGAAAAGTTTTTCTCATTCCTTAGAATACCTTGAGAATGCTGGGCGTCATGGACCTTTGGTACTAGTGACTCGATATTGTTCGGATACTGGCTGAAGTCCAAATCCCTCCGCCCAACAGCTACACAGTTTCTTGCTAAGCGAGTAGGCGGAAGCCGTGCTTGCGCCGTCTGGGGGTTAGAGAAAGCTAGGTAAGCTGCAAGTTAGTCGACTTTTGTGTCATTTTCGCAATAAATTAGATTTATTAAATCTTTGAATGTTCGCGCTTGTCTTGTCTCCAAGATCGCAGCTTACCTTCAAACAGGATAGTGGACACGGAAGCGAATGCTTTGAAATATGAGCTTAAGCTTAGGTGGAGTTAAACCGGAGCTGAAATCTAGATCTTTTACCTACCCAGAAGGATTCGGCGTCTGCGCTGAAAAAATGGAGGATGGTCGCAAGACCAAATGAAGGATTGAAACTCTTCTGTGAAGCTCAAACAGTATCGGTATCATGCACCATGAAGACATTGGGAAAATTTCGCCACGGCCTCAAGCTTTTGCTCTGTCGATCTTGTTCTGCAGAGAATCTTGGATGCACATACTCTGCAGCTCTGTTAACACAATTGTCCAAGTATTTAAATTGGTGCTAAAGGGCTTATGCGAAATAGAAGGCCCCGCCTAAAAGATGGAATAGCTACCCTATAAGAGAAACACGGCTTTGTCAAATAATTTTTGTTCACGTACTTGCAGACTAGCTAGAATTTATTTCCATACGGGTACCGGAACCTCGACAAAATGGGTGGCGACACTAGCGCTGCACCTCTTGATCTCGAAAGATATCACCTTAACGAAATTCGACAACCTCATCGCAGCAGGGGAAATTATATAGGGCCCTTCCGATCCTGAATATGTAGAACATGATGGGTTTCAGGTAAGTTCACCCATAATTTACCAACAAGGCTGCAAGCAGATTGCTTATCAACACACGTACGTCACTGACGAACAGTTCGAATTCAGACTGGCACCAGCCTTGTTGAAAAAGCCAATTCTATCTCGCCACCTGGAAGAACCAAAGCTGTTGGGCCATTCGTCGACCCAGATCCGGATTTTGTGGTCGCAAAAATTGGAGAAACTCATACGTTGATATTTTCCAAGTTCTGCGTCCCCCGGCCGCACCTTGTGTTATATACAAACCAGTTCGAATTGCAGAGTGACGATCTTACAAAGTCGGATCTTGATTCGGCATGGCGAGTTTTGGAGGCGTTCCCGAAGACCCCATCGATGATGATATGCAGTTGTGGTGTGGATGCGGAATCCTCCCAGGGCCATAAACATATGCAGGTGTTCCCGAAACCTGGAGGCCGGGACTTCAAGCTATTTCCATGCCTGGCCAACCTTCCAGAAGGTTATAATAGGATCCTTAATTGATTATTTTATAGAACCTAAACTAATAGCTGATCCTTCTTAGGCGATGTTGTCACTGTACCAACTGTTCCTTATTAGCATTATATAATAGCACTTCTGTCGGAGACCTTCTGGAAAGATACAACACTCTTGTGGCTTTGGCTAAAACCTCTCGAGCATTGTAAAGGAACAGCTCATAATGTGGTAATGACAAAAGAATGGATTATGGTTGTTCCGAGAATGAGTAAAGGTATTGAAGGCGTTGGAGCAAACGCTGCGGGTATGATGGGAATGGTCTGGGTGGGCAGCGAAATTTCTGGGCAAGTTTTGGACCGATCGCTTATTTACAAAAGCTCGGGTACCATTATAATTCAGAGAACAGTTAGATTGAATTGCAATGTTACGTTAGGCACTAGCTACCATGATCTAGAACTAAGGAGCAGCCTAGTTGTCAGGCAAACATAGCCGTTGAAGTTAACTGCAATCAATGACTAGATTTTAGAATTAGAAAAGAAGTTCAAGTCGACAATAGTTATCGATATTTTCTGAATTAGTCTGGCCGAGGCATATATGCATAGCATCTGTATTGATGCCACAACTCAAAACCTATTTTTCAAACTACTAAGCCCTACCGTAGTAAGACTGCGAACGGTACACTAGAGAAAACCCTTCAGTGCATAGGTCCACGAGCAAAAAAAAGTGAGACGAAGGAAAACGCGAGTTTACCATACCGCGCATGAGGAATCAAGCCTAAGTAAAAAATGGAGCTTGCGAGCTCGCTTCTAACCGCGAAATGGGCAAGGAAAAAAAAAATCCACTAGCTTCAAGGTTACTCGAACCTTAACGATCTTGATGAGAGTGGGATTCGAACCCACGCACGGTTACCCGTACCAGGATGTCACTTGTTAAGGTATAGCCTTAACCTGGCGCCATAGACCAACTCGGCCATCTCACCGAAGTTTGTGGATGAATTGATGTCGTCTGAGTTCTCCAATGCATATATAAGACATCTACCGTTTTGACGCACAAATTTCACCTTAGATTCTCTTTCTCAGACTTGAACCTAATCTGCAAGGTATTCGCTGAGCACGTCCAAGAAACCATGATACCTTTTTTCTGGGTTTGTGGTCAAAAAAAACGAAAACGGGCGCATCTACAGACGGTGTACCGTCGAGAATAGCGGGCGGGTCGATAATTTTTTATGGCAGGGATTTTGTGTTGTCCCCCGTCGTATTTATTTTAGCGCCACCAAGCCGTTTCGGAATAGCGTGACATAAGGGAGCGCAAACCATCGTCATCACTCCACAGCCATCCCTCGAGCCCTTATACGCCTCTTCGACTCGTTACCTACCTTCTCCAAACACCTCGACGTCTTCTCCTCAGCCACTATTACGGTTTCACGAAGCTGCTATAGCTCCAAATCTAAAAGATTAGACAGCAGTACAGGATTCATAGGAATCTTGACTGTTAAGCCATCATGGCGACTCCTCCGCTGCTATAGTATGTGCCATTCCCTGCCTAACCCTTATGTCTGGACATGAAGCTTAGTGTTTGATAGTGCATGCGTCGCCCATCGCACAACTGTTCTCGCAGAATACACGCCATTCCCATCTTCCTCTAGGAATTCCTCATCCGTAGCCCAAATCGCCTCGGTGGTTCTTCCCAAAATCTCCCACGACCAGCCACAGAAACTCACCTACACATATGGCGAACATCTCATCAACTATGTTTCAACATCTACATCCGCGTCATCACTCACATTTCTCCTCGTCACTGATAAATCTGTAGCAAGGAAGACGTCATTCGGGTTCTTGCAGAAGGTCCAGGAAGCATTCGGTCTCAAATACACACCAGCAATGGTTGAAGATGCTCCTCCATATGGTTGCGCCGAGTTCAATAAAGTTCTGAAAGAACAGGTCCAGATCTATGCTGCTGGAAATGGAGAAGATCTTGGTGGAAACAATGCACGGAATGTTCAAGCCGAAATCGATGCTGTACGAGGGATCATGACAGAGAATATTGAACGGGTTCTGGAACGAGGGGAGAGAATTGATCTTCTCGTTGACAAGACCGATCGATTGGGAGAAGGTGCTCGGGGCTTTAGGGTTGGAGCAAGAAGATTGCGGAGACAAATGTGGTGGAAGAACATGAAATTGATGGTTCTTCTATGGGTTGTCATCATCTTCTTGATCTACCTATTCGTCGGCTTCGGGTGTGGCTTGCCTGGTAAGTTCCTTTGAATTTCTTCCATCACGACATTTGCGTCTTGTATGGAACTAGTATTAACTCTTTCTGTCACTAGGCTGGCAACGATGTATCGGAAAATCGAACTAACCAACCCATAAGTTGTGTGAGTGTCTTACTTTGTTGACGATTTGGTCCTTTGGGCGGGCTCGCTGTGGCAGGTTTAATGCATTTGTCGGAACACAGGCGTACAGCTATTCTTTTTCTACAGGACGGTATCAGGCATTAGTGTTTTAAGAACATCATTGGTTCTCTGCATTCTTGAGCGAATGATGTTTATGCGCATGGTTACTGTATCACTAGTTTCACTCATTCGTACGATCTCTCTTTATGATTTTTGAAAGTAATTTATTGATTTTTCTCACAAGTGCCTCTGCACAGCTGCCTAGTTCATTCTCAAGGTTTCGAGTATCGGTGGCAACTGGAGATTAAATGTATAAATCGACTAAGAATCGATAACTGGTGACTAATTGGCTTTCGAAACGCATACAGGTTCAAGAATAATAGGAAGGCGTGGCCATAACATAGCCCCTCCGGATTGGTGTGTATGGCTTAAAAACGACCGTAGTACCTTGACCTGGTAACAGTGGCGAGCTTGTGTAACACTCTCCGAGATGTGGATTATACTTATCTATCAGTCAATGGGTCTTTTCTTCCTTCTACAGCCAAGGATATATACACCCAAGGTATCTTTTCGGATCCCTTGTATTAAATTACTTTTTGCAGAGCAAGCAAGTCATGCATGATAATTTTCCGAGTTTCGGCCTCTTGACTGCTAATACTTGATGTCAGCACCTTCATATCTTTGTTCTGAGATCAGCTATAAGAGACAGTGTTATCAATTGGCTGGGCCCATGACTCGTTCTGGCCAGATATGCCCACCCATCCTGCATTTGTCGAATGATTAGGCAGCAGTATTAAAGTATTAATACGTATTATCCTGTGTCACGAAGGTTGGGATACCTGTGGAAGCTGTGTTGTCTACATAAAATACAACGTATTGAGATCTCAAGAAGTACTTGAGGGGTTATAAGTTCAAAAATATCAAATGCAATTATCTTGGCCATGTGCAAAACTGAGCTAGCAACTATCCGCCTTGCGCCTCAAATATAGGTTTGTATAGTCTAGTGATTACGACCATTGTCTTGTGCTTGATCATTATTAGGATCGCTCTCCGGCTAAAGTCTCGCCTTCAAGTTGTTTAGCGAAGAAGGCGCAGTCCTTTCACGAATTCCGATGCTCCGACCTCAACTTTTGCATCTCTCGAGCTCTCTCTTTGACCTATCCTGAGGCAGTGTCAGCAATCTCTGCTGCCTATCCCGTGAATTATCACGTTAAGGCCTCATGAGCATCTGCCCCAGCATGGCCTTAGCCAAGCCTGGCATGGCAAAGAGCCCCGTTTCATCGGCCGGGCTTCGAATTCGCGCTTCTAGGAGAGTGAGCCGAAAGCTTTGATAGTTTAAATGAATGAGCAAGTCCGCAGTTAGTTCAGCCCATGGAGCTTCATTATCTGCACTGCACCGTATGTAAGTTTTGGAGTCAACTTTGTTTTTTCGATCCTTCACCGGTGCACCCCCGCTCAGATCACAGTTGCATTCAACGTGGACCGGATGAGTTTGCGCTAGTTATCCATCCGCCCAACAACGCGGAGTAATTCCTGTGGCCCGGACCGTTCATACGTACAAGACTTTATCTATCCATACCTTAAATTTCTACAAGAAGTTAAGAGCTGCAAAAATGGGGATGGAAGATACCTGGTACGATTATTATCGGGGTCCGTCATCGGCCCCGATCTTCTCAGAGAAGCTAATACCAAAAGCCGCGAATTTGACTATCACTACCGCTTCTCCCGCACCGTTGTCACCCGCTCCGTCTGCCGCTTTTGATCAACATGCCGGAAGTAACTATGCGCCGACGTTAGTAAATAACGTCTGGAGGGAAAGTGATAGGAGGGCGGCAATAAAGGCAAAACATGTAAGGACAGAATGCGGCATACTTCTGCAGACCATGCATATGCACCCTTTTGAGCGGTGTTGCGAAACAGGAAATGTCCACTTATTTCTTCGTGGCTTTTTTGTATCTTTACTAATCTGGAACATGCATCTCATATAGGGACGAGAACGCCAACTCATTGGATTGATTCTTGAAGTTCTTTGTCAGATTGCCGGATTTACCTGTGCAATTGTATTCGGTATATGGGCTGTCAAGAGTTACAATGTTAGCGTTGTGGCTCTAAAAGTGCAGACCGTTGCGAACCAGTTAGCCCTACGAACCCTCTGTGCTGATGATCCGGTATGTTCCACACATGGTAGTTGGCAATTCCTTATTCTGAGCCTTCTGCTTACTTGAAACTTTTTTTTTTTTTTTGAAGACGCTTGTCAGTGGCCCTCATTCTGACCTTTGTACACGGGTACTCAAAGCCAATTCAGAAAATCTGTGGGATGCTAGCTATATGAGTGATCCCATGGATGGCACAGAGATCGCAGTTCCTAAACTGAGCCTTGGAGGCATAGTCGGTATAGTCGTTGGAAGTGTCGCAGCTATCCTCATTTGCAACATCATTTGGGCAGTCTGGAGGAGAAGGAGTATGATCATGCAACTAAACAGCCATGTGGGAACAGACCTCTCAAATCTTGAGTCTGGAAATGGAACCGGTCTGACGCCACATAATACCATCAATCAGCTTTATTCAAAGGCAAAATCGAAGGGTAAAACATGCACCAGCACGGTGGCCGTATCGTCGACACCGTATTCCGGGAACCCCCTCACACCGAGCACAACCCTGTCGACGAAGAAGCAGTGGTCACAGCCTTCGCACGTTTTGCAGATTTATTGATAAGCAGCAGAATGGATGTACGCTTGTAGTTTCTTTATTTGACTCCAATGTTTAATGCGAAAGCAGATCTGCAGTGGTGACGATAGAATCCAATCGAGATACCAGAGGATCTAGATCTCTGATCCTTGAAATGTGGTAAATCGAGATGTAGCTCTAATTTTGTGGTTGGAGTTCCGCCATAGAGCGGAGGCTCCAGGATGTTAGTCACCGCGCCACGATCAGCCCTCAGGCTGGTAAGTTCGAAACGCGAAGGGTAAGGATTAAACGAGGTGAATAGTCGAGCCGACCCAAAGCAGCGATCTACGGGCAGCCTATCGATAGACTCTATTGCTAAATCTTTGAATGTAGCCTAGTCCCTGCATTAACTCTGCATGAAACTATAGACTATAAGGGAATTTTCCGTGTGCCGTAGATGTATATGTACTGCGCAAAAGCTTAAGGTACAAACGTCCCGCTTTCCTAACACGAGGTCGGTACCTCGAGAATTTGCAACATGCAACGCAGATCCCGAATCGCATCGCCCGAAACAGCCCACAGTTCCATACAGAGTACCCATTCTTTTTTCCGGACTACTTACACAAAGCACCATCTAGAATCTCGGAGAAAGTTTTTCTGACAGGGTAGTTTACTCTATTTTATCCTATTCGTTCGTATTTACAGAAACCGTTCCTGTATAACCACACTTATCGAATCTGGTTCCTTCGGCCGTCGTGATCCATCGGGTCGTGGGTCAAGAGCCAATTTTTTCCAACATTGAACGATCGGCGATTGTGTACCCGAAAGCCGGACATATAAGAGTAAGATGATGTAGTACACGGAATAAAGGTAATTAACGTGAACACCGCATGTCTACGGCGTGGAGATATATATTATAGGCTTTTATATATCTCAGAGGATGAGGACGTGTCTTTATGAATGCTAGGAGCTGGGTAGACTTGCACAACGTCTATCACTCGGCTGTGAGTGGATAGGTTTCATTTGAGACGTGTCTAAGATTTCTTCCGTCGGAATCTGGACTTAGCTGCTTGCTAGGGTGAGCCTTTCGAGGCCGGGGGGATAGTTGAACGCGAGCCGCTAGTTTTCGGAGTTTTCAGAATCGGTCAACTTGGTTCGTTAGGGTAAATTATTTTGATATCGTAACTTGTACAGGGTATACGTATTTGGAGACTTGGAGGGTACTTTAAGTGTTCGATGATATATTTGTTATTGGTATATCGATGCAAGTTTCGCTAAAGTATATATACAAAAGGCAATGTGTTATTTGTAATCAGAAACTCCCGCTTTCCCAAAGGTATACATGTTCTTTTGTATGTACAAACGCAAGAAAACAAAGAAAATAGAATGCAATCCTTAAACCGACCTAACCTATCCCACAGATGATACTGACAAATGAAAGCAAAAAAAAAACAAAAAAAAAACAAAGGAAATTGAATAATAATTAACTCCAAAAGAGAATCGTTCTTTTTTTCGTAACAAATGGGACTCGTGATTGGTTTGGAGGGACCGTGGGTATCGTTTTATATATTTTGTTTGGGGTTTTTTATTTGTTCTTTATGGTTGATTTACCAGATCTCATCCTCATCGTAGAGCCTTGTGATGGCATCCTCGTAGTGATGATCCCGATCATAGTAACCGCTGAGGAATGTGGCATTTGACCTTTGCCTCTCGTGGTGTGGTGATGTTGGGGATGGAGGAAGAGAAGCTTGAATTGGAAATGGGTCGGATGGGATTGGAATAGAGGGTGAAGCTGTACGGGGCGATGGTGGTTCGGATTCTTCATCGGCCCTCAAGCTCAGATTCAGTCTTTCGGCGACTGCTGGTGGTAATGCTACCATTTGCTTCTCAACTTCCCCGTCAGGTTGTGTGACGGTGTACATGTACCATCGTCTATCAGTGAGTTCGTAGACTTGGCTTTGTCGCTTGTTCTGGTAGGAGCTTCCGGAGTTTCGACTCCTGATGCTCTTTGCACTCTTTGCGCTCTTGATAGAGAAGAGAGAAGGCCGTCTGGTTGCAGTCTTCTCGATCTTCTCGATCTCGCCCTTAGACGAGCGTCGGAAGATGGTCGGGATGCACGACATAATCATTTTGAAAGATGTCTTGATGTGGATGATATAGGATATAGTATTGAGGATTGTATACGCTTATGGAGCCACGAGATGACTCCAAAGCTAGGATATATAATGATATATAAAAAGGAGAAGGCTGCCTTTCTTGTTACTATCCAAGCTGTGCCGTCCAAGTCGGAGTTTTTTAATTGGTATTTTCGGTAGTATTTCACAGCTCAGCTGATTTGGTGTGATGTGATGAGGTGTGATGATGTGTGATGTGATGTGATGTGATGCGATGTTGTGATTTATTTAGCCTTGGTAGTTGAAGTGGTAAAATATAGAATGGTGAGGAGGAGAGATCAAGTGTGAACCCAAGGAAGCGGATGCTCGAACTTAAGTATCAACCCAGGAGAGAGATGGTGAGTTTATAACTCCTCAAGGAGACTCTGCAATGGGGATGGCCAGTGGAAAGTTATAGGAGGTGAGAGGCCAATGCTCGTTCCGAAAGTTTGGGACTGGGTCTCCTCCTTTCTAGGACCCCCTGGCGAGTGTGTGTGGGTCCACCTCTAGGCTAACTTGTTTCCTCCCACGCCTAGGCTGGAAATCTCTCATGAAGAAAAAAAAAAATCTTCCTTGTACAATTTTGACTCCGGTGAGGGCACGATTTCTTCAAGAGGGTCCTAACTCAAATGGGGGTCACTCTTCAGAAACCAGAGCTAGTGGACCGTTTCCTAGCGGTTCGGCGTAAGGAAACGGCCAAGCGGAGGAGGTGTGGGAGACGAGGGCAAGGGTCTACCAAATTGATGGCGCCTTGGCAGTTTATTCAGTGATAGTCATGAATTTCCGGTAACGCACGGGGATCGGCTTTGACTAACGGTCAAAGTATAGAATACTTTGTGTGCACTTTGTTTATTCTGTCCCCGAAGATTACTTTTCTTTTTACTTGTGTAGATGACAGTTATCGATAAATCCACCGTCGATGCATTCTGCAAGCCCCAGTATTCCGATATTAAATGTTGTTGGCTGCAGAATCTAGACTGCAATAATATCGCTTGTATACCCCCCCTTTTTTTCTACTGTGCAGCATGAATGACCCCCATTTAGATCTCGCTTTTGGTAACCTTAACAAAAATTAGCACCTGGTCAAATACCCTTGAACTGCATATGCACCCTCAATTCTGGTCCTTTGTTCAAATTGCAGCGCTAAAGGGTGCGGTGTTGTCCGTGGGATATCAGTATGAGGAGACGAAGTGGTGCCCCAAACTTGTGCCAGCTAATTCCCAAATATTCAGAAGGGAGGGGAGCCACAGTCCCGAGGAACCAGGAAGCCCATCCACTTAGCGGATCGCCTAGCAAACCATCCATGTTCGGGGAACCGGACAAACCCCTTTGTTGGGTCCGTTTCGGCGGACTCACAACCTCGGATCCACCAGGTATTCGCTAAATTCCTTAGCTCTCTGTCTCAGGACGGCAGGTGATGAAGGACTAATGGAAAAACTAGCCATTCGGGCTCTTTGTTGAGGGTTTCGCGTCAGAATATCAGCGAATGAGATTGAAGCGGAATCTCAATTCCTAGCGGGTGGAGCCACGGGGCGTTGCTCTTGAACCCGAACCTTGACAGAATGCTGGGATTCCTCGTTCAATTTGCATTTTGTCGGGCTCGATATTGCTTCAAGATTCGATCATGAGGTGAAATTTCTGTTCCAAGAAACGAATTCAAGAACCGGCACAAAGGTTGCCTCGAGTGGGCCGATATCAAGAGCAATATCAGAAGACAATGATCATAATACAATATAAAAAAAAGTGTCCCGTCAGTCTGGCCACCTCGAAACTTTGTCGTTGTTTGCATTGGAGAACAATGGTGATTGTCCTGGGAATGTGTTGCGGGGTCAGTCTAGGCCCTAGTGCCGATCCTGCCTAATGGAGAGATTCACCTCGCAGTGACAGCTATTCGTCGAGTACTCGAGTGGTCTTACCAGAGATAATCTAAATCGGCGTTGAAAGTAATTAGCTATGCATGGTCATATGAATAACCAAAGTTAATCTCAAAATAGCTGCTATTCTCGTCTTTCTTCTACCATATATCGCCTAGAAGGCCTTGTCGGAGCCTCGCTACAAAGTTTGCAAAATAGCCCGCTACTTTATCAACTAGTGATTGTTTTCCAAGCCGAATATTGGTTACTACCGGCATGGATCTTGTACTATTTTACGAACCAGAAATGGACCCTGTACTGTGTAAACACGTTTGGAATTCTATTGCCTCTAAGGTTTCTAAGATAGCGCCTATCCACACTGTTGGACCTCCAGGCCAGATAACATTATCGAACCGTCCCGCCTGGCTGGTGGTGGCGAGGCTTCCAGGTCTGTACATTCTTCTCTTAGCCCGGAACCAAGATCCCAGATCTCTGTCTCAGTGAGGCCCCAATCCCACCTATCAACTTGCATCGTTCCAAATAATTTATTTGCGAAGTGGGGACTACGTTTCCATAAGATGCAGGAGGCTGAGCATAAGAAGGACGTCTCGAGATCTAGACCCCCAATGCCCTATCAGAAAGGCTTGGTTCGCTTGCACCCTGATGTAATGGCTTCCTAATCTTTTCATAGGAAGTGCTTCCGACATGTAAGGGAGAAGTATCGTCATCTGGCAGCCAGTATTAACATACATACATCCTAGGGAACCCGCTGATATCGCGATTCTGAAGGATATGGTTCTTTTTTTTTCTTTTCAACGAAAAAATAAAATAAAATAAAAAATCCCAGATTATTTTCATAAATACAGATTGAATTCTCCTGTGACTGCACTTCCAAAAACGATGGCACCTGGGCACAAATACTGGTTGGCCAATCCGTAGCGACGGGGTTGGAATATAGTACTATACATAAAAATGTATTTTCACATCTTTTTGTTCTAAATGCTATCGCGGAAAAGCAGTCGACTTGTTTATGCCCGATGTTCTCATATCTGGTGGCTAAAGTTGATGTCATCAACGGAATATTGGATTTTTGGGGCTAATGATTATGTTCCCTCGGGATGTGGGAGCGCTCGTGGAGCACCGAACTAAGATGAAGTAGTGACTTTACGGTATATACGCAGAGAAAATAGCTATTGCATGTTTTAACAGCATCTAGAACCTCATACGCCCCAATCTGGGAAAAATTAATGCTAGCTGTACATGTATACATTTCTATGATTTCAGCTCTTAGAAATTTCTGTGCCGCAACTCTATTACGATGTTGGTTGCAACGTCGGAACAGAATACTATAGAGAGCAATGATCCGCCACCCAACAAGTAATTAATTCGTAAACCCCGAAAGCAATGGATATCAGCTCGCGGGTTCGGGATCATCTCGATCTCAAATGTGATGATATTCACAAAAATTTGGAAGTTGGGTTTAATTTACTCGAAGCTAGTTGGCCAACATTGGACATCGAATGGTAAAATAGACGAGTCGGTAATCGATCGCTAATGTCTAGCTACTTTAGATAACCAATTGCGCCATAGACGAAGACCCAGTGGAGAACGGTTAGTGTTCTGATGATCTTGCCGGATCTACAGATCGCCCACGCCTGCTGACGTGTTCGCTACTTTCAAAGCGAATGCTGATGTGTTCGTTGCTTTCAAAGCGAATGCATACAATTTCAAATCTTAAGATCTTAGAGGGCATTTCTGTGGCATATATATTCCATGGGAAAGATCTCTCGTTGAAGGACATCCCAAAGCCAAGTACATAACTAAATACGATATCTATTAACAAGCCTATACTTCCCACATATTACCAATTCACCCATATACCTACCAAATATTAGAGTTCAGTATTTCTCATTCGGCAAAATGTCTCTGGAGTCTGGACGCTATTTTATCCGGTCCAAATCCACACATTATGTTTTGGGACGACATTATGTCGAAGACCGGTCACTCTTACCGAAGAAGATTCTGGGTCTTTCCCAAACCGCAGGACCTCCACATTGGATCATTGAGAAAACCAGCGATGGCACATATCGCATGATGGTCCAGGGCACCTACACCGGGGTTATCGGCGACAAATTGTATGCTTTTCTGTTGCCGGAACCTGCACCTGTGGAGTGGATTCTCAAAGCCCACCCCGAACATGGTGAGAATATATATAGGTAAGCAAGCAATTTTGGGAGACCGCTCGCTCTGGGTTATTACCTTATTGAGCGAAGCTAACTTAGAGCAGTATTGAAACTAAGAGCGGCGAAGGCTGGACTGTCGAAGATCAGCCAGAGTCACAGGTCAGCATGAATTCGTACATGGCTCCTAATCCATTAACTACAAGAGAACTAACTGGCAAACTAGATCAATATTCACCCAGCTCAAGATGCTCCCAATCAACTTTTCGAGTTGGTAGAGACCACGACCTGGGATTAGCTAGCTATTGCAGGACTTTGCCAAGACCAATGAAGCCTTCTAGCCTTTTTCGGAACCTTTTTTTTCTTGATGTAAGGGAGAGGTTGGTTACGAGACAAGATTTCTATATAAAAGCAATGAGGTATGAATGTCTATTAGTTGAACTAATGATCCTGTGATATTCGCACAATTGTGGTGCCGCTGAAACGGTAGGTTGCAAAGTTTGAGGCGTGAAGCCCTAGCTTTGGGTCAGAGATGTGATGTATCACATAATGCCCACGAAAGAAAGGACAAGCAACCTTCAAAAAATGGGTAGCGGAAAGACGGATTTCATACTTTAACTCGCAGATTCCCGTCCCGAGCTATCCGCCCGCACCTAAACCGCCGCTTTCTGTGTAGTTAAAATGCGGCCCTGGAGAGTTTTACACCCAAAATTTCTTCCTGTAGCATGTCGAGAGCTCTGTCCTTGGTGTCACGTAATTCGTTCCTTTTTTTTCGCCAAATATTTCCCCGATTTCATCGTGGTCGGATGCGATGTTGGCTAGGTATTCCATGTAGATGCATAGGCTCTGATATCATATGAAGCAACCATACTCTCAGGCCCAAGTATCAATAGCAAACCCAGCTGCATGCAGCGAAATGCAGCTGGGATGGATTTAGAACCAATTTTTCTGCATCTTCAAAGAGGGCCTAATCTCAAAATATAGTTTGTATCTCCTTTCCGTATTTAGCCCAACAAAATACGACACATTGAGCTTAGACTGTTTCTTAAACATTGGACAGTCGTTTAGGCAAACGGAAGCAAGTCTCCAACCTTATGTAGACGCATAATACTGGTAGATACGTGAGATATCTCACTTAATAAATAGAGTTTACACTGATCTTAACCAGTAGGGAGTTTTTCCAAGAGATCTATGCAATTCCAGGCTGATCAACAAATTAATTTAGACTGTGCGTTAGGATTCTTGGGTTTCCGAGTTCTCATAGATGTGGGAGTTTTCTTACTAGATCCCTTAGGGAACAAAAAGTGACACCTGTATCTGAACCGTCGAAACAAGATCCAAACCAGAAGAATCCACATATGAGTTCTAATGTCACGAAAACGTAACTAAGAGTCCATTTGGATCTTGCCTTATAATTGTTTTATGATATATTTTCGAAGATTGTATTCATGTCACTCTTAAAGCCAATTGCTCTATTATTTTGAATGTCAGATACTTTATGCAATATCAAGTTTTCTTTGATATTCAGCTGAATAGCCATCTTATAGCCTCGAGATCTCAAGATCGAACTACTAGATAGCAGGTTTGCTGATACCATTACATGAAGCGAAGAATTTTTAACACTATAATTTGGAAAAGTCAATATACCGCACAATGTCACCCGAAACAGGCACCTACGTTATAACATCTAACTACTCGAACGGAATCGTAGGGAGGAATATTGCTAATGACGGAGAACAAATCTTCAGCCTATCCCCATTCTCCGACCCCCAAAAATGGGGAATCATAAAGTTCTGCGGTGGGTATAACCTTCGCCTTGAAGGAACTGAGACCGCCGAACTCAACGGTATGGTTTATGCCCTGACTCACGATCAACCTATGGCTGAAAGCTAGGATATCAAACCCCACGAGCAGCATGGTCCCAATGTGTATACGTGAGTACACACGCTTCCCTTTCGCAAATTCAAATCAATGCAGCTGCGACAGGACTAGGTTGCATTGCATGGCGCAAAGCTCACAGTCCCGCTATCCTCTTTGTAAACCAGTAGAATTGAGGAACTCGATGGTTTACTCGGCTGGGCTATGGCTGCTGGGGAAGCATTTGCACCGGTATGTTTCACCGCCCGACAAAAAAAAAGGCCGTTTCCTGGATGAAAGTGAGGGATTCAATTGCGAAATGCCGAATCTCCGAACCCTGATTGCTTTTATAAATCTCGGGTGCTGATTGTAAACTTACACTATCTAGATTTCCGTTCAGCCAATCGTCGCCACCAAAAGCCTTCCACCGCAATACTTGCCGCCATATCTTTTCCAGATAATGAAAGTTGAATAAGATTAAGATTCCAAAAATCGAAAGCAAGTGTTGCCTGATAAGTTAGTCAGCAGTAAAAAAGCAAGAGAAACATAAAGAAATTGTTTAATTGCTCAGATCTATAGAGGTTAATACTCTCTGGTTCTTTTGGTGGGCAAGAAACCTTAAATCGGCGCTTTTAGCACACTCTGGACAACCTCAAGTTTGACTAGTTCCTTGGGCCTAACTTCTTCGGGGAAAACTTTAAAATCTATAGTTGAGGAGACATGTATTGAGTAATTGCTGGCCCATGTTCGCTTGTAAACACGCCCTCGATTAGGACCTTTCGACACAAAACTATCCGGGTGACCGCGCAACGTCGCCCAGTTCGCCATCGCCTGCTCGAAAAGCAAAGCAAACGTTAAACTATAAATTCTACAATTGGCGTATGCATCGGGGACCCTGGTCCGTGTGCTGGAGGGTTCATACCGGGAAGCTGTTCCTCGAGTTGCAGAAAACTTGACCGGAATACATGTATACACGTGTAGATAGTGGAGCAACCTGCAATAAAAAGCACGTGTAGTCGTGCAGCAAAAAAGCCACAGCACCCAGAACGAAGGATTCCTTAAGTCAAGGGAAACCTTAATACGATGTTTGAAGACAGATTCGTAGATAGGCCCCCAATGCACCGTCTCAATCGGTCCTTTATTCGGTAACCGTATTACCTGTGCCGTCCTTTGGTTATGGTATAGACGACCTAGCCTCCCTTTGATTTACGGCGCAACACGTGTGTTCTCTGCTTTCCTTCCCAAGTCACAACACCGCCTGTGGACGAACTACGAAATGAATTTAGCTACGTTATATGGGGACCCTGCATGTATAGTACCCCGCCTGCATACAAGCATCGTTATATAACCCCATGCTTGCGGACTTCGTTGTCTCGATACTCAAGGTTTCGGAGTAATTCTAGGCGATTTCTTCGGCTCCAAGATGAATCGAGATACGAGTGGGATGCATTATTCAATTGGTGTGTGCCGTCGCATCTTAAGATGTCCACCGTTATACTCCAACGAGGATATCGAGATGGTCCTAATGAGAAAGTGGCTGCCACATGTACTATGGTCGTAGAGGTAAATTAAACCGGATCCACAGGTATTACGCTAGTCGAGCCCCCCAAAAGCAATTATATACACTTAATATGTAATATGCATCCCACTGCTTCGGATGGCGGCTTTACATCGGGCTGGCATCGAATTCAGTAATTCTTGAAGATAAGACGTTGGAATAGCGTCCTAGGCCTCTATAACATAATTCCGGAGCTTGTTATATAATGGAGTTTTATTAAATTTGTACTTATTCTGTATATAATCATTTATCTAATTTTATATAGATTTAGTTGGATTTAAATCTGGGTTAAATGTAGACTATATGTCAGGAGACGTTCTCCTAGACGTTCGTCCCACGGAGTGTGGTATCCGAAATACCACACGACAACACACGTAAGCACGACTGCCGACGACAGGCTTCGAGATAGGTAGTTATAAGCAGAACTGTAGATTCCTCATGTACATAGAATGTGTATATATAGCCACCCTCCAGTGACGACTTGAATCGGCACTGGATAATCGAAGTTGATTCTACCACTTAAGATACGCCGCATCACGCCTCGAGCACCCACGACAAGCTTAGACACACATCGTAGCTTGACACTATATAATTAATTTGATCTTGCGTTTAATGAAATTCTTAATTGTAGAATTTATAATGCGTCTAGGGGTATTATCTTTTATTAGAATTGAAATTTTTTTTAAAAAATTAAGTTATAGAGCTTGATCTAGCTGTCTATAATAAGTACTAAGTGAAGCTGGTAGCTTACTTTATTGATTATACCCTATTTTTTCTAGAATATGCTAGGTTTCTTCTATTGGCCTGCAAAGTTACTTGTCATGCGACGGTTTGAGGTTCGCCGTTAGACCACCACGTTGGCAAAAAACGCTGGAACTATCGAGTGCACACTCAATTCCTCAAATTCTATATAAACGGATTTTTGGAGTCGAACCCGGTCCTGTCTGGCCGTCTCGTTACATTACTTTAGAATATTTCGCCCTTTTTTGTGTTTGTATTTCTTAATTATATAGGTAGGATTAAACTTTTTTTCAGGCTACTTAATGACATATAACTTCGTATGATAACTGCCAGTTACTTATGTTTTGTCTATTTATAAAACCTGTGCTTATTGCTTTGGAGTCCAATTCTTATGTTCTAGCGCCTATTGTAGTCTAGTTTGCTTATTCTTTTCTAAGATTGGAGGTTTTACTCAAGCTATTTGTCTGCGAAATTTTAGGTAGTAGAGAGCCCGTTTTATAAGTTATTTACTATATAAACCATTAAATAATTTAATAGATAGCTATAGAAAGCTTATTCTACAGTCAACCTGAGACCTAGTAACGTAATTCACTAGTTCTTCTTTTTCCTTGGGCGTTATAATGCGGGGCCTGCCTGGCCTAAAAGCAGTAGTAGTGCTATTCGCTCGAATGACAATGCAAATTTAATATTTAATAAAACCTGTTATAACTTCGATAATTGCCAGTTTGATCTCAGCATCATTATAAAGGATTCTAATCCACTAGCGTTCTGCGGTCGTTAATTATTTAGTTCCAGCAGTACCCCAGGGGCGAGGCATAGTGAATCCGTCGACATAACAGTAAAGTATTGAGGTTTACAGACTCCAGTTGCCAGCTGCATGAAAATATTTATTTTTTGTTGTTGGGTCCTACAGGTACATTACAGGGTTTTTTTTTTTTTTTTTCGCTCGCAACCATAGTATATGTATTTCTAAATCTATTATTCAAATTCACATGTTTTCGAATTCTTATTAATTTCCTCGACTTTAATAATTCAAACAGGCAAATTCGGGAGTTGGGATTCGTGACGTGTTAGTCGTTCGTCGCATTTGCTTGCCTCAGTTCGTGATTATCACAGATTCAGGCGTCCGGCCCGAATAATAGTTACACGAGTTCTCGGCTGACAAGCGATCGCCCGCCAAGGGGCCGCTTGCGGAGAAAACAGGAGAGAAGATGAGGGATTAACATCCCTTGGCTGTAACATTATAACATTATAACATCACAGCGCTACCAATATTTTCATAGATGGTATATTCGATCCTGGCTCGGTATCTTGTCAAGTATTTGTTGGATGGAATTCTTTGCTAAGAACAGTAAATTCTGGCAAAACTACCCCGTCTTTTAGAAATTTGCAACGAAAAAAAAAATAAAAAAATAACGTTACCAAGCTGAATGAGCTGGTATAATGTTATCATGACGCGATATTGGCTGTTCTTCCCGCCCTTCCTTTCAGATAGTAGCTGTTCCATCTATTGGACTGGGGAAGATGTTACATTGCAAAATAATGATGAATCTGGCGCAATTACAGCTATACGATGTGAAATCGAGGAATTCATAAGCTTATTTGCATCGATCGGGAGGAAGATATAATCCATGCTCCCGTGCCAACAATACCCTCTTGTCGTCTCCTTTCCGGATAAAAATTCAACGAACACGTATATATATGAAGCCCTTGCTTACCCCTTCATCCTCGCATCCTTTTCAGCTTTAATCCGCCTCACAACTGAATAGAACGTCCGAACGTGGAATTTAAGTATTTACAACTGCACTCTCGAGATCTCTACGATCACGAATATTAAGTAGAATATTATCAAAATGCCACCAGCATATGATCAGGCACCAATTATCCAAAGCGGGACATACATTATCACCAGTGTTTCTACTGGCCTCAAAGTTTCCCGAACCCCTGCCGAGGATAAATCCCTTCTTCCAAAGAAAGTTGTTATTCTTCCAGCTAAGGAAGAGGCATCTACGGTATGTTGACCTCAGTTACCCCTGTGCATCCTGTCAGGCTGGTGATTTTGGCTATAGGCGAGCATTGTAGTTACTGTATGATAAGCTAACTGGTTCATTTGAATAGTGGGAAGTCACGAGGAACCGCGATGGAACCTACACTTTAAAAAATAAAGGCAGCCCTGTTGTCGAAATCGAAGACAAACTCTTCGCCCAATTAACGGGTCCACCACTAGAAACTCGCTGGAAAATTTCTTCGGTATACTGGCAGGGCACCGATGAGTGGATGTAAGTAACCTCAATGCTGACCCTTTTTCAATTAACCCGTGAGCTTAAAAAAAATGATCATATAGCATTGAAAACCCTTCCGGCACCGACGGGTGGCTACTTGACGACAAGACTGGACCTGCAAAGGAGTACAAACAGGTAATTTATATTTAGGCACACCCATGTTACTTATTTTGTGTAACCAGGCTAGCACATGGCTAACTTCCACACCCCCACGTTCGCAGATTGACGTCGGACCATTGATCGCAGCGCTTTCCCTTCCTCCACAATATCCTGCATATGAACGGTTCCGTTTTACGAGGGTTAGGGCGACTGTTGGATAGGCGCTATTTAGGAAAGTGGAATGGCTGGGGTATATAGTTAGCAAATGTCTTTGTATCTATATTAAGATATTTGAGTACTCTGGCTTGGTATTATATATCATTAATTGCGCTTGCTTTGTATTTCTGGTGACATGACGCTATCAAAATCTAATGGGGCATATATACACCGAAAGTGGGTAAGGATATCAGAACCCGAGTTGATTGGCCTAGTTGGTAACAGCTAGGATTTGATTTCGATTTAAATGCACGCCACATTTATATATATTGGGTGGTAATCAGGGAGTCCACCAAGCTCCCACTTCAAGTCTCACAAGCATCACAAGGTTCTTTTTTTGCACTTTTATTTTGCCGAACATATTTTTTCTCACATAACAGCCTGTGGTCTCGTACCAGCAACTAACAGATAGTAAGAGAGGGGTGGACCATATGATTTCGTGTCTGTCACGTAGTCCCGGTTTCATCGTCCAAACTCGTCAGTGCTGCTGAGCTATAGACGTGTACTGGACAAAAGCACTTATATGATTACTGTATATTCTCTTTTGACAGCTAGAGACTCTACATAAGGCAAGTAGCTCTTGAGTGAGCCTTACTTGGGAGTAACGCTGGGTATAGTATTCGATCTGGACTGGTTCTGACAACCATACCACGACAATTTCCAAGCTTCAAAACGTTTGAAATCACCACAAGCGCTACCGACTTAGTCTGACCATACGTGTAACAGGTATTTGTCGTTCACTGCAATAGGCTCACGTTGAAAAACGAATGGATGGCAGGATCTAGGCCTTCGCTTCTGTTCAATTGGATTAATCGGAGGAGTAAATTTAACATCATTATGCACTATCAACTCCACTGCTGCTAAACCGCGGCATTAGCTCTCAAATATACTTCATATCTTCGCCAATATCACAATGCCGCCTAATCCTCGGATCCTAATGCCGAACCTAGGTTCAATATCAATCCCCCAAAACAACACACGCTCCCTTCCAAAATCCAACAGCACCTTCCAAACCCGGTTGCACCCGTCCAAATCCCTGTCCACCCGATTAGTCAAAGTCAAACCGACCCTTGCGAAGCAAGAACATGAACCATCCTCTACACCTGCCCCCTCCAAACAAGCTTTTTTACTCTTTCGCTTCACCAACTTCCTTGGACCTTCTTTTGGCAGGAAAACCCCCGGCGAAGAAGGGCTGCCTAGCCACTATTATCCTCCCTCAAGCTATCAACGATGTCTACGATTCCCCGACTAATCATCTTCCAGAAGCCGCAGGTGTGGAAAGGCTTAACTCTTAGTTTAAATGCAATGGGAGGCCGTCAGATCCGTTGACCGGGGTATTTAGGGTGCATTTACGCATGCGCCTGGATTACACACCTCCCATATTCGACCTATATACCTTCAGACGACCTGAATTCTTGAGTTCGCCCCAGGCGTTCGAAAGAAATGTAATGCAGGAACCATGATCAATGCATTCAAAGCAATGATATCCCGGATTTTTCAACAAAGTCTCTGATATCACCGATATCGCCCGGCTATCCTACAGACCTCCCCTCTCAGACACAACTTATCCAAATCAGGCAGCTGTGAACCTCATAACCCCATCCTATCATGTAAACAACCCGGCTGTCTGCAGGTCATAAACGTGGTCCACCTATAGACTAATTCTTTCCAGCTGGAGAAAGTAACATGGGAGAAGAAGCGAACCCCCTTGCTCGATTCAGGCAATATGGAAACCGGCGATCTACGTCAAGTAATTGATTTCCTAAGTATCTTTACTCAATTTTTGGAGGAAAGATAAGGCATGTGGTAGGGGGGAACCATATCGTAGGAACACTTAGCAAGATAAAACAGGATGGAAGGATATATAAATAATCTCTAGCTTTCCCACCGTATTGGAAGTCGGGAAACAAGCCTTTTTCGTTTTCTATGTCAAGCTTCGATAGTATTTAATTGCGAAATATCAATTACCTATTATCATCCTAGCCGGACTCCGAACCATAGATCCATAGAAAACCTACCCCATATTTCTATCGATAAAAACAATGAAGGCATCAACCCTCCTAGCTCCCCTCCTCCTATCCACAGGAGTCTACTCCTGGGGTCCCATGGGCCATGCTACAGTCGCCTACATTGCCCAACATTACCTCGACGGTGCCGCGAGGATCTTAACCTCCCACCTCCTCTCGGGGTCTTCGCTCCCTGATATCGCATCGTGGGCTGATAGCTACCGTTATACCGATGGCGGCGCCTTTTCGTCCGTATTCCATTATATTGATGCTCATGATCAGGTTCCTCATAAGTGTAATATTAAGATGGAACGTGATTGTCCGCCCGAAGGGTGTATCGTTACTGCTATTGCCAATTACGTATGTACTATATCCCACCCCCTCTTCAAAGCCATTGGTTAACATAAGATGTAAAAATGACAGACCGAAAGAATCTTAAACGACGACCTAACACTCGCCGAACGCGCCGATGCTCTAAAATTCGTCGTTCACTTCATTGGCGACGTTCAGCAGCCTCTTCACACTGAGAACCTCGCTGTCGGTGGAAACGAAATCCCTGTTTTCTGGGGAAATGAGAGTGTAAAGACTAATCTTCACGCTGCTTGGGATCGCAACAGTATGTTCCTTCTGATTTACATTCTAGAAGAGCAAAAGGCTAATATATTTGGTGATAACTAGTCCCAGAAACCCTCGCCGGCGGCTCCACCATCGCCACCGCCTCATCCTTCGCAGACTCCATCATCCAAGACCTCGAAACCGGCATCTACAGCACCCTAAAGACCGAATGGACCTCCTGTGGATCCATCAAGCGCGGCATCGGCTGTCCAAAGGCTTGGGCTCAGGATGCTAACAGGATCGTTTGCTCTGACGTCCTACCAAACGGACCGGAAGAAGTCCAGAACAAGGATATCAGCGGAGCTTATTACGAACGAAACAAAATGATCGCTAGACAACAGATTGCGAAGGGAGGGTATAGATTGGGTTTGTGGTTGAATAAGATTGCTAAGGCGGAGCAGTTGAAATGTAGGGCTTAGGGTTCAGGTTGGGCTGTATATGTGTGCGTGTGGTTTGAGATACCCGGGAAGCTAGGTGTTTTGTATATTCTGTATATGAGACGAACGTTGTATATAATTTGTGTTTATTTTTGCATCTAACGAATTGGATTGGCTTTTGCTTAATGCGACAGGAAAGATGTTACAATTCAGTTGTATTGTCCTAACTAGGATCGGGATTCTAGAAGAGCGGATGACAGAAAGACAGACAGACAGATAGCCTCATTCTCGCCATAAACTCCGTCTAGAGTAAAAAAAAGGGATGCATGAGTAGTATACACGAAAGCACCCATATCTAGTTCGTGCGACAAATATCTACCTGAAGTCTAGAGATACCCTTTAGCCCAGGAGCTCGATCTAAATAAAATAAAAAAGAGAGAGAAGGGGGGAGTTGTTGGTATATAGAGAACGGAAACAGAGTCATCAGTAAAGAACGAGTCTACTCCTTGCCCCAGGTCAAATTGAACCTCCCCTTCGCCGGCTTATACTCCTTAATCAACGTGGGAACCTCCTCAACCGAGTTCGCCACCTTGATGATACTACCACAATCACCAACAACAAACTCCTCCTCGACAGTTTGTTTGATCCATCCAACAATCCCATCCCAAAATCCATCGACATTGAGCAAGATTATGGGCAAATCGTGGATTCCGAGTTGGTTCCAGGTAACGATCTCGAAGAGCTCTTCGGCTGTACCGTATCCACCTGGGAGGGCGATGAAGGCATCTGCTTCTTGAGCCATCATACGCTTTCGGGTGTGCATGTCTGGAACGACGGTGTGGATCCCGTAGTGGTGGGATTCGGCAGAGGTAATGGAGAGGTTTTCTTGCTCTTTGGCGGAGAGGGGGGATGGGATCACGCCGTGGACGGAGTGAGGACCGGAGAGCGAGACCAAGGTCTTGGAGACTTGTCCCATGATGCCGGCTAGTTTGGATAGGTCAGAATTTGAGCGAAGCGAAAGTAGATAAGAGGTAGGAAGGGAGCTTACTAGTACCGCCACCGTAGACGAGGTTCCAGCCTTGGTCATGGAAGACGTGGGCGAGGTCGGAAGCTGCATTGATGTATGCAGGGTTCTTTCCAGGCTTGCTGCCGCAGCTGTTGTGTAACAAACAGTCAGTATCTAGACCAATGCACGTCAACATGAAGGATGAAATGAAGAAGAAAACTTACAAAACTGCGACAGTGAAGGGCTTAGCTTTCTCGGTCCCAGTCATGATCTGGATTTGAGGCATTGCGAACGTCAATTGATACGTAACTATCGATAAGGGTTTTGATACGTGACAATACGAAAGAGAGCAAGAGCTAGATAATAGCTAACTAAGTGCCGAGAAAGGAAGAAGGAGGTTATCTTACGATTGTGGTAGCTGCGATAAGGATGGGTATTTATATTCCAGGGGCCGGCCGAGAGGTCGTGAGGAGGATGAGTGGGAGGTTGTAGTAGTTGTAGGTGGCGCTTGATTCAGAAGAATAGTTGTGTCAGGACAGGGAAGTTAAGGGTTCAGGTGTGTGACGTTGAAATGCAACGCTTCGAAACCCGAAAACGATAGCGAGGCGGCGAATCGATCCAGTGACTGGGAATGTTGGTGATAACTTGATAACGTATATAACTATACTATTACAACTGATACTAGGTATATTATTTAAGAGACGGGAAGCAGTGCAGCGGCCATAGCTGTGGTTTTGGATATGCCGGATGACTCCTTTCTTGTTGATTGGGCTGCATTTTGCGGGAGGAGCTCGAAGGAGTCTAAGACGAATCTGGAGCTGGCTAGATGCGGGACAGCAATTGCGATTCTTCCGACTAGTGCAGTTCCTGTTGCTTGATAGTAATTGAATCGACTGGATCTCGATCAAATGATCATGAAGAGAAAAGTTATATGTATGTTAAGCTGTTAAGTTGAGTTAAGTTGGAGAGAATCAGATATTAAAGCCAACGCCAACAACTCCAACTTAATACCTATTAGTAATTAACAGACGGATTCCGCGCGCTAAGAAATGGCGAGATTCGCGGGGAAAAGCCGAGGGTCTTTGAATGCGCAAGCTCTGCTTAAGCTTTACTCACATCGGTACCAATTGATCCTCGATAGCGCAGCTGGCACTAATATAAAAAGATACATGCATGATTCGGCCTAGCCGGGACGGTTTTGACAGCGGATCGAGTCGTATATAAAATTATGTATTTGGAATCCAACTGAATTCGAATTCAATATTCAGCTGAAGATTCCAATCGAAATCGAATTTAACTTAAGCGGTAACGTCATTCCGAAATACAACAAACCTCCGCCCAACAACGCAGTCCTGCAGCTGTCACTTTAACGTGCTTTTGGGTCTTTGGATTGTCTCAAAATTCAATCTTAACCACCAACTTGACTGAAGGAGAATAGATACTTAGTTCTCAGGTAAGCAGCTACTTTGAAATCTACCAATACCAGCCTCGAACCCGGGGACTCCGGAGGATTGACGGGATAAGTTAACGTCTCAGACTGCTTCAAAAAAAGAATGCCATTCTACCAAGTCTTCCACTCTATCGACCTCTCCCCCTCCCAAAAGGACTCACTCGCCCAAACAATCACGAATGCCCATTCCGCCGCGACAGGGGCCCTAAAACTATTCGTCCACATCGAGTTCTACCATAACACCAACCCTTTTCAGTACATTGGTGGCCTACGCCGTCCTAACAACAAAGTCATCGGCTGGGTTCGACCGCGTGGCGAGGTTGGCGAAAACCTCATGAAAGAAGTCGCTGAAGAGATACAGGAGGGTTGGGATAACACTGTTGGTTCTGAAGGCGAAAAGGAACTTTCGGCGTTATGGATTAACGACACTATGCTGACTGGGGTTGAGTTTGGAGCCATTTTGCCACGGGTGAGGGTCTACTTCGTTCCCGATCGTTCATGTGCAAAGTGAAACGTTGGTAGCGAATTATGCTTGTGCAGCATGAATGCATTTGTTAAAACTGTTGGATGTTGCTAATCTGGTTATATATTCGTTTGTCCAGGCCTTTGAAGACCAAGCCTGGTTCGAGGAGCATAAGACTGAATTCCAGGACAGAGCAAGAAAAGGTGATGAACTCTTCATCGAGGCTATTCAGGGTAATATCATCGATAGGTCTTCTTAAGTTCCTTCGTATACTACATCCTCTTATGTTAACTTGACCGATCAAATATTTTCAATTTTGTCTCATTCACATCTACAAATCCAACAATCTTACACAGTCGCTAGCGGCAAATCCAACTCTACAACATAAGGACACCGTGCCGCCTCCGCATAATTGCTACTCCCCGCCCCAACAAGCGAGGCATTCACAAACATCGTGATTTTACCCCTGACCACATCCTTTGTTACGGCTGTAGCATCCGTAAACACTGCCCCATCCTTTTCAGCCATCTGAGCCTTCACATCCTTTGCCTCCTTGCTGTCCCACCCCAAAAGCTTTACACCTGCCGCTTCATGGATATGTCCGCAAACACTCACCAGCGGCTTGACTTGTCCAGGAAGCTTCGTAAATGTTTACATCCCACGCTTTTCCCACACGATGTACTATCAAGAATTCCACAAGCAGGTCCGTGTATCACCGTCACATCCACTTTTCCTGCCTTCAAACTACCCGTAGAGTTGAACTTTTCCCAAAAGTCAAAATCGGAATTGTATCTAAACGCCCCACCATCATGTGGCCGTGGTCCGCGTGGTGTATACGGCGATGCAAATACCGTTAACGTCGCCCCGTTCTTTAATGTAAACGTTTTTACCTCGTTTTCGAGATAGAATATCCCCTTAGCCTTCATCTCCTTGCTCTTCAAATATCCTCGGCACGTTACTTGTTTTACCTTCGGCCGGTTTTCTTTGTTGTCGCTCTTGAAATCAATGTTGCGGGAATCCAAGGTTGAGCTCGATGAATCATCAACGTGATCTCCAACTACTTCCAAGCAAGTGTCATGATTCCCCGCTATCAACACCTTGATCTCCGCGGGAACACGTTCGATCCATGATATCGCTGCTTTTAAAGCGGATAGATTACTATCCTGCGTCATATCCCTAGCATGGATAAAAACATCCGTTTTAGGAAACGGATGCCGGAATAAGGCATCTTTATGCTCTGAACCTTGCGGTTGAACATCATGAGTGTCCGAACCAGTAAAAACAATGTTTCAGCCGTTGTGGGCTTTTTTTTCGATTGTAGCAGTGCTCGGCGGGATAAATGAAATTTTCAAGGTGTCTGGAGTTCTTGTTGGGGGTTTGATAGAATTATCGAGAGCTTTTACCTCGCTCATCGCGGATAATTGCGGCTTTTCGTTATTAAGTATCGGTATCGATAGGCTTGGCTACTACTGCTCTAGAATCGCTCGTAGTGCTGTCGATTTTCTTGCGGCGTCTTCGTGCAGGGAAATTAGGATATCAGTAGCCTCGACTAATACTTGCCTCCCTGTCTTAACTGCGGTGCGGGTAGCTATAATTCTCGCCTCGCTGGGCTGATAGTGAGGAGTAGCCGTATTTTCCGTTTTCGCCTTCTTCGTGGTGGTATCTGTGGTGTCGGTGGTACTCAAGTTTCGCAAATCCTTTGCAAGAGCTTTGACTCTGCTGCTTGCATTTCGTGGTTTATTTCTTGTCGCTGGCATGGTTTTATTCGAGGTTCGAGTAAATTTTGTATATATCGTCGATAGTTTTTAATTTTGCGGTTACTGTTATAGCCGTATCTTCCCAGAGCGTCGTTTCGCCTGGTATTAATAAGAATATCTAGGACTCGCCCGCGAAAAATGCAACAACCCGTCGAGTTCGAAGGATGAAAACTGGCTCTGAACCCTCAAAAGACAGGAATACAATGAGGCCAAGTAGGTAATCCCTAAATTCAAGTTCTAGACTTTATACATGATATCCCGAAACTACGTCCCGTTAGTTCTAGTCAAATTCGAACTCTGTAGTTGAAAGTCTAGAGGGATCCCGAGGACTATGTGAAACCAGTCATATTACCACAGTGACCCCCGTTCAAGCATATGATGTTCGATATCATTCATAGCATTATCATTATCATATTACTACCTAAGATATAAACCCAAAGTACACAGGCCAAGTAGATATATTCCCGCGAGGGATGAAAAAAAAATATAAAAAAAATAATAATATCCCATGCAATTCCAACGTCAAGACTCCAATTGGCCAAACGATCTTTTGCAAAAAAGACAGAACCAAAGCTAACAAAAGGAAAGAATTCAGGAAAAGGAAAGGGAAAACAATACATCAATTAAGAAACCCAGCTTAGCGAAAGAAAGCATCATTCAATGTATAACTCATCCATCAGACTAGCTCTAGATGTCGATCCGGGACCAGCTCACCCCCATTATGAGTTACCATTCTGAACTAATCCCAGACCAAATGCAAACGCATGATTAAAAAGAAAAAACGAGTAGGTATCGTCCGAATCATGAGAACAATGAGAATCACCATAAGCTATCCACCGCATCCAAAATTGACCGCTTCCTTTCCCACCGTTCCTTCTCCTCCTCTGTCATCGATTCGTAATCGATCCTAACCTCATGCTCAATCTTGACTCCCATTTCGCTCGGTCTCCTCCCTTCCCCTCCTTCTCCCTCTTCGCCATCGTCGTCCTCCCTCTCATCTCCAAGCCCAATAGCACTCTTTGCCCTCCTCCTAGTCCAAATACTCGGCCGGTACACGAATCCAAAGTATTGCCGATAAGGTATAACGTCTGCACCGTTCTTAGCAAGACTATGCGTCGATCTGCAGCTCACAGAATACTCTCCAGCCAGTTTACTAAACTGCCCCAGTCTGTTATTAGCATTAGTCGTAGTAGTAAAAGTCGTGGTAGTAAAAGTCGTGGTATTAATCGTATTCGCATGCCGAATATTCGACGATGGTTGCTCTCGTGTGAAGCCAAAGCTGCCATCCAGCTGGAAGTTTGGGGCAGATCTTCGGTATTTCGCTGGTGGCCGTCTTGTATTATTCTCGTTTTCTTCGTTTCTATCTTCTTCTTCCACGTCCTCTAGCTCTTCACCTTCATCAATTTCATCATATCCTTCCTCCTCTTCAACATCATCCTTAATAGTCGGCCTCCACCCCTTCGGCCTTGCCATCTCAAGAGGAGGAGGCGTATAATACGGAGTCCCACCAGCGACCTTAACCACCCGACTTTCCAGACTCTCCCGCCTCGACGAATCTGCCATCTCGAACTTTGCCCGATTCTTCGCAATCGATGGGTTCGGCGCCACCGCCCCACCACCTGTTGTACCCCCTTTAGAAGCCAAGGCAGATGACTTAACACCACTGTTCCCGACTTTACTACTAAACGGCGTCACAAAACTCTTAAACAATGGCTTTAGTGCCGGCGCACAAGCACACATTATTGCTAAATTAATCTCGATATGCGAAAACAATAAGATGAAAATTGCATCATACGAAACGCCAACTGTATCCCGGTACTTCCAGAGCGACTACAGCCTTGCCACAGAGCCTGCGACCGCCACCACGCCCACAGAAAATATTGCAATCGGTGCCACTATAACCAATAAACCAATTAGTATTGTTTATCTTTATTAATTGGGGAGGGGGAATGGAATATACACTTTCTCCGCCTGTCAATTTGAAGCTATTGTAGCACGGGAATGGATAAGAGGAGGATAATCAAGTCCGAAGCAATACTGATCGATGCGGTACTATAATACAACCAGCGACCACGCTATCGAGGGATTCTATAGATTGGTTTCTTTAACATTCCTTGGTCCATGGATTCCATGTGATCGTCGCATAAATCCTCTCTCGACTCCCCTCGAAACATTTTGCGGAAAGGGAGGGGTTAGTTACTTAAGTACTTACATAAGCAAAAATAAACGTAATATACCAAGCAATAACAAAGGTACCGACGGCGTAGACAGTGTATCGGTACACCTTTGCGGCGAGATTTTGATGTAAAACGCCAATATCGAGAGTTCGATGAAGAGTAGGACCAGTGGGTAAAGGATTTGGTAGGCGAACCAATAGCGGGGTGTGGGGATTAGTTCGTCGATGGTCTAAATATTAATCCAAAAAGAGTCAAGTAAGGAACCTGAATTTTTAGTCAGAGACAAGAACTATATTTTCTTTGAAGTTCTTGTTTGCTAAATTTGAGTGGCAGAGGGGGGACAAGGCTTTGTTGGGTTTTTGCTTGTATGTGCAGTTTGTTATATTAAAAGATAGGGCAAGCAAGGGCGAGATGTCATGAGTTTCAGATCGAGAGTAAAATGTTTAGAATTGAACTTACGACTGTAGAAATATGGCGTCCGGTACCGTATTTAATCTGGAGGTAATTCATAACCGCGAGGGCCCATTCTGCTACAATTCCAACCGTTATAGACCAGTAGTCCGCACCAACTCTGTGGATGAGAAAGTAACGACAGTACAGCCTAGATTGTTTTAATGGAAAAACGGCAATCATGCGGCAAGATCCTCCACTGTAGACAGTTTGCTTTAAAAAGGATTTTTTGAATGCAACGATTGCAGAAATCACTTACCGCAATATCACAAAAATAGTGGCTATTCCAAGGAAAACGAAAGTGATGGATGGAATAATGGATGTCTAGGTGACCTATTTCCCACTGGGTTCCCGCTTAAGGTCGCCGTCGGTGTTGTTGGCGCCATGACTTGGCTCGTAAGTCAAGATTTCGAAACGGCTAATGATTGCGGGCGGTGAACTTGGAAAGACGTTTAGATATCACATTTTCCTTTTTACAATAACTGGTTATTTGTGGCATCATTTCTTTCATTTTGATTATAACTGCATTGTCGATAATTATCATATCTGGATTTTCGATAGTCATGCAACGCTTTTTTGTTCAAAAATACCACATGGCTGCGAAAGATATACACCAGCTGTCCTATGACCCCTCCCAGTCAAAGGCCCAAATTCATCACCCATTATAATATTATTTTGTAAGCAGAGTAAACTCCCGAAATCCCTTCCTTTTATATGCGAAGCATGAGCATCTTCCCTTCGTTATAAAATACATGTCCTTTATTCATAATCATAGCAAAGGATATCCCCTTGCGAGTTCATAATTTGTGCAAGCGTCACATTTGGCGCCAACTTGCCCAACCCGACCTTAAAACCGAGTGTAATATTTGGCCCCGTGTAGTCGAAAGGAATAATAGGTCCACCGACATCGAAGAGTCTGGCGGGCAGATTCCTTTTCTGCCAGGTCCAGAGCATGCGGTTCATTGTTGTGTGGTGGAGATAGAAGATTGGGTCTGACAGGATAGACGGTCAGCTGGGACGTTCTTCAATGCCTATCATCACCCAAATAGAGTACCTAATGCCTTGTATGTATAGAAAGAAGGGATTACGTACCACCAGGACTAGCGTAGACATCACCGAGAGCTCCTAAAGCACCTCCAACCCCAAAATGCCCAGCACCGTGAACATTCGGAACCGTAAAATCTAGTACGTTCTCCAATCGATATGCAAAGTCCGAATACTTGTTCACATCCAGTTCCCAATTAGCCAATGCCGGTGTCGCCCACTTCACCATAGGTCGTGAAAAGTCTCGTGTCAGACATCTAGGGTTGTAAGCTAGACTAGAGCCGGGACCCAGATTGACACTCCACTTCGGCCAAGCGAAGGGTCCTTTGGGGACACAACCACCATCGCTTCGTTCAGGGACCGCGAACGGATTTTCACCGTCGACGTAGACGCCGTTGCCGCCAAAACCAGTATGATTGTCGAAGATAGGCCATCGGGACATGTCTTTACCGCTGTTGTTGTCGATGGTCCAGTTCCAGTATGGTTGGGCGCCACGGTAGCCACAAACATCTCGGAGGGTCTTCTCATATATGGCGATGTAGTAGCGATGCCAGAGCATGAAGTGACCCTAAGTGTGCTCTGGTTAGGGTGGAGATAGTGGGCGATGCTTTGAAAGTGGAGATACTTATAACCTAGTGGATGTTAGGTGTTTGGGCTGAATGGACGGCCTGGAAGTCATCGTATCGATTTTGGAGACCTGGGATGCCGGTTATCGACTTGGCTTTCTTCTTATTTCCGAGACACCGGACGGCTGCGATGTATGCCTTCTTCTCAGAGGTCGACAGAGCTCTCCTAGTGGCAGACAACATTAGCTTCGTCTCAACATTGAGAGTTCGATGAATACCCCTACCAATCCTTCCTGATCAGAGGACGACGACATTTCGGCGAGGCGTAAAGGTACTTCCGGGAGGGAGCGTTGCCATACGTCGGTGAAGCCGAGATAAGAGAGACTAAGGCCCCAGAAGAGCGAAGATGATAACAAATCGAATCAATCTCGAAATCGAAGCCATCTTGATCTCAATGGTAATGTTTTCAGTTACTCAAGATATGTAGGAATCGGGCTGTCTGGGTTCGAGGGATAGAAAGAGGTAAGAGCTTTAGGATGGAAGCAAAGAATCGGATTAAATGAAACCAATTTATAGGCGGTCTTTCCAGCTCCAGGATTCCAGATCCGAGCTGGCCATTGCCGTTCACCCGTCCGCGTCTTTGCCATCCAAGCCAGCTGCATCGCTACAGCAGAACCGCCCGCGGCGACGCCCCGATTCTAACAAAATTACAAGAAGAGAGCTACCAACTAGGAAATAATCTTGAATCAGCCAAAAGTATCATCAAAATCCTCCTGCAGATGCCCTTGAAAACTCTGAGCTAGGAGACTCCACTTCCTCGCAGTTGGGACATCATTGTTCTTGATATCATGCCTTTGATATGTCGCTTCTATTCGTTGCTGTTCAATGTTCCCTGTCGCATACGCGTTTCCTAGAGACCCAGAGGCGAAAAGCGACATGGATTGCAGGACAAAGCGGCAGCGATAAATGCAATAGAAGTGGACCCTGTATCCCTTCCGAGGAATATCTAGCGAAACTCCCCACCGTCCCGGAACCGCCACCGCCCTCGTCTCGCCTTTTCTTTCCCTTCCGTCACATCAGGCTCGGCCGATTTTTTTCCGCCAGCAACTTCGAGACGAGGAAGAAATAGAAAGAAGAAGAAAAGGTCTCATATCAAACGTCCTCAATGCTACGTGCTGGAGATTCAGAAGAAGTCGATTGCCTAAAGGATTTTCGAAGGTGTCATGAGTACCACGCGGATCCCCTCAGAAGATAACACAAACAGAAGCTTAACTTTCTTCGTCACAACTCCCGCGGTCGATTTGCGACGGAATTGGGTAAAGTTAGCTAGTTGTCTATCAACATCCTGGAAGGAAAGCCTTTTGTTTCAAGTATAGTCTCCTAGGGGTGCGGAGCCCTTGAAAGTCAAAAGGCGACAAGAAAAAATGAACAGACTGTGGTGTCATGACCTTTTAGTAGAAGTAATCGGGCTGGGTTGCTATTGATAGGTCCGCCAGGAGGTCGAACGACTAAGACTGGCTGACGTAATCGAAGGGATGAAATTCAACGGCCGTGGTCTTCCAAAAAGTTAATATTTCGAATAACGGTGACATACATATGGGATTCCAGATCGCTAATATATGATTTCAAATGAACCTTTTTATCTAATCAAGTCCCCGATCTCGGTTGATAATCATTGACCTTATGTATGTGGTTGGCATCTCGTTTTTTTCGCCCCATCAGAGACTGGGTTACGCCTGTCAACTTTCACACCTGGGAACACAAAAAATCCAACAAGAGAACGTTAGCTATGCTACAAGTTCTTACTAGTTGTCAAGGTCTGCCTAGTTGTCACTCTATACGGGATTTCCCTAATTTTCTGAGCTCCCAAAAATTATTACAATGTCGCCCCATAACCGACTTATTCCTTCGCTGGGACACGCAACGTCGTCACACACTGTGCAACACACACTCCCAGGACACAATGACACGGCGGACCTGACAGCAGAACTTTTTTTGGGGTTGATGTTTGAATTGGGAAATGACATGCATGCGACTCTTAAGCTCTTCGGGAAATATTTCTCTAAATGCATAAACCTTCCTGACGAATGACTCGGGGCATTCCTAAGCTTTAATTGTTTGGAAGAGATGTATAAAAGACGGTGAGGCGTTCGCTTCCTCTGTAACCATGTGGGGTCTGCAGCTGCTGGCTACTTCTGGTCTTAGTCAGGTTTTAGCTGTGGTAAGCCGGAGCTAAGGTTGAGATTTGAACGGATCAAGTACCAGAATATATATCATTGTTCATTATACAATAAGTAGTATGACTGAAGAAGGTCCGTTGACAGCTCAAACCCGTGTCTGCTTACCAGTTGCCTAACATCATCATGAAGGGACATGTAAGTACACATTCTGCAGCCGTCGCAGCCTTCGGTATGAGCTATCCAATCATTAGTCATACCGAAAGATCCGGTCAGGCTTCAGGATTTAACCTCGGGACCCAGGGCCAAATGGATATTTGAAAATCTTTAGCAGAGAGTGAATAGGAACCCGGCACTCAGGAAATTAATGTTGACGTCTGCCGCTCCTTCGTAAGAGTAATGTTAATAATCCGTTTAACCTATCTATAACGTTACTACCACACCTAAGCCGGATATATTCCCACACTGGCAGACCATATTACGTGGGAAATACCCTTGGCCTTATTTATTTATTTATTTTTCCTTTCTTTCTTTTCAGATATTATAACCGGACCCGACCCCAGGTCGTATGCAGAACCTTCGGTGTGTTGCGGCAGTGTCAACCTGAGAATACCACGCCTACTCCACCATCACGCGGAGCAAATATCTATGTTCGATTAGAATCGATTGGCTTAAATCGTTCCGATAAACAACGTAGGCTGACATAGTCCCAGTGAGAAACCATTCGCCCAATCGCAACTTAATCTTCGGTTCTAATCAGTTTTCTTTCCGACGCAGGAACTCCCGGTCCGTGTCCTAGTTAAATTATCCGCTTGGCTAAATCTGCTCTATACTAACTGGTTAGCCCGCACCGGACTGTCAGACAGGCAAGATTTGTTATGACGGGCCGAAAATTATTACAGGTACCTGAGTAACTTGTATACACGGGCCAAAAAGTAATCCTGTCGCCAGGGCCGAAAAGCGACCATTTCAGCATGTTCTTCTGCAAGCATCATGGAAGCTTCAACCAGGTCGAGCCGGGCTCCCCAGGAAAATGCCTCAGCTGCGGACATAACAATATTCCCATAGAAAAAAAGAACACTCTAAACTTTTCAGGTGGAACCAGCCCTACGGGCCACACTCTAATCAATCATATTCGGATCCCCCGCAAATTTCGCCTAGCCTACAGATATACAGCTGGCTGCTATGTATGCAATTATAGGTTACCCTGCATTACCCTTTCCCTGACTGCAACCCTCCAATCAATCAACACTGAGTTTCACCTATTGAGCCGCAGTAATATCCTCTTTCTTTCTTTCTTTCGTTTTTTCTTTTCTTTCTCGAACGATATGTGCATCTGCAACTTTTCGTAGGACCGTTCCGTCAGGGGCCGTCAGCTGCATGCCGAACATCGCACTTTTCACCCCTTGGAAAATAGAAGCCAACATATGCAACAGACGTAGGACAAGAGGCCATAGCCTGAAAATTTATGTAACATATTGCAGTAACGCTAGTCCGAGCCCAAGGGAGCCCTTTTCGCTACTTGGGAGCCGGACGGGAGATGCCATTTCATGGATTAAAGGGAAGCGGATGGATGAAAATGGCTTGCGGTTCCAGATAACTGAATCTGCGTCAATGGATCTATTTAATAGACCTAGGATCCCAATTTAAATTTCCAGTTCTTCATCTAGCAGGTTCATTTAACCAACGGTAGTCAACGAGCAGTGTTCGAATTGAAGCATAACGGTATCTTTTACACTGTTCATAGCTTCTTTCCTTCGGATTTGCGGAACGGTTATACACACACGAATACCACAAACCTCGAGAAAATATGCAGCTCAAGTTCCTCGTCGCGGCCTTTGCCTCGCTGGCTCTTGCTAGTGCCGTCGCTCTTCCAGAGCCACAGGATGCTTCACCGTCCTTCGTATGCGGTTGCACCAATGCATGCAAGATTGCTAATCGGCCAGGCATTCTCTGCCCGGAGTACTGTGGTAAGTATAAACTATGTTTATAAGTACTGATATCATTGTTTCAATCGCTTAATGTATATTCTGCTTTTTATCATGTAGACCCTCAATACGAGTGTCCCCCCACTCTTGTCTCGTACGTTCCTACCGCTACGCAGACTCCCATTAGAGTCACAGAGACCTGTGGTCCTTGTTTGAACGACTGCCTCGTTGGCTGCCCGGATCTTAGACTATGCAGATGTGCCTACTTTTGCGGTAATATTTTTGCACTCGTAATGTTGCCAAAATATTTATCTACAGAACTGACATAGACATCTTATACCAGATCCCAAATATTTCTGCCCGACATCGACAACTACTACTCCAACCAAGCCAACTCTTACCCCAAGACCAACCTTCATTTGTGGATGCACAAATGACTGCAAGATTAACTGTCCAAAGGGCGATACTTGCATCTGCCCACAATATTGCGGTAACTACCCCCAAATATCTTAGGGTATCGATGCCAAATTTACAAAGGACATGTAAACTAATATCATCCCTTCAGACCCCAAGTACGAATGTGATATCACAGCAACCCTTAGCATCAGGCCAACCAAAGTCACCACCGCCACTCCAAAGCCAACATGCGGATGCACAAACGACTGCATAATCAACTGCCCACCAGGCGAAAACTGCATCTGCCCACAATACTGCGGTATGTCCAAATATCTTCTCCTAAATATAATCCTGATCCCCTCCAAAATCCCATATATTCCTGTACGCTGTGCGGTCCTGAAACTTCTCAGGCTAACGGCAAAAACTTTCGGAACGCTCTTGTGTGTTCAAAAGACCCAAAATATCTCTGCCTCACAACCAAACCAACAAAAACAACCACAAGTGTTAAACCAACATTTACCTGTGGCTGCCTGAACGACTGTATTGTAAACTGCAAAGAAGAGCCATGCGGCTGTCCCAGGAACTGCGGTGTGTAGCTTTGTATACCCCCAGTCTTTTGTATTCTCTTCAATATCGCGACTACTACTTCCTTCCCTTTGAATTTACCGACATCAACTAATTTTTATATCCACTTCTAGACCCTAAATACGCCTGCCCTGAGACTCTCCTCACCAAGAGAGTTATCAGCACCGTCCCAGTTCCAACAACAACTGGTATCCCATGCGGCTGCCACAACGACTGCACCATCTCCTGCCTTAAGAAAATATGTGCTTGCCCAGCATACTGCGGTATGTGCCACCAATACACCCTATGAAACTGTAGCATCGCAACTGACACGAAACACTTTCTTCTAGATCCCAAGTACGCGTGCACAGCTGTTGCGTAAAAGGCCCACTTGACTTGCATTTAAGTGACCCTGAGATGCAAATGCATTCACCTATAGATGGCTCTATAACCAACGAAGGCCGTCGACTGTCCATGTGATTTATGATATATTACTGATACCACACATATGCATTGGTACCACTTTTTTTAAACAAAAATTTAATGTTTTATGGATTTTGTTTGTAGATAAATATATATATATATATATATATTTTCTTCTTTATTCTTTTGGATAGTACTTTTCTCTTCATTCTGGGACGAGGCATATTTTTTTGCATGGCCTGGATTCACGTTGTATATTAACTGTGAATACTTGACTTACCAAAACCTTTCATTTTCATCCTCGAGCTCCCGTATATTTCATCCGAAAAGCTATAACCATAAAGGAAATCATGAGAGAATTGTCGTTTAATTTTTTTCTCTCTTCAATTTAACCGTCCAAAAGCCAAGGTAACAATGCCTGTTGATCTGCAATTTAATGCATCCGTCAGTCCATGATGAACAAGTGTTGGGCAAATTTGGCTGAAAATTTGACAGGGCACAGCGCAGGGCCAAGCAAGATTTAGGCGGCCTTGTTACCCGAAGCTGCCGAAGTTATTTTGGCGAATACGAGCTATTGTTAACAAGGGGTGCGTGGTACACTAATCCATGTGGAGTGCTTTACGACGTCGGTAACCGGCAGTTGATTGTTGAGCTTTGAATTGGTCTGGTTATGTTGAATTCTGACGGCTGTAGGATACGGAATGGGACGGATGGAAACGTTTCAATTCAAGGTCCTCGGCCTGCCAGATTAGGCTCGAGCACAAGAGGTCTGTTAAACAAGATCTGGCCATCCTTGCCAGTTGAGTAGCAGTAATATTTTAAACTAGAATTTTCGCACATCGGATGTCGACGCCGCAATATAATTTATTACCGCGTCCGAATGAAGTCAAAAAAGGTGCACAAAGAAAGTGATTCGTCTAACCGCTCAAAAACCTTGGGTGTGTTCCTCAAGCCAATTCCAAAATTTAAGTGCACCTCCACTATTGCAAGTGTCGATGATATCAGATCGCATCGGACCTACTCGACCCCATGGAATGATGACAGAGCCGTTCTTGGATTGGTCGATTTCTGGAGATAGTGTTGCGTATAGTTCTGTCAAACCGCCGTAACGTGCTGGGTATAAGAACGTCCACTGTGTAACTTATGATTAGTGACGATTAACTTTTATGAAGTTGGTGAATAAAAGGGGACATACGCCGAGAGCCCTCAGTAGAAAGCTATGCCTCATTAAATCCGTTTTCAAATTCCCAGGATTAGGCGACTAAAACTTGTCAGTTTATATCATCTTCTCACAGATCTACAGGGAGATCTAACAGAAGAAAACCCGATATATGACTTACAACCGCGATAATCCCCGTATCTTTATATTTCTCGGCATATCCCTTCGCCATCACAGTATTCGCGCATTTACTTTGGGCGTACTTGAGCCATGTGTCCACCCCTGGAAGATTCGACAGTGGCGGGATCCCCTTGCCTTCGATATTTTCATAGTTGATCCCACCGGTTGGTGCAATATGCGCACAGATTGAAGATAGGAATACAACCCTGACAGAATCCTTGGGTGCGAATTTTGCGGTTTCAACGAGGAGATTTTGGAGGTGTCGTTGGAGCACGAAGGGGCCAACAACGTTGGTTCCGAATTGAAGGTCCCATCCCTATAAAACATTTTAGCACTCAGCAAACAATAACATGCTATCCTGATTACCTGTGCGCTTCTCCAACTCGTCGGGGCTGCCATCACGCCCGCATTGTGGACTACTGCGTCTAATCTTCGTTCTTGCGAAAGAAGCTCATCGGCTGCAGGTTTGATAGTGGTAAGATCGCTAAGATCTAGTTGGAGCAACTCGATTCCTCCATCGGATTTCGGGTGTTCATCTTTGATCTTAGTGACGGCGGCGGTCCCGTTATCTTTAGATCTTCCAGCGATATATACTTTTGCGTTTTTGGAATATAGGATCTAATGTTGCACAGAGGGTTAATCTTGCATTAAGGCATTCTCGGGATTTTCATGCATAAATCAGTAAACTGGTATGCGCCGGTTCTCGCTCCTCAATGGACCGGACCAAAAACGAGGAAATACAACTATAAAAAATTCAAATGAAGTCGTCACTAACCTTTGCAAGCTCAAATCCAATACCACCAGTTGCACCAGTGACTAGGTAAACCTAAAATCCAATACTCGTTAGTCAGTTCATGCGCATGGATACGCTTCCAGCGAAAGATGTTTAAACGTTTGTTGCTATGAACATCGATTATACCTTTCCGGACAAATCAGAAACATCTTTCTCCTCGAACCCTGGCTTTGGAGGGAAGCCCTCTGATGTTACTAGTTGCCACAGGGCCGTATATATGCCATACAATAAGGACATTGTGGCTGAGGACACCAAAGGGCTGAGATTTTAGTATTGAAAAGGTGCCGGGCGTATGAGAAACAAGACCGGGAATCCTAGAAGCCGATGGGACATGGCGTTCAGTTCGCGGGATCCAGGGCGGTTTCAGAATACCACATACAACACATTTTTCAAGTACCACTTGTGTTGAACTACCAGCTCAACACATTAGTGTTTTGGCTGGGCCAGCCGTCTTGCTTCTAGACTACCACCCATGGACAGTACTCGAGTGGAACGCCAGATGACAGCCTTCAAAAAGTCACAACAATCGTGTTAGCCAGAGCGTGCAGCAATACGAACGAGTATTCAGCTATATATATATAACTTACACCCGGATTCCTTGTCTCAAACGCAATCACCAAGAACCCACCACCAGGTAAGACTGCAGTATCCCTTCTCATAGGATTATCTAAATTATACGTTATAGGCATGGTTTTATCAAACTGTTCATGTGTGGCCTGTGCTAGCACAAAAAATCGTGGCCGTGTAGATCGGATGGTCTAGTCGGAGAGGCATCTTTCCTGCTTGTGTGAAATTTGCATTGATCACGGAATAGACCCATTCGTTCTTCTCATTCAGGTATATTGGCTAATATGACGGTGGGGACGGCACTTTAGCGCCCTCGAGACCGAGGTAGGAGTGCTCTATGCATAAAAGTGTATGTCACTTCCCTTATCGTGCAGGCTCTATATATTGAAGTACTCATACATCTAACCTCAAGATCTCGTATATTCACCAACCGACACGAAAGAAGCATCCAGCTACGCCCCCACACTCTAGAATCTACCGTACATTTCATGCCAATAAAACCTTTTATATCTAGAACCTTTGGACGCTGCTGGAATTTTTTTTAAAAAATGACATTCATAGTACAGTTGACAGGCCGCATGTGGCTCGAAGACTCTTCCCACGCTGGTCAATAAACCATTGGCCGAAAGGCCTTCCCAAAGAATTCTAGAACCTAACCAGGCAAGTAAAATATAATCCCTAGACGCCGATCTACCCCCCCCTTCGAGAGCCATTCAGGTCAAGACACGTGCAGTACATGATGTCGTATACGTAGACCAGACGCTCCAGGATGAAGAGTACATGTAGCAAGGTACCATAGCTAGCACTGGAAATATTCTTGTTGAGGCTCAGGAACTAAATTTCTCTTCCATTTTTTTTCATTAAATTAAAAAATCATATACTGTCGTTAATAAATATTATGACAAGAAGGTTATTCGCGAATTCGGGCTATGATACATTTTGCGGTTTCAAAGAATCTTGTCTCTCGCAGGATGCCCTCCAATATTCTTTTTTTGTATAGCTTTCTCTTTCTTCTAGATCTTTGTCTTTTTGTCTTCGGTGCATATGTTCAAAAAGAAGATTCGTGGTCCAACAAAAACTCGCAAAAGGTATCCCGTTAAAAAAAAAAAAACTCCATGATAACGCCCAAGCCATTCCATACCGTGATCATGCATTACGCATCATAAGATCTTATCGATATAACCCCGAAATTCCTTCAACTGCTTAACATGGTTAACAAAAAACAGACAGAACAAAGACATCTCAGCAATTTCGGTCTCATACAAACTTCAAAGCAGAAAATCTTTCAGAAACAAAAGACAAAAAAAGCTCAAGTTTTCATGAATCCATCTTTTTTTGGGGGTGGCGGTAACAAAGGGAAAAAAAGACATGATAATACTTAAATCAACCATCCATCAGTTCTCAAACCATCCTTTTGCACCGAATGAACATCCCTAGGTATCGCTATCCCACCCAAATCTTTCTTCCCAACTTCTTGGCAAGAAACCCAACTTCCCGTAACAACATACTCCGGTTCTCCACCCTTTGTGGGTGAAAACTGTCCGTTCTTCCTCAACTCGAGCATACACATAGGCATCTCCTTGACGCGGTGTCGATTCACTGACGTCGAGATGGTTAAAGTCTCTTGATCGAACCTGCTAAGCCACGATGGCACGGTAACTCTGTTAGTGAGACCGATAATCGATGGCTCCTCCGGCGCAATGATCAATTCCAACCCTTTCTTTTTGCAAAACTCATGATCAAGGCCCAAGAGGTAACAAGTAAGCTTGTAGACGACTTTGTAATGATCGACATCCCCGAGTGTTTCCCAAGGTAACTGCGTATCCTCGTCCAGATTTTGATTGCAAAGATTATCGAAAAAGTAGTATTCGGCCATAAACTCAGCGAGGTTTTCGGTTTTGACAGCTTTGTCGAGTTCACCGTTAAGTTTGGCGTTGGACTTTTTGTGCGTAATCTTTCGGGGTGCGAGGATCGCGGCTAGTCGTTCTTGATAATGGTGCCACAGAGCGCCTAGGCGGATTTGTGATATCGCATCGAGGTTTTTAACAACTTTGCTCATTACGGGTCCGACTTTTGCGAGCGATGTTTCTTTGTATAGATCACGGTAGATGAAGGAGCGGCGACCGATGGCATTGTGGGCGGAAATTTGCAGTGGAACTTTCCCGTCTCGCATGTATAATGGTGAGTCCGCTTCGGAGAGTGTACTGTAGAGGTCGCGGACCTCTTTGATCTGTTTATTCGCAAGAAAGAGTTCGGGTCTCCAGCAGCCACCTGGTGACTCCTTAAACAGGCCAGCTGGTGCGTGAGTGCTGAGAGTAACGTGGTGCTTTTCTTCCAGCTTGTGAACAGCATCGTCCAGTAATCCCGAGGCGGTGTAAAATTTTGTCTCCTCGGGCATCTTGTACCCGGGGAGATCAACCCAAACCGATAAAACCAAGTCCTTGGGATTAGTCGCCATGTGGGTTCCGTAGGCCAGCCCACGCAGATTTCGACAGAAGGCCCTGAGGCTGTGAGTAAGCTCGAATATCGGATTCTCATCGGCATCCCTGACTCGTTCGAGCGGCATCCCCATAAGCATTCGAAAAAAGACGGGGAGGTCTTTCTTGTCCTGTTTGAGAGCATCGCATTCCCTCCGTAAGTCCCGAGCAAACTTGTCGGTGGCATCACGAATTAACCAGTGTCCGTTCTTATCTCCCAGATCGAACCCTTCGTGTAATTTCTGCATGAAGAGAGCTGTCGCATATCCACTGATAGCAGAGATATCCGCCTTCCCTGAGATCAAATCTTCATACTGAAAACACTGAGCCGGCGTTTTCCGATTCCAAACCAATCTCAAGTTCTGCGCATAACGAAACTCCTGTCTTGCCCACATGCGATTGGTATAGGACGACAGGCCTGCCTTGTTATGGCACTTCTTCCCCAACCAATTCTCCACCACATCACCGGCCTTCGCACCACTCTTCAACTTATCCACCGCTTTCTCCAAACACGTACACCTCGCACCAGGCATCAACACTACTACTTCCATCGATCGGAAAATGTCAGGTATCTTTGGTAAGATCTCCTTGGCATAATCCTCCCGTTGTGGAGCGCAGAGTTGATCAATCCACAAACTTCCTTTCACCGCCGAAATCTCAACCAAGCGATCTAATAAATCCTCGACGTCCCATTCCGTTCCCAAATTCATTGCAACAGCCCTTGTCGGATCCTCCTCCCAATGACCGATGATCAAATTTTCTCTATCGAAGTCACCCCATGTATACGATATAGCAGTTCCATCGATTTCGTTTATTTGTACTTTCGTCCAGCTGACAGCGACATGTTTCTGTATCGGTCGTTTCGCCCATTGAAGCAATGGCTGGCCAGGATGAAGACCCGAGATTTGTGGTTCACGGGTGACGATTTGATGTTTGAAGTGTGTACAATGGCACTCTGAAACATGAGCTACTCTGACCGTTGTCCTTCTATCCTTGCGAGAAGCATGTGGTCCAGGAGTGGAAGCCGGTGTCGCAGGAGAAGAGAATAATAATGGCGAAGGCGAGCGAACCGCTCTTAGAGGTGGCGTTGTGGCCAGGTGCGATCCATATCCACTGCTTCCCGGTCTACTGGGAGGGGTGTGTTCTGGTGTATCTGGAAGGAATGTATACGGAATGTGCTGGTCATGGCGATAGAGTGGAGGCCTAATTGGGGTGGAAGGGCGACGGAGGGAATCTGAAATGTTTCTATGGTGGGGATATGGTTGTTGAGGGGATGGCGTGCGCATGGGAGAGTAAATTCCCTGGCGACCAATGGAGGATTTGTGACGAATAGATGCCGGACCGGGCGACCGGTAAGGCGAGGCTAATAATTTTCGTTCAACCATGTTTTCGGAGTCAGAAAAGGGGGGAGAGCAGAAAAAAGAAGAAGAGGGAGAATTAAGGGAACTACAGTCTTGCGACTTGAAGTTGAAGGGTTTGGGCCGTTATAGCGAATTCGAAGCGTCGGCAGCCATGCTGTGGTATATTTTGCGTTGCGTACGAGCGCACGACACAAACAAACTGCACCGCTGGGAAAAAACAGCCGGGATGCCCCAGAATTGATTTCTCTCTTAGCGAGAAAAAAAAGATGCCAGCTGTCGGGCGATAGGTTGGCGAGAGGGAAGGAAGGTGGAAATGTAATGTGTGTGGCTTCGATAACGGGTAGTATAGCAGAGAGATTTGGAGGGAGACAAGAGAACCGGCACGAAATATATTAATTGCCCGAGTGAAACTCGCCCATAAGGTACGGTATGATAGGATATATATCCTATGGGGAAAGGAATCCGCCTAATAAAGAATAAGTTGCTGAGGAGATGTGAAAGAATAGAATGCAATGGGCATATGGGGGTCTTATGAAAAGCCTGTAAAAAAAATAAAATAAAAAAAGTCAGGTGAGAGAGAAAGTAATTTAAAAAGAAGAGAGGGAAAAAAAAGAGAATGAGAGTCTAGAAGTTCATGCTGAGAGTGAGAGAAAGGAAGAGGGAGGGTGGAGAAATGATATGAATGAATGAACAGGCGAACGGTGCATATATCGGCGGCCAACTATGCAGCAGCATCCATCCTTTGTCCGTTGGCCATGGTCATATCGACTACCTACTCATTCCGTAGGATCGATCATCAGTAATTGTAAGCAGATGTAAAGGTACTTCGACGGTTATGTTTTTTCGTATCGATCAAATCAATTGGATTTATTCATTCCAGGAGCGAATGGACATGTACTTACCTACTTAACTTACACAGGACATGTACATCCATCCTTACATCCAGAAGCACAGGCATCTGCAGCCCAGCCCTGTTTTCGCATGCGCTGGAACATTTATAGCGACCGGAACCAGCAAATTGGGTGGCTGCAGGTTTGTGTTGGCACCCCCTGCTGGGACAATCCCTGTTTGCCGGAAACCCCGTCATTGTGTTGAGCGATGTGTTGGGCTGACTTGACCTGACGATGGAGACACCAACCCGATCCGACATTAGTCTCGGCCAGGTTGCTTGGAAGCCGAACTTACGTGGCAGCGACGGACCAATCACTCGGCCGCCAACTCACTGTGCTTGCGATTGCTGCTTAACTGCTGCTTAACAAAGCAAGGCCTGGCTCTCCCCCTTCGATTCAGGAACCGCCTGCCTGCCTGCAATCTGACGACAGACGGATAGTTATCAATCAACAGCTGAGTTTGAGTCTTAGATCGCGTGGTCATACATATCCCCAGACAGAGGAAGAGGAAGAGGTAAGAAGGAGGGGAAAGATGGCGTCTCCTCTGAACATCCTCATGCTCCACGGCAAAACCCAGTCCGGCCAGCTCTTCTACGCCAAAACCCGTGCCTTGGAAAAGCACCTGATCAAGGTCTGCGCTCCCTCCCGACTGGCATTCCATTACCCTACAGCGCCTCACCGGCTTTACCTCCGTGACATCCCGGACGTCGACCCAGCCTTGCTCCAGTCGGATGAGGAAAGCGATGGGATGTACACATGGTGGAGGAAGGACGAAACCACTGGTGAATACAAGGGCATCAACGAAACATGGAAGTTCATTAGCGAATATCTGTATAAAAATGTAACTCTTCCCTTCTCCTCTCCTCTTAATTCGTCCCAGTTCTCCGTTCTAGCCCGAGGACTAGTCCCACATTGGTTCAAGTTCCCTTCAGTTATATTGCAATTGCATTACAATTGCACAATATCATGTACTCCGTACTGTACTATCACACTGCATCATGCACTGTGCGATGGGTTTCGAATTGATCCCTTAAAGCTTCAAACTAGTCCTTCACTAGTTATTTGTTTTCCCTTATATATATATAAAGACCGTCCTGCTGCCTTTGTTTACTTCGAATTGCCCCAATTGATGCCAAAGTAAACATCCTAATAGTAGTTAATCCTTCGCTCCCATTTCGACATTTTACCCACAGGGACCATTCATAGGAGCAATCGGATTCTCACAAGGCGCCGGCCTCGCTGCCATCCTCGCATCGATACTAGAACCTTCTCGTCCGAAACCGCAGTCCATAGTCTCCGATGGCTTCACAACCGCTCATCCACCCCTTAAGTTCGCAGTAGCCTATTGCGGCTTCAAGGCTCCCAACGAAGAATACAAATGGATGTACGAACCGAAGATCCAGACACCGGTACTCAACGTGCTCGGTAGTTTGGATACCGTTGTGGATGAGAAGTTGATGAAGGGACTTGTTGATGTTTGTGAAGGTGGGAGGGTTTTATGGCATCCTGGTACATATAATCCTCCTTTGGTTGCATGCCTGATCGATGAGGTTCTTACGTTTACCATACAGGTGGTCATTACGTCGTAGTGAAGAAACAATGGCTAGATGCCGTCGGTGTCTTTATCCGAGATAGCATAAATGATGCCGGTACGAGCAAAACCACGGCTGCAAAGGAAGAAGAGTCCGCGGAAGATATGGAAATGCCGTTTTAGGCCATATGATGTTGCCCCGTTGTGCATGTGTGGCTAGTTTTCGTGCCGGGCTGGGGTCCTCGGAATGTGAAAGGTCCCACGAGGTGGGTACATACATGCTCATGCATACCTGTTAATGTGGTGGAACGTGACTGTTTCAAAGACCGCATTACATTTGTCTCAGCGTCAAGCCGGATGGTTTTTTTTACAAATATAGATCGGGGATAGAAATAGGAATAGAATAGAATAGAATAGACCGATAGACATTATTATGCGAGCGGAGCCAATAGGCTCTCATTTGTCTATAAACAGCACATCTGACATCAACTTCCTACGGTGACGTTAGCTGTTCCGAACACACCGAGTCCTGAGATCCAAAAGGCTTACTTGGTCCACTCGCCCGGTTCTTCTCTGGGACTACCTTCTTCGCTAGCGCTTACTAAGGGATCTTCCTTCTGGAGTTCTGGGAATAATTCGCCAGCATTAACTATCTGCACCGGTCTAGACTCGTAGTTATACGTCCCTTAATATCCCGAAGATTACCTTCCATTTCGTTTGCTATATCATACCACGAATCAGTCATACGTTAACTTCGATTAAACCATTCAGTTATAATAGTACAAATGAATTGTTTTAAGTAAAAAAGAAGAAGGGAGTCGTGTCCGCCACATTCTTCCAAGGATCAGCCCGATAACGATTCATCCCATCAAACACCAACGGATCCCAGCTCTTTTGTTTCTGTGCAACTTGATCTTCGTATTTTGGTTTCACGAGTAGGATGTGATGTATTCCGTTGAAAAACCCAGTCGGCCGACGGGATCCATGTCTGAGAGTTGACTCATGACGCTAGGTCCTAGAGGAATCGTAGCATCGAGGCCAAAGATGCAACTTATATAATTCAGACCAGTCAGTTAGAAGACAGCTCACTATTTCTCCCCATGACATCACTATATCATGAATCAAAACCGTTACAAAGGTATTACGCCGCGAAACGGAAGAGTAGTAAGGTGCTCTGACAACCATATAAAACGGTATGAGGACGGCACTAGCCGGAGCCAGGAGGAGAAGGGTGGGAATGACCGTACATGTCGATATCATCGAGATACGGGCCATAGTTACAACTTGGCCCCTGTTTGGCAAATCATTGCTTCGTCGGTCTACAATCTTTGTGAAGTAGATCTTGTGTGGCCTTCCTCGTGGAACACCTCGAAGGGTCATGCATAGCATGGCTTACAATGAGATCATTTTGCGTTGATTGATGAAAAATCCAACAAAGTCTACATCTTTGGCGAGAGTGTTTAAAGTCTGTGTTTGCTTGACATTGGAGAAAAAGTAATAAAAAATCATCTAAAATTGGCATTCGATTTAAACACAAAAAAAGCAACAGAAAAACGCTTGATCCCGCTGCTAACATAAAACGTAGAAAAGAGAAGACTGGTTGAACAAGAGAGTTTATATAAAGGAAAATATACAGTAGAATAATTGGTGCAGCCGGAATTCGAAAAGTTGGGAGGCTGTATTATAAGGATTGTCTTGAATTGGATGAGAAAGGAAAAGATGCATCGATGCATATGCTGTTGAGGTATTAGAAAGAAACAAAAGTATTCAGAAAAGACGATGACGATGCGGAATGAGAATATCCTGATATAATCGATTATAGTCCACCCTTTCCTCTTTCTTATTTTTTTGCCCGTTCATCTCATGGTATCTTTGTTTGTTTATTGTTATTTTTTTATTTATTTTTGTTTTATATATATTATTTCTCCCGTCAGAGTTGTAACCTCTTAATGCATATTTCCTGGAAGTTCAACCGGCATCTGTTGACCCCCCGGAGACGCCAGCTCCGTGACTCCAACGACACTCGGGTGTCTAGTCTGATCAAGTGGACTAACGACGCTAGAATGTCGGCTAGGATCCATCGGTGTAGCCGCCATCTCGCTCATAGGGCTTTGTGGTGGCGGGTATGGACCAGGAGAAGTTGGTGATGCGAGTCCCTTATTTGGCAGAGCAGGCGCCAACCCATACGTTTCATTATAACCACCCTGTTGACCATACTGACCGTCGTAACCCTGCTGGTTATAACCGGCGTTTTGGTTGGGGTACCCGCCGTATGGAGGACTGAAGGGTGGTTGACCCTGCTGTTGAGTTTGGTCCATGGGTGGTGGTAGTGGGAGGTTATCAGTTGCATTGGCCTCGCGGTTTTGACGTCTACGGAGGAAGATGAATGCACCGATTGCGGCGGCAATAACGGCGACACCACCGACTACACCACCGACGATGGCACCAGTTGGGGTACTGCTGCCGCCGCCAGAAGTTTGTCCGTCGCTTTGGTTGTTGTTGTTGCCCCCCGGTCCGGCGGTTACGGAACCGGTTTCGGTAGTCGTAGGAGTGATGTTGCTAGGATCCATTGTAGTAGATGGGACGACAGTAGCGAATGGAGCAACGCCATCGGTTCCAAGGCTCTTAAGCTCGGAATCTGTGGTGTTAAGCTTAGCTTGAGCAAAACTGGTCTGGTTGTTTGTGAAGTCGTGGACCATGTAAGTCGCTCGAACAAAGGGCATGCCGAAGACGGCGGTATAGCCTTGCCTAGAGGCAAGACTGTAGTTATCCATCGAGTCGACTAAGACAATGCAAGCGGGTTCCCTGCCGCCACGAAGGGTGGTTTGGTAGCCACTAACAGTGTAGGCTGGGACGATCCATTGTTTGGCCGGGACTGTGATTGTAGTGCCTTGGAAGTTGAAGATTAGAGTTTTGGCGGTGTATCTGTAGCTACATTTTGTGAGGTAGCCGCCGTAGGTGCTGTCGAGATAGGCCTCGACGTCTCCAACAATCGCTTGCAGCGGGCCGTTGGGGAAGTAGAGAAGACTATCATGATAAACCGTTAGTTTATGATAATATGAATTTAAACCTAAGTTAGTCGATTGGGAAAGGCACACACCCAGTGCTAAACTCGACATTGGCATTCCAGCTAGTGGCGAGGGTCTCGGGATTACCGCTGCCATCGTCGTACTCGAGAGAGTTAAGTTGAACGGTGGTGGTAGCAGATGATTCGAAAGTGATCAAGTTACCAACGTATTTCGCAGTATCAATGGCGCCAATGGTCAGCTCACTGCTGTTGGTGTCTATAATATAATCATTGTTAGTGAAAGTTTTATATCAATTTTCTCTCCTCCTTTCACGAAAGAAAAAGTAAATTTAAATGCATACCAAAGTCATTAAGATAAAGACCATAGGCAAGCACGCTAATAACGTCCTCGTCCAACATAGTCCGGATAAGAGTTTTCTCAGTGGATCCAGAGCCGCCAATACCCAAGCCCAACTGCGGTGTTCTGGTATAGTCGTATGCAATACCAATTGGGACATTATCAACCTCTGTTTGACCAATTTGAAGAGTATCTTGTCCATAGTATCCCGATACGTAATATCTCGGATCCGAGGAAGTTAGATCCAGCGGCCTTGAGAGGTTCTTGAAGGTGCTCGATCCACTAGGATCATCTGCGATTTGAATTTCCAACGGGTCAGTTTTCCTGAGCTTTTTATAGACTGGATGTTCTAGAATTCTACGGCTGCAGGGAAATAACTTACAGCTACCAGAGAAGTTGTATTGAAGGCAAAGAGAAAAGTTGTCATCTGTCTGGACATTACAGTAGTTTCTCCGAGGCAAAGGGCCAGGAAACCAAGTAAATGGATCAGAGCTCAACCTTAGTCGGATGAAATCGTGGGCAGACCCTAAGAATTAAGTTGTTAGATTATACGGTCCCAAATTGGACAATACTATTGTGTGCACCAGCAGCAAGAATCATTCGAATAGTTTCAACTCAGAAACCCTCGAAAATAACCCCTGTACCGATATATCCTCCATGTTTTGAACATTTGCAGCGATGGGTTCTTATCGATACGAGGAGCGCGTGGTTGTGAGAGACCATCCAAACTTCGTACGTGCTGTTGGCATTACACACGAAAACAAGTCTTCAAAGGAGACTCACCAACAAGAATATCGACATAGTAAGAGAATTGAGGGGCCTAAAAAGTGCGACCTGTCAGTTATCGAGATTCCTCGTATTCGCGATTTCAAAATGCTGTCTTACAGCAAATTTGAATGTGGTGCTAATAGTCGCCCGCTTGATCAAATCTGCAGCTGCCTCTACTGGGCTCCCAAAACTGCTGTGGAGCTGAAACTTGAATCCCTCCGCCGTCGCCAAACATATCGACGCAGTTGCCAAAGCTTTCGAGATCCTCATTTTTCCCAATCTTCTGATCGTCTTCAACTTTCGGTCCAAACGGCGGAAAAAATAACTGTAATCGGTCACTAAGACACGTTCCGAAGCGCTGTCGAACCCTACGGTGGGATGAAATGCAAAGACCTAGGCCAAGAGAAATATGGAATGTGGGAGGCACAGGTTCTTAAGGGAGGCATAAAGTCCGGAGTACTGGCTCGTTATCCACTCGGAGTCAAAGGGATGTTTTAATTACAGGCGGCTGCTTGCTAGGGGCAACAACGGAGGATCTCGAAGAGCCGCAGGCTGAATGGAGTTCTTGCATACGACTTCGTGCGGGTTTTGCACTATCTTGGTCGGCCTGTGGAGCAATTGATTAAATTTCCAAATACAAGTTGGTGCTAGTGTTGACATGTTGCACCCCTGATAGCGTGCGGGCGAGCACATTCGGCGCTACGTTTTGTGTGTTTTTCTGCACGATCCCGCAAAACGAAATTGGCATAAGGATTTTTACTGACCCGATTCCGACGTCTCCAAAATGTCCATCATTTGATAATAACATGATAAAGGAGGCTTTAGATTTACTTTCTTCACGGCGCACATATTGACGCCGGTTTTCTCAATCCAGAGATTGTGGATTCACACGAGCAACAAAACTGTGGGATCAAAGAAGAATATCCACAAAAGATGGTGCATTAAAATCCATTGATATACTGGGGTTAGGCGCAGGACCTAGCAGCATGTTTTGCAATTCAGCCGCACTTGTGGGTTCCGACAGACTCGATCGACTGGAACATTCGGAAGGCAAAGGGAGCAAACGATATCGATCGATAGTGAGCCTAATTCTTTGGGGTCGGTCCAGCCTAAAAGTATCGAATACCTGAATCATGAAGAAATTAAAGGTAACGTTATAAAGGACCGAGGTTTTCTCCTTCAAAATGTACTAAATTCATGAAAGATTCATCACAAGGGCAATTTTACGGGATTTGAACAAAAGCGCAGGATCATTCGGCAAGGTAGTCTTCGGGCCCGATAACAAGGGTTTCCGGCAGGGTTTCAACAAAGCTTAGAGCACTTCATAGCACCTGCTGACAAGGCGAAATTCTTACAAATACAAATACTCATCCGAATACCCATGAGGAGGATAGAAGTGGACAAGATCGAAATATTTCCATGGATTTAGTACGGCCAAGCAAAAGATAAAAAGGGTTTCCCACGAGGCCTGGGATCAACAATGCAGCCTACTGACAACAAACCAAGTTAGCGACTTAGTTGTCGACCATGCCTGCCTACGCTGTAGGATTATTACAATTCACATTCCTTCTTCAGCCGTCGGCCAGCTATACATCCGATCCAGCGAGCCTTCTTACAGGGACAGTGCATTTGGGGATTCATATTCATACCCCACTGTCAAAAACCTTCGCATCTCAAATGTCGCCACCAGGAATCCAGAGCTCTCAGTAGGCATTGGGGCAAAAGATGCTCCACTGTGCGAATGATATACAGCTGATGACTCCATGTCGTATATAGTTAAGTAGGCTATAGATAGAGATCAATAAGCACGTACAAAAGTCGAACCCCAAGAATCGGAGCCTTCTTGAGGCAGCCCCAATGAGACCAAGGCTACCAGAATTCGAATGTCAAACGCCCTGACATATAAGCCCGAGTCTTGGGGGTCGATGGGTCCCTTTTTGTCTTGTCTGCGCCCCACGCCATGTCAAACAACGCCCTAAGACTTATCAAATGTTGCAAAAGGACGAATACAACGCAAGAAAAGAGAGCACGTTTTCTGCAAATTCTGCAAAGCCCAGTCTGTCTAAAGCCTTTAAGGGCTCCACATAAAACTGGGCAGCTGGGCAAACGTACTATAACGTTTAAAAACGTTACCAAACCCAGTCTTTTCACCGTTTGAAAATGAAATCTTTTAAGCAACCGATGATGAAATCAAAATCTATTTTTGCGAAAGCTAGTCCCTTGAGGTTGACATTTTTACATAAAATTTTGAAAATATTTTAAACGAAGCGCTCCCCCCACCTGTATCAGTGTGTTAAAGGGCTCTTAGGTTTATAAGGTTGGGGGTGCATCTCGGCTTCGTTGCAAGATTCAAAAGTAACCCAAGATCCGCCCAGAGTCGAAGACTGATCCTTCACATAAAAAACTTCCGATGACTAAGCGCCTAATATAAGTGATATTTTCGACTGCATTCATTGTTTTATATACCAGAACTTTCAAAGAACAGCACTACGGGATAGACAAAACCAAAGCAAGTTTCTATGCCGACATATAAGAACTGGGATTAATGATAGTATCATTCATGATACCACTGAGAAGGACTTGACCAACACTCATGATAGTATTCAACAGCTGTCTTCGAATTACTTCGCATCCAAGGGATGAATCGATCGGCTTTCGAAAACCCCAAACCTCCCTAAGGGAAAGACCTGTTATGATCTTTCCCTAGTCAACCGGTCATCTCTGTTTCGACAGAAGTTTTATATCGACGTCGACTTCAAACACCCAAATCGTCTTGTTATGACTTCAAAAGGCCTTGAAGAAGTCTTCGAGACCTAAGGGAGTTCTCTAAAACCCATCAAGTTCCCTACAGCATCTAGGTCTATGTACGGGACCATATCAATACTTGTCCCGTCACCAAGCTCCTCAACTATGGGTCGACCCTAGTACTGGTCTGGCAAGCCCTAGTACTATAGTTATCAAACCGACTCACAAAACCTTACGGAAGCTTAAAGACCTGTTGGAAACCCAACCTGAGCTTTATAATCAAAATGGAAGAGGCCGGTGAAGAATTCAACCACTCCACTGGTACTAATTCACTACCATTCAACCCACCCGCCGTCGCTTGAATTCATGAAGGACCCAGCGATGCCTTCATACTCGATTTTGGGGTCGTCTATCCAGTCTCGGAATCAGATCTCCACGATGCGCTCCTAAGCACAGAGTACTTATATACCGGTTTCGGCAGTTAAGGTTCGTGCATCCCATTCTATCCTTAAGTCACGGGACAATGTTAACATCTCGCAAGGGAACCCTAGCCCAATGACGGCTACGGACGCAAAACATAAATAAAATCGGATAGTAGTATATCAATTGATATATGAAATGTCATATTAACACGCAAGCGCTCAACCAGAGGCCTCCAAAGTGGTATAAAATCGCTTCGCCTCGAACAAAAACGCTCGAATCTCAAAAAGCAGACATATGAGGAAAATATAGCGATACATAAAAGAAATCATCTGTATGTACAAGAAAATCCGTTATAACAAAAAATATCATAGGGTTATAAAGGGGTATATTAATGGATCAAATAAGAAAAAAGGAACAAAGCCGAGTTCAAACAGAAATCTTTCTTGGAGAGGCTTTATATCATCTCTATCAAGTATCTCTTTCAGATATATAAAAAGATATATCCGGAGGGGGGAGGAAATCATGCTATTTAAGAAAACATATATCCGATTCTCTTCCAGAAAGGAGCGTTCTTTCTCCTCTCCATCTCCTTGTTATGCTCTTCCCAATCGATCTCCCTACGACCGGCATCGAGATCAATCTGGTCAAGAGACCTCCATCCCTCACGCTTCCAGAAATAACCAACAGCCCAGAAGAAGAGAGTGATGAAGAAAGCCAAGAACTGCTTGAAGAAACCTTCGGCAGTGTTGAGCTCACCGCCACCACGTGGTGGGTACAAGGCAACGTAGAACTGAGCGATCAAGACGATGACATTAATGGCCAAACCGATCCAGGAACCGACAACACCGAAGATAGCCTTGAATGGGATTTCGTCGAGGGTACGACCTTGGTGAGCCCATGCGGCACGGAAACGGATGTGGCAGAGACAGATGGAACCCCAGGTGAAGAGGGCAGAGAGACCGGACAAAGCCAAGAGCCAGTCGAAAATCTCAACACCCTGTGGAGCGAGACCGATGTAGGCGAGACCACCCATGGAGATGATAAGAATGGTAGCTGGGAGTGGACGGCCGGCACGATCAACATAGGCGAAGATTTTTGGGGCATACCCTTGTTCAGCCAAGGCGCACAAGGTACGGGAAGCACCGAAGACACCAGAGTTACCAATGGAGACGACAGAGACGAGGATAACAACGTTGAGGAAGGAGGCATATCCAGGAATACCAGCACGGTTGGCGACAAGGACCATAGGAGAAGCAGTGGTATCGATGAAGTTTCCGGAACCGAAAAGCTGCGGGTCGTTGGATGGGATCAAGAAACCGATGAAGAGAAGGGAGAGAACGTAGAAGAGGGTGATACGCCAGAAGACCTGCTTGACAGCAGATGGGAGTGACTTGAGAGGAGTCTTCGACTCAGCAGCGGCAAGACCGACAAGCTCAGTTCCGGCGAAGGAGAAAGCGGCAGTGACGAAAACACCACAGAAACCACGGAATCCATTCCTGAATGCACCTGGATCGTACCAATTTCTGGCTCCCCAGTATTCGTGGAATTGACCGTTGGATGGACCACCACCGAGAGTGAAGATTAAACCGGCGAACAAGAAACTGATGACAGCGGCAAGCTTGAGCACACTGGTCCAGAATTCTTCTTCACCATATCCAAGGACACCGAAGACGTTGACGAGGACAATGACGACCAAGAACATAGTATACCAGATGGCCGGACTTAGGTCATCACGCCAGAAACGAATACATTCCGAAGCGACGATAATTTCGAAGGGGAGAATTGTAGCCCATTGAGCGAAGTAGCACCAACTATTCAACAAAACGGTGGTTAGTTCGCTTGTACTGTTTTTTCTTGGACAACATCACACGACATACCCCATAGCAAAACCCCAAGAAGGATCAACGAAGCGGGACGAGTAGGTGTAGAAACCACCAGATACTGGATACATAATAGCGAGTTCACCGAGAGCGTAGACGACGTTGAAAATCATGACACCGATAATCATGAAATCGATAACCAAGGAAGCGGGGCCACCAGTGGCCAAGGCACCACCGGAACCGACGAAGAGACCAGCACCAATAGATCCACCTGTTCATCATCGTTAGTATCCGTTGTCACCGATCTGGCGATGATTTTTTGAAAAAAGATGGTTTCGACATACCAATGGCAATCATGTTCATATGCCTGGTCTTCAGGGTCTGGTTAAGCTGATTGTGCTTATCCGTCAATGTACGGGGCTTGAACGACTCTGGGGTACAACCCATCCTCGTCCAAAAGCTGATGTTGGCATTGTAGTCGTCGAAGGCTTCTGCTGAAGGAGGCGAACTCTTCACCTCCGTATCATCAAAAACTGGCTTTGCGGCCATCTTGTCCGGGCAAGAGCAAACAGCGACACGCGAACGCTGCCTCTTTATTTCTAAAAAGAATTTAAGAAGGGATGAAAGGGAGGGTAGGGTCGCGGTTTGTCGAGTTAATTCTTCCTCTTCACAATTGAGGGTGGAAGAACAAGTAAATGTTGAGGGATACTGAGAAGAATATCTGAGCAACGGAAGAGAAGAACAGCGACCAGACCACCGCTATATAAAAGAACTTCTGGAAGTCTAGATGATACCATCTCCACACCTTCCTATCTGTTGCTCACTAAACCAGCTTTGCGGTCTTGGGATTAGTCTGGTGGTTCCTAATCTCGGTAGACACCTGTTTCTTCTTGTCGCCGATGGCAGGAAAAAACTTCAGGATAACATCCTAGTCCCGTTGCGAATTGCCATCGAGCTTGGGGTCAACATAGTTGCCTTATCGCATAAAGCTAACATTCGTGGTACCATGTCGCCCACCCACCTCTTCTCAAGGAACATTTCGAATTCCAGAATACCACACTAGTCCGCGGTGAGTGGCGACAAATTAGTCTAACTCCCTGACATACATTCGCTAGATGAGCATTATGCACGAAAACCGAAGGTGGAAACACTACCGCCAAGAATATGTGGTTCGGGGGTGGTCTTGTGGATGTTTTTGATCGAAAGCAGTTACTGGACCGTTCTCCCGCAGAACTTCCTGATATCGAGCGATCCAATTCCCAAATCCTCACCAAAAGCTGACTGACTGCTTCTTGGGCATTGGTTGATTTCGAAACCTCACCATTCCGATTGGGGGAAAACATGACCACAGATTGGAAGAAAATATGCTGCTTCACACTTCGCCTTCCCCAAAAAATGCCACATGTTTGTCAGTTCAACCTTCGGATACAAGGGGGGTTTCATGTGAACCATGCGGCTTACTCGTATCTGAAGGGCCTTGTGTACTTGTCCAGCCAGCAGAAGATCCGCAGCTTGCCTTCTTGCTAAAACATCCTGGATTGGATCAGAACGTCATCAGGCTTTTAGGCTCCGAATACCAAGTGCTTGGAAGAAACTCTTGGTATTTTCTTTAAGCGCAGGGTGCTTTTTATGGTCCGTCGCTTGTCTGCCGAGGTGCCGAGAAGCGATGCCAGGACTCCCCAGCATGCCGCCAAGAGATCAAGCAGGTAGGTGTTTTGCTGAACCATGGCAATCGAAGCTTTGGTGCTGCACAAGTCTAAGGCTTGGAAGTTCTGAGGCAACCCAAGGTGATACGAGGTACATGTACCTGATCTGTAGGTGCTTTCCCTTTTTTCTCCCATTTCCCACTATCTGAATTTGCGATTTTTTGTTCCTTCTCGACGCTCCGACAAAACTTCCGCCAATGCAGAAATTTTTTTTTTCTCCTTTGCAGAGTTACGGTTTCAAAATTCCCACAAGGCAGCCTCAAAGGAAATCTGCGTTGTTGGAGGTAAAAAACACTCAGCCAATTATCGTGAAAAACTTTCCCACCAAGTATAGGCAGACGCCGCAATGTCACGTTAGGATAACACTTTGTATTTTCCACAGGAAGAAGGGGAACAGAAGAGACATCGAAACCAGAAAAGGAATAAACTTAAAAATCCCACGGAAGAACATGGATTAACCCATCTTCAGTGGGGTCCGGACTACCCGCCTGTCGCCAATTCCCCACCGATTTGTTAGGCATCCAGAACATAATCGCTGGGCGTACAGGCGACCAAGAAATTTAAGGTGCCTTCGGATTTCAAGCTTCTAACGAAACTCCACCACCGAACACTAAACAAGGGAAAGCTAGACATTCATTCAAGCTGAAATTCACGAAAGGTTAGACTCGGGTTCGAAGTTCAGCCACTTTTCCCCATACATATCTGCCAAATGATATCCGACCATGGGCATATCTTACATGCATCTGTATGTCGCGCTGCAACCAAGCCGCCAAGCGCGCCCAGTTGTCAGTCTATCAACGCCTCCAAGGGTAGCCTTCGGGCGAATGCATGGATGTTGATAGCGGTTAGTTGTCTCTTGTGTCTTTTTCGATAATCTTCCATATCAGTTTTTGGGAAGCATAACGGAGTTGAATTCCTAAATGGGATATAGATGCGGCTTAGCGGTGGATTATATTGAGGCAAAAAGAGATAGAGTAAGTGTATATGTGCGGGACCCGTCGATATGCGCGTGCACGAACATCATGGCTTCCGCGTGGTCAAACTTTCATGACTTGACTGCCATGGCTAATCTCGATATCCCATTGTTATTACGCAATGAAATTTTAATATAACAGAGGAGATACAAAACAATACAACGCCTCCGGCGAGATGCGACGACCTGTCGTACAGACATAAAGTGGAGAAAGCATATGTGAGATATTTTATTTCATTTTTTGATGACAATTATATGCATACTTTGGGTTCGTATCTGTGTGGAACTACCGACTATCACTTGATACAATGCCCTATTTCCCAAGATCCCAAGATATATCGATACGATACGATACGATTACATCTCGGTCTCACAGTCAGCTCAAATCCCAGCCTCCCTTTCGTAACCGCCCCTCGTGTTATTTCTGTGGAGATCGATATTTAAACCCCACAGATGAGACCTTGATATTATCTAACCGTTACAACGGTGGCGACTCTGCCTGTGCCAGCTACGCAGCCCCTCAAGTTTATTTTCCGTCGGGGTTTCCGAATGTGTACGCACCATGCGTATTTTGAGTTATCCGTCGGCACCGGTCCTGTGCTATGAAGCCATTCAGCGAGATCGAGATGCTTTTTGTTCGTCACAAGATATCTATATTCGTTTTTTTAGGTGACGACTTGTGCTATGCTTTACGCCTCCTCCCAAGCCAAAGCATCTCGGGCTTGGGAGAATGGCTTTTTACCGAAGGATAGGATGATAATTTGATAATTGTTAGTAGTAGAATTTCACATGATATCACCTGATGGAATTACCCTCAGCTAAAGTTGAATGGGCTTTTTAAAAATCCGAAAACCAAAAAAGTGGCTACCTAGATACCAAGAGACGCAATAATACGGTGGTTTGCGGGTGAGGTCGGTTACAACATACCAACCAACTCCTCACGAGCCCTCAAGCCTCTTCCCACTCTCTCCAACACAAAGTTAATGATATCCGTCACAGCCAAATGGTTCGGAACCCGGAATCCTCCACGATATTTTTTCTTTCTTCGCATCCACTGCCTTGGGAGATACAATCCCAGATCGAATGAACAAAGGACCGAAGGCGACTGCAGGATTCACGTTAACCGGTTATCGGATTACATAAATCACAACACAAGCATCCCACAGGGTCCAACATGTTACAAAGGCACCACGATTTTTGGCAGTATATTGGAATCAGCAAGTAAAACTCCAGGAATAACTAGCGTAAGGCCTTCAAAGTAAGAAGAAGATCATTGAGACATCCGGGGAATCCTTCCCAGCACGTCCCTTTTCTCGCCTACAACGTCCAGGTTAGTCTGGTTCTAAATACTTTTATTTTCTAGAACCCGGGCCAAGAAAAAGCTGTAACTGTCACGAGTCAAATCGGGAAGGTACAACTACAGATTGTATGCCTCAACCGGCCACCGCCTCACGATGGTTTTTTAAGCTTAGTTTGACATTTGCATGAAAGGGGTGTTCTATTCGTTTCGTTATACGAGAAAACCAGGCGCACGAGATCAGTTGCCTTGTTCGGAATTGTTACTGCATGTGTCCACCAAGGTCATGCTGGCACGCGAATTCGATTCGATTGCATACCCTCCGAAATTAGGCATAAGTAACTTAACTCAGACCCTTTCTATCGTATTGACGCCTCTTGGGGGGTGAATCTGGGGTAAACCGTGTTTTAAGGTTAGAACCGGAAATGGTAGGTAGACGTTTTTGATTTCTTTTTTCTCTCTCTGTTTTGTTGACAGCCTGGGACGGTCATGCATGCGACGCCTCTGGACTCCTAGCTATGCGTTATTTTGCCACGAAATATGGGGACTCGTCAACTTCGACGCTGGATTAATATTTGACTTTGTTTTTTTAGGTGGGTGTCAAGATTCTTGGAACCTATCCCCCTTTGCATAGGCGGGTGGGTTCGGATCCAAGCAGGAGAAAAGAATGTAGTAATTACCATTTGATATCGTGCGATCCAGATCCGATGGATCGGGGGTGGGTAGAAAGGTCTACCGTGGCGAAAGGATGGACACGCGAGTAGAGTCGTTCCCGCCTCCCGCTTGATTGCATTAATCGGGTGGTTCCACCGAGATGGTGTATGGGTCTTAGTCCGGAATCCGGATGGAAGTATATGTTAGTACTTTTTGGGGGTAACGGATTACATGTGATTAAAGATAGATCAGCATTGTCAGTGGCGTATCATGATATCTAATGGGGCGTAGCTGGTTTGTCTCAACGGCTCTGGATCTAGAAACGTAAACGTTTGGGAGAGCTGAGAGGTCAGCGATTGAATCGCCATTATCAGATCAATTCTTTTTCTTTTTTTTTTTTAGGTTACAAAGGGTAAATGAGCACACGACTGGTTTCAAAAATTCATTTTTAGATGCTGTAGGCAAATTACTTAATTATATTACCTTTGACCATAAAACGACTCCCATGAACTAAACTACCTCCAGTAAAAACACCCCCAAAAGAGAACTTCAAGAAAGAAAGGAAAACACAGAGAGAAAGAGAACAAACAGCATGAGCTCCAAAGATCACCCGATAACAGAGTCTTCCTAATTACTTACAATCCAGTCTCGTAGAACTAGTATTCACAAAAGGCCGTCCTAACTACAATCTCATCCCTCACTTCGCCTTCTTCGCCTCAGCCTCCGCAGCCGCAAGATGCCATGCGAACAGCCTCCTGAACGTCGCCTTCCCACCGGCTTCAATCACATCCCCATGACAAGGAATGATCCTATCAAACTCCCATCCATCAATAACCTTCGCACTCCTATTAAAGCTGGCTCTTCCTTTGCTACTAGCTCCATACCACAAAAGCCTCTGCTGACTCTTCCCAGCCAAAGAAGTAAACAAATGCATAGAAACCTTCGTCCAAAACCCCTTAGTGGCATCAATATCCGTCTTTGAAAATTGTTCTTTCGCCGGTAGATTAAACAATAAATCCGCTTCGATCACAGTTCCGGACGGTTTATGCAATAAAGCGATTTCATGGCTCAGATGGCCGTCCCAGTATTCGAGCTCGAAGTCTTGAGTGAAGTCTTCCGGTAGAACCAGGGAGTTCTTGTTCGCAGGGTTATATGAGAAGTCGAAGGGGACGTCTTCGTTGCCTTGCTTTTGACGCTTTTGGTAGAGAACCGTGGGGCCGATTACTCGGGCGGTTGGGTAGGCGGCTTTCCACGGTCCGATGTTGAGGTGGTGTTCGATATCCGGTGCGACGATGTAGGAAACTTGCCCGCCAAGGGAGGTGACGGTTGAGGCTACTTCTTCGGTTAGTGCGGTGGGGGAGAAGACGACGAGGCCGCCGGATGATAGTTTGGCTATTGAAGGGGTGTGTTAGTAGGTACTTTGAATATGAAGTGCATAGGGTATGGGAGATGTACTGATTGTGGCCCTACCGCCGAGTTTGATGAGACCGACGCGGAGGAAGGGAACGGAGACTGTGGTGATTGCATCAGTGACTTGTCTGATGACAGTTGTTTTGGATGGATCGGCGCTCCAGAGTTTGGACGACATGATGATATCAATATTAATTGCTGTACTGGATGATAAGGTAGGTTGGTTTATAGAAGTGATATTCGTGATATCTGAATGTTTGGAATAGGATATTGATGAGGGTATTTGTATGGTTGTTATAAACTTGTGGAAGCATTTGAGTCCATTGAAGTTCGATCCCGGTACTTTTATAGCCACCTTCCCTTCATTCCAACTTTACAACAATCACCCCGGTCTGATTGATAATGCAGATTTTAATCATATGTACCAATGAAGGTGGAAGAAGTGGAGGAGGAGAAAGAGTAATCAGCCACAAAGAATAAGCTTCCCAAAGTCCGAATTTCCGGGTGAGCCGTCGGTGTGGTTTTTTTTCTCTCATGCGACCGTTTAATTCTCAACGTTTAGATCTCAGAAGAAATGACGTTTTCTCTGCGAGTTAAGTGGATGTAAAGTCCGTCGCTTACAGACGCTAGCAGGGGTTCAACGGGGGAATTCTTTGGCGAAGCCACTTAAGACTTCGGATTTGCTGACTTCACGGGCATCGGTGCCTACCTCTAAGAACAATTGAGGCTTAGATTTCTGTCGGTTCTGAGGCTCTGGATGTTGGAGATGCCGAGTATGAGTAATTCTAGAGAATCTAGACCTTTTCTATACATTTTTATATGAACGGAGAGCCAGTATACCGGGGCCGATATTGAAGTTAGAAACCAAATTGAACAGACTTTGTGCTTGAATATTTCGGCTCCACTTGCAAGAATTGGACGGTCGCGCCGAACCGTTGGAGATTAATAATCGGGGGAAATTGCTTGGCTTGCAGAGACAGCTGGCTGTGAGCTCTGTCAGCACGTCCCGTCGATATCGCTGTCAGCGAGTATTAAGTATACGGGACTGCTTTTGAAAATTTGTAAATACTGAGGTGTCGACGTCGAATCGGTCCTGAAGCTTCTTTTTCATGATCAAAAAGGAACCGGCTTTCAGATCGAGGACCAAATATGCATAAAGTTCCTCCAGTAATCATGCGGTTTTTATTTGTTTTTCTACTTCTAGTTAATTGGCTATATAGCCGTATCCACCATCTGATGGCAGTAATGATACTAATGCTGAAATCAAAGCGATTTGGATGAGAATTGACCGCAGGGGATGAGGTTCGTGAACTGACGACCATCGCAAATTCGGTGGCGGTGTTGTGGCAGTTAACTAATCAACACACGATGGGATCATGAGAGGCTCGGGCATATCAATGATATTTACTAGCCATGTATTCTACAAATGATGTGCTACTGAAAAATTCATCTTATCTCTACTGGGAGACCGTAAGTACGAAGTGAGTAAATCGTGTCTATGCATCTTTACTGGAGTTTCATGTTCGGTTTGATATGATATTCAGGGATTCCTGCAGGTGACCGTTGAGCGGATATTTACAGACAGACATGGTCACCACGTTTCCGTTCCATGGACACCATCGGCCGGTCGGAATCCGTTTTTCTATGTCTATCCGATTCATCTTTCATGAAAATTAATAAAAATTGGTAAATTTTGGGACGGAAGGGAGTAAAATCTGGGGAGAAAAGACGCCATGGGACAGACACATCTGACCACTCAGAGGCCCATGTGGTCCTCCCACAACACCACCTTTTGAACATGTTTGACAACTCTAGATATCCGTTTTCGGAAGGGTAGCGAGAGTATTGCCTGGCCAACGACGAGTAGCCCATGTTCGCGGGAAAAATAGCCAGCGCTTCAACATCCAACAGCTTCTTCGCCCTGCTGACAGTCAAGATTCTATAGAGTATTGTAAGGTAAAAGTACCGCTGTGGGGTTCAAAACAAACCAGCTGATGCAGGGCAGCTGTCGAGGTCAGAAGAAAAAAAAAAATATTAAGTTGAAGTCCGTTCCTGGATTTGTCTTCGTCTGCATGATACATATCTCCACCTTTTTCTCTTTCTCTGACTCGATCGATTAAATTCTTTGGCGCAGAAGACTATTATATTTAATATTGTCTTGGAGCATAAGGGAACGGTTGGACCCTTTATAGTTAAGGATAAGGATAAGGATCAGGAAGGAAGTCTGTATATGACGACGATATAATAAGAGACCTATACTCCGCATCTCATCGCATCTCCCACTTCCGCTTTTATCTTTCCTCTGTCGCAATTGCTTGGTTGCATGGCATAGTATATTATACTTACCTCTTTCATAGTTGCTACTTTGCTTGACCTCTTCGCCGTCGAATTACTGCAGTAATTGCCGACATCGCATCGTCTCGCCGGTAAGTACCATACATGTCTTCGTAGTCGCAGTTGATTCGCCTGCTGCAACGAAGCGTCAGCTAGCAACCGACCAACCCAGCCTTCCTACTTTCGGCCATTTGTTGCTAACCAATTGCCCTTGCTCCTGCTCCTCCGAATCGCATCTTTTGCGACTTCTAGATATCCTTCTCTTTTTCACAACTTCAACTTCCTTCAATTCGATTTTAAGTCGATCGCATCGGTTTCCGAAGACGTCGCTCTTGCTTGCAGCTGCAAGAGTTCCCACCTTGCCGAATCCCGACAAGGTCTTTTTTCGTCCCCGCGCCGCTACGGATATCTGCAGCTAAACAAGGTCCACCACCGGATACGGAAACCCACCAAATAAAAGTCCCATTCCATCATCTTGCATTAAACATCACGATAATATTATCGCGATACATATTCAATCAAGATGTTCTTCGAAAAGACTACTCTCTGGTTCTTTAGAATCGTACAATGGTGTCTTTGTGTCGCTCTTCTCGGTATCTCGGGCTACCTCGTCAATGAGTACGCCAAAGCCCACTCTCGGGTTCCACCTGAGGTCTGGTTGCCCTGCATCACCGTAAGTACCTCCATAGCCTCCAATTGACATATACCTACTTAGGTATATACCGGCGAAAATTTTTTTTTTTTTTTTTTCTAATAAAATACTACTAGTCCGCCTTCGCAATCTGTATCCTCTTCTACTCCATCACCCTCCTCTGCTGCCTCGGCCGTCTCCTCCTGCACATCGCCGCCTTCTTCGACTTCTGCTTCATGGTCACCTACATCGCCGCTGTCGTTCTAAACCGTTACAACTTCCACCAAGATGGTACTCAGAACCGAACATGGCAGAGCTTGACCTGGATTAGACAACAAGCCGGGATTGATAACCATGGTAGCAAGAACTTGCCATTGGTTAAGGCTATGGTGGGGCTGACGACTACCTTGATGGTTTTGTATATTCTTACGACTTTGTTGTGTATTAATCTGGCGAGGTTGGCTGATGAGAAGCATGAGGAAAAGACGGGGCACAGGAGGAGGTCTACTAGTCGTGTTTAGATCTGCGATTTAGCATGACACGCGGATTCTAGACGAAATTCGACGATACGGGAGCATTTGCTCCGGGTCTCTCGATATTATGAAAATGTTCTTTTTATGTGGTGGATTTCGGATGGATTTCGAGGTTTCCTTTGTCATATTCGGATCAGCTTTTATGTTTTTATGATACCTCACTCTGGGTTCCTTTTTTTGTCGCTTTTACCTATACCTACGGCCGAATATCTAGATTTTCGGAGACAGGATTATATCGGATTCACGCAGGACTAATGGTTCTTTCTTCTAGCATTATGATGATGTGGGAGATGGGGTATGTTAATGAGGTTGCCTTTCCTTTATCATGTTTTTTGATGGGTGTATTCATGTAAATAATACTTTGAAATACTATCGCTTTGAATGATACAGTCACTACAATTATCCTGAATTTCTCAGAACCAATGATTGATCTGATCAGATAATGTGATATGCGGCTATATATATCTCGCCAAGACAACACCAAGAAACGTTGGATCCAACACAGATTTGGCTGCAATGCTACCTATTTTAAGGATATTTCCAACATTTTTACAACATAACGTGCAATCTATTCCATTCAAGCTGTTGTTACCCATCTCCTTTCTTTAGAAGCAGATACTCAAGAAAAGAAGAAGCATCTTCAAATCTTACAACTTGACGATAGGGCGGATTAGCATTGAGAAGGTTTCATCTCAGACATATCCATCTCTTGGCTCTCGCGAAATAATCTATTTTTTTAAATCAGTCAGCTCTTTTTTTCCCTAATCTGGGTGGATTACCCTTTTAGGTTCGGTGTCTATAGAGGGTTGACTCGGGAGTTTAAAAAAGGGTGAAAGCCGGTAGTAACCTTATAAGGCTGTCTCTGTTTCTCTTTAACGAATTTTTTTTAACTACCTCAAGGCGGAGGGTGCCGTGGTAAACGACAGAGAGGGGTTTATATACCCTGATAAAAGAAGGAGGGAGGGATCAAGGGATCGATTTGAAGGAGCTTTGGATTGGAGACGATATTGTATACTTACTTATTCCTTCAAGTCTTCCATCATCGATGAATATCGCGATATCGTATCTTTATACCTACGACGACGAATACGGGATCTACCTCCTTTGTACTTGCGGTAACGACTACTTCGTTTTATACTCACAATGAGAATTTCAATGCCACTGCCACCAACGGATCCCATAACCCCCCCAGAATCCGAACCAGAACCTCTCCTCCCATTATATACACCCTCCACCACCCTTCCACCAGCATACACCACCCACCGATCCGATAGATTACTACTTTACTCCTCGTCCTCATCATCACAATCACTAAAATCCGAAGAATTATCCGAAAAAGAACAAAGAACAACAGGAAAACTACCATTATTCTCCATAACCGGCCACACCCGTCTAAAAATCCACAACTACCTCCGCCTCATCCACCGCCTCCTCTTCTGTTTTTTGCTGTTAAACACCGCCTTATTCGCACTAATAGTCTACAACCTCGACGAAACCTCCCTCCTCACGATCCCCGGCGCAGAAGATAGAATATGTCCATGCCCCCTCCAACAATTAAACTACCCACCACCTGTACCAAGGGAATACGGCTCTGTAGCATTATCAGGGAGATGGGCTGCGGTGGGGGAGTGTTATGCGTTTTTGAATAAGGGCGTTGGGGTACTTGAGAGAAAGGAGTACGAGAAATTGGGGGTTTGGAGGGAGTGTGTTGAGGAAGTTGGAAAGGTTAGGGAGTGGAGGGAGTGGGCTATGTGGGTGGCTATACCGGTTATGTGTGTGGTTGAGGCGGTGGCGGCGTGGAGTTGGTGGTGGTGTTTGAGGGAGGTGGAGAGGGAGGAGGAGCAAGAGGGAGTACAGAAGAGGGGAAAGGTTTGAAAGGCAATAATGGTGGTGTGAAGTTGATTCGGAGGCATGATCTATACTAATTGCGCAACTTATTCGTGCATGTGCAGTTTGGGTTGATTTCTTTTGGAGGGTTGGATGTGGGAGGGGTGGGGGAGTTGTAATATGGCCGTGCATTGTATAATGCTCTAGATTATGTTGGAGTAGTGTATATTATAACGAGTATACTAAACTCCGTGTCTTTTCGCATGCTATCTACTTGTTAAATGTTGCGTCAGAAGTTGTCTATAACAGATCCCACTAGGATGTAGGGGGCGACGACAACTACGCCGCAATTGCAATTATACTATATATGTTATAGAGGCATTTATTCGGAAGGAAAGGAAAGGGTGTAACTAATTTTAGTGGCTTTGTATGGATGGAAGCATTTTACTGTTATTACTGCTTAGGAAGTACTTACATTTGCAACAGTTCCGCGACCCGGGCGTGAACGAATATTAACATCTTTTCGTTTGTGCAACTGTGCGCAGCGAGGTGCTATTGATCAATTGATTTACGAGAACGGTGGGAGCTCAATGGCAAATGCCATGGTGGCTTTTAAGCTGTGCACCGTATATCTGGTGTTTGATAGAGGTATACGGTAGACAACTCCTCCGTTTGTGACGTCTAAGTACAACATATTGAGACCAAGGTATACAGGGATGTTCATATATTTGCGGGCATTTGAATTTTACAGCGGCGAGTTCGTCTGGGTAACAGGTTCGCAGTCGGATCTGCCAGTGCGGCACGGAGCGAAAGGCCTGTAAAGCCTGGGGTTTTTATGTCTATGTAATCCAGATTCGAGGCTAGGGTTTTCCCACTGCGAGTGCGAATTCGACTGCGAAGCAGCTTTTGTTTGAGCTTCTTCAAAGCGGGTAGCGAGCACGTAACATATCAAGTTGTAGAACGATTGTCTGCTAAATGTAGGAGCTGGGAAGTACTGGGTGTTATTTGTATAACTGCTCGAGCTAACCCCTTTTTTTTTTTTTTTTTTAATAAAAAATTAAAAGATTAACGTTTTTTTATTGGGATATCAAGAAGCGCAGGGACGCCAGTATATATTATTAACTAATATTCTGAGTTCGATTGATATGGGATCCTCAATCGATAAATCTGGGGCGAGAAGTACTACTATTCCTAGTTTTAACCAGCTGGGTCAGGGATCACACATATGAGGGATTTTATTTTGAAGAGAAGTGAAAAAATGTCGTGATTCGTGATGCAGTCGAACGATGGAATCGGAGTCGGGGTCTTGCAGGAATACATAGGTTAACAAACTTTACAAATCGTTAGTGAGGAGTAATCTTCGTGAATTTAAATTACGAATGCTGCCGGGTATACTCGGTCGACTGTAGGATCATGCTTTCGATCGAACTTAATGCTACGACTTAATGCTATCCAGAGAATGCGCAAGGATTAACAAACGGCCGTGGGATTGAGGGAGGTATCCCAAACAGGACTAACCTGCACTGCTGTAGAACGACCAATCACATATCGGTCAATTGGCTAATTGGGTCCTTCGTTGAGCTCATCTATTGCCTCGAGAATTTCCGTGTTCGACGTATTGCAGTTGGGTAGTAGCATGAACATTAACTCGCACCGGATGTCTAATCATGGGTTCTCTATATCAACGTAGCTTCGAGATATCAACCCTGGATTTCTATATAAGATCACACTCCCATCTTCTACTCAGTCGATTCTCCCTCAGCACTAAGCATCGTTTCCCATTCACAATACAATCTATAAATACACGTATACGATTTCCAATTATATTTTTTGAGTTTGCTCCAACGATAAATCAAAATGCCAGTTCTCGTTCCAAAGTCTTTGAGAATATCTAATGAGAGTGGAAGGGACGGAACTAGTAAGCTTTAAAACTTCCTAAATGAATTTTGACCTCAAGAAAAACATGAAGCCGCCTGTGCCTCTCATATTTTCATGGTGCTAATGGCTTTGCGTCTTCTCAGCCAAGGAGACAAGTGTCTACGGATATGACCTCCTCTACGGAACCTCTTATGCATCATATGTTGCCCCAACCGGCGCATGGAACGTAAGTATTGATAATGCAAACACCGCTTCTTGGAGCGCCATCTAACAGCTCCTTATCGATATATCTAGTTCGTTTGGTTCCAAGCCGCAGACGGCTCTATCAAGCAAGCTAGATGGTATGGCGAATGGAGTATCACCACCATCCTTGCACCTGGAATAGCCGTTCTCCACACCCCACTTAGTGCCATATTGTGGGGACCTCAAGACACCATTCGTCTCTACTACCTTAACCCACAATTCGAACTCCAGGAATGGTGCTGGGACACCAAGAACGGCTCTGATAACAAGTACGGTGGTGCTTTGAATGGTGCTGGGGTCAGGGTTGCGCCATACAGCAAGCTCGGTGCTATCGCTTTTGGAGATTTCAATCTCCGGTATGTTTTCAAGTCTTCGCTGACAATTTTGAATGCTATGGTCTCGTTTTGTGGGATCTCAGATCGGTCTATAGCCTGACTAACACATTTGAATACGTAGTGTCTACTATCAAGGAACCAACAACAAGATCGAGGAGTACGCCTACGGCGGTGGCCAAGGCTGGAGGAAGGGCGCCACCCTCCCCGGAGACGCACTCCCAGGAACCTATCTCTCCTTCGTCAACCGTAACGCATGGGATGCTAGCCCGCCATCCATCCGCGGCTACTTCCAAACCGTCACCGGTTCTCTCGCCGAACAAGTCTGGGAAAGCGGTGGCGGCTGGACAATTGGCAACTTCTCTATCCCCTCCGCTCCATTCCTCACTCCAATTGCAGCTACCTCCTCAGCCGAGAAGGACTTCCCCAAGATTCACGTTTACTGGCTCAGCGTGGATTCTACGATTATTGAGTCTGTTAACTGGCGTGGATGGAGGGCGCCAAAGGAGATTGATAATATTAACATTGTCAATGGACATATTTCTGCCACAAGTTTTACTAGGGGTGATAAGAATGTTGATGTTAGGATTTATGGTACTGCGCAGTTGAATGTGCTGTTTGAGAGGATCTCCAGGTATAGTGTTTGGGAGAAGATTCATAGTATTAGCGTTGGAAGGGAGGTTACTCTCGAGGTTTTGGGAGCTTGAATTGGAAGTTGGATGAAGGGTATCGGAAGAAAAGGTCTTGATTTTCTTTTTGATCATGTTTGATTTCGACTTGTCAGGAGAGCTTGTAACTATGGAGCACTTTTTGTAAGAGACTGTGTTGATAGATGTTGCAATTTGAGGTTGCCATTCGTTCATTGACTATTGATTGACTTCCACCGTCGACGGTTTGGAAGGGAACCGCTGCAATCTTAGTTTTGTATATCAATCGCAAAAATTTGTTACTGCCAACCTTACCTCCTAGGTTTGGTAGTATTAAATTGATAAACCTCCGAACTGGCACAGACGTCAGCACCTCTAGACCGGCCTACGCGATAGGACCTAGGCCTCTTGACTTTATCGTCTGCACACCTCTTTTAAGTATCGACTCTGGCCAGAGACGTCAATGAGCTGGCGAGTAGGAGCGGGATTTAGCATTAAATGCCCTCAACTTCCTGTGACGGAATTTTCCTCAGGATGCATGACATCACATCCTCGCCCATGGCCACCCACACTGGCCAGGCCAAGCTAGCTTGGCAGCCCTGTGTCGATGCACGATGGGTAGACGTAAGCTCAGACATCTGATGTTCGAATTCCGAATGCTGCATCTAAGGTTAGAGATGTTACCTTACCTACAATCCTACTAGTCCGTACGAAAGACTGGAGGGCCGTGCGAGCCGTCCCTGAGTTTGGAGCAACCATTGTGCCAATTGCGTTGGAAATGCATATGGAGTTCCTAGAATTCCTGAGGTTTACTCCTCAGCTCTGGAGATTATTCTGCGAAACTTCGGCATTGCCCATCCGGGTTTGAAAACCGTAGGAAGTTCGAAAATTATAAGATCGACCGGCGTGCGCTCCATTTCTTCTGGGCCGATCGAATAGATATTTCTTGCAGGCGCTTGGAGTAGAAACAAATCATTTTGGAGCTCGTTCTTCGCATTGGTCCTCAATTAATCGAGCAGATACCGACTGGATTTATTTTCACTTCTACAATGATACCCCCCAAAATCCAACAGCTTTGTGCCTCAAAATCGTCAGTAACATCGCTGATGAACGAGGACCCGGACCTCACACCGTCGAAAGCCTATGACAAAGTCGCTCCTGAGAAACTGCCTGTAATATTCGCACAGAAACATTCAGCAAAATCTAACAAGGATGATTACAGAAATGTGTTGGAGGAAGATATGGAGGCTGCAAAAAGCTGCGGAAACTTTGATGGGACGGAGCCTAGTAAGCTCTTTTTAAAAGTATGAAAAAAAAATTTTGAAAAAAGTTTGAAAAATTTTTTTTTTTTTTCGTAATTGCATTAGTATGGTTTCTGTTATAATTCACGGTGCAACTTAATTAACCTCGACGGGGGTGTTTCTTTTTCTAGATATTTTACCATGTCCTTCGTACTCTGGAAAACGACCCGCAAGCTGGAGTTGTGTCGCCTAGCTTGATGGGTAGCACAGGTGTTCTACCTCTGACTGTTATATCAATGTAAGAGTTCTCTTCTTTCCATCGGTTCGTGGGTGAAGGTATCAGAACCTTTTAGTTCCGACGGGCTTACAAAATAACTAAATCGGAAAACTATTTTACTGATAAATAGAATTCCGGATATAATGCGCCATTACGCAAATCTAATTGTCAAAGCAGAATCATCTATAATTCTAGCAACAAACTTTTGGGCAGCCTCTCATGCCTCCCACATCATTACTGATGCCCTCAGGGAACTTTCAAAACGGAGGGTAAAAGCAGACCTACCTCCGGTCGATGTAAAGATTCTATACGATAGAGGAAACCTAAAACAACTGTTAAAAAACCATCTCAATAGTAAAGAGAAAGATTATAACGGTGAGAAAGTACAGATTCCGAAGCAGGGAGAGGTGCAAGGGATTACACTGCAGGTTCTGAATTTTCATATTCCGCTGGTGGGGACTTTTCATGCGAAATGGATGGTCGTTGATGGGAAGATTGCGGTGTTGAATAGCAATAATATCCAGGTTGGTAACCTTTTCTTATACAAGTCAGCTTGTTCTCGCGCTGATGGGAATCACTAGGACGTTGCAAATTTGGAGATGATGTGTCACTATGAGGGTGCCATAGTTGACTCCTTTTATGACTCCGCTATGATCTCGTGGGATAGTGCGCTCAAACCATCCCTCGGAGTCCATAAATTCTTCGAGGAGGATGCGGCGAGGCGGCATTTTGGGTTCTCGAATTCTCACACCATTTCAAAAACGATTGGAGACAGTGTAAGCCAGAAAACAAAAGAGTTTAGGGCGGAGTATCTCAAGAGGCATGAAAACAATGAAAGTGAGTTCTTAGGGAGAGATGGCAGAGATATGGTACCGTTTGCTGTTCAGCTGGGGGCGTCTCGCCCTAGGAAAAATCATGAACAACCGAACCATGGCAGCTCATTTAGCAATTCGGGGGGCGAGTACAATCGCGGACCTCTGGGTACAGGCGGGTCTCCAGTACCCGACCATAACCGGCAAGAACAGATAGTCGATGCCGAAGTACCACCACTTAAAGATCAAGCGGCCTCAAGCACAGGCCATATCGGGAGAACAATTGCAACGGAGGAGGGCCAAGATGAAGTTGCAAAAGTACTAAACCAAGCAGCTGAGGATAATACGCCAGAAGAAGGACAAAATATGGCTTCTGCTGATGCTTCCAAAATTGAATACGATAGTATTTTATCAGCAGAAGCGGAAAGGGTACAAGGATTTCTTAGAACGTTAGAAGGTCTAACTAAACATTTAAGTATGTTGCCAACATATATCTAGTTAAATTTTTGACGAATTTGTTTGCATGTGTGCTAAATAAGCATTTTTAGATACCACGATCCAGCCAAATACTAGAGGAACATTAACTCATTTCGGTCAAGAGGCCTATATCAGGGATTTCAACCCCTATATCCTTCACCCGCGCCACAAGCCATTTCCCATTGCTATGGTGAACAGGCGTCCTTTTGGCTGTAAGTTGTCTTGTCAGTGGTATAATGCTATAAAGTACTGATAATGTGGTTCTGTTAAAGCCCCGGGCCACCAGTCAGTTAGAGTTCCCCAGAATGAAGCTTGGACAGCTGCCATTCGTCTAGCCGAGACACAAGTGTTCATCCAAACGCCGGACTTGAATGCGTCTCTCTTGGTAAAAGAAATTCTAGATGCAGTGAGGAGGGGCATTGAAGTTGTTCTGTACCTGACCCTGGGGTATAATGATGCTGTGAGTTAACATTGAGAATCCAAGGAATTGTTGCATGTCGTTGGTGGCACGTTAGACTAATATCAACCAGGGTGAACTCCTGCCTTTTCAAAACGGCACTAATGAGCAAATAGTTTGTTCGCTGTTTGGGATCCTAACGTCGGAAGAGGAGAAAGAAAGATTGAAGGTATATTGGTATACTGCTAAAGATATGCGAGCCCCAATTCATGCCAAAACGAAACAGAGGACATCGCACATCAAACTCATGGTAGTCGACGGCCATATTGGGATCCATGGCAGTGGGAACCAAGATACACAAAGTTGGTATCACAGCCAAGAAACAAATTTAATGATTGATAGTAAGGAAGTTGTCCAAGAATGGCTGTGGGGTATTCGATCAAACCAAAACACTCATATTTGGGGGAGAGTTGATAACGACGGTATTTGGAGAGCAAAAGAAGGAAGAGGCGATGTAGCAGGTGGGTATAGCTCCGGTGATCAAATTCCAGGAGCTATAGGAGGGGCGAAAATAAAGTTTGGCTGGATGAAAGGTATCAAAGGTGCCATTGAGCGGGTCCAGGGTGTCGGCGGTTTCTAGGAAGGCCTGGCCAACTAACGCAGTAGATGTTAATTACTACGGAGTACTTCCAGGTTGTATTTCTCTCCAGTGTCTTTCGGATTTGTTGCATTTAGGTATCTGTTCGCTTCGACATCTCTGTATATGGCTAACCCCTCTGAACTCGCCTCTTGTAATTGCTTTAGAAATGAGTTGGTTTACATTCATCATATCGTGGCTTGCCTTCGTAGAATGGACATTGTGAAGCTTTTCTCCAGGAAGTAACATCGAACATCTATGTTAAAATATCTTTAGAATCGACTGCCAACAATCATCGATCACCCCCACGCAAAGACTATATTTGGTTGACGAGATCTGGTCGACAGATAGGCTGGAAGCGAGAAGCTGCAGCCGCGCGGTCTGACGTCAACCGAAGCCAAGCATCTGCCATGATAGTTTAGCTCGAGGCTGTTCAAAACGATCTGTGAGTGTCGATGAAGGCAACCCTTGCATGTAGATGTACATATGCTTGACTACCAGAATTTTTCCTCTGTGAAACGATAGGCCCCCTGCAGCGAAGCTTCGGCCTTTTTTGACTTGAGCATTCGCCTTGGCCAAGCTTGGCTGGAGAAAGAATGCCAGGGGTTGGCTCCCAGACTCACGGAAACGAGTAGTCTAGCAAGCATTATGTCAGGGGTCCGATTCAGCGAGCAATTTAATTGGTTCAAAAGCGGCCAATTGCTGGGCCCATTTTTAGCCCACCCCCGCCATCTTTAGAGCAGATTGAAACTTGGTTTCGGCCACACACTTTTCCTGCTTAAGCGCCTGATTATTGTTTTGAATCAAGTTTATGTCCGCCGTAGATGACCCACCGAGAACAAACAATGGGGATCACGTTTCAAACTTTAGGTCCACGTTCTATTTCTCCAATATTTATATTTCATACCTGACTCCCGAGTTGAAACTGTATATCAGATTCATTCGCCCGTGGTTATCCCTTCAAAACGGCACATCTGCCGACGGTGCAACGCCTCTCTTGCTGTTCATGCGACCATGTCAAATTCTCCCGTGGATTCGAGGCCAGTCGTACCATCGTTATCTTCGCAGACGAACCCCTCTATTACTCCAGATGTCAGGTCTGCGGAACATGAATCGGTGAATATGGCACCGGCCATACAGCAAACAAACACAGATCTCGACGTAAATCGAGTTGAGGCTATACCTTCGGCCCCTCCTCCTGCCTACATTCCACCCCCTGAGTGCCGTACCTCACGAATTTACGATTATGGAGATTTAGAGCTGAATAATCGTCACGACAACGATCCTGAACGTGCAGTCCCACCCCCGCCATATACTGGCCCATCCAGAGATCAGGCAGTCGTTATTTACAGCCACACTTCTCCCTCAGGCGATGCGACGGCTACGGTATATTACCCCACGATGGAATCATACATGAAGGCTTCAAAGCGTCGAAGACTTTATGGAGCGGTAACTCTTGCCGCATTTATCATTGTGGGAATAATTCTTTTGGGGAGCTTGATTGCTCGACAAAATATGGGAGGGTCAACTGATACAGCTGACCTAAATTAATCTGGGGATCTTACCCAGAGAGTCGCGGGAGATCGCATAAACCCACACACGTACAACTACGCAGTTCAAATGAACCCCGCTTTTTTGCATTCTACCTTTTGGTTCTCTTACGATATCGAAGGCCTGGGAACCGTTGTTATGACATTCTGACCTACGACTACACTACGACGCAATTGAACCAAAGTTATTGTTTTTTCATGTTTGAAAGAAACTCAGGCTGAAGCTCCTCTCTTTTTTTTTTTTAAATACTTCATGTTCATTTTTCTTATTTCGAATTTCCCTTCAACAGCATCTTGGGAAGAGTTCGGGCGTTCTTGATTGTGGTTGTCTGGGCTTTCCGTTTTATCGCGCGTCATTTCCTGGGCCGTCGGAGATTTATTTACATTCGATACTAGCAAATCAAAAAAGCTAGATAATTAATGGGAGCAATTTCTACGGAATTTCAATTTTTCAAATTGTATTTATTTTTCTTAATTACAGAATACGGCAATGAAGTAATTGCAATCTTAACTTTGTGTGGTGTGCAGTGTTGGAAGGTGTGTCTTGAGACTTCCAATTTAACGGACAGGATTTGCTAACAAACAATTTAAGATTTATTGAGCGAGACAATCTCGAGCTTAAGGTATGCAGATACTTGTGTGACCTAGGCACGCTTGCTTAGTAATTACTTCCTTAATTTCTACACACTCTGGTGATATTGTTGAAGAAGCATAGCGCAAGTGATCTCAAGATCTCACACAGGTGACCTAATGGAGTTGCAACATAAACAACACATTTGGGTTTAGAATGGTCTCATACCTGGTTGCACATCACAAAGTGAGCAGCGTTTAGATCCCTCTTAGCTTGTCTTTACTGTCTATACGGACCAATATAATTCATTTAACTTGATTCATGAAGTGCGGCCTAGCCGACAAGCTGGTAGAAACGCCGCGTTGTATGGTATTCAGTATGTTTCTGGTGCATGCCGTAAAATGCTACTGACTCAACAATATCTTTGAGTCCTAATCTTAGCTGCTTGACAGCATGTGGGTTTTTATTATGGCTTAAAAGTCGATAGAGTGATTTTCGGAAATTTATTGAAGAACTTTCATTTAATTCGTAAACCTACCTAGGTATATACCCGAGGGTATATCCAGCTTCGTAGCGCTGATCGAAACTAATTATCGAAGTTTTATTTGGCTCCCGGGAATTTATAAGAATAGAGTTCTAGAATAACAGGAACAGAAGAGTAGTACAGCAATAAATTAACAAATATTGTGAAAATGTGACAACGAATCGAATTTCTTAGGACTATGTGCTATGAATCAATGAGGAAGCTGTAAAGCTTATAGCCCTTTAGCTGGCCCGGTAACTTTATCCCAAAAATACCTTACACCTTTGTCCCATTCCTTGTTTCCACATTCAGAATGACTTAAACTGGAAGCTTCTCTTAGAGCTTCTTCTATGCACTTTTTTGATTCCCTGCCTTGCCGATTTGAGAAATAACCAACTTTGAAACCTATCAACAGGACCCACTCCCACAAAGCGGACTCGTGTGGAATAGGTGTAGTTGGAGCCATCCACCAATTACCATCCCAGCCAGGACATAACGTAACCTTGTTGTAGAATTGAAGCGGTCCCCTGCCCATTCTTTTTGGGCGGGGAAGGTTATAGTTTATGTCATCGAAGGCGTCGAGAAATCCATATCCCCAGACCTTAGCGTAGGCTTGACCATTAGCAAGCCAGAAGCGACATGCAGCCCACTTTTCACCTGGAGGCCGCCGGTACGGGTCCAGTGGCTGAATTCCATAGTATTGTGTACCCCCAATGGTACGGCTACCGCCCCCTTTCCAATTCCAGGGATTAAGTGGGTTGTTTCCGTGACATCCATCTGTAGCGCATATATTTACGTTTTTAGAACCTCTTTAGAAATATCTGAAAGAGATATTTTGTAGACTAATAAAAGGCTATGCTTACCTAAAATATGATGTAGATTTTCTTGACATTCTTTCTTCGTCGGTGGCTTCGAGGTCCAACTAATCGCAATCCGGAAGTTTTCTGGGGATCCTTCGTAGAACGTCTTATCCAGTTCACCTTTTTTACCTTTTAGCTCAGGAGCATCGTCACCACAAACCTCGTTACTGTTAATTATGGAAGCAACAAGGTTTCGCTCCACATAATACCATGAGGTGACGGGGAGGGTTTGTATCCATCTCTTAGACGAGCCGGCAGAAGTGGTAGGCTTTGGTGTAGTAAAGAATAATTGTTTGCAAGCGTGTACAGTGTTTAGAGGAAGCGGTGTAATCTCTGGGACTATCGGTCCAATTGATCCTGTTACAGTCGTAGCCGTTTGTGATGCCATACTGGATGCCGTGGGCGTTATTAGAACAACTGGTGGAAACTTGTTTCCTATTGTAGAAGCTAGCACGGTGGAGATACCGATTTTGTTCAGGTCAAACTTCGACGGATCCTTTAACGAGACCGTGTAACTCGTGTAGTTTGTATTTGTAATTGTTGAAGTTAAGGTCCCTCCATCTGCTAGGGGAAGGTGAAGGACAATTATAGGCGCGGCTACAGCGGGGATTACCCACAAGAGTGCGCTATCAGCCCAAGTCATTTCTCCAACCAGAGACTCATCCACCCAATCCAAGGTCGGTGCTGGCTCCTCGGGTTCTGTAACTTGCGTAGGTGTATTCTCTTCTTCATCTTCACTATCCACTGGGGTGCTGGTAGCCCTGATACTTGGAAAAGATGCCGTAGAATGTTCTGTCTCAGTAATACTATGACTGCTATGCGTAGGCTCAGATGTGGTTTTTACGGTTGTAGCCGTAGTACTAGTAGTAAAGGAGCTGCTAAAAGAGCTGCTTGTGCTCAAAAAGCTGGTTGAGGAACTAGTTTCTGCAGGGCATTTTGGCCAATAACTCTTATTAGAATCCCTACCCCGCTTCCACGAATCCTCCGGATTATATACTGGAGGCGTTTCTTCACCTGGCCCCTCACCCCATCCTGGTGGCGAGTCCCCCAGGGCTAGATCTGTGGGTCGTTTTGGATTGTCTGAGATATCGTCATCTGAGTCCCACTCAAGCTCTTCGGGCCATTTACCTTGTACGACAGACTGAGCTACTCCGATCAATTCACTTTTCTCATTCTCTACTAGTTCTCTTGTGAGGGGCCCATAAGAAGATGTTCCTCCCTTGCACAGGCCCCAAACTCCATTGTATACGACTTCTGGAACTCGGTCTAGTCTATGGTCAGACTCTCTACCGGCTCGAGGGTACGAATAGGCATAGATTATCGTTTTCGCTTCATTTCGATCAAATCCCATTGCTAGAAAGTATGCAAAGAGTCCTGCAACTGTGCCCGCCGCTACATAAATTTGAAGATTTGGAAATTTAGTACGTGGCTGTTTAGAGAGGCAGCCGTATGGCAAGTATATTACACAAGTATCGTAGCTAATCGGAGGTACTTACCATAAGCTGTTCCCTTGACAGTACCATAGTCTCCTGGAGTGTGTGACACGGCTCTAGCCGGGCCAACTTCTCTGCCGTCAAAGGAAGAACTGGGGAGCGGTACTAGGATATCAACGGCTGGGGCAGATACCCGTAAGTTCAAATGTGTCTGGTAGTAGTTATCCCAGGAAATCATATCGACACCCCCAACTGTAATGAAGGGATTGGGTTCTTTCAAGGTCCATTTTTTGAGACCCTCCTTTGCCGGGAATCCAACGATTGGGTTGGTGACAACATTATTACCTTCAACTTCCTATTAGTGTGAGCCGAATAAATTAGCTATGAAGTCTATTACATTATTGTGCGAAATTCTGCTTAAGTGCGTGTATGTCTCGGTTGTAAAAGATCTATAGCTATGATGAACTCGCTAGGTCGGAGCGGACCGGAGACTCCTCACTTTGTGACATCTAGTACGAGATCCCGAGGCTAAACTATAGTGAATGCTATGGCACACGTATGTACATGCACCGTGCGGCATACTTACATCTTCCCAGTGAACACTACCTCCTGGTACAACAAATGCGACTCCCAGCTGGCTTAGGAGCTCGAAGATATGGCGGATACTTCCTATGAGATTATAATCAAAGGTATCCATTTTAGATTTTGGGATATTAGGATTGGAGAGAGATGTTAGCATCCATGACATGCTTATAACAATTTTTCGTCCCTTGAAGCGTCTCATAATGTCAGCATGGATTTGTAGAAGACTATCCAGAATATGAAGACGTGACGTTCTCCCATTTTTATCGGCGGCCACAACTATCACTGGTTTTGCTTCTCTTGCGGTCCCGACTGTTTTGCCGAATATTTTCCCGAACACTGCAGTTCCAGCACCCCTGATATCATGAATGTGAAAGTGAAGTTAGTCCAAAGTTACTAGACTATATATCAACTAATGTATTTGGATTTTGAATATGATTTCAACTTGCCACGAGTAATCCCGGAATTCACCTTTTGGGGCCGGGTATGGATCTGCCCTATTAATTACGTTTCAACTAGCTTAGCGACCCTCTAATGGTATTTTCAATTTAAATGATCTCACCGGATCCAATCTTTCATTTCCCTTGGGTGGATACCATCAAAATCCTGTATCAGTGTATCATAATTAGTGGTATATCCTCTCATGAAACAATATTTGGAAACGATCATGAAAGTTTCTTGCCGGATGGGTTATGTCAACTCCCTTGCAAATAACGTATACCACTACTTGTGCTTCCGTTGCGCGTCCTAATCTTTTGTCATAATTATATTGTACTCTATCCCATCCGCCTTCTTGGTTCCATATCCACGGCGGTGCCCCCAAAGCCCGGAGTTCTCGGGGAGCACGAAGCTGTCCCGTAATTTCTCTCTTCCCTATACTATGGTCGGGATATAGGTTTTTTAGTGTGGTTATATTCCTCGGCTTTAGCTTACTACTGCCATCAAAGACTGATGTCCTCTTTCGATTTCGGATAAACCCTGCTGGAGTTACTTTTAACCTTCTAGTAGGGTAGAGAGTTGCTAACGGTCGGATGGAAGCAAACTATAGCATTATGAAGACAGTTTGTTAGTATCACTGCTGAGGAAGTTTCGTCTTTCAATACCGCTCATAGATTTGAAATATGGCTATCTACTATGTATCACAATTTGAGTTCATATACATACCAGATCTTTATACTCCTTCTGGAGGTGTTTTACTTGTTGGACGCTGGTAATCAGGCAGAAATACCATATGTCAGCCTCCCCTATGCCGCTAGGTCCCCTAACCCAGTATTCCAGATCGGTGCCTTTTGCCTTTATACTTTTTACGGCGTCTACCATTTCCTGAAAGTATTTGGCTTTCGCCTCGGAGCTCCATGGATTCCCATAGGGATCTGGTTCCGAGCTTTGTTGTGCAGGAAGTTTAAGTAGAATCACCCAAGGGATTGGTTCTGAGTATTCATTTGTTTGCGACCCAGGATCACCTGGATCGGAACCGCCACTAGGCCCGCTACTTCCTTCGGTATCTGATGGCCTCCGAGCAAATAGCTTCACGTCTCTTTGGCTCGGTGAGCCTGACCATGAGATTGACAAGAAAGGGAATGTGAGAAGTACGAGTAAGACAATTTGCTGGGTAAGTAATATGTTCATCTTCGCAGCACTAGAGTTTAGTTCACGAGAAATACAAGGTGCGAACGCACAGGTTGAGAGAGATTAACGTTCAGAAATTAAATGATGCCCAAGATAATTCGCAGGAATTATAATATTAGTGTCGGATCAAACAAGATTAATGAATTGTTGAATGTTTATTGAGAGAATATCTTGAAAGTCACTGCTAGCTGCCGACGCGTGTGCTCTAGGATATAGATGAGAGTTCGGGATATATATATTTATCAAACATTCATGGCCCAAAGGGGTAAATTTAGTACCAACATGGCAAATTCAACCAACCACCGGAATTGAGCGCTATGGGTATATTTAGATTTACGGCACACAACCATAATATAAAATTAGCAATATTATAAGTTGTCCTTGAAACAAGGGGATGCGGAGGAAATTGCATGCGGAATTCACACGTATCGTAAATATAAATCGATGTTATGGCTGGCCCATTGCGTCGCCACACATCTATTTTTCGAACTTAACAATCCGTTGGGTCCAGTTCCAACTTACTGCATTCAATACCACAACTGATTACTAACTTTACGATAGCAAAACGTACAAAAGTCTAAGTAGACTCGTCTATTAGGAGCTAACTTGACATTTAACTTAATCGTTAGCCGGCAAAAGCGGCGGAGTTGTAAGATCTTGCGCCAATGGCTAGCGAGTAACTATACTACATATAGTGGCGCAGTCTACGGAATTTGTCGGTGAAGCTAATTGTTTGTAGACGAGTCATCTGAGACCTGTGTTTTGCTTCATTTCCGTTAAAATGTAAATTTAACAGTTGATGGGGATTTAACACAATAGCTATCTTTCAAACTTGAAGGTTTCAAGGGGCTCTTCCTAGCAGGCTTAGAGATACTCTCGTGCTGTGCATATGCGTAGGTGCAACAAAACTTCAAAAGACCAACTGTTCACGTTTCACCACAAGGCGAGCTGGTTCTAGAGTTTTTTTTTGGTTCGCTGGATGACTATACAGTCTAGCAAGCAAGACGAGCGTAGTTTATGGCAATGTAATGCTGTGGATATGAGAGAGTTTGGTGAAGCTCAAAGTAAGTGAATTATGCAACCCGTTTGGTCTCGATGCTACAACCTGTTATCATGATTGATCACGATCATATGCATACATGAATTCGAATAGAGGGTTTGGAGCTAACTTCCAAACTATATATTCGCAGTACCAAAGAGAAAACATTTGAATATTCACCAATGTCGATCTCTAGATACTTGCCCCGAGACTAGATTAGCCCTAATTCTTCTCACAATTTCCCCTCCTTGAATCGCTTCAACTACATTTAATTCTCAAAGTCTGAGTTTTGCCCGATATCATAGATAGTTAGTGAGTCAATCATCAAAACTTTTCTGAGTTTAAAGCTTAGTATTTCGAAACTCGACAAGTTAATTTATTGAAAAGAAACCCTAGCTCCTCTCCGAATTGTCTTATTGTTCTACCTCCAGCGCAATACATTCGTCCGAAATATGATATTGTTTCGCCTTTTCATATATTTACTAGCTTTTCGTACCGAGCGGGCATTTGCACCAGGAAGTAATTACAACGATGAGGATATAGGATACGAAGATATTGTTGAAGCCCTAGGAAGGGACATTAAGGTGTGGTGGTTTGTGCCGAGGACCGAATATATGAAGGATGAAGATTTTTTAGGGAGGTTTAATACAGAACTAGAGGCTTTCGCGGAGAAAAATGATGGAAAGCTAGAACATGTTTATCGATCACGTAGCGACTACCTTGGGACTATCTTTTTTACGATCAAACTTTTCCTGACCAAAGACCCTGAAGAGCTTTGGAATGCGCATAAAGACCATGTAAGAAGCCTCCGGAGCTCCCCAGATTTTCTCAAATATTGCAAAAATGATCTGTTTCTTAATGCCAGTATGCAATTATATATTTAGCTCTTATCATACGGTGAGGTCCCATACTTTAGGCCCGCTAGAATCCAGGAACACGAAGATCTCAAGAAGGCCAAAGTCAAGCCTAGTGTCCAAACCCCAAAGATGAGACCAGAAAAAAATGCGACCTTAGCGGTAAGGTCCGCAAATCCAGTCTTAGAACGAGTGACCGACCCCAATGAAGTGGAAGTATTTGAGGAGCCATTCGAAGATATGCAAAAACTATCCCAGCCGAAAGATGTCCCGCTTTCCGAGCTACGAGGTCACTACTACCGTAGGGCAGCAAAAGGACGAGATTCAACAGTTTATGTAATCGACTCGGGAGCGTGGATAGGGGAGAACAATAAGCATAAAGTCAGTTTGTCTTTTATATCACCTAGCTACTTACGTCATGAATTGGCGCTAATCTTTAAATTGTCACCTGTTCTAGGAGTTATCAGGAGTTCGGCTTGTTGACTATCTATTTGCAGGGCCGGTAAGTCCTAACACAAAACCCACTAATGGCACAATTTTTATGACTTTGCACTTTCTCTTTCATGCCAAATTTGCTGCGTTAAATTGATTAAAAGAAACGCTCCCCGCTTTTAATTATACCCATAGAATTTATATGATACCAGTTTTCGATCATATGTGCCTCCGAAGTTGAAAGTTAACGTGACTCGAAGGATCCCGGAACCGACATGATCGATAGTTGGTCGGAATTCTACCATGGAACCAAGGTTTTGAGTAGGGTTGCCGGTCAGCGTCTCGGAACAGCACCTCTTGCCAACATCGTTGTGGTCCAGATTCCCAATAAATTTCAGTACCTGACTGTTGCTCATATGTTTGACGCAATTCTTAAGACATATGATCACATCGTCCAAAAAAGGCCAAAGTTTGCTGTCTTAAACATGTCTTTATATTTCGCAACAGGGGACCTATCAGGAGCATACATACAGGGCGAAAATATTATCCAAAAGATTAAAAAAGATTATGATTATCCCGATGCTAGCCATAAGCAGGAGGCTACTGGGGTACTAACGACACCGGAAGCGGTTATCAAGCTTTCCAGATATCTTGTTGCGGAGATAGAAAAGTTGGGAAATGCTAAGATCGTCACATGCACAAGTAATAACAAAAATGTATGTAGTCCCGACATATTGAGTGGCTAGTAGGGCTTCTCGGACTTTCCGTGGGCGAGATGTGATCGTATTGTAGCTAATGCATATGACGGTGATAGGCCCCAGACGGAGTTTTGCCAGCCAACGAGATGATGGAATTTCCAAAAACTGTAGTTGTTGTTGGATCCACCGGCTTAGATGACAAAGCAATTTACCAATACTGGGATAAGGTTAGGGTGTATGTACCTGCGAGCAACATCATGGTAGCATCGTACGACTACTTTGACGATAGTCCGACCATACTTCCAGATGACGGAGTATCATTCGGTAATTTCATTCCCTCAACTCCGTACAAAACTCTCTGCCGGTTGGTATAGAAAGAGCTAATGGCTGTGAGAAACAGGTACGGGTTCCGTCTCCGGAATGTTAGCGACTTTTGTTTCAGAAGGGATTCCTTTCGACAATGTTGTTGAACATCTTTATAAGCTCGCTCATTCTCGGAAGCCGCCGGGTGTGGGCGACCCAGAAGGATACTATACTCCTATTGCATTTAATGGGATTGAAAGAAGGGAGTGGCCCTCCACAGTGGGAGACCAGGAAGGCCTTGAGGAATATATCCTGCCTTAACTTCAGTATAACTTATTGTACGTCGTAATGTTCATCAATCTGTACTCAGTATATCTCCATTATGCTATAGGTTTTGTAGAATAGTTACCAAGAAATTCTACAAATTTAGAATCAAATGCCTATACCTAGTTAGTATATTGTGCGACGAGATCTAGTTACGAGACGATATGATAGTCTCGGGGTCATGCGCCGCGGTTTATAACGGGATTAAACTTTGGTTGAAATACAATGCAATTCTTTGAAGCCAGGAATCTTCTGATGTTCGGGTGGTCACCGCATGCGCACGCGCGCCAGATCTACAGACTAAATCGGCGGTCAACTCACAACTCTCGCCAAGAATGTGGTAAATCCAAATCAGGAAATTTATGTTGTTCCGGGAAGGGAACTTCTGTTGTCAAAGCGAAAGAAGTGAATTGGGAGGTCGATAGTCGAAGCTATCGTGAATCCCTTTTATTGTTGAAGTTGATCGTTGTCGATTGTCGATGGTGAAAAATTATTTACGTGAGGGTGGCTTGTTTAAAATAGTAGGAAGCAGGACCACGCGACGACGTCACATGACGCTATGAAGCCTGTTGGGGCGCAACAATTTACCGCATGAAACTTGCAACAAAATTAACACAGATATGGCGCCAAGCTAGGTCAGAAGTAAGGTCGTGCCGATCCCTCACAATTCTAAGGCGAGTGACTTAGAAGAAAGTCCCTCTAGATCTGTAAAATTAGTCAAAAAGCCGGCGGATCCCATGAGCAATACATTTTGGAAATCAAGGTCCGAATCATCGACTATAAGAACGCAAAAGCGATTCTTAAGGGAGCGGCTGAAGAGAGCGGTGTCGAGTTCCTATCAAGATTCGCGATACGCAAAGCGCAAACCACAGTTGCTACTATGCTATTTAAAGTAGCGCATTCAAAACACATCCGGGTTCATGTAGATGCTGTATTCCTAGCGCAGGGCTCTGTCGGCCGTGGCGGCCAGGTGACCAGCTGGAAATTAGCAAAGTCCTTGTCTGAAATTGAAGACTACTTGACCAAGCCGAATGGTTTCAACTACACGCTTTTTATGCTTTCTCATCCCTTCAGTCGAAGGCGATGCGATCTGAGAACTCGGAAGTGATCAATAATCAATAGCTTATGCTACACGAAATTCTGTCCAAACTACCAAGAGCGGGATACCACAGACCGCCAGCATGCAAACGGTATCGAATTGAGCAACCGTTTAAACAAGAAATTTAAGCTCGGGCATCCATTCAACATGGGACTACGAGAAAAGATTGGCCATCCTGAATCCAACGCGGCAACATCAAGGCGCCACAGTCCAAAGGACTTGGCAAATCGTCTCGATCTGGAAGCTCTCGAGGATCACAAAACGAAGGCTCTACTGGACCGGGAGACGGAGATGCTAATGGGCCACTGCCTGCAAAGGACTATGGCCTTATAGGGACATATTCAGAGAGTGAGAATGGGTTTGTCTACACTCCTAGCGATGAAGATAGACTTAAATTTGGCTAGGGTGCAGTGTCAAGAACGCCTAACCCATCACCATCTACATGCCTATCCTTAAGCTTCGCTGCATCTTGGATGGACAATCACTATTTTCTATGAAGTTAACTACTCACATCTCACATAATTGTATGCGGGATGTGGATGGAAGCGACTCCTCTTTCATCAGAATCAAATCAGTCCCTCATTTTTGTTTTTCTCACTTGAAGGGGGGTTTCTTTAGGTAGTTTTTTTTGTCCTTTTCCTGGTACTCTAAAGCGTGTATTCCTTTAAAGATGTTCTCATTCTCCCTTACAAAGCGGGGTATGTTTAGTTTGGTTTTGCAAGGGCTTCTGCGAGCATCAGTCTGTTTCGATCAGCTTCGGTTGGATAAAGGCAAGTGATCTATATACAGCATACCTGAATTCGATTCCTGTTAATTACTCCCTCTCCATGTTCGCAACAGATGGTTTCATCACGACAGTTAGTCGTATAATTTTTCAAAGCAGGAATCAATTTAGCTTTAAATCGACTGGTTGAATTATTACTTTTTTTGGATACAAAAAGGTGGTAAGGGTAGATTTTGGCGCAGTGTCAGGAATCCACGCATGGATATGGGGGTGGGGGGGCAAATAGTCAATAGCATAATAAATATTATACTCCAACGAAATAAGATACATAGTTGTAGTTGCAGCCAGAAGGAAGACCAAGCCTCTCTAGTAGCATATTTTATGTTTCGCGACCCTAAGTGGTCTCGTGAATCAGCCCGCCCCCCGCAAAGTGTCACACTGCGTGTGAACCCTAGGCTGTTTCAATAATGTTGGCAACGGCATCGCGATATCCCTTAAGCTCTTGAATTAGGCCCAGGAGGCACGGCATAGAGAACCGTTCGCACTCTCCACCCACTTCTCTGAACCAACACAGTTGAAACAGTACAGTACGCCATCTGGGTCGACTTTATTTTTAAAAGAGAAAAGGCGCGGATAGTTGGCTCCCCAGTTGGCGGCTTGCCATCCTTCGCTACCGTACAGTGCCTTGTCGCATTGAAAATTAGTTTGTTGCATCTAGCTTATAACAGGACAGTCATACGCTTTGAAGCATACCTCGTTAAGATATTGGCCTGTTTCTGGGGCAAGTTTCCGGAGGTTGTATTCGAGCACATCACGTGCATGGTTCACCACGGTGTCTTTAACATTCGGCGTATCCCATCCAGATGCAGCAACTAAACATCGTGTAAGACACAAATTTCAGTGTAGTTAATATTAGCGGCACTCACTGAAGTGATTATAGGTACGCCTCCAGGCAGGATTCAACGCCATATCAACATCTTTGTACTGTGCAACTCCAGGTCCTCCAACAATATGGCCAAGATATGCGCCAACGAAAGGGCTCCACATCTTCTTCAAAGTAGCGGCAAATAATGTCGGATCTTCAGTTAAGGCTTGAGCATCGAGGAGACGGCTAGGTAGAACTGCTGTGCTTCCTACCTCTGCAGGACGGAAGAAGTTTACAAAGTATGTCATGTAGTCTGAGAAGGAATAATTCTGTTGTTGGTAAATTATATGGTCTTTATATTTGCTGTTTGTAAGATTGGCGTAAAGTGGTTGCAGTATGTCTGACGCTTCTTCAGCAGTGCCATTAACCATAGTCAAAGCAGCAGCCCAGTTGATTTTCCCGGTTCCGTCGGGGAAAATGAAAGAGTAGCCCATCAGTCCCGCTTCTGAAATGCGAGGGATGTCAGAATGAACGTGCGCCATCCAGTCCCACCAAATATCAGTGTTAGTAGAAGTGAGATTGAAAGTTTGTGTAACTATTGTTATCGGCTGTGTCGGATACGTCTTAATCGTTGCACTTGTGACTACGCCGAAGGTGCCACCGCCACCCTATCAAAACATACTCGTTAGTTCATTTAGATATCTCCATCTCTAACCCAAGGTGTACGTGACAAATTAATTCCATTACAGTAAGCTTAAGGGGTGGGCACGGTTTAGACTTACCCCTCGCAGAGCCCAAAAGTATTCAGAATTCTCACATTCATTAGCTGTTATATATTGGCCCGACGGCGTGACAAGATTTATCTCGAGGACTTGATCTACGGCCATGCCGTACTTGCTACCGATTGGCGAATGACCGCCACCTTGCATGAAGCCTCCGATGCAGCCGACAGTAGGATTCCCACCAGTCACAACGAGCTTGCCATGCGGATGGGCCAGAAGAACCAAATCTTCCCATTGCATACCAGAGCCAATCGTGACCGCCGAGTGAGGTTTGGTCTTAGAACACTTCTTCGGTTTGAAACTTTCTGTGAACTCAGCATCTCGCATATAGTGAGTCCAGATACTGAGTGAATGTGCACCGGATGAGCTACCGAAAGACAAAGGTTATTAGCCAGCCACGTTATAATACAGGATTAGGAATGTATATATACTAAGTGCGGGGCATAACTTACCGGCCGAGGAACTCATGACCAGTGTTTTTGACAATCAACCGAATGTTATATTTTTTCGCAAACTTCACGCCAGCTTCAACTTGGTTAGGGTTGGTAGCATTGATAACATAGACCGGTGAACCAAGAAGTGAATTACAGGTTCCATTTGCCTCGGTCCCATTGGTAGGAGGGCAAGGATTTCCATTCCAGCCAGGTTGCATAACATTGAAAGGAGATTGAGTAATCCAAGTATGATATCTAGATTCCTCGCTGATCTTTTCGCAGGCTTCCTGGTTGTATGCGGGTCCCGGATAACAGACAATTCCTGGAGGGACAGTTTTGAGGAGGGCACCATTGGTGGTCTTATTGAGCCGCGACCAGGCGTGAGAGTCCGGCCAGCATCGTTGAGAGGGCTGGCATTTGCATTCGCTAGGATTATTACCAGTAGCCTTGGCATATATCCTCAGAGATGAGAGATACGTTAACGAGGTTAAAAACTGCATCGCAGGAATCGAAAACCTGAGGAGCTTCATTTTAAAGAATTAGAATTCGGGCGATTGCTTTGGTCTGGCAATTGATTTTAAGTCACGATATGGTATGTTCCCTTACTAGCTTTATATAATCCAGTTCATGGCCAAAATATGGAGATGTTCTCTAACCGAGTTAATATCAAAGTGCGCCCATCGTAGCTCGGTCAACGTATTGGTCTCACGAACAACGTTATGTTCAGTGAAACACCGTCCGCAGCGGTCGGGGTGACGGGGTATTATATCATTTGGAGCGGTCTCAAGGCTGCAAGCCTGGCAGACTGTGACGAAAAGAGGAAAGCACTCCGCTAATCATGATATCAGTTTTAAATGTTTTCCTAATAGAATATACTAAAGCTTAGAGCCAAATCCAAGCAAGCTCGCCGCCACTCCGAAAATTAAACGAAATCGCGGAAATCACATCGATATGGTTTTCCCATTGGGGCATTGATTCTTAGCTTAGGCCGCCTTGGAAGATGACTACTTACTTGGCAGCTTTGAATTCAGTATCGTGTGGATATAATCTGGGTACACTGGTATACACAATACATACGACTGTTGGTCGATTACGTATGTCCACGCACCAGGCCGGCATAGCGTCGCCCCTTCGAACCCCGAGCGGGCCGAGGCGCGGCTGTGGTGTTCTTCACTGCTAACATCAAAGCGGCGCAGCCCCAACACAATTGCACAAACAGATCTAAGCTTCACCAAACTAACGTTAACTACCACAGGCATACAGCTATAAACTAGTCCCGCCAATAAGAGTGGAATCTTAACAGTGTGCTCCCGCTAGTTTGAAGGAGTTTGTGTTTCAAGGCGTGGGGGCTAATACAACAATTCGGCCAGTATACGTACAGAGTGTCCTTAAATTAATAAAATCTTCACGATACCTATAAAGAGTTCTTTTTCCTGATGGCTGTGCAGCCTGTACGTAGTGTTATACTCCATTGCTAACTGTCACATTTAAATTGTCAAGCGCACGATCATGGAATCAACGTAAAGGGGTTGTAAGTGTTAACAGTTGTTAAGATTGGTACAATTAACAGAGTTGTTTCTATATAGATGACCGACTGCGGCCTAGCTAACTACTCTATTATTTTATTCCCCATTCGATCGCCGCATTTTGAAGCACTAGTATGTAAGTGCTGATATTATTCGTAACGGTATGACAGGTGCCACACACACACTCGAACTTGATGTTAGAACATGTCGGTCTCACTATGTTTCTGGTCTGCCGATATATTGATCTAGTCGGCACAGTCTACAGCTGTCTTCCCAGTGGGTTGCACCCCAACTTGTTTCATTGATATCTTGTAACTAGATCACCACTTGTAGATGGTTATTTATATAGCAGTTTGAGTACCAGTATCTATGGTTTAGTACTTAGTTATCTATTAGTATTAATATAATTCCAGACTCTGAAAAAAATTTAAATGTATATATGCCTTCCTTCAAAATGATGCTCAAGGTCACTCCCTCAACCTAAGTGAGCTCACCGCATATACCTAGGCCTTAGCAATTTTTCAGACCCTCAGCTAAACCCGTTTAAAAAAAAAGAGTCTCTTTTATAAATTTAAGAAATTATTTTACAAAAGGCAGCATGTTTTGCCGTCTGAAACTTCCTACGGTCACCCTCGTGCTATTGATGGCAAGTCAACTTTTACGACATTCCGGAGCCATTCCATTGCAATTGGGGCAACAGGCCTCAAAAGGAGACATATCGGTTCCAAGGACTCCGTTCTCTGTAATTATAAACAATATCACAACAGCAGCTCGGCCTCAAATTAAGACTATATCTTCACCTCTCCCTGATACAAAATCCGAGAGCCGCGCAGGGAACACTTCAAGCCCACTAAATGATAGGGCTCCTGGCGACAACACACGATCCGGACCTTACGTTACAGAAATGACAACACAGTGTCTAGATATAGAACATGTCATACAAATAACAGAGCAAATGTATAGGGATAGGGATCCTAACCCCAACAGAGCTAGTAGGAGCTACCCAGACTGGAACCAGATGATAGCAGATTTTAGTATCAACCTGATGGAGCACTTTATTGATAATGAGATCAACAAATGCGAAGAATGCCAGTGCAAGATCGGAGAAGAGGACGACCAAAAATTATGGGGGTTATCGGCAAGCGGCACCCCTGGCTGTCCGGACCAACAAACTGCTGACGGATGCCAGCTGATTTATGGTAAAAAATAAATAAAAAACACCCTTAATCCTCCTCCTCCTTGCAGACTAGCTTGAAATACTTGCTAACCCCCCATTGCAGGTTGTCACTGTACGGAGTTCGTATTTGATCCAGATGAAGGAGTTTCGGGTGTATTACTCCAAAGACTCGGCGGGAACACCTACCTCAAGGGAGACAAGCGTTTAATAAATGATGAAGCAGCACAGCGGCTGGGAGAACAGATGAGGAACAGAATGTATGGCGGTTCGGGGTCGTTCAGACAATTGGCGCCCCATACAGTAGAGCCTTACGAGCTTGAGGGTCCGGATTATTTCGGCGAGTCCAGTAGGAGCGTACATCGCCTGCAAAGAACGAGATCCGGTATTCTCCCGCTATACGGTGATTCTTACCTTGCACCGGCCAATAAATGGAGTCGGCTACCAGGCTTTTTAAAGAGAAGTGTAGAAACTGAACTAGAACACAACAATTCCGAACTCACACACATAGATGCCCCAAGTCGTGGTAGGAGACCCCCCTCCCCCAAAGCAAACTCCGTCCAAAGCTTACAAATTCTAAGCAGATGATCCTAACTAGCAAGATGCTGCCACATATACTCTATCAAAACGAGGATAGAATGTGCTGGGAGATACCCAAGATGCTCTTTAAACGGCTTGCGCCCAAGAACCTATAAAGATACACATGTATACTGATACACAGTTCCTAAGGATTTTGTGGACCTATTTTGGGTTTTGCATTCCCTCAATTTACATAAAAAATAATAAAAATTTTCACGACAAAAACTTTTGCTCGCGATTAATTATTCGGTTTTTATTTCGAGTTCAGTCTAAAGCGATGGTTTGTGTTGAAGTTGGATTTTGATTATACATGCCTGTATGGGACATTCAAATTGTGGGGGCGCCAATTGCGAACACAACCATCTTGCCAATAGAATAGAGCAAGTAACCACCCGGTATATATTCGAATTATAGTCCCGTAACTTCAAGAAATAGAAGGGAGTCTCGTAACCTAAATAGTATCGCCACCTCAGATGTGTCTCGTTTTGTACTTAAAGTCTAGATGTAATTGATAGTCTGGTCGGGATATATTCGCGCCACATTGCATTGCCTGGGTTTCCCGCTGCCACGACCGCTCGCATGTTACCAGATTTCGGAGTTCGGATGATCATAACATGCGGTGTTATTGTCAATTTTACCGGTCATATTCCAACACTTTTGATAACTTTCGAATCCAATGACATGAGTCGTTATGTTACACGGCTATGTCTGAACAGTATCCAAGATCGCGATCGTGAATTCAGCTTAAAATTGTAAAATGCCCAGGTCTTGGCACGATACTAAGATCTTGGTTGACTCTTTTCGATGAGGTGATTTTGGTTGACAATGCTTTTCTGCCCACCATTTCAGTTGACCTGACCAGGGCTGAAGAAAGCCCCAAAAACCGGGATACATGCATTGAGAAGCCTGCGTGGGGAAACCTTTGTGCCTTTGGTCAAAAGGGCACATGGACAATGCCAGGTCTGCTCTGCACCTTTGAAACCGGTATAAACGGAAGCATTCCAAGTGGAGAAAATTTCAGGGGCGATCATCGTTTATATTAAATCGACGGTTTTAAGCAATATAGGCCCCACCGAGATAAAGAGGGTTAATCGGTGCTTGGCTTGCATGGGTATGACCTTTCCATTGCAACTATCTTGCGCCGCGAATGTTAACTCGTCGATGAAGTCTGTTATTCTTTTCTTAGTCTGCAGTTATTGGGCATTGCTTCTGAGGCGGTAGGCTGCGTTTCCGCTCGCTTCTATCCTTTATTTCCTTTCGATCCTTTTCTAAAACGTTTAAAACGAGAACTCGGCCCACGCCGCCTTCTTCCAAAATGGATTCCGTGAAGGAGCTACCGGATCTATTCAAGAACTCATCGCCTACCACGATGCGTCGGCTGCGGACTTCTTTCTTAGCATTTTGCTTGACAACGCTGGCGGTGTCGGTGTATCTTCTTTGGAACTATGGAGCCACTCTTCCTCGTGTTTTTCATGGCATTGAGGACGTCGATGATAGCGTCCAAGGAGGTGTTTCCGCGACCAATCCACAGTCTATCGATATCACATCCTTATCAACATCAGTTCTCGCACCGGAGTCTTCATCAGTTCCTCCGCAGGGCTCCCCATCAGACCATGGAGCCGGGTTAGATGAATCAGGCTCGACACATCTTCCATACTTCGACCTTGTCTGGTGGCTTCGTTCAATTGGTCGTGTCCCCGGAGAACCTTTGATCTTTATGATTGCTAGCAACGCAGATATGGCCTTGACTTTCAACATGCACGAGATACTAGAAAAGTATGGGAGGGAAATCAATTTCTTTGTACTGTGCTTGGAGAAGGCATGTCTTGATGCGCCAGAGGTTTTCACTTATGATGTCGTCGGTATGAATAAGAACTCTGTTAAGGTAAGACCCTTCATTCCGGCTCAAGCTCTCGTAGACCCTTTCGAATTTGGTCCTCAACACAATCAAACTGTTTTGTTATTAACATTCTTGTAGATTGCTGCAAGCGTTCAAATGCTCAGGGAAAGGTTCAGCTTCGTCTTCATAGACCCTGATGTCTATCTTACAGGATCTATAGACCCATTTAGTGTTATGCTATCATTGGATGAACCTGACTGGGACATTCAGTTTTTCCCAGGCCCTGTTAGAGGCTCGAGGGGGATAGACTCCAGTTTCTTCTATGCCCGACCAAATGAACACACCAAAGAATTCTTCAAAAGAGTAAAGAACAACTGGAAGGAGACTGGAGACCAGGACCTCAACAGCCTTATGAACGTCGTGGCCTTCGAAATGTTTAGCGGGGACGGAACCTTGAAGATGAAGATCCTAGGTTCTAGAGAATTCAGAGGTTGGGGAGACATGATCGAATGGGAATCAAAGAACTTCAATAACAAGGATGCGATCAATGCCATACAGAACGAAACAGCGGTCGTTCATATGACGTGTGTCGAGCCTAGCCTCCGTAGCTACATAGCCAGGAATTTCGGCGCTTGGTATGATGTCGAAAGTTACTACAGTGGAAAGCGCAAGTTCTTAGCAGTTAAAGGGTTGGAAGGCGACGCTTCCCACGCTTCAAAGATAATTGGATTCGCCGCAAAAGTCGCCATGGACAGTTATCGAACACTCATCTTCCCGTCATCAGCAATTTTGACACAGGCAAGAAAGAATCAGCAGACAGGAGCCTCGGACTATGTAACCGTTCCCGAGTTTCCGGCCTACAGAATCGCCAGCCCGTCCAGCCTATACACCTTGAATTTACGCATCGTCGAAGCTACATACTTGAACAACAGGGCACGGTATACGGACGAGCCTTTAACTCAGGAGACGATAATAATGGGCAACGGTCACTCAGCCAAAGACCCGACCACTGGGAAGCCGGTTGTGGTCCAAACTGTCCTTGATAAGGCAAAAATTGACATTATCTGGTTGGACATGGGCAGTGGGAGATGGTGGGATCTTGACGCCTCTGGCGCAATGGCTACATACACTAAGGAGGTGCAGGATGTCATCAAATCCTGCAGCAACGCGAACGAAGAATTCTTCGAGTGCGACAAGAGATGCGTATAGACTACTTTTAATTTGGTTAGGGATTTTTTTTTCTATGGGTCATATTCGGGCATTTTTAGCGACATATTTTTCTCCTTTGTTTCTAGAGGCTGGAGGGACTATCAAAAAAAATTAATGTTCATAGAGGAAGACACGCAATGTATCAAGTTTCAACGTGAACGGCTTCGGCTCTGCAAGGAAACCTGCTGGGTTTTCTTGCGCTCTCCCAATAATTCATACTTTTGTTCACTATTGCTAAACCGTTTAGCCCCGGACGTGTTCTTCCCCCTTCTGTGATTTGCACAAAAAATGCCGTTTATTCGAATATGCAGGATATTGCTTACGATATAATATGCTCATCCGCACCTTCATGGATCCACCTCGTTTCTCAAAGTTTGTGCCATGATCAATTGATCATAATGTCTCCGTGAAGAAGAGTGAAAGGTGATCGCCTCATAAAATACCAAAAGCCCGGATAAACTTGTTGAGGGGAAGGGCATCCTGCAAGCTTTACGCTGCATTCTACTGTGTAGTACGTCTGTTGAAACACCAAAGAGAATGTCCAAGGTGCGATAATCCAGGTTCGTTGAAGCTCATGTGATAGGAAAATCAAGGTTGGGCAAGGGGGACATTGGACACGCCATTGAGAGAATGTGGTCATAGCGTCTTTTTGAGCAAGACCTGAGTCTCCACCGGACTTACACGTATTGAGGCAGGGGCACCAAGGGTTTAAGTTCGGATCAAACCGTGCAGGGCGACTTCGAGAATCCTCGTATGGATGGATTTCTGCGGTCGCGTTCTTCATAAGCTGGGTGAAAACATGAAGCCTGACATCTTGCGATTCTACTTCGTACTCTACTTCGAACTCTCCAATGCTCCGCACAATCTGCCATGTACTTAGGTACTAAGTTATAATTTAAACCAACTAATTTTGAAACATCGATTCCCCAAATACTCCGCATTTGCGCAATCACGACTTGCGTTGATACTTTAGTTCTTCGAATAAAATATGAACTTCTAGACGATAAAACGATAAACGACCTACTAACCCGCTTCCAAACGAGAACACGGATTCATTGTAGGCATATAGTGGAGTGAAGAGAAAGTCTTTTGGAGAACAAATGGCTTCCTTAACTCGGGAGATAAACCTACATATGTAGGTGGTTCACATCAATTGCCGGAATCGCCTCCTCAAAAAACGATTAAACCGGTGAACCCTAATTTGTGAGCACAGCCCCAATCCAAATGCCATGTTGCTGGTTCAACGGAAACCTGGAAACACAAAAGTGACAAACCAGGAACGCATCGACCAAATTATATCGCAGGCTGCTATCACCAGACCCAAGTCGCCATCAGGGACCGGGGTAGTAATCAATTATGTCGAAATGCAACGCAATCAACCATGGGGCTACGGTTGAATTTCAGACCCTAAATCCTTAATGCATGCTGGAGGATGGGCGGAATAATAGGTTCTGACTTTTTGGGCGGTAATACGCTTTGGGCTTCGAAGGAGACAGTCCAGCCGATTTTACTCAACAACGGCCGTGCGGAGAAGCGTTATGTTTAGAGCTCCGACCTCAGTACGACATCGGCTTCCCGAATATATCGCCACTGCTAATGTCTTAATTTTCAATAGAGTTATAACGTTTCGTCAGCCAAGAATAACAAAGCTATATATCAATCGATAAGGGCATTATGATGAAGCATTATAATTACTTGATAGAGTTGTCGATCGTGCTGTCTACAATTGCATCTACGGGCGAATACGGACTCTAAACCTTCTCAGGGAATCCCTAAGCTTTGCTATCTCCACATTCAAGACATATTTGATAATAAAAAATTGAAAATCTTCGACTTTTAAAATTCTGGCGCGCCATCATCGGATCCCCTCTCGGCAGATGTTCCTCCAAAAGTTAACCCAGCTAAGGTCGCAGCTGAAGATGAGGAAGCATTACACTAACCACAAGTGGAAAGCTTCGAGAAGAATTTTCACCAGGGAAAACCTTCTAGCGTCATTTTTCGGAGCGTTTTATTGGGTGCTGCCTTTATTGTGTTTTCCTCTCTCAAGGATCTAGGCTCTCCACATATCACGAAGTGAGACCCTAAGCCTTGGGGCCGACATTGCCTCCGGCGGTTAAGCTTTTTGTCTACTGTCGTGAGCTCTTATACAATATCAGACGGTACGGAGACTTGGTCGGTCGACGGGAGAAAAGCGGATCTCGAAGGTTGGATTTACGGCGGAACGATAAGTGTCGTGAGTCTGTGGGTCTAGCTAGTCATCAGAAGTGGGGAAGCGAGAGGTTGGAGACGAAGCTAGTTAATTCCCTGTGTTACGTCGAAAGAATCACACAACGTCGGTAGATATGTGTTGGCCCGGTGAGAATAAATTCAACTCGTCAGTTCGAGTTACGATGTTATCGCGATGTTGTATTTTCGTGGTCTATGACGGATACTAGAATGCTTGGTCGTCGCTTCGAGTCCGTGTATGAATTCTCACTCAGGTCAGCGCGGAAATTCCACTGGCACGCACGCGAGAAGAATTCTGTGATCTCATTTGCTGTAAACTTCGGAGGCCAACCCGGACTTGTCAAAGATAGACAACAGCCCAGCCAAGATCGCAGAAAAATGTTTCCGCGCTTGCGACTTTTTTGGACGCATCCCATTTGCGTCCCCAATGTTTTTTTTTTTTTTTTTTTCTCGATATTTTATCGGGTTTCAGTCTCGGCAGCTAATTCGGCGGTTTTCAGAACTTTATCTTAGGTCGAAGGGTGTACCACCGTTAAGCGACAGTTCGCCAAAGTTATCATTCGTCACTTTTTAGAGTATAATCATGGGCCGTCGACCAAAGATAGCTAAGCCTTTCGACAGAGTTTTCGGGGCTTTTAGTGCGGTCATGCATGGGCCAGGGACTAAGGAATTAACTACCAGTTTCCTCATCCTGCATCTGGGGAACTCTTCCACATGCCCGGCCACCACTACCACTATCTTCATGATGGCAACTAACTTTTCCTAAGACTTTGGGGTCTTGGGGTTGCGGGGGATACAAACGACTTTCGACGAACAGAGGGTAGCGTAGGCCGCTACCACTGGGGATGGTGGCTTTAGTTTCTCCACTCGACGATAATTTCCCCAATCCAGGAGGTGGTACTGATATTCATGACGATGTATAAAATGACCCTCAATTTCTCGCATGGGATCATTTTTTTTCCCATCAGCATCGGCAGCAGCGGCTCTCGAGATCTCAACAATAGCCTATAAGAAGCATTCGATTCCAAAGTCCTATATTTTTTTTTATACATTTATATAGAGATCTCGAGGCTTTTAATATAACAGCTTTGTGGATTAAATCTCAGGCAGACGTGCTATTTCCCAATCTGTCGCCCCTCTCGAGATCGATATTCCGCGCACATCCCTCGACCTCATCTCAACACTATCCATATATCTTCAGATAGATATATTTCAACAATGGCTGGAGGTGTCCCAATTGTTGCGCGCGCGGCCGCGAACGATAGAGAGTTGACTGGTGCAGCAGCATTGACTCTTAGACAGTCGCTGCTTCCATGCACTCTTGTTACTATCCTCTTCTTCCTCTGGGGTTTCGCATACGGTCTTCTAGATGTTTTGAACGCACACTTCCAGAGTGCCTTAAGCATCACAAAGAGTCAGAGCTCTGCTCTTCAGGGAGCATACTTTGGCGCATACTTCTTGTTCCCTCTGTGCTTTGGTGGCCCACTCTTGCGACGATTCGGTTATAAGGTTACTTTCATGACCGGCCTTGTCATTTTCGGTATCGGATGCTTCTGCTTCTGGCCTTCCGGTATTTATTCGTCCTTTGGTGGGTTCTGTGGATCCATGGCTATTGTTGGATGGGGTCTATCGGTGAGTGAATTTATAGCATGCATGTGAAAATCAGTTCACCAGAAATGTAACTAATAGATTATTCCAGACACTCGAAGTTTCCGCGAATCCTTACCTTGCGACCTGCGGTCCTCCAAAGTATTCCGAAATCAGACTGTCAACTGCCCAAGCCGTTCAGGCTACTGGAACTGTCGTCGCACCAGTTCTCGGCTCCTACGTCTTCTTCAAGAATGCTGAGGATCTTAACTCCCTTAAGAATGTCCAATGGGTCTACCTTGGTGTTGGTGTATTCGTCTTCTGTCTTGCTTTCGCATTCTTCTTTGCCCCAATCCCGGAAATCACCGATGCAGATATGGAACTCCAAGCCACCTCCGATGAGCTCTCCCAAGAAGTCGAACCTTTGAGGAAGCAGATTACTCTTTTCTGGGGTGTTGGAGCTCAATTCTGCTATGTCGGTGCACAATGCGCAGTTGCGGGTTTCTTCATCAACTACACCCTCGAAACCGGCCGTGATCATGCAACTTCTGCAAACCTTCTCGCCGTTGCTCAAGGCCTCTTCGCCATTGGCCGTTTCGCAGGAGCAGCGATGATGAAATTCGTCAAACCTCGCTATGTTCTTCTCACTTTCCTCATCGGAACATGCGTTTTCTCCATACTCTCCATGAACATCGAAGGAACAGCTGGTCTCTCATTCCTCCACGTCGTCTTCTTTTTCGAATCATGCTGCTTCCCTCTCATCTTTACCCTTGCGATTAAGAAGCTTGGTCGTCATACCAAACTCGGTGCTTCGTTCCTTGTGTCTTCGATCTCCGGTGGAGCTGTCTGGCCACAAATTCTTGCGCAGGTCGCTGACCGTAAATCAACCCACTTCGCTATGCTGGTTCCATTCATTGGATTTGCTTTGGCGACCACTTTCCCAATCTATGTCAATCTCTTCCAGCGGGAGCGTATGGATATTGCATTCGAGACAGTTACTCCTGGTCGCGATGTGGAAGAAAGGAGTATTGACGACGAAAAGGTCCACGTTTCTATGAAGGAGTAAAAATATATTTACTGTATAATTAAGTGAGCCAGCGTTGATTGTTCCGCCGAGCTCTTATTAAATATTTATGCTGGAGCTAGAGATTTATGAGCACTAAGTAGTTAGCGGATTTTCCTTTTGTTAGTAGGGCTATACTTTTGTATATGTATCTCTCACTATGTTTCTCTTTAGTTTTTTAGTCTGTAGTGATGAATATATAGACCTATCATTTATCAATACTGTACCACATCTATATTTTGGACTGGGCCCCAATCCCTATTCAATGTTGAGACTCTGTATCATCTTTGCCTTGAACTTGAGAGCTCTAGAGGGCTAGTAGCATAGCAATGTTACACAAGTTAATAGAGTGCCAAAAAAATCAACCACAATTGAAGCTAGTTGACGAATCAAATATATACCTCTCTTTGACCCTAAATATGGAAATCAAATACCAGGGAACGGCTGCCAGACTACCCCCGTCCTACTGCTTCCCGTCATCTTCCTGCCCATCGGCCTGCGGGAACGTCATCCCGTCTACAACACACACTCCCAAAAACCACACGCCCAACTCATTCCGGCGGTCCCTGCGCCAGACCTTTCCTTCTTCGCCCCACACCACCAATACGTCATCCTGCGTCTTCTTTTGACCAAAAGAAAAATCCCGTGAGCTGAACAGTACATGTACATGAACCTGCGCTGCTGGAATGCAGGTCATTCTATATTCGTAGAAAAGAAACCCTGGGAGAACATTAACCCCGTACTCTATTTTTTCTAAGGAAGTGGAAAAAGTGTCAAAAAAAGTTCGGGGGTGGAATTTCTGTGGTTTGGGGCTCCACTCTTTTGGCACGTCTCCGCTTTTTGACCTTTTCCTTGGGTGCGGTTTTGGTGAGAGACTATAGATAGATACTTCCTTTTAAGTACATTTTGGTTGCATATTTATTCTAACCGCATACCGTCATTTCGTGGACTTCTGGATTTCTCAGCTTTCGGTTTTTTTCCCTTTCTCCTCCTTTGCGGAGAGGCACCTTCGCTAGACTACCTATCGTGATATTTTAGACACGACAACGCTGCCAAACATTGCATTCCAATCCTTTTTATACTATTACAACCACATCTCACAAATGAATCGGTAGCACAACGTGAAAAGAAAAAGAAGAAAAAAATACCCAAAACCATGAACGACGCAGGTGCAGACGAGGCTGTTAAAGACCTGGCCGAGTCGCACGCAAGACAACCCGACCACAACCGGTTTCTTTCTCCGATATATCATAACAACAAGCAGTCCTCACGTCCTAACAGTGAGACGAGTTCTGTTAGCAGTGTTCCGACGCATAATTCCCAGAAGGAGAATGTTGGATTAGGACCGTCGAGACCGCATAGGACATCGTGTTTTTGGGAGAGGTTTAGTCATGATTCGAGAGAAGATGAGGAAGAGGAAATTGAAAACGTGAGGAGAAGTAGGAATGGAGACCTTGGGCCGGAGACTAGGGGCGTCGATACTAGAAATGGAAGTACGAATTCGAGTTCACCGACGAGGGAGGTTGAAGTAGGTCCGATGGACCCGAATGAGCAGGGAGATGAGGAAGAGAATATTAGAGAGCTTCATGGGATGGAGAAGGGACAAGAAGATGAGCAACTACCTGGGTAAGGATGCACTGACCAGAAATTACAAGCTGGGAGCACGATCTACAAGTAAACCAAGACGCTAATCTCTAGTTTCTATATCATAGGGTGTACTTTTTTCTAAGCGAAGCTTTCCCATTAATTTCAGCAACATTAGGACCTTTAGCAAACGTTACGTCGATATGTGCTTTAGCCGTCCCTTGGAGTGAGTAAGATATGTTTCATTCGTATATATATTAAAGTAAATTGATCGCGATGACTAATAAGAATCCTTAGGAGTCTATACTCCCGCAAATTCGTCCTCCCCACTTGACGATAGTTTGAAAATCGCGGATCCTCCCTGGTCCCTAGCTTTAAATGCCGTCTCTCTTGCCTGCGGGTTTGCAGCCAACGTAATTCTCCTCCTCAACTTATCCCGACGTATACAATCCGCGCATCTCCAACCTATCACAATCACCCTCTGGTACTTAGCTTCGTTCTTACTTATAGCTCTCCTCGCTGCCTACCGCCGACATCTTTACTCTGTCCCCCGGGAGCATCACTCTTGGAGCCAGGCATTCTACTACGGCATCATTGCCGCATCACTATACTTCCTCATTGCGACGCTTCTAGTTGGGAACTATATCGGCGTATTAACCGGGAAATACGCAAGACAATTCACATTAACAATATCACAGCGTACATTAATGTTACAAACTATGAGTCTGATGGGGTGGCTTTGCCTTGGCGCCGGGGTCTTTGCAAAACTCGAGGGATGGGCGTATCTCGACGGAGTTTATTTCTGTGATACGACTCTCTTGGTCATAGGGCTGGGGGATTATACACTCACTACAAAAGCCGGACGAGCTTTGCTATTCCCGTATGCTACGGTGGGGATTGTAACTGTCGGTTTGATAATAAGTAGTATTCGAAGGTTGGTGCTGGAACGGGGAAAGAGGAAAGTTAGGAGAAGGCTATTAGAGAAGCAAAGAGAAGTCATTGTCGACGGTGGACAACAGGGCGTCGTGAATAAGGCTGAGAGCGAAAAAGAAAGATTTGAACTTATGAGGAAGGCGCAAGATAGGGCGGACAGAAAGAGGAAGTGGATGAGCCTGTGTACGTCTGTATCCTTCTTTTTGGTATTTTGGCTCGGTGGAGCGTTTGTGTTTATGAAGGCGGAGGTAAGTTTAGTCATGGTAACATTGTCAGGGTTCAAATAACTGATATAGAGTCCGTATTTATAGAAAGATCAAAAGTGGACTTACTTCGAATCACTATACTTCTGCTACACCACAATCCTGACAATTGGGTATGGCGACTTCTACCCCACGTCGAACTCCGCAAAACCATTCTTTGTCATCTGGACTCTTCTTGCGGTCCCAATGATGACAATACTCGTCTCTAACCTCGGCGACACAATTATCGTTATCATTAAGAATGTGACTTTATGGCTAGGAGAATGGACAGTTTTACCTGAAGAAAAGCTGTCAGAGCTAGGTGGTCGGAATCGATGGCTCAGGACAGAAACACAAAGGCGACGGCAACAGAGACTTCAAAGATCCGAGAAATTTCAAGAAGCACAAAGAGAGCGGCAAGAACAGAGACGCCGCCAAATGGGGGACGATGGCGACGAAAATGTCGAAGAAAAGAGTGAATTGGAACGGATAGGAACAGGGCTAATAACTCGGGAAGAAAAAGAAGAGCGGGACTATGGGAGCAGAGAGGACAAGAATAGTATTTTGTTCCATGATTTGGCCTTTGCAATCCAGAAGCTTATCCCGGACCTTACTGGGAATTCGCCCAAGCAGTATAGTTATGAAGAATGGTCGAGTTACTTGAAGCTCATCAACATGCAGGACCCCAGGTCGAGGACTCAGCCGTCACCAAGAACTAGTAAACCGGGAGCCGAGGGAACCGAAAAGGCTGCGGAGGCTGACTGGTTGGGAGAAAACAGCCCGTTGATGAGTAGGCAAAGTGAAACGGAATGGTTGCTTACAAGGTTATGCAGTAGGTTAGAAGAATGCTTAAGAGAAGAAAGGGATAACACAAAGAGGACAAGTAAAGGGAAGGCGAGAAGCGAGGGACTTGCCATCGGCAGGGATAGATCGACCGAGATATTTGCATCTACATAAGAGGACGCTGGTTCGACTCTACCTTGAACTGTAATTATATAATAGCTTTGGGGTTGACCAATGAACCCTGAATTAAATATCCAAACGCCTAAAAATGCATCGAGATATATACTAAAGAGGACAAACTCATTTGTAGATTAGGTATCGCTCTTTCGAATATCAAAGCGAAATCCTGTGGGTCTCCTGTTGGGGTACTCCGATACCCCCCACAGTCCTTGCAATGCATCCCGGATCGGCCAATACCACATCCATCTCTTTTCTCGTCCGTATTAACGTCATTCCGGCCATAGCTGTCCCATTCAAATTCAGACCTGGACATTTGATAGCAACTCCATCCACAACTACTCCGCTATCCTCTTCTTGGTCAACGACGTACACCGTCTCCGTGGTCCTTGGTAGGATCCCCATCCACCCTTTCGTGAATGCTATGTTGTAACTAAATGGTACATCTACATCCATCGGTCTCTGCGTCGCCGAAATCGAGTCCCATTTTCCATCCACTTCGTTGAGCACAATATCTGTAGGCGTTGTTGGGTGGAATAAAGTGTATTCTGCCAGGGATAGTAGAGTGGTATACATTCTCCACAGTTCCTCGGGTTGACACTCTTCGCGTATCTTCATAAAGTAATGTTTATACATAACTTTACTTTGATATCGGACTTTCAAGTCCCCAACTTTACCTTCCACAACCCCATTCTCGCCTGGATTCGAACTGAACATCTGCTTCGCCCAAAGTCCATCCATTTCTGACCGTGTCAATGGTATAAATTGTAAATGCCGATGCGGTTGGCTAGCTCCCGACTCTCTTCCGCTATTGAAGAACCCATATAAAAATTGATGTTCTCCCGCTTCGCTAGGCACGTCCGTTCCGTCACTGCTATCACTTTCCCAGCCCCTTAGCACGCTTAAAACGCCTTCCAAATCACCAGCTGTCAAAGGATATCCCTGCTTTTGGGACTCATTCGTCGCTAAAATAAAATGGCCGGGGACAACCGGGAATTTATTTAGAACGAGATAGTGCGATCGAGGAATGGCAGTGACATAAAGAGCTGGGTTCGGAGGCAAGAAGGGATTTGATTTTGAAGCTGGGTTTGGGGGGTAGAGTGGGATGGATTCTGCGGTTGGGACGCTGATATGGGTTTTTTGAGAAGGTTTGGGGCATATCGGATTTGATACTGACGAATAAGGGAATGTTAGTGATTTAAAAGCTGAAGATTAGATAAATAAGGTCAGTTCATACATTTATTCCATCGTGGGCTATGTTATGAACTTCGGTCTCGGATAACGTTAATGCTCCGGCCTTGAGCGCTCGTTTGTACGTTGCGAATACCAGCGAACGCAGGGACTGTGTCGAGGCAGCCATTATGATACAAATCCACCAACTGCAGTTTCTAGCAGCCCTTACGAACCTCTAAGTCCGCGAGACTCAATTGAACAAAACCCAATGGAGTCGTGAGCGGGGCAGAGTCGGCTCGAGAACAGTGTCCGCGCAGTACTGGTGGGGCTCAGGAGGTTGAAAACTGACTAGCTCGGAATTCGGTAACGATTGACATGATCCTATTGCAATGCCATGCATTTCAACACCAGACAATAACACACTAACTCCGAACCGCCAGCCACATTCCTCAGGTCCACACGGAAAAGCCCCGTCGATGGAATCTAGTTCTAGGTTCTTCAGCTGTTTGGAGACCAGGCCGCGTAGTCTTTGTCGGGGTTTTAGTGGTGTTTTCTGCAGCCAGTAACCAATCAGCTTTGACGTCACCGCCCAGGTTGCTGGGCTGCGGTGTTATATAAAGCCCCTCTTTACCCCGCTATCAATTTAATATACTTCCCGTTGCTTTCCCAAAATCATTTCTATTACGGCCAAAAAGCCTCTTGAAATTATTTTAAACTCTATCAATTGAATCCCGCTTTTATTAAAAATGTCTTACGATCGTGATAATTCTTACGGCGGAAGTGGTGGGGGTGGTTATGGTGGACGGGACGACGATAGACGTCGAAATGACGATTCCAACAGACGTGATAATGATAGCTACGGACGTCGCGATGATGACCGTCGCGATGACAGACGCGATGACCGTCGAAATGACGGGGGCTACGGCGGTGGCTCTGGATATGGTGGATCCGGTGGCGGTGGCTCATACGGTTCTGGAGGCAACTCTGGATATGGCGGCTCTGGAGGTAACTCTGGATATGGCGGTTCCGGAGGTAACTCTGGATATGGTGGCTCTGGAGGTGGCTCTGGATATGGCGGTTCTGGTGGTGGCACCTACGGCGGATCTGGCGGCGGCAATTCTGGATATGGCGGTCGTGATGACCGAGACTCAGACCGTCGAGATCACGGAAGCTCTGGATCTTATGGCCGAGACGACCGTCGTGATGACCGACGAGACGACCATAGGGACAACCACGGCAGCTCTGAATACCGTCGTCCACAAGGCAGTGGCACCCACGGATACGACGACGACAGTGAAGACGACTTCGAACAAGCTAAGAGGACCGCAAAGAAACAATCCGGCGATGAAGAGGGCAATCTTTTCTCTACTGCCTTGAGCTTCTTGAGTGACAAGAAGAAGAATAAGAAGATCAATACTGATGACTTCGATGAAGAAAAAGTCGCTAAGGCCCACAAGAATACCTACGGAAGTGGTGGTAGCAGCAACAACGATTCCGGTACTATTGGTGCTGCTGCCGCCATGGAGGCATTGAAGATGTTCAGCGGTGGGAGTAGCAGCAGCGGTGGCGGAAAGCAGGACAAGAATCAACTTATCGGATTGGCCATGAGCCAGGCTGCAAAGATGATGTCCGGGAAGGTATGATGCATTATTAAACTCTCGACCTCATATCAATTCGAATGTAACTCTAACATTCTATTTCTCATCTAGCCCCAAGAAGAGAAACAAAGTGCCGTTAACCAGGCCGCTGAAATGGCGCTCAAGATGTACTTGAAGAGTGGAAAGGATAGCAGTTCATCTGGTGGCAACAGCAGCAGCGGTGGTCTCGGTGCCGGTGACTTGCTTGGGCTTGCCTCCAAGTTCCTTTCGAAATAAATGCTGCAAGACCAACTTCACGAACTTCATGATTGGTACCTAGCTAGTTCCGTTGGGTTATGATTAAAATTGCAAACAACAAAGCCTGCATTGCGTTAGATAAAATGCAAAGTCTTAAGGACTAAGATTATGAATCGAGTTCATTCGAATTCCGTGTTCGATCGACTTCTATCTCTACTAGTATACTCTGGCTACGTGTGTACATATCCTAAACCTGATATATATTTCTCTTTAGTCCCAGGATCCTAAAACAATCCTATCCACCGACTCGCCTCTTCCAATTGATTCAAAGCCACTTTCGATCCCTCTAACATCCACGCAGTAGAAAACAAACAATGTGCATACCCGCTATGAATCTGAACCCGAGTATCCACATCCAAGCCTTTCATCCTCTCCGCAAACAATAATTGTCCATCTCTTAAAACATCCATTCCATAAGCTTCGTGATAAACCTTAGGAAACTGCTTGAGCTCCTCATCACCTAACGCAACCAACGGACTAAAATATTTATCCGCCTCAGGCGGCGAATTCCTCCATGCAGTATATCGATCCATATCTGCAGAATTGACGAAGGGAGCATCTTTATTCTGTATAATACTATGCCCTTGATCGCTTGAAATTTTCTCCGTTGGGAAAAGATGTGCATCAACAGCTGGGAGTCCATGTAGGAACAGTCCCTTTATCACACCGGCTCGGTTACTCTCAATATCAATAATCGCGGATGCGGTTGCGATTTGTGCGCCTGCCGAAGTACCGTACAAATAAACCTTTTCGGTATCGAACTCCGGGATGCCCCATGTTTTGAGTGAAGTTTTTTCTTTGTTGACGGCTGCATGGTGAACGGCGCGGTAGACCCCGTAACAGTCGTTTTGAGGAGTGTTGTAGGAGTTTTCAGGACAGAATCTGTAATCGACGTTTAGGACGATAACGTTGTGACTTGCGAACCAGAGACAGTGTGGATGGCCAAATTCGACGTTTCCACCGATCCAGCCGCCGCCGTGGAAGTCTATTAATTTCCCGATTTCAAGGTTAGTATTATATTATAGCTACTGAGAGTCTATAGCTATATATTGAATTTGAAAATCGCTACTTACGGAACAAAATAGAGGGTAATTTATTCTCAGCTGTAGCCCTCGCGGTTTCATTTGGCGTATACACTCTGACTGGAATCGGAGTCCCATCACGGATTGCTATCGTGGTTTCTGTTACATCACAATTTTTGGGACCCTGGTAGAGGGTGTTTGGGAATGTAGCCAAGTTATCCAGGACTCTACGATAGTCCTCGAGAGTATAGTTTGCGGAGTCGGCTCTCGGTAGAATTGTAAGCAAATGCTCGAACTCAGGAGTGATTTTGCTGTGTTCTAGATATTTCGTAAATGTTAGAAATTTGAGATTTAAAATGCTTTCTTTGGTTCTATATCTATATCTGGAACGTGAAGTATTTTACCTGCGTAGGATGTCATTTTGCGAAGGAATTAATTGTCAACGGGTATTGAATCAAAATATCTAGATAAAGGTATAGCTAAGAGATTTATCTTGAAAACGCAATCGCATAGATAGATGATATTGATATAGATAGATGGAGTATAATTTACAATCAATTCGCTGTCCTACCTTAACCGGCTTTTATATCAAAAAGCGGGGCCATGAAAGAAACCCTTGCAGCTCAACTCGATCCGAGGCCGCCCAGGCCGCGGCGACGTCTATAGGCTCAATATGGCAATTTCAGATCTATATTGCATGTGTAATCCCTGTAAATCAACCCCGGATTATTAGCTATACAGTACCAGTTACACATCATGTATCATATCAGAACCTAACATTTTTGCTTCCAAAGCTTCTATACTTATATGCATGTCTTGAATCAGAAAATATTTAGCTCCGGATCCGCCTACTCTAGAAATATTATGCCGCGGGAATCGCGATATGGACGGCAAATTTCTAATCACGGAACTCGTAATTCGCGATATCTATTCATATAATTTATTTTTTAGGGATGAAGGGTCTCGATGTTAAAGGTGTCATACTATTCGGGCGGTGGTTATCTTCCCGAAGATGGGGAAACTCAAGAGAGTTTAGCCGAGACCTTGAAGTTCTCCCGGCCGAAAGGCTTACCAGCCGAATTGACAAGATCAGACGCATCTAGCTTGCGTATAAGAATAGAAATAAAATCGGATAGGATTAATAATTTAAAGATTGGGATCCTAGTTTGTGATGGAGATAGCCTTAAATAGTAATTAATTGTATCCGTCTTTTATATTTCGGTGTTAAGATGTTTTCTATAGTCGGTTGGGAACCCGCCCAAATATAGCGAATTCGAGAAGCCAAAACCTGGAACCCCAGCTTGGTTCAATATCGTCATCATCTCTACTCAACTAGTGCGTGTGAAGTTGATATCGTATAACTCCTATTGCCAGATTCTTCGTCACATGAGATATGTTGAAATACATCACATCTCATTGCTAAATCCCACATTGCCTTTCAGACCTCTCCAGCTAACGTTCTTCCTTTTCCTTGCGCCTGTTTCTTCTTCTGGTAAAAGGTCTTTGAGCTGTTCAAGCAGTTTATCCACCTCCTCTAGCTTTACTTCTGCATAAGTTGCATCCTTGTCGGTTTCAGCTCTGGTGCTTCTCTCTGCATCTTCAGCAGCTGCTTCCCACACCCTTGCAAGCTCCAGGCTACCCTGGAAAGGATTTGAGTTTCCCTCATGAACTTCTCTATGCTGTATCCTAACACCGCCGCCCCCAAAATTGTCTAACAGTTGACTTTCGCTCCTCAGTTTCCCCATTACTCCTTCTAATTCTCTGGCCGCTACATTGTTGCCTTCCTTCATCGCTTTCATTAGTTCTCCGAGCTCATCCATCTTCTCTTTCCAATAGCCTAGCTCTCCTATAGCCCCTAATAACTCCGGCATCTCGCCTCTCCCTAAACCGGGTCCGGAGTTTGCCGTATTACTCCTTTCTCGACCCATCTTTTGTGGAATCGCCTCTCTTTTAATAGGCTGACTTGCCAGAAGGAATGCATGTAGCATCCGTTCTCTACCCTCCACATAGTCTTCGTAGGCCCTTTTGATCTCCGCCAGCTCCTCATCTAGATCAAACTCCTCCTCTCCATGGACCATATCCACAGCCTTTCCTTTGCTTGGGGTTGCGCTTCCTTCCCCTGCCAGTCTTAGCTGCTCATCGAGCCATATCTCCAACTCTTCCTTCGCAGCGACCATACCCGCCGTTTTCACTTCCTCAGGTAAATTCGCCATATCAACGTCTTTAACCTTCTCCTTCACCTCTGCCAACAATCTCTTCTCCTCATCCAACCGTCTCTTCGCGTCTACCACCGCCTTCTCAAGCGGTAATAGAGACTCTTCATCCCCTCCTGCCGTCCCACCAGCTTGATCCTTCCCCGCCAACAGCCCACCAGGCGGTGTAGGCGGTAATTGCTGATTATACCTCGCAAACACACTGGCTAGCGATGTATTCTTCCCCTGTGCCAACGCCGTAATCTTCTGCTGATACTTCCCCAACACCGTCAATTGAGATAACACCCTTCTGAGTTCTAAAACCTGATCATACGTTTGCGTCCAATCCGTAGGTAACGGTGTAACGCCAGTACTAATCCTTCGACTACGAGAACGGACATGTGACGGTGTCTGTTGCTGTTGCTGTTGGTGGGAAAATACTGCTGTAGATTTTGTAGTGGTATCTGAATCCCCGACGGGGAGTTTGATGTCGGCGGTCAATTCGGCCCATTGTTTTCGTAATCGTAGGTTCTCGACGGCGGCATTATAGTATGCTTTTCGTGTACCGGTTAATATGCGTACGGCGCGTTGGGCAGTAAGTGATGGTGTGGGTGAGGTTGAAGAAGCGATTAGAGTTGTGAGAGTGGAGGAAAGGTGTCGGCGGGTGAGAGTTACTTCGGAGGCAGGGTGGATGAAGGGGGATAAAGCGGATTCGACGGCGGGGAGGACGGGGAGGCTTGGTTGAGACATCGCTTGGTGGTTGAAAGGTTATTGTGAGAGCTTGTGAGCTTGGGAAGTTATATGGGGGGGAATAGCTTTGGGGGAAATACCACAGACAACACGGGCTGCTTCGATTATCGCGTCCCCAAATATCAAATCATTCACGACGGTAATTATTGTAATGGAATGGGAAATATATAACAAACGGCCGTAAAATAGTATATATACATAACCGCTAAACAAGCTGCAAAGCATGTTATGAAATAATGTGCATGCTAAACTGGATATCCCGGACAATATATCGACAGAGAAAACGATTAACTACTGCAACTCCACGCTCACCGCGCCATAACTAACACCCTTATACACCAGCTCAAAGGTCATATACCCAGCTCTTAATGTCATATCCACACGATACGCGCATGTGAAAATCTTCTTCATAAACCCGTACTCCACATCAAAAATCCTCTTACTCTGATTCGTCAGGTCTGCCGTCAATTTACACAGGATCTTAACCCGTGGTGTCATCCTCGTAGGTGGGATATCATCCTCACAAACGACAATGGTATCTACCCATGGTGTAGTTTTCCGGAACGTACGGTGGAATTGTTGAGATATCTTTTTGTCGTCGGAGATTTCGGCGCCTTTGTAGACGAACCAGGAGATTTGGTTGCGTGCCATTTTTAGGCCGGTGAGGGGGTCTATGAAGGCGTCTTCCTCGAGATGTTGACCGGGGATGAAATGGGCGATCATAACTATTCATGTTATCACATTAGAGCCCCTTCATGAATTGAGAATGGTGGGAAGACCTACGGGTTCCATAATGTTTTCGGCACTTTCGCACAAACATTGCGCGAGTTGGGTCGCCAATGCTGCCAACCTGTTGAAGGGCAGCAAGATCGATTCCTCTTATTACGGCGCCCTTGACTACTGCGACATCACTATTAATTTGTTAGCGAAATGAAACTAATGAGACGCTAGTTAGATACTTACCCATCCTTAGGTTGCAGAACATGAATTCCTTGCGGTTTAGCCCATTCTCTGACCCTCTTGTATAGGTAAGGCGACTGCCCAAACCCGCCGACCAGTAGAATTTGCTATTCAAAATTAGCTTTCTGGTTTCTCCAATTCTTGCGACCAAACAGAAATGCATACCCTATTACTAACCGTCCTATCCACATGAGCAATCTGCCTAACCTGCTCCGCGATCAACCCAATAACCTTATCAATCACCGGATCAAAAAGCCACCGCATCTCCTCCCTTGTAATCTCAAATTCACCATCCACAACCCTCGCCTCAGGAATATTGTTTTTGCCGGGTACAATAACTGAGTAAGTCTCCTGATCTTCTCGATCTCGGAATCCGCATTTTACTTCTTCAAAGTTCCGCATTACTCGCTGACGTTGGGCTACCCGTAGAGAGTCGTAGTGCTCGCCCATTCGGGTTCTGAAGAAGTCTTCGAAGGCTTGGTCGATGTACGTGCTACCGCAGGTGTCGCCGGTACCGACGACGGCTTCGTCGACTTCGAGACGGGGATGGACGCGGCGAATGTTGTAGGATATTAAGTCCTGAATGTATATTAGTATTTAGTAGCACTAGAATAGTGGGCCTATTGCTATACTTACGACCGTGCCACCGCCAGCATCGCAAACAATGATCTTGTCCCCGACATTCGCAGATGTCTCCGAAGATCTTAGAGTATATAAAGCTGCGGCCTCAGGTTCTGTGCACATATTTAATGTGTGGTTCGTCGCAAATCCCGCTCGCTCCTATTCCCCCAACGTCCCATTAATCCCGTTCTGCCGTCTTCACATCAAATCTTCATGGAATACGTACCGCCGCCCTCTTCGTCCTCGCACAAGCCTGTTCATTCCAAACAGCTGGAATAGTCAACACAAAATCCACCTGCGTAATATCCATAACCGCCTTGCCCCTTTGCAAGGATAGCTGCGTAATAGCATGTTGATACACCGCGCTTAAAAAGTCCGCTACAACGTCTTCGATACTCTTCCCGGGTGGGAGATCACATAATCCTGCGATTTCTTCGTCTGAGTATTCCAGGAATAGTTTAAACCATTTTAGGATTGCGAGTGTGGGTTGGATATCGTAGCCCCATGAGAACTGGCCGCCTGTGAGTGGATAGGCGATTTCAGTGGGAACCTGGGAGAGGGCGCGGGTGCCGCAGTTGGGCCAGTTTTGGATTATGGAGATTTGGGGTTCACCAGGGGTTGTATCTGCGAATGCGAGGCCTAAATTCACATAGGGATAATACTATGAGTTTGAGTGCCGAATACGATGGGCTTGATAATTACGGATATTGCTGGGGTTTACCTGAATACGTTGTTCCGAAATCCAAGCCTACTATGATTTTATGTCGTCCATACTGTGCGCCAGGTGCCGGCCCTGCGAAGTTTTGGACTTGGTATATCTGCCCCGCCGGCGGTGCTGCATTCTGCATAAACGCCGAATTCCCCTGAGGATGGTACCGTTGAACCGGTGGAATCCCCATAGTAAGGGGAGGTGCCTGCTGCGGACCATGCTGGAACTGCTGGTGCTGTTGAAATCCCGTATTCTGGGGCGAAAACTGGGAGTGTGCTTGAAACTGCGGATGCTGGAATTGCTGCTGGGGCGGTTGCTGTTGAAATTGAGGGTTCGGCGGAGCTGCTTGGGGTACCGGTTGTTGAGGAGGGAACGGTACTTTCTGGTCGTATGGATTTGCGTAGTTTGCGGGGCCTTGGTTAACGGGTCGCTGATATTCCGCTTGTGATTGACCGGACCATTGGGGTGTTATTGGGGCAGCTTGGTTTTGAGGTTGCTGGTATTGATTGAAAGCTGGATTCCCAGCCTGCTGAGGGGCATACATCGTCGTACGTCTTTTGATGTGTGCGGTTATAGGTATTTATTTGGGTAAAATCGATCGAGATCCAAATTAATATCCCCGGGGGTAGTATAGTTAAATCTACTTCTAAACTGGGGGTACAAGACTATATACGCAAAGCCACGGAGGAAAGAATGTCAAGAAACAAAAGGATTAGAATAAAATGCGACGTCACGAAATCAATCCGGAAGAGGGAAAAAAGGGTTCTCTAGATGGCGGCGAAGGGCTCCTGGCAACTTATATCCCATGTGCCGTACTTCGTGGGATTTGGCGAAAAACTAGGGATTTGCGGCTGATAGAAATAGAAATCAAACCACCATCTTCGAGTTAGGCATCTCTTATTGCTAATATTGGCCGCTAACTAGGGTTTGAGGGAGGGGATGGAACATTAGCTGCAGGCCGTTAAGCTTTCTTTCCCTCCCTCACCGCAGAACAGAAACAAAAAAGCTGAATTTGAAAAGCCTCGTGGGTCGGAACTTGGACACCATAGCTTGGGTCGACAAATTGACTCTAGTTCCACATGTGCCGGTCGACTGCATGCACGATGCCAATCCCGGCGCTTTTGGGCAAGTGATGTGGAGATTAATTGGGAGACAATGACCAATGAAAATAGGCCAAAAGAGCCGCATCGCAGTCTGGAACCAACTCCGCGAAGACTCACAGACTTTAATGGGTGAAATTCACCCGTTTAACTTTTGCCAAAAAGATTCCAATCATGAATTCACGGAGTCGAATATTCGACTCAACTCGAGTTGTATACAACTCCTTGCACTACCCTCGCTCCTTTAAAGATGCCCGATTTAGTAATTACCCAGTTAGGAAGACGTTGACGTAACATCATCAATCGACCGACGATACGTCGCGTTGTTATGTCGCGATATCAACCCCACAACACCAATAGTCGATTACTCGGAATGGACGAATCTGCCCGCAATATTAATCCCCGGTCTTTCAAACGGAGACGGAATGACATGTCGGCCGACGAAGACGAGACAGACAACGCGGAGAGCCTTCCTCCTAGCGCTCCGTCGGATGAAGCATCGTCTTCTTCGAAGAGTGTAAGGACGGCGAAGTCTACGGCGACCGAGGGGAAGAAGAATGCTTGTAAGCGATATATCGTGGTCCTTATATCTTAGGTTGTATCTACATTGTCCAGTAGCTAATATGAACCAAGTCACCGAATTAATGTCCAAAAAGCCTAAACCTAACCCACCGCCCCCAGCAAAGGCACAACGACCAGTCCCGAATCCATATTTCCTAAACTCTGACCCTCGCGCTGGTCTAGCCGTCTATCTATCCGACCCAGCATCTGTTCCTTCAAAAGCAATGCTATTCTACAACGATGACTTCGTAGTCATCAACGATGTCTTCCCAAAATCAACAGTTCACGCCCTAATCCTCCCTCGAGATATCTCAATAACCCATCTCCACCCACTCGAAATACTAAACTCCAACCCAGAAATACTTGCATCAATTCGCAAAATTGCTGTCGAAACTTGTGATCTATTAGCTAAGGAACTCCGTCGAATCCATCTCAAAACTTCAGTGCTGGAAAAAACTCGTCAAAAAGCATTCGAAGAACTCGAAGAACGAGCAATTTCTGAACCAGGCTTCGACCCTGACTCCGAAGAATCACAAGCACTACTACCTCCCGGCCGAGACTGGGCCTCATGCATAAAAATAGGTGTCCACGCCCGTCCATCAATGACAAATTTTCATATCCACGTAATATCAGAAGATATGCATTCGGAACGGGTGAAGAATAAAAAACATTATAATTCTTTCAACTCGGGATTTTTCGTGAATTTAGACGAGTTCCCGCTTGATAAGGATGATGAAAGGATTCCAGGTGTGGGACATGTAACGAATGGGATGCTTAAGGGGGATATGGTTTGTTGGAAGTGTAAAAGGAATTTTAGGAATAAGTTTAAGGAGCTGAAGGATCATTTAGAGATAGAGTATGAGACATGGAAGAGGATATAGGTAGTTCTTTAGGGTATTGCTTAGTGTTTTTTTACGATTGGTTCAATGGAGCGACCTCGAATATTGCAACATTAATAGCATATAGCGAGAGCAATCAAGGGATGGGTACTCCATAGATTGAGGATAACTATCAATGGTACCGTTAGCTCTAAGCTCTTCTGTATTCTAGCTGTGAGCTTGAGCGCCGCTAGAACCCAACCCCGTCAAAATCGCGTAATATTCCTATACCCCCCAACAAATCAAACAAATTATTCGAAAATCCCTCCCAACGCTATATAACACACCCTTCCTCATCTGAATTGCTAGAGTAGGTGATTTAAGACTTCCATCTATTACTGCTCTCTTTACACCTCGTGCTTTATCGTCTGGACGTAATGCGACATTTCGACCGTCAATTTCCGGTTGCTGGCGCGGATTTTGAGGTAGACTGGTGGACGTTGGTTTGTGGTGTCGGTTACGAATGCGTCGTACCAGTTTGTGGTGCGGGATGGGGTTGATACGCTGTAGCGGGTTTGGCGATTGTTATTTACTATAATAGACCTTATTTCATAGGAATAAATATAATAAAACATGGTCAGCTGCAGCGAAGCTGAGGATGTAAGCGACGAGGGGGAAGGTCGTTTTAAGCAGTATATTTGAATTTCTGGATGGAATTCTACGATTGCATATGTAATACAATATAGAGATAGATTTAGGTACAGTATCTACTGCTTGGCTAACTAAGACAGTGGGTCAGAAATGAGACCATAGGGCCCGTTTATATCTTCCTAACCCCTACTAAAGGTCCAAGGCAAGTAGATTAGCTGAAAGCTTCAAAGCCACTAACTCTCTGTACCACAGCGTCAAATATTCATCACATCTATTACCTCGAACGGCTGAAAAAAATTAACAGAATCGAAATTGGGTAGTACGGATGCTACCTTAGGTCAGCAGGGGCAGCTGAGGGGAAGACGGTGACGTCGTGCGAGCGAAATGTGAGATGCAATTGGAATGTTTGCCATGATGGGCGCACGCCTCTTGAAGAATTGGGCGACCGGCATTTCAGCTTTTGGGCAGCGCACAACTACAGGTTAGGGGTTCGCCGACGCTGTACTCAATTACTTCCTGCGATACTGATTGGTTTAGGTAGGAGAACTACTAGGTCTGTCGGATCGTAGAAGAGTGGTCTAGATGCCCAAAAATCGTTCCGACAGCTGTTCTTAATCTACAACATCCAACACACATGTTCGGGTTACACGAGTGCATGTAGCGATTGTATACAGCTGCTTTAGGTTGGTTTTTTTTATTGTAGCTTTGAGGGTGGTGAAGGCTATTCTTAATTTTCTAGCTATCTAGGTATAAAATCCTGGAATAAAAGGTTTCCTAATCTCTTTCGGGTTTTCACTATACTGGAACTGCAGTTAAACAAGAGTTCGTCTCGACCTCTCCGATATGAAATTTATCGAGCTCTACAACAGACTTCACCGAATATTATTGATGAGCTCCGCGGAGATTGAAAAATGTAGCTGATGGCACAGAAAGCTTGTTACCCATAGTTTATAGAGATTTTCTATCTCTACATACCCTCTTAATCTCGTACGTTGGAAAGTCCTCAAGGTATCATCAAGCTCCAGCTCGATACAATTCAAAATTCCAGACTTACAAAAAAGATTTGAATCCATTTGGTAATGATAATATACACCATATGAATAAAGATGCTATGTAATAGTAGGTAAAATGCATTGGATATCATATACGCACCCTTCAAATAGAACCAACACGAACCAATCGTGTTATGTTATAGCTATAGTATCATATATCATGAGAGATCAAATTAACCACGCCAATAACTAAATTCTCACCACCCGAACTTCTCCGCCAAAATCTCCACATCCTTCCCTTCATATAACAAATCCCTTCCAATGCTCCTAACCTCTCTCATCATAGCATCGGGCCCACAAACCAAGACCCCAGTTCTCCCATTCAATCTTGGCCCATCTTCATCCTCCACGACCCTGACAACCTCTTTTCTCAAATCCGGTCTTTTCCCGTTAACGCCCCGTGTGATAAATTTCCTTACTTCGATCTCAAATCCTCGAGGTAATGTCCTCTTGACTTCTTCCAATTTCTCCAGATCTTCTTCAATCCATTTAAGATGATGCTCGTGGTGTACTATCCACACTAGAACAATCTTTCTCGGCTTTCCACCCTTTCCGCGTTTATTCTTATCCATCTCCCTTCTTACCACTTCACATAGTAGAGGCCAAGCAACCGCAATACCGCTCCCACCAGCAATAAACAGCGACTTCTTATATTCCTTCAAAGACCCCCTCGCATGCTCAGACCCATATGGTCCATCAACAGTAACCTTAACCATCCCACCCATCTCATACAACGCCTCAGTAAACCCCTTCAACTTCCTAATAACCAACACCATCTCCTTCTCCTTCCCATCATCAATACCATTGCCCTCAAGATCATACCCAACCGGCGGGGTAAGTATCGTAAACGGATGAGCTTGAAATCTATTCCACCCCGGAACCGTTAAGAAAACATGTCCCGCAGGTTCCCATTTCATCATCTTCCCCGACCTCCCCTTTCCAAAATTCTTGATGGTGACTTTAATAGTGCTTTCATCAAGAACTCGGACTTCTGCGTCGGCTGACCATCGTTTGTTGTATGCTCTATAAACAATTCTATCGATTGCCCAGATTAGGAATGAAAGGACGACGTAGATTCTTGCGGCAGGGTGGTGGAGGTATAGGAATATCATGGCGATGGTGGCGAAGGAAATGTGTGTGGCTAGAAACATTTCGTAGGCTTTTAGACGGATTTCGTCCATGGAGGTTATGCCAAAGATCCAGAAAGCGATGAAGGAGATTAGGCCGAAAAAGATATCTGGGCGGAGGAGGATACCGATGAAAGTTAGTCCGCGGTCGGTGCCAGCCTGGGATATGTATAGTTAGTATTGAGGAATATTGGTAAAAAGATGCAATCTTTAGAGGGTGAAGAGAGAACATACGATAAAAATTCTATAAACCACATACATCCCAATAAAGTGCACCAAACTAGCAATATGCGAAGTACTAGCAACCATCCGATGAACAATCAAATGTTCTTCATAACTCCATCCGGTCAAATACTTGATCGGCGAGGTCTTCGCTGCCAATATGAAATTCAATGGCTGGTTCATAGTAAAAGTCATCCCCCATCTATCTGCCATCAAGAAAAATCGAAGATCAGCGTTGTTGGTTCTGTCGAGTGGGTAGTAGATTTTATATATTGACAAGAAGATCGATGTCAAGAAGAAGAGTTGGTTAACGATGAGAATCGAATTATGTGGTATTACTCGGCCTCGGCTGTCGTTGGGTCGTTGATAGGTCATGAAACCTTTGAAACGGCGGTATAAGCGGGTGTACCATGGTAATTTCGGGGAGGAGTTTTGAAGAAGAGGTTTAGATTCATCTGGATCTATTTCCGCGGGGATAATAGCGCTGGAGGCACTAGAACTCGAAGCTGTAGATACTGTTTCGACTATTGAAACCTCCAGATTTCCGGTCTTATATCCTTTGTTATCCCTTCCCGTGTTTTCCTCTTTATTCTTTTTCCTTTGAGCCTTTCTATACTCTCTTATCCTGCCCACAGCCTTCCTAACCACAAAAACCCCAATGGGAAACAAAATACAACCAATGTTGTAGTATATACCCAGCCACCTCGTAAACTCCATAGCATCGATAAGAGCATTCTGGTCCCCTTCACGGCCGTCTCCCCCGACAGCTGCCGAAACAGCATTTCGTTTAATAAGCTCCGAAACTCGTTCGCCTAGTACCGGGCGAAGATTAAAATGCGAAGACGGCCACCACATGTTTATGTTCTCGCTATTGTTGGTAGGCGACCCATTTGGATTGGATGCCGAATTAGCGAGTCCCAGAGTTTCTGGGAAATGGAGGTTTGGCAACCGTGTGGGATACGGATGGCGAGGCGACATCTTGGAAACGATGGCATTTAAGTACCTAGATTTGAGCACTTAGTACTTAGGTAAATATTAACGTTAGTTGTCCCCAAATGTAGAAGCCGTAAATGATAGTGCATGCTACATCGGAGTTCAAAAGTCTCGCGCGAGGATTTCTGAAAGTCGGATATACCAAGTTTAAATGATTCAAGGTCAAAAGGATCCCCATGAATAACAGCTAATAGCGAGAAATGGCCAAGAAAAGGCCGCCGGACCTGCTGAGCCAGCTGTTTGTCGGAGCCAACCAGCGTCCTTCCTTCCGATGGCGCCATTCTTGAATTCTTACGTCCGAGGGGGGCAGCTTGAGAATAGTGTCCGAATACTGTCCAGGTTCCCCTCAAGTCCGAATCGGCCTCATTCTTATCATGCGATCAAAAAGTCTACTGGAGCCGAGCTCCGAAGGGCCAAGAAACTGTCCGCGTGGAGGAAACATGAATGGGTGGGTTTGGGAATTAAACCCGACTGTCAAACTTAGCAAACTATTATGTACTGTCGGCAGAAAGGCGACGAAAAAATGGAGAAGATACATTTACATATCGAAATAGGGCGTGCATAAAGCAGGTGGGGGTATCCATTTGGGATGCGCATGCACCCTAAGGCAACCATGTGGTTGCATCCCATGAAGAATTTTTTTCTGCCCTCTTGGAGGGATGCTTGTTATGTACAAGCGGATCTAATCTAAGCTTAAATGTCTGAGGGCTTGCCCAGGAATCCGGTGATATCTAATCTGATGCATCTGATATATGTCTGCAAACAGTTTTGAGGTCACACCGATTTCTTGGTGAGAAGATTAAGCGTTGATTTCACATGGCAGTATGAAAAGGCCTAGGGCCAGGCCAATAATAAGTATATATAGGATTATTGGCCAGAAACTGACAACGGTCTTCCTGACTAAGCTGAGGTGCCCCAGCATCCCCACAACATTGTTCTTGACAAAGCTATGGGCTTGTACAAACTCTTCCTCACGACATCTCCGGAGATATTCATCATTCTCTCGTCTTATTTGTCGCTGGACCTGCATTTCCCACTTCATCTCGTCCAAGCGACTGCCCCTCCCCGGCGCCCAGGACAGGATGAGGAAGTATTCCCCACCCCGCTCCCGGATTGCGCCCTCAGCATCCTATCTGCTCGATGGGAATGGCACTCTGCCCTTCGGCTTCGGGCCTTTCTTCAATTGCAGCTGGTCGGGGGCAGGTGGGTTCTAGAAAAGTAGGGATAACTAGCCGCCAAACTTCCCATCCTTGCCCCCGCCATTCGCTGACAGCGCGGTGACCCCCTTCCTAAGGCGGGTCAAAAAGTCGACACCGTTGGCCATTGTATGCTCTAATGAGCTAGTTAGAAAATGCCCTTTAAAAGATGTAGCTGCCTAGTTACTTACTATTCTGGCCCCACGGCGAAGACTTGCTCTGGGTGGTCCACCCCTTATCGCTATTCTTGTAGAGGACAGGCTTATCATCCCCCGCAGCTTGCGACCCAGCAACTGCATCCGTGTATCCTGTCAAAGTATATCAGCAAAAGAGTCTCCATACTCGACCCACCCGGAGTATCTACCTTTGCCAAGGAGATCTCTGAGCTCCTTCGCATTGAACCCGTTCACGGGCGCATGCTCGTCAACCATACCGCCCGGGAAGCCAGACGAGTTATTAGCGTTATTATTAGAGAAGTTTCGATTATTCTGGGACTGGTAAGAAGAGGATCGTGAGTCGGAGCGACGAGGCTGGTTGTAGTTCTGGGAAGGAGTAGGAGATGGCGAGGCGCTATTATTCTGGGTGGATTGACGACGGCGCCATCTATAAATAGAGAAGCACATGAGTATCAGTATTGGCACTTATATCTGGCGATCGGGCTCGTGGAATCCAGCTCACTTGTTCTCCTCGTTGGCAGACATGGTTAGATGTTCACGTGGTCGGGATGAGTTGACAGTATGTTACAGGTGAAGAGAAGAGGCCAGCTCTGGGGGACTCCCAAGTCGTTACTTCGTCAAACAGAGAGCGAGGTGATGACAGTAATGAATCTGAAGATCGGATGTCGAATGGGAGGCGGTGAGGATGTCCAGAGGAAAGCTGGGAGGTTCGAAGTTTGAGGTTGCAACTGTCGGGGACAATCAATGAGGGACAGCAACGCGACAACACCAAAATAATGCAACAGCTCAACGCAAGTCGTCTACACACCAATCTACGGAGGGTCCCGAGACTAAATCTACGGATAGCCTCGAGCGAGGCCCTATCTTTCTTGCGAGTCCATATTTGATTTCTCCAACCACACCAGTTATAAACTACACACAGGAGACAATTATACTACCGCCATTCCTCAATATCCTCTGGACCATAAATATCCCCCGCCCAGAACGAAATATCCGGTGTCCGATCAGGCAGCAAATCCAAAACGCCTTCACCAAAGAACTGACTCAACCCCGACCTGATAAAGCCCACTCTCTTAAGTATAGCTGCAGACCGTTTCCCTCTACCCGAGGAATTATACAGAAACCGATTCAATACCAATAATATTCCCTGTCTTCTAACCCACAAGTGGTCCTTACTAACCCCCCTTCTTTAAAAATCTTAAAGTCCCAATGTCTAGCTCTTGCAGATACCTATTGGCCCCTGATCCGCAACATCAGAATCGACATTGAAGACTTCCGAGACAAGTTCTTTTTCTTCTCATACCCAAATTCAAAAAGTTTTCGACCTCAAAAGAAGACAAGGAATGTAATACTCTTACCTCTCTTTGACCGCCTCCGACCCCTATTAGATGCCGCCGGGAAAGGTCTGAGGGTTTACATCCATGTGGTGTCTGGTATGATTTCGGAAGATTTTGTGAAAAGAACTACACTCAGGTTTCATGGGACAACAGCGGAAATGGTTGTGGGAGTGAGTCGTAGTGTCCCTCGTATTCGCACTGAATCACTGGTACAGTGAGGCTATGATGAGCGTGGAATCATTAATTCTTAATCCATCCATAGAAAGGTCAAATAGGGCTATTAACTCACATGACGTTTTCGGTGAAAGAATAGGTCACACTCTCCCACGGAGCGTTATACTGCACCGTAACCTTATTTTTATGTATATCCGTAGATAACCTAATCACAAAAGTATTCTGCCCATAGAACACTCCGTTGCCTCACAATGTATTTGCTTATTAACCCGAAATATTGACAAGCTGATGGATATTTGCTTATAAGTTGGAGGGTAGTTACGGCGCCCCGGGGCGATGACTGGTAGTGAGTCACGGCTTAGAATGTGGCTATATATTTCATCTCGGATCTCGCGAGGGAGACCTAGAAGATTGAAGGGAGTCTCCCTGTTGAATTTTGGTTTTGGAGCTATGCGCTCGTAGTAGTCATCGGTTAAGGGCGGAGGTGGGGGTGGTCCCATAAAGCCATGGCGTACTATTCGCAGCGGAGGTGGGGTGGGGAGTATGCCCCCTTCACCCGGCAGAGGGGGTGGAGGAGGCGCCTCAATCCACGAACTCGAAGCAAGGCGAGAAGTATTAGACTTTCCAAGCTGAACGGATTCGATCAAGACGTCCAATTCCGCGTCGTCAACCGGGTCGCTGTGCGTGCGCGGAGCAGAGCTAGCGCTAGAGAGCGACATTGTAAATTGTCGCGTACGTCCTCAAGTCAATTACAACCGCGGTGCCTGCTTTACAAGTTTATAAAATAATTGCCGTCATCCTTTCGCCGTTTCAGTCGTTATATATTATGATCGATCTTTGAGATAATGATCATGGTTGAGGATTGCGGCCCGTGCGCTGCAGTGTGCCGAATTCGTGAATCAACTTGCACCCACGGATTCGTTACGTGTTGCGTTTGTACCCTCTATGGAAGGCATGAGGACCAAGCTACCTAGCCCAGGCTCCGGTTATACACCCCAGGTGCATGTGTCTGAAGCGAACGGATTCTGCAACTATCACACGTTTTTTATTAATTTTATCAGGCTAACGATGCCACAGATTTAAATCGGTTGCGGCTTTGTATCAAATTTGGTTGCGCACTATGCACATGTGATATCTGGGACAAAAGTTGAGTGGATTCGAAGATATCTCGACATGATATTATATTTATACTTGACATGAAAGACTGAAATACAAGATTCTGAGATATTACTTCTCCAAAGCCACCAAAGCCTCCACCGCATCATCCTCAAAAGCCTTCCAACTCCTCCTCGCAAACCACGGTCCATAACTAATCCTCGCAACCCCTACCTCCGCCAATTCCTTCAACCCCAATGGCGTCGGCCCGGTTCCCTGTACCGCCAATCTTCCATTAAACGCCTCCACCATCTCCTTAACTTCTTCAATGGTAATCACATGTTTCCTCACACCCCATACAAACACTGTTGTAGCTCCCGCATCAAGATACTTCTTCCCTCTTTCAATCACATCTTTAATCGATCCTCCATATCCCAGCACATCGGTCCTAGCGTTGACTACAAAGTCTGGAACACCAGCTTCTGACGCAGCGTTTAGCGCTGTTTTAATCCTTTCAGCTACTTCTTCAGCGGATCTTAATTCTTCATGACCGGTAGATGTATCAGTCTTTAAGTCCTCGATGTTGGCACCAACAACACCGAGGGATATGGCTGATTTGATTGTTTCAGCGATATCACTATAGCCGTCTTGTAGATCTGCGGATAGTGGTTTTGTATCCGCAAATCCAGAATTTTTGAGACCTTGGGCGACATTCTTTATACCAAGAAGATTGCCGGAAAGTGGAAGTTGTGCGTCGGGGAGACCTTGAGTTGCGGCAATTGACCAAGATGCTGTAGCTAACGCCTTTGTAGATGCATGTGCGGCTACTGCAGCAGTGGGGGCATCATGGACGTTGGTAAGAATTAAGGGCTTCCCAGAGATATGAAGAGTTTTGAGAGTTTTGGCAAGAGTGTTAAGCCGAGACATCGTTGATTTACGGAACAAGTTTTAGAATTGTGTTATTTCTGTGGTATTATTTTTATGAGGGTTTAGTGGGCCGTAGACGTCTATGGAGGATATGTTTCAGCGAAATCCGAATTGCTGTTTCAAACCCGATACCCTTTAAGGTCATTTCTCCAATTGATTCCTTCAAAGAGTTATATACGGGTGTAGAATACCAAGCGCCTCCCCCGCATTCCGTCCACTAACGTGAACTTAGCTGACTTAGCGTTGAACATTACGTAAAACGTCAACATCCCTCTTGTGGGACAGCACCTCCCATCTTTGTTAAGTTGAAAGTTGCCTCGATATCCACTTTTCCTAAGAGCGATGTCGGAAGAATTCCATGTTAGAGTCATAGTTATTTGGGCATCCTTACATAGTTGTGTTTCTTCAAGATAGCGGAGTCGTAGTTCAGTTGCTTACGTAATCAAAACCGAAAGATTGGATCAATTGAAGCGATTGCATCTCAGAACATAAGTGCACTTCACTAATCTTTTTGTGTGAAATGAAATTCAAATTTAATTACCCAACTAGCAGTGATATTTCTCGAGATGTATACTTTAAAACATCAATATTATATTTATTTTCGAAGGAAAAATCGAAGCGAATTCCGTCCTAGCGGGTCCCAGATGCACACTTTTCTCAAGTGTGATATTGACTCTAGTCGATCGCGGATTCTGATATATTCTCCCAAAATCAATTTTCTGGATAAATTAGCCAATTCAATCTATACTATAGAACTAGAAGCATATAGGATAGAAAGAGAGGGGACAAACCACAATTGCCTGCACTAACTTAAGACGAAGTCTCAGAAAAACCCTGGCCTTCACGGATAGCTGCAGTACCACCAACCGGAATAACTCCAAGGAGCATGGGTTTACCTGTCATAAGATCCGCGCTCCTATGATACTGACCCCAAAGCTTGTTTCCCATGACTACACTGCTCCTTTTAGCATCCAAAAATGTCACCGGCGGTGTCCTGGGCAGCGCAGTTGCTAGTCTCTGAGCTCTGTACGTCAGAAAAGGACCCAAAGCACATCGTTACACTTCCCAAATTCCATTCTTCATCATCACACGTCTCCCCAGAAACCAATACATCCACTAGAAGACCATCTTAGACACCCATCCCATCCAAAGTGACCGGATTATTGTAAACTGATCGAACAAATCAGTTTGCGACATGGCCATGGCTGCCGAAAGGCGCAGGCAAGGAAGAGACGAGGATGACGTCACGCCGCAGAGGTCGTCGGTCAACGATGCGAACGAGTTAAGCGACAAATTTCCAATGTCGCCGCCATACGATATCCGTCTAACTATAGTCGGCGCTTCTCATATTGCGTATGCTCTCCTAATATATCGCCGTTCTTTTAAGATAATTCATCAGTACTAATTGCTTGTAATTGAAATTAATTAGAATTGCGGATTTGCGTGGTACCTCGGACCCCTACATCATAGGGAAACTGAAGAACGTCAAAGGCCTCATTCCAGAAGTTGGAAAAGCAAGCCGCATTCACTTCAGAACCTCAACCAAAGCCAAGACTAGGGATCCGGAATGGCGGGAAACATGGAGGTTCGGCGGCGTACGAGAGGGAACTTATCTCAAATTGAAACTATTCGATGAAGATGGCAAACAGAGCGTTGACGATAAACTAGGAAGCATCAAACTTGTTCTTCAGAACTTTGAAGTATGAGTCGACTTTAGAGCATGAGATAAAATGGTGGTACTGATATGGTGCTGATTGCTGTTTATGGTTATATAGAAAAATCTTCTGGATGGTCTTGAACACACAAGACATATCCCCATCAGAGGATACAAAGGAAAGAAGCACATTCAAATGCTCACTGCATTATTCGATCTCTGCAATCCAGAGGCTTGCATGAAATCGCCGGAACCTCATATTACTATCACTGTAATACTCCCTCGGCTTGTTCATGGACTCAACAACTGTATGAACAGTTAAGCTAACATACGCCTTGCTCAGCTTCAACTCCTTCCTCCCACATACCCTTCTGATTTGTCGACTCACCATATCAGCCCAACAAGATATTCTGTTCACTACTCTCCTCTTGCAAATCTTGTCACTACAACCCCCTCTAAAAAGCATCAAGGCACTTCCGAGTCACAAGGAGTGCCCCCAGACGCATCTTCACATCCATCTACCTCTTTCAAAGCTTACAAAATCGCCCTCATACATCCATCACCTTCAAAGACTCTTCAATTTCACGCTGATATGTCTCATGCTAAGTCTTTCGATCCTTCGAAGCTTCACTACCGCTTCTTCCGTCATCTTGTTCGCAAACAGTACCAGAACATCTACGGTCACGATAAAAATACCGTCTACGGCGCTTGGGATGATGCCAACGATGTCGGCCAGGGCCTAGTCGATCTTCTCCAACCGGTCGAAAACAAACTCTTCACATTCGTGATCACTACCAACGGAGAATGGCGCTTCTGCGAGACTGGAGATGAATATAAGATCAACCACCTCAGCAAGCATGGAATGCATTCCAACGGCGAGGACAAAGTCGTCTGGAGCGGTGAATTCTTCGTTCGTTTCGAGAAGGATATCACCCAAGAGAATACCAAAGATGCCAAGATGTATGCTCGCGATAGAGAGCGTGCCAAAGTTGATGGAATCCAACCCCAAGGACGCTGGAAGATTTACTTGGATAACGATAGCGGAACTTACTCTCCTGATAAGGAAAATATTGCCACCTTCCGCGAGCTCATGGCCCAAAACCTCAAGGGTATCGAAGTTGTCGTCAAGGACTTCAAGGATGAAGGATTGAAGCAGGCTAAGAAGGAGCAAAAGGGTGAAGATACTGGTGGTGGTGATAACAAAGTCAGGTTCAAGGAAGCTGAAGGTAAACAGCAAGACCAAACCCAACTTGAAGGAAAGGAACAAGGTGTTCAAGATGGCCAGGACAAAGAAGAGCCTGTCAAGGACGAGCCAGACAATGGCCAACCGGCCACAACCGTCCCTAAGCGTAAGCCTCGCCGGATCATCAGCATCTTGAAGGAAGAGAACGAACGACGCCTCAAGATCGAACGAGAGCAAGCTCAGAAGGAACTTCGAGCTCATCGTGGTTCTAGCTACAGTTCTGACTCTGAAGAGAATCCTTATTGATTGCTTCTATGTCGATAGTATGATCTTGTTTTCCTTTCTTCTTCTGGGTATCATGTTGTATGCGGGATATCTTTTGTTTAGCAGGATTATGGAATTCTCCTTTATCATTGGGCTGGAGTCATATACGATACTGGTCTTCGGTGTATTGATAATAACGATAATGTTTTCATAGGGGAATGGGAGTCTTTTTTAATGAATGCTTGAAGTCCTTCAAGGACCATACCGAGACTATCCATTACAGTGCTTCTGGAATCATCAGAATGGTAATCCTAGATGTGATAACCTTGATTAGACGATAATCACAGTTATCTAATTTTTGTAGACCAATCTAAGATCATGTTGCCAAGGAATGAAGTAGAAGCGTATGTTATCATCCTGGACCTCCCATCACGTAGGCTCCTTGTGTGTCGGGTAGTAGTCCTGTTCCCCCAGTTACGAGGTGACGATTATTTAAACGTCCCCGCTCTCCCCTTCATATCCCCATCCACCTCGCAACATCATCGTAGTCCTTCCCATAACGTCATAGATAGCCCCACCACCATCCCAACCTCTAAATAAAGACTTCGATTTATCATCTTACGTTGAAATTGTCAACATAGCCATCGCCCAATCACTATCAATAACAAGCCTTCGTCAATAAACCGTATGTAATACTCCTCTTTGAAATGTAAGTTGCGTCCTGGTTGCTAATTGATATCAATGGTTACAGAGTTAAGACCCTTCAAACATTTCTTCGCAATGGAATATCTGCCAGGGCCCTCGGATCCATCCATGTCAACATTGACAATTTGTACTACTTCGTCTCCTTCCAAGATGCCCTTGAAAGGGCCTAAGCCCACTCCCTCGACTCCGAAGAAGAGAAAAACCACCCCGCCAACCCCGTCTAAACTGCCAAAGATTTCCACCCCAATGCCGCCTAAGCAGATGGTGCCGATCGCCGTGCATAACATGCACAACTATCATGGCTTCGGGCCGAAAAAACTTAGCACCTTTCACAGCGTGGATTCGCTCAAAAGATACGCCGAGGTGGAATTCAAAAGGCTCCGAGTGTCTTTTCAGCAAGAGATTGAGAAGATCAAGTCATCAGGGATCCCCCTGGCACAAGATATCACCTTCAGCAATATTGATCAATACATCATCGACGCCATTGCCGACCTTGAAACGGAGAAACAGACTTTAACGCACCTGAGGAAGGTACTCATCCTGCATAGCAAAACTATATTGCAAATCGCCGAGGATTTGCAAGAAGAAATTCAATTTGTCACTGCTAGTGGGCAGGAGGATGGCGACGGTGATGAAGAGGAGGGGGGGGAAGATGCGATCGTTTTAGAATAGTCGGCCTTTTCTTTTCTTTCTTTCTTTCTTTTTTTTAGTGGTCTACGCGTGCAATCGTTTCCCAACTTTTGTTTATTCTTGTTCAGTTCCCAGGATTGGGTTGAATCTTCGTGCGGCGTTCTCTAAGCTATGGACCTATATCTTTCAGAGGATTAAATGGACGTCAACAGGCATATTACCGTTAGTTGAGCACCCCATTACACCATTGCGGAAGAATGAATGGTTTACTGCTTTGAAGAATTAGAGTAGATATAACCGTAAAAAGGAATTTATGAAGTCATTGATAAGTAGCCGAAGAAACGATCTTAAATATATACGATTTAAATCTCAAGGGTGTTTTTTTTTTGGAAAAAAGTCCAAACCAGAAAATTCCAGTGAACTCAATGTGCCTATATATATTTCGAATGGTTCCTCGATCCCATAGGCTGAGGTCTAAAATGTTCTTATATATTCAAGATATCCCAGCGGCTTAAAAATTCTAGGAAGAAAAGAAGGAATTTGAAAGTTTTTGCCCACAGATTTAACTACTCCATCCTAGACTCGAGTTCCCAATCAATCGCAAAATTAAACTTGAATACCTCTTCTAGAGGATGGCTAATTTGATCGTTGAAAACAAATCTGAACACCGTATTAATAACATGGACGCAGCTCCATCTCCCGATCTTTGTTAGGCGAATAATATCGAGCTTCATTAAGGACTTTTTATACGTCCTGTTGAATAGGATACTAGACCCCAAGACCTTTTGAATTTGATAATCCGTATCAACCATATGCAGGAATTTCTCTAGTGGGAAATCGTGGATGATGGCGGCTGGTTCGATAGCTCCGTAGACGACATATTCCAGTTTTCCGGAGTATCTGATACCATTCAGTAAACCTTTTGCCTTCATTCGTGGCCGTATCGCCGAGACATGTTGAACAGGTTGGAAAATATTGGCCCTATCGATGACTGAGATTCGTGGATTTCTTCCCATTCGAAACGCTTTATGTAAAGCCCAGAGCAATGACGGTGTTGTGCTTATAAAGTAGCTGCCTTCTTCCATCTCCTCGCCCTCGATATGAGAAGCAAGTGGGATATCGAATTCATCCAGCTTCGATTCTTCTAAGATTGGTATTAGTATCTCGTCTCTTGAGAACTTTCCGGCTCGAAACCCGTTTATTCCATTTTTCCCGTGAGAAGATCGGTTATATGCCCGGTATAGAATTTCTGGGGCCAATTTTTGGCTCGTTCGTGGGCGTCGGTAGAGTTTTCGATACTTCCCTGTCACATCCTCGTCGGATAAATCCTATTTGCTCGACGAGATGGAAGAATCGCTGTCGCTGTGCTCGTCTATTTGATCTCTTCTGTTTCGACGGGTTGGGAGAGCTTTTGGAATATGAATTTTTTCTCTCCCTCTCGGAAAAAGTTCGATGCCAACTTTTCGAGCAGCGCTTTTCAAGCTATCAGTGGTGTTGGAATATCTGTATAGTTCATTGTTTGCAATTGTTGTTGTAACTTCCAGGTATAACTTCTGGTTGAGCGGTGTATATCTGTACTCTGCAAATTGGGCCACGACCGAAGTCTTCCCTCTGGTTTTATTGTGCTTTGCACTTAGTATCTTGCTAAGTTCGTCGTTGCTGACCGAATATACTAGCTTCAGTATATAAAGGTCGAGTTTTTCATTGTCCGTCCATGGCCATCTGTTTACCCGCTTTCCTGTGTACGGGTTAGCTCGGGCACTATCCGAGTCACTTTCTTTGTCGCTTTCATTATCTAAGGTGGTTAGATCAATGATGACAGGTTCTTTTGGGTTCATGGTCGCTTGGGGGGATGGACTCGACGTGGCTGCTGTCGAAATACTCTGCCCCGGACTGCTGTCTTGGCTCGTGGGCGAGTTCTGGGCACTGATTATATTATCTGTATAGACCACAACTTCAACTTCAGTAGATATTGCTCCGCTAGGCTATTGAGTGATTTTCCATTAGCCTTTTCATCATCTGCCTAATCCAAAGAGCCCCTTATGTAGTTAAATCAAAGATAGGGCAATTGGGTGTTCCGGATATGGTTTAAAGTACCTTAATAGTTGCTAAATTGCCACCACAATGTGGACAAACTCCGCTTGCTGGTGGCTCTTCATATTTGATTTCCACTTCTAACTTCGAATCTTCCTCTGCCTTGATATCATTTGAGGGGTTGAGATGATAATTTACTTCCCAGGGCTCGCCTAGAGCATCTATATCGACTGGGGTCTCCTGGCTTATATCCCAGTTAAAGGGCATCCTGTCTTCTTTAGAGCGTTTAGATAGCTCTAAGATTAAGTGTATTTATCTGGTAGAGTTAGTAATCCATATAACAGATGAACCAAATATGTGGCTTACAAACTTATAGAAATATACTGTGACTGCTGAGCGAGAAATACAATACTCAGAGCAAACCAATTATGATTATGGGGAGTGGAGCAGTCGGTTTATATATACCCCAGATATCGCCGAGATTCCACGCAAATCAATATCATGGCGAGGGAAAGTATTCCTGACAATGTTTGAGACATAAGTGATTCATTTTTTTCATATTGGGCTAAGCGTTCCTTTAGACCTACGTTGTGCCTCGGTTTATAGTCGAAACTGAGCAATCCGATCTAAACGGAGAGGTTGTCGGTTCGAGGCCGACTGCAGCTCTAAATTAAATTTTTTTTCAATTTTTTTTAATTAGAACTGTTGCGATATACCGTATAAGGCGTAGTGCCGGGTCTATACGTACCGCTCTATAAATACAGGCGGATCTACGATGTGTTGGGATCTAGACGATCGATCATCAATCATACATACACAGACCTACATACTTTCCAGCGTACTTACGAGCTGTAGAACCTTTAACAAGAACTAAATTTATAATAATTTTTTGAAATACAAATTTTCTTGGTCCTCTTCCCCTGGTGGAAAACGTTATCGGTGTCATTCTCCTCCATAATTTCAATAGATAGTAAGCGAGATGAGCTTCTTCGAGCACATAGCATAAACCCAGAGATATGTGAAACTTCCGAGCTGTTATATCGGTATTTTGGGCTTAGGTGAACCCGAGAGAGTGGTGGTTCCTTCAATTTGGTTGGTTGGCTATTAAGGAGGATACTTTGATCTAAATTTACCATTCATAATGACTCCTGTTTGTGAGACAACTGTCTTATAGTGTAGATATATTGGAGAGAGCATGATGATATCTACGGAGGCCGAGCTTTGGTGGAAAGATTATATAAGAAGCTTGTTGCCTGCGTTTAGAGATTGCCTAAGATATTCTTGCTGAGTGCCCAACTCAACCGTCCAACTCCAACCTTGCTCCTGACTAACCACAATGCTAACATAACCTCCACACCCCCCCACCGAAACTTATGATTACAGATCGCTTTTCTATCCTTTATTCCTTATTATTCCCAAAAGCTATCCTTTATTAAAATTATCGTTCATTTGAAAGGCTTGCCGAACGGCCAGTATATACTCAAAATGAGCCAACGCCAGGATATCAATCCAAATCAAACAATGGGACCACCCCGTCGAGTTCCAATGCTACACATATCACCGCCAAAAACCGATTCAATCACAGAAGTAGAAGCCGCTTCTGTCTCTCCTACTCAATGCCCAGTCTATAATCTCCTCGAAACACAAGAAACCAATACTTTCACCCTAGATCTAGTCGTCTCACAGAAATCCAAATCAGACGAAAACATACCATTCTGCAGCATATGCTTTCACAACGAGAATAGTCAAGGTCGCCAGCAAAGTTCTATGCAGGATGAAATAGCATCTGGTTCTACTTCCCAGCATCCAACTTCCGACGTCGCTCATTCTTAGGTGGATGACGATGATGGAGGGAACCCCTTCGATATATTTTGCGAAGAACTGAAGAAGGAGGTTTGGAGAGCGGATAGGGAGAGTAGGATGGAGCAAACTAGGGAAGCGGCTGGATCGACGATTGAAAGTAACGAAACGAGTATTATAATTGGAGATCACGATTTACGAATGAATACACCGGAAAGAGAGGAACTTGGATCCACAGCATCGAATGAGAATATCGGAATATGCGAAATAGCAGGGCCTACACCAAGCACCCCAAAACGTCCCGAAACGCTAATCCAGCTTCAAGAAGAAGAAGAAGACGAAGACTTACTTCGGGATTTAGGCAATGACCAAGACGACGATAGCGGATACTGGACAGGCCGGAAAAGAATCAGAATCAGTGTCAATAAATATAAATCACGAAGGCCTACCTTACAATCTCACGAAGGCGACCACCTCATGTTCGACCGAATCTCTCCCAATAGCAAATATTACAAGACAATATTTGTCCCCAGCGAAAAACCCGTGAACAGAGTGCTTTTTCCAAACACTGCGAAGAGAGAGAACACCACCGCGAAAAATCAAAAACAGGGAAAAATACAACCGGAAGAAAATAGTAGGTTTACTCCAACTATTTATAAGAGCATGAATTTTACTAAAAGAAAATGCAGATAATCTTAGCGACTATCCTACAGAACCGGAAGCACAAGAAGAACTAGAACCTGAAAACATATATGATCCATTGACCCCGTATCGTCACACGTGGACCGATTCAAACCTCGTGGTACTATACGTCTTTCGCCGGTGGTAGAAACTCGGCCCAGCAGCTGTCCGGAACGTATTAAACCGATGCTTTGGGATCAATATCTCTTCTGGGGCATATAGCAAGCAATTCGATCAATATTTTACGAACGGGGGGGCAGGAACTTGAAATTTTTCAAAGACATCTTCATCGATACCCCATTCACCGATCCAGAAGGGAAATGGAATGCAGTAAAAGAGGAACTAATGGCGGCGGCCGAAAGTGCAGGAGTCGACTTGGTTCCTCGAGAAAGAGACGACGATGAAGTTATTAAAACGTATCGAGAGGGTAAAAAGAAGCAGGAAATCCTTCGAGCAAGAGAAAGATTGTCAGCTTTCTTGCATACAACGCCAGTCAAGTCCCCTCTATTTCTTACGGATGACTCGAGCTCGAGCTACGATGGAAACGAGGCACCGGACACACCTTGCAAAGTTCCTTCAAAATACAGCTCGGAATCAAAGAAACACAAATTTATGTCGCTACACGACAAAGCAGAAATTCCCACTCGCAATAATGGCCAACGTCTCGCGTTATCAACCGATATTCTATTTCGCTACTCAGATGGTGAATCATTTGGATATAATTCGGATACACTTGTTCGTGCAGGATTTTTCCGCGACATTTCCCAACCAGTCCCAGAGCCACTCGAAATGAACAGTCCGGAATTCGACAAGCATGCAGCAAACCACTTAAACCGAGAAAAGATCCCAACGCCAATGATTTCCACATCGAACAGTTTAATGTGGGTTCTTCGAAAGGCTGCCCTCAGCCGTCGCTGGATTAGTGCCACATATCCTCGTATTACTATCATTGACCCGAGGTATCTAAAAAAAACCTATCGAGCGAGTGAATTCATCAAGGGGCTTTGCAAACGGCAACCAATGATCCCAGCAGCACATAGATATGGTGGTCATTACGACATTCTAGTCTGGGCTGAAATCCCCAAGGAAGCTATCATCAATGTGATCGACTACTTTGAACTTCTACATGCCACGAGCGTTCCTCGACATATTCACGTCCACGTTCGAATGGATATCGTGAGCCGTGTGAAGATGAACAGTGTGATTTATGGAATGAAGTTCGCAGTCGCATGTTCAGAGGAAATCGAGAGGGCGGTGGAGGATTTTAGCGTTATTATGCTTGGCGAGGCAGTTGGAACGGATCTTAGAGATAAGTTTATTACGAACGTAAGTATTGATTGGAGGTTAGGGGCGCGTCGGGAGAATCAGGACGTTTCAAAGTATTTTTTGCCACATTGGACTGCAACTGATGCACAACAGTTGCTTCGTCTTGATGCCGAGGTTGGTACGATGGATGATCAGGAAGGATCTGGGATAACTCGAGGACAAATCTGCGGCCTGGCTGGAATTTTTGGGGCTGAATCGGCTTAGGAGAGAAATAGATACGGGAAATTTGTCTCGCAAACTAGACACCAGACGTAGTCTCGTACCCACACCAGACACATGGAGTCCTCGGGGAATATATATATATATATCAACCTATTCTAATCAGTACTAAACAATTCCTTTCACACAACTAAATTAGTTGAAGCTACTGGAATTATGAATCAAACTTGTTGAAAAACGCACCGTGGCTACTTAGTTGCGCTTTCTTTGACATCAATTTTGATTCGGTAGAGACAAGCAACCTAACGAAATGGCAGATAACGAGTTCCTCAAGAAAACGGTGTAGAGACGAAAGTACTCGCATCATCATAAGCACTAACCACGTACTCGGCGCCTTCGTGAACCAATCTCCACAAGGTCTAGATAATTATCTCCTTTATATATGCTTATTGGTCTCGTACCCAGGCCTGGTCGTATGTTTACAGGGAAATGAATTTATGATAGCTATTAAGTCATTTACTACGCAATATCCGGATATACAAGTATTTCAATTGATTAAATAGTCACAAAGCCACCGTTTAATGAATTTCTAGAATACCCTAAGAGTGCCTCCGTAAAAATGTTTAATTGAATTGCATTTCATATATTATTGGCTCTTGAGCTCGTATCCATGATAGCTGTACTAACACAAAATTAAATGAGAGACATAATCATATTCATATATTATAACAGAAAATGTATCTGCGCATGCCTCAATAGGTAAAGTTCCCAAAGAAGAATTAAAACGCCCAAAGAGCGACAGAGATAACGAGGATGAAAGTAACACCAAGGCTCTCGAGACTGCTCGCCCCGCCGGTATAAGTTGGTGGTGGAGGCAGACTAGAAGTAGTATTAGAGCTGACAGTGGTGCTTAGGGTCGGGTTTGGAGGAGCAGTATAACCAGGATCAGTATAGCCGGGGGTATCGGTTGTTCCGTGGTGGTAACCGCCAGTTGTAGTTGGGTGGTGATGGTCTGTTGATCCATGAGTCGAGTCCGCGGTACTAGTGGGCTCGACTCTAGGTTCGTCTGTGGGCTCAGAGGTAGGTTCGGTAGTGGGCTCAGTGGTGGGTTCAGCTGTGGGTTCGGTAGTGGGCTCAGAGGTGGTGGCCTCAGTGGTAAGCTCATTGATGGGTTCGACTGTAGGCTCAGTGGTGGGCTCTTGAGTTGGCTCCGGTTCAGAGGTGGTAGTAGTAGTGAGAGGCTCGGTAGTTTGGGGTGGAGTCGTAGTTGACGTGGAGGTGAATGGGTCTAGAGTAACTGGTGGCTTTGGACCAGTTTCGGGAACGATTGTGGCTCTAACATTTGTAGAGTTATTACAGTCGTCTAGAGGGACGGAACCACTGGCTACAAATCTAATCGCGGTGCACTATTAAATACTATCGTCAGTAACAAGTATCACTTACTCAGTCGGCACGCTGTATAAATCCGACCAGATGGTAAAGCCAGCGCATTATAAACTTACCCGGTGCAAATCCCCATCCGGTGCCTTCTGTACGGCTTGAAAGACGGCATCTCTCCCAATCCAGTCCTGAACACCAGGTAGTGCCGGCAAACAAAACTCTGAGATACCGGTCTAGTGGACATTCGGGTAGATATCTTCAAATTCACCAACTGCCCCGTTACTGGTCAACGCGGCTTTGAAGGTCCAGACAACATCCAAATGCGTCGTTATTACGCTGAAAGGATAGCCAGTAACAGGCCAGTCCGTGGCTCCACCGGAACGATCAGTGGGATCGAATCCACCACAAGGAGCAGTAGTAAGGGTTGTGTCATCGAAGCCAATGGAAGGAGGAGTATTCAGGAAGTAGTGAGCCTTCACGGCAGCGCCGAACAGGGCGAGGGAGGAGATTTTGGATAGCATTATGGATTATGAAATCTAGAGAGGTTTTGAAGATGGAAGTATTTCTCAAGCCTTATGGGGAAATTTTTAAAGATAGAGAACCTATTAGAAGATCGAAACGAGCGTCGAGTGTGATCTAAAGAGAGGAGGATTTTAGAGGAATCACAAATTCACACGATACTAGAAGGCACCGACCATGTAGGAAAGAGAGACGCACTTCAAAGCTAGTAGGCATCAGTGCCTTCCATAACTAGAGGTATTTATAAGAGGCAGGCATATAGTGCTGACCTGCTGGGATAGATTACGGATATCTAGGCGGATGCATGTTCCTTCACGCCATGTCTTACTGTAGTTTTATATGAATTGAATTTTTTTCTTGCTCTAGCTGATATCGTAACCTATGTACATACACTTGAAGTGGATAGATCAATCGAGGAAATTAAGTTGGCTAATATTTTTCTTTCAGACTGGGGGTTCATGATAATCGTCAGCCGCTGAGGTTCCATAGCCCAATAGGGATGCTAGACGGTTCCAGCTGTCATGTAAGATTTGGAGCAGGACTCGACTGGAAGGCACAGATATGTGCATGCATCGTGTTGCATGTTGCATTTTGGCTTGGACGAAGCGGGAACTACTGTACCATGTCTTCCACAGGCCCACTCATGGGTATATACGTATTCCGTCTACAATCGTAGATCGTAATACTTGAGATAGCTAGTGTCATAAACCTAGATTTCAGACTAAGATTGCCCATACCTGGTACCATGATCTTACACTGATGGATGATGGTCATGGGACCGGTCTAAACGACTTTGCGTTTCTCTATCAAGGAACTCGAACGACCGATCCCAGCCGTAAACTAGATAAAGTATATCAAGGGAGGCTTGATAACCTTCTCTTCCTGGAATCTTTGCACCATCCATCAATGCAATTGCAAGTACTATTGCAAATCTCATATTACACTATAATTTAATTTTAATTCCTTTATATATTCTCCTTTTGGGGAATTCGATAACCTCTGGTTGTTTAAACATACTTTATCTAGCCAAAATGAATATCCGCCTTTCGAATCTTATCTTAACCCTCTTCCTCTCTGTCCAATTAGCATCGGCTCACTTCTTCCTCCGGTACCCACTTACATCGGTTACGATGACGTGAACCAAGGCACAGCCCCATGCGGCGGCTTTACTTCAACCGACCGCTCCGCAGGTGTTACAAATTTTACAGCAAATGGGTTCCCTATTGGCATCACCAGCACACATCTGGGTGTCTATTACGAATTTAGGGCTGCGCTTGTCAGCGCCCTACGACTTGGGTTTCGCTCACACCAATGAACCATCTTACGGCTGGAGGATACCCATGCTATTGCCAACCTCAGATTCCGGGTGTTGCAGCTTGGATTGGGCAGGATATTATTCTGCAGGTTGTTCAACATGCTTCCGATGGAACTCTTTATCAAGTATATACTTCCGATCTTTCCAAGTTATTAATCGAGAGTTTGACATGGTACTAATGTGAGGTTGTGATATGGTCTCTAGGAGACTACCAGCTATCTAGCTGGCCCATCAGCTATAAATAGGTAAATGGACGGTATAGAGCGGTGGGCGGTAGGCCCGCCTATAAACCGGAGGAAACACAAGTGTCTATTGAAGGAAAAGCCTAAATAACAAGAGCTCGCGCTTGTGGATAAAACATAGAATGCTGTAAATTGGTGAATGCTCGTTTGTGCGTGTATATCCGTCATGAATAAGTAAGATGTCACCCGACAGGACCCAGCATAGCAGATTACAATTTATAGACAAAACGAATGGGTGCGCCGTCGCCAAGCTGTGTTGAACAATAAAAAATACAACAAGTCAAGTCCACCACTCCTATACCACCTTCACCACACTAATATAACGACTTTCTTCAGTGCGCCGCTATTAAGTTCGTCTCCGGTGGCCCGTGGACAGGATATAAGACATCGCAATGCAGGAGCTCGACCAGGTCAGTTGCTGAATGGGGCACCTGGACTACTTTTGCATTCTAAAATAACACAACAGTTTAGGTTAACATTATCTAGACTCTAACGAAACGACCTACGGACTTATACAAATGGTATCAATCCTGACCTTGCCGTAAATTAGTTTGTGTATACTATCAATTTGTAAATTAGTATGAATTGCGCGATTGCGATAACTGTGGGCAAAATAAAGATCGGGATATTTTTCGCAAAACAATGTTTGCGTCGTATGCCCGACCTTGTAAAGTTTTATATACCGCTGATAGGGCAAAAATCTTGGTGATTCTACGGCCCTCGTTGTAACACCCGACCTTCAGCAGAGAGACATATCGACGGAATCCGCTCAGATCAAGTCTTTAAAGTCAAAGATTCTAGAACGACAAACCGGGATATTAATGGATCTAAATTTACTTATTAGTGATACTACTGAACTATCCAGCATATGTAGCTGCCAACTGCCTTAATTAAGCTTCTTAGCCTCCAGGATGTGTTTAGTGTATTATTTTCGTCCCCGGTTTCGGATATTTCACTCTAGGGGACATAGCGAGACCATCCGGCTGGGCTGGAGCTTAGCTTGGGCCTAGCTTCACTGTAGGTATCTCTGCCGTAATTCATCTTGGTTAGTCTCGTCCCAACGATGCAAGACTAATAATACCCTGCAATCGAAATTTCGGTAAAGACATACATGAAATCAGCTTCTTCTGGTTCTTATTTTTATAGCTTCCTGAACCTATCGGTCATATGATATGTATAAATTATGAACATACCGTGGCCACGGTATATGAACCCGTACTATGTATCAATCGATATCAAGGGTTACCAGGACTGTAGCTGCATACAGGTCGCATACATCATTGGCACCAGGATCCTTTGGTATTCAGTGAAGTTATTTACAACTACAAGTTAGTTTCACTGACATTGATCATGAGGGGGGTGTCAATATTATGCGCTCAAAGATATCTTAATATTATAATGCTGAAGAACACTCATCATGGAGTAGAGAATTATTCTGTGGATTCACTTTTCGCGCTTCACAGCCACCTATTCAAGAATATGACCCTGGTTATAATATTTCTATCTAAAACCGCCGTCTTAATCAGCTCTAGCACGAAGCCAAAGATTGCAAAGCGCCTTCGTTGGAAAACCCAAACTAAGATATTCTATTATTTTCTCTAAACTTTGTCGATATTTGTAGGGATATTGATAAGTACTTCAGTCATGACCCACGATAACTTCTTTCCGACACGGAAGTATGCAATAGTGTCCGCAGCAGCCCAAGTGGGTATGTCCACGGAAAGACGACTTTCAAGTCCCTGCTCTCAGTAAGGGAACAATGGGATGATTTGACTCGCGGCCCGTCGGCGTGCGCCGACTCTTTCTTTCCTTCATGAGCTGCAATACCCAAAATAGTACGTAGTACTGATATTCTGCTCCTGTTGGTGGCATCCCGATATTGGTTGTATATACATCTACAAATACCTATATTTGATCGATGTATTAAACCGTAAGGTTTTAGAAGAAGTTGTAGGCTGTGGAAAGAGGTTTAACTGCCGGAGGTACTTCGCATTTGGGCAATGAACACGGCCGCGGGAATTTTATTGCGTAATTAACACGGCGGCAGGAAATTTAAATAGTAGGCAATGTATATACCGATCATTATGATAACAGAAATGATTATCAGAAGTCAGATACCATGGAATACATCTTATCTTTTTGAAAGTAGAAATACCCCTAAATCGTAATTACTACCACGGGACTTCTTTGAAATTTCAATCAAATATTCATATCTAAAGCTAATTTTCGGTCTATTCCGGAAATGTAAAGGTATTACACGTTACAATTGGCTGATATGATCTCCGACAAGGATATATTACCAAGGGATCCTTTGTACGTAACCAGGTCTGAGCGTTGAAATAGTTCCAAAACCCACCGTGATACGAGAAACACACACATTCGACCTTTTCAAATCTGTAAACATCTTAATACTTTCAGATCCTGCAAAACTGCCCAGGTCGAACTCTCAAACCCGAGGTTGTGTCTCTATTATGCAAATAGGATATGTATAAAAAACAATCCGGCTTTTAGCTCTCGGCTATCGAGCATATCTAGCTCGCGGGTGAGGACTTTAGGCTGTCGGAAACGAACCCCGGTAACATCTATTTAGCAGAATTTTGAAAGGAAAAAAAAAAAAAAAAAAAACTCTCCATTTTTGCCTGTATTCACACGGCTGCTTGCTGGCGAAAGGCTTGCATTTTGGTGGCTGAAGCATAACAATGGTGAAATATCATGTCGACAGAACTTAACTCTTAGCATTGCCTATGAGTTGGCCCGGCCAAGACTCCTCAAGAAGATATCTTTTCCGAAGCCACGTTCTGTCAGATTAATAATTACATTGCAAGCCTTGAAAGGTTTTAAACCTTCGTAAAAACTTGGACCCGTACACGGACCAGTTCCAGCCATGCCTATTGGCTCAAACCCCTAAAATACCTTGTAAAAGCATGGGTATATGTACATATATGCCGGCAGTCCATATGGCTCTGTGGGCCCAAGCCATGTGCTCTGGAAATGTAGGCGGAAGGGTTTGCGTTCGCAAGTTTGGATGTTTGCTGCATCCTCCTGCATGTTGCGACGCATCCTTCGATTCTAGAAATTCGGATGCAGGCATTCTCCCAGCCTACGCACGCCTAATCTTGGTTAAAGTGCGTGCGCTTTCCGGGTAAATTGATATTTTATTTGTCGCGATTCCTCCTAAAATTCGGGGACCTTGACTCGTAATCCCTGGTTTGCGGGGCCGGATAATCTTGAATAATAAAATAATAACTTCCTTAGGCTGGTGGCTGGACCGTGGAGCATGCGCGATGCAGGTGGCCCAACGTCACGACAGGATCTAGCAATCAAATCCGTCACTGTACTGTAACAGTAGAAAGCTCATACATTAGGGCAATACTGTATATATTTGTATTTCGGTATTTGACTGTCTCTCGCTCTATAGGATACAAGGGGGAATAGATATACTAGCTTTAATAGTTAATTAAGATCAAAACCAAATTTTATCATTATAGTTCTCCCTATTTGGCTATGTTTCTGTGTTGCTCGATAAATTACCTATTCCTAGATCTTAATACCTTTTCCATTCATGGATCTTTGCAGTTGCAAATCACAGTAACAATACCTACTTCAACTTTCTCCTTCCTCTCACTCGATTCCGCACTTTGGAATTTTCGTTTGGTGATACCGCAGCTATAATGATCCTCGTTCGGGATGCCAGTGCCCCAGCATGGACTCTCAAAGTTCCAGAGCCTTGGCTTGGCTGATTCAAGATTGAGACATAAACAACCTCTGCGTAAAAACCAAGGTTCTCTTTTCAATATCGTTCGTGTCGATGCCTGCCAGTTTGCCGCTGTGGAACTGATTCACTGCGTGCCCCCACTGTTATTTGGTGATTGGTTATGAGTGGTCCGGTGGGCTGGCTATGAGACTTCTTGGGGGTAGCAAGGAATGGCAAAAAGTGCTCGATTTACTCGCACAATTGCACAACTTGCCTGGAGTTAATTCGAAGCTACGCAATTCTAGCTATTGGAATGGCTATCTCCACGGTTTGGCCATTCCATGATCCTGATGCTCGAACGGTCAATAGTAGCCGCGGCTTTACAGGTTGAGAGCCACGCGGCGGCGAAAAGGTCTCATTCTTTGGGATATCGTCGCGGCTGTTTCAATGCACAGGATTGGTCCCTCCAGCTCAGATCTCATTCAAACGTCCACAGGAAAGAGAGTGCTCTAACGACGACATCAAAGTTCTGCTCCTTTTAATTTTCTGGGTCCAAATCCTGATCGGATTGTTTAGGCTAAAATACGGAATCGGCATCTACAAACCTAAATGCAAATTTAACGACCGTCGTTGATCCAAAATCTGGGGATTTGTGCTTGTCAACAATGGCTCTACCTTTCCCCAGTTTTCTCGCAAGTCCATTGCATTGCACATTTATCCGATATTCCCTGCCGGCAAGCTAGTACAAAGCACAGTGGAGAACTGGATCGGATCATTTCGACAACTAGAACTGCATGCAGCTAGTTCTCGATAGTATAGAATTTGCATTTCGCCAGCTCATTCTCCTCCGCCTTGAGACCCAGTTTTCGCTCAGCTGCTGCCATGGATACTTCTTACGAATATAGCCAAAACGGGGATATTCTACGGTTCTTGTGGGGAGAGCCGCGGCCCTAGTGTGGTTCATGCCATCCACAACCCTGCGGATATGCAAACTCGATGGCACAGCCCATCCCCCGGATCATTCGATTCACATCCAACATTCCACTGCACGGTTAACGCTGCGGTTTGACGCCCGGAGAAGGATTCTGGAAACCCGCAGTTTGGAGCATAGTCCCGGATAATATTGCAGCATCGATGCACTGGACAAGGGCCTTTCCATGTGTCTTGGCAACAGGTGGCACAGACTTCTTCCAACCTTTCTCCATAAACTTCACTCGGATCATGGTCATGGTCAGACAGAAGATGACTATGGGGGGTTAACGAACATGGTTCCAATTTACCCAACCGGCGGGAAGAGCGCGATACTATCGCTGATCCCTTTCATTTCGAATCTGGCTAAACTTCGTAAAAATTCGAATTGAATATACCCAGGTTGACAGGTTTGCGCAAGCATGTCAGTATAAAAGGCCTGGTGTATTCCCCCATGTTTCTCTACTCCAGATTCCGAGATCTCCAGCTCTTATCTACGCCGTTCTCTTTTTAAAAGAATATTCCTGGGGTATAATATATAACTTTAAACGTCATATCGATAATTTCATATCAATCAACATGAAGGTCTCGACACTCGCTGCTCTTGGTGCCCTCGTCGGCCTCGTCGCTGCCACGCCAGTCGACAAGCGCGCCACCGTCCCGGCTGCCAACAAGGTCAAGTACCAACTTGATATGACACATTTCCACTCCTCCGCAAAGCGAGGACGACGATATGAAGCCCTTGGTGGAAAGATGGCTCTCCTCCAGAGAAGATGGTTCGGTCACGCTACTGGTATGTCTGAAACGCATTATATCAAGATGGCAATATCATCGCGCGCGCACGGTCCCTTTCCGCAGGGAAAATGCGGCGTGGCTTTTGATTGCGAAATTTGTGCCGCTGACCAAGATATTGGCAATGCTTAGAATCCTACACCTTGGAAGACGCTCCATACGCTGCTATCGCTGGCAGCGTTGAGTTCAACAGAGTCACACACGAGAACAGCTTGAAGTGGGAGACTATCGAGCCACAGCAGGGTGTTTTCAACTTCACACTCGGTGACAAGCTTATTGATTGGGCTGATGGTGCCGATCAGGCCGTCCGTGGCCACACCTTGGTCTGGTATGAACATGGAACTCAATTGCTTAAAATATTCCGGATGCGATACTGATAAAACCTCGAAATAGGCACTCCCAGCTCCCCAACTGGATTAACAACCCAACCGTCCCATGGACCGCAGCCACCCTCAAGCCAGTCCTTGAGAACCACGTCCGTACAGTCGTCCGCCACTACAAGGGCAAGATCGACCAGTGGGATGTCGTCAACGAGATGTTCAACGAAGACGGTACCTTCCGTGATACCATCTTCTATAGTCTCTTCGGCTCTGACTACGCTCGATGGGCACTCACCTGGGCCCACGAGGAAGACCCAGATGCTCTCCTCTTCATCAACGACTACAACTTCGAGTACGTCGGACCAAAGGTCAACGCTGCCGCCGCATTCTTCAAGTCCCTCGTCGACGAAGGTTACCCTCTCGGTGCCGTCGGTGCCCAGGCTCACTTGATCGTCGGACAAGTCGATGAGGCTGGTATCACCGCTGGTCTTCAGAAGTTCACTGAATTCGGCCTATTGTTGTACCTCACCGAAGTTGATATCAGATACGAAATCGGCCGTGGAAACGATGTTGCCAACTACACTACCTCTCAAATCGGGCAACAAGCCAAGGACTACTACTCCGTCACCAAGGCCTGCTTGAATGTACCAAACTGCATTGGTATGACTCTTTGGCAATATACTGACAAGTACTCGTGGATCCCCGGTGTTTGGGAAGGTACTGGCGCTGCTCTGCCATGGGATGTCAGACTAAACAGGAAGCCAGCATACACTGCTATCTATGAGGCTATCTTGGAGCAGCCTTGCTCGGTTTGCGATACTAGTGGGTTGGATGCTTAGAGAGCTGGAGTGATGGGTTATTCTCTGTAGAATAATTTCTTTTCTTGTACCATATAGTACAACCTGTATGATAGTTGAGACGGGTGGCGAGTTTTCGTAGCCACATTATAATGATATATCGATACTGCTTTAGATTTCTACCAAGCGAATTATTTTTAATGTGTAGCACTGTAATTCCATTTGTAATAATGAACGAAAAAAGGACCTGACGACTAGTAGTCGCACTAGTCGAGACCTTTCTAGACTACCAGGACCGACACTCGCTAAAAAAAAACACGCGCTTGCTGTTTGTTAACAACAGGAGCTCCAACGTGATAACTCTCAGAGGTTTCTAAAGCAATATCCGCTATGGCTCCCTCCCTCCCCCGAACTCCTCAAAAACTCCGACCCATAAGAATTTGAATAAAACAAGAAGAGAAACAAGACAAAAAGGCGCCTTGGTGATCAGAAATAACGTAGGGGACGTAATGCTCAAAGAAGTAACTTGCGTCTTGACAAACGAGCTCATCTTAACAGCCTTCTACGTCTCCTAATAGGGACATCGTCGTGTCGGGGCTGTGTCCACCATGCAATCCCGCAATCATCACAGGCAGGTTCTAGCTTCACCTTCGGGTACCACCTAACCACGTTATTCATCATGTCAGTGAGACCCCTCTCGGTTCTGACCTCCCCTCCCGGAAGGATATATCTGTCATGATATCTAAGGGTTGTCGTCAACGGTAGCTCCGCGTGGGTCTGAATTTCACGTAATGGACAACCGGGCTGATGTGTCTTCCTATTACTAGGCTTAGCTTCGTCGGATTCACCCTTTGCCTTCCCCCGTTTTCGTTTAGAAGTTCGGCGGACCGAATGATAGCAAGTGCAGGTATGTTGGATGACGCATTTGGGACAGAGTCGCTCGTAACTGGTAGGACAGCATGGGCAAGGAGTTCTTGCACATGTCTATCATAGCATGTTAGATTAAACCAAGAAGGGAGAATTCATCAGAGGGGAGCTTACCCAGCAAACTGGAATCGCACAGGCACTGCAACGTTGTCCATAATCCATGACGTCTCGTCCGTTATCACAGTTCTTGCAAGCCACGATGAGGTTATCGCAGTCGTCCATACCGCACACCGTAAGATGCTTTTTGCCGTGTCGTTCCGTTTGGGTATCGATGGGAATCCGTATCGGACAGAAATCCTCGGGCATATGGTTACATGTACAGCCCGTACAGTTGCTTAACAGCAACTTCCTGGCTTCCTCCTGGGACTGAAAATTGCACTCAACGCAGACATATCTGCCGGCATTTGTGCAATAGTTACAACAGTTGGAGACGCAATACTTGTGTGGGATGTGTTCGGGGAGAGGAGTTTTGGTCCTGACCGGGCGCCAATCGAGCGGACGGGTAGCAAATGTCATCTTTCGATCACAGTCCATACAGACATAGCGAAGACAGATATAACATGTTCTTGCTTCCTCGCATTCACGACATAGATGCGATTCCAGGGTATTGTCGCACTTATTGCATGTTCGAGCGGCTAGGTAGCCTGGCACGGCGAATTTCGGTTCTACATTCGAGTCGATGAAACTATCACCGCCAAGAGCCGTAGTACTGTCCGCGTCAACCATTACGTAGTCAAAGTTACCTTCTTTTATATACCCTTCATTCCAGCAATATCCACCCGTCCCAGAACATATTCCGTAATCGGTCTTAATACCCAAGACCCCACAGTACTGAATATAGAGAGCTTTGACGCCACTCCCGTTGGTTCGAAAACGTGAGCTCCCTGCGCTGTCGTAGAGGATCTGAATATCTCGGTCTCGCGGCTCGTTGAAACGTCGAGAATTATGATGGCCCTCCCCGCGGACTCCCCAAACTAATAGGGTTCGAAGTTTGCAGGGCTTCGTAAGCTTAAGATTTAGTGGCGACGTGACAGGCCGTCGTTGTTGAGCCTCTTCCAGATAATGACCAAGAACATCAAAACTTATGATTCCGAGGGATAAGCTTCGGCACCATCGTACACTTAAGAAAGTAAGCTGCTGAAGTACCACTCCGAGTATTTGATACCAACAGTTCCAGTGGATATCGCTTCCGTCTAGAGTGAGCTTTGTGAGGCTGGCGAGAGGTAGGCTAGACAGCACTCTCTCTTCATAGTTGATACTACAAGAGCGGTGAATCCAGTGAGCGGTTGGCTCATGTTTTTTGAGTCCGGATAAGATGTGTATTGGTGATCCTGTCCATTTCCCAGCCCGCCCAGGGAATACCTCCGATACGGTATCAAACCGGTAGTCTCGATGGATCCGGTCGGAGCGGTCCACAGCGTAGGCCGTGATATTGATCTCTTTCCAAAACATCGGCGAGTCTAAGATCCGTCGCCTGATATGCTTGCATATACCCATTAAGAGCAGCAATGAATCTAGCTCGCACACTTCAATCAAGCTGCAAAATATTGGATAGTGGTCCATCATCACTTCCATGAACCGGCACCCGGCTGTTGGATCAATTAATTTAGGAGGGCCGATGTCTAAATTATCGGCTAAGAAGTACTGAACTGCCGCCTGCTGCGTTTGGCCGAGGAAAGTATGTGGGTTACAGAACCGTAGCTTCCATTCCCGAGCCGATTTGTGATCTCTTGGTCGATCTGGAGGCATGGGGTCGAATAACTTGAAGCTCGGGTGCATTTTCTCGAATCGCGCTGGATATAATGGACTACCCTCCGGTTGCTGATACTGGTCATACGGTCCATTCAGATACCCCTCTGACCCGATAAGCCGGCCGGTCCAGTCAATCTCCGTCTTATGATAACTTGAACAGGACCAGTTGACCGGCTGCTTCCTGCCATTGGGTAGGGTAACTACCCATCGTGGAACGTGATAATGTCGCCAGTCGACATCTATTTCTCCCAGGTATATGCGAACATAACGACTGGAACGAGAAAGCAGCTGCAGTACCTTTCCTATAGTATAATTGCCAGATACTTGTTAGAAGTCACCCGAGCACACATATCAAGGTTAACGGACTTGGCGACTCACGAGATGGTAGCGTCTCCCCCGTCGAGGACGGTGGTCTCACCAGTCCACTCATGCTTTAACGTGCTTCTTAAGACACATGAAAGATGGGAAGAAACCAAAGTTGTCGTTTCGGCTTCAAGTAGTGAAAGTTGTGGTCATCGGAGGTTCAAGGCTAATTGACGAACGTTGGAGATGAGACGGTTATATACTGAATAATACGAGAGATGGAGCCTTCAACACGGCGCGCCGATTCGCCAGTCAAGACGTCGCCTCAACGTTTAATTAATTATAACGTTAACCTTTTGCTTGTTCCCTCGTTTTTTCTTTCTTTCTTGCTTCCTCTCGTTCAACTGACTGCGACGGTACGACAGCAGGATCCTGAACTTCGTAACAACATAACCTCAAGTACACTATAATCGCTACCTAGTTAACGCTAGCATGCAGAACATCAATAGGTTGAGGCAGGCTGCCGCGTCCGGAACCGAGAGGCCCTCGCGACTAAACGAGCCGTCGAGGCTAGATCCTTCTTGACGGAGTGCGCAGGGGCTCCATTCCGGTAGCTCTCGACCGGCCTTTCAGCCCAATTTCCCCGCAGGAATCGGCAGAATCCATGGCAGAATTCGCTTGAAACTCGGCGTAAAAAAGGGTCTTTGTGCAGCTGTCACTTGGGCCTCTCTTTCTCCTTTTGTCGGTGCGGATTTCCCGGTGGCACCAGTTGGATCAAAGATATTTGGCTTCTTGTTCGTTCCTGGCTGGTCCGGTTTTCGACGTCTCCTTTTCCTTTATCATGGGGAGTTAGTCCCTTTCTCTAGCTCGAATTCGCGGGTGCAGTTCTTTTCCACGAAAACACCGTCCAACCGCGAGGTTAGGAGGCCAATATCACGACGATATACTTATATTTTACGCTCCCACGAGACGATCTAAGTTGAAAAAAGTACGTAATTCAATAGACTACCCGACGCGCCTTGTCGCGATGAACACGGCTTCGACAGCCTTCCGGCTGCTAGTTCTACTATGCGTCCTGGTTATGATCCTGCTGTCTCTCCTTTCGTTCACCTTTATCTCGCCACGGAAGACCCTCCACGCGACACCTATAAACCTTAACGCACCTTCCCTGAAACCGACGGATCCGATGTACCTAGCGGCCTGTGTGTCCATGGCAAAGGATCTTGCAACTCTTCCTGAGTTTATACTACATCATTACGCCCATGTTGGCATTCAAAGGTTTTATCTGGTGGATCAATCCGAGGAGGGTGGAGTTTCCAACCATTATCACGAACTACCATTAAATGCCTCGTATATAACTTGGCTTGGGACACCACCCTCTACGGATAACGAAACCGCCCAGTTTGCAGCATATAACGCTTGTCAATCTCGCTACGGTAGCCTACATGCTTGGATCGCATATCTGGATGTCGATGAATTCATTGAACAGAAGCGAAAGGACGTTACACTACAAGACTTTCTCCATTCAATGGATAAGAACACCACCGTGGGAGCTTTGGGGATCAACATGCTCCTCCATACCAATAACAGTCATATCCTTAAGCCCGAGGGAACTCTTCGAGCAGCCTTTACCGAGTGTGTTTCGTCGGATATGGAAAATTCGCCAAACGCCCATATCAAGAGTATCGTGAAGACAAAGTACTACGAGAAACCTCGGACGGATCATAACTTTATTACGAAGAGCGAATCCCTGACGGTGGGAGAAAAAGGTGATAAAGTACCATTTATCTTCCGACGGCCCATTACAACGGATCTCTTCGCGATACATCACTACGCGATCAGGAGTCGTGAACAGTTTAACGTCAGGGTGAAAAACGGAGAAGTGGAGGAGCCACGGACTTTCCCGAACATGATGGACTGGTGGGATGCTGTAGGGAAAATGCCGAAGATTAAATGTGATAGCATGGCGAAATTAAGGCCCTGAGACATGGCTGGTAGCGGGCCACTTAGCACACTGCACCGCCCGCAAATATGATCCCTGGAACGTTTTTTTGGAGTTACGGGGTGGTTTGAATTTTTCCGCTAATAGGATGAGATCATGATTTCTTCCCTTCTTCACTTCTCCAAGCTGTATTACTATGGTTAATCACCGTCTACGTGCTCAATTATACACCTTTAGTAAGATTTAAGGTAATTGGTCCCCAAATCTCGATTCCATCTCTCGTGGCAGCTGGACAGGATGCTAGCGACCCTTCCTTCCAAATCCGGCCAGAGCAACGCAAAACTTGCAACAATGCATGCCACTAAACCTCCCACCACCCCGCCCGCATTAGTCCTGAATTGCAGGCATTTTACTAAAGCTAATTATTCAAGAAACTTTCGATGTCCACGCACGTATCTATTCCCCCAGGCACGGGAGGCTGAGCTGGCGGGTATCCGTTTCGATTTCGGCCGGAGTTCGATTGTGGTTTAATCTACCACTTTAGGCCCACGACAATCGCTCCGCGGAATCAATGTGTCAAAAACTTAAACTTTATTTCCTAGCGGTTACTTTGGCTAGTAGATTAAGATCGGCAGTAAAACCCCTATGCATTCGGGATTGAGTTTGTTTAAACATCATCGCTTTTATCGTCGTTAAATATTCAATCTTGCTTCGACGTATTGGCCCAGGTCAACCCTCGATTCGAATTACGACTGTGCCGGAACGCACTTGCTGCCATGTAAGGCACTACCCGACTTAGTTCTCTAACGTTAATTTTAATACACATCCGACATCCTAATATTTATCTCCAGCATTACGTACCCGCAAGCGAGATAGATACAGTGGAGGTCGGCAGAGGAGGTGGAAGCTGTAATCACTCAGGTTTGTGGGGGCGATAAAAACCACGAGGGGTATGCCTATTTTTAAAACGACTGCTCAGTTTTATATAAAAAAACCGGCCTAAATCGAGATAATATATCCTTACACTCGATATCTAGAATGATAGGCGAGTAACGTAATCTCGTCGCACCCAAGATGAATTTGGCCACCACGGGTTCACAGACGGAGGTGTTTGGGACATGGGTTCCTATGAACATCACATATACGGATTGGGAGGCTCTACCCCATGATTCAAGAGGCGGTATGATTATCGCTGTCCAGGTCACTGCGACTGCAATCGCTGTTATCACGGTATCTTTGAGATTATATACCCGGAAGTTTGTCACGAGAACAATTGGGTTGGATGACTATTTAATGGCGGCTGCGCTGGTATGACCTCGTATTTTATTTTGTATATCCTAAGTTTACATTACTTGACACACTCTACTATCTCAATTTTAGGTTATGATAGTCGCTTTTTGCATTGCTGTCATAATACGTACGCTCCCTTGTCCGATATCTTACATTCTATAGGGATGAGAGCAATATGCTGATCTCTGTTGTAATACCAGTTTGCAGTGTTTTTCAAGCTGGTCGCCATATATGGGATACAAAACCAGCGAATATCAATATGATATACAAAGTATACATATCCTCACACTGCTGCTCCCCCAACTACATCCATAGCCCTTGAGAGCCGATCGTTTATAATTAACTCTCCCAATATTCCTAGGTATCATGGGGCATCACGGTGGTATATTATGCCATCTTAGGCACGATCCGCTTCTCCGTCCTCGCATCCTACATCCGAATCTTCGGGAGCATATACGTCTTTCGAATCATTGTTCTCATCTCAATGGTTGTAAACGGGTGTATGACGATTTCATTTATCATCGCGTTTGTATTGTCGTGTCGACCGCTTTATTACGCGTGGGACCCATATGTCCATCCAACGGATCATTCAAAGTGTATCGACGAAATCGGTTTCATTGTTGCGAGTAGTGTGATGAATATTTTGATGGACTTTTGGGTATGCGTTTTGCCCATACGGCCACTGTGGAGTAAGTGGTCCTCTTGGGTCTATATGCTAAAATTTAAAATTCCGTGTGGGTGTGGGCTTTTTTTTTTTTTTTTTGGAGAGTGGAATGTAGCTAATGGTTTCAAAGGACTGGCGTTACCCTTGGGGCAGAAAATCATAACTGCGATGTTACTATCCCTGGGTGCAGTGTAAGCAAACAACGTATCCTCCAGTGGCTGCTTCTAAGGTGCTGATTTCATAAAATACGGGTTTTTGGGTATCACAGAGCTTTTGTCGCCAGTATCTTAAGATTACGAGAACTCAAAAGATCTTTAGTGACCACCTACTCCACAGATCCAACTTGTAAGCTCCATTATTGCATAATACCCATCAAACCTAGCAACTAATCTCTACCTCTACTAGACGATGCACTAGCCTACGGCATCTATTCGGTCCTCGAACAAAACCTTGGCGTAATAGCCGCAAGTCTCCCCCCAATCAAAGCACTGATCCAACGCCGATGGCCCGGGTCCTTGACGGCAGATGGGGGGAGTATGGCTGGTAGAGAAGACGAACAGTTGAGAACAGCATCAGAGATGGCGCAGACTTCGAAGGGGAGTAGTTTTGGTACGGCTGCGGATGGTAATTTAGAAAATGGGGTTACGGGTATTTGGCCGGTTAGTAGGGTTTATAGGACACCTTGAGGACCGGTTTCCTATTGGCTTTGGGTTACGGTGTTGGCGTTTAGGTATGTATATTTAGTTTGAGGGGTTTTTTGGATGGGACTTTTGTTTCATTCTTTCTCCTTGGGTTTATAGAGGATTAGCGAACGGATTTAGATATGTGCTTTTGATATTCGAAACATGGGCGGGAAAGTTGGAATATCTTCGCTCGTTGAAGGTCTAGTTTACGAGACAAGATGGGCATGTATGTGACTACATGCCGTTTCTATTAAGTATATATCTGTTACATAGATATGGTTTGAAGTCTAGGGCGATAGATATGTTTGCTATCACAATTTCAAGGGGATTGGGCGAGAAGACCAGCTAGGATGTTTTCTATAAACTCTTGCTACCTAAAGCCCATGTCTATGTGATCTTGCATGAATTACCCCACTGAGCTATAGCCTTACATCCATCCTCTCCAAGGATACCAAACATCAACCACAATCTCCTTATCATCCAGAACAAAATACCAATCGTGACTCGCCGCCGCCACACAAGCATGCTGGATATCTAACGCAAGCTTTTCCCCGACCTTAAACGCCTTCTCAACTTCATCCTCTCCAGCTTTATCTTTGTTCCCTCTATCTAGAGTTAAAACACCATGTTCCTGTGATATCCTGCCTAGAACCCACTTTTCCTTTCCCCTGACCCTTCCAAAGCCCGGATATTGTCCTGGTTCTCGGCCGATTGCGAGAACCCCTGAGTTGACGAGGGCTTCATTGCGATTAGGATAGACAGAGACAACTTCGACGTTGACTGTGCACGCTAAAGAACTATTTCCCGGGAAAGCCGGGTCGGGAGGTGGAACGACGCCAGTGGCGAGTTGTTGAAGATCGTTGAAGGGGTAATTTCCAGCATGTATCTCTAGGCTGCAGTTATCCGGGAATTCCACGCCGAGTTCTTTACCCAGCGATTTCAGGTTCGAAACAACATGTGCAGTTGGCGTTGCACCGATCGAAAGAACCAACGGTCTATTGTTCACATCTGTGATATCTAGTGAATGCGAGACATCATTAAGTGTTTTAACCGCTGCCAAAACGGTCGATAGTTCTGTTTTTAGGTATGATACTGAATCATCTTCGGTTTTGGAAGAGTACGAATCGCCGGCGTGGGCGTAGAAGCCGTGGATTGAGATATTTCGGTGCAATATCGCGGATTTGAGAAGTTCCTTAAGGGAGTCCGAGGATGGTTCTAGGCCGGCACGACGATAGCCTGTGTCGAGCTTTATGAAAACGGACCAGGGTCTCCCGCAAAGCGGTGGGAGGGAGTTGAGATTCGCGATTTGGGTTGGATGGTCGACGAGAAGACGGAGATTTGGGATGTTTTTGGACAGAGATGAGAGAGTGGCCACGTAGGACGCCGCGGGTGGCAAGCCATATAGGACCTTTCCACGTTAGTATTATATATAAGAAATTCCCCGGGAACTTTGACAACATACATCGCTAACAGTGCCATCATCAACCAATGGCTTCAATCCACGTATTTCTCGAATCGTCGACGTGATAACAGAATGGTGCTTCGGCCCGAGCTCTATCTTTGTGACCTCGACTGTCTAATTGACATATGAGCTCCGGGGCCAATCCCTCTGATATCGATTTTGAATACGGAAGCAATTGTTTTATATCCATACTTTATGAGTCTTGACATGGGCTCTGAATGAGATATCTAGGCCATCGAGGCTCCGGTGGAAGATATCGCAATTCCGTTGAATGGTCGGGAGAGAGAGGCAGAGAGATGGAGTTGGGAGACTGGAGCGGTGTCCTCCGATGTAAGAATGGAGAAGAGGGTGCATTGCGGTTTTGCGGGCCGCAGTTTCGTCCATAAGTTGTTCTACGCTCATGGTGGGCGGGGTGAGGTTTGAGAGTTCGGTAGGAAGTCGGGGTCTTTGGGAAAGTGCTTTGGGAGGCAAAGCTAAGATAGGACCCTAGTAATACACGTCTACGGTTAGAAACTTTAACTCGAGTATTTGCTTCGGCAAAGCAAATGCAAATCTGGATAAAGTACTTACGAGCGAAAGTATCGATACTCTGAAGGGGAGGTATAAATTCAATGCAGGCGGTACGGCAAGAAGAGTCTGGACGTCACTTTCGGTTGCACAACTGGAACTGGGCGAATTAACGACATCCCTGTCACAGCCGGTCAACCGGGGTTTAGCCGAACTCGAATGTTCGGTCTCTGAAAACACGATTGAAGATATGCCTGGTTAATTGATTGTTGTCTGAGTAATTAATGACTTTGATTTATTCTTCCAAAGTCTGTTAACTCTAGTCTCGACTTCACAGGTAGTCTAACTCACAATTAGCCTCTATCTAATGTCGATTAGGCCTTAGCCCTGGCTGGAAATTTAATCTAAAGCTCTATATTCTAGCTCGCAAACTAGAATGATCCAGCCCATGGCTAAACTGTTCAGTTGAGTCTAGTATCTAGCTCAAGAGCCAGATATCTAGGCGAGGACATGGAATCCTCCTTCTACCTTGATTTCTACCCATCCTTCCCCCTCTGGCACCTCGACAAATCTTCCATCGACACAAACCCATCTCTTCCATGGCTCTTTATCCTCCATATTTTCGATTCTAAACCCTTTACTTTCCTCATATCCAACAATTTCATGCTCGACGTGCTTTCCACCCGCATATGCCCCCATAATCAAAGTGTCGATCAGATCTTTTCCACTAATGTCCCCGGTATACAATGCCCAAACTTGCCCATCACGACTCTTGGGGCTGATCACGAAAGTCGGCTCCATCCTGTCAACCAATGCTAGCATCAGATACGAATGTTTCGTTCCTCCCTTCGCCGCATCCACTCCTTTCACTGTTGCATTGTAAGGCTGGAAGCCGTTCCCCGCACCACCAAGGAAAGTACCTTTCATAACTTCCTCCGCAACCATCTTGAACTTATTAATGCCATGTTTTCGATACTCTGGTGTTTCAGAACCACCCACAATGGATGCATGGAAACCGTATGATGCAACAACGCACCCCCGGATCGAAGATGTCTTGGTAAGTGATTCCATAAGTAGTTCTCCATTCTCTCGAGAGCTAGGCGAGAATGTGGCGGTGAAAGTCGGGAATAGAGTTGGTTTCCCATGAAGGAGATCCTTCAGCCCCAACCCATGTGCTGAAGCAAAGGCATTTGCTGTGCCCAGTGGTAGAACACAAATTGTGATCTTTTGCGAAGTGGTTGGGACTGCATTGATATATTCAGTCACTCCAGTATCCCCGCTAAGGAGAATAATAAGGTTTTCGAGCCCGTTCGAGGCAATCTGAGTGGTAAACTCTGCGATCGAAGTGGGACTACTCGTGATATGAGTAGTATGTGCGACCCTTAGATAACTGAGTAATGGAGATAGAAGACCATCATAGTATCCCTGAGCAGTTTTGAGGCCCGAATTGTTTGATATGATGACATGAATTTGAGATGCGCGGAGTTTAAGGTGGGGTGGGAGGTTTGCGGGGTCGATGATAAGCGACCACAGGGATTCTGATATCGGCTGTTGAAGATTGGAGACTTCAAGGGTCGGAGGTGAGGCACCCGATGCTGCGAGGAGGATGTAATCGCTCCCATCGTCATCATTGTTTAAATTGTTTGGTCTGAAGATAGCAAGGGGGGTGGATTCTGGCTTATTCTCGGCGTCGGCCATTATGATATCGATCTATCGACTTGATTTCTAGATCTAACCAATTCTATAGAAACAAAACAATCTTTGCTTGGTATTGAAGTATTGAGGTATACGAAAGAGATTGAAGATTTAGTGTCTACGGAAGCTTCGGGTTTCGTAATGATGGTTTGGCTTACAAATGTTGGTCTGGCCAGGATCCTCCTCGGTGCCGGACCACATGTCATTCATTTCGGCGTCGATGTTGCCATCGTGTGTTGTTGCTCGCTTTCGGCAGTTACACAGACCACAACGCAAAAAATAACACATCTCGATATCGCAATATGTGTTGCACTTGTCTTCGTTAGTCGTGACGTTGGTGAGCAGTCTTGTTGCTATCAAAATTTAGATAGATCACGTCTCGTCAAACCATTATCGTTTATCCCCCTCCTCTATCTTTTGTCCTTGCTACGTCAATCAACCCTCAGCTCGAAGACACCTGCTGCAATGCGCTACTTCGCAAGCTTCCTCCTCATTATCCTATCACTCATCTCCTTGGGGTCCTCTCAAAATGGAGTATCAGCTCCTCTTGATGGGCTCTGTTCATAATCACAATCCCAGGCATAGCCCTGGCGACGGCACTTGCGGGCTCGAGAGCGAAAACTTTTGTGACAACTCTACAGATTCTCTTGATCCTCGTCGTAGTTAGTTTGGCTGGTCGGCCATAGTGAAAGCCATCGCCTTATTAGTATGTATACTACGCTCTGATCGGACCATTACTGTATAGCACTGCTACTGAGAATGCCGTGACGGTGACGGATTAATATAGGTAGTGGTTGTCAGCCGGAATACGGGGTATATACATTTACCAGAAGCCATACCGGCTTCAGGGGCCAAAATTGAGCTAACAGATAGTCTCTAAAGCACTGCACTGGGTTTGGCAACGAAAGATCTCGGATACCACGTCATCTATTTCGACCTCGACACTGAAGATTACGCTCACATCCTTCCCGGCCAAATCAAAGACTCTGTCAAGATCGCTACGGATAGAATTCAAGCGGTTGATCCGAAGACTTCTAGTATTCTGTCTATTGCCCATGATATTCATCCCTTATCGGTTATCAGGTTTGACGGTTGAGATGACCAAGGTTATTCAGGCTAGAGGGTTTGAAAGTAAATCAAAATCTTCCAAGATTGAACTACAGGAATCTATGTAGCGGTTACGGTTGGAAAGTGCCCTAGAGATGCGCCTTCGCACTGATATCGAAAAATCGTTGTTTAAGTTTTCTAGAACTCTGCTATCCGGAGTACGCTGCAGGTACCAAAGGGGTAATTTTCTGGAGCTCGAAGCTCGCCTGTATAAAAGGTCTACTTGCTGATCTATTTTCTATCATCCACCACCGTTCAAAACAATTTTGTCACTCTTTATCAGAGTTTTTTTTCCTTCTTTCTTTCTATCTTTCTTGGTTTCTTTCTTTCTTTCTTCAGTCACTTTTTATCTAAATTTATTTTTCTTCCTTTCTTTATTCCTTTGTTCATTCGTAAATATTTTTCTTTCTTTCTTTAAAATTTCAAGATGCATCATATCTTTTAACAAATAGGAGCTATGGCGCCGTCCGGACGCTGGCTACAGCTCTACTTCCTTTCTCTTCTTTCCATTCCTTCTTTTTCGTTGCCTCACAATGATCTTTCACACCCCAACATCAGACCAAAAAACTATCAGGATCAGTCTCGCTGTCGATTCAGACCCCTCGGCTTCGTCCACCCATACCCAGATTCCTCAAAATCTACAACCACAATCACAAAACAAGGCCAACCAATAATCAGATACACCGCAACCGCCACAAGGTGTTCAGCCGGCACCTGCAAAAGAAGTTTACTCTACTTCAACTTATAACTGGTATTCCACCTAGCTACCCGGGCCCCACCGTATTCAATTCGTCACCCGTGGTGATACTATAACGTTACCGCCTTCTGCCTGCGCAACCTCTAGCCCGAGGTATCAACTCAAGTCACATTATTGTAAGAAAAACGGTACTCATATGGTTAATGGACGAGTTTATCAGGTATATGATGCGCCGAGATATATTCACTACGCTGTGAAGACTGATCGTACTTATTTTATCAGTGATGTGGATTCTTATTTCGAATGGTTGCACAATAAGACCACCGGAGTAACGATGAACGTAAAGAGTATCAGCTGCGTCGAGGGTACCTGTACCCTTGAAAATCCAGACCTGGTAGAAAGATCAGACAATCGAGAAGGAGGTTAAATATTTGACTGCAGAGAACAAAGGCTATGTGAGAAGGCTGGAGCCTGTATGATTTCGGCCCAGATTCTGGGTTATGGGATGTCAGAGATTGTGGTGTCGGTTAAAGCCAAGGGACCCGTGACCCGTGTTCCTGCACAGGAGCTCACGATAACAAGGACACATGTTGTGACGAGGTAGATAACTTAAATAGTTTACTATGGTTTACTATATTTAACTTTATTTCAGCACCATCACACGCAGAACCAGCACTATAACCCGGAGAATTCGAGCCAACACGGTCACCAGAACTAATTCCAGAATCTCCAGTTCCTGCACTTCGTTGAAAGCGTCAAACAGGGTTATTTCATCGAAGGGACTAATAAGAACAAAAGCTTGCTCATCGGCTGGTACCCCAAGGGCTACTTCATCTTTCTTAATCCTAACCGACGCTCCCGACACCCAAAACACACTACTCCCAACCCCAAAAATCAGCCTAGAATTCTTTCTCGCTGTAGACGCCAATCCCTCTATCGGTGGAGGTCGCCAGCAAGGCGGAGAGTTGAACCCGGATTACCTTGTCCGTTTCGACGATGGAAACCTACCGTTGTCGAAGAATGAATGGGATGTATTGCCATTTTCCCTATCAAACGGCGAGCTTACAGCGAATGGAGGGTCTACATCTTTGAAGGCATTTGTGGATAACGCTACTATATCGGTATCGCCCCGGTCCGAATTTGTGCTAGTGCGTATGAGTGTTCCGGGGCCCGAGGATGCCGTAGCAGCGATATCTTCATTCTACGACAAATATCAACACGTGCTGGTCTGGGGTACCCAAGGGCTTGCTGTTGGAACTGCGTTGGCCCAGTTCTGCATCCGAAAAGATGTCAGCGGGAATGGCGGACAGATCTTCGTTTTCTGGGATACACTGGCACCAAAAGGTTGCTCCCTAGTGGCTTTGTTCGTTCTTGGTAAGTTATACGTCAATAATCGATATCATAAGTTGGCCATGAACTAGACTAACAAAACTGTAGACGGTTTTGTTCCCTCGGTCACAAAGACTCTCACTAAAACTTCCACTATCAAAGCGACTACATCCTGCAAAAAACTCTGCCCACTAGCTCGCAAATACCTACTAGCCTAAGTGCAAACGAAGCACGCAGCACTACAACAGAGAGTTCACCGACGACTACCTCGTCTACGAGCATTTCGACAGAGACTTCGTCTTCAACCACGTCTACGGATGCTTCATCAAGTACAATTTCACCGACAAATATTCCTACAATCACTAACGAGTACTCGATAAGTACTCCTACAGCTACCAACGAGCATTCCTACGGGGACTACGGAAACTATGGAGACTCCACCGATGTGACATCATATTAGTCGCATATTTGACTATACCTTCGCCTCCAAGATGAGGCTCTTCCATTCATGTTTCACGCAAGTTGATCATAAGATCATCTTATACCAGCCTTTGAAAGGCTAGGTTACATTGAAGTGCATATATTCATGACTTTGTGTTATTGGCGATTTTTTCTTTGTTTTTTCTGGTTAACAGTATGCTTCAACTCCGGGTTGAATTTACTACTGCAATACTTTCATGGCCATAGGCTGAGAATTAAAGACGAGGGATTGTCATATTCTCGGACCTCGAAGTAGTCATAGTGATTCTAAAGGAGAGCCTCGAGGTGCACGTGCGAGACTTGACAGTTATGCATTTCATTCACACGACTTATCCTTTACGAATCAATCTCGTCCCATTGAGACCCGTTCCCAGCGACCTTTCCTCCAAAGCAGTTTGAGCCTGCTACAATCGGTATTTTTAGATTCTTTCCCTCGGTTGATCAATAGAATTTTCGACCTTCTGTATTTACATATCTGTCGCATAATCGGAACGTCATTTTATGCCACGACATACATTTTCGAGTCATGCGTCGAGATACTGGATTCTACCATGGTGTGATAATCGACCCGCTAAAAATATACGCCGCACTCGGCCGCCTGGAAAATCCGTCGCCTTGATTCCTTCAGCTTCTTGCTCCATAGCTAGTAACGAGATATTTCTTTTCCAGGCCGCTAACCTGCTGCGCCGTCTTGTAATATAATCAAATTTATTGGTTAACTAAAAGGTTTTCCTTACCCTATTCGACGAAAAATCCTTCTCTAGGAAATTTTGTATTTTTTCTTCCTGAACAATCAACCAATAATCATGAAGTCCCCGTTCAAGTAGGGTAATATGGAAATTATAGCAAGGTCCTGGAGATGACACCCTCAGCCTTGAAGGTTCGGGTGAACATTCCAAGATAGGCACGATATCGCATATGCATCCCAATCTATATTAGTAGGCAACCTGAGTGGCAGGGAACAAATTTTCATTGCATCATGAAAACATGGTGTTTCATGCCTCTTCCTCGGGTAAAACCTTGTCTTCTAGACCTTCTGGGCGATAGTACGTCTGGGCCTCATGATGCGGCCCTCCGATAGGGCGCCGCTGGCTTCGCTCTGCATCTGGCACGCATGGCATTGTTTCGCAACAGGTTACTCCGGAACGACACACAACGCAAAGCCACACTCTCTGAAGCGTGTTCTCCGTCTGCCAACGGTTCTGCCATGAGACCGCTTCCCAGTTTGAACTGCACGACCCCGCGCTAAGGCAGTAGCAATACGGTGCTAACGGGGCTATTCGGGTCTATCTGGAATCGACATATTTGGAGTTTTGGAAGAATCCCACAATATATAAGACCCGTTTCCCACCGACAGAATCTGATTTTTCTTTCTCTTTCAGTATCATCAGAAAACTCAAGTATCGAAAACCCCAATACAATTTTATTCTCTTCTTTTCATCGCCTCTGGTAGGTTGATTTAGGCTGGTCCTTATAAAAAATCATTACATATATTTCCTCTTTCTATTACGAACTACTTTCAGTTTCGATTCACGGCACCTTCTTCTCCTTTACGATAATCCTTCAAACGATCTATCTTTTTTACTTTTTACGGCATCTTCTACGTTTTTAATTTTCTTTTTTAAGTTTTTTACATCTACCTCTCAAATCATTCAAAATGAAGATCTCTGCTATCCTCGCTGCCGCTGTCCTCGCCTTCGTTGCCTCTGGTGCCCCTCTTGCAGACCGCAATGCCCGCCGTGCCACTACCGCTGACCTCGCTAGCGTCGGCGGTCCAGTTGGCGTCGTCGGGTCTCCTGTTCTTGTCGCCCGCAGCAACCCGCTTGTCGAGTACCTCCACAAGCGTCAAGATAGCGCTGGCTTGAAGAAGCTGGTCATCAACTACCTCACCCAGAAGCAGGCCCCTCAGAGAATCATCGACTTCGTCGAGACTGCCCCGGATGCCCTCGTTGGTCGTATCATGCAGCTCCCACCCCAGGATATGCAAAACGTCGTTGGTGATCTCGAGCGAGGTAGAATCCCTACCATCCCTGGTATCCCACCGAAGGAATTGGTCCTTTCCTTCTTGCGACCTCTCAATATCCCAGCGGCTATCATGTCCAAGATCATCAATGCTCCTGATTCCGTCTTTGAAAACATCACCAAGTTGCCACTCAACAAGCTCGACGAGGTTACCGTCTCCTTGCAAGCTGGCACTATTCCAAACATCCCTGGTGTTACTGACGGTATCGCCGGCGTTGACCCCAACTCTGCTCCAATTGGTACCATCCCAGCTGCCGGTGCTCCTATTGCCGCCCAGCCAGTCACCAACGGCCGCAAGGTCAAGCGTGAGTTCGGCCGACCTGATGCTTCCTTGAAGGTTCGACAGGTTCAGCAGCTCCCACCCACCGGCCAGCTCCCACCCACCGGCCAGCTCCCACCCACCGGTCAGCTCCCACCCACCGGTCAGCTCCCACCCACCGGTCAGCTCCCACCCACTGGCCAGCTCCCACCCACCGGTCAGGTTCCACCACTCCCAGCCTCCGGTGCTGAACTCAAGGCTTTTGTCATCCAGGACATGACTCAAGGACAAGCTCCTCCTCAGCTCATCCAGTTTATCCAGAGCGTTCCAGACTCCACTTTCGACGCTCTCCGAGCCCTTGAGCTCCAGGCCGGTGGCGAGAACGGTCAGCCAGTCAACCAAGCGATCGTCGCCCAGCTCGACCAATACTGGGAGCAGTTGTTCAACGGCCAAATTCCAAACATCGCCGCGGCCGGAACTGTCCCAACTGCTCCAGTTGCCACTGCTCCAGCCGGAGTTCTCCCAGTCGCTCCGGTTGCCACTGCTCCAGCCGCCACCTTCCCTGGCACCACCGTCTAAATGATTGATTGATAGTCTTCCGAAAATTTTTACATGTAGAAGAATGCCCTGAAGATTGATGCCTGATGCCTGTATGTAGTAGTTTTTTTTTAGAAAGAGTTAATATATTAATGACCTTTAAAAAAACCATCCTTCCATTCGTAGAAGTACAAAGCGATAATATCATCAGTGACAAAGTAAAAATCCTATCTTATGCTCTAAATCTTCTACACTCCTCGCACACTTGAATACCACAGTCCCTACAGACCAAAATATACTTCCAATGCGTGACATCACAAATTTCACACCGATGGCCCAATGGCTTCCGGTCGGTTTCTCTTACAAAGCCCCTGGGGTGTTGGCAAGCATTGTTATTACGGATTTGTTGTTGAACCTGATTAATCATGTTCATCCTAAACCCTGGCGCGAGTGGTCGCACGGCGGCCTGGTCTACTCGTGCCACAGCATTGTCGTAGAGTCGTCCTTCTTCGAAGACCTCGCAGGGACAGTTTTTCCATTCAACCCCGCAAACATAACAGAATTCGGCTTTGCAATAGCATCTGTTTATAACAATTTTCGGAATGATAAGAAACAATCCAAAGTTAGGGTTAAATCTTGAGACGAAGAAGGGTAACTTACGTCATATGATGACACCCAGTTCTCAACTCGACCATTCTTTTACACTTAAAACACTGTTTCCATCCTTGTTGTCTAGCAGTAGCTATCACGGCCTGGAGCTCATGATCAACTTTACAAGCCCCCGGATGCCAGACTTCCTTACACCGTATACAAGCTAATGTCGAACAACGCGTACAATGCGCATAGTTGTTCATTTTGTAGACCGACTCCGGCGTGATGAATTGTAAGCAGCTTTTGTTGGGACAGTATATTCTATCCGAACTAGAATATTCTACCGCCACCTCTTGATATTTTTGGTATTCCGCTGCGGTCAGGATTCTGGATATGACATTCCCAGGAACCTCGACTTTGCAGCATTTGAGAGGGTAGAGTGATTCGTCTTTCATAGCCTTGAAGACGTAGGCTCGCAGGCAATCCCGACAGTAGATGTGGTTGCAAGGGCATTTCACGGATTGATCTTGCGGTACGCTGTCGGAACAGATGCTGCATTCGACTTTCGGTCCGGCAGTATAATACTTCAGACCGCTCTCTTGTACATATGGACGTCTCGATGTCTTTCCCCTATTACTTTGAAGTTCGTCGTCGATGGTATAGCCCGAGTGAATTGTTTGATGGTCATACTCCGTAGACCCCGATAACGACTCCAGATCATCATCGTAATATTCACCGCCACCTCTAATGCTTAAAGACCGGGACGACGGCGCCACAGTAGATCTCGAAGAAAATACGTTTCGCGCGGTCTGGTTGGCAGCAGGGAAGGTTCGCGGGGTAGCTTCAGCGTTCGCCATCTGTAGCGCTTGTTGTCGATCTCTGACAGCCGTAGCCTCAAGGGCGTTGAATTCGGCGATTATGGCGGCATCTTTGAGAACTGCGTCTTCGATACTTTTTGCCATCCGTTGGTCCGCGTGGATTTGTGACATCGATAGGAGGAGTTCTTTGTACTCTTGGAGGGCTACATGACGGTCGGTTGTTTTGCCTGCGCGCTCTTTGCCCTTGCGGCTTTCGACTTCGATGTCGAGTTCTTCCAGTTGGAGGGCTAGGGCGACTAGGACGTCATCTCCATAGGGGTTTAAAGGATCGGGTGTGGGCGCGGGAATCCGATTGGAGATCAGCCTCGATTGCGAAGGTCCCGCTGTAGCCATGACGATGCCGGTAAAGGCGGAGCAAATCGAACCAATATCTATCTATTTATCTAGGTAATATTAGGCTGAAAAACCGAAGTCGAAGTTGACAACTATAGGTAGTTTCCATCCGAGTCTACTACACACACCGCAAAAATCAGAGTAGGTTGGAGATCCAGTGATTAATCTGGATTTCCCCCGCGCGTTTGATCGATACCCAGCATGCCCCATAATAGCTTCGTTCGATTAATTGGTGGGGTTCGACATTCGGTTGCACCGTTTTGGATTTCAGGCAACATTTGAAATCCCAGCCCGTGCAACCCTGCGGCCTGACCCAGGGTTAAGTGCGACAGCCTTCTCGTGAAGAATAACCGGCACTTGTTCTTCCTTTTTTTTGCAGCGCTGGCTTCAAGCGCATACGAGAAGTCAAAGGGCGTGTTGCGTGTGGTATTTGGGAAGCTCCGCATTGGGAAATGCAGGGATCCGTCCCAACCGTTTCGTAGCTTTGAGACTCTAATTCGAAGCTTCCCAAGTTCTCGTTCCCCCCACCGGTAACTCGCCACTTCCCCACGACTAATTGACATATGCATAATGTCCAACCTCCCTGATACTACGCCAGTCCCGGTATCCGACGACCGAATTTGGGTCGATGGATGCTTCGACTTCAGCCATCATGGCAAGTGAACTTGGATCAATAGCCATCAATGGGAAGCATGTGGAGGGGGACTAATGCCGAGTACGACATAGGTCACGCCGGCGCCATGCTCCAGGCAAAGCAACTCGGAAAGTACCTCGTCGTCGGAATCCACTCCGACGAAGAAATCACAGCAAACAAAGGTCCCACGGTCATGAACCTAAAAGAACGGTACTCTTATACGAAACGATCTTCACTTCGTTTATTCTGCTGCTAATCCCTGCAAGTTCAGAGTTTCCGCCGTGGATGCTTGCAAATGGTCCGATTTATCAGTTCCCTACGCTCCATACGTTACTCAAATCCCGTGGTTAAACCGCTTCGGCTGTCGATTCGTCGTTCACGGTGATGACGTCACTACGGATGCCGATGGAAACGACTGCTATCGCCTCGTGAAGGCGGAAGATCGGTTTAAAATTGTTAAGCGTACTCCTGGGATTTCCACAACCGATTTGGTCGGACGAATGTTGTTGTGTACGAAACAGCATTATATCAAAAGTATCACTTCGCTCATAGAAAGCGATGCCGAAACGATGCAGCGGTTCGAAATGTATGCGACGGATTCTACCGGATTGGCACCGGGTAGCGTGGTCTGGGCGTACGAACCGTCAAAAATTCCTGGAATTAGGGAGTTGATCGCGGGTATCGATCCCGATGAAGAACAAAGGGTAATCTACGTCGATGGAGGGTTCGACCTCTTTTCCTCCGGCCAAATCGAATTTTTGAGATTGGTAGTCGAAGCCGAGAAGAACAAGTACCCTTCAAAACCACCTCCGTACGTCATAGCTGGTATTCACGACGACCACACCATCAACAAGCAGAAGGGGTTGAATTACCCAATTATGAACTCTCTGGAGCGTTCGCTATGTGTGCTTCAATGTCGTTACATCAATGCCGTCATACTCGACGCCCCGTTTTCGCCCTCCAGGGAGTTCCTAAACACCATCGCCGAGAATATCGACGCAAAAGTTCAAGGTGTCTACCATGGTCCTACCGCGTTCATGCCATCAGAGGGTGATCCGTATGCTGACGCGAAGGAAATGGGAATCTTTTTCGAGATTGATGAGCACGAGTTTTCGGGTGTGAATGCGGGGACCATAGTCGATAGAATTGTAGCCGCTAGGGAGAGATTTGAAGAGCGACAGAGGAAGAAAGGAGTCAAGGCAGATTATGAAGTCAACATGACGCACGATTAAAGGAAAAGTTGGTGTTTGAAAGCTTGTCCGCATAGCATACCCATAATTTCTAATATCCAAATCCCATGAGAAGAAAAAAAAAAAGTTGACCATAAGATTTTATTATATTTGTTATATTACATTATGTATCACGCGCATGCGGACAGCGAATTAAACGGTCCTACACTCCCAGCTCGAGGCAAGGTTTGGATCACCCACGCCCTTATATGTCGTCTTCAACGGATGCTTACAATGCGCTTTCGCCCCTGTAACGACACCATCCACCAACTTTCGCCCCATCAGCGTATCAGGTGCAATTCCCTGCTCCACCCACTTCACCACCGTCATTAGCACACTATCCGACGGATCGACGTCCAAAGCCCCCGCGGGACCGTACTGAACCGACCCGCCTACGAACCAAGCACCATCACCAGAATAACAATGATCCATCCCAGAAATCGGAAAGAATCTATAAAACTCATCGAGTTGGGAAGAAGGCAGTCCCATATCTCTTGACACGCTTTCGTAATATCTATAACTGTTTTCGGAAGAGATTAGACAGTCTGAAAGGCCGTGGTACATTAGGATACGGGTGTTGTTGTTCTTGGCGTCGGTGAGGTCTGTTTTGGCGGTTTCGACGCCGAAGAGGTCTTGTTGCATGTCGTAGTCGACGGTGTCCCAGGTGAAGTTGTTTTGGATGGTCCAGGTTGGGTCGTTATAAAGCGCGTATCTGATCATGTCAGTCCCGTATCATAAATATTGCTGCCAGGAGACGAGGAAAACTTACTTGTACCACCCCTCGCTAATATAACTCGGCACACCCCCATACATCACCGGATACCCAATGAACTCCTTCGTAAGCGGACTCAACCTCGGACTGATCAACTTTCCATTATTCCCATAAACCGGTGAATACACCGTTCTAACCGTCAAAACCTGCTCAGCAGTAAGACACTGATCGGAAGCCCACGTCTGACCGGGACCACATAATAATGCCTCAGGTCTAGGCTGACACTTCAAAGGATCCTCGACAACATTATCCAAAACCCCATCAATCCCATCACACTGATCGATCACCATCTGATGAACCGCATTCCATTGGTCTTGTGTCAAATGCGTAGCCGATCCGGGCGCACCAGTAGTTTTAAAAACATGAGCACTGGCAGCCAAGATGCTCTGGAAATATACTGCGGGAGCAGCAGATACGATGCCATCGTACTCTTCAGGAAATTCTTGGGCTGCCTTTAACCCCTGACGCCCACCCGACGAACATCCCATGTAGTAGGATTTATTGATCGATGATGGGTAGAAATGGTTAACGACGCTCTTACCGATTTTACCGGCGGTGTAGAGGGCTCTCCAGGCGTAGTCTTTGACTGCCTGAGGACGGTCGAGGAATGGGAGCCCTACATCGCCGGCATGACCGTTATCGTGGCCGGCGACCGCGAAGCCGAGGGAGGTTCCGTAGGTCATGTCGTTGTATTGGATACCTAATAGAATCAGCATTAGCGGTCCTTCCTACGTCAGTGTCAGATCTATGTATTAAAGTCAACATACATCCACCTAACCCTCCGTTCCCCGTCATAAGAAACCTCTTCCCCTTCGAATGCCAAGTCGTAGGCATGAACACCTCAACAATGACGCTAGATGTACCACTGGTAGTGACGTTGAGTCTAAGACGGCACATATCCGCTAAGGATATCGAGAACTTTAGACAAGAGGTTGTAGCGGATTCAGGGAAGGTCATGTTCGTCCCCTGCGGGACATATTCCGCGAGGAGGATATCAGTATCGGCGGCATTGAAGCTTTCGGTGAGCTTTGAACAACGCCGTTCGAATGTGGGATTCTTTTTTGCAAGCGCGGATGAGAAGAGGAGGGACAAGGTGCTTAACAAAACGGCGGGCTTCATTTTGATTAAGATTTCTTCATGTACAGTGAGCGGTAGAGAGGGTGAGGGTTTACACCGTAGATCTCTTCAAAAATTTTTTTAAGAAATCCGTTCGAAGGCTCACTTATATACACTCGCAGCCGTTGAGAATACATGCGCGCCGCAGATCATGAGCGGAAGGTGCAGATACTATAGAGCCCGAGGGACGTATGTGAAGGAAGCTAATCATGTTAGAGCGGAAATCAAAAGCCGACTCCCTGCCAATGAATTCAATCACGGCCGCAGGATACGGAAAAGTGAAGGGTCCACGATTCCCTACTGGTGATATATTGAGGACCTCAGACCTCCTTCCGAAGTGAACTGGAGAACAAGCGAAACTGCAAGTGTGGAAACAAATGTGAGAAAAAAAATATTAATAATAGAATAAGTTATAGGCCTATAGTACCGGGGTAGCTCGTGTACTATAGCTTCCGGCCAACGCTAATACTATACGCACACAGTTAGTTTAGTTTGAATAGGAATTTGCGAATGCCAAAATCCAGGATTTCGTTTGAATGATCAGGCTATGGGTTCTCAGGTTCTCGGATTGCCTGGATAGGTCTTGCAATCGTTAGCCTTTTGATTAAACATCTTTACCCTGACTAGGTACGGCATAAGAGAGTTCCCGCCGGAATTCGCTACGGAAGCTCCCTTCAGCCTTTACCTAGTTTTTAGCAAGCGTGGATACATTGGGTATGTGAATACACGACTTCGTCTCGAGATCGGGATCTGTCAATTTTGCTAAGTAAACTTTAATCTTCAGGTTCCACTGCACCACCGCGGCTGTTGAAAGCCAGCCATTCGGATACAAGCGTACTCGCCGTAGAACAGCGGGATGGGACTTCTCGTGACTTCGACAAATCCACATTATGCATGTGAGGCAGCAGAGAGCCTTGTTTTTGGATCACAAGCGGGGTTAGCGATGAGGAGTGATCGGATTCTAGCCTGGAGTGTCAATCATTCCCAATTTCTAACAGAGAACCCCCCTTGTTGCACGTTGGTTTGTAACTGGCTTCGACACTTGTGAGAAATATTCGCACAATGCTTTCGCCGAACATTCCCAATAATCATGTCGAAAATTTCGTCCTCTGAGATATTTTCAGGGTGCTGGATCATCGATCATACCTTAGCTATAAGTTTCATTCAGACATTCTGATTTGAGTTGGTACCAAACAAATTGGAAGGCGGGAAGTGAAGCGTGGAGTTCAGACCTTGCGTTGTCTTGTAGATCTTGCTTGAGCCAAAGTGCTTTAGGTCGTACGAGACCATGACCATGCCAATTAAACCTTCTGGTCTGGTGTTCAAACCTCAGAACATTTGATATCGGATTCGTTTGGCGTGGAATACGCGCGCTCCGATTGCGACCTCGTGTGTTATACTATACAGTGCCTCTGGAGTAGAAATAAAAAGAACTTGCAGCTTTAAAGGCGCAAACTGAATAAAAGGCTGCTGGCTCAGCCGTGTGACGAATCGCTCGATTAAACAATCCGCCGTGGTCCAAAAGAAGTGAATTATTCCGGTTGTAGGCTCACAAGATGATGACGACCAGCGCAAACGAAGCCCCGGTGCCTTCAGACCCTGAATCCTGACAGCTCCCTATAAAAGGTAGGATCGGTCCGAGCAAACACATCTATCGACACATTGTCCGAGCCCCTCGCTCCTGCAAGTCCAAAAATGGAAAAATTACAATCCCTCACCCTAACAGACACTCCCCCCACAATCTCCTCCCTCCCTGTCGAAATCCTACGGAGTATAATCGACCAGGTCATCCTCTTCACGGGCTTCTACGCTGCCCTCGAGCTCCGTCTCGTCAATAGTAAGCCCCCTGTCTATATTCACTACAACGCAAAAATTACCACAAATTTACTGAATTTATAACATTCTAGAATTGTTCGATATCATAGCACTGGATTCAGTCCTAGACACCGACCGAGATTCCCATTCAGACACTGGGTATCTAGATATTACTGCGGACCTAGCATACACTGCTCTTCACCGTCGAGTAATCGATACGGCCACCCGGTCACCTTTACTGGTATCAAAAATTCGGAGTTTAACTACCAAAATCCATGATTACGAGCCTTCCCTTCCTATCGATAGGATACGGGAAACACTCTGTTGGACAGCAATACTCGAATGTGGTGGTGTAGCTATATTTAACTGGCGAAGGGGGGGGTCATACGCCAGTATCAACAATAAACATGAAAAGATCAAAAAGGAATTGCAAAAGACTAACGATGAACATAATGATCGGTTGGATTGGTATCTATGTTTGATTTACGCCTACAGCCACGACTTCGAGAACTTGAAAAGAATATACGAAAGGGCCGAGGAAAAGGAAAAGCCCGTAAATCTCGACCATGAAAGCGTGGCATTCGGTACAATCCCCATCGTTGCAGCAAGATACGGTACCGAAGAAATGGCAATATGGACATACGACCACAGTACAGTCTGTAAACCCAAAGGCTCAGTTCGCCAAGAATTCATCCGCTACACCGCATTATTCGGCCGAATCGGGATCATGAAACATTTAGTCGAAGAAAGAGGTGATAGAGAAGAAAAATACCTTGCATTCACAGATACTCCAAGATGGGCTACTAGTTTTGGACAAGTCAATCTGTTAAAATGGTTGGTGAAGGATGGATGGATGGTGTTTGAGGATGTTTCGAAGGAAGCGAAGTACATCTTTCTTGCTGCTTGCACACATGGGAATACTGAAGTTGCGAGGTGGATTGTTGAAGAAGAGGGGTTTGAGCCGGAGCCGGGAGAGAAGACGAAGTCGTTGAGACATGGGAGACCACTGTGTTTGGCGACACAAAGTGGGAATGTGGAGCTGGTTTCTTGGTTATTGGATATTGAAAGCATAGGAGGGAATGATGAGATGTTATTGTCTTTCAAGTGGGCTATGAGATATGCGGGATTGGATATGGTCGAGTTGTATTTCGAGAAGGGGCTTCCGATTGATATCAACAAGGACGACTGGGTAGGTGGTAAAGTTGTCAAAGCAGCTATCGATGCTGGAAAGAAAGGGAGGGCAGAACATCTCAGATGGGTTATGGAGAATGGAGTAGTATTCAAGGGAGGAGATGAACATGTTGTAGTATACAAAACAGCTCGGGGAGGGAGTGTCAAGTGTTTAAAGGTACTAAGGGACTTACTAGATGGGTATGAAGCTATCGCGAAAGAAGAAATACAGAACGCTTGGGATGTTAGAGACAGGCGAGCTGTTGAGACACTGTTGAAGGATGGGATCGAACAGCCAAATGACTTCAGCGAGAATACTTTAAATAGATGGACGTATGAGATGAGGGTCGTGTCGACGTTCAACTGGTCACGGAAGAAGTGGGGGTATTGGCCATATCTGTGGAACTATTCCACTCATTTTTGATATTTAGAATCTGCACCTAGAAAGAAGTTAGACCTACAGATGTTAGTCTCTACATGCATCTTGGCAGTTGTAATAATCACAATCTAAATCAGTAGCGTGAAAGTCTAGTAAGCTGGGAAGGCATGCGCAGTACTCAATAATGAAAAAAGCACAGGTTTCCATTGTTGCGTAAAAAAAAAGAGAAAAAAACCAAAGAAAAAAATGGGAGGAGGAAGAGGAGGCGAAGTAGTAGGTGGAGGAGGAGGAAGAGTAGGAAGATGAGGAAACACGAAAAACAATCGTATTGTTCTTAATGGTTTTGTGCGTATATATATGGAAAATAATAATAATAATAAAAGAGAGAGAGGGCTGGTCGCTGTCGTTGTCGCTGCCACTGAAGGCGTGGCCAATCCGGATGGTCACCAGTCGGACCGCACCACCACCACCATCATCATCTCTCTCCTCATAATCATCACTGCCATCACGGCCACCATTACGACGACGGTGGGAGTGATGATGGTGACAATGAGAGCGATGGTGATGATGGTGTGACGGCTCATGTTGTCCGAGTCGCCGTCTTCTTCTTCGTTTTCGTCTTTAGCACTTTCGCCGGTGTATAGGGCCAGCTGGTTAGGGAAGAGTGATGGCTGAGAGAGGATGATGGATGATTGGGAGATGATGGGAGATGGTTTTGGGAGGAAGGAGGAGAGTGGAGGAAGATTGAGTTTCTTCAGCAAGAGCAAGTTGGCTCGCTCGACTACGAGCAGAGCCACGGGCTGACGAATTATGAATATTGTTATTATCATTGATTCTGCCCCTGTTGCGGACAATGGTAGTGAAAGGCCGTGCCAATATAAACGTGAAAGAGTGATAGAGATCAATGCTGTATCTCGTCATATAGACTGGAGACGTTGGATTTTGTACATCGATGTGTTGGGTAACACAGGGTTACCAAGTGCGCCGGATCCCTGCTCGTATGGGGGCAACGATAGCCTCGAATCCAGATACTCGATATACTCGGGGTAGAGGAGTAATCTATAATGGCTAATTTCCTAAGGGCGACGACGAATACCTGCATATGTAAAACAAAACTCCTTCTAATGAAATTGTAATTGCTAAACTTCGTAATTGAAGTCTATACGAACCATAGTAATAAATATCTCCAATCGGTCTATCGACAGCCTCCAAATTTTACAATATTAAATCAGAGATCTCGAGGAATTGAAAAGTGGTTACTTGGAGAGTCTGCAATGATAGTCAACTATATTCTGCTTCTTATACCAAATTCTCATAATTCTGATATTTAGAAGCTTCTATTACAATTTGTGGCACAGCATTTTGCGGCTCCAACTGTCAACTAATTCGGAAATCTAGCTATATCGGGGAGCTAGTACATATTCAACAAACTAATTGTCTATCTAGGCGATTGATACCTGCTCCCGGCGGCCAACAACCCACAAATTTCGTTTTGATGTTAATGTTTAAACACTCAGTAACCGACATCCATAGTACTCCAACGACAACGTGATTGCCATGCTTAAACGTCCAGACCCGGAGTACGTTCGAAGTATGAGTTTGCTTTTATCGCGACCCCATGTTTGGCCCAAGGATACCGATTTAATGGTAATTTTAGACCATACGCCCTCGGAATATACATGACCCCAGCCCGACCATCTAGAAACTGCGTTGTTTACGTTGCATTATAACATGCCGGCTTCGTGACAGGCAAAATCGGACACTCGAGCAGCTAGCAGTGATAGTACGATGCATTTGTATAAATTTCTTGCTAGGATCTGGGCCAGGGAGTTTGGGATCGGTTAGATGGAGAATTATGAAGCTACTTGCAGCAATTGAATACTAGCGGGTTCAGTAACAATCGATTTCTATCCACCGCTCACGGAGCTCGAGAAAGCCATCCGAGTTTCGAGCCGAAGATATTCCAAACGATATTTCCACTTCTCCCGATGGTGTAACGTAAGTTCGATCGCCGTTCAAAAGACTGCCCGCGATATTAATATTGCGTTGAATGAGACCCCATCTGCGGGGATCCCATCTGCATATGCGATGCGGCCGCGCCCAACCTCACGCCTCAGCGTAGTACCATCTTCCCCCAACCAATTTGCACCAAGAACACTGAAAATACTTTCAAACCATCACATCTCAATTCCGGCTTCAACACTACCCCCATTTTCGCGCTAGATTTGCCCCTTCCTAACGGATAACCCGGGTTGCAATTGTTGGATACCGGTGGGCCATGACGGGGCTATAAATACCTGACGTCACAGATGTGTTGACCATGTGGTCGTCGCTATCGAAGGTTCCCGAAGCTTCCACCATCATCGACATTCCTGTGAGCGCGCTATACTAGCCTAACCGCCCTTCAGCCCTTCGCGCTTTTAATGACCACTCGTTCTCCTCCTTTTACTTTCTCTTCATCTAACTTACTTCCCTTATCCTCACCATCACCAACATCATCAACCTCACTACCAGGTTCATCCATCTGAGCAGGTGCAGGCACATGCGAGCAGACAGACCTACAAGTACCTCAAGTACTTGATCATATTTGAATCGACTAACTTAAAACAAGCCAGCTCGGGTTTTCTTCACATCGTCATCCTTTACAGCTAGCTAGTGCTGTTCACCTCCATTCAAGAGTCACACCAAGAGTCACACAAGACCAACCTCCATTAATTTCTCCACAAGCCTACACCCACAATGGGTAAAGACTACTACAGCATCCTAGGGGTTCCCAGGAGTGCGACTGAAGACGATATCAAAAAAGCCTACAAGAAACTTGCTCTGAAATGGTAAGCTCCCGTTATCCCCTCCCAGTCTGTTTGATACATACAGCCAATTGCTAACATTATTCCTTTCTTAGGCATCCGGACAGAAATCGCGATCACAAGGAAGCCTCCGAAAAGAAGTTTAAAGAAATCGGTGAAGCCTACGAAGTCCTCTCCGACCCTCAGAAACGTACGATCTTCGACCAGGTCGGCGAGGAAGGGCTAAAAGGCGGTATGCCACCACCACCTCCAGGCGGCGGTATGCCCGGTGGCATGCCAGGTGGAATGCCCGGCATGGGTGGATTTGGTGGCATGCCAGGTGGGATGCCAACTGGGACGCCATTCGAATCTTTCAGTTTTTCCACAGGTCCCGGTGGAGCGCACAGTAGCAGAGCAAATTTCGCGTTCAACCCTTCATCGGCCGAAGACATCTTCACCAAGTTCTTCGGAGGCGGCAGTCCATTCGGTGGTGCCCGCGGCGGTTTCGATCCCGATATGCGTATGGGCGGCATGGACGATGACGGGCTTGGCGGAATGGGCGGTATGCCTGGCGGCTTTGGCGGAATCCCTCGAAGTCACACAATGCCCACACATGCTTCGGCGGCTCCTACGGTTTATACACACAATCTCACCTGCACGCTCGAGGATCTATACAAAGGAACAACGAAGAAACTCAAATTCACACAACCGAACGGTGCGGAGCCACTGATACTCCAGAATGTTATAAAACCGGGGTATAAAGCTGGAACCAAACTTAAGCACAACAACGCCCTTTTATCTAGTGACGGAACTAAGCAGACCGTTGAAGTTGTAATCCAGGAGGCGAAGCACCCGAGGTTTACAAGGGACGGAGACAATCTCAAGATTGACCTCGATGTTTCGTTGGACGAGGCTTTAGGCGGTCTCAACCGGACAATTGACCATCTGGATGGAAGAAAAATCTCTGTCAAATTAAACAAGGGCATCCAGCCCGGACAGGTAGTCATCAAAAAAGGTGAAGGAATGCCCAATAGCAAGACAGGCATGAAGGGCGACATGTTTGTTACATTGAAGGTCAAAATCCCGCCGTTGACAGAAAACCAAACCAAGAAGATACAGGATATCCTGAGAGGTGGTGCCTAATTGGTCTTCCAAGGGTACAACCTCACAGCTTGCTCCGAACTAAAGCCCTCATTCTCACTCCGTTTGTCACGAGTTTTTTTTTTTAATTCTTGTGAATATTTTGTTTCTCTTTACTGCTACAACACTACGCATTTTGGCATACGCTGGCGTACCTCTTCTTCTGTTCCGTTACTCCTGTGTGTTCTTCCCTTCTTCTTTGACACTCTTATGACGTACCCTTACCGACTTTGGATTAACGGCGTTCATGGCCCTGGCGTTAACCTTGTTTTTTTTTTTTTTTTTTGTTTTCGCATTGCCAACCGATCTTGGCTCGATCGCAAAGTATATAGAAACATAATGCTATTTTCCAGTAGAACATACGAGACATCTCTAAAATCTACTACTTTTTCAAAAAAATTCTTTTCTTTAAACTCCATTAATAAACAAAAATATGTGAAAGAAATTACCAGTCCGATCGTAAACTCAGGATAAACAATCCCGTTTAAGAAAACCACTTCTCCAGTACGCCAAACCCCACCTGTCAAGAACTGGTATGCATTAACGACGACCAAGCGAATTCCCCGGCTCGAGACGATAAGAATTAGACGCCAAGGTAAGCTTCGTCTGCCCATGTATTACTGCTAACAGACGACTGTAGACGGGGAAAAAGAAATGAAATTAGACGATCACACCTCGACTTCCAAAGGGCCAAGGGACACCTGTAGCTATTAGGCTAACGGGTATCATGTTTTGAGCTAGGAACAGCCAGAGTCGGATAGTGCTACTTCACCGGGCTACCTGAGATACTACAGAGTTGGAGGTTATGTTTATATCTACCACAGTATACAACGCAAATTGGGGTTGTTCGAAGCCAGGGATACCGCATCGCGTAGCCTAATTTAAATCTATCGCGCATATGCGAATTGTCAGAATCCCCGTGTTTGGAGAAGGTTTATGATGGAGGGGATAGTTTTATAAAGAGCCGTCTTTGTCTCCGGGCTATGCATCCACGTTTACGCCCCAAGCCTGTTCTTTTTTTTTAGCTTGGAATACTCGGTGTAGGTTTTTTGACCGGTCCTTTCGTTATTTTGCTTGACAGCGATATCACGTTCATTTATATACGCTCCTTTATCGGTCTTTGGCAGAATATATAGACGAAATGCATTTTTCAGTTCTTTCTCTCGCTCTTTTGGCGGCTAGGTATGTTCTTAATTCCGGTCCTAGTATCAAACCACCATCGAGATATCTCGAGATAAAAGCCAGTTTTATATCACCAGCGTCAATCGACTAACCCCCCTCTCTCTGATATCTCCAGTGCCATCCCATCCGCCGTCGCCCAAACCACAATTTACAAAACCGTAACAACCACCAAAACCCTAACCGTCAAATCCACAAGCTGGACCTGGAGCCGAACCACCACAATAATCTACAATCCCACCACGGTCACAAAACACGAAACCTACACCAAAATCGCCGTCCGCACTCGAATCGTAAAACCCTCTCCCGTCACCATCACAAAAACGGTCACAAAATGTCCCCCTTCCACCAAAGATGATGATGGCGACAAGGAAGAAGAGGGAGGGGAGGAAGAGGAGGAAGATAATTTTAAGACTTGTCCGCCTGCGGCGGTTGTTACTGCTACTCCTAGTTGTAAGGGTGGTACTCCTTGTCCGACGAAGTCATTGTGTCAGCAGGATCAGCCGACTGTTACGTATAGATGTAATTGTGGCGGGGCACCGAAGAGGACTGTTACGGCTACGCCGAGGTGTGCGGAGGATTGCTGTGGTGGATATGTACCGACTTTGTATACCTTTGTGCCTTTGCCGTTTGAGAAGTGTGCTCAACCTGGTGGAGTATCCGAGGTTACTATTTAAGCGTATAAATACGCTATAGAAGCTATACAGTAAGGTTAAGTGCCTTAAAGGATGCTTGCATTTGTTCGTGTAGATAGGACTACGGAAACGAAAGTTTTAGATACATGTAAGGACATTTGCTGAATATGATATGTCCAAGTACGGCTCTCAAGCTCAAAAACTATAAAACAAAATTAGACAATATATTTCAAGATGTAGGCAAACATTAAACACGAATTCAAACGCTGGGGCAACTTGGGCCGGTATCCTGACAGTAGACGGAAGCATGCAACACAGTCTCCATGAAAAATACAACGACGGTGAATACCCACTATTTCGAACTTCGATTCGATCCCTACTGGCTGAATGCTTAAGTAGGTAAAGGATCGATCGTGGCACTCAGCTGCAGATCTCCAAAGACACAGTGACGGGATTGAAAATGTAGGATGAAGAAATGCACTTAATAGAATAACGCATATGCCGCTATCGTAAACTTATAAAATGTTGATAACCTTAACTTACACAACCTGCACTTGTGGAAAGCTTTTTGTTCGAAATCCCTGAAGCATGAGGCGGAACTATATCGAACCCAAGGATACGTACCTGCCCCTGACTCAAATTTACCATGTCCTCGAAAGGACCCAGCAGACGATCTTTCCCCAATCAAATCTAGATGGATCGCAATCTCAAGAAACAAAATGTCACAAACAAAAATAGGCTAAATCCCCGAAAGATGACCAAACTTAAATTTGATTGATAATTGATTGATGATGACATCACACCCGTTGAGTGTGTATTAGGTTTTACGAATATAAGCGGCACTGCCTAAGACTGCCCACCGACCTTGGGGATCTTGTCCCTGAATCGGATAGCTCGTCACAAAAAGTAAGGTCCTAACTTCTAACCCTCTGCCTGCCCGCGCCTTCATGAAAAAACTTAATTCCACCCGACGCTAACGAACACGAACTCATCAAAGCGACAAAGCGCAATCCCAATTAACCCTAACGAAAACTCCAAACCGTTAAGAATTCCATCTATTGAACCCAAACGCGAGTATACACCTTCGCCGTCTCCGTCTTGAGAACCGTATCGGTAACCGAAGTTTCCACCGTAGCAGCAGACTGTGTGATAGTCGAAGTAACAGTGCTAATAACAAAAACGGTGGTATCAACACTAACGGGAGATGTAGCGGTGACTGAAACAGTTGCGGTGGGTATATCCGCTGGTTTCGCGGTAACGGTTATAAGGATGCAAGAGCAGGCAGAGGAAAGTCTGCTAGGGTTGGCGGCGAATGCGTCCAAGAGGTTGGACTTGGTGGTGGCTCTTTTTTCGATCTTATCCTTGCGGACTTTGGCCTTTAATTGGACTATTGTTTGAGTCGCGGTAACGGTTGTAGTTGAAGTTACGGTGAATGATTTTGTGTTCGTGGTTGCCGCGAGGGTGAGGGTAGTGTAGACGGTTTTGGTAGAGACGAGGGATTTAGTCCAAGCGCTAAGACAATTATTAGTTTTATTTCTTTTTTAACATTAGAACTAAGACATACATAGTAGGGCGTTCAGTAGCAACGGTTACAGTCTTTGTCCCACCTGTAACAGGATCAGACGTAGTCGACCCATCACTCAACCAGTTTTTGCACAATGCCTGCCCGAGACTTCCTTGGGACCGCAAAAGGCGGAGAAGATTGTCCGCATTGCAGGTAGCACGTTTATTGAGCTCCAATGCATTATTGTTCTCGAAGTGAAGGTTGAAAGGAATAGCAGTGGCGATAGAAACCAAAGCTAGGAGAGAGAAGAGCAGCGAAATGGATTTTGTAAACATCTTGAATAGATGCGTTATTGAATCGAAAATAAAAATCCAAAGTATATAATGCGAAAGCAAGATAACGATATGAGAGAAGTGAGAATGCTTGCAAGGAACGTGTGAAGAGCCGATACAATGGGCTGTTCTTCTTGGGGTGCACCAGGCTGGGGGATACGACAAAAAGGGAACGAAGTTATCCTAGGAATGAATGAGGGCCCGCGAAGGTTGGTGAAGAAAAACCATTTCGGGGAAACTGTCTCTTTATAGTTTATCAATTGCCTCCATTGGCACCAAATTCACCATATTGCTATCATATAGCACAGTATTGCTAATACTTAGCTATGATCTTCACAAAAAATTCTTCAGGAGAAACTTCAGTCGACCTTGCGCACGGCCGGCCAGAATCCGCAAGTGGAGCTTGATAAAGAGTTTGGGCGTTGAAGGTTGAAACACGGCCATTGCAGTGGCTTGCCAAGCAGAAACGTTCAAGGATGGAGGGTTTGGGACGAAAGCGATTGGGTTCGCCTCTCTACCACGCGAGAACCCCTCTCTCCGGCAGCCGGTAAACCCCCCTAATTGACATTTTTCTGCACCTTGCCCTGGCCGAGCATGATTAGTTCCGAACTGCGAGAATCGGAGGATGGATATGCTGATCTTCTTATACATATCTGCAGGCTGAAGAACTTGACTTCGTAGGGTTCTAAATTCCCGCATATGCAGCTGTTAAGTTCGCAAGATCGGATCAAAGTTTTGTGAAAATCGATAAGAACTGAGCGTCGTCGCATCCTCCTTTGGATCCATCCCCGAAAAATAATATTCATTTCTTATTATATCACAGTTATCTTTTCCCACATTCAATGCAGGTGTATGAAGCCTGCATTTATTGACAACTTAACTCTTTCATGGGTACTTTGTACCTGGTGCTCCACATTTTGACATGGCTGCTTTGAAGGCAACGGAGCGCGAGCGTAAGAGCACAACGCCCCAGCACACGGTTAGCGGTTTATTGGGCAAGGTTTTAGCTAATGGTTTGGTTCCAGACTTCTCCACCGTATGGTTCGCTCGGTTGGCTTGGATTACACAAAGTTTTCCATCTCCGCCACGTTTGTGTCAGCTGCGGGGCGCTGCAATCCATAAGAGACGATTAGGAATTACCAAATACGTTTGAGATGATGCCGAGATCCGGTTCCAATCAACAAAGTTCTTGACGCACGGCTTTCGAATATCCCTTTAAATTTGTATTGAGAACTTGTATACGAGAAATTTAATTAATGTGAATATTGGGAGCCAATTTTTTGCTAAGTAAAGCGGATTTATAAACTAGACGATATAACTACTTAAGTACGTGACCGATAGCAGTCACTTTGTTCGTATTTCAGAGTTACGAGAGCTTACTCTATAGGTCTGGGGCTCATACACTGCCCTCGGTCAAGTTTCTTGAAAAGATTAAGATTGAAATCCCCAAAATTTATATATTACTAACTAGCACTCTGCTTATGCCGCATATAACAAGACTATATAGTCCAAAAAAAAACGCCCATTCATTACAATTCCATAACATTATAACCCGTTTAAATCATCATTGAAATTATGCACTAGAAGCCTAGTTGTAGTCATACTCCTTCCTTTGCGCTGCAGTAGGCGGAGGTGGTGGAATATATGGTTGTTCAGAAATAGGCATTTCCGCCGATCTGCTAATCGGATCGGCTTGAACCTCATGCGGCGGAGTCGGTACAACTTCTTGAACGCCAATATTTAAGTTCGCATTGTTTGAGGCTTCTCCGCTCTTGATTTCCTTTCCATCGAATGCCCCAAGTGGCGCGGGAATAGGTTGAGGTGCGTATACTATTGGTTGCTGCTGTTGAGGGTAATACGGTTGCTGTGGCTGTTGTTGATAGTATGGCTGCTGCTGTTGAGCAGCGTAGTTATAGTACTGCTGTTGTTCTGCCGGTGGGGCCATCGGAGGGACAGGCATACTTTCTGTGTCGGGAGGGCACGGCGAATTTTCCTTGTTCTTCCTTTTCCGGCCGAAGAGAGCAGCGCCAAAACCCGCAAAACCTGCGGCAATGGATGTACCAGCTGTCTGTGCCGTGGTTAAACCTCCTCCTGTGCCGACAGCAGTACCCGTGGCAGCCCCTCCTGCAAGGCCTGGGGCGAGGCCACCGGTTGCAGTTGGGACGCCCGCTGAGGCTACACCTGGTGCAAGCCCGCCAGCAGCCGAGGAACCGACCGCAGTGCTCCCAGCACCGCCTGCAGCGGTACCTGCGCCTGCAGTAGATGTTGCGAGCCCTTCAGAGCCGGGAACATAGCCAGGTGGAACACCTGGAGCGGTAGTTGCGGCAGCACCTGCTGCAGAGGTTGGATCGACTGGTGGAGCAAAGGCAGTGGACGCCGCAGTAGCACCCGCATCGGTAGGAGGAGGAACAGCCATTGAAGAAAGACCCTGTCCAGCCTGTGCGGCACCTTGAGCCGCCCCGTGAGCAGCTTGGCCAGTACCCTGTGCGACTGCATTCGCCGCCTTTTCTGCCACTCCGGGAACGTACCCGGCTTGTGCTGCAGCTTTACCTTCAATACCGGTAGGGACATATCCGGATACCGCGGCGGCAGCTTTGCCTTCAACGCCAGTTGGAACATACATTGCTCCTGATGCGCCGGCAGCGCCGGCTCCACCCCCTGCTCCACCACCACCACCAGCCGCAGAAGAGGTTCCGATACCGATAGCTGCCCCGGCTTTTGCCCCCCAAACGGTCTTAGTTACAGCCAGGAACCCAAGGCCACCCAAGGCTGCTACTCCGACAATAGTACCAATTACACCGCCTGCAACCTTGCCTCCAGATGTCTTCTTCATGGGACCCGCCTCGAATCTGCAGGCGCTATTACAGCCGTCCCCATCTTCTGTATTGCCATCGTCACATTCCTCGCCAGGATCTAACTTTCCATTACCGCATCCGATAGGGCTGGCTCCTCTGACCAAAATGTATGGAATCCCACTCGTGCCATCACTGAAATCCCTAGACCCTTCACCTGGGATACCTTGTGCAATTGCCAACGGGACGAAACTCTCGGCGCCCGACGAAGGGAAGGTAACGAAAGCCTCGTGGACAGAGCAAGACCAGTTACTGAGTACCTGATCCGTGATGCCGTCTAACACCTGATTCCGAGCGACAATGTGAACCTCATCGTAACAATTTTCTTCTTCTTCGGCATTGAGGTCGCCACGGACTTCGAACTTGCCAAAGATATCGAGGATCGGGACGGTTGTTTTGTTCCTGTTGCCATAATATTTCGATAGCGAGAAGTAAAGACCGGTACCCTTGCCAGTCGCAGCAAAGGCAATGCCGTTGGACATGAGGGACTGCGCATCACTGTAGTGATTCGAGGTATCCGTCCCTATTATTCTGGTCAGTTATACATATATCTGGGGAAACATTATTGTCCTGCGTTGTCGCAATATGTTTCCAACGTACCAATCAGAATAACATTTCCTTCAATCGCATTCCCCCAAGTCCGTCGATTTTCCATCAATCGTTCCAATCTATCGGGATCGGTAGAAATAGGGTCGCCGATAACAATAGCTTTGTATTTTTTGAAATCATTGGTGGTCATAGCCTGCCATTCTGTATTGCTGACAGTGTCGTAGGTCCAGTTATAGGAGAACAAGCCCCTGCGGTCAGCCGCGACAAGATCTTCATATCCTGTGAAACTGTAATGGAAAAGGAGATCCTCTGCGAACGCGACGGTGAAAAACGGGAGTAGAGATATGGCTTTCATTGTGGTCTATCTATTGCGCGTCTAATCGATATGGAGTATCGATATAGAACGAAGGCGGATAGGAGACTATCGATTACTGGGTTCCCAACAGCAGAGAAACGGCGATAGACAGACCAATCCACAAGGGTGTCGAGGGGAGAACATCGGGGTATAAGTATTTCCAACTGAAAACCCTCATCCTTTCCCCTCAGCCCTGCTATCTAACGTTAACACTTGCGACAATTGCGGCCAAAACATTGGGGCTCTTTGTTTCCTTTTTTCAGCCCCTGGAAGTATCGGCAAAAGATGTCAACTGTGTGCACCCGGAAACATTGTAAAGGCCGGCAAGCTGTAACGTGGTAGAAAAGGCAACCAACGGAATGGCACACCTTTTGGTTATTATTGGTCGCAGATTGGTGGCCTGGGGCGTGAATCGCTACCCCTGGGTCATTAATCGCCTCACATGGGTCGCACACGGGATTCTTCCCTGGCCTACATATATAGCTCCTGCTATGAGAATTCATGCATACGGCCGCTTGTTCGGAACCTTTGGTTATAACGGACATTTTCAAGAGTGTAAAACAAGAAAGAGATAATCTATCCAATATACTGCAGTATTTAATTCATTACAGAGCAGTTTTATCGGAACTTTCTGAGGCTTTAGTAAAGAAATGACGGGAAGCCTCTACTGATGTCAGCATTCGAAGTTAAATCTCGGGTTAACGAGCTGTATCGATCGATTATCAAGATTAATTTTTCGTTCAAGTGATTCGGTATACGACTAACCTAGGCTATGAAAACTACGGACAACCTATGGAAACTCTTTTTTATTCGATTTCTTAATTGTTGCTGCTTTTCGATGCATTGCCCGGGCGCTCGAAAACTCGAAGCCGCCGCCCCGTACTTCCCCACTATCATGCACTACTGACATGCGCCGTAGGTATGCAATAGAATCATATATGGTACAGATATGTACTCGAGTACTTCCATGCATGCATATTGTGATCAAATCATCGTCACAATATCCGGCCTCTACTAAAAATTTCCCCTCACGAGACTCTTATGAGTCGAACCTCACAGGCTCGCTGCGCTTCGGGTCGGACAACAGGAGGATTTGACAAATACTGGTTCCGCAGATTTCGCAGACATTAGCCCTGTAACACACGTAGTTGGGTGCCCTGAATTCGTGAAATCGTGTCGTTTCATATCCCAAGTAGACTCCTTGTCGACTAAAGTGAGCCAAGAACTTAATATTACTCATAGGGTTGGAGTTCCTTTGGGATTGGTACAATATTTCATGTATCTGAAGTTTTCATATAGATCGCTGAGGCGATAGAATCGAACCACGCCTTATCAAACCCTCCCTTTAAGGACAACAAATTCCTCGGCAAAAAAGGTGCATAAACAGCTGCATTTCCGCACCTCGGAACCTAACTCTCGTTCGCCAATGAGCTGAAAGAATTAAGCAATTTTTCCTAAGGTTGGGGGTGTGTCAACTGGCATGGTGGCGTACAGCGGCTGAGGACGACCCTTAGGATCCTGTATTGTGTGACCAAACGGCCATTAGAATGGTGTATAATTTACGGCGCGGAAAATTCCGTATACTTCACGCGAAGTATACCAGCATCCGTTAAATTTTCATCGCTGCTATTAATATTTTTGCGTCTTGTTCCTACATGAAACAATGGATCACGGGCCCTTATCGCTGCGAAGCAAGAGCTCTGGTATATATTTAATTTTAGCCAGATCTAAGATTTGAGATTAGAGGACTCTCGTTTCCTTCACATATGCATAGTTCTGATCCTTTGATTTTTATGGGTCCGCAGCGCCAGAGCTTTCTTGATAACTTGTTTTCTATACGGTCCAGCTGCTTCTTCGAAAATGTGATACTTAACTTGGGGTGAGTATTAATCGTTAGCTTTGACTAATATTCAATTCAGCCCTGCTATATATACATCAATCGATCATAGTTACGTATACACACTCCAGATATCGATTACCTCCAGCCGTTCTACATCTAAGTAAACCCCGTAACAGCCCTATCAACATACAACTCCTCCAAATATTTCTCCTCCTCCGCCGTCAACTCCTTCCCATTAGCTTCAAGAGCCTCGTCGATCCTCTCGACGCTACTGAAACCAATGATGGGTGACGAAATGCGCTTGTTAATCCACGCCAAAGCCACATGGCTCATCTTCCACCCTTTCTTCTCTGCGATTTCTTTCACTCTCTTGACAATTTCCTTGTCGTTTTCTTCCGATCCTATTCTAAGGAATGGTATGTGACTTAATTTCTTTTCTGAGGCGGAACGGTCGGTGGTGCCGAAGTCTTCTGGTTGGCGGGCGAGATGACCACGGGCGAGTGGTGCCCATGGGATTAGACCGACGCCGGTGTCGTTGCAGAAGCGGTTCTAAAACAAAAGAATCAGCACTTACCCTCGTGGGTAACGTCGCTTTTAAGAATTTATACTCACCATCTCCCGTTCCTCCTCTCTATACAACAAATTATATTGATTCTGCATACTCACAAACTTCGTCCACCCATTCTTCTCTGCCACGAACTGCATTCTCGCGAACTGCGTGGCCCACATACTACTAGCACCAATATACCTAACCTTCCCACTCTGTACCAAATCATGCAAAGCCTTCATAGTCTCCTCAATAGGAGTATTATAATCAAACCTATGGACCTGCAATAAGTCGATATAATCCGTCTCCAACCTCTTCAACGAATTCTCCACCTGATTAAATATGGCAGCACGAGATGATCCGCCTTGGTTTACAAAATCCTTCGACTTTCTCAACGCATCTTCAAATGCCCACGCTGGACCTTCGGGTGTATCCAACACGTGACCCCAGCATTTTGTTAGGATTACGATTTTATGTCGAGGGATTTCGTATTTTTTTATGGCTTTGGCGATCACGAGTTCGGAGCGCCCGTTGGAGTAGGTATTTGCTGTATCCCAGGTGTTGATACCTCTGTCATACGCTGCTTTGAGGAGTGGGAGGGCTTTATCTTCGTCTAGAACCCAGTTTTGCCATTGGGAGGAGCCGATGGACATGGCGCCTAGGATTGGGACCGAGACGCGGAGACCGGACGTTCCCAGGCGTTTGTAGGTAGCCTTGGTGGATTCGACAGAGGCCTTGAGGTATTCTGGCATTTGAGCCATTTTGAAGGATTTATCGGATTGAAGATAAGGTTTATGAGGTTCAAGTTGGAATGAGTTGCTGTGGTATTCTGGAAGCCTTGGGTGTGCTTGAAGAATGAAATGGAGAATGCTCGATTGAGGTCTTCGTCGACGGTCTTTATACTTCTCTATTCCCCTTCGAAGCTTCCTTCTCATGACATTGCGTATACAATTTTTCTACGGCTTTACATACATGCTTTCTCCCATATACCAGGGTAGTAGGCCACTCCATTGTGCGACTTCCTCATTCGAAATCCACGATATCCACATGTCACGTTGACAAGGTCCCAGTTTTAGCTAGCTGGACCACAAAGCGGCCGGCACCCGAACGCTTTAGCTTCGGATATGTCCTAAACTCCGTTGTTAACTCAGTTTTCGCAACTAAATGTGAAGTTTAAACCCCGCGCGAGCGTCCTGGCATGGATATGACGTTTTCCAGGTCCGGATCGGAATGCTTAACAATCAATTGATCAATGAAAAACGGGACCGAATTTCACAAGAAAAGGCTTACTACTCAGCATCTTCCGTGCGACGGTGTGGATGAAAACGGAATTAAAACGGGCCAGCTGGGTCTACTTGGTCGGGAGCGTTGCACAAGCATGATTCAATATATCCGCTCAAAGCTCTTCCCTCGGTACAACGAGAGATTCTCATAATATTTCAATATCGGTTATTCTCTCCAGCATTAATAAGAGATAATATATTAATATTATACATTATTATCAATGATCCATCCAAAGCCAATCATATTATTCCTCACCGCCCTTCATCCAATATCCACGGGTTAACCGTCAAATCATCTATCCACTCTCTAACCCACCCTTCAATCCTTTGCGCTACATCTCCAAGTAACTTTTCATACGCACCACCGCCTTCAGATGCTTCTTCTACTCTAGTTTCCTCTTTCCCCGGGCTACTACTGTTACTCTCAACTCCCAATTGTTCGGCCCCTGTCCCTACATCCGACGGTGTCTCCACCCCAGGCACCCCATTGATAAAGAATAACCCACAATGAGCCCCGACTTCATCTACATTCTCCATTTTGACTTTAACCCAACAGTCTTCTTGTTCTCGTGGGATGATGCAGAATGTTTTTTCTTTCTTTCGTAGTTCGGCGTATGATGACGAATTTTGAGTAGAGGAGCCTGATAACGGTGAAAGTCCATTTACTGTTGCTGTTGCCGAGTTCTTTTCTTCTGTAGACTGAGGTGGTGCATTCGATCCAGGACTATACACCGGTGGCGGCGTTACCTCTCCTTCCACGATCACCGGAGCAACTGGCTCCGGCGGCGGTGGAGCAACTTCATTCGTCGTCGTCGTCTCAACTTCTCCCGGCGTTCCCCTCGTTTGACTCTTCCCCCCCCCTTAACCCTTCCCGTACTCACGGTGAAATAATTCACAAACCGCACTCTAGGCACCCAAACTCCATGTTCCCTCCCGCTCTCCCCGAATAACAACCGTCTTCTATCTTCAATATCCCGTCTATCCAACGCCTTTATCTGCGAATACCTTCGCTTCATAACAACAAAATCCATCAATGCGCCCGAAAACTCCAGATGTCCGTTAACATACGCCATCGCAGCGCGACGAAGTCCACCCTGGTGTTTTCTCAAAAAGTCCACTCCGGACTGCCATACCGATTTTTTGGGTTTGATATTAGGTCGGAAGAATGTGGATGTGCCGTTACTGTCAGTTGTTCCTGTGCTATCGGTGAAAATACTGGCGGTGTCTTCGCTATCATAGCTAGTCTGTAGACTTCCGTAGAGGTTTTCGGGAATGAAAGGGTCTGGGAGAGGTTTTTCGGCTGGATTGAAAAGGGATGCTAGGCCGGATGTTATGACGCCGGGGTGGATGCCGATGAATGGGGTGTCGAAGGATATTGTACCCAGGATTCTATGGCGACCTGGTGGGAATGGTTGGAGGAGGACGGCGTCGGCGGCGAGTAAACCGCCCATTGAGTGGCCTAGGAGGATGATATCTGTTGTTTCGGATGTGAATTGAGATAACCTGGTAATTAAAATCAATTGGCTACAGTCTTTTCGACAAAAGGGTAGTATGCAAATATATACCATCCCGAGAAATTATCAACAGCGATAGAAATCTTATCCCTAGTCTTAAACTTCGGATACACCTTCGTATGAACTACATGGGTATCTTGAACTAATATTGTAAGTAGTTCATGGAAATGTGCTGGAAAACTTCGAAATGAGGTTTCATCGCCGACGAAACCGTGGATGAAGACGCAGAGGAGGGTGCGAAGACTAGATTTTCCGGATCGGATTGCTTCGACGGCGGACGGTGGGGGGAGGAGGGAAGCTGTAGATGAACTTCGTGGGTCATTCGGGGATTGGTAGGGGTGGAGGGAGGGGTTGGTGGTATTGGGCACGGAGGCGGATGAAGGGGGGAGGTGTGTCCAGCGACGACGGGGGACATTGTAGGTAGTGGTGGCCGGTGGCGGGCCGCGGGGTTGGAGATGGAGAACGGGATGAAGTGTTGGGCGACGTTGGCGTTCGGTTACACAGAAGACGAGCGACGATTGACCGGGTCAATGCAATGCAATTGCGACAAGATTAACAAAGAACATACTGATTTCTTGAATTCCTTGGGTAGTATCGCTCGTTATATACCCCATCGATGGCTAAAATATCCAATCCATCATACCACCCCGGCCTCGCTATTTCGGAAGTCGCATTGAGAGGCGACGACAGCGACTTCAGCCTAGGCTATCCTGGTCGACGGCACAGAATTGGACAAAGTTAAGTCTCAACGAATCCCCGTCGGAAAACCAGGGCGCAGACAGGCGATTGTTCAGATTGCGTTAGCATGATTGCTGCACAGCCGTTGGTTTTGACTTTGGTACCGCTATGTCTCAGGATCGAACATCAGTATACGGTATACGGACTACGGCATACGAGCTGCTTAAAACTAAACTATATATTCGAAACCCCGAGGCTACTGTTTAAATTAATGAGTGAATGGACAAGTAAGTATTCTTCGGTGTTCTGATTAAGAATTTCGCATAGATAAAAAAAATCGCTAAAAAGCACAGGCATAAAACGAAGAAGGTGGTGTAGGTGGTTTCTAGTGAACAGCGAAGTATAGATAAAGAGACGCACCCTGCTGACAGTTATAAAACCTCGTTAACGATCGCGAGATGGGTTTATAGGGACGAATAAGAAAAAAAAAGAATATAGAAGGCCCCTAAAACGCCGAACACAACAGGGAAGAAAGCACTAGATGACCTGAAACGCCAGACCTCGAAGCGCAGCGCTGCCACCATCCAGAAACGACATGAGTACGCAATTAAGGCTGAGGACAAAGGATGACGTAAAACGACTTTTAGGCCAGGAAGGTGGTTAGGAAATATACAAAGGAAAAGCGCTAGAATATGTGGTATGCTTACCACAAGTGTGATTAAGTAAGTAGCCTAGCCAAACAAGAGTCACACTCATAAATACCGCAGGGGCGAGTGCAGCGCAGAGACTTCGGCGAGTTGGCATTCAAAAGCAGAGTATTAACGGACCTGTTAGATGGTCCGGGTTGTATTTGTCCCTAGTTCTACCGTTGTTGGCAACTGATCGTGTTATCATGTTAGATCGATATCGTTTGCCGTTATATTCACCGCACGACCTTGACAGCTTTCTCATCGAATTCCGTTTGCTCAACTTCCCTCGGCATCATGACCTCGGTTTTCAGTTGCTCCTTCGCGGTGATAACGTCCTCTTCCCATTCAGCATAGTCCAAATTGCCTCTTTTCATGAACAGGTTGTCCGAGTCGAAGGAAAAGTAGTCCAGCCCTCGGACTTTTCTCATTTCCTCGAGCATGCACAATCTCCAGACTCTGGTTGTTCGAATGGAGATGTTCTCCCCAAAAGCACGAACACGTAGGTCTTTCAATCCGTGCATTTCCTCAGATATGATTCGCCAGACTTCCTTCCACGTCTTATTATCGTATGGAGGGTACAGCGGTATCTTCCGAGAGTTCTTACGCTCGGAGACGAATTGCTCGAAGTGGGTAACCTGGTGAGTGATTTGGAGATGTTTGATGAGTCCGAAGTGTCGCGGGGAAATTGAATTGCGGAGGTGGATTAACATGTCCAGTGTGTTGAGGCAGAACATGTTCGTGGAGTATAGATAGTCGGAGGCTTCGAGGTAGGCACGACGACAAGTGCGGATCAAGCCGCCAATGTTGTATATGAACATGTCGAGTTTTTCGACACGGACCGGGTTTTCGTATATGCTAGCGCGATTGTATAAATTTGGGATGCAACAGCGCTCATGGTCGGAGTTGGCCCCGGGGTTTGAAGACCAGAGCTTGCTGTCGGAGTCTGGGAGGAAGGGTATGTCGCAACGAGCATGTCGTAAACGATGTGTGGGTTTGATAAGGTGAAATGTGTGGCCACCGAGGGTGTATTGGTAGATGAGGTCTCGTATCTCACCGGGAAGCCTGAGGAGTCTAGATTGAAGTTGAGGGTCTACGCTATCGAATTCAACCGGATGTTCTTGTTTTTTCGGTACCAAAGGAAAGTGAATTTTCGGCTTCCTGGGTTCAGGAGGACCGAGCGACTTTCGCGTTTGATACTTTTTCTTTTCCTGGTAGAGTTTCTTTTGGACCTTGATCTCGTCTTTTGCAAGTTCGTATAATGCTTCTCCAGAAATCCAAACAAGACCAAAGGGAACGAAGATACAGAAACCGATAGCGTTGATGACCTTCCGTGTCCGGGTTCGCCTAACCATCTTGACGAGGGGGTCGAAAGGTTCCCGGTCGAAACCTTGCTAAGGATAGACTCTCCGTCTAGCTATAAGCACTTAGTTGGGTCAGTTGAGGTCGGGTTGTGAATCCTAGTCAGAATTTCGTTGTTGTTGGGAAATATTTCGAAACGTCCCGTCGTTGTGAGGTATATTTCTTGGTGGGATGAGAAGCCACCAGGATATCCGTCTATAGATCCATACAAGTAAGAACCAACCAAAGATAGGGAAACGATAGCAGTAAGTATAAAGGACCAGGGCCGATTGTAATATACTTATTGCGATGAAGATGAGGTCGTGAAGTCGTGAAACGGGAGGTAGAGAGTGGGGTGCAAGCGGTGTTAAATATGGCCAGAACGACGAGGTGCAGCAAAATCCCTGTCAGCCTGGCTGAGCGCCGGGTGGTCGGTCGTCTTTGGCTACTATCCCAAGCCCACCAGCCAGCCTTGGTGTGAAATGGTTCAAGGATGCCCAGGTACCTGGTAACCTTGGAACGGCGTAGCGAGAGAGGAAGAAAGAGGGAGAGAATAAAGAAGAGATGATCTTCGAAAGGATCTAGAGGTAGCGACTTGGTAGATCAGGTGTTCGTGGGTAATGTTAGGAGGAAGTACGTTGAGTGTGTGAATCGCGAACGAGCAACGGGTATCGCAGCAGGGGTAAACTTCAGTGCAGTGCAGAAGTGGAGAACACTTCCTTTCGGATGGAAAGCATGCGAATAGTCAGCCACTCGGCCAAGTTTGTACCTGGCAGAAAACGATGAAGCCAGAGCCTCTGAGAAGGAAGCTGGCCGGGGTGATTAACGACGGAGGCCGACGAGATGGTTGACGGGGTGGTTGGCGGTGATGAGTTGCGTGGTTGAGAGTAGGTTCGAGGTTGATTGAAGCGAAACGCGAGGCTGTGGAATTCTGAGTTCGAAGCAACAACAGCCAGTAAATTCACTTAACTCCACAGCACATAATATTAATACACCGACGTCTACTAATGTTTATTTACTGTGTATGTATGTATGGAACTGCCGTCTCGGAACATCGACTGGTCCTCAACATGCTAACTCCTTTGGTGATGAGTGGAGCTCTGTGTATCTCATTGGTGGTTGACCGCTCGACGGTTGTCCAACCGGCCTGCTGCCACGTTTTGGCTCTCGATCGATATTGCTTTTGCCCGCGAACTCTCGCCACCTTCGCTTCTATCCTCAAAATTCAAAATTCAAAACAAAATTGAAAGAATTCCAGGAGAAATTCAAGGCATCGATGTTATGTAATACCGGGAATTATTACCATCATCATGCCTTGTGCAAAAGCGCAGAAGGTAGTCCAATTATATCCCTTGAGCCGTTACATTCAGAAAAAATGCCTGCTCACAAGCGAAACAATCAAAAAGCTATTAGCTGATCCGCTTTTCCGAGTCAAGAATAGTACTTCTCCGTATGTACCGTGCCGGATTTAGATCATGCCATATGATATCAGCCGTCTCGAAAGTCTTCAACGTCTACAACAAGACGGTCACAGACCTTTTTTTTTTAGTTGACCAGAGTCTTTTAAATTCGCTTGTAATGCCTGATATCATTTCTGGCTCGCACTTCTGGCCGACTGTTCCATGGATCCATGTTGTCAATAACTAATCAGAATTCTAGAATCATTAGCCTCGAAGTCCAAGAAGCGCGGCTGCGGGCATAAGTTCAGCCGCATACAACGGCTACTATTGCCAACTTCACCTCATCCCCAAACGGAGCTTTCAGCTTCTGAGATGGATACTATAGATTATTTACTTAATAAAGGGAGCACGGGCTTTAGGAGTTGGCGAATATCTTGTCCTTTCACCGGAATTTTGACTCGTCTGATCTATACCACCGACAACCAGCCTCTAATTTAAACCCCGAGACTACAATTTGAAGGACCGAAAGCACTTGCTAACACTTCAGCCCGAGCTGCTGCAAGCCTTCGAGTATATTAACTCTTGGCGATAGCCCGTTGGAATCAATTTAAATGGATTTTAAAACCATGGGATTATTATAATATAACAACCTCGTCCCTATCCAGGGACTGTATAGATATCTTCGGAATCCCTCGCCTTTTTTCCTCAATAGGCAACGTCGCAGTTGCATTTAGTTTCTCTAAATTGTCTCGCAGGTTATTATTTCCAGGCATGAAATGGGTCACCGATTTTTAATCATCAGGATGCCGATAGGGCGTTACCGATATGTGGCGGCGGGTTTGATGTTGAGGCTGCAAGAGAGGAGTGGTCTAGAACAGCGGTTCAGGTGACTCAAGTTGAGACTACCATCGGGACGGATGGGACGCGGACGCCAGAGTCGGCGGTGAGAAAAGAGATTACGGCTATGGAGACGGCTATTTCAACTGAATACAGAGTAAGTACATACTTGCCATCAGGTAAGGAATCCCAATTTTCGATATAAAATTTTAAATTAAGCTAACTTGAGAATCGATATCACAGTGGTACCATACACAGATACAACTATATATACCATATAACCGGATCAGACGGTGTATTAAGAACAATCACAACCGCTTGGACGACGCAATTGCCAGTGGTCACGGTATCTACTACACCGGAAAGTAATAGCAAAAACAACAAGGTTACACTTGGGGTGGGGTTGGGAGTAGGAATACCAACTTTGATTCTAGTAATAGCCGTACTCATTGCTGGAATCTCCTTGCTGCGTAAGAGGCCTGTAGGTGGAATTGGAAAGCAAGCGTCAGAGGAACCTGGGATCGCGGCGTGAGATTTCAACGATAAACTTTAGGGGTTTTCTCAAGAACTAGTCAAACGATGTCGAATAATCTTTACTTGACCCGAAATTCCACAGATACAAAAGGGAAACCGGCGGTTACGATAATATATAAAACAGCTGCGGTATTCAGGAGGGGCCGTGAAAGGAACCACGGATTACTCACCGGACCATTATTTATATCCCAAGGAAGCCACAAACGTACCTGATATCCGATAGACACTGAAACCCAATAACCGAGCTCGTTTAATAGTAGGATCCTTTCGTCATGTACAATATTCCTTTAATTGGGATATCAAAAGTTCGGATAGCAGCGTTTCATGGTTAGCTGACGACATTAAAAAGTGACAGAAAGTCGACCATGATTGCCTTTAAATGTTTTCCACATTGCTCCGCCTTCGCGCTTGAAGTTAATATCTACTGATTCACTTCCTAACCTTACATCTTATCGACAACATCTCCAGAAAGGTCTCGAGGTCTCCCGTTCCCATAGTTGGTTCCGTGCTGACCTAAATCATGGCTTGTATACATGCCCTTCCTACACAAACACCTCAATTTTTTTGCTTGTGTTTCAGGATCACTTGAACTTGCATAGGGATGTCTCTTATTCATGCACGCCGCATGTCAGATCTCACACAACGGCCCAGACCAGGATTATTCAACACCCAAATTTATAACGACCACACTTGCAACACACGATTGCTTACTCCAGCCTCGTTAACCTTGGGAATAGAGTCTCCCGACTTTTAGTTTTTTTTTATAGCATTCTTTTGAGGGCAGCGGGCACTTCTTTTGTAGCACCGCCCTCAGGCTACAGTTTATACTTTTATACGCCCCACCCTACTGTGTTTGACAAAGGCTTAGACATGGAGAATATCTGGATGTGCGCCCCTAGCTATATCAAAAATTTGCTGTCATCTTACCGAAGGTTTGGATCCACCATGAAGCAGTCAGCACACATACCTGCCTTTGGCCCTTCGTAGGCCTAGATAGTATAGTACGGAAAGAGGGGTAAAGGGTTAATGCGTACGCAGTGGCCCACTATCATGTTCCTTCCTGAGCGTCAATGATATCCCTAGAACCCGGGTTTGAAAATCGGTTCTAGGATGCGATATCTCTTACATCTTGGCTACAGATACAAGGAGTGCTTATAGGGGACTTATCAGGGCTAATGAATTCGTTTATATATCATACCTCTCCGCCGATCTTGTCTAATTATTCTCTTTCAACCACCATCACTTTACAGTATTTCTCTATTACACTTGGCTTTTGGTTTCATTCTATTAATTGTTAAGTCACTCATTTAATATTTCATGATTTTAAAATCTCGTCCCTTCTAATCCTTTATTTACAAACCCACATATTATTTCATTTGTTTCAACATATCCTTATTCACCCTCGGATGGTATAATTTTTATTCACACGGTACCTTTATAAACCACGGGCCTTTGAAGACCCGCAAGTTGCCTATAATACACTCTTAATCATGTACCTCACAGCTCTCCTTCCAATTCTCTGCCTTGCTTCGTCCATTTCCTCCCTCGCAGTTTCCGGCGGCGTAGAAGTTGCAGGCCAACAAACCCCAGAAAAGCGTGGAGATTCATGGGAAATCCCTGGATCTACCGGCAGCGGAATCATCGAAGATCCAGATGTTGTGAAATTGGATGATACGAAGGTGGGAGAAGAGGGTACCTACATTGGCACGCCGGCGAATACGAATGAGGGTGGCGATAAAATGCAGGATGGGATTAAGGTCGACAGCTGGCCTATTATAGCTGGTCCCGGTCCTGCTATCGTTGATCCTGAAAAGTTCCCTGCGCTTGAACCTGTCCGCAAAGGTAGAAAGAATCGACGTTCTGTTACTGCGTCCAAAAATGAGCCTTTGCCGGATACACTCAATGTTCCCGCGGAACAAGTAACTCAATGGATGACCGAACTCGACGATATTTTCGCTGAAGGGTCTCTGGCAGCTAAAAGAGACAGTATCGACGGATCACCTAGTAAAGGAATTCAATCACGCAATACCGACGTCTTAGATAATATCAAGAGACGTGAGACCCGAGAATTCGCTACCGCTTGGTTTTCCCTTGGTGGAGGGTCTCCGAATGACTTCCGCCTTATCTTCGACCCTTCGCGTTCCGGACCAATCAATAATTATGTTGACCCTGGAGATATGTCTGCCAGCGGTAAAAGGCTTAATTACAAACGGGATGGAACTGCCCCTCCTATTATCGACAAAAGAAGCAAAGCTATTGCTGAAATCCTGGCCGCCCTCCATGATCAAGATGATCCAAATGGAACCGGTACTGGCGACCACGAAACCCTCAACCGTCGCTCACTGGTCGATGCCGTATCAACCCCAGTAGACGCAAAGCCAGTCCAAGACGAAGTCATCCGTCGTATCTTCAAACTCTACGGAAAAAATAACAAGCGAGATCTCTTACCACGGCAGCCTTCTCAAGAGATGACACAACAGATTCTCCAAACCCTCTTCCGATTCGAAGACGATGAGGAATGGAAATGGAATGCACCAGTTTTAGCACATAGACGTTGGTCAAAATTCCCAGCAATTGAAGAATTTTCCGAAGGTTCCCCCGAAAAACGAAACCATGAAAGCGGCGGTAGTATCTCTACCGACGACATCGATGGCCGTATCAGTGCCGGCCGGGACCCCAGTTCTTACGCCTGGCCAGATATTAGTCTAAAAGTTCGAGAAGCCCTTCCAAAGGAAGCCGATGAAGCCTCGCAACGTATCATCGTCACCATCTTCCGCATGCAAGAAAACTTTAGACATAAACGAAGCATCATTGAAGCCGAGCAAGAAGTTAAAGAAGTTTTGATCGAGCGGCGTGGGGTTAATGTATCCTACGGCTGGTTTGGAAACTTCTTCGACAGAGCTCGTTCCATCAGACCGTGGAGGTGGCTTGAAGAGCATATGCAGCATAATCACCAGCGAGATATCCAAGCTCCTGAAGCGAAGCTTCAACGCCGTACGCGTTACAGTACTCTTCCTACCACCCGCCCCTCCGGTAAAAAAAAGGGGATAGCAATATGTCTACGACAGAGGACCTGTATACTCCCCTGGGTACCATGGAATGTACGAAAACTTCAGAGCTCGAGGGGGCTGCTCCGAAGAATTATAGATTCTATCGACCGACATTCGCAAGATGAATCACAGATGACCAAACGAGATGTTGCCAGCGATTTACTCGCATGGATGGAAAAAATCAACAACTATCTAGAAGAGAACAGGAATGGAACCCCCCCCAGCGATGGCCAGCCGACGGTTGCTTATGTCTCTGCAGGGCCTGAAGAGAAACCAGCCGACGGGTATAGATCTGGGGGTGCTGTAGCCCCTACAAAGCGAGACGCCATCTCCAAAGGTATCTCCGGAATTTTTGATTCTATCAAATTGGCTCTCCCGTGTAATAAAGTTTTAGTTCCAAATCCCCCCACGACTGTTTTAATGAAGCGGAAGCCCCAACCCCAGGGAGGTGATCGCCAAAAAAGAGGCGGTACTCCTACTAGTAGACTCAAGAAGAGATACGACCCGGAATTATACCCATGGTGGAGCGGTGGCTCTAAAAATAACGGAGAAGACAACCCAGAAAATCCCTGGACAGGGGGGAACTCTTGTGCCAGGCTTAGATTTGCGAATGGCTGTGCAGGAAGTTATAAACGAAGCCTAGGGAATGCCAGGAATAGACTGCAAAATCTTAGAAAAAGAATAGCGCAGGATGAGAAAAAGGTGAGTGATAAACAAACTACCAAGGATGATGAGCTGGTGAAGAGGAGTAAAGTCAAGAAGGGGAAGAAAAGAAAGCAAACACTAACTACGACCTCAGCAAGCTGGAAGGACCCCGAATATCTAAGGCTTGACCCGTTCGGGAAATTGAAGAAGTTCTGGCGGGTATAGATTTCGATCTTCGTGGGTGTTATGGATATAGTTCTGGACATTGGGATTTCAGTTGCCTCACTTTAGTCACTCGTTTATTGTTTTTATTTTCCTTGGATAAATAGTAGTTAATATCTATGAATTGTATTTAAGTAATTCGAATACATCGGGATGCAGACATTTTAGTGGAAGTAATAACAAAGTTTAGGCATGGCATCTTCGTTATATACTTGTGAATATCGTATATAAACGTTTCTTCCATGTTTTCCTTTTCCACGCCTTTTATGTAGATATCCAATGATGCAAGTGTAATAATGGTACATCTTCTTTTTCTTCTTCTTTTAATTGTTCCCTTGAATTTTCAAGAGGCAGACTTAGTCAGATTTGCAGATAAGATACACTGCAGGGATGACCGATATCGACGGTTATATATCTGTCGGATGTATCGATGTTATACCCCAAAGAAATAACATACATGTGCTTATTTAATCACTAAATCTCGGAACAATTCTATTCTTCCTCTACACAATCTGATTCGTGACATAGTTTTAGTTAGCATGCTACTGATTTCATAATATATACTTATCACATGTACCTGGACAATGATCTATCGACACCAGATATTGAATTAGATATCCGGGCTCATAGTGTCCAATAAACGAACGTTATACCCAGAATTTCGAAATGATGAGATGTTTCGAAATTTGGTCCATTCGGAAATCTTCCTGGTTTCAAAATTCCAGGACCCTAGTATGTCATCGATCACAATACCCCCGGGACGTGGTGACCGAACTGACATTGCAACCCTCCAAACAACTTGAATTTACTAGACCCCGTGGTGCAATTGGCTCGAGATACTGTTTGTGCCCTAGAAGTACATGTAATTGCCATTCCATCATCGAATTTCATCATTGATGCATCACCTACGGTATAAGGGTAGAGGATAAAGCACCTGCATCGTCTCAAACTTCCCAACTCCTAATTACCAACTAAGTCCTCAGTGGATCGATTAGGCACCGTTAGAAACGGTATGGGAATTAAAATATTAAATTCTAGTTCTATAGGCATTATTGTTACACAAAGCTAGAGTTCTGGAGGGAAATCCTCCAATGTTTCGTCGGGAGGATATTCTAACGTTGAATATGTTCTAAATTGGATTAGTCGCCGTATGCCCGGTTACGGAATCCAGCTTCCAACTTGCGAAATTTCAGAGGTGGTGAGGATTACATACATTTGTGAATGATTGAGGTTATCGAAGGTCGAATGTCGTCTATAAATATCGCCATATCCCTTCATGTGTTCGATCCACTGTGCAAGCTTCTCGCTACACTCTATTCGCGCTATCTATTCACTCAAAGTCAATTGTTTACCTTCCCCTCTTAGACTTACCTTTTACTCGCAGAGCCTTTTTACACTCAAGACTTATAGAAAATGAAGCTCGTGCCCATTCTGTCTCTTCTCCTCCTTGGGACCAGCCTCACGGCAGCTACGCCTGCACCGGCGCAATAACGACCCGCAATACGCGTGTGGGGGACCACGCGGGGGAGATCTGTGCCTGTGGATGGCAAACTCAAGCCGGAATCAACTATCGAGCCTAATTGGGGGCCAGCACATCCTCCCGACACTTGGAAGCGATCAGGTGAGGTCTATTACGCCCCGATAGTTGAAAAGTTTTCCCAAAACTAGCATTTGAGCGAAGTTAACATTCAAGTATCTGCGTAGACTAGCTTATATCGCATGAGCCTTCATATGCGCGGTTGCCCGGCGGAAGACACCGATATATTACCAATCTAAGAAGGCTCAACTGCGGCAATAAAGCCCGACTAAACAGTTGAATTCGAGTACAGGGCATCCGCCGGCGCGAACTCGTCGCTGAAAATATAAATATCAAATTTGATTTTGTGTCGATCGATTCGGAAGGATTTGGAAGTGAGAACGGGCGGAATATGTACCGAATCGATGATAATATGGGGTTGGGCCGGATTAAATGCGGTTGAACGGAATGATAGATACTCCATCAGTTTATAGCACTTTAGTTAACTCCAGAACGAATGATACCTTCCTTACATAATTCTGCATAATAGTAACTTTTGAAGCTAGCTTTGCCTGCAGCCGGCTCTGCCGTCCGCTCTATCGATTTCTATAGCTTTTCAACGCAAAAACTACAACAAACCCGGCTGACTGAGCCTAGCACAAGGAAGCCGTAGCGTGATTACTAAACTTCCACCCTGACCTCGAAATACGAATACGTTGACATTATGCACGCTAAGCAGAAATGATCCTGCGAAGCAATTTCGTGCTTCAATTTCTGACCTATAAGAATTCGTTCATTTGAAATGGGTGGAGTTTGTCATCCAACCTTATCCACTAACGGTCTCAGAAAACCGGCTCGAACCTTGTTCTAGCCTATTAGTCGTGATAGCGGTGGTTAAAAACGACATTTTGTGCATACAAACTTGACTTACTAAGATGTGATGGCGACAGGAAGCTAGAGTTCCCCGCAATCAGCATCCTCTTTGCTGGTTTCGACTTACCTTCTGGGCCGGATAAGATAGGCAAGCGATTGCTAATAACGCTTGATTCGCAATTGAGTTCAGAATATATAAATCAGTGATGAAACCCATAAACAGAAGTGAATAAGTCAAAGTAGACATCATTTCTATCAACTTCGCTATATATATATATATAACTATCATACAGCTTCCACTTCACACTATTGCAAGAGTTGCATAATTCTCAGTCACAAAATTTAAAAATGCCACTTTCAACAAACGAACAAGTTAATGCTACCGCTGGGGCCCTCGTCGGAGCCCTTCAAGGCGCCTTTGGCAAACACCCAGGATATAGACCAGGTATTATTCGAAAACCAGAAATATATATATATACTGTACATTGCATTGTTAAACATACTGAACTTTTACGTTAACAGCTCACGCAAAGGGAACACTCGTAACCGGCACTTTTACGCCAACCCCAGAAGCCGCTAAGCTCAGCAAAGCCCAACATTTCAATTCGCCTACACCCATAACTGTTCGTTTCTCGAATTCCACCGGCATACCCGTGATTCCAGATACAGACCCAAATGCAAGCCCCCGTGGCCTCGGTATCCGATTCAATCTAGGCGGACGCAAGCACACTGATATAATCACCCATTCCACCCCATTCTTCCCTGTGAAAACCGGTGAAGACTTCCTCGCATTTCTGGGGGCATTGGGCGCAAATGCAGCGTATAAGGGCGAAAGCCCTACACCATTAGAATCTTTCTTGGGATCTCATCCTGAAACACTGGCGTTCATTCAAGCTCCAAAGCCTACAACTGAAAGTCTTGTTGGGTTGAGTTATTTCGGTGTCAATGCTTTCAAATTTATCGCCGCGGATGGCACTGACCACAATTAGGTATCAGGTCCACCCAACCGTTGGTACTGAGGTACTTTCAGAGGAAGCTTTGAAAGGAAAATCGCCGAACTTCTTGTTTGAAGAACTCCCCGGGCGATTGGCCTCAGGGCCGGTTGAATTGAAATTAGTAGCACAAATAGCTGAAGAGGGAGATCCTACCCACGATGCGACAATTCACTGGCCTGAATCTCGAAAAGTTGTTGAGTTAGGAACTTTGAAGTTGGAGGCTTTAGAGGTGGAGCCAAAGAACTCGGAAGATCAGAAATATATTATCTATGATCCTGTTCCAAGAGTTGATGGAGTTGAGTCTTCGGATGATCCTTTATTGGATATGAGAGCTTCAATCTATTTGATCAGTGGGAGGGAAAGGCGAGCGGCACCAGAGCTACAGATTTAAGGCGTTTGTACGCCGGATAGCATTTGTTGTTTCCGTTGGGGTGTAAGCGTCGATTTAACATCCCTTTGATTTACCTTCACCGATCAAGTCTCTATGTATATGATTTGATGTTTTAATGAAATAAGCGAATGTTAAATTCTTTTATTAAAACTATGAATGAGTGACATTTAATAGTGAATTACAAAAAAAACGAGGTTCTTAGCGCGAACGTGGGGACCGGTGGTTGAAGATTGTTATTGGAAGGACTTGCAGGAGTGAAGGAAATTTTGGGCATATTTATCCAGCAAGCTAATGTAAGGGTCGTATTTGAGTTACTGGGTAACTTCGTCTGAGCTACCGTTGTACTCCTTCGAAGCATTGTTTCTTGACGCATAGCTAGCTTCGAAGCAGATACCCGGGTGAAAAAAGTTGAGAACGAGGCATGCCAAAATAACCATTCTAGAAGAAAAGAACCATCAGCGAGAGGACTTTAGAAATTTACTGATAGAACGATAAATACTCACGTTCCTTCCAATACGATAAAGTAAGTCTCATTCGTCATCAACGGACCATCCCAACCTTTCGCCAACTCTGCCACTCGATAAACACATCGGATATAGATGAAAAAGGTCGCAGCAGCCATAGCGTATAAGAAGTACTTGAACCTCCTACTTTCTCTCAACCCACGCTGCTTCTCATCAAACATATGTCGACGATTCCAACATCTCCAGGCAAACTCTCCACAAAGCACCATGAAGAGAGTCATGGTAAAAACTTGGAATGAAAGACCTCCAAGAGTAATATCGCCGCCGACTTTCGAACCTTCGTCGTCGTCTGCGGTGGAGGCGATAGCACCGCCAATGGATTGGGTTATGAGAGAGACAAGGTCGCATGTAACGAATATGTAGGTGTACCAGCGGGGTTTGATTCGAGATATATCTTCGCCGAAAGCAATGACGCTATTTGTAGAATATTTAGTTGGTATTGCTTTTCGATTATTTTTAAGGAAGAATAGAAGTCAAAAGAAATCTTACATTCGTGCCAGACAAAGGTAGATACCAGCTGCATAGCAAGCCGGAGCTACGGTCAAACAACAAATCTGAATCATGAAAGATTGTCCCCCAAGGCCATCAAAGGGATCACTGCTTCCTCCGACTCGCCCAACATATCCTATGACTTCGACTATAGTATTCATCAATGAGTTTAGTATATCATCCTGAGGCACTAGGGCAAACATTCGTCAGGATGCGGATTGTTAACATACGAAGTCCCCCTAAACTCATAGCAACAAAGAAACCCCATGTCTTCTTCCAGATGCCAACGACAATAAATCCAATAGTCGATAAAACGAATAGTACCAGTAGGACAACATTGGGAGCTAGCTTTGGCGCGTAGCCATAGACACTGTCCGATACGGGGCAGGTGTTAATTGTGCACAGCCCTGTATTGTTTGGTCTGATCGACTCGTCGCCGTTCCACACCATGGTAATTGATTTATTGGCAAACTCGCTGGTAGAAGATTAAGAATTAATTTGAGATAGCAAAATTAATAACAATAGACAAATATAAATAGTAGGATATTGAAATGAAAGTGAGAGTCGTCAAAGTTGTCAGTCGTATGTGCTCTGTGGAAATGAATTCGAAACTGAGATTTCCGGACATCTTTATACCCTCTGTCACCCCGAATTCTAACTTATAGAGGAGGTGAGGGCCTAAAATCGGTTCAAGCCTTTCCCGAATAGCAATGAACACAATCTAATTCCCAAGACCAGCCACAACGAAGGAAAATGAAGCATCGAAACTAAACTAACTGTTCCTAGCAATGCCTCAGTATAGTTTTATACAAGCCTCCAACTTGCGTAACGGCAAAGCATTCGAATATCCCACTGCCATCACTTCGATATCAGGAGAAACCGGTCACGCTGGGACCCCCCTTGCAAAACATCATCATAGGGTGACAACCAAAACAAGGACAAGATTAATAAACTAAGCTTAATCTTGGCTCGCAATTATCTGCCAGTCACGGTTTAACGGAATAAGGTACAGCTCAACGATTTAAGCGTATATACCAGTAGCTCAAAACTACCCATCCATACCTGGGGCTGGGTCGTAGATTGTTAGCGCCGTGGCATGCAAGTTTCTGAAAACAATAGTTAGGATAGCTGCTTTTTGGGCCCGACATATGCGAGAGCGCATCCGCGCAGGCCTGAGAGCGTCGTAAGCTCCTTAAGTCTGAAACTTCTTGCCATCAATAATGGAAGTTGTATACCAGAACCGTTAACCAGCGCCAGCCGAGCCTTCGTATCCAAGAAAATAACACGAGAGTTTCAAATGTTTCGTGTTGTTCTTCTACTTCAGGATCACTTTTCGGGGAAACTTTTATGCACCGTCAGCTGCAGAATTAATTGTTGAAAGTTCGGTTTTATAGGACCAGTATATCCAACCGGATATCTAGATTTGACTGTTCACACTTCTGATTCTAGTGGTTCCGTCCTAAACTACAAGATCATCGATCATGAAAGCCAATTGCCAAAGTCGCAACACAGTATGACCAGCTCAACTATCACTCGAAGTCCGTGGCGGCATTACGTACCCAACAGATAATAACCACAAAAATGCCCGTTTTAGAAAATTATTCCGGTCGACGCTTCGGGCCCGCTACCGAAAAAGCTTACTAACAAGCCCACAGCACGCGAGAGGTGCAGTATAGCTGAGCCCCGTTTACGACGTCTGCTTCCGTGATATCTAGAAACCCTTTATAACGTTATGCGCGTCTGTTGTCGTGTCCACGTAATCCCTCGTGAGATAATCGAGAATATAGAGCTCGAATATCTAACTTCATAACGATATTCAAGGATTCGTATATGAGCTCCGATAGCGCAATTTCCTTGAAAGCGTAGTAAAGAAAAACAATTTGGATTCTTGGCTGAAATTTATGTGAAGAGCCAAATGTCTTGTCTGTGGTTGTACGTTCTAGTTTTTCCTCCTTCTAACTCTTACTTTCAAGCCACCTTCCATTGGCAAGGTCAAACTATTCCTACTCCTTCTTCTCCCAATTTTATCTGCTTCCTCGAATTCCCAATTCCTTAACGATTCTCCTAGTACCCATACACCCATAACTTCGGCCATGCGTTTCCCTAAGCAACTCCTCGCACCCCCATTGAACACAGGGTATTCAGACGCACTTTTAACTTTCAACTTAACTTCTTCAATTCCATCGGTAAAAGACGACCTTTCAATCCATCTGTCAGGTCGAAAATCATAGGCATCATCGCCCCATATCTTCTTCGACCGACCGTATGCGTACGGACACCATACAACCACGCTTTGGGGAGGTAATACCGTCCCATCTGGGAGTGTCATCCCAGCCGGGTTAAGAGTTTGTTTCAGCTCGAAAGGCACAGGCGGATATAATCTCAGTGTCTCGAGGAATACCGCATGGCTCTTGGGTGTCAGTGTAGTACTCAAACTGGCGTAAGTATGAACTGCAGTAGACGGTAATTCGTCCGTAATATACGGTATAAACTGTGGCTGCTCTAGTAATAGATGCAGAACCCAAGTCATAGAATTTGCAGTTGTATCCCGCCCAGCGGATAGGAAGTTGACAGCGGAATCGGCAACAACGTGGTGTTCTGGGACGGCATCGAGGAGCATGTCGACGAGATCACCGCCGTCCTCTGTTGATTCAATATCCTTATTGATTGGTGTATCATTGTTCTCTCGGCGGCAAACCGCAAGTCGAACGATTTCGTTTCCAAAGGACTTTACTATCGAAACTGCTCTCCGAAATTTCTGACCGAACAAATAGTAGTTCAGCTTCCACAGTGGATTTTGGAAGCGAAGGCCTGTGAGGTCAGAGGCATAGTCGAACGCCTCTGAGAAGGGGTGTGAATTCGACAAGTCCATCTAAGCCGGCAAATCAACACAGTCCTTAATCAGAAAACTAGTTCTTTCATCTCGATATATGGAAAACCTACCCCAAAAGCAACTCTACCCATAACCCGTGTCGTAAACTCTAAGTATAGTTCCTCCATATCAACAACCTTTCCCGTCTCTGCCGCCTCATCTAGCTCTGCCCTCGCCTTCTCCCAAAACTTCGGAAAGACTTCATCAACAAGAACTTGTAAATGCGACCCAGCAAAGAACTTATTCCCCGCTTTCCGTTGAGTTTTCCATAATTGGCCGGATGCATTGATGATCCCATGCCCTATATATCCCACCGCTAAATCAGATTTCTTCGTATAAAACAGAGAATTTCTTAAAACAAAAGAAAAAGAATTCATACTACCAAATAAATGCCAACTTCTTTCCTCGAAAAAAGGGCCTTTGCCAAACCCTTCACTTCCCTCCTTTTTCATTATAAACTCTAAAACATCGGGACTGCTGACCACGATACCTGGTGGTAGGGTCGGCACGCTAATCTCGTATGTCTCAAAACCAAAAATTTCATTGTGAATTTTGCTGAACCAGTCGAATAGTGATTGCCGGTCTAACAGAAGAAATTTGAGACCGTTTCCAAATAGCGGGAGTGTTCCAGGCGGGTTCCTATGAATTTGTAACTAATCGTGAGAAGATTTCTGGTAGAGGAAGCCTCAGGCGGTTTTTGGTTTCCATTTCCAAGGTGGTCTTTCTTTGTGTTGCCGATGTGGAACTTACTGTAGCGGCTTCCCATCCCGAGTTATCTTGTGTGACTGTCGGTAGACCAATTGCTTGATTAAATAGGCCAGGCTGGCGCTAGCTATAACGTAGACAGCAAGCATTGCATCGCGCGCGTAGCCTTGGCCCTCGGTAAACTATGGTTTTTTCGTCTCTGGCCCGTGGTTTCGATTTTCTTCGCAAAAGATATTCTTTCTGGGTTCGCCGTATGCAGCTATTGGGCGTTGGTTCAATGCGCTCAGTATCATGCTGTTTTGTTGAGATTTAGCGCGGGGCAGCCGAATTTAAGCTATTGCAGCTCGTGCCGGGTCCGGAGTGGTAGAAAAAACTTCTTATCTTCAAAGAAGCTGGAAGAGATGGCGGGCCAGACTACTCATGCAACATGCTGCCTGTGCATGTACTTACATGAGCTGGGCAAGGCTGCCGTCACTACTCGTCATAGCCACTTCGAGTGTCCGGTGCTGCGGTTGCGGTGCTACGGCGAGATCTAAGCATGTGAAATTCATAGTTTGAGCCCCTGTGAACTTTGGCTATTAAAACAACGCCAACGAACACGAACGAATATCAAATCGGTGACTCCAAGTATCCATGGAATTACGCACATAGATTTCATTGCCTCTAGGAATTTTTAAATACATATCTCATCTAAAACCTGTCGCTCTCGAATTAATTGCGCTCCAAATTGCCAATCTGTTGTATTTTGATAAAACTTTACGTTGTCGTCGGTAGGACAAAACCCTACTATTTCGAGCTCTAACGCCAATTATATCGTTCCCGATCTGTATCCCTGTGTCTAAAATAGGATTGCCTTGCTTTCATTTTAGCTCGCCTTACTAACCACACTCCATTCTCCCAAAACACCCTGTCCACGAGATCCCACCCCCTCCCTAAGTCCCTCAAGCCTTTTAACCCTCCTAACAAGCAAACCAACCCCAAGAGGTCCCAAGATCGTACACAGCATAGCCGCCCAAATCACGATCAAGAAAATATCTCCTTCAGCTTCTTCGCCGTTTGTAGTTGCCCTAGTTTCTAAGTCTCTAGTAACAGTAGGGTTTTGAAAGATGCCGTTTGCAGAAGCGATTGAGGCGATTAGGAATGCTATTTCTCCTCGAGAAACCATTGCTAGGCCGAGGATAAGAGATGGGTAGACTGAAATTGGTGGGCGTGGGATCTCTGTTTGAGTACTAGAGTTTTGAGGTGTAGATGCAGAGGGGTCTACCTCTCGAGCATCCAAAGGTTCATCTTTTTCTTTCGAGGAAGGAACGGTTGATTGAGGGGCAGAAGTAATATCTCCCCACTCGTCTGAGTATTCATTTGGTGCAGCCGAAGTCGTTTGAGCATCCGGAGGATTTGGTGCCTTATCTCCTTCGTTCTTAGAGGGGCCCCCCTTCTGTTTTGATTCTTCTTTTGTAGTCTTCTTGTCGCTGGTCCCGTTCTTTCCAGCCATTCTCGTCCAAAAAGAGAGAAGTTTACTCGTTTTGAACGGGAGGTCGACGAGTAAAATCCAGACTCCTGTTACCAACTTGGCAGCGAACATAAGGATGGAATATACAACTCCTCGCCAGATAATCTCTCGCCGGAATAGGGACTTGATGGGGATACTAAACCCGATAGAAGCCTAAAATTATCAAACAACAGGGCATTAGCAGCGTATTAAACTAGTATAAAAGCACCAATAAAGCAGCCTTACGAAAAAGAAAGGAATAAGAATCCTTTCCACTGGCAATGAGAAATAATTCTCGTATATCACCACTCCACTTGTCTCTTCACTCCCCTCACCAGCCTCTACAGCTTTATCATCGGTCTCATCCCACCAAGTAACCAAAGCGCCCGCAATGAAGGCCCCAAATAGCACTGATGCGCCGGAGTACCCTGCCACAACCACGCATACCACCAATACACCAGTTTGTAAACCCCATATGACCCCTTTACTATCGAACCGATTCGGTATTCTTAAACCCCCAAATAACCTGCGACATATCCATCCCATCACTACAGCTGCCAATATCATCCCCAAACTGGCGCTTACCGGCCGAACGATAGAAGTGATATTCACCCCTCCACCTCTTCCCAAGCTGCTCACAACTTGAACCATTACTAATCCGACCACATCATCCATCATTGCAGCGGATGTAAGGACTACACCCAATCGGGTCCCTGCAAACCCAGCTGTTGATAGGATTGTAAATGTCGTACCAAGTGATGTCGCAGATAATGCTGCGCCAGCTGTGAAGCATTGTAGACTACTCGCATTCGCAATTGATCCTAACAGGAACGAGAGGCCGATTGGAATGCCAATCCCCGTTATCGCCACTACAATAGATAGTGGTAAATTGATTAATAAGGGTTTAAAAGATGTACCAAGACCGCCATGGTAAACCAGTATAATGAGACCTAGATAGCCTAATAAAACCGCGGAGGTCTCGAGGTCCTGAGGAAGCCATGAGAGTAGTGGAGTTCCTAGGATAGTGCCTATGAAAATCTAGGGTTTTAGTTTAACTCGGACGGGGGGATATTATTGGAAATTTTATGTGTTGAGAGAGTTGGAAGTGGTTGACATACTTGTCCGATGAGACCGCAAAAGACGAGGCTATCGAGAGCCCAGTTTCCGAGGTTGAGGGTTAGAAGGAAACCGGTGGTTATCAGGAGGGTATTGATATTGGGCTCGTGGTAGGGAAGTGAGGACGGCATGGCTATTGATACCGGCAGTCGCAGAATTGTCTAGACGTCTAAGTCTTTGAGACGTTCGAAATGAATTTTCTTGGGTTAAGCGGAAGAAAGATGACGCCTTTAAATAGGGAAGTTTCTATTGAAGCCAAGCAAGTGGAAGTATTGCCGGGACTTGCTCAGGTTGACTCGACTGGAAGCCTCAAAGATATATGACCACCGGTATAATGCCTTATCTAACTCCATCCATAATGCAATCCCAGATGTTATTTCTTTCATTCAATCGTTTACCCGTTATTCCTAGCCTCCTAGCCCCTCCAGAACATGCGGTCTCACAATCAAGGTCATAAGCCTGCTCCAAGCCCATGGACCCTCCTCAGGGTCCGAAGTGGTCATACTATTAAAATACTCCCACCCCATAACCCCCCGAAGTTCTCTGGGTCCTTGTCCCTCATCTCAGAGAGTGTATCACAGAGCACATCATCCGGCACCCAGCCCGCCCCATTCCCGGGATTAGTGACCACCCCGACCACAATCTTCTTCGGATCCCACCCACACATCAAGATCTTCTCGTAGTCCGCAATGTTATTCATATCCCCCATCCACAGTAAAATTGCGTGTTGTACCATGAAATGTACTTTCCAAACGCCTTTTCCAGGTCGAAATATGAGAATCCCGAGAGATGCGGACGGAATAACTGAAGACCCGTGGCGACCGGTGCCAACGTGATTATGAATTCCTTTCCAAAATCTTGTTTCAACCGGTCGATCAGCCGTATAACCCCCGGTAGCGACATTTGTTCTTCAACATCAAGATCCAACCCATCGAGTCTAGCATGCTCGATCATCTCCTTCAACGGACCATAGAAAGCTTCAAACCGGTCGGTAGGTCCATCCAGGCGCGCATAACTCCCCTTCGCAGCGCCTCCTAGCATTCCGAGAATTTTTATCCCAGAAGCTTGTAACTGTTTACACTCCTCCCAGAGAGGTTCGTGTTTTGGCGCGCCGTAAGGGTCATCGTTGAGAGTTACGTCCGCTGGTAAGGCGTTGAGATGAATCGCGGCGATTATTACGTGCGTTACGCCGCATTCTGGGGCTAGTAGCGGGAGGATGGATACGAATTTGCCGTTATGATAGTGGGTTTGGTGATAGCAGACGATGCGGGACTGGTGGCGTGGCGAGGGAGTGGAGGAGGGGTCGGTGGAGGGGAGGACTGGCGGCATATTGTTTCACGAACGGGAAGAGAAGCTGGGATGCGGCGGGCGTGTTAAATTCTAGACTTTCAACACTAAAACAATTTAAATTATCCAACGTTATATTGACGGTCAATGTAACCTGTAGACACCTACACAACTTGTGGCTGAGATTCATTACAATGAATAGGTGCGCGCGACCGGTGGTCAGGCTGACTACAGCCATCAGGCATGCCTCAAAGGGCACGCGAATGTATGTTGACAGTAGCCCTGCCAAAACCGTCGACAAGGACCCCAAAAATGTCGACAAGAAATGGAAGAAACGTACGAATGTGCCAAAAAAGAACCCCACCACAGGCGAACCAGAAGATTTACCATCCGGAAAAATCGAAATAAAGGGGCACTCACTGCTTCGAGGAGCGCGGTTGCGCCGAAGCTTTCTATATGGTATGCTCCAAGTCGTTCTCTCAATTGGATACATTCATGAGCTGACAATTATTCGCGAATCTAGTACCAGCACATAAAGAGAGGTTCCTTGAGAAAGCACTCACATCAGCCGCAGATTGCATCGTCTTCGATCTAGAAGACGGTGTCGCGCCTTCAGAGAAGAACGAAGCCCGTGAAAATCTCAAAAATCTGTGGAAAAGACTTGCCACCGAAGGATATAATGTTGGAGAGAACCAGCGAGCCGAACTATGCCTCCGAATCAATCATGAAGGATGGCTGGGCTCGAAGCACTGGGAACAAGGCCCCGTAAAAAAGATAAGTGCGCCATCGCACGAAATTGATCAAGATTTGGATCTTCTCGTGCGTATTAACCTGATCCTCGAGTTCCCGCGATAAAATTTGTTAACCGTATGGGAGAACTCAGGCACTTCCCGACGCCCTCAAGCTTTCGATAACTGTGGTAGCGCCCAAGGTCCATTCCCCTTATGATGCGAGAAATATAAGAGCATTGGTTTCGAAGAAACAGAGAAAAGTAGTGGATCGTAGCCGGCATATCAGCAGATTAGAAATAATCCCGACGATTGAAACGGCATTCGCTGTCCACAACCTGCCACTCTTCTTTTCGCACGGCAAACACTTTTCAGCATTGGTTGTAAGAAAACCCCTTGTATCACTATCATAGGACGGTTCCTCTGATATGCTAATTACAATCACAATACAGTTTGCGTCCGAAGACTATTGTGCATCCCTGGGGATTCCTAGGACGAAAGATCACTCCAATATGCTATTCGCACGAAGTCAGTTGGTAAATATTTGCAAAGCAGCTGGTGTCCCTCCAATAGATATGGTATAGCAATCGATATCCCTTAGAGCTATTACAACAATGGTCATTCTAATCGTACTCATTTATGGCTCTAGGTCTGCCAGGATTTTAAGGATCTGGACATCCTCAAGCAGGAGTGTGAAGAAGGAGTATATCTAGGTTTCGAGGGCAAGGTAGGGCCTCCAAAATCAAAATTCTTGATGCATATTATATTATCATACTCTAACTAGTGAATATAGCAAGCGATTCACCCCGACCAAATTGAGACTATCAACAGAATATTCTCCCCGAGTACTGAGGAGGTAGAATGGGCAAAGGCGCTCCTAGAAGCCGTTGAGAAGAACAAAACGGATGGCGCATTCGAGTTTGAAGGGAAGATGGTGGATCGGCCAGTATTCAGGAAGGCGGAGAATATCCTCACGAAACATAATTTGATTGAGGAGTTTGATAAGGATAAATTTGTTACTAAGCTAGTCTTCTAAGGCAATGCAGGCATATGCAAATAGGCTAGCCGTATAGCATACTGATACACTTACCCCAAGCCTTATTTCTTAAGTCCGATATCGAGATATCATGTTTTTTATCCCGACTATAATCCCAAGCGCCTAACCTGCCTCCGGACCCGCAATCACGCCATTCTATTGACCCGATTCAATGACTTGGTACTCTTGACTAACTGTCTTTAGTGGCTGAATACGTCATCCGAACCGCCCGATAACTATCGATAGGCTCTGATAGACTGACATTCAACCCAACGCACAAAATCCCACATTAATATTTCTCCTCCTCGTCTTCAGATATCTTAAAACCTTTGGGCGTCAATTCAGATAAAATAAATAGCTATCTGGTGAGAGTGTCATTAAAAGGTAAAGGTTCTCCCTATCAGTTTGCGTTACATACCACTACCTGCTAACTTCGAAGCATTCTATGCCCCAGCATCCTAGCAAATACGAACTTCTTTCTTCGTTATATTTACCGCCAGAATCTCCAGGTTACACCCAGTATCCCTGCACTTCAAGGTCCGCAACCATAGTAGGTCCCGGTTCCAACAACGTGCTGAAAAGGATGCGCAATGCCTTCAAAGAGATAGCGGAAGCTATCAAAAAGCGAACGAATCCCATTCGCGACTCCTTTCCGGGTGCAGCTAGCCATCCTAGCCATGGCCAAACAATCTTAAATGCGGATGAACCTTTACTTGCAGAACCTCTCGAACGGGATGTTTTAGCTTATAGATATCATCATGGGACGAACCTTGGGGCTATATTTGTGGCTGAGAAGTGGTTGTTTGGGAATGTTTTTCCGGAGGGGGCGACGGGGGATAGTGAATTAGATGCTGTGAAGGCGTATGTTTCTATATGATAACCTTGTACGCTATGCATAGGCTTTACACTTACGTATTCTATATAACAGACAAGTCAACCTCCACGGACTCGACTCAACCCGCCAACTATTCGAAAACTTTTGGTCAACAATCATGACACCCGAAGACTGGGTATTCCTCGCCAACAAAGCCTCCGTAACCACAGTCCGCCTACCAATCGGCTACTTCAGCCTCGGCCCGGACTTTTGTCGCTCGACCCCCTTCGAAAAATATGGGACAGTCTATACTAATTCCTGGCTATACATCAAACAATACATTGCCTCTGCTGCTTCCCACGGCATCGCCACGCTCATAGACTTCCATGCCCTCCCCGGTGGTGCGAACTGTGATTCTCACTCTGGTACTTCATGTCATAAAGCCGAATTATGGGGGAATTCAAAGAATCTTAAGCTCTCCGTCGAGTGTTTGAAATTCATTGCCAACGAAACAAAAGACATGCCGTTCGTTATCGGGTTACAGCTCGTCAATGAGGCGGCGTATAGAGCTCACGGGATGTATGAGTTCTACGACCAAGTTATTGGTGAGCTAGGAAGGATCAATCCGCATTTGAATGTCTATATATCTGATGGTTGGGATATTAATACTGCATTGCAGTATTCGATTAAGATGAATGGGAGGGGAGGGTGCAGTGTTATCGTGGATACGCATAAGTATTATACTTTTGCAGAGGAGGATAAGAAATTGAATCCGCATCAGATTATTGAGAAGGTGAATTTGGCTGAGCTGGAGAATAAAAAGGGACAAGGTGCGGCGGTTGTGGTTGGGGAGTATAGTTGTGTGATGGATGGGAGGAGTTGGGGGAATATAAAGGGGAATGAGAGGAAGGATTTGGCGACGAGGTTTGGCAAGAAACAGACGGAGACGTGGTGGAGGGAATGTGGAGGGAGTTTCTTTTGGACGTATAAAATGGTGAGTCTTCGGCCATGCTATCGCCCAGATTTGGAGCCTCCACGAATTCAACCAATTTATGAAAACTTCGGTGGGAATATTGTGAGAAGCTAACCCAAGATCAAATGAATAGGCATGGATGCCAGGTGGAGAATGGGGGTTCAGCGAACAGACGACGAATGGTGCAGTTCCGGCCCCTCCACTCGCAACAGCCGACAAATCCGCCGTAGAAGATGGTATCTATAAAGCCTCAAAATCTAGAGAAGACCTTAAAAATGCTTCAATGGCTCAACACACCAATTACTGGAACCACGCTTCCCCCGGACAATATTTCGAGCACCATCGATTCCAAGATGGGTGGGAAATGGGTTTTAATGACGCCCTAATATTCTTCACTTACAGACTCAACCGATCCGGTGGTGGGATCACAAGAACTGGTGCAGATAGAATTGGTATGCTTGATTTATGGGTGAAAAGGAGAGAGTTAGAGTATGAGACTCTGGAGGTTCGAGAGAAAGGTAAGGCTGTTGATAAGAGGTGTCTCTGGGAATTTGGCCATGGGGTTCGACAGGGGATCAAGGACTTTGAGCATGTTGTTGGATTCTGCTGATGCAATCATCTTTTTCTTGATAACATCTGTCTGATGGAGTAATCACTAGCTTGAAGATTAAATTGGCGTACGTCGCTTGTAACGTAATCAGGCGTTTTTATATTGAGAACGAGGCCGAATAGGCCGCGAACTAATGCAACGATTCGTTTGTTCTGAAATTTTGGGGGCTTTGGTACGAATTAAGGCTCCTAATAAGGCTGAGCCATAGACCCTTGCCTATCCGAATAATCATATAAATTCATACGAAGTCAAGAACCCTAGCCCACCCGCCTACGAGTACTCGAGTGTGTGCATACGTAAACAGTAATTCGTCCCAATCCAACTAAAGTATAAGTTTCCTGTCGAATGCAAAAAAGTCAATCCAGATTCAGGAACCCCCATTACTTCTACTGCGCATCGGTCTAACTTCCAATTGTCTTGGCTCTCCAAGCCTATGACGGCGTTTTTGCAACAAGGGTATTCCGAATACGAGCGAAAGGGGCAACTGTCCGGTCTCCAAACATCACATATACAACCTCCCCATCATCGTAAAGCCTTATATCCACCCGCACAAAGCTCCCCCAATCGGCCAAAAAGGACAATTCCGGCTTTGGCTGCCTGCATGCGCCCCTGTGAAGGTTCCGTTTTTTTCTTGATGTGTAGCTAGCTAGCTCAAACTAGGCTTCGTGCAGAGAAGTGCACAATACTGGAATTGGTTAAACTCAACGGTTGAGGTATTGCACATATATAAAGAACAGAGCCTCTTCCCACAGCATATTTTAGGATTTCCCCCCAGATCATGCCAAAATCAGGCGCAGGACTGGCTTCCGGAAATATCATCCAGTTCCCACTTCAAGTCCAAACTCTCGATCTTAACAGTGGTCTATCACCCGTATCTGCCAGCGACGATTCTTCAACCAACAGCAACAACAACGCGGCGGCATCCGCGTCTCGTTCCGGAGGTGGTGCTTCGGAATCCGAGCTTGATATCGAACTCGTGAACGCCGCGGGGTCAACTGGGGATAATGAGCCAAATGGAACTGGAAACGGTGCGCATCCGAGGGGCAAGGAAGCAGCGATTAAACAAGCGCATCGAAGGACGCATAGAAAGAGTCGTATGGGATGTGGGATGTGTAAAACGAGGAAGGTGAAGGTATGCTACCTTACATCATGTAATCTCAAGCGTTCAAATGCTATTATTTCCCTATTGTTCAAATTAAAGTATGCTATATATATGCTAAGATGACATCTACCCGCAGTGCGACGAAGGAAAACCTCGCTGCGGGAATTGTATGGACCGTAACGAGAAATGCGTCTATATAGCCCCCACCCACTCCCGCCCACGAAGACCCGTAACATTTCAAACTTCTTCTCGATCTTCAGATAGCGGAGGCAGTCACCCCGCCACCCCTCCAGAAGTCTACGACGACGGCGAGTTCGACGAAATCATCCCTCGTTCTGGTCCGGAATATACAACCAACCGAGTCATAAAGGTCGACTTGTCTCCACACTTCGCACTCGTCCCCGGTCGTCCAGGTCGTCCGACAAATGAAGCAAAACTGTTACATCACTGGGTAACCGTCACATGTAGTGGCGTGCGATTTCCTAATCGTTCTTCAACGGCGGAACTTATGCGGGAAGCTATACCACAACTTGCAGCATCATACCCTTTCCTTCAAGATGCGCTTCTCGCTTGCGCAGCGGTGCATTTAATAGACCGTACCGCCGTTGAACCGCAGAGCCTTATCGGTTCCGCAAGTTCAAAGTACTTCACCAAAGCTCTCCGATCATTCCAGCAAATCCTTGCAGAACCGGAGAAGGTAGCAGAAAGCGCCGAAGCAGTCTTCGCAACATCGATGCTCATCGCCCTTTGGAACGGCATGAACGCATTCCACCACTCAAACAAAGACGAGTTCTACGACGATTTCGTACGGTTTTTCCGTATGAGCCAGGGTACCAAAACCGTTGGCTACAACTACTGGGATCTCCTCGACGGAACACGATGTAGACGTTTAATCGAAGCTCGTGAGGGAGCAACAGTCCTCGACGAAGAACTGCCCGAGTTCTTAAGAAACGAACGCCTAATGCTAATATCTAGCCGTGTGAAAGACGGCATAGACGAGGAAGACAGCGACCCAGCGCTCCGTGAGGTCTATAGGATCACAATGAACCTGATAGAATGGGTTCACGCCGCTCTCCTAATCCCTACAAACACAATCAGCGAACTCGCTGGTCGTGTTAATACATTCCCCACAATGTGTCCCGGCGCATTCGTCAGTCTACTCGCTAAAAAGGACGAGAGGGCTATTGCGATTGCAGCGCATTATATGGCGACGGCATGCAAGGTTGATAATTATAGTTGGTTTTTGGCAGGGGGCAAGATGAAGAGGTATATTAGGGTGTTGTGTAGCATGGTACGGAGGAAGGAGTGGGTGGTTTGGCCGTTGATTACAATTGGAGATAGTTGGACGAGTGTACTGTTGCAGGTTGATGGACAGGAGAATGAGAGGATATACAACTTGGCGACAGAGATTTTAGGGACTGTACCGTTGAATTGGTAGGGGTATGGGGTTGGCTCCGAGCTTGATGGTATATATGGTTGTCGATATCGATACGTCTTGATCTTTGGGGCTTTGGCGTCCGATTTGTTTAATTTCATGGGCCTTTTGTTTCTGCTCGGATTGGCTATATATTTTAAATAAATTCCGGCATTTTGCGCTGTAATGCAATTAATGTTCAATTCAATCTTTAGCCCAACTTCTACCCTATGGTGATATTGCAATCAGTTGACCACTTGAGACTATTGTATTCGATATCGTACTTCTCATCCACATCCTACCCAGCAAACGGCAATCCAAACTAGAATGGCTGGTCTTCCGCTAGCCAGCGAACCCGAGCTCGCCAATCCTAGAACCAGGGCAGTAGTTGATCGATCAGATCTCTTCCCGAAATAAGGCCTGGCCTTGGCATCGCCTTTGCGATATAATATAACGAGGCTGACCGCTTGCCTGTTCTCTTTCAAAAAAGTATCAAATGACCTACATACCTACCATACCAGTAGATGCTTTGTCATATCCTAACAGCTTTATTCTCCAAACCTATGTAGACTCTACATTTTTCCTAATCTAAGACTCCACACCATTGACAGTCGATAGTCAAGTTGGCAACGCAAAATGTCCAACAATACCCCTTCGCCCCCTCCAGAACATCATAATACCCCCCAAGAGACCTCATCAGAAAAGGGAAAATCTAAAGATCTAGAGCCCCCAAACCCTCCTCAACTACGTGGCATAAATCTAGCAACATACGACGAAACCAATAGCACACTCTCCCAAACTCGAATCGTCGAACTCGCCCCCCCAGATCCCCCAAACCCGCTGTCCATCGTCGCAGTCGCAAAACCTGGAAAACCACCATACCTCGCCAAAGCCGATTTATCACGTCCAAATATACAAGAGCAAGTAGACTCTCAAGATCCCTCAAATATAACCATCGAACATGTACCTGCTCTCGTAAACATCCTACGAAATGATCAAAATGACATCCAGGGGATGAACCGCATGATAAATATCCCCTTTCAAGTACCTAACCAAACCATAACTGGACGTGATCCAATTACCGGAAATAATAATCACAATTACTCAACCTCTCATGACCCCGAAAAAGATGTACCGGTCAAAGATATAACTTATGCACCAGGGTACCCCTCTACCGCCGCCATAATCTCCACGGATTCAGAGCTCTCGGTCTACCGCCGTTTCGACAGACTGAACGCTCGAAACTTTTTGTACTATCAAGCGGAGCTCATGTATCTTGAATCGGAATTGGATAAATTAGATGGCGAAGATAATCTGAAAAAAGGAGCGGAAGAGAAGCATCACCTTAAACATTTCAAGGAGTTGTGGGAGGGCGACGATGAGAGAATTATGAAGCGGAGGCGGGTGGTGATGGAGATGAGGTATTTGTTGAAGGAGTACAGTACGTTCATACAGACCTCTTGAGTATGATATGGTTTTACTAAGAAGTATGGATATCATAGATACCTCGATGTTTTACTACAAAGACCTCCTGAACTGCCCCGAACCCTCGGGTCGAGTCCTGACATCCATCAGAAACTGGAGAAGAAACCAAGGAGACCCACCCATAGTCGACATCTCAGAAACAGCTTACGACAAACCCTTCGAAGCAGACTTGATGGCTCTCAAACCTCCCAAATCCGATGACCCAATAACAATATTCGTACAAAATAATCTGGGAAGGTTCTTTAGAAGTAAGTCCACCCTCCCCTCCCCTTACAACCAAACCAACAGTCCGAGAAATTAAATCTAAATTATTATAAAAAAGAATCAAAACCCCCCCACATCCCCGCCTCCTCCAACATCCTCTACTACTCCGAAACAGCAATCGATCTATTCGTCACCATCATCTGCACGCTCCTCGCCATAATAGTACTGGTGGGGTCGATGACTACTCTATACTTTATTGAGTCCCAGGGACTTAGGTTGGGACTTGTTTGGGTGTTTACGTTTTTATTCGCGGTGTCTATATTCTTGATGGCGAAATTGTCGAAGGGGGAGATCTTTCTTGCTACGGCTGCTTACTGTGCTATTTTGGTCGTTTATATTAGTGAGGGGTAGATGGTTCATTTGTAAAATATATATCGAGTGTTTTAGAAGGATGCTAAAGAAAAGCTATTGTTGAGATGTCCCAGATAATAATGACAAGAAACAAGATGACGGCAACGAATTAGAAGAGTAAGAAGAACCGAGTGAGGATATGGAGCAATATTAAAGTTGCAAATATCCTAATAAAAGTATTTTGATAAAAAAGGAAGAAAAAAGAAATCCCATAGCGCCAATAACAGACGCTCTCGCTCGGTAATAATGAGTGAACAATCAAAATTGTAGAAAATGGAAAGGAAAAAAAAAAAAAAAAAAAAAGTGGAAAATCGCACCGGGTAGTTGGTGATGAAGGACCGTATCTATGATGCGCTACGCAAGCAATTAAGTGCTGTTGTTATTCCTCCATGATAATTAAATAGCAAATGTACCGAATGGTCCCTGATTCCGATGCATTCAAAAAATCGTTTTCGTAATAAGGGTGGAGTTGGAGAAAATGCTTTTCTACAACGTGGCGATCTGCGACGAAAGATTTATAGATCCTCGTCCTCAAATGGCTTTCGTCCAGAGACGTAGTAGCTACACCACCAATGTTAGTCCCGTTCATCCCACGCCAATCGGTAAAAGGAAGACTTACTAGTTAAAATACATATGATAATTTTTATTGCAACTCTCCTGCTTCAACTTTGCCACAAAGATATCAACCTCCTCCTTCCTCCACTTCAATATCCCCGTAAAAAGCTTCATCGCAAATCCTTCGAGTCCATCCAACAAATTCAACAAACTATATCTCCCCAGCGCTTTCAAATGTTCATCCTTCCTCGGCCAAGGGTTTTGCGGACACTTCTTGACTTCTTCGACAATATCCGTGAACCCCAGTTTCCGTAGTTCATCTTTGACACTCTGTGGTTGTCCTCTAGTGTGTTTTCCGTTCTTCTCGCACGCGGCATGGAAGTGATCGATGTACTGCTTCAGCGCAGCATCTTCCGGCATTGAACCGTCGTCCGTGAGGAACACGAGATCGGGGTCTTGGAATTCGAAGTATCCACCTGGTCTTAAGGCATCATAAGCTTGTCTGTATAATCGTGGCCAGTCGGATATGGCAGCTCGAAGGTATCGGATATGGATGAAATCGAAGGAGCCCTTGGGGAATGTCCAGTCGCCTTCGCAGTCGTCGATTTGGAATTCGAGATTTGGAGGGACCCAGGTCGGTTGGATTGGAGCGAGGTCCGTGCCGACTACGGAGGCGGATGGGAAGCGGCTATTGGGGGGGTTAGATTAATGGATCATGTGATTTGGAAGGATAATGGAGAGACTGACTCTGCCATTTCGATGGCCCAGATTCCAGTGCCCGTGCCGATGTCGAGGATGCGTTGTGGATTGGTGCCGATGGGCGAGATGTAGAGGTCTCCTATTTGTGTAACGTCAGGTCAACTCCAACCTTTTCAACTCATATTCAAGTGGAAGGTATCATAATGTGCAGCCGATTGTTGATATTTTGAGGACCGGAGGACAAGACAGGTTCATACCATGTAATAGCAGCTTGAAGATGTGGTGCATCAGGTCTAACCGGTCCTGTTCCAGCTCTACAATCCAATTGACCGCTGTCAGATTCCGAACTTATCTTCTCGACATCGAATCGTGGAGTGCTTAGCGTACCATCGACAGGAAACTGGTAATCCGATTTCCCCGCGGAATTTGCCTAGTAGATTGAGAAGCCGTTAACATCTTATCACTGTTGAGAAGGATCCTTCGACATATAAATATCGATGTCGATATTTTTTGGGTGCACTCACATTGTATCTTCTACCATTCTCGACACTGCAAATTGATCACGTTCGCGTATTAGCTGGGGAAAGGTTTCGCAACGTTGAAAATTGCAACTCTGCTGTTCTGGCCCCAAGAATTCCGACATGCGACCCGAAAAAAGAACGCTTGCGAGCACTTACATCTGTGCGTATATCTGTTCCCTCAGCGAGGTCGTATCCGTCATTAAACTACGTCGATCCATCACGAAATGGTTAGTAAAGAGTTGTACGTTCGATAGTGTCAAACTGAGACAATAGCTAGTTGACACACGCACACGGCAAAGTACAATCCCATCCCATGCATGTCAGGGATGAGGGATGGTATAGACTTTTAGAGCGAGAAGAAAAAACTCACCTTCCATTATCAGAATCCCAAAAATCATCTTCAGCGCTCGAATCCGCCGGATCAGCGACAAGATAATGCTGCTGCTGTTCTCCACCTCCTATTGTTCCAGCTGGCGGCTGGTCTGCTGCATAAGGCGGCGAACCCTTCGGTGAACCTCTCGGGGGGATACCCTTTCCTTCCCTGGAGGGGTCGACATCGATTTTAGAATAGGGAAAACCCTAAGCCGTCGAGAGGCTCGAAGACTGGTTCGCTATCTCGTGATCCAAAAGGGGCGGGCGCAAAAAAAGCCAAGGGCGTACAGAGATTCGCGATGTTGGAAGAAGGGGACACCTGGGGCCGATATGGCGGGCGGGATGGATATAATTCCTTGGTTCGAGGAGTGCCGATCGTAAGTAATGGGGAGAAAGAAAGGTGGGAACAACGAGACACAAGGGGAAAAAACGTTCTCCTCCTTCCTTCTTGAATTTGGCTCCACGCCCGCGTGGGAAATCTGCAATTCTGTCAAGGCCTCTTTTGGAGGTTTGCCCGAATGTCAACTGATATCAAAGCGTATCAGATATCGACAAGCGTTTAGGTCGGGATAGCTCGAACTTTTGGGAAATGTACGGCGACGAACCTCCTCTGAAAAGCTCGCTTCAAGGAGGAAGGAATCGAAAAAATCTTGAAATCTTTCGGCGTTTAAATTGCATGCGATATTGAAATGAGATGTCGGCGGGCCAAAAAAGCGGTAAAAAGTGACGAACAATGGGAACAAAAGAAAGCCCAGACCACAAGGCCAAGTTCCTTTACATCCACTTCCAAGCTCTCTGCTTTGCCCCGTTAGCCGCACCCGAAAATCGATGTCCACCGCCATCAATACACATGCCAGCATCGAGAGCTTGGTCTTTTACAATCCCCGCAGGCTACAGCTACAAGCTTGCTGCGCTAAAAGAGGTCTGTAAACCTCGTATCCGAATGCCGAGAAAAGTCCAGATTAAGAGGTACTGCTTACTATATAAGTGGCGGAATCCAAGATGACCGACAAAAAATCAAGGCGAGGGCTACCATCCAGCGCCAAGTTGACTAGTTGCATAGCGGGTTTCAACAGTCGAAAAGAAGCAAACCGATCGAACAGACATTCCTCATGCTCACATGTTGCCACTCGTCTGGCTAATCGGTTCATAGACGCTCCTGGTATAGTTGCTATCCTGCCCATCTTTAAGAAAAAAGTTATTCATTTCGCTCATTCTTGATTTAGAATATATAGCTTCTTAGCTATTAGCTAACAGGGACGCGTATTACTTTACAACTGAACTCCGATCTAACTTAACTAAAGAGGCTCATTGAGAAGAAAGTTGGCCGGATATGGAAGTTCAAGGTGGGAGGCAACTTCGGCTGCAGAATTATGGCACAGCACGGATGATATGCATATAAAGTATGACCTACGGGCTTTCGGCGTAACATCGCAGCAAAAACCACCACCCAAATCAAGATGCATTGCTAAAGCAATTCTAAATAAGACCAAAAAAAAAAGGAATTATGCCTTGTATCTGTCGCCACCGAGGGGTCGGTAGTAAAATAGGTTGATAGGTTGAATTCGAATGAGATGCGAGAATTTGAAGCGAACACCGGGTTATTCCGAATCCCACTACGATATTACTCGTCGACAAAAGTTGCCTCGACAATATTCATGAGACAGCCTGGTGGTTGCTTCACACCCTCGAATCTGAATCTAGGGTCCGCTTCTGCAAACAGACGCTTCCAATCTCCTTCTTCACGCTCAAGAGCATTTAAGCACATCATCATAACCATATCTAGGGTTCTGTGTATTGTTAACTTGGTACTCTACAATCTATTTTTTTTTTTTTTTTCTTGGGAGGGGGGGAAGTCTCACCTGATTCTCCTCTCTTCCCAGGGATTTGCTGTATTCGGATCCGGCAACGCCAATTCATTGATAATAACTTTGGCACCATTCTTCAAAGCAGGCACCAAACTCTTGATCATGATTCCAGCATACTTATCCGACCAATTGTGCATACACCAGCGGATCAAATAAACATCAGCTCCCTTAACCGGTTGTTCGGTGAAAAAGTCGTGGACGACATAAGAGAATCGTGACTTTAGCGCTGGGTCCAAGGTAGATTCTCCCAAGTCGAGTTGTGGTTTGACTTTATCCTCGACGATAAACTTGAACTCTGGGTGTGATTTCGCGAGTTCGACGCATACGAAGCCGGTCGCGCCTCCGACCTGTATATATAATTCGTCAATTAATGTACGAAATAAGATGATCAAAGTGTTGAAGACTCACATCGACAATCGTGGCATCTTTAGGCAACTTATCCCAATCGTACCCATTCAACAGATGCTCAACAGCATAACCCTGACCAGTACTAAACGCAGACATCGCAATTCCAAACCTCTTCGCCCTCTCCGGCCTCGCTCCCAAAAACTGGAAAAGACTCTCGTTCCCATGAGCCAGCGCAAACGCCGTTTCCCCAGTCTCTCCACTCCCCGGGTGCTTCTTTAACGCATCCACAACCTGTAAAGATGCGGGGGCTAAATCATCGGTATTGTAACTAACCCAATTTCGCATCAAGGGATCATCACGGAGTAGCCGGGATTGAGCTGTATGAGCTACGTAGCCGTGACGGGGTTCGTAGAAGATTCGGTTTGTCATGGCGAGGCGGAGGACTTGTCGGATTTTTAGTTCTGGGAGGTTGCATTTTTCGCCGATTTCTGCATAGGAGATCTCGCCATCGACGGGGACGATTTCTGGGATGTTGAAGGCGGTGACAACGTGGAGGGTCGAAACATCGTTGTACTGCGATAATTGTCAGCACGGTGTTCATGATATCGATACCTCAAGACTCGAGAGGCGGAAAAAAAAAAAAAAAAATTTAGAAAGAAAAAACTTACATTCCAAACTAACCACCTCAAAAATTCATTAGGTCCGGTAGCCAAATCATATATATGCTTTGACGCCGTTAAAAGCGCCTGTCGCGCCTCATGAATCTTCTCCGTCTCGCCATTTTGAGGGACAGGAAAATTCGTAGGTCCGTCGGCGGCAAACGAAGGGTAAGGGAGTCCCTGGGCTTCAATGTAATCTTCGACAATTTTTGCGTTTGCCGCTACGGTCGCAGCGAGTTCCGACAGTTTGGGTCGTAACCTAGATTCAGGTGCCGTACCTGCAGCTATTGGTTGTGTAGAAGCCATTGTCGAGTATGAGCTGCGCGAGTGGTATCGATTCCGAATATAGCTATAACCACACCAGATGTCTGGAATGTGATTATTTTTTGAAAACGGAATTCGAGCTTTTGAAACAGCAGCAGCTAAAGGATTGGTTCCTTGCTTCTGGGAACGGGAGCCGGATTCAACTGTTCCAAAGCTCGAGCCCAAGCTTCTGACTGTAGTTGTTGGAGTACTAGTTTTGCCTCCTATTGGTCGTGGGAATTGGAGTCGTAGATTTGGGATGGTTGGAGACCAGAAATGGCCGGATTTGCGAAGGGAGAACATTTCATTGGAAAATCAGAAGAGGGGTAACTATAGTACTCTCAAGTTAACAGAAGTATTCTAGGTGGAATGGAACATGCAAGTTGCAAGTGCGGTACCTTTTGCCGGTACTTTCCTCAAAGTGCCAGTTATAGGCGTCGGCGAAGTATCTCTCCCTAGTTCTGGAGTCTTCCCCTTATCGAAACCGCCCAGACCGATGCTGCGCTGAAGAAACTAGCCGACGGCTGGCTTGGTTATCACTTTGTCTAGTCTTGATCCATGTTTTGGCAGCAGTTGGGTTGTGGCAAAGCCGGCTGGCGGCCAACCAGTCCTGCGAAGTGGAGCCTGTTGATTTCTCTCACAGGATGCTCTGCGCTAAAACGCGAAAAGGGCTTCATGATTGTCTACAATGGAAAATTGGCTACGGACGATATCATGGGAACATAGCTAGCTAAAGGCCGATCTAGGTTTACCATAAATTTATAAGCAAGGGTGGAATTATAATACCAAGGGGCAAATAAACTAGGCATGCAGTGCGCATACAGGTATTTGGGTCGCACGAACCCAATTCCGTGAGATCGGAAACTTCCAGACTTCACTTGACATTCACCAGATGCATGATCACCTTTTGGAGAATTTAACGTGAGGAGAGAAATTTATTCAAGAACGAGTCTCGAAGCCAAGATCCAAAAAGACCCATTGATAATTAACAACTGCTTGTTATAAGGTCTTTCGAACCGCGATAAGTTGGATACCAACGAGTCACGACCATTTCAGGCATGTCGGCCCAGACTTTGACATGGAGATGTTAGGGGTCGAGTCCACAATTGAAATCTAAGATTAATTATAACCCAGCTGAGGTCATCATGACTTACGGGTGTCTACATGTAAAACAAAAACAACAGCCGGCCTCGTCCGCCGCTTCAAAATTTGAAACTCTGTAGGATACCATCATGAGTTTGCTGGGCAGGGCCCAAGCGGGAGCAAACGTACCAGGCCCGGATGTTGGGAGCGATGCCCAGACAGTCAAGACGAAGCCAAGAAAACAAACGATCGCGTGTGTAACCACCCACTATAACGTCAACCCAACATGCAATTCCCCAATCCTCATGGTGGATGTTGAGACTTTGAGGATCCCAACGTGGTCATAAAGAGACGAACATACTCCGGATTCCCAAGGCTTAAGGGGATGTTCTACAAAAGTGCAGCCGGGCACCAGGCGTGTATTGATTCTTGTGAAAGGTGTCCCGCTGAACGTCGGGTCCGTTTGCGACCGGTCATTTCTATTGCGAATTGCCATCCAACTAACACAGAAAGCTAACCAATTGCGAAGTGCGTCAGGCAAGATTTTCCGTTTCTTTCGCGATCGTCAGAGCCAACTTGCCAACCAGACTGATTTGAAAAGAAAAGAAAAATAAAATAAAAATGCATGCCTCCTGTTCAGAGACAACTGTTGGAAAGTAATTAAACGAAAGGGCTTACGTTTCTTCCCAGCCCTTTGCCTTCCTCAATTGCTATAACATTCAACCCTGCCAAAATTGAGGTTCCATCTGCACCATATACGGATGCAACCATAAACCCAACATTCTCCCAGCTACTTTAGAAACGAATTGTCTGTTCCCTGATGAATCTGTACTACTCACACCACCCTCTTTCTCCTTTTCCTGCGCAAAAGCTGTGCTAGTAAGGTGTAAGGTGTAATCAATATCGGGAGTTGTATATCTGGGATAGACACTCACACACCCCCTCATATCATAACGTTGCTAGTTTCCTGTACAGTCGATCGGACCGGCATGTATGTACATGTTGGCATTGCACTCAGGAGAGAGAGACGGGATATGGAAGAAGCGCGACGAACCCATTGAGTATCCATACGCGAGGCTGTTTGTGTTCAGAATTGGTTCATTTCGGTAGCCTCGAGTCCCCATTTCGTATGATTTACGTAACATTGTACCATACGTAGGGGGGCCACTAGAAATCCAGTATAAATATCTAGCCTTCCGCTTGCTTTCGATAAAAGTCACTCATTCTAGAGTTCTTACACACGCAATCCACGATTGGACCCTATAATACTTAATGATTTTTTCATAACTTCGAGTTACGATCAATCACTCTTTTTCTAATACCGGCAATCAAAGCCTATTCAATACCCTCGTTATCGAAATGCAGTTCTTCTCTGTTCTCCCGCTCTTCGTTGCTTTGGCTGCTGCCCAGACGGTCGAGACTCAAGGTATGATTCCATCTATATAAATCCTTTTTGATATACCAATTTGAACTTATGGATCACTAACCTAAACAACAGTCCTAACCGAGACCTCCCTCCGCACTTTAATCCCAACCTCCATCGAATCCGAAGTCTCCAGCATAATCTCCAGCGTCACCAGCGAAATCACCAGCGAAACCAGCGAAGCCACCTCTGGTGCTGCTACAGAAACAAGCACCCCAACCAGTGAACCCGTCACCATCACCTTCACCAGCGAGGGAACAGTTACTGTCTCCACTCCCAGAACCGAGACTATCACCTTCAATACCGAACGCACATTAACAACTACAAGAGACGGCTCTATTATCACAAGGGTTGAGACGAGTACGGTTGTTACCAGGAGTCTCGCCACTGAACCGACGCAGGTTGAGACGACTATTACTGGCACTACTACTAGTCCTAATGCTGCACCAACTAAGTTTGTAGCTGTTGGGGCTGTTGGTATCGCCCTTGGTGGATGGGCCCTTCAGAATATCATCTAAGTTGAATGATTGTAGGGGATGGTGAGAGGAATCCAAGTCTGCGACTAAATTGGTATTGTCTTGATATGATTGGTACCGGTGTATAGCAAAAACAGGAAATATAATCCAAGGGAGGGAAAACGAAAGAAGAGGGGAATGATAATGGCACTCTGGAGCAGAAAAATTCATGTACTTAATTAAAACCCGTTCAAATGCACCCCCAAATCTATCAAGGTTTCGAACTTTATGTGATAATTGAACGTGCTTTTGAAGAAAAATTGTCTTAAAGGCCTCACCCGAAAAAAAATCCAACATGTCGTGAAAATACATTGGCTCGAATTAACCCCCCTTCTTCCTTCCTTTAAAGCGAACTATATATAACATGCTTTTTTTGTTAACACCACCATGGCCAATGCAACGTCAAACACTTATCTGCACACGATTTTGCAGGACACCAAGATTAGTGTCGATTCCGTTCCACGTGATATGATCCAAACCTCTCGGATGAATGGTCTGGATCTCCTTCGAAAAAGTAGGAAACAAAAAAAACCAATGCTTGCGAGCAATAGTTTTTGGAGTTGACAGTTAATCGGTGCAATATAGCAATCATGATTATTTGAATGCAAGGTCACAATTTTTGAAACCATAGATCCGCCTGGGCCCGAGTTCCCCTCAGCAAAACAGAGCCCGAGCTAAAACATTGCTCTCTACTCCCACAACCTCATCGGATCTTCCCGTTGAACAGTGTCGTCATCCTATGTGCCTGCCGAAAACCACCTTCAAATACCGAAACAAAATACAGCCGCTCGGCCGCATAAACGGACGAGCTAGTATATACGAAACGGCGGATTATATTATCTCGAAACTCTGTGGGTAATCTTCTCCTGGTATGGATACCCAGGTGGTATGAATAAAAGCTTGATCTTTTACAACCATTATCAATAAGTAAAGTATCCCAGCTCGTCCAGCAGGCCGGCCAGATTGCCATAGCCTCGACCCCAAATTACCTGTTGGAGTTGTACGAAATCTAGGTTTCGAGCGTATTTGCAACACATAAACCTGGCTGCTTTATCCCCCCACTATCGCCTTGGATCGGTAGATGTTTCAAGCCTCTAATCACCAGAACTTCAGGAGCCCTGGAGCCCAGTAAACAACCACTTGAAGCCTAAGGTTAAACGGTTAGGATTAACCAATGTTATAGCCTCCTAGAATACTAATATTAGTTTTAACCTTGTGCTAATCTTATATTATAATCAGGTGTAAAGACCACAAACGACGATACCAGGATTGCAGAGCTTAACACGAACTTGCCTTAATGAGATACCATAACGAGGTGTTAAACCACATGGCCCACGGTGCGAAGTTCCAGGCAACTCTATAGATCTGGGCCTCCAAACCTGTCTCCCGCGATGCACCGCACAAAGGCGAGTTGCAGACGAAAGCCCCTTAGAAAACAAGGGTCCGGTGAACAAACTTGGTTACGTCATCCGGTATGCCTTGCTGTAGTACACATGTAGATCGTTTCTAAGCCAAAAACGACCTATTTAAGTCTTCAAAAGAAGCCTTTGAGTTTTATGATTCTCGGAGAGGCTCTTGGCTATTATTTCTAATCACCAAGCTAGCTGATGATCCTGCGGATTTCCATCCAACCACGCCTTGGTCGACGTTATAATACCTACTGCGGGGCATGTAAACTTTCGGCACTTAATAACGTTGATTTATATAACTCGCCCTGCAGGATTGAAGCATCTTACGTGTGGCCTAATCAGCAGTGCCCACTTGCCGGATCATCGTTCCATCATGTTGTACTACGTTTCTTGAATGGCGGATTATTGCAAGTGGCCATCGGTCTTCATGTGGAGTATAAATGATGCAGAGTTATGTCGTGCGCCCATTATGATTTCACTTCAAAATTTATTTCTAGAACATATTTCATAAAGAACTCAAGTATCAAAGACATTCCAACCTTTTTTATCTACAATCTTTCTGAGAAAAGGTCACTCGGTCCTCAAGCATTATAATCCAAGAAGAATAATACCACACAACACAAAATCCCCAAAATCTCAAACCAACAAAACACAAAACCAAAACCCTGACATAACATCTTCCCCCTGCGTCCCGCACACGCAAATAATTACAAAAAAATGTGCTTCGGATCCTCCTCTAAAAATACGCAAGCCTGTCCAAACGCTCGGTATCACGGTAGCGGCAGCGCCGCGAGCGGGTATAAATACGACAAGTACGCTGCACAGAAAGCATACAGGAAGAAACAGAAGAAGGGAGGGGAGCGCTATGGAGCTGCAGGTGAAGGAATTGGAGGAATTTTTGATGCATTCGGAGGTGATGGGGGTGGCTGGGGAGATGGTGGTGGAGGTGGTGGGGACGGTGGGGGTGGAGGCGGCGGAGGAGGAGATGGTGGTGGAGGAGGAGGCGGTGGTGGATGTTAGTTACGGGTAGAGGCGGTATAGAACGACATTGTTACGTTAGAAATACTATCGATTGATAGGTTTTGTTGTATGATCATGGTTTAATTGTGTTTTTAGGTATCATTCAAGTTGGGCCTTAAAGTCGTTTAGTAAATCTAAGTGAAATTAGTTCAGGGAAAAGGCTTCCCACTATCAGAAATAGTGCTTTGATAAGAACCCTTGGAATAATTATTATAATTCAGTCAAAGTGCGTAAGAAAAAAATTATGTGAAAGGCTTTGACATTCGCAAGGGTAATGGATATGTACAATCTAGAATTTACAATCTTGCTTTATATACAGAAATGTTCAAAATCAATCCTCAAGTAAACCCCCTCAAACTATCCAAATGGGTCATTTATAACCCCCCCTTCCGGAAAATACCGGTTAGAGAAATCTGAATGGCCATAAAGAAAATACAAGAATAGAAAAAAGCGTTATATCCTATCGTACTCCAAATCCACTTTATTAGAGTTTCCCAATCCTCTTAAATATCCCTAAGGTCCGAAAGGGCGGCTGAATTTACAAGAAAGACTCAAGAAGTGGGACGTAGATCTCAACAGCACGGCCATTTGGTGGTTCGATGTTCTGGAAGTAGGTAGATGGCCACCATGGACCAGCAGACCACCAAGTAGCACCAATCCAGGCATCGCTGTTCTTAAGAGAGCAGAGGAGACCTTCAACAGCAGAGCGGCAGACATCGTTGGGGCCAGCACCGACTTCACCGAGGAAGCACTTGACGCCGTTGTCCTCGCACCAGCGGGTGGCAGATTCGACTCTCTCGGCACCGATAGTCTCAGAAACACACTCCTCGCTGGTACCAGAACCATCAGAGTCAAGGTATTGATGCATTTCTGAAGTAGATGTTAGAATTCTTGTCTGTAATGTTCAGAACGGGAAAAGATGTTGGCTTACCGTAGACCAAGTTATTGCGGGGATCAGTGAGGTACTTGAGCATGTCGTTGTTGTCAACCCAGTGCCAGGCACCGCTCCATGCGTTACCCTCAACGAGGATCAAGTTGCCAATGTCGTTGGAACGAATGGCGGAGATACCGGCCTGGTTGAGCTGGAAGATAAGGCCGTTTTCCATATCATGGTACTCGTTCATGAGATCGAAGATAACATTGTCATTGAAATTGGTCCAGGAAGAAAGAGCCTTCCAGAAGTTACCGAAGCCCTCAACATCGGTGAGGATCTCACCATCGTATCGGCCAAAGTTGTGAACATCGATGACTAGTTGGGTTATCATTAGTATGAATTTCTGCAACAGATTCTTGCTATTTGATACTTACTGGCCTTGCCGCCGTTGGCAGTGATGTAGCTGATGGTTCCGTAGAGACCAGAGAGGTAGCCTTGATCATACGTGGAGGGATCCTTAAGACCAGCGGCTGGTGGAGCAACACTGTGGTTTCACTTGTCAGAATTCTGAATCTATTCATATAATCTTTAAAAATCGAACCTACCGCTCAAGCAAGATTGGGATACGAATAGCATTGAATCCCTTGTCCAAGAAGTATTGGATACTGTCTTGAGTTGGCCAAGTGAAGTCAGTTCCCAAGGCTCCGGGAATCTTGGTTCCAAACTCGGCACCAGCCTACACACAGTATTAATATCGATTCTGCTACGTCTAAAATAAAGAATTTTGGGGAGACATACCTCGTTAACACCGAAGAGGTCGAAAGTTCTATCGCTGTTACAGCTGGGGTTGGGAGTCTGGGTACACTCTCCACCGTTCTTAGTGACAGTTGCGGTGACGGTCTCATACTGCCAGTTGGTGCTGACGACAGTGGTGGTCTGGAGGACAGTGGTGGTCTGAGTGATGGTGACTGTGACCGTATTGCCACCGCCACCGTTGTTGCCTCCTGGCAAGCACTGAGAGTAGTAGGCGTTGGAGTATGTACAAGTCCATCCTGAGACACAGGACGTGGGTCCGGTCCAGCCACTATTCCATAGATTAGTACGATCTAAATTCATAAGTTTGATATTTGATGATTGCTAATTGACGTACACTCCACCGCACTGTCCGTAGCCTTGGGCTTGAGCAGAAGCTCGCTGGGTAAGCCCAGCAAGAACTGCGAGAAGGACGAGATCAGATTTCATCGTGAAGAGCAGGCCTGAAGGATGAGAAGGACTTGAGTATGTCGGAGATGAGTAGACCACAAGTGAGCGACGATGCTTGAGGATGGAGAAGAAAAGCGATACCTGGGAAGGCAGAATACACCCTTTATATACATCTATGAGGCATCTTGGTCGACAAGGGTGCTTGCTGCTGAAACCCTCATATCCATAGATGCGAAAATTGAAAATGATCACATTTTCCTGGATAGAGTCGATGCTTCGAAACAGACGGGCCTTGAAAATCCGGAATACGGCAGTGGTGACGGATCTTCGTGCCTGCACCGCGGGAGGGAAGATATGAGGTCTGTCTTGATTGATTGTCACCCAACGTGATTGTATCCGTGAAATTGGCATGGGCCAAGATGAATATCTTAATACGTTGCATTCAGCAAGCAAGGTCTCCAAGTCATATTGCGGGAATTTTGGAAAGGATCACGGCCATGGCCAAAAATAATTGGCGTATCGTTCCAGGATGTTAGGAAAAGCCGATGGCGAGATGCAATATACCCGCTCCTATGGACTCAATAGCGACCAGGTCAGCGTCATTGACGGATTTCAATCCCTTTGCAATATGAAATATTTCTAGACCAAGCCATTATTTCGTCTTAAAGTGGGTTAAAGTAGAATTAGGCATGAAAGTTTAAGCACGAGCGTGGGCTTACAATCCCGAGAATTCGCCTCACGAAGTTGGATTCACGAAGTCTCACCTCGTTCGCTAGCAAACGATGACGAAGGGTTAGCGGATCATCGGGCAGATCGATAGGGATAAGATTAAAGCTTAGATTTATAGACAGCGATTCCGCCAGGGTAACCCCTGTGTCGTGCATTAATCCAGCCTTCTCGAAGCATGGGAGCACCAATAGAACGGAGCCAGTGCAGTCTTTGGTTTAGCGGAATTATGCTCTCCGATTTTAGAAAGCCATGCATCTATGCAGATCCTGCAAGAATGTTCAAGGGCTCTAAAATTCAACGTGCTGAATACCTACGTAGACGCCCAGATTGTTGTAATTCGAATGTTCGATATTTACACCCAGTATGCATACCGATGCAGTATCTTTGAGAAATAATTTGACAAAGACATCTGCTACCAAGGGTCTTTTCCCCTGATGCTCAGTTGATACAATTCGGGTGATTGTAATTTGCCTTTAACTCTTTGCATAGCCGTCTCATATATCGTGCTGCTGCCAAAATATAATCCGGCCCGGCCTAAGTTAATTAGGGCGTACGATTACTGTAGCGCTATACTCAATGTCATCATCTCGGTGGCTAGAAGTACAAAATGCCTACAATTTTGCTCCGTGGTGTGGCTCAGAGACACTGAGATTATTCCGAAGGCAGTGACATTATTCATGTAGCGGCTATAATGCACTGACATGGCATTTCTGTGAATTGTCATATATAAGTTCATTGTATTAACGTATAGGCAGGCCCACACTCCGGCCTCTACAACTAGCTAATCCGATCCTAGCATATGCAAAATCTTGCTTGGGACTAGCTTATTCCCTCTACCGGGACCGGAAATTTTCTTGTCAGGGATTTCCACCACGCACGAAAGGTAGTCTGCGGGGTGTCATGTTCTCTGATAGCGAGCACGCCACACAGACACCTGCTCCCGTGTTTGTAGAAACATTCTGAAACAATTGATATCATAGTAGGCCACTTGCCATTTGGATAATTTGTTATCAACAGCAGTAATACAATCAGTCGTAAGTTAACCTCAACCAAACTTCACTAAACGAATTGAGCCTTTCAATTTTACGTGGAATGTGCTGGAGTACAACTCCAAAGCTCGAATATTATGATTGATAATGTCCAATAGCATGAAATTGAGTGTTTCCGGCTGAATAGGTTTGCCTGATGCCCCGTCTTTCTCTTCCTTATCCTCTACCAAAAATGGCTCTACGGGATCTTCGTACGAGAATGAGCGAATGGGAAAAAAGTATCGCACAAAGCCGGTGCTCAGAGTCGGTCAAGCTCGCTTTAAAAAATGCCTTACAGCTAAAAAGATTTGTGGGGAACCCCGACTATTTTAGCCAGTTCACAATAAAGGCGCATGGAGGTCATTTAGAAAGTTCCCTATCAATTTTAAAAGGTGTCAGGCAAAATACATAGCGGGCCCCACCCATCAACAGTAAACGAAGGCAAAAGCGGAGAAAGAGGAGACATATAAGCGAAAGGGAAAAAGAGCATTATAAAAAAGCGACTTGGGGGGCGGGCAAGCGGACTTGTACGATTTGTTGGGTGTTGTAAATAATGTCGGCTATTTTGTCAATATATCCACAGGACCCCAGATCCCAGACCGACAGGCATCCCTAATAACTTGTAAATTGATTCTGGAAATATGTAGAGGTTGTTATAAGCCGACAACGGAAGCAGGTACCGTCTATACGAGAAATTTGTGTGCAAAAAATTTGAATATCGGAGGGCGAACCCGTGAGATCCAATGCGTTGCTTACAATCCATTCTCAGTAGATACTCTGGAAAAAGTTAGGCCCTGTAGTCGTGGAATACGAGACTCTGAAGGAGAAGTGAGGATATCTGGCTGCCAAATATGAAACCACAAATCATAATTTCCAAGAAACGCAGCGACTTATGAGATCAAAATTTAAGGTCTAGTATTGGTTCCCAAACGCTTACTAGTAAATGCTTGGCCAGGCTGGAGTCGTTGGGATAACATCGACCCCAATGAAGAAATAATAGTGACAATCCACTTCGCTAGAACATGGACATAGCCCTTCAAAGTTCACTTTAAAAATAGACGAGTCGATCAACCAATATACTCCAAACGTATATATCTACAATGTACTTTCCACGTGCAGCCTACGGATTTTAAAATCCCAACCGGGCCCATTCGGTGCGACGCTACTTGACTTTTCAGTTTGTCGGCCCTCGTCTATCGGCTGCGTAAAAAACGTGGGCGACGATCAAACAGACTCGGAGGGACGTCTTCACTCAATGGGGAGGGAAGAACCTTCTCGCCCCGTTTGTAGGCGGGTTGCCACGGGGGGCTCAAGCCAACGGCTAAATTCTCTACGGTTCCCTGTACATGCCCGAACAGCACGACGGTGCTGATGCATTCTACAGCCTGAGACTACGCGGATGTTGGCTCGTCCTCATGCATGAGCCATATATGCGACTGGGCACCAACAAGCCGACAGAGCACAGGCTATACAGAATATATTCTGTGGCGTTTCCCTTGGTCATTTAGGTTTTAATACCTGGGTACCGGCACTTGTAAAACTGCGTGATAAAAAAAGTTCATTGGATTTAAGGCAAGTTCTTTCCGAAGCAATATATTGGGACTTGTACACGCCATATAGACTCTATGGAATCTCATTGAGGGCCTCTAAAATGAGGACCGAGTTTTCAACAGGGCAAATGGTTTTACCCCTTCCATGTGGTAGACGGGGACAAATGAGCTCCTCCTTCCTAACTTCCACCTCTCGCAATTCTCTGTTATTACAATCAATGCCGTCAGGGGTAGACTTTTTTACTGGAACGCCGTTTATGCTTTGAATATCGCTAGTTACGCGCGCATACTCGCTGCGCATCTGTCTATCATACTTCTTGACGGTTCTCTCGGTGGTGAATGAGCCATCGCCAATTTCGTAGCTGTAGCCTTGATTAGACGCACCATTGATCCAACTGGTTTTATTGCTCCCTGTTGCCGCAGAGAAATAGGAAGCCTCGTCGTCGAGAAATCTGCGATCGCTGGACTCGTTGACCCCTATTCCCTTATTGGGCAAATTGTTAAGAGAAAAGGTAGATCTGTCTGTGAGAAGCGTCGATTCTGGGCCATGATTCAGATATCTGCTTTTGATTTTGCCATATAAAAAGAAGCTCTTATCCGAGTAAGGAACGAAGGCTTGGTCCATGTGTAAGAAAAATCCCAACATTCGGAGCCCGGTCAATCCGTTTTCTTGTATGGTTCGGGAACTCATGGGAGCCTCCTTGTCCTTCACGATCTGAAAGTTTTCGAAGACGTGAGTGTTGGCTTGGAGTGTCTGATTATTCCCACTCGCTGAGAGAGTTCCCTCTACTTCATATTTTTGAAATCGTTCCCACCACAAACGTCCATCTGGGAAATCTCGAGATATTACTGTTCTGCGGTTAACTGATGTTCGATAGTTTACCAGCTGATCATTACCAGACCCATCAGTCTCCCAATCGACACCAACCGCGGCAAATACCTCCACAGAGTACTCCGAGGGGTCTATTTTTGGTGCCTCGGGGTCTGTCCAGAAGAAAATTCTTCCGCTGACATACCAGTTCTGGCCGATGCCTCCACCGATTTCTGGGCGACCCCCGGCATTGGTGAGTCCTTCTACCCTGAATTCAATGACTGCACTCGTCTTCCCGGCAACGAATAAAGTAATGTCGACATCAGCCTCCCATAGATCGTAGGCGTGGGGGCATACAATAGGTTTCCAAAGACCTGGATTGATACCCCCTGTGTAGATGGTAGGCACTGGAACAATAGCATCAACCATGATCCCATCCACATATACTTGTACCTCCCGGTAGGGTGAATGACCCAACAGGGTGTTATCGGGGAAAGAATTGGTAAGCTCATCTGGTACGTTTGTGTACCAGAATTCTTCCTCAGCGTTTCCACTGGCTATAATGGAAAGCTTTGCAGCCTTCACATTCTTGGGAATAGAGACGCTTGTCTTTGCAACGTCATTAGGCAAGACGAAGTGGCTCGGCTGCCCATTCGATCCTTGCATTCTCGAAATAGGTACGACGACGTCAGCGACTTTTTGCTGGGGCGGAAGGTCCAGCTTGAAGTAATGAGCTGTCAGGGTCACAGCGAATGTGCCTGTGAGAATATCGGTGACCATGTTTCCCATATCAAAAATAATTGCTCCACTTTCCCTCAGGAGCGTGCTAAAAGGTGTTACATCTTTGGTATACTGGAATGATATACCGTTCGGGATTGGCTCGGCGGTGCTCGTTCGCCAGAGCTCCGTATCATTAAAGAATAGGAATGCGAGGCGATCATACTGTCGGCCTTTGCTGGTAGTGTAAAGGTGGAAATAGACTGTGTTCCATTCGCAAGATTGTGGAGGAGGGGAGTACTGAGCAACAGCAGGCTTTCCGTAAGAGTTAATGAACTCATGTTGTAGAATCGTTGAGGAACATGCTTCGCCACTAAAGTCATCGTGTGGGCTAGCGGTATTCGATAGAGGAGCCAACGGTGGTTTATAGAGCTGAAAGAACTCCGTCAAGTCTCCGTTGACGCTGGGCGAAACTTGGTGCTGCTCGGGGTATGGGGCTTGGAAACCCAATGAAAGGACGGGGAGCAATGCTAAACCCCATGTCGACGCTGTCCTCCATCGGGCTAGTAATTAGTTAATTCTGTGCCGAATATGTTTCTGTGCCTGCTCAGATCCCAACTGGAAGCACATACCTTGGTATAAGCCGAAACCACTCGGGAAATATCGTTTACGTGCCATTTCGACAATTGTGATCCAATTTTGAAAATAGACCAAGGACGACAAGAGATGGAAGACGGCGATGGATCTTGACTTCGATCTTGACTGATTCTCCGCTCCTGCAGCGGATGCTGCTCTGGAATGTAGACCTACCGGGAAAGGTTAGTTTCGTGGAGGCATTTGATATCTACCCGCCCATCGCCTTCGATAAGATGCGCTCCTTACTCTTCGGGCAGGTAAAAAGATCTAATGAAGCAAATGAGGTGCCTAATATGGGATCGCGTTCGTGGAATCAGCGCGTGTCCCTTGGCTTTAAATTCCAACATAGCAACACGAATCCGGTGCGTTGCGCAAAGCATAGTCCAACATACACCCGAGACTAAGCCAGTTCTCTCGAAGGCTCCTAAGTAGTGGCTCTACTACCAATATAAGAATTTAGGGGCGCACAATGCAATCACCTATTGAGTGTCGAGGTGCTACTTCGCGTGTAGAAATTGAATCCACCGGTTATACTTGCGACTTCGGGTTAACCTGGCCATTAACCATGCCAAACTCATCACTTTTTTCGAACCAGTGTCTGTTCGACATTGACACTCTTAATTATCCACTATCACGACCAATACCATCAACATCCCTAGAATTAGCACCACAAACGCCGCCTCTAGTGAAAATTCTTCAAGAAACCATGTAACATATTTGCACATCCCCGGAACCCTACTGAAAGAAACCTGTCAGAACGGAGTGTTGGGACATTTGAATGCGTTGACGAGGCAATACAACAATAGGGCGAACCCTGTTAGTGTGATCCCAAGGGCTATGGCGAACAAATTCATCCGTTTCCTGCCATTGAATCGAAGCGCCCAGATAAGTAGAAATATCCAGATGATGAATGTTATCATGGATATCAACATAGAGTACCCCTCGGAGGCGGGCCTTTCGTGAAAGTTCTGGCCAATTGGTTATGATTTCAACTACAAATATTTTAACATCCCCACAAACCCGTCAGAACGGACTGCTCGAAAATCCATATTACAAGTTTTCAATCAAAGGCGGCAGGTGTGCCCACTTACCCGTTCCAGTAATAGGCGTCGTTAGAGAGAACCAAAGGCATTGAAGCACCATCCATGGCCCTTTGACCAGGCATTCTCCCGCATTCCATAGGCTGCTACGCACGTGTCCCAATCGACTGCTTCTGACAGCAGCCGCCTCGGTGGACATCGATCAATGGATGCCCCCAAACTTTGGAATATTTTTTTCCTGGTGCAAAACCCGTCCATTTGAACGGCCCTTTGCTGGTGGGGTCTGAGGCAATGTGAATATTGCGATTGTGATTCGATGCGCTGGCAATGCAGGGTGATATGGCCGACATGTAAGTAAATCCCGCCGGCGATAATATAGGAATCGGAACACCGACCGACTTGAATATTAAAATACAACGGTTCTCCCGGGTTAATGGAAATTTCATAGCGTAAATTCGTCCCACAATCCCAATTCCCCTCAAATCAGCTTTTACCCAACGTTCATTCTCATCTCAACTTTGTTGCATTTTGGCGGAGTAGAGCCAAGATTGTGTTGACAATGAACCGCTATAATGCCCTCCCTATGGTGGTAAAACGTTTCAGACGCCCAAACACAAGTTCACATGGGTTACAAGATCTTGTAAAGCCCCACAACCGTTTTATAGATAATCTATATGTCAAATCACTCGAAAACTAACATGCCTTTTCAATATCTTGAAAGCCGAAGAAAGCCCCACCAGTAGAGAAAATGTGCTACTTCGTGGTTTTCAAATATCTTGCTTGCGACGGGTACCAAAACGGACATGGGAGGGGAATCCCCAAGACGAATTGCACAGACCCTCTCTGTAAACCAAAAATTGAGAGCGTCCCCGGGCTTTGTCCAGAATGTATTGCCGTTTCGATGCGGGGCGACTCCAGCATTGAGAGCAAGAGAAAGGCACGAAAGAGAAGGCAAGCCTACAACAAACTATCAGGAAATACCGAAACAGCACCGGTACCGAAGCGAGGACCGAGAGTCAAGTACAACGAAGCCACACGGCGAAACCTAAGGGCACAGGAAATGGATGCCCAAAGGGCGGATACGAGACCGGTACCACCCAAACGAACGAATACTTCTTCGACCCGAAAGAGTAGAGATTCTAGCTCGTCGGGGTCGGGATTTGGAGGTTACGAAAATTGTGGACGGGTTCGAAGACCATTCCAATCGTATGGAGGTTACTCTTACAAAGAATTCGTGGTATCTGAGATGAACCCGCGGGAGCTGGTTCACGAGTCCGAGGAGGAAATAGATCGTCGGTGGAGCCCAAAACCAGCTGCCGGTGGGTTTAGAGCTCTTTTCAAAAGACTGTAATGTATTGATGTTTGAAACGGCATCGTGCGCTGGGCGCACCTACGTGGATTTGAATTGAATTTTGCTACTTGCATAGCGAGGTGTTAACGGTTAAGGTGGTTGGATTTTACACTGGGAGGAGCTTGGGAGTTTCTTATGGGATTCTTTAACGTTTGTTGGTCTCTTTGATCTATTCATTTTGTTTCGGGATTTGTATAGTGATAATATAGCATTTATCGTTGTAACAACTTCTATCTATTGAAACTCGATCATGATCGATTGCTATAAGTATTTATTCATTTATCAACCATCACATGCTTACCAATCTTAGGTGGACTGAAGTAAGACATTTATTCCTACGAGTTCAAGATGTTCGGTCTAGCGGAAGCGTTTGCGATTGTCGAACAAGAAAGATACATGGCCCTCGCTGGAAGCAATATAATAGTAGGGGTATCTTATTTCTTACGTGAAAAGTTAACCAATTAAGCATCTATGAATATGACCCTGACGCCGACTGCAAAAACTTTATAACCAATTGATACAAACTGGGCGATTAGAAACATGGAGACTAAGGTCATGGTCTTCAGCATCGATAAACTCCCCGCTCGCCGGATCAACTTTGTAGATGACTATCGTATCCGTTTCTTGCAATGCAATAGCAACAAAATTTCCTGATTCGTCGAAGGAAAAATGGCGTGGTGTGATTCCACCAGCTTGTAGAAGTTTAACAAAAGTAACAAATCCTGTGAGAGGGTCAATTTTGTATAATGCGATTGAGTCGGACGACCCAAATTTTTTGTCCTTGAATGAGTAGTCATTGCGGTTGGAAACATAGAGGAACCGTTTGTCTTTCTGTAGTGGGGAGTTAGCAATGCAGGGAATACTTCGCGACAACATACATAGAAATTGAGCCTTACCGAAATAACAATCTCTCCAGCTGTGGGTGAAGGTACGGAAGCGAGATGTTCTGTCGAAGTTGGTGGCAATGTAGAAACATCCTGGACTTCATGGAATACGAAAGTTCCATTATCGTACTGGTGGGTCTTGAACACAGTGAGCGTATTCTTCAACTCATTTACAACATATATCAGAGTCCTATTTCTTTCGTATATCTCATCCGGCTTGTCGATAACATTAAATGCAACATGACGCGGGCCGGAACCGGCGGCGACAGGGATATTTTGCAATTCAGATATGCGGGATCCATCAATGGAGTATAGACGTAGAAGGTCAGCTCCAAGGTCTGGCGCCACCACGTAATGTCCAGTAGGATCTACGACAACCTGGTGCGGATGGGAGGACTCTTGTCTTTCTTTATCCGGACCAGGTTCCTTAAGGAAATATGTGAATGTATCACGTGCCTGCGAAATATCGCCAGTTTCGGTGGTGTCGAAAGTTTGAATAGAATGTCCTGTACTGTCAAGGTGTAAGCATCATTTGACGACGGTTTGCATATGGTGTTTGAAGCTCGAGACTAACTATGCAGCAACGATGGCGAGATCCTTGTAGAAAGCAATGCTCACTGTCCCATTGATGCCTTCCGACTTCCCAAGCTTCTTCAACTCGCCGCTTTCTTTGTCCAGCCGAAGAGACACAAGTCCGCCAGGGTTCCCTTCATCGGAAGAATAAATGATTTTTTGAGTTGGGTGGACCGTCTGCCAGGACGGCTGGAAGCTCGATTGGTGATACGTCGAAACCTTCGAGATAGTCTTATGGAACGGATTGTATTTCAGAATTGTGATATCTCCGTTGTATGAACCAACTGACAACAAGTAGTCCTTGTTCTCAAGATATGGGTATCCTTTAGATTCGTTAACGAGGTCCGACCGGGGTCGAACCAGCGTCAGAGATCGCACAGCGAGATGTCGAATGAAGTCGAGGCCGAACATATTGATGGTGATGTTGTCGTTAGCATCTATGAGAATATATTGAGAGAAACTCTGTCGGCGTGGTCCATTTGAATCCTCCTTCACAGAATCTCACATTCCCAAATCAAGATGATAGATAGTGGATAATGGACGATGCAATGGTATGCATGTAATCTCGTTCCTGGGCTGGGGTTTGCTCATTGTTGCCAGGCAAATATACCCGTCCCAACAGCGCAACGCAGTTGCGCGCAAATTTCGGTTCCAGCACCCCGACTATGACATTCCAAAAGACAAGCTAGTCCGTAATTTATCATTTTCGGATGGAGTGAGAAGATGCACCCTAAAATTGCTAAAAGAAGAAACCGCATACCAAATCAGCTCTTCAAAGCATTCCAATGGTCGAATACATTGGTATGTATGCGGTTTTCTTTGTCGAAAACCCACTGTTGGGAAGCCCCATTACCTAAGTACTATATGTATAAACCTCAAACCAGTTGATTTTGGTGAGCTCTAGTGAAAAAAATATTATACATTGTCAATTCTTATGTAAGTGTTTTAGTGGGTATTGCTACACCCGCTCATTCGTAGTTTTGCAGCCAAGGCCACCGAAACCTCTGGTCGTGTTAACAATGTAGATTGCGTCCGCGCAGAATCACTCCCTGAGCTATCTGTTCGCGTTCTGGAATCGGATTTTGAACACTCCGAATCCTTCGTTTCGCCAGTTTCCGCTAGGTGTAAGTTGTTTATCCTCCGTTTATTTTCTTCTATAGCAACATGACATGGTAAGCTACCGGGCTGACCACCACGGCCTTGTGGTCCCGTGCAACTGGCGTTGGTCCACCTAGTAGTCCCAAGGATCCAGCACATTTTTCGAAGGACGGGTTTTAATGCTGTTTTGATACCAATCGTTAACGCTTCTGAATTGGGGGGAGATAAATCAGCTGAAAAATACCCGGAACTGACGCCCCAATTATACCTAGGGCACATTTGTATACGACCATGTATTGATCATAGTGGCATATTGATAAAAGTAACCTTTACTTCGATAGGCCTCTACGAGGATAATAAGCCGCCCGACACTATTCGTATTTACCTGAGTTTTAGAAATCAGTGTCACCAATTTTCAAGTACAAATCCGAAGGAGGAAAAGGAAGGGAAACCCCAGACAGGCCTTGCCACGTGATAGTTGCTAATAATTCCAGCGTTAGAGCGCCCGTCAAACTAATTCGATATATCAAAGGTCCCCAAATTTTCATGACAAATGGGATCGGGAGTATAGCGATCACAATGTCAGCAAAGATGTGAAGAACACTTGTGCCTTTATGAAAAATATCTACTAGTGGAGAACTCAACAATATCGATGATCGTGGTTTCAAATAATAACTCTTACTGAGAAAAAAGACGATCCGGTTGATGCATCCTACGTCTTTAGCATCCGAATTTACGGACCAGACATTCGAGGGGTGTATGCAACGGCAGATTGACACCAAAAGGCACAGAATGAACATCAGTGTGATAAAAATGAGAGTGAGCCATGTTAATCCACGAAGAAGTCCACCACTGCTTAGATATCGGAGTTTATTCTCACGTTAGCCTATAATGCTGCAGCGTTAGCATTGCATTTCTTCCGGGTTGACATGGACATGAGGATATATTATAAACACCTACATAGCTGAAGGCAGAGGCAGAGGATGGGAAGTTTTGTGAGATATACGCAGGTGTAGTAGAGAATAATCAGAACATAATCATATTTCAGTTAGACGATTCCAATATGGCCTCAGTTAGTAAAAGTCTAGTCTAGTCTCAAGTGCGCCGAAAATGGCCAGATCCGAGTCCAAAAATAGGGAACCCTTGTAAGAGGGAGCTTAGACCTTCGAGGTTATTGCTTCTGGGTCAAACAGACCCTGTTCAAGATCATCTGAGAGTGTATACGCGACAGGAGTCGGTGAAGTCTGCGCTCCTGTGAATCCGATGAGAAATATTTTCGCCAACAAAACTCGTTAGATAACAAGCACATCGTAGCATGTAGAAGTTGATGTACGTTTTTTCGTACCCAGGCGGCAAGAAGCACCCAATCGCCAAGTTCGACCTTGCCAATATAAAACCTCCGAATATAGAGTCTATAAAGAACTACAATAGCTGATAGATACAAGTAAGAAATCGACCGTTAGAAACGAATATTCGAGTCTCTCGCCATATAAGCCGGAATGAACGGCAAATCCACAGCGACAAGAAAATTAATGCCATGGCAAAACTTACTAGTGACTATCACGAGCGCTGTAGTTAGGCCGAGTTGCAGCCTTATCTCTGACTTGAAAATCGGTGGAACTGCTTTCGGGTTTGGGGTTTCGTTGAGATTCAGCATAACTCTTCAATATATTAATACCGGTAGGGGTTATAATTCTCTCGGGCCAACTAGTCCACTGTACGGTAACCTTATGCGTTGTTTATGTCATATTTTTGCCGTGCATGAAGCCAAGCTGTAGGTTGGAGGTGTGAATCAATTTATTTCTAGGATAATTTTTTGTGATACCTTAGACTAACGTACGACGTGATATTATAGATATTGAAAGGTTCGAAATGGATTAATTCTGTATTTTCCATCAGCTCGTATATGAGTCAAATTTAATTCTAGTGATAGCATTCAAATAACCATCTTCCCGCAGGGTCAAAATCGTGATCGGATTTGGACATGTGGCAGCGTCTGCAGCTGGTGTGATGAGCATATAACATAAGTCCGTAACCGTTTATTTTCAGCCACGCCGATCTTCGATATCGACCTTGCATTCTAAAGCCGATATTTTAATCTTGCCTCTCGCGCGCAGGAGGAACGAAGGTTCTGAAACATAACCATTCTAGAGGTTTGAACTTGGCTCAGACCTCGATGACACCTTCTAGCGCCTGCGCCGGAAATCTCTAGCCTACATGCGGGCTTCAAGTTTCTGAGGCTGACGAGTGTTAGTAGTTTGGTCTTGCTGATTATATTGTGAGAGGCTTCTTGAAACTTTCACTAGACGCTCAAGAATGTAGACTCGAAGTCGACTCGTCAACCTGTAGTCACATCGTTTTGGCAATTCAAAGTGTCTGAACCTTTAGGGACGGGGTAAGACAGAATTTATAAATTTAAGGATTAATTTGTAGTCGCATTACAATTCTCTATAACCCATTATGGATTTCTGAAAGGCGGTAGACACTATACTAATTGATACTTCGGGGCCCTAGAATTTACGTATTCTAGTTGGCTGGTCCTGTTTTAATGTAAGCAAATCGATGCACCTTTTGGATCTTATTCGCACCATCAAGAAGGCTGAGTTCCCTTCTTTTTCGAGACGTATAATAAAAATGCTTCAACGTCCTTAAAAATCGACGGTCCAATTGCCCACTATTGCATCGCCATGGGTATGTTCCCCGCCGCATCTATTAATATGGCACTACACCTCAGTACCATATCTTATCTCAAAGTAAAATGATCTACGAGATACCTACCACTCGCCGTTGCCATGCTCCAAATCACGTTCGGTTTCTCATCATTGGCCTGCGGTTCTTGGAAAGTAACTCGCTCAACAGCGACGTATCGCCCTACAGTATCCTTGGACCGATAGCGGCAATGGGTTCCCTGGTTTCCGTATTTTTACCTTTCGTCTCTAGTAGTATTTTTATCGGCAAACTGATGGCCATAAACTCCTTGGTATCAATTGCTGAAGTTAGTACCAGCAATACCGGAAATACTCGAGGATTCAAAGGCCAGGGTAGATGATGGTGAATGGCATAGCCTATGCGTACAGGCATGAATAACTTTATACCTTATCATATGACCATGTCGAGACGGCATAGGTATATCAATACTCGCTAAATTTAAAGTTAAATGGACTTACCACCAACTTGCACAATTTCCTAGCTAGGAACAGCGATGCTGGATATATCCCATTCTACGTCGAGCGTATCGACGCGACTAACCGAAGGACCATACTCCCTCTCATTTTCAAAATGATTGTGGAATAAGAGATTCTTGAAATCACCCCATTGTAAAGCTTCTTTTACGTTGTTCCCCTCGACTCCAACTTCATGAACACTACGTCTAGCAAACCAGTATTCTGTTCCCTCACCAATCTGGTGATTCCGAGAAGAGACTTCAACTTCGCCAAATTTGTTGAATTTCTTAAATTGTAAGCTCTGGGGGTTGAGTCCACAAGAACTGGGGTTGATTTAATATAGCTCGAAGTCATCGTCCTAGCGTATTTGGAGGTTGGGGAACCAATATTATATCGATAACTGCGGGTGATTAACATGGAGCAAATGATTCGAGGCCGCGAGGGAGTACTGCAAGGGGAGCTGCGTTGTTGCAAAGTTCCTTGCCGTTCTAGCCGGGCAATACGTCAATGGTCTCGCGTCAGGGAGCGATAAAGAACGTCATGTCCTGGACAATTCACCCGGCACACGAAATGCTGTTCCCTTCAATCGAATTTCCGGCGCTGCCTGCCGACCATATTTATATCCCTTCATATCTCGGTCTGGATTGGACTGATAAAGCGAACATGTAAATCTGCAGGCGAGTACAATGCAATGCAACCAAATAGCTCACGAGATCTCGAGCTCGCTGTCCAATTAGCTCCAGCCCAACAAAGCTAGCAAAGATGGTGTCTGAATTGCAGCTTAAGTGCCCCCACTCCGTGGACGCAAAGTGCCTGACCCCAACAAGGCCAAGCAGGAACAAGTTCTCGCTGACCTAAGGCTCCAATATCAATGTAATATAATATTAATGGTCCCTCAATGTGACTTTCGAAAAGGAAAGCCGAAAGGTCATGTCAAAAATCCATATACAGAGCATGGGGAAATACTCTCGTTTCCAAGCTCGACGGGATTATAATTATATCTCATCGCTCTCTCAATGCCTTAGAGCTCAGGAGTCGACCTTGTGTGTTCAATTGTCCGCAGGGCTGTCCAGGAATATTTGCAAATCCACTTGCGCTGATTGGGAAACCCAAATTTAGCAGCATCCCGGCTGCCATCCGAGCAATGGAATTGTATCTTTGATCTTTGCTTTCGCACCCAGAACAAATCCTCGTCATTTCATTCCGATCGCGCAGAGGTGATGCATATGCGGGCTCGGAATTTCATATCACACCAACAAACTAGCATCACGATATCGTCGATCCTTATCGCACTCAATGCAAAAACCTTGGGCAAGAATCCTTTGTTTTAATCCTTTTTGCCATACATATGTGAATTCTAGGACTCATTGAGCATTTCGGCCAAGGGATTGGCTATGAGCTCTTGTTCAGAAGGACGTTTATCTTTACTCGGGTTTGGTGTCCCCAAATCCTTGAGCTTGTGAGCCCCGAGCAGCGGATATAAATATAATTGATAGCGCAATGCAACGCACCGAACAAATTGATCAGGAAGACCCTGGTATCTCTTCCACATCACCACGACCATACTACAAGCACCCCACCTAATATTGTGGTTTAGAAGAAACCTCAAGGGAGGAACCCTGCGATCTGCACTGCGGTTTGCCGCTGTCTGGCTAGGCTGGATGTGCACATAAGCTCTGTTATCTTGTTACCCTAGGCACAGCGTGCAACGATCATCATTGCTCAAGCTCAACGAAAAAAAAAAAAAAATGGAAGCAAGCATTCCTAGGCTACTTAAGTCCGGGTTTCCCAGGATTAGAATGAAATATTAGTGAATAAACTATAAATTATTAACAACACTCAATCGAAGGTCGATATCCGCGCTGGCTGGCCTTCGCGTCGGTTTGTTGCAATCTACAACATGAAAGATCTAGGAAGAAGGCGTCTGGGGCTCCTCGGTACCATTCTCGTCGTATCAGGATGTGCAGTTTTGGCCCAAGAATCTTTCTGCGACAAATACACCGGAATTTTGTTCGGAGATAATACCGGAAGTAACCAGTATTCGTTTGTGACCAGACTCATTAACACTGCTTTCATTGGGAACTATAGTGGCCCGAGCAGTGTCAAAATCACAGGCATCTTATCCCCAGGAACATTTAACGGAGAGGAGGTATCTCTATTGCCATACCTCAATGGAGGCCTTGCAAGCGCAAACAGGGGCTACCGACCCGGGAATCGAACTGTCATCAACTTTCTTGACGACGGTGGGGTATTCGCTCTAGAACAGGGTAAGCCCTCCTATAGTCAAAGGTCGAATCAATAGTATGTTTGGAAACCCCGGTATTCCTTTCTACCTTTTTAACAATTACACGAAGGAATTAAGTTAATGAATTTGGTCAATAGTAAGTTATTCAGCCATATGTATCAGTATTTTGGCGGGATGCTTGGGTGCTCGCTTTACGGACAAGACGGATTTCCCGCTTACCAAGGAAACGCCCGGATGTATGAAGTTCACAAATTCATGAATATTGCGCCTCTTCAGCTGGGTTATTTCACCCAAGAGCTCAGCTTAGCAGCCATATCCCTCGGTGTAGCCGAAGGGGACGCTCTTACAGTAGCCTCGATACTAAACACAACATTCGGCCAAGCATGCGCACCTGCTGTCGCCGTTATTCCTAACGCTATTAGGGATTTACAAGCAATATGTATCAATACTGCTTGCCCCCCCGCTAAGGACCCTATATGTGGTACTTACAATCACCAAGGTGGTTTCGGAATTGACCCCAGCCCCGCTGATACAACCGCTGGACCGCAAGACACTGATCTTGCTCCCCTACTATTCTCCATTGCCAATGGAGGAAGAGGTAGATACCGAACAATGACCACATCTGATATAGACATCACTGCTACAATTGGCGGAAAGAAAATTCTCATTTCGACTTATACTATCGTCGCGGTTCCAGATGCCCCTATTTCTTTCACGGCCTCCGATATCTTAGTAACAACGATAATTCACGATACAGAGACTATAGTACCATCGCAGACTCTCGTTCCTATTGGCGGCGGGTTCACTATTACTGGTGTGACGGAATCCACAACAGATGGGTGGATTTACTCACAGGAATTTACATTTGTAATCCCTTCATCTGTAATCAAGGAAGCTACTACCGTCCTTACAACAGACAGCTCGGTTATCACATCGACATACTCAGTTACTGTCGTTAACACAGCCCTCTCCGGGTTTAAAGAGGGCCTGAGTTTGGTTACCCTAACCTCGGTATATACATCCGGGGAGGAATTTTTACAACCACTATTACGACGGAGATGCGGGAGACGTATAGTACTAGTACTCGGTCACAAAATGCAGCGTCTGTGCAAACGGCTGCTCCGTTGATTATGGCTTTAGTTGGCGCTGGAGTTCTTGGGCAAATGGTATATTAGAATTTGGTTTTATAGAGAAAGAAATGCATGATTGGAATATCTCGATAGATTCATAGACTAGTAATTCACTAATATAAACTTTTATTCAGCCAGATCGAAGTGATATAATTGAAAACTAAATGCTATGATCCATAAGTACAATGTATCTGTCTACTAGTATCATAACTATTCTTCCAAGATAACGCCCGGGATCATCTCGTTAAGTTTTGTATCCTTATGGCCACTTGATGAGACTGGGTTGGCCTGACTGTTTGTTCTCAATCCTGTAAATTTGCCCGGTAGAATCAGAGCTCATGAAGATTGCTCCGTCACCGGCGATAGCCAAACTTGTCGGTCGGAAACAGCGACCGGGACAGGCAGTCAAACCCTTATTCGAAAAGATTGGTTTATACCCTGCATCTGACGAGCTACCTGCTTTCGGTTCGCTAGTATTATTATCAAATGGTATTGTAATGAGTTGATAGCCCTGCGTAAAAGAAATCAGCCTCTTTGTTAGTTTATGTCGTGTAGCTGTATATATGCTTTGCTTTGTCCCAAAATAACATTTTAAGAGACTTACAATTGGAGGGTCTCTATTCCATGAACCATGCAAAGTAACCCATGCATCCCCAGTTTTATCGAAAATGATATCCAATGGAGCGGTGTGAGCAGGGAACACAAGCCTTGGAGCTTGGTAGTCCGAGGCACACTTTGCGTCGTCCACCTCGGAATCGAGAGAGAACTGCTGTCCTCGAGCAATATCTCCATGATCAGGAATTACAGAGGGGTCCCAAGCTGTGAAGCAGAATGGATATCCGTAATTTCTTCGTGAGCTACTAGTGTCACGAACCGAGCCGTGAAAGTTGAGTTCCTCGCCTGGGTTATCAGTATGAACGTCTATACCATCTCTAATATATGTTCAGCATCGAATAAAAGTGCTATTTGCATATTCGACGTCAAAACTTACCTTTTGATGTTGTCGGCTGAGTTTTCTACACTCCAAAGCTGCCCCTCCTTATCGTCCCGCAACCCGACGCTGTTCCGAAGGCCCCAGCCAAAGTTTGTCCCACTTTCTTTGTATACTACTGATTCAGAGAGGAGATCTTTCCATTTGAACCCGCGTATTTGTGAACGGCCTGAAGAGTACTCTTTAGTCCCTTGGTCGAAATTTCCATCAGAACCCACGCTAATAAGCAGGAGATCAGGATTTCCATTAGGCACTAGGAGACTGCGGGTAGTATGTCCGCCGGACGACATTCCCGTCACTAAGGCCTTTTTGTTAGAGACTGTTCCACTATCTGTATTATAAGTCCACCCATAAGCCACATCTGAGCTTGATGCAAAGAGCGTTTTGCCGTCAGTAGATATTGTAAGGCCGTGGTTAAGCTACGGATATTAGCTCTAACTTTAAATTCCCTAATCGATTGCAGTTTTTAAGACACTACTTACCTTATTATCTTCTATAATTGTTGTACTACCTACTAGTAGGCCACATTTGTCGACTTTGAATTGTTTAATCCCAACACCTCTATCAACTACGAGAAGTCTACCCTGTTTATCAAAGATAATTTGGCGGGGGTCTTTCAGGTCGGCAATAGCCAACTTTGCCTGGTATCCGGATGCCAGCTCCGGGGCTGGAAGCGAATTTTTAAGGGTTCGACATGGGGTTTTCCCTGCAATTGACTTAAAGAAATCTAAAAGATTGGTCGGTATAGAGAATGCCTGGACGAAGAGCGAGGCCCATACTAAAAGAAAGGCAAGCTGTTTCATGTTGTAAAGCTGCGGTGGTTTATAAAACTAATTTCCAGTGATTGCTCGATGTGAAACGAAACCAGTTGAAACGCTGGAAATATATATTAATATCAACGGCCAACGGCTCGTGTCGGAGACCTTCTTTTATATATACTCGTCAAGACACCCCGGGATCGGTGCGCATTCCTTGCCTGTCAGCATAATATATTGCGTTAGCTAGGAGGTGCGGGAACTCCATGTATGCATATGTTTCCATCTAGATCCTACATAAAAACTTACTATCTATCGCTCTTTCTGCCCCGTCAGTCTCAACTCTATATGGAACCAAATTACATCGATGGACAAACCCAAACCATGCGATGGGACACGATCGCACGATATACGTGTGCCAAGGGTTTTCCGTGACTGATTTCAAATCGGCTATCCTATGCGGTATATCGTACAACCGCGAAGCGAAGCCGAGCCAAACACAAGAAAGGTATCTATTGCCTTGGATCCGAACTTCGGTAATGTTTACTCAAAAATCTATTGATATATTACTGCGTTGTCGCTAATGTCAACTCGAGGGGTGTCACCTTTACTGAAGAGCGAATTTGAGTTTCGCTACCAAATTTGGGGCAGACAAGGGGGGAGCTAGCAGATTTGAGTTTATATTGAAATACCGCGAACTCTAGATCTATGATATCCATGGAGAATATAATGTAGATGTTAATATGACGCAGTGAATGTTTCATGTATTTTTCAATACGTTGCCACTATGATCATATACGAAATTCCACAGTTTAGGTTGGCCTTGGATTCGTTGGTAATGTTCCCTGCAAGATACATCATTGTATCTGCTCTGAGGCACTGATTGTAATTTCTAGTATAGCCCTACTGCGCCGTAGCTGCATTGATTGTTGTAATATTGGGAAAACTTTGTGCCGTTTTGCAACATAAATTACTGTAACTTGGTCAATTGCGCACTGAAAAATGGGTTTTTCGTACAGCGCGATATTTACAAACTCTGACTCAAATATGCGCCAGCGCATTGTTCGAATTCTAGAAGTATATCTGACGAAGGTTGTATTGCCACTCTGTGGTCCGGCTTGTGATGTTTTTGGGATGGGATAAGATCCTTGTTCATTCCCAAGTGGTTAGGTAATATTCGTCTGGCCTTCACGGTCTAGGCCACATTGCATCCCGACCTGCAGCCTGGCTGGGCGCAGAATCCAGCCTTTGGTTGTTCAAACAACTGATGCATTCAGTGGGGCTGGATGTGACTATCCCGGAAATATCAAGAGGCCTTTATAATTGAGATTTCTATCCAAATTGAAGTCAGAACTTTCGACGACAATATCCAGGCTATTCACTCTTGCGGGAAATATAGACATCAGATTTCGGGAACTTAAGAGCTCAATCGCACACTACCTCAAAGAAACACCGGGCGGCTGCGATACATGTCATGCATAGGATGAATGTCGCAAGGCGACTTTTGTTCCACCACGAAGCTGAAATAGCAGAATCTGAAAGGCCTCTGTGCTGTGGGCTTTGATCACAGGACAGCCAAGACGACCAAGAATATAGAATGGCAGGATTCAGTATTGCACTAGTCGCATGCAAGGCAAAAACGCCAGTGCGGCTGAACTGGGTGTTGCACTCAACAGAGACGCAAACACTGAAAGGGGTCTGTTTTCATGCGAAATGAAGATGGCAAGAAATAAAGATGGCGACTGCGGTTCGAAAGAGGAAAAAATCTTTCAGCCTTTCCAACGATTCTCGGATTTCGGAATACATTTAAAGATTCAAGACGGCGCTGTGATTGAGCAAAAGGTAAGCAAATCCATAATCCCGAAGCCTTCCGAATTCCACAGTGGGTCTCGAAGCCCTTGTCGATATCGAAGATCAATACCACTCTGGTTATACAGCATCCCTGACATCTTCTACGATAGATTTTGTATTTGGGATCAAGATGAAACTGTCGACTTTGTTCTTCGCGGTTTCATTGCTGGTGGCTGCATGGGCCGAAGAGGATGACCTGTCAACAATAACAACTTCTGACGACCCAACGTCGACAACTGACGCGCCGGAGTCCACAATCACCCTACCTCCAGCGTCATGCTCAAGCGCTGGTTTTGACCACTGCTATCGAGTCATCGCAGTTCTGACGCCAACAGTCTATGTCATCTTGACTGCAGATGACCCGGCCACTGTCGCTGATGCGGAGCCAATTACATCTGGTGACCCAATCCTCACACAAACAGACAATATTGTTAGCTCTGGCGAAAGCGTATCAGTGCCTACTACTGCGATCGTGGCTGTCTATTACAGCACATCAACAGGGACAGCTTGCGATCCCGACACAATTACTTCTACCCTCACTAATAATGCTGAAACTACGTGTCTTCAGGCTTCGGCTCCGTTTTTCACGTCGCCAGACCAGGTCACCAAAACCCGTGTGATTAGAAAGGTTCGAGAGGACGACACACAGGGTAAAGGAACCGAAACTGGCGGCGGCGGCGGACAGACCGGCCCAACACCGGCACCAGGAAGTGCTACGGATGGAAATTTACCTGCCGTCACCACTGACCCGGCGCCCGAGCCCACTGGTGGCGACACGCCTACAGAGCCTGCTCCAACAGATGGCGGTGCTCCAACGACTGAGGACAATCCCCAGCCGACTGAAGGAACCACTGAAGGAGCCACTGAAGAACCCACTGAAGGAGCCACTGAAGAACCCACTGAAGGAGCCACTGAAGAACCCACTGAAGGACCAATCGAAGAGCCCACTGAAGGGCCAATCGAAGAACCAACTAGTACGAACCCAATTCCCACTGAAGACACCCCCCAGGAAACTGAGACCCCAACTGGTACGCTTATACCGACAACTACTACTGCCCCCGACGCTCCCACTACTATTGCCGTTCCTAGCAGCAGCAGCAGTACTAGTGCGAGCGAAGAAATACCTTCCTCTGACTCTACTCTCCCCCTCACAGATTCCTCTGCCCCTCCATTCACAGATTCCACCTCTACACCCACAGAAGTTACATCTACATTTATATCAACAGATTCTAACGATACCCCGACGGACAATCCGATCACTCAAACGAGTGGTCCGGAGTCCTCGAGCCGCGCACCTACAGGAATAAATGAATCTGGAAAGTCAGAGGTTTCAACCGCATTTACCACGATTGCAGAAGTTAGTGATGGAAGCACCAAGTTTGTTACAAGCGCGGTGGCGACGACAACAATATCAGCTCCTTCCCAAGCCACGTCTGACGGCGGCTCTGGTGCCGGACAGAACTTCCTCGTTAAAGCTCAAGTCTTGTTTGGTGCTGTCGGGTTGGCTGCTGTTGTCGGCCTTTAAAACGGCCTATCTCATCAACTAGCGATGCTGCTTTTCAGTTTTTGCATTTTCGATACATATACGAAGGCATTCTCACGCCTCATCGATAACTTTTAATCATTTGATGTTATTACGACTATAGCATATATTTCTACGTTTCCAGCATATATAGGTACTAGATATCCCTTATTTCATGACACTCATTTTTTTTAAAAGCGATTTCCCCCCTTTAGGGCATGCTTCAATGAAATGAAAGCATCAGGCAGGTGTAAATTGTTTCTCAAAAAAGTTCCAAGGCAACGAACCATTTCCTTTACTGCTGTTATGATATAAACTCATGTCTATCTTTAATATATCAATATAAATCGATCATTTCCTGGAGTTCTATTTTTTGAAACCCCAATAATAGATTGTAGGGTTTTAGAAGCGAGGGTACAAATCCCGGAAACTATTACTTGGGGGTCATATCTTATGCAATATCCTAGTCGATATCTAGAATTGCGAATAAGCTCGAATCACCCAAAGTTCACTTCTTTGATCCAAGAAAAGACTAGAATCGTGTGACAATCGGGTTAAGTGAAAACTCCTGCATTTATGGCGCTTTATCGATATTTTACATTCTAGTCATGTTTCGAACACAACAGCTTCCGAATTACCGCGGACCGACTGAAGTGGATTCTGCAGATGCAGCCCTTCCCCTCGCGCATACATAATCTGGTACTATGGTGCGGAAATCATGATTGCATAGTGGATGCATAGGAGGGTTTCAAAATCAGCTAAATTTATAACCCCGAAATCCAACACAAGTTTCTACCACAAAAACAACACCATTTCGAAAACTTTTAGCTGTAATGTCATGACAGTCTATAGACTAAGGCTACATGTTGGATTCTTAGACATCAAAGAAATTCCATGTAGAGAAAGGGAATGACATGATAGGAAGCCCCCAATCTTTCCCTTCTCCCGTAACATATCGAGGCATCAGGGTATAATTTTAAAACAGCCACGAAAAACCTGCAGCTGAGTAGGCACATTGATATACATAAAGCGCATTATAACTCCCGATAAAATGCAGTATACGATCCCCCAGAGAATATAAATAGTAGTTAAAAGAAAATAACGAACAGGCTTGGGTGTATAAGGGAGCGTCACGAAGTTTAAAAAAATCGGAGCTGGGGTCATACATATAACAAAGGTAAAAAGTAATAAAACCCCTTTATATATCTAGAAGTATATCGGAGTAGCCCTCGCCTGTACTTTTGCAGGAACATTAATACCTTCTTCACCTCTTTCTTTTAGCCTCAACTTCCTTACAGCCGCAGGCTTAGTAGTATGACACATAGCATAGGCCCCTGGAGACGGACTAGTCTCGGTAAAGCAGGTTGCGCCGGCAGGACAGTTTGTGGGTCCGGTCCAGCATGTACCACCGCACTGGCCTCCAATTTTTGCTGTCGCCGATGGGGGAGGTAAAGAAACCTTGAATTGGTACTTGCATGTGTTGGGACAGCTAGTACCAGTGAAATCAGATGCAGATGTATCCACGCAGACGGAGTAGCCCGGTTGCTGGCAAGCGCAAGCTTGGTAGCGCGGGCAATCAGTCTTCTGGGGGTCCCAGCCTTTGAAAGTGTCGGTCAGTGAGCTAGTCTACTAGTAACAACTTTGCTCAGACTTACTAGTAGTTGCAGATGGTTGTTTAGTTCCACCACATTGACCGGACGGATCGGCACCATATTCGAGTGTCGAGCTAAGCCACCAAAATGTAACCTTCGGTAGGACGGAAGCACCAGTATACGTTGTGCATTCGGTATTCGAAACAGTGCTTGTTGGTAGACATCGGCTGAGAGTGCTGTCTTGACAGACACAATTGTAGTCGGTTGGGCAGAGATTAGATGTTTTGGCAGAAACATCGCACCGGCCGAATGGGGTCGCCATGTAGGGCTCAAGGGAAGTGAGACCATAGCTCGCTGTCGTTGTTTCTACGCAGTCGCATGACTTTCCTCTCTTTTGTAGAGGCTTGTTTTCCGCAGGACTGAAATCCCTTGCTTCGAGACCATCGAACCCCCCTGGAAGTGAATCAAGATCTCTCTTCGTGTTTCCAAAGTAACCTCGAGGAGAATATCCAAGCAGGTTGAAGGCCTTGCCAACAAGGCCCCAAGCATCGCTGGTTTCTAGGAGGCAGGCCGTGAGGAGCAAGGCCGGACGAGTGAACCGCATCTTTGATATTTGCTGAAGAACCGGATCTGAAGCTGAAGCACGGGTATTCTGCGAAGTGGCTGCGGATGATTCCTTGTTATAAAATATTCTTACTTACTGAAGCTGATCATCGTCAAGAAGGGGGGAAGGCAAAGCAAATTTCCTATCCGGAATGTCCATGTTCTTATATGGCTTGTACAAGAATCCATTAGGTGTAGTACAAGACCAATCTATAGGACAATTTCAGATTATATCACTGCCTATCTACGTAGTGTCAACCACAATCAGAGCTGTGGAGACACGCAATGCGCATATGCGATTGCACGGATTGCGGCCAACCTTCCGAATCTTTGCATATCGCCCACAAATATCATAGCGAAAGGCGCTGGGAAGAGAAGATGAAGAAGTAAACTGCAGGTTCTGCCGCACATGCCAGTCATGTCCTAGTCTATCACACCAGCCAAGTCTAGTCGTTGCCGTATTTGATGGCTCGTTCCTTGAGCATATTGAGGTTTACTCGGATGGCCTTGTAAAGCCTGGTCTACATGCCTGAAGAATGACTATTGAGCTAGTATTGGCTACGCCCGCCTTGGACTGCTCAGTAGAGGAAAGGAACTATTAAGAAATGGAGTCCACGCGAAATGGCAAAAATTCACGAAGTACGAGGCTCTAGAAGCGATGGTGCGCCCGGGTCCTTGGCATGCAAATTTACTAGTGGATGTTTGTTTTTTCGATTTTGCAGCTGCTTCCGGGTCCCGCATAGAATAGCTCAAGCTCTGTCATACAATTTGGCCTCAAGAACCATGGGTGGGATGGAAGTTCAATGGAAAAAGTGAGGGTTGTTGCACTCGCCGGTATCCGTGGCCTTTTGTCGCCAGTAATCACCCTACAAAACGCTTAGCCGACTCTATCGTTTTAAAAACAAGGCTTGGTCGCTTGGGCATACCTGAACCGACATAGATCTAACAACCGGCCCCGCTTCATCGAGAGCCTAGCTGGTTGCAAAAACCTTGTGAGCATGCTCCGTATTTGGTAATCGTCCGCGGATGGGCGGGCGCACTATGCCAGATTTGGCGACTAGCACATCTTAGTGCATACAAAATAACACAACACGACCTTCAAAATATTACGATCACCAAACAAGAGGGCGTGCCTTAGCGGATGGATGCGGGCATGATTCCCCTACATACATAAGATGATATCGCTAGTCAGTGGCGGCGAGTTCGAAAATTTTTCGTTTCTGTCACCAAAAAAGGGCTGATGGCGTTCGAATCAGCTGCAGTGTCTTGACAGAATTCCCTTGAAAGAGGTTATCAACCTTGTTTAGGTCTGGACCGCTTCCAGTATATTGTTAATATATTGGCATCTTGCTACTTGTTTAACACAAGCCTGCTTCTTGTTTCCTCCTCTCTAATAATTCGATCGTGAAATTATCGACGCATACGATTCCTCTCCACTCGAAGCGCAGTACACTCCACAGAAAAGAGGACCTTAGGAAGAAACAGAACAACAGAAACAAGATGGCATCACCAGAGGATGTCCTCCCTCCGCTCCCCGCTGATTATCAGATCTCAGCACACGACATGTACCAAGTCCTCAGCACGGCTATGTGGATAGGTGGCTCATCGCCAAACTTCAAATATGAGACAACAGGCGAGGTTATTAAGAGATATGCCGATTACGCATGGGAAGTGCAGGGCAACATGACAGCGAAGGAAATCGCAAAGATATTCGGACCATCCGAATCAGAGGCGGACTGGCTCATCGGGCTATTTGATGGACCGCAAAATTTCGCTGGAACCATAGTGACAATTGCGTACCAAATCGCTCCGCGTTTACCGCACCCGGCCAACCCCAACGTCGTCGTCCCGCTATTTATCGCATTCACAGTAATCACTACTTTGATCATGGCCTTACGTCTGTGGTCGAGGTACAAGGTCGCTGGCGGGATCCAGCCATTTGATTGGCTAGCTGTCGTTGGCTATGTAAGGCTTGAATCCAACTGTTCTATAGATCTATTGGAATTTGGGGCTAATTCGATGTCTTCAATTTAGGTTCTAACCGTAATTTGGGGTGCAGTTTCTGTCTATCATGACCATGTCAGTATGTTATATATCACAGTTGCACTAAAATCCGCGAAGTTTCATTATCTAACCATCCCACTCTAGATACACAATGGCAAGCTTTCTATGACAAATCTTGGTATAATTTAGCAGGGGGTCTCGAGGTATGGCTAATGCAAAATAAAAATCCGATGTGAGATGCTAAAGTGCTAATTCTTCTGGAACAGACCTACTATGCTTTGACTGTCTTCTATCCATGGGTCATGATGGTCATAAAACTCTCCCTACTTTTATTTTATTACCGCATGACAAACTGGAACTATATCCGCTGGTCTGTCTACGCCACCACCGTCATAGTCGTCGGAACTTCGATATCTGCGTTCGTCGTATGGCTTGTCCAATGCCCCCACGTTCGATACTGGGAATATCCATGGGAAATATGTCGAATCAACCTTAAGAAGGCACAAGTTGCATTTGCCGGTCTATACATTTTCACGGATATCGTCATTTGGGTTTTGCCGATGCCGTTGGTTTTCCAGCTGAAACTTTATCCAAGAGAAAGGCTTCTAGCACTTATCACATTCTCTTTAGGTGCAATGTATGTGGTTTCTATGATTAAGTTAATTGTCCCCAGGATGCTAACATTTTCTGCAGCGCTTGTGTCGCCAGCTGCTATCGCCTTGCAATGCTCGAGCAGTACACAAACTACAGTTCTCAGAGCTCCACTACCCTGATTATTGACGCTTGGACGATGTGAGTATCTGCTCATGTCCGCTAACTAAATAGAAAGTCTTTTACTAACCGATGTTTTTAGTACTGAATTAAATCTTGCCCTGATATGTTCATCCGCGCCAGCCGTCCGAGCATTGGCTATTCACTATGCTCCAAAGATTCTTAACAGCCTAGGAACCGTCGCATTTGCGTCGCAAACCGGAACGCAAACCGGAAAGAAAGGAAGCATTGGAAGCTCCACCGGCTCGTCAAAGGCTGGAGCTCAAGCTAGGGTTACTGCGGACCCTGAGAAGTAGTGTCTCCATAAAATGCTTGTTTCTTTCAAAAACATTTTGCTACAGCTTCATGATTAATGGTTTGGTTTGTTTTATTTTCTCAGCCACTATTGTAATTGGTTAACGATTTGCGGATTGTTTTCATTCAATGACACTCCCTTCCTGTCACTCTGTGTACATTTTCATGAGCGTCATTACCAGGCCAGTACACATCAAAATAGTTTCGCTATGGCCTAAAAACTGGCATTTAATAACATATATTAGTAATGGAAGGTGTTGTCTATTTTCATATCCCACAGTGCGTAAACTAACTCTCTCGAAATATTATCTTCCGAATACGACCACGGATACGAAACAAAAGGCCAGAATCACTGGAACGAGTTATAAACAAATTAGCCGATACACTGGCTATACATACTACATGCAAGCTATCGCTGGCGAGATGGCCAATTTGTGACGGTTGCCCAGGCGAAGGCAACTCTAGCCTCGACATCCAGATAATTTTTTAAAACATGACAACGGAAAGTAACACGAAAGTACATTATATTAATGCACTATCTTCAAATTAATGATTTGTAACCTGTATGTACAGTTTTGGTACAGAGCGGAGATCAAACCCTGAACATCATGGTCTCCCACACTCGTAACCGTCAACCTGGATTTAACATCTCCGACATCCGATAGCCTATAATCAAGGGAAGTATATTCAAGACTGGATGCGATACCCTCCAGTGGGCATGTTTTCTACGGGAGGGGCTACTCTGCGGACGAATTCCTACGTTTTGAATGAAGATTCACTGGTTCCCGACCTTGCTGCCACACGTTTCTTAGCTACGAACTAACAGCCAGAGAGCTCTTTCTTGACTCAACAACCCGATTTTGGACCCTCTAGCCTTTTTGTTCCCAATTTTCTTTTCCTTCCCGGCGATATTCCTCTGCTTTGTGATACGTATCGATAGTCGAAATTTATGTGCTAAGATAGCTTTGAATCGGAAATGCGTATGCAATGGATATGTTTTCATTAATTCAATTCAACTCATCAAGTTATAGTAGTGCTATTGCTAAGTTACAATTAATCACACGTGGTTTGGAATGCGGTCAAAACCATCAACTTACCGTTTATAGTTACCACAGGTCATGAGCCGTCGAGATCCAGAGCTAATCGTCCGGACGTCCGGCCTCTTCCCTGTCAAAAAAAGTGTTGTGTTTGGTAATATCCGATCCAACTATATGATCTCTTGTATCGCGAGACTAATTAGGTTTGGTTTGCGAAACCGGCCGAATCATATACCGCTGAAGCCTCAAACTGAATAGGAAGCACCTAGGCGGGAGAAGTAGAGTTTAACTGATCATGATGCCAAGTATGTCCTTAAAGTCAAGTTTAGGGAATGAGTGAGGTCCTTCGAAGCTTCATGAGTTCAAATTAAATACGTCCCTTCATAAATTACGATCCTAAATTCTTCAAAACTATTATTACTATTATTTATATATTTTTTGCTAAGTATTATAAGCGTGATACACGCGAGTCATTTATTCTCGTTTGGAAGGCTAGTATGTTCCAACAATATCTATATGATTAGGTACTTTTGAAATATATTCCGAGAGCTTAATTTTACAATTACAGAGAATACACTAGGTAGGTTTGAGAAAAAGTAAGCGCTAAGCAGATCTCATAATGGTATAAGATTCTGCCCTAAATGGGTAGCTTGTCGACATGTCGATATTTTTTTTTGATGGCTTTCGTGTAACTCGTAAAAATGTACAGTATGAGAAACCACGGCCTAAATTCTTTCTCTTTTTTTGTATCTAATTTGTTTGAAGTCCTAACTGCTGATTATTTGAGAAACTCAAAACCCTTTTACCTTTCACCACTAGTGTTATTTAAACCTTTGATCGAGATCTTTTCCTCAAGGCGTCACATTACAACTGATATCAAGCACGTGTCGATATAGACTATGCTAGGGCTTTGTCCAAATTGAGGGCCTTGAATGTATAAACGGGAGTCCATTCAGACGTCGATCGTCTAGTTCTATAAACATAATTAACCATAAACAGTATTAGTGATATCATGATACGGATTAGTGATAGGTCCGGTGTCATATTTATAGGAAGAAATCGAATTCACTACCATGCCTATGGCGATATATGAAGATGCATTGCGACCAATGATCTTCGAATGCTACAGTTCTACGTTATAATGATTGTCTCAAGCTGCCAAGTGCGGCTCCAAGCATGAAGCATCGGCCTCTGCTATTTAGCAAAATGCAACAACTGGCTTCGCGTTGCGCATACAATTTCTGCCACGGCAATTACCTCTTTAAGAAAATGCGACAGGTCCAGATCCCTGCGATGACCCGAACAAGCAGCCGAGGCACACCCGGGAAAAGTGGATAGGTGGATACCAGGTTCCTGGCCTGCAGCTGGCCGGGCAGACGGTAAGATATATCTTCCACTAGTGGCAGATAATCACTTCCCTCATCCCCAGAAACAATCCATGAAGTCCGATATCATAATGGCCTCCTCAATCACATTCCAGACACCCCCTCCAGACACCAAGTACACACTGATTACTTTCCCGACTCCTCATATCCTCCTCGTTACGATCAACCGTCCTAAACAGCGCAACTCGCTTCCATTTGCTGCCCAATGGGAGCTCTACCGTATTTGGACGTGGTACGATACGGAACCGTCCCTAAGATGCGCCCTCGTCACTGGAGCTGGAGATAAGGCCTTCTGTGCCGGTCAGGACCTAATAGAATTAGGATCTCTCTCGGAAGAAGACTATAAATCTCGAGCTTGGGAGTTCAGACACCCACCAGGTCGCTTCGGTGGAGTCAGTGGTAGGCTTGGGAAGAAGCCAATTATCGCCGCTGTGAATGGATTCGCCTTTGGTGGAGGCTTTGAAATTGTTCTGAACTGGTATTTGTGCAGTGTCTTATTAGTTGCTAACTATGACATACTAACTAGATTGACTAGTGATATGATTGTCGCATCCCCATCAGCCAGCTTTTCCCTACCAGAAGCCCTTCGCGGAATATATGCAGCTGCTGGTGGCCTCCCACGTCTCGTCAGCCTTGTCGGCCCCCCCCTTGCCACAGAAATCGCACTCACCGGTCGAGTTTTGACAGCGAAAGAAGCTTTGGACTACAAAATTATCAATAAAATCTCGTCGTCGGCTGATACCCTCATAGAAGAGGCTATTGCATTGGCGAAGAAGATTGAAGATTTGTCACCAGATGCTGTAATTGTCACAAGGGCAGGATTGAGAGAGGCCTGGAAGACTGGTGATATGGAAGCGGCTACGAAGACGATTGACGATTTGTACAACCAGAAATTGATGGATGGTGAAAATAGGGTCGAAGGACTGATAGCATTTGCTCAGAAAAGGAAACCAGTTTGGCGTCCCTCGAAGCTATAAGATCTTAGTGTTTGGCTAGGTTTATTTCTTTGCTAGCTTACGGAATGGTCTTTGTTGGTCGCTATTGAGGCATGCGAGCACATGATATAATATGGCGAGCGCTTTTAGTTGCTTCATACGGCCTTGCACATTTTTACTTATCCATTTCACTTTGCTACAATGTAATAGAGACCTACACGGTGTAGCTGACGAGGATGTTAAATATTTGTCATGCTGGAGCGCTCTGTCATCCATAAGCGAACAACGCCAAATTTTGCAACCAAAGCAGCACCTGGTCGATCATGGTTGAGGTTACACAAGTCCTTAGCGATATCGATATGTGGATATTCTATATCTAAAAATTTCAGGTACCTGAGACTATTAATGCAATGGTGGCGTCGCCATAACTACAGCCCGCCCCTTTTTCATGACCCTCTTATAGTTCTATCGGCCGAGGTAGCACCTTCTAAATCTCAGTCTCGTAACTAGATTGTTCTATATCTCTCTAGCTCGTTCTGAGCTCAACAACCAACACAGGCTGTCTAGTGTCGAGACTGTCTTTCTTTCTTTCTTTTTCCAACGCAACATCCTAAATTGGGGGTTACCTTTACATTTGAGCCCAAGTAAGTTTAACACGCAATGAACTTGGTCGATTCATTAGTATCGTGGAGTTTGAAACCTATGTCGTCACTCTCTCCGCCTTGGCAGGGCAGAGATAAACCAGAATCGACGAACTAAGTACAGTGCGTGGCAGCCACCAAAAGAAACTGCGGCAACGGAAATATATGTAGGTACTATCTTGAGAACAACAAGGTAGGATATTTTATGCGTAGGCAGCGTCATCCTTAGGCATCATAGGTATCCAGAAAAAAAGATCTTAAGATTGTAGCGTGGTACTGACAGAGCTCGAGAGTTCGAGCCGGACATGTTTCAGTGCTTCACACATGAATTGAAGTAATACTTTCGATAATATAATACTTGCTTACGATACGAAAATCGAATCATCGGATAAGTTTGTACATGTACATAGTGTGAGCTAGCGAGGAATTCTTTGCCCTGGCTGAATGTTTCTGCCTTGAGAGCGAGATCGAGGTCTCGTGAGATCTGAGAGGCGTTGGGAGAGTGGATCTTCGTACCGCAACTGACGTCTGGTGTTTCAATGACTGGAACTGAAGGCTGTAGGCTTTCTGCTGTTTTGACTGTAGATAGTAATTTACCCATCTCATGCAATAGAGAGGTGATTAATTCTTCAAAGCTGTATGAAGGTACAACCTCAAAAGGGTCTATCCATGGCTGTCGTCAGGGTAAAATTTCATCTTCCCACCGGTTCCAATCTCGTTGGGCATCGTTTAGATGTCTTTGTTCCCGCTCACGCTAGCCAAAGCGATACTGCCCTTCGTAGCTATCTACCAAATTCCATAGGGTGGTCACAGTTGCTTATAGGAGAGGGTTGTTATTTTCTATGTAAGTTTCAAGTGGGCTCTCTAGAATAATGTCATATCCATCTTCGTCTGGGATCTCCCCGGCAGGGATTCTAGTTCTAAACCGGGAAGCAACAGGAGAAAGTTAGTTTTAATTTAATGTATAAAGTACAGATGGTGTGGTGGATATAGATGGTTCAGCGAGTAGGAGGTGGAAGCATGGGCTGGAATATGGTTACACCTGATCTGTTGCATTTTTGTTCTCAACACTTCTTGGCGTTCTGGTTTCTATAAATCGTTCTCACTGCAGTTATTCTTTTAGAGGTCTCTTTCATCAACAAGTAAGGAGTCTGGCACTTAGGCATTCAGTTCTTTTTATCTTATTTATGCTACTTTATATATGCTATCCTGTCGTCTATATTATTTACAATGCAACCAGTTTCTACCGTCCAAATCATACTATTCTCTGCATACTTCTTACGTAAGCTGACGGGGCAGCTAGATTGCTGCTTGGCTCCCAGAGCCTACATGTTCACCTCCTCACAATGGCAATTGCCTGGGGTGACGAGCACCTAAGACGGTTTTCTTACCCGAAGCCTGATAACACTATCCCAAATGTCATATGACGCCCACTAAACCGGAACCGCATTGTTCTAAAGATATCGTAGGTACCAACGACCTAATTTGGTTTATAAAACCTAGGGAAAGTTTAGGTTAGCTGTAGGTAGATACCACGTGGTATTCGTGCCATGGTGAGATATATGTATTTATATCCATGTGCAATAGTCCGTCACGGAAATATCGGAAGTCAAAACGCGAGCTCGATAATAGATCTCTCCGAACGTTATAATTAACTTGCGCTACTATATATGAATTCATTGAATTGATCGGGATTTATATTTCTCACACGTCCGGTTACACCAAGTCTAAACATATGCTCTCAGCGTTCGCATCTTTCCTAAAGCACACGCTAAAACTCTACAGGAATTCTATGAAAGAAGAGGCTTGTGTGAATCCGATAGTTATAGCTTTGCATGAACTGAAAGTACGGCTAAGATTATCATAGTCCCGGTCAGATCTAACAACTTTTTTATACATAATGATGATTATAGATTTAGTTGAATACCTCATAATACTTCGACCTGAAGACGATCAGAACCAGCTGTTTCCCAAGAAGCTTGTCTACAGAATTGAATTTGTCAGTATACTTGTATTTGAACCAAGCTCTGTATTGTTACACAATGGTATAGTGCCACAGAAGAAGCACTTCTTTCGTTTGATTGAATCCATTGGCCGTCGGTAGAAATGAGCTTCCAAGTACTTTGTTTGACGGAATTAAGCCTCATCCGCCGTACGTACATGCATAAGTCAGATTGGTTATAAGGGAGCGCTCGATCGAGCGGCAATTCCCTTAAAACAATAGCGCAGTTTGACTTTTGGATAGGGTAGGCCTTACGACCCAGGGGTGTACACGTGCGTGTAAGATGGTTGTATGAAGTGGGTGTAGGGCTAGGGGAGAGCTAACCTATAAATGCAATGAGGATACTCGTAGATGACTATTTACGTAGTCTTGTGCTATTTACGTAGGACAGAAGGTTTTCTTTGACAATAACTTTTATTATCATTAATCGCTATAAGGAAGAGGGTATTTAGTATGCTATGATACTCTATATGTAGAAACGCCCAGAGAAGTAATATCGACTGAAGAATCAAAGAAATAGTTGGTTCTCCATTAGTATTGGTAAAAAAGTGATAGTTGAAAAGTAAAGCCATGGCTACAACCTGACACAAAATTTCTTGTGAGGGAACCGCGATATAAAACAAAATTGATGCGAAAGCCTATAGACCCGAAAACCCAGTTATATCATTAAACAACCCGTGTAAAACTAGAAGTGAAAAAGGCTTTATGAAAACAAAAATATGGGAAAGATTTAGTGATCGACTTTGGTGACTGGGATCTTCTCTAAATGATCTTCTTGTTCTTCTTCGGCACTAGAGGACTCCTCGTCGTGATTGAGCTCGGTATCGTCGAGCAACTTGGGGTTGAGGGCAAAGGAACCTCTTGGAATGAATGTGGACAAGAGCATGATACCAGACAAAATGCTGAAGTGAACACCGGCGATATAGAAGATACCGGACTGAATCTTCTCGTCGTTCTGCTCGCTGACTCTATCGATATATCTCCCGACGAGCGGAGAGACAATGGCATAGATAACGATGTAACTGGAGTAGAGGAAACCCATGACGGCACCCAATGGTGAAATGGAGTTTTCCTGGGATTCGAGACGAGCTAGGGAAGCTTGGATGTAAGCGGCAAGCGAGACATCACCAGCCGCCCAGCCGAAGGAGATCGGAATGAACGTAGCGGCTCCGATCCAAGCTTGATTGACTTGACCGCTTGGTGGATTCCAGTATGGCAGGTACCAAACAATAAGAAGGAGGATAGCATCGGATCGGAGCCATGGGATTGGCGTGTGGACGAGGTTGGTGAACAGGAAGACGAAGAGTGCACCCAATAATTCGCCAAAATTAGAACCGGCGACAATGATCTGCGCCCAAGCGGATTGTCCGAGGTAACGCTTTGCGACATAGGAACCAATGTTGTTTTCAAGGAAACGGTGACCGAACAAAGCGAAAGTGTAACCCGGGAGAAGCCAGATAAACCGACGAGAGGACATAACGATCGTTGCTCCCTTTACGGCGGACATCACGAACAAAACACATCCATCGGCCACTTGGAGGAGATAGTTTTTCTCATTGCCAACCTCAACTTGATAAGAATGCGGTAATCTAATCATAAACCACATGGAAGCGGCGCAAAAATAGAGGAGTGGAGTGATGATGAATGATTGGTTGTTTCCGCAGGCGGGGATCAAAGCGAGAGCGGTACAAAGGGCGCCAGTGGTACCAGTAACTACAATTCAACCTTAAAGTTAGAAACGAATACTCTATTGCGCACGTAGTTAGAGAATATGAGACTTACTTTCGTAGAAAATATGAACGAGGGAGTCCATTCTCTTCAACTTTTGCATGTTTCCACCGACAATGTCTCGAGGAATAACACGTCGGATCAATTCGACCATACCGTATGAGATACCAGACAGACAGTAGATTGGGATCATGGCATCGGTGTTATAATCGCCATAGTAAGCAAAGTTGTTCTTGTCGTACATCTGATCCCAGCCTTTTGGTTTGAGATAACCACCAGTAGCACGGTCGATAATGAGCAAAAGGGATGCGAAGAGCGCGAAGACAATGACAGCAATCGCGAGAACGGTTCTTGTCTTGAACCTCTTGATCAGAGGAGCAATGAGAATGGAACCCAAACATTGGAAGGCCTGGTTGAGACCTTGCAATAGACCGACTCTCTCGAATGTCTTTCTTTGGTAACCACCAACGTAGGCATCGTAGTCGTATCTGTTAGTCGCCAGAGCGATGACTGAACCGTTATAAGCCTCCAAACCGAACTTGTACAACATGATTCCCGCAATGTAGAATGCGATGTTGCGCTTCTCTTCCCTTGTGAAGAAACGCCAACTTTCGAGGACGCTCCATTTCTGCTTTTCCTCTGACATGATGATGATGTTAGAAATTGATCCCGTTGACTCTGCTCCTGATAGTTGAATACCCTTTGATGGAAGTAGTGAGAGGATAAGAAAGAGCAGATCAGCGCTGAGTATATACGAATATATCAGGCGACCCTGGAGAGAGAGTTGTTACTTTGTTCTACTCGATAACGGTACGATGGAGGAGAAAACTCATGCAGGTTGAGGCCGAAGAACGAGTGTATTATATATGCAATGAGGTCCTCAGGCACCGGCTTCTTGGCTTATGTTCGGGAAACCCCAAATGCTTGAAAACCCCTTGTCTCGTCCTATCGCGACATCCCCTCCCTCACACGTGTGGGACCATCGACAAGCCAAGAGCTCACACACACTAGGCATTTGGGACCAGAATTGCTCACAAATAAACTCATGGGCAAAATCGGTCAGTAAAATGGCGCGCTGTGTCCAAGGGAATCCCAATGTATTGTAGCCCTCCGCCGGTACCGGGGATGGATATTCAGGGTTAGAATCAAGGTGTCAAAAAGAAACAGGCACCGTCGGGCAGGCTGCCAGAAACAGGCAGTCGCCTGCAAGTGTTATCAAGGCAGATCAACGGAAAGGGTCATCCAGTCAGCTGGGCTGTTAAGCCGCAGTTGTGTGCGAGCGGGCATCGTGCAAGTTAACTAGTGCAGCGAGCAATCTTAACGAGAGTCAGTTGCGTGCAGCAAGTTTGGTTACAGAATTATGGATATAGTTTGCAATAGTTTGGGGGCAGCGAGTGCTTCTCTATTTAATCTTGGCTAGGCGTTCTTGGCTGTCGTTGGGGGAGCCAATTAGAGCGTGATCCAAGACAACGTGCCACGGGAAGGGCTCACGGCTGGCTCAAAAACTGTTGCACAAAACTCCAAACCCACAATTCGGTGAGTATCCATTCATGATACTTGCTGATACTCCGATGGATCCCCCCCCGCACACCTATCATTTTATTTCTTAGCCGTTCCCTTTGCCAATGAGAAGCGAAACTCTTGCTCAATAAATTCACTAGACGAGATGGTGCATGATACTATTACACGATATCCAGGGAGTCCCATGTCTCACGTTTGACTTTAGAGGGCATCGGCCGATATCGATACTACCTACTAAGCTTGTCTCAATACTTCCTTACCAAAAACTTAACTACCTACGATTCCAGTATATGCACATAGAAGTATTTGCAGTTTTTTTACTACAAAAGGTCAAATCGATTCGATGTATGGATTCCTCCCACCAAGGTTTCGAGGGTCTGTGTGTACACGTCAATATTCATGAGTACTTTATTCCATTGTGTCCTTTAACCTTATTGGTTAGTTCATTCATTGATGATGTCAATGTCATTGTCTCAAGGTGTGCTAGATCTCGGGTGACTCTAGTTAAACAGGACGATTAAGCAACCGCCTCGTTCTCTAGTTCCGGGTAATATCCTCTACGCAGAACCGAAAATAGATTCTTTGCCTATTGTTCATCTGGTGTTTATGACCCCAAGTTGGAGCTCGCTTAAGCGGCTCTAAAGAACGTATCGATCTACAATTAGCTCGAGTCTGTGCGATGGCAAGCATTTTTTATAGCCAACGCTATGTGATGCGCACCATGTGGATATAGTCCCGAAAACGAATCAGTGCAGTATATTGCAAAGGGTTGCCTATTACCAAGGTTAACTTGCAGAAGTCTGCACTGATGGAGAACTGAAGTGGAGAATTGGATGTGCTCCAAAACAACCGGATTTCTAAATTTCAAATAAAGAAACAAGCTAGTAAACCCCTTCCAATATTCGGGCCCGAATATATTAATATCTGCACATTTTGAGCGCATAGATGTTATAGAAGTGCCTAGGTATTCATGAGTCGACACTCAAGCAAAGTTCTACTATTTTGTGTGAGTAAGCTGACTGCTAACGAAGCCTACGGTACATACAAGCTTCCAGCAAGGCAAATTTCTGGAGATAATTTCAGGGTCGTATGTTGGCCCGTGCGTATGCATGGCTGCGTTTAATAGCCTTGAGATCAATTGGCCAATGTATTTGTTTTTTGACTCAGGTCGACTGATTATGACGATCACCACTCTCAACTGTAAATCCAGTATCGATGCTTGCGCTTGCATAGGAATAACCAACAGGCCGTCCCAGGAGCTTGGCGACAAATTTGGACGCATGCACGTCAGTCAAAACAGACGGAATTTTTTTCTTGAAGACTTCCGCCACTAATTGGAATGGTCAATAATCGAGAACTTGAATTCAAAGTTTTCTTGTAAATCCGTGATCCATGTCGACAAACCAGGCCTCACGAACGACAATTGTTCCACGCACTCGCTAAATTAGTGATTCATGCATGATAGGATAGTATCGATTAATCGAGATACCGATTAGATACTTACCTATCACTATCATGGCTGGAACCACAGCCTCGGCGCAAAAATACCGAACTCGTTTTATGTAAACCAGTTACCGCCAAATACATCAAGATCCCAGATTTCTGGATCAGCTTGACATTCCTGCCTAACAAGATGTGGAGGTTTCGCTCTAGGCAGTTGCAACTGTCATGCGTAACTAATCGGGCTAGAAAACGTTAAACACGCGCACGAATCAGAGAAGCGAGCTGAGGCACGATCTAACCGGGGCCCTAAATCCCTGGCTTTTACCCTTTAGAAGACACATTCTTGCTTGGTAATGTGTGGATCTTAGTGTCGGACGAGCAGCCAAGCTGATCCAAAATTTCGATGACATGAGATCACATTCTCGCAACAATCAATAGACCCACTTGTTCAAAAATCTGTCTCCAAGCTTTTGGCTTGAATTGGGCAACGGCAATCAACCAGACCCCCCGAGCCGACCAATGTTACGTACGCAGGCAAAGGCAGTGGGAAAATAAGCCATGATAATATATTAGGTTTTGCCCTTGGCAGCTAGCACTCCTGTGAGCTATAATTACCTGAGTTGTTGCCTGTATATGATGGGATTCGCAAGTGCAAGGCAAGTCCTCAAAATCGCTGTATCCTTCAGTTGAAACTAGCATACAGATCAGGGGGTCGAATTCTCGGCCTGTTGAGCTTAACTATGGCCCGAGTTTCCGTATGGCCTCTTCGACTACCGATAGCTAACCTAAATTCGCAGATAGCTGAATAATTTTCTCAAAAACCAAGGCTGTGGAGTCGAGGATTTTTCTTCAGAACCCAGCCTGGTATGACAAGCTTATAGGTACTAATTACCCCGAAGTTCATTGGGGGTCTTAAACGTTTACTGAACGCTGTGCACCGACTCATATCTGGATGAAGCTTAATTAACGTTGTTGCACATTGTTCGCCACGCTCCTAGTCAGGAATACATGGCCGTCATTTGTATTATTAGTCATGAAAGATCCCCTCTAAATAATTTCGTAAGGGTCCTATACTAACCCTGAGTTAAATCTACACTGCCTAAAACATACACATGTATCGCGTGAACTGAATCGCACCGCGCTCGGGGCTAATGGTATAGCTCCCCTCTCTTGAAATCTACCCCGCTTGGGAATACCAGTCCCCCGTTAAAACGCGACCAACTTCCCAAAATCAATAAATACTCCATTTTGAAACCGCCACTTGTTTATCCCGATCTACGGATTGCAACAACTTTCAATATAAAAGTCTTTCCCACGACAGCAAAAAGCTGTCAAAATTCGATCTTGTAAGAAACTCGCCTATTAATACCAAAACCATACATGCATGAAGGACCCACATTTTAGGCCTCCCGTTTTGACGGAATACCAAAATCGAAACCATACACGGGAATGCTAAATGTTGCATCTTGTGTATGCAAGGTTTATGCGACATGCGCTCCAATTGAGCATTCTTATTCGTCAACGCTGTGTTCAGTCTGGTTAGGGACCTGGGCGTGGACAAACAAAATTTTTTATATTATATTCGATAGTCTTCGAAGTCAATCTTCTATGCAGGACCAGATTTGTATCTGCGCAAGCGAGATACATCTTTCCCTGGTTTGAATGTGCTCGTGCGACCATATATATTTCTTAACACCACGGCTGCGGGATCTATGGAAAACGAGAGACCCGCGGGATGGACCTCAGTGCTCCCTCACACTTGATGTGGCGGAGGCAAGTCTCACTTTTTAAATCTTTGTAACTGGCTTGATTAAGAGTTCAGCTTCAATTACCGTATCCATGTTTTTAATCTCAATATATTATGTTTCAGCATTCTTCGTTTTTTGTTTGATTGACCAATCGCCCCATCGGCACGGGTTATATTTACTTAAGTGCTTAATGGAACATAATTTCTCGAGACTCCGTGATGCCCGCCCTGCAGGTACCCCCACTCGAGCCCTGAGTACCGAACCCGTAAGCTTGGTCAATTGCAGTCCGCTTTCTTCTGACATGTGCAATTTCCTCTCTCGAAGCACGGATAATATGTTGCTAGAAAATTGCCTCCCAACATTTCTGTATTTATTGCATTGCACATTGGATAACTTAGCTAGTTGCAACACTCCACCGTGCACCCCCTCAATATTGCTTTTGTAGAAACCAGGAGATCTCGAGACATGATGCTCATGTCCCTACCCCTTTTTAGTAGTTATCTGGAGTAAGGGTACCCGGGTACTCCGGGTAGTTTTGCAGGTCAGACACTCCTCGGGCGGTTTATGTCTTCGATCAAACGTCACAAAGCTTTGAGTTGTATAATAGGAGGTTTCCCCAAGGTATATATTAGACAATGGCATCGATCCAAAAACTGGCCCCGTCTCGTACCTCACATTACGTAAACGACAAATTCGGCTAGCATATCGAAATGAATTGCCCATGCTGTTTGGTACCCAGCCACTACAAGATCTAAAAGTCAACCTCCCTTAGTCGAAGCCAACGCATTGTTGATACAAAATGCAACATAATTCAGTATATCCTCAAACATGACAACATTATGAAGCTTAGGCTCTATAGTAGTGGAGGCGGTTGGATTACGCTTCTTTCAATTGTGGAACGAAATATCTATCTAGGAACCAGGGATGTCTATAATACCAGCATAAGCGCAAACTCTAAGATAATAAGTGGGCGATTTCGGTTCTCAAGCTCGCCCAACCTTGAACGATATAATCTAAAAATTGTAGATATATAAGCATTAAGTTTCACCAGCCAGGGGAACGGCAAGGTATTTATGAAACTTACATCATTCTTTCCAGATTCTATTAGATCTTCTTCCGATACTTTCATTCCACCAGCAGTCTCTGCATACGCTATCGGTGCATCACCCATAATCTTCTTCGCAATATCTGCAACTGTAGAACCTCTAAATTCCATATAACATCAATAATTTGGCTATTCTCTCAGCTCTTAAAATTGTTGCATAGCTTACCGGTTCATCAAAACGCAGTCCCTAAACACCTCATTGCCATCAGAGCTCCCAAACGTATGTATATTCCTCACCGGCCATACCGGTATCAACCCCAATACACCTGCTGCCCGTTTTAACACATCCACTACTCCAGTACTTCCGTGTCTATACAGTACCAAGTCTTTCAGATTGTCAATACGATTAGCGAGTTTCTCGTCCATCTCTTTTAAGCCTCCTCCTTCGGGGTCGCCGTCATCGATAAGGTCTTGCCGTGTATCTATGTACTCCGCTCCTGGTGTATATTTAATGTAGTTTTGCTTTGCTAACCGACGGAGAAATATTTCTGATATGGCGGAAGTTAGGACCATGGGATTATGTGGGTATTTCTTCGCGATTTTAGCAATATTCTGCATGAATGAAGATTAGCTTTCTGAGCACCACAGTGGATGGTCCAAAAGGTGTACTTTATCAGCGTCCGAGTGATCAATCTTATTGAGCGCAAGGACTGTCGGAAATTTTTCGTCAATAAAGGCGTTTACGACCGCCTCTACTATCGCATTATCCCATGTTTCAAGTGGAGCTTTTAACGATAAACGGTCAAGGGTTCTTTGTACGATGGCGGCGTTACTACTATAACCCGAGAATTGGTTCTGAAGGGTCGCAACTGCTGTTGATTCTACGTAAGATGCCTAATTAGTATAGAGCATGTATAATAAACCCGATAAACAACTTACTTGTTGCGATATGACGTCGTTTTATGCTCTCCCTAGAGGGTGTTAATTGCAGGTATTGCACTCATTGATAGGGAAGTTTAGTCCCACCATTTCTCCATGAGATTTCCTAATATCCATCTCATGATTTCCTCCCTAAGCCAGATGATATCGTAACTAGGGTCATAGCCTCTTGTGTTCTTTCCTTCAGCATCCGTAGTACCACTAACATCAACAACATGCACCAAGCAATCCGCATGTCGTAAATCGTCCAGGAATTTGTTCCTATGTTTCATTAACCTAACTTAACCCTAAGTTTGTCCGAATATTCAGGGAAGTCTTACCCTAAACCTCGTCCTTGATGCGCACCCGGTACAAGCCCAGCAACATCAAGCAATTCGATCGGAACAGATCGCTTGCCATTCGTACACCAGCCATAGTTTGGCTTACACCGTTCAGAAACATCGTATCGAGCGCAAGCGCAGTCAATCTGTAGGTATCCGATGGCGCCTGGCCGGTCGAAAATATGCTAAAATTAGCATCATCGTATTGCTTTGTATCGGCTGTCTGCAGCACGGCGGCTCGTCTTACGTTGTGGATCGATGGTCGTAAAGCTGCATATACACTATCAGTGGCCTGTGATTTATCTAGGGGTAATACAGCATAAAAGGCGTACGGATAGTTCCCTAGGACGCCCTAATCAGTCCATAATTCTTTCGACACTGTGCGACGGAGTCTCACGGATCAGAAGCCAGTCGTACCGACTTTACTTGACGCATCGGTCAGTGAGTTTAATGTCGATGACTTGCCGGACGAGGGCTTTCCAACGAGTGCAATTAATGGATCTCGGGGCATCGTGCGGAATATTAAAAAGAAAATCTACAAGATCTATCGGTTTCGAAGCTGTCTGAAGATGGTTGCTGCAGGATATGTAGGATGGGATTTAGAGTATGGACTCATTGGGTCCGGAAAAGTGCGACTGACAGGGATACCAAACCCGGTAATATACCCGAGGCTCCTCCAAATCCCGCAACACATCTGCTCTGACATCCCCGCGAGACTACAACAGGACTTCGTTACGAGGCTTTGAATGATATAAGTCGGCCGTGGCCCAGCCTGCACTTTGAGAAAGCGAAGGTGGCACCGATATCACTCAATTAACCTCTTATTCTACTTCTATTGTCGTAGTAGCAAAGAAGCAGCTGGTTTTACCAAAATGGCGTCCCATCCTATGATTATTGACACCCACATTCACCTCTGGCGGACCAAGGACATCTCCACACTCGCTTGGGAAACCCCAGAAAGCCCTCTGTTCGGCACATACGATATTCCCAGATACTTGAAGTCTATTGCCTCTACCCCTTCAAGCTACTCAGGCTTCGTATTCGTCGAAACGGATAGGAAATACACCGACCCCAAAGACCCATCCGAGGATCTTAAATGCTGGGAACACGTTCTCGAGGAATATCGATTTGTGCTTGGCCTCTCGAGAGAACCGGAATGGAAAGGCTTAGTGAGGGGTATCGTTCCATGGGCACCAGTTCATCTTGGCCGTGAGGCTATGGAACGGTACCAGAAGTTATTGGATGCTGTCGATGCAGAAATATATGGGGGAGAAAAGCATGAATTACTAGTCGGGTTTCGATACTTGCTCCAAGATAAGCCACAAGGAACAGCGTCGCTCCCAAAGTTTGTGGAAGGGTTGGAGTATATAAGGGACACGGGGAGGACATTTGACGTTGGTGTCGATTGCAATCGGCATACCTTGTGGCAGCTTGAGGAAGCAGTTCCAGTGTTGAAGCGAGTGAAAGGACTAAAGATAGTGCTTAATCATCTTTCAAAGCCACCACTTGGAAGAGAGCCAGAAGGAGGAATAGCAAGATGGAGAGAGTTAATGACAGAACTAGGGGAAACCCAGGCTGCCGTGAAGCTATCCGGCGGATTTTCGGAGATACCACCAACCCTAGCGAAAGATGGAGACGAGTTCCCCGAACAAAAAATGATTAGCATGGTTTTAGATTATGCACGGCCCCTCTTTCAAATATTTGGAGCCAGCCGAATAATATTCGGTAGCGATTGGCCCGTGTGTGGTATCGGATACGAAAACGTCATGGGTGAACAGACAGGAGCCTGGCCTGAGTGGTTTAAAATTTGTACCGCCGTTAGGAAACAACTTAAAGAGGAAGGAGGGGTAAAAGGCGAGCCGGAGGACTGGGATGGCATATGGGGAAAGAATGCTCTCAGTGTATATAATCTAAAACCTCAGTAGTCTCGAAAGCTGGGTGAGTATCTATGCCCCATAACCTCACCTCTGACTAAATCGTGTTTTTTGCGCGCCCTGCATGCATTTCCTTTACGTGGCATCGAATCCAAGTGTTTCAATATTGTACAAAAGATTTAGATAAAATTCAAGCGTGAGAGAACCAGTTATTAAGATTTTGTATTTTGAGAAAGAGATGAGCTAGCTAGCCGGGTATCATATAACAATTCTTGTGTAACGAAGCAAAACCGAGAGCGAATAACCTTAAGAGCCCAGCATGTGGAATGAATAACCTAAAAATAGTCCCAAAACTACCGCTGCAGTCCCAAACAAAAGAAAATCATTGATTTCTCAAACTCAATACTTTAGAAAGCACGCCCGTAAAAGCTTGGAGAATTGAGATTCCTCAAATCCAAAGCAATGGGTATAGCCCCACTCATAGCACTAGTGCTACTAAAGCGCCCGTTAAGGCTGGCAAGAGAACCCTTCCTCACACCGACATTCTCCGGAATTAGGCTTGGGCCCCGTACAATCGTTGGGCGTCTGGCCATGGTCCTGTTGGCGCCCGGCATTGGGAAGTTTGGAATGCTCATGCCAACTTGAATGGTGCTCGTCGACTGTCTATCCATCTTTTCCTGGCGAGCGAATTTTTCAACGTGTTCAGCCAATGCTTTCTCGAAATTATTTTCATTGGCCTCCACATCACTCATTCTGTCGAAGGACTTGTCGGAGTAGGTAAGGCCGCTATTACGACTCCAGCGCTTCTGTTGTTGGAGATCCTGCTCATGTTGACCAGCCCATTGAATAAGGATCAACATGAAGTAAACTTGGAAGGCGTTCATGAAACCCCAGCCAACCTGTAGTCTCTCGAAGCTCTCAGCGGTGCTGAGACAAAGGTCTACCCAAGGTTTTGGTGCTGGAAGGGTTTCCCCGTCCCAGAAAACCAAAGTCGTAACGCACATCTCGCGAGTCGTGGTCGCCGATTGGAAACCATAGAAGAACCAGAGTCCAGAAGCAGTGCCGTATAAAATCATTAAAAGCATAGCGACGAGTCGCATAATGCGGATAGCAGTAGGAGAACAAGAGAATCGCCCCCAGAGAACCGAGAACCCGCAATAACTGATTACGCCGAAGAAAACGCTCCAACAAAGTAAAACAATGGCCATAATGAACCAGATTTTGCCGTAGTCGAGTTTTCCAGCTAGAGGCCCCAACATATTAGTTCGGAACTACTACCAAGCCTAACACCAAATGCATGCAGCACTTACAAATAACGATTTGAATTCCTCCCCAAAACGCCATAACAGCTTCACAAAACGAAAGAATAATAATAAACCGTGCCCAAAAATCCAAAGAAATTCCGAGTCTAAAAACTCTGCGCCACAATGATTCTTGCACTTGCATGATTGACGATGCTTCGCTTCCAGGCGGAGTCGGCAATTTTTTGTTGATAAAGTCGATGTTGGAGAGTGTCAAAGGTCGCAAGCTGCTTTGGCTTTGGGTACTCGAGCTCCTCGGCTCCGGAGTGGGCATTCTGACGAAATGTAAATTAGAAGGCGTTCCTACAACTACACCTCTTGCTGTACCAGGTCGAGCATAATTTGATAGGGCTGATTCACTACGGTCGATTTCTACTGCTGATGGACGTCGGATCGAGGAAAGAATAGTATCGAAAACTCCACTCATTCTCTTCTATGTCCCAAATTCCCGTGCCGAAATAATTATTGTCCTCGTCCAGGAGGATGTGTTGATATTAGAATATTAAATTATTTTTTTTTGAAAGATAAGGCAATTCTCGGAATTGTCAAACGAAGCCTGCCGTCGAAGAATATCAAAAAACAGAATGTCGTAAAGAAAGTAAAGCTTCTCTCAAAGAAGCATAAGGCAGTGAAATGAAAACAAAGGAAAGGAATGTGGTGGTAAAAGAACGAAGACCACCAAATTACCTGGAGGCTATCGACAGGTACGACAGAATAAAAGAGAAAAAAGAAGAGAGCAGAAAAGAGACTTCATAACGGATTTCACTAGCGTGATGTGCTGCTTAGCCTGCTGTCAAAATCTATAGCACCCCCTCTTTGGCTCTGGGCTTTCCTCAGAATAGTAACAGATAGCACCTTGGATGTGCTGGATAGCTCAATAACAGGGGCTTCTACGACGGCAACCAGCTCGACCGATCCTGGCCGAGCCGGAGAAGGCTCAAACATCGTACGTACGAGGCAGGTTCGGTGACGTTCTGCGCGGAGACCTTAACGAGAAGGGTGTGGGACTACTATTCGCAAATTTTTCTTAAATTGAAGAGGGTAAAGCATGAGAGTCGGTCATATCAGGTACAGAAGCTAACCATTGGGGGAGAAACATCGTTTCGATACCTTTCTCCTGAGCGATTCGCCGTGCTTAGCGGTGAAAAATGATGTTGGCCTAGCCATAAGAGCTCGAGGGCGTGTCAAGTTAAGAGGCGGAGCAGCACAAGAGGTTTTGAAACATGGCAATGCGACTTGTGGTGTTTTGATTTCGCAACTCAGCTTGTCGGAAACTTTCCAAAACGGCAAATTAGGCGAGTCCAGGATCCCTGTTGTGGCCGCAACGCAGAAGCTTGTCTCCAACAGTAGAGATTGTGGACGAGGACGATATCGAGCTCGAGTGAATTTGTGAATGAATTAGCCTAAAGATCTAATCATTCAACTGGCATATCGTGCATTAGACAGTTAGTGCGAGTTCGAAAGTAAATTATCGGTTATTCTTATTCCAAAATCTGGAGTGTTCCTGCGTCAACTGCATTATAGACACAGACTGTGATGCGTCTTGTATTTGGCCATTTGGATAAGCACAATGGTTTCGCTGTCTTGAAGAGCTGGTCTAGGGGTGAGTATTGTCTAGACTTCAACCTGACCTGACTAACAAACAAATCTCTAGCTAGTCAAAATATTAATAGAAACACACTGTAATTTTACAGAGTCACCATTATCATGCCATGCCAGAGAGCATACTTCGGCAGTCGGCCAGACCCTGCATGTTCTCCGCCAAACATCGGTATTCTAGAACTCTAAGCTATCACTTACACCAAAATGTCTTGCATCCATGTGCTATCTGCATCAGGCGGATTTCATGACAGCAAAACATGCAAACTGATTGCGTGGTCCGGGAATCCAGCTGTTTATTTCGTTACGACATCTATTTAATTTCTTATCTGGTAAAACTTTTTTTTTGTTCTGGGATATTTTTGGAAAAGCAGGTTTAGCCTACCTATGCTGAGGTAGTTAGCAACCTAAGCTATTGGTGATTCAACCTGCGGTTTACATTGTCGGATCCGACATCTTTGGGCACTAAGGGAACTAATGTACAAGTCATTGAAACTGATTTTAGGCTCTGAAGCATAAGTCAAGAAATCGTGGTGGATCCGCTTGTATACAAATATAATGCTATACCCTTGGAGCGCTGACGCGTCAAGCTGCCATGAGAGCCGCATAATACATCTAGTTAGGGAGTTCTTCATACTGAGTACGTCTTATATATTTGAAGCATTAATTTTAGAACACCAGCTATAGTACGACCTCGGCCGACAGTAGATAGGTGTGAGCTATAGAATTCAGTAATTGATCGTGATACAAGAGCTACTTGATAAATAAATTGGCATCGGGTATCGTAGGAGCTTTGCCTTAGAACTACTATTTGGAACTTAGTTATATCCGAAATCTATATTCTAGCTTTCTTCAGGATTAGCTCTATAGAGCCCTTCAGAGCCTCGTTAGTAGTTACAAACCCCAGACTGAGATAATACGAAAGCTATGCACAAGTCAATGAGAATAATCTAATTGGTCCTGTGCCTGCACAGAATTTCTGCGTGCATCTAGTCACCGGGTAGACATTTTAGCACGGCTGCACTATGATGGAGCAGTATAGCAGACTGATAATGCAGTACTCCGTCTTCGATCATATGATGACAGATTGTAATCTTAACTCCTTTGATCCGCCTCGATATCTTGGGATTATGGTCAACCAGTATCTAAGCAAAAATGCAACCTAAACCGCAGCCCTGACCTTCAGTCACTAATCTCTCTCTCATACTATTAGCAAAGGCGTAAAACCCAGCTCCTGACCTCCAACATCCAAATCCGATATCTCTACCCGATACCACCTAATATTCCAAATAATCAATCGACTCATGTAATCCTAGCGCAGGAGAAAAAATCAGCCCATACACTTTAGCTATCTCGCTTTCGGATCTCCTATCCTGCCTTCGCAAGGAAAAAAAAAAGGGGGGTTCACATTGGAATGCAAAATGCATAGAGCTCGGAACAAGGGCCCCACAAGAACTATGTATCGTAGCTTTGATGCAGCGTAATCTCAGCTAGGATTTTCTACCTTAAAAAGGGTTGGTTAGTCAAAAAATTTCGAAGGAAAAGAGGGGAATGGCATAACCTATTTTGCAAGGGAGATAGTATTTTGAACCATGTCAGTCAATCGCATGGAAGCTAGGAAGGTTCTCATAACGAAGCATGAGCTTCGCATCCCTTTCTCGGTAGAATCCAAAGATTACCTATCGAATGAAATTGCGACCGTGGTCCGAGAGGCCGTTAGAGAACATTAATAGAGACTTATAATTATAAATCGACACCGGCGTCCCCACAATTATTGAAATGCCTTTCAAAGAGCCAACCCTATCTATGCTTACCCGCCGTAACGGAGGAATATATTCCGACGTACAGGTACATTCGCGAGAAGTACCAAGCTCGGTGCATGCGCGATGTTGCATGGATTGTGGGCTTAAGCCGCAAATTCAAAAAGCCAGCAATGGCTAGTCAATGAACCCTGTAGAGCAGATCATCTATTGTATTCCTCCGCCCGGGAAATTTTTATAAACTATTGTGGGGACGGGAAGGATTGTATCGAGGGGTAAGCTTCTTGCATAGACATGTAGGTCTTTGGGTAGTATTTTTGCACTTTAGTAGAATTAGGGTTCACATGTTGGATTTAGGGGATCTATGCCGTCAGAAATTAGGATCGGACTTCTGAATGACGAGCATCTGACTGTTAGAGAAAGAATAAGATTTTTCCAGCCCTATTAGCATGTAGCATCGCTCTTGTTACACAGACATTCTCTGTGGGGAATACAACGGTGTGTTTCAACATGCGAAAGGAAGTCTGGCGCGGCTGAATACCACCCTTCAATACTCCAGCTCCGAATAACAATTTATTCATGTTGATATTAACCCAATATGAATAACCTTTGAATTGAATTTGACATCTTAAAATCCTGGTCTAGCCGTTTGACAGAGGGTGAACGATTGTGACCGTTCTCAGCCCTTCTCGCTTCCTTGGCGAGGACCTGCAAGCTTCGATTCGCGTTCGAATGCTTTTGAAAATTTCCGAATAGTTCCGCCCCACCTGAACAAGCTGACATCTTCAACCGACCAGTTTCATGGCACATGGACGTTTGAGAAGAGCAAACACATCCGAAATATTGAAGGGATTTCTGAGGTTGCGTCTTGGCCAGTTCATGCTTAAGCTTGATCTTTCACTGCCATGTGTATCTGCATTATTATTAAGCTTAGTGTACCGACGGGGAGGAGCATTTTTTTCATGAAGGCAGTTATCAAGGGTCTCTTGCTGGATGGTCTGAGAATCATTAATTCTGCAGGTTCAGGGAACTAGGAATAGCCAACCAACCAAATATCAGTGCGTTTTCGGGAGGGTGGGTCAACGATGTCGGCCAAGATCTGGGGCAAGATGCGTGCACGCAGCCTCCCTGCCAGCCAGAATTAGGCTCGAGAGCCAGCTCAACCATCAAGAGCTTGGTTACAGAACCGCTGTTAAGTAAGATGCTTAGGTCAATCGCTCGGCCCTCCGTAGAACGTTATCCTATCGAAATACCCGTCGTGAGAATTGTGAAGAGGATGTATAATACTAATTGCATCTTGGCGTAGGGCAAGATAGGTAATCTATCGGAGTTCTAGCTTCGACCTGTTAATGTTATAGAACCGGCGGCCGTGTCGGCCCGTCGGTTGTACAGGGTACTCGATGCAGCTCTGGCGGTAACTTCAGCTTCTGCATCGCTGGAATAATTCGCCTGATTAAGAGGACGGAAGAGGCGTTGACTAAAAGAAGCTTGTCCCTTGTTCTTGGCCGGGGGTGAAGAAGTAGCCCTCGCTTCATGAAATTTTTTATTTTTTTTTTCTTGAAGTTTACCTGGATAGCCGATTAACTGAATCGCATGAAGGATAGCCCGGTTGACAGGATTCCAATGCCATGTCCGCATGTGTATACCCCAATTGTGTTGGAAGTAACCTGTACGACCAACCACGATCGTCTGCCCAGAAGCCCCCATCGAAGCTTTCCAACGAATTAGCTTCTGATATGACCCTGTTCGACGACATCATCAGGCTAATTAGACGAAATTACAGCGAAGGGGGGGACCTTGACCCAAAATGTCAAAAATAGCAGAATGCAACTTTGAACGAAAGGAAGTTCTGACTACAAATTTTCGATTTTTACACCACAATGAGGGAAAAGATTTCGTCGTTCAGCTTGGCGTTTGGATCTGCGAAGCTAAGGGGAACGTCTGGGACCCTATGGATCATATTTCATATGCTGTCCCTCTGCGCAGCCGCACACCCTGCGCACATGAGGTAGTATTGTAGTGACTTGGCGGACGGTATATAATTGTCGATCTTTCCTCGCTCGATCTGAATGTCCTACCGGTTTCCGATTACTAGCAGATAGGCAAATACCGAAGTCGTCCAGCTGGCCAGTATAAAATTACTTATACGCATATATACCGATCCCAACGGACGAGTCGCACATTCTCAGAATCGAATATTCGACCCTGCGGAACAATTACAAGTTGCGGTTGATAAATTTACACAAAAGATTTTATATTCATTTTACAATTTGTCCTTGACAAAATCAACTATCCCAGACCCCGTCGACAAAATGAAGGGTGCATTCATCACTGTTTCCTTCGCAGCTCTAGCTGCCGCTCTTCCTCAGGATGGATATATCACGAGGGTGACCACCAGAGTTGTAAGTTATAAAATGAGATTCCACACAAGCCCCTTGCATAGTAGTGCTGCGATTAACCGTGAATACCATCTAGACCCCAACTCCTAGGACCACTACGACTTGCGACCTCACAATCTGTGCCGACTACATCAACTCCTGCGGTATGGGCTACGGTGGCTGCTACCCTGCCTGTCCTGGTCTCCCAACCCCAACATTCACTCCACCCCCATGCCCAACAGCCACACAGAAGCCCACCAAGACTACAACCAAGAAGCCTTGCCAAACAATCTGCGTCGATGCCGTCAACGAGTGTGGCATTAAATATGGTGGCTGCTATTGCAGCGAAGAGCCCTTCCCATACACTAAGCCACCATGCCCAACTACCACTAAAACTAAGACTACCGCAACGCCATCCCCTACTCCTGCTGGCCCAAGAAAGTGTGGTGGCCTACAGGGTCTTAGATGCAACAAGGGCGAGATTTGTATCGATGATCCAAAGAGCCCTTGCGGCATTGCGGTTGATTGTCTTGGTATTTGTATTGTTGAACAGTTCTGTGGTGGGTTCGCTGGGTTTCCATGCAAAACCAAGGGTGATGTCTGCATCGACGACCCAAGGGACAACTGCGATCCTAAGAATGGTGGTGCTGACTGCGGTGGCCTCTGCGTTCCTGAAGCCTGGGTCTATTAAATTTTATAATATGCTATCAATGCCTTAAACTCACAAATGGCTGTAGTTGATGGCAATTATTATTTTATTCCTGTATATTCTTCGCATTATTGCAAACTGCATTTGATGTTTCTAGCTTTGATGATACATGCATGGCGGGGTCGGGTTGATGTTATTAGCAGTCATTATGAATATCATTTCTTCTATTAACTTGAGATTTCCCACGCATCTATCTTCTGTCTGAAGTTTTCATGTTACATACTACAGAGGCAAATTCGTCTTACGAACTATATCGACGTGCCAAGTTATAACGTTATAACGATGCACTCTATTTTAAACCATGATGAAAATCGAATAGAATGTTCTAAATGTATTCTTAAACTTTCTCGTTGACCTATCACATCGAAGGTTCAATTCGCATAGTCAAAAGGGATATTTTAACCAATTCACAGGTTATCCAACAAACCAATATACATATATGGCCAGGTACTCTAAAACAACCGTCTACGCCGTCTACAAAACGCCACAGAAGTGGTACATATGCGACATCCCACATGACAACTCAAACCGGCTTAGCTGTGGCGCTGCACAAGTCAGCTCCTTTCACTTCTTCGAAAACAAAAAGATCGCGTTTCGAATCCCAACATTCCAAAGACCTTCGATGCCGTCGTCGCCGTCGTCGCCTCCGTATTCAGGGATTAGGGATATCCCGAGCTAGAATTCGCACCAGTTAGGTTTCTTCATATCCGTTTTCTCGCCCGAAGAAAAATGGCGACATCCCCTCATTACAGTAGAAGTCCGCGGGAGCGCGAGCGACAGTTGAGCACAACGGTACCTCCGTACACCGAGGAAGAGGAACGGTGGTTGAAAAAAAAGTTTGGTGATGAATATCACTTTTTAAGATTTGTTGGGCTCGATATACGCCGGGCGGATGATCGCTATGCGGGACGAAGATTCCTAAGGAAGATTAGAAATGGAGAGCTATCACTTGATATATTTGAGAGTGAAGCTAGTTATAGTGGGTAGGTACTGGCTGGCCTTCATCCCGAGAGTACTCTCAGTCTAAGAAGATCCTGATAAAACTAACGGCATTTTGGCGAGGGACTAGTTCTAGTACTGAGGATGATAGTTCAGAGACTAGTACAGGGTCCGATACCGAAACTACGACTGAAACGGAGTCGACTGTAACAGATAACGAGAGATATGGGGCCGATGATTACGTCTTGTAAGTGGGCGGAACAGTCCCTTGGAACCCCTCATGACATTAATATTCCCAAGACATGCGCTAACAATATATTTCTTCTAGAACCACCCGAAATCCCATCATTTGCCACAAACTCCCAAGTGGCGGTGCCTATAACACAGATTGGATCTGGTCAACCATGTCCAACGTCCATGTTGCAAACCACCTGTCATGGTTCAAAACCTATACATCGTTCGACGGCCGAACAGAAGAAGGTCTAGAGATAATCGGCGCGGGTACCGTTGAACTCCCCGTCGAAACGAATAAGGGAGTCGGTATAATAACCCTCAGAAACGTCGTTCACATCCCCTCGGCAAAATGCAATACCCTCATGACTATGGGACCCGGTGCGCAATACGGAATGGAAGCGGATTTTTCTAAATCGCGGGGTCGGATATTCTTAGATAGAGAGAGGAAAGCCTGGGCATTTTTGGATTCTCCAAGTGGAAGGTTTCTACGGCTAAGGCTCGTGGGGCAGGCGGATATCGAGAGTAGCTTGAGTAGGGAGGATTATGTGCTACGAGCTACATTATCAAATAGTCAAGTATTCCATCTGGCGAAGAAAGTATTAGATGAGGAGATTCAGCAGCTATACGATCTCACACTACCTCGCGGGATTTCACCGGATTAATTAGACTTAAGTGGACTTGATTGTGCTTTCAAGCCAATCAAAGAGAGTGGTTCTCCAAAGCGAACCGTAGAGCCTGCAAAGAATCCGGTCGCATGCAATCTACTAGTAGTAAAGAACTCACCGAAAGAGCTACCCGGTTAGCGAAGTTGGAAGGTCTTGGTTGGGTAGCTAGAATACGAGGCTTCCCGAGGGTACATAACGACGTCCCTCTCATATATATCTCAGCTTCGAACGCTGCCGGGTCCGTATGCACTTGTCTAAGGGCGTCTAGTTAAAAGTTTGGACATTAGCGACAAGCATTTGGAGCGGCGACTTTTATAGCATGTATTGTTTAAATATACGCAGCCTTTTCTCTCGACCTCTCCTACCTAACAAGAAGTTAACGTGATTTCAAGATTTTAAGACATCTAGGGAAACGCAAACTAGATTAAGAATATTCTGTTTTAAATTAAGCATTGGAAGTTTACCATGAGACTAGGTTGATTCTACCATGGTTAGCAAACCTCTTCGTCGTCTACTAGGTTAACCTGAGGGACTCACGTAATATATGTCAGCTAACCCTTGACACCATGCGCAAACTTGCTGCAAGGATAAGAAGGCTTAATTCTGCAAATATAGGGAGTGGTGAATTCTAGTTGGACGCTAATTCTTGAGTAGATGCACAAGGAGGGCATATTGTTAAGGCAGGTCGCGCCTATCATAAAATGCTAGTAAAAGAGTTTCATTTTCCAATACCGGAAACTAGATCTGTATTTCGTATAGACTGGTTTGAATGTTTTGCTGAAAGCCGACTGGTCCTGGACACAACACAGCCTGCGGTATGTGCGAATACAACAGACTCGACACATTCGAGCATGTTTACGACTATGAATTCAAACCTGGTTGATCTAATCATATCTATATCCCACTTGATATTGCAATCCCGGCGTCTGGTATCGAACTTGGAGGTTTAAACCGTCTTTTAAACCGTCATCTCTACTCAATTCTCGGATTCCATGACACTCTTCAAGCAAGGAACTCGGATTTGAATATCGAAACCCCGCAAACAAATAATATGTGCAGGATAAACAGACAGAAGTACTGGCAGATCAAGCACTATCCTCAAGCTCCCTCGCTACCTTCCGAGAGGCGTCACGCGAGCTGTCACTCGTATTCCCTGTCGAGCAGGTGGGCCTACCAAGTATCCTCGTGGCCCCATGAATATAATCCCTGGCCCTATTTGGCAGGTGGCTACCTTGGATCGCTTTGGATATCGATAGCGGGAAACAAGGGTAGCTGGTTAGTTTTTGTGCGGGGGAGAACAACATACCCAAGCAACAATCGAGGGGTGGTTGAACAGGGGGGGTCAGAAACAACATTGTTGTGGAATGGAGAATAGCTGCCTTGTCGAGATGTCTCGTTCACCTTCGGGAGGAATGTCACTGGTGGATTTGACACAGTAAAGACAATTAATAATGAACCGGCAAGGCAGCTAGAACGTAGACATTCTGAGCCCATCGCCAGCTAGACCGATAAATAAATTTATTTTTCTTTCAAAGCTTTCCCAGGTTGCAAGTCGCATATGCATATATGCACGTCATAATTCTAAGAGCGCCCCGCCACGATAAAAATTTATAAAAAATGATTTAACAAGTGAATAAAAAGAGAACGAAAAGAAAGGCCGTTCCTGCAGTAGAGAAACTAAAACACATGTCTTAAATTATCTCAACCTCGGAATCTTGGGTAGCCGGCCCGCAATCCTGATGTCATGATTGGGGCAGAAGTGTTTGTTGATTCTGTTGTTCTGTTAGTCTGAATCCTGTTGGTAATCGAAATTAAGAGCCTAGTTTTACTGGCGGAGTGAGTGCCACACCATGCAGATTGTTATACCACCGCCGACAATAAAATCCAATCAATTGCGCGATACAGCTGGTCAGAATAGGCTGGAACCAGCAGCTAGCTTGATCACGAGAAGCTATCGACTCGCTTGAAGATCTTATCGACCGGCCTGGTCCATGCAGCGTTACGAAAAAGGTGGGTCCCTAATCTGGGCGGAGATTTGACCCAAGGCTCGGTCAAGGTCGACAACAAGTTTCGTCGACAGACAGGCCTAATAACTAACTAAACTCATCGCGTTCCACTGTTCCTCTACGTTGATTGGATAACACAAAGAAAGTTAACCTCGACCCTAGCTTCCCCGTCCTGACGTGGAGAACGCAGATCACTATAGTTACGATGTGAAGGCCCCTTGGATTTTTTGGATTTTAAATTCCCATTCGAATAGGATCTCTAATTAAATTATAAAAGGCGGACGTCGCTCGCCAGATATGCTGATGGTTGTTGCTCCTTTTCTAGAGATACGCCACCCAGTCCGGCTGCTTTGAAGCTTTGAACTTTTCCCTATAGTCAGTAGCTTCGTGCAAGCTCACGATTACCCAATATGAAGCCTACGACTTCATTAAATCTGCGGACTGTGGTCGCTGGGTGTTTGGTCTTGTTGGGTACAGTCCTTCTGTGGCACCTGTCTCATCTTGACCAACACATATTCGAACCGGATGTCTTGAGGCTCAAGACTTCGGATTCACCTGTTAGCTCCATTCTTCAAGATATCTTTCATAATGTACCAGCTGCTCAAATTACTAAACGACAGGTTACCGGACAAAAGTATCTCCTCGGTGTTGGCAAGGCGGATATTACTGGGTACGTTTCTCAATTCCAATCCTCAACTATTTAATATATATACTTTCAGACAATGCTAGTCCACGCCTGAGTTTGAGAACTAATGATTTATTTATTATTTTTTTTTGATGTAGCCCCGTCGTCGAAATCAATTTCATGGGATATGCAAATGGAACTCAAATTGGCACAGGTCTTCGACAAAGACTCTACTCTCGGGCTTTCATCATTGGAAGTGTTGACAACCCAGCAGATCGATTTGTATATTTAGTTATCGACACTGCCTGTGGCGATACCGCAATCCGATACGGTGTATTGAAAGGACTCGCTGCTCTTGGAGGTGGCTTCTCTGTGTATAAGCAAGGCAATGTTGCCTTGACGGGTACACACTCCCATGCTGGACCTGGAGCTTTCATGAACTACCTTCTCCCACAGGTTACTAGCAAAGGTTTCGACAAGCAGAGTTATCGAGCAATAGTAGATGGTACCATTCTCTCCATCAAGCGGGCTCACGAATCGCTTGCAGAAGGCTATCTCACTGCAGGGAGCACAGAGCTCGAGAATGCAGCTATCAATCGAAGCCCTTCTGCCTATCTTGCCAATTCTGCCCAAGAGCGAGCAAAATACAACGCCGACGTGGACAAGACCCTTACCATGTTACGTTTCACTAGGGCATCGGACAAGAAACATATCGGTGTTTTGACATGGTATTCTGTCCATGGAACGTCGATGCTCGGGAACAACACGCTCGTTTCTGGCGACAACAAGGGTGTGGCCGCCTACCTCTTCGAGACAAGCATCAAGGGTCTCGATGCTGGTAACTCCGGATTCGTCGCAGGGTTCTCTCAGGCTAGCGTCGGCGATACCACGCCAAATACGGAGGGTGCATATTGCGAGAACCCCGAGAATGAAGGTCAGCTGTGCACGTTCGATAAGAGCACCTGTGGGGGTAAGAGCCAGCCATGTCACGGTCGAGGTCCGATGTTTAGGGTAAAGGATAATGGCGCATCAAGTTGTTACGAGATTGGACGACGGCAGGCGCAAGGCGCTCTTGATCTGTATCATTCACTCGATACATTAGGAACTGCGATTACGGGAAGCTCAGTCAAGTCATTTCACACTTTTGTCGACTTTTCCAGCTATTCGTTTAAGCACCCAAATGGCACGACTGTCAGGACGTGTCCTGCAGCTCTAGGCTACTCATTTGCAGCAGGGACTTCAGATGGACCGGGGGCATTTGATTTTACGCAAAGCGATTCTGGGGAACCTGATGCCAACCCTGTGTGGAAAGTCGTATCCGGTCTACTCAAAGCTCCTGGGCCGGAGCAGAAGGCTTGTCAATGGCCTAAGCCGATCCTTCTCGATGTTGGCGAAATGCATTTCCCTTATGATTGGACTCCCAACATCGTAGATATCCAAATGCTACGTGTCGGACAGTTCATCGCCATTATATCTCCGGGGGAAGCAACCACCATGGGTGGCCGAAGATGGAAAGAAGCTGTAGCCAAGGCATCCACTAGTGTTATTCCAAGTGGTAGCAACCCAATCGTTGTCCTTGGTGGACCAGCAAACTCGTATACTCATTACATCACGACTGAGGAAGAATATAGCGTCCAGCGATACGAGGGTGCATCGACACTATACGGCCCCCATACGCTAAATGCATATATCTCTCTGACGTTGAAATACCTACCATTCCTTTCTCCAGCCAATGCCCAAACAATCGACCCTGGCCCATCGCCACCAGATAATTCTGATAGCAGCCTTAGTTTCATTACTGGGGTCGTGCACGACAACCCTCCTATCTTCAAGTCTTTCGGCCAGGTCACCACAGACGCTGCAGCTTCTCACCGAGTCGGAGATACTGTCACCGTAGTTTTCATTGGTGCCAATCCTCGGAACAATCTTCGATTGGAAAACACCTATGCTGCAGTTGAATTCCAAAAACCAGATGGAAGTTGGACGCAAGTTCGCAGTGACGAAGATTGGGATTTGATTTACAATTGGAGAAGGGATGATGGCTTTTGGGGCACTAGTAGCGCTATAATCCAATGGATTATTGGAAACGGTCCTAAGAGCGTTCAACCAGGGAAATACAGAATCAAGTATTATGGAGATTCAAAGGCACCTGTTACAGGCAAGATTAGTGAATTTACGGGCACTAGTCGAGAATTTGACGTTTTCTCATCGAGAAGATTGCCGAAAGTGAGGATGTACTGAACTCATTAAATGGAGGATTGTTTAGCTAGAGGCTTAATGTTATGAGGAACGCACGACTACCCTATTTTTTTACCGTTGTGCTTTTTAGTTTTCTTTCATTGCATGCATGATATCCTGGCGCGAAAAGGGAGATGTACATATGATACCAATTCAAGTTTTTCTTTATGATGCATTTCTCAAAATATTCTAATCGATGGATCAATTCAATTCATTGGTGTATCTATTAATTAATGAATATGTATTTCGTCTATACTGTAGGATATTTTCAAAATACTAAATCCATCCTAGCTTTGTAGTTTATCATAGTCATCACCAAAGGAACCCCTCTAAGGTCCCGGACATCCACTCCAAGGGTAATTACAAGTACTCAACTTCTCCCCTCCCGTGATATTAACATCCTCATACGTAATACCCTGACAACTACCATCGCCGCATAATACATAATAATCCCTGGCCTTTGACACCGCCCAGCCCGATATATTCTTAAATTGGATATTCTTCACCAACACACCATTCGTTGGAATACCACTCGGCCCGCCGTTGAGGTAGTCCTGGTTGATAACAATACCGTATTCTTTAACATTTGAGACTTGGATATTTTGGAATGTTACGTTGACTACGCTGCCGGTTGCGTTGAAGTCGGTTTTTATACGCAGGCCGTTTGTGGAGTTTGTGACGTAGGAGTCTGTGAATCTGTGATATCAGGGTATGTTAACTATTTCCCCACAGGTAGAGTATATATTGGAAAGATTCGAAAGGAAACATACAAAACATTAGCAATATTATGCCCATTCCCCGACCCACCCCCCGCAATCGATAACCCATGGCTCCCCGAACAAAACACATTGCTAACAGTAATATTCGTCGAATCCGATACAACCACACAGTCATCTTGATTCCAAACCGTACAATTCTGTATCAACAGATTGACAGAATTTCCAACGTTAAACCCATCGGAATTATGTGCTGCTGAAAGGCCATTGCTGCGTTCGTTGGGTGCATCGCCGAGGGAGTTGTTGATGAAGATGTTTTGAATTGTGGAGTCTAGGACGCCGGCAACGTTGATGCCGTGGGTGGGGATGTTTTGGATGTAGAAGTCGGCGAAGAGAGAGTGGTTTGTGATTTGAACTTTCATGAATTGGCCGGGCCTTGAGAAGGGGGGATGTTAGTAAGACCTTTTGTGTAGATTCAATTATAAAGTATGAAGATTTGGGATGAATATACTTTGGAACACCCCCGTTATTCCCAAGTCCATCCCAATACATCTGCCCACCCCCATCAATAATAGACCCCGGAGCACCCTTAATGGTGACATTATTCCCAGCAATCTGAATAGGACGGAATTGAGAGCTATTCGTGAATTCAAAACTGGTGAGGCCAGCAAAGGTAACCGTAGATCCTTGCTGGAGTTTTGTAAGAATAATTGCGCTGCTCCTCGGGGCGTGGATGTTTTTTAAAGTTATGTCCTTGCAGGAGGATACTGCTGGTGCTATTTGGGAGTATTCTGTACAATGGCAGGGAGCGGATGTTGTTGTCATTGTGCTGGTTGTGGTGGAGGGCGTGGTTGCGGCTGTGATTTGGTTAGCATATATGGTTGCTTTTTCTTCGAAAGGAATTAACTTACTTGAAGAAGGAGTAGTCGTCGTCGTAGTCGTCGTGGTTATCGTCGTCTTCGTAGTAGTAGGCGGTGCCGTATAAAGACAGGCGCAGGCGCTCGCAACCCTCGTCGCATCCGCATGGCAATCCGTCGCGAAATTCGGGACATCTCCTAATGTCATTGTCGCACAGAAGGGATTATAGGCACTGGTACCTGCCCCGAGGAATGCTCTAAGACAATTATCATGAGCGCATGCTCTTTCGTAGAGTCTGCTGCCATGCGCTGTTGGCGCAAGTGCAGCCAGGGAGGCAGCTAGAAGCGCAATTGATGAGGGGATATGCATGGTAGATTAATGGAGTTCACTATGCAATACTATAATATTAATTTGCGTGGAATTCCATGGCCATGGGATAGGAAATCGTAACCTCGTCCGTAACATTGTCATTTTATATCTTTCGCGTTCAGTAGTAAGTCCATGCGCGCGATATACCAGCCAACTATGCAATCGGACTTCAAGCTTCACAGCTAGCTAGATCGCATTATTTTTCAGAGAACCCCGGAGTCGGAAAATCAGTTACAAAGCTGCAAAGGAGCTTCCGCGAAACGAACATGAGTAACGGAATAAATTTCTCCGCAATTGAAACCCCCACAACTGATTCTGGTAATAAAAGAAACCCCGTTCTCCACGTTTCTTGGGGAAGTCCGAGCTCGAATAGCATAGACTTTTCAAGATTTACCAGGTGTTTTGTGGGGATCTTTGGAGAATCCACATTACCGGTAACTCGGCATGGACCCTGGCGTTAGCGTCGAGAACAAACAAGCAATTGACAAGAGGCCCGCTTAAATGCCACGCCGTCTTGGCCAGCCCGTGGCTCACCTTGGGGCGGAAAAAATGCCACAGATCGGAGTGTTGCGGCTCCGAGGTCTTAATTCGACTTTCCCTTAAGCTGTTTGTGCATGGACATTAATATCGATTAGTCAGGGCGAAAAGAGGGGTATATGTTAGCTCAGAATTCCCTGGAGGATTGATCCGATACGAAATGCGAACTTGGGCGACGGATCATTAGATCAAATGTTGAACTCTCGACACGATTGTGGAGCCCTAGATCGGACGGATTTGAGAAGGTTGCCTAGGGGTAACTTAGGCTAGGTACGCCGATAACCTGGGTCCCATTTCTAAACTCGGAAATGAAACATTCCAGCCAGAGACATATCGATGCGAACGTATCCCGGTACCCGGTAGTGCTACATTGAGTCTGCCATCCCTGCTATTCGATATATTCCCTAAGCTCAAAAAAGGGAAACAATATGCGAAATACTCGCCTGACTTACTTTCGTGGGCAATTCTAGAAAGGAATATCTAAAAGTGCTATTTGAGCTTAGCAAGATAATACGGAATATCATACCTGGTAGTTCCCATGTTGAGAAACCAGTAAATTTCGGTGGTTGCATTCGAGGTCGGTGGCGGTCCAAGATGTTGAGAGCGAGAAGCCGCTAGAACCTTAATAATGCGAACCACATCAAAGATCTTCCGACTTTTGAACTCCAAAAATATCATGTGACAGGCTTATAGAGACTTGCGTCTATCCTACAAATCTTTGCTGAACCTTGTATTTGCCTTATACCGTTAGCCACAAATGTATTAAATCCAGTGTATGTGTGCTATTGAGCTGCGGTCCAACACAGCTATTCATTGTATTTTGAGTTTGGGTTCCTCCTCATTCAAATTCATCCATGGCCGCCCCCGTACTATTCGATGAGAGGTTCGAGGACTACATCACCCAAGACACGCCGGTCCTTGAACACCCTTATGAATAAGGTATGATTAATTTTCATTGTATCTAAAATCAGATGATGCATGATTTCTGCATGGTTTTATATTTCAACCCAAACCCCCTAAACGGGTTATCATTCGGCCATAGCTCTCTAACTTCTTGCTTTCCAGATAACCCATAATCCACCGCAGTCCCCTTTTGCCCCAGTCCTTGCAGCCTTCTCGGTCCTAAATCCACCGCAATGGGCATTTTATATCCTACCTCACCTCTCAATCCCTCTAACTTCAACACTAGCCTCCCTAGTAACTTAGCAATCCAAGCATCGTCTACTGCTCCAGTAAATGTCCTCTTCATTACCTTGTTAATCTTAGTCCCCATCCTCGAAAGGTTTCTTGGTTGTGTAGGAGTTGCCGTCGCGCTACTTCCCTCGTCTTCTTCACCATCCATTACATTGTAATTATCTTTCCCAAGGAAGGGAACTCCCTTCTCAATCTCAATCAACTTACTAGCCTTCAGCAATGCCGTTGCGAAATGTAAAGTCGTGCTGTTAAATTGCGCAGGAAGACTCGCCAAAACAGCCGCAATGACATAAACTTCATCTTTTCCTTCGGAATTTGTCACACCCGCCGCTATCTTCCTACCATCAAAGTCGTCGACTAGCACATCTTCCTCTAATCGATCGTCTTCTTCTCCAAAAACTGGAATGTCCTCTTCAACTTTTGCCAAAGTCCTGCCACCGTTTCCTTTCGATGCTGGCGGGGGAGGGAATAGATATTCGTGATGAGGGAGTAGCATGCTTGGGACCTCGACGGTTCCTGATACTCCATTAATCCTTGCAACTTCACTAATACCCTTATTCTCTTCTTGTTTGATACCTGCTTTATCCTTAATAGTGAAGGACACTCCGGACTTCCCCGAACTATTCGACACATTACTCGCTGCTGACTCCACACTAATAGCGTCATCTTCGTCCAGTAATGGGTCTGAAATCTCCGGCGCAACAAGTACTTTAAAAACTTGAACAGTACTCGTCTTAATTGATGCAAGGATATCATAGCTAACAGTGCTAGGCACTTGAGCAACTCCGTTGATCTTGCTAACCTGGACCACAAAGTTGCCTGTCTCAAGCCATGTCTGGACTCGTGATGCTAGTTTTGATATTTCCTTGTTTTCGTTCTTGTAGTGCCTGAATACAGCCTGCTCAAGCATTCCGGAGGCGAAGAGCCCGGTAAGGTTTCCGATTACACCATTACATTTGACTGGGTGTAGGTGAGCAATCACATTAAGCATAGTACGCTGAACGACCGGAAACCGGTTGTTAAATTCGTGTATCCAGGCTGGTGTGCGAGCCTTCAGCTGAGAAACGGCGATAGACCACGTTGGCGGATGTGTAACCGAGGCGGCCGCTTGAAGTTCCGACGCAATCATGGCCTTTTTCTCTTTAACAGTCAAATGAGAATACTTGTCGTCTGCGAGGGCGAGGAGCCGTCTCTGTGCGGTATGTATAGCAGTATTCTCGTAAATATGGTTAAGCCGTTTGGAGTACTCTCGAATAGCGTATGACTCGTCTTCGTCAAGATATTGAGTATCGGTGACGTCTTTGACTTTTTCGATAGTATCAACGAGTGATTCGGGTTGCAGCTGTTCGGGACGTTTGGAGTCTTTTATCGTATCGAAGGTGTTCGCGCGTCTTATAGCAAATGTGCTACCTGGACCGGTATCCATCTCAGTTTTGAGAGTGACATAGACGTCACCGATCTCCACGCGGCGACCCAGTCTTGCTATAACCTTTTCGGTGCGTAAACAGATTTCTAGGCCGTCATCGATCTTCAGGACGACCTCGATACTATGAGCTTCGAGAGTAAAAGTGCTGACCGTGAATGTAAGACCTTCAATAACCATCATACCATTCGCTTGGACGTCGATATCAAGGGCAGGGAGGCCAAAGCAAGCAATCTTGTTTTGAAAGCAATGCATGTCCCGCCCTAGACATCGCATCGACCGATGAGTGATGGCTTGTAGGGATGTGAAATTTGCAGTTGCCAGGAGGGCGACAAAGGGCCATATCAGTATTGTGAGGGCATAGTGAGCCAGCCATGATGTTGAGAAAATGAGATAGACGAGTAATATTACGACGACATGAGGTAGCCTTTGCGTAGGATGAGTGTTTGGGAGCCTAGATATGGAAGCTCCGTAGAGGATTAAGAAGCAGAGAAGCGGGACTCCAGATATCCACCATCTTATGGACCACTCCGGGAAGGCGAAGAGAGTGTAGATCGAAAATGCAAGGGAGAAGGCCGGTGTTGATAAACCGAAGAAGTTTTTGATAGGATCGGGATGATGTTTTGAACCAAGTATAGTAAATGATGGTAAAGACGCTGACTTGGATAGAGTCGATGATAAAGTATTTGGTTCTGGAGGCAAGGGCAATTCTTCTATCAATTTTTCCTTAGATTTCTCAGGAAGACTGGATGCATTTGAATTGATGCTACTTCTCAGGCTCAGGCTCGGATTGGAAGCAGCAGCTTTCCCCATGCTGGCTGGGGTAGTAAAATGACAAGCTAGAGAGATGCTAAAAGTTGGCACCCGTTAGTGTAAAAGTTGAGGATGATATATGAGCACAGCAAAGTGCTAATGTCAAAGCAACTTTTATCATGTCGCTTGCAGGTACGTAAACGAGAAGCCGTTATTCGAATCGAATACCAGAAATTTTAATTTTAAAAACAGATATTGAAAATCAGATTCTGCCAGTCCGGCACAGTAAGAAACAATTATTTGTTAGAGGGAAAGTGGAGATGTACAGGAATCGAAGAGGTTATTCTATTGGATCTGGCTTCCAGATCATATGCCATTTGCTGCTGCTAAATTTCGAGTGATGTTACAAAGCCATGACATCATAACTGTGCACCGGCCAAGGCTACGGCAGCGCAACACACAAGTTACAACAGCCCGGCCTGGGGAACGATTCGTCGGGTCTAGTCTGTAAGCTACGTTCGAACGCTGACGCCGAGATCGAGGGACATTGTAGAGAAGCTAGCGAGTATCCAAGAATCAAACCGGGAGACCTAGTATTACGGATCCATATTTCACATATAAAAAAATTTGAACGCTATAAGTTAAGGGAGAAAAGACACTAGTCAAACCATAAACTAGAGCTTGGGCGAATCAATCTTCCTCTTAGCCAGGATGCCCTTTCTAGTCATATCAACTCTCCAGCCACTCTCCTCCAACATTGCCACAGCTTCTTTCCACTCGTTCAGGCATCCAACTTCACTCAGCCACTTATCCACCTCAGATCTTTGCTCTATTCTATATACAGAACCCAAAATCCTCTGAAGCATCCACACACAATGCGTAGACACCACTCTCTTCTCCTTCAACGGTGTTCCGTCCTTGTCATGAATGGTAAATTCAATCGAATACTCCGGTTTCAGCGCCCTTGGAATCAAGACTTCATTTTTGCCTTCTTTCCTCAAAAACTCAAGTGTTGCCTTAACAGTCGGCATAAAGACGGTAAGATAATCTTTCAACAGCAAAGCCGCAAATTTCGTCGTTGTCTCCGGGATCTCGTCGGACTTCTCTACATCCTTGCCACCATGGTTCTTCCCCATCGTGTTTTCACACGAGATCAATTTATCCCCTTCCACCTGGACAGTAACCAAGTTCTTGCTACCCCATCGAATAGAAGTCCCTCCAACGCGTTGTGCATAAGCTTGAACAACAGGGTAATTACTCGCCAACCATTCATACGGCGCCGGATCCCTTAGTAAACCTGCTGTAAAATGGCCGTACAAGGAGTAATCTGCGATAGTAGGCTCATTACCAAGTAAGAACTGGTAAGTATCCAGATGGGCCGTCAGAAGTTCCAGGAATGAAGCTAATTGGTTGCGGAAGGCCGTCGCAGTCTTCTCCGTTAATCCTAATTTCGGCGTCGGGCCTTTAATTATGGCCAATAATTTCGCTCCAAGTTTTATAGAGGCCTCATAGGGCTGGCTTCCGTCACCGAATGTATATTCGAGATATTTTTGCTGAGAGGGGTGGGCCCATCTAAATATAGTTGTTAATCAGCACTAAAACTATGATATGCAATTTGGTCTGACTGGAGTTATCAACTCCTACCTCCAATTAACGACATGTAGAAAGAAGAAATCATCTAAGACCATCTCAAGGAGCATATCCGCAAAAGCCCTTTTCGTCCCTTTCATCATTGCCAATCCATGTGTTTGCTGGATATACTGAATGATGTTCTTACTGTCTTGGATGACGCAGTACTTCTTGGTGTCCTTATCAACGACGATGAGATTTGGAATTAGAGGGTAAGGTGCGTTAGGTAGAATGGTGGTTCTAAAAAGCTTGACATCCGACGCAACATCCTGGAATGGGATAGAGTTGTTGCGCAGATAGGCTCGGACTCTAAGAAGGAAAAATCGATATTAGAAACTCGTTGGACAGGTATATATGGTATTACTTTGGAGCGTTACTTTTGGGTGAACATAGAATGGTCTGCCCCGATCACGAAGTATTGGGAATTATTTGCTTCTGCCATTGCACCCGATGTTCTCTACCAATCACTCGATATTGATGTGAATACTGGTGTTATGTGCTGCCGTGCGTTGTTCGTGTGATAGTCCGAAGAAGCTGGGAAGCCAAACCAGGGTCTCTGCCGCAAATATGGTGCCATCGATTGATGGCGACAGACCGTATAAATAGTTGGCCGGTTCTTCTAAAATAACTAAACTAGCTACCCCAGATATCTATATCGCTTCAGCTTCAAGATTGCTTGTGATAAAAGTCGGTGACATAAGCAACAGTTCCATCCCTTGCATTCAATGCCCTAATAGAGCTGAAGATGGCATACGGGTTTGCCGAGATTGCGGGGAGCCGAGGTAAATATCGATGATTCGGCAGGAATATTACACCGACACGCGAAAAACACGACAAATGTCGGTGTTCTATAACGTTATTTTTTTTTGGTTCATACTCACCGCTATATATGGGGTAGGTATGCACCCGCTAAATCCATGTAAGCGAGGCTCGTGAAAACTACAATTATTTCGGGCCCGATAATATACGAAGAAACACATTTGAATAGCACCCGAATTTAGGCCCGAAGGTTTCTTGGAGCATCCCAGTTGGACAGCCTCAACTGAAAGAATATAGTTTGATATAATTAATGAACCCTCAATCATTTATGATGAACCGGCCTATCCAAAAAGCTCTATAAGTTCTAGTCTTCGGTTTTCCGCCAATATAAGAGTTAGTGTTCCCTGGGAATACAATACCCAAACTCTCGAACCTGGTCGTCGGATTCGGTATTCGATTCAGAGGTTAGATCTTCTTACCCATGTAAGCTGTGACGTTACACAACATTCCATGAGGTACCACAGGATGCCGGTATCCAACAGCCAAAGACCGATTTCAATCAGCCTTCTTCCGAATCAAGTAATCAGACTGAATCGGGAAGCGAAATCGTTGGTGAAATCGACACCTACAACACAAACTGTCGATGATCTCTATAGGGTCTATCTTTACGTCATATGAAGGCAATATGTAGGTAAACCTCTCAGTAAAAGAATATAAATTCAAATTCACCAAGTAGGTACGTATTCCACGCTCATTCAATCCAATACCAATTACTTGAGAAAAAGACATCTTACATTCTTAGAACGCTACGACGAAAGCCTACAATATATCACAATGTCTTCGTCCTCACACAATCGACCGGTGACTTCTGTACAGGGCGGTGCCTCCCACCTTAACGGTCCAGCAAATTCCGATAAACCCTTAAGTGGAGACTGGATGCGTACGAAGCAAAACAATCCTGGAGATTCCAAGGACGCACATCATCTTAATACTGGAAGGGATAAGAGTCTTGTATGTTGTTCGTGACGATAACGTTATAATTCCACTTTCGATATAACCCTCATCGTGACGATATAATCATGAAACCAACAGATATTGGACAACTACCCGAGCTAATACCTCGTTTCAAGGTTGATCACGCGAGGAAAGTCTACGATGAACTCAAGTTCCAAGGGTCAAACGCCATTCAAGCCGCATCGGGTACGATGAATACCGGGGAGCGAGAAGTTGGGGGCAACCAATTGTTTGATAAGGCCGACGGTACGGAGAAAGAAGGTGCGAGGATGGGAGGCATGTTGAACAAGTATACCGATGAGACTGCGCCTGGTGAAAGCTCCTCATGATAATTGCCTTTCAGAGGCAAGTATTTTGCGTCTTTGTCCCTCTGCTTTCTGGCGTCAAAAGTTGGGACCGAATGGCTTGCCACATTTTGTCTTTTGTTAATTTAAAAATCAGAATGCATGGGATCACCGAGTGTTGTTTTTCGGAATATCGTATGACGATTCTGCACATACACATTCTCAATCGAGGAAAATACATAGAATACGAAAAAATATAAGCTTCGTGCCGCTTTGATATTAGTCCCTGGCACATACAATAAAAATCGAAGCCTGCATACCGCGTGGCTTGACGAGTACGAACCGTACTTCGAAGCGCCCAACATAAAAATCTCGCTTCGTCGTCCAGGTATGTATTCTCAGGAGTCACGGGATGTGGTGAAATCAACCGAAACAGCGTGGGGTTTTCTCGCAATTTGCTCCGCAATAGGGTTACTTCAAAGCCTCAGACTGTTCTTCCACTGCGGCAGCGGTCTGTGGGGGGAAGCTTTAATTTCGAGAGGGCGTTGCTGATAAGCAGCAAGTTGTGGAGTCAGCTTTTGCGGCTGGCTGATTTTCAATTGGATCCGGCAACGGGCGCTGTGTGCCGCGACGCCTCTCAGAGTGAGAAGTGGGACTTGTTTCCCGGAAAAATGGTAAACCAACCATTTTATACGAACGTTGTTGTCGGAAGGTTGAAACAACTCGAAAGTAAGATCATCAATTGATGGGGATGTGTTATATCGTAAACCAGATGGTGGGTGTACAGTCACTTTAATGTTAGAAAAGGTTATATGATGCATGGAATTCAACCGTCGATTTCGGCCTTGTGCCTTCTCAATGGAAGAAAGGAAAGCTGGCAGATTAACAATTTAAGAGGAAAGGGACGGCCGTTCATTCCCGCGCTCTGCGAATGGACAAGAAACATAAGACATTCATATGATGCGGCATATTAAGACGAGAGGTGATAAGTGGCTGCACGTTAAGGAGTTTTGACAGAGAAATCAGCCTGTGAAGTACCAGAATAAGATGCATACGCATGGACCACACTCTTTCTGGTACCGGAGTCCACATACCCGCCAGTTACCAAACTTTTCCTCTCTCTCATATCGGGCCTGCATCAACAATAACCCGGTACCGGAATATGCATCCTTTTTCTTCTTCGTTTCTCGGGTGTTCAGAGGCGCTGGAAATTCTTTTTGGCAGTAGCCAGTTGGGCGATGCAGGTACGAATCCCGTCTCAACTTGCATAAGTCGCCGTTGGTCTGGAAATTTCATTTGGCAAAAGTGCCCGCTGCACCGTTATCTTTGCCTCGTTGTCAACTGTACGTATGCAAGACGACAAGGTAAATTATGTAGACATGTGTGTTGAAGGGGTTTCTTCGACTTCGCCCCTCAGCACCCAGTTCTTCGCCCAATGCTGTCGTTAAAATACGACGATGCTGCAGGAACCGAAATTTCGAATTTGCTTGAATATTTCTTCGAGATATTCTGAAAAAGGGGTTAAGATTTCTCAGTATATAAACTTATGCACCATCCTTTCCGATCTGAAGGCGAAGATCGACTCGTCGAAGTATAACGGCTCTGGGTAGCAATTTTTGCGGATGAAAGTTGAGTTCTGCGGATATTTGCTCCCCGAATCCTAGTCGAAACTGTCGATGCATCAATGAACCTTGTAGTTTCTGCAAGACGATTTTTTTTGGAAATGAAGAAATTGTAAATACCGAGGCATAAGGCCCTGAACCGTTAACCGTCTTGTGCCTACTTGTTTGTACACCCCCTTCACGAATTCACACCTCGGTCGAAGACATTTTGTAGAGTAGTTCCTTTTTTGATCTCAATTTAATCTTTTGAGGGACGCGTATGAAACCCGCAACATCTCTGGCGCTTTACAGGGTACTTCGGCTCAATGAAGCCCGGTTTTGGAATTTAACATGTATGGAGCAAACAAGCAATGAAGCGAGTGCTTCTCTTATCTTCTGGAAGATATACTCCCAGCTGGCCCATAATTGTGTATGCTTTGCCTGATTTCCAATCGATGCGACGAAAACCCAACATCAAACACCGGGGAAAATAGCTCGAAAATTTCGTCAACCGCGGTTATACGGACATGCACTGGTTAAGACAGGCCTCGAACACTTGAAAGCGACGAATCCTTCTGGCAATGAGACCAATGAATCCTCAATTATGTAATTGCAACTCAAGGCCGAAATATTATATGTGGTCTAAGCAAAAGGCCAAGTATTAGGCCAGGTATTAGGGACAAGTACTATCACTTACGATATACGGTTAGACGACGGTTTTTCTGAAGATCGTTGACAATATTTGTTAGGTTGGAAACGGTCGAGGGCAGCTCTCCACCTGCACAACACAACAACCGTGAATCCCTACCATTTTCAAGCATGGACTAGCCAGATTAATTTGTAGTCAGAGACCCACTACTTCGTTACTATATAGTTCTTCTCAAGTTAAATGTATTGCTGTGGCCCTGGCTAGAACAGCGATGATCATATAGCTTTGGTATCAATAGGTCAGCATTTAAAGTTTAGGATGTTTGCTGTTAATATGATGTACACATGATGCGGCCGTGGCCAAGCCCTGTCCCATGCCTCGATTGAGCTTGGACAAAATTCCGTATCAGGAGCTATCGGTTTTAGACAAGCTTGAGCTGGCTGAAAATTTAAAGACTACTATCTAAGAGAATTCCCGTCCTACGCCGATTGGCCTGTGCCTTCGATGCTTCTTCTTGTCCGAGTTGTAGCTGTGCCGCCGAGTTGGTTGATATTGCAACTCGACATCGATACTTGGAGGGTTTCAAAATGATAACGGGTAGCTATATCCATAGAAACGTAACTCGTCTGTAAATGCTCCATGATAGAGCCGAGCCCGGTCAGTCGTGTGCCGTTTTTCGAACCCAAAGTCTGGAAAAAGGGTCCTCCTTCGGCTATTCGAGCGGGTCGGCAGAGCCAATCGATTCCAAATGGTATGCGTGGGAGTCTTCAGTCCGAGTGGGCGAAATCTAGTTTTCGAGGGTTTGATTCTCTAAGTTCCTAGTACGAGACAAGTACAGTCCAGTACAGACATAGGCTTAAGCGCGAAATGCAACAAATTTCTAACCTCAGAACATAGCTCTAGGCCTCAGGACATAGCTCTAGGTCTCAGTCATCATCAGCTAATCCAAGAATGCCTAAATTTTCAAACAGTTATTGGGTATTAAGTGTTTCGTGAAAGACATCTTCTTCCATATTGTGGATATATTCCGAGAGAAACCTCAGGGGAAGCGTGCCGTGTTGAACGGAGTTAGCTTTCTAGCGATGTCGCCCCACCAGACCCCACCTATAAACTTTGTATCATTGGATTTGCATGCGCGAACCGTGCCCGACAGATTGGAACCTCTCTCGTTAAAGCCTTTTCGGTCCTTAGCGCTGCAGATTTCTCAGAAACTCAAAACTTTTTTCATGGTCGCATGTTCTTCCCCTGTCTTGCCTACCTCTCACCCACCATAGTCTTGAAAAATCGTCAGAAACAAAATCGTAGGCTGCTCACTATTGAGTTTAACCATTGAGAGATCGCCATAATAAACGTTCACTAGGCAACCCTTCTTTAGAAATATTTTTCTCAAGCTTGAGAATTGAAAGTGAATCTTTATGAATGGAGCCTTGGTTTTCAAGAGGGCAAAAAATAGCGATATTTCTTTACTGAAGATCTTAATTTTGAAAATTTAGAAGTCGTATACCGCACAGGCAAGACCGCTCGGATATAATCAATTATCATGATATCTTACTCTCTCTAATGTTTTCTCCAAGACCTCGCGTATCATGTACCCTGATTCCGACGCTACGACGATTCGCCGCTTTGCTCCCTATAACCCTGCTGCCTATTAATAATGATAATCGTTGTGCAACCTCTGAATCGATACAAGCTATATTCGCGGATCTTTCAGTTGGTCCTCAGTTCGGCGCCGTAAACGCCTACCGAAGATGGCTAAAGGAGAAACGCTTTGGGTTCGCTTTCTCAACTCTCAAGAAACTGAAGGCGCACACCTCTTTCCAAAACCCCACTGGATTTTTGAGAAATTCGGAAACAAAAACGGCGCATTGACTTCAATGATTGGTCATGTTTCTGAGATACTAGAAAAGCGATGTACAAATATCTTTGGCCTCCTATCAAATTGCATGCAGCCTAGAACGCGAAAGAAATAAAATGCCATGACATATCAAGCTTTTGAGGAGGGATCTATGATGTCGCGATACCAATCACATCATTTATTTCTCCATAGGGGTTGGATCTCTTCGTGGGCACTGACTCTCATATTAGGCCCTTGAAGTTAATTGCCTTTGTTTGGCAGAATCTCTCACACAAAGCCAATTACTAATCTCTGACTGATCTTTTGGTTGAAGTCGTCGGCGGTAGGTCACGGTAGTTTTGTATACACATTCAAATATCGACGGTTCTTGATTGAAGGTTGTGGCATTTATTTGACATTTCAATTTGGCAGTATATTGAGCGATTGAAGTTTATTGCGACTAACTCCTATATATATATGGGCTTCGGTTCAAAACTTTTGGTCCGAAACCTTATTTATGAAATAGTTATTCTGTACAACCAAACTTGAGCTTCAACGAAGGTCTTTTCTTCTGAAAACACAGCGGCTAGAAACTTCGGGGAACAAAAAGTGAGCGAAATATTCAGGACCCCTGCCTATGGTACATCGAAGCTAAACTTCTCCTGATCCGGCTCTGGGTAAGGTGCCGGGGCCTTCAGGATGTGCCACCCTCACCCTTGTAGATATCTGGCCCCCTAGCACAACGAGTCAATGGCCGTGGAGAAAAAAAGCAACGTTTAGAAAATGAACAGTCGCCAAGGGTACACCGTTATTTCATTCGTAACCAGCGAAAAGTCCCAGAACTGTCCGGCAGCGAGGCCACGGCTTGTTTGAGATATGAAGAAAACGCCCTTGAGTGCTGTTTTGGGCATAAAACCCCATAGCTTTAAGGAACAAACGAACTTAAGATATATAGACTCCCGCCCATCCGCTCTCGCTTCCATGTTTCTCTTGGAGCCCACATTGACATTTACCTAATCGACTGGAGTCTTATATCACAAAGTTCAAACAGTCGTCTCTTACTATTCGAGGTTACGAGGATCGAGCAATTTTACCACATCCAGCAAGCCAAAAAAATACTTTAGGAAATCTTGGTCGCTTGGTCCCACGATCCTCACAAAATGGATACGTCAATGATGACCCCAGAGGAGATTGCCGCAATGCAAGCAGCGCAGCAAGCGGCCGTTGAAGCTTTCTACAAGGAAGCATGGACCTTATTAGCAATCGCTCTTCTGTTCATTATTGGCAGATTATACGCCCGGTTCACTCTATCAGGAGGATTTCATGCGTTCAAAGCTGACGATTATTTGATGGTATTCGCAGGTGTAAGTTATAATGCCCTGTGCATGCAGGGGTTGGACGTCCGAGATTTAGAAATTATCAATATAGATCTGTACTGACATAAGTACTACGACAATGTCTAGGTGGTGTATTCAATGGAAACAACAGCTGCATATTGTGTGGGATTCCTCGCAAGAGGCCTTGCTAATAACGGCATGACACCCGAGCAACGTCAAGCATTGGAACCGGGGAGTGAAGAGTGGAACCTACGGATTACCGGCGTCAAGATCCAGTTGATCGGATGGAGTTTGTACACTCTTCTGCTATGGCTGCTCAAAGGGTGTCTTCTGATATTCTACAGTCGTTTGACGTAAGTCTAATTCTATTACCTAATATGATCAAATGGAATATATACTAACATGTCGCTTCTACAGAGACGGTCTCGGTCAACAAACCATAAAAATCCGAGTTGGTGCTGTCATGCTTATCACGACTTATATTGCGGTCATTCTTTCAATTCACCTTGGTTGCCATCCGTATCGTCAGAATTTTCAGATGAACCCAGAGCCGCCAAATGCTTGCCAACCCGCCATTTCTAAAATCGACTGCTATGTCACTGTTGTTCTCAACGTTCTCACCGACATATACCTCATGTACATTCCACTGCCACTTCTTTGGAAGGCTCAAATCCCACTCAAGCGCAAGTTTCTCTTGATTGCAATGTTCTCTGGTGGATGTTTCATTATCACGGCAGGTATCCTTCGTGTGGGGTTCATTCTTGCCGATCCAGTAGGAGGTGCCCTCGCAGCTGGCTCTTGGGCATGTAGGGAAACGTTCGTCTCCGTTATCATTGGCAATATTCCAATGATCTACCCTTTATTCATGCGCGGTGTTTCTTCCGTACGAAGCATGTACGCAACTGGTACCGCAAGAACGTACGGAAGCAACAAATCGGATGGAACGGCCATGGAGCTACCACGGTACAACAACTCGAGCAAGAACAAGAAAGGGCAATACAGCGTTGGAAGAACCATCCTCAACGCCACAGAGAGCGAAGAGCGCATCATGGCCTCCAAGGGTAACGAGGGCATTAAGACTGACGTTACGTACGAAGTTAAGAGCGCCCCTGCAAGCATTAACGAAGATAACGGCTCAGGGAGGAACGAGAACTACGGACGTAGTGCCGGGTACACAGTTAGCATCGCTGCTGCCCCCACCAGCCACACCCCGCATCATCATCACTCTAACTCCAGGAATTAATCGAGTCTGAGGTTCCTGCTTGATTTCATATCTTCTAAGTCCATTTGGTTCTCATACTTCCAGTTTACTTCATTCACTTTGGCAGGCGTTTATGGTTTGGGTCACTTTTTTTTTTTTTACTTTGAAACTTTCGCTTCAGGTCAATTGGAGCTTTCATGTCATATCCTGGAGATCACTGACACGGGAGGCTATATGCCACCAAAAAATACCCCAAATGTTTAGAAAGGAGGGATTTTCAGCGTATGAAACACGGTGTCAAGTGGGGGTTTTCTTTCTTGTTTTAACACATCGACGCCAGAATTTTGAGGAGTCTACATTATCAATTGTGTCGATATCATCCCTTTAGCGTTGAGTTTATTATACCTTGATGATACATCCTGGGATGGCGATGTTGGCTCCTGAAAGTGTCCAAGCATCAAGGCTATAGCACCAAATATTTTCTTTGTATATGTACACTACACACTTAGCCGCATAGGCATCTACTAACAATGTTGGAGGGTATGGCATGCGCTCGTCCCTCAAAATATATTATCGAAATATTTTATAGTCCATGGAACCCGTCCCACCGAGCAAGCTGGTGTGACAGCCGGACTGTCAACTCCCTAGGTCCTAACTTACAATGCCCAGGATCCTGAAATGATTCTTACAGATGTAGGTACAGTTACTTGCATGTATCCATATATGTACGTACATGTCCATACATGAGTACTAATTAGCTAAATAAATACCCCTTCAAGCCGGAATGGCTTTCACACTTACGCCCCATCGCGTCTTTCGGCGGATATTACGAACTAGACTAAAACCGGACTTGTAGTAGTCTGCTGAACAACATCCAACGGCCAACCTTTAAACGTTTCTGTCTCTAACTGCTCGTGGTCAATATTCCAGTTAGCAACTTTCAACCATCGATTCGATTCCAATAAGTCTTTGATATGGCGAGACGCTCATACTGCGCACCCCCTTATCCCCAAAACCTTTCGCCAGTAGGCACTCAAGAACGATTTGAAATATTTGCATGAAACGATAACCTAAAATTTACTGAAAAAAATACGATGTGGGGGAGACAAGTTGTGGGGGTACACGCACGTGTAGTATAGTATGGAATACGCCAAAACAACACTTAGCTCATTTGCCTCTTTTGAAGTTTGACCCCATTTGATCCTATTCGGCCATTCGTCTCCTGCGACAGGAATCTCGAAGGATGGCCCACGAAGAATGCATTCGAATGCATAATTAGGGATCCGATGCACGCTGTGAATTTAAACCTTGAGTCTGGAACCCGGCCTGCTACAAATTCCGTTGTTGCATGAACCCGGGCTGACCTCAGGGAACAGTTGGTTGATCTAACCGCGGCGGTGCACAAGCCACCGTCTCACAGTTATTCCTCTTCCTCAAATTTTGGCTGGCTATATACGGGCCGCGCAATGTTCGACTCAGTGAGTTGTGCTAATACCGAGGTCTAGAGTTTAAAATCTGATAGTGAGTGGGAAAATCATGCCTAACTTTGGTCAGGCTACCACGCGAGCATATTGACGAGTGAGCTCAGATTTCATGAATTGTATATGGAGCGCTAACTTAAAGTGTCTGACTTCCGTTTTGAAGATGGGCCAGAGCGTTGATCATAAGCTCTGTATCACAGCACCCAATGACGAAAATTCAGCATTGACCCATGTGCATGCAGCATGAAATTTATCGGGTAAAATATCAAATCTGATTTCTCCGAGTACGCGACGGAGGTCTTGCCGCAATTTATCACATGTAACGAATATTTCTTTAATGTAACCGTTAACCTTAGCTACTAGGCATATGCTCCCTCCTCGCTGTTATGTTACAGCCAACACCTCGAGAGTTTTTCATAAATATTCTGAGACAGATAGCTAGGTGCTGCAACTTCGGTTCTTCAAAGCTAACATGGGGGTTGCTAGTAATCAATGCAAAGACCTTTACAGGGTTCTGATGGATCAATACAAAAAGTCTCTGCAAACGCTCGAGCTGAGATATTTTCAGGGTCCTGGCCTTTGGTGTTCATGGGGTCTAAGAGAGCGAAAAAGTAGGTATCAATTGATTGTGCGGCCACTAAAACGCAGGGTTGGCAATTTGACAAAAATCTGGGGTATACGGTAAGGAGATGATTCAAATATATTCAGATTACCTAGAGTAGAATTACAAGGAATAGTACCGTAGTAAGTTAAGAGTGATTAAACCCGTCAACATCTGGAGTCTGGGGCCGTGTTAGCATGCTGAATATGTGTACCCTAGTAATCAGGGTTGATAAGGAGGTTAAAATGCAAAAAGTGTCGACACTTCTCCGGAGTGCCGGCTGTAGGCGTCGATAACAAGTGCGAGACATGGAAGTAGACTAACCCTGACAAACTCGCTACTCCAACTAATCCGTCAATCAGCTTCGAGACGACTTCGTCTTGTGCTACTTCAGCACCAAATTTGTGCCACGTGACACAGGTCACGTGCCAATAGGAGGTCTGCCACGCGCGTGCCACGATCTAGGGTGTCCAACTCTCGACAACGACAGCTCACCCCGCTTCTTCAGTACCTCGAAAATGGCTAGTTACGGGCCAATTGTCGCAGCTGCGGCCGCAGTTCTTATTGCCGTCATCTTTTATGGAGTACCGCTCTTCCTTAAAGAGTATTTCCCTTACTGGAGCCTTCGAGACCAGCGCGTGGCCAAACCTACCGTGAAAACGGAATCATACAAGGGAAGGACAGCCCTGGTCACTGGTGCCAACGGCGCATTTGGCTCTCGAGCTGCCAAAATTTTTGCTAGTCGCGATGTAGAGACTTTGGTTTTAGTTGATGTTAGAGATTGTTCACCTCTCAAGAAGGAAATTGAGGAAGAAGCCCGAGCATTGCAAAAGACTCCTCCTAATATTCTGGTTTGGCAAGTTGATTTGATGTCCTACGAAGCTTGCCAGGAGTTGGGAAGAAAGGCAAAGGAATTAAAGAATCTGGACCATGTCTTGAGTACTGCTGGTATCTTGTCTTTCAATCGTCGCGAGTCTCCAGAGGGCTGGGAAACTAGTAAGCTTCACTTCACCCCCTCTGTTCAAGAATCAATATATCAACCACCTTACCGTGATAGCGATACACGTCAACTATATAGCAAATGCACTTCTCGGACTACTTCTTCTTCCGGTCCTCAAATCGTCTCCTGGAAACCCAAACCCTCCTGTTCTTACCTTTGTCACGACCTTTGGCATTTACCCATCCTCATTCACTATGGGCATTCCTAAGACTGGCTCATATCTTAAGAAGCTAAGCAACAACAAGGACGGTCTCGAGCAAGGACACCAGTATGGCCGCTCCAAGGCTCTTCTTCTCTACTTCGCTCGCGAGCTAGCTGCCCGAGCTTCCGCCGCAGCAAAGGGCAAAGGGATGCGAAAAGTGACGATTAATAGCGCCGACCCAGGTTCTGCATGGACTGGCCTTACAAACCCTAATAAAGAAAAGCTTATTCCAAGATTGATTATGAACTTGGGAGCAAGAGATCCACAGATTTGCGCCACTGCTTTGGTCAACGGAGCCTCATCTGCAGAGGATGCCCATGGGAAGATCATGATGGATTTCACTACTGCGCCGTAAGTTATCAATACTAGAGATAAAAGAGTAAGAACTAACAACTGGTCATATTCCAGGTACCCTCCTTTCATGGAAAGGAAGAGCGGCCGCATTGCACAACAACGTGTTTGGGATGAGACCCGAAGTGTCCTTGAAGAGAAAGTTCCAGAGGTCAAAGCAATTTTTGATATCCTAGATGCGCAGTAGGTGGCAAGGGTGCTAGCTATTAGACAGACAGGCACAAAACTTTATAACGGAGGCTGTAGGGGCTGTGAAGAGGGTTTATATAATATACTAATTCGGAGATGAAATGGGGCAATCAAATGCCGTTTATATATATACTATAAATCGAGCGCGGATATTGCATGTTGCTTCCGCTTTGTACTCTGGACTAGCCCCCATTGGAATGCTCTGTCTGTTTGATGCCGCTAAGAGAGATTATGCGGTGCATATACCCTTCTAGAATGGCCGACCTGCGCGGCTTGTTGCCATCACGAAGGATTAAAGATCACAACGCACAAAGTCCTAGTTTCTTCGGAAATGAAAAAGACCCGCCGCCCCCTGCATTAGTCGCATGTACGCCTTAATGAATTCAAAACGTTAATAATCAACTTTAAGTTCCATTTGCAAGCCTCAGGATTTCGAAATTTCCACGCCTGCAGTCTTGAATGTCTTAGGCATCTGGTTCATCTTTTAATATTTCAGCTTTTGCCTTTTTCTCCACAGTTATTGAGTGTTCAGGTACCAAAAGTAGTCGAATTTCAAGATATCTAACCTGAAATTTTAACCTAACTTCACCGTCATTCGAAGGAAGTAGCGCTATAGCCCAGTTGGTGCTTAATCCGTTATAATTAAGGTCTATCGATGATCATGACTCGTTATTGCTAACTAGAAATAGCATGTTTGGTAGAAAAAACTAGACTAAATTAACTTACAAAGCTTATTTGCAAGTGTTCCAATTTTTCATGATTCTTGGTCCCTTATTTAAGGCCTAAGTAGCCTCTAATCCGATCCAGACCAGGCCAGACCAGGCACAAGTTCAAGACAAGTTATTTCCAAACTACAGCGCAACACAGGCTGCTAGTCTTCCTGAGGCCGTTCGAGCTGAGAAAGAGAGGATGCATTGATGGATTCAAGACCAGGAACAAGACTAAATCAAGCCATGAAGGGCCACCGAGATTTGTTTAGGCCACGCACATCCATCCTTCCTTCTCCATCGAAGTCACACTATGTACCCATTGAAACTAATTTTCATTAATTAGCGATGCTTCACTTCGGAGAAATTATTAAAGCATTTTCCTCGACCCCAAGGACGGCATTAGGCTAGAGCTCGGACAACGGTATAGTATCTCCGGCCACCTAGAAAAATTAGTGCAACGAATCATATAAATTTAGTGGTGGAAGCAAAAGAAGGGAAGCAAATAATACTTGCCCGGCCAAATGGTCCTCCAGAGATGTAGAGTAATTACATACACGACCCACATTCCCCTTTCGAAAGATTCCTCTGTTCTTACACAAGTGGCAGAAGATATCCAGCTCGCATGGCGATTCACAACTCTCCTGTTTGTTGGAGAATTAAGGAATAGGCTTTCTGAGAGTGTTGTTGGTGACGTGAATACAATAAATTCACTAGGGTCCGGCACTCGAGTACTCCTGCAAATAAAATATATTAGGCGAAGACACTAAATAAGTGCTATACGATTAGTTTATCTTAATGTTTCTGTAGTATGAAATATTTAAACGGCTTCCTCTTGTCTCTTGAAAGAATTTAACAGTAGGAGCAATGAAGAACATCTGTTAACAGTACGAGGAAAGTTGCAGCCGGAGTCTTCATGTTACTTTAATTCGTCAGTAAACAACGGATGTGTACTATTGGCTCATGCGACCCAATTTATCACATTCAACCGAGCTTCTCTCATGGATATGATGACGTCATCAAGAAACCTTTCTGATTGATTAAATTAAATGATATCGATATCATGTGATTATATGATCCATATATCTATCGGAGTATGTGTTGTAACCCCCACGTCCCGCACAAGGTTTAAAATAGCACCACAGCGCAGTGTAGCCTTAACCTTAAGGGTTGGATCTTATCTGGCGAGGTTTCGAGGGGTGCCTATCGCCTCCCGATAGATTGTCCGGTTCTTAGCTTTAATCTTGCATGAAAGCGAAGATGGAGACCTCATACATAGTATCATAATTAGTTCATGAATTCATATAGATTCGTCGGATACCAGCTGGCTGAAGCTAAAGCTGAAGAGGCGTTGTAGCGGCTGGGGCAGTTGACAAGATTAATGTTAGGCCATACTTTGCATTTGCGTAGCTTAGGCTACGCTAACCGGACCAATAATTGCTAGGGCCAAAAGCTGACTCGGCTTTTGAACAAAGTTTCTGGATAGCAATAATGCGTTTCATGAAAATCGGCGATCTCGAGATCTCGATGGCAGCAATTGCCACAATCAAATTCCCGATCATAATCGCGGAAATCAGGAGGAAACCTTTACTACCGCAAACAATGCTAATAGGTCTCCCGACATACGGTAAATCCCATGTGTAACCGCTCAAAGCCAGTGCCGGGGTGTTAAAGCTTCAGGACCTGCATGCTTTCGTTCTGAACTCTAACTATCGAAACAGGCAACACAGAACCGAACCCATAACTTCCTTTAACTTTCGAGGCGCTGAAACGAGTGAAGGAACATCGGTTTGTTATCTGAGGGTCGAATCACCCCGTTCAATAATAGCTTACTCGCAACTCCATGGATCCACTTTTCCCGCACTAACCTGATATCAGGTTTATCCACGATAACAAGATAGGTAACTTATGTGGGATCCCTTCCCTTCGGCCGGCACCATTCACACCTGTTCCTTGTATAAACTACTTCTTGATCAACTCATCTCCGACGTTGAATTTCATTTGAATCATTTCCAAGGTCTGAGGTCTGAGTGTATGACGGAGGAATTCGCACCATGTTGAAAAACCATTACTGTATCCTTTTTAGTGTCCAGTTCGGCTCCTGTCCATTTTGGAGTGAGACAGACACGGCGCACACGTGGCCGATATTTGCTGCTGTTTTAATGCCCAGACAGTGCATATGCATACTAAAGTACATACATGGGAATTGTATACGATTCGTTATCAAAATTTATGTTGTTGATCTCTCGGGTTAGCTAACTAGTGCTGGCTTTGGGGCTTTATCGTGGCGTTGTAGGGGCTTCAGGCCTCCACTGCAAACGGTCAAGCGGGTGGAGATATTCGGTTTCATGGTGGGAAACCTTCCAGATGTCCGTACTAAAATCACGACATCTCGGATTGAAGGTCGCTTCCAGCTAATTACAAAGTAGAGATATTGTATTAACCTATCACCGGTCATGAAAATCGATCAGGATGATTCTTCACTGCATCATCTCATGGGATGGTCAGATCAGCGCTGAGGCTTCTAGCTCCGCATTTCTGTTTGCCAAACATTCCAAGATATTGGTACTGTACGTAAGTATCTTGGGGACAAGTCTGTTATACCATCCTGTCTAGGCATTCATAAGGGGATCGAGCATTTTCAAATGACTTTCGACCTATCGAATCAGATATGCCGGTGGAATTTCGCCCTGCAGGCTCAAACACCTAATTTACTCCGGAGCAATAGATCGTAGTTGCCTATTCGGAAAAAGCCCAGGCTGGTTAACCGAGCCGCGAATGAATCCAGCAGGAAGAGTTGTCAGATACCACCAGCACAGACAACATCGAAGTTTCGATAAGTCCTGACTGTGCTGAAAGTTTGACTTGTGATCACAAAGCTGAAAGCTGAAAGTGAGGAACCCTCACCATGTAGGCGTTATTGCCCAGAAAAAATCAATTCTCAAACGAGGACGAGCTTTTGGCGCATGCAGCACTGTGCCGCCCAAAATAGTTTTGTTGGTGTCGCAATCAACTCATATGCTCATCCGACGTCCCGAGTTCTTGGAGAAGTAGACCTACATTCGCTAGTAGATGCTCTCTTGAAATCGGCGTTTGAAAACTTTGACTAAGAAGTACTCCATACCTCGTTTATTCATGCAATGCATGACAGTGATTTTTTTTTTTTTTTTTTTTTTTTTTTTCAGGATGTCGCTGCCCACCCGCAGTGTGTGGGTCATGCTATGTGACAAAGCAGCTACCTAGTAGTATCTCCATACCCTGTTTGGATGCCTTTTGAAATAATTTGCCTTGGCCAGGACCAGCATGGTTGGGTGCCGTCTGCTTCTAGAAGGCTGTTTTTCGCTGCCTTCAAACCTTACATATACTCCGAATTGCCTCACTTCGATTCGTCCTTCTTTTGAGACAACAGAATAAGTAAAGTAAGCCCTTCTAGCTCGATACGATGAGAGGCTTGTTCTAACTTTAGCTTTCGTATAGAGAGTGTCGACACCCCTGGAATACTTTTACAGAATTAAATCCTCTCGGTTTCATGCCCATATTATTCACCTCAACCTTGGTTACACCAGAACGACGCGCAACGCAGCGAATCCAACACAGAAGAACATCACAGATACGACACAGGAACTTCATAATTCAAGGCGACGATGGAGCCGGCGGGTTCGCTATAATGCAAAAAACATATGCTCGGACCGGAGCCACCATCTCTCACGGAAAGATATAAACTATAAGCCGACTATATCGTATGATACTCGAAAATGACCGAAATTATGTCATACTACCCTTCATCCTACCCATCCGGCCGCGAAACCTCGCGGTCTCAATATTTGAGCCCGAGCATCTTTGCAAAACCATATGGCTACGACTCCGAAGCTTTAAGATCAGCGAACCGGAAAGTGGCTGTAAACCCTACCTTTTTCGATGATATCGGATATTCCGACGACTCTATGCATGATCCGGATTTGGCATCACTCTGTTCAGCTGTCTCGACAGTAGACTCAGATTTCTCCGCCTTACCGGACAGTAAGCCCAGTATCGACCCATCGCGGTTATATCTTGATATTCACAGACAAAAAGATGAATACGCAAATATGCCAATAACGCAACGGCGGAGGAAACAGCTGAAACAGAGGGCCATGGCGGTTGGGAACCAGTTCCTCACAATGAACGCCATATTATTTGGTTTTGGTACGCAGGAAAAACTAGACTTCGAGGCGGCGACAGTCTGGTGGGACGAAATGCGAATTAAATATACCGTCACGGAAAGTTTTGTTATTGCAAATATGCCATACGTACCGGGCCTAAAACCGCCACTGAAAGAGCGGTTAAAACAACCAGTGGCCTTTGGTACCGGGTTAACCGACGAGACTTACTTGGACTGGATTGTCCACAAAGCGAGGCGACTATTCTTGGTCCTACTACATCTCGGGGTCCCAGAGCAAATATTCTGGATTATTGATGACGCCTGGGACGATGCCGACCTACCCATAGCTAGAAAGACAATACCGAGACTGGCCCTTTCCTCGAAACCCGACGAAGAGATGGACGAACGATTCTGGCGAGCCCAGTTTATCTTCCTTTTGAAGAATATAAATTCCGGAGAACATATCGATTACGAAGAACAAGAAGTAGTCCCACTCGAAGTAATCGAGAAGCTACCCCCTAATGGTGAATATGTGGTGGAAAAGGTTGTACGACCGTACGGAAAGCGAAACCACGACTACATCACTCGCATAACGGTCCCATCGAAAGATAAGCTCATGCTCCATGTGGAGACTATCCGCTCACGGAATATACGCCACGCCAATATTGTAGAACTCTTCGCTTCGTATACATACGAAGATATGGATTACCTCCTTTACCGCCCTGCACCTACCATCACTTTAGACTCATTCTTCCGCTCACCTGCCTATTGCTATTCTGCAATGTCGATGACCGAAAAACGAGTATTGGCCTTTAACTGGATTACTGGCCTGGTGAGCGCCGTCGCATTCTTACATACGAAAAATATCCGACATGGCGATATCAACCCTTTTAGTATTTGTGTGATGGAAGATGGTGCGAGACTAATGCTTTGCGACGCCGGTCCGGTCTTTGGGACTCTGGATATTTTCAACAGACAAGGGCGAGCTGATGTTCGCGACGAATATGGTGCACCGGAGGACTACGCCGATGCTGCTGGCTTGGTAGCACTCTTAGGGGAGCAACCGTATCTTGCGACTGATCCAGTAATACTATGCAAGTCGGACATCTTCAGCCTAGCTTGTGTCATGGTGGATATCTTGACTTTCGTCTCAAAGTTGAAGATGTCTGTATACAAGAATCATCGTCGTAAAACGGGCAGCATAGCACGAAACAGCCTCACCTCAAGCTCATCTCTCGGGTCTTCGGCTAGTGGGAAGAGTACAAGGACAATCTTCCCAAGTAGCGTTTTCAACCGGTCTACGGCTACAGTGATTGAACGACCTCATAGCTATGGCTCTGGCCGCCCAGTGACTCGCCGGGAGTCAGACGCCAAGTTTGCTAATAAGCCCAACTTCAAGAAAACTGATATATCATTTCGGGGGAATATCGCATCAGTGAGAATCTGGTGTGACACACTTGTCGAGGCAGCGGAAGATAAAGATACTGATGGCACGGGCGATGCTGTGGTTAGAGAACTAGTTGCTCTATGCTGCCGGGGAATGTTTACTGAGAAGCCAAGGGAGCGAATGGGTAGCGGAGCAGTTGTGGCTCGGCTTGGCCTACTTGCAGACAGATTACGAAAGTTGCTCTGAGAGTGAAGTTAAGAAGGAATGATCCTGACAGGATTTTTTTCTGCTGGCCGCTTTCCCATGTCAGTTCCTTTGGGAATATCTTTGCAGAGGGTTGCATTTTTTTTCTTATTGTTTGAATGATCGGAGTCCCGGAATCCTAAAGGGAATAGCCACATGATCATGTACGATTACTAGAGGCGAAATCTCATTGGGGGAGTTAAGTGTTTTCGTTTTGAACAGCATCTCGGATGGGCGTCTTTTTGGGTAGTTAAAATGTATTCGGCGCAGGCTGGGATTTCATTTACGGCTCATGTATAAACTTACGGACGCATATGGATAAATATGAGTATTACTTTTTACCCTCCTAGATTTCGTTTTATAATTAATATATACTTAGATACTTAATATTTACGGTTACTAATGAAGATACATTTAAGGATAGAGTATGAAATTAAACCTGGCAGCCACCATTCAAAGAGAGTATCTCTACCAAAGCATCAATTTTGTAACCCGGTTAGCAATACCTATGTTCCTATAGTCGTTTAAACACTTCTGAGGTTTTGCACCCAGGGGCAAAACTTGTTGGTGTTAAATGTATAAAGGTTTATCTGAAAAATCTTGGTGTTCGGCTAGGACTTATCTAAGCGTTAACATGTGATAGGTGTCTACATACGATCGCGTCACGAGCTTTTTCACAAATGAAAATAAGATCTAGTTTGTGTAAGAACCCCATGTGCTCTTGCCCAAGGGTTTACGCTTCAGAACCCGAATATCCCAGTAAGTTGGCATTCTTTATGTTTTCCGTGCGTTCGAGTTAAAGGGACTATTCTCTGACTTAGAAATCTTTTACATAACAGCCAATAAAACTCGATGAAAGATCATTCCCGTCACTTCGCGTCCTATGGATTCTAACTGCGAATGGCCTTATTGCGCCTCGCCGACATCGCGGAGGTTTCTTCGACCTTTTATCAATGGCGCCGACCCCTTCGCACATTGAAACGGCGAAGACACGGAAAGGCCATCTTGACAAGATATTTGGGAAGTCAAGCTATCCCAATAAACTCGAGATTGTTGAAACGGGCCTTAAAGAGAATCACGAGCACCCGGAAGATATATTATTGATCCCGAAGGTACTGCCTCGTGGCTATAAATCAATACCAGAGACTGAGATCCAAGACTTTAATCGCGTTCGCAAGGCAGTAACAGCTTTGGTACCAGTATCCCTCAGTGGGGAAGAGTATTCTTGGATAAAGATTTTTGAACTTGGAAAGGATATCTGGGGCCATAGGAGTTGGTTGTAATGGGATAGGGATACCTCGATCTTCTCCCAGCCGGCCCTGACGCTGCATATTATTTATGTAATTGCTAGTAGTCATCAACTTTAATACTCTATGTACATCTAGATACATAACTAAGTACCCAAGTTTAAGACTAAATACCTACCAATTTATCTCCACCGAGTTCCACGTGAACCTATCGGTGATGGTGGATCATTATCTACAGCTTGGAGGCGCTGCTCACCAAGATCTATTGCGCAAAAGTATGATTAGCTTTTTTCGCTATATATATTTCGGATAAATGAAAAAATATCCTACCTCCGCCTCCGAGCTCATGCCTTTCCATAGCCGTAGGGGTGCTTGGGTTTCCTAGCTCAAAGTACCCTGTGGGAACCTTTGTATCTAGTATTAACCGTGTTCGGTCGTTTTCGGTATCTGGGTAATCGGCATCGGCTTCCGACACTTCATAACTGTGATAGCTGGCCGTCCATAATTTCCCTGGGTGTGCATATCCAGAGACTTCGTCGAAAGTTGATGTCACGCTTGATGGCGACGTCGAATGAAGTTCCATCGCACCACCATCCCTGGTCGGGTCATGATCGTATCTAGATTCGCGATCAGCCCTTGAGGGTTCATAAGTGAGTTGGGACTTCAACGTTTGTTGTTCCTTTTTATGCTCGCGCTTTTTCTTATAATGGCAGAAACCGGCTACGAGGATGAATGACAGAATTATTCCACCTGCTACCCCACCTGCAACTGCTGCAATCCTGACCATTATATTTCCACTGCTGTTGATCTTGAAGAGAGCCTCTAGATCATGGTCATCCCACCCGTTGACGGGATCTGTCTGAACCTTCCCATTGTTGGAGATGCTACCCGTGACGATATCTGGTACCGTAAACTGGTCTGCCGAGTACTGATAATCTGTAACCCATCTTAGACTCGACATGTCTAAGATATTGACTTCATCCCATGTGCACTCCGTGCTATTCTGCGTCGCACCACCTAGAATAATCAAGTTTTTACCATACACATGGCAAGTATGTTGAACTCTTCCAACTGGCACGTTATCGGAAACGTCAAATGTTCGTCGGATCCACCTGAAACTCGGAATTGATAGAATGTAAAGTTCATTAAAGTATCTCTCGCCGGTGCGGTTTAGAAATGAAGTTGCTGTGCTTCCGCCGAACATATAGATATTGTGGGATGAGAAGTCAGGTGCTGAGGCGACAGCAATGCAGTGTTCCATTCGGGGTTCTGGGATATAAGTCCCGAATGTGGATTGAGAGTACCATTTCCGGGTGTCAAGGTCCATGATCCAGACTCTTTGCATTGGAGTAAAGCTGATATCGTCTGGATCAAAGTCTTCGCGTGCGATATTTTCAACACTTCCGGTTTCCTGATCATCACAATGTTAGAACTAGACGAAGCCCTGTTTGAATCAAGAATTTTATTATATATACCCGAACTTCATCGTTCTCTAATGTCCCCCCGATTCCAATTATTGCCCCTCCGGTTCCAATTGGCAGGTATCCCAATGCCGCCCCCATTCGTTTCTGGGAATCCGGCAAGCCTGTAGTTGTTCTATTCAAATTCCGTAGATTGAATGTTGTAAGCTGTTCTTCACTTGGATAGTACCAATTCCCACTCTTTGGCGTATCGGAGTCATTGACGAATATCCTAGCTCCGCCAATGTATACGCCCACACCGTAGTCGCCAATCGAGACCGACCCTCCTCTCGAAACCCGATTCGGTAGATTGGAGTCAGGATGCCTCCATGTCAACTCTTGCCCCCATACGCTAGTATTTGCCGTGTATTTCCACAATGAAGAAGATGCTTCTGGCCCTAATCCGGGTAACCGCCCTTCATAAATGTATAAATCTTCCTTGTTCCTCCACATAGCTCCGTTAACAACTTTGGGGAGGCCGGCGGCCCCATTTACTGTATAATTTATGTTCTGCCATTGCGGACCACGCTGCGAATTATCCCGACCTAATCGAAACGAGACTCCATTGGGTCCGAGGTCGAGCGACTGGAAATCATTTGCTACACAAAATTAGAACCGGGCCTTGTTATGAAGCGGGCAATAAAATGGCGGGGAAATTGCGTTGCGGCATACTTGATTGTTCTGTAACGACCCCAGTACGAGGATCTCGAACCACTCGAAAACCACCAGCGAGAACAAGCTTATCCCCAACCAAGGTGCCTAATGAAAGAAGGGATTAGAGTAAATTTATAAAATGTCTCCAAATCACAAAGGCAGAGGCGCACTCTGATGTCCAAATCTTTGACATAGCCCATCACTTGCACTCAACTGAGCTTCAACTCCGATAAACAATGTGACTAATCCCGCAAAGAGTTCCCATGACCTGCTGCAACTGGGAGCCATTCTCGTGGCAGAAGTTGTGTGAGGAATATATCGAAACGGTATCGGTATTAAATTAATTCGTAGCCCGTGGTAGAGCGGAAGCTCTTTCGCAATGCGCTGTATAAGCGTTACACTGGTATGGTGTACAATTCCGCTTACGCCACCCGAGCAATGGCTGTCGCGGCGTCGGTAACGGTATCGTCAACTGTAGAACATTAAAACACCATTATGCATATACCAGAAAATTTTTGAAAAAATCACAAACTTCGCTAAAAAGACAAAGATGAAAAGAGGGGTAGCAAGTTCGTGAACGCTGAAAAGACGAGAGGTACAGAAACAAAGGAAGGCATGCGATCGAAGGATACTGGCAAAAACATGAACAAAAGACTGGAGGGCATTTTTAGAAATGCCACTAATCTGCACGAAAGCAAGTAAGCTCCGGGGTTACTGGGTAGGGCTGAATATCTTCCTCTCAATCTCATCCCTGCTCAAAATAGAGCTGCCTTTTGCTGCATAAGCTCAGCCTCGTAACTCGAGGCCGACTTAGTCTCATGCAAAGGTCGTCGTTGGAAAGCCTAATATAGAACGGACGTTTGACAGGGCCTTCTTGGCCCGACAGGGTTAGACGGAGCGGGCATGCCGGGTAACGGCGTGCTGGTGAATGGACAACTTTAACCGGCGCCGCCTACTTTTCTTTATAACATGTCAGAACTGTGAGAGGGAACCAAAGAAACTTGAGAGTTATCTTGCTCTCGAAGTTCGGCCTTATACGGCGCTTTCAAAGATGTGCAGAGAATTTTAGATTTATTTGGGTTCGATTTCGAGATTTATGCCAAAAAAACCTTAAGTTTTAATTCTGGGAAGAGTTTACACCGTGTGCGCACTTCAGAAAAAAGAAATTTGTCTATCGAAGCGCGAAGGCGAATGTAAACGCAATCAATAAAAAAAATTAAAGAACCAGTTAATTTTTTCATTGGGCTTTGAAATTCTTGGGGCAGTAGTAGTTGGTGGCTGGTATAGCCTTTTCGTCAAAGGAATTACCTTTAGCTAGCGCTGGCCGATCAACTGGGTGCGTGATTCAATCAAGACTACCTTACAAGCTTGGGCCGTTGTCGATCCGGTCTTCCTTGAGCTTGGGACGGAATCTATATTTTCATTCTTTATTAGCGGGTCTACGGATGATAATATAAGGAGTGCATATGGGCTAGCATACTGTAAGCCACGGAAATACCAACCTTCAGGCATTCGAAAGAGTTGGAATTCTTTATAGTGGCGTTCGAATGAACCTCGATCAAGCCTTTGTATGAAAAGGCCGGTCTAAAATAAGCGCTATGGCATCGTGTGATTACAAACAGCCGTAATAATAGCTGGCCTAGCAGGATTTAAGTCAAGAAAATACTGCCTAAATGATGTGAAGCTTGGGTGGAAGAATCGATCTTGGGAAATATTTGTCACAGATTTCCCCTGTATTTTATATTTGGAGCGTCGCCGACAGATCTGGTAGGAGGTATTGGTAGTTGTGGTGTTAATGTCGAGCAGCCAAAGAAGCTTCATGGCTGGAAATTTGGTTTCATGGAACATCTACCTTCGTTAGCTGGAGACTTTGTCTTGGGGAGCAAATTATGGGGCTGGGTTACGGCAGACACTTACCGCTAGCCCCTGATAAGCAATTGGAAGCTCCTCGAGCACCTATAACTCCGATAAGATCTTTAGGTCGACTTTAGGTGCGTGATAATATCTACCCTCATGCGTCGACGCTAAGAATAATCGTTTCAAATTCTTCGAGCTCTTTATGAAATTTATCCTAAACGACACATTCTCATCGAAACAGCCTTTTAACCGAATACACACTTCGACCAGACCTGTAGAATTCTCGAAATAATTGCAGAGTTTTGGCAAAGATGTTGTATCTGTAAGGGTGAGGTTTAAGGATGTGGGCCGTATTGTTTGGGTTTGCAGTGCGTCGGGTAAACCCCTGATGGATCCATTGTGCTCCACGTTCAGTTACTTAATCCCCTGCTAAATCTCAAATTTCAGAACCTTTGGTTTTGAGATAGACACAAAATCATCCCAATCTCTAATACCTCCGATCTGAATGCTGGATAATAAGAGAAATCGCGTGATTCCAGTACTCATGTTATTAACATCCTCAACACGGTTGATTTCTTCGAAATTGTAGTTTCGTCGACGACAGAAGCTCAGCTCAATATGCTCTAGCTTGTTAGAATTTCTTTGTATGTCAGAAAGGATTGCTTCCAACTGGGGAATCGATTCAATGCCTTTCACACGTGGTCCAATGTCAAAGATAGTCCAACTGGAAAGAAGGCCATGCGGTATGGTGTGTATATATTGGCATATTATGAGAGAGGTTATCTTCTTTTGTTTCAAAAGTAGAGTACGTTGGGCCTCATCACCGAGAGCGATATCGGTGTCCTAGCTAGGGCGGACGCATCTTGCTATTAGCGACGAGAATACCAGCCTCGAGATATTGATCCTATGTTTAACTTACATGAATTCTGTCAAAATATCGTTGTCAATCGTGTCGAGGATCAATTGGAAATGAAAATGCGTGTATTTAACTATAAACCTAGCAATCTCATAGTTTCCAGGTCTAGTCTTCCCGACGAGCCCGAAAGTTCGGATGAATTTTATGTTGCTTCGTTGCCTTATGCGCTCCTCATACGCAATAACGAATTTGTGTATTTCCTATTGATGCCCAACCCAGCCCCGATTTCAATGACCATGGTTTGGTATAACAGAGGGCTAACGGCTGCGTTTAAAGTCTCGGAGATGTGTGCAAGGTTTGCAACATCCGCTGTACGTCCAAACCAGGTCAGTCGGATCAGCATGTTTTCTAAAAAAAAAAAGAAACTAGGCGGGAGACAAATAAACTGACGTAAAGGAACGTTTCGTGGGTGAGCTTCGAAGGCATCGATATGAGAGACGCTTTTCCAGCGGTGGCCGCCATCTTTACGGCTGCTGTCAAAATTGGTGAAAAAGATAGATTTAAGGAAGCTAGGTGATTGTGAAGGGTGGCTCATGTAGGATGATGTGATAATGTAGTCTAGACCGCCTCAGAAGAAAAAAGAGTTTGTACTCGCATAGTGACGTTCGTATTGCCGCGGTCGTGTTAAAGCCTAGGAGTGAACTTATAAGCCAGGAGGCTCATAGATTAAGTGGTTTGGAACAAATTCTATATATAATAGACAATCTACATTATCTGCATGTTACAGAGGCTTGGAGGACGTTTTATGATGAACGCTTTAGCCTAAGATGCTTACAAAAATGTTTCTGTGCACATGCCTAGAAGAAACCATTCAAGCTCTTCGGACTAGATCTATAGATCTCACCCAAATTGTTGCCCATATATACAATCAAAGGAGCATAGATATGTATATACCAACGGGCGATACCACATCGAGGTAGGAGATAAGGGTGATATTCTTTCGCGCTTTCTAAAGTCATTTTACGATTGATTTGCGGTGGTCCATTCAAAAGTTTGAGGTATACTGGGAGCTTTCGCATGGCGTCCTATAATTTGTAGCAGCTAACACTCTAAATTTATGGTAGAAACATTTATTGAGGATTATAACATTAGGTTACGAAGATTCGACGGCATCAGCCAAGCCGAATGTCAACTAGGGATATCGGATTTAAATATGTACTACGGGGGTGGACGAACGGCAATTATAAAAGCATCTTCGCCCGAATACAAGCAGGGGTCTTATTAAACTTAACATATCTCTAGGGCGAACTGTGCCAATATTTTTTCTTGTTTTTGTTATAAATTTCTATAAGAAGATTATATACTTAGGAGCCTCCTAGTACTGTTTCTGATAAGTACTTAAGTACTAACTTAAAGAAGTAAGTAGCTCAGTAAATAAGTTTCCAGGTAGGGAAGTATATGAGCAAAGCTTTAGAACAATACTTTGGCAACTCACAAGTTTGTGCTGAATGAGGAGGAACAGTATTCATATTTTGAAGAGAGGTAGACTTCATCGTGTTTAGAAATGCAAGCCCAATTTTACAATTCTGCGTTGCATTGTTGTAATATTGCGCTTTCTGATTGGCTATCGTTAAACTACAACAGCCAACACATCTCGCACCTGTAGGGTTCGTCCTAACACTGTAATTTGTGCTCCGAAAAGAGAGCCGCTCCTCTTAAATGCTCTTGAAGGATATTCCACCTGTCCGTATGGAAAACTCAACCGGAAAGATCTACAGCTCCTGGAACCCAAATTTGCGTCTTGCCTTTGGATACTTGGTGCCGCCCCGTAATACCCCGGGCCTAACTAGGCCGGCTTCGGTCTTGTGAACTAGCCTCTGCTGTCCCAAGATTTCCTGGCCAACCCAAATTATTACTATCTTTTTTCTTTCTCATGAAGAAAGGACTAATAAAAAGAAGTTAATTGCAAATTGCATACTCTAGTCCAAATACGCACTTAGACACCTATCGGTGGATGTTAAGGATATCGAGGTTGTGAAACTTTCGAATGCTGGTGTGACAACGAATAGCTACGCCTGAAACATGTCACTGGAACCTGCGAAAATAAGCATCCGCTTCGCCAACTTGACAGCTACAAATGAATATTTGTCTTATAGAGGCAAATTGAAACCTAACCTTTTCTAACTTCTGATGGCATGTGCGTATTAGTGGGGTAATTACTTAACCCGGGTTCTAGGGTGTGGGAATTGGCCTCACGCAAAGTGTTGCCTAACTGGGGTCGCGTAGCTTTTAGTTCACTATTAGGGCAGTTGTCTTCTAGATGTCTTGCTTCCCCAGAAACATCAGTATCGCAGTCTTCGAATTTCAAGAAGCAGTATAAAAAGGTCTGGTGTTCGATGATGCAGAATCTACAGATTTCCGAGCTTTTGTTTTCTATCAACTTTTGGCCAAGTGCGGGCTTCTCCAAATATCACGGTTCCGAAAAGAAATAATTGAGAATGAAGGCGGTATCAATTGGAGTCGCTGCCTGTTTGGCGGCAATCGCTCAAGCCGAGTTATCCAAGATTGTTAAGGTTGATGTCGCTAGCCAGCAGTTCATTGATGCGGAGGGACGGTCTCGCCATTTCCATGGCACAAACATGGTCAAGAAGAGGTTCCCTTTTCATGAAGACATCGAAAACTTCGTCCCAGGATACTCTGTCGTTGACCGAGATATTCAATTCTTGAAAGACCTTAACGTCAACTGTGTTCGCTTGGGTAAGCATAGAAAAAAAAAAAATGGATACTTTGATCTTATGCTAATTTCTTTCTCAGGTGTTCATTGGGCCGGCGTAGAACCAGTTCGTGGAAAATATAACCAAACGTATTTGGATGTCACTACCCACATCATCAAGAAGTTTGAGGAAAATGGCATTTATACTATGATAGATCAACATCAAGATGTGTGGTCTGCGCAAACCTGTGGTCATGGCGCCCCACTCGTAAGTATTGTTACTATACCTTAGGAATATAATGGCACAAGCTAATAATCTCCAAAGTGGTTCGTCAAGAAGGATTGGGTAAAGCCTGCCCACCGAATGCCATATCCTCAGAAAGCACCCTTCGCTGTCGATGCCAATGGTGTTCCCTCCGATGATGATTGTAATTCAATCGACTGGGCTGTTTCGTATTTGGACTTCGCCCCCGCGAATGCTTTTGGTCGTCTTTACAATAATTACGACGGATTGGGTGACGCGTGGGCAGCTTATTGGAAAGTGCTGGCTAAGGAATACGGTACTTATACGGGTGTTATGGGTTATGATCTTATGAATGGTATGAGAGGTGAACTATCTTCCGAATGTAGGATTCGTATCTGACAAGCTTGCAGAACCCTGGGTCGGTGACCACCATGCGAATCCTCTTCTGTTGATCCCCGGTGTCGGTGATCGTGAGAACATGGAGCCCCTCTGGAACAAAGGCAACGATGCAATCCGTCAGGTCGATAATACCACGATCGTTATGTTTGAAGGGTCGACATATGACATTCTCGCCGGATTCAACAATGTCCCTGGTGGCGACGGGTCTAAGACCGCCCATTCGTACCACTACTACAAACCACCACAAATTGGTAGTATCGAGACTACCATTAAGAACCGTATCAAGGACGCTACTCGTCTCAAGACCGGTGGTATCTTGACAGAGTTTGAAATGTGGGGTTCGAGCATAGCCGGCCCACTTGAGGCGGTTCGAGTAGCGGACAAATATCTCCAATCGTGGACCGCATGGTCGTACGAGGAGCTTTTCGATCGGTCAAACATGACTTCCGTACCATATCCACATTTGGCTCGAGTTTATGCCCGTACGTTCGTTGAAGCCACGGCCGGTACAACGAAGGCCACCTATTTCGACGATTCGACTGGAAAGTACTGGGTTTCTTGGACAGCCAACACCGCTATCAAGGCGCCTGGATTGATCCGTATAGTTCCTAAGTCGTACTATCCAGACGGAATCAGAATAATCACTGATCCTCCAAATGTGATCAATTGGAAATCAGAAAACGAAAATGTGATCCAACTTCACTACACCGACAAGGCAGTGAATGGGCAGGCTATTAAGGCAAGCGTTCAGCCTCTCTTCCCGACCGGTCCTATCACCAACAGCGCATCCGGTGGCAAGTGCATGGATGTTTTCAATGCCACTGTTCTTCCTGTAAGTTCTTTCCACCGAGGAAACCATTGTCTATTATTCGTTTGGTTCGTATAACTAATAAGAATTTCTCTTCGCCAGAATAATCCGGTGATCCTCTTCAAATGCACAGGCCCCGACTGGAACCAGGTCTGGAAGTTCAAGCAGGGTACCATCCAGCTTGCGTTTGACAAAGATAACGCCTCTGGAAAGTACTGTCTCGACACTCAACCCGGCATTCCCGGCGATTTATTCCTCAATGTCGTTCTAAACCCTTGCAAGGCTGGCAAAGCTTCCCAGCAGTGGAAGACAACCCCAACGGGCAATATCGTCAACGTCGCCTCCGGTTTCTGTGTTGATATTAATGCATCAAATTATAAGGATGGCACCAAGTTGTTGGCTTTTACCTGCGGTAATAAACAGAAGAATCAGGTTTGGACACTTCCTGGTGGAGTTGATGGTGTTTGGAGCGTTCTCCCATAGTTTAAAGTAGAGTCCTCTGTGTGTAAATATTTATATGATACCCTAATATTATAATACTATTCTCTTATTGATTCCACCTTCGGTTGTTATTTTTTCGGCGACTGGGTTCCAGTGCTTGATGCTTGATGCGCTCGGTCTGGCTGCGCTGTTCTGAACTAGCTTCCCAATTTGCGTTAATGTAAGACCTCCGGGTCCTTTGATTTTGTCTGGGTCTAGCTTTGGCTCCTTTCCGTTCTTTGGGGTGTTCGTGGTGGGAAGACGCGCGTGCTTGAGAGTAGCCGAGATTGTGCGTGTATTGCGGTCTCCCGCGATGTCCTCTGCGGGAAGTATGATGAGGATTTGTTTGCAAGTATGGCAAAAGCGCATTGACTAGAATTATAAGCGAGATTGAGGGGGCGCATACTCCCTAGGAATTGATGCATCGTGTTCACAGGATCGATCGGATCTAAGACGAGGTTGGGAGTATCGTAACCAAAGTCCCAACACAAAATGATGTATCGTAAAGCTGGCTAGTACGTATACAAAAAGCGATGAAAACAACACATAGTCAAGATTCCGAGGACATCGGGCGACGAGCTTTTCCTTTTTTACGCAAGGTACATGTATATTGATATCGATACCTCAAGCATGAGATTAGAAATCCTCAAAGTTTCGGTTCGATTTGCTATCACTAAACCTACAATTTAGGCTATGGCTTTGGTACGAATTCGTGCCTAACTCATCCACTCGCCCAACCCATTAAACATTGGAACGACGCAAGATATTAATGTCGACACTCCGCCATGATCAATCTTATTAAATTGTGGATGCTCCAAAATTTTGGCTGGATCTAAGTCTCTAGCCAACTACTCAATTGCGATGGCACCAATCCAGACTCGTAGTCGTCCTCATCGTCATGCGATATTCGGGTTCTTCCAAGACATTCGTTCTTAAGCCAGATTGAGAATGTGGCATCGGCAGAGCCGACCTTCATTTTGACCACAAAATCCAGTTTGTATCTTTTTTTTTCATTTCCAAAGGTGTCAACTACCGTGGTAGATTGCAGCTTTGAAACATCAACAGCTGGAAAATCGGCATATATGATACCCAAAGTATACACATCTATTGTTTTGTGTTAATGAAATGTTTCCTAATTTGGTATTTGGATAGGTATCTCACCATGCTCCCGGTAGAAAGTAGGTATTTTAGAGCTTTTGCAGCCAAACAACGGTATCATATTCGACATAATCGGGTCCCTGCTACCGGAAATAACGCGATACACGGGAAAGTTTATTGTTTTCTCGTTGTCACATTCATCGCCCTAGTTCAAAACATTTGTTCAGTTAATATAGTTGTTTTGAGTTTGGATTTTAATTTAAATATTCTAGATTAATGGAGAGAGGCTTGCCATATATGCCGTCCATTTCACGCTATTTCGGAGATACCAGCCGCCGAACGGACATTCGTAGGCGTCGCAGATATCATGTTTAGCGGGATTGAAGGGTAAGTTGCATCTAAATCCATAGTGCTGTCTTAAACGCCTTGACCGTACAGCCGGCTTGAGTGTCTGGACTATTGCGCCCCTCATGATCGCAGACCAACTATTTGAATATTCGAGTCAGCGCTCGCGCCTCATCACGTGCAGCATAAACGATCAAACACGCGCATATGTGAATACAAGTATTGTTAATTGGATATTTTCCCCCGGGGGTATAACTTACGATTCTGTTGGGTTAACAACTATGAGCGGAGGGGTTTGCTTTCCCGCCCATTCAACCAAACGTTTATACAAATATTGGGACTCTCCGAACCCCCCCACTAAGAATACCGTCTACATCGGAACTAAAGTTAGCTGTGACTTTAAATTTTTATGGAGATATTTGCTATCTTCAATTGCAAAGGAGAGACTTACCGGAGCTATCTCGATAGTTTGCTTTGATTGGATGACTCTGACTTGATCTTGTATTAACTGGATCACATTGTCGACTACTGGGTCAAATAAACCTTTGAGATCCTTTCTATGTTGTACAATTATTTTGGTTAGCAGTTTTTAGGGCGAAAGCCAACTTTTATAAATTGATAGAAGCAAAAGAGGCCTACGCAGTGAATTCAAGTTCGTTGTCCACGATTCCAGCTTCTTCGTTATCTGGAACCTCAGTACCCAGTTCCAAGAACCAGATATCATTAGTCGTCTGACCGAAGCTCCTTTTAATAGAATCAAATGTTTTCATCAAGGGACTTCCCCCTTCAACAAGTTTCTGAAACCAGCCCTCATCTTTGTAATTGGACCCAAGTTTTTCGAGGAGGAAATTCTTAAATGCAGCATCGATATAAGATGAGCCACATTTAGCACCAGTCCCAACGGCCGATTCCTTTAAACTAAACTTGGGATATTCTTCTTCCACCTCATAACTTATCAAATCAACGGTCCCACCACCACAATCACAGATGACAAAATTTTCGCCGCGCTTCAAAGTCGTTTTCTGTCCTGAGATTCGACTGAAATTTTTCTCCCGCATGGCTTGAAGCACGAACATTGCGGCAGCTTCAGGCTCAGAAACTAATGATAAACTATCCGACGGTCGACTGCAAAAGCCTGCAGTTTTGGCTGCATATCGTGTGGCTTCCTGTGCCTTGTGGCTCCAAATGGCTGGTATAGTGAACACAAACTCAATTGGCGTGATATCCAACGTGTCCGGATATCGTTTCCGCAATCGGTGATTCATCAAATCGTTGTAGAGCAGCTTGAGATAATCGCTCGCAACGTCTATGGCGGCCTTCCCTAGAGGAAGTTTGATAGAAGCTGAATCTTCGATGCGCAAATCTTCTAGACGACGACGGAAGTTCCAGGGCTTTGGTCGGTCCGCATAAACACCTGTATATATGGTCGGGTCAAGTAACAACTTGAAACGACTGTAAACGGGCGATGTATCTTTCGCTTGACGGCGTTCACATGGTAGCGAGGCTTCAGCACCCCATAATGACTCCTTTCCATCAAAATAACGAATCTCCGTTGGAGTTTTGGGGGCTACACCATTGTTCGCCCATGTGCTAACGACCTCACTATCGCGAAGCCCGTCTTGTGTCGAATGACAAAATGCAACACCTTGCCGGTGTCGGAAAGTTAATACATAAAATATTCGAAATATTATAGAACTTCTATAAACTGGGGGTTAGATCACACACCGGAATAAGTAGTTCCAAAATCAACCGCGACAATCAACCTCTCGCGCTCCATCTTTCTTCAATATGCACTATGCTATATCTGTGGTAGAAAACAAAATTGGTGTTTGCGGTTTTTACCGTCCTCTGTTTGCACCAGGAAAAGATACTACATAGCGGAGAAACGACCTCTTCCAGGCCACAATTGACCCCATTCCGACATAAATATATATAAACTTTGAGAAATCAAGATTATCTATAGGAATTAAATATATTTTCTTCGGATAGATTACGTGGCTAGAACAATGAAAACAGGTTTTGATGATTCCACGCACAGAACGACGTTCAGGCAACATATAACTAGTCCACAACATTTTCTGTTAATTTGGCCCTAAAGAACGAGTTGCTTCTAAATCCTAAATTTCAGGCGGTATAATCGAATCTCACATGGGATGACAAATCCTTGATTCAGCTTATTAAGTTCAGTAGCGCTTTGAATTGTGTCATGGTATGATATCACAACGTTCTCGAGGAGATCCGAGACCTCCGAAGGACCCGATCTTGGAAAGAATTTTCATAACGAAGTGCTATTCTAGACCTCTGTATTATCGAAAATCCGGTCTCATAAGCAAATTTGGCCTTTTAAAATATATAATTCCAATGTATTTGCTTAGTGATTGATCGTGGGAATACACTTGCTCTTCGACAGCCCTTTCTTCAGGAATTTATTATTCTTTATATACGCACCGACACATACATATACTTATACTTACATATCTACGTGCGATGCGCTCCCTGATTAAAATACTCAAAGGGTTTTCAAAGCCTTCAAATGGTTGGCAGGAGCGTTGTGAACCCAGCTCTGACGACTATTCACCTATTAGAAAACCACCCAGTGGATCCAGTATACCGGTTAATAGAACGACTTCCAGGAATGTGGTTAATACCCATGGTCCTGTAAACTCTGAAGAACGGCAACTGGAGGCCCAAGGCCCAGATATTCCCGAAACCCGTCGTGCCAAACTAGATAACAAGGGTGAGAGGATCAAATAATAACTCCCAATCGACTGATACTTAATGCTAACCATATATCATTAGCGGAGTGCCAACCTACTCCATTTGGCGAAAACGTTAACCCAGATCAATATCCGCCGACAGACCAGAGAGAATCTACAATAAATAACATCAGCGCTCCCCCAACGGCCGTTGTCGATACTACACATACAACGAAAACGAAATCAGAATCCAAAACCGAAGACAAAACCGATATTGAACAAATACCCCTTGAGAGTAAACGCAAGTATATATGCGCCTCTTGTGAGCTAGGTGAGCACATGGATCAATAATCTAACTTTCAACTATACTAATTACTGTCAATGATAGATCCAAAAATAATAGATATTGTTGAATCGAACAAGATGACTAGTTGCTTCTTCTGCAACAGTAGCGCTGAAATGCAAAAACTATTGAAGAGAGTGAAAAGTAGTGAAAGAAACACCGTTGGATTAGAGAAGACGGTAAAGGAACAGAATAAGAATATTGAAACGTTGCAGAAGGCTTTGAAAAGGAAGGAAGACGAAACGAGTAGGCTAAAAGAAAAAATCAAGGCACAAACACGCGAGCTAGGATCACTGGAAACAGATTACGAGAAGATGAAAGCGGATTACCAAAAAAACGAGACCGAAATCAGAAAGCTGCAGCAGACAGAATCAGCAATGAGGAGACAAGGGGATGTTCTCATGGATGAACAAGCCAAAACCCTCATTCTTGATATCCTACGAACGAAGATCAAGGCTATCAGCCGCATATACCTCAAGAATGTACGCTGGGCGAATATCCTCAAGGCAAATGATGATCAAGACCTTAAAAGGGTTCTCGGTTCGGCCTTTTCACCAGCTTGGCATCCTGATTCTTGGCCGCTCGTTCGTGGCCACCCTGATTTATCGACACAGACACTAGTGACATCATTATTGTCATGCACAGTTTCGAAGCTATATTTCCAGGATCCCTTCTTTCGATGCGGGGAAGCAAAAGATACATTAAATAAAATTTATTGGGCAGCGATTTTCAAGTCTCCGGAACCCGCCATTATTTGGAGGGCGAAAACAACTACTCTGTTGAACGACCTGTCCTACGACAAAGGTTTAACCACTACCGCCGCATCTGATATTGTTATCAAAAGGATGTATAACAGTATTGAAGAATTGATTCAGACCGACAATCTCCCCTCGGGCGGTGAAATGAATGGCCTATATAACAAGATCATCGATTTGGTACAGTCCTCTATCAAGCTTGCCACTGATTGGCATTCTCGAGAGTTTCACTTTGAAGTCATAAGTTTCGACTGGCTACATTTTATGGAATTTGGTGTCTATTCGGAGGAGAGCGCTAGGTACGTTACACCGTTTCCCACGAGTCGAAAATACGAAGAGGGGAAACGTCACCGTATCTTGGCTGTGATATCTCCTGGCTTTGTTCGATATTTGAAAGGAGACGGGGAGAAGGATTTCAAGGAAATTATTTGGGCGAAAGCCCTAGTACTTCTTTCGGAAACCTCAATGTAAAATAATAAGACCTTTTATTTTAGATACAAGTTGCAACCATGCATGAGTCTTGTCGCTAGGCCGTCGAAGATCACCTCTAAATTCGAAAATTCTACCTTTAAGGTCCTTTTCAGGAATCCACAATTCTCATTTCAAATTTCACCAGCATCCAATCGCAATATTCTCCTTCACTTTTCCCGGAATATTCTCACGTAACCATATACTGATTTATCACCAGGCCTTACCTCTAGTGTAGATACCTTCACATCAAGAGATGATATGATATGCATTCTCATTAGACTAGAAAAGACTGGCGCCATGGCGGATCAAGATGCTGAGAGCGAGAAATCGCTACAACCTTAATACTGCGAGCCACGTCAAAAAATTCCTAGTTTTGAGCTTCAAAAATATCATGTGACAGGTTTACGGAGACTTGCGTCCGGCAGCCTGGCATGCGGATGTTGATTATCCTGTCAAAAGGTAGAAAGGGTTATCTTTGATCGATCTCTGTGAAGTATACGTCGCCCTTCCTAATCTTCAGTGAGAATATATAGTCAGATTATCCTATCGTACAAAGAACAAACTTGCGAATATCTTAGCCCTCTCACTCTGACCACATATTCTCACCACATTAGAAGCTTCATCGATTGCGTTTTCGAGAATCTAGCTTCTATTGTAATTCCTGCTTCGATGTATATATCTTAAATTATTAGCCGTTGATTGGATCGGTAATACGAAATTTCTATGCCGCGTGTAAACCGAAAAATAAAGTAATTTCGAAATCGAGATGCTTAATATGACGGGTGCACCCGAACAATGCTACCGTTGGATTATATTATAAACATCGCATGTATTTCGAGAGCTAGGATAGGTGTTTGCTATCATACACGTACTATGGGGGGCAACCTGACACCGCTGTGAACCTTGTTCAAACCGGTGTGATGGATTGGTTGTAATCAATAATAGTTGCTTTGCTAGTCGCAGCATGACGATGTAGGCTCATAGGTACCGTAAAGATGCAGTCGATTGTGTTCTATAGCTAGTTATAGCTAGAGCGATTCTATATACATACAAGTTGGTATTTATCTCCTCAGAGATCATACCACTTGTTGAATCTTTATATATATATATATATATAGCAACTTTATGTGACGTTCAATGTGTAGTATTTATTACATCCGTGAGCTTAACGATGTGATGTATTAGTAGTAATACTTGTATGATCGATCATTTCGCAAGCCGTTCAAGAAGTTAATGACAGAATAACGCCGCGGTTGATGAATCATGTTTCTAGAGTGGTTATGTACTCATCTCCTCCTTATACTCTATATCAAAACTCCATCCACTTGACGCTGTGGGTGTGCACTGTTTGTTAAGTATATATCCACCCGCATCGTCGGACTCTATCTTTACTGTTTGAATAACACATCCGAATATTGCTTGATTACATGCGTCCCTCGTTTATCTCCCATGGAATATATAAAGTGCCATTAGACATTACAATCACCGGTGATGTGTATCTTGTAATTCCTACGGATCCCGAGGATTTTACTCCAGAACTTGGCTTGGTTTTTATATATATCGCGTCCTCATAGGACTCGTACAATCGATCCGGTGGGTATGTAGAATTTAATATACATCTCAGATCAAAGTCTGGCCTGCTGACGCGACCAGACTCCCTGCATGTATTATAATCATATGTGGCATTTCTTGTATATGTTCTCCTGTCTCGAATATAATAACCGTATAGACCATGAAATTCGTGGTCATATATCCGTAAATATTTCAATACATTCGTTCTGTATAAACTTGTCTTATGATATCCTCATCGCAGGGCAGATCGGCTCGGTATAGTTGGCGGCGACATATGGTAAGGTCATCCTGTTGGCCGTAGCGAGGCTGGATCGCCTATATGCGGTGCGGTGAAAGCAACATTTCTTTCCCGTATACGGTGTATATTGTTCATCCTTCCATCCCATCTTCTTGGATAATTATATCACATGGTAGGGTAGTTATAGCGTACGACGGTTTTGGTTTGCGTGTTTGGTTAGGAGGTGGTTTGTCCTTCTGGGTTCGGGAATTTAAAATGCCTATTATGATCATTCATCTTCTTCCCCATTTTTCCGAATGAGGATATAACCTTGCGATCGCTATAGGATCCCATATTGTCTAGACTGTTCTCCGTGGATAGCGTATTCTGGCGCGAATATCATGGCCTTTGGTTTCTTCCCTTGCGGTCTTGCAGGGTTCATATTTTCGGCTTCGGAAGTTAACATGCATCTTGTCGAGTTTTGTGTCATCCTGCCATATTAATGAGTCGGTAGACAGGCACGAGGGTTATATATAACATATCCTCGTAATAGCCCTTACACATGTTAAAGGGGCCCTTTCCTTCGGTACAGGCATCACAAGGGACAACGGCCTTGGAACCCATCGTTTGGATAACCCAAGCTGGTTAATCGGTCGGTCACAGCTCAGTAACAAAACAGTCTGATCGATCACCTACCTCGTTTGGCGGACGTGTGGTGGTGATGTTAGGAGTGAGTTGTAAGAAGGAGAGTAGCCTGGTAGGAATTCATTATATAGTTTCCCAGGAATGGGGGGTCCCAGCCGTATCAGCACCCAAAATCACTTCCAATTGACAAACGGTCAAACTCTCAAAAGGACCGATAGGGCAAACGGTGAAGCCGATCCATACGCAAACCAAAGGAGCAATCTGATATCACGACAATTACAATATGGACCGGCTTGGTGGGAATGTTAGGATCCAAGGTTAGCGCTACAGGCAGTGGCTGACTGAACGCCTCGCACATGACCTTGAAGTCCCACTTTGAGGTTTCATAAGAAACTCGTCTGGTGAAGAAATTTCTGCAGTGAAAACTCTGTAAAATCTTTGCTCTATGGAAGAATCCATCGTTCTTGTGTCGTATCGATGCTTGAATATTCATCCGAGATAGATACAAGTTGAGCGGATGGTCATGTGAAGAAAATACATATTAATCTAGGGATTAAAGTGCGAACAAAGGGGAAGGAAGGAAACCCACGAGCATGAGAATATATTTCCGGTTGGAGGTTTACATCTTAACCTTCATATTCTGGTTCTCCTTCCATGATCTCCCAGAAGATTTATAGCATAACATAAAAAAAAAATTACAACCACAGCGAACGGGTAGATGTGTATACGTATCCATCAAACCTGTGGCGGATCTGTGTTTGGCCTGATTATGTATCTGAGATTATATATATTATAGCAAGTTTGGTGATTATATAGCCACTTCCATCGTCTGGGATGCCTGGTATGCGAGATGGAAGGCTCCATATGTTTTGGAGAGATCAGCGACCGAAGCTGGAAACCTCCATCTAGGGTCGACGAAACGAATTTGATGGGATCTCGAAACTTCCCTCCACATCTAGGTCAAAAAAAACGGGACGTTATGGCATTCGAAAGCTAGGAATTTTCGTATATCCTCGGAAGGGTGTCCATGGGGGTTGAGGCTTTCTCTCTCCCTGTCGGTATACATATTGGTTAGGAAACAGTATTCATGGCGGCTGAATATATCCTCGTATCGACAGAATATAGCCATCGAGAACAATCTCTAGTAAAATCCACCCCCCCCCCCTCTCATTTTTCGAGATTTGTGATGATGGAAATAGAAGGATTTGGTGAATATATCGATGATGTAGTAAAGCATGTATATTCGCAGAGTTTTAGAGATACTATATTGTAGAGAAATATGAAGAATGTATTGGCTTCTTTCGTAGATGTTATTTGACATGAAGGTATGAGTCTGGCGAAAACGATAAAGTACGAACAAGGATGTTGTCGAGAGAGATGAAGAAGAGAGGGGGAGAATGTGGAGGGGAATAAGGTTATCCGTACCACACGGAAGGACGTAGATCCATCTAATCCGATCCAGAAGTTTTAGCAGATCAACAAATCCGGAACGAAGCCGATTGGCTGCAACCCAGCCCAAAGCGCACAAGTGCCGTGTACATAGACGTCTACAAATCTGCACCCGACCGGGATGTCTTCATTTTTACTACGTCATTAATTTTTACGGCATAAGGGTTTAAGAACAATTGCTTAAACGCCCTCTCATTATGAAATCGTCATTGCTAGTAGTATACGGAAGAATTGGGAATGGTGGTATCATAGTAAAACAAAAAAGAGGCGCTCAGAAAAAGAGAAAAAGGTCATCCCCAAGCAACAATCATCACCACATGAAGCAGAAGAAAGAAAAGCATTAAAACGAAAGAATTCATCTTCCGGGGCATTACGAAGTGGTTAAAGGGGGGGTAAAAAGGTAAAAGTGTAATAAAAAAAATGCTTTATATTAATCCAAGAAAAAAAAAAATTCTTTACAGGATAAACCCAGCACCAGCGACTCCCAAGGCCGAGAGGAGAGCGACCACACGTAGGAAGCCAAAGGATGGTGGATCGAGGGAAGCAGCGGCGCTAGGAGAGGTGGTGGCGGGGGCATCGGTGTCAGCGTCTGTTGTAGTGGCGGGAGTGTTCGTGCCGCCTGAGGATGAGCCGGTGGTGGATGGGGCAGAAGTGGTTCGGACGGTGGTGGTGGGGACAAAGTCGGCGGGATCGAGGTTGCCGCACGTGTTTGTGTTTCTGCAGATGTTTTGGAGGGTTGGCTCGGTAGCGTTTCCTGTTACAACATTAGTATCATCGCAGCCATTCTATTTTTAAAAAAAAAACACTTTGAGAGGGAACAGAGGACGTACCAGCGACGCACTGGGCGATGTACTCCTGGCAGACGAAGAAGGGGAGGGTGTTTCTGTAGTTGACGAGGTCGGGCTCGGAGCCATCGGCGCAGACGCAGGCGAATTCAAGAGTGTTCTGGTCGCAGTCGTTGGTGGACCAGTTCTTGGAACACAAAGTGGTGCAGGTATCCTTCTCGGAGCGACACCAGCCGTTACGGGTGTTGAGGTCGACCGATGATGGGATGATGGTTTGGTTTCCGATTCCGACGCCGTCCTGGGCGGCGGCGAGGGAAGAGGAGGCCAAAGAGGCAACGGCGATGAGGGCGAAACCGATCATTTTTACTGTCTTTCCCTAATAACTACCAAGCACCTCGAGACTATGAGTACGGAAGAAGGGTGGGATTGAGTATGAATAAGAATTGACGCGTGAGAAAGAAGGGAGAAAAAGAGGAAAGGAAGGGAAGGGAAAAGAGGAAGAAAAAAAAAAGATGGGATGGGCCGCAATTAAAAACACAATTTGATCCAAACCCTGTCACTTGACAGGACAACCTGCTGGAGTTAGCGACAATTAATGCCTGACATTGATTGGATTCATTCGGTTGCCCAGTTCCGTTTTATCCATCGTCTCTATCGATCCATCATTCGGATCTGCTAGTCTGGGGGGAAGAGAAGGGTGCAGATGCCGAGAGGACCCACAGATCAAAGCATGATGATGACAGTCGTTCGCTCGCTCCGTCTTCTATATATACTCAGAGAAGAGGCTTAGGTTGCCAAATACACCTACACGCTATCACGCTACCCCATATCTACACTGCTCTGTACATGATACATACGCTCTCCGACTCTATTAACCCAATGGATATGAACGGATCTGGGATGACAAGGATGATGGGTGGTCGGAACAACACGCGTCTGCATTCGACCGCTCAAATTGGCCAATCACATTCCGCCGCCGGTTTCAGATCTGTTGGCTGTGGCTGTTACCGAATAGAGTGTGGCTGGTGAGTGTTGTTTGTGTGGCTGGGGAAACGAGCAACAGCTCAAGCTTCCCCGTTGCCAGGAACGCTACCGTACTAGCAGGTCCTTCCATGCGACACAACTTTTTTTTGATATTCAATCTCAGGACAGGTCTCCTGATCTCATCCCATCTTCGTTCGACCGCTACGCTACGCTATCATCACGACGACATGCCTTTATGATATCGACCTCGCTCTCTTACATTTACAGATTGGATTAGATACTGCATGGGTACACGAACAAGCGGATGTCTTGATGGGATTGAGATGCAATGTCGTCCTACACCAACATCCCCCTCTCGGCCTCCACCGCTGACGGCCGCGACTCCCTCGAACTAGCCTCCCTCGCCTCCTCCTCGCCTTCCCGTCGTTCCTCTTCTTCTTCTCCTTCCCTCTCATCGTCCCGCCGCCTGTCTGCCGAACTAGCCACCCACGATGACCCTCTCACCCTCGACATAGATGACCATACCTCGGGCCCTTCCCGTCCCATCCGTCAACGTTCTTATTCCGTCGGCTCCACCTTTGACTTCAACGCTCACCTCTTCCCCCTGAGCGCTTCTGCCTCGGACCCTCTCTACCTATCCCTGGACCCCACAACCCCCCGTGGTTCTTCCCAGAATCTCGAGAAACAGAAATCCATCACATACCTTAACGGTCTATCTTTGGTCGTCGGCTTGCAGATAGGGTCCGGTATCTTTAGTTCTCCCGCCCAAGTCAACTCCAACGCCGGATCTCCGGGTGCCGCTCTGTTGATATGGCTGTTGTCGGGGATATTGGCTTGGACGGGTGCTTCGTCTTATGCGGAACTGGGAGGTGCCATTCCGCTGAGCGGAGGCGCTCAGGCCTATTTACAACATATATTCGGTGACCTACCGGCCTTTTTGTTCGCCTGGGTCGCCGTGGTCGTCATGAGACCCGGATCCGCCGCCATCATCTCCATCATCGCCGGTGAATATTTAGGGTCTGTGTTTTGGGGGTCCTTGACGGAAGACGCCGAACCTCCGCCACAGCTTGCGGTTAAAGCCATAGCCTTGGCGGGGATGTGGATGATCACCATCCTCAACTGCCTGAGCACCAAAGCCGGAACCAGGATGGGAGATGTTTTCTTGTTAATCAAACTGATAAGTCTGATGGCTATTACGATCATTGGTATCGTGGTTGCTATCACGGGGTTCAGTGTCAAGCCCGGTGGGCCGTCGATGGAGTGGAAGATGGGGAACTGGTTCGAGGGGAGCAGCAAAGACCCCGGAGCCTACGCCGTAGCATTGTACGCCGGACTGTGGGCCTTCGACGGGTGGGATAACGTACGCCCCGCACCCTTCTTTTCAAAAGGAAAGATTTACTGATGCGAATGCAGGTGAATTACATTACGGGCGAGATGAAGAACCCGACGCGGGACCTGCCCCGGGTCATCCACTCGGCCATGCCGCTGGTCATCTCCTGCTACCTGCTCGCGAACGTCTCGTACTTTTTCGTACTACCCTCTTCGGTCATCGCATCGTCGACCACCGTTGCCGTACGGTTCGGCACGACGGTATTTGGATCCGTCGGCGGTATATTATTCGCACTGGCGGTTTCGATCAGCTGCCTGGGCGCATTGAACGCCACGACTTTTACGTCCGGACGGCTGGTGTACGTCGCAGGAAAACAGGGTTACCTGCCGAGAATATTTGGGAGGCTAGGGATCAGATCGGCGTCGAATTCGGTATCGGCACCGATCACGACCATCAGGGTGCCGATGTTCGGAACGTCGTACACCCGAACGCCCATATTTGCCATGTTGCTGAACGCTTTTTTGACGAGTTTCTTCGTGATAATCGGGACGTTCGAAGCCTTGATAGCATTCTACGGGGTAGCGGGGTACAGTTTTTATTTTTTGACAGTTCTGGGGTTGATCGTACTCAGGTACAGGGAACCGGGGCTGGAAAGACCGTACAGGTGTTGGATCGTGACGCCCATTGTGTTTTGCTGCGTGAGTTTGTTTTTGGTGAGCAGGGGGGTGTTCGGGGCTCCGGTGCAGACCGGTGGGGTGATCGTGTTCGTGATGGTTGGGGTTGTGGTGTTTTGGGTGAGGGTGGGGCCGCCGAAGGTGTTGAAGAGGGGCCTTGGGAAGTTGAGGTTTTGGAGGAGGGGGAGGAAGGAGGAGGGGTGGAGCGCTGTTGGCGAGGCGAGGCCGGTGGTCGCTGGGTAACTTTTTTATATTTTATATTTTATAAGCGGATAAGGTATTAGATGTGAAGAACTGTTAGATTAGCCGATATATATGAGTAATTGTAATACACCATCTGCCATCGTATCAATTGTGAAGAAATTCCGTTGGATCGGATATTATACTGCAGCGTGCGGTTGGGGTGGAAAGTTTTCCCCGAGTTCGAGGCGGATACGCATACGAAGTGTATATTTTTCCCGCCTTGGTTTTAAATGCTGCGATGCAACATATTGTCTACCGAATCGACGTTGGTGCCTTGGTACGAAATAGCCCCCTGCATGTCGTTCCGGAAGGCAGATCTGGCGAGGCGCACATGCATGCCATGTCATGAGCACGGGCCCGGAACATGCGAAAGGAGGCACGCTTTGTGTAACATCTCATGATCATCATTCTATCGTTTTTATATTGCGTTTCGTGACTACTCGAGTCTAATCGGATGTAATTCGATAACAAGACCCCCGCAGCCCGTGGGAAGCAAACCCCCGTCATAACGCGTAAAAGCCCATTGGCCAGCGCGATCCCGGTCGGGTTTCCTCCTTTGCGCGAAGTGTTCGTTCGGAACTTCATCCTTTTTTCTCCCAACCCACCAAGAAGCGGGCCATCCGTGCGCCTGGGGGTGGGTTTTTGGACAATTGCGACCCTGGCTATAATTAAACGGGGGACCGAAGTTCATTTTAAATTGCTTCAACTTTTTTTTTTTTTTTTTTTTTTTTTGTTTCTGAGTCAACGGGTTTATTTTGTATTGCTCCCTTAAACCTTTAACTATCAGTCACTGCTACGACCTACCGCTTTCATCGACGGTGACTAGCAGCTTCGTCTGTCTGCGATAAACCAAAGATGACAGCTAATGGTCACTATCTCATCGAACTCGAGCATTCGAACCTGTCTGGTTAGAACGGGACTAGCAACGCGGGAAGCACCCTGACGTCAACCGCTGCGTCGCCAACTTTGATCCTCCTCTCCGGAAGCTACCTCGAACCTACTTCGCACCTTCGAGCTTCATCCCACCTCCGAGATGTAACCTCCATCCAATCTACCAAATACCCCCCCTTTCCTCTTCACTTCGTATCTACTTTCGCTAGCTAACCTCTCCTCTACCCTTTAGTCACCTAATCACAATGTCCTCACCACCGTCACCACCCTCCACTCGGCCCCCACCGATCCAAACAACCTTCTCCTCCCCCCTCTCCCTCCCCCTCGACCGCCCTCGCCCTCCTCACCTTTCAAACCCCCCTTCCACCTTGACGACGCCCAAAACCAGCCCTCACAGCGCCCGTTTCTTCAATTCCAAAACCTCAAATCCGTCATCCGCGGTCTCCCATCCGGACCCTCTGTTGTCCCGTCTTACCCCGACTACGATCACAAAAATGTCCGACCAAGATTTTCTCCCCGGCGAGAAGGAAGTAGGGGTATGGGCTGCTTCTGCTGCGGAGAGGATTGAAAGTTATTTGGAGGAGGTCGAAGCCTGGGAGGCCGTTACCTTTTGGAGCAGGACTGACGGGGAAGGGTTTAGAATACCCTCGCGGAAAGACGGCGGGAGGAAAAAGAGGAGAAATGTCGATTTGGAGATGGATACGACGAATGGTGTTTTGTTATCATCATCTCTACGGAAAGGAGGGGGGACCGGTGAAGCTAACGGGAAATCTACGAAATTACCGGTAGCACGAAGGTTATTCACCGATGAACCCTCCTCCGCATCTCCAACCCTCGATAAATCCACAAAGCCCCCTTCGACGAAGGCAAACAACGGGATCAGGATCCCTTCTCTAAAACTCTCACAAAAGACAAAAGATGCAATCTCAATGTCACAAATCGATGAACTCCTCTCCCCGACTGCAACCCCCCTCTTTGCAAAACGCCTCGATCTGAACAACATCCACCACCACCACCACAACGGCTCCAGCTCACCGATGACACCCGGCCGTCTCTGGACTTCAACCAACCATAGTCAAAACTGCCCACTATCCCCCTTTTCCCCCCACGATAAACTCCAAAAACGAAGATCCCTCCAAGTCTCCCACACCCTCCCCGGCACCAGCGCCTTCGGTCTGGGGATCTCAACCGGTCCCGGGACCCCCACGGTCCTAAAACGCCAAACCTTCGATTTCACCCCCCGGGATAACGATAAAGATAAAGATACCATCAGATCGATCAGCGGAGGAAGCTACAGACCAAACTCCAGTCCCACGAAATCCGCGCCGTTGGACGGAAACCCCTTCGTGGGAGCTCTCCCACCGACAAGCAACCCCCTCACCGCTTCTCCAAAGCTAGATTTAACAACAGACTCGGAAACAGACCTCCTCAACTCCTCCCCAATCTTCTCCCCAACATCCTCCTCGACCTCCTCTTCCTCGGAAGACGAAGGCACCGAACTCGAAGACCCCCTAAAATTCCTCGGCTCCTTAACCCAAAAAACACTCTCCTACATCTCCACCCGCATAACCACAATCTCCACTTCCCTAAGCGAACTCGACATCGAAGGTCTAAAATCCCGCGTCCTCCATTTCAAATCCCAACAGATAGATGAACTGGGCAACGGCCGTATGAGCGATAGTCTCGCCGTCATCACCGCCACTACGCTACAATTGCTACCACCTTTGCATCGTCTTTGGGGATTGCTGGATATTTGGGGGTTAGGGTGGAGGTCTGTAGGGTTGTTCCTACATTTCTGGGGAATTTGAAGAAGGCGGAGGGGATTATCCTCCCTTTCTCATCTTTTACTTCCAAAGGCGGTAAAGAAGGGGGGGAAGATGAAGGAAAACGCTGGCTTGAGGAAATTTCCGAAGGCGTCCCCGAAGATTCGGTCCAAGAATCTACGCTGCGGACGTTGGAAAGAGGGATCGACGTCGTTTGGGAAAAGCGGAAAGCGGAGGTTGTAGAAGTAGTAGGCATGTGTGGGAAAATCATCGACGGAATGTTGGATTTATTGGAAGGCAGAGAAGAAACGGTACCCGAAGAATGGATCGATAGGCTGGAAGCTGTCGAGGGGGCTTTGGAGAACTGGGCGTTTGGAGAGGAAGGGAGGGCCGAGGAGTTGAAGAGGAAGTGGAGGGGGGTGGTGATTAGGAGAAGAGAACAGGAGGAGAGAAGCTATGAGGAGGAGATGGAGAGGAGAAGGGTTGAGGAGCTGGAGAGGGCTAGGAGGGAGGAGGAGGAGAGGGTTGAGACGGAGAGGCTGAGAAGGGAGGAGGAAGAACGGCTACGGGTTTTGGCTGAGCAGGAGAGGACGAAAAAGGAAGAGGAGGAACGGGTACGAAAGCTGGAAGAGGAACGACTACGGCAAGAAGAAGAGGAGAGGTCAAAAAGAGCGGAAGAGGAACGACGGCAGCGAGAGGAACTCGAACGGTTACAAAAACTCGAAGAAGAGCAACGGCTATTCAAAATCGAAGAGGAACGTCGACAACAGGCCGAAGAAGAGGAAAGGATACGAAAAGAAGCAGAGGCAAAACGACGCCGAGAGGAAGAAGATGAACGGTTAAAACTTGCTTATCTAGAGCAGGTCAGGAAAGATGAAGAGGAGAAGAGGGAAAAAGAGGCCGAAGAGGAGTTTAGTCGCAAACTAGCGGACGAGGAGGCCGAAAGGCGGAAGGCAGAGGAGCAGCGGATCAAAGAGATCGAAGAACGAATGATGAGGAAATACGAGGAGATGGAGAGAGCAGCAGAAGAAGAAGAAAGGAGGAAAGCTGAAGAAGCCTCAAAAGCCGTCAACGCGCCCAACGATACGCCAGCTCCCGTGTACACGGACCAGGTCATTACCGCGACGACGGCAGACCGGGAGGAACAACCGCCGACATCAGAAACCGAGAAACCCTCTGACGACGCCTCACCACCGGCGCCGGAACCACAAAAGGAAACCCCATCCGAAATCCCGATGCGTGAAGTGGAAGTCGATAGCGATAGCGGTGCAGTCGACCTACTACCCCTGATATCCGAGGATACTGAAGCCGAAACCCACGGGGAGTCCGAATCCGTCGTTAAGAATGTTCCTATCCTGCTTGAGGAAACGCCAGAGGTACCTGTGGATTCGAAGGAAGGATTAAAGTTGGATATGCCGCCGCAGATGCAGGTGCCGCTCTTGACGCCGATTGCCGAGGAACGACTTGCGCCTGTGATTGGGGTTGAGGATCTTGGAAAGGAAGTCGGAGGGGATGTCTTCGAGCCGGAGCAAAAACTTGAGATTGAAGCTGTTGGAGAAGAGGATGCGCAGCAGCCTGCAAAACCGGTGTTCGTGGACGTGACGGCTGATGTTGTGCCTGTCTCTGCGGAAGGTCGTGCTCTTGACGAAGTTAACGAGCAATCAGAAGAGCCGCATACGGAGGTTGTTTCTTCCGGTTCACTCGATTCGACGCAAAAGCCCTCTCTTGGGAACAAAGAATCGAAGGAGGATCGTAGCGTCTCACCTCTTGATTCTACGGATGTCAGCCCACCTCCGGAGCCCCAGCCCCTTCAGACCGTCTCGGAACCCGCAAAGGTGGGGGAACCCGTCGCCGAGCCAGAAGCACAAGAGTTGCCACCAATCTCCACATCAAACTCGAACCCCCTCGAAGAGGAGGACGCGGGTGACGACACCGTTATAATCAATCACGACTACGACGAAAGCGTACCGTCATCACCCGTTCTCCCACCTCAAGAAACCACAACAGATCTTATCGACGGATCCATCCTCCCGGTTTCACCACTACAAACACCCGCCCGACCGAAGAGCAAACCTAACGAGCTACTAGATATCGTAACCGACCTGTCAAGACATATATCACCGGTTTTGAACCTTCCGGAGTCTGTCCCCATTGTGAAGATTCAAGCCGCTACTCCGATTGAAGGTAGACATGCTAGTGTGGCGTTGGATATGACGGATCTTGCCAATCAGCTTGGAGGGTTTGAGGGGGGTGATTATGAGGAGGTGGGGTATGTGGGGACTGACGTTAGAGTCGTGGTTTCGGAGGAGGGTGAAGAGGTTTCGGTGCCGGCTAGCGGGGATGTGCAGGGTGTGAGCGGTCCGGTTGTGGATGGGTTACCTGAAGAGTCTGCGGGGGTTATTGAGCTCCGGCCCTTGGAGGTCGAAACTCGAGAGGTTGAGGCGGCGGAAGTTCAAAGTCCGCCAGAAACTACGCCCCAAACTGAAATTATCCAAGAGAACAAAGCGGTGACTTTACCCAAAGAAATCGAAGAGGTCAAACCGACACCAAAGGCCATCGAACCCGCTGCCCAACCGTCGCAATATCTCGCCCCTGCCGCCGTGGCAGCTGACGATTGCGTATCTGATATTGACGACAGTGATGTAGCAACGGAGGCCGATGATGAAGAATTCCAAGAAGAGCTTAGGAAGGAACGACTTGGTGAATATTCTTTGTTTACGGAGGCCCCGGTCGTGACTAAGTCTCCGGTGTTGCCGACCACTTCGAAGCTTGATACGGCTCCGAAGTCACCCCGGAAGGATACGACGGGAGAGGTCGATGGTACCAAAGCTCACGATAGTGGCGCTGTGGCGGCTATGATCGATGGAGTGGAAGCAGGTCATATTCCCGAAACTCCGAAGAAGCCAGCGGAACCTGTCATTCAAATCCAGCATAACATCGTCAAAGACGTCTTGGGCGCCCAAGGCGGAAAATTCCAGCTCAGTGGGTTCTATAAACCCAAGAAGAAGGCTGTCGCAGAAAGCTTCAGTACCGTGCATTCTTTGGATGTTGCGAAAGAGGAAATCAGCCAAGTGAGCCTTAGTCCGACGGGGAGTGTTATCCATCACCAACTCGACGATTCGTTCGGTCAGAGTTTCAACCAGAGTTTTAATAGTGTACGCTCCGAAGATACCATTCCTGATGGGATTGGACCGGAGATTACGATTGACGAACCTGTGGCTGATGATCCGGTACCTCAGACGCCGACTATTGAGGAAGAAGAAGTTTCGCCGATTAAAGAAGAGTTTGGGGAGGTTAGGTTTGGAGAGGATAAGGAGGATCATAAGCTACAGGCGCCGGAGATTGAATTTGATGGGAGGAAGAAGGGGAATACGTTGCCGAGGAGGGGTTCGAAGGCTCGGGAGCCGAGGCCGGTCTATAATTTTCCGACGCCGGTAAGAGTATTTTTTATATTTTTTGTTGTTGATAATTTCGTTACTGATGTTGGCGTGCAGCCGAAAACCCGTCAGTCGAGTGTTAGCAGTACTAGTAGCTCGAGTTCCAAGGGATCTGAAGCTGCTGCTAGACCTGCTGCTAGGCCTCAGGGTATCAGGCGTGTTTCGAGTATTCCTACTATCGCACCGCCCAGGACACAAGCGCAGAAGGAAGTGAATACTCAAGACGGCCGGAGTACTCCACAACTGCAGCGACCTTCGCAAATTCCGTCCGGAAGGTCTTCCCGTCAGAACCTTAGGCCTGAGTCTAGACTTTCTGGAATTCCGAGGAAAGCGTCGTCGGATCAGCTTGCTGAAGATAGTGCTGCTACTACGGAGATGCCTAAGAAAGTGTCCTCGAATAACCTTGCGGCGGATGGTGGAAGAGGCCTGCTTAGGAAGCCATCTTCGAGCCATCTGCCTACCGCTGCTGTACCGAAGCGAACTTCAAGTGCGAATAAGACTGAACCTACCTTGACTAAGAAGAAGGGTAGTATTAGTGGGCTTTCTTCACGAGAGATTGCACTAAAGACGTCGGCTCAGGAGCTTAGGAACGTCCCGAGTAGGACCTCCTCGAGGATTGGTTCTAGAGCGTCGTTACGAGGACAAGGTAGCACGCAGTCATTGAAAAGTCTTCCTTCGCCGACTTTGGCAAGAGACCCAGCGCCTTCGACGTTTGATACTGGACTTAAGGGGCAAGGAAGCAAAAGTTCCCTCCGAGGGTTCCAACTACCGACGCAGACTCCGCAGAAACCACCACCGTCTGGTTTACCGAAATACCAGGCTCCGCAAAATCATACGAGTTCACCGACCTACGAGGCGAATCAAACGATTAAAGTTGTCAAGCGCAAAAATAATATTGGCACGAAACCGCCATCGTCGCAGCATCGGGTACTTGATGAGAAGGGAAGAGAAAATGGTACAAAGTCACCGGATGGGACGACGCCTGATTTCCCGAGTCTTAGACATGTTATTAATCCTCCCAGTACGCCTATGAAGGGGAAAGAATTGGAAGATAGACTAGAGAGGAAGATTCATAAGATCTTGATCGGGTTGCCTACGTTGACTATGACCCCTTCGCCTATGAAGAAATCTGCTCCGCCGCCGATAAATACGGCTATCGAACCACCTGCGAGACCCCGAGCCGGGGAATCGAAACTTCCGATTGCAAGAACGCCTTCTACGCCTACTATCGGACAAGCACCCAATTTGACGGTATCATCGAAGAGGACTATCTCCCAGCCAGGTGAAGTTAAGATGTATCACCTGCATAAATCTGATGAAGAGTCTCCCGTCAAACTATTCGTTAGACTTGTGGGCGATAAAGGCGAGAGGGTTATGGTTAGAGTAGGGGGTGGATGGGCAGATCTTAAGGAGTATTTGATCGAATATGCATCTCATCATGGGATTCAGGGGCAGAGGAAGACTCTTAATGAAAGCGTTGTGGAATTTGGAGATGATGCTAGGTCGTTGAGGGCCAGTGGATCGAATAGTTCGTTGAGGAGTAGTTACAGGGGTAGTCCCACGCCGACGTTTGGGAACAGTAGGCCTAGTTCGCCGTTGGCGGTTAGGGGGACACCTGGGAGAGCGGAGTCGCCGTATTCTAGTCGAAAGCAACAGCAGGAAAGTCCGAGGTATTCGTATAATGGGAATGAACGACAAAGAGGGTCGCCTATTACGCCGAAATACGATAGACCGGTAACACCGGGCTCAGCGGGGATTCATCGCGATACATATATCTCCCCACCCAACAGTTCCAATGCCGATAGACTACTATCGGCGAATAATTTCCGAAGACCGACGTCACGACTTAGTTTTGGAGATTTTCCGGATACTAATGATTTGCCGAGTGCTATGCCATCGATACCTTCCGTCCCTCTTGGGTTAGCGGGTCCCAAAAGTAGGAATTTGGAAATATCGGCGGAGAAGCAAGCGTGGGTTGACGGGATGTTGGGACAAGTTCGTAAGGCGAGCGCGGAGAGGAATGTTAAGCTTGGGTTTCCTAGGATGGGATCGGCGAATAGTTTGCAGAGTGGAGGTGGGATAGAGGATGATAATGTTAGTGTGGGGAGTGGGAGTGGGATTGGAAGTGTGGGTGGAAGTGGAGGGCCGAGGTTGACGGATATGGGGAGGGTTGGGGGGACGAGGAGGATGTATGCCATTAATGCTACCAAGTCGACAGGGTATTTGGGGATGCAGAAAGGGGGGAAGGGGTCGAGTAGTAGTCTTAGGCAGTCCGAATCTGGAGAAGGGAATTCTTCTGGTGCGGGGTTGAAGCAGCAGGCATCTGGGAGGGGTGTGTGATGTTAGTTAAACCGGTTATATGTTACTGTGCTTTTCATTTGTTTAATGTTTTTCTTTTACCGTTTTGTTAGCGCCTGCAGCTGCTATGCATCGTGGAATGGCTATTGTTCAATCCCAAGGAGCCTATTGTATTTGCTCCGGGATGCCCTTTATCATTTAATCATCTTTTTTTTTTCTCGTTCGATTTTTTTGGTTGTTGTTTTTATTAGCTCTTGAAAAGCGGTCTCAGATTGTTCCTTGGTGGGTTTACTTGCGGTCGTTATTCTTTTGAAGGTCGGGTCTGTCTGTGGTTTCATTTCTGTTAGCGGTTGTAAGTTATTTTTTGTGGTACCTAGATTCTTTCGTCGGCGTATAATATGCTGTGGTGTTTTTATAATCGAGATATTACCGTTTTATATCCTTGCTTGTCAATACGTGATCCTTGGAGGTATCTTGGAATATGTAAAACAAGGGTGTTCGGTTGAAATATTTAGCCATTCCGGGATTTTGGAGATCCATGGTCGAAGGATCTGATTGGTTGTATTGGAATGTTAAATACAGGATTGCACCATGAGACAAAGAATATTAATCTGCTGTGCCAGGGCTCTCTCTAGATGGAATGTTTTCAGGTTTACCGATAACTTTTGTAACAAATTTTGGTCAGAGTTTGGCTGCGGTGATCCAGTCGTGGATTATCGGCATTTTCTAGCGTAGCGTTGTGAATTTCAAGATCTAATTCTTTCAATTTCGGGAACGAGATGAGACATCCAGATAATATAGTCTCAGCCGTAGCTCCCCACACACGAAAGACCCTGAGGCGGTGACACTTCCCCTTGAAATGGTTTAGAGCTGAAGAAATTATCCCACCTCCAGTAAACTTTAGGGTTTCCAGTTGTTCAAGAAGGAAGATATGGTCTATTTGCCGAAAACTTTCAAAGGAGGCCTCATCGACACCCTGCAATGGCAAATACGTTAGTCGAGGGAACCGTGGCTCGAGGGGTCGAGTGAATGTGGGATTATATTGTCACTCGTATTTCCCCTACGCATTAGGAGACTCCAGGAGCTTTCCTGAAAACCCGTCGTGGGCTAACTGCACGGTCAGGCCCCGCAGTTGATTTGGCAATCGGTCAAAATGATTTAAGACCTTTAGCACATGTTCAATGTTGTGTATCCCACCAAAGTGTAAATTCTGGAGCCGAGAATTGGCATTTAGAACTTCGAAGAAGCTCTCGTCGACGTCACCGCCGCATTTTAGGTCATTAAGGCCGGAAATCCAAGCTCATTAGCAACGATTGATGTTAAATTCATATTCGCAAGCCAACTGCTGTGGTAAGAGAGGTAGAAAATTGGTTATTGCCTATACAATGAAGATAACGGGGATAACGAACACAAAGTTCTACGACTGGTTCCTTTCAAAGCGCCGCAGGGAGTTAAGTAGTAGGCAGCTGAAGGTGGTGGTGGATTTGCTCAGATCCACGGTTCTTTGCGGGTTACGGCTTCCATAAGTATTGCAATCACACGGTGTATAAACAAAGGATCTGTGGACCCCGAAGTTCTTGATGAGCTGCGATGCTTCTATAGGATATATTAGTTTCGAGACTAGCGTGATACTAGGGAACGGATTCCAGGAACTTCATACCAAGCAACCAAGTATTTCATTCAGGGTTTCTGGAAGAAGACCCTCAAGTGTGAGTCTTTTTCTCCGCATTGTAGCTGGATGCTAATAATGAAAAGAGGTATGTGTGAAAGAGGAAATTGGAGAGTGGAATAGATGTTTGTATCTCGTGTAGCTTTTGTAACCACTGCTGAGAAGGAAAAAGGTTGCACAGCAGTGTTAGAGTTAGGAAAGGTCACGAGTGCTTGACAAATTTTTCCTCGTCGATGGGCCCCACAAATACGTAGGAAAAGGTCCCGCGGGCCCTGTTTTACAAATGTCAGTTTTTACATTACTAATCGGCGAACAAGTCGCGATCCCTGAATGTCCGTTTTAAAGTCTCTTAAAGACTGGTGTAATTTCAAGGCGGAGGTCAGACCAAAGAATCTAGATTGTGAAAACATTTTCCATATGTATATAATTAGTTGGCAACGTAACCGATCTGTAGGTAGGCATACAGTAATCCTAAGAATCGAATATATAATCGAATATGTCGGAATGGAATATATATATCTGCCTAGTCCTTATCTTAAAGGGTTCGAATTAATGGACAGTAAACGGATAACGTGAAACCTTCCCATGAGCACACGTTCGTTACATCTTATAAGTTTAAAGATCAGTATCTAAATACGATGGATGACAACCTTTTTTTATCCCCATGGGGTTGAGAGTTAATCGGAGCCGCATAGACTCGAGAACTCCTAGAAGACATCTGAAAAAATGCAACGGAGAAAACGTGTTGACCCAACCGTCGACAGCCTGCCCAGAAAGCCTAGACACAGCATTCCTTGGAATTTCAAACCCCCGTCATATCCACCGAAACTTTCGCAGCTGCACTTTTGTAGATCTGAGTATTTAAATGGGGCGATATTTCCCAGATTTTCCCTTCCAAGATCAAGACTAGGGCTATAGATTTGCAACACCTGCGACTCCGTTTTTCGAACCCGGACGATTGAATCTAGAAACTTATCAGACAGTAGTTTTTGTACAATTTACTAAATAACTTTATATATTGTCACCGGCAAGCCCAGAAAGCTTAGAAAAGGAGCCTAAACCCTAGATTTAGAGATGGCTCATAGTCTACAAGATAACTAGTATGTAAATACAATCCACTGTGAAGATCCTAGAGAGTTGCCGAACATTGTATAGCAGCCGAGGTACTAACTCTGGGCGCATGAATGCAGCGACAACCCACCATGGATGCTCCTCGCCGATATCACTGCTCTAATAACACCACAAGAAGCAAGATATTTCAACTCTAGGCCGACAATCTCAGAAATTTCTGAATTAATAAATAGAGCAAATGCGGCAGTCGGAACTTCGGTTGGGCGGCCGAAATATGCATACGGCACCCGGATAAAGGCGTTTGTGTTGACAATGGCACGCTTTGCGGTTATGGCACCACCAGAACATGAAGAGGCTATCTGGGGAACAACAAAACTTGTGGCTACGGTATGATATAGTTAAAGTCCTTGGTTTTTGAGCCTTTAAACGGTCGCATATATTTTGCGAAGTTGCTAAACCTTGGGGCTATAGAGAGCGCTGTCGTCAACGGAATACCTTAAGAAAATAGTTGAGATACTAGAAGAACTTGGGTCAGGATATGAAGAAACAGACACAATCCTCCACAAATTTCCTGCTTCCATAAGAATCCAAAAGATAGTCTGCTACTATCACCTTGTTCTGCTTGAAATCTGCCATGATCTTCTCAGAATTCTTAGCGAAAGGGACCCCAAGACCTTAAAGAATCTTTGGAAGAAATTAAAAGTAGATCTAGACAAGAACAAGAAGGGACTCGAAAGTTTCAAGATTTACCTTGATGCTGAAGCGCATCTAATATCTGGCGACTTCAATGATCGGGAACGAAAACGAATAGCGCTGTATCGGCAAGAGCCTGTTCAATACTACGTTGATAGTGTATCAAAGAATTGGAAAACGGTGTTGGAGTACTCAAAGTCAGATCGAAATTTACAACGTACGTATCACAGAACCAGTTTTGTTACCGACAATATGCACTAGTGGCCTCGAAAATTGAGTTAAAAACGGGATATGTTTGCTTACAAAATTGATATATGTTACAGCAAAGGTTGTGGACTCTCTTTGCACCCGCGTATCAGGATATGATCATGAAGCCTCCCTTCAAAGACATTCCCAAGGAGGGTCCTCTCGGGCAACGGACTTCATAACCGGACTACCCGCCTTTCTCGATGGAACCAAACAAGGATCCAAGAAACCTCTCCTCTGGCTGTACGGGTCGGGTAAGTTGCCATATATTTTATATCTGTCAATTAACCGTAAAAATTCTAATTAAGCCCTTTCAAAATATACAGCCGGCTGTGGCAAGTCCTCTCTAAGCGCCTACCTTATAAAGATGCTTCAAAGCGTCAGCAGGAAGGACGTCTTCTATTTCTTCTGCACACCGGAAATCCCAGAATCCCTGCAACTCGAAACCCTCTTTCGATCACTTTTATTGCAACTACTACGCACTACAGATTATGCCTGCAACGTATACCATGGCTTTGAACACCCCCTAAACCTCGAAGAGATTGCCGCCACGGTAAAAACAGTTATTAGCTTACGGCAATTATGGGCCCGGAATAGCAACAATCGTATGTACATCGTTATCGATGGGACAGATAATCTCTCCCCTGCAGCCGAGGACGAGTTAGTTAAGAAGTTTGAGAAATGGAGGTGGCAAATCCCGTTGAAAATTATATTGACGAATAAGAAAGGGCCGCCACTAGATCAACCTGGCGTATTACTGGATGGCATTAGACAGTTGGAAACGGATGTGGTGTTATATATTGAGAATGAGCTCAATATGAATCTAGTCAGCGGGCTGTTCAAATTTGAGAAGAAAGTCGACCTTATCCCAATGATCAAAACTGCCATAACAGACAGGGCAAGAGGAAAGTAAGTGACTGCATTCAGACTTCGAATTCGATCAAATATTATTTGGTGGCACTTGATAAACTAACGAACCCCAAAGTTTCCTGCTAGCTACTCTTCACTTAAGCTTAATTCGCTATGCTACAAATGAAGATGACCTGCTCTCAATTCTCGAGACCCTTCCTATTGACATCATTTCTGCCTACAATCTCATTCTCAACACTATCAAATCTCAAGGAGATAAAATACAAGCAAAAACAATTTTCAACATTGTGGGCATGGCGGCTCGCCCACTTACACTTGAAGAACTCTCTGACTACTTGGAATGGAACGTCAAAACCGAAGATGATTTACCTGCCTACAGTCCGACTTCCATTTTGGATGTTTGCAAAGGACTTGTTGTCGCCCGGGAGGTCAAAGGAAAGACGTGCATCTACTTCGTACACTCCAGCCTTAAAGAGTATCTCATGGAAAATCGAATACTAGATGAAGCTCGAGCTCATCTTGAAGTTGGGCGTAGCTGTATTTACTACCTGCATCAAAAACAATTTCAACTAATTGGCGAAGAAGATGATATAGTTAAAGGAAAGTCTGAGAAGAAAGTTCACCCAATCGGAGAGAAGAATTCAGAAAAGTCTGATTTCCAGGAAATAAATTTCTCCGACTCCGATGATCCTGATGACTTCGGAGATATCTCGAACGTTGTCTCAAGTCTGCAAATTACCCCTCTACCAACAGACATCGAAACGCTTAGGGATTTAATCGCCGATTCAAACCAGCAAACTGCGATTGTCGACCGATTGGCACCAAAGAACCCTTTCTTGACATATGCAAAAGAGTATTGGCTATACCATACCCGAACAATGCATAGCTCTGATCCAGCATGGGGCGACTTTTCTAATTTCGTTACAGGGAAAAGAAAACTGATATTCGATATCGTCCCTTGGGCAAGGACTAACGTGGGGGCCCCGATAATGATTGCCTCGAGGGAGCAATACAGGATGCTTGCAAACGATTGGGCTAATCAGATGAAACATTATGCCCTGTCAAGATTGGTGGTTGATTGGGCAACTATTGCATCGGAAAGGAGGTCGAGGCGTGGACCATTGTAGATATACGAAACTGTGTAGGTGTAGTGAAATCCTTACGTTTTTTTTTGGAGTTACTGTGGCGTTATGTCAGCAGGTGTTCGCAACTTGTTCACATGATGGGGCAATTGGGGCTGTAATCCTGGTTCTACAATCTACATTCCTGGATCTTTTGTTTGTTACAAATACCTAATATTTTATCTCTTGGGACATCACGGTAGCTCGGTATCATGACAGCGGAACAGAACGCTACTTCGTGGAGTCTGACCGACTACGATATCGGAGGAAGTCATGTTTACGGGGCTTAGACTTTTCGCATTCGTCACCTATGCATCAACTCTAGACTATTCTACTCAGCTATAAACTCTTTTTAGAACCCAAAATCTCGTAGGAAAATAACAGGAAAGAAAGTGAGGAAAGACCCCAAACACCCGCAATGCAAAACAAAATATCTACACAGCCTGCACCTTCTGGTAGTTTTCTGGCCTCCACCAACCTCTCACAGCCCTGCCTACAGCCACAGGCCCAATAGCAACCGCAACAATAGCTGAAACTTCAATCCAATACCAAATACTCTTAACGCTTTCCAAATCCAACAAATCCTTAATAATAGGCCAACTGGCAAAGAAAATAACTAAGGTTCCAACTTCTGCCACGATCATCCAGACGCACCAAGTGGTAACTTCTAAAGCTACCATAATCAACTCGTTCAACACCAGCGCTGTGAAGCTTATTGTAACCATCCTCAAAAATTTGGCTTGTAAAACGTCTTCCGCATCGGCCGAGTTGAAGTGGACCAGGAGCTGACTAATGCCCTGGATGACGCTACCTTGGTAAACCGATACAAGGACCCAGATGAAGAAAGTTTTGTAACTAAGTGATTGACCTGATGTAAGTTCTTTGTAGAGCTCCGGGTAGAGGTTGGCAAGGGATTCGTCGATATCGCGATCCAAAACAAGGGAGAAAACCGGAAACATTGTGTAAATAGTAGCGTAGCCGACGAGTAAATAACCCTACGTGAATGTCAGTATGCAATTGGTACCAGTTACGATGGCGTAGGCGAACCTGGTAGAGTGCAATTGGCTCAAACCGACTAGCAATACTAAACAAAGTCTGACAGACGCTGATGACCAAGCCCCTGTGCATGACGAACTGTGCTAGCTTGGCGCTTCTCTTGTAACTACACCTTCCATGCCATACCAATAATTTGACCAGATTCTTGAATTGGAGAATACTGAAATCTGCTGCCAGGCTGGCCTGTCGACCTTCCTTTCCTACGATACCGACACCTACATCCGCTGCCTGAATCATGCTAACGTCATTGCCACCATCACCAATACAGCAAATCCTCTTCTTCGTATATGTACGAATCAAGGTTGCAATGTCGGCTTTTTGGGTTGGTGAACAACGGCAAGCGATAACGGCTGGGAGACGAGTGGCGACAGAGATGAATTGATCCTTATAGTGGTCAAGTAACAACGAAAGCGATTCACCATCGATGATCAGGGCACTATCAGGTTTGCTCTTTAGGAACTCAAGAGAGTCGTAAGCGGAATCCTTCTGTTTCACTAAATTTTCGTTAGTTAAATGGAATATCGATTGGGATTTGATCAACATACGTTTTTCGATAGTGTAGATGAACTGCCCTCTTGCAACCAACTTGGCACTGACCCCGACACATCGGGCGGTTTCGACTTTGTCGCCAGTCAACATCCATATCTTGATGCCTGCATTTCGAAGCAACTCTAGACTTGGCTTGACATCCAATTGAAGCCTATCTTCCACGCCAGTTACGCCCAAGAGCTCCAACTCCTGTTCCAAAATCTCGCTGACAACTTTACCCATCTCGGCATCCCGATTAGAACTTAAGTTCAAACTTGCTGCTTTATACTTGCTTGCGAAGTCTTCGTATTGCTGAATACTGAGCTTCTTTCGCCCCACAACTAACGTTCTCAGCCCTTCTCTAGCCATATTTCCACATTCTTCCTCTAGCCAGTCGTTCGCGGCAACAATTCTAGCCATTATTGTATCTGCACCTTTCTGGAAGAACCAAATGTCCCCGCTGGGGGTATCAAATGTGTCTTCTGGATTTAAGAACCGAACAACAACACCCATTCTCTTGCCCTCCGAGGTGAAAGGGAAAATATCCAAAATCTTAACTCGGACCACGATCTTCCCGGTTTCACCAGCAAGTTGGATACTCCTTCTATCTCGCTGAACAAGTTTAAGCCCAACGCTTTCACACCATTTCACGATAGCGATCTCATCGGGCGATGCTGCTTGGTAGCTCGTTTCGCCTGTAGAGTCATCGGTTGTCGGCGTGACATTATGTGCTAAGGCTAGTGCAACAACCACATCCCTTACTCTTGAGCCGATTTCTCGGCGCGAACGGCTTTGTGCAGTTTGAAGGGAAGCGGATTCAGTGGGATCTGCGAATGGGTCGATAGGGGTATTGTGTTGTTGCTCTAGGAAGGCGTGGCGTATGTAACCAGCGACTTCGTCCATGGCTTCGCCAGCATATGAAACTGTGCCGACATGAACCTTTTTCAATTCCATATCTGTGGCCGAGTATGAGCTAATGTTATCTTAGAGCAATCACTTCAGACTCACCGTTTTGCGTTAAAGTACCAGTCTTATCAGTAAGCAAGTATTCAACTCTTCCCAGTTCCTCAGGAATCGTGCTCGTCCGGACAACGGTTCCTTCAATCCCCTTATCTCTCTCAATAAACCATGCATAAACACTCTTTCCCATATCTAGGTTCACGCGCAAACTAATGGGTATAATTGTACTGAAGAGAATTAGAAATCGAAGAATGGCAATGTACCAGGGCATATTGTTGAGTTTGTTATGTTTTTCACTGTTTGTTGGGTCTTTGGGGGATGTATAATGAAGAACGACGAGCAGAATTGAAATTGTGAGTGTCAAGGCGCAAAGGATTTTGGTTAGAGTGTTGATTTCGATTTCGAGGAGACCCGTTTTCGATCTCGACTTTGAGGTGGACAGGGCTTGTCGAGTTTGTGTGCCAGTATATATGACAGCGGCGAGTGTAGGGGTGGAAGACGCAAGAACTGTATTGGCCCATGCGGTGTGGTCGATGGAAAGAGGGAGGGATTTCAAGTTGTGGGGGTCGGTTGGATTAGTGTACTCTATTGTTCCAACGAAAGTATTGACGGCCTTAGAAGGCGGAGAGGCTGTGATTGTAATGTTCTGAAGTTGTGTCGCATATAGGCTTTGCGTTAATGGAGATGCTAGCCGTAGTTTCCAATCTGTCTCGCCATCCAGCTGGTCTGTCCGAATGAAAGCTTCCCCGGATGGACCGTCATCTTCCACCAGCGCTTCCAGACCAGACGACGACATATCAGGTACAGTTTTGAGGAGAACTACATCGGCTGGAACCCTTTGATCTTTTTTAAGGTGGAGGATATCACCGACTTTGATATCACGTGACTTCTTGGTCACAATGCTGCTCACAATACCGGAATCATCTCCATCGATAGCTATGGCATGACTACTCCCCGAGGACCCTCTCCGAGCCTTCTTCTTCCCCTTCTTATTCGCCGCCAGTATGTCCGTGAAGACCATACACTCCACCTCCTCACTGTTTGCTTCTGCGTCTCTTCTCCGTCTCGCGATATCGTCGTAGGCTTCCTTGCCAAGGGTAACCATCAAAACGAACGCCAAAGGCACGATATATGTGCTGATGTACCCAATTCTGAGTTTCGGGATTATCTGGGATAGCGCGACAAGCAGAAAGTATAGGTTGAAGAAGTACTTAAATTCATTGTAGAGAGTGAGGGGCAGGAAGGTGACCGGGGTGTATTTAGCGTTAGAGATGACATTTGGTGGGTAAGTAGAGGATGGCGACGACAAATCAACCGTCCTATTCGAATCCGTTCCAGCTGACGCCTTACTCTTTGCCGCCCTCTGGCCGCTTGTGGGAGCACCGAAGACCTTTAACCGAGATCGAGAGCTTGAAGATTCAGGCCGAAGAAGAGGTGTATCGGCATCTTCCGCCCGTAGACTCTCATCACTCTGCTTTCCTGGTTCTACTGATTTCCTGCGATTAGCTATCAGCGCTTCTAAGTCCTCCTCGTCTTCTTTAGGTTCGAATCGACTGCCTCCAAGTGTCCGACGAAGGTTCTTCAGACCGATTCGGGAGGTAAACGATGGTGAGCGCCGGCGCTCGGAAGATCTTCGGGCTTCCTGGCTCAGCCGCGGGAGCCTGTACGAGTGTTCATGAGATGCCGATGTCGAAGGATTGAATCGGTGGGATGTGGGATCGAGCTCTTCGAGGGGGAAGTCGTCGTCCGAATCGTCAGTATACGAAGCCGGTGAGTCGGGAGGTAGCAAACGGGATGACATGGCGGGTTATAGGAGTAAAGGTATATGGTATATCCGAGTAATCATGATAGGGAGAGAAGTCGTGAGGTCGTAAAGTCGTGAGAAGTCGAAGTCTATGTAGAGATGAGGTTTGGCTGACACATGGTTTCTCAATAAAGTGGCCGCAGGGGATGTTACCGTTTGGGTTTGCTGCTTGGCTGCTCTGCCTTACGTAGGCGCTTGCGCAACAACACACAAATCGGCCACATTATCACACGACCGGTTCCGGGGTTAAAATGAACCCGGGATCCCGTACGGCTGGTACCCCGTACGCCCGTATGGTAAGCGGAAATTGATGTAGAATTTGAGAGAGCGCCCCTCTAATACCCAATATATTACCTAACCGTCTCCCATCGTGATAGAAATTTAAGGGTATGAGAATCAATAGATGAATGAATTTGCATTAACAGACTATGTTTTGCTTGTTGAATAGAAATGCTCAATATCACTCTTTAAAATCGATGTTCTGCTATCGCTAGAAGATTTCTTAGTTTATCCTTGACTGTAGCCGGAATGGAAAGAATCACTTCTCGAAGATACTTAGGCTTGCCCGAATTTCTTTTTTCTCGTTTAGATTTCAGCTTACTCTAGAAGGATATCCTCGGAGGGAATTCTACATAAGTTCCTATGGAACCTGGAATATCATTCGACGGAGGAGCTTGTATAAGTTCCACGCAACCACTTCGTGGAGGCTGGCATACGACACCCGATTCCACCACCCTATCTGCATGAGTTTCGTCCGTCGTCGTCCCTTCGTTAGGGATTCCCTGGATTGCATTGAAAAGCTTATTGCGTTCTTCGGTGCTTAATATGCGCCCATTTCGCCATTCTTTTGGTACGGTTGTAGTATAGCCCCTTCTAATCACCTGTGGTCGAGGTTGTAGGTCAAGGTTATCGAACGACTCAACTAACCCAGTATTTGTGCTGAGAGAGCAGTAAGGCCTACGAGTTTCTACTTCCCTTTTGACATTTTGTTCGAAGTTCTCTAACAGGCGTTCGAACAATTTGTCCACCTCATATTCCACACAAACGACTGAGGGCTGGTCGTGATATTTGGCAGGGTCTCCTCCCCTTAGCACCAGTCTATCTGTCTCTCCGCAGAAGTAAGCTTCTATGTTAGCCCAACTGAGGCTGGAGAAAGCCTCGGGGTCTCTGTTTTCGAGGTAACGGTCGCGACGTATTTCGGGCGGCATAGAGCACACATAGGTTGGATTTTTCACAATGGTAAGTCATAGCCCTATGAACACAAGACTAAGTCCTATGTAATCAGAATGGATTCTGGCGGGGAAAGTACTGTGTTTTATGGCTAGGAATCTTTGCTAATGAATATAATGTTTAGAAGGTCTTGGAAGGGACTTACTCTGAAGTAGGCAAAATGTGAGAGAACTACCGAGATGGATGTTTCTAGAAGATAGGTGACAGATAGTGTCAGTACCTTTGGTAGAAGAGGGGGGAAGGATCACCAATTCAAGAAATAGGCTCAATCATCCACCGTATCGTAAACTAGCCATATATATAGCTTGAACGCGAAGAGCTCCTTAAATTGCATGAAGCCACAGGATGCAATCTTGTGTTGATGTGACAGAATTCGAGGCTGAGCAATTGAGGCGAAGAAGCCTCAGGCTCACGATACCCATGAAACATGTCGATACCCACTTGAGTAGGCATTATAAACCTCGAATAAATATCTAGGAGCTTACCGTGTCTGAAATATCATAGCAAGGGACTTAGGAAAAGCTAGTGTAGCCTACATTCAAACTTACTGAGTGAATTCCGAGTTGAATTTCGAGCACCGCGGGAAAAACATGCTCACCTGCTCAGATTTTGCTACTTGTAAAGTACTCAAGGAGATACGTATGCCTGATATGACCTCAAACCCATCGAGCTTTCGAGGCCAGCAGCTGGGCTACAGACTTGATAAATGCGGTAGGGGTGGTATCGAAGCCATTGAACTCGTGAGTGGTATATTTAAGTCTCGATGTTGTCTAGAAGAGCATTTAACCGTGCCGAAGGGTTCGTGTTTTGAGCTTAGTAGTCAACTTCTGAGCTAAACACATCTACATGGCAGTTACACACTTTCGAGCTTCATGACCGCCACATCAACATTCATCTTTCAGCATCACCATCACCTACCCCGCCGACAGAAACGTTCACCGAGACCACATCGTCATCTACATGCTCTCAAATATTTCTGCATATCAACACGAGCATTGATTTCATCATTTTTGCAGGCTCTAAACCTTCCTCTTCTTAGCACCCATTTAAGCCCTACTACGCGCGTGCTCAGCAACAACTATCTACAATGCCGGCTGCAATCCAGCAAGTATTTGAAGAATTCTGTGCACGAATGGAACCCGAGGTCATCGAGGCTTCCGCCCGTCTGGACCCATTAGAAGACAGGTCCACGAAAATCAGGACGAAGACCTTTGCCTTCTTCCACGACTACATCCACGAGCTCAAAGATTGTCAGGAAGCTCCCAACGAACTTGAATATCCCATCAAAATGATATTTAGAATGCCGGCAAGCGAACATAGTGTGTTCATGGACAACAGGCGTATCATCCTGAATGCTTGGTCGTCTGAGTTTTGGAATAAATTCTATCGGTTCCGAGGAGAATTTGAAGATCTACGCGATAAATACAATGAGAAGGCCGGATTATTAGCAAGTTATTGTGATCGAGTTGCAGAGGCCGCGGGAAGTGATGATGTAACCATTGACTCTCATCTCTTGGATCTCAAGATGGTAAACGTGTTTAGGAAGAGCAAAGAGGCAATGCAAAAACTTGATGACAGGATCATACCCGTTATAAAGAGATTTGAAGCTCTTGAGAGTGTTGCACTGAAGGCGAAAGAAATTATATGGAAGATACATGATCTCCCGGATAAATTGAAAACCAAGAAGCTAAAGGATGGGTTCAGTGTATTGACGTGGGAAATTGTAATTAGGTATGCTTTGACATCTTCGCGGTGATGGCTTTTAAACTTACAAAATTATTTATATTGCAGGGTGAACGAAGACTGGGCTAATGAGCTAGAGAGGCTGAACGTCAAGCTTATCAATGATACGATGTCGGGAACCGATCTTGCAGATCTTGAAAACCCTAGGAGTCGGAAATGCAAAAGTCTGAAGATTCTCAACAAAGTCTTCGGCTGCCCAAAGGAATCTACAGAAGGGATAAAAATAGCAGACCCTGATAACGAAGCCTACGCGCTGAATATCGTCACCGAAGCCCTCGCCGATATGGCACTCGCAAAACTTCTCGCCAAAAATCGCGATATAGAGGACAAGTACCCTCAAGCTTCCTCGAGTCCACCCTCACATACGTCTTTGGTCCGAAACTCGCCCAACGCTCCCGTTAGGAAGCGAGCTTTTTCTTTTATCGAATCAGATTACAATGTTGAAGACGCGAGATCCTTCTCACCCCAGCCTGTTATATCTTCGGCCCCTTCTCCTACCTCCAACCCCGAAATTGGAGTTTTTGACGAAATGGATATTGATTGAAAAATGGCCAATATTAAGGCTCTTATGTTGTTGTAAGTCGACGAGGCCCGCGGCCGGCTTGTTAATGTATAGTTATAGCGCCAACGTAGCAGCTAACAACTAGCGCTAGCTACCGCCTTTTAGGACCCTTCCAATATGTCTATCTTTAGGATGTATTTGCAAAAGCCGAATTTTCTCTCGTTGAAGTCACCTATGTAACAACATCTTTGGGTCATTCTAAATGTAGGCATCCTGCCTCTCGTGAATGTTGCTCATGTCCCAATTAAAAGTTGCCTGGTCCCAAAATACCACGCTTGCATGTGTTGCTCTCCACAGCCATCCAATGAAAAAGAATCTTGTGCGACAGCTGCGGGGAGGCTGAAAACAGCCCCACTTCGTGCCTGTAAAGACACCAATCCTGCCCTGTGCGCCCAAAGATTGATAGCGCGTGCTAGCAATCTTCAAAATATTTGAAAATTCTGTGGGAAGAATAGAAACTTCTTTCCCATACTTTCCATCGCCTTTTCCCTCTGTTGTGATATCTTACACACACATATATATAACCCTTCGCCGCCTCTCCTGTTGTTCGACATATCTGCTGAAATGCTACCGCTTTAGCCTCTCTTCTGTCCGTTCGTTCGTTCCAATTTGGTAACTCAGTTCGCGAAAAATCAATAACCGGTTCGAAATCCCCGACAACCGCCGGGAACCGACCCCTACATACGTAGACGGGATTCGAACAATAGGTTCAATGTCTCTTTTGGACCACGATATTCCGTCAGCGGGACATACTTGTTCACGATGTAGGGTGGTATTTGGTCAGGTTCGTCAGAATTGTAATTTCGTCTAAATATTTAATCAACTAACGATCCAATAGGGCACCTCACGTGCTCGCCATGTCCATGAACGAGACAGGGGTCCGTATAATGATGGCCCAAGAAAAATTACAGTCTTCATCAACCCATCTAAAAGGGCATATGTAACGCCGTTTCGACGAGTCCAGACTCTAAATGTAGGCTTGTCGTGTCGTGCCTTTTCTAGTTATATTGTTCGACCTGTGCCGTACCAAAGACCTCGCTAACCGTTATGTTTATACAGCGACTGCTAGAATATATTGGAACTTTGCCACACCCACAAATTCAATTCGTTGCAAACGCCAACCGCACCAGGCCATCGTTTCGGGCGTTTGAAGAACTGTTGCTTTCGGGGCAGTGGCAGCTGGTCGACAGTTCAGGTTGCATCATCCGACCTGACGATTATGAAGAGCTCATACACGATGGCATGGAAATTACGATTGATACTCTACCGGACGAACAACAGGACGAGCCTATTCCCTTGCTACAGCCAATGGCCGTGAGCGGTGGAAAATCAATTCGTGGCAGTGAACCCCAACTTGGCCGAAATGAAGTTGCTGGTGACCTATTGGACATGCAAATAAACGAGCCAATAGCTCAGCAGCACTTGGGCTTTGAGGCTAAGCAGCATTCACATACTCAATCCGAGGTTTCAATAGTTCAGTTCACTCCAGCTAATCCATTTGTTTCTTCCTTCGAGAAAACTGTGGATACGAATGAACTCGAAGGCGAAGAGAACTTGGAGCCTCAGATACTGCCTTCTACTCCGTTTAATTTACCGCCGAAGTTTGGCTCATGGTCTGGAAAATTCAAAAGTGCTGCCATGAGCGCTTCAGCGGCAGAGTTCAGGCCTAGCAGTGAGGTCAAATGTTCGACAACGGCTGCGGAGTTCAAGCCTAGCAATGAGACTAAATTTTTTTCTACATTAGCTGCTGAGATTAAGCCGAGTAGTGAAATTAGGTTTTCGACATCGGCAGCTGAACTCAAGCCCAGCAGTGACGTTCAACTTCCGACATCGTCAGATGAAAATACCCTTTTCCAGCTACCCCAAGGCACCGTGAAACGGTCCATGGCCATACCAATCGTGAAGCCTCCATCGCCGGCATTGGCTATGATTGCGGCCCCAAAGCCTGGCATTCCAATGAGTTCACACGATGACGAGGGTAGTGATGACGGGTGGGGCGGTGGGGCTGTAGCGACATTGGAGCCGGAAGAAACTCCGGTTGGGGAAGAATCGGTCGTCGTCGAGGATAAAGAATGGCCGGGCCACACTGAAGAAGCGGAGAGCCGTATGGATAATGAGGTATCGAGGGACACTGTTGAAACGAAGGAGCAGGGGCTTCAACTGTCTCCACCTAGTGAGGATGTAGAAACCACCTCCATCTCAGAAACCATTGTAGGATCTGGGCCGACGTATGGGAAATCGCAAATTTATAGCGGAAGAAGTACCCCAAATCCAACCGATGGCGAGGCCCAATACGCGAATATGAGTCCTCGGAAGGACTCTGTCTCCGAAGACGAATTTGACAATGAAAGCAATTTATTAAAGAGCGAAATTCTGGAGCCTAAAGATGGAGTGACCGAGTCATTGGAGCCCACAGTTGTGAAAGAGGAGCACACTGGAACACCTATTGGCGAGCCGGAAGAGCCAAAGGAAAATGAAAAAGGCAGAAACATCGAAGTGGTGGAAGAGAAGAGTCTTGAATCAGTTCCTGCCACCAAGTCGTCTTCAGCCGAAATGCTTGCCGTGCTGATGTCAAGTGTGGAATTTAGACCAGCAGGCGATACAGAGTTTCACACCATTAACGACGACTTCAACTGGGATATGGAAACAGCAGTCCCACTAACAGAGGAGCCAGCTCTCAGTCAAAATCTCGATCCAACTGTAGACTCTTGGGATACTACTTCCCCGGCAGGAGATTTCCAGGCCACTTCAGGTGGAAGTGGTTGGGGTGATTGGTCCACAAGCCAAAGTGCTGTCGTAGATGACACTCAGTGGGACAATCGAGGACATGTTCGTCGCGATAGTGAGGAAGATGCTGGTAAGCAGTTTTAGTAGACAGATACCCGGTTGGTAGACATCTAGGCTAACATTGTATTAGAATGGGGTCCACCGAAACCTAAGCAGTTGGAACACGTCGACACACCTAAACCAGCAAAACCAGAATGGGCCCAAGTAGCCGCTGCCGGATTGGCAGGTCAGCAAAGTGCCGCAGAACCTAGCCCATATTTTATTTTGGCTACCTCACCAAGGCCTACTGAGACACCTACCGTAAAGAAGGAAACTACTAGTTCCAATCCGGTAGCCTCGCCGATGAGCTTTCCTCCAAGGCCAGGCTCCTCGCACAGAAATTCAATTGTTAGCCCTAAGCAGAAACGAGGCGCGGCTCCTTGCAAGTTCATATACTTCGTCCCGTCATCTAACTGCACAATACCCAATGCCACCAACAGCAACAAAATATCTCTTGTACAATCGACCGCAATTCGAAAGCTCGCAATTTTATACGCTAAGCATTTCAAGGACAATCGTTTGCTGTCCCGCGCCAATAGCAACCAGAACCATCTCCTCGAACTTAGCGTTTCGAGATCGGAAAATGGACTAGTAACGAAGCATAAGGTTGACCTAGAGTCTAAGCTCATGGAGTATGATTTTCCTAACGAGTTTTGGGTTTCCGTTTCTTACCTAGGACCCCAAGGAAACGTACAAAGACCTGATTATTTGTAACGAATAGCAATTGGTCTGTCTATCTACCTTGGTATATAGCATATAAGAGCTATGGACTTCAGTCAGCTACGACACACGGTATCATGGCTGGCGGTGCCTGACGGCTGGGTAATTTTCACACGCATTGGCCCTATCTTAACACGACGTCATCTTAAGTTTCCTTTTTCTAATTTTTATTATTTTTTTATAGAATATTCAATGCGCTTTTATTGCCTTCAGATGTTTTCTTCGATGCTTTAAGTCATGGTTTGTCATTTCTGCACTGCAAGGTTTCAGAATTTTTTTGTGAAAGCTTAGCTGGTTGTTAATGCCCTAAGATTTGTTGGTTTCCATCTCCAACTTATAACGCTGCATATCGTTCGTCTTCCATGTACTGTTGGCCACTTTCGCATCATACATGGACGCTAGGTACCTAGTCATGAATCAAACCTTGCCTTCTAGTCTCACTTTCGTTTACACTGCACTAACTATCAATATAGTTAAATACCTGTGGTTAAAGTTATCTATGCTAGTATATAAGTAAGAATACCGAATGTGTGCGATTACCATTCGTAACATTAAATTAATGCCGGCGTCGAAAGCTCGTGCACTTATTGATGCATTGATCTAGAAATTGAATTCTATATGACTATACTAATATTCCCTATGCCATATTTTACAGGTATTGTAACGATATAGAATACCTGGATACTACCTCATTCGGAACTTTGAGTAACATAAACGTTGCAAGACACCAGATATCTCTATACTTATGTGTGTATGTACATATCGCCTAGTAGTGTTATACTTCTTCGGTTTAATTGATTTAGCCCTCGATATGGTTATCGCAGTGAAGCTCGATGGCTAAGTTCATTGATAATTGCTAGATTCTTGAACGCAAATATTCGATGATTCAAAGTGTTTTTGGATAAGGGATGACCCGAAGGGCATACGTGAATAATGCTCCTGGCTTGAAACGTAGTGTAGTCCTAATTACTAGGATGTATATATATATATACCGGTGACGGACGAAAAGGAACGATTATAGCGTCGAAACTAGGACGATTAGTGCCTCCAACCAGAGGCCAGAAAAAAACAGATGCCTAAGATGCATAGGCGGGTCAATATATCTGATCTAAGCTTTGTTTGGGTTAAATGAAATTGTTATATGATTATAGAGAGCAAGTTCTGTTACCTTTTTCGGGAGCATTAGTGTCTGCTTCTCTTCGTTTTAGCCCCCCGCCACTGCCGCTGCCGCCGCCTCCTCCGCGGAATCTATTTCGAGCTCTACCCCCGAAAAATCGATCACCAAGCGCTCCAGCACCTGCCAAAAAGCTATTCCAAATACGGGCGCGCCCGTGCCTGTTTTCCGCCGCAGGATCTAGCCTTCTATAACGGGGCGGGACAGGTTGACTAGCGATGTTATTTACGATGGAATAATCGGGGAGCTGGTCCCATTGATCTGGATGGTCCGGGTTTTGTAGAGGATCTGGGCCTTCTAGGACGATAGGTGCTTCTGGTTGCTGCGGATCGGGGACTAAGAATTCTTCCGGAATAGGCGGTGCTAGTGGAACAGCCTCAAGATGTTCTTCTCTTGCTACCATATATTCTTGTAGACTGAGAAGATTGGCTGCACTGAGTCCGACATACTCACTACCCCCTCTAAGATAACGCCCCCGCGAAATTCTATGGACTAGAAACCTATTTGTCTGGGACAGTTCCCCACTTGCTTCTGCGACTTCTTCACAGTAGCACCCTAAATAATCGCGGGACGATATTTCCGCCCATCAGCCTATGCCAAATTCTCAGGAGAAGGTATAAAAATGATTCATAGTATACCTAGTATATCTTTGCACCAGTTTGCAGCGCTTTCCGTTGCACATTCCTCAGGCTGAGAAGATAAATGCGCGATAGGAGCAAACGGTACATTTGGAACTAGGCCCCAAAATCCTCCCACAACTTCCGTTTGCAGCTGGCAGTCACACATCCCGCAATCTCCCATCTTCTTCCTGAGCTGCTCAATCACCTCTGCACGGCTACTTACGAGAATTTCGGATGCCCAATTCGGGAAGCTTCTAAAGTGTCTCCTGTTCCGGTAGTATTCAGGCGTAAAACTTTCTATAACTTGTTCTGGTGTCGGACATCGTACCCATACATCGGTTTGAACAAGCCCACTGTCACCTACTCTTGATTCCAAGGCAGTAGAGGAGTTTAAAGCGTCGAAAGACAAAGGTGGCAGGATTGTACTATTTTGGGAGATATCCACGGTTATAGTGGTGAGTTTGGCCACCGGAGGGGCCTTGGTACTGATAACTGAGATAGAGGAGTTCACAAGGGTGGGTATGGTATCTCTTTTGACCTTGGAGCCTTTCGACAAATATAGTGGTTTTGGGGAGCTTTCTTCATTTTTCGGTATATCTTCATTCGGTGAGGTATCGGATTTTCCAGTGCTCTTCCACTCTGCTTCAGGTCTTTGCCCGTCTATTTCCATAAAATACCATTGACAGATGGAATCAATACAACCGGAAACTACGACTTTTGGTGGGTTTCTGTCACCTTGCAAGTCACCAAGCCCACCGCTAATCTGGATTTCTAAAGGATTTTCCTCGACAGAAGAATGTTGATAGGGAGTCTGAACAGAGAATCCAGGAGTTTTATGACTATACAGTGACATGGTAGGTTTGAAACACAGGCAACCTGGACGGTTTTTATAGTCAGTTTCCGTAAATTAATAGTACATTGAATAGGTTATAAGCCCATGGAGGAGTGTAGTTTACCGTAGTTATACCTCAACCTACATGACCGAAGTGAAGTATCCAAATTTTTCCGAGAGTGGTCTGCAGCTACCAATTCAATTAGAAAGATTCATATCATTCAATATCTCTAGAAACACACTACTTACTGTCGTTACGGTATACTAGATTTTTCAACTCTTTCCAAATATCCTCTAGCATATCGCTGCTTTGATAGGTTTGAAGATCTTGATCCGTAGACCAAAATCTTGAATCCAATCGGTTGTTCAGCGAAATTTCTTTGCGAAGCTCGAATGGTACGCTACATTGAACGCCAGTTTGGGAGACATAGGGTCCGCTTTGATTCTCTGTAATGGTTCTCTCATAGTTTTTCGTGTCCCCCATAGGGGCACAACTGACTGACTGGAGGCAGTGTGTTACGATTATGAGCAAGAAAGAAACTAGATTGCCCTTAGGGACAAACATTTTTGTGTCTGTACTATAGGCTTTAGATCTATATCTTCGTTGCAAATTCACGACAAGAAATCGATGACTAATGTCAGGAATTCACAAAATAACGACACAAAACAGTATATTGTGAGAGGACGGGGGAGAATACATTTATATCTATCAGTATTTTCCAGCGTTATTCCTAAACTTCTCGCAATCGGGCAATATTTTGGCGAAAGAGGTCCAATATATGGAAGGCATAGATGTATAATGAGACGGTACATAGTTTCGTACAATTCTTCTTAAAGGATTGTTTTTAATTCTTGTTTCTAATTGAAACCAAGACTGTCCGCGTTACTATTATGTATAAGGATCAAGAGTTCCTTGTTAGTGTAGTATCCTGAACCCAACACCACGTTCTAATTCTAGTAAACTTGAACCCTTTAAAAAAATTTCAGTGTTGGGTTATATGGCTAAAAGAGGAGATTGGGCGCCTAGAACATGTATTAACAATAAAGATAGTATATCATCTAGGCTAACTAACAACTTCATATGAACCGTTTCATCCAATTTCGTGATCTTAGACACTCATTCAGAATTATAGTTAGGTATTGGAGGGACCCAGGCCGGACAAAGTTTTGCAGCTGTTGTTGTATAGGGTGCTGGCTGATACGTTTCGCTTAGAGTTTGAACTTTCATGCATCGTCTCTTACTCCAATATCGTACCAGTGCGTGTGCCCTGTTTAGTGCTTTTATATCTATAGAATGCGACTAAGACATCTATCTTTAGAGCTCGGATAAATGTACTAACTGTAGACATTATTGGATATCTGTACTAAGACTGGGGCCAGTCAGTGCCGGGAGGGAAAAAATGACAAAAAAAAACTCCTCGTACCTATAGATCGGCGACTAGATCTATGAAATATCTATATTGATATTATGAACTGAACTCAACTTCCAAGAGATAATCAGAGCGGGAGTGAGAGTTTTTGGAAGCATGGACCAGTGTTTGACGAGACGCTAGGCGTAACTAAACTCTCGAAAGTCTGGTCGTTTCATCTGAAAGAGATCTTTCATTTCGTTGGTATTAATACTACGAGCTCCACTACTTTGACGAAGTGTTACAAACCCTATATATATACCGTGGTAAGTCTGATGCCGACGTTCCGTTTACACTGTCATGCAATATCGTCAACATGCTGGGTGCTATAGCTCTGCCTTAAACGCGCTGCAAGCTAGTACGAACTAAATTGTCTAATTGTTAGAATTGTAACAGAAATGCCATATGTATATGGTTGACTCCAACTAGTAACGACCATATTGTAAAAGAAATCTTTATAATTAACGACTGGGCACAACCAACATTTCGCTTGTGAAACTCAGTTCTAAATTTTCGGTTCCTTGGGTTCTAGGATTATACTCATGCATAATACCGATTGGTTTCGACATCGTGGCGCAGCTCACTATCTACCTTACGTGTCAAAAATGTCTGGACTATTGTTATAGCGCCAACTTACGAAATTGTTGCTTCGGGGTTTTTTTAGACGTGGCTTCTGGTCTCGTAAGCCAGCCTCTGTGAAGTTATCACCTAGCTCCTGCACGTTTAGAGCTTTAGGCTTCTGAATGGCAACAGTAAAGCTAAAAACTTCTATGTTTAGACCACCGTATTATGGAATGCAAGATATGACCACCTTGCCCCTGACTTTACGCGTATACGCCTCACGGGAATTGAAATTTCATTGCCATCAACCCGAGCATCAGAAGAATGACGGGATATAATTAATACGATCCTAGTCCAAACACGCTTCCTATAGCCCTTCTAGATTACTGCCATGTGACCGCGAGGCGGGCGTTGGGGCGGGGTGTCGCGGTCTCATGGGGGTATTAGTAGTTCATTTCATTGAATGAATGGTGGGTAGTCTACTTAGGTACTGGTGAAGGGATTTGCTTAATTACAATAGAGACTATCCATTACGAGGAAAAAACAAAATGGGGGGATGAAATAGGGCATGTACTAGTTTAGGCATCGTGAAGCCAGCCGGAACACCGCTGCCGGCGTACGGGTGTCTCAACTACTTGCAAAGGAGTTTTCGTAGAGACGAAGTGTTTGTTCCTCGCTCACGTACCTCGAAAGCCCCTAATAATGAAGCAAGAATCGATAGGTGAAGACTAGGTGTTGACATCTACATCGGAAGTGTCATTACATGGACCGGAGCAACAACGATCCGTGGTGTGCTAGGCTGACTGGGCGTAGCGGGCTGGCCGACATACCCGCCATATCTCTCCTCGCCATTATCTTGTACCTCGCCATTTTGACATGATATAGTTGATCGCTTTGTGATGGTTGGACCTTGTTGTCGATCATAAACTGTTTAACTTTCAACAGTTCGTCGACTAGGCGCTGAAGCCCTTCTGCGATTTCATAGGCGAATGCTGACATTTTGAAGATGTCGTCAAGCGTCTTGTCGTCAAAGGAAAAGGCCTTAATTCTGCTCAGAGCCAAGTGAAACCGTCTGAGGCCATCGTATCTTGACAAGAATTGGCGTCGAAGATCGGAGATGCTCTCAGTATGGTAAGTCATGCCCCACAGCCTGACCTGAACTGAAGCGAATTGCCGATTGTTTGATCTCTGCTGCCCAAGCTTACTATAGAGCTGGGAGTAACCGGTGATTGACTTTTCAAGTGTTGGGTATATTCCTCGGACAAGATTTAATTGACCATGATAGCAGTCAGCGTTAGCTTCTAGATCCCTGCGATTTTGATTTGCCCTTCGCTCGAAACGCCGAAAACCGTTGATGACACCACACCAATACTCATAATTTTCGCCGGGAAAGAGATTTTTTATTTCGTTGGCGAGAAGTGCAACTATCCTGAATTTCTCTGTCGTGACAGCCTCAAATGGGACCTCGATTGAAGGTTGATTATAGAGTGGTTTGACTGCCGATTTGCTATCGGCAACAGTTCCGTCTGGGTAGGTGAACTGTGTGAAACCCCACGGAAACGTTTCGGACTTATTGAAGACGCCCGGGGTACTAGAGTTAATCGCAAGGAGGACCTGGGATTGCTTGCGCATTGGAGGTTTGCGGATGACTTTCTTTCGTCGGTTTTGCACTCGGCCCGATAGAACTCTATTAGCTACTGTAGCCTTATCGAAAGACTGTTGAGATGGTAGGGCAGCGACATTTCCGTTAATGGATTTTCTCGATGCATCAGCTGTTGGCAGATTAGTGTTCTGAGGAGGCTCCGCAATGGTGGGTTGAACTCCTAGTCTAGATTTTCCGCCGAAACTGCAGGCTCTAAGGATTAAAACTGATGGCAATGGCGATGCCTCTGGAGGGTTCTTTGGAGAGGTTGTCTCTGCCATTTCGGTTCAGACGTGAAGAACCCGGTAGATGGATGGAGATACTACTGGAAAGATAGTACCGGGTAGGAGGGCAACTGTAGGTGATAATGTAAGCTACGGAGAGCAGGGAAATAATAAGATAAGATAGGACAAAGATGTTAGCCAGAGTGCTTACCCTATCTCCAAGGTCCTTCTGGTCATGCTGTTCTCCTTCTCAACGGTGGGGTCATCCCAATTGCTACCATCCTCTCTAGGGGTCCACCGTTGTTTGGAGGCTAATCCCTTCCTTTTCTTTTATCTTTATTCTCATTTTTAGTTAAGATTTTGCCTTAGGCGTAATATTGTACTCCTGGAATATATATAAGACGCGTCGTCCCTACATAAAAGATTACCTTTGATGTTGAAGAAGAGAAAGTTATTGCATATAGAATCCACACTGAGCAAGTAAAATATTGTAGTCGAGCCTTACAACGGAACCTAAGATATCAATGCATGCAACAATTGTGTGACTTCTGAACACCTAGTGCCTACTTAAATACCGACTATAAGCTCGGCACGACCCCTTCATCTAATCCTAACAGTGCATTGGAACGAACAAAGCATCACAGACATGGAATTTATGATTATACTCATACGTAGGTAGAATAATCGTCGACTCATCTCGAATAGGCATAACGGATGCTTCTCCGAATTATGATAGTGACCAGCAGTCCGGTACCTAAATATATAACGAAGCGATAGGTGAGAGGGTATCCAACCAACTGTACGAAGCAAGGAGTTACGGGAGTTTAAAGCAGTGCTTAAGAATACTTATTTAATTAAGAATGTATAAATGACTCTTATAGATTATACTGGGGGCCACTACGATCAACGGTTATCGATGTTAATCTGATATTGATGTACGTAATAATATATTCATAATAGAAGTATATAATATAGCAATAACAAAGAGAGCTAAGTTCTTGGAGGGGAATTATAACGCTGTTATAGAACTTCATCGATTAAAATAAAGTTCGGACTCAAAAGCCCTACCAGAGAGGTATGCAAACCCCGCTTCGTTATTCCATTAAATGTACATATGCTAGCGAAAGGTTGGTACCGAACGATAGGGCTGATGCCTAGATTAGGTCTATACATGTGCAATTCGCAGGAGGTCAGTCAGAAAACTTCACCATGGCAGATCAAACCCCTCGATTAGAAAGCCAGAAGCGAAGGTCTCGACCTCAGGATTCTATCAAGAGGGTTTTCACATCTTTATTCAAACTCGGTCGTCCTCGATCTCGATCCCGATCCCGTGGCCCCTCTAACAACCAAACCGGGAGTAATAATTTACCTGATACTCCACCGGCCCATGCGGAATAGAATCCAAAATGCCTCAATTCATAAGCGATAGGCCTTCCCTACAGGAACTGGACGATGGGAAAGCTCCGAGAGAGATGGAGATATGACAACGGAAACGTACACAGTAGCGATGCAAAAAACAGAACCAACGTCACCAAAAGTTCGATCCAATCCAATTGATGTTTCACAAAAACCGACTTCTTCATGGCATTAGCCAGGGCTAAGCGTGATTCCGACATTATATACTCGCCGTTCAATCTTTGGAAGGAACTTGTAAAAGCAATTGTTGACTTTGGCGTGGAGCCCCAAACTGTTAGCCCTAGAACTGCATATGCCTACGTTGATATGCCAGAGCGGCAAGCTTCATGGTACGAATCGTTTGTAGTTGAAATAAAGCAGCTTTTGCATACGTCATTGCTGCTTCGGAACATGCCATTAGGCTCTCTTCCAGTACAAAAAAGAAATTGGCGTGGGTACAGCTGGGGGACTTCGATTTCTGTTTGAATGCTGTCGATGGCTACGCGGACAGCTTGATCCGCGATGTTACATGATTTCCAAAAGAGGCTAGATCGTGCCAAGTTCCTGTGATATACATGGGTATCCCTGTCTTGAGTATTAGAACCATTGGTTCTCAAGAGGCTCTCAAGATATTTTCAGGCACGATTTGGGCCACGAGATAACACCTTCAGGCTATAAAATGGAATTACAAATTACCTCAACACCAAATTACCTCAACACCGGCCAAATTACCTCAACATCGAAATTACTTTAACACCGGAAAATCAAATGTATTTATAAATAGAATTTTATTGAATTCCGGTATACTGATTAAGTTACAGCTAGGCTATAAATGCAAGAATATCTAAAGTATTAATAATATTTTAGAAGATATTTATAGTAGTAAGACTATTAAAATATATACTATAATTTATTAGTATAACAAATGAAGTACATTAATTTGCTACCCGTCGCAGTCGCCTGGAACGTATACCTTGCAAGCAATTCATTTGTTCTCCGTATCCTTCAAGTGCCAGTGCCAGTTCTTGAGGGATGGTGCAGGTGCTGTGAGAAGCATGTGAGGGTAGATGTTATCGGAGTCGCCAGGCTTCGCCAACAACTTTAGCTTGAATTGTTGCTGGACAACTCCCTGCGTACTTCCATCGGGAGGGAGGTTAATGACTTGATCGTTGCCGGTGCATGCGATTAAACACTCGCCATTCCAAGTGTCAGCGTCACTCCCAAACCCAACTTTACTGCCAATATTTTTCCAAGTGAAGTGGCGGTTATGTTCACCAGAGTTGGTGAGTTCTTTGAGGACGAGGGCATACGAGCCGTTACTATGTCGGAAAAGAAACGGCAAGCCGTCTAGGTCGTCGCTACTGGAGCATCAGTCGCCAAGCCCAATCATGTTGGCCTCCGTTCTAATCCTTACGCCCCCACCGCTCCGATCTCACTAAACCTGTAAGCTACTGGAATCCTTATTAATAAGGAATATCTATGCCATTTTATAAATAATATGGTTGATAATAGGATTCGGTCCTGTCTCAAGGACATCATCCCAGTTCTGTAATATTATCTCAACCCTGCCCGCTGCGCCCATTTCATGGGAGCCAATCTACTGACTATTGATATTTTGCGAAGCTCAACAACACTAAACTTGATTCGGCTGAGAATCCCAGCCTCTAGATCCATGGAAACAAAACCGCAGACGGTGAAAATGCAACACTGGCTATCCACAAAAGAGGTTATGGGGTCTCTCTGAGCGATTCCCGGCAACCAGACATTTGTCTTATAGTTGAAGAGGCGATCTAAAAATTGCAAGATTTTGTAGGTACCTTCGATAGTTCGAGTGTCGCCAACTATGTAAGGACCAAGGACACAGCGGGAGAATCCTCCCCGTGCCGCAACCTCCTCATCACTTTCAGCCGACGAGTGAGTGTAAACAACGATACAGGACCATATGTAGGCGTTGACATGGATTCCGAAGGCGTGATCAATCCCAATTTGGTCGGTTGCCGCGGTGGCTTGCGCGGAGGGGAGGTTGGAATATTATCTGCAGATATTTCACTACTCGTCATCATCGTCGGTTCCACCTGTCCGTTCTTATTTAGACTTGCGATAGTGGGATAATTTATGTCGCAGTCACTTGTTTTGGAATAGGTTGATCGCGGTCCAAGGCAGCGCCACGATTGCAAAATAGAGTTCGCGCAGATTGTAGCTTGGTTCTCTGCTTCAAGTGAGCTGCCATCGAGAGATTTAACCTCAAATGTGAGAATTGGTAGTCGGGTCATATTCTTTAAGGGAAGTGGAAGCTCGTAGCGACCGAACCTCGTGTTGATTCGGTTGCGGAATGACTCGGTTTCATCGCACTTGAGAAGCGTGATGGCTATGCTATATCAGCCCTTGCCGTTAATATTTCGTCGACCAGTGGAGTTTGCGAGGGGGTAGCGATTGCGGATGCTCGTCTTTGTTTTTTCCTAGGCGATGCAGAGCGGCTCCTCGACGGCCGCCATTTCACTCAAGGGCAGAATTCTCGCTGCAGGTTGGTTGTAGTACTTCAAATGTCAGCACAACTCAGCGAAGACAGTAGAGCTGAAGGAACCCTACACGCTATCAACTCGGAGAGGGTAGATCTCCCCTCTTTCACCGATCACAAGCTGCAAGAGGGATATTGAATGTGCGACCCAATTGCTTTCCTCAGTCGCTCCAGCCTGGATATCGTTTGCGCGTCTTACTAGCTTTAAAACGTTGCGAACCTCCAACCGACGCGAGATCTTAAACTTATCGTTGCATGAGCATGTTCGGAATCGGTCGTTTTCGAGTGCATCAAGACTGTCTTCTTCGGAAAGAAGATCCTACCAAAAGAGTTAACCCTCATCATCATTAGAACATGGGATCGAAGCGGGCACGGACCTTAAGGCAATTACATAGAACCCATCGATCTGGATTTGTTTTTTGAGTGAGTTGATTAATTGACGGATGCTTGGTGGGACCAGTTAAACCACGTTGGCTGCCAAACATAAACAGAAAAGAATTTTCCCAGGAAAAAGGGCAGGACGGGGCCGGACGGGACAGGACAGTAAATAGGCTGTAGTTAATGGCAAGAACGGTCAATGGAAACACTCACCCTGAATAGACAGACTCTCAACTTCCACCAGACAGAAGATAATATTCCTTGATGGTACAAGTGATATGTAACAAATAGCAATATTATTACCAAGCATCTAGAAAAGATGGGGAAAAGATAAAAACTAGGGGGCACAGCTGTCGATGCAGTTCATGAATTGGGAATAGTTTGTGTGAGAAAAGGAGTCGCGTTGCGATCGTCGACGTTGTACGGATGACAAACGAAACCATTATACGAGAATGCTCATCAGAGGACTTAAGTTCCGTGTTAAGCGAAGCGCAGAAATGAACAAGCGAGAGACAATTGACCTTTACTCATGACGCTAAAATGTCTAGAACGGATGTTAGCCATAGAACCGGACGAGAGTTAGAACTCAGATATTGAGTGATCGTCTTCGCGAAACTGTCTCTGGAAATCAAAGCCTACACTATAGAACGGACAATTGAAATCATCCGACAGAAGTTCGTCCAACGCCTTTTGCAATATGCAAGGTCTACTACCACCGCTAGAGGAAGTTCATTCAGTGAGATAACAGGATCATCTACAGACTCAAGAATCTTTGAACCTATGTTAGTCACAAGCTCTCGTTGTAACCGCGGCACGACGGTAAAGGAAAATCTCGCTAGAATAAGAATAATGATGGCGATGCAAGAGAGGACGACAACAGACAGAAGAGACCTCGGGCGGACAGAGGTAACCCAAGTATCCCGCTTGTCCGATATGCTTGCGTCTACTTTGCCAATGATATGAAATTCAAAAAAAGCAACCTCTCGAGTCTCGATCTCATGAAATGGTTGACAGAATGCTACCGATCACGGTTCGAAACTATTGCAAGAGTGAAGTAAAAGATTCCAGTCAGTTTTAAATTTTCTTTCTGTCCTAGATACCGAGAGCCAATAAATTTTTTTTTCATTACCATAGAAGTCACTTATATAGTCACCACCGTTACGGATGTAAAAGATGTCATCAGATTCTCCCGAGATGATATCCCTTCGTCTTGTAAGTATCAATGTTGTAGCCAGCGAGACTGTGATCAACAATCTAACAAGCTCCCCTTATACCCATCATAGATTGGCAAGCAATCTTCTTAGAGTGTGATAGGAAACACATTGACTCTTCCCATCAACGCGATGAGTTATTCGGCCTTCTCAAGGAGCAATTCAAGGCGGCACTAATACCGCATCGTTGAAGACTATTTTCGAAGACATAGCAGTACCGGTTGTACAAAATGGGGTTTCCAACACAATTAACCCCTCGACCTCTATCGGCAATGCTGGAAATACGTCCGGTGACACTAGCGAAAGCACCAGTGAGGCCATGGATGACCTTTTCGGAGGCCCTTGTTCAGCGAATGTCCAAGACCCGACCATTCCGCCACCTTTGCTGGGATCGGAAGAACCGCAATCGCATGCTCTTTTAGCAACCGTACAGCAATGGAAATACCATTCGCTAACTGGGGAGCTGCTGGATGCAGATTACTGATTTTTCGATGAGATGAACTGGTCAAATGAGCTTACCACATTATCGGATAATCAACTTTATACATAAACCTGGAATTTTATGGATTTTTCTTTCCGTTGCAGTACATACTTTTATCGTATTATGTATAGAAAACATTGCAAGCATCGAGGTACATTGCTGACGATGCTTTTTATGTTGTACGTAGTTGTGGTCCAGTTAGTAGACCCGTTTCATGAATTCAACACAAGGTCTTAAAGGGTGGAATAAAGTTGCAACAGAGGCAGCAAAGAGGCGAACTTGGAAATCTCAACGGCCAGCCACAAACTTCATTTACAGACGTAACAATTACACTCGTCTGAAAATTCGGCTCCATAAGATGGAATACTAAGCAGCGACTTGATTCTCCATAACACTCCCAATATTCCCAAAGATTTCTGAAACATCTGACCGCTCTTGTGCTTCGTCAAACAAGAGCCGTTCGAAAACGGAAGGCTCGGAATGCAAGGTAGTGCGTCGAGAGACTGACGTTGTAGACGCATCATTCTAAACATAGATTTTGATTAGTAAATATGCAACATAACCGGTGGATATACACGGCGTCGAGATATCGTACTTGGAGTTATCATTCCGTTCGTTTGAGATGCCCTTCTCGGTGCAGTCGGGCTGGTTACCAGTATCGACTTCTTTTAAACAGCTCAGTCAGCATATGTCCTGGGACGCTAACACGTATACTATTGGTGCGAAAAACGGGGAATTTACGTCCTATATATTTTGCTGTTACCTTTTGCCGGTTCTGGTGACTGATTCTTGTCGATCCTGCACTTGGGATCCTCCTGGGCCGTGGTTGGGTGCTGGAATTTACGATTGCGTGCCGCAAAATGGTTGCTAGTCCGCAAAGCTGCCTACCTCCCGGAAGGGCTCAGGCTTATAACCGGCAGTGGAACTCTAGTATTTGTATCAAGTACAGGGAGAGATAAGAGATCGCTGAGCTTCTAGTCGGGATCGGTAGTGTTCGCTTTGTTCGAGAAGCTAAATCGGAATATTTATAATTCCGGGGAATCTGATTGGCCTATACTCAGAGACCAAGGAAATGACCCAGATATGTGATATTCTTTGAAAAACATCCTACTTAATGACCGATACGGTACCGAGATATCGTGCGATTCGAGAAACCGCAAAGTCTGTTCTTTGACATTTTTGAATATTGCTCTCGGCCTCGCGAGAGAACTTGGTACTGCGTGTAGCTAACTTTTGGAACTAGATAATACCTTAGCTTGGATAGGACGAACAGAACCGTCAAAAGATGTTAATAAAAGCTCACATCGTTGCGCGTTGTGGCATTTTTACGTAAAGGCCTGTTTAGTGTGTTGTAACCACAGACAACGACGAACGACACCTTCGGGCATACAAAACGTTGAAGACTTTTCACCTAAATCCTGCGCACGGACGTTACAAAAACACAGACTTTTTATCGTTTTGAGACTCGAAATTACAATACTTAAGCGTAACGGAGCTTATATCTTAGTCACAAATTACAATACTAAGTAATTTTGGTAAGCTGGTTGGTATTATGCTGGTCACAGGCTGGCGGGCAGGCTGGCCAATAGTTGGCGGGTAGGCTGGTCACTCGCTCGCAATTGGGCTGCGTTGTCATAAATAAATTGCAACAACCCCGTTAACTTAACTACAAAGCTCATAACTCCATGAAAATCAATTGGTTTAATTTATAACTAAAATACAAGCATCTGCACACTTAAGTCTTGTAATTCCGTGTCTCAAAACAATAAAATTCCGTGTTTTTGTAACGTCCGTGCGCAGGATTTAGGTGAAAAGTCTTAAACGTTTTGTGGCCCGATCTCGTTCCTCGGGTTTGACCACACCTCATATAATCATACAAGGGATGAATATATTCGGGAAACCATCGTAATAATAGTACAGTGAGTGTGATTGGGCGTTGATTAACTTGGGTTCCTGCAAGATTGCAATTTGCGTCTCCCAGGCATCCTTTGGAGACCAGGCCACCTTTGGAGCTCCCATTAACTGATTGAATGAAGGATTCGCCTCTAGCACCATTCACTTATTTGACCGCATATGGGTAGGTGCATTGTTCAAGCACGTTATTCCGAATGGATTCATAATACATGCGATATTGTCCGGAAGGGGATACTTGGTTCTAATATCTCTCGAAGCTACATGTGATATCATGATGGCTGGCCCCTAAACAATTAATGCCTGTGTAACGGGGCTCTGGACCATAGGTTTCTTTGTGTTTCCGTGCGGGGGTTACTTGGTTACTGTGCCGTAATTTTGCAGGTAATAAAACTCTGCGGCAATGAGTACAAAACCAAAAGCAAGATTAGATACTCACGCTGCAGATCAAGTATATATAGCAAATGCATGCGCATCAACACATTCTAGTAGAACTCAAAATCAAAGATCTTCCACGTGTCTACCGATCTTTCAGAATTTCTGGATTTAAGTCTTTCTTCCACTGTGGCAGAAGTATTTATTTCTCTAACTAAACTGCATCTTTGCAAATATATATTTCACCGCATTCGTCCTCATATTTTTTTAAAACCAAATAAACGTCGCTTGTATGTTTGCATAGCATTTAAATCACTGGGTTTGTTTATACGAGGAACACACGTGCATTATTACCACTTTGCGCATGTTCAGTAGCGATTCATACATTGAGATTATGTTAATGAAACTAAAATTGTGTGCTCCTAGACTCAGCTGATCAGGATAATATTCGGATACCATATCATGGAGGAAGTCGATCTTGATTTTCTGATCGGCAATATTGTTCTTCCCCCGAAGCTGCCTCAGGAAGAGCCCGATGATCTCCAGCAAAAGGAATTCTGGCTCCTGAAGTTTGTCGCTGAGATAGTCAGCCGTTCTGCCGGTCCCAGCCCTGGAAATATCGGTATCGAAATTACTAAAGCAAGCAAGAGCTTGAAATGGATGGTCGATATTCATAATCCTCGCCATGACTTTCAAACCCAACTCCAGGCTGGAGTTCTTAACTTGGATCTCGGAGGTAAGTCCGTTCGACATTTGGCCATCATTAAAAGTACCTACTGTAAAATATTTTCTTGAAGCTAAGATCATGGTATAGAGGCCTTTGGTCTGCATGTTGTCGGACAGAATGCGGCCATAACCTTCCGGCGAGTCGAACAATCCCTACAATTAGAGGCATTCGAAGTATCCCCGCTCCCAAAGGCGCCAGTAAACTGCAAAGGCCGTTTGAAATGCAGCTATCCAGGGCCAACAACTGCCATTCCCTGGGAGATCGCGGCGGACCCGAGATTTCTGGAGCAACTGAGTGAGTTCCTTCACCATATGACGAGTCAAGAGTTTAGCTCCGAGACTCTTCCAAAAAGCCAAAAGGGCGGCAATGACCTTTCCGAAACCCGAAGTTGCCCCGACCCCCGCTACATCACTGAGCTTTTCACTGGTATGATGCGAGGGATAGGAACCGAAACAACCCCTCGAAGTATCACCAAAAGTATCCGGGATGAATGTAACTGGAATAACGCGAATAAACCGTGGAGACGAAGCGGAATGTGGCTCGTCATTCGTGTGGTATTACAAACCACTCTGAACAATAAACAGTACAAATTGCTCATGTTGGAAGTCATCCGGGCTCTCCTTGAACGAGCGATTGCCCACAACCACGAAAGCTATGCAATTTCCTGTACAAGCAAAAAATTGGCAAGACGTTGCCAGAAGATGAAAGGTGAGGAGGTGCCACCCCATTTGCTACAGCGCATCATTGCGACTGTTGAGAGGGGATCAATGTTGTTGAAGAAGCGATGGGGGGTGGTAACGACAGAATCAACCCGCAAGGTTTCCTGGAACAGTGAACTTGGCACCGCGACTAATCTCGCGGATAATACTAACATATCGCTTCCGAACTCGATTCCATGGATCAAAAAGAGACTCCATGTGTATGAGAACCCAGTGCCAACAAATAGCGAGGTAGCAGACCCAACCGAGAGCAATCGCGTTGTTTCATTAGATTCATTCCCTCTCTTAGGAGGAAACTCCGAAGCAATTAAGGCTATCAGCTTAATTGACTTTGAGATATGGGTTCAACAAAACCTGTGCACCTGGTGCTCGAAAACAAAGAATGCTACTGTCATTGAAACGCTATCCTCCAAAATTCTGGAATATCACAAAGAGGCTAATGAGGCATACCAGGGTCGCAATATCCTCGACATCTCAAGAATGATATTGACAATTATTGAGATGTGGATGTATTTGGACCGATCCACATGTTCCGAGAAACCTCTTATTAAGAAATACTCGCCGGAGATACCCCAGCAGCTCCTCGAGCCACTTCTCTTTATTCAAGAGTCAGACATGAAACGTGTCACCGAGGTCGAGAAGTATCTAGCTGGGCGCCACTCTCAGGCAGAACCACGACCCTCAATATTTAATGCAGAAGCACAACCGAGCTCCTTCGCGCCTCAATACTATGCCACCAATCAGGACCTTCAAATCTTGCGAGAGGTCATAATCACGAAAGCCACTCGGGATCGGGAAGCCAAAATCCAGGAACTCCAAACCAGCGATGCTAGGTATAATGAGCTTCTGAAAAAAGCTCGAGATAGGGACGCGTGCGACTACTACTACGATTCCGTCTATAAATACCATTCTCACAAACTTTGGTACTGTACAAAATGCAAATTGTTGAAGGAAGCGGAGGATATGTCGATCGATGTTCATGAGTGGCCGCTTCCTGACGATGAAACTGAAGCACGATGTGTCTTATTTGAACTACAACCCCCTCGGGACTTTGCGCTCTGGCGGGACACGACTTACTATATAATGATGAAAGTATGCGCCACTGACGCCACAGAGACATCCAAAGTAGGGGACTCTTACAGGTTCGATCAGTGGGGCGACCTAGGCCAAAACGATACCAGCAAACCTTTTCGAGTTACCTGGGCATCTAAAACGAAATCCATCAGCCACGAATCTCACCACCGAAGCCGCAAATTCCCAGCATCACAAAGCGATGTGGTTGTTAAACATGCCGGTCACTTTCAATTATATGACTCCGGAAACGAGGAATGGGTGCAGTCTCAGCACAAAACTTGCACTATCAAGCCGCTTTGCAACTCCACCATCTTTGATACGACATACGAAAAACTATCATACGCTGTCAATGACGTCGTGCATACACCAAATGAAACGATTGCACGTCAATTCGAATGCCCTGCTTCACTAACACTTCGCGAGTACGATGCATTTGCGACTCTTCGATCAGGACGTTTTCTACAATGGCATAATATATTAATGGAGCTGCATAAGAGAGATCTTACTTTCAACAAAGACCCAGTCTATATTCTTATGCTACACGCCGCATGCCATCTCGGAAGAGCCACAGACCCTCAAGACTGGCGCCGAGACTCACATATAACTTTGTCCGAAGAAGCCTTTTCTCAGGAGCTACTCAATTCTTTGACAAAATCCTTATCAGTTTTGAGAGACAATTGGGAACAAGCTATAGCTCTCAAGTCGTTGGTACTATTGGCTCAAAGGCTCGTCAGCTGTGGTCACAAGTCTGTGAGACCCAAGGCGCTTATGTTTTTAAAGGACGCGCGTAAAGTCTGCGACCCATGGATCGAATCAATTAAACAAAAGATTCAGAAGGCCCAAAACGAAGAAAAAATTCAAGATTTACGCAGATGGCTTCTGAGAATAGCCGGCACACAATACAACACTTTCGATGTCGACGAAAGCCTGTTCCCAGAGATATTCCAGACCTCTGCCGACGTTATTGAGTATCTCGTATGTCAGAATATTATATACGACAATTCTCTTGGCGTCTATAGAGGTCTGCCTCCTGATCTTGAGCTGCTTCTAGAGAAAAATAGGCGTTTTTCAGTTAGAGTAGAATCATTCATCCAAAAGAAGCTCCAAAGTAAAGAAGGAAACACCATTCTTACATCGGCCATTGAAAAGATTTTACCAGGAAAGATGATTTGTGGGACTTGGCAACAACTTATTGCTCCGGCCACTAGATGGTGGGCCTTGCGATCCTGTGCATCCACAGACAAAGCGGTAACGGTTGTCCACTTGAATATTCTTGAAGGAAAGCTTTTGGTCAATGGGAAGCCAAATGGGAGGCTTCCTTTGAATTATTTCACACACGAGACATATAAAACGCTTCTTGGAAATGTAAGTTCTTTGTTATACCACCTTGCTATTCCGACCGTATATGAATAAAACTTTACTAACCAGGATTGTTGGATTTTTCATAGATTGTATTGGATGTTGTCACTTCAGAGAAAAACGGGACGTCATACGAGACAAAGGAACCTTTCTGCGACCTCAAACTATACTTTCACCTAGAGGGAGAAAATTTGATAATCCGAAAAGGTGATCGAGATGGGTCCAAACTTACCGAGTTCATTCGGTCAGAGAGGTTTTTAGGTGATATTCCAATGACGATATTAGAGAACGGTACACAGTGGCTAGATTTGAGCAGGCGGAAGATAATGTTTTATCAACGACCAGAATGGTGGAAAAGCCCAGACCCTTCAGAGGATTGGACTCTGGAACTATCACTCCGGAGTCGCCAACGCCAAGTCATGCTTCGGAACGGGTATTACCTTTTAGATCTCAATGGTAATATCCAGGACTCGATTACCAAAGTGCTTAAACCAGTCGAAGAACGGGATTACATCGTAGCGACGACGAAGAACGAAAATTCCTCCGTTAATTTCTCCTTACTAAGATACAAACTCGAGTTTTTCGTCAACGAATTTAACTCAATAGAGTGTCGCAGTCTTCGTGGATGGACCGTCGATCAGAATCAGGATATCGGGACCTTTATTGGCTTAAGGAATTTCTTAAAGCTTCGGCTGGACGATAAAACCTTAAGTCAGGAGTGTATATTGCTTCCGTACGGGGATATTGCGACATATAAATCAGAAAGTGGACACGCCTCGGTATATATCAAACCGCCAGAAAGCGAGCATAGTTACACAGTCTACCAAATCGACCGAGTTATGAATAGACTAGTCGATGATGGGACTCTGAAGGCACGATATACGCGTCTATACTTACATGGATTATGTAGTGGAATCCTCCCGGATCCTCTTACGAGACGTACTGGTATTGCCGAAGCGCTAGATGGGTTGCGAAATGCAACCTCCTTCTCTTTCCAAACACTCCAGGAAGCAGAGGCTAGTATTTTAAAACTCATTGCAAAACTGACTCCCAAACGCAGTTTTTATCCTGATCATCTTAAAGTTATGCAGAAAGTTGATTGGCAGGAATCACTACCTACTTGGGTTCAGCATGACAACTTTTATCCCTTGGTGGTAGAGATCTTTAATGATTGGTCTAGTAGGCAGTTCTTACTTGAAGGCTCGACTCAGTACAAGAAGCTAGAACATGGTTCCATCGATCTTTTAGACCGGGCGAGGTATCACAATAGCATATTCGATCAAGGAGACGTAGAGGCGCGTAATCGAATATCTCACTCCCATTCCTACCAACTAAGACACAATCCGAGCAGCAAAGAAAGAGACGTTTGCGACATATCTAAAACAATATATAGATGGAGCAAGCTCAACGACTTGAAAGCCGATCTCGGAACATACTTCATGGATCTGCAAAAACTGACTGGAATCAATCGTAGTTTTACTCCTACCTACACCCCGGAAACATATAACTGCGATCCAATTACAAATTGGTGTGACCTTTACAACTGGTGTCGGAATTGTACGAAACAAGATCGTTTTGTTATACTATTTATCTTTTGCTCATGGATGTATAGGGGCGCCGCGGACAAGGGTATTTTGAGATCATTAATAACAATTGCTGCCAGTGGAAGTTTCAAGGATATCATCATTCCTTCGTACAGATTCTTCCAGCCTAATATTGGCTCGTACCCAGAAACATCATTTGTCCGCAGAGTTTTCAAGTCTTTGGTCGTTGGTATTGGAGATTCTCAGTACTCGTCAGTTTATTGCACTACAGTCCCGAAGAACTCCTACGAAAGTGACTATGATCATTCTCGTCGAAGAAGACAAGCTTATGAACAGGACTTGGCTCAGCAGATATCTGCAGCCACCGACGAGATAATGAGCCAGTACAAAGCAGATACCCCGCGAAATCCTAGAAGCTACTATAGTTTACTCGAAGTAACTACTGCTATGGAAAATATTCGTGCGCGTTTTGAGATCTGCCGCCAAAATCGTGAACTCTTCGAATACTTCCAACTTTTGAAAGCAACACTAAGCGGCTTTGTGGCTACCGAGGAACCAATCTATCCCTTTGATGCTTCAACTATCACGCGCTCTCCGGTCGAAAAATTGTCAGAGAATGCAAAATTATGTTCCTCATCCTTGGTCAATCTACTACAGGAGAGAAAGGCTCCAAATACCGCACAGTTTCAGGAGCTTCGGAAAGACCAAGTCACTAAGGATTTTTTCGAAAGCTTACAACGGCAGATGGTCTCAAAACCAAACTATACTGGAGAATGCATCACGCCAATTATCCTCAAGCTCAAAAGTTCCACAAGAGCTTTTGCTAAAAAGTATGGAGACGACTTATTCGAAAGCGTTCAAGCTCTTGAGGAGTCAGCCCCCCAGGGGTATTTTAGTTCTATCGGCAATTTGACAGAACGGATGCTCCAGTACAAAGGTCACAGTGACGCGTGCATACAAGCCCTCTTAGAAACGCTACAGAAAACTTTATCCCCCCAAACAACTTTTGAGCAACTGCTGAAACTGGCTGGTCTTTGGCCTACCTCAACAAACTTGGAGATTCTTCAACAGCTTCGCTTGAAACACAGGAAAGAGATTTCTCCAGAGTGGGTAAGAAATATTATTTGCTTTGGGGAGGCGATTACTTCGCTCCAGCGATCAAATAGACTGTGCCGGTTTGCATACAAAATGGCCGTCCAAGAAATCGAAAAAGAGATTCACGGTTTCCAAAAACAAGATTGGAACGCTGAGGATTACGTTAACTGGTTACTCTTCGAGATCGATTCTGAAATGCTTATAAGGCCAACTCAAGCCCAAATCGGGTTAGAGATGATGAGAAAGCAAGAAAATGGGAATGCAGTGATGCAGTTGAACATGGGAGAGGGGAAGTCAGCAGTAAGTTGAATCTAGTCTAACGGATATGTTTCTCAGATCTCTCGAAAGTAAGAATAAGCTAACTCCGTCTATTTGTGACTGTGATAGGTCATTATGCCAATGGTTACTGCGGCTTTGGCGGATACCACCAGACTTGTGAGGCCAATCGTTCTAAAGCCTTTGTCTACGCAGATGTTTCAAATTCTCGTACAAAGGCTTAGTGGCTTGTGTGACCGGAGAATTTATTTCCTTCCCTTCAACCGAGGCCTCAAAATAGAGTCTGCGGACATTTGGAAAATACGACAACTATACGAGAGATGCAAATTGAATGGAGATATTCTTTTGGCCCTCCCAGAACACTTACTCTCATTCAAACTTCTGGGAATGGAACAGTTACTGCACGGAAACAGATCTTTTGCGGACGGTTTAATAGAGACGCAAGAATGGCTGGATGAAAATACTAGGGATGTCCTGGACGAAAGTGACGAAATACTTCACATCCGCTATCAACTAATATACACCATGGGCAAACAGCAGTCACTCGAAGGCGACCAGGATCGCTGGACTGTGATACAAGATTTCCTTGACTACCTGCAGGAACAGGCAACAGTATGGGAAACCAAAGATCCGGCCACCATCGAAGTCTTGGCATCTGGAGAGGCGAAATACCCAACCATAAGGATTATTGACCAGAAGACTGGAGAAAGAATGCTGGTTGACATGGCCAAGAGGTTATGTACCAACAACATCGACAAAATGCCTAGAATTTCATCCAAGCTACGGCTTATGAACGATGAGCTACGACAAAAGATTTTTGAATTCATTGCAGTCCGCGACATATCCGCAGACCTACAAGAGACTGTCTTGCGGGAATGCAACCATTTGAGATTTCAATTACTTGTGCTTCGAGGTCTCATAGCCGATGGTGTTCTTCTATTCATCCTCCGGGATAAAAGATACAGGGTAGATTACGGTCTTGATGTCAAGCGTTCTAACTTAGCTGTTCCGTACAGGGCGAAAGATCGGCCAGCCGTTAAAGCGGAATTTGGCCACCCAGAAGTTGTTCTAACTCTGACATGCTTGACATATTATTACGGAGGATTAGAGGATTCAAATCTTGAGAGCTGCTTTGAACTGTTGTTGAAAACAGATGACCCGGATCTAACATATGAGCAATGGGCACTGTGGACCAAGCGATACAAAGAGATTCCTGCCAGTCTCTCGAAATTACAAGGCCTAAATCTCTTGGACCAGGACCAACTCAAGAAAGACATATTTCCCTTCTTCAAATATAACAAACATGTCATCGATTTCTTTCTCTCAGAGCTCATCTTTCCACGTGAGGCGAAAGGCTTCCCGCACAAACTGTCGACAAGTGGGTGGGATATAGCCAAAGAAAAGGATCACAATACAACTGGATTCAGCGGAACTAATGATAACCGATATCTCCTCCCAACAAGCATAGAGCAGCTCGACCTTCCACAGCAAGTTCATACGAACTCCTTGGTCTTGATGAACATTTTACAGCAAGAGAATAACAGTGTCGTCAAAGTTCATAAAAATGGGCAGAGATTGCAGGCTGGTGAAATGTTAGAACAGATTGTTGGATTACGGCCCAAAGTTCGAGTACTCCTCGATGTTGGTGCGCAGATTCTAGAGCTGACCAATCTTGAAGTTGTACGGGAATGGTTGAGACTGGATACATCGTCTGATGTTCATGGAGCTGTATTTTTGGGGGAGGACGATGAGATATTGGTGATGAAAAGAGATGGGAAGATTGAGCCTTTTGTGTCCCCCAATCTCTCCAAGCAGCTTGACCAGGCTCTCGTATATCTCGATGAAGCCCATACCCGGTAGGGACCCCAAATTGGAACCTTGTTGCCATTCTACAATCGCTCGTATGTATGCTAATTTTCTCAACTATTTCCTATAGCGGCACTGATTTGAAATTGCCTGTAAAGACTCGCGCCGCTGTGACATTAGGCCCGAATCTCGCAAAGGACAAATTTGTTCAAGGTCAGACCACTGTTGCAAGAGTAGTGTAGAGGCCTATAGAGCTAACCAGGAGACATATAGGTTGTATGAGAATGAGGAAACTTGGAAATGGCCATTCCTTAACCTTCCTCGCCCCACCCGATATATACTCCCATATCCAAAAAGAGACCGGAAAATCAGAGATGGAAAGTATTGGCGTTTCAGATGTTCTTGTATGGACTATGCAAGAAAGTTGTCGGCAAATCCAACACGGCTTCGCAGTTTGGGCAGGCCAGGGCCTGCAGTACTTGAAGAGGAGTCTAGGGTGGGAGAGTTACCAATCTAATGGTAATATTTTAGCTCTCAGAGATGCTATAATGGAGCCGGAAAGCCGCCCACTCCTTGACATGTACGGAGTCAATGATAGGTCTCTGAAAATTGAGAATCACGTTCGGGATACACCAAGTGGAAATGAAATCGCAAAACGACTCACTGAATTCGATGTCATGGTAACCAACAGCGTTAGAATACAGGAAGAACAGGAACGGGAAGTAGACCACGAAGTTGAAGAAGAGCAAAACATCGAACGCCCCGATCCTGCTAAACCGATGCCACACCGACTTGCTCACCAACTCGTCACTCTCGTACGGTCAGGGAAGTTTGATATTAATTCATCGGTCTTTATGTCACCGTTTAGTATTTTCGCAGATACTTCATGTCGCCGTTGTCTTGAAGAAGACGCTTGGGCTTTTCAATCATCACAGTTCGTCACAAGAGATTTCTCCGAAACAGTCGAAAGAACAGGAGTTGTTCACATGGACGATTACCTGCGGCCTGTTCGATGGATTCTTGAATTCTGCCAAAATGAGGAGCCTCAGCTAATCTTCATCAGCCCTTACGAAGCCAATGAACTTATTTCTGATATTAAGCTCTCCCAGTTTGTACAACTTCACTGCTATGCTCCCAGGGTATCTCGGGGCATGGCCAATTTTGAATACTTCGACGTCTGCCCCGTACAACAGGTATCCAATACCAGCTCAAGATCCCCGCTTGGCGTGCATTCACGAATTCGGTTGAATTTATTTGCAGGACAACTCTTCTTCGAACATGAGCAGTACTATCGGGATCTTTGCAAATATCTTAGTCTAAGCTTTGATGCACAACAAGACTCAGGAAACACAGAGAACGATGGCTGGGTACCAAGCAGAAAGACACATGGGGACTCTGTGCTCCCATGTTCAAAGAGCCCGATGCCTTTCCTTAGAGAAATTACAAAGATGAGGAGAAAGGGCCAAGGATTCGCGTCAACTCACCTTGGAGGCCTACTAGATTCTCAGATCTTGGGGAAGGATGATTTTGGTTCGGATTATGACAAATAGGTAAAGAAGGATAGTAATTGTCATCATCTCATTTCAATGATGCAATATTGAATCCATCACAATAAAAGGTTCTTCTTCATAACTATAATTCACCGTAACGCCACAGCTCGCCAGACTATAGTACAAAAGTGCAAATTTGTAAACCGAGATAATATCGGGACTACGAAAATAGTATCCGTCCTCGCTGAGTGTCAAATTCTCAGACCTTAAATTCCAGTGGCTTAATGGCCTTATTCAAAGCCTTCTCAGTGACTGTGTTCAAAGGCTTTCGCATAAACAGATTTCCCGGGATCTTATTACCGCCGTTGATCTGAGGACTTTCATGAACTCGATGTGAAGCTCGCCCCTCGATTTTTTCCAATACCCTGCAGAAGTCAGTCAGAGAGTCTATGGCTATGAATTATCGATAAAGATTTAGGGGGCATACACATCGACTACTCCCATAAGGCCTTCGTTGCATTTGGTAAATAGATCAGAGATCTCCCCATCAGTTAAAGTTATTCGTGTGAGACTAGCATTTGCTTGTGCTAGAAGTGGTTCGAGTTGTGAGATTTCCTTTCCTAACTCAAGCATTCGTTTCAGTGGCGCACTCGACCTCCAGAAGAGCTTAGGCATATTCTTCATGACAACTTCCATCATAGCCTTCTGTGCCATCTTGACACCATCCATCATGGCTCTAATGGATCTCCATTCACCACATTTCGTGCTGCCTTCTCGCTGGTTGTCTTTGTATCGTGACCCTACGGTCTGAATCTGGAATTCCCATTCTTGGACACGGTTTTCGATATTCGACGGAATTGGATTTTGGACCACCTTCATGATATCTGAGTGAACTGTTTCGAGGAGATTCTTTGACTGAACTCTAGCACATTGAACTTGGTCGGTCCAGATGATGAGACGACTGACCCTTCTTTTGAGACTATTGATCATCTGAATATGAGAGATGTAGAAGCTGTCGTGATAGATAGGATGGTCGTCACGAAGGTGGACTTCTCGGTTCGAGTTTTGGGATGAAGATGTCTTCTTCCATGGTGGTGTCTGTCTTCGTTTGTTTGATGGCCCCTTCGACTGGAGGTATTGTCTCGGTGACATTGGACCTCGCTCATTGCGACTGATGGGAAATATTTTTCTGATTTGCGGGGTTTGCATCGACGACGGCCCGATCACAACGGGAGGCGTAGCCTTAGGATATCGATGATGCTCCATCATTGCAAGGGTATTGGAAATTGGTGGAGATGGCAAGGAGGGTGATGAGGGGGTAGAGGGGTTGATTTGAGGTAAGAGACGTTGTGAGATTGGAAGGTGAAATTGATTACAACGTTGCTATGTGGTTGAAACGTATTATACAGTCTCGGCACATTTTTGACATTCATAATATGCCCACATGTCTACAACAAACACAAAACAACATCTTGATATACCTATCCACTCCACCTCAATTAAACTGCCCCACCATATTCAAGTTGATGGCCAGATTGAAAGATTTCCATATATTGTTCTAAAATACCCGCGGCTAACCGATCTATCCCAATATCTCTATCCGGAGCTCATATTTCACTACTAATAGTTTAATTACTTAGAATGTTAGGGGCTTCGATCGGTTCCCAGTGTGCGAGACCGAAAGGCCTGAAACTTCTAGAAGCCAAGGACATAGCATTATTGCAGATATAAGGTGTAGCTTTTACCAATATCCCCTACTTCATTTACACCATGAAATAACTATGATGCGTATATGGATTTTTATGGTCTCTCTTGAGAAATTTAGTATAGCACAATTGGTGTAAACTGATTAGAAAGAGGGATTCACAAACATATCCTCTCCTTGAATTTGCTATCGTTGATTTGTTACAGATTTTTATGGACAGAGTAAATGAGCTGTCATAATACTAGAGACTTCGGCAATACTGAATGAGTCAGGATCGAGAACCCAAATACTAATACCTTGGCACCTCTCTAAAAATATACCTTCGGTTGAAAATTCTTGCAGAATTTTTATCATTAAGTTTTTAACGAGCCTCCAACATAAGCTATTTACTGTGATATTGTTGCAGCCTTGGAAACAGCCAAGGCTTCACCGCGGCCACGTGACCGGTAAACATATGACTTGGAACGTGACCGCAACCCAAAATGATGCCCTTCACATTCTTTCCCTCATCTTGTACGGCTCCTATATAAGGGCCACCTACTTCGTGTAGATTAGTATCCATCCATCCACCCACCCACCCACCAATTAACCAACCAACCAACTTTCTCCAAAATACAATTCCCAATAAGGAAATTTCTCTATTCTAATAACTTCACAAAATAATCAAGGAGCAATCAGGCTCCTACAGATATTGCCTAACCCAAATACAAATATATTGTAATAAATACCACATACACATTATTTGGGTTTGTCGTTTAGAGGAGCATTAACATAAGTGGTTAGTTTGGACGTGATCTTGAATTCCCTTCGTTACGCTCATTCAATACTAGCCTCGATGCTAGCTGCCAGCATGCCAGGTGGGACCTGAAATACAACGAACAAAGAATCTTGCATTGATGGAGCGCTTAAAAGTTTCGGAGAGTGTAGTAGATATTAGGCATGCGTCTGATGTTCTCGGTCTACAAACATATGCCCGCTAGTGGAATCAACAAACTATTCCGAGGAACCACTGCCCGCCCTCAGCAAAGATCTCGACCCCAGGACCCGAGACGGTCCCCAGATGATCTTACGTTCGCTGACCGGTCAGGCACCGGCAGGGTACGCTTCCGTGACTCTGTCAGCGCCAACAAACACAGAACTCGGAACCAAGTGCACGTTCAGCTAGTACTCGCCGCCAGAGCAATCGTGTGGAGGTTCCGGAACCCTTGACTGTAGCCGATGAAGAAGGCACTTTGCTAACTTTGCCAACACTATTAAACTTAGGGCCCTTAGGTCTTCAAAGGCTTTTAAGATTTGCCGCCAATAACGAGTTGCCCAGAATTACGGAAGGCACTAAAATCGATACGCATGCCGAAATTCGCATACCAGGTCTCGTCGATACTCGCCCTGTTCTTAATACAATGACTACTAGCAGGCCGGATACACATGGTCATTTTGGCTCTGAGATACTGATGTCGCCAAAGAACCCCAAAATCGCTGAAAATCCAGAGGAGGAGGATGGAGAAGAAGACAAGGACGAAGAATACGACTCGAGAGGGTGGCTCGGGCACAAGTAAAAGTGCACTTGATTTGTCAAGAGTAACTTCAACGCATATATCACAGCCTGTCCCGGCTAAGAAGCAGCTCAGACCCTCAAAGAATTTAATGGAGTCATATCCGAAAAAACTCGAATAGCTTTACTTCTCTCACAACATGTTTTCCGCCTCCCTTCATACAATCTAGTTAGGGGCTGGCTACGTTACCATTTATCATAGATTTCTTCGCGTTACTTTGAGGGCCTCTTGTATCTCTTCATACCATGTGTCCGGTCCCTTATCTCAATCATAAAGGCTTAAAGCGAGATAGTCTGCAAATCTCTTTTTCATAAACCCTGGCACTAGTCATCAAAGATCCAACGCCTGACTTCCTAAATTTTCTGATGTGCCTCCACCATGGTAGCCTTTATAGCACGGACTTTTCCCTTAGTAGCTGTGATCTTATGAGCCTTTCTTCCTGTATCTTGTACATTTTCTGCCTAGCATGCCCTGTGACTCTGCAACGACGTTGAAATCTCAATTGCGCAGTGACACAACTTGCATATGCCACCTTATACTCTGCGCATTTTATTACTACTTCCTTCAATTGCTCGTAACAATCTATCCACCAGCGCCGCGTTCCCTCCCCTTAGCAGCAAGGCTCTACCCGGCTATTAGAGCATGTGCTATAAAGCCGTTGAATGTCAGCATATCAAACTTTAGATATGGCTTGCTCATTACGCGTGACTCTCTCTGTTAGGTCCTGAAAGCAACATGCAGGCTATCGGCTTCCTAAAGTCCGGTAATAGTAGGTAGCATTTTTGCGAAGCTTCCCACCAAAATGTACCCCAGAGACACTGTTTTTATCCACTAAGTCTACGTTAGGCGGTTGAGGCCAAAAACCTTTCGTCTTGGAACTGTAACGTTGTTAGGGTGGTGGTGGTTTTAATTCTAGCTGGGGGCCCGGGGGAATACACGCGGTACACAAACACGTTAATGCAGCAGGATGAAGTAAGCAGGCCTTCGTACAAGTTGATGGGTAATTACGATTTTTAGAGGAGCTTAGGGATTGCACTTCGATCTTTTCCCGGATCTATTAGACGCCGCTGGATTCTTAAGGTTCTCATTTGTCACCAATTTTCAGTAAATTCACATACTCAATGATGTGTTACAATTAAGCTAAGCACTTACCTCTCTCGAGCGATAGTTTATGCTCGGGCCCCGGGGCCAAGTTCGATAAGCTCAAACGTAGGAATAACACGACAAGACACTGGTAAAATGTAGAAACTTGATAAACTAACTCGAGACGCCGTGAACTACACTCGCCACCGCTTTCGTGGCCGAGGGTTAATGTTTCCTATACCCGGCAAAACTAGTTTCAATGTTACACAAACTTTGAACCCTTTTAGGCATATTTCCTCCTATGGAAAGGTTTGTCTTTAACTAGCACCTGTCGGCAGGCCTAGCAGGGTGCTGGGAGATTATTTTGAATATTTCAGATGTTTCAAGTTTCCTATTTCCTATTAGTTACTTAAGTATCTATCTAGAAGAGGGTTCAGCGCATGGCTATTGGAAGTAGTAATAGCAATAACCTTGGCCCCAAAATCTTGAACATCGGTGGGCTACATGCTAGTAGCACCGTAATTGATCTGTTAAAGTATTTAACAGTTGTATGTTATCAATCTAGAATTGATATAATATAGTTCCTACAAATTGCAAAGGTACTAGCCTTAACAACTAATGTAATACCACGGTTGGGATCTTAGTATGGAGTAAATCTCATTGAATTCATGATTTACATTGTACTATTTTAACACCGTTATATTGCGCAGGAGTAACTTCGAGTCCACATTCTGACGTACCAGTGTACGAAAACACATTTGCATCTTAGGCCCTCGAGGACCACATTACAAACACTTTACGTACCAGACTGTACATTACTCTCTCTACACCTTCAACTATTCTTTCAACCCTTTGACCTCAGCTTTTGTGTCACCAAGTTCGCTAGTCACCAATTTTATTGCCTTTTCAGCCTCCCTTTTTCTCCTCGCAAATCTTGCCTGGCGACTCCTATATCCAGGGCCCAACATTGCCCTTGCGTCTTCGGCCTCGTTCGCTCTTCCTTCCCTCTGAAGTGTCGGAACTAGACCATGGAGTTTATCAACCCGACCAAAAGCCTCTGCAGCCACTTCTACAATTCCGGCAATCTCACCAGAAACCGCTTTAACCTCTTTCTCTAACTTATCAAGGAGATGGAATCAAGTTCAGCGTGGTAGTTTTTCAACTCCTTGAAAATTTTGTCTATTTGTGCGGTCATTTTGTAATGAATTAGCGGTTACGGTGGTCTAGGGGATTTCTTTCTTTTCTAAAAGCTTGAGTGATTATGAGAATTCAGAATTTATAGATCTAGGACTTTATAATAGGAAAGTGATAATCGATTAATGGATTGAGATGGAAGTCAAATATATACTTTGATCCTGGGCGAATTTAAAGGCTTATGAGCGCGGTTGCATATCGATTCGTGAGCTTATACTACGGATTCAAATCCAGGACCTTGAAACACTCATGCAAATTCCGCCGGCTATCCTGTAACGTTTCTTGAATTGCTTAAACATAATATATATAGCGTGTTTAAATAATTGAAACGTCTCGAACCCGAGAATGTAAACCAAATATGATCTCGCGATTGAAAAACGCACCTCAAAACTCTTAATTTAGAGGTGTCGATATGCTGACTATTCTGACGAAATTTAGCAGTCCCAAGTGCTAATATCCCTTGTTTACGAGACAAAATTAACGTTGGAGTCAAATATTAAGGTAGTAATTATATGAATATTCACTGATACCAGAGGCGAAATTTACAATCCTCTGGAACCCGAAGGCGTGAAGAGTCGACCTCCCCATGCGTAAATGTACACAAAACAGCTTCGCGATATATCCGCGTGCCTGCCATTGTAAATTGTCTTGAAAAATGCAACAGCTGCTTTGTGTTGTGGCATCTATATATCGTTGAGTCGACATTCAAGTCGAATATCAGCCAGCCTGGTGTACCTTGAAATCACATAGAAAACCACTTTAAAAGCAATTGTTAGGTAGGTTTATCAAAAAGTCTCCCAGTTATGGAAATATTCTTTGATAATCTGTCGATTCTTAAGAAGCCTAGGCAATCAAACTGCTAAAGACTGGTAAAATAACACAGCGAACGCGAGGGAGATAAACAGTAACGCGAAATAGGTGGATACACAGACAAAAGTAGTAGGTTTATAGGCTTCTAGAGTACCTGAATCTATACATGCAAAACTTCCACAAAACAAGATACGTTGTACCCAAGTATACTCACAGAAAATTGTTGATTTGAAGCTGATAGAGTAGGCTTCAAAGAATGAATTGCCTTTGCAATTTGCTTGAGAAGCTTTGGACTGTTGCTTCTGTCATAAATTTAATTCACAGAGCAACGATTGGGGTGACTGTTGCCCTTAAGAACAGTCTTGAATAGTTTTCACGAACTTGTGAAAGTTAAGAAGCAGATGCTTGTATGAAGTTAAGCCGAAAAAAGTTTTTGAGTATCAAGAAGTATTTTTTTGATAGCTAAGTAGTCGATTGGAGCTTGTAATAGGCTTTTTATGATATCGCTTTACGTTCGTAGCTAGATCTTGTTAAAGGTGAAGAAAGAAGAGGAGAAAAGAAATCCAATGGGGTGGTAGTAGGTCGGGAGGGTTTTATAGTCCGTAGACGTTGGAGACAGAATTTTTTGACATTGACGTTGAAATAATTGTCATGATCCACAATCAAGAAAGTAATAAAATTAGCACTAAAGATACTCGATTCGGGGGATATGAGGATATATGCTGCGGAGATTATAACATCATCGCTTGGGTGTTCATAGGCCAGTCGGTCGATCAATGAATTTACATTAATCTGATCACTTTTTGTCTTTTTTTAATGAAGCTGCTTTCGGTATGAGTAAAACCGTCCCTCGGGTGTTCGCAGGTTGATCAGTTTATCATTGAATTTCACGATTATTTCGATCACCCCTTCCCGTCTTTAAGTCAAGCTACCTTTGGAACGAGGGACGACTATCCACGAACCATTTGACACTTAGGCTCAGACCAATCTTCGGGAAGTACTCGTGGTATGGTTAATTTATCGTAAAACCCCGATAGCCCTAGGGCCAGATTTCACCTGGGAATAACAGCCATAAATATCACCGATTTTTACAGAAGTTCTAAACAAAAGTTCTATAGATCTAAAGTTCCTCGTACCATCGATCTATACAGACCTCAAAGTCGCGTTAACTATCCACATGAGCCCAGTATAATATTGCAATCACAAAGTACTGCCGTTAGTACTTTCTAGTGCTATTCGTAAAGTTTTAACCTCACTAACCAGCACTTTCATGCTCTCCGCCAAAACCTAAAGTCATGCATCCACCTCCGTATTATGTAAGCCTCTAAATAAACCCATTTATTGATATATATGCCTTGAAAAATAGAGCCTCTACGTGCATCCAAGATCTATATAAATCTATATAAATATGAAATAAGTATAACAGCCGAACCCCAGATGTTGAATCTCTAAAAAAAAATCGAGAGACCTAATTATAACAGTATATCGCGTGGTATTTTTGATGTAATTCCCTCCCAAGATCTACATTCATTTTTACCGAATATGTATAGTCGATACCCAAGCATAGGAGCTACGACACGCTCACACCCGTCTTGCCTGCCAGGCCAGACGCGCTCTCACATCGCGTTGAAGTACTCCACCTACGCTAGTTCGGAGCTATGGCTGAAGCAACGGCTAAATGACTTGCATCCTCGAAATCAATCCCAATAGGTGGGCTAATTATCTGCTAAATTTTCATTGGCCATATTTCATACTAATATTATACGTGGGAACAAACGCTCTGGAAGTTCCCGATCGCAGTTCGAAACCAGCGGGGTTGACAATATTGCGCCCCAACAGGCTTTATGACGTCACGTGATCCTGCTTCCCACTATTAAAACAAGCAACCCTCATGTAAATAATTCTTCATCGACGAGAATCATCGATCATCGACAAAACTTCAATAGCAATACAAAAGGGATTCACGATAGCTTCAACTATCGATCTCCCAGTTTGCCTCTTTCACTTTGACAACCTGTTCCCTTCCAGGAACAACAGACAAAGCTGCCGAGACGGAATGCAACAACATCAACACAACCAGATGCGGAGGCTTCAGTTACGATGTTAGTCGGTTCCATACCCTATCAGCGTTGATGAATGTTGGGATAAGCAGTGAAGGGAAGTCATTCCTTCTTTAAAGTCAAACGCCAGATACCAACATAGCTCCTCGACTAGAGTCCTGCGTGGAGGTGCTCGGAGCCGCTTAAATCCGACCTGCCCGGACATCGATCGGGCTTAGGCGCTTCAGCAAGTTTCACAAACTTTAAGCTTATGGTGATTGGTCATGGTGAAGACAATACTGTACTACTATTAGGGCTCATTGTTAACACATTTCTCAATTAAACACTGGCTACGGAATACTAGGCGAGGATTCCGACGGGCCTGGTGGGCAACTGCGCACGAAGAACAGCTGTTGTAGGTTTTGCGTTGCCCGCCGAGATACGTAATGATTCTAGAGCAGATGAAAGGCGGGGGTGTCAATACTGAATGGGTTTAATATACCATTCATGCGAGTTCGGGCGTCCACATCATTGTCAAGTCCCAAGTTTAGTAATTTTTAGGAGGGATCCATTCGGCCCACCTTCAACGTGTGCTGACAGGAAGTACACACCTCAAGAGCAAGAGTTCATGCATACTTGTACCGAAATAGTTAGCTAGAAACTGTACTGTGGAGCTCGGAAAAACTCGACGGCGAGCCAACGTCTGCGAGACGGAGATTACATCGCACGGAGGCTTAAGCCTTAATCGAAGGCGGGGGGCATTAGCGCCCATGCGAACCTGGAGAGAGGTAATTAACATTGGACGAACTCGCGAGCTGAAGGAGAGAGAATCGGATATAGAATATATGTACACCGAAGTCGGCTTCAAGTTACGTACGCTCTGTTTAATTCCTCTCCAAAAGCGCAGAGTCTCGCGAGATATATGTAAGATATGCACGCAGTCCGCGAACGTGCGATGCTCATTTCGGAAGAGGCCCGCTATCCTGATATAGCCTTGGCTCAGTTTAGAAGTCATATATCATGCATGAGGCATGGATTGATAGGATTGACCCCAGTGATCGAGGGGTAGAGTTGCAGTAATTAACTTAAGTACTATGTAGGAGGTGTCTATAGATTCTCATGTGCCGCGAACATACGTACAAATCTAAACCTAAGCCTTTTGGGCGACCTGAATGTGGAGTTTGGAGAGCAGTTCATATCAAGCATCGCCACATCAACCCCATGGGCAATAGTGTGGGTCCTTCAGGACAGAAACTCGCTTGTTTTTAATGCAGAGGACAAGACGGTAATCACTGCATGAGAGGGCCTGGAGATCATACGATCATGCCTATTTCCCTCATCATTAAGACTATCCAGAAGAAGCGATCGTGAAGAAGCTATCGATAGCAGCAGTTCAGTTTGATACCAACCCCTGGGTCATATATATATTAAGGAATTTGCCGGAAGAAGAATTGCAATAACGGTCGATGTCCGAGACTTATCTTACGCCTTGGCGACATCTTTCTTCCATAAATATCGATATCGGCGATAAATTAGCTAATAAAATGGAACTTTGATACCTTTGGGCTTATTTTGAAGATTATACCTCGTAGGGCAACAATAATCGAGTTCAATATCCCCAACAAAAAAATGCAAGATTGCAAATTTATGTGTACGTTTAGACATCGATACAGATTCTCCGCCATAGCCGAACTATCCGCCCATTCACAATCAAAAAATGGATACGGCCTGTGGAGAAGCTTTGGTTTCAAATCTAGACTGTTGCAGCATTAGGGAAATACATAATTCGTGTGGCGCCGATGTCTTCGCACGATATATTCTTTGGGGCTCAGACCAGGGGTAGCTAGTAGCTCCAAGCTTCCCCGAGCTAGCCCGGAATTACAAATGTCTATCTTCCGAGCAAACTGCAACTGAAGGTATTTCCCCAACGTATTGAGTTGCTCCCCAAACTCTATGTAGCAAGAAGTCTCAAAGCTCGGTAGCCTTCGGAAAGCAAACTCGTCTCGGGGTTCTTGGAAAGGAAAATCAAGAATAATGAGGGGCAACCTGAGGTGGGGAATTTCGCCATCCCCGTGGCTAAGGGACCCAGCGTACCAGCGAACCATCAAAAGCCATCAGAAAATACTGTTTGCAGTTTAGCGCTATCAATAGTACTACGTTGCTAGCATGATTCGGGAGATAAAAGTTCTTGGTGGTGTCGGCCTCTCCGTAGCTTGCCAAGAATCACGACTTGAACAAGGGTGGACCGATCAGGGTACACTTAAAAGTTGATCGAGGATGCATCTAGCCGCCAGTTGGGACTGTGGTATTTATGGAGAGAGTGGAAGCTTAAACGAAATCGATTGTGGAGAGGTGTGGAGTGCCTCCTCTATGTTGCTTTAACGATCTTAGTGACACTAGTGATCGAAGATCAGGGCCGTTTATGTACTCCGTAGTCGCAATTGGATTTTGAAGATGTCAGGGGAGTAAAACGTCTGCATGGCTGGCTAGGCTGATTGCAGGCGGGAAAGAATTTTTGAAACGAAAATGCAAGAGTCCACAAATTATAGAACTAGATCGCTTCGACATTCGTTCTGCGCATGAAGGAAAATTTTTCTTATTGGAGGTACAGGAAATCCCTCAGGCCTTTATCAAGCCCACGGTCTGTGGCCGATTTGTGGTCCAAAATGTATGAGGTTTATTCAGATTATCGGTCATTGTTCGGCATACCGAAAATGGCCGGATGTGTTGATAGGAACTGTCGGCCCCGCTTCGGATGTTTGTGTATCTTGTCTATTACACCATCGAAAAGTCTTCAACTAGCTTGGTAAGTATAGTATTGGGAGATGTAACTGAGGACTTTGTTTTGGGTTGGATGTTTTGCCGACATCATGGGTGCTGAAGATATGGAATGTAATGCAGACGTCAATGTCCAAGAAAACCGTTTGCATTGTTGGATCGCCTGCTAAATCCTTAGTAGAATGCCAACGTGACTGTAACCAATCTGAAGGTTCTTTCTCGGGTTCGGACAATATCTCCTAATTCAAGCCCCATCTCCGAGCTCTTTCAGGTTTTATAGCAGGTCTCACAGTTGGCTTGTCCTTATGCCCACGTGAGGCACCATTGAGAAGCCCAGGGCTAGTTGTCTTGAATGCCATAAAAAAGTACAAGATACTTCCCGACGCTAACCAGAAAAGTAAAAGTGGTATCTCTGCTCGGGTCAAGGGGATGTGTTTGGGGTGGTCTCCCAGCTTCGGCCTGCTGGAGTGGGGCATCCCAACTTGGATTACCGATGCCCACCCTACCACTTTCTCTTGAGTATAGAATTTCCCTTCAATTTCACATGCATACCGTCATGGTGTAGAAGAGAGTCGATGATTACGTTAATATGAGCATCTGCGCGGCTGCGTGACAGGATTTTGAATTCATATGAAAATTCGAATTGCTCTCATCATCTCAACAGATAAGCATATACACAGGTGTATCAACATACAAAGTCATGCTGGAATCATAGCCCACGCGACGAGGCGAAGGAGTTCGCAGATATCTCCTGATAAACTAAATATTAGCGAGGATCCCAAGCCAGCCGCCAGAACAATTCGAATTTCTAAACAGCCCTAAATTATTCTTGATGTATGGGAACCAACTCGGATGCAGGTTGAAATATTGACGGCTGGCTCGATTTATTATTAAATACTTCTTATGTTAATATGGATTTGTGGGATTCTTCAACGTTCGTATTGCCGTATTATCTGCTTGTCCTTTAAGTCCTTAACAATCTTGAATTCCATCTATTCGGCCGAAGATTCTGGTTCTCGCCTCCAAGAGCTTGGCGCGGGCCAAAATTCAAAAAGGGTGTGTACATGTTAACGTACTGGCAAACCTTGCCATCAGGCGGCATGCAACTCGAAATTTCTAAAAAGCGACCGCATCAAGGGAGGGCTGTGATCTAACCCAGGGCCCTGTACAAGTAGCCACATACATAGAATGTGAGCATGGCCTCGTACCTTTTTGACCCATGGAGAGACAGGATCCTGTAATGATCTATGATTGCGAATAGAAAGCTACCTCGTGGCCACCCACGGCAAGAGCTATTCTCCATTACGCATAAGCCATGTCGACGTTTTTCTTGGGTCATCCATGAAAAAGAAGCAACGAAAGCTCGACTGTTGATGCAGTCGATTGGCGCTATTTCCCCATAATCTGGCTCCATGTTTCCTTCCCGAAACCCCTGCTGGGGTTTCGCACTGGAGATGTCCCACGCAGCAAATTAAAATAGAGCAGTTTTCACATTCTATTTGCAGGTTTGGTTTGGACGTCTGGGAACTCTGCTGGCTTGTGCCCGCCCTCGGATACTTTCCCTAAACGGAGAAGGCGTGCATATCGTTGGAGAGTCCAGCTTAGGTCATCTTAGGTTGACATTCCAAGAATGAAGTCTGCCAAAAGTGGATCTCTTCTAAGTCGCCTTTAAAGTTTGGGCAGCTGCTTTTATTATCAACCTGCTCCCCAGATTTTTTTCTCCAGCTGCTGGAACCTTCCTTCTCTATTTACTCTTCAGAATCTGGGGAATGTGTACTATCTGGGATATTTCGCTCTGGTGTTACTCGATATACTGACCTTACACTTTATTCTTTACTGTTCTTCATTCCAAATTTACGTTTATGATAGCTCAATCTGTTCGCCAGCTTCATTCTTAAAACCGCCTCGCTGTTTATATCTGTTTCCCTTCGTCCGACCTCACAACAACACAAACATCACTTGGTTCTTGCCTCGGATTAATAGGCTTGCTTAGTAAAAATGGCTGGGGAAGCGGCTGTTATTGAGAAGTCCGAGACGACTTCAAAGGAGCCCAGCGCTCCGGTGGTCGCCGGTGTTAAGAGATCTGGCCCCGCCGCTGGCATGAACGCGAACGGACGTCCTATCAAGCGTCGCGCTTCTAAAGCCTGCCAGTGCTGCCGTGCTAGAAAGGTTCGGTGCAATGTCGTAGAACACGGTGCTCCCTGCACCAACTGCAGACTCGACAATGTCGACTGCATTATCACGGAGAGCAAGAGAAGATCGTAAGTTTTTCCCATCAGTCTATCAGCCTCCCCCAGATTTTCTCCAGATTTTTCTCCAGATTTTTTCTCCAGATTTCTTCTCCAGATTTTTCTCCAGATTTTATCTTAGTTTAAGATTCTGCTTCAAACAGATCCAGCTAACCTCTTTCAAAAGAAATGCTGCAGCAGACAAGCCTGGAAAGGCGAAGAAAAGGGCACAAGTTGTCGTTCAGCCTGTTTCTCCGAGCTCCAGTTCCCACGAGGATCTTTGCGAGGACAGGGAAGAGCATGTTCCGACCTTCACATGTATGTGTGGCGTGTCCCTCGTATGACTTTAGTAGATCCTGTGGTTAACCTCGCCATGCATCTAGACCCGACCCAGACTCTCGAGACCATTGATGAGAATGGCAGGGAGAGACGCAAGTCTTCGGTAGCCCAATTTGCCAGTCAAGCTACCTACAACCGGATGGTTTCACAGCAGCCGTCTCCTTCAACTACAACTTCGTCAACCTCCCGCCCAATTAGGATTCCTAGTTATGAAATACTCACAAAAGACTTACCTTCATACATCAAGCCGACTCCAACAAGAATTAGTCCCGACGATGTCGATTATCTCGTAAGAAAAGGTGCTACTTCAATTCCACTCGAACCTTTCCGCCAGGAACTGGTGGACTGCTACTTTAACTACGTTCACCCTTTCATGCCTCTGACCGAAGAATCGGACTGGAGAAAAACAACTACGAGAAGTTGGGAAGGATTTGACCCGACAAGACATAAGGATGATAGAATCAGTCTTTTACTCTTCCAAGCCGTGCTTTTCGCCGGCTCCGCATTTGTCAAGATGGAGAGCCTCCGTGCCGCTGGCTATACCTCAAGAAAAAGTGCAAGAAAAGCTTTCTTCCAACGAACAAGGATGCTCTACGACTTCGATTGGGAACAAGACAGAATTTCGTTGATTCAGGCTCTGCTGCTCATGACTTATTGGTATGAGACTCCAGATGACCAAAAAGACACATGGCACTGGATGGGAGTCGCAATCTCTCTTTCACATACTGTCGGACTTCACCGAAATCCAGTCAACTCGAGTCTTAGCCCCCGGCGGCAAAAGCTATGGAAAAGAATTTGGTGGAGCTGTTTCATGCGAGACCGACTTGTCGCCCTCGGAATGCGACGACCTACTAGAATCAAGGACGAGGACTGTGATGTCCCAATGCTAACGCTCGAAGATTTTGGATTTTCCACCGATCGGGATGAACTTTCCGAGGTTTTGTTTGGTGCGGATGGTGAAGACCTCAAGAAACGACGCAGACAGAGAGCACTCGCCCTCCTATGTATCGAAAAGGCGAAGCTTTGTGCACTTATCGGAAACGTTCTCACAGTTCAATACTCAGTTCTAAATAAACCGGCATCGAAAGACGGCATCATCGATACGACAAAAAATCTTATGCTTTTGCACCCAAAGAAGACCGACGTGGAAGTTTGTGAGGTTAAGCTTTGCGACGAACAGCTCAATGACTGGCAACGCAAGCTTACTAGCGAGGCTTACTGGAGGCCCGCCAGCAGCTTGCTCGATGACATGGACCCGTGTATCCTCCTTCACCGTAATCTACTGCATATGGTTTACTTGTAAGTTTTTCAGCACTTAATCTTGTGTAGTTCATAACTAATATTTTCTCAGCACTACTGTCAGCGCTCTTCACCGACCACAGGTTCTCCCATCCGCTCCAGCCCCTTGGCCCGCGAGAAACCGTGCGCCTGAACTCCAAGAAATCTCTCGAAAGAAAGTTCGACATGCAGCTCACGAAATCACACGCCTCGCGGAAGAGCTTATCGAATACGATCTCGTCAGGTATCTTCCAACAGTCGGTGTTACTGTCATGCTTCCAGCCGTAATAATTCATCTCCTTGACGTCAAATCCTCATCGGCCGTAACACGTGAACTCTCTCTCCAAGGATTCGGCCTTTGCATGCAAGTCATGCAGGGTCTCCGCGAAAACTATGCAGCTGCAGATTTTGCAACGCACTTCCTGGAAGCCGCGGTCAAGAAGGCAAATATTCAAATCGTTGTTCCGACACGGCAACGATTCCCTACTGCAGACGACGCGATGAGAGCCCTGAACCGACAGCGGGCACTCTTAGTCAAACGGGGTGTTCAGATCATGCAGGACAATCTATATGTGCCAAGAAGCGAGGGCATTCTTGGTCATGTAGACATGGGTGTGGCAGTCAGTGTGGGACCTGAAACGCCGAGGGAAGATGTGGATATGACAGAACCGGAAGAGCGTCTAGACCATAATCATCTAAGAGAAAGAATTGCGGCATTCTTGAACGAGGAAGCCGACATCGCCCGAGAGGAGAATCCGATCGTCAGCGGCCAGGTACCAGACAAGGCCATCGCAGATGCCCACCCAATGAACATTGACCTCAACCAGTTACTATTGAAAGATCCGGATACCGAATTGGGGCTTGAAGATCTTTCTCCAAGGTCCTCTACTGAGTCTCACAAACAATTCTCTGGGAGCGAACTCAGCGAAAACATCCTAGACAATATTGATAGTCTCTTTGTAGACGAAAACAACGACCCATTCCTCGGATCATACGACGGTCATCACGGGATGGGAGAAGGCACCGACTTCACTCTAGAGCTAAGTCTCATGAACGGTGTTGTTGATGACGGTGGCATGGACCTGCTAGCTACCGACCTTGACGCTGCAGCCGAGACTTCTGCGGAAGGCACTACCAAGTTGATGGATAGCGTTGAATTCGATTTCGACAAGGTAATGGAGGGCTTGTAACCGGGGAAATATTTGCCTCGGAATATGCATCATGCAGGGTACACGAGGTATTTTCCCTTATAATTTTTCATGGAGGGGATTTGCATTTTGTTCTGCCAAATATTTATGTTCTCATTCCATCACAAGTTCATTAAGTTTTAGCGCGTCCGTTAAAGGAGCATTCTGATATTTCCTTGTTTTCCTTATTTCATGTATTTATGATACCCATGCTTGGGCACAGAAAAGCATTTGTCATTTTGATAGGTTTTACGAGCTCGATTAAGCTTTTAGCTGCAGCTTCCTGTTTACAGGGGCGTTATTAATGAGCTCAAAAACAAAATACAAAAAGTATCTATATTGAATTATCCTGATCACGTCTTTCCCATCTTTGAAAGTTCATAACCGAAATACTAAGCCGCTCTAGCTTCAAAATGTGATCTGTGCTCTACCCGGTAAATTTCGAGGACGGCTACGTCACGTCCACCCCCATAGCAAGATCCAACCGCCCCAGACTTGCATTAACAGCAGGATCCCTTGCCATATTTACTTTATCAGAAGACCACTAACCCATTTCTCGGTTCCATTTCTGCGGAAGAGACTGATTCAGTTGGTGGGGCCCCAAAATGTCAAATGGAGATCTGGCAAGGATAAACTTTGAATTCAGGTAAGTCATGGACCCGAGCTAGCAGGTAAACTAGCAAGTGTATCCATATCGGAGCATATTGTGTACCGTTTTAACGATATCGGTATCACTGAAACGAATATTGTTGGGGTTTCGTTTTCGTATCTCAAGTCTTCGGCATACGGCAGTTAATGTACATGTCTGTGCTCGTGCATTTTTACTCTACAATTATGAATACCCTCAATTACCGAATAAAAGAAATGCCCGAGGAAGCTGGGTCAGCTTTAGCTCGAATTCGCGAATACCTCGACACCTCACACAGAGTAAACTTGTGCCCAAGCTCCTTATAATGCCTGCAGAAGTAGACGATGCATGATGCAACGTGCATGATACACGCCTGTACTAACGGCTTCAGGCTTTTCTCATACTCTAGAAATTAATTTAGTCCCAATGTTAAATAGGCCTTGGCTTTCACACCCTCTGAGAGTTACCGAGGCATCTGCGGGATGTGGGGAGGCGTGCATAAAAGCCGAGGTAATTACCACTTTGGGACACGAAATGACTTCCGCCAGCCAATCAGCGGCATGATACGGCTGTGACATTTAGCGGACCCAACGCAAATCTAATTCTACTCGGTTTCGATTCTTGATTACTAGCACTATGGAATCACGGGAATTATAGCCTAAAACAAGGCATTCGAGGGCTTGGCTTTCTAGAGTTTCTTTGACGTTTGAGACTCGGTTCCCGACTGTAATAAGGACCGCATACTGTAATGTATTTTCGGCCTCAAAATTGTGAGCCTGAGCAGCATACACCGTTATGCAGCCTAGGCCGACTTAGGTACCACCTTTACCGAGCATCAGGAAAGGCGGGATGAAACATCTCGGTATTTGAACAATAATATGTTAGAAAATTCGTGCCTCAAGTCTTTCGTTGTATTCAATCAGAGACTCTGTTGATTTTAATCACGGCAACATCGTAGAATGGTTATCGGATCACGCCATGGCACAAACCTCTTTACACGTTTTTAGGACGGAAGTCCCGGTAGCCTAGCCTGACTATGAGGCTCAAATTGAGCCATGGAAACGCTACGCACGGCCACATTCGGTCCGACCATAGATAGACTAGCGTGGCTAGTCCGTCGGTTTATACTTGTTTCGGATCCACCAGTATGTTATGCATAAAGGCACATGGCCACATGGAGAGATGAAGAAAGATGGAGCAAAGCCTAGGCAACTTGTATGCAAGGGGAATACTAACATTTATTGTATCGATGCTCCGTATAGGGAAGGAGTTTCATATACGGCCCGGTGGGCATGGTTTTGATACCTCGGTAACTGGTCATGTATCCGGCCTGATCAGGCCTGGATATCATAATGCAAGCATCGTTCCGAAATCTTAAACACATATCGGTATACCCCGCAAAACGCCATGCATGGTTCTTGGTTTCAATTTCTTGTTTCTTTTACTCAGCGGCATTTATCCATGTAATAAAAGTGGGATGTGGAAATGTCATTGGGTAGGCAGCCCTTCTCGGCCCACAGATAGCGAACCTAAGAAGATCGATGGGAAGTGATATAACGACCAGGTAAAACAGCGTCGCAGGTACATACAGATATATCCTTGGCGTTTATGAATGCACCCCCCCCCCCAGGCCCTAGGGCCGGTACACCTTCTTCGAGCCTAAACCCCGGGTACTCTGGCTATTTCCTCGAACCCTCGGTCCCGGGGGGGGGGGTCTTGCTCCGAACTTCGTAGTTAATGGGTATCCATAATTTCCTAGTTCGATATATTTCTAAGTTTCAGTATTACTTTACACTAGGGTGTTTATAAATCTATTAACATATGGACTTACACATCAGCGCCTACATTCCTCGTTAAGAATTTAGAAAGTGTTTAACCGCTCACTGTCTAATAGAGTAACTGAGCTACCAAACTACTTCAAACAAAATTCTGACCTCAATTGGAGGATTGTAATGTGATAGGCTGTTTTACGTTTCGTTCATCGATCAAGAGTCTTAATTACGACATCATTATTTCTGAGGTGGAAGCCCCACTGAGTAGGGTAACGTGCCTTGAGAGGATATATCTCAGAAACGAAGTCGAACTTTGGTAAGATTTAAGGGTTGCAAGCACGCTCGTTGAATATAAGAGACTCGGCTAGATTGGCTAGCAAGCTTGAATCAATAGGACTTGGCATAGGTCTTAATTCACCCTGTTGGATCGAAGTTTGGCGCCCTCTGCATAAATTAAACCGTCGTGTAGTTACCGCGGTACTGAGACCGTCTCCACGTACTATACTGCGGGGTAGCAGTGTTCACGATCGGTAGTCGGCCTGCCGGTTGTTAATCGCTAAGCCTTGTGTCCATCACTAACCGCCTAGGAATACTAGACCCGTTCTGGGTGGGCGTGCATTCCCAAAAGCGGGTATAACGTTAGGAATCTCAACCTGGATATCTAGATCTGAAGTCACTGCAGATCAAATCCTCAAAAGATGTCAAAATTTAAATCAGACAAACAAAATATTTTGAGAAAGGGATTTGGCGCGGCTGCGCCCCATTGCCTTTCATATCCCAGCCTCTATGCTCTATGCATATATGGGCTTAAGAGATTTTGTCGCAAGAGGCTGTGTCAAGAAATCCGTTGGCTTAGATCAGAGACTATCCGCAAGCCCTTCTAGCTATGCGTGCGCATGAATCTTGCATATCAATCAATATAGTGGAGCAATAACCGACACTAACTTAACCGAAAGGTCTAGGTTTTAGTCCTTGCGGTAAAGAGGGGTGAATTCTTCATCCATAAATATAAATATGGGAAGGGGAACCAGTCCCTTAATGTAGTGTCACTGCCACATGACATCACGGAAACGTTATACACACTACCAAACAACACATACATGGCAGTACAGTGTAGATCGCCAAAGATTCGAATCGGTTCTAATCTGTCGGGAAAAAATATCTGAAGGAGTGTTGGTGCGCCCGAAAGTCCATAAATTTGAGCGATACCCTAGGTTTATTGCTACTCTTGAAATAGATATTGTTTTTGTAGTATTTCTATCAGGCCCAAGTCCTAGAGATCCCCTCTCTGGAGTCTCGCCATGAAGTTCCTAACTTTCATTGTTTATCTTGTTCCTATTATCTCTCACAGCCGTGCGAGTATTCTCGAAGCACAACTTGACGGCGGTACAATTAGAGGGGGTTTTTGCGGCGGTTCAAATTCTAGCACTCAATTCTTAGGAGTTCCGTATGCACTCCCACCGGTTGGTCGACTTCGTTGGGAAGCTCCTTTGCCATTCAATGGAACACTCGAATCGGAAAATGGGGTCTTCAATGCGACACGTCGGCCTGCAGTCTGCTACCAATTCGGTACAAGTGATATTGGTGCCGATCCCGGTCCATATGATGAAGATTGGTAAGACTGATAAACAATAATCAAGGAAGCGGGTCTCTAAACCATGGCCATGTGCTAACCTTTTGAACATCGGTAGTTTATTTCTAAATATTTGGGTACCGAGCAGTGCAAATAAATCAGCTTCACCGAGCCTGCCAGTGAAGGTTTGGGTTCACGGAGGTGCAAACACAGGCGGTAGCATAATGATCCCACAATACAACGGCTGCAATCTTTCCGACCAAGGGTCCATTGTGGTAAACATTGCCTATAGGCTGGGGCCACTGGGGTTCTTAGCACTCGAAAGCGCTGGAATCGCTGGAAACTTCGGCATTCAAGACATCCTCCTGGGGCTACAATGGGTTCAAGATAACATTGGAAAGTTTGGTGGCGATAAAGAAAAAGTATTGCTATTTGGACAGTCTGCTGGTGCCTGGAACACCTGGATAATCAGTACTCTGCCGAATGCACCAAATCTTATGCGTGCAGTGGCCTTAGAGAGCGGTGGAGGCGTCGATTTTCAGACCAATTTCTCCGCCCAATTGGGTGGTGCCGCCTTTGCCAAAAACGCGAACTGCACTGTTACGGACGTAAGTTTATCGCCCTCGATACCTTTTTTGGACTAAAGATAACTTATTAACAGGTGATATACTAATCAACAGGCTGCATGTTTGAAACGCCTTACTCCAGAAAAGCTCAAAGAGGTCTTATATCTACCTGGAAGCCCTGCTCTGTCTGGATATACGATGATCCGTCCTGGCATTCAACCTTTCGTTGACGGGAAAGTTATTCCTGTGCAGCCATCCCAAGTCGGCTCTCGAGTCCCCGCTGTGTTCAGTAGTACTTCGGAAGAAGGCAAATTCTTCGTATTTCTAACAAACTCAGATCCTACAAAGATCGACGAAGAGGAGTTCAATGTCTTCTTACGTAGCGAATTCGGCCCACTGGTAGACGAGATCAACTCCAGGTATCCAATTTCAGACTTCGAAGGTTCCGGACTGCCAGGGTTTTCCCGTGCGGCTCAAATTATCACCGACTATGGCTGGAAATGTCCAGCCTACCGCGGTCTTACCAAAACCGCAGAGAGAGGAGTACCGGTATGGACGTATATATTCGATCATGTGTTGACATGCCCATTTACCCCGGGGATACCATCTTTCGTTTTAGACATCATGGGATCGGCCCATGGATTCGACATCCCGTATTCCTTCGCAACAACTGACGGATTACCCATTCCTGGCGGGAATTGTTCGCTTAACGCAGAAGAAAAACGGACTAGCAATATTATAGTCGATGCTTGGACTTCGCTTGCGGCTACTGGAAATGCTTCGACGGATGAGTTTGAATGGCCAACATTCACAAATGAAAGCTATACTGGACTCTATATAGGACGGAATTCAACTGAAATAACTTCACTCGCTTCCGATTATAGTATTTGTGGGTTCTGGAACCAGATTAATGCCATATTGCTCGAAGCTGCGAGTAGAAATAGCACGAATGTGACGGATGAAATCCCAACCAATCCAACGATCACCGACGTACCAATCACCCCACCAAATTCTACAGAAACCGGAAGTCCGACTCCCACAGAAAGTCAGCCAAGCAGAGGGCCCAGGATTGATATAGGTCTTTTTTCGATTGTAGTGGCAGTTACGGTCGGCTGCTTGTTAATGGAAACTATTTAAAGTTCTAGATATAAGGGATACACTAGTGGTCTGACAAATTAATAGTTAGCGTAACTTATTTACAGATAAACCTACCCACGTTTATGCGTTCAAATTTTTATGCTACCACGATGATTAAATAAATACTCAAGTATACTTACATACGAGATTACACGGGTGCTAGGATATGGGGAGCTAGCTGTTGAGCGGGATTACTACTAACTATCGTATGGCAAATGCCTAAAATATCACTAAGGTCGATCCACGTTTGTGGACACCCTAGATATCACCCATTACTCCCGGTCATTGTAGAACCTGCCCGTTAGTGCGAATCTATCACTCTGGCGAGGCGATGTACCGTGACGCGAGGTATATCCCCGTCGTCAATATCCAACTTGACGAATATGTTAGCCCGAACCCGGTATACTAGTCCGTAGTCCTGTTCTAGGGCATACTGCCCTACACCGCATTCCCTAACGTCGACTGGAAAAGGTGTCCATCCAGGGTAAAGAGCACCCAACCACTCTTTGAGCAAATACTATGCCGTCTCCGTATCCTTACACTTGTAAACATGGACACCACTCTCGGCCCAATATAGTCCACGGACGTCGTCACTGTCATTACTATTATGGCTCGATCTGGTGTTAAACTGGTAGTAAACATAAACGCAATAGTCGTCTACGGCAGTATTTTTGATGTGGAAGTCAGTGATATGCGAGATCGCCGTGGAAACTAGGGCGCAGAAACTACTCCAGAAAAGTACGAGGTGCATTTTCTGTAGTGACCGGAGGGCCACGAGGTTCTATCGCTAGAAAAAAGTGCATCTACAACGCTAGAGAAGGATTGGGATACTTGGTAGATTCGTTTATTGTATGGTTCTGGAACATCAGGAAGGTAATAGACCATTTCATGTGAGTTAGAGTCCAACCATACTCAGTCTCCTGTCACTATAGCCAAGAATACGGCATGCTTCCGGGGTTGGAGCAGGAATGAGTGTTGATAGTATAGGCAAGTTGGAAAGTCTTACAGAGTTGGCGGTGAGAAGATAAATCGCAGATCGTTAAACGTTCTGGGGGAGACCATCTCAATTCACGCCTGCACCAGATGGCCATGGCTAGGTTTGTGTAGGTTAGGTTAGATCTGGCGCTTTCGGAAGGACGTTAACTTACGCTTCGCAGACGGGGCTGGATATGTAGATGTCTAGAACAAGCAAGAAGCAATACTGAAAATAATAATAGTGTAGCTCGCCAGTGCCCCATTTTGAACCTTCTCTCCATTGTGGGAACCTGACGAAGCGTCTCTCGTCATACAGTATCTAGCCACAACAACACGCAACGAGACCAGCCACAACCCGCAACACGCCCGTCTATTCCAACCGATCGAATCGTACGGGTCGTATGCGCAGCTCTTCTATCGAGCAGATACCCTATCTGGTCCACATTTTATAATCAGAGTCTCTATAAAGTTGTGACTATATTAGGGGTTATAAATGGATTTGTCAGAAGCTGGAGATCGTGAGACTAGTGTAGCCTCGAGATTATGCAGGCCGACTGGTTTACTAAACGTGTTGCATCTTGTGGTATTTTCTGAACCCTTGTCGTTGGTGCCACGATACCACCTTGAGGTGTATCTCAAAGGGAGGCGAAGGAAAGATATTTTACTTAGAGGTGGTTGGTGTAGCTCAGTAACCCGAAAATTATATATCGTCGAATACCACCTCGTACGCTAGTCTTCCTCGATCTAAGAATAGTTGGAGTTGGGTTCATTTTTAAACTGTCCGGATCCCTGCAAAGTTAGAATATAGTCTGTGCCCGCGGACGCCAAGGCATCCATTGAAGAGTCACAAAGCGAGTTAGCGGGGTCGTTGTTGTCGTGGAGGCTTGCAGCCTGCGACTCGCCGCGTAGAGTCATGAGTTGCCTATCGATTCGCCCAACCACGAGAATTTTAACCAGGTTTTATCTAAATTGAATCTGATATGCTATAAATTTGAGATTGGATATCGCCCCTCTCACTGATTGGTTTCCGTTCGTCACTTCAGACGGAAATCACTGAGTCTTGTCCAAACCCGGTCTCTCGAAATCTTCTACTGGCCATCCCAAGTCGTGGTTCAAAATACAACAGAACAACACAAATCCGAAACAAGGCGAAATAGATCCATTCACAATGGCGGAATCTGGCACAAACATGTCCATTATAACCTCTCTCTATGAAACCCATCCCCATGTCCTCACTGAGATCATGTACTACTGCACCCCTACGACATTCGATGCATTCAGGTATACCTGCAAAGCTGTGTATTCCATGTCACTTGACCCGGACCTCTTGGAGCATCACCTCAAAACCATTGTCCATCGTCAGCACGAAATAGTCTCTAACCGACCACCACGATTCTTTTATGATGTTATCTATCTAGACACTAAATTTGATACTATGAAAAATGCTCATGGAAATCTCTGGAGATTGCGAGGTCTTATCCTTCAAGAATTCCTGCGAATGCAAAGTTCTTGGAGAGTTGGGGACTATAAGAAAGTCGTGGTCGAGTTGGGTGTTCATTCCGACGAAGAAGATGGAGAGGTGGAAGCGGCTTCTGCGGATGGGGTATATTTTGACGGTACTATTCAGCTATTGTCTGGCACCGTCCGAGGAGATACCTTCGCTCTCTCATGGGGCGACACAAGGAAAACGCACTTGCACACCTATCACTTCACCAATTCCAGGAAATATAGTATTCGCAAAGTAGCAGGCCCTCAGGGAACGAGTATCCATCATCAATTTTCCCCTGATAACAATACGTATCAATTCACAACATTCAACACGAAAGACGTCACCAAGCATACCTCTCAAGCACTTACCCTCAAAATCCGCGACGGATTTGATATATCAATTAATGAAGGATTTTACATCCGTGACCCGAATGCGCTCGATCAAAACTACTATATATCCGAATGGTACGGCCATGCGGAGACAAGGGAATTAACATCGACCTTCCTCCGTGCGAAATTTCACGGGAAGTATATGAACGTGTACGACGAAGAAGGGCCTGTTGACTTGGCTTACGAGCTGGATTGGGATCAAAGGAAGAATTGGAGGGTTCCAGCGACGGGCATGTCGAATGCGCCCAATTTGACTCTGCCGGATCATTCCGATGAAACTATGAAGCTACTCCTGGGGAAAAACGGCAAGTGCGAGTCGGAGGGATACGCAGTCGGATTAGATAGCGGTCCGTACTGGAAATGGAAAGTATTCGAGCCGAGGAGATTGAAAGAGGATGTCTCGAGATTGGGTGTATGGAGGGATGTTTCGGTCGAGTTCGAGCGAGGAGAGGTTGGGAAAGAGACAATTCTAAGGGTTTTGGCAACGGTTTCGAAGAATCTAATTAAGCCTAACCCCGGGAAGAGATTTTTGCTCACAAATTCCAAAGTCCTAAATCCTGGCGATTGGGTAAACGTTCAAATCCCGCTAGTATTACCCCCAGTAACAAAGGGAGATCAACACGGCCAGTTGGTGCTGGCTACTGTGGCTCCGGCCGCATACTTTCGAAGGCGGGGGATGCGGGATCCCCATATCCCTTGGGCTGACAAAGGTTTTATGGATTACAACTGGAATGTCAAGAAAAATACAGAGGGAGAAGTAGGACCTGAACCGCTGTTCATCCGAACTGGGGCGATGATTCACAGAGAACTTGTTGATGCTGAGATTGTGGCAAGAATTGTCGGTTGGACTAACGACGGGGCAGTCTGGGTGTGGGATGTCACTGAAAAGCATATTTTAGATGCTGGTGAACTTGGAATGCCGGAAGGCTCAAAGAAAGTGTTAGAAGTTGCGGCAAAGAAACTCGGCTATGTCAAAGATGTGAAAGGAATCTTTGTTACCGGGGATAGAATTGTCCAGAGAATAACTTTAATTACATACGGCCAAGAACAAAAAGTCCACAGAGTGGGCGTGGAGGATAGTGGAGAGAATGACTCCGGGATATCCTTTTTGAGGCAGGAGGATATCATTAAGAAGATAAATCGTGCCAAGGCGAAGAAAGCCTCCGAGCAAAGAGGAGAACTTGATCACGACTACGACGACCGCGACGGGGATGGAGAGTTGGCCATAGTGCCACAATCAGACACCGAAGATACCCCTACTGGTTCTGATAGCAGGTGGAGGATGATAAGTTATTCCTTTGGGCAAACAAAAGGAGGAGGCTCGGCTAGCTACCGCATTGACTCCTGCGGAGATCTTGAGGATATGTGATCTAAAGAAATATTCTGGCAATGTCAACAATTTAAAGGTTTTATTACCGGCTACATGGGGAATGCTTCCATCTTATTTCTAAAATACGCCTAGCCTACACCATTGCGAAGCTTTATAAGACTAAATTGATTCCCGTCGAAAAATATTTCGCTGGGGATAGAGGCTTTTTATTGCTACTGAGGCTACCAAAACCATGATTCCTTCTCCGAACTTGTCTCCTGCGCAACACTACCCTTTGTCTCCGAACGAATTCCGGGATTTTTTTTGAGCCTTATCCCATAATGGCCCCCTAACCATTCTAATTGAATTTCGGCGCATCATAACAGTCGCTAGGATCTAGAATGAAACACACAAGGGGGCAAATTAACATACACCTTTAAATATACGGTTTCTTCTACATATGAGTAAAGACAACATACCTTCCCCATGTTCGTAAATATATTGTTTTACCTTTCCTGCCTCGTGCATGAGTCCACTAACAAGTTCCTGCTGACGAATGGTGACTTTGGGGTTGTACAATGATGCACTACGGACGGTATGCGCGGCAACATGATATCTAGATACGTTATTGCGAAGCATCATCTGTTGGGGATAAACCTGGTTAGTTTTAGAGTTATTTCGTAAATTATGCCTCAACTTACATCAAATGGCGAAGTTGTCGTGCCTAGAAGCGGAAAGGTTTAGTGTTATACCTCAATTACGCTATAGTGGTATAGGTTACTGACCTTCTTCGGAGTATCCTTCAACAATAACTCTTTCCACGTTCTTTCTCCCAAATAGTAGCCCTTTGACATCATTTGCATAGCCGTGATAGTTCACTATTATGTCCCTGTCCTTCGTAAACAAACTTTCAAAGCCAGTTTCGTCCAAAGAATGGGGATGATTGCTGCCAAGAACCATCAAATCTGTAACATTGACAACCCTTACTCGAAGTTCTGGTATCTTTTGCCTTAGCATTGCGGCGGCGGAGACAACCTCGAACGTTGTCTCTGTACCAATCGCACAGAGAACAACGTCAGGGTTTAATCCTTCGTCTGTAGACGCGAACTTCCAGACGGTAGCACCGGCTTGGCAATGTGTTTCTGCTTCCTCCGATGAAAGGTAGATTGGCGTTGGATGTTTTGATGCTACGATCAGGTTTACGTAGTTCTTTGACTTCAAACAATGATGAAGCGTCGATAAGAGGCAGTTCGCATCTGGAGGAAAGTAAACCCGACTATATGTCGCCTTGAGACTTAGGACAGCGCCTATGAAAGATGGATTCCTAGATCAAACGCAAAGTTAGCATCGGAGCTGGGACGAAACAGTGTTTATTATTTTAACTTCGCTGGCTTTGACATACTGATGGCTGAATCCATTATGTTCTTGCCTAGTCCACGTCGAGGTTTCAATATAATTGATACTCGATAAAGAACCTCGCCAATTAGTTTCTTGGCCCATTTTGTTGAATTTAGAGTACTGGACCATCATAGTATGCACGATGCCAAGAAAGCTTTCGTAGGAGGGAAATATTGCTGTCCGACCGGTAAGAGTGTAGCCTTGCATAAATCCCTGACAAGTGTGTTCACTCAAAATTTCAATTACACGTCCTCCCTTCGCGCGAGAAAATTGATCGGACTGGAAATTCCGGCCAGTTACTTTGAATACGAGTTTCAGTTTGTTGGACTCAAGCTCATCTGGGGAGAATATTCGAAAGGTCGATTGGTTGCTGTCGAATCGTATTCGTGTGAGTGTCATGAATGTCCTCATGGATGGGACTGGAAGCTTACTTTTCGATAACTTTGACAAGAAATTCACCAATACTTTGCATGCCACTAACTTCAACACAGTTCTTTTCTGAGGTGAAATCCATCCAATTAGGTAAATTTAGTGGAGTATAGCCCCTATACGCCTCGGGGACCTGCCCAATCCTTCGCTCTATTTCTTTAGGAATGATAGAGGTAATATCCGCATGCGGACGGCCTGTCTCCCCGTCAATGAGATCGCCGATCTTGTAAGACTTCAACCATTCTTCCAATAACTCGAGTTGCTTTTGGTCTTTCTTTGCTGCTGGTAAGGGAACTTGGTGAGAATGAAAGCTTCCTTCGATAAACTTATCCCCGAGCCGCGCTGGGCAACCCCAACCCTTTGGTGTTCTCATGATAATCACCGGCCATCTTGGTTTTGATATCGGATTTCGGTCTCTTGCTGCCTTTTGTATCCCCCTAATCTGCCCCAACGCCCAATCCATAGCGGATGCCATGTCGTTGTCGATATTTTCCAAATCTTCAACGAACCTTGGTTGATACCCGAGGCCGCTAAAGAAGCATGCGATCTCTTTGTTGTCCATACACCCAAATATTGTCCGTTCACTGATTTTAAAGCCGTTGACATGAAGTATAGGTATGACTGCACCCGATTCTGCTGGATCCAAATACTTGTGGCCGTGCCAGGCGGCCGCAGTTGGACCGGTTTCTGCTTCGCCATCGCCAATAACACAAACCGCTACGAGATCAGGTTTATCAAAAACGGCCCCAAAAGCTACGGATAGTGCATAGCCGAGTTCACCACCTTCATGTATGGAGCCGGGGACTTCAGCGCTAACATGGCTTGGGAATCCACCAGGCGCACTGAATCCTGTGATTAATCGGTGTAGACCAGAAGGTGAGACTGTATAGCTAGGGTAAAAGTGGCCAAGACTCTCTTCGAGCCAAAGGCAAGCGAGGATTGCAGGAGCGCCATGGCCGGGGCCGACGATGAACATACTCCGCAGATCCGCATGAGTATTTAGAAGCCTATTGATATGCGCATAGACCAAATTGAGTCCGGGACATGTGCCCCAGTGGCCAAGAAGACGAGGCTTGATATGTTCCGGCTTTAGAGCTTCTTGAACCAAAATGTTTTCTTTGAGAAATATCATAGCTAGTTCCATTAGTCTTAGGTATCGGTTGTAAAAATCTTTTCTGATACTTTGCAAAAGAAATATATTGCAAAATCAACATATCCGTGAACTCAAACTTACCAGCTGCCAAGTAGTCAGCGGCTCGTCTGAACTTTTGTACAACATGACGGTCCTCGTCTGACAGGAATCTCCTATCTTCGGTGGATATAGCAAGCTGTAGAACACCATCGGGTAGATGGCTTTCCTCCGGAGGCGGGTTTGGCTGGTCGATAAATTGGTCTTGCATTGTGGTTATGTTGTTTTTGTGCTCGGTATATCTAGGCGCGTGATTATATTTCAGTTTGGGATTCTTACAGGTTCTTGGTGCAATTTAAAGATTAACACATTAACACGGCTATAGGCCTCGCCTTTGAAGACGAATTTGGGTTTCTTCAAAAATAGGGGTTGAAAGAAGAAGTGTCAAAGCAGCAGTTGTAATAGTACGGGGTTTAATATACGCAGTCGATATCCAATGGCGACGAGACCAGTACATGTGCAAGTACGGAGTAACGGCAATGCAATGATATCATTTTGACGACTCTCCTGGTAATGTGTTGTGTTGACGTCAATTTGTTGGCTTCTAAAGGGGGTCGCCACCCCAGTTACCTAGCGCAGGACCCGCAAGATTAGGTATTTGGGAGTAAGCTTGAAAGAAGGTGCATATTGGGCTTCGAACTAACTGCACGGATCGATAAGGTATTCCAAAACATTTTTCTAGAGCAAAACCCTGTCAAGGTATCAATACCCTTCGATATCCAAATATTCGATTTCATGGAGCAATTTTATGATTTTACTGAATCTTAAAGAAGCAGTTAGGCTGTGTGTATAAGGACATTCTGATAGTATAACTATCAGAATTGGGAATGTTGAATATGACCGAAAAGAGGCCGCCGAACTACATTCTTGCAGCTAATGCTGGGTCGTCTTCCCTAAAACTTCAGCTCTTCAAAATCAACCCAAGCAACGATGATGTCTTGGTACCGAAGTTGACAGTGAAGTCATCGATATCGAATCTCTCTTCGCCTCCCACAAAATTCACATTCAAGAATTATGAGAAGGAAGGGCATGACATACAATCTCAAGAATTAGATGATATCCACTCTGGACTTGAAGCCTTTGAATTCTTCTTAAGGCACCTGGCGAAAGACCAGAGCGGCATTGGTGCTGGTCTAGCGGACAAAATAACACACATTTGTCACCGCGTTGTTCATGGTGGTGAGGTAGGGGAGAGAGGCCCACTAGTGGTCAACGACAGCGTCTTAAAGCAACTAGAAGAGGTCATTTCTTTGGCACCATTGTCAGTATATCCCGGCCTAAGCTTAAAGAGAGTTGTAAATTAAAGAGACCAATCTCCAGGCACAATGGTCCGGCGGATGAGATATTAAGAGCATCTCTGAAATCTTTTCCAAAGTCCACGAACATTGCATTCTTCGACTCATCGTTTCACAACTCTTTGCCAGATTTCATCAAGGCATACCCGATCGATCAGAAGATAGCGAAAGAGCGAAAGCTGAGAAAATATGGCTTCCATGGGTTGAGTTACCACTGGATCGTTAGAAATGTGGCAAAGTTCCTTGAGAAGGTAAGGCAAAGTATCGAGACGATGTAGTGAGATCAAGAATCTCAATTAAAAGAGAAAGATTTAAGCTGATTTGGCGCTGCAGGATGAAGAGAAGACTTCGGTGATCGCACTTCACTTGGGAAGCGGGGCATCAATGTGCGCCATCAAGAATGGGGAGTCGTATGATACGACGTGAGTTGTCATTTGGTGGTGATGTAGTCTCTACATTGACAGAATGGCGATGCTGATTGTGGCTCTTTCAGAATGGGATTAACACCGTTGGAAGGCCTTCCCGGCGGTTCAAGATCGGGCACTATGGATCCAAGGTATACAACGGGAATTTCATCTCTGCGCGGCGGGAAAGGCTAACCGGGATTCAAGCCTGATATTTCATTACTCTTCAAGACCGGCCGATAGTGATAAAGTATCCTCGGTGGAACTTTCACACGCTGAAAGCATTTTAAATCTGTCATCTGTATGGGGCTCCCCCTTTTGACCGGAATATAGGGGTATACATCCTTTACTGAGGTTAATGCGTCAAAACAGGGCTTTAAAGCGCTCACAGGCACATCGGACTTCTCGGAAATACTTGCTACGGACCCTCCAAATACAGAATCAGTTCTTACCATTAACTTGTTTCTTGATAGAATCCTGAGTTTCTTTGGTTCGTATTGGTTAAAGTTGAATGGCGGCAGAGGGTCTGTCGATGCTGTTGTTTTTGCTGGTGGTATTGGAGAGAGCAGTTCAATGTTCAGAGAGATGATTGTGGAAGGGCTACGTGGTTTAAATGGTGGTTTCGATGGATTAGACCACGAAAAGAATGAGAAAGGAGGTGGGAGTGGCGAGGTTGTCTATTCGATTGGTGATGGAATCGGCAAGACCCGACTCTTAGTCTGCGAAACAAACGAAGAGGTACGTATTTCTGGTATACTAGCAGCTGTACTCGAGTTAGTCCTTACTAATGATGCCCTTAGCTTGAGATGGTTGGAGAATGCCTCGGGGACGAAGTTCTGTGGTGAGACCGTAGAATAGCCCGCCTCCTGATGGTTAAAGTTTCGAAGCTTTCGGTCACACGACTCTATCAGGATTGTGAAGCAAAATAAAGCGAAAAGTAGTTATGAAGACAAGCGTGACCGCACTGTCTTTTGGATTGGTATGGTCGCATCTCGTACTTCGGGGTTTTAGATATCCTGAAGATTGTGGTCTCATCGCGAGACATCATAAGCTTATATACGGTTGGCACGCCAAACTTGGAACTCTATTTCGAGATAGTAAGAGTGTCGTTTCGGTACATTTACGCTAATTTAGAAGAAAAGAACTGAGAACATATTTAAGTATTTGAGTAGATATGCCTAGACCTACTTCAGGGCTCTATACCATGTCAATGGAATAGAAAATACCATTAGCTGAATATGTAGACATGAATCGTTCTAGATATTGTAAGTATTTGAAAACTACTTAGGGCTTAATGATTATTATATCTCCAGGAGCATGTTGTGTATACTGATGGAGGCTAGAATACGACCGACGGTTATGGTTAGATACTCCACGCCAAGAGTGACACTAGACCAGCAGGAAACCTGATTTCTCCACCTGCTGCTAGGTAAGTACTGTACATGTTTAATTACGTCTACATACGCAAACATTACTGCCGCGGAATTTGATAGGTTCGAGCTGGTTAACGATATCCAGAATTGATACGTTCACAATTTGTGAATATCGTCTTTATGCGTTAGCGAAAGTTGATAGCGATATTCCGTACTAGAATGGTAAATATAAAGGAAATGAATTGCCTATATTGGGGCTAATATGCATTGCCCTCCCACTCGAGCTCGACTAAATGGCCGACGCAAGAAGCTGTGGCGTTGGCCGCGTCGACGGGACCTGTGGAAGACCGCCTCTATTCAGTTTGCATCGGGCAAGGATTGCGCAACATCTCGTGCCCGTTCACGTGCTTCGAGGCCAGCACATCAAACTCCGACACGATTGAGGGGCCGGTCGACCTTGAAAAGTCTAAGCCATGAGGGCAAGGTTACAAATGCAGCACTTCTTTATCCCATGATTCTACTGATTACTATTTATGGAGTTTACGGAGTCTATCAATATCGCAAATCTTATGTTAGTTCTTATCAACTAGTTTGAGAAACTTCTCAACGTTCCTAGAAATCGTTTCATCGTCTAACAAGAATGTTATAGATTGATCTTCCATATGTCGGCATTCGACCTGGCCTCTTCGGACCCTGGAAGGCTAGATATTATTACCTTCGCAATTCGACATATGTTGTTTGGGAAGGCTATCAAAAGGTACACGTTTTATTCGAAGTACGATTGAAAGGATACTGTGGGCTCTTACATTAAAATCTCTGGTACCCTCGTGAAGGCAGGGCCTTTGTGATATCAACTCCAAAAAGATGGCTAGTCTTCCTTACCGATCCGGACCAAATCGCCGAACTTGCCATGGTTGTAGATAATAAAGTCGGGTTCTATGAAGCACTCAATTTGGTACGACTTCTTGAAAACCTTTACTACGATTGACGCGAATATTTTTATAGATCTAGATTTTTCCTCTCTCGAAAGAATTCTAACCTAGATTCTAGAAAAATAAACACGACAGAGTCGCAGAGCCAACTCTTGGAGACTATATTAACACTTATCACGTGGACATAATTAAATCACAACTCACTCCTCGAATGGCCAGCATATTAATATTGCCGGGAATCCGGCAAGAAGGGAATGTAGCTTGGAAAGATACTTTTAAGTTTGGAACCGGTATGGTTGTTCTCCCTTGACGTTAATCGCTGCCTATTGGGGATACAACAGCAAAGCAAGAGAGCTATATCAGGCTGGACAAAAGTCGGTATCTGGGAAGCCGTGATCCAAGTTCTTTCTAGGTATGTATACCTGCCCGTATGAAGTTTTAGTGCATATCATCTAGTGGCAGTTAATATTCTTTTGAAAAAAAATTAACTAGGTCTGCCAATCGTTGCTTCAGTATGATAATTCATCGCTAGACTGAAACCTGAGATACAAGGCTAATTTTTATTAGTCGGACTTCCTCTCTACCGAAACCAATAATTACTTGACATCTTTCGCATTTATGCCGTCAGGACGAATGAAGTAGTATATATGATCGATCTAGCACCCAGGTTCCTACAGCCTACTCTGGAGTGGGTCTTTCTGAAACGTTATAAGCTACCGCAATGGGCGATGAAGATATTAAAACCAGTATTCGAGGGGCGGAAACGTATGCGAGATGAACTCGGCCCCGAACGTTGGGATACCGAGAAGCCGAATGATGTTATAACTTGGATTATTGACGCCGCACCTAAGAAGGACAAGCACCAACAAACTAATGAACAAATGGCTTGGAGGTTGATTTGGTTGAACTTTGCAGCTACTTATACAACATCGATGGTATGTTACGGCCAGTGTTTTGCAATTATTCTACTTTCGGAAATATTAACAACCAACCTGATGGTCCACTTTACATGTTCTCTATGATCTCGTAGCTAACCAAAATACATGGACCTATTGCGAGGAGAAACCATCTCCACGATAGATAAACATGGCGGCTACACCAGAGAAGCGCTTGACAACATGTTGAAACTTGATTCTTGTCTCAGAGAATCGCAGCGTTGGAACAGTGTTGTCTCTATTGTTATTTCAAAACTTACAATGTGCGACTGCACTTTCAAGTCTGGAAAGGTTCTACTTCATCTCCGAAAGGGCACTTTCATCACTGTCCCTGCGACGGCTACCCTCTTGTCTGAGGAAATCTATGGCCCTGATGCTCATATTTGGAGAGGCTTCCGCTTTTCTGAAATGCGCGAAAAGATGACGAATCTTCTAAACTGCAGGCTGCTGCCACAAGCAAGGATTATTTGGCTTTCAGCCATGGCAAGAATGCATGCACAGGAAGATTCTTCGCTACCTATCAGCTAAAAATGCTTTTGATTCACTGTTTACTACAGTATAAGATCAGGCTACCATTAAACCGCAATGGGAAACGGCCAGACAATAGATATATCTTGGGAAGGCGATCGGCGGATACAGGTGGGTCGTTGGAGTTCCGCGAGAGGAAAGGATGGAATGAACTGAAGACTCGCTGAGGTGAGTTTGGCGAAGAAGAAGGTCAACCGTAAGGTATGCGGTAATTACCGAATTATTTGTAGCTAGATTGCTTGATTAGCATAATATTAGGAAGGATAACATAGGCAAGATGAGAGAATGAAAATCAGTTGCGTACCCAGATTAGTGTTGATGTGTCCAAAATGCAGCCATATTGCACAGCCATATTCCTGATTAGTCAGTGGCGCAGTTCCAAATGCTAGCGTCGATCTATTCTTCCTTGATAGGGTGCTAGTAAGTGTACACAATTTCTGGATCTAGGACAAATATTACGCATAATCATAATTGTATAGTGCATAATCATCTAGGGCCTAAGAGATTGCCTGCGGAATGTCCCAAACCTCAATCTCGCAATGCGCGATTCGATGGAAGACACTTTATCACATCGGCGTGCGCAACGGCTGTTAGGTGTAATCGTATTGGAGATAATACTCACTTGATTTGTATGTCGATAACCAATCAGACTCCTCTGATAGTAATGCCAAATAATAGCAGTTCAGGGTCCATATTAGCTTGATACCGAATTTAAACCGGCCCGTTGGCCCAAGTCCTTCGCAATTGCCGTGCGTACCATTAGCAGATTACTTAAGTCCTTACTGTGTGGAAGAATTGGGGTGTGTCAGCATATTCGCCTCGGGCGATTATTAGTACCTTCCTAGTAATCACGGCACTTCAAACCTTCCTCGTTGAATTTTGGGGGTGGATCGATTAAAAATTTATGGAAGGGAAAGGAAAGGGGTTACCTTTCACACTTTTCTTGATCAAGTATACCTCCTCCTCCTCCTCCTCTTTCATGTTGTTTTTTTGTATATATCGGCAAATTGGCTACGTTTCGACACATTGGCATCTGCCGACGATCGCGAACTTTATCAAAGATACACCATGAACTCTTCAGTTCCAATTGCTGACTCGATTCGCGAGTCACTTTCGATTATTAGCCTCACACCTGGAAGTATTGTGTTGTATACCGCCTTGGCTGTCGTTTTGCCTCTGGTGTACACGTTCGCTACTACGAGCTTAAATGCTGGGAAACCGACGAAGGATGGCGAACCGCCTATGCCGCCATACTGGATCCCGTTTGTGGGACATGCATTCAGTTTGATGGGCAGTTTGGACAAGTTGCATGGTGGTTATAGGTGTGTTAACCCCTTGGTCACTGTGCGTTCACAGATATGCGCATTTACCAGGACATCAAGTCGGGCTTTGAGCTATAGCTAAAGACGACGTTTGAGGAAGCATTTGTGTTTTCTACGAGTGGTTGCGCTAATATTTTCTATTTTTTGGATAATAGAAAAGTTGATGGTCGCCTAGGAAAACCTCGTACCCTCGTTGTATTCGGCCAGAAAATATATTTTATTACAGATCCAGCTTCCATTCTGTTGATGTGGCGCAAGGGCAAGACGGTTGTATTCGAGCCGATGATCGAATTTGTAATGAAAAACCTCTTCGGTGCCCCGGACAGTTGTGTCAAAGTCTTGTCTGTGGGACAGCCAGGTATCGACCAGAGAGGCTTAGAAGGTCAAATCGAATGGACAAAGATCGTACATAAGTGGTATCTTCAGGAATTGAATCTTGGAACGCCTGGTTTGGAGAGCCTGACGAGGGAGTTTATCCGAGAACTGAACCTTGAGTTAGAGAAACATATCGGAAACGAGTTCGAGCAGATTGATCTATTCGCCTGGGTCAAGAAGATAATGTTTCCGGTTTCTGGACGTGCACTTTATGGCCACAGGCTACGGATTGACGACGAATTTGCTCGTAACTTCTGGAAATGGGATAGCGGTTTCCTCGAGTTGAGCAAGGTGTTCCCCGATTTTCTGATTCCAGGGGTTCGGGCAGCAAGAGCTAAGGTTCTCGATGAATTTGTTAGATGGCGCCTGGAGGTTCAAGACCTGGCGGAAAGCATTGATGAGGACGTATCTTGGGAAGAAAATATTGGGGCTAGATTGATTAGAAATCGTGTCAAACTGAATAGACAGGTTTTCGCCGAAGATGACCATATCGCACATGCTTCGATCCACATGTCTCTATTTTGGGGGTACGTACATGGCCGAATCTCGTTATTGAGAGCACTGCTGACCATCAATTTGCCTTAGCCTCGAAGCAAATGCTATTCCTGCAACCTGTTGGCTGATTGCATATGTTCTATTCACACCTGGTCTTCTTGAAAGATTAAAGGCTGAGGTCATGTCGTGTGCTGAGGATCCCGTCAAAGGCTCTTCCTTGCCAACCTTTAATATTGATAAATTGACCAAACTTACCCTTCTTAATGCCGTTTGGCAAGAGGCACTGAGGTATGCTACAAATGCTTTTTCTTCATTAGCCAAAGCCATACCGTGCTAATTCTACCATACAGACTTGGGGTTTCGTCTCTTTCACCTCGTGTTGTTATTGAGGATACCGAGATTGATGGATACATGTATAAAAAGGGAGGCATGATCCAGGGTCTCTCTCCACTTGTTCAAATGGAAGAAGAATACTGGGGTAAAGATGTCAATGAGTTTAAGCCCGACCGGTGGCTACCTTACCCTGGCGAGGACTCAACTGCAGCCACAAAGCGAATCCGAGAATCGCAGTCCAAGCTCAGGCCGTTTGGTGGAGGTACGACTGTGTGCCCTGGAAGACACTTCGCAGCACAAGAGATTCTGGCAATGGTAGCTGTTCTCATCACGTCGTTCGAGTGGGATACGATAGGTGGAAAGGTTCCTGAGATTAATCGGGATTTCTTTGGAGCGGGAGGTTTACCCGCGAAGGACGACGTTAAAGTCAAACTGAGACGACGGGCGTAGTTTGCTATTTGCAAATGATTTCTTTATATTCTCTTTACAAATTACTATGACCGTATGAATGAATATTACGACACAATGAGCCTCACGCTGAAAGTCTCAAGACTAATTAACATTGGTGCCGTTCCTTCGATAGACGTGTGTGGGTTCTACGGCTGTTACGAGACTGGTATCCAGCTGTTGGGTTTGGCAACACAATTTGGCTCTAAAATCGCACACTTTGCTCAACAATTTACGGCTTCCGGCGCGGAATATACCGCCTCGATTCAGAGCCAATGGTCAACAGAAGTATATTTACGAAGTAGCTAGCTGGCAGAAGTATAAATTAGTTGAACATCTATCGACATGGCAATACGTCAAAATTATATTGAATCGGGATTTAATAATAGCTATTTGCATCCTTCCTTAAGCGGTAAGTGAGAATAGACACACCCACGCAATCCGAGGATCAAGCAACTGGCCGCTTCAATTATACTCCTCCTCAAGCTGGTTATTCGATTCTATTCAACGCAAAACCGGTCAAGCTCCAGAACAGTAAACAGGTACAGGCTGTGCATGGGACATCCCTGTCTCGGTTTAGAGACTGCTTTGGGAAGAATCACAATCAACTGGCGACTGTGGCCACCTTGGATTCCTTTCGCCGCTAACCTCAACGATCCCAGATCTGATGTTGTGCTCCAACTTCAGCACTCAGAAACCGATTAAATCTTTCCTCAAAAGCTATCTCGATTGTGGTTTTTTCGTTATCAAGTCAATATTTTTATCTTATAGTGTTTTATTTGCCTGAGTTTCGAAGCTGGTTTTCGGCTGCTGCTCGTCAACGGCACCTTGTGTTGAGCGGCCAAATTCGCCATCCTCCCGCTTACAGATTGAGTTGACTGCTGTGGAGATACCACAAGCTTACATCCGACCTCCGCGACCTCGACTAACCTAGTGCTTTCCCTATCCTAAGCATCACTATTTACCTAAAAACTATACATATTGGAAAAGACGAGAAGTACGGGAATGGTACGAGCCCTGGATGTGGATACTTCTATCGATGGCGATGAGCATCATTGCACCCCTGTGCTTCGGCCACCCATATCTCATTACTAGATACTAACGTCAATTGTCATATCACAGGCACTTCTATAGAATAGACACACTCTCGTATCGCTATCACTACGATTGAAGCGCTTTTCGTCGCAGCATCGCCGGGCCTAACATGGATTCCTCCCAGGATGCCGTTGCATCCACACCGAAGTCGCCCAGCACGAGTACGCCTGATGGAACTTCCTTCTTCGAGCAGCTAGGCATACCAAGAGTCGATGAATTCGCGCCGAAAGAGGAAACCTCTACTCCGATACCTCCATCGATAGTAGAACCGCCTGTCGATGACGGATCCCCGGCCCATACCCATCACCCCACTACCGAAACATTATCCCAACAGCCAGAAGTACCTGAACAGGAGCAGACACTACGGCCCGCAAATATACCTCGTCTCGATTCCGATAATCTCATTACTACCTGTCACGTCTCGGACATCACGGTTGGTTGTCTTAAATGTCAAGCGAAGAGTGCCGAGCTGTTGGCTGCAGGCGAGGTTACAAACTGGGAGACGATACACCAGCAGCATTTACACGAAATGGATGAAGATGACGGCAAAGATGGCCTAGAAATGGCGGCCAAGCGCCCGAGCCAGCCAACTGTGGTACCCGGAGAAGGCCCGGGTAGTCTGGATGGCGCTGAATCGAGAGGTCAAGATGGCGACGTACCAGATACTAAGGATATTGGGTTTACGCCGGAACCCTTCGAAAAGCTCGGAGTGGTAGAAGATCCATTTGAAACATTGAAGCGAGACTCTATAGCGCATACTGCCTCCTTCCCGATAGTCCCAGAACCTCAAACGGCCGCTGGCCCGCCATCGAACCCGTTCGGGACAGATAGTGCTGCCGATGACTCGTTCTTTGGGTCTGTGGGGAAAGAGGAGAAGCCTGTGCAAGCCTCAGATTCAAATTTCTTCGGGGATGAAGGAACCTCTGGGGACGACTTCTTTTCCAACGTTAATTCGAATGGTGTGCCGGCACCTCCAGTACTTGAAAGGGCAGCGACCGAGGATCTAGCAATGGGCACGGGTGTTGAGGATGAGGACAATAGATTCACAGAAGGGATGCCGCTTTTCAGCGGGCAACCTGTTAATGAGGAGGACTTTTTCTCACGGTCTAAAACTCCAATTGATTCCAGTACTGATGACGAGGAGGCCACATTTTTTGATAACCCAAATGCCTTGAAACGAAAGAGTACAGCATTTGTATCTGGTTTGCCGGAAGAGCCCGTGGCTACAAAGGTGGATGCTACGGAAAAACCGAAGGAAGATCTAGCATCAAAGTGGAAAGCAGCCTTGGGCGATGACGATGATTTCTTCGCGGATGAAGAAGAGGAAGAAACTGAAACTTCGACGACACAACAGCAAAGTGCACAGCCGGCTTGGTTTGACGATAGTGAGGATTTCTTAATGGATGAAGAAGATAAGTCTTCTGCACCCGCGCAAAATCCAGCTCAATCGTCCCAACCGGCCGTGCAATCAAGTGTGCAGCCTGCATCGTCGAGATATCTACCATCAGCAGTTGCGCAGCAGCAACACCTCGCTGGTTTTACAGCAGCGCCCGCCAGTAACTTCCAGGCTTCAAGACCAACTCATGCACCCTCTCCATATGCTGCTGCATTTCCTGCGGCTCAGACGCAAGCGGGGACCCCGAAAGTTGAATCATTCGTAGACAAAACTAGTAGTTATGCCTCACCCTATGATCTCCCGGACGATATCGTGAAGCCTATCAGGAAAAAACCAGCGCCCGTGCAGCAACCTCCAGCTTATGGAGCAGGCCATTACTATGGGCCACCAGGTTCGGCCAGCTCTGGCCACTCCGGACAATCTATGTTTAGTCCCGGCCCACCAGGTGGCCTAGGATCTCCAGCTGATATCAGGGGTAGGTCCGGTTATTCTGGCCAGGCAGTTCCGCCTCCTGGGCAGCCAGGAATCCCACCTACTCCCAATGCCCAACCTCAAAAAGCTGCGAAACCCCAGACCAGCGATTTCTTTGAAGAGCTGCCTATCAGCTTGCCTAAGCGACCTGCAAGTGGAGCGTCGGTGAGCAAGTATACGCCTGGAGGACGCGCTCCAAGTACCGGCGCGCCGATGGGACCTCCCCCGACCTCGGCTCCCGGAATGGGCCGCAGTCCTAGTTATACTGGCCCTCCATCGCGGCCCACGTCCGTAGAGCCTGCCTATGGCTCGCCGCCTGTTGGGTCGCTTGGAACACGGCAACCCTATGCGTCGTCGCCAGCCCTAGCACATTCTCCACTAGCTCATGCCGCGTCGGCCTACGCTGTTCCCCCCGGACCAACGACTCCCAGCTATGCACCAAAACCGTCACCTAATGCCGGATTGTATGCACCTCCCCCCAGCGCGGTTCGCGGGACGTCTCCATATGCCCAGCGCCCAAATGCGCCTCCTGGAGCACCGACAAGGACGTCCAGCATGTCAAGCGATGGACGGTACGCTCCAACTCACGGACAAGATAATGTTGGGCTAGGTCTGTCCGCCCCAGAAGGCCTAGCAAATGGACACACATCTTCTGCAAGGCCACCTTCAAGGGACAGACCGGGTACAATGGATAGTATGAAAGCTCACGCTCTTGGTGGAGTCGCGGAGGAAGACGAAGAAGGAAATGCACCAGCACGTTCTTCATTCGACAAAGGTCCTCCTCCACCAGTATCCGGCTTGAACCGATATAATCCTAGTAATAGACAGACACCTCCTCCTCCTGCAACTAATCCAGCATTGTCGCATCTCACATCGCCTCCCCAGAGGTCTCAGTCTCCTGGAAAATATACACCGGCCGGATATCAGACTCATACCGCTACATCCTCCCTTAGCTCGTCAGTACTCTCACCAACAGACATGCCAAATGGCTTTGCACCCCCGAAGCGCTCAGCTACACAGTCCCCCGGGTTTGCCGCTTTCCGGTCTCAAAATATGCACGGAATTCAGCGCCCTAGTTCTGCCGCTGCGCATGCTACCAACTATACGAATACGTATTCCCCAATTGACGCCCGTCGCCCCTCTTTTCCTGTTCAATCATATCCAGCAGCACCTGCGCCGCCGCCACAAAACTTTATGGCACCCCCGCCTGGAAGCATAGAAGCTAGTGATCCCCTGGAAAGATGGAAAGGTGCACCTTTGTTCTGTTGGGGTTTCGGTGGAAACATTATTACCATGTTCCCGGTTCATACTAGTAGATGGAATGCAGAAACAGGTCAACAAATGATCAAGACATCATTGGGTGAGGTTAAAAGCCGACAAGCAAAGGATGTCCTCAAGGGAGATGATTTCTTCGATGACCTTGGCAAATTCCCTGGTCCAGTATTTGGTGGTCGAACTGGGGCCAAGGGAAGAAAGAAAGAAATCTCCTCGTGGATGGAAGCTAAGATCTTGAAACTCGAGGGCGAGTACACTAGATTCAGAGACCCGAGGAGCATGGAGAAAGTTATTTTGTGGAAAATCGTGAAGTTATGCTTAGAGAATGATGGGATGTTGGTTGGGAAAAAGGAAGTCCAAGACGCAGTTCGGCAAATTATTAGCCCAGAGAGTGAAACCCTAGAACTTCCTCGTCCGAAAAACGCGCTCCAGCAGTCAACCGTCTTCGATAGTAATGCCTTGGAGGCAATCCGAACACGTCTTATGAAAGGGGACAGAGATGCTGCGGTATGGTTCGCGATCGAGAATAGGCAATGGGCTCACGCGATCTTGATTTCCTCGACGACATCACCTGAATTGTATAAGCGGACTGTTCAAGAGTTCGTGAAACAGGAAGTCAAGAGTAGCGATGGTACTGAACAGCCGGGTATGCAGAGCTTAGCTGTTCTATACGAAGTCTTCGCCGGGAATTGGGAAGAGTCGATTGATGATCTCGTGCCCGCTAGCACGAGAATGGGGATGACAATGATCAATACAACGGGTGGTCAAAACGCAAACCCCTTGGAGGGCTTGGAGAAATGGAGGGAGACTTTAGGTTTAATGCTAGGTAATCGGAGTAATAATGATATTCAGGCTATTGCAAAACTTGGGTCGTTACTCGAGAGCTATAACCGTATCGAAGCTGCACACGTTTGGTACGTTTACAACTTCAGTAGATTTCCTCTCCTTAGCTAACATTATGTGAAGCTATTTATTCTCGATGCCAGCTGCTATCTTTTCCGGAGCAGAGGAATCAAGCAAGAGCATTTTCTCACTACTTGGCGCTAATCACGTCAACAACCCGTTTCACTATGGCCGAGACCTCGATGCCATAATCTTATCGGAAATCTATGAATACGCCCTCTCACTCATGCCTGGCGCTCCCACCCTAACGAATTTCCCTCATCTGTTACCCTTCAAATTACATCATGCTCAAGTTCTCGCACAGTATGGCTTCAAGAATGAAGCACAGAAATACACAGAAGCAATTTCGGCATCCTTCAAGATTAGTGGTCGACCACAACCCTACCTCCATGGGTTACTGCTAGAAGGTATCAACGAGCTCGCTCAGCGCCTTAGCCAAGCGCCTCGAGACAGCAGTAGTGGATCCCTTCTGAGTAATTTACCAGGCCTTGGGGTCTCTAGGGGCGGTGTCCTTGCTGGTATGCAAGGAATGCTCGATGCCCTCGTCAATGGCGGGGACCAGCAAGATGTACCCACGCCTGCTGGTATCAATGGCAGCACTGGGGCGCCTGCGCATGCACCGATAGCAGAAGGTCAATTCGCGAGCCCACCAGCCACGTCGGGTTTGGATAGAGTACACAGTGGGCCAGACTTATACGGTATCGGATCCGGTGGTTACACACCTTATAACCCTGCCCAGCCACCTCCGAGTGCTACACCGGTTGGGGCGATGAAGCCAGCATCTGCTGCCGCAAATAGGTATGCACCAAAGACATCGGGTGCTGGATCCTATACCCCTCACGCTCCAACCTCGGCACCCCAAACCACCGAATCTGCAACGCCCGAATACGGAGGGTATGGAAGTTATGACGCGACCGCTAGTCACGAAGGATATGGTTATGGGCCAAGCTTACAACCTACACCACAGCAGACACTTCAACAGCGTGCAGAAAAAGCGGCTGAAGCGGCTAACGGGTATGGCGGGTACCAACCATCGCCTATGCCACAAGCCGCGGTCCCAATGTCGCCTCCTTCATTTGACCCTGGTCCCAATTCTTCCAGCTCTCAAGTTCCATCAGCGGCAAATGATACTTCGGCATCTACCAACAACAGTGGGTATGAGCCATCCGGTTACGGATACGAACCTCCTACTACGGAATTCCAACCTTACGTCCCGTCACCTGATAATTCAGATGACGAAGGCGAGGCCAAGAAGCCAAAGAAGAAAGGGGGAATCATAGATCTTGATGACGGGTTTGGAGCCGGAGGAAGCTCGGCAAACGATTCCTCTGCCGCCGCCAAAAAGAAAAAGGAAGAGGAAGAAGAAGAAAATAGAAAGATGGTCGCCGCAATCGCACAAAAAGAGAAGGAAGAGGAAGAAAAACGGAAGAGTAAGTTACTGATTTCACTTTTCAATGAAAGTCTGAATTTTCCACTAACACCGTCTGACAGAAGAAGCGAAATCCGGCGGCTGGTTCGGCGGCTGGTTCGGTGGCAAGAAAGATCCCAACGCTCCTGTAGTCCATAAGGCAAAACTCGGAGAAGAGAGCTCTTTCTATTTCGACCCCGAAACAAAGAGATGGGTGAATAAAAGGGCAGGATCAACCACTGGTTCTGCCGGAATAACCGCCAGCGGAACACCACCACCACCAAAGAGGCTCGGCTCCCCTGCAATAATCGGAGGACCTCCGAGCAGACCCCCTAGCGGCCCACCTTCAGGTCTTGGCACTCCACGACCTGGAACAAGTAGTAGTATAGACAGTGTAGGTTTAAGCAGTATCCCACGACCACCACCATCTGCACCGCCTACAAGTGCACCAACAACTGCACCATCTGGTGGACTTGCTCCACCGGCTCCAAGTGGCCTCGCAGGTAGTAGAGACCCGAGCCCCAGCAGACCGCCTCCACGGCCGGCTACTACTAGTAAAGTCGACGATATGGAGGAGTTGCTGAGCGGCGGCGGAGGTGCACGAAAACCAACAGCAAAAGCGAAGGGAAGGAAGAGGTACGTGGAGGTATTGTAGACACATTGTATTTTACGATTTTTTTGGTTCTACCTTGAACTTTAGGAAGCCAGGACGTGGAACGATGGGTTTTGTATTATGATACTACTATTTGTGTCTTTTTATGCTTCTATGTTTTCGCTCTACGATATCATTGACGAGAGGTTATTGCCAGCTTTTTAAGGCATTTGAATAGGTTTTAATGTAGAACTTGTTAGGCTTACTATTGGGAAAGTCTTTCTACAACTTCATATTTTCCTATAGCATTGTGATGAAGATTAAAACTGTCGAATGAGATCAGTTAGATACAGGAGAGCGACCTTCAGTTCCGGCAACATGCAACAAGCAGAACGCAAAATCTCGAATTTGATTGATAGATAAATGTCATGATATCGATAATCAATAAGCCTGCGGCACTAACGGCCACAGATATCTAGTTACAGTAAACGTGAAACAAAATGATGCTAGTAGATTCGGAGTCGACTAGGCCAACACAAAATATTGACAACAACAACATTTGCATTCCACGGATCATGATCGAAGTGACCACCGGATAATAATTCAGTTTCACACCGTACGGGGTTTTAAAGAATTCCTAGCACCATTTGACAACTATAATAAGTTTTTAAAAAAGCTTAAGGGGTCTTCATTGCTCTGGAAGCCGCAGTAAAATATACGACGGGTTTCCCGTCTTAGAATCCTTCAGTTCCCTATAATAAACTTATGAACTACACTATTAGTCGACTTCACAGCTCACGAACAAAAACCAAGCCCAAAATTGCCAAAGAAAAATAAGATATGGAGGGTAAAAAGATAGTTTAGCTACTCGCACGGCCCCGATAGGGCTCGAACCTATACTGTCCCATACCATTGATATATGGGAAGTGCATCCAATTACACCACGGGTCCTCGCTGACGATGCTTTGAACATTTCGTCCGTTATAAACTGGATATGCTACCGAATTAAGTAGTAGTTCAGTCCACCCAAGCTAGAGAAATGCACGCCAGAAAGTCTACAACGGTGGAGTCAATTTCGTCAAAAAATCAGGCATGCCTAGTGTATATCGAAAATGATCCAAAAAGGCAAGACTATGAGAGCAATCAATGGGAGTTTTTTCTACTTAAACGCGGGGTATCTAGGACCACCAGGTGGTGTTTACAGTTGACATCTGTCACGACTTTGTCGACAATTGTCAACTCAAGCGCCAGGATTAATCCGTTTTCAAGTTTTCTTCGTAGAAACAAATTCTCTTCCCTCGTTTTCTTGAGTTCATATTGGCAATGGCTACGCTTGATACTGCGTCTATACGATCTAGTAATGAACGCGAGGTCGCCCAATACCTTCGAGAACTGGCTGAGGAAGGGGACGTCGAAAATACCACACAACAACTTATCGATGCCGTTGAGAGAGGCTCCATCCCGCCTTCAACTTTGAAAATATGGTTGAGCATATCACATAGCCCGGCTGTATTAAAACAGGCATTAGAACAAGATATCTCAGTTCGCATCCGCAAAATTGCTATCGAGCAACTTGAGAAACTACTCAGATCCCGCAAATGGAGGGATACTTGGAATGGCCTCGGGGCCGTAGAAGGGTTTATGAGTCTTTTTCGAAGTCTTTCTGCTTCTGATGTTCAAGATGCATGCCGTGCAATCGGTTCCAGTACGAAAGGAGCCGACTCCGAGAAGAGAGCAGTCATCACAGATCTCTTTAAAGCCCTTGAAAACCAAACCTTGGACACCCGTCCTCTCATCGAATGCTATCAATATCTCCTACCTGGATCTGCGAAAGATCATATTGCCGAGATAGTAGATGCAGAGATGCAAGAAGGCAACCACCGTCAAAAGGATCTTCTCTTACGGAACCACGCCGATGTCTTACGGGACAATTTCCTCAAAATGGTCCTTGACTACGATGGGCCAAACCGCCCGTGGCTCTTCGCATTGATGCGGGAGTACCCAGCCGCTCCTGGGACCAAAGCAAACTTATCTTCAACAATGGAGTTTTCCTTAGAGGTTCTTCGAAAGTTAGTAAAAGACGATCAGGTCCCTCAGATCTCCGATGAGGCTTTTGTGTTTGAAATCTCAGAACCTCTACTTCTGCGATGCCTCAAAAAGACTGTGGCTACGAGAACGCTGCAAGAAGTTGTCGACTTGATAACAGAATATATCAAGCGTCATCCATCTGTGGCCTCGATTATTAACGTTCCTATGTTATGCTGGGGTCCCGCCGCTGTTTCTTCCAAAAATAAGAAGACATTTGTCGAAAAGATTGTAGAGAGTTGGTTACAAACGCCCGAAATCTTCGGAAATTTGTTCCGATTACTTTTAGCCGAGGCAACTCCAAGCCGATATGGACGAGGGGTGGAGTTTGATGCCTTCAATTTTCTCATAACAAAATTCGATTCAAAAGACCGATATAAGCTCTTCAAGTTTTGCATCCAGTTTTCTACTATCAAGGAGGATGAAGTTGAGGTTGATTTCGATGAGGGTCTTTCCAGGACGACTGGCACTTTGATGTCTCACAGCATTCCAAATTTGAACGCTGAAGAAACCCTAGACCTATTCCTCCGGTTGCGTAGGGTGAGGGGTGATGAAATCGCTGGTAGCATATATATCGGGACTAAATATAGAACTGATTGTGACTTTTTCTCTCTTACGAAAGAAAAAGTTTCTGAACACAATCCTTCGGCACCTATCGATTTGGATCTGTGGCAAGTTCATTTCCTTCAACGGGCCTCCCAGCAAGAGGAAGCGGAGAGCCTTGCGAAACTACGCATTTCAGAGCGTAAAAAGGCGCAATCGACCCCAAATGAATCTCTCCGGGGTCTTCACGCGAGGGGTGTTTTGCTTTATGCTATAGCTAGTGGCTCCGTATCAATCTTAGGTGAAGTTGTTAATTGGACGAGGCGCTTGATTCGAGATCCCAATATCAACCTATTCTGCGATGTGCCTTCGGAGATCTATGGAGTATTATCCGGACTACCGTTGTCAATAGGAAAGGATGCCTCGCTGCTGCGGAAAGGAATCAAGCATGCGAACCGAATCATGAGCGATATATTCGATATCGTATGCTCAGGATTGAAGGATCCAGCTTTTCGCATTAGTATGTGGAGGGATGATTTTGAGTACTTCCACCAGGCGGCTTTTGAACGTGCCAACCGCTCGAACGAATTAAAAGAAAACTTCTCCGACGAAGAGATTTACAGTATCTTATGGGAAGACACTGTGCGACTTCTCCTGGACATAGAACAAAAGGTAATCGATAATCAGCAACTGCACGATGCCGATGAACGGTACCATAAGAAGTGGATCCGAGATTTCACAGGTCAGAATACACCAACCCTGGAGATTGATAGCAATAAGGTGCATCCGTCAACATATCGTTTCCTGGATACCTGGGCGAAAGAGCGCAATGAACTGTGGCGGAAACAACGAATATTGAAATGTCCTGAAGTTGCCACTCTCTCGGACCCGTACCCCCAGGGACTCCCTCTGCAATACCTCATCAAGCCGTTTTCCATGAAGCACGCCCCTCTTCTCGACGATCTAGTCCCATATATCGCATCTCGTGTGAAAGCTATCATTTTTCCTTCGGCAGAGCAAAGCCGAGCACTCATCTCCACGGAAAGCGATATAGCAACTAACCCTCTCGGCATTTTCGTTGAAGATTATCGATATGCCTTGGAACTATATCTTTCCAAAAATGTTCCAGAACAGGAAAGACAATCCCGCCTCGATTCCACATGGGCGTATGCCATTGGTCCCTTAAGTGAGGGCCGTATGAGTACCGAACAGGCGATTCGCTATTGGCAAGATAGCTTCACAGATGCCCTATATATGAAGAAGGAGGATGATGGGGGGTTCGTTAGATCTCAAAGTGAATTTATTGACGACAAGAATGAAACAGAAGAACATAAAAGGATTCGTGAAGCAGATCTAAAATGGCTCCAAAGTCTTTCAACTGGAACGAAACCAGACCCCCTGAGAATTCCAGCTTTTGATAGTGGAACTAGTATTCTAGAGTGGGACGCAATTCCGGACAAAGACGAGATCAAAGCCCATGCACTTGGCGAATTAACTTACATAGACGTTTCCACCAACCCCTATACCCGGTATTTGTTGGAGAACTACTCCAAATCTGGTAAAAAACATTTTCTCGAAACTATTTTAGCGCCTGCAGCACCAGGGAAAACCTACCAGCATAATACCTGGACTCGAGCTGGGAATCAAAAGGCCAAGTCTGCCTTTCAGCTGCAAGAAGCTCAAGTTTTATCGGCTCTATTATACCTTCAGACAAAGACCCTAGTTTCCGATCAATTGTTAACTTCTCCATTCCCATCTACTGACGATATCCGGTATCCTTCAATCCATCTGAGCACGGCGTGTTTGTCAAAACTAAGCACGGAAGAAACGAACGCCGATCTTCCCAAGACATTGAAGGGGTTAAGCTCTAATACCAAAGCCGCATTCAAAGCTCTAGAGGCACAAATTAGCTTTGTGCCTCCCGCACTCATCCTCAAGCTGACTGAAAATGCGTTCTCTAGCCTTAACTCGATGAACCAAGAGGATCTAGAGACTGAACTCCCAGCTCTTGAGTCTTTAGCATTTAATCTTCTCAGGGTTTTGGCGCGAAGTGACAGACCTAGATTGGCACTCGAACTCGCAATCCAAAGTATTTCCAAATATCCAGAATCCGTTTTCTGGTATAAACGCATTTTCACAATTGGATTCTTCCGTGATCTCACCCCATACGATGCTAATGAAGGAATATCAAAATTCGCGGAAACAGTCTTCACGCTACTAAACCAAATGGAGCAGGCTAAAAAGACTAAGAAAGCAAAGGCTGTGGACGAAAAGCCGTCAACGGAAGCAACAGACTCGAGGGCGAAAGGGCAAGACTCTCGGACAGAAGATCCTGGCCCTCCAGCAGAAAAGCCAAAATCCGAATCATCGAAGGATGAAACGGGGTTTGTCAAAGTTTCCACCATCAAGTTGCTCATAGAACTATTTGAAGACGGAGACTTTCTACCCAAGGCATCGCCACTCTCTAATATTCATACCTTGTGCAAGAAATCTTCCAATCTCGATATCCACAAAACGGTGATCTACTATTTGATTCGAGTGGTCAAATCTCCTCAGCCCCTAGAGGCTGAGTTTTTCTCAATTTTGTCTACTCTCGTTGCCAAAAGCTCGGAAACCGACATCTATAAATTGATACTCGAAATGTTTAACTTCTCTCTCAAGTCATCCAAACTCAACAGCGAAAATCAACCTCTCGCTATATCAGTGATCTCGAGTATATACAAAAAAGCTACCGACATCGAGATAGCGAAGCAAATAATCAAATACTTCACTGTCGCGCTTGACACACCCCTTTCCTCAGATACTGCAGTCCAAGTTCTTTTCCTGTCAATGGTGTCGAAGATGTCGAATGGAGATTTAGACTCAAAACTTCGAGATGCCTTGGTAGTGTACCTTCTCTGTTTACTGAAAATTTCGACACCTGAAGGCTATGATCAAATCTTGGACATCCTCGAGGAACTTGTTGCGGATTGTGGCAACGTCAACGAAACTGAACCCGTCACAGAAGCTCAGTGGATAAAATTCGAGGAAGCTATTGAACTACCAGACTGCCATCTCTGGAACACTGTCGCAAACAACAACAATCCAATACTCCTGAGGCTCGTCGAATTCCATAAAGACAGTCGAAAAATGCTAGGTTTAAACGTTGTATTCACGGAGAGAATCATGATCCCTATCATTAAGAAGCTCAACTCTCAATCATCTAGATACTTTTCTATCTTACTTCAGCAAAATGGCATCAACAAGACTGACCAGAAAACTTTTGAACTCCCACCAGCGTCAAAAACCATCGATCTTATCAAGACCGTTATTCAAAACGGTTTTGGGCAGGACATAATACCATTGATTCATGAATATGTCTCCTATGCAATATTCAATATAAACCCTCCAGGTGTCCTTGAGGGGTTGAACAAGAGATGTAACGATGATAAAAACTTCCGGGGTCTCAATTCGACTAAGAATTGGTGGCATTCATACGACATGGGCACTGGAGTCTCACAGAAAACCAACCTAATATCACTCATCCGAGCAAGGGTGGAAGCATCAGACAAAGAAACCATCGGCGCTTGTATCCGGGAACAATTTCTCAAGGTTTATAAAGCTACATTCTGGAGGGAAGCCAAAGACCTAGATTTCAAGGATTCAAACTACTTACTTGATATGCTCGAGCCGAAGCCACTTGACGCAACTTGGTTGAAATACATCCATCCGATACTCGAAGATACGGTCCAGTTCCTCAACTCCCTACACACCACGGAATGGGAACAAAATCTAGATAGAGAACCTCAGATACTTCCCGATACCTTCCGCTCCCAAATATGGCTTTTAAACATCCCTTCCCGGCAACGAAACGACCAAGATCAGCAAACTAGATGCCGAGTATTCGCAGAGGAGCTGATCAAGATGATCAATGATATCAGCACCTCCTGTGAATTCATTTCTAGAGTTTCTACTTTAAAAGAAGTTTTAAAATTAGCCCGTAATGATGCCGAGGATGACCTCGTCGTCGCTTCCCTCCTCGGCGACCTTGCAAACATCAAGTCTTCATCTATGGCTATCCAAGATTACACCCGGATCGAAATCGCTTCAACAATGCTGCACGGGCGAAACATCACCAAGAACACATCCATAAAAGAAACAACCGATGGTATGATTCAATCTTGGAAAATGTGTCAGACGGAAGGTGTGAGAAGATTTGGGTATTCTGCAGAATGTGAGTTCATGATTACACATACCTAACTAAATTTGGCCCCATCAATTCGCTATCAAAGAAGAAGAATTAAAAACTGACATATTCGGTTGAATAGCGCTGGAACTTCGAATTCCCAGCGAAGAACCACCCAAGGCCGCGGAAGTAAAGCGTAAGCCAAGATGTGTCCAGCAGAGGCCAGGCAGGAGAGCGAGAACCTCTGAAATGGAATCACGTTGGGGCCTTCCCAACCTCCAACCCTACAAGACTACGAGACCTGCACCTCAACAACACGCCAAACGGGGTCGGGGTCGGGGTCGACTGCGTTGATCGAATTCAAAAATCGAGGCCTTCATGCAAGCTGTACAAAGCATTCAATTGCATTTAATATTCGGATGAGAATTTAGTCTTATTAAAACTAATGACCGGGGTAGACCCCTGCAGCTCAGCCGTTGTACTCCTGCAAGCCTTTGAAAACTTGTACCTTCAAGCCCTTTTATATACAAATCTTAAAATTTAACTTAGAGATTTTTACTTCACATCGTTATTTACTGGATTTTACACTGGATTTTACACTAGACCTAGATTTCATATTGGACCTGGATTTCACACTGAACCTGGGCCTGGATTTCACACTAGACCTGAATTATACGCTGGACCTAGATTATACGCTGGACCTGGATTGCTGGAACTTGATACCTTTGGCAGGCAGGCAGGCAGGCTAGCAAATAAGTACGCGTTTATTTATTTAATAGTAGTACGCGGGCGCATGTATTCTGTAAATTTAGTACAAATCGTAAATACCAAATTAAGTAATTTTGATTGGACACATCCTTGGCTGCCCCGGCCGCCCAGAGGTACCTGCCCAGCCACTAGTGTTTTGCGCTCGCCCATACAGTGAATACAACAGCATACAACAGCATGCAATAGCATACAAATTTCTTAAACTTCGTGTTCAGCCTAGGCTTCGCGTGCAAACGTTCAAGTGTTTAACAGCATACAACGCTTTCAACACACCTGACCCCGTTTGACGTGAAATCAATCGGGCAGCAGCCGGGGGCTGGTGACGATTCCCCGCACTTGATTCTACCTTTCTTCCCTTAGCTAGGAAATTCATGATGGTAGCGGGGGATGAAGATCCAACGTTCAAAATCTAGAATCCACTATTGGTATACACATCCGGAAGCTCAAGCAGGTTCATCTGTTGATATACAAATCGTTAGAAATCTCAAAGACTCTAATTTTACCGAAAGCACAGTAAAGAAATCGGTATATATATAAAACCCTTTTTTATTATCATTTAATTTAGCCAAATTCGCACCAGCTTTTAAAATACATTATATTGCTCCACCTCGTAATGCATATCCGTACACGTCCGTACCCTTACAAGACCAAAATAACCGACCTACCAATGCTAACTCCATTTCCTCAGATGTGCAAGCTCTCCAATATAGAAAAACACTAGGCTAAACGATAGGATAATAACTAAACCCAGTACTATCGTTTTAAAAATATAAATATGCTGTGATGCGATAAATGCGACATAAAAATATAGTAACTCAAAATATTGCCATTGCCATAGAAAGCCCTAAGATAGGAGAGAAAGAAAAAAAGGGGGGATAAGTTATAGGCGTGATACCGATGGAATCCAGATGTCCAATCGGTGGCGGGACTGATGTGCAATTAAGGAGTAAACCCATGTGTGTGATTGCCAAATTTCAACGTATGAAGATGAGGATTCCTTGGTTTGTTGTCCCACAGGGTGAAGGTCCTAATAAAATCCATGCCCTTGGGGAGTTGGGACATGTGGAAAGGTACCACCAAAGGACGCCGCCAACGCTTGTAGCTCGCTGAGCGATAATTGGCGACCAGGATTGGTTAAAGTGCTAGAGGAAAAGCCGTATGGACAGCGCCTGCCATAGTTATGTCTCTCGCCGTGTGGAAAGCCCTCGCCGTGTGAAAAACTCCCACTGTGGAAGGAGTTCATATAGCCCGAGAATTGGTGGCCTTGGTTAGGTTGGGGTGGCGACTGTGGCCAATAAGGAGCTGGTGCAGGCTGTGAATATGGCGGCTGGGGACTTAGGAATGGTAGCCCGTTGGATGGTTCTAAATCCTGTTGTTGATGGGTTTGAAGGGAGTGTGACTGTGGAATAGTAAGTGGTAGATATTGGGGTATAGTTTCCTCCCAATCGGGCTCTAGTTGGTGATTAGGAAAGGTGACATCCTGAAAATCTGGCCCAGAGTGATCCTGCTGGGGCCCGGAAGAAGTTTCAGGCATTGGGTGGCTCACTACCAAATATAATAGTTTTTTAGTACAAAGGAACTAGTAGAGGGGACAAGATACAGCACCATACCATCCCGAGCCATTTCCCCCACCACAAATGAGGGGTCGGCCCCGTAATTTTGGCCATTTAGCTCGAGACCCACTCTGTGCCCGATGTCTAGACTCTGGGTCTCATTATCCATATATGAGTGGGGTGGGTCTGGCAGCGCTCGGCTCCACAAAGTATCACGCTCAACGGCACCGTATAGTTCGTTCAGCTTGGTTGCGAAACCGGGTGAACTCTCTAATCTCCGGTATAACGTCATTGACGACTCTGGATCTGTATGGCGGAACCCTATATTGCCCCATTCTATAGTTAGCCCGACAACCCAGCAAAGCAATAATTACAACTGAAAGATAGCTTGAACTTGCATTTTGGAGGAAACCCCAAGGATCGTGGCCAATGAGGAAATAATTTTAAAAAGATTTGTCTCCAGGTTCTTGCCTTGGGGTGGGCGATCGAGTCCAACTGAGCGTCAGTCCAAATATCGCGGTGATTCCCCTTTATATGTTGTCTTATAACACGTTAGCATCTAGTACCCTTGGTCTAGGAAAAAGACTATCCTGAATCATAATAGCCTCTGTATTTGAGAACTTGATCACAATATCTGGACCAGAGATGCTTACCGAATATAACTCAGTTTGGAGGCCCCTGTGAACTTTCGGCCCCGACCATGGCCCGGACAGGGGAGGTCTGGCAATCCTAATTGCTGTAACGGACAGCCTATGCGGCACTTATGGGGCATAGCATATTTCGCATCTCGTGTCCTCCCCCTGCCGCCCCCATCGGACCCATCGTCATCTTCGTCATCACTTTCCTCAATACCATCCTCCTCCAACCCCCCCTGCCCGTCGTTCCCTCCAAAGAACCCCAATTGGAAATTAGGCCCCCCATTTGGACTTGCCACGTATGGTTGCCCATTCCCACCACTGCCGCCCTGCGGGGGCTTACAGATCTTGTGGTTACCCAAATCAAATGGTTGACTATCACAGTTGCTTTCCAAGTGTAAACTTAACCAAATGTGTAATATCGCCTGGAAGGAAGAAATGATTTCAGGAGCATCTTTGGAACCAGGTTCATGATCCTTTGTAGATCTAAAACCTAACGGGGGTCCATCTTGCTTCTCGATATTAATATCCAAAGGCACAGACTCCGAGAAAGCTTCACCGTCCGCGCGAGAGGCTAATGGTTCAAGGATGATTAGTTGGATGGAACAGACCCTTAGAGTTGTATTAGACCAATCTAATACTGAGCTACCACTCACAACTTGGTCGGACTAGGTCCGATTTTGAAGACCAATATTTTTTAAACTTCTCTCGGACGAGTTGTAGATTGAAGTCTACATGTAACACCGGAATATAATTAGCCAATTACACCAATAATTTCCTCAGAACACTTCAAGCCCGCTAGGGTTTCGAAACTATATTGAATTTTGCATATGTGGGGGGTGAGGGACCACAGAAATATCTTCAGCTTACAAGGCGACGGGTAAAATTCAGGTTGTGCCCTGGGAAAGCAAACGTCGAAGATTTGATGCCAGCTAGTACATGGCAAAGTTTCGAAGAAGACATCTGGATGATGAGTTTTGATGTGATTCCTAGACGATCAAGAATATTAATATACTTAGGTAAGGTTCTTCTCAAATGTACTAGCTGCGCAGTGTAACTTACCGAATGCCATCCAAGTTTCCCGTATTCAGTAGCAGGCAGTCCATGTGCTGCCTGGCCTGGAGTGCAACGAAAGGGCATCGAAATCTGGTAGAAAATTCTTTCGCTTGGATTACCCAGGGGTTTGGGCGCCCATCTTTGGTTACTGGCGAGCATTGATTACAACTTTCCTGTAATTCGGCTATCCTGGAGTTGGCAGTCCCATTTAATAATTTTTTGTAGAGGGGAATGCCTGCAACTATGCAATGATGCAAGGACAGGAGGCCCGGCTGACCACGCAAGACTAGGCTTGACCCATCATCCGATGTTGTGGTATCTACCGAGCCTACCCCATCGCTGGCGCTCAAACAAACAGACTGGGCGGTGAAGCTTGAGTTTGACCAGGAGCTGCAGCAGCTATCGCTGGAAGCATATGGCCTTTGTCCGGGTGATGCTAGCGAGCCTCGGAGAGCCGCCAAATCGTCGGCGGTTTGCAATGGCTTGGGACTTGAGCTCGACGGATAGAAATATAGATCATGATCAGGGGTACCTGGGCGAGTTTGTCGAAGGGTGGTTTCTTGAGCCCGAAGGATACCGCTGATGTAGGCCTTCTGTTGCGCAACTCGCTGGTCAGTCCGTTGTGCTTGTGTCCCTGGAACTGTGTCACCAAGGCCGAACCAGGGGTCGCCTCGGTCGATCTTGATCCTCGCGAACTTGTGATGAATCTTGTCCCGTGCATACGAAACAACACGGAGACCATCCCGAGTGGCCCAAACCAGAGAGATCTGATCCACAAGGCCGACAGGGATACTCGGGACGACGTCAAAACTGTCTGAAGCCTCGTCTTCTCCGTCCGAAACGGCGCCAGATGAAGATAATGGACCCGTGGAAAGTTCACCAGTCTTGGCTTTTGCGCCCGCGACGCCCACAACGCCCACAACATTACCTAAATTGCAGTAGGTTGGTTAGTTCCGTTCTGACTAGCCGAATGTCGCAAGCCGGGTGAATCCGTTCGCGTTCGGGTAGATAGCGCAAATGGCGAGGTTGAGAAACATACTCGTTTCGATTGTCATGCTGTTTATATCAACTGAACGAAGTATTCAATAGGGAAACTTGCAGTTTCGAAAGTACGTATACGCATGCAAATGTGCACCTAGATGCACAGAATTCTGAGAGTGATATGATATGACCAGAAAGAATAAAAAGCTTGCCACCAGAATAGATCTTCTAAGACGCAATGAATTTTGAAGTCAAAGGGGGGGATATCTTCGATCTAATATAGGAATATATGGTGTCAGATATCCCTCAAGTGATCCCGCCAGCCCACATACTCGCAGTCAAGTTGTAGAGAGCCCTTGGTTATATCTTGATATCTCAGATACAAAACCAAGTGAAAAAAGGAAAAATTTAGGAAAAAGGAAAAGCCACCCGATCTTCCAATTGAATGGTCACAGGGTGCCTCGCTTCGATATCTTGATTAGTTCGTTGTACAGCTATGGGGATCGGGTCTGGGTTCGACCCCAGAACTTTGTCTTGGATCCCTGCTGTATGCTCCACTTGATTGATAGCGGAGACATTGCATAGAGGAATATCACACCGATCGTGATAATGGCTCTTGCTCGCCTCAAAGGTCTTTTTAATTCAGCAACGCAGCCTGTGGGATCGTATTTCGAGGTGCAAGATGGCAAAACTCAATTGATGAAGAACGGAATGCGAACTCTAACCCACTCGAACCTGGGGAAGGGGCAAAAACAACCAATCGTTTTAGATTCCCAGTGTCATGATATCGTACGCTATATCGATATCGTGATTACAGAAACCATCATGAAGACGCCGGCTAACCAGCCGCCCTAAACATTTTTATGATTCATGAAACGAGAGCCTAGATTTTAATAGCCGAAATTTGCAGTACGAGGGCGAAGTTGGGGAGCGCGAATCGTACATATTAAGAGAATTTCGACTGGCCGTGCATACGGAACCGTGGGGTCGCGCAGCTAGCTGCGAGGAGCTCAGATGACGAATAACCACCATATATTAGCGAAAGAAGAAGTGTGGAAGCTGCATAGTATGTATGTGTGGAATAATCGGCCCAATGCCGACACACGCATACGCACGTAAAAGTACGCATTCTCGTTTACAATTTGGTCTTTAAAGACGCGGATCCCCTTCGGTAGGACTGAGTTTGCTCCTGATCCGATCAGGTAATATATTATACACTATTACATAGTATGGGACTATCTACGGTGCTTATAATATTGTAATATCCACTTTCTAAGGGTATACCGATCCAATTTTCCTCCCACAGTTGCACCACCCACGTGGAAAATCTCTAAAACAACATCGATAAAACATTGATCCGAAACCTGGGGATACTGGGTACAAGGCGATGTCGACCAGGATAGCGTAACACTCAGCGGACAGCCCAAATTTACCCGTAACGCTACCGTCTCGGCAGAGCCAGTATATACTGATACATACAAGGGCAGAAAGACAGACAGCAGCGTGACGAATTCGCGCGAAGACGGTATCAACCGAACTCCGCGAGCTCGCAAAATGCAGGATCGGGCCTACATAATATCATGATCGATCCTACATGAAGCCATCAAGCCTTCTAACGCAGGAAAAGCAAAACGGCTAAGGCAGCCGAATAAACCTACATATCGGACAATACGAGGGTGTGAATACAGAGGTTAGGTGGGACTGGCTCTGAAGAAACCAAAGCGCTAGAGCTCAATCATACACGATCATGATCATGGTATCATCCGAATATTTGAATCAGATTCAATCAACTAAGAGCTTGATTGCATCTTTACTTTGATCAGGACAAGGCTGCGCTGAGGCACCACATATGCATGCCTATTCCAGGGTTAGAATATTTCACCCCGTCAACTTGCAGCAACTTGCAGCAACCTTTTCCCGGTGGATAGACGTTCGAAATACGTATAGGTATGTAGGTTTGGCTAATATTCCGGACCGGGTTTTCAAGGGTTCAGACGGAAACCACGATTGAGCCAACGCCGTTCCACTTCCAACTGGGGGCGAGGCTAATTCCACTTGCATTTTATATTTATCGCGACATCGCCATACCTATTGATTGTAACTTATTACACAAGGACAAAACGCAAGGCCAACTCGGTGTGATATTTTCCGAGTGTAAACGTGCCGATAAGCACATGAAGTTTCGTGCGTGTTTGAAGGCTAGGTTATTAATCGCGCGCAGAAAGCCGGCGCTCGGGTCGGGCCGAATCAACCAACCTGTTGGAATCACGTGATGAACAACGCCCGCTTTTGGTATATCGCCTCTTCCCATTGCATTCGCTTGACATTTTGGCTGTGGCTATCAAGGCTATTAGACATCGAAATAAGAATGTAGTGTCTAGAATTGGCAAAAGACGGCTTCAAAGCCAATTCCATGGATGCTAGATGACGTGGTTGCACGGCATTCGTGGTGGCGTTGCAAACAGTAAATCCCCCGCCAATTCATATCACGAACCCCTCCCACATTAACTTCAACTTCACCCTACCACTCCCAATACCCTCTATCACCACTAAACACCACCCGACCACAAAACCCCCAAAATGCCAACGACCTACAACCCCCCTTCCTCTTCACCGCCACCCACACCCTCGGCACCCTCTCCCTCACCGGCCTCAGTGCCCTAATGCTCACAAACCCTCAACTGTACCACAAACACATCCTCCGCTCCACAAACCCTTCAACAACAGACCTCTTCATCTCCACCCAATTCACAAACTCAACCCAAGAAGTTCTCCACTCCTCAATCCGGTCCTCCGGCATCTTCCTCCTCTCAACATCAATCGGTCTATTCGCAACTAGAAACCACTACCCGTCATCATTTATACTACTAAGCACCGTTTCTCTCGGCGTAGCAGCAGGACATGCATACCTCCTCCGACCGATCCTCACAAACGATATCCTACGGAGAGCATGGCTTGAAGAAACGGAAAGAGTAGCAAAGATGGGTGTGGTGGTTGGAGTAAACGCTTTAACAGTGTTAATAAGTCTTTGGGCAGGACTGAGCTACGGTGGATGGCCATGGCATGCTGAAAGAATGTTTTTCAGTGCACCTGTGGTCAGCTCATCCAGTCAAAACTTTGGAAGTGGGAATCCTGACGATTTTGATTTGGAAGGAGTGGTAAATGTCTTTGTGAAGGGTGCTGTCGAGTTGGCTGGTGGAGTCGGTGGGATTCTTCAGGGTGTTTTGGCGGCTTCGTCGTGATGTGGGAGATACTTGAATCTTTTGATGAACGATTCGACTATCCGACTTTTTACATTACACTTTTTTGATACGGTTACGGATTTGGTGAAGGATACATATCGGATACGATGAGATGAAAGAGGAAGGAAAAACGCCATGGAACTCCCCCTCCCCGATGCAGCATTCAATACAGCAAACACCAAAGCAACAGCGGGAGCACTAATGAATAATGAAGCTGAACGATAACAAAACCTCCCCCCCTCACAAGCAACAAAAATGCCAACTCGATTCAATAAAAAGACGAAAACCCAAACCCGAAAAACAAAACAAAATAAGAAAATCCCTGCTCCCAAAAAACTCCTCGCAAAAAATCACAAAAATCAAACTGCATCTCTCGCTTGTCAAAAGATCAATATCTCTGTTTCTCCAGTGTGGGGAAGTCCAAAAGTTTCGATCTTCATGCACCTCTGGTCTTCCTCCTCGTAATACTGGCAAGTGCCGGATTCGGGCTTTCGAACACCTCATCCAACTCCTCCAGCGTCCGTCCCTTGGTCTCAACAAAGTACTTATAGATGACTGTCGCCTCCAGAACATCCCATACCACAAAGAACCCATAGAACCAGTATCCATATGTCGCCATAGCGACTGGAGCGATAGCAGTATTGACCTATTTAAATATTGTTAGCTCGGCCGAAAGCACCGGAAATTGTAGCTGCAACTTACAAAACCAGCAGTTCCGGACGTGAAAGATGACAGCGCCATCCCCTTCGCTCTCATATCATTCGTCATAACTTCGGCTGGGTATATCCTGTACATAACGAAGATTTCAGTTAGCTATATAAACTCCCCACAAATACCAAATCCTAACGTGTATATAATCCGAATAGGGCCACATACGGTTGCATGCTCGTATATCCTAGCGCGAAAACGATGCCGAAGATGTATATCCAAATCACCAATGTGCCAGACATTATCTTGCTCTCGGTGTGGGCGTATACACCAGCTGCAGCTGTTATGACCGTGAGACAAACGACGAGTCCGCAGGTGCACCCGAACAACATTTTACGACGGCCGAAGACATCGTGAAGACGAGCACCACTCGCAGCTGCGATCCATCCGACAATGGCGTAGATGCCATTGAGAATGAGCTTGGTGTTTGTTGAAGTGATTCCGACGTCAGTGACCATTTGAGGGAGGTAGTACGACATAATCTAGGGTGTCCCGTCAGCAATATACCAAAACCACAAAACCACGGATAGACCGACATTGTTCCCCGAAAACTGTCCAAACCAACTCATGCAGACCAGCACAAAAACCCTATACCTCCTCCCCTTCGTCCTAAACAACGTACTAATATCGAAATAACTAGCCGCAGTCATCAATCCACCCGAACTTTTAAGATCCTCCACCATTTCAGAAACTTCCAAATCAACAATCGGATGTGCAGCATCCCCATTAGCGTGGAATCGGATAATGATCTCTCTGGCTTCCTCGATACGATTATTCGCCATTAACCATCTTGGTGATTCCGGAACGAACATGATGCCAATGATCACGAGTACCGGACAGATCATTTGGTACCAGATTGGAAGTTGCCAGGCGAGATTTGTATCCGGATGGTCCCGTTGAGATATAACAACAGATGTTGTAGCAAGCAGGGAGCCGAAGTAGTATAACGTGTTATACATCCCAGCTATGGTACCACGGTATTTCGGAGGTGCAATTTCGATGAGGAACATAGTCGACCCTTTGCACGCAATTGTGGAGAAGAAACCGAGAGCGAAACGGCCGATTATGAATGAGTGCACTATATCTCCCGTTAATATCCGTATAATCGATTATTTTGATAAGGATATATACCGTCACTGGCATTCGCCTGCAGAAAGACAGATAGTATCACACCGATACTACCAGTCTTGATACAAAAAATCCGTCCTTTCCAATCGGCAAGCCAAAGGAACAATGCTCCGATCATACCACCCATCTATATTCGTTATATATCAACATACCATCCCACCAGTATTTTTGAATATCGAATATATACCTGAACCGAAGAAAACATCAACCCAGTCTCCATCCCCGGTTTATCCAACCCAAAGAACTTATGAAACTCCGGTAAAGCATTGATATTCCCGAGTAAACTGCCATCGAATCCGGCCATTGTTGAATCTAACCCCCCAGATCCAATTAGCGAGCCCATTCACAAAGGTGAAAAGACGTCATGCTGCAGGCAGGACATGCATACTCAAATACAACAGCAAACAAATGCAATACAGTTCCTTATACCCTTTCCCCCAAGGATCCGGATGATTTTCGAATGCTGCTTCTTTAATATCACTCCTGACCGGCGTAGGGTGTCCCGACATCAAGGGAACCTTATCCTCCATCTCTTCTTCCTCTATCGGTGGCATCGCCATTTTGGGAACAATCTGTCGTTAACTTTAGGTGTTGCCTTCGCGAACAAACCACCTGCAGGTGAATTGAAATACGGCCTGTTGTGATCGGTAAGGAAAGAATAAATTGCTGATGCTCGAAGAAAGTAGAAGAAAGAACAATGCAGTTGAGGTTCCAGGGGGTTGGGGGGTTTATGGATGAGGACCAGGGTAATATGAAGTCAAGGCCACATTAATGGTTCGCGTCGTCGCTGGGCAATCAGGGGCAACCGCGCTGGGCCCGAGCTTCAGGCTGGGCTTTGGTGCAACCTCGGACGGCACCCCAAAACGGCAACCCAACGGGCAACACGTCTTTTCCTGCAGCAACCCCAACTTTTATGCAGTGCGGGCTGCCGGATGCCCTGCCACTATCCAATAAGGTTCCAGGGTCATAAGTTTGGAATTTGCGATATGGAAATGATAATTAGGAAATGTGATAGGCTTGTGTAAGTGATAATACCAGTAAGTACCCGGTTACAAGAAACTTTTCGAAGATTATTATAACTCGGTATGGCCCCCCAGCCTGTCCATAACCTCAGGATACTCCGTTGCTTTCAGCCTCCTAATACCCATCCTCACATTTCTGTAATAAAAAATCACAAATGCATCTGCCGCACTCCACTCCCTACGACCATTACCCTCTCCGATAACACTGCGTTGAATCAGAAACGCATGGCCCTGAACTATCTTTTGAGTTGAAACCCCGGTACGTATCCCAAAGCAAACAATTTTCAAAGTTTTGGATAAATCCCCCTCTCGGATTTCACGCCGTAGAGCACTGTAGACCAAGCTAAGACACTGCACACTGTGAAGAGGGATATCTAGCCATACTGGGCTTCCGATGTAAGTTGTGTCGTGGAAGTACTTTAGCTTCGGAAAAACATTGCTGTTGAAAATGCATGCGGGCTAAAATTTCGGGATGGCAAGAGTCAGTGCGGTCTCAATATCAATGGTGGGCATAAACACAGATATACTCACTAGCCCACCTTCCATCTCGGAAGCAAAAACCTCTAAACCCCTACAATTCCTCCCCAGCTCCTCCAATACCTTCACCGGAAACTTCATCCCCCTAAGTTTTACATGCACCTGTTTCAACGAATCTGCATGATGCTTCAGACCCGCAGTCCAAGCAATTCCAAACTCCCTCCCATGGAAACTAGACATAATAATCTTCGATAACCCTTCAAAAGTCTCCAAATACCTCCGCAAGCCCATTCCATTATTAGGATGCTTTTTCAGCGAGGGTAAAAGCCCACCAATGTTCAAGTTCGAGGAAGTAGAGAGTAGCCCCAAAAAATTCCCCGACGCATCCTGTGTCAGAAAATTTCGTAGGGGAGAATGCTGTAAGATCCCGCTCTTGAAGCAAAACTCGAAGAATGGCTGGTCCATATCTTCACAATTCCATACTTTCAACCGAGGAAGTCCAAATTCCTTCTCTCCACCCCTTGATAACTGTTGTTGGCTACACTTTTCGCAATTCTTCCAGTCATTATATGCATCCTCAAACACCGTCGGCAACCCAAGTTCCACAAACGGGTCATCAAACATAGTCGTACAACAATGGAACTCCTCCAGGGTATTCTGACAACTACTCAAAAGAGCGTATATACAATGATACTGTTCCGCCGAGCTTCGGCCCTGCACGTCGAATTTGAAGTACTTCAAAAAAGGAAAATCATAAACGGTACAATCATCCGCAAGGTCTTCCTTGAGCGTAACCTTCAACTGAGAAATCGTATTCTGATACTGACATAACGCCCGAACAGTAGCGATGCTAATGTCGACAGAACATACCTCCATCGCATACCTATTGTCGAAGTTAAATGCCTTTAATTGACCTGGAGAGAGTCGCGTGATCAATTTTTTGACAAGCTGGTCGTTGAATAAAGCTTGCCCGACTTGCTTTAACTCCTTGGCCCTCGTTTCGTCAGGTGCACAACCGGTGCCGAGCTCGATATCTGGGATATGGAGACACCATGGTCCCAGATAATCTTCGCGGTCCTCGTAGTAATAATCAACTTCGATCTGTCGGGCGTATCGAATCCATTGCGGTTTTAATTTTGCAAAGATCGAGTTGGAGTCCCATGGACTCGGAGGCAAACCAATCCGTACGGCGATAATGAGTTTCTCATAAAACAGAGGAGCAGCGATCGCATATAGCCGTTTACATGTGAGTGCGACACATTTAAAGTCAGCTTGTATCTCAATCTATTACTCGTACCACGATCAGCGAAATCCCACCTAACATATATTCCACAAAAAAGCACATGAATACCACATCACCTACGTAAGATAATATATGAGAAATCAGTTCGCAAGGAAGTTGCTGAAATGCCGCCATTGTGGGTGGATTCGTGGGGGTAGGGAGGGGGCGGGGTATACAGACTAACGTTGTAACTGTGGCGTTTTATCGTTGGAAGATACCAAGATATCGATGCGATTGGCCATTATCTTTCGGCTGGAACTTGAGCTGAGATGATTATAATTCCGGATCAAGATTCCATCTTGTAAATGCATGTGTCATGCATGCGACGAACAAAATTACAGCAGCAACCGAGCATCTTGAGCTATATCTGCCTGGTAGTGTATGTTTTTTTTGCTTGCAAAAGGCAGTCGATAGAATATAAACGCCTTCGGCTCTTCAATGTTAACAGCATGCAGCCACATTCGATTCCCAACAGCCACAGAAATTCCAACGGAATCCATCAGTTACCTACTAACTTAAATAACGAAATAACTCAAATACGCAAACAGATTGATGCAAAAAAATATGTGGTGAATCCTTTAGATCATGAATCTCAGACACCTCTGGGCTGGGGAGATCCGTGCTAACCAACCAGCACCCAAATATATTGTCCAAAACCGGCCGGATTTATTATCCTTGCATCGATAATACGCCAATTCTAGCTCCAAATGCGGATATCCTCGGCTCTATTCAAATATATACTCTCCGTACTATTCCGAAGCAGCTATCGTGAGGTCCTGGCGGTCGACTCCACAGCTGGATACAAATGTGTGTTCCAAGACTTAATGCTTGGCACAACACTCACACGCTCATAAAAGTCGTGTATTTACCATGTCGAATGCTTTGCGTGATAATACGACGCGAGGCCACACCTAGGTAATAGTGTAGTTGCAGAAGTACTAATTGTATCAATCTAATATTGTACAATGTCAACAATTGTGTACCGGAATCTTGATATCTTTCATGAAATTCTATCAGCATTCCTTTCATCTCATGATCTCGTCCAATTTGTCGCCCTCACTCTCCATCCTTACGTCTGAGATCGACTGAAGTTTAATTGCAATTGGGGCTGGACGATCAAAGGGCTAGGAGTCGAGAAGCCAGTCTAACCCTATGCCGTCCAGCACTTGAACGTGGACGGAAAATCCAGGTCCACCAGGCATCCTCACTTTCATTCTTAACTAAAGGGTAACATCAGAGCTAGTAAAACAAAAACTAAATCGAATTCCGACTTGCAATTCTCGCAATTGGTTGTCGATAGACGCAACTGTTGGCGAGCATTTTGCCATTCTAAAAAGAAAACCGGTCGGTCTCCAATCTACTAACTAAATTAAGTACTTGAGTATTCAAGCTAAGCACCAAGTAGACTATCAAATATTTAAAGATCTAAGTACCTCAAACCATGCAAGTCTCTCCGGATTAATTTCTGCGATTGTAGTCGTCTTCTCGTTCGAGTAAACTAGGCTTGGGGCCTCGCCTGCTTCGTAAGCGGCAAGACAGCGCGGATGTTTGATGTTGATGTTCGTGCATGGCGTGCTATATAAGCAAACGGTGATGTTAAAGGTAAACTTGACCTGCTTACCTATATCGATGCTGAAGTTGAATTACATTGGTGCGCACGCCATGTAAATAAATGATGTTGTTGATGATGCACCTACTTAAGTAACCTATAAGTAGGTCCTTAAGCAATTGATTGAAGGAGAAGGGGAAAGAGGAGAAGAAGAAGAGGGAGAGGAAAAAGGAAACTACCTGGCTAGAGGGTATCAGGTATATCTGTGCTTAAGCGTTATCGGCTCAAGCTATCAATATCTAACATAAATACGGGTGCAGGACAACAGACAGCATACCAGGGAACGGAGTCCTCACCACAATCCCAAGAAAGAGGTATTTACCTAAGTGATGACCAAACCAAAGAGCAGAGACTTTCTCAGAACCCAATCTCACAGAGCCTGCCCCTCCGCCCCATATTGTGAGATTGGATTCTGAGAAAGTTGGTAGATATGGGATGAAGGGAGCAGGCTCTGATTGGGTTCTGAGAAAGTTTCTGCTCTTTGGCTTGGTAGATATGGGACGGAAGGAAGGCTGTTCGCGAGGAAGATGCGGTTGGGACCTTTTGATTGTCGAGGCAACTGAGCATGTATAGGCATATCCATGAGAACCGTAATCCAAATAACATAACATAAATATATGTAAGTCCCCCAGCCAAGCAGTTATCTTTTTTTCTTTCTTTGCATCACAACACTACGCCGTCTATATACCTTACATCAATATCACCACATCAGCGCTGCACACCGCTAATGTACTACAAAGGAAATATATTTTCACGGCAAGGTGAGTCTGTCCCTCGTCCTTTCCGCGGGTTCGTTGCAATTTGTAGTCGAGTTTGATCTCATCGGAATTACACGCATCCCACGTGCATCGCGGCTAGGTACAGGCTAAATATTCGAAACAATCTATTTTATATCTTACCCCTGAGAATTATATAAGTATGCGTCAGAAATCTCTAACACTATTTACTTAAAAAACAGATTTATACTTTTAGGATAAACGCAGTAATTAGTCGAATTGCTCTGGGACGATCCCCCAAATCTGGCGTCTCCCAGCCGTTTTCTACCGCCAACCATGTGGCGGTACAATCATTCGCAAAATCGTATGTGCCATGTTTTCAAGATACTTGCTACCGAAACTAATATTTTGGAAATTTATAGCACGATGCCAAGAGTGCCGGCGAGGAGATCCAAAATGTACTAGCGAAATTTGCCAACCTAAACGAGCAGTGGGCCATCTTAAAAGCGCGCTGGGCTGACATGGCAGAGATAAAAAAATTGTTACTACAAAGCTTGAGGAAGTGACTAAAAAAAAAAAAATCCTTTTTCATTCGGTTTACCTTCCGTATTAAAATTTTCTTTTGGGGTATTCTTCACCTCGGGTCCTGAAGTGGGCTTTTTTTTGACTCCACTCTACTATGTAAACGTTATAAGCCGCCGTTGTCGTTAATACCACCCGTTAGTGGTAGAACGTGGGGTTGCGTTAACGTTTTTAGGATTTGCAGGTCTGTCCCGTAAGAATACCGATAGCTCGGACGTGGACACAACAGCTCTTCGAATGCAATACAATATATCACCAAATGTCAATATTCACAAGGGTTTATTCTAGGACCAGTATTCGGCATTAACCATGGTCACTTTACATTTTAAACGTTGGTACCGACGAACTGTTTATGGAAGCCGACCGGCCCAGCCGCAGCCTACCGAGCTTCAGTTTTGGTAGTAATCACCCGCGGCTTAAGCTGTCGGCAGCTGTCGCAGCACGCAACATTAATCCCGGATTCCATCCCTCCATGCACCACCACTCAAATATGGCGCCGAGGGCCACCCCTCGAGACCTCTGCCAGATTCCTAGTCCTCGATCACGACCAATTGCTAGCGACCTGTAAATCGATTTATCTTTAGCTTTTATATCAAAATGTCTGAACCAGGCGTCGGTTTTGAATACCCAGAGGTGGAAGTCAGCTGGTTGAAGCGAGATCTCTTGCTCTTCGCAAATAGCATCGGATGCAAAGCTGACGAGCTTCATTTCCTCTATGTATGCCGACTTCTCCTTCAATTAATTATTTCTAGTAGATTCGGCCCATCTAATATTTAATTCTAGGAACTTCACCCAAATTTCGCCGCCTTCCCAACATACCCTATCATCCTCCCCTTCAAGCACACCGACAAGGACGTTATTGATTTCTACGCCCGCTCCAATGCCATCCCTATTCCCGGCATCCCAAAGTTGGACCCCAAACGTGTTGTCGACGGCGAGAGGAAAATAGAGTTCCGCCGAAAACTTCCACTCGATAGTGTTGGCAGGCAGTTTTTCATTAAGAGTAAAGTTCTTGGTGTTTATGATAAGGGAAAGCCAGGCACTGTCGTTGAAACCGAGTTGTTGCTTGTTGAGAAGGTTGGAAGCAAGGAAGTTATCTTTACTCGAGCCGTCGGTAGCGGATTTTACGTTGGACAGGGGGGGTGGGGTGGGCCTAAGGGTATGTCTATCATGATTGCCTTTACGAAGCTTCTAAAATTTAATTTTATCAGTTTGCTGACTTGAAATCTTGTGTGACAGGTCCAAAGTCTGTTAACTACCCTCCTCCAGAGGGCCGTACACCAGATGCCACTTACGTCCACCCGACAAATGCAGAATCCGCTCTCCTCTACAGACTCAACGGAGACTACAATCCTCTGCACGCAACCCCGGAACCGGGTGCCAAGATGGGATTCGGAGGAGCAATCATGCACGGTCTGTTCTCATGGAACACAACCGCCCACGGTGTCCTCCAAACCTTTGGTGGAAGTGATCCAGCGAACATCAAGGAATTCCAGGCCAGATTTGCCAGCCCTGTCAAGCCTGGTGATACATTGGTTACTGATATGTGGAAGGTTGGGAAGCCAGAGGGCGCTCCTGATGGATGGGAGGAGATTAGATTTGTTACTAAGGTTAAGGGTGGTAAGGTTTGCTTGACCAATGGAAGCGCGTTGGTTAAGATCACCGCTCCGAAGAGCAAGTTGTAAATACTTCTTTTCGGGATTTTTTTTATCGGTTTCTTCGGTGGGGGGAATGCGTGGCAGTATGCATTTGCTTTGGCGGGACATTTGATATCTGGATATTGGATCGGATAGGATGTATTATAATTATAGCAAATGGTAATTATCAGGCCCAAGTATACGGCTCTACGTTCAAACTCTTTATTACATTGCAGGCTGTTGTTGGATTATATAGACATAAAAAAGCAATGTCGACGTAGGGCTGCATTAAGGCTATGTCCAGGTCACGCCCTGTCGCCTGCCCAGCCACACGCCAAGCGATGCCAGCATACTGCCCAAAGCGCAACATTGCCAATATCAACCCATCCACTGTTGGCTTCCTCGTGGGATATTCCCTTTGTATATATAGCTAGACCTACAATTTTACTTCCCAAACTGTAGGTATTCCGACAGTATTCGCCTCCCTTTCATTGATTGGCCGTATAATCGATCACCAACCATACGTGGAGCTCTAGATCTAGCTTCCCACATCCGGTCGTAGCTTGGATAGCTCCGCCTGTACCACGAAAGCTACACACCGAAGTTCTAAATTCTCAAGTTCAAGGACTAAATTGACAAAATGGAAACCTCGATTGACAAAACCAGTCCAAAGCAGCCAAATATGACCCGTAACCTCACTCTAACAACCCTCCCCGAAGAAATCCTTCTTCAGATCTTCACCTATGTATGTATACTCCAAAATCCACCAAAACAACACTTATTTTCAAAAACATTCTAGTAACACTCATTCCCAGGTCTCACAATCCGCAAAGGATATTATTTCAGTACTGGTTACTTCTAAACAGTTCTATCGAATATCCAAGCCCCTTGTTTATATTACTATCCTTCTTCCAGCTCGTATTGGGTGGGAGATATTCGATTCAATCGATATACGGGATAGAATCAAGGTCCTCACCTCCAAAATAGACTCTATAGCAAGATATATTCAAGATTTAGGATTATGTCAGGCGGAGCCTATGCTCGAGATTCGCGAGGATACTGAGAAAAGGCAGATTTCGGCGGAGCTAGCTCCGATATTAGCTAAAATACCGCCAGGGCATCTACGTTCTTTTCGGTACGTAATGTTTATCTACATACATACCATCTTGCATTTTAGTACCATACCGTGGTATGAATAACGTATACCAGCTAACCTGGTTTCTCTACCGAAATGTTAGATGGGATATTCGTGCCAAATGCCCAGAAGAAATCTTAACCAACCTCCACACCCACCAACTAAACCTCGAAACCCTAATCATCCACTATCCATCTTTCGACTATATCTCCGAAAAATTTATCGGTAATTTCACCCGCAAACTAAAAAAGCTAGTAAAAAAACAAACCTTCATCTTCACCCTCCACGCCTTCCAAAACCTTCGACATCTGTGCATATACGGCGACATCGCTAGCGGAGAAAAACAAAGACTCATAATACAACTCTCAACTATACTAAAAACCCTCAAAACGTTCGTAGTAGCGGGATTAGGCAGAGGTCACCACTTTTGGCGATTACAACGACGTACGGATGATAGCAGTTATAAAAAGAGTAAAAAATCTCTGGAGACTACATATCCTTGTCTGGAAACGTTCGCCTCTGACGATAATGGCCTTGCGTCTATGTTATCCGCGGACCTACATTTGGACAGTATCTCCCAATTCCCAAACCTACGGGCTTTCCACTCGAGGTTTTCTTTAACCTCATGTTTGCTCTCGAATTTTGACCCCAAAGTACCGATTCGATTGAGGACATTGGAGGTACAGGGGTGTAACATCACAGTGCTATCGAACTTTCTACTAGCATTTCAAGGGCTCGGGGATTTGGATATAATGGTGTCCCCGGATGAAGATTATTTGGATTCTGCTCCGATATTACACCATGCCGCAACTTTAAAGCGATTAGCGTTATGGAAGCTCGTAGATCCTCCCGGTCGGGGCCCAATGATCATGCCTACACCTTTCCCGTTGATGAAATCATTAGGGGTGGGATTAGAACAGTTGGAAGAATTGTGTGCCGCGCTTACTCAAGAGGTAGGTTTTGAATTCGAACTTCAACGTACTTAAAAATATGTGTTATCATGAATCTCCATTTGCTGATCAATAAATACATTTTCACGCTCTTAAATAGTACGATCCTTTTCAAGAAAATCATTTCCCAGGACTAAAACTCCTCTGGTTATACAATAACAACCTCAACCCTTCATATATAGATTTCGCACCTGAATACCCATGGATCCCACCGACGAACGACAAAATCAAATCCTCGCCACAATGGACGCTCAAAAACTCAACCCTAGAGCTAGATGTTACCGCTTATCCTAACCTTACTATTCCAAAAAACCTAAAAGCCGTCGCAATCGGCCATTATAGCAGAGCCATTAACCTAGAGGTCGAAGCTAACGGCCGCATCATGGGTAACTCGAAATATACCGAAAGATTGTATGAACGTGTCGAAGAAGGGGATAAAACGGTGGTTTGGAAGAGAATTGGTATGAGGGAGCTTGCGTGGAAATACCCAGATCTCTTATCGCCTTATGAAAACGCTTTTGGGGTACCGCTTATGAAAAGGTACGTCCCTAGTTTTTCCGTGGAAAATGTGTGGGAGAGTAGAAACTCATTGGCATGTTAGGCACTATATCTTTAATAGCACTGAAATTGACGGGGTACTGGATCCCTCTGAAGCTTTACCGAATACCTCTGAAGAGCAATAGGTACGGATTCGGGTATAAAGCCCTCCCTCAAAGATTGTTTTAATTAACAAAACGAGAGTTCCACAGCTGCTGTAGACTATTAATACGATCCCAACTCTGATACTCCGGCAAGTCGCAGCTAGGAGACCCGAGAAGCCCAGAATCACCGCACAGAGTATACCAAACTTTTTGAAAAGAAGCCGACCTGGAGGCCCATCACCCTAAAGTATCCACCGCCCCAACCATATAAACCCTATCCGGCCGTCCACTCCACCCGCCTTCCCCAGCATAAATTAACCCATGATCCACAGCTCCCTAAATCCCCTTCACAATATCCGCCAAAATCTCCACCTCATCCCTAGCATCCCCCAAAGTCGGCCAAGCAGCATCAATAATATAATCCCCTCTCTGCGTAATACAAGGTCCCGATATCGCAGGCTCCCCACTCTTCAACGAAGCCATCGCTTTGCTCGCCCTAAGTTTCTTTATCACATGAAAATACGACCCCGGAGTAATCTCCACCGCCAACTCTTCCCCTTCGTAAACAACGTAGGAACGCGTTTATGATAATCGATGGTACAAACGAAACATTCCGATCTCAAAGCAACCATTCGTTCTAGATGTAAATTCCCCGTTCTGCCTCGTATACAATTCAGATTATCGTCGACTTTATCGGCAGTATCGAGATAGACATCGATTTTTGTTTCCGGTGAGAGTAGATTAAGTGATATTATCGGTCGAAGTTTATAATGTTCCGATGCTGCACCTGTTGATACGAAAGTAACACCCGCGAGTTGGCTATACGAATACTGTGATATCCGCTCCGCAACCTGGAGCATCAGGGCGCCAGATCCAATTGCAATATACGCTGGTCGGGTAGTCGGGAAATTATCGCTAGCGGCTTTATACGCCGCCAACCTACGTACCGTGGTAATCGATTTACTCCTCCTCAGCGATCGATTCTCTCGCGACGTCGTACGTTTAGCGTTGGAAATTAGAGAAATCAATAACGGCATATGGTGGCTTCCGCGCTTTTTGGACTCGGTGGAACTGGCCCTCGAAGGACTTGGAGTGTGTGCGGGGGTCGGAACGGGTGTAGGGTCGTTCTCGTCCTCGGAAAGCCGACATGTTGAAGTGACGGCTTCCTCCCGGGTTCGGACAACGATGACCTCCGGCTCGAGTCCTTTGGTAGTGGCTCGACGGTAATGAGTGCGGGGCCTTTTGTGAGCGAAAATGTAGACCCGTATGCTCCTGGTGGAGTCGTAGAGATAGAAAAGTCCTGAGAGGCTCTTCTCGAAGGTTGGGGTCCATCATTCTGGTTATCCGTCGGCGGTGCATTTGTGGTAATCGATATCGGGTCTAAATCTTTCAAATCACCGGGGCCTGAATCTGCTTTCTTCTTCCCTTTGCTCTCCTTTCGACTAAGATTCGATTCCTTTCTCTTCAACGAAGCACTACGTACTCTCGTTAATAGCTTCTCCATCCGCTCGAGAATACCTTCGGAGATACGGGATCGATGGGTTTCGTTCATATGCGAACAGAAGTTACGTAGGATATGGATAATAATGCGCGATGTGATAACGCTCCTTACAACAAACGAGCGAGAGTTTTCAAGAGTTGAGATAGAAGGCATGGCAATCACCCACTTCAGCTACTTAAACAATGTACACCTAGATACCTGAAGTCGGTAATCCGTAGGTAGGCAAAGTATTTGGGCTATGAGGTAATCGTGCTGCGGCAGCTATTGTGCTATAGGAGCGTGGTATTTTTTTAATACTGTTCTCATCCAAAATATATGAGCACTTAGTAAGTACCTACCTAGGTAATTATATAGACCAAAACTTTTGTTCAGAATCCTGCAGCTGTTAATTCCAAGATATGTTGAACATGACTACAACGTATTACGACGGGCAGGCTATATTATAAAATACAGAAGTAAACTGCCTTCTTCTGCCATAGTGTGGAAATTAGTACTGTAGGTACATGCATACAATGAATTCATATGAACAGATCAGTATTATAATTTACCAACTAATATAACTGCCGGAAGTTCTTCCGGAAGCACGCGCTTTTAAATTTTCTTCGCAACTACCTAATAGACTATTATATCTTTGTTCTGTTTAACAATAAAAAAATGCAATTGCAATGATACTATAGTACCCCGCTACTATATTTCGGGACCTTCAATTTTACAATACAACTTACAACAAACCTCCTCCTCACCCCTGGGAGGGGTCATACATCCGTGCTTCATTGTTTTTGGTTTTTGCGGATTACAACAGTCTCAACGCAAAGACATCGTAATCAAAATGCAAGATTTTATTATTCCGAAACCTGCAAAGGCTAAATATTATTATATAAAAACATATAGTTATTATAAAATTAAATGAAAATTAATTTTGGTGAGATCGTAAAACAGGGAGTTTGTACAGGCGGGCTAATATGGGCTGCTGTAATTTAGGTATTCGCAACATAACTGCTTGCGCAGCTGTTTATTGGCCCACAGGCAGTTTAATAAGTAGGCTGGTACACAAGCTGTAAATCGGTCGGCAGTTGTATTGTAAACACCAGCTTACTTATCTTGGCTTATTGTTTCACAACTTCACCAAAACTAATTACTTTCATTTAATTTTATAATATATATTTATATATAATAATATCTAACCTTTGCAGGTTTCAAAATAATAAAATCTTGTATTTTGATTGAGATATTTTGTGTTGAGACTGTTGTAATCCGCAAAACCAAAAACAATGAAGTGACACTACGGTACGTATATATGACCTCTCGTACACCCCAACCTTCCTCTCATCATCCATTGCAGAGAATACTCAAGGAATCGAGCCATATTTTTCAAATGCCTCGCATCTCCCGCAGAATAACCAACCACCTCCTCAAAAAAAACCAACTCCTCCCCCTCCTCTACCGCGACAACCGTATCTCCGAACTCGCCGAATCCGACCTTCGCATTCTAAAATCCCACATCCTCCAACACGCATCCCTAAAAAACTCTCCAACCCGTCAATTCAAATATCTAAAATCCCTCTGTGAACGTCGAGCTAGAGCAGAGCCCTTAGAACACATAATAGGAACTGCGCAGTTCTACGATGTGGAGATATTATCCGGCAGGGGGGCGTTGATCCCTCGCACGGAGACCGAGTCGATGGTAATGCGGCTATGCGATGATTTGAAGAATTATCATTTTGTGAATAAGAAGAGGCGGAGGAATTTGGGGAATAGTTTTAGGGTTTTGGATTTATGTACCGGATCTGGGCCGATTGCGCTGCTTATGGCGAAACAGCTGTATGAATTGGATCTTCCATATGGGTTCCGGATTCTGGGGGTCGATGTATCCGAATCCGCCTTGAAATTGGCGACGAGATCTTTGGAATATAACATCAAAAAGGGTATATTGCCCAAAGAAGCCAGACGCGATGTCGGTTTCCGTCAAGGTGATGTGTTGAATCCGGAGCCATCTATCTACGGAGATGGTGAGGATCGGGGATTGAACCACCTCGGAAAGTCTGAGGTTCATGATGAAATAAAATCCTTCTTCGTTAATGAATGCCAAGTAGACTATGGGCCAATGGTCGATATCGTCATTGCTAACCCGCCATATATATCTGCAAATGGGTACTGGGAAGATACGGAAAGAAGCGTAAGGCTATACGAACCAGAAATCGCATTGGTTCCTCCGGAGAAAAGACCCGATAATATCGCGGATGATGTTTTGAGAGAAGATATTTTCTATCCGGCTATTGAGGAATTTGCAACATACTTTAAATCGAAGGCTATCATCTTCGAAACGGGAGGAGATAAACAATCCAGTCGCGTCAAAGCCATGCTAGAAAGTAGAGGGTGGGAAACGGGGACTTGGAAGGATTACAGAGGCATTCACCGAAACGTTGTAGGCTGGAGAAAAGAAACAGGCTGGAACTGGTTACTTTTACCGTCCAAAGATGGGATGAGTTATGATTAATATCTCGCAGAATATTCACAGCATCGTGATGTCACCTTGAGCCCCTGCATACGGTATTGAGATCCCGAATGATATAATAAAATATGTATATAGAAATGCAAAAGCGTTTCCCATCCAGAGTCGAATATGTATATACATGCATATAATTCCACCACTACTTTGTCAATATATTTACAAGATTCTTCGCCCTCACCACAATCACATTCTTCACCTCCCGGCCACTCAAAACCCTGTTTCCTTCCTCCGTCTCGAGCACTTTATCGTATACCCACTCCTGTACATCATATTCGTCCGCCCACCCCATTGCCTGATCCCTCAACGTCAACTTATACTTCCCGTTAACCTGCACGATGATATCCACCGTATCCTTCACTTCCTTAAACTCGAATTGCTTCTCCTCCGGCCACTGCTGCTCCTCCAGCAGACTCCGGGGCCCATGCATGTACTCCCAGCACTCCGCCGAAATCGCAGGACATATCGGCGACATAAGCTTCAGCAAAGTCTCCACCGCTAAAACGTACACCTCAGGCCCCACGGACTCCGAAGTGATACCGTGTATATAATTTGCCAGAATGTTCAAATCACTAACCGCAGTATTCAAGCTGTACACATCCTCCATTGAAGACGTGACACCTGCAACCGCAGATTTAACTTCCTTCATCAAATTCGCTGCATTTTGGTGTGCATCCTCGGCAACCATAGCCTTCGAGTAAGATCCAGTAGCTCGGTGGAATTCCACTTCCACCTCCGCTCTCGCTGCTATAGTTCGAACTTTCGCCAACCATCTCTGCATACCGACAATTTTCGCCTCGTCCCAATCAAGAACATCTGCAACGGGTGCTTGGAAGAGAATATGTGCCCTCGTGGCGTCCAAACCATGTTTATTCAAGCATTCGGTTGGGTCCACGCCATTATACTTACTCTTCGACATCTTCTCGTATGTGACATTGAGTTCCACAAAAGTATTCTTGTCGAAGGCCGGTCCGCCGTCTATGGCATCCACTTCATCGGGTTTCAAGTACTTTCCGGTCTGCGGGTCCTGATAGGTTTTCCCTTGGACCATGCCTTGCGTAATAAGCCGCCTAAACGGCTCAAGATACCGTTTATCACCCGTCCGTTTCTCTAGAAAGTTCGAAATAAACCGTGCATACAGCAAATGTAGGATGGCGTGTTCAACCCCGCCGATGTAGATGTCGACCGGCATGAGGTTATGCTTAGGGTCCGGATCCATTCCGAACCGGATAAAGTACCACGACGAATCAACAAATGTATCCATCGTATCCGTGTCCCGCTCTGCAGGACCTCCGCATCTGCATAGAACATTTCTTCGTTAGAAAAAAGACCGGAAGCTTCGCTCTTAAAACATATTCTATCAACTGACTTACTTTGGACACGTAGTCTTCACCCATTCCTCTGCTTGCTTCAATGGACTTCCTCCTTTGCCTGTCAGCTTGATCTTCGGCAGCATTACCGGCAGATCTTCATCCTTGACAGGTACGGAACCACAAGAACCGCAATGCACAATTGGAATCGGCGTCCCCCAAAACCTCTGCCGTGATATCAACCAATCCCGAATCTTAAACCTCTTAGACGGCAGTGCCATGCCTCGTTCACTTAATGTAGCAAATAACTGTTGATGGGCAGTAACACAGCTCAACCCTGCATATTTCCCGCAATTCTCGTTTAATACACCTCTAGAGGTACCCGGCACGAAGATTTTGTTTGTGATTGTAGTAATCACCCGCGGTTCAACCATTCTATCCCTCGCACCCTGTTGCACAATCACGAACCTAACTGGCTGTTCAGGACAATTCTCCTGCCAGAAATCAAAGTCACGTTGATCGTGTGCAGGAACTCCCATGACCGCGCTGGTTCCCAGCCCTCCCAGCACATATGGTGCCACGAAGACTGGCAGATCGAAGTTTCCACGAGGTAATAACGTCCCGTCTTCTGCCGTCTCCTGAAGGATTGGGTTAAAACCTTTAACGTTGTTAAGTAGATACCCAGCTTTCGTTCCAACTGGTAGACTCGGAATGTTGTCAACGAATGCTTTTAGTTTTGCATCTGTTTCTGACAACTTCTGGACTAGCGGGTGGGTAACCGATAAAGCTAAGAATTGGACCCCGAATATGGTATCCAATCGAGTGGTGTATATCTTCAAAACGTCTTCCTGCAAGCTGCCGTCTGCGTTTGCTACCTTGATGGGGAACTTGACTCGCGAACCACGACTTTCCCCGATCCAGTTTTCCTGCTGACGGATAACACGGTCTGGCCACTGCCCTGCCAGACTCTCGAGACTATGTCTCAAGAAAGGTGCATTCCTAGTAATCTTAAAAAACCATTGTTCCAGATATTTCTGCTCAACCTTAGCTCCGGACCGCCAAGACGTTCCATCTCTTGCTACCTGCTCGTTTGCCAGAACCGTCTGATCCACAGGATCCCAGTTGACGAGTGCGGGTGCGCGATACGCCAACCCTTCTTTGTAAAGCTCCAGGAAAAGCTTCTGCGTTCCCGAGTAGAAATCCGGTGATGACGTGCGCAGCTCCTATTTGGTGAAAATAAATAAAAAGACCATGTTCAAAGACAAGGTCATTTCTGTGCCGTCAGATAATCAGTTTTCCTGAATGCGGAATCGAACATAAATAAAACAAGATCAGAAGAATACGGAGAAAGTGGATTGATTGGCTGTCGTTGCTCCACCGGCGGCTTCCAAGACAACCAGGGAGAGGGGCGGCGAGCCCAGGGGTGTAGTAGTGCCACACTATCACCGGGGAAGAACGGGGTGATGGACTTGCTGACGTACTCTGCTCCAATCAAACCGGGCTCCCATACGCTTCAATTGAGCCTTCATCGTCTCGATGTTCTGGTCCGTCCACTCAGCAGGGTCCACCCCTCGTTCGATAGCTGCGTTTTCGGCGGGAAGGCCGAAAGAGTCCCATCCCATTGGATGAAGGACGTTGAAGCCCTTCATATGCTTATACCGGGCCACGACATCTGAGATGGTGTAGACTCGAAGGTGTCCCATGTGAAGTGTTCCAGATGGGTAAGGAAACATCGAGAGCACGTAGTATGGTGGTTTGGTAGATGTTGAAGGTGATTGGAAGGTGCGGGGTGTATCCTCCCAGCGCGCCAGCCATTTTGCGTCGATTCCAGATACGGGGATTTCGCCATATTGCCGATTCGAAGTCTTCGACGTGTGCGCTTTGCGGAGAAGGACGAGAGGCGGTCGAACTCGAAGGAAAGGGAGCGCAATTCTGGGCGAGGAACGTCTGCCGCAGAGACACCGTGCTTGGAGTATCATGTTTTTGGTCAATTACCGAATCGTATCGTCCATCCCACCAGGTTGCGAGTAAGCACCGGTTAGAGATACGGAAAAAGGAGCTGAGTCGGGACCAATGGAGTTGCGTGGATGGTGGTTGGTTGGCGAAGAAGTGAGGTTGAAGTCAACCAACGAAATCGCAAGGTTTGGGCTGCCTTTTTTATCGATAACACCCTGCAGCCTCGACATCATCCAACGCACGCGCACGCACGGACGGATGCTGAAGCCATATGCAAGTCATGCTGCCGTTTTATAATATATCTATCACGAGAAATTGTTTCTATTGGAAGCGTGGAGTATGTATAATTTGGATTTTATTTCTGTTTTTGGTATCCTAGAAAATATCACAGGATGGAGCTAAATAAGTTGTATCTTGTGGTCATCAATGCATCTGGACAAATCCCAGAAATGCACGGTCATTGGGGAGGTCATCATGATATCGACAGTTCTCGCAACCAAAGAAGAGGACAGCAAAGCAGGAAAATGTTGATGCGAAGACGAAAAATGCAGTTTTGCGGCAAGAAAGAGTAAAATTTGTGAACAAAAACCGCCACTGGTATATAAAGAAAATTCGTCCAATCCAGACTCCAAAAATAACCGGAGTAGTCCTGGAAGGTAGAGAGAGGAAACTTTGAAGGATGCGAAGAAACAAAAAAAAAAGGATATCAAATGGTCGTTAGAAGTGGTATAAAACGAAGCAGAAAGCAAGAAAGATCGAAAACTGCCCGAAACGAAAATTCGAAAAGAGAAAGAGTGAAACGAGATGCACCAAAGGAATGTACGAAGCAACGGATATCCGCCAAGTCTATTACAAAATAACGCCAAAGTAGTTTGAAAAAGCGTGAACGAAGAACCAAGTATGCCGAAGAATTGCGAACCGGGAAATATAAAGGAATGTAAAACGGAAAACGCCTCCGAGGTATTGGAAAATAGACACAAGTACTTTTGTCAAGGAGAAGATGAGAACCTTGATTGTGGTATATGAGAGAGAGGTTGTTTAGTGCTTCCTGAGTCGTTTTGGCGACCTTGTATCATCTTCTTCGGAAGCTGTGCTGTGACGACGACAGTCGGATGGAGAAACAAGAGAAGGAATTCGGCCTCGCTTTTGTCCGACAGCAAGGTTAGTCTTCATGATCCACTGCTCGAGGACCTCCTGGTGGATTCGCTGACGTTCAGAAGCTGTGTGCTTCTGGTTGCGGGTGGCTTGAGCTCGGGAGACGATCAAAGAGAGTGATGGTGGGGTATATACAGCAGGGCTCTTGACATTGTTAGCCTTCGGAGCTTCGTCAGAAGCAGAAGAGTGCTCGCTGTCAGAACCGTAAGCACTGTCAGCATCCGCATCACGGGGATCGATTTCCTCGCCGGTAACGGTGCTGGTGTCAGCGACAGAAGCTTCGTCGTCGCTGTTGCTGGCAGCCTCCTGCTTGTAGTCTTCGATAAGAGCAGCTTCAAAGGCGGGTAGCTCGTCCCATGCAACATCTTCGCGGTCAGCGCATTCACAACCACCTTCGGCCAACAAAGCCTTCTTATAAACCTTGTGAGGGCACGGTGGGGTCATGCATTGACCATATCGATTTCGTGGGGTTTCTGGGAATCGTCCAACTTCGAGCATATCGAGTTGGAAGCGAGGTGGAATTCTATCCCACATCGAATCATTCACAAACCAAGTAACGTACTGTGAAGTGAAATCGACGGCGCAGCGTTGACGGCAGAAATCCTGCATGTAAGGAACATCCCTAGGGCTGGCAACAATGCTATTGGTGGCGAGCGCATTCTTGAGAGCAGTGGCGACAGGTCCGGTAGAGTAAGGGTTCATATCACGTTTGCAGGCTTGATTGAAAGCAGTCTGTAGCCACTCGAAGAGGTGCCAGCAAGTCTTGGTCAGCCCCATCTTGTTCAATTCGTCGGCATAGTTATACAAGAGGTCAACCGGTGGGACAAAAGATTCGGGTGTGGCAGGCTGAGCTGGGACGATAATGCTTCGGAGACCCTGGAATTTAGGAGCTGGGCCGCTGCAAACAAAAAGCCATCCCTTCTCGACGCATTGCTGGAGCATTTGGACGTTGGTCGTAATCTTTCTACTCGAGTCCCTTGTGGCGGCGACTGAGTATGCAGAGTGAAGCCATCGGAGGATATGCCATGCTTGTGTCAGCTTGTTCTGGGAAGCGAAAAGTCGGATATAATGATAGAGGACCTCGACCGGTGGTGTTATCTGAGAGCGAGGTCTTGGTTGCCATACCGTAGGTGGCAATTGTGGCGTTTGTAGAGAGGATTGAGTGTTCATTGTGAAAGCCGAATTCGACATTGCTAAGTTGAATGTATGTGTATATATAGTTGTAGATATATGGAGCGATAGGGCTGTTTGATAATGAGTGTGCCCTCAAAGTCAAGGGAACCCAAAGAAATAAGACCCAAGTATGTCGATAAGCTATAATGCAGATTAGAGGCGTGAGACGACTTGAAATCGGCTGCCGCTAGAGCTTAGAAGGGTGCCGATGTAGGAATATATATATAAAGAAATAAGATTTAAAAAAAAAAAAAAAAATGTCAAAGAAATATACAAACGTATGAATGGTCGACTGCGACAGTCGAAGACAAGTTCCGAGAATGATGTACAGAATGTCGAACCAAACTACAAGACTACACCAGGAAAAGAAACAAGAAAAGCCCGAGGGAAAAAAGAAGAAAGAAAGAGAGAAGAGAAGGCAAAGTGACGATGGGGAAACGAGTGGTAAAATAGTATCTGCAAAGAATCGAATCAAGGTTCAGATGATAGCAAGGTGATTTGTTACGGGCTGGAGGTAAGGAATGACTGGCTGACAATGGTTTACACGTCTCTGTGAACTTCGGGGAACTTGAGCAAGAATCAGAACGGGCACGGGGGAAGAATTAAAAGCAACTGGCCAACGAGCACGCGCAAAGAAAAGAAAAGGACTGGCAAATCAAAAAACGAAACGGAAGGGGAAGAGAAAAAGATGTGTATCTACGCAATGATGCGGAGGAGAAAAAGAGAGCAGTTTGAGAAGAAGGAAACATGGATGAAGAGAAAAGGGAGAATTAAGGCCTGTCATTGGGCGAATGCGGGTGCAACAGGGCCTGGGGTCTTCCCAGATTGTCTGCTTGACAGAACAGTTCTTTTGCAGCAACAAGCCTTCGACTAGGCTGGTTATGGCTTCGTCCCTGCCAATGCCAGGGCCGTCAAGGAATCCGTCCAGCCAACCAGAGTCGTGGAACGAGCTTTCGCCTAACAAATGGTGACAACTCAGCAAGCTATCGTCTCAATGCAAAACTGACCAGTGACTGGCTCCCGCTCTTTGCTTGAAACCAGTTACACTCGTCTCGGTGGGCTCCACGTGAATCTACCCTGGTTCATGGCCGAGGTGGAAAGGAAATGGTTGGGCACTCCTTCAGCCGTTCGCAGCTTCTCATCCAATCATCCTTCGCGTTAAGCACTCCGTGGGCATGCTGCTGTGCCATCGCCGGAAGTTAGCATCTGTGAGCCACACTCACTTTTGCCCTGCAAGGGATTGCCAATCCAGGGAAGAATGCGGATATTTCTTTGTGCGAATGTTGGTGGAAATGATGGAGCCATGCAACTTTTGCTCTGAAACTCGAGCCTTCGCCCCGGAAGGGAAGTTTCGGGTCTGCTTCAGGAATTTTCGATCTTTGACCTTCCCTATTTTGACAATCTGTTGCAATTTTTTTTTGCTCTGCATGCTCTGCAGATTCTTTAGAACACCTGTCCGGCGTCTGTCTCAGGATGCACGGCCACGCGGTGATGTCAAAAAACGTCAGCGTAGGAATCAGTTGTCTCGACATGCGGAGCCGCCAGGTCAATCCGGTCGCGGTCGCATGTTTGGGAATCTGCCAAATAATCGACCGTAGTCTGGATCCTGCACCCGCTGTCCATGGGAATTCGTACTCGATTTTCGTTGGATGCCTTTTACTGTGTACTGCGTGCGAGCAGAAGAGCTGCTCGCTGGGAGCCGGCAGCTTATGCAAGGTACGAATAACTGCTCCTTGCTCAATCTGAGCCGTACCTGCAGGTTTCAGATAGACGTTTCCACCACCCGCACCCAAAAATGGGTACATGATCGAAAAGGACGTTGCGTGAGCTGTGGAGGAAGCCCTCATTGTGCGAAAAACCCCATCAATCCGTAAAGATATCGTTAGCTCGTCGGTATGTATTCTCATCTTACGTTTGTGATCCCCTACCGCGCGTGCGGAGCCGAGAATGCATCCCGATCGATGTCGCATGCTTCTGCATTGTCCAGGTGTGATGATATATGATAATATCCGGGAACACGGCCTCCTTCGGCTGTTTCGACAGGTCTATGAAACGGTCTTGATGCATTCGATATCCGACACTGACAGCCGGTGATGAGTGTGGATGTCTGCCTGGAGGAAACATGACAACCTCATGACAACGCAAAGACGTTCGCATGTCTCCTTTTCGGCAATCTTGCGCTGCACGAACTCCCACGTTTCTGATAAGCGGGAAGCTCAGGGGCATATCTACATCTCCTTTCAATTTTATAAGGCGCTTCGAGAAAGGAGAAGACTATATTTAATATATCAACCGAATTTCCCGGTTTGAAGCTCCCACAGGAGGTCGCTTCAAACTCCTCGTGAGCTCATATCTCGCTTCGAGCTCGGAGCTTCTTCTCAAAGAGAACTTTCTAGGGATGGGATTTTAAGAATTATATCTTAGACCCTCAACAAAATCTCGAAACACGAAGGCGGAAGATAACCTTCCCCGGGTTCAATTGTAACATGTTTCAACATCTTCTCCACTTCGGATTCGAAGACCCGGAAGTTCTACCCTAAGTCCGAAGAAACGGGTGGGTATTCCAAAAAAATGCAACATTGTCAACACCTTCTCCTATCCTACCTCGGGAAGGCCACAGATCGTAGTTCTTGCATATTCCGTATGCACATCAGGTGTTTTGATTGCGGCCTGCCGTTGCCTGAGTAGGCACCTAATATGTGGTACCTGCGAGGCCAATCTCGAAATCCACGAGGAAATTTCAGAGGAAGGCAACCTGCATGAATTCGCCAAGCAGGTCATTTCGGTCCCTCAGGATCCTACTGAGACAGACAATTTTCTTTGACTTAGCCTCAGCTGCGAGATTTCCAACCTATAAATAGCAGTTCTATTTCATGATTCCTCGCTTTGAGTACTTCGATCCGTTTTACTATCAATGATAAGCGAGTATTGCCATCTTATGGTACGGTGCCATTTCGCAGGATTGGGTAGCTATGTCCAATTTCGAGATCCCTCGGAACGATCTCACTTATATGATAGCCCTTGCAGCTAAATTTCTCTTAATTTTAATAAATCTCCTCGAGGAGAGACTCCTTATATCTTCGCTACTTTCAAGGGGATTATAAGATCGAGAGGTCGAGCTTTATAATTTAATTATCAGAGAATCGGGATTACAGCCGAGGCAAGGGCTATCTAACTAGTTTTATACCTAATTAGTTACGTATACTCTAGTCTCATGTAAGGAGACGTCTAAACATGTCAACACATGGTTCATACTCAATGTGGTTCAATACAAGTGAAGTGCGGCTTGGTACCATTGTGTTTTTGCAATTGATCGAATCCTGTCCATTCCCGAATTCGTGCGCGTGCGCGTGATAGCAGCTGCGGAGGGTTTGGTTCATGAATTGGTTTAAATTTCATATATTATTGCACAGTAGTAGCCTTGAATTGTTGGTGTAGTATCTGACCAGCACCTCCATCTTAAAACTAAACTAGGGTATCACGGTTTACGATTCCTGTTAAAGTGGTAAAATCAAGCAAAGGGGGTCTAAGAACGTTTGTACGGGCTGCCGACCGCGATAAATGAGAGGTTCTACATTCTGGATGCGAGATATATATCCAACAAAGCTGTAGTTTCAGGTTTTGCAGAGGTTAAAACTGCATGCGTGATCTCATGATCGATAGCGGAGAGATGTGATTCATTACTAGTAAATTGCTGTCATTGAGGCTACAATAAATCAAACGCCTGAGAAATGCACTCGCTTTGTAACATAGAGATCTAAATCATCAAAAAGTCCATAACAAAAAAGAAAAGCTCTTTCAATTCCCACCCAAAAAACCCCATATACATACAAGGACGCAAAACGTCTGACCCCTTACCTGCCATAGTATCCTGGAGTGCCTCCATATCCTGAAAAGTCATCACCACCTCCACTCCACGGCGCTGTTGCTGACATGAATGGCTTGTCGTTAGCTGGTGGGGTCCTGCCGCCGGCCTGCCCGGGAGGGGCCGAAGACCTACCACCGGTTTCTCCTGCTGCAGCTGCAAATCCCCTCCTTCCACCAGCCGGATTACCATATCCCGACGGTGGAGGTTGTGCTCTCCCTCCACTGGGCTGAGGCGGTCCAGATCCGTAAGACTGTTGACGGGGGGCAGCAACCGGAGGCGGCGGTTGCTGATGCTGCTGCGGTGGAGCGGTTTGGGTTTGTTGTCTCTGTTGCTGTTCTCTCTTCAACGCCATGAATGGTTTCACTCCACCTCTCGGGCCGCCGGGGAGACCCATCGGTTGGCGTTGTGGAGGAGGTGCTTGCTGAGGCTGTTGGGGTTGGGGGGACGGTGGGGGTTGATGGTGTTGGACAGGTGGTGCAGATTGCATTCCGCTGCGCATTGGCAACGGCTGCGGGGCAGCCTTAGCAGGACCATCTCCGAAAATATCACCCAACATGGCCGGTGAACCACCAGCTGCCATCTGTGCCGGAGCTACCTGACGTTGTGGAGCTGCCATCTGTGGATTCTGCGGGATCATAGGAGAGACGGCAGCAGGAGCGAGCCAGTCCGGAACGAAACCATCTTTTTCTTTGTAGTATGTACGAAGGGCTCTGGAAACAGCGGATTCATCCTCCTGGTCGGCATGGTCGGCATCACTGCTGATGACGGTGAAGCTTGGGGGCTTGAAGTTGGCAACCTTGGTGGAAGCCGCCTGAGTGAACTTGGACCAGTATGACATCGTGGGCACCGTAGGCTGCAACGATATGATAGCGGGTGGTGTATTACGAGGGGTACTTTCGGGGGGTCGGTGGGAATGCTCTGTTGAAGAGGGGCGTCGATGGGAAGGGGGTTGGCTGAAGCTGAAGGAAGCTGTTCTTTTGGAGAGGAGATGTTCCAGAACGGACATCGTAAGCGGCTCCAAGTCTTGGCGCCGGTTTCCTTTTTGGGACACAAATAATTTTTTCAACGGGGCATTTTTGGCTCGACATTTTTTCTGCGACAACTTCACTGCCACTATCACCACTGTCTTACTATCCTTTCCAGGCATACTGGACGATAACTACAGCACCATTGGCATCGCCGTTTTATTCTATTCTATCGTATTGGTTTGAAAGAATAGCATCATGGCCTCCGACGAAATCGTCTGGCAGATCATCTCCCACCAGTTCTGCGCCTTCAAACTCACCACACCGCTCAAGACCGCCACCTTCTGCAGAAACGAATACAATGTCACCGGTCTCTGCAATCGCCAGTCCTGCCCGCTGGCGAATTCTCGCTATGCCACCGTTCGCGCCGATCCTGCCAATGGACGGCTGTACCTCTACATGAAGACCATCGAACGAGCCCACCTACCGAGCAAAACCTGGGAAAGGATTTTACTGAGCGAAAACTACGTCAAGGCGCTAGAACAGGTCGACGGGAGACTGATATACTGGCCAAAATTCTTGGTTCACAAGTGTAAGCAGAGGCTTACCAGGTTGGTACAAGTGGCAATCAAGGCCAGGAGAGTTGAGAAGGAGGAGGCAGCCATGTTGGGTGAGAAGATGGTACCCGTTAGAGCTCCCAAAATCAGAAGACGGGAAGCGACAAGAGAACGGAAGGCATTGGCTGCTGCCAGACTCGAGAGACAGATCGAGAAGGAGTTGGTAGAGAGACTGAGAAGTGGTGCTTATGGTGACAAGCCATTGAATGTGGAGGAAGGTGTCTGGAAGAAGGTCCTCAGAGCATTAGAAAAGGGTGGAGAAGCAGAGAGAGACGATGACTTTGATGGAGAAGAGGAGGAAGAGCTCGAGGAAGAAGGTGAGGGCGCTGATTTGGAAGATGGCATGGTGGAATACGTCAGTGGCGACGAAGGAGAGAGTGATATTGAGGATATGGAGGACTTCAACGATTGGCTCAAGGGAGGTAACGATGAAGAAGCAAGTGAAAACGACGATGAGGACGACGATGAGGAGCAAAGTGGAGCATCGGACTTCGAAGAGGAAGACGACGGCGAATTTGACAGCGAAGATGACTCGGAAGGAGCCTCTGACAGCGAATCCGAAAGCGACGACTCCGAGAGACCGCCAGCCAAGGTCGTCAAACCATCCGCGAAAGACCTCAAGAGGAAGAGATCGGAGGCAGACGTCAAGCGGAAAACCAAGAAACGTGAGTGGCGCAGATTAACCGACTCTAGCTTTATATCGCGAGATGCCAATACCCATGCTAATTATTTTTCTCTCACAGGCTCCCACCAGACCATCGAGATCGAAGAAGAGCACGAACTACTACCGCAGAGTCGGGCATACGCATAAAAGTAATTTACCGTACGATATACGCTTTATTGTGATTTCTAGCGATACTGTACACTATCTATGCTCTCATTATATTACAAAAGTTGGACGGCGTTCGTGGTCGAAATACTTGTAAATGCGCTTTACATGCATGGATGCTGCCTAGAATCGTCTATTCGAGCCGACGCGCGCCCCACGGCACCGGATGCTTGTTCAAGCCTGCTAGTCCCCAAGGCTCTTAGCTCAGGCCAGTCTTTTCTCTCTCTGAATACCTCCCAGGTGCCTGATCGTGTCAAGTTCAAATTCAATCTTGAGTGTTATTCTTATTATCCGTCTTGCCCTCCGCCTGATCGAATTGGGTGTGGATTAATTCGTCACTTCTGCCCGAGTGCCACTTTGCCGTCGCAGCTGACTTACGCAAGCCGCCCTTCTGAGCCACCACGCTAACTAGCACGGTCACCCTATCTACACTTCTTCTGGTCTTATATATCTTGAACCTCGAAAAGACCCATTTCTTGAAATTCCGAATTTACTCAGCAGCTTTCTTTGTGTATTATATTTCTCCTGTATCGATTATACATAATTTTCCATGTTTACTTAATTACAAGCAGTTCTTTGACGTTAAATTCGAAAATCCCCGCGTTCTCACGTTAAACGGCGTTATTGAGCCCCGACTGCTGCTAACTGTTGGTGCTGCCCCGCCACATCCCGGCCGAAGCTCATCGCCAACGTCACTTTTCAACTTCTTCAACTTCTATCTCTAAGACTCCGTTGATGTAAAATCCGGAAGTTCTACGGATCGATATACACTCGTTCGCCATGCTTGAAGAATATACTCCACCGGCCTCTCCTACGGCCTCTTTCTACGACTTATCCGAAGATGACGAGGATTACAGCACAATTACCCACACCTCCACCGGCAGAGGCGTGAAACTCCTATACACTAAAAGCAAAGTACGATAACTTCAAAATTTCTTTATAAGGTTTTTTTTTTTAAGAAAAAAAAAAAAATTTGTTTCCAGACTGACTTTAGTACAGGTATACGTACACCCTACTCCATCTGCCAAAGATAATATCCCCGGCTTCATAGCCCTCATCCAACAAAAACCGCCTACCGGCGAAACCCCTTCTACAGCATCATCTCCAGTCGTAAACCCATCCAACCTCCTTCTAGCTTGGCTGCCTGAATCAGCTCTCGGTTCGGCCTACGATACCTACGTCAAAGTCGATTTGCTCGACACTTCCACTCCACCGAAACAAACATACCTCGTTCCACCTCCTCCAATCTCCACTGGTAGCTCCCCGTTAGGATCGTACTCCTTCTCTGTCCCCGTTTCCCAAATCTACTCTCTCCTCGTTAGGCCTCCAAGTCTTGGTTGGTGGTGGGGTAGTATAGTTATCAATTCTCGAACCGGTGACTCCTTCCCTGCGTTGTTCTTCCATGATTCGGAATGCGCGTCTACAATCGCCCAATCGAAAGCTAGGACGCAAAGGAACTTCGACCCATTTGGCGAAAACGGGGAGATGTTCTGGGGTGGAGACGAAGTCTTAAGATGGCTGAAGCGATTTGTCACGGTCGAACGAAGTCAGGTGGAAAAGACCGTATACCTCATCGACCCTACTAAGGACGATTTGTTGTCATTCGGTCAGAAACCCGTTATAGATTCCACGGCTGGAAAAGACAAAGAGGTGGCAACTGCTAGCGGAAGCAACGATATCGCTGCTGCAGTAATGGACCCGTTCACGAAGGCTATCAAATCCGCACGATGGACCCTCCTAGAAAAATTCGCAAAAGTCACACAGTTCTCCCGACAAACAGCGAGTAACATCCTCGATAACCCGAGTTTACCGCCACAAGTTAGGAAACTGCTAAGGAATCCCGATGTCATCAGTTTACAAGACGACTTTGACTCCGCGAGGTTATACCTAGCGCGATGGGCAATGGGTATAGCGGAACAGAGCGAGAAGGAGCGTGCAAAGATTGTATGGAAGAGGGAAGATATAATGGAGATGGAGGATAGCGCTGTTGGGGAGTTTGAAATACTAGATATAGAGGCTGGTAACATCAGGGGAGACGGGGATAGGAGGCGAGTTGTAGACATGAAGGAGTGGAGCTCTTGGTGGAATAAAAATACAGGGAGACTCGAAATCACTGTTGATGAAGTGAAGGAGAGGATATTCCACGGTGGATGTGATTTAGTTGTAAGAAAGGAGGCATGGTTGTTCCTACTCGAGGTCTACCCTTGGGATAGCACGAAGGACGAAAGAGCAGCTTTGATGAACAGCCGAAGGGACGAGTATGTGAGATTAAAGGGCAGGTGGTGGGATGACCTCTCAAGACGGGAGGGGCAGGGTGAAGCCGGCGAGTACTGGAGGGACCAGAAGAATCGGATAGGTAACAATTCCCAGCTTCGTACCTAACCGTTCGAAAGCATACTAATAACCAGCACGGACGTTACAGAAAAGGATGTCCATCGAACCGACCGCAATATCCCCATCTTCGCAGGCGAGGACACCCCTCACCCGGATCCCGACTCCCAATACTCAACCATTGGCACCAATGTCCACCTCGAGCAGATGAAGGATATGCTCCTAACCTACAACGAATATAACACCACTCTCGGCTACGTCCAAGGCATGTCCGATCTCCTCGCCCCCATTTACGCCGTCTTTCAGGATGATGCCGTCGCATTCTGGGCTTTCGTCGGTTTCATGGAGCGAATGGAGCGAAACTTCTTACGCGACCAAAGCGGTATGAGGGCGCAGCTGGTAACACTCGATCAGCTGGTGATGCTCATGGATCCCGTGTTATGGAAGCACTTGGAGAAAGCCGAAAGCACAAATTTCTTCTTTTTCTTCAGGATGATTCTTGTCTGGTACAAGCGAGAGTTCGAATGGAACGATGTATTAAGGTTGTGGGAAAGCATGTGGACGAATTACTTAAGCGGACAGTTTCACCTGTTCGTTACTTTGGCAGTGTTGGAGAGACATCGGGCGGTTATTATGGATCGTAAGTCTAAACTTGCTGTTCTTCCGCACGTGCGGAATTTGGACGCGGATTTGCTAACATATGGTTCGTGTAGACTTGCAACATTTCGACGAGGTCCTGAAATACATTAACGAACTTTCGGGAACGATCGAGTTAAACTCAACGCTCATACGGGCCGAGGCCTTGTTCTATAAATTCCAAAGAACGGTCGAGGCTTCGGATCGGAGAAATGGGTTCCCAAGTCCTGGGACCGCAACTCCGATGGTTAGATTGACGCATCGGAAGACTACTAGTTTGGCTCCTTCAGCATCATCTGAGAATTCTACAAGTGCATCGAAGGGTAAGGCTGCAGCGGACAAAGACGGACCCGAGATCACAGAACCGTTGAGAGCTTTACTAAGTAGAGATATTGTGAGAGTTGAGAAGAAGGAGCCGGCGGAAGGGGAGGCCGGAAAAGGGAAAACACCGGTTAGAGAGTAAGCTAGGGTTAGAGGAGGGAACTTTCAAAAGGTCAAGGTATATATCCTTTTGCTAGAAATTGGGGCGATTCGATTCGATTACCGGCGGGAATTGGTTTTATGGGGTATTGGGGGTATAACCGAACGGTCATTATTCACTCTCTTTCATTTTGGTGCACTTGGGCCCTGTCATTGCCTTTTGGTCATTGCCATTCTTTGAATTTATGGAAGGCGTTTTTGAAATGCATTTTTGCTTGCATATCATGTGATCAAGTTTTTGGGCATCCTTTGAGTTTATCTTTTGGGTCGTTTTTTTTCTTGAGAATGTACTCTAGTTGAATACATGGCTTTCTCGCTTTACGTAGCAATCATCGGAATTCAATATTCGTGGCCGATTTACGGATGAGAGGTTAGACTCCTTCGGTGCTATAGACCTCGTACGATGGGGGAAACCTTGTTACAGAAGCTTGGCTCGTGGTATATATAACAAGTCACCGCACCGGTTTCGTGAATTATTTTTCTCACAAAGGTGGAGAAATTTAGCTAGTCAACTAGCTTTGAGAAGAGGATTTCGTTATCTTCGGACCAGCTGCAGTGAGAAGGTTTTAATACTAATATAACCTGCTGGTCCTATAGTATAGTCCATATGAACTTGGATGTTAAAATGCCTCTAAATTTATCTAGAATCTCGGCCTCGAGTCTCACGCAATATTTTATATGACCCTGAAAACTGGACTTATGGTATGCCGCGTGGTATCAGAAATTTGGGGAGAAAACATGGTATGGAAACAACGTGGCTAGGTGGATTAGGTCCAGGGGATGCTGTTTATCGAGTGGATATCCTGAGTTAAATATAGATAGTTTAGAAATACACCATCGTCAGTAACTTTCATCCCTAATCGCCACGAAATATTTGAAACTGGCCGGCCATACCCAATATTGTCAAATGTCAGTAATACCTGGAATGTACTGGAAGAAACTAAAAAAATGCTCCTAACCCCCTCAGACTGCACCTCAACAACCCTCTCCATTCGTCTCCTCCACCTAAAATTCCTCCAACGGGCCCAAGAAGACTGCAACAAATACGCCGAACGTTTTCGAACCTACCCGCCAAATCTGTCGAGAACTAATGAACTATCGAAATTGGAATACCTATCAAGAAGAAAATCTCCCGATCGCTAGAGAAACAGAGTTGTGCATATGTACTACCAACTCTCTGATGAAGTTGTGAAGATTAGAAAGCATATTAGGGAATTGACGACTGAGGGGTTCAAAGGGTGTAATGAGGATGTCAATCCTACTTGTAAATGTTGGATGAACATTGCTGGCGGGGCGTCTGAGGAGAAGCCAGGGCTTGGGGGTTGGGAGTTTAAGGTGCCGGATGGGAGGATTTCGTTTTTGGAGGTTAGGAGAAGGGCTGGGAAGGCGGTTTATTTTGTACTGAGGGGACCGGAGGATTATCAGGCGGAGAGGAATCAGGCTTTGGAGTTGATGGACGAAGACAATCCTAGCATTTATGATGGATATGGGAGTGGAAAGATAGCGAACCAGTTCTAGGCAGCTCTAGCAGCCAACCAGAGCTTTCGAAGAAACTTCTTGCGGAAGCTATGGGAAGAACCGATAGGACGTTGGTTCTCCTTTTTATCTGAACTCTCATCCTCATTATCCTCCTTAAAACCTCCATATTTTGAATTAGCGGGGGGGTTCTCACTTTCAGCCATCATCACATCGTCGTCCAGATTTTTAGAGACGGCGACATTCTTGTCCGTGCTGTCCCAGTCAAGCTTGAAGCTCAACGCGGTCTCTTTGAGAGAGACGGCTCTCTTTTGATGCAGACGGTGGAGTTAGTAAGAAGCCCTTCCGAAAGCTGATATACCTATCGACTTACAGCAGGACGCTTCCTAGTGAAGCTCTCTTTTCCCTCTTCTCCTTCAGTTTTCTGGACCTCGTCAATGGTACGTTTCTTGCTACGAGGCTTGTCTTCATTTCTAGCATAGTATTTGATCTTTGTTTGTCATTCAGGCATTAGTGCACATTTCTAACAAGTATGACTTAGAGGACGAGGTCCCCCCTACCCAAACATCTTCGATGAGGTGAACTACGTTTCTTTCAATGATCTCGGCTTCAGCCGTGCCATTCCCCGGATGGTAGTAAGGCTTGAGTTTCTCAAGGATGGCCCAGTGCCATCGAGCAATGTCTTGACGATATTTAATGATCCCATGACCGAACTAGTTAGGAAGTGGAAGTGTCAGTAGGAGGTTTCATCAAAGTTAAGGCTTTGCCTCAGGTGGAATTGATATTGACATGGATGGTGTGGTCGTGGAGTCTTGCTCCTTGCTTGGGAGAGTTGCTAGGCTTTGGCTTGACGGCGTTTAGGATGATGCTGATATCCATTGTGACAGATGTTTTGGGAGAATGGGCTTATTTCTTCAACGTATGGGATGAATGTTTCTAGATGGACACAATCAATTGGATTGGGATATAAAAGGATTTTCAAAGGGTTCAATTGACGACGTTGGAGACGACTGAAGGAATAATGATGGACGTGATGTCGTCGGGGGAGCTGAGGTGTAGGATGAAGGTTGTAGGTGGGGACGAGAGAAAAGGACAATATGGAGTGTGGATACATATTATATTGGAGCTCTAGAAGCTCAGCGGTTTGCTATGTGAAGCCGTCCACCTAGCTTGATATCTCGCATCTAGAGACCAAGACAACATGGGCAGCTATCATTGTGCAACGTTTGCTCGACATCGTGTCGCACAGACTAGCAGGGGCCCTTGAGCCCTGCGACTGGACGGATGGCAGCTTGGTCGAGCAGGGGTATCCAATCGGTTTGTTTGGAACCTCGATTTTGTAGCGCCGCATTTTGGTTCAGCCTTGCTCCACCAGATGACGGTCCCATGGCTTTCTAATCTCCCATCGACATCATTATTTTCTTCAGATTCAGTACATATCGATATTATCTGAAATCACAGCTTCGATGGCAGAATACAATAACTCCTACGCGTACGGCGGATACCCATTTTCGGGAGAATCCCAAAGAGTCGAACGCAAACCAATGCGCGGCTACGACAATTCAGCTAGGGGAAACCCCACGAGGCCCTCTGAAACATCTGCATATGATCAAAGCAACAAAATTGAGAATTCGGCACCAGTAGTCCCCGGTTTAGAGAATCTATCCATAAACCCTCGCCAGAGTGGACCGGAACATATTGATGCAGCCGATTTCTACCGTTTCAATCCACGGCCTCCTAATGCAAATTGGAAGCAGGAAAATACAGCGCCGGGTCCTGCTCCAGTGTGCGAGATATGCTTAGTAACATCCTGCGTTATGAACGGAGGGTCAAAAGAGGCACAGCGATTAAAAACCACCATTGCAAAGATGAAAGCTGCTCGATCTAAAGCTCAGATGCTGGTTCTCGGAATGGAATATATGGAACCATACATCGAGGCGTTCGACAATCTCTGGAAGCTAGATGAATCTAGCCTCAAACCCGGTATCAAAGAAAACCTATCTGTCCCGGACGGAAAACTCTTGGCAGAAACCTCACAAGGGTTGAGCCCGATAAATGCTTTCACTTCGTTGGGGAAAATTGAGCTTGTTGCCATTTTACTCCATGAAGGTGTCGACATCAATTTTAGCCCAGAAGGAAGAGCTAGGCCGTTGTCACATGCAGTCGTATGGCTGGGAAACGAGGATATCGTGGAAATGTTACTGGCCGCCGGCGCAGATCCTAATTCCGCGAATGGGCATGGCCTTACAGCTCTCCATCTCGCTGCATCCGTTGGGAACATAAAAGCAGTCAAACTATTAGTAAATGCCGGGGCGGATATCGATGCAAAGGGACGTATTTTCGGCGGTATCCATAGTTTGCCAATTTTTAACGGGCTAAGGGATAGCCACATGGCAGCGTATGGTAAAATTGTTGACTTTTTGGTCGAAAGCGGCGCAAGTACGGATTTACATGATACGACCAAATGGGCGCCTCTTCAGTATATCTGTGTGTGTGGATCGGCAGCCCTGGCAAGGCGGTTGATCGAAATAGGGGTTCCGGAGGGACCCTTGGTGGCTTTGAGAGAGACTGCAGGTTCGGAATGGGCCTTTAGTGGCTATTATAAGGACTGGGCGATAAGGCTAAAGGAAGAGATCTGATAAGAATAGAGACTACCTCGGGTGCCTTTCTTACTATTTTTAAAAATAGTCTACTTCAGCATGAAAATGACCCAGATCATTGGAGGATATTATAGTTTGTGACTCGACGACTTTAAATATACAATATAGCTCTCGTGTAGTAACTAGCATTATCTGATATATAATTAATAGCCAGGTGGGACTGTATGCTCTGCAACAGTTATCAATACAGCCTTCGGAGGATTTGCATTCACGGCACAACAATAGGTACTGATTGTCTCGTACCCGTGCCTAGTCGGGTACTGATAATATCCAAGACCTATATCCGGTCGGATACTACATTAGACGAGGTGGGTATCGGCGATACCGCCACCCATTGTACATACAATGCAACCAAGCCACGGTATCACAGGCACCATGTATGGACTCGAGGTTAAGGCACCACCGCTCCCATCCCCAACGGGTTCAACTACCTCTGCTACAGGTAGTACTTCGAACGAGCCTTTCGAATTTCTTTTGCGAGGCGATGCTGCATTCACCGAACACTTTATTGCTCTCGACAACGATCAAAAACCGGTTTTGGTCTAGGAAGGAAGAGAGCCGCAGTATCTTCAAATTTCATCCCTCGGAGAGCTGGCGACTGCAAACACAACCGAAACAACTGAAGCTGTCTTCTTAAGGATCACAAACAATACTCTTCCTCGTAAGCGGCCAGATGATACAAGTACTGAAAGTTATGAAATAGGCGGTTTTCTTCACGCTATTCCCAACGAAGTATCGGAATCTGATAAATCAGGTACTTTCTATTTCTTTGGAACGCTGCTGAAACTTAATTGGTATACACCTTCTACGCCGTTCCGAGAGATGTTAGCGGAGAATTCTCTTTGAAGATGGCAAAAGTGGGGACATCGGCCCCGTCTTCCTTCCGCTAAATTTGCATTACATAAAACATTCATCTTCGTCAACAACATCTGGAACGTCCGACAGTTATATAACAACTAGCCCAAGGGTTGGGATATTAGCCGGAACAGGGTCTACATCTAGCTCGTGTGAAAGTTCGACATCTACATCTGGAGGAGGGTCAATTTCATCTTCCTCTGCAAGTGATTCGACATCATCTAATACCGGTACTAGTACCAGCACCAGCAATACAACTACCAGTGCGAGAACAAGTAGCACAGATTCGGATTCAAGCCCGTCCTCCAGCATCCTTGCCTATGAAATCATAACCTCTTTTAGTTACCAGACTTTCTGTTCACAGTTCACGGGGACTGTCTCCATCGTATCTACGATATAATTTTCCACCCTTACTGGGACCTCACGACAACTTCGACTGATGTAGTTGAAGAACTCGTTTACACTAGCACAGAAACCACCTATACTACAACGGGTTTTGTCGTTATTGATGCTACGGCTGGCGCTTTCAATGTTTATTGGAAATATATATATATACTACCACTACAATCAGCCATGATGGTCTATCATCGACTACAGCTGTAACAACAGAAATCCGTTGGTTATGGTACTATGTCAACCGTGTTACAATGCAGGATATGCTTCCGCTGGTACTCACAGAAGAGGTAGTAGCTGGGAAGACAGGCGAGCTCCGGAAGGCAGAGTTTTTGGTTACTAGTGAAGGGTATGCTATGACTACAGGCAAGCCTGTTTTATATGCGTGCTAGTGGAGTGGAACCCCACAGGCCCCTTATAACACTGTGTTCACCTTCTGGGGAATCGTGTGGGATTCTTGGAGGCTCTGAAGGCGGCGATGATTCTGAATGGTGATTCGAATACTGAACCATATAATTGTGTGATCATTTCAGATAGTATTAAGATCGTTGCCGCTCAGGGGGACATTTATGGGGAGGCGGCCGACATAACTAATCTATTATCTAGAATGTTATGAACCTTCCAAACATAGGATCTTTTTCTCCTGATATGTTTGATTAAATTTCTATTCCGCGCCTCGGAAAAGTTTGCTTGAAGTTGCCTTGCGAAATACCTATACTAGTCCAGGATTCCATTCTCAATTAACATGAGCTTTCGTAGAAACGTCAATTTAGAGAAAGCAGCTGACCTAAAGCAAATTTGAAACATAATCTCGTAGAGCCTAGAATATTGGCGGCATAATTGTAAGTCGAGACGATGCCTAAGTCGAACACCTGAAGTGCTAAAATCAGCCTCCGGCTTTACCAATAAGTACTCAAGTAAGCAAGTACTTGCTTATAGACAATTCCACCCACTTTACTCACCAACGGCCGCCAAAACCCACAAGGTAAATTAATCAATCAATCAATCTTGACCGGAAACATCTCCTTCCCTTTCTCAATAGCATATCTTTCAGCCCCTGTATCAACAATCCTCCATTTCTTACTGCGTATACATTCATGACAAGGAACATTCCTCTTCGTAGCAAACTGATTTTCACAGTCTTCGCGGGTACACGAGTGTTCATAATGATGGTACTCGGTGTCGTCGTGGCCGCAGGTGAGGAAACGGATCCAGATACTACACATCGTGGTTGGGCTGTTAAGGAATCGTAGAAATTTATATCAGCCAATTTGTACTCAGGTAGTAATATGTACTCTGAGGCGAGAACAGTAGTAGTGTAAGTTAGATCAAGGAGGCGTTTTGGAGAAGGTTTGTTCAACTAAAAGAATGTAGGTCTTTAGCTGCTCGATTCCTGGATTCATATCTATTATTCTACAAGGATTGGGATGCCTTACCTGACAATGGGGATGATGCCGTAACTGACAATAGGAGATGATGCGGTTTCAAGGTATCCGTTATCGTTGTCAGCGCTGCTGGCGTGAAAAAAGGGGAGTGGAAGGGAAGGGTTAGCTGAGAATGACGCTGAAATTCCACAGTGTTTACATTCAAGCTCCTAACTACCTACTTTATTTATGGCTTTGGATCACATCTACACATTTAAGGAACATACAACTATAAATTTGAGGTGAGGGCATATATATTGTATTTGAAAAGGCTATACCAGAGAGAAACAATTGTTCGATCATAATCTAACGAGATTTGGGATTAGCTTTATCCAGGAGGAGCGAGAAGTCAAGATTCTGTCTACTTACTCGACGGCCTTGGCGATAATCGGAATCCCTTCTCTTTGGCCCACTGGTACTGTGGCATAAAAATAGTGCATGTCTTTTGTGAAAGTCGGTATGGAATAATTCGGAAAACAGACGGCTCCATAAGAAACCACAGAAGGAATACATATATTGGACTGGCAAGAAAAAAAGGAGAGGCCATTCAGGAAAAAAACCCCTCAATTTCTTCCAACGTGCAACCTGGTACTGGTACCGGTGCTAATATATATAAGCAAGGTCATTGCACTGTGCATTCTTCGTTAGGGTCCAAGTAGCCGGGGACATTGGGAATATCGATATCCGTTGAATCGTGGTCTTGAATTGCTTGCTTTGTTTCTATATTTTCAATAGGTTCCACGAGAGGCCGTTGGATTGATGTACGGGTCCTCTGGCCATCGGATGGTGTCACTGTCGTTGGGTTAGTATCGAGTTCGTTATTGGATTTACGCATAAAGAAAAGAGGATCATACGGCTTGCTGGGGCTTCGGAGACCTAGTATATTGATATACCGTGTAAGGCATATACTGTCGTTACTGAATTGGTGGCTGGGGTAAAGACCTACTTTGGAAAATACCATCTCGGAGTTGGCGGAAGGACTCGAAATATTCTGCTTCAGTCGCCTTGGACATTTTTAGTGTTTTAAGAAAGTCATCTGGCCGACTAGTTTGAAGTTGACATCCTTATATTTGCCCTTTTCTAGCATCACGTCTTCGGGGATGTTGTTCCTGGTGGATCTCTTCTTGCTCATAGGATGGGTTATTTTAGAAATGGAGGTGTCATCCGTTCTCGCAACCTTACCCTTTCCCCTCAAACTTCCCTGCCTGTTCTTCTCCATCTCTTCATTGTAGGCTCTCTTAGCCTCGCTCTTTAAAATATATGCCTAAATCTCAACTTTGAATTCAGTACGGATTTATAACCCATCTATTTATATCTCGGCTGTGGCTAACTGACCTCGAGTTGTTGACGGTACTTAAACGCTTTTAATTGCGAGACATGATATGCAACAGCAATATTCAATTTTTGTCCTCTAGCTTCAGCGAGCAAGGTAATATGGTCTGCGAGAATCCGAACCCATTTCGAATGGTATTGAAGATTGTTGGCGCAATAGTACTCCAAAGTGGCCTTGATTCGGTTCAAGTCACCCTTTTGTTGATTTAAAATATCAGCCAACTGATTTATTATGACAGCAAGAAAAAAAAAGGATCAGACATACAATCAACTTGGAGGCTTTGGCCTCTTGGTCTGCAGCCTTTTGGCGGGTCCATAACTCTGGGCAATACCAATCTGACGTCTCGATATCATGGTCGAGGTTATTCCCAATGTGAGATTGGATGAGAGACTGGATGGGAGAGGTGGGTGGCGAGCTCAGAGTCATACTAACGTCTCTATCGACTTCGGACTTTTTGGGAGAAGGAAAAGGACTAGATCGCGGTTGTGAAATCCATCCCGGGGAATTTGGAGATAGAGGTAGGAAGGCTCCAAACTTGATACGGCGGGCGACCGAGTCTTCAAGGAATGTGGGAAATGCTCCAGGCATTGTGTAGTCGGTAAGGGATTGTTCATCGGAGACTTTGCCGGCGGGGCCCTTACTCTTTGACTTGTTTTGGGACATCATCTTGCGTGGTGATAGGTTTGAAGGAAGGGTTTGGTCAGAGAGGTGAGATGGTTTTTGGAAAGCTTTGAAGCTGGAGATGTAGAGTTGATCCTCAGAGAGATGGCAACAACAGCGCCTGATGGAAGGAGAGTAGGGCTCGGGGCTATATGCGACTGCTTTATTTCAATTGAACTTTTGCCTACGTCGCCCAGCAATTGGACGAACGTCTATATGCGTCTGGACGTCTATCAAAATGCAACGGGATCTTGCGTTGTGATACCGCATGTTTATTTAAGTGTATCATCAGCAGGCTTGTAGAACGTCAGGTAACATCTTGTTCTATAGTATAACATCTAATTGGGTATTCTGGGGTTGGGAGGCGAACAATAGTCTCTTAAACCTCTAACCTTCTTTTCCTCACTTAAGAGTCTCCGGTTTATTTAAATCCAATAGTTTGCAAGTCTACTAAGTCACCGTCGGAATTGACAACGCCTCTCAGTAACTCCTTCACAATCTTGCCTTCTTTTAGCGTTTTCTGGATGATTCCCTCTGTAGACGATCCGATCAGTGAATATATTAATATTTTAGAATAACCGGCGGAATTTACTTACCTACGTGATACGGCATAACACGACCGTACCAAATTGAGACACTGCGACCCGATGTCTCCGTATCTTTGACGTCCTCCGGCCCAGAGATTGGAAGCGTAGATGCCGGGGCGTTATTTATAGCCTGAGAAAGCGGGTGGCCGCCAGGGAGGTGTATTATTACATTTCCCGCGAACTTATGCCCGCCAATATGCGAAATATCTCCAATAATACAGTCGATTTTGTCATCGGGGTGATCTTTCGACAGGACCTCTTCGAATTTCTTTTTTATCGCGGGCCCTAGGATTCCGCACCGTTTATCACGATTTCCATGTGAACAGGTCAACACCACCGGTTTTGATATCTTTTTCGCCGTAAAAGAGTCACAGTCTTTTTGTGTAGATAAAGGGTTGGAAGGTGGGAGTAGGAAAGAAGTGACCAGAGATTTTAGGCTCTCTGTGGAATTTGGTATAGAGGTGATTTCTACAGCGTCTGGGAATATTGTTATTGTCCCATGACCTTCTTTCGCAGTAGGGTCCGTTGGAAGAGAAGTGTTGGTGACAAGGACTGGATAAAATGGCTAGGAAACTGTTAGCGATCTATCATAGACTGAAAGACATCGGAGTTCAAAAATACATCAACGTAGATATTTCCTCGGGATACTAAAGCTTTTAATTTGGCAGTAATAGAAGTACTGTCTTCTTTTGCAGCCCGGGAAACTATCGACTTCAACTTCGAAGATGTGGAACGGCCGTCTTCAATTCTACTCGGCCAGTCGATCGTACCAGTGTGAATTAGGACATGACGATAGTGACGAGTAATAACGCCCGTCAAGGAAGACTTTGTGTCGATTTCGTCGTCCCCCAGATCTGGGATACTCAAATCCGATCCACAGGGGCAGCTCTCAACGGAAGGAACATTTGGTGTGGACGAGTATCCTCGAATCGGTAATGTGTTGATTGTTGGATTTAGGAATCTTGAAGGCGGCAATTGGAGCCGAGGACGGGATCCAATGCTGACAGCATGCAAGTGTCGTCTTCCGAAACTGCGGAAGTGTTGAATCCGGCGCGGTATTCTCTGGATGCTCGCATTTGAATGCATTTTGCAAATTTTTGATTGTCAATCCGAAGGTTACTGACCCTGGTTGCAGAATTCTTAAAGAAATTTCATTGGCTTATGAATCAAGCGTCGGCGGCAGGTGTTCCCGGGATCGGTGATAAGAGTCTCGGACTTCAGATGGAGATGTTGCATTTCTGTGTGCACAACGAAAAACTATGGTGTTTTGGGGGGTTTGGATGGTCATGCTTTGCTATCATACTACGGGCGGCTCAAAATCGATCTTTTTGGGCCGTTGGGGACGACTTCAAATACATGATCTCTAAGTAGTATACTAATGTTTTTAAGGTTAAGGGGATTCTATAGTTATATATCAATGTATATTTTAGAAGGAGCCGGGATTGACGGTATTGCTGAGGTCGAACACTTGTCCTACACCTCATAGTGCTCTTTCAAAATAGTCGAAGGGAAATCCTACAGCCTCGCATTGAACTTTCTCGCTCAAGTCTACTGACCCACCATTCCATTGCAGTCGCATCATTTTTGGCCCCCGTGTGTTAACGCTCTCCCACTTTCCAGTATTAGCCACCTGGCCCAGAGTTCCCCAATATCCTCTCGCCTTCAAGTACCCAGGCTTTGGATTCGGGTCTTTGTTCCAGATAAATGAGGTCCAATAGTCTATGATTAACTGCTGGAATGGAATATCATGCTCATCCCTAATATTCCTGCCATAGTAAAGCAGTTCACCATGAACTATATTTACTTCACCGCTATGGCACTTAAAGTATTCCGCATCAGGGTCTCCCAAGGGGTGTCCAGGAGTAACTGGTGGCTCGCACAAAGGATTCGTGTATTCTACCGGTTGGTATGTACGATTGAATTCGTACGTGAAGACCTTAGGTAGTACTTTGTGCTTGACGGCAGAATACGCGGTTGCCCAATTGAGGCACTTGACGGCCCCATCGCTTAGGACCCTTTGGGTGAGGTTGAAAGCTGACCAGGCCGGATCGCCAGGAGGCAGTGGGAATGCTGGGTGGTTGGCAAACTCCGTAATGTCCTTTAATACAATGTTTTGACTAATGTACTCGAGATAGGTATAGGCGTCAGGGATTCCAAAAAATGGAGATAACTGTATCGAGTCTTCGTCACGGTTCACGCCCATGAGTAGCGGAACTTTAGCAGCATAACCTTTGCCCGTCACTTGTAGATCTCCAGTCTTCAATAGAATGTTGTCGAGAACCGGGAAAGCGAGACTATTCGATCGATATGTTAGTACCGCGCTATCTGACTTGTTTTCTACCAGTACTTTGGGTGATTGAAAACTTACTACCCGACAGGGGAGGAAATAGGGGTCAAAATCGCAGGGTCAACATTAACCAAACACTCCCCTATATCAGCTGCGGCACCACACCCGGTTTCTTGAAGAACCATGGGCGCGAATATACCCGTTGATTCTGGGATTGAAAGCCAGTGGGAAAACAAATTGACTGGGAACCATCCAATCGGTAGGGATTCCATGATCGCTGCGCTGAACAAATCTTTCGCAGCTTCTGATGCCATCAGTGCCCTGACATCGGATGCTCCAGCAGAGTCCCCACCGATAGTAATACGGTCTGCATCTCCACCGAAGGCCTTGATATTCTTTCGTACCCACTTGAGACCAGTAATCATGTCTCCAAGTCCATAATTGCCTGTGATGGATGTTCCATCAATTGCTAGCCAACCAAAATGCCCGAGTCTGTAGTTAATCTTAACGACCACGACATCGCCACGTGTAGCCATATTGATGCCATCAGAGTTTCCACGATTGCCATTGACCTCCACATTGCTACCTCCATGGATCCAAAACAAAACAGGCTTGAGATCACAATTCTTCGCAGCCGGTCCAGGAAGATATGGAGTCGCAACATTCAAAAAGAAGCAGTCTTCAGCTCCGATGTCTTCTCCATCATGCCATTGTCTGCAGATATCTTTGTACTCTAAAGCTTCAGCATCGCTAGGACCGTCGTAGACAGATGTATGTTGAAACCTTCCGGGAGATGAACCGTATCGGATACTCTTGAATCTGAAACCGAATCCATCTCTAAACCCAGTGATCTTTTGGCTCCCAGCCGATACCGTAACTCTATACTTTTCAGATGTGTCCGAAAAGCTATAGTTGCTGAGTGGTGCGCTGTGGGAACAGAGCGCTGGAAGGAGGCGATTGCAGTCCAATGGTCGAACTTTCCCTGCCAGGTCAATGGCTCTGCATGTATCCTTGGGCTTCGAAGCTGGTTCGGCGTCTGCGACCCAGAATTGCTGGCTATAGGAATACTTGCGGAGGTAGGCTTGGTAGGAGAGGGAGTTATTTACACCGGCTGTAAAACTCTGAAGCTCTGGAGACCAAAGGCTTTCAGAAAGGGATGAACAGATGGATTTAGCTGCGGCGAATGTCTTTGGTTGTTCAACGAGAATAGCAGAGGATGTCCTGTTGGAGTATTGCGCTACAGTTGATCTGTTAGCATATCAAAGAGACTCCCTACTTGAATATTATATTACTACTTACCATAGAAATCATTGTCTTTAAGAATCGTCAATGATGTTCCAAGAGACGAGGGATTCGGAGCCGCAACGGCGAGACCGAAGGCTCCCATCAAAATGATTTCCCTAGTAATGCTCTTCATATTGCATACTGTCTTGAAGGACAAAAACGAATTTCACAACTCCAAATCCGAGAATTCTCGACGGTTATATGGACGTCGAATTCTCTCGACTACAATCCCATTTTCTTCGTATAGACGCTCCGAAATCAAACAACACACTGTTTCGCTGACCGGCCGCCATAGTTTGTTTCATTTTAGGTTGATGCTTGGATAAACTTTCAACGTCGGGGGTACAGGGATCTGGGGTAGCTGCAGGGGAAAATAACTTTTGGCTATATACATAGTATTCTCATCAATAGCATTGTCGGAACGGACGATATTGGGTAACCGCAGTGTGCCTCGCAAACCACCTTTGGGGCGCCTTATGAGACGAATACGAGACCCCGCCTCGGATTCTTTGGAGATAGCACATCTGCCGGTTTCCGAATTTTTGCGTACATACATCGAAATCGTCAGAGATCGTGACGGATGTTGCATTTTGTCCGGGGCTTGCGTTGTTATCATCCCAGCCCCACCCCAAACCGACTTAGTTTCGGTGAACCCACGATCGTACGAGACCAACTTACATAGTTACCTAGGTACGTAAGTATCCACACTAATTGTGATTTGAGCCACATGGCCTAGGTAGGAACACGAGACCAGGGAAGTCACTGATATAACAGGGTTTAGGTTCTTAGCATCCAATTAATATCTTAATAAACCCAAGATAACACCGCAATACGGTGGCGTCATGCAATTTGTGATATACAGATCAGACATCAGATCCTCACGACTTGACACATGTTCCATTATATCAAAGCTTAATAACGCCGCCATGGCCAATGCGCTTGTTCCTTTCCAGCAAGAAGTGGGGTAGTTTGTGCATACAGAGCTCCGGAGCCTCTCCTCGTAAGCGACTTTTCCCGGGATTCTCGCGGCTGTTTCGTTCCATTATGTTGCATACGAGGCTGACTATTTGGCTCTCTTCGTCCTTAATTTTTACTCTTTTCTCGAGGAAAACCATAAAGGAGCCCGGGAAATTCGGCTCCGATTCATTCCCGCGTCCGATCGATAACTTCATTGTGAAATCGATATTAGTCACATACTTGTCCTTTTCTATTCACGACGAGGGAACAGTGGATCCATAAAATAAACTTTCACGAATTAGATACGAGTTCAAGTTATTATACGGCTCAACGGTGGGATTACCCGACCGAGTACTCGCTAGTTACTCCAAGTCTTGCTTCTAGCTTGTTTCATTGTTCAATTAATCATGATTTAGAGTCACTGTCGTTGGGGTGGCATTGAAGTCACCGTCGGGAATAAACTATGCGTAAATCTCACGATTAATTCCTTACGTTTTCCTGCCAGCATGCTGGGTGTGAAGCCAATTTCCTCCAATGGTAATATTTATCCGTAGGTATGAGGACTCGACATCCCTCCACATCTAAGTACGAACACCCGGTCTTTATATTAGTAAGAATTCCTATTGAATACATTTCCATAGTATTTTTTTGATTCAAGCTCACGCCTAGGTAGCCAAAATGAAATTGAATACTGCTAGTCAGCACATTACCGACAATAGAGCTACAAGTTCCAAGGTCTGGGCAACGGCCGTCACAAATCCGTTCGCCTGTTGGGTAATAAGATGTGGCTGTGGGCTGCATCCCGAGATGGCTAACTAGGTCCCCGAAGTGGTTTTACGCCCCTTTGAAAGGAAGCGTCGACGCGACACCAACTGTCCAAGGGCATTTCTGTAGAATCGTATCAAATATCTGATTGAGATTCGCCGGGTATTCCTCTAGTAATTCGGTATCAGCTTCTATCAGTTTCACGTGGGCCTTTCCATGACCTTCCTCGCCAGCATAGATCAAATTTCGTTTCGGCTCTGGGAATATATACGGGTTTGCCTCTGGGTATTCGGGAATACTACGAGATTTTACCACAAATAACGCAGGACTTCTTAGGTCCGTTGTCCCATATATGAACGCTGGATGTAATTCGGTATTTGAAACTCTCTCTTCAGAAGGGGTAAAGCAGTTATTTTCTAAAAAGCCCGCAATATGTTCAGCGTTTCCATCTGACGGCAAGCTTTTGGCATTTGCCTACTCACACGGGGCGGTATTGCTGTGGGCACGGTCGAGCCTTGAGTCCGAGTTTCAGCCATCACATCTTCGAGACCTCGATCCGATATGGCCCACCAGCATTAGCTGGAAACTTCTATCGATGGAATTCGCATCTGATAACACAACCCTCATAGCTGTTATGCACGGTCAGCTGAAAACAAAAATAGACGTATCTAACCTCCCAAACCAACCCCCACGAGTGCCATGACGATTAATGTCGTATGGGATATCAAAACCGGGAAATTCATTAACATCCATTGCGATAAAGGAGTTCCGACTGTTTGCACGTTTTCACTCGGCTGCAAAGCTATCGCCGTCGCACTACTGAATTCAACTGTTGAGATTCGGGACACGACTTCGCACTCTATTCTCCAAAATTCAGCGAACCTCCGGGTCGTATACAAGGCACCGGCGAGATCTGCTCTCTAGAGTTTTCGTCGGATGGAAGATGCCTGGCTTTGGGATATATTGATGGAATGGTTGGGAGGGGCCAACGCATTAACTTGTTGTATTCCGAAATAGGTTTGGCACCGAAGCACTAGCCAATGGTATGCAGCGATCCCCCGCATTCGGCGGCCTCGCTGGATTTTGCCCTCTTCGTTCCAGGCTGAAAGATTCCATCCAACAGTTCGCTGCAAATGGCGGCCGGCGACGGTGTTCATTGCCCGTCTTGACTCATTACAATTATCAATTTCGAATGCTAATGCTAATGCTTAATACTTCCCCCAATTATTAATACTCTGCAGCCCCCCCTCATTTCAGACTGGCTGGTTTCTAGTCACATCAAAACTCCATCGAGTCGATTAAATTGCAATCAACATTGTTCACCGCACTGTGTAAGTTAGATCAGGAACATAACTTCATCCGCCTCAACCAAATTACATCATCCAAATTCCCAAAATCATCGCCAATATGCCAGACCGCGCTTCAGTCGCCTACTTTGGTGCCGGCCCATCAGCCCTCCCAACCTCCGTTCTCGAAACCGCCGCCGCCTCTCTCATAAACCACAATGGCTCTGGCCTTTCGCTGGTCGAACAATCCCACCGTTCCGCCCTATCCGGCCAAATCCTCCAAAACGCTAAAGACTCATTCCTAAAAATCACCAATGCCACGGCAGATACTCATACCGTGCTATTCATGGCCGGTGGCGGAACTCTGCAGTTCTCTGCCGTAGTATACAATTTATTCACAGCTTGGGCGCTTAAAAACCCCGAACGTGCACAGAATGGAGAGCGTGGTGCTTGCGAGTATCTTATCACCGGTGGATGGTCTTCTAAGGCTGCCGATGAGGCGAAGAGGTTGGTCGGAGAGGAGAATGTGAATGTTGTGCTTGATTCTAGGAATTATCATCATGCCGGTGAAGCCAAGAAGTTTGGAAATATTCCCGATTCTGAAGAGTGGAAAGGGAATTTGAAGGCTGGGAAGGATAGTGCTTTTGTATATTTTTGTGACAATGAGACCGTGGATGGAGTTGAGTTTCCTAAAGGTTCTCCCGTGGATGTTTTGGGAGAGGATCCGGATAGAATCGTTGTTGCGGATATGAGCTCGAATATCCTTAGCAGGACTTTCGATGCTAGCAAGTTCGGTGTCGTATTCGTATGTTCTCATCCGCATTGATTTCCGAGATCGTACCGAGCGACTGTGCTAACATGTCGTCAAAATAGGCCGGAGCTCAAAAGAACGTTGGATCCACAGGTGTCACCATCGTTCTCCTCCGAAACGACATCCTCAGCCTCCTGGCGTCCGGAGGCTCCCTCCCCCCAAAACTAACCCCTCTGATCCCGGTCACTCCGGTCATGATGCACTACCCAACCATTTCCAAGGCCGGATCACTCTACAACACACTCCCAATCTTCGATGTCTACATCGCCGGATTGACACTAACCAAGCTTCTCCAACGCGATGAGTCCGGAAAGACAGCGCTTGCGCAGCAAGAAGCCGAAAGTGATCTGAAAGCTAAGCTTCTATACGATGTATTGGATAAATATGAAAATATTTATCACGTCGTTCCTGCCAAGAAGGTTAGGAGCAGGATGAATATCTGCTTCAGGATCAAGGCGCCAGGTGATGAAGCCAAGTTTATCAAGGGAGGTGAGGAGATTGGACTGTTGGGATTGAAGGGCCATAGGAGCGTTGGAGGTATCAGAATCTCGAATTGTAAGTTCCCGGTATCCACCCCAAGTTGTGAGATCTCTACTAACTCGGCTTTGCCGATAGATAACGCGGTTGGCGTCGACAGCGTCAAGAAGCTGGTGCAGTACCTCGAGGAGTACGCAAAAGGTATTTAAAGATTTTTATTACTATTAATGAACAACATCAACTGTACATAGACCATCATCAGGAAAGCGGATGCAATTTTTTTTCTGTCAATGCATCAATTAGAGACTAATTCAACATTGCTATTCATCCTCATTATCCACTCCCTTATCCGCTGGTCCCATCTTATTCGCATTCCTAACTTACATTACGTTGACTAACTCGAACAGTCGTCCTTCGAAACCCCCAGCCACGGGCCAAGTTGTAGGTTTCAGGACCGCCTGCCGAGGAGCGAGGCCCCAGACCGGCATGGCATCATCACGGAGTCTTATTCACGAGTCGTATGAATTTCGGGGATTCGGAGTAATTCGGACTTTTAATAGATATGTTTTAGCTAGATTTCTAGATAGACCATGTATCTATAGGCAATGCCAACCATTCAAACAAGCTCAAGGTGATCTAAAATATATATGTACAGGTTCAAGAAGTATCATGGTATTGATATATCAAGGTAAGTAGCTTTCCTTCACAGCCTTTGTATAATATATATGTTCAGAACGGATCCAAGCGTCCCAACTTCGACGAACAACCGAATCATTAATACATTTTATAAGAAAATATACCCTACCTTCCCAAAGACCCCCACAATCTAAAGTCCCTGCTGCACCGCCATCCCCGCGTAAATCCCCCAAGCCCCATCAACTCCTGATGATTCCCCATCTCCACAACCCTCCCCTTCCTCATGACTACAATCCTATCCGCCCCAACCACAGTCCCAAGCCTATGCGCCACCATCACCACCGTCCTCTTCAACTCCATTCCTCCGCCGCAACTTTCCAAAATCGTGTTCATGACCGTACTTTCATTATAAACGTCCAACGCCGAAGTAGGTTCATCCAATATCAAAATCTCGGGATTCCTAATCAATGCTCTCGCCAGAGCAATCCTTTGAATCTGACCACCAGAAAGTCCGGATCCGTTACGCCCGCAATGTGTGGAATATCCCTCGGGGAGACCCATTATGAACTCATGGATTCCGACTTTCCTGCATACTTCTTCGATTTGTGCCCTTGTAACCTTTGAAGCATCTTCACCGGCTCCGATGGAGATGTTGAAGAATATACTGTCTGAGAATAATGTTAAATCTTGAGATAAGATTGAAATTCTATTTCTATGCCGTGAGATGGGGAGTTTTGAAATGTCTTCGTTGTCCACCAAGACGGTTCCGTAGGTTGGGTCGTAGAACCGTTGGAGTAGTGAGAGGAGTGATGATTTTCCGGATCCGGAGTCGCCTACTATGGCGACGAATTCGCCGGGACGGATGGAGAGTGATAGGTCGCGGATTACGACGGCGGAAGGCCTGCTTGGGTAGGAGAAAGTGACGGATTTGAAATCGATAGCGCCCTTTTCGGGTCCTCCTGGTGATTTTTGGTCTTTGATTAGAGTGGTCGGTGGGCTTGGTTTTGGGTTATTGTCGTCCGAGTTTGAAGAGATGATCGGTTGGGTATCGAGTAATTGGAAGATTCTTCGAGAAGCGGCAGCGGCTTTTGTGAATTCCGGGGCGAGGGAGAAGACTTGTCCTGCTGTTTGGGCGGAGAATAGCAAGGCCGGAAGGACGATGAAAAACTCGATAATGTTATAATGTCCGCTTCTGACTTGCTTAGACCCCCACCAATAGGCAAGGGCGTAGACGAAGAACCCAATCGAAAGCGCAAGCGCCATGATAGCACTTCCCTGGAGAATGAACTTCGTATGCCCCTTCTCTGCCTTCAAGAGTTCCTTCTTGTATTCTCGCATCACGCCGTCTTCACGGACCAAACTTGCGACGGTGCGCATGGCGTTTGTAGCTTCGGCTGCCATGCTGGCGGCTTTGACGTATGTGGTCTCTTGCTTTACTTGTGCCTTCATGAGCACACGCAGACGAAGGTAGCCAGCTAGAACGATAACAGGAAGCGCAGGAAGCAGGACGACTGCAATCTTCCAGGCGATAACATGCGCGATAACGACTCCTCCGACAAGAGTAGTAGTAACGGAAACCACAGTTCCAATCATAACTCCAGAAAGTGACGTCAATGCCGCGGTGTCAGACTGAATACTAGCTACCAAAGCAGTCTCACTATGTTCCGGATCGGCGAAGAATGAAAGATCTTGTTCCATGATCTTTTGGAAACATAGATCTCGTAGACGCTTTACTAGTCTTTCGGAGACCACGCCGAAACAGAAACCTGAGGTCGAGTAGGCGAAAAGAGCGACGGCACCGACGACGAAGAACATTAAGCAGTAGAAGTTGGGGTCTTGAGGGCCGTGGACGGGTAGTTCGCCGCGGAGGGAGGAGATAATGTAGCCGAAGAGGACGGATTCGGCGACGACGAGGCTGCCGGTTAGCATCGATGCTGTTTTATCAAAGTTAGTAAGTATTTTTATACAGCGGGGAAGGGATTTGATATCATACCGAAGATTCCGGTGAGAATAATTGGAATATCAGGCTTGCACATCGACATAGTCCTCTTCACAGACGACGGTGGCTTCGAAGGAGCACGCGGCAGACATATCGAATTCTTCTTAACAACAGAACTAGCACAGTCCTCAACTACTGCCGCAATCTCCGCCTTCTCGGAAATCATGGCAATTCTCTCCGCACTAGCCTCCTTACTCGAGTCGCTCGATTTTTTCTGAGCTTCTAGGAGTTTGCTATAAGCACCTTCCGCCAGAATAAGAGCATCGTGATTTCCCTGCTCGACGAGATCTCCCGTAGACATGACCACGATCTTATCCGCAGTCTGGACGGAAGACAGACGATGAGTGATCATGACGATTGTCATTGAGGTTTCTTTGTGGAGTTGCTTGATGGCTCTCATTACGACATTTTCGGAGTGGATGTCCTATAACACGACATCAACGTTAGAACTTGACTCCAAAGGGAATAGAAAGGAATACATACCAAAGACGCTGTAACTTCATCCAGAATCAACAATCTCGGTTTGGAGACCAATGCTCTCGCAAGCGCAATCCTTGCAACCTGCCCGCCCGACAATTGACTCGCACCGTCCGGTCCAACAATCGTATTGTACCCATTCGGCTGAGCTTCGATAAACTCCTTTGCATTCGCAAGAGCCGCGGCTTCAATACAAAGCGTTGATCTTTCCGTATCAGAAAGTTCATGAGATCCCGGAAGCCCATGAAGAATATTCTCCTTAATTGTTCCGCTGAATAGAACCGGATCTTGTTCAACGAACGAGATATGCGTTCGATATGTCTTAACTGGCAATGTCGATACATCGCGACCGTTAAGTAAGATCTGTCCCGACTTGGGCTTATAAAATCGTAGCAGAAGGGAAGTTAGGGAGGACTTCCCACTTCCACTTTTTCCCACTATTGCCGTGAACGATCCGGCTGGCATTTTAAGATTAACGTCCTTGACGACGTCAAGCTCTGGAGCGCTGGGATACGCAAATTTTAGATCTTTGAACTCGATCTCATAAGGAGTACCCCAATCGAAGTCACCATCGTTTTCACTCGGGGTGAGCTTCTCGGAGTGTTCTTCTGCATCTTGGAGGAGGTTATCGATACGACGTCCTGCGGCGGCGGCAAGTGAGAATGTGTGCAAAAATGGTCCGAACTGGCTGATAATGAACGAAGCGTCCAACATGAGGAAAATAATGGTGTAGATTGTTCCCGCATCTGTGGCGTTTGATCTGACCTGTCGGATTCCGTACCAGAAAGCTAGGGAGTTGACTCCATAACTATAAATTCATCAGCCCCGATACTTTTATATCGAAAAATATCCGAAAGAAACCTACGCAAGGAAGAACAAAAACCCCAATCTCGCCGCAATAATAAAAGACCTCCTAACGCCATAATACCGTCCGGACTCCAACACCTCTCGGTTTCTATCACGGAAAAGGCCCGAAAGTCCAAAAGACTGGATTACGGTAATCATTCTCACTACATCCGACAACATCTCCGATGCACGGGTAGTAGTTTCCGCAAGGTGCTTTGTAAATCGTCTATTAAGACGCTCGCAGATGACCGTAATGAGAAGTATCGAGGGTATGACGGCAGCCATGAGAATAGCTGTGAACTTGGCGTTGAGGATCAAGCCGACTAGGATTGCGGTAATGAAGTATGAGATCGATTGGATGAAGATTCCGACCTTTTCACCCGTGCCGGTTTGGACTGTTTGGACGTCGACCATGAGGTACCCGGCGAGCTATAGGTTTACATATCCATCTTAGTATTGCTATTTTCTTAGTACCTCGGAACCAAAGAAACTTACATCAACTCTCCTTGTCTCGTGGTATGCGATATCCATATGTAAGGTCTTATCCAAAACGACTTCGCGGATGCTCTGACTTATCCTTGTTCCCACATAACCCCAACAGTATGTGTAACCCCATATCGCAAAGAAATTGATAGTTGCTGGTGAAATCACAATACATCAGCCAGGAGAATTGTTGGATTTTATTGCGTTGAAAATCATACCGACGACCATCATTTGGATCAGCTTCAAGCGCAAGCTGTGTTCTTCAGGTGGGAATTCATTGATGATTTTACTATTCAAAAAAGTTACATGAGTATATCAAATCACCATCAGCATTACTTCAACAACATACCCAAAGATGACACCGATAATTGGCAATGGTACACCAGATAAGCTCGCTAGCGATATAGCTATCCACAGCACCAGAGTATCTTTGTTCCTCTCCGAAAATGTTGACCCATTGTTTCTTTTCAAGAACTTGAAGATCTTGTAATAGTCGCTATCCGGTAGAAGCTTCTTAGTAGCAACTTCTTGTACCCGTCGTCCAAAACTTTGTGTAGAGGACTTTTTCGTCGGTGGGGCCTGTTCGGTATGCTCTGTCATGGTTAGTATATATCGACGCCCTGTCGCCTGTATTCGAATTCACTCGACCGGACGGATAACGAAGGAATCACAGATCAAAAGATCAGATAAACCAAAAGGCTTCTTGTATTTTTTCACTAATCCATGGATCTTGTGAGTGGGATATATACAAAAGTTCCTTGCAATTGCCCTCCAACCAGACCCCGCAAAACTGACTCTTGAACAAAAGAAATGACAAGTAGGGGAGATCCCTCGACCGAGATGTTCCAGAGCTTTACCGCATAAGTGCCTAGGTGTTATATTTCTTATGAGTTAATTCGACAGGAGCGGGAGGAGTCAAGAAATTTGAGAAGAAGGAAAAAAATTTCTTCTTCTTTTTTGCTGTCGACATCATGGGGGAAGCCCCTGCTGCGGAAAATACTGGGCAGTCAAGTTTGTGAGCAGTTGAAGGGTTTTCTGGCCTAAGAGGGCTTAAGGTTTTTTTTTTTTTCCTGGCGACATTTGTTGACAGTTTACTTTGTATGGGGATGGGGGCGTGGGTTTGGATCTGAACCCTGAACTGACGTCTTTTCGAACAATGTTTCTAGGGATCGGGGAAATTATTGGACGTGGGCGTTCAAGAAGAGACGGTACCGGTCATGCAATGGTGGGAAGCGGACGAAGGCTGCAAGCCATGCATATGCAAATGCTTGTTCTGTGTTCGACTAGCAAATAACATGCCCTGTAGAATTGGCCAATTTCGATTGGAACGTCTTTCAGTTATAATGAGAAGGTTTCTGGATGGAATTCTTTCTCGTAAGAGAAATAAGTCTGGGTCCTGAGCATGGGTTATGGGTGATTCCGAGGGCCATTTCAAGGATCTGATTAGATTTTTCGGAGGGTGGGAGGTAGATCATACCGTTTAGGCAAGTGGTATTTGAGACTTCGATTTTATGGTTTTTCGTTCGGCAGGTATTTTTACTTCTCTGCTTGCTTCGCCAGCGGACGGACGGCGGGATGTTTGGGATCTGAATTTTATAACTCGAGATTCATTTGCATGGAATGCACACGTTCCTTAGCCTCGAATTCATGTATGTAACATGTACCGTACGGTTAAGCTGCTGCTTTTCTGTTGAGATCTGGTTTGCTAGCGTGGTGGCTTTCGCTAGACGTTTGAGTAACGATGCACTGCATATGCAAAATTAAACCTCAAGCCGCCCGCGATCCTTAGCTCGATCGACCCTGAAGAAAAGCGTCGGCCTGGGCCTCAAGCCTCGTACTCCGAACTCGGAGAGAGAGGCAGGGCGGACATCAAGTCGAGGACGGGCGAGGCGCATGATGCACATGCATGGTTGGATGTGACGAGATCCAATTCGATTGCTAATCCGGTCGAAGCAGCTGGGTTTTCTCAAGGCATCCGCGGCCAAGGCGAAGAAAAAGTGTTGAGATGATCTTTGGGCATCAACGATGGCCCTTGAAATCGAACACGGATCAGATAATCTCGAAATGTCAAGGAAGGTCGTCAATAGAGTGATTTCTTGGATGAAAACCTTGGACGGAGCTCGCGCCATGCAATAGTAATATGCATAACGTATCACCCTCGGTATATTCCATCTGTATGGGAAGTGACTTCGTGGTGAGGAAATTTATCAGATCCGCTGATTTGATGCGATTATGCGATAAGATTATGTCGACGGCCGCTCATGCTCATCTCTTTAGGCATATCCCTTGCATTGTATCGAGTACATCGGCCCGGTCGCGGTCGAGAACATCACCCTCGCCGTTTTTGCCCCTGGAGATGGAATATCCCATTTGTCGGTCGAGTGAAAAACAAAGACCGGATATCGTACGGAAGAGCTTTGGAAGGGTGTCCTTGTCATGCATGTCGACGCCGAACGTAAACGTCATGGATGGGCTCGACTCAACACATCACTCCCCCCAAACCAAAAACCCCACGTGCGGCAGTATACACCGGTAAACGGGGTTCAGCGCCTTTGCAATCCAAGTCGACGCAAATGACATGACCTCCACTTTTATCACCACCGAAGGCACACCCGCCGAATACACATAACCACCGTTCCGTTCCGATCTTTTGATTTGCTGTTGCTGGTGACGGCAGTACTGCTTTGTCTTCCGGCCGAAAATGGCGGCTGGCGGCCGTGGGTACACACCTTGGCAATCTACGACGCACAGGATGGGCCAGGCTACGCTCAAGGATACCTCTGCGTACCACCAAGTCAAGGTCGAGCTCGCTGGAAGATCGTCATTCAAGGAAAACGAAGAAGGTACGTGCTGCTTTTGGCCCGACAGAATTGGTTAGACCGTGATGCTAACCGGTATTCTTCCAGACGTATGCTAGTTCCGGGCCGCTTGCTTCAATACCAGTACTGGACGATTCGATGTTGATGATATATGGCGATCGTATAGGCTCATCATTCCCATTCAATTGGATTGTATAGAAACAACTTGGTATGAATATCACACCCGTCATATGTACGAATATTTGCTAAACTTCTTCAGGTTGCATGTTCCAAACGGTACAACTTCCTCTTCGTCGCCAAATCCTCCAAAGTCAAGGTCTTCGTTCCAACATACCCTGCTCAGACCGTATCCAAACCTCTCTTGACACTCCACGGACCCGAAGAACTCCCCCAACTTCGAACCCAGGGCTACATCGACCGCAATGTCCCACATACCATCAACAACATGATCGTTGCCGATTTAGGAACGGAGGAGGTCCTCCTTGTTGCCAACGACTGCGGGTATGTCACATTATGGTACACGAAACATCTGATGCAAAGGAATGGGAATATGGATATATGGTTCGACGTCCAAAAGACCGCCTGGGGAATCGCAGTCCATAAGACGAAAAGGTTGATAGCGATATCGTCGAACACGACAAAGATATTCGTATACGAAATGGGGAGCGAGGCGGTAGATTCGAACAGGCCACCCAGGGGGGCGCAGAATCCAATCGTGCTGTCAGCAAATCATCAAAATCTGCCTTGTGTGGCATTTCTCGAGGATGATACGGGAAGGTGGTTGGCCACGACAGATATCACAGGATCCGTGATTCTGTACGATTTACTGCGCGGGACGAGTACGATGACAGCATTCAACGGGCAAGGCTGGACGGTGACTTTTGTCTGCGAAAGCAATTTCTTGTGGGTGGAACATGAGGAGTTCAAAGGGATGATCGAAAGAGCGAAGGAAGAAGCGCAAAAGGCGGCCAGGAGAGGGTTGTTGAGCTTTTCGAACCGTCGGTTTGACGACGATACGGATGAAGATGAAGACGATGATTGGGCGAGTGATGTGCAGATGACATTGTATGGCGGAGGGTCCGAAGATGAAGAATATCAAGATGGGGTGAGCGACCAACTGTCCTATGGTGATGAGGATGGCGGTGAAGATGAAGACGAAGAAGAAGAAGATGATGATGATGATGAAGAAGAGATGAGCGATGAGGATCCGGATATTGAGATGAACTTCACAGCGTTGGAAGAAGCTATTCTATCTCACGATGCCCAAGCCCTTCTAGATGATGGTGGGGACGAAGGTGCGGATGAAGCAAATGCGGACGAAGAACCAGGGGGACTAGAGGTCACAGAAGATATGCAATCAACAGCATACGGCCCGGTCAACAGATCGGTTTCCCTAAGTCCGGATACGAGCCTCGACAGCCTGAGATCACAACCCAGTCCGGACCCAAAAGGAGACGATCCCCCCTGGGAATACCCACCCCCGTCGTTCATCATCCACTCCAAAGAGTTTGACCTTAAGCTTATAATACCGAGAGATCCCCCTAGGTTGCCACCTTTTATCTACGAACCTCGATCCGTCCATCTTAACAGTCTTCTCACGCTAAGAAATTTGATACCGGCGGATGGTATCACCGTAGCGGCACAGACGAGTAATTACCCGCTAAGGATGAATATGCATGCCTACATACCCGCATTGTCTTTATACGTTGTCGGCAGACAAGATGGAAGGGTCGCGCTTGTGAGGATGATCAGATCGCGGCCACCGGCAACGGAAGATCCTCCGGGGGGCGGTGCACAAAACGGAGAAAAGAAGGGCATCGTGCACAGACATTTCATGAATTTGGAGCATATCATTCCGAAACAAGATACCGCGATCCCCTTTGCTTTGGTGGGCGTCTGCGTGGCTCCCGTTCAAGGTTGGGAGGATCGTCATGCTACGAACGGCATGGGGCGGGGAGAATGTCAAGGGAAATGGTTGTATACCAACGGCGGGGTGGGTGGGAGATGGAGGGTCTTCTTGCTCTATTCCGGTGGGGATGTCATTTGTTATACGGTCTCCGGAGGTATACCTGCGCATGAGAATGGGTTGGTGTTTTGATAGGCTGTAGAAACTCGATACCATGCATTCGTTCAGACTGTGGCGTTTTGGTGCTTCGATGTTTTTCCTTTCGCTTTGCTGACGGCATACCTTCGGCGTACTGATACTAGAACAGCATACATTACTTCTTAGAATGCAATCCCCTCGCTTTGAAGCATAATTTTCTCCATATTAATATAAGGGTTAAGAGCTTCTCTATACATCGAGATGAGCGCCTCCGTATATTGATAACAAATATCCATCACGATTGATCAAGTTCCGGACGGGTGGTTATAACTTGACAACCTCAATCTTCCCGCCTTGTTTCCTACTCTTTAATATCTCTCCTACAACCCCACCGAGAACACCTTGCGTCTCCAACCCATCTTTCCACCCCTTCTTCCCAGCATAATAGTTCACAAATCCTTCCGGTCCGGAAACCATGATGACATCCCTTCCATCCTTCCCACCGTTGCCCATCTCCAACCCGACAACCGCAGCCTCGATATCCGGCTTCTTTATAAAAGTCCCCTTATCGTCATAAAAGTACTCGACATCGACCTTGATACCTCCCTGCTTTCCATCTCCCGATTTCTGCAACTCCTGTAACTGCGGTAGTAACTTCTCATCCGCCGTTCTGGATGCGAATAGAATTTTCACCCGACGTTGTTTTCCGTTTTTGGTATGTTGAGAGAGCAGATGTGCTGTTAATTGTATAGCGGGTGATATCCCTGTTCCACCGGCTATGAATACCACGTTTCCGATATCCTCCTCTTCTTTCAATGCCCCCTCTGGTTTAAAAGCGTAGGTAACAACCGGTCCACGGACTTCAACCACATCCCCCGGTTTCCTCGATAGCAGATACGGCGAAACCTCCCCTCCGTCGACAGCACGTACGAATATCGTCAATTCGTTATCAGGATTCCTACCCACCTTTCTCCCTTCGCTCTGTAATAAAGTTTCCGGTAATGGTGTATACTCCCTCTGTATCTGCAACTGCGGCTGTTTGATCTGTACGGACCAGAGACCTTCGGAGTTTATGATAGACCAGAATGAAGGTGGCGGAGCCGAAGGTTGTTTTGGGGATAGTGTTATTAAAGATGAGGTCGGTGAGAGGGGGAGAGTGGAGGTTATGAGGTGGGGGGTGAAGCTGTAGGGGTTTATCGGGTAGGGGATCGTGGGGGTTGTGGTGCAGGTGTAGGTTACGTAGCCGAGGATGAAGGCGGTGGGGATTGTGAAGAAGGGAGTGGTGTAGAAGGGGCGGGTTCGTGGTGGTGGTGGTGGTATGGGGTGTCGAGGGTGAGCTGGAGGTGAGGATTTTGTGGTTGAGAGGCGGGTTTGGAGGTTTAAACGGAGGGCTTTGGCTGCTGGGGGGCCCGGGGTGGGAAGGGCGCTACATCTTTGGAGGAGATGTGAACGGAGGCGGAGAATTGACCGCTGGAGCATGGTAAGTGGGTTTGAAGTCGGTGGTGAAGCAGGAAGAGTTTCGGCCGGGATTTTATAGACAACGCGGGTTTGCGTTGGAATTTTTTCCCTTCTCTCTCACAATTTGGGACCGAGAGTATCAAAAAAATAAATAAATTTAAATTTAAATTTAAATTTAATTAATTTTCATTATACTTTTTGTCAAATAGTAAAATCACCCTTCTCGGAGTGAATGTGAAGGCAATATACGGCTTGGATTTAAACCAGCAAGGTATCTGGCTGGCTCCTTCGCCTATCGTCATACGCATGATAACTGGCCTCGGATGGGATAGCCTACTGCAGCCTTAGTTCAAGAGATATTTTTCTGATTTTCCATTGTAAATTTCAGAATATTTTAGATTTGGCGAACACTCCGGGCCTTGGTAGATTGAAATGAAAATTGATATGACCATCATGCTGGAGGGAAACCGGGTCGGGGTATTGTGTATTGTGGTAAACGGCCGCAGGCACAGGGTCAAGACAAAGTTTCGAACGATCTAAGATGAATAATTACTTCTCCGCGCAAATAGTAAGAAAATTAGGAGCAACGACTCTCTCGATAGAAACTTTAGTCTTTTGAAGTAGTTATAATTAGTTATAGACCACGCGATCCTCACGTTCATCAGAAGAGCATCGGATCTGCGCATGTGTTGGCGTGGTATATTCTAATTCGGTCCGAACAAAGGTACCAAAACAACCAATTAAGCAAGCTGCAGCGACTCGCGACTGGTCCCCCCGAACCAATACAATACCAATCGATCCCCTCGAAAAATGTCAACATTTCCTCTCGCAACCTAGTTAAAAACCCCACCGGATCTCGCGAACCTCTTGTGAATAATGATACCACGATAACTTCACCAACCTGCTCGCCATGACCTCCCTGTGGAAGGGCTCGATCGCCCTGCCTGAGGGTCTCCCTCAACCCTCCCTTGAAAGTACGCAAGCCCTGTTCGTTTTTTGTGTAACTGTCGGCCGAAACCGAAGCTGACCATCACTTTTAGGCATCGAATTCCTCTCCGGTACTCCGGATGCTGGCAATGCTTATAATCTTAAACCGGAAGCCGATGGGACTATATTCACCGGTGCTGAATTGAGAGTTCAAGCTGTCGTCGAAGCTTCGAAGGTGCCGTTATGGCTGTCTTGTGGACCAAGCTTTGATGTTCAGACCGAGAACGAAGGGACGGCGAATTTCTTTACAAATATATTCGTTCAACAGGCTAGCCAAGGGCGTTTTTCTGGTGCCGAAGAAAGAGAGGACGAAGAAGAGCAGGAACAAGTCGACGAACAACATGATCCGTCTGAGGTCATCGGATATGAATCGACAAATAAAGCACTCGTCGTCAGAGTCAAATACGAAACCACACCAGAGGAAACCGAAAAGCCTATAATCACCGAACTCGTCCTCTACGGCACCTTATCCGATGTACTTCCTTCCGATGCCAATGCGGAATCTCAAACTTCGTCCGTCCCACCGACAGCACCACCATCCCTATCCGTATACGCTCTTCCACTCTCCACTCGCCTTCTCAAGGAGAAAAAGCTCCATACTTCCGTTAAGCCCGAATCGCTCGAACCTGGAAAGGCAAAGTTCCTAGCCCCGATAATTGGTCGCAAACGCAAGTTCCACGCCGTATTTACGGAATACGACAGGAAACAAGCGTACTATGCCACCCTACCACCCGGCCTCCGTCGCTCCTGGCATAATAGAAGCAATAGTATCGCATCTCTTAGAGAGGAAAGCAACGAGAATAATGCCAGTGTGGGTAATGGGGATTCACAGAGGAGTAGACTGTTTTCGAGATCAGTCGGTCCGAGTGCTACGGGTCAACCCGTCACCACAACCGACTTTAGAAAAACTATCAATGAGGACCCGAGGTTTAAGAGGGGGAGGAGCACATCGGTGTTACAGGCACGGCTGCGAGAAGCTGCTGGGCGCCCGGATCCGCCACGTCGTGAGCCATCTCTGAAGCCTTTACGCACCAGTGGCGACTACGCTGCCTTGCGAAGGTCCGAAAATTTTGCCGGATTACGAACACGAAACCAAACGCCCGAAACAAGACAAGATTTCGGGGCCGCCGCCAACACGAACAATGATACAAATTTCGGGAGAGGCACAGCTACCGTGCCAGCTACGAATAAATTCGCTGAAAGGAACAAGGCCTCTGCGCAGAAGCTTATCTTGGAATCCATGCGACTTTACGGATTTACGCGTGCGAAAGCTGGGGAAGCGAAAGTGGAAAGCGAAGAGGAGGAATATAAACAGGTGTTTCACACTACATTGAGGTCATTGACCTGTGCTATGAGGAAATCGTGGAATTCGGAGATCATCGGGGTCGCCAGATTGAAGGAAACAATCGAGTACCTTATCAAGGCATTCGTTGGTGGGTCTGGAGTAGTGCACGGCAGCAGCGATAAAGAAGAAGAGAATCCGTTCAAAAAGTCCACGATCGGGAGGAGGAGAAGTGTCGTTCTCAGCGGAGCAGTTAGTCGCGACGATACGCTCATCGGGGAGGACGGCGTACTGGGAAACAGTTTTCTAGGGGAGAGCCCGCTGGGGGAAAGTCTGATATCTGATGACTGATGATGATTGAACCGAACGAGCTCGGAGGTCTGCTGAGCTCTGGATCGGCTACGGCTAAGGGCTCGCTACGACGGTACCATGTGCGGAAGATCCGCTTCATGGAGACGGAAACCGTTTCGACACGCCATCGCTTGCTATATCTTACACGCATACTACCTAAAATATTCTGTAGGTTCTCGAACATCTAATTTGCAAATTCGCATGGTATATGGCGGACAACTGACCCTGTCCGATCCAGTATTCTCGCCTAGCTATATTTTGCCATTCATAGCCGACGCCATCCCACCTGCCGCATCTCATCGTTTCTTGCGTTCACTTCCTTGCGTTAGGCTGCCGTTGCCTGCCGGGCCTCTAGGGATTCCGACGGTTAGTCTCAGCGCCCAGATCACGGACGAAAAGAAGGTTCGAACTGGCTCGATACGTCCGGACTGCCTCATTGGCTGTCAAAAATTCTTTGCTGCAACACACCACACCGAGCCGAGTCTCAGCTTTTAATTTGCATCTGAGCTCCAACGCTCCCGATTTCTCTCGCACTAGACTTTTCCATCTTATCATCATAGTTAATCATCTCTTTATACTTGCCTCTTTGCTGTCGCTCTACCGTTCCCGTCTTGCCAATTTCTGCTTTACTTGCCCGACGAGTTCCGTAGTATCTCGCCGTTGCACAATTCCGACTGCTACAATCCCCACCACCAATTACAATCTTCGATCACGCTTCAATGAGCACCAGTCGATGAGCGTCTCCAAAGTGGGTCTGCGCTACCACCCAGAACGACCCACCTTCTCCTCCGCGTCCCATAGGCCCGTTACTACTTCCCTGCGAATACCGGACTGACTTCTCAGCAGCCGAGCTATCACAATAGGCTCCTCTCCGTCTTCGCAGAGTTCGCAGGAACGCCCTCGCTATTATACCGGCTTTCCAGCATTTATATTCGAGAATATTTCCAATTTGTCGAAGATCGCTACCCTGAACCTTTGACATTCGCTTGCGCAGTAATTTGAAGCAAATACCTTTCTTTTGCAATTCGGTTTTCACAATGACTCCGGTTCGCCGAATCCTCCTCGTGGACGCCTACGACTCGTTCTCCAACAATCTCGCTGCTCTTATCCGTCTCGTTACTCATGCCGAGGTTCACACTATCAAAATCGATTCTCATAACAACCAACAATTCCGAAGTTTTCTAAAATCCTTCGATGCGGTTGTTATCGGCCCTGGCCCGGGAACGCCGACAGAGGGTGGGGACGTCGGCATCATCCCTGATATCTATAATTTGCCCGAGGAAGAGATGGTACCGGTCTTCGGGGTCTGTCTAGGCTTCCAGAGCCTGTGTCTTGAGTTCGGGGCTACCATATCACGGTTGAAGGTTGTGAAGCATGGACAAAGCTCCGTTATCCGACACAATGGGAACGATTTATTCCAAAACTGTGGGGAGGTGGATGCCATCAGGTATCACTCTCTGCGAGCCGGGATGAACGAAGCGGCATTGAAGGAGCTGGAGGTTCTTGCCGTTACAGACGATGGACCCGAGGAAAACGGAGAGGTCATTATGGCTGTTAAGCATAAGACATTACCTTTCTGGGGCGTACAGTACCATCCCGAGAGTTGCTGTACGAATCTAGATGGCGCCAAGGTTGTGGCGAACTGGTGGAAAATGGCGACTCGCTGGTTGAATAGGAAGGAACGTATCAGCCAACCACTCCCCGAGGGGTGGGTGGTGCCCTTGGAGAAGCAGAATATATTGGGGATGCCATCGGTTCCAGCTGAACGTCAACTCCTTTATCAGTCTTTCCATGCGCCATGTTTGGACATCGTGGAGCTCTGTGAGCTATTGGAGGTACGGACGCAACAACAATTTGTCATGCTGGATTCATCGGCGAAACATACGGGGCGGTATACGATTCTTGGAGTGTTTATCCCGGAACGGACGGAGACGTATACCTGGAGGGTTGGGGATGATGTCCTGACGTCCGAAACCTTTGGGAAACCCGGTATTAAAGAGGACGCGATTGTCAATACGGAGCCGTCGCCGTACGGGATCTGGTGTGATTTGGCGACGAAGATGGGCGCCTATGGTACTACCGGAGGAGATGAGGAGTGTCCATTCTGGGGTGGGCTTATCGGATATATCAACTATGAGACCGGAGTTTCCACGCTAGGTGTTGATCTCGCCGATCCAAGAGGGGATGAGGGGCTGGGAAGGGAAAAGGTACCGGATTTGAATCTTACTTTCTTCCATAGGAGCATCGTGGTGGATAATATCAGCGGGAAGGTCTGGGTCCAATCGTTTGAGTTGCGTGATGAGGACTGGGTTGCCGGGATGGCCGAGAAGATTAAGCTGCTGGCGGCTATGAGCATTACGCCTACTACTACGCCGCCTAATGAAGTCGCTGGGAACGGAGTGGTGACATTGCCTAGGTCGGCTGCTTCCTCAAGCGCGAGGGCTGATGCAGCGACGACCGTCACCGAACCACTGTTCCCGCCATCAGCGGTCAGGGTTACACAACCGGACAAGGAGAAATATATGGAGAACGTGAGGGTTTGCCAGAAAGAACTAGCAAAAGGAGAATCCTACGAACTCTGTTTGACAGCACAGACGTCGGTTGACCTCGAAATACCCTTTACGGACGGAGAAGAAGACTCCTCGTGGAAGATTTACAAACATCTCCGGAAGAGGAATCCTGCGCCCTTCGCGGGGTACTATAGGGCTGGGGATGTTACGTTGGTATCCAGCAGTCCCGAAAGGTTCTTAAGTTGGGATAGGAATGGAAATTTCCAATTACGACCTATTAAGGGAACCGTTCGAAAGGCGAACGCGGATGGAACGACGGTGACGAGGAGGGAGGCTGAGGATATTTTGAATACTCCTAAAGAACGGGCCGAGAATCTTATGATTGTGGATTTGATCCGGCATGATCTACACGGTGTCCTTGATGGACAGGAAGATGAGGGTGGAGGGGTTAAGGTTTCCAAGTTGATGGGGATCGAAGAGTATGAAACGGTATTTCAACTGGTTAGCGTGATCGAAGGGCGAATGGGGGAGCATATGCGCGAAGAAGGGTTCACGGGGATGGACGTCCTTTATAGGAGTTTACCACCAGGGAGCATGACAGGTGCACCCAAGAAGAGGAGCGTAGAGATCCTTCAAGATATCGAAGGGGACGCGGATGAAGGGGATAACTGCGGTGAAAGAGGGGTTTATAGTGGCGTCTTTGGATACTGGAGTGTCTGCGGAGGTGGAGATTGGAGTGTGGTTATTAGGAGTATGTATAGATTCGATCGGGAGTTTTCTAATGGGGATGATTATAGAAGGGAGGAAGGGATGGATAAGAGGGAAAGATGGAGGATTGGAGCCGGAGGGGCGGTGACGGCTTTGAGCGATCCTGAGGGGGAGTGGGAGGAGATGCTGACGAAGTTGGATAGTACGTTGGCGGTGTTTCAGTAAGTATTTTAAGTACAGTCGGTAAGTAATCGGTGGCGTTCTTTTTTTTAGAATATTTTAGACTTCTTTAACATCTTGTTCTTTGGCTTTGAGATATCCGATGATGGCGACGTTGTATATAAATCAGACGAAACGGCGTTTTTTTTTTTTGAAAGGTAGTATAACGCCGCTCTTGAATTCAACTTCACTCTAAACTATTAATCTTGAGAACAGACCATCGAAGTTTTCATAAACGGGGACGCTATATATGAAGATATGGATCCGAAGAGCTGAACAAATATAAGATACGATTGAATTAAAGGAAGAAGTACTTCAGCCAACGCCGGGAATGAAGGAGGAAAAAGCTGATATCATGCAAGACTGAAGAAGCAGAAGTGCTGGAAGGACATGAGGCATAATAATCAAAAGGCAATAGAATGTACAACTGAAATAGATATCGAAAAGGAAAAGGATCCAAAACCATCCCCTACGACTTCATCCGCTAGGGATGGTGAAACTTGAACTCGTCTTCCACTGCTCCTCCTCCCGCTTATCCGGCGCTGAAAGTCATGTCCGCCGTTTCGAGCACGTTTGGTTGGTTTTTACATTACCGTCCACCACTACGACCTTGTGACGAACCCCACGCTCAGACTAAGCATCCGGCCCCCGATACTGTTGTTTTTGACTTTTAAAAATCACTCTCCTCCTGGAAGAACATCGTGAACGCAATGATCGTTCCATAAATCAACAAGCCGCCGATGATACTCATAACCATGGCGCCCCACTGTATTATACCTGCGTGTGCAAGAACAGCCGGAAGCGCCATGCCCATCAAGACCAAGAAACCGGTTAAGAAGCGACCAAGGTCAAGGATCGAGGAAGCGGAGGAGCCGGAGTCCATGAAGTCATCGTTGTAGGAGGAGGCATAGCGACCGCAGATGGCATTTGGGATGGGTGCTACGAGGTAGGTTGCTACCACGAAGAGGGGGGAGTATTGGCCGTAAAGGGCGGAGGAAAGGATTACGAGGAGGAAACCGATGGCGAGGACCTGGGAGGGGTGTCAGCAATATTCGATAAAGTGTGAGTAGAAGGGAGGTGGAAAGTTGCATACGAAGGAGAGGGCGATGATGGTTTTTAGACCGGCGTGCGGCATGGTGGGCGGATCGGCGGTGGACTCTTTGGGAGTGCTGTTCTGGGGGGATTTCGAAGGCCGAAGTGGGATGGTTGGATTGTCGAGAGAGAGGTACGGTTGGACTTGGTCAAAAGAATAAGGTGCTTTCGAGGACTATATTGATGGAACCATATACCGGAGGATACGTCTATAGCAGCCGCCTGACCTCGAATATCAGACTGGGGTCAGGGAGGTCGTCGAGAGATGGCGGTGAGAATGCGATCGAGGACGGACGATGTGGAGGGTGAGGCTGGGTATGTTTCCCCGACAGGCTGTTCGCCGGAGCCGCTGTGTTGCGAGATGACGCGCCTCCTCTGGAGTCACTAGCCACACAAATTCGCTGACTAAGCTAGACGGTGGTTGCACCGCCACAAGTGCTCCAACACAGAGGCTCGGGCACGTCCCACCAAAGCGACCATTCCAACGGCCGCGTAGACACCTCCCTCCTCCACATTACCACTTCTTGTCATCGGCCATCACCATCTGCTCTGCTCTTCGACGCCCTCCGATATACCGGTACCGCTGTTGGAGCTTCTACTGGATTATCTACAGCTTGGATCGCGGTTCCCACTTACCTTTCCTCTCGTCGTTTCCATAAGCCAGGATGTTTCGAAATAACTACGATAACGACTCTGTTACATTGTAAGAGCTTCATCTGATGATTTGTTAGGATGTGTAAGGATTTTAGATGAAAGCTATGATGTTAATTGGATAATAGCTCCCCGCAGGGACGAATATTCCAGGTCGAATATGCTCTCGAAGCCATCAAGCAAGGTTCTGCTGCCGTCGGTCTGAGGTCGAAAACCCATGTTGCTCTAGTAGCTTTGAAGGTACGACCTAGCTTCCCATGTGCTCTTTCCGTACATGCATATCTCGAGTATGATTTGACGGTTGGAGTGCTATTGAATACAGAGAAATGCCGAAGAACTAGGTTCCTACCAGAAGAAGATCATCCCAATCGATAAGCATCTAGGCGTGGCCCTCGCCGGTCTCTCCCCGGATGCTCGTGTCCTATCCAATTTCATGCGCCAGCAATCGATGGCATCCCGTCTCCTCTACAAGCGTCCCGTCCCTGTTGCTCGCGTCGTAAACGCCATCGCAGATAAAGCCCAGGTCAACACCCAGCACTATGGTAAACGACCATACGGTGTTGGTCTTCTCATCGCCGGTGTCGACGAGACCGGACCCCATCTGTGGGAGTTCCAACCCAGCGGGCAGATACTGGAGTACTTTGGAGCCGCGATCGGAGCTCGCAGTCAGTCTGCTCGAACATATTTGGAAAGAAACTTCGAGTTGTTCCCTGATGTTTCCAGGGATGAATTGGTGTTGCATGGACTTAAAGCTTTGAGGGATACATTACAGCAGGATAGAGAGTTGACCACGGATAACACTAGTATTGCGATCGTGGGGATCGGTGAGGATTTGAAGCAATATGATGGACCGAGGGTTAAGAAGTTTTTGGACCTGTTGGGAGAAGATGGCACGAGGAGTCAGAGGGCAGCGAGACTTGATACCGCTATGGATGTTGGCGGGGATGACGATGACGATGATGAACTGGCGGGGTTGCTAGGGCCAGGGGAGGGGACTAGTGCTATGGATACTACCGAGTAGAGTTTGACATGTATGGCATCTCAGTCGAGGTCCGGTCTGTGAGCCGTTATAGAGAGCACAGTTGATGCCTTCTTATTATTACTAGTAGCTATGCGAATTTATATGGAATGAATTGCCTAGCTCGAGGAGGTAATATGAAATATGCATGTTCACATGATCTCTCTCCTCTCGTAGTATAGTGCAGGGGTTCCAAACCCCTCCTTGGAAAGAAACAACAATGCGATATCTTTCTTTCCCGGAATAACGACAGTGTAGCATACGGACCTGAGTCAGCGGAAGAAACACTGCGGGATTATTACTGTCTTGTTTCATATAACCCGTGATATATGCAAGTGGAGCTGCAGCTCAATGCGCTGTCCATTTGCGTTGAGCGGTCGTTTCAAGGTCGCCGCAATCAACTAAGTCGAGCCTCGAACTCGCCAACTAGAACTTTAGCTCCAAAAGCTCCCCGTCGACGGCATCACCACCATTCCTCTAACGTAGCCACCGATATCAACTTCCCGAAGTCCGGGTCTGCCGTAGTACCAGCATTCTCACCGGGGATAGATATGCGAAACCCACATGTGTACCTTCTCCCGAGTACCTGATTCCATAAACGCGACACAGCACAGTCCCTTTGAGCTTAAAGAGTTACAACAGAGCCAAGCTGGTACCGTTGCGCGCCTTGTCCTCCCATCCCGAACCCCAGTTGGAGCTGCAGTATGCCGACGCCAGATCCACTTTCCTTCACCGCACCCTCACATATACGGGTCCTACTCGCCCCCGTCGGCCGTATAAAGCGAGCCAAGTTCTATGAATTCGTAGAACGATTGCAGGTTGTCAATACCGTTCGGTTGGAAGATGTCAGTCTCGATTCGAGAGGGACAAAGAGTACGTCCGATCTCGTGGGTCTTCCCATGTCCCTCCCTTTTTCGACAATTACTATTGTCATTGGCATTGTCATTTTCTGACAGCTGGAGTGTGGATTTGTGTAGCTACCTTTTCGCCGCTGTCGTTCCCGAATGGTCAGATAATATATACTTTAACGACTTCGTATAATACGGAACATGAGTACCTTGATGGATTGGAGATGCATAGGAGGACCTATATGGTATGCACCCTCTTACTTTGGTGTTAGGATGGAGGCGTGCTCTACGAGGGGCTTTCAAAGTCGCTTAAACTAAGCAGGTCTCCAACGATACCAGGTCATTGCTATCGCCGACTATCACGAGCGGAATTCTGTCGCAGACCTTCGAGCGGGGATTCAAGATTTAAATTTTCAGGTATTTTGATACTAGTTACCTACTCGGTGTTCTTCGATAGTAGTGCTGACGTTCGATAGTACCCAAAAGCTCTGTTGTTCCCATTGGTTATGTTTGATACTCCCATAGGTGACGACCTATTCTCGAGAGATACTCATCTTTGGAAGGAAGACGGCGAGGTATCTTCTAATGTTGCCGAATACCCTAAACTCACGATACCGATACCCTCGAAGTACGAGTCGTCGGTTGCATCGATCAAGTCGGTCATGTCTGACCTTACGGGCTTACTACTTTCCGGATTTGCACGTCTATCGAAGGATTTGCAGACACTTCCAACTATTGAAGCACCGGCATCCGGTGATAATGAACGCCCGAGGCCTAATACTAGGATGTCTTTACCGGTTCCTGGAACGCTTCCAAATCCGGCGCTTTCGAACTTGGGCGTAGGGTCCCGGTTGACTACTATGACTGGGTTTGGAAATGCGAGTATTTCGGAAAAGGAACGGTCGAGAGGGAAGGCGAGAATCAATATTGCTATTGCGAGCTTACATCTTATGGCTGGTTTCGTGACGGATGCGTTTCGAGAGTGAGTTGGGTTTACCTCTGACATTTACGATACATTCTAATCGTGGTGTAGATTCACGGAAGGGGCACTTGCTGCGAAGAATAATGGCGATTTCCTATGGCACGGGAAGGCTTTAGAAGGTCTTGGTGTCTGCTTAGTGATTATGGCATACATGGGCCTCGATCTTCAAATACCCACAGTGGTATTTCCTGCCACGACTCCACTTTCAGAAACGAAATGGAGGTTAAACGGGGCTGTCACTGACACCCTTGAGACGTTGTTCTCGATGATGCCTGAGCTTCTGAATACCATCCTAGGTCTCTATAGCCGAGCTGGTACATTCAACAGTGAGCCAGTACCTGCTCTTGTACAATCCGAGACTATCATCCGGTTCTGCAAGTTAATGGTTGTCGCTCAACAGTGCCATGGGCTTAATGCTAACTCCTTGGGAAATATTGTACTGGGAACCCCTCTTCCCGCCAATCTTGGGAAGCCGCAGTTGAAGAATCTCTCGAGGGGGGATATTGCATCTATGGTGATGAAGGCGTATCCTAATAACCTTCAGAGCCTTACGGTTGTCGATGCCGCGAGTATTCTCGGTGGCATGGCATCGGTGCTTGATAGAATCGAATTCAAGAGGAAGAAGGCGCTCGTAACAAGAGAATTATTAAAGCTTCTTGTGCCTAGTTTGATACAAGCTAGGGTTGTGGGTGCTGCGGAGACGGGACTGCATCCTACGGCATCAGGTGGAGAGGAATTCAGGCCGGCTAGCAGAAATGGGCCGTCGAGGCCGGGGACTCCTCAACCTCTCGAAAGCGAGGGAGGGCTCGATGGCGACGAAGCGGATATCGTTCGAACAAGTCGCCTGTTAGACGACCTTTGCGCTGCATACGGCATAACACACGACACATTATCACAAGCAATCGAAACATCCACGGACGAAGAGAAGAACACATTACTAAGAAAGAACCTTGCCGACGCCAATCACTCTAGAAGCTTTGGTTGGCTGTCGCTGAAGGTTGGGGTTTTGAGGTCTTGCATTCTTCTTACGGAAGCTATTCCGGATTACGAAGCCATATTGCGGTATACGACGAAACTTCTGGAGATTGCGGGGACGGAATTGAGCAAAGGGGAACAAGGGAAGTTGGCGGAAAGTTTTACCAGAACAGTGGGGCTTGCGAGGAAGAGTGGGTTGGATGAAGATATGGGTGGTGTAGCGGAGTATTGGGATGATTACTTGCTAAGGGATATTGAGCTGGTAGAGTATGTTGTTGTCGTCAGTTAAGGGTAACTCTTTTCGTGCTAACGGCAGCTATCATAGATCTCAAACCTGGAAGCCTCCTATCCCTCACGCAGCCGCCGAACTCTCCGCGGTCACCGAAGCCTCAAAGAATCCCTTTATCTACAATCCATTTGCTTCGAAGCACACAACGGTCACTTCGCTCTCATCGACGACGATCAAGACGTTGCTTGTCGAGTCAGAACCCGTTGACTTTTTGATGACGTTACAGAACCCCTTTGATTTCGAGATTCAGATCGATAGTGTGGCATTAGATGTTACGGGTGTCAAGTTTGAAACTTTACCTGCGAGTGTGGTGATTGGCGCCTACCGACAGCATACTTATATCATAACGGGTATCCCCCAAAGTTCCGGTACAATGAAACTTCTCGGTGCGAGGATTAAAGTCTATGGCTGCAAGGAGAAGTTCTTCCCTATCATACCGGATGTCCGGATGGTACCTGTGGACGGTGAGGATAAGATAAAGAAAGTGGGCGTTGGAGCGATGAAACTCGACCATCCACGACCAAAATCGCACATCTCATCTAACTCTAACAACATCCGAGCGAGTCAGATACCCCAACCGAGCTTTGGACCTGATCTCAAACAACTCTCAATCAATGTTATACCCGCTCAACCGAAACTCAGCATCACGCATACCAGCCTTCCTCAAAATGCAATCATGGTGCTCGAAGGCGAGAAACAGGTGTTTACCGTTCACGTTAAAAACGAGAGCGATTCTGTTGCTGTGGACTTCGTGGCTATCAGTTTTGTTGACAGTACGACTGAGCCTGTGACGAATGCGATTTCGCAGAAGCAAGGGCTGCCAGCGGAGGTTTATGAGTTGGAAGTCATTCTTTATAAGAAAAAGGCCTTTGAGTGGATCAGGCCGGAGGAGAAAGTGACTATTAAACCCGGAGGCACTGGGGTTTTCAAAGTCCAGGTGCTGGGAAAACCTGGGTTGACGAGTGGGAAGGTTGTGGTTGATTACGGGTTTATCGATCGAGATGGAGAAAAGAAGAAGGAAGGTGAAGGAAGTGGAGGGTGGTATACCAGAAGAACGGAGACTGATATTACGATCACGGTTAATGCTGCGGTGGAACTTGTGAGGATGGACTTTTTACCGTGGAGCGGAGTGAGTTCATCGTTATTAGCGGAACATCTAGAGACTCAACAATTGCATAACGGGAACGGCGAGTTCAGCAAGTCGAAATTCCCGACAAGAAACGAGCAAGTCCGAGAGTTATTCACACGGTTATCGAATGTCGATAATCCGAGCACTTATGCTTTAGTTCTGATCGATATTCGAAATTCGTGGCCGCATCCTTTAAGGGTTTCTATGGGGTTTAATCCGGCCGAGGAAGATACCGGTACGGGGGATGATATGCGGTTTACGGCTTCGGATACCATACCTGCGGGACATTCGACACGGTTGATATTGCCGTTGAAGAGGGTGTACGTGTCGAATCCTACGGCGCCGATACCGAGTTTGAGTAAAACCCAGCGACAGTATGTGGTTTCTTTAACAAAGGTTTCGCCGGAGTTGGAGAGGGTTACCAGGGAAGGGTTTTGGTATAAAGAGGCGGTTTTGCAGAGGATCAGTGGGATTTGGGAGGAAGTTGGAACTGAGAGGCAGGGAGTTGTTGAGTGTAGGAATTTTAGGATGGGAGGGAGTAGAGGAGTTGATGTTGTTAAGGCTGAGGAGGTGGAGATTACAGTTACTTTGGAAGATGATGGGGAAGCGGGGGATGGAGTGGAGGTTAAGAGTGCGGGGAGGGGAAGGTGGAGTGTTAAAACGGGTCATTTCTTTAAAGTGAAGGTTACGGTGAGGAATAGAGGGGCGAAGAAAGTGAGGTTGATCAGTCGGTTATTACCCTGTTTGAGATTTGTAGGAGGGAGTACCGGAAGCGCGGGGTTGGAGATGACGAGAAGAGCAGGGTTCAACGGGACTTTACAGAAGTCATTAGGGTGGATTAAGGGGGGTGGGGAGGGGACTGTTGAGATGGGGATGGTGGTTATTGCTAGTGGAGAGTATGAGATATTGGGGTGTGTGGAGGAGGTTAAGGGGGATGACTATGATGAGGAGGATGTGGATGACGGGACGAAGAAGAGCAGAGAGCCGTTGGAGGTTGAGCAGAGGCTTTTGGAGGAGATGATTAGAGGGGAGAGGAAGGTGTGGTATGCGAGGGATGTGTGCAATGTTGTTGCTAGTGATTGATTGGCCTTGATATCGATCGATTTGAGAAGCATAAGGCGTTTATTAGGGGGTAATTGTGAAGTCGGGAAAGCTGTGTATATACAAGTCCGCTTTTGAAGTAGTAATGAAAATCGTCTTTTTATAGTACCAGCATGAATTGATATCCCCATAAGGGATACTATGTATATATGTAGTATATCATTTATCTATCCCTCAATGTTAAGATAAAAATTCCATCACACTTGAACGAGGAGACATAGTTGGATTCTTCAGATTAACTGTCTACTATTCGAAAGTATCACCTTAAATTAGAATTATATAGAAAATGTATCTCTAGGATTCGGGTTCCCTAAGATAGATATCTTGGTAAATATTAAGCATCGTCTACATCCGAATTGGTACTTTGTGTTGGATGTGTGGTAGGAGTTAAGACGGTCTAAACGCCGGCTCCCCTGGCCGAAACAGACGTCTCGCTTGGCTCGAAACAAGGTCTTTCGATGTTGGAAAGGCAGCCGGACTGCATAAACCTCAGGTTTAGTCAAAGCATCGATTCCTTCTCCTGCTTTCGAACTTGCATTTGTCATATCCCACGCTCATCGCAAGTGCAGTGCAGTGCAGTGCAGGTGTACGCAATTCCAAGTCAGAGTTCGTTATAGGGGGGCAATATATTCCGCTCCTGCATATCTGTCCTGCAGCTGACAACCAGCCGAATCTCGAGATCCTTCCCGAAGATTCGTCCCTCGCTTCATAACAGGGCCAAAGGAGCCACCCACCTCGAATCCGAGATATACACGTACATACCTTTGATATAGCTATATCTCATATATCCATCCTGAGATACGATACTGAAACCAAGGCCGCGTCATGACTGGTTGAGGAAACTACATACAAGACTGCGAAGAGAGCTAGCAAAACAGGCGGATATAACTGCCTGTGCAGTGTGGCGTATCACAGTTGAAGACGCAGCTCGCTGCTGCTGGCTGACAGTTGGTTAGCTCACGACTCGGCTGTGGGACCTTGGGCTTGGGGGGCACCACCGTGACAAGCCTTTTTCCGAGCCGGGTCTTTTTACATTTCACATTTCACATCTCTTCTCTCTTTCTTCTTTTCCTCATCGCCTAACTACCCGGCTCCATACCTCTAGCTTCGCTTCTTATTCCCGAATAGCTTCATTGCTGCGACGGATACCCCACCCGTCGTCGATACCACACTGAACCTCGATACATCCTCCTTCGCGTAATACGCACTATCTCCTTCTTACTGCACGAAATCATCATACCAAGCAACCGGTAGCTTCCAGTCTACCCGTTCAAAAATGTCCGTGATAGACTACAACTCGCTCCGGCAAACAACGCTCGGCTCCGGAGTTGACGAGGAGGCTGTTACAGTTAACACAAGAGCTTTGGTATGTCGCCGCATTCTCCGTGAAGCCTCATGGCACCTGCATTCCTTCTAACCGATGCTATCCCAATTCTAGATTGATAAGGTCTTAGCGCGGTACTCTGGCGAACACACTACCTTACGAGAATTACTACAAAATGCTGCGGACGCAAGCGCCACACGTGTTGAGATACGATATGAAACCGCAGGCCTGGCACCGGCCGATTCCTCGGTCGATTTAAGTTCTATGACCCCGACGCAAAGGAAGAACGAGGAACTTAAAAGATTGTTGAAAAGCAAGTGCAAGAGGATGTTGGTCAAGAATGACGGTATTCCGTTTCGCGAGGAAGATTGGCAGAGGTTGAAGAGAATTGCCGAAGGAAATCCTGATGAAACCAAGATTGGTATGCTAAAGTCCGAAAGGTAGTTTTTATTGATTTTAAGGCTAATGAAGTTTATGCGTAGGTGCCTTTGGTGTTGGTTTCTACAGTGTCTTCGACGAGTGCGAAGAGCCGTTCGTTTCCTCTGGCTCTCAGGCGATGGCGTTCTATTGGAAAGGGAACCAGTTATTCACAAGACGGGCCAAACTCCCACAGCACGATCCGATGACTACGTTCCTCCTTGAGTATCGACAACCGGCAGATCCACCACCGTTAGTTTCGTTATCCCAATTTCTAGCGACTTCCCTTACATTCGTTTCACTGGAGAAAATCGACCTCTACATCGACAATTACTGCGTCACCTCGATCAAAAAGAAGAAATCGCCAGCCAATCCTGTCAACCTCCCTAGTAGCATTTCGACAGCCCAAAAGGGAACTGGTGCAATGCTCAAGATCGTTAGTGTAGATTCCGAAAGTGTCCAACTCACGGCTGATGTTATGGGGCTTGTGACATACAAGGAGAAACCAAAGCTAGGACAGGCTGTCGCTGATACGGTCACAAGCGGGTTTAGAGGGTTCTGGCAAAGACTTGCACAGCCAGCCGTGAGCAGCAGCTTGAAGGACATCTCCCGCAACGGCTCGTCCGCAAACTTGGTAGAGACGGTGGATCTCTCAAAGGTCACGAGTAGCACTATCTTCATTAGAATAGCTACTGCGAATCTTCAATCAAATGTCAGTTCGACGTTTGCCACCAATCTGGAGAGAGCAACCAAGAAGCCTCCTCCGCGAAGGACAAAGTGCGCTATCTTGACTATGTCGAAAGACGAGTTGGATGCCTCCGAGTCCGTGGATTCGAAGTCCGATACATTCATCTTTGCGAATGTTCTACCCACAAAGCTCGGCAAAATTTTTATCGGATTTGCGACTCATCAAACCACCGCTATCCGGGCGCATTTCGCGGCACACAGTGTCATCCCAACCGTAGAGCGTGAAAGCATCGATTTCAACGCCCGTTATGTGAAAGAATGGAATGCAGAAATGCTTCGCATGGCGGGTATTCTTGCGCGTATCGTGTACTTCTACGAAATGTCGGGCTTGCGTGGTCGGATTCAACCGGGAGAAGGAAAGTATGCGACGGCTATTGACGCATGGAATAAAGTCGCGCCATCGGTGCTGCATATCATGAACATGTTTACTTTCGTGGAGAGCACACCGAGTCCAGTCGTCGGTCAGATTATCGAGGAAGCCTTTTGGCAGTGTTCGAATGTTGTTGAGGTGATCAGTACGAAGGGAATCTTGCCCAGCAACACTGTTCGAATTATTCCAAAGGGTGCGGAGGAAATTAGTAGTTTCCTGTCTGGCATCCCTTTGCTCCCCCCCACCGTTCAAACCGACGCACCCGGGTTCGTCAGGGCTTTGAAGATGTATGGCTTCATCCACGAGTTTTCCCTCAGTGATATGAGGACCGAATTGGAAAACAGGGCTCTGACTGGGGCACAGATGGTTGTCTTCTTGAAGTGGCTAGCCAAGAAGGTGATGGCTGGAGATGTCAGTCAGGAGTTTGTACAAGAGTTGCTGAAGGTCGCCGTTGCTTCGTCGACCAACCCGGAGGAAACGGAGAAGCCAGAAGTTATGGGTGCCCCAGTAGCACTTGCGGGAATCACGAGCTTTGTGACTCCTGCCATTCTCCCACCTGAGATGCCAGTGCCACCAACCTGTATACCTTTCTCCTTGACTAAGACGATGAAACGTGAGGAACTTCAGGCCTTGGGATGGACGGAGTTAGATCTGGTCGACTGGGCTATTTATCTGGTTTCCCCGGAAACTTTGTTGCAAATCGGGATCGAGCATAACATCACTCTTTCTCCACAATTTGCTGCTCATTTCCATGCTATACTCGCCAAACCATGGAAGAAACTCGATCCAAGAGACAAGTCTGCTATTGCGATTGTACTCAAGCCGATATCTTGTGTGCCTTCATCCAAGGGTATGAAAAGACCTGGTGAAGCGTATTTTCCAACCGTCAAGATCTTCAAGGACCTTCCTATCATCCAAAGTATGAACGGTGTCAAAGAAGACTATCTCATGGCGTTGGGAGTTCGGAAAACTCTTGAGCTCTCTCTGGTTTTGGAACGGTTGCAAGCTAAGGGTGACGATACTGCGGCCACCTGGAGCGCTTACGATCTTATCAAATACTTCACCAGTGTTAGCCAAGATATCCCACCTGAAGATATCTTGAAGTTGAAGCAAACTCCTTTCTGCAAAGCAGAGGGTGATGACAAGAAGGTCTACCGCGCCATGGACTTGTTTGTTCCGAAGCCCGAGCTTCGTGAACTCGAATGCCCTATCATCCAATGGCCTGGTGGAGCTCAAAACTGGCGTGGTGGCCAGACTGCAGAGGAGAAATTCGTTTTGAAGCTTGGGCTCAATCAATTCCCCAGCTCCAATTATTTGCTGCAAGTTTTCATCGCCGCCCAGGAGCGAGATGTCGTCAAGGCACATGCAAGACGGGAGAAGGCTCTCAAGTACTATACCACCAACTACGTGCTCAACAACTATAATTACTACCAGCTCGGGGAGCAGAATACCCCGTTCCTGCCATTAGATGGTACGAATTCACGAGCTGGTATCCCAAGGCTTGCCGCGCCAAATCAATGCTTTACTAACCCCCGTGCCGCGGTTTTGGGGGTCTCGATTCTCAGAGAGGATCTTCGGGAACATGCCGCCAAGTTCGGCGTGAAAGCCGATCCATCCATGGATTTCGCAGTTCGAAAACTGATAGAACATCCACCGAACAATCTCGGCGATGCCAAGACTACGTTTGGTTACTTCGCTTCTCGTTTGGCTGAGATCCATTCAACCCACATTGAGAAGCTTGGGAGGTCACCAATTGTTCCTCTGATGAACAATAGACGTTTGAAGCATACGACTCCCAGAAATTGCTTCTTAGGTGACGAAAGCAGTCAGTTCAAGGATGTGTTTGACTTTGTCGATTTCGGCGCGGATGCGAACCCATTCCTGATGAAATGCGGAACCAAGCTTGAGCCTACAATTTCTGAAATCGCATACATGCTTACTCGAGATTCTGAGAGATTACTCGCGTCCTGTGAGACGCCGATTAAATACCTTAATATTCTCAGGAGAGTAGCAGAATCATATCAGGAATTAAAGCAGGATAGAGTTCTGCACAAGGCGATGAAGCACAGCAGATTCCTTTTAGCGACAATCGAAAAGACGGAAAGTGCTAATGAGCTTGTGAATGTGGACGATGATGAAAAGAACATCAAGGAATATCAACTCGCTAGTGCCGATGAGATTGCCATTGTTGACGATTTCATCCTATTCAACATCTTCAGAAGCGATGTTCTCATCTGTCCGCAAGAGGAGGCACTCGAAAGCTTCTATACCGGACTAGGATCGACCCAAATATCCAAGCAGATCGCGCTAGAGTGGACGATTGGCCGAATAATACAGGATCCATCAAAGAGTAAACAGATCCGCGAGCTCTGCTTGGAAAGATGCCGACTCTTCTTCCATAACAACCATTCCCTTGTTAAACACGACATCAAATGGCTTGAATCTAATCTCGAAGTGTGGATTGTTAATTCCATCCGACTTCGTAGGACCCTCAATTCACCAGGGAGTAAGAGCCATGTGGAGAAGACAACTGCCGCCATTGTTAATTCCAAAGATAAGACGAACGCGATTCTCCATGTCACCCAGGATTATAAGGTGTTTGATGTTGCAGCCCAGCTTGTGAAGCTCATTCTTGCGAAACCGAAGCCACATTCTGCGCTTTTGTTGGAGAGCTTGCTCAGTACTGATCTCTATACGCTCAAGAGTCGTGGGTACAATGTTGATCGTATTTTGAGGTTGAAGAAGGAGAACGAGATGAGAGTTGCAGAGGAACAGAAGAGGAGGTTGGAGGCGCAGAGGAAAGCCCAGGAGGAAGCGGAGAAGTTGCAACAACAGAATTCGCACGCTATTTCGATAAATGGTGGTGAGAAACCACCTCCGTATCCGAATGACGAGCCTATTCCTGGGTTGTCTACTACTCCAACCCGTCATAGGATGCCGGGTGCCTTCTTCGACTCTCCCGAAGACAATAATCGGGGTCCCCCACCATTGGAAACCAGGTTTGAGGGGAAGAGAGGAGGGTTGTTCAATAGGCTCCGGACTGGGCTTGGTTTCGATCGTGGTGACGATGGTCTTACATTCGGTTTTCCAGATACCCTCGGGGGACCGCTCGGGGGACCGCTCGGAAGGCCGACTTCGACTACACAACAGGGTAGCGGCTGGGAAGGCGAGGGAGGTGATTTCAAGGCAACTTCTCAGGAAACTCTCGATCGAACTCTCAAGGACGCCATTGGTGCCTTGAAGCCGTTCGGGAGTACCAACATCTTCTCACCTCCCCAGACCAACGAAGTCAAGGAGCAAAACACCTATTGCGACGCACGCCCTCATACGGACCTCGTACGAGTTTCTCAATTCCCCAATAGCGTTGATTTCTTCATGACCAACAATACCCCGGAGAAGGACAAGCAGGATTTCGTCAACAATCACTATCAAGATCTCATCTTGTTTAGTTCGGTAATTGCAACTCTGGCGCAAAAGGTTTTCGAAATCCCACTCAAGAAGATCCAACTCTACTACGAAAGCTCCAGAACCATCGCCTTCAATACCAGTGGCAGTTTGTTCTGCAACTACTCATACTTTATGCAATTGCATGCCGGGCCGATGAAATCTGGGTTAAGCACTGCTGAGGCGGACACGATGACTTATTGGTATGTGGTTATGTGTCATGAAATCGCACATAACCTGGTACCGGACCATAGTGCAGCCCATTCGTACTATACCGAAAGTTTTGTGACGCATTATATGCGTAGATATATCAGCGCGATGAGGAAAGGTGTTGAGAGACCGAATGAAAAGAAGCCGGAACGAACTACACCAGGAACAAACAGAATTCCGGTCAATGTTCATCATGGTGGCGGACCTGGTAACGGGCCGACGACGAGTGCGCAGGGAGGAGGCGGTTTGGGGTGGTTCTAGGCGCGCCCTAATTCGCAGTTTGACGGCGCATTTGGCGATGATGGTGCTGTGACTGGGGAAAAGAGGAAGAGGAAGTAGAGGGAAATAATTGTTCACTCTTTAAAAAGGAGGTTATATGTGTTTTTTTTTTTTTTTTTTTTTTCTCAAAAAAAGATTTTGTATTACACCGCAACCCTATATTCTTTTTTCCACCTGCATTGTTTTATGGAGTTTACAGGAGAGATTTTTTGTTTTTCTATCATGTATACTTAGCGCAGAATCTGTTTATGGCGTTTTAGAATTGAGGGGGGGCGGTTGAGAATGAAAAAAAATGCATGAATGATTTGAATACTCTGCAGCTTTATCCAAGATTAAGTTGACATTCTCTTATAATCAACGACGTATAAATTATAAAACCGCGAATGATAGGTATTCTGAATCTAAATCAAGTAATTTCTATAGCATATATACTCGAATTAGAGACGAAACCAAAAGGTTAATTAATAAAATACAGATCTAAAATAAACCGACCCTCACTTATCATCACACCAGCCGAATGATCAGGCGCAAGGGCAGTACATAAGTTTTCCCCGGTTCGCGAACCGGTTCCGGGATTTTTCTTTCCAATTCCTTCACTACCATTCCCCCGATTTTTCGAAGTGTGAGATTTGGTGATGATGATTCCGTATCCGGTACGTGAAAGGTGTAAAAGTCTCAGGGCATCTGGTCATTGGGTAAAATGCATTCCGCCGATCGAAAAGGAATCGGAAATCCCCGTAAGAACATTTCCCCAAGGATAGCCCATTCGTATCTATCATTCTCAAATGAAAAATCCAACAGCCGTTTCCAATCCCCCTCCACCACATCCTTCGGTAAAAACGGCGAAAACAGCAGTTCATCAATAAACCCACATTAGTAATATCCTAACTCCGAAGTATCTTTAAAACGTCAGTATAATCCCTCCGGTTGACGCGTAAATCCTCATCATCATCTTCGAATACCCTTTTGCCAGGTCAGTAACGATGAGGTAGTCCCTTTCGGTATCCTACAACTCTTTGTAATTCCTCTATACTAGTCGCTGTGTAGTCGGTCGAAGGTGTAGATGTTGTAGGAGGTTATGAGGCCGGATTTGGCGGTTACCCCGAGGAAAGTGTGGTAGTGGGTGGGACTGAGGAGGTTGTGGAGGCCTTGGTGTTTCCAAGGGTGGCGGTAGGTGTATCTGTGCCGTTTTAGGGATTCGATTTTGTAGATGAGGGTTTTCCAGGGGGTAGGCGAGGCTGGCGGAAATTTGGTCAGGGAGGGAGGGGAGGTTGGAGAGGATTTCGAGGTGGAGTTCGGCGGGGAGGGAGAGGAGAGGGCATGAGGGGTTCTGGAGGGGTTGGGAAATCATTGTTCTTTTGAAGCTTTGAGCATTCGATTCGATATATTCGCTTCCTCGACTGTTAAGGAGAGAAATCCAGATCTTAATGTTCAAATTGTTATAGGTTATCCCCAAGTCTTTTTGGCAACGTTCTTGCATATAGGCCCAGGCGCAGGTTAGGACTGGTTCCAAGGCTGGTGCTGTCCTGCAGTTGTGAATATTAAATTCCTCTCCCCTCAGCCTCAGATGTTGCATTTTGAACCGTATAACGGTTAACAGATGCATCGACGGGTAAATTCCAACGCACTTTTGCTGCACCTTTGGCGAGGTATCTCGGGCGAAGCTTTCCAAGGACCCGGAGCCCGGGGTAAAATGGCATGTCGAGGAGGTCCTAACGTTATAACATGTATCTTGTAGATGAAGTCCAACAAATAGTTTCTTAGTGAGCTCACACCCGTCTTGCCTGCCAGACCAATGAAGCCCTAACATGTATCTTTGAGAACATTCAAAAGTCTCCCATCCTCAGATATTCTTACATCCGGATGGCAAAGATATGTCCAAAACCAACATTCCTTACAATCGCCTTCCCGAACATACCGCACAGCGAGGTATACATAATGATCCTTCTCCGTATCAAGATCTGATTTTGATTTCATGGCTACAATCAGGCTGCTGACAATATCTTCGAGTAACTGTCGAACCGTAAGACCTCCTTCAACTAAGAAGTTAACAGGTTTAGCAAATATTACGTCTGGGTAATATTCGTCGCGAAAATGAATTGCGGTTAGAATATCAAGTTTATCCAATGGAGCCGTCAGCCGTGGGATTTCGTCGCTCAATTCTCGTTCCTCGACAGGTAAGATTGAGAGATCGCGAATACATTGTTCATCGAGAATAGTGCTGTTTGAGATATCCAAGACATTAGGTTCGTCGTCGGGTGGTGGTCCGAAATTGTATTCTTTTCCGTAGGCGTAGTAGTTCTTGTCCAAAACATAATGATATGCTATAACTTGCTCGGCTACTATTTTGCACCTGATTTCCGCAACAGTACTTGGTTGTCCGGTTATGGGATTTGGCGGTGGTGTCCATGCTTCGGTTAGGTTGAATATTTGATGAATAGAGATCAGTTCAGAATGGTGGTTCTGCAGTGGCGTATATCGAAGGAGTTGAAAGTATGGGTCGGTGAGAATGATGGATTTCCAGAGGAGGCATACTTTACTAGCGGACACCTGTGATATAATATTATCGGTAAGGTATGAAAGGATCTCGAAGTGGAGCTCTGTGGGGAGGCTGTTTATTCCTTGTGCATCCAATGGGACGAAATTTTTCCCGGTCCGTGGCCATTTTAGCCTCGAAGTTCCATTTTTTGTCAATAAATTTCTTTCCCTGGTGATATTCCATGTATTCATCCTGTTACTAGTCGAATGTAGCGGCGCTTTTGAAAATGTAGTAGAAACATATGGTGATGCGGATTATTTTCTGTGCGGGGAATTTGCAACCATATTGATATCAGGCGGGCCAAGAATCGAGATCTTGATTGTATGGCATTGCATTGAAGCCAGCAATGAAAAAGAAATGGGGCTTGCCAATGGCCATATGCACACACAATCCCTCCATCCTAAAGTAATTGAATTACGTTACACGGAACATGAACCTAGAGTAGAATAGGAAAGCAGATAGACCCGCCAATAATATATAAGCCGCGTTCAATGCAAAATCTCCAAAGTTATAGGTAAAAGTTTTCCCAAGTAAAAGAATCTCGACCAATTGGAGTTCAAAAAATACCAAAAAAGAACTACCAGATTGGTAAAAGTTTAACCTACAACAGCCAATATTCACACCTCATCTCCGATAGCATTACTAGCTGGCCGGTAAGAAGTTTAAGTAGCGCAGAGCGGACGGGATACGCTGTTGACTTCTTCCTATGGTTGTAGATGAAAGTATCTTATTTTAGTCGTTACATCAAGTTAGAAGCGTGAATATTCTTGCCAAGCCAAGACCGAAATACCCGCGTGCCAAGGCTTCAACACACCAGATTTCAAAATCCAACAGGACTTTTTCTGAAGAAAAACACCGTTAGTTTTTGATATTAAGAGAGTCTGAAAAAGACAGTTGCAATATCTGGTGAGGACCGGCGTAGTTCTATTCGTATCATAGTGTTTCGATCAATTTCCTGACCCAATAAGCATCGAATATCGTCAGTGTTTTCTATGGATGGAAAAAACAATTTTTATGACCTGGACCCATGCAAAACCAAGAAAAAAAAAATATATATCCCTACACCACTCCAAACCTAATTGGAATGCTATAGACATACTCTAATGCTCTCTAGCAGGATCGAACTGCTGACCTTCAGATTTCTGCCTGTTTAAGGCCGTCATACCGAGATATGAGACTGACGTGATAACCAACTACACCAAGAAAGCTTCGGAATATCCAAAAATTCCGAACTTAGGACTAATTAAGGAAATTTGAGATCAAAGGATATCCGAAACCTATATTTTGTATCTGTAGATAGAGCTTCATGATTGACCGAAAGGGGGGAGATTTTGTCTTTGGGGATTCGCTGGAGCGAGGAAATTTTACCGCCAAGACGGACTAAGACAAGCGGTCCGGTTTCCATAAAATGCGCATCCAGACTAGTTAGTTAGAACACGCCGCAAATCTTTAATTAGAACAGGGTCATAATAAATATCTAGAAAGTTTAATGGACCAAGTCTAGGTACGAAAAAAGGTTTAATGCATGGTTGATATATCCTGATAACATTTATCAATATAAAGTATCTAGATGCTAGAATCCTCAATATTTAAATACATGTAACGAAATCTCTATCTAACACACAAGACTATATCTCACCCTCTTTCTTTAATTCCGCCTTGACCCAGTTTTCTAATCCTCCCTTCGAGATAATATCTTGCACATTTGGTGGTAGATCTCCCACCCTCTTGCCCCAGGTGGTTTCCTGGCCGTTCACCCTCTCCGTAACACTAACCCAACTTCTCTCAATATCCCACTCCAAAGTCCACCCTGTTCTCCTCGTCAACAATGGCTTCTCATTCTTGAACACTTCTCTCAACCTCTCGATCAACTTTGGCACCTCCACTGTCAACAATGCGTTATTGATACTATTCCTGCTAAAGATATTTCCAAAACTTCCAGCGACGACCAATGCAATATCCTTTGCTAAAATAGACGTAGCGGCTTGTTCACGACTTGAGCCACAACCAAAGTTGAAACCCGAAACAAGGATATCACCCGGTTTTGCAATTTCCTTGAAGGTCGGATCGTAGTTTTCCATACAGACTTTGGACATATCATCGCGGGTTAGGCCGTCTTGGTAAGTGTATTTTCCGGGGTAGATGCCATCGGTGTTGATGTTATCTGCATCGCAGAAAACAATTTCGCCAGAGATCTTGGTAGGAAAGCCAGGTAGAATTGCGGTGAGGGATTCTGAGGGAGCGTCAGTAGCGGCGCTGGTAGATGCAGAAGTTGCATCGCCGAATGCTGAAGAATCGCTAGCGATAACCGCGGGTGCTGGCTTATCGAAAAATCCAGGCCCCACAATTTTGCCGGCTAGGGCGCTCGCAACGACGACCTCGGGTGAAGCGAGGTAGGCAAGGGCGGATGGGTCACCCATACGGCCCTTAAAATTTCTGTTGCTGGCAGAGATACCCGTCTCCCCAGCCTTGAGCAAACCAGTACCGAGCCCAATGCACGGCCCACAACCAGCTGGGAGGGGACGAGCGCCTGCGTCGAGAAGCGTTTGCCAGTCTCCATTCGCTTCCGCGATCTTTTGTTCTGGCATTGAAGCCGCAGCGATGTAGAACTCAACATCAGGATGAACCTTCTTATCGCCACCGGCCGACCTGATGACAGACGCCGCTGCTCCAAGATCCGAGCTCCGGGAGTTAGTGCAGGATACTAAGTATGCCTTTTGGATGCCAATGTTCTTTTGTTCTAACTCAGCCAAGGGTGTAGCAACTTTGACAGAGTTTGGGCCAGCAACGTGAGGTGATAGACTTTCGAGATCAAGTGTTAATACTTTGGCGTATGCTGCATCTTGTGGAAATTCGAAGGAACTGCTTTCAGCGAGTGCCCTGAGCTTCCTATCGTTGACGTGACTCGATACATCGAGATTCTTGTCCTGTGCCTTCTTCTTCAGCCAGTTCTTAGTCAGGCTGTCGACAGGGAACAACCCAGTCAAAGCGCCCCATTCCGTCGTCATATTCGCGATAGCTAACCGGTCATCAACCGGTATCGAAGCGATCGTTTCCGCACTTCCTGTGAACTCAATTGCATGATTCAGGACTTGATCCTTATTAAAAATGCCACACAATGCAACAATAACATCCTTCCCTGTGACGCCTTTAGGTAGCTTCCCTTTAAACAAGACCTTCGCAACGGCTGGGACCTGCCACCAAGTTTGTCCGGTCGCCCAAATGGCTGCTGCATCTGTTCTGACAATTGGTGTCCCCAAACATCCAATTCCGCCATACATATTCGTATGGGAATCCGAAGCAACCATCATAGTCCCCGGCCAAGCATACCCTTCTTCAACCATGATCTGATGCCCAATACCCCTCCCCGCGCCGTAAAACGCGACACCGTTCTTTTTCGCAAAGTTTTCGATGTTTGCGTACTTTCTCAGGTTCGCTTCCGAGGTATTCTGGACATCGTGGTCGAGTGTCATAACGACTTGTCTGTTATCTTTAATCCTAGATGCGCCGATGTCCATAAACTTCGTAGCTACCGGCCACGAATTGTCGTGGGTCATGCAATGGCTTTTTCTTCGTTAGATGATGGATTTTAAAACTCAATATTTGGCTACCCGTGGACGTACCTGGGGGTAATTGTAACATAATCGCCAGATTTAACCAGTTTGTCAGGTGCTAAACCGACAGCATACTTCTGAACAATACGTTCCGTGAGATTTTGGTTATTGGCTGCTGTCGCCAGATATCTACGGGGACCGAGGCTGTGGTTTCGAGCACCCAATAGATGGGGCTGTATCGATATCGATCGCGAGCATGATCGCAGCCTTGATAGCTTTCAGAAGCGTTAGTTGAACGAACTATTAGACCAATTGGTTATAAAAATCAAAAAGCATAATAACTGACCGTTGCCATAATTCCTGACCTGCCGTTCTGTGATACTCTACGAGGATGAGAAATTGGGCAAGAAGGATTGGCTGGAATCGGAAAGAGCCAACTTTGTGCTGCGAGGTCGGCCGGCTTTTGTGCGACGTAGAAAAAGTAATTACAATAGCAGAATACCACGTGCTCAACACAACACTTAAGAACTCTGGCTACGGGATCTAACGACAGGTCAAATCATTCGCTGCTTTACGATGGGACTTGCACATATTAGGGCAGAGCAAATTGGGGTTGTATTCAATTGTAGGACCCCCACCTACTCCTCTAATCTCTGGAGGTCTGATTATCCCCCCAACCACTTCAATCTACAGCTAGTTGCTGGGGAAATCCCTCAAAAATTGGGATTCCCACTCCAACTTCTCCCCCTCAACATCCTCTTTCGCCTTCCGAACATCCTCCTCCTCCTTCTTCTCGCGCGCTTTGATCTGTTCCGGGTCGGAACGACGCGCCATCACATAGTCGCTGATCGTCGGCAATTGCTAGAACTCCTCCGCTTTTCTTCTCGCAAAAGCTCGGGCTTGAGCTTCAGGGGCCTGCTCTACCTGGGGCATTTATCCTTGCCCTCGGGCTTGCCCCGCAAGGCCCCGTATGGGGTGGGTGCTCTTAGGGTCGCCACCTTCTGGCCCTCGTTCTAAGAGGTTTGGAAGAGCGGTGGTCCATCCCAGACCATTTCCTCTCCCTCTGCATCGGGTTCCAATGATGAGGGCCCCCAGTCTATTTTTTCCAGTTCTCTGGTGAAAAAGTTTCGCTCTTCCGCGAGCAGATTTGGGTCGAATCCCATCAGTGTCATTGGCTGGGGATAATGTTGGAGGTTGTAAAAGTGAATTAGCCCACGGAGGGCTTGTTCCTGTGGCTAGAAATTATGTTAGTTTTGTTTCCCAAAGCTGGCAGATGTTGAGGGACCTACCATCGCTTCTTCTACTTCGATGTCGATATCTGAGGCTGCGAGCCAGTCATCTCTAAGCTCCGGTCGACAATACAGATATATCGATGTAATGACACGCATGTTACCTTTAAAACCGTTAGCTAAACGGTGAACACTTTTTGGAGAAGGATGGGTCATACTTTGCCTCCACTTTCTTCCACAGAAAGGGACCTGCCCTTTGAACAACTTCAGTGTATACAACCTCATCTCATCTTGCGGAACCTTTAGTGGTTTCCTTAGGATGGTACTACTCTTATATTGTACCAACATAAGATTTCGATGTGGTTTGCCCTTGCAGACTTTCTGCATTACACGAAGGAAGTTGACAGTGGTGAAGAAATTCCTCCACGAAAATTCCGTAATGATCGTAGGCTCCTCGCCGTTACTGTCTGGCTTCACTAGGATTGGAGGCTCGGGCTCGGTGTTGATGCGTCGGATTCTCATTATGGGTGGTGGTACGGCATCATCCGAAGAGTCAGATTGTCCCCTAGGTCTAGGTGGCGGGACCGGAGCCGTATATTGTCTTGCGGAGTTCTTTGAGCAAAATTGGAAATACCTATGTTGTATATTAGCTAAGTTCGATATTAGGTATATAGCAGGCCACTCACGAGAAGTCCTTTTTGTCAGATATCAGTGCGACTGCGGCAGTCACTTCTTGTTGGTTGTAGATCTTCAACATCAGAGGAAGGAAGTTAGAATCGAGCAAAAGTTGTGACAAATATTCGAATTTCAAAACGTCTATCCTGAAGTTAGTAAGGAATACTGATTTTGGGGGCGTATGAGTCTTACGAGAAACACGAAACCACTTCAGCAACGACAAGAACAACGTGCCGGTAACTTTGCTCATGATTTCTTTGTTTCGGAGTTTATCCAGCTCCTCCATACCCATAAAGGCAACGCCGTCGAGTTCGAGTGCATCGCCCAGGATTCCAACATTGTTAGGGTCCTCATCTTTCTTGTCGCTGACGTTGCTGCCATTCTGAGGGATCGGTGGACTAGCAATAGACATATTTGCCAGAGTGATCTTTAACAAGACAATGACAAATGATTGAAGGAACGGAAGGATGTCACGCTTTTGCCGTTAGTAAAATCCAATGATTTCTTGGTTTCAGAGTACTTACGTAAATGGCGTCCACCCGTTCTAAAATTTGGACTTCCTTTTGTCTATCTCGACAAATATCCGGCGAGGCTCGGATTTTCTCTGGATCACTTTTCAGCTCAGAATCTACGGCTGACCATCCTCGCTCCGACTTGAGGAAGCGTTCCTTTTCCTCAGCGAGTTGCTGCAAAGCGGGGCTAACTCTAACCCTCGATCTGAATAGGTCGCCACCCTCTCGAATACTGGTTGGAACACCGACATCACTAGAGTTCATATTCGCCCAACCATCTTTCCAACCTCCAAGGGCAGTCGGAGGATACAGGAAGGGGAAATTATTGTTCGTTTGGTAATTATGCTTTTTCCCACCTTTACCAGCAACCGGCGATGGTGGAGGAGACGGTGCTGGAGTAGCAATGTGGACAGGTTGATTCAAGATCGATGGAGTTGTGGATGCTGATGTAAGGACTGTAGGAGGACCGAGCTCTCCATTAGGGCTCGCGACGAGAGATTTTGTGACAAAGTTAGGAACTGCTGGGGCGTTATAAGCAGGGTATTTATGTAGAAGTTCCTGTCGGAAATTGTGGTAATCCAGAGGCGAGGCAGTAATTTTAGAATACGGTGATATTGTTGCATCTGCAGGTAATGTAACGTTGACAGACCTGGAGGCCTCATCAACATCACTTGGGGGAGTATCCCGTTTGCTCTGTGTCGTCTTCTTTGGTAACAACGCAGGTTGTCCTTTCGTGGTTGGTGGACCATTGTCATTTGCCCCTTCAGTAAGAAGAATTCGGAGCATCTTTGTTTTCTTGAGCTGTTCTGCAGTGCCTAGAATACAGAGAAGGATCTTCCAAAGTAGAAGGAGGAACTAATAGCATATTAGCAAGCTGCCTCACCAATGGCATCAATGGGAACACTTACCGATTGCAAAGGGACACCAGGGGCATCCTCCCAGCGGAGCTTAGCTACATTCTCGACAATGAATAAGGTGATGTTGGGCTCAAGGTCGGCTAATACCCACCGCTCGTTAGTGGTATTCCTATGTTACTGGGGATCAAACCAAACTTACCGACTTCTTCACAAAACCTCTCATCATCGCGACCAGTTTCCAGCATCAGATATAATATGGTCAGGCATAGTCTTAGCTCTTTACGGTCGACTTCTCGAGGCATATCATCATCGCTTGGTTCCCGGTCCTCCCACTCCTTTGATATTCTCATCCTTATCAAGCTCCATAGCGGATCTAGTATGGATGTCTGCCGAATGAGCTTGCAGTTTTCCTTGATCCAATGCAGTTGGTTATCTGTTGATCGTGTTTCGCCGTACACTCCCTGTGCTACGTAGCATATCGACAGAAGAGCTTCTACTCGTTGGTCCTGGGACGATGACTCGACGTATTCAACAAGCCGATTCAAGCATTTCTTCTTTCGAACTGCAGATGACCTTGTCCAAGGGACTAATACCAATCAGCATATCTGTAAAGTACCTTTAAAGTTCCTAGCAACGAACCTTCTGTATATATTCGCTGGAATTGGCGTTTGCACGCAAGGACGAGCCGTTGTTCAGCTTCAGAGTACGGGAACCACTCTTCAATTTCGTTCTGTAAGGTATCGGTGTCGGAGTATTTGAAAGCATACTCGATTTGCTATTTGTTGCTTCTGTTAGCTATCATCCCAATAGGTGATTCGTATAACTTTCTATCCAAAAGCCCGTACCTTCTGTTTTGGCATTTCAGTGACCAGCTTCTTAAGCTGCGATAAGCTAAGTGAATCGGGCGCGAAACCATTGTCGCCTTCTCTATCAGTAATCGCCGTATCAATACGTAAACCCTTCTCAAAAGCCATCTCGAGGCCTGATTTCGACCTTTGATTTTGAGGTTGTGCCTGTGTTTGCGACTGTGCTTGCGACGGTGTTTGCGACGGTGTTTGCGACGGTCCAAAAGGTATAGATAACTTTGCGCCTCGTTTGACGCCCAAGCGAGGTTTAGCACCGGGTTCAAGATCGATGCCGGAGGAGAGGTCGATAACTTCGTCGTCAATGGCGGATGAATCGGGGAAAGGTTCATCTATGATAGCAGGTGGCGCCCCAGAGGGTTCCTTGGAGGTCTCTTTCTCTTCTCCGTCGGGTATCGAGGTCATTTTGATGGTATATTTGGGAGGTGGTGGATGTTGAGGTTGAAGAGGTTAGAGGTCTGAAATAGCCACCCATGTGGCTCGGGCAGCTCTGGTGTTGTGGAACCCAGCTTGTGTTGTGTTGAGCTGTGAATGTGTAACAGCCACAGTGTTGATGCGCGCCACATCCATCTCCCTCAGATTATATAATCAAGCTCAGCAAGTGAATCACAAAGGTGAGCCATTTGCATTACCTAAACTACAAGTTGGCGGGCTACTTTCCGCACTTTGTTGTTCGCTATTGACACGAAAATTCATTTCCAAAACTGGGTATCAGTCTGAATGCGTATTACAATGTGCCGATTGTTGCAAAATCCAACGCTCTATTTGCAACGCTTGTGTTCTACGGTCGTTGGAATCTTGTGTGACATGGCGACTATAATAGCTTGGCCTTCGAATTCATGATCATTTTATGAACCCATGGATCGAAATTTATGTATATATGAGCATGTAAGTGGCCGTGTTTATGACTACAAGTCTTCAAGGTCCCCTAGATCTTGAAAGAAATCTATAGCTTCTTCATGATATCTCGGATTTAATTATTTCTATATAAAAAATAATAATAAATTCGGTACGTCCGGGGTCATGCCTACGAGATTCCGATTATGCCCTAATTATCAGGGAGCCAGCCAGGGTAATTTGACATACTGATCCCTTCTTTGAAGTAGGCCGGTAGGTACTTCGTGATGGACAGTATTGATCCGTACCAGTAGCGCAGTATAAATCGTCGCACCCCGGAGCTGACCAAACTTACCTGACACACAAATCCCATAGCCTAACCATGGGTCCGCACCTCGCCAAATCAATTTACCCAGCAGCCGGAATGCTTAAGGTAATTTGAATAACCTCATTTAGCCGGATAGCACCATCCCGTACCACCTTGTTGCATATGCATCTCGCTTTGTTGTTGAGTGTCCTGGTGTGTGGATCGTTCGACATCTACCATATCAGTTAGGCATCGATGCCAGAATCCCATTCAACGGATACATATTTTATCAACCTTATAGGTTTATTTATTCACACACGTTTCCGAGATATGAATCACGTTACAATAGATATCCTTAAAAAGATTGTATTTTGTCTAAATTGCAAAAGTAGTTAGACGCTTCCTGTCGATCATAGTTCAGAAATATTCCGTTTCCATATGACCGTAGTCAATCTATCAGTCCAAATCTTGAGTATTGGTGATCTGCATATTCGATCCATGGGACGACTCGCTTCCAGAGAAGTTTCGTTCACACCTCCGCCAAGAAGATGGTAGCTCCACCTTATTATCGTATAACCGTCGGAACATATGCCCCCGACCCAAAAACCGAACGTGTTTGTTTCAACCTTGAGGAGTCGTCTGATAAATATACGAGATCGGCGCAGCTCAAGGTTCTAGGTAGCTAAGTGCGGGAATTTCAGACCAGGGTAGTACTATCACATATCACACGATACGCATGGACACCTGCAAGTTGTGACCAAGGGAGCTTGCGCAAGTGCCAGGGAGACCAGAATATTTTCTGCTACCTAGCCTGTCAGCTAGGGCAAGCAGGGTGATTCCGAGATTTCATTCCGCGAGGATTTAAGGAATCGCACCATCATACGTACACAGCTTCCTTATTGAATAACTTCACAAAGTAGTCTAGAGACACTTCGCAGCAAATTTCACGTACAGAGAATTCATTATTCGTATATGAAAAAACTTTCAAATATGTGGAAAATTATATAACATTTGAAACTTTGATCAACAGCAACTACCTAAGAAGAAAAATTACATATTTGCAAGTCGTAAACGATCGCTATAGGAAACAACTATTCGGGCAAAGTAGCTACTCAGTGCTGAGAAAACTCGTCTTCACGATCAATCTGGTATTCAGCAAACTTCCTAGCTGGAACGCCCTTCTGGAACAAGATGTCCAATTCCTCGAAGGTACGATCCTTGGTTTCTGGAAGTCTATAGTATCCCCAGATATTGGTGAAAAACGCAAGAACAAACCAGAACCATGCAGTCTTGCCCTTTGCATTCCAGAAAGTTGGGGACAGCAGTCTAGGCTGAATGAGACCACCGCAAATGATGTTACCAACGTAGTATGTGCTACGGGCAAGCACGACGGTTTGGGTTCTGAGACGAGTAGAGCCGATTTCAGCGACGATTGTGTAGACAATTGGACCAACGGACATAGAATAAGCTCCAAGCCAAACTATAGTGAGCAAAGATTGGGCCCAGGCAAGCGACTTAGTCTGGTTTGGAACACTGGCGAGAACACCGATGAGGAAGAGAATAACGACGAGGGATGAGAAACCAGTGAACCAGATCGTTCGGCGACCCCATCTGCTCAAGTAAAACCAAGAGATAATAGTTCCAACGAATGCAATGCCAGTACCGCCAAGAGCAATACCATAAGAAGTCGATGCGCCAATACCAGTTTGCTGGAAGAAAAAGGATCCGGAGTAGCAGAGAGCACCACCATTGGTGATCTGGGACAAGAAAGCCATACAGGCGATTTCGGTACGACGACGGTTAGTGCCACGGAAGGCATCGTAGTAGTTCACACCCTTACGCTCCTCTTTCTCGAGCTTGTTGGTATGGACCATAAGAGCAATGTGGGCGTCATAGTCAATATCGTGTTCGGGCTGAGACAGTCGCATCAGAGACTTCTTGGCTTCGTCAAGTTTTCCAACTCGGACCAAGAACCATGGGGATTCTGGAGCCATGTATGCGAAGATGCCGAGAGGGATAGGCCAGATCCACTGTAAAGGATAGTTTATATTAGCAAAGCAACCCCAAATATACAAAAAAGAAGCAAAAAGATATAAAAAACAATAAATCGAAAGTAGGAAAGACAATAATTTTGCAGGGCAGCTCTCACCTGGATAGCAAATGGAACTTTATAACTCCACATATTAGGGACATCTACTAGACCCTTAAGAACACCAGCAGAAATGAATTGACCAATGCACCAGCAGAGATTGACATAGGCAGTCAAATAGCCACGAAGCGCTAATGGAGCAACCTCAGCCGCGTACGCAGGACCGGACGTTGCGAATACACCCCATGGGATATTGCAGAAGAGTGTACCGACGAACATAACTTCGATGCTTTGGGCGAAGAAGACAATGAAGATGAAACCGGTCAAGAGAGCCAAGCTACCAATCAAAACAATTCTATGTCCGAACTTCGCAGTGAGGTAACCGTTGAGCAAAGCACCGATGATGTTTCCGACAGCGGCAATAACGTTCAAGTTTGACATCCAGGTTGCACTGATCTGATAGCCGTCATTCTCGGTCAAATAACCATATTTCTTTTGGAATTCTATTTTCCAATTAGCAAAGATTCTTAAACGTTATGCGCAACCACGCATTCACGACCGATTATAAACATACCAGGATAGCCGAAGAAAGAACCAAGAAGTGTAACGTCGTAACCTTCCATAATGACAGTGGTGGAAATCAAGACGGACCAAATAGCTGCCCGCTTATAAGTCTTAATGGCTTGGAGGAAGGTAAGATTGTGCTCAGCAGCAGTAGCCTGTTTGGCGCCCTCATTGAGAGCTTTATTGGAGATATCGGCATTGTCGTAGTGCTGGACTGAGATATCACCCTTCTCGTCGACTTGAGAAGCTGTCGGTTGGGCTCTCGTGGGTTCCGCCATTTTGGTAGAGGAACGCAGCTGGGAAAACCTGGTTATTGGATTCTCTACTCAAACAATAAGAGGTAGACAGCTCCAATGCTTTGAAAAAAAATTCAAGACCAGGAGCTTCGATAAACAGGGTGTTCCCATCATTTTATAAATTTTTTTTTTTTTTCCTTTGTAGTATGCGCTGTTGAAGGTAGAAAACGTCTAGGCTATTTTGCTAATAGCCCCAGGCTCGAAACCCGGGAAAAACTCCATATCAAGTGATACCATGTTAAAGGCTCGAAGGGGTCAATGGCTCCGAAAAGTTGCATGTATGAAGTTTTGCGGTCAAGATCAACAGGTAGCACAACCCGTAACCATAGCCATGTAATGGTTGTGGCTCCACTCACGCTATTGGCGGAACAATTGGCTGTGGGGAAATACTAGCCTAAGACATCTTATGTCCATGGTACCAGGTATTGCGAAAGCACCGGACAGAACAGATAGTCCACCGGTAGCCGTAAGGCGTACCATGGCTACTACATTAACCGAAACCGGTTTGCCTCAATGCTTGCCGGGATAGAAGCTCTATTGGGCTTTAGTCGTGAGCGCCCAGGCGTTGAAAAAGAATTCCCACAAACCCCCCAAAAATGATTACTCTTTAATGCAACATAGGAGCAGGTATCTGGCCGTTCAATTTCTTCAGATCCTCAGGATCGAAGGGTTACTAGAGTTTTCTGGGGCAGAGTTTCATCGCTACCGTGGATTGCTTCCGCGCAGGCTATATCAGCCATCCTATAGTGATACTATGAAATTTTGAAAAAAAAAAACCCCCCGTCGTTTTGGTCTGTACAGCTGTCTGACCGAACGAGCGCCACAACCGGCCGTCCTGTAACAAATTCCATGGGACAGATAGACGTTAAAGCGGAATTTTCATTTAGCCTATGACAGGCTATTTGCAAGGGCTTGCGTATTCACCCCGCCTGATGATGTTGTCTGAAAACGACCAATACCAGCAGGTCCCAGAATAAGCTTGCTTGACAGTAAGAGAAAACCACGGTAAAAGACCCTAGATTTGTGCATACTTGAAGTGTCAAAGCACACGAGGTTTCTCCAAGTTTTTTCCCCGTATTGCTAGAAATTTGGTTTGGCGCTGAGGGCTGGAGCGCTCCAACGAGAATTGATGAGGTACTAGCTTCAAATATTCTTCTGGGGAAACACTAACTGTATTCCTAACTGCGGAGAACTCGATGACCACTATGGAGAGTACGGGGCCGAAAAGTGTAAATATGTGGGTATTGTCTACTCGCAGGTGGGGGAAAGTTGGGGGAAACTCCGGCCGGTCCTCCCAAGTTTCAAACAAGCTCCTCCACCCCTGCGAGATGATATTGCCATTTACCCTGTATTTAGCCTGGAAAGTGGAGAGAACGTCTTCACATGGGATGTTCTGAGCCAGTCCAGTAATTCCGCGTTCCTGCCCGCAGACATGGATAATTTGGACCGATTTAGCCGGCAGACACCCGCTTTGTTGCAAAATGTAGTCGACGTCGAACAACTCTACACATGTTGACACAAGTTCCATGGAACAAGATCTCGGTGATCACTTCAATATTAGAGTTCCCGAAACTGTCCAGATTTTTGGGAACTGAGCGATTTGCCCTACAGCCGTGTCGTGGGAGATTTTTTTCTGGAGAAAAATTGGCATATCGATATATCAGATGCATAGAGTTCCTCTGTCCAGGTTGAATGTTCACCGGTATCAAAATTGTTAAACTAAATTCGATCTGCTCGTAACTTTCTCCTGGGAAATTACAAAAATAAACATGCGTGTATTTGAAAATATTTAAACATGAGGTACAAACTGCAAAATACTATAAGCACCGAATGGGGTAATCAATAATCTCAGTTTGTTGAAGAGGCTAAAAGGATCAGAGAAGGCATTGGGACAATAGGCATCCCGGAGACGGGATCGATCAATCGATCCAGCTAGCCCGATTGGAGATCAAGGCAGTCTGCGTATGCACGCCGTTGACTTACCATGTTTCCGTCAAATCCAAGGTCCCAATCCCATGATTCTAAGACAAAGGCGGACTGAACCGAGAACCAATTTTAGCTCACAGGGACCACTATCAGCACAGACAGCTCGGTCCCCCACCTCGGGGCTCCGAGATGTTCAAAACAAATCAGCATACACAAGCACACGTAAGTTTTTTTTTCCGATCAAGCCATCTGATGTTGAGTATTTTGTGTAGTGCGTACTAATTAGGTAATAACTACCAGAGAGTTCGAGTGATGTAACCCGAAGAATAGATGCGGATAACATCTCACCACTCTAGGCTATAGGGTTCCATATCAAGACTTTCCCGTCGCCTTTTGAGACTCAAATCACGTCACACAAGCTAAAGGGAGAATACGTCGGCTATTATGGCTCGCGCAGGCAATAAAAGGATATGATGTCTGATGTTGAATGAGAACTCGTGAATTAATCGAATTAAAGTCAGCGTGCATGTTGGTGTTATGCAATGGGCTTTGTCGCTGGGACCGCTAGATTTAAATAAAATTATAATCCTAGCTATCCGTGCATATTTCAACGGCAAGGAAGGCCCGCCTAGCGAGCTTGCTATCCACAGCCTAGATAACATCCTCGCATATGCATGGTATCACAGGTACCTTCCCCAGACCATGACCACATGCGGGTTGTTGTATTCTGCGCACAATTTTGCGTTGCCGATTTGGCACCCCGAGGCTAGCATGCTGGACACCAACTGCGGGTAAATTTTTATTGATATGCACAATTTTTCTGGTATTGAAGTCTTTGTTGCCGATGTGGCAGGAGTAGATAAGATGCTACACCCTGGAGTCGCAGGGAGCGCTGTTTAGTTGCGTCGATTGTCTCCATCACGGGCCCCTACCATTTTCATTGAATATTAATTGATACAATCAACCTCCTGCAGCCATATCCCAACCGAGGATTCAGATACTAATCCACGATAATGACATCTGAAATGCAGTGACCATTAGAGCCACTAGAAAAAAGCACACCACTACGGTTAGAGAAACGCAGAAGCTCTATAGGGAGCGCCCTCAGACAGCAATATCAATAAGCGTTTTATACATGGCGCAGCCCGATTCCTGTATTAGAGGTGGGTAAAAACGGGGTCACTTCAGATCAAATAACATGGTCATTCGAATGCATCCATGCTGTTTCTACCCCGGATTTAAATATATCCGTCCTATCTCTAGCGACACTCTTGACCGACTGAACTTGGAACATGAATCACATGTATGTGCCCGACTACAAATTCATAGACCGGTATCCTAGGAAAGGAACCTTTCCAATCCTAAACCTTCCAGCCAAGCTAGTCTCCGAAATAGTTAGCCACGCATCAGTCACAACACTCATTCACCTATTCCACACTACGAAAATGATCAGATTCGTTGTCGTTGACATGTTTTACGCTGGACATTTCCGAAAGTTTTATAAACAATGGAAGTATCCGAAACTAGAGGATTTATTCGATATAGCACTGCAGCTCAAGGAAGGGGCAATTCAAAATACACCCGAAGTTACTGAATCGAGGATTGTGGGATGGCTACAGATGCTGCTGCTTCACGTTTCATCATATTTAGTCGCAATGAGTCTTTAACTACGATAACGAATCTTGGCTAAAATTTAGGCAAGAAGGCTTACAGTTGGCATTGAATGTTCAGATGGGTCTGATCCCCTAACTAGAAACCATGTTAGAACAGTTGGCTCAAGACATGAAGATGAACATTCTAAGACGGTGGGGCCGTAAGCTGGCTTCGTGCCCCACGTCATACTTCAAGACTAATTTCCAAATATTCCCACTAGAACACCGGCGCTTGAAGGGCTGTGGATCTTATACTACCGTTGGGGACATCGATTCCGACTTTGAGTTTAACGAGACAGACTAAATCGTACATCTGCGGTGCCTTCGAATGTTTAATTTGGATTTTGCTACAAACCTTTCGTATAAAAAAGGCAGGCAGGTTATTTTGTATCCTAGGCTTGATGCCTTTGGTTTTATATAGTCAATAAGTCTATGATATCGGCGTCCCCCAGCTGATAATAACTTTGAAACATGAATTTTGAAATAGAAAGATGGTTATATACAAAAAATACTTAACAAGGAAATGCCTCCCCAAAAGTGAAACCGGGAGCTACCCGCCTTAACCTCACAGCTCTCTATATTCCCCTTGCACATACACCTTCTCGCCGCTTGTAAGCGCAAAATGGGTGACTGTCTTTTGGGAATTCTCTGATCGTTCATACTCCACCCGGATATCCAACCTCGCCGGCACCGTCACCGGCCGTTTAAATTTAACATCCAATGACAACCTTCCGTCTGGTTTTAAAGATTTCCGCTCTACTTTTGCCAGCGCTAAAGCAGCCATGTGATTCCCATGCGCAATCTTGCCCGGAAGCCCATACAATTCCGCCGCAAGCGACGAAATATGAACAGGATTATAATCCTTACAAACTCTGGCCCACTCCTTCGGACCATCCCACGGCAATTGTACCTGCCCTTCCGGCTGTTTCTCGGAATCCAGTTTAAATTCGAACTCAGGCTTTTGTGAGACTTCCGACAGTTTTACATTCTTTGGTATCCTTGCAAACTGAAGCATAGTAAACACTTGCCGAAAAACAGTTTTCATCTCGGTAGTATCGCCGTCAAAGACCTTAACGCCCAATTCAACGATTAGGTCGAATTCTACGCCTCTTTTGACAATTCTTGCCTCTGAGCCCAGAGCAGCTACTACCATTGCCCCTTCCACAGATAGTAAATCTGAAATCTTACATAACTCCGGCCGGAAAAGTTTGAATGAGTTCCTGACATTAACTGCGCCCAGTGGTTGAATTGGACATCCTCGCTTTGCAACCAGGAGCAGCATACACGGCTCCGTAACCACTGACAGGAATAATGCTTTTGACGCTTCATCAGCATCTAGATTTTCGCGGATGGAGGAAGTTGCTTTTATGTAGAGGCTTATATCTTTTTCGGTGAGTTTGAATGGCATTGAGACCGATAGTTTTGGCATTACAGTTGTAAGTTTTTGGCGGTGGCCCGTGCCGGCGATTAGGATCATTAGGCCAGTTAAAATAGATTTGAAGATGAAAACAAATATTAAGGCTATGACTTCGAGTAGAGTTAGAGCCGTCGGATGGAAGTTGAGGTGGACATGCTCGTCCCTCCGAGAAAGAATAAGAAGCCGGGATGGCATGGTCTCATTCGTTTCCGTTTTAGGAATCAACTTGACTTGTGTTGATTTTGTGGTGGTTTTTTGCGTGGGCAAACTTTCTGGCCCGAGATTTTTCCCTCTTCGACGCAGATTCCTCAGGGGTCTTCCAACTTCAAACGGTATGTATCTTCGATGATAGCGAATAGGATGATTCAAGGAGGCGACTAAGTTATGAAAAAAATGTTGGTATTGGAATTTAGGGGTCGTCGAGGATATTAAGCTACCCAGCTAAGATTAAGATTCGATTGCAAGCCTCGGTTCGAATTAGCCAGTGCAGTGGTGCGAGTGTGGTTTTATGCATTTAGTCACAAGCTCGCTCACGCATTTTGAAGCTCAAACCTGCAGCTCAAAATAATATCCAATTTTACGACTGCCTAAACCTGCCCCGAGGTCCTGTATTCTCCGAGGATGCAACAAGCACTCAGGCCCCTTATCACCGTGATCGGTGCCACAGGCACCGGCAAGTCAAAAGTAAGTCCACATATCACAAAGCTGTTATTAATATAGAGCTAAAAATATCGACTATAGCTCGCTGTCGACCTCGCTATCGCCCTTAATGGTGAAATAATCAATAGCGATGCCATGCAAATGTATCGTGGCCTTGATGTGATCACCAATAAACACCCGCTCGAAGAGCGAATGGGGATCCCACACCACCTTATAGACTTCCTAAACCCCGAGGAAGCCTGGCGGATCGGGCAATGGCTGTCAGCCGCCCTTAATACCATTGAAGATATTAGAATCCGTGGGAAAGTGCCAATTGTAGTTGGTGGAACGCATTACTATGTTCAGTCATTACTCTTTCAAGAGCGATTGCAGGATTTTGAAGAGAAACTGGAAAGCGGGGAGTATACCAGCCACCGGGAGTCGATGGTTTCAAAATTCCCAGTTCTAAACGGTCCAACATCGGAGATTTTGGAGGAATTAAGACGACGAGACCCGGTGATGGCGAACAGATGGCATCCGAATGATCGAAGAAAGATATTAAGATCGTTAGAGATCTGCTTGACAACAAATAGGAAAGCATCGGATCTCTATGCCGAAGAACAAGGGAGGAATGCAGACAAATCTACTGCTAGGTTTTCGAATCTTTTGTTTTGGGTGCATGCGAACGATGATGTTTGGTCGGAGAGGTTGAAAGGAAGAGTGGATAAGATGATTGAACAGGGCTTGTTTGCAGAGATTGACGGGTTACATAAAATATACAAAGAGAATAAGGAGATAGATACAACTTCTGGGGTATGGCAAAGTATCGGATGGAAGGAGTTTTTGCCCTATCTAACCGCGAGAGACGAGCTTGAGAGTTGGCCTGAAGACGACTTGGAGAGCAAGAAAGAGTTGGCAGCAGACGTCGAAAGATTGAAAAAAGAGAATGTCGAGAAGATGAATAGCGCGACAAGAGCTTATGGAAAAGCCCAACTAAGATGGATCAGGATAAAACTACTAAACAGATTAGTTGCCGATAAAGCGTCACTTCCAGAGGGTGGAATGTATCTACTTGATACATCTGATCTCGGAAAATGGAACGAAATGGTAAGAGATCCGGCTGTAAAGATCGCTCAAGGTATGTATAAAATCGAGTAGTTTCTTAAATTGATCAGGATATCTTAAACTAAACATTGCAACAGACTTCCTAAACCCGGATATCTCAAATGAATCCCTTCCGAAGCCAACAGAGGTTGCCACCCTCCCATCCGACCTCCTCAGGCCGTACAAAGAAGACCTGTCGATGAATCGCTCTCTATGGGTAAATAAGACATGCGAACACTGTCACTTCACTTCGGTGACTCAAAAACTCTGGGAAAATCATATTAACGGAAGGGCACACAAACGGCTAGTTGGGAGGAAACGGAAAAAGGAACAGATACAACTAGTCAAAGTCCTTAAAGCTGCGAGTACAGGTAGTTCAACTCCACCGGAAGACAAAGAACTGGATATCTCTCTCTTTAACGAAGACTCTTCTTAGAAAGCCTACGTTAAAATCCCATCGCCGTTAAGGCGCTTTGACCCCCAACTTTTTTGATAGCATCCACGCCCGGTCGTCCTTGGTGATACTCTTCTCCATTGCCTCCGGGGAAATCCGGAGGAGGATATCCTGTCAGAAATGTCTCCCTCTGTTTCTGGATGTATCCTTCGTTAAGTCGACACTTCGGAACTACGGGAATATAAAAGACACTTGCATCCTCTTTTCCATTATGAACCGGATCAACAGCATGAATGGTATCACAATGCCATACTAGGAAATCGCCAGGCTCGACTCGTGGTGCAGATACCATCGAATGCTGCAATTGCAAATGCGGGTGCGTCGCATCAGACATTTCTTGGCCTCTACCCTGCGCCGATCCCGGGAATTTGGATGTAGAAAGATCGAGTTTCCATCCGTCAAGCGATAAGGGGTCATGTTTTGGCGGCGAGAAGAACGGCCTCAAGATCCAGTATGCAGTCGCTTGTTTTAACAGTGGATTGACCCTCAACGTCCCCTCCCCGGGTCCACAAGAGGAGAGACTCAGCCAGCCCTGGAATTCTCGGAATGCAGCGCATCCACCAGAGGAGTTATACAAATCCATCACCGCGTCAACTCGGTATTTAGCGTCGAAGGGGTCATACTTCTCCCAGTTTCCCTTCAATATTTCGGTATAACAAGATGCGTATGTAGGATCTTCCCACCGTTCCAATGATCCGCCATCAACATGAGGCCCTAGAGCAAATGACTTATCGCCCGGAGTCCGCATTCTCAGACGATCAGCATATGCCAGCGGCGTATTTGTCTGTTGTTCTAGTAGCCCGCTCCATAGCTTTTGTAGTGCCCGTTGTGTGTTCAACATCCGAGGATCGCCCCTAGCTTTGATTTGGCTTGGAGACCAGTATATCTCGAAAACTTGACCTTTGAAGTGCTTTGTGGTATTCAAATTAGCGTCTATATACGCTCTAGTTTGTGCTTTTAGTTCGAGTGCTTCAGAAGGTGAAAAGACGCCTCTAACGACAACTGTTCCGCGGTTTTTGATGATGTCGACAGTTTTCGAGCTAAGTTTACCCGTGGTGAGGTCAGTGAAGGTGACCGAGGGGATCATCTGTTAACCCTTAGTAATTGCTACTAAATAAAATCTCACTGGAGCATGGGTTATACCTGTTCTCTCATCAATTTCGCCATCTCGACGCCATCTTTCAGAGACTCGATCAGCCTATTCCAACTCGCTTGAACCTTATCGGCATTTCCCGCAATCAGCTGTTTCTTGAGTTCTCGATAACGCACTGGGAGCTGTTGTTCTGTCTCCCCTGAGAGCGATGCGAATACCGAGGAGATATCCCCCTCGGCCTTCGCGATTTGAGGCATCGCGCCTACATTTCTTGTAAATATCGATGTCTTGATTGCGGACCTGGCGAGGCTCCGAACCATAGGCGTGCGTGCGACTAGCATTGTGAAAGATGCTCAGAAGAATCCCCAATCTATGAAAAGAATCGTATATCGATCGCGATGTTGAAACGAGCTCTAACTGCTCATTCTCTCGTGGCAGAAACCTTGTCTTTTATATTCCAGAAATATTTAAATTTAAAGTTCGAACGCTCATCCTACAATACTATAACGTAGCATTTCCAAGGTTCTAAAAAGTCGGTTTGGTGATGAGCATCAGAGAAAATGAAATTTACTAGGGCTTCGGAGGACAGCTCGGGGAAGTTAAGGTGGGAAACATTAGATTTAGATCTATAGATGCGATCTTATATTGAGAAGTTGAGCCGCAAAGTCGGAATATCATGGGGACATCGGAATATCGACGGTCGCACCAAGTACAAGATTAAAGTTTGGAGACGAAGCAGCTATCATCGGCTCCACCCCGAAGGCCTTAAATCATCTGTGCTACTAACTATGCATTTTCGTCACTTTGCCCTATAAAAATCCAACAATGCGGTACCTTATTTGCAATGTGGATCCAAAGGTTTATCGACGTCATCTGGATAACGCCATTTCCATGGTTAATAAAATCCCAGAATTTCCCCAGATTTGGCCCGCAGATGGACCGGCTAGTTTATTCCCTAAAAGTGGTCCTGCCGGAATTCAAGGAATAACTACGGCAGAGTTTTAAGATGAAGTTCCGAGATTTGGACTGTTCGGGAGAATATTCGGGAACTCGTTTCAGTAGGACGAACATCGACGAATAGGGATGATTTTGGGGCTAACTAAACGGAGGCCAGGTGACCCGTGCTTTTTTAAATATAAGGATCTGTGACATTGATATCAATTGGCATCGGCCTGTATACTATGGCTCTCTGCAATATGCGGTATGCATGGCCATGTGACTACTTGTGCGAGTGCGACTCGCACGACACCAGTAAGACATCGGCGCCATAGGTTTTTCTCTTACGTTACGCTAGTCCATATTTGCTGATATCGCACATCGAAACGTTCGAAACTTGATGAATTTAAATTTTAAATCAATGCCGGAATTTAGACTTTATAGATTTTATCTTCAATTCGCCTCTTAATTTATAAACAACTAGTCTATGTCTATTGATGATGATAAGAAAAATAAAACCCATGCTCCTAAATACATTATTCTGATCTGCTTGATATCCGTCCCTATTGTACGCGACTATTACAGATTGTTCATAAGACATCCTGGTAATATCGATGCCTTATTTGGTTGGGAAGCCCGCAGTATTTCCAGTAACACCGTTCAAAATCAAGGAGAAAACCACATCATTAAATCTGTCATAGATGTGATAAACACCAGCGGTCAACTGTTCTCCATCCCAGTTAACGACAGCCGCATTGATCAAGCTTCGAGCCAAGTCTCCACCATCTCCGAAGGAGTTGAACATCTGCCGCCAGTTGGAATATTTACCACCCAACTGGACTGCCAGGGCGAGAACATTGACCGTGGAGCCAGAGGTGGCGTCAATACCCGAGCGCAGGAGATAGTTACCGGTATTTGTCAGGGCACCATCCACAAGGTCGAGGACAACGTTATACATATTCACCACAAGAACATCGGCCCCTGGGTGAGGACCAATTATGGTTTGTGTTCCGCGGTAAAGTTGAAAGGTACCTGCGCGGCTCGTCAAAGATGTGATGTATTTCCCATTCGCGCGCTTTGTGAGCCTATTTTCGTTCGATGGCCCAGTCCCCTCTTCCTCTTCTCCTCCACGGTACCGCGAAGAAAGCCATTCTGGTTCCTTTGATTCGTAGTGAGGAATTGATTCGGTTGTATTCCATGTGGTTTCAAGTTCGATCTCAGTGGGCGCATCCCTCTTCCATCCGCTTTTACCATTCAATTCAGCATTGATATAACCCGAATCGTAGTAAAAGTATCCGCTCTGACATCTGGAACCCAATTGTTCGAAGGAAGAAATCAAGGCAATTGCTGGTACGACGTTACCACCACCGCTTCCGCGAAGCTTAGCAGTGCACGAGCCCCAGGACTGGGTGATGATGTTCGGCGGAACCCAGGCGTTGTCATCAGTTCCGGTTTGTTACAAAACGATTCCAGCAGCTGCAACCACACAGCCTTTATGGAATTTTTGAGATTTGTCTGACCAGCAGCCATAGGTTGTGCTGGCGAGAGCAGGAGCAACCAAGAGAAGGAATGAAGGAATGAGAGTAGAGGGATGCATGGTTGTCTATAGTAGCAGTAGCTAGTAGCGGAATCCTAGAAGTGCTTGATTTCAGGAATTGATAGTTAACCGCCTGTGGAATGGTTCGCAATTGAATATCTCGACTTTGAGGCTTCCATGACATCCTTATATAGGCAAATCCGACAAAGGATTTGATAGAAAAAAATTCCTTCAAAGACAGTAGACGTGATAAGATACCTTCCAACCTCTCTCCAAACAGAACCTCGTTGAAGTATGAGACTTTTCGGTCGTTGAACCCAAACAAGCCTATAGGTAGCATTGTAGTGGGGTGCGACATATTGAAGGAGTTGTTTTTGTGTTTACTTGGTTGCAATGGGTGAACATACTTGAGATACTAGGGATTCGAGTTTACTGACCAATTCGCTTTTCAAGGGCAATATGGGGCTTGTTAGAGCTCGTCGAAATCTCTTGTCACGACTCTTGTCGAAAAACGTGGCTCAGCATGGTGTCGGGGCGGCTAAGTATATACATGGTTCCCGCGGTTGTAACTTCGAATTGCGAAATCCAGGTATGCGAGCCGACAAATTCCGAAAGAGATTCGGATTTTTTAATGTATAAACAATTAAATTATAAAGCTCCAGGCATCGGCTTCTTCTATATCCACGTTATATATTTATAATGCAGCAAAGCAAGGGTACTTTTGGGTTTGGAATGCTTAAACCTAGAAGCCCAGCCGGAGCTCAAGAAAAGCGCTTGAGTCGTTAATTTTTTGCCAGTGCACACAAAATCTAGTATAAAATCATGTGTTACCGGATATATGAATTTAATTCACAATGGGCGGGAAAGAAAGTGACTAAATTGGATTTCAGTTGTTACTAGCGTTAGAGCGATAATAAGTACACATAGCCAGATAAAAAGCAGTTCTAACTATTGTAGAATTAATTCGAATTTTCCCGACATTTTCGAAAATTGTCTTAAGTGGAACTCGAAACAAAATTCGCAAATTCACCCCAGCCTGTAGAAACAAAAGCTTTTTCAGGGATTTGAAAGCCTCTTCAGGGTATGGGACGTACACCCGGACACATCCGCAGTATCCGTCGATATATGACGGCCTTTTTACCTAACGATTGTCGCACCACCATGCAATGCAATCCACGACATCGAGGCTTCTAAGTTCGCGAGTTTATAGTAGGGCAGCACTACAGCAGGCGATTTACATTCCCATGCGCCTATGAAATAGATATATATAAATATAGTCAGGTATGATGAACGGAAAAAAATATCTGCCGAAGGCCGTCACAATACGAAGGTACGATTGACCTGAATGTGGCTGGGGTGACAACAGGAAGTTGTTCGTGAGAACATGAAGAAGTTGATGATGTTTATTGGAAATCTTTGATTAATGCCAACGTACCCTAATACTTCGCCTCACACGTATACCCTACCGTATACAGTACTGTAGATGGTTTTCGAGAGGAGCGCTCCGAGATGTTGCAAAGTGGAATTCTAGAAGTCTCAAAGAGAAGGGGTGACTTCGAACTTCTAATATTTGCGAATGAAGTCGCTCCGGCTCCGCATTGCATTTGCAAATTTTAAGTTAATACCGAACAATTAGCTAATCCTTATTAAGATAGTTCGGTTTTTTAACCTTAGGCCATGGAGTCATCTAGTCTATTTCCGAACGCGCGATATTACGTGGCATTTTGTGCGTTGCACCCAGGAACCTCAAAGTCCACACTACGTACTACCGCCGACCAACCAGAGGCTCCCTTCACCACTACCTTCCTCCTTCTGCGTACATCGTTCCTCCATAATGTCCTGCGCCGCCCCACCTCTCACCGGCCAAGATACCTCTCCGCTGGCCTCCCTCTCAATCACCCACGTCTCTTATGACCCTTCCGATCCTGTATCACTCGTCGCTGCCTACCTCTCCTTAGTCCCACAGGCATTAATGATAGTATACGTTGTTCTGATCTTCTCGCATAGGGAATTAGAAATTATATTAGCTTGTGCTGGACAATTAGGGTGTGAGGCTATAAATTACGTGCTAAAACGTGTTATCAAGGAGGCGAGGCCCAGTAGTATGATAATCCAAAACCAAAAGAATAATACATAGGGAAAACGTGATTACTGATATTAATATTCTGCGTAGATTTAAAAGGAAAGGGGTATGGCATGCCATCTTCACACACGCAATTCATGTTCTTCTTCGCGACGTACATATCCCTCTGGGTTGCTCTCAGGAATAAATTCATTCCGAAGCCGATCAAGTCGCTCTTATTACTCTCGCTATCGGCGTTAGCTGTCGGAGTGGCTGGATCAAGGGTATACCTCCATTATCACACCATAAAACAAGTATTAGTCGGGTCCGGTGCTGGAGTAGTGATCGGATTTGGCTGGTTCGTAACTACAGCGTTAATGAGGACGATTGCTGGCGGTAAATTGTGGGATTTCCTGTTAGAGAGCGAAGTTGCGAGATTGCTTTATGTGAAGGATGAGTGTACGGTTGTGGATTTACACAGAAGGGACTGGGAGGGATGGTGGGCGGCGAGAGTTCAGAGGAAGAATGTGGTGGAGGGGAAGAAAAGTATATGATATCTCAAGCTGACAGGGTATACATACTCCTCCCTATACGATGTTTAGCATGCATCTTGCGGCGTTTTGGGATTCAAAATCTAGATATATCATATCATTCCAGAGCCAGCTTTGTATCTCTCATCAGATATTGTGTTTGATTTGAATTAGAAAAACGCGATTAGCATATTTTTATAGACCCAACTTGAACAAATAGATGCTATTTCACACAAGTACTTTATTAAAGCCCATACCCGCTAGCATAAAAAAAAAAAAATTAAAAAAATTAAAAATCCGACCCTACCTAAAAGAACCTCCACCATATGAATACAATCACAATAAATCCCAGCAGTCCAAACGGTGCATATTGTCTAACCAGTAAATCCCAATTTATCCGTCTCGCCGCCTTCTTATACTTCGCCGAGTCTTGTTTCAGCCGACTACTCATATCTCCCATCTTATCCAGACTATCGCCTCGATACAGCAGATCTTCGATATTCTTCGTCATAACTCTCGTTACATCTTTCAGATCATCGTTTAGCTTGTCGAGATTCTGTGTGGCACGGGTGTCCTGGTATGTACGTTTTGTACGCTGCATGAAGGTGTCAAAGTCGACGAATTGGTAGGGGCGGACGGAGGGAGAATGGACTTCACGTTGAGGATATGAAGAGGTGAATTCGGTGGCGATGTCGGATAAGTATGTGAAGGCGAGTTTACGAGGGTAGGAACGTTCGCAGATGCAGAGGTAGCAGACACCGTCTTGGATCAGGTAGCTAGGACGCTTTTGGGTGAGCCTTTGAAGAGAAAAGATCCGAAAGATGAACTACAGGGGTGGGAGACGTACTGGAGAGTGTAATGACCGGATTCAATGGATGCTTGGGGCTCGGAGTTCGAGGTCAGACGACGGAATATCATCTTTGCCTGTTCTTTGTACTGCTGGAGATTCTCTTCCACCTGTAGCAACGCCGTTAATACATATGGTCCTTCATCTAAGTATCGATAGATAGAGTATAAGAGCTAACTTGGGCATCATCGACGGTAGCTGCTAGTGGCATGCCTAGAGATAGAGTCCGTTAGATTCGTCGTTCATCGAAACCATGCGACACCACGAAGCCACAGCGAAGCTTACCATCGAGCCGGGTGATGATGGTCGACTGGACCATAGTGGGCGAATGCTCCTATCTTTGCCTGACAAATGCGCCTCTTGTAACGGGATGTGAGGGTTTGTGGATACGTTGAAGCTGTCGATGCGATGAGATGAAGTTCGAGCGCTGGTTGGTGGAAGGACTTTCGAGAGGTCCACGTTGGTCAAAAGGGCCTTGTAAATGTCTGGGCCTGGTCGGCTGCGCGGTGACGAAAGCCGTCTCAGCTCCCAAACACGCCTCAACACGTCCGCCCTGGGCGCCCTTCAACCTCTCAAATGCAACCAACTTTGTGAAAACATTTTCAATCGCCATCAACCGCCACATTACTAAAAATGGTGCAGAGAAAACGGGTAACCGGCTCGTCCGCGAAACGGAGATCTACTAGAAATATAAAGGAACCAGACCCCGAAGTACATGTTCACAATGCTGAGGATATCGAAGAGGAGCCACAAACGGAGAACCTAGAGCCTTCACCCCGCAAAAAGGCGAAAACTGAGAAATCATCTCCGGTAGAAGAAGAAACCGAAAGAGAAGAGCCTATGCATGATGTCGAATCATCTGCGCCGCCTGCGACAGGTGGGGACGATGCAAATCAAGAAGGCGACGTCGCTGGGAGTATACAAGGCTCGCCAGGATCTAAACCACAGCTTCACTTATCTCACAAAGAAACCAAGGGCAAAGAACCGGTGGATACGGATATGGAAGCCGAAAGTCCTCTTGACGAAGTTTCTCAGCAATTAGAGGATGTGGATATTGAAACGCCGAGGAAGCAGAAGAAAATCGAACCGACACCCGTCGCAAGGGCCACCCGGTCTCCGAGATCAACAAGATCCAAAAGAAATGAGCAGGTAGATACTGACATGGTCGGCGAATTGGCGGACCTTACTGCACCAGAGCCTCCTCGAAGATCGGCCAGAGCTCGGAAGGGAAAGCCAGAATACGATGAAGATAAATACCTAGATGCTGCAGAAAAGCAACTAGAACAACCACCACCAAAGATCAAGACTCCAAGGAAGGCCCCCAAGGGTGGTGTCTGGAGTGCCGATCATCTTCTCACCAGCAGGAGAAGCAAAATCATCACTGCAGAATGCAATGTACGCATACATATGATCTCTCCGTGATGGCAGTTTGACATTTCATTAATACTTGACATAGATGATATTCAACGAGAACACCTGGGGCCTCTTTACCGAAGAAGAGAAAACCGAACTTCTGTCTCTGCTTCACCCTATTGATACAGAAATCACCTTTCCAGACCAAGACCCTGCTTTACCTCCACCCCGGATTCCAACTCCGGAGCTCTTCCAAAACCTCAACAACGACGCCTTTCGCACGGCTTTCGCCGAACTTCAGGAGGATCTCGAGACAGGATCTTACGAGCCAGCTTACGTAAGAAAAGCAGAGGAAGCATTGCGTCTCAGGTTAGGCCCTATGGCAGATAGGGTTGATGATGTGAAAAACAACGAGTTTGAGGAGTATTGGGGCCAGAAACAAGTTGTGTTTTTCGGAGACGCAGGGTTATCGGCAGGCATTACCCTATATGAACTTTGCCAGCAGAAGATGTTAAGACCAGGCGATGTATTCGAGTATAAACGGACTTTTCAGGGAGGAATAACGGTAGAGAAGGTTTGTGAGTTAGATAGCGTAGAACTCGCAGAGGCCGCCCAAGGGGTGAAGAAGAAGAGGGATGCCTCTATTCTGACGTTTCGATTTCCAAGTAAGGCTAGGAAGTTTTTGGTTGGTAACAGAGAGGATGATCCAGGTGAAGGAGCTTCAGCAAAAGCCGCAGAGCAAGTTGACAAAGACATTGCGATCCAAGTCAACAATCTTGCACAGCTCGAGGTTGCAATCTTGGATGAGGATGGGACGGTCAAGGCATCTGACCCGGAGAAATATGCGAAACAATACCCCAACGGAAATGCGTGGAAGCAGTTTATGGTAAGAAGAAACGACGAATTTCTGGGAAGTGTTTTTACAATTCGGCAGGAATATTATGAGAAGAAGGCGGCCCGGGAGGCGGCTTGATATCGATACTCCTCGATCAGAGCAGTCTCGTATCGCATTAGTTTTTTCTTGGTACCGTTAGATCTGGATTTGGGGTGTTATTAGCGATACATTGCGAAGCGGGTTTTGCATATATGCATAGAATCACGATGGAATCAATGATACGTCGATACCATGGGTTTTCTTAGTGTATTATAAAGAAAAAGAAGGGTTGGATGTTTTTTTCCCCTACCAATCATAGTCATTGCATTGAAATCACAAAATATCGTCTGGCCAATATATTATCTATAGCGTGCTGGTGTTGGGTGTGGTTGGTCAATCGGCATCGGCTGTCGCGTGGGCCGACATGCTTGTTCAGGGACCAAATTCCCTTTTTAGCAGCTCTCAACCTCCACCTCCTTTGATCCCGAAATCTGTTCAAGTCAGCGCTTGCGATTGCCATCCTCTCACAGAACACTCAACCTTCGACCGCCGGATATCCAAATCGAAGCTCTCCTCACTTTGAGTCCCATTCATTCCATACCCTTCCGAGTCAATAGGGATTAAAATCAAAATCTCCGCCAAGATGTCTGCGATCTACAACTACGTCCGTCGAAAACACTACCAATTCGAGGTCACGTTTACCTCTTACATGCTTACTTCTACCGAGAAGATTGTTTTCAGTCGGTCTGCCCCTTTTATCCTCTTTTTGGAGGTCTCTTTCACTTCCGAGACGTCCGGCAGTAAAACTGACTGATATGTATTAGATACATTCATCTTCCTCTTCCTCGGCTTCTTGACGGCGGCGATTACCCTTTATTTACCACAGCATGTGCAGACGATTACTAGACGGGCATACTTTTATATCGTGGGAGATGAGAGTGTGATTCGGCAGGAGGATGTACTAGATTATTCGACATAACAGCATCAACCCGGGAATGTTGGTATGGCGGAGAATCCCGACCAGGGGTTTAAGTATGATCAAAAGGATGTTTTGGGATGGTTCTGCTGGAAGGAGTTATCTGAAATGGCCGTAACAGGGTGTCATTGGAATTGGAATTCTGGACCCTCAGGAATCTAGTTGATGACGACATGGACGGCATCGGATTTTAGCCCTGTATATTTTTGCATAGCTCGCTTTTTTTTATTACCGAACGACAAGCATGGCATATGCATAGACGACTGCATTTACATGCATTTACACGGATAGAGAATATATCTCATAGAATAATGTATAATGATTTACAATTACCATTCCTTGGACTATGTCCCCGAAGTCTAGAGCCCTCTGCGTGACTATCAACAGGACTCTCGCTATATTTATTCTCCCATGGCATCACCCTCGCCATTTACTCGTTGGTCCCCCTCATTTCCTCCGTGCTCGCTTTCCTCCTCTCCCCCGTCGTCGGAGTAATCCGTTTCTTCATCAATTTCATCATCTAGTTCTCCTTCTTCGTCATCTCGGCGGCAAGAGTCAAGCTGCGGGTTCTCCTAAAGGCCGCTGACATCCTCGCTCCCCAAAAAACTCCACTCCTCCAACCCTTCAAACATCCCTTCAACATTATACTTCGTCGCCTCGTCCTTCAACTTCTTCATAGTCGAATAGATCAATCTATGTACCCCGTCGAACCCCTTACGCTTCAAATACTCCAAACTCGCAACCTTGAATACTCTATAATCAAGGCTGTACCCTCCATCTCCGGCGAGTCCCATCAAAGATTTCGATGTCACTGGACCCGCGTGGCGGGTGGTGAAGACGACATCATGAGTATCTTCGTAGCGCTCTTCGAGGAAACGGAGGCAGTCGGTGTTGAAGCGGGAGAATGTGGGACTGTGGGTTAAGGTGAAGAGACCGTTGAGTGTGAATTCACGAGAGTTAGCGGCAGCATTGAGGTATTCAACAAAGTCACTTTATTAGAGGAGATATAACAATTAGTATCTTATATCCTATTCCGTAACCCTAGGTGGGGGTAGGGAGGCTTACTCTTTCATCAAACAGCCTAGTGCATTCGTATCTTTCGCAGGATCGTGATAAAAACATCTAGCCCTCCAAAAGAAATTGCTGATATCCATTAAAAACCCATTGAAGTGGTCTACATATACCCTCTCAGGTTCAATGTATCCTACATCTGGATTCTTAGACCGAAGTTCAGCATGACCCAGGAATGCTTTTTTGTAATCCGCAAGGGTTCCACACGTCCGTGAGAAGCTGACCGCATCTCCGACGAAGACGCTACTATACACCACTATGTCGGCTGGGTAAACGACTTCAAACACGGGGTTTGTAAGTGGGATTTTGACGATTGTTTCGTAGAAGTCGAGGGCTGCATAAAGGATTGTGATGATGGAGGCCTGGGATCGATGATTGATGATAGATTGGGAATTCAGCTGGTCGACATAATTGAAGTATTGGCGGATTGAAACGCGGAGTTCGGGATCTAGAGCTTCGTGTTGAGAAGTAGAGTGTGTAATTATGAAATTGTGGGCGAGAGATGTGTGAAAATGAATCAAGGCAGCCACATCCTCAGACGAGTCGTTCTGGAGAATTGACTCTAGTTTATCAAAATATACTTCCTTCAAGTCTAGAACACAAACTATTAGCGCACTTGCTAACTCTAGATTGATTTTGAGGTTAACATACCCTTATGACTTGAAAACGGGACGAACGAAAGAAGACCAAGTATGGCCTCCCTATGCCACTTCCCGTTCCACGTTTTCACATACTCTTTCAAGAAATCTTCTACAGATGGTAGAAGGGCCTAACATGCAATCAGCAAAACCTCGAAGTTATTACAATTTCGCAACAGAACTAGAAGATTAGCTGCGATATAAGGCCATACCTTTCTCATCGTAGTATAATCCAATATCTGCTTCAAAAACACCTCCAGCCGCTCTGAGGCTGATTTGACGGCAATCTCAACATCATATTCATCAAACAGCGCCGCGTAAGTCCAATCATCCAATCTTGAAGTGGTATCGTCTGATCCTTTCAGAAGGACAAAATTCCTAAACATGTCATCCTGGAATACCGCACCAACTTGGCTGGGTAGCTCGAGTTTCTGAAGATTGTCAACAAGACCTCGTATACTGTCAATCTCTTCGAGTGTAACTGAATTCTCTGAGGCATTGAAGGTATGAAGTACTGGAACAATAGCCTTCTTCGATTTGCTGAGAATCCTAGTACTCCTCCGACGGTGTAATTCCCTATCTGCGTCTTCGACATCCGGTGTTTCCTCTCTCCTCGATTGAATCAAAGTGGTATTCTGAACCCAAAGTGGATCCCAAACTTTGAATACAGAGCGTTTTCGAGAGCCGTTCAAAATCACATCCGGATAGAAGCTTTGGTAAACCCGTAACAGTCCCACGACCCCTGATTCATCACTGTGATCCTCATACAGCTTCAACCTTTTGCCCAACCATTAGCAAAACCGGAATTTCCCCAAATAAATATCGGTGGAGACCTTACAAAGCCTGAATTCGAAACGGCTTCACATCTTTCCTCCTCGTGCACAATGCTAGTAAGTGGCACGTCGGTGCCCTTAAATTCGCCGTATATAGGAAATTAAACAGTATCCCATACAATTGATGCAACACGGCATAACTGTCAAGAAAATCATACACCATAACCAGCCAGTTCAGTAGTAACGCCTGGGCCGCGTATTCTGCTCTCTGCTCGCCCTCACCTAGTGAGCTTATCAAATGTATGACCGTTGATGGCTTTACCCTTTCCAGCGGCACGAGTGACTTTACAAGCGTTCTCGTTTTTGATGCATCAATCGACGTTTTGGGAAGGGTGAGAATGCGGAGTAAAGTTTCCAGATACCCGTGTGTCAGACCATTGGTATTTGCATAACTAGAAAGCTCCCCGACGAGCTTCTCAAAGTTCTCCTTCGGAGTCTCCTTTCGCGTCGTTGTTGCGGCTACCAAACACGTGCCATCAGCGAAAAATGCAAGGGGTCACTACTTATTTCTTATTATGGAAGGCATACCTGTCAATAACTCGTCGAACTTGTCGGGGAGATCGTCAGCGGTTATTTGACGGGGGGCAGCAACCGTTTTGGCCTTGTTAGGTCCGCGATCTCGCAGTGGAGAGCTGGCCATATTCCACCGAACGAATGGGATGTTGTTGTTGGCGAGACGAAGTGTCGTCGTCGAGAGAGTGTTGTTTGTCGCATTTTGGTAAACGTGCGGCACAATCAACGTGAACGAGCGTTGCTGCGACTCGGCTCGGCCTTTTGTGTAACGGATGGCTATTCAACCTCATTCGACATACGAGGCTGAGAGATTCTCAACTTATGTCTATAGCTCTTCTTCATATCACCCTCAGCATATGACATATGCTGCAGAATAGCTATGCGGAAGCTTCCAAAGGTGAATAGGCACGCCAACGATCGATTCCAGTAAGGGCTCTCAAGGTTCACCCCCTTTACCGCTATTTCGACACGAGCATATTACATACGTATTATTGACGTAAGCTAACCAGCTAGCTACCAAACTAGGTAGATCTATGATTCATCATTTCACTCTAAGATGGTGATGTTCCGTAGCTCCCGTTCAAGTGCATGCGAGCAAGGGACAAACAAGCTGCCTGGTTCCTCAGATCTACTGCACGTATCTGTATACTATGGAGCTCTTCAGGCGGTCACCAGAAATGTAATTCCTTCTGCTTCCGGTAACCTTCTCCTTTCCCCTCACATGTTGCTATTCCGCTTGCTCTTGTCCCTTGGATGGGAGCTAGGGGGAATCTGGAGGAGCTGGGCCAGGAGCATTGGGTTTCGCTTGAATATGCATATCAACGTCAAAGGAGGCGTTTAGCTCAAAACAAAATATTAAGTTCGTCACATCTGCATACTTATTGAGATAGTATTGGTATTGGTATGCTAGTCGGAACCTTCGGTTTATACATTTATACATACTTGGCAATGAGGATTTCGCTTGGCTTACAGGCCTGGCGGAAAGCGACGGTCCTAATTTGCTCTAGGAAGACAAAGCAAAAAGTAAAAGATAAAAACGAAAAAAAGAGATAGACGAATCGCGTTGAAGTTTTCCGACGCATGTAACTTTATGCGAACAAGAAAGAAGGGAGATAGCGTTAAGGTGTAAACGTGGGTGGCTTGCTGAAGTCTATGTTCGTCGCGAGTTCGTGTCGTTGACTGTTCTGGTTTAAATCATTCTGTTCCTGTTTCTTTTCCCAAACAGAGTTTGCTGTGCACTCGGCAATTGAGCACGCCGATTGGGGTTTCGGATATGTATTACATTTGATTTTGAAAAGCAAGCCCTCACCGGGTCTGGACAATATATCTTCCGCGGGATTCGGAAAATGAGGGCGTTTAGAGGAGCTGATCCAGGGATGAAACCCACCTTAGTGGCTATCCAAGGGTATTCTTTGTTGATTCCTGAAAGTCCATCGGCATCGACAATCCACTTTAACAAATGTTTTAAACAGTGAGCCAAAGTGTTGATACGTATATTATGCGTCGGAACACGGGACCCGGAATGCAATAGTTTTTATTGCAGACCTTATCTACCCCCAAAAGTTGGACAGGAAAATCTGATATCGCATTTATTTAACATTTGCCGTTACACAAACGTTTAAAGGAAAAACTGCACCAGCGTTCGACGATCCCCGGAAGGAGTGGTACGTAAGCCTGCTGGTTCGGTGAATGAAGCTTGGCTGGGTGTAGGGATTTCCCGTGTAACGTTATAACCTGGGCTGTGTATACATAAAGGGATGTACTGCGGTACGTGCTCCGGCTATACGGAGAGTGTGAGTGGGCACAATGGATTAGAAATGCATCAATTTACGCCTATTGCAGACCTTTTTTCCTTACCGGCGCTATATTCGAGAATGCGAGCTGGGGTGACACGAAAGAGGTCTGGGTCGCATGATACGAAAATTCTGTGCGACGTCTCGCGCTTGCCCTTCGTTGCATTGGTCGGTATTGCTTTTCTTTTCTACCAAGTATTTTGGACTACATGGCCATGGCCAGGCATTGGAGCCGTGAGTAGTCATCCGTTCGTATATGGCTTATATGTACGTAACCTCACTCAAACAGGCATCCAAGTCTACGGTACCAGTGAATCAATGTCTCGTAGTTACCCGAGAGATTTTACCAAAATAATGAATATTATCCTTTAGATATCGTATCGTAAGATAATGTAGGATTCGGATCATCTAAACCAAGATGGTAAGTGGCTGCGGCAAGGGCTGCAAATGCTGCAGAAGAGTTTTAGAAGCCCAAGCTTGCAAGCTTGGGACCTGATCATATGCACTCGCAGATTGCCGAATGCCTGCAAGCTAACTAGCTGCTTCAGAAGTTTGCTCCTTAAGTTTGCTCTCACACTCAAAGACTCCCCTCCGGTAACTATTTCTGGGGTCGTACCTTTGGGAGGTTCGAGAAGGCGACATCGCCCCCAAGGTTATGTCAGTATCCAACGCTCGTGCCCATACGAGAATTAAAATCAGGAAACGGCCCGGGGATTGTGGCTGGGAGGGAACAAGCATCAATAGGATATGTATGAAAAAAGTGGTAACTGGATTCGAATTCGTATATCCCCTCTTATAGCTGCTGAAGTATATAGGTTATGTGACAGCTCTTATGCATATATTAGCTCATTTACCGGACCATCACAATTGCCCCAAAGTTAACAATGCGACATCATTTCACCGATGTGGAGAGCCCTGCAAAGACTTCTGCGGTGGGATCGGGTTTCACATCTGCCTATTCTTAGCCTCTTCAATGGATGTCTGCTGACCCCTTCAGTGGAAGAGACCGAGACAGTTTGTGTCCCCAAAGACTGGTTGCACGACTCGTTCCGCCTTTCCTGCTCCCGTTAAATCAGCAGTTGGCCCTTCTGCTTCGACACACCCACAATTTGAATTCCTTTTTTTGCTCCCACACCTTTCTTCTTCCTCTAATCACGCTATCTGCCATCTGGAGCCGACTTCCGAAGGTTTCCTTGTGTTACACAACTTAATTACAGAAGATGGTTAACTTATTGGCCCAAACGCCGTGTTTGGTGCCAAAAGTGGTGGGAGGACACTACCCAAAAAAAGAAAATACACCTGTCGACAACCAGTGATAACGAGAGGGTACAGGCAACAGGCACAGGGTTGGTTGACTGTTGACAGGAAAGCAAGCAGGCCATGGGTGTTTTTCCCAAATTTTCAATCGCCAGATCAAGCCCAAAGATTCTTTAATTTGAACCGAATTGCCCCAGAAATGGATAGCTGGGCCCAAAGATTTAAAAAATAGTGATATGTGCTATGTGGAGATGTTGCTTTCTCTACTCCTTGCTTGTGTCTCTCCGGAACTCCTCGCCTCCATAGAAACTTTAAACTCGTCTGTTAGGCCGTTTAACCCTGCTCGAGGGCACGTCTAGTGGCACACCTGAACACTAAAATCTGCTCTGTATCGTCATTGCGGACACTAATTTCCTCGAGATTCCTTGCATGGCATGGCTTGCCTTAAGAGCTGTATGCGCACGAGAAGATTCCCATCTTTGCTCCTCGCACACACACCAAGCTATGCCGATACCAACGTGTTCGTACGATCGTAATGTCTGAGAATTACCTAAATTGTCTTTTATGAATGTACATGTGTGTTTGGACGATTGTTCTTGCAGACAGAGCGGATTATACCGTCGTTGGTATTGGGCTGAGCTCAGGATAGTAGTGTAAGGACATCACAAGCGATACATTGGGTTCGATTGATAGGAGCCAACATCCCCGTACATGTTTCTTATAGCGAGAAAAATAGAATAAAAAAACGAAAAAAAAAAATAAAAAAATCAGTCTACCTGGAATCTTGTGATTGCTTGCATGGAAAAGTCTGTATCGGATGAAAAGGACACCCAAAACTGCTCTTTTTCTTTCCTTTTGGCATCGATATTTTAATCTTAGCGCCCGGCCCACGAGGTCACAGTTGTACGACAGTCAAACCTGCTTCCAGCAAACAGAAAAAAGACGCGCTCACAATGGATTAAATCCACACTCATATTTTCATCGACGACATCCTATCCTTTCTCCCCCCCTTTGGTTGCGTCCACTTCTGCCTTGCTACGTATTTGAGCTTTGAGGCTTCATTGCATCGAATCCGGCTTTATCTTCCTCTCTAACTCTCCGCCACTTCGCATCCTGAAATCGGCTCTTCCATCTACCATATTAGCCAATACGGCTAGGTAGAGCCACGAGCCAATTTGCCTCGCTATTTATAAGATCGGTATGACATGAACCTCGTATTCCGGACTTGGTGAATATCAATCCAAGCAAACCCAGGCAAGACCCTGTCCTAGCGGGTACCCCAGACATCCGCTCGAGTCTGATGGTTTTTTTCTGCCCGGTAACATAATTACGAGTCCCAATCTTTCGCCATCGTGCGATTTTAGACATTCCGAGACGATGCATCACTGGTTGGGATTTCATGACAAAACGAACAAATGGGGGTCGCTGACTGAGCATGCCCGAATCCTAGAACCCCGTTAGACGCAGCGTGCAGGGAAACATCGTCTTCCAAGGTAGGTTTTCTTTCTTGGTGTTACATTTGACTCTGTTTTATTTGACTTTATCTGCCATTTTCTTTTTTCTTTTTTCTTCCTCTCTTTTTCCCTCGCACAAAACTCAATTTTTTATTTTATTTTATTTTTTTTCCCTCTCTCTCTTGAACGAACAACCGCTTCCTCGTACATACCCAAAACATGTGCCTATGCCCTTGCTACGTAGTTAGTTCTCGACGGGACCTCAGCAGCTAGGTAGCCGTGTCACCAGCTCAGAGGTGCACAGAAAATTTTAACTTTTACTGAAACCTTTCGTTGGTACCGCTTATTTCTCGCCTGTGCTACTCCTACACCCTGCATGACTCGAGGGAACTGGCTTGGTAGTACAAAGGGACTAACGCTTAACTAAGTATCAATTAGACCTGGTTAGATTTTAAAGCCTCCATGAAAACATTAACATCCTGCGCCTAACTACAGACAAGATAGTAGTGGCTTGTCCCACCATAGTAAGGTTCGTACGGAGGATTGCTTTTACACTTCAATAAAGTCGTGCGGAGCCGAATAATACCAATCACAATTTATTGTGCTTGTTTTTTCTAACCTCGGAGCCTTCTGTCCTTCTATCTCACCTAGTAGGACGAAGCTTGTACGAGGCCTGTGTCAACATCGTCCTACCCTGCGCGATCATCCCAAATCATTCTCGATTCTAGCTCCAAGCTAGAACATCAACAACCATTCAAACGCTTCGTCCAACTTGCTAACCAAAAACGCACTGTTACAGACACTGGTGTGAAGTCATCTTTGGTCGCTTGGCCATCTGTCCACCTTCTTTTCACTCTTGCATGCATTTGCTGTTGTGCGAATCGAATCATCTTCGTTTCGCTTGAAGCCTTTGTAGTGTACTCACTCCCACCTACCTTTCAGCTAACATCCCGTCAGCCGTTTTTGCTATAATTATAAGTAAGTTTACTATACTTTTCCCACTCGGAACGATTGCATCCTTCCATAAGGCTGTTAGATTGATTGCTCCCGGCTACTCGGCTGGCGTGCATATTCGAACCATCCTCTCTCAAATCTGAGATCCTGCCATCCCTCAAATTTATATCTACTTTTTTCCCCTTTACTCCGTATCATCAGTTTAAATCCGTCGCATATTTTCCAAATAATCGAATCGGACATATCAGAGACAACGTCGACTAACTAGGGTTAGACCACGCAAGAGGTTGTATCTCGGCGTTCATGTTCGGAACCTCGCGCTGATTTTCAGAGAGCCTGGTGCTCCTTTCTTTGGAACCCGTATCTGCCGTGCAATTTTTTGGTGGTGGAGGGCTTTCCCAGATCCACTATCGCTAGCGTCGGTCCACAGGCCAGACCGGGGCCGAACTAGCCAGTGAAATCAGTCCACTGAGTCAAGGCGGTGCTAAATATCAAATCTGGTCCGCTGCTTCCTGCCTCTTGGTTTTTTTTTTTTTTTTTTTTTTTCCCAAAACCCTTACCTAGACGGTGCATTCGTGGAGGGTTTTCGGCTACCACTTTATCGAGAGCACGACCACTAGTCCTGAATCCAATCCGATCGTCGCATATATTAAAAAGGTAAATGCCCCTCCCGTCGCACCTTTTTTTTGTTGCAGGCTTGGAATGTCGTTGTCATGCATGCCGCATTGCTGGCACTGTGCATTTATTATTACACTTGCTTAGTTTAACCTGCCATATTATATCATGCTGCTGTATCAAGACCACCCCATCTTTTCCTTTTTTTTTTTTTTTCCTTAGTGACAAGCCAAAGCTGAGAGCTTCATAAAAAGTGCGCAGCAGCCACAGTTCCAATACCGGACAAGCTCGATTACCTAGTAGAAAAGGGTAAAAATAAAATATCCCTATCCCTTTGCCTGCTGAGACAAAGTCTTTAACGGACCGGAAGCAGAGTTACCTCTTTGCAAGCCCGACCTTAAGGTCCCACCGCTACTGCATGATTACAGTTTGGGAACCCTCAGCTCATTCTCACAGTCGCACACAGCCGAACCCTAACCAACGTCACAACATTCGATCCTGCGTTTTACCCGACGTCTAGATTTTTCTTCTTTCCCTTCCTTTTTACCCCTTCTCTTTTCTTCCTCTTCTGAGCTCAATCTCTTTTTCTTCCACTATCGAGCCTTGCCACGGATGGGATTCCGATGATCTCCACATCACGTCACGGCAGACATTCGGTTGCACGGCCGAGACGAGCAAAGATAAAGGTAAAGATAGTCTTTTTAAAAGACTATCAGCTAGGATTTAATCATGATGTCGAACGTATGTCACCCCTTCTCGACGCTACCATCGTGTGCTCTAAGCGGTTTCAGATATCATTGGCTGACGACCTAAACCAAAAGACACCATACAAGAACTCACATCCCTACTATGAGGGGCCAGAAAGTACCGGCCAAAAGCGTGCCTGGTCGCAGGATACGCCCTACAGTAGAGAGGAGAATCGTGATCTCGTGCGAAGGTACTTTGGTCGCTCTTGGTCTAGTGCTCTCTGTATGAATGAATTCTGATACTGACTCTCATTTTAGGCAGGTTGGGAAATTAGTCATCATTCCGATGGATACGCCAGAGTCAGCTCAATATGTGACTGACATGGTCGAGAGATACCATATTGGCGGTGTCCTGCTCTGCCGACGTAGCATTAGACGTAAGCAGCTCACCAGAATATAGGTGGGATTGCGCTAACCGTTTCACAACCCAGACTCTGTGGAAATAAGTCGAATTGTACGGGATTTACAAAGCGCGGCTCGTAAGGCGGGTCACACACATCCTCTGTTCATTATGATTGAACAAGAGAATGGCATGGTAAGAACGAGAAGCCTGTGTTACGTCGCTGAGAAAGCTATTTTAGTAACTTGCCACGCATAGTTTGCCCCCTTTGGTAATGGCCATCTAGGAACTCAATTCCCGGGAGCCCTCGCGGTTGGAGCCTTTAGATCGTCTGAGATTCTATACGATATTGCTCGTGCATCAGCCCAGGAACTGCAAAGTCTCTCTGTTAACACAAACCTAGCCCCGATGTTAAATATTGAGGAACAAAATCCAGAAGGACTCAGCTCTAGAATGTTTGGAGACGACCCCGCCAACGTATGGAGATGCACGAGTGCCATTCTGGATGCGCACAGGAGCACAAATCTTGTGAGCATCGTCAAACATTTCCCGGCTCCTCGACAAGGCAGCAGTGGGATTCTGGATACCCGTAATATTGCGACTGAACCTCGATATGCGCCATTCCGCAAAGCGTTCGAAAATGGGGTCGACGGAGTATTACTCGAACCGACAATGTGGGCTGCTTCAACCGATACGACATTTGGTGGCAAGGATTCGCTTCCAAGGAACCTGATCCGAAAACACTTACGATATGAAGGGATCCTAATTGGCTCAGTGGACAGGATGTCGGAGAACGCTGCGGGACGGTGCGTAACTGGAGGACAATTATCAATCCGGGGGCTCGTCAACGGTTGCGACATGTTGATTGTGTGTGAACACCCCCATGATGTCACCGATGCCTTAGAGGAGATTTATACAGCAGTAGAAACTGGAAATATTACACGAGCGTCCTTGGAACAATCCTGGGAGAGAGTTAGACGAGTCAAAGAACGATACCTTAGATGGGAGGAAGTCGTTGACCCGCCGCCAATTCATCTGACCCTTCCATCCTTAATGCGGCGGAACCGAGAGCTCTCATTTAGATCATACGAAATGGCGACAACAGTTATTAAAGATGCTCGAAATCTCCTACCGTTAACTAAACCCCAACGACAGAGTGTTCTGAGGCAGAGTGGAACTTGCGTCCTTTTGACAGCCGTTGCACCACCGCGTTTCCCAGGCCAAGTTAGCGTCGATCCATTCGAATATCTCGGGAGGGCGATCAATGTTCGAGGGATAGCTGTTAGTCATGCACCATACACTCATGAAGGGCTGCAGGAGACGCATACGAGCCTTCTCAAGAAGGCAAATATCATCATCTTTGTCGTTTCCCTCGATACAGACCCAGAGTATCGGTCCCAAATCGAGACGATGAGGTCGCTAGCCCGACAGCGGTTAGTGTTAGAACCGCCCCTGATCGTTATTACGGCGTGCAGCCCGCGTGATATGCTACCCGAGATTCCTTGTAAGTTGGGCCTGAATTTACTTGGGAGTTTTCGACTTTTGGGGGGAGAAGCTAACGATTCTCTATCATAAAAGTTCTAGAAACCGTCGTTTCGTGCTACGAATACTCTAGGGAGGCTCTTGAGTCTGCTGCCTCCGTCATCTTCGGAGAAGTTAAACCGACAGGTGTTTTACCTCTTCGCAAGTTACTTCCTTTAAATAGTGGGGTCCCAATCGACAGTTTTCAGCGATGGGAGGTTCATGAGTGGGAGAAACGCCGAGATTTATACGCCAGCGCTGATTTATGGAAGAAATGCTTCGGTTGGAATCCTAACTGGAACCTGAACTCAAGTATTCTCAGTGACCTGCTCGACCGACCTGGTAACGCTAAGCACTATGTTGTTAAAGATCCGAGAAGCCATGGGAAAATTCTAGGGCTGTGCGCAACATATACTATACATGCGGGTAAAAACTTGGTGGGAAGTATGGCTCTCCTAATGGTAGACCCAGATTTCAGAAACAGTGGAATTGGTACTGCACTACATGACGAGGCGTTCCAGTTTATGAGAGCAAATCCTGAAATCGATAGTGTGCAACTTGGGAGTATCTTTCCTCGTTTTTTCCCGGGGTTGCCCGAGTTGCTGCCAAAAGAACAGAAGGAATGGTTTAAACGTCGAGGTAGGGTTGTGTCCCCTAGAAGATTTACGGCCGGTGATGCTGACTGTCTTGAAATAGGTTGGAAGATTGAAGACAACTTCATTTTTGATCTGTATCAAAATATAACCAACTGGCGGCCACCACAACAAGACGTCTTTGCCGATCTTAGTCGTCAAGGAATCACATTTGGTGTCTGTAACCCCGGTGTTTTCGACAGCTTGATACAATTTGAGGATAAGCACTTCTCAAGCTATCCCGGATGGGTCGAGAAGTACCGTGCTTTGAAGGACACAAATGGTATTTTATATACATGATAGTCTCCAGCGACGACCCGACATTTACTGATGGAGTAATTAGATTATGCGGACGCGGTTCTCGCTTTTGGTGTCGTCCCTGACGGCCAAAGCGCTATTGTCGGTGCAGCCTTGGTGTTTTCTGGCGCCGGTAGCAATAAGATCTCTAAAGAAGTGCCTTGGCCCAAAGCAATCGGCGATAGAGTCGGCGGTCTCGCTTGTGTCGGAATGGGTCGTACGTTGCCAATACTTTAAAAGATATATCCGTGGAATAGCGTGGCTAATATGATTGTAGCGGAATTTCGTGGCCGCGGTGTCGGCTTTGGGCTAGTCTGTGCTGCTATAATCGAGTTACAAAGCAGAGGACTAACCGGTTGCTTTGTCGACTGGTCAACCGATAGACAGGTTTACGAGGAACTCGGTACGGATCTTTTTACATATATATTCGCACGCGTCTGGCGCTAATACTCTGTACAGGCTTCGAAACCCACGGCAAGTATCACAATATGGCGTGGCGTAAAGTATAATCATGATGAGGTACCTTTACTTCATCCCCTCCTATATATGACTTTGGCGTTTCAGTCTGCATCTGCTTTACTTCCCTTATATATATATCTATATATATCTTTCTTCTTTCCTTTTTATTTTATTTTTATACCTGGGGTTGTCTGGTTTTAGGTTTGTAAATGCATGAAGATGGTGTGGTTGATTTTTTTTCCTTCCTCGGATTGTTTCCTTACACTTTCTTTCCGAATACCCCGTTGCGAAAAACCATTTTCTTAGACCGGTACCATTCTTCTTCTATATTCTTACTAGAAGAAGCTAGTTTTCTTTTGTCCACAAAACACTATGATCACTTTTTTGTACCCAGCATATGCATGGAGACGGCGTCCTTTGTTCAGAGCAAAAAATTTGGGTGCATCATTTCCAGCGTGTGTTCGAAAGCGCAGTACCTGAACACGTACTTTAAGTTAAAAGTTTTAAAGGAGGGAGAGGAGGATATAACCAGGGGCATTATATTAGAAAAGCGGAGGGGGTTGTAGGTGTTTGTTTTCTTCATTATGCAGTTGCTCAGGTTGGAACGAAGCAAGCGTTCTTTTTTCTTTCTTTATAATTTTTAACGACCGATCGCGACTTCGTAGAGGAATGCAAAAAAGCCTACACGTACGTATATATACTTTTAATTAATATCCTCGAGCATCTAAGTTAGTGTGATTTTCAGTTGGTCTGGATGTGAACGGCCTAGGGTTATTTCGTTCCTTTTCTTTCCCATCTCCGGACTCAACAGCATGCATGAGACCAGATTTCTTATCCCCCAACGAATTAATAAGTTTACACGCTGTAGTATCGTTGCAGTGAGGGCTAGAGAAGACCTAATTTACGAGACCACACACGTATCTCCATATCATATTTCGCCCCAGTCAAACGGGCCAGTCTCTTAATTGTATAACCTTGAATGCATCAAGTCTAGGCTTATAAAATTCGAACTGTTGCAGTTCAGACAGACGCGTTTAAAATCACAAGAGCACTATTATGTTTAGGCGCAACCGCCGTGCAGCGGACACCCCATGAAGCATGGAGCCGGGGCCCCCCAGGCCTCCTCATAAAGGAAAGCGGTACCGAAGTTTGTAAACTCTATTTACGATACATAGCTTGGGGAGCTCGATACACCCTTGCAATCTCCCGTACCTTAGCGGAGCATTTGGCTATCTAGGTATATAGTGCCACCATATATCTGACGACTGCACGACTAGAATTTGTAGATGTAGCTCTATAGTTCATTTCGTTCCAATAGGAAGTCTCTATGGTTTTGTAACATTTAAATTTGCCTGTTTGGAATTATTTAGCTAAGTTGTGTGGGATGATGGCAGGAGTTAGACTTCCTGTTCTGTAAAAAGTGTTGAGGTTGTTGTAATTACACCCCGGCAAAACATTCCTTCGAAAATAGCCTCGGCAAACCCTGCTACTCTTTTTTTCTTTTCCCAAAAATCTTTTAACCTCCAATCTGCGACCAAAAACCAAATCTTCAATCTCCATCGCAATCACATCACTACCTACCACAAAAATGGCGCCCGTAAAACGCCCCCGCGCATCCTCAGCACCAAAGAACTCACTCTCGTCCTCCAAAAAGCGAAAACTAAACTCCTCATCCTCCTCGTCAACTACAGATCCCAAACCCTTCACGCCCGGAAAGCTCACCTCCTCTAAACGTCACAAGAAACCTACCGCTACAACCACTTCTCCATCGACCACAAAATCTACTTCCACGAGAATTCGCAAACCCCACAAAAAACCATTGAAAGACCGCTACACAGATGCTCAACTAAAACTTCCAACTCTCAATGGTATCATTCCCGCTGGTGTTACAAAGCCACGTGGGAAGAAGAAGGGGAAGGTGTTCGTGGAGGATAAAGAGACTATGATGGATATTCTGGAGTTGGTGAATAATAGTGTAGATGGGGTTATTCAGGGTAAGGTTGAGAAGAATAGACGGTTGGAGGTTATAAGAGAACAGAAGCGGAAGGAGCAGGAGAGGAGGGAGAAGGAGAAAGAGGCCAAGTTGGTACGTTTATATGATTTGGATATCGGATGGTCAATCGGATAGAGACTAATGGCTTATGGGTATGATAGGAGGATGTGAAAGACTCGTTAAAGAAGAAGAGAAAGCGAAAGGGTGGAAACCCGACGAAGGACGACGACGACGTTGATGAGAAACCGACCAAGTTTGCCGGAAAGAAAAAGAGTGTGTCTTTTGCTTAAAGAAATTCGACGATTCAAAAACAGCGACTAGCGTTATTGGAGTTTTCTCGAGTCGGAAATTCAACAGCAAAGTCCAACGGTTATTTATCGAAAAGCAGGGTTTTTACCATCTATCGTACAAAATATCACGCCCCATGATGACTCCATTTATATCATTTCTACAATATAAAACGCAAAAATCAAAAGTCTACGCATACCCCATCTACGTTCTACCAACCTCTACGAACTTCCCTTCTTTCTCTACAACCTCTAACTCCGCCATCCTCTCCAAGAAACCCATAATCGGCTTGGGAAACCATCTTTGCATCCCCCATTCAAACCATCCTAAATGTCCGCCATACCCCGTCGTCACGAAGCAGATATAAGGATTCGCCTCCGCCTCCTGCCTCGGAAACGCATTCTGAAGTGAAATCGGGTCCTCCTCAGCGTTTATAATCAACGTTGGGATCTTCACATCGATCAATTTATCCACCGAACTCGATGCACGATAATATTCTCCTCCGGTTCTGAAGCCGAATACCGGTGCTGTAACTGCGGAATCCCAGTCGTAGAGATAAGTCGCCTTACGAGCGCCTTCGATGTTTATAGCCGGGTTCTTGGAGAGCATTTCGAAGTTTCTTTCGAATAGCTTTTTGAGGTTTCCGGCCATGAATTTGGAGTACAATCTGCCGGTGAAGGTCATGAACATGATCTTAGCGCAGACGTCCATGTTGTGCGGGGAGGAGAGGAGGACGGCGGCATGGAGTGGGGTGGATGCACCGGCCTGACCAAGGTAGTCTGGGGGTTTATCGTTAGCAAGGAAATGGCTATCTTGGAAAGGGACCAGGGATACAGACTTGCGAGGATATTTGCGCCGAGAGAGAATCCAACTGCCATGATTGGACGCTTTGGGAACTTTCGGCGCATGAGGTTAACGACATGTTTGATATCTCTGGTGAACATTGCGTTAAACATCTTATTGTCTAGATTCGATTTTATATCAGCTAGGATTCTGTATGATATTCTGTTCATAAATGGCATACCCGTTAACTTGGTCCACCCGCATCCTCTTGCATTCACGACCAATGCATCGAATCCCAACCCCCCATCCTCTTTAGGCCGAACGAGCGGTTCAAGCGTTAATCTCACATATGTCTCGTGCGATCCGCCGCTAAGACCGTGAAGCGCTATAACCAGTGGATTCGTTTCATCATCTGATTTCCATGCCTCAAATTCATCTTCCGTAAAGAAAGTTGTGCGCGGAGGAAAATAATCCGGATCATTTTCCGATAACACCTTTTTCGACGCTGTCGGCGTTTGTGTAGCTTCTATAGGTTCTTCAGGCGCGGGGATTACAACGTCGATACTGAACGTTCCCGGATCGTTTGGAGTTTCAGATTTTAGTACGTGTCGTTTGTAGTGTATGGGGACATGATCGGAGGCGAATAATATAGCACACGTCTGTAGGTGTCCGTTTAGAAGGAGAGGGTGTGGGTAGTATGGTGGGATGGCAGATTTACAGACTGATACTAGAGATTCGGAGATATTGGAATCTTTGGGTTTGAGGAGGACGGGGGAAGGGTGGTGATAGTATGTTTGTGAGGCGGCAAACATGGTGAATGTAATATCTTATACCAAAATGAAAAGAATGATATGATAGTAGACAAAATATGAAGGGGAATTCCTTAAATACCTTTATATATAAAGCATGGCCACTGTTGACCAAAACGGACGAGCCGAGGCACAAGCTCGGGCCAATCAAGCTTTTTGCAAGGGAGCCAACCCACGGAACTTAAGCTGTCCGAGATGGCTAGGGTCTCATCCGTTCTAGTCTATACTCTAATTACTCCATTCTCCGACGGAGCTATTTCCGGTGCGACCGCCGTGTCCATCGATATTGAGGTCGAGAATATAATGGATGTTCAGATGGAGAATCGACTGTTGCAAAAAATAGGCTGTATAGTGTAATGACTAGCACATTCCATTTGAAATCTATTGACTTTATAGGAGAGATGTCGGTTCAAATCCGACTGCGGCCCTTTGGAACAATCTTTTTAGGACTGGTTTGAGAGTCTCTTTTTGGCTTCGAGGAGGAAGGATCTGGCATGGTAGCTGGCATGGATTTCATGCATGCGGCTGGAAGTGGTATGGCCATGGCCATATGCAATGCCTAAGATTCGAGACATCCCGCTTGGAACATTGCGCTTTCGGGGTTTTGTCTGCGCTTTCAACCGTGTTAGATTGTCCAGGTATATATTACCATTTATTCATTATATATTGAAGATGTTGGCAAAGAAGGGGAAGAATGAACTTACCGGCGATGTTAGTTGGGATAAATATAAAGCCGTGGAGCTCAAGATAGAGAGCTATGTACAGATGCGTTGCATATGACGTTGGTGGGAATGGGAAAGTCCTTCCTGTTCCTGGCGTAGAGTAATCCCTCCTCCTTCGCTCCATCCCATCGTTCTCTTCCTCTTCTTCCTCCATCATGACTACTCCTCTCATACTTCAGCCCTCATACCCCCTTGATAGACATCAAGATGTCTCCCACATCTCTCACGCCCGCCCAATCCCACGCCCTCCTTGACATCCTCACCCACCGCGAGACCTACACAGCTGAAATCGAGCTATTCAAGACGCCTGGCATAATCACTTCATACGGTCCACCTTTCCAACCCGATAATAGTAGTAATAATAATAGTAATAAAAATGGCGGTACTGACGGTCTCAAAGACGATGAAAACGCAAAAGAAAAAGTCACCTCAAAATCCCCAATCCTCCAACTCCTCTTCTCGACCTTCGTGGTCCCCATCCCGGGTCTCCGCGACATCTCACAAGACTTCTGGTCCAAACGCGTCCAGCCTCTCATCGATGACCTCGCTAAAGCAAATCTCTCGGAATCATACGATAAGGGTTCTATGGGTATTCGAAAAACCCTTGCTACCGCTATCTCGGCTTTGATAGAATACCCTGCCCGAGGGATACTAGGCGGTATGCCAGGACGGGAGATAAAACCCGATCCGAATCGAGTGTACGATGTAAACCACCAACAGGATTTGGTGGATGCGTGGAGGGAGTTTATGAGACGGGTTGTGTATGGAGATCTGTTGGATGAGTTATTTGAAAAGACGGCGCAGAGCGATGATTTGCAGGCTCATGGTGATTTGGTTATTGCGGCGCATCAGCATATCGTCGTCAAGTATGTTCCAAGCAAGAAAAGGCTAAGAAGATGTCAAAAGCTAATTCGTAGTTCTTAACGATTGCAAGCTTAGCGTCTTTGGCACATTATGTGTTAGTCACCTCGCCGAAGGGGCAGACGCTGCTGTCGTTGGTGGAGAGGACGAATAAGTTGATTCCCTACCGGATCGTTCGACAGACTTTAAGGGTTGGGAATGCTGCAACTATGATTAGCGGAATGACCCGGTTGGTGCTAGCGAAGATGAGCATTGGAACTCTCACGAACTGGATCGGATGGAGCAGCGGGGCTGACGAGGGCATGAATTTACTCCAAACGTATGTTCAAATACTCTTTCCATCTTGACCATGAAATCTCATTTTCTAACAAGCTATTAGTATCATATACACCGTCCTATCCTGGGAAATCAAAGAGCTCGAATCCCGAGTTTCAAAGCTCGAAAAATCCAAAGACTGCCCTTCAAAACAGCACCTCGCCGCCATCCTCGCCTACACAAAACTAACACGCACCGATCAAGAAGGTTACCGCGTGATCAGTAAAGCTTCATCTACCTCTATCGTTCACGCAATAGTCTCCCTCGCACCCTCATCCCCTTCCACAGACTTCACAACCGACGGGCATCAACTCCTCCTCGAGTATCTCTCGATCCAACTATCCATCCGTGATAGAGAACAGCTAATCCTCGTTTTATGCAAATCGAATCCAGACGTACTAACTGCCGCAATCCGAGATATCGCCCAAATATACGACCCTATCTTACGAAATATCCACAATGCAGTCGATCTCAGCGGTACAATCGCAGATTTCGAACGTTTTGTAAACGATATGATAAAAACCGCCAAAATCTCATCGACCGACAGCGCCGCAGATGAAAACGGACCAAAGAAGCCTCCCGGTGTCGAAGAATTCGTAAGACTATTCGAAAGACACCAGAAGAGCTGTCACGTTTTCCTTCACCAGTTCTGTAAAAAGGGGGATATGGCGAAGGAGTTATGGTTGGAGTATGCAAAGTATGCGGCAAAGCAGTTTAGACGTCCCGAGGGTGTCACGGGTGAAGGTGCCGGTGGGTTTACGGCTACATTGAATAAACTTGTTAACGAGTTGAACGAGGAAGATAAAAAGATTGTCTTGCAGCAAATGGATGGGTATGAGGAATACCTCCGGAAACTGAACCAAAAGACGAAACGAAGGATGGCATCTATCGTTTCCTTGAATGACGGAGAACCGAGGAAGCCATTGAAAAAGGGACCTGGGAACTTTTTGTTCAAATGGCAGGAGTTATTGGATTCGACGGAGATTACGCCTGCCGAAGCTACTGGTGGGAAAGTCAGATGTGGGAAGGATACTAGTGTTAGAGCTGCTAGTGGGGTGGGTTTGGACGGTGAGAGAAGAGGGGGCAAGATAGTCACTGGACTTGGTGAGATCGTGAATGGAGATGGTGCGAAGGAGATTGTAGAGATGCCGGATGTGAGGAAGACGGTGGAGTTGCTGCTGCCACGGTTTAAAGAGGTGCTCGCTAATAGGAAGTATCTTGAGAAGAAAGAGGAGGATGATGACGATGACGATGACGATAGCGATTCATTCTTTGAAGCCAACGAGGAGTAAGTAAGCGGTGTAAGATTATACTTTAGGTATAAGATAACATATTTAGCATGGCGCTTCGGGTGTGTATTTGTAGAGTTGGAATTCATTCGATTCATTTGCATTTGAAACCGCAAGCACATAAACCAGACCAGACGATTTATTGGGTAGTAGGGTACGCTCTTCCTAAGTATATCCTCCCGGACTCAAATGATAGTATCTTACAAGCGGAGAAGAGAATGGTAAAAAAAAGAAGCCTGCCACTGAACACTAGTGAATGATAACGCTAAAGTAAACCGAAAGAACAAAGGCCATCTTAATATAACAAGATGGCGATGATAGCTTCTCGCCCTTCTAAAGTTCGTCTATAATAGTGGTAGAAGGATGAAGGGAAAAATGGTGCCTCTCATGACACCAATAATAATAAACGCTTTTGGAGTATAAAAGAGAGAAAAGGATCAATCTACTGCACAGCCTGGGGCATAGGTTGGATCTGCGGTCTCGCATTCTCGGTACGTGGTTCAAACAATCTCCTCCAAATCTCCGGTGGATCCAAAGGTCGAGAACCGTTTCTGACGGTTGGGTAGATGTCCATAAAGAAGAAGTAGACTACATTACACCAATCGTTAGCATCTCATCACCATACCCAGAGGTTGTCCCATCTCTCCCAGATTCGGGATATGATACGTACTATGTCCGATGACAATACCTAGCGCATCATCCTTAGGCATGCTACCGTTGATTAACACGCTGAATGCCAGGAGGACGAAGGGGAGGTAAGGCGCGTTGAAAACGAATAGGCCCAAGAAACTAAGTCGGACCGATGGATTCCTTCGCGCCCAGATGTATACGATCGAGAAAGCGAGCGGAGAACCAAGGAATGGCATTTGAACAAATGTCGCAGAGCAGAACTAAATCTCCATATTAGCTTCTTCCCAATCCCTCCATCCTCTGCAATAGATAATAAAACTCACCAATAAACAAGTAGAACTATACAAAAGCAACCACGCAAAATCCGCCGTCTTCCCTCTGAAATAAGTCTCCTCCAGCATCCGACTATACCGTGCCAAAAAGAACATATGGAACATAAAGTCTATGCTTAACGGTCCGAAGTAGAGGAAGGTGGTGATCAACCGCCAGTACTGACGTTTGGAGAGGACAGCTGGGAGGGAGAAGAAGAGTTGGAAGGGGGAGACGAGGTGACATTGACAGGCAAGAGCTGTGGTGACAGCTGCTGATGCCCAGATACGGGTGCATACTGGGATGTCGTAGAACCATTCTTCGATGGGGACGGCAGCCATGGTGGGGGTTGTGTACGGATGGATGGATGGATGGATGGATGGATGGATGGATGTCTTGGGTTTGGTAACGGTGATAATGGGGCCGTATTAATGGACTGGTCGATCGGTCGATACGTCCAGCGCCCGGTCGTGTAAGTCGCAACGAGGGGTAGAAGGCAAGTGAGTATGCGGTGGAGATGGCGATGGTGGAGAGCCGAAGTCAAGATGGGACGACAGTAGAGCACCGTGGCGGACGGGGTATTATAAAGCGACGCGGGATGACAGCCTTGCGTTCCGACCAAAACGTGGCATGTTGGATGTGTTGGTGTGTTGGTGTGTTGGTGTCCTCACCAACGATGTCGATACCAGTCTCGTAGAATGCCAAGCAGTGTTCAGAAATCCAGTTGCCGTTATAATCTCCAATTGTACCTGCTGTAAACAAGCTCCTATAGCTCAGTTGGTAGAGCGCGACACTAGTAATGTCGAGGTCTACGGTTCAAATCCGTATGGGAGCATATGAATTCTTCCTTTTTTGCTCTTTTTTCGGTCTAGTTTGGGTAAGTTTTTTTTTTTGATCTCCATGGCAGATCACTTTTAAATTCGCCATGTGGGTCGTTCATCTGTTACTATTGAGATAACAGGTATACTCTTCTTACCTCAAAGATTTGGTAGAAGAAGGTTATTAAAGTTGATTTGTTTGGGTTGAAGTTGACAGGTTTCAATTCGCAGCTCTACTTAAGACCTAGTCTCGAGGTATAAAACCTATCCTTCAACGGTCGACGTTTTTGCGTTGAAATTGTCGGATTTTGGTATGTTACACAACCGCCGGCAACGTTCCTGTCGTTAAAATCCGTCTGTGAGCCACTTAAGCGCAGCTTCTAGCTCGAGCTCTAACCTCGAGGGATATAAATAGCTCATTTCAACATTTCTTTGCGAGTTTGAAAGAATCAGCAGGTCTTGAGGTGCAAGCGGTGCACGCCTTACTGCTAGTGTAGGGAAGCCGGTTCGACACCGGACGTGACCATTCTCCAGTACCAGAACTTTTTTGCTTCGTTGAAATCCCTCTTTCTGTAGCTGATTTACGTCGAAGGAATATATCTCCTATTTAGGGTACCGTGGTGTTAACCCTCTAATAATGATCACAGGGTGGCATGATTCTCTTTTACGGAAATTTTAAATGATATATATGTTTGATTTTGAGTGGTAAATGATATCGTTGGTTCATACCGCTAAATGTAGTCTCGATCGAACGAGACGCGATGTAACTGGACAAGAATCGTTTTTAAAAATGCGGAAAGAAATTCGTCCAATTCGGCGTATCGTAAACCTCCTTCGGCACATCCCTCAAGCTCACAAACGCCTCGATCACCAAATACATCCTCGCGCACGCAAAAGCCATCACCACGATCCCTACCAAAACTCCCACCGTAATCTGCGCCAACCACTTCCCCACACTTTGCTTCTCGCCTTTCATTATATCCTCTTTCCTCTTCCAGAACATCCAGCTACCTTGTACTGTAAACCCACTAACCCACCTATCAAACGCCTTACTCTTCTGCTTTGCAAGAAACACCAGAAAGGATAGGACTCCGGAGCAACTTATGAATACCGCACTGATCAGCCATAATATCCTCTCGATCTCCGTCGGGAAATGCTCTTTCCATGCTGCGACGTGTAATCCACCGTATGCAGCCGCGGTAAACGCAAGTATACCCTTCAAATGGTCTCGATGGACATTCACGTGTCCTAGATACGACAACCCCGAGAAGTTTCTGATATGTGTATCGAGATAGTATGTCTCTCCGAGAAAGACACCGAGTGATGAAGTGGTAAAGTAATAATTAAGATACCCATCACGAAGTTTACATTCTTCGTATAGCTCTTGTGCGGCCGTGCCTGCCAACCGCCATCGTTCGAGCTCGAACGACGTAACAGGCGGTTGATGTGAGTGGTGAACATCCGATTGCGCCCAACGGCAGTAGCGTGGAGCGTGCTGTAGGATCGTGGTCGGTGTTTGCAGTTCCATGAAGCATCGGTGGGCGGGTGAGACTTCGGTGTGTTTTTCAGAAATCTGGTAGTCGAAACGGGTAGCAGATCGGGTTATGCCGCGTTTCGCTGGAGCGACACCGATGACTATCGTACATTAGCATCTCGGCTAGAGGATAATATAGGACGGTAACGGACAAGCTTTCGGATCGGATCTTGCTCTCGAGCCTACCGAGAAGTTGGTATACTGCGGTACTACACCCTCACACGGCTCCCCTTTGCTATCCACTGCTGGTATTCTAGTGGGATCTTTATAAGCCATACACCGTATCTCTGACACCCCCATCGTCTCGCTGATTGGCGAGCACATATACATCAACGAAATGACCGGTTCCAGCGCCTGTTCGTAAGGTAGAATTTGCGGGTGATCCAGCTCCAGCGGCTTATTCCACCATAATAGATACAGTGTTAAAGCGCAAATAACGTGTCCGATCGTATTAACCTCGAGCAGGGATATCGGCATGCGTGCCGCGAGTCGTGAAACGGCTTGGACGATTATATAGCATGCTTGAATGCATACAAGGGATTTCGCCAGCCAGTCGCCTTTACTCTTATCACGAATTTCTCGGTCGTCGGTTATAGGGAGGCGATTGAGAAATGAAAGCATACGAACACCCTCGGCGGAAAGTGTTATGCGTGGTGAACCATTGAAGGTGCTGGCGCGGGTCTGGACGGCGACACCGCCCATTGTTGCGAAGAAGCACTGCATCATCGTCCAGGTAGGTTCGCGGGGTGGGTTGGCCGTGTCCAGCTATATAAATTGTTATGAAAATGCCTAAAATACAAAGCATTGAATTGGGGCATATCGGGCCTACAAGCTGCTCGCGATGCTTCGCATCCTTCCTAATCTCCTTATACAACCACCGCGTCGTAAGGTACTGCGCCGAAGCAGTAGCGACCAACAGCTCCGGTGCAAATATCCCAAATACGACCCATTTTGCTCGCGTAAAGGCCGCTTTCTGCAGCGAAGTTCCTTCGGGTGGGACGTTTAAATGTAATGCTGACCATACGCAGAGCGTCAATGTGATAACGCAGCTACTAACAAGACTGAACGTGCCTCTGCCATCGGGATCCTCAACCCAGCCGACAGTCGCAGGAAGTATTATTATACTAGGATCATCTAGGCCGGTGTCGCCATTGTTCGGAGATGTTGCTGGAGCGGCGAAAGCATGGTTTAAACCGTAGAAGAGGAGGGGGAGGGCCAAGATCATGTTTTGTCCAGAGCAGAATGAGGCGGGATGGGTAGACAATGATGCATAGTTGGGTCGGTTCAGCCGCAGTTGGAGCCCTGAGTGCAATTGCAATGCAATGCAATGCAAGTCGGATCTCGATATCGCGATGCAGCAGCTATTGAACCACAGGGTCAAAAAGGCATTTGGATATCATGGCCGAGGAGGCTATGTCGGAATCAACGAAGAGAGATAAAAATTGCAGTCGCGCTGCTATCGATGTGACTTTTAAGCCATCCCGGTTTCAGCTGGGCTGACTGCTCCCGCAGACCCCTGCTCTGGCCATCTGCATGGGACATCGATTCAACATGCAACCAACAGCTCGAGCTCCGAATTCGAAAGGACTCTTGAGGGACGTCGACGAATCGATCTGGCAGATGCTGATAATCTATAATTGACTGTGAGTAACTGGCTAGCTAATGTATATCTTGCGGATACTTAGTATATTGGTGATGTTGATATGAAGTTGATATCAATTGATTCACGATGCGAAGTTTGAAGCCCTTGGGCAGCTAGGGCGAGGAGGTAAAGTCAAAAGGAGCTTGCCAGCGCGAAGCCAAACCATCCCAACTTAAACTTCATCCCACCATGTTTCCTGCCATGATATAAACCCAACCATGTCCCATATCAACATCCCCCATCCATCTCCGCACTCCTCCCTCCCATCGGAATCTCCAATCCACCTCTCCTCGCCTTCCTCCGACGGCTGGATGCACATCATCTCCGTCGCACAATCATTCTCCGACCGTCTCTCTCAGCTGCCACAGGATACCCCTGTTGCCACTAACGATCGTTGGAGCCAGCGTTGTCGTGATAAGGGTATCACCGGCACGAAAACAGAGGACATACAATATTTTTCTACCGTACCACCGGTGGCGTCCGCATCCCTTGACGATAGTGATAATGGTACCCAACCTAAACGCCGTCGAGGTCGTCCGCCAGGCCGTACCAAAAAGTCAATTGCGCCGGCGATAGTCGCAGCAAAGAGGAATCTACGACAGATATCCGAGATATCGGATCGCCAGTGGGGCCATAAGGAGCCCGAAGTAGCCAATGAATCTTCAGCTGGGACAACGAGTCAAGATGAAGATAATAATTCACAAAATTTAAGACGGTCTACAAGGTCTGTCCGACGACGAACGGATGTGGTGGAGAGTTCGTCCGATAATAATATAATCGACCACCCAAACACATCAGAACCGGCAGCCGAGCCTGAGCAAGACGTCGAACCCAATGTCGAAACTGATATTGAAGTCCTTTCCGAACCTCGAAAATTTAAAAAACAACCAACTACCAGATATATTAAGCCATCAACTCTATTTTTCTTCACTACCCTCCCAAAACCAATTCCATCCCATCTGCAAAACCGTGCTCACACCCTTTCATTCTCCTCCATACAACCTCTCGGTCATCGCAGGACCTTGACATCCGACAATGTCGTCATGCTGTGCATGCGCGCCAAAGTCAGGAAGCAGAAGCGTATGCGTGAAGCAGGTGTCTCTCGGATTACTACGCAAATACCGCAGGGGGGTTGGCTAAAACGAAATTTACGAATTATGGAGCGGCGAATGGAAAGGATTCATTCCAAAAAAGGGAAACAGGTTGATCGCGAAGTTGGTCCGGTGGCAGGAGTCGAGGAACCTCAAGAACAACCCTCAAACGACAATGAAATTGACACATCCCGAGAGCAGATAGATGTCGAAGAAGCAAGAACATCAGTGCGAAGACGAGGTCGAAAGAGAAAGAGAAAGTCGAACTAGGAAGCCGATCATTTCCTATACGTATATACGTGGCACCCATTTACATACGCGATCTTTGTTCGCTATATTTATACATCTACAGCCTTATGTCGCTGTTTGCATTTACACGATTGTTCATTTCCACCAGCATAACAGAGCGACAGCGATGGGGCGTTCCGGGAAACATTAGAGAATGGTACATAGATAATCCGGGTCATTTTATCCATATCTAATTTTCTTGTTTCACGTATCCGATTTACCTAATTCGCGCGTAACTTTAACCATCAAGACCCTGGTTCGAGGATGAGACAAGTCGGACCTCAAACATTAAACAAGAGCATTCATATCGTACTCAAAAAATCCAACAACGTTAACTATGGCGAACCTCCTAACCCTCTGCTTAATCCCCGAGCTCTTATATGGCGTCCTAGAATGCCTTGGGCAAGGCGATGTATACACTCTCCTCCCAACCTGCCGAGCTAACTATCTCATCGCCTATACAACTGCCGCAAACCGCGTATGGCTTTTTGCGATTTTTCGATTCCATGCACATGCCGTTACCACTAGAACCTGAAGACTTAATGTGCTAAATGTCTTCAATACTCTGGGTCCGCAGAACGCTGGACTGTCGCTTGCGAGAAAGTTTATATTTCATCGGGAATCTTCACACTCAGAAAATGGGTTTTTGGAGTCGTTTGATGGGTTATATACAGAGAAGAGAATTGATTCTTAACTGCATAGAGTTGAACTTTAGTAGTATGTAACGTAGCCATTCCTAGGTTGCTAACTACTATATGTTTAATATTTTATCTAATTCAGGGCTTTTAGTATCCGTCAGCAATGACATCGAAAAGGAAAATGTATCTTGGTTCCTAACCCACCTCAGATAACGTTCACAATCCAAACGTCCAGACGAATTCTTTATCATCCTTACCACTCCTCTCGATATGGTACCGGCCCGCATGATAGATATTGAAAAGAACCTAAACATCGACTGGGAAAATAGCAGCGGGAATTTTCTTCGACCGGATGAGGTCATCGTCCTAGTAGAAGACGATAGCGACGCATACATAAATCAATTGGAAGACTCGCACCCACCATGCGAGAGTCCTTAAGGATAGAAGTCAATTCAATAGGCAACTAACGGAGCGTTTTACGGCTCTTTTAGCACGAGCCGTGAATCTAAGATCTTTAAACATCCGCATGCCTTCTTAGCCGACAAGTATCATACTCGGTACGTCGACTTGAAACTGTCGAAACCACTACGAGACCTCCAAAACGCCTTTATAACCTTCCAAAGCTCCGGTATTTGAGCATCCACGACAAATTCTTCCATCCTTCGTATTTCGTCGCACCACCAGAAAGCGCGAGAGAAGTCAGCCACGCAGGCCTTTTTTTCCAACCGATGGCTCCAATCGTTCAAAAAATGTCCATTTACAAACGTAAAACGATTATTGATACGGAAGCCGGCCTGAGAAGACATTGGTGTCGAAATAATTTTAAACTACGGCCCCTGGGAGATGTAGCCGTCTCCGGTCCCACAAAATGCAAAATCATCGATAAACTAAACACGATCTAGTTCAATATATCCTCGGGGAGAATAAAAATCTCGATAAAGCTTCAAAGCAACAAGTTCTAAAGGCTCTTTCGGAAAAACTACAACAAGCTGTCGAAAGTATACTCGTAGCCGCTCAAATTCAATGGATTACATAAAAACGGTTACGGAAAATCAAGCCTCGGAATATGTCCTCGGTTTGGCGAAGTCCGGGGAACCCGAAGGTTTGGATGTAGGGATGGCACTCGAGATGTTTACACGAGATTGCGCTCATAAGCTTAGCGCGGAGGAGTTGCAGCCCTGGCTGCAGTTTGCTGGATATCAGTTTGGCTAAATACCATCCCTTTGGTACTGGACTTCAATACATACCCCGCCTGTTCTATCCTCCCCACGAGTTCCATGGAGGATACCGCTTCGAAGACGACACATAGAGAATTGATTACTCGAAATTATCAATTAGATATTCATTTTTAATATATTATTCGATGTTTTTTTATTCACCCTCTTCCCACAGTATATACAGAAAGAAGGACGGCACCTCCAAGTAAAGATCCAATAATCCTCCCACAAAGTGCCACTTTTCTTTCGTTGATATTAAGTATGTAATCTTCGACATCCGTTGTCATGGAACAGAAAAACACAAACGCTTGCATAAAACCAAAAAGAGAGAAGAGACAGAAGAAGAATATACACCGAAGCAGGCGTATTTCCCAGGATAGTGGGAAATAGAATAGAATCGAAAAAACCCTGACGCCGTATGTACTGGTATCTGGCAGTAATTAATTTACCTCAAAAACAAACCCGTCCACCCCACCCTTCCATTAAGTATTCCTCCCCAAAGTGTATTCATTACCTTCGTCATAATTCACCATTCATCGCCTCCAAATTTTTAAGTTTACTTCGATTTCTTCGACTCGTCCGAGTGCATATATTCTCTGAACGAATCGTCACCCTCAACTTCCTTAACCATCTTTTCCATCTCCTTGACCTGCTTGTCTAACTCGGCCTTGCTCATCTTGGTCTCCTTGTAGAACAGTTCCAGATTTGGTGGTCTGTAAGAACCGCCAAGGCGATCCCAGAGAGTGGTGAACTGGCCATAGTTGTAGTTGAAGTAGAGGTGGTGCATAGTGTGGCAAGCAGCGCCATTGATGATTGGGGAGTTGGCAACATATTCTCCGTCGTCTATTTAGGCTCTTTTGTTAGCAACACCGCCCCCGCCGAGATAATACCAAGAAATTGTAAAATTAAATGAGCTACTTACGGATCATGACAGTCCAGATGTTAACGAAGACGAAGAGGCCAACGTAGGCGTATTTCCAGAGTGGGAAGATGAAAGGGAAGATATGGTATGGCAAGCTCTGGGCCCAGCCGTCAACTGGGTGGAAGGCGTGACTAGCGTATGGGCTTGGCATGATCCATTTGTGGTGGGCCTTGTGCAAGAATTTGTAGATGGATGGGTGGTGAAGTCCACGGTGGATTAGATAAATCAAAGCGTCCGTGAAGATAATGAAAAGCGGGAATTGAAGATAGAAGTAAGCGCGGCCGCAATCGTTGGCATTGTCGAAGAGGAGTGTATGGCCACGGACTTCAGCGAGGAAGAAGGGAGCTGTGAGAAGGGACATTCCTGGGTGGGCTTTCATGGAGACCCATATTTCCTGGCGAATCTGGTTTTTAAGGAATTTGGGGTGCTTAAAGGTGTCCTTGTCGAAGACGAAGATGTAGGAAAGAGTCGACGAAACAAAGTAGAGCAAACAGCCGAAGACCCTATTATCGTCAATTAGCAACCAGTCGTACTTTGGGGCAATAAAATGAATCATTTACATACCAGGTAAGTAAGAATAGGGAAAAGAACTGGCGGTAGATATTGTCTCTTGGGAGAACGGAAAGGTCGGCATATTTGCCCGGAAGGAGTCCAACGAGGTTGGTCAACTGGACGGCACTGTCGAAAGCACTTCCTGCGATCGAAGGAGCTATCTTGGATATCTTGACAGCTGCTGTATGGTTGGCATTTGCGGCGAATACATCCGGAGAGGCGGCGAGGTTGTTGACCGGGAGGATAGAGGCGTAAAAACGGTCGAGGAACAGCGTATCGCTGAGGGATAGTACGATATCCATTTTTGCTACGATTCTAGGATGAGTCCTAAGTGGCAATCGATGATGATGAAGAAGAGGGGTGAATTGAAGGAGTCTGAAATTGCAATTGGCACAGGAGTCAGCCAGCTGCCTATTTGAATGTTGCATGAGAACAGGGAGCAATTCTATTTTATTCCCTTTTTCGCAGTACCAGTACTACCCAAGTGTACTCGGCTGCACCTGCTGCGAGTAGAGTAACTATCGCGACATCCGCGATGTTCCGAGAAAAGAGCGAACAGAGGATATAACTAACCGTCAATCGATGATGATGCTAAAGCAGAAGAAGGCGATAATGAAGACGAGAGCGAAAGGAGAAAAGAGTGTTGGTGTGTTGACTGTCGTTGGATGACGTTGTCGCTCAGCTACGCCTTTGACCTAGTGACAGACTGCAGAGCCGGATCTACCGTGGCTGGCTCCCAAACTCGAAAGACTCGAAAATGCAACTTCAACTGTCAATTGCCAGATATGGCGGGCTGTTCGATGGAGAAAAAGAGAAAATTCTCAATTGGCGACCAGCACCAGCTGCGAGTTAAGTAAAATGCCAATTACTAACAATTCGGCCTCTCGCCTTCCCGCAATCCGAACAAATTTTCTCTGTTCTGGCACCGTCATTGCCGACATGCTTCCGGCGCACACAAACTCTCGCATTTTACCCCTGTCTTCGACTTCAATGGCTGCCGTTGAAATTGGCATTTCCAGTCATTAGGCTCAATCAGGCATCATGCAGCCGGCGTGCGCGTTCCATTGGCCGGTGATAAGATCATCGTGGTCTGCTAGTGGGCTTTTCCCTCCTTTTCCCGACTTCCCCCATCAGACTTTTCATTGTCCGTCGCGCGATCTCAGGCAAGAATTGGTACTTGTTCCGGTGACTAATCTCGGTGTTATCTCTTTCATCGTGAGCCTCCTTCGAAGTACCATCCATTGGGCTCATCTAGCCTCCTCATAAATGTCGCGATTCGGGTCAGGCCATAAATAAAGTTATGAAGTCGAAATCTTAATTCGATGAATTCTCAAATTTCATCTGTGCACTCCTGCCAAGATCTCAAGGTCGCGAAATTTAACTCGCGAATCACATAAAGCTATGCAGGATTTTAGACGGTCTATATGGTATAGATGGGGCGCAAGAAGCAGTGTTCGTTGCCCTTGAGAATTAATTTCGTGTTACGTATAATTACAAGGCTGAATTTTCGTAAATTATAAACTAAGAAATGGATCGACTTCCAATACCTCAAGGCAGCACTTGCAACGGCTGCGGGGTAGCTGTAAAAGTAGAAGCCAATAGCTGATGAGAATACTTACACGTAGCTATGTCCTCAGAATGCGTAGTACACATTGTCGGCGATATGCGACATGAGCAACAAATTTTTAAACATTTAGGCAACTTGCGATGCCACGCCTGGGCAGGACCAAGGCTGCAATTGCGCGGCTAAATGTCTAAATACATTTGTCGGTGGGTGAATTTGCTTGCTTTACACAATTAATAGTCACAGCTATTGGGCTTGCCTGGCCTATTGTTAACTTCTGTCTAGTCCTTAGCATCGATTATACGTCAAGCTCGCCTGCTCTGATAGTACATTTACTACTATCCTAATTAAGCCTATCCAACGAAACTCGAAACAAATCACTAATAAAATATTTTTGTCTGACAGTATAGTATAGTACGTCTTTCTGTAGCTAGGACACATGGAGCCTCGAGTCGGACATATGTCCCGTGTGGATATTCGTATATTATTTGCACGCAAATATATTATGTGTAGCCCACCGGCTGGCATAAAGAAGCGAAAAAACCACACCCGAGCTTAAAGTCTTTTGTTTAGCTACCCGAATATTGGCGACCACCCATTATTTGCAAATATACTACTTATACAGACCAGGGCTGTACAAAGGTGCCCCTCAAAAGAGAGCCACGAGCCTAGGCTGAGATGATCATGGAGATTAATAGACAAGAAACCTAAGTTATCTTAGGTTTCGTCATAAAGTATTATAGAGTTAATTCCATTCCTAGTTTTAAATGCGCAGGATATTGATGTTTCGGTATACTAGTAAATAATCTTTGAAACCATGGTTGAATCCATCTGGTTATACCTACGACGGCCTACATAGCAGGGAAACCCAATAATCTATTTTGGCGTTAATATTTCTTACGTACAGCCGGGTCCCGGCTACCTCTACCTTCCCTTTCGTTTCCGAAAACCACGCACCCTGAACTAAATTAATTTGGAAAACTCGATCTAACGCCAAGTTTATTATAGGGTAAATATTTTATTGACATTCCAGACTTCCCGTCCAGAAGTCTAGAAGGGCACCGCTTCGCGAATTCGTGTTGTCGACGTTGTATTTTACATATAAAAACATCAACTAGTCAGATCGAGAGAAACAAATCTCACCAGCCAACTGCATACTTGAGCTTGTTTAATTATGTATCAGGTGTAAGAAATCTAAAAATTCTTGTTCCTAGGTAACATTTTTGTGCTTAAAGCTAAAAAAAGTTTAAATTCAGCAGCTCGCCTATTTGTACTCAGTTGTCCCAAAGACTTCATACTTATTGCATGTAAAGCCTTTGAACGATTCGATATACGTGATATTTAAACTTATAGTATTCTGATATACCAATTTGGTATTTAAATTTGGCCAGGGCCTGCTTATATTTGATATAATTGAACGATATCTTAGTGAAGAGTCTTTCAAAAGGTTTGGCGTGATTCCTCACAATTAATCTGCCGCTTATTCCCGGCCTAAAAGATGCTAGGCTTTCAAGGAACAACACTCTTCGATGTTGTATTTCGACATCCTCCAAGGCAGTACACCATCCTCAAGAATTATCGTACACAATGTCCGACCTTCCGACCCCCGACATTTCCATCTTCGACCTCTCCTACACTTACCCAAACGGTAAAAAGGGCCTCTCGAATGTCTCTTTCCATGTTCCATCCTCATCCCGTACGCTCCTCATCGGTTCCAATGGGGCCGGAAAGTCTACCCTACTGAGGCTTCTCGCCGGTAAGAATCCAGTCTGACTAATCAGGTTTTATATCTATTAATCCCATAGTTTAGGGAAAACACTTGCTCGAGATGGAAAAATTCTCGTCGGGGGCGTTGATCCATTCAAACAGGGTCTTGAGGGCGTGACTTACCTCGGCGTCGGTATGCATATAATCCCGGCTATACACCTAGGTCGACTTATTAATACGAAGTAATACACATAGAATGGGTCTTAAACCCCATAGTCCGTACCGACATATCAGTCACCGAGCTACTCCACTCGGTCGGTGGCTCGTATTACACCGAACGACGGGACGAATTAATCTCAATTCTAGACATTGACGTTGACTGGCGCATGCATGCTGTCTCTGATGGTGAGAGACGAAGAGTCCAATTGGCTATGGGCCTAGTACGCCCTTGGAGTATTCTATTGTTAGATGAGGTGACGGTGGACTTGGATTGCCTGGCCAGATGGAGGTTCTTGGATTGGTTGAAGCAGGAAACTGAGAAGCGAGGATGCACTATTGTAAGTTATTGGTGTATTTCATCTCGAAGGATGTTCACTAATAGGAGTATAGCTCTATGCTACACATATCACAGATGGCCTGGCGAACTGGCCTACCCACCTTGTTCGTATGACTCTCGGTGAGGTTCGCCAATGCGGCCCGATCGCTGAGTTCTTCCCTCCACAGTTAAAGGCTGAGACTGCTCACGTTGAAGACGCAGTTATTGAGAGAAACTCGTCTCTCCTCGAACTTGTCATGCGCTGGCAGGCTGAGGATCTGGTTGAGAGAGGCCCACGACCTTCTGCGAAGAAGTTGCAGAAGTCTTAATCCTAGTCACCGGCACCAACCTTAATTCTGTGGATCATATCTTGCTTGGATGTTGTTTAGCGGGACTTCAACGTCCATGATGTTTTCCCTTCCGACATATATCATTTGTAAAATATCTCAACGATACCCAATACGCCTATGTTTGTATATCATATATCCTAACTGAAGAGTCTTCGCTCGAGATCGCGACTTCGAAGCTCCCGTCCTCCCCAGCGGGCTTCCAGGCGATCTGTGTAATTGTCTTAGCCGGTGCGACGTATCCGTCAACTTGTATCCACTGTTCCCACCCCTCGATCCCACCACTCTCTTTCACTTTCGCCTTATACACACTCCAAGCACCGCTCTCCAACCCTACCGCCAGCACCGCAAACCGCCCCTCTTCCAAATCAACCACCCAGTCTAGAATATCGATAGCAGTAATCGGCTCCTCAAACTTAACTGTCTCAATACACCCCCATTCTTTACCCTGCAATTCCCAAACCTTCACCGTCTTATCTCTCGCCGCCGTAACAAAGGCTCTCCCAGCCTCTAGAGGTACCCACTTCCCATCAAAAATAACTCTCGTCTGAGCCTTAGGCATCACCTGCATAGCTTTATACGGAGCACTAAATTCCTCCAGCCCTTCTGTCACTCTTTCGAACACCGTCCACTGCCTATCTCTCCCCACACTCAACATGTAAACGTCATCCCTTGAGAAAGCAATCCTGTTCACAGTCAACGAATGCGCCTCTAACGCTGGCTTGAGCTGTCTCCACGTCTTTGTCTCAAACATTCTGATAACCGCATGAGACACCGAAGAGGCTTTACACGCTGTAGCAATAACATCTCCAGTGTTGCTACACCCAATTGTAGAAATCTCGTATCCATGACCATACAACTTCTCCTCTTCAGGCCAAAGCGTATGTCTTGATAATGAATCTTCGAATGGGGGGTATTCCTGGCCTTCAACATTTTGTTCCTTCTCTTCCTCTCCATTTTCTTCGGGGGCAGTGTTGACAGCTTTATTTGACAGCCCCAATACCGGCTGGCTGGCCACATCAGGTAATGACTCCATATCTGCCTGCTGAATCCCACACATCTCTTCCAACATCTTGGCGATGCCCCTTGGCTCACCGAAAACTCGCATAAGCTTTTCATCTGCGCCGCTCACGAATTTCGTAGGGCTGATGGACACGATAGAGTTGATATCGTACCCATGTATTTGTGGCCTCGAAAACTCATAGAACGATCTGTGTTTCGAGGACTTCCAGCGTGCATAAAGTCGGGTCGATTGATCCAAACTAACAGACGTTAGCATCCTCACTGAAAGGAGCCAAATCACTCATTCTTACCTCGTAGAAAGCAGATACTTCCCCTCTTTCTCCCACGAGACTCCCATTACATCCCTAATATGTCCCGCCACGGCACCCTTCTGCACCCACTCGCCTTCCCTGCTATTATTCCACCTCCTCCACCCGCCATTCTTGCCGAACGACACCACATTATTTCCATCAGAGCTCCACAATCCGGTCCAAAAGCCTCCTGTACTACCAGTCGCAGTACTCGACCCCTTCATGCCACTCGCTTCACCCATTCTTGCAGTGCATACCCATATACCACTCGTCTCATCTGCCTCCCAGATGGATAGCGAATTATCTGCAGAGGCACTCAGTAACTTAATCTTCCCGTCCGCTTCATCCTTTCTAAAGGACACAGAGTACACCCAATCTTCATGGCCCACCAGCAAGGCTTCAAAGGTAATCGAGTAATCTTGTTTACTACTTCCAGCGGAAAACCGATGGGCTTTATTAGATAGAGCTTGTCCCATAACCATCATCTTTGAACCGGCAGATTGGGCGGGTAGTGCACTACCACGGTGTACACGCCATAGACGGATATAGCGATCTTGGCTGCCGGTCGCGAGGAGGAGGTCGTCTGAGTTGGCTTCACGGACAAAAGAGAGAGAACGAATCCAATTTTCGTGACCCGTTAGGGTAGCTGAAGGTGTGAAATCGGATTCACTCTCTGTAGTGCTACCAACGAATATCTGAATGGAGTTTGAAGAGCCAGAAACAGCGAGGATCCAGACGTCGGTTTCTTCCTTTTCCCTTGCATCGACTCCATCTCCCTTGTTTGCTGAAGAAAGTTTTGCAAGTGCAATGCTGAGTGGGAAGTACTTTGGCTTCGTAGTCAGGGTTTGTAGGTGCGTTAGAACCTCTCCTCCTTCCTTCGATATCTCAAGTCTCCAGATCTTAATACTCCCATCTGCAGATGCCGAAGCAACAATTATACCATTTCTTATCCTTTCGGAAGCCGTATTGTTGTGCTTGCTTCCCACCCTCTCAACCGCAATATCCACAATCGACCCATCGTGCGGTAGTGATTGAGCTAGTAGCTCGTAACGTGGTACTTCCGAAGCATCAGATGACTTTACAAGCCTCCACACCCGAAGAACTTTGTCGACTCCTCCAGATAGTAATATCGACTCAGAATCCTGTGTATTATCTAAGAACCGGACAGCAGATACGTTATCAGTATGTCCCTTTAGAGTTGCAAATACACCGGAAGGAGACGCTTCGGTCTATATAATCGGAGGTTTAGTTAGTTATACGGCAGTCTTGTGCGTAATTTATATATGGAGGGGTATATGGCGGGGCGGTTGTTACCTCATCGATCCTCCATAAGGCAATCACATTCCCAGCGCCGTAGGCGATGAGGCCAGAGTTGATGTCCCAGTCTGAGGCGGCCGGAATACGGTTTGCGCCGATAGAGATGAAGCAAGGGTGTATTCTTCCGCGAGTATCTGTCATGGTGGGGGTATTAGATGGTATGTAAAATTAGAGGTTTTCTGGGGAAGCTAGCGAAGGAAGCAAGCGAAAAGTTCAAGCGTGGTAGAAATTTTGTTGTTGGCTGGGCACAAAGCTCAAGGCTAAATTTACATGGGCAAGCTAGATTACGAGGCATGATAACGGGTGCTTTTACAGCTTCAACGGTTTTGGAATTGCTATTGAAAATTTTCTTTCTAGATATCCTTGCGAATAGAATGTACCTGCGAATATACATTTCAAGAGCACCTCTATATATGAAATAGCTCGATCTTTGAGAAATCCATATCCCACCTTTCTCCGCCCAAATTGTATAATAAGAAGAAAAGATAACGCCAAAGACGGGAAAGATCGAATAAGACATGGGAATCTTTGCAAAGAAGCCAAATAAGTTCTAAAAATACAAAGATCACTTATACTTGAGGAAAAAAAGAGAAAAAAGGTACCCAAGCCAGTTTGCAGGATTTGATTTGTGTCAATTAAAGGAAAGATCGCAGTTGTGAACGAGAATCTTTATATACCAGTAAACACCGGTGGGAATCCGAACGGTGTGTTTGGAACTTCTTGGTGAGTTCCAGGTGGTATTGGGATCCTTCTGGCGACATTATTGTAGCTCGCGGGCACAATCTATCAGGGAACCAGGTTAGCAAGCCTACCCTTCGCAAAAACCATTCGTGTAACTCTTTACCTCAACAATCTCGTCCCTTCCAAACTTCATCGTCGGGATATCTGCTGTCGAACAGGCCATCAAGTACGCATAAAGCACCCTTAGAACGCTCTCGTGGGCAATAATGAGTAAATCATTATGTTCCCTCTCTAACTCCAAAATAATTGGTTCGAGCCGTACTGCTAGGTCGTGGTAGCTTTCAGATCTAGGATATCTATGGTGATAAGGGTCTTGGTTGTGTTTCTCCAATTCCTCGGGATATAATTCACGAATTTCCTTCTCGCTGAGACCTTCGACAGCACCCGGGTTCAGTTGAGAAAGCTGCTGGCGCTGGCGAACTTTGATACCTTTGGCGGCAAGTTGGTCTGCGGTTTGGACTGTGCGAATACGGGTGGAGGTCCAGACAACTAAAGGACGGTCTTCTTTAGAACCACCAGCAGCAATGTGAGCGCGGAGTTCTTCGACACGGAATTTAGTGATCGTGTCGGCTAGACGGCGGGAATAGTCGAGACCTTGCTCGGAGAGCGGAGCGTCGGCTTTGTAGGAATCATGATCTGCTATGCCGGACTAAGAAACAACACGGATTTAGTACAGAAATAGAGCTTGGATTGAGGAATAAACCTACCCTCGCGAAATATGTTCGTCTCGTTTTGATATGTAAGTTCATGAGATAAAACACGATCCGGTTGGGCAAGTATCCGAAACGGCAGTTATTCACAATGATCCTCTCCCCAGCATTGATCATCTGCAAGGTTTACGTCGTTAGTTTAGGGAACGAATACTGGTTTCATAGTGAAACATACCTTGATATAGTCGAGTTCTATTTCCTCCATGGTTTCAAAGTGGGGAATCTTCACAGTTATCCTACGGAGATAGTCCTGGACAGCATCTTCTGGCTTCCAGCCGGCGTACTGTATTTATTTTTAGCCCCGAGAACATAATATGGCTGGTGGTTTTTTCATTCTTACATCCGGAGAGCTGATTTTGACGTTTCTGACATTCTCCTCGATAATCTTCATATCGTCGCAGGTAGATTCAATAAAGATGGGCTGGGAATGGTCAGCATGCATGAATTCTAGGGATGACGTTGTAGAATCCTCACATGAATATCATTCTTCAAGAACTCTTTTGCAAGCAATCGTCTTCCCGCAGCCGTAGGATTCACAGCATCGTATATCGCAACTTGTCCACCATGCCGGTCGAAAAATTCGTAGATATCCGTTCGGCACTGTCGCAATATCTTCTGGCGCAGAAGCACGGATGATGGCGATGCTAGTTCGTTGGGTACATATCTTAGTAAACGCGTTTATCTTAACTTCTTACGTAAAAATCTCGCCTACCGTTCACGAAGAAATAATCTTCTGGGACATCTTGTCCGGGCGCACAATGCGCTCTTCGATAATCACCCAAGTGGAAAGTGTGTGTTATGACACCGAGCCTAGTGTAACCAGTCAGTCCTGATATCGGAGATATAACTGGGTAAATGTAAAGTTACCATCGAAGGTATCGAGTCAAGGCGACCGATAAGTGGCTGAAATTCATACGGCTTAGTATCAGATAACCAATTTGAAAATACTAGGTATATATAAGGAAACATACGTCTTCCCACGCGCAGGTAGGCCAACTGTGATGATCGCGATCTTTCCGGAGTGGAACAGTCTACCAGAGGTGGTGCTGTACAGCTGGGCCGGAGCCATCTCGCCCTTCACGAACGGCCATTTTTCATGCACTTTTGAGGCATCAAACACGGTCGCGATTGGTTTAGCCATCGTCCTTTCCTCAACCAACTGAAAATGGGGATTCCGCGAGGAAGTGGTGGTCGTCGTAGTGGAGTTCATCGGGAATATGTGTTGAATACAACAGATTGGAAATGCAAGAGAAAAACTAGCTCTATCCAGCTCTCAGGGTTCTTTATTGAAGAAATAGAGAAATAAAAGATGCGGGCAAAGGGATGAAATGAAAGTTAGGCGGATGAAGTCATTACATGCAATGTTTTGTGGGAAAACGAGGCAGGGTATATTCACTTTTAAATTGGAAAGCTGGGGAGCTCAAGTCTGGGCGAAAGCAAGATAAGGTGCATTTAAGGTGCTAATGCATATGATGATAGCACGTAAGGGGATGCCTGTATCGGTGGTTGGCTTAGCTTACCTCCATCTACATCCACACTGGACCTTCTGCGATACGCCGTGGAGGGTGGGGTCTCCCGGGCCCTAAATGATATCAGAGGGTAGTTTGTCAGAGATTCGATCCAGATCCAGACCCAGATATAGAAACCGCCAGCGATAAAATTGGGGTGCCCCGGCATAAAACACAACCGAGTGGCTAGTACCCAGCAATTTGATTGCGGGTTAATACACTACTTGTATATTACAAGGCGGTGCTGCATGCTGAAGCTCGAGATATTCGAAACTGGAGGGATTCAGATCTGTGGCTGCGGACTTACTGGTTGTCCCTGGTCATTTTGGCCTCTGGCTTGTGTTGCTGTGGTTGGAGTCCCCAGAAGGAAGGACGAAGCAACCCTTCGAAAAGTCTGAACAACGTATTGGTGTGACCTTGCCGTCACTCTAAGGGTAGTTCTTTGTATTCCCGTCGGAAGCTGAGGTTGTTCTTGTGCGATTCTCGAATGTGGAACTGTAAATGTTAAAAGTTGTAGTACGTATTTTATTTTATAATACCTCACAAGCTTTGACGTCGAGGTTGCGGCTGTTCGGGTCACCGAAAATTTCCGAGCCTCCCGGGGCCGTGCCGAACTTGGGAGACCTCTCACGGCCGTACGGAAATCACGGGGAAAGAGCCTCTGATGGCCTTCTGGATGGTGGGGGCTGGTGGGTATGTAACCAGCTGCCAGCTATAACTTGCTAGGAGACCGGTGGGTGCTGTATACGAGGGAGGAGCACCGTCAATGCGAGCAAAAGCAGAGCGTGCTATGGAAAGAGATGGTGGTTGATGGACAACCAATCCGTCATATGACACAAACGACCGGATAGTTTCCCAGGTTCGTGTGGTGGGGGAACTGACGGAAGGAGTGTACAAAACGAGCCACGGACGTGGGGGCTGGGATTGGCTGAGTAAGATCAGGATCGCAGAGAGATCAAGATCTAACTGATGAGATAAGATAACAGGGCCTGAGCCTGACCTCTTCAGTAAAAGCAAAAATCCTGCCTCCAAAAAGGATCCGGCCTTTGTGTCGAAAGGGAAATGGCCTTTTACGAAGAAGCACGTGTCCGCTGCTAGGATCATTTTCTCTCCTTGCTCAGGCAATTAACGAGTTCACTAGGAGGGTCCTCCAGCCTCAATCCCTATGTCACAATCACCTGTCATCAGTTATTCTAACATTTATATAATTATAGTGACAGCGTCACTGTTTGTCCGCCAGTGTTTGCCGTAGACTCGAGGGAAAACTTTGGTGCTTGTGATTGCCACCTACAACGGTGGCCGTAGCCTTGTGTTTCCGTTATGTGATGCCGGAAATTCCCTTCTGGTCATTCCCGTACCCATCTTCCCATAAAACGAACCAGGTCGATCGCTTGCAGTCTCGTACATAGTGCCTGAATTGATGGCTTTGTATCCCCAATCAATACTGTAACGTCATGTCGTCAATTCGGTATACCCTTCATCCATCCCCAGACGGGTATGTATGTATATAGTTTTGTGTAGCTCACCTAGATCCTGACACGCAGCCATCCGGTATGCCAGTTTCCATGCATCAGCTCACCAGGACCCTTTGCTTTGGAGCATCATGGCATCAAACGTGCCAAGACATTGTTTGTGTTATTGCTTCTTTTGACACTCATGCTCCAACCCGCATATTTTGTTTTTCCTGCCTTCGATTTTTGCTTCTTTTCGAGTACCGAAATGCATTGTCTGTGTCGGTAAAAGGTTGTGCGTGTGTGATGTACCGTCATGGTCCCGCGACTGCAGAAATAGATGGCGAAGATACCTGTCCGTAACCTGTCTTGATTGCTTTTGGGCGATGCCGTTCCAGCTGTATGTATGTTACGAAATATATGTACATTAAATGCTGGGGCAACTGGGGACCTGTTCACTACTTGCGCAACTGTGGATCGAAGCGTGAGTAGTTTGGTATCCTCAGAGTATCAGCGTGATTCTGCCAACATCCGTGAGGAGCCTACATGCTGTTTCTTTTTTGGGGGGTTTTCCTAGCGATTGAAGCGGAGGTGAGCGATCTAAAATACACGCACAAGAAAGTAGGTTAATTTGGGCTTACCCGTTTCATATATCTCAACTCAGGATATGAGCAGATGGTTTGAAAAGTTGTATCGATACGTATCCCTTTCCACTCGTATATGAAGGCTTCAGATACATGTCGAAAGTCACTCGGCTAAGAAAGATTGGGCTTATAAGAATAAATCGTACTCAAAGACCCCATCGGCCAAGTGGTCCTTCCTTTTCCTGCAGTCTTACCAGAAACCGTTCACACACTGCATACAAGGCAGTGGAGTGTGAAGCCTCAAGGTCTGTCCCCACCTTTTTTACTTTTTCTCGCTTCCCTTGCTCGGAAGAAGGTGATTCGCCCGGGCCTCCTTGAACGAACGCAGATTGGCTTGAGGGCTGTCTTGCTTGCACCTACTCGCCTTTGGGTGGATCCGTTGCAATTCTTCCAGAGGCCCCGTCGTCTGGGGCCAGGCTGGGTATTTTTGCTTGTCGGTTTATTTTTTTTATTTTTTTCCCTTCCTCTGGTGCATTTTATATAATTTTACTTTCTTTTCCTGCCATCTATCTTCCTTTCTTCTTCTTTGCATTCCCTCCTCTTCCTCTTCTTGCCCCTTCCCCCCTCCCATTCCTAGCGCATAACTCTTATTTCAACTTCTTCCCTTCAGAGTACCCGAGTCTTCCCTTCGCCTCGTACTCCTCTTCGTGGCCATTCACCTATACCCTCAAACTATCGCGAAATACCGCTCGAGATTTCGCGTTGGTAAGCTAGGTCACGTCATCACGAAGTCGTTTGGATAGAAATCTTCCCCGGTCGTCTGAACCTGAGCTGTTCCAATCGAAAGTCGCGGCGAGAGGAACCGCAGCCTTACCCGCCAAACATCCGCATCGCCCTGTCGCCGGTCCGCTGTGTTGTTCCGAAGGACGCCCACGCTTCTTGAATCCGCAACCTTTTATTAACAGTCCGACTCATTCACCTCGCGTGGGATACAATCTACCACGCTAAAGACAACTTTCTCAGGGGACCGAAGATCTCGCCGCCCTACAACGCGGCCCCCACACGCTAGATCTGGACACGACGCTCTTCGCATCACCCCTCAGTGCTCCAGCTCGTCCGTTATTTCTCCATCGCCGAATCAATCGTAGATTCGTTAGACGTCATGTAAGTTGGATATATGTGGCTTGGAACGTTCCCTTTCCGCGATGGTTTCCTGTTTTTTCCCTGTGGTTTCCTATTTAGTGTAATGCGCATAGGTGTTAGTATCCGATCCTCATGGCACTGGCATGTTGTGACCGGATCGATTTACCTTCGTACATCTTCTATTTCGAGTCCGACCAATTGGAGGTGGAAGGGGTTGATGTCAAAAGATCGGAGAGTAGGAGGACCTCACATCGCCTATAAAATCGTTTTTATGAGCTACGGGACGCACCTAGCAACCACCCCTCAACGAGGTTGCGAAGGCCGCTATTTACCGTCGATTTTACGTAGTCTCGAGACCCCTCTATTTATCCATGTTCTGTTACTCTACGCACATCGCCGCCGCTTGCTTATTGCTTTGACGTTCTGATAATCCCTCTAACCTCCACAATAACAATCTAGAAGCCAGTATATATACCCCCGATAGCATTTTTTAGCTCCGGTAGGCCATTGTGTCGTTCGGGTTACTATCTCGGATATTGTCTGCCTGGGTCACTACACTGAACTTCTACCTCGATACCCCGGCTTACTATCCATCTACGAATCAATATGTTTAATGCCCATCGCGGTCATGTGCCAGGCGCAGCCCCGAATCGTTTCAATGAAATCATCGACCAGCTGCGCGCTGAGTTTGACGCCCAGATTCAAAGAGGTGCCGAATCTGATCATAAAGGTAAGCTGTTATAGGGATTGGATGTGGGCGAGATGGCCGTTTTAACGATATGGTTGGTTAACTTGGTATCATTTAGTGAACAGCCAAATGCAAGAAATGGAAATGATCCAGAGGGCAGTCTTCAATCTGGAAAGTAACTACTCGCAAATGAAGAAACAGTAAGACTTTTTCTTTACCTTCATAGCTCTACTAAAGATCTACTGCTAACCTGGTATCTCTTTTAGATATGAAGAGCAGATTGCCAATTTAACTCGTGAACTCGAGAAATATACTGGCCAAGCCCCACATCCTGGACAGAGCCAAAGCGCTGGTCCATCAACTGCGCAGCCAGTGCCACCTGTGCTGCATCAAGGACGAGGTGGTCTCTTCGGTGGCATTATGTCTGGTACTCCGCAAGTTGGTGGCCCTAACATGACGTTGGCAGATCCATCCGCCCAACAGGGCCAGCCGTCGCAGCAGCAGCCCGGTGGACCATCCCAAACTGGCAGCCACCCGCCTCCCGGGCCACATAGTCACCCCATCCATGCACCACAGCCAATCTCAACTCCTCAAGTTGGACCGCAACAGCCCGCACAACCACCCCAGCAACCGCCGAGCAATTATCCTCCTTCTCAGACATCAGGCTTTGGACAAAACGGTAAACTTAGCTTCGTTTCCACACATGTGAAATATAGCTAATTCAAATATGCGTAAAGGATTTTCAGGACCCAGTACTCAGCCGCAGCCACAGCAACCTGCCCCCCCTGCACAGTCCCTCACTCCAAGGCCAAATAAGGGTATTGACCACCTTTTACGACCATATAAATGTCGCCTTGGAGCTGTGAAGCGCTGACTTAATCGTACAGACCTAGATATCTCTCGGATTCCACAGACGCATAAGAAAGAGGGAGCAGATTGGTTTGCTTACTTCAACCCTCGTGTTCCCCGTGTGCTTGATGTCGACCTTGTCCACACCCTAGAACACAACAGCGTTGTTTGTTGTGTTAGGTTCAGCCATGATGGCAAGTATCTCGCCACCGGTTGCAACAGAAGCGCCCAAATCTTTGATGTTCAGACCGGCCACAGAGTGACTCTGCTTCAAGATGAGACTGTTGACCGTGGTGGTGATCTTTACATCCGAAGCGTTTGTTTCAGCCCTGATGGGTATTATCTTGCCACCGGAGCCGAGGACAGGCAGATTAGAGTACGTATATTGCCCAACTCATAATACCAAGTATAATTGTCCTTGTAGCTTTTGTACTAACAAGTCTTTCGCTGTTAGGTCTGGGATATTAAAAACAAGAGAATCAAGCACAATTTCCGCGGCCACGAACAAGATATTTACAGCTTGGATTTCTCCAAGAATGGCAGGTATATTGCATCCGGCAGCGGGGACAAGACGGTTAGGATTTGGGATATGGAGAACCCTGACCGGGCACCCCTCGCTTTCACCATCGAAGACGGTGTCACAACAGTCGCCATCTCACCAGATAGCAGATTTGTTGCCGCCGGTAGTCTTGACAAGTGCATTCGGATCTGGGAAATTGCTACCGGTAAATTTGTCGAGAGACTTGAGGGATCCGATAGACCCCCACAACCTGAAGGACCCGATGTTGTTCCAGAACCTGAACCACCACATGATCATAACGAAGGCCACAGAGACAGTGTGTACAGTGTCGCCTTTACTGCGAACGGTACTGGTCTTATTTCTGGATCTCTCGATAAGACTGTCAAGATGTGGACTCTTTCGTCCGCGAGTGCTCAGGGTGTAGGCCAGAAATTGGAGCCCCGCGTCAAAACATTTGAGGGCCACGAGGTACGATTTTCTTCCTATAACCACAATTGTGATGTCAACTCCCTCGCTGTAGCATTCTAACATTCGATCCCACTGCAGGATTTCGTTCTGAGTGTCGCGCAAACTCCAGATGCATATGGTCCATGGGTCATGTCGGGTTCCAAGGACCGGAGAGTGCAATTCTGGGATCCTAGAACAAATCAAACTCAGCTCATGCTTCAAGGACATAAAAATTCCGGTAAGTGACACATTTACCTTATACGCTTGACTCAGTCTCGGTTAACACGAAATCTGCTTTATAGTCATCTCTGTTGCCCCTAGCCCTGCTGGCAAGTTGTTTGCGACCGGTAGCGGCGATTATAAGGCCAGAATCTGGAGGTATGTTATTAAATAAACCGAATGCCAATCCGCGAATGCGATTTTGAACTGCTTTGTCCTAACTTTCTTTTCTTGTTGTAGCTATGACAGGGTATAAATATGTGGTTGCATTGTGCGAGCGGCTCCGTTATCTAGAGACCAGCCCAGCAGGTGTTTCCTTAACCCCTCGGACCTTTTATTATTATTGTTGGACCAGGCGAATGTTTTTTTGTTTTGTATGCAGAGATATCACTTTTCCCTGTTTTTAGAGCTGTCCCAATCCATTTTCATATTGTTTGTGTTTCCTCTCTTCAACGTCGTATTATTATTATTATTATTATTATTCATATTCATATTTTTTTTTTTTTTTTTTTTTTTTTTGCTTCCGGAAAAAGAAAAATCTGTCGAGTGATGCCGGAGGGTGATTTTTTTTAAAAGGGTCGCGGCGGGAAGTGGATTGATAGTTGCGGCGGACGAGGTGGAGGAGGAGGAGGGGGAGATTCAATGATTATGAATTTGATCCAAGCAATATTACATCCTATTACCCAATTATCCTCCGAAAGCTTTTGTCTTTTATCGATACACCGCGTCCCGCACCGGCAGTTTGATCGATTCGAGTAGCGATGTGTATATCTTTTCTTTTGCTACAAATTCTCTTCTTCGTGATGCTTTCTTCTTCGTGATGCTTTCTTCTTCGTATGATCGCCGTGCCGCTTCTTACGCCCAGCATATAGCATGTGGTTACTGCTTTCCATGTCCTTCGTGCCCCTCACAGCGAATGCGAATTCTGCCTGCATATTACATTCCCACCACTTACTTTCTTTTCCTCTTTGCCAACTTATGCATGCATCGTGTCGGAGGAGAATTGAAATACATTTATGGGATCCCTCCGTTAATCTTGGACCAGCACCATGTCAACCGTTTATGCCGGTACCCTGCATCATTCGTTCATCCTTCCCTTCCCTTCCCTTCCCATCCGTCGATAAACCTGTTGATATTAGTGCCTGCCCTTGCATAAAATGGCAGATGTTATATCTCTTATCTCCGCGAAATATCAATTTGATAAGCTTCTAACGGTCTTGTTCATGACGTGATACATTTACGCGCACGAGATACTAGCCAAGTCTCCAGATTTGCAAGACGGTTCCTAGATCGAAAGAAGCTGCCAATTTACGTACTGGCCCACCCTCTAGCTTAGAGCTCTTTATCACTGGAAAGCCTCGTCACTTGATCTAAAATACGGTACCATTGCATTTGAGTGGTATCGAGCTTTGCAAGTTCGACTAGGACAAGCTTTTCCTTAGTATCATCGATCGAGATATGTATCCCTGGGCAGCTGTGTTAATTAAGTAATATCTCATACAACCACCTTGTAGCACTATTCCAAGGGGACCTTGGAGCTTATGTCGCTATAATTACGGACTAAGCTCGAGATCCATGACTACGATCTTACTGAAGCCTTCTTCTCCTCCTTCTTCTTAGCTGTGTGCATTCGGTAAATTCCGACAGAATACCAAGCGTCGTTTATGCGCACTACACCGCCCAAGGAGAACCACTCCGTTCACGCCTCACGCCTTACCAACCACAAATATGCAAATATATATATATATATCACCACGATAATAAATCCCGAACATACACCTACATCGGTGGCTATACCAGGCCTCGGTATGTCTACCTCGGTATTTGGGTACTTTTAAGCAGACCGGCTATCCAGAATATTATCACCAAAGAAAAAAGCCTGATGGCTTAATGTGTCAGCCGCATTAGGTGGTGGCTACCATAATTATGTACAAGCTTCCAAATCCCGCAAGCCGACACAAACTTGAGGGCTATTTCCAACGCATAAGGGCAGTTTTGTCTAAACCTTGCGAGACCCATCAACTAGTCTTTTTTTTGTTCATCCAGTGCTGTGGTAGTTTTTAGTGGGTAGGGTTGTAGGCGAAATGATCATTTCCCACGAGACTATATGTTATTCTTCTTACGTGCATTTGGGGCTAGCTTTAGCGGGGGATAGCTTAGAAAAGTGATATAGATAAGGGATTCAATAGCATATTTTTTTTAAAAAAAATATTCGGTTGATCTTAAGCCAGACAAACTATAGACTAATTTGTATAGCATAGCAGACGAGGGAAGCCCAAAAACCCACACGAAAAATGTGCGTGTTGATGCACCAACGTTAATGTTTAATCGACTTAAGCTTAGACCTTGGACACTAATATCGATAAGAGAGCGAGGAAGGGCACCAGTAGCTAAAATTTCCCGGTACGCACTTAATTGATAGCTAGATCGGAACTAGTTGTCTGGTTTGTACATTTTGTTGTAGGATGTCCGAAGTGAAAACAACTCTCTTTGGAAATTGTTCTGCTCGACCCGGTCTTACCTACTTCCGGGTGTCCGTTTCACTCTTGCATCTGCAGATAGGAATGTTCGGATCCATCTCATGGCATTCAGCATCTTCTTCGCTAGCAATATCCATTTCGGTTTTGCTGTGGAAATTTCGCTCTTCGTATGGTCGCGTACATAGGCATAATGAAAAAATGCCACAAAGTACTCGTATAGAATGAGGATTTAGGCCAAGGAGGCAATGGCATTGTGGTACGAGAGGGGGCGTTATGTACAAAAGGCCGGAGCTGAGCGCTGGTTTCTTCCTAACTTCAACTCGATAACTGCCTCGAGTCCTGTTCAGATCTAGATATCACACTTGGCTATAGTAGTGCAGAATTTGGCTGAAAAGAATGTAATCATTGGCTTGCTATCATAACAAGGATTAGTAATGAGCCTTAGAACAGTTCTGGGAGACCTGTCCGCCTCCCGGTGAATCTAGACCTGTTAGAGCTCTTGGGTCCCGAGGCCGTGTGAGGGATTCCTGTCACGATGCCGCTGTCCTCTCGGCGCGAACCCGTTGAGCATTGCGGCACCTTGGGGAGTATTATAATCCTCTGGTCGTATTTCGACTCGGAAAGGCGGGTCCCATAACTCCATTATGTATTTATGCTTGTAGATAGTAAATAGTGCTTAGGGCTCTAGTATTTATAGCCTTAACACTGGTTACGACCGTTTCGTAACCACACGGGTGCCCGACTGAGATGTTGTCCAAGCTGGAGAGCCAGTCTGAAAAATGCACCACAACCAAATTTTTTGAGAACAAGACAACCGCTTTGGTCAGAATTAATTTCCGTCCACACCCTAAGGGTGCACGCATGGAATATATGTATATTTCTGCACCTCTGAGCACAATCCCTTATAAACTAGTGTCGATCGTCAACCTCATCTGTTTAGGTGTTTAGCAGCTTTAGGGGTAAATCTTGCGTTCGATGGGCCCCAAACGCTTCACTGTGATGCCTATCTGGGTAATCCTGGAATTCTTGAAAATACTGGATAACGAACTATTCCTCTTTAATTTAAAACGGGACTAGAAGCGTTTTTCAAAAGTCTCGTACATGCATCATGCAGTGAACTTCTTGGACAGACTGCACCCCCATGCTATGGCCACAGCAAAATATCCCAAAAAGCTTATAAGCGAGCTTCTACGGCTCGAGGTATCGAGTCAAATTCGTAGAAGTATTCCGTTATTAACGGAACGTACGCGTAAATCTAGACCGTTGACGGAGGCGGATGGTGGGCCGCTCGGTTTTGTAGCTGGGTGGGCTGTGGGGAGACTTCTGGACATCATCTCTAGTTCATATAGCTCATTCGTTACGGCTATATGGCAAAGGCTATGGTGCGATGCCAACTGCATGCAGAAAGCTCAACAGGGAGAATAGAATACGTCTAGATGGGTAAGAAGGTACGAGAAGGGTAAGTCTGGTGATTGTTGGGACAATTTTATTGGTGGGGTGGCTCAGAATCGGAAGCCATTGGACTAGGGATTGGTTGAAGAGCTCGAAAATGATCGGAGCTAGATTAGACTAATGGTCCAGCGAAGTGTGGGAACAAAACATTGTGGGTATTTGAAGTATAACTGGATGCATCTATGAATGTGGAATAGGTAGACTGATATGAGGGGTATAGGATCGACGATGCAGAGCGGCCACAGAAGGACAACAGTGTCAATTGCCACCTTTTAGGATACTTGTGAGTACTCACCGGTAGGTAGACAACGGCAAGGGCTTAGCGATGTTTCTCTTCAAGGAAAGCTGTGGGGACGCTCAAGGGAGGGCATGCATGGGCCAGGTGGATTGGGATTATTCATATTCCTGGGTACCGGACTGGATTTTCCTCTTACCCGGGGCCGTAGAAGTTTTCCAGTGGTGACTATGCTCTACTTGGGTTAATCTAAAGCCGAATGCGCGATATACCTTCCCTTAGATTCTTAAAGAAATTTACAACAAGTATGAGAACTACTACCGGGTTTTGTATCACCAATGTGACATATATTAAATTATTTCTATTCGATAAGGATATTTCCATCATGATAATAATCACAATTATGATGATTCTGATAGTAGGAAAAACAAATTTTTGTTTGGGTGTCGTAGTCTTGGATAAGAAATCCAGGGAAAAACCCGATACTCACGGCTAGTCGTAGCTTGAATATGGTAAGACGAAAAAGAAGGCAACTGACAACAAACTATTTGGGCTTTGTGATAAAAGATCAGGATAGAAAATATTCTCATAGTATTGCCTTCATCGGGAAAGGGGCCGATTTAGGGACGCTTTCATCCTCTTGTACCCAGGTAGGTATAGGACATGTGTGATGGGATGGTTGGGTAGACATAGGGTATGGCTAGCCACCAGGGCACCAACACGGAAATGCCGCCGCTTATGCTTACGGCTCGGAGAGGCTAAAGCATGAGACGAGCGTTTATTTGGCCGGGATTTCTTCGATAAAAACGGGCTGGGGTAGAGTGGGTCTTGTGGTATTCTACGACCTTACATCATCAAGATCGACGCAAGGATTATTCAAGGCCAAGAGGAACATAAAAGCCAAATCCAGCCAGCCTTTTGGAATGCAAAGGCCATTAAACATACAGTATGTGTACGTAGATGTCTTAGAATTTCCGAAGATATAAGGGCCGAGAGTTGGTAGAGATACACTGAGCAGGGGGATAGAGGGAGGGACGGGTCAAACTATAGGTTTCGGTACGAGAAATTAAGTCTGGAGTAGGCTAGGAGAAAGTGATGAAGATGTCTTACTGAATCGTCAAGTTACATAGTTTGGGGAAATTCTGGCCTTGGAGAGGGGGGGTCCTAGGCCACATGTGCCTATGAGCGCAGGTTTGATAAGGAGGGACTGCAAGCGTTAGCACCATGAAGAAAGTGATTCCGAAGAGGATAGGTCAAATTTCCCGAAGGATCATGAGATTGCATACCATGGTCTGCGAACGGGTCATCGAAATGTGAATCAAGTCCCCACTCCAATGGCCCAATAGTATAGATCAATAGGAACCACTGGGAGTAAAGGATGCAAGTACAGACGGTGACTTTAGTGCGTGCAGTAATATCACGCGTGATATGGATGCAGACGGTTATACAGATCCGGAAGACCAAGTACTGAAAAGGGCTTAAGGGTTGATGTACAGGGTTAACTTACGTATATTGGTGATGCAGTTATCATGCATCATGAACTTTATCATCTATCATAGCTTCGCCCCGACACGGTTGGTTTGGCGAAGGCGCACATGAGAGGCACCAATGGGTCGTGCTATAGCAAGCAGAAGCGAACGTGGAAGAAGCAAGTGTGTGAGAAGATTAATTGCCCGACGTGTATGTATCTATTCTAGGGCGTCCATATGATCACAATTGACTTTCTTCAAGGAACCATTTTGCGATTTGTGCAGGCGGAACGATATGCAAGTGGCTTGGGAGCAAGCTAGCGATTCGGCTCAAAATCGTCTAAGTCCCATGCTTGATATCCTGCATGCTACTTCGGACAATAGTTTCGTCGTGCGATGCAAGGCAAGAAGCATGGAGAACTCCTTTGCAAAAAAAATTTTATATCGAATTGTGACATCAAAGCCACCAACGAATGGGTTGGGGTGCGTGTTACCTTTTTTTGCTGGTATGCAAGGACTCCGAAAAGAGGAAACTTACTAGGAAGGGGAAAGCGTGCAGCACCGTCGTTTCAGAAAATTTGCAACAGCATTTATTCGGGGCTGTGTGTTGGCGTAAATTACCACTTTAGGCCTTAGTGCCCGTTCTCAAGATGAAACGACCAGGTCTAGTGGTCGGTTTAGTGGCCGTGATAAAGCCACAACATCGACATGAAACTCTTGCCCAATGTATGGCTTGCACTTTGAGGCTTGTGACGGCGCTTCAAAAGCAAATATTGTCCAGTTTCCAGGATTAATTCACCCAAACGATACGGCGACCAACTTGATGTCATAGTTCGGCTTCATAAGATCACGAACCCGACTTTATATTTGGCTACTTCGATTTGATAATGGTTTCTTCTAGGCTGCCATCGCTTGATAATTAATCAATTGAACAATCAATTGCTTTGTCACGAACCGGAAGTCGGAGGGATAATGTTTGATTCATGAATTCAACCGTGGTACCTATGTACCTACGTACTTTGACATTTGGAGATGCCAAAAATACCCTCATGGCATCAAGGTTCTTGAGATGACATGATGTGGGTGGTCGGGTGGGCGTCTGTGCTGTACCACATGTGTGCACAGTGGCTCTCCTCTTTTCTCTAAGCGAGTGCGCCAGCGTGTCTAGATATTGCACCAATATAATATAGGCTGCATGTTAATAATTAATAATGTGAGATTGAGTTCTAGCTATGCGAATTCGGATATTCGTTACTCATTCCGAAAGTGAACGGCTTCTCTGATTGGGTGCTCTCGCGACGTACGAGGGGCTAGGACGAGGTCTTCATGCTGACTACGAAATACCCTTTCTCACGATCGCTGAAGAGAGCTCAAGCCGGAGTGGACACTATTCATTATCGTCATGCTTCCTATGTTAGTACTTACATGCACATAGCTTGCTTGAGCAGGGAACACCAGGTGGAGCTGTCTCTCATCTCCACCACTTTTTGTCCCAGATTGTAGAAGAGTGACATGAGACACATGTCTCTCGTATGCAGGTACCGGACTTCGCACATCAAATTTCTTGCCTTGGCTCTTGATTCGAAGCTGGTACTATAGTGTGAATTCCAGGTAAAAACCCGAGAAAAATGACGGGGCACATAGAGCCGCACGATGGAGCATTGAGCCATGCGAAACATTAATCCATGGAGTGACTATATTATTGGCGAAGTTGCATTAGCTCTATCGTTCTCGCTTGTTAGTCGGCGGGGAAAGAAGAAAGTTCTCACTAAGAAGACTATCTCCCTGGTTCACACGAATTTGCCTCGTTCTTTGAAACGTCCCTCTCGCAACGAGATACGAAATGAGCCAGAATTATCCGACTCGGTGAGACTTTTGATATCGACGCTAGAATCGATATGCATGATAAAGTTTACGAGATACGCGCGTCTGAGGGAGGGATGTCCAGAGCCTGTCCAAGCTAAAGTGACAAGGCAAAAAAAAATAAAAATTTCCTGTCAGATCCTAGGTGCTGGGCCGCAAAGGCTAAGCCATTAGCAGACTAAGTGCCGTCGTGAAGTGGGTGAGGTGACGCTGTGCGGTAAGGCTGTGCAGACCTGCCAAGGGTATGAGGAGTGCGCCAGCAAAGTGAGGAAGTGAGGCCGGAAGCCATCCACAACTTCACGGGACTCTTCTGAGCTTCTGTAACAAACCGTGGCCATGGACCCCGGGCTACTCCCTTTCGAGAGATCCTAGTACTTCCCACAAGCGACGCTAACGAGAAGACTAACCAACTAAGGCAGAAAAATCTTCACTTTCGCCGATCTCCTTCCCTCGCAGGAAATCGGGCCACTAGTTTGGGCTTGGCGTCTAAGGTTGTGATTGAAAATTGGTTGCTTGATGGCGTTGCTAGTCTCGCTATAGCATTTTCCTTATGCTTCAACCAGGTCAATATTTAGAAACAGTCCCTGTCTCTATGTCCATTGACCTATACTTTGACAATGCAGTGCGCTGCTAGGTATTCAATTTGGTTCAGATTCGACATTGCATTGTCGACCGGAACATGCACCCGGGGCGGGTCCAGCCAATCAGTCTACGAAGCTGTACAACCTTATTAGAGACAATCAATGTGGGTCGGATATCAAGTCCCAACGGCGCCGGTTCGGCTGTCGGTTCCACGACTGCAGACCGGTCAGGCCACAATCTACTGAAAGGCTTGCAGGCGCAATCTCAAGCCAATCAGTGTGATTGCGCAAATTGCATATGGCACGGTAGGCACAACTATTCTGCGTACAGACGCGGGCCTGTACAGACTTCGGCTTAAAAGATCTGGAACTACATCCTCACGACCACGAAAATTAACGAGCGGGTATTAATCTTCGCTGGGATCTCGCCCCAACTACTTAGCTGGCCTGATCAAACATACTGACTGTGGTGGTCATAGCTGGTAGTTGTGTGCGACATTGCGTCTTTTTCGCATGGGCAGGACCCTGAATGAATGAATGCATAATATTAACCGCATTGCATTGAGTGGGCCGACAAAAGGCTTCGATTCGAAGAGGCCAGGCTATCCAGGACTTTCAGGATCTCTGGCGTGGGATCCCACCGCGCTCTCTCGAGCAGGCCCACGCTTCATGTGGTCCTCCTCTCCACCTATATCAACGGTTTTATGTCCTTAATATTTCGAGTCGGGTAGGTTCATGTCCATCTTAAAGGGTCTTATGTGATACAAGGACCCAATTTGGCATGGTGGCTAGTTAAAAGCACACTTCGATCCCGGTCAGCTGTGGGTATAGATCCTTCCTCCTAGCCCCCTCCCTCTATTTTGTATGTTCGGCCACATTATTGGGGAGGGGGAGGGGATGCGGCAGCGCCCGTCAGGAGCACTGAATAAGTGGTGCGTACTAATTAACGGCGAAATAAGCTGTGGGCCTGAAGAGTAAGGGCACCTCTGGAAACCTTCGCAGATGTAGTATTTGTGACGGACCTTACAGACGCACTTCGAGTCGACGCATCTGTATCGTAGGGGCAAACAGACCATCTCTCCGCCTCCCTCTCTTATATGTATATCTGCAGGTCCATCATTACTTTTTTTCTTCCCTTGTCAAGAAGATAACAGGTAAGCACCAATTTCTCGATGGTTTCGATGGGCAATGCACTTCCAGGAAACCCGTCTTTCCCAGATTCGCCTTCAACTTCCACCAGATCACACAGCGTTCGCGGTGGGACAGGGATATCGTTGAGCTCTAAACCGACCAAATTGCCAATCGTGCAGAAAATTCAAGCTACTTACATACATATTACATACAATTTCGATGTACATGCATATGTATGTAGTGGCATTTTGGTTTGCTTTTTGAGGCCCGAGGCTTTCCAACCGAACCGAGCCAAGATAGCCTATAGCCCTTTTCGGCCATCCAAAGGCCGTCATCCACCACCCTTTCACATATGTATATATGTATGTATCTCGAGCTAGTTCAAGGATTATTAAGGATCTAGTACTTCGTACTTACTTACCTATTAATTAGCATGCACCACGGGTACAGACTACCGAGTCGAAACGACTCCCCACGCTCCCATTATATTACCCGTGCTTAACCTAGCCCATCATCTTTAATCTCCTTAACGGCCACCATTAGCGCCTAGGCCGTTAACTTGTGTAGCTTGGACTTCCCAAGAAAAAACAACCACCTCTTTCTTCATCGAAACTTTAAATAATCCTCGTGGACGACGCTACTAGACCCGCATCGTCTAATCCTCTAGTTTTTTTTTTTTTTTTCCCTTTGCGTGTTCAGTCCTATATCAAGGGCCGAGACGCACCTCCATATTCAACAGCCTATTTGCTTTGTTCTCAGCAAGCTCCGTCTCTCTGGCTTCTTTTTTCATGCTTAGGCCAAATACGCCTCTGTGCCATTGGTGAACCAAGAGCATTTGCGGTCTGGCACCCCGTCACAAACCGGGTACTATATTAAAACCTACAGTTGTCCATCTCATTGGGAATCGTCGAATTCTGGTGTATGAAAAGACCCAATTCCCATCTCTGCTTTATTTTATTATTTTATTATTTTATTTTTCCACATTCTTTCTTTTACCACCCTTTCCTTCTTTTCATGCAGCCGCGTGGGAGAAGCATCGCGGACGACGCATTATCTTGTCCTGTCTGCTCGAGTTCACCGACGTGCTTGCCTCCCGAGTACTTTACGTATCCGTCTTCCGTCTACCGTCTTTGTCTTCTTTTTCCCTTTCTTAAGATCTTATCATTTATCACTGTCATCATATCCCGCTATTCCTATTTCCTTGCCAGGCAACTTGGTCCTCAGTGAGCTTGATAACCTTAAGTAAGACTCGTGACAAAGACTGAAGGCGAACTCTCAAATATAAATCTTTTCTTACCTGAGGCATCTACTGTCAGTCCTCGAACCTATTCAACCTTCTAAGCGTGGCTGCAGCGTGATAAGACGAACAAGGTATTATATATCCGGCCCCCAAGCTTGACAGGGTTCTATATTCCCGAGCTGGGATGTTGAACGTGGGGGGAAAGTGTAAATGTCTAACACGGTCAATATAGTAGGGGTTTATATATAAACTACTACCCAGTTGCAATTCCGATATCATTCGCGTGCAATCCAACAGCCAACATATTAACGTATAACGCCAACTCCCCAAACCGAACGAAGCTCGCGATACCTACATATTCACGTGCCATATCTTTACTTCTTCCTCAAAAGCAACTTGGTTTCCGTAAGTAATTGAGGCTTCCTATCTGGGTGTTTTGCATCGACTACCAACCTCTTCGCGTCTTTCTATCTTTCCCTTGTTCTCTCCCTCACATACATACACGACATCATTCCTATTACGTCCATCTCATCGTTCGATCGTCTCATCTCTACATCGCTATTCTTCCCAGGGCCTGTATCGACCAGTATCACAAAGGATTGTGGTAGATGGCCCTATTTTTGGGCCAGTGCATGGATTACTCTGGTCAACCACCTTAAGCTTCTCTAGGGGTATGGTCCTGGCGTCTTTGCTAGACAGGTACTGCTTACTCTCTGAGTCTTTCCCTCTCTTATCCTGACGTGTTCGTTGGCTTGGTTGTTCATCCGTGTCCTTACTCCAAGGGAGGAGAGGCCTGGTGCAACTAACAAAAACCCAGTATGAATATCGAATCCACACACCATACCCACTATTACTATGCTGTTACGTGTACATCTCCAAACATATTCATATCTGTGCATTTTGTATTTCCCTAGTTCGCTTTGGGGAGGGGATTTAATTCACGGATGCAATCAAATGGTGTAATGTGGGAGTCTATCGAATGCTATCAGAGCGGGAAGCTAACAAGCCGGTACCTAACCCCCAGTTATCTAACCATCAACAACCATTTGACCTTAATCCACACGCAAATACGAATTGCTTACGCTACGAGCAAACGAGCAAACGAGCAAACGAACGAAACACACGAGTGGCACGGCGTTAGCAAGTTACGTTATAGGTAAGGGACAAGAAATTTGGTGGGCTTTATGTAACCACTAGCCACGACGAAGCATTCCCAATCCCCAACATGATACCAAGCTACTGCCGTCCTAGGCAGGGTTCTCACTGGTTTCCCTGACCAAAGCTTCCCGGCTGGGAACTTTTGTTGTGGATTTGGACGAATTCCTCGTTGTGCTCCAGGATGGGTTCCCATTGGTTGGGCCAGTGTATCCCTGCCGGCATCTCCGGGCTCCACTTGCTGTCCGGGGACCAGATCCAGGCAGTCACCAAGATTTGCTGTGACACCAAAGATATTTTGGTCGCTGGATATGTTTCAGATGCAAGCCAATGGATGGGAGGGAATCGATCTCTCCTCGAAGTCTCACCAAAATCAATTCGAGAAGCTAACACGAGACCGTCTTTGTGAGCCCTAGTTATAGGTTAAGTGTACACAATTAACGACTTTCTGACACGGGACCGCCTCGGTACGGAGAAAGTTAGGCCTCGGAGAGCTGACTCACGTCATACTCACATCCCCGTTATTTTATCCGGTGTCTGGTTTGACAACTGTCAGACGTTCAGAGATACGGACGTATACGTGAGCTATATACGCTGCGTCTATAAGGAAGGAAATCAAAGTAACTTCTTGCAAAGTGTGATCCTCGGCCTGTGAGTATAACTTTTGTCGGATATAAGGTCGCGATCGGGAGGAAGCATTTGGCTGGGCGAGCTCCAGTGCATAGTTTGAAGTGGCTGACGACCAATAGTCGGTGAAGCAGCCTTAGGTAAATTTAGGAACCTCACCCGAGAATTCTTCAACAAGATAGGATTCTCACAAAAAAAAAACTGCGAAGCTCAAGATACCTGAGGTCGTACAGGGCTAGTTGAGAGCTGCGGGTAAGTAAAGTTTTTTTTTTCCCAGATCCTGTGCATATCATCCACACATAATAAGTCCACATGGATTGCTGTATGATCCTGCTCGCCGGTGGCCGTTGAGCAGTATTTAAACCCGACTGCCTCCCACGCGCTTATTTCTTTTTTCTGTTTCTGCTTTTCATTCTTTTCTTTTTTCCCCCACTTCATCCCTCCAAACCAGCCAGATTCTTTGACGGCCGGCCACGCATCGCAGTGTCACGTTAAGGCAAGTGTCGACATCCTACATCTATATCCATCATGTAAAGTGCAGCTTTATATTATTTTGTCGTGGTTTTGATTCGACAGTGGGCTGGGCTGCCATCTCGTTTTTCCGGCTCCCGCGCCATCACCACCATCCCAGCCCTGCCCCATTCTACTTTGCTTTTTCTTCTCCAAAAAACGCTTGGCCGGGCACATTATCGTCACGCTGCATGCCTGCCACTGCCCTCACCAGCCTCAAGCTATATACCATGTATTCCCTCTGCTCTTGAAATTCTTTGCCCTCGGTCGCTGTATCTCGACTTACATCGAGACTTCCCTTTTACCACCATCGATCACTGCTTCGGCGTATTTTCTCAAAGGGGTCTCATGTTTCTGTGCTACCGACCTGTGAGCTAACCTGACTATATGACTAGTGCAGACCAGTAATAATAATCCAACCCAACAGGCAGATTTTTTTGCCCCCCTTGACGTCCCACGCCTTCCCAGGTGTATGGTTTCTGACGGTACGTTTCCCTTAATAATACTATCCCCCAAGGGTTTTCGTTTTTTTTTTTTTTTTTTCCCTTCCCTCGTATTTCTTTTTCCCCTTTGCTCGTGAACACCACCTTCTCTCCCCTTTCCTTCACCCTCGCAAAGAGACCCAAGACCAACCACACTTGGAGAAGACATTACTTGCTCCTGTCTGAAGTTACCGCAAAGGCGACTGTGCGATTGTATTATTGCGCAGGAACGGCTCCGATCTTGATCTTGCTTTGATCTTGAACCCTACATACACTGTTCCTTACTTTTTCCTGCCCTCTTTGGCACTACACCCAGATCCGTCCGGTCTCCACCAGTCTCGCTGTCTCGTGGGCGGATCTTTTTTTTTTTTTTTTTTTTTCCTCTTTACTTTGACTTTTACTCCATTTTTATTTTATTTTTTTATTTTTTTATTTTTTTATTTTTTATTTTTTTTACTATATCCATCCATCCATCCTGTGGTTTTCTTTTTTTCTTATTTTTCTTGAATCTTTCAACTTCATAATCTTTCAATATCACGATACCCGAACCCCAGCATTTCAAAGGCGGATAGAGAGCCTTCCTGTCTACGTCCTCAAAGAGCCTTCGCGCTTGAGGTTCGGATCAGAGAATTCGTTTGGGATTAGTCACTGCCGGAGGATAACCAGCCGGACTTGCTAGTCCTAGTCTTCGTCTTTAGTTCCCTCTCATTCCTTCTTGCATTTCCCACATTCTTACGTCGGCTGTATCCCTTCCTTCCCCTCAACCTCTTCAAGAATCCTCGTTTTCATAGGCTTCCATCATTTATCCTAATCTGGTCTTTGCATATCCTTTGTTTAATGCACGCGTCGCCGTTTTGCTTGAGGTCGACCCTTTCTAACATCACGAGCAGTGACGTCGCTGGATAAAAACAAATCCTCCTTTCCGAAGCGGTCTCCGTTGTTCAAGTAGTTACTCAAGAGTGCCTTGCATACAGACTCTGTTGGGCTGATACATACGCCGCCACCCACCCGACTCATACCTACTTCCAACCACCACCATCACCCACCATTCTCACCATCATCAACCATTTTAAACGGCTTCAAGCCGACGGAACCCAGCCTTAGTCCGGTCTCTTTAACAGCAAGCAAGACGTCGTCGTCAAAGTCTACCCGCGACCACCTCTCCTCTCCCTTCCAACCTCCTCACCTCCCCACCATACAACCTCTCCCCAACCGACAGGCCCCGTCCGGCCCATCCGCAAACCTGGCGGCCACAATAGGCCCTCAGCCGGCCGGGTGGTTTCGACCGCCGCCGCCTGAGCAAAAGCGTGCTCCTCGGCCTCCGGCAACGTCGTCGTCGAGTAACATGCAGATCTCAGGTCTGGTTTTCCCACCGCCAGAGTTGGCTGGTCGGCAGTCATCCACAACACAGTCCCGAGGCGGCCTCATGGCGACACATATGGAAGTCAATGGACACCAATATCACCAAGACCACATGCCGGAGTTCGATGCTTTCCAGGACCCATATATGTTCGGATACCAGAACATCAACTACAATCCAACATATGCCCCGCCTGGGCTGCATCATCCTTCTAATATGATGCCTAGCCAGTCCCTGCACCAGCAGCATCAACAGCCGCAACCACAGCACCAGCAGCACCAGCAGCACCAACAGCATCAGCAACAGCAGCAACAGCAGCAGCAACCTCCCCACCAGCCTCCTCCTCAACAAAGGGCCCACCACCACCCAGGCCTACATCAGCAGCCTCATCCACCACAGCACCAACATCAACATCAACATCAACATCAACACAGCCCGCTGCCTCAACTGGCTCATAATGCTATCCCAAATAACCTACAAAACTCCCTCCAGCTTCAAAACAACCTACAGAATTCCATTCAGAACAACCTTCAGAATAGCCTTCAAAACAACAACCTTCAAAACAGCCTGCAGAACAACCTACAGGGTAACCTGCCAAACAATCTACAGAACAATTTGCAGAACAATTTACCAAATAACCTACAAAATAATCTGCCAAATAATCTACAAAATAGCCTTCAGAACAACCTTCAAGGCAATCTTCCTAATAGTCTGCAAAACAGCCTCCAGAATATCCAGAATATCCACAGCAACCTTCAAAAACAACCACCCCCGCAGCCTCAGCAGCAGCCTCAGCAGCAGCAGCAGCAGCAGCAGCAACAACAACAACAACAGCAGCAGCAGCAGCAGCAGCCGCAACCACACCACCCGAGCCTCTCCCAGCAACAGTCTCAACCTAAGCCTCAACAGCTTCATCAGTCTCTGCATCTGCCGGTTCTTCCTGAAGCCAAGACTCCGACTCCGAAACCTGTCAAGGCCGCCGTTCGTGCTACAGCAGCGTCAAGACACCCCAAAGCAAAGGCTCAACCCCTCCCTCCAGCACCATTGCAAAATGCCCGTCCCGCTCCAGTCCAGGCTCCAGTACCACAACCTTTACCAACTCCTCCACAGCCAAAGCATGTTCAGCCGCAGCCGCAGCCACAACCACAAATGCAGCATCACAAACCACCTACCCCAATGCAAGTGCCAGTTCCGGCCCCGGTGCCCACCAAAGTGACCATTCCAATTCAAACACCAGTCCCGCCGCCAGCTCCGCCGCCACAGCCACAACCGCATCAGACCCCCGTTCCAGCATTGAAGTTCACGGCTCCTGCACCTAGCAAGAACTCTCAGACCGCTCCTATCACAGACCCTAGTTCGATCTTCAAGACGGAGGTTGACCAGTTAATGAGAGCAATTCAGAGCAAACAAACCGACTCCCCCACTAAAGAACCCGAGCCCACACCAGCTCCAGCTCCCGCTTTCCAAGCTCCAATTCCAATTCAAAACCCGGGGTTTGGAGCAAACCGAGCACAGAGCTTCAACCAATCATACGTGAATAGTGGAAACTTCGGAGGTCAACCGCTCGGCGTAGATAAGCTCTTGGCCGAGCCTGCTCAATCGGCTAGCCCGGCTTCTGAGAAGAAGGGACCAAAGGCTCGCAAGAGGTATGAGTGCGAAATTCCGGGATGCAACAAGTCTTTCTTCCAAAAGACACACCTTGAAATACACTCGAGAGCACACACCGGGGATAAGCCATTTGTAAGTAATATCATATTTCCGTGGTAGTTCGTCTAATCGATTCTAACCAATCTGGAATTTAGACCTGCAAAGAGCCTGGCTGTGGACAGCGTTTCTCTCAGCTTGGAAACCTGAAGACACATGAGCGACGACACACTGGAGAGAAGCCGTTTTCTTGCGAAAAGTGCGGAAAGCGTTTTGCCCAGAGAGGCAATGTTCGTGCACATCGCGTGGTTCACGAGGGCACGAAGCCTTTTATTTGTCGACTAGAAAACTGCATGAAGAAGTTTACGCAACTAGGAAACCTCAAGGCAAGTATACCACCGTCCTGTATACTTGAAACTCCTTCTAACGTTTATGTTGTAGTCGCACCAAAACAAATTCCATGCAGCAGCCATTAAAAATCTCACCGACAAATTCGCTATGAACTTCGACCCGACAACTATCACACAAGCTGACAGAGAGCTTTTTGAGTACTTTGCCGAGCTTTACAAGAACTCCAATAAGGGTATCAAGGGTCGAGGCAAGGACCGAAAGATTTCAAGTACACGAAAAGCAAGGGCAGAGGCGGCCAAGAATGCCTCTGGTACGGCGGACTCGAATAACAATAATGGCAGCACCAGTAACGACGCTGCAGCAAACAGCCCGGAGAGCTCGGCAGGAAACAGCAATGGTGGGGAAAATTGGGATTTCGGCTCTGATACCGACGAAGGACAAAACTCATATGACGGAGTTACCATGAACACGCAGCAAATCCCTAGCCAGCTGCCCCCAATGCGTCCTCAGCATATCAACGTTACTCAGTTCAACATGGGTTTCGATCACCTTAAATACAACATGCAAAAGGACTATATTTGATTTGCTTCGCTTTCTTACTCCTCTTTCTCTATCCTTTCTTTCTTTCTTTTTCTTGGATAACGTAATATTTCTATATGCTACTAAAGTCATAGTACCGGCGTTCCTCAGCGGCAGCTTGAATTCAACTTTTTGTTTTTTTGTTTTGTTTTCCCTGCATGAAGTTTTGATACCTTCTTCCCCTTTGTTTCTTGCACATTGTGCACTCTATAGCTGGGTTCGGACTTATCCTTGTTTCTATACCAATCGGCTCGTTTGCTTTGGATTTACCTTTTTTTTCCACTCTACTTCTATTACGACTCTTCTCATCTATTATATATACTCCCCAAGCTTCGATTTTCTGCGTGGTCTTTGTCATTTTTTATCTTTCTCTCGTCCTCTTCTTTCATACACACGTATTTCCCTTCCAAATATTCTAGTTAGATTTTCGACCAAAAAATCGGGCTGGGCAGGGGGTCGTCTACATTTTATTTTCAAAGAGCTACAAAAATTTTATATTTTCGAAAATACTTTTTTTTTTTTACCATATTTCACACCATCTTTTATCTTCTGGTTCTGTTATTTTTAGTTAATTGCTAGCAAGATTCATCGTACGTGTATGTCTTTATATTATTATCCATACTGAAGTGTATCATGAATGAACTTGATTAGTTTATGTATATCTATCTACATACTCCTACTCGTGATTTCCATATTATAAAGACATGCCGACTAGTCCCGATGATTACTCGGATATTACAACCCCCCTTCCCCCCATCCTGTTAGACGATACGTCTAACGTTCTCATAAACGACGAACGTGATACAAGTAGCCGGAAGTACCCTTACGAGATTCGGTCCAAGTCTATTTCAAGCAAAAAGCAGCGAACGCAAGAAACAAATAAAAAATGCAATAGTTAGCGAGAAGCTTGGCCCTTCGATTATTCATGAAGCGAGGTGTGTGTGATATATTCTTGAGTGGAGGAGGTGAAAGGGTTTTCAAAAAGAAAAAGTAGCTGCCTTCTGGATAGCTTGGAAGGAATGTGGGGGCGATCTTTGACTTTGACTTTGCTTTGCTTTGCTTGCGTTGGCATTGCTTGCAGATGGTGATGCACAAGTTTGGAGGGGGTTTGTGGATCCCGGCGACAGGTCCGGGATTTGGGATTTTTGTGTCGTTGACATCCGGCCCCTTTTTTTTCATCTTTTTTTTTTTTTTTTGACAGGTCAACGGTGTGGGAAGAAAAAAAATTTCTTCTTCTTTGGCGATAATAGATTGATCATCCTTGCTCGCTGGGGATGGGACGGAAATCTGCAAGAAGCAAAAGTTTGCGATATGGGAGGAGAAGGGGTTTGAATAAGGATTGTACAGCAAAAATCAGAGAAAGAAAAAAAAGGAATGGGTGTGACCGACCCATTCCTCGGATCTGGCCTGTCAACGATGCCTTCCTTCTTTTTTTTGTTTCTCGTCTCTTCGTTGGAGCGGGACGAAAAAAAAGAGAGAGAGAAGAGCTTTCTTCTTCCAATGATTTTGTTTCCCGGTCCACCCTTTCTTCTAGAAGACATCTGTGGGGCATTTTCATCCACGATGACGGGAGAGAACAAAAGGAAAAAGAAAGCGAGCCTGTGGGATCGCATGCGAGGGAAGGAGCAGGGTTCCGAGAGGAACAATGAGGAAAGTCAGGCACCAATGTTCGAGGACACAGCCTACCCTTTCAATCCTTCAACCAAAATCTCAGACATTCAGACATCGTCGATTTTTAGATAATAGAGAGAAATATTAAGACATATCCCCCCGTCAGCCGACGGGGCCGATAATCTTAATGAAGGGGAAAGGTTGAAGAGCGGGGGGGGGGGTTTCGCTGGTCAGGTACCAATCGTCAAGGTAGGTACGCATCATGGCATTCTAGGTATACCATGAAAGAAAATGGTTAAAATGAACATTTGCACTCACCCTCGATAAAACCCAGCGATACCTTGGGATTGCCATGTTTGAAAAACAGCGTTTCGTGCCGAAGAGTAGACCGTAGCCGCATCGTGTGTCTGTAGCCTCGAACGTATCACTTGATACGGGTACGTCAATGCACCGGCAAATACTTTTGATAGCGCAGATAAGGCCATGTAGTCCGAGTTTGAGAGCGGTAGCGACTGGTGCCGCGGCGCCACTTGACGAGCTCCAGAGATGTCACGATTTCGCTCATGACCAATTGCCTCTCTGTTAGAACTTCCATTGTAAGCTGCATCTTTATACTCTATTTTCGTGTGAAATTCGTGGCGCACGAATTTCGCGACAAAACGTTAGTAATAGTTTTTGCGGTCAGCTGCAAGGACGGGGAAGCGACGTCGCCTGCAGATCATGACGAAACCCTTGTTCCAACGATATGGAATAGGAAGGAGCATAAACTATTAGGTGATCTTATAAGCACCCAAACCCACAGGCATTGTGCAAAACGTTTATTTCCGCTGTGTAGCATTATAGTATATTTGTTATAAGATGATTGTCAAACCAACCAGCATATGTATGTTATGCAGGCTTCTAGCGTGGGCTGACCGCTGAAAGGACAAACGAGGGAGAAAATGTGATTGTGGATGTACTGGATACACATACCTTGTTGTTTCGAACCTGACAGTAGTTGCTGCCTGTGACCGTCCGAAATTGACGATTCGAGACGGCTCGAGCGTCGCCAAATTTTAAGCTTCTCATATGTCATGAACTGAATCGCAGCTTGGAGAACTCCAAATAATGATGGCAAGAAACCCCGGAAGTATCCCCGGATCCCCTCTTTCTTAGCGAGATCGAGCAGACCCTGGGTGACCCCCAGATATGCTCCGGGGTCCCGGTGACCTGATGTCAACATCCTGGTTTTGACCACCCATAGCGGGTTTGTCAGGGCCGCACTTGCGACACCTATGATCAAAATGAGCGCTGTTGATCCTCACCATCTTTGCGGTCAACGTCTACCAACCTGCTGCACCTGACGATAATAGATAATCGATGGAGCTTAGATCTTGACACTTTTTTCCGCGATATTCCGCAACCCGGAACTTTATCTGGTCGTACCTGCGAAACATCATCTCACGTGCATCAGAATCGCAATTCTCTTTGGTCATGCATGAGCACCTATGAGATGCAACATATCCACGCAAGAAAGATGGATTCCCTGCAGGGTTGATATCAAGGCAAAGCGGCGCTTTCCATTCAAGGGAGAAGAGGTGTTAGAAATACCATAGAAAGTATAAGCCCCAACTTGCCGTGTTTCCGATAATGTTGGGACTTATTCCGCGATAGAATGCTTTGATAGGATGTCTTCCTGTGGCACGGGCTTCGTCAAGTAGCTGTCGAGCCACAGTGACAGAACCACCCCACGCTCGACCTGTGTCATGTCGGTGTACTGCGAAGTCCGGAAAAGGATTGCGAAATGTCAGATATCAGTCATTATAAAATAAAAAAAGCCATCCCGCGAGTCGCATGCAATAACATCAGCTAATATCTTTGGCTGTTACTTCAAAAATGACATGAGCTAGTCGCCGATATCCTGTGCCAAATTTTTTGAAACCATCATGCAGGTCGAAAAACCTTCCAGCTTGAGCTGTAAAAAGTTTGGGAAATGCCACACAAAATTCCCCCACGATCCTCTAGAACTCGAGGCGGAAATGACCTAAATGGCTGCCGCAGAGGAGTTCAAGCTCACCTTGTAGCCTCGTTTTTATTAAATCAAGTGGATGGCAGATGATAGTTGAGATGAATCCGGCCGAAACGCCAGCGACGATTTCGGAAACAGCCGCCGTCGAACCATCATGTCTGGAGGCTGACATGGGGGCTCGCCAGCTACCCTACCTATCGAGGGTATCTCTGACTCCTGTAGTATTGTGTTTTCGTAGTTGGTCGACAGCTAGGAACTTTGTGTGGGCTGCGCTGAGGTGGGATGAGACCTGAATAAAGCGTCGCTGAGCGTGAAACTTGTTGGAAGAGGTTGCAAACTGTGACACGAGCAAACGGACGAAAGCGGAAGGTATCAACACATTTCCGTGCACTTTTCTTCAAAATAACACATTCGACGATCCTGTCTGGAGGTATCAGAGGACGAAGTTGCCGACATGGTTCTTGCCATTGCGCGACGCGACCACGCTATGGCGAATAAGGAAAGAGCGGCCGTATAGTTCTAGTGTCTGGTAGCATTCATCTGATCAATGAGGCTCGTATACGGGAACTTTTATGTCTACAAAGGGTATGATCGTGATCTCTAGCCGCCTTAAGTGTGGGGATTCTGTATGTTATTTGCTTTAGAAATACCTATATATAGGCGCATGACTCTTCTATACAGATGTAGACAGACATCCTTTCGAATCTATCCGTCTAGGTCCGGGTCCCTTTCCCGGACACCGCAGAAATGTAAATTAGAATATGAATCGATTTTCCCGCCCCGAACTCCTTGCCGCTGACGAAATGCACTAGGTACAAAGTAACCTGCATAGGATATAGAAAATAATGAAAGATTGCAACGCTAGGGTATTAGCCGAGAATATCCGATGGAAGTAACGAGAGAGAATAGATGAGGATGGAATGCTTGAACCGATGATAAACGGATTAGGTGATGCGATCTGCACATGGGTAGCTCGGGTGAAGCCGAGCCCGGAAGCCAGTTTATATATTGGTCCCCAGGTTGAGGTATTGTTCGACGACACTTCTGTCTTGTTCGCTGGCTGTCCGAAAGTTCTTAGCTTCGGATTCTCGGTTGGCTCTGACGAGGGCGTCTACGGTATTATGTTAGTAATTGTATTTGTCATAGTATCTTCGAGGCAGAGAAAGCTTACCAGCAAGCATACTCCTAGTAGTTGCCTGCCAAAGTCGGTCACCCGATTTTACAGCACAGTCTAATGTTGCTCTGGACATGTTGGCGTGGTGATGCGGGTCGGGATTGAAGACCTTGGCACAGACCAAAGCCAATGTGATCGTCAGCATATGATGAACCCCTGATTGCCTAAAAATTCGGTTCGACGTGCTGAGTAGGCTCCTATCGGAAAGTTAGATTTATATATTGAAAAACAAGGTTTCAACACGGAAGACGAGGTGCTCACCGCACAACATTGAGATTCTCGCCTTTGCTTTCGAGGGAGACTGTTACGACATTGTATGCACCTTGTATCAGTGGGTTCCGGTGTGTCGATGCGAAGTCGGCGACACCTGCGAGCATGTTCTGTGCCTGCCTAAAATTCCTTGTTCGGGGCCCAGACAAGATCAATGCCGAGTTTAGCGCTGCGAGAATCCCCAGTTCCGATGTTCGGTCAACGAGGAGACCTTGGTATGTAGTCAGTGCCCGGGTAAGGTTACCGGTACCCTGCCGAACGACAGCTGTGGTATACGTTAACCAGGGCTTGATAAACCGTTGCTCGGATTCATCAGCAATATTCGCGAATTGGGCTTCAGCTTGCCGTAGTGCCTAAGAAATATTAGTGAGACGTAGTCAAGAATGTCAACACCCATAAACCCACATTGATAGCTTCTTCCCAGGCACTTCGGCCGGCATAACAGTATATCAGCTGCAGCGTTATCGATAACTTCAAGAGCCCCCTCCAGGTTACCCTGGCGGCAGCCGTTTCCACCGAGTAAAGACCGGGGTCTGCGTTTCCGGATAACAACCCATCTATCATCTCTTGCCCACGGACCAAGCATGCCTCGGCTTTCTTATCGAAACCATTAGAATGCGTCCTAATGGACCCGCTGAGAAACCAGACAAGCGACCAGAGATCGGCTTTTGGGAGCCATTTAAACCTCAGCTCTTCCACCCGACCTCTGTCGTATACCGGCTTAACTGGAACCACAAAAGTTCCGTCTGCAGGCCACAATTTCCAAGGAACGTTCCCGTCCAAGTTTTCTTGCAGCACTTTCATCTTGGTATCAGTTTCTGTCATGGACCCCTGTATTGTCACCGACATGATATCCAACATTTGGAAAAGGAAAGCAAGCTGCGGTGCATCTTGCAAAGGAACGCTTTGTGACTTAGACAATGCCTTCTTTGCGCCATCCACGCCTGAAATTCCCTGTCCTAGCAGTATCGATGCCTCCATTAGGTTTGCTAGGACGTATACATGGTGGTCTTCTCGTCGTTTTGCCAGTTCAGCCGCCGACCTAAGCGATGATACAGCTGCATTGTCATCCTGCTCATCCGTCCGGAGTGTCCGTAGCGATGAAAGTAGAAATCGGAAAGAATATGTCCAGTACGCTATAGACAGGCTGCAACAATTCCACGTTAATAATCTATACGGTTGAACACCATGGTAGACAAGTTCTACAAGGGGGTGGGGGGAGGTTATCGAAACGTACACTTCGGTTTCCTTTATTTGCTGACTTAGGAGGATAAACGCTGCTTTCGGCTTCATTCGAAACATAATCCTGACGAGCAGGTGCTGCATAGCGAACTTGAGGTCTTGGAAATTGTTCTATGTATCCGCAATGACATTGTCAACATCATGGGTCCCGGGAAACTGGGTAGTTCATTGGGTATGTTCCACCTTTCCGGCAATAAGAATCTGTGTTCCCAAAAATAAACATGTCAGCCTCAGTCTGTCGGAACCCGGAGGTGACTCGAAATGGAACGTATCGATAGAAGGGTGTTTACGCACGCCTTTATGCAGGATCTCTTCTGCATCTGTCACATTCTCCGTCTCTTCTTCTAGCACACTGGCATATCGTAACCGTAGTGCCGCTTCGAACTTTGGCTGTAGCTTGAATTCCTATATGCTCTAAGAATCAGATTCCCCACACTCTCATCAAACACACGCAATCGAGGTCGGGCATACGGATAGGGCGGCTTCGAAACATCGTAAAGCGGCTGCTACGAGGGTTTGGTAGAGTTCGGGATCAAAGGACTCCTTAATACCGGTGCTATGCGCGGTGTTGAGATACGAATCGGCTAACGCTAGGAACAAGAGATGCGGTTCTGTTATTGTCGACGAGGATGAAGAGCTTGCGCTTGTGGAAGAGTCCGGAGCCATGCGATCACCCATCTTTTGAGGATGTAAACGTAGAGTCGCGATGAACCATCCGAGCTGTGGTGAGAGTGGAGGTTATTCCGACGGGTGTCAAGTCGGGTTCATTCACTGCTGTTTGACTGGGATTGAATGTCTTTCTTGGGCGACAACTTCACGCGACTGACAGTCGATGGCGATGAGGCGCCCGACTTTACCACAAAAACAACACTCTTTCACAATTCTTCAAAGCATATGCCATGGATGAATACATCCTCAAGCTCTCCAGGATTGATACCTCGGTTTTCTTGAAGAACGCAACCCTGCAGGCACGGTACATTTGTATATATGTCTCCTTTCATTTATTGTTCGGGAGGTCGATAATTAAGCGTGCGTTAGAGGCAGCACGATGGCCAATCATCATCCCACTAGCTTCGACGAATCCTCCACGATGAAACCACATTCTTCCACCAGGTGCAGGAAGCTGTTTCCGAAAACGAGCCAACCAGATCGCTTTTATGACAAGGTAAGGTCCCAATTAAACATTACTCGGTATGATTGTTTAAGGGCGATAATACAGACTGTTATAGGTCCAAAGTTTTCCCTCGGGAAACTTCCGGACCAGCAATGCGTACCCCCACCTTCGACGAAAACACCAAAAACCTCCCCCTTCTTCTTTTACCATCGTTCTGTATACATGGTACTCTGGCCCACCTAGGGGACTATGTAATCTTCGTTATCATTGGTGCTGTTATCGCCACTCGATGCATTGCGAGGTAGCATTGGAAGTAGCAAACCAGCCATTTACTGATCAAACATCGCAGGGTATGCAATCCTCCACCATACCCCATCCCTGCCATCCCCAAGCCATAAATGGCTAATTTATAACGTTATCCACTCTTACGGATGGCTCTAGAGGCACCCAGTGGATATTCCTGACGTCAGAAGACCAACCAGTTAATGGAACCTCAGTAGAGATTCGAGTTAGGTAGTCTCGAGCCCCTCTTCCGTGCCAATAGCTTTGGAAACCACTGGCACCAAGTCGAGAGTCTCAGACCTACGCTGATACGGTGATTGCACAGACTCCTAGCGGACGGTATGGTTGCCAAGCCGATGCCCTCACAAAGAACTTCGCCGGAACCTAATATCCATCCGCTAGAACTGCCTTTTAATTATGGTGTAGGAACTGGGATTTTGCCATTAGCCTTTGGTCCCGTAGCGAGCTTAGCGGATCTGCTCTTGGAAATATCTTTCGTCGTTGCCGTACGAATCCTGTCGGAATCAATGACTGTTCCACCAACAACAATTGGAGTTTCAAGATCCACGCCCATTGCTTCGCGGTACTTCCTTTTGTAAGTATGCTTTCTCTCCAATGAAGGCGATCGCAAAGTACTGGTGGCGGCGGAAGAGGACGGACCTTGTCCATACGCGGGTATTTGCCGCCCTGGTGCAAAGTAGTAGACGCAAACCGCAGCTTCTCTCGTTCCTACTACGATGAAAGCTGGATCAACCTAAACAAGGAATGTGTCAGACATAATATAGCTGGGGGTTTGGATAGTAAGTGGGTCCTTACAGCTACGCAACTGATTGCGCCGTAATTGCAAGGTATGCGATTAATCGGAGTTCCATCCTCTAGAAACATTTCGATAGCCTAGAGCTCGGTCAGAATACCCATATCGCACGTTTAGCGGATTGAGAACGTACGTTGGGGTTAATGCGGCATATCTCCTTTCCTCCGCGAGCATAGAACCCAGTGGTCTTCTTATATGGGCCGTCGACTACAGGAATCAGGAACTGGGATCGTGGCTCCCATACCAGATCCTCCCCCATCTTCGAACTCATACGACAAATGGACGAATCCGCCCATGAAACGAGTATATCCCCACCATCTCCGATAGGACATAGCTGGGAACATCCAACGTCTCCAATACCAGGGATCTCTGGCCCAGACACAAGCATTATATAATGCAATGGTGGAAGCTCCCACAATTGTTTCTTAGTAGCCAAAGCCTGCCCAGATTGAGAAACAATCTGCTGGATTCCGCTCCCCGCTAGACCAACAAATAAGGAACCTTCTCTACAAAATAGGCTATGAACCGGGGAGAGGTCATTTTGGGTGCTGATGGTCATGATATTTGGCACTTGTGGATTCGTGTCGGCTTGATCATTATCGTCCACGAGTCTCGATAAGTCCCAGAAACTAACCTGCCCGACCTCGCCAAGGATACAAACAGTGCCTTCAATGCGAATGCTCGCTATCTGTCCACCGTCTGTCCAAATTTCTGCGACTTTGAGGAATGGGTCGGGTCCACCAGTCGGACTGCGAATTGCAACCACCGCTCCACCAAACTACCCGCAGTAACGCCCTTAGCCTGTGAGATTCAATGCAACCAAAACCAAAAAAAACAAGAATGGCACAAACCGGTGTTCCAATAACCATTATATCACCCTCGATTGCAATACGATACGGGACGGCCCAATTCCACTGCCCCCCATTTATTGGAAACCGACATCGGTGATAGCAATTTCCCATGGAAGCGTTCCAAAAGGCTACAACCCCTCCATTATCTCCGGTCACAATCGAACCAGCCCTTGCATCGATTGCGACAGCCAAGATAGCTGTATCATGAACATCGCCGCGGTTCAAAGATGCAAAGCTTGTGTTGCTTCCAGAAAGCCAAGACTTGTCCAACCTGTGCAGCACGACAGCGATATCCCTTAACGTCTCGCATTCTGCAAAAACCGGCAACGCCGAAACCGAAGTTTTGATCAATTCTTTCAGGCACTGTGCTTTCTCCGGTCTTCGAAGGTCCGCAGGGAGTGGTCGTGTTCCGTGAGTGAGTTGATTATAGGCATCGAGAACGTGGGGCAGATAGTTCGACTCGTAAAGCGAGTGCTTTCTCCAGGAATGGCAAACGTCGTGGCATTTTAATAGAGACTCGAGGTCCAGCAGTTCGAGTATCAAGGTCAGAACTTCGGGTGGAAAACTGTCGAGCCCATCCATACCGTTTTCGCTCCCATTGATCTCCATCTTTGCATACCGGGTTTTGCAACCGCCAGCAAAAAAGAAGCGAAGCAGAAGGATAAAAAGGAAACGAATGATAATGACAGACGACAGCTGGATTTAAAAGGGTCGTTTAAACGAACGGAAGGACTGATGGTAGCTCAAGCTCTCCAGAAGAGCTTAAAACGACGAGGGATATATGAACAACAAGAAAACGAATGGAACCACTCGTTTCTCATATAATCAAAGTCCCAAGCCTTACGCTTCTCAGTATGAGGTGAGGTCGAAACCCAACCTCTCCGGCTCTTCTTCTTCCAGCGACCAGCCCAACAAGACCTCTTGCGTTCCTATTCTTTCTTTTTAAATCATGCATATATCAGTCGGCCGCATTTAGGTCTTGTCAAATGAACCAGCAGAACAATATGCCCCTCCTTTTGTCCTCCCTCCCTCTTACATACCTCGAATCAAGAGCTCAGAACTGCATAAAATCGGGCCGGTCTACATCACATCGAGTCCTCGACCGCCTTTCCCACTCGATGAGAGACTGTGGCCCTATCACGCCACGTATGTGGATGGCCGCCATTGATGGCCTCTGACAAGGAATTTAAAAACTAAATAACAGTTGGCAACATTGGGGAGTTTTTTTTTTTTTTTTTGTTCTTTCCTTTAAAATGCAGTGACGCAAGGGAGGGGCCATTGTGCCTAGGAAGCGTACAAAGAACGGCTTCTCCCTCCATGCAAATCGATTTCGATGCGTCGGAGAAACATACATACGATAGCCTAAGACTAAGGTTTCTCTTTCGACAAGGACCAGCAGACCACGGCTAGCTCACATGTTTTACAAGGGTGTAAGGGGAAGGATGGTGGGAGATATTTCTACCGGCATTGCCAGGAACTATCAAAAAGAAGGACGGGTTCTCCGAATTTGAACATGGGGAAGCAAAAAATAATACTTGCAGGAAAACTCGACTCGACACTCGACAATATCCCCAATCCTAGCTTTTCGGATGAGCTATCCTGAACCACACACAATGTACACCTGCCAGCACTGACCAACTTGCAGGGCTTCTTCTGCAAATATGTCCCCGAGATCGAAGATTTGCGCAGATCACGATCCAAATTGCACCTTCTGAAAAGTATCCTGTACGATCTCGAACAATACTGAGCGGCTAACCGTTATCGTACCTAAGTATCAAAAACATAGGGTGAAGTGACATGGAGCGCTATCTCAATACTAAGTTGCTCACGTTCTCGTATTTAAACTTTTGATATAAACGCCGTGGCACTGTCTTATCATTACTAAATCGATACAAATCAAAAACCCCGCAGAGGTTCTATCACAACCAGCAAATCGGCGAACTGAGAAATCTTAGCCAATTGCTTCAAGAGAAAAAGAGTATTTGTGGAGGAATCTAGAGACATATACTGTGTAAAGTGCATGAGCGAGAGGACAGAAAGCCGTCGCTTCGGTCCCGCAGGTGCCATACGCTAACCTTTTCATGGCCATCAATTAGGGGTTAGCTCAAGCCTTCGGCGTGCCCTAGTGTTCATCCCGTCTCGCCGTCTCGTCTACGATGATGTAGATCCTGCATGACTCGACACGCTGCCGCCGATGTGAATCTTTCGATAATCCTGGCCTTTCAAATAGACATGCTTCGAACGTATACTCCTTTGAGGCTGTCGTTAAAGCTTTATCGATAACTATCACTAGCATACTGAATTATCGGGGGGGGGGGGTTTTTTTCGACCCTCTGCTCATCACCAAAGCCCAAGCCTCCGCATATCCAAATATCTCCTCTCGCACCCATAACAGCAGCTATACCTCATCCCATTCCTCACCAACCTAACCCTCCCACGCACAATCGCAAAATAACAATCCCCCACAACAGAAGCCTCTTCAAACTCCTGCATCTTACTCCTTTCCACCTGACTATTCTGCCCACGTTCCCCAAAGGCCTTACATTTAAATTCCCTTCCCCCGTCGTTATCGTCGAACTCTGTATGAATATAACACTTCCATCTACCCTTTGTCAGTGGCCAAATAGTCTCTAGCGATATAACATCATTCGGCGACCCTTGAGAACGACTTGGCCCGGATCTCCAGTCCCTCTGAAGCTTGATATTCACCGTAACGCCTCCCCCCGCCGGTCCCAATAATGCTCTCAGTCTCCCCATAAACGGCGACAGTATATATCTCTCTGAATCAGAAACTGCCTTTTCGACAGGTTCCCCTACCGCCTCATGAAACCTGAAATCAATAACCTCCACTCTGACCTTCTTCAAAAACCTCCTATACCGCGGCGCAGGGTATAAATCCGGCTTTATATCCATAATAAGCTCTTTGGCTTCTAACTGCCCATAGCTCTCTCGACTATAAAACCTCTCTACGTCATAAAGCTTGCCGACCCTATTGATATTCCCTTCGTTAACAATGCCATACCCAAGAAGAATATACTAACAAGCCCAGCAGTAAAATACACATACCCACCATCGCCAATCCCATATGCCACCTCCTCCCACGGAGCCTCATAAGTAGCATGCAACCTATACAAACAATCCGGCGACTGCGCACATTCCCTCGCAATAACCATCCTTATAGGCCAAATATTCCACTTATAAAATGCTTCAGAAGCTTCTTCGTGAACTTGCCTATTAACCCGAAAGAGACCTAGGTTCCTACACCTTACTCTGTACGGCGTACGTAATTCTGGAGTTTCGTGGCCCGGTGGGTATCTTGGATGACGAATAGGTCGAAGGGGGGAGATGAGTAGGTAGGAGTATATTTGGTCTCTTAGTTCGCGGGGGAGGGTTAGGAGTTTTGGAGGTTCATGTCTTCTTGGGAGATTGTATGTCGACATTTTTGTAGTAAGGTAAGCACCGTGGGAGGCTCGAAGAAGTTGGGGGGGGTTTTGTTTTCAAAAATTTAAAGGCGCTTTATATATAAGGTATTTAAGACGTCTTGATTGCTTTGAAGGCTGCTCTTGATTGCTCTGGAGCCTGTTTGAAGGCGGATTTTCCCCTATGGTATATGATTTGGCAGGCAAGACGGGGTTCGGCGGGACAGAAGCACCCGTCTCGGTACCGTAAGTATATATCCTAGGCCGTAGGGTGGTTTATAATTTAGAATGATCGAGCTCTGATGTCAAAAGGACAATATATTTCGGAAATGTCGATTGTAGATCGGTCCCCAAACTTTTTACCATGAGAGGGAACTAAAGGAGTACAAAAAAATTCAATGAAGAAGAATAAAATCCAAAAGATACAAGCCTTATCGCGGTGATATATATACAATAGTCCTAATATAATATCACACATATCCGCTCGATGGTAGAGCTGGATGATCCACCGACAAAAAAAAACCACCGTTAAACAACCTATTAAAACTCAGTACCACCTACATTACTTACTTGAGTATGTAGATATTTTTAAAACCTCAAGGATATAGGGTGTCACGGTTTATTCCCTAAAAGTTTTGTGGTAATGCATTCCATGCCTCTCGTGGGAAAAGATTGCTGATACTATTTTTGGAGATGTGAAGTATAGAAAACCCTCGAACCCTCAAAATAAAACAGCATTCAACAAACCTCGTTTATAAGAAGCGAATTATGCGTGCGATGCGGGTTAATTCGTGAATCCGTGCCTTAGTTAGCTTTGTCCATTCCACGTGACTACCGGCTAGATTGGATCCGAATATAGAAATTCGCTCTCACTGAGATAAAAAAAAGGTACTAATCGAGCTTGAGCTCGAGCCCAGCAGGGCGATTGAAAAAAAAAAAGGGTTCTAGATTCTCAGAAATGTGAGATCTCCGAAAAGCTATTAATAATATCCCATCCCATCTTGAAGTCAACAAAACTAGAATAACCATATGCATATATGCATAAATTGAGCACACACGCACGGTACGCATACAAGAATAAAACCATGCATCCAACCGCGAACTGGAACTTCAAGACGTGACTCACCGTTAATTCGCATTGAATGCATCATGCCTACCTTTCTTTCTTTCTGCATGCCTTTGGCGACGGCATATTCTATGAATACAAAAAACGTGGAAGCATGTATACTTTACATGTATGATATCAAGCAGTAATATCTTGGTACGAGGCCGGGGGGTATGCAATTTGGACACTGCATGATGCATTCCCCCCAGATGAAGAATTATGGCTCCGAGAATTCAAAGATATATGAGGACGATTCGGCAGTGATAAAATCTCAACTCAACTATATATGGTTACATCCTCTCAAACTTCCTATTTAAACATTTCAAGAAATAACAATTAAACATAAAAAAAACACCACCCCCATCCCATCCCAAAATCTCCCCTCTTAATCCCATGCGAAAATCGACAGCCAAGGCTTAAGGAGAATCGTCATTGAAAGAGAAGAAGAAAAGGCAGTAACAGACAGCTGGCCCGGAGATCAGGGGGAAGTGCGGCAATGTCAAAAAAGCATATAGTAGTCACCCGCCGTCGTCATCACATGCCACCATCATTTAAAGTTGCTAGGAGTAGTAAGTAAATAAGCAGGTGGTAATATTTAACAAAAAGAAAACCCCAAAAAGTATATATTTAAATACGAAAAGGGAGTCGAAAGAGATGGGATATCCATACAAAAAAAGCGAGTGTAAAAAGTCTGTACCAAGAGTAATAACAACAATAAAAAGGTCATCAGAGGGGCATGCATAAATCAGGTAATATATTAGCTATAGTATGAAGTGACACGTTATTCATCATGGGAGAAGTCGAGGACAGATATCTCAGAGTAGGAAAAGTGGGACAAGGCTTTAAGAAGAACAAGTAGTAATAGTAGTAGTAGTAATAGTTTTTTGTTTTCATTAACCCAGCTTTGGTATAAAACTAAAAGGAAAAAACAGAGATTCTGGGTGGGGGGATATCAACTTTTTTTGGTTGAAGAGTCAAAAGTAAGAACACATTTGGTAACCTAAGTGGACTTTCCTCCTCTGCGATATAAAAAAAAACTGTAGGAACAGGTGGATCTTTTTAAGGGATTCAATGGCAATTTTTTTTGGAGCTCGTAATAGTAGTAGTGTCCGTCTATATATTCTGCGGGGGGGATGAGGGAGCGGGAGAGGAGAAATCTCTGCGAAGAGGATGTGATTTCGTGTTATAGACGTCTCTTTTGGGTTTCTTTGTCGAACTCAGGTCATTGAAAATTCTTAAAAGATGTTTTCCAACCGGCCCCATAAGTTGAAAAAAAAGCTATAAAAAAAAATAAAAAAAAAGAGTGAAAAAAAGAGTGAGCCATTAAAGCAAAGAGGAGGAGAAGTGGAGAAAGAAAAATAGAAAATAATAAAGGAAAAGGTACAATTGCTGATATCCTGGCCCAGAGCATGAACACCGAGAATAAGTCTAACAAGTTCGCGCAATATTTTCAGATGCCAGCTTCATCAAGAAGAGGGAAACAAGACAACGAAGCGAAGGTGATCTGATGTCTCTCACAATGTGCCCACGCAAAAAGAAGCACAAATTTAAAGGGAAAAAGAAAAAAAAAGAGACAGCCGAGAGGGCGAGAGGAAAGTGCAGACTGCAAGAACGTGGTTTCTCCAGTATATGGTTCTTGTTGCCTTGAGTCCTAAAAGACATGGAAAAGATACGCCAGGGAAGCTTTTGTTGTTTAGACACGGTAAAGGATGATGGTGTAGGTTTTAGAGGGCGGAAAAAGAGACCGGCTTTTCCAGAATCGGCAATAACTGCAAGGAGGGTACCGTCGAAATTGTCGGGTATGTGAGAAAGAAAAAAACGACTAGTCCAGCTGATTAGTATCAATCCAGTCTAGCGATCATCTCGTCCTTCGAAAGTGGTGTAAAGTGGTCAATGTCTAGGCCATTGGCAAGGAGCGTAGGGCGAGCGTGTGGTGGAACGAGACGGTGGTTTAACTCTGGAGCAATGGATAGTTCTACGGGACGGTTAGCGATCGATTCCCCGCAAAAATTAAAAACGCCAACATACCATGCTTGGTGAAGTTGAAGAGCTCAGGAAGGTCTCGTAGCCCTCCATTTGTGCCTCGCGAATCAGGAAGCTTGGTATTAGGGTCCCTAAGCTCGTCGAAGAACGGGTGGCACATGGCATCGATCGCCGAGAGACGTTGGGTGGGAGTGTATTCTAGCAGGCGGGAAATAAGGTCGATAGCTTCTGGTGGCGCTTTTCTGAAGACCTGTGATCGAGGAAATAGGAGGTTTAGTCTGAGACCAAGAAAAGACCAAGTCATGGGAGGAACCTACCTTAGCAAATGGGTGTGGCTTGATCTGAGGGAACTTGTGTTCCATATAGTTTGGATTCATCGTGCGAATCTGCTCTCGGGTAGGAGTGCCTAGCACCTTGATGATCTCTACCAACTGATCGATTCCAGACTCGCCGGGGAAAAGCGGTTGACCAAGCATCAACTCTGCCATAACACAGCCCGTCGACCACACGTCTGAACAACAAATCCAACGTTAGTAAGGAGCTTAAAACACCAACGGGAAATTAAATTTTTAAACAAAAAAAAAAAAAAAACGTGTAAGGCATACCAATCTTCGTTGTGTAGTTGGTGGCACCGAAGATCAATTCTGGCGCGCGGTAGTATCTAGAGCAGATGTACGATACGTTGGGTTCGTTCTCAACGAGGATCTTCGCGCTACCGAAGTCACAGAGCTTGAGAACTCCGGTGCTTGGGTCGAGCAAAAGATTCTGTGGCTTGATGTCTCTATGGCAGATTCCTTGGGAGTGGATATAGGCAAGGGATCGGAAAAGCTGATAGATGTAGAGCTTGACTTCCAGGATTGGCATAGTCGTCTTGAGCTTATTGAAATACCGGGAAGCCCGATAGACTGTTTCTGGAACGAATTCTAAGACAAGATTGAGGTAAACCTCCTCCTTCTATAGATCTAGAATGTTAGATTCCCGCGAAACTTGCTGAGAGTTTTAACAAAAAGGACAGAAAATACATACGCGATCTCCGTTTGAGTAGTAGAAAGCCTTAAGCTCAACGATATTCGGGTGTCTAACGATCCTCATGATTTGAAGCTCTCGATTCTATCGTAATCGGGGTCAATTAGCATTTAAAACACGGGAGAAACAAGATAAAAAAAAAGTCGCGTCGAGGGGTGGTGAGTGGTGTCTACCTTGAAACGCTTATCCTGTAGAACTCGCTTTATGGCCGCATCTTCGCCGTTGGGCGATAGCTTTGTCTGAAATACGACACCGAAGGATCCGTTGCCTACAATCTTGCATTGTGTGTACTGCATCTCTCGTATCTCGCCGGTAAGGCCATCCTGAACCTTTTCCTTGACTGTTTCTGGAATTTCACGAAATAAAAAGGTTAGGTTGGGTGGTTCTGGGAATGGTAAATACCGACCAAACGATGGAATTAGAATTAGCTCACCTCCCATCCGTAGCCCGGGGAATCCTGATGGCCGATTTTGAGACATGTTGCTTGGTGGTATTCTGATATCAACTGAAAGCTACAAGAAGAGCCACCTTGTCGACTTTGATGTCTGAAATTGAAATTGGAGGTCGAAATATAACGGGAAAGAACTCTCGAGATGGCAAGAGGATGGGTAGATGGATGTAAGGATGAGGTTGATGATGTCGACGATGAGAGATGGATGTTGGTTTGTCGGTGGAAGGGAGCAGCTTGTGTTGGCGACAGGCGGAGAACGAGCAAAAATAGTAGGAGGGGTAAAAGTGTGGTTGGACGGTTGCCGAGAGGATGATGCCCAGCAGCAGCGAAATTCCCGCTCAATCAAGGTGGGTCGGTCGCTTTAGCTTTGGAAGGGCTGGTTGAGGTTTATACACGCCGCTCGATTATAAAAAAAGACGAGTATCAGTGGATATCTCCGATGGAACCGTGACAGTGGTGGTAGTGATGATGACGATGAAGCTGACGGGTTTCCGGTGATAGTGATGATGGTGATGATGGTGGATGGTTGGTGGTTGGTGGTTGGTGGTAGTGGAGCAGCTTGTCGGGGGTGGAAGGAAAGAAAGGGAAGGAGAGAGAGAGGGTTTGTTGGGCAGTTCGGATTAGTTTAGTTCGGTCGAATTGGATCGAATTCAAAATGTCGCCTGGAATGAAATAAACCCCCCCCAAAAAAATGATGAAGTCAAGAAAAGAAAAGGAAGAACAACGGGGATTCTCTTCTTCTGAACTTCGAAATGGATCTTCTTCTCGAAAAACCCGGGCGCTAAAAGCTTCGAAGGCCGATGTCACACTTTTACTATTTAAAGATGGCGGAGCGGGTCCAAGCCGGGCTGTCCTGTCTTGTCTGGTCCGATTTTCTGGCTTGCTGGTTGCAGGGTCCTCAGCAGAGAGCACAAATTAAAATAAAAGAAAGTTTTGTTTAAAAAAAAAAAGTGCCAGAAGAAACTATATTATGAGAAGGCGAAGATAAGACACGATCCGATAATATAACCACTATCGATTCGTCCGATGACGTCGCAGCTCGGGAGGGGTGGTTGATATAGGGTTTTTCTTTCTCGGAGTCCCCTCGAACTTAACAAGGGACCTCCCAAAAACTGATAGTCCGGCAAACAATATCAGCGGATATTTGGAGAAGAATCTGCAGATGACTTTTGAGGCTCGACTGGAAGAACAAAAAGTGGAGCAGTGTTTATATTATATGTAGAAGTGGGTGGTGGTTATAATAGCGAAAGGGTTTCTGCGGTTGGCCGGATTTTTCCTCTTTCTTTCTTGCTTCTTCGTCTCTGCAGGGCTTCTTTCTTGCTTGTTTGTGCTTGGTGACCTGGAAGAGAGGAGGAAATGGAGAAGGTGGGTCCTGTCGAACGGCAAAAAACAGGTGCTGGGGTTAGTTAGCTCTACCCTACTAGCTCTCTTCGTTTTTCAAAAAAAAACTCTCCTGCGGAACGGAAAATAGCCAAGTAACAAGCAGCAAGTTCTGGTCATGTATATATTAATATGTATATGTGTATGTGATAGCAGACCTGGGACTGGATTGGACTGGACCAAGCAAGAGAACCTTCGAATAGTCCAATTCGAGGGTTGCAGTTCACCCAAGAAGGAGGAGTAGCTAGAGCCCAATATAGAGCTCCCACAGTATAATGGTCTGCTGATCTATCCACCATTCGAACTAACGTCCGGGTGTTTAACAATCATCATGCAAAACGCCGGAATACACGCAATAGCTGGTGGTACCTTTCCGACATGGAAAGGATAGTAAAACTAGAATAGCTTCTTTCCAACGAAGCAGCGTGGTCCCAATCCAATCCAATCCCAAACCTAAAGCCAAGCATGAGGGTCCGGGCCATGGGTTGAAGAAGAAGAAGAGGGGTAACAACAGCTAGCAATGCAAGATGAAAAAAAAAAAAAAAAACACGGACGAATGATGATGATGTGAAATTCGTCATGGAAAAGGATATTATATAAAGGGGAGGGACAGGGAAGCAAAAACCGAACGATCAATGGCCAAGAATTGCATTTTTACAACAGCAGATAAAAGGAGTATAAAATTACCAACAGTAGATATGATACGTCTGTATGTAAATGTGTGTGCGAGTGTGTGTGTCTGTGGTGGTGGTGTCTGTATATATCTATGCTTATAAGGCGGAACAGCAGCGATATCGAAAGGTCCTTTTGATTTCTTTCCCACCCAAAGTAGAAGTACCAGAACGAGATCAGATCAGATCAGGCCGAAGGAAAAGAAACGGGAGGGCGGGAAGGGAAGAAGGAAGTGAAAAACGGAAAAGAAAAAAGATCAAGAGGGTTAAAAGGGTGTTGAGAAAAGTTGGGTGACAATGAGTTTAAATGAACCTTGGGCCTTGGGAATCGTGAGAATCTTGAAATTAAATGACGGCGGGCCCTTCTTTCTTTTTTGCCTGCCTGCATGTAATGTATGTATGTAAAGGGGAAAAAAAAAATAATTAAAATAAAAAAAAATTTTGTTTGTGGATAAGACAAGACAAGGCTTGTGAAATGGCGAACGGCGGCAGGCTTTAAAACTAGCGGGGTTGGAGCTGGGTGGTGGTGGCAGAGGTCACTCACAGCAGTTGCTATGCTCGTGGGTACGAGCGAAAACCGTGTTATAGAACGAAGATGTGTGTGGTTTACCATCCATACCCATAGCCTGGGGTTAACGGTTGGAGAAGTGAGGAGGAGGAGGGGCAGGTGAGCTCAAATTCTGGCTAGCACCCTGGCGAACCACAGGAAAGGAATAACCCCAAGCTCAGGCTACCCGTCCGATAAAAAGGGACCGTTCATGTAATCCCTCGTTCGAATCCGAACTCGAGGTCTAGAAATCCGATATCACGGTAAAAAAAAAAGCAGAAACAAAAAAAAAGTGCTTCCTGTCAAATTTCAAATTCTTGGAATAAGGATTATTCTAGCGAGCGGATGGTATCGATTGCATGGTCGCACAACTTCATACCTCCCGGCCGCTTTCGAAAAGCTAGCTAGGAGGTAGCTGTGGTGCGATTGATGTGTTCGCACCGCACTTGAAGGTCCATGTTAACATGCAAAGGGTTCGCCGCCAGGCGGGGACAACGGTGATCCGATGGCTAAAACGGGGTAAAAAGAGGGGTGGGCATTCCACAAAACATATACGGAGATATAGTCATTCTTCACGCAGGGGCGATAAAATCACGGTTGCTCTAGATCTTCTTTCTGGTGATATCTGGAGAAGTTACACCCCAAGATCTTTGTCCCGTATCTCAAACTGCAATTTGCGCGATATCACCAAGAAAAGTCATGGGCATCTCGCACGCTAGAAAAAAAAAAAAAAAAAGTAGCTAATTGCAGGCGAACTGGGAATGGCTGCAAAATCTTGGGATAAATTGCAAATACCGATGTCACTTACTTATTCGTTCGGATATTGATTTTGGGAGAAAAAACGAGGGCTGCAGGGGGGGGAAACGTGCGTGAGTTGGGCTTATCGAAAGACAAAGGTTTCCGAATTTCGAGAAAGTGCGTGAAATTTAAAGAGGGGCCAGGCGGGAGACGATATATCGTGTGAATGTAAACGATCTTGTACCTTACAGCGGGGCCGGAGGACTATAGTAGACGACCAACTTGTCGCTCAAACGCCAATGACGAAGGGTCTAAATCTGCCTGACAATGAGACAAAGCTAAGCTCAAGGGGATATAAAATTTTTTTAAAAAAATGAAATGAAAAAGAGGAAGAAGAAAAATGCACAAAAAAAAGGTCGATATCGGAGTTTGGCTGTTTAAGATGAATAGCTAGAGTAGTAGCAGGAACTGTCCTGGAAAGTAATTGGCATTTATTTCATTTTGGCAAATTGAGAAAATTTCTTCTTTTACCATTTTTTTCTACTATTTTTAATCAATAGACGCCTCTCCCTCCTCTGCATATGGTCTGGTGTTTCTTCTGATCTGATCTTCACGGGTTTAGCTAGCCAGGTGCTGCGGGGCCCTTCACGGTAAGGTGGCCCACGTCCCTTGAATTCAAACAACAGATGGCAGCTTAGGCTTGGTTGTCTCGATGGCTGGTCACGTAGCATGCAAAATGTAAGGAATTCGCGGGTTCTAGCGAAGTGGAAGGGCCCAAGGTCTTCTTTGGTTGGCTGTTGTCGTCAGTGGAGGCCCCATCATGGCATCGAAAGAGGGGTCTATTCGCTGGCAGAAAGTGCAAATGCCACCCGCCCAGACAAGGGCCAGGGCTCTCAGACCATGGTTTGTCGTCGAAATCCGGGTCATTCCAGCACAAGCACCGCTCGCAGCAAGCAAGCCAGCCATGCCAGAATTACAATTGGGATGATAAAAAAGCCCCACGATCAGATTATAACAAATTCCCACTAGCAAATCCCCCTTCCAATGGCAATTGATATCGTGGGAGAGAGAAATGGGGTCGTTGACAACAAAGTAGCTCGATCTCGCCTTTCCACGATCTATTTTAATCGTATTGAGAACCTTCATGGGAAGCCGCTAGGCTGAACCTAAAAGCTGAACTTCCGGCTTTGGGTTAAACGGTTGCCAGATGACGCCCACGTGATGGGTTCCGTCTTAGACACACACTTGAGAGTTCAAGTTCAACTTCGGTGGAAGGCCATTGTCATTCCGAGCTATAGTTAGCCCGAAGAGCGAGCTATGAAGCCCTCTGGTTGACGGAATTGGGATACTCCAACAATCCGGACCAAACGGCAAGATTTCGACTCGCAATGAAGGCAGCTGTCCGGAAATCACCCGAACGAATTGAGGCGCTGCTGCCCGTGCTACTCCTTACTTGCGTGAACATTGAAGCTTGGTGTTATCGATAAGCATTTAACTTCGAAACTCAACTTCTGAGATCGAAGTCCACAAAGCACCTGAAACGTAATAAAAACATATGGAACCGTGTCTTCAAATGTAAAAGCTTGCAAGGATATCTATTTCGACATTTCACCATTGAGAATTAAATCAAACTCGCATCTCCCAAAAAATTTCAGTCAGAGAGAAGGGTTTCCCAAGCTGTTTCGAATAGTGACGTTTTAGTAACTAACCTAAGGGAAAAAGACCCAAGCTCCTGTTCGTACCGAGCTATGACGTTTGCTCATGCACATAATTTCTTCTTGCCATCTGTTGGTACGAATATAGAATGCGTCAGGTGGCCTGTTCTGAAATCGTTAGACCGAAAAAAAATTAACCAGCAACCCTTTTACTGTGATCCCGTAATTCATAGCCCATGACGAAAGGACGCGGTCGTATTTTTAACAAAATGAAATTACCAATACCGTGGAGCAAGCACTTAAGCTTCTCTAACGAAATCGAAGCTCCATGGAGACACCAATCGGTCGGCTTTGTTCCTCGTCGTAGATCCATTTCTAGTTTCTTATCAAAGAGTTATAAAAAAAGCCCGCCAGGCTACTGCCAGCATTCTTCCACCGGTCTGAAAATGTTACCACTCAATTCTCTCGCCTTTTTCTCTCCACGTCAAATATCCCAATTGGTCACTTCTTTCCCGTGCCGCGCTTGCATCGTGTGCCCTTTCCTTTCATAAAAAGTATTCGGCGGACCAGCAATTAAGAGAGGTTCCCAAGAAAGGGTCCTTGTCGACGGAATGAAAACCGAAAAGCAGAACCGTTCAAAATAGACAAGGGTAAGGCCCAGCTTTTGGGCCTTTCTCATCCTTTTTTCCCTCGCGAATGCACCACGCAAGGACTTTTGCTTGGGAGGCAAAAGAATGCCGCCTCAAAAAATAGATGGGAAATAAATGAAAATAAATGAAGCAGGTCGATCCCCTCCCAAGGCTTCTTTTGCGCTTTCTAGAAGGATTCCAGAGGGTATTTCTTTTCGTTCAAATCTAAAATCTTACTTTTATGTATACGTCTATTGGAGGGTGGTCGTATTCGACTCAGGTGATTTCCATCCAAGGTCTCAGATATCTTCCATCCTCATCTTTCGAACAAAAAAAAAAAAAAAACAACCCAGGTATATCGAGCTTTGATCTCCTTTCCCTCGCTAGATTTCCTTTAACCATGAACCTAGCTTGCGAAGGGAAAAGAAAATAAAAGAAAAAAGGTAAATTTTTACTTTTTCTGTTCACAGATGGACCTCGTGATCGATTCTGATTTGGTGCACCAACCCCTCCGAAGACAAGAGCAAAAAGTGTGAATTGGTTGCTGGATGACCCGCTTTCGGTCTATCCTTTTCCCTCGAAAAGCACGCCCTACAAGTCTTTGCTAAAGAAACACCGATATGAGTGCATAAAACGTGCTGCGGCTCGTCGTCATAGTTCCTCCACTGCCGCTGAGAAATAAAAGTTTGATCTATATAGACCTTTGAAATCCACATCCCCTTCGGAAAGTCATAGAATCGATATCATATCATCTTTAATCACAATGCATAAAAGCAACAGACCAAGCGCCTCAGCTGCGTGCCGCCTTGCCGTTCGCTCGTTCACCCTGGACCCGTCGATTCTGCTTTGCAATGAAGGCGGTTGATTCGTTAGAAAGTGAAAAAAATAAAATAAAATTCGGTAGCGTGTGTGCGACCATGTGACCCGCTTGCTTTTCGGCTGAAATGGCAGCAGAACATGCCTTTAAGCTTACTTGCACGACTCTGCAACAGCAAAATAAACGAGTTTCGCATAATTTTCCGAAGGGGAAGCCACCAATTTTGATTTTTGAGGAGCGGCCTTTGATTCAATTGGTTGGACCGTGAGTTCCATCTCTTCTTGTTGGTCGAATCGCCCATGCCATCAGCGGTTGCAAGTCGTAAGTATAGTAGGAGAGCTCTATAGCTCCTATGTTTGGGGTTACATGGTTAACGGTTGCTGGAATTAAATATCAGATATAAAGAAAACTACCTGTCATTGCATCTACATACAGACAACATTATGGGATTTTTTTTTTGCCTCACGTTATTAACCATTTCCGGGAAACCTATCGAATAAAAATTTTTGCTACCTTTCATTTCTGATCAGTGGAAAAAATTTAGTTCATCAGCTGACGGCCCAATTAGCCCTTGAAGACCTTGGTAGGTTGTATGGATCCAACGGCCCTTCTCCATGTCTAAGGTTCGGTTATCTTCCGGGGTGGATAATCCGCGGATTAGACGCAAATGGGAAAGGGGGTTACCAGAGCCTTGGGTGCCCAATCACCGAGCATTTGGAAAGATATTCTGAAGAAAAATGGGGGGTGGTGGTGGTGGTGTGGAAGCTATCGAGGTAAATGTTGGCGAGGCTGAAGAAATGCAAGGTCCAGCTGTTTCGCCTTGAAAAAAAAAGACATATCATGATCGTTCTCGTCGCGCATATGCCAATCGCCCCGAAGTTGTCTCGGAAGCTCAAGACCGTTTCCTTTGCATGATGTCTGTAGGCATGATTTTGACGCACGTCCTCTGAGAAAAATATGAAAATGTCTTGTCGTCGTAGAAAGAGTTGAAATGGTAGCCGTGCACTATAATACATGAGGGAAATAACCGTAAAAGAGCCGTACACGAAAAGTCCTCCTGACCAAACCCGGCCCGTTCCATCTCGCGGTCGCCCTGATAACCAGCTTTTTAACAATGGGAAGGATTAACATCAGTCGCATCGCATATATAGACACACACTCAACCCAAGTATAGAATGTCTAACACACAATAACATGTATGTATGTGATGGTGAATAATAAAAAAAGAAGAAAATAAGAGGGAATTATGTACAAACGTTGATAGTATTTATAGATTGAGGGTGTGGGGGTTGTGTGTACCTGATCACAGGAAGAGGGTTTACAAGTAACTATCGGCGGCGGGGGAAGACGTGTTCTGTTACTCAAAAGGAGAATCATAGGGAATATTCCGCAATTCTAAAACGGAATCGATATCGAAGGAGCGTTCTGCTGTTGTTCCATAACTTCCTCTGAAGCGTTCTCGATCGATACCGATAGCCCGACTTTGGCAGTGCTCTGTAAACAAGTTTCTCGAGGTTAGCCAACCATGTTTTCTAACGATCGATGATACCTTCTGCAGGATCCCGCAAAATGAAACGGCGAAACAGTGGTACGAACCTTATAGTGATCCATCTCTCCGGAAAACGCTAATGTGACCATGGGTGCGACTCTTCGTTCTAGATGAACCCCCAATTTACCGCTCGTGTCGACCTGTGCCCTCAAGCTAGATTGCCTGAAGTCGTACTTGGCGCCGATTGTGGTAATTCCCTCTCCTGCGAAGATACCGGGTCTGACTGGGGCGACCTTAAGAACGCTCTCGACACCAGCCTCAACCCGCTCAGCCAACTTTCTCCAGTATGTCAGCTGGAGTGCACCGGCAGCCTGCAGACCAGCACTGGCAACCCATCCCGAGCCTTGGTATCGGGCAACATATGAAACCAGGGCCTCGGGAGATGCAACCATCGACTGTCTCTGCCAGACCGCTTCTAAACCAAGGGAGAGGGATTTTGTGACGGATTGAAGGTATTGACCAATGACGATTCCGGTTAGCCCCCCATCGAGAATGCTAGGATTGAAAGCCTTGATGGAAGCCGAGAAATCCTTTCCGATGTAGTCTTGGTCGAGCTGCAACATGGCTTGCGAGGATCCGGGCGCTATTTGAACGTTCGATCGCGTGACCGATTTTTGTGACCATCTGTAATTGAATCTGGCGGAAAGTTGGCCTTCATTGTCGAGGTTTGCTTGGAAGAAAGTCTACAGAAAATCCCCCAAAACGTAATATTAGCCAATCGCCTATTGTGACAATTAATTGAATTAGAGCAGATCGGCACACACCTTGCTTGTGCCGAAGAGAGCAGAGAGTGTGTATGGTGGTAAAGATCCTGGCGCACCAGCGCCCATGGAAAACGAATGTGAAACCTGGAACAGCGGAGCAATGCCGAATATCTTTGCAGTATCTGCTCTTAATCCGGTGAACTGCAGGTTGGTCAAGAAGACACCCTTGGTAAGCTCGGACGAAACATTTTCGAATGTCCCAGGATTAGGTAATTCGAGAGCGTCCCGTTTGGCAGATAGCGAAGAAACACCATCATTGAGCAGCGAGACGAGAGGATTCTGAGCTAACCAGTTAAGCTGGTCTTCGGCGACTTTGTCCATCGTGAAAGGATGACTTGTCGGCTACCGACGAGAGAAAGGTGGGGGTTCGGAGTCGGGCCGGTGGAAGGGTTTGGAGGGGAAGTCGTGAAGAGGAAAGGCGTGAAGAACGAAGCCTGGAGATGCTGCTAACCGCAGGGGTGGGGGCAATGAAGCCAATGGTGGTGATGGTTGGGAGAATGGTGATGTCGATATGTCGGAGCGTCAAGCAAGAAATTTTGGGCTTGAAATTTTTCGCAGTAGAACAAACGGACAAGGTTGTTTTGCTTCTGCCAAGCAACGTCACCAACATCGGTCCCTGCCACCCCGCGGCTATCGCGGTTAATCACCTCTCTATCGATAACGGCTTCACCATTCCACCAACTATAACTATACGGCTAATTTATACGCTCTGCTTATACGTATAGACCGTACTCTAGTGAGGTGTATATGCTATCGGAGCGTCTAATCTAGGCCTCGAGGACAGGCAGCCGTGTGATCGTGACGGGCCGGCCGAGTACAGGTACCGAGCTCGAGGACGTCGACCGGTGCAGTGTATCTAAATAGGCACGCGCATGTTACTTACTGACTTGATTATAAGTATATGAGCATGGCCCAACATCGAACTCGAGATCTAGACTGGTTATTCAAGTAGCTATAGTCCAACCGAACTCGTCAACATGGATGTCAGCAGTCAAAGCACGTCTCCACAGCCAATTGGTAATACCACTTCCGCTTCAGATCATGCCACTTCTACAGTCACAACGGCCGGCCTGCCCGCTTCCGCTGGCCCAGTGAACAAAGAATATCCCGTCCCGCAGCTGGTTTGGCTAGTAAGTCTTGATGTCAATTCAATTCAATACAATACGATATAATGCCCGTTGTGTCGTCTCTCTAGGCCTACCCATGTATGTTATGACTATGTACTCCACTATGGGCTGATATTCGTTACTGCCGTTATTCCTTTCAAAAAAAATAAAAAATAAAAAAAAACCTCACGGGATATCGGATATCGGGTTAAATTGAAAATAGACTCTATCGGTTCTGCATGTTGTATTTTGCCTTTTGATCATATGAACAATATATGCACCTGCACCAATTGCGCGATACACACATCATTGTACCTTTCACAGTTTCTAAACTCCGGACCGTCTTCTAATCTCATACGATACGATTAGATATTCGGCGCCACCGGTCACCTCGGACGATCAGTCTCCGGCATCGCTCTAGCGAAAAACGACCTCGTCATCCACGTTGGCAAAACCGGTACCGACGAGCAAAACCCACCACCTTTAAGCCCCAACGGTTTCTTCACCCTCTGCGATGTCAGGGACCGAGAAAGTGTTTCCAAAACGATCGATGTAGCCCTAAATGTCTGGGGCAGAATAGATGTGGTAGTTAAGTATGATATTTTCCCCTTCTTTTTCTATTGCGGGGTTGAGGTTGAGGGATATAAAAACGAATGTAACGGGGTACCGATTGACATTTGGGATATTATTTATAGCTGCGCCGGTTACGGGATCATCGGTGCATGCGAGGACCAGGATGAATACGAGATTCGTAATCAGATGGATACCAATTTCATGGGTCTGTTCAATATTATGCATCTGACGATCCCGTACTTTCGGAAACGAAAGGAAGGGAGGTATATCATATTTTCTTCAACATCTGGGTTCTTAGGATTGCCAGGATTGGGAGGTACGGTATCTATTCCATCTTGCATATAGTAATTCCGAATATCGAGAACTTGGATGCTGACCGGGCAAGTTTAGGATATTGCGGATCGAAATGGGCGGTTGAAGGGTTTATTGAATCGTTGATGTATGAACTGGAACCGTCGAATGTCAAGGTCTCGCTTATTATCACGGGATTGGCGAAACGTGATGAGTATGCAAGCCACTCGGGAAGAGAAACAGGGGGGAATATTGCTGACAAAGATTTGAAAAGGCCGACTCAGGATACTCACGGTCAGATACCGAACTGGGCTCACTTTCTTATAACAGTCCCTTCGGCGGCGTACGCGGGTGAATCTTCGCCGGCGAATCATGCTCGGAGAATGGTACAGTGGATACAGGATAAGCAGATAACCAGCGGACTAAAAGTTGCGGAGATGGTTTGGGAGGTAAGATAGGATTGTATTCCTCGTACATTATCTTTTATCACTAACCGCAAAACCAGCTTGCACATTGTCAAAACCCGCCGCTTAGACTGCTTCTTGGGCGACATGCCGTTGAGTCGATGCGTGATAGACTTCGGTTCACGCTCGAGGAAATTGAAGATTGGAAGCACTTGTATCATCTGGACGACTCTGATGTCCAGAACCAAAACGACGGACAGGATGAAGGTGGTGAGATGGAGGATGTGGTAATGCCCACACGGGAAGACGATGACGATTCCAGGTGAAACCGGTCTTCATGAAGTCAAGTACTGTTTTGATTTGTGGTATTTTGAGGCCCACTCAGCCGCCGTGTAGAGTAGATACAAATAATATCGTATCCTTAGGCTGAAGTTCATATTCTCCTTCGCCTTCTAGCTCCCAATCTGCATCGTTAATCAGAACTAGAATCCCGGCCCGCCTGCCATCCAATCGTGTCAGCTTTCCCTCTGATAGCGTGAAATATATGCAATCGTGGTCGGATGGTTGCGTACACGGTGCCGTTTATTTCGAACATCTCTCTCCGGGTATCCTTCATATGGTGCACACAGAGATAATCAACTAGATAGTTGATATTGGCAGCATCGCCAGCTTCCGTCTTCGTAGGAAGGTTAATATTCAACTTCTTTTCATTATCGAAGAGGAGTTCGAGGCCGCCACTAAATTGAAGACACAATACATATTAGCTCCGATCCCAAATCCAACAGAAAACCCCAGCAGACAACTTACGCCAGCTCGACCGTTATCGGTATTGTATCCGTAGACATTGTGCTGTTGACTTGCTGTTGGTCTGTATCATGAATGTAGATGTTTGTGGTTAATCGAGCGGTCAAGTTAACTTCCCCAGAACTAGACGTGGAAGCGTGCATTTGCAGGGGGAAGAAGGACATCTCCCGCCCCGAATTTTTCGGTGACGAACATTGCAGCCAAACGCGTCTCATCTTCTCCTTCCAAACCAGCGTAACCTTTCTTCAGCTCTCATCTCCACACCCACGCACACCAACGACACTCATTCGAGTCCGAACCTTCACACCTCATTTAGACTCCATATCCTTTCTACCGTTCGTTAACGTTTACTGCAACACCCGACAAATATGGTGGACCGTGGCGGCAGGTACGAACGGGACAATCGAGAACGAGACAGAGGCGGATTTCGCGACCAGGGACGACCGCAGCATTTCAAGAAGAGACGTTATCAAGGTGCGTCCTAAGGTCTAGATCCTGTCTATAATTCATCTCCGGATTCAATTTCGTACCGGATATGCATCCTCACGTGGAACAGCTGTAAAGGCTAACGGTGTCCTGATCTGTAGATGACGATGAACGCGAGTATCGCCATCAAAGGCCTCGTTATGAGGATCCGATGGTCAGGCTTAGGAAGGATGTCCTAGCTATCGCGGAATCGGTAAGTTGAACTTCGTTGCTATTCACTTATTGCGAGAGGCTAACATCTTTCATAGCCTCTCATCAAGGTAGAGGACTCGATCCGGTCGATTGCCAAGTCCCTGTCGGCCCATTGGGACCACGAGGCCATCCGCAAAGGCTTCGTCACTTTGATCAAAACACTGTACGCATCACCGCCACAACCGACCCTCCGAAAATATCATTTTACATAAAACTAACATTATCCCCAGCGTCGTGGAACAACCCTTCAAAATCCCCTTCGTCGCCGCCATCGTCCTCTGCGCCAATGCCCAAAAGCACGAAATCGGAAAACTGGTCCTCGATGAATTCGCCGCCCAGCTACAGGAATACCTTGACAAATGCGAATGGCGGAACTTCAAACTTACTCTGAGATTCATGGGATCTATTTCTTGCATGCTGGATGGAGAGGGGGTTGCGACCTTGCTTAACGACTTGGCCAACCTTACTGGCGATCTGGCTGCCGAAGGAGGGAGTAGCGGTCTTTCCGAAGAACTATCATTTGTCATACTTATTACGATTCCTTACATTTTGACTGCTGCGCCTGGTGGTATCACGGAGGAGTTTTTGACGACCTTGATTGAACGGTTGGAGGGTATGCAGGTGACGTCTGCTGTCGAGCCTCTTCTTTCGCCATACGCCGGCCCGAATGCGCCGTATCCTCCTATGAATGCAAGTATACACATAGTACCGCCCCGATACCGAGCAACCCTGCTAACCCATAACTCAGAATACGTCCCTCCTGTTGAAAGCTCTTAAAGACGAAGCCGCCTCCGGGTTCAAATTCGAGATCCTCGCCCGTCCTTGGGAACCGTTCCTCGCCGAGCTCGAAGCCGCCACCAAACACTTTTTCCCCACGATCTCCATGCCAACGGCTCTCGAAGGCGGCACCATATTCCCCAAAATCTACTTCTCGGTCTTCCAAGGTGCCGTCCACGAAACCGTCCCACCACCAACATCTATAACTTCATCCATTCTCCGCGATTCGATCGGCGACACGATCGGTCTCCTCGACTTCAACCGCATCGCATGTGCTAGATTCCTCATCGATGTCGATTGTTACTTCTCACCTAACGCATTTCTTAAACGAGCGACTCCGTTCGATAAGATTCCGGAGGTGGCTGAAGGGAAGTCGACGTGGAAGCCGGAGGATGTCTGCGTTGATGCCATCTTTACGAATATTTTCCAGTTGCCGCAACCGGAGCATAAATTGGTTTATTACCACGCCACCTTGACCGAAGTGTGCAAGTTGGCGCCCCAGGCGGTTGCACCATCGCTCGGAAGGGCTATTCGTTATTTGTATAGGAATTTGGAGAGTATGGATGTGGAATTGAGGTATAGGTTTATCGATTGGTTTGCTCATCATTTGAGTAACTTTGGGTATACTTGGAAGTGGACGGAGTGGTAAGTTTTATACTCTCTACGCACCGGAAAAAGTTCTAGTAAAAAGGTACTAATATCGGAAATCATCAGGATCCCCGACCTCGAACTGTCCAAGGTTCACCCACGCCGCTCGTTCATCCAAGAAGCGGTCGAAAAGGAAATCCGCCTAAGCTTCGCCAACCGCATCAAATCCACCCTCCCGGAACAATACTGCGACCTGGTCCCCGAAGACAAGGAAAAGGAACTCCCCGACTTCAAATTCGAATCCGACGACATCGCTTTCCCAGAGGAAGGGAAGCAACTCCTAAACCTCATCCGTCAGAAGGCACCGAACGAAGAAGTCGATACCCTTATGAACGCCATCACCGATGCAGCGAACAATAAGGGATTGCCGGATCCTTCCAAGTACGCGAGGGATATGTACATGACCTGCATTTGTCATATTGGAGCGAAGAGTTTGAGCCATGTGTTAAGTTGTATCGAAAGATGCAAGGATAAACTGACACAGCTGGGACAAGAATCTTCACAGGCTCAACGACAGATCGTAGGGACGGTGATGAGATATTGGGCCGAACAACCGGGTATCGGAGCTAATGTTATCGACAAGCTTTTGAATTACTCGATTTTAACACCCCTATCTGTTATCGAATGGGTTATCCTCGATGCCGGTGGTGAGGCATTACCCCGGGGGCACGCATGGGAGATGGTTAATACCACGACCAGAAAAGTAGTTTTGAGGACTAGAAATCTGGCGAGCGCGAGAGGGGAGGATTTACCGGAGGAACAGATTGCGATTGCGGAGCAACAGCATGAGGTCGCGAAGGCGGAACAGGCAGAGTTGTTCAAGGTTGTCATGGAGGGGCTCGGGAGGTACGAAGACGGAGGGGTTGTGGTCGGGAAGGAAGGGACCAGCGGGGAGGATGTGGAGTTGTTGAAGTGGTGGGCTGCTAGCTGGTTGAGGGCGCTGAAGAGGCAGAGGGATATCGAGGAGGCGGAGGAGGCGATGAGGGTCAATGCCGGTGCTGGGGCGGGGGCCATGGAGGAGGATGGGGAGGAGGAGAAGGGAGGGGATGAGAATGCGATGGAGGAGGAGGCGTAGATAGCAATCATCCGATGATAAGATGGTGGGTCGATGGGATTGTTAGCTTGGACGAAGACTTGAGATTTGTATTTTTAGTCGCCGTTTTTTCAGTTATTTTATTACATGGCAGAGATTGTCGACTTGATTCGATCAACTATGAGTTAGCGAATGTGATTTACGATAGATAGAATTCAAGTATCTTGGTAAATTTCTCGAGTATAAACCTCGAAAGGTCTTTGATTTCACGTCATACCGCCTACTATGATACAGCCAAGTTTTTAAGCCATCTCTCGACAGGAAATCTCTTCTCTCACGCAGACTTTCCACTCCACGTGAATGCCATGAAAACATCAGTCGGGACTGCAGGGGAACAGAAAGGAATAGCACAGTATAGCGATCCCAACATACGAAGGACGATCGGAAGGGAAGGGTAAAAGACATAGACGCCGTGAAAAGGGAAAAATAAATGCAACTCCACCGTTTTGTTTGACGCCTGAATGATAATAAAAGAGTAAAATCGATATGCGAATGATGAACAGGGGGACGAGAGGTCGAACGGGGATTCCGAGCAGAAACCTTCAGCGGTTTTATACAAAAAAAACAAGCCTCGGTCCCAAAAGACATCTCAACCCAACCCCCCGAAAGCGCCCCTGATCCTCCTGGCCAACTGAATATCCTTCTGCATGATCGTAACCCTCTTGGCATGAATGGCGCACAAATTCGCATCCTCGAACAAATGTACCATGAACGCCTCCGCCGCCTCCTGAAGTGCCAGCAGAGCCTGGCTCTGCCACCTCATGCTTTCGTTCGACCTTTGGAACTGAGAGTTGACGATATCTATCTGATTGGCGCAGATTTCTCGGACCAATCGCGAAAAGGGGAGTTTGCGAAGCAACAGGTCGGTGGATTTTTGGTATTTGCGGATTTCGCGGAGGGCGACGGTGCCCGGTCTGAATTTGTGGATTTTGCGAGAGGGGAGGGGGTCGCCGGCTGTTCATTATCACGTTAGTTGTTTTTGGTTATCGGGTTGGTCGGAGAAGGGGTATGGGACTTACGTTGGACGCCGGATGAGGAACGATGTTTGCCGCCAATGGTTTTGCTGCCTATCGATGGCCTCTTTACGGCCATCTTCGTGGGAGCCATGGTGATACGGTCGAGTATGATCCCAAGGGGGGAGGGGAAGGTAGGTTTAACTCCTTTCTGTCCTCGTCGGCCAGCGAATACAAACTACAACAAGTTTACTGCGATTCAACAGCGAATCCGATGGGAGTGATTTTTGACTAAAAGCGCAAGATGAGAGAAGATTGGGGTTGAGGTTTGATATATGCGGACTAGTACTGTTCTTTTCCCTTGACAACGAGAACAAACAATGGTGATGCTTCTCGAGTATACTAAAAAAAAACTCGAAGGATGAAGATGATCGAAGTAGAAGAGAGAAAGAAGAATAAAAAGAAGAAAGAAACTAGAGCGACAGTTGGAGCACCCGTTAGAAAGTTATATCAAAGACTCTCTCCCTTTCAGAAAAATCAATCAAAGTGCCAATATTGGAATGGCTGGGACGCGTTGAGGGGCAACACATTGTCGCGTGGGAATTATCCACTTTGGGAAAGTATTACACGGTCAAACCGATCCAACGCGTCAACACGTCAGAGCACTACGCCGTGAAACAAGGACATCATCGAGTGGTCTTGGCATTTTACCTTACCTCAGACCCCTTCTTGGTTCCAGTCGTCTGCTCTCATAATTAGTATACCACAATGGACCTCCTCAAAGGTCCGATCCGCGAAGGCAGTCGGTACGTTCCATCCCACCCTCCATCACGTCACGTCTAACATCCGTCTCCCTGTTTTATAGTGGCGGCCGCGACTTCAAATGGTCCGACGTCAAAGACTCCAAAGACCGCGAATACTACCTCGGCGTCTCCGTGAAAGCCCCCACCGGCCGGTGGCAGCAAAACCGCGATATCCAATGGTACTCCCGCGGCCAATCTTCATCGGCAGAAGAAGAAGCTCTACGCCGTGAACAACGACTGGAAGAAATAAGAAAGATAAAAGAAGCGGAGAACGATGCGTTGAGCGAGGCTTTGGGGTTTAAAGTTGTCAGAAGGGTTGATGGTTCCGGTGGGTTGAGTCAGGGGGAGGTTGATAGGGCTATCAAAGAGGCCGGGGCCGGGGTTGATGAACGTGAGGTGGAGGGAAACGAGAAGGGGATCGGGTTTGGGAGGATTGGAGTGGCGGCGGCTTTGGCGGGAAACGCTGGGGGGAACAGGGAGGTTATGGCTGGGAATGATACTAAAGACGACGATGGGGTTAAGTGGAGACCTGCGCCTGCAACCGCACCATCGAGGGAATCCGACAGGAGAGACGACAGACGGAGGGGGAATGACCGCGAGAAGTCATCGAGGCATCGTCATCGGTCTAGGTCGAAGGATAGGGATAGAGGGAGGGACAGGGAAAGACATCGACGACACCGTTCAAGGTCAAGGTCCAGAGGCCGCGAGAGAAGACACGAAATCGATAGGCGACGACGGGATCAATCCAGGTCTCCGCGTAGACATGACGACCGCAGAGACAGACGAGATCACGACAGACGGGACCGAGACAGAGACGACCGGCGACGTCGCCATGATTGATATTCCTCATACGATCCTTAGCATTTACACCGGCGTCCGGGCGTTCATTTTCTCTTCCGGAAAATTGTACATTATTCGAAATACCACTCGCTCGCTTTGCTAAAAAAAGATTATAACTCATCATGTCCCGGTACCGGAGTAACCTCCACCGTCTCCGGCAAAGCCATAATATTAACCACCAAAGAAGTCCACCCCAAAAAGTGCTGCACTCCCTTCCCGTTACCCTTTTCCTGCTCGTACTGTTCCCACGCAAATCCCGTCTCCTCCCATACCCTGAACACGTTGTTAACCACGTTCTTCCTAAGCTCCGTATACAGCTTCGCGGCCTTCTTCTGGTTCGGTCCTTTGACGGATCCGTATTCCTAAGTAATCATACCGTATTAGTAAACTTTCCCCCCGGGTTCGAATCGTACGTTTGTCCGGTATGATAAACTCACCTTCAACCTCAAAATCGCCAAATAATTCATATTGACCCACACTGACCCCCTCCAATAATTCTCCCCTTTGCTATAAAACTCATCCTGTCGGCTCAAACTCCTCAACCCGAACTGACTCCACAACTGTTCCTCATCCCCAATAATCTCCAAGATGCTCCCCAACTTGTCATCATCCCTAACCAATCCCAGCAAAAACGGGAAAATAGAAACATATCCAACATGACAGACGTGTACGTTCTCCTCGAAGGCATCGACGGTTGCGTCACAATAACATCCAGCTTCTTTGTTCCAGTGGAGATCGTCTATGTTGCGGAGAATGGCTTCCTCGTGTTTTCCATATTCTTGGGCGTCGTCGGTTTCCGAAAGGGCGATTGCGATGTTTTTCATCAGACGGGCGGAGAAACCCATCCAGCTTATCAGATCGACGTGGAGTTCGCTTGGATGCGGCGGTTCCGCGCGGGGGTAGTCGTCCAATCCGCTGGTGAGACAGTAACCCGGAGCCCTTCCTCTCCACCTATAACCTTCCTTCATCGAAAAAGCATTCCTATCGTACCCCCTGATATCCCCCGCCTGGGTGTCCCTAAACCAATAATACTGCCTCCTCAGCAACGGATAGATATTCTTCAAATAATTTTCCGCGGAAGCTAAGATCGCATGGGGGATTCCATCGCCTCCGAATTCCGACATTTGGTCCATGATTTGTGCGAGGTCTCCGGTTAGGTTTGGATGGTTTGTGGTCGATGATGCCCATTTTTCTATGAATCTGGTGAGGACCAGGAGGAGGGTGGGCGGGTTTGCGTAGTGTGGGTATTGGGTTTGGAATTCTTTGGGGACTTTGGAACGGGCTTCGTCGCCGAGGATTTGCTCGCGGGCTATCCAGCCATCGGCGTCGATTAGGTTGAACCAGCTGCGGACGATTTCCATGCTATACCCCTTCCGTTAGATCATTCGAGTGGTCAAAAAGGGTAACAACGTACGCAACATCGACATCCCACTCGATAATCGGCAGCAACTGAAATCCCTCATCCCACAAAAACCCACGAGGGAAGAACTGCCGGCTGGGTATCGAAGTAAACAACGTCGTAGGACCTTCCAATTGTCCCAAGTCCTTCTCACGACTAGCCTTTGCGGCCTCCCAGAATCCTTCTTCTTCTTCGGGATATTCGGAACGGTCTACTAGCGAGGTGCCATGGAAGTATCCGATACCACCGAAGAGGTTGGAGAAGATGTCTTTGGCGAAGTCGTTGTATTTGGGGGAGTCGAAGGGGGCGTGACGTTTGAAGGTTTTGGAGAAGCGGGTGTTGAAGGATTCGGTGTTCGATTGGATTTTTTCGGTGAGGAGTTTTGCTGGAGTATCGCAGTAAGTATGCGGGTGTGGATATCGAGGAGGGGGCCCTTACATGTCATCGGTTTCGGAGCAGAATCTGAAGAGAATAGAATATCAAACTGTATCAAACATCAGCCCCGGACTGCAACTGACGAGTTAAGATGCAAAACTCGGTTGCATGCATACCTCAAACGGCCCCTCGTAAACCCTCTGCACGAAATGAACATTCTCTTCTTTCCCTTCTTTCCCATACTTTGGCGAAAACGTAAGAGCCTGCCACGGGGGCGGTAAATTCTCAGCTCCAAACTTCTCCAAAAGCTTGTCGAATCGGCCCTTCAGTTCTGCGAATATGATATCTATTTTACAATATTAACCTTCATTTTTACTCCCATAGGAGGCTACGGTTATCCGGGGGGGGTTATGATTACGAGGACCTACTTTTAACCCGCCAAATATGTTCGGCGGGATAACTCCCCACCCGATACAAACTTCTCGAAATATCATGTTCGCCGTCAAGTTCCGCCAGCCTAGAATCCAATTCCGAGGGGGCGACATTGGTAGCAGGGCCTTCTGTCATCTCGATATGGAACTCGTCGAGACCCACAAGATTGCCTCTGAGGGTTACGGGTCCTTTGAGTCCCTGTTTAACCATTAGCTTCTTGTTCTTTAATTTCATATATACAGTATGGATGCGTATGGTTCGGTACCAATTTATCAGGTTCGTTTTCCAATCTTACTTCCCCGTCTTCGTCTTCATTCGTAACCCAGAGGAAGACAGTGGATTTAACGGGACCAGGTGCTGTTCGTTTCAATTAACATTCTCCCGGGCCTTAAGAGAGACGTATAAGATAGACAGACATACCATCATCCCTCGGCTTGCCGTTGACCCTAGCACCCCAGCTACCACCTATGCAAAACCATCAGTACATGTATAGCGGGGGATCGAAGGAGTAAATACCATTTCTCCCACCAGGAACCTTGACCAATTCGATTTCTATATCGATGAAATTGGCTTGATCGTGAATAACCTGCTTCCCGCCGGTTCTAGCATCATACTCTACCCATCCATACCCCTTCATATCATCACTTTGTTCGCATGTATGTCTAATCGCTACATCCCCCCCAAAAATCCAAAATCTCGAGTTAACAAAAAATCCACTTTGAAATATATAAATTCTTTCAAACCCATTGATTCGAGGGAAGGGGAGAGCTACACTTCTGCGCCTGGGCATAATTATCCAAACTACCCCAAATAAGTCCCACGCTCAGACTCTTGGGAATCCGAGGCCTCATGCCAAAATATAAACTGGGATTGTAGGGACCCCATAGCAATGATTGATTTGATACGCGTTGGATTTCGGTCGCGAGGATTGTCGGGTCGCCTTCTGCGGCGGCGAGGGTCGCGCCGGTGGTCCACAGGATGGCCAACAAGCCCGGTTTGAAGGGTATATGCATTTTTTCAAAATTATTTTTATTACGGGGTGATGGCTCGGGCCCGCCAGTTGTTGTCGGTTAATATTGGGGACGCTCGCTTTCGAGCCTGTCCTCCCTCGCGAGATGAGAGAGAGGTGGGTTTTGGACAGGTAGACGACTTTATGGGTCGGCATCCTTGCTCGTTCGGCCGCATTGAGGCTTCGGGAGGGATGCGCAACGCAGTTTTAACAACAGAATGCCTCTGGCTTACGAGGATATGGTCTTGTTCCTAGGATATAGGCTTCTTGTAATGATATCATGGGATTTTGGAGATCAATGATGGAGGGAGATGGTATATGATGCTATGATATGACTGTCACTGCTGGACTTTTCGCTAAGAGATTCATGTATTAAAAGACGTACGACGCCCCGCCTCCTTCCGATATATTACACCCACACTGTCAGTATACCACAGCTTATTGGACCGTTCATACCGAATGTGGTTCCCATTTCTTTAGGTCCGACCATGCATTTGTAGATATATGCATACACCCCATCTCCCGATCACGGAATAGGCGATAACGCCCTATTAAACCCTCCGGCACGGTTCCTACGAAACGTTAGCATTCCTACCGACAAAAAGGAGCATAAAACATTTAACGAATAGAAGGGAAAGGAGGGGGATGACGAACATATACTGCCTATACTCCGCCTTCCTTTCGATACTAACACCACCAGCATTATTCCCATCCACCTTCTTCCCTTTCGTGGTCCCGAACCCTCCGAATCCCATCATGGCCATCATGGCATCCTCCCCATCGCCATCTCCGCCGTTCATGTTTACGTCGTCTTCACGTTTTGATCTGCTGTTTTTGTTGCCGCCATTGGAGTGTGGGGGGGAACGTTGGCGTTTGGAGGTACGAGGGGAGTGGGAACGAGATCGAGAGCGGGAATGGGAACGGGAGTCGCGGCGTTTTCGGTAGCGATCGCGGGAACGGCTTCGGTCTCTTTCTCTGTCTCGTTCTCGTTCTCGGTCTTTGGTGGGAGGGGAGCGGGAGCGGTAACGACGTTTTGAGTCGGTGTCGGTGTGGCGGTTGGAGCGGTCTGATCTTTTGCGGTAGTCTGTATTTTTTCCAATCAGTCTGATTTGTTCGTACGATAAAGTAAAAGGGGAAAAAGACCGACCATCAGGGCTTCTCGACCGTCTCCGTCTGTCGTTTCCATCACGCTGGTCTCTGTCTCTCTTGGAATTATCGGCGACAGGGGAGCGACTTCGGCGACGGGAGTAGTGTGGAGAATCTTGGGCCCTGTGACGGTCGTCCCTTCTGTCATTGTAGTATTCGCGATTACCGCCTCCACCTGGACCTCGTCGGTTATCTCGTTTCCTTCGGTCCATGGTTGGTGGATGTGTATTTGTGAGTCGCGTGGTCGGTTAGTCGCGGATGGTTTTGATGAGTCGCGAATGATTTGGACGGGGTGGAATGTCAGGTTTGGGTATTTCGAGTGTGAGTTATTGTAACAGCGACAACTGCTTGGGTAGCTATGAGCTATGAAGAGGAGGTGTAGTTAATGTTGATGTTGATGGTGATGGAAAGCTGGGAAGTTGAAGATGAGATGAAACCGAAAATGCGGCTGTGGTTGCTCTCCTAATGCGTCGCCACCGAACCCAGCCTCTCATCCTCCCATCATTCTCCGACATCGTCCTCCCCGCAATAAACCACCGTAAGAAAGACCCTCTATCGCCGTTATCATCATCATTAATCCCCAACTAACAGGATATTTCGAACTTCATAAAGTATTATACAGAACAGGAACCCCGGGTGGGATTTCTCTACAACTCGACCGCCACATATACAGAGCCTCGTCGTCATCACCGCCGTTTACCATCATCATGGAGTCGCGGTTATTCCGGTTCCCACTCCCACCACTCCCCTCTGCTCAGAACCTACGGGTATTCGGTGTCTACTCTTCCGGTGGATTAGTACGTTACTTCCCTTTCCTCCGGATTTACCCTTCGGTTTCAAAGCGACAGAACACCCCTCCTACTTTACATCAAAGATAATACCGGAGCACATGAATTAATATTTCGATATAAAAAAAAAGTTCGCACTGGGGATCTGGTTCTTCCTCGACGCCGCCATTTTTAGTAAATATGCCAATGCGGGGACAGTACACGTTCAGTTCGTGGACTGGATCCCATCGATCTGTAGCGTTTTGGGGATGATTGTGTATGTTTCCCTTCCGCGCAAATCACAGAAGAGGAAATAGTACTGACAGAGATTATAGGATAAACTCGATCGAAAAGGCCCGACTATCAGCTGAATCGTTCTCGTTCTCCGGAAGTAACGATGCGTGGAAGGCACGGCTGGTTCTGTTCCTGGGATTTGCTTTGATGGCCGGTGGGCTTGCAGGGTCCGTGGTATGTATTACCGTAACATCCAAACAATACCACGACCGGTGGGGGTGGCGGATGAAGGTGACTAATAGTTTTAATATACAGTGCGTCCTGGTACTGAAATACGTGGTGCCAGAGTACCCTTTCCCGACGCTCTACTTTGGAATCGCGAACGTGGTTGCGAATTCCTTGATCATGCTGAGGTACCTTCCACCCCCCCCTACATTATAAAGAAATCGAAATTAATATTTCAAATAAAATGCAGCACGGTGGTGTTATGGGTGTCCCAGAACTTCGAGGACGAGTATAACTACAGCTTAGCCCTCTGAACGAGGAAAAACAGAGAGGGAGGGAATAGATGCTTATATTTTCCCCTGGTTTTTTATCAAATAGTTAAAAGCTCCGATTATTGATCGATCGATCGCCGCCGTCATCATTCGAATGGTTCTTCGTTCCAGAGGGTTTCCGGGGATGGCCGATGCAACGGGGCGGGGTGGACATGGGGGAACATGCACATGGGGGGATATGGTACGGAGGGACATAATACGGGGGGTTTCTTATTAGTAGTTGGTTATTCTATTCCGTTATATTGTATTTCAGCATGACAGCACGAATCTTGTATACTGTCCGTCGAAGGAGGGCGTTTGTCTGGTTGGTTGATCGAATCCATCCCGATTTCGGATTATATGCAGCCCATCGATGGCGACATCGACTAGCGTCTTGTCCATTATCCAATGTAAACTGCCTTATAAACCGCCCTCGACTTTCATTCGATTCCGCTGAGATCTCGCAATCAACCGTCAGCTTCTTCTCGGTCGTATCGCACGTATTGTATTATTCTGCCGGAATACCATATCATCCACCATGGCGACGTACGTCCCTCCCTGTGAAATCATATTGACGGTAGCAGTATTGACGGCAGGGGGTAAAAAAGGAACATAACATGGCACCAAGGCCTCACCCACGCCGAACGCACCACCTACCTCCGCCAACCTGGTCTGACGATCTGGCTGACCGGTCTCTCCGCCTCGGGAAAATCCACGATAGCGATAGCGTTGGAACAACACCTCCTCCACAACTCATACGTCTCCTACCGCCTCGACGGCGACAACATCCGTTTCGGCCTGAACAAAGACCTCGGCTTCTCCCCATCCGATCGTGTGGAAAACATTAGAAGAATAGGCGAGGTATCGAAACTCTTCGCCGACTCCGGAACGATCGCTATCACCAGCTTTATAAGTCCGTACAAAGCTGATAGGGAGCTGGCGAGGAAGTTGCACGAAGAGGCGGGGTTGGGGTTTGTGGAGGTTCATGTCGATGTTCCCATTCAAGTTGCGGAGGAGAGGGATCCGAAGGGGCTTTACAAGAAGGCCAGGGAGGGGATAATTAAGGATTTTACGGGGGTTAGCGAGGGGGCGCCGTATGAGAAACCCGAGAGCCCTGAGGTTTATATCGATAATTCGAAGGGTTCGGTGGAGGATGGGGTTAAGAAGATTGTGGATTATTTGGTTGAGAAGGGGGTTTTGAAGTTTCCCAAGGTTTGATATACCGCTGCTTGTATATAGAGGGAATGGTATATATTACGGCATTCTTGTGTTATATTACTATAGCATGTACGCTAAGAGGTGAGATGTGATGGAAAAAGGGGCCTACGGGGTGGGGTAGTCGTGATGGTGCATAGCCGTCATCAATGGCGCCCGTCGCTGTCTCATGGAATTACTCCTATGCGACCCACCGGACCTCATACTACCCTCCCCACCCCCTACCGCCCCACCTCCCACTCCTCCACCGACCACCCCTCCATCCCTGAAATTACTACCCTTATCAATACTATCGCTGTCAGTAAACGTATCCGGTGCGTGTTCACGAGTTGTCCGTTTCCTAGGCCATAGGCTAGGCAAAACTATCTGTTGAAACTTGGGTTCTACAACTCGTTCATCAATCCATGCGTGGATCCGAGATTCGATCAATTGTGCGATTTTGGGGACGTCTTGAAGACGGGATCTCGAGCCGACTAGCGATCTCACCGAAAGTTCGAGACGGTAGTCGTCCAGGAGGGAGAAGGTTAGCGTGGTTGAGTTGGAGGTGTTTTCTTGGGAGGGTATGAAGGAGATAGATAGCTTTATACACCCACATCCGCACGTTAGTATTTATATTTCGGATTAGAAAATGAAAAGAGACCGCTTACCGTCCCCGAGAACCGCAAAATCGACACCGACAGCCCAACAGGCAATACCGCCACCAACGGCTTCGGATAATTCAACAGCAACCTCGTCTCCACCCCCAATGTAATAACATCCGACAAATCCACATCCATCTTCGCCTGCAACTTGCCCGGTTCCTCAAGACTCGGTGTGATCCTACAATTACTAAATATCGGGAAATCCTCCCCAAGACTAATCTCCGTTATCTTAATAGTATCCAAAAAATCCGGCTTGTTAGGTCCATTGATAACTTTATTCAAACTATCGAGTATAGCACCGTCTGTTCGAGCATCATCACGGAATTGAGCGATCGCTTGGGCGATCAGGACGTTAAACCAGTCTAGAGATTCCGGTTGGTGGGAGTGGACGTTATAATATGTTTTTGAGAGGATCGTGGCGGTGGTAAGAGGTGGAGGGTTCCGGAGGACGCTGGTGGATTTTTTCTTGTGCAGTTTACGACTACTGCTGTTGTTGCGTTTTGAACGGGAAGAGGAAGAGTCGGTGGAGGGGTCGCTGAAGATGAAGTATTTGATGAACGCACAGATCATTATTATGACGCTGAGTTGGCCGATGAGGAAGCCTTGGAGGAAGGACCAGCTGTAATTGTCCATTGGAGGTAAGTTAATCTCATGATCTTGTCTTCCAGATGAATAAAGTGGTATATTGGTGGTGATAGTAGTAGTAGATGTTAAATGAAATAGAATAGAAATAACCTGGTTTCAAGAATAAGGCAGAGCTGACTTTGAAGACGACCTCGGTACCAGAGGTTGTAATGGTGGCGACCGTGATTGTGGAGAAGATTGAGCAGCCATATCCGCCGCGACGACGGGCTGATTTTGCGACGAAGCCATGTCGGTGGTGGAAGTGATATGCTGTCGAGGCTGGGACGAAGACGGAAATGCCCAAGTCTCCGTGGCCGGGCTGGTCGACATTTACCGTTAGTACTTTACCTTTACGTAAAGTAACCGTTGCCGTTGAATCATCTGAGGCCCGTGGAGTGGCGGATAAATGTAGATTGGATCGAAGATGATGGTGCCGGTGGTGATAGGACGGATGGAGTTAGAAGATGAAGAAGGGGTTAAAATGTAACAAAAACAACAACCCTTGGCTCTGACTGCGACGCGACTCATCACGTATATCGATATCAGGCTGAGCTCGATGCGTAAATCGAATGGCATCAAGGGCTCCATGATATTACTTCTACTGCTTAGAATATCTACTCGAGTGGGAGAGAGAGTATCGTCACGATGAAGTTCCGTTCGGACATCCACAATATCTCCCTCCTCTCCAGTAAGTCTTCACTCTGATCATACATGTATAAAGGATGCTAATGTATGATATAGAAGTCGCCGGCACCCTCTCCGTCGTCGGAAAAATAGGCTGGCTCCAACTAACCCCCTCCCACCTCCAACTCCGCGTCCTCTCCACCTCCGACAACAGTCAATCCCAAGTCTGGGCCACCATTTCCTCCTCCTCAATCTTCTCCGATCCCAAAATCACCTCCGCCCACGATGACATCATAAACCTCGAAGTCCCCCTCGACACCCTCCACCGCTCCCTAAAATCCGCCGCAAACTCCTACACCTCCGCCAGTATAAAACTCACGAAAAAGGAAGGAATCCCACGCCTAAGCGTGATAATCACAACGGAAACAGCGGCAAGTATGAACCATGCGAAGATTGTACAGGATATTCCGGTTAGGGTCCTGAGTCCTCAATCTGTGGCGCATTTGTGCAAGCCTGTTGTTCCCCGGCCGGGATGTGCGGTGATTTTACCGCCGTTGAATCAGTTGAAGGGGATTACGGATAGGTATGTTAAGATGGTTGGGGTCAATGGGAGGATTGTGGTTGAAGGGAATAACAATGGGGTTTTGAGGATGAAGTTGGATGCTGAGGCTGTGAAGGTGGAGAGTGAATGGAGGGGTCTTATGAATCCGGTTGTTGGAGAGGATGGAGGGATGGAGTGGGAGGATAATGAGGGGGATGACGAGGAGGGGGAGGAGGAGTTGAATACGCAGGAGAAGGAACGGTTTTCGAAGGTTATGGTGGATAGTAGGGATTGGGCTAAGGTGGTGAGGGTTAGTGCTGCTGGGAAGAGGGTTATTGCTTGTGAGTATACTACTCTAGTTGTTCGCGACTTCTGGGTGAGATGCTGACTAGGAGTAGGGCTGTGTAATAATCATTCGCTGGTGGTTTATGTCTTTATGGACGAAGAAGGGGATAATCAAGCGACCATCAATGTGAGTCTTTCAAATACTATATTCGGAAGGTTATAAGCTGATTTCTTTACTCTTGCAGTACTACGTCAGTTCGATGGTAGTTTAATCTCGAAACTATGTGGATTTGTGATGGTGATAGAATCCAATTCGATGAATAACCCGATTACAAGGTATAAAAAATAAAAAATTCGATGCCATGTTACTCCATTAACAGCATTTGTTAAAGAAAAAAAGACTGCATCGCCTTCGTAATACACATTTCCATGCTGAAAAAAAAAAAAAAAAAAGTACTTTCGTATATACCAATCATTCCCGTACGTTAGACTCCTAGCGCGGCCAAGTATCCCCTAAAAAACCAAAGGTTCCAAAAGCTGAAAAACGAAGCAAGAGTATTACAATGATTTCGTTGGTGTCCGTTGTAAAGTTGCGAAAAAGGTGAACGTAATGGAAGGAAAGTTGTCGGATAGATGGACGGTTTGCGACCGTTATATCCTCGTAGCGGGAAACCGGTCCCTGGGTTCGTCATCCACCGGCGTCGGCGGCAATTCTCTCAGATTGCTATTGTTCCTTCTAATATTCCCACCCAGCCTCCCATCTCTCTCTTCTTCCTCGGAATCACTATCCCTGAATCCTTCTTCGAGATCCCGGCTTAATCTTCTCCCGTTTCTAGCATGGGATACATCGATATCTTCGTTGTCGGAGTCATACGAGATGTTATCGGGATCGAGACGTTGGTAGGAAGAGTCCATCCAACCTCTGGAACGGTTTGTGAGAATGGAAGGGAGGGATTGTAGGGGTATGTTGTAGCGGGAGAGGATCGGGCGGATGGCGTGGCGGTAGCTGAGGAAGAGGACGGCGGCGCAGATGAGGGTTAGGAGGGTGGTCTGATCTGTCCTGTTAGTTAAAACTTAAGAGGTGATGGAAAGAAGAACTTACGGTGATGATGTTGGAGGTCGTGGAAGGCATCTCGGGCGAGTAGCTTAAGGATAGAAGAGGGGGAGGGAAGGGAGGATATATGAGACTGGCGAAGTTGAAGTCGAAGGGAGATGATGGGATGAAGTCGAAGTTGAGGTGAGGTGAGGTTAACGTTGGGCGGGTTTCATTTTTGTTGACACACGTAATTTCGTATTACTATTTCCATCCAACGACACCATTTCAGTCCGTTTCGGTCCGCTCTGGCGCGGTACGCAATTATAATTACTCTGCAGCGGCACAGCTTCCGTCTGATATCATCGGGTGCGTTTATTTATATCTTACTTTCTTACCTGAGTACTTACGAGATCTATGCAGACGGTCCTTGTTCGCTAACGGTTCTGTTATAAAGTAGCTGCTATCGATAATATAAAATATATATCTGAGCATGCATGCATCATGTTTATCTACGATCGAGTTTTAACGTTCGAGCTAGGCCCGAGGAAGGTCGGGTGCCTTGATGTGCAGGGGCCGCTTGAACTGCTAAATTCCGCACCGCTGCTGCCAATTCCTCGCGAACAGACATGTCTCGTCTCCCCGTTCGCGTTCCTGCAGATGCCCTCCTTGGGTTCCCGACATATATGCTTGTGCAAGTACTCAGGAACATACCGACATACCTATGACGCCCAACTACATGTTTAATATTTACTTGCATATATACATGGATAGGGATGAAAGGGGAAAAAAGGATGCGAACAGCGACGGTGGCTGTCATCCAACGAATTGCAATTGCATCTAATCGCTGGTCGCCCGTTTGGGCCTAGGCAGGCGGCAACCAATCGCTCGTGCTCCGACCTGGTGTGGTTGTGGTTAATCTCGATTAATCAATTTAATCGCCCAGCTTTTTTTTTTTTTTTTTGTTTTGCCCTAGGCCTGTTAGGCAAAAGGCAAAGGGCAGGGTCCACTGGACAGGTGTGGTCGCAATTCGAGGGTCATTGAAATGATCATTAATGGTTTGCCCTTGGGATGGGATACATGGGATGGAGTGCAATGGATGGACAGAAACAAGGTAAGTACCTGACCTGATTGCAATTATAAACATGCCGCATGTGGAGTAATTTGGGGGGATTCGAATTCGATTGAGGAGGATAACCTCTCCGGCATGGACATGGACCGCCTGTCAGGGAGGATGCCTTTTTAGCAGGTGAAGCAGACCAGAATTCATTGAAACATAACTTCTTAAGGGGGGTCACTTGACAGGTCTTTTAAACTATCAAAGTCCCCTTTCTATTCCGATTTCTAATTCCCATCCTATCCTATCCTGTTTTAACGAACTTACTTCGTTCTTATCTTAACCGCTTACCTTCACATTCATTTTATTTATTTATTTTTTCATTCTGGAAGTATAAGGAATTAGTCCTGCGGGCGACGGAGTCTTGTTCTGAATAAGTCAATGTGTAGCCAGCATCGGGCAGGAATAACACCGACACCTGCAGACGCCGCGATTCTAGATTCGGAGCTTTTTCGTCGAAGCAGGAACATCGATCCTTTTCATATAACCTCCCCTCCCCTCCCCTCTTTTATATGTCTATCTATATATCGTCGTCATCAATATCATATATATAGACAGTCCTTGGAAGAAGAGTCGATATATATATGGCTTGGAATGAGTAAGATCTGAGCGGATGTCTTGTATGCGATCAAACCGTATCATATCAAATATATGTACCTGTGACAGTGACAGGTTTAACGTTGTTTCATGATTGCAATTGACCCAGCCGCCCAGCATTGATATTGCAAGCAGGCAAGCAGCTGGTCAAATACAAGTGCCTCATTCGACCTCCTCTCAATAATATTCCTTCAGATCTCCCTCTTTTCCTCTTCAACCGCAGCTATCGTCGATACTGGAAAGGAAACAGTTCTTCGTCGGAGTCTTGTCTGGAGAATACAAGTACCTATACTTATCAGATATCAGATATCAGTAGTTTAGAAGTGTGGTCGTCCTAACGACATCGGCAACAACAATAGAAACACACTCTGGTGCACCCCATCGACACTTTATCCTTCTCGCCCCCATCTCTCTTCTCCCGTCTACGACCTCCGCTACCAACCACACCCTCAACAACCACCCCTCCTCCCTCGGCGGATAACTTTCGCTTCTGACTTGTCGCCATGTCGGCCAGCTCCAGGCTGTTCGGCCGGAGCAAGGGCAGCAAGCAACATTCGCAACAGCAGGCTGCTCCCTCAATAAGCATAGGGGCTCCCACAAACTTCGTAAAGCAGACCCCTCCGCCCGAGATAGGCTTTGCTATGCAAGCTACCTCCCCTCCTCCCGTACCGATCAAACATGGAGTTCATTTACGAGAAAATATTCTTCCTCGAGCTGCCAGTCCCCCTCCCAATACCCCCATGGTGAGCTCCAATATCACCACAGTACCGGCATACGACCCCAGTCTTGGTATCGGTGGTGGCTATGAACCTTCACATATGGAGCCTAGGAAGAGCATATCCGAGAGCGTGGATAGACGGTCGGTACCTCCTTCGAGGTCAGGTCATGATGGTCACGATAGAGATAGCACGTACTCGAGGATCTCCAGTCTACCAGGCGGTCCCCGGTCCCAACCGTCCCCCGGTATGCCTCCGCCTAGCTCCAACAACCACCACCAACAACAACAATTTCACCAGAGTCATAGAGCTTCTGGATCGCCAAATGCTTCCATATCTTCCGTAAACTCGTCGGGTGTCTCCACCGATCATAGACACTCTACTGACCTGTCTAGCATAAACAGCTCTGGTGGATCCTACAGGAACAGCATCTTCGCCAGTATGGAGGACATGCCTAAGCCCGGTTCCTACAATTTTTCCAACATCATGGGCCCTTCTCAAACTGCATCTATGCCGCCTGGAGCTGCCGGATCCTCGAACTTCTCCTTCCAAGCCAATCCTCATGCCAATAAATCCCATTCTTATCATCACAAGTCTGCCAAGGATCACGATGTCGCCAATTCGAAGTCGTTCTACCTCGAGAAACCTAAGGATGAGAGGGTCATCGAACAAATGTTCTTCGACCTGATGAATAGACGGGACTTTAAGAATCTTCCCGAACAAGCAAAACGACAGATGCAGGCATACCCGGCGTCCAAGAAGTGGACCTTGATCTACCAGGACCGTCTGTCCGAATGGGAAGCTGATAGGCGGAGAGATGCTGCCAGAGATAAAGCCAACAGCATGGCTCTTTCGGCTGCTGGTGTGGTAGGGGTTGCAGCTGGAGTCGGTGGCTTACGGTGGCACGATGCCGTCGATGAAGGAAGCCCCCAATGGTACGTACGGAAGCTCTACAGTGACTGCCAGGGCGGACCCCCAATCACCCCTCAGCAGCTCCAGAGCTTGGCTGTCAGCTTGCGTACCCAACCACTTTTGTAAGTTCCCTCCCCATACGCCGACACGTATTATCTCACAATATATAGCTTCTAACGAAACCTACAGATGGGTCAAGGACTTTTTAGAGGCCCAAGGTCAAGTTGCCTTGACCGAGGTGCTCTCCCGAATCAACCACGACAAGAAGGTGGATCTCGACAAGGAATACGACCTCGTAAAATGTTTGAAATCTTTGATGAACAACAAGTATGGCGCAGACGACGCTCTTCGACATCAATCCTGCATTCTGGCGGTCACGGCCTCGTTAATATCTCCACGACTACCGACTCGAAAGCTCGTTTCCGAAGTTCTCACTTTCTTGTGCCATTGGGATAAGCCAAATGGACATACACGGGTGCTCCAGGCGATGGACCAGATCAAGGCATCAAAGCCTGCGGAGATGGGAAGGTTCGACGAATGGATGAGAATTGTGGAGGTTACAATCGACGGACGAGGCAAGATGGGCAGTATGGTGGGCGCGTCTGAGGAAGTTCGGAGCGGTGGAGTTGGCATGGAGAACTTGTTAATGGAATACGCTCTAAGCACACTGTTCCTCATCAACGTCCTAGCTAGCGGAGCGGAGGATATCGCCGCGAGGATCCATACCAGATCTCAATTCAAAGCATGTGGACTCGGGCGTGTGATGAAGAAGATGCGAGGCTTCAACTATGAGCTCATCGACAAGCAAATCGAGAAATACGAAGAAGATGCCGCCATTGATATGGAGGACTATCTCGATCGGGACAGTATACGACCTGCCGATAGCACGTTGGGAGGTGATGATGAAGAATCCATTGCACCGGCTACGGTGAAGGATATGAACGATCCGGTTCAAATTGCGGAGGCTATTCAGAAACGGATTGGAGCAGAAGGAGAAGCCCACGACTTTTTTGTCAGTGCCATGCAAAACATGCTGCTCGCGAAGGATAACGACCCGGGAGACACGCAGAGGATATTTCAGCTTATTAATTCTATGCTGTCATATGTTGTCATGGATCGGCGATCTCCTGATATGGATCTGAAGTCGTCTCTCAACTTCTCGGTGCAGGCTCTTCTTGATAGGTTGCATACCGATCAAGAGGCTCGGCTGGCTCAAGAAGCTGCGGCCGATGCCAAGCAGCTCGCTGAAAGTGCTATCGCTGAACGCGATGATATGGCACAGAAGCTTGAAGCTGGGTCGGATGGTCTTATTGCAAAACTGCAGAAAAAGATCAAGGAGCAGGAGAAGATTATTCTTATTACGCAGAGGCAGAACGACAGTCTCAAGGCGGAATTTGAAGACTTACAGCGGGCTCATATGCAGCAGCTACAGCGCAATGAGTTGGAAACTAGAGAACTGTATCTTATGCTCCGGGATGCCAACGATCGTGAGAGCTCTCGGACAGCTAGGCGGAATATTTCTGAAGGTACGGCTGGACTTCAAGGTGGTGAAGGTTTCGGTGGCGGACAGAGGAAGGTTTCGTCACGAGTTAGCGAGGACATTGAATCTACCAAGAAGCAAGGAATCCTGGACCGCGAGGCTCTTATGCAGAGGCTCGAGCTACAGTTGGAGCGCAAGAAGACGGAATTCAAACTCGAGGGCAAGGCGTGGAAGGAAGTTGAGCCGAGCGATGACCTCAGACGTGTGCGTGAACGTATGGACCAATTGCAACGTGAGGCCAGGGAAGTTGAACTTCGACATCTCTCGAGTCTTAATGAAGACAGTGTGGGCTTTGGTGCTGTTAGTCGGCCTCTCAAGCGCGGTAGTGTCGTCGGACGAGGTGGCAAGAAGAACAGGCCACTACTCAGTCCTGCTGATGCTAACGGCGAACCATCGAGCGACGCCGAAGATGGCTCACCGGTTGTCTATGAGATGCCAAAGATTATACAAGTTGGGAAGCGTCCGATTGCGAAGGATGGGAGGGGTGAAGCACCTGCGGGTGATGAGGCAGCTGCCGACGGCACCAACAAGGATGAGAAGACGGTTGATAAGCCGGCAGACGGTTTTGGCGGCCCTCCACCCCCTCCTCCACCCCCTCCCCCTGGTGGCGGTCTCGGGTTTACAGCTGGCGGACCCCCTCCGCCTCCACCACCACCTCCACCACCTGGTATGCTCGGATTTACGAATGCTACTCCTGCACCAGCTCTACCTGGATTTGGTGGCCCGCCACCACCCCCTCCACCAGCACTACCTGGGTTCGGGGGAGGTCCACCACCTCCTCCACCACCTATGCCAGGATTTGGCGGTCCACCACCTCCACCAGCTCCAGGTCTACCCGGATTCGGAGGTCCTCCGCCGCCGCCACCCCCAGGTCTACCTGGTTTCGGAGGCGGCCCACCACCACCACCGCCACCCGGCTTGCCTGGTTTTGGAGGTGGTCCTCCTCCACCACCCCCTCCTGGCTTGCCTGGTTTTGGGGGCGCACCTCCGCCTCCACCTCCTGGTCTACCCGGCTTTGGCGGTGGTCCTCCTCCACCTCCTCCGCCTCCGGGAGGCTTGCCTGGGTTTAAAGGTGGCCCACCACCACCTCCTCCTCCACCTGGTTGGGGTGGCGCCGGTCCTACTCCTCCACCTCCTCCACCTTTCCCAGGTATTCCTCCACCTCCAGGTGCCAAGGGCCCTCCAGGTGCAAATGTTGCGGCACCTCAACTCATCGTCACTGCTGCTCGGCCTCGCAAGAAGCTCAAGCCAATCCATTCTGAAAAACTTGACGGTATCGACTACACATTCTGGGCTGAGGCGAAAGCTGAAAGAGAAGGTCTCTACGTCGAACTTAGTGAAAAGGGTATCTGGGATGTCCTGGAGAAGAATTTCTACCTAAAGGAAGCCAAGATCTTGGGCGGTGGCAGTGGAGCTAAGAAGAAGGAGAAGAAGTCGTTTATTGGTAGCGATGTTACAAAGAAGCTTCGTGAGTATCCTATTTACCGGTGTGGTTGGATCAGTAGTGCTAACTTGGGGGGTAGAAATTGCGCTGAGCAAATACAACTCGAATTCTGTGGAAGAGTTGGTTAAGAGGATTATGCAGTGCGACAAACAAATCATCAGCGACGATGCCGTCATGGAGTTCTTCCAGCTTGAGGATCTCTGTAATGTTCCACAGCTTGTTCTCAAACAACTGCTACCATACTCCACCGATTGGAAGAGGCCAGATGTCGACCCGCAGAATCGTGAGAGCGATCCTAACGAGCTCACTCGAGAAGATCAGATTTACCTGGAGACATTCTACAATTGCAACCACTACTGGCAGTACAGAATGAAGGCCTTGAATCTTACGCGCAACTTGGAGAACGACTACAATGATCTTGTTGGAAAACTTGATCAGGTGATTGAGGCTGCCGATGCTGTTAAGAATTGCAACAGTTTCAAGAGTGTCCTGGAGGTAAGCAAATTATACTACCTTGATTTTTAATGAAGCAGATGCTGACATTCGTGATAGCTTATTCTGGAACTGATGAACTACATGAATCCTTCCACGAAATTCACGAACGGCTTCAAGCTTGGCTCCCTTGCTCGCTTGTCGATGACCAAGGACGCAACCAATCAGACAACTTTCTTAGATTTGGTCGAAAATACTGTGCGAAAGCATTTCCCACAATTCGATACGATTCTTGAGGATCTTGCGCCTTGTTATAAAGTTACTAGAGGTGAATATTTTCACTTCCATTCATAAAGATTTTTATAGTGTACTAACAAAATACTTTAGTTAACATCGATCAAATTCAAACCGACTGTAACAGCTTTATCAAGGAAATTGAAATCGTCCAACGACAGATCGATAGTGGCAAACTCAGTGAGCCTAAGAAGTTTCACCCCGATGACCGAGTCTTGCGTATCGTTCATCCGGTTATGCCGGACGCTCGTGATAAGGCTGTGTATCTCAAAGCCCAGTTGGACAATATGGGTGAAACCTACGATAAGCTCTTGAGGCTATTCGGAGAAGATCCCAAGGACGAGCAGTCCAAGACTACATTCTTCCCCAAAATTGTTAACTTCCTGAAGGAATATGAGGTATGTCGCTTTCTTCTCATTTGTGTTTGGGGATTAGGAATTAACTGATGGCTTTTCCGAACTTTAGCAAGCGCGTAAGAACAACTTAGATATCGAGAAGAAGAAGGCAGATTATGAGAAACGCTTCAAGCAGAAGAGCGCCAAAGCCGCCAAGGACAAGCTGGCTGCTGCCACTGGTCCACCTCCGTCGCCTACCGCCAATGGTGCCATGGATTCGTTGCTAGAACGGCTACGCGCGGCCGCCCCCGATGTGAAGAACCAGAAGGAAGCACGCCGACGGGCACGCTTACGCTCGAATCATGCGATAAAACGTATGGCATCAAACAATTCGCTCAGCGGTGTAACGGACGGCGAAGCCTCCGAAGGAGCTATTACCCCCACCGGTGAGAAGGCGGATCCAATGGCCTCCCTGAAGGTGATCAATGAGACCAAGAGTGCTGCTGCACCCGAGAATCTCGAAAACGGTGCTCTAACACCACACCCGCCAACAGTATCTCCCACGGTTGATGAAGATGCAGGTTCTAAGGCTGCAGCTATGCTTCGAGCATTGCGCCCCGACGCAGCTGGTAGTGATGTTGATGCAGACGGTGAACCTGCTGCGGCACGAGTGAGGCGAGCAAGTACAGCAGAGACAGATAGGCGTTCTAGGAGAGAGCGAAGAGCCCGGGCTACGAAGAGCTCGGCAGGAGAAGCTGACGGTGAAAGTAATACATCACCCGTGGGTAACTTGGATGCACGGGCAATGCTAGCAGGCATGAAAGCTGTCGCCGCCGATGAGCCGTCAAATGAGGAAGCCGTCGTAACTGAACGAGTCCCAACGCCGACAACGATAATATCACCGCCGCCAGAGGATGCGTGAATGAATGAAGGGGAAACGACAACGATAACAGTTTTTAATAACTTCATTTTCTAACTTTCTTCCCTTCTAGTAAATATTGTTTCCCTTCCCTTTTTTTTTTCCTTTTTCGGGGAACTCCATGCCTACCTGGTTCTTTCGTTCCAGATGGCATATGTTGGCTCGAGAGATGTCGTGGTCGTCTTTTTTTTTTTTTTTTACTTTTATTCTGGGAAATGGAAATGGGTTCACGACTTTCTGGGGATTGTAGATATTTTAAGCCTGTCTCCTTTTCTTTTTTGTTTTATCCCTGCATGCTGTTTTTCTTTTGACTCTATGGCATTCATAATCATTTCCGGTACTCATGAATGCCCTTTACCCAACCACTTAATTTCGTCACAGCTGATCTATTTTTCTTCTTACTGTGACATCCTCTGGCAACGGGGCGTTCTAGTCTGATTCGTCTTTTTTTGTTTCCTTCATTTCTTAATGGGAAATGCGGTTATGTCTAGTTTTTGAGGTTTATGCCTCTACTCTACACCCCTTCTCCATTTAGTTTCCCCTCCTCTTCTTTGTTGATAATTGCATATCCTCGGTATTCAGAATGGCATATTTCGGGTTTTCGAAATTTCCTTCCCCCATTTTCTTTCTTTATTTTTATATTTTCGGTTACTATATATACCTACAAGCTCGATGCTATCGGTGGTATATACAGTAATGTAACTTGTAATTTAAAAATTTTTTTCATTTCTGAGTTTATAAACTACTGTGTCGATGGCTCCTCTTCTATATTACCCGATGAACCCACGCTCATTGGCTCTACATGCATATTTTTTCCAACGCTAGCTTGATAATTCCTTGCAAGACTGTGAAGATGATATATACATTACCTACTTAGATTCTTTGAATATTATCCTTCCTTCCCTTCCTTGAAAAGTTGTACCTAAAATCCCTAACTATTAAACCACCACAAAAACTACTCTCTCTCTCCCCTCCTAAAAATTCATCTTAAGCGCAATCTTTGGTGCCGCGTGAGTTTCCGTATCTCTATGTCCCTCCCGGCCAGCTCTAGCACCAGATCTTAAAGTATCTTCCAGTAACTGCTTCTGTTCTTGACTCAACCTCAACAGTATTTCTTTAAACAACAGTTGGTTGATAGAAATTAACTCCATCAATCGGGCTGCTGTTTCTCGTTGTAAGCTGTCGATGTTGTCCGGGTCGCGTTTGGAACATAGTGCTAAACGCCGGAGGAGGGTTTGGATTAGGAGTGGGAGGAGGGTTTGTTCTGTTTTTGAGGCTGGGGGTTAGTCGTCTGGAACTTGTGATGTATATATATGTAGAGGAGGGGTTAACTTACTCTGCCCTTCATCCAAAGTATTCACAAACCCATTAACAACCACCATAATCGCATTCTTACTCCCCTCGACCTCCTTCGCATCACTCCCCACATAACTCAACAACCTCGGTAACAAAATCTTCACAAGTTCCATATCACTCCCATTCTTCGGTTGATACATGAGTATACTCCTACAACACGAGATCGCAGTCTTAACGGTAATTGTATCACGAAGACCGTCTACAAATGCATCGCAGACACGGGTTAATAATTCGTCGTTAGAGGGGATCATGTTTACGCCTGAGTGGATTAGGATTACGAAGGCGAGGAGACAGTTGCGGAGACAGACCATTGTGGCTTCGGTGTCTCTACGGCTGGCGGTTTCGGCGACGTGGGTTAGTTGAGAGAGGGCGACGCGGAGTTGGGTTATTAGGGTTGGGTCTTCGAGGGTGGAGGATTTGCGGGTTATGAGTTGGATGAAGCGTTTGAAGATCGGGAGGGCCTTTGGGACCACAGCGATTTGGCAGGTGCCGGTTGCGAAGACGGCTGGTGGCGAGGAGGTTAGTTTGGTTGGTGCGTAGACGGGCGAAGGGAAAGAGGGGTGCTTACTTGAGAATATATGGAGTATGCAAGCGTACAAGTCCATTCTTATGACTGCAGGGAATACTTCTGCTGTATCGACCAATGCGTCCAAGGAAGCTCTGATTACATTAACGGCTTCGTCTGACAGCGGGCTTCGAACTGTTGCATCCATTTATTTAGTCTTGAAGCTCATCGTCTATAGTTGTTTTTTCGTGGGAACATGCATACCTGTCTTTGAATGATCATTCAAGTTTGGCAACTGATTAGCAATAACAAGAGTAACAAGCCTAGTAAGCTCAAACATCTGATTGATATCATCAGAAAGACTCTCTCCCTTTGCATTACTATTCTGTCTAGCCGAAGGATGCGAAATGCAAAGCCCTCGAGCAATCTCCACGACCGCCGATTGGATCGCAAGTCCCTCAGTGAGAACAAGTCGATCTAAAAGATCAATCGTTTCTGTAAATATCGCTTCTTGATAGATAGCGTGTCCAGAGACGGCGGGGTGTAAGATTTTCTTTAAGGCTTGAAGAACTTCTAGGATTTGTTCTTTCGTGGCGAGGATTTCGGAGCCACCAGGACGTCCTACAAGAGCTTCGAAGGCGATGCCGAAAAGGACGAAGAAAAATGCGACGGGTTCATCTCTGTAGTTTATTCCGTGTTTGTCGATGTGGCTTTGTGGGGCCGATGCGGATTTACCATCTAAAGCATCAAAGACGAATTCACTGTCTTGCTCGATAAGGCTTGCAATGGCATCCACAAGATCAAGCCATGAATCTTGGTAGAACTATAAGATCCATATATTAGCCACAATCCGAAGGAGAGTAGATGTCTTATCGGTTTACCAACCTTGAGCAAAACGTCTCTATTCAAGGACGAATAAACTACGTCCAACGACCCAGTAATACTACCAGATCCACCAGCATTCATAGAAATATCCGGTTCGAATCTAAGTCTTGCAAACTCCCTCAATGAAGCAAGCCACAAGGGGGCCAACACGACGATATGTGGTTTTACAACATCAACGAGGTAGTCTTGTTGTAAACTAGCAACTTGAAGTTCTGCCCATGCTGAAAGTAGAGACATTTTAACCATGACCTGAGCGTTATACGAGAGACCTCGGAGGTCGCCTATGGATGCATTTTCGGTATCGTCTACAGCGTCACTTAGTTAGAGCTGGTGTTTAGTAATGTTGGCTCGGGGATATTTAAAACTCACTAGAGAATGCATCCAATGCCGTCGTCAAAAGCTTCAGAATACGACCCATACGATCAATGTCCTGCACAATACCCGTCGAAATAAATGCAGCACAGACATTCAATGCCTCCGATGCTAGCTCTGGACTTGAATCGACAGCAAATGCCGGCGTTAAAGCAGACGCAATCTGTGCTTGATACTGCTCAAGCAACATAGCCTCCGGGAAATCCGGATCAGGCGTCCGGCCGAAAACTTTCAGGATCTGATTGATAACCTTCAACCCTTCAATTCGAAGTGCAATGACATTGGCAGTACTAGCCGTAAACGCCATCTTGATAATGTCGGCGATATATCTCAGCAACGTCGCCGTTCCAGCTTCGCCTTGCTTCCCGAGGATGGCAAGTATGTCAAGTAAGCATTCTACTGCAAACGTCCTTACTTGCCACCTCAGTAGCTCTTGGCCTGACCCAGCGGCATTTCCACCGTTGGAACTGTCTTCATTCTGTGCAGAAGCGGCGAACCCGGCTACTTCCTCATCTCCTAGGTCGATACCGCCCCCACCTTGCGATTTCCGTGCGTCAGGGTCCACGGCTACCCTGCTCCTCATAGTAACCATCACATTCTGGCATCTAGTGACCCAATCTCCGGCTGTGAGGGTAGTCAACTGCGCCACCCAGTTCTTGAACAAGTTCTTTACCTGTTCATAATGCGGACGGTCATCAATTAACTCCCACAGCCTTTCTGTCAACCCGGAATCTGCGATCTCCACGATTCTTTGGGCGTCGGATTTCATCAGTTGGTAGAGCCCATCAATAGCGACCTCCTGAAGCTCCAAGTCCGAACTTTGTAGAAGGCTCTGCAGTCGAGTTGTATACTCTTTTAGATCTAGCGCAGAAGTAGCGTATATAGCAAACTGCTCATACGCCCTGAGTGCCCCGATCTTTACCGTCACACTAGGGTCGGAGTAGAACTGGCCCAAAAGCGTAAGCATAAGTTCTCGGGGCTTTGTGAGTTCCATGAGATCTGGACCAAGTACCCCCACGAGCGAGTCGCAGCATCGCGCAAGCACGGCCGTAGTATAGAGTTCGTCCTCAAGGTTACCGTTGACAATCGCTCCGACTTCTTCGTTATGAGTATCCGAGACATATACTTGGGCAATCATCCCAAGCGTGCTTCCCACATATCCGGAAAATGTCAAACCTCCTGCATCTATTGTCCTCGCCATGCCATCCAAGGACCAGAAGTGGACAATCGGGTGGGGGTCATTTGCCAGTGACATTAGAATACCCAAGATTGTTTTTAAATGAAGGTTTGCAGCCATACCCCCGACGTGAGTCTGAACGCAGCCCATGGCAACGGCACACCCAGCACGAGCATTAGGATCTCGGTTTGCTACCACAGTATCGATCAAATGCTTTATCTGAGTGCCCGTGAAGACATTGCCGCCGATGTTGCATAATCGGCCTATTGCTTCCCCTGCAATATTCCGCACGAACGGATCCGAGTCCAGCAAAAATCCATTGAGTAGGTCCTGGATAATCTTTAGAACGTTAGATTGGCGGAAACTGATCTGTGCTTGTTGGTTCTCCATCTGGACAAGCTTCAGTACACCAAGAAGGGCAACGGCAATGTTGACAGTGATTGCGGCTTTGCGACCAGGATCGCGGGCTAGGTTACCAGAAGCAAGGAAATTTGTCGTTTGCTCCAATATACTCTCCTGGACTTTTGGCGGCTGGGATGGCAGCAAAAGTATAAAGAGGTCTATCGCAGTATTGACAACTTCCGTGGCTGAAGGAGCTGGATTGGGCAAATCACCCAACGGGACTGTGTATAAACAGACAGAATCGTGCTCAAGACCTCCAGGAACAGGTTCATAAAGCTACCACAAGTCAGCAATATCTATAAACTCTGCTATTAATAATAACTCACCATTCTATCGATCCGAGATGAGACAGAACTCCGAGATGTCCAATGCTTATACCCAGATGCTTCGCTGGAATCCTTGCCCAATCTCTCCCAGGCATAGCTATCTACATCGAGACCATGTATCAGGCTACACACACCATATGCATAGCCATCAGATACATCCCATAGCCCATCGAATGCACCGCTTGCATTCTGAATCTGAGTACTCAAACTACTCGGCGTGTATTTATCCGGATCCGCAAAGAAGCTAGCAACCACCGTCATAAGATTGCCTTGGAGTGCTTCACCCTGTGCCACTTTGACGAGTCGGATATAACATTGAAATATCCGCCGACGGACCATAAGATCCAAGTCGAGGAGGTTGAGAGAAGGCGTGAGCTTTTGGGAAATATCGTCTGTCTGCTTCCTCTCCGGCAAGGTATTTAAGAAGTGTGATGAGTTCTGTAACATTGCAGCTATTCGTTTTCCAACATCCGTTGTGACCAACCTCGCATTGAATTGCAAGAAACAGAGGATAGAACCTAAAGCGCATTCTCTTACATGTGCTAAAAAGCTGAGTTCTAGGAGGCCTCTATCATGCAGCGAGTCTTTGGCAAGTGGCTTTGGTAGGGCATTTTTCCATAACAAGAGTAGCTGCGATAGGTGGATCTTTACGAAATTCGGTCCAAGTGACATGAGGCCACCGATCAAGATCCACGCAACTTGAATTTGTGTACTCGAGGTTCTAAGATCCGAGTCCCCGCTGCTTTTCAGAAGGGAAGTAGCCAGGTTCAAAATTCTGGACGTAACATCAATCGAACCGTATAGCGGTTGGAGCGGAGTAGTGCTGATAATAGCTGCCATGGCGTTCGCAAAACTAATACTCTTCCTGAAGGACTCTGCGGTTGCCCTTTTCGAAGCCAACAGTCCGAGCTCTCTGTTGACGTTGTTCATGCAGATAGTAATGATGGGAAGAAGCTGGGAAGGAACTGTGGTGACGAAGGAACGCAGGCACCAAGCGGCGCTAACTTGAACCGTATAGCTAGGATGTTGTAAAGTCTGGAGAAGGCCCTCACGTATTATATCCTGAAGGCTCGAAACTGTTGATTCCAAGGTCCGTATTAATGATGTAAGGGCCGTAAGAGCGGCGCCTAGGGCGTACTTTGTCGGTTCGGGCCTTTCCTTGATAACCTGTGGGTAGTTCTTGAGTACATCGTTGCATAGGTATCGTGTCGCCGCCAGTTGACCGCTTTCACCCAGCAATTGCTCGCCGACGACTCGCTCGAGTAGAAACCTGACATGGCGTTTTGCGGCCAATAGTCTGAATCTGTTGAGGACCAGCCCCGCATGCGATAATATCTCTGTAAAGAAATGATGGGCGATACGGCCATAATTTGCTTCGACAATTGGAGATCCAAGTCTGAGGAATATAGCCTCATAAGTAAGAGCCAGAGTGGTCCGAACCTTTGAGTTTGTTGAAGGTTTGACGTATATCATTGATAGCTGGCGAAGCATATCTTCCAAGGTAAGTTTTAACTTGTTGGATTTTTTGGAGAGTCCTTGGGTAGGTGTTTCTGGGCGTTCAATTTCATCCTCATCTTGAGGCATTGTAGATGTCCTCTTGAGCTTCTTGCTAGTCTTCTTAGGGGGTTTCATGGCCATGACTTCATCGACGGTTCCAAATGCTCGAACTAAAGCTGCAGCTAGGCATGAAGCTGCTGCTTTGCGCGTGGACGCACTAGACGCTTCAGCGACTTTCAATACTGCCGTCTTGACATGTTCGACGTCACTTGAAGAGTCAAAGTAGCTCGTTTCTCTTGAGCAGTGTTCAAGACACTGTAATACAAGGTCGTTAGATACGGATACCCTTTTTATTGGTGAGATAGAAGAACCGACCTTTAGAGCGCCAACAAGCACGACATGCGATTTTTCCGACGAAATTGCACTTCGAGCCTGTTTCCAAATATCTCGAGCTATGGTCTCGTCCATCGAAGGACCGAGCATATTGACAACCTTCGAAAGTGCCACGAAACATGATGCTCGTAGTCCCGCATGCTACATCCGACAATTGTGAGTGACCAATCGGACATATCTGACAATACGCTGGGGAGGAAAATCAACTTACAGTCTGAGCGAGCTTGTACTGCTTTAACAAGGAGCTACACGACAGCGACGAAAGTGACAATGCCTGTCACAATAAGTCTATGTGAGATACGGGTCAAAACTTGGTTGTTTTGAAGTGGAATATCTCCACAGTCCGGAACTTACACTATCACCTGCAGTCCTGAAGACTTCACCTAGACAATGAACTGCCGCACTAACGACAGCATTTCGATCAGCAGCGCAACTTTGATAACAACTCCATACTGTAGTATCTGTCTAAGGAAACCCACTGTCGAATTTTGACATCCTTATCCGCTTTACCACCCCCAGATAGCATCGCATTCAATTCATTAATGCTCTCGAACAGCAGCTTGCGGTCTCCACGCCCAAACGTTTCAGCCAGACACACCCCAGTAATATCTCGTGTAACCTTCGCCGGGGCCGGCGAGCTCAAATTCAAGATCTTAAATATTTCCTTCTTAACAAAGAACTGATGTGACGTAGCGCCATCCTTATCGAAAGAGAGTACAAGCCTCTTAAGGTCGGCCAGGTAAGATAGGAGGTATAGCTCCTTCTGCTCGTTCGGGAGGGATTGAAGTTTATTGACATCTAGTGAGACAGTAGAAGCCTGTAAAGGTCGATAGGTATCGGTATCGGCGGTACTATCCGCCCCGCCGTTTGACGCCATCTTGAGCGTGGGTAGTTCGCCTTCTAGGGGACGTACTCCTCTCTCGCGTGTCTACGGGTTTCGTCAACGTCGCGTTACAGCTATCACGAGATGCAGTCGCAGTATCAGATCATACGTTCGATCGAGGTCCAAGCTAGCTCGGAGTCGTAAGTATCGGGAGTTCTGATTGACGGTAAGTTAGGTAATATTAGCTGTATGGGGAGCTTGAACGGAGAGGAGGCCAACGGTGTGGTTCGTTGGAGCAGCTCCGAAAGCAGCTAATTGCTCTCTCCAGCTCGAATGGCACTTGCGTTGTGTGGTTTGAGCTCGGCTTGGCAGCTATAAAACTTCAAGGCTTCGGTTCCGAATATTTGATGTCTGCACCTATCTGCCCTTCATATGAATGGTTTACGGAGTACCCGGACTCTTGGTATTCAAATGCAGTATGTCGGTGCATGTCTATCGACCCCTTCGAGTCTTACAGCGGGTGGTCCCGACTTATCCTGCCAATGGACTTTTAGCAGGCACAATTCGAAGCAGGCCTAGAACGTCGGCTCGGGTCTTCTTTGATCACGATATTACATATACAGTCAGGACCTTTTGTGTATCTCGTCAATGTCAATCCGGTTAGTGAAGGCATGTACCCGATTACTGCGGTTGAAGGAGCTATAGAGGCTAATTGAGATCCAACCATGCATAATAGGACATAACAAATGGAGTAAAATTCGCCATGATAAAGGGAAGAAGGATGCAAATAAGGCAAATTCATTTTCAAAGCTTTCCGAGCAGATTACTGAATATACGAAACGTATGCCACCAGAAATATTTTATTGTTTGATTTTATTTTTTTGGAATATATGCTAAACGATATCTCTATCTACGTAGGCTATGGAGCGGATCCAAAGATGAATGGTCGGTTGAAGCTTCTGCTGGACCAAGCCAAAAAATGTGTGAGACGTCTCGAATCCCGCGCCTGGCCTCGGTCTAAGAGAAAAATATTAGAATTTTTGGTTAACTTTAATGGAGCCCAGCTGGTATGAGCGGAACTAGTATGGACAATGCTGTTAAACGGGGACAGGGTCTATCGATATCGGGGAAACCGCTTGAGACGGTTAACATCGAGGGAATGACACAGGAAGGTGTCTCTTTCATAGTGTAAGGCCCTCAACCCACATTTTGTCGTGACGAATCTAAGACTAATAAAGAAAAAACTAGCGAATGTGTAACGGATAACAAGTTAAGGTACGTTCCGACAGGAAAATATCGTGCAGAGATTTCAGACCTAACAGTAACGGCAGGACACTTCAAGATGTTCGGCTGATTATTAACAAAGCTGGAGGAAAGCTAACTCCGGTGTCATATTTGTTTGTGAAACACCCCTATATGCACTTAACTGGACCTGAGGACTTGTCACCGGAAAATCAAATGGCGGCGCTTGAAGACCCAGTCCTCACGCTGTCAATTGAATATGTTGGCCTTCTACCCGGTGAAACATCGACATGGGAAGCCCGGGTTGAATACTCAGAGCCACCAATGCAGCTTGTGGAAGATATGCAAAAGATGCTACCAGAGGGTTGGTCCGTGACGAAAACTGGGCTAAAATATTATCCTTCAGAACATGTCCAAGTCGAGGATGAGAGCGAAGCGGGAGATGCCTTTAGAAATTTCGTGGAAAAGTTGGAGGATTGCCCAGATGTCAGCGAAATCTACAGCAACCTGAGATGGTCGAGTTATGAGCCACCAAAGCATGAGATTGTGCTGACAGAATAACAAATTTTCAAATTGATCTGTCTGAGAGCCATGGTTGCAATTCTGGAAGGGCGAGAATTTCCAAAATCCAACGACTGATTGCAATGACTGTACTCCAGACCCCACTTGTATATAAGATATCGTCTGCACAAAAGTACAGACTTATCAACAACCCTTGTATTATAGACAAACGATAAGGTAAACTCACACCACCTCGACAGTTTCATCCAGTGGTCAGGTTGCACCAACGAGGGCTTTGACTAATACTTGGCGTGCATTCAAAGGGTTCGACGTAAGGAACATGGTTCTCGAAGATCTTCGGTACGGCCCAGAAGAGCCCAGAAAAGCTTTTCTCGCTGAGCATATCTCCACACATGCATCCAATCAAAGAGTACCCTTTTATGTCAGCGGCAAGTCTTCGGACGAGGAAGTTACCATTTCTTCATAAGTCTGGCCACATGCACATGGTTGAAGAGAGCAGGCCGACGGCTTCACTAACGGTTGATATCAGTGCGGAGCAGAGCGAAACAACCTCCACTCGGTAGCCGCTCCAGCAAATGTTAGGAGGAGCGCATGTGCAAAAAAAACTTCTCGGTTTTTTTTGCGTGGGAAAATTTTTTGGCTTGCCTAAAAAAAAGGTTTAAGAGACGGTTGACAAAAGCATTACGAGATAAGAAACTGTTCCCCAGTTTCTCTTACAACAATGAATCGAGAAACAACGGCTGGTAGACTGTTAGAGGCCGACGAGAGGCCTAAGAAAGAGAGACCATCTCTAAAAACGGCGAGGGATTTTTCGGCCAGTTTTGCAATCTTTCTCAGGTTGGAGTGATAATGGGTAATATCAATTAGCTGAATTGATATCACAAATCAAACAAAGAAAGGCACAGGAGTTTTGAAGGTTGGGTCCAATACAACCGGACCAAGCTTTCTCATGGGGCACTGTTGAATGCTGGATGGATGATAATAGCCCGTCTGAAACCTCGTCGTCCTCTTTCTGGGTCGTGCACCTTCCTTTGTGCTGCGGAGCCAATCCGTTCAATCATTTCCCAGAACCTTGAAATGTGGTCCGAGTGGTATGAGAGAGACAAGGACAAAAATCAGGGTGAGCAGGATTTCCTATTCGACTCAATATCGCACTCGTTCGCGAAAGGAGTGATTCCCACCGTTCCGTGACTGTTAGGGAGGGACTAATATCAATCAATGCGATATTAATGCGTCTCCGTAAACCAAATCGTTTTATCCTCGACGGTGGGCTAGCGAATGTAGTGATACTGTGTAGTATTGATATTAGCAATGATACCTTCCTGTATGCATGATATTGCATTGCAATGTACATAATGGACGCACAATTCATATATGTCAATGCATGTATGCCGCCGAAAGCGACACTGTCGAAGCGACCGAATAAAAATAAAAAGATCTTGCACTGACTCTTGTCTTAAAATTCTTCCCTGCATGCAAGAACCAAGAGAAATACTCCGCAGTCCGAATCCCGGCCCTTGCCAATCCAGCTTGCCTTCTTGCTGCCATGGGCATTGGTTGGTTTGCTGTGGGAGCTGACCCGGCTTTCCTTTTTTCTGCTGTGGGTTTTGGCCATATAATTCTAGGCACATTCCAATCCTCTCGTTTCCTCCGTTTCCCTCACTTCATCTATTCATTTTTTCCCATACCAGCACCAAACCGCCTGCAGACTTTGCTCTGTACCCCCAGAAACCCAAAATCAAAGGTCCATATTTGAGTCACAGCCCGATTTGTCGATAGCCTCGGTGTTTCTTCGAGTATCCACGTAGTCGCCGTTGGTGTGGTTTTTTTTGTGGGTTTGGTAGGGGTCAATACGCCGTATCTGGGTAGCTGGAACGGATTCCAACGTCAACGCCAACGTCAACTTCAACTTCAACTTCAAATTCGTTTCAGAACCGGTTAGGATTCCCATTCAGAAGCCCATTCTGTCGCTACATTTCCGGTCGTCTGTTTAGACTTCCCGTTCCGACTTTCGCTCAATCGCTTCCTAGCACTCTCAAAGACTAGTTTTATCTGCAGCCTACCGGCCGGCATCTCTTTCCTCTACGGTTCAGACGCAGGGCATCGGGTGCGGGACGCTGCATATCCACAATCATAGATTTCCTAGGCGGCGTTACCAAACGTCGTAGTTACCAAGTTGGCGGTTAACAGCTCGCTCAAGTTCTCATTCTCCTATCCTCTCCTTGGACCACGCCCTATGGTCTGCGGAGACATCAAAAAGCCCCCATAACTTGGCCGACATCTACCAACCTCTATCGCCTTAATCTGTACAACTTCTGCCGTAGCATCGGTCTCTCTATCGTCGATATCCGTTCTCTCACGAGGTAACCGCCTCGATGGGATAAGTTGGCCTGTTCTTCCCGGTTCAAACTCCTGAACACGCGCACGTTCTCGCTCGTCAACCTGAGGGACGCTTTCCCTCGGTCAACAATCATTCCAATTGACGGCTCGTGTGAGATGAGCAGCCTGCCCAGCTGGCTCACTTGTTAAAGGTCAACTCTAGGGCACACAAGCGCCAGGGTTGCTGGTGGTATGTCTAAATTCCTTTTTTTTCCCCCTCCATTCTCACCTCGACGGCGAGCTGACAATGTACATTCTCAGGTCCTCCTTGCAGATCCCTCGTCAATTGCTCGACTAAACACCCCCAAGCCAGATAGCTCTAGTTATCTGTCAGCAGTGTCGATATATAATTCAAGGGTGGTCCAATTCATAATATTTTAACATGGCAGAGCCAACAGCTATCCCAGCCGAAGCTCGCAGCTTCCAAGAGGACTTGAACGACCACCGTCATCAACCTCATTCGCTGCCAAGGCACAATACTATCGCCGTTCCTCCTGGTCGACGCCCAAGCTGCACACCAGAGATTGCCGAACAAGAATTCGCCGCCCAGTTCGAGTACCAATTGGACGAGGCCGTTCGAAGGAACTCGCAGTCATCCGATGACGTTATTGTTGGAAATGTTGTCTTGGAGGATTCGTCGGATGATGACCATCTCTCACCCGCTCGCTACGATTTCGAGCCTTCGGCGAGCCCGACTAAGAATCGACCACGAGGAGAGAGCATCGTTCGTCGTCAACAGATCAATCAACCAACATTTGCCGTCGAAGTCGAAGAAGCTCGGTCCCGTTCACCATCCCCACCTAACTCAATCGACGCATTTGCAACTGCCCGTCGCAAGGACCGTTCGGGGACCATCAGTAGCCAATATGCCCCGTCCGAGATGGGCTCCCTGAGGAGGTCGGCATCCCGTAGGGCACCGAGTTTTGAAGTCCTTCATGCAACAAACTCCGGCGATGAGACCCCGGAAAAAGCCGAGGACGATGTCTGCTTTCCAATGCCTGATGGTTCCAATCGATGGAAGATCGATTTCGACGAGATGGAAGACTTCATCACCCAGCAAAGTCAGATTAAATATCGATCATGCCAACGCCGACGCAAGATGAGCTCTGCCAGTGTGCAAAACACTTACTCGAGACAGACCATCCCGTTCAAATTCAAGCGCACTCCACCCCCAGACGAGTGTGCTGTCGAGGACGATGACGACGAGAGCATCACCTATAGTGAGAAAGATCCCAACGGCAGCATCGCCCCGACCAAGAAGAGAGGACGTGCCATGGAGCAGCCGGACAGGTTCAGCTTCTTTAGCTCAGAGCTTGAGGGTACTGTCCATGCTGCGAACTTCCCATCTTTGATTGGCGATGGTGAGACTTTCGAAGGCCTCTTTGGAGGCGAGGACAATGTCTGGTGGCTCGATGTTGAGTGTCCCACCGAGGCTGAGATGAAAATGATTTGGCGAGCATTTTCTCTCCATCCTTTGACATACGAGGACATCCGTGTCCAGGAAACCCGTGAAAAAGTAGAACTTTTCCGCAGCTACTATTTCGTCTCCTTCCGTTCCTTCATCACCGATGAGGAGAGCGAGGATTTCCTTGAACCAACAAACGTCTATCTCGTAGTATTCCGTGGCGGTGTTCTTAGCTTCCACTTTTCGCCCTACCCTCATGCTTCTAACGTGAGAAAGCGTATCAGGCAGCTAAGAGACTATGTCGCCCTATCTTCGGATTGGATCTGCTACGCTATGATGTGAGTCCTTCCTGTGAATGCCAAACCCCCTAAAATACACGGCTAACAGTCTCGATAGTGATGACATTACCGACTCCTTTGGTCCCGTCATTCACGAGATCGAGAAAGAGACCGATGCAATTGAAGATGCAGTGTTCGTGGCCCGCTCATCTGACTTTTCCGTCATGTTGAAGCGAATTGGCGATTGCCGCAAGAAGGTTATGACGCTCATGCGCCTTCTCGGCGGAAAAGCCGACGTCATTAAAGGGTTCGCAAAACGCTGCAATGAACAATACTCAATCACTCCTCGTAGTGACATCGGTCTCTATCTCGGCGATATTCAGGATCACGTCATTACTATGATGGGCAATCTCAGTCATTTCGAAAAGATGCTGTCTAGATCACATAGCAACTACCTCGCACAGCTTTCGGTGGACCACATGGAAAGCAACAATAGGACTAACGAGGTTCTTGGGAAAATTACAGTCATTGCTACCGTTCTCGTGCCGTTGAATCTTATTTGCGGTCTCTTCGGTATGAACGTACCGGTTCCTGGTAGAGATACCGAGAGCCTTGCTTGGTTCTTCGGGATCATTGGTATTATCATTGCATTCGTTGTCACCAGTTTGGTTGCTGCCCGGAAGCTCAAATACATCTAAACGACGGGGAATCCTTCGAGTCACCGACTGGTCTCACGATACTTACATTCATTTTACATACTACGCAACTACATACACATCGATTGCCCCCTCGTTTTATGCCTTGTTACACTGTTTACATCGCCTAATCCTGCGCTATGCGCCCCCTAATGATTGCTTGTATTTTTTCTTCCCTGTATCATCAAATATTCCCATGAGAATCTGTTTTTTGTTTTCCCCGTTTCCTTTTTAAGTCGTCTCCCACTCTATACATTCTCTTATTTGCTTCGCGGCATATTACGTTTTGAAAACAGTACACAGCTGGACTTTATAAACTTCGGCATCATTTTCAGCGTTGGTGAAGCGATTCTTATAATGTAATGACGATTTCCTTTTTTGAAAAGCTTTTAAAACATGGTGCTTCTGTTTTTGCGTCCTTTTTATGTTTGTGCTGTTTAGATTTAGATTCGATCGAAGTAATGATTGGTATCGATATGTCATGGCATAAGTCAAATGTACTCTTTGGGTTCGAGTCTAGATGTCTAGATGCTGATATCATGATGTACATATACATCGTAACGCTTTTATCTAAATGCGAATCGCACTTGCCCGTCAATGTCAATCAACTTTGTAAACATGCGAGGGGGTGAATTTTATATTAGTTATGCTACGGACTTCATTTGTTAACGCGTGAAGCTATAAAAATTATAAAGGCTATGCGCATAAAAAGCAAGGGAACATGCATTCCCCGACTCGATAAAAAAAAAAAGGATATTCACAGCTCTAATTACTTATCTTTACCACATACCCCTCCTTACTTCCTCAGTTAACCAAACCAAAAACCTCTCCCACCGACAAAAAGTTCCATCTCACACTCATAACCCCCACCAGCACCATGACCACATCCGAAATTAACAGCACCAGCGCACCCAACATAAACCTTGGCGAAAACACTCTATAAAGCATCAAATGCCTTCTCAAATGTGCTGCCCAGAGCACCGTACAAGTCGCGATAGTAGCATGATAAGCCACATAGGTAGCGCAAACCCTCACCACCTTCCCCATCAACCCTGCCTCCTTCGCCGGTTGTTTCCATAACGCTAAGGTGGGTACTGCGATCGTAGCAAGTATTTGAGGTCCCCATTCGTTACCTGCGAATAATAGTCCAGACCATGGTTGGCGGATTGTATCGGTGGGGATGAAGACTGATTCCCATTGGATGGAGCTTAACGTTGCTTGGTGGCCTGTGGAGAAGAAGTAGGAGGATCCTAACATGGCGAGGATTACGGGACCGATAGGGGAGTCTGAAAGCCCGTTTGAGTCTATTATTTCTAAGAGTGCGAGAATTTGCCAGAGTAGGGCGGCCATGGAGGCGCCGCCTAGAGGTTTTTGAAGAAGTGCGAGGCCTAGGTACCATGATATCGGGAGGAGGAAAGAGCGGGAACCATGGAGGTTTGCGTAGCCGAGGATGGTCATGCTACGGGATGTGGTAGCGGCTGTTGTTGCTGGTGATGGCTTACCTGTGGTCTTTTCGTCTTCTGCGGTTGAAGGGGCTTTGTCGATTTGGATATCGATGTTGAGACATGGTTGTGCCCAGGCGAAGAAGACGTTCCCTGCGACGAAGGCGAGGGCGAGGACTACTTGTGCAATTGTATGTTTTGCTCTTTTGAGAGATGCAGTGGGTATATCGATCCATTCACCGTTGTCCGCGGAATCCAATGTCCAGTATAGCGCATTGAATAGTAGCCCGAATTGCAGGGCGAATCCAATGTATAGCTGTGCTGGCCCTTCGTATGACTTAGTGCCAGTATAATATGACTTGACAATCGGCGGGAAGGCGAGTGCGATGAAATACAATAGGATAAGGCTGAAAGGTGAGGAAACGGATGAGGTTGCCGATGCATAGTATGTAGACTCGCAGTAGGGCATCTGTTCTTCTCGACATAGTCTCGAGAAAGAGGCTATTCTGGTCAAAACCATGAATATAATCGACTGAGAGGCTCCGAGAGTCCTCATTGCCGGGTCTTCCTGTCTAAAGGAATAACAAAAGGCAACAGCGCTGAAACTTGTTAGGAAGAATGTCAGGATACGGTCTTCCCAGATTGTGAAAGAGTTTGCCGCGAACATGACTCCCTGAAGTACGGTGAAGAGTAGCGCCATGATGCTGAAAATTGAGGTTGGGAAGATATGTTGGAGCCTGCGATAGATCGCGGCCGTACTGGCAAAGAAGGCAAGGAGCCCACCGGCGGCTGACCCAAAGAGCGCGAGCTTCAATTCACCCTGTTCGGACATCCCAGAAAAGTGAAAGGTGTACCCTGCCAGGCCACCGGCAGCTGTGCCGGCGAAACACCTCCCAGCTAGCCACCCAGTTAGCTCCTTGAGGTCACCTGATACCCCTCTTCCAAATACCAAAATCGAGATAACGCTGCTAACGAGAGTTATGATACCAAGCAGCATACTGGTGAGGTCGAACCGGGCCCATAAGTCTTTGCAAACGTGCAGGGTTTCCTTCTGGTGGGTTAAGAATGTCTCGTATGTCGCCCTCCAAGCATCTTGTGTCATTTGCACTGGATCCACCTTAAGCTTCTCCTCTGCCTCTCGCCATAGTTTCGTAGTCCTCGTCTCAGTACTCGAATCATCATTTTGGGCACCGGCGTAGCTCTTTTGGTAGTGCTCGATTTGCGAACTGGTTAACCTTGCAACATTCGCAAGATTATCCCACTTGTCCCCGTTCGGTCCGATAAACGCCTCAGGTATCGGGCCTCCAAGGTTGTTGTATGGTATCGGAAGACCCAATAGCAAAGCTAACGTAGGAACCAAGTCGATTTGGGCGACACTCCTCTCCTCTGCATTCTTCGGCGGAACTTCGAATCCTGGTACCCTACCAAAAATTCCCTTCTTGGAGTACATCCATAAAGCCGCCTCAAGCTCTAGCTGAGATTCCCCACCATGGTCACCCTTTGGATCCATGCCGTGGTCACCCATGATAACAACCAAAGTATCGTCACCCACGGCTTTAATGAGATCTTGAACAAAGATGTCCATTTGCTTCTGCTTTGCCGCCATGGCTGGGTGGTCTGGACCATATCGATGGCCTGCGTGATCCACGCCTAGGAAATGACCAATCATAAAATCCCATGATGAAGAGTTATCCGGATGCAGTAGTGGAAACATGTGCGTTAGAACACCTTCGTCGACGGTATGGAGATCCCAAACATTCAATGATTCATATGGATGTTCGATGTCAAAATATCCAGGAAACAGGGCGGTCCACGTGTCGTCCCCCATGAATGCAGTCTTCTTTCCCGCGCGATTGAGTTGGTCGATCAAGTTGTCCTCGTCAATAGCGGTTCCTGCGAAATTCGATCCAGCATCCATGAAAGTTGGTAGTGTCCCGGTCATCAATCCCTTCAACCTCTGTAGCGTTGTCGTTGGCGGGTCCGCGATAAAAGGTGTCAAAAATGCATTCTCCGGGGTTTTGACCGCAATCTCGTAGGCAGTTTTGAAGTTGTTGTGATAGTGCTCCGTCGACGGCGCACCGTTGGCGTCCACCTGCGGCACCGTAAAGTCGTATCTCAGTGCGTCAATGATAACGATAACCGCTTTATCGAACGTCTTAGGATGCCAGCATCCGGTTTCCAGTTCTCCAAGGTATGCCCCCACGCCCAATGGCGAGACTTTACATTCTGACTTCTCTTCCAGAACCTTTCGAGTCAAAAGAAACCCTCTCGTGAATAGGTATATCCCCACAAGTTGTGTGTACGCAACCCATAGAAAGAATAGGGCAACCAAGCTATGGGAAATCTTAAACTCCCGTATCTTTTTGTCCATCAATGCTTTCGAAGTTTTTGCAGCGAATAACCTGTCCTCTGCTTCCTCCTTTGCAGCCGCAGTGGCCTTCGCTAGGTCCTCGAGGTCCCCAGGTCCATTCTTCGACCACTTCGAGGCTGTCCGCCGTGGTACATGGGCAAATATGTCGTCTATATCCGCCATTGTATCGTACCAGAACAGGTAAATTCTCGTCTGTTCTTATAAAAACCCGCTGGAATCCGAATTCCGTGATACTAGATAATTTGCTACTGTGGTCTTTCACGGTCCGGTCCCATATGGATACGCTTCCCTTGGCGACTAGAAATTGAAAACCTCCCACTGAATTGGTTACCCATTGTCCATTTTTAAAAAAAGGCGAGTGTAGAAATATACGTACGGGCTGGTTGAGAGTAGAGTCGCTCAGGTCGCGTCGTCGGAGGGTACCGGCTATCTTCATATTTCGAGGCCAAAGTTTGGGGTTTTAGAAGGAAATGTTCCAATTCGTGTGTTGAGTTTTGGGATGCTTTGGTGGTACGGACAGGCATGTCAAGGGTGTATGAAATGCAACAATCAACACCATATATTCAATGTTGAAACTGAAGGGGTATCAGGATTCACATTCTATGAAATCGTAGTACCCCTCCAGGAATTATTTATTTAAAACATTATCATTATTTAGTCGTGTGTATTAGTCTATTATATAGAAATTAATAGAGCAAAATCATAAGCAGACGGAGTCTCGGGACCTAAATCTGGCGGCGTAGTACTAGTTGGTGACGATGGGCCTGTAGGCACGCCGGAATAGCAATCATATATACACATCGCACTCGCCCTTTCGATTACCTCTTGCTCCTCATCATCCTCGCCAAAATAATCCGGGTCGGTGGGGGCACTTTTGTATCCTCTTGATTAACTCATCGTATGTGTTTCTGAACTGTATCAAACGCTCCTGCCTATTATCGTCCGCATTGGAATTCTCAAGTACCGACGGTGAGTGACTCGCCTCTGTCCCGATTCTTTGCACCGCCAATGCGCCCCTTAAGGATGGACCCACCTTGTTCTGTTTGACCATTTATAGGGTTCTTCAACCGTACTGAATTCCGGGAGGCGGTAGTATTAGAAATTCGGCCTTCTTCGAATTCGGGTCTGTATTCTGGAATGTTACGAACTAGTTGCGGTACTGGGGAGGCCCCTGGAGGTATATTTTCTGGTAGAAGATTGGCCATTTGAGCCTTTTGCGAGGAACCGGTAAATTCAGGTTTTGATATCTATGAGCTTGAGATTATGGCTAGACGCCATTTTTACGCCAGAAGTGATTGCTATTCGGAACATATTGTGTTATAACAAACGATTGAGTGAGTATACACGGTGAGAGGATAGTGCTGGTATTTAGTTTGATGACACCATAATACTCTCCAGCCTAATTAAGCGTCAATGTAGGGCCTTATTCCCGCCACCATGTTGTTTTGTTGAGATCATGAGGCAATATCCCGAATACCAATGGTTTGTATCGGTTCGATCCTAGATATATTCATATAACGTACCGGAGTCATTAATAGTAATTCATCTATAGCGACGCGAACTAATATATTCCACGTGAGGGGGTTTTTGCCATGCTGTATACATGAGTTAAACCAACTGTGGTACCGAACCACACCTCGGTCCCCAAGAATCACGAGCCAACGAACTTTCATCTATTACACTAGCATGTTTAGGAATTAATAATACGCATCATCATTAACTTTGCTTTCGTTCGTCTAGCTGTCAATTAGCACTAGTATGTATATATTACATGACAAGGAAAGAAAAAATATATATAATATTAAAAAGAATTTATAAGGAAAGACCCCCATGGAGATAAACAAAGGAAATAATATTAAGGAAAATAAAGAAATAATAGTCAAGGGAGTAGAAAGGAGATATAAAAAAAAAAGGTATCTATCGGTACAAAAGTTTTCTAGGCTTGCCAGCTACAAAAAAGTGAGCAAGCATTTATCAAGATATAGTCAGAAGATCAAGGCGCCTCCTGCTAGTAACATGGCAGTGTCTGAAAAGTATTTTGGGTATCAGAAGAATTATTGCAAGCATTGGTCTAATTCAACGCCGACATAAGATTTTGTGATGGATTTAACACACCCCGATGCTGTGGTGATTTTTTGTTCAAGAAAAGGGTAAAATAGAATAAGATTGAGAGGATTGGTAATATACCTGTCCGTCCCAGGATCTCAAGAAGGCTGACACAATAACTCGAGAATCCCCAAGAGATGAGTGGGTAAGAACGGCCAGGCGTGTTTTCCAGCTAACAAGGCTAGGATAACATGAACGCAAAAGGTTTAGAAGAGGTATAAAAAAAGAAGACTGGCAACATGCTGAAACAAAAAAAAAGATCGATCCAAGCATTTAAGCCCATTGCTTCTCCTTCAAACCACCAACTTTGCTGAGATCCACAGATGAGAAACCACCCTTCTGGTAAGGAGGGAGGTTATCAGGCTCGATATCACGGACGAAAGCAGCGCCCGCCTCACCAACCTGAACAACGACGACACGGCCGGATTTCCTCTTTCCGTCGGCACTCTCTTCTTCTGGGAATGTGATTCTGATTTCAGGAACCGGCGATGTCGGGGTTCCCGGTCGGTCGGACTTTTCGTTACCAAACCACGAAGTGCGCTTGCTTGACGAATAAGGGATAGCGGTAACTGTCAGGTTCCTGGTGTGTGTCGGCAAAGTTGGGCTCTTCTTGCTCTTAACACGTCGAATAACTACCAGGATTCCTCCAAGAAGTAAACCCAAGCCGGCAAGGACAACGAGGGCGGTAAGCAACTGAACAATTGTCGAGTTGGAAGAGGTAGCGTCCTCGCTTCGGCGCAAGATAGTGTTTACGAAAGATGTTGACATTGTTGGAGTAGATAATAATAATTGTACAAACTTTATAATTGGTGTAGATAAAAGGGGTGAAAGTTGATTGGATTGTTGGACCGTTAAGTGGATACTTGTCGATTCAGATTTTGGGAATTAAGATCGAGGCGATATTCTACAGAATATGTTTACAATTGGCGACCGAGCGGATACGTGAAGGTACTGGAGGGAGGCATGTTAATATATTGACATGTCAAAATAGCATCGCGGTTCGGACTGGAAAACCCAAAAGTGCAGTGCATCTATAGTGTACGCCGCGACGCCAACATCGAATTAAATTTAAGTGTAAACTTACTTGAACGGCAAGAGCGAGAGACGACGAACGTAATAGTGAAATTACTTCGTATTCAATCACGATTTATTAGAATTAAATCGATGAAAGTTTCGACGCAACGGATGAACCGGCGGAAAATAAGTGTAAGAGGGCAGAAACAGCAGGTGAAAAACGATTGTGTAAAAGAATGACTAGCAAACAGAGGTACAGCTGAAAGAGTGAAGCTGTAAACCGTTCGCTGAATAGTTTGATGAACGATAGAAAATGATACCAAGAAACCGTTAACTGTCTATGTAGACCGTCGACGAGGCAGAGAGGGAAGAAAAGAGGGAAGAAAAGGGAGAATCGGCCGGATATTAAAGAAGGAAAGGGAGAAAACAAGACCGGGCAGGGTTCTTGCGCGGAGCGAATGGAATGAGAAAACGTCAACGATTAGGGGCCACAACCGATGCTGAACAAACGAACCTGGGTAAAATTACGAAGCGACAGGGGAACGGTTGGTCATAATATGGTGAAATGAGTGTGCAATAAAAACTTACCGACCTTCGATGCGCTCTCCCTTTTGGGTCATCCCACCAAGAAAATCTTACTCGCTGGTTGTTAGGAAAAAGGACGCTAAAAATTCTCGACTTCATGCAAGGAACATGGTTGAACGGACGTGCTCCAGCGCACATTCGCGGGCAGGACGTCTTACTGATCTTGGGAACTCCACAGCTGGCTTGGACAAGGATGCGGGGTCAGGAGCCAATCAGACGATACAAAGTCTTTTACACCACCAGGAATGGGCGGCGTTGGGCGGTTTGGTGAAGGTGCTTGAACGGTTTCGCCTGCAGAGTGCAGTCGACGTTCGGGGCTACCAAGCTCTGAGAATAGCAGCTTCAGTTGTGTCGATGTCGGCCAAAGAGAGTATCGTGCGAGATCAATCTTTGCAAGCTTTGCTATAGTGTGTACCGTACAGCCGTCTTGACATATACGGAATGTGTGCAGGATGTCTTCTCCTTGAAGCTGGTTTCAACGTTTCACCTCCCCCAGTGAAATATTCTGGCAGCGTTGGGAAAAGATTTCGGATAACTCGCCATCATCGAACGGAAATCGAGGCTCTTCGAGATTGGAAACCAAAAAGAGGAAAAGAAGTGCACGACAGATGATTTTAATAGTTACTTTAACCTCCGTGGGAAACGTAAATTAACAAAGAAGAATCGTATTTTGTTTATATGTGCAACATGGAAGTCTCTCCCAAAATAGAGGAAGAGGCTTGAATCCAGAGTAGCATGCAAGCCTTATGATCAAAATCGCAGAGAGCGCTTGCTACGGCACCATCCATGGCTTCCGAGATCTAATCGGGAGGCGATGTGACGTTTGCATTATTATTCTTGATATGATAGCCCTATTCGCCTTTTCTTCGCCAGTGGTGCACATGGTGCTTGTAGAATCTGTTGGCGCTGTGTCTAAATATAGCACCGTCTAGCCGACTTCCACCCCATCGACTGTCTTAGTTATGGATTGGATTGTGGAAATGGGATACCAAAAAAGGCATAAAGCGCAATTATCGATAATCAAAGGAAATTACAACTGATTCTAGTCCAGCTAGATCTAGATTTCAGTTAGTTATTTGTGATATGTCGATAAACTTATAAGATAAACAACATCACACGGTATACGTAGTGCTACGGCCGTTGGGGAAGCCATGTGTCGGCTACCACACGTATCATGAGAAGGTTATGCGTTCCATGGTCACACTAGTACTAAGTATCATAATCAGTGTTAGTTATAATTAATTAAGTCAAAGACAAAATGGTAGTAATGTTAATTGGGTAACATGTAACGGCGAAATTTAGTAATACAGCCGTCGTTTAAACCGAATGGATTCCCCCTTTCTCCAGAAATTTCAATAATCGATTCGCGGTCATAGGTATTCGAATGTGCCGGGACGAAACGTCTATGTTTCGGTCGGAAAATAATTACTCTCACATGGGATTATATCTACACATGTACATACATACAGACACTGCGCGGGCATGGACTGATGGTGGCTCAGTCATAGAAAAAAAAATAGTCGGATCGTGATACTCAATTGTCTCGAGTTCATCTATCAGCAATCCGTTCTACATATAGCTAGTGTGGCTGTGTGTGGCGGATGTCTGGCTAGTGAGACCTTCGCTGCTTCGATTTATGCAATGTGATGATACAATACCTTTGGTCTCCTTTGTCGACAAACTTCAAGGCATCCTGGCCACCGAATCCTAAGCTAGGGCCACTACCTAGGTAGTAACTAGGATTCATTGTTCATGATCATTATATGGAGATTCACCAGGATCGTCAAGCTTGCAAGCTGCAATGCAAGCAATGGAAATATAGCATGCATCCCCAATATTAACTATGGATTGAACAGGCTTCGATTCTTGAAACCACCACCTGGCTAGCACAATGGCCAGCGTGAATATATCATGCAGGATGTAGAATTGAACAGCACATCAAGCACATCAGCGATCATGACTTCACCGGAACAACCAAAAGCCCCTGTCTTGTCCTACCAAGGGTATGATTTTTGTCTTCTGCAGGCTCCACAAGTCTCCAGACTAGTTGTACCTGTATGTAAGTCAACATTAAGTACCTGCAAGTACTGCACATGTCCTTCGCCTAAATGTCAATTGAAACAGGATGGGGATATCATTTTTCCAACAGTCCTCGAGCTCTGCAAGCCAACTGCAGCCGCACGCTCATGCATATAATCGACAGATACTTCACACTCCACTTCGGCCAAAGTATTCCCCTATGTATGTCGGTATACATGCACATGCGGCAAAAGAAGGTTTGCGGATACGGAAAAGAATCCAGGCTGGCCGATCGAGATCCTTCTCAGCCTAAGGCCAGTCGAAGACAGCGAAGATATCTTGGGACCACTCGCCCCCTCTCGCTAATACTAACGGGCATACTCCAAAAGCGGGTAACTTTTTAGCTTAACTGCACTCTGCATGGGCCACCCACAACCAACAGTTTCAGATATTTTGACTCAAAACATCAAAACATCCGTTTTGTTCAAGGGACGAAGCTAAGGTTTGAATCTTGAAGATTTTAGTTTGGGGGAGGGTGCGTTGAATTGATATCGATGTTGACGTCGTCTTAGCTTTTTCGGATGCACAATCGATGGGAATCCGAGCTGTGCTGGGGTTGGACAGGTTGCACAAATCTTCGCTTCGTGCGGGCGTAGAAAAATCTTATTGTCATTGCGTCGACGGGGTCTGAGCAAATACCGAGATGGCAAATTTGGATTGTACACCGACAGGGCTCCAAGAGGCTACATACAAGGGTGTTCTACTCAGGCTATCCAGCTAGAGTTTGGCATCAATAGCGCTATAGTTTATCGTGATATCAGGGCACGGCACCCTATCAGGACTTCTACCGGTCCCGTCGCTAACCTCGTTGTTGGCAGAAACTTCATGGTACGGGAAGTGTCGACCATAGATAAAATACTGTCCACGGAGCACAACAGGTGCCCTTGTGATATTATATTTTACCGGCAGTGGTGAACCGACCACGAGCGCCCCGAGTTAATATAAGTATTACACTTATCATCACGCAATTACAATTGCAAATCGACGGTTTAAATTTGGTCTTGTACCTCGTGCGGCTGTGCCAGGTAACCTAAGCTACTATGAGCAAGCCAGTTGGCATCAATTGATATCCGGACCCAGAGCCAGAGTCCATAGATAATTGTTAAATTAGGCCACGCTGCGGAGGATCGAGGCCAGAGATCGTATCTGACAGTTAATGGCCCTCTTCTGGGTGCTGGAATGCAGTAAAATATAGCTGGCCATTCCGCCTGTGCATGTTTCAAGCATAGATCGCCCGGGGTGCCCTCATGCCCACCACTTTCAACCTCTGATACAGCAGCGCATGTTCATTCAGGCAGGCCACATACTTGCCTGCGTGCGCCCCCCCCAAAACATCTGTGCTCTGGGTAATAAGTAATAAGCAATAATAATCCATTCCAGACAACTCGAAGAGTATCTTTGTTTTCTTTCATCCTCCCGCCAACATCGTCTCGTTATCATCTTCCTTCAACTTGTACATATTTTTTCTGGTTCTTTTTTTTTTTGTGGATTTCGAGGTTTTCCCCGCAGCCAGCTGCAGGCTCGATTGTCTTCATCCCCCCCTGGCTATAACGTCGGTTTGGTCTTTTTCAAACCTTCAGCCAGACTAGAAGCTTGTGAGCTTTGAAACCCCCAAAATTCTCGCACAAACGAACATATTAGATTCGAGTAGTTAGCAAAAGGTAGTAGTTATATACTTGGCGGACGCTGGTGGTAGCTGTTCTCGAATTGTCTGGGGCTTCGTCAGCAACGTTTATCTAGTCGTCGAGTACTCGACCCTCTTTCTTAAACCAAGAACTGCCGCCTTAAAACGTCATCTCCGAAGGCAACCGCATCTCGTCCAAAGTTCGAATAGTTTTCCGGTAAGTAATGGAGGACGCGCAACTGCTTTTTTCTTGCTTTCCTACATGTCGACTGTTTGGAGACAGGTATTACTGTTTGGTTGGCAAATGTCGAGATCCGCAATAATACCCCTGGCAGTGCACTCGACTTCAAGCCGATGCTTGATCGATTGAGTGATTGGTTGCTTCCTTGCTTGCTTTCCGGACCCAAGAGCTCGAGTGCTCAGGTTCTCCAGACTTCCCCAGCTTTGAGAAGGACCTTCGACGCCAATATTTCCCCCCATATCTGACGGTTGGCCATTTCGCTTCTATTTCATGCAAGAGTGGGTTCACTAGTCCCAATATCATGTATCGAGCTTTCTTTTCTTTTTCGAAGCGGCCGTCTGCGATCTTCTGAATACACATTCTGAGCACCAGAATAATATCTCCCCGGCTTCCTCGTCCTTGTTATTCCCTCTTTCATCCAGTTAGTGCTACCATCCCGTGGTTCGATGTTGCGCCGCTGCCGTCACTTCCCGCGAACTCAATCAAACCTAGGAGCCTCTGCACTGAACTGCATTTTTTGTCTTTCTTTTGTTAGCTTTCTTAGCTTTCATTCCTTTCTTTCTTTCTTTCGGTGTTCATCCGTTCCTTTAATAGTTCGTCCGTTCATTCAGTCGTTCATTCGTCTGGTCTTTATATTAGACACAAGTTGCATATGCATAGGTACTTAGCTAACGGTAGCCTGGTCGAGTGAATAACAGAGGATAGTGACAGGGTAGTTAAGCTGCGAAGGATCAGTACATCAGTATCTGATATCTGATACAGAGATTGGTTTGATATCGTTCCTTCGTTCGTTTGTTCCTTCACGCGAGGCCGATAGCTTTGGGAGCCCAACTGCCCTTTTGAACCGTTCGAAGACTCATAAGCGAGCTACACCCCTACACCTGCTTACCACTTCCACTTCCTACCACACTTACTACGACACATCTCCAACTTCGAATCCTCCCCTCCATTGACATCTTCTCCTCGACGGCATCACCAGACTTCATCTACTCCCCTCAGTAAGCTCGCCTTTCACACTACCCGCCACCGATATATATAAATACCGGATCTCATCTCTGACACTCTTCTAGCCAGCATAAGATTCAGCTGTCATCTTCGAAATTTCCTCCCCTATCTTCCCCAAGAAGCGGCCCTGACAGTGGCAGGATCACAAATCGAGTCGCCAATCTCCGCTCCCAACATTATTTTCGTCCCGAACCCGCACCAACAATCCTTACCTCTCGTTTTTGCCTTTGCGCAATCGACAGACTCGTAACGCCTTTGACGGCTACACAAACACGGACGTTCCGAAAACGATCTGAACTGCGACCCCCGACAGTTTTGTGACACGTACAAGATTGTCAGAGGACGCTGGCTATCAACGGGAAAGGACATTAGCAGTAACAACAGTCCCCTTTGCAGACTCGACACCCAGGTTCTGGAACATCCTCTCGCGAACTTCCCGTCCAACCCCTGTAGTCGAAACTGTTTGCCGTCTGTTGAACCCTAATCAGCGGTGGGAATTAGTCTCGTCGACGCTTGTTTTATCTATCCAGGGGCCCGTCTCTTCTGCAGACAACTGACCGGACCTCCTTTCTTCCCTCAACGTATACGTACATACACTCCTGCATTCACCGAGGAAGCTGAGATATTTCCGTTCTACTCAAGCGTCTGTCGAAAGTACTGAAGCCGGTCCGCTCCCAGCATAGCAGACGGCACACGCGACCAGCTAGAACCGTTCGGGGCCAGTTAGCATTGTTTCAGAGTTCTGGGGTGGAGACCCCGACAGCAATAATACGCTGGGTAGTTTTATCAGCATAAATCACCCGGTCGTTTGGCCTCAGTTCAGCTCAGCCGACTGTTGGTAAGTACGCGATCGCTTGTTCTTTTGCTTCTATTTCCATCAAACCGCACTGTCAGACTTCCTCGACAAACAATCTTTTGTAAAGTATCCTCATCGTACTAATAATAGCATCGCAATCGTCTATAGTCGCCATCCTACCTTCTCGCTGCCCGGTCTGGGCCTGATACGAACCTTTGTTAGAACCGATTGAATATATCTCCCACCACTTTTTTCTTCCGCTCAAAAACGTCATCTTCTCATCTGTATCTTTGAGACAACCATTTCCATATACCCGCAAACGGTATATAACGAACAAACAAACGAACAACCCCCGCCATCGAATTCCAAATGGCGACGTCAACCGGAACTCCTGTAGGTTCCCAAGTATTCTCTGGGCAACAAGCCGGATCACTAATCGGACGGGAACTGCAGAACCGAAACGGTCGGTTGGGAGATGCAAAGAACACGATAAACCCAGTGAACGGCGATGACCTATCAGCACCACAGAACTCATCTCTTAGCCAGAGCCTTGGTAATGGATCGAGTTGGGATATCTGGGGCAAACGAAGCTTTGTTCCGCAGAAGCCACAGGGTATGTCAGCTCTGGATATCGGGGATGAGTGATAGCACGGGCAACGCTAACTTATTGATAGATGATCATGTAGAAGGGAAGACTGGATCATCCGCTCTTGGAGGAGAATACGATACTTGGCCGGTCTCAAAGCCGAACTGGGTAGGAGGAACGTCCCCTGGCACCAAGACTATCAACCATCACGCTTCTAGATCTCCCGGCAGATTCCATGAAGGAGCCAACGGCCACCCAGAAAATCGAAGCCGCCAGGGTAGCCCGTCGCCATTCTTTAGTACGTCCTTCACTGGAACCTCGTCGTCACTTCTAGATAACGCTCGAGTCTCGGAATCCCTGGAAAGCAACGATAGCAGTGGGCGAGGAAGGTCTACCGATGGGAGAAAGGCATTTGGCAAACACCAACGTTTCAAATCTGTTGGACAGTCAGTTTTCGACGACGATAGACGCATTCACTCGATGTTTAGTGGATTGGAACCAGATACACAACGTGGTCGCGTTATGTCAACCTCTCACGCACTGGATATGATGGGCAGTTTAGCTAGCCTTGGTAGCAACGTCGATAGAAGCGAAAGCTTGCCCCCTCGTCAGCGAAACCACTCGATTTCCCCATACGAAACGACCGAAAAGGACGCCTTTGGCAACTATAGCATGATGCCGAATCCCGTTGGCCACCAATCACAGCAGTCACGATCGAGGTTTGAGGATTTTGCCGCTCCCCAGCAGCACGATGGTGACAACCTCTCCGCCTTTCGCCATCTGTCCATCGATGAAGGGCAAGACCCGTTCAGCGGAGAGCGCCGACGCAGCCTCTTTGCGCCATATACTCAAGCCCCAGTTCAACAAAACCCTTACCCCCGACTCAGTGAGTACACATTCCCTCGAAATGAGGTCAGCCAGAGGGGTGGAGCTTCGTCATATTCACCTTGGAATCGAGCCGAGCCGTCCCAGCCTGGTAAGAATGGAATCTGACCCACGGTATTAACCACACATGATTTGTGCTAACTGAGATCGCAGACAACTTTCAAGAGTACCGTATTGGGTCTCAATTTGGCAACAACTTCCCTGGTTCAGGAGATATCGCGAACAACGGGTATCGTCGAAGCATCTCGGGTGCATATTTCCCCCACGAGCCTGCTCTTGCCCACATGTCGGCCCGACACAACAGCGTCGTATGTAAAATCCTCGAACGTTTTCCTTTCAGATTAATTCTAACTAGATGTCAGAATTTCGGCAACTCTAGCGTGAGAGACAATGGTCAACAATTCTACCAGCAATTCGGACAGTCTGTATTTGACTCCGGTACCGCTTCTCCATTCACGAGGATGTCCTACCCCGGGTCTCCCATGAGCACAAACACTGCGTCCTTAGCAACTCAACCACGACGCGGCGAGGAGCTGAATCTGAGAAGCATGTTGCTAGAGGATTTCCGAAAGAATGCGAAAACAAAACGATATGAGCTTAAGGTTTGTCCAGTGCCGTAAAACGGGTAATCGAAAGTTAAACACTAACATGTCTACTTTTAGGACATTTACAACCATGTTGTCGAATTCAGTGGTGATCAACACGGTTCCAGATTCATTCAGCAGAAGCTCGAGACGGCCACTTCAGACGAAAAGGATGTCATCTTTTCTGAGATTCGACCAAATGCCCTCCAACTGATGACCGATGTCTTCGGAAATTATGTCATCCAGAAATTCTTTGAACATGGCAACCAACTTCAAAAGGCCATGTTGGCGAAGCAAATGGAAGGACATGTGCTTAAACTGTCTCTGCAGATGTACGGGTGTAGAGTGGTCCAAAAGGTAGATAAAAGGTACCACCAGGGCGACCATGAATCATTTTACTAACAAATCACTAGGCCCTTGAGCATGTCTTGACCGAACAGCAGGCAACATTGATTAAGGAGATTGACGGCAATGTTCTCAAATGCGTAAAGGACCAGAACGGCAACCATGTTGTGCAGAAGGCTATCGAAAGAGTTCCTGCCCAACATATCGATTTCATCTTGAAAGCGTTTAAGGGTCAGGTACAAAGTCTAGCCACTCACCCGTATGGTTGCCGTGTGATTCAGCGCATGCTTGAGCATTGCGACGAGCCTGCTCAGTCTTCAATCTTACAAGAACTCAATATGTGCCTTTATGCTTTGATCCAAGATCAGTACGGCAATTATGTAGGCAACCCTGTTTCCTCCATTAGCTCGGTATTTACAGCGCTGACGGATCTTACTAGGTCACCCAACATGTCATCGAGCATGGGAAGCCGGATGACCGAGCTAAGATTATCCATGTTGTCTCTGAACATGTTATCCAGTTCTCCAAGTAAGGCAACATCATAGCTTGCTCGCTTTCCCGTATACATTGGGACTAACTGGCTCTCCTAGGCACAAATTTGCTTCCAATGTCGTTGAGAAGAGTATTCAATACGGAAACGAGAAACAAAGAAAGGAGATCCTGGGTATCATCACGACCCCTAAGAGTGTCGATGGCCCCCCACCTCTGCAGACTCTCATGAAGGACCAATACGGCAACTACGTCATTCGTAAGTTTACTTAGCAATTGATAAATCTATAACACTATCTAACTTGAAACAGAGAAATTGCTGTTCCTTCTAGATGAGGAGGATAGAGACACGCTTATCGAGGCCATTAAACCCCAGTTGGCAAACCTAAAGCGATTCAGTTACGGAAAGCAACTCAATGCCGTAAGTTCACCAGCAGCGTTTGCCGAAAGAATCATGCTAATAACCCGCTAGATCGAAAAAATGATTGCCAGTTCTTCTCCTTCTTCTGGGGCCGCATCGCCACCAACTCACTCCTCGGTTGTAGCGCTTCCAGTTCCTACCACATCGGAAGCCTCTTCTTCAGCTTCGTTCCACCCCTCTGAACAGGATACCATTAACAGCTCGCCACCAGACAAATAGATATAAAGGGGCGAATAATTTAATCCTTACCCGACGGCAGATAAGACCCTTCCGACGAGCGTTAATCTTCTCTCTCAGTATTTACGAATGAATTCACATTAAACTCTTGCATTCTGTTTTGCATAGCATCACTCCTACTACGAATGTTTTCGCGGTAGAAGTCCGTTCCGTTAATACCCCATCATCATAACAAGGGATTTTGATATTTCCTCCTTAGCGCTGAAGCTGATTTTGAATATTATTCGTCACGTTTCTTTTCTTTTCCCCTTCCCTCATTGTTTTACTTATCCCCGGCTCTCCTGCTTCATTGACTGTACTACTTGGGCTACAAAATTGGCCTAGAAAAACAGGAGCTACGTACACTGCCCAGAAAAATTCGTCAGCATCGTTTTACGGGATGTTTTTTTGTCAGACGGAACAGTCTCCATCATTTCTCTTTAATGTCTCTCCCTCTTTCCCCTTTCCCCCCTCTCTCTTAAAAATATCTTTCCCTTCACTGTATTTACTTGGAACATTATCACTTTGTATTTTTTAGTCTTTTACTGCTTTAACACGCACACAGACGTTTTTTTTTTTTTGTATTTTTGTTCTATTACTATTATTATTGATTGCACGCTCACGATCATGATGTGGTGTTTTTTATTATTAATTTCCTTATCACTATATCCTTACTCCTACAGGGCATTATTCGGGTTGTGATATTAAAATTTTTATCTCTGGTTTTTTTTTGGTTTTTTTGGAGATTGATTTACCGTGAAGGCTTCGGTGTCTTCGACTTTTTCCGATGGTTGTTTTAAGTATTGACATCATGCATTGTACCTATTTGCTTTTTTTTACATTCTTCTCCTTCATCTTAGGGTTTGTGTATTTGCAGGTCTTCTCGAATTTTTCTTTTTGATTATTAAAGGACGTAGGTAGGATAGGATGAGATACATACATGTAGACAAAGCAAAGAAAAGTAAAAAAGGAGAAGAAGGGGGCCAATTGCAAAGGAAGAATCAGAATCGCAGCTCTCATCAATTTGATCTCCGAGGTTACACAAGATGTTGGTGGCGATCGAAAGGGTTCTGACGATGGCCAGTTGGGCTACATGGATGCCCATCCGATAGGATACTAGGTGTACGAATATCGATATATCAATACGAAGCCAGTTTATGAATTCATTAACTTTGTGGGGCTAGATTTCGAGATCTATAGGGCGGGAAGACTTCGTTATACCCGGGAGTGATCACCTGTAATGTTTTCTTTAAGAGAGATAAACCTGATCTGAAAATGATAAATTCTGATTTCTATCAAGTTTCAATGTTAAAAAAAAAACCTCCTCGGAGGGGGACAACCCGGGAACCTGAATGCTATAGAGGCTTTTCTTAAATCAATAATGAAGAAAATCTGGTAAAAAACATCAGGCATATCCATCCAACACTGCCTTAACATCACCCCCAAGCTCCGAATTCCTCTGCTGATAAGCCTGACTCTTCTTAACCTCCCCACCAACCCACTTCCTTACATCCACCACATGAGCGAACGGATCAGTAACAGGCTTCCTCGCCGTATTCAAAGTCGCAAAGCTAACGCTAAACGACACATCATCCAGATCCGCCTCAGTAGTTGGATCGTACCCACTCCCACCTTCAGCGGGGGTAGGCGGGACCTCCAAAAGCTTTAGTAAAGCGTTAATGCTTCCCGCCCACATATTAGAGTAATCTCCACCTATAACCGCAACCTTTGAGGACGTTACGATCCTTGTAAGTCCCACCACTGCGGTCTTTCGATCGAGGAATTTTGTCAACTTTTGGGTGGCGGGGATTATAAATGCTTTGTAAAGTTCTCCAAAGACCTTTGACTGAACGCTATCGACCGCGCTGATTGCCCAGTCTGGGCCCATACCCTCTTGAACGCGTGAAGCAAGAACGTAGAAGAATTTTGTAAACCTCGATGTTAGAATTTCGGTCCGAGAACCTGTGAGTCTGATCATGATGAGGTTGAACACTTGACCGATGTACGGATTTAGCGCATCGGTTGGGAAATTTGCGACTAATCCGTCAAGAAGATCGAACGCAGACGATTCGGTAGACTTGACCGAAAGAAGCTTCTGGAAGATACCAAAGATTGGAACGATCTTTTGGTTTTTGAGGATATGCTGGCTTTCACGGGCGCAGATGGCATTCAAAAGTCTGACCAACGCCGGGATGTTTCCACGGGTTTCCCAGAGGGTGACGGCAAGGATTGGGTCGATGAGACGTTGGTAAAGTTCTGGGAGTGGAGTATTGGGGTTGCATTCCAGGAGCAATCCGAGGAGCTGGAAGACATAGGGAAGGAATTCCGAGACTTCGGCTTGCAAGATTCCTAAGAATGGGGTGCTTAGGGCATTTTCGAAATGAGCTGGGTTCAGCGGGCCCACAAAACGGATCAAGGCACCGAGAGCTTCGAAGTGATAGTGGTTGAACCTAGGGTTGCTGGGGTTCTTGCTGATCTCGACTGTAATCTTGATGAGGTTGTCGAGGACAGTCTCCGCATGGGATGCTGCATCTTCCCTGCAGATGATAAGAATTCTCATCACGCAGCGCATTAAGAATTCATTTTCTGCAATCTTCTCTGGTCGGGCATCTCGTGTGATCAGACCGAGAAGCCTAGTCAGTAATTCGCCAGAGGCAGGTCCTATCTCCTCTTTCGCAAAGAGTGGCTTCTTGTCAACTTGAAGATACAGTATCCTTTCGATAGTAATAGCAGCGTATGTGTAGACAACGTATTCAGATGAACCCAAGTGTGTGATAAGCAATGGAATGATCTGGATGAGCTGATCCTTAGTGAACTGGCTTCGGAAAGTGTAGATAAATCTGATAGCGTCGACTCGGAGAATCGGGTGCACGCTACCCTTGCTTAGATCTGGTGCAATATGCTGTTGGAAGAAACCAATGATATCAACGAGAAGATTTGTCGAATTGACACCATACTGCGTGACAACACCCTTGATTGCAATCGAGTTGAACAGGTAAAGAGCTGTATCCCTAGACTTCCAGTCGCCTTTCGCTAGGAACTCATGGATGTATTTGTTTGTGGTTTCGGTGACAGTTCGTTCTGACTGCTCCATAAGCTGTCGGAGGAAATCGTTGGCTGCTCTTCGGCGGGTGTCGCTGTCCGACCCTTCAAGGTCGCGCCTGATGAACTCGATTGGGTCATCCTCAAATAGCTCCTCATCCGATGCTGACCACGGTGTTAGTAAGTCAAATACTATAGAGAGTGTATGTCGGGGGTACATACTCCGTAGTGTCATGTTGGGAATTATGATCTTTTGAATAACCTCATCTAAAGCATTGCTGAAAACATCTTTGTGTCTTTGATTACCAGCTACGGAAGTCAGGAACTTCAACGCTTTGCTGACGAGCTGTCATAATATTAGTAGTGGGATTTATCTGAGAGGGCAGATACAAACTTACGATATCATATTTTGGTTCTAATCCTGTAGTGGTCAAAAGAGTCCAAGTTGCATTTGCGAAGTCAGATGTGAGGGCTCCAAAAACGTCTTCGTATTTCTGCATATACAGGACCAGAATCTCACAGATCCCAGCCTTCACATATTCTTCCGGTCCAGACTCTTCTTCATCCGAAGTCGCCAACAATGGGCTGGAAGTTGTCAAGTATTTGTGGAATAGCTGAAAGATATGTGATAGATTTTCTTCAAAAACTGGCGGTAGTTCTTGACAACTGAGGTCAAAAAAGATCTTGATGAGCAGATTCAGCATCTTATACAGCTCTGTAAGCTTGGCCTTATCAGATTTGCTCGATTCTATCAGGGAATCCGTGGCCTATGGAGGATGTTAGATTAGGCGTTTCATTTATAGAGAGAATGGCGGATATCGTGCCTTCAACAGCTTCAGATACGGCCCTCCAAACCGTTCTAGAACGTGTATGATCTCCAAGAATAACTCGTCGGAACGGAATAACGGTCTCCATCGCTTGAAGATGGAATGTGCTACGGTCAAGACGCCGGTTGTAACGGACGGGTTGTTTGGATCTAGCCTTGATGCGAGCTCCTATTATACCAATTATATCAGCATTTCCATCCATTTTGCTCCAATTTCTTTGTAGAGTTTTACATACGGCGACGAGCGTATCCCACTTCTTGTAGAAATCGCTGTCTGCGATGACGCTAATAGCTTCACCGATTTGGACTTGTAGATTCGGCGGGACCTGGATCATAACCCCTAGGAGCTCGGATTTGATAGCTGCAACATCGCTAGATGCGAATTTGTGGTTTCCTTCTTCATCCTGTAGAGTTTAACGTGTCTTCGTTAGCCTTCCGAAGCTATACGGACGAGGAATAGGATGGAACTAACAGTCCAGCTTCGTCTGATGAGATTCTTGAAGAACAGTGCACCGGCAAGTCGAACAGTAATCGGTAACTCTGGGGTGGCGACGGTTCGAAGGAGCATTAACGGGAAACCCGGGGTGGTTTCTACGGACTTCAGTTGTTTTTCGGCTGCAAGAGAGGATCCATGTTAGTACGGCATCGAGCTTGCAGTTTTTTGACTTCGCAGTCATTGGGGCGGCAGTATGGGCAATAGGCGAAGGATATAACGCACCTTCTTTGTTCTGAGAGTGATCTAATGAGTTGGCCAGCAGCTGGGCCAGCTGTTTCATGTTTTCGTCCATGGCTGCAGGGGTGGGGAGGAAGCTTTTGCTGGAGGTTGTTGACAGCGAAAGATTCGGTCGAGGTAAAGGAAAGACGATTGGGTTTTGAAGGTGGTGATGAGCCAGGCACAGGAAGATTCCAATGAATGGTGGAGAGGATGCCTTTCGCGCGACGATGGTGAGAAGACCAAAAGTCGTGGTTGACGTTGAGAAGGAGGAGAGTGGGATGAATTCAGGCGCGAGGGATGGGGAAGAAGAGGCGGTCGACTGAGGTTTGGCTGCTGCAATTTCCAACACCAAAACACGCGACTTGGGGTTCTCTCAGCATTAGACTCAGGGCAGGATCCAGACTCAGAACAGGATACAGAGGTATGGTTCGCGCTCTCCGATGCAGATACCGTCTTTTACATGGGTATGATGACATTATTCAACTTCGATCTCTGGAAACATGCAATTATAATTTAGTATTATCTAGGGCTGTTGATATTGGTGGTGTAGATATAAAGTATAAACGCATCTGTCCTGATCACGACATGATGATTGACCGCCTCCTCCCCTCCAACTTCTTCAGCAATCTAGCATACAATCCCGCCGTATGCTCCACATACCCCTCCCTCTCCCCTGCCGTCCACGGCCTCTTCACAGTCCTCATCTGCCCCATTAAAGCGCTTTCAATCAATGTATCATATTCCGGTATCCTCACTAGTATTATTACCCCATTGTCTGTGAATAATTCTTGGACTATGTAGTTTAGTAAGAGGAATTCCTGGCATGGGAGTGATTGGAGGAAACTTAAGGCTCTGGTATCGACGCAAACCTGCGAGGTTGGGATTACCAGGTGCTGAATTTTGGTGTACGAAGGGCGGGTGGAGATGCAGCAGAAGAAGTGGGGGAGGAAAGAGAGGAAAGAAAGTAATGGCTTCGAAGGAGCATCGGATTCCGGAACCTTTGTCTTTGGTGGCTTGTTCTGGAGCTACTTCTTCGGCCTCTTTTTCGACGTCTTTCCCTCCGTGGTCTCCTTTAGCTTTGGATTCAAGATGTCTTCGGAAGTCGGGGCTTGAGCTTCCTGCTGTGTATACGGTCTCGATTCTATGCGCCTCGATGTAGTGGGTGAACCGCCCTCCGGTATCGTCCTGGGTCTCTCGATTTGGCTGCAATCCCTTCGAATAAGCACTCTTAGTAGTAATACCCCCTCGGTTCCGATACCCATTTTCCTTTGTCATAGGGCGACGGCCGTTATAAACCAAGTGTCGCGGAACGTAGGTCTGCGGAGTCGACATTTCTGCAACCTCGCCTTCGCTAGAACGGTAAACGCTGCGATCTCGCAGCAGAGATGTTCTGCTGCTGTCCATTTCGTCCCTATCTGCCGATCCGTCTATTTTCAGGGTACCCACGTTGACCGCCCCTCGTTTTATCTTCAGTGAGCTCTTACTTTGCCTCGTGCCCCATAAATATAAAAATGACAGATGAATGAAATCTATTGTGTAATATCATGATATGAACAGCGAAGAAAAATAAGACCTTGGAGGTCTCGATGCTTGTAAATTCCACATAAGTAAAAATGCTCAACCTACTATACAATTTGAACCCCTTAACGCCTCCTAAACAAAGCCTCAAAGCAATCTTTTAAACAAACATGGTCTCATATACCAACCTCCACGGGGTTTCAACGTCGGGGTCTCTATCTCCTTTGGTTGAATCCTGCCGGTGGTGGTGGTACATTCCCATATGGTACAGGGTTAGGCGGATACATTGGTGGGGCTCCCGGAGGCGGGACGCCATAAGGCGCAGCCCCCCTCCCCATCGATGAGTTGTTAAATCCAGCTGGTGGGTATGCACCGCCAAAGCCAGCCGGAGGAGGTTGAGCTGGTGCGCCGTATCCAGGTTGTCCTCCAAATCCCATCGGCGGGGGTGGCCGCGAGGGTAGTCCATGTGCACCGACCGGTGGAGCAGCCGGAGGGGGTGGTCTGTACGCCCCTTGCGGGTTCTGGTAAGACGGTTGTGCGCCGTAACCTTGCGGTGGGTAGCCGGAGGGTGGTTGAGGTGGGTATCCTTGGTGGGGTGGTTGGATTGGTGGCATCTGCTGCTGGTATCCCTGGGCTGCGGTTTGGGGAGCCGGTGCAACATGGGGGATTTGGGACTGTGCTGCAGCCTGCGCAGGTTGCTGCGCAGGTGGAGCTGTGGCCTGCTGCCCGAGAAGTGCGGATGGTAACGGCTGTACTTGTACTTGGACGTTGTTCTTGCGAGCTTGTGATGCCAATAGACGTTCTGCCTGGTCACCGTGCCTCTCTCCCTTGCCATCTTTCTTGAAAGCGTATGATACCGATATCTCCTTGTTCATCAAAAATTGACCCTGCATGGCATCGATTGCCTTATCGGAGGACTCGAAATTGTCGAACTGAACGAAGCCGAAACCGCGCGATATGCCCGCCTCATCGCGTGCAATCTAGTAAACCGTTAGCACCGTCCCGTCTGACCACAATAAAGCAAAATAGTAGAGAGGGTACCCACCTTGGGCGGCGCCGTAATCGTTCCAAAAGTCATAAACGTATCATAAAGCGTCTTCTCATCCACCATCGAATCCAAATTTCCAATAAACAATTCCGCTCCGACCTCCACCGTCTTCTGCTTATCCGCCGACGCTTTATTAACCCTAATCGGTTTCCCATACAATCGTATCTGGTTCATTATCCTCGCCGCGTATTCTGCATCTTCTTCGGATACGAATTCCACAAAGCCGAAGCCTTGGTGTGTCTGGGTCACGCGATCTTTGGGTAGATGGACATTGGAGATTCGGCCGGCTTGTAGCATGAGTTCCCATACCAGGGCGTCGGTTACGCGTTCGTCAAGATTACCGATGTAGACGGTCTGTGAGAAAGGGAGTGAGTATGCGCCTGTAGGAGTGTATGAGCTTCGAGAGCTTCTAAATGGGACGTTGGGGTTACTTACAGCATCTTTATCTTGTTCCCAATGTTTGTTCGCCATGGTTATTCCCTTCGCTATAGCGCCAATCGGTGTATGATATATAAACAGTAGTTTCGTCGTTGAAGCCGGGGATGTCGGGTGTCGAGAGATGGTGATGACAATGACGATGGAGAATGAGTCGCAATTGAATCCCGGCGTCGCGTCGGACTGAATTTCAAATCGCAGAGGAAAAAATACCACACCACAACGCATAAATCCTTTCCGCAACAACTAACGTTGAGATCCCCAAGATGCAAGAGGTTAGATGTGTCCGGGAACTTCTCCTAGAACTATTAAATATATCTTGGATGCCTCTGAAAGCCTAGTCAATGAGGCCTCTGCGACTACTAAGACCAGGCAACAGCCTGAGACGGGCTGTTCTCTGTCAGGCCCGCCGCCAACAGGGCCTTCTAGGCCCCCCGATGACCCCCTCAAGACGATTGGGAGGCATTATTAGGGCCTACTCGTATGCATCGAATGCGCAAAATGACTTCCATAGCTATGGCAATGAGAGTAATCGTACGGTTTACGCGCTATCCACGCCTCCTGGCAAATCCGCTATTGCTGTCGTTCGAATAACCGGCCCTCTGTGCACCCATGTGAGTTCTCAGACAGCCTAGATATCTCCCTGTGCTTCTTTCTAATCGATTGCATAGATCTATCGGACACTTTGTCCCTCCAAGCCCCTCCCCAAAGCCCGCACTGCTACCCTACGCACACTCTTCCACCCCACAACTACCGAAGTCCTTGACCCCTCAGCCCTTCTTCTCTACTTCCCCGGTCCGAACTCTTTCACTGGCGAAGATATACTCGAATTACACCTCCACGGCGGCCCAGCAGTACTTAAATCCGTTTTATCAGCTTTACCAAAATGTTCACCTTCACATCTGTCTTCAACCCCAAATATACAACAAAACATCATACTCCCCGCAGAGCCTGGAGAATTCACACGTCGAGCATTTTATAACTCCCGCCTCTCTCTTCCACAGATAGAGGCATTGTCTGATCTGCTATCAGCAGAAACAGAGTCTCAACGGCTGTTGAGTATTCAGAGTACGACCAAGGGTGCTGATACCCTTTCACAGGCCTATGATAAATGGCATCTATCCCTCCTTGCTGCCAGAGGAGAACTCGAGGCTCTCATCGATTTTTCAGAAGATCAGCAATTTGAAGAAACACCGGAAGTATTATTAAAAAACGTCAAAGACGAGATTGTAAGGTTGAGAGGACAAATGGATACATATCTCTCCAACGCAGTCAAAGGCGAACTCCTGCGAAACGGTATTAATCTAGCACTCATCGGACCACCGAACGTGGGGAAGAGTAGTTTGCTGAACAGGATTGTGGGGCGAGAGGCAGCAATTGTGAGTTCCAAGGCGGGAACTACGAGGGATATTGTTGATGTGTCTGTGGATATGGGTGGGTGGATGGTGGTCCTTGGGGATACAGCGGGGTTTAGAAACGGAGTTTTTGGGAGTGATATTGATGAGATTGAAGTTGAAGGGATGAGAAGGGCTAGGAAGAGAGTGGAAGGGGCCGATGTAGTCGTTTTGGTGGTGTCTGTTGAGGAAATTGATGAGAACGTTGGGATCGAAGTGGGACACCCTTCACTGGAGGAGGCGGTGGAAGTTACAGAAGAAGCTTTAGGGAACGGGAAAGAGGTCGTTGTGGCGGTCAATAAAATTGATAAATTAAAAAATCCCGAAAAATTAGGGAGGATCTTCGACCTGGTTAGGAAAGGGCTGCCGGGGTTGAAGAAAGGGAGGGTAGTGGGGATATCATGCACAGGAGAAGGGTATGAACCGACTATTCAACAACTGATGGGGGCATTGACTAGCACCTTTGGTGATATGACCAGAGTGGAAGATGGACTTGAAGGGACTTCGAAAAATGTATGGAGCGAGGCTATCGGCGCCAGTTCTAGACAGAGAGTACTCGTCGAGGAATGCTACAGATATTTGGGCGAATTTCTATCCGGGTTGGAAGACAACCAATCCGCGGGGGCCCGTAAAATCGACGAGGACATTGATATAGTTCTGAAGGCAGAGACCCTGAGGAGAGCAGCAGGCTGCATGTCCAGGATCATGGGTAAAGGGGAGGGCGCAAGCACAGTTGATGAAGTCCTTGGGGTCGTTTTTGAGAAGTAAGTCCTGCCTTTCCATCTTTCTGTATGAGATATTTCTGACGATACCGCAAACCAGATTCTGCGTCGGAAAATGATAATCGTAATATTATTATAATGATGGATCTACACCCGCTCCGAAAACTATGCAACCTGAACCAAACTAATGCCAATCGATATACCCCGTGTTGAACAAGAAGCCAGCTTCGATATTCTCTTATATATCTCCCACTTTTATAACCGAGTCTAGACGGACATTTGCATGGCAATACCCGGCCAAGGCTCATACTCCGATAACTCGAAGTCTTCAAACTTGAAACTGTCGATATCGGGTACGTCCCTGACGATTTTCATCTTTGGAAACTTCCTCGGCTCTCTGCTTAGCTGCTTCTTTAGCGGCTCGATATGGTCTTTATAAACGTGTGCGTCTCCCATAACGTGTGTAAAAGTACCAGGTTCCAGACTGGCGGCATGGGCAATCATTTTTGTTAGAAGGGCATAGCTGGCAATGTTAAATGGAACACCGAGACCCATATCGCAAGACCGCTGGTAAAGCTGACAATGTAGCTGCGGGAGTTGGCCTAGATCCTCGCAGCCGTCAGGACCACATGCAGGCGCACTTGTGGTTTTTGGAAACGAGACGTAGAATTGAGCGAACATGTGGCAAGGCGGGAGAGCCATGAGCTTGAGATCTGCTACATTCCAAGCGCTGATAATTATCCGTCTGTCGTAAGGATTGTTCTTCAGCTTGTGGATAACTTCGGCGAGTTGGTCGACTCCTTGGCCAGTATAATCTGCATCTGCACCCTTATACTCGGCGCCAAAGTGACGCCATTGGAAGCCGTATACGGGGCCGAGATCACCCTCAGGTCGTTCGGTTAGACCGATGGAGTCAAGATAAGCACGGGACCCATTGCCATCCCAGATTTTGACACCGTTCGCTTGTAGCGGAGCAGTAGAGGTGTTTCCGGAGACGAACCAGAGGAGTTCGTGGATTATAGCGCGGAGGTGGACACGCTTTGTGGTGAGGAGGGGGAAGCTATCGTCTTTCAGAGAGAACTTGAGTGGTGGAGGGGCAAAGACGGAAATAGTGCCCGTGCCGGTCCTGTGAACATATTAGCGTGATACGATGTAGAAATGATACGAATGAAGATGGTATGTACCTATCCGGCCGATGTTCACCATGATCAAGGATATATTGAATCAGGTCCAGGTATTGGTATTCCTCGTGGCGGGCGGACGAAGGGTCAGAATTGGCACCGCTCGTCTTTTCCGCAATCGAGTAAGTTGCACCTGCGGAGGTCTCCATTTTGGATAGGTATTCGACGATATGAATATTTTCGTTTACAGGGTGCAGTATGAAATATTGGTAGTTAGTGAAGCTGAAAATGAAGTTGTGAGCTCCATCCCAGTCTTCAGAACCCCTGTCGGTGCCCTCGCCTGCAGTCTACACAAAACGCGCGACGACGCGGTGGTCAATTTACACAACACAGCTAAGTCACAATTTACAACATTCCGCATCGTATATTACTCTGTAGGCATGACGTGACACTTAAGTACTAAGTAGCTTGTCTCGTCGCCAGACTCCTCAACTATGTTAAAGATAAGTACCTAGCCAGCTGTTGTATCATTTTTTAATCAACGCCTGTATGCCATTAGTGTGGGCCTCTATTCGTCAATCCTGGTACGGGTCCTCCATATAGCTATATTACAGCCTCGAGACCATGGTCGACCAATTAATGGTAGTTAGTTGCTTCTTGTAACAAAGAAATTTCAAAGCAAGCAAGACTTGCGAATTTTGCAAAAATAAATAAAAAATATATATAAAAAACCCCCCGAAAACTGAAACCTGAAAACTGTGCATACCTAATATACATAATAACAATACAGTCCACCCCCTTAGAAGCCTTTTAATTGGATACATACGCTCTACATGTACATGTATTCGAGGTTTTCTCGTGGATTCAACATTACCTTGTTTAAATTGAAAACTGTCTCAGACGCATTTTTCCTTGCTCCTAGGACACGGCAGTACTGCGTCCAATCCATCTTTGACATATATAAAGCGGGATTTGACGACTAGAGGATTAGACTTACAGCTTGAAATGCATGGAACCAACGATGAAATACCATTTATATCCCATGTGCCCAGCGGTTGGGGAAAAAACGCGACCTTTCCATAGGTTTCGAGGCGTGATAAGAGATATGAGTATACGGCAACCAGTGATTCCGCTTGCTGAACCAGTTCTGGTTACCCCCAATTACCAGGTAGCGCCGGGTTTATATTATCGTGAGCTACCCAAGAAACGAGACTTTGGATGTCCTCATCAGGCCGCTTCGTGAAGTCATATGATGCTTCCATCCACATCCACAGAATGGCTAGCGTATTATCGACGCGGCGAATTTCAGCGGCACTTGGCGGAGCATCTTTCAATTCGTTCTGGGCGTTTGACCTGAAACAACTGTTTCTAAACTAACGAATTGTTTTTCGAAGATCTACATATTCGGAGATACAGTCTCTTGTGTTTGCGTAATCCCAAACAGCTGTGGGTAGGGTTCGAAGCTTGAGGCAAACAGAAGTGGGTTTGGAAGTTACTATTATCTAAAGTATATATGGTTTCAAAGTCACTAGTTTTTGTTAAAATACTTTATGTTCAGAATTCCGACTAGCTAGGGTGTGATATTATTGGCAGTTTCTTTTTCGTAGATTTTTTTCTCCACACCGCTCCAATACTTTGTTTCTATAATATCATAGAACGTGTGGCAAGTGGAACACCAGGACTCTAAATCGGCTGTTGCGTCCGAGTATTTGAGAGCTTGGGGCCTCGGCTCTATTGGGGGGGGTCGACGATACGTGCCATATTTGCGATTGAAAATCAAACGAATAGTCGGTTCTTAGCGGTGATTACTTAGGATTTTTTTGGTAGTTGTATTGTCGAGAAAAGCATGAGAAAGGAAGGTCCCTCGGGATTTAAATATTTCATGGTAAGATTGATCAGGTAATGTGCTGATGATGGCTGCACTCCATCGATCAGCAGGGCCTCCGGCTGGTCTTCATTCCTCTTCACAATCATTCGTGTTGATTGTTGTAATTTATAGATCCTAGTTTCTAAATTCAAAGCCTACGCGTTTACAGATCTTGATATGATATCTTTCTCACCTATTAATAGTAATACTTATTATAGGTATCTACTTCTTTACTACCCTGATTCTTACCGACCCAGTTGTCTGTCTGGGTATGGGTATACAGATCTATCATATATTCAACACCAAGTGAGGTATCGTGGGAGCGAGCGCCCGGGTGGAGCAAGGGCCGGAGTGTGCATGGAAGCGACCATTCCCGATTCGACGGCTGGTCATGAGCTGGACCCACCGGTCGATGGTTAGCTGCAGGATACTGCATCTCGGTCTGATCTTTAGTGACCTCATTGCTAACCATCGGAATCAGATCATGTTTTCCTATCGGCCGCCGGTGGTGGCACCCGACTGCATATTATTGCATTGGCCTCCTTCTCCTCCTCCGCTCCCCGATATTTTTTTCTTCTCATACCTTCGAGTATTCCGATGTTCTCTTCTAGGCTGAAATTGATCTGAATCTGAACTCACAAATCTGAGACCATTGTGCTTACACCGGTCTCGAGTCGGCTAACAAGGAGCTCCAGTCAACATTGATGGGCCGGTGATAACCCGCGGGGAGTTTTGCATTGGCGCGCATTTTGGCGAGATAACAGTCAGCCAGCCCGAGTCTTATCAGCACAGGAAAGAATTCTTCTTAGTCCACAATATTATTATTCTTTCTTGCTTCGATTTCTCCGCTTTCCTTTCCTTTCCCCGTCTTTACATCGTCTTCATAACGACGTAAACTCGGGGGATCTACAAAAAAATATATATATATTTAATTATGAGCGGATACGGCGACGATGTTTTTGAAAACGGCTCTCCGAGCCACCTGGAACCAGGGTCCTGGGGTGGTCGCAGCCACAGACGGTAAGTTCCTCCTCCCACCGTTTCCTCCCCGAATTTCTATGGAAATTTTTTTGAAAACTGAAATTTTTACTATCGTATAGATCTTCTTTCACCCCTGCCTTTGTAGATCATCTCATCCACGACGTCGGTGGTGTAAACAGTATCGAAAACTACACCCGTTCGTACATCAGAGCAGTCGGCTTCCAAGAACTCGCTAGAAGTCCAAGCAACTGGGCCGGGTTTCCCTCCGACGACGAAGGCGAACGCTACGAAGATGAAGAAGAACAACTGGAGCATGAACCGCAGGAGGAATCATCGGCGGCCGTACACCACCCTGGAGCTCTGAGCTATGGTACAAGTCCTGGAACTCGCTTCCACGACCACCATCACCCCGGACACCATGCGGGGCATCTCTTCATATCTCGACAAGGCAGCTTCGCCTCTCGAATGGAAACAGAACCTCTACTTGTTCGGAAGGAATCGATCACAGACGAAGATGGGAAAATACATACCGTCAATATTGCAGTCGGCCAGAGCACGATCTACCAAACGATATTCAACTCCATAAACACTCTCGTCGGAATCGGTCTGCTATCCCTGCCGCTCGGATTTCGACTTTCTGGCTGGATTATCGGCATAGCATTCATGGTCTTCTCGATGTTATCCACAGCTTACACTGCCAAAATTATCGCCATATGCATGGACTCCGACCCTACCCTGATAACATACGGCGACCTTGCCTGGGCAGCATTTGGTCGTAAGGGTCGAATAATCATCAGCATCGTCTTCTTTCTCGAGCTTCTGGCTGCCTGTGTCGCATTGGTTATTCTCTTTGCTGATTCATTGAACGATTTGATACCCGAGGTGTCGATTCTTAGTTGGAAGCTATTCTGTGGATTGGTGCTTACACCGCTGTGTTTCCTGCCGTTGAGGTTATTGAGCGTGACGAGCATTTTGGGGATTGTTTGTACTTTTAGCATTGTGGGGATGATATTTATAAGCGGGTTGACGACGCAGGAGGAACCGGGGAGTTTGTTGCACCCAGCGAAGACGTACCTCCTCCCAGAGCATTGGGCACAGGTGCCCTTGAGGTATGATTTAGTCATCGTGAAATCGAGACATAGACTGCTGACGCGATAATAGTTTGGGTATTCTTATTAGTCCATGGGGAGGACACAGTGTTTTCCCGAATATCTATAGGGACATGCGACACCCCTACAAGTTCGGAAAGTATGTCGGATAGCCAAGGAGGTTCGCAGATCGGAATTTCGGTGCTAATGCCTCAATCTATAAATAGGGCCATCAAAGTTACATACACATTCACCGTAAGTATGGCGTCTTACTAGGCCATAATACTATCATAAGCTAATATTGGAAATATAGTTCCTACTCGACCTTAGCATGGCTGTCGTTGGCTACCTGCTTTTCGGAGACATGGTTAAAGACATTGTCACATCGAATATTCTTCTGAATCCGCAGACGAACAAGAAATTGTCTATTGCATTGGTATGTCGACATATGATTACTGAATGTGACGCAATATTCTCTAACAATTGTGTTATATTTCCAGATTTCGTTTATTGCTGCCATTCCAATCACGAAAACACCGCTCAATGCACGCCCTATCATCAGCACATTTGAAGTTTTGTTGGGCCTCGACCAGCGAATTCTCGCACCGGGAGAGGAAGGCGCAGGGATCTCACAATTTACTCATACATTGTACAGCGTTTTGATTCGAGTCGGTTGCGTGTTTTCTTTCATCACAATTGCGATTTTAGTGCCGTCATTCGAAAGAATTATGGTAAGTGTCACAAAGAAAAACCTTTTTTTTTTCTCCCTCTCTTTGCGTCAATTGAAGTCTATATGATGTGCTAACGGAGACTGTGTGTATAATTAGGCATTGATGGGTTCGGCGCTGTGCTTTTTGATATGCATTATTTTGCCTATTGTTTTCCGGCTCCGAATCTTCACGGGGAAGCTGCCGCGACGGACAGTTATATTTGACTGGTGCTTGATTGTTTTCAGCAGTATTCTGGCGATTGCGGGGACAGTGACAGCAATACTGCCCAGGGATGTTTTGATTGGAAAGGTCTAACTATCTTCTAGAGCATAAATGCGAGAATCGATACAAGATATATGGCCAGGTAGGTATAGCTGGGCCAGTGAAAAAACGAAGTCGTCTGGATTTCCTTGCATATTAGCGATCTTTGGACGAGCAATGCGCAATATTGATGCGTGGGCTGTACTATCTTGGTTTCTTTTTTAGGGGCTTTAGTACATACATGCATGAGATGATGATATCCACGTTTACAAGACTGATACACTATATTATATTATACGGCGATTGATATCTCTCCTGGTTTTTTTCCCTTCATGTATTTTAATTAAACTCTTTTTGTGTAAACAGCGCTGCCTACTTACCGGCCCTATTTGCTTACTTAACCATAAGCCTGAAGATGCCGCATGCCCTGATAAGACAGCGCAGCGAATGTAGGGACGATGTATGTCCGTTGGTGGGTCCAAGCAGCCTCTGCTAGCCGAACGGCGACACGGTCTCACATTGTGGACCAGACCCTGGCCGGTTGGGCCCCCACATATGTACATGTACGGGACATGTATGTACGGTAGACTGCGATGTGGCTGAATGAATGGTATGCTGGATCGAGAAGTCTGGCCGCAGTCTTATCAGCAGCCAGCCAGCCGATTTCCCGGTGTTTCTGAATTCTGGCAGTCCGAATATTAACTCTGACGGTACAGTGCGAAAGGCCACAAACCCACCAACCCCTGGTAGGACTGTATACTGCTGTTGTATCGTGTATTATACTGTACGGTTTGGTATAATATACGGCGTGAGATGGCATGGCATAAATCCATAACATGGGGGGGATAATATGGCATGGGCATATCAGATAAATCCGGGGCCGAACACACTCTAGTAACAAAAGGCCACCACCAAAAACCCCAAGACTCACAGCACTGCACTGCATCCCACTATCACACTCTCCGCTTCATGATCCTGATGCCCCTGACACTATACCTGCCTTGTGCAGCTCGATCGAATTAACTGGTTCCCTTTCTTTACCCGGCATTGCATTCACCTACTTCCCTTTATATATCACTCGTCCCAATCATGTCCATCGACACTCTCCCGAACCGATGATGCTCTGATAGCGCCTCGCCTACTCGCTGTATCTATATATACCTCCCACCTGGCACCCATCCTCTTCGCACGCATCGTTTCGCGCTTGCACCGGCGCTCTTCGGCCTTACTTTACTGATATTCAAAATTCCGGGGAAGTGTTTCAAGGGGAGGAAGGAATCTCTTACGTAAAGCTCCGCTGTCTTACCCCATAATACAATGTTCTCTCATAGTATACTCGTCCGGTGGTTCAAAATATTATTCACGGTTACTAACCTCTCGGTGATACTTTTGTTCTGACAGGATAACGACCCCTTCGACAGTCTTCGGTCTTTCTATCTGGCATATCCTACGTTCCTTTCTCGGACTTCCTCGTCTCTTCCGAACCGATACACTTATCATCTTTGTCAGTCGGCCCGTTGCCGAACTGGAACCCCAGCTACACCGGCCAAACCACGTCTAGGCATGAGGCTTGGTCGCCATGTCTCAAGTCGACATTTCCGCGGATGGAAAGTCCTCAGGCCTGGCTAGGGTCTTTGGCTTCACCAGAGTCAAATCCTCAGCAGTATCATCACCGACAACTGCTGCTGCATCTTCGTCGCAATCTCCCTTACAGACTTCACCGGGATTTCCCTTCCAAACGTCCGGGTCGCCGCGTCCGGACCTTCAGTACGGCCCTAATGGCGATCATGCTAATGGTATCGACGCCGCTAGACCTGCTGCAGCTGGAGGATCGATACATACCCATCATCTGCTCTTGCAGCTAAAACATGGAAATCCGATGACGATGCGAATCAATGCTGCCGAAACCCTCTGCCGTTCTATCGTGGATTACCCCATATCATCGGTCAGCACCGTTTGGCTGACTGCCCAAGATCTCGCCGATATTCATAATCCACCTGAAGCTCGGCATGTCGCCTTCCGTTTGCTTATCGCATGCATCTCACAATCCGAGGGTTCGTCTCTCGATCGCATAACCTACTTCCGCGCCATAGCAAACAACCACTCTACCAACGACTTTGAACTACAACTCGAAGCTCTTGTCTCCCTCACCAACAATGGCAAGGACCTTGTCGCCTTCGAACGGGATATCCAGCCCCTACTCTCTCGCTGGCTGAAAGCTTGGTTCCGTGAAGCTGCGGCTGCCCGCCAGGCTCGAAAGCGCGATAACTACCCCGCCACCATGTTCTCCCCCGCCGAATCCAACCTCCAACAGCTCTTCTCCTTCCTCATCAGTGTCGCGAAGTTCAGCTTCAAAACATTCCAAGAGAAGGAGCTTGTCTCGCTTCTCAATGACATTCTTACTATCTGCAAAAAGACGACGAGCAAGGAAGATATCACTCGATCACTTATGTTTATAGATGCGTTGATCACATACGGGTATATCCCTAAAGCATCGCTTACGCCATGTATCGAGGTGCTCTGTGGAGCGTATGCTACTATACGGGATCTTACGGATGCCACCTGGAATGCCATATGCAACCTCTGCAAATCTTATATGGCACACAACTCCATTCTTGCCCTGAAAGCGATCCTAGAGTCGCCAAGTCGGAGGGAAAGTCAGTTTAACTCGAATACCCTCCGAGGGGCAGTTTGTTTCTTCGAAAGGCTACTGCTGGGTGCGGGAGATAGTGGTCTCCCTGAGCTACAGATCTCAGCGGTGATGGGGGCCTATAAAGCCAGCTTGTCGGCGAATAATCCAAGACTGGAGTTGGATTTATGCCGTGCTATCTACAATATTCTGGTTAAGAAGGATGTCACAGACCAGATTTCATTTGACGAGTGGTCTATACCACTAGATATCGTGTATCAGTGCACGACACGTGCTGCGGAACGTGCCCAAATCGTGGCACCGACTCCGGATGCAGCGCAGAAGAAGGATAATATCACCGTGGCGGTGTATAATTCTGTTGCACAAATTATAGGGCAGCTAGAGAAGCTGTGCGCTTCTGTGGATTTCACTTCTAGCGAAGTGGTGATGGATTTCTTTCTTAAGATGCATGGTCATTTGCCGGATAGTGGCGCTGAGTTGGTGATCAATTACTATGCGACGGAGCATTTATGTTATCCGTCGTGTAGTGCTTGGCTACTTAACTCCAGACGGCTGATCGATATCTTTTTCAGGAATCGGGATAGGCCGTATATGATCCGTGTGTCGATATTATCGTTGATTAAAGACGTTTACGAGACGATCAAGGAAGTTTGCGACGAGCATAGTTTGTATACTCTTATCGTGGCAGTGTTTGATGCTATGCCTGATGAGAGGGATGAGAGAGTGCTTGAGAAGTTGGTGAGAGTCGCGGTCGATGTGGCGAAAGATGGAGGTTGGTTGTTGTTCAAAAAGATTATGGAGGTGATGGTTGAGACGCTGGAGAATAATAGTTTGCAAGGTCAGCACCAGCATCGGACGGTCGATGGGGAGCATGGAAGAAAAGCGGATTATGTTTCCCCATCGAATATTATTGCGAGAGGCCTTACCTGGATATTTATTCGGAATTTCCAGGCAAATCCTACAAGAGCGGTGGCAGTCTATGATGAGCTACTCAGGATTGCAGGATCGAAAGGCTATGAGTTGGATGCGAGGTTGACGGCTGTGAGGCTGTTGGTGAGGATCAGAGCCGACTCTGAAATTTATATTCATTTGGTGGAGGACACGGAGTCGTGTAGTTTGGCCGCATTGTTAGGGAAGACCGGGAAGGCGATGGACGAACCTCCAAGGTCGGATTCGGAGTCGATATCTTCGGAAGGGCATCCCACAGGTACACTAGGGAGGAACTCGAGTCTGAGAAATGTTAACAGCCAGGGAACTTTGCCGCGGACGGCGAGTCGACAGAATATCGAAAAATATGCTCGGGTTAAGCAGAAGCCTCCGATGTGGGTGTATCCTGAGGTGAACCCGTTCCCGGAGACACTGCCACAGATGGCAAGCCATGAGCTCGTGTGTCGTACAGAGACTACCGACGATGCGAGTGGGGTTAATATTGCAACCGCGCCCGAAAGGAAGGTCTTGAACCTCCGCAAGTGGTTGGACATCGTCAACCGAGTTATCGAGAGCGGGACCAACTTTGAGTTCTACTCGTACCTCATTGTTCATCTCCCATCCCAACTATGCAACAAGACACTATTCTCGGAATGTGGTGACCAGATTCAGCACATGCGCCTGATTGTTTGTGAGCAACTTCATACGAACCGGCTTCCAAGCCTCGACCTCCCCAGTGATGTCAAAAAGGCCGATCTCGCAGTTGCTTTGATAAACCTCCTCACGGTCCTTATTTCGTACCAAGAATACTTTAGCAGGACAGATCAGGAGGCTATCGTGAAGGCGTTCCAGCTTGGTCTTCACTCATGGCAGAGAACCGCAAAACCATGCATTCACGCCCTTTCGATTTGCATCTACGAGCTTCCCATGGCCACGACGAAGTTTTTGCCGGGTATACTTGTCAAGCTCTCGCAAATTATTACAACTGCGGCTGTGAGCGTTCACATTCTAGAGTTTCTTTCCTTATTGGCGCATTTGCCGTCCACCACTGTGAATTTCACAGAGCCAGACTATAAGAGTGTGTTTGCGATCGCCTTCCGGTATATCCAGCATACGAAGGAGACACATTTGAACCGGTCTGCATCATTACACAAGGGGAAGGAGAACTCTAACCACCATTCGCCGGAGGCTAATCACCACACCCAAGAGCAACCACAAATCTCGCAATACGTCCTATCTCTGGCTTACAACGTCATATCTACGTGGTTTTTGGCATTGAAACTTAATGACAGGGCGAAGTACGTTACCTGGATTACTCGCGGTTTGATCCTAGGCGATGGAGGACATGGAGATGTCCTTGACGAACAGAGCCAGGCGAGCATTGATATGTTGAGACGTTTTACATATGCGGATGCGGAGGTGAAGAATCAGGTTAAGGCTGTACAGATGGCGGGTCATTCGACGAGCACGAAAAGTTGGTTGTTGGGTTCGAAGATTATTACGATCAATACGTCGATTGTTACGGGAGAATCGCAAGTGGTTATTCGTCAGCCGGTGAGTATGCTTTCTACCGTTTCGGTCGATCGTGAGAGGTAGAATGCTAATTAATCGGTGCAGTCCGGAACCTCGACTTTTAATTTGAGCCCGGAGTCACAGCAGGCGCAGAATATTCTTCAGGGAACGTTTACGGCCGAGGCTTTAAATGCGAACAACGGAACCGGGCAGGAGAGTCCGGTTGATGGAGCTCATCATCCTGTTTTCGAAGCTACTCGGCAGCCAGCGGTTCTTCCTAGCCATGTGCTCATGCAACTTACCACCGATGTATCATCCGAGATTTCCCGTCCCGTTCTACTTCCGGAGGACGACCAAACACAGCGTGCGATTAACGTCTTTGACCGCATCCCAGTCGTCGACTTCCACAAAATCGGTGTAGTCTATGTAGGTTCCGGACAAACCGAAGAAACCGAGATCCTATCCAACGTCATGGGTTCCTCCGACTATACCGACTTTGTTGACAACCTCGGGGACCTTATCGCCCTTAAGGGTGCCACCATCAACACCGGCGGCCTGGACCGCGAAGTCAACATGGATGGTGAATTTGCGTTCTACTGGAGCGACAAGATTACACAGATCATATTCCATGTTACGACCATGATGCCCACGAATCGAATTCACGACCCACAATGTACGAACAAGAAACGACATATCGGCAACGACTTTGTTAATATTATCTTTAATAATTCCGGACTACCATGGCGGTTTAATACCATCCCTTCGCAGTTTAACTTCGTCAGTATTGTGATCACTCCTGAAGCAAAGACCGGGTTCCTCGCTACTCGGCTCAAAAACTGGGACGATACGGATAAGGGGTACTATAAGGTCCAGCTTATGGGTAAAGAGGGACTTCCGGAGATATCCCCTGCCAGTGCAACGGCGGAAGGTGGTGGGAAGATGGTCAGCGGGAAGAATTTATCGGCATTTGTGAGGAATTTGGCATTAAATGCCAGTGTCTTTTCACATGTGTATAACGAAGGTGGATTGGACTTTGTAAGTAATTGGAGACATCGACTCAGAGGGATTAATAAGTTAAGAGAGAAGTTGGGGGTGGCAGTCAGTCCTGGGAGTCGGGCTAGTGATTATAGGAGGATTTCGTTGGCGGGTAGCGTGGGTAGCAATACGGAGATGATGCAGGCGGAGAGAGCGGAGGCGAATGAAGTTGATGTATTGTTGGAGAATGTGGATTTTTCGAAGTGGACTTGATGGAGATGGTTATCCTCTCTATCTATGGTCTATCTGGAGTCTTTTTTTTTTTACCAACCCCAAAAGTTTGATTTATTTGAGACTCTTATTTTTCTTCATCATTCTTTGTTTATATTCCCCGAAGATAAGGGCGGAGTACATGGCGAAAAATTCAACTTGTCATCAATATTTATCTATCATGGTCCCTTTTTCTTCTTTCTTATTTAGCGTCCCGTTTACCTTTTTTACTTTTTGTTTTTCTTTCCAGAATTACAAAAGGTTCCACCTTCACTTCATACCATACTTGTTGACGTCGCTTGTCCATTACCCGTGATATATGGCCCATTATAGAAGAGGATGTCTTCTGTTCATCACATATGCACATCACAGAACGCAGAGAAACATGTTGCAACATTCGAGCGTCTATACTTACCACCTGTTGATATCTACCAGATCGTAAGAATTAGAACAAAGGAATAAAAACGAAAGGGGAGAGACCTCAAGGATGCCTTTTAGGATTCGAATGAAGTGACTGGACACGACCAGATGTCTATCATGTATACGAGACAAGACGTCCATCATGTCAAGATAATGTAATTATGTATAAACAATGCATTCTATCGTGAACCTGTAAATGCTGCAAGTAAACGCTTTAGACATATGAACTAAGCCCTACTGATACCCCTTCCCTTCCTCCCCCGTTTTTCATATATAACCTAACCCCCCCTCTTATATATATATGTTATCTCCCCGTATAATGTAACACAGCCGTAATCAGCAAGTCCACGAGTATATGATGAGCACCCGTCCACGCCATCGTAAACAAATATTTCGGCGAGAAAACCGTCCAAACGAATAGATGCATTCTCAACGCCATACAAGCGCCCATTACCGCCACCATGGCCACCGCACGGAACGTTGACATTATTTCCGCGAATTTGAGGTACGTGTCCGTTAGCGTTCCTTCTTCCCCTTCCTCCGAAGGAGGAGGAGTGTTATCTTCGTCATCCTTTTTGACAGCACGCCTCTTCCTCCCCATCCAACTGCAAACCAACCCCACCCCTCCGGAAGTCCACAACACCGGACCAGCCCAATTACTCAAGAAAGTAAGAACGCCGACGACACCTACGTTAAACCCCGAGACTCCGTTGTATGCGTTACTTAAATCTACGGAGGATATGGCGTTTGAATTCCCCAATGCGAAGAAACTGACGTGTTGCATTGTTATTATTGTTAGGATTATTTGGAGGAGGGAGTCGAATTTCATGTCGTCGAGGAGGAGGAGCATTACGTTGAAGAACCAGATTAGAGGGATGTTTGTGAGGCGGGATTGGGTGGCTATGAAGATCGTGAGGAGGTCGTGGAAGGGTTGGAGTTTTTTGAGGGGGGAGACTGTGGTAAAATGTTAGGATTTTTGTAATCTTCGTAGGGGGGTTGTGAGAATGCATGTATGCATTGGTACGTACCTTTAACCCCACCCATCCCTGAATTCTTCACGAGAACAAGATAAGTCCCAATCAAAAAGATAATCGAAAACACCAATTGCGCCTGCGTAACCACCGAAACAGCCGCGAACCCATCCGCCAATTCCATCAGATAAGACGGTATCAACTCCCGTGTATCCAACGCTGCCATACTAAGTTTGAACAACATACTAGCTACCACGGGGGAAATGCTCATCACCGGACCGACGATGGCAGAATGTTTTGTGTCCAGATTGCGCTTGAGACGGAAGAACATGTCGGTGTAGGAGAAGAATACGAGGGCCCAGAGGATTGTGGGGTTGTTGGTGAGGAAGGTGGTGGTTATGTCTGGAGCGCCGGCGTGCTTTTGACCGGTTTGGTTCCAGCGGCGGGTCAGACGGAGGAGGAGGAGGATGATTAAGGATTTTGAACCGGATTCGGAGCGTTGGAGCCTATGGGTGGGGGTGGGGTTAGTATTGATGATGGTTATCCTGGGGTAGAGGGGGAACGTACTCTCTGATTAGAAGGATTATACCCCATCCTGAGGCGGCCCAGTACCAATATTGTTGTTCTTCCTCGACATAGCTACTTGCCATCATCATACCGCTGTATGAGAGCGAGAGGATCCAGAAGAGGATTTTGTAAAGTCCTGAGCCCGGGACGCCGTCTACTGCCCAAACAGTGGTGAAGAGGGTCAATGAGACAGAGCCGATTATTATGGCGATAAGCATGCTGTCTGTGTCATAGTTTGTGGCGGCGGATGTGAGGATATCTTGACATTCGGTGGAGAACTGTTCGATTGTTAGTAATATTTTCTTCTTTCATCTATCGTTTTGAAGAGGGACGGCATACGGTTGAAAAGAGCGTCATCTGCTCCGAAGGCAGTGATGATAGGACGGCTGAATGCCACGTGCATGCTAGTTTATCGAGCTGGCTGGTCTTCCCATTACACTTGCCCTCACCCAGGAGTCTATCGAAATCCGAATACGATGCGGATATTAACCTTGATAGTTCTCTACCATTCGTATTTAGAATCTTAACCTGGTCGTTGACTACCAAAATTTAGCCTCGATTCTATATATATCTTGTAGGGAAACAAGTATAGGCGACAAACCATCCCACAATGGTAGAAAATCCCGAATAAAGAGTCCAAGGTTATTCTTCGGTATCGGTAGCCCGAGTAGAGTTGTCAATGTCGGTGCGACATCAGATTGCTCGATTCGACGGTAATACGTAAATTCGTCCTTCGGCACCGCAGGCGCAGTATACTTCGACTCCAAAGCTTTGAGCTTCGGCGACATGAATACCAAAGCGGCAGATGTTTCACCAGAAGATGAACCACCATGTCCACCGCCGTCATTCATACCATGGTCTCCGACTAACACGAACAAAGTGTCCTTGAGGTGTTCTTCGGTTTCCATGGCTTGGTAAACTTGCTTGACGATGCCGTCCATTTCATGTTGTTTTGGGATCATATGCTGGCTGGACTGGCTTTGTCAGAGTAGCGGATTCTGGTATGTACTTTATATATGTATTTTTTCACACCCACCTTCGCGGACCGGTTTTGTGGCCAATGTGGTCTAAGCCCAGGTAGTGAAGAACCATAGCATCCCAATCTGGCTGTTGAAGTTCCGGCGCAACATGACGGGTGACATTGTTATCCACTTCCGTGAAGTCCTGTATCCCAGTATTTCCTCTTAGCCCCTGCTTTAAAATCCATATAAAGACCGGACGATATATCTCCGCTCTTCGTATCATACCGAAACAAAGAAGCTGACAGTCCCATCCGTACGCTCAAAGATACCGGGGAACAATTTCAACCAAGTATCGTCTCCGAACATAATAAGCTTCTTCCCGCTTTGTTTGATCTGTGCCAGCCAATTGTCTTGTGTGGCTAACGTGGATGTTGTATCGGACTCGGCGAAGTTGAGGATTAGATCCAGGAAGCCGGGGATTGAGCCAGTGGTTAGGGCTTTGATCTTCGGCATGGTGATAGTCGGAGAGGTTGCATGGGCCGTAAACGGGATTGCGACACCGGAGCGTATTAGACTATATACCACCACGACCACCGTAGTTTATGCCATTGTAAGACCTTCAATCGTCCTTGATATATCCAAATCAAATGCGAAAGGTAGTCCCACCTCTGAGTATACTCGAACCCCGAATGTTCTCCAAACACGAAATCACTATTATTCGCGTATCGGCATCAGCCCCCGTATACAGACAAGGTACACCCCATGATCCAAAGATCGCATCAAGCAGAAATATACCTCCTCAGCGCATCCACCAGCATGAACACAATCTTCTCGAACTGCGCCGGCGCAGGAGTATCCCCATTGTCGTGATAATCGGCATGTTGCGCGAGTCCCTGCAGGAAGGGTTTATACGGGAAGAACGCCTTTGCGAAGACCAAGACGGCGAGGACTAGTAACAAGTTACCGGCTGCCAGTCGCAGCCAACGGAGGGAAGGTTGAACCATCTAGAGCGCGCGTTCGACGTTAATTAATATGGCGACTCGGGACCAGTACTTGGAGGGTCCTTTGGGGTGGTTGAAGGGTAACCTTACCTTTATATGACATCGCTTTGTCGGGTCTTCGAGACGGACAGGCCTCGGCTGCTTGGCTGTTTTGGGACAGAAGGGATGTTGCAGACGACGAAAACTCTTTCAAATCTTCTAACGTCTTCATCTTTTGTTAAACAAAGCATCGCGAACTCGAATTCAGCGGCTTCAAAGAGTGGCAATATCTGATCGCAAGAATGGTTTAATCTATTAACTACAGTCTATTTATTTACTACCCGCCATTTCGAGGCCAATTCAAGCTTGCGACCTAGCTCGGAGGGCCCCTCCATTCTATAACAAGCCCCACCACGACGAGGAGGAACATCACGATAACTTCATCACAATGGTCCTCCCGGCTCTTCTCCGGCCGGGCTGCCGTCTAATCATCCATACTCGTCTTCCCACCCGTCCTCCATCGAGTCTAATCCTCAGACCCATCACCACCTCCTCCCCAAGACATGTCTCCCTCCGCACCCTCGAAGAGCTCAAAGCCGCCTTTGAACCAAAGACGCCCACGCAAGAAGAAATCACCGCCGCAAACGAAGCCATCGAACGTCTGCCCCAAGAAGCCCAAGACCTCCTCTCCCGAAAATTCCCCTTGGTCCACGAATTTATCAGTCCCGCACAATCCCACTTGCTCACATTATCACTCCAACCATACCTCCACTTTTCCGATATCACAAAACCCGATCCATCGGATAAAAAGGCACCGCATAACCCGTTTACTATCAAAGCCATGCTACCGGTGTACGGCACCACTTTACCGCCTGGGTTTCATTTCGCGTATTTTAACGGGTATACCCAGGAGGAGGATTTATCACCAGACGGTTACATATCTACTCAAGCGCCGGGAGGACCATGGACCCGTCGTATGTGGGCAGGTGGGAAACTTACGTTCAACCGGATGCCTGAAAAGCGGGATAAAGGCCAAGATAAAGGAGCACGTCGTGCGAGACCGTTAGATGTCGGACGTCGTGCGTATTGTCACGAGACAGTCGAAGACGTTCAGATGAAAGGTGAACCAGGGAGTCCGAATGAAATGATGTTTGTGTATTTGAGAAGGAAGATTTGGGCGACGGGGTATATTGTCAGGGAACCGCAGAAGTCACCGAAGGTTCAGGAGATTGAAGAATTTGATGAGGATAGGGTGATTTTGCCGGATGAGGAGGTGCCGTTGATTGAGCAGCGGACGTTGGTTTATATGCGGCCGAAGCAGGTGGAGGCTATCGGAGAAACCTCAGAACCATCCACAAAACCCATGGCCCAAGAAATGGCCCCAACCTCAAAAGTCTCCTCCCGCGCCGAAAAAGCGGAATTCAGCCATACAATAACCCCAACCCATCAACTCCTCTTCAGATACTCAGCCCTCACCTTCAACGCCCACAAAATCCACTTCGACACAGAATACACCCAAAAAGTAGAAGGCCATAAAGACCTCCTCGTCCACGGTCCCCTCACTTTAACCTTCCTGCTCGAATTACTCAGGAACCACATGTTCGCCCTTGAAAAGGAATACAGAGTCTGCGAGTTCCAATACCGTAATATCGCACCTATCTATGTTGGTGAAAAGGTACACCTTTACGGTCGATATCTACCTGATGCTCCGGTTCCAATGCAAGAGGAAGATGACTACAATCCTCGAGATAAACTAATCCCCATGTACGACGAAATGGACGACATTCGAAAAGAGCTCCAGCGACTGGGAATGAACAGAGACCCCGATGCCGACCTTGTGCAAAACAAACTACGAAAGAAAGAGTTAAGGAGAATGTTAGCCACGTTAACCAAAGAATCTCAAAAACTCGAAAAATTCCAATTGAAACCCAAGAGAATTATCGACTACAGAAATTACGAACTGTGGGCCGAAAACGATAAGGGACAGGTCGTGGTTCGAGGAACAGCATTGATTGAAGATCTACCGGCCAAGGTTGAATTAACACCAGAACAACAATGGAAGAAATACCAGAGCGAGATGGCAAGGAATAAGAAGATGATGCAGAAACAACAATTGAAGGCTCATAAGGATATGGTCAGACAGAGGAGGAGAGAGAGGAAGCAGAGATTAAGATACCAACAGATGGAGAGGGAGAGGGTTAGAAGAGAGGAGAAGGATAAATTGTTGAAAGAGGCCAGAGCGGCTATTGCAAGGGGTGAATTACCACCGGATTATCAGGTGGATTATAGTTCGGTTGATGCGAAGGTTAAGGAGTTAGAGGCGAAGCATAAGGCGGAACGGGAGGCGGCTTATGAGTATTTGAGGGAGGGACGGTCCGGAGAGGAACTCAGGCAGGATCTTGGAGATGATGCATCGTGGAGGGTGGAGGTTAGCGAACAGTATGAGCAGGAGGATCTGGGAGAGGAGGAGGATTTGGAAGATGAGGAGAGTGAGAGTGATGATGAGTTTGATGAAGATGAGTTTGATGAGGAAGAATTTAGGGAGGAACGACGGGAGGAAGAGTATGATGACGATGATATAGATGGGAGGAAGGGGAGGTAGATAACCTTAGTTGGGAGGAGCGATTAGGGAACCCGCTTTCTGGTTGAGTACGGACTTTTCTTTACGTGTATACTACTTAGATTCCAAATATTGCTTGTATATATATTCATATCGTCCGGTCACGGTCACGGCCCCATCTGTATCAATAGAAAGTAGTGTATATATCCCCACGAGATAAAAAGTTATGAATGTCTACGATCACAAATCAAAGCTTTACGAACTCGAACGACAATGTTGGCAATATAAAAGAATTCATATTATCTTTTTCATCTTGGCCTAACTATCTAACATGAATTTCTTCTCTTCATATGCCAAAAAAGGAGCGAGCAACACCAGGCAATCCATCGGCATGTGGTATTTTTTTACGCTCATATCAAGTATTCCTCGTTAACCCGAGTATCAAAAGCAAATCGTGCTTTGATACTCCTACGACGATTTTTTTTTTTTTTACCCCAGAAGGGTTTGTCGTAGAGCTGTGTTCCTCGGAAATTACAAGGTACTTGAATGTTTATAAAAACTTCAGTCCTTGCAAAAAAAAAAGTTTGTTTGGGGGAGTCCGAGGGGTTGAGGGGAGAAGGAAAGGGTGAGGGAGTGAATGGAGTTAATCGTCGTCAATAGGCAAATAAATTATTAAGTACCCAAGATCGGTAAGTTGGTTAGGTCAAAAAAAGAAGGGATCGGTGGTATGAAAGGTCGGGGGAAGGGAAGAAGAAAGGTCGGGGGAGAGGAGTGGGGGTGGTGAATAGACAATAAGCTGGGGGTCGTATCCTAGACGCCATAGACCTCAGACGTCGATGCATCTAAAGTAGTAATTGTCGAAAACCAAAAAAAAAGGAGATAGAATAGAAAAGAGAAAAAAACGAAGTTGCGACTTTTGATTTTGTCGTAGGATCCGAGGGTATTCCGGTAGTCGATGTCGTTGATAGAAAAGAAAGGAAGTCGTTAAGGAAAGTTGATCAAAAAGAAAGAGAAATTTGAACCTCCCCAAAAAAGATATAAAAAAGTCCGCCAAAGCAAAAAGAATTCTAGCACCTGTTGGCCCGATTCTAATTGATATCAAGGAATCCGCCAGAGCTCGAAAGGAAAAAAAAACGAAAAGGAAAGGAAAAGATAGGAAATAGTACACCTGCCGGTTTTTTTTTGGTTTGTTGGAAATTCGCCGGTCGTAATGGTGATGAAAATTTTCACCGTCCCACAAAAGTATAAGTTGAAAAGGTGTGTAATGAAGAGGAAGTGAAGGGAGGTCGTGAGCTCTGTACACATAAAGCAAGAAACGAAACGAACCAATCCGTCCGAAAACAACCCGCCGTTTCAAGCTCCGAAAGAAAACAGATTGCTGCGCCGTATGAACATCCTGAGAAAGCAGAAAGAAGAGAAGAGAGGAAGGAGAAGAAGAAAACGGACAGTGGAGTATAAGTTACAAAAGAAGAGTAATGCTAGTGTTTCCGTTTAGGTACGAATGGGGATAGCGAAATCAGGAACAAAAAGCAAACTGAAAGCAAAGGAACGCAAAGGAGCGCAAAGAAAGGAATCTTGGAAGAACTTGGTATGAGTAAAGACTAGTATTTTTCATAGAAAGGTAAACAGAATGTCTTCCTGCGATCTTTGCCGTATTTCAATAAAACGGAAATCCGGGGGTAGAATATACCCCTTCATCCCGGGTATCGAAGTAGAAAGAAAAAACACGAAACACATGTCACCATAGAACGCCAGTGAGCTATTCCACCGTAAACCGAAAAGAACATAAAAACATTTCGCTTCAAATGCGCCGGAATTGGTATGGAGCGTAAAAACAGAACAAAGCATTTAAATAGCAGGGATTGGAGAGTCAAGCTTCAAAACACCGCGGATGTGAGATTCCGCCATGCGGGCTCGAACTGGGTCGAATGTCTGAGCATTGTTACCGTTGGAGTCTTGGAAATTGCTTTGGACATTTTGATGGAAATTTTGGTTGTTGGTGCGTCCGTTTCCGTTGCGGTGTTGACCGTTGGCCTTCGAGTTGACCGGACGGTTCTGGTTGAAGTGACGAATGCGTGGAGCCGGCGCGAAACCCACGTTGTTTGTTCGGGTGCGTCGCTCATGGATAGTGGGTGACAATGGTACGCCTCCAGCAGCGTCAGGGATCTCAACTGCATTGAACCTCGGGTTGGGTGAAGGTGAAGGAGGACCTTGAAGATCAAACGGTTGACTCCCTCGCATAAGTGCAGCCTTGATCTGGTTGGCCTTCTCGGTTCGCTTGAGGTGTGTCTCAGGGTCGCATGCCTTGGCGCTAAGTGGTCGGTGTCGTGGTCCTATGACGACTTCCTCCACAGGTCGCGGGGCTGGCTTCTTCTCAGAGAAGTCCATAGCGAACAGCATGTCGCGGTCGTTTTCCGAATCATCCCGTTTGACCGACCTACCTCCGAATGGACTACCGAGTCCGTTCGGGAGTGCAGCACTGGGCGGGGTGATGTTTCGAACCATGTGTGACTCATTAGCAGGGTTTGCCAATGGCTGAGGTGAGGCCACTTCGCTTTGAGAGATGGCGGCAAGGGCTTTGCGAGCCTTTTCCTCCTTATCGGCCTGGAAAAATATATCCAGAGGAGTGCGGAGCGGAGCAGTTGGTGGGGGTGAGTCCGCAATCATTTGAGTGCGAACAGCGGCATCGGCCTCGGCCTCGGCAAGCATCTTAGAGAGAGTTGGAGCTTCAGAAGTTGTCGGAACAGACTTTGAGAAGAACTTCGGGAGCGGGAGAGCATTGGCAGCTGGCGAAGCGTGGAAGCAAGCCCCGGCATAGCGGCCCGGAGTAGGTTTTCCGAACAAGATATCATCGGGTGGTGTGTACTGTTGCTTGGGAGGTGTGAAATGCTGGACACCGCCATTGTTTGGAATGTCAGTACCGCGCTTCCCCTTACCCTTCTTCTTGTTGGGGAGATTCTGTTTCCCCTTTCCATTAGCGTGGGTACCGATAGCCGAGTCACTAACATAAGCGTTGGGTTCGCGACGATGGTTGGTGGAGCCGGGTGTAGCTGGAGGTGTGACAATCCCCTTCTCGACAATCGAGTTGATGGCAGAGTCAGAGGCAGCGCCGTTATCAATTTGAGCGGCTTCGCGAAACTTCTTGGTTAGAGCGGACTCTTGTCGTGGCTGCTGTTGCTGGTTCTGGTATTGTTGGCCATGATTGGGGTTGTTGTTGTTGTTGGAGCGACGGTTCTTGTTGTTGAAGTTATTCTTCTTTCCAGTACCAGTGGTGGGGACTTGTGGACTACTTCGAGTTTGTCGATGCCTATTCGGCGGTCGACTCGGGGTCGAGGTGTTCTGATGTGTTGAGCTGTCGGACATTGTGAGTGTGAAGAAAATATGGTCGCAGGAAGCAATGTATCCAAGGTGCTAGACCTCTCGAGATGCCACTGTAGGAATTAAAGAAAAGAAAAAAGGAACAAGAAAGAATTTGCGACAGAGAACGCCGTGAAACGAGAAAGACAATCCTGATCAAAACTGTTTTAAGGAAACTAAAAGGCAAGAACGAAGCGACAGGAGGGTTAGAGTGTCATCTTGACAGCCGCATGGGGATGATAGGAGGGGAGAAATAGAGGGAGATGTACCAAGGATAAGACTAGCTTCCTTTGATGGTTATGAGGAGGACGAGAGGGATAGTGGTGATTGTTGGCGGCTGTCAATGACAAGTTGAAGGTGGTTCGGTTTGATGGTTGAGATAAGATTAAACTGATCGATGAAGGCTGGTTTGTTCGGAAGTTTTGGGAGCTGAAATTGGTTTGAAGGAGGTTTATCGGAGAAGCGATTCTAGTTGGATTGAAGTTTATAAGTTTTAGGACTTTGATTCGAAAAGTTATTCGGAGGTAATTCGATAGTAGCGACGATGATGAATGGAGCGAAGGAAGTTGGTGACGGTGATGGTGATGGTGATGGTGATGATGGGATGTGAGATTGGAGCGAGGTGGAGAGATGAGGTTGGAGGTTGTTGGTGATGGGACGGAAGAGAAGAGAAGAGGGAGGAGGAAGAGGAAGGAATTTGGGAGAGGAAAAGAGTCGAAGCGAGGGGCCTTTGTGTTGTGTGAATGGGGAGATGACAACGCGGCGTGTTGTTTGGCAAACGGCAGCAAACGGGTATGGCGTACAACAAAACGGCTCTTCTTTGCAGTGACTTGACAATTGACTGATTGTACAAGGCTACTTACAAGCAGGTTTGAACTTGAGAGGGATTGAATCAGCACGGAACTGAAGGGAAGGAGTATTTGTATGTACTTGGAGATAGGATTGTGTATATCTGAGACGAGGGGAGGAGGAGAAGGAGGAGAAGGAAGGAGGATAGGGATTAGGATATGACTGATAACGGAATTATATTACCGGTCGGGAGTCTTTTTTTTTTTATTTTTATTTTTTTATCCTTCTCTCTTTCCGACAATTTTGCAATTTGGAGAAATGATGTGGGCAAAGGGTCGAGAAATAGGCTTCGGGATTGTATGTACCTGGTAGGCCTGACACAATGGCTAAACTTCGAACAGGCGATTACGCTGAGAAGAAAATATATTTATATGGGACGGCAATATAAGTCAATAGGATAAATATGTAGGATAATTATTGTGAATTATATAAAAGGCAAGGCTTTTTGAAATCGACTGCAATTGCTAGGGAATATAGTAATCAGGAATTCGAACGGGACGGAGAAACGAGAAATCGAGAAAAGCTGGCTAGGAAATATTTCAAAACCACCACGGAGGAGTGACAGTGCAAAATGCAAAAACGAACGGGCTGGCCAGGGGAAGAGGGGACTTTTTATTCTCTTCTTCCCGCAAACTAGCCAACTATGGCCAGGACCGAACGGTACTTGGGTGGCCTGCGGTTGGCTGGACCCGGTTCAGGACGTTTATGTCAGTACGGTATAGTCTGGTCTGTCTTCAGCTAGATAGATTCAAAAGTTAACCTGTCCACCCGGTGCAGGCAAAATCCACGATTCCATCCTTCGATCAATCAGATGGATGCGTTCGCCTCTAGGCCTCGTTCTTGATTCGCCCCCGTCCACTCCCATGCCACCACATGCCATGCACGACCTCTATTCAAAGTATTCTCTGCCATCACTACTGGTAGTCTGTATGTACATACACGATGTAGGTATGTAGGATGTATCGCCTTCCTGCCAGAAACACTTGTATTACCCACTCTGTTGGACCTCGACCGGACCTCTTCTGGCACTGCCTGCCGCTAACGGTTAGATCTTTTCATCTACTCGTCCCCATTTCGCATGAACTTCAAACTTCAAACATCCCACCTATGCGTCTGCTTGTGTGCTGGTGTCCATGCAAGGGGTTCCCCTTCGCCGGTTTAAGCTACTCGGAGCCGTCATCACGATATTTCCCAAAGAAAAACCACCCAAAGGCCAGGCGCCCAGGTTAATTGTCGATGCCGTTAGCCTCCGTTTCCAATGGCGGCATTCCTCCAACCTAACTTGGGAGATCACATCAGGCTGCAATTGCATCCCCTAGTGAATAATCATTGGAACGGTTCCTTTTCAGCCGATTCCGTAGCGCCATATCTAAAACTCTTTTGTCAAAATAAGTTCGAAAAGCATGCTGTTAACGTGAGAGACAAGGCTGGAGATGTGTCATGTGAAGGAAGTGGGTTCCTTGTCCATCAACGTAATGCAAGTCTTCATCAGTGACAATATGTCTCTATTCCTTCACACTACGTACGTCCAAGGTACCGGGTCGACTCGCCACTCTCTCTCACTAATAATCAATAGAGTACCCCGCAGTTGCGTACAGACGACAGTTCTTACTGTTATCTTTGCCACCTCCGCAGGCTAAATTAAATCACAAAAGCTAATATTAACACCCCTGGTCTAAGCACCGTCTCGTCGTTAGAATATACAACTGAGTTGCGTGTTGAGTCCTTTCCAACACATCACTGATGATATATCACGTGATTCTCGATCCTTGCGTTGGCGGAGGAGTGGTGGAAGCTGTCTGTCTCCAGGCTGCACTTTTGAGCCTCTCCACCAAGCTCAGGGAACAGTCACTCCAGCTTTCCTTATCCTCCGGCACGACACCATCAAAACACCAAAGCAATCCTCCTGCATCTTCCATATCCTCTCCTCTATTTCCATCATCGCGTAGAAAGAACAGACACCAAATACACAAAACATCATGGATGTTGATATGCCAGATGCCGGCCCCTCCAAGGCTGTAGCCAGACCCAAGGGCGGTGATGGTGACGGAAAGAAGAGATTCGAGGTCAAGAAGGTACATCCTCACGCCATGAAACACGTACCTCCGTCTATTTTTTTCTGATGTACTAACCTCCCGCCGTGTCATCTAGTGGAGCGCTGTTGCTCTCTGGGCTTGGGATATCGTCGTTGGTATGGTTTACTACCCCCCATCTTTCCATATATATCCTTCCTCTCGAAACGAAAAAATACTCCGAGAACCACGTTGGCTAACACCCTTTTCTTTTCCTAGATAACTGTGCTATTTGCCGAAACCACATTATGGACCTTTGTACGATCCCTTCTCATCTCCATCTATCTATACATCCATTCATACATTTATCCAACCGTCATATTCCAACGCTCGCTGCCCACGTTACTCTATATGTACCCACTAGAAGTAATGCAAGACTGACGTGTCCGCTACCATTTCTTATCTCATAGGTATCGAATGTCAAGCCAACCAGGCTTCTGCCACGAGTGAAGAATGCACAGTAGCTTGGGGAATCTGCAATGTACGTGGTCTCTTTCACATCAACTGCCCCTCCCCTTCCATTATTCCATTCCTCCTGTTACCCTCTCTACTTCCGACTGCGATGACGCAATATACACTTCAAAAACGACAGACGAGGCTGATATATTGAAATTTAGCACGCTTTCCACTTCCATTGTATCTCGAGATGGCTCAAGACTCGTCAGGTCTGTCCATTAGATAACAGAGACTGGGAATTCCAGAAGTACGGTCGCTAGATTATCAGGGAGAAAAAGGACGTATTTCGACGAAAGGGGAGAAGAGGCAGCATACGATCACGAACGAGGAAAGCATTTATACGAACCGATGAACTACAAAGCAAGCGTTTCCGGCCACCAAAAAGCACCCTATTTTGGAAAGATACCGTTTTTTATTATTGTTTTTCCCTTTTGATTGTTGAAACGACATATAGATGCAAGGATTCTCATTGCATTACATGAACGACTATTCTAACGGCCACGGTATATTATGCCTGGCGTGATCACACTTCGATTCTAGTGCTTTCTATTCTTTTGCGGTTGCTTTTTTTTTTTTTTTCATTCTGGTTCTTTTTGGGACGGAGAAGAATGGGAGCATGGTTCAATGACAAAAAGGGAAAAGGCAATGCAAGGCAAAGCACGGCCCTACTATGGGCTTTTTTTTTTTCTGTTGTTTCTTTTTGGTTTTGTGGGTTTTCAATATACGATAAGGAATGGAGAGATTTGATATCTTCCAGCCAGCTAGCTGTTTGAAAGTTCCATGTGTGCGTGGTAGCCGCCTCGTAGTCTGGGTGTTGCATGTAATCTCGAGGCCAGCTGTATGCGTACCGTGGCCAAGGTACATTACAGACAGGTTGGTCTTGAGCCCAGGCTACAGACAACTGCTAGATCCCAACGTCATAGATTATGCTAGTGCTGCTGCGCGTGCCCGTGGGGTCATAGCTCTATGGAAATTCACTGTTAAATGCGATGACTAATGAACCTATTCAGCTTATCAAGGGGGTGGGCGGGGAGATCCGAGGTTCCGAGTGCGACGAAGAGGAATAAGGACAAGTCCGAAAAACATGCGGCGGGTCAGCCGTCGTTTAGGGTCGATTGGAACTGAGGCGCTCGGGTAGATTCATGGAAGTGAGGCTTGATAGTTGAGCTATTAAATCCGAAGGGAGGTGGGAGGCGCAGCCGTAGGCGGACAGGCATGGCGTTTGAACAGCCACATCTCGGGGCGTCTAAAACTGTGGCTGATTGGTTTTGCGGGCTGAGGTTCAAGTATCGTGATGGTAATCCGATCCTTGATAGTAGTCTTGTGTCCTTGATATGGCGTCCTTTTAACTCTTTAGTCTTGATCGATTGGCCAACTGACCACTTGGTTGCGAGACTACGTCAAGATAGTATTTGGAGCTGTGGCTGGTTGGTTTCGGGAGCTGAGATTTTAACTTCAGTATAGTGATGGTAATATGATTCATGCTTGATATGACGTCCTTTTGACCCTGTGGTCTTGATCAATTGATGACTTGACCAGTTACGAGACTACGTCGACTGCCTGGACACTGGTCGCATTCGGATGGCCTAGCAGAGATTACGAACGCCCTCAACCATTACAGCTGGGTATCGATATCCAAGAAACCCACAGTATTCACTTGATACATATTACGAGTAGTAGCTTGTTTTCGAATTTTTATTCTGGCCTTTATTTTTTCTTGCTGCGGAATACAGTTCCATTGTTCTCCGTTTCACTACACAAAGAAAATAAAAAAAAGGAAAAAAAGCCGTGATATATAAAGACAATTATTCGATGAAAAAAACGGGAGCCCAGTGATGTGTGAGTGAGAAAAACGGATCAAGAACAATGTGGACATGAGGTTTTGCGGGAGGATGTTGGTGAAGGAGGAGAAAAGGATTGTACAAGAGTTTTTTCGGTTTCTCATTATAATTCGTAATAGGAGGTATTTCTATATAACCATATTGTTCGTATTGGAAGCAGAGACGACTGCTTCCTTAGGACGGAAAGAAGAGAAACCGAGGAGGTGGGAATATGGTTATAAGTGGTGGGAGTGCGTAATGAGTTCAATTGATGAGGAACGCTCATGATTAGGGTACTCGAGAGGGAAAAAAAGGTAAAGAGCACGAAAAACGTCAAGGCAGAAAAAAAAAGGTATAGGAATAACGGATTTACACCGACTCCAAGACCTTCTCCTTGAATTCCCTCTCGACCTTCTGGCCGCTGTCGTCAGTTGTCGAGTCACCGTGGAGACCGAGGAGGGCACCGAGGTCGAACTTCGGCTGCTTCAGCAGCTTGACCTTGCGGACGTGGACCTGGAGGTTTTTTTCATGTCAGTACTTATATGCGTTTTTCACATGAGGATTTGGTGGATTGGCGACGTACGTCCTTGAGTGGGTAGATGGACTGAGCAGCCTTCTCGATTTCACGCTCAATGACCTCTGGGATGAGCTTGGTGGTGAGCTGGGCGAGAGTGCAGCTGGAAGCCTCCCTCTGGATGATCTCAACCATCTTTTTCCTGATGGCACGGATTTGGGAAGATTGGGCATAGGTGGTCTTCTTGATCTGGTTTGGCCGTCTGCTGGTGAAGCCAATGGCGAACAATCTGAGGAGGTAGTCGTCGGTAGTCTTGACGGTGACGTTGGCTTCAATGAGAGTCTGCCATTTGCGAACCAAAGATCGGAGCTTGTCGGAGGTGAAGTCGAGACCGTGGAAGTTGGTCAAGCAGTTTCGACCCTGGACTTCGTCGGTGCGTAGCTTGATCTTGCGGAAGGAGTGACCCTCATCCTTCTGGAGGTCGGCGAGGGAAACCTCGAAGACACGGCCCTTGAGGGCGTCGTTGGCGTTCTTCAAACCAGTGGTGCGGTTGACGAGAGTCTTGCCGGCACTATTTCAGAGAAAAAGCAATCCTGCTTTAGTCTTCTTGTTCTCCTCCTTTCTATCGTTTCGTGATGGTTTGCTGATGTTGTTCACTCACTCTCTGACCTGGAACATCGACGGGGCCTTAAGGTTATACCAGTCCTTGTTCTTGAAGGGGTCGACGGTTCTATAATCCAATCAGTTCATGCTGTTCCTGGCGATATCTTCCGAATTTCGTTCTATTCGCTATCGAAACCGTACCTCTTCTTGAGACCCTTCTTTCCCTTAGATAAACGCTTGTTCTTGCCTCTATATGCCACGAAAAACCATCCATTAGTCTCCAGCTCCTAATCTGTACCGGTCGTCGACGAAGCGTGGGAACATACACTGCCATGTTGGATAAATGTTAAGATTCGCAAATGTCGAGATTTAGAGGTCGAAGCGAACCGGATGAAAGGTGGTGCCGGGATGTTATCGATGGTCGTGATGTCGAAGTTGATGCTAGCCGGTATTTCGAGATCCTTTGCCAGTGGAAAGCTTTCTCCCACACAACACCTAAAAGCCAAGACCGTCTAAATTTTGCTGGGAGGGTTTGGGCTGGTTGCCCTTATCTTATCAGTGGGATCAAACGGTGGATATACCACGTGACTAAACAACACGGACAACACATTAGTTTGTGCAACCTGGAGACCACTCACACAACACCTCGCCCGAGCGCCCTCCACGATGTTATGCATCGACGTTATATCACCCAGTGAGGATATATCTCCTAGCGCCGCTGCATCTCAAGCGGCACCTCTAGACTTGGTTCCCTCTTAGAACGACGAACACGAGCCGCTGCACTCATCATTTTCGTATAATTATAATTCTATACTCACCGCTATAAGATCATCAGCCCCGAGATTGCAATCGATTGCAACGTAAGACACATATATGACGGCTGCGCTTGGAGCTCTGGGTCTAGAATCCACAGCCTGGAAGATATCTGGATTTTAACTGGCATCATGCGCCGAAGCAGCCACTATGGCTTTACAGGCGAACGCCCCAAGGCTGGCTTCCATTGCACCGGAACACCAGCTGTCAGAACACCTCCCCACTGATAAGACATCATACTAATGTCTTAGGAATTGCCCCGAGCTCTATCGGAACGCTCTTGCAGAGTGCATGCGTCTGCATATGTACGTCTATCGAGGAGGTTGGTCTCAACCTGTCTTTTGCTTTTCACATCATGAGCTGGTTTGCAAACTCTTACTCAATCTAGTTGATAATACGGTGGGCTCAACGGCTGGGTTATTCCGTATCTGCGAACAGATGGAAGCGAGGATGACCCCTCAATCCAGCAGGCCCTCAATCGCGTATCGAGCAGCGTTTATGGCAAGGTATCCATGACAGCCGTCATTCGTACCAAGGCACTTGACGAAATGGTGCTGTATTTCCGCTCAGTATTTCCTCCAAAAAGAAGGCTTCCCTAATTTCAAAGGCAATCTACCCGACATTGTCCTTCACCCCTTCACTCTTCCCAGGTAGATTGAGTCCTGATATGTTCCATCTGCCACCTGATGTGTTGTTATGTTCCTAGCTTTGGGCTATATCACATAACGTTAACGCTCGGAGAAGCTTACAGAACGCCAGGAATTTTAATTGCTATAATATAAGATGCTATTGAGTACCACCTGGAAGCTCTTTTTCCCCACAGCGCGTACAGGAATGCAAGAGAGGAAGCATCTGGCGAAAAAAAGAAGTGGGCATGTGAGCTGCTTTGTCGTGTCGAGATCCTCTTGGTGTTGTCTTCATGCTCGGGCATGGGCAGGGAATGTGTTATTGTTGTCGGATTATTACTTTCGATTCGTATCACGCTCTCTTCGGTTCGTGGAAGCGACAAACACTCCCTGCCACTGTCCGTTTTGCCTGCCTTTGACAACGAATCCGATATTTCGCAATCTCTGCTAAATGCAGCGGATATACAAGAGGCAAGAGAGAGGCTGGAATTTCGAAACTACCATCTATCGGATGCTACCACCCCTACCCGATGCCTTTCCCTTTTAAAATTGGCCATATTTTGACATGACATGACATGCTATGACGGGCCCTTGGCCTTGACTTGAACGGGGGTCTTTTTTCCCTTGTGGTCAGCAGTTCGTTCGAGTCGAAGACGAAAGTTTCACGAGCTCACATGACATCCCCAATATATTATTGCCTGCTAGGTTCGATCAATTGACCAGAAAGAAACAAAGATGTTCGCCACGCAAACGGAAGAGAGCAGGTGAACTGCAATTAAACGGCTGAGTGGGATTGCGATAGACAAGCGTCGATGCATCTCAGCCTTTTGTTTCGAAACGATAAGGCCGAGGTCCCTTCAATATCATCATACCCTTGACCCCACGAAGACAGAGCGGAATCTCTAAACGGTTATGCCGCATCTGGGTAGCCTTATAGGATGCATTGCCGCATCATCAGCTTCCGCAGTCTTATTCGCAATGGTGATCCAAGCGCGCGATTTCTCTTGCAGCATATCCCTTCTAGTCTAGTGCTACGGGCTGATCTGTGTCGGCACGAAATGTCATACTGGAAGACAAATGAGATTCGAGGGGGCATGTTTCGCCTCCGAAACGCATCCACACCGGCCGGCATACATGGGAAGTATTGAGAAGGTAGTTTGGGGCGACCCGGTACAGCAAAAGGGTACTTTGAAGATACTTTTGCATAACAATAGGACCCCTCACCAGCACTATTCGAATCACACTGGCAACATCCGGCGTCGACGTTGGCACCCAAGCGGGAGGTTTGGGGAGATAGAAAACAGCAACCCCGCCCGCCCTTTTCGCAAGGTGAGGGATCCCATGAGGCGGCTAACCTTAGGCACCCTCAGCAAAACAGCAGCGATACCCGAAGGGCAAACGAAAGAGAGGGAGAACGTTTTGCTGTTTTTCCCCTCTCTTTTGCTCGATTCCTGCGACAAACCAAAATCCACTAAGAACACCCACCAAATTTTACTGGGAACCCTGCATGGAGCCCTTCCGGGGTCTTCCAATCTGCAAGATACCTTGCTCATATTTATAGATTGCGTGCGCCACAGCAAGTGCCGTCAACAACCTCTTTCTTCCTTTTCTCTTCGAAAGCTAGACTAGACTTCGTTGCACCCGCTTTTTCGAATATCGGAAAGCAGGAGGCGGATTATTCAGGCCCAGTCATTGTCAACCGAGTTACGGATTGCCTCCCTCGACGTCTATATTTGACGATAGACAACCAAAGACAGTACTCGGTCAAGACCAAGACTCTGGCCGTGGTTGGTGCTAGCAGCCTTCCATCCAGTCCGGAACCAAAGACGCACTAGACGTGCGCTCCGACTCAACTAAAGCCGCTGAACAAACTGGCTTAAACAGCAGCTTTATGATCTGTCAGTCGCCGCCCCATCCTTACTCTGAACGCATCGGCCCTGCTCAGGAAAACCAGACGACCTTCTGACCTGACCTGACTTGACCTGGAACCCCATCTAGCTCTGTCTCTTGTCTCCCTCCTTGCTTTTTCCCCTTCTGGCTTTCCACCTTTTCAATTTTTCACTTCTTTTCTCTTCGTCAATACATTTCTAGGATTGTTCTTTTTTTTATATTTACTTTTTCCCGACAATTTCTCCAGAGCTTCTTTTTATTCTTTGGCCGGCCTACTTTTTCGATATCTTCCCTTCGGATTTCATCCTTTTTGAAGCAGCCCTATAATATTACTCCGTGCAGTTGACTTGAGCTTGTCAAAAGATAGCACCGGGAGCCCCATCTTTTTTTTTTCTTGTCTATTCTTCCCTTTTTGTTTTTTTTTTCCTGGTGAGATACTTAACCAGAGCCTGATCCCAGTTCAGTTGGTCCGCACAAGCACACCCACCTTTACCTGTCATTCAACGGTTCGTTCCCGCCGGACAGCAGAAAAGAAGCACCACCGCGCCCCTCAAAAAGAAAACTCCATCCACATCTCCCCTGGGAGCCTCACCGCCTGCATCTCAAACCTCGCCCGTCCCTTCTAATTTTCACTTAGCTTGCTTGCGTATCTTCCTTTATTTTATTCACTACCAAACTTAAAAAGATATCCTGCCGTCTCAAGATCTTAAGTTGATATCAAATCACCTCACTTGCTCAAACTGAAACGTTTTTCTTTTCCTTCCCAACGACGTCCGCCCGCCCGTCCGCCCTCGGTTTTTTTTTTTTCTCGACTTGTTTGCGCCGCATTTTATAGTCGGCCCTCAATGGGCTGTAGCGATCACCTGAGGAGATTAGTATAACCAAACCTAACCAAACCAACCTCACAAGCCACCACCACACTCCACCGACAGACATGTCCGACGAAGAAGGAAACAAAGGGCGCCAGAGCAAGGAAGAGCGTGCGGCCATGAAGAACGCAGCTCGATCGCAGCGAAGTGCCAAAGCTAGAGCGCTGCTGGCCAACCTCATTCGTAAGTCCACCAAAAAAAAAGCTCCTTCCTTGCCCTTGTCGAAGTAATTTTGTTTATATATTTGTCATGGCTGGAGAAGCCGATATGGATGCTGACAACAATAACACCCAATTCAGACGAACAACACAAAATCGACATCGAACCTTCGAAGATCACAAGCACAAAATACGTTCGCGAGCTGGGCCTGAAATTCGTTACTGCTGACGAGCAGACCTACCCGTGGCCGTACATATCGACATCTCAAATTAGCAGCCAGGACCTAGCACAACTTGAGGCTGCAATTGGCAATGCAAAAGTCACAGCAGTTAAGGTGTGTGCCTGCGTCGGCCTAGCCCGTATCCAGTATTCCTTTGCTATCACGGCAGCTGCCTGGATATTATCACTACCAGCTGATATCTATTATTGTATTTTTTTTTCGGGCTAGCCGTGATTGAACGAAAAGGGGAGAAGAAAGAAAGAAAGAAAAAAAAACCATAAGCTGACACGAACTTCATAGGATGACATGTACAATACCGCTGCGCAGTTCCGTTCACGCTCGTCCATATCAACACCATCACGACCCAACCTAAGTCCGACTAGTAGCTTTTCCTTTACAAATCCTCACGACCCACACGGAAACCCACCCCCGGATGGTTACAGGATTCCACCTCCATCTTTGCCGCCGCTTCAAACCCAAGCTCCACCACCTCCTAGTCCGCATTCGCATTCGAGACTCAATTCCCTGGCGGAAGCGAGTTCCGCTCAAGCATCTGCAACCTCGGCGCATCCTTCTTCTGCCAACCCTGGGCATCACTGGACTGGAGCGGCAGCTGCGGTTTCAACATCAACACATATTAGCTCCCCACCCGAAGCGCCACCTGCGGGTTCCGTGTCGCAGACTTTGATAAATGAGGCTAGGAGCGCCACTGGGTTTGCCTCATCGAATCCGAGAAAGAGAATGTATCCGTTCGACTCCCTGGATTCTCACGTGGAAGAAGACTATATGAGAATAAAAATACCAAGGAGCAGCATAAAGGAAATCATCGAGGCAGAAACTGCAGTTCATTTAGTTCGAATCAGGGAGCTCGAATCACGAGTAGCCGACTTGGAACGGGACGCTGACCGGCAAAATAAAGAAGTCCACCGGCTACGGAACGAGAACGAGAGGCTACGGAAGGATCTAACACTGCAAGGCGGTGACGAGATGGAAAGATTAAGGACGGAAAATGAGCATCTCAAGGTTCTAGGGCGTAAATTGTTCGACTAAGAGGAAGCAGAACATTTCCCCACATCTAACCAATACACATTTCCTTTGTCAAGATTGCTATAGCTCAATTTTACTATACAGGATTTTTTGCAACTTCTCTTCTTCAACAACGTTGACCGTCCTAGTTTATCTAGTATACCCTTTTATCAGCAGCTTTTTTCCCCTTTGTCTTTATTACGGCTTCCTTCCTCGTTACCGAACGCGATCTCCTTTGCGAATTTTTACGACAACTTCCTTTTTTCTCTAAAACAGCTCCGGGGTTTTTGGAGTATGCGTTTCCTTACATTTTCGATTCGATAACACCCATTTATTTCTTCAATTTTTTTTATTAATTTTTTTTTACAATTTGGCAATCGGCGGTATATTTTCGAATATCACGAATTTATTGCATGCTTCCCTATCATGAATAAGATACACATTTTAGCCAGCCCTTCTTCTCACCAATTCTTCTAAACCCTTTTTAACCCAAATGTATTTAACTATCTTGTCTCCTTCTTCTTCTGCACATATATTTCTATCCCTTTCGATTCTCTATCTACCTATTACATTTTTGGCCACTTCTTTTTCTTTCTTTCTCAAAATTTTACATTTCAGAACTTCAATTCTTTTTGATACCCTCTGGCACTTACACTCTAGTTAGCTCAGTGGCAAGGAATCACCAACATGTATTACCCTATCTTTATTTCTTTTTTTTTTTCCTTCTCTGTATGCCTCATAGAAGATTCATCCCATCGCGTACATAAAAAGTGGCAACGGAAAGAAAATTAAAAAAATAAAAAAATAAAAAACCATCAATTCATAATACAAAGAAAGATGGGAAACCAAAAAAAGAACAATTCCTATGTAGAACCAAAAGACCTAGAACAAATCCACATAACCGCTACACCCGTGGGGAGGTGGAGCCTACCGAGAACCCTCCCTCATTGGCCGCCTCTCTCTTTGTTCGATCCAAATGCCACTCAAAAGCCGCTCCCTTGCGTCCCCAGACACCAAGCTTTACCCGCCACAGCATGTGGACAAACTTGCTTTGAGATCTTCTCCATATCGAAAGTTTAGAGAAAACAAAAAGGACATATGGGAGGAACATCAGGAATGCGCACTTACAAAAAAATTCTAAGCCTTATATCCACCAAAGCAAGTCTATCAACGGAAAAGATAAGCGGTCATGCGCCACAACGTTGACATTGCCCTAACACTTGGATTTTTATTCTTATTTAATATTTGTGTGACTTAAGCTGCCTCTAGTTTATGGAACGGGGGGGAAACTTTAAAAGCCACAAAGCGCTGTCTCCCTGTGCGGTGGCAAAAATATGCGATGGCTGGTGTAGACGCCAAGGGATGGGGAGAACCAAAAGAGATTTGGGAGTTTCATGTGAATGTCGAGAGAGGCGTTCTGTGGCACATGAGTCGTCTGGGAAACGTGGTGCAATCAATACATACGGATCCGAGTTATCGCGTAGCTGACCTTGCGAGCTGGCTTGTATGGATTGTCCGTCTGTATACAGATGTATGATATGCCGGAAAACGGAACATTCCATGTCGATAGAATACTTTATTATAATTAATTGTGATGTATAAGTCCCTTGTGTGTTTCTACTCCCCTTTGTTATGCGCATGAGAGGTCATATGAACATGTATGTACAGTTTGCTCAATCTATCGAATCCTGAACAAATCGTATCCTATTGATATCATGATGGGCTATGTACAAACGACCATGCCGTTCTCGCATCTTTGAGGACCTCCCTGCGGATAACGGCCTCGGAATTATGAAAAAAAAAAAAAAAAAAAAAAAAAAAAAAAAAAAAAAAAAAAAAAAATTTCGTGAGGAGAGTTTCGAATACTCCACGGTGCAAGTTTGCCAAGAGCTGTGCGTGTGTGCCGTTTTCTGTGGGTCCTGCAAGATGGAAACTAGAATCACAGCATATATCCGGATCGATAATGTCGTTTCGATTGGGCAATTTGGTTAGACGTGAGATCCTTGAAAAGGCAGGGCTCTGGTAGTTATAACTTTAGCTGAGGAGAGCTCGAAAGCCACTTGACCAACGAAACTTTGGATGCAAGTTGCAACATCACCATCATATTGCATATATTAGCACGTGCCTCAGTTCCTGCTAGTAGAGTGTTCGATAACAAGTTTCTACTCAATCGATGGCTCCTATAAAACCACAAAAGCCAGATATACGCGAAACTAAGTATATGCAGATATGTCTATCAAGAACTAGGAAGAAAAACTTGGAGCTGTAGGCCGGCCTGACAGCTTGGGACAATCGACGCGGGTTGGTGCGACGTCAACGTCGTAGTTTAGCCGCAAAAGACGCCCATCTGGGAGGAATGCAAGCTCAGCAGGTCCCGAGCGATGCAGGAAACCTGCTTTTCCCTCATCAATGAAGATCGCAACAGAGAGTCCCCTTTCCCAGCCATGTGGAGAACGTGCAACGCGTGGGCGTCGAGCAAGAACACTTCCTATCGAATCAATAGCGAAGTGTGAGGCCGCACGACGAACATCACTGCCTCATGGGGAAACACACGCCCCAGCGAAGAGATACCAGGCGAGGAACCAGAAGGTGGGATGGGATTAGCTTTTTCGGCAACGTAAGCCTTTCGCCGACTGGATCAGGTTTCATTCTAGAATGCCAGCCTACAGGTGGTACTAACCTGTCGGAGACCCCAAGAAGCTAATATCGGAGATATCGATGCGGCATACCGGAAAAGTCTGGATGTTAGGCAAGGGATGCGGCATGAGGCATGAGGCATGCGCATCTGAGGAATGTGTTGAGATGCGGTTGAGTTAATCCCATATGGTAACCATACTATAGAGGCTAAGTCTCAGCCACCATCGTGCTCCAATCTCGGATATAACAACAAATATGTAGAGCCTCCGCAGGGAGTCGAAGACATTTAAATGAATGAGAGAGTCTCTGAGACAATTCGCATCTTCGGACTAGCTGGGAGCATAAAATCGACGGCCAGGCAGTTGTGTGCATGCAGCATATCAATTGTCCTTCACAAACGTGGTCCGGCTGCATTAAACTTTCAGACAAAACCAAGCGGGAACCCGATCGATCTGATCGAGATTCCGCTCCTTGCTGCCTGTTGCCTTGTGATCAGAATCAAATCAAAGACAGGAACCACTTCACCAGCCGCTTCCCAAATTAGGCAGGCTGAAACTTACCAGATGCGTGATTTGGTCAAGACGCCATACCGCGGCTCATCGAACAGCGAAGCCAAGGTAAAGGCTTTTTGATGAGGTATTAAGCAGCAGGCACTGTGAATATCGTTATCCTGCAGCGCAGGGTCCAATTGATACTGCCGATAATAACGACTTGGTGTTAACGTTACGGATTGATCTTTTGGAGATAAGGCTGCTGCGTGTTGTTGATGTTGGTTTGTCGAGGTGCGTTGCGCGAGGTCAGGGGTTTGCCAAAACAATTCTAGCGAACATTCGAATCTTCCTCGGCTTCCTATTGGCCGCGACTGCAACATCCAACACGCCCAACTCACTCCAAATACAAAAAAGAAAGTTAAGTTGGCCGCATCAAATGTTGCCCGTAATGATTGCGAAGTCTCAGATGGTCGGATACACGCAAAGGACTTTGGGTCTCAGACGAAAAAGTTTACCATGACAGCAGCGCTGTTTGTCGTCGGGATGCATTTCCCGTAGCTGCCGTCCTGCGCTCGTATGCACACTTCCGTCTAATTACGAATATTACCTAGGAGCTAGCATGCCCCGTAGCTATTTCCCGGGATAGAGTTATTGGGCATACAGCTCACTGTTTACGGCGATAGTACGCACATAAAACTAATATTGACTCTATTTTCCTAATTACAACTGGGGGGGTTGTCTCCACAAGACTCGTCTCAACTCGCGAGCTCTGCAATGTTTAACTTTAGCCACCAAATGGACCAAAGCTGCAAAGGTTAAATAGTTCTTAGCAAAAAAACATTCTAAATAGCTTCTCTACCGGGCATCGCTTAGGTACAGACGTGTATACCATGCCCTTAACCCAGCAAGATGGTGAAATATTTTATCCGTACGCATGTATGTAACAAGGACGTGCGGAATCTGGCTCCCGAGCCTTAGGGCTTGTGGTTGGGGATAGCACACCAATTAGACCTCAGCGGTGACAATTACGAAAGGTTTTATCGAGTTTGCCCTTAACAAATTAAAGCATTCCTAATACGGGTGCTAAAATATGTTTATTAGATGTCTTAAAGAGGTCTCACTGTACATATACTTCAGCCGTGACGGAATACAACATGAAACTCGATCTGAGAGCTGGGATAAGCCTGCGGCCGAAAAGCCAACAAATTCCTGCAAAACAAAGAGTGCGGCAAGGGGAAATCTCTGCAATTGATAGGTTCAATGGATGCGGCGGCTAGACCCATATATTTCTTATAAATAACTAAATAGATAATCTCGCGAGTTTGTTACCCATAGACTCGTGTTCGCGTCTTGTCAGACCTAATACCCGTCGATTAGCCTCGTACGAACCTTAAGGCCGTGGTCCAATATCATTGCTTACAAGGGCCTATCTCGTCTCGTACCTAGACCCGGTTGGGGCTTATCTCGATCGAATATATTTCATATTCTTAATAATCCTTTAAAAACCAACCCGAGGTACCTTTAGCCAAGTTTAAAAACTATCCATCTGGCATATTAATATGGAATAGAACACTTTGTTGTGACGTTCGTCGACGGCTCGCGAATCCGAATCGATCTAGAAGATTACGCATAAAATATCTGATTCGAAACCCATATAAAAACAAGAGAAAGAGACTAATATAATAACAGATATGCATTAAATGTGTAAACCGGTCGTCTACTTTACGCTCCCAGCTGGTCCGAAGATGCAAATTGTCCCAGAGACTGTCTTATTCGGACAATTGTATTTGTAGAGCCTAAAGATCTAGCTCAGCTATTCACTCCCTGCCACGTCTAAATGCTAATCCTACTTATTGGTAGCATAGTTAGTTGGCCGATGACTGGGTTGGCAGAAAAGAAAGAGGGAAGCCCCGTATGCACGTGTAACGAAGATGCGAGCTACCCCATTGACTACAACCAAACAGCCCGAGAGACTGTTTAGCGGAAATTTTTGCCAAAGGCTCAATTAATAGTACCTCTACTTATCTCGTAAACCAAATGCTACTGCGAAGACCTCTACCAAGGTTGCGTCGAATAATTATAAGGGAGCAGGAGAGCAGATGTGGATATTTTACCATTTGACGGGTGCTTTCACCAGCAAAGGCAATCCCATTCTCAATTCAATGGCATATCCCACAATACCAATGCTGTGGGTGCTCCCTCTCGTCATGCATGCTTTTCGGTTCCGTATGATAGCTTAGAGAGATTTCATCTTTCGTATGTAATATAAGCAGATTTATCTAGTTCGTTTGGGGAATCCTATTCTCACGCGCCAGCTTCCACGAAATGGTTACGGGAATCCAATTATAATCGTTAGAGTACTGATATATCGAACGAAATCGATACCACTGGCCGATCGACGGTGCTTGACTAGCACTCTACGCGACTACGCGAGAGTAAACTGTACGAGGGTAAATCGTGCGAGAGCACCATTAAGCTTCCTCCGTCCAGCCCGTGGAGCACCATAGTTCGTGCGCGTGACTATCGTATGTATAACGGGGGTGGAATAAATATACCTATGTCTTGAATCCGGCACCGTTCGACATTAGGTGTAAGAAAATCAATGGGCGCAAGAAATCGATAGCTTATCCAAAAAATATTCTGATAAATAAATCACTCTTTGTAAGTTTAGGTATTTGTTCCTTAAGGAGTAAACTACGATACATATATACCACGAGGGGAGTATCGAGCTACCCGTCCGTAGACTCTCGAGATTTTCGAGGACCGGCCCCCTCGGTTATTTTTCAAAGAAATATATACTAGCGAAGGAGTTAGAACTCTGTGCTTAAGATTTTCCGGTTCTTCAGTTCTAATGTCTGAGGCAAATTTACAGTAGATAGAGTATTTTATTTTACAGCGTCTCTAATATCATGGGCCTCGAGTATCCCGCAATGGGGATTATATACAGGATTACGGCCAATTAGCTATTTTCCACGTAGTTATAGATTTAAAGTTGACACCTAACCCTTTGGCCCGCTCGGTACCCCCAAGCTTGTAAACTATAAATTATAACGAAGTTTAAACTAAGCTAGACATGTGGTCGTTTAGTACCCTAAATAGCCTTCTGGATCTAGGTTGTAAGTTACGACGAAGTTAGAGTCAAGTCAAAATTCCGACACTCTTGCGCGCTGAGAATCTTCTGGGGTAAGTTATAATTTATCTCGTAAGCCAAATGCTACTGCGAAGGTTATAATGCAGCCTGAAGAAAATTAAAGGCTCGCTTTCTTATATTCCTATATATCTATGTTGTAATCCTTTGGGTTGTGGGTTATAGTAGTCGTCTCGGTTGTAAATTATAATGGATTTTGACCCCCATTTTGTGACGTCTGGGGTACGAGACCGGGTCCGGCCTTCTTACGCACTGCATAAACCCAAAATTGCAAGTTCCAACAAGGCCCAAATCAAGTCAGACGCTTAGCTGTAAAGATCCAAGTAGGGAAGATATTGTGTCTGTCGATTGTATATGGATTTGTCGATACAGGCATACCAGCACCCATGAGCTACTATCTAGTTGAGTTCGGTAAATGAACGGCTTCTTGCGTTAATTGAGTCATCTATACGTATTTAGAAAATACTTATCGATGAATCATTCGTTAGGTTGCCCGTTAGCCCTCAGGTAGATTTGAACGGCGAAACTACAAAAAGAGACGACTTAGATCCTCCCTCTGGATTCATATGTCAGGTAAACGAGTGTCTATCAATTTAAAGAGAAAACGGATAAGAGAGATGTTCTCAACACAAGAAATGCCACTTGAGACCAAGATGTTTTAGGAGTAATGCCCATGCGCTGCAGCTGCGACTTCCCTTACTGGACGGTCCCACCATCGGGGAGCTGAAATTAGAACCCAGCCCTATGCCATCGACCCAATAAATACTAGCGGAGGGCCTGGCGAACCTGTGAAATGTATGCTCCATAAAGGTCCCTGTGGACCCGGTAGGCGCAAAACAACTGACAGCTGACGTTGGACTACATCTTGCTGCAAATAGCCCTGTTATCGCGTTGTTGTGTGGTACTTTGTCCACAGACAACACATTTGAGGGGAATTCGAGACAAAGCCCAGCCGCCTGGTACTCACGGCGAATACGCACGGTTCATATCTTGAACTTTAATTTATCTACACAGAACACAAGTTGTATCGAGTCGACATACCGAAAAAGGTCTTAGTATGAGTCCGCTATGACTTAGAATGTACTAAAATAGTGGAGCATTGAGAAACATGTAGGCTGTGCTTGCTACCGAATCACGGACCGGGCTCTTCTGACTAGCGGCTGAAGCCTAAGAATTCCGTCTGCAATGCAAGCCTTATTTTTAGGTGACGCGAAAGCATCCGACTATCGACGGAGACATTGAGATTATACGATAGGAAGATATTAGGAGGGGCTGGTTGTGATATGAAACGAACGGACGCAAACATGGCACCATACAATTTATATCAAAGATTTTTGTTTAAACATTCAATAATCAATACCCCTGGGAGCGAGCGCGTTCTCGGAATCTAGCCTGCAAGCGAGAGCTTTTAATTTGTTCATAGGATTTTATTATTCATTATTAGAGCGATCGTAAATTGAAACAAATCAGCCACCAAAAAGCAAACGCGCATAAATCATAACACGTTAATTCAAACAACTTCCTTCGGAACGACTGGTGATTGCGAGTCCTGCACAGATTTCTCGCTCTCCGGAGTCTTCGATTTGCCCGAAGACCCCGCAGTTTTTGACGCTCCCGTCGCTCCCGACGAAGTAAATGCCGATGGTAGAGTACTGAGGATTTTTGGTGCGTAGTGTATCGCCAGCGCCCTAATCGCTGGCGCGGAAGCACAGATCAGAGTGAGGTTCAATTCGATACTAACGAAGAAAGAAAAGTTCAGAGTTAGTCTTGAGATTGTCCGTTGATACTCCTCACGTGCGGATGATTTTCTTTTAACAAAAACACTTACATTGTCCACGCATCAATCATCAAAGCAGAGCTAGCCTTGCTACTGTAGTTTTGAAATTCATCGATGGCCCATAATCTGAAGCCGCTGGCGACACAAGCACTGCATTTAAGGGACACCAATTAGTAAATAGGAAACAATTAGAGGTTTTCGACGGTGTGATTCTTACACTGCGCCCAAAGAAAAGGTAATGACGGCTATGATCTTCTCCCTCGGATATAACTGTAACTGGAAAACCATGGGCATAGGAATAATCCAAATGGCTACATCGGTCAAGATGTAGACAGACCCAAACACCAACATCGGAATTCGAGGATTAACCTTGTCCGGGTGCTCGAAAAAATGATTCCAGTAATCAATCGGCCTGTAAGACAAACAATGGGTAAAGATTGCTGCAACCGAGTTTGCGATTGTGATAGATCCTGTTCCGTAAACTGCCCATTGTACGTAGTTCAATGTTGCTACACGGTAGTAAAAGAGTAATAGCGAGATTTTGATAAGTCCCATGATGAAGGGATATATAATCGTGAGCACAAGGTAGACCTGTTAGTAGAGAAATGGGATGTTAGCTATTCCTGTACTTCAGAACCTAGTATCTGGGATCCTCATACCTTGTAGCCCTCTTTCATCTGGTCCCACGTCCTATCATAATAAGCTTGGTATGTTCCGCCTTCGGGCTTCGTGTTAGTTCAATATTTTTGCTGCGATGAAGATCTAGCTTACTTATTTTGCTGTGGTAGACCGACACTGCCCCGTATATGATAGTCAAGACCTAGAACTAGTTAGTTACCCCAATTGATGAAATTCTGATTCCGGGGTAGTGGTTAACTTACAAAACCCACGAGTGCCAACCAATCAAAAGATCGTATACCACCCGCTACTTTATGGCGAGACCACAGTCTCAACCCAACCGCTAAGGATGTCATGACCGTAAATACAGAAAAAAGCGGGACGATAATGGGGATGTTTTTCGGATGCGGGAGATGGGGCACGAGGTCGGCGAGAAATTTTATAACGCTAGGCGCAATGGTTTGCCCACCGAACTTCTTGTAGAGGGGCACCACGTCTGAAGGGTTTGTACCAAAGGCTTCATTCAAATCTTCTGGTGTGGGTCTGAATGCGTGTTCACGGATGAACTTGCCCCAGATTTCGAGGAGTTGACCGAGTATCATATCTGGATATTTCGGAGATGCAGCACCGATCCAGGCCGCCGCACTAAGGGCGTCTTTGAGCTGCTTGTCGGTAAGCTGGGACCCCGACATTGTGACGTAGGAATTAGTTTTTTCGAAGTAGAGAATTCTAAAGAATTTCGAGAGGAAATCAAGACAGTGTGGATGGGTGAGAAAAGGAAAAGGAACGTGGACCAAGAACTTGGTGCCCGTGTAAATTTTATATATACATCGGTGTATAGCACACATATGTACTAAGGACTCGCTGAATATGTATTTTTTATGTACTACGCTTGCATCAGGCATTCGTGCCGAACTCAAACTCATATGATCAGGCAAATATTAAACCTAAACAACCTGAACTCAGAATCCAGGCCTCTAGTTGTGGATATATATCTCCGTGAAAAAGAGGAAGTTCGGATGAGTTTGTCGCACACCTGCAGGAGCTGACCCCAAGACCATGCAAGTGCCACCATCTCCAACACAACCAAGTTTGGGTGGGGCCTACGGCTGGAGTTCCATTTAAAGAATCCTGCTGCTCCAATTTTGCCTTTGCTTTGTTGTATGTTGAACTACATAGTTAAGTCTAAATTCAATTCCCTGAGCAGCAAATTCAACTTTCGAGCTTCGCACATCGACAAAATGTGGCACCTTAGACCACAAAGTCTCTTTCGGGGCCTTCTTTTTCTTTCTCTCGCGTCGACAACGTATCAAGAAAAGATCGCCCGCATTCTTAATACTATACTCGGCATAGTACCTGTGCAAGGTAATGGTGGGGCGATAAAACGGGACATGGGGGGAGTCGATTCCGCCGGGGGCACTTTCTGGCTTCGCGACACACCGGCGAACCAAGTGCTGAAGAAGTTGAAGAGGCAGGCCGAGCCAAGTACCTGCGACTGTTATGAACCCCAGACGGAATTGTATGCTCTGAAAACTCCCGAACCGTATATGGCAATAGCGTTCGGTGAATGTACCATCAGCGCCTCAACATCGAATCTCTGTCCTACGGATTTCCTCTGCGCCTGTCAATATAACGGAACTAGCATCTGCTTACCGACAGCAATACGGACTACTACGGACTGCGGCAACCCATACCTTGGCCCTACGACCTACCCGCCAACGAATTTTACTTGGTCACTGAGCTCTCCCCTCCCCGACTTTGCTTACCCAACTGAACAGTGCGGAGGGACACTTGCCGCAGCGGCTACATTATGTAAGAAATTTTTATTCCTCTACAATAGCCGAAATCGCACATACTAACCTATTTCCGAATGCGAAGCGTGGAGTACTATACAAACCAGATGTCCTGCATCACAGTCCTGCGTTTGCCAAACTGCATCGCGCTTTTCGAGGTGTATAGACACTACCGACATTCCTGCTACTGGGGCCCCTACCGACTGTCTTACATGCAAATATGAGTTCAACTATAACCTCCCTCCCCCCTCTGCGACGGCTAGACTTGGTGGCCAATGCGGCGGTAAATGCTGGACTGGGCCGACGAATTGCCCCACTAGTGCAACCTGCTTTACGGAAACGAGTCCAATACCTGGTGGATATGCAGAGTGTGCCCTCACAAATCCTTCGCAGAGGTTGAAGGTAAGACAAGAAGGCCACGAGGTCTTTGATGTTAATCTCCCTGCAAGAGTACAGGCAATCGCAACGCCTATCTACTTTTAGGGCTGAGCCTGGTGGATTTCTTTTTGTATATTATCTAGGGATTTGGTTATCTGCTTTATTGATGTATTAATGATTGTGTCGAATATCATAATTTATCTAATCGTGAGATAACTTGCGCTGGCGGAGCTGTGTTCTCTGCCGTGTAGTTGCATTCATGATGTGATAGGTCGCAGAGCGCTGGCGGGCACCAGAACAGGTAAACATGTGGAAAAGCCAATGGCGACGTTTGCCAGTCTGACAAGACAGAGTGGAGCACGAGTGGAGAAACAGCTCCGTGGCTGGACGGAGCCTTACCAGGGACTACACGTGCAAGCTGAATTGGTGGGGCGGGTTCTGCATGGCATGGCATTTCTGCCACATTCCTACTGAATTTGGCAGGTCGAAGAGCACGACGGACAGCAGGCGGTGTTTTGACCAGGTTTCCCGATATTTTGTCATCGACATGCGCATATGCTGCTGGACGAGAGTTAATTTTAATAGAGCTTGTTGAAATTCGGCGAGCTGTGGGATTTTCACTGGCGCTGCCTAACACAGGTGAAATTGCCAGGGTTTCTTCCCAAAAAGGCAATCCAGGACAAACGTTGCATGGTTTGACCCTGGACAAACAAAACGTGGCTTTATTGTGACCGATGTTGCATCTCGCTTCGACACGATATCGCTTCGCGAATTCGTGTCGTGTTCGTTTCGTCACAGCGAATCCGGCCAGGCCTCGAGCGCCTCTTCATTTATCATTTTCGACCACTCCGATTATCACAAACTCGATTGCCAATTAACAGCCATCTGATATTAGCGTCAGTAGAATAGCTAAAGGTTGCTACTGTGTATAATAGGATAAGTTAATGTTGAAGATTTTAACTAGTTGTCGGGGGACGTGACAAGCTATAGGTTATCTGGATAAGGAAAGAAGTTCAAGCGGTCCACGAAAAGTATATTCGTGTGGTTGTTGCATTTTGCTCCGCGTGTGTAAGTACTTCGGTAAGTATTTAAGTATGTATTATATCAGCCTCATAGAGTATGCGGTATATGAAAATTAAAGATCGCTAGTCTGCATGGCGCTAGTCTGCAGGCGCTCAACTACAAATTGAAAAGGATGTTCTGGCTGGCCAGCCTGCAGCTAGTGCCCTGTTATCAGTCTCGTAACGATCTGTTACAAGGTTCTTGAAGCCAAAGCCATAAAAATATGAGTTGATAGCCGCCTAACTGTTCTTGACTATTCTATACGCCATGCAGGGTTTTTAAACTTTTGGGGGATAAGTTTTGCCAGACCAATTCTTAGCGCTTTTGTAACCAATATCCACAGGGTATAGAATGGTTCGAGCATAATTATACATGTTGAATGTATATATAAACGGGCCATTGGATACCCAGGCTGCCGTTCCGAACGGTCAGTTGACATCATGGCAGACGAAAGCTCGGAGTTTATGCAAAAAAAGTAACAATTCTTCCCCACTAGGCTTACAATGGGTATTTTGTGCGTTTTAAAATATTGCGAGTTACAGTAACAGTAGCCTCGAGTTTAGGCGCTCTTTAGGCGGAGGCTGTTTAGACGAGGGAATGTTCGTAGATAAAAATATACACTTTAGCTATATCTTTTACTATATATCTCAATGTTACTGCGTAGTATGTGTAAGTCTAGTCCTCTCGGGCACTTTCACATTGACGCATCTCGGCGAAAGTAAATGAGAAGGCATACGAATAGGCTTATAATAACCACCATTCAAGCTCCATTGCTAAAACCAATTCAATCTAAGCAAAGCTGCGCCGCATTCGAACGCGCGGGAGAAAGTTACGGATATATGTAGATCTAAATATGGGAGTTAGGACAGGGTCAAGCTGATCTTACGTATGCAGTATACGCAAGGTAAATCTACCTTATTTCAACGGGCCTCCAGAATTGATTTACAAACCCTGTTTTAAAAATATATACATACTTGTTCGAGAAGGTGTTTCCCTTACGTAGAATTAGCTGTATCATTCGAGGAGGAGAAGTTTGGATATACATAAGCCGTTTAGGTAGGTTTATAACGTCTTCCCTTGTGGATCCTCCGAGTTTGGGTCTCGGAGTATCGTGCACAGTTAATAACTGTTAAACCTTAGATCATATCGTTGGTATGGATTCTTAAGTAGTCTTAAGGGATTAGACCTGAGTCTCCAGAGTATATTGGAAGGATGCCAATGGCCCCGTATACATGTAGAAGCTCTGCTGTTGCAGTTTTCGACTACTTATGTAGACGGTGCTCTAATAGCTTACGAAACTGATAATAACCATATGATAATTTAATATACACAATGAACCACTAGCTAAAAGATTCCAAACATACCAATGCTGAAATTGACTGACTTACCATTTTGTCCTTAATAGATTGGTGAGGTTTACGTAGCCTCGTGGAGGCTGGTCTACGACATCGATCGGATTTACCCACCCTTTCGATTAATGAATTTTAGAGTTTTGTGACAACCCTCTAGATCTTCCCCCCCCCTCGTGGCATCCGGGTACGAGACCACTCTAAATCTAAATCCCATGCCTTTGTACAGTTGTGACATCCGGGTACAAAAGCACTCCAAATCCGAAACTAATGTACACCCCACTGTATACGTATATAGCCCGCATAGAAACACCAAAATTCAATTTACAAGCCCGCAAGCAAATTTTTTTCTTCTCCGTGCTTTTGTGACATACACTAGTAATGATTATGAATAGACGTGTATATGTACACGAGCTTTGCAGCCATCATCGATCTAAGCTAGGTATCATCCAGTAGAATATCTGGAGCCTCGGGAGCTCGCCCTGGATATGCAAACCCCAAAAATCATAAGTTTTTCCAATTGTACTCCCCGATACCCGGTGCCCAAGGTGTTATTTGGCCTAGGGCACTAGACCCCGTGGGAGAAGCGAGACCAGCAATACCGGAATTTCAAGATTCTTGCATCGCGGGGGCACTATCATTTCGATATGGAAACTACTTGTTTGAAGCCCAGAAATGAGTGTGCAGAGACCTTAATCTTGTGTGCATCCGAGTGGCCCTATTCTGAAACTATTAGGGGTCGACGCTGGCATCGACAGCCATGTGATAGAGTCTGATTGGCCTTGTAAGTGATGTCTTTGTCTCTGGTAAGACGAAGTGGCCAAACCTGCAGCTGATGGACATATACAACTAGCGGCCAATGAAGTAGTGGCATCCCCATGATATTCACAGAGATATCCCACAAGATATTTAGGGGTTGCGTTTTCGGTACGATCTATAGGAAAGTGATTTGGACGTGAAATAGGTCCATCCTATGATTTTGTATCTATACATTTCAAGTTCAGTGCTCGCAATCCAAGCCGGAGGTCGATCTTTTCGAAATTTCTAGGTCATTGGTTTCTATATCGCGATGTTTGAAAAACCAAAGACTCAACATATGTACGGTGCCGCCGCTGCTGCCATAGTGAGGAACCAAACTAGTGGCAATATGGTAAATGGCAGTCGTGGCAGCGATCAAGACGTGCGGTGCAGCTACTTGTGTAGGCTATATGTGGGATACGTCGACTGGCCTTGCTGCGTTAGCCTCAAATGAGACCACAACCTGCATCCTAATACCCGAGATGTTAATTTTCAGGCTGCAGATGTTTATTATACTATCGGAAGGTTATAACATATTAGGAATCACTCCGATTATCGACGAAACCTCGAGTCCTAAACGGAAGCCCTGATATTAATAGGGTCCTAAGGTAATTTGTATCATGAATCTCGAGATAGATTCGCAAAGGCGAAGCAAATCGCATTGGGGTAATCTTTACGTACCCTGGCTAGAATTTAGTGATACAGTCTGAATGACATTGAGTATTGTATCTTTCTCGCGTAAGTGATTGCGCTTATAATTACTTACCGGTATGTTTACTTCGGTTTCGAAGTTTCCAGAATACTGAGCCCGGGGAGCATATATTACCGCAGCTATGTATATACGTAGGAAAAATGAGCACTGAGGTTTTTTTAGAAGAGTCAATTCACTCGAAGGCTGCCTCTGACCAGCCGAGGCAACTAACATGCCTTAATTAAATGCTTTATAAAACGGCTTGTATGGTCCGAGAATGGTCATCGACGCTCTTGAAACCTCCGCGCGGCACTCGTCAAATAGCCATATTTTCAGTTCTAACTAGGACACGGGCCGTACCGTCTCGAAATTTTTATAACGGCTATTAATTTATCAATATTCCGGCAGTCTAGCTATTATAAATATCTGGGTATCGATGACTGCGTGTATTTAGTATAGTTCTAGTCAATATTGTTGGTGTCAATAAAATAACACATCCAGCTCATTGCTTGGTCGATACGGCTGTAAATTGACCAAATCACAACAGGCCCGGCCTGGTTTAGTTTACGGCCTGGTTTAGTTTAAGGCCGGTCACTGATATCAATAGCCTGGTCACTGAGGACGTATTGATTCTCAGGATCCATGCGCCTGATCAAATCCTGGCGTACAAGTGCAGTCCAAGTGTCTGTTCGAGATAAGGAAAACAAGTCATCTGACAGCACAACCCTCCAGACGAGAGTTCGAATTTGAGTCCTGTACACTCGTGTTTTTTGCCTCCTACAATGCGAGACCCTATACGTCTACCGGCATAATATTAGATAAACAATTACCAACGCAAACCTGCAGGCGGCAGGCTGCACTACGAGCATCATGCACAGCTGCCATGAAAAAAACTTGGCATTCTCCAGACTACGTATGTAATGTATGGTTATCGATAAGTCCACCCCTGGTCCGCATATACGCACATGGGATTTCTTGCCTGCTTGCTGCTTGCTGCACCATGCATTCAGAACTTTGCGGTATTGGGATTCCACCGGAAGGAAGCAGGTCGAGATGCCGGAGTTTTGAGGAATGTTACACGGGTGGCTTGATGGCCTGGAATAGGAGCCTGGAACTTTGGACTTCGTCGTTGAGAAAGAGCCTATCTACCGGTCGTGTGATAGAGAGCGTTTCTGTGATCTTAAGTTGTGAAACGGTTGTGAGTGAACGTGTTGATTTATCTGGAGAGAGATATAAATTTGCTCCACTAGACGTCTACGGTTTCAATGCACGTACACACTTACTCCAAGGAGCCTTTTGCCCTTCGTCATATGGACAGAGAAATGTAACGTTATACATAGTGGCATTTAGGTGTTTACTTAATGAAATATCAAAATACACTAGGAACTATATAAAGCTTTAATATTGGGAGCCTATAGGACTTGGGTCCAAGCGCAAGATCCTAAGAGTTAGGAAACAGCGGTAGGCCAAACTTTGGAGATGTTGTCCCGTTTTCTCGATAATTGCAAAGCTTCATGATATCAATAAGGAGACGGCAATTTGGTTCGCGGCCCTTGAGATCAAGGACCATTGACATTGGATATACAATCCGTTTACGCTACTGTGGATCGAAACATGCACATTGAAACTAAATCGACGATGTTGTTATTACCGTTGGTAATAAGTTGCTCTTCATGCATAAACTCAATTTAACCCGCCTGAGAAGGTATCTCTCGAGGCAGACGAACCGAATATCCGAACTTCAAAAATGTTTATCTATTGATTTGAATCGCTCGAGATGTTAAGTAATTGCGCGAGATTAGGACTTCTATCACCGTAACTACAAGGAAGCCGCTCCGAGTAGATCCCGCTCCGTCTATAGTCTGGTCTCGAAGTCCGGAATTAACCCCATTAAGTAGATGACGAGTGGCCTCCAGAAAGTTATTTGGTGTACCAGTACTGTCGATGTTTTGGTTCTGCGGGTAGGGTTCCGCGATATACCTAAAGATAAGAGCTAGTACTGAGCCGAAGGTCTAGACTTCAATTTTCAGAGCCTCTCACACCACTTTCTTTGAAAAATCCTCGTACTTCTTGCCTCAAGGGGTTAGGTGAGGTCCAGACTGCTGATGGCACTTGTTTAGCGTCGTCGTTCGCAGGGTGGATGCTAGTAATGTTTACCTTGGAGATTTCTCTTTGGATTATGGAGTATTTACTACACACATGTATCGTGTCGAAGAGGTGTGAGCATTTCTTTGAATTTAAACCATATTAGGTTAAAACGGTCTTTGTATGCGGGACCTTGTTCGGCCATGAAAGCCATTCGGCTTCCCATCTGTCACCATCGAGTTCATCGACGTCGGTAGATTTAGCCCCAAAGATCGCAGGTGTTTTCCCTTGATGGGTTTGAGGGTGTGGAGAACAAGGAACAAGGGATCTATCTCACAAAACACATTCCAACCACCAAGGATTTCAAGAACTACCATTCGTCAGGTTTCTAAATGAAGAAAAAAAAAAATTTTTTGCCATCGGTTAAGCGATTGAAACGTTTTTTTTTCTTCAACGAGTTCGAGAACGTGAAAATTTAGAAAGGGTCCGGCCGATCGATCGAGGTTCCGAGGTCGCCAGCCTAAAAACCGTTGGGAACCACATGAACCGGATGTCACGTATGTATGTTCAAATATAGAACCTGAGAGTCGAACGACCCAAGGCTCCGTAGATGACTCCAGATCGTCACATGCTTTACATTAGCCAGCAGAGGAAAGGAAAAGGGAACATGGTACCCTTGTGCCCCATCTTTCCTATAACAATACCCAGCATACGTTTCGTCTTCAGCCCTGTCGCTGGTTGAACACTCTCACGCTGTCCTAGGAAACTTTAGGTATTTTCTCCTCACTTGGGAGCCCAACAAGGGTGTGGCCATCGACGCCCATGCTGTCGACGTGGGTCCGTGGGTCAAAAGGACCAAGTTTCTGTGATCGGAATGCGAAAGTGGGCCAGACTTTTTGAGGTCTGATTCCTCTAGCTTCATGCACGTTTTCTGCAACTATCACACCCACCTGTTCAAAAGCCTGAAAGCTTGGCTAACTGGAGTTCCCGAATCGAATGTCGATCTCAAGCATAAACGGGACGTCGAAACGGCTTCATCCTCCATTGCCGCTTTGCTGCCAAAAAAACATCGGGTTCTGATGCATGATGTTAGCGAAATTCGAGCTGGATCAAGTTCCATATATTTCGTTATTCGCAAGATGGTGTGAGTGATATATTTACAAACGAGTAGTTAAAAGCAACCGAGCTCGTGTTTGAGATGCTCGACAGGAACTCGTACTATCATGACAATCGCACATTTGACAGCTCTTAGCTCCCCAGCTCCGAACCTAAGCTAGAGCTCATAAGCTCTCTCACACCTTTTTCTCTGCCAGCTTAAGCCCCAAACCAACTGATATAATTGAATTGCGCAGCCTTATGAAACAGTTGGAGATATTTGATAGAGATTAACATTCATAGTCGAGGACTCGCTTATAGCCTGCTCGGTGCTCTCCCGTTCGACTATGCCGATCCCTCGGTATAACAGAACCATGTTAACCTAGTAATCTCAATGCAACCAACTCTAGAAAACCGACAAGCTTCTCAGTAGCTTGAGCATTGGTCATCTGCCGCCTCAAAGAGGATACTTAATGGTTAAAAGATCTAGCGTGTGATAAGTTTGACGATTCTTTGCATAAAATACATAGACGCCATCCAATTATATAGGAGAGGTTTGATCTTTAGCTCGAATGTGATTTGTATCAGCCTGTAGAGCTTCGATCCACCAGATCACTCTAGTTTCTAGCTATGAGACCGCTTTTAGGTTTATGGTAACCCTCATGATCGACCTTACATTGTATTGGCTATGTGCATGCGTCTGTGCGCGTTAGGTTAAGTGATCGCAATAGAATTTTTAGTGGCTGGTACTTTAAACAAATCCAGGAGATCTTAAAGTAAAAAATTGCTTACTGCATATATTACTCTTGAGCAATATGTCCGCCAGAGAAAAGATAGGGTCAGCTCCAAATATCAGGCGAGGCTACCAAAGGCGGAGGTAAGGAGTGTTTGGTTCAACCCATCGAAGCTTCGGACTTGGCGGTGAGAAAGGGTATGGTGAGCTGTGGCGGTTAAGCTTGAGCTTCGCTAAACACCGCCAGTTGAGACTAGAGCATTGTCGAAAGCAAGAAAAAAAAAAAAAAAAAAAAAAATTTGACACTATGAATTGTAACGATCACATCAGACTTACATCCATGATTTTGAATCACCTATTTTTGACAAATAGAAGCTGCTGGTGCAAACACCTGCTTGCCTGGCCATCGGCTAGACAAGCGTCAGGTTATACGTGACCTACCTAATTCACCACATCCATCGAATCAGGATGCAAGGGCAAAGACTCTTAGGCAGGATCCTAACAGTTTAGACGATGCCCAGGCCAAGCAGAGAATAGAAGGGAGACATGAGTAATCAGGCTCTAAGCCAAATTAGGGGAATCTAGAGGACTCTCGCCTTCGGCAGTCTACAGGAAGACAGTCACTTCCAATTGCCCTTCGAGATGGTGCTAGACTCCACTCGAAAGCACGAAAAGACGAGATTGAGCGGAGTTCGACTCGGCATCTGAGGTAGGATCCATAGCTCAGAGGAAAAGAATTTGGGCACGGCACGATGTGACTCGGATAAATGGTGAGACGGGATTGACCAGTCGGCCGGAGCGTGGGGATAAACTCGTACGTATACGGAGTTGTCATAGCCGTCTCATTCGTCGAAAAGCCCGAGAGGAAGCCGAAAATTCTCGTCAACGTCGTCGGATTTGAAATCCACTTCTCGCGCAATAGCTTTTTTTTTTTTTTTTTTCTCTAAGTTCTCTCCACACGTACGCACACCACCACGCACGGGCTGTCCAGTCCGGTGGGATTCTGGAGTAATTATCTTCGGACGGGATGAGAATTACCCGACGTTTGGATTTCCCGGGGCAGATGTGTATATTATCAGAATCTATTATATGAGCCGTTGAACTTACGCCAGGGGGCCGAGGCCAACCTCACAGTTTATGCAAAACTAAGTCATGCTTGACTTCGTCCCGTGTGTGGAAAATGTAAACACGATGGTGATGCCTACCGAACGAGCAAGCCATCGCATTGAACAATTGGGCCTATGATATCCATTTTCATGTCGAGTCAAGGTGTCCGCAAGTGATCAGGTGGGGAAACGAGAGCGCAAGTTGAAGCGGATCCCACAAGGGTTGCCTGTGGTTGGGAGGGAGCGAAGAGCTGCCAAAACCACAGCAAAGACGACAAGGAAGAAGAGGAGCAACACAACCTGCGTGTCGTGATGCTACTCGTCCAAAAAAGTTTTCCAGGTTTACAAGCGAAGCGGAACTCGACGTTTTCTCCCTCTTGTGCTTCGAGTTCCTCATTCATGTACGGACGGACACAAGGGCCACTGTAAAAGGCAAAAAAGCACGTCGGCTTACAGACTACATATACATTGCATATATGCACAGCTAACTGGCCAGAAATCAGGGGAGAGGAAGAACAGGCATCTGTCGTCTGTTTTTTCTCCTTGCCCCGCTCGAGAGCTGTGTGAAAAACAAGAATACAGGTAGGCTTGCAGTCGTGAGATGCCCGAAAGAAGAAAGAAAAAAATACCACATATGCGCGACGTGAAGTTTTTTCTGATTCGTTCGAACCGAGGAGGAGAGCTCTTGTAACGTGACTTTTGCATTTGATTCGTTTCTTGGTCTTCTATTAAAGAATTCTAGACATTTTTCTTCTTCGGGATGTCGACAAGGAAATCTTCTAGTTCTTGCAGGGAACTAACAAAGACACTGGTATTGTGTAGCCGTATGATGTTGGACGATGCGGAGAAGATCGGATTGAAGGGGAAAACGGTGACACAAGTGCCCATTGTAAAGGTTTTCCCATCCTTCTGAAAGTTTCCCTCCATGGTCGCTAAACTGGAGCATATCAATGAATCTTATAGACACCTTTCAGGCGAATAGCAAATATACCGCCTGCAATGCATCTCTTTGAGGCGGGAAGATGGTTAAACTCAAATATTGCAACACCATCAACACCATCACCAGATTTCATTTTTCAACGAGTAAAAATGAAGCGGCAAAACTCTGCACCCAATTGCAAGTAAAGCCCTACTTTGCCGTCTTTTCCTCATGCAAATCATACCGAAATAGACGGAAGGCGCGGGATGACCTTTTGACAGCCGCACCTGTTTCTCCCACACACACCTCCACATTGGTATGTATGCTTTCTGATCTCCTTCATGCACACAATTGTTGCTTTTTTGCTTTGCAGGCTCCTCCAGACTTATATTGTGCCGCCTGTAAGGCAAATTGATAACAGGCAAGCAAAGTACCTGGGGAGAAGCTTTTTACCCCAGTGTCTCACCCAATGATCTAGAAGGAAGCTCACGCCATCATCATCATCATCATCATCACAAAGTTTGAGGTTGCGCGGCCAAACCTTTAAGACAAGATATCCCCACGTTTTCGTCAAACGAGAAAATTTTTACCCTTCGGAGATGCGGAGGAGCACGTTCGTCGTCTTGCGACTGACAGGTGCCTGTCCCGTATACCCTGTGGAGCCCGCCGATGAAGGAAAACCTAGGCATGAGCAGCCTGTTAGCTACAGAAAAGGTACGGGATCTTAGAGTGGGGGGAGAATATCATGATAAAGCTTCGTAAACTTAAACTTTTATTATTGGATGTAAGGTAAGCAGATATCGAATAAAACTTTTATTCGTCGGCTTCGCGATGTAGGCATGAAAGCGGATCACAGGATAAGAGTCGAAAGAAGCCGAGTATGTATTCTAGGTTTACAAAATTTTCGGATCTCATGAGAATTGAAGTCCAATAGAAAGCTTTGAAAGCCGAGAAAACTCAAGTCATCGTATAGAAACCTGTTGATGTTTTTTCATACATGTGGAATCAGAATGTTGAACCCATACAGATACTACCATCGTTTCCGCCGAAAAAATATACACTAGAACGCCGTTGATTTGAAGAATACCCCCCAAAAATCAGGTATCATAGCCAATAGCAAAAGACTTCCAAGCGAGAAGTAAAAACAAAAATAAGGATCGGTTTTCAGTCGTTACAATCGTATCATTCATAAAAATACTGGAGATTGTTTTTTTGTTTGTGGGAAACAAGAATAGAAATAGAATCTGAGAAAGAGGAATTTTTCCATTTTTAAAACAGGAACATATTTGGCTTTCTACCGGATCCAAGCACTTTGGACCAGTAAAGAAAGGCTAAGCTAATTACAAGAGGTGAATTTTTGGTGAGAGATTTCGCTAAATATAACTTCCCAATAAGATAATGAAAAACAAGAATACACTTATAAACGCCGTTTGAGTTTCGAAGGGAAGGATACTCCCGCAAGTAATCAATCCTGAGACAAGGAAGAAGAGGAGATATCCGTTTGAAGATTTTGCGCCGGGTGAGAAAGAAGAAAACTGAGCCGTCCGTGGTATGCGGTTGAAGGAAAGAAGTAACGCCGGGTTTAATAAAACCCATACCCAGGATAAAAATTGGTAAGAATAAACGCCGAAGAGTCCAGGTGTGCTAATGGCAAGGAAAGAGACCAGGAGATATCCTTAAAGTAATGGAATAGTAGACATAGGGAAATGTGGTTGTTATTGAAGGATTGTAAATGGTCCAAAAGGATGATTAAAAGTATTTCCGAGGAAAGGATATTTGTGAAGGAATGTAGAAGAAAGATGGAGAAGAGGAAGGCTATGGTGGGGAGAAGAATTACTGTTTCGAATCTTCATCGTCCTCTGGGAAATCGCCATAAAGTTCATCGAAGCTTGGGAAGCTGACATATTGTCCTTCCGACTTCGACAGGCATGGTAGCTGTCGTTCAGAACCAAAGGGGAAGTGGCATCCTTCGGATGGTGATGAAGATGGAGTAGAAGTAGGAGTGTTGACAGAAAAGGACGAAGGAGTCGGCAAGGCTGACGTATTCGTCATTGACGATAATGTGGGCGAGTTTGGAGAGCTGGATACTCGGGCCAAATACGCAACTGCTGACCTGGAGGGACTTCGACACCTGTCCCGGCCAGACTGTTGCAGCGAAGAGCACTGAGCTGTGACGCAAGGAGGGATCACTGAAGGTGGTGTCAGTGGTGGCCTTCGCTTTGCGGCAGCAGAGCTGATGACTGGAGTTGGTAATGAGATAAACATTTTGTTGTGTGTATATATGGACGATCTATGGAAGAACTCCGGTCCAATCTATGGTGTATCAACAGGAAATCAAGGTCGGAGACACAAGCGATAGCCTTCGAAGATATATAATCCACTGATTTGATGTCTAATACGCCGAATGTCGGAAACCTTGAAGCCTTTTCTGGGAGCGTAGATAAGATCGTCAGGTTGGGTCCTGAAATGGTAAGATGTCCACAGAGAAGGCGCGCAGAGTGGTTGTTTATATTCGTTTGCAGTTGGACGTCGGAATGAAAATGCTTTTTGGATTTCAAATCGGGAATATGACGATGGCTTTTGTCAAAGTGGCGAAAATACTAGGCTTTTCTCTATCGACAAGAATGTATTAATCGTTCTGAATAAAGATATCTGTAATTTTGTAATTTTTGGAAGAGACCCGGAACGTCGGAAAGGCACGGTCACTGCTATATATATAATGCTGAGATAGCTCTGAGGCCGCGAAGGGAGGTTGTGTGCCAACGCACTGGGAGAAGGGGTGCCCTTTTTGTAAGCTGTTAACCAGACCATGCTTTCTTGCCTGATTCCCTCACCCTCACCCACTAACACCCACTAACTGCTGGCGGGCTGGCCCTGCTTTGCTGCGCTTGCTGGCAAAGAGACTGGCCTGCTTTTTGCTTGACTCTGGTTTGCTGGGTGCCAGTTGTGTGTCCCCCCTACATACCCATGCCCTCTCACACTCTTGCTTAGCTGTCCATAGCGTGGGAAATTGTCAGCTTCTGGTCCTTGGTGCTGCTACCACTTGTTTACTTTTTCTCTTCGAATTCCCCCTTCCCCCTCCTGGTTAGACCCCCATGGGTCGTTGCATGTACCGTTACTGTTGGGGTGAAAAAGGAAAAGGAAAGAGGGTGGAGACGGCTGTGTGCCAACATGATGGAGAAGAGAGATGAGTTGTTAGTTAGCATGTTCCCCCTGCCCAGGTCTGGGAGAGCCAACTGGAACCAGCGACACTTTCCCGACGAATGGAACAGAAGGCTTTTTGGTGGTGTGGGCCAGCAAGCCCCGAGGATTGCTTTTGGATTCATCGCATACAGTATCCCATCCCATGGCCACCCTCGGACCGAGAGATGGCGGATGGCCACTTTACATTATACTTGCTCAGGGGGTACCAAGGTGGGCTACATTGGCAGTTATCGTTCAAATCTGTGAAGGACAGACGACAGTGCCTTTCACACTGCAGCAAACAGATTGCAAACCAGGAACCAGGGCACGATAATAATTCTCCCCTTTTTACCAAAGCACGGAAGGAAAATTTCGAGATCTCATATGATCATGACGTTGCTGAAACCACGATAATTAAATCGGCTCTTCGAGATTTTGTCCCCTCTTTCTCAATCCCGATATTGTCTTTGCGGGGAAAAAAGCCCGTGTGAAAAACGACAAAAAAAAAAAAAAAAAAGAAAGAAAGAAAGAAGTTATTCCCTCACGGCCAAATGGGACTTCTGTTCAGAACCCAGTTGGATTTGGATGGATTATCTGTTCGAGGCATTTCTGTTGTCCGAGACAGGACTGGCTACGACCGACTCTTCACGGCGATGTGGTATTCTCACAAAAAGAATTTCGATGCGCTTCATGCTGTATTCAGCCTAGGGTTTCCGGAGGCCAAGGTCAACGTGAAAACCATCTTCAGCGAACGGAAGACGCCGGGTAAAGGCTGTCCCAGGCTCACGGATTTCAGTCTTCGAAGCCGACGACAAAAACAAAACACCGTCTACATGTGTACCGACATAACGATGAGACCTGTGTGAATGTATTACGCTCAGGCGACATATTGGAAATTGGATCAATTGAATTGTGTTCAGAAACATTACGCCTGGTATCATCCTGACAACCTACCCCTGCCAGATGTTCATTCTGGAAAAAAATCGGTCCTTAGAAAGTAATAAGAATTTAACTCCTCAGGATAAAAGGCACGCCGGGGAGCGTCCAGATGAGGCAACAGAAAAATGAATGCAAGGTTCAAGCGAAGGAGCGACGGAACAATGCATTGCTTCCGTGAATCGATGGACTTCGATTCATGCACGAGAAACAGATTCTAGGAATGTCGATAGTCCAACCGCTGCTGGAATATTTTGGTCCGGATGAATGTGGTTTCGAATCATAGAATTCCAATATACTTACAAGCCTTAAAATACGACTGTGACAAAGATGTGAGAGTCAGAATGTTTTCCTTGTCGTCGCATCGCCTGCCATCCGTAGCCGTTGGATGCCATGGCCATCCCATCCAGTTAATTGGGAACTGTCCATGTAACACTGGATACTGTGTATAGAAACCCGTATAAGCCCCCCGAGGCTCGAAATCTCAGCCCCCTGGCCAGGGCAGGATTTGTGTTGCGAGCGTGAGACGACGGCGAATACTGTCAAGCCAAAACCAGACATCCTGTTCGATGTTCCTGGATTTGATTTTTCTTTCTTTTCTTTTCGATTCAAACAAATATCTCCACCAGAATGCAAATAAGCTAGGCTGGCTGGGAACACAACAGCGGAACTTCTTTATTTAGTGATCTCGATTCATGATTCATGATCCCTTCTCATATAATGCAATTAGACTTCCCATTCCCAGGGAACACTACTGAAACTCGAGCTGGTTCGATACCTACCCATCAATGGGCCATCCGTCGGCCCTTGCAAGCGCGATCTAGCCGTACCTGAAACTGTCCCCAAAAGTGGGATCGAAAACGTTTAAAACTCAAAAGAGAAGAGAAAGGAACCCAAAAATACATTCCAGCCCGGAGAAAAAGAATTCATCATCATGCAGAACGACGAAATGGCAAGAGCATGACCAGACTGCAATCGTCTGAAGAAAGTCGCCTTTTGCTGCGGATTCAATTCTGGAAAATTATTCCCCGAAATTATATCTGCAGCTGCCTTTTTCATCGGTCATCGACCGCATTTCTCTCAAAAGTATACCCCCCACGATGCGCGATGGGGGGGGCGTGGGATGTATCGGTGCATGTGTGAGTTTGTACAGTTGCCATTCAAACTACCAGAAGCAATATCATCACTTCTTATTCGCCATTTCTTCCCCTCTGTCACTCGATTCCTTTTGTCGCCTCGCCGAAACTCATTATTCACTCGCAACAAACCTTTGTATTTTTGGGGGGTGCGTTATTCCTTTCGAGTGGGATGACCTACTAAACGCTGCTGCACATGTCCTCGTGGGTCTGTCGCTTCTTTCGCGTGCGACTGGCTGATTTTGGCGATGTCCCGGTGCAGAAGATCACATCTTATTGCATGTCGCAAGCTCATAGGCAGGCGCAGAGTCTTCGTGGATCCCCGGATCACCCACGCCCATGTGGGATATCCCAACTCCAGGGTTCTAATGTAGCCTTCTGGTCTAGTTTCCAAAACAAACGACGTGAATAGTACCCACTCTAGATATTTTGTCTTTGTTTGGGAGTGGTTTTAAAGTTTACAATATGTCGACGAATATGGGAGGCATCGAGGTTACGTTAACGTTACGCTAACCAATGCTTATTCTTTTTCCCCCAAATTCGAAAAATTCATATGCATACGGAAAATATTCTGAAAGAGAAAAAATCAATACCACGAGCCTGAGGAAACCTTCACGGGCAGATGATACGATATGCCTGTGACTTTGCCTTCGAATCTTCCAGTTACTACCGTATACTATGCACACCTCCTTTGAAAGGAGTTTGAAAGAGAAAGAAATTCTGAAAAAGGATCATCAAAATATCCGGCCACCGGTTTCAACATGTTCCCTAGATCCCTGGCAGCATACGCGATCTCTATTCACTTTCTCAAGTTGTCAACCTATCACGGTTTCCTAGAAAATACAGCTTTCTACAAGTGGTCTGCCTAAGACGCACTAGCCATATATTGCTAAGGTCAAAGTTATGGATCGATTTGTAAGGTGAAAATACCGTGAATAAAGCATTTGAGAAGAGCATCAGCCATGCGCGCGACTCGTCATAACAACTGGTTTTAGGCAGTTAAGAAAAAAGAAGTGTGAAATCCCACAGAGTCGAGAACAACGTATGCGATCACGCGGTGCTATCCGTCACCTTGCAGGTACGGCATCAAATCTACCCTTGTCGACTAAAGTCAATCCAAAGCCTTCCCATTGGTGATCAAGCTCAGCTCTTCTTTCGTATTCTCTCATGTTGACGAACGATTGGAAGACTTCTTGCTCGCGGGGCAAAAGCCCCAATGCAGTCATCGCATCGGCAAGGCAGCTCGCAGGGGTGGATTTACCTTCGCATATGTAATGTAGATGTATGTACGATGTATGTACTGTGATCACAGACTACAACCATAAACCCCATTAACACTGGCCGAAAAGACCAGGAGAGCGTTGGAACTAAGAAGAGCTTCAATGCAGATTCTACGCAATGATCCCAGCTAGTTCGCTTCGAATTGTTGATCAAAAAAACCGGATACTATGTAAACCGGTACCATTGACGTCGACCCTCCAAACAACTCCTACCAAGCTTCAAGTACCATTCACAAAAAGGCCTCTTCCAACTCCGTTATCCAACAATTCCAATCGGTGGGTCCTCTTCCCAGATTTTCAGCAGAACCTTGCATCCTAAATCTTCGATTCCTACGATCTTCATGGATCTTCGTATTTGCCGAAGCAACGGTCTTTTTTTTTTTTTTTTTTTGATGGCGAAAGGAGAGACATGCACCGTGCACCTGCGGAGCTAGACTAACTTTGTTGAAAATAGTTGCTAATATAAATGTTTAAACCTCGTCTACACCGACGCTACTGTTGGAACGTACTCACTACGGAATCTATCAGCTTCTTCCCCGAGATTTTTAGTGGAAGCTATAAAGTTCAAATGGCGGTTAAAATAAACACGAAGGTCAGAAGAAGTACTCTACTCCCGACTGCGACCGCTAGTAGATCTTATGTCAGTCTATCGACGTCGTTATAACTTAATACCTAGGTATCCACCGCTAAAAACTAAGCTGGAATATCCGAGCCGTTTTTTTTTATACGTAACATACTTTATAATTAAGCGTTCCTTGTTCAGCTCTAAATGAACCAACATGCAATCGAACCGTTTCGTTATAAAAAATCATTATGACGATTCGATGGTTATCTTTTTTCTCCCCGTCTGTATCCGTATCTGGATATCTACTCGATCCCACTTTCCAAGGGAATGTGCAGCCTTAAATTATCTTGCAGAAGCGAATGTGTATTTTTACAATGAATAATTGTGTTATCGTTTCCAATAGTCTCTAATTGATTGCAAATGCTTTTTAACAGAAAGTTGTGTTTCGAATTTGTGCAACGAATCGATTTATTTCTCCGTTTTCCGAGCCGTGTTCTACGTTTTCCAAGGTTTTCCTGAGGGTGTGGGCTCGGGATCTGCTTGTTCAACGTTTATGTTCCTTTAGCCCTTGCTTATCCCTTGTAGACGGCTTACATGACGATGGTGTTTTTTGTTCCATTCGTGATAATTCTTTCCGGATTTCTCCCCAAGATCTCAGGTCCCGCGCCTTTGGGGATTTTTTGAGGTGGCTGACCTTTGGTGATACCATTACTACAAGTTGGATTCTATCCGGATCACAAACGGAGATTGTCCGACTTTTTTCATCAACATCCCCAACAACTCTGCATTCGAAATCACAAATAGCTAAATAGGCACATTTAGATTTTTCACACCTGCATTTTGTTGTTTAACTTTCGTTGGTTTAGAATATTTTAACCCGCTGGCTACGGGTCCCACTGAATGATGGGTCTCGTGCTTTTGTCGGAGTACGGAGTTATCCACACCACCATACGAATAAAACCCCGTCGATTGAACCAATTGAATTCATGAATGAAAGAAGGAAGATAGTATTAACCGCCTCAGCCCTTCGAAGTCGTCTTTCGTTGAGGATATAGGAATAGGAGAAGTGGTCACGATACTCATCAAAAAATTTTCTTTCTGGTCCTAATGCCTTGATTCAATCGCAATAGCAATTGATGGGGTTTTTGTTTCAGGCGAATCGATTCTTCGCCCTAAAGCAAAGTAGTTCGTCGAGCTTGAGCTCTAGAACTCACGCCAGAACTCCGCGGCCTGTGCTTTCAAATATATATATATATATTTATTCAGCGAGAGATGGGTCCCTGGGTTTTAGGCAAAGCCAAGCTCTTCCCCGATCTTGAAGCTTCGCACCCGATGAATAGATGTTCGATGCTTACTCTCAAATAAATACGTCAACAAGAGTTTCCATTCATGGTCACACCACTTGCCTTCCGTCCCCATTGAAACAAAGGAATGCCGACGGCCGGCCGCCCAATCGCATACGCATAGCCGTGCCGAAAGGGGACGTGCAGATGTTATACACATACTGATGTTCGGAGATGCTAGGTCTGGTGGATGATACTTCCTGCCCCACAGCTGACATGTTGAGGTTAGGTTACTATATGCACGCTGCAAGCTGGAGTTCACAAACACAATACGAGAGTTCACATACCAAAGTCACCGGATCTTAAGAGTTCGACATAGTGTATATTTATCTATTCATATACATATTTCACATGTACATGCCTCACATGAGTCAGGCTTTAGAGCCTTAAGCTTCAAGTTTAGATACTCTAAACGTTTCATAACTTAAGCTATATCTATGTGAAAAGCCTGGAATCTAATCTGGGAGCTTCAAAAGACCTCTACAAGGCGGGAAGAGGCTGGTCCGGTCCAGTCATACCCAAAAATACAAAATCCGGGGTAAAACCCAAGGGCTGGGCCGTCCTCCCTTCGAAATTCTCCGTAGCTTGGAATTCTTACCCAGGTAGTTATCCTTAGTCTGGCAGGCAAGACGAGTTCAGTTACCGTTTAGAATACCCGCCCATGCCGTCAACTAATTACGAACAGTCTCGTGCCAATGAAACCTACAACGCTCAACACTTTTTTTGCCTCGATATATATAGCTGGCCGCGCCTAGTCTCTACGGAATCCAGTCTTCGAACGTCCGGTCTGGATCCAAGACTATAGTACTAACCTTCGGACATATTCTTCACTATTTGAATGCAAATAAACGAGCTTATGTAGATATGTCTTAAACTCTAAATTCTTAAAAGAAAAGACCAGAAAAGAATTACTACTTTAGTAGTTAGGTATACAGGTGCAGTGTTTAGGAATTATAAAATAAGTTAAAAGCTACGTAGTATGTTATGCAATTAACTACCCTAATCCACCGGGACAGGTCTCCTGTTCACGTTACCGTATCATGGTATCACTCGCATCGAAGGAAAAAAAAAACGCCTCCAAAGAAAGAAAAAAACGCCCGTAGAGATCGGTGGGATATCTTGCAGAGCAGCTAGTAGACCCGAGGAGATGGTGCATATATGCATAATGAAGTTTTACACCTCTTCAAGACACTAAACTACTCTTTAAGTGAGTAATAGGTCTAGACTGGTGAGTAATTTACTTAGCTTTAGCTTAGCTTCTTAATGTGTCAACAAGTTGGTCAGAATTTGATTCTTTATTTCTCCTTTCTTTCTTTCGATATCTAATCGAAAAATACACATATCCTCCCACAGTTGCCTATGGGTTATATCAGCTGTAAAAGTACAAAAGGAAGAATAATAATACCTCTTAAGAAAATAACCGATCGATCCCCTCGGATAAAACAAAGTACTCAATCCCCAAAGAAGACCTGAGACCAAAAGAAAACTAGGGTCAAGGAAGGATAAAAAAAAGATTAGAGAGTCTAAAAAAAAAGCCCCCTTCAACAAATGGACCCATTCCAGCCGATGCGGCGGGTGGCATACATAAGGTCAGCCGGTATCTAGATAACGCACCCCCCAAAAAAAAAGCCAGAACCAAGGCAGGGCAAAGGCATAATGCAGGACCATCCCGCATTTAATGCTAAATTGGTTATCAGAACAGTTAGCAAATTGATGTACCCATGTGAGATCTAACAAAAAGGGTATCACGAGAGGAAGTAGAGGGAGGCGAAGGCGTATGTATAAATGTGGATATTGTTGTTGGAATATCTCCGACTGGACGAGGAACTGGGAGGCGAAGGACGGGGCACATTGAAGGGAAAAAAAAAAAAAAAAACTTACATCAACATCCTCCCAGGAGCGGCCCTGGACGTTGGATAGTTCGTCAATGGACAGGATTTTGCCGGTGGTGACTGGATTTGGTAACCGGTGTGGTCAGCACTAAGTTCCGTTTATGATATAGAGGAGGGATATGCAGCCTGGACGGTTCATCCTGGCGAGCATTTGATGGAGGGGAGCTGAAAGCGGGGTGAGTTCTCAACAGGGAAAGCCTACAGTATCCGGCGTGAATCTTTGCGTCGATTTCGACACGGCTGTCTGCTGGGATCATTTCGTCTGGGATGGGGACCCGTTCGAGGATCGGGATGCCTTGTTCGACAATAGCGTCGTGCTTCATGCTGTTTGATTGGTAAGAGTTATCAGCAGCCTGCATGCGAGGTGATAAGCACGGGACTCTTTTTTGTGAGGGCATACTTGGACATCGATAACATCCTATCGATCTTGGCGATACCGAGCCAGTGGAGGATCTATGTGCACTTGTTAGATACGAGGTGTTTCAGAAAGTATAGTGAGGGTTTGTTATACTTACATCAGGCATCAAAGCTTGGAATCGCATGTCCTAAAGATACAGTTAGATGCCGTCCTATACGCCGGTTCGGAGAATCGGTGGCATATGACATACCTTAACACCTGCGACATTGGAAGTGCGCTGGAAGTATTCACTGGCTTTGTCGGTGCCGCGCTTGCGGGCGTTGTAAACCAGGTACTGTTCGATATTAGCACTGATCGATATTCAATTGAATCTGGCTAGGTGGTGGTTTACCTTGGTAACCTCTCCCAAAGCTCTGCCTTCTTTCCTGAAGTAGATGACGACACCGCTACCGCCCTTCTGGGCTTCCTTGACTGCCTCTTCGACACCAAAGATAAGATATGGGCGGCAGGTACAGATGTCAGAGCCAAAGACGTCGGATCCATTGCATTCATCGTGGACACGTAGGGCGAGTTTGCAGTTAGGATCTGCGGTCTTCGCTGGGTCTCCAAAGATATAGACTGTCAATCCACCAATTGGTGGCATGAAAATCTTGATATCCTGTCTGGTAATCAACTCAGGGAAGGAGCCGCCAGTATTCTCGAATAACGAGCGACGGAGAAGTCCCTCATCGATTCCAAATCTCTCTGCGACACCTGGTAGATACCATACGGGCTCAACAGCGACTTTGGTAACGGCGAGTTCGCCGAATTCGTTGAGAACGATCTTTCCGTCGACGGAAAGACGGCCGGATTTCACGCTCTGTTCCAATTCTGGCAGACGCATATGGGCTTTTGTGATGGCGATAGTGGGACGGATGTCAACGTTCTCTTTTTCGATGAAGTCCTTGTAGAGCCATGGAGCCAGATGACCGAAGGGGTCCATGGCTACGATCTTCTTGCCGTCGCCCCATTGAGGGTATGGGCCAATTTGGGCGGCAGGCTCGGTGTTAGTGTAATCTGGCTTGTGTTCCAGGGATAATTCTTGGATGGCGACAGCCAATGCATTGTAAAAGCTGTAACTACCTCCGTGAGCTCCGATAGCTATATAGTTCCATAATTAGTACAAATCCCTACAATTGCTTGATATACAAGTTAAGTTTATATGGATTGGTGGGTATATACCATTTCTACGTCTAATAGTAGTGTTTCCTCTGTTCACAACGACGGGACCTCGCTTCTGGGGATCAGAGTTCCCCCAGTCCATAACTATGGGATCAATCCCGGACTGCGAAGGGTAGGTGGTAAGGATAATCCTGGACCCGTACATTGAACCTCTCCTCTGCTTCGTCACACTTTCGCCTTTGGCAGCAGATTCTTCAACACTGGGCGTACCAGACGAGCTAGGTCTGGTAGCTTCTCCGATACTGGAAACACCGAGGGTAGATCTGTAGATTGGTTGAATGGTAGGAGAGCTGGTGATGGCCTGAGGAGCAGCCGTTTGTATCGACAGGCGGTTGACACGGTCTGTGAGAGTAGAGACGGCGTCCGAAATGGTCTTGTTTTCGGACTGCAGGGAGTTTACAGCAGCGAGAATCTGCTGGAGGACTTGATCCGAGGACGCCATGATGGATGGATGGATGGATGGATGGATGGATGGAGGGTGAGTGGGTATTTAAACTAGAAAGGAGTCCTAGATGTATCTTAGATAATGTTAGCCAGCTGGCGCATTGATGATTTGACTGAAGTTGTGTAACATATAACAGTGTCGTTGATAATAGTAGACAGACGTCAATTCGAGGGATTTGACGGTGGTTCTCGTGGAACGTCAACCCAGAGCTCCAGGCCAAGCTTATAAGACGGGATAGCTGTAGAACGCCTGGGAATTGATGGTATCATTGATACGATGCGATATGAAGTTGAGTATTTAATTTACACACCGGCGCATATATTATGCATGGCCAGCCTTGATCAATTGACTGGAGCTGTTGGAGAACCTTATGGGCGGTACCAGATGCGGATATGCAGCACAGCTATTCCGTTCGCAGCTTCCCCACAACCAACGTCAAGGACCAACAAACAAATCAAATGAAATGAAAAAAAAAGGAAGAGAGAGAGTAGAGAAGTAACCACTTTATCATCAATTTACTTACTTTTCCTAGGCTTTAAAATAAGTCAATTGGGGATTGATAGGTTATATCTTGCGACACCAAGTGCACGGATGGGAATGGCGAAAGGGACGAAAGATACTCTCCCCTTCGACCACCAAGGGACGTCGTGGCCTTTTAAAGAGATAAATGAGCGGAAGCTTGTCAGCATTCCTCTCGGTGTCACAGCGAGATCTAGCGAGTCAGAGAGAAGAGAATGCGAAAGAGTCCGCCAACCTCCGAACTCCGTCGTGAGGAAATACATACAATTGGGGAAGCTATCGAATCACGGGGAATTCGGAGTGTGATTGGGGTCGCAGGGCGCCCGAAGGCCAGCGTTTTGTTTGGTCGCCAGTGGATTAGCTCTCTAGCTCCCCACCCAAGTATCATTAGCATGCGGCTAATGACGGCCTTGTATGCTATGAGGTAGCTGTTCAGTCTCGAGCTCTGAACCTGGTTATCGTTATCGGGTGCCTTCTTGAATTCTACTAGGTCGATGGGGATATCATGGATCGGCCCCATCTGTTTAGCTTTCAGATATGGCTATCGAAGCAATTTATCTTATCGTATAGCCATGTATCAGATATCAAATCAAGAGTGCGAATTGTCCCTGATAACTTGTTTACCATTAATAATGGCTCCTTAAGACTCAAGTGAGCTCTGTCATACACATATCTCGGGTACGGTACGGGGTACGGGATGTCCAGAACCCTGCGGCAGACAGTGCGGCACCAATAATAACCCGTCGACGTCATATGTACTTTACTCTACTTTCAAATCCTCGTTGATTATACATACATGGTCATAATCATTATTTCTATTTCTATTTCTATTGGAAGAGTGAATTGGGTGTAAATGCAGGGGAGATTTGTGTGAACGGAGGGATCGCGGAGGCCACCGATCGTTGGCTGGCAAGCTTCCTAAATTGGCTTAAAAAGGTCAGCTTCGGCAACCACCGCCGTTTATACTTCACTTCTATTCTCTTTTTCCGATCCATATACCACCACTACTCCCACTCATAACAGACACTAGCACTATTACTGTCGCATGACAGCCTTCCCCTCAATAACTACCCCTGTCCAACATTTCTATTACTTTATATAATTCACTCGAGACCAGCCTGTTTCGACCAAAACCCTTCCTCGATAACCGATTTTGTCTCAAAATCAAACATCCAAAACCTTGAATTTGCGCTTCGAATATTCGCCAATTGTCCTACACTACACCTCAAAAGCTTGTGTGTGTCTGTGTGACCATATTTATATTCGACTATCGATATCTACTACCGACACTCGGATACAAAAAAGACACAATGGCTACGGCAGCACCGGACACCGGTGTCGAAGGTTGTGCTGCCGCTCCAATTGGCCCTTCCTACCGTGAGAAAGACGAGAAACCGAAGGCTACTGTCTCCGGGAAGATCAAGTTCGATACTGTTCACGTTTTACCACAGACACCACAGTTGATCGCTTTGCTTACGTACGTATCTATCTTATTTCATCGAATATCAGAATTTTCTTGAATCCCTGTCTTTTTGTTTTTGACTTTTATCTGCAAGATGATAGGATCATTCGAGATAAGAATACCCAGAGGGGAGACTTCATTTTCTACTCGAACCGGATAATAAGGTTACTGGTCGAGGAAGGATTGAATCACTTGCCTGTCAAGGAACATGAGGTCACTACTCCATTAGGTAGACCTCTCTATTACCGCTACTGCTACTACTTGACCACCCTCTAATTCATATATATTACAGGACGAACCTACGCCGGCGTCCGCTTCGAAGGCAAAATCTGCGGCGTCTCCATCATGCGAGCCGGCGAATCCATGGAACAAGGTCTCCGCGACTGCTGTCGTTCCGTCCGTATCGGCAAGATCCTAATCCAACGAGACGAAGAAACCGCGCAACCAAAACTATTCTATCACAAACTGCCCAATGATATCGCGGACCGTTGGGTTTTGTTGTTGGATCCTATGAATGCTACCGGTGGGAGCGCTAGTATGGCAGTACAGGTTTTGAAGGAGAAGGGAGTGGCGGAGGAGAGGATTTTGTTTTTGAATTTGATTGCTAGTCCGGAGGGGATTGAACACTTTGCGAGCAAGTATCCGAAGTTGAGGGTTATTACAGCGTTTATTGATGAAGGGTTGGATGAGAAGAAGTGAGTTTTCCATCTTTTTCAAGTATTGTGTATGGAACATGCTGACATTGAGGGGGTCATTTTAGCTATATCGTTCCTGGACTTGGTGACTTTGGAGACCGACACTTTGGAACTTTGGACGAATGATTTTACCGTGCTTTTTTTCCCTTTTTGTCATAGCGAGGTTTTCTCTCTCTTTTGCGCCTTTTCTTTGGTTTTGTTTTTATAAACCAGGTCTTTCCCCCTTTTATGTGTAATAATCGGTGGAAAGAAGCAGCAGATATATACTTGTCCATGCTGTTTCGTGAATTCATTCGGATTTTTTCGAGGTCATCCTCGATTAGATATAACTACATGGTGACACCTGTAAACGAAATGGGCAAAAAGAACTAACAAAAGAGCAGGATCGAGTAGCAATAGCGATCCCCTAGACACCTAAGAATACCAGGGCCTTTTTAAACGAGAAATATTAAGGCTCGGAAGGAGAAAGGAAAGGTGGTGTGGGGATCCTGGCGGAATTGGGACCACGAAGCCTTGGTTTTCTCGCTGGAGGGTTTGGGGCCCCGTGGTCGCTGATGGAAGAAATATCAGATGGTGGACGTGCAGGCCTGCCGCCGCCACCCTCACCAGCGGCATTGCTGTGTTCGCTGGGATCGGAATCTAGATCAATAACTTGAGAACGAGGGCGAGAACGGATCGGAGGATTGGCAGATCCTTCGGCAGCGGCGGTAGCAACAGAAGCACGCGGAGGAGGAGTAGTAAATTGGTTATTCTGAGCAGCAGCAGGCGTAGGAGCAACATCCTCTCGAGGCTTGACAAAGTTACCGTTTTCGTCCAGACCATCGCGGAAGGGATCCTAATCATCCGCATCGTCGTCGATATCGTCTTCGTCGTCCTCCCCAGGGTCGCTTTCACGCCTTCGCTCCATTACTCCTCGTGATTCCCCTCCGCCACCCGAGGAGGCCCCGCCTCGTTTGGCTGCTCGTCTTTGCTCCTTTTTGACTTCATCGGCGGCGTCGACCCAGTCTGCGTAGACGTCTACTGCTCCGGAGAGGTCTATAATAATATCAATGTTAGTTTCGGATGTAGAGAGATTGAATATCGTGTAGTAGCGGTAGTAAAGGGGTGGATCGTACAGTTGATAGAAGTCTGATAGGTCTGTCCGCAGATATTGCAATGGAGAGATCCGATACTGTTCTTTTTATCAAGTTTGATGATTATGGACCTTTCGTGATTGCAGAAGAGGCAATTGAAGACTGTCGGAAGAGGTTTTTGCTGGTCGGGATGTTTATATTAGCCTGAGGGTTCTCGAGACGGGATGGATGGTAGCATGCAAGAATAGGCGAAGAAGGGGAAACTGGCGTACACTCTCTTTGACTTCGCCTTTGACCTTAATGGCTTTTCTTCGTTTACCCTGTTTGATATCAATATTAGATATATCTGGATGTTAAATATAAGTTCATGGTAAAGGGAGGGACAGTACCATGGTGGATGTGTGATGAAGCTAAAGAAGGGGAACGTGTCGATGTCTTTCGGAAAGAGATTGAGCTGAGTTGAGTGAGGTCGCGTTTCGAGATGTTTGACAGGGTAAAAGTGTTGTTGTGTTGTTGTCGTCATTGTGCGGCTCCCAATAATACTAAGAATAAGCGAGGATGCAGGTTTGTTTTTGTTGTGTTCCTGTGTTCCCTCTCCGTCGGTCGCTGTTCCATCTCGACCTCACACCCTTCCTCTTCATCATCAGCTCCATTAACAAAACCCTTAATCCTTCGACTTATCCGCCATCACGTCCATTCTCACCGGATAAAACCATCATCGCCAGCTTCTCCGTCTCGAATAATCCCTTCTCACTCCTCGAAACCAATCCTTATCGCTGCATTCCGCATCTGCAATCGCCTAATTCGTTGATTTTGGAAATCTCTCATGTCCCATATCAGCAATTGTGATCGCGAAAAAAACAACACTTCATCCAACGTTCAAGACGTCAACCTGCGCATCATCTTGCCTAGATCGCAGCTCTTCTCGCAACACAATCGCAAACATTTTTCATTATCCTTCCGATCTCTCCGTCCTGCTTCTTAACCAAGCATCCCACCTTCTCATCCATCCATCGATCATCAACCACTCGACTAGCCCCTGCTGTCTCTCATCTCCCTCAATCCATCCTGATTATCACGAAGAAACAGAAGCAACCCCTCGTGCTCATCTCCTTCACACATCACCAACCATGCGAGATAGAAAATCGTATCGTGGCGCTCGAACTAGTGCTGGCCTTAAAGATGAATATAACGATGTCTTCAAAGCCCGAGCCCTGGAGAAGAAAGGAGCTACCGACCCTCAGGGGAAGAAACCAACCAACACCGAGTCCAATGATTCGATGAACGGTTCCGTCACTGCTGCATCTCCAATTAATCCTGCTAAGAGGAAGAGAACCAGTTATGAACAGAAGCTGACTAAGAACACTAAGAAACCGAAGAATGACGTATACGATATGGAAACTTCTGATGATGAGGTTCTTGAGAGGGGTTTGAAGAAAGCCAAACCAACACCCACTGCTGCTAACACTTATCGGCAACAACGTCCGAAGAAGCAGCTGAAGGACAAGGTTTTCGAGATCGAGACGTCCGAGGAAGATGCCATCGAGCCTCTGAAGGCTAAGGCCACAGCTACTTCCTCCTCCTCTACAGCTAAGTATCAGCAACAACGGGCGGAGCGGAACATCAAGAACAAGTCGACAACGATGTCGTATCAGCAACCACCGACAAAGGAAGCCAAACGCGATTCCGAGAAAGCCGTCACCGGAGAGGGCTTGGATACCGTCTCGCAGACGAAGCCTGTTTCTTCAAAACCCGTTGCTAAAACCGTCGTCTCATTAAAATTCGTTGCTGAAGCTCAACAAACAAAACCTGCCGCTACTAAATCCGTCACCGAAGCTCGAAATGCCAAAGCTACTGATGGACGAAATGCCGCTAATGCGACCCCGCTCGAGCCCGACAGCGACAGCAAGCCGATTAGAGACAGAACTATCGGGCCAAAAGCCCCTGTCGCACCTATTGCTACGAAACCTACGAAGTCAATGGAGAAGACTACCTCCAAGCCCGACAAGGTCCCGTCGAAAGTCGCGACCACCGTTCTAGCAAAACCCGAAAAGCGAAATGCTAAAGCTTCGTCAGATTCTGAATCAGATTACGTTGCTAAGCCGAAGAACCAGAACAAGCAAAAGCCTACGCCGAAGGAAACGGCAGTCAAGCGAAAGAAAGCCGAGGAGTCAGATGATGAAGCTGCTAAGAAGCCAGCTAAGAAGCGACAAGACCGTGGAACCAAGGGTACAGATTTACCCAACCCAACTTTGTCGAAGAATCTAGGAAAGAAGAAGAACGAGGTTACCGCCAAGAAGACAGACAAGGTTACTAAAGCATCCGTCGAGGCTGACGAACCAGAGCAACTTGACTTTGTCTACGACCACGCAGCCGACCTTTCATACGCCGTCATGAACTCCCCGGAGAAGGGCAAGACTCCTAAATTGAACAAGGAGCCATCTGCCGTTGAAATGCCATCTGGTTTGGCTGAACTAATCGAATCTCGTATTACTGAGATCGAAGAACAAGCTCCCATCAAGAAGACTAAGAAGCAGCCGGCTAAGCGACAGCCGAGGAAGGATAGCATTGAAGAAGAGCTGTTTGATCTGGCAACCGACGAGATAGTTCCAGGCAGCGCCAGAGAAAAGGATGCAGACCTGCAGGCACAAATCAACAGCGCTATGTTCGCTGCGGATTACGGAGTCCGTACGACGCGTTCTAAGTTCCGTAACGAAGGAGCTGCTAAGAAATCATACGGCGTCTCTCAGAGAACTATGAGACAACCAGTCACCGAAGAGGAGCAACGAGAAGACGACAAGTTGGAGCTTAACCGTTCGAGGGAAGAGGCAGCTAAGCAAGCAGCCAAGAAGGCACACTACGAAGAAGCCTTGAGACGCGAAAAGGAAGAAGCTATGGCTGCTGCCGCCGCCGCCGCCGCCGCCGAAGCGGATATGAAGAAAGGAGCTAAGAAAGGGAAGAAAGTCGCAGACAAGAAGAAGGAGGCCGCTAAGGCCAATACCAAGAAGGGTTCCGCCTATGATTTGCCAGAGGAGGAAGACGATGGGCCCAAGGTGTTGAGCCGTCACGAACTCTTGCAAAAGGGTCGTCACCAGCGTGTTCTTAATGAGATCAACGCTTTGATGGAGGACGCGCAGAAGGAGAATCCGACGCGCCGAAGCAGGTAAGTTACCGTTCTCCCATCCCTTAAGGCATTCAGTCTCTAATGAATATTCTAGCATCCTTGACATCGCATACAGGATGTCAAACAACACGGAAATGGGAAAGGAGTTTACGACCAAGTTCCGATTGAACGGTTACCCGGCCAAGCTGTTCAAGAACCTCGAGACCGAGGAAGACGCGGTATGTTTTTTTTTTTTTTTTTTTTTTTTTTCCTGGTTCAGTAGATGTATCCATACTAACTTACTTCGCAGCTCACCCGCATAGGATACGGGTGGACTCTCTTCATCCTCTTGAATGAGGATCGATACAGCGGGCACGCCGTCGAGCTGATGCACGAGAACGGGGGGTTCGAAATGCTGAAGGTGATGCTCGAAAACGACGAGGATATGGAGGAGCTTGCGAGGAGTAGTGTCCTCAAGCTCTCTATCCAGATCAATCTTGTTACGGGCAAGCTTCGAAATCGTCTCTTGGATTGCCGATTCATCCGGGACGATATCCCAGGATCGTTCTCGCAACGTTACGTTGCGTTGATGATCATCAACACGTTGCTGAAGAATGTCAGCAAAGATGAAGGAAGGAAGCTGATTTTCAGCTCCTTCGATCCTAGAACCTTCGTCGAGATCTTGGGCCCGTTGAACGGACATACCTCAGCACCGAGCGGAAAGGCCTTGACAAACTACGTCTTGGCCGCTTCCATCCTGAGCCATTACGCACAGGGTGCCCGCATCCATCGGGCTTTAGATGCCGGGTTGGACCCCGGTCATCAGACCGTTTTGGCCGATGTGCTGCCAACGGTCCTGGGGTGGGACACCCCATCCCAGATGCGGGGGATAGCCCGCATCAAAGATCTCCAGACCGCGGTCTTCAAGCTGTGCATTGATCGCACCAACGATGCCCCGGCCACCTCCACCTCGGTTGCCGACCACAAGAACGGCCTCACAGGCATCGTCGAGACGTGCATCGCCCAGTTCAAAAAACTGGGCAGCGGTCGGAATGAGGAGATCGACACCTCCAAGGATGTGGACATCCTTGTACTCACCACCATCCTGCTATCCAACTTGTTGGAGTTCAGTGAAACCGCCCGGATGCTCCTCCGCATCCAAAGGTCGGAAAACGTCCCATTAATCATGGGATTAATGGGCGTTTTCCGACAGCGCCACAACCGCCTCGAACTGGTAAGTTTTGGATCTGTATTCCGTGTAATTAATTTTCATCTTGCTAACGACGTAATCAGGCTGAGAGTGTCGAGGAGACACACCTGAACGTTGCTTTCGGGTATCTGACCGTCGCGCTGGCCTACGCCTGCCGCGAATACGACCTTCGGGTCGAGGTTCGCTCCCAACTCGAGGGCAATCTTGGCCCGTTGGTCGTCGCGGTCCGCCAGTTCAAGGACCAGAACAAGGCGCTGGAGGACCGGGAGGCTGCGGTCTCCCAAGACATGATGCAAGACATCATGCTTGGAGAGGCTGCGACCTCTCGGTTCTCATACACAGCGCGGTTGGAGGAGATCCTGGCGGAGCTAGAGAGCTTCGGCTCTTAAACCTTTTTTTTTTTTCCCTGCTGTTTTACATTTTCACGACTATGACGATTTTGTTTTTGCTTCACTCTCACGATACCCGGGGGGCGTTCCACTTTTCGTGCATTTTAGCGGGACGTTTTTGGGGCGGGGCACATATCTTCTACACATGTTACTTTCCGGCGGACATTTTGGGTTTGCTTATCCCTAAACCCTTAACACGGCCATTCTGAATATCTATTGTCCCCCACTTACCATACATATTCTCCAAGTCTTTTGTCCCAAACCTGCCTCCTGTTTTTGTTTGCGTTTACTGCTTTTTTCGTTTTTTTTCCTGCATGCTTGCTTGCTACTACCTAGGTGGCATATACTAGACAGACAACCCTGGTATTCTGGCGTTCTTGTTTTCATCGATTCTTAGATGATATGCTGGCTTTCTGTCTATACACACGGTGGCGTTTAACATGTTATGTGGCTGGTTCTTTTTTTTCTGGGATAAGGCGTCATGGATAGGCTTCTTTCTTCTTCTTTCGCCAAGGCGGTCGCTTTTTATAGATGATGTTGACATCTTGCGATTGTATTCACGCGTTTTCCCCATCATTTGCTCCAAGTATCGTTAGCGTGGAGGTTTGTGGTGTACTTTATTAGAGAGAGTCTCATGCGTAGCACGTTTAGAAGGCGAGAGAAGGGGGTTGAATGTTAATGTGGTATTATGGGCCGTGGATGAAAAGGTTTTGATACTTACGTAGATTGTAGATTTCATAGATTTGTAGATTACCTTGTCAGCCGGTGATGAGATTTATTATATGGGTCAGTCTGCTAGATCGATCATTAATAATATTTCGAGGATATCGTGATACCATCGCTGAAGGAGTATATCGATCAGGAAGATAGTTTGTCTATACTTTTACAGTTTATCATACATTTTATATATCGTACAACTTTCCCTGTCATCTCAATTGCTCAAATACGAAGTTTCGACCATTTCCACCACATCCAGCAATCCGAACATGCCAAATATATTACATCAATCCCTCATCATTCCCTCAAACACATCAATCCTATACATACTCAACCTCATGCTCAACCATCAACCTCCCCACCATCTCCACATAATGTTTCTGTGCCTCCGCTTCGGGCATACCCTTATGACTCATCCATTTCAACCATGTTGTTCTTTCGTAGATGTTTTCATTTGAAGAAGGGAATGGAGAACGGTAATCGCGTATGGTGGCTTGCATGTAGAAACCGTAGGGGCTGGTTGAGTCCCGGATTGATTGGAGGGGGGTCGGGATTGGATTCGGTCTTTGGGGTAAGGAGGTTACTGCTAGAGTGAAGGGGTGGATTCGGTGGGTTAGCGGGGTTTGGAGTGAGTAGTGATGGAACTCTGGAGGTTGGGATTATGGTACATTGGTGATATTCGGGTCTTTGAGAAGATGGTTTGAGAGGGTGGGTAAGATGAGGTTTGGGGGCCCTCGAGGGTATAATTACTGGTGGTAAGGTTTGGGTTCGAAAGGTTTAATTGGTATTAACATGATGCATGCGAGCGGATAGGGCTGCGGGGAGTCTATGAGGTTATGAATTAACGTTTGGGTTTTCTGTTTAATCTCTTTGATATAATTCTTTTTTAGAGGTTATTTGGCGGCACAAGGTTCTTACGAGAATAGTGATGTACGGTTCGATTTGTGGTATTTCCTCGAGGCCGAGTCGTAAGCTTAATGTCCAGTAAGCTTCTGGAAATACGCATATATAAACAGGATTGTAAGCTTTATTGGATAGTCTACCGTTCTTTTATATTGTTTAAATTTACGAGCTTATAAGATTAGAATTACGAAACTAGACTATGAATGGTTTTAATATTATAAGGTTATCTGGAATATAATACACACGTATGTGCGTTGGGAAGATGTTGTATTTCCTCTTTTCAACGATTACCATTTGCGGCGTGAAAAATTAAAGTCAATTGCCATTGGGGGCTGAGTTGGTAAGTAGTTAGTCTGGTGGACTAGGGGCTTGCATGTTGGAGACGAGGGGCCTGAGGGTGCATTCTAACGGAGAGAGTCGGGCAGCTGTCATGATAGCTACGGGGAATGCTAGCTTCCCCTTAAAAAAGAAAAGTTCACATATAGCTATCCCCGATTCTGATTGTCTGGGACTGGGATATGCCATTGTTGCATCTTGTAAACCAAGACCCTTTTTTATGTTGATCAATTCAGTCGAACTGATTATTAGAAGGGTTACCCAAGAACATGCCGGATTAGATTGTGACAATCCGATCCCGTATGTAATTGAACTTGGGTTACACAATCATACCCGGTCATATTCTTTCTTTTGATGAGGTTGGGGGCAGAGGGGGACCATGTTACACAGATCACTAGATTGGGCAGTTACTTGATATGCAATATGCATGGGCGGGTAGGCTCTTTTTTTTTTGTACGACGTTGGGGTGTTTATCGGTGTTTAAGTAGCTAAGTACTTACCTAGTAGTTTTTAAGGGAGTTTTCTTAGTAGATTTTTCTTGGAGGTAATATTTTCAGGAAATGAGACTAACTGAGATCAGTCGATGACGTCTCACGGCGTCATTGCGTTTGGAAGGTTATATATTGCTTCATGGCAGTTTGGGTGTCAATATGGTGATGCTGTTGTATTTTGGGAGGGCTCAACACGAGAAGTCAGAGCTGGGGGAGTCGAAATACTGCTGAGACTGGTACGGTGTTTTAGTTTGTCTAGGAACGAGACGGAGGTATTATTGATATTGAATGCCACGGATGTCTATGAGACCGGCCGTGCAGAAGACTGGTCTTAAAATCATATACCTACTTATGTACTTTCTCAGTTGAGCACCATAGGAAATTATTTTCTCAACCTCTTTCTTTCGGCAACGTAGTAGTCGATATATTACTAAATACGGAGCCGAGGAGCTTCGTGCAATGAGACAAAGACACAGTGCTCCTCCTGGAAGAAGTGATGGCTCATCGGACATCATCAAGCCGAAGGTTATAATTGTTGCAATGGTAATTATTTCTCTTCTCATTCCTAAACATACCTGGTTGGAATTAGGCTAGCTAACCCACCTCATCGACAGTTCAACCCCGAAGCCGACGCTTTCCTAAAGAACTACACTCCCTCCCTCTACGGCATCAACATCACAGTTCCCGGTCTTTCCCCGCGTTGTCCAAGAGTATACTGTACCGCCACCGGCGAAGTTTGTCATACCACCACCGCAGAAGCAGAGATTAATGCTGCGGCATCAATGTCTGCGCTTGTATACTCTCGATTGCTTGATCTGACTGAGATATGCTTTTTGATTGGTGGGGTTAGTGGGATTAATCCGAATTATGGGACGGCGGGGACAGTGACGTTCCCGAGGTTTGCGGTACAGTTGGGCTTGCAGTATGAGATTGATTCGGGACAGTCGCCGAGTGGTGGGGGGTTTAGGAGTGAGATTTTTACGTTACTACATATTTGATATCAGAATTTTGTGGTAATGTAATGCATGATGGGCTGCTGTTGACTTATTTGCTGGTGAACCGGGCAAGGGACGAAGCAGTTTAAGAATAATCTCTACCCAGAGGTTATTTATGGGACCGAGGTGTTTGAGTTGAATGAGGCTTTGAGGAAGAGGGCGTTTTTGGCAACGAGTGGTGTTAAGTTGGTTGATACTGAGGAGGCGGCGAAGTATAGGAGGTTGTATCAGATGGCGGCGGCCAGGGCTCCTCCTAGTGCTACCTTGGTGGGCTTAGACGTTTACTATCTAAATATGGTCGAAATTGTGAAGGATAGACTAACTAGAAGTTTTCTGGGTAGTGCGATACTGGAACTGCTGATACTGTAAGTATTGACGCCTCGAGACTAAGTATTGACATACCATACATCCACCAAATTCGAGCATGTGCAATGTATACAGACAAAGTTGATATTTGTTGGATATGAATAGTGGTGGGCGATGTTTTGAAGATTCTAGAGTCGAGGGCCAATTTGTCGTCCGGGTTAAGTCCTGATCCAATATTTATCAAGTCGCCGAGTCTATTTGAATCCTTGCTGTCCTTTCATGGTTGAATAACATAGGCTTGATCAAAATAGATTATCAATCCATATGGCCACCCCATATTATATTAATATTATAATCTTTCACCACCGACCAAAAGACCCTATTTCTTTCACCCTCGATACTAGACTCCTTAGGATCCGGGTTTACTCCATATAAGCCTTGTGGAGTCGCAATGGAGGATTCTCGAATAAAGATTAGATTTCTCTTGGGGAATCATCAATCAGCACCTTGGTCGCACATTCCATAAGCTACTCAACTTTAGTAATTATTGTCGTGAAGCTAATCATGTATGGCTTAATTTTCTCCTTGTAGCATGCAAGTATACGTATACCCCTAGTCGATATCTGTTTGTCCAATAGCAGGGTTGCCTTTTGATATCATGATGTAATGCCCGAATATTGATTCGGTATCGTAGTAGTATAGTATATGAACGAGGAAAATACCTACATATAACGATAGGCCACAGCCATTAATATTTCTGTGGCTTATCGAATTCAGACATTAGGTACGAGACAAACATTAATATACATTCTGCGGTATTGTAATGGGATACAGTGCAATGTGGGAGTTGCCAGCCGTTGGATTTTGGCGGGCGGACTTCAGTGTACCTGTTTTTCTGCCAAGAATGAGGTTTCTTGGCTTCCATGTGGTTGTTATAGATCCACCTCGATCAACAACATCATCGCCATCAAACTTCATCCTTTCCAACCCCCATCCTTCCATCCATCCGGCCTCATCGACACTTCCATCTCCGGCTTCACCAAGCATGTTATCATCGGCATCGTAATCACCAGCCTCACCTCCGTCGCCTTCTCGGCCCTGGACGTTGAATCCATCAAAAGCCACAGGCCGTTAACCCCTGGTCCCTTCGCGTCATTGGCATCACTCCAGCCACCAAAAAAAGCTTCAAGACCCCACGTTTGCTTCTTCAATAACTTCCTAATCGCATTCACCAATCCCGGCCAGCTGGCCCAATCACCGTCTGTATTCTTCAAAGGTGGATTCTCACAGGACACCACAGGGCATGATGCCCTCAAAGCGTCGTGCGCCGGATTCCCCGGTCGCCGAGCGTCCTACACCTTCAAAACGACCGTCAATACAAGACCCACGGCATCCTGGAACACATAAATTTCGGGGATGCTCGTCGCGTGCGGTTTATAGACAGATTAACAAGCTTGGAGAAGGGACATTTGGGTAAGGCCCCCACCATCGTTATGAACTGGCGGAGAGGAATAGGAAGAAGAAAAAGAGATCTAACGATTTGGGGAATTGTAGGTTGGTGTACAAAGCCGAGGATACTAGGACTGGGGCAATGGTTGCAATGAAGCAATTCACTGTCACTAATGAGAAAGAAGGGGTATGTGAAATAACTCCCCGGAGTTGGTATCGATTTCTAACTAACATGTCTGGAAACAGTTCCCAATTACTGCGCTTCGAGAAATCAAGTATTTAAAACAACTGCGACACAAAAATGTGATCCCGCTATTAGAGATGGCAGTAGACAAACCGACGAGTACGGCTGCCCCCGGCATTCGAGTGATCGAGGTACCCTGATAGCTAATATTTATCCATCGAACAGGAGGGAAGGATGGGCAGAAACGAGGGGTCATAATGATGGTTACTCCATATATGCATTACGACCTTTCGGGTTTGCTTGAGAATCCCCAAGTCAATCTAAGCGAGCCTCAGATTAAATGCTTTCTGCTTCAACTTCTTGATGGTATCAAGTACCTCCACAATAACAACATTCTACACCGAGACATTAAAGGTACAACGAATGAACCTACTTGCCAGTTATATGTTTCCTCCGCTAACACGGGAAATATATCTTAGCCGCCAACTTGCTCATCAGCAACAAAGGCATTCTACAAATTGCAGACTTTGGATTAGCAAGACGATTTGACGAGCCAGCTCCGACCCCTGGATCTGGGGGTGGTGTTGCGATGAGGCAGTACACTGGCAACGTTGTAACAAGATGGTACCGCGCGCCGGAATTATGCCTTGGAGAACGAAACTACACTGCAGCGGTTGACATCTGGGGAGTCGGGTAAAGCCGTCTTTCTCTGCACCTAGACAAATATGTACTAACACTGCATACCAGATGTGTCTTCGCAGAGATGAAGAAAGGGAGACCAATTTTGACCGGAAACAGCGATACACATCAAATCGAACTTATCTTCCAACTTTGCGGCTCGCCGAATGAGAGAAACATGCCGGGGTGGGAGAGACTCCCTGATGCGAGGCTTGTCAAGACCTTTGGCAACCACCATCGTACTTTAGAGGCGCAGTTTAATATGTGAGTTATTTGATTGTCTTGCTTTCGATCAATTGGGTAACTAATTTGATCACGTGTAATAGACTCGGAAGTTCCGGTGTCGCACTTTTATCGGAACTTCTTAAACTCGACCCCCGTACCCGCATAAACGCCATGGACGCCTTGGAACACGAATATTTTAAAGTTGACCCACGTCCTTCTAGACCATCCGACCTTCCCGAATTTGAAGACAGCCACGAACTTGATCGCCGTAAGAAGGGAGGCCAGAGGCCATTGCCACCTGCTGCACCTGCGGGTGGAACTGTTGGGGTTGGACCGTCGGTCGATTGGAATGGAGAAATACCGGCACCTTATATGAATGGTAATGGACGGCATGTCAGGCCGCCACCTCCTCCACCTGGTGGTAGACGGCCAGCATGGCAAAAGGACGGTGAGAGAGGAGAAACAAGGGATGTGAGGGCACCCCCACCTGAAGGAGGTGCTGGTGGGCATGGGCACGGAAGACAGGGTAAAGGAGGGAAAGACAAAACCGATACATATATCCCCTCGTATAGGAGCGATGGTAGCAGGCCGCCGAGAGATGATCGGCAGCCAAGGGATGATAGGGATTGGAGAGATGGTCACGAGAGACGAAGAGACGAAAGAGGTAGCGTGGGCGGCGGCGGCGGTGGTAGAGGGGGCGGTGGTGGGGATAGAAACCGAGACAGGGAGAGGGATAGAGAAAGGGAACGCGAGAGGGAACGCGAGAGAGATAGGGAGCGAGCAAGAGAGTGGAGGAGATAAATGCTCGAAGTTATCTTTACTAGGCCTTCGTTTCGGCCACCATAGATGTCGTTGAGCGACGCACAATACCCCGTCTCATGATTCGGTTGGTTTATTTATTTATTTTTTTTCTTCTTCACCTTATCACCTCGGAAGAAGGCTGGTTTCATTTCTTTGTTATTTTTCATCTTTTTTCTCATGCTACCAATGGCGTTCTACCTTGATTCTTCTTTCCCACAGACCCCCCGGCGTCCTATTAACTTTCTTCATACAGCTTCTCACGTCCTCTTTTTGCCTATGCTTCTTTCCTAACGTCTCTGAAATGCTTTCGTTTCACGCCTGCAATGTATGTTTGTAATAATCTTTCGATGGCTTCTGCAATTACTGCAATATGGTAGCGGCTTTTATTTTTATTAAAGGCAGCGGGATACAGGATACCAATTCCGATCGTCCTCTTAAAGTTTCTTCGCTTTGTTCAACTGAAATTTTATTTCTTCTTCTCCTTCTTATTACGATCCTGTTCCCCCTTTTCTTTTTTGACACTTTTTTTTTACATTATACTTGTAGATATCAATTTACACTTAACTACAGTGATTAAATTTAGCGTTTTTACTTACCTAAAATATATTATCAAGTATACGATTTTAGTCTTAATTACTAAATACCATTCAGGCCTCAATTATCGCCGGGGGTCTGGATGTGTTGGACCGGATGTCCAAATTGCAACCGCCGATTGGCTGCTTCTGGACACATAACCCAACCAGCCCTTCGCCCTTCGCCGCACCACAAGCTTCGCGAACTTCTGCATCGCCAGATCCACACGACTACCGACTTTCCCCAAACTTTGTTTAGACCTTTAGACCGGGCGCTGGGAAGCTTTACTTTACTACCATGGAGGCAATTCAAGATCAATTCCAAACCATCGTCGATGGATTCATTGTAGGCTCCTTCCTTCCTTCATAAGCTAAATAGCATGAAGCTAACCACATCTTTCTCACAGGACTTCCAGGTAAATACAACCCACCGTCCATTAAATATATATATAAATGAATCTATTTTTTATCAATTCTTTATACTAAATTGAAAAAACAAAAATACCCAGGGCCAAAAACTCGCCGAACAAATAGCAACTTACACCCTTACCGTCTCTGCAATCGTTGGCTTCCTCGCCGGTTTCGTCTCCCAAAACATCGTATATACGCTATACATCTGCCTCGCTGGAACGGGACTCGCGTTCTTGGTTGTTGTCCCTCCATGGCCGATTTATAACCAAGCTCCTGTACGGTTTCTTTCGTCGGGGAATGGAAGGAAAGGTGGTAGTGGGGTTGGGACTATTATAGTCGGTGAGGAGGAGGTGAAGGTTAAGACGTGATAGCGTTCACACATTTGTGGTGATGGTAGTAGGGGCCTTTAGATAGCATGGTATCTACGTACTTTTTTATGGTATTAATTAATTTATTTTTTTTGGTTGGGTTCCAGCGATGGCGGGGAATGTTGGGTGCATTGTTACGATCCCTGGTGTACGTCTAATATCTGAACTCAGGGAATGGAGGTTATTTCTCTCTCTTCCCCCTTCCACCTTCCCCTCCAAGTTCTTCTACGATGATCCATCATGGAGGACCCTGTGGCCTAACGTGCCTAGAACGGTTTTCAAATAGTCAGATACCGATTGCAGACCTTTTGTCGTAACGGTTAAACGTAGCTACAAGCAACAACTTTTCATATACTCGTACCTATTTCCTTTCGGCCAAAATTGATTCAATCGATTAATGGAGGAATGGATATATAAATTTTGATCTGTTTTTGGTATTTGAGATTTCTAGCTAAATACAAAAAAATGTCCCAAAAAAAGATTCATGAACAATTCCTTTATTCCAAAATGAAAAAAGGTCCCACGAAAGTTGCCGATAGAGAGGGGAGCAAAGATAGAGAGGAGCAAAGATAGAGAGGAGCAAAAATAGAGAGGAGCAAAGATAGAGAGGAGCAAAAATAGAGAGGAGCAAAGATAGAGAGGAGCAAAGATAGAGAGAAGAGCTTCTTATATGGTTACAGGACTATTTCTTCTTTGAAAGAAAAGGACAAGAACAAGCCAACATGATTTTGGTTTCTCCTAAAGCTCCTGCATATAAAAACAAGGATAGCAATATCAATAAAGGACAGAGAACAGCAAACAGGCTCAACGACGAAGGACAAATAAATGGTCAATAGATCGGCAAAAAGATATTAGAAAAAGAAAAAAAAAACCAAAGGAACGTGGCGGTAGGCATCGATCTCGTCGTACGTACGTTGGATATGTATACCAAAAAAAAAAGAGATATTACCAGTTATACAAAAAAGAGCATTATAGGATGGTTGGAGGAAAAACATATATACTAGAAAGGAACATGAATAAAGGCTTTGAAGAGAGGATGGGAAATAGAAATAGAAATAAAAGCTGGAAGCAAAAAACCGATTCAAAGACTTAAAACATACCTTACCTTGATTCGGAATACAAATGTTTCTATGGTTGAAACCACCCAATAATAAAGCAAAAAGTTGAAAGCAAATAATATCGAAGTTACAAAGATCGCTATGACGAAGAGATGAGCAAGAAGGAAACCGGAATTTCACCACCCTTCTTTTTTTGCCACTCTAGGGAAGAAGACAACATGAATGCGGTTTGTGAATGCAATGCATGACCAAAGATAAAAAAGTAAACAAGTGTCCCAGAATGTACGAAAGGGGGTATTGCACAGTGTGCTAAGCAAAGAGAAGAGAGGTTTAGAAAATATCCAAGTTGAGAGAGAGAGAGAGAGGCGTGTGTCGAGTTAAAGTCGTTCAGTTCATTGACTCTGGACAAACTTCAGAGTCCCAAAGGTGTTCGGAATGCATTCAAGACGAATGGAAATGAAAGGCGTGAGGATATTGTGTCAGTGTCTCGTCGGAATCATCAGGCGTCCTCGAAAGAGGGTGGGCGATTAGAACTTGAGCGAGGCAGCCCGGGACATCCCAGGCCGCTCGGTGACGGATCTAATCTTCTCAGCACCTTGTCTCATAGCTGCGACAATATCGATAGCCTTGGACGCAACTGCAGGCATATCATCGCTAGCCGGCTCCAAGTCTTCGAAAATGTTAGTCGTTGGGACCTTCTTATCCAAGCGCTTGGGGCTTGGGTCTCGGACTGGTGACTGGAAGAAGGAGGTATCAAAGTAGTTATCAAGATCCTCAACCAAGCCAGGTTCGGCAGGTTCTACCCATTGTTCCCACGACTGAAACATATTCGAATCCCAAGCGGTATCGTTCCCACCGAAATCCCAGCTTTGCATCCAGGATGGTTCGTCGCTAAGGAGCTCCATGCCTTTGATGGGCGAGCCCACAAGGTTTCTGACAAGATTACGATGCATTCTTAGGTTGGCACCTGGGCTGGCCGAGGCCGGTGGTTTGGAGATCGCTTTGACAGCAGAGATAGGAGTCTTTGGAGCCAATGCTGGCTTATGATTGCGATCATAGGCTCGTAGAGGCGACGACGAGCCAGGAAGCATAGGTGACCTACCACCCATACGTGGAACGGGGCTTTCTAATGCAGCCGAAGAGCTACGAATGCGGGCAAGTTCCTCCTCAGCACGACCCCTTCGAATCTTCTTCGGCGGTCCCATACCAGTCTTATGTCTGGTAACCGACGAATCCAAACCCGAGAAGTATCCGCTATCATCCATATCATGACCTCCAGAAAGTCTCTTTCTCTTAGTTGTTTTCGATGATGAGAATAAACGATCAGCGCCAGGCGACCTGGGGCGCCGTGTAATTGGCGGCGAAGAGTGCATGATAGGTGGTGATGATGGTGCAGGTGCCAATGCTTCAGAAAGAAGAGAATTGGGGATCGGTAAACTTTCTTCGAAAAGCGATGCGAATGAATCACCAATGAAATCCGCCTGAGATGTGAGTCCCTGGTAATCGGGTTCCAGGGTGGCCTCATCGATAGTGGCGTCTGACGAAATGGTGGGGAAATCGTCAGTCGCAGGAACTGCTAATTGGTCAATGGGTTTTGGCAATGGCTCGGCCTTGACAACTGGGAGGTCTTCCTTCTTGATTGATGCCGTCAGATCCTGCGATGACTTCTTCCTTGCAACAGTGCTGTTGACAATCGCCGACCCCCGTCGAGTCTTCATCTTGATAAATTCATATTCATATCCCTCTGCAATTGTCCAGTAGTTTCCCTTGCCCGGGTCATCCTTCGGGCGCTCGACCTTAATGAACTTTTGGCTCAAGCTGAGGTTGTGCCGAATGCTATTTTGCCAACCCGAGTCCGCCGACTTGTAAAATGTAAAATGTGTCGAGATCCATTTGTAGATATGGGCGAGTGTGAGTTTTCGACCGGGTGCCCGAATCAAAGCCATACCGATGAGATTGGCATAACTATAATGTGGTTTTGTTCCATCATCTTCAGGGATGGGAAGTTCGGATGGATCAGGGAGGGTATCAGTGGGAGTCGGGCCGACACTAAAGGTAGGGGGTGCGGCTCTAGACTTTGTCTCCTTGACCTTCTTCTCGACGGGCTTTGGTACAGTTACAGCGGGGGGCGGGAGGGGCGCAGCGGCCTTGGTGGGCTTTTCTGGGCTGAGACCGGTAAGATCCTTGATCAATGCATCATGAAGTAACTGCTCGTCGGGAAGCAGGTTTTCCTTGTTCACCGACGCCGAAACTGGAGCCAATGCCCCCAATGATGATTTTCTAGTATGCGAAGATGTACTGAAGACAGACAAAGGGGGTCTTTTGGTCGGGGAGATATTTGTAAAATTAGGTCGAGCAGGCGGTGGCAGATTGACGTTATTCTTCAAGGAACCTCTAGGTGGAGGTGGCATCTTGTCCTGTAGTGAAGCATTCTTAGAAGGAGAGGGGTTAGAAGTGGTCGGAGGCTTAAATTTGAAGTTTTGCTGCTGAGGCGGTCGGACATCTTTGATATTGGCAGAGATTTCCTGGAGAGCAGAGGCTTTCTTTGCGCTTGGCGATGTCGACGAGGATCTCGACCTGCCACCATTCTTTACACTGTCGGGACTGGAATTGGGAGAGAAGTATCTGAAGCTGTCGGCAGCAGGTTTGAATGCATTTGTAACAGTTGGATGAACCGGCATGGCCGAAGCCGTCGATTTTGTCGGTCCTTCCATCTGGAATATCTTGGGATGGTGATACAACGCAGAAGGGGGAAACTGAAGGATGAAATGCGATTACGCGTGAATCCCACGCGTCTACTAGTGTCGATGCTTAATATGTCTCAAGATGATGCCCCTCCGGCAGTGCATGGATTTTTTTCAAGTCGAGATTCGGTTGGTTGTAATATTTTAGTCGGCTGGTTGACTAGTGATGGTGATGGTTAGAATGGTTGTGGGAGGTCGTCGGAGAAGGTCGGTGGAAAAGTTCCTTATGTCGTCCAAACGTGGGTGTAAAATGTGAAACCAATGTGACAGAACAAGACCTCTTTCTTCTTGCGCTCTTATTCTTCTATCTTTGTCAAATGTCAAAGCACTAAAAAATAAAATAAAATCAGGCACGGTCGGAAGTCAGCCCTCTTTTGTCCAGGAAGGATCTTTGGTTTGATTCAAACGGATTGTGGAAATTCAAAAAGGTAGCACAGAACAGAATCGAATCAGAAGGAGTGTGTGTGCGGTCGTCAATCGATTGGAAGGATTGGATAATATGTATAATTAAGAAGCAGCAGGCAGGCAGGCAAGCTGGACTGGACGAGACGGCGGTACAGGCAAGCAAGCAGGCAAGCAAGGAAGGGAAGGGGAAAAAAGTGGGTGACGACGGGTAGAAAATTGGGGCCGGAACACCAGTAAAAGGACGACGCCGGGAATAAGAAAATATCGGCAGACGAGAATGTCTCTCACCGTTCAAAGCCTTCTTTTCTTTCCCACGCACGCCTGTGTATGCAATTATTTCGGGTTAGAATGGTTAAAATGCCCACGCCCCAGTTCATGAGCAGCAAAGGAGTAAAGTTCTCTCGTTCGCACTCGCTCGTTTGTTCTTACTTGCACGTTCTCGTCAAAAAGAAAGAAAAATGGAGGAAGGGTAAGCGCCGAAATTTGGGGTGCCAGCAGCTGAAAGGAGGTTGATTCCTGGCAATGAGGCCCGATTCAGAAAGCTGATTGAAAAAGTGTGGTGAAAGTGAAAGCTGCCTGTCCGCTCCAACCGATGCCAACTGGGGGGTGCTGGGGGTAGAATGATGAAACACCATACCCTTATCCACGGCCTCTGCTCACGCTGACCCGACTTACTTGACGCCCGGCTAACAAGCACAGTTAGGTCGCTTTCCTGTCGTCGAAAGATAGAGCTATTAATATTATCGGGGTGCAGAATTCAAACGTAAAGGCTCGTGAGGACGAGGAGAAATACGTCTACCAATAGCGCGGAAGAAACAGAGGGAAAGAGGAATGCGACGAAGTGAAGATGGAAAGAGAAGGAGGAGAATCGAGAAGGAGGGGAGCGGGAGAACTCAGACGAACAGGCTAAGTAGGTGGGTAGCGAGCGATTAGTGACTCGGGAAATACTTAGACATGTACATACGCCGTGTGTGAGTGCCTTGGACAGGTCCAGTTCCGAAGCAGTTCCACACCGGTTTGGTATCATCATACTATATCACATCGTACAAGCTATCACAGCAATATCGAGATAACCCTGTCATGTCGATGGGAGAGGTATTTCCGTTGACACCATTCGCATTGTTATCATATCGTTCCATAGAATGCCTGGTTGTGTTTGTGTGTGTACATGCGCGAGTTCATATCGCGTCTACAGGCTCGAATATCCAAAATATCAACAATACATCATATGGAAGAGCCATCGATCTCGATGCCGCCGACAAACCGTGCATGACCGGCATGTCGACAAATTGGTGGTGACGCTACAAAAACCAATTTGCTTTCCATCTGCAGCTAGCTCGAAAAAAAAAAGGTGGGGAGACGTGATCTCTCTTCCTAGTGGAGACCCATACAAAGTTAGGGCTGATAACGACAATCTTACTGCCTGCTGAGGCTTGCAGCTCGTCATTTTGGAGTATTGCTCCCAGCCTTTGGCAATCGGAGTCGGTGGCTATGTCAAGACAAGATAGCATTGATTTAATCGATTCTTAAAGCATCCAGGCTTAAGGATCTATCGATATCGAGTAGAATGGCGGGGCAAGGTGCATACATGCATACACTTGCTGGACCCATTCCTTCTCGACCTCATTTCCGAAACGTAGATAGGACATGCAAATGCAAATGCAAATGCAAATTCAAGTAGCTTAGTATGATTCTATTGATTCGATGGATTCGCTTGAAGCCGGTCGTAGACAAACTGCCCATAAATTTGGTGGCTGGGAAATCCAAAGGCTTCGAGTTGTTAATTCATGCTATATTAATGCGGGATCGCCGTGTGATTCTGCCGATGCGTTGGCACCAACACATTCGGTCGTTTTCCCCAGTCCGATCTGCCAAGGCTTAGTGCTTGCTGCAAACTCCAGGCGCAGACCAACCAGAACGCGTGCTTCGCGTCGTTCTTGCCAAAAGCAAAACACCACTTTGGCTACTATTTTTTGAATCTTGAATCGGTCAGGCCAGGCAAGGGGGAAGCATCTTCAAGCCCACATTAATTTCATCACCCGCCACGCCCGTCAGGGAGAGGAGATTCACGAAAATCCAATCACTTGTTCATTTCTGGTTTAGCTCCGTGACCAGAAAGCCTCTCAGAGATTTTGAAGCTTTCGGAACCGGAGGGCCATTAGAATTGGGGGTTAAATGCCAGATCGCTTTCTGACAGGTGAACGAACTTGAGTGGTTTGAACATCCGATGTGAACGCATCACGAATGTTCTCTCTCGGGCGCACAGGCACGGCAGGAGCTCGGGCAATTGAGAAGGGTTTTTTTGCGAGTCCGAACTTCAATAAGACTGCCATTTCCGGGGTTTTAAAAATCTGATCTTAGGTCGAAAGCAACCCTACCCATATTCCCAGCAAGGCCTGAAACGTAACGTCATTGGCTCGACCCGATTAATCTATTCTCTATCCTTGCTAAGAATTTTCCAATTTTACAGTGCAAAAGTTGGGATACCTACGTGGAAACTTCCGCGCCAGAAATCCAACATTGAAAGAGCTTAAACTATGAGTAATCCTGCTGGAAGCTTAAGCCGATGAATCCATGAATAATATGTTAGACGAAAGAAATAAAGGTCGGGGACAAATTTTTTAAATCTAAAAGATTGAAGAACCCCACAAAAAAGCATGACAGAGGTTCCAGATAGCAATCAATTATCCATATTGGGTCCAAACCCAACCCGATCGGAGCTAAGGAGCTTGAGATCGTGCTTGATTACGCAAGGGGCACCATATAATATGTATCGAGTTTGAGAGGAACGACATGCCGGTAACCCCCTTCCTATGCCTGACGCACAGCTTCTTAATGACAGCTGACGATTTCCCATTCTACGGAAGAGTTACGTTGATTCAAGATCTGAGTTGATAGCTTGGTATCTGAAACATACCACAAAACGGTATCATTTTACCACATTATCCATGTGTTGTTTTTGTTGCAGATTTGTGTCGTAAATTAGAACATCGTCAAGCGTAGAAACGTAATTGATAAATTACTATCGTATCTTAGGAAGAATGTTCGATAGAATCATGCCATATCCTGTACTATTTATAAAAGATAGAGGCATTTAGGTGCAGTTCACCCACTCAGTATAACATACTCACATTCTTTACTCAGACCCCCGGGCCCCCAGGGCTCTAAGGTTCTCCTTGAATACGAACAGCGCTCCAGCTCGATACCTAGGTATGTACTTCTAAATTTCTTCAGAGTGTAGATGATATTTTAATGAGTCATAGAATTTTATCGGGGATCCTTGGTTGTGCACTTTTACCAGATTATACGTATGCGTAACTCTCAAGCTTCCCCAACGAAGACTTGCAGGCGCCTAGGCTCGAGGCTAATTAGCAAGCAGACACAAGATGCATTAATGTCCAAACCATTTAAAAGTAGACGGCAACTCTGGGACTGAAGTGAGGGCCATGGTGTACCTTCGAAGGTATGTATATATATGGATACGCAATGCAAACTGCCATCAATCGTCCTTTGCAGACAACCTGTCCCAAAAGGTTTGACATGTTGGGTCGATTTATCTAGTCTCGAAACCCTGGCTCAACACAGAGTATATTACATTATAGTTCGCATAGAGATATTCATTGAACCGCTGGATTATTATTCAGGTTATTATATTGCGCATTTCTTTGTCGGATTTGAAGGCTATCGGGTCCCGGGAAGTCTGTTATCAATTGAAGAAAATTCGGAGAAAGACAGCGTTCTATCAACCATGTCAAGGGGAATCGAGATACTGTGGGCATTCCTACGTACACATCGATGAATCGACTTAGTTACTTGAATTGGTCTAACTCGTCTAGCGGGTATACGTTTTCTAGCTGGGAGAAATATGAGGTAAATCGATAAGCGGACCATGCTGCAGGCCTATGGGGAAGCTAAGAATTTTTCTAGGATGGTAAATCCGCCTCGAGACGGCCTTTGAAGCAATAAATGCGCCTTAAACAACTTATAAAACGTCAACTTATAATTCAAAACAACCCCCTAAAGCTCCTTGAGGCCCGGTGCAATATTTGTCTCACAAACATCTACGCAGCTACGCCAGACGCTTGGTCATGATCGCATAAGTGACAGCATATACCGTACAGGGATTGGAAGGTCCTTTGGAAACATTTTCAAATTATGAGATGTTATACGTATATACAAAGGCTTTAAGGGTCTTAATTACTTTAAAGGTTTTTCTAATGCGGAGTTTCCGTCCCCGAGAACCCCGGTTTCCACTACGGCAGTTAATATACCACACAAAATCATATAAAAAGTAGACAGCTTAAGAGTATGTCTCATTTTTAATACAAAAATACTAGATCTATAGATCTATTAAAAAATAGATGAATCTTACTTCGGTGTATTAGTTGACAGTAGAAAACAGATACATCCACCTCCCCAAGGGTTCGTTGACCCTTTCGGGGTATTTAACCTAAACGTCTTTTAATAAAGCGGCCCTGTGCGTATTTGCATGTAACTCCACATGTAAGATTCTAGATGTAAACGTCAACCTCGAGACTAGGCGCAGGAAGGGCCGGGATGTAAATGTGCGGTATTATGCATCACTTCAACAGCAAGAAGCACGGGCTCATACCATCGCTGCTCGGTTGCCGCTTCTGCGTTCTCGGGTACCCGGGTGTATGTACTGATTTCTTTCAACCACGATTATAACCACACCATATAGACGTTTCAAGTATCCATGACTTATAAGACAGAAGATAAATTGACGGATGTTTGAACTTCTTACTACCGGTAAATGTCGTTTACGGTCGAGAGGGATGGCTACTTATCATAAATCGTGAAATTTAGAAAGTTTTCCGACATTGCTGATAATGATCTCGGGCTCGGCACACAGTGTATAGAATAAGTTTCATAGAGGGGAACTGTAGCCAATTTATCAAATGTCGTTATTAGCTTAGGATATTCTGGCGAGCGACGCAAATTCCATAGGTAGGATGCTAATATTATAATTCCAGCAGAAGCCCAATATGTAAGTTGCGGCTGGTACCTTATCGGTATATCTTACGGTATAAATGATAACAAACTTGACCGTATGGCTAGTATGCTATTACCCTCGGGACCTCGTCAGGTCTCCATATACTATTGGTCATTTGGGGTTATTTGAATAATTCCAACTGCTAGGTCAAGGTTAGCTTGTAAATTAGGACACGTGTGTTACCTTGTCGATGCAGTTAACTATAGCATGCGGAGCACCGGCTATATCCGCCTCTGAATTCATGAATACCATTTCGAAATTTCATATTGTAAATTAAAAGTGGCTCGAGTCAACTATTCCATAGGCTGGGCGTAAGGCTCTTGGTTTCACATGACTGAACGGTACTTTAGCCCACCCACGTTCCTAACATCGCTAGCACTTGAAATACTATATCGTGATCATGCATGTTGCAAAACGAGAAAGACCGCGGGGAAGAACCGGCCACGAAGTGGCAAAATATCATTTGTAAGCTAGACGGAAAGAAGCCAAGAAGAGAGCTCCTACAGCGGGTACAGATTCCCTCAAAGAGGGAAGAATCTAGCTAGGCTCCTGCTTGTGTAAGATGGATTTATAGATGCACCGCACTGAACTCGCTTGACGTACCTATCACAATGTGTCCCGTGAACATCAATGCATCACGTTCTCGACACTTAATAGGAAACTGCAAGAATCATTGCATGCAACCTTCTGCGTCCTGTAGCTGCCGTTAACAAATTAATTGTTAATGTGCAGGGAAGACGATTCGCCGACGTGCATATTAATTGATAAATCGTATATATGTTGCTTTGTGATGGAGGAGTTGACGTTATATACCGCCACCAATAGTAGTCAGCTTTAATAGCCCGAACCTTGCGCTCTTGGGATTCCTAGATTTGGTCCCCAGGATACGGTGATGTTTCTTTATTCATGTGAGGGGGAAAATCCTTATCACCCGAATTTGTGTCAGCTTACTGTCATGCTTGGATACAGAAAGAAACGACATGGTATCTCAGGAACAACCAAGGGATTAACTTCAAGGTTCATTCTCCAGATGCAACTTCTATTGTGGCATTGTTATAAATCCTCAAGGACCCTAGGGAAATCTTTCCATGAACAGATCAGCAGTTTAACAATATATAGGATTTCTCAATTTACCCCCCCCTTCTCACTTATTGTGACCAACTGATTAATAGAGGTTAATATCGGAATTCCCATCGTATCGTGGTCAATCTATATAGTGGATTCGAAGAGATTGTATATACCTTTGCCTTTGGGGGGATCCGGGAGACTTTGTTTCCCACGGAGTACTTGTGAATAAAGCCAATATGAATCAAATCTGGAGGACTGTCACTTTGGCTTTGCGTACCAAAAATCCATTTCCAGAACGATAAAATGGGCTGACGAGACCTCGTATTCCTCGGCGAGATAGCCTTCGACTACGACGAAAAATAACGACAAAATAAGCGTACTTAAACACGAGGAATAATTGTCTCGTACCCAGACCGAGGAATACTTTGAAGGCGTAGAATATACCAAGAAGACCGGCTTTGAACTAGCTGAACATTGCAGCGAGAATATTTTCAAGTAGCGCATCGCTGTGGCCAGTTACCCAGGCTTCATCTTTGAGGAAGTATTGTCAGGCTAAGCCGCGCTTTTCTGGCCAGTAAGATTCCTAAAACCGGGTACTCGAGTTCCTAATAAGATATTTCCCACGGGTGAAAATCTCACGGACTTAATATGTACAGGTACATTGGTATCCGGTACCGAGTAACCATATCAGCAAGCACTTTCCAAACGATCAAAGACAATCGAGCGCTGAATTATAATTATCGGACGACAATCTTCGGTTTGTGAGACGATGCTGTTGAAATAGAATATGCCGCTTGATCTATATGATTCCGTACTACCTTCCCTAAGTATATCTCTACTTAACAAAGTGCCTAGTCTTCGGATATATTTGACTTCCCTTAAGTCTCAGTATATGAGGCGTAGAAATATACATCCGGATCTCCGATACTGTGCCATCATCGAGCAAAGCACCCTTGCACGGGGTAGTATTGGCTAGACATGGCTGATAACATCAAAACGAAAAAAAAAAAGATTTCCAGAACAACATGATGTAGCGAATGCCTACACTATCAATAAATCGATAAATCGATAATTGACCCACACGTTCCGAACCTAGAATCCTTCAACTTTCGGCTGTCGGTGCCGGCAGGGACTTGAAGCGGTTCCTAAGGCATCTATATTACAAGTGGAGGCTGGGAAAACTTTTTTCAGCCTCCCACATAATTATGAGTTTTACATTATCTGCCGGATGAAAATATGTACTGGTGCATAGTATGCACCATTTATTTCTTTCAAGCCCCAAAGGGTCTTGATCTCATGTAAATACAGGATATCTTGCTTTTCTGCTTTGCTAAGAACATGCAAAAGCGGAAAACGCGACGGAAAACGTATGTAAACGGGAAATTCGGGAAAGCGGGAAAAGGTAAACCCAGTATTCACCGAATAGACAAAAACGAAGCATTGCATGATCCATATAAGGCAAAAGGGCTGCCAATGAAAGACGAAGGAAGAAAAAAAAGGGAAAAAGGAAAAATATTTCCAAGGCAGCAAGATATGATCCTTCTAAGAGGTTGGGAAAACTTAAACCATAAACCGAGCCTGCGATAGAAAGCAAAGGGAAAAAGAAGATACACCTCCCCAAACCATAATCCAATCTATGAAACAAAGTAACGTAGACCACCTCCCCGTAATCTAAAATGAAAACCCCAGATAAAGCCAAGTGGTTTCGCGAAATTTCGAAAGCGACTGCAAAGCAGATAAAAGAGCGAGTAGTAATAAGAGTATTGGAAGCGACTGCAAATATTTTGCATTATATCATACACCAGACGCTATGCTGAAGCACACAGTAAATACACTCAACGCGAGATGTTGAGGGTTAGAAGAGGTAGGTAAAGAAGGAAGGTCGGTAGAGAAATGACGATAGATATATTAAAATAACCACCAACTTTTAGATAAGTGGCAGGGCTCAGTAAATAGGTAAATTTAAGGAAATACGAGAGTAAGGGGCCGGAGCCCGTAGTAAAGAGAATTCGTGACGAGGGAATGGTGGTTATATTCGAGTGTTGATCTTTTAATCCATTCATATAAGTTGATAGATCCGCGAGGCAGATGCCTGCTGAGATTTCCTCGATGATCCGTTTTGGTCGTAGAACATGCGGGCATGCTTCGTTGACGACACCGACATTTTTACTCCTTTTTCACAATTTCCGATGCCGATGGAGGTTTCGAAAATCCGTGATCCTGGGAATTATGCCTTCTCACGCCGGACTAAAGTCATTACGTCAAGATCCTACATGATTGAGCACGGGAACGTTTTAGCTTACCTCGGTGGCATACACTGGACGTGCATTCATCATTGGCATGGGTGCCATGCTTTGTCCATGTCCTCCACTAGTCCCTGACTGTGGGTCGTAGAAGTTTGTTTCGGCATAGTTTTCTTGGGTGGGTTGCAGCAAAGTTGACCAATCTAACTCATTAGGCTGGTGCGCATGATGGAGAGAGCTGTAGAGTGTGTCATGGATGGTTTGGCGACGGGGTTGCTGGTAGGGAAGAGTTCGCGGCGAATTCTGCATCCCAGACATATGAGGATTGGAAGTTTGGTTGAATTGCTGCTGGTGTCCCTGTTGTAGATGAGTCGAATTGTATTGGTGAGCCATTCCAGCTTGCTGCTGCTGTTGTGCAAAGTTGAAAGACTCCGTTGTGTATTCGTGAGGCGAGGAAAGGGTCGAGCTCTGTGTCGTATTTGGTTGTAGATAATTGTTGTATCTTTCGTTGCCATGTTGCATTCCGGTCTGAACGTGAGACACGACTGCGACGGAGTGTCTCTTCATGGTCTTCAGGTATGTGCACTCAAGATTACGGGATGCGCATCTCTGGCATGGTTGGCCATAATCACAACGGACTTTCATCCTTGCGCACTCGTCGCATGTTCCGGCTACAGGGCTCTGTCGAGGAAATTCCGGAAAGGCCGGCGCACTAGCCGCAGTAGTTGGTGCATACATCCCAGGGCTAATAATCTCAGCAGTAGTAGCCGGTGTCTGAGGATGAGAAGGGCTCCTCGGCATATTGTTGTAATCGTATGTCAAGGTCTTCCTTTTCGGGCCAGTAGGCGTCTTTCCAGCCGCCAGTTGAGCTGCAGCAGCGGCTTCACGGGCTGCATGGGTCTGCGAAAGGTGGGTCGCATTTGTTGGATTGCCTCTTCTTATTGAACATTTCTGGAAATGTCGTTTTAGGATGTCACTACGAGAAAAGCAATCCTTGCACAGTGGGCATTGGTAAGGCCGATCCCCAGTGTCTAGTTCAAATTAATTAGCGACTTCTCAACATGGGTCCTAAATAACTGGTTCTCGGAAACTTACGCCGTAAGAGATGGCGCTTGAGATGCTTCGCATGCAAATATGTTTTTGCGCAATACGGACAAGGAAATTTGCCATTCGCATCCTTCGTAGGGGGGGCCACAGGAAACGGTACATTAGTAGCAAACTTTTCCCCTGCCTTGCTTGCTGTTCTCGGACCACTTGTAGTAGTATTTGGCGTAACCAAAGGAGCCTGCGTAACACTCCCACGATGAGTTCCCGGCGGAGCGGAGGCTAACGGCGCCAACGCATTTTGGTGCTGTGGTTGCTGTTGCATGGAATTGGTCGGCATCGGCAGCAGAGGGACGGGCTGTTGTCTGTGAGAACTAAATGGAGTCGAATTTGATAAATTCGTGAGATTCTGAGCTCCTTCATGCTCAGTTAACCCAGCCGGAGCTATCCTTTGTTGAGGCATTTGTGTAGAGTATGATGTAGGCGCGGGGCCAGATGAATAAGACGGCGCAGAACTGAAAGATGTCGAATTCATACCTGAGTAGGCAGAACCACTAACTGGAGGCTGATGCATTGAAACCGAGTTATTTCGCGAATAGAACTGTTGAGGCTGTTGATCGTGAAGAATTCTTTCCATGTCGGTCATGAAGCAGAGTTGTATATATCCAAGTCCAGGTTTCCTCGCAATAAACTCGAGGAACTATCCCAAAAGACCGAGGCCCAAGATCCTTTATCCCTAAGTCCCAAGCTTGTTAAAAGAATGCCGTGGCCATTCAAGAAACCAGTCGAGTGCTGATAATAAATGTCAAGACTAGAACTTCCCCCAAAAGTTCAGCGAGTAGATATATATATGAAACTACAGAACCGAGGATATATGTTAGTGGAATCGAAAATATAGGCACGCCGATGCATGCAGAAAGCAATCCACTAGCAGCCCGCCCCACTTGACCTTAAGTTGTTTTGCTTTCTAGCAAAGACAGACCTCGAAGTCACGGTTTAGAACGATGGGCTCAACGCCTGACAGCTCGGTCCGGCACCGAACCAAGACGTGGAAATAGAACGCCTCTTATCATGACTCGACTCGAGGGACGGTTGGTTTGGGTTCCGAAGGATTGTTCGTCATATTGCTGTCACAAAGGGACTTACTGGAATAATAAAAAGGAAATCGTTTCGTTTGACACAGGAGATAGAGATAGATTTCACACAAAGAGAATCGTTAGGAACTAGCTGATGTATGGCGTCGAAAATGGAAGATGGAATATGCAAAGTGTCGATATCAAAATCCGAAGCAGATTTATAGTCCACGGAATTGAGGAGAGGTTATAGATTAGAGATTAAGGTATATGCACAGTAGCCGGTGCAGATGGAGGGAGAAAAATGCGAACGGGGGGCCGACTGTAAACGGATAATTCGGTTAGATAAAACGCTGCCCTCAAATCGATTGAAACCAGGCAAGACAGAGGCAAGGAAGGACAATCGGGGTTTACAGGTAAAGGTCCTACCAAAAACTGATGTTTAGATAAAAAGTTATGCGGCTGGTGAGCTGAATGGAGCAGCTTGAAAAATGTAACTGCTTGATGATCCGCTCGCTTGGGACTGCGAACGGTGCAGGCTGCGGGTTGGAGTCAAGGCCTAAACGTGGCCTGCAAAGGAGGAATATGGATTTTAAAAATAAGATCAAAAAGGAATAAAAAACATGTAATGTAATGTATCGAAAGAAATAAAAAAGGAACCTAACCACTATCCGGAATTAGAAAGGAATACTTGTTTGGCAGTCCGTGGTTTGTGGGTATCTTGTCGTTATATGTCAGTCGATATGGGGGTAAAAGAAGGCTGTTTGCTGGGTTCTGGTAATTTTATGGGACGAGGTTAACTTCGAGAAAGCAGCGCCCACAACTGACACGAACTGCAATATCAATCAATCTGTCCCTGGTTCGTACGATAGTGCCAAACACTGATATAGGTCGGGGTCAAGACGTCAAAAAATATTATTCTGATTTGGCCTGCTAAAACGCCTCTGCTTTTCCAGGAACCAAGTCAATTGCTGGGACTGGGTAATTCCTGTACAATGTTTTATTTTTGTTTCTTTCGTTCGTTACCAATTCCCAGTAAAAAAAAAGAGGGTGGTGCCAGGCTCTACAGTTCCGTGTTTTTTGGGGGAGAAATTGTTAGGGAAGGGAAGAAATCGAAGCTATCCTGGATGAAGACGCTAGATGCTCCACAACTCTGCGGACAAGCCAAAGTATCGGTATGGGATGATGAGGGGACGGTGCAGGGTGCTAGAAAAGAAAAAAAGAAAGGAAGGAAAAAAAGAAAAGCCAGAAAAGCCGCCAGAAAAAAAACAGTAAGGTAAACCAAGATCCAAAGGGGCTAAGGTAAATCCACTGATGTTGACTGCGCTACTAAGCTGCAGCTAGCGACGCCTGATAATTTGCTCGGATGGTAGTCGTACCGGAAGCCTCAGTCTCGGGCTGGATTGGGGAAGGAGGTCAATATTTTGACTAGGGTTGGGAAAGCGAAAGTTAGGTTCCCGGGTATATGCGAAGTTGTTCCCAAGGAAAGCACAGGATACGGAAGACTGGGAGAATGAGGCAGGACCAGATGATCGCAATAGTACTGCGTAGTGACAAGACGCTCAAAAGAGGATGGTTCGGTGTCCGCCACTAGCTAGTTAAATGCTACCTTGCAGATTAACTTCAGGATCTTAGAGACGGACATTGTCTATAGTAGTAGCAGTAATGGGTCAAAGCTATAATAAGGGTGCGACGACATAAAATAAAATAAAATAAAATATAAAATATAAAATATAAAATATAAAAAAAAGAAGAAGAAGGAAAAAGGAAACCTACATACATCTGTATGTACATGTATAGGCCGGTCCTGGGCACATATGGAGCATGTTCAGATGGAAATCGCAAACCATCCCTTCCCGGCCCACGTTGTAGAGAGGAGTCTCGCGCGCTTTGGTGATAGAATTGCGGTCTGGGGTCGCTTGGAATGGATCCTTGCTAATTCCTGGTTTCTGGATATTTGAAATCGATCAATGAGGGCCTTGAGAAGGCTGATTAAACTGATATCATGAGCCTAGTTGAAAATGAATATCTATTTTTGAACACTTGAGCTATGGCAGACGGCAGTGCACGGCTCGACATGATAGTATTTGGGATAATATGCAATACGAGAACTCGAGCCTAGTCGAAGCCGAATTCCGTGCTTTCCTTCATTTGGAGTCCGAATCCAATTTGAAGGATGATTGAACAACCTCAGACAGAGCCAATCTAGGTTGCTCGGCTTCCACCTGTTGACCTCATTATTGCTTTTAATTAAGGGTCGTCAGTGAGTTCGGGACATTATCACTAAACTACCACAAGAAGAGGCAAAGGCGAGGAGGCATCGTCACGAACAGTTTAGGGCAGATATGGAATAGATTGGGCAGAACCTGGTGCTGGCAGCCATGCGGAAGGTTTCGGCAGGCAATTCAGTTGGACAAGGGTCTACAAACATGCATGACAAGGCACGCTGTGAGGACAAGCTTGATATGAGAAACTCGCGTTCGACACGACACGCAACCATCCCCCAGCCGAATGGTGGCCCTAGTCTGATCTGAATATAAATCCGAAATCCGTTAATGAACATGGTCTAACCAACTCAGGCCATATCTGATGATCTTCAGACTCCTGGTCACTGGACTTGATATTTTACACACGCCGTATACGATGTACAGCTCGCATTCATATCCCGACAAACCTTATTGTTTCGCGCCATTATCACTGATCAGGTATCGAATATATGTAATGTCCCATTCTTGTTCTCCGTTAGTCAGGGGGTGATGTGATTCAGAAAGGTATCAGCAACTTCTCTCAGTTTGTTTGCCGCACCTAGACAAAAGAGTTCAGTTGCGAGACAAAGCAACTCTTACCCCTCCATCCTAGCTCTCGATCCAAAGTTTGCAACTCCAAGAGAGGGCTATTATCAATATCAGAGACATGCTTCTGCACGACGAACACACCTTTTGCAGGTGTGTCTTTGGCTTGATTCAGGCACCAACGACTCGGACAGATGGTTGCAGGGAATCTAAAAAAAAAAAAAAAGCCGGGTATACGAGCCTTCGAGATATCTAGTGAGAGGAAGGACACCACTTGGACGGGAACACCTTGATGAATAATTGCGCAACCGCTGGAATCATGTCATTTGAACCAATGCAGCCATTCCAGCCATGCTGACATCAAAGGCGAACCGAAAACGCCTCGACACATTCTTGAACTTGCTCATGCAGGATACGATTGAGACAAACCCCTGCCATCTTGATGGTAGTGAATAACGTTTCATATGATCTGGTGAGTCGAGGTAAGTGAGAAAAAATCCCCTCACTTCTAGGAATCATTGCATCAAGCGAAACCGAGAAGTTTGGGTTTTCTTAAGCTTAAATCCAAAGAAGATAACAATCAGTGAGACTCCCAGTGTAGCGGGATTGGGCATATCGGCTCTCCAATGTTGCCGTTGGGACCGTTCCACCCGGATCGACCCAAGCTTTCGTAACTAACTTTTGCAGGAGGTGGTTTGAGATTCTCCCCATGTGGCTCTCACAAATAACGAAGAGTATCCAGACCTTTTTCTTGGGTAGCAATTTCTCGCCCTCTGGTGGTGCATATTTTTTCCGCGCAGGCTTCTTCGGCCATGGTTCCGACCTCATTCGGGTTAGTATAATGATGCGGAGGCGTAAATTAGTCTTCTAATCACACCGACCACCCGTACGAGCGAGACATCTTATCATCAAAGGTATCTTATAGGCCAGGAATGCACCAAAGGTGGCAGCCCCAGCCCCTATTAACCGGCGCTCTTTTTGTTCAATGCTAGTGGCCTCGTGATATGCTTCGAGAAGCGATACCGAAGCAAGTTTCGATCGCACACGGCACGAGGGAAGTCACGTTTCAGCCTGCGGATTCGTTGGTGATAACCCGATGCAGTAAATCCCAACCATTCAAATGTGATTCGTCATCTTTATCACATCGCTGAAATTGATTTAGTCCTACTTTAACCGCGGTTAACGTAGATCTTCCATTTACTTCTTGGAGTGGTGGTTAGGTTGAGCGATTTCCGAGAAAGCGGATGGGTGGAAGAACCAACCTCCAAGGCTACGGTGTCGATTCTCGCTTTCCGTTGTTGGGCCTATCTCAACTTTCTCGGGCAGCTAACTGATTAGCCGAATGTAAATGCTCGGGGTCTATTGCTTGAGCCTGAATAACAGTACTGCGTATGCCGACGTTAGGGAATCAAAGTTGTATAGTCGTCTCCGGGATCCAGTCAAGTGGTTTGATATCCTTGACTGCCGTCCCGTGTACATGTTGCAAAAGGTATCACTTGACCAGGATAAGGAGGGGTTTTCATCCCTTCGATGTCGATGGCAGCAGGTTTTACCGGAGGTTTTCTCGATTAGGAAAATGCGACAGAATTTCCCTTTGATGGATTAAAAACGATGGATGATTTCAAGGGGAAACCTTGCCGGTCGCCAACATCTTGTAGACATCGACGCCTCTCGTCCTTGAAATTAAATGTTTCCAGAACACTCATTCATTCCGCGCTCCTAAACATGTGGCCGGAGAATTTCTAGGAGCACGCCTCGAAGCTATATTTACGGAATACTTTACATGCCGTTCGAAACACACTGAAGCAATTGGTACCGATGGCTGATATGGTGTGATGCATTGGGAGTAGACAATGCTCCTTTGATTTTATTGTCTAAAAGGTTGTTAGAACATTGCATCTTTAAAGGTGTTCTTGCGAGTCATGGCGGTATCAAGTACACCGGCAAGGGAACTTTTTACCCTTTCCGACACGTAAGCATTACAAAGCTACCCTGGATCGAAACCCCCCACGAAATATGCTCTCGGTAGACATTGTCGGCAAATCAATTTCTTCGGACGTACTTCCGAATATGGCAATGCAGGCGAATAAAGGTGAGGAGGAGAACCTTTGGGAATTTTGTTGATGACAGGTCTATTGATATGTGTAGGCATATCCGGGTTACTGGGTATATCAGGTCATGATGCTCGTTCTCTGTCTGACGTACGTTTGAAAAACATCCAGGATCCAAACCATTGTCTTCTCGGGTACCTGCAGTTTCATGAATGTGTGGACCTGACGATATACCCTTTGGAAGGGGCCACCGAACCGTAAAGCCATTGCCGACTCTTTGTGTTATGGATCCACAGATGGAGTTTGTTACTTTTGATTCTGCATTGCAATCTTGGGTCACCTGTGCATTTCAAGAAGAAACCACCCTTGCTTTGGTACCGAACACCTAGCTTAGTTTTACTGGATGTGGACGCTGGAAAACTGGGGGCGATACCCGTTATGACTGTGGATCCTGCTTTTCGCGCAAAAAAACGTGGCATTTGGGGTCAGCTTAGCCGCTCGAGCCTCTCGTAAACAGTGCGCTTCCTCCAAGCCCAGGGCCTGTTAGGAACTAACAAATGGTTAGAGAGAATTACTTTTTTGAGTTCCACTGTTCTGGTTCCCGTTCAGGCTGATGTCTTTCCTATTGGGGGGGGGTTTTTTTTTTCTTTCTTATTTATAAGCATTTCCCATGCTTCAAAATACCATTTTATGCCAGCGCTATGAACTTTGATAATGATGATGCGAATGGCTCTTCAGATCAAATATTTGACGGAGCGAGTTTGGCCGAAGGGTTTGAAATCATCGGCCCATGTTTTCGCTCCGACTCCCCGAACCAAAGAATTGTCCAGCTGACACTTTCCCAAACTGCCATCTTACGGCGGAACAGCCAGGCTACCCCTCGAATCCCCGCTCATAATTAATCGAACGAACTCTCTCCTAAGTAAACGGCTGCTAGCCGCAACCGTCAAAATGATGAGACGCTGGGATTGAACCATACCTCCTTTTCATTATAATATTCGGTTCCCAGCACTGGCTCCTATACCACCCTCTGCAGGTTTGATCGCGATGGGTGTTTGGAAGGGAACATCCCGCTATGATGATCTTCATTTGCATTTATCCATAAAACACCCCTGAACTTGCAGGTGGCATGGTATCCGATTTCATCCTGTCTACGAGCGTATATGCTTGCGTACTATAAGCACGCACGTATAGATGTTATATGAGGCCTAACATTATAATATATTGGCCATAACTCGGAAATTAGCAATCACATGAATTGAGTCGTCCAATATATCTCCCCCTTTACCGACCGAGGCACACTATTTCGGTCGAAGAGCTGCGCTGCTCTTCTCTTTCGAATGGCCTGCAGCGCACTAGAAGAAAGATTACACAATTGGGTTTATAATCAATACTCCGTGTCGCGGAGGAAATAGGTCTCAGATGATAATCATGTCCCACAATTTCGATGATACATACTGTGCATTTGGGCATAGACGGGCAAGAACTAGCATTTTAATCTTATGTGGAAATAAGCAATCGCTCGTTAAATATAGGTAAACTTGACTCCTGGACGGCGTATTCTTCTGCAACTGCTGTCCACGGCACGAATGGGATCCATCTGTCAAAATTAGCAGGGACTGTGGGTAGGCCCGTTCTTAGCCCCCACACCACCATCATTGCGAGTTGGTGAGGCTCTGTTTTGGCCACGCCAATATGCAGTGGAGCCATCGGATGTGGATTCGTGGGAGATCCACTTACTAACCTTCGTGACGAAGTTTAAGTTGGTGAGGTTCCACCGCCAGGCATTTGGCCACGAGATTATCTATCTACATCTTATCTCCGAGTTCCACGAGACTGGATCAAAGATAACAATCGGAGATAACAGCAACGTTTGTCCAAATTTAGTAGCCAATCAGGGGCTTCCCAAAGAACACCGGCTTCTAGAAGCACGCTAAAATTTTCCTGACTCGTTTCGGGATTAAATTTTTTTTTAGCTGTTTCGCCTGCAATCCAAATTTTTTATTTTTTTTTAACCCTTTCTATGCAGCAAAAAGGGACGAAGCCTCCTTCGCTTTGTCCTCTTCGACCTTCAACTTCGACATCTACACAAATCGCGAAAAGAAGTGGCTTAAGCCCTCTTTTTCGCTCCACTTCGATATCACCTTTGTGCGACCTAGCCAGTAATGCTTGTTGGAAGCTTCCCTCGCCACAATGCTCCCAGTCCCGGAGATTCCGGGATTCTACTACGGTAAGCTTTTCGCACATTCCATTCGGATCCACCAAGTGGATACTTTCAACTGTTGAAAGCTAACAGCGCTTGGGATTTGATTAGATAACCAGAAGAAGAAATACTTCAAGATCACTGCGACCCATACCAATACCACATCCGTTTACAATGCCGATCGAGTGAAGCAGGAGAAGGAAGCGGCTCAGGAAGCTGAGGAGCAGGTACTTTTAGATCTATCTTAAAGCCAGGGTGCTCAATTGGGCTGGATGCTGATGGTATATATTCTATGTCTAGCGCCGTGAAGAGGAAGCAATGCGTCCTCTCCTCAAACGAAGACGTCGTGTCAGTGACAGCAGCAATGGACTCTTCAATTACCGACTGAGAATGCAAATGGGGCTTTTGAAGCTAGAAGCTCCCCGAAGAGATGGCGACTTGTCAGTGTGGGCTTCTGTGCTCTGCGAAGAACGGATCATCACAGCTAGTAGAGATAAGAAGCTTTCGGGCTTGGAAACTGCGCCAGGACTCGGTGGCTGCTTCACATTCGCGCCAAACCAGGGGCTCAGGTGAGTGGTTATCGGGTTCTTTATGGCCATTCACCCAAAACTTAGATGCTAACCTCCAATCTTTGTAGATGGTACTCTCAGCCGCCTTACGATTCATTTTATGAAGTGAGAAATACGGCTTCAAGGACCGTCAAGTTACCAGGAATGGTAAGAAAACTATACATAATCACATTATCAATCCCTTCAACTGAAAGCTGACACTCTGTCCCCATTAAAGGAGAATCGAATGACATCATCCGCGATTATGCCTGAAGGAAAGGGTGTTCTAGTCGCCTCTGGACAGACGTACGCCACAGTATCCCTTGATAAGTCAGGACATCCAAATATCGATTCAGGTAAGAAACGATCTTTGAAATAACATCGCTCAAAAAAGATGAAACTAACTTCAACTTCTAGTCGTGACTATCCCCGATGCTGGTTGTATCTGGGCCTGCACTACTCACGAGTTCGGACTTACTGCAATCGGCGGTAGCCACAAGTCTGGAAAACGAGGTCTCCTCTCCCTGACTTCCAGCGTCGCTCCTTCTCTGCTTATTCGCCCAGAGAGTGATGTTCTGGCCCTCGAATACATCGACAGGAATACCCTCCTCGCTGGCTCTCGTAACGGTAAAATTCAGATTTACGATAATCGACGTAACCTCGAAAAGGATATCGCTCACGAGGCCGCCCTCGTTTCACATGTTTCCTCGATTACTCATATGCGAAAGCTCAGTAACGATCATTACATTCTCGTTAACGGACTCGGAAACCAGGCTGTTCTTCATGATCTCCGCTACTGCCGACCAATGACTGGTCATCAGCGAGGAAGCAAGCCAAAGAGCCCGACTCAACCAGTCTTGACGTACAAGAACTTCAACAAGTCAACCATCAAATTAGGGTTCGATGTCGATCATTCTGAGGAATTGGTAGCATTGGCAGGAGAAGACAACAAGATCCGTCTCTACTCAATTTCTAGCGCAGAGTTGATCAAAACCCTCGACTTGGAAGATGAGGTTCTCTCAATCAAATTCTCCAAGGACGAGTTTGACAACTGTAGGGATCTATATGCGACATCTGGACGACGCATATACCGATTTCATACCAACCCACCATCTGAAGACAATATGGATTTGGATGATTAGATGGTATCAGATTAAAAAATATATATGCTGTAAAAGAGAAAGATGAGACGACGCTTTACGAACTACGAGAATACTACGACATGGAATAACACTTTCAACACACCATCCTAAACCCATTCCAGCGAGCCAACGATTCCCACTTCCGCCTTTTTCACCGTTTCTTTTGAAGCTTTTACGCTGGAGTTGATGAGCATTTATTTACCCTTCCTTTGTTCTTGCATGAACAAGCGATTTTTTCCGCAACGATATCCACATAGAGAGGACTTTGCATTCTAGATTCATAGACATCATCAATGATGGACAGAAATAGAAGGATACACAATTACTAGACTTAGACTTAGATTAGGCTTTGTTTGCCTGCAATTGTTTTATGTTCATACATTTCAATTCATCCTTTTCTATGTTTTGTTCTATTTAATACCTATTTCCATAAGTAAATAAGTATGCTCGGATGCATCGATGTCTCAGTGGCTATGATGAGTTAGAACTAAACTCCAGATATACAGCATACAATACTTTCCCACAGGTTATGGCGTTAGAACCTTTGCTATAGACATCCTAGGAAACTATCTAGGGTAAAAAAAGTCACAATTTTAGGACATTAGCCACGTTTCGCTTTATGAACAAGCAGGCCGACAATTAGTTCGATTAAAGCCCACTCTAGCTATTAGTGTATGCCATGATATCAGATATTTTTGAATCCAATCGAGAAATTGTCTCTAGCTGGCATATAACTAACTCTAATAGGAAAAAACAATGAAATAAAAGGCGGGCGTCGAAATGTCGACCATATACTCCGCTCGGAAAATTAAGTAAAGAAATTATAGAGGTGATAAAGGATAGATAAAGTAGATAGTAAGAATATGGTCATCCCAAACAAATGCATCAAGAACAAAAAAAAGGATGCAGCTAAACCAACTAAACCCTCAGCCAACTATATCCTGCCATCATTGATCAAGCGCCATGGTCTCCATTTTGTTTTCCAAAGGCCCTAGTAGCGCCGTCGCCCAATGAGCTTTATTCGCCGATCCGAGGAATACATAGTTTGGCCCCTCTTGGGCACCGACTGGCATTTCTCTAGGCTCCGAGCTGGCCCTCCTCTTATACGGTGGGCCCTTACCAATTGCTGCTACTTTCTCCCATGCATACTCACATCCTAGAGCACATCGGTTTGCAGTGCCCCATCCTGTCATCTTGCCCACATTGTACATGTGCTCTATTAGCCACTCTCGCTGGTTAGGGTCTTGGTACTGCACTCCTGCGAAGAGCATGCAGAATGATAGTTCAATAAGGACCCCACCGAGAGGTGGACTGATTTCAGATGCTTGAACAGGAGGGAATAAACCTGCGGCGATACGGCCCATTTCCTGGGCTAGACCAGCCGTTTTGCGAGCTGCAATACCGGCTGCCATCCATCCGTTTGAGGGCATTGAAGGGTGTGAACGCTCTAATATGATGTGAGCTGTCTTGTAAAGGGCCTGCAGACAAGATACGGAATATGTTCGGTAAAAGATTGCGTCACCGAAGGGAGAAGGTTGGACAGGCATAAGTTCTTCTTCGAGTGGTTGGAATTCATCGCCTAATGATTCTTGGAATAGAAGGAGGGCCTTGTAGATCTCTATCCATTCCATTTCGGCTTCTGCCGTCATTGATTCAAGTTCGGCTTTGGTGTACTTTGGAGGTGATTTGGGAGCTATAAAGAGTCCCGTTAGTCTCATGCGCATGCACAATGCATCAGTGGAGTTGAATTGTCGACATACCTGAAGTTGCAGAAGGAGGTGTAGATTGGTCACCGCCTTCTGTGCTTGAAGAGGTAGGTGAAGCTGAGGGTGGTCCGGCATCTGGGGGACGGGTTGGCATCCCGGTAGGAGGCATGCCTGGGGGAGGCCCTGCCATACCAGGCGGGGGTCCTCCCTGCCATCCTGGGGGCGGGCCACCTTTCCATCCGGGTGGAGGCCCTCCCTGCCAACCAGGCGGGGGACCTCCTTGCCAACCTGGTGGAGGGCCACCTTGAGGACCACCTTGAGGACCACTTGGCCCTCCCATCTGAGGAGGACCGCCCGGAGGACCACCGGAAGGGCCGCCTTGTCTACTCACTTGGGGAGGACCACCAGGAGGACCACCTTGGCCAGGCGGCCCACCTCCACCCATCGACTTCATAAGTTCCAAAATCGCTGGTGCCGGCCCATATTTCTCAACCTCGGCCTTTCGCTTCGCGTCACGGGCTTGAAAATCTGCAATACGACCATAGAGAAGGTAAAGGTAATCCGTGGATCCATAAGAGGTACCCAAGGTACCAATCCTAGGGCGTGGAGGACACTGGCTCCAATGCGCATAATCCAACCTATTACACGTCATTCCTTAATCAGCAAAACCGTTTAAGCTAACAAAAAACCCCAACTCTCCCGTCCCCTACTGCACGGATTTGGAAGCTGCTTACACTAGACCTTCCCCGCTAAGTAGAGATTGATATGCATCCTGTTTCGCGAAGAACCAGAACAAATCACTCTGCAGAATTGCTATTTCTTGATCCCGTGCATTTGACGCCTTTGTATTATTGACTCGGGCTTTCTCCACCTGTGACATCTTTCGTCGTTCCCGTGATCCAAGGATATATCTTTGGATTGGATTGTCCGTCGGCGACGTCCGGTCAGAATTTCCTTTGCTACCTTTCTGCTGCATTTTTCGGCTGCGAATGGACACCATGCCGTCAAATGCCGAGTTCGAAACTTGTTGCTGCTGTTGCAGCATTAATTCTTCGTCCTCAAGCACCTCCATTCGCCTGTTCAAGTTGTCAAAATCGATCTCTTTGAGAAGGTTCTTAGCCCCCTGCAAATGGCTGCTCCACTTTCTCACGTCGGCAGCCATAGTCTCGTAATACGCTAGCAGCAGGGTTCCGGCAAGTGTCGCAACGGAAGCTCGCTCCTTGTCATCAGAAATCGCCTTACGGAGGCGACGTAAGGCAAAATGATAATGCACGTATGATGAAGTGATTGGTTCGTCTGATAACTTTGCTATATGCAAACTCGCTACGGCGAGCAGTGCGTGCAGGAGTAAAGGACTAGACAGTGATAACGTTGGAATCGTGTAACACCATAGATTCTGCGGCCCGTTAAGCTTGGTTCCAGGTGTAAAAGACTGATGAGGATTTGCCGGATGTCGTTCGAATACCGATAAACTTGGCGCAACGACATATATCCAATGGCAGAATATCCTTGCCGTTGTGGGGTCTGATAGTGGAGACGCCGTGGCTGCTGGTTGATACCTAATTAAGGTTCCGGCCTCTGGAAGGAAGCTTCGGAACGTCAATCTGGTACTTTCGTTATTCTGCGTATATGGTGTAATAGCGGTGGAAATTGTCTGCCGTGAAGTGACATCCAGATCCATAGGAGCAAAGTCCTCGAAGTCGTCATCATCGTCATCCTCGATATACTCTTCCTCTTCGACCTCGAACTGTTCGTCGCTAGGCTCTTCATTTCCTCCTTCCGAGCCATCTTGCGCACCACCCGCCACAAATTCACTCTGTGGCCCTTGTTCCTGCCCATGCTGTTCCTGAATTGCCGTAGGACCTGATATCACAGTAAGCTCAGTTATACATTATCAATTACCTCAAGGAAATGTTGCAAAATGTCATTTATAGCGTTGGCTAATGCAACGCAACACAAGATATCCAAATAAAACCAGCCAGATTTTCGCGAGAGCACCAAATATCGTAGGGAAGCCTATGGCTTACCTGAGTATCTGTGCTGGTCGAAGTCTGGTTCCGTTCTGAAGTTTGTACTGGAGTATGTGCCGGGTGGATAGGTTGTGTTTGCGTATCCAGCAGGCTGGCCTTCGTAACCAGTACCGTACGGGTTATAGCCATAAGAATTGAGAGGAGAGACTTCAGAGGCATTGCTTAGACGGGATAGGGCCGAAGTCGTAGGTGCTTGGTGTGTGGTAGGAGATGCGAGGTGGAAAGAGGCCGAGGATGTAGCAGACGGTGGCGTAATCTCATGTCCATATGATTGCCTTGGAGCATATTCGGAGTCTATGTTCGGATGTGTCGCCGAGGTAGCGGAGGCTGGCCAGTGAGATTCCGTAGCAGATAGAGGGGGCTGATGACCTGGAGATACCAATGATATGCTTCCACGATGCGCCATCCCAACATCAATTGGTGAGATGGACGAAACGGATGTTCGGTGTCGAAGATAATTCGGATCTTGAGGAAACCCAGGAGGAATATCATCTGGAGATTGTAACGGATTGTGGCTTTGTTGCGGCGCTCCCATGTAATATTGGAGGTGGGGTGGGAGTGTCGTGTGCAACTGATTCTCTGGAAGAGTTTCGTCGCCAATCCGGCGGGTGTACGGGGCCGGTGCAATCCTTTGCAGATTCATGTTTCCTCTCGCAGCCTGTAGGGCATACGGTAGATTGGGATCCGATCCAGGAAGATATGTCATTTGTTCAGGGTATCCATAGTATCCTATTCCATCGAGTTGGCCATCTTCATTGCCAAAGCATCCTCCAGGCTTGAATACGACCCGTTGGCTGTATCCCTCGCAAACACGCTTGCTTTTCACGCAGTTGTTGCACGTTGGTCGTTCTTCTCCACACTTTATACGACGTTTTCGACATGCTGTGGGAAAGGGTGGGTAGTATGTTAGCCAACAGTCCCAACGTTATGGCACAGTACACTAACTGAAATCGAAAGACACTTTAGCGAAGGATGGCAATGATACTTACTCAGGCACCCAGTCTTCGTTCGTTTCTTGGAAACTCGGGTAGGTTTTGACGGTTCACCTCCTGCGCCTGACTTCTCAGGCTGATCAGGAGGTGATTGCGTCTCCACGTTAGCCGGCTCGGACATGCTTCTTGTCGTCTAAAGTATTTTATTATTATTTTAGGCTTCAACGGTACGGTACGGTGGGTGTGAAGAATGAGGCCTCTCCAGAAGGGGTAATGCGGCAGAGACTGGCCAGATAATAGCTATAAGTAGTTATATATAAACTGTCGGTTAGGTTAATGAGAGTGCTCGTCTCGAATGTGAGGGTCAAGTTAAGTTATAAAAAACGAAGTATGGCTGAAGTAATTAGAAAAAGAAACAGCTTGGCTGACGCAGGTGCAGGAGATGTCTTGCTTTACCAGAGGGCTTTGAAAGGGCAGAAGCGCAATTTCCTATTGAAACCATGGTGAATTAGGGACTCCAGCAAGAATTTAGTAGAAGACCAATTTTTAATCGTGGAATACTTAAATACTATAGGGACCATACATATACAATGCTGGTACGTGCACTTGCACGTCACTGCACTCGCACTATCCTATGAGGCCCTGGGCGTTTTGTGGCACCCAACTTCTTGTGTACTTACAATGCCATAGATTTCTGCCTGAATAAATTTGACTGGGAAGCCTGCAAGCCACCGTCAGTTGTCAACATCCGTCGTCTACTTATTGTGGATCTGAAACTGACCTTTGCGGAATGCACTGTGCTCATAAGGCAGCGAATCGAGTATGTCCGTCGAATGAAAAGAGAAAGGTCTTTCCTCGACGAGGAGGAAGTTCAAAAGTAAGTCGATCTGCTTACAGGGCCGGTGCAGATGCATGTTACTGTACATTACCCTCGTCTCGTTTCGTATACGGGCACACCCCCCAAAACCTCGGAGGCTCCACCCTTATGCGCCTTTTTGAACCAAAAGAATCAGAGGCAGAAACACCGGTAGGGCCTAGCCGAACCGATTTAAGAACGGGGAATGTGTGAAAAAGAGCGCCACGATGGTCTTTAACTGTACCCAAGTCTTAATAATAGTACATCAACCCTGGGCACCCGCCGCCATTCGATCACGGCCGACGCCGCAACCTATGTACGATCTTTTCCAACCAATTGAATGGGCTGCGATTGTGGAGAAAAAATCGGGAGACTTACTCGAACCCGATGAGGCCTCAACACTTTAGATGCTCAGAGGCCTTGAATATTCACCCGACAGCTGGGCAGCGATCAGCACATAAGCAACCGGGGGAATCTGGGGGCTGATATCGAAGGCTTCGTCGCGCTCATGCTCCAAGCGTCAACTTCCGTTTCCTTGGGATGATGTGTGCAGAATCTAGAGGAAGTTCCTAGTGTGATGCCGATTTGATAATTTTAAAGCTAGCCCCTGTCAAGGGATTCCTGTTGTCCCCATCATTTGTTCATTCGGTCCTATGGTCAGTCCGACCCAATGCAATGGCGGAGGTGAGGCAGTCGACAGATAGCTTCGAAGCTAAGCAGCTAAGGGTGCATGGAAGCCGGGATAGTTCTAGTTGAACAAGGAACCGGGATCGGGCATATTTTCACTTTTGGCTCTTTCCAATTGTCCCCAGGAATTTTGCTGATGGAAAAAAAGAATGTGAAAAACATCATAAAGTTGTGCCATCGGTTTCGATTCCTGTCAAACGAAATTTAAACAAAAAAAGCAAGTCTCCTAAAGTTGTCGATGTTAGTTGGTGGAGACATCAAAGTCGGTGTTAAAATGGCCGCAAACAGCCTCTCCCTCTCGCTCAATTGTTGACAATACCTAGGTCTCTTCATTGTGCGAAAGCTTGACTAGCCCCTCGCAAAGTCACCCACCCCTCAAACGACCTTCGGCGACTGATATCGTCCGCCCCGGCCAATTGCGGCAGCATCACCAAGCATGAGGAGCCACATTTGAGCACTTGGAGATAGCAGCTGGTAGCGACGGCAATATGAGACATCCCGTCCAAGGTTGGTTTAGCTGGGGCTAACTCTCTGTCTTGCGACACCTAATTGTGAATCAAGAAGTCAGGCATTGAAGTCCATGCTCAAATATGTACAATAGGTCGCCATTTGGGCAGCTGACGGAAGTCCGGCGGCCAAGATTCAGCATGGTTCAGGCCCATATGAACCTGGGCTCAATAAAGTCGTACCTCGCTGTCTCCCTTCGATATGATAGCCACGTTTCTGAGTTATGGATCCCTATCATACGGCGACATAAACCTCTGCCGTTGCAGATGTAGAACGACATGTAAGCAAGGCTGTCATGGGTTTCGCTCCATGCTCGGATGTTCATGGCGAGCCTATATTCCACGGCATTTATGCCTCGAAGATACAGCGGACCAAGCCTAACGAAGCTTTTTGATTTTTTCACTCTCCCTTCTAACCGCTCGTTGATGACCCTTGGCCGTTTTGAATTGAAACTTCCCAGTTAGTTCCGCAGCATGGAGATTAATACGTATGTACTCCAGACACCATGCAGTATGCCTGGGGTATGCCTTTCGTGAAAAACGGCTTCATCAGGTAACATGATCACCGCCCAGATAACTGGATATTCTCCTGAACCCGACAGATGTTAGCTAGGCTAGTGCAGTGGAAAAACATCCCACTCGTTGGGGAGGAAGAATGAGGAAGAGCCTCGAAAACCCCTGTGCCTGGTCGTTCTCAATAATTTCAAATCAACCTAGCTCGAACCCGGCAGGACTGTCTCTCTATTCTTTCGACGATCAAAGTTAGAGCCCCCCAGGAGCCGGCTTATTGGAACAATCCCAGCATCCAGAGCTTTTGTGAGACTTTGAACCTTTGGCCTGAGCGTCCAGCGGTTTTGGCATAAAGCTAATTTCTTGAGATTGCGGTTCGCTGGGCACATGCCTTGAAGGGAATCTGAAGTGAACTCTTAGCGAGATTTAATCATCTTTTTACTGTGCGACAACGGCTTCGAGCCGACATGTCGTCGATGTTATCTGGAACACCGCACCGATCCGTTGTTGATAACGGCTGCCCTTCTGAACCCTTGCAGATGGGTTCTGCAGGCTGGCGTTCGTTTGACGGCCGAGATGCTTCTGCTGTGGCGGTGCCGACTGGCTGCCTTCGTTTGAATCTCGGGCTGTTTGATACCCGTAGTAAGTTACCGGCCTCCCGAAAGAAGGTTCATTGTAACAACATGAAAGGACATCGGCCGTCCTGCAGTTATTAATTGAATGCCTTGGGCTTCAATCGTATGATATCTGATCTCCCATAATTCATCTCCTTCGAACTGTGGAGGGACGAGCTCTGCTTTGAGACATAACACTAGCCTATATTACAGCAGCAGGTGCAAAAATAGTAGCATCAGCGTTTTTAATGTCGCACCCGGGCCAGAGAATTCGTATGATACTTACATATTGTCGATGTGGTCTCCACTGCAAAAAGGTTGGTTCGTGCCAAGCAGGGAAGATGTGGCTGACAAGGACCGAACCACACTAACCGCGACACCCAAAAATCTCCTGCAGTCTAATTTTTTTTTTTTCTCGCTTGGGCCCACAAAGGCGTGACTTCTACAAACCAGCGACATCAGGCAACATCATCAACCAAAAACCTTCAGGATGTTTGCGGTTCCGGCATTTGCATCCCTTTCATCCGCATCGCTCAAGTCTAGCTTCGGCAAGGCTCCCGGCAATTCCTCAAGCTTAAGCATCCCCGCGGCTCCCAGCGATACAATCGCATCTTCCAAGTCGAAGAAGAGAAAGAGGCCGCATCCCGCTGAAACCGATGCGGTGACAGATATATCGCTGGAGAACATTGGTGATCTATGGAGTAAAGTTGTAGAAGGAAAAGGCGATCCGTCACAGAAGGTCTCGAAGGCGACTGGCGATTCGGCTGTATCCACATCTGCTAAGGAGACAGAAGATAAAAAGAACAGGAAGGACAAGAACAAGAAGAAGAGGAAGCACAGCGATGAAGAATCGGCCCTCAAGAAGGAAATCCATCGCGAGAATGAGCGTTCGGAAACATTTTCAAATGGCGAGTCCGGTTCGATAAAACAATCAACCGATGCACAAAGTAGCATTAGTGGAGTCGCCGATGTCCACATAAGCATCAACTCCAAGCGAAATGACGACAACGAAACCGGGAGACGAGACGAGAAAACCAAACACAAGAAAGACAAAAAGCAGAACAAGAAAGAAAGGCAAACAAAGGAAGACCCTTTCACTGCAGCTTTGGCTGCTGCTTCAGATCCCGATCCTACTGTTGATGCGCCTGTGAAGGCACCAACACTAACACCCCTCCAGGAGAAGATGCGGCAGAAGCTTTCAGGCGCCAGATTCAGACATCTCAACCAGTTGCTATATACCACACCTTCCCAAGACTCTTTAAGTCTTTTCAAGGGCCAGCCTGAGATGTTCCGGGATTACCATTCTGGATTCAGACAACAAGTCGAATCTTGGCCGGAGAACCCCGTAGATATATATATCAGGCGGATTTTTGCGCGAGGCAAGCTACGGGATTCTGGGTTTAGAGGAGGTAAAAATAGGACGAATGGGATCTCTTCGGTCAATGCCAACCCGCTAGGCATCAAGGGTTTCCAAGATACAATGGATTCCTATCCTCTACCCAGGGCAAAAGATGGATATACGACAGTGGTAGACTTGGGATGTGGAGAAGCAGCTCTGGGAAAAGCAATTACTAGTGCGAAACCCCGTCCGAAGATTAAAGTCAATTCCTACGATCTTCATGCTCCGAATCCATTAGTCACGGTAGCCGATATTGCCAATCTGCCTCTGCCAGATGGCTCTGTTGATATTGCTATATTTTGCCTAGCATTGATGGGAACAAATTGGCCGAAAATGATTGAAGAGGCTGTCAGGGTTCTGCGAAACGGCGGAGAGATCTGGATTGCAGAGATCAAGAGCCGATTCGCTCGTACGAAGACAGGACAAAAAGAGGAACCGAAGGAGCAGAAGAAGGGGAAAGGGAAGAAGAATACCGCGAAGAACTTCAAGGACAATATAAATCCAGCCGAGGCGTTCGTCGAAGAGCAAGACGACGATCAGGATCAAAACAGATGGGCTGCTGGTGAGCAAGACTTCATTGATGCACTAGCCCGACGAGGTCTCAGATTAAAGAACCGAAACGGATCCAATAAGATGTTTGTCTTGCTAGACTTCGAAAAGGCTGGTGGTAGAGGAGGTCAGATGTTCCAAATACCCCCAAAGCCTGATATGCATGGCCGTATCAGCAAGAAATTTCACACGAATGATGAACCGGAGGTTGAGGAATCCACGATTCTTCAACCGTGTCTCTATAAAATCAGATAATGACCAACCGTCCTTGCCTATGTTTTCTATGTACATACATTTTCCAAGCCAGATCATGTAAAATAACCAAGAATTGAGCGTGCCTGTTTATTGCTTTGAAATCGGAGCATATTGTTTCCCGTATCCCCGCATCTGCTCCTTCAATGTCTCATCTGGAACACCAACGATTAAATCCTCCAATGTGATAATTGCCGTTATAGGAACATTGTATTCTGCTTTGCAGTTCTCGATTGCACTATTCTCACCATCGGTAGTTCTTTCTTGTCTGTCGAGACAAACGACGATTCCAGCGAGTATACCGCCTTCAGCTTTGATGATATCGGTAGCTTCTCTCATTGCAGTACCGGCCGTAATCACGTCATCGACTACCAAAACCCTTTTCCCTTTCAATTGAACACCAACAATCCCACCGCCTTCACCATGGTCCTTTTTCTCCTTCCTATTGAACGAATACCCAACATCCAAAAACTTCTCGTCCAAAGCACCGAGTCTGGCGCATACTAGCGTAGCGAGCGGGATTCCTTTATATGCCGGTCCGAATATTACGTCAAACTCTGGAAGATCCTTATCTTGGAGGAGGGTTTGAGCAAATGCATCAGCGAGACACGAGAGGGTTCGAGCGGTATTGAAGAGTCCGGCATTGAAAAAGTACGGTGATACCCGACCAGACTTAAGAGTGAAGGAGCCGAACTTCAAGATTTGGTTGCGGATGCAGAGGTCGATAAGCTCTGCCTTGTGGCGAGGGAGTTCATTTGAAGCCATCTTGTAGTACAAGTTATGATTTAAGCGTTGGATGTTGGAATGTAGGAGATAGTCTGGTGTGTGTAACCAGGGGCCGAAGAATTTTGAGACCAACGACAAGATCGTCGTCGACAACGACGTCGCAACACATGGATCGATTTTTTCATGTGGCTGGTGAGTGGAGACGATTTTGACGCAGAGGACGGATTAGATTACATCTTATCGCCATAGATCTCGGTATCGATTGCACTCCCAATACCAGACATCGAAATCAATTTGCCTAGCTCCCGTTACACAAGTCCACTCGAGGAAGATGGGATACATTTCCACCTACCTGTCAAAGTAGGGGGCGGTGGCCACAAATCGGTTAGCCCGCCCTGCTGCATACACGAACTGCAGGGGAAGAAGAGGGATGACCTCTCTGCTGCTTGCTTGGCGGGCCGACCAAAGGGCAATTCCGGGGCAGAGCTTTCCATGGTCCGACACTAAGCTACTGGTACACATCTCATGACGTTCTAGTGATACAGCGGGCTTTCGGGGAACAGAGGCCGGCCGGTCGAGCTCATTCCATTGCGTTCGATTCGATTCATTTAAATGTCATATTCGAACCTCGAAAAGATATTTAGTTATAAATCATCGTCCTCCTCGTCTTCCTTCACCGGCCGCCCCCGGCATCTATATGACATCGATGCCTAGAATCTTCTAGCTTCAAAAGGTCACAGGTCCCATTTCGTCCCACGTTGTGATTCCATTTGTTCAGGTTGGTTGGGTCGTTTGTCGCTGTTCGCCAGCTGCTGGTGCCTGTCAGTGTGCTCCTCCGATTCCGGGGGAAATGCAGAGAGCTTTTCCGCCCTGCCCAACTGCAACGCCCTAAAACTTATCTGCCCATTGTCTTTGAAACTTTTTTGCTCCCACTTTTCCCTCGGAGCCTAATATTTAGTATTGATTAGTGTCGATTCTGTGACTAAATGCTGCATCGAAAAGGGTGAACTATTTCTTGTCACTTTTTTCTTTTCTTTTCTTTTCTTTTTTATCGTTCTTATCGATTTCCTCCCCTTCATCTCTCCCTCAGCTCTTTCTCCACCCCGGCCTTTTCGACATCTTCAGTCAACAGCAGCTGAACCTAACTGCCGTCTGCTTCTGTGTTTCAAGCTCCTCTTCATTTGAAAGCCTCGCTTTCTTCCGACTCATCTTGAAACATGCATATCAAGGACAAGATCGCTGCCTGCGAGAAGGCAGGCAAGCCTTGCTTCTCTTTTGAGTATTATGTTCCGAAGACCGCTCAGGTACGCAGCTGATACTGCCCTCCTCCAAGCATGATATCGTGCGCCACTGACGTTAACTGTTTCGTTCGATAGGGTGTCCAAAATCTCTACGATCGTACGTTAGAACCCGCAATCGCTGATACCGACCTGGCCTGATCGAACCCCGTTACTCACCTGATGATCAATTGATAGGTATGGAACGCATGGGTTCCTTCGGCCCACAGTTCATCGACATTACATGGAACGCTGGCGGTCGTCTGAGCAATCTCACCACTGAGATGGTGAATGTCGCTCAGACTGTCTATGGACTTGAAACATGCATGCACTTGACCTGCACCGGCATGGAAAAGGAGAAAGTTGACAACGCCCTCCAGGAGGCCTATAATGGCGGCTGCACCAACATTCTAGCTGTATGTTTCCATGAAATTGTACCTGGCGCGTGACCAATTTTGACTGACGTTGCCGTCTTTGATGCATTGACAGCTTCGAGGTGACCCGCCCAGAGAGAACGAAAAGTGGTCTGCTGTCCCTGGGGGTTTCAGGTACGCTAAGGATCTTGTCAAGCATATCCGCGAGAAATACGGCGACTATTTCGATATCGGTGTCGCCGGGTACCCCGAAGGATGCGATGACGAAGTTGATCCGGATGTTCTGCTGGACCACTTGAAGGAGAAAATCGACGCGGGTGGTACTTTCATCATCACTCAGATGTTCTATGATGTCGACATATTCCTAGGCTGGGTCAATAAAGTTAGGGCGAAGGGAATCACTGTTCCGATCATTCCAGGGATCATGCCAATCCATACATATGCCGCTTTCATCCGAAGGGCGACTTGGACCAAGATCCATATCCCAGAGAGGTGGTTGGAGGTCCTTGAACCCGTTAAGAATGACGATGTTGCTGTCAGAGATATTGGAAGAGACCTTGTGGTTGAGCTATGCAAGAAGATCCTTGCTGCAGGAATCAACCAGCTCCACTTGTATGGAACGAACCGCTCTACCCAGTAATATTTTACGTAATTTTATGGCTAACATCTCACCTTCCGTTAGTTACACCATGAACCTCGCCACAGCAACACGCATGGTCCTTGAGGGGCTTGACCTCATGCCTAGTCTTGAAGCTCCAGAACTACCAGCATTGCCCTTCAAATCGTCTCTCGGGCTTGGTAGACGGGAAGAAAATGTTCGTCCCATCTTCTGGAAGAATCGTCATAAGTCATATGTTGCCCGTACACAGGAATGGGACGAATTCCCCAATGGCAGATGGGGTGATTCGAGATCTCCTGCCTTCGGCGAGCTCGATACGTACGGTATCGCCCTCAAGGGAACTACAGAGCAGAATATCAAGCTATGGGGACGTCCAGAAACCATCGCAGATATTGCAGACCTCTTCGTTCGCTACATGGATGGCAAATTGGAATCCCTTCCATGGTCTGACAGCCCAATTGATGCATCTGCCGACCCTATTAAAGCTCAACTTTCAGAGCTTAACAAGCGTGGCTTCCTTACTACAAACTCCCAGTGCGCTCTTAATGCAGTAAAATCTTCTCACCCCATTCACGGATGGGGTCCAAAGAATGGATACGTCTACCAGAAGATGTATGTTGAGCTTTTGGTATCCCCAGATGTTCTTAGCGAGCTCATCACGAGGATTGAAAGATCCTCTGACCTGACCTACTACGCTGTCAACAAAGCTGGTGTTTTGCATCACAATGCACCAGCTGGAGGAAGTCCAAATGCCGTTACTTGGGGTGTCTTCCCAGGGAAAGAAATCGTTCAGCCTACTATTGTCGAGTTGATCAGTTTCCTCGCCTGGAAGGACGAACTCTACCGTCTTGGAGAAGATTGGGCGGCTTGTTACCCACAAAGCTCGGCGAGTCGACATATCATTAGCTCCGTAATGGAGAACTGGTTCCTTGTTAATATTGGTGCGTACTCTTATATGTGTAGTCCCTATGGGTTCAGTGATGCTAATATAAATCTTCAGTTAACAACAATTTCTTGGACAATGATGCTATCTTTGAACTCTTCAAAGATCTTAAGATCGATAATCTCAACGAAAAGATCCCAGTCGACGAATACCTCCAGAATTTAAAGATTACTGATGGCATCGCCACCAACGGAACAGCTCACGAGATAACCAACGGCGCCCCGGCGGCCTAAGTTGATTCTCACCCTTACCTTTCCCTTCTTTTTACTCATGATTCAACACCTAATATTGCATTAACACCTTATCACGACTGTGACGAATTCAACTTGTCTTATTCCCCGAATCTACGATAACAAAAGGCATTAACGAGCACAGAAAACGGCGTTTCAACAACCGGGGGAATTTTTATTTTTCAACAAAAAAGCTGGAGTTTTCATTAACTAGAATGTTTTCCCTTTCCTCTTTTTTCAAAAAGGGTTCCTTTTAATGCCCAAAAAGTCTTCAACGAATTTTTTTGCAAGGAAAATATGGGAGAGAGGGGACCGAGGTTGACGACTTTAACTAAGGTTATTCTTCAACAATAACTATTTAGTCTTTTACCCTTACTTATGGAAACCCCCCTTCCCGACTGGCATAGCGCATCTTACTTAACACCCTGTTCAATTATTATTATTATTATTATTATTATCATCATTTGTCCTTCTTTGTCGGCGTTTACTCTTTTTTTCAACATGCATATTGTACTTCTGCTTTACCCTGCTATTTCACTCACAGAAAACCACAATTTATATGGGAAGGCCAAAGGACCAGGGCAGGGATAAAAGGCGTTTCAACACGTTTTTAGCGTTTTATTTTCCATTTTCCATTTCCATTTCTTTTTTTCCTTCCTTTTCATGTCAAATGTATGTCTAGGCCGTGAAGTAGGGGCCTGGTATAGAAATTTCAACAATAATAGCTGGTAGATGTTTCTGTTTTTGTGGAGGAAGAGAAAAGAAGAGAGGTAGGATATAACAACCCAGTGTATACTATCTAAAGTTCATACACGATCGGATTCGAAAGGAAGAGCTAGCTATGGAGTCAAAAAGAAAAAGAGAGAAGCAAAAGTAGAATGAAGGCGGAGCGAGGGAAAGAAATAAAATATCTATTATACACAATTCTTCGCTCGTTTTTCCGCATGGCTCACAGAGAATACAAAACGACATAACAAAAAGAAGAAAGGTAAAAAGAGAAGTAAACAATAGAGCAAAAAGGAAGCAGATATTACAGGTACAAAACATTAGGTCGACATACTAGGTATGTTGGAAAACCTCAAGAAAGGTTGATTCTCTTTTCGTCATTCTTTTTGTCGTCGTGCACAATTAGGTTTGATGAAGGGGGTAAACAAAACTCCATGATAAAATCGGTTGCGTATGTTAAAACATTCATGTCGAAATAAAATAAAATAAAATAAATAAGAGAACAGAAGGCCCCTTCACATTCAAACCCTCCTAATATCATTCAAGAGCCTCTCGAGTTTCTCCGCAAGAGCTTGATCAGCTGGCCCACTCAGAATACCCTTGTATCTCTCCAATGTCTGAACAACATAGTGCTTCTTAAACCCGCCCTCAACTTGGTCTACGCCTCCAAACACTGTAGTCTTGGTTCTCTTCTTGACCGCGGTTCTGAACCACTTGTCGGCGACATAGATAGCATCTCTAACAAGCCTCTTTCGTTGCGAACCCTTGAATGGAACCTCGTCGCGGTAGAACATAGCATCAAGGATCCGGAGTAGCAACTCTGCACTTACTCCAGCATCCAAGAAGGTTTGTGGGACCCATGAGGTATGCATAGTGTCTGGGACATTCTCAACAGCAAATATTTCCAGCATAGGAACGAGATCTTCAGGTGGGAAGATATACTCCGAAAGCGAGAATCGGTGGCCAAGGTTTCGGAACTCATCTGAGACAACCTCATGGATATTCTTGGATCGGTCAGCCGCTGCGTCAGTGTGAAGCTTTGCGAGCAGGTTTTGCCAGACTCGCTTAATTTCATGGGTGCCATGGTAGTCTGCGCCCTGGAAAATCTGGAGGCAGATATCCCAGTAACCGTAAGCATCGGCGAAGCGGTTGAATAACTACATTCAGTTAGACATAACTCTTTGCGATTACTATGGAAAGGGAGGAGAGAAAACTTACATCAGTCAGGGGAAGTAATTCGCCATCAAGCTGCTCGACGAGAGTCTCTAATTTGTTGGCACTGATTCTAGAATCATCCTTGACCTTCCTTAGAATGTCGGCCTGTATCATAGCAACATCCATTGCCTCTTGGATTCTTTGAAGAAGCTCGTTCATAGCTTGACGAGAACCGACTGGGCAGCGGCAGTTGCTGAGACCTCGAGCTCTGCTGAGATATTCAATACGCTTATCCAACATGATCGGGAAGTTACTCATAGCCAATTCCCGAAGAGTCAAGGCAGCCTCATAGAAAATCTCTCGGCGAGAGTAGTATTGCCAAAGCAAGTCGGCATGTTGGATTGAGGTGGAAGCGCGTCGCTTTAGATATGGTATGATGGTTGGGCCTTCGAAACTGAGTAGTTTCTCCGATAGGCCTCTCGAGAAGAACCAATCAAACAGGCAGGATTGGAAAACCTCATCATTAGAATCCCAAACAACTTGATAAGCTACTTGGTGCCGGAGCTGAGAGTCGCTAAGAGAGCCATCGAGGGTTGCTGGGGACCTGCTAGCCTCTTCATCAAGGGCTTCAAGAACCGGGAAGATTGTTTCATAGATGGCGGATCTTGCTTCATATTGCTTTCGCCTTGGATCTTCGGCTGGCGAGCCGTCTAAAAGGTATCCGATAGCTAAATTACCACGATCTGACGCTTTTGCGACATCAAGAGCAATACGGATAGCGCCTATTTTAAATCATGTTAGGGAAATTTTATATAGTATCAAGGAGTGAGAAATATCTTACCAGAAGGGAACTGGAGAGAAAGGAATTCTCCCATGGCGTCCGAAAGCGTTTCTAGGGATAGGGTAGAGGCAACCTGGGAGAACAGATGCTCGCTTTCTTGTAGTAAACGAGCTTTGGTGTCTATATCCGTAGTATCCCGAGCCTTTCTAAGTTGCTCAATCGCCTTATACAAAACGACATCATCAGCACTGCAGAAGCTGCCACACCGCTTTCGCAGGGTATCGGCTACTATGTCGACACTCGCGCCAGCCTGAATGTTGCGATTAACCATTGCTGCGATAAGTTCTTTAGCCAAGGCACGACCAGCATCGGTAGTGAACAGCGTCTCAAAAGTCAACTCCTTGACCTGTGGTTTCACGGTGTCCGGGAGAAGCCCAATGACCTCGTCCAACTTATCATCAAGCAATGTTAAGACAAAAGAGATGCCCTCGATCATAGCAGAAATAAGTTGAACTAATGAATGTAGCGCTCTATGCTCAGCCTGTTGGGCAACTTCTTCAACACGGGTACCAACACGCATAAGCGATTCCGCTCCGGATAGACCCTCAATATACGTCCGGTTCTCTGCTAGGAACTCAGAAAGTCTCTGCAATTGTTCCTGGATAATCTGAAGTTTTGAGACAGGCACGGCCCCTGAGAAAGTCTCACCACCACTAGGAGTAGCTGCGGAATTCACAATATGAACTTTCCATATCGAACGAACAATCCTGGTAGTATAAAGAGCCAGACCGTCATGTCGGCCAGATACTCTAACACTGTCCAAGGATGGTGCTGACGTTGAATCGTACTCGTTCTCGACACGAGCTTTCCCACCGAATTCGATGAAGAATTTGCGAGCTAGCTCTGCGATCTCTGTGTCCGTAACTTTACCAATTGCGCGAGAATCAAACGAATCCGCGGATAGCGCACCGCAAGCAACGGCCAATGCGGTAGCGCATGCCTCTGCCCTGCCGTAGGATTCGAAGAATTTTCGAACTTCCCCTTCCACTCCGAGGCTGTTTGGGTTTGAGGAACCGTATTTGATCATATTGGCAAGAATTTCGACGTATCTGCGGCGTTTTATGATATGAATTCCATTGCTAGTTAGAATGGCGATTTCTGTAGGGGCTTGGTCAAACTGAACGGCCATTTCATTTCCAAATCCACCGGGCGTCGGGGTAGCGGCGAATGGAGAAGTCATCGATTGGATAGCCTCGATGCGGCTTTCAGGGTCGAGCCACGATCCGACTTCCCACAAAGTTACTTGGTTCTGTGTCATATCGGATGTGAAAAGGATCTTAGCAGAATCCGGTGCCGCCATATATATAGTGTCAGAGAGCTCTTCCTTCCCCACACAGCAGATGAAATAGCCAGGTGCAAAAACCGCCGCTTTACGAGTCGTACCAAGAGCAGACGACGCGCCAAAGTCTCGAGAATTTCCATTCTTCTCACCAGGTGCCACCGGGGGTAGGCGAAGATGGGTAGCCTGCATATCGGAGGGGGGTCTATCGCCTCCGTATCCGGACCCATAAGCCGAAGCAGCACTGAAGTACAATCTACAGCCGGTTGTTGTCGTTCCAACAAGATTGGCCCTTCGTCCTTGTTGTGATGTAACGACGCTAATGGAGACAAATGGCGTTGTGCGATCCAGAACTTTAGGAAGGCCATGCGTAACTCTGATATGTGATAGAGCCCTTTCAAAAGGTATCGTTATTGCTAGAGTTAGGACATTTCCGGGGCTCATGTGGAAAACACGGATTGTCGAAGTGGAGGAAAGAGTATAAAGAAGGTTGCGGGTATCGTCAATCACCATCTGAATCGTATGCTCTGAAGTTTGAGGGCCAGAAAGGAAGGAGATCTTTGGCGCAAACTGGGCTATTATTCCAGTTTGCGTATGACAGATCTTCCCACACCTCGGTTGAAACCAACCTTCCTGCTCCTGATACGTCAATTCATAAACTTCGTTATCTAGTGTTCCGGTGAAAAATATTCTACCGGTTTTAGCAGAACCTTCAATGATGTTGATGTTGACGCCCTTGGCGCTCAGGGCCATGTTTGTCTTGTAAATTTGAAGGTCACAACCATTGAATGGCCGACCATTTGGGGTGGCTGCGACACCCAAGATGTTAATATCTGTGCTCGTGGCAACGAGGAGGATATGCGTGACACTATCAACGAAAACCCCCGGCCGTGGCTTTAGAAGATTAACAGCTAAGATGTTATTTCTTGAGGGCTCTGCGTACTCCTGGAAATCTCCACCGCTGGAGAAGTTCCAGAGATACAGCATGTGATCTACAACGATCCAGGCCCTGCCGATTTCCGCGAACAGACCCATTTTGGTCAGTACCTGGACCTGATTGTAAGCCTCGAATATCTGATCCGGGATTTCGAAAAGGTTTGTTCTGTGGAAAGGAGCCCGTTCCTGGTCCATGTTTTCGTATTGATAAGATATTCCGTGGGCTAGGATTTTGTCCAACTCGGGGTATCTGGTTTCAGCATTGAGGCTATCGTTCACCGTCTTCGCTGCCCTCGGGATTGGTTTTAGGTTATCTGTGGATGGAGGCGCCTGTACGGGGACCAAGGCGTTCTGATACCTAGGGTCCCTCATCGATCCTCCATGTCCAAAGCTCATCGTCGAACGTGGCTGGGATTGAGTTTGAGGGTGGGTAGAGAATTGAGGTTGTGCTGGTGACTGTTGCTGGGCAGCCCGCTCCATGCTGTACCTTGGATGGGTCGTACTGGCCTCCTGCCGTGGAGCAGCAGCAGCCGGTGGCCCTGCCATGTTGTTGTAGAAGAAACTTGGGTACTCGCTTTGAGCCTCCATGATGACGGCAAGCTCAGGTACCTCTGAGAAGGTTCACGGCAGCCGGGGTGGATTTGAGGAGTGCAGATGGTCTAGGTTCTGGTCGTGAATACGTCTGCTGGTCGGTTCCGATTCACTCGAGAATGAAAGGAATGGGGCGCTTTCTTTCTCCTGAAGCCGGTCGATGTTGTTTTCGCGGACGATTCAATTCGGCCGACAGGTATGTTCGAGGTCGAGAAGGAGTGCGCGGCAGCCTGATTGGGCGACTACAATGGTTGGCAAGCGTGTCGCGAGATATGGCGATGGGTGATGAGAGGTTGGGGGAAGCGATGGAGATGGATGTTCAGGATTGAAGATGGAAGATGGAAGATGGAAGACGAGCGAAGTGGTTGTTGGTGTTTACACCAAAAAACGCGAGAAATTTCGCCCAACACAGCAACTGGTCCCTCGCCTTCTCGCCTTCTCGCTTGAGCCTCAACAGTGCTAACATACCCACAGCTTAACATATATTCATCTATTACTACTCGAGAATATTATTGACATCGGAGGAGCACAATTCGATACGAATTATATATATTCGCTTGCAAATTAGAAGGGAAGCTTTGGTAGTTGATTGATTATATAAGTAGGTATATTTGAGTCCATGAACATTCTATCATAATAATATTGGTGCTTTTGACGTCATATTCAAACCCCTTTGACGTGTCTGCCTGTTGTACTATACACGAATATTCATCTCGTTCCGAGTATAAACTTCCTTCCCCATGTTGAAATGTTTTTTATTAGAAAGGTATGCTTCCCATCATCGAGTATCCGCAAAGCCACGTGCAGGTGCGCCACCGATTATTGTTATACACGAGGTGTCGTGCTTGGGTTACCCGTTGGCGCCTTGTTAGTTTACTGCTTCTTAGCCTCCCTCTCTTGCTTCTTCAAAGACCGCCTTCGAATATCTTCGTGCATGGTCTTGTTAGTCTTAACAACAGTTGCGCTTCCCAAGCCAGCAAGGTTCTCCAAAGCCCAGGCCATAACAGCGTGGCTCCAGTACGGGGTAACAACTCCAACGGTGTTGCCGACATAGACGCCGATCTTTCCGAGTGTCGCCTTCACGAAAGACTTTGGATTTGGGATAGTCAAACTTGTTCGTCGGACTTTGGACATTGCAGAGGTAACAAGATAACTTTGGATGAGATCGACATGGATACCATGCGGTTGCAATTCACAGGCCAACGCAGCAGACCAACTGGTGAGGAATGCCTTGCTTCCAGAGTATGCGGCTAGTAGTGGAGTTGGAGTCAAGCCAGCGAAGGATCCCATGGTGAGGATGAGGCCTCGCTTGCGGGCAACCATCCCAGGAACAACGGCCTTTGTTACACGAAGAGTGGCAGTGCAGTTGATCGTGATGATATCTTGAATCAGGGTTTCCTCCGTAATAAGGAATTGAGTGGGCATATCGTAACTCTTCCCGACATTGTTGACCAGAATCGAGACATCCTTCGCACCAATGCGAGTAGCAATCTTCTTGTAGTCTTCGTCGAGGTTTTGGGCAAAGTCAATTGGCAGATATTCCGTTTGAATTTTATACTTTGCTTCGAGATCCTTGCTGATCTCTTCGAGTTTTGAAGCAGTACGAGAGATTAAAAGAATATTGAAGCCCTTTGCTGCCAATTGGTAGACGAACTCTTTGCCGATACCATCCGAGGCTCCTGTGACGACAGCCCAGGATCCCTTGGGTCCGAATTTGCTGAGCTAGAAGTTTATAATAGTCAATTGGGGAATTCTAAACGCATTGAACCAATTGAAAGTCTAGAAGGGACTTCGTACCGATTTCCCAGGTTGGATAAAGATGGCAAAGATGGCAGTCAGCAGCCTAAGCAGGCAGTATAAAATGAAGGCCCCACCGAAGTACGCAAGCAACGTTTTTGCGAGACGAACGTGATTAGCATCAAAACTGACCGCCATTTTCGACTCAGGGGATGCCGGACGCGACAGTTTTTAGATATTTTGTGTATCAATTGGAGGGCTGAAAGCTGAATTGTCTTGTGGCACGAGGGTGGTATTAAAAGATGATAACGGGATGTGGTGAGGAACTTCGGTTGAGGGCATAGGCTATTGGTCCCACCGGATTTAAATCTCACCTGTCACAAGCCAAGCGAGCGTTTGATTATGCCCTCTCGGCCTGCCGATGATGGGAAATGTGCCCCCTTTGGTTGGGATTTCTACGCGTCAGCGGTGACCGTTCTTGGGAATGTTACCGCCTCTGTCTGAGCTTGCGGCCCTCTTGCCCCCCAAATTAGTGTCCAAAATGTTCGAAGAATCGGATGGCGGACTATATGGCGCTTTGTCCTGCGAAGTGTCGAACGTACTTAGTCTCCGAATATTCCGTAGTTAATATGCAAAAGGACTGTCTCGCCCTGTCTGAAGCACCAAGGTACTGGGACAGATCGAACCTGCTCGTATCCACCCTGTGGATTTCCTGGCGTTACGAGTGGGTGTGGTGGATGAGTGTCTCCAGCAAGTTAGCGGCAAATATGCCGAGAGAAACGGTGCAACGCAACTCAACTTCCAAGACAGACGTCCATTCCACACTTCGTTCGAGCTGCAGAAGCCGCATATAAAAATTCATGCGAAGTCAGTGGGGAAAAATTCGGGGAACAGAACCAAGCAAAGAGGCTCGCTCTCTAGACATCAGACGCCAGCGAGGAACTCTTCAGAAGATGGGCTTCGTCTACCGGTTCTATTCGGCCGGTGTGGCTTCTGATTCGCTTCACGGAGGGATCGTGACCCAAATGGACCCGAGAATCTGGTTCATCCGCTTGAGATTGTCCCCTTAGCTCAGTCCCGCAAATCCCAAAAGAGTATCGCACACAAGTGTTTCCGGTTCTTAGAATCCGAGATAGCATGGCGTGTGATGTGGATCAAACTTTGTGATTTGTCTCTGTGAGGATGAATTGAAGCAGGAAATAAGAAAAAAGATGCACCGAGGAGATGCAGGCAGTCCCTCAAAAAAAGGACATCCCACCTTCTCAGGAGCAGCTGTATGAAATCACCTTCGAACCTCCTTGATTCAACCATGCCTAGAATATCGACACTACGGCTCTTTGTATGCGCTAGATCCGAGCGGCTGTTTCAAGAAAGACTAAAGCACACGCCCATAGTCAACCGTTTTCTGCCTCAAGGCATTCTCGCCTGACTGAATTTTTTTTTCCCCTCCTCGTATTAAATTTGTTGCATCTTGCATCTTGCAGAAACTCAAATAGAAACCAGTGGCTAACTGGAATCCTGTGTGCAAGTGACACCTCATTGCACATGTACATACGGATGTACAGTACAGGTGGGACGTATGAGAGGCTACATTCACCCCTCCCTTCGAAGATGGAAGAGAGAAAAAAAATAAATCTCAGTATCTACCCCTCATATGCGATAACGTGCATGTCAGCTTGGAAATCCAATGGGCTTTAGCGCTTTCAGTCGGCATTTTCTTACCCGGCAGGGGGATATATCGGTACGGATATCGAACCGGTATTTGCGTATCATACGTTTCAGAAAGAAAGAAAAAAGAGAGAGCCTTGGAAAAATCTCTCAAGCATGCGTAGGATGTATGTTCGTACATATTACGTATCCATTTAAGTTAGGATAACTGACACGAGGTGTGGGCGGATTGTCGTAGTTCGTTCACCTTGTGGTTTGAACTGTGGTATCTTTGGAATGTAGGACGACGAGGCATGTAGGTTGATAAAGTCGATGCCTCAGAGACCCCCCACACAGCGCCCAGGTTAGACGTCATGTACCCATAGGGCTGCACACCATGGTGCCAAATACTTGCAGTAGTACTATGGGGTTCGTATCTTCAAAACAGCCGTGTCAATTGAAAGACGTTCAAGGTAGAGAGGCATATGGCATGGGGAGGGTCGCGATGCAACGGATGCATTGATTGGTTCGGACCAGCGCCGTAGCTGCCAGGCAGTCCCTTAATCCTTGCCGTTTCTTCTGTAAGTTTCTCTTTTTTCGAATTCCTTTCCTCCAATGGGTTACTTCCCGTTCCGATTCGCCGCGTAAAGAGGAGCATGGAGCATGGTTGGTCGTTCTGCTTGGTAAAAAAGGTGTGTCAAGCATAAGACGCTGGGTGGTTAATGTGCCGCTTGCAGCAGCGTTTCGTGCCATGGCGCACTGCTTTATCACAAAAAACAAAACCATCAATCACACCCGCACTCGGCTCAGATGGGAATTGCATTTTGTTCCATTTAGGATGGATGAAAATATATTCGATTCTGCCTCTGGGCTCTACAACTGCCATGCATGCCTTTGATGTCCTCTATACACACCTTGAAATATGCTAAAACTCTTATGCTGAAGATAATACCGGTACCCGCTGCCGTTCTTTTGTTTATACCCCAGCCTTAACCAAAAACCCAATGCGATGAATCCCAGAGACGCCTACAATAATGCTGTTGATGAGAATGGGTGCTCGACTCAAAACTCGCCAGACCTGACGCCTCGAAGAGAAGGAATCATATGAAAGCTGCTCGCGCGAATCGAACCAAAATGGTAGATGTCCATGGTATCAGGCAGACGGTTTCTTTCCAATCACAACATACCTATTCATCGAAGATGTTGACGTTAGCACCAAGTAACAAGCCCATGCAAAATTACGAAAGCCATCTACCACAAGCAAAGGTATGTTCTGCAGTCATCACTAGCCGTTCTCTCTGCAGGAAGGCCGCCATGGCCGTGTCATTAACTTACAACGGGAAATATGGACGCAGATTTAGGTCATCGATCTCACTACGAGCCCTAGCAATCAAGACGTAGAATTGCTCCAGTGACATTTCGAGCCGCTCTGTAAAGGGCCATAACGCCATGGCGTTGATCATATCTTTCGCATTCGAGCAGTTGAGGTTACCAATATCTCGATCTCTTTCATCTGAACATCAAATTAGCTTTGTTATTCAACAACATACGACATAGACAGTAGCTTGCTACTACTTACCTCGAGACCATCCATTCAATGGGAGAGGCATCATCCTACTTTGCACCTCCACAAACCCTGCGGCTTCCATCATAGACTGCAACCTTGTTGGAGCCCGGAGGTCCTTCTTGTCTTCGTATACTTCAAGAAAGGTTTTGCTCCACCTTCGGAGCCCGTGTTCTTCCGTCAGGGTTCCGTTGTCGGATTGGACATTAAAATAGATCTCAACCATTTGCAACCAACCGCCTGATTTCAAAACTCTGCGATAGGACCGATTGACGTGAGTGTTTTATCCTTTGTAAGCCCATCGTTTTGTATTGACGATTACTAACTTGAAACAGTCTTTCATGTAACCTGCCCATCGATTTTTGCTAATACCTGGAGCTACTAGCCTCGAATGGACAAAGTCGAATTCCTCGGACTTGAAATTGAAGGGTTCGTTTAGGTCGTCGACCTCAAATTAAGTTGTCAGTTCGACTAGAGATTGACAGTCGGGATCACTTGTAGCTTCATGGCCATCGAGCTACTTTGTGGCTTACCTGGCACCAAAGGTTGTTTGGAGTCTCTTCGGGTTTGAGATGAGGAGATATGTCGACAGCGATGATCTATCTCGAGGTTAGTGCTCGATGGCTAAAAAGAATGGAAGCTGGTGTTCGAATTCAAACCTCTGCATCTGGGTACTTTTCAGCTGCTTCGATTGCCCAGGCACCCGAACCGTAACCACAATCTAGGATTTTCTTGGGATCCTCTACGGGAGGGAAGATGAGCCTCCTGTCGAATATCTTCCTAAAGACAAGATGTTGCCTGTTGAGGCGGTCTTGTTCATCCTTGGGGAGTGTCAGTCATCTCGAGAACTACTTAGCAGCATTCTGGCCTCGGTAGAAGCTCATGACGAGCACGTCGAACCTCCACAGGATTGCTTGATCTTCACGCCTGTCTTGGGTTAAATACCACATACCTCGTCGACTGGGACTGGATATATGATTTTCTCGATGGAATAATCCTGGAACTCTCGGCCATGATGGCGGACAGTCCGCCAGTATGCACTGTCTAAAGAACAGGTTTCTGACAAGGAGGAGGAGGAGCCGCTTGTTGACATCGTGGCCGAATTTGGGATACTACAAGCTGAAGACTTCGTTCCTTGTTGAACTATTCTCGAAAGTTGGCGTGGTCTCGGGCCGTTTGATGGAGTCGAGGTCGAGAGAGACGGGATAAGAGAACCAGAGAATCGTGAGTCAATGTTGTGGAATATATTTCTAACTACTAGTCGAAAGATATCTATACTGTGCTGTGCCGGTCTGCTGCTATTCGGTACTGCCAATCAGAGTCCTGAAGGGAATAGGCATAGGACAGGTGGACCACCCCTAGTTCCTCGAAAATTTAAAGAGGAGACCTAGCTAAGGGTACTGAGAGACCACCACGTCAGGCTTCGAAATTGCAAAATAAAAAAAAAATCCGGGAGGATATAAGGTGCGTTGGACAAGGGGTCCTTATACACTACTGCGACTCGACGATCTCCTTCTATCAGTTTCTTTCTTTTTTCGAAGCCAGGCTAGTTGGGTATCTTCGGTGAGCTTCGGGTTCGAGGCAAACAGAGAAACATTGGAGTCGACGGGCTGGCCTTGCTAGTCCTGCAATCCCGAATAGTACAAGCTCTGACGGACCGCATTTTTCAGTCGCATGGCACTTGCAATCTTGCAGCACGAATTTCGGATGAATACACACTAACATCACTGGTTCGTACCCTTAGGTCACCGGAAGGTTTAAGCCACGAGTAGGTTCCCTATACCATGGTCTCGGGTTAACCATCTTTTTCGTTTCGTTGCGAACCATCAGGAATTTCATTTAATTCATGGTGGCACAAATGCACTAACTGAAAATATGCAGAATCACAAAATAATAGGGGCCCGTTAGTTCTGGAAAGGTTTGGGAGGGGGTGTCACAGGAAACCGACGGCTCGCGATTGTCGGCCATATCTGTGTTCGGCTAGTGAGCAGGTGTGGTAGTGAAACTTAGCGCCTTGACGTTGATGTTAGCCCTTGCTTCCAGTACAGCGGGAAGGTGTGGCACAGGGCCGGAGCACACCGACCCGAGAACTTGGTAGAATCATTTCTGTCTCTTCAAGATGTCCCAGCAATCCGTTTGAGTTCTACAACATGAGAATCTCCATTAAATTTGTACTGTGGACATCCAGCCACGGGCTGAACATTCCTCTGTTTTAGGCCTTTCGCCCCCGGACACAGTATTATTGAATATCCGCAGGAAGCTTGGATCCGGTCATTAACCAAACCCCACAAAGTCGCGGTCTCTGTGAACGCACCAAGGCCTCCAACCTTGATGTGATCCAAGACGAACTGCAATTTAGATGATTATCCCCTGTGAGCCTGCATCTTAACCACAAGGTGAGTGCATAAAAACCCTGAAATGAAATTATATGGGGCATCAATTTCTCAGCCATCTCGTGTAAGAGTGCTGCACAGAAAGTTCCTCGGGGTTCCCTGTTGGTGGAAAACTCACCCGACGACCAAGAGAATACACCGTCACTTCGCCGTGGGACTTCAATAGACACCAAGCACGCTACCAGACTACTGGTACGCCTCCAGATTAGCATTGTAACTATATTAAACAGCAGATATATCCCAACCTCAACAACATGGGCCGGGACTCAATTTGCTAATGCATGGCGTCGACCCAAATCAAACAAAGGCTCCACAAGCTATCCCAAACCTTTTCAAACTTGCTTACCTCTCAATCTTTCATGGGAGTGATGGAGAGAGCTCTACGGTCTCCTCGAGGAATAGCATAATCCCCGGCCGTTTGAATTCCGTCTATCTTGAACTGGCCGATGGTTACATCGTTAGTGTGTTTCAACTTACAAGTTGGGTACTAACTAGTGGACGCCTAGGTGTGCTAAATGCTCGGACCACAGCTATCCCCATATCATTCTTGTAGTAGTTGCACAGTCATGGTATGGAAACTCTCAGACTCCTTTGCCCAGGACTCTTGTCCAGATCCCTATCACACGATACAAGCGGGTCGGATAGCGGAATGGCCGGTCAGTTATCAAATTATAAATGGGGCCTCATGAAACCTCTTCCCGCAGAATGCAAGCAAGACGCATAGATGTCGACCAGAAACATTTCCAATGAGGTCGTCGAAACCTTGCGTCACTGAACTTACCGAGCATTAGGCTTACATCCCTTGATACTTTTGCCTATTTTTGAAACTTTCGAATCGAAGTGGGCAAGGTACAGGGTGGATATAATTTCAATAAGCTTAGGATATCCCAGATACCCGTAACTTTTTCCATTGACGAAATCCTTCACTGTCAACGCCTGGGTGTGAGGGTTTCTTTGTCAACGTGAGCCCCATGCAACCCACTCTCCCCACCCTGACCGCATTCCTGGAATTTATGCAGGATGTCGACATTCTAATTGGCGACGGGGTTCACAGCCCTTGGCCTGCCTTTAGGATCAATTGTTACTTACATGCACCAGTACATACTGTACGTAAGGGTGCGCACTTGCTGCATGGCCCCTTTGTCCAATAACCTAGACATTTTCGGTCCAATGATTGAAGTTTTTAGGAAATATTTCTTGACGTTAAAGAATCTCGTACGGTCGTACGCCCTTTGCCGAACTAGGACGCCTCTTTTTCCACGACAAGGCCAATTGCAAGGCTTGGTCACATCTGGTTTGTATTCCTGTGTCATATGCTGCAAGCCGCCGCCACGGCGTTGTTTCTCTCGCCATGGCATACATCTCCTCGCTTCCCCATCGCAACGCGGGACAAAACGGACTGCCGTTCCGCTGGAACGTGTGTGATTGTCTTGCTGCTGCAGATTCTCGTTACCGGAACCGGAAGTCCGGTGCATCGAATGTTTCCCCGAACATTCTTTTTCCAGAATTTTTGAGCGGCTAGCACAGGAGAGTTACCAGACCAGGTACCACCACAACTCGGAGCCTTGATATTACTAATTTGGCAGGAAATCCTTGCCTCACAAATAACAGGCTTCAATTAAGGACAGCTCCATGGTGCACAGACGCGATTCTCGGTCCTCATGATCATGGAAATGCACACGAAGATCATCACGTTTTGGGCGTATGCCGCTTCACTCATTAACCTCAAACAAACCTTGGGATTCACTATGCTTCTCCCATTGTGGGATAGCGGATGTGCTATAGCGGTTTCGAGGCATGATCGTGTGATCTTGTGATATTGTGTATAAATATAGCTGCTTCAAATAAAAACCTTGAAATTGGGGTCGTGATTACGTTTTTCCATCTAGATTAACCTCCCGAATCGATTATAGCCTCCATACCCACCTTTCTCACGATACTTCATACTTCCACGGCCCTTGAATTTAACCTCTGATTGGCCTGAATCAACTGAGTATCGGTCATCGCGTCGAGAGGGCGAGCGGTAGGGTCGCTGGTATTGCGGCTGCCGTCGATTGGATTCCCTCTCGTCTTCCTCTCGCTGAATCCGTCGTTCTTCCTCTGAATCAAAGTCGTCTTCACCATAATCCCGTCCACGGCCGCGATGATCACGAGATCGCGACCGAGAGTGGGAGTATGGCTGCCGAGACGATTTATGGTGATTTCTTGATGACCTTGAATCTCGCTGCCCTGTCGCAGATATTAGCTTTTCGGGAGACTCTGAACGAGATGTGAATCTAATATCCTGGTTTTGTGAGGGTGAGACAACGGATTCCTTGGTTGAGGCGTCTCCGTGCCTCCGTGGCGAACGTGAGCGATCAGCCCGGTCCCGGTGCCTTCGACCGGATCGTCGAGAGTCTTTATCTCTATCCTGCCGCTTGTGACGATCCGATTTCGCTCTAGGGCTTCTTGTCCTGCTTCTATGCCTATCCCGAGTCCTACTGCCGCTTCTACTTTCGCTTCTACTCCTACTCCTACTACGACTTCGGCTTTGGCTTCGCGGTCGTTTCCCGTCTCGGGAAGGTTTTGTGTCCGTCGTCCTTGTTGCAGTCGCCTTCCCCGGCGCTCTCCGGAATTCAAGTTCGCCACAATTCGAAATAATAACATCCACCACTGGCTTGTCCGAAGAATCCACCCTGACCTTTTCCATTTCCTTCACGAATTGGAGGCCGCTTACCACATGGCCAAAAACCGTATGCTTTCCGTTGAGATGATCACATGGGGCGCACTAATAAAATCGTCAATACCGATACTTCCGAGGCATATCCGTTTCGATATATAATTTAAGATCAAAGAGTTTCATACTGTAATAAAGAACCTGGATAAATAAAATAGAAAAGGTCAGAAAATCACCTGATTTGTAAATCCTTGAACACAATTGGTGGTACCACTTACTGAGAGCTATTGGTATCCTTCCCCCTATTGGCCATACATACCAATCCTTCTTTGTCGATGTCACACCACCCGAGGTTTTCATCTTCAAAGGTATCACCGTATATTGATACGCCTCCCTTCCCGTCGCCTCGAGTGATGTCGCCGCCTTGAAGCATGAATTCTTCAATTACCCGGTGGAAGATTGAGGATTTATAGTGGAGGGACGGTGAAGTGAGAGCTGTGCATAGCGACCGGAAGCTATAGTCTCAGAAGCTATTGTCAATATGAGTGCTTGTGGCTATTTACGTGTACCATGGTGGGTATACGAACTTTTCGCATGTCCTTGGAGTTTTGTCTGTGAAGAGTTCGATGACGACGCGACCCACGGGTTCGGTACCATGTTGAAGGTCCAGGAAGCAACGAGGACGGACTGGAGCGACCATTTTGGCGACCAAGGCAGACGCAATTTTGGTAGTATTAGAGGCTGTTCGGCGACTGTATATGGAGGAGATTGATGGAAATATCGATGTTTGGGGTTGAGCTTGAGCTGAGTCGCGATTGGATTGGAGGCGAGCAAACGATATATGAGACAAAGCTTGGTATTGACTCTATCGCAATTAGCTAAACTCCGAAAACAAAATAAAATTAGGACCAACTACATTAAATTCAATCCTGATGCCTAGTTAATAGCCAGGCCTTGTTGAGAATAGTGAATCAAGGCACTCCAGTGTCGATTCTCGATACCATACGTACAAGCTAAGCTAAGGCCAATCTCGAGTTGTAGTTTTCCAAGGTTCGAGGTTTTATGTTGTCGATGTGTTGCGGCCGACGTTGGCCAATGAGCGACAGCTGCGGATTACCCTAACCAAATCGGGACTAGTCCCTATCGCTCGAAGAAAAAAATAGGTTTTTCGCTTTCCACCAACTTTTTTTCTGATAGGCGACTTTTCTCAGTCCTCCTCGACGACTTCTCCGCCATCATCACATCGAGGCAGCTCTCCACCAACAGGCTTTTACTTTACCAACAGCCCATTACATAGCCGCTACAATGGTTCAAACTGTAAGCCATCCTATCCAGTATCTTCGTTAAATAGAGATACACGAAGCTACTTTCAAGCTAAGGCCAGATAACTAACTGATGCATCGACAGACCTGGAAAGCTATCGCCCCGGTGCCCACATCGCAGGAGTTCCTCGATATTGTCCTGTCGAGAACCACCAGGAAGACTCCTACTGTTATCCGATCTGGATTCAAAATTAGTAGAATCAGAGGTACTTTTCGCCTCCAAAACCGTGCTGTGATAGCTTGGATAAGTCGCTAACGACTCATTTACAGCTTTCTATCTCAGAAAGGTTAAATTTACCCAAGATACTTTCACTGAAAAGCTTCAGGCGATTCTTGATGGCTTCCCAAAACTCCAGGATATCCATCCTTTCCGTATGTTCTCTTACCCTTTGTGCCGGCAGAGGTAGCATTCTAACTCATCGCCGTATCCAGACAAGGATCTTATGAACACACTCTACGACGCCGACCATTTCCGAATCGCTCTCGGTCAGCTCTCCACGGCCAAGCATCTTATCGAACAAGTCTGTCGTGACTATGTCCGTCTTATCAAATACGCCCAGTCCCTCTTCCAATGTAAACATCTAAAGCGTGCAGCATTGGGCCGTATGGCTACCATCACTCGTCGCCTAAAAGACCCTCTCCTCTATTTGGAACAAGTCCGACAGCATCTCGGTCGTCTTCCGGGCATTGACCCTAACACTCGAACCCTCCTCATCTGTGGCTATCCCAATGTCGGAAAGAGCAGTTTCCTCCGAAGCATCACTAGAGCAGATGTGGATGTCCAACCATATGCTTTTACAACAAAGAGTTTGTTCGTCGGTCATTTCGATTATAAATACCTTAGATTCCAGGCCATTGATACCCCGGGTATCCTCGACCACCCGCTCGAGGAAATGAACACCATTGAAATGCAATCGATCACCGCCATCGCCCACTTGAAATCCGTGATCCTTTACTTCATGGATCTCTCCGAGCAGTGTGGTTACTCTGTTGCCGCCCAAGTCCAGCTTTTCCACTCGATAAAGCCTTTGTTTGCAAACAAAATCGTGTTTGTAGTGGTCAACAAGATTGACGTCGTCAAGCCGGCGGATTTGGACGAAGAATCACAGAAATTGATTCAGACCATGCTTCAGGGTGGAGAGGTCGAGATGCTACAGTTGAGCTGCCATACTGAACAGGGTATTTCGGAAGTGAAGAACAAGGCTTGTGAACGACTACTTGCTGCGCGAGTAGAGCAGAAGTTGAAGACAAATCGGGCGACCGATATCCTTAACCGGATACATGTTGCACAACCTATCGGTGGTGTTACGAGGGAGGTCTTTATCCCTGACGCTGTCAAGGAGAGGACGAAATATGACGTCAACGATCCAAATAGAAGGAGGTTGGAGAAGGATATCGAGGCCGAGGAAGGTGGTGCTGGTGTTTATAATGTTAATTTGAAGAGTAAGCGGTTCACCTCATCGTTCTTGGCAAGAGTGTTGGAGCTAACTTTATCCTTGCAGAGAACTATATGCTTGACAATGACGAGTGGAAATTCGATAAGGTTCCTGAAATCTTCGACGGCAAGAACGTTTACGACTTTATTGACCCTGATATCGAATCGAAACTCGCAGCATTGGAGGCCGAAGAAGAAAGACTTGAGGCCGAAGGATTCTACGATGAAGAAGAGAGCATTGAAGACGACGAAGAGGCAGATATCCGAATGAAGGCCGATTTCATCAGGGAGCAGAAGCAATTGATCCGGAATGCCGCGAGAAGCAAGAAGGCATTAAAGAACCGAGCCGTCATCCCACGCCAAAAGATGCCGAAGAACATTAGCGAGATGAAGAACAGTCTCGAAAAGATCGGTCTAGATGCCAGTACCGTTATTGACAGGGCAAGAAGCAAGAGCCGCGGACGTTCTGTGGCTGGTAGAAGCAGAGCTGCCTCTGAGGTTGGTGGCGATGTTGAAATGAGAGATATCAGCATGCACGATATCAGTCAGATGACATTGAAGGAACGTGCGAAGAGCAGAGCTAGGAGCCAGAGTAATAGACGTGAAGATGGTGTTACGAATGAGGGTGCCAGAACGAAGGCTGAGAAGATTGCCAAGTTGAACCAGAAGAAGATGAATAGGATGGCTAGGCAGGGTGAGGCTGATAGACATGTCTCTGCCGCTTTGCCGAAGCATTTGGTAAGTTTTATATCCCACCTAGCTTCGTATTTTTAAAGGATACATTGCTAATATATCGATACTATAGTTTTCGGGCAAGAGAACAATCGGAAAGACCAACAGACGTTAAAATCTGTTATAGATAGACTTGTAGGTTATGGCACCAGTCGGATGAAAAGTTTTACAGAGTTGCAATTGCAAGTTTTCTCTTGGGCTTGATTGTCTCTCTCTCGCCCTATATACGCAAAAACAAAAACGGCGTTTTGTAATTGTATTTCATACATGGGAGTTGGGAGGAAGTGCTTATCAATACTATCGTCTTTTATTTCATTGAGATAAATGTATGTTAAATTTTTTTTTTTTTACAAAGTACCCTTGTATCAATATATGCAATGCAGCCCTGCAGTTTGTTTGCCTCGAAGATTGAATGCTCGCCTCTTGAGATATCGAGATCGATCTAGATCTAAGAATGGATACGTAACATGGTGGATCTTGATTCATAGGTTCATAATTGATGTCATTTGATTTCAGTTCGGTCAACGATAAGTAACGTAGAAGAACAGGCGGTTAATAATAAGCCTGTGTGCATGTGTGTGTCTGTGTTATATAACATGCATCGATACCAGGTAAGTGTATCGATTGCTTTGCCCTCCTTATTTGCTCTCCGAAGCGCAAAACGATCGCGAAGGGGGGTATCAAAATAAAATAAAAAAACGAGTGACAGGGGGCATTCCCGAACACCTCCACCAAAAGGAAAATGAAGAAAAAGAAGACACTATAGACAGAGGTATGAGGGTAGCAATATGATGGTACTGAGCAGCGGTAAACAGCAAATCGGAAAAGAGAAGAAAACATCCTCCATGCAAACTCAAATGCCCACGGTGAAGCCCATCAAGTAAAAAGCAAAAGAACACCGTACAAACCCCGTAATCAAAATATATAGAAACTCCCGGCATTCATAGCAAAAAAGGAGAAAAAAAAAGGGATAGGTGATTGTTTAATAACCCATGACTTCCCTTCCACTCCGATGCTGGCTCTTACTCCTCCTACCCATCGACCCAGCCGCTTTCTTCCAAAAACTCTCTCTCTTCCTACTCCTTCCCTCATCCCCCATGTCCACTTCCGCATACTGCTCCGCAACCTTCTCGCCATACAGCAGCTCCATAGCACTAGCTTGCTCAGTCGATCTCCTCCGTCCATACCAGCTACCCCCACTATTCCCGCCCCTGTTATGATTAGGAGGATTTGTACTCCCATAGCTCTTAACCAAGTCATTAGCTCGTTTAACTTGCATCCCATCCCAAAAGTCCATTCCAAACATTGCACGATCAGAATTATGATCTTGTCCTAAATGCGGATATCCGCCGGGTCCTACTGATCCCCCAGAGCTTGTACTCCTTCGTCGGTGAAGTTGGCCCGTATTGTTACCGTTATATCCCTGACCTTGTGGGGGCGGGGGTCCGTGATTCTGGGAGTATCGTGGTCTACCGCTTCTCATTGAGTCAGATCGCTGCACTTGTTGGTTGTTGTTTGGTTGGTAATACCCGCTTTGGGTGTTATACGAATACTGGCTATTCATGGAATTTGTTCTCGAAACTCGAGGGATGGATCCTATGCTAGCTACGCTGGCTGAGGGATTAGAATTCCATGGTGATGTCGTTGAAACCGGTGATTGTGGATTAGACTTGATCGCTGAGTTTCCTAACGGACGACGACGGGTCTGCATGTTATCAGAACGGTGCTGTGGAGGTGGTGTGGGTAGTGGAGGCGGTTGGCGGTTGTTGTCTTCCATTGAGTATCTACCTGGCGGGGGTTTATACGATGATGGTGGAGTAGTGTGTCGAGGAAGGGACGGTTGTCGTTCTGGTGTACTTATCTTCTGCTGTACCGGCTGAGGCGGCTGTGGGGCAGGAGGAGGAGGAGTGCTTTGAGCCACTGTATTAGGAACGCTCCCGGGTACTGGAGAAGAGGTGTTAAAACGTTGATAATACGCCGCTCCAGTATATGATACGGATTCAGAAGATCTCAATGCCAGAACCGCACGCGAAGGTGTAGAAGAGGTAATCGCCATGGGTTCATGGTACGACGGCTCTACCGGAGAACTTGGGTCGAGTGATGCTGCTTCTGGAGCATATCCGATAGACTGTAGCCCGCTTCTAACACTACTAGTGAAGCTTTGTTGTCTTTCGGGTTGCGGCTGTAGCTGGTATTGTGTCTGTTCCGGTTCGACTGCGCTACCAATGTTGAGGGATGGGAGATAGTTATGTGATGATTTTGGAGGTTCGGGTTCGTCGATTGTAACGACTTCATTAGATTCTCCATTATCTTGTTCTGGAACCTCGATTTCTGGCTTTTTGTCGCTCTTCCAAGAGAGACGCTTGAAACTTAGACGTCTTTTTCTTTTTGGCTTCTTTTGCTCCGTATCATCCGCGTCCTCTGCAGCGGCGTTTTCGAACTTACTTGCTGGTAGAGTAGGTGGATATTGCTTCCCTTTATTCTTCAAAGCCCTCGGAGGAGGAGCTTGTAGTGTAGGCGGTGTTCTATTCCTCACTGAAGAATAAGGGACGTTGATAACCGAAGTTGAAATGTTTGGTCCCGCAGAGTTATGGCTTGTTGCTGGCCTCATCTCTGGATATTGGTTATGAAACTCATTGGCAATTTGCTCGGGTGCCGACTGGCGGTTCTTCGCTCTTCTCAAGTGGTCATCTGGTGGCAGTACCGTACTTCCAGCTGAGGAATACCCACTGTCGGCGGTCTTGGTTTGGCTGGCTTGACTCTGATCCGATGAAACGTCAGATGCATCTGAGCTAGGTGCGAGCTTCTCTTCTGTTGTTTGCGTGATACTATTACAATCAACTGTCGAGGGACCGGCTTGAGAACTCGAGTCTGAGATTGAAAGAACCTTCCTCACAACTAATGGCTTCGGCTTATACTCCTCGAGTTCTGCTGTATTAGTTCCAACATTAACCCCCTCACTATTCTGAATTCCCGTCCTATTAGAATCCGGAGCATCTATCAACTTGGCACCTTCGTATGAAAACGGAGATCTCGAAAGTCCCGGTTTAGCAGAAGGAGCAGCGGATGGAGCAGCAGCAGACGTATTTGTATTAGAATAGTCTGACGAGAGACTTGGTTGGTATTGTCCGTTCAAGAACTGCTTGTTTCGAAGACCATAGCCAAACAGATGACGCCTGTGCGGATCCTCATCCGTGCTACCTTCGCCTCCGCCAACAGTCTGTGCGGTATCTGGAGCTTCGGTATCAGGCGACGGGGGTACGATTCGTAAACTGCGCCGGTTAAGATTCGCGGCCGCACTCGTATCAATCTGGGTAGCTGGCTTCTTCCCAGACTGTGGCGAAGGAAGCGAAGAAGCTACCACAGGTTTCTTCTTTATTGCAAAATTCTCGGCCATTGTCGGTGTCTGTGGCATCTCCTCTTCGCCGTTGTCGATGGCCTCAGAGTTAGCAGTTGCAGAGACGGGAGGGAGACTGAGTAATGAGCCATCTCTTGGCCTTTGACTACCACCGCTAGTAGCCCTCAGCGATGGTGAGCTAGAAACGGGACTCGGAGCACCATTGGCTACAAATAGAGACCCTTTCCTCAGGCTGCCTAGGGTTCCTTGGTCTTGAGGTGTTTCCGGGCGAGCACCGTCGGTATTGATATTTGTGAATCTGGATCTAGGCACGAAGAGTAAATTGTCGTCCAAATCTAGCCCGTCGTTTGGTTCTGGTTCCTGCACTTTCGGCCTTGTAGCCGTACCTGGAGCAGCAGCTTGGAGTAATGAACGTCTTCTTACTGGAACATGTGAAGGTTCAGGATTATAAGATGAGGGCGGTGTATGGCCCTGCTGCTGTTGCTGTTGCTGACTATTCAAGAACTTCGTTGGCGAAGGCGTAAGCTGTATCCTGGTTGGACTCTGCAGTGCTGAATGGAAACTAGCCGTAGAAGACGCCGTAGGAGGCGGCCTTAAATCATCTGGTTCCAGCAGTGGAGACGCATCGAAGTTGCTATTTTCGGCGGCAGGAGCAGTCATGGGCCTGATATACGAGACAGGACTCATTGTATTTGTAGGTGGTGAACCGGCTTTATTAGTCGGCTCATGGACAAGACTTCGTCTTCTTTCCAGCCATACGGCTCCAAGTGATGGAGTGGCATTATTACCAGGCCCACCTGAACCGTTTAAATTTTCCCGACTCGCTTTCCGCGAAGGATTATTACTCCATCCCTGCTGCGCTGCTCCTGTGAAGCTGTCCTGCCGAGATAGATCCACACTACCGGATCTAGTTGGCGGACGAGGATATGGTATCGGACCACTGTCAGTCGGATTTAAACTTGCACGGTCTGGTAAAATATTTCGTATCGATGCTTTCGAGTTTCGTCTACTTAGGGATGATGGTAAAGGTATCGGTATAGCAGTTGGCGACTCGCCGCCAACTTTTGGTTTTGATAGTTTATTGTTGATTTTACTTGAAGAGGGACGGAATGGGGAAGATTTTTTGGTAGTGGTGGGGGAGGAGGGGTGCCGTGAGTGAGTGGAGGATTTGCTACGGCGTGGGGCCTGGGCGGAGTGGGTATTACCCATGGCGAATGAAGGTGGGGTGGGCGGTAGATATGAAGCCGACGGAAAGAATGTTTACGGAAGGCACGATACTGCGTTTATATGGGGATCGAAGTGCGTTGACGGTGTTGTAGATGGTGTTTACTTGCGTTGTTTGCTTTGATGGGTTGTCCTGTGCTACCGACTCTGTGCTACCGTCGATTTACCCTCCTGAACCTCTCTTCTACGCTGCTCAGGCCTGTACTCCGTCTCTGAAACGGGAGGACGGTGGTGAAGATGCCACCATTTGCAAGGGAGAGTGAGTTAAGTGTATTAAGTGAACGTGGTCTTTGAGGTTTAAGCGATAAAGCGTTCTGACAAATTCGAGAAGGTTAAGATGAGTAAGGCTGACTAGCTGTGACGACACCTCAGAATGAAAGGCGTACTTTAGGCCGATATTTGGATTAAGAGTCGGTGTTGCGGGTAGGAAACGTCAAGTATTGTTCCCCACAGGTATAAGCATCTAGTATGGCAGCCTGGTAGACGAGTGTATGAGTATAAGGACTAAGTATTTAGGTATCAAGTATATCTTAGAACGTCGTCGCTGTCTACGGTGCAGAGGGGCTGGTGGTCGTGCGTCTCATGAACCTGCAGGTGCCAATGGAATGTTGAAGGTGAAGCTGCACTGCAGGTGTGTAACCGAATCGACTGGGAGGCGCAGAACAGCTGTTCTGATTGGAACACCTTCTTTCCCTGGACTCTTGCAATTGGTTATCGAAATTCGCGAAAAGAGCAGAACGGGATTTAGATTTTGACAACTACAAGGGATATGGAATATCAGTGGGGAAGATTCTTTAGAACCCTTTATATGTATTGTACTCCGTAAAAGGGTGCGATCCAAGGCGGGTGTTAAGTTAAGTTAAATATTGACAGATAAAATCTAGATCGATCCCTTAAACCTCTTGCCAAAGTTAAACTTCTGGAGTGATTTAATTGAGTGAATGAATTAAATTGCCGGAAATCTCAGTGGCTGAGGGTGGGTAGGGTAGGGTAGTAGCTATCGCAATATCCGGAGCTGGGTTACAACTTGTAACGTACCGGGATAGTAACAACCGAATGTGATATCTCCCCAGCCGTTCAGATGTATATTGCCACCAACTTCCCATCGAAAACGAAGAACTAGGGAATTTCGAATTTATGCGTGAAAAAAAGATGAGAAAGAAATGACGAAACTGAAAGAAGTATATTGGCCGCTTAATAGACCTTTTATCAGAATAGCTCCCTCTTTCGAACACATTTACTGATATGCTTATCTACCCTAGAATTAGAGCAGTCCTTGCTTGCATTATCCAAAAGGCGAGACCACAGAACACAGGTGGGGAAATCTCAAACTACACGGAAGAAGTTCTTACAATTGCCTAAACTGGCGGGGTCATTCGATGCCGTCGAAAAGTGGGACTAGCTGCCTCGGAAATCTTGACATCCAAGGATTGCTAGTCTCGAATATGGCCCACTAGCCACAATACCACAATGTTTGCAGATTGGCCTGGGCTTGCAGGTACTGTTATGTCGTGGAACGATCCTTGAGGCATTCATCATGACTTTGTGTTGTCGAGTTTACGAGACCAGTTGTTCACCCTTTCGGGCGCAATCAGTACTAATCAGTACTCCCTACAGACCCATGGGTTCGTAAAATATGACAGTAACTTAAGGCGGATATGCACAATGCTGGGGATCTCTTAAGTTCATCATATCAGATACAAATGGTCCTTAAAACAGTAGATACAGATAGGCCGGAAACAGTGACGTTCTCTGGTTTGCCACTAATCCATTTTTAGCAATGAGATTTAAGCATTGCAACAAGCAACACACCCACTTCTTTGATTCTCGTGATGTCACAGTCGATATGACAAGACCAAGTCTTTTTTATTTTTTATTTTTTAAGAAAAAATATTTCTTCTGTAAGAATTGATCAATTGACATCCCCGTAATCCTATTCCCTGAGCCTAGGTATTGGTATATTCATTCACTGTAGCTAGTACATAATTAAGTACCTACTTGTTTGGTATTGTCTTGTCGCCAGACTCCTCAGCCTGTGTGCTCGGTACACCAGAGCACCCCTATAGAGTGCTTTCAATACTTTAAACATCGCAGGTCGCTAGCTGCACTTAGAAAGGTATTAGAAGTTTCAGTTGTAAATACCAATTATCGGCGGGTTAATCTTCTAGATAATGGGAGAAAATCCCGATTATCAGTGGTAACACGAATATCTTCAATACTTAAATCTGCCAAAATATTTCTACCTCGTATTAAGCTAACTAGGTAAACGTCTGTATAAAGGGGACCCTGCCGTGTCCACACTGTTCCAAAACCCAAGCCATTACATCTCACTCCATAGAGACTCGTCCTTCAGACCAAAGGTTTCACCACCTTGCCGTACCTACGGCGAGGTTGGTGCCAATCAGACAATCTCCCCCCTTGTAAAATCAGACACATCCTCTACATACTTACACACCGTGGCCCCGAGCCACAGCGCGAATTATAATATTAAGTTGAGCTGAGACGGCATGCACACGGTGCAGACGCCGAGTCTTCCATTGCGACAACTGAGCTCCTAACAATGTCAGCGGTACGTGCATGGTTTATGTATATTATGTATACATGCCAGCCCACCTTGCCGAGCTAGAAGATAAATTACTAACGCGATTTCTTTTTCATAGTTGTATAAAGGAGACCCGTAAACACCGAGCTCGTTCTAATGATGGCCGGCATTCTCGACATTCCCATGGCGGCCGTAATTCTATGTTTGAATTGCAAACTCGGGGGAGAAGAACCAGTAGTCGACAAGTACCCAACTCTATGTGCTCTTCTCGCAAAAGAAGAGTCTTCAATTCGATTTTTATTTTATTTTTTATTTTTTATTTTTTTTTTTTTTCCCTGCCCCTTCCATCTCCGTCTGGGACCTTCGGGTTCAACGAAGCCACAATAACCGAAATCTAAAAAAACCAAACCAGTTTTTCTACGCTATAACCTATTTCTAGAATCATTAAACGAACTAGGGATATCAAACTCAGGCTGGAATCTTTTGAAAACGATTAAGAACAATAGAAACGCAGAAACCTACCCTCCTCCGCTCTCGCATGAATTCCATTACCTCGCCACGGAATATTCCAACCGTTTCCCCGAAACATCCGGCGGGGGCAATGTCAACCAGTTAAGTGTTATTAACCTTGCTAGAGTTGCCACCGACTATGAAAAGTTGCGGGAGGGGCCGCCTTCAGCTTAAAGGAGACGAAGAAAGTAGTTCTCGGGTGGGGGCATCCGGCCCACAATGTGGGAGTGCGTACCCGCCGTCAATAATTATCGATCATAGATGGAAGTTATTAAATTGAATAGGAAAATAATATAATATGGCTAAGTGACGATAGACTAACGGGCCCTGCAATATAGATATAGTAGATTAAGTGCATGCTTATGGGTAAACCTTGGACCCGTTATCGATATGTATTCTCTACACATACCCTTATCTATGATGATGCTAGCCGGCACAGCCTGTATATAAATTTGAAATTATACTGATCTATCATCACCTTTAAATCTGCATTGATCGATTTGGATTCATATTATAATAATAGTCTCGTACCGACCCTAGATTCATATTGGGAAACTCGAGGCTAGTACCTATTTCCTGAAAGGTATTTATAATATGGTAACTACTACCACCTCAGCCCGTTTTCTCTACACACAATGCCACCCCTCAATATACTGGCCACGTGTATACATGTACATGAAAGCATAGTTTATATTTAAACACGTATTATCGTAGCCTCGACTTCGAGTTGTACAACTGTAGAGTGAAGTTAGACCGATGTGAAAATGTGTCTGGCCAAAGCAGAAATGAAACTAAGGAAAAATGGTCTACTCGCAATATTGCGTGATTAGTAATCGATCTAACCACGACGAAGACGATTCGGAAAAGGAAATCGCTTGCTTCGTCTATGCCAGCGGATTTAGTAGGGTTGCAGACCAAAAAAAGAAGCAACAGCACTTAGAAGTCCAACCAGTGAGAGATTTGAGGTGCTCGAAAAACATCGGAGTTGTTTTAAAGTTAAGAATCTTGAACGCAGTGCAACGAGATAGCAGTCGACAAGGCCAAGATCTAGAGTTGTATTTTCTTGCTGAATCCTGTCTGCGTATGTGCCAATCTCTGATTATTTACTCTGTACCTCAAGCGTATTGCAGAGTCAACTTGATCTGAACTATAGTTTGGATATCTATTCCAAGACCATGGAAGGCCTTAGGCTCACGACCACCAGCTTAGATGTTTTTTGAGTGAAGAAAAAAAACATTCCGCCAAAACAGCATACATACATGCACAATACTTATAGCGGAAGCAAAAGGAGCAAGCAATATTGCTAACGCGGATACATAACAAAAGACCAGAAAGAAAAAAAAAAAAGGTAAAGAGGAAATTACACGCCCGCAAGGCTCAACAGCACAAGTGAACCTGTCATCATTTAGTCATACTTCCCACTACCACCGCTGCTTCCAAAGAGTCCATCTTTCTCGCCTCCAAACCATCCTTGACCCCACCCGCCTTCCTTACCGGGGTTTAATCCCAATCCTGGGTGTGGACCAAACCCTCTTTTGTGTCTTCTGATCCCCCAAAGATACGCGCCTCCGAGAGCGACAATGATAAAGATTATTGTCAAGACCGGGTGACTCGTTCCATGATCCTTGGCCGACCTGAACGCCCTCTCAAGTCTCCCAACAGTACTCTTCGCCTGCAACTTGTACGGGTTCTTAATGACGTCCTTAACGACATCAAGAATCGCGGTCCTAGATGGAAGTATCGATTCTCCATCCGCGTTGGCGTCCCAATACCTCTTCTTATCCTCCTCGTTAATAATAACTCTGTTACCCATTTCTTTAACATCAATGTTATATGTCTGTTTGACCCAGCGTTCCCAGAATACACCATCAACCCAGGCGAACCCAACCTCTTTTCTCATAGGTAGTACGATTGGCGTACCCTTGGCGTTTCTATAGCCCCGGTCATCCCCACGATCCAAAGACTCTTGGATCTTATGTTGCTTCCTATCCCTCAATTCCTGTCTTTCGAGCTTTTCATCCTTTTCTTTACCTTCGAACCACAATTGAGCAGCCTTTTTCATTTCATCCTTTGCCATTCTGAAATCTTCCTCCTTGGAGCTGTCGAAGATACCCAAAACTACCGTCTTGCCGTTCATGATCTCATGCGAATTTGTGGCCGAGAGCTCAGGGACAGTCGGGAGCCACACAGTCTTCATCCAATCCACGATTTTGTTGGTATCTCTGATATCAGCGGGCGAGAGGGCAGGATAATAAGTTGGTCGATCATCGCGGAGAACAACAAGCTGTGGCCAAGTCGTGATACGGTATTTTCTTGCCAAATGGTCGGAATTCGTCTTGTAAAGTGGTGCATGTCCAATCAACGGCATTGTAACCCTTGATAGAGCCTCGAAATCCTCGGAAACAGTCGCGTGATCATAGAAGTACAAGAAGATGACGTCGTGTTTCTTTTGGATCTCCTCAAAGTCAGCGGCGTCCCCGATCTCCTTGACACCGGAGTCAGCGGCTTTGCGAGCCCAGGATACGAGATCACCGACACCTCGAAGACCCTTGTATTCGATCCTTTCTCCATTCTGGAAGAATATGATTGTTGGGTAGGCGGAGACTGAGATTTCCTTGCAGAGACGGCGGTCAGCTTCACAGTTAACTTCACCGATGTTGAGCATTCCTTGCATTTCGTAGCTTAGGGTGTTCCAGGCTGGAGCCATAGCTTGACAATGGGAGCACCATGGCGCGTAGAACTTGACGAACCATCCCTGGGAGGAGTCGAGGACCTTCTGTTGGATGTTGGAGGCATCGAGAGGGAAAGATTTACCATCGGGGTTAGGAGTTGGTCCTTTCCTTGGTGGAGGGGTTGGTTTCGGTTTCGGTGCTTCGACAGGTGTTGGCTCTGCTTCCGCCGCCGCAGTGGTTGTCTGTTCCGCAGGAGAGGGTTTCTCTCCAGTGGCGTGTATCTTTTGGAATTCTTCTAGGGTTGGAGGTACTGGGAGTTCGAGGCTTGCTGGTCGCGATCCAGGCTTGATTTTCTCCAGATGTTTTTCCATAAAATTTGACAAAAGTTTCATGCTGTTCTTCTTTCCTTGAAAGGTATCAACCTTCTCTCCATCTTTGAACAATCCGAACATTGGGTAAGCTGTGACGCCATTTTCACTACACAAGTCGCCAAAGTTTGCACAATTTACGTTTGCAAAGTGCCAGTCGTAGGTTTCGGTGAATGAAGGGGGTGATACGGGGTGTGGGGAGGAAGGTGATGCGGGGGAGGATTTTAGGTAGAATTCGTAGAGTGTCTGCCAGACTGGTCCTGCGACGATACAGTGCCGGCAGTATGGAGAGTAGTGTTTTATAAACCTGCGCATTGGAAAACGACGATGTTAGTCAAAATATTTTTTACGTGTCGCCACCTTCGCCCACGTCGACACAGATTATGGAACGGAAGCATTACCAATAACCACTCTTTATAGTCTCTTTGAAATTATCTGGTGTTAGCTCCTTAAGCTCTGGCACCGTGGTATCAACGGCATCACTGCTACTATACTGTTTGTCCGGCAGAGCAGCAGGGGCTGGCGACGCCGACGTGAATATCCGGGAACTTAGGGACAGGAGGAATAGCACCGACAGCCGCATGATTGCCTGAACCTGCCCAAGACCGCTCACGCGACTAAGGTGAAAACGATGTGAATTCCCCGGACCTTTCTTTTTTGTTCGGTGGGGGGATGCGGAACCGGAAGGCGAGAAATAGAGTCGACGTTGAGGAATTCCAGAAAGGAGAGTCGTGTGGTGGAACGGGGTAGCGATGAAGGCCGTTGATCAGCGATGCCCAGCAAGCAAGCAATTGTAGGTAGCACGACCACGACCACGGAAAGTAGTGGTATCGTATCGTATCGGCCAGCTATGGAATTGAAGATATTGAAAGATGGCTATGGTGGTTGTGACTGTTATCACGATTATAGTGACGGATTATAGATGAAAGATGGCATGAGAAGGGAGGGCTATGCACAATTGAGCGACATGTGGCAATAAACATATTTGACAAGAGACGGGGACAGGGGACAGATTCTAGACCTTGCAAACTAGCAATTGATCGTCCGTATGTGCATGTTCTTGTTCCTATACTTCAACAACTTAACTAACCATTAACCATAGCACTGGACCACTAGTGCTCAGATGGTGGATATCAAAGGGACCTCGGTGTGGGTTCACGGAATATCATGTCACAGAATGGGAAGGCTATCTTACAATCTTGAAGACAAGCATTTTTTCCCTCCCATGCATACGGGCTACGACCGGGACGAGGCGATTTTAACCAACCGGTAGCTCGTGGTGCATGTTTGGCCGATCAGAAGCCAGAAAAGCCCCGCGCCACTAATTTCTTTCTCGCTGGCCGAATTAAGTAGGTACAAGAATTCAGCCTGGACGTTCAGATTTTCGGTGCACATAGGCACCCAGGCACGAGGTTCGGAATGCAGAGTGTCGTGCGAGTTATTTTAATACTCGTGATCGATATCTCAAGATGAGTTTACCCAGTCCCAGTTATCAATAGCCAGCCCTTATCTATGCGACTTGGACGGGTGCGTTCCCACGAAGCCATTCTGCATGCAGCAGCGCTCATTTATTGACAGTGTCCTAAAAAAAACGATCGAGGTGGCTTTTCTTGCGAATGTGTGGGTGGTGGGTACTTCCGGTACTATGCATTACATTAATTTGGCGACTTGAAAACCGGACAGCTATTTTTGATAATAGGGATCATATGTAACCCCGACCGGGACATCAAAACTCTGCTCTCTAAATTGGTACCTCTATATCCCCTTGAAACGCTATTGGTGGTATCGAATGTTAGTCAGTATCGTGATTGCGCGGCCTTAAGCTTATTGAGCTTCCATTGATGAGTTACAACTGCAAGCCAGCAGACACTTGCCTCCAGCATCCCTTTATAGGTGTCTTGGATCTGCGATACCGAAGCAACCAGTGTCGATTTCTCGTAATACCGCTTTAAACGGCATGGGGGTTTGACTTGATTTCTTTTTTTGCGGTTCTCGGAAAGCATTCTTAGACCTTTGCCTATGGGGATTCTTTTCAGCTCACAAGCTTAACAACTTGCTTTTCGATTTCAGTCCATTCGGAAACTCGATGGTCGATGAGGAAGATACCGAAGCAGTTGATTTCTTTTGATAGGTTATACGACCTCTTTATAAACATTTCGACATACAAGCCTTCTTTTTCTATTTTCCAAGGTATGTAGTACATCTCAAGGTATCCTGGGCAAACTATTGGCGCCACTCATTCTGCAGTCCAAGGATGATACGTAGACACTTCGTTTCGTTTATGTAAAGAACAACCGTAACCATCCTACAAAATACTGCATCCTGTGACTCCAAACTTCCTTTTGATGGTTCGGTTCTATCGATTTGCGGTTTTCCTTCCCATATGTGGCAATGAGGCGCATCCAGATCTAGATAGTCAAGCCTTTATCTAGGCACTATAGCGAAAAAGTACAAATATAGGCTAGAATGGAATATGCGATAGATTTATAACTAAAGGTCTTGGCTTGCCGCCTCGTCTAGCAACTCCACCTTAGGCGAGGCATTAGATGATTTATGGTATCGTGGAATCCAAATTTGAAGCTTCACAGGAATAACAAAGGAGAATCTTCGATGTTTGTGCAATGCTTACACGTTTGTGGAGTTCATATGCGACCGGGGCTCTTGAGTGCCTCCATGCATGGTAGAAGTCTAGACAATTAACGGTCAGAATTCGTACTTGCTTTTGTATATCGTACAGCTCAGGGCCGACCATGGCCAGCTAGTCAGTCCTCCCTTTGAAAGTTTATAAAGGAAAGTCTATATAAAGGTGGCTTCGGATCTCCAAACTGACTTCTTTTCCTCATCAGCTTCATCGGCCTCCTGTTCTCCCCATTCCCTTGGATATCTACACTCTTTTTGAGATCAAACATCCACCACATTCTTTTATATCAAAATGCAATTGACCCAGGTCCTTGCCTTCGGTGTCGCCTTCTTGGGGTAAGCGATGCCCGTCCTTCTATATAAGCTATCATGATATCATATTAGTGAATATATAATTACAATTCTTCACACTGGAAACGAAAGCGTGGATAATTAAAAGTTTGTGAACTAACATCAGTATTCTCTTTAGCCTCGCCATGGCCGCCCCAGCCCCAGTCGCCGAACCAGTTGCCGCCCCAGCTCCATATGCTGAGCCCGCTCCAGTGCCAGGCGGCCGTTGGCGCTGGAAGCCAACTAAAAGTTGGAAGTCCGGTGCATACCGTCGCAAGTCCTACAAGAAGAAGAAGAAGCACTCGAAGGAGTAAATGGCCCGCCAACGGTAATCTGTATGTTATAATTCAACTGCCTTCATATCCTTTTTGGGCACCATACTTACATAGTTATCAATAAAGTCCGTAGGCTTCTAGGGCCACCCTTCCGGCTTACAGGATGGTGAACTTTATATTACAAAAGTTATTAAAGTCACAATTCCGTATACCTGGAACGTTTGACGACTTGACGACTGCTTATGTTTCACGAATTTCATTTTTATTTCTATCGACCCCCCCCCCCATTTTCATCACCCTCTGCTGGTTCCGAGCCCCTTTCGATTCTCAATGAATGACCACTTTTCCCCCCTTCTTTTCTTTTCTTCTAAAAGATGGTTTGATTGGAGATGGCCCCTTTTCCGGATAGAAATATCTAGATATGATAAATTTCAAAGGCACCATTTATGTATATAGATCTCGCCAAGTAGAAGAAATAGAAATGAAAAATCTCAAGAAACAAAGAAACAAAGAAACGCTTGAAATTCCATTATCCAGACATGGATAACGCCTTAGAAATGATAGAGAATAGTCGAATATGCATGTGTCGTTAAATTCGGCTATTGATGGAATCGAGTCGTTATAAGCGGCGAACTATAGGAGGCCTGTATAGCCGAACTCCATAATCGATATAATCTAGTAGGTGAAATCGTTAAGGAATCACATCCGAGGCTTGTTTGCAATGCTGCTAGATCTGAGTCTATTTTAAGTAACTAGTGCCGGTGCAGATACTTGAGTCATCTACCACATGCAAGATCTTAAGATTTGACACAGCATGCTATTATAAGCTCGAGCTCGCGAGGCAGAGGCGAAAGTACCTAAGTACCTAAGTTAACCTCTTTCAAGCTCTTTGCCGCACAAAGGGACCATGGACTTAGCGATTATTCCTTTTCTATGGCATTGCTGCCCTCTTTACCTCGTATCGCCCAAGTGGCATTATTAAATACTATGAATAAAAGAAAGAGATATAAGGCACTATACGCTGGGCTTTTATACCTACAAAACCTACTTCAGCATGTCGAAGAGCCAAACCGCTCCCGTAACTCGTAATTTAGAGTCTAGAGCCGGTGTAACCTGACTATTCCCTTGTTTGGGGGGCAAGCTATGGGGTATAAATTAGAAGCCGTCTACCGTCAAAAATCCAAGAAAGCCCCAGCCCCAGCTCCAAGCTACAGTCTTTGAAATTTCCCAGCCTAGTCATTCCTTCAAACCTAAGGCCATTTACTTATCCCTCGTTTCAAAAGAAAATATAAAAGACGTGGGACAAAATACACAATGCAGGCCTCTAAAGTCATTGCTCTCCTTGTCGCCTTTGTTGGGTAAATATGACTACTTTTCTAGAAGAACAATTGTAGCCGAGGAGTTCAGTGTTCTGACATTCAAAAACCTATCATATAGCATCACAATGGCCTTGCCAACTCCCGTCCCCGCACCAGAACCAGAAGTGGAACCCAGATGGAAGAAGTTTTCTCTGCTGAAGATACCTGGTCGCAACAAGTTTGGAAATTAAGAACTTGGTACTGGTAAGAGAATATACCTTGGTAATAAACTAGAGAGGATGAGTTATGGGTATTAATTGCTTCGGTAGGCACGGTTTATTATGGTCATGTTGATATGCATGTGTCTTCGTGCTTGTGAAAGAAAGGATTGGGGTTCCGAAATGGTGGAAATCTGTTCAGTCTGCTGGATTTTCGACCTTCTAACTTGGATTGGGGGTTTGGAAATGAGGGTAGTTAGATTAGGCCATGGGAGCCACATCTCGAGTACATAGAGCCATATCGAATTTGGATTCAATCAAATATTCGAATTATGCCAAACTTTTAAATCGTCATGGAATTGTGCGTTATAAAGATAGGAAATCCAACCTCTAGTACACGTGGATTCACATGTCCAAGCGCGAGCAATCTACTAACGTTCCCCCCGCTCCCCGGAGTTCCAAAGTTACTAGTGCACCTCAAAGATGTAGAACGAGTATACGGAGAAATACACTTGTAGTTTCTTCTTTTCTTCCCTTTCCTTCTTGGTAATTACTTAAATAAATATAGTTTGACATGTTTTAGTTAACATATCGATATCGGTCTTGTATTAACGCGTTAACATTGAATACTCCCAAAGGCCGATTTATCAGCGTAACGCTACAGTGCAACTGCAAGCCAAGACTCGGATTCCGAGTTCCGCATTTCCGCCTAGTCATTGATACCGCTATATTCGCTATTGTAGGTATATATAACAGAAACGTGGGTCCTTTGGTCGCATAAAATCGTTTCGCGAACATTAAAAATTAGCTATAGGTCCATTTGTAGCAAGAATTAAGGGTTCAGGTTTGTTCGGCTATAGGCTATCTCGATACAGAACTTCGGAACCACACTCCATAAACCATATCTTCATAACCCCTATATAAGAGCTCGCAATATGCCGGATTTTCCAAGTTGCCTAATTTCTTGGCGACATCATGTGGGCTAATTATGCCATAGCGAGCTAAGACTATCTGTTGTGGGAAACCATTTGACCATTTGACAAGCCGAAGTCGATGGGGTCGTATAAATCCGATGTAACATCTACGAACTCGTGATTTTAGATATTTCCATCATTATTTCTTAGTAAATGGAACTTGGATATAGCTTCAAAAGGTATGATTCCATTAAATATGCCGTTCGGGATACTATATCATATTATATAACATGTCGAACTATAAGATTAGTGAGCTTTCTAACATTTAGAAATCATTCGTAGCCTCGCTATGGCCGCTCCAATGCCTCAGGACCCTGCGGATAATATCTCTTCCCGAGGCTTCAGGCCGTCCGATAGGACCAGAGTCATCAAGGCTAAGCCTATAAAAGCAGACAACTAAGGATCCGTGTTGATATAGGTAGGAGATACTGGGTTGAGCCACTTGAGAATAGCTTTGGCTAATCTATCTCATGCTTGTGAATAGATACCCATGGATAGAGTCGGAGTGAGGCAAGTGTATTCCAAAGATCGGGATGTCAAATTTAGATCTTGAGTATTCTAAAAGAATATGTACGGTTTATGGGTTGTAAGACTCTTGATAAGGCTTCGGCTGCGAATATGTGACTGCCGCAGTTTTCTGGGATCATTTCTTGTGCTGTTTATAAAAAATTTTCGATGGTGTTTAAGCTCATAAAATTCTCTGGCGTAGATCCCTACTTTGAGGACGTCCGATTCGTAGGTTTAACTGAAGTGCTGTTCCTAAGGTTTGATCTTTTTGCCAAGTTGAAAGATGATCATGTGAGTCGCTTTTGGTCTTATTGACTATAAGTATCATCAATGTATCTACAAGATGTCCTGTGTATTTTTGCCATATACCAAGACACCGTGGAACTAAACTGTACAAATGGGGTGTAAAATAAAGAATAGTAGAAGATACAACCTAGTTTACGACTGCTCCCTCTCAAAGTACTTCCACTGTCCTTCTACCGGTTCTTCCATAAGTGGCTCCCAACTGTAAATCCGCAATCGTTAGTATTCAAACGATAATCGATATGGTTATAGAGCGTAAAACTCACGGCTTTGTCTTTGCCATCACATCAACCAGCTTGTACTCATCATAAGCCTGCTCGATAACCTGCTCGATCAACCCACTTCCAATCTGTTCCTCGATAACCTCTACTTGCTCGGCCGAAAGATCGGGCTCTCCCTTGAAGCCCTCATAATCTGGCGCCTTTCTCTTATTCACTTCCTCCCAATGTGCAATTCTAGCGGCCTTAATCTCATCATTCCTCCACTTTACCAACTCCACGAGTTCATGGTCATCTTCTTGGCGACCCTCCCATTCTCCCCAGTAAGCTTGAATCGTCTCACGGTGTAAAACCTGCTCCTCGATTTCCTCGTTATACTTTGGCGGCGATTCAATACCCCGTCTTTCTCGCTCCTTAAGATAAGCTTCCCAACCTACAGGGAGTTGCTCTTCGACTATACGTTTACGGTGCTTGATGATTGCTTCTGTGGCAGTACGGTAGGCGGATTCTTCGGGGAGTTCAGAGAGTTTTTGGAGTGTGCCGTTGTAGATTGTTAGGAGGGTTGGACGAGGAGTAGGATGGGTGGGAAGACCCGCGATACCTGTCGGGTGGAAGGCGAACAGGCGAGGAGTGTGTTTTGTGGGAGTCGCCGATTTCGCGGCTTGGAGGAGGCGGAGGGCGGGTCTCATTATGGAGGGGTGGGTATGTGAGACGGAGGGGAGTCGATGGGTGTCGCCAGCGATGTAGTCTACACAGTCACCCTGATTAGTTCAAACCGACTCGTATGAGGGCGATATAGTGTATAAGGCATACCGATGGCTAGGGTACCTAGGTTGGTGATGATATGGAATGAGGTTGTCGTCCAGAATGACGTCCTGCTGGTTCTTCAACGGGAAGTATTTAATTGGCCAATGGTAATTCGCGCCCCAACTGTGGCTAATGAGCATACGAGACCAAAGTGGCGGTGCAGTATCGGCCCAACGCTGGTCGTGAATTAATTAACGTCTTCGGCTCAGCTTCTTCATTCTAAATATCACGAGCGGGATGCGACGGTGAACATCCCCACTATTAAACGCTAAAACACCCGGAAGGAAGGATGTCGACGTCTTACTTTCGCCCTCTCCTCCGTCCGAGGACCTTTATGGGCGCCAATGGTGCCTTTTCGGCCCTCAGACAACCGTCGGCCTTACACACCTTTCGACGAACATACGCCACAAAAAAGACTCCATTGTCGACTACGAAGACAGTTGTAAAGTCTACAATTGCCATTACTACATTGGCTTTGTTTGGGTACTATGCCACGGATTCTAGGGCAGCGGTTCATCGCTATTTTGTTGTTCCAGCGCTGCGAGTCATCGCGCCAGATGCCGAAGACGCACATGCTTTTGGACTGAAAGCTCTGCGGGTTCTCTGGGATTTTGGTCTCCATCCTCGAGATAGATTAGGAATTAGAGAGGAAGACGATAAAGAACCATTCCTTGAAACTTACGTTAGTATTCTTACTTATAATAATCGATTGTCTATTAAAACTCTACTAATGAATAACAAAAAAGGTCTGGGACAAACGTATCATAAATCCAATTTATATCTCCGCTGGTCTTGACAAAAATGCCGAAGCTGTAGACGCACTATTCGCCCTCGGCCCTTCCATCATTGAGGTTGGCTGTGTTACACCTCAACCCCAAGCCGGTAACCCACGCCCACGTGTTTTCCGCCTCGTGGCCGATAAAGCCCTCATCAATCGCTACGGCTTCAATTCCTTAGGTTCTGACTACGTAGCTAGAAAGCTACGCGAGAGAGTGCTTAGATATGCTACGGATAATGGAATGACAGAACAGGATGTACTTGATAACTTGCCGGCAAGTTTATACCCCGGAAAGTTATTGGCTGTGCAGATTGGGAAGAATAAATCTGTGAGCGAGGATGATATTGAGGGGGTGAAGGAAGCATATATATCCGGTGTCAAGTCACTGGGATTATACGCCGACGTCTTGGTTGTTAATGTATCCAGTCCGAATACCCCGGGCTTGAGAAAATTACAATCTGGGAGTACCCTTACCGAGCTACTTTCTGCTGTTGTGGCAGAAGCAAAAAAGGTGGAAAAGAAGGAGAAACCAAGAGTTATTGTCAAGATTTCCCCGGATGAGAATTCTAAGCAGCAGATCGAAGATATCACATCTGCTATTAAGAGGTCTGGCGTTGATGGTGTAGTTGTGGCTAATACAACTTTGAGAAGACCGGATACATTGGTTTCTCCATCTCATTTGGTACACGAAGCTGGCGGGCTCTCTGGGCCGGAGTTATTTGATACAATGAGGGATTTGGTGAGGGAGTATAGGAGACGTCTCCCTCGAGATAAGGAGATCTGGGCTAGTGGTGGGGTTTCTACTGGACAAGACGCTCTGGATGTTTTGAGGGAAGGTGCCGGTGTTGTAGGTGTATATACTGCTATGGTTTATGGCGGAGTCGGCACTATTGGAAGGATAAAAGAGGAGATTCGGGATATCGTACGGAGTACTGTTGCTAAAAGGAATGGAGGTAAATAAAGAAAAAAAGTTTTTGACCTTCGAACTCATTTGAAGCATTCACATACAATCACATTTGTTTGTACATAAGACTTCAGCGTGTCTTTCATATATAAAGTATTAAGTTCCATATTTCTTCGCCTACCTACTTAGGCATCTAGGTACTTAGTGAGCACCAAGCTAGGGGGACTATTGAATGTAAGAAATTTCGGCCATAGTCAGAGGCCTAATTCTAGGAGGTGCCAGTGACGCCGCAGGTGACATCCCAAAGTTGAATATGTCTTCTTTTTATGCACCACTAACATGATTTCTAACGACTTAGTCTTTGAATTTATAGATATCCTTGATGCATTGCATAAAGCAAGCCTTGGTTTTGGCCTTGTCTGGGTACGAGACTACATACATACGTGTACATATCTAGGTATATTATCTTTGACGTGCTCGCCATCATAAAATGTCACCATTACTCCGTTTAGACTTGCATACTTGGTGGCCTGCCGAAACAAGTGTTAGCGCGCAACCTCGAGATTAAGCGCGCAAATAGCTGGTAATGATGATTACTAGCTCGTACGGGGTTTAAACGTTTCCATCTTAGAAACCTTCGGTCCTCCCAACGATAAATAGAGCCTTGAGACTATCTACATGGGTACCTAGGTATTTTTAGTTGAGTATTTTTGGTTTCAAAGAGTATTGCCACCATCAACGTAGGTAAACAATACAGGTAGATAGTGGCAATGTAAGCCATCCGAACACCGAAGCTTCCTAGGATTCTCCTTGAGGAAGAGCCATTAAAAAAAAGAATATTTGACGCTGATGGTAAGCGAGTTCTTAAGTACATGGATCTAGATGGACTTCAATAAATGTGAGGTGGCCAGGGACATGTCCTAACGCGAGTACATTGTTCCGGAATTCGAAATCTGAGCAACTGGGTCTATATTCAGGAGGGAGCCAGATATAATCTTTTCCATCCTTGGTTATCCAATTCTCTCTTCTACAAATCTGGAGGACGAATTGTAGTTTGAGATCCAATTTACCAGTTGGGTCGGATCGGACATGTATCAATCCCTAGTTAGTTCTAAGGAACGAGTTGTATTTACTGAAACTAGTCTTGACACACCGTGCACCATAATACATCTTACACCCATTCAAATCCCAACTTCTACCAGATAATTTCGATGACATGCTCGTCTTTCGGTCCCAAATTTGCAATACTTGTTTGCATTCATAAAAGGACGACATTGACACTGAAGCTACTATTCGGCCTTCTGGTGATAGGGCCGCACCTCTGATATATCCTTCATCGGATTCCTCAGGTACCTGTAGATATGCGCCTGTTGCTGTGTCCCAGAGTCCAAATGATTCGGTGGTACGACTCCGATACCATTATTTTGTTGTCCGGATTCAATAAAAATGTTGCACTAAGAAAGGGTTGATGACGTCGACCCTCGAGTGTATAGAAAGCTGCACCGGTCACTTTGTCCTAGAGCCGGATTATACTATCTTCTGACACTGAAGCTATCATTTTGTGGCTGGGCGAGAAGGCTACACTCAGGACCGCGCTATTATGGCCCTCAACCCTCAACTTCCCACAGGATTTTATCGCGCCAGTCGACGTCATTCGGCCCCGGAGCAAAACTACGTCGCCCCCGTAGTCCTCATATGCTATCGTTCCACCACTCGGTGAAAATTGTATAATGCCAGTTCCATCTATTTTACGCTGGGATATTCGAAGTTGTACTTGTCTCTGTATCCCATAGCCGGATTATTCCATTCTCCGAAGTTGACGCTATCATTTTGCCACCAGGTGAGACGGTAACGTCTCTGACAATACGCGTATGACCTTCAAGTGTTTGTAGAACTGTACTACTAGCTATAGCTGAGATGTCCTAGAGCTGAACTATCGGGTCCCGTTGTCTTGTCGATGCAATTACCCTGCCGTCCGGCGAAAAGGCGAGATCCTCAAATTCGGCCTCCCCACAATTGCCGTTTATGTGTAAAACCATCGTCTTTATGTCCCAGAGTTGAATTCTTTGACCCGCAAGCACTGCTATCTTGCCGCTCGGCGAGAATGATAGGGCATGGAAGTTACCTTTATAATACCCATATTCAAGGGCGCTCCTCCGCAGAATTGTGCCAGTTGCTGTGCCCCAGAGCCAGATTGTTCCATCATACGACACCGACGCTAACATTTTGCTATTCGGTGAGAAAACTAGGGCACTCGTACCCTGATACTGGTCTCCAAGTACAAGGACATGCAGAATTGCACCTGTTACTGTGTCCCAGAGTATTATTTTATTGTAATCCGCAGCTCCTCACGCTACCACCTTGTTGTTTGGTGAGATTGTGGGCTGAGGAACACTGCCTGCGAATGGATGCTCAAGCATCGGTAGGAATAAACCAGTCGCTGTATCACAGAGATGTAAGGTGTCATGAGTCGTTGATGCTATCGCTACCAACCCGCCATCTGGTGAGAGGGTTATACAAATGCCATATGTAAACAGTTTATTTTCCCGTAAAATCGTGCCTGATACTACATCCCAGACCCTGATCATTCTATCGCGCGATGATAGCGATACCACTGTTTCGTTATTGGCTGAGAATGCTATCGTCTTTATGAGGTACGCGTTTCCACGATTTTAAAATACCTGCAAAAACCGCGCCCATCGCTGTATCCCACAGTCGGATTATTTTATCAGCTATCATTTTGCCGTTGGACGAAAAGGCCAGGCCTGTGATGAGGCTTAAATCTCCATACCTAGAGTCTGAATGTCCCTCAAGCGTCTGTAATAATGGACTCCACTGGTCTTGAGTTACCACCGACCTCTTTACCCAACGCTGCATCTCATTTCTAAGCTCTTTGCGAACTAAGCTCTGTTGTGGTGAAAATACAAAAGCGGAGCAATATACTTGAAGGGGCGCTTGATCGATAATAGATCGGTTATAAATAATGAACCGACGAGTATCATGTAGAAAGGGACGAATGTTAGGGCTTCGTTAATCCCTATGAATAAATTAGCCTTCAGAAAATTTAATTGCTGCGCCGTATGGAATTTTTCACTTACATTATGGTTGAGAGTAATAACACAGCATGGGGCCCCTTGAAAACACCGCCTATTAACGAAAGTGCTTCAAACCTGAGGTAAGTGCTGTCGCAAGAAGACATCGACCAGCCCATTATCGTATTGATACTCTTCACTTAGCTGGAGGTGCTGAGCATAGTATCGACATGCATAGTGCATTTCTGGTGGTATATGTTTTGTTACTAAAGAGGGATTGATTTCCGTTGCAAGAGTTTTAGGATATTATTAGAGGTTGTAGATATTGATCTTCAATCCAGTTCTACAGCATGAAAACTGTCTGAGATAATATATTGTTAAATGTTGATGTGTTATTTTCTTATCTACCCAGAACAATGGGTTATGGCACCTTCTTTTTTTGAGGGGAAAATTATGAAAAGAACAGTGTAGTAGATGTATTTCCGATTTTTGATTTTTGGGCACATTGGAAACTGACTGTAAGTGTTGTAGACTGAAGTAGATTGCCCTTTGGCTAATATTTAAGAGTCTTCCTAGTGCGGTAGCAGAGAGAGGTTCTGAAAGAATGATGATAGAGCCAACCTCTCGCCTGAACTGTTCAGCTAGAGTTTGTTTATTGTTATCCTTTTGAACCTCCTTAATGGAATGCTTCAAGATTTGAATATATATGGTGTCAAGTTTTCAGTCGGAGATTCTGAAGGGATATTATATCTTAATTTGGTCTTGATCCGTTTTGAGGGAGAAAGACTTCGAGTAACTCTTGAGGTGGCTATAGGCCTGGTTGAGTATTGATAAAACGACATATTGTTGCGGCATAGATAAATAATCCATCGGCCTTTTGTATAAGAGTAGCTATTTTCGTTTCTCTGGGCCAATCTGCTGGAAGAGTCTCGGAATTTTGCTTATTTTGCTAGAGCGGGTCTTAAAAAAACTAATATATCAGGATCGACAATATTGCGTGAAATCTCATGAAGAGCTAAGTCACAATGGAAGATTTCTTTCATATTACGAATCCTAGACGTATTACTATCTCCAGCCGGTTGGTAGTGAGCGTCCGGATGTATTTCGTTTCGGCAAATAGTTGAAGTAATAATCTAATATCATCGTTCCCGTCACATTCATCCCTTATTCTCAAATTCTTCCGCAATTGTATGACCAATAGTCGACTTGCCAGTGCCGGCCATATCATTTAACCAGAAGATAAGCGGGTTGCTTAGTTCTTCGCTCCATTCTATAATCTGTTTCCTAAGTTCGACTTTCGTATTTGCGGGCACCGATCTTTATGCTCCCAGAGCTGTGAGTTATAAGCTGCGTTCTTAGCATAAAGAAGGATATCTAGTACCCGATTTTGCTCTACGTAGAGTCAGTAAACTATATATTTCACCGATTGTTCATGATCCCTATAACTTGTGCCCACATTCGCATTGGATTGCAATTACAAACGACATAAAATTAAGTATCATACATACCTCTTGAAATTTGTAGAGCTTCTAATCGCTTGGTTTTCTGTGGCTATCTCCTGTGCTAGAATAATGGAGAGTAGTTCCTTAGCATATGAAACAGCTGTAGCAGCGGCGTAAGGCTGCCACCGTTTGTTCTTGTGGGAATCTGTGTAATCATATATTCCTCGGATAACGAAGCAAGGGAACTGGTCCATCAAACCAGCTGCCTTCATTTCCATATAGATAATTCTAAAGTCTTCTTGTAGTTTATCTCGAATAATAGCGTCTTTGAGAACTTGGTTAGATGCAATAATACCATAGCAAATCCTAAATGATGACTTTTTGCACAGTTCACGTTCTATAACCTTGCTTTAATCACAACAGTGACAGTTCTTACTGTTTGAGTGTTCATATGTCACCTCGAATAATTGGTCATTCTCTGAACCCTAATAGAATTATTCCTTTTCTTCCATATGCGGAAATCTCTCTAGCATATCGGCTAGGTATTTACAAAACTGATTTCTCTTTCTCCGATGCTGTGCTTGCAATTTCTAAACAGTTGCAATAATGACAACTAGGGGTTTATTTAGTGATCCTGTTCACTTAAAGGTTCCCTTAGGGTGTATTTCCCCCCAGTCAAACTATACAATTCCACCATATACACCCGTTGACTTTCTGACTACAACATCACCTAGTCTGATATCATGCTCATCCTCAACAGAGATACTGCCGCCAATCCCCACGAGCAAGCCAAATCTAACAGACTTAAAATCATTTAGTAATAGGGTAGGCATAGTCGCAGCGTTGTTATCCCCAATTTCTGGCGTAACCGCAATCACAATATTGTGCGCTCCCATCCGCCCGAGCGTATAGGAGTTGTGTGAGAAGGGATTTGGATGGATATCGTCCAACATTGTCTCGACCGTTGCCAATTCGACTCCCGTTGGGTAGATGTATGTCACTGTATAAGATCCATGGCTGGGGCGGTTGCTTGGTTGATCTATAACTTGCTTTTATATCTAAAGGCGGAATTCAAATCCCAGTAGAGAGTTTGAATGTTGTAGAATAGCTAGCCTTTGGCGTGGACGACGAGATCCGGAAGGGATAGTAGACTTCGAGGAGATTTACTGTTGTAGCAAGGAATTTGTATTTATTACCCCGCAGAAAGTGCGCTTCTAGACAATTGCCTGTAACAAGGCGGCGCAGCCTGTTTGCTGCAACCAAGATCAAAAGGTGCAGCTCACAGCGCGCTTAGGTTGCCTGTTATTTAATCCCGCTGGGCGGTCGAATACCTATGTAAAAAGTGATGAATCATTTGGATTTAGCTCTGAAATCAAGAAGCAAAGATAAATACTGCAGTATATTTTACGAAATTATCAAATGCAACTTTATACAATGTTTGAGTTCTTCCAATCTTCTACACCCTTGGGACGTGGCACAAGCTGGTAACTAGAGGAGCATATGCAGAGTGGCATCTCGGGCTATATTGCAGCGGTTTGATATGCAATGTTTATTCTAGAATTTAAAATACTATCTGGCACTGGATAACATGTGTAGGAACCAAAAAGCAAAGCTATAAAGCTTCCAACTATGATACTTACACAAGCCTTTCTCTGCATTTAACATATATGACCATCTGTAACCTTTTACGGCTTGTACTGGTCCAAAGGAATAGTATCAGCGAACAGAACATCGTTCATCCCAGCTGGATACCTCTCTCCGATAGGCACACACTCCTTCGCCAACCATTCCACTTCCTTCTTTTCCTCCTCAGAAAGTTCAACCTTCAAAGCTCCCAAGTTCTCCTCCAATCCTTCCAACCTCGTCGTTCCGGGAATCGGGATAACATCATCACCGCGGCTCAATACCCATGCCAGAGTCAGCTGCGCGGCAGTTACACCCTTCTTATCAGCCAAAGCTTTGATCCCATCTACCAACTCTAGATTCTTCGGGAAGTTTTCCTTGGAGAAACGAGGAGCATAGGTTCTGAAATCACCTGGTTCGAAGTCTTCGGTTGAACGGTAACGACCTGTTAAGAAGCCACGGCCTAGCGGGCTGTATGCTACTATTGCGATTCCGAGCTCGCGGCAGGTACTCAGAACGTTACGTTCGGGCTCTTCGATGTCGATTGCGAATGGAGAGTATTCACTTTGGACTGCAGCGAGAGGCTCAACTGCATGAGCACGGCGGATGGTTTCCGCAGATGCTTCTGAGAGTCCGATGTGGCGGATTTTTCCGGCTTCTTTAAGTTCCTTGAGAGCCCCCATGGTTACTTCGATGGGGGTCTTTGAATCGATACTAAAACGGCCTCAGTATTAGTATCTCTAGCCAAATCCAACACGTAAAAGATGCAACCTACCGATGAACATAGTATAAATCAATATATTCAACACCTAACCTCTTAAGGTTCGACTCAATAGCCGTCTTCACATACTCGGGGCTACCATCGGCCCCGAATATACCTTTCGACACGTCCATCTTGATTCCGAATTTTGTGGCCAGGAAGACCTTTTCACGTAGGCCGGGGTTTTGTTTGAACCATTGCCCGATGAGGTCTTCGCTGTCGCCGTAGATATCACTAGTATCGATCTTTCAAGTTACAGATTTGTTAGATATACTGGGGAACTTGTTCTTGGATGTTTTGGGAGCTGGTGAGACATACAAAGTAAATACCATTTTCAATGACTGCGTCGAGGATTTTGAAACGATGTTCGTCGGGTTTTGCTGGGCCGTAGCCGATAGAGAGACCTAGATATGGCTTTTGTTAGAGGCAGATTCTTTTCTTCAGAATACATGTATGCATATAGTCGCGTTCTGTGGGCCCATAGCTAATTTACGTACCCATTGCGCCGTATCCTAACTCGGAGACGTAAGGTCCATTTTTGCCCAACTGACGGATGGGAATTGGAGTTCCGTATGTGACCATTGTGAGATACTAGAACACTTTCAGAGCTATAGTGATATTGGGTATGATCGACTGATATTGGGAGGATGAATGCAGCTGTTGGGAAATTTTGCGTTGATTTCAATGGGAAAGCTTAAGCTGTGAAAGGTTGATATTCTGAGACTAAACTGTGCACTGATGGGAAGAATGATCGATTCGACAACGGGAGGGACAGGCTAATTTATACTTGGAAGCCCGAGATATCCTCTTAATACCCGGAAACCCAATGGGCCTTTTGGAATTGGGTTTATGCATGTTGTCCCGCCCTTTGCGCGGGTAGCAAACCAAACTTTGATTTTACTTTTTCCGTTCCCATCGTGTCACGTAAACTCTTTGAACTAGACCAGGGAGAATATGCCCGACCAAATGGGGTTAAAGATGGTATAGTTCATTAGAAATCCAGTTTATATGTTCACCTGACCCGTCGATTCCCTGGTTGTGCTAAGAAATCACACTTGATGGTGTAGAGTGCGGGAACGGGTAAGCTTGATGACATTGCAGGGGTGTAAGCCATCGAAGCAGACCATTTTGGAAGGACGGGAGACCATATTCATATTCCAGAACGAACTTTCTACTTCGAAATTTTTGAAAATAGTATCCAAATGACGTTTGTGGGCCCTGGGTTTGGGATCTCGGATGTCGGAGTCTGGAGTTAAGAGTTTAATAAGCGGGCTTGGCTAATCGACTCTTCGGTTTCGCTAGGGTGGCTTACATCCCTGCGGTGTCAGCAAGGAGCTTGAGATAAAACTAACTTACATAGTTTGGGTTTCTGAAGCTTACGCAATGAAGGCCTTACGATAGCCACAGTGAATTCATTAATATTCAAGGTGTCATTGACTTACTCTTTTTTTGTTACTCGAACAGGAATACTCCGGAGTATGAAGTCGTAAGTACTCAATAAGTAAGTACTTAAGTATTTACTGTGTGTCCGTGTAGGTGATTGTAGCTCCAGCTGTGGTGTCTAGCCTTGAACTTAACCGCGGGATAAATATACTAATTACCACGACCACATTACAATATTGGCGGTTGTCGAGACTATCCGAGATCCGTCCCAGCAAAGAATTGGCTCGTATGGTAGATATGTGTAGTTAAACCAGCTATGATTTACATTAAATTCATGAAGAGCTAGAGTCGATTAGTGATCGGGCTTATTCGGTTTCGCCATGAGCGTTAGATCTAGAGATCGGTTTTTTTATAATATACTAACTGGCTAGCCAGGCGGGGAATAGAGAGATGCATGTACGCTGTAGTAATTCTATCGCTAGATACATCAAAAAATAGTGCCCTTAAATTTATATCTTAATGACAAGATTGACTGCAAATCAAGCTCCTGTGAAACATAAATCCACTTTCGCTCCCAGGCTTCCAGATGAATACCGCTAATGAATGAATGATGGACGTATATTTCAATAGGTAAAATAATACTGTGTGCTCTCGACCCAAGAATAACTATCGCCACAATGTCGTTTCCCTTCGTGTTTCTAGTTGATGTATTTTAATAGCCCACCTGGTCTAGTTTAACCCATAAACATCGGGCACTTCCCACTGCTTTCAACAATGCTCCCGCCCCCTAATAGTGAACCATGATCCCATCCTTCATTTCCTGCACCTTTGCCGACGGTAGATCTTGGCCCGAGATCACCAAGGCGGTACCCCTTGACTGACTCAAACTCCTCTTCATTAGGGATTCCCCAACCCATCGCCATACAGAGCCAACCAATAGGCCCATAACTATTCCACCAAGTCCTCTTTAGGTACCACGGATCGGTTTCCCAAAGATTGAAGTAATACCTCCTCTCCAGCAATGGCACCGAAGGATCAATGGGATCAAGTTGAATTGCGCTGTGTTTCTCAAACCTGGGTAACACAAAATTTCTCATACAAAACGCCCGAACCCCGAAGAACCCATTCACCACAGGTTCAATCCACCCGGGCGGATCCGGCCAATTAAATGATGCCCTGAGCCTTTGATCACAAACTGCATGTATCACCGGAATGGTAGCGGAATGCATAAACTTTGGAACAAAGTAGACCAAGATATCCACCGTTGCTCCTGCTACATTTCTATTTGTCTCAGCAGGTTGCATGTATCTTCGCTCGTATTCATTCGCCCATTCGTATGTTCCTTCGAAAGAATCTGGAATTCCGGTTATGCCCATCATGATTCCAACTTGACTCCAGAAACGGTGGATTCCCATTAATTCGACCGGATGCATTTTACGCCATTCGTATTTGTTGATGAAAAGTGGTGGCTGGCACATGAAGAGTGCAAGGGTGTATAGAAGATCATTATTGGAGATAGAGCCTTTGTACCTGTTGTGAAGGTAGTTTATTCTCTCGATCGCGATTTTTGCTCTAGGAGAGCCGAGCGGGGAAGACATTAACTCGATGATGAGAACGGAAGTGTCGACATATCGTCGGTGAGCGGTGGAGCGCTGTGCCAACTGGCGAGTTTTCCAGAGTAGAGAAGAGATGGTGGGAATCCCATATGTCCGAAACAAAGCGAACTGCAAGGCGAGTCTTGTAATTCGGGGGAAGTCCCATTGCCCCATGAGTTTTACGGCTTGTTCGGCATGGCAGATCGAAAGGTCTGAAGATTTTGTGACTATGCCGCACTCATTTTGAACGGTCCGAAGAAATTTGTTGAGGTTGCGGTGGCGGAGGTGCCGGACAATGAGCAGATAGGAGACTATGGTGCTAGCGCAGAGGACTTTGAGGACGGGTATGTCCTTTGCCGTAGACGATACTACATCTACCAAAGCCTCCATGACGAAGAGTGTGGTTTGCAGCCTTTCGACCGGATTAAAAATATTTTTATAATTTACTAATCCTTCGGGGCTATGAGCGAAGAGGAGGAAGCGAGGAATACACGCTCTCTGGCCTTCCCTGCGCGGCTGGAAGAGAGGGGTGATTTTTTAAACATAACCCGACCTTCAGCAATCCAGGCCTTTTAATAGGCCTGGTTATGCATGGCAGGGCGGGATTTTTAAGCGTTCTCGCAGGGATTCCGTGATCTGGGGCCTAGCAACTTGATGTTTCAAGAGCCTATCCTGAGAAACTATCTACAAACAATGACCTGCCATGTGAACGAGCAGGCGAATCTCCGAAGCCACAGCCTATAATAAGGCTATCTCCCAGCAAAGAACAACCTGCCACGGCAGAAACTGGGCCATTCTCTGGGAATCGGGACACTCTCTTTTTGGTTACACAAACCCCGTCTGTCAGGAATTTTGGTGTGTATCACCCGACACGTGTACACTCAATTCATATTCGGGCCTCGAACTTGCCGATGTCTGTCGACGTCGAGAGAGTCCTACAATATTAATTTACCATCGATAGAGCTATACTCCGTGTTATCTTGGAGTCTAGATTCATAACGTCTAGGGTAATGCTGCATGGCGTTGACGAACCCCGGTATTTCCTTTGGCAAGATCTGTGCTAGGCAGAAAGATCTGATCGTCATCGGGTGGAAGACCAGAATGCCAAGATCTGGTTGTTACCCCGCATCCGCTTTCCCGCTTCGGCTATCCAACTCGAACACGATAGATACGATAGTTGTCGAGAGCAGAGTCACTCGTATTAAACATACGCGAATACGATATCGATAGAGCCGTATACCTTGCTCGAACTCGAAACTCCGATGACATTATCATTCAAGTATTGAACCAATTTTGAGTCCGGCCTAAGCATATAGGCAATTCCCCTACGCGCTAAGCGCTGTGTCTTACATTAGCACAAAATTCAACTCGAATTCATGAGCCTCTCTGATGTTTCAAAAATAAATAAAAAACAAAAAAAAAAAACTCGGAGCTATAAAGACGGGGCGCTCTGAAATCATGATTCAATTCACGTGCCATTTATTTATGTTCGTATTAGCATCGTTGGCCGTACCACACTGTCCACACCTGCGGAGCTTATAGTAGATCGATAGCTAAAGAGTCACCCACTATATATAATATTAATATGAATATCAATCTAGAATCTAGAATCATCAAAACAAGACGCCATTTGATTTTGTTTTGGTTAGAAAAAGCCAGCTTTTCATTAACCTTTCACCATACCTAGCTACTACACCTCGACGCCTGAATTCAAGTAGCAGGTTTATCAAAGGCAGAACCAGCACACAGTCCATGCTAAAGTCGTCGTTTATCCTAGATTTGTACCCCCAACACACAAATTCGAGGGTTTCTGCCCACAAATGACGCTTAACTAATTAGCCACCCCTAGACGGCTCACCACGGCGTCGAATTTCTTCTTCGATAGCGTAGAACAGGAGGGTATATCCTGGCCAGGCGATCCATTTCCGGAAAATATCCTGTGTATCTAAAATCGGGCTATAGACCACGAGGCTTTAACGCCACCGAAGAAAACCACTAGGCAACGAAAGACAAGATACACACTATCATTCTCTGAAACCCAAATATTCTGTCATATTACGTTAAAATCGCATCTAAGATACTATCATTAGAGATGTGCCATTGGCCCGAATCATGCCAGGGCTCTATTTGGTTCCGCAGAGTGAAAAGACTCGCCGAAATTCTCCACGCACGTCGTCTAGAATTCTCGGCCGACTATCAAGTCACGGATCGCGATGATTAACTAGCCTCAGCTTTATAAATTTAGATACCGTAATTAAACACAATCTAATAGTATATATTAGTCTAAGTGCGGTGGCCCTTCTCAACTTCTTTTGGCCTTGAGATTCGATGCTTGTGATACCATGTTGAGGCTATATATAGTATACTTTGAGCTTAGTCTCGAGCCATCTTTGAGCTATGTGGCTTGGGTATTTCAAGTTAACCGGTTGTACATAACACAAGACTACACAGGAAAATATCTACAGGCAAAACTTATCTTATAAACCAAAGGCCTAACTACCGTAAAGTAGTAACCTAGAGACGAAGCAATAGCAACTGTACAAGATATACCTGTGCAACTGCCATGAAGCCCCACAAGGTGCTGGACGCCACACAGTCTCAACTAAACATCACAGGTATATTGCCTAAAACAGAAATGCAACACACGTACGCAACAACGACACGATCGATGCAAGGCCAGATACGGCCGCGCGAGACTAGACAAGCCTGTATTCTGTAAAGCTGTATTGTAATTATTTCTACAAATTCTTCAACAATCTTTTACGGACTTGGAGTTTAAACCATTTAGTTAGCAGCCACCTCAAAAACAATATTCTTTTCCCAACTCCATCCGACATAAACCATACTCATCCTTTATCTCACCGGCGCGTTATTCACACTCCATAAACCCCAACTTTACCCACGAGACTATTCACCTTCTTCCATTAATACTCTCTTAGAAGCTACCAAACAAACATTTCTACAGCCCTTCAAGCCCTAACATCAAGAAAAATCATTTGTAAGAATACCAGGTACAATAGCTTCGCACCTCGCTCTCGTGACCTGTTTGGGAAACCAATCGTCTCCAAAGTCCACAATGCCTGCCCTAGCCAAATCCAAGAAACTCAACCCTATCGATATGTTCAAGGAGCAGGTGGCTCATAAAACCGAATCGAGGCAAAAAGATCTCAATTTCCGAAAGCCGAAAATACCATGTTCCCACTCTCTGGAGGCTAGTTTCTTTCCCCGCTCTAAAGTCGAGACTCTATGTAAATGTTCCCAACGTCAGTCTAATATAAGAACGACGATATAGCAAAAAAATCCAAACAAACTCGTCCAGGCCCACATTGAAGGGGACTTTGATCGTGCACCCTTTAGCAGCAGCACTATAACACAGCTGCCCTCGGTTTCGACGGTTGCTACCACATTCGCACCACCGAGCTTGTTCCGCCAATCTCCGTCTCCAGCTCTTTTTGAGCTAGACATAGATGGAGATTTAATTATGATTGATTCACCGCCAATCTGTCCTCTTCTTCCAGCTCGTTCCAGTAAGTCACCATTCCTTCCAAAGAGTCGCCCATCCGATAGTATTGCCTTGGTACGAGATGTTGGCTACGAAGCCCTAGAAACTTCCGCCCCAGAAATCGAATTTGCTAAAGGAAAATCAAACCTTCTATTTATTTATTTTCACGCACAGAATACCCGTTGCTTCACTTTAGTTCACTCCACTAGGAGGTCATCATTTTTCAATCTACACAGATATTAAGTTAGCTCTTAGGCTAGAATTACCAAGTGACATTTGTCTTGTGAACTAAATGATTTTATTATAATAAAACGGAATCGTAAAAACTTAAGAAGTCATTCGATTTCACCATTATGCCAAATCGTCAGGTAACAGCCATTCAACAAAATGGTCAATAAGACTGAATAGATTAAATCAAGAATTGATACCCTACAATTGTGCCAAGATCCTAACCTCGAGTAGTCATCAAGCATTCATAACTGTATTTGGAACGGGAAAGTTATGTATAAAATAACGCACCGCCGTAATTAAGTCTTTCAGCTAGGTATGCGGGAGCTCTGCCAATGGTTAGATTAAACTATAATGAAAGACCTTATTAATGTAACTGTTTCTCAAATTTAGCTCCGCCTATAAGGGAGGCTGGTGATTCTTCGGTGGAGCAGTTCATGTCGCGGCATTACAAATAAGAATAAGCGAATCTGCAAGTTCCTGATTTAAGACAGACTGCGTAATGCGAACCCTTGGTGTGGTATCACAAATTCTTTCTTTCTAGGGACAGAGGGCCGCCGTTCAAGCTATTCGAACAAATCACATTCTATATGATTGATCATTGACCCTCGTACATGAACTCCCGCCCAATATCGCGCATATCGACATATCGGCAATTAACTTGAGCCTCCTCTAAATATGGGAGGAAATACCAGTACATGTTATAGCTGACCTGTAAACACTTCTTTTTGTACTTATAATCACCTAAGTGCTTATCGATCACAATGACATTAAGTCCTGTGCCCGTGACGCCATGCAGAGGAGGAGGCAGAAACTTTTTGGCTGAGTATAAACGTTAACATGGCTCGCTCGTTTAAAATTTTACGAACAATAGATCAACCATAATTAGGGCTTAAAACAAGAGGATGTGTCCTTGACAGACGTGGCATCGAACTTTCGCGAATACCTTACCCTTTTACTTTTTGCAAATAAATCTAGATCTAATCCTTATCTATCGCAATACCGAAGCGGCACCCAGGAGCTAGCCGGAAATTTTCTATGGAAACGACAAAGCAATTCATACAGAGGAGGAACGTCAGCCAATTATAGAATAACACCGCTGTATTACGTAAGATTCTGTCGTTGCTCTCGATATATATCAAGTGCGAAACCTTTTCTTCAGAATCCGAAATTTTCGCTCCTCTACCTTAAAAATGTAAAGATCGGTGAGTTCATAAACCTATAACTATAGCTAAAAGGGTCTATGCAATGTTTTTAGTAGCTTTATTCAGGTAATGCACAATTAAACCTCCCAATAAGTTCCGGATGGGACACATGGGTAGCACGGGGAGAAGAGTCTCCATCTTGCAACTCAGAAATATCCGACAGCTGTGAAAAGATAAACTTTTCGGGATATTGTAGGCAATAGCGCGCTAGCGCTAGATGTGTGTAAAATTCCAATGAACAAGGATCCAGTTCCGTCCTCTGATATTGATAGCTCGAATTTCAATAGGTTTGAGAATGTCGCTCCATACCTCGAAAACGGTGTACGTATTTATTTTACTGTTTCTTCTTTGCTTCCTTTAATATAACGACATCCTGCGGTGCTATATTAATTTATCTAGTTGGAGCAGCTGTGGGTCTTGGTTCCATCAACTTAGGCTCCGAGGTTAGCAACCTCGTTTTCGGGGTTATGGTCTCACAAAAGGCGAATTTCACGACACCGTCATTAGGACTCGGTCAACAATCCCGTGATTTAAAAGATACATTTGAAGTGGCCCAGGAGTTTTACTTATATCTCCATATTAGTTCCCAACCGCTTACATTTCTAGACGCTCTCAGTCGTTCAAGTATTACTAATACACCAGACTACAGTGTAGACGTAAGAAATTCACTGGTTGTCAGATTGGGCCCGGATGGTAATGTTACCTTTCCCAACCCGGCCGGGAATATTGTCTTCAGAGGTTTTGACACCGCACAAACGAAGGACCCGATAAGAACGTACAAAGTACGTCACCCTGAACAAACAAAGACTCGTCTGGATCCTTTATTCATCATCATACACTAGGACAATGGATCTTCTCCTGAAAACTTTGTGGTTCGAACTGATACCGAACCCGGAGTAGCCTACCTTGATTATACATTCGAGTATGTGTCCCTAGAAACTTTTACTCGTTCTAGTATATACTTAGGATGCTAATATCATTTAGTTCGATTTCACTACCTTCAAGCCTTTTTCCGCTCTAACAAAAAAATCGGTTCCAGATTAATACCGTTTTCGATAACTCTGGGAACACGAGCGATATTCCGACAGATGGATGGGGTTTAGAATTCGTGTTCCCAGAAGGCGTTAGGATCTACGTTACTTTCAATAAGATAATTAAACCTCTACCCAATGGAGGCTACGCTGTTGCACTGGAAAGTTCTTCCACGAATCATTCGTCATTGGGCTCCCGTTTTTCAGGTACGTTCACAGAATCGTTTGCCTCAAATTTGAATCTCTACATTGGAAGTCGTTACCTCTAGTGGATGTAATGGATTTTGCGTGCACACCAAAATATATTAAAGCTCTGACTAACAATGACTAACAACTTGACGAATCTACACTAGACAAGCTTATGCCTTCTGGGATCATGACAACGATGAAGTCGGTCTCGCCGCCAAAACGAATTCCAGCGAACCGATAGACGTCTCCAGGGTTGGATATACTTCTTTCAATACATCCCCCACCTACTCCTGTATAAACTCCTGGAGGAAACACAGCCTCGGGGAGTTTTTGGCGGAACAATTGGTGGTACAATAGGCGAAACTATAGTGCTTTTGCTTTGATAGCAAGTGCATTCTGGCTCTTCGCAAAGAGGAAGGTGATCATGGATATACTCAGCACCTTTTGGAGGCCTATTTGTGAGACGAAGCAAAGTATGGTCTCGTAGGGGGGTACTAAAGCCGCTGGATAAAGATAATGGAGCAAGATTTGGGCATAAACATGAGCTATCGGTGCTTAATAAGCGGAGAGTGACAGAGCTCGATGCCAATGGAGAGACTGTAGAACTTGTCGGAGACGAAACTGCTAGGGAACTCGAAGAGAATGCGGCGAGAGCAGAATTACCGGTAGACCGGTCGAACTTGACAGAGAGCCTAGCGGGGATACTCGATCCTATGACAATAGCTTTGAGATTGGGAGACAGGATGGGGAAATTTTAAACCGGAGAACTAGTCTCAGAATGGAGAAACAGGGTAGAACAATGTTGAGTCGGAGTGCTAGTGCTTGTATCTAGGATGGAAAGCACAGGTTGGCTCCTCTATAGTACACATTTTTTGCCCTTGTTTAACTTTTCTGTCCTGCCGATGCTGAGCATCTTCGAAACTTCATAGTATAAATTAAATTTTAATTCGTATGATATCCGGTTTAAATTTCATTGTCAGGGATGAGTTGTATTAATCTTAAACGTTATAGTATCTATAATATAGGCGTCGTAAATTAATCATTTTCCATAAAATGCCAGCTATCAGTCCATGGAAAATATAATTCAGAGAGCGAAAGCAAACAGAATATTAATATACAATCAGTACTCCAATCAAAGACTCTAAGGTTTCTGCAATCATGGCATCAGGGCCAATCCATATCCCAATACCCTAGCCTTCCTGGCCCTGCTAATTGGTTTCTTGATAATCCCTCGGGCTCTGCATTCTCTTCTCCTTCTGCTGATGAAATATTGGCGAGAAATTCCCGTCTCAAGATCAGTTGTGAGCTGAAACTACTCTGTCCGCTCCCAACAAACATATTCGATTGCATCAAAGCCAAATAGTCCACAATGGCCTGTTGATCAAATCTAAACGGCGCCAAGTACTCCTTCTCATCGCCGGACAATACGCTCCATTTGTCTAACACCTTGATACCTGAATCCGCTGCTTTTTTGGTGATCTTAGCCATACCATCGGTATCTCCGGAGGCAACGTATATGAGCTTGATGTTATTTTCAACGGCAACGGAGATGGTTGCCTCCGCTAGTTGGTCCCAGGAAGCCCAGTACTTTCCTGCGTCTGGCTCCGATCGAAGGTGGAGGCCGACATACGAATCATTTCCAGCACCGTCATTCAAAGTTTTGTGTACACGGTTGACTATAACGTTTGACAGGCCTGATAAATCTAGGCGGAATTCGAGGATGAATCCAAAACTGTTTGCGACGGTGGGAGGATCGAAAGATGGCGGGAAGCTGAACAGCGTCTTGTCATCCAATCGAACGATTACTGGTGACCTTTCAGATGGTTTTTTGCTTTGGGATTTAATCAATTTGTTGAAGCGTGAGCGGAACTCCGAGGGTTTCTCTATGAAAACGATACTCACGAGTTATTAGTTATCTTGCTCGACGAACGATTTTCAACCACTTGAAAATTTTTGAAATTTCCTCTAGAAGTCATGATTCACACATCTTCAACAAAATATAACGGACTTACTATTTCTCAAGAGCCCATGTCGACTACCAGGCGGCTGCCCCATCATGGCTTGTATGTTGATTAGATCCGGCATCATGGCGTATCCCGAGTATGGGATGTCCTCAATCGTATCCAACAATTCTATCTGTCCGCAGCTTTCCTTCATTACTTCTTTAAACCAAGTTTCGTCGAAAAGATAACCCATATTCCGATACTCTCCCGTTTTCAGATTGCTCAGGGCGGCTGGATCACGGGCTTCTATCTGGGGCAGTACCAACCCACTCGCGCCGGCGGCTATAGCGTAACGAACGCAGTTTAAAACCATATTGCGAACATTCATGAGACCACCAAGATTGTGAGTACAAGTGAAATAGACATGCGTTTGCCATTTTGTGGAGTCACAAAGCTGGCGGAGACCAGTGAAGTTGGCACTCTCTCCGAGGCGAGGGTAGCCATGATCAAGAACAAATTGGTCGATTCCTTCTTCTGTTAGAAGCGGATTCGTGCGATTTGCGGGTGACCCAGATTTCGATTCACGGTGGGTAAAATAGTCTACAGTAGGCCTGGTCTGAGATAAAAAGTATGTGGATGCGGCCACCGAAAAGAATGTGAGTCCAGTCCATAGGACGAGATTGTAGACAGAACGGCGGGGGGCTTGTTCTGAATACTGCTTAACACTTTGCCGAGCATCGCTGGGTATAATCTGGTGGAAATCCCAAATTAAATAATAATCGTTGAAGACTTAGTTATAAAATATACATGGATTTTTGTTTTTATTTTTTTTAAAAAAAGAAAGCTTGTGGTATAACGAAGGAATAAAAGAAAAAGTTTCAAGCCGGGATCTCCACAGCATGGTAAAGGGACATCCCTGAATAAATATAACTATTCGTCTTCCAATAGAAAATGTAATTATATTTTGTAGATTTCATCATTCGGAGCCGCAGCTAGAGAACTTGTACATGTTAGTCCGCTTTGGAGATTAGTACAGATAATGTACAAATTCACCTGAAAATCATGCCATCCCACTTGTTTATTATACCGGCGAGCCTTATATTCGTGGATTGGTTATTAACCAACCGCATTCGGACTAGTCTGGATTTTGGGGTTACACCTGGAGGAATGACAGCATCCTCGTTGTGATAACGAATCGTTTATTGGCCAACGGAACCACAACTAAGTAGCGTCCTAAGCCTGTACCGTGAACTGGTCTGCCCACAGGTGCTGTCGACCAGCCCCCACGCGGTCGCAGATATCGCGGGCACGATACCTATCGTCCTTCTATTAACTCGGAAGAAAATTAGAGCCAGAAATTAGGTGCCAAGTCTAGAAGTTATATAACAAACCGCATATCTCGCTTTCATGATCCCGAAACCAAGACAAGAAGCTCAAATCCGTTGTCGAAATATTGCAACAATTCGATCCAGCAATCTTATAAAAGAAATTTTAGCTCAGAATAAACAGGAATTAAGAATATTCTTTCCCAAGAGATCTGGACCCATCGCCAAAATATCTTGATACTAATTAATGGCTAATGACTACTTAAGTAATCACAAAGAGGAATTTGGTGTATGGAAAAATGCATGTTCGAATTGAAGTATATGAGTTTCCTGTGCCAAGTAGAATTGTGAGATGCCGCGCTCAGCTTTACAACCGCTCTTGACATTTTTTTAGAGTTGTTGGCCTGAATCTAAAACGAAGGCTGCTGCAATTTGATAGATATTTATGGCGTACACACTACGAATATCGACTTAGGTTGGACGGTTTAAAATGATCCCACAGCCGGGGTACTACGGCCACGCTATTTATGGGTAGCTCTTGTTCGCATGTTTCCTTCAGGCTGGTCAGCTGAAAGATTCAAATAAACCTTTCTTCTTGTTAATTCGCATGCCAACATGCTTTTATTGCTACCCGCGCGCCCTAACTCTTTCGCTAGCGATACCGGTCAATACTCTACAAACTGGCGATTAAATAGGCCGGAAGCGGTTAAGAGCCCAGAGGGGTTAATGTGACCCTTTCGCTGTTGACCAAGCTGAGAAGGCCGAGGCAATGATAAAGGCGAAGGTTGGAGCTGGAGTTGATGTACTGTGGAATGCGATGTTAAGCGAAAACAGAATCACGCTCGCAGTGGCGAGCGCAAGTCGGTCCCAGCGGAAACATCTATGTGGCTCCCGACCTTACGCATGCAACGTTTATGTCTAGCTTGTGTATTAAAGTTTCCGTTTGCGAAGCCGCTTTCGACAACAGCTTTCCGTCATAGCTGTTTTAAGAGCCCTCTACGGTTTATTCCGTCTAACTAAGTGATTTCTACAAACCTAACGTAGCTCATGCATTTAGCCAGTTGTCCGGGCTGGAAGATTATATCCTTATTGACTAACATCATCACGAAATCTATTCTATCGTTTCTGTCTGATGAATAGGGAGGGAGCAGGTGATGATTAACGCAACTCTCGAGCTGTTGGAAATTTCTTGATATTCTACCTCGCAAGTCTCGACAAGTCTGGTACGTATACCCTTGTCGCGTGTTCAAACATTTTGTGAAGTGATTACAGAGTATATGTGCTGTCTAGAGCCAAGGCTGACTAGTTTTTACTTGTGAATTAGTTACCATGTTAAAAGGTTTGCAGCGGGGTGTCGAGACTAGTACTTGAAATCGTGGAATTCTTTCGAACCTGAAGCAAATTAAAAAAAGTTTGTAGATAACGAGATCTGAACATAAGCCACATTTTACTCTGAGCGAGGGCCCAATTCTAAAGAACAAAGCGAGAAAAACTAACAGTGCATAGTAATTATCCTGAAGACAGTCCGTTTATCGATAAAGATATATATAATCGGGCGATTCTTGGCGAATAACTCTTGGACAAAGCTTATATCCTCCGTGCTACGTACGCGTACTCATTGATCTACTAACTAGTGTGTACTACGTAAAGGAATTGTACCTACTTCGTGCTGACGCAGCAAAGACATCCTTCTTCTACTAGCTAAATTTAGAAATTGAAACTAAAGTGCAAACTGCCTGAATCACGAAAGCAATTCTGTTACTCTAATATAAGCATATAGGAACCCCAAGAACTCGGTACAGCAGTGAGAATGTTAACTGGGGCAAAATGTGGGATTCATTTCGATCGTAAACTACCAGATATTCTATGCCTCCGATTTCAATATGTATTTCAGTTTATCTACGGTTCCATGATCAAGTTTTAAAATATAAAGCATATCACTTTAGACTAAACTCATAATCATCAAACTCGCAAAATGTCACAACCACAGCTAAGCGAACCCCCCGGGCCGATTAGTAATGGAATATCCAACATACATGGTGCAGAGCTGCAACCCAGAAATAGGCCAAGATAACATGCGGTGACTGAAGCTATTTTCAACTAAAGGGATGTAGCGGCGACTGCACTGCCTAGATTCTTCTTTCAAAATATGAAATTGCATTCTGAGAGCACGGCTGAAAATAATCTATAAAAAAAAATTAAAGAAAACAAAAAGCATAACGTTATTTCCTGCGTGGAAGTTCTGCAGACGACGAAATGTTAGGCGCCAAAATAATTTCGAATTTGAACAGGGAGGGACTTTCATAATCCAAGACGGTTCTTGAATTTAAGGATTAGCAAGTCGGCCCCAAATTGCATATCCGCGGGTGCCTAAGACTGAAAATAACATTCTCCAGAAGGGAGATGAGGAGTTTCCGGCCAAATCCAACAGCTTTAAATATAATACGGAGTGACATCCCGGTCCGTGCATGGAGCTACTTCGACAATCTCTAGGTATCAAAACACCAAAACATGATATTATATTGGCTCCTCACGAATTACATATAGGGCAGTCTCGTACCTAACTTGAAGGGGTCTATACAACCGAAATATAAAAGACACTGGATGATTATGTACCAAGTTAAGAATGCTCAGTATAAATCGACCTTTCGGTGTTAATCATCGAGGTAAGGGAAGCTGGAGGAAGCTAGTACTCGTCGATTGTAGTTGCTCTGTTTTAGACTCCGGGATCGCATACGTAGATTCTTGATTTTATTAAGTAGATCTCGACCGGATGTCTTAGGAGAGAGGAGCCACTCAGGTTTTTGCGGGCATACTCCGGGCATCTGGGTATGATACCTCAAATCGAATGAAAACGCAACATAATACCATGATATTAAATCGCGAAACAAGCTCCGTGGTAATGGTCTATAAGGGTCGAGCGGACGGGGACACATAGCTCCCTGGGATTATACTATGATGATAGCTGTCACAACCCAGATCAAGACCTGGTCGGCACAAAATTCGAAAGCCTGGGTTGAGATCTCGTTTACGCATGCGCATGGCTCATTCGCATAAATTCTCGTTTGGAAGCTGATAAGGTGTAAGCAGATACGGGCTCGTTACAGTGTTAGAAAAGCACTCGATCCTCAAAGGTTCGACATTTAATATTAAATCCCCTCCCGCTAAAGCCCCAAACCCAAAGAAGCGAAATGATAATTAAAAAAAAATCAGGGGCGGCTAAAAGTACACTACATAGAAGCCAAATCGTATCGTAAAAAGGGCTGCATATTACTAAGAATCCTGCTCCAGATAATATAACTTCTCAAAAGAGAATTCCCAAAGCAATCATCCTCCATGGCCATCTCTCTCTATGGCTCCAGTACTTATGCATAGCTTTCCCGTTTCCTCCGTTGTTCACCGCGTTTCTCACATTAACCATCCCTGTACACCCGTCACTGCTTCCCGTTCCCGGTTCCTTCCATTCCCAGCCTGCCTCCATGATATCGCCTAACCCTGCAAGTGCACTTTCACTACCTGGAATATCCGGTAGCAAGAAGTACTCTACTTTTGAGTTGATAGTTCCGAGGTATCCGTGGTATGAAACGATGTCCTTTACTGAATTTTTCGGTCCATCAAAATTTGAAACAATGATATGAATGTGGAAGGTGCCTGTTGGAAGAGGCGGTATTATTCCCATACTGTCAGCAGAAGAGTAACTCGTTTTTGGTCGACGTGCGGTAACCGATGCCGAGAACGTCCCTGGTGGATTCGGCGCTGAAGGCGGGTTTAAGGCTACTTCTAGTCTTTTCTGAGCTTTCGACCGAGCGGTTGGAAGGTGACGGGTGAGTTCTTCGGCATCTATCGGGGTTGGCGACATTGGTGGTAGGCTGGTTGTTATTGCGGTCGAAGAACTGGACCGTGAGCGGTTATGACGGCTGCTGCTGCTACTTCGGCTCCTACGCTCTGGCGTAGCTGGGGTATAGGCATTGACGGCCTGCCTTGTTTTCTGAGGTGTTTGGCGGACTATCAGGGAACGAAATTTATCACCGGGTAGTTCAATTTTCTCGCGGGGTCGGCAGACAGCTTGAAGAATTCCCTTGTTGTCGCATGGAGCACGGAGATATTGGAGTTTTGGAAAGCCGCCGTCGGTGATACTGTTTGCGAGATGAACTTCTGCGGACCCGGAGTTGAGGCAGTCCCAGTGGAGGAATCTGAGTGAACGAGATGCAAGTAGTGGGCGCAGAAAGAGTGTATCTGTTTCGTCGATTTCTGGAGCGTTTTCTTGCAGGAGTGTAAATTTATCGAGTTCGGCGAGGTTTGCAAAAATCTTCATTATCAGAAGGAGGGAGCGGATATCAAGGTTTATGAGAGAGAGCTTCTTCAAAGGGTTTTGGGGCGATGAAAAATAGAAAGAGAGACTTCGGTCAGTGAGGCCGGGGAGGCATTCAAGACGAAGAGCCGTAAGAGATTTTGGGAGATACCAAAGAACTTCGTCCGTGAACTGATAATATGCAAAGTGAGATGCGTATAGAGAAGTAAGATTAGGAGTATATTGGAAAAGCGCCATGAAGTCGTGAGGGAGGAGGGAGGATATGGTGTTCATTCCGTGGAGGACCAAAGTTTCGAGATTCTGCCATTGGGCGTGGTAGGAGAGGAACCGTTGGACTTGCTGGGGAGGGAGCGGGTCAACTTCTTGACGGAACACTCCGTTCTCGTCCAGATATCCGATATCATCGGGCGACGGTTCGAACTGCTGTTCGCCGACAAGGAGCCATACATGCTCCTTAAATTTCTTGCGGGTGCTGAGTGCCTGCCACAGCCTATCCGAACCTCTTCGCCATTCCTCATCTTTTGGATTTCCGGGTACCTCGATTCCCATACCAAATTCAAAGGTGGGATAGAAACCGACAAGTTTCTCAAGGTTCGGGCAGCACATTACCACCCCCGCTGCTAGCGAATGTATATTTGCGATTTCCGGACCCAACAAACCGAGATCGTAAGCTGGGAGCTTGAGCTCTACAACCAGCTCTGCGAGGTCTGGCCGCGACCGTAATGTGCGGCATAGTAGGTTTATTCGTGCCCCGTACTTTATCGCGTTCTTCTTGCTGCCGAAGTGGAATTTCGAGTTTTCCGAGTCAGGCCCATGCAGTCGTATTTTCGAGTATCTACCAAGTTAACGGTTCCACAAATTAGCCTTTGGGTATCATATATTTGAAACATGCGCGCTCGACATACAGTAACCGCAAAGCGCCCTTCGAAAACCTCTTATTAACTAACGCCAACGAGCAAAGATCTCGCATAAAACAAGTATCGCATGGTGCCCCTATCGGTCCGCTCCCGTGTATCACTCTCAGCTCCAGAGCGATTTTCGTAAATACGATATGTGGTATCGGCGGCTTCGCATAGCTCGAATATGACGGCCCCTTAGCTCTTAACGACAGAGTCGAATCCTTCGATGAGTTCGAACTCGGTACTGGCGATATTGTTCCGTTCGTGGCCTCGGATAGGTGCCTGGGTGTTGCCGGTGGCGTAACTGGCGCAACCGGTGAAACTGGCGAATTATTCCTGCTTCCACTGCTGAAAAAACCCCGTAACGACGACTTGGATTTCTGCTTCTGCAGTACCAACGGCGCCGGCGGAGCGTACGAAGATCTTGGTGCCATTCCTTCCTCGTCCTGCCGGCTTCCCCACAGTCCAGCAGAGCCCTGTCGAAATAGGAGATATAGTTTGGGGTGCAAGTTCTACTTGACAGCGCGAATCCAAATCTTAGCATATAAAACAAAGGGAGAAAGTCCAAGCGAACGTTGAGGAAGAGAATAGAAATCGACAAATCCTCCGGGGTTGTTCGAAAGGCGGGAGGAGGAGCTTGATATCGATTACTGATAGTGACACGGAAGGATTAATCCAAGTTGATGAGATATCATCCCTTCTTTTATTAGGAAATTGGGGTTGGATTGCTTCTTCAGGCGCCAGTGATTCAAGCACGGTCCAGACATATAATTCAAGTACTTAAGTCAGCCCTCCTGGGAAACGCATTCCGAGAGCACTAAATGTCAGCTAGTGTTTCTCCTCAGGAGCGTTTCGGTCAGGGCCTTTGTCTTGAGAACAGATTTAGCAGCATGTCCGTATGTATATATGCTGCATCTCGGAAAGGGGCCAACTTTTGCGCAATTACTTGCCTTTGAGGCTGAAATTCTTTCGGTAAAACGACTCCATTGAGCCTTGTGTGCAAAAGCGCATCGACGCCGCGATATTCCGTATTCCGTCCCGGTCCTTTTCAACGTTTTCTTTGCACAGACGGTTGGCAGTTTTGTTTGGTCGAAGGGTCCCCTGATTATTAAGATATTGCATGCAATACGGGGTTGATATCCATGGGCCTCCACTGCCAAAAACCCCTGTCGAAGCAACCTGAGAGGGACATTTCGTGAAGCCCCTGTCCGAACCCCAACGCAGCGTTTAGCTAGCGGGCTTCAAAATCAGCAAGTTTTTGTGCACCAACCGAAAGCACGAAACATGCATGACGGGCCGTGAAGAGAAACGGAATGCTGCTTGTTTAAAAGCTAGCTCGAGACCTATCAGGAATGCGCTGATAGGGCGGGATGTTTGGATTCACAGCATGGAATTTCTCGAGACAGATCGAAATGTTTAAGATTTAGCTCACTTTCCCATTATCCCAGCAATTTTCGGCCCAGAATTTTAAGCAAGGTTACCAAGCGTTGGATTTTGAGACTCGAAATGTGTTGATATAAAACCTCACCACCTCGAAAGACGTGAAGGACAAAGCTTCTAGCAGTGGCTAGATATTAACAGGTAATTACGGCCTAGGTCCAAACGAAGGCCCCTTAGTGGTGTCTAGGTATGAGACTAGCCTAGGTACTAAATAATCAGCATGGAGAACCTTTTATGCCTTTAGATAATTAGATGCCAATACTCGCGCTCTATACAATTATGCAAATTTAATTTGATCCAATATGTCCAAGTATCTATATATTGTGACGACGTGAATTGGCCTGGTTCTTGACCTATCATTGGTGTTCAGGACGGCCCCAGATACGAAGCCTAAAAGATAGAATAACGGTCATAGAAACAGGTTAGTTAAGGACCGATATGGCCGCATTGGCCGCACTGCAACTGGCCTGCGTACATGTATGCGAAGAAATCGTAGAATTGCCCTTTCAACATGAGGCTTTGGTATCGCAGACGAACTGACCAATATCTTTAGGACAATAGCGTCTCTAGAGGTGCACAAATAGCGAATTAAAACAAATACAGTAAAATAATAAAATTAAAACAAAAACAAAAATAAATAATAATAATAAAAGGCCCGCGCGATTAGCAAGTATACAGATATGTAAAGATGGTCGCCGAAGATAATCATTAACAACTCGTAGACCGGATATCTAACCTACCTGTGCTTGTTAACAGACCACCATCCTCCTGCTCTCAATTATCGTCGCGTCCTCATCCTCCTCCATTTGGCTTCAACAACTTCTCCCGTTAAAGCGTCCGCCCTCCTAACGATCATACCCTGACTAAATCAATCGATTATTTTGAATACCCACCCCAGATATCCCTGAATTACGGCATCCTAAAGTCGAAATGACATTTGCGGACAAATTTTTTGGTATTTTTCGCCGCAAGGCAAAGAAGAGCAAGGTCCGCTCCCATAACGGGTTGCTAGCCACTCCTTTGGCAATGGGGATGGCACCTATGACGCCTGAGATCCCACGACCCAGTCTCGAAGAGCATGCCCTCGAGTTTCCAGCCGTCCCACCTCGCGCCCTCCTTAAAGAGAATACCGCTTTCGCCGGCCACCGCACCGTTCGGTCACTTATGGCCTACGGGCAGACTGACCTTGCCGGTATCAACGGTATCCCTGGACCGGCCTGGGCCCCGGATTGTCGAATGGCAAAATCTGTGAGAGCCAATCCCAAGTCAAGACCCATTGCCGATACTAGAAGTTGGAGAAACGAGGGATTAAGACACCAACCTTGCTTGTTGGGCCTAAGAGAAGTGATACTCAACGTCTGTATGGTATATAATTTAAATATTCTTCGTCCAGTTGGCTAATTGAGTTGTGGAAAAAGTGGACGCACTCGAGGCGTATGAAGAGCTCGAGGAGGGAGCAGCGGAGGGAGTAAAGGCTTCCCTGGCGGCCACCCAAGGCAAAAAGAAAGGAGAAGGAGGAGCAGAGGTTAAAGACGAAGGGCGCCAAACCGTGCCTAAATGTGCCGACGAGGAGGCCTTGGCGGAAAAGAAGGATATGGCTATCTTCACCAAGATGGAAGCGGCGCTTGGGTTAGACGGATTGAAGAGGCGCTTGGGCTCAGCTCGCTGTGGGAGCCCCAGATCAACCTCCCCCTGCAACCCGTTGAAACCCCGTCTAGCATTGGTTTCGACGTTGGTTGCAGGAGGGGTAGATCAGGGGTTAAACCACACGTGGTCGGCCCTCACCTCTATGGAAGAGACAGACAAGGCGGCGAAAAGCACACCGTTTTTCCAGGGATCGGGAAACTACTTTGGTCACACCGGTCGAGCGACCACGCGCTGTCCCCCACGGGAAACGTAGTACTATTTCCCAAACGGATTTGAGAGCATGGAGGCGGAGTGCCAGGCCTTCTTAGGTTGGATTCAAGATAGAGGGGAAGGATATGGGAGGATGGAGTCCGTTGGTTCGTACTTGTGTTAGGCCTAGATGGGTACAGCTGAGGTGGCGGCTCGAAGTATCGTTTTCGAGCCCATTCTCCTCGGGGAACAAATTGGGCTAGGTATTTCATGATGCATGAACGTGCAATACGGGTCTTGCCTGGCTGACACGCTATGCTCTATGCGAAAAGCTAATGCGACTTATATCAGTGAAGCTCAAAACCATATGCTGTTGTAACTTATCTTAGATATGGTGTTTTCGAGTTCGATCCGCCAGCTGTTGAAGTACCAAGAATATTGTAATGCCGGTATGGATAATAGTATAGAGGATACTATAGCACTGAGGACTACGATATAAGAATCGAAGTATATTCCCTTGATGCCGCAGAGAGTAGAATAGAAGAAGTGGCTCTGATATTATGTAAAAGAAATAGGTACGAAAAATGAATGAGTTGAAAGAACAGCCACTGTCTTTGTTATTGTCACCATGTCGTTGTTAGGCCCGGCCGGACTCCAGATCGTTGCTCAGATAAACACCAACACCCGGTATCATAAATTTTTCACTTCACATCTCCATAGCACCACATTCGAGTTCGCCAGCACTGCATCATCTCCTCGTTTGCTCCGGTAGCCAAACCCATATTACTATCTTGAAACCAGCTTCTATCAGTTTATCAGTTCATCTAAAATATCCTACGTATACCCAAAACCTGCCGCCATGACGTTCCTTCAGAAATTCAAGGACATCTTTGTCCGCGGGGATAAGAAGAAAACAAAACTTAAAGGGCATGTCTATGGTAGACGTACGCTCGTAGCCGCCCCTGTCACTGCCGGAATGGTATGCGTGCAGCTGCCTCCTGGGGGCCTGGAACCGGATATGCCACAAGCACCGCCCAAGGCCCGCGTCCGGCAAAGAAATTTGTCTGCTGCAACGTCTTGTCGTTCCTTGACAGCTTACGGTCAAGAAGGCCTCGCGGCGATTGGCATGGTGCCCCGCCCAGCTTGGGAATCTAGTTCATCGCTCGACAAGCTAGATGAGAAGGAGATGCAAATTAAGAAGCACCTCCGATATGCATTGTTGAACAAGAAGGATATTAATGCTCCAGTTACGACTGTTGGGCCAAATAGATGTAAGTCGCCTCTGGATGCTAGTTACTAATCAATATTCTTCTATATATATGATCATTACTGATATGTTTATATTTGAAAGTGAGGGCATTGGAAGGGTACGAGGATTCGATGGAAGGGGCAGAGAAGGAAGCTACCCAGTCGCTGGATGTCAAGACGAAAGGGACCGAATCCGAGACTGGCCCATCCAGCGTTGCCGTTCAATCGGCCGTCAAGGACGAAGAGTCGTTGGCCAGGATCGAGGGAAAGCCCCTCCTCAATCGGGTTGCAAGGGCATTTAAGATCGATAAGGTGACTAAATCGGTGGGTACTGGACGTCGCGGTGTCGGCCAAAAGGCCAAGCCCCTCCCGAAGCCCGCCGAAGACCCACTCAGCCTGGGTCCTCGACGCTGGTTTCGGGAAGGGGTTGACCCGGCGGCCGACCCGCGCACGTCCAGCCCACGTTTGTTTGGCAGAGACCATAAGGGCCCAAAACGAACGGTGTTCCCACGGGAGTGGGACACCATGTTGGTAGCCACAGTGGGGCGGCCCCGTGCAGTCCCGGCGAAATACTACAAAGAGTTCGCACGGGAAACTCAGTACATCTTCCCAGGAGGATTTAAAGATACCGCCGCCGTCTCGCCATTAATTTGGTAGATACCAACTTTTCTGGAGCAGCTGGGGGCTCCAATCACCCTAGTCGACGGGTGGGCCCGACAAATAATGACCCCAAAAGTCTCTCGTATTTCTTCCTGAATTATGTTTTGGTAAGTACCGTATACTCGTTCTTGACAGGTCGATATATTGATTTATTGCTACCATTTTAGCATCACGGATACGGTTTTTTCACTCTATTTTTATTTTTATTTGCAAGTTTATTTTTATTTTTATTATTTTTGTTCTTATTTTTATTATTTTTATTTATTATTTTTCATTCTTTTCCATTCCACCCCCCCAAATTTTTTTTATTGCATTTCATCCTCAAGGCAAATTCTAGTTAGTTTGATTACTATCCCATGGTTGTCCAGTCTGGGTGGCGTCTTTTTATGCAAAACATCCTTGTGGTGCATATGTAGTACATATATAGCTGTCGGCCATTGTTAATTAGATCCCTGTCGAAATGTTGGGTTTTATAATCTAGATGTGTTGATATTATTGTCGGGTGGGCTGGGAGCAAAACATTAAAGTTAAAGTGACTGTCATTCAGATACAGTATTGAAATCTAAGTGTATGTATATTTTTAGTAGCTCTTAGGGCATCTTAGGGAATCTCATATAGGCGTACTTCGGTAGATACGCATAATATTTAGTCTGCCCGGGCGATAAGAGTGTTTCGTGGTTTATGTATCCGTAACGTAAAAATTAATATTTTTGTGAGTATAAAGCATAGAAGGGTACGCACCAAGTATATGATGTAGCCCGTATAATGTAACCTTGTGAGAAGGAAATGTTGGATAGTTTTGAAGGTGAAGCCGTAGACGCGTCGATAACCACAGCAACGGGTTGAAAAAATGAGTCTTCGACCCGAGCTATTTATTTCTCTCTTCACAACCATCACTCTCTGTCACAACCTTTCTCTCTTCACCGCCACTTTCAATCAGTTTTTCTCTCAAATTATTTCCCAGCTATTGTCTCCATTGGAAATACTCTTGCAATCGTCTTTCTAGACCCCGGAATCATCCTTTTCATCAGAAAACTCTTGTTTAACACCACCACCACCACCACCACCACCACTAACCAAACCCATCAAGCTGAACCAGCAACCGCAGCAATGTTTATCAGAAAGATCCAGAAACTATTCAGTCGAGGAGGAAAGGAGAAGAATAACAAAAAGAAGGAGCAGAAGGGTGAGCATGTCTATGGCAACCGAATGATGCTTGTTGCCCCAATTACTGTGGGAATTGCCTTCCCAGAAATGTCACCACTTGAGATTTCACCGGAAAGGCCAATTTCCCCTCGACCAGCAGTCCACTCATCCCATTCGGTTGCCGCGTATGGTCAAGAAGATTTGGCCAGTATCGATGGGATTCCACGTCCAGCTTTCCCTCGCAGTTTGTCGACCAACATGATCGATGAGGAGCGATCCCAAATCGACCGACACTTGCGATACGAGACCTTAGACCGGAGAGGTTTGAGGCTCACGACCATTGTCGTTGGTCCGAAAAGATGTAAGTGGCACTTCTCCAGATTGTAAGTCTTCGTTGTATATATAATATGCTAATGAGAGTTTCCTCAACAGTGAGGGCGTTGGAGGAGTGGGAGGACCTGGAGCAGAGAGCACAGGAAGAAGCGGGGAACTCTTTACCCGTCCTGCCGGTGATGAACAAAAGAGGAGAAGCTGGGGCAGAAACCGGGCGCGAGTTCGGTGATTGCAAAATCACCGTTCCGGCCAAGCCCACCCCAGTTCGTGACGAAGAGCCCTGTGACAGACGCCAGGGAAGAAAGTCCATTCACCGACGAATGGCAATGGAAACGGGCCTGAGGCTGCGGCGCTGGGTCGACTCGAAGGTCGGCTCCATCACGCGACCAACCCGGGGCCCCATTGCGAGGGGCTTCCCGTTCTGGTTGCGAGATGGGGTCGACCCGACGGTCGATACCTCAAGCCCGCATCTATATGGCAGAGACCGACCAGGGCCGAAGAGAACAGTGCACCCACGTCCGTGGGGCACTGTTCTTGTAACCAGCGCTACTCCACCAAGGACCGTGCCCAGGGAATTTTATAGGGAATTTGCCAGAGCTGCCTGGTACCATTTCCCTAACGGGTTCAAAGACAACGAGGAGGAGTACGCAGCATACCAGCAGTGGATGGACGCTTGAGAAGTCCACAAATGGTAGCTCAAGTCTATGGAGCAGCTTAGGGCTCCTATGGCCTAAGCCGACGAGGTGGGGACTCGTTGTAAAATAAGAACCCTATATCTATTCCGTGCAAGGTAAGCAACCTCGCCCCCTAAGATATCATAAATTGGTAAAAATCTTAACTTACGAAGTTGTTAATCATAGGGCCACACATCTCTTCCGGTCGTTTGCCCGATACTTTGGTTGCACATTCTCGGTAACTCTTGATATATAAGTTGCCCTTCGGTTCGGCTCGTTTTTATATTTGTTTTTGCTTTCGTGGTAAGTATATCAAACTATACTGTTCAAAGACCCGGTGGGTTTGTTATCGACCGTCTAACTAACTAACATTTCGTAGTCGTTTTATATTTTGATTCCTCTCTTCCCTTCCCAACTTACCCATGTGCTAAACATGGGCAAGCCGGAGAAAGGAAGCAGTGTGGTGGAAATATGTGGTCAGAGTGTTCTGTTGCATTTTTGATTTGTTAACGCATCTTGGCATTCTTGTTCTATAAATCGGTTTCCTACCGATGTTCTCTCCAACCAAGTTTCCTTTGTATAACGAGTTTCCTTTGTTCAACCAATTTCCCTTGCTCATTCTTATACCCCTATTGTATTATTATATATATTTATATTATTCTCTTGTCTTTCTCCGGCTTATAGGTGGGCCTACCGCCCACCGCTCTATACCGTCCATTTTACCTATGTATAGCTGATGGGCCAGCTAGATAGCTGGTAGTCTCCTAGAGGCCATATCACTACCTCACAGCAGGTGAATGTTATTTTCCATTAGCAGAACGAAATAGTGCTAGATAGTAAGGGAAGGAGATAGAAGAGAAGGGAATGGCACCTGATGGTTGCGGAAATGAAGAGAAGGGAAGAGAAAAGAATGGCACCCGATGAGTTCGAGAGGGAAGGGCGGGGATGGTAAGAGTATGCAACTCTTTTGAGTCGTTGTCTCCCTACTTTGGCTTGGTTGGATTCGAATATTTTGAAATACTGCAGTGCTAACTTGGGATTTTACAGACTAATATCATCAACAGGGGTACCATAGCTTCGAACAGACGAAAAGGGAAACCGACATCCAATCTCAACTCTCTATAACCTGCTAGGTTTATCACGATACTACCTACATCCTTTGCTTTATCATCGTTCTTGACACCTATGGGCATTATTCTCTACATGAACCTTAAGGGCACAAAAGAAATAAAACCCAGCCATTCCCATTACTACCTTGTATATATGAAACCCAAGCTCGTTCGATTCGTATGTATATATGAACCAAGTGTGATATTTGACAGGTCTCCGAAAGTGTTGGTAAGAAGAAACTTTGCAACATATTCGATATTCAGTGAAACAGTAGATAGAGGATAACTAGCATCGAGATCAAGAAATAGATTTGAAAATATTCGTAAGTTGAATATAGAAATTATAATCTTTAGGAAATCTGCATGCATACTCTCAGGATTTCTTTCTCAACGAATGACATAACCAGGCTCAAATGCCAAGAATTGACAACCCAAAGCAGCCACATTCGGAAATCCCAGCCCAGTCCCCGCCGTATAAAGGCGAGACGACCTCATGTCCCAAATCCCCTGTCAAGATAGTCCTCAAGAATAACTCCACATGCGAGGTGATACCTCTAACATCAGCCGTTGAGGATCCCGCTCCACACTAGTCACATCAAAAACACAAATCCTTAGTTTCCAATCTACGACAAGTTATCCAAAGAGAACAAAGTATATTCCTTACTAGTTAGCACTCCTGATCTGTGCATCCCTCTCTACAAAATCTTGCGTCTTGATTATCTGTAGCCAGGTGGAACGTAAACACTCTCTTTCCGTTTCAGTTGCCGCATAATCGAATCTCCCTTGGAACCAGTCGAGCCGAGGCCAAACTTGGGGTTCGCACGGCATGGTTCTTTTTTTGCGGGTTTTAATCGGCTGGTGGGGGTTTGGGTGGGGTGGTATTGGATACGATGGATAAGAATTAGCCCTGCCGGGCGTCTCGCGTTCGGATATATGCGGGTGGGGGTTTACGGTGATATGGTGTTTGGATTATAGAAGGTCTAGAACTTGGTATGGTTTTTTCGTAGATGCGATGAATTTCAAGGGGGATGTTTAGAAGTGCAGAATGCAACGATCGAGCGAATATCAGGAACCGAATGCATATTTTCTCCCCTTCGCTAATACGGGGTTCATAGACACTCGGCATGTCTTATATCAAGGAAAAAAATATTTTCCAACAGAGGATATACTATCACATGGTTCTAATTGATGACGAGGCCAAGGAATGTGACCTATCGACGAATGGGGAGACTTGCAGGAACACTAGAGCTTTTCGTCTCATCTTGTATTCTTGCCTTGGTAAAACACGGGTTAACGGATTGACAATTTGTGAACTAGCCGACTTATACTGCTAATTTAGGGCTGTCTGTATACGTCTGCCTGAGTCGGGCTGAGATGAATCAAATGCAATGTCGATAATAATTTCCAGGAATGAGGGCTATAGCCAGAGGTTAGCCCGAGATATAATCAAATTCGGCATTTAGAGTAACCCTAAGTAATCGAAATAACCCGAACCTTTGGGAGTCTAAACAAATTAGAATATCGGTCACCACTCTTGGCCGTTCCATCCTTAAATATACCTTTATCGTCCTTTCCGAACCATATACACAGTATCTATGGCCAACTACCTGAATAAGCTAAATCTAAAAGATAGGCAAAGGAAATGTCCACATTTGGCGTTCCGAATTTCAAAACCATTGCCCCCTAAATTCGCAAGGGACAGGCATTTCGTCGCTGCACCAATGAGAGTCCAAGCAAAAGCTTGTGTTGCGCGTGGGGGTTTGACGATGATGGCTTTCGGAACCCCATTCTGGAAACCAGAATCTTGAAGTCTCGATAGTGAGGTTCTTCTTGGCGGCGATGTTTCTCCACGGGCTGAATGCGAGGCGGCTCACTCCAGGGGTGTATTTGAAGATATCTAAATGAAATCGTATGGAATTGTGGATTCGAGATATCTATCTAACTTGCAACTGTCTCGTGTAGGGCCCCACCTTTAATTCCTACCCCGGTTACACGATTCACGCCATGCTTTTCTAGCGAGGAAGAGCCCGGCCCGCGGAGATCTCAGTCGAAGCAGGGCAGATAGGCGAGGTTCTTGCCCTTGTTAATCTGAAAAATTGTGGGCAATATATAACACTCTTATCTACATCGCATACACCCCCTCCTATAACTCCAAGACGGCACACGAGCGAAACAAAATATGTTGGCGTGCGGCTTTGATTAAAATCTGCCCGGTTCTGCGTGTTTTTGGAATATCGACCGGGCAGAGTTGGGATTTGCACCTGGTAGATCCCGAATTAAAGGTTCCGGACGCCGGACGCCTTCATGCACTGTCAATGTACCTGTACTTCGATCTTTAATTGACAGCTTCCTTGGTCCAATCCCCAGGGTTATGCTCCTTATCGCCGTAACTCCTTCCTCCCCGGGACTTACAGCCAATTCGGAGATCTGGAGAAAGAAACTTCGAAAATCTATAAAAGTTTCAGCCACCATTTTCGAGACCTAGTACAAAATAAGCACCTTCTCCACTCTAGTCTCTACTGACATTATGATCGCACTTGCCATGGCTGAAAATCATATAATTAGATCGGAACTCTGCATTCGAAAGATATTCCACTCAGGCGGCCAAATTTTTGGATATCCTAGACATACAGCTACAAGTTTGATATCTTATCAGACTACCCACTACCCCGAGGAAATAGTATAGCTTTAGTACCCCACTTTGATCCCTCAAGCTTGAACTGTCAGATAGTATCCAAGGGAGTCCTAGCAGTGCTTCCACCCGCGGGAAGAGATGTCTAAATTATAAAACGTTGAAGTGAACAAGGTAGCCTAGTCTTCGTTCCAAGATAACGAACGTCGGACGAAATAAAAGCTTGCTTCCCGCACTTCGCAATATACCTTTCATAAAGGAGGGGTGGATACTATCTAGGTACACCCCAAAGCTTATCCACACCACCGGATTGGCGAAAATCAAAAGCCAGCTGGTGAATTCATGAATTCAACAGGTGGGGTTTCAAACATGCAGGAACGGGAGAGTACCGGCAGATGCTGGTTCACTCGCCTACCTCTACTACACTACCATCCCACAAAGGAAGAGATGAGAGGAACATATGTATGTACCGCCTTGTAAACTCCCAATTACAAGGTCGAAAAAGAAGCCCATCAATGAAGCTACCCCATTACACCGTTTCTCAAATTCTTTATATATAAGGATGGCTTAAAGGAGAATATTTACGTAAAAAGAATTTCATTTTTTGTCTTCCTTTTCGTTCGAAACAGCTGTGTATGATCGTCTCGTTCAAGCATAGTGCATCCAGAAGCTCTGGCTTTCCCTTTACCTACCACACTAGCTGTCCACTCAAGTGCTACAACGGGTACCTACATATCCACCCCGTCACACACGTGCGTAAGTTCATACCAAATCTAGCATTTCATTACCAAATACTTACCTCACAGAAATTCACATCTCCCAAGATCTTCTATTCGACTGTAGATCCTATTCCCTAAGAGCTATTATACTATAGAACAGGGCGCTGGTGACATTTAGCCGGAGATGACGCAACTCCCGTACTTACTCGACCGCCGGGGAGGCGCATTAGCGGCGCCTGCGACCGTTTGGGGTGATATGGTGCTTAACCGCGCGCTGTTTTCGATTGCATTGTTGAGTTCGGTGGGGTCTGCTTGGGTTGTGCTTAGCTATGTTGTAAGTCAAGGTCCCCCTTTTAGTTTTGATACAATTATCTGAGGTCTATTATGTTAATTTTGTGGAACACACATGGTAGTGCATTAAAGAACTGCGATCTTATCGCCACCAGTTGATCTTGGGCCTGGCGATATCGGATCTACTTATGTCGCTGAATTTTATGTTTTCGGCAGGGTTTAATGTGGCGGGTGGAGATCTCGCCTTGGAGGAGAGTAAGACTGTGTGCTCGGTTAATGGGTTTTTGACGCAGGTTTTTGTGGTGCAGAGTACGTATTTACAGTCTATTAATTTATCTCTAGACGCTCTGTAAGGAATTCAAACTAATAGCTTCGCTGGGTTTTAGCGGACTGGTGGATTTTGGTTATTGTGAGTTTGGCTTTGACATAACTCGGAGAGTACGAAGAGAGAAAGATGCTAATTTAATGGGATATAGGCCATAGCAACATACATTATTCTTGGAAACTTCAAGGCCCAGTCGCAGTTTATTCAAACGCACGTGTGGATTCTGTGGGTGGGACCGTGGGTGTTATCTATTCTTATCGCGGTTGTCTGTCATGCAGTTTTGGGGTATGGGTATATCGGTACGAATATTTTCAAAGAAAAGTACCCTTCAATACTACTCAAAAAATACTAATCAACTTCTCTTTAATTAACAGGCGGCTGGTGCTGGCTCACTAACGACCTCATGCGTCTCCTCATAAACTTCATTCCACGTTGGATAATCGTCATCGCCATCGCATTAATCTACATCCGCCTCTACATGATAGTCCGCAAAGCCCGAAAATGGGATATTGAAGGCGTTTCTCCAGACCCGGGCGATGATATGGCTGATACCAGTGTGATACTCATGTCAGTCGGAAAGAAGGACAGAGAAAGACGAGGGAGCGGGGTATTAGTATCACGAGACGTCAGTGTTAGTTTTGGACGGAAAGGGTCGACCGCACCGACATTTGTGACGACGGTGACAACGAGTGCGGCAGGGAATAGTAGAGAGGCGGTTTCGAGTTGTAGTGTGAGGGAGGAGAGGGTTAGGAATGTGAATGTGAATAGCAGTCGGAGTTTGTCGCTGGGGATGAGGCAGCCGTTGAATGCGAACCAGTTGAAGAGGGTCAGTATACCTTACCTTACTTTACCTACCATAGCCTCGAATGCGGAATATGAAATTAACAACGGAGATCTTAATGATATAGATTGCGAAGAAGATGATGGTGTACCCGCTGGCGTATGCAATAATATGGGCATGTCCGACAGCAATACGGATATACCAAGGGACCACAGGGTCGAGAGCACCGCTATGGATTACGATTGTGGATAAGACCTGTAATTACTATCCCTACCCCGCATCATGGTATGGCCCTTTAAGTTGTATCCTAACTTGATCGCTTTATGTAGGCGTTGTCGTTCAGGGTTTACTAGACGCTGTCGTTTATGGTGAGTACAACTCAATCTGTTGTATTTTGGATTATTTCCGCGTTGTGTTGTAGAAACTGACCGAAGATCAGGACTGAACGAGCGGGCATGGCAGGGATGGAGAGATCACATCCGCCGGATAATATACAAGAATGAGGGCGGCCGGATCATTGGATGATATCTCCAATTTTGCCACATCTTTAATTTTTCATCTTATCTTTTTCATCTATAACCTACATCCTTATAATTTATCCCTTTTTTTAGGTTTGAATTGGAGTACTTTTGAGCGTGTTTTTTTTTTTTTCTTCCCCCTGATTAGATACCAGCTTGCTTTGCTTTTGCGGTTTTGCGGTCGGGGCAGTGGGTAGACGAGACGAGGTATATTGTTCCCTACAGCGGATGCGACGGGTAAGAGAATATAGATATGGTAGCATAATCGATGTATGTAATGTATGAGTATAGCGTGATATCATGAGGTGAGCTTATGGAAGGGGTTTATGATACCATCGACTAAATTCGTTTCGCTTGCTTGTAAACGTAAAGAAATATTAGCCTTATCTGAGCCTACCAGACTAACCCGATTACAGTGCGGGGATTCATCCGCTAACAGGTCTGTTTCCGACGAATGGTTCAGCACGGTGTATATGGTATATGCGACGAAGAAGTACTCCGTATATTGGGAATCAAGAAAGGCTATGGATTTCGACCAAGTTCAAGGGCTGCTTTTCCCGACGAATTTTTTTTTAAAAAAAATTAAAACCAACGGCTTAAGATTAATACTTTGTGGGCATGTAGATACGAGGATAACCGCATGATGGAGAGTTCCGAAGAAAGAACAAGATAGGTGGCAGCAGTTAGTGCCGAAGTCATGACTCGCGGACTTGGTTGCTTTCCGAGACAAGTTGGAACGGAAGAGTCCCAGTAAGTTGAGTTCAGGGTCTTTGGAACATGCTGTTGGCTAGCTGCGGTGCCTGTCAGCTTTATGTAACAGCCGATATAATAAATAACATTTGCAATCAATCGTGCATTAGTTCTCGTACAGACATACATGCCTGCTTCTGTGCATAGATATTGTCGGAGCGGAGGCAGGGTACATACGGCAGGGTACATACGGCAGGGTCTTTTGGCCAGATGTCTCCTCCGTATTTGTATTGCATCGCGGTCGAATTTAAATTGGTAGACCGATACATTTTATATTCTCGGCTTGCGGTGTCACGATCTTGACTCTGCAATCAATGACCTGTGAAACTTCATGAACTCAGTCCTTTCTGAGCCTAACTCGTGCTCATCTTATGTAATCGCACCGACTCGACCAGCGGACAATTATCAATTGGACTGCTCTGGTTCGCTGTTTCTAAGCATCGGCCCCTGCCTATCTCGATTCCCCGGCCTGTACTAGCAGGGTCCCAGCGCCACCAAGCCCAAACAGAGCTGCTTAGCTTTCTCCATACTATCCATGCTCTGGAATATTCCCGAGCCACCTGCCTTTCGGGTGAAGACCTTCTTGTTCATATATAAATCTTGCCTTCCCCTGTTTGCATAATCCTTCCTTCATTTATTCCATTTCTTTATTGATTGTGAGCAAATTTTTTATTTTATTTTATTTTTTAACTATATATTTTTGTTTTATTTTCTACTTGTGTTTTTTTGATTTGGGTTTGAAGTCGAAGCTTTATAGACACCCTCAGGTTAGAAGAAGACTCCTTATCTACCACATCTCGGATATTAGTATAGAGAGAGTACAATACCACCTCACCACATTCCACATACCTTCCGATATCCACAATGGCCACAAATCAAGCTGCCAGATTGCTCCTAAGAGCTGCTACTCGTGCCTCACATGTCGCTCCTAAACCAGTTGTTCGACCTTCGGCACTCACTCTCGTTAGAATACCCAAGCAAGGACGCGGTAGCGGCCGACGCTACTACTCCTCTGAAGCTGCTCCAAAGTCCGGTGGCTCCGGAGGTATAATATTCGCTGCTGTTGCCGCTATTGCCGGTGGCGGTGGTTACTACCTTTACTCTACCGGCCAGCTTGACGGTCTCGTCAGTGCAGCTGGTATCCCCGCAAAGGAGTTCGTCCCAACTCAGGAGGACTATGCTAAGATCTACAACGAGGTTGCGAAGCGACTTGTCGACTTTGACGAGTACGATGACGGCAGCTATGGACCTGTACGTGTTTCCCGTTTTAGTATATATGCTATTTTTGAATTAAGTGCTAATTGAAGCGTCAAGGTCCTCGTCCGCCTCGCCTGGCACGCCTCTGGCACCTACGACGTAGAAACCAAGACCGGCGGCAGCAATGGCGCTACCATGCGATTCCAGCCAGAATCCGACCACGGCGCCAACGCCGGTCTCAAAGCCGCTCGCGACTTCCTCGAGCCCGTCAAGGAGAAGTTCCCATGGGTCTCCTATTCCGACTTGTGGACTCTCGCTGGTGTCTGTGCTCTCCAGCAGATGGGTGGTCCAGCCATCCCATGGCGTCCTGGACGTGCTGATGCAGATGTCAGCGCCTGCACTCCAGATGGACGGTTACCTGACGCCTCTAAGGAACAAAAGCACCTTCGTGCCATTTTCGGCCGAATGGGCTTTAACGACCAGGAAATCGTCGCCCTCTCCGGTGCTCATGCCCTCGGTCGATGTCATACCGACCGCTCTGGCTTCGACGGTCCATGGACTTTCTCCCCAACAATGCTTACAAACGACTACTACAAGCTCCTAGTAAACGAGAAGTGGAACTGGAAGAAGTGGAACGGACCGGCACAGTATGAGGATAAGACCAAAGCTTTGATGATGTTGCCGACGGATATGGCGCTTGTCAAGGACAAGGAGTTTAAGAAGTGGGTTGACAAGTATGCTAAGGACCAGGATGTTTTCTTTAAGGACTTTTCTGAGGTTATTGTCAAGCTGTTTGAGTTGGGTGTGCCATTCAAGCAGGAGGAGAGATGGGTTTTCAAGGTTGTCGAGTAAATGCCATATATTATATGGTGGGTAATACATTCACAAAAAAAGGGGGGGGCTGTCTATATAGTACTTCTTGTTTTCTTGTGTATACGGCGATGCTGCGTCCTGTTGGGTCTGTTGGATCTGGATTAGAGCCTGACCCACAGCAGATAGATCATACAAGCTAGACAAAATGAAGAAAGCGATCTGAAATACCAACTGTTAAGTCTTTTCCCGAATTAATTATGGGTTTTGTGGTATTGGTATTAAACCCTTAAGTTGAGACACCCGACCGAACCCGGTAGGCTTGGGTGTGCATACTTGGCTCTAGTCACAGCCTTCGCGCCCCTCTTACACACCAGTACGTTTCCTCGTCAAAATATACACCCTGACCGTAGAAATAGATACCTAAATGCTCGTTAGGTAGTACATCTACTCCTCGTATAATGAAGGATGCCATGGGAAATTGAACGGCGGCAAGATAGGAAGACTGCTCGAACAAGAATACCACGGGCATCTATCATGATTAACCTCTGCCAGTTGGTGTAACCATATATCCAGACCCAGATTGGATCAAAAGTGCGTCACCTAGTCGCACCGCTGATGTGGTACGTAGATTATAATTGACGCTATCGAATCTTGTCGAACTACCTTCTTTATGATTGATGAATATCTAGATCGATTCAACCTTTCGACGAACACGTAGGGATCGGTTTCCAAAGTCCATTCAAATCTATATATATCACATTAGTTCTTGCCGACGTAAACCCCTTTTAGCGTATCAGGGCAAGGGCATTGAATTGGTAGTTGTTTGAGGTTGCGTTGGTGTGCGAAATACTACGTTTCTTTTCAAGAACCCACTTGAGAAGCCAAATTACGATTTTTTAGATTTATAAACGCCCCGATACTACTTGGGGAGTATTTATCAATTGTAGTGAGCGAGATGGCCAGCAATTGAAGGAATCTCCCATTAAAGTTAAATTTCCTTTATGGGTATTCATGCAATGGTATTGATCTTGGATTCCTTGTATGCCTGATATAAAAATTTTGAAGTCGACCGGTGTTAATGATTGTAATCTCGAGCATGTGAAAGCGGCAGCTTCTAGTGTGTAGCATCGGCACCCGGCAAGGCTTAGTTGGTTCTAGTCCATCGTGGCGTGCAGTTCGTAAATCCAGCTGGGCCTGTAAGTATTTGACGAGATTGGCCTGCAAACGCCGAAGCTATTCTTATACCGTCGCCTTGCAATTGATGCCACTCTCCTTTCCTGGTAACATTGCCACCACCAATAGTTTCCCTCATATATATCTCCTATCCGAGAGTCTGTATTTAGACAGTATAGTACACAGTAGATGATAGAGTGGAATATCATCTCATAGAAATATTCAAGAATCAAAGCCCGCCAAGGACACTTTGCACTTTCGGCCGAATCCGTCGACGGCATCTCAACACTTCCCGTCGGATTCCTGACGCCAGCTGACCTCGACAACCACCACTTTCCCCCCATACTCCACCGTTCGAATGTCGGATACGAATGATCCCGGTGCCCTCCCCATCCTCCGCTCCCGATCTCCTCACCCGTACCATAGACACTCGATATCTACACATTCTCCTCCAGATATCTATGTAGACGGCGCCGCGGCGAACGATACCAAGCCCAATAGGGCTGATGCCACTAACAACCTCGCCGTCCCAACTACATCATCCATCCCGCCCCAACATGCGCAAACAAACTTAAACGTCACCTCTCCGCTGCCTGACTCGTATACTCCATCTTCAACATCTTCGTTATCGTTATCATCTTCCGAGTCTGGAACTGAAGCAGATGATGAGAAGGATGTAGCACATCATAAACCTGGTGTTGTGCAGTACTTTAGTAAACGACGGACGTTACCTGCTCCACCACCTAAAAGACGGAAAACAGGACAGTGGGAGATAGACGAAGATGAACAACCTTCACCGAAGCAGGACGATTCTGATAAAACAGATGTGGAGGGGAAGGATATTAGTGAAGCTGCCTTGAAAGGTTCTAGGACGGGGAACTTGGGTGGACGGAAGAAGATCGTATTTGTTAGAAGAGGCTTGGAGATTTCGTTAATGGTTATACTCGTGCTTATGGTGTGCAATCAGCTGAATGTTAGGAAAGAACTTCGGATATGGAAGAGAGGTACGGATATTTCTCTAGTGTCACGATCTTCGACAATTAGTTGCAATGCTAACGATGCACATAGAACTCTCAACCTTCCTATTCACCTACCTTGCCGTCATAGGCTCCCACCCCGCCATCTCCAACCTTCGCAAACCTTTCACCGTCATTCTCCCTTCTTCTCTGGACCCTTCACCCCTCCTCTACCCTCTAGTCTTCCCAGCAGCCATTGCACTATCCCTGACACCTTACACCTCCCTCTACATGCTCTCTATCCTCCTCTGCTCTCTCGCATCCCTTCCTCCGGATGTCTACCCCCGCTTTATCGCTAATGATCCTAATCTCAAGTACCTCTTCACCCTCACACCTCTTCTTTCCTCGTCCAAAATCACCCCAATATCAGCTGAACACCTTCTGTACACTCCAATTCTGCACTCGAATCTCGTCTCACTAGGCGTGGACCTCTTAATCCCCAGTCTAACAACAACAGAAACTCGTCTACTTGCGACAGCGCTTGTCCAACTCTTGGACAGTGTTTCAGCTCAAATGGTTACACTAAAAGTAATCCTCTGGATGACCGGCGGTGCTCTAATAATCGGCTGTAAGACATTCATGCAAAAGGAAATAGATTTAGAACGGTCTATCGTCTTCGCTCGTGCCAGACCATGGTCCCGCCGGCGGAAAGCTCGACGTGAAAAGATCAACATCGACGGATTCATGGCCGGTCATACTTCCAGCGATTCGGACACCACAGCTTTAACCAAGGGCGGTATATCCAAGGCGAAAGCGGCGGATATACGGAAACGACTCCCCAAGTTTTTACCCGACGAATTACCGCAGAATATTCCTACGCTCAAGTTTTTATACGCTATTCCAGTTTATGCCATTTTGATTGGGGTCATTATGTTTGCTGAGAGGCCTTACCTCACATATAACGCTTTTGGCGGTATAGATCCGTTTCCTTGGGCGGCTGGATATTTGTTTTCAGGGTTACCGTTTTACCATACACTGGTCGAAGATATGGGTTGGACTGGATACAAAGGACTCGACGTTCCCGATGGAGAAGAAGGGAAGTGGGGTCCAAATTATAGACTTGGGCTTGCTGGATATTGGTTAATGCTTGTTACGATTGGTATCTGTGTCGTCGTGACGCTAGGGAAAGGTGTGCGAGTACCGATGGAAAAACTAGGATTCGAAATCCAAGGGCCCGGTTGGCTTGGACTTGCAGAGGTGGCCAGAGGCAGAGCTGTCGAAGTGGATACAAGACGAAAAGTATTCCACGGCCTTGTGGTGGCGATGTTTTTGCCGACCATATACCTGGACCCTCCGTTCGTAGGAACAGCACTGCTCGTTACTTTGGGCATCTTTTTACTGGTGGACATTCTCCGAGCAACATTGATACCGCCGATTTCGAAGCCCTTGTCGATATTCCTAGCGCCATATGTGGACGGACGAGACTTGAGGGGGCCGATTGTTGTTTCGCATGTATTTTTGCTAATCGGGTGTGCTATTCCGGTGTGGTTAAGCTTGACGGGCTCAAAAGTTGATATCCAAGAGGGAATGGAAGCTCCATTTGGAGTATACTGGCGAGCACCGAAGAGGGAATTGGCAATGGTAGCCGGTGTTATATGCGTCGGCATGGGCGATGCTGCCGCCTCGTTAATCGGACGACGATTTGGAAAACACAAATGGGGGTGGAGCGGCGGAAAGAGCGTGGAAGGGTCGCTGGCATTTACGTTTGCAGTTTACCTTGGTCTATTAGTTGGGAAAGTATGGCTTATTGCTGGAAACTTTCAAGAAGGGAGGGGTGGGGTTACGAGGGGTGGGTTGAAGGTGTTAAGTCAAGTTGTTGGTATGAAGACTATTGGGGTGTTTACGGTGAAGGCACTTGCGGCAGCTGGGTTAGGGAGTTTGGTAGAGGCTGTTATTACGGGAGGGAATGATAATGTGGTTGTGCCGATTGTACTTTGGTTAGCGGTTAGAGGGCTTGGGGTGTAGATACTTGTGTACGACTTTTCGCTGAAGGTAAGCTTTTTGGTTTTATGGATGTGCTTTGTGGTTTTTGAACATGGAGTTCTTGGGATGGGGATGTTAAGTTTTTATGTATATGTTGTAATTATCTAAAGTACCTCACCAGATGGGATATAATGAGGAAGTCTATTAGCCCTCCCTTCCATGTTTATTACAGAAAAGCATTGTTTGTTCTTTGAGACGCTATAACGAGGCTATCACGAAAGTTATTTTGGTATAATACTCCACCGATTAAAAATCGTTGGTTTTCGATATGTCCCTTGAAATGTATTCGGGTGCACATTTTAATAGTAATACAGGAAATAATGCAAGAGCCGTCCTAGATATTACTCAAAAACTGGATCAAGGCTCAAGTGCTTGCCATTTGTCAAAATATTCGAACAGAGGAATATAAAGGGGAGAGAAAATCAATGTTCACATCTATGAACCCGCCGATGGATCAGACCGAGCCTTTACACAATGCGACAAGAAACAAAAGCAATGAAAAGAAAACTTACAAATTATAATACCTCCCCCGTACCTTCGGACTATCCTCTGTAAAACTAGACCGCTCCTCCATCAACTCCGCTCTATACCCACGCGCTTCATCCAACGTTATCAAAGGCGGCAGCTCCCCCACAATCCCGTGAAAGATTTCCTCCGGCAATTTCCCCAGCGGCCCTTCACGAAGAGCTTTCTCGAGGTCAATACGTTGCTCGGGTTGCTGAGGCATGACTATTTCAGTCGTCGGCATGTTATGATTAGGATCGCAAAGGAAGAAAACTAGGGTTTTGCGATATCCTGATTTTGTTGGGTCTTGTAACCTGAAGGATGAGACGCAGTGTTGGTAGATGTTTGGGAAGACTATTGCTCGGTTTTCCTATCGGCGGGGAATATTGGAATATTATTAGTCCAGAAGGGACGAGGAACCGGGTAAGGAATTGCGTTATACGGTACCTTTGTTTGGATTTGTCCGATTTCTTGGACTCCATAGTCAAGACCCATACCATGTAGTCTAGACCAGTAAGAGCTACCCCATTGAGGTCTTTGGTCGACTCGAGCCGTGCGACGGAAAGATAGTGTGGAATCTGTTATGTTGTCTTGGGCGTAGTAGTAGATGCCGGTAGCTATGATTCGTTCATTCTAATGGAGATATCAGCACTCAACTCCCAAGCTTTGATACCTTGTTCCGAGGATATTATGATTACCTTCATAGCTTCGACGTGCCAACTTCCCCCATGGTAGGTTGGATTCTCCGGTGTTAGGATGATGTTGGCCAGTTTAACAATAACTTTGGCGGCTTTGCCCTCTAATTTGATTTCGTCGGTAATATTCGGTGGGGACCACTTGCGATCGAAGACTACGTTTCCAACGTCCCAGATCTCGGCTTCAGCATAATCGTACGGATCACTATCTTTCTCCTGTTTGTCCACAGATTCATTTGTATTGTCCCCGCCATCAATATTTGAACCGTCCTCGCCGTCTTCATACCTATCATGGTAAACAGAATCTTCATCACTCCTCCACCCGCTATCCTCATCATCCTGGTTCTTCCGACCCCAAGAATAACTCTTCACTTGCCGATGATAAGCCATAAACCCCGTAGCCGATAATTCTTCCCCCCGTTCATACTGTCCCAAGAATTTCTCCCATTTCCTCTTAAAAGTAGATATGGGAATAGGGGTGACATGACACTCCCTTCCCTCCCAACAAAACTCATTAGGATCATGAGTACGGTAAGTATTATGCCTCCCTCCCGCAAGATCCGCAAGGAGGTGATTAAACATCGGTACAAACTTTGTAAAGATCTTTTCAAGGATCGGGTAAAACTGTTGCTTTTGCTCCGGGGTGGAGAGGTTATTAATGTATGATCTTATTTTTGTGCTCTGACCGTCCGGGGAGACTTCGAATAGCGATGGCAGCCAACAGAATTTTGTGGACCAGCCGTTTAGACTTTTGGCTTTGAGGAGTTTTTGTTCTCGACGGTATCGCCTTTGCCAATATTCGTCACCACGTTCTCCGGCTGCGTCTTCGTCTTCGTCGGAGTCTTCGTTGTAGTCATCATAGCCGTCGGAGTCTTCATCTTCATCTTCTTCGATGCCACCGGGAATATTCGCCTCCTCTAGGAAATTAATCGGTTTCCCATTGGTATTACTTACTGTCTTCCCATATATTATAGGCCATAAAGAAGGATGTACAAGATCCAGAACCTGGCCGTTAGAACCCGGATGCCAATCCTTTTGCTCCTCGGGAACATTCTCCAGTGTCGCCACGGCTTAGTTGTAAAAAAAAAAAAGAAACATTAGCCTTAACCCCCAAAGGACATAAAAACGACTAGAGTCCGGATCGATAATATTCTCACCATCAACCAATTCCCCCCTCACCCCCTCCCCAACCACCCCATCCGCCCTCCACACACAATCAAAATCCGGCTCCAAACAACTTCCCCCCTCCCTCAACTTTTCAACATACTCCTTATACGCCTCCACCAACTCCTTCGTCACAAACTCAATACTTCCGGTATCCCAGATAGGAACCAAATAATCATCATCACAAAACCCTTGAATGTCTTGTATTGCGGCCTCACGGATCCATTTTGTCATCAACGAGCGGTTTGTGACCTTTGTGGTCCAGTTGGGTTTGTTACGAATTGCGGCTGAGAATCTTCGGAGACATTGGTCGTGGTAGCTGAGGGCCGTGACGGGGGAGGTGGATAGGGGGTGGGGGTAGCGGATTGATGACATTGGTATGTACTTATAACATAGCTACGTCGTTATTCAAAAACTATAAGATATCAAACGAGGTAGAAGTACCCGTGCCGGTGCAATCGATAAAAGGAAATCACGAGAGATAGAGAAAGGAGACATACGCGAGGGCGAACGCATCTCATTTATAGACTAAAGCAATGGAGTCAGAATAACAATACCGTCCGGCTCAAGTATCTAAGCTCTAGCGATCTAGCTACAGCCCAAAACGAAACCACATTCGGCAAGTCAATACAGCAATGACACCAAAGTCGATGACTACTAAAGAGCACAATATCGGAGTCACCTTGCAGTCCAAATCTAGTTACGGTGTCAGTGACCCTCTATCTGCACACCAGAAACCCGCCAAGGGGATTCATAAAATACAACATTTTCAACACATATCTACGATTTGTGTTGCTAAGATCTCCTATATATCAATTGTATAGGCAATAGGCTCTTCTGTTCTGGATTCAGACCTGTAACCCTAGCATGGTCCACAAAGCTCTAGCCTTCAAGCCCTAGCTGGAACCTACAGCCTTCTCACTCATCCAATTACCTCCAAATCGACGATAGGTAGATATCAATTCCCACCGGTCATATAATTGGAGATCGAACCTCCTATTCTCCATCTATCAATCAATCTATATAGGAAACAAAATCCACTTTCGATCAAGGCAGGAAATAACCTTCATCTCTTCATAAATGAAAGTCTAGAATATATATAAGTTGGGTCATTACAAATAAAAGGGCATTAACAAGTGTTCTGCTATAAAAGAACCTGCGAGTGCGAAGGGGGGTATAGGTAATAAAAAAGTCATCCAAAAAACATCCCACAACTCTTTCGGTACCACCAATCAATAGAAATTATACAAAGGAGGTCGGGGTTCCCCGCAAAGTCACCATCACCATAGGTCTTTTAAGCCCTTAACCAGGCTCTTAGACTATGAAGAAAAAATGGTGAGAGAAACCCCGCCCCAAGAAACAAATATCTCAGGCCGTGGTAATCCAGAAAAAAATCTCGCACGTCGGATTCGGGTGAAAGTTCAAAAAACTCCGTTTAAAAAAAAACCTCTGCAGTAATACTCGCATGGCATTTGAAAAAAACAAAAATATTATAACCCAAGAAGAAGAGAGGGAAAAAGGACGTCTAAACAGCGCAGGAAAAAAGGAGCCAAGAAAAAAAGTAGTCGTACCACCTGGTGTGTCTTTGTAGACGCAGCCAAGCTGACGACAACCCGACCAGGCTGGCTTTTACAGGCTAAACAACGCCGCCTATAAAAATAGAAAGAAAAAAAAGAGTTTGTTAGCCTTCTCGTCCCAAACCAGGAAAAACATTTTGGTAATGAAGCGGGGGAGGTCCTATCGGCAAAGCCAGTAGATGCTTGATCGCCCTGTCGAAACCCCATGCTTCCCTGCAACCTGCAAGTCCACAGCATGGATCCATGTAGACAAGGTAGAAACAGGATTGTGGGATTGGGATAGTCGAAACAAAGGACGATTAGCAGCACAGCATGCGGAGATTTTTTTGTGATTGTGATTGTGATTGTGATTGACGTCTTTTTTTGAACATCTTACCATGCTAGAGCAATGATCCTAAGCATGACTAAGAAACTCTAACACCGTAAATCACAACAATACAAAACCCAAAAAAACCCCTCCAGAAAAGAGGAGCCCCGCAAGATGACAATGCATGTATGCACTGCAAACAGAGAGATACTGTGGCCTTAAAGATAGGGGACAGACTGTGCATATCGCGATGGGAGGGGTCGAAACAACTTACTGCTATCAGAGCGCCGAAAAGCGCTAGCGATGAGGAAAACTGATTGTGTGCGCTGCTAGACTCGGTGTTGGTGGGAGTCGGAGGCGTCAAAGTAGCTGTTGGAGTTCTAGAAAGTGGCTTCATGTTAGCGTCATCATCTTCCAATCAGATCAAACCATTTAAACATACCCATTTGTTGGAGCTGCGTATGTAGCTGTGCCGACGGCAGTTCCAGCTGTGAGCTGAGCCTGTATCGAAACAGTGAAAAATAAGGCGACGAGCCAGCAAAGGAAGAAAACTCGGGAAGCCAACGGCGACGACATTGTGAATTAAAATTTGTATTGAAAAGGGGAGGTTTTTGTGAATTTCAAGCGTCGAAAACGAATCCGAAACTTATAGCGAGGAAAAACCACACAAGGTCAACGTGCGAAATGTTTTGGTGAAAAGAAGATGAGATGAAAAGATCAGAAATGAACAGATCGCTGTCGACTTATTTGTGGCAGATGCGGGATGGCCGCAAGAGCAAAAAAAAAACGTTTAAAGATTGTCCGTTGTAGTAAGTTGTAGTCGTGGAAAGAATAATTTATTTGTGCTGGTTTCCTTGAACGTTTCCGTTGCGGTCGTTATATGAGATCCTTTTTCTCTGCTACGCGTGGCTGTGCCAAAGCTTCAACTGTTGGTTCCAGCGGCGTCTCGGGATGGTACACTATTGTTTTAAGAAGCCTTCGAGTTTCTAGAAAGGTTTTGCAAAACCGGCTGTGAAGTCGGAACTTATTTTTTTGGAATTTCGCAGGTCAAGGTATTAGATCGCCGGGTTCAAGCTATTGGAGTAGGTGGATTTGAATTTGAACGAGCAGCTTTTTGAGGATGAGATATCGTGGAACTGAGGAAGAAAGATACGGATTGGGATTAGACTGCTGCGGCTGCTGGAAGAAGATGAGGCCGATATGATAGCGAAGAAAGGATGGATTGATGATTCGAAAGTAAAAGTATCCGGGAGGAATCGATTTAGTATTAAATAGTGAAGGAATAAAAGAAGAAAGAATTAAGCCGTATTAAAATCAGAAAATATATTAGAGTAAAAAAAGAGGTATGAATTCAGAAGCGACAAAGCTCGCAAGGCTGCTTGGCTAGTCTCTTTCGCTCCCAAGTTAGGAAGAAGATATATATAAATCTCCAAGCCTACTTTTTTAGTTCAACCGATGAGTACGTTCGCAAGGCAGTCGGTACGTATGTTGCGAACGAAAGCTTGCAAGGCTATGCCTAGACTTTTTCTCCGTAAAAGCAAGTTCGCAAGGTATACTTCTTCTGCGCAGCACCAGCTGTTCGGTACTTGCTATTTCTGGGCCGTTCCTTCAGTCGATGCGGCGGTGCGCAAACAGGTACACAACGACAATGATATCAGCCGCGAAACAAGAGCGAGTGTGGCAAGGACGCTTGGAGGAAAGTGTGAGGTATAGTAGTTACTATATGCGGAATACTGTCGAAAGAATCGTCGTCGTCGTGTATCACTCCGTCTCAGAGTTTCCGATGGAGAATTATTAGTATTAGGTATTATATTAGACAATAGGTAGTGAATTGTTTTCGTATGGTCCCAGCTTAAAGGTCGTACAACGGAAACAAGAAGCAAGCCAAAAAGGAAAGAAGATGCTACAGAACAATAGAGCGAATGAGGCCGTGAGAATAAGTAATTAAGTGGGTAGTATGTAGACAGACAGGAAGGAATCGCGATGATATGATGAGTAAGGAGAAAGAAATATCAAAAATAAAAAACCCGGCGACTGCGACGGCGAATTTTCATTTTATTTTATTTTTCCATCGTCTTATTCTCCAAAAAAAAATCGATCGCTTCATTAAGGTTTTCGCCTGGGAATAGGGAGGTGGACTTGGAACCAGCCTCTCTCACATCCAACAGGGAACAAAAACATGACCCAACGAACTAACCAACCAGACCTCTCAGCCCAATCACAGCATGCCTTGCTTACAAGGCCTGCATGCTGCCCTGGTCTTTTTTTTCGCCGTCGATGCAATGATGCTGATGAGTCTCGAGATGATGCTGTTACCTGTTCAATTCAATTAAGCCAAATGATATTCTTCTCCGGCCTACCCTTCGCGGTTTAGTACACTCGACACATCTGTACGAACACCTCGAACATCTTGTCAAAACAATGTCAGAAAAAATACTGGTTGATCGATATTCCGTACCCCTTTCACAAAAGCATGGAAAAACAGCGAGTCCCCGAGCACAAGCAAGCTTCTTGTCATTGTCACAAAAACGCCAACCGAGAAGATCTTCGCAAAGCGGAATAGCGAATTAACTTCTTCGTACGGGTCCACCCAACCTCCTGCCCATACAAACATTTCGCGCGTGCGTGAGCGTTGTGTGAAAGCTAGCTGCAGGCAGCACTGAACATGCGATGCGAGCTCGAGGAAGGTAAGCTTTCCATACTTCATTTCGTTTAAATCTTCCCTTCCGCACAAAAATTTTTCGTGACGAAGGGCCTTCAGGAACAATAAGGAACGTGGACCAGGATCACGTCCATCCATAATGCAAGGGGTAAGCTTGACAGGGGTCTCGTCGAACATCGTGAACCACTAGCTATTGATGCATTAGGAGAAAAAAGAAGGAAATTCTAGAAGAATTTTCCCTTCGAGAAAGGTCCGTTGAAGATATAAAGTCCAGTTGTCAATAGGACACGCTGAACCGCGGTATGCTTGTCGAGATTGCACTGTGAAACACGCTTGTCTGGAAACACGAGCTGTCAAAAAAATATTCTAGATTCATTCCCGGTTTGTCTTCGTCGGTGAAGAATAGCGGCAATTGTTTGGCACAGGGTATGACTTCCATACCGAAAGCATCAGCAGTGCTGCAGCCTTAAGCCTTGCCGCTCGATACGAGACATAGTCTAGTGCGTTAGAACATCTTGACGGGCCGTGTCCTATTGGGTTAAAACCAAATTGTCACTAGATACTGGCGGAAGGGTGCAGACCGTCAGCACCGAACCAGACTTCGACTCTAGTGTTTAGTATTGCCTTAGGGGGAAAGAAAGATAGTCCATCCACAATCCACTTCACCAAAGGTAAATAGATAAGTATAAACAAGAATCTTAACCCACTAATCTAAGCATCTAAGCTTAAGCTTCATCCAAAAATCAACAGATCCCGGACCCCGCACCGATAAGATACTATATACATGTTCTAAGCACCACATCCAACAAAAAGACAAAAAAAAAAAAAGTCCTTCAATAAAAACTCCGATGGGAATCAAAATCAAATAAGCAAGAATTTTTTCTTTCTTTCTTTCTTTGTAATTCTCGCCCATAGGATCTTGATCACCGTTCTATGCCCAATTATCTATTCCCTTGTCTTTCCTTTTTCTAAAAAAATAACATCCTATAATAGTCTTTAAGAATCTATGGCAGAAAGGGAATGGACAGAAGAAAAAGGATTCACGCCGGCTCTACTCCTTCTTCGGCTTAATAATGGCCTTCTGGTTATATACCTGTCTCTCCACAAACTTCAAAATCTCATCAATGAATCTAATAAACCCCAGTAGTAATTAGCACCCATGCAGCTAAGCCCAATCGCACACCGCGAAAAAAGTATCCCAAGATGAAAAAAGTAGGAGAAAAAGACTCACATAACAGGTAACGAAATAGCCACCACAGCCTTCCATTCATGCACCGTCAGCGGTGTGATCGAGAACATGGTCTGGAAAACCGGGACGTAAAGGATCATGAAGTGGAGTGCCATCGACAGCGTGATGGCTGCGATGAGGTTCAGGTTTTTCCATAGTGGCAAGGTGAGAAGCGACTCGCTGGAGCTCAGTGCGTTCATGGCGTTGAACATTTCAATAACGACGAGGCTGTGTCACAGGACGTATTAGTATCCACTATAAGCAGCGAATAATATGCTCAAGGGGGACATACATCGAAAGCGAAATCGTAGACGCAGCCTTCGACATATCGTTCGAAAACATCTCGCATCCAAGTTCTGGGAACAAGGTCGAGCACTTGTGGAAATTCGTCTATATCAAAAATGATTAGTCGTCCATCTCACTGTGACCCCTTAGGAATCAACGTATCGAACTCACCAACTCGTAAAACGAAATCTGTGGCCCTTCGCTGTTATACATAAACCACCAAGCATATCCGAACACCGTCGCGGCACCAACATAAGTTCCAACAACCATATATCTAAAGAACAACCATCCAGTAACGAGTGGTTCATCACGCTTCCTAGGTTGGCGTTTCATGATATCATGGTCTGGCGGGTTGAAAGAAAGTGCGGTGGCCGGTAGCCCATCGGTGACAAGGTTAACCCACAGCAGCTGAACAGGAATCAACGCCTCAGGCATACCCAAGAGAACGGTCAAGAAGATCGAAACGACCTCGCCGATATTTGAGGAAATGAGGTACCGGATGAACTGCTGGGTATTGTTGTAGATCGAACGACCTTCCTCGACTGCCAATTGAATAGTTGCAAAGTTGTCATCCGCAAGAACCATATCAGCAGCCAACTTGGCAACATCAGTACCGCTACCCATAGCAACACCAATATCCGATTTCTTCAAAGCCGGAGCATCATTGACACCGTCACCGGTCATGGCAACAACCTCACCGCTGCTTTGTAGAAGATCGACGAGTCGGCTCTTGTGTGTGGGTTCGGTTCGGGAGAAAAGACAAGCGCGGTTTGCAGCTTCCAGTTGTTCGCTCGAGCTCAAGTTATCGAATTCGCGGCCAGTATAGCTCTTTCCGGTAAGATCCTCATCGTGGTCAAAGATGCCGATTTGCTTGCAAATAGTTTCCGCGGTCTGCTTGTTATCTCCAGTGATGACGACGACACGGATACCAGCTTCCCTGCACTTCTTGATCGAGTCCGCAACTTCCGGCCTTGGAGGATCTAACATGGCAACGGCGCCGACAAAAGTCATATTCTGTTCCAATTGAAGATAGTCCTGTGATGCCTGTGCCTTGCGAACCAGAGGGTGCGATGCAATTCCGTCCACAAAAGCGAAAGCAATAACCCTGAGCCCTTGTTTAGCATAAGTCGAAACCTTCTCGTTGACCAATCGAGCGTGTGCCGGTGTAAACGGAACCTTCTTTCCATCCTGACCGCGAATAACAGAAGTACATCTTTCCAAGATCGTTTCCGGAGCACCCTTGACGAAGAGCCTTTGCTGTCCCTGCGACTCAACCAAAACAGACATGCTCTTCCTATCTCTCGCAAATTCATAAGTCGCGAGCCGGTTGAACTGATTCTCGTAGTACCTGTTCGCTTCATTGAGGCGTTCCTGGATGCTGTGCTTCGCCCGTTGTTGGTTATACCCGGGGTCAGGAGTACCCAGCTTTTCGACAAGGACTTTCAAGGCAGCTTCGGTGGGTTCTCCAACGTTGGCGAAGGTGTTCGACTTGGCATCGTAGGAGATTTCGGCGTCGTTACAGAGTGCGGAGATTTCGGCCATACGGCGGACGACAAGAGAGAAGGCAGCTGGGGATTCGAGGGTCTTTCCATCTTCAGAAGTCACATTTCCATCAGGTGAGAATGTGGTACCTTGGATTGCGATTTCAGTAACCTTGCTATCCGAGTCCGAGAAGTAAACAGCGCGGGAGACGCTCATCTGGTTAGTTGTAAGGGTACCGGTCTTGTCAGAGCAGATAACACTGCAGCTTCCAAGGGTTTCAACAGATGGCAAGCTTCGGACCAGTGCGTTCTTCTTGGCCATCTTGCGAGTTCCAAGAGCAAGGCAGGTGGTAATAACAGCTGCCAGACCCTCAGGGATAGCAGCGACACCGAGAGAAACAGCAATCTACTCAATGGTTAGCTTCATAACACACCCCTCTGACTCGATTCCATAAACATGACGCATACCTTGAGGTAGTAGATAGCTCCCTTCAACCATCCATCATGCGACGAATCATTGAAATGTCGAATATTGATAACCCAGACCAAGATACAGATAACCATGATAACCTTTGCCAATTGATCCCCAAAATCATTGAGCTTCTGCTTCAACGGCGTCGGCTCCGAAATCTGATCCACAATGCTGCTATGAATATCTCCGATAGCAGTAGCCTGACCCGTCAAAACCACAATAGCCCGAGCGTGCCCAACGGTAACTGTAGTTCCCGAAAACAACATGTTGATCTGATCCTGCTTCACAGCCTTGGCATCAGCCACGGCATCCAGATCCTTCGCTACACTTTCACTTTCTCCAGTCAGGATAGCCTGGTCGACACGGAAGGAGTTGCTATTTATCGATATCAGACGGCAGTCAGCGGGGATACGGTCTCCAACGGCCACATCGACGAGATCTCCCGGAACAAGGTCTTCGGCTTTGATTTTGGCTATTCGGCCGTTGCGGACGACTTTGGCTTCGTTGGCGGAGTATTCGTTTAGTGCAGCGATGGCCTTTTCGGCACTGCTTTCTTGAGTAACACCGACGATGGCATTGAGGATAAGGATCGTGAGAATCTATATACGCGGAATTTAATGTTAAAACGAGGTCTTGTAGAGCTCAGAGAATAGATGGGAGGGGAGAGAGGTAGATACGTACGACAGCTGGATCGACAAAGGCGTACCAATCATTTCCTCCTTCAACAATAGCAAGGAAGAACGATATAGCAGCAGATGCTAACAAGATAATAACCAACTGGTCCTTGAACTGTTCCAACACAAGCTCCCATAGCGGCGTAGGTGGTTCTTCCGGGATAGCTGCAGCATTCCAACATTCCATTAGCGAGTCCATTCCTGAATATAAGGTTTATCATAAGAGAGACAGCAATACCATTCTTCCCATGCTTCGCCAGCGACTCGGCGACCTGTTCGTCGGTCAAGCCATCATGCAGCGAGACCTTGAATTTGTCGACGACCTGGCCGACGGTAAGTGCATAAGCCGCTTCCATCGGTTTCCCTAAACGCTCTTTCCCTCCCAAATAATTCCTCCCGGTTGAAAAAGACCACCTAGCTAATAAAGATTCAGCAAAGATTTACAACTTGTCTTTAGTAACACAAAGAAAACATGCAAAAAAAAAAATTGAAGGGAAGAAGAAGAAGAAGAAGGGAAAAAAGGGTAATGATCAGATGTAGCAAATAGCAAATTGAGGTGGAAATTGAACGAAGAAGAGGCCAAGTTTCGTTTCTTGCCTGTGGGGGTGTGGATGTTTGTGTTTGGTGGAACCCAAAGGCAGCTGTTATGTCTGGAATGCAAGGGTTTGCAAGAGATGCGACGGGACAAGACTACCAGGCGAGGGAAATCTCAAACAACGTGAAATCTAAGATTTGGTGTTTGCTACCTGCAGGTTTTTTTTCGCAAAAGCCCGAACGCGAAAGACTTCTAGACCGACTACTACTAGGTGACGATGATATTCCTAGCTGTTGGTTGTTGATGGTGGAGGGGTTTGTAGCAGTCGATAACGAGTGGGACAGCAGGATGTAGAATGATATCTCTGTCCAGTTCTGGCCAGCGTATGCCATTCTGGCCGATTACAATATCAAATAAAAATTCACATAAACCCCCTAAACGAGACTGTGCTCTAACTACGCCGGCTCGAATTTTCTCGAACAAAAAATCCAGCGAGAAGTCTCCAGGGGATCGAATCGAGGCTCCATCTGCTGCACATGGGCCAAAGCGGCATACTGTGGCTAGTTTGGAGCATGGAGGTGCGGGATGATTTGCTGCAGGGACCAGCCTGCTTGGCTCTGTCTTATTATTTCCGCCACTAAGAAAATTTCTCCGCCAGCAACCTTCTCTCTCTTCTTTTCTTCACCACCATCCTTCATCTTCACCATCATCAATAGACACAATGACCGTATCGATCATACAATAACTCAATCATCCTCGTGTATCTAACCAGCAATGCCACACTCATCATACCCTTCCCGTATATCTCACAATCCTACTCCTCGTGACATCAAACAGAAAACCCATCCCATGACCATGCCTACTTCCCGACCTTCTATTCTCCCTTTCACAAGGGAAAATAGATCTCAGACTTCTTCTCTGGTCTCGAAGCATACTACTTTAGGTCTTATGGAAAATGAAGCAACTCAGACAACCCTTCCCGTTACTCTTTTCTCTCTTTTTCCTTTCGAGGGGAGGGAGGGAGAGGGTAACGGGAAACCACGTCAACTCCACCCCGATCTTTTTGATAGTTGATTGAAAGGGACTATTTAATTGACGTACATCTTTTTGTACTTACATATGTGATTGCACATCCTCGTAAAGAAGAAGAGTGAACGTGATATTATAATTACTTATGCTCTAGGCGGCAACAGTAGACATAAAATGCCGTGGTAAATAAATGACGCTTTCACAAAACACCAAAAAACAAAGAAAGCTCAGATCTCAAAACATTAAGAAAGAAGAGCATCGTTTATAAAAAAAAAAAAAAGACCTCGGCACGCAATATGCAAAATATTATAAAAGAAGGGCAGAGGGAAAGAAATGCTCGACGAAGAGGTATCACATGTGTACTCTTTAAAGCGAACGACAAAAAACCCATCCTCCTCTATAAAGAAGATAAAAAAAGATACGATCGCCCCTCCTCTATTGCAAAAGAAGATCCTCAAATAGTAACCGTATTCCTCGCTCCCTCGACCTGCTCCGGATCAGCCTTAGGCTTAGTCCCCAGCCCCAACAAGGCCAAAAGATCATGCCTCTTGAAGAAACTCCTATTCCTCTTCCCAAAGATATACATCGGCACCGTCAGCAGACACACAAACACCTGCGCAGATCCCAAAATGGTAAACATCTTGGGTCGGCCCAGCTTTTGCAGCCAATAGTACGCATCATATGTAATCCCGTACGAAAAGAAGTTCTTGAACATCAACAGACACGTGAACGCTTCGATAGCGATATCACGATGTGCGTCGACGATGTATAGTGCTGCGGCGGAGGCACCGATGACCATACCAACTACTTCGAGTCCGAGGAAGAAGACAGGGCCGACCCATCCGTGCTCACCGGCATACTTAGGCTCGGTAGTAAATCCAAAGCCGTAGACACCCATACACCCACAGATCTTTAAACAGACAATCCCATAACGTCAGCCACCTTCCTTAAATCTATAAAAACGCGGGGTAAAAGGATTTTTTTTTTTTTCCATACCAGCATAGGAATGACCAATAACATCCGGAATTCCGGCTCGTAGACACCTTTATTCTTTCTCACAAGCCATAGGGTTGTAAAGTGTGTGAACAATCCTGTAATCACGAATCCAACGAGGGCGCCCACGAAGGCTCCGGCATATGTGTACCCAATCTCAGCTACAGTAAATTGACTATAATAGGAAGGTGTTAGCATGCCGCACCAGCGAGAGAAAAAAAAGGGGACGGCGAACGGAGTCGTACAATGGAGGCAAGGCAAATAGCAAAGCAAGAACCACACCGATGAGCACCGTCCACCCAATCAATGTACCCATGATCAAAGCCCCCTATCCGTCAAAAGCCGGTGTTAGTAGATATGCAACAATTGTAAAATACCATTGTGATCTGTGAAAACCCACCCAGGCAATAGCTGGTTGCAAGAACAACGGCAAAGGTCTCAGCGCGAGCAACCAAAGGCTATCGTCAGTCTTCCGACCGTCAAAGGGCATCAAAGTCTGCCAGTATGTCTTCTTCTGCTTAGGCTCCTTGGGCGGCTGAGAAATTTCTCCATCAGACGAAGAACCACGAGGCTGCTTCTCTACGGAACCGTGGAAATCATCGGTCGAGGCGGTATCGAGATCGAGATGGGCTGCACGGCGATAAGCAGTCTCGGGACAGAAGAAGAAGATAGCAGGTAGCATGGCACCCGAGAAGATGGCGGCAAGGTAGAACATCCACCTCCACCCAAGGTTCTGCGAGACGACACCAGCAATGACGGGCGAAAAGAAAGCACCGCCGTATAACGAGAGATTGGCCAGAGCCATGCGAACACCACGTTGCTATCAATACCGTCTGTCAGCTATGAAACCCAAATTCAATGCAAAGGAAACCGCTGTGCCTCACATGAACATGATACAAATCTCCCACGACTGCACCTAGCAGTGCCTCGAATGGACATACTCCGACACCCTGGATGATACGAGCCCACAGGATCGATCTGTAACTTTTTGCTGACCCGGCCCACACATTGGATACGATAAGCAGCACCGTGCCGATCAAGAACGCATGTCGTTTTCCATACACACGGGCTGTCGGAACGAATATAAACCCAGCCATTCCCACGCCGAAAAGATGCCATCCGGTCCTATGATAACCCCAATATCAGCTTTCAATCATCCCCCCCATCTAAAACTCGATCTCGAATGTCGTCGACGTACAATAACGCAACAGGGGTGATATCCCTAAGGTGGAATTCGAATAGCAGGGTCAGGGAGTCGGCGGATAAGATCGGTGTCATTCTATACATCCTTCCATCAGTTATCCCGATCGAACCGATATATAAAGTTGTGGACTCACGCAGAGGCGATAATCTAAAAATACGACCACGATCAATTAACACCAGAAACTTCACTCATGGCAGAAACAATCGAACACCAACAACATACCGCATCGAGGGAAAGAATAAACATTATCAAATCTCTGCGCCATAGCGGCCAGTTCTAATAAACCGAAGAGCGACAGCATCAGTACTTTGTTCACACCGAGGTATTGAAAATCGTCGTCCGAAGAAGCATCTCGAGGCCAGGGCCAAGACTAACCAGCTACATCCAAAATCCATCATTAGCTTCACGAATTCGAATAATTGAATTTTGAAAAACTCACGGGATCGTTTGGATCATCACTCGGCTGCGGCACCAGCACAATAGGTCGAGGTCCCGTAGTATCATACTTCAAATTCGGATCAAGAACCGGAACCTCGTCTCCCTGTATGTTGTCCTCCAGAATCGCAGTGCCTAAACGAACAAGGTACCCCCAAAAGGTCGCATATATTAGAATACCGAACCGTCGGGGTTAAGAGCGAGGGCTAAAAAATAGAATGTCGGCTTACCCGGCACATGCGCGAGGTGATGGTCTTCCAAGATTCCCAATCCCATCGGTCCGGATGTTGATTCTCGGTGGATGTTTGTGAAGAAGTAGTAGCAGGAGAGAGAAGGGAAAGCGTGCGACCCTCGTTAAGATTAATTACGTTCTCGGATGATGTTTTAATTCGGCTGCAATAATATGCAAACGGGGCTGCTGCAAAAAGGTCCTGACTGGTAAGCACCAAACCCGATCTAGAGCAAAGCCTCCTCTTTGAACCCAACGATGATGAATGAAGCTGAAAATCCAAAGAAGGGTTCAAACCTCGTGAAGAGGAGAAAGAAAAATATATCCTTATCATGATCACATTATCATTCTTTCTTTCTCTCTTCGAACTGACATACATACAAACTACCCGCATATAGGCAAAAGCAACGGGCTCCAAGCTTCTTGTTCGGCGAGGGTTTTCGCTTTTCGCTGTCCCGCCTAGCGACAGGCCAGAAAGAATTCTCGGCAAATTCCACGCCAATGACTTCTGGGAAAGTGGGCAAAATGTTTAATTGAGGGGACAGCTGGTTCGAGATACAGGGACCAATAGCTTCACCGAGTATTGTTATTGTTCAAACCGAATTTGGTACTCTTTATAATTGATAAGAAGAGGTCACGGGAGGATAAAGAGAGGCCGGAGCAATGACCCACACCGATATAACTGAAATTCCCCGACCGCGATCTGGAATATCACAATAAGGGGTCCGATTCAAATCCGACAGATTATCGCCACGATTCTGTGCATACATACTATGCTACGTAGTATAGATGGAACTAACCGTTAACCAGTCGATCGATGACGGATGACACGGGTTCAAACCATCCCATCCATTCCGTCCAATCTCTTTGGTCATACCAAGTACAGACCCAAGCCCGGCCTAGAACTTAAATCTCCGGAACCCCATTCGTTGGAAACGATCGGTGTTACCGAACCGCGAGATCTAACTGGCTCCAACTGCTTGAGAGAATTTCTCGGCATGTGGAAGTGTGTGTTACACCGTGTGGACGGCACCGACCAGGGACGATAGGAAAAGAAAAGAAAAGCGAACTCCGTGACCGATGCATGTCAATCTGGGGACGACTGTTGTATTCACGATAAGTACCGTATCTCGTATAAAGTTACAGGTACACGTTCCAAGTATTTTGCCCGGATTCGTTGCAAGATGCATTGTCGGGCTTCGGATCTTAACTTAACACTTAAGATGAACGCAAATTAATTCATGCATGCCGGCCAGGCGAATAAATATTATAAGTGTAGAATCTACTTATAACACATCAATACCGTTTATTTCATAAGTATATATGTATGTACCGATACCAACATGTCTTCGCTTTAAGTCAGCTACACATCCAAGTAGCCACTCTGCTCCATATCGATATATCTAGATCTTCAATTTACATCATCTGCCCGGCAAGGCCGCTGCCAATACTAGGGTCCGGGGGGTAGTTGGAGTAGAAATGATGCCATTCCTCTTCCGTTGTATAGGCGTGTCCCCAAGTAGCGTTAACAGGTGGCAGTTCAGCCGCTGGGAGACGTTTAGTTCTTAGACCTTCATATGGCAATTGCAACCTGCGACTACGGGTACCCGTATTACCCTGATTCGCAGCCGTCGAAGGAACATTTCCCTCAAGTTCAACTAATTGATCATCGATCATCCGATCGAGCGCCTCTTCTCCAGGCCACAGGTCAATCTGACGATACGAAACTGTTCGGCCACGCCGACTTGGGCCGGCGATGGGAAATCCCATGTATACATCAGTACTGCTACGAAATGTGGCCCAGAGCGCATCGATAGCATTCTTGTCGTTCCGCAGCACATCAGGAGTGGCAGTTATATAAGTATTCCATCTTCTGAGCACCCGAGTAACTGCATTCGCTCGAGCAGCCTGCGCGATTCCGATGGTCTTGGTAATCATATTGGATGCGGGTCGGGGCTGTTGTCTGACTACTTCGCTCTTCCATCGATAAACCCAATTTTTAAAGGTCGAAAATACATCCTTAGCTTCCGGCGTTCTTGCATCCCAGAGTACGATCGGTTCGACGTATCGATATTGCCTGGAAGTTAACACGCCCCAAGTTAGAAACCATAGATCTGTTGGATTTAACAATCTATCGAAAGGTTGGCCCCGAGGACCAAATCAATGTTATACGCCCACCTTTGGAGGAATAGCTTCACTATGATCATCAATTCACTATGCCTGTGGTTAAATGGGTCGGGGTTATTTACACCGCAGAACGGACAGGCAACGGAGACTTGTACCGGGTTCATAAGTATTCTGCACAGTTGGGTAAGATATAATATCGATCGTGCGTGCAGAAGTCCTTGGTTAGGGGATGCTACACCACGGGCATCCAAATAGTTCTTATTGGAACCTGCCCATAACTCCAACCTAGCCATGGGCGATGTGATCGCGAGAGTCATTCTCAATGTGCGATTGATTCTCTTCCAAGCAGCATGGACATCGGCTGCTCTTAGTATTCGGATAAGTTGGTACCATGTCTGACCATTTGCCCTCACACGATTGAATTCCCAGCGTTTTCGTATGAAGTGGTATAAGACCGTAGCTGCGACATCCAGCGGGAGAATATTGAATGCAGGGCCAAAGTCTGGGTCAAGCGGTGCTGGGATCCAGAAAGGAGGACGACCTGCCCGTAGGGCCGTTGATGTCGGGGGTACTTTTACCTTTTCAGCACGTTCTTCCTCAGTTTTTGGAACGGTTCCGGGGTTGGCTTCATGATATTCGTTTCTTTTCCTGGTCCGAACTTGCTCGAGTAATCCTTCAACTTCGGGATCGAATGTTTCATCGTTCTTGAGAGCTTGTGCTATTTCGTCTTGTGTCGATCGAAAAATTTTATTTATTTCCGATGTTGTTGGTTCCTCTTCTTCCTTATTCCCAGTGCCGATGTCCATGACGTCGATGTCTTCATCTCGATCGATGAAGATGTCATTCTCGAACTGTTCCAGGATTTTGCAATACTCATTTGTTATTTCCTCGAGAGAGGTGGTATTGGGGTTTATAAAGTCTCGAAGCACCTCCAGGGTTTGCTCTCTCGTTTGCGGTACCTCCATCTTAAGGTCCGGATGTTGGGAGTCCTGTGCTGATATTCTGAAAGATCGCGAGCAAAGTACAGATTTCAGGTATGTAATAAAACATTGACCGAAATGGTTTCTAGACTGTTAAGACAGACATTTTGGCATTCATTGGATATATCCTCATGGCTGATGATCTGTAACTATTATTCTAATGTCGACTGGCGACTTGTGGACGGCTGATACACAACCCGATTTATTTTGTAACAAAGATATTAACTCCAAGATCAAGACGAAGAATGAGTTTCAAGACATGATAGTATAGCAGCTTGACGAAATACCGTTTAGAAATATACGATCGAGAAATATATATATATATATATTAGGGTACTTTGGAGCTTGTGCTCTCGAATCAGCTCGTAAAAAGAAATTACTTATTCGGGTTAGTATCACAACTTCGTGCCGACATTCGTGTTAATCAACTGCGCCCTACTTATCAACGACCGCTCCACAAGTCTCGCTCAAAAGCTTAGGAGCTCGAGGTGGCATATACCAAGCCTCTTCACGAAGACTAGTTCCGCAACCGCCTACTCGATTCTGTGACATCTCCAGTCGATATCGTAACTTACCGACGATAAGAAGACCACCAATCGAGTTGCGTTACAAGTCGAACGTCTCCACACATCCTCCGGCATCCGAAGGCCGGTATGCATTGGAAATATCGGTTAACAGTTGTCCTCCGTCACCGAAGAACCACGTCCCGTCTCCCGCTAGCATCCACCAGACGATGCAGACCGATCGGCCGCCTACGGAGCTAACTTGCAGCTTATGACCGAATTTCAGGACATCTTGTCATTGACGTTCGCATCGAGATACTTTGTACTATCAGATAACAAGAGCTCGAGCTCTGCTCGGTAGATGCGGATCCAAAAATCCAAAGCATATGCTCTGTCTCTTTTTTTCGATTACATGAGACATTTCCTCATTCCCATTAAAAAGACCCCGAAACAACCCGTGCTGGTCTCGACGGTCTCGGAAGGAAAGAAAATGACCCTCTCCCATGGACCCCAAGATTTCCAGCCGCAAGGGAAAAAAACAAAATGGGTGACTTGGTTTTGCTGAGATTTTCTCAAGCGTTTATCCTTAAGGAAACATCGTGCCCTGTACAGGATCCGATTGAGAAGGTATCCACTCTAACGGCTGACTGAAAGATTTTTTTTTTTTTTGATTTCTTCAAAATTTCCACATCCGAAAACTTATCCGACTGGTAGACAGTTCTAAATATAGGCAGACAATAGAAGGATGATTTCTGGGTCGAGTAGTGTTTTTCTTGCCTCCTAAATGCCTGGAGTTTATCCCGTCGATGATTAATGAATGATTTCAAATGCCTGGGTACATGTGCTTGGCAACGTACGCGTACGCTTTTCAGCCTTAAATGATGGCTGGGTATTCATCGACTCAAACAGGTTGGTTCCAAAAATTCCTGCATGCACGGTTTGTTTTGCGGGGAATCGACGTCAAAGGTCGACCGGGGGGGCACAGCACTCGTATTTGAAGACTTCTCTGCATTACATATATCCTCAGACGAGTGCATACCCCGTTAAGGGATTGTCAAAGACTATACTGGGTACCTAGGGACCGTCATATGATATCATATCGTGGAGATTTATAGGTAACCTGTCAACGTTGTATGCCGGTGTGTCGGAAGTATATAGTACGTAGTGTGTCTCGCAATTGTTCGTTTATGATTGACGATGGTGATGATGATATGTAGCAGCCGTTTCTGCTTCATCTTGGCTGCATCGAGCCTTCGCTTGGCCATTCCCGCTTGATCCTAAGCAAATACAAGTAAGTTGTCCTACCTTCCCTCTGGCCCCTTGTGTTCCAGGTCGGTTCCTGACCCGAGCAGGTTCTTTTCCTGCAGTCAGCACTGCTTTTCACATCAAAGCACAAAGCACACCCTGGAGGGTCGAAAAGAGAGGGGAAAGCGAGCTTCCATGAAAAAGAAACGCTCTCCCAGCATGGCAAATCGAAGAAAATCACAAAACCTGATCTGTCGAACCCCCATGGCTCAGTTAGTTTAGTGGGTTCAGCGGGTGAACATCCTGCCCGATTTGAGGTTTTTCTCATACTCAACACATATGCACACGGGACTATGATTTGATTCGATGGCTTCAAGAACTTCATGGGCTGGAAGAAAGGACTTACCTCCGGAGTCAGTCATGGTGGGTCGATTGAAAACCCCTGTCGGACCTTGCTTTTGCTGATCCAAATACCACCGTACCACCCTGACCAGGCCTTGATCGCCTCGGTGGGAGAAAAGCCATCCACAATGTTGCGCAGACGCGCCGGACTCGGATGGGACTAGCGGAACCTTAGCCGTCCATGCTGTGAAAGATGCATTCCAATTTGCTTGACTACCCCGGAGACCAACATAAGCAAGCAATTTGCAGGGAGATTACCGTGAAGGGAAAGGGCATGGATGCTGGGGGCGAGGCAAAAAACGACTGGTGGGTATCCGATGCCATGCCCATGATCCGCCTCAAAGCCCGTTCCTTATTTTAAATTTGCCGGGCTGTGTGTTCCATTTCCTGCCTGCCTGCTTGGAGGCCTCCAACTGGGGCAAACCCTCGCCCTCCTGCGATATATAAACTGATTTCCCCAGGCGCTTTTATTGCGGGCTCTTTTCTCAGGTCCATCCTCTCCTTGATCACTAGAAATCCTCATATATTATAAAAACACTCGTTCAGCTTCGAACCTGTTTTATATCAACTATAGCCTCTTAATTCGCCATTCTCTTCCTTCTTCCCCCACTCCCTTCGAATTAATTTTAATATCTTCGATATCAAAACGAATCAATCAATCAAAATGAAGGCTGTTATTGCTCTTGCCGCTTCCCTTTCCCTCGCCAACGCTGCTCTCTTGCCGCGTCAGCTCGAATCGATCCCCCAGTGCGCTGTAAGTTAATAATATAGATACCTATTCTACGATTGCAATTGATGATGGCATCATCGCTAACGTTCTATCTATCTGTTCAGCTCTCCTGCGCTCTCGATAGCTTGCAATCCACTGGATGTTCGCCCACTGATTTCGCCTGCATCTGCAGCGCCACCGCCTTTGTATCTTCCCTCATTCCTTGCGTCCAGTCTGAATGCTCCCCGGCCGAGATCGAGGCCACCGTCGCGGCTGCCTCCGAGCTCTGCGCTGGTGCCGGTGTTTCCCTAAGCGTCCCACCTCTCGGTACCGAGACCACCGCTGCTTCTTCTGCCCCAGCTGCCACCACTGAAGCCGAGGCCACCACCACCGAAGCCGAGGCCACCACCGCTCCATCCACCGAGGCCACTGAGGCCCCGACAACATCTGCTGAGGAGACATCCGCTGCCGCGACTACCGAGGCCCCAGCCACCACCGCCGCTGGCAACGATACCACCAGCAGCACTGCCCCACCGACTCCAACTGGTACCGAACCAGGTGCCGCTAGCCGAAACACCGTTGCCCTCGGTGGACTCGGTGCCATTGTCGCTCTCGTTGCCGCCTTCCTGTAAATCATTCCTCCCACAGAACAAAACCACAGTCGAATGTTTGTGCAATATTTTACGATCACAGCGATGAAACCCTCACTCGTCTCGCAATGGATACAATTGTTCTACATCTCGGGTAGTAGAGCCTTGGGATGTTTCTTTTTTTTCTTCTTTTTTTTCCCTTCTAACTGGGGAAATGGGACTTGAAATGGTTTAATGCAGGGGATCTTGACGTGATGGGGGCAAAAGTTTTACTTCTTTTTTCTGGTGTTTTACATTTTAGCTTTAATGGTCTTTTTAATGCTCCTTTACAAACTTCCTTCCTCCTTTCTAGTTTACGGATACCTTTAGGTTTTTTTCAATGGAATTGGCATCATCTTTTCTCTGAATTTTGGCTCTTCTTGACTTATCTTTCGCAATTTTCGTGCGCGTGCGTGTGTGTTCTCCCTATGACGTTTGACGGTTACGTTTGGTCTTTTTATCTCGCCGTACAACCTCGCTTTTTGTACTCGTTCCTGATGGAACGTTAAAGTACGGTTGCAGTTTTTTGTACAAGAAAAGACTCCCGTATTCGGCCTCGGAAGGGTAATAAGAAAGCTTGAAGGTGTGCCTGGTATGAAGGAAAAAGATAGCGTGAATCTCACGGCCGGTTGGGATTCGAACACCCCCCCCTGGGAAGCCGAAAGGTAGGTTGAGTGCGACTGCCTACGGAGTTAGGAATTAAAACATTCGTTGATAAGTGACGAAGAGGTGTACGTTTACCAAGGAAAGGTTTAAGGTTGTGCTTTTTTGAATCCTGTTCGCGAGTTTGGTGTTTTTCCTTCGAACTTCTGATTCCACGTCATTCCTTCAAAGATTAACTTTTAGGAGAGGATCAAATTATTTAATGCTTGCTTTGCTTTGTTGGCATTGCATTTTATTTATTTTTTATTTTTGTCTTTTTTTTACTTTTAACTTCATATTTGATTGATCAACTCTACGGTTTTGGTATTCAATATCATTCGAGGGAGGTTTTTGGGGTTCGCATCCTGCATTTTTGAAAATTTTATATCTAACATTCACGCACTCATTGTAAACTATAACACTTTGAAAGAACAATTCAGTGACCTTTCTTCGCTTCAAAGCTCTTTCGTCTTATCGTATAACGTAACCAGACCGGTTGCATGCTTGGTGATTCTTCTATCTACGGGTGAGGATCGATCGATTGTTGCTCCACTATCTATGCAGCAAAGATCAGTCAGAAGTGGGCACGGTATATATAAATAAACATGGTCATGCGCACTGCATGGTATATCTAAGACTCTGCGTCCAGTGGCAATTGGGGCCATAGGATTCAACAGGTGGGTTTAATAATAAACCGTCGTATCTGCGGGTACAGCACGTACGTTGCTCCAAAGGAATCATCAACTCAGCATTTTCTCAAAATACAACAATTCAAGGCTGATTTGGTCTTGGAATTCAGCCTCCATAGTTACCTTGGCTTTCTGCTAGATCTTGGGAGAAACAGAGAAAGTGCAAGTACGATACGGAATCATGTCTATACAATATTGTTCGAAACTAAACCCCATAATCAAAATTTTGTGATAAAGAGCTAGGAGCCAACAGGCTAGACTGATAGGAACCTCTCGCCTCCCGGCCAACAAGCTGGTGTCTCTGCTCACCTCCCGCCGCCCCGGGTGTTGGAAATCTGCAGGTTCCCGAAGGCATATGACCCCTATAGATCCAACAAACGGATAACTGCATCTCAGGCGCCGCCGCCAAAAGGTCCCGTGGGAATCATAAGTTCCCTGACTACCCACCAGGATCAAATAATTGACCAACATTCTTGTACCACGTTCCTCAAAATCAAATTTCAATATGCAAGACATGAGAGGTTTTTATGTAATATCTCACTCTTACGAAATGCAACATTTTGAATGCAATACCGTCGTTTTTGCCCGCACAAGGGGGACCGCCCCTTGCATCCCAATAGGATAAACTCTTCAGAGGCAAATTACCCGGTCAGTTCTATGGATCCCGGGGAAGGTTTATGGAGTAAGCGTCATCGGATGTTCTATTTACCGGAATTATGAAGTTTTGGTAAAATTGAATTCTATTATATTTTGTCTGAAGCTCAACATTTATATTTGTGTCCTAATTCGATGAGATCTGCTATTCTTGCAAAAGATTAATTTCTACATGCATATAAATTTAATCAAAACCACAGATCGTGTAACATGAAAGCCATCGGATAGTAATCCGCCCCAAGTTTACCCATAATATAAAAAAAAAGAATAAAAATATACATCTCGACTCTCCAGCTACTATGTTGCCATTATTATCCATATGACAGGGTTTACACAATACAAAGTATGGAATCGTAACGCACCCCGTCTACTCTGCATTCCCCCCCCAAAAAAAAAAAAAAGTTAGGAGTGCTTGTACTCGGTTGGGCGAACAGGAAGAAACGGAGATAGTTACTCGCACCGGAATCAAAGCAAGCTCCTATCACAGCCTTCGCTCCGGTCGGTTTGATAACATACCACTAGTTCTGCCGTGCAGCCTACCAGGCGATATAATATGCAACCGAGGCGTACTGCGTCTGTTCGGCAACGGTAGGACCGGTCTCGCGGACCAACCCCCCAGTAGGACCCGGATCCTCCTTCATTTTCTACCCGGACCTGGAGCGCTTGGTCCGTCGTAGTTGCTCCACTATTTGTAGACCCCGACACCGATGACCCAGGAAGTACACCCGAGGTACCAGCTGCAGTGCCTCTACTCGCTTCACCTCTGTTCGCAGGGCCTCGTGTTGCTCGATTAAGCCCCGACTTCGGACAACCAGTCGCTCCAATCGTAATCACATTCGTACTCCTCACCGTCGTATACACGGTCTCCGTTGTAATCGTCGACATCTGTGCGAATGCCGCATCGTAGAAGCTAGAATATAATAGTAAAGATAGAAGAGGCCTTACAGCCTTCGAGCGACTTATAGATACCATAGTTGCAAGCGAGTGACAATTATATGTGAAAGTTGATAAAAATATTCGACAAGTGGAAAAAGATGACGGGAAATAAAAAAACGGAAAGAAAGATCGGTGTCAGCTTGATAAGCCCAATTTGTATTGTGACCGGCTCCGTGGATGCGACAATCTATAACCGATCATGACCTCGCTCGAACCGTTACACCTCGCCGTGTTTAGCATCCTACCGCGATCATTTCTCCGATCAAATACAACGTTTGGTACATCAACATCCCCAAAATATTACTACATGCTAAAAATTACCATAAAAACATTGATCGCTGTCTCGTCACCAGAATCCTGATAAAACAAAATGCGTTGGGGTTCCCAAAATACCACAACCTTCTGTGAATCTCCTAATTTGGGCAGCGGCCGTTATATACTGGGCATGGGCCTTTTAATGTTACTTACTTATATAGCTTTACATGATTAGGAGTTAAATGACCGGGCTAAACCACGAGGTCTTCATGCAACAAGGTCGTGATGAGCTTGTGTGGACGTCGAAGGGGAGCCAGGATGCATGACGTAGGGCTCGCGACCTCCATCTCCATCTGGATCCCAATCAATTGCTCTCAAGATCTTTACGGAGTAATTGGCTTTTTTGCTCTCGCTCAACTTTCATGTTCGATTGAGCCTTTCTTCGGTCTTCTCTGGACCTTGTTCTCTACTACGTAGCCAGGAATCAGTCTCCTCCAACCTCAAATCGCTCAAATGAACCCATCAAATATTAAAGATAAAAATTTCCATTCCCTATAAAAAATCTCCTACACAGCCTATCCTACCACTCCCCAAAAGAAACACCTCTCCAACATTATATCCTACCAGCCAAAAAAAAAAAACAATCATAACGAAGTTTGAAAACCCCCATTCCAAAAAAAGACAGAACACCAATTCACCCCCCGTGATGATCGAAACGATGAAATACTGTCCATGGGTAGTAGCTAGTAGTAGTAATAGTAACACTAATATAGTAGTAGTAACACTAATAATACTGATCCTCTTCAAAAAAAAAAAAAAAAAAAAAAGCAAGGTTATCAATCTGGTTTCCTCCCTATGCAATTTAAAAAGACAGAGAGATAGCAAAGTAATCAACAAAAAGGCACAATCCGGATATCAAAAAATACTGAACACCCTTCATAAAAAAAAATTCAAAAAACGTGAGGGCGGAATAGCAAGTAGAGATAAGGATGCAGCGGAGAGGTATTGTAAACGTGCCAGAGAACGAAAAACAAGAGAGGACAATCTCATAACTCCCCGTTGCTGAATAAGAAAAAAAAAAAAAAAAAAAAAAAAGCACTATCAATCTTGTTCAAAAAACCATAGAAAACGACAGCTCGCCGAAAGGTAACAAAAATAACGATCTCATCTAAAACGAAAAATAAAAAAGCTTTCCAATCAAAAGCACCAAACGATTAAAGGATATCAAAGGAAAAACTCCCGGAGTTCCGGGGTAGAAAATGCCAAACTTCGTGTACGTATGTATTTGTCCCGCAAAGTTAAAAAGAGAAAAGAAAGGAAAAGCCATCAGGCAAAGAAGAACCGAGTCTCGTGGCCCCCAAATAGAGAAATCAAAACCAAAGAATGAACTAAATACGGACCTTTAAACATTAAAACCCCCCGAAGAGAAAGGAAGAGAAAGGTGGTATCAACGAAGTGAAAGTGAAAGGCACACCCGTTGCCTCGGGCATGTAGCTGCGGCCAACAGCAGATATCCAATCAAGTACTCATCGGCTTTGGTGAATGAGGTGGAGAAAGTGGAATGGTAGGCGTCCCAGACGGCATCCCACCAGACGACCTTCTTGATATCGTCGCCATCTTCTTCCGCAAAGCAGCCAGTCGCCCGCGGATACCGAGGATAACTAGAAACAAATTATTAGTCCCACGTCCGCAATTTCACACTGGAAAGTATTCAAAACACTCACACTTCTCAATGACTTTCCTATCATCCTCCTCCATGTTCAACAATCCTTCGGAAGAATTTCCCCCGAGCGCGTTACGCCCGTTATCATCTGGCTCTAGCACACCTTCCAACATCCATATGGCCGTAACATATGCGATCTCGCATTCCCCGTACGAATCCCCAACCATTTCGTTTACCGCCGCGGACTTGCTCATCTCTAAAGCACGGTCATACATAAGCTTCTCAGCGCTAACTCCGGGGCTCAACACCACCCCTTCAACGCTAACGCCGAGCGCTGGGGAAGTCGAAGCATTCGGATTATTCGAGGGATGGGAAGGGTGTGTCCTCGGTAGCTTGTTTTGCGCAGCGATAAGCTTGCGGCGGGTGTACTCGGCTTTCTCGAGGACCTCGTTGAAACGTTCGCGAACCCATTGCACTGCGTTATTCATTCTAGAAATGGCGGTTGCGTTGGCGGTTCCGTTCGTCGCTGCCCACCACCTTCCAGCGATATCCATAGCCCTTGCGAGCAAAGACAGCGTCTTGACATAGAGTACGAGTGCCTCCTCCGCCAATCCGACGATAGCATCCGCTGTTAAATCCGATGGCTCGGTTTGCCCCTGTTCGCTAGCCGAAGGTGGTAGCAAACCTAGATTCGCGGTGGGACTGGGTAAAGACGAAGGTAACAACTGCGAGAACTTGACTTCCGCAAATTGATACACTACATCGCTGCGATTGGCGGCCTCCTCGATAGACTGGATGGCTTGGAAATCCTCTTCCAATAAGCCCATCGCATTGGTGGCGTTCTGGCCCCCAATGACCACCATACTACCTGGTTGGTAAAGACCGGACGCCACATATTGCGGGCTTTGCATGGCCGCATTGTAGTTTCCGAACACCGAAGGAGGTAGGATGCCAATATTATTGAGCCGAGTGTTGACCATAGCAAGAGCCCTAGCTAATGCTGAAGTCGCCGCGCTCCCAGGGCTTGTTCCAAACTTCCTCTCATAGCTGTTCCTTGGCTGCTGGAACGACTCCGGCCTCTTGCCAACAACAGCACGAGAAGGCGTAGATTGCCCTGTAGTCACCCTCCTAGCAAGTGCAGTTCCCTTTGGTGTTGAGGAAGGCGATCTCCCCGTAATCTGCGGAGCCGCAGCGACCTCATCTGCCAGTGCATTAACCTCTACAGTACGCTTCTCAATGACCACATACTCTTGGTCAAGGTTATCCTGGTCTAAGCGGTCCTTTGCTTCTTTTGTTTCTTTCTCTCGAGCAGCCTGCCTTGTTCGCTGCTGGTCCTGTCGTTGTATCAGGAATGATGATCCAGGAGAAGCTGTTTGCTGTGACAGCTGCCTCTCCATGGGCACTCCCGTGGAAACACCGTGTCTGTCGACTTCTGCTTGTCTTACCGGTGCTGAGGCTGCGTGGTGAATGTTTGGGCGTCCTAGCCCCGATTGGGCTGGGGTTTTAGCCAACTGAACGGGCACGGCGGTGACCGTGTTCGCTCGAGGGATATTGGCAAAAGCAGATGTCCGATGGCCCTCTTCGGGGAGATTATCCCCATGGCCGGTATATTGAGCCTGTCGTGATGAGCCGGCCGTCGGGTGAGATGGTCTTGTCGGGAAGTAGTCCGGGATGCTTGGCTCTGTTCCGGTTGGCGTCCTCGGGCCTTCTCTGTCGTGCCCCTTCTGCCTCAAGTCCGCGGGTGTAAGATCTATCCCTCCTTGTATCCTTGGGTAAATCGCCCCGGGTATCCGTCCCTTGACCACAGGATCGCAGAAAAATTCGTTAAATGACATCCGTTCCACCGGGCCCCTCTTTAGTAACCTCCGTACTAAGCTGCCCAACGGCTCGCTGACATTCACATCCTCTCCAAACTTGATCACATCTTCACCCTTTTCGATCTTCCTAAGCAGCTCGACATGGTTTCTGGCCCTAAACGGCGGTTTCCCCACAACCATCTCATAAAGTACCGTACCCACGGACCATAAATCTGCCTTGGCATCGTATTTCTCATACCTCAGAATCTCGGGTGCCATATACAACGGACTTCCGCAAAGGGTATCGGCCATCGCTGTCGACGGCAGATTCCTTGCGAATCCGAAGTCCGCAATCTTGAGGACCGGCAGATCCGGTAATCCCATTTCGGGGACCTTCCGCTTCTCGTCCTTTATTCCTTCCGAGTATGGTCCGGATTCGCCATACGTGACCACTGGGGGTTCAAGTAACAGGTTTTGCGGCTTGATGTCTCGATGGATTAAGTTCCGGCTTCGTAAGAACTCCAGGGCACTTGCGAGCTGTTGGAGGAAATGTCGGATGATTACTTCGTTCAGACCGCCCCCGATGCTCGGATATTTCTGTGACATGGCCGTCAAGTCGGGTAGGGTGTGCAATCGATCCCGCTTCTTTATGAATAACGATAAATCACCCAGAGAGCAATATTCCATAACCAGATGTATGTACGTATGCGATTTCTGACAGTCTAGAAGGGCTACGATGTGTGGGTGATCGAGGGTTTTGAGGATCTGGATCTCGGATTCGAGATTTTCGAGAAGCTTTCGATTTAGCTTGCTCCGTAAGACGGATTTTATGGCTACGAGACTCTTCGTTTGCTACAGTTTTACGTCGAAGGATTTCGAATTAGCACGACCGTTTCACGTTTCACAGGAAGCAATTTACCAAGATCGATCTGCCCCTTCTCTCCGACGAAATAAAGGTCAACTCACAGAATGGACACCCTGGTAGACCGTAGCAAATGACCCCCTGCCTATTTCCTTGCCTATCCTATAGGCACCTACGACGGTATCTTGTGAAGACATCTCGGGCGGTAGTTGTCGAGACGACATGCTGTAATTTTAGAGATTCCGAAAAGATGTTTTGGCTGCGTTGGTTCGAAGAAAAGGAAGATTTGAAAGCTAAAAGGGACAAAAGAAGAAGCAAAGAAGGCTGAGCTGCCTATATTGTGGGTTTTGCTTGGTGTTTGCCCGTGGTAGCTTTCAATAGCTTTTTCGGTGAAGATGGATTGTTCACCTGGTCTGGTCCCCTGTCTCCCTCCCCCTCACACTCTCTATTTAAAGATGTTGAGAGAAGCTCCCCCAAGGCTTAGAAGAAACCAAGAAACGAAGGTGAAGAGGGAGAAATGAAACGAAAAGACGGCAAAAAACACACACACAAGAAAGAAAAAACGGTCGACTACCGTTCGTTTTGCGTCATAAGCTGCAACTTTTGGGAGTATTGAAACTAGGGTGGCTTGGACGGTGGGCTTTAAAGACCTTCTTCCGTTCCTGTAAATTTTCTTCTGGGCCAAAATGATAATTTTTAAATTGCAAGTCGCGAGCAGGAGAAAGGAAAAAATGTCGGGAATGGGTTCCAAAGGAAAACGGTGGGATATCGTGTGTGGGGAGAACCCGACGCCTGGAATATGCAGGGTGACGAATGGGTGATAGGCCGGAAGGTTCCCCGGTGCGGTTGTACTATTGTTGGACCGATCCTAGAACGCTACGGACCAAACGAAGCGATGCCGACGGATGAAGAGCTAGCTAGTGGTAGCGCGAACGAGGAAGGTTCCGAGGGGTCGGTAAGAATGACGATGGTGTTTTTATTTGGCGATGTGGAGCGAGAGAGGTCTCGAGAGAGAGGTCTCGACGGAGATGGTTGGATGGAGGTATCGGAGGATGGGAATGGGGGAGTCTGGTGAGGTTGCAAGAGCAACTTCGCTAAGCTGGTTGGCACTCGGTTCTGTTCTCAGACAGAGATGATTAATAGGACTGATGGCTAGTAACTACTCGAAATCCAAGACAAGCTCCGAAAGAAGGAGGATTAAAGAGGGAACAGGAATAAGGTGGAATGAAGGAAGGATGTCCTCGGCCGCTAGCTTTGAAGCTAGCCTAGCTATGGCGATGGTGGTGGCGTGAGCCAGCGGCTGAGGGAGGATCTAAATGTGGCAGCAGCAGCAGCAGCAATAGCGGCAGAGTGATGAAGCTTAAAGATAGTATAGAACCACCACTGCCTGCCTCACTACCCAACCACTGGCTGCTAACTACCACAGCTAGCCAAAACAAAGATGTGCCGTGCCGTGCTGCGATGCGATATGATATGATAAGGTATTATGCTAGGGGGAAAAGGGCAAAATACGGTACGGCGTGATACGATAGGTAACGGATAACAGATTGGACAGACCCGGACGCATATATGAGGGGTGCAGTGTATACATACGTAGGTACTTCGCCAGATCTTCAAATATCTTGCTCTGTCTACTACAAACTACAATTGCAAAACTCACTCACTTACTTTCTTCTTCGTTGTCAATCCAAAGGAGCAGGAGAAGGATTAAGGCCCTCGATACGAAGTGAGCGAGGTAAAAAGGCTTGGGATACGGTATGGGTCTCCTGGAAGCGAATAAATTTCCGAGACCAAGCCAGGCGATCCAGGCAAGTTTGCAAGGTTGGTTAAGGTTAGGAGCCGAGAGAAGAGATACGATGGATCTGATAATACAGAAAGCCCCGAGGCTTAGATGGATTGTATGTCTTTGATGCTTTGCTTTGAAACCGTCTAGAAACGAAAAGAGAAGATGGTGGAAAGGATAAACAATATGGAAGACTGTCGTATGATGGATTTTGTACACTTATTACTCGTTCAAGAGCGGCCTCGGAACGTTGTTTTGGGACGGGCGTTTTAGGATTGGCACAGCAGCAGCTATGACTCGAACGATATATCAAGCTTAGCTTCCCAAAAAAAGTCGCAACGTCGAAGGGTCTCATAAAATTGGTTTCAGCCAACAACCAATTTAAGAAATACGGTAATTGGTATCGTATGTATACTATCAGCAAGTATACTATGTACAGCAAGCTGGTCAGCCGTCGAAAAGGGAACCGAAAAGAGAAAAGGAAAGTAAAGAAGGAGAGGAAGAAAGGGGAAGAAGAAGAGGAAGAGGAAGAGGAAGAGGAAGAAGAAGAAGAGAAGAAACCGATCATTCAGGTTATGAGAGGGAGAGCAGGAACTCAATCAAGCAATCCCCGTTCGGTCCTGGCCTTCGTCCTTCATCCTTCGGCCCTGCCTTCTTTCCTGCTAAGCTAGCTAGCTCCTCTCAGGTACAACTTACCCGGGGTCTGGGGAACTGGAAAATGATGTGTGATGCAGCGAAAATGGAGTCACCTGGTACCACCATGCCTCTCGACAATACACCGCAGAGCCACTCGAGAGAGGAGATAAAGGCAAGTTATGGCGCGAACTCGGGTGCGTATCAGCAAATAGGAACCAGAGGTCGTTGATACCAGAGGAAGGGATATGCGGCTGCAAGGATGCTAGCTTGGCGGTTCTAAACCGTTTACGGGCCAGCCATTCCCTGATGGCTGATGGCCTGATTGAACGATTGATTGATAGTAATCTGACCTGTGGCCAGTGTCCTCGGTGTGTGATAGCAGCGAGTGACTCTTACGTATGTCGACCGAAAGGGATAGGAGTGAATGATATATCAGAACTGTCGACCGACCATCAACTTCCGCGACCCGTACGTCTTCACGTAGACACTAGCTATGCCTAGTGGATATGAAATGACCTCAGTCTGTAATGTAACATTTGTCAGAAATATGATATCCAGCCCGGTTAGCTGCCTCGAAGGATCACCATCCAACAGAGACAAAAAGTCCAAAATCTACTTTTGGGCCATGCGGTGTGACCATCCTTCCAACAAGTACCGCCGAAGGCATCCCCCGTTTTAATTTTATGGCAAGCTGCTAAAGTCCAGATCCTCGGCCCTCTGTCAAAAGGCAAGCGGTGAACCGGTGGCTTGCTTGCGCTTTGCTTCCATAGCATGGCATAGCATTGCATACGCTCTTCTGCATGCCGCTGCGCCGTCACATACCAGACACAGATTATCGCCTCAGAAATACAAGGTGCCAGTTGCGGACCAGGGTACACTTCCCCAGCCTGTTGGCCAGACCCGTTCACCGACAACACAGTCTGGAGACTGTCCGATACCTTTTAGCTGTGATCTCATGATCCGGCGGATATTCCCAGTTTCAGATTTAAATTTCCAGTTCGAATGCGACAACGGTGATGTATTCCCCAAACCCTTGCCTCCATTGTTTATCAGCATATGTACTTGTGCACCACGTATATGAGTGATCCTGCTAAATATTCGACTTGCGTATGGAATATCCATATCATACATGTTTTCCTGACATCCCCAGGAATGTATATACCGAACATCCGTAGATACTTCCACCAAGAAGCCTAAAAACTTGTAAATACCCCATAGGTCTATGCATCATCCTACAGGTCCTATCCGTTACTTAATTCATCCACCTTCAAGAGCCAACTCGACCCTGACTCCATTTCTCTCTCGCTCCGATTGACGCAAAATATTCAAGTTAGCGTTCCGGTTCCTCCAAGGTTCACGTGGTAACTCTCTCTTGAAACTTCCAAGCAGCTAATTCACTAGTCTTCTCGATTGTTTCCAGACTTTCCATTCCCTTTTAGCCATAATACACAGGCACAACGGCATTTAAACGTGTCTTTATAATTAATTCTTAGGTAACGCTCAATGGTTACAGGCAGTAATATAATACCGTTCCTCTAACATGAATAATGTCGACGTGCAAAAGGCACAGGCAGACTACATATATCTGTCACCCCCACGAACCATGTTCACGATACCAAAGGCAAAGCAGGTTGACCGCACATACCTCAGCCATGTGAACAAAAAAAAAAAGCACTCCTTACAACGTGCATAGGCTAGCCTTCTCCAAAACCGTAACATCTACCCTGTTTAAGCCAAATTCCCCAATCTGAACAGTCCTGCATCGGGTGGACCTGACCCTGTTTTTGAAACTCCGAGATGAGTTGTGTTGGGCAGTCATTGGCTCGCTGCAAGCCGTCTTCCCCGGACTTTTTTTTTTTCCCTTTCTTCTCCGATCAATTAACCGTCAGAATCGTGAGTGTTGGGGATTTATTTTATTTTTTATTTTTTAAATTTTATTTATTTTATTTATTTTATTTATGCGCATTCCTGAATCGAATCGCATGGGTCGATTGCAACCTCTCGAGATCTTCCTGCAAGTTATACAGAAAAAGGGTACTTGCATTCGCCAAGGTCAAGCATGTGAAGCAGCTATCCTCCATCCATGCTATGTAATCTGGGCATTGCCGCTGCAACAGCAGTTATCGTGCCGACCGGAATCCACAAAACTTGCAGAGTCAATTCTTCACCCAATCCCTCTTCCTTCCCCGGAACGTTTTCGCATGAAAATCTCCGGACTGGTTTGACTACAGAGCAAGTGGCTGGCCAAAATATCCCATTACCAACTACTCTGTACTCTGCAGGCGCCCCGACCAATCCCTAATCGGTTGATCGCGAAAAGAATGTCGCCTTTTTGTCGTAAACCTTCACCAAAATGTCGCCATATCTACTATGTAGGAGCGCTGTTTACAACTTAAACCTTGCGGATGGCGAAATCCTTTCGTATGAGTTATATATATTTACATGTACAAAATCCGCCATTTTCTTCTGTTCTTTGTCGATGGATACTAAGCTCTACATGGAGCTCTCTCGATCTGGGTGAAGAAAAGAAAAGGGAAAATCTAGTTTTCGTTCTAGAATTTGTCTACGTTCTGCGGATCCGTGCGCTGTCAAAATCGTGTCGTGCGAGGTTCCATACTCTGAAGCTCTTATCGCGACATTGATCGATAGTGAGGTTGGATTCGATATCGGTTCAAGACCATGATATCCACACGCAGGAGGTTAGAGAGCTCGACAGCTCTATGTTTAACCAGCCCGGGATCCCATACTATAATGTTTATCTGAATCTTTCCACGTTTGATATTCTCTTATCAAAAATCGTATCTACCGTTCGATCGATCCAGCGTTATACGGCACGCATTCCTAACCGGCCCGTTTCTATATTTATACCAGACACTTCTTACTTATCTCGATGGGCCATTCGGCCCCAAGATGTCATATCAACCTCCCAATTCATCCAAATACCCTGAATCCTCTTCAAGCCAATAGATAGTAAATCACTTTTTAAATACACTATATCCCATCGTAGCTCGTAGTCGGTTAATTCTGATAAACACCCTCGATAAGCCGTATCGAGATTTCCGTTACCAAATCCCCAAATCCCGTTATACCAGGTCTATCTTCACCGCCACCCAACCAAACACTCACTCCTTCAAAAGATCTTGAGAAAGATAACGAGCCAAACCGGTGGTTTTCTCCGACCGCGAGGCGGACCTTATACATATGCCATGTATATACCATTGTCATGCAATGCAAGCTGACTCGCTTCAAAAGCATCGCATTCGACGGTTCTTTTCAATAAAAACCATGAGAGCTCCACGCGGTTTTCCCTTTAAAGCTTTGAAAAAGAAGCTTCGTGCACATGCACCGCACCTAGGCCTTTCGGATGTACATGTAGATGTCACAAGACCCCTCATATCGTGCATACAACGGTTTTTTTTACCTCGTTATCTTTTTCAGCTGGAGGGCTGGCTATTCCTAATAAGCACCGTTCTTGCCGTAGACCCTTTTCGACTGCTTCTCAGACAGTTATCACAGGGTCCACACCCATTTCTTTCTGTCTTGTGCTCCTGATAAGACCCTGAGCTCGAGGGCTCACGTGGGAACATACCAAGGCCAAGCGTGTAGTGAGATACTAGAACGCGAATCACATGATACCGTGAAATGTTGAAACCCGCGATTATCTAGGGCGGCCCGTATGTGTTTAATTCCGATACTTGCGTCTAAGGATACTTGTATTTGATTGTAAGTGATCGCGTAGAACATCTTAGTGCGTCACAGGAAGGCCTGAGGCTCGTCGACCAAGTATGTTAACGGCAGGCCTAATCGAAGCGGCGGGATGACAAACGTCCACCCAAAGGAGCCCCATAAAATCACCTCGCTCTCGGATTCAAGCCATCTTTGCAGGGAAACTAAACTTCAAAGCTGTCGCCGAAATTTCAATATTTGACAGAAAGATATATATATAAAAGACGAGGGAAGCGTGAATCCCCTTACCTAAAACCAAACAAAATGTCCTCCCTCCTCCTCCTCCTCCCCCCCGAAATCACCGACCTAATCTTCTCAACCTTCACAACCCACCAATCCTCCCAAGTCCGCCTTCTCTCCAAATCCCACAATGCCCGCTTCCACTCCCACTTCAGAACCATAATTTTCACCCGCCTGCGCCTAAACACCTACCCCTCCACCCTCCTCCACCTCTCCAAAATCACGGCTTCGGGCGCGGGTCCCTGGATCCAACATATCACCTTCTCCTCGAAGCCGTTTTCGAAATTAAACCCTACGGTATTATTATCAACGGTTGGAGATGGGGATGGAGCGCCCCGCACCGGTTCCAAGGAGGAGAGATATACTCTCACGGATATTCTCCACCATCTTCCGAACCTCCGCTCGATCGGCTTCGATACCACCTGCAATGTTTCATATTGGAAAGAAATCATAGCTTCGATCTCAAAATCCCAGGCTTCGGCGGTCGAAACCCTTCGAAGTCCACCCGGAAAAATGCTAGTATCGGAACTCGAACTCTCGAGCTTCGAAATGGAACGATACCACCACGGCTTTTCCAAATTAAAAACATTGGAAATGCACACGGCAGGCGTAGTAACGGAAAACCTCTGGTCGTGGATCTCAACAGTCGGAAAAAATAACCTCGAGGATCTAACGATTCGAAATTCACGGAGTAGTAATAATACAACAGAACCGGTACCGAACGCCCACGACGGCTTCCTACCCCCGAACTTTGAACTGCAGAATCTAAAAAGACTTCACTTGGACGACTTCAACCTAACAGTCAGAGACATAACCCTCCTTTTATCCCCGACCTCGCAAATCGAAAAAATCAACCTTTCAAAATGTCAAATACCAAAAGACCAAGCCCAAAGCTGGTTTGCGATCCTAACATACCTAAAACAAAACACCTTCCCCAGATTGAATAACTTGAAATTAACACTAAGTGGGTACTACAACGGTATAACAACTTACGACCTACCGGATCTCAAAATAAACAATGAAATGTCCGGAAAACCTTGGAATTCGAGGGGTACGAAATGTGAAGTGAAGTTACGGTCCGGTGCATGGAATACTTATGTTGTTAGGAAATATCTTTGGGAGGAACTTGAGAGGACGGCGGAGGGGGGGTTGACTGCGGAAGAGTTTTGGGAGTCTTTGACGAATGGGAAGTGGACGTCCAAGAGGGCTACGAGGTTGAAGAGGATAATGAAGATAAGGGAGGTTTCGAGATCAGAGTATGGGGAACGCGGGGATCCGAGGCTGTACGCGAAGATCAGGGCGATCAACCGGGAGGTGGATTCGGATTGTGAGGATGTATGCTATTGAAATAGATCATAGATCCCGGGTGAGCATCTGAAGTATTACTCAACCTCAGCCTCCGCCTCGACCCTAAACCTCTCTTCCAACCTCCCAGCCATTTCATAATCATACTGCGCATAAGAACCAAGTTTCCTGAGCTCTGAACCATACCGATCCCCCAACAACCTAATCCTCTTCCACTTCGTCACCTTTGGCGATTTCCATTTCCCACATCGTCGAAATCAATAATTTTCAAATTCGGAAGGTTCCGGAAAGCGTCGATTAATGTAAAATGCTGCGACGTTGACTTTGGTTTCGATTTCGGGTTTGGATGATTGCTATCAACCGGTCCGAAATTTAAATCCTTCCGCGAGAACGTTATATGTTCGATTGGAACCCCTTCGGCTCGGGCGTAAATGTACGTTAGATGCTCCCCGAGTAGTATGGAGGTCCGACGGCTTGAACATCGGTGCCTATCGATGTGCTGTTCTTGAACTCACGTCGGAACGACTCGCACCTAATTTACATCCACCCGATTGAAACTACATCTTCACGAAATCGAATACCGCTGAACTACATGCTACGGTTACCTAACCATCAAAGCCACACAATCCAACCTATCGAAAAGACATTTCATACAAAGTCTTCATTATTAGCTATTATAAAAATTTCCCCCAGTACACTTCTACGGGGTTAACGTATCTATACAAGAAAAAGTGTACACCCACATGCACTCTCCGGGTAAAAAAAGTCGAGTAGGGTGACGTGTAACACGTAGCATGTAGCAATAGTCTATCATCCTCTCATTCACGCATCAAAGAAAGAAAAACCAAAAACCGCCCTTTTAACCGCCCCGAATTATAATTAACAAACCCATAACCCAAAGAAAACGGCCGGCCAATTGTCTTTTTCCTTTCTCCTCTTCATGTGCCCGACTACTTCTTCCTTCGGTAGGAGGGGGTGTATGTATGTATGCATGTCGTGACCAAACGAACGCCTTTTTGTGTAACGTAGCACGGGAGAGGGTGGTTTAGTGGTTCGACCCTCCACGCCTCTTCCAGTGAACCATTGCCGGAGCGGTGGCTAATGCGACCATGGACTATCAAAAAATATCCGTTAGCACCCCACTATTCTCGAGCAGGAAGGGAAAAACTTACGTTATAATCAACCAACGGAACATCCTTCTGTCCCGGTGGCAACGAAAACTCAAACTCCCGAACAAGGGTAGAGATGATAGTTCCCAACTGTACATTCGCAAACTGCTCTCCGATGCACCTATGCCTTCCGGCTCCGAACGGCAGATAAGGCGACGCGGTACCCTTGCTGACAAGCCCGAATCCGAAATCAAATTTCTCAGCATTATCCTCATCAGCCTCGTGACCAACCCATCTGAACGGATCGAACTCCTTTGCGTTCTTGAAGTACTTCTCATCCATGGCGGAGACACCGGGAGCGGCCATAACGAAGTGAGTTGTCGGGATGACGAAGTTCGTATCTGGAACGTGGAGTGGAGACTTGACTTTTCGCATGATGGAGTGCAATGGTGGGTGGATTCGGAGGATTTCCTTGACAACGTTGCTGACCATTTGTAGCTCCGATAGCTTTTCGTAGGTCAACGGTGCGAGGTCCTTTCCGAAGACTTTGATCTGTTCGTCATACAGGGCCTTTTGGATCTCGGGCTTAGCAGCAAGGTGGAGTAAAGTCCAGGTTGTGGTAGCCATGGAAGTATGCTGACCGGCCATGAGAAGCGCGATCATGCAGTGTGCGACGTGTAGATCCGATAGAGACTCTCCGGACTTGTAGCTACGGTTCATAAGGTTCCAGATCATGTCGATTTCCTTCTTGGATTCTTCACCGGATTTGCGACGGGCGATGATATCGAGGTAGAGCTTGGCCATTGCCTTTTGGGCTTTATCGCGCTTTGCATTATGGGGGAGAGGAAGCCACGGGAACATGAAGTTTACGGGGGTGAATCCCATATCCAAATCGTGGAAGAGATCGGCGTGGGTAGTCGTCAAAGCCTCACGGACTTCACGTCCCTGGAGGGAACGGGAGGCGGTGAACAACGTAAGCTGTGGGATGGCAGTCGACAATGGAACCTTTCCGGATTGACCGTTGAAGAACGGGCTGGTTTGGAAATAATTGACGACCTCATCTTTGATGAGTGGGACGTAGGCCTTGAACGTTTCGGTGGTAAGACCGAATTTCATGAACTTCTTCTGCTCCATGAGCATGTGGTTCGGGCAGTCGTAGACGACACCGGAGCCGAAGACCGGGGTGGTGAGGTGGGTGTAGGCTTCTTCGGCGCAGAGGTCGGCGTGCTTGCCGTTGAAGACGAATTCGTTGCCCTTGGGGCCGAGGGTGACGGTCATCTTGCGGCCGAGCAGGACGAATGTGAAGACATCACCGTACTATCGTACATCTAGTCAGTAAATCGTGAAATAGCACACCTGAGCTGTACATCGTGGCAACAAACCTGTTCCTGACATTTATTAAAGAACTTGTAAGGTTCCATGCCGTAAACAACAGTCGATCCGAGGAACGGGAACCAATGGAAGACAACAGGCGGTTGGTTGGGATCTTTGAACAACAATTGGTTCAGGACGTTGATGACGACGGATAGCACGATGAAGGCACCGAAGGCAGCAGGACCGACGACCCAGAGGTTCTGGCCCTCGAGGTAGACCGAAGCCTGGTCGAGGAAACCAGAGAGCAACCCCATGATGGAGGAATCCTTTCAGAGGACAACAGCAACGATATGGCTGTCAATTGATGTTGGAGAAGATGGTAGAAGTAGTGAACGAGAGGAGGTGAAGAAGAGAAGGGTGAAGATGGAGATGGAGATGAAGATGAAGGGGTGAAGGAGAAGAAATATGCAGAGGAGGGAATCGACCAAAGAAAGGAGAAGCCAGCACAAGCAACCACCAGCACAGCAATCAACCAGAACGGAACCAAACACCTGTCTGCAAGAAGAAGAACTACTAATCTGAAGCTACCAATTGGCCAGCCCCATCGACATTTATATTATCACCTGTCAGCTTCCGGAAATCCTCTTTCCCTAAATTTTTTATTTTTTATTTTTTATTTTAATTTCTCCTCCTCATGCGACAGATGCAGACAAGAAAAGCTGCTGTCCCTTGCAGGGGTTCACACCAAAACTAAACCGCTTCCAGCAACAACCCTTCGCAGCGCCGGGAACCGAAACCCGCAGAACACCGAACCCATTAAACCTCTCTCGCCCGACTGCCAATAATTCTCGACCATTCTCGGTCCGTTGGCATAATCGCAGGTGGGAAAGAAAAGTGTCACGTCATGGTAAGTTGCAAAGGCTCTTTCTCGACCACAAGATCAGGTCATTTGGTGCCCGTTTCACCAGGATATTTCAGTCTGTAATCTTTGAAGAAGCATTTCGGGTTCCGACAGACGCGCAAGCGAGACATTTAAACGACGGGAGTTCGTGAAAAGGGGAGAAAGAAAGTAGCTAGCTGCGGACGTATATAAGTCCGTACATGGGGGTAGCTTATGCAGCTCAAACGATGAATCCAACCAATCATTGCTTCGTGAATGCACAGGATATATGGCCGCATTCGATATGACATGACATGATAATATATGATACGGTACGGAAAATGGAAGGATAGGGAAACAAGTAAAGAGTAGTAGCATAGGTCTAGCCTATACGAAGAGAGAGAATAGAAACCGAGCATCTCGCACTCGCACCCGCAAAACATTGTATCAAAAAGAAACGTAACCGATTCGAAGCCACGATGGTTAGATTGTTCATACCTGTGTATCCTCTCGTTCCTCTTCCTCATCATGCTCCTCCTCCCCGAGCCGCCGAATGGACCGTCCGTCCCGATATCGATATCAAGCGTAGAGAATGAATAAATTAAAAAACTGTGAGAGAAATCGCTTTTAAATCTGTTACGGTCAATCCAACAAGGTAAAAAAAAAAAAAAAAAAAAAACCGATAAAACAAGGCGAAAAGTAAAGACAACCGTCAGAATCCTCTCCAATCCATTAGAATAATTTCAAATCAAATTCGGAAAGAAAAGAAGAAAAAAAATATGTCCAAATGCATCGCACCGCAAGCCAATTGCCTACCGTCAAATATTCATCCAATTCGTATCGTCTTCTTAGTCTTTCCCATTCGCCGCCGGTTCCCCAACCTCCTGATCTGAAAACAAAGGTTCAGCTGCACCGTCCTTCCCAAGGTTTACAAAAGCGTCACTCTCTCCAACAGCCTCTCGCTTCCCGGGTTTGGTACCGTTCAATGTTTCCGGCTTCCCTGCCGCCTTAGCCGTCCCCGTCCCGACACCACCCTCCCCCCTCATCATATCCGCGATAAGCGTCCTCTCTCTATCCAACCCTCGCCTCCTGACCTGCAAACTCTGCATGTGGCCCGCAAGGCTAGCGTCGGAATCGGTGCTCATTCCCGGGTTAAACGGTTTATTAAGAACCCATGGATGTTCCAGCGCTTCTTCGACCGTAATCCGTTCGTCCGCGTCAACCGTTAACATTCTATCGATTAGATCCAGCGCCGCGTCGCCGATGGAATCCCAGTAAGGGCTCGGGTAATCGAACCGTCCTTCTTTGATCTGGTCTCGAAGGTTCGGCGGGGCTAGTTCATCGCTGAATGGTGGGAACCCGCAGAGGCAGATGTAGAGTACCACGCCGAGGGACCAGATGTCAACCGCTTTCGTGTACTTTCTGTTCCTAGAAGGCATAAGTATCTCAGGGGCGACATAGGACGGTGTGCCGCATCTGTAAGCCGTCAGTATGCAGTATCTTTTGAATTACAGTCGGTGGTACTTACAGCGAAGTAGTAAACGAATCTTCGCCAATGATCTTTGCGAGACCAAAGTCTGCTAGTTTGCACGTTAAATTCTTGTCCGTCAGGAGAATATTCTCCGGCTTGATGTCACGGTGGACGATATTCCTCTCGTGCTGTATAACCAATTAGCCGTTTCCTTTCCCGCGCTTCGAAAACAAAAAAAAGAGCAGTGTGGTAATTACCAAATACTTCAACCCATTCAATAACTGTATAAACACCTTCCTCGTCTCATCTTCACTCAACTTCCCCTTCTCGATAATCAAATTAAACAACTCCCCTTCCGAAGCCAACTCTAAAATCAAATAAATCCCATCATCCTCATCAAACGTTTCCTTCAAACACAAGACATTAGGATGATGCACACTCATCAACACCGCAATCTCCTGTTGCAGCCCCATCTGACCCCGCCCGTCATCCTTTCTACGTTTCTTGAACACTTTAACCGCATACTTCGTACCGGTACTCTTTTCGATCGCTACGAACACCGTTGCGAAGTGTCCGGATCCCAAGGTACCGTTGGCGGGTATTTCAAAGTTATCGGAGAACGAACCGGTGGCTTGTTGTTGTGGGTAACGGAACATGAAACGGACCCCATCGACGAGTTTTATTTCGTCGCCGTTACGGAGTTCGCGGCGGTTGTTGCGGCCGACATTGGAGCCGCCGATGAAGGTGCCGTTGGAGGATAGGTCTTCGATTATGGCCTTGGAGGTTTTGCCGGAGACTTCCTGTTTCCCCCAAAGTTATCAGTAATCGATTCTTCTCTGCAATTTAACATATGGATTCGAACGTACCCTGAAAATGACACAATGCCGATTCGACACCGTCGGCTGAGTCAACCGTAAATCACATTCCAAATGTCTCCCGATAAGATACCCGCTCGGCGCCCCCTTCCCACTCTTACCGGCACCACCCCGTCCCCTCGGCTTCTTAAACCCAGACGTAGCAGGCTCGTCATCGCAAGCACTCCGTTTCTTCAACGTCAAAACATCCGCAAGTCCCAAAGACTTATCCATATCCAACGGCAACAGATAACCCCAAACATCGCTATTCTCAGCCGGAGGCACCACGAATTGTGAAGCAACCTGTGTTGCCAGCTGCGTTGCTTCCCAGTTTGCTTGTGATGGAGAAGGAGCCGGTGATGGAGATGTTGTTGCGGCGGTGCCGGTGGCTTTGATGAAATGCTCCTGTTTGGGCGTTTTCAAGGCGTCGACTAGCGGTGTCGGAGGTGTGGGTTCTCGGATTACGGATATCGATGAGGCTTTTGCTTGTAGACGGCCAGAACGGCGGGGCTTTTTGGAGGAGTGGCTTGGGTCTGCGGTTGTTTCTTGGGAGGGGGGGGAATCCTGTGTATCTCAATTAATAATCCGTTTATAGAGCCTCGTCGCGAGAAGTTTAAGCAAAAACTTACAAGATTCCTCTTCTGAGAAGCCGACATGGCGGTCGCGTAACAAAAAAGACGCGTCTTGAAGTCTTTCCTTTGCTTCTTCTTCGGTGTTTAAATTGGAGGGTCTGGATGTGGTAAAGTAAGTGGTTGGGAGGAGAAAGATGGGAGGTTTCGAGTTCGAGTCAGATTCGATTGTGGTTTTGGGGCCCTTGGAGGTTTCTTAAGGCTGCTCGACCGCAGTTCTGCTCGCTTGCTTGGCTTTGGGCGGGTTCGCCTGACAGAACAGACTGAAAGTCTGACGGATGCTCGGGTCAATTCGACTTTTTAGTCTGAAACACCACGCTATGCTCGACAGAGAGATGAGGATTACACGGTGGTAATCGAATCCTTTGACAGAAGCTTGTGATAGAGTACAGAGGCAGCCTGGAATCCGCCGCTTCTTCTGCTGCTCTACACCATGCAGCAAACTAGCCTAGCAGTGGTTTAGTCCAGCACTAAACCCGTCCCGGCCGCCAAAGATGCAAAGGCAAAGGCCGAACGGAATGCAAGAAACCATTCGGATGCCGAGCCTTAACGGCATGCATAATGTCTATGACTCCGACGGCTGCTCCACTTTTTTTTTTCCGCTGACAGTATGTGCGAGCTCGTGCATTTTTGAGACGCATGAACTCGTGACTGCGCGTTCCAGCTGGAGCGCGTCCGGATGCGTATATTCCTTGCGGTTGGTCGGTTTCTACTTTGCCAGGGTGGCTATGTTGGAAGGCCAAGGTATGTGATATTTGCAAGGCTTGTGTACATGACATCTCCTCCTCCTTTTCCCATGCATTTCTCTCGCAAGGTAAACTTCTTTTACATGTCCTCCTCCTTAATCGGAAACCTCGGAAAAATCCGTTCCTTGGTCCCAGAAGCCCCGATGCCATACTCAAAATCCGCCCCCAAGACTGCCTTCTCCCACGTTCTATCCTTCGCATCCACATTCAAAAGTCCCAGTAGCTTTTCCATCTTCCCCGGCATGAACGGTTGTAACAATATGCCCGAAATCCTGAGTGCCTCTGCGGCGGGGTACAACATGTAACTCCTGATGTTCTCCTTTTCGTCGGCCCATAGCTGGGTTGCGTGGATATACTTATGCGTCTCCGAGACGACTTCTAGGATCTCTCTCAAGGCGTTCGAAAAATCCATATTTTCCATCTTTTCGTTGACTCGGGATCTTAATCCCTCGAGGGTTTCGTACCGTAGTTTGTTGTAGCGTTTTGACATTTTCTCGTCCAATTCAACCTTCCTACCTTCCTGTTCGCACTTGACAGCATCGGAGACGCTGTACTTTGCCGAACAAACCCGGGTCAACAGACTTCCGATCTGACTTCCCAAATATTTGTTATATTTATCCTCGATCTCTTGGTTCGAATAATCTCCATCATTAGCAATCCCCCCATCGATGCATAAATAAAACCTCATGGTATCAACCCCCCACCGTTTGATAGCATGGAAGGGATCGACAACATTTCCGTCGCTCTTTGACATCTTCTTCTTCGACATCGTCCAATGCGCATGACTTAGTATTTGCTTTGGAAGTTCGGCACCGATGGCTAGTAAAAACGCCGGCCAGTAAATACAATGAAAACGGATTATATCCTTCCCGATAATTTGCAGATTCGCGGGCCAGACCGTTTGCCCGGGTGGGGTGAACGGGTACCCCGTGAACGTCAAGTAATTTATCAAAGCGTCCAACCAGACATAAATCGTCTGCGAAGGGTCTCCGGGAACCGGAATACCCCATTCCAACCTCTCCCTCGGACGGGAAATAGAAAGGTCTTCGAGTCCTCTCGATACCTCTGCTTTCAAAAGGTCGTACCGTTGCGAAGGGATCAGCCATTTGGGGTTTTTGCTGTAGAAGTCAAGGAGTTTGGGACCCATGGTTGAGAGGTTGAAGTGGTAGTTTTCTTCGGACATCCATTCGACGGTTTTGCCGGTTTCTTTGGAGACGAGGATTTCTTGCCCCGTTGGGGGGTGAATGGTCTTTTGGATGCCGGTTTCGGGGTAGAAGGCTTCGTCGGAGACGGAGTACCAGCCTGAGTGTTTTTTTAAGGAAATGTAGCCGGCTTCGCGGAGGACGCGCTGTTAAATAGAATGTTAGAATAGTGATGGTGGGGGGAGGGGACAGGAGGGGTTTATTACCCAAACATGCTCGACGGCGGTCTGGTGATCTTCATCCGTAGTTCTTATAAACCGGTCATAGCTAATATTTGCGGTATCCGCCAGTTTCTATACCATCATCAGTGCCCATTACCTTCAACCCGAAGGATATATTTATACCAAACGAACCTTAAAAGTCTCTGCCCCGCTATCACAAAACAACTTGGGATTCACACCGGCAATGCTGGCTGCCTGCTGGATCTATGCAGTTTCCACAATCTTAGTTTCCTCTTGAATAGATAACATGCCAACCAAAGTAAACACTCACGCACTTTCAACCCATACTCGTCAGTTCCGGTACACAACCTCGCCTCGTTACCCTTCAATTCCTGCCATCTCTTAGCAACATCTGCAAGAACGGTGGTGTAGAGGTGACCGATATGTGGGGCTGATACATAAATCTCTCAGCGTTCGCATTCTCTCAAATAGAATATGGATATCATACCGGCATTGACATAATATATCGGCGTAGTAATATAATACGGCTTCTTGTCCGAAGAAGCATCAGAAGATTGATATCTTCTTGATGTCGTCAGAATTCGGATCGTAGGTCGTGGGATTATTCGACGCCATGTTGTCGAGTGGAGGACAGCTGTACGGGAGCTGTTTGGGAGAAGCATTATGAACGGTGGCGCATTTCTTTAAGCGCGATATACGCTGGCACCCGTGGTTCAATCGGGTTGGAGAGCTCAAGGGAATGTCGCGAAGGAAGTTGAATGTTGCAATTTTAGGATGTTTGGAATGGAAAGGGAAGGAATTGACGCGTGATGGTTCGGGTATAGTTGCCGATTATTCGTCGCAATTCACAACATGCAACATGCAACATTTGAAACTCAGGACTTTGGTTATACTATCGCGCAAGGGGATTCCTATTGGAAGACCGGACCTACGACGTTCCCTGCGTTTGCAGAATATTCCATGGATACGGGGACTACCATCCGTGCTTTTATTCCCTTTACCGGTGCGGATGACCGTAGCAGATTGAGGAAATATAAGGGGAAAATGGTGGTTTGGGATGCAAGAGTTGTCTGTCAGAAGCCAGGGATATCGGAATCCGAGGTGCACAGGATGGTGATAAGGATCTGGCCATCGGCGGCAACATTCGAGCCACAGTCTCGTCTGATACAATCCAAGGCTCACAGCTAGAAATAATGCCATTTTTCTGCAGTATCGGCGGCTCGACCACAATCTGCCAACCCCAACTCTGATATTGGAACCGCAGGACTTGACCAAAACGGCCAGAGCAATTACCCTTCATCGTTGAACCGCTTTATCTAAAAAAAAAGGCGTTGGCCGTTCAAACCCGACAGCAAGGTAATTATGAAATATACGGGAATTTCTCCGTGTCTCTGACCGCTTTCGGGTAGAATACACTATCGTCGCTGCCGTCCTGGGTTTCCAGATTATCCTATCCGCCCTAATTCTTGTCCGTTTCTTGCGGGAAACCACTTCAACCCGTATCGGCGATCCATGGCAGGCTTTGGCGCAGGTTGCAGCTGAGGGTTTGGATCCTATACTTGAGCTGAGTAAACGAGTTGATACGGACAGGGAGGCTGCGGCTAAGGAGATGAAGAGTTTGGGGGCGGATGAGACTCTGGTGGGAGTGGAGCAGCATGCTCAGTCTGCCAAGTTGATTCATAGGGGAGGAAGAGGAAGTGCTGGAGAGGCTTGATATGATATATGTCATGATGTTTGTAATGTAATCATTAATGAGAGTAGTTACATCGGTACCTTTGCTATAGGAATGATAATATGGGTCGATGCGCACAGCGCGATTACCGAGCTTTATATATTGGCTTTATGGGGGGGTGTGGTAGTCGAACTGTTGGTTAAACCCATCACCACAATCAGCTAATTACTGATTCTATCGCTGAGGGGGTCTCTGAAAGGAACCCGAGATCGATCCCTCGCTACCATCCCTCTTGTTTTTTTTTTTGCACTTTTTTGCAAAAATTTTGTACATATATAAAAGAAATGTTGTTCCTTCAAAGAGAGAAAGACCACCAACTGCAATAATATCGGTGCTTTTCTCATCGCTAGACTTTTCGACTGTACATGCGTACCAAAGATATGGATAGTGATTTGTGCGGCTGCGTTGCGTGTCGTATTTTTATATCCCAAAAAGGAAATAAATGAAGGGACAAACAACCGGAACCAACAACAAGCGAAGCTGCGACTCCAAAAGGATTTCGCGACTCGCTGTGAAGGTGCGTGCCTTAGAGCTATTACCAACATCGTCGTCTGCCAAATCCACCTCAGCTTAACGTCACACACAGCGCCGAATCCACGCCTTGCAAGTTGTCCTATTTAAGCGGCAGCTCTTTCTCTCATCACAATGGTAAGTACACCCATTTCCACCTGCTTCATCACCATATCGATATCTACAACCTCAATCCCAACATCGAATCCTCATCATGTCGGGCCGATCTGGATCCCAGCCCAAGAAGCCCATCCTTCGCTACTCTCACACCTATGCTGCTTATCCGGCTGCTTGTTTAATCCGTCGTCCCCCTTCTCCTGCTGGTCCAAACCGTCGTTCTCCTTCTCACGCTGCTTGTCTAACACCTCGTTCTCCATCTCCTGATGATCAGGCGCAGGCTCAATCCCCAAGTTCCATCGAGGGCGACATTCTCGTCCAGCTTGCCTACAGCGGTAAATATCTCCTCTCCAAAACAATCTCCTAAAATATCAGACATCTGACAAACCAATTTTGATACCTGATTTCCAGCTGCCAAAACCTTCGTCACAAACTACTACACCGACCTCCAAGCCGCCCGCACGAAGCTCAAGGACTACTACACCCCCACCGCCCAAGTCTCATGGAACGGCACCAACCTCACCGGGGGCATCGCGGATGTTGAGAAGCTCCACACGGAAATGCCACCCGCCACATACGAAGTCCAGTGCTTCGATGCTCAACCTCTGACCCCCAACGGGAGGGGCCAGTGTTCGATCTTGTTGGTTACGAACGGGTACGTGAAGTTCGGCAACGAGAAGGACGCTCCATCCCGAGGGTTTTCGGAGACGATTACACTCGAGCCGGATACTTCTACGCCACCAAAGTTTTTGATCAGTACTCAGAGTACTAGATTTGTCTTTTAGACGGAGATCTGGCTATTTCTCTCTCTCTCTCTCTCTCTCTCTCTCTCTCTCTCTCTCTCTCTCTCTCTCCTTTCTTTCTTTATTCAGCATAGATGGGATGGGTGTTACTGGCGTTTTTTCTTCTCTATCTTCCAGCTTATGCATCAAGGAGCGGGTTGATTTTAAAGCCAAAAGGCTACATGTATTATAACTAGAACTCTATCGAACGAGATGGCCAACCGGGGGCCGTGTTCTTCGTAGAGACAGACGATAATGAAGACCCACCGATGCACCAGTGGGGAACCTTTCCACACCCAATTCTCTTCTCTTCACACTAGCTCTTTCATCCTCTAGGGCCATTCGATATCATCAACACCAACTGCCAACCATCCTACTAGTTAGCAAGCCCCACGATCTCTAAACTTTCGTTAGAAGGGCGATAAAACTAGTAAATATCCACAAACAAACCTTGTCCGTTCTGGCAACCTCCAAAATTCAACCTATGTTACGGAAGCAACCTACCGGTAGATCTTACTTTGGAATACCTGACAGGTTATTATCATACAACGTTGATCTCGAACTTGCAACTAAACAGCCAGCTGGCTGCTCCATGCGCGGTCGACAGTCCCCAATCTGTAGCCAATCCACCATTCGTACGCCGTGCCGTTTGCACGGACTGGGTAGAAGGTCGATTTCCCTTCTTCGGGATATCGTATCAACCGGTCGATGGCAGATTTTGGTGAACTTTACCATACCATGCGATTGTCGTTTTTCTCTCAAAGAATTCGGAAATTCATGCTCGGCAGTAGATTCGAACGTACATGTGCCGATGCAGCTCTAAAAAGATATGCATGTGGTGGTGCTGACATCGTACATGATTTCTTCGGAAAGTCGTATATAAAAAGTAATTTACCATGTACCATGGATCTAGGTCTCGATTTGACTTCAAAAGCCGAGAGGCTCCACCCACCCCCGCTCGCCCCTACATAGTACGAAACCCGAATACTTTAATCGATTTCCGCGAGTTAAACAATGCCACAGAGGCCTCTTCTTTCTCTAACTCGGGAAGCTAAAAGCTGGTCAGTCCACGGTAACGTAATCTACTGGATCCGAAAGGACCAACTCGTCTGTCCCTCCAAGGAAGTCAACGAGCCTCGTAAACCCTTTAACGTCGTTCCCTGGAGAATTTACAAAGGGTCAGCAGCGTGCTATACGATTGCGGTGACTGGGTTTATATTCGTTTACAACAAGGAGAAGGATGCGATCGAGCGGACGAGGACGGTTCCGAAGGAGAGAATGTGGAGACTCCTACCTGGGAGAAACCGGAGTATTGGGATGGGAATAATGTGGATGATGATGTTATGGGGAAATTCTATCAAATAACCGGAAAGACTATGTCTCGATCATGTCACATTTGTAGAGTTCCCGACAGCGGCTTAGTTCGATAGCTTTCCGGGCACAATATATAGTACTCAAGTCGGTCTTTGTCATTACTTCGGTCGAGGGCGCGTAGGCTACCTAGGTACTTGTTGGATTTTGACATCTCGGTGTCGATATCGACACGATGAAAGGTATCTCCGAGTTCCCATCACGGGATCCGAACTGCCAATCCCGCTCTACCCAAGCACGTATATCTCAATCAACTCTCCCCTAAGCCGACTTTTACTCCGGACGGAGGTGGATACGGGATGATGGGAATAACATGCAGCATGACGTTGTGTTGGAAGCTTGGCTGACGGACTCGATTCGAGCTTGTTAACTAACAAAACACGGTTTCCTTTGGTCGTAAGCAAAAGCCCGTAAAAGAAACACGCTTAAGCTTCCCGACTCTTCCTAACAACGATCCCCCACCATCACCAGACATCACCACCTCCCCTTCCGATCTACAGAGGGAGTATTAATTGTTTTGCTTGCCTAGCTGGTTCTTCTTTCTTACTCCCGGGCAGCGAGTTAGCCGTACCGCTTTCGAGTCAGGATGGATATCTTAGCCGTATGTTACCTACTTATCTGTCTCGTGACCATACCCCCACCACTCTCTATCATCTTGCATGATGTATCTAACCAAAAACAAATTTATATATTTTAGAACCTGGCAACCTTCTTCGACCGTCCTCTCTTCCCCTGGAAGAAATTAATCCTCGGCTTCTCCGTCGCTCAGTATTTATTCGAAACCTACCTTTCGGCTCGGCAGTATAAAATCCTTCGGAAGGATAAGATTCCAAAGCAGTTGGATGGAGCGGTTGAGAAGGAGGTTTTCGATAAATCTCAGGTACGATATCACATTTTATCGAAATCTATTTTCCGATGGGATCGGAGGGAAGCCTGACAGGGTGATATCGAATAGGCGTACGGTCGTGCCAAAGCGGATTTCGGATATGTCAAGGGTCTATACGGTCAATTGCAAAACGTCGGGTTTATTGTCTACGATGTGCTTCCGAAGCTATGGGGCTTCACGGGGTCTTTGATGCTCACTTATCTTCCGGCTAGGTTCAATGGCGAGGTATTACTCATAAAAATGTCCGTGGCATCGAAAATACTAACGGAGAGGGATCAGATTACACACTCCATCGTCTTCTTCTTCGTCTTCAATCTTATCGTCACCGCTCTGAACGCTCCGATCGACTACTACGCCCACTTCGTCCTCGAAGAAAAATTCGGCTTCAACAAGCAAACCGTCAGCCTCTGGATAACCGATATGCTAAAGGGCCAAGCCCTCTCCGTCGTCTTCGGCGCGCCCATCCTCGCCGGCTTTCTCAAAATCGTTCAATCGTTCGGTACCAACTTTTTCTTCTACCTCTGGGCCTTCGCCGTCGGCGTCCAAGTCATCGCCATCACAATCTACCCGATCTGGATTCTTCCGTTGTTCAATAAACTTACACCGTTGGAGCCCGGCAAGTTGAAGACGGAAGTTGAAGCTTTGGCTGCAAAATTGAATTTCCCGTTGAAGAAGCTTTACGTTATCGATGGGTCGAAGAGGAGTGCGCATTCCAATGCGTATTTCTATGGATTGCCGTGGGCTAAGCATATTGTTATCTATGATACTTTGATCGAGAAGAGCGAGACGGAGGAGGTGGTTGCCGTTCTTGCTCATGAGCTCGGACATTGGAGCTTGGGGCATACCACCAAGTTGTTTTATATTGCTCAGGTACGTTTTTCTCCTCAAATCCATTCGTACGGGGAAATATACTGATACAGCTCATAACAAAAAGTTCCACATGTTCTACATCTTCACCCTCTTCTCCGTCTTCATCAACAACCGCTCCCTCTACCGTTCCTTCGGTTTCCACGCTTCCCACCCCATAATCATCGGCTTCATCCTCTTCTCGGACGTCCTAGCACCGATGGATACGCTTGTCAAATTCTTTTTGAACATGGTGACCAGGATGTTCGAGTATCAGGCCGATGCGTTCGCGCTGAATCTGGGGTTCGGAGACATGTTGGCGAGCAGTCTGATCAAGCTCCAGGTGCAGAACTTGTCGACCATGGATGCGGATTGGATGTATTCGAGTTATCATTACACGCATCCGATTTTGACGGAGAGGTTGGGGGCGTTGGGGTGGAAGGGGCAGGAGAAGAAGCAGTAGAGGGGTTAAAGAGGTTAGAAGGGGTGTTCGGATAGACTTCCTTGCGGGTCGGATCCGGAGGATTTAAATGCGGTGGATAAGGGAGTGGCTAGCGGTAGCAAGCGGTGTATTAGTGACCAAGATCTGAATGAAAAGTAATCTCTTCGAATTCAACCGTACCTTCTTCGTAACAAACGATAATACTTCGCATCCTCCATCATCCCCCTCCTAGCAAGCTACTCCCTCTCAGCAGCCCTCTCGGCCTCCTTCCTCTTCTTCTCCTCCTTCATCCTAATCTTCTTGAGTCGTTTCCTCTCCTCTTTATCCACCACCTTCTTCTCGCTCTCCTCCAACATCTCCACATCCTCCTCACCCTCCTCCCTCCTCTCCACGCTCTGCAACTCCCTCATCGCGATCCCCTCATCTTCGTCCCTGATCTCCTCCGCGACTTCCAGATCTTCGACAGTTTCGTAAACCCTCTGCCGTTCGGATTCCCCTCCTTCGTCCGTATCCGGTTTTGAAAACGTATCTTCCAGATTATCAATTTCCGAGGGGGGTGAGGTGACGACGAAGTGGGAATTGGCGGAAGGGCCGTGGATTCCGCGGAGGGAGAGTTCGAGCTTTTTGAGGGAGGCGGTGGTACCGGCGTCGTGGGAGTGGGACCAGGGTTGGGAGGAGGCGGTGGAGAGGAGATAGGATTGGAGGTGGGAGTGGGCGGTGCCCAGGGGGATCGGGGAGGTGGAGAGGAGGTGGGTGGGGATGCGGGGGGTGGCGGGGAGGTAGCGGGACATCTTTTTTTTATGTTGTGGTGAAGTGAAGGATGAAAGTTGTCGCGACGCAGGAAAATTTAAATTTAAAATTTTAAGCCGCATCGCAAATTCAAGCCGGGGTTCGATTCGAACATCCTCGACTTTCAACCTCCTCGACCTCACCCCCAAGCTCGGTTCGGTCGGCAGCAATGACGGTCCTCACGCTCCTTCGCCGCCCAGCGGTATCCTGTCTTCGATCATCATCATCATTACTATCGTCTACATCACGGAGGTATTACTCCCCTCTCCCCCCGTAAAAACCCAATATGCTAAAGCTCAACAGGACCTTCACATCCCTCCTCCGCACCCCCACCGCACTCGCAACCCTTCAGACCCGTCCGACCCCCTCAACTCCCACACCCCTCCTCCCGCAAACAATATCCCCTCTGCTACCGTCCGCATCAACATCACTACAGGGCCTCGTACAAACCCGAGGTCACAGGCGGAAAACCTACAACCCATCTCACATCGTCAGAAAACGAAGGTTTGGGTTTTTGGCACGGTTGAGGAGTAAAACGGGGAAGAATATTTTGAAGAGGAGGAAGGCGAAGGGGAGGAAGATGTTGACCCATTAGACGATGTCGGTATCTACGGGAGCGGGAATGACCGGCCTAGACTGTTGACGTTGATGTGTATATTGATGCCGGGGAAGTGTACATGTACTACTATATCACATCGATACCTTCGAGGCTGATCCTCGACGATATCTTTGATTTGGGAGAAATCCCAGTGTGTATAGGCCCTCCAAAGCAGAATTCAGCAGCCCCGGCTTGCATTGATATCAAACCGAGCATATTTAACCGACCGTATCGAATCAGGCCCACCCTTTCGATTCCCGCTTTCCTGGTATGTGACGGACATGGATAGTATTATGCACAGATACCATATCACGATAAGAGGGTTGACAACCTTCGATATAAATCCTACGCAGCAGTTTAGTCTACAAGATAGCCCCAAAACACCCCAAAAGACACCGTTTCCCTAAAGCACCAATCATACGCCGGTCTTTTATTCTCGAATGTGACGTCTCTACGTAATGATATAACGTAAAAAAATCTTGCCCGCAGCCCCAGCTTGCATTTCCAAACATGCACACGCACTCGAGTAGATAAGAGGATGAGAAAAAAAAACGAACGCCTCCGGTTAATGGTTCGCTTGTATCCTAAAGCTGAGGAAGACGTGGGAATGTTAAAATGACGCCCGGTGATATCATATTATAAGCTAATGTATCGTACAGACATACATGCGCATTACACGCCCGCAGATCGGCCAACTGATCAATCGAAAAAGCCACAGCTACAGAAGATAGAGCACACGCGCACACACCGGCTGGCAATAAAAAGAAGACAAGACGGTTGGTCAGAAACGAAGTGCTGTTTATCAAAAAAGAGTTCTGTTTTCCCCCTTCCTTTCTCAATTATACACCTCCCACCTTGCCATCCAACAATTAACTCCGCTCCATCGATCGATCGAAAACGTGAAAAAAAAAAAAAAAAAAAGGGACACTCGCAATTGGCAACTGCAAAAACGATGAAGGGTAAACGCCATCAACAGCATTGATTCCCAGAAGCCGCAGACAAAAGTAACAATCGCATGCGAACAGTAATCATAACGTACCCCGGTGATAAGAAAATGACCCATTCCCATTTCGTAGCATAAAACGAAGCTTCCCAGGACCAAAGGAGTGGATGACCGAATGAAAGAAAAGAAACCCAGGCTCCTCCATTATTGACTCCCCGTTTCCCAAATCCAAAAAAAGAAAGAGAAGGCCTGACCGAGGAGAAGCCTTCGAAACGACCAGATGAAAAAAAAAGCCGTGTGCTTAAAACGTGGGGAAAGAAAGGCCATCGCTTCGTTCGAAGAAACCCATAAAAAGACCGGAAGCGAACGAAAGAGAAAGCGAGAGCTCAAAAGTAGAAATCTCCCTTCAACATTCTCTCCTGAACCTCATCGTGCTTGGGAGCAGCACTATGAGTCGGTGGAGGCGGAGGACCCATCGGTTCCTGAGCAGCCCTGTGTTCGTTCTCTGGCTCTAAAACGATAAACCCATTAGTGTCTATAAAAAAAAATTAAAAATTAAAAAACAAAAGATAGAGGGACTAACCACCTTCGCCGACGGTCCCAAAACTCATACTCCTCTTGACATCCCTCAAAGCCCTCGCTCCAAAACTAAGTCGCCTAGCAAAGCTCCCGCTGGAAGAACCGGGTGGCGAAGAAGTCACGTCAGCATCTCGCTTCTCATCACCGTCTACATCGATCGGGGAACTGGCGCTCGAGGAAACGGAGCTAATGCTTGCTCTACGCCCTCCCGCTCCCGGGGCATATCCTCCAAACCACGGTGCCGGTGGTGAGGTTCCCGTGAGTCCACCGGAGTAGGACATCCGACGGCGGTGGTTGGCTTGGGCTGCTGCGGTGGTGATCGGACCGGGGTAGGATGAGGGTTGTGGGGGGCGGAAGTACTCGGTTATGGAGCCTCGACGTTGGGGGTACGAGGTGGAAGAAGAAGAGGAAGGGTTGCCGGATGATTGGGAGGACATGGTGGGTTCGGTAACGTAATATTATTTTACGGGTAGCAGGAAGAGGATGAGGAGATGAAGATGATTTCGGAGGAGAGGAGGAGGATTTAAATAATTTAGCTATGTGGTTTCAAGACAATTCGCTGTTCCCGTTTGAAACTGTTCGTGAGAATTAGAAAGGTGTTGTTGGAAGTGTGCACGGCAGCTTAGCTTCCAGACCCAGCTTCTGGGAGTTCTTTTGTAATTTAATTCACAACCAGACACGGGAAAATTCTGGGGGAAACGAGGAACCGAGAGAATTATCATGTATCGAAAGATTAAAGGGGAGAGAGAAAGAAGAGGGGGAAATTCAAAGAGCGGAGGTGTGGTGGATTTTATATCACAAAGGCAGGACGATTCAAGCACAACAAGTAACGTAACCTTTCTTCCACCATTGCACAAGAAAGTACAGGTATCCCTTCTGATCAGAGCTGGCTGCTTTGCTACATGGGCAATCTGGGGAAAAGCAAGGGAAAAGGGTAAAGGGAGCTAGAGGAAGGACAGAGAGATCAAACCCTTGAGGGTCTACGACATGACAGAGAGACGGATTGAAGAGGAGGGGGTGTGCAGGCTAGCGCGAACCGTCGAAGCTTACCAAGAAGGATAGCGCAAGTGCACAAGATTAGTGGAATATGGGGTAAAGTTCGAGGCCAATGCAGCGTCCCCATTTGCATACATTCCTTCGATTTTGTCTGCAAGAAGCTGGGTCGCTGGGGGTGGATAAACTTGCCCCATCCTTGTTTATCATCAAGACAGGCATGTGTGATGGTCTTTTATAGCAGCGTGCATATGTATGTATACTTGTATAGTTACACATCTACTTTCACTTCACTCGCAATCCCATACAAGACAAAGGAACTTCCCAACGTTATCGTTGACCGTTGAACTGTCCCATCCATACAGCACATCCAACTTGATTAACCCCCGGCTCGAATTTCCTGCTTGCCTGCCTACTTTGCCCCCAACCAGAGGGAAAGAGAAAAACGGGCGAACTGTAAACCTGCAGGTTGCGCGGACTTAAACAGCCAGGAATCCATCAGGATCGAAGATTGGAGAGATAAAAAGTATAGTGACCCAGACCGGTCTAGAACTACCTCCTACCCCTTCGCACATGTCAATTCAAATATTTGGCCTCTTCTCTTTTTCCTCAACCTGTCTTTCCGAGGTAGGATGAACCAGTCAAGGACCCTCTTTTTTGAATTTCCAACACGCAGAAACATTCTGCCGGACAGCCTTGGTGCTTCTGCATATAACAGACATACATTACACATGTATGCCCGTATTATACATCAATGTAATGTACATCCTCAAGCCGGAAGGTCGTCACGAGCCAAGTACTTTTAACCTCCTTGAACCCTTTGCAATTGTGAATCCTAGTACGATCCTTGTCCAGGGGACGACGTACGACTTCTTGTTCATGTTTTGCGACTGTCGAATTTGCGGGGGTAAAATTACACGATCGATCGATCGATGCTAGCCCACCCAACGCAAAAAAATGCAACAAAAGGAACGACGTAATTGTCTGTTAACCCTGCAAGCATCAAGCCTGGCGTTTCGGTACCACCATTTATGAATTCCTTACTTTTTCATTGCCCGCTTAAATTTGTACAGATTTGAAAATAAAGAAAAGGAAAAAGAAAAGCGGCTATATACAGATTTCTCTCTCGTTATGTACACATCTCACATTATACCCCCGGACCTTTTGAATATATATTTACAAGCACTGGTAGTAGTATGGGTTCTAGACAAAAGTTTGTTAGCAAAATTTCAATGTTTTCATCCGGGCTTTTTAAAGTGAGCTTACCAAAACAGTACAAGTATACGGCGACTCGCAAACTGTCGGTCCGGTGTAACCGATACCTCCGCACTGTTGCCAGTGTCCAGCGACAGCGGTAGGAGTGGCGCTGGTAGTCGTAGTCGACGGAGTAGTAGTCGCTCTGGTGGTGGTGGTGGTTCTAGGCGTAGTAGTCCTGCTGCTAGCAGTAGTAGTAACAGGAGTAGTTGTCCTTCTGCTAGTGGTAGTGCTAGTTGGCCGGACGCTGGTAGTGGTGGTGGTAGTGGTTGGGTTCTTCCATCCCTGGATTTCGTCGAGGTTGAGAACGTAGTCGTGGTTGTAAACGGACTTGATGAAATCGAGCGAGTTCCATTGACCGCCGGAGATGAAGTCACCGCTCCAGACGCAAAAGTAGACCCAGTCGGCTTGGTAGAGTTGGAGTTGGACGGGGTCCATGATGGAGCCGATTTCGGAGGCGGCAATGATCTTCTTGTCGTCGACGAGGTCGAGGAGGGAGTTGTAGGTGGCGGAGATTGGCTATATTAATCTGTTAATAACTCGGTTGTCTTCCTTTGCTAACAACTCGAAAGGGAAACTTACGCCGTGATCACCCTGAGTATAAACATCAGCGCTAACGATATCAATAGTAGCATCGCCAGGATACCAATCCGCAGCGACCGAATTCCAAATCCAGATCAAGTTATTAATTCCATGGTAATTCGTAAGACGATCATGGACCAGATTCCACAACTTCTTGCAAGGCTCCGGTCCCTGAGCTCCCCACCAGAACCACCCACCCTCGGCCTCGTGCAAAGGCCTGAAGAGGACCGGAACACCAGCCGTCTCAAGTTTCTTCAACTGAACGGCAATGGTATCGATATCGTGAATGAGGAGGGTGTAGTTGGCATTGGTGGTATCAGCGAGAGCAGTAGCGACATTGAAGTCGGTAGCTTCCGTGTAGAAACCGGACCACCACCTTTGCTCGGGGGTATCGTAAAGACCGACGGGGGCACCCCAATGCCAGCAGAAAGTAACAATACCACCACGGGCAGCGAAAGCAATAGCCTTATCAACATCGGTGCTAGATGCACCGCGGGAGGTACGCGAATCAGTATAATCCATCAAGTCGAGACCGAGGATTGCAGGTGTCTTTCCGACATTGCTGGTAACCCAGTCGAGGGAATCCTGGTCTTGCTGGCCGGAGAGGATATTCTTTCCGTAGATGCTACCGAGGTATTTGAGCAATGCCTTGGCATCAGAGTTGGCGGCGGGGTTAGCCGGGGTGGTGCTGATCTGATGAGGTCCCCTTGGGGTGGATGGTGTGAGTGTGATGGCGTCAATAAGGTACCATCCCCAGTTGTTCTGGATCTGGATGGTGTTCGATCCGGCGTCCAGGAGAACCTGTCCAGCGGAGACGGTGACCCAGCTGGTGGTCGCGGGGAGGAAAACTTGGCCTCCACCGGCTCCGTTCAAGACGACGGTGGTATATTTATCGCCGTACGGGCCGTTGTAGATGATCTTGAGATCATAGAGACCCTGCGAGGTGCTGGTGACGGTGAACTTGATCTCGTCGCCAGAGGTATCGAATCCCTCGACGTATCCGGTACCTATTACGAATCCAACATATCAGCATCTACACCGCTTACTCAATAAAATTCAGATCCAATACATACCAGTAAATCCAGCAACATCAGTTCCAACAGTGACACCGGTCAAAGTCGCAGACTCGGCTTGATACGTCACCGTCTGGGCCGACGAAGACCCGGCCAAAATGGCGAGGATAAAAGGCACAAGACCCAACATCTTTGCTTCCTATCAATCTCCAAACAATTGACAAAAAAAGTTATACAATCGAAACAAATCGACTACTCGTGGCGCAAGCAACGAAGCAAAGAGAGCGTGTGAATCCATCGCGGGCATCCTCCGTATACTTATACTCCGTATCCTTCTTCGAGTTAACATACAAGGCATTCATTTCCATCCCATTAGCTGACCATCGGATGAAAAATCCAGGAGCAACCCCATGGTAGACTTGTCCCTCGGAGCTTCAGGCTCCGAATTGCAAATTTGGGACCGGAGGGAAAAACTGATGATACCGGGAAGCCGGAAAAAAATAAGTGGAGCCGCTGAGCCTGTTTTTTTGGTTCGAGAACAAGACGAAAGAAGGGGAATATATCACGGGTCCGATGGTCTTAGCCTCGCACTTCAGCAGGTGCTAGCCACAATCTCCCACAGCCACGCATACCTTTTGGTTCCTGAAAGGCTCCAAATGTGGGTCTAAACAAGTCCGAAAGAACCGTCTGCAGAAAAGATACAGAATCCAAGAGCGAGTTTATTTCCCCTCCCATATAAAAGTCGAAACACCGGATGAATCCAACTGGTGGGGGCAAGCCGGTCTTTCGGCCCGCCGCACACAAAAATGCCACGCAACGCCACAATTATCCAAACAATTCGGGTATATTTCCCATATACGCCTTCATCCCCAAGCTTGAGCAACTACACGAGCCCGGAAAAAGATGGATTTTAAAGTTAAACTAGGTGTTTAAGAGGGATGGCGTCTTCGAACAAGGAGGTTTATAAGCCGGAATGTATGCGTCCGATTGTTGATTGTCAATTTAGCTAATTAATCACAATGGAAACGAGTCCGTCTCCTGATCTACGCTTTCCGGGACGGAAACCGAGGAACAAACCATGGTAAGTAAGTGTGTATAGGACCTTTCGAAGGGACCTCGGTTGAAAGAAGGTCCGAGTTCCTGATAAAACACCTTCTCCCAGGAATGTTGTGAATTTGTTATTCATTTGGCATCAGCTGCTTCCATAAGAGCAGCTCCGTTGTCACCGAAAACATCAAACCATTCGCACATACGTAGAAACGACAATCCCATCGTCGGAGCTTGTCAAGAAGTAACCCCTTTGAGATCGCCACCGACCCCGAGAGGGAAGTACTGGTACGCCTGTACACGGAATGCTAGTAAATACGTCAAAATCCATTCGCAACAAGCCCCGTCGATCCTCCACTAGCTAACAAATCTGCAGGGAAATGGCAAAAGAAGCGTACCGAATATTCAACATATGAACCCCCAGGGCCTTGCATTGACACTTTCCAATATGGTATTCTTCATTCATTCATTCATGATCGTCCATTTTGACTCGCTAGAAGCCGAATGATCGACCACCCAGGGTCGGTCACTAGACCTGGTAAATCCGTAGATCTTGGGGGGGGGGACGGTAAAAAAAACCGGAATATTTTAGTAGAAAACGTAGCAACGGGGAAGCTTTTGCCGGGGGGTCCGATGATGTCGACCGTGCTGGATATAAGCTCTAACTTCTGACGTATAAACCGTTGATTCTCGAATTCAACGCCACGATATTCGGCCGAGTATGGTAGAAAATTCTAGAGTACATGCCTGTGAATAGATGCGGCGGACAAAGTCTCTGGTATTAGGTTTGCGTACACATGAAACCGCTGTGGATCCCCAGTATATTTCGTAAAAAAAGAGACAGAGAGAGCTCGATTGTTTGAAAAGTCTTTATATGATTCCAAACACCTCCATAGCTTTCCACTTTCATGAATCTACACTTCGAATGCTACTTTGCATGTAGCACGAACAATCGAACGGCACAGCAAGGCCCTCCGCCTCGTATTCACGGTACAAGCAAACATGCACCATTACCAAAGGCCCCCCCAAAACCCGTCACTCACACATGGTGACCCCGGCTTACACCTTGCCAAACCCTTAACCGAAAGTAGTCTCGGAGAGACAGGGTGCGGGGTAGATGGAAAAAAAAAAAAAACTTTTTTGAATGGTCGCTGCCGCATAATAGTGTGATGACGTGCATTTGGAGTTCTGTTCTCAGGGCCTAGGGTCTGCGAGACCCCTCACGTGAGGTATAGAAAGCTTATATTTCTTGATGGTGGGGTTAATACATATCGTGATTCGTGCTGACTCAACATATATTGTAAATAGCGTGACGATCGAGAGGGGAAATATTGGTAATCGAAACTTTTCTAATGATTTATATATATATATTTATCTAATCATAGGTACTCAAGTAGCCATAGAAAGACAAATCTACGTTCTAGAAGACTTGCTTGGAGATTTATTTGAGTGTATAATATTGGCGTCCGATCCCCCCCAGAAACCCTTTTTTGGTATAAAAATCAGGCTTCATATATCGGGGAGATCGCCGTCCGTAAAAGATTTTATTCGATTTTTTTACTTTGTTCTTCCTTTTCCACCTTCTGTCTTTCCCATATAACTGGAAAAAAAGACAGTACTGGGTGAGAGACGGGAAATTCAAAACAGCAAGCTAACACCCGGTGTAAAAAAAAGACGTATAGGGAAAAAAGGGAGTAAAAACGCGGAAGGAAAAACGTTGAATACTCAAGGAGATTTGGGGAATACGAGAGCGGGAGACACTAAAAACTGTTACATGATAATAGACAAGAAATCATTGAAGGCAATAAAGGGTTTGTGACGGTTTGGGGAAGCGGAATTGGGGGTGTGGGGGGGCTAAGCAGCGCTTGACTGCTATTTGTGAGAATGGGATTTTCGATTAGAATTTGGCATTGCGATACCTTTGCTAGGCATTCTACGAGGGAGACTGGTGTGGAAAGGTTACCCGAAAAATAAATCCTTGATTGGTCAAAAAGAAGCCTATGAAAAAGAAAGAAAAAAAAAAATCGGACAGGATCGCAATATCAAAATAACAACCGAAAAAACCAATTGGCTAGAGTTGCGCGCAAGAGCGTTCGGTGAATATCGCAATAATCGAGGATAGGGAGGATGTGGCGGTCTTTCGAGAAGCTGAACTCGAGATGTTTACTTCGATTCCTCGGCGGGAGGAGCAGCTTCGGTTGTCTCGGTCTTAGGAGCAGCGTCAGTGGCATCCTTTGGTGCAGCCGCATCAGTCTCGGCTTCACCGCTGTCTGACGAGGTCCAGAGGGTGAGGTTATCGCGTAGGAGCTGCATGATCAGGGTAGAGTCCCTGTAACTCTCCTCGCTAAGGGAGTCAAGCTCTGCGATAGCGTCATCGAAAGCCTGCTTGGCGAGGTGGCAAGCACGATCGGGCGAGTTCAGGATCTCGTAGTAGAAGACGGAGAAGTTGAGGGCCAAACCAAGACGGATTGGGTGAGTTGGGGTAAGTTCGGTTTGAGCGACGTCAGTTGCCGACTACACGACGTTAGCTACACGAAATCTGGGTGGAGAAATATACAATACACACCTTGTAGGCATCGTGAGCAGAGCTGGCGGCATCCTTACGCTTATCACCGCTAGCGAACTCGGCGAGGTATCGGTGGTAGTCACCTTTCCTGTATGAAAGTTAGCGTGGGCATGATATAGAAGGTGAACGATAGGACTAACATCTTATGGTAGAAGACCTTGGACTCGCCGGTCTCGGCCTTCTTGATGAGGTAATCATCGAGGACCTGTAGGACATCCTTGCAAACGTCTTCCAACTCCTTTTCGATCTTGGCACGGTACTCGCGAATCTTGCCAACGTGCTTTTCGGACTTCTTGTGTTCCTCCTTTTGTTCGATGGAGGAGATGATACGCCATGAGGCTCTTCGGGTGCCGACGACGTTCTTGTAAGCGACAGAGAGAAGATTACGCTCGTCCATGGTGAGTTCGCCACCAAGCTATGGGGACAACGTTAGGTTTTGATACATTTTAGATGCAATCGCGTCTGGGACTTACCTTGGCGACTTCCTATATGCTCGGAATAGACCTGTTTAGCGGGGTGTAGCTTTCCCGAGAGGATATGACGGCTGTATTTTTACCTTCATGTACTCAACCATCTCTAGAAATCGTGTTAGCTTACATCGTGCTAGCTTAAGGGGTAGTATATCTGCGATTGCATACCATCGTAACGTTCAGCCTGCTCGCACAACCTGGCGAGGAATGTCTTGCTGTAATTCTTTTGTGTCAGCATCAAGTAGCAGGATCCATCGGAGCTTCCATTGTGTGCATAGGAAGCCCAAATAGCCCCGAAAGGACGGTTCAACTAACTTTTCACGCTATAAACAAGGAGTATGATTAGCATTCGGCTCAAACAAACTACCAGAACATTGTCCGACACGATAGCAGTCGTCGAACGTCCCGCTTCGAGGTGTCACATGCAACGGTTCCTCTGCCCCGCTAACGTAGCTGCTAGGGAAAAAGGTTTTGCGTTGCTATCCCTCTCGACGGCTGAGACATGTCCGAAGCGATGCTAAAGACAAGGAACGAGTTGTCCGAGCCCGGTACGTACCTCAGAAGCCATTGTGGTGATGATGTGGAGTTCGGGATTGTGGAAGAGAAAAGGTTATCGATGGTTCTGCATAATCGATTAAGTGGTCAGCGAGGGGTTCGTTGAGTTCCCGGTCAAACAGCTTGACCGTGGTCTAAGGGAAGCTCCAGAGAGGCAGGAGGGGTCACGGAGAGGCTACCTCGGAAAGGTCGAAAGCGATATGAAGCGGTGAAGTAGCTGGAGATGGTAGTTCGGGGAGGATGATTAAGATGAGGTTGATGATGAAGAGCAGAAGCGGTCAGGGAGAAGTGGAAGGGAGAGAGAAGGGAGAGGAAGAAGAAGAAGAAGAAAGGCGTTGTCGTAAACAAATTTAATTTGAAGGGAGAGAACCCACTCAGACCAGTTACGGAGTACAGTCTCAACTCCCCCGTTTCCATTTCCACTTCTATTTCCATGACTACAAACAAACCGACTTGGATCTACTGCCTCTTACTAGCTACCCAGACTGCTACACTCTTTTAAAAGCAATATCATTTATCCTTTATTCTCGTTCTCGTTCTCATTCTTTACACACAGCTGTAGAGCTACTAACAAATAAGTACCAACTACACAAGCGAGCTTGCATTTTGCGGCGGCGACGACGACGACAGTGGGGTGGGAGGATCTTCTCCTCCTCAGAAAGGATGAGCACAACTGCCTTTGTGGCTCGTAAGAAGCTTAGCACGGCGCGGTACCACGGATCCTCCATCCCAAAGGTCCCTATGAGCTATTAAATCCAAGTTCCTCGTAGACGCTCTTATCCCAAACAACGAGGAAAAAAAAAAATTAAAAAAAATTTCTCTCCATCAATCGACAGAAGTGGAGCAGGCACTCCCCCAACGCAGGTTAGTTGACGCTTTGCCTGTGCTTGCTGGCTGGCTTCCCGCTGTGCAGCTGCAGTTTGCAGGCCATGCGCAGGTCACAGGATACACGGCTCCCTTTTTTTCGAGGATAGATGCTTCCAGAAACAGCATACTAGTCACACACACAACATTGAGGCTTCCAAGAACCGACTTCCCGTGTCTGTTCTATTCCAGCTAACTTTTTTATGTGTGTGCTGGCCGTTCACCTGAATTCTATCCTCGAACAAGGGCTGCTGCTTAAAGGCACATTTTCATGCCGTGCTATCCCCGGGGCCCTATTGGTTGACGTGGTCTGCTGCTAAACTAACAGTTCATCCGCCATGGACCTTCGGACGGGGTCCAAGATAGTTTCCGTATGCACCTATGCACCCACTTAACGACGACGCTTCGTTGTCGGCGTTGGACAGAGACCCAAGGCGCTTAACCAGGCATGGTTTTGGTTCATCCTCCGAAAGAGGCGGTTCTCCAGCATGCAGGCCCTTGTACGGCGTCAATGCACATAGGGAGCCTAGTCTATATGCCCATCAAATCAGATTGAGTCCAAATACTTCTCTGCATGTATACCATCGAGTTGCAATTCGCGATTACGATTATTCTTCTCGGGGGCGTCGTCGAAATGCAAGCCGTCGACACAGCCCCCATTGTCCGTTCCCGTCCTTTTGGAGACCGCTCGCCGATGATCCGGTGGAGAGTGTCCGATCTTCCACCAGGAGGGATCTGGTTCGATACCCACGCTAACGGATTTGATGATTGTCAGACCCACATATCACGCTCCAGCGGGAAAGCTTATAGCTTGTCCCGGTTCCGCGAAAGAAACAAACCTTCTGAGCATTATCAAAATCTCCCAATGAAGACATATTTGCTACATAGTCGATAATCCACCGGCCTGGAATATCTTTTTAAAAAAGTGAAAAAACTCCCGAGTTGTTTATACAATTCATTGGATATCAGAGTAGATTCGCGCTGATTCTCATATTTTAAAATTAACCTTGGATGTCGTGCAATGTCTTCGCAGCGACGTCATCGGCATTACCCCACCGCACCCTCATGCAACTTCCAGCCAGCAAGAATTAAACCCGGCCCGGCCTACATGAAAGCGAAAGCAAAAGGGAATTTTCATAAGGTTTTCCGCGTAATCCCATCAGCCGTTGTGGTGTGGCGATAATATAACGGTTAATTGTTATACGTCCGCATGCAAGCTTAAGCCACATGCGCTGCTGTGGCACAGACGTAGCAGTTTAAAATACAACACCAACAACGCGATTTCATCCCCAACACAATCTGGCATACGAGACAGGCGATCTCGGATTAATCTCGGACCTCAGATATGCTGCCGAATTCTTGATAGATTAGGCAATGCACTTGTCTTGGAATTACGCATAGTAGGTCTTATATTCGATTAATACCCGAGCCCCAATAAGAAGTCCGTTACTTTGGACCTCGCATGATTTAAACAGTATGATTTAAACAGGCATCTCGATACTCTTAAGAATCATTATCTTATATCCACCCGTATAAGCGCTTATAAGCATATTCGCTACTAATGGATATAATTCCCGAATAAAAATACTTTATATCTACATGGGTATTTACCGTAAAAGCAATTACGATAAACTTCCTGGATATCTGTGCGAACCATATATACATTTCTAGATCGCGGGAAATAGAAAAGGGAAAATTGAAGAAAATCCACAGGTTGTGTGTGTATATCTAAGAGAGAAAAAAAGAAAGGAAGAAAAAGAAAGATAATTGTAACTCCGAAAAGGGATCGGAAAAAAAAAAAAATCCCCATAAAGATATCGTCGCCACAGGTAGACTCAACAGGAATAATCATATCGTTGTATCACATCACGTCATTTCATCGTAAACTCATGAAATACAAAGTACAAACTCCCGCTCTCAGTTCCTAATCATTGCCCGATTAGGGTGGAAGAGCTAGCCTTGCCTAATACCCACCGTATCCACTGTCGTCGCCGCCGCCGTATCCGTATCCATAATCATCGTCATCGGCGGATTCAGTGGTCTGTGGCTTGGAAGACGTGGTGGTAGATGTAGACTTAACGGCCGGTGGAGTTATTGTGCTCGACGAGGTAGTAGCCCCCTTACCGCCTGGAACTGCAGTGGTAGTGGCGGCTGGAAGCCCCGAGGTTGTTGTCTTACATCCACTGTCCGGTGGGGACCAAGTGGTAGTGATTGGGCAGCTGCAGTCATCTGGGCACTGTCCTGGGATGTAAACAGTAGTGGTAACTTGTTCAGAGTTTCCAATACAAGAACATGGGTATTCCCTCTCAACTGTAGCTGTCTTTGTGCACTTATCCATGCAGAGCTTCTTGTTGCAGAGACGGGTGGTCACAGTGATTGTGGTAGATGGCGGGCAGATCAAAATTTGTTCAGAGACAGTGGTGGCTCCCACACCACCTGGGTAAGCTTTGGTGGTGGTTGTGGTGGCGGGCGTGGTAGTCATCTTAGCCGTGGTAGAGCTGGATTTGGTAGTTGTAGTTGTGGATTTAGTAGTTGTCGAGCTGGTGGATTTGACAGTCGTCGAGCCGGCTGTGGCTCCCTTATCACCTGGATTAGCTTCGGTGGTGGTCGTCTTAACCGTAGTAGAGCTAGATTTGGCGGTTGTCGAACTATTAGTGGCTGGCTTGATAGTTGAAGAGCTAGCATTGGAGGTTGCCGTAGTCGCAGCCTTGCTAGCATCCGTGCTGGTCTTGCTCGTGGTGGAGGCAGTGGAAGCCTTGTTCGTGGTTGTGGTGGTCTTGACAGCTGGAGTGCTGGAGGAGGAGGAGGAGGTCTTGGCAGTCGTAGCAGTAGTGGCCTTAGTGGTGGAAGTGGTCTTGACAGCGGGCTTTGTTGTGGTCGCCTCGTCATCATCACCACCATATCCGTAGCCGCCGTAGTCGTCATCATCGTCACCGTATCCATTGCCATTATCGCCGCCGTTTCCACTTCCATTGGTGCCAGTTGGCTTCGAGGAAGAGATCGTACCCGAACTTGTCTTTCCAATCACAGTACCACCAGTTGTGGTCTTGCTGCTAGAGCCGTCTGAACCATCACTGCCGCCACCTGGCTTGGTAGTGGTGTAGCTCTTAGGAGAGGTTGTAGGACCGTTGGAGCCGCTAGAGCCAGACTTCGTAGTCGAGGAGCTAGACTTGGTTGTAGTGCCATTAGAACCACCAGGCTTAGTGGAGGTACCGGTGTTAGAACCACCAGGCCTAGTACTGAAACCGCCCTCATCATCATCATCATCGTCGCCACCGCCGCTACCATTATCACCGCCTGGCTTCGAGGTTGTCGATGAGCCTGGCTTGGTAGAAGTAGACCCATTGGATCCTGGCTTAGTAGAGGTAGAGCCACTAGAGCCGGGTGTGGTAGAAGTCGAACCACTAGATCCAGGCTTAGTAGAACTGTTAGAACCACCAGGCTTAGTGCTGATTCTGCCCTCATCATCACCATCTCCCTCATCGCCGTCACCGCCACTGCCGGATATGGAGGTTTCAGACGAACCCGGCTTGGTAGAAGTTGACCCATTGGATCCCGGTTTAGTTGAAGTAGATCCATTAGATCCTGGCTTAGTAGATGTAGAGCTACTAGATCCAGGCTTAGTAGAGGAAGAACCGTTAGAGCCACCAGGTTTGGTGGAACTAGAGCCAGTGGAGCCACCAGGCCTGGTACTGAACCCGCCCTCGTCATCATCGTCACCGCCGTCGCCACCTCTGTCACCTGGCTTAGATGTAGTGGCAGAATTCGGCTTGGTAGTAGATCCACCAGACCCGGGCTTAGCAGTGGTATAGCCAGATCCAGGCGAGGTAGAGGTAGAGCCGTTCGACCCAGGCTTGGTGGAAGAGCTAGAGCCAGGTTTGGTAGAAGTCTTAACACCTGGTCTAGTACTGAATCCACCTTCATCATCTTCACCGTCATCGCCGCCGCTGCCTGGCTTTGGCGGAGTATAGCCTGGCCTGGTAGCAGAGCTAGACTTGGTGCTAGAACTATTAGAGCCTGGCTTGGTGGAAGTAGAGCCATTGGATCCAGGCGTGGTGGAAGTAGAGCCATTAGAGCCTGGCTTGGTGGATGTGGAGCTATTGGAACCGGGTTTGGTGGAGGTAGAGCTATTGGAACCGGGTTTGGTGGAAGTAGAGCCATTGGATCCAGGCTTGGTGGAAGTAGAGCCACTGGATCCAGGTTTGGTGGAAGTAGAGCCATTGGAGCCTGGCTTGGTGGATGTGGAGCTATTGGATCCAGGCTTGTTGGAAGTAGAGCCATTAGATCCAGGTTTGGTGGAAGTAGAGCCATTGGATCCAGGCTTGGTGGAAGTAGAGCCATTAGATCCAGGTTTGGTGGAAGTAGAGCCATTAGATCCAGGTTTGGTGGAAGTCGAGCCGTTGGACCCAGGCTTGGTAGAACTGGAGCTGCCAGAGCCATTGGAGCCTGGCTTGGTGGATGTGGAGCTACTAGAACCGGGTTTGGTGGAGGTAGAGCCATTGGAGCCTGGCTTGGTGGAAGTAGGGCCATTGGATCCAGGCTTGGTGGAAGTAGAGCCATTGGATCCAGGCTTGGTGGAAGTAGAGCCATTAGATCCAGGTTTAGTGGAAGTCTTAGCACCTGGTCTGGTACTGAATCCACCTTCATCATCATCATCATCGTTGCCGCTGCCTGGCTTCGGTGGAGTATAGCCTGGCCTGGTAGCAGAGCTAGACTTGGTGCTAGAACTATTAGAGCCTGGCTCGGTGGAAGTAGAGCCATTGGGGCTTGGCTCGGTGGAAGTAGAGCCATTGGAGCCTGGCTTGATGGATGTGGAGCCATTAGATCCAGGTTTGGTGGAAGTAGAGCCGTTGGACCCAGGCTTGGTGGAACTGGAGCTGCCAGAGCCGGGTTTGGTAGAGGTCTTGGTGCCTGGCCTAGTACTGAATCCACCCTCATCATCGTCATCACCTCCTCTGTCACTTGGCTTAGATGTAGTGGCGGAATTAGGCTTGGTATTGCCACTTGCTGTAGTGGTGGTAGGTTTCGTTCTAGATTTCGTGGTGCTGGGTTTCGTGTATGGGTTGGAGCCCGATTTCGTAGTTCCGGCATTGCAGAGTGTCCTTGTAACTGGGGTCTTGGTCGTCAAAGTGACTCTCCTGCATGAACTGCCATATTGACACAATGTAGTAACCAGAGAGAGCGTCTCGGTTTTGGTTTCAGTCTTGCAACTGCCACCGCCGGGAGGCTTCTCAGTCATGGCACCGCAGATAGTTGCGGTTCCAGTGTAAGTCTGAACGACAGTTACAAGATGAGTGACCCTCGTCCGTTCGCAGTCACCCCTCCGAGCTGCGGCACCTTGTAAGCCAGAGGCACTGGTGAATTAAGTAACGTTAGCGCCCAGTTTCAAATTGAATATAAAAGTAGCGTACACATTTTAACGTAATTAGAAGCTAGAGATTCACATACCCAGCCAACAAAAGTGCGAGAAGCCATGCATTTGGCTTCATCTTGGGTTATTCCGTTCCCACGCGACCGTGATCCAAAGTATATTGCAATGAATGACTTGAAGTTCGTTCTTAAGTGTAAATGAATGTTATGAGTGTATAGTACTTCCGAAAAAGCACTTCCACGAATTTACCAATAGCAATAACGAGAGACTATCGGTAAAGGTATCACAGAATCACCTGCGATAGAAAAAGAACGGGACGGTGTCAAGCCAGACAGCAAGACATCAAACAACAAGGAACGACAGTCCGACAATGGTCGCGAAAGTCAGCAAGTCATTTTGTTCAGACTCTAGCATCCTTTTATAGAGCCTTTCCCGCCAAAAAGCTCTACTCCGATAGATCTTAGGAACTGAGTGGTTTGGTCTAGATTTGAGGCTAGTCTGGTATATTCCTTTTCCCATTTTTATATTTTGCAATACCATCCAAAGCTTGCGAAGAGGTAATAGCGTGCGTTGTTGAGTTGACATTGTGGTTTCTCGGAACTGCCAAGACCATATTGCGCCTGTCCAACCGACGCGACCGGCTCCACTGCCCTTTTCGCTCCAGCTTTAACCTAAAGGGTCTGCAGTCAACCTTCTCACGCCCAAAGAACAGATTATCGACCATCCAGGCCACCGGGTGGTATATCTCCAATAACCTTTCGTATACCTATAGTTCATGAGGCGTAATGCTCGCTTCTCGAACAAAGTTTTTGGCGAGACAAGGCTACCGGGCCCGATCTTAAGTACCGTTACATTAATTAGCAGCGGCCCAAGAGACCGAAAAGTACTTTAAAAGGCTGTCACATTGTGGTATATAACGAAGAAGCAAAGCCACTGCTTGATCCTCCGCCCGATCATACTTGGCTTCGGCTACCACTGACCTGATTGGCTTACTAAACCGAGCCAGATCTAGAATATCTGCTCATAAGCTTCCGATATTTGCATGCAGATTGCATAAATTTTAAGCTATTCTCCTGGCGCATGTTTTATGCACGCAGGGAAACATTGAAACATTTTTCTCTGGTGGCTCGGTCTATATTACTTCTTTCGCAATCAAATATTGAACACAGGAAGCCATTACCTAACTTAAGCTGTCCCGCGGATCCTTCCGAAAACTGCCTGCTTAATCCACCGGCGTGCGTGTCTCTCCGAGGTTCGTTGATAGTGCAAGTTAGCTGTTGCAGGTTTGAGCGAGTAATGCTCACCTTAAGGAGACTTTAATAATATAGCATTAGAAAGACGGCATCTTGGGAGGTTTAGCCTACGTAGCTGTAGGACTCCAACGCTGGTTTCCATATCAAGGTCCTCCAAACCAGCTAGATCAGATATGCGCCTAGAAACCCACAACTTGTTAACTCCGTATATTGGCAAGCTTCTGTTTTCTTAGCATGAGATAGGCACGCGGGAGGAATATATTATCCTGTTTTGCTGTACACGTGTGCGTGTACGCATGCACTGCATGTACATTTAAAGACGACCATCCCAACTTACCCGGAATTTTGACCTCGTCGAGATGTTGGATTTTGGAGATGTCCCGTGTTGTTCCACAGACCAAGTCTTGGCGGTGGAGGGCAAACCTCAACCTTAAAGCCCCTCCACGTCCATCTACGAACGCAATATAACGATGCGAAAAGTATACTGTGTCATCCCCGAACAAGATACCTAATGAAGGCATGTAAACAGCCCGGCTATATCGGTGTATAGAGGTCATAAGAATACTCGCTACGAACCTACCCCTTCCTTATATATCGAAGCCTTGATCAACCAGCGACTTAAACTCGCCGGCTCGAATCGAACCGGTAACCGATAACCGCAATTCGTCCCTTTGACACAAAACCGCAAGAATGCCACAGGGTAAGTAGGCCGATGTGATCTTGGGGCCTTTTGTTTTTGGTTTTTCGCAAACTCTAAATGGCATATTCCGAGCTAGCAGAACAAGCTAACCTATCTTCAACCGTACTAGTCGACCTTGATTTCTATGCGATCCTGGGTGTCTCGACCTCTGCAACACAGGATGAAATCCGCAAGGCTTACAAAATCCAGTCTCTCAAGACTCATCCTGACAGAGTTCCTGTCAACGATCCTACCCGTTCCGAACGGACCAAGAAGTTCCAGGAAGGTAAATATTTAATTCATAGTTAATTTAACCCCACATTACTGGTGGGCGTTTCCGGGGGCTGCTATATTACTACCAATCCCAAGTTAATACAACTATAACTAATTATCACCATACGTCCAACGAATAGTCCAAGAAGCATACTACACCCTCTCTGACCCCGCGCGTCGCCGTGACTACGATGCCAGTCGGGCATATAACCCACCTCGTGGCTCTCCATCATGGCAGGATAGCCAATTCGGCGATATCTTTGAGGAAATGATGAGAGACGAGGGACTACAAGACGCTGATGACCCAGAAGCGAGGAAGAAGGCAACGGGTCGATTTTATGGAATCATGGGAGGTGTTAGCGGTGCTGCTTTGGGGTTTATCGTTGCAAACTTTCCGGGGATGCTTGGTATGTTGTATATTTGGATGCCTCAGAATTGATCTGTTTGTTTTATGAGTGATTCTAATGCTTTCATAGCTGGCGCCGTCGCAGGAAATCGCCTGGGTGCGGTACGAGACGCCAAGGGGAAATCTGTGTATGAAGTCTTTCAAGAGCTCCCACAGAATGAGAAGGCTAAGGCGAGTTTTCCTGGTTATCCTTAGTTCCGCTATACTACTTACTTACCCGCATATATACTAATGCGACTACCCTGTCTAGCTATTGTCAGATCTTGCCATGAAAATTCTTTCCCAAGTGGTAACGGTCTAGACCGTCGGTTTGCAAGCGCATCGTTGTGTGAAGGTTCTTTGAATTCTTTCATCCTTTTTTTTTTTTTTTTTGGGACCTCTCAAGGCGTTCAGTATACGTTTTTACCCGTGATCGGATGCAAGAGCTCTCGAGCCGGAACTTGAATAATTTACAGTCCCTACCAAACCCTTTACGGCACATCTAGCAATTGATAGAACGAGATTTTCGTATCTTGTGGTTCCGCAAAGCAAGTCAATTGAACAATAGTTTTCATTTTTAGTAGTAAGCCTTTCGCTAAAAAGGATGTATGTCTATATGACATGTCAAAAGCTTTGAAAAGACGGCTGAATGCAGGTAAGTTGGGCATGATAAACAATGTCGTTATGTTATGCTATGAATGAAAACAATACTTCCTCATCAATAAATAACATGGAGGTTCATAAAGAATAAAGGTAAAGGCTAAGATATTTAGATTTTGATTTCGAAGTTCAGAGTGGGCACCCTGATCGAATGTCATGATAGTCAGCACGATTTCGATCAAAAGCGCCCAACTATGATATAGGGTTACCTACTTCCGTCCACCTCGTCATTTCGATATTTCTTCCACTCTTTCATGCGTGGCGATGGCGGCCGCTGATTCACGGTACTCCGCTTCCCTCCGAACCAGGATTCCAGCTCTGGTTCCTTCCCTTCAGCCGCGTCATCCTCGGGCACCCACCTCTCCACAAAGACCCCCAGATTCAAAATATCAATTAATTGTTGCAAGTGCGCAACGTGCTTTTCAATTTCGCCCCCATCCATCCATTTCTCGCCCTTCGGAAACTTGCTCTTCGGCTGCCCCAAATTGGCGGGTGGCTTGTTAGGATCATATCGATGAGGCGTACCATTTCCATAGAACCAGACCTTTTCATCTTTGAAATCCCTCCATACGGTGAGGAGATTATATAAAAACGCAGAGTAAAAGAAAGTTTTATCGGCTTTAACGCGCTCCAGAACGTTGGGCCCAAGCGGAAGGCCAGGCATGAACGGTAGGCTTCGTTCAAGTTCTCCACCTAAATTAACTTTCCTAGGCTCCTTTATACTCATCGCCGGCTTCCAAAAATAATTCTCTCCAAGTGTGTCCGAATCTCTAGGAAATTGTGTCAAATTAGGCATGATCAGACATTGATCGAAGATAGTCTCAAGCAAATCCGGATCCCGAGCGAGATAGTAAGGATGCAATTCGTGGCAAAAGAGAGAATAAGTTGCCATGGACTTTTCCGGAGGGTCTTTTGGCGGTGGCGGAGAATCGTTGATGTTGATTGTGATGCCTTTGAACATATCCCTGCTGAAAGGTATGGGGAAATTGTTTTCATCAACCTCACGATAGTCGGAAAGATTGAAATTTAAAGCTTCATTTCGAGTCTCAGGTACCTGTTCCGCTCGTTTCTGTTTTTCTTCTTCCGGGAGCTCTACCCATTCCTTGTCAACCCATTCATGAGAATCGTCCGAAGCCATCCTCATCGTGAGACTGAACGCTCTAACTAACAGAGCTTCTCTCTCCTTTGCAATCAGCAATTGCACCCAGTCCACGAAGAAAGTAGGCCCTAGGTTTACAAAGGAGAGATAGAGATGCTGTTGCACAGTGAGGGCTTGATGGTAAGTCTTGATGATGGCAATCTCTTCCCATCGCGCTGCAGATGGGTAGTTTTTCTGAAAGTCCTCTGGCGGTTGCCAATGTTTCGGTTTAACCTTGAACTGAAAGTCTCTCTCCTCGGGGTTTCCTTCCGTATTCTCATTGTCCGAGACAGGAGCATTCTTGCCATACCTGGCGTACCGAGTTCTTAAGTAATATTCACCCGTCCGTAGCTGGATTTCTCTCGTCATCGGGTATGAACTCAAAGGCGCATTCTTGGGACGTAAAGGAATCGGACGATGCTTCTCTAGGTGCCTCAAAGAAATCCCATCTTTGTTCACAAAGTCTCCATAAGGTTCTGGCATCGGAACCCCCATGATCTCAAATGGGGTTGCTATGGGTGTCGGTTGTTTTTTCTTGGCGTATAGAAGATTCCATTCAGTTAAATTTAAGTCCAACAATAGTTTCTCTGATAGTTGCAGGTGCATCTCCATTTGATATGATTCCTCCATTCTGATGCTCTGTATGAGTACCCTGAACTTTTCATGAATATTGCGAGTATCCGGCTTGTTATGAATCAAGCCAAGCTGGAGAGCTGGATGAGCCAGCAGCCCTAGTTTATTCATCATGTCGTAGGCGGCATTGGTAATAAATGTTGGCTCTATTACCCGCTGGCTCTCTTCTAGCTTTTTGGCGACCTGGGCTTTGAACTGCTCCTGTATTCGTCTCTTCGCCTCGGTCTTTAAGGCTGCCACCACCTCTGGAGTCTGAAATGATGGCTCTTTTACTAGTTCAGCCTCTGGAACACTCTTGGTTTCTTGGTGGTCGTTCCCGTTCCCCTTCTCGGGGTGAACTGGGCGGCCATGCATGGTGGACGGGCGCGGGACGAACTCCCAGATTTTAAGGTTCTGTTGATCCGATTTAACACTTTTCGTCGGCGTCCTGTCTTTATCATCTTGGGTTTTGTCTGAATGCGAGGCCGGGGTCTCCATTTCAACCCGTTGAGGAAGAACGGAAGGTGTAAACCGAGTATCAGTCTCTGCTCGCTGTTTTGACGGGAACACGAAACCAGAGGTGTCGGCATGCTGGATTCTCTTAGCAAAACTGGAATAGTTTTCCGGTCTATACAGCTGGCGAATTCCTCCTTTGGTATCCAATCGCGCCTTCCCGCGACCAGACAAAAATGGATTTTCCATTTCTTGTGAGCTAGCAAAGGCGCCCCTCTCCTGCATATAACTGTGAACGCTGCAACGGTCATCAAAATCGGACTGAGTATCCCATCCTACTTGACCGTATTGAGAGCCATAACTAGATGATTCAGGATAGCGCTGTCCCTTTGGCCCTATCCATTGTTCTCTCTGCAACGGATCACCCTGTCTCCTCTCTCCCATATACGGCTGGTATTCTTGCGGAGTCTGTCGTTGAAATGCATGGTTTTGTTGGTAAGCGTCGATAGGGCCTTCAGGCGAAAACATAGGGTAGCTCTGAGAGTCAAGTTGGCCTACTGAAGTTTGCTCCATCTGTGATTGGTTTGTATATCGTGGAGTTTCATGGTGGAATGCCTGGTCAAACGGTTCGGGTTCATATTCTCGAGTGTGAAGTCGGTTAGAAGGTTGGTGCTGGTGGAGGGGAGTATAGAACTCTGGTTCGTGTGCCAGAGAAACCGAAGGAGTTGACCTAGGAGAGCCGAAGAAAGGTGATGGAGAATATCGCACGTTATTAGGTGCCGGTATTTCAATCTCGGGATATGATATTCCGAGGTCCGGGGCTATTGGCCGCCATAGCATAGGGCTTGCAATGTGAAGGTTTGATGCAGCTTGGCCGAGGCCTTCATCGTCCCGAGGACCTCCAGTGTAGTTTTGTCGCGTCGACATCTTAGTCGGTAGCTCAGAGCTTGAAGCCTTCACTTCAGTCGAGAGTCAAGGTTGAATGAGTAGAGGAGTCAATAGAAGGAGTGGATTGATGATTTTCAAAAGCTGATGGGTCTCAAAAAAGTGGAGAGAAGACTGGGGACTTGGATGGAATCTTGAATTGACAACATGATGATAGGTGGTTGATGGAGTTATGAAGAGGGATGGAAGCGTAAAAAAGTTGACCAGAAACGTCTTCATAGAAACGGTTGTGGTATTTTGAATACCAGATGTGTTGCATCACTGCCACGCTCAGCCAAAGCGCCTGTAGCTAACTTAGAATGGATGGCACAGTTTATAGAAATTTATGAAATCTTCAGTTAGAATATAAAACGCATATGTAATTTCAATCCTCGGAATCCTATATACATCCTTCATATATATATTTACAGATAAGTATTGAGTACTTGAACAAGTCTCAAATTCCTTTTGTCATCCACGAAAGCAGGCCTTTGGGGAAGCGAAGGGCCTCCAATGTTATTTAGCACCTGCTTCCTGAAGCATATTAATCTCTTACAAGCATTGAGAGTAATAGGCGTTTCCAACTTGGCAAGAGCTTCCAGATTGGCAGCAGGTAGGTCCGGTCCAGCCAATACCACCGCATTGTCCCCACTTGGCAGAGCAGTTGCCGCTGCCGCCACCGTTGTTGTTGTTTGCAGTTGTGGTGGGCTGCGATCCACCAGGAGTAGTAGTTGGCTGGGTGCCGCCGCCAGATCCAACAGTCATAGTAGCAGAACCGCTGCTGAAGTAACCCTCAGTAGCCAAGATCATGTAGTCGAAGCTTGTTCCGAGTTGCAGACCGGCGGCGGCCCAGGCGTCGAAGTGGGCTCCGACATTGACGGATCCAGAGCTTCGCTTGTTCCTTCGAACGGACCAGAATTGCTGGAAGGTCGAAGTTCCATCGATAGATGGCTGGTTGGTTCGGGTGCTGACCAAGATGTCGTAAACACTGCCGTCGACTGTGACGGATCCTTTGTTGGTAGCACCGGAAGATGGGTTGTAGGTACCGAAGTTCTCAACGATGTAGTACTCAATCAACGGGCTCCTGGTCCATCCGTAGATGGCAAGGTAGGAGTTACCGTTTGGATTGTAGTTGCCGGAGTAGGTAACGGTTCTAATAACAGGGAAATTAGCAATTGCCAATATCAATATTGCATTCAGATCATGCATACCGGCGACCACCTGGTCTCCATCCCTTTCCACCGACGAAGTTTCCACCAGATTGCCAGACAACGCTGTATGCGCCACCAGCAAGGTTGGTGTAGGTGACGTCGGCGCCACCGTCAGTCCACCAAGAGTAGTAGTATCCATCGTGGGTACCAGTGGAGCTTGGAGTTCCAGCACGAGGGAAAAGGGATCTGTCGTAAGGAGTAAATCCAGGGGCGGCTAAAGCGCCAATGACTGCAGAGCTAGCTGCGAGAAGAGTAGAGAAAGAGACCATATTGGTTGATTGGTTGGTTGATCAATTGATACCAGCTACTATACTATAGATCTTCTTTGAGGTCGTGATGACTTGCTGAAAAAAAATCTCCATCGAAGGCGTCAACTGACGTCCCTTTTATACATCTTCAAATCCTAGTCCTTCCATTACACTTTCGAACTTCCAGATACAATCGTGATCAGATTAGCAACCCCGGTTCTCCCCCATGTACGGAACAAAGATTGAGCTAGCCAACTGGCGAACTATTCCATTTCTCGGGATATCGTTGTTTGCATTCCGGCGCATTGCGACGGGTTGAGGTGGTTAGTTTTCGACGACTTGCCATGGTACAAGCACTTTTCGTTCCTTTGGGCCAGAATGGGTAATTTGGATAAATGCATAAAAGACAGTCGTTATAATAATATGACATGGTCGCATTAAGCTTCAACACTGGTGTATTTTGCCAAGTCGAAAGTCCGCCTTTCTTCAACTAACAGAGTCTGGAGCGGTTATGTCCAGCAATCGACGGTACGACAGCCGTTTTTCCTGATTAACGTGACGAGTAGGGTCAGGGGTCCTGCTCCAGGTCTTGGCCCGCCAGCTGAAGCTTTTCATTCGACAGGCTTATGCCGCGAATGTTCCAGGGTGCTTAGTAGCGGTTTTAATATGTCGGAAGTTTATTAGGGCTAGTCAAGCAAGTGGGTCGGAAAGTAAATGTAGCCCGACCGCCTAGATGGTCAGTGACGGTTCGAAACGGCTCTTCGAATGAGAATTCAGTGGAGGATATCATGTCTGAGTGCGGTCAGGTTGGGAAACCTCGAATCCATAAAAGCTCATATCATCTACACTAAGTTACTTAACAGAAGATGCCAAATACTGCAAATGAAGCCGCGAGTCCCATTACAATGCCGAAGCAGCTAGACGCCAAGCTCGCTCAAAGTACCCCAGAATCACCAAGCCCAACAGTAGGCCAATATCGGGAGCAGCGGGGTATTTGCCGTACCCCAGGCCTCATCATCCCATATTTGGATCTTTTATAATGGAAACGAAAAAGGGCCGTATTTAGCCAAATATTCAAACCTTCAGGATATCCAGCTTGGATAAAATGCATCTGAGTCTGGGCAATTCTTGGCGATAATCCACAGACTGCGAAGCGGTTAAAACGGAAATATGAGACTGACCACAGATATTTCAATCTGGCTGTATGGATATAATTTATTGTTCAATTGATCAATTCACAAGCTGCATTTCTGGGCCCAAGGATCATATGCACAACATGGTAGCACACGTGTGAATCAGCCGGTTAACGATACCTAGCGAGCCTTCATACCTATTCGCACCCTTTAGCTCTATGCGTACACGTGCCCACGAGTGAAGTTAGATATTAGATTTAATACTACGTTTTAGATGGCATCTGTTGTCGAAAGGTTCGCCAAAGAGAAAAGATTCCCCACACAAATACTTTAGGCTAAATTCATCATAGCGAAAGCTCAAACGATTATATCTTGACTTTTATAATCCCGTCGGACGAGTCGGAAGGGTGATAGCACATCGTTAATAGCCTCTATTAGCCTCAAGCAATTACAACAGGATATGCAATATCAAAAACGATCGGGCTTGAAATTCGGGATGATGCACAGCTCGTAAACGATTTCCATGTTTCTCATGATGCAAGTTTGCACCTCCTGTGAAGCCGCAAGACGGGTACGATTACTTTCTTTCCCGGGATTTCTTTTCAAATAAAACATCTTCATACGAGGGTATCGATGTTATTGCTAGACCTTAATCCCGGTGCCAGATTTAACGATAAAGTTTTAACACAGAGCTACGTACCCAAACGCCTTCTTGAATTCCAAAACACTGTCTGTGCAACAAACACATGTATCGATCCTCCTAGAGAAACCCAGATCATAAACCGTATTTCCTAGTTGATTTCGAATCCTCGGGTCTCACTATACTACCATCAGGAACAACCAAGAAATTTTTATAGGCTATGGTGGTATTTCGAACCAGTATCCGAAATATCCATTACCTATAGCGGTGCGATTATAGAGAAACAGCTGACCAGGGGCTTATGTAATTTTTGAACGCAAAAATCAAATCGACCTGATACAATAGTAGCGAGTCTCCGGGTCGGTTTATCCCATAAACACCCATCTATCAACTTGTTACCCGTCGGCAGCCGCCTATATACCCCAGCCAGGTATAATTTTCTATTTAAATATCCTCGCGATCGGTAGGCGTGCGTACATACATCCGCCACTGAACCATCATTCCATTTAGCCGGAATATCATCAACGCCTCAGCCGTATACTGACAGTACTGCAGTTGAGAAATTCTTTTTCTCTGGTAGCTTAAAATGTGGCAGATTCGACTATAGCCAGACGTATTGAAAGATCTCCTTGAAACATAACGTCAGCAAAGTCGGGAGCTACGATCCGAATCAAAATTTCAAGTTTCCCGTCTTGCCACAAACAAGGCTTGGCAGAACGTTTGGTGGAATGATGTTGCAACCAGTGACTTGGATTGATATCTTGGTAATCCTTGAATTCGTATGACCATTAATGTGTATTTCGATTCCTGTTATTCTTAAGAATTTGTTCCTAGATCCTTAAAAACTCTAGAGGTACGTATGTAAGTACATGTACCTATTCCAACGAAAACTTGGAAACTCTAAGCTATGAGCTATGTCGAACACATACGGCGGTACCAGTATCACATTGCGGAAATAAAACAGCCAAATCGATCACCAGCAGTTACCCCCAACGTTAGCTAACTACTAGGCAGGTAGCCGGATGCCATGTAGCCGCTAGCCTACTTGCGCATGCAGATGGGCACTCCATTTTCGAACCCTGCTTGTGTAACCACACCAACACACAAAATACTACATGAACGTCTTCGTCGCTGCGGTGACCGAGACACTCCAACAGCCAAATTTTGGCAACAGCGAACGGATCCATGGCCGGGCCAGTGATTTTTTGTAGTGGGCATCTAGGTTACGAGATAATTCACATACTTTTCACAAATAGAAAATTGATCGAGTACGAATATTTGTTCTCTCCGTTCGCTTCGAACTGATTCACTAAATCAGCTATATATGTCGTCGTCGTATCCCCGTTTCTTCATAGCGAATGCATCACCAAAAACTAGAAGAAAATTGTTGCATGATAATAAAGAAATAAAAAACGATAAGGTTGAAGAGTCTTATGTCGACGTACTCTTCACATCTCCGTTAACATCAGACGACTTCGTTTGTGTTGACTCTCGTTCCCATTCAAACTCTTCATCAGTGACTACCACGTCCCCGCGATGAGTGGGAGGAGAGGGGGGAGGAGCAGCCGCTTTACAATTCATTCTCAAAACTTCATCGTGCTCTGCAAATTTGGGTTCGCCATTTCCCATCATAACCGCCGTCCTTTTCTTGCAATAATTAACCACATTCGGGATCCCAAACACGCGATCAGGATTCCAACGAAGAACTGAGTTGACACTGGCATTGTCGTCGGCAATAACAAGTTCTTGTAGATGTGCCATTCCATACCAGAGTGAATCAAAGTTAGTTTTGCCAAAGGGGTGGAAATTCAGGCGCTTGGCGGGGACACCAATGTCAGTGAAGCCGCAGCTGGCAAGACCTCGGCGTTCGTTCAAACAAAGATAGTGCGGAAGGTTGTACTGGAACTCCGGAGCCGTACGGGGATCGCGACTACCATCGAGTGGAGGGAGTGGTACTTTATCGTCTTGAAGATAAGGATCAGAGTATTGAACTTGGTTGACGCCAGTTTGATGTACAGTGACGAAGAATGTTGCTTTTGGTGCTTTATCCGAAGGCCCCAATTTCTGTTCAACGCAGCGGAAAAGCAGACGCTTCTCATCCGGCTGGCTAAGGTAGATGTTGAACGTAGAATATTCAGTGTTATCAATACCCAGCATAATTTCAACCCTAGGCCAGTCTTTTATTGGAAGTTCCTCGAAGGGCTTGAATCCCAAATGTTTCGCATACTTGAATAGAAATTTTTGGCAGTAGTAGCACCTCTCCCAGTAAGGTGTCATATCTGCCATATCCGCTAGTACTGTAGGAAACGTTATGATATGGTCGCCGTGCTTCGGCGGGAGAACGGACTTCAACATCCGAAGAAATTCGACAGAGAAAGGAAGTCTTAGAACGCCAACTGTAGTACAGAAAACGTTCACAAAAGTGGTGCTATCCAATTCCCATGGTGAATAGGTCATTTTGTTGAACGGGATGAACGGCCCGATTGGCCAAAGTAGTCTTCGGTTTCGAACGGACATTCTGACTATGGGGGGTGGCGATGGTGCGCGCGGTTTGTATCGTGCTGCTTGAACGATAGCAAGCTTCTTTGAACCTCGTCCATAGTCATGCAGGCTTTGGTTACTGCAGTTCCGTACATGACCTCGGTTGAATTCCACCATGATATTACCATAGTTTCCGTTGCCGGTCTGTCCATAGCTTCCGTTGCCGGTTTGCCCATAGTTCCCGTTACCGGTTTGTCCATAGTTCCCGTTGCTAGTTTGTCCAGTAGTGAACCGATTGAATGGTGCCCCGCCATAAATATTATGATTAACCACATTAGCAACATATCTATTATTGTAGTGTGGAGTAGGCGGTGCAGTGTGACTAGCGGTTCTTTGGAATTGCGGAGGCTTTTTCTGTGTTTGTGGTTGATGAAAGGGGAAATTGCCGCTGGAATACTGCTGGTGCTGGATACGCTGCTGGGGATAAATCTGAGGCGCCGCATACCCAGTGTTAGTGTCAGGTCCTCGCCTAACCTGATTCGAGAAGTTTTGGTGGAATCCATGTAGCTGAGCTTGCTGATGAACTTGATGGGGTTGTTGATTTTGTTGATGATAGACCTGGTAGGATTGCAGGTTTTGGTGATGGACTCGATGGGGTTGTGGAATCTGGGGCCGGATAACTGGATATTGGGATTTTTGGTTGTATGAGGTTTGATTCTGGCCAATCTGATGAGCTGCAGCTGTGGGAGTTTGCATTGGATATCCTTTCTGCATTGGTTGGACGGGTGGTGGTGGGGGGTAGAATTGTCGATTCTCGGCCTTAAACATTCCCCCCTCTGGTTGATAATAGGAATGGGCGTTGGGAGCCTCATACTTCACCCGTTGTATGGAAGGTGCAGATGCAGTGTGTGCGGACTTGTCCGCCATTGTTGATTGGTTGTAGGTGGAGGGGCCCTCTAGAAGCCGTCTATTGAGAACCGCTTGGAGAAAAGCCGGTCCGTTAAGGGAGTTGATCGTTGTAGCTAAGGGAACAGTTTTCGGAGCTGGGGTTATGTTCTCTTGAAGACCATTCTGTCGTGGAGGAACAGCCGGTGAAGAAACACTAGGGTTTCGTCTCTTTCGAGATGTCGACGCCGCTGAGCCTCCTGAGGTTAGACGATGGGGTAAGGGTCTGCCTTCTTCTGGTGCAGTCTTGGTGTTGGAACTCTTATTCCCCTGTGAAGTAGCTTCAGATGCATTTTGTTTCCCTTGTGAACTTAAAGGACGTTAGTGATTGAAACCATATATTATAAATAACTGGACATGATATGGTACCTACCCTAAGTTGCTTGAGTCACTCCTCGTCACCTTATTCGAGTCGACAGAGCCACTTTTGTTGTGTTTAGCCTTCTTATTCCTTTTCCCAGTGCTGGTGGAGTTCTTAACATGCCCAGCTCGTTCGTCTGACCTTTGGACTTTCGTGTCCGCAGATTCTGGTTCGATTGCCGACATATTCTGAGTCTGCTTGAGCTGGCCCGTTTGGGGCTTGTTATTTACCTGTTCTTGGGCAGCAGCTTCCGTCATCTGTGGCTCCCTCTGCCTGCTCTTGTCGTTCTCAGGGACCTTATGGTGAGAAGGACCTGGAGGCTTGGGGCTTTCTGAAGGATCCGACCTATTCTTATTAGCGGCTGACATCAGAGCTGGATCTGAAACCTTCGATACCGGCTCGGTGTCCGTGATCGTATCAAGGCCCCGAGAACTCGTTTCCATCTTTCGTTCTTGAACAACACTCGCTGCCGATGGTGTATTTGCATTCAGTTCCTTTGAAGGGAGAGTATTTTGGCAGGGTGCCTGTGAAATAGAAGGAGGGGAGGTTTCCTTGGAACCGTCTGGGAATACGGGAGTATTCGTGAAGATGGAGTCGCACGAATCGTCGGAGTCTTCCCTAGCGGGCCCCGGCATGGGAGGTTCGATGGGAGCTGAAACTTCCATCTGAGGATGAACCATCTCAGTATCGTTTGTATCCGACTTCCAAGAGATGCCGTGCGACCTCACCATGCCCATCGTGAGCTGGTTCTGAGGAAGATATGAAGCCGTGCCAGATACAAATGGAGGGTCGTAGGCAGGCGGATGAGGATTCTGTAGAGCTGTGGGAAGAAGAACGGTTGTTGAATGAGGATAGTTCTTTGTTGTGTTTCCTTGGTGACCGTAGTGCAGTTGTGTTTGTCGCTGTGGCACGTAATGGTTGGTAGTGGTGTTGCTGGGGGTTAGCGGGGACGCCGAGATACCCCCTCCAACAGTAGTCTCGGTAACCATTCTTGTTCCAATAGCAAGATCATATCGATTAAGGGGCCCTCCTTGACCATAAACATCGCTACCAACCGCCAGTCCGCGAGATTCAGAACCAAAGACTCTGTCTGAGAGATACGAAGAACCTTCTCCACCAGGCGGCGTCCAACCGGCCACCGCCGTGAACGCTTTTTGCCTCGAAGTCCGTGGCCTACGAAAAGAGTGGGAGTTGGATTTCGCTGCATAAGCTCCACCATTGAAGCTACGTCGGGTATGGCCCTTGGGTGGCCGGTTGGGATGTCTTGGCCTCGAGTTAGTCAATCCTAGAATTTCCCCTCGCTGAAAGGCAGCCTGCATCATTAGGCTTATATCTTCCGGTGTCAACTTAGATCGATGGTTTCGGTAGTTAAACATAGTGACAATTCATGCAAGGACAGGAGTCGCTGCGTAAGAAGCCTGAAAAAAGAAGAGTGGAATTATGGCTCGGGAGGAGATCTCTTCTAGATGAAGAGGATGTCAAGTAGACTGATAAAGCCCAGTGTTAATCCGCAGAGACATTGGGATATGGTCTACAAAAGAAAGATGGAGTTGAGTGATTGGAATCAGGATCAGGCTTGGACCGGGCGCGACACTGATAGTTCTTCATCTTATTGGACAGCTGCGCACATAGTCTTGAGCATGTACGGTTTCTCTAGGGCCCTTGAGCCGTACGTTGTTATATGGATTCTACGTTACTATCTCGAGGAAACATGCGAGGGGTGCTATGCCCATAGTCTGTTTGGGGTACGAGACTAGTCTGTTTGAATCATTTTAGGGCCAAACTCTTTATGACTATTTGGATCTGATCAAATGTTTCCTATTCAAGCTCCTCAGAACTTCAGCTGGAGCAGTATATTGGAAGCTCATCTCTCATACTCCCAAGATATTTCCACCAAAAAACTGGGAATATGTTCATCCATTTAACCTTTGCTCTGAAGAATATGCAGTGGTCTATCATTGTTAAGGGTTAGGATACCATTATCCCATGGCGAACTATACCGCTCCAATTAAGCGCACTGTCAAGGCCAGCGTAGCAAGGCACTATGGACCGGTATTCGTCTTGTTTCTAGACGAGTCTCATTCCCAGACGCCGGTTAGCCATTTCTAGACTACAGTCTCCAGAATCTGTGTTGTAATGTTGCATTTTGCACAATCAGGTAAATCTTATCCTGTTTAGGACTCCTTCCTAAATGATTGTGAGGTAGATGGCTTCAGGACTTTTATCTGCTCTTCTTCTATTCTATTATTCCCATGAGAGATGAGCTTGGGCAACTGTGGTGGTGCCAAACCAGATTATTCAAAATCGTCACTTTGTAGAAGCTGGGATAGTATGAGAGACCACAGTCCACTCCTCGATAGCCTGTTGCATGAATCAATATATTCGTATTTCCTATAGATACCACGTTCTACCCCGGCGTAAACCGCACCCGCACACCCATACAATCATGAATTCAAATTATGTCAATATTAGGGAATCGCCTCAATTGTCTCCCAGGATCTTAATCGAGCAGAATGCCCCGCGGTCTGGACGCCAGCATCAAACAATACCTTTAATAAAAAAAGCCCGCCTCCAAATCTGCCTATATACATGGCTATCGCTGGTAATAACTTCTTTTTAACTCCCTTCCAACGAATCCAAACAGTAGTCGAGGTTCTCATTTTATGTCATATTAATCTGCTAGCTCCGTTTGGAACACGTATATGACTTTCGAATAGGCACCTTTTGCCCGTGTCAATGCCTGCATCTGCAGCCGACTTCGGGAACAAGAAATGACCTGTAGTTTTCTTACTGCCAGTAAAGCTAAAACGTATTCGCAAGTACGGGATGGTATCTACCCGCAGTAATCGGCAGCGAGATTGTTGCATTGCTCTGCATGCTGCAGAGCCTGCATGCATTGAATCATCATATGCACGTGAATGCTTAGCCTCAAGATCTAGTGAATACGTGGACTTCGAGGCTATTAAATACTTATACAATGTTCAAGTAGATACTTAAGTCCGAACTCCCGGGGTAAAAAGCAACAACCCCAATCACAACAACAAAGTCACATTCTCCCATGATATTCACCACGCCCAGGCGCCACAGGCCGTCACGACAAGCAGCTTGCGTTGCTGGCGCAAAATACCACACGGTCGAAAGACAACACGTATTCCTCCACATTTTCAAGATACCAAAAAAAAATAATGTGCAAATCCATTGTAAGTACATGTGATGTGACATCGATTCGACGCAGCTCCACGGAACTTTTCCGAGCGGTTCTGGACAACTACTGTAGGATCAACTACTATTTCGAGTACCACAAGCGTCTACAGCGATGCATGGCCCATCTATGGCGAACGGCACATAGACGCCTCGAATTTTCCAACATACAACGGTTGGAACCAAAAAAAAAACTTAAAATCTGCCATGCCTTTTTTGCCGTCCTCGGGCGGTTGCAATTGGGAATTCACCAATCAACTCGTAATGTTATACACCCAACAAGAATAGTAGACTAAATCCCCGCCGATCAGCCGTGCAAAGACGTCGTTCCGGACCCGAGTACTCTAAGTTACGAAAAAGGAAAGCGACCGTCGCGTCGCGGCGGGATCGCGATACGTCGTTAGCTCGCCTCTTTCTTGAATTCAGGTACCACCCGTTACGATGCGGACGGAACGTTAGGAAGAGCTAGTGAGGTTCAAAACTTCCGATCCTAGTACCCCGACTGCCTCGAGACTAGACTACATCTACCACTCTAATATGTAAAGGATTTCCTCGAACATGAGAGTAACCGCCACATATTGCCGTTTGATGGCTTACCCCTGCAGTTCTAGAGCACACCCCTCGAAATGTTCGCATGTTCTTCCTTTTGTTTTTCAAAAAAATCGTGATGGCCTCTGAAACGGCGCTATTAAGGTCTGTTGCATCGACATTTTCGGCTAGTATGCAAGATGTATCGATACATCTTAGAAAGAAAAAAAAGAATATTTTAGGTTTGAAGCATTAAAAGCACACCCGCGAACCTTAGGGAAAAAACTAAAGCAGTTGCACTGTCGGCCCACGATCGTTCGATTCTCGAGTGGGTGCTCAAGTATAACAGCCTACGCGAGTAAGCTTCTGTAGCGTAAGCGAGAATGTTTCTTCCAATAATTGGGGTTATGGCGCAGTGGTAGCGCGTCCGCTTTGCATGCGGAAGGGCAAGGGTTCGATCCCCTTTGACTCCACTTGTGCACTTGATACAACAGCTCGCCCTCCGGCGAACTATATTTTTGTTAACTTTTTTGGTGTTTAGCGGCGACTCGACACGATCGACATTTAGATGGCGCCAGAAGATACAAGGGGGTATGAGAAGAGGAGGTTTTTCTGTCACTTTTGACATTTAACGTCTCTTTTGCTCCTTGTGTTGATCGACCCACAAACAATTTGGCACGGGCTGGTGTTGTCTGTAGTCTGTTCTCGTCACTCCATTGGACGATATCTTGCCTATCTAAAAAGCATATCAGACATAATTATCTATACCACAGAAGGATTATCCTTGTTGGGTGTTCGAGACGAAGTAAGGTGGAGATTCTTAGGAATTATTCTCCTGGGAGATCGCGATATCGCTGACCTAAACTGCTTCTACATAAATAAAAATAGTATGCAAGTGCCGGTTTACCCTGACTGGAGAGGACAGCAGGAAAACACTGCCATCGAATCGCCTCGATCGAAGCAGTGGATCCAAACCTTCGAGCACCGAGTGGGGGCCGTGATAAGTGTAAATGCAATGTAGTCCCCACCGCTATAACACGCTAGAAAGGATCTTAAGAGTTTGCGTTGGAATTGGTATTGAGACAGGAACCTCTCAATTTGAATTAATTCGTGCTTCACTTATATTACCGACGACGTTGTGATATTAGCTATAAGGGAATGGCACGGCCTTGACTGAAACTGGTCATTTTCTCATCCTGATGGGATGCCGGGAAGTGGGGAGCTTGAGGCCCTACTGGTCCTTTCTGATGGATGGATGGCACCGTCCGAACGCGGGCATTGCCACGGATGATACCAGGGCGGTGTAACAAACCAGACGGCTTGCAGCATGATGAACTGCAGGTTGTGAATATGTGACTATCATCTTCATATCCTTCATTTCATTTCACAATAATACTTCTGTACAAGATCCAGTCCCAGAACGAAGTGGACTAAAGAAAAGAACGTGACAACCGTCGTCTCATCATCATATACATACATACAAAGTTAAGTTATCAAAGGACCGGCATAGGGTTTCCATTTTCGCATCTGGTTGACCAATTTCGTCTTTTCGACGCTAAGCTGGATATCCAGTGCCCGCAGCTCTGCAAACTACTTCGCGTATCTTGCGTGGGAACAGGCAGGTCAATTGGGTCCTCCCATAACCCACTGGCTTGGGAATATCAAATTTCGTACCTTTTTCTGAGAATGATTTTTGCTTTTTGGACCAAACATGTTCCAAACCAAAACGTGCAAGGTGGGGCACCATTGCATTTTCACTCAGCGAGGTTGAAGCTTGGGATTTCGTGCCCCAAACATCAAGACCCCCGGCAGGTTTCCCCTTCGGCGACCTCTCAAGTCTCACTAGTTCCAAAACACAAAAAGGTGCACCCGCAAAAAGAGCCGAGATAATGCACCCACGAGCACGTTGATAATGCGAGTGGCCTTCGCGAATTCGATTGACTTGACTGAACAGAAAATTTGTAGCAGACCCCCAACATTGGTACCTGACATTCGCCTCGAAAAGCCTTCTATACAGATATCTTAAAGTTTCAAGCCTGCATGAAGGCAACCGCATCGATGCATATCGAGGAAAAAATTTGTAAAGAATTGAAGAATCGGTGGTCCCAACCCACCAGCTAGAACCCTTACCATCGAATCATTTCACAGATCCAAATCGCGTGCTCACTTAAGATGCTGATTCCTTCATCTTAGCATCAGCTTAATCCTCTCAGATGGATTCGCCCCAACACTAGGGAACGGATCTCTAGCCATTGCACAAAGCCTTCCGTTCACACCAGAAGATTTACATGGGTTTATTTGGAAAGCTTCGCGATTTCCGATTCGCTCTGAGAGGGTTGTGCGCTAAGGCCTCGTTAGAAGCGAATCTCATGCTGAGATGATGATGAGATCTCCGAGGGTTAAACCAAAATGTTTAATTGGATAAGTTGGTATGGGGGCAAAAGGCTGGTTCGATCGCTTGCTATCTTAGGATTCTAGGCTTTGTCGCAAGGCAAATTTCATGAAGCTGAAGATCTCAGTGTTTATTTTTGGAGACAATGTTGTAATTATTCCATCTAGCTACATAAAATTCAAATTCGTGAAAGAAAAAATAAAATAAAATAAAATAAAATAAAATAAAATAAAATAAAATAAGATTTGGTAATGGGCTTGTCATAGAAGAATAAAAAAAAACAAAAGTGTAAATGCAAAATCTCAGAAACGATGAAGTGAAGAAATGTAGAAAGTATCAAAAATGTGTAAAGAGGCCACCGCAAATCGCGAGGAAGAAGAGAAAAGTAAAAGAGGCATGCGCTCCTGCACGAGAATCGAATATACAAATATACGAAGTATTCACATGATGAAATGAAGCGAGCCAAGAAAGAAAAAACTGAAAATGTGAAGATGAAGATGTCAAGTGTAATGCAAAAAATATTTAATTTTCCATTCCGAATACTCCAAAGATTGGATTGTGTAACGCCAGAAAGCAAATTCTTTGTACTCCGATTTGTAAAAAGCTAAAGTCAGATACCACCCAGTATAAAAAAGGATTTCCCAAGCTAAAGAGGCAAAATGTTTAAAGGTCTTGATGAGCCGGTTTCATGTGCAATCGTGATGAGGCATGGTCATGATGGTCGTAAAGGGTACACGATAGTAAATTTACTCATCGGACCTCTTTCTCTTCTTGCGAGACTTCTTGTCGTCCGAAGCCTTGTCCTTGATCTCGCCGGAAGCAGCGGTCATCGAGTCGACAACAATGAAAGGTTGAGGGGAATGCATTGACTCGTCTTCCATAAACTGTGATCCGAGGACTGGGACCTCGCCCTCAGTCAAAACACCAAGGACAACAGCGCCAGTACCATGGATGCGGCTGTGCTGTGTAAGGTTGTCGCTGCGGGAGAACTTCTTTCCGCACTCGCCGCAAGCGAATGGCTTGTCCTCAGTGTGGAGAGATCGGAAGTGTCGCTTCAAGTGCTCCTGTCTGCGGAAACGACGGGTGCAGAGATGGCAGACGAAAGTCTTGGAGGGATCCTCAGTCAAAGACTGCTTGCGTCCTCGTCGGATGACATGTGGGCTGATTGGGTGTCCAACCATGTGCGAGTGCTTATCAGAGCATGGGGAAGATGGCTCAGAGCTAGCAGTGCTATCAATGGAGCCAAACTTGAAGGTTCGCAGTCTGTGTTCCTCGGACATCTCTTCTGGGGTGTCCTCTTTCTTGACCTTTGGGAGCCTTCGTTTTGGAACCTTGGTTGGAGCAACGGAGCCCTGTCGGGATGAGGATGTAGACATGGGTGGGCTTGGGAGTTGCTCATTCTCGGAATCGTCATCGAATCTCATGCGCTTGTTGGAGAATACAGACTCGGAGAAGTTCTGAATGAAGTCGTCTTCGGAGTCACCCAAGTCAGAGAGTTCCTCGTTGTAGTCACCAGCCATGTATGGAGTTGCCTTGGAGGCCAACGGGAGGAAAGACTCGACATTGCCACCAAAGAGGAACTGGTCATCATCACCGCTGAGGGAAGCCATTGGTGGGAAGAGGATGTCTGGCTTAATCTCAACTGGGGTGGGGGACTGAATGGTGAGTTCCCGTGGGTCACAGCAGTCAGACTCGTTGAAGGAATCCTGAGAAGAGCATGGAGAAAGAGCCGGGCAGTGCAAATCATTCAAAGAAATTGATGGTGGTGGGCTAGCATTAGATTTCAAAATCGATGGAGCAACAAGACCGGCTATTAATAAAATGTTAGACATATGTTTTATACATTTTACTGTTCAAAGATTATTTGATACTTACGAGGAAAGTAGTCAGCTGGGGTACCTGGGAGCTGGATATCGGACAAAGATACAGTGGCAATAACGGGCTCCTCAGAGGACCAACCGTGGTTGCTGATTGGAGTAGGCATGACATAAGGAAGGGATGGTGTGCTGACAGCACTGTGTGTCAAAGGAGGAGTAGCAGGGTTGAACAGAAGATCCGTGGTCGCAGACTCGGAGCACATATCACCGTAAGACTCCATTAAAGATGGGGAAGCCGAAGGTGTAATGGTAAGAGGAACACCTCGTCCACCTAGAACCAGCTGAGATGGGAAATGAATTGGAATCGGCGCAAGTAACTGCGGTGAAGCAGAGATGTATGCATTCGGTTGGGCTAAGAAATGACCGTGGTGGCCGTGTTGCTTCTGCTGTCGGCCCTGTGGGTCCGGAGAATAGTAGAGAAAACCAGCGGCCTCCATTGTATCTTATAAATTAAAAGTATAGGGTAAAGGTATAGACGTAGGCGAGGCAAGTAACCTTCCGACGTACACAACTTGTGCCTAAAAGATCATGAAACACTCCGATCAGTATATGGAACTTAACCACTTAGGCAGGTAGACGTCGAAGCACGACACAGTCAAAACAGGCGCAGCAGGTGTCTACCAGGACCAGACTTAGACTTCATGCGGCCGTTCCTACGCATGAAGGGTTCATTGTCCGGCGTGGCCTGCGCTGGCCTGTCGTGGTGTGGGAGATGCAAGGAGCAGGAAAGAGGAAGCACAAGCGAAAGAACTAGAGCATGCGAAGGATGCCCAAATTTAGGCGTGCATGACGACAAGTCGAGACTAAGTCTCCGCGCGAGTCACCTTGCAATGGGTCCTTCTCCACCAGCCTCTCCCGCGCCAGACGAGAGACATGGGATTGGTATGGCGGAGAGCATGGCAAGAAATCTTGAATACCACGATACCCGAGGCGTTCGTTCTTGCATGTTTGATTCATTTCATGCCACCCGAATATATAATTTCCTCGGGATATTGGATTGGGTAACCATCGATGCAACAAACTTACCGCTGACGGATATATCACCGACTCTTGATTGGCTTCCAGAGTCTTTTGAACAAAAAATCCAAATGTGTTTGCTTGTCAGTGGACAGTGGGTGTTATTAGTTTTAATTGTGTGCGATGGTGGTATACGGTAGTAGTAAGTGTAATTCCAGAGCCCTCGTAAGTGTAACCGGTCGATTCTCAGGTCGGAATGAATGAGTGTGATATTGTCGGAGTCCAAAAATAGTGTGGGAAATCCAGACAACTGTGTCGTATTAAAATATTTCTAATGTCTTTCCATCCAACTTCCTTGAACTTGTGATACGGTCGAATAAGGTACACAAGCTCCTCTGTCTCTCTCTTTCTCTTGTTCCCCCCGAAAGGCTGTAAAGAATTATATATCAACGTATTGTTGCTTTCGCTTTGTGCTACTTTCCGGAATGGAATCTGTTAGACGGGAAGCTAAAACGACTGTGTTCTCGTATAACAAAAGGGCTAATTCTGAATCCCGCGAGCTGACGGAAACCTTGCCGTGGAGAGGATATTAAAGAACAAAAAGGATGAGGATGATGAAAGAATTATATATGATATAGTAATAGACTTGAGGGAATGTATGTCTATCGAAGCTCTTTTGGTAAAGGTTATGATGAGTGAGGGAGAGACTGGTTTCCAAGTGTATAAAAAACGAGAGTGGTGGAAACAGTAGACGGGCGATTAGATTATATTAAATATAACATGTGAGAAGAACAAAAAAACAAAGAAAGACCGACGTAGACGCTTCCTTGCTTTTAAGAATAAAGAGCAGCTTACGATGAAGGACGGTGTGCAGAGCTGGGAGTGGGAAATATCAGAATCTGGATGGAGATATTGGCCGGTATTTGACTCGACTCGACCAGCCAGCGAACCTGAGCACTCTATCTTGGTAAAGGAACCATGCCTTTTGGCTAAAAAGAAGCAAATCTGAGTGCACGCTGGCCAACGACGTCTCTGTCCTCACAGGCTGAGACGTAGGTATTTCGCAGCTAACGGGATTCTGCTACTGGTTGACACCCAGGGCGACGCGCCGCTAAGATCACACAATCAGCAGCAACCGAGAAATTCCCCCACGGCATACGAGGGTGAGAAGTTGGATGGGGTAGAGAGCGGGAAAAAGCAATGACGAAAGGTTGAAAGTGAAAATGTCTCTCTACCCTTCTCCACTCAGGCTCCGGACTAGAGGCGCATCCACTCTCAATTAAGAGTCTCGCAGGAATAAGAAATGAAAACAAGAGAGAACTCAGAAAAAAGAAATTTGTCCCCACCGGTCCAGGATGCATGCTACCACATCCACCACGGAGGCATTAGCACCAACAGGGAATCTTTTCCTTCCCAGTCGTCCACTCTGCGGTGTGATGGTGATGGTTGTGTTGCCCTCAGAACCCTGGCCGCAGCCAACCAAGAAGGAATCAGACTGTGTCGGGACCCACAGGTACCCGAACACTCACCTTCTTAGCACCGTGGGCACATGGACTTAACCATGTCAAGGTACAAGTACAACCTGAATACATAGCAGTATCACTGCCACCATCAAAAGCAATACAAGTAGCTGAAAAAAGAAGCAGCCAATTTGAAAGAGGAAGAGCTAAAATTCTGTTCTGTCGACGAAAACTTGGTCCGCATGCCCCGATTTGTCCATACGCACGCTGGCCAGGCTCAGTCACGGACTTACACGCTCTTCCATTTGTCGAGCAGAGTTTTCAACGCTGGATTCGGTGAAGTTGACCGTCTACGCCCTTGGACAATTGGTGAAACCGAGAGAAATAGTGTGTGATTCCGTCGCAGTCCAGCTCATCCGGCAACAGGCAAAGTGTTCCATCACCTGAAGGACACGCCGCAGCGATTGCTCATGCTTCTTCACTAAAAATTTTCACACCTAAACTTATCGGCGAAAGGTACAGGTACGCACACCGCCTGATGAAGATGTTGATTCTACGGCGTACCCGACCGAAAGACATATATTGCCGATGTGCCGTCGAGGGCCTACCCGGCGTCACAGAATAAGTCCGTTCCCCATAGGTTGATGGACTATCGTGCATAGACCATGTGCTTCGTCGAGGTGCTTAGGTGCATCTTCTGCCTTGGTTTCAGGCGTAGGTCGTGGGCAAAAGTCTTCTCTTCTGGGTAAGTCTTGACGAAATGCCGCTACATGCCTTTAGGCGTCTGTGTAGACGTCAAAGCCAGACCACATGTTTTCCCACTGAATGAAAAAAAAATAAAAAATGGCTCTACTTCATTATCAAACCATGCTTCACCCTCCTGCATGAAGTGGATATTTGCAAACTTTTCTTCTTCCTCTTCTTCCTCTTCTTCTCCAGTTTTTGTCCACGGAAAGTATACGTACGTGCATACTTCGGTCCTGCTGCAGGAACAGCGATGGAGAGAAGATACCGTGTTAGAGGTCAAGGTACCTTACCGTGGTGGCTTCAAACTATTAACCGAAGGCAATCGTAAAAGAAGGTGCAGCTGCTGGGTTAGGCTCAATTCGGCGGGTCATTGGTGCTAACCCTCAGGCTTCTGGAAATCGAGAGGTCGGATCATACAATTGGAACCGTAGACGCATGTCTTAGAGCGTCGTAGATGGTAGCGATCGATAGAAACTCCAAAGAAGCTAATATTAATGTTTGCTCCAATCTTTACTCTTCGTTGAGGTGTACCCGTGATCCCACAGGTGCTGTGTCTAAAACGCGCGCTTCAGCTCCGCCTCTGGTTGGCTGCCATAAAACCACAAAAGTCCAAAGATGGTGTTGTGGGCTCGACCGACGCTATCAGACCAGATAGCTGACTGGTCAGGAATTGCCACTGCCGCTCCCGCATCGTCGGTGGCCAGCATATACTACGCAATCACTTTGACGTCCCGTCTTTTTGCTTGCCTATAGCTTGTTTGTAAGTTTCGAGAGTTCTGATATAACATCGTGACACTTTCCTGCGAATCAACAGGATCCTAGAATCTGGATGTCAATGGAATGGAAAAATTCGATTGCCCTCAACCCGTTGGTACATGATTGACAATCTTCATTTCGTTTATTCCCTTCAGGTGATTCGTACATTCAACTCAAGAATGCAAGATCTAACACTTCGATCATCAGAGACCCCGGCCATTGGGCCATCGAATGCGTCGAGGAACGATTCCAGAGGCGATCGACTGCAGCGATGCCATGCAAGGTGGTCTGGAAGTTAGATCCTGCTTCCAACCGTACTAGGCTAAATCCGTAGCCATCTCAGCCGGAAGGGACCAGGGCGGTTTGTAGTACAGCCGGGGAACAATTCGATATTGAGCGCCTTGGTTATGTGATGCTTGTTAGCATATGTTGCCCTGCATTAATAGTTGGTGAAAATAGTTGCGTTGAGGTGAGGTGCAACCACACGTGAATGCCAAGACTCAACACACACGAAAAAATTCTGGTATACAAATTCTCTTCGCGAAAAATTTCTTTCTCTTCTTCTTCTTCTTCTTCTTCTCTCATCAGGAGACTTTGTCTCCGTGCGGCTTGCCTCGATTATCACATTCCCGTGTTGCCCATCCATCATACCAATGATGTCTAGAGTCTAAGATGAGCGTCAATCGAAGCATAGAACAAACATATTGCATAAGTGCTGGCTGATCCATGATCTATATCTCTTCTCCGTTTACATGTCCGGAGGATCGAGGTGGGAACTCCATCATACATACAAACTATTTGACATCGTCCAAGAAATACTACGGAACGCTTATTCTGGTCCCGTCTGTCAAGCTCAAAAATCTGATTGTGAGCGGGGTGGAATCTCTGTTCTCCACTTCTATGAAACAACATAAAGTTCTCTCGACAGGATATCATATCAGCAACGTGACCATACCCTCTCCGAACTGCGACTCTCTTCGGGATGGATTCATATTGCGTGTACCCGCTGTTTTTCAAATCATAATCCGTATTCTTATTAGTCTCACTTCAAAACCTTGGAAGACATTCACGTTCAACTGGTATAACGCGAGAGATTTTGACATATCGATCTCGACATCCTAATCCTGTCTCATTTTCATGAATTTCATCGACAAGGTCTACCAGGCACCTGGGACAAATATCTTGACTGGTAACACTCGAACCGAAGAAGGGTATACGGACCCGAGGATACCGTCAATATCCGGGGACAATATAATGTTTATATGAGAATATTTGAAACGGATGTATACTCGGGAGACGAAACAATTAATTGTCTCCGTGGTTGCATATAATTACAACTCCACAACCACCATTGCCACCCAACATTATATCGATATAAAGATAGATTCGTAGAAATAACAAAAAGATGTGCGCGTCGACTCTGCATCTCGCATAATTACTACCAAAAACATCAAGCCGGGCGCAATAATTCTGCACCTGGGGGGCATTTGATGCCAAGAGGTCAGGTACAATCTGATCGTGCCAGGTACCGACAGCTGGTTGTTTGTTGACCTCACCAAACCGAACTCAACCTTAATTTTTGTTATCTCCTTCGATATTCCATTCCTGGAAACCAACATGAGAAATACCATTAGTGGTAGGTCGAGGCATAGCGATAAACGTGATTTCAAATGTTAAAGTTGCGGGCTTGTGGGTAACCCCTCTTACTGTATCACAGCAGTTATAAGATGTACGTGTAATTAAAATACTCTACCGACCCTGTGCATGTTTGAACCTTGTAGACAAGTACTATTTCGAACATACTGACGTAGTCAGCACCGATTAGTGCGCTTGATATATGCAGTGGAATGCAATTATCCCCAGGCCGTAAGCTCACCAAGCGTCATGCTGTGGGAGGGACATGAAACACGATATTCCCAGATGACCGGATAAGAACAGGAATCGATATCCAGGATTCAGCAGAGCCCCGCGAAGCCTGTCAATGCCGTGTCCCAGGCATTGCTTTCTTCACAGTCGAGGCTACCCGTCTGACATGTTTGTTTGACAGCTCTTTGGTTTTTCCGAATGCGATTCGCATACGAGATTATCATCGCAAGGTCTTAGGCGGGATACAGGATTCCTTGCCATCTCTTTATGCAATGTCCGCTCGAAGACACGACGATGTATGATCTCACCCTGAAACTGAATTCGTGTATGGTTAACTAAACCCAATTCATCTGCAGTATCATGGTTGCCTCCAAGAATTAGATGGAATTATGCTTTCCCGAAAGCCCAATATCATGTAGACGGGATGATGTCGGCTTTGGAAGACTTTTGAAACCGCCTACCCGAGATAGTCCATTGATTTGATCGAGTTTTCAAATTTAGAAATCTTTGGATCAGCGACATTTCAACCTCGCCTTGTACCGGTACATCCAAAATACTAACAGCACAATCGGTTGGTGAGCCAGCTGCTTGAGACCTACAGCATACTAGCTCTAACCTAGGTCAACACATTCTCTAACGAAGCCTCATGCGGAGGTCGGTTGGTGCCTCGGAGGCTGTGCTGTCAATGGATCAGTTGCTTTCCAAATAGGTCTACAATTTCCATATTCGATATACGCCATGAAATGCCAGTGTCAAAGCCTTTCGGCGCCATTGGCTTTAAACGCTTCAGCCGACGCCAATGTGATAAACTCTCTCTTGTGTAAACTTCACAGACGATCATGCCATGTGTGCCATGCGTATGCTGCCTCAGCTGTCGCTTCTTCCTCAGTCTTCTTTTGCATCTTGCATATAGCACAGAAACGTTCGGCGGTGGCAAACCCAGGCATCCTGCAGCCTCGATATCCCAATGCAAGATGTATCAAGCGAACTGGGTTTCGTCGGACGAGTCGGTGCCTTCCTATCCAAGGTTTTGGCGATATCCACCAACCCCATTCGGTACCTTCCATGGATCCACCCGTTCTCAGCAACGTTGATATTTTCTTCCATTGCATGTTTGGCGACATTAGAAAGTCCCATCGGAGAACAGATCAGGCGCCGTCCAACATATTTACTTGCTGGTTGTAGCCGCCTAGATCGAAGGGCAAGAAATTTTGAAAACCGCGCATCGCCATTTGGTGAAACCTGTCTCGAAATGAAATGCCGACGGACTCATATCTCCTCGATATACCAATCACGGATAGCACTCCGATGTCACAGATTGGTAACCGAGGCCGAAAATTCGCCCTTCCCATCGCCATCCCATCGGCCCATTTTTCGTATCACACCGGGCATACCCGTCACGTTTTTATTTTTATTTTTATTTTTTCTTTCTTCATTCCCATGAAATCAATATCAAGGGAAAAAACGTATCTGCCGGAACCGTGTTTGTCTGAAAATGAAACCGCCACAAAAAGCTAGACCTGTTCCTCGGGTTGAATCCCAAGATGGTGCTTTCGCCAAATTTTGCTTCCCCGAAGAAACTGGTAAAAAGGCGTTTTGTTTGTTCCAGACCTCGACTTCACAGGGTCCTCTTTGAGAATTTCCTACGATCCGAGGTTCCGGATGGCTGGATCACCAACTCTTGGCGGGAGGACCCGCTATCGAAACGTTTAATTCGATGATCATAAAAATACATCTTGTCCTTCAACTATAGCATTGTCTCAGAGGGATTCGATGTGATTAGAGAACGGATCTTATGGAATGTGAAATTGGACTCCAAAGTTGCTTAAATCCTCGACAGAAACGGTTTAGAGCCAAGCGGGCTGGGTGTGTCCGCGGATGTGGGAAGAAAGCCCGCTTCGTCCCAGAGAGACAATTAGCTGGGACGATTCAAACCTTCGACCGGGCTTCTCGAAAGGCAACTGGTTCACGCGAGAGTCTTTCCAACATTGCGAGTTTCTCATTGATGGGAAAACGCTTGTGGAGGCAAATTGCCAAGGCCCTGGTTCTCGCACTGAAGCAGAGACTATTCTACTTTCTGATCACTTACGAGGTTTGATCTCCAGGGTCCTGGTCCATAGCACAAGGGATCAAGCTGGGGCAGGGACTCCAATCCGGCCGCATGGGTCCAGCAGGGGAGTCTTAGTGTCTGGCAAAGTGGGACTCTTAAGTTTTCGAGAGAAAAAAAGCCAAGGAAAACCAGATGGGGAACGGGTTCCTGACCCGAGGATCAGACTTTGCATCTCGCTCGCCCCCGAGGGCGGATCCGGGGCACGATACGGTGTTCAATGTGATAGCGGTTGCAGCTCGCAAATTTGCCCAGACTTATAATGCACGAGTCTGTGCCGTGACAAACTTTCAAATAAAAGAGAGATGCATTGGTGATGAAGATGCCGATGACACCTGAGATCTGGTGTTTATTAGTGATTCGCTGGGTTTTGGTACAGTGCTGCAGGAACGGAAAATCGATACGGCAAAAGAATTTCTTGTTCCTGCAAACACGGCACGGTTCGCAGTAGTGCAAACTTAGCCTCGACAAAAACCGCAAAAAACGAAACAAAAACAACACTAAAGAAAGTTTGTCTTGACCGTCATAGGTCTTTCCGCCAGGATGAAACTCTCTAAAGGAAGACTTGATTGTCGACGCAAACTAGACGACTTCGAAGCCGCCGGAATAGTTCTAGCCGATCCAGAAATATCTTTCTGTCGTCAGTCTCACCACCTCAATACTCCGAGATCGCCGTGTCGCTGTGCCCTTAAACATGCAACCTGCCAAAGAGCCGAACCGGCTATTATCCAATCCCGAGAGCATGGCCAGTAAGCGTGTATGCGTGTGCTTTGACCACCAATCTTTTTAATCTTTAATTTTTAATTTTTCCAAAGCAGTCAATGTTGATGGGTCCTTTGTCGTCGTGGATAATATCATGTGCTCGAGAGCTGCACACATACGCCTATGGCTACCCCAGATGGTCGTCGAACATTTCTTCCATTTCTCCAGACCTTTTCGACCTTTCTTTTCCAAGTTCCCGTGATTTAACAAGGGCATTCATAACGAGAATGGGCACTAATAAACCAGGTAGTTTTTGTTTTTGTTTTTTTTTTCTTTCTGTCGTAAATGTCTAGTGTCGTGATGTTGTCCCCACCCCTTTGAACTCCTCATCGATCAGGGTTTCCCTTGTTTACCCCGCGGTCCAACATTCATTGATTCGTCGGCACAGAAAATGCTTTGAAGGGTGTCCCTTGAAATGAAACGGCAATCGTAAGAGACTACTCGTTCGGAAATCAGATACCTAGCCGTTCAAGCCTTCCATTCATGCATGAAGTTATCTCTCTTTCCGAATAGTCAGAGTTAAGTTGACATGAGTCTCGATCCGAGTCTCCAACACATGAAGTCGAAGTTGGACTATATCATGCTGGACAGGATACGACGTGAAGATCACCATATTCGTAAACTTTATAATAGCGTCTTGATTAAGGAGTGAAATAAAAATAATAAAAAAAATCTTTTTCTCCTTAGAGTTGAGCCGTTAATTTTGTTGCGCAGGGCGGTACCGATGAACCGTTTCGTCCCTGACGTTACAATACTAGAAAATTCTACGATATAGAGCTCAAACAGAAACGGCCGAATGGCAAATAAATGTACACCTGCTATTAATCCACATTCGCCACCATGTTTTAACCACGCTTGGAATTAAATCTTGTGCGCGATATTAATATCGACGAAGTAATGGTAGTGGAGTGGTTCCTTCGGAGGAAAATTCCCGCATATAGCGAAATGTTCTGGATTTTCCTTAAAAGAGGTGTGGGTGTTAGAATATGTCTACGAAAGGCATGTAAACAATCGTATTTTGTGGAGAATATTAGCCTGTATTGCCCGTTTTACGAGATGTTCGACAGGATTATAGAGTTGGGGTAGGGCCTGGCCTTGTTATTCGAGGGAAGATATTCGAGACAAGACAAGGCTGTTCCTTTCCCTTTCCAGAATTTGCAATTGTTAACAAAAAGACCCACACTTATTGGATCTTCCCAGTGCAGCGGCTGGGTATTATAGCAGGGCAAAAGGTCAAACGGAGAGGACATTGCAGGCAATGTGGGGCATTAGAAGAGCATCGATAGGTCAACCGGTCTTCGGCTGTGGTACGTTCCTGGCCGGCGCATATGCATCCTGCAATGCGTTGTTCCTGTTGACGGGAAATTACTAGGACCTCAGATATATTTCTGCATGCACAAAGAGAGCACAAACAAGCGAACGAAGGTTATGAAGGTTTGTGATATTGGTATCACATGTGGTATTGATACATGTTCTTGGAGTTTTATAGGTTTGTAGTTTCGTCACACAACGAAGCTGTACATATACCACGCATCAGAAATATGGATCTGCAGGTCTCTGTACTATGTAGATGAGACTTTGATACATAAGTATATTCCTAGTCTTCTCTTTCCCATATTGGGAACGGGCCGGGTTTGTCGGCGAGTACGTTCACAATTGTGGACAATGGTGGTTTCCCTCATACTATCTTTGCATCCTTTGAAAAACCGTAGCGACTGTGAAATCGTTATGTCCATATTGCTTAACTGATGGCTAATAGTTTCGCCCCCCGCAGAGCTGCTGCTTTTGCAAGCTCTTCTTCATATCTTGCTCTTATCTCGAAATGTCTTCAAGATATCAGCCCGAGCCTCAGTGTCAACCTTTAGTTTACCTTCGCCGTTAAAATCAACCTCGGTAGCTCCTTCGGTTTTCCATGATAGTTGCATCAAGTTCTTTTTCATATCATTTACTTGAGGGAGCATCTAGCCAGGTATCTGATCTAGCCATGTCGAGAAGCGACCAAAAACCTGAAGATCTTCAGTAAAAAGTTCTCGATATTGGACCAACCGGTCCCGTGCCGCCTCAGCGCTTGTAATATCTTGGAAGTTATATTTTCATAGCAGCCCTGCAAGATTAGCAGGATCAGATAGATAATAATCTTGCATTATTTTCATAGCTTGGTTGAGCTGATCTTCTGCCAGACGAAGCTTCCGTATCATGTAGCTCAACGACGAAGAGAAATGATCGTTTGCGATTACCATTACGGTAGATGAGTCCGTCGTGTCCCTTGTAGGACATTTCCGTTCCTTGATGACTTTCAACTTATCGATCTGGTGGCCAATATTCACGAACAATTTCAATTTGAAGTAGTCTTTTAGATCCGGCGTCAGCGGTATCTCGACGATGACGGCCGTGGCCACTGGAACATGGTTTACCTGAAGAACCAGGCCGCCTGCAAGTATACCCAGAGGCCGAAGCAACCCGAGAAACGTAACGGTCTCATTGCTTCTTATTGTCGTCGCCCGGGGGCGTTTCGAAGAGAAACGACGCTTGGTATATTTGCAATCGAAACTAAGCTGCGTTGTGTGTGGTAAGAAGTGGAGACCTAGCTACTGGACGCCTTCAAATGCAAGGGCTGAACTTCTGCATTTGCCACGAGGCTCGTTGGAATGGAATTGTTTATCTTCACTTCACGGGTTTTGCCTTGTACAACACCCTATTTTTTATTTTTATTTTTTCTTCATGTCTTAATACAAGATCCGTCTTCGGCTTCTTCATTTGCGGTCAATTATTGTGGTTTTGAGAGAAATAGGCAGCATCCAACCATGGTCCCAAAGCATGCGTCCAACCCACGTCCGAGGTCGACCCACGTCCTTTGAGAGCCTGGCAAGAAAAAAAAAAAACGTCGTCTGGTGTTTTGACTGACTGTCGCATGTTCTCTTTCGAGAAAGACTGTGCGAAATTAATCCTGCATGCATGCCCCGGCGTATTAGTAGTTGAACTCTATCGCCGGCACAGGCAACGCACGTCGGCGAATATAATGATTTCCTCATTTTTCGGTTATGTGCGACTGACACTTTTAAACCGTTTCCTCACAGCCTGATAACAGAAGATAGCGCTAGCGTGGGGAATTATCATGCGGCAAGAGAAATGGTGCAATATTAAAAGGACCACAATGATCAAACATCATCTAGATATCATGTCGGTCGAGGATTAGGTGTTCTTCGTGGGGTGTCTTCGGATGGTTCCTGATTTTCTTGTTCCTGGCGTCGGCTTCGTTCGGGTTACGTATTTCAGATATGGGACCATTCTTACGCTGGAATCCGCCGATACGGGCGTGGACACCTGCCAATCCGGTCCATGCGAGATAGACCGTGGATGCCTTCGCTTAAAATCTCTGAAAGTCTATTAACATTTAGGTAAAAACCCTTTTTAATGTTTTTTACCCTCTTGAGTAAGTTTTCTTTTGATCACAACGTGATTGGAAAACCATGTTCAATACGCTACGATTTTCAGATGACCAAAAGGCATAGAAGCCAGAGGCGTAGGCGTGTGTCAGGTTGAAATGCTTTAGTCATTAGTTTCGATACCCACATACCGATATGATCTAGATGTCCAGCTCTTCGCTTCAATCGGCCAAAATCTTTAACCCAGCGGATATTATCAATACTTTCTCTTAAGAAACGTGCTCAGAAGCCTATCACGGTATGACCGTGCCTGTGCACATCTCTTGGGACCATCTCTAAAAGCTTAGAAACTCTGTCACTAGTGTACATGCATATTAACACGTAGGCTCTGTGGGCCTAATGTACTGCGTAGTATCATCTTGGGCACAGCTTCGTATCAACCCTAGGGCACAGACTGGGGATGTGGGCCCTGGGTCAAGGCCATGTTCCTCATCTATTCTCTCAAATTTACTGGGATGACGATGTGAATTGAATTCATGAAAAAAATGTCACGAATCCTATTCTGGCAAGAGGAAATGCGACCTGTCGAGTAGTTCGAAGCAACATCCCACAGTCAGGCAATATGCGCGCCCTGTTAATGCTCGTCCAACATAGCAGGGCATCGATGTCATCTACATCTCAATATCAAGATGTCGACGACATTCGCCTAGATGCTCTTCACTGCATCCAACGCATGTAACGTAAACATCAGACAGCCGAAAAGAAAAATAGAAATCCATGCATTTGCCTGCCCAACCAGATTTTCCCACATTAATTCGACCACCATCATCTCATCTCCTTCTTATTCGATTTCTAAAAATAATTAAATTTAAACTCCCACGCCTTCAATTTCTGGTAATTTTAAACAACGAAATCACTGGAAAGCCATTCCGAAATGCGTCCGCCCCAGGTTGTACGAATATAGGTTATATGATTAGCGTGGCTATGCTGGAACCATAACTACTCCATTACGACCGTTACCTCTTCCCGTGTCATTCCATAGTAGTCTACATAACAGTACTAACCAATTGGCATATGATTTCGTTGATTAGTCTGTCTGAAGCAATCCCTTGGTCGTTAATCTTGTCTTGTCCGAACAGTTTCCTGATTCTGGATTGAATATGTCAAGAAGCAGAGTTAACATGGGGACCTGGTCTCGTAGACGGACATTACATTATATTTCTTTAGAACTTCTGGGGCTAGAACCATATTGCGAAAACAATATATCATGTCAGGGTTGTGCGTTGTAGACGTGACTTTGCTTGGACCTTGCGTAGGTAGACAAGGTAGACATACAAGATGCGAATGCATGTACGGGCAAGACCGCATTCCTGTTAGTTTGGTCTCAATTGTTGACTTTCTAACATGTGTATACAAGTTGATCCCATGACATCCTTTTTTTTTTATTTTTTTTTAGAATACAGATTTATTCGAATTCCCAAAATCTACGGACGGACGCTGGCTTCCTTTCCGGACAGCCAATTCCATATCGCATGCAGCAAGACTGGGCGTCGACACATAAGTGTGCCACGACTCAGTGTAAAACAATAGTATCTTTTGGGAACAACTTGTCAAATCTACCAATAATGAGACATCCCAATCAAACTACCGCTACTTTATCTTCATCCTAAGCGAAAAAATTCGAAATCCTTAAACCCTCGTGTTGCGGTCCGGCTTGGGTCGCAGCCATTGCCTCCGTTTTGGCACAGACTTTAGCGCATGGAAAGTGTCATAGCGAAAACATGCATATAACTTCTTTTCAAACTACATATATGTGTGTGTCTGTGTGTGTGTGGAGAAACAAGCTGAGGTGAACAACAGCGAAATGAACAAGCCAATCGCCAAAACTCCAGCCACATTATTTATCCACAAGTCCACAATAGATGCAACAAAGCACATCAGACTCCATCCGTGCGTCGATGGTGCATCTACGGAGTATGTAATTTGTACGTAGCTAGCTGGCATGTGGGTTGTGGATCCACATATCGAACCTTCTGAAGGTGTCTACCATTTGTCGCAAAATGGGCCAGCGAATCGGCCGCTTGGAGCCTTGCATTATTCTTGTTTCATATCCAACCACGACTTCTCTTGAAAAGTATAAGTCGATCCAACCGCTAGAACTTTCTTTCAACCTAACTCGCCAACTCGGATGTGATATTACGAACTTCTTCGGCCACGGAGATATAAATGTTTGATCTGTCATAGCTTAACTTTTCTTGGATGGTTTATGTTCTCAGAAATATGCAGGTTTGTAGCACAGATGCATGCCTTGACATTCACAACTGCCAACACCAACTTTTATGCTTTCACGATTTTTTCAAATGTAGTCTAGTCTCTGGAGCCAGCAAAACCCTAAAGAACCACAAGGAAAACTTCCCGGAAGCCACCTTGGGGCCGCCATCCATCACATTCGAGATTTGATATGATCGACGTTCCACACGTATACGTACGGATTACCCACTTCCCGGTGACCAAAGGTAGGGTCTTTCACATCTTCAATGGGGCATACAGCCAATGTCTCATATAGCGTACTGGCAAAGTCAACTAGTGGAGATGTCTAGACTGTGAACTTCATAACGAAGTTCCAAAAAGAAAAAGATACTCAGGCTTCATCTCATCTTGCCGACGAGATTAAGTGGAAATTTCCCGCAGGAAAGACACCAACAATAGAACGCGAATTGCGTTACCTTCATCCGCATTCCCCGGTCTAGCGTCGTAGGTGGTTCTTGTCATGCCTTTTTTTTTTTTTTTCCACTCTGGTTTTCCTTTCCCCAGAAAATCTCTGACCGAACCCCAGTCGACTCATCGACGGCCGGCCAAGCGGCATTTAATCTTGGTAGAAGGGAAAAGAATATCCATATCCATAGAGGGTTGCTTTCCGAGGTGCAATTACGGAGTAAACCCCAGAAAAGTGGAAAAGGGCTTGGTTCGAGTTTTCTTTTTGGGGAATTAAACCTTCGTGATAAATTCTGGCTAAACTCGAGCGAATGGTAACGATTAATAGCGCTAAGCCATTTCATCGTCAAAAAACAAGACTAATCCGCGTCCTCTACTCACCTTTGTGGAGAACTATCGAAGGAACGGCAATGCGGCACTTTGAATTCAATTCTCTTCAAATTATCACGAGAGAGACAGAGCAAAAAACACGGTCGTTTTCGTACACAAGCACTTTAATCCCAAAAAGCCAATATCGTGAACCCATGCTCTTAAATTTTTTGTCCATCAAACTCTGTTCGAGCTCACAGAATCCATGCACAGTACCTGCATAAACGATGTCTCAAGAAGAGAGGGACTGGAAAACGCCCGGCCGCTTCGCAACAACAAGAAAAATATTTTTTTTCACCAGCTAATTCGTTGGCTAAATTCCTGCAGCGCATTGCAAAAGAAGGCAGGAAGTTCATGCATATTGTAAACTTCTTTCCTCCGGTATCTGTTCATGCAAAGGTCCTAGCCAGTTGGTTAAGCCGTCTCCGGGTCGAGCTCAAGCTTACCTAGTTAGCCTATGTAGCTAGCTCTAACGAGAATCCTGAATCCTTAGTGTTGGGACCGGCTTCTTTGTAGACGGACCCAAATCCCGCATTTTCCAAAATAAATCCCTCGTGACATGATATTTGCCCCTCCACCTTGTTCGTTTGAGATTATGATGTTTTTCCTGTAGACGAACATGGTTTCCTCGTCACAGGATATGAAAAGAGAAAACTGACCACCTCGTTCTTCTTTTTTTCCTCGTCGAAAAACAAAAAAAAAAAAAAAGAAGACGCTGGCTTAGTTCTTTTCCTTGTCGCATGAACTGGGGACACCGGGAACCATTCACTTGGTAGATGTCCAAAATTTGAGTTCCTACATACATGGGAGGGGTAATATTCTCTTTTTTGTGGGGATGCCATGCATTACACTTGGGGTTTCGGCTGGATTGGATATAATCTGGGGTTCCTTTTCTCGATGAATTGAAACGGTTTTTGTCACGGGATATTTTCCGCCGCTGTACATGTGAGGCATTGCCTGTATTTTGCGTATTTAAAACAAAAAAGAGTGAGGGTTTAAACGTCTAAACCGGCTCTTTGGGAGTATTCCAAAGACCAGGTTTTTTTTTTCGTCTCTTTGTAACTCCTGGGCTTCGTTTCTTTTCTTTCGGAATTTGATATCCCGAAATCTTGCAAAGATTCCGAAGTATTGGAAAATGGCGAGGATTTCACGTGCTTCAAGATAACATGATCCGAACCTAGACCAAAAATTTAACTTGAATCTCGGAATCACCGGTATCGATCAGGCGCGGGGTAATGGTAAGGACTGGCTAGGTGGCGTTCAATTTACCTACTATCCATCTTGCTGCAGACAAGGACATGCCAGCATCGTTAACTTGCTTGTACATACATTACATATTGCTTTCAGTCCACGGATCCGAAAAGACACTTTTGCTTGGTTAACTGCGTGTCTTTATTGTCAAGGTTGATTCGAAACATGGCAGCCACCTTCTCATGCCTTTTCCTTGCTTGCCTGGCCTGTGCACGGGGAGGTTACTTTTGATGACAGGTCAATTGTTTCTACTGCGCACTCGCAATTCCGCAGACGGTTTCGTCCTGCCTTGATTTCCCCGGTTACCCACGTTATGCTCCGACGTATGAACCTGAGACGTAACGGTTTTGGGGCCTTCCTCCGGGTTTTGGTCACTCCTACGCAGGCCTCTTTCCTAGGTCCGGGTGTTTGGAAAAGGTCCGGTCTATAATTACTAACGCAGGTTTTTGATATAATTACAACTTCATGGGTTAACTTCTTCAATGAAGAAAAAAAAAAACTTCATATATTTGCCTCGAGTTATATAGCTTTTTCCATGTGAGGTATAATTTTTTGTTGCAATAATATGCTGAAATTGCAGTGGTTTCAGTCATGTTGTATAAAAAATCTATAGATAGCCTAATTATGTTTAATTCGATACAGGTGTTGTTATTGATGTATTTTTCTTTGCATTTTTAGATTCTTGGGGTCTAATTTTGAGAGTGCTTGATCGAGTATGGCTCTCGTATTTTCGGGCGGTCTCGGTGTCGAAGCCTCGAAGTCGGTATCATCCTCGGGGCGTCTGGTGAAGCTTGAGTACTTGGTCTTAATAATGAATCTTGTAGATATTAATATTCCGTAGCTATTATGAGAGACCCCCGAGGACTGAAGAGTGGACCGTGTTAATCAATTACATCTCGGTGGATGCCTTTCGGAAATTTTCATAGATTTATCGATATACACTAGTATACTGTAAGGAAATAAGACGTCTTATAATTGAAAACGGACCTCCAAAGGTCGTTGAAGCACCGTACGGTATATACATCTGCACGTTGTACTCTACCGATACACCTTCTTGATATCTAGTTTGGTTGAAAGGAGGCTGAAATGGAGATGATTCTTATACTTACGCATAAACAAAAAGCCCTCGACGTCCAAACCCCGTTTTTCGTAACTTTGTTATCGTTTTCTGTCGTGCTTGGAGCTTGCTTAGGTTGCGACCACCTTTGTTGCATTTTGAACACTGTCGACGGGCGGGCTGTTAACCTTTGCAAACGCTTTTGCGAGTGGGTCGTAAGAAAGGGGTTTAGGTTTTATTTTCAACCTATCGATGAGTGGAAAGCTTCTTCTTCTTCTTCTTCTTCTTTAAAGCGTCGGTCTTGTTTTCGACAAGACAAAAAGTGGCCGTCGCTGTAACGGTACCACCGGTACCAACCTCCCGATGTTAGGCCACACTGGCGTCGACTTTAAAATTTCGAACTGTAGAAAAGTGCTCTGACGGGGCCCCATCTTGTCTGTAAATAATATATCGGTACCTAGACTATCGCCGATCAGACGGACTTGTAATGATAGACAAAGCTGGCGAGGCTCAGTACTAATATAATGCGATATACTCACCGATATATATTATCTTCGATTGCCTCCCAAATTGTGTTTTTAGGCCGGAATTTATATCCCTACGACCTTCGCAAATCCGTAACACCATCTCCAACGTTGTATCTATCGCTTTTACCAGTCAGCACCCGCAGACCCAGGATGACGACGAGGCTAGCCATATAATCTTGAACTGGGGAATAATCCATCTCTTTCGATCAAGAATCTCCCACGGCCATTTCCTGCTGTAGAAGAATTTGATCATAACCTGGCTTCCTGAACAACAAAGAACTCATATTTTTGGAAACCACCTCCCGTCCACTGGCCTTCGATAGAAAAGAAGGAAAATGATGAAATGCCATCGCATCGACCGCAACAGCCTTAAAATATATCCTCTATAAAAAAAACACTCAGAGAGAATCGAAGAATAAAGTTAGGATACAAGAATAAAGAAGCCTAACCCCTCTACTTTATCTAGTAGACCAGATGCCTACCTGCGTAGCATCCACACCACCCGCTTCAATATCTATCCTCTACCAAACCAAGTCGGACTTGTGCCTTTCCCTCCTCTTTTCTATCATAAAACCCCGGGTAAAACCATCTACCAATCTACAATCTACTCATCCCCAACCTTCTCCAACTTGCCCAACTCCCTCTTCTCCCCAACCTCCCCCACAATCCTAATCCTATCAAGTCTAACCTTCTCCGCATCCCCTTCCGCATCCTCCACGAACAAATTGAGCGAAAACACACCCTGAAACTTCACAAATCTCGTATTAATCGCTACCGTCCCATCCTTCCAATCCTCTTCCTTAATTTCAATCTCCTGAGTAGCAGCCATGCTCTCCGCATCATCGAAACCAACGATATTAGGTCGATTGACGAATAACTTGATCTTTGATGGTCGTTTTGGTAATTCCGTGTCTTCTTCGTCATCTTCTTCGACAGGTGGTGGGCGGGATGTAATCTGGATCTGATAGATCTTAACGGTCGATGAGAACGGAATGAACAGCGTCAGCTGTTCATCCGTATCACTCTCTACCCAATCCGCTCCATTCCCACTACTCTTCCCCTTCCCCTTCCCATCGCCACCACCAACCTCGGTGCTCGGCGCACTACCTTCGAACAATACCCTAACCCCACCAATCTCTTGATTATAATTCATACAATCAAGATTCTTTAATTCGATCTCCGAGTTTATTATTTCGTAGGGTTTGGGGATATCGGCTCCCTTCCAGAATGAGGAACTCGAGGAAGATGCGATGGCGCCGCCGGATGCGGCTAGGAGTTCTTTGACGGCGGATTGGAGAGCGGGCAGGTTTGCACCTTTGATGCGGGTTGTTTCGGTGCCGGATTTGAGCATTATGAAGGTCGGCATGCTGTTATATAGATGCATTAGCGAATTTGAACTTGTAGATATGGGAGGAGGGGGAGACATACGCAGTAACATTATACGCCTGAGCAATACTCTTCTGCTGGTCGACGTCTACTTTTGCAAACGCCATTTTCCCAGGATCGGTGAGACGTTCGGCGAGGGCTGCGTAGGCCGGAGCAACGGCTTTGCAAGGCCCGCACCAGGTTGCGTGGACTGGTTCCCATGATTTCTGTTAGATCGTATTCTTCTTCTCTATTGTTGTAAGGGGCTATGGAGAATAGGGAAGGCATACAATCGATCACAACGATAGTGGTACTCTTTACCAGCTGCTCTAGCTGAGCGGGGGAGTTTATGACGACTGTTTTTGACATTTTGGAGGGGGTCTGCGGGGAAGCTAAGCTGAAGCTCTGTGATGTTGTTATTGAGAGGGATGGGTTCGTTCTCGACGGGAGGGATGGATGTAACTTGTTACGAAGTCCCCTGTGGATGGCGATAGCGATGGTGGGGGATGAGCGCTGATGGTTGGATTGCGTGCGTGGTTTGGAAGTGGAGGTGGGTTGAGGTAGACGCGGCTACCGGTTGGATGTCGAACCGTTAATCAAGTTAACCCGCGACATTGTTTCAATTCGGCCAGCCAACGCAACTAATAACCTCACAGACGACGCCGTTATATTTAGACCCTGTAGATACTACAATCTTATAAACCGTTGGAACTCGCCCTATGACTTCTACCAACAGGGAGGTAAATTAACACCAGTGATACCAACATGAAATCTGTTCGAACGGTCAGGGAACCATTCCTTTACCCATTGAGGAAGGAAAGGAAAAGGAAAAGTTGGAGGAGGATGTAATATCATAAATTATAAAGCAGTATAGGTACCATCATATATGTATGTACATTTTTTTTTTAAAAAAAAAGAAAAAAGGAAAAATGCCTGCTAACTCTCTGCTACTACACCGCCAGCATGCACTACACATGCATACTAGAAAACCAAAGGAAACGGAGGAAAAAGCTGTATAACATAAGTTTAGTATACGGGGGTCGATTACAAACAATATCAACAGACGGTTAGATGGTAGGCAGACAGATAGACAGCCTTAATGCATGCAGGGTAGTAGGAAGAGGAGGAAGAGGGGTAGTGAATGCACTGCTGAATGACAGTATCTACGGTAAACACGAGTGCCTGCAAAAAGCCGTAAATCCCGAGAACAAAGGAACAAGAGAAAAAGGACGTGATAATCTCTAAAAAAATGCATACCGCTTTTTGCTGACCTCTTCAAACGAACTGTGAAAAAACATGAGGATGAAGAAATAAAAAGTCCTGAACTGTTTCGAAATCCAGACTCCACGAAGCGGCCCAACTCTGAACCACATATGCTGTCAAATAAAACCCGATAATAAATATAATAAAAAAATAAAAACAAAGCCATGAAAGTTTTCGTTCTTTTCCCTACCATTCACCCGTAAATATATTTTCGTAAAATATTTCTTTAGACGGAACATTTTTCATCATCTCTGCCTCCCAAAGACTGCACTGGCGCTCAAACTCGCAAATGCATCCGGAGAGTGCCTTCCATTTTGCAGTCCTCTGAAGTCAACGGACTCTTGTGTCATATGCCCTCTCTTGAATGTGTCCTGTACGATTGTTGGGCTGGGAACAGCGCTAGGGCCGTTCATCTTTGCAGCAAACGGGTTGTTGCTCCCCGAATTCTGGAATACTGGGGTCGATACGCTTCTTTGCTGGGTCGGTAGGCCTGGGACATTCTGCTGCACCGACGAAGGGGCCGGTGCGAGCTGTGGGTAGTTGTACAGCTGGAGAATTGTGGATTTGTCCGCCCGTCCTGTAAGCTGCGGCATAAGCGGTTGAGCTGCTGGAGCGAGACCGCTATGCTGCTGTTGAAGCGGTTGAAGAGGGAAATGCTGCTGTTGCTGCTGTTGAAGGAAGGCCTGATTTGGGTCTTGGAAGGGTGACTGCGGGGAGGGCTGGAAGATGACCGGGAGGGCACCGTTTGTATGTGTCTGCTGGAGGGGAGGTGTGAATGTCTGTTGGAACGGCTGCTGCTGCTGAGCCATGTACGGGTTCGTCTGTACACCTGCGAAGAACGGATTGGTGGCACTGATCGGGCTCTGCTGGGACGCTGACGAGCCAGTGAAATGGGATGTGGCGTATTGGGGCTGGGGTGGTGGGGGTACGTCTCCCCAAGGAGAAGCTAGAGGGGTGGCTAGCTGCTGCTGCTGCTGCTGCTGGAACATGGCTTGCTGGTAAGGATTCTGGACGTTTTGGGCCCATTGGCCGTTTCCATTCATGAAAACCTGGGGTTGCTGCTGCTGGGCTGGCTGTTGGATTTGCTGTTGAACCGCCGGCTGCTGCTGGTATCCGGTGGTTTGGGGCTGTAGGAACGGATTGGATGCGGTGGTAGGATGGAATCCGTTTTGAACACCGTTTTGCAGTATTCCGTTTTGTCCATTTGCGAATAGCTGTTGAGGCTGAGGAGCATGGATTTGCATTTGAACCTGCTGTTGTGCCTGTGCCTGTGCCTGCGCCTGTGCCTGCGCCTGCTGCTGTAGAAATTGAGCTTGCTGTTGCGCCTGCTGTTGCGCCTGCTGTTGCGCCTGCTGTTGAGCCTGTTGAGCTTCCGCCTGATCCAAAGCATCGAATGGGTTCCCTCCCGAGGCCCGAGTCTCCTTGACACCGCCGAGCATCAAGCCGCTCCTCTGCTTCTGGATTACCGGCTTATCCTTGGGAGGCGGTATGGGTGACGTAGTCCCACCGCCCATGCTGATCAAAACCTCGACGGCCCGTTCCATGTTCCCCTTGGTGTGTTTGAGCACTTGAGCGGTTTGTTTCTCATCGCCGAATCCCATATCTCGTAATTTTACGACTTTGGCTTCGTACTCGGGTGGTATCGATACCGAACCCGATCCGTTCATTCCCAATATCTTGTTCCCCTTTGATTCGAAGGGAGATGATGACCGTGTGTTTCCGTCTCTTGATCTCGGGGCTGATGGGGAAGGGTCACGTTTTACGACACCCGAGGAAGGGGTGAGGAGTCTTCCGGAGTCTTGCTGCTGTCGGTCCCTTCTGAATTTGCCATGTTCGTATTTATCTCTGATGTATCGTTCCATGATTGATTCGGAGTCTTCCAGGTCGACCGGAGCGGGGTGTTTGAGGGGGTCTGGGTTCCAGGTGGCATTGGAGGTGACGTTTCCGGTACGTTTCATGAGCTGGAGGAGGTGAGAGGCTTTGGTTAGCATTCGGATGGACTTTCGGTGCAGGCCTTTCTTCATTTTTTCTTCCCCTCTTCTGTTTTTTTTTTTTTTAAACAAACTAAAAAAGGAAGTGCTGATGTTTGAATGTATGGATTGGAGGGAAGAAGGATGCATACGTCGACTTGGTCGTTGGTCCAGGTGTCTAGACTTATAGACTTGACTTTGGAGATATGTGTTCCTAATTTGCGGTGGATGGCGGCGCAGCGCAGGCACAGGAAGATTCCCAACTGTTATAACGGGATCGTTAGCATGTTTTATTTTGCGATTCCGACCATCCATGGGGACCGGGAGAGAGTTCCAACGAGGTGGCCGGGGAAACATACACTCCAACTTGCCCATCCTATTGATATGCAACAGCTGTTAGAATAGAACTAGGGAAATAGGAAGAGAAAGGAGGAAGGACTGACCTGGATTGCGGGCGCGACAGTCGGCGCATTGGTTGTTTCCGGGGACTTTTGCGATGAGGTCGTGCAGCTGTTTTTCGTTCCGCTGCTGCTGACGTTTGGACGACATGGCGACGACGGTCAATTGTTTTTTTTTTTTTAGTTTGCAACAAGCTGAAGACTAGTGGTCTAGTAGGAGGGAGGATGAGTTCAGCAAGGAGTGGCCGGAGTTAGAGGAAGTGAAGTGAAGGTAAAAGAGCGATCGAAGAAGAGTATTAAGAGAGGAAAGAAGGAGAAGAAGACGAGGGAGAAGGGTAAGAAGTGAAGTGACGTGAAGTGAAGATGAGGTGAAGTGAAGTGAAGGTGAGGTGGAGATGATTGGATTATTTCGGTGTCTCCTGTTCGCATGCAGGAAAGTACCGCAATGGGATGGATTGATCTGACAGGCCCCAGGGCCCTGGGAATTTCGAATTGCAATGCGCTGCAAAAATAGAACTCCCTTCTGTGCTTGAGGTTTGATTACCTCAGAATATACCATAAAATCGAGTCCTGATGGTGATAGTAATTACGGTGAGAGTTGGAGGTGGTTGATGGTATAATTTCAGGGGAATCTTTGGTATGTACTCAGTCAATTCGGCCTCTTCCTGTTCAATAATCAATTTTGATATTAAATCCTGTCAAGAAATGTCAAAAACGTTTGAACGGGAAGGAAGGCCATCCATCCCGGTCTGGGCCAGGGCCAAGGAAAGGGAGATTGGCCAATCTGATAAGATCTCTCCCCTTATCCTTATCTAATATTATATTGTACCCTTGAAGTTCTAAATATTATATTAACTCGAGTATTAGATATTATCAGCTGAAGTATTAGAGTAGTATTGCAGGTAACAACAATGTACCGATTGAGTAGTATCTCGGATGGCCACTCCGAAAACATATCTGAACACGCGGAGCCTCCGCTTTTCTCAGGTCTCTTTTGCTCTATGATCGGATACTCTCCTCATTCTGTTTCAATTGATTCTGGTTTATATTCATATTCGGCTTTATTGTTCGGTGTAATTATATAACAGCCTTGGTAAGATTATATCAGAGAGAGTCGAGAGAGCAGAGTGATTGAAGGGTGGGTGCTGTTGCTGGGTGCCGGGTGCCGACAACGCTGCCGCGCGCTGACGTCCGTCGTCAAGCACAACCACGACCAACTATCAACACCTTCTTCCTGCAACAGAATACAATATCTTCGGCTTCACCGGGTGCAGTCTTGTTCAAAATGGACTCGTAAGCTATGCTATATCTATTACCTCCGGAAGCTTTTGTCACTGACACTATTGATAGACTCGACAGGAACCTGCGCCGTTCCGCCCTTTCGCGACTCGCAAAGCTGGCCGCTGCATCCCCTGCGCCGCCAGTTCCGGACTACCATAACAACATCTCTATTCCATCGTCGCCCACCAGGCGCAATCAACAGCCGCCTCCGCCGCCTCCTCCGGCTACCGATTTCGAGAAACTCGAAGGGGAGATCCAGGGTGGCGCCCGTTTTACCAATGGTGGTGCTGTTTTTATGAATGGTGGACCTAGGTCCTCGTTTATCAAGCACTCGCCTCAAACACTTGTACGTCTTTATATATTATTCAATAAATTCCAACTTTTCTGTAATAACGATGATAATGATGATGGATAGAATGCTCGGGATGTCGAAATCATACTGGCCCTTTGCGGTTCCGTCGAATTTGTCAACTCCACTGATGCCGCCTCCAAGCTCGCCCGTCTGCTATCCCCTTACCTCATCGATTCCTCTACCCTCCAAGTTGAACACTCCCCACAGCTACGTCACTCCAGCACCAGCCCATGGGAGTCTCTGACAACCTCTATCACTGATTCTCTCGCCCTCATCGGCACTCTTTTTCCCTCGCAAAGAGATTCCATCGTTTCCACCCTTAACTCCTATCTCCGGCGCATTAAATCTCAAGCCGGTGGCACCCCGGATTTCTCCGACGACCGCGCTGCTATCCCCGTAGCCACGCTCGTCGTATCCCTCCTCGGCTTCTTTAACTCCGCTGCTAAGCGTATGGACCTCTGGAATCAAGAAGAACGGGTCGAGCTCGTCAAAACCGTCCGTGAAATACTCTCGCCAAACTTTTTGTTGTCTGCTGAAACTGCCTTCTCCACCATTCGTAACTCTCATGACAAGGATTTGAAACTATGGAAGAGATATACCCGTCACTATGCTGCCTCTGGTCGTCCGTTGGGCGCCATGCTCCTCCAACAGGGTTTCGCCTGTCTCCTCGCCGCTGCAACCTCTCTTCTGGTCGTCGACCCGAAACTTCTCAAGGATCGTGATGTCCTCGACGTCCTCCTCGCTCGTAACACCAACAGGTCCAAGGAAACAATCATCATACCTGGTTCGTCGTCCCCTTCTACTCGAAAGGCCCGTCTCAACCGCTTGTCATCCCACTCCGATGCTCTCACCAACGGCCATGACCAAAACGACCTGGTATCTTCTCTCGTCGACATGATTACTGAAATCCTAGCCCTCGTCGAGGATGGCGCCGATTACCTCCAAGTCGGTAGCGCCTGGCAACAACGCCTAGCATTCTCTGTCAAAGCATATGCCTTCATCTCCTTCTGCAACTGTGTCGAATACCGTCGCCGCCACCCAACTCTTCATCATATCGAAGAAATCGAAGACCGTGATGAGTACGCCGACATTCTTATCAAATGGCTCGAAGCTAGTCTTGAAGATCCCATCCAAATGGTCGATCAGGATCTTGCTAGGACGGTGTTGAAGATTATGGCCATTGTGGGCAAGGATGACGCATCGTTTGCTGTCGCCGTGATTAGACTTTTCCCTCGGTATATCGTGCGGAGCGGGGCTGAGAAGGAGACGATTAGAGTCGCCGGCAGGTCTCTTGCCAGGGTACTCCAGACTTTATCCCAAGATGCTATGATTACGACTTTGTATACTTTGGGGAACGTGCTTTCCTCGGGCAACACGGAGAGGGCGTTTACGGCGAACACAAGAGAGAAGATGCATCCCGACCTTCTCGATGCGAATGCCCTTGGCTCGGCGATCTCCCTGTCCTTGAACAGCGAAGAAGAAAAGTTTTTGGTTTACGAAAGGGTCATCGAAGCCATCGTTGGTGTCGCCTGTGAGATGAAAGACGAAAAGATGGTGGAGCTCGCGGCTAGCATCCTCGGTCAAAAAGTCGGGAAGATCAATGGTGCCGTTGACGCAAAGATTATTGTCGAACTCGCAGTCCTGGCCCTCGCGGGTAGTCCGTTGGAGCTCAGGACCGTCTTGAAGTTGCTTGATAGGCTCGGAACGAACGCGGTCGGTATCCGTGACGTCAATATTGCCGGTGCCGTCTTGGAAGCTAGGATCCACATGTCTACCCATCTTAAGCCCGACCATCCGCTTTACGATACTTACCTCACTAGCCTCTTGGAGTGCATAATCAACAAGGGCGATATTCACGAGCAAGATACGAGGAAGCAGACCGATCCGGATAGCAGAACGTCGCCTGTTGAGCCGCCGAAGCTACGCTTCCTGGCTGGTTCGCAATTATTCTTACATTTGGATATCGTACAGCTCGCCGCGAGGGAGATTTCACAGTTCTTGCAGCCTCTCGCGATACTACTCAATACTCCTACTCCTGAGAAAACGGAGATGCCGCCATATGATATCCATCCGAACAAGGACATCCAACAGCTCTTCCGAAACGCATGGTTCAATTGTGTCGTTCATGGGTTCCTACGACAGAGCGAGTTGGTCCAAACTCATGAATCGTTCCTTCGCATCATCGCACGGCACACACCGCCTCTCGTGGCCGAAACGAGGATAAACCACATGGAAAGCGACATGGATCTGAACACCATCCTCCGCCGTGGAATGAACACCCAAAACATCGCAGAGCAGAAACGGAAACTCTCTAGCGCCATACCTACGCACGACAGTGAGATTCGAGGATTGAGCTATCCGAAGGTGATCTTTTTGCAAGCCGCTCTGCTCCTTGAGAGTTTGAGGGCTTTGGAAGGAGATTGCAGCAAGATACTTACGTACTTTGTGGACCCATCGTTTAAACATGGCGACGAGGCTACTTGTATGAGTTCCATTGCGGCAGAGGTGATCAGCATCTACCTGAAGAACGTGCAGCAGGGAAATCTGGATGCGTTCCGGGCTCCTTACGTTTCCAAACAACTCGTCGAGTTTTTCACCGGCTGTTGTCATCGGGTTGAGAAGGTGCAGTTTGTGGCAGCCATCTGTGCGAACAATATTATTACGGCGGTACCATCGGCTTTATGTCAGAAATCGTCAATGTTTGCGTTGCTCGAGCTGCTGACGTTGTTGTGGAACAGTTGTTTGGAAGCGGAGACGGATGAGTACGGATGGCATTCTGTGTATCGCAGTGCTGTCGCGAATATACAGATCGAGCTGTCGGATTCTTTTCCGTTCCGGAGGAAGACGTTGAAGACCTACCATGAGCGTGCGAAGGGGTGGTTGCTCCGGGTCCTGGATATCGCGCCGTTGGATGTCAAGGGGTTGCTGCAAAAGTACCTCGCCAAGTTTAACGACGAGAACGTATTTGGACATGTTGCGCTTGGGAGGTCTTTGGCGTATGATATTGGCGCCGCGGTTCCGAAGAGCGATCCGAGGCTTTCGACGTTGGCGGATATCAACCTTGCTTCCGATTTTATGGCGCAGTATACGATTCGCCAGGCGTACCGGTATGATGACAACATGCCCGAGCACGCACCGGATTGGATTCATGATTCGGATCGACCGGATCATACGGCCGAGATATATGGGAAGCATGGAGATGCGCAGGCTTTCCTTACGCATCTGGAGACCAGAGCGGTGAACGGGAAGTTTGTGGCTATTAGTGAGGTGCGGGATATTTTGAGACGGACGGCGGGGTTGCTGTGTCAAACGCATACGGAGGAGAGTATTCTCATCCAGCATTTTGTGGGAATACCGTTTGCGATTTTTACGAAGCAGAGTATCAAGCTCGGGATCTCGTTGTGGATGGGGGTGTTGAATGAGAATGAGAATATTGCGCCGCGGGTACTCTGTGAGATTGCACGGAATTGGGAGTTGACGGTGAGGAGGAAGCAAGGGTTGTTTAATCCTAGCTTTGATGCGCCGGATGCGTTTAATACGAAGATGGAGTATGTGCCTTCTGATAAGGGGTTACTTACTAAGCACCAGACTGCAGCGATTAACATGCTTTCGCCGCACCTTACGTTGTTGAAGTTTTTGAGCAGCCATTTTCATGCGTCGAGGCATGGGGATCCGAATGTTATTCGGATGTTTTTAAGGTTGATTAGGATCTCGTTGGTTGGGTTGAAGAATGCAAGTCCGCATCCGTTGGCGAGAGAGGCGAGATTTCAATTTGTGCTGTTCTCACTGCAGGTGTTGAAGTATACACCGGGTATTATGCCGGCGGTGATGCAGTGGAAGTTGAAGGAGGAGATATTCTCTGCTGCACTTAGTTGGTTTACGTACCAGCCGAGGTGGTCTTATGGTGGCAATAAGATGCAGTTGAGGGCTGAAGGCTTGGTGATGAAGGAAGTTGCATTGGCGATCCAAGGCCTTTCGGCGGTAGGGAATGCGACGGTGAAGAGTTTGGAGCTCAAGCAGGAGTTACTTTTGCTCCTTTTGGAGAACGAGCAGGCCAGGGTTTCGACGTGGATCACGCCGTTGGATGCGCCGAGGAAGCAAGCGCCTGTTCCGGGGATTGTACCGCGGCAGGTTAGCGATGTTACACTGGTTACGTTGTTGCAGACGGCGTGGAATGAGAATCCGGCTTTAGCGATCCAGATGATTGGACGGTTCCCGTCGAAGAGATATGAAGCCGAGGTGAGGAAGATGATGTTGGCGTATCCGGAGAAGGTGGTTAAGATTCCTGAGGCGCTTTATTATATCCTTGGGGATAAGTTGCCGTTGGATGTTAACTTCCAGCTACGGTATTTGCTTTACTGGGCGCCGTTGAATCCGATCTCTGCGGCGACGTATTTGTTGCCATCGTATGCGAATAATCCGTTTTTGTTGCAGTATGCGGTTCGAGCGTTGGAGAATCATTCGATCGATGTTACGTTCTTTTATGTTCCGCAGTTTGTGCAGACTTTGCGGTATGATGCTTTGGGATACGTCGAGCGGTGGATTTTGGAGACCGGCAAGTTTTCCCAGTTGTTTGCGCATCAGATTATTTGGAATATGAAGGCGAATGCGTATAAGGGTGAGGATTCGGAGATCCCGGACCCTATCAAGCCGACGTTGGATAAGGTTATGGATCATTTGGTTTCTAGCTTTTCACCTGGGGACCGCAGTTTTTACGAGAGGGAGTTTAGTTTCTTTGGGGAGGTTACGGCGATTTCTGGGAAGTTGAGGCCGTTTATCGGACAACCTAAGGAAGAGAAGAAGCAGAAGATTGAAGAGGAGTTGCGGAAAATTAAAGTTGATGTTGGGGTTTATTTACCGTCCAATCCCGATGGGATAGTTATTGGGATCGATAGGAAGAGTGGCAAGCCGTTGCAGAGTCATGCGAAGGCGCCGTATATGGCGACATTTAGGGTGAGGAAGAAGGCTAACGTTAGCGTTGCTGGGGATGATGTGGGGAGTCCTCGAGCTGAAAGTAGGATCTCTGGGGGACTTATCGGGGAAGAGAAGTGGCAGGCTTGTATATTTAAGGTTGGGGACGACTGTAGGCAGGATATGTTGGCGCTGCAGTTGATTAGTGCTTTCAGGAGTATTTTTAATAGTGTGGGGTTGGATGTTTTTGTTTTTCCGTATAGGGTTGTGGCGACGGCGCCCGGGGTTAGTATCTTTTCTCTTTTCTCTTTTCTCTTCTTTCTACTTATTTTTGCTAACGGATGGTTATTGATAGTGCGGCGTGATTGAAGTCCTGCCGGACTCGATCTCGAGAGATATGCTTGGACGAGAGGCAGTGAATGGGTTGTATGATTACTTTACGACCAAGCATGGCGGCGAGGATTCGATCAAGTTCCAAGAGGCACGAAGTAATTTTGTGCAGAGCATGGCGGCTTATTCGGTTATTTCGTATCTGCTGCAGTTTAAGGATCGACATAATGGAAATATTATGATTGATGGGTCGGGGCATATTATTCACATTGGTATGTTTCATATCTCGACACATATCTGGGATGTATTTTTGCTAATACGGATGAAAATCTAGACTTCGGTTTCTGCTTCGACATCGCCCCCGGCGGCATAACCTTCGAACGCGCACCCTTCAAACTAACCACCGAAATGATAGCCGTCATGGGCGGAAGCCTCGAATCCCAATCCTACCGGTGGTTCGAAGAGCTCTGCGTCAAATCATTTTTGGCGTGTAGACCTTACTGCGAGCAGTTGGCGCATCTGGTGGTGTTGATGTTGGATAGCGGGTTACCGTGTTTTAAACCGGAGACGATACAGAATTTTAAGGCGAGGTTTGTGATGGAGAGGAGTGAAAGGGAGGCGGCGGAGTATATGAGGGGATTGGTGAAGAGGGCTTATGGGAGTTATAGTACCAGGGGGTATGACCAGTTTCAGTTGTTGACTAATGGGATTCCCTATTAGTTGTGACTGGTCTTATAACCTGTGGCTATGCTTGGTGAAAGTGGCATATGATCGAAAGGAGTGTTGTTTTTGTTGTATTTTCCTTTCTTGAGATTTTGGTGCGTTCTTACTTGTTTAGTTGGCATCTATATCTGTTCACTATTAACATCTTTCTTTTCCTTTTTTTTTAATAGAAGAGGTTGCTGGATCTGGTGTGTCGGTTTTGTCTATATCCCATGATGCTGCCATGTGGGAATCTAGATCAGATTTATAGGCTATTCGCTCGGTTAGGTTTGCCTTTCCCCTGGCAGTAACGTCATGCATCGCGCCGGTTGACCCAAGTTGTCAGTAGTTACACTACGCCCGCCCGCGGCGCGACCTTTTAAACCTTCAACTGCGCCAGTAGTGATAAAGACGTGATATCTTTTTTTTTTTTCCGTTTAGCCTTTTCTTCACTTCTTTTTTCTCTGCAATACGGACAGGGTAGAATAGAATCGAGAGTATACGATACGATACATTCTACAAAGACTTTGATATGGTGTAACGTCAAGTCGCCCGGCGCGCAATATCATTATTATAAGTCGATATTTTCTTCTTCTACAGCCCTCAAATATCGCCTTGTATACTATAGAGAAACCGAGAAGGATCAAATACAGTACGATCACCAAATGTCCGGCGCATCAACGCCCACTTCCCCAACCTCCCCTGGGCCCGGCCACCCCCGTCGCAGCTTCACCCTCCCAGACTTCCCAACGCCCAGAGCAACAACCCCTCTCCTCCCCTCCCTCCTACACTCCCCATCCCTAATCTCCCTCCGCCAACCCTCAACGTTATCAATAGACACCACAACAAACGTAGACCATGTCCATCCGCACGACCCCCTGCGTCGAGCCTCACTGGCAATGACATCCGAATCCCTCCGATCCCAACGATTAGTAGGAACCAATAATCGACGGTATCGATGGGAGAGGTATAGAACTTCTGTTGAGGATTTAAGTAAAATAAAGAATAAGAAGGTTAGGGGGTATTATGAGAATGTGAATAGGCAGATTGATAGGTATATTTGGGTGGATCAGCTGTTGGATTCGGCGTTGGTGCCGAGGTTGGTGGGGGCTTATTCTGGTGTGGGGAGGAGGGAGGGGACGATTGCGGAGGAAGATGAGGAGAACGGCGGAGGGAGTGTGCCAAAGACGCCGTTGAGGAGACGGCCGAGTTTTGTGAGGAAGATGGCGGATGAGGAGACGCCGCTTTTGGAGGGGGGTGAAAGTGGGGAGGGGGACGAGGGGATTGTGTGAGTGTATCCCTTTTTATATCAGGTGGTTGTTCGTGTGAGATGGTTTAGATTGCTAATAGGGTTTGGTTTGGGGGGGTAGGAAAGTGGCGATATATGTTAATCTGGCGGCGAATACGATATTACTTGCTGGTAAAATCGCGGTTACGCTGTTGACTAGCTCGTTATCCGTGCTTGCTAGTTTGGTCGATGTATGTCTTTTTCAGAATACCCTCTCCCCTTCGTTTACTTCGAAAGGTGGCCACTTTGATGATGATACTGATGGCGGAGGACAAATAGTCGGCCCTCGACTTCCTCTCAACCGCCATAATCGGTCTAACAACCTACCTCATCTCTCGTCGCGACGCCCACCGCTATCCCATCGGCCGTCGACGTCTCGAACCCATCGGCGTCCTTGTCTTCGCCGTAATAATGATAGTTTCATTCATCCAAGTCGCAGTCGAAGCCGTTCAACGACTCCTAAACCCCGATCACAGCATCATCCAACTCTCAAACTCCGCTATAACCATCATGTCAGTCACCGTAGGTATCAAAGGGGCATGCTACCTCTGGTGTCGGATGGTAAAATCCTCCAGCGTGCGGGCATTAGCACAAGACGCACTTACGGATGTCTACTTCAATACCTTTTCTATATTCTTCCCATTATTAGGTCATGCGACAGGACAATGGTGGCTGGATCCCCTCGGTGGATTATTACTTTCCTTATACGTCGTCTTCAGTTGGTCTACAACATCATTAGAGCATATAGATCATTTAACGGGGAGCGCAGCTCCTTCGGAGGATAGGAATCTGGTGTTATATGTTTGCATGAGGTTTGCGAGGTGTATTAGGAAGATTACGGGCGTACAGGCTTATTATAGTGGGGATAGGATTAATGTCGAGGTTGAGGTGGTCTTTGATGAGGATTTGAGTTTGAGGGATAGTCATGATGTTGCCGAGGCGCTGGGTTGGACGGTGGAGAGTTTACCGTTTGTGGAGAGGTGTTTTGTGCATACGGATTATAGTGGAGAGAATCCGACGACGCATTTGGAGAGATAGAGGAGGTAGATTTGTTTCTTGTGTAGCCCGGGGGCTGTGCAATAGCCGTGCCGGGATGGAGTTCGGGCGAAGAGTTTATTGGATGTACGCATACATAGTATATGGGTCTCGGCGAAATCGGATAGATCCGAGACTCAAATGTGGTAGTTCATATCATACCCCCTCAAGCTGGGGTTTAAGCATAAATTTATATGTAGTGCCGACTGAACCGATCTGAAGAATCCATTCGGATCAGACCCTCTTGCCTCGGGGCATCCGAAAGATCCGAGGATTTTGAGCTACACTGTGCGTTCATATATGCATATCCTACGCTAGAGAAGTTTGTAAAACAAAAAGAGGGGATCCGGAATGGCTGGTCTCAAATTTTAGGAGTCAGCTCCTCGAGACCAGGAGCGGCTGAGGATATGAGATTGATTTCGAAACATGCTTGCTTGCTCGAGATGTGTTGAGGCATTCTTTTCTTGGTTGATTAATAGCTTAGTCATATAGCTATAGGTAAGAGTTAAGAAAAAAGACGGTTGAGGACTGAGGATTTGTGAAATTGTCGCCTGAAGCTCGAAGTGACGTGATATCTGAAGATCAGAGGGAAGCGCTTTGGAGACTTCAACAGTTGTTGGGTGCACAAAGGTCTGGAATCCGTTTCATTCCTCCCCCAAACTGTTTCGTTTTATAAAATACTATATCGTCGCTAGGTATATAATTACACAGCCTCAATCCACAATAACTGAAAAGAAAAACCCCGTGAATCGAAGCGTAAGAAATAAGAGCCAAGAGGTTCGTTTATGTGGCCTTGTGGGTAAGCTATCGTAAGCCTTTTTCGCGCCGACACAACTAAAACACCACTCTCAGCCTTGGAAATCATTTTCATTCTTTCTAGGCATCGTGTTTTAAGATCGATAAGAAGTTTTAAGGTATGGTCGGATCGGAAATATATTACTTTGGCCAAATACACAAAAGAAGTGGAGAATGTTTCCGCAAAGTGAAAAGTGGATTCATAGCTCGGGCCGGGTACGATAACGTAGCAGAACCGTCTTACTGGCGTTTCAGATACTTTAACCTTGCAATGAAGCGCTTGGCGCTTGAGAGATGTAGCACAAAATGGGAATTTTGGACATGGGGTATCACGTATATCTCCTAAACCGATGGGATCTTGGGGCTTTGAAGAGAACGTTTGACGAATGGGGTACCATTAAAATGGTGAGTCTGTCGAATGTGGTGCTTTTTGGGTCGTGGTATTTCCCGATTCGGATGCAACGCAATATTTCTAAAACCTCGTTTACTAGGTTGACGCCGGCATATTCGAGACGAGCGGCGACGAACGATCGTCTCCTAGGATTTTTTGACGTTATAGTTTTTCGAATGGGTCTGAGGTGGGGGATTTTTTTAAATTCCTTGTTCAGGAGTCTTGTATCCTTGGCGGGCATAGGCGGCGGTGTTAAACTTGTTCTTATAAACATCTCGTGGATATATTTTTCTTCCCTTTTTTTTCTTTCCTTTTCGTTTCTCCACCCAGCACAAAGCCTTTCCCTCCCCTCACTCTTTTCCCCTTCCTTTTTTTTATAGCTACCTCTGGGAGGTTTGAGCTGTTCTGTGAACGCTCGTTTTTATATTCTATTCTTCTCTTCTTCAGCATTTCTTTTAAAGCTTGATTAAGGTAGATTATTATTGTTAAGACACAGGTTGTCGTTTCATTCATTTGAGGCAGGGCCTTTCTTCTTCTTTCCCCCCCATCTCTATCTCTTCGGTAGCTCCCTATTTCATACCCTTATTCCTCGCTTTTTATAATTACCTAAAAGAAAAAAATGAAGACCTCAACTTTAATAGTAGCTCCCTTGCTACTCTCCATCTCCTCCGCAAGCTTACTCGGAAAACTATTCGGCCGTAGCGATGTTGAGTCGCGGCAGGTTGAAGCTGCTGATGAACCTGGTAAGGTTTGAATAACTTTGATTCCGAATCTCTTATTTAAGAGGTCTATTCTAACGAGAAATATATATATTTTTTGTAGTATATACAATCCTAAGACGTACGGAAAAAGTTGGCACGAATGATACCCTACCAATCCTCGGTACCGGTATAGTCACAGCGACTACCACCACTGATGCCGCTGCACCCGAGAAAACAAACGGTAGGGGCCGTAACGGCCGCAACGGCCGAAATGGACGAAATGGCCGTAATAAGAACGGAAATGGCAATAATAATGGTAGGAATCGTCAAGGTAATAATGGACGAAACCGCGGGAACGGACGAAACGATGATGGAGATGACGACGATGATACCCGAGGGATCGGACGTGGAAGGAACGGAAGGGGAAGGAATGGGCGAGGTGGAGGCAATAATGGAAGAGATGACGATTCTACGACCATTACCAAGACGAGGCTTAGGACTACTGAAACTACGGTTGTAGTTTCGGAGACCGATTCTACTTCTACTGATGAGGCCGGCGCCGATCCTACTACTGATGAGGCTGGAGCTGAACCTACTACTACTGATGAAGCTGGAGCTGAGCCTACTGATGATGGTGAAGCTACTTCTACTACTGAGGGGTTTAGAATCATTCCCACTAGTGAATTGGAGGGTATTGCTTCTGTACCTACTGCTGAAGCTCTACACCATCCGGCTCCGGTGGAATATGTTGCTGCTTCTTCTGTTGATTCGATCTCTGCTCCGAGCGTTGAGCATACTACTAGTTCTCAAGCTGCTGGTGAACATACTGTTACTGTTACGAAGCATCGACAGGTCAGTTGCATTTCCCCCAAATTTCCACTTGATATATAGTGTAAGATAGCAAGCTGACAATAACAAAAGGTCGTGGTCACCGAAACCGAGCGAGTCAGAGAAGACGCCAGAACGGTCACAAAGACCGAACGAGTTCGGGAAACAGTTACCAAGACTGAAAAAGTTGCGGAAACCGTCACCGAGACTGAAAGAGTTCATGAAACAGTCACCGAAAAGGAAACTGTTCGTGAGGGCGAAGAAGCCGTTACTGTTACCGTAACAACTTGTACTGAAACCCCAGCTGTTCATGAGACTACCACCATTGAAGAGGTTTTGGTCCATGAGACTACCACTACTGAGGAGGTTTCTGCCCACGAAACCACTACCACCACTGAAGAGGTTTTGGTCCACGAAACCACTGCTACCGAGGAGGTTGCTGCTCACGAAACCACCACTACTACTGAGGGGGTTGTCGTCCACGAAACTACTACTACCGAGGAGGTTGCTGCTCATGAAACCACTACTACCGAGGAGGTTGCCGCCCACGAAACCACCACTACCGAGGAGGTTGCCGCCCACGAAACCACTGCTACCGAGGAGGTTGCCGCCTACGAAACCACTGCTACCGAGGAGGTTGCCGCCCACGAAACCACTGCTACCGAGGAGGTTGCTGCCCACGAAACTACTACTGAGGAGGTTGCTGCCTACGAAACTACTGCTACCGAGGAGGTTGCAGCCCACGAAACCACTACTACTGAGGAGGTTGCTGCCCACGAAACTACCACTACTGAGGAAGTTGCTGCTCATGAAACCGGTACTACCGTAGCCGCGGAGCACGAAACTACTACTACTGTAGCTGTAGAGCACGAAACCACCACAACCGCCGCTGCCGAACACGAGACAACCACTACTGCTGCAGCCCACGAGGTAACAGCCACAACCACCGATGTTGCCCCGGAAGAAACTGGCAGGAGGAACGAACACGTGCCACAACCGGTGCATACGACTTTGGCAACTATTGTTCGAGAGTCGAAGCACACTCCGCCTCCTCAGCATGAAGCTATGAAGCGTGACATTGGAGGATGTTAAGGGGGCTTGGGAAGGGATTTCAGGCTTGATGCTTGGTGCCTTTTTAATTCTTTTTAATTATCTTTCTTTGTCTTTGTTGCATGGCCTTTGGTTTTTTCGTCTCTAATTTTCCTTTTGTTTTCTCTTTTGTTTGGGGATACCATATTCTTTACAGGAAACAGCATATTACGTTGGCGATATTGATTATCGATATTTTTTTGGTTTCATTGATTTGATCTTGGGGGGTTTATCCACATAGCTATAGCAGTGTAGTGGGAAATTCGAATAAAAAGTTAGATACCCATGATGTTTAATAGGGCAAAGCTGTCTCGTGACCAAGATTTTAGGACGAAGAGCCTTTCGTCTCCCAAACCTTTGTGAGAAAATACGACGCAAGACCCGAGTTGAGGCTAGAACTTTTAAGAACACACGGAGGGTTTTAAGACACGGAAAGAGCTTCAACGTGGTCATTTTCATCCGAGGGTCGGAGTAGATTGTCTCTGGGTCAAAGTCTTCGTCCGGGCGGTCCCGGTTAAAGTTTCGCCAGTGAAAGTGTAAGATCTTTGTTGAAATTTATATTAGTTGATCATATGCATACGCATACCGCAGACCAGTCTCGTAACCGGACCGTGGGAAGATCCAGATGTAAGTACTTGCTTCGTGTGATGGCGAATATGTTCGAGTGATCGCGATGATCGAAATACGAATAAGAATACATACAACGTCCACAATCACGTGAGATATCTCCGCATTGAATGGTAAATTTCCGGGCTCGAATGGCCCGATACCAATAATACGGACCATTAATATGTACACTCATGTTGAACAACGTTGTACCAATGCTCTCTTTCAAATATATAACTACCTTCTCCCTCCCTCTTTTCCTCCTATCGTACCTCAACAGACTCAAGATACGAAACCTACGGCCTCAGCACAGTTTCCAACTTCAGATTCATCCGTCCTTGTATGATCTGCTGCTTCGACGACCGCAGCTGTGGTGTCTCTGCCACCGCCCTCCCCGATGCCGTTGCATGTCCTAGAAACTCCCGTCTATGTCGCAGAGCCGATATAAGTACTTCGGCATCATCGTTTTTTGGACGAATGTGTTAGTGAAAGATGTTCAGGGAATCCGACGGATTAGACTCTGCCTGTCAAATTAGTTTAGGTGTTGGTTTATTGGCTTATCTACCTTCTTCTCAAGTAGCGTGAGAGAGAAGTTGAAGAAAGGAACGGAAATGTGGCTCCCCACTCGGGAGGTGTTGGAGGGGTGATGGAACATAACATAATTGAGTAATGGGTGTTAATGCATGCACGTAGATGGTATGGAATTCTCGAGCGGGATCGGTTATGGGGTATTCGGTAAGGTTCAACGGTTGGCGGACTATAATAATTATAATCCCTTAATATATAGCCTGTGACTGTTCTCAGGTAAAGCTCTAGTTACCGAAAGGCTTAGAGGTCTCCCGCGGGGTATGCGTCCGATACAGAGGTCGCTCGAGAGTGATATCTTGACCAATTAATTTGAAATTGGTATTAGAGTATATTCTATTAATTTTTGGATTCGAATGCAATCCGAATGGTTACGCAATTTAATAAATCGGCCCGAGCTAAATTCAAGATACGTAAGTAATCGATCGTACGTAACAGTCTCCAAAGCCGGGAAAGGGTTATCTGGAGAGTACTCGACATCATGATGTGGTAGAGTTCGATTTGGGCGGTGTGGTGAGATGGAGTGTAGTGCCGATACCCGCATATGAACATTCAAGCCAAAGCTCAATTGACAGCTATAGCCTGTCTTGTGAGCTGGCCGGTCCTGGCACTAAGCTATAGCCAGGATTAATAGTCAAGCTCGAGGGAACCCCGACCAGACTCGATAAGACAGAATCAGAGGTCGCACAACACAGTTATGCCTATTAGCAGGGGTGGCCGTGTTAAATCGAAGCTTCTTGTGCAACATGACCATTAGATAGCATGGCACTGACATGTTAACATTCCAATGCAACGGCAACCGCCTTTGCTTTTGCGTTTACGGTTTCAAGCTTCTCTCGCGAACATAAGCTTAATTTGGGAGTGATAGATCCTCGAGCGTGCATGCTGCATGACAGATTTTCCCTCTAGGTCGCTATACCTGGACTGCAGTACACCTCGGATAAATATGTGGCAGGTAGACGTCTCCGGCCGGAGTGATTTCCAACCTATGCAGCTACAGCTTAAATGCGACCCGCAAATTTATCTTGTCTGGAATTTTTGTGTATTGTGTGCATAAGATATCTTGCATGAAAAGGCGGGTGGGCGTAACTGCAAGGAACGAGGGTGGACAGGTAAGAGTTCAGTATCAAACTAGCTGTCCTCGACCTGTCTCAAGATTTCCAAGGAACATCGGCAGAAACAATCGAAGGGTGTATACCAGTATGTGAACTTCTAGAAACCATAATAATTCGCTCGTTTAACCTCGTCGATGCAGATTTGATCTTGTGAAATTCGCTAGCGCCAGAAAAAAAAAAAAAAAAAAAAAAAAAAAAAAAAAAAAAACTTAACACCGACAGAAGATTCTTACTTACCTAAAGTATGTCTTGGGGGTTGAAAGAAATCCCTCATTTTGGTCCCATACAAAATGCAAATCGAATTACATACCACATCACATATACCCCAGCCGTCCCTCCGACGCAAGATGGTGAGGTACTTTTTTGCGTACTGTCCCCTAGTGCCTTGGTGTTGAATCCATGGTGTTACATGTACCCAGCAGGAAAATTCGGATTATGAATCAGTAGAGGCAAGTCGCTAGTAGGTTTAACTTAGGGCATGCATGGGATATATCTGCCTGCGTCGGCGGTGTTAACTTAACTTGACTTGTCTCGAGCTACAAAACCCAGGCAGCTGGCCCCACCCTTAACTATGATAAAGCTGCTTCCATTTGTTCCTTTCCGGGATTTTGCTTTAGCTTATGGAGATGTAGACGTAGTTTTGAGAATTACGAGCTGAGGAAATGAGTGAGTGATTCATACCAAGAAAGAAACCTAGGGTAGTGGCCATTTGATCGGATAGCATCACCCGGGCGAGTGCAAAAGAAGTCTGCCGCGTAAGGTACACCGCCCTCCAATCGTTGTTATTCCTGCGGAGCTAGTCCAACTAGAAGAAGAAATATGAAATCGGATTGTGCGCAGGGCAAGCCAGTTCAGAAGTCTAAATTTTTGTGGTTGGCCGGGGTCAACTTGTGCTGAAATAAAAAGACAACCACACCCCCAACACAGTCCTTAAGTCAACCACCCTTTCTTTCCTATCTTTTCTGTTTAGAATAGAAAAGGAGAAGCACAAGATCGTAAAAAAAGTTGCAGAACGATTCAGCCGTTGAGTATTTTGTTAGAAACGTACACCTGGAAGGCCTGGCAGTTTTAATTTCTCGAGGTTGGTAAGCAGAATCCGGTTCTTGTTTTTTCCGCGTGGGTCGATATAGATATAAAAAGGACGAGGTCTCGCCACATCCACAACATCTCGACTCAGCTTGAGGGAATAATTCTAGCACCACCATCATCACCACCATCACCATCGCCACCCATTGGCCTACGAATATAATTATCTCGGAAGAGCCTTCGACTGACAAGTATTCTCTTTTCCAGCTTGAGAAATCACTGGTCTTTCGTGTGAAATTTCGAACTTCTTGCATCCGATATAAAAAACCGTCAAGCCGACACGGTAGTATCAGAATATCTCTGAGATATCGATATCGACGACCATCGAGGCAGATATAGCTTCAACCGCCCTTCGATAACCACCAAACCACAAAACTTTAACAATCTTTCCCACCGGAACCTTTGTTTCGTCCCAGACAAAGGTCTTCGGCTCCGGGAACAACCGTTCACAATCCCGTCACCAGGCTCTTGCCGCTCCTCCCTCCGTCCTCTTAAACCACCTCCAAGAACTCCGTTCAATCACCACTCTCACCCCGAGCCCGGATATCGCCATCATAGATCCCAGGTAGACGGTGCGGAGGAGTCATCCCAAAACCCAGCCGACGAGTCCCAATCAAAACCCCTGCCGCATAGCTCCCCCGCTGGTAACCTTCCTCTTCACGAGGAAGGCTTGCGGCGACCGCCTCTTGTCTGTTTCGGCAGAATCGTGTTTCGACCACCCTAGCATCCGTTCAATTGCGAACTCAATAACTTAACTTTTCAACCTTCTTAACATTCTTAAGATCATTTTTTTTCTCTTGATCTTCGAGAATCCCTTTGGAGACTGTGTGGTTTGGGTGCTATTCTGGCGGTAACTGTATAGGAGTCGACGTCCACAAGAAATCGGCAAAGAAGAACATAATCTCTTCAGATTTTTCTTCATTTCTTCTTTCACTACTACATACAACTTTCTTCCATTCAACTGTTTAGTCCTTTCATTTTGAACGGGCAAAACAGTAAATCGTACCATCCATTCCCGAAGTCGACAATCATTAACCGACGTTAGTTATGGTCTTCGTCAAAATCGAATCTGCGGCTCCTGTCATTCTTTCTTCCCCAACCACTTCTTCATCTATCAAGCAGATGCCTGGTACCGCTTTCGTCGCTCCAGTAGCTGCAGGTCACGCATACTATGATGGATCTGAAAAAGCTACTTCCAAGGCATTGATCGGGAATGCATTGGCCCGCCACATCAACAGCATTAATGTTGATAACTGTGAAGCTGGCGGGGAAGATGCCTTCTTCGTCGCTGATCTTGGAGAGGTCTATCGTCAGCACCTCAGGTGGAAATTGAACCTTCCTCGCATTGAGCCATTCTATGGTAAGAATCATTCCATCTAAATCCGATCGAAGATATGCAAATGACTAATTTGCTATCTGCGCAGCCGTCAAATGCAACCCTGACCCTCAGGTCCTCCGCCTCCTCGCCAATCTTGGCTGTGGCTTTGACTGCGCTTCCAAGAAGGAGATTGAGACTGTCCTTTCGATGGATATCTCTCCATCTCGCATAATCTATGCCCACCCTTGCAAGACAGCATCTTTCATTCGCTACGCTGCGTCCGAAGGTGTCGAGCACATGACCTTCGACAATGCCGAGGAATTGTATAAGTGTCAACGTTACTTTCCATCTGCTCGTCTCCTCCTCCGCATTGCCACCGATGACTCCAAGGCTCTCTGCCGTCTCAGCGTCAAATACGGTGCCCCACTTGACTCCACTGCCTCTCTCCTTGCCCTCGCCAAGGACCTAGGCCTTAACGTCGTTGGAGTCAGCTTCCATGTCGGCTCTGGAACCTATGATCCAACCGCCTACATCAGTGCCGTCGAAGATGCTCGTCGCGTGTTCGATGAAGGTGCTGACCTCGGATTTGACATGAAGCTCTTGGATGTCGGTGGCGGATACGGCCACAACAACTTTGAAGCCATCGCCTCAGTTCTCGGACCGGCTGTCGACCAATATTTCCCCAGTAATGTCAGGGTTATCGCTGAGCCAGGAAGGTACTATGTCGCCTCAGCGTTCACAGTTGCAGCGCACGTTATTGCCCGTCGTACCGTCGTAGATCCCGTTAACGGCGAGAGTTCGTTCATGTTGTACTTGAACGATGGAGTTTATGGGAACTTCTCTGGTGTGATGTTCGATCACCAAACGCCCGTTCCGAGGGTTTTGACCAATGGTGAGGAGTTTTGGTATGGAAAGAAGAGGGAGGATGGGGAGAGGGTTGTTAAGTATTCGATTTGGGGACCGACTTGTGATGGGTTGGATTGTATCTCTTCGGAGAGTTATTTGCCCGAGGTCGTTGAGGTTGGGGATTGGTTGTATTTTGCGGAGATGGGAGGTAAGTTCTGGAATATCCTAGAAGTTCGGAGATCCGTTCAAAGAGTGATGCTAATATTTTGGTATAGCTTATTCCAAGTGCTCAGCGACGAAGTTCAATGGCTTCTCTGATGATCACGAGGTTGTCTATGTCTGCAGTGAGCCAGGAGCAGCGGCCCTTCTCCAAGGATAAATCTATGCTTCATCCAGGAGCATATTTTGGTATTTCTGACAGTAAAACCTAATATACACACATAGCAATGCGACTTTTTGTCCAGTCTGTTATTACCAAAAGTCATTTCTTGTTCTGTTAGTGTCTACTGTATTTCAGGGTTCGATCTATAAATCGGGGAGGCTGTCTGAGAGAGGGGTTGGTACATGTCAGATGCTATGGCCGGGTAAAATCGTTGAAATGATAGAAAGAAAATCCAACTGCTGTCGCTCCTTCACCACCAATTACTATAAAACCAGTAGTTTCGTTTTATGTTTTCAAAAGTTACTCCCGTAAACTGCCCTAAGAGAATATTCGAACTGATAAATGATAGGATATCGATTGATACTATAGTTTACCATCACCGTCCCATAACATACAAATCAACCCTATCCCCCGCCATCTCGAACACCACGCCCTCCCTCTTCACAATCCCCTTCTCCCTTGCCATCTCAAAAAACATCTCCTCAGAATCATGCCGCACCTTGTGTGCCAACAATATCACCACCCCCGTCGATAACCTACATAACTCATCAAGCACCCCCACAAGATACGGAATACTAGCAGTATTATACGTACAATCCGCTACTAATATCAAATCATATGTTGTAGACGTGCACCACTCTGGTACAGGATATGCCCAGTCCAGTGGATGGTAGGATATACTGCCGCCACTGCTATCTTTGGAGTTGCTGGTGAGGTTTTTGGAGGTTATTTCGGTGGTTATGGGAAGGTCTGTGAGCGTTACTTTTGTGGAGGGGTGGAGGGTGTGCAGGACTATACCGGCTAGACCGCAACCGGCACCGAGTTCCAGGACGTTTAGGGAGGGTTTTGATAGGAGTGGAGTGAGAGATGGGAGTTGTCCTGTGGGAGGGGAGGGGAGGGTGGAGAGGTAGGAAGTCATTGCTAGACCACCAGGCCTGGATAAATTGTTAGAATATCTGAACAAGTGAATTTGTATACGGGGAGATGATGTACCATATATGCCTTGCAATATCCTCTCTGGTTTCCTCCCATATCCTCACCATCTTCCCAGCCGATAATTGAAGTTTTCGCTCAACTAATGCTTCTGCTTTACTCCCATTTTGGAGAATATTGAACGGAGTGCTCCACGCCGAAAGGATTCTAGACTCCGAAGGACCGGCGAATAATGTTCGCATATCATCTGCCCTGTTTTCGGTTGCAGAGACGCATACTATGCCATTCAAAGCCGTATCCTTTGATGCTGTAAAAGTGAATTGAATCGGTATATTTCTTAACACCGGTGTCCATGTTACGGTTTTTGACGCAAGTAATTGGCGGGATTGGGTATCCGCGCGAAGGGTGGCTCGGAGTGTGGCATTGCCATCGTAGAATGCTTCGGAGAGGTCGGTGGAGATGGTGATTAGCGTGGAGACGGTGATGATGTTGGAGGAGGGTTTGGAGGAGGTGGTGGGGACTTTGAGGAAGCGGATGAAGTGCATTTTATGTAAGAGGCTTGGTGAGGTTTTGAAGCGTTGTATCCCATCAACCTTCTCCCAAACAAACATCTCGAAGTCTTCTTTCTTTAACGGCTGCCTATCCACCCTTAAACCACCGACTATCGACTATCATTAACATCACCACAATGGCGCCCGAAGTCGCCCCCCGAATCACAGAGCAGGATCTCCAAGAATGCCTCCAAGCCCTCCAAAACACCCGTGAAATCTGCCTCCAAATAGTCTCCCAAGACCGCGCTCGCGCCACCACCTCACCTCAAAACCCACCGCCATCCCTAGAAGACCGTCTCAAAGCCCAAAAAAAACTATTCGCCGCCATCTCCCGTCTACGTTCCCTCCATAGAACGGCATATATGACCGTCCGACAAACAAAACAAGCGACCTCCGAAGCTCGTCAAGAACAAGATCGATTGCACCTCCAATTACAAAACTTATACTACCAGCAGCGTCACCTACGCGGTGAGATTGACGCGTGTTTGGATTTTCAGCATACGTATGAGGATATTCCGCTGGTGGATGAGGCGGATTATATTTCCAGATATCCGGAGCATGCGGATAAGGATCCACACGAGCTTATGAAGCTACGGTTGGCGGATGAAAGAGCGGTGAGGGAGGAGTTGGAGGCGCAGAGGAAGCAGTTGATTGCTAAGAAGCAGGCTTTGATTGCGGAAAATAAGAAGAGGAAGGATGATTTGGCGAGCTTGGATGAGCATTTGAAGAAGTTTATTGAGGTACGTGTGTGGTTATATTCGAGGTTTTGGATGATACTAATGACTAGTGTGTAATTACAGAGTTCGAAGCCGATACAAGAGACATTTAAGAAGGAGTATTGATTTCATGGCAATATTAATGGCCGGTGTATTATAGTTTTATTGGTTCGACGGCGTTATCTAGAGTACTTACATTAGCGGCGTTCTGAGATTTCAGATATCAAAGCAATTCTACTAATCATTTGCTCAACTTTCGATACCCAACCTTCCAGAACTACTAATAATTCAGGCAAGATACTTTTTAAACCACGCAATCACCTCTTCAGCAGCTTCATCCATCGCCTTTCGATCATAATCCGAATTCCAGTCTCCACGATGCGTAAACCCATGAACCTGGTTTTCGAAAACTCGGATCTCTTTCTCAACGTCAAGTTTTTTCTCCATTACATCGATAATCCCATCGACGCTGAGGCTTAACATCGATGTCGGGCCTTTAGCACCTGCGTCTTCACCTGTGAAAAGGGATACGGCGGTAGTTCGGGATACCGGAACAATCGTGTCTTTCGAGCCGAATGCGATGTATGTCGGGATAGAAACCGATTCCCAGTCTCCGGCTGCAGTGAATGAAGGTTGAAGAGTTGCAACGGCGGTGATACCAGTCTCTGGACGAGCTTGGAGGATTGCATGGCGTCCACCCCAGCAGGTTCCTATGATACCCAATTTGGAGATTGTAGGGTCTTGACGGAGAGAGGCTATGAAGGCGTCTACTTTTGGCTGTTGGTGGATTGTTAGTAGGGGTTTTTGTATGGATGATCAGGGAATGAGAGCCTTTGAAACGGCTTCACGGTGCTTTATTCCTTTCAGACCCATGGTGGTCATTAGAGTCGCGTGGTTCGTCCTGAGGACGGGGAGGTTGGTTAATATGTCGACTTCGAGCTGGAAGGGGGGGGGCAACCATACCCTTTCTCAACAACAGTCATCTTTTCTTGAATAGATAACTTTGGTTCAGCGGTGTTGATGAATTCAGCGGGAAGGCTGTCGCCGTCGAGGATATCGGGCATGAGGACGTGGAAGCCGCCTCTGGCATATCTATACCGGTAGCTCCTATTAGGAGGCTAATACTTATAATTCGATAAAGTGGCGAAAACTTACGTATCAGCTAGCAATTGGTGATTTAAAAGGTCCACGCCGAACACTATATACCAATATTAAATTCAGCATACAACCTGCAAGCATGCTTTTGTCGAGTTAGAATATAGAGATCGCACTGTCGGTGAGATAGATTAATGTCTTTGCTTTGGATCCGTCTGGTGCTGGAGCAACATATGTTCTGCGACCTCCAACTTCTTCGAATTTGCCATCTGGTTTTCCCTATACGGACATCGTATTAATTGATTTGCCTACTCGAATAGATAAATATCTGTGGTATACTTACGATTCGTAAATGTGCAGATGCACTTAAGTCGTCTGGATTCGTGCTTGCTGCGACGTCTGATGACATGGCTTATGATGTTGATATCCTTCTGAATAGTGAATATGTTTGTAAGGTTAACAATTATCTACTTTAGAGGGACTAGTTTAATTGTATTTTGAATGAGTGAATGATTTTGAAGCCTTTCATAACAGTCGACGGGTATGACCTCATAGTGCGCTTGCCAATTGCAGCCCCAAGACATTTCAAAGCATCTGCATAAAGCTTTTGGTACCAAAATAAGTCGTTTCAAAAAAGTTAAATATTAAAGGCCTTATTTGAGAACTATGAAATATAACTTCTGTATCAATATCTTGCTTATACTCCTTAGGTGGAGGGCTGCAGCGTGCAGAAGATTACATAATCAAAGCGCAAGGAAAACATCGCCAAATTTCCTACCGAATTTTCTTTCCCTCCCTAACAGACAAAAAACCCGCCAAAACACCACCATGCCACCAATAACATGACCCGAACCCACTACACCATCCTCTCTATCCCACAATCTCTCCCATCGACCCACAAAAACTACCAATCTCTTCTCAAAAAGTCCTATCACAGGACACTTCTCCGATGTCACCCTGACAAGCTTCCAACTAGTACGTCGATTGCCGGCGGTCAACTTAACCGACAAGATGGTGGTCTAAAATCTCAAGAGGAAGAAAAGGAAGAGATATACACCATCGACCAAATAAACACCGCCTACAAAACTCTTTCATCACCAACGCTTCGACAGGAGTATGATCTATTCCTCCGGTCTTCATTATCTAAGGGTACAAACGGCGGTGGTGGCGGGTTTAAAACGGGTCTAGATGTCGTAGATCTCGATGATATGGTTTACCATTTTCTAGAATCGGAGGAAGAAGGCCGTTCAGGGGGAAGGTTTACGAAGTCCTGCAGATGCGGGGCCGAAGAAGGGTATGTACTGACGGAGGAGGATATGGATGATGTTGAGGAGGAAGTACGGCAGCAGGAGATGAATAATGGGAGTAAGGCACGATCTATGATTATTGGGTGTTTGGGGTGTAGTTTGTGGGTCCAGGTCGATTGGGTGGTCTGTGATAGCGACGATGAAGGTGGGGAGTGATTATATCCTTCTTGCATATCGCGTTCTCTCGCTCGACGATTTAAAGAGTGAAGGTCCACGGAAACTGCTATATCGACTAGTCAATAAATATCAGTCTTGTCCAACAAGACTATTCAAACACAAGGTTTTTACGAGCCATCTACACACATTCATAGTTTGCGATGGTGGCGTCTCTAAAAAATTACCATCTTGAACTAAACACTGCAAGACAGAGCTCCCATTTCTTCTAATTCCTTATGGACATTGGGTACGCTCCAGATCTTTTTCAGACCCTGCGATTAATCAAAGGGCTGATTGGATTGGATTTTGGCTTGCAAGATTGAAATTGTTTTTCATAGCCTTCCGTTTGAGGCTTCTTTCTGCTTCATTTTACACAGAGAGTAAGTCATAGAAGAGTTGGCACATTCCTACATATATTCTCTTTAAATCGCTTTTTATCTGGTTCCCGAAACAACATCTAAGGGTTCGGTTCAGTTCGTTTGTGCCTTTCCCCACAACGACAGGAGTTTTCGTGCATTCGGATGCGCCTATGTGTACCAATGTGTCCAAGGTGGCGTCGCCAAAAAGACTTATATCTGATCCTGCTCCTTGTCTTGTACCAATTCTATACCTGGCGTGGTCTCGAAAACTACCCCTAACTATACAGCGGAAATATCGGAAGATACAACGTTATTGTTTATGTGGCTATAGACGATTCTCTAATATAGTATTGCAATATTTCCAAGACACCTTTGCTATCTGAAATTCTACGTAATCGATGTTATTCACATTAGACGAAACAAACACAGCTGCCTCCATCGGGGCTCACCGATATCCGCTACAGAAACAATACAGGCCAATTTCACGATAGCATTCTTTAAGAGTCCATCCGGGGAACGGAAATTAGGTGGCGTTCCAGAGATTCAGGTGGCCAACGAAAGGGGTGTGCATCTAGACTTTTTCAGGCTCGGTTAGCGCGAGCGCACACAGGAATAGCATCTATAAAGACGGTACCTATACTCTTGCCACTGCATTTTGTTTTTAAAAAATAAAGCTTCTCTTTGCGTTTGCCAAGGTGCTTGTCCCTTCTTTTGCATTGTCGTCTCTTCCTTTTCCTCTCTTTTAGATTCTTCCATCCGATCTAGTCACTCGTTATATCGTTATAGAATTAAATATATATTCGAGATAATTGATAAATTATAATACCTAATGCGTTTCGGTATTCTGTCTACTATCGCACTCCCAGTGCTTTTGGGATGTGTCGATGGAGTATTCGCTCATTGTTGCAAACCGGCAGCGAAGTCTTGTGCGGCTTCTGCTCGTGCTCGTGAGGCGGCTCCTTGCACGTCTTTGTTCAGTACGTATACGTAGGACCTATCGACGTCGCAAAACTGTAAACTTTGAAGAGTGATTTTGTTGTTAGAAAATGTCACTAACATCTTTCGATAATAATAATAGTCAAGAACAAAGTCAAGCGTCCAACGTGCACTGTTGTTCCTGCGCCTGTTACGGTGACCAAGAGGGTGACTCCGGCTGCCTCGACTAAATTCATTACAATCACGCACACTGTCTCGACCACCGAAACTAAATCTCTCCCCACTGTAACTATCACCGAGACTCGGAAGACTGTAGAGATTCAGACCAGCGTTGCCAGTGTGACAGTTTCTACTACTGAAGTTGATACTACGTAAGGAACCCGACTGTTAACATGTTCAAATTCCAGCGACATACACGGACGATAGTTTTGATATAAAGTACTGATTTTCTAACTCGATATGGTATATACACATGATAGTACTTCCATCATTTCCACTACAACTGTTTCCCCTACGATCTATTCGTTCACCTGTACCAACCGCAAGAGGGATGCTCTGCCCACTGTTGACATCGAATTCGAGGGCTTGGTTAAGCGCACCGTTCTCCCCAAGTGCTGTGGTAAGATATATTTAAACTTAATCATTCATCACGATCATTTTTCTACTATCAGGACTAACGGCGCTCTCTTCTAGGATGCTTCCTCACATCTACCAAAACCGCTGCCCGCCAAACAAAGACGGTTACTACAACATTACCAAAAGCCACAATCACCAAGAAGATCACCAAAACCATCACCGCAACCAAAATCACCACCGCCGTCCCAAATACAGCAACAATCTTAGAAACCACCACCGAAACCGTCATAACCACCAGAACAGATATCGAAACCCGTACCGAAACTACCACCGAAACCGCCTCCGCCACCCAAACAGTCATCTACGACCCCTGCGAAAACCCGATTCTCCTCAGCGGTCGAAACGCTTTCACATACAGCGGTACTACCGCTGTAGGAACTCCGGTTAATGTTGATACCGTTAGTAAATGCTGTAGTTCGTGCTATGCTTCTATTAATTGTGCAAATTATATGTTTGATACTATGACGGATGTTTGTACGATTTATCAGATTACGGATGCGGATGCTGTGGACAAGTCGTGTCAATCGCAGCTTTGTAATATCGGGAGGGCGGATGGTTGGATTGATGAAAGACCTGTGAATGAAATGTATGGCCGTGGACCTTGTGGTGGTGGTATTGTTAGGTAGTTTGGTTAGGTATTTTGGGGTGGGGATGTACGTACGTAGATTAGGTATTGAAAAGAACAACGGGTTATCGTCAACGTATATATCGCTATATATGTTGGATTCGTGATGCGCAAGCTTCATCCGATTGTAGTTTATCCGACCTTTTATCTTAATATCTAAACTATTCCCCTTTGCATTAAAACGTAATTATGTAACGTTCTAACTGAGAAATTAGTCGTGAGTGTTATATCTCACTTTAAATATGGACACTGTACTCTGATCTCTGCATCTTTGTTCATTTACATAAACTTTCTATAGATTCGTTAAAGCGGACCGAGGGAACAAGCGTAATTTTTGTATTAGAACCATATCAATACTTTAACCCACAAAGATACTAACGCTAATGCCCTTAAGCATCAAACAGTACTGGTCTCTTACATCAGCCCTCTAGATACCGATCCGCACTCGTGGTTCCATTCGAATCTAGGTGCCAGTGCAAGTTTTCCACCGATATTGTTGCATTTTTTGCTGAGCAACACAAATCCTACAGTCACAATCCCACATCTGGTACGAAAAACGTCACTTAAAAGATGATGCTTAATGAGTCAGTAGCCATAATAACGAACAAGCTCGTTTTTGTTCCTTATGAGGTAAGTTATCTATTCCCTAGGGACCTAGACCATAACCACTTCCTTACTCGTCATAACTCCTAATTGACAGGCTTCGCACGTCCCAACATATTCGGAATGGATGTCCAGCGAGGTAATTCTTTCCCATAACTAATTAACTCTAAATCTTTCTTATTTTAAAATATTAACAATATATAGTCCCTCCGTGAAGCGACAGCTTCAGAACGCCTCTCCCTCCCCGAAGAGTACGCGATGCAAAAGTCCTGGCGAGGAGATCCTGATAAATTGACATTTATATTGTCCGTTCCATCCGCTGGTATGCAATCTCTCACTAAATCCGAGGATTCCACAAGAAAGGGATATACAGTCGTAGAAGGCATTGACGATAAACCCTCCAATCTCGTCGGCGACGTCAATCTGTTCCTTTACGAAGACGACGACGAAGAAGAAATAGAAGGTGTCACCAAATTTATATACATGATAGGTGAAATCGAAATCATGGTTGCAAGAGACGAGTATCAGGGGCAAGGACTCGGGAAAATAGCCGTCCTGGTGTTTGTACTCTATGTTTTAAAGCACCAACAGGAGATATTGATGCAGGATATGGGAAGGTATGAAAAGGGAGGGAAGGCTTTGAAGTATTTGAGGGTTAAGATTGGGAAGGAGAATATGAGGAGTTTGGGGTTGTTCCAGAAGTTGGGGTTTACGAAGACGACTGAGGAGCCAAATTATTTTGGGGAGTGGGAGTTGAGGTTTAGGATTGAGCCGCCGGGAGAGGTGGAAAATGGGATAGAGGAGGTTCTTAGAGGGTGTGGAGTTCAGTGGAGGGAAGAAGTTGAGTTTAGGAGGGTGTTAGGTGCTTAGAGGACAGTTTCGTATGTCTTAGAGGATAGAATATCTTAGATCTCGCACATTCAACCTTATTATATCCTCACATCTCAGCTAGTGGTTTATCATTCCTCTCTCCATTTATTCAGCAATGGATATATCACATCTCGTCGTCGACATTATATATGTACAGTCAAGAACAGAATTATGCTTGGATCCTCCCCTCTCTCAGGGAAAAAAGAACTCCGTCTGGTCATGTGGATAAAAAAAAAGCGTAGGATTCGATGATAGGACACGAAAAAGATAATAAAAAGGTAGAAGGCTAGCGTTAAAAGAGGTATATTGAAACGCAGAGGAAAAAAAGAAGATAAAGACTTTATTTCTTCAGTTTATTTCGAATTTACTTCTTCTTGGCTGGGACATCGGTGACGGTAAGCCCTGTAGGGAGAGACTTTGTCAATACATCGCACTCTGTCAACCAGAATCTAGCCTTATAAGACGTACCAGGTGGCAAGCTCTGCTTTAGCTTCTCAGCCTTCTCAGAGTCCTTGAGGGTGAGGGTGTACAAGTGCTTGTGGCATCGGACCTTGAACTTGGTCTGGCTGCCGTTCTTCTTGACTCTGGCGGCTATAAATCATCCATAAAGCACACAATTAGTCGGAATCCTTAACAAATATCTAATATATCGCTCGTAGTGTCGTTTGCGAATAATGTATCGTGGTGGATTGGCTTCGTACCCTTGGCATCCTTGCGTCGAGCGAGCTCGATGAAAAGCTACAAAACTCTAGTCAGCATACCGCCCAAAAGTTAGAAATATGATATTGAGGGCAATATGCGAACCTTAATATCGTTGATAGCGCGTGGCATTGTGACGGTATTGGTTGATGTGAGATGTGTGAGAAATTGATGGATGCTCTGATGTCAAAACGCTATACGGCTACAAGCAGCAAAATTGTTTGGAGCTGGGATATTGATGCCAAGAAATCTTCAATTTAACGGACTAAGCCTAATTTGGAGGGGCATAGGGTTACAACCCTCGCTTGAAAACAACACTTTTTGTGACTTGCGATGGCCTACAGACTACGGGCTTTAAGTTCGAGGTCACGTTTTCGATGCTATTGGAGAGTCTGTCTTATCTCGTGTCTATTCTTGATGGTTATCGTCATTCAGGAGGACGTTATATTATGAAAATCCAGCTGCTTCCCATAAAAACCCATTGGACGAACGCGGAAAAGTAATAAAATATACATGGAGCAAGAGGATATAAAGAAGAGCCCTCGTATCGAAGAGGAAGTAGCAGTAGTGGTGGTGGTGGTGGAAAAGTCGTCGATTATGAGAATAGAGGACAGAGGTGGAAAAGGAAAACGGAAACGCCAAAGCAAATTGCACACATTTAGTGTGCTCTCCTCGACTCGGCGATGACTCTGGTGAGTTCGTCGACCTTTCTCTTTGCACGGCCGAATGTTCCGAGCTGCAAGCTCAGATGTTAGTTGATTGTGGACCTCAAAATCGGTGGGTATGGACTGTAGACGAACTCTCTTCTTTGCGAGCTTCCTGGCACGCTTGTCCTTGCTGTTCCTGATCAATTCGATAACACGCTTCTCATATGGAGCAAGACTATTGTAAAATCGTTGTTGTTAGCCCATATTCAAGAATTTTCCATGTCTACCAACGATATCCGGCTGATCCAGTCGATCCAAATGCTGTAGATTGACTGTCTACAGCTTCTGCCCGTCCCCTGCCCAGCCTGCCCCCGCGATTTCGCATCCAAACAGAGATTCGGAATATTCTTACCCAGCAACCTCTCTGACGATATCCCTGACGAAAAGAGTACGCTTGGAGGCCTTTCCCTTGGTTCGGGAGATTCTGGCCTTGGACTCGTGTGGAGTGACCTTGTGGCCCTTGTTGATGCCGACGGCAAGACCTGCATTCAAAAATAACCCATCAGAACCTGCTCTCTCTCTCCTAGACATTAACGATAAATTGTCGGCATACCGGTCTTCTTGGATTCGGACATCGTGGATGATGTATATGAGGTCGGAGGGATTCGGTGTCGGTGGTGGTCGGTGGTGTCGTTTGAGTGTCGATGATTGCAGGAAAGCACAAAGCGGCGGCTTAGCAAAAATGAAGAATATTGCAGCTTCTTGGCATTGAACAGCAAAAAAATTCAATTCTTTTCTGTGCGTGTTGTGCCCTACGTTTCCAAAGCGGTAATATCCTACCAAGCAAACATCTCGAGATTTTTTGCTTGGGAACCTCACTTGCAACACATTCCTATTTCGCATACAACATCCCACTTCAGACCCCGCTAAACCTCAAGTCCTTTTTCCACCTGCCATGTCTTCTCGAATCGTGGTTCTTATCTCGGGCTCTGGGAGCAATCTCCAAGCTCTCATCGATGCTGCATCGACATCTCTTCTTCCGTCCGCTCGGATTGTGCATGTAATCTCCAATCGTAAGGCCGCATATGGCTTGACCCGCGCCGCCAATGCGATACCTCCAATTCCGACATCATATCATGGATATCCACCATATAAGACTTCACATCCATCCGACCCCCGGGGAGCCTATGACGCAGATTTGGCGAAGTTAATACTGAATCTGCCTGAAGATCAGTATCCCGACTTGATCGTGTGCGCTGGGTGGATGCATATCTTGTCCCCCAAATTTCTAGAGCCGGTAGAGACTGCGGGGATCCCGATCATCAATCTCCATCCTGCTTTACCGGGGGCATTCGATGGTGCTGGGGCAATTGAAAGGTCGTGGGAAGCTTTTAACAAAGGCGAAATCGCAGAGACTGGGGTTATGATACATTATGTTATCAAAGAGGTTGATAGAGGAGAACCAATTGTTGTCAAGAAAGTGGAGCTGAGGGCCGGCGAGTCAGTAGAAGATTTGACAGCAAGAATACATGATATCGAACATGTTGCTATCGTGGAGGGTACTAAGCTTGCACTCGAGAAGAAGAAGAGTGAGAGTTCGTAAGGAAGACTTGGAACTTCGTCAGCTGGTCTGGATAGGGCGTCAAGGAGTATGTATGTATAGTTGGAAGGAAAAACTTGACCCCATGGAAAGAGATGTTGGAAAGCGATATTTCGCTTTTTGTATTTCTACGTAGCGACAAATGCAACCATATGATACCCTCATTTCCATTACTCATCGACACTAATATCCATCATCTTGGACTCTGGTACTAGTGTTGAACCACATCAGCCACAATTTTCTGTTACAGCTGAGGAGAGTATGCAAATAATACAAAATTCTTAGCTTCGAAACCTCGTATCTGCTATAGTTACAATTAACATTCGAAATTACGTACGCTGTCTACTGTGTCAAATTTCCAGCTTGCGTAAATCAGAAATAGCTATTGCGCGAATCTCAACAGTATACAGAGAATGCCACAATAACTTGATGCATACGCCGTATTAAATTTTAGCTTTGAACTGAAGGAAGCGAAACAATAGCATCTAGGATATTGAATACGTAACCGCAGCCGTAGGCTTAGGAGCCTACAGCTAGAGCAAATCCGGGGCGTAAGACAGGGGCGATGCTAACGGACTTTTTCTCAATTCCGAAAACTCATTTGGTGGAAGCCGTGTTGTACACTGTCGCTATGATTCTTACTGCTGTGACAACGATAATGTAGGAGACGGAGATCGATGCTGTGGGTAATATCTGTTATAATCTCTGTGGGTAAAGTGGTGACTATACTACTTTTGTGGCTCTGTAGCTGCCAGAATGGGTATTGAATAAGATTGATAATATTGCAGCAATATGAGAACTGCGCCTACGTATATATTTCATTCTAGTTTGAGCTAACATTACCCTGTTCCTCCTTTACTGTGGCAGCCATAGACGGATGTTAAGTTCCTCGTCGCTTTGCTTAGCGACAGGGCCATCAAATGCATGTACGCAGCTATGACAACTTGGTCTCGTACCCAGATGTCATAAAGGGTGAAAACGCAGTTTCAAAAGTAGTAATAACGCAGCGTCATGCTGAAAGCAAATCCATTTTCGTTTTTAAATTTAATTACACTAGGCCTGCAATTACGTAAACCGAAGGTTTGCCATAGTAGCTTGGATTCTATATTGTATCGCAAATGTATAATTATTCGTTAGTGAGCTTGAGACTAGCTAAGCGCACAAGCAATCTACAGATGTTACTTGGCTTAAAACTTTGTATTGCAATTCAATTAATTTAAGAGAAAAAAAATACCTATGGGCTTAGTCTCTTACTCAGCCATGAGCCTATAGACAGGACTCGTTACATCTTCTCGTCGCCTAGAATAAGATCACGTCCGTACATATGTGTCGGGCGGAGGTCATTGACTTCCTCTTCGGGACTAAAGTAGGTTACACGCGAGTCTCATTAGGAAATCTCACGAAATTATTTCCCCTTTTGTCCTAATCGACACAAAATCTGGCCAATGATTTTCAAACAACGCACAAGTTCATAAAATACAACGCGTGAATTCCATATCAGATCGCAACCTTTAAGGTGGCACTATTGTATTGCTGGCCATAGGTCTAAGATTTGGAACTTGAGTAAGGGTTTAAAAATAAAAAGCGTTGTTAATCAAGGCCTCATTCCAAAGTCACATGATAGAGAATGCAATAAATAACGTTCAGTGCAACCAGGGTAGTAAACTAGAGATTGTGTATTTCCCGAAGTTTTGAGGAGATATCAAATCTCTTATGATCTTAGAATCTATGTGAATAAAATTAGGCCAATTTAGTCCAGATCCTACAGTACTCCAGGAAGAGATTCCTTGGTATCTCGACAGACTTGCTGTTGAAGAATGCCAAGGCGCGACCTTGAGCTATACCAGAAATCGCTTCAAATCTCAACCCATGCGACTGAAAATTTTTCAACTGAAAGCGCGAGCTCATTCCCAAACCAAACATGTACGACCACAGAAAGAGGACAGCTGCGTATCCCGTTCGCTCTGCGCTACATAAGCCTCTTATCGGCAGCTTAGTATTACCATCGGTGACGGGGTGAGAATCGCTACTGTTGTACGTTTAATTTTGTTAAAAATTTTTTTTTCCCTTTTAAGGTCATTCATGTGAAAGTTTGCGATGTCAACCTTGGTGTTGTATGATTGCGAGTAGGCTAAATCATACTGCGATACACCACGATTACGCCGCATTATTAATTGTTTTACAGTTTCCGGTTTACTGTGTGTATCCTGCAATTTTACTTCACTTAGTGGATGTGGAGTTTTTTTGTTTTACTAGCCATACTTCAGGAACGCTTTTTGCATTGGATAGCTCAAATCTGAGATTTTTCGCGATAGTCCCAAGCCTACCCTAGCAATCCTATACTTATATAACGGGAACGAATTAGTACTTCATTCAAGAAATCAATCATTTGGTTCGAGGGGACCTGCGCCATATCAAAACCGCACCCTAAGCAAGAAAATTCGTCGTCCGAGTACCACTGATTGCACCCTAAAATACTGCAATCTTCAGTACATATTGGTCCTCCAGAGTCATATCATACGCTGCTTCCTCCGAAGTCCGTACCTATTGGATAAAAATATCCCCAGGATTCCAATCTATCATCGTCCCATACGAGAGCCGTCATATCGAACGGTGGGTATTGGTTCCATGGGGCGACCCTTGTTCTGTATACCCCACCAGGGTGTTTCCAGACTCTCCGTGTATCACCTTGGTAAGTTGGCTCCATGCACCGCCAAAAATCTGTTATAAGGCTTGGAAATTGGGTGATACTATTGGGAGGGGTTACTCCTTGTAGAGCTGCTTCGAGAAGGTACCAATAGGTATTTGAGATGGTTTCCTGAATCTGTTCTTCCGAGGATTCTAGCATTTTTTGTAGCCCATCAAATCCCAGCCGAGTAATGAGCATTGAAGTTATTCCATGTTTCTCATCTGTGTATATCGTTATGAGATTTGCGGCTTTCTATCTCGACCATAGAAGAAGAGTGCTATATCTAGAAGCGAGAACTTACAAAGGCAGAGCGCTTCAATGACTTCAACGATTGTGTGAAGTTCTTCTAGGGTCAGTGTCTTGCTGTATTTTTGCACATAAGGATAGATAATTTCTGTACTCGTTACTCTTAGTACATGGCTCAGGACGCCTACGTCTGGAGTAACTCGGAGAGACCCATTATCGTCCCAAAGTGCCCAGTTGTTCACGGCGGTAACCTGTTCCAGAGACCTGAGTTCCACATTATCATTGAGTTCTTTATATAACCAGAGGGTGTAGTATGCTTCATCAACCCTAGCGTATTCGGACTGAGTGACGGTTTTCATATCCGCGAGTATGTCTTCTGACTCCACAACAAGTTTAAATTTTTTCCTCCGATTTTCAAACCTGGCGCGGAAAAAAAGACGGCTGAAAAATCGTACGGGTTGGCGTACTGACAAGAGCTCGGTGAGATAAACCTGTCGTGATTTCGGCCTTGCATCTTCCACGGTAGGAAATGCTTCAATCAACTACAAGAAATACACTATAATCAATATACCAGGACCTATTGAAGAAAAAAGAAAGGTTCGGCCACGATAAAAACTTATATACAGTGCTAATTCCAATGAAAGTTTAAACATACCTCTTCTTCCGTTCTTCTCGCTTTGAATCTTCTTATTTTTACGAGCGCTTGACCTGCAACACCGACGTCTCTCTCCAGTACCTTCGTGTAGATGGGGCCCCATAGTTGAGTTTGGGAAATATCGAAGAACATGTGGCATGTTAGAAGAATTGACCGTAAACATGCAACAGAATCTAGGGACTCCAAGAACTCTAACTTGATATCTGCCGGCAAGTCTAAAATGGATTTGCATTCCATATTTTGGCCGACTTCGTGGGTATTTTCCAGCTAGTGAAAGTATTTATTATACAGCTCAGTCGCCTAATTGTTGAGTGTAAAAGTTAAATATATAAAAGTGATATCGTGATGTGAATGGAGGGATAGCAGTCCGGCCGAATTCTAAATCGATCTTCGTATCAAGTCATGATAATTAATTGTTTCATACAACGATTCACATCACCCACGTGTTGAAACAGATTTCGGGGACTAAATTACATAAATGCATCCTTTAATTAAATTCGAGGGTCGAATAGTTCTATTTGACTGTATCGTAGTTAGACTTTAAATTGCAGGTTCAACGGTTAGTTTCAAGCTAAAAGGTGACTTGTGAAGGGCGTTGATATGGTGCAGTTTCTGTTGGGAAATGTGCAATCGAACACTCATAAGTTGATATACAAGTTGAGAAAGCTGAGGTTCACCGGAATTTAACTATTTCAAGCAACTATGAAATATAAATTTGTAAAACTTATTGTAAAACGGTAGACGCTTGAGGCGTAGTATTCCTTGGGATGCATAAATATTCAACAACTCTAAGAGTGCTATTTGGCAAATTTGACCATCATACGACACTTAGTGGTTAACGAGCTCACCAGTGGTTACTCCTATTGAGATGTCTTTACGATCAACAAAGGAATCTAACCTACAGTAAATTTGGTTTAGTAACGTTATGTACAGGTTTACAAGAGGAGCTCTGATTAGATCGATCATTAGAAAAAGCCCTCGGAGCACGAGGTTTAATCGACTATCCAATTGGCTAGGATTTCCCAGATAACATTTTCTTCGGGTTGGCAAAGAAATGCTTTTTTTTTCGAAAACGGATAGATATCTACATGCAGCAAGGGTGTTAATAAAAAAAGAACCCTCGATTTTTATACATGCTAGAGGCGAGAAAGTGGGGTTCGTGCAAAAGTCCCATGTCTTACCCCGCTAGGTTTTCGGCGCATACATCAGACAGCTGGGATCTTAGAAATTATCAGGGAGTTTCACTTGAATTTTATATCTAAGGTTGTGAGGTAATCCGACTTCGCTGCTCCTTTAAATTGATAACAAAGTATTTTCTATCTGCACAATCGTTATATCGATATAAGAAATCATAATTACTACTCCAAGGATCCTCGTATTACAAACTGAAATAACTGTTGGAGCCGACATCTCATATATCAAATAGCGCCTGGAGCTGTATCTGAGACTACTTCTGCGAAGCCGTTGGAGAAGTATACTCATCCGCCAGAGACTAAAGAAGATGGTAAACAGAACTGAGGAATGTCCTTGCACGTTTCTCAAAAGAATAAAATACTGATATTTCCACTGACTGGTTACATATGCGGACCTCATTACTCTCGATCTCTCGGAGTTCGATAAGCCAGGTGGAAAAGAAAAATTAGCTGCATAGCTGAAAGAAGTAGCTCATACTGCTGGTAATGTGAGGAAGTAAACATGTAGGCTCTGGGAGCTAAGCAGCAATCTAGCTGCCCCATCAGCTATACGCAGGAAGTATGTAGAGAATAGGACGTGTAGGCAGAGAAAGACCTGAGAGACTGAGAATAATAATATATATATAAATGACAAGACAAAGATGCGATCTTAGAATAACAAAGGAAATTGGTTGGACAAAGGGAAAGCTGTTCGACAAAGGAAAGATTTGTGGAAAGAGCGTCAGTAACATGATTTATAGAACCAGTTTTTCCTTCTAAGATGAAACTGTAAACTCATAGACGCACTGCGCTGCCCAACACACCTAGTGAGTCGACAGGCTAGCAGAATAGAGCGGTGAATCCTATATGCGAGAGAAAATAGGGATCCCGGCAGCCTGCTCTAAGTCCGTAGCGTACTGCCTACATAATCACTAAAGCTAAGAAAAAGGTAGTCTAGTGGAGCTCCCTATGTACAATATAGTATATTTTGAAAGGGACTACAGAGTTCTCGATAAAAGTGAGGCTGCCGCTGACAGCCCTTGTGGGGGCGAGTTAATGCTAGGAACGGGCCGGCGTGGCGTAGCTATAGTGCTACATCCAGATACTTAAGTAGGTATCCATGATATGTTCGAACGTTCTTCAAAGAACAGCGGAGTGTATGAAACCGGTTTTGTAAGTGCCCAGCCTCTCACATTTCGCCCTGTGTATTCTCAATCCATCTCTCAAGCACTAATGTACTCAGGTATCAGGATCTATAATTAAAATTCTAGAGATGTATCTATTATGCATATACGGGCGCTCTATATCCTTCGTCCATAGGTACCAAATTTGAAGCCCTACAATTTCTAGCACAGAGCGAAACTGTTTCCTCCATGCCACAGCATTTGGTTAGGTCAACGGCATTCTCGTAGGCATGCTTGGCTTGGCGCAGCAAAGGCAATCAGTCCTGAAACACACAAACCATCCCCGCCTATGAGATTTCTCTAATCTCCTGCAACTCCCCTCACCAGCGAATCAACAGGCGCAAGGACATGCACCTGTCGCATAGAAAGAGGGGTAGCTAGCTCTAAATTTGCTACCAAATGCTAAAGCAATTTACAACCTCGTACCTCGTCATATTTTCTCTGGCTCAATACGAACTCATGCAGCAAATTCCTGGGTAGAGCAAACAACAACCAAGGGCCTGTTGGATTTTTGATTGGCGGGCCAGCGCTTACAACGTGGTAGTGCCAGGAACGCCTCCATGCAGCTTCCCAGAACCCTGTCTGCCATGTGCCATATGGTATCCTCCGAATCAAGATCTAGAAACATTCCTCGCTCTCTAAACGTCGAGTTTTCCTTCATTTTTCGTCATTCCCGTTTGCCAAGACTCTAGGATTTTGCCGGGTGGAATGTTCAGCTTGCATTAACGAGAACCATGTCGAGTCTCCACTACCAGTTGGATCGTCAGCTTGCTCGTCTGAAAATGTTCGAAATGCAAGTCTCGCGTGGCACGAGGCTATAGAAGTATGGTATTAAGATTGATTAAGCAAGCCGTCGAAGCTTTTTCGCTCACAGGCGAAATCCTTCTCGCACAATGTTGCATAACGTATAAAGAAGCTAGTGGGCTGCTGGAGCTTGAGAGGGGCCCACTTCTTCCTTTCCTTCCGAACCTTCTAACGAAACCATTATATTTGGCGGAATTCAAGATTACCATTTACCATTATAATTCTGCACTTCGGACTTGCCCTTGGCTTCCGTCTGTCGCAATTTTCTTCCAATAAGAGATCATTCCTTCAGATACATCTTGAAGCTTGACCTTTTTATATCTCCCCGTCTTAGAGAAATATCTTACCTTTCTAAATTTACTGAATTACCTTAAAATCTTCCGATACGGCTTCGCAATATCGTCACATGCAGAACCATGAAATCTACAACGGCGGGAACCCTCTTGCCCACTATCTTCTATATCCTCACCTTCCTCAGATCCTCCTCGGGCTACGTCGTCCCGGCCTTCAGCTCCGGAATCAGCAACACCATCGTTCCCGATCAACTCCTTGCACAAGCCCAGCAAGAGACACTCTACACCGCCACCGCAACACTCACAATATCGAATGCTAAAGATGGGGATTTAACATTCGAGCTATTATATGGCTGTCCCAAAGCAAATACTGCTGCTACCACATACGCTGTTACGGCGGTAATATCGAACGGAATCCCACGTGAGACGGTTGTCGAAGTATCATGTCCTCCAACAACCGAAGGAAAGAAGTCTGGGTTATCGCAAGGGGCCATTGTGGGCATTGCGGTTGGGGTTTCAATCCCAGTCTTAGCTTGTGTATTCTTTGTATTCTGGAGAATGTGGAAGAAGGCTCAAGACGACGCAGCGATGAAGGATAAAACCTTCCATCAGACACGGGGAACGCCAGCCTTACACTCAAGGCGTAATAAATCGATATCAACTGTCAGCGGGGAAGTTGAAAACTTAACAGTGCCTGGAAACGCAAAAACTAGGGGCGGGGTTGTGACGGAGATCACTGCTGGAAACTAGTTTATATCATGATACCCCTCAGATTGTTTTTCCAAATTACGGTATATTATGGGTTATGAAATATTGGCATTATTCTTTACACGGGACCATGGCATGGCATGTTAAAGTATTTCATAGAGGGCATTGGCATTTTCCTTTCTTCTTTCCGGTCTTGCAATTGTTTCGCCGCATATCATTTGGGCGCGAACATTTATACCCTTTCTTTACGACTTTCTCTAGCATTCCTTTTCAAAAGTATACTTTAATTAATTTTGTGTTATTTTAAACATAACTCGGTCCTTCTCTACAAATCGATCATATTTGACAAGAACAACTTATGGTGGTGCCAGTGGCCAACTTCATGTGCTAGCTATCATGAACCTTCTTGCTGGTCTTCATGCACTCATCGTTGACAACGCAGAAAATGCAACATTTCCGGACCTCGTTCAGGCATGCTAAACCGATAGACCGTTTGCTTTCGATAGGAGTGAATAGCAATTGATATCCAAATTCGTTTCCTAATTCATTCACTTCGTAATCATATTTATCTCTTGGTACTAACCCTTCCCTGTCAGATTAATGCGTTTCATGTTGTGTGCTTGTATCTCCTAACAGTGAGCGGTTTTAAACAACGTTTGCTCAAGGAATAACTAGACTATTTAGTACTAAGATCACCAGTATGGCCTGTTTGTGCAAATACATATAGGTGTGATACAATTACCTCCCAGGTCATGCTCTATAGGCCACATGTACCAGTCATAGTGACGATGCTATCAACGGCCAGATTATTTCACGGGACAGCGGCAAGCTCGCCACGTTCAAAGCCCGTTCTTCTCTATTGCCCCCCGCATGGTTGGGTTTTTATACTACGCTTCGCACGTTTTGAGATATATATTCATAATATCAAAAATGGCAACAAACTATCACTACAATGCCACCAAAATCTTTAGGATTTGGGCTCTGTTTCAGGAACGCTGGGATAATACTTTTGTCTATATTTTTCCTAGTAGCCCAAGCTTCCTCGAACAACTCCCCAACCCTAGCTCCAGCAGGCCAAAAATCGGTAGCTCTCTTTGTCCGTCTCCTAAATAAGGAGAAATTCACCCCAAACCGTTACACAACCAAAAATGTGGGAGCCTTAAACTACGCAGGCGTCTATGGTAAGCGTTTTAAAAAAGACCTCGTTTTTAGATAAGTATGTACGTATGATGTATCTTAATTTCATACATCAATCAATAGTATCCTGGTCACAATCAGAAACCATGTCACACCCCTTACGCGGTTACTCAGACCTTCAAATCAATCAAAGAGTTCTTCAGAAAACATCAACGTTCCAATATGATACATGTAATCAGATCCTTCAGTTTAACCTTCCATATCCAAAAACTGAAGCACATTGGCTCTCGTTCGATGCGGCGAATATACATAAATCCATAACACCATTCACTCTTACTACGTTATTTACAAGTGCGGCAAGAATACAACACCATATGGATGTACGTAGCTGGAACCCGCTGTTAAGTATTGGCATGGAGTATGTTAGTTTCGTTGATTTAGATGTGAATCTTAAGACGGACAAAGGGTCTGTTGAGATTACGAAGCCGGTGAAGGATATGGTTAACGATGCTCCGTTGAAAGGTATGCCAATATGACCCAATCCTTGCTCCAGAGTCAACAATAGGGTCACTAAATCTTAATCAATCTGGGTTAGTTTGCATCAAAAATATTAGCCTACCTGCGTGGTTTGGCCTGTACATCACGACGGCGGTCAACACAACATCTATAACGAACAGAGATGATGAAGCCGTTACCTGTTCGTCCGCAGATTTATATCTTGATTATGGGTCGGATGGTAATCAGCAATAGAAGGTTAATTCCTAAAATTTTGTGACAAGTTTGATATCTGGGGCTCTTATATATATGTTAAAGATATGAACCAGAGTAAGGGTGGCTGAGTAGCTGTGGCTCAACGGCCGAAGAAAGAGGCACCGCTGCGATTAGAAAGGCTTATATGTTTATAGTCGAAACTGTATTTATTGTTCCTGATGCTATTGCTATGATAATAGTTAAATACCTCCACTCTGTAATAAGTTAGGTAGTTATCAGCATATCGACCAACCAGACCATGCTCTGGCGCGGTGGCTAAGATACAGCTAGCGTGATTGACAAGCCACGCCATCATAATGCGCAAAGTAGAAAGCAGGACCGCGACACTATTCGAATATGATAACTAGCAACTAGTGAGTTTGCCCAACGACAAAAACATCTGAGAGCAAAAGATCCAGATATGATGATAGAAGTCTTGCATCACGTGACACGCATGGTGAAAAGGGTACCCGGTATCTCGACTCGAGTTTGTTGTTTGTATTTGAGTTTTTTTTGGTTGTTAGTATAATTAGACAGAGCAGAGGGTGCAAATCGCAAAGTTTGAGTACTATGAAGTCTTCGCAAGGTGGATTTAGGCACTTTGTGGTGCTGTGGCTTAAGATCGCATTTTGGTTGGAACAATAGCCTTTGCAACTGGAGTGTGCTCATTAACACCAGCCTTTGGAACTGTGCCGTTGATGTGGTTCCCATTCGTCTCAGCTTCATCCTCAAACAGCCCTTCGTCTTCCGTCTCTTCGTCATCTTCTTCCTCAGAGTCCTCCATGTACTCGCTTCCCTCCTCTCCTTCATCTTCTTCCCCTTCTTCACTGCCCTCCTCATCCTCTTCACCGCCCGAGTAATCCTCTGCCTCCACACCTCTCAGCTTATTCTCCAAAGCAGTTCTCTCAGACTGCAAAGCACGGCAGATGTCCTCCAACTTGGAGCTCTTCTTCTTCGCAGATTCGAGTTCATTTTTTTGACGAGTACGTTCTTCGGCCATTTCGAGGATGTTTCGGTTCATCAGGTCGGTCTTTCGAGTCAAAGCCATATTCTCCTTCTCCAATCGCTTAGTCTTCTTAGACATTTCTTCCATCTCTTTACGGAATGTGAGGAATAAATCGTTGCTGTTATTGAGTGTATCTTCAACCTATTGTCACCAATTTCGTCAGCACCCCCCTAAACTAATCAACGGTTCTATCCCACGATTCGCACCTGTTTGAACTTTTCGACATAGATATTGAGCTGCGAACGGAGTTCAGTTTCGGTCTGGGAGAATGTTGAAACTTGGGCGTGGAGGGTTTTAGCTCGCATTGATTCGGCATCAGCCTGCTTTCGTTTCTGGTCATATCGTGCGAGGTTGTATTGGACTTCGAGCTCCTTGGTGCGGAGGAGGGATTGAAAATGCAGCTCACGCATCTCGTACTGGTCGATAAGAGTACGGAATTTGACCTTGATCCTACAAATACCCCAAATATCAGCATATCTCCCACCAGTGTTTTCAGCTATATCGCTTCTTTCGAATCCTCGTCCTTACAAGTTGTCGACCTCCATGTGGATAGCTTTGCTGTTGGAGGTATCGGAGTCCTCTTCCATCCTGTTTTTAATTTCCCAAATAGTATTCTCAAATCTGGTCGAGAGTTCTTCACGCTTGTCCTTCTCGCTCTGCTCCTTGATCTTGCTCTCATCCTATGGTAGCACCATCTTGTCAGTTGCCGAGCTCCTTCTCTAAGCTGTCGGAGTACCTCACGCACCTTCACTCGTCTATTTTCCTTTTGAAGTTCGCGGCAAAGTTGCTCCAGTTTATTCTTCATATTGTTGGCCTTCGTCAATTCGCTCCGATTATGGTCCTTTTCTTTCTGCAACTGGTCGGCACGACGTCTAGCCCGGTTGTAGTCCCGCTCGAGTTTCTTCATTTCCTGGAAAAGCTCGCTGTACTTCTGCTGTATCGCTTCGACTTTCGCTAGGTGGTCTTCTCGGTTGTTGACAAGGTCTGCAAGCTCCTTATTCGCCTTCCGAACCGCTCGGGCTATGAAGCTGACGTTAGTTATCCTCCCTAGTTATACAACCTAAGCAAGTCTCGCGCTGTGCTCACCCATCGCCTTCTCTTCCTCTTCCTCCATTGAAGCATCTGTCTCGAGCTGTGAAATCCGAGTGGTCAAGAGGTTATATCCCTATAATCCAAGCCAGACCCACGGGACAAAAGCCACCAAAAGAAATGCATTAGAAACTTGACGAAAGAACCCAAAAATAAACCAGCAAAATGACAACCGTCTGGAGAGGAAATACGTCGTCGCTTCGCTCTGGTTTTGTATATCTCTAGATTGATTCGGCTAACCTCGTTCGGATCCACCGGCTTCTTCTTTCCCCCCGCTTTTTTCGGCGCCTGGCCGCCTCCTGCTGTTCCTCCACCCGTGGAATGGGAGGAATGATGATTCGCGTGCCCATGGCCGCCGTGAGAGTCAGTTCCATTAGTTAGATGCTCGCCGTGGCCGTTAGGTAGGCGTTCTGAGTGGTCGTGTGCGAGGTCGTGGCTCCTGTTTCCCTCCACAGTGGCAGCCATCCTCCGATGAATTTTTAACGAGGTAAACAGAACGAAAAGATTATTGGAAGGGATAAATTCGGTACGAAATGGTCGAAGGACCTCCTTTCCTGCTGTAGGGGTTGTTGAACCAGGTAAAGGGAGTGTCGGTAAGTGCCCGGCCACATATACTAGTCGAGAGGCACTGTATAGGTACGTTTAAAGGGAGCAATTTTCGATGGGATCGATCGAGAGTTTGGTGGTTGGCTGGTTGGTTGGTTCCTTGCAGGTTGCTTCCGCAGTTTAAGAGGTGGGTTGGGCTGGTCACAGCCATGTTTTTTTTTTTTCCACTTAATCAAATCCTTCAAGGTGTACTCAGACTGCTTGGAAAACCTCGAAAAGCTCACAACTGGGGACAAAGCTTATATCAAATGAAGCTTGGAGATACTTGTACACTATACTAGTAATTGTGGGCGTTCCTGGCGCTACACGAGGTTCAATGCCATTATCCTGGCAAGACGTGTGCGCGGTTGAATAATATCACGGACTTCTCAACTGGATATTCATTAGTCAGCAGATGCAACACCTCCCAACACATATCCGACAGCTTTATATAGCTCAGGTCAACAATGAATACGACGTATCTGATCACTTTACAGAATTAAGGTGCCGTCAATTTAATCCGTTGAATACCTAAGTATCTAACGCTGGAGTTAGCCGCGATCTTTAGAATCGGGGTATATCAGGTGTATTATCCTTGAGCCTGTTTGAGAAATTGACACCACGTCCTTGTAGCATAGCATCAAACTGCACGTTCGAATGGCTAAATATAGGGACTATTGCATTTAAGACCGTTATAGCTATCAATATTGCGCCGCTTGATGTCTTTATTGTCGTAAACTTCACGGAATTCTACAGGATCTAGAAGTTTTGCAACTAGTATAGAGTTTGGGATCACTGCCCACCCATCCAAAGTTCTCCTGAATCCACTGACCTTGAACCTGAGAAGATAATCCCAATAAACTTTAACATCCGTATTGGCCTGTCAGTATGAACTCTAATTCTCGTATACCCAGCGGTGGAAGGCAGCTTGTTTTCCACTGTGGCCTCCTCGTGAACACTGTGGTAACGTTTTCTCTTCTCGATCTGTTTAAACGTGGCTGGCTGCGTGCACTCAATCCAATATCTCGTTTTCCCTGTATAAAGTTCGGCAACAGAGGTAATATATCGATAGATTGGTTACTAGTACCAGGTACCGAGTTACATAAAGGCCGGTAAGAAGGCTACACAATGCCATACACTTGTCCTGTTGATTGCGAGTGCTGCGAAACCCAATGTGCAATGCATCCTCCACACTTTCTAAGCAAAATGATGGGCAACCATCACCATGAAGGACATGGTGAAAAACATATTCCGCCTCCGCAGACTCAAACCGTTCCTAGGCCTTCAAACGGAGAATGCAAAATTGGAAGAGGTCACCATTATCCACACCATCATCACCATCACCATACACATGACCAACATGGTGAAGTGATCACAAGTACTAGTCCTGGACCCATAAATACAATGTATGATATACATAGACTGCCTTTGAGAGGTCATACACCACCGATTGCAGAGAAGCACCACCAGAGACATCATCAACATTATCAGTACCACGATCATGACCACCAACATGATTTTTAGACGATAGGATCCATAGTCGGAAAGGCGCTGAGGCTGCAATTATACACCTCACAAAGAAACATGGGCTAGATCTTGATGGGGTGAGGGCTAAGGCGTTGGGTATGAGATACGATTTCGGATCTAAGATTTCGGAAATCGTGTATGCTGATTATATTTTCACCAGAGAGAGATCTGGGGCATATCGCAACGTCGCTGTCATATTCAATGATGGCGCAAAGAGTGCATCTAGACCCTCATGCAATGGTAGGGGATGCACCAGCATTTCAAGTCCATAGAGCCCGCATAAGGAGCCAGGAGTTTGGACAAATTGTCCAGGACTTCGAGATTCCCGGAAACCAATATGGACCCCCAGCCGATCATCTCACCGAAGTAGGTGGGTCACGATATATCAACGCTATAAGCAACAAAATCTTTCTATCGAAATTATCTTGGGGGAGATTATACTGAGAAACTCTATTATAGGCATTCAACCACATTGTCGCATGGTTCCACTTGATGATATACAACCGCCCCGAAAACTTTGTTGAATCCAACAGCCCAAAGAAAAATAGACTCCGAAATTACTTTAAACGTTTCGGCGGCTGCACCATCCTTGTTCTCGACCTACGCCTAAACCTCGGCATAGGCAAAGATAGACTTAACTGCATCGCCCAACTCATCGCTGAACTCGACGCCTGCAACTTAAGTAACGAGGGACAAGGATTTTCAGTCCCAATCCTTGGAATTCTCTGTGATGGGAGCTTATTTGAATGTTTTTCTTACGATGGGTACTCAAAGTCGGTTTCTAGAGGGATTTTGGTTGCAAATTCGACACTGGGAAGCACTGCTATTGTAAGTGTTACTTTGCCACCTATTATGCAGGCTACAGGTGCTGAATATATTAGAACTCTACGCCCTTTGTGTGAGTTTTTTTTACTTCCTACTGCTCAAGGGATTCTTGGCAGGGTTGGAAGCGTATATTCGACGAGCGAGGGACTATGGAACAGGTGGCAGGACAAGAAACTATGGCAGTGAATCTGAGTGAGAATTGGCTCTTGCAAAGGCGGCCTTTGAGAGAAACAAAAGTGTCGAAGCTGGAGAAACAGCTATTGAGGGGAACGTGCAAAAGGCAGAAAATTTGGCTGATGAAGCGCGAATGCTGCTCGAAGAGATATGCGTCAAACTGATTGCCCCAATCCATAATAAAGAGATTGACATTCGAGAAACTAACTTGTCCTCCTTTAGTTTAACATCCATCTCATCTGGTTATCAAAAAAAAATTCGTTGATGGCAAATTTTGAGGTTGCAGATTCTATGACAGCATGATTCGATTAGCTCTTGGATTTGAATATTCGTCAATGTATTTGGTTTCTTTTCATAATTAATCTCCATTCTAAAATATAAAAAATTGTACACGAAAATTTCTCGCACTCACATTCACGAGCACTTGTAATGCTTTGGGCGCAGGGGGTAAGTGTGTTACTCCGTAAATTAACACCTATGCACCCGTCGAGACTCTTACAAAAGGCATTTTTGTTACAAGTTCCTCGCTGATCCCTAGGTCTTGAGTTCGTAAACAATAGGTTACTGACGAGTTCCTGGCTAGTTTCCTTGCCGCTTCCTCGCTGGCTCCTCGCATACTGTGGCGTAGGTGGCTATTGACATAGAATACTATGTGGCTGTGCGAAGGGCTCTTGTGTTACCTTCACAAAACAAAAAAATACAAAACACATTTCCGAGAATCGAATCCGACCTAGCTGAGTCTCTCCGCATCAGATACACAGTAGGGAGGTATAGGGTTATGCGTGATGCTTATCCATTGGCTGGCTCTCTTTGTTAAGACGACAACCCAATTGTCTGCGTAATGTCTTTCGTTCCATGCCCTTTTGGCCCTTCAGCCGAAATCCCATGACGGTACGCGTAGGAGAATCGATCGAATATTCAGCCGCAATTCTACTAGAGACGTTGACCCGGTTATCAGTTTTTTTCTCTTTTCAATCCCAAAATCCTCAAAGTTACGAAGCGGAAAAGCATATAATCCTCTCGGCCAAACAGTCGGTGCCAATCAATTCGGTCAAGGGATTAATGTCGAGGAGATTTCCCGCATGAGCCGTGGCCCGCTTTCAATCAGGCTAGCCTTAGTACTAGGGTCGATGCTGCCATTGCAAGACACGGCTACGAATATCACCCGCAGCAATGTTGGAGGATATGTTAAAGAATCAAATTAGGCCGGCATGGGGTTCCCAAACCATGATTCAAACTAGCAGCTCGGTCGAAGATTGGTATTGGGTTCATCAAGTTTTGAAGCTAAAAATTGTCTCGAGATCTCGCGCACAATATAACTTTGTTAAAGTTTTGTAACGCATGCTTTCTGATGTCTCTGGGCCCTAAGGAGCACCATAAGGCTTATATTTTACCTAGTATTCCACTCCGTTCTCGCATGATTTTCTTTTACTTCCGCGAATTTCGCATGCAAGCTGTTCAAAAATATTGATTTTCCTGCATTATATTAGATTACAATTAAGTCATTACAATCAATACATAAACCAGTTTTCCGAAACCCGTTTCACCAAACCCGATACATCTTGTAAATAATTAAAATGCATCACACAAAGCCTAGGAACTTATATCTCCTGCAGCCTAGTCCGTTACTGACAGTCGAAAATGGCTCCGTCCCTGTTGAATAGAACTGATAATTATGGCGACGACACTGGGACGGCGCATTCGATGAAGCAATAACCAACTCGCATTTAGTACGAAATTCTGGGTTTGGTGGCTCCCAAACGCAGTCTGGATCATTGCTGATAGCACAGCCTTCATCTCCTTCCCAGATCTGTGACCGCCATACGGTACCGATGCATGTACCCCCTTGGTTCCAAGTGTGGCAGGAAACGCAACAATCATACGACGTCCCATTGCTCATGATCACATGAACGGTTTCGTCGTGGTCAGGTCCGGCGCTCCAGACAGCCCAGTCCGTATGAATATTTTCTTGCGGGCTCATGTTTTTAGCCCCGCAAGAGGCATAGAAGGTCTGTACGGGAAGATTCAATGTGCTTGTCGATAGGTACTTTGTTGAAGTCGTATAGATAGTCTTTGATGACCATGAAGTCGCGAATGCGACTTTATCCTTCCTGGTTGTTAGCTTTATGGTCCTCGTGCTGACTTTTGTGATCCTGCTTATGGGCGGCAGGGTCGTTGTGGTGGCCACAAACACCGTTTTGGTGGTGGTACCAGACGATTTAGTAGTCGTCTTCCAGAGGTCGCTTGTGCCGGTCTTTGTGAGCAATGTCTTGGTACATGTTATCGCTACGACATGTTTCCCGTTCGCAGCTGGTTCGGGTTTGGGTTCGGGCTCCGGTGCTGGCTCTGGCTCAGCGCTACGACGGTTGAGTTCGAGATCCAAAATTGATGTATCACGTTTCCATTGAGGTGCCTTCCTGTTCAATGCAGCCTTATTGTCAGGATCCTCAGCCACACCAATAAAACCGGAAGGAGCTGGAATAGTCCTGGTGGAGGCAGTAATAGTTTTCGTAGTTACCGGGATAGTTAATGTTGTAGCGGCCTTGAAAAAGGTGGTTGTAAGTTTACGGGTGTGGGTAGTTGTCCCAATCCAAATTGTGCTTGCACTGGTATAAGTGGAAACTCTTGAAACAGTTGTATATCTTTGTGAGGTAACCGTCTTGGTTGCTTTAACCGTACGCGTAGACTTCGGCTTGGATACTGTCTTCCAGCGCGTTACTGTATACCGCGCTGTCTTGCGAATGGTTTTTGTGGTCTTGAATATCTGTGGAGCGGGATAACCGCAGTAACGAGTGGCGCATGTTTGACTGGTGATCACAGTGCGTGCAGTAACGAATGAAACGAAAGTGATCAAGGCGACAACCAAAAGGCTGAAGCGAGCAGAGCCGTACATGATTAATATCGACTTTGCGGGGGATATAGCGCCCGTATTTGAGGCAAGCTATGTATGAGGTAGCGAATGTCAAGGTTGGGCTTTTAGAGGAGAAGAAAAGTCTGGGGAATCATTGTTCAACCACGAGGTTTTTAACAGTACGGGCTAAACTAGGTAGGCTTCGGATGCCGGCACAGGCGAACGTAAGGCGATCGATAACATGAAAAGCACACGACAAAACAAGTGGTTCCTTGGGTTACAATGGGGCTTGCATCCCATGACCCAACATAGTATATATTAATAATATTAAGCGGATACTACAACTGTTCGCGTATCCCACAACCATTCGGCGTGGTAGTATATTGCTCAGGAGAAATAGAATGCGGACTACTCCCTTGGCGTCGACCGCGGGATTTTCAGCTACCAATGGTAATAGGGTTTGGCCGAATGAGCGATAATATCACTGCATGTTCGCTAATTTTCTACAGATGCAGCTCCTCAATTGAGCCGCAATATTTAATTTCCAAAATTACTATTATAAATATTTTGAACAGAAGGGAACTATAGCCGGGACTTTCGGGCTAAGAAAAATCATGGGCCCTTTTCTAACGGCGATATTAATCAGAGAAGGCAAAAAATGGATCGTGCACAGGTAGAATTGCCAAGGAAGGATTATGGCCGCGTAAAATCTGATATCTTCCATAGCCATCTGGTCGGCACACCGTCATGCTGGTAATTCATGGACACTTAATTACTTGCTTCGACTCTGCCGTGCAACCTTGAATCCAAGCAAAAAATAAGTTTCTACGATCAAGAGGGATAAAAAAACCTGAATCTGTCTACATTTAACGAGCAAATAGAATTAGTGCGTCCCACGACAGCACGCGCTCCGAGATAATTAGTGTCACCCTAAAATATAGTATAGTGAGGATATGCCTTGATCAACTGAGCCAACCTTTTGATATTAGTCCTCATGCTCAGTAGAAATTTATGGTATCCTGTCCTTTATCTGAACTAATTGTATTATGGATTAATCGGTATCATTTTAAGATCGGTATATGGCTGTTCGATTCGTCCTCACCATTAATTTAGGGAATATTACCGTGATATCATGCGTTATATTATTCGTCGATCGCCCAAGGGTTGATGAATTCCACCAATCATATCAATCGGCTACCCTTTTGTGGATCTTTGATACGGCGAAAGACTCGAGATCGACGGCCCAACCGACATCGTCTAGAGACTTAGCATGTCTTATGAAAAGCTTGACCGATAGCTGGGTCACCTAAGGTCCGCATCTGTGCAGGGCCGGTGTTTAGTCTCGAGACCCTGGTACCTGGCTCAACATGGGCGTAGCCTCGTAACTAGATTGTGTTGGAACATGGGTGTTGTGTAACCATGAACACATCCTGGCTGCTGGTACGGACACCCTTTGGCGACTTAAGTCGATTTTATACTACTGCGGGATAATATCTTTGTGGTGGACTGCCATAGCCCCCCCCCCCCTTTTTTTTTTTTTTTTTTTTTGCTTCGAATCCATATTCTCTTGCTTCTGAATGAAGCTGGAACAGAGGTCAACTTTAACACTCTGGAATATGCCGCAACGCTGTTAATTTACCAGGTTTTTGCTACCTACGACCTGCAAGAGCTTCTCAGCCACAGGATGATGACTCTAGAGCGACAGGATCTCAAACTAAACACCATAAATTGTGTAGCTATCGGCAAGGCTCGTCCTTACAGCTACAATTTCCGCAACGACGGATAGATATCTACATATTCCGCGACCGGGATCACTGAAGCGGCGGTTCATGTTGGACTAAACAAGCGCATGGAGTGAACATAACGTCGTTTTGAGCCGAAGAGGTTGGAAAAGTTGACATGCAGAACACAAGCTTTCAGCCTGGTTCTGGGAAGCGAGGATTACGTTTCATGTTATATAGCAGGTGCAGGAGCGATCGCATCTGTTTATGAGTTATCATTCGAATTCGAATATATCACTCCCGTAGCTACTTAAGTAGGTACATAAACATCTTTTCAGTTAGTAATAATAGTATTGACGTGAGGGTTAATGAACCACAATCCCCATATGCGCACATATCGGCTCCCAAAAGAATATATTACTACGACCAATATACAAGCGCATTTTCATTCTTAGTGTTCTTAGGGTGTTGATTGCATAGCTCCGCGTGCTGTATTTGAAATTATGGAGAAGGCGGAGGCACCTCTTTTAAATACGGCTGTCCTACTTCTTGCGACCGATGGTGACCTTGTTGATAGAGATCGATGGGAGTGGATGAAGATATGTAGGGTCTGGGAAGCAAATCCCAAAGTCTATCTCTATCCCGAGAATTAGATTGTCCCTAGCTTGCGAGACGACAAGACAGCCTTTTTCCTAGACCTTGAATCCTCACTACAACAAAAGGATATCAACTTAACTAGCGCTGTGGAAAGTTTGAGAAGTTACATCTACAATGTCGTGAGTGTTTCTAACATAAAAGTATATGGTTTATTTGTGAAGCAGTACGGAACAGACGAGAATAAAATCCCAATACGGAGTTCACATTGTTAGCCGTACCACGAGTCCTCCATTTACGTGGTATAGCAGAGACTATGCTCCTGATGGAACTTGGTCACTATGGATTAAAATGCCGGTCGACATACCGAACTACGACGTTGGCGATGGTAACGGTGGAAATCTCGGCTCAGGATCTTATGTAGCTCCATTTCTCTGGCAAGGCAATCCTATTATATTTTTCGTGCAAATGGTCCTCAAACAGGTTACAGTTGACAACCCCTCTGCCTTGTCAGAACGATGGGGTAGCGATTGGGAAATCTCAGAACCAGAATAGACCCATATGGCGGATAAATCTTGGAGTCAGCCGTTTCAACAATGGAAAGTGGACGCCCAAAGAACTCACACAAACCCCCATCGGACACCTCGCTTCGAAATATACGATAAAGGACGGGCCAGACAAGTATACTAATTTGGAAACATATCCTGTGCCTAATCAAGCCCGATATCAAATGGTTCCAAGATTGATAGCTAGTAGCGGAACAAGCCCTGAACGGGTTCAAGTTGACATCGTCTACACTGCTGAGCTTCCCGATCCAGAAACCCTTGGGAAAGTCCTGCACGATAATACCAATGTCGGGCATTTATTGTTTGTCGATGGGAGTATCGCCCAAAAGGTCTACTCTGGGGGTGGGTCATCGGTCGATACGATAACAAATTTCCAGTACGTCGAATCTTCAAGTACAATATACGCCTATCATGCAGACGATGCGTCGTAAGCACCGCCACACTTCAAGCAGTCCTCCAGTGTAACATACCCGACTGAACCTAAGTCTGCTACAAAATCGAGCATTCAAATCACTTCAAACAAGCAGTATACTTTCAATCACACATTCATCGACCCGCTACTCAAGCAAATTAACACCACGAGTAATCTCACAACAATGTACAAGGATTTCTACTCTTTCCTTAGCCGCCAACGAAATTATACCAGACGACCCTTTTGGTAGAATCACACTTCAAGACGGCTCTGTGAGTTACAATGAGCTGATGAGCCCCTATGGAATCTATAATTGGGAACTTGGACTCCACGCACCAATGACTCTAATCGATTCATTGCTCAGCGCCCGGCAATTCGATGATGCTCTGAAAGTATGCCACTTGGTATTTGACCCGAGTGCTGTTGGCACCGCTTCGAGTACAGATAACTCACAGTTCTGGAAATTTGCCCCGTTCAAAGCTTTGGCCAATAGCGGTGCAAAGAAGTCTTTAGAAAACATGTTTCTTAAGCTGTCACAAAACTGACAGGCATCTGACCCTGATATTTCAGCATGGCGAGACATGCCGTTTTCTCCGCTTAGTGTGGCACGTACACGGCCAGTTGCGTATATAAATAGATTGCAATGAAATATATCGAGGTCATAGTTGCATACGGTGATTGCTATTTCCGCCAGAACGGCCTTGAAACTATACCTGACGCGATCTAATGCTACGTCTTGGCTTCTCATGTCTACGGTCCAAGGGACAAAAGATATCGAAGAGAGGCAAGACCAAGTCCCAAACTTACAACTCCCTGCTAAATCGCTGGGACGCCTTCGGTAATGCTATCGTACGATTAGAGGTCGAATTCCCATTCTTAAACCAGGCATCCCAAGTCATTGGGTCTAGTAATGGGATTACCGGATTCGCAAACATTTTTTGGCTTTTTATCTTTATATTTCTGTATTCCGACAAATCCCTAATTGGCAGCTTTGAGAGATACGATCGATGACAGGCTGTATAAGATCCGGAATTGCATGGACATGAACGGCGTTTATCGACAATTAGCACTATTCGATCCGTCTTTGGCGGCATCGGTAGCAGATGAGCAACTCCTCCTCCTTCCCGAGGAGAGTGAGGAGATCAATAAAGCTATCGCCTATCAGGATTGGACAGCTGCTATTGGTGCTATTGAAACACTAGCTGGAATTCTTCACCTTATACCCGATTTTTGATGTTGAAGTTAAGCCATTTGGTATAGGTACTGGTATTAAATGGGGTGGTAATTTCCTTGGCGGTGCGACGGGGGCTGTTGCGAGGGGTCTACAAATATATGCAACTATCCTTAACAATTCCTCGGCAAATGCCGGTCGGAAAGCGAACTTCCTCAGAGCCCTTCAGGATCATATATTTCAGGCAAATAATTACGGGCATGAGCCGAAGAATATCGACAATCAGATTGCGACACAAAGACTCAGGGTTTCCACAACAGAGCAAGGAATCCTAAATCAACAGACCGCGCTTGATCAAGTTACGCAAGTAGAACGATTCCCTCGTACACAATATACGAACCAAGAGCTATACGCATGGATGGGATCCGAAACCCGTTCACTATATAATTCAGCATATGATCTAACCTACGATCTAGCTAAGAGAGCTGAGAAATCTTTTCAATTCGAACGCCCGCAGATGTCAACTGCCAGTTATATCGAAATGGGGTATTGGTCTAGCGCGAGAGACGGCCTTCTAGCCGGCGAAGCACTCTTCCTGGGACTTAAAAGCTAGAGGCAGCCTACCAAGAAACCCTCGGCCATGACTTCGAAGTTGTTAAGCATATATTAGTTCGACAATGGGCACCCCTCGCGCTTGTAGAGTTTCGAGAGACAGGCAAATTCATGCTACAGCTTCCTGAGATCCACTGTCCCGGTCCCTATATGAGGCGTATTGTGTCTGTTTCGGTTTCTATCCCTTGCATTGTTGATCCACCCCTCAGTCAACTGTACTCTGCGATTACAACAGCACAGTATACGAGTTACTCCAAGGTCATCCTCTAAGAATGACTATCCTCAAGCAACCGACGGGTCAGACGACTCTCGCTTCCAAGTACTTAATGTTCCAATATCTGCCGTCGTTCTCAGCAGCGCACGAGGTGATATCGGCCGCCTTGATAGTCCAGGCGACCGTTACAACCCATTCGAAGGTGCAGGGTGTATCAGCGCATGGAGCTTTGAGTTGCCAACCGCTATACATCGTTTCGACTATTCAACAATCACTGATGTGGTTCTGACGATCCGTTATACATCGTCTCTAGTTATGTGTATTTCTACTTTTCTTTCCTGGCAGTTCCGTGTAAGTTCGCTTCTATTATTCTAGAATTATAAGTGGTTAAACGTTTAACGTTTGGGCAATAAAATAAATATGTGTACGAAAGTATCTCTTAATCCTATAATACTGAAACTCAATGACGTGAGAGGTAGCCAGACTAATCTCCTAAATTTATAAATATATCAGCGAACTAACATCATAATTTACATCAAGTTACCCTATTTTAACTGTGGCATCCGTTGAAATTTCGGGCCTTTCTATGAATCACTACTAGTTCTACGAATGCGAACCTATATCTAGTCTCGCACACCCATCCTCGACTCTAACTAGCCTAGTTGTGGTATTTTAGAGTGGACAACACAGTTTTTGGACTGGTCTTGAGCATGACTATCATACTCATGAATCAAGTATATTGAGAAACGATTGTACAGAAATATTAAGGTATAGCTGGCATGGTAGACTCGATAACTAAAAACAAGCTACACTTGCAGGCCTAATATCGAGACTTTTTAACGTAGAGTCTACTCTTACTAAGCTGAGTAAGGTCGTAATGTCATGGGTTGGCTCGATTTCTTTTGAATAGCCAATTTTGCCACCCATAGTTGAGGTTATGCCTAGAAAAAGTTTCCCTAGGTCGATGTTTAAGCCTACAAATATGGTAACCAAATCCCTATCTATACCGCGAGACCAGCAGAGTCTCAGATTACCAACCTGGCGTTCTAGACGTCGGTTGGAAATGTGTTGGTTGGTTTGTGTCGCCTCAAACTTTCCCAAAAAAATTTCGATCCGGATCTGAATTTGAACCCAGTTTATAATGAACCTTCGCGACGAATCTTCTCACCTCAAATCAATTCCTCAACAGCCTGCGATCGCGATACCCGGACGGCCCATTTCCTCGCTACATATTCCGTCTAAACCTTCGCGAACATGCTTCGAGCAGCGCGTCCCCTTACCCGGCGTCCCCTACCGTTGGCGCGCCGCTTCCTCGCCACCCCGGCCGGCCCGATTGATTCATCCAACCTTTCCAGCTTGCCCGAGCCAGGCTTCAAGCTCAAAGGCTTTACACTGCAACGAGCCAAGCACGTACCTGAACTCGAACTCAGTGCCCTTCAGTTCAAGCATGATAAGACTGGAGCAGAATACCTTCATGTTGCCCGTGAGGACAGCAACAATGTCTTCGCCATTGGGTTTAAGGTTCGTTATTGTCATTTTCATTATACCTAAATTCTCTATAAAGGTTTCTAAAGTTGATTCGTAGACAAATCCTCCAGATGCTACGGGTATACCACATATCTTAGAGCATACAACATTATGTGGATCGAAAAAGTCGGTTTTTATCCTTAAATGGCGACTGCCAGCAAATACTGACTCGATTTATCCAGATATCCCGTCCGAGATCCGTTCTTTAAGATGTTGAATCGAAGCTTATCGAATTATATGAACGCCTTTACAGCATCAAACCACACGATATTCCCATTCGCCACTACAAATCAAACCGATTACATGAATCTCATGGATGTCTACTTGGATGCAACTCTATTCCCTCTTCTTCAAGAAAGCGACTTCAAGCAAGAAGGGTGGAGGTTAGGGCCTGAAACCCCGCAAGACAAAGAGTCTCCGATATTATTTAAGGGTGTTGTTTATAACGAGATGAAGGGACAGATGTCGGATCGAGGTTATCTATTCTATAAGAAATTCCAAGATCACCTGATTCCGGACCTGAACAACAGCGGGGGTGATCCGGCCTTTATCCCGGACTTGACTCTAGAACAACTCAGGAACTTCCATAAAGATCACTACCATCCGTCTAATTCGAAGATCTTTTCTTACGGGGACTTCTCGATGGAGCCAACCCTCAAAAAACTTGATGAAAAATTATCCCACTTCAACCAGATCTTAGTCGACACGGACCTCAAAATTCCGATTACGATAAATGAACCAATTGAAGTCACGGTCGAAGGTCCAGTAGATCGCTTGTCTCCCGATACAGAACAAATCATAACATCCTTAAGCTGGATTACCTGTGACACGTCTGACGTTGTCGAAAACTTTGGATTGTTGGTTCTGTCATCATTATTGCTAGACGGATATGGTTCTCCTATTTACAAGGTGTTAATCGAGCGGAATATCGGGGGTGCATACTCCCCAAATACCGGTTACGATGCTGGTAATGCAAAGGGAATCTTTACAATTGGGCTACAAAACGTCAAGTCAGAGTACGAGAAGCTTGTGGCTAAGGAGATTCTCGATGAGTTGCATAAGGTCCGACAAAATGGGTTCGATAAACAGAAGGTTGATGGTATTCTCCACCAACTGGAAATTTCGTTGAAACATGTAAGTGAGGGAAAAGAACTATCTTTAAAGGGGAATCGTTGCCAATGATTGTTTTAGAAATCAGCCAACTTCGGAATGTCTTTAATGCACAGACTCCAGCCAAGCTGGTTCAACGGTGTTGATCCATTTGAGGCTCTCAAATGGAATGAAATCGTTGCACAGTTCCGAGAGCAGTATGACAAGGGTGGGTATCTAGAGGGTCTCATCGAAAAGTACCTCCTTAATGGTAAGACCTTTTCGTTCACGATGATACCATCTTCGACCTATGAGGAAGGCTTGGAGAAAGCGGAATCCCAAAGGCTCCAGGAAAGAGTCGACAGACTCGGAGGACTAGAAAAGGCTAGCGAGCTCCTAGGAGCCGAAGAGCTAGAACTTACGGAAGTACAAGAAAAGGCGAAATCCCAGGATGCAAGCTGCCTGCCGACCCTTCACGTGAAGGATATCCCTCGCGTAGTTGACAAGGTTGACTTCCAAGTGAACAAAATCCAAGACGTCGATGTTCAATGGAGAATAGCACCAACAAATGGATTAACCTACTTCCGAGCTTACGTCAATTTGGATGGATATCTCAATAACGAACAACGAATGCATCTGCCGCTTTATAGTGCCGCACTATTCAGACTAGGAACTGCACGGAAAACGATGGAAGAAATCGAGGACCGCATCAAACTCAAGACTGGAGGGATTAGCTGCGAGCCTTATATCTCAACCGATCCCACCAATCTTGACAAGCATTACGAAGGTCTCGTATTCGCAGGTTACTGCTTAGATAGCAATGTTCCCGAGATGCTCGAACTCCTACGAACAGTAGTTGTTGAAACATCATTCAGCAGGATATCCAAGCTCCATAATCTTGTCAAGGGCATGGCAAGCGGGGGTATGGATGAGCTTGCGGAACGCGGACATGCATACGCTCAAGGCCTTGCATCCTCGTATTTGACGAATGCAAGCGTGGCGAGAGAATATATTGGCGGAATCTCTCAGGTTAAGCTGATCACTAATCTCGCTAGCTCAGAACTGTATTTCAGCGCAGTGAAACACATCGAACAGATCGGGCTTATTCCACAGCAGAGAGGGAACGATATGCGTATCGCCATAACTTGCGGTAGGGAAGCGGTGGCAGACAACGAAGCGCATGTCAAAAAATATCTCGACGGATTGATTGCCGGAAGGCTCGAACCTATCAAGAAAGACCTTGGCACATTAGAAATCGATCAGAAGAAAACATTTGTCCCAATGCCTTTCCAGGTTAACTACTCTAGTGTTGCACTCAAGACAGTGCCGTATGTTCATAAGGACACGGCGTCTCTATCCGTTCTCGGCAAGATGTTAACATACAAACATCTCCACAATGAGATCCGCGAGAAAGGTGGCGCTTATGGTGGTGGTGCGGGCAATAATTGGCTATCTGGGCTCTTCAGATTCCACAGTTATCGGGACCCAAATCCAGCCAACACCCTCCGAGTCGTGCGGGAATCGGGTCAAGTTGCCGTTAACAAAGATTGGACAGAACGAGATTTAGAAGAAGCCAAATTAAACCTTTTCCAGGACATTGATGTGCCCCGAGGCATCAACCAAGAAGGTATGGCGAACTTCTTAGATGGTATTACGGAAGAGATGAAGGCAGCGTAAGTGTCCCTAAAACATAAGATTTACCCGCGAAATATAAACTAATCTATCCTTGTACCAATATAGAAAACGAGAAGAGGTTCTTGACACGACGATAGAGGACGTACGAGAAGTAGCTCAAAAATATATTGTTGAGCAATTCAACCAAAAACTGGACTCAACAGTGGTCATTGGAGACATTAACAACGCATCTAAAACCGGCCTCTTCGAAGATGATGTTGAAGGCTGGAAAACTTACGATATGGGTGGTAGCTCTAATACTCCCCCAAAACAAGCCAAGGTGATGTTGTAAACCACCAATCTTTCTTGTGCATTTTACCCTCATATTCACACCTTTGTGAGATTGTACATACACATATATATCCATTCAGATATATACAGGATTTGGGGTTTCTGCATATATCGCTTGTATATATTTATATCCAGATCTACTCTGATCACTGCCTCCCCACGCCTTCCTTGCCTTTTCTTCCACTAGTGTTTCTTCATACAAAATTTGTGACATGCATACAAAAAAAGCAGCGCCAGGGAAAGAACAGACCAAAGAACAAGTACGTCTCCAACACTGTGAAATACAAGTATTTCACACTCAATTGTTGCGAAGATCACTGCCCTGGCGCGAGAGAAAGCGAAATTATCTTGCCATTCTGATATTCCTTCGTTTGTAGCGGAGAGTTTTTCATCTTGCTTGACCTTCATAATCGTCTTCCTATATTCTTCTGAGGCGGTTTTTTTTGTCTAGTCCGCGTTTCGATTTGTGTCAACAGTCGGAACAGGAATAGGAGAGGGCCGAACAGATATGTATATGGTAAACGTTTGGGGCGATGGGAGTTGGGGCCTTTTTGTGAGAAGGGCAGAGTGCGGTTGAGCGCCGTATCTCTCTAGGCTCTCGCACAGAGGGGTGGTTAGGTAGTTTCTCGATGATGGATCTTTCAGACTTGTGCCTTGGCGAGATTTACCAGACGCTGGCTATTATCCGTCGTACATTTTGTAATAAATCAAAATTATATAATTTTTATTTAATCTTATGTAAATTTTTCAGTTTCCTTAACAAATTAACATATATTAAGGACCGGATATGTATTACAAAATTTATGTATTACTAGCGTGAGATCTTATAGCAATTTCAATACTTTAGGTTTAAAGAAAAATATTGTCCTGAATTAAAATTCAGCCTTCGCAACCAAGTACAAAGCCGCCCTTGTAGAATTCTGAGCAAGAAAAGAGAAATCAATGTCATCTATTACGGCTTGCGTATCTCTCAGGCGGACATTAGTAAACTGGTTTAATAGCTCCCATCGTTCCCAAGAAAACAGTGGGTCAATAAACTGAGACTTAATCCATCGATCAAATTGATGGCCGAACTCGCGGAAATTGTCAAAACCAAAGCGCTTGGGTCCTGGTGATTCCATTGAACTCGGAATATATGGCAAACGAGCGATCATTAGAGTATATTTTTTCCCAATTGATGGGCCTTCACGTGGCACCGATACCGTCGGCGCTTCAGAGGTTGTTCTTTCGTGATTCGTAAAGTTTGCTGAGGACATGAAATTGTGGCTCAGAGGAGTGCTAGCAAGATTCGGACTCATTCTCGGAGAGGGCACTATAGATAGGCTTCCGGGATCTTCTAATATATCCTGATACTCGTCCATTTGTGACGTCTGGGTACGAGACCAACCCGGATTAACATCTTCCGGGAAAATTTCTACGGTTGATGGTTCCGTTTGGGGCCGGTGTGCCCCTTCGAACACATTATCCAAGTTGGCATCTATGTGACAAGTAATGGGAACGTTAGATCACCCGGTGAGGTTTCGAGTCTTAGAAGCTTCCAGGAATATCCGAACAAATAGACAAATATAAACTTACAAGGCCCCGGTCGAGGTCTATTGCCCCATTGTGGGAACACGAAATCGAATATCCCAGCCCACGATTTCGTTGCTCTAATATCCGATGGTAGAGCATTATTGTAATGTGCTCTTTTGACATGTTCCCTATATAAAATATACACAATTTAGACGAGTTTTTATATTCTGAAGGCTCAGATGTATCGCGTACTTGACACCTGACAGGTTTTGTCTGTTAATCCGCAAACATGCGGGATACTTAGCTGGGGCACCCTTTGCAAAAGGACAAGCCAGTCTGCGCCCAAGACCTTCATCAGCGGTCTCTTTACGGCTAATTTTATTCCTTCTACCGTGCATATCTTCAGACTCGCTCGAGCTTATATCTGTTAACCGCTTCCGCTTCTTGCTCATGTGATCTGAAGTTGAAGGTTGCCTCGACTCCGAGGTTGAAGTTCCAAAACGAAAGGAAGACAAGTGTAGAGCATTAGTGTTTCCGAGGACTCGCGCGGATTTGGGAGTTTCGTATCCCAAAATCGCCCGCAGCGCAATGAATTTCGATGTTCCGCGTGACCCTTTTTGGGAAAAGACAGTGTGTATAAACTCCTCAACCACAAACGAATCCAGAAATTTACGATAAATATTGTACGAATGTTCTCCAATATTCATTTGACGAAAAGCCTTAGAAACTGCATAGAAGATAGAAGTATTCCGCGTATCTTGTTCAGTTCCCTGCTCTATGCATCTAGTTTTGACTTTTTCATAGGTCCACCGTGGTAGCGGTAGGGTGACTGTCCAGTTTCACTGTCAGAATATATATACTAGGGATGGGCATTGCCTTTTTGAGAAGTAGATGCACGCAGGTTGAGACACTTGTTCACGAACCTGAAAGAAAGTCGAGGAAAAACAGTACATAGTTTTCCCTAGCCCATACAAACGAGGGATTTTTTACTACTGTCAGGAGAAATTGTGCGATAGAGGGTAAGAACGGCCAGCAAATATTCGATATTACGCCAGACGAGGCCACAGACGAATCGCCAGAACCGGTTTCAGGAACCACAAGACCGAAATCTGTTAGCGGTGGGCTTCCGGGAAGTGTCACAAATGTGATTCCCTCTGAATTGTCTTCTAAATCTCCCATATTTCCAAGAATTAATTTGTACTGGGGTTGCTGGGGGTATCGTCGCAGTCCTCGCTGTAGCTTTTCCTGTGGTATTGGGAAATCATTCAGACACACAAAGGTTGATTGAGGGCTGGTCGAAAACCGTTTATGAATAATTTGATATTCCCTCTGTGTTAAGTTTTTTCGTGCACCCCATTGCTTGAGACGATACTCTAACTGTTTTACTCTAGCAAAATTAATAGGGTCAGCAAGGCTCTTTTAGCTGTGATTATTATGTGGGCTTGCCGAGTTTACGTTATTAAGAACCCATATTCTTTAATCAGGATATCTTGAATTTCCGCCTGGGTCCGGCCTAAATGATAGAGCAAAATGATTTCGGTTCGATGATTTTCCCATTTATCTATTAGAGACTTGTGGGTCCGCATTTTGATCGAGGGATATACTATCCCCACGCGTCTCATCATGACTCCCGAAAATCAGCCTTTTGTCCGTCATATAGTTACCAACCCACCGCTTGGGCTTGGCGGAGAATGTATACAGCCAATAGAAAATGCTGAATGGGTTTGTCATGCCGGAGTTTGGAACGATCCAATAAAAACCCAAGTAATCCCACAACGCGAAGTCGTTAAAAGAAGGTAATCTTAGCCTATTCTAACCACTTGTATAATCTTATAATGAGGCTCAAAATTCATTACCCAATTGGCCAAATCGGTTTCTGTATAGTGCATGGTGCATATACAAACCATAGACAATAATATCTGCGTCTATATTACATATCCAGCCTAAGATCAAGTATATCTAGAATTACAGTTACTTTTTTATCTACAGATATACTCCCTTTTCCGTTTCCGTGGAATTTGTATTATATATGCAAATAAGTACTTAATTAAACAATACGAAACCATAACTTAGCTGGTTTCTGAAATATCTGGTCACTGGTGCACTATTACAGGTAATTCTATAGGATAAATTCAAGTAATGGGTGGGTCTATCCATCCAACCAGGCAGACGCAGGACAAACTGTGCAGACAACATCGAAGGAAGGTACCTAGTGTTAGGGGAGCGCAACTTATGGCAACGAGGTCGATTTGGGCAATATATATTTCCATCAGGGATTGGGTTGCTGCCACAGCCCAAAAAAAGACGCGGCTGTGCAAATTTGTCTCTCCACCGGCAAGAAAAGCTTTCCGGAATGACGTGGCCAGTAGTTCCTTGCTTAACGTCCCCTCTTTTGGACTCTCAGAGAAAATCGCTCAGCCAGCTACAGAGTGGTATTGGTCATGCTAGCGCTAGCTTTCTCGTGGAGAATGCCAAATTCCTATATCCTTGGCCGTTGTCGCTATGTATACTGTGACTAGATTCCACCATCTAAGCGACTACCGCAAGGAAGATTGAGATCCTACTTGTGGTATTGTTACACAGAAGTGAAAATTGTCGAGGAAGTCTTTCTAATTGTACGAACAAGCCAGAATATGTCATTCTCACGGAAAACAAAATTTAAAAGGGTCGCCAGCCGACTCTCCTTGAAAACGTGAGGTTAAAACTTCAATATTTCCTTCCCCCCGCACTATGGCCGCTCTACTAATCTGTCGTAAATTGAGGCATTGATGCCCCTAAATCTTATCAATCATAGGAATTCAATTTCTTCCCAAAATGTTAAAAAAAATAATTGTATTTTAAGAAAGTATGCCTCCTTCAAGTAGAAACAATCTCTAAAAGACGACAGCACCGTACAGTTCTGGAGGAAGTTTTCTCTAGCGCTTATCCACTAAGCCTTAAACTTAAGGCACATATATACCATAATTATAAGGGTATCCGAAATGTTACTTCAGTTCTGGTTATAGCATACTAATCATCTCTACCCATTCTACGATAATATCTAAAGAAAGTCTTATCTTTCATGGCTTTAGCTTAACCAACGGCTCAATGTAATGGGCAAACCTTTATAAAAATTTGTAGAATATTTCCCCCCAATCTTGGGATACCGTTAACACCCTATAAGGATCCCTAGCAGCCCTCCCGCACCGAAGATACCAACGATGCTCCCAGTCGATCTCCCTCGCAAGACTACACCGCCTGCCAACTTTGATATTATCCCCGTCTCCAACACCGGTACCCCAACATCTGCCGACGATTTTGAAACCCTGAAAGTTTATAGATGGTTAGGCCTTGCCTGTTTATTCACAATGCCCCTCATTGAATTATTCCTCGGCTTGGAATCACCTAAATTTACATTGTCTGTAATCTATAATTTCTAGATTTAGGTTACAAAACTACAAAACCATAGGTTTTAACTTCTAGGCACTTAATTTTATGAACATGCCAGTGTATGCTAAGTGACTGCGCTTGCTATTAGCCTCGAGTCCAGGCGCTCGCTTGCTATTACTAATATATCGATTTGTCAAGTCATGCACATCATTACTTTAGCAATTACCAAACAGCTATCTCTCGTGTATTCTTATCGTTCAAGATACACTTAACTGCACCCTCGGGCTTGAGTACGAGTAGCTATGACATAAATTAATACGTCAGTTGTATAATTACACATACCAGCCGAGGTAGATATACAACTCATACCATAGCTAGAGTTCCAAAAAAATTTCAATTCAATCATGCTCATTAATACCCGTAACCAACCGCTTAGTTTAGGTTGTAACCATATACATGAATTCGTATACATACGCTATAGACAAAGATATTACTACCATCTGAAACAATATGAACGCCTGTTTCATAACTAACCACACCCAGCCAACTAGGACCCGTTCCCCGGTCTCTTAGCTTCCTCGAGGATTCATAATCATACATGAGCCGCAGCCGCCTTGGTCGGAACGCTCTCCTTTTCCCTCATTTGGTTACCTGACCCAGCTGCCCAAGCATCTCGGGTCTCGTCTGCAATTCTTCGGGCCAGGAGAATTTTCGCCGGGTCAGTACCGGGCTTAGTGGTCTCTGTCAGAAACGTCCTAATAGCCTTCTCGACTTCAGCTTCCATATCCACTCCTCCGTTCTTTTCATTTTCCTCTTGAAGGTCATTGATACGAGCCAACATTTTCAGCATCTCTTCGTATAGCGGCCAATTGGGAAGAAGCTCTAGCTCTATCCAATCTAGTCCCTTCAATCGACAGTTCGGGCTGTTCTCAATTGTAGCTCTAATAATCCCTTTTGTACGGGTTATATTACCCTCTACTAGCTGATGGGAAAAATCCCCTCGAGAAGCTGCCTGTAGCCGACGCGAGATCTGCGTGGCAATGATCTCCGCCACGGAAGAATAGACTAGGACTACTAGGAATCCGAATTGTAGGTATCCGCGCATGTTGACCATGCATGCGACGGAAGCGATTGCAGCCAATGTTCCACTAATCATCCAGAACCAATGGAGGAAAACAATTCTGGGCGTTTTGTTAAACTCCATAGTCTCTCTCGCCCACCTCTCAAGCGTCTCTTTTCGGCCTTTGAAAATCACAGTTCCACCCTCGGGGCGTTGATAGACTGCATATCGAGGCTTTGGGTCCGCTACAATATTTCCCTTGACGTCAATACGGATCATCTGAGTAAAAGAGATGAAGGTAGACGCAAGCCAGTGTAAAGCGTAGAATAAAAAGAGAGTCCCAGCCCAGATATCCGCGGTTAATGCACTGAAGGCTACTCCAGTTAACAGCAAAAGACCATTCGCAAGCCCGATAATTTGGAGTGAAATACGCCCGGGCCACGGCCCCATACCGAGTTTGTGCACCCGCCGCGCCTTGCTATCCAGGTCGTCCATATTTATAACCATGAAGTCATTCCCCGCAATTTCTGAGGATCTAAAATCCACTAGGTCGTTAAGACGATAGTTGCTATTGTAAACGGGAAATTCTTTGAAGACCATATCGGAGCGAACTGGAATCATCTTAATGTCTATCCCACACATCGTAATTGCAGGATGTATAGAAGTGACATTCATGCTAAGATGCGCGACGAGAGTGTTCATAGGAGGCAATGTTCCGCCTATCATCATTGTATGGGGCCATCTGTAGTCATCGCGGTCCAATTGAAGGTAGAGCCTGGCAGCGCTTCGGTCCGCGCGTGGATTAGAGAGGACTGCGGCAACGGCAAGAGGGTCGAATGTCACTTCATTATCATCCTTTAGTTCCGCAGAGGGCCCTCCAGATGGGAAAGGGAAATCCCGAGGGAACAGAGGCATTGTGTTTCCGCGCGGTTTAGACCGGATACGGGAAGAAACAGCGGCGGCACAGGGAATAGAAAAAAAAGGTTCCGAGGTGGATTAATGAGAGCTAGACGTCTAGACGTGACCAAAGCGAAAAGTAAACACACGACAAGACGCACATTCAAATTCGCGCACTCACTCGTAGGGTTCAAGGCTGCAAGGATATATTAAGTAGGCGAAAATATGAGAATCGACCCGGAGCTAGCCCGAGAAAACAAGATGGAAAACCGATATCGATAAACTAGGTATTTCGGAACTCGAAATTTGTAGCACGTACTCCATATCGATACAAATATCAGTTAACAAGGAGCTTCCACCTATTCAGCTCATGAGTGGGGCCGAGCCGAAGTGCCGAACCTATAAAAAACGAGGATCGAGGCGCCCTGAAACAGACCTAACTAGATATAGTCAGGCTGAAGAAGCTATCCAGATCCAGCTTTTAACTACTCTGGAGAAAGACGAACTCGAAGGTCCTTCGAGCCATAAACTCAGCTGTTTTTATTCTAATTCGATATTGATAAATTAAATAATTTTAATCAGGGAGCGTTCCCACCCGACATCTAATCCTGTACTCGCATGTTGAACCAGGGTTTCGAGACTAATATAAAGTCTTAAGTCTAGTCAACCAAGGCATGCGACCGAACTAACGAAAGAGGCAACTAAACGAGGACAAACCAGCCTCGTCTAACAAGTTCCAAGTCAACCATGTGCAAGTGGTTATAATACAGGCTTGCATGTCATGCGATGGCGTTCTTAGGCTCTGTGGCGGAGCATGCGCCTAACAGCAGCCCAGCCCCGCAATCCCACCAACATGCACTTGGGTGGATATGTGAATACCTAGGCTGTCTTGAGTCCTAACGATGGATCGATCAGGTACCTTCCAGAAAACGAGAGGTTTTGTTAGTCGATCAATAAGTACGACGAGAAACCCCACAGCTCAGGACGGGGATAACACCTTCTAGATCGGAATCCTTATATGCTACAACCTTAGACATATCTATATATATAAAACGATCGGCATTCTATATCGAGTATATTGGATTACACCCTTGCAGCTACATTAGTATCAAGACTATCCCAGGAACACACGCAGAGGAACACTCAGTCACCAAGCGCAATGAGCCAGGGCCCTGTTGCCCGGCCTCACAACAATGTCTCCACGCCGGCTCAACTCTGCGAAAAGTACGACAAGGGGGGTGGTACGGGTATACGGAGCACATTCGCAATATACTCAATAAGACCTCTACCGCAGCCTTGGGAAACTATCGCGTCTCCTAAACTTGCCTTCCAGCTGAATCGAGCTGCAGCAGCTGTTGCAGAAACAATCCCAATATATTTCCGGCTTTCAGATGTCGATGAAGAAGATCTTCATTCATTTTCAACTTCCTCACCAGCTCCACATGCAGCACAGAGCCAAATACCTCGTCTACCATGGTTTTTAGTAAATGCAGCAATTTCAGAGAAGCATTACATCGTGGGACGTGGAAGCCTTGCGGAAACATTGCTCGTTATTCTACGACGGCCGTGGTGCATTCTCGAGGTTTGCTGTTGCGAATACGAAACTGTTAGCACAATGCTGGAGTTTGCGATTCTCGCGCGGGAACTGGAACCGAAAGCATATGCTGCCTCAGTGTTCTTGCTTTCGCATGAAGAGTCGAAGCGTCAACGGAATCCGAATGAACATATTCCCTTCCTACCTCTCACATCCGGTAGACCTTCACAGCCAGAAGTAAATGCTCTACGAGGTGTCTACACGGTGCTCTCGGCGGACGGATTGCAATCACATAATCCATTCTGGTTGCGAGTTATATGTGTTTGTGGAGTACAGCTTGGTATCGCATTTTCAGATTTCTTGCGGGGGATGTGTGGAACGAAGGTTGTTTTGATACCCGAGAGGATAGGAGGCCCGGCCAGATATGGTCCTGGAATGATTCGCAGAGCATTTACCGAAGACCTCTCTACCAACCACAGAGTATCTGATCACGACCAACGAGGGGGGTTTCAAGTTCACAGCCTACGCCTAGTTTCGCTCTATAAACAAATTTTGCAAGAGTTGACGGAAGAGGTCTCGTAGGGGGTGTCGACGATTTTGCTAGCTGCTATTGGGTTTACAAGTCTAGAATTTTTTTGTTTTTTCGGGCGGCATCTATCAATTTTGCGAGACAAAGGTTTCGGGAGCATATAATCTAGGTATTAGACCCCGCATGCTGAGTCACTTGGAAATCAAATACCGCTCTGTAGAGGACTAGAGTGTTGCAATTGTGTGGAATGCAATTGGCTAATTGTAACGTCACTATCATTCAATCACAGAGGATACCATAATACATTGGCGACATATACGTATCGATACCCCTTAAACCGGATCACCGATCTTGCTCGGATATAACCGAGATCATGTTGACCCGGCCTCGCTTCGGCTAGTTTTACATTATCTTGATACAGATGGGAGAGAGCCCACCGATAGAGCAAAGAAAGAAATTTAAAAGGGTATTTAAAGTATGGTACATATGGTATTGATAAGTACTAATGTATTTCTACCGGTTTCCCTCATGGATTTAGAACGTCAACTTAGTTAATAGCGCTGGCGCATAGTATTATAATTATTGTAATAGGCAACAAATTGACAACGAAGTCGATTCTCATTAGATCTAAACGTGGATATGATCTTGTATATATATACACTAAGTTTTAGCAAAGCACTTGGAAGGATAGGGGCTGAACAAAGCGCCATTTAAATAGATGCTACAGTATGTGTATAATAGTTCATAAAATCTTGGTCTATCGAGTCGCCCTCTATTTCAAATATATACAGATCGAAAATTATATAATCCTGCATGCTCGAAAGAATCGATGCATGTAACAGCGTCGTCATGAATTAGATCCTACTAAGCCGCCGTCGTTTTTGTCAAGGCGATACTCCGCAGCATCTCATTCGTAAGAATTGTCAATACCTCCTAAATCAGGCATCTTGATTTGCACATAGTTTACTGCACCCGCATCTGCAAATTCCTTGATATCTCCCTGTGTATTGCACCACTCATTGGCTATAATCATTACTCGAGTAGAATTTCGTAACAACAACGTCCGTAGCTCCGCCAGCCGTTGAATTTGCTCTGCTTTCGATGACACAATGATTGGAGACTCAATCAAAACGTCATACGGCTATGCTGCATGGGCCAATTTGTCAAGGAATGCAGCTAATTGATCGAGTTGTGGGAAAAGGTCCCCTAGCGTCCCATAAGCGTCGAAGTGCAGACGGGGCCAATATCAAGAACTACCCCGAGCCCTGACGCGGCCCGCAACCAATCGTACATAATCTACTAGGGTAGAACCATTTGGTCCGACATCCGAGATGTGGACGGAAGAGGTATGTGGAAGAAGTGATGCCTGTTTCATGATCATCCGATCCAATTGTAGTGTGTCATTCCGATGACAAGATGCAAGTATATCGATTGGTCGGTCTGAAATTGGTGCCCATTCGTGGGATATAACTTCAGTTATTGTACACCCATAGACTTGTGCCGTCGCCGCGAGAAGCGCTTGGGTAAGGCCGTACCGGATAGCGGAGTGTAACTTGCATCGTTCGTGTAAGCCTAGCCACCTGGACTCCGCTTTTTTGCCATTCCGTCGAAAGCTTGAAATATCACATTCCAGCACCCACGGCTTGACCACGGATTCTAGAACTCCAAGATGCTCGTCTGCAACGAAAAGCGGGTCTCGAGATGCCGCTCGTGAAAAGATAACATCAACGCAGTCACCGACGGCGACTCCTGTTGGCAGATGTAAGAGGATAGAAATAATTTGACCGGCTTGTACGACGCTTTTGAACCCTGGAGTTTGTAGTGGAATATTGTAGTCTCTGAGAGGGTTGTATTGTGGACTTTGGCGGACCGCCTGGAGATCCTTAACAAAGTAACCAGAAAAACTTACAACAAACTGAACATCGATCGGGTTCATGTTTAGTAGAATTGGATGATTGGAGCCCTTTGATCTCAGTTATCGGTACTTATAGAGCGATATACGAGATAGAAAGGGGCTTACTCTATAGCTATTCAATTCCATGCATGGTTCTTAAAATCTGAGCATATTCCATGATTATACAAAAAGTTCGATGTCTTTTCAAATGCGTGGGATACCACTTCATATTGATTGGCAAGAACATTCTAGGGTCGGTATTGTTACAATGAGAGTTTAAGGCTCTAGCCATGGAAATGCTTCACGCTAAACCCCGCCATGCTAGTACCCTCGTTCAGATCGCTCGGCGATCGACTCCAGTTCTTCTTAATGCGAGCCCTGGTCCACTCCAGTGCCAGAATATCCATTTCATTGATACCTTCCTTGTAATGTCCTAGCCTCCTCAGGAGCGAACTTTCCACTGTCCTTAATTTTAGCCGATCACTCAGCCGCACGAAGTACAACAACCCCAGCCTATCTTGATGCTGCTGGTCCTTCGGAGGCACAATGACACGATGTACCCCGCTTTTCAAATATCCATTCGATAGGATGGTTAGAAGGTCAGCGATATTGACCGACATTGTGTCTTGCGGAATCCGGCAATACTCCCAATTGGAGTCCTCATACTTTTTCACCTGCAATGCAGCGACGGGTTGTTGGAAAACAAAAGCGATTGTGCCATTGTCGGTATGGCCGCGAGAATATACCATAGACCGCTATCGCAGTCTGCTTCATACAGGCGATTGTGCTTCAATTCACCTTCGGGTACCTCAAGGATGATTGCAAGAATTTGGAACAATTTGTATGCGACGTTTTCGTGACAGTGGCGATAGAATTTTCGATCTCCTCCCGGATTACATCTGGATGGACTCGATCATATTGTGGTAAGAATTTCATGATGTTATAAAACCCGATGTTGTCGCGGAGTCCAGGTAAGATTTCAATCATACCTAATGGCCGATATCCATTGTAGATACCTTCCTCGAGAGGTGCTCGGAAACTGCGTCGTTGATCTTCTAGCAGAGAGAAAAAAAAGCCTTAGCAATCGCAAATTTTCGGTTTATTTGTTCTTGTGTGAGTCCAAAGTTGGTAACATAGAAGAATATATTTCATGGTTTCGGGGTAATTGGTTAGCCAAATATTCAAGATAAAGTATAGGTAAATAAACCATTAGAACTTCTTGCTGTGGTGGAAATAGGTGGTCGCAGTGTTCTGTTGCATTTTTGTTCTTAACGCATCTTGGCATTCTTGTTGAAAAATAAGGTATGTACTCGTACTGCTGGAGGGCTATATTCGCACTAGTACCAATTTAAATTGAAATTAATGGTTCCTCATCGAGCTAAATTCTATTCGTTGATCTAATTTCTATCAATGAAAACGTTCTCGCAAATAGCATTTATGGCTTGCAGAGCGGATGTCGGTTGGAGGATATTCGAATATATTCCGATCTCAATATAGTCATCTCCAAGAGCAGACTCAAGGCTTTTAAAAGCTTCTGTATCCAATAAGAGCAGTCCCCGGATTTCCATATACCGTAAAGCTTTTGACTTTTCATCAAACCTTGCAGAACCCTCGAAAAGGTGTGTCTGAAAGGCTGCGCCAAATTCTAAGCTCGAAGCCCATCTATCTTGTAGATTCTTGTTGATATCAATGGTTTTCCCCAAAAGGCTTGTGCACTCTTCATGTCTTTTGTGCCTTCGATCTATCTTAGAAATGCGCTGGTGTTGGAATTGAACTGTTCTTGCAAGTATGCTTGAGAGTTGTACCGTAAACTGGACCGAGTTATCAGCCATTCATCTTCTATATCCTCACCCTCACACTCGGTAATATCTTGCTCCAGTACAGTAGAAACCCCGAAGTCGTTCTTCGTAATCCCCGTTGATATTATGAAACCAAAAGATTTCTCAATTTATTCCTGTAACCTTTGACACTCGGGACGAAGGTTCTCAGAACATAGGTAAGCAGCTCCTCCGACTTTCTAGATAAGGTTTTGGAGATAGAGGTATCCATTATACCGACGTCCGATATCTCTAAATCGACTGGAGCAAATTTCTTGGGAATACATCCCTTTAATCCGTATTCTGATGATATTCCACGAACGGAAGACCCCGACAAATGTTTTCTGACTTTGGCAAAATTCCAATTCAACTGATCAGTACGGCAAAGTATTTGAATATCTTTCTGAAAAACGGATAACGACGGTAGCTGTGTATCTTTTGCCTGACATAACTCAAAGTACTGCTCTGTGAGTTTCTCTACCAGTTCAGCGGTATATTGGAGCTCTTCTTTCGCGTGCCGTATTTGATTTTCAAGATTTTGAACTTCTTTTTCGTGGATTTCGTGGCGATAACCGAAAAGGCGGAGTATAAACTCATCTCGATCCCGTATCCCGATGTCCCGTTGCCTCAGGTGGTCCGAGGTCAAAATATCTGATATGGAAGTCTGTTGTAATATCAAACTCGAAATTCCCCGTGTAAGTCTGCGAGATATCCTTATGATTTCGATCTTATTAAGGGTTGTAAGGTAATCTCTTTCATTTTCATTTTCTAACTGAGAAAGCTGGAGTGATCCTATTTTGCTTTCCGTGCTTCCGAGCGAGGCTTCGACTGTCCGATATTGTTTCATTGTGGTTGAATATTCCTTTTGAAGAAGTTCGTGCATTTCAAACCCGGCTATCGCAAGAGCTTCGTGGAGGTCTGACGAACGGGCCGTTGCAGCTTCTGGGATTTTGGGTTTGCTTGTATTCGAGGTGCTAGCTGAACTCTGGGCCGAGGAAGGTCGTCCTCCCTCGGAAATCTTAGTATGAGGCAAGAATTTAACCTAGCGGGAAAAACTATGGATTTCAAGTCTGATGAGCCTATCGGGCGCGTCCGAAAGTCTGCCACCGGCTTCCACCGGTGGGCTCAAGAGACCATTCAAGGCACTCGCTGGACTGGTTTCATCACAGCTGGGATGCTTCGAAGCATACGTGGCTCCGCAATATTTTATGACAAGACAGAGGCCAAGCACAGAGTGCAAATCCGGTCTCTAAAAGAAGAAAAGAACGAAGCTGAAGAAAAGTATAAGCGTCTGGACGCCCTCAAGACTTCTGCTTCCTCTGTTTAGAAGAGTTTACGACAATTAAATCTGCTGCCAGCCCGACAAGCTAGCTGTGGCAGTGAAGCGGGATATTATGGATATTAAAATTTACCCAGACCTTCGCCAAATATGCTCGACAACCGAGCCTAGGCTGTCGAGAGGAGAGATATCGGCATTTCTTCAGGTTTATAATCCTGAACTCGCGGATTTTATGATAGATATATTTGAGATAGCTAGTAGTCCATCTGCTGCGATATCATCGGCCACCTTTTGATTACGCTAGTTTTCGTTATTATCGATATTCTAAAGGCTAATATAATTCACTGTACCTGGCGCCGCGGTAATAGTAGAGTCTAAGACAAGATAATTTATTTTATCGAAAAGAGGATAGCGTTGGTGGTTTTGATTGGGTGGTTGTGGGTTTGGGATTGCTAGTGGGAAATAGTTATTGTCGAATAAGAAATATTTCCTCTTTCGGTAATTACAAAAAGTTAACGTAACAAGGTATTGTGCATAAAAGCAAGCACTAACTAAAGTATTTTTTGAATACAATGATATATAGAAGGACACGTATTCGGAGACAAGGAAATACAGCTCTTATCTTCCATATTATTCTAAGCTTATAATGAGCCGATATTTATTGTTAATACTTATGTACACGGTTTAGCGGTTGAAATTAACCACAGTATTCACGAATATCGGTCCTCTTATAGTAAGAAACCTTATATTAGATTAAAGCATTCTATTCTAGATTTACTTCTATAAAACGAGGAGCTTGAGAAATAGACTTTCATATTAGAATTTCTACCTCTATATAAGCTCATCCTCCGACTTAATTTCATATGTCTATGGTTCGTCATTCGATAGCCTCTTTTTCACATGTGGTATTTTTCCGCCAACCACGTGTTGTCGCCGTCGTCCCATCCTGTCGCACAAAACTTTTCCCAAGTTTTCCAGTTCGATACTCCGTTCCCGGCCAACCAAACATCTCCAAATCCTTTAACACTCTATAAAGCAAACCTCTTATCATGATAATACGACCCCCTCTGTCGCTCTCCTCGCGACTAATATCCTCCTCCTCCTCCCTCCTCCCTCGACCCCCCACAAACCCCTTCGGCACCCTCCTCAAACCCCAAACACGAATTCGAACCTTCATCCTCCCCACCCCCTCCCAACGCCTAACCGTCTCCCGCCATCTCCGCCACCCACCCTCAGAACTCTTCACCCTAATCTCCGACATAAGTTCCTACTCCTCGTTCGTACCCTTCTGCGTAAAATCCACCGTAACATCAACAACCCCACCTCCAGATTCATTTCCTACAACTGCAGATCTAAGGGTAGGATGGGGTGGTTATGACGAGACGTTTACGAGTAAAGTTATGTGCGAACGGTTTGAGGAGGGGAAAGGGGGGTTGTGACGGCTGATGCTAGTGAGAACGGGATTTTTGAGGTGTTGAGGGCTAGGTGGGTTGTTAATAATAAGAATAAGGATAAGGATGGTCGGGATAGTGGGAATGGGATGGTGGAGATGAGGAAGGAATGGGAGAGTAAGGTGGATTTGGAGATTGAGTATAAATTTGCGAATCCGTTGTATGCGGTTATGAGTGAAGCTGTGGTTCCGGTGGTCGCAGGGAAGATTATCGAGGCGTTTGAAGGGAGGGTGGAGGAGGTGCTTGGGAAGAGGTGATCCTTTTATATCACCTACGAGGCTATTTATATCCAAATCGTCCCATTGGGTATGTATATATGTATAAAATAACTGTATTATAGAACATAGGATAATAGAATTGAGCGTTTCAGCGAAGCAAATTGGATTGGATTGAATCGAACGGCTTTTACTTTTCTGAAGTATTGATATCGCTGGACAGCATGCATGCAATTCATGAATAGTTAGAGAGAAAATGGCCCAATGCAATTGATTCCCCACCCAATAATGTCAAACTCCTGGGGAAAGACATAAAATACAAAATTAAGAAAAACAGGGTTTGCGTATTTACATCGGAATACTATGAAAACAGTGAGGTCGGTAAAGTAGAGGCTGGCAAAGGTTGACGGCTCGGTTTCGAAATCTAGACTCCACGAAGGTGACCTAATGGAAGTCTGTATGGCAGACTAGCCTCTAGTATAGACTGGTGCTTCGAGGTGTCCTGGCTGATAGATTTGGCGGTGGCAGGATATATGTATTCGGTATATCGATTATCTAATATTTGAGGATCATTCGCCTGTTCGTATTTCCCCAGATTAGCTATGGCCCGACGCCTCCACACAACCATACAACCTCTAAACAGATGAAGAAGAAGAATAGGGAAAGCAATGAGGCATACGCTAACTCGAACAGCAATCCTCCGAAGACAACAAAACCGAGGAGGGCGAACCAGAGGGGGGATATTGGGTTCTTTCCGGCCTTCTCGTAGGTCTTGCGGTCGGTATCGGCTTTACCACGCTTGGCGGCCTCGCGCTGTTATATAATATATCCCATATTAGATCGGTATTCCTTTTGAATGATAGAGGATCGGATAAAGGTATCGTACCTTTGCGAACTTTTCGTTGGCTAGTCTCTGCTGGGGGGTTTGCTGTGCCTGTTTCCAATACAATCGATTAGCTGATCGGAGTCGGACAGATATCTAAGAAGGGGATGCCAACCATTGTGAAGGTATTTTGACAGTAACGTTATTCGGCTGCGGGTGTATTACTAAAGCGAATACGTAATAATACGAAATGTAAAAAGCGATGAAACTGGCGATGCCGATGGGAAGGGATTAAGAGGTGTAAAGTGTGGAGAGTGAAGCGCACGATCACTTTATAAGAGTCCCAAAGAAGATACGTGTTGACTTTCTTTCCCCTTCGCGAAGAAGCAATTAAAATGTTTCTTTACGGCAAGCTGCAGCCGCACTTTTTCCTTCTGAATTTCGAGAAAATACCACATTGGCGTCCCCGATGGACAGGGGTATTGAATCAGCATAGCGTCGAAGCCGGGGGTAAGTTAATGTTTCTATCCTTTTTGGGATGAAAAAGTTGAGTTGCGTGTAATTTTTCGACTGACCGGGACCTGTCGGCGGTAGTTCTTTGTACAAACTCTATCTTTGGCGACGGGATTTAGACGGAACTGAACGAACAACAGGATGGCGACACGCCTGGGGCTGTTCGCGCTGGGTGTCGGAAGGCAGCAGCAGGGGAGATTATGGCCGGCGGTAGTACGACAGAGGCCGTCGTCGAGACATATGCGGTTTTCATCGTCGAGTAGTTCCAGATCTAATTCGAGTCCGACACCAAGTCCAAGTCCGAACCCCGCTACACCATCCAGCGAGCCGAAGAAGAAGTCACCTCACGTACGTTCATATCGAACCATCGATACATGATCTATCCAATGGAAAGGGAATTGGACGTATAACTGATGTAGTAGATGAATTGGAATAGATCGGATTTTACCAGGTGTACGGCCGGGCGCTATCGAAGGTTATATTGATGTCGCTGCTGGTTTATCAAGGTTTTTATTATGGATGGATGTATCTGGAGCATTTGGAGGCTAAGCATGAGAAGGAGGGTATATAATTCACTCTTCTCTTTGTTATTGGTGCTTAAGGGGGACCAATGACTAACGGCAGTGGAGGTAACAGGGGAGATAAAGGCACTCGAGCAGAAGATTAGGGACATGCAGGAGGAGAAGGCGGGACAGAAGCCTGTACAGTCTTGACGACATAAAGTATCGCGAGATCTGTGAATACAATGATAAATCGATACAGTATTGATATCCTATGGTATATAAGAAGGGATTGACCGCGACTTGTACATATACTACTCAGGTAATATAATAGAAGCCTTTGAAGGAGAGCAGCCGGGTTTAATATTTATGATAGTCCTTAAATCCGACATTGAGAAGGCTCTAGTATCTAGATGTCGTGTATAGCCATATGGTGGCCCTATATATAGCTATACTGTATTTACACCATCTCCAACAGGAACAATTCAAAACCGCTTCATCACCTCTCGCCTTTCAGTACCTCCATCATATAGCCTCAGTGTGAGAGTATCATATAATCTCTTCGCATCATCTCGTTTCTAGTTAATTAATTAATCACGAGACTTCGCTTCTGCCAAGCGATGTCCTCCTTGCGAACGGGAACCTAGCTCGAGACGAAGCAGCTACGGCAGGATCTAGAAACCCCCTGCTCTTTATAGCATTCCGGTCTGGTTATATACTGTTGCATTGGCTTTCTTAACCCACCTTTGTTTCGCACCATCTTGACCATCTTCATCCTTCTTCTTTTCTTCCTTTCGAAACGTGGCGACCATCAATGGCTGTTTTTCATCGTTCTTCGTGGCGATAAAACTCTCTCTGCGACCTCAACTCTGGAGCTAGTTAACCTCAACATCCTACCGAGAACCCCCAGTCACGATGTCGCGACCAATCGGAACCACAGAGTTCCTTCCAAAAGATGTCTTCACATCATCTTGTAAGTCGCGCTCGCCTAACCTCTATCCTAGCTTTTACTGTATACTAATTGTTCTGCAGCGGTAACAACCGGGCAATCTTCTGCGACAAGGAAGGCTCCAGCGAAGAAGCGGAAGGCCAAAGCAGCTTTAATCGATCTTACCGTAGAACCGAATGCCGAAACCGTCCTTACCACCTCTTACTTGACACTCTGGAGGCATCGGGTGCAATTGGTAAGTTGCATGTAGTTGGACGCACCCTCCTGAGTTTTTACGCTGACACTTGTCGATTACTAGGCCCTCCCGAAGACAGATGCACCGGGTGTCGCTCTCCACCTCGCTTCTACGCTCTCAGCCACAGGAACCGGTAAATTTCCGGTCATCATTACTGTTTCACCAATATATCGACCCTATTATCCAGTGACGGACTACACTTTCTGTGTTCAAGGAACGGAGGGTGATCACTTGTTGACCGCCACTGTCCCGGTAGAGCAGGGCATCCGTGACCTCGACGAGGTACTCACGAAGCTCCAGCGTGGGAGCAGGGTGCAGAAGAGTTTAACATTCTCCTGGTCTTTGGTCCTCGGTGCGATACCGATAGCCGATTTGTCCCATGTCACCTTCGAGATAGGGGTGGAGAGGTGGGACAGCTGTATCATTGATTGGAAGGCTGAGAAATGGCTGTCGTCGTTTCTCGCTCTGGTAGCCTGCGATTCAGCTACTCCCTACTCCCTTACCGACATCCAGGCTGCCGTCAACACACCTTCCACTACCAAAGGTGATATAAAGGCTAGAGACTTTTATCACTCCGTCTACGTCCCTCCAGCTACTACTGTGGTCCCCGAGGCCATCCAAGTGAGCGAGCTCACCACAACAATGTTTCCGTTCCAGATGCGAACGGTGAACTGGATGATGGAGCGTGAAGGGGTTACTGCGGAATCGGGCTGTATTGAGCCTCTTCCTGCGACCTCTTCCCTCCAGAGCCTCTGTTTCGAGGAGACGACAGACTTCGATGGTAGTCCCATGTGGATCAGCGTTCCGCTCGGGATAACCACCACCGATCGCGAGGGCCTCGACCGGCTGATCGCTGAATGCGGTATCAAAGGCGGTATCCTCGCAGAAGAAATGGGTCTCGGAAAAACTGTCGAGCTCATCTCCCTGCTGGCTCTGCACAAACGCCAGATCCAAGCTGATGGAGGAGTAGTCTGGGATGCGTTCAGCCAGGCTAAGATTCGGGCTTCCGCCTCGACACTCATCATATGCCCACCCAGCATCATGCAACAATGGATCAACGAGTTGGAACTTCACGCCCCAGGCCTTCGGGTCCTAAAGTATGATGGGACCCGTGATCTCACTCAGCTGGTGTACCAGAAGAAAAACGGAGTTAAGGGTCATATCTCGAACGGCCGATACAAAGAGCTCATTATCGAGCTGCAAAGCATCCCCAACTCCGACCTGATAGAGTATCTCCTTGAGTACGACATCGTACTCTCTAGCTACAATGTCCTTGCCACCGAGCTATACTACGCCGAAAGGCCTCCAGACCGTTCACTTCGCCAAGCTAAGCGATTTGAGCGCCGCTCCTGCCCACTAGTAGAGATACAGTGGTGGAGAGTTTGTCTAGACGAGGCACAGATGATCGAGAGCGGAATTAGCAACGCCGCACAGGTCGCCCGACTAATTCCTCGGGTTAACGCATGGGCTGTTACAGGAACGCCGGTGCAGAAGAGCGTCGAGGACCTCTACGGATTGTTGGTATTTCTACGACAAGGTCCATGGTGCGGGAACAAAGCCACCTGGGAGAAGCTATGTTTTAGAAAAGAGTGGTTTGGCGGGGTATTCCACCAGCTGGCCTTACGGCATACAAAGGACATTGTGCACGAGGAGATCCGTCTGCCAAGACAGCACAGGACCGCTATATCTCTAGGCTTTTCGCAAGTAGAAGAGGAGAATTACCAAGAATTATTCGAGCAGGCGTGCGAGCAGATTGAAGTCGACCTAGACGGATCACCAATTCGGGGAGACTGGAACCCGGAAAGCGAAGAGACTAAAGCCCAGATGCGCACTTGGTTAGGACGCTTGAGACAGACTTGTGTACACCCACAGATAGGAGCATTCAATCGTCGCGCACTAGGAGCAGGCTCGGGCGGTTTAAGAACGGTCGATGAGGTCCTCGAGGCCATGATGACCCAGAATACGAATGGAATTAAGCAAGATCAGCGAATGATGTTTGTCCAAATTGCTGCACGAGCCCAGCTCATCGCCGAAGGTTGGGGTGACCCACAGAAAGCTGTCGATCTTTTGATAGAGTATTTGAATACTCTAGAAATCGCAGTTGGCGAGTGCAGGGCTGAGGTCGAAGCAGAAGCCTTACGACGAGAGTCCGAGAAAGAGGCTAGGAAAGAAAGAGAACGCGAAGCTGAGGAATCGATGGATCTCCCCGATACTGCCGAGGATGAATATGCAGACCAACAAAACCGCAATAAAGAGGACTGGGAGGAGTCAGACGATGAAGACGACGAATCTTTCGAAGACGGTAGTGGATCCGCCCGCGACTTGAATAAGCTAAAGAATCGCCTCAGAGACATCATCGAGGTCCAGCACACTTTCCACTTTTACCTCGGACAAGCCCATTACAACCTGAAGGCTAACATCCCCGAAGAAGACGAGGAACGTCGGGACGAGCGGTTGCGATATGAAAAGCTTGAGGATAAGCACTATGACGTTGCAAAAGAGCTCAGAAAGGAACTAATGTCTGACTCCGAGAACCGAGTCGACAAGCTCATCGCCGCGATAGCAAAGCGGACTGATAACCAAGATTTCGTCGACATCCCAGAGATCAACATCAAGGAGCAAAAAGGTGGTATTGAATCTACCACCGTCATGGACGACATCCTAGCTTTAGCGGAGAAGCTTAACTCCCAAGCCGACGTTCTCGACGAATGGCGTGAGAAGCTCATCCAACTCTTACAACTCCCCTTAACCGACCAAGATGACACAAAGGATCTCGAAGGTGACGAATTCCAAGAATCTACCGAACAACAAGACGAAGGATTCCTCTACGTTGCTTTCCTTCGTGCCGTTATCGCCGATAGACGTCAAGCTTTAACCGGCATCACCGTCAGCTATTATAGCGCTGACATTGACTCCGCCGAAGAACGTCTCGAAACTAAAGAGGAGAAACATCAAGAACTATTCCATAGCCTAAAAGACCAACGTGACGAAGTCAAACCTCTCAACATCGAAATCGAGGTCGGAGCCGATGCCCTCCCATTCTCCATCCGCGGTCTTCTCGCAAAACTCCGACGTCTTACAAACCCCTTCCATGATAGCTCTACAGCCGGAACCGCCCGTGCCAGGGCCGAAGCAGGCCTTGTAGACCAAACCCTCAAAACCATCACCCCATTATTCACCAACCAAGAAGAAGCCTTGAAAGGCCTAGAAAAAGAAATCGACTTCCTAAACAAAGTCTTCAACGCCCGTCTAGAATTCTACCGCCAACTCCAAGTCGTCTCAGACACAGTAATCCACTTCGACAAAACCAAAGCCCTCAAGGCCAACCACGTCAGAGACCTAACCGCCCTGCACGATAAATACGAAAAGGAGGCCAAAGACCTCTCCAATCGTGTTGCGAAAGCTAAATCCAAAGGAAGGTTTTTACAACATCTGGCTGAGAGCCAAGGCGAGAATCAACGACAATGTATCATCTGTCAGGATCAAGTACAGTTGGGGGTGTTGACTATCTGTGGTCACCAGTTTTGTAAGGAATGTATGGACGCGTGGTATAAAAACCATCCATCGTGTCCGATGTGTAAACGGCCGCTCAAGAAGGTAGACCTACATCCCGTTACGTACATGATGCAGGATATTGTCGTTGAGAAGGAGAATCGAGCTCTTCCTGCAGAGACCAATCAACCTCAACCCCTCCATAAACCCGGAGAAAAAGACATAGAAATCTACGCAGGCATCGAATCCGACACCTTCAAACAAATAAAAAAGATCTCCCTCCGCGAAAGCTTCAGCTCCAAAATCGACATGATAATCCGTCATCTGCTATGGATCCGCCGTACCAACGGTGGGAAAAGCGTATTATTCTCTCAATGGAAAGAAGTACTCGACGTTTTATCAAGAGCTATGGAAGCGAATGGAATAGGATATTCGAGTCTTGAATCTAAGTTTGGACTTAATAGGTTTAAAACTGATGATAAAATTGAGGTGTTCTTATTACATGCTAAAAGTCAGAGTGCGGGACTGACGCTGGTGACGGCTAGCAATGTGTTCTTGGTAGAGCCGTTGGTTAATATTGGACTTGAGGTGCAGGCTATTGCAAGAGTGCATAGGATTGGACAGAAGAGGGAGACGAATGTGTTTCTTTATGTGATCGGGAATACGGTTGAGGAGGGGGTGTGGAGGGTTAGTACTAAACGCCGCCTCGAAATGCTAGAAGAAAAAGGCAGTCCCACAAAAAAGAGAAAGTTGCAAAACCAAGAACAACATGACAGAAAAGGAAAACGAAGGGCGAAGGACGTGGATATTGAAATGGCACGGGAGGAAGAGGAGTTGGAGGTTCAACTTGAGTTTACGAATTCGTTACAGTTACAGGAAGGGACGGTTAGTAGTATGATCGAACGAGGGCAGAATGGAGGGGAGATTGTGGATTCGGATCATTTGTGGGGGTGTTTGTTCGGGGTTAGGAGGAAGGATAGGAGGGTTGAGATTGAGGGGGTTAGGAGGGAGCAGGTTGTGGCTGCTAGAGAGATGGGAAGGGGGAATGTGGTTGATGATAGTAGTATGGTTAGTGGGGGTGGGAATTGGGGTGTTACTCTGAATGTTCAGGGGAGGGATAGAGCTATGGATGGTGGGGAGGGAGTGGACAGGGTTGGTGAGAAGAGAACGAGGATAGAGTAGTGGCGTTTACCTTTTTATTGGTATATGGGCTTTCGTTATTTTACAGGTGTATATCGGACGGCGTTTAGCGATATGTTATCGTTAGAGGAAAAAGGGTTATATGGTTGTATGGACATCAAGAGATCTATGGTGACCTGGATCTAGGGTATTTGGAGACGATGTATTATAGATCATTACTGGAAAGGAATTAGAGTGAATCGGTCTCTCCATTTTGAGACGTGTGACCTTCGTAAAAAAACCTAGACCTAACTGGCGCCAATGCTCTAATCTTCCAAAAAGTCTGAAATAGCAAAAAAAAAGCCCCCTCAGAAAGAACACGGTTATTTATGCTGATACTCCAGACTTTGACTTAAAACTGATAACCTCACACTCCAACGTCTCCAGATCTACCAAGGCCAGCTCTCCTGTTTCTGAAAACTTGGGGATTGTTATCAGGCGGACTATTTGATTGTTTAAGCCTAAAATAACATATCTCGTTAGGCACTCTTCCTTCTATCCCGTCTTTATAATGTAAGAACATACCTTCCGTTACCTTCGTACCAAACTCCGGTTGATTTCCAACGAAATATACATGCGGACATGTTTCAATGACGAATTTATCGTCGTCTTGGAACGGATAACACCCTTTTTACCACAATTAGCCCCCAAAGTCACGGTGTAGTAAGCGAATACCCAGAAAATATACTTACACAACGTATCCGGCGCCGTCGGCGCCACAAGTCTCCACCTCAATGTCTTCTCCATCATTTCCAACCGATCATCCCCATCCATATACTTAAAAATATCATCAATAGTCTGCCCACTCGTTCCCAAAAACCTGACTCCATCGATCTCGCAAGCATGGGGGTTCGTAGACGGTATAAACGTCGACCCTGTGTAATACTTCGCCGTAGGGAACATAGTAGGATGCATCTTTTGTTGTGGTAAAGAAGTATTCGCGGGATCGGTTTCTCCGGGCATGAGTGTTACGCTGAGTGATGTACAGAGGTCGGATAGGAGGGTGTCTAACACGGTCGTGGGTTTGGCGTTGTAGGATGTGGCGTCGTAGCCGTATTTTTTAGATTTGGGGGTATGGGATGAAGAGACGGCGGCGTCGTCGGTTGCTTGGGCGTGCGGTTCTGATAAGGAGTTGCCGGCGATTATTAAACGGGATATTGATGATGATTTTGCTTGGTCTTCTGGACTTCCGGCTTCGCCTAGGAGGTATTCGACGAGGAGATGTGTTTCTATACTTTCGTGGATGTTGCCCGTGATATTTAATCCGCTGAGTAACGCTACGTAATTTTTCTCCTTCAAAGGAGTTTTGGGAGTAGGACGTGGGTTTTGGTCAGGTAGTTCGGGAAAAACCATGTCTATAACCTCGAACTCGCCGCTAGCGGTTTCGGTACCCATTATGGCGATTACGCAGCCGGTTACTAAATCTTCGGTTTGGATTTTGGAACCGACGAGGCGGAGACGGCCGGATTCGTCTTCGATCATTATTTGGTCTTTTTCGAAGTCACGGTATTTCTGGCGGGGGAGGGGAGCGGAAATGAAGTGCTGTATTGTTCAATTAGTACTTATGAAAACTTGTATCTGGGGGAGAAGTAAAAGCATACATCTTTGGCAATGTCTTCGAGCACATTAGGCTTCAATGGCATCTCCATATATATCGTTCCGGTGATCCAGCATACTTCTCCTATAACACCGTCGTTTTAGATTCCTTCCTTTATTCCCCCAAATAACACATATAACTCCAATTCGTAGAAAAGGCTCTGATAGGAACTTCCAGCGAAGCTCAAAGACATGTATAAAGCGGACCTTGTCGTACATCTAACACCCGATCTACACGTTTAACGTATTCCCCATGGACCTAAATTTTCAACTTGTCAGAATGTCCCTCGATATTGACCGTATAGATAGCTCGTGTTTTGCGGTAGGCTTACCTCAACGTCATTCCACCGTTCACGACCACGAGCTTCAACGATACGCTTTAGCTTTGCGAGTCTTAGGAAGTATATATCGACATATTGTGTTTGGTAGGAGTGCGTGTCGAGTTGGAATTGTGGATCGGTTTTGTAGACGGTTTGGTGCCGTTCGAAGAGTGGGTTTTCGCTGGGGAGTTGGGTAGGTGGTTAGCAGGTGTGGATTGGTTCTAAGGGGTTATGGGGAGCTAGAGGTACCTTGTCATGACGGAGGTCGTAAGTCGTGGGTGAAGTTGGTGGTGAAGGGTTCGTGAAGTTGGAGTGAGGTTGAAGCTGGAGCTAGGTTTGGCGAATGGAGCTTGGGAAGACGCGACGGTTTGGGACAACGCGGGAGCTTTCAAATTACCACAAGTTGCTAACTAGATTGAAATAGAATGCATGGATCTGAAGACAAGAAGTATATTCGAAGACCAATTACTCTGATTTTCTTTCTTCAGAATGTTTATGATGTAGTATTGTTGGCTATTACTCTAGGTATTATTCTAAGCAATTATATTTACACACAACCAGCGATAGAAAAGCTACCCTCGCCGTAGTTCATCAAGAACTTGCGATCTCTTCTCCCCGTCTGCGAAAAGCGCCTTGACGAGGTCGATTAATTCATCTTTCTCAAAGTCTACGAGAGCACCATCTTTCCAAAGATCCATGATCTCCGCCATGCTGCTGTCCAGAATATTCCCAAGATATTGGAACTTTAGCCATTTCTCACAATATACCTGAAAAGACTCTCATGTTAGTAATGTGACCGGAATAATCTCACTATCAACGACCAGAGCAAAGACGGTGGTATGGAACTTACAGCTGTCACGGGCAAGGCGTCATTTGGTTGGTCAGGAAGCTTGAACAACGGCTCTAGTCTTCCAAACTCAGAAATATACGAAGCCAATTTTGCAGATGCGTCGGCTGAAATATCGCCCAAGTCTTCGATGTCATTAATGAATTTCAAAACGACAGTGTTAAGCAATGAGCCTAGCGATTGTAGGAGCGCCGACCTCGAGAGAGTGTCCTAGGTAAAGGGTTAGAAATTTGACTGATTAACATAGACAGAGCCATCATCTTACCCTCCATTGCATTTCAATACCCTGTATGGTATCGATTACACTTGCGATTGCAGTCTCGCAATTTTCGGAATACGGATACTGCGTGCAGTGATCAAATCCCTGGGCGCCATCTATCAAATCGGATAAAATAATTCTCTTGCTATCCTGTATTACCAAATTTTCTTAATGACCTGTACTAAACCTAAAGTTATGGGTTGGGCGAGATGTTACCATTTCTCTCCAATACGCTCTCCTCCCAAATGTTGAGATTGCCTTAATACTCGGCTGGAGATCGAAGCCGACAAATGGTCCGGAACGGCCTTTCACATCTTTTTCGAGCTCCGCTAGATGTTCTTCTAGCCATTCGCAATCGTTGTAGATGGATATTGCTGGGTTAGGGTCGTCTCGATAGAATATTGCAGATAAGGCACGATATAATGTGAGAATTGACGTCGGGATAGTTAGAAGCCCGGGTATCGAGGACGCAATTGACAAGTTCGAGTACTGAGGTTGGGCTAGTTTCTCTGCCTCGGAAATCGTGTTTAAAATGATATTAATAACTTCTTGCGGAACGGATGTTATGCTATAGGTTTCTCGCAGAGTTATGTTCTTAACCTCTTTTTCTTGTTGTGGCCCGTTAGGCTTTGAGGGCGCAGGGGTTTCCTGAGGTTGGTCGTTGTCGTCTCCCCAGCCCCAGTTGTCTTCTTCTTCCGCGCCATGTGAGTTAAGTTTTGGTTCAGAAGTATGGGCTGGCTTGTCGGCCGGTCCGTCATCCTCAATGTCGATATCATCATCAAAGCCCCATCCACTAACGTCTTCATCCTCGTCTGCTGTGGGGGTTGGCTCTGATTTTGGCTTTGCCGCGGCTGACTCCGTTGGTGGAGGAGGTTTCTTTTCCTCCTCCTCTTCATCTTCTATTTCTACATCCCAGTTGGTATCCCAATTATCCTCGCCGTCGTCAATTGGCTTGGAAACTTCTGCCGCAACATCATTGATCTCTTGCACTCTCTCCACCCGTTCCACACGATGCCGCTGGCCGAGCCCTAATGAAAATGTTCGACGAAGAGAATCAAGTGCCGATTCCCGACGGCGGTTGAGCCAAATTCGGGGCGCTCGGGTTACCCAGTCCTTTAGTTCACCGCCATGCCCATCCAACCATCCTGTTTGTGACAGATATTCTTCAAAGGCTGTTGTTTGTTTCAACACCAACTCGAACTCGTTAAAATGATCAAGGTCCGTTGGAATGCAACTGGGCAAATATGATCCCATCAAAATATTAAGAATAGCTGGTGTGAGTGTTTTAGACAACAGCTGCGATATTTGCGTCCCGAATTTAGCTGTGAGAAATCCAAGAACTAGCTTCAGGTCAGTATAAACCGATGCGATAGTTGGGCTGGGACTGTCGCGCCGTTTTAACTGAAGTTTGGTATTATTTTCGTTGGTGGCGAAAGTATAGCCCGCTCCAGATGCATGATCCAACCGTGGAAAAATGAGGATTGTAGTGATTCGGTAGTGTAGCCTATCCAACCGTTCTTTTAAAATTCCAAGTCCATTGAGAGTCTGGATGAGGCACTCGCCAGTAATGGATCCTAGGCCAACTGGCACGCTGTTTTGGATGGTTATGCTGGAGTCGGCGGGGTTTGGGGTTATGAGCTTCGTCCAACAGCTTTCCACTTCGCCAAAAATATCTTCTCGTAGTGACCGGATATTCTCCTTCATCAATCCGACTGCAAAAATTTGATCGAATGTAGAAAGTTTCTGAAACAGGTTGGTTGCATCCTCGAAACGCCCACAGGCAGTATCGAGAGCACCCTCTTCGAGAGACGACTGTGCATCACTAACAGAATCCTGAAGTTCTTTCAAATTCGACAGCAGCGACACAAGTTCTTCGTTAAAGATTATTTCGGCGTTTAGCAACTTTTGTTGGCTGCTCAAATCACGGACTCTGTCGTCTAGTTTCTTGATTCTCCAACATCAGTACACTTACCCCAGGCTAAGCCGCACAAGGATGCATGGGAATTACTGACAGCTCCGCGCGCCTCAAAATGGGTGATCTCCGACAGGGAGTTGTGGTCTTGAGATAGCTCTGTGTGAAGCTGACGAGCTTCTTGAATCCATGCTGTAACTTCAGATGCCTGGGATTCGCCGATATGTTTGATTTCTGACTAGGGGTTTAACAACAATTAGTAACGATGGAGCCTTTACTATGGAGATATTGCGCCAGAGAAAAACAGTTACCTTGACACCATCTATAGTCTCTTGAAGCAAGGCCAGGATATCAGGCAAACTGTCGGACGATAGTTCGGCACTCGAGACTTCGTCGCTCTCTGGGAAGAGCCCATCAACGGCTTGTAAGACCGCCTGTGCGATCTCTTTCTCGCTAATCATCCCTCCTGGATTTAGGATCCTTCGTTGTAATGGCGCAGGTGTCGTCTTTTGACTCTTGAGGCCATGTGTTATGAATATACTTTAGCAGTTAGTTGGTGTGGCCTGTGTTGGACGTCATGAGGGAACGTTATTCCTGTCGGACTTAACCGAGGTTCGGACATAAACCCGACAACAGAAACAACACGCCGCAAACGAACTACAAGCTCGCAGACTAGATATCAATATTTCGATGCCAGCCGGTACGTATACCAGGTGTTCATGTAGTCAAAGCTTGGCCTCGAGACTATTTAGTCTAGACCTGGTACTAACTATCCCACCGAGATGTTTATTACGAAAGGAAGGACTAAGTACATCTTACAGTTTTGGCACGTTGGCTTCAAAGCTCCCTTTTTTTTTTTCGAAATTTCGATTCCAGCTTTTAAATTGCAACTGTGGGTATACCGGTAGTCTCGTACCCAGACGTCGGTTGGCGGCAATTGTGATTGTAGGTATATACAGTCTCGGCACTGGACGTATACTGCCCTTATGATATATAACATAACCACTTTGAAACCCAACTAATATTTGTGGCAAGTAATTACTACATTACTTCACTAATATAATATTACTACTCGGACCATGAGGTGAGTGTCTATTCTCGTTAACACTATATAACACATAATAATCCATTTTCTCCTGCACAGTTGCGCAGTTGCGCAGTTGATCGCGAAACTAAATCCACAGCTGCACAGACACTAGAAAGCTAACAACCTCTTTTTTCAAACATTTGGCCTACTCGAAACTAGGATCAACAAATCGAAGGTTGGGCCTGCAATATGCGTGATTCAATGGTTCCCAGTGGACCGGGCTACTCAGGACTATATACTGTTGGCTAGGATCTCCACACTTCTAAATATATTCTGGACGACGAAGGGTTCGAAGTATAAGTAATGTCCTGCCTGCTTAAACTCTTGTTCTTTAGGAATTTACTGGGAATGGCTAAAACGCACAGTATCCGTTTCTATCCTTATAGTTGAAATTTTCAATGAGCAGCAAGCTTTCTGTTTGATATCTTCAGGCTCCCCGGGTGACAATACATGTCATCATGACCGTTAAAAGACTCATTCTTACAGTTTTTGTTTTTATATTAGCCTTAGCCTGGGGATTGCCGAACGAGGATAAAAGGGCTATTTCATCTTCGACTTCTCCCCTGTTATCATCACCCACATCTACCAACTCAAGGCCCAAATTTTCCATCCATTCCGTTAAAGAAGCCGCTAAGCATCCCGAGGTTGTGAAACCTATCACCAACGGCAATAACCTTGATGGGGCTAGCAGTAACCTAGCCCCCGGTGTTTCTCCACGCGCAGTGCCTCATGATTTCTTCTATTCCTGGATGGTGGTTTGTCCAGTGTTTAGCCAAATTCGTGAAACGAATCAAGACCCAAACGCCTACCCCGAAATCTACGGCACCCGCCCAGTGATATCAAACTATGCGAGCATAGTGGGCGCTCGAACCGCTATTAATACTCATCTACGGAGATGTCGTCACTGCGTCTGTGATGACGTAGATGGTGGTACAATGCACCCGAATCCCGGTCAGCCCTTCGGCGCTACTCAGGAGTACGAAGCCTGCAGTAACTATATAGTCGTGAGAAGGTGCGAAGGATGGTGGGGTAAGTTACGTCGTCTATGAAGTCTTATACCTATCCCCTTTTTCATTATTCGCAACCCTTCTCGCAATTCGAATATCTCTTCTTAACGACTCAGATTTGATTGCTAATTCTCGAACAATGGATCATATTAGACTGCCGTTGCTCAATAAAAATGAATCAGAGGGACATGGACCCCAGTATTAGCATCGCTGAGTATCAAGACGCTCTGAATAACCTTCCTTTCGCCGTCAAACGTACGCGTCCAAATTATGGATGGAAATATGGGCATAACGATGTAATGAAATGGCAGTATGATACAGCTTATCCGCCAAGTAGCTGGTTCGATTCGGCGAATCACCGGGAACTAGCACCCGGGACGAACGAACCGTATTATTTGGAAGGCCCAAATGAAGGACTAATCCGCGCTGGACCGAGCGATCAGACGCTTAGGTCAGGTCCTCAGCTCTGGGGAAGCGGGTTTTCCAAGGCCAAACGGGATCTGACTGGAGAGGGTAGAGAACCGGACGAAAAAGAGGGATAATGATATCGATTGTTACACGTTGCTACGTATACATACCTAGTTAGCTCACGTCAGTCATGAAGTCCGAGCCTAATTTTGGGACAGTTAAGGCTAAATCTTCAGTCATTTCCCACCAGAATTCTCGATCGCCCCATTGTCATCTGCTTAATATATCAATTTCGAGATAATCTCCAACTTTCTCCGCCTTTATCATTTTTCAAAATTGAAAAGTGTTAAAAGGCTAACTAGGAGAAACCCCCATAGGGTGCGCTTAGGAATGCTCTGTACTTGCAATGGTTTCATTTGTTTATTTGGAAAGTTGTATTTAAATATTTGATTTTGATAGTCGAGTATAGTTTTTAGGATGAGCCGCATTGGTATCTATGTTTTTTTCCCCTTGTATACCCTCCTGCCTACGTAGCTAAGGGCAGGAAATTCATTTGGAACAATCCACTACAAGTATACAAGCTAGTACACAGCAGACCCTATGAATTTATATAAAATTATAGTCACGGGTGTTGGATGTTAGCGAAGCCACAATGGAGGGGTTCGACGCCACCAAAGTGGCGGTTGACTTATTGATAGCACCCCACACTTTCAAGCTTACCAAATTCGCCTTGCCGAGTTCCACCTAGTCTTGTGCCCACCCCCCAGATCCAGCCCAGATCCTTCCAGATAGCTATATAGTAAGTCTCACTCGTGCGCTCATACAAAATATGCAGAACGCCTAAATGAATATATTCGCGCTGGAACATTGAGTTGAATTGACTTGCATGTTTTTAACCTTAGAGTTCATACATATTCCCGTTTACATTACATATTGTCCATCAGAGGCGCTTTCCTGCGGCCACGAAGTTCGGCAAACTGCTCAGAAACTTCACTTCATTTATAGCCCAGAGCCTTCAGGCTCAAAAGCTCTACCACGGATTCAAACAACGGGTCTTTACCACGGGCCTGTTCCTCGTAGCTGTCAACATGGTCGATCAAAATACGGCGCGGAAGGCCGAAGGGCCTCAGGCGCATCCGCATTTCAAAATTATCACCAAATTCACCACCGATTATTCACCAAGCAACATCACAAAGTATGAGTCCACACGGACCGGAATGTCTGTGGTCGTTGTCAATAAAGAAGTCAGGATCTAGTAACCCGTGAAGCAAAATCATATTTGTATTGACTAGAGAGACTAATATGCTATCAAGTAGAGCCCCAAAGTTCTCGGTTTTTTTGCATTGGCGACTGAGATTTTGGATGACTCTGGCGCTCGTAAGGCAGTAATTCATAAACTTCATTGTTGGGTAGATATGCTGATGAAAGATAGCCCATACTCTTGAGCATCTTTGCTTCCTGGTAAATACTACCCCGCCTCTATAATGTTATGATTAACTTAGAAACTAAATATATGTAAGGGATCCAAAAACTACCGTTACAAGGGGATTCTCGACAAATTTGCAACTCGGGCCTACTCTACAACTAATGCGTGGACTGCGACAGATCATACTGCGTATACCCTTGATACTGCTGGATGGGAAGGGTTCTCTCAGCTGGTAAGCCTATGTCCCATCCAACCCAATTTATATCCGTACTAAATTATTCGCAAAAACAGTTACCAGTCTATTTAGAGCATATTCTTTTCCCAATCCTAACCGATAGCGGCTGTTACACAGAAGTCCATCACATTGATGGTACCGGACACGATGCAGGGTGCGTTATTACTCAATCTCATCCTGAACTGCTGCTGACCGATCAGAGTCGTCTATTCCGAGATGCAAGGCGTTCAAAACGACCAGGATACACTTATGATGCTCGAAGCTAACCGACAAATTTATCCTGATGGCATCGGTTTTCGATCGGAAACCGGCGGAATGATGGAACAACTCCGGGTCCTCAAACCTCAGCGTATCCGCGATTTCCACAAGAAAATGTACCAGCCTCGGAACCTCTGCCTTGTTATCATTGGAAGCGTCGACGAACCTGAGTTGTTGAACATCCTCGACAAGTTTGAGGATGATATATTGGATGATGTCCCGGCTCCGGACTCTCCGTGGCAGAGGCCATGGGTTGACTCTAAGCAGCCACCTCTGTTGAAAGAAAATGTTGTACGACATGTCGAGTTTCCAGAGAAGGATGAATCCATGGGCAGCATTTTAGTTGCATATTTGGGCCCCTCTTGTGTGGATCACACACACTGTATGTCACCCTAATCCCGCGTAGGATATAAATTTGCTTACAAAAATATATATAGTGGCTGCATTAGAAGTTATTGGATCATACCTTGCTGGTTCATCAGTCTCGGTGCTCGAAAAGCAAATGGTCGAGATCCCTGAGCCCTACACGAGCGGAGTTGTTTGGTCTACCGAAGAACGTCCAAACACCGTCATCTGGCTCGAACTTGGAAGCGTCCCAGTTGCTCGCCTCAACGATGCTGAGAAGAAACTCTTCGAGATCTTGGGACAAACCGTCCAGGAGCCGCTTGATTTGGACTACTTGAAGGACTGCCTTAATAGATCCAAACGACAAAGGAAGTTTAATGTGGAAAACGACAGTCACTTTTTCACTACCCCCGTTATCTATGACTTCCTGTTCGCAAACCGAGATGGATCCGATCTTCTTCAAGTGAAAACGCTTGATGTTTATAACGAACTCGAAAAGTGGACCGAAGAGCAATGGAGACAATACATCAAAAAATGGCTGGTTGATAACCCTCATGTTTCGATTATCGGCAAGCCGTCTGCAAAATTGGCGGAAAAGATCAAGCAAGACGAGAAAGCAAGAGTCAAGACTCAAATTAAGGACTTGGGAGACGAAGGTCTAAAGGAACTTGCCGAGAAACTCGAAAAGGCGAAAAAGGATAACGATCCAGAGATTCCTATCGAGGTTCTACGGGACTTCAAGACACCGGGTGTTGAGTCTATTAGATTCATTCATTCGACGAGTGGGAATGCGGGACTTGCTACCACCAAAGATGGAGTACTGGATACCAATATTCAGAAGATTCTACAAAAGGATGAGCCAAATACAACACCATTCCCTCTATATCTCCACTATGAGCACGTCGCAACAAACTTTGTCACCATCAATATTCTGTTATCCACAGCAAGTATACCAGTCGAACTCCGTCCGTTACTTTCTCTATACTTCGAATACTTCTTTGCTGCTCCTATCACGCTCGAAGATGGGACCAAGTTGGAGTATGAAAAAGTCGTTTCACTGTTAGAGAAGGACACAGTCGGGTATACGATTCAAGGCGGGAGCGGGATGCAAGCCTCTGAATCTATCAGAATCAAGATGGAAGTAGAACCAGAAAAATATGCTGCTGCGATAAAGTGGCTGAAGTTGTTGATGTGGAACATAGTTTTCGATACTGAGGTACGATTCGTATGAGTATTCGGACATAGGTTTACAACTGCTAATCTGTGCTCTAGCGACTGGTTGTCCTCGCGAAAAAGCTTCGCAGTGATATTCCCGAGGAAAAGCGAAGCGGTAACGATGTGAGTATTTTCTATGTTATAATATCAGGTCAGGCGCTTACGAAATCACTTTGATAGATGGTATGGTCAGTCACATACCTCAGTGGTTATACCGAAGAATCTATTGGATACGGCGGGAATACTCTCATTAAAGGGAAGTTTCTCCGGCAATACATTGATCTCTTGAGCAAAGAGCCCGAGGAAGCCGTTCGGAAGATATCAACCGTCCGAGACTCACTATTTACGCTCGACAATATGAGAGTCTTGGTCGTGGCCGATGTCGAGAAACTTTCTAAGCCAGTATCGACCTGGGATGACTTCGTAGCTGGAAAGCCCTCGGTTTGAAATCTTCATCACATTATCGGTATATGTCTATTGGCTAATTAGGGTTTAGAGCCATGACCTGAAACCTATTGATAGTAGACTTGACCGTCTCACACCTATAGGCAAGAATCCTGGCGGCCGGATGTACGTGGTCCCAATGTCGACGTTGGATTCTTCGTTTAGTGTTACGGTGGCGAAGGGGCCAGAGTCATTAAACGATGAGCGGATACCAGCATTGCTACTTGCTGTTGCTTACCTAGATGCTGTTGAGGGCCCTCTGTGGAAGTATGTTCCGCCGTTTGCAATATTCGATATGAAGACAATTAACGTGTAAATTTAGGGCCATTCGCGGAACTGGTTTAGCTTATGGAACCGGCTTCGTACGAAAAGTAGATTCTGGACATATTTTCTTCAGCATCTACAGATCACCCGACGCTTTCAAGGCGTTTGAAATGGCAAAGAAAATCGTCAGTGACTACGCTGATGGAACTGTAAGTGATGCCTTAAAGGCCAAAGACAATCCGAAAATATTTATTAACGCATTGTGCTCTCCCCAGACCCCATTCGATGAGTTCGACCTCGATGGCGCAATCAGCACGGTAGTCAGTTCCATTGTAGATGTCGAATCTACCCTCGCCGCTGCAGCAACTACTTCATTCGTCTTGCAAGTCATCCATCGCCAACCAAAGTCCTACAACACGGACATGCTACGTAAAGTTAGAAAGGTTACACCGGACGAGATTCGCAAAGCGATGACCGAAATTTTGCTACCTCTATTCCATCCAAAGACTTCTATTGCGGTTGTTACTACTGCGCCCGTCAATACTGACGTAAGTTTTGCCTTTTTCGTCGATTCATTTGCAGGCTACTAACGATATGTGATGCATAGTCTTTGAAAGAAAGATTTGTTGAGCTTGGGTTCCCAGTCGAAGTCCGAACACTCTCTTCGTTTGAGCCTAAGAGAGAAGGTGATCTAGATGAGGAGGATGAAGATATGGAAGATGCCTCTGCTGATGGAAGCGAGGGTAGCGACGAAGAAATGGAATCTGGGAGTGAGGACAGCGATGAGGAGAAATAGGACGGTTGGATATGGACAAAAGTCTTCCGGCGTTTCATAAATCTGCTTCGTTTATACTTTCCAACGTTGATGTTAGAGAATACCCAATGGTGGATATTAGAGGATTGTTACTAGATCAATCCTTTGACTTTCATAGATAACGGTTTGGGGGAAGCGATGATAAAGAATTACTCTTCGAAATTGGATGATAGATTGAACGATCAGAACGTCCCCACCTCGTTAATAGAGTTTGGAAGACTAAATAAACAACCTGAGTAACTCTACTAACGCCATCATAGCCATTGCCTGCCCATAAGGCATACTAGTCCTCTCGATATCTAGATAGTGCTTTAAATCCCTCCCCATCCCTGTCCCAAAACTTGTATCCATCAACTCTCCGTCTTCTCTAATCTTCCCCATAACCCCCTTTACCGCCTTAATAGCAACTTCTTCATATTCCTCCCTCTTCAAATATCTTTTCCGGATTCCCTTCAGCATCCCATATGCAAACCCCGCTGACGCCGAAGACTCCAGGTACGATCCTTCTTCCTCACTTACATCCAACAAAGTCCTCCATAGTCCTGTCTTTGCGTCTTGTAACTTCTTCAACGCCTCACACTGTGCATTTAACACATCCACCAAGAATAGATGAAAATGATCATCTTTCGGTAAATCCAGCAGTTCGAGTACATCTGGAATTGCAATCGTCAACCAGCTATTCCCTCTCGCCCACCTCGCCCTTGCGAAGTTATGACCCAATCCCCCCTTCGCATCTTTATCAAACTGCCAGCCGTGGAAGAATAATCCTGACCCGGTATCAAAAAGATACTGTATATGAATCAAAAACTGCCGCTTCCCTTCTTCGATATAATGCTGCCTATTAAATATCTTTCCAATCTTGATAAGCGGCATGACAGTCATCATCAACGTATCATCCCACAGTTGATTATAATTCTCCTCGAGGTAAGTAATATGCTGCATCCCCCCAAACCTAGTACGCGGTAGCTCATACATCGCCCACTCCCCCCAACTATCCAACCAAGGAATAAACGTCTGATCCCTCGTTTCTTCATACAAATACGCAAGTGTCAAAAACGGGGACATGGTGTTTATGTTCTTTGTTGTACCTTCTTTGAAGCGGGATGAAAACCAGGATGTGATGATTTTGAGGGTTTCTGCGGAGTTGGTTTGGGAGTAGTATTGGTAGAGGCCGTAGAGGCCGATGCCGTGGGTCCATTCCCAGTCGTTCCAGCCTTTTGTGTCGATTATGCGCCCGTCTGGAAGGGAGAGAAGGAAGTGGCCCGAGGCGTCGGTTATGGAGATTAGGTTGGTGGTTAGGAGGGAGATGTAGGAATGGATTTGGGAGGAGGTTAGGGAGTGGAGGCGGAGGGGTTGTTGGGGCATTTTGACGTCTGTGGAGTCGATACTGATGGTCAGTATGCATATTAGAATTCAGGATATCTTTTATGGCTATACCTATTAGTATCCTCTGTCAACGACAACAGGCTTTGGAGCGCAGGGTGACTTGATCTGAAATATTATAATTTATAAGTATTTGTATCTAAGAAATGACACTACAACGGCTGAATAATTGAAATATATCAATATAAATCGAGACTCCCCGCCTTCAAGATTTGGAATATGTTATCGCAGAGCATCAGCGACTCTATATCCTCGGTTGCGCATCTATAGCCGCCAGAAAACTTCGACCCCCACCACCAATCCATGAAGCTCCTCAAGTCTTTCCGAAGCATCATAACCTCGTGGATCCGGGGAAATCCCCATTCAACCCTTCGTCACGAGAAATTCGGGGGGAAGCCTGTTACCGCTGCTGGAATCAAAAATCCTGATCTGCTACATTAACATTGCGCATCGGCCTGCAAGCCACCTCGACAATCGGTAAATATAAACTTTTCTCGTCTCGAATCCCTCAATTCGAATAAAAAGAATATGCGAAACCGTGAATATGTTGCGAAAGGTGTGGGACCGGCAATATACCACGGAAACGTCAAACGCCGCACATGGGAAGTCCTGTTACACACGCAAAACTAGTCATCGTCTTCAAATTGAAAAAGCATGCACGCCAAAAATCCCGGAATCTTTACTACAATAAGGAATAGTGGGAAGCAAAAGCAAGGCTAAATGTTCCCCCGCAACCCCACACCCCGGCTGAACGGGGAAATCTGGAGAGGCAAGTCCACGAATCGCGCGGTGCCAAGGATTGAGGGTACCTAGATGGAAAACCATCTCGTAACGAAAACTTCAGACCATGGATTTTGCATACTGGGATGGAGCAATAAGCTTTTCCTAGCTTGTTAGTTTCTTGGATTCCGCGATGGCACAGCAAAGTCGGAGGGGCGTTACTTGACAATGGTATATTTTTCGGTAGAATATGCTCCGCGATGGGACTCGAGACGAGATTTTGTTGCAGCTGGGGGTTTTTGGCCAGGAGTTTTTGAGCTCGAAGAGGCAAAGAACTGATTTAGGTTGGCAGACGACTGGGGGCATGCGATTGCATGGCAAGACGAAATTCAGGATGGGATTGATTTGGCGCTTGGAGGTCGTTATTACTTTTTATTGAAATTTCCAAGGTATCTTCGCTTGAACCGCCCTCCATGACCTGCGTATGATTGTCGATAGCTATCTAGAGATGAGATCCCCTGGTACTTGTCTCATACACCAAGTAACAAGATTTCCCCAGAAGATATGGCCCCATATCCTCGGATCGAATGGATTAGTTATGAATTGACCCCGCGAACTCGAGACGAGATTTCGCTGTTACCGATCATCAGGAGGTGCGGAGAGGAGCCATGTGAATGTCTTTGACATGCTAGAAACCTGGGGTGCGGACCCGATACTCTGGATCGTCGTTTCGAGGACGGGTAAATGAAGCATGCTGTGATACCATGATGATAGCTAGGCAGCTATAGATATCCACAATGGTTGGGACGAATACCATCCTTGACAGCTTATTGCCTTGTGCAATGGCGAGAGGTAGAATGATGGGTTGAGTATATATGGATGGTCGTTTCTCCTCCATGTTCAATTCTACCCAGGATCAGGCAATCCCTCCTCTTGCGTCCACCGCTATCAGGCTTTCCCTACTCTTATCATTGATAGCTTGAGCTTCTCTTGTAATTCGACCCATATCCTACACCATGGCGGACAACAATATAACCGCCCACCCCACGAACGCAAATACGGTCCAAGCCGACGAAAAAACCGAAATCGCCCATCTCGAAAACGTCACTTCCCACGATGAATACCCCGAAAAAGACTGCCTCGATTACGACCGTGTCGACAAAGAAATTGCCAAATACGCCGACCCTTCCCGTGTCGTCGAAATCACTCCAGAAGAGAATAAACGTCTAAAACGCATGATCGATAAACGAGTTCTCGCGGTCATGGTTTTCACTTACTTCCTCCAAGCGCTGGATAAAGGGACCCTATCCTTCGCTTCAATAATGCATATCCGTGAGGATAACGGACTACATGGTCAACAATATTCATGGTTAACGACATGTATTTATATCGCCATTTTAATCGTTGAGTATCCTATCAATTGGGGCATTCAACGAGTCCCTATTGCGAAGACTTTGGGATGTGCGATTATCATCTGGGGGTCTATTCTTGCCCTGCATGCCGCTACGCATAATTTCGTGGGACTTGTGATTGTTAGAACGCTGCTTGGTATCTTTGAAGCGGTTTGTCAGCCTACGTTTGTGGTATTGTCCGGTATGTGGTATAAGCGTGAGGAACAAGCCGAGGCCGTTACATTCTGGTATATGATGAACGGTGGACAGCAGATTGTTGGGGGTTTATTGGCGTATTGTTTTACGTTGATCAAACCCGGTGGACCGTTAAGGAGCTGGCAAGCACTGTTTATGACCTACGGATGCTTTTCAGTTCTTTGGGGTGTCTTTGTGTTATATTGGATGCCGGATAGTCCTATGAGGGCTAAATGTTTTTCAGAGGAGGATAAGGCATTGATGATCGAACGGGTTAGGTCGAATCAGACTGGTTTGCAGAATAAGAAGTTTAGACCGGAACAGGTTAAGGAAGCTCTTATGGATCCTCAGTGCTGGTGTTACGGTGGTATTCAGCTCTGTACGACGTTGCCAACGTCCGGCTTGGGAGCTTTTGCGAATATTATCATCACGGGCTTCAACTTTACGATTTTACAGACGCAGCTGTTGGCCATGGTTCTCGGTGCGGTTATTATTATCGTCCTGCTATCTTCGACATATATCGCAAAGAAGACGAACCAGACCCTCCTCGTCATGGGGCTCTACGTCATCCCCTCCTTCGTCGGCACGATCGTTCTGATGACGGTTCAAAACCACAACCTGGGTACCAAAGTCGGTCTCTTAATCTCCTACTACATGGTCCTTTCCTTCTGGGCTGCTCAAAATCTTACAATGTCCCTCGTATCCCGTAACGTGGGTGGACAAACAAAAAAGACCGTTGCGGTGGCAATGAATTTTATATTCTGGGCTACGGGGAATGCGATCGGACCGCAGGTTTTTCTCGATAGAGATAAGCCGAGGTATTTTATCGCGTTTTCGACGCATATGGGGTGTTATGTGGTTTTGGTGGGGATTATTTTTTATTTGAGGTGGCATTTGGCGAGGCAAAATAGGGCTAAGGAGGAGTCGGAGGGGGGGAGTGAGGTTAGGGGTGTGGTTCATGGGTTTGATGATTTGACGGATAGGCAGAACGTTAATTTTAGGTATATTTACTGAGGTATCTACCGGAACGCTTTGTAGATAGTACTTTAAGAGTAATGAATTGGATGATTAGTTTTGTATCGGTAATTGAATAGTTCGCAGTGAATTTGATATAAGACTTCGTAGCCTCGAGTCGAATCTCGACATCTAGACGGTTCAGCCAAATGGGTTGTGTTGGTGTTTATTGTTGTAAATTTTGTGTTGTCGCGCCAAGAACGCTAACAAACAGGATGTTTCGCATTTCGCAAAATTATTTTTCACAGTCGCCAACATACTGCCAGTCTTCGACAACCTTCACCTTCCATCAAACTACCAACCACCAATCCATTCATCATCATACCCTACCGGGAAACCCTCGCTATATCTCCGTAACTCTTACGCGACTATTCTTATTCACTTTGTAGCCAAGAATTATTTGCATCTGCGGGCTGGCGCATACTGTCTCTTGCTTGACCGGGGCGTTGCAGGAATCTACAGCGTCCACCTGCATCCCACCTCACATCCCACCAATCTCATCATTACCTTCTTTTTGCTCCACATCTTATCAGAAAGTGATCGTTCACTCTCACACGACTTCTCTCATCACAATTATCTGCACCACACCTCACAACTGCAGATTTTCCATCCGTCCGACCATTCAGCTCCCTCCACGCCATCGACCTAAAAGCAAAAGTCAAAAGAATACATCAAGAATAATTATTTGTCTCAACTCTGGTAATCCTTGCTACGGGAACCTTTTTGGTTGGTCGACTCTTTGGTCTCAGTTTTTTACCGTTGCTGAGGCTGAGGTATACCAATTCATTTACGACACAGAACGAGGAGAAACAGAAGGACTATAAATCCGCCACATTCCCTCAACACATACCCTCCGCCACGATGTCAGCATCAGCGGATACCTTCGAGGGTCTCAACCCGGCACGGTTGGCCATGTTACAACAAATGGAGCAGGTAGACGAAAGGAGAGCTTCACGGCAGAATAATCCAAGACGTGGTGGGGGTCAGAGAGGGGGTAGAGGGAGGGGTGGAAGAGGTGGAAGAGGGGGTAGATTTGGTGGTGATGGGAATGAAAGTCCCGTGGGAGATTTGAGGGGGAATAAGAGGATGAGGGCTGATGATGATAGACCTGCTTTTGGTGGGGAGAGGATTGAGACTGTAGGGAAGAGGATGGTGTTTGAAGATGATGTTGAAATGGCTGCTTCTAAGGAAAAGAAAGAGCCGGAGGCGGAGATAAGTAAGAAGAGAGCTTCGTCTTCTCCTTCGTCGGACGAGAACGAAGAGAGGGAAGTTAAAAGGGCTAAGAAGGTGGGCAAGGAGAAGAAGGGCAAGAAAGATAAGAAGGACAAAAAGGACAGGAAGAAGGAAAACAGGAAAGCTGATGACGATGAGACTACGGCCGACCCACCTGCTACGAAGGAGGACAAGCAAGACAGAAAGGAAAAGCGAAAGTCGAGAGACGACGAGACTCCTGCCGGTGTATCTTCGAAGAAGAGCAAGAAGGAAGAGAAAAAAGACAAAAAGGAGAAGAAAATGTCGGGAGATGGCAAGACACCGGCCGATGCATCCACAAAGAGCAAGAAGGAGGAAAAGGAAGCTAAGAAAGCCGAGAAGAAGCGAAGGAAGCTGGAAAAGCAGGAGTCAGAGGAGGACGCTTCGCATAAGAAGCAGAAGAACAAGCAAAAAGCCGATCTGGAAGAGCCATTGGAACGACATGGCAAGAGGAGGGAGGACGACGATTCCAGCAGGGCAAAGAAGAAGTCGAAGAAAGATCACGACACGGATCTACCGACACCACCTACCGAAGAGGACAAGCCCGCCGAGAAGGAGTCGAAGAAAGAAAAGAAGGCGAAGAAGTCCGAAGACACCGACCTACCCACTCCCGCCGCCGCCGCCGAAGAGCCTACCGAGAAAGAGGCCAAGAAGGAGAAAAAATCCAAGTCGGATAAGAAGGAGAAGAAGAAGGACAAAGCGGAGCCGGAGCCGATGGAACCTTCCTCGAAGAGGCGAAGGTCTGACGGGAGCGACGAAGCTCCCAAGACCGAAGAGGGGAAGAAGCGAAAGAAGAGGGTCGACAAGGGCCCTCTTCTGGTCGATCCGGAGATGCCCAGACTCTTTAACTGGGAAGATGAACCGGAGAAGACCCGGGGCACAAAGCGTACCGCTGGCGGGGCCGCATGGAATGCGGACCTTTTGGAGGGCGGGGACGCCCGCAGGGCCAAGTTCCTGCGGCTGATGGGAGGGGGGAAGGCGGGGGCGGAGATCAAGCCCAGCCCGGCATCGAGTATGTCGGCTGCGGCATTGAAGAAGCAGCAGGAGGAGTTGGCGAGACAGAGCGAGGCGGCGATGGGGAGGAAGGACAGTGGGAGGAAGAATATGGGGCTTGGATCGGGCTAGATGCTCGACCCGGGCGGTGGGGTACCGGAAGAGTTTTATTATCTGCGCCCGGTCTCGAGGCTTGAGTTTTATGGATAGCCGCGTTGGCTCAGACAGATGTATAGTTGAAGTCAAAGCAAATAATAATTAATGTCGATTTCACTTTTATTATTGAAGCCATTGTGAGAATTAACTAGAATTCGAGAATATAATTTTGAAAAGTGACTTACTAAACCCAGTTGAGTAGTGGCTATATTTGGTTTGCGGTTCGGCGAATGGATCAGGCAAGGAGCACTAGCTTGCTGCATCCAGGAAAGCTTGACCCAGCATGAGCAAGTACGACATGCCGTAGACAGGAACTTGTACCTTGATTTACTCACCTATCTGTCCTTTGCTAGCTAGTCGATCCTTTGAGCGCTGTTACTATACCTCTGCCGCCTGTCAGATTTGCCTATCCGCTTTTTTTTTTTTTTTTTTTTTCTCCTCCCTTTCCCTTTCCACCTAAATAATTTAAGCCTGTAGCTTTTACACAGCAGCATAACCAGATATATAATCTGATAGCTGTAGCAGGCAGGCCATTACCCCCCACTTGAGAAATATATAGAGACTGCATGCAACGGTCGTATGTACGCTCGTGTATGGTGTTTTACAATTGATAGAGTCCAGCAAATCACAGGCCCTGATAGGCTGTACTCCCTAGTCTGTCTAGGGCTGTCCTCTGCCGTCCTGTTTGAGCACCTGCATTCCCATTCCTGTGATATCTTCCTTCCACTGTCTCTCAGCCTCTGCTCCACTCCACTCCGTATCAACTACCACCATCCTTCCCTCCTTCGTCGCATCAGCATCGACACACACACACACACACACACCACATACACACAGACATACCCTGCAATCGCATCACCATCCACCAACTTGCACCAACATAGTAGCATCATCCGACTATTCTTTTCTTCGAAAATCGCATGACATAGTACACCTGTATTCGCCTCTACTCCTAACTCCTAACCAACTACATACACCCAGTTTAGGGGCCTCCCTTTGACACCGCCCACAATGCCTACTGGTTTCACAGAATCCTTCTGGTCGCCAGACTACGCTGGAGGTTCGCACCACCCCTCCTATCCTTCCCATTTTTCGGTGGATCCGTCTCTGCTCCGCTCCGTTCACAAAAAATCCCGCTGACCTGTCATTCAACCTACCCTTGTACGTTCAAAAATGCACATATAGGTCTCGGAAAGCTTTTCGCAAAACTTCAACAAGGTGTCATCGAGAACCAGCAGGTCCTTACCATCGCCCGTCTACGAGCCGACGCCGAAGATGCCTACGGCGATAAATTGAAAGGAATCGCGCCAGCTGCTGAGCGGCCGGATGGTTTTGCTAGGGATGAAGGAGCTAGCACCAGGAAGGTTCGTCATCCTTCAATCCAGCCTACGGGATTCGTAATTTTTCTTACTCAGGGGATCTCGGGATTTCTTGGTGGGACGTTTGCTGTGCTGTCTGTGCTGGCAGGGGCCTGTTTTTTTTTATGGCAGTTCTTTTTCCTAGCTGGTTGAGGCTGAATATGCTGGTGTGGAGACTGGCTGACAATTTGGTGATATTCTATTTTTAGGCATACGAGGGGATCAAAAAGGAAATGGACTCGGTACGTTGCGATATCTTCCCAGTCTAGCTATTCTGGCGACACACTTGCAGCATTTAGCTTTCCGGAGCTCCATCGCAAGCTTGGGCTGGTGGTTGAGTTCATGGTGTTTTTGACTTTGCGACAACACCGATTCCAAAAACCCACGTGAACAGAATTTAGGCTGACGGCGACGGTTGATCGAAACGTTTTGCAATTGATATACGAATATAGGCTGGAGAAAGTCACAAAAAAGTCGCAGAAAACATCCGCAAGCTGGTCATCGAGCCTTTCTCGAAATGGGCCGAAGCGCACGAACAACGTGTGGAAATGTCCCACGACGACCTACAGAACAAAATCCGAAACCACGATAAGCAGACCGAAAACGTAAAGAAGCTACGAAACAACTTTTTCAACAAGTGCAGACTGCTGGAGGATTACGACCAGGAGAAAGAATTGGGATTCCAGAGCTTGAGCTTGGTTGACAAGGCTAAGGAGGCCAAGGCTACAGCAAATGGAGAGAAAGACGTTGCAACGCCTTCATCTGCGACCGCACCGACAGCCCCTGAAATCAAGGTTGCAGAGGCAGAAGATGATGAAGATTCGTATGAAATCGGAGATATGTTTTATGCACCATCACAGCTGAAGAAAATCCTTGCGGCTGCTTTGGATACCCTGCCGATGCACGAGGTCAAGGTTACACTCCTAGGAACGTATCAGAACTGTACTCCGGGAGACGTGATTGTCCAACATCTTCAGAAACATCTCGGTGCCACAACCGTCAGTGCGGCTGAAAGAATCGGCCAGGATCTCATCGGTCACGGTTTCTTGAGATTGGTCGGTAACATGGGGAATACCTTTGCTAACTCGTCGAAAATGAGCTATCAATGGAAGCCCAAAGCATTCGAATTGGCTGGAAAGGCACCAGCGCCTGTGCCTGTGCTACAGAGAAAGGGAACCTTGGCCAACATGCTTTCACCGGTCGAGGAGGCCGATGATTTGAGCCCTGAGAGCCCTGGAAATGCCTTGAGCGATATGTTCAATAGATATCTCAGTCAGCCTCGTCCTGGCGAGACCCAGTACGACAAACTGAAGAGAGAGGCCGCTGAAGCAGACGAGAAGTACAAAGGTGGAGTTCAAAAGCTCGATCTCATCCGTTGTAACCTCGAAGAAGCCATGATGGATCACTTCAAGTTCATGGAGAGATGCGAATTGGACAGGTTGAAGGCTATCAAGGCCGTTATTCTCGACTTTTCGGGTGCCGTCTCAAACGTCATCCCCACTCTGCAGTCGACCGTCGACACCATGATGCTGTTCCAGGAAACTGTTCAGCCAGCTGGAGATTTGAGGTTTATGATTGATACCTATAGGACCGGATCCTTCTTGCCCAAGGTTACTACGTATGAGAGCTACTATAACACTGCTGGCGGTAAGAGTGACACTTTTTTTTTAAAAAAAAAAATTGAGAGTTGTAGCTAATGATTCGGGCGAACAGACCAGACCTATGGTGTTGATTTGGAGTTGAGGGCTAGGGGTGATCGTAAGAGAGTACCTCTTATCGTCACCTCGATTCTTCAATACCTTGACAACCGTGAGTTTCCACCTGAATTTATCATTTTGGACCAATGCTAAGAACACCGTAGATTACCCTGATCTCGAAACTGACGAAGCCCGACGTGGAATTTGGACGGTTGACGTTCCATTGAAGGCCACTCACCACCTTCGAAATGTGATCAACAACGGAAAGTCAATTCCTAGAGACGTCTTGGAGAAATATGACATGCCCATTGTCGCTAGCGCTCTCAAGCTCTATCTTCTCGAGCTCCCTGGTATGTCAATATTTTCCGATCCGAAGGTGAATTGTTTTATGCTAACGAAATTTAAGACTCCTTGGTTTCCTCCCGTGTCTACGATGTCATCAAGACCATCTACCACACCCATGGCGGCGAGGGTGACGACCAAACCCGTCTTTCCGTCATTCAGAACACCCTCGGCGGTCTCTTGCTCGCCAACATTGCCACCCTTGACGCTTTGGTTTCCCACTTTACGCGTCTGATTGAACTCACATCCGCCGACGAACAGTACTACACTGACCTCAGTGCTGCTTTCGCCCCATGTATCCTGAGACCCCGCGTGGAGAGCATAGTAACCCTCCACGACAAGCACGCTCAGCGATTGTTCCGTGACCTTCTATCCCATAAGGAATTGATCTTTGGTGAACTCAAGCGTGAACGTTCTTTGAATGCGGGAAGAAACCGTGCTCCGAGCTCGACGGATGAGTCCGGTCGCAAGGCGAACGAGCAAGCTCGAGCTCGAGCTGTGATTGCCGCCCGAAGCCGGCCTTCTTCTCCGGCCACAGCATCGCGCAACAGACGGGACTCTTCGAGAGGCGGTGACTTCCCCAGGATACCAGTCAATCCGACACAATCACCCACAAATAGTGCCTCTTCACGCTATAGACAATCGCTCGAGGTTCCCGGCCTTGGCGGTTTAGGAGACATTGACCCTCAGCAGGCTGCCTTTGCGACCCAGGAGTCGTCTCCAGCGTTCGCGCAGACAGCAGAGACTTACGAGCAAAGTCCCGAGGAAGATGCCCCACCATCCGATAACAAACTGCCGCACCAGCCACCCCCAAAGGCGGAAGACGGCTTCAGGAGGGCTTCGCGGGGTTATCAGCCACGCAGGAATATTCGGCCCGAGGGTGTTAGCTTAAGCGATAGGCCTATTGAGGATTAAGAAGTTATTTTTCCGAACTAGGGACTTTTCTCTATGGAGATTGGCCCCTATCCTCTTCTTTTTACTTCTTTTCCTAGTGACATTTTGCAGTCTCTTCTTTTTCTCTTCTTTTTTTCCAACGGAATTTCATGTCAAGGACTTAATGTTTGCAAGAAAAACACATGTAACGATTTTTGGAATTTTCTTACTACGATTCACGTGAACTATATTTGACTTTACTTCTTCCTCTTCTTTCTTGAATGTTAATCTTTCTTTAAAGCTGGTCCGGACGTTCCTCGAATCCGAAGCCAAAGACGTGGGAGCGTTAATGCTATCGATAGGAATGCAAATGCGACGGCGTGTGCCTTCCCGCATGGGCCAAGCCAAGAATGCTAGTTACGATCATAGACCCTGAACGAAGATGCCACGGGAAGGAAACATGCCACATGCTTGACCACCTCCCTTGCACATGGCGACGGATGCGTCTTTTAACTGGCCGTTTTCTGCAACAAGTTATTAGTCGAAGCCGCCAAGTTTTGCATTCGATTCATGACCATGCGCGCACACAGGATATTAAGTAATCGATAAGGGAGGGATGTTATTATTTCTCACGGATGGCGGAATTCCGCCCGAGATTTGACGTAGCCCCATCTAATATAAGGCCCCGCAGCCAATGAATCCCCCATGACATCGTTCGTTCCGCCGCCCTTCCTGCTTGGGCCATGACTGACAAAGCGGCCGGGTTTTAGCCGGGCTGAACGAAATTGAAACCCAACAGAACGCAGAGTTCTACATATGTAAAGGGTCTTTTTTTTCTTTCCTGTTTGGACTCTTCGTTCTCGCTTTCACCTGCTGTTTGGACCGTCGACATGATGTAAAGAGAGGGTTCACTTCCGCTCATTATTACCCTTCTGACTTTTTCTTTTTTGACTTTAATTACTCCTTGCGTCTTCCTTTTTCTTCTTTTTTCTGGTTATAATTGTTTTCCTTTTGCCTCTGCTTGTCAGCTCCGTTCTTGTCAGCATTTTCCATCCTTACCGTTATTACCGCTACTGCTTGCTACTATTTACAATCCGACTTGATATCCACACGGAAGGACAAAAAAACCTCAACAGATGATGGAAAAGGACGGGCCTTCCGACGCCATGGCGACTACTTCTGCCCTTGAGAATCCGGGGACATGGCAACAGACGGCTGTCAACCGCATCCGTCGCCTCTCGTTCGGAAATAGCCTGCGCCACTACTCTCTTCCCGAGGATGAGGAGCAATTCCTGGAAATGGTACATACGCTCTTCCTCTTCCGCCGTACTCTTGAGTTACACAATCAATCTAATGTTATGATGATATGATAATATAGCTAGACGACTTCCTAGCAGACCTCGAATTCCGTCTCGACCACTTCGAAAAACATCTGGACGCCTCAATCGACGAATACCGTACCTTGGGAACCGAAACCTTCGACCACCAGCTCGAAAAAACATATACCACTTTATCGACAATTCGATCGGAATGCAGTCGTGTATCAGACGAAATGGTCGCTCGGGGCCGGCGGAAAGCAAGGCTCATTGTTGACATTTTGGAAGCGAGTTATAATGAAGCATTGATCGCTAAGGGTGTCTGGGAGAATGATTTCCACGAGAAGGCGAAGGCCGGATTGGCCTTTTTGAGTGAGATGCTGGTGGAGTTCGATCAGAAGGCGCAGGCTAGCATGGATAGAAAGATTTCGAGGGCGAAGGAGAGGATTGAGAAGGCGGTCGAGGGGGCTAGCGAGTTGGCGGAGAGTATCGAGAAGGCGATCGTTAAGGCGAGGGAGGGGAAGTTGTTACAATATGCCGGTGAGTATGCTGTCGGCACGTCGGTTCGAAAGGATGTTAACATTGCATTTCTAGACCTCCCGGCACCCTGGAAAGTCAACGCCCACATCCTCTCCGGCTACCGTTTCTCGGAGAAGAAGCTCGACTGCGTCCTGTCAATGTTCACACACATCCACAACGAAACCTGCAATATCTGGACTCACTTCCTTGGTTTCCTCGGTGTGCTAGCTCTGGCGTTTTATCTATACCCGGCATCGTCGAACTTCTCGATCCATACGACCGCGGACAAATATATCAATGCCTTGTTTTTTTTTGCTGCCGCGAAGGCATTGGCGTGTAGCACCATTTGGCATACGATGAGCAGTATTGCCGAACTTACTACCATGGAAAGATTTGCTTGTGTGGATTACACGGGAATTAGCCTGCTGGTCGCTTCTAGCATTCTTACCACCGAGGTTTGTCATTAATTCGCACCCAGTTCTCCGATTTTTGTACGGGCTATGCTGATATCGAGTTATGAATAGTACACCGCCTTCTACAACGAACCCATCTCCCGCACCCTCTACATGTCGTTCACCGTCATCCTCGGCACCATCGGCGTAATCTTCCCCTGGCGTCCGATATTCAACAGAACCGACTATCGTTTCTTCCGAGTAATGTTCTACGTCTCCCTCGGTGCCTCGGGCTTCCTCCCGGTAGCCCAACTCCTGTACACCCGCGGTCTATCCTGGTGTCTCGGATTTTATTTACCGATATTCAAGTCGTTGGGTGTATACCTCGCCGGTGCGATGATTTATGCGAATCAGATACCGGAGAGGTGGAGCCCTGGGATGTTCGATTTCGTGGGCGGGAGTCATAATATTTGGCATCTGGCGGTGGTGGGAGGGGTGTGGTTCCATTGGTGTGCGTTGCAGGGGATGTTCGTTGATGCTTTTGAGAGGGCGGGGGTTTTGGAGAGGGTGGGTTAAGGTAGAGGAGGAGGCGTTCTTGATCTTACTTGCAAGTAGATGGCTATAGACGCTCATAGACGGCGGTAGACGGTTTTTACATTCGGTGGGACTGAAAGGCATGGATTCGTGTACATACTCTAGGGCATTCACGTTCACGATCAAGATTGTAGATAGTAATCAGGGGGGTATTGCATAACGGGATGGCGAACTGAAATTCAACGACGAGCATACATTTCTTACGCATCATTCTCTTGAAACCGTGGTATTTCTTGGTGAGGCTTTTTACGGGTAATTGAATGTCTTACTTGCTGCTTGAACTTCGGCGCTACCGTGATACTACCTGCCGTAACTTGGCTGGGATGGCGGTTCCGGGGTAAGCGGGAATACGTACTTCCGATGCTGCGTATCGGATATTAGGCGAAAATTTGAAAGGATGGATTCGGATTTTTGGTCGTGCGATCGATTACATGCCGGCCGATTAAAATTACCTGTTGTGAACGGTAACAGGCTAATCTTGGCTATGGTAAACAACGTGCAACAACGCCCTTGACCGCAAGCGTATGAATATAAGGTTTTCATGAAGGTCTTCGAATATTCAGCCTGACCCTCTCCAGCAACTCCTCTCTCGTGGCCGTTGGCGAGGGGTATAGATTCCTCTTTATTTTCAAAAAATAAACAATCAAGTCGGGGTTTTTCAGAAATTGGTTGCGAATAACTTACGAGTTCCAACCATCTCCTCAATTGGTCCATCGACCACGTTGACGGATCTGATCCGGCCGCATGTAGAATTTAGTACGCCATGCGTATTCGGATATGGGTTAAGGGCATTGCTTACCACCGGTGGGATCATCGGGTTTTGGAAAAATCGGCTGGTCGCCGGATCCGAAGACTGTAAACGCGGTGGCGAGGGCGACGATACCGCCGAAGGCCAGGACTGCGTTCTGAAATTATATCAAGATGTGAGTTTTTTGTTGTTTCCGACGGATATAGATATAAAATATATCTATGGTGTAAAGCAGAAAGGGAAGATTGGGGGATCCGCCGTACCTTTGAACTCAACATTCTATTCGTTTCTTGGGTATCGCGAGATGGGGACATCCCGCGGTTTATCAAACGGTCGGTTAGAAATCTCAAGCAACTTACGGACGTCTTGGTTTCGGGGGGATTTTGTACTCGAGGTACGCAAACGAAGGAGGGAGAGGATGTGTAAAATACCTGTCCAGCGTTGTAGGAGACATTGTGAGTTTTATATCACCAGCGCAAGCCCGTGATAATTGCGTTGATTCTTGTGTGGTAAAACTTGTCAAGGACGGCCGCCACGGGTGGTGAATGATTCACACGATGGAAGCGGAGAAGAGGACAGATCGATGAATTTCGGGTTTAGCGACAGTTCGTAAGCAAGAGGCGGTGAAGGTCTGGAATTCTTATAGCTTCGGGAGAGCGGTTAGATCTTTTTGAAACGTGCGTTCTTTTCGATTACGTGTTGACGGTAAAGGCTGCGCAGCTTTCAGCCTTCTGCGGGAGAAAAGCGACTGGCCTTGCGACGACGAATATATTAAAATGCGCATGACCCCGGATATGAAAGTGGGATAGTTATGGACTCGAAGCTAGGATGGTTACGGACTTGGCTTGCGAATCATTTCTTATATGAACTATTTCGGGGCCAGGCTGCTGAAAGAATACCATGAATTTCTCTACGCCTATAAAAATACAAAATAATGTAACGAAAAAGCTAAGCCATGGCCGGTGCCAAACACTGTAAACGCTACTTCATCGGAGCGGCCAAAAGAAGCAAGATGATATGAACGCTCAAAAGTCTTCGCATGGAGAAAAATAACCCATGTATGATCTATCCTCACTTCTTCCCAAACTTCAACCATTTAGGAACTTTCGATGCAGAACCTCCACCACCGCTACTACTCCCTTTCCGTGCTTGATTTGTCGAAACTTCCTCATCGACCATTACCGAATCCGGTTCCTTTGGAGCTTCTAGCCTTCGTGCCTTTTCTCGGTATTCTGCCGATAGTGGATCTTGCTTCTTGATGGAGGCGTTGACGCTCTCTTTCCAGTAGAAATTTAGAAGCGTTGCGTGTGTTATCCCCAAGTCGACGATGATCCTCTTGTCGTTGGCAGGAATGGGGTCTTGTTTTGGTCCGGGAAGGGCTGTGGATATGGTGTTAGAAATCCAACGGTAACTCGTGTGTAAGGGAAAAGAGAGCACATACCGAGATGGAAGTCTGATCCGGGATTCCTCATAATACCCTTGACGAAGGCATACAGATCATCGGTTGTATCCGTTTGTGTGAACACACTCTGTACGATACTGCCTTCCGGAAATCTAACACGAATATCGACCTTGTCGACTGCCAACCGTCGAGCCTTCTCTTCGTCTGCAAGCTTTTGTTTCTGAGCTTCCGTTAATAGTCGCTTGTTTATCGTAGCGGCCTTGAGTTGAGCTTGGTATTGCCTAGCTTGGTTTATCGACATATCGTACTCTTTTTCGTCGACGTTTACAACAGCGGCCGACGGAACTGTGGAATTACCGGGGTTGAAGACGGAGATCTCGCGGTTGTTCGGTCCTACATCGGTGTTCTCGCGGTGGACAGGCTCTATCGGAGTGTTCGATGTCTCCGGGGGTGCGATTTGGTCTGGGAAGGTGGGAATCGGGTATGTTTCTGCGTCGAGTGCCGGGGTGGATGTAGCCGGCGTGGACGACTCCGGTGTTAGGTCTTCGGAGACGGGCTCTGAAGCTGATGTTTCGGCAGCTGTGGGTGCCAAAGCCGAAGCACTTGCTGATGTAGACCCTTCTGCCGTATCCGGCTTTGCATTCAACTCTGCAAATTGGATTATCGCTTCCTCGAATGGTATTGTCGTTTGGGTAAATTTGATCCGAAGGAGAGCAGTTCCCGACGTAAACCCTAGGGAAGCAAGCGATTTCTTCAGATCATCCAGAGAAGCCAGCTCCCGATTTATGATCTGGATCGTTGGCATCTCATAGTACAACCTCCCAGCACCCTGTTGGGTTCCATCCGGAACGGCTCTTTCGGTCAACATGAGCTTCCCGCCGGAGTTGTCTTCGAATTTCTTCAGGATTTCCCATAATGTGGCCGAACCAGGAAACTTTTCGATCATGCGAGGTATGGAGTTATCGATGAATTGTAGGGCAACTGTGATAACCGAGCCGGCTTTGCCTCCTTCGCGTCTGACGAGGTCTAGTTTGGCACCGGGGCCCAGTCGTGATAGTCGGAAGGGGAGTGTGAGGTCGACATTCGTTTTGCCATGTCTGAGGTAGGTGTATTAGCTCTTGCTCTTGATCTTGCTTAAGCATCTGCAAGCGATGATAATTACCGTAATGTAAAACTGTCAGCTGCTAGTCCGAACCTATCACAAGCTTGGCTGAGGACGTCATTTAGAACAGTTCCTGGTGTGACTTTGACGTTAAGCCGACGCTGGTTCGGACCGTTTACCACCACTGTCGCCATTCGGTAAGATTCAAGCTTCTTGGATTAAAGCTGTAGCTGTCGACCGGTTCTGAGAAGACGGCGTGAATGTAGGAATTCAAGATTAAACTGAGGTGGTGCAGACTATTTAAAGCTACGAGATATCCGGATATGTAGTGACGCGGTTTTGGGATTTGTCAGAAGCCTAAGGTTGATTCATAGCGGGATTACACGTCCTGTCAAGTCTGCCATAGATAGCTACGGCGTAACATACCCCACGACAGGATCCACCCGCGCCGAGCGCCAAGACCCCTCGCCCGCGCCTCTTCTGGAAATGCCGCATGGTGGCTGTGCAATAGTGGCGTAAACAACACAACTTTGTCACATAAGGCTGCATGTTCTCGTGGGCAGCTTAGAAGTTCAGCTGCGTCTCGACATCTCATCTGCATCGAGACCCTCGATATGCGTCGCAAACAATCTGTCAACGTCGACGTTATTCGTCTACTCTTACTATCAAAATGCCATCTCTTACTACCCTACCCCAAGAAATCCTCATGGCAATTGCTCTCAACCTTCCAAAGCCTCAAGATGTCAAGCATCTCTCGTCAACCTGCCAAATCCTTCGGCGCGCTTTAGGCATATCGAACCAACTGCTCTGGTGGAATATCTGGAGAAAAATATATTGGATGCCAGATACTTCTGCCAACGGCTTTTGCGAGACCGTTGACTATTGGAAAAGAGTAATGGACGTCCTTGTCCCACCGGATCAGAGGGATCCACTGGCTTGTTTCAACTGTTACGTCCAAGCTACGACTTGTCCAATCCATCCGATATATTATGGAGACAAGTTCTATCGTGGCTTATGCCTGATGTGTTTGGGTAAGAAATTCTGGAGTAAGTATGCAAACAACTAGTTTTCCTCTTCAGCTGGGGCAATAATATTGGCTGACATGGTGGTCATCGGCCTCAAGTTGTTGACGAGCTCCCAAGGGAATACTTGGATATTGTCATTCCGCCTGAGATGCATGCGACAACTACACCGCAAATCTACGAAATGATGCAATACATGGGCTTCCTCAGCAGCGGCAAAAACCCAAATATATGGGTTCGCAAGGCTGATGCAATCGCCTATGCGAAGACAATCCTCCCTCCGGAAGAAACATCTGAAAAGGGAGTTTTATGCATAGGTGGGCCTTTTGCTGGCACGAACTCTATCGTCGCAGTTATTCCCAAACTCGGAAAGAAAAGGCTAAAGGAACGGACAAGGAATATTTTCACTTACTGGACTTCCATCTCGGAGTTGGAGACGTTGCTTACGCAATGATCAACAAGATGGTGGAGGTATATTCGAAAGAATATATTCCGCTGCACGTTATCCGATCACCCGAAGAATTGAAAAAAATGCTCATACGCGACACAATTCAAGAAGCAAGGAACGGAGGCCCCTACGAAGACAAATTGGACTCGCACTTCATGTTAAGGTTCTCAGACCCCCTTCTTGTCAACTACATACCGATCGCCACTACTTTGAGCATCCACATCATCTACTTTTCGGCAAAGAAATACGAGGAACATATCATCAGCGGGATGTCAATATCCGATCTCTCAGCTCTCTATCGCAACATCTTGACTCAGTACTTCGGACCACCATGCGGGTCAAAACACAAATTTAGTCTTAAACTCGTATCCCACCCTTACGATTGTCTCTTAATGTCCTGGGTTCATTCATTCTTTCTGGATCAGTATACCGTCAAGATGGATAGGTTTTTGATTCATTCTCTGGAGAATCGCTTCTTCAAATGTCCCTTTTGTGGTACTTTTCTCAGGCACCCAGAAGTGGAAGAGTTAGATCGTAAGGATGGTATGGTTTATCTTTGTAAGAAGGAAGAAATGTTGGTGATTCATATACTTGAGGAACACCACGAGGAGTTTGAGGATTCTTGGGTTGGGAAGTATGTCGCGCCGCCAGATGTTTATGAAGATTTGGAAAGCGGTGAGATGGCAAAGGTGGATTGTGTGCTTTCTACGTGGAAGGAAGGTTCGGCTTCTTCCACTTGGGATTACACTAACTGATATTGCACTAACTGTCCGTCGTTTCCTGAGCGTAGTGGGGGATATACTTTATTTTCCTTTAGCTTCATTTCCCCATACCGTTACCGTGTGACAGGAACTATTGTCTCGTTTACGGAACCAGTGCGAAATAACCTAATCAAGCTTTTAAATTTTAATCTAACTTATCCTTATCGTTACGATCCAAGGTCATTCACATACTTAAGTACTTAGGCCTCTAATTGCTGAAGACTGGTCTCATATCAGCCTCCACGCAGTGGTCCCTCCGATTTAAAGGACCAATCATACAAGACGGATTAAAACAAAGTACCATCGCTACGAAGAACGATGGGACTAGACTTCGTCTCCGGCCTCTTCTTCGCCGCAATCTCCCTCCCAGACTTCCAGGTCCCAGCCTCCAAAACCTGCGCCATATTCAACGGAGGTGTGGTGTCAATCCTCGGAGCAACCATGGCATACAAAGCGTCCAATAATCCCAACGTCAAAGCCCTCCATTCAACGATAACATCATCACTCCCCTCAAACACCGGTAAGTTATCATTCGAAGCCTTGAGACCCCTCTCGAGTGATTCCTTTTTAAGCGTGAGAACACCGTAGTCGACGAAGAGACCGCCGTTACGGTATTCGGGGAGACCGGTGAGGGATTCAGCGTTAACCCAGGTTTTGTTGAGAATTCGGATGAAGGGGACCATTAGGGAGTACGTGAGCCATTGGGTCAGTTTGTGGAATGGCTGGATTGCGGCGGTGGTGCCGGGGCTTCCTAAGGTGCTTAACGGCCAGGCGTCACCGATTGCGTGGCTGTTGACGTTTGTGCGGTCTTTGGGCCAGCTGGGGATCAGAACGGCTTGTAGGACGTCCCAGAGTTTGAGGACGTCCAATTGGGCAGGGTCCCCGGCCAGGAGGTAGTCTATTCATATATTTTAGTGTTAGATCGAAGGTTATATCGTTGGACAAGAAGAGGGCCGTACCAACGAGATTGCCGGGTCTACCTTCAGCTCCGAATACATCTGGGAACTGAAGAAGTGATGTTCCCAAGCTATTCAGAAGACCGGTTCGAGAATCGACGCCAAGCATTTGATTGATCTCAGTAACCTGACATCCCTTTGCAAGAGTCTCGACCTTCAAGTTCTCCAAGCCTCGTCCTGTCAAAGAAAATCAAAACAGTTAGCATATCTAACTTGGAAGATTCATCGGGTGCGGTCTCATAAATACCATCAACTCTTGGAATCTTCCCATCCGTAAACCCCAGTTCGTTGAAAATATACAAGCTAGCAACCGCAATACCCTCGCTTCGCTCGTACTTATTTTCGGTACCAGGTTCAACGTATCGCCAAACGTCGCCGGCACCGGCGTCCAAAAGAACGGAAACGAAAAAGAGGTCGATCAATCGACGGCAGATCTCGACATCGTCGCATCCTTCTGCCTTCCATTCTTCGACTAGTTTTGTAACACGAGGTATGCCTCCAACTTCGAAATGTTGCCAGCGGCCATGCGGTGGGATGGTGTGGTAATTGTCAGGTCCGAAGTCTCGCTGTAACACACACAAGAGAATGTTAACAAAACATCCTATTCACAACAACCAACGATGAATTGGGGACGAGGCAGTACCTCAATGACAGAAGTCACAAACTCCGCGACCTCTTCCATCCGTTCCTCATGGTAATCAAAATGGGTAAGCTTCCCAGCCTCAGCTGCCTCCCAGACCTTCCTCGACCTCTCTCTTATCGCGCCAAGAGATAGCAAGTGTTTGGCTTCGGGATCCATGTTCTATTGTTTGCTCTCGCGAAAATCCGGGGTATGTTTGTTCTCATGCAGCTGATGCAGGATGCAGATACAAGGTTTCTAAGATCGATCGATCAATTAGAGAGGGAAGAGGATGATATGATATATTCCAGAGAATGGTTTAAAAACCCCTTAAGATAGGATTGGAGCTTAAATACAACTGGAATGCGGTTTCCTTCGGCTTCCTTGCACCGGACACACGCGACATCATGGCTAGCTCCAGCTCGATAAGGTGCCGAAGCTAGGAATCCGCCTACTGAGCATTCCCCTTGCTAGCTCCCTTGCAGCTTCTGAAAGTGGAAGTGTGTTGTCACGTGATTCTTCGGGAGCAGAATGACACACTTTCAACACATATTGTGGCCAACCGGCGTCTGGCTACGAGACTACCCTGAGAATACATTTTGGTGCAATTGATTGACTATCTATCTTCGAACAATAGCAATGTAGTCCAGGCCGTACGGTTTTGCTACTCAGTTGTCAGTTATTGATATTTCAATTTTTGTTTCCGGCTTTGGGAGCGCAGATAGTCGGGCCGTGCAGTCGCTCCTTTTTGTGCATAATCATTTTAGCTTGTTTGCACTATTGCAAGATTTCGCCGATGTACTTTATTGTCTCAGAGTTCAAGGTTTCGCCGTTATAAGTTGACACGGCGATGATGGTCTACAGATATTGATCCAATCAGTCTAGGCTAGCACTCTGCTAGGGTTTTTGGCATACGTGGTACTTACGTTAAAACCATGCTCAATTCCTCGAATCTCTGGATCTATACATCAATGTCGGCGGATGGATATTCGAAAACGCTGCAGTATGCATTGCTTTCACAGGTCAATCCGACGAGACATGATTGTATGTTGGTTGTAACGAACAAGTTCGAATATTCATGCGCCAGACCTATTAGAGTACCTTCGAACTGATCTTCCGGAACGGTCCTTTTGCGACAATATTCGGCAGCAGCGGCAGCTTCTGTAGGGAAGTCGTCGGGATCTTGAGATTTGGCGAGCCCTGAAAGGCTTGGAGTTTTGGCCTTACTTCGATTTCAGTAAGGAATATGAATATGGACCAGTGCAGCTAGCCCAAGCATAGAACACCCTCATCGATTCGAGGTTCACATTCTTCCTTATTAAGTTTGTCCCGAACGGACGGAAGGTCATTAAGTTCCTTGTGGCGTCCCACACGGAGTCGAAGTATGAATGGATGTTATCGATTGACTTTTTGAAGAACGGAGATTTACCTCTTTTCTCAGGCGGACGCTTGGGAGTGCCGGCTCTTTTGACAAGATTGGACTTTGTCTCCAGGGCCAGGACCACTGCGCACTGGGCTATAGTGGTTGGGAGGAGTAGGACAGACAGGACCTGCATGGTTGGAGTCTTTCTCCTTTTCTTGCCTCGGGCTAAATTCCAAGGAAATCATAAATCAATAAATTGAGCTACGCGCGTGCGCCGTGCTTATAAAACAGGAGCTTAGAGACAAGTATCGATATCTTGCTCGATATTTATAATCCCATGTATTCATGCGTATCTACAGGCAATTGACCTCGACATCAAAAAGAAAACATAAGCCGTTTTCCCGATTGCGATCGATCTATCGCGACCGAGTTAATCGATACCACGGCCTGGATCGATAGATTGCTGTTTAAGATCTTTTTTGCAATTTGGTTATGTTGAATTGCATTGTAATTGAAGTTCCAAGACTACATTGAGATAAAGTACTGAATTCCGACGTAGCTAGGCTGTTATGTTCAAGTCAGGGTGTTACATTGTCGGTTCTCAACTGGGAACATCCCCACGGCAGCATTCCGGAATACTTTTGGTCATGCATACGCATAAGGTCATCCTCGCGCTCGGCCTAGTCTCGAGACCGGATGCCGCGTCGCTCGCTTAAAAATAATAGTTGTCTCCACCAACCCTTCACATTTGATATTTTAACTATCCGGATATCGAGTATCACCATCCTCGATCCCCTTTCCCGCTGGGGCCCTACGAAACTAAGTACGTAGTTACTTACTTACTACCTCGCGAATCGGGAATAGTAAGCGATTTTCAACTTGCAGCAGCTGTTAGTAGTTCTTAACCGGAGCTTTGCAAAGATAGCTATGGACGTAGCTGGCAATCGATGTTCTAGCCCCGAAACTTAGACGCTTGGGAAGGGTAAGGACCCAACTTGTGCATATTTTCAACCCGGCCTTGCATACAAAAAAGGGTCCGGCCGGTCGCCTGATCACCCAACCGACCTCCGCATGTTTTCGGTTGCTCGGGTTCTCTGCATATCTACGTCACTTACGCGATAAAATAAAATCCGCATCCCAATATTCCAATAAAAAAATGTTTTTTGGTCATTCTCCTTCCTATTACATGGAAAAACTTTCTAAATTGGACATTTTGTGGGATAGCAATAAGGAATCCCTCGTAGCCCGAGCTACCTATTTGCGCAGATGCGCACGATGCCTGAATTGCACGGTCAAGAAGATCCATCAAAACTGAAGTCGCTCGCATCATCTGTTTGCAAACTACGTGTGTCATCGTTATCCCAAACTGATCCCCGAGAACCATTTTGTTCGGTTTCAGTTGTAAAATAATCGATCCGCGTCCTAGATTCTGTTTCATGGTTAGGAGTTGATGGTCCAGCGTCCGCGCTATCGTCTGGAGGGAGGCTATCCCTTGTCGCTTTGTCTTCAGTCTCATCCTGCGCTTCGACAGAGTCCCATTCTTCCATTACTTCCTATACATACCATCACCGGAAACGTTAGTTGACTCACGAGTACTGGCGGAAATAGGCTCCCGGTTCGAGAATCTTACTAACGTACCTTTATCGTTATCGGACAACCGCTAATAGTAACCCAGTGTGTCTTCCCAAAGTTAACATCAATGCGAATGGCCTCGCCAACTGACTCGTGTGAGAATTCTATGTCAAGTACGAAATATCCTTCGCTTGATGGACCAGACTCGGGGTAAGTGACTATGGTCTCGTTGTTGACTTTGAAGGAAGAGACCATAGATAACAGATTATCGAAGCCTTCATCGCCAGGCCCGAGTCTGCATCTTATCGTCCCTTTAACGGTGACAACGAACCCATCCGTCTTATCGATTAGTTTAACCTGAAGGAAAAATAGACTCGCTCGAAGTCTGTCGGCTAAGACCTCGAGAAGGCCGTCTTCCGGAGTTCCTACTATCGGCTGGAACGGAGAGTCAAAAGTCATCTGTTCGAATGAACACCGCTCAGCCTGTCCCTCCATACTTCCCATATCTGAAAGGCTGTCAAAAGATGGCTCAGTTTCTTGGGCGAATTCTACATTGAGTCGTGAAGACCGCTCTGTGATTCGCTTATCCCATGATTCTTGAAACTTAATCCAGGCATCATTTCCATTCATGGTACTCAAAAAGTTGTGGAAAAGTTGACGGAGCCCTGTTGGCTCTATTAATTTGTCGAATTCGGAACCATCCTGAGGATTTGAGGCCTTGCCGGATCCAATGGAGAGAATAAGATCATATCTCGGATCCCACAGAGCCCTTGACTCTGTAACAGCAAGGTGAATGGGATTGTTTTCTTTGAGACCGCCATCGCGACAAGCAGCTCCATGGTCAACGTGTGGAGGAAAATAAGGTGGAGCGGCCGACGTGCATAGCGCCCTAGATAATATAAAGATTTGTGTAAGTGAGTGGAGTTAAATATTGCTTTATGTCATATATGAATATCTCCTAAGTCTCTAGAGATTAGTCAAGCAGATGTGTGCTACCACTTACACATTTACAAGCCCAGTATCAGAGTACATGTACCTGCCATGATCCCCGCGAGTGTAATTTGCGATTAGCTGGCACTCCGATGCAACAGTTGTCGTCACTGCTACCCTGCAATGATTATTCAACCCAAAGAACCCTTTCTTTCTATGACTCTTACTTTCAAAGAATTCTTGGAGGGATTTTCTTAGATTTTCAGAAAAGTATAGCGGTTTCGCATCATTCCTTCCCGGCGAGAAAGTGAAAAAAGTGTTCAAGTATTCCCAGAAGGACTTTTCTGACTTTGATCCAGGATCCTCTTTACTAAAACCGCCATTGCATATTTCTTTAAAGTGCGGGATGAAGTTGGTTGCGGATTTTTTGTAAACTCCAAGAGCAAGAGCCGCAATCCCACCTTTCCCGAAAAAGTTAGGTTAATGACTAATAGCTTTATACTCTATATTTCGACTACGGAGTCTTGAAGTGCGTAGATTAGAAATAACGGGTGCGACTCACCTGTACTTGTTCCAACGATAATATCAAAAAAGTCCCCAATAGGCAACCCGAGACCAATCCGAGACTCTAACTTCTTGAGTATCGCCAATTGGCTGATACCACGAACACCTCCACCGTCAAGGGACAGCACACGAATCCCTGACAATTGTGGACGAATATTCACTTTGAATGGCCAACCTAGGCCAATGGAGGTCCCGCATATAATACAAGACGTCAGAGTATGTTTCCCTGTCGCTTGTTTCATTGTTGTGGCCGCGGCTGTCGAATCACTATGCGCTCTAATACACTCTTCGCATACTGTATGATCGCACGGTAACAAATATTCCGGCTTTTGGAATAGGCAGCCGTAGCAGATGGAGGATTTGCGAAACGGGTCACCTCTCGCTGCCCGTCCTGCTCGTGGGTAAATCCCGTTCCGCCTAAGCTGTCGAATATTCTTTTCATGTTCTTGGATTGCGAGTGTCCGCCATATTTTTCTATCTGAGTGGTCCTTGAGCTTAAATTCGTGCATTATGTTCGTAATGTGTTCATCGACCGAGGCGACAAAGGATTCTGGGTTTGTCCTGTCGTCGCTCTCAATATACTCGCCATTCTCCATCAATTTGCCTGATTGATTTTGGTGTCCCTTCGCGCCATGACCAGCTTTCGTGTTCACACATCTCTCACCAGATCTCTGGTCTATGTATGCGCAGGCTACATTCTCATCGTAGAAAGACTCTATGGCTTTCAGGCATGCCCCTCGTATTTCTGGATTAAATACCGTCGATGGGATAAGTATATCATCTAAATATTTTAAAAATTTATCTTGATTAGTTATCGTGGAGTGGTACAAGTACGACAATGAAATAAAATCCATAACGGCTAATATAATCTTGGCTCGAGGACAGGCGCAACAATATCAAGCAAATAGTAAAAATGTACCAAGGTATCTGGGACTCACCTTCACCTTTCGCAGATAAAGCATTCCGCAAAATGATGATCCCAAGGGCAGGGACACAAGCAGGCAGGCCGAGCGAGACGCCGGGCTTGAAGCAATGACGAAGATATTCTCCGATGCTGAGATGTAATGTTTCAGGTATGATTGTATTCCGACGACATAGGCCGAAGTCAAATGGTCTTTGGTCTCCTGTTGCAAGATGCTTGAAAGCGAGGTCCGTCAATGTTGACAATTGTTTGCTGTCAAAGCGAGTCAATGACTTGGCTCGCTCTGCTTGGACACGCTGAGAATCGGATCTGATACGATCTAGGAGGCGTTGGTTCTGTTTATGGACTATATCAACGCCGCCCAATCGTCCGGAACCCTGTCGTGGAATATAATGCACATGAACATCAAGGTAGTTTCTTTTAAACAGTCCCTGTATATTCGTTTCTCCGTACTATAGCAAAAATATAATTCATATGAATAGTCAGCGAGATGCCGCAAGGTATTGGCTGTATTTTAGTACTCATGATGTTTGCTCTGACCTTCTTAGCAAGGGCCCTGAGAGTATCGTTTGCCTCTAGCTCCTCCGATATAGCGGCGAAGAATTCTCTAGTGAGAAAATCTTCGTCGTCTGAAACCCATGCTTCATTTTCGACACTGGGGGCGTTTAGAATTATGATCAGAGCCGGGAGTGTGTATTGGTTGATAGTATTCTGCGCTCCTACGGAGCTCCATTCCAGCATTCGAACAGTAGTGTCAGCCCAAGACCTGTGGTCATTTGTTACATAGCATATCACATCACTGAAGATGTAGAGAAAGCGGGGATAGATGGTTTTAACGACAGAATTCCGGTCCCGGGCCCCCTCGATCCGATATCTTCGGCTATGGTTTACCCAATCGTTTTGGTGTTTGGCGGCGAGAGGTTCTGTTCCCGCCAAGCCTTCGCAATCCGCCAAAAGGAGGGGTGTCTCGGTCCCGAGGCTTGAGGGCTCTGGATAAAGGTTAACCTCTCCGGTGGTCGAAACAAACAAACCAGCGCCTGAGCTTGCCCCCGGAACTGGAGCTTCGAGCGACTCCCAGGTTTCTGTTTTGGCAGAAAGATAGATGAGTGAACGAACTATTTAAAGGCTCAGATGTTAATATATTAGTGAGTGAAGTCATGATATCTCTTTTTTAGCCTTGGAACGATCATACTTATGACTGACTTTCCTGCACCGGTTAACCCAGTAAAAGATACTATGCTTGGAAACTGGAGACTAGAGCCTTGTGGGTTGGCCTGCGCCGAGCGGTCAAGCAAGTTTGCCAACCGTGGAGTTTCTGCGATCATGGATACTCTAACATCATTTTCAGTTATTTTAGTCGAAAATCCAAACCATTTAGCGGCTTCATCTCTTTTAAAGACATATGAATGGTTTCCAGCGCTAAGAACATTTGTAATAGTGTTCCAATAGTGCTGAATTCTCCTCTCAGACGCGGGCTTCCGACGATGTGTAGGATTCCGCCGCAGATGACTTGTTACAAAGCATAGTTCACAGAATACTTCGCCACAGGTGCACGGAATAACTCCAGGGAGCTTGTCGCATTTTCCACATTCCGTAAAGGCTTGTGATGACAGTACTACTGCCGAACCACTGCTACTACCCGCATCTGGCTTCGAGACTATGCTACTGCTAGTGCCCTTAAAGTCCATGATCGATTAATAGGGTGCTTATGTATGCAGGTTTAAAATTTGGAATCTTGTGTATTTGGTAGCCTCGAGTACTCGGGTTCAAGCGCTCGAGCCGGAGTGAGATTAGAAAGATAGTTTCCAAGAATGAAGATGTTGAGACGCCCCGGTGGGCTGCGCGCACGCGAAGGAGACAAAGAAATCTTAAACCAATCTAAAGATAATGGCTCTCGAGTTCACAGTCAGATGGGTACGAGACTGGTCAAGGAATGCATCCACAATCGACAACGAGGGAAATGTCCCCATTAAATAATCTCAAAAATTGCGAAAGAAGAAACACTACCCATATCCAAAACCACATCTCTACATGCAACTTGGAACTATGCATGTAGTTGAGCCGCATATGCGCGTACCTAAGCTACGAATCGTAAATTGTTGGAGCTATCGACCAATTTCGAAATCTCTCAGCCTGAGGCCCTTCCGAACACGGCTGTGCTGACGTAGGTTGACTAGCGTGCTAATATGAATGTCTAGGCTAGCTCAACCTGGACGCAGATGTGATATTGCATAGATTTCTCGGCGCCACAGCCCCGCACCATGGAATACGTCAAAAAAATCTTCCAACTCGAGTTTAATTACTTCTACGGGCACATTACAAAGCCCCTCCTTCGGTTCCTAGAGGCTTGGTTTTCAATTGGATGTTTAACAAATATTGCGTTGGCGCATGTGGTATTTCTAGCCCACACATAACGATATATCGACTTCGTCGACAAAGTGATATTATATCCATGTCTCGTTCCCACGCTTCCGTGCTAATATTTAATTATGGATGCGAATTTAACTGTCATCCATTCAAGCAAAGGATCAATAGGAATGATGTAATAAGTCTTAGGTCGTCGAGATTTGATGGATTTGTGGATATTCATGCGACTGGAATGCAAGGATCCAGGAAAATGCAGCTTCGTACGACACGTTCTGAAGGTACAAGACAACATTATTGGCCCGTATGCCGCCCCTTCTTCCTCTTATATGAGCCTTTGGGCAGGCAGTCTCAAATATCAACGGAATCCGGAACGACCACGAGACCGCAAGTCAAACTAGACCGATGAAATTCCGCTTGTTTCTTCGAATCAATAAGTATCAGGCATCTTTTGGGGTGGTACAAACTATTAAGAAGGAAATTGAACAGCCTCAGTAGCAATCTATGGCTGCCGTTGGTCTATTTTTGAGTCAACAAACGGCACACCATATCCCTCCTATCATTTCACTTGCGCCAGCACCCTCACCGAAGATATTTCACTAGATTGACCACTTTGATTCATCGTATTTGCCTGTTAAAGTTGTGGGGATATTATCTCAGCACACCCTAGCTTCGGCTCCTTTCCCTCTTGAGGAATGAATCCTGATCCGCTAGGACCTGGAAAGACTAGCGGATTTTGTGGGTACTCTTTAGGCAGTTGTCGAGATTTTCTACGGATTCGATCTTATTAGCTCCGTTGATTGGTTCATGCGGCTCTGTTGTGGTGCTAAGTTTTCTCTGTTGTATTTCGTGTTTTGGTTTGGTTTGGACAGATGCTGACATAAGCTGATGCTCCAGAGTGCCAAGACTATCCGAAACCGAAGGCTTTCGACAAGCTTCCCTGCAAAATTATTTTTCTTCGCGAATTCGAAACATATCGACGATCACAAACGGCCACTAGTAGTCCACGCATGGACGCACTTTCCTCGATAATACCCTTCGGATAGTCGCCACCTCGATACTCTGAGTGCATACTATATACATCCTGGGAAAAAATATCCCATCATGGCGCCACCGCTTCTAAAAACGTCGTTCAAACAGGTCAAGGTCCTCCAGTCGTTCTATACTGGAGGAAAGTGCGCCTTGTCTGGTGATGGTCAAATACTTGTTAGCACGTTGGATGAAGACGTTGTCCTTACGGATATGGAGACTGGTCAAGAATTGGCGAGGATCGAAGGCGTATGTTATCGATAACTTGCTGTTGCAAGTTGGTTTTTAGAGAGGAGGGTTTGGCTGACCAGTCCAATCGAATGGAATAGGATACAGAACTGATATCTACATTAGCTAGTATGTAACCTTATATCTTATGGTTGGTTGTATATACTAATCGTGGTCTTAGTTACTCCTAATGCCTCCCATCTAATTACCTGTTCGAAATCCTTCATGATGCGAATATACACACTCTCCATCACACCCACCGGCATAACTGCAACCCTTGCCCGTGCCGTAAAAGCCCACGATGCACCCGTCATCACCTCAGCAGTCGATCCAACCGGCACCTTATTCGCCACTGGTGGTTCCGATGGTCTTGTCAAAGTCTGGGACATCAAGGGAGGCTTCGTCACACACAATCTACGAGGACATGGTGGTGTTATCTCGGCGCTGTCATTCTTTGCACCTCCGGATAGAGATGCCAGGAAGTGGAGACTGGCCTCTGGGGCAGACGATACGAAGATTATTGTTTGGGATTTGAATACTAGGAAGATGGTGAAGACGTTGGAAGGGCATAATAGCGTGGTGAGAGGGTTGGATTGGAGCGTTGACGGAAAGATGCTGGTTAGTGGTGGGAGAGATGCTGTCTTTATCATCTGGGAGACGAAGGATTGGTCCGCTAGGGGACAGGTCCCCGTCCTCGAGACTTTGGAGACGGTGGGACTACTGGAACCCGGTGTAAAGGTTGGCCAGAGTGAAGGCGACAATTCCCAGGTGGTGTATACTGCTGGTGACAAAGGGTCGATAAGGCTATGGAGCTCGAGTACAGGAAAGTCTATTCCGATGGCGAAAGCTGATCAGGAAGATGAAATTGTGGATGTGATGTATGACTCTATCCTACCCATAGAAGTTTCATGATATGAAAGCTAACAAATCGGAAAATAGATACTCGAAAAAGACAAATTCGATAATATCGATCCATAACGACCAAACCTTCCTCGTTCGCTCTTTAGCTCCAAATCTCCCAATCGCCCGTCGGATATCAGGTCATCACGATGAAATCATAGATCTCCAATACCTAACATCCAACGACTCACTCATCGCTTTGGCCACAAATAGCGAAGATATCAGAATACTCTCTCCGAATGAGTCTTCATTTGGTGACATTGGCGTTCTAAAAGGTCACTCTGATATTGCAATCTGCTTGGACCGAGATTCAACCGGCAACTGGCTTCTCAGTGGTGGTAAAGACAATGAAGCTAGACTATGGAAGATCCATCTCGAAAATCCTCTACAGCATGAACGGTTCACATGCTACGCCAGATTCGTCGGACACACGGAATCCCTGGGTGCAGTAGCTCTATCCCGCTCGGAACCGACTGAATCGTCGTCATTTCCTGCACCGCCAAAATTCTTGATCACAGGCTCCAAAGACTCGACAATAAAACGCTGGGATGTACCAAAAGCTCCAGAAGGACAAACGAATGTCATCATCAAATCTTCAAAGGCCTTGTTCACACGAAAGGCCCATGATAAAGATATAAACTTCATCGACATCTCCTCAGACGACAAACTTTTCGCAACAGCATCGCAGGATCGGACGATTAAAGTGTGGTCTACGGAAACCGGTGAAACAGTTGGTATCTGTAGAGGTCATAGGAGAGGTGTTTGGTCAGTAAGATTTGGACCGCCACATGTTACTGCTAGCACCGTAGGCGGAGAAGGGGCGGGAAGGCTTTTACTCTCCGCTAGTGGTGATAAAACGGTTCGGTTGTGGAATTTGGTGGATTATAGCTGCATAAAGACATTTGAGGGTCATGCGGGGATTGTGCTGAAAGCGATGTGGTTGAATAATGGGTTACAAGTTGTGAGTGCTGGTGGTGAGGGCTTGGTAAAGGTCTGGGAAGCAAGAACTGGGGAGTGTGTAAGCACACTGGACGGTCACGAAGATAAAGTTTGGGCTTTGGCTGGGAGCCGAGACGAGAACGTTATAGTCACAGGTGGTGGAGATTCAGTTGTCAGCTTTTGGAAGGACGTGAGCGAGGAGACTAGAGAGGAACGACATAAGGAGGAGGAGAAGAAAATTGAACAGTAAGTTCTTAAAAAAAAAACGAAGATGATATTGAGTCATAATACTAACAATTCAACAGGGAACAAAAACTGGCGAACTACATTCAAGCCAAGGACTACAAGTCTGCCATCATCCTGGCACTGGAACTCAACTATCCTTACAAACTTCTCAACCTCTTCGCATCGGTGATCAATTCTCCCGATGCAGAGAAAGGTTCAATCATCGGACTTAAATCCGTTGATGAAGTACTAGCCAATCTGAAAGACTACCATCTATACTTACTCCTCTGCCGAGTACGTGACTGGAATACAAACTCCAAGACTTCTAATGTGGCACAAAGGGTCCTGTCAGTGCTCTTACGCTCATTCCCTGCCGAGAAATTTACGGATTTGAAGGTTCCAACAAAGAAGAAGACGGAAGAGGAGGGAGAAGGACGAAGGAAAAGGAAGGGAGAAAATATGATCATTAAAGATATCATGGAAGCTATGGAAAAGTATACGGAGCGACATTACGGGAGGGTGGAGGAGTTGGTTGGAGAGAGCTATATTGTCGAATACACTTTAAATCAGATGGAAGAGGCGGCATTTGTCGACGATAAGAAAACGGCCGGAGTCTTAGATGGCAAGGGGCAAGTTAATGGGATCTACGACGACGACGACGAAGAAGAGGAGGAAGTCGCAGATAGTGACAATGATGAAGAAGAAGAAGAAATCTCTGAAGATGAAGACGGAGGCGAAGACGTTGAGATGAAGTGAGTCTAAGGTTACCCGGATTGGCGAGCTGTACGATCTCTAGACGGAGTTATTGGAATGGTTTTTCTTGTACAATATATGGGCAAAAGTTCGATAGCCATTTTGCTGTTTAATATAGTGTAGAATACTAAGGATGAATAAGTAATTTTCATCTCATTCCAATGCATGCTAGCTAACAGCAGGCTATATTCCGCCGTCTCGTATGATGACAATATGGCCTGTCTTAGTCCTGTCTACTTCGTAATAATCTCTTGGTAACTTTGTCCTTGGTGATTATGTAAACGTGCGCACCCCTGCAGTACCAGAACGTTAGCAAGGTCCAAATATATAGCGGGGAATAACCTCGACGATAAGCATACCAACCAGCCAGCGCATCTCTATCCAAAGAATTCAACAAAGTCTGACTGACAGTCTCAAACAGATCTTCAGGCTCCAGATCCGGCTCCCACAGACCTTCAGCAACACCAAACAACTGGTCGCTCGCCGTACCACTGACAATAAAGTCCTTGGCGAAGTCGATACAACCGATCGAATCGAATCCGCAAATGAACGGCTTACCCGTACGCTGGTTAATACCAGCGACGACAGGTGAGACGAAGTATGGACCGAAACGACGTTCGTAAAGAGTCGAGGAGACGAGGTTTGCCATTGTTTCCGGTTCGATTTCGCGTTCTTCTCGGAGACGGTAGAGATTTACTTTGTAGCGGAAGAGGGAGTGCCTAGACGGGTGTCACGCTTTGAGTATTTGAACCCATGAATCAATAAAGGGAAGTGCCAGCGACTACGGACATTGTTTGGACATCGGTGGCGAGACCTGTTAGACCCAGGAATACATCGCCATAGTTGAAGACCTTGGGGAAGTTGTTCGATAGTGTGAGGGCCTGTTGACCTGTAGGTGGGTTAGCACGACTGGTCTAACGGGTTTGACGGATCGTAGTAACGGACCTAGTCTCAGATCGCATGCAATGGCTGTCGTAGTCCGTGTAAGTGTCAGTAACGGTGTCGGGTGTATCGATATGGATCGTTGGCAAGTTGCCCCTCACCTACGCAGTCCTTCCCAGCCTATATCACCAAGTTAGAAATGACGTTCCAACAAACGTGCGGAGGGGTATTGAAGAAAACCATACCATCGCCAAACAAGCACCACCGTCTGAGTAGAAACTACCATTAGCAAGCTACCCCAAGTATAACAAAAGAGGTCCGTGTATTGACTTCGTGAACAAGTGTGTACGTACTAAGCGTGAATGGATTCGACTACATGCCCACCAGCTAGTTAGGACCCAGCTCCAAAAGCTCTCCAAAGCATAAGCAAACTCACCATCTTGAATCGACTTGGTCTATCGCTCTAATAGGGTATTTCAAAGAAGTTCCGACAAGGACGGCAGGGTATATCGACGGGTATGGCGATGGAGTGATGGATGATGGCGAGAATGGGGAAGCTTGAGAAAGGTCGATAGAATTGCGCGTCGTTTGGGATGTCGTACTCAGCATGTTGGTGTGGTGTTGGACAAGATGTGGCGCATGAGAGCTTAACTGCCACAGTCACGTGTTCTAGTAGCCACCAACATTCCAACAACTTATACAACCGCTTCTACAGTGGGCAGTGTAGTATATAGTATACTAGGTCTATAGATGATCTACAGGGTTTGGAATCCAAGGAATATGACGTGACTAAAAGAATTATCATGATACCTCATTTGTTCCAGTTTCTAGAATCATATGGCCATAGAACATGTTGAAGTTGCCTACTGCAAATACGAATCAGTTGCATCTTCGAGTCTCTTTTATGCGAGTAGCTCGAAAAGCTTAACAAGAATACCTGGTATAAGTTTCAAACCCTTGCGTCGCAACTCCACACTATCGTTGACTATGGATTAAATCAAAAAGCTAAGTTTAAGACCATGGTATCATAAGGATAATAATTCATTGGATGTAAGTGCACCTCTCTGTGAAAGAAAATCAGTAGGAAATGGAAAACCCGTGAACGCCCATAGCTATGAAATAAAAAGGTGTATGTATTGATCCCTGCCAAACTGTTGCAAGAATCTTTAGACAATTGGCTTCTGCTCTCCTTTGGAGAGCCATTCAGCACGGATGATCTTCTTCAAGATCTTGCCAGTTGGCGATTTTGGGACCGCCTCCACAAAGTAAACGCCTCCATCCAAAGCTTTATACTTGGAAAGCTTGGATAGTATAAATTCCTTCACCTCGGCTTCGGTGATTCCCCCAACTTCAGTAGGAACAACGTAGGCTCGTGGAACCTCATGTTCCTCGCCTTCTGCACCAACTTTGATACCAATGACAGCGGCATCCTTGATACGTGGATGGGTGATGAGGATTGCCTCCAACTCGGCGGGAGCAACCTGCCACCCACGGACCTTGATCATTTCCTAACCCCTGTTATCAGCTTCATTTTAGTTATAATTTCCCTCAAGATCGATAAACTTACTTTCTTCCTGTCCATTATGTAAAGCTTACCATCTCTAAAGTAAGCAACGTCGCCGGTCCGAACCCATCGATATCGTATGATCAATTCTTTTGTAGCCTCTGGGTTACCCCAGTAGCCTGAGCAACACTGTGGGGTTCGGATCTGGACCTCTCCTTGCTCGCCGGTATGGGTCACATTGACTCCTAGCTCGTTAACAATCCTAGCCTCAGTGTTTGCTAGAAGCTTGCTAGCAGCTCCGGTGCGATCAACATCATCATACTTCATTCCGACAGTGATGCCAATTTCAGTCATGCCCCAGATGTTAACAATCTCAGCATCACTAGCAAAACAAGTACGAGCCTCCGTTTGCAACTTGACATTTAACGGGGCACCGCCGCACCAAATTCGCTTAATCGTCTTGAGCTTGTTCTGTGTCTCTGGTGGTGACTTCAGGAACGCCTGGAGCACCGGTGGGGCAACAGCAGTTTCGTTGATCTCATACTTAGCAGAAGCATTGGCGAATGCAGTGAGATCAAATCGAGGAAGGATGTACGTGGTTTGCCCAAGACGGAGCGGAACCCCAATCGTCAATGGGGCTGCAAATCCGTGGAACGACGGGAGGCACATCAATCGTTTAACCTAGTAAAGATGTTTACATCAGTAATGACCCAAGAATACGCTCCTTGCTTCCTTTCAATCCCTCACCTCATATGGCCTCTCTAATGGCTCGCGAAGAACCACACTACCGGCTACCCAGGCATAGTGTGAGATAGCGATAACCTTCGGCAATCCAGTCGTTCCAGAGCTTGCAAAAAGTCCCATCAGGGTAGTCTTTGCGGTCTTTTCATCATTGAACTTTATCCAATTCTCCTTTTCATGCTTCAACAACTCCTTGAAGGAACGAAAGCCATCCTCTTCCTTGAATTGCTGACCTTCAGTGTCAAAGGCAAAGATCCTGTCACTTGAGATCGAGGTACGTTTAGCTGCCTCATTAACATTCTTCAAGAGACTTGGCTGAACGAAGATGAACTTGGTACCAGAGATCTTGAAGTGGTGTTCTAGTTCAAAGGTTGTATATCCGGGATTCGTGCCAACAAACGCAGCACCACGCCCAATGATAGCCAGAAACAAGACTGGGTACATAATCTAAAGCCTTGATGTCAGCTCCTCGATCGATACTCAGCTTTCAGGAATTGATAATACTCACGTCGTTAAACGAATGGATGCAAACTGCATCTCCGGGTTTGACTCCAATGCCGCGAAGTCCACCAATCAAAGATTTAACCTGTGACTCCACTTCGAACGTAGTCATCGAACGCTCCGGATGCAAGGCATCACAATAAATCTGCAAAAAGACCATTTTAGCTTCAAGCTACATCACATTCGTTTTTGCACAACAAGGGAACCTACCGTCTTGTTGTGGTCATATTCATTGTTGCCAAACAACCACGTCAAGAGGTCAACATGGGGAATTTCATACGTCTTCTCTCCACGCATCACCGGTTCACCGGTATCCTCAGTATCAGGGAGCATATTGCTAATCGAAGCAACATTTGGCTGCGCTATCGTTAATGGTGTCGAATATTCAATATGGGTTGGACCCTGGTCTGATGATTCCGAAGAGCCTGAGTGCGTTGAGAGGCGTTTTGGAAGATATCTTGGATTGTTGCCGAATTTCTGGCTGGCAGATCTGTCCTTTCGTTTATTTGTAGTTATAGAGGAAACAATGGCCTTCCATTTACTGAGAAGGTGTCTGCTGAAGTGAAAGCGTGGTTGTGTCGAGGTTCGCGGGAGTCGCGGTGGTTGGGGAGCTATGGTAGACATATTGGCTATTTTTCTTGACTACCGACTGCCTGACACTTGTTTCACTGCCACTTGACTACAACAGCCTTCTTTTAGCTTTCCTTTCTTCCTGTAAACTAAGAGCTGACAACTCTATATATTCTTCTCGGAAGAACTTCCACTCCTTTGTTCTGATTAAGTCCAATTCCGCTCGAACTTCTGTCTATGCTCGATATAAGGCCTCTAAAAGCCCGAGACTCGCCACTCAACCGAGGAATTCGATTGACATGTGCTCGAGAACTAATGTTTTAATTAGTCCTAAATATTTATCTAACAGTCAACCAACTTAGAAACGAAACCGAAATTCCCAACGAAACCGAATTAAAGCTGGATTACAGGCTTCAATCTTTCAAATCAGGGTTGTTACAAAGTGAAACAAATCTATCTCCAGATGATCGTACCACCAGATCAAAAGTCCAACAGTTTTATATTGTTAGCACACCCCAGCGATTATATGCAAAAAATGTTGGAAAACGTAGTAGGCAGCAATAATGGCGGACAACTAGCTGTTGTAGGTGCGGAGGATAATATATCGATTCGAAGGCAAATTTGCTTAGATGAATTTTCCAGTCCGGAAAACCATTTGCCTTGTTATTTGTAGACGCGCCTCACTCAATCCAATGGATATCTACTAAATGCCACATTCCAGACATGCAAAGGAAGCCCTGCTGTGCCGTGTGTCTTTTTGGGTGTTGCATATCCACGAGCCATTGGAAGGTACCAGCTCCAGACAAGGATCCTGCCGAGCTCCAGAACCTCCTTCGCTCAAATTCCGCGTGTATACGCATAGCTCCGTAGCTTTAGTCACATGCATGATAGACACTTTCTTTTCACAGTTCTTTTTGATAGAAAGGGAATTTTACAAATGCACATGGAAGCCGGCTTATCGGCATGCACATTATAAACCCAAGCGAGAGGCGAGGGGTAGGTAAAACAGATAGGTAAAGTTTAGATGGGTACGTAGGTTTGCCCGCACTTGCATATTTTGGGATTTCAATCAACCTCTTATATCATGATATGTAATCTGTTATAGATATGAGTATATTAAACCGCAACAAAAGGATTTCCAACTTTTTTGAAACCAGCCCCAATCGCTCAAGCTTTAGATAGCGTGATAGACGGCAGAGAAACTTTATTCCTCTGGTATGTATGCAGTGACACCATTTCTCCCAGCAAAGCAAAATCAAAAGCTCGTATAACGTATGCATTGCCATGCGAAATGCTGGCGCGTATTTGATGTACATGTATGTAGACCACGTTACCCATCCCTGCAACCCAAAGTTCAACCGGGGTGATAGCGTAACTGAAACTACAAAAAGAAACTAGGTCATCGGCATCGGTGAACTACCATCTGTGGCCACCGGTTGCACAGAGCCAGTTGTGGGTCAGGCTCATCTAGTGTTGCTATCGGTCTGCATTCATGATTGCTAGAAAAAAGAATAGCATCTAACTCGGTCTCCCTTTGATCTGTTTTGAATGTTCCGTCATTTTCGTAATAGATAACAAAATACCTTCGGAAACGATACGATTGCTAAAGTATAACTGTTGTGAGATACCTCGGTCCTGACATACGTCGGTTCCTCTACCCTAACATAGGAAGTTGGCTATTTCGAGGGTTTCAAATCAGATTTTCGAACCAGTTAACCAACAAGATATTGGCAAGACTGAGAGATAGACTAACTGAGATCCAGACACAACAAGTATGCAAGCTTAAGATATTCATTTCCGACATTTTAGAGCTGTCACAGGACTCATGGCTCGTATATCTCGGCCTTCTTTGACAACATTTGTTGTATCTCGGGCAAGATATCATCTTCTGATAGAGGTTAGGATTTTCGGGTATGATGTGTCCACGGCCTGCAACCATTCGGAACCTATCAACAATTTTACATAGTACCCACCGGATGATTAGCCTAGAATGACGGGTAGCTAGGAATGGCGTTAGATTTGGCGATTGAAGCGGGGCGTCTGTCGAGGGCCACATTGTTGCATTTTTCTCGTTGAAGCCGAGCCCGTACACCCATGAGAAATGCCCAAAAACAAAATGGAACCGCCGCCTGGAACCAGGATTTTTTTTTAAATTTTTTATCGCAGTTTATGCAATTTTACGAGCTCAAATACGAGTTATGCATTATTCTCAGGTTTTTCAAAGGAAATTCAAAGACTGCTGCGGACATACGTGTTTCTGTGCCTGAGCGGTGCATATGTTGCGGGGCGTTGGTGACTTCTTCTAACCATTGTGGATTGCGTTCATAGCGTGACTGAACGCTTAAGAACAGCTCATCTCGCAGTTTCCCTGTAATGCGGTCGTTAAGCCAGTGTGGTGATAGGATATAGTTTTTCTTTCTTTCACATTTTTGCGCTGTGAAGTTCCAGTTGTTATTAGGCAGACGACCGTGCGCAATACTATTGCGATTTTTGGATAGCTAGCTTAGGAAGTGGATACCTGAGCTCAAGCCGAGAATTTTCCGATTTGATCTACGGGAAGGTAAAATGCTTCACATGACCCGCTCTTATCCCCGTCAAGTCAGAATTTCTAGCAAATAGTAACTGCAGGCCGAAAATTCCAGGTGGGAGCCGCGGGGTTTCGTGCATTGTCACACAGTGTTGTCTCCACCCGAACCTTCCCCTTGAGTTCTCGCCAATCGAGGAGCAAACTTCAAAACCCGGCAGCCGCGGAACGAGCCTCGTGGACGAGCGCATTAAAAACTTAATAAATCTTGATTTAGAAGTCGTCGGTCATATGGATAAACTTAGCAGCAGCGGCATAAGGGACAAGAGAGTGGTATGGCTTCAATTCGCAACGACTCCCATATTCCTCTCGAAATTCAAATCGAAAGCATGGATACCATTTAGGAACATCGACCGACAGTGGTCAGCGTGAATATTCATCAAGAGAAGGTATATACCATGGCTCGACGAGAGCTATGAAGCAATACCATGTACGTATGATATTTACTATAAAATTAAGAAACGGGGCTATTGATAGAGCCTGAAAATCATTATATTAAAAAGCGAATAATCGAGGCCCGCCTGGATACCCATGTTTCGGCCAGTGCTACGAGAACATAATGCGCCAGGCCAGGTCCCGAGGCAAAGCCGCAACTATGTATCCCGATCCAGATGCTCATGCAAATTTGTTTTCGTTCCGGAAAAAGTCAACTTGCTTCTCGTCGCGTCAGGAAAGCAACCATGATTTAAATTTGCTTATCTCGAAGAAACATAATATAATGCAAATTTAGGATCCCGCTGGCTGCCCCACCTCGGATTGTTAATTAATTCCACATCTCTCAACACCGAGTCGGATGGCGGCCAGCGGGCAACATCTAATTCCCCCGTCATCGATCCTTATGGCGTAGGATAACTATAGAAAAAATTCCTGTAGATCCTCTAGATACCCTAAATGTTTCGCACTAGCGCACCAACTTGCGACTGACAATCTAGGCAACGATATGGGGGGTAGGGGGATGCGGTAATGATCCCTGTCCAAACAGGCAAGCTCAAAGCAATAGTAGTTGGAATTTAAGCAGTCCAACAACATTGCGAGCAGTACCTGCAGGTTTCGTTTCCCTAGAGCTGCCATTTCTTCGAGGATGTCTTTAGTGGCATATGGGAAACAATCCGCTAACTTTGGAATGTCAAAGATATGTGACATTACAGATGTTTCTGTTATCTGCGAGAACATATCCGGGTGTCCAGGGAAGTTTCATTTTAGGCCGTTCCAGGCTGTCGAGAGAGAATTGACTCGTCCGCTTGGCTGCATATTACATGTTCTGAAAAGCGGATTTCGACGCTATCTCTAGGAAGCCTTTAAACCGAAAGACGACTTGATTGAGAATTTTCTTGGATATCGGCGTATATCACACATCGTGCTGTCCTGCAGTTCCGTATACGAATATCAGAGGCAAAATATTACGTATTCGAATACTCGCGAATTTTGATACGATCCAATATCGTATTTGTGTCTATGCATTTACCATATACCTAAATATTTGTAAGTAGTGTGTTAGCTCCGAACAAGCTATACATGGGTACATACGTATACACGATATACCTTTAGTAGTCTACTATAGACTATATGTTTAGCTAGGATTCCTTTAATTCAAAGTCAGAATTCGCCTTCGCTCCTAGAACATCAGCACTGACCTTTAATTTAGGGAACTATAGTCATTTTCCTTTACTGTCCCAGTTGCGCAATCGTTGTAGTGGTGGTTGTTGTCCCGCGATAGTTATCAAAAGTGCGCTACGGCGTGCACCCTATTCCCACGGCAACGATGGAGGCCAACAATGCTAAGACGACAGTGTCTCCGGTCGAACCTTCGACGCCACTTGCTCAACCTCCCCCATGTGTTTTATCTCCTCCTCATGAGCCAGATCCTTCTGCTCAACCTCATAATCACTCTCATCGCCACCAACACCGACATCAGAGCTCATCTGTGCCAACGAATTTGTCGTTGTCACCATCATCATCATCATCCCCTTTTCCCTCTTCCTCGAAATTGCTAGCCTCTTCAAAGGCTTCTGGGGGTTCCTCATCTATCGATACCTTAAACTCTCACACGAGGGAAGAGACACTATTATTCCGTCTGTGGAGAAGAGCTAGAAAAGCTATGGCAACCCTACACCACTATATCAGGGACGATAAGGAGCCGTTCGTGTACCCAACAGCATATGAGGTTGCGAGCCCGCTTGAATATGAACACAGACGCTACTGGACTCGAAACATATTTGCAAGGGATCCAGTTCTCAGCTACGATGTTGAGAAAGGAGGTGCTCTCTACCCAGGCCCTCTACCAGAAAAAGAATCTTACATTTGGCCCAAAATTCGACACGTTTTTCTCTCAGCGTACCGTAGACTCTTTAGTCTAATTTTTCTCGGGAACCTTGCCGGACTTCTCTATGTTGTTTTGTCATTCAGGGGTCCTGGAAGACTTGCTCACTTGTCCACTGCCGTCTCTGCAAATCTTCTCGTCGCCGTTTTAATCCGCCAGGATTTTGTCGTCAATGCAATCTTCGCTGTCTTCGCCTTAACTCCTCAATGGTTTCCTCTTCGAATCCGTCGTTGGATCGCCAAGGTTTATGAATACGGTGGAGTCCACAGTGGTGCCGCCATTGCTGCTACTATGTGGTATATCCTACTGACCGTGGAGATCACTCGAACCTATGCCAGGGCGTTGCATAATGGGGCTCCTGCTAGTCATATGATTTCCCTCCTCGTCTTGACTTGGATTCCTCTTTTCATTCTCCTACCTATTCTCGCATTCACCATTCCAGAGCTTCGACGTCGTTTCCACAATCAATTCGAAGCTTCTCATCGATTTGGCGGCTGGCTTGCGATCATAATCATCTGGGTTCAAGCTATTGTTATGGCGGATGCTGCCCGTGGACCCAAGTCCCTTGGTAGATCTCTTGCTGAAAATCCATCTTTCTGGTTTCTCATTATCATCTCGATCTGCATTATATATCCCTGGCTCCGACTCCGCAAGGTTGTGGTCCGCCCACAACCTCTCTCTCAACATGCAACCCGTCTTTGGTTCGACACTGTTCAGGTCGGTTTCTGTCAAGGTTTCGCTGTCAGTGATAGACCACTATTCGAATGGCACACCTTTGCCTCTCTTCCAGAACCCGACTTCAAGTCTTGTTCTCTTCTAGTCTCAAACGCCGGCGACTGGACTAAGAAACAGATCAACCAAGGTCCAGATAAGCTATGGATTCGTGGAATCCCTCGAACTGGTGTCCTTCGTATCGCCCCAATTTTCAAATCCGTCATCATGGTAGCAACTGGTAGCGGCATCGGTCCCCAACTCTCTTTCCTACTCGCCTGTGGAAATCGTCTCAAATACCGTCTTCTTTGGTCTACACGCAGCCCTCAGGAAACCTACGGAAAGGAAATCTTGGATCTTGTCAACAAAGTCGACCCACAGGCCGTTATTATCGACACAAAGAAAACTGGCCGCCCCGATATCGTCCAGATTACCTACGAGTTATACAAAAACGAGGACGCCGAGGCTGTTTTTATCATTTCCAACCAGAAGATCACTAGTAGTACTGTTTACGCCCTGGAATCTCGTGGTATTCCTGCCTACGGCCCCGTTTTCGACTCCTAACTCTACCTCTCGACTCCCTTATCGCACCTTCCCTACTCCTTGTATAAATTGTATATAGTAGCAAACTCATTGGCATTTCGGGCGTTTTTCAACTGTTTCTTGATTACACATTAGCACATGGGCGTTCTGAGGTGTTTCCTTAGTTTTAACCACCAATTGTTTCCGGTTTCCTGTTTTCTTTCTTTTCTTTTATATCTCCCCTCCTGTTCTTACTATCTATTATCGATCAAACTACCTGCACCACATCTTCCAAAGCAGTGCTTCTTCACCATTATCCATGAGCGCCTATTACATTCGTCTCTGTGTTCCCTTAATTCCAGAAACAAATAAACCTCTCCTATTTTTTCGGTTTAAGCTTTCCATCAGCACGTTTGACTCTTTTGTAGTACTTCGGTCCAAACTTCGAGGCCGAATTCGTTGAATGGTTCATCATGATCCATTTGAATTCTTGTCGACAACATAACTCTTGGCTTCAGTCTCTGAAAATTGGACTTGTATTTAAGCCTTTCTTCACGTAAATCGGATGGGATTGGACATTGGATCTTTACTCTATCATCTTATTTATAATTCCCTAACTGATACTCCGTCCACATCGGACTTCATATCGTATCCACCGCGACTCCGAATATCCTCACCAACAGCCCCTTCAAAATCCAACAAACAACACACTTAATCCTTCCTCGGTATACGTATATATACCATGAACATCCCATTCCTTCCTTTCCCCACCCTCCCCGCCCACAGCGGATACAAATATACCATCCACCAAGCAACCATCTCAGACATCCCATCGCTCACAACCCTCCATTTCACCGCCTTTGGCAGCGAATTAGATCAATTCATTCCCAACAACGTCGACGGCAGAGCATGGATGTCCGAGGCGTTTAGAGTATGCTTTGAAGAGTTTGGAAAGGATTGTCTTACGGTTGTTGTTATTGCTCAGAAGATTGGAGATATTAATATGGATGGTTTAGACGAGGATGGGGAGGTTGTGGCGTATGCGAGGTATATATTACCTACGAGGGAGGTGTGGGATAATATGTATTCATATCCTAAGGCGGTTGGTGGGATGGATCAGGAGAAGATTGATGAGTTTTTGGGAGATCTGGAGGGACAGCATGCGGAGGCTATGGGGTGGGGAGGTGGGGAGGTGGAGGTGAAGCATCTTTGTAAGTATTCCTTGATAGATGGCTGGGGGCAATTCCAATGTTAATAATATTTTGATCCAGGGTTCGAGAATCTGGCTACCCATCCGGATCATAGAAGATTAGGAATCGGAAGAACTTTGGTGGGGTATTTGTGTACACTTGCGGATGAGATGGGGCTAGAGGTGTATCTTGATGCTTCGGATTTTGGGATGGGGCTGTATGAGAAGTTTGGGTTTAGGGCGGTCGAAGGGACGGGGAATAGGGCGGTAAGTGTGCCGATGGTGAGGGGTCTAAAAGGTTAGGAAGCATGGTATAGTATCTATAAATCTACTCTTGTGAAGTTAATGATATACAACGCTATGCAAAAATTGAGTCTGCAAATGTATGTATCTAAAAAATGAAAGATTTGTGGACGTGAAGGCTGATAGTCTTGTAGAAAGATGAATGTTAACCGCCCTTTCTATTCGAAATTACAAAGAATTCTAAAAGTATAAGAATGAAGTAATAGTAACCCGCCAATTCTAAAAACAAATCGATCTATCTGACGCCCAAAGTTAAGTTTTAAAAGATAGAGTGCCCCTTGGTATCATACCCAGTAACTTGACATGACCGCTAGCCCCGAACCAAACTTCAAAAATCCCCATCCAGACTGGCCAAAACTCTTATCACGCGAACGCCAAAGCAGAATTCCAGGAATCAAATTCAACAACGTCGGAAACCCAACACCTCGTGCAGTGTTTGTCGAATTCGATTGCCCTCTTCTCGACTACTTTGCCGCATCGGCAGATGGAGGAATCCGGTGACCGGCGCGGCTTTATAGTAGGATAGGATGCCACAGGCGTGGTGGAAGAATGATACGACACACATGCTGATTCGAATCTGACGTCAGGTTGTTCTAGATGCCTAAACATCTAAGGGTTGGTATTATTCCGGCTGGGGTTTATAGAGTGCTCGAGTGACATTGTTAAAACTGGCATTCATGCAAGAGATTCTTACAGAATAAAGTATTTTGGGTCCTTCGGCCGTGGTGACTGAGTCTGTCTGGATATCGATATCTCAAGAACAGGGGTGGTAAAATATAGGTATTTCCCAAGTGCAAAGAATACTACACATCCTATTATATAAAATAAACTTGGATATCGACATCTCGAGTATGGCAAGTGACTTGTGCCCAATTTGCCACCCCGTTGATGAATACAGAAACCATGAGGTCGGTCAACGATATCTTTCGAAATTTCGATAAAACACCAGGATTATATAAGTAATGTGATGCATAGACAAAGCTCGCAAAATCATTCAGTTATCCTAGCGACCTCGACCGACATTATACTACACTGAACAGGCAAACTTGGGGTCGGATTCGGATTCCACATGGCAGGGACGTCAACATCGCTTAACGATTCTGACAAAAGCTGGATATCTCAGCAAACACGCAGCTGCTTCGATCGGGTTATAACGTTTAGCGTTAGCTGTGAAATGTCCTAGACAGCTCATAATAGCTAATAGGATGTATAATAATCACCGATTCTCTTCTTTTAGTAAACACCGTTATCCTATCCCTATATACATAATTCTATATGTACTACATACGTATATCGTAGTAGATTTGTACTGCGTTGGAGCCGGCTGGTTCGAATCGAATCCTCGAATAACTCTCAGAATATATACATTATCCCGTACAAAGAAGTCACTTGTAGTTTTCTGATCAAAGTGTCTTCTCTGCTTATAGCTTCGTACTCATCGTTCACGATACCTGGTCTCGTACCCAGACATCACAAAGGGAGGCCCTTTGTGCTGTGTTGTGAGGTGTGGTATCTTGGTCCCATCTGGCAATTGAGATCATCAGGCCCGGCCGTCTTAGTTGCCAGACCAAATTTGCAAAGTATATCAAGTTTGCCAGCAAACTATATTAGTCTTAAGCAGCCCGACTAGTTAACCTAGACTTGGACTTCGATCAAATACTTCCTATTTATATGCATGTACCATAACCCGCCACGGCCGGTTTCATGATAGACGACGAGCAAAGTGGCGTGAGGAAGCGAAAGGAACAGACGGGGTACCTGGCCCGCCGTTGATCGATCGTATTCGCACAGTGCAGAAAACATAGATGCTTTCTTCTACTTACTTTAGGCCGGCCCAAGTATGTGGATATTCACTGCCGTCCAGGCTAAACCTTTTTTCCGTAGCTGAAGTTTGCTGGTTGGATTTTCTAGAATATGGCGTGGAACATGCAAGCAAGCTAGGGGTCGGGGTGAACTAGTCCCGTTGTGGGGCGCTGCATCGTTGGTAGCACACCATTAGCCCAGGCATCTCGTAACCCCAGCCATCAATTCAACAATCGGTTAAATGCCCATCTTCACCCTCAAAGACCACGGCATTATCTCCCTTCTCTTGTCATCTATCTACCTCCCTCTCATCAAAGACACGCCTACCGTCAATCTCCAACTTTATCAACTTCATCATCAAACAAAGATGGCCTCTCGTCTCAGCATATCCACTGTCTTTCGGGGCAATGGCCCTCGAAAGTCGTTTGCACCCACACCACCATCGGTCTTCCTTATCCCCGAGATTCTAGAACTCATAATGCTGGAGCTTCCAGCCGTCACAGTCCTTACAACATGCAGAGGCGTCTGCAAAGCCTGGAAATCACTCATAGAAACGGCACCAGATCTAAAGTACTACTCTTTAACTGGTCTCAAGCGTTCAAAACAGCGCCAAGCCGAAATCGCAGCTCGACAGTTACCGGAACAAGTCATCACACCAATGGCACTTGCCGTTTTATCTGCATTTTGGGAAAAGCTGGCTACAAACGGGATTAATGATAATCTTTACGTCGTCAATGAAAGACCTGGTGTTTATGCAACCAATCGTCGACGACATCCTTGTTATCCTGTTTTTTGGGTCTTGACGTTGCCGGTTCAAGGGACAATTTGTACCGTCAAGTGGCTGGTGAACCGAAAGCAAGGACCGGGCGTGGAGAAGGATCGCAAAAGGGTTCGGACCGATATGAGACCTCTGTTCAAGAAATTCGCAGGAGGGACAAAACTTATCCCATTGATTGATCCTGACCTCGACCGAAAAATGATCTTGGATGTTGCAATTGAAGACCAATCGAATTGGGGATATATCTACCGTAAAGATGGTGTTCAACCGGAAGAAATCTCGAGGCTCGACCCCAGTGACATCACTGCTGAACCGTGGTCGAGAGTGATATCAGCTCTTGCGAAAACGGTTTACGAACAAGCACCCAATCCTGCGTTGGGCGAGAATCCGAAGTTCTGGTGTGATTTTGTCTACGAATATTTGGATTCGAAGAGGGAGAAGAAACATCATACGGAGGAAGTTGTATTCGGGAGCTCGAAGCCATTTAATGTTGTCGTTGGAGAATCCTAAGCGCCTGTATACTGCATTTGACTCGATACAGCATGTTCCATCATGGGCATGTAATTGTACATACATAGATAAACTCCGACATGGTTCCGTCGGACTTACCTTGTTCCAGGTCTGCCTTGGAATTTAAAGCCATAAATGGAACGCGGTGTCAGCGCGAGTTAGCGGGCTGAGTGGTAATTCTGTGCCTGGATTGGGGTTATTCACGTAGCTGGAACCTGACGCGCAAAGGCCCCTTTCAAGGGTGACGGGAAGAATAAACCAATCAGGTCGCGTCATTGGCACTTGGGCTTCCTGATCGGGCAGCCTAATCAAAAATGAATCTTGAAGCCAATTCCTAATTTAAAGATCCAATGCGTGCCACTCTTACTATCCTTCCCTCATCTCATTTCAACCTCGTCTTCTTCATCTTCGGCCTTATCTTCATCTTCAACGGTCTATCCGACCCCCATACGCTCTTTTCGACCACGCTATATTCCTCGAGAAGGACTTTATATCACAAAGACCACGCTACCTTCGAGATCACCACGATCGGCTCTTGTGGAACGCCGACGCAACACATCTCGTTGTTTTGTTTACCACCAGCCATTCTCATCCCATCCCACGGTCAGCCCATTTTGAATCTTCGTGCGTCGACAGCAACAGCAGCCATCGCAACATCATCACCATCACGACCACTCCCACTTCTATATCACCATGGCTACCACATCCCTCCGAAAACGTACACGTTCTACCTTCGAGGCAGATGGTATGGCAATTATTGTTCTTTTCGTGTTGTTCGAACCTCTGAACTAACCTGCTATTGCAGTCTCCGAACCAGCCAAACGCCGTGCCCCTCGACGGGCGGCTACGAAGGCTAAAGAGAATCCGATCACGATCTTTACGCCTCTTGAAGATGCACTGGCTGCTGAGCAATTAGAAAGAGAAGCTCGTGAAGATGCTATGGACGTTGATAACAAGTCTTCTCCTCTTAAGCCGGTTAGTCCGTCGAAGAAGAATGTTATGTCACCGAAGGTGAATGACACGTTTAAGATCTCGAAGCCAAGTATGTTCCTTCTTGCTCTAGTTTGTGGCTTTCTTTTTGTTTCCACGCTAATTGGGATGGCCTGGTTTGTTGTATAGCCTTCAACTTGGAACCGACCAAGGATGCTGTTCCCTCGACACCCAGCAAACGCGACCGAGTCCAAGTCCTCCCGATCACCCCCCGCCATCGTATTCTCTCTGCGAAACGGACACCCAAAACTCCAGCCGGTCGTGTTATCGATGTTCTCACTCCGGGAACACCGGTTACACCGTCTTCCCGAACAATCTTTACGTCCGGCAAGAACTTGTTCGTTCGCAGTACCGCTCCTGGAAAACTTGTAGGACGTGAAAAGGAGCGTGCACAGCTTACCGATTTCTTGAAGAGTAAGCTTGAGAAGAAGGCCGGAGGATGTATGTATGTCAGTGGACCACCTGGTACCGGAAAGAGCGCTCTCTTGTCCGAAGTTATTTCGGATCTTTCGACAGAGGGTGTTAAGATGGTTTATTTCAATTGCATGGCGACCAAGGATCCCAAGGATATCTACTCAAAGCTTGCCGAGGACTTCTTGGGTGACGAGGCGGTCATGGGAAACTATGTGGATGCTTTGGAGAAGCTGTTCGTCCCAAGGAAGAAGTCGACTGCGAATGTATCCATTATAGTATTGGATGAGATGGATTCGTTGTTGACCAAGGACCAAGAAATCCTCTACAAGATCTTTGAATGGTCTTTCGAAAAGAACTCAAAGCTTGTACTTGTGGGTATCGCGAACGCACTCGATCTTACCGACCGCTTCCTCCCACGTCTCAAAGCACGCAACTTCGAACCAATCTTACTCCCTGTGTTACCATACTCGGCAGAACAGATCTCTCAAGTCGTCACCTCTAAACTCAAGAGCCTGAATGACGAATCCTGCGATGCAACGTGGGTTCCGTTGATTCATCCATCTGCTATCACTCTTTGCTCGAAGAAGGTTGCACAGTCGACTGGTGATTTGAGAAAGTGTTTTGATATTTGCAGGAAGGCGATCGATATGGTTGAACATGAAACGAAAACGAAGATGATGCAGCAACTCCAGGAAGAACGGGGTGTCTCTGGTGTCGAGAACACACCCACCAAAGGAAGCGTTCCAACGGTTATCACACCCTCGGCTACACCGCGAAAGCCGTTGTCTGAAACTGTAGTCGATGCCAATGCTCCGACTCCGGTCAAGGCTGGTACTCGACCAAACCCTCTCCAGGCCCTCACGGCGTTATCGGCCCCTCGCGCGTCACTAGCACATATTGCACGTATATCCACGACATCGTTCGGTATCACTTCGAACACACGATTAAAGACTTTGAATATCAATCAGAAAGCCGTTGTTTGCGCCTTGGTAGTCTTGAGTCGAAAGGTTAATGGTGGTGGCGTGCTTGTCAAGGATTTGTGGCAGAGATATTTGGAGCTTTGCAAGTCGGATAATGTTCTGTTCCCGACGGTTACGAAGATGGAGTTTTTGGATATCTTGAGTGGATTGGAAGCTGCTGGTGTGGCTGAGATTAGTGGGGGTGGTGGACCCACTGGCGGGCTTACGCCGAGTAAGAGAGGTAGAGGGAAAGCTGCTGGGAAGGATGAGAAGATGATTAGGGCGACGGTTAAGGAGGATGAAGTTAAGACTGTGATTGCACAGGATGGAGGACAGGTTTTGCTGAAGATGTTTACCGAAGCATAGAGCGGTCGGGGATCTCTTTGAGGTTTTCGGCGACGGCTTATTTTGAATTGTCATGCATGCTTGTTTGAGTGTTTTTCTCTTTAATGTTATAACGTCGATTGCGATTGTGAAAAGTGGTTTCTTTTAGCGACCATTCAAAGTTATGTTCAAGCTAATGCATCACCAATCAGGGAGATCAGGAAAAAATGAAGGCCACGCATGAACGATAATATGAAATTTATTTTGAATTTAAAGCACCTGTATATAGCGTTACCCCAAATACAAGATCCCTTCATGAATTCGATCATTCTTCAAGTCCATATTGCTCTAACATCACAATACATAACCTCGCATCTCCACCCAGGATATCTAGTGCTCGCCTTCATCATAATCCTCAACTCATCACCGGGCTTCAAATCCCTCACAAACTGCCCATTCGGACTCCAACCGCCTTTATACCACCTCTCCTTCTTCGCAACCGCCGGATCCCCATTCCCTTGTTCCGAAAACCCATTCTCCCACTTCTCAGTAGCCTTATCATTCAGCTCAAATTCATTAACATCCCAAGTCACCGTATAATTCTCCCACGTCTTCATAGCATGTCTATTCCTTTGCAACAACCATGTTCCAACCATATATTTTTTATTTTTGATAATTAGTCTTTTGGGGTCGAGTTCCCAGCTGTTGCCGGCGAGGTGGATGTCTCGGCCTTTGGGTTTGGGACCTTTGGTGGGTCGCCAGAGTTCGATGTCGAGCCAAGACCAGGTGCCTTTGAAGGTACCCCAGTCGTCGAAACAGGGGGACCAGCGGGAGCCGCGGGAGCGGAGTATGAAGGTTAGCGAGCGGAGGGTCTTGAAGGCTGGGAGGGTGAAGGTTAGGTAGTTTTTTTGGTTTTCTTTGACGGTTTCTAGGGTGCGGTTTGAGGCGATGATGGGCTGCGGAATAGTCAGCATATAATTCAGGATATGACTGAGTTGACGTTAAAAGCAATTTAAGGGAGATGCTGTTTTATATTTGGAATCAATTACTTACCCCGTAGACATCATCTATGTTGATTGTTAATTCCGCTTCGGCGCTTTTGATATCGTCAGCTGTTATGTTGGATTTTTCGAGGCCGTCGAAGATTTGATCCCAGTTTTGGATGAAATACATTGTTATATACTATATATCCGGAACGGTTATACTCTCTCGGGAGTGTTATAGAATTAATCGTGACGAAGTTCGTAGGAAATTATTCCCACTCTCGGGATCCCGATTCCGACGACTTTGGTTTATCGCGACCCCGCGCGCACCCAGCTTTGCCTCCGTTTGCGAACTTCTTATCGATGCGACCTTGCTGACCCTGGAACTCTCAAATACATCAATCAACTAGCGGAGTCTCTATATTTTTGATCAAAATGGATATCAAATATTCCAAGGAGCTAAATGTGCCAGTAGTACATCGAAATGGGTGGTAGACCACGTTCCAACTCGCATACGGGGGGGTCATGCAGTGGTTCTTGCGGATTGCAACAGCCTCAACACAAAGCATCTTAATCAAAGTACAAGATTTTGTTATTCTGAGACCTGCAAAGGCTAGATATTATTATATAAAACACATATTATAAAATTAAATGAAAATAATCGATTCTGGTGAAGTTGTGAAACAGCAGGCCAATGCGGGTAAGCCGGTGTTTACAATACAACGGCCGACCGATCTACAGCCTGTGTACCAGCCTACTGTTTGTCGAAAAACGACATGGCGTTAACGATTGTTTTCGTATATGTAAATTAGGCCCAAAAGTGGATATAGCCTAGCTACATCTTGGTTCCCTACGAATTCCAGCAGCCCGTCCCAGCTCGCTGTTTCACAACTTCACCAGAATTAATTATTTTCATTTAATTTTATAATATCTAGTCTTTGCAGGTCTCAGAATAACGAAATCTTGTACTTTGATCAAGATGTTTTTGTGTTGAGGCTGTTGCAATCCGCAACCAAGAACCGCTAGGGGTGGTACGTATGGTACTCGCAGGCCTACGCAACCCCGTGCTCTTACACATACAAAAAAATAGCTTTTAGTAAAACACCACAGGAAGCTGACTCAAAAGAATAAAATCCAATGTAATTGGTTCACTCCCCTCTGATGTTACTGGTGCCTTACGGGTTCCCTGCGGCTTGATCATTTACTGTGATTTATTTTTTATTATTTAGTTTTCATTTTTATTATTTTTTTTAAGGTCAGGTGAGAGGGGTTACCACATTTGCAAGAATCACTGGCGGCTCAAACGGTCATGTTTGTGCAACCACAAGTTGGCTGTTCCGAAGGAGGAGTTATTCGATCAATCATGGTGCTACCAGCATTCATTTTCTGTTAGAATTGGCCTGTTGGTTCAATTTTTGAAACGTGGAGGAGCACAGTACATCAACACCGACGAATTAGCATTTAAACAAAGTTCCCAGGAATCATGATATAATCGTTTCATAAAGCACCAAAATCCTGGCGTTTAGGAAGGAAGGAAGGAGCTAGAAATACAGGTACATCTCCCTCTGAAAAGTTAGAGTAACTAACGAAACTAAGGCTATACCGCAAGTAAACGCCTGAGTCGGGTATTAAGGACACCATCTTTTCAATCAAATAGACCAATAAACTGAGGCCGTTGGAAGAGGTTGCAACACGCCTATAGGCATAGTCTAGACCGCATTGCATTGGTCGATTATCGCGCAATGGAATATTGGAGGAAGCCATGATAGACGCACCGAAATTGGTCGATTTATGAAGGTCTTAATTGAATTTCGGGGGCGTGATTACGCTTTGCTGCTGGGTGAAAAAGTATATAAACTATCCCGAGGTCACTCGTTCATGTCTTCGTCACTCGAGATTGACTGAATAGAATCAACCGATCGAAAACATCCTCTATACTTGTATATAATACATACAATCTTCATTCTTTCTATTCCGAAATGAAGTTCACCGCCGTCTTCCTCTCACTTCTTTCCCTCGCCTCCGAGCTCACTACCACCCCAGTCCCAGCCGAGGAAACTTCCATCCTCGAAGCCCGTCAAACCAAGACCACAACCTTCTCAATCACAAACCTCTACAACTACGGCCTCCCCCACTCCGTCACCGCCTACCTCAACTTCGAATTCAAATCCTCTGCTGGCGGCCAAGCAAATTGCACTGCCAGTCAACGCCGTAACATCGCAACCACACCATTGTACACCCGATGTGCCAAACCCGGTGTTGGATTCGGATTCGATAGAGTCGGTGGGGGATATGTTCTGACTATTGCACATCGGTACAGTAAGAACAAGAATATTGATGCCGCGTCGTTGTATATTCCGGATGAACATGTTAAGAGGGCGAATAATACCGCCAACCCGAATGCTAGTTTCGATTATATCGACTATCCTACCAAATTTACGTTGATTTCCAATCCATTCATCATCGGTGCTGTTCACGGACCGGTTCGCAAAGTTTAAGGATCTATATAACCGGGTAGAGTTACTTGGGGTTTGAGAAGGAATGGGAGATGCATGAGGCATATAATATACACTTACCCCTGGGCTGGGGAGATGTCAATGGGAAGGATATGTAATATTAAAACGATGTATGGGACACATGGTAGCCATTGGAATCTGTAATATCCTTATGGTCCATCTTCTTCATACATTAAATGACATCTATGGGACATCGCTAGTATATTTGAATAGAGTTGACAGGAATTGATCGGGGAAAAAGCCGGTATTACAGCATTTATGGGTACCGATACCTTATAAAGCATTCAGAAGGCAGTAAGACTTGAAGTTCCGGTATTATGATGCATGAAGTAGAATTTGGGCATAAATTGCATTACCTAGGTAGTTCTAGAGGAAAGTGGCATGTATAAGAAGACGAGGTTCGTTAGCTGTTGTAGTTTTGGTGTTGCTTTGCTGGTAACGCTGCCGCATGCTGGCTACGCGGACCCTTGGCTGAACGTCCCACCCTATCGCGAGACCGGTACTTAACCGCCCGATACCCTTATTTCGCGGCCCAAATCCAAAGGAACACCGGCATCTATGACGCGACAAGGAGGCCAAAATGGGTAGAAGCGCCTACCTTTACCTCCTAACTCTAGGACGGCAGTGCTACGAACCCCAGCACCTTAGCCAGTCGTCGAATCCTCCAGCGACGAACCCCACGAACACGACATCTGCTCAAGCTCAGAACGAAGCTTCCTCGGGTTCACAAAGTGCGACTAATACATCTCCGACACCAACTGCTCCGGCTGCTGCTACCGCATCTTCTTCGACAGCGGTAGCTCGGACTAGTGCACGAGAGCGTGCTCAAGCTTCCATCGATCTCCAACGGTCCCTACGGAAAGCCCAAAATGATGTCCTCAATACTATTGGCCTGCAATTACACAAGGGCAGCGGAAGGCGCGAGAAGTCGCGTGCAGAAAGGACGGCACTGCAGGAGAAGGAAGATGATATGGGATTGCTCCTTGGAGGCATAGATTTGGCGTGCATGTACTTCTTTACGTGGCCTCTAATAGGGATACGGAACGAACTTCAGACTTTCCAAGGGCTTGAAGATATTCCATATACCGACCTTCTCAAGTTAGTAATCGAGAACCGATCGATTTTCGACTGCTTCGCTGGTGTGTCGGCCCATATCATATACCAGCTGGTCAACGTCTTCCGGGAGTATCTGCAGTCTTTACTGTTTAAATGGCTCAAAAGGCAGCCAGTGTTTCGAGATCCGAGGACAAGGAAACCGAATAGGCGACTGTTGAATATTCTGTACAAGGGGTGGGTTTGCACAATATCGATTCTTCTTGGAGGAAATGCTAATGTTACATGGTCAGGATGACCCTTTCGGCTTTCTTTTTAATTTACCCAATCTACCGTCACTCGGTCCTCCAATCCCTCCATCTTATTCCTGCGACTCCAATCCTTCCACCCATCTCCGACTTCCACCCATTCCGAGCTTTCATCGGACTTTCGTTTGGATCGATCATCCGTACCCTCCTATCCCCTTCGACATACCTCGACTCTCCGTATCTGTGGTCTCTTGTACAACAAAAGGCAGTTTTTAGACTCCACATCTTATTCCTGAATATCTTCAACAAAAGTCTCCCGAGGACTGATAAATTCGAGAAGGCTGAACTGAGCGCCGGGTTCGTGGTTGGTGAAGCGGAGTACGATGAGTTTTTGAGTTTGAGTGATGATGATGGTGAAGTTGGAGAGTCAGGCGGTGACGAAGAGTTCTTGGTGGCGATGAGGAGAGAACCTATGGTTAATGGTGTTGTCTTTGATGACAACAATCGGGATACCGTTAGGGGCAATGGGATAATGGGAGGTGGTGGAGAGTGGGTACCGTTTCCAGTCGATGAGACCGCGGGAGTCGGTGTGGATGCGGTACCAGGGCCCTCAAGAAGAAACACAGGCGGGCGAAGAAGGGGAAGTAGTAATGCGGTGGAAACACAAACATTCACAGCTACAATCACACCGGATACTCCGGTACTCGAAAGGCACCCGGACAATGGGAGCAACAGCGGCCTACCAGGAGACGAAAGTGGATTCCTTGATCCCAGTAGCATAAACCACGATGACAACGACAACGCAGACGCCCGTTCTGGGATTTCAGAAATCGAAGTTCAGGTTACGACCGCGCAGCGACGTCATGAAAGAAGTCACGACGATCATTACCATAGTCACCATGATCGGGGTCGCCACGGAAGGAGTGGGAGGGATAGATCTCGGAGGGAAAGGGATCAGAGAAGATATAGGAATACACATTTGTCGACGCATCCAGTTGAAGTGCTTAGCAGTCATATGGCGGATACGGTTGCTATGGCGTTGACTTTGGGGTTGGAGAGTATGGTTATGAGAGCGAATGCTTTGACGTTATTTAGGGCTATTCCCGGGGGAGAGGTGGTGCTGCCGCGTAGTAACATGCTTGTGCTGGCGGCGAATGCCGGGATGTTGGGGCTCAGTGGGGCGGGATTGCTGGGTACTAGGATGTTGGCGCCTGGGATGATAAGGAGGACGGGGAGTGTGGGTATAATGTTTGGGATTTGGGAGACCGGGAGGAATTGGGTCAGTGTCAGTACGGCCTTGGCCATGGAATGGGGCCTTGCTTGGGGATTATTTGAGATTGCGTATTTTGTGAGCAAGTGGGCTGGCGTTGCATGGTACGGATATAGACCGTGAAGGGATGGTGGCACGCTCTTTTACTTCCAGGGTTATGGGATTATTGTTTGTTACTGACTGCTGGAAGCTGTGGCGCCTCTGTGGATTCGAGGCTGTAGACTCTCTCTCTTCTATGTGTACATGATCCATTGCACTCAGGAGACATATGACTTTGTAATATAGGTGGATATCGAGATATCTAGAGATGAATGCCCTTGAAAGCCGCCCGAGTCGTTGCCGTAATCCTATATACGACGCTAACTTGCTACGATGCTGCCTTCTTCTTTGTGTCTCTTCGCCTTTCCCAGACCTGTGCAAACCCGCCGTTAGTTCATGTACGTAACCAAAGATCGGATGTTGAGTGAAAAGCCTACTTGTATGTAACTCTCTCCGAGGAAGAGTATTTCCTTTCTTATTTCTTCCACGATCAGGTCTTGGACCTGAACCCACTCGTCCCTAGCTTTATCCTTCAGTTGGACTTTGTAAGCATGCCCTTCTTCTCCTGCCTCCGATTTCATGCCGCTCGGGCCACCTTTCCTTGCAACACTTTCATGTACAATATTGGCTGTCAAATCGTACCATATCGGCCCCGTTACTCCTTCTACGTACGGCGACATATCCAGCGACGTCGAGGGAAATGTGACGATTGTTGGATTCTTTTCAAAGACGAACTTGTTCTTTGAAAATCGTTTGATATGAAATACCAGGTATGGCGGTAGAGGCTGTAGTAATTTATATCTTTTGCGCTGTCCGAGAAGTTCTTGCGCCTTCGTTCCGTCGTATTTCGATAGTATTGTGGTCAGAGGGACCTGTGGGATGATGTTCTTATCCATTTCGTCCTGGAATAGAGGTGCCGGGGGGAGTTCAAGTGTGAGCATCATATAACGATGCATATCTGTCTTGACTTCTCCGGCTTCTTCAAAACGTAGGCGATCGCTAGCGTCGGCTCTTGCCGTGATAGCTTGTGATTCGACTCGTAGCCTTCCTTGGAAGACCTTTTGGACGATACTAGAGCCGGGTGTCGTTTTAGATCCGCCGAGAGAGAGGTGGAGGTTGTTCATGAACCAAGAGAGAAATTCGACCGGGTCGGATTGGGTTGTTAATGTGAACTTCTTGGAAGAGCGGAGGGATATCTCTTGGAGGAGTTCATGGGGCGAAACGTGGCCTCTGAAGGCGCGGGAGTTCCATATTTTGCGGACAAGGATTGAGAACCGTTGTGCTATAGAACCAGAGAATATTAGCGGCCTATACATGGATGGGAGGAGTAGGATGGCTACACACCAAGTTCAGGTCGCGAGGACAAGTCCTCTAACATCATATAATTCCGCAAAGGCGTAACATGTGCTAGCGCGTGCACCACAACATTGAGATAATCGTTCTCCTTGATATTGTTTAATCCTACGAAGCCGGGTGTGTACCTCTTTCCAGTCAAATCCCACTTCTTGGTTTCCTCCTTGTCCAGCTTCGAGACGTCTTCCTTGGTGTACGTTGGGTTTGCAACGTATTTGATGTCGTCGAGAGACTTCTGCTTCACTTCGTAGGATTCCGGGAGGACGTAGATTCGGAGGGTGGCTATATTTATGAATACATGATGGTTTTCGTCGAGAGCGTGGAAGTAGGCGTGAGAGTTTTGGCCGCGACCTTGGAAGTACTTTCCGCAGACGAGACATGCGTAGACATTTATGTTAGAAAGGGAGATTGAACAGAGCTTCTCGAAGTCGAAGTCGAGGAGATTGCGATTGACTACACTGAAATTTTAGTTTCCGAGACCAATTATAGAGAAGGAATTTGTGTCATACTTGTATCGAGGTAGAGGTCTGAGAACTCGGCGGGAGGACCGTCCTTCCACTTCTTTGCTTCGCTCTCTTCCGCTTCCTCTTCCATGACATCGTCCATCTCATCCTCCTCGCCTTCGGATTGCACGGTTGGTTGGAGGCTTAATCTGCCTACTCCATTGGCTGGTGCTTCGTCGTTTAGCATCTCCTCCTCGTCTGCGATACTATCTGTTTTGACGCGCTTGGTGCGCGGTGAGCCGATGCCCGATAGCACCAGTTCCTCGAGGGCTTGGTCGGGAGCGCGTTTCGACATCTTTGATCGATTGTCAGAATACTGCAAGTTCTATCAGCTTTGAAGGCTTGCAGTAGTTATCGTACCTTGCGAGAGAGCCGTCTGGTGATGTTGTTTGTCTGTGGGTGACTGGAGTTGAGATTGGTTTGTGTGGTGTCGCAGGGAAAAAGCAAAGTGCGGGATCTTACGTAGAGCGGGCAGCTCTGGCAGCTGCAGCTCCAAAGCACTATCACTTCAACATCATCATCAACATCACCAACATCATCCCCCTCCGGACCACGGATAACTGACAACCGTCAACCATCGCACGATTAGTAGAGAGTCTCCTATCGTGTGTCTTTAAGCTTCACATTCACTCATCCGACAGCTAGCGCTACCAGCAAATCATGGCGAACCCGGAAGTCAACCTGCTGTTCCACCAGCCAATTGCAGACCATTCGTTCTCAGCGGACCGAAACGTCCTCGCTGTCACCAGAGATAATGCCGTCGAACTCTACGAAAGACAGGGTCACGGCTATGTCTTGCAAGACGAGCTTAAGGGACACGATAAAGTTGTCACGAGTGTCGATATTGCCCCGAGAAGTGGCAAGATCGTCACCTGTTCGCAGGGTACGCGTGGAAGCTTATTAAATAAACCATTGGGGGATATGGCTTAGGCTGATATGTTTATGTTTACTTCTATAGACCGAAATGCTCTCGTTTGGGAACCATCTCCAACCGGCTGGCGTCCAACACTCGTTCTTCTCAGAATCAACCGGGCCGCTACCTTTGTCCGTTGGTCTCCCTCGGAAGCCAAGTTTGCTGTCGGGTCTGGTGCTCGGGTTATTGCGGTCTGCTATTTTGAAGAGGAAAACGACTGGTGGGTGTCTAAGCACTTGAAGAAGCCCATTCGATCTACTATTCTCTCGTTAGACTGGCACCCGAACTCCGTCTTGCTTGCAGCCGGTTCTGCCGATGCCCATGCTAGAGTATTCTCTGCCTTTATTAAAGGTGTTGATCAGAAGCCGGAACCTTCTCCATGGGGTGAAAGACTCCCATTTAACACGGTCTGTGGCGAATTCTTGAATAACAGTGGCGGATGGGTCCATGATGTCGCCTTCAGCCCCAGTGGCAATGCATTGGCTTTCACTGCACATGACAGCAGTGTCACGATTGTGTACCCATCCGGTCCGGACCAACCACCACAAGCCGTTATGACTGTCAGCACCCACCAGCTTCCATTCACCACACTAACATGGATTACCGAAGAGGAAATTGTGGCGGCGGGTAAGTTTTGCAGCTCATGCTGTGCACCCCTCCCTTGTTCTAGAACACCCCCCGGGAAATGTTTCAAACTATCGAAGTTGCCAGGAGCTGACGAGCAACCACCCCGCTCTCGTACCGTTGTAAAATGAAATTATAGGTCATGATTGTGAGCCTTTCCGTTTCCGCGGTTCCATTGCCCAAGGCTGGAGTTCAGTTGGTGCGCTTGACTCCTCTAAGTCTCGATCTTCGTCAATTGCTCGAGAGTCCTCTGCTCGTGACCTCTTCAAACAAATGGATTTGAAGGGAAAGACAGTTCACTCTGCCAGTGCAGACGACATCCAGCTCAAGACGATCCATCAGAACACCATTACTGCTATCAGGCCTTACGCAGGAGATGCTGCCCAAGGTGGCGTCAAGCAGATCAGTTCGAGCGGGGTAGACGGTCGCATCGTTATCTTCCCAATTGGAGGCGCCCGACCTGCTTTTGCACATTGATCATGCGGCATATAGCCGCAGTTTGAGGTCCGGCATGGAAGCTCCCGCCATGTGAACCAAGCCGTTTTTCCGCTGCATGATGTAACCTACTTCCGACATGTACGTTTCTGTCAAATACAATAAAATGCATTCGATTAACTTGCGTCTATACGTATCTATCCTGCAAGGGCTAGAAGGCAGACGGAAAACCCATGATCCCTTTCTCTGCCGTCCTTGCATCCCCATCGCCCTCCCTTTCCAGAGTCCTGGGTCTGATGTAGCTATTTTCGACAACAGAGTTCGAATAGCGTTGCGTGGAATTTTGAGCTTTTGCTTTTTCTAAGGCCTCGGGTGGGGTGGAGTTCGCCTGTTCTGTAGCCAATGCCAGGGCCGACGACCGCGAAGCATTTTAAGCGCCCACGGCCGGCGCCAATAAGAAGCCATAATCTTGACTTCCCACAGTGAGGCAAATTGGGAGAGACCAGGTTATTTGCTGGATTTTAAGCTGACGTGTCTTAGGGAAGTGATCGTTGAAGACCTCGAGAGGGCAAGAGGTAAGATCCTTCGAGATTGGGGATATCCTTCATATGGAAGCTTCGACAGCGAACGTACCAACGGCCTCGAGTGGGGATGCATTAATATTTGAAGTGTAGTGAGATTTGATGGGTTTGGATGCATCCAAAAACCAAAATTGGCCAAACCGCACACCACCTGATCGTATGAATTGTTTTCGGCCAAGCTTCGACATGCAGAGCAATCTGTTCCGGCCAGAAATTGGAATTTGCGTCACAGAGCAAATATATCTGTGAGAACCGGGGTGCTTCGGCCCATGCAAGAACGGGAGTCAGGAACATTTGCTCTGGCGCTTTTTCTCCTCCAGCCAATCAGGTGCGCCACACGGCTGCTTTGCTCGGTTGGAGCTAGGAACTTGTCTCGACTGAACAATAGTCCTTATTTGCTTGGGCTTGGGCCGGTGCAAGTGCGGATTTTTGTCCGCTGAGAAACTCGTCATCATTAATATTATCCTCCTCCTCCTCTTCTCCTCTTCAGCTCGTCTTTTCTTCAGCAAGTTCTGTTCGTTATAATCTTCTTCAGTTCTTTTCTTCTCGAGGGACAGCGATAAAGGTTATCATCGGGGAGAGTTTTAGACAGCGTAAGTGTATCCAACACCCAGCCAAGAATTCGCCCCTCCATCCCCCATTCGCTGTCATGTCCAGGACGGGCTAATAACTAACATGTTCTGAATCCTCGTTGGTGTCGTTAGAATCCCGAACTAACCGTTACCTGCTTATCTTGCCGTATATATTGAATCGCAGCATCTTTGACCCATATTTTAATATCCCGCATCATTTGCATAGCATTTCCCTCATAATAATATAACTTTCACGCATATCTCACACCTTTGCCTTCGTCTCCACAATGGCCGGCCGTCGCGGAGACGAACTCTTTCTCGATACCGAAAATGTCGGTCCCATCAGGGTGAACAGGCCACCCCGACGAGACTCCGTAGATGGCGCCAGTTTGGCGGCCCAGGAGCGGACTTTACGGCAGGAACCACCGCTGCCTCGCATGAGACGGACTCAAACGCAGCCTTTGGACAACTCACTGCCTTACCCTGATAGACCGGCCGAAGAGAGGGAGCAGCAGCACATCCAACCTATTGCCCCGCTTCGCGCAGCGTCGGCTTCACCTCCTGCGGCCCTGCAGGTGGGGCCGCCGAAGGGAAGCTTACCAGCTCCACCAGCATTTAGAGCTGCTAGAGCACCAAAATTACAGCCTGCTCCCGCAGGTCGTGGTGATCGCGGGGACAAGCCCACCTCACCAGCTTCAAGTGCCAGACCTCCAGAGATCCCGCAAGCTCTGAATCCTTATCCTGAATATCACCAACAGTACTGGCCGCCGCAGGCCGGTTTAGATAGATCCTTTTCGACTGCTTCCAATATTACCGTAGCGGCGAGAAGAGGATCTCCGGCCCCTCCAGAAACTCCAGAAATGGAGCTTAGTGAAGTGTTCTCATACTCAACTCATGGCGGCGGTAGACAAGGCCCGTTGCCGGATAGGGGGTCGCAAGCCCTCCATTATTCCACCTCCCAGGCCTCCACGAATTCTGGGGCTATCCCGATTTTACTCGATCCAACATCACCAAGCCTTAGCCAGGCGTCCCATGCATCAAATCAAAGGAAAGGTACTTCTCGAGCTTCCCAGATTTTCGGCACCCAGGGAGCCACTGTCGAGGAAGACGAGGAAGCGACCCCTGTGCGAGAATCGGCGCCAAACCGACCATGGACACCGACAGAATCAAACGGAGCTTACAACCATGGCCCGTTAACTTCGTACCAAGGAGCTAAGAGGCAAGAGCAACCTCAGCAAAGGCCCACTCAACAACCTGCACCAGTTACCAATGGCCAGGCAAATGGACGCCGGGACCCATTAGAGGCTGATTTTGCGAGGTTGAACGTTGGAGAAGATGCGCCACCCGCATATGATAGCCTGGCGGCGACAGGGCAAGCACCTGCCACCAGCGCGTATCCCGCTGATAAACCAGGGCGTGTATCTGTCGAAACGGCAGCGGTTCAACCACAACAGCAGCCGCAGCACCAGGTCCAATCTCCAGCCCAGCAGCCGACTCCAGTCCAACAGCCACACCAATCGATGACCCCACAACCGCAAGGTATGCAGATGCCTCCACTTCAAGGTGCTATTCCGGGTCAACCAGGTTTCCCACAGCAGCAGATGCCGAATGGACAGATGCCGAATGGGCATTTGCCCCAACAGCAACCAGGGGTCCCAATTCAAGCGGGTCCATCCCAACCGCAGCAGGGCTACCAACATGTTGATCAGAAATCGGAGACTATCACTACTCAATATGTGACCCTTCCAGATACTAAACATTACATGGATCCTGGTCCAGCCTCTCCCCCACCTCTTCCAGACGGGTGGATGAGCCATCTTGACCAGGCTTCGGGACAATATTATTATATCCACATCCCGACTCAGCGAACGCAATGGGAGTTCCCAGCACCGGAGACCGGTATTAGTTTGATGAGTGGAGGACCAGTTTCTCCAGGATTTGGTCCCATGTCGCCTGGTGTCATGTCGCCCGGCCTCTTCTCTGAGGCCATGATGAGCCCTGCACCTTCGACTTTTGGGATGCAAATGACGCTGCCACCAGTTACCCCAGCTCAAGTTCCTATCAATATCCCTGGTGTTTCAATGTTCAAAGTTGCACCGAGCAATGGTGTATACTTCGGTCCTCATCTAAGATACACAAACATGGACCTCGAACAGGGTATTTGGTTAGGTTCTATCTTGCTTGTTACGGCTGTGGATCCACCTACAATCCACCTGCATCAGACAATTGATCTATCGCCCAGCCCAAGGCAACTTGAGGGGCACCCTATCTTCGCGCATAAAAATTGGACGTTCTATCGCTATGATATTGATATCAGAATGGCTGAAACCCCTACCAAATGGACATATGCCGTGACGTCCCACGCAGGATGTACCAGATACGAGTTTTTGGTCGCAGCTAAACAGGATCGAAGCTGGAGATTTATTGCTCACAGCTGTAATGACTTCTCGCCATCCTACCCACAGCAGGAGAGGTCGAAGCTTGGTGGCTCCGGTTACATGTGGAAAGACGTTATGCAGAAGCATATTGAAGTTGGAGGTTTTCACTGCCAGATCGGTGCCGGTAACCAAATTTATGCTGACAGGATGTGGAAAGAAATCCCACTGCTTAAGGTTCGTAAATCCACAAACCCACAACTGAGAATTTATACTGACCTTACATGTAGGATTGGCTTGAGTTGAAGGGTAAGGATGTAAGGAAAGATGCCGCGTGGACAGCGAGACATGAGGAAGATGTCCAGCACGCTTATTTCCATTACTACACTTCCACGTTTGATCAACCCCATATCCGTGAGGCTTGGGCACAAATCCCACACATTTGTCAGATCGACTCGCATGATATGTAAGTTGAGAACGAGATTCCCGGAACAATAGGCCCATGCTTACAACTTCCACAGTTTCGATGGATTTGGTTCCTATCCGGAATACATGCAATTCTCCAACATGTTCAAAAACATCGGCAGAATAGCACTCGATTGGTACCTCCTTTTCCAGCACCACACCACCTTGAGCATCTTGAAAGCAGTTCCAGATGATAGAGATCTATTCAGTGTTACTGGGACTGGTTGGCATTTTATCAAGTATATCGGACCCGGCTTAGCAGTTGTTGGCCCAGATACCAGATCCGAACGAAACCCACACCAAGTCATGGCTGGACCTACCTATCAGGGACTCTTCCCGAGAATAGCTACCCTACCGTCCTCAGTACAACATGTGCTATTGATTCTTTCGGTGCCAATTATCTTCCCCAGGATGGAAATTGCAGAATCGGTAGCTACGACTATGCAAACTGGTAAGAAGGCCGTAAACGGACTTTTCAATATGACGGGTAAAGTTGCCGGTGGCGTTGCCGGGATTGTCGGGGCGAAGGGTCTTGTTGGAGAAGGCTTCAACAGTGTCAAGAGGGCAGTCGGAAAGACTGGCATGTTGAGCAATGTGGTCTCGATATTTGGTGAAGTCGATTTACTTGATGACCTCAGAGACCACTGGACACATCAATCCAAGGTAGGATTTTACATACCTCTAACTTGATTAGGAAAACTTGCTCATCCAATTACGTAGGATCTTGAACGAACTTATCTTATCAGGACGTTGCAAGGAATTGCACATGCCCGTGGTATCCGGTTCACATTTTTGAGCGGAGGTAAGTTATGCACGGATCGACATAGCCAATAAGATCCCCCGCTAATGAGCTCTTTTCCAGATGTCCAATGCTGTGGTGCAGGTCTTGTGCATGACCCGTCAAAGCCGGGCGACCATAAGACGATGTATCAGATCATTTCTTCTGCTATTGTCAACGGCCCACCATCTAATATGATGATGAAGCTCCTCAATAACAACAAGCAACTATTCATTCCACAAAACGGAATGAGGAGCACGAATACCCCAAGTGATACCAAAGAGGATATGATTGAGCTCTTTGGAACGGATATCAACGGCACCCCGCGTGCTGAGAAGAAGCTGATGGCTAGAAGGAATTACACCATCTTCGCCGCTTATGAGACCAACCAGATGGAATATATGCAACAGGTTCCGGAGAAGTACGTTCCGCCATTAAGCCTAGCGGTTGATTTCATCATCCAAGGCGATGGAGTTTATTCGACAACTAGCAAGTATGGACCAATCGTTATCCCCAGATGCGAGTATGGGTATTAAATGATTCGTCCGGGCGGTTGGCGGAACCGTTAATAAGAAAACTGCAATTGGGGAGGTAATTTGGTCATCTATCTACATTATAATTCGGCGTCGATTTCTTTACCCTTTTATCCATTCTAGCATTTTTTAGATCATATTTAACGACCCACATTTCTTATGTATATCTTTATTTATTTCTTTGCATCATGGAGCATTTATTTAACATTCTCCTTACCACCTCTCCTTTCTGATGATTTTGGTGTTATTGCCGTTATATGTTAATAATCTGAGCGCTATCGTTCGTGGATATTTGATTAGTGTAGCGTAAATTTAATCTTCAACTTTGCATTGAATTTAGTTACAAAAAATGCGGTAGCTATTGAGAAGAAATAGTTTATGCATTCTGTGATGTAAGGCTAGCCCCATCCGAATCAGGATATCCTCGAAGCCTATGCCTCCAGTAAGGAGTATCATACCGCCACTCGACTTCCGAATCTGCACCTTCATCATTATCCGCTTCCTCCTCTTCGTCAGGCATTTGCCCAGTGTTCCACCTATCGTCCTGGCGTGCATTCATACACCAATCATCAGCCTGCATTTCCTCAGGGGTATACGTGGCTTCCCTCCATTTTAAATCCCACTCGTCCCAATTTTTCATGACTTTGAAATGTAAAACATTTGCATCTTTATATGTTGGGGTGTTCTTTCCCTTTTCGGTGTATCGGATTCTGCTCACAAACATGACTTCTTCTAAGTCTTCGAGTCCGGCGTTTATCCAGCTGTCAACAGCGTTTCTTAGTCTCCACTGCGGAACGGGTTTGTCGACTCCGTTCTCTTCCATTCCGTGGTATTCCTCTGCTGGCCAGGGAAGTCTGACTCTTTTTAGGTATTGGAGCCTTGCAAGCCGTTTGTAGATGGCTCTGCCCTGCGGTATACTGCTGCCATATCCTGCCAGTCCATCGATTCTCAAATTTTCAACATGTGGAAATCGTTGATGGAGATACCAAAAGTTTCGATTACTGACGGTGTAATCGATTGTAATCCATAACTCCGTTACATTCGGATAACAAATCTTCTCAAGGTTGTCGTATTCCCTTTGCCGACCGCTTCCGAAACTTTCGTCGAATTTGACACCGCAGTGTAATCTTTCGGTTGATATCTTTAGTTTTCGAAGGGTAGCGGCGGAGAATTGGATGATCATGAATGGGTTGGTATAAACCGACGAGTTGTCTTCCAGATAAAAGTACGATTCTTTCCGAATCGAAGCTTCTTCCAGCGCGGGGGGGAATTCGATAGTTGTCGAAACGTCACGATGAGACCAATCCCATTGTTTCTTTAATGGAAATAGGAACCCGTCCTCGTCGTCTTTATGTTCTTCTAGATATGCTTCCAAACGGCGTCGTTCGTCCGAGTCGTATTTATACTGGTTTTCCTCACATTCTACGGATAGGACCTTGAGCGTGTCGTACATGGGGTACAGAGAAATTCGGTCCAGGATGGCAATGAATAATGGTTCTCGGATATGGTGAGTAGCGCCAAAGGGGATATGTAAGCTTTCTACGCCTGTAAAGCTTTCTAGGACTTCCGTGTAGAGATCTGCGAGGACGAGGGTTTGGAGGAGTCGACGTTCGTTGAGGCCGGTGAATGTGATATGTCTGTTCAAAAAAAGATGTAACAGAAGTTTCAGTCACTGATGTCTATATACTTAAAGTAACTCAAGTATACATGTAATCTTTTTGAGACGCATGCATGGATCGATGGGCTGTGTGTGAAAAAGGTGGGAAGCTATGAGTCGAAGTGGGATTCGAGGTAGGTTTTAAGATATATCAGAATGTGCCGTCTACATACTTGACATTTTTTCGTAAGTGGGAGAGATAGCCGCCCTCTTCGAATGCTGCTAGCGAATCTGCTGATAATTTGATTCTGCGGAATAAAAATGGGTGGATAAGTTGGCGATATGGGAAATTCGGGTGGAGAGCTTTGAGGTCGCGTGGGGAGAGATCAGGGAGGATTTGAAGCCACAGCTCCGGTGGCAAATGTAAGCTCTTCTTTGGAGTACTCGGTGATAGTTCTTCCATTTTGTGGTCGTACCAAAGCGATAAATACTATGAAAGAAGGGTTCGACGTCGGAATAAAGTGATCTCGATAGTTATCAAGTTTGGGATCTTGATCAGGCTTGAAGCTGAAAAATCGAGTGGCGTCCTCGAGCTTGTAATATATATATATCGACAAGACCAGCTCTCGAGTAGACTCCCAGTAGGACGTCGCATGGCCTCCGACCCTTGATCCATGGTTAAGCATCCAATTCAGGCAAGCCCAGCAGAAGCTCATGACGTTGCCGAAACAGCGTAAAACTGTCTTTCTGGAAATCCGTCTGAAGACGGAGGATTTGATATTTCTGTTACAACACAGATATATGTTCGCAGTTAGTGAAGGTTTTTTGCTCCTATGTGTGTGATTTCCTATCGATATCGTGCATTCGGAGAGGGATTGCTTTTCTTGGTAGTGTGATACGGTTTTCGGCGGGGTAAATTAAACATCCTGGTGGTTTTGCGGAGAGGTTTCGTGCCACAGTTGCATCGACGTATCGTTAGATATAGATCGATTCGATTCCAGCCACTCCATAGTAATCCGGAGATAATCGATGCAATCCTAAAATTCAATATTATCGTATACGACTTCTCAAATATACATTTTACCGTTTGGATTTTCCATTACTTTCGTTTGTACGAAAAGTAGGTCATATCGCATAACCAAATATATTTATAACATAACGCTATGTGGAAACTTTCAGCAGCATTTCCTTTTCTTTTACTCCCAAGAGAAATCCGAGACGAAATATACACATATCTGCTTATATTTGACAGCGAGCCTCTACTTCTCGAATCAACTGAGGCTTTCGGAAATCCCGCCCAGGCTTATAGTCCAGTTGGTGAATGGGGGCGTCGTGTGATGCCTACTTTTGGACGGCTTTCCGTAGACCTTTCAACATTTAAGGTCAGCCGTCGAATACACGAAGAAGCATCAGCAATATTCTATGGGAAGAATATATTCTCAATTAAACTTTTGACCAATGGAGGGCAAGTTTTTCGAAGTGGGATGGTCATCGATTATTTTTTTCGAGCTCGGTATATGGCGCCATGGGAAGATATAATTTACTCAAACTCCGAGCTTATCCCGCATGCAGAGCCATATACGTTCTATCCTCAATCCAATATTTTATATGATAGCTAGTGAATTCATGCGGCCGACGTGTTGTAAAATTGCAAAATATAGCGCTGGAGAATTCGGCCTCGACGAATATCCTGTTGTCCACGAGGAAAGCACATATATCGAGGCCAGGCAAGTTGAGGCTCACCTGGGACAACGCTACCGCCAACTAATCTGCCATATCCGCCTTAAGGTTATTGATATAGATTTTGTAAGATACTCATCAGGTCCACCAGAACCGGGTGCAAATCTTACAAACTCGAACTTGGATATCCAGACACAACTTATGCCCCGCCTCCAACCTTTGCTGGTAGATAGAACCAACGAATTACGGATAGGCATTAGGACCACAAGTTCCGTTCTTGACAGTATTGTTGATCCTTGTCCTGCAATATGGGCAGATATTGCAGGGTAAACCCTTTGCCGCCAGCATACATCAAACAGATCTACGACGAACGATATGAACACACCTTCGTATCATTTTTTCAAAAGGCTTTGCAACCACAACACCATACAAACAGTAATTATATCAAATAAATATTATAAGCCTCTATAGTATGATAACTTTGTAAAATTTAAGTTTCAAAAAACCAAATACGATTGGGAATCCAAACAACATGCTGTGTAATACATGATTTTCGAATAGCAGTTAACCCGGGATGATTGCGGGCCCCAATCGCTGATCCGGCAGTCCAATGTCGGTTTACTTAACCCCCGGGGTGGAAGGGCTCGTTTTGTTCCAATTCACTAACGATCTCATCTCGGGTCAATTGCTGTTCAAAAATCATATATTACACAAGTTGTCGTTTGGATTCCCAATCGTATTTATTTTTGAGACATTTTTATGGAGTTATAATGTTATAGAAGTTTATTGAATATAATTGCTTTTTTTTTATGGTGTTGTGGTTACGAAGCCTTTTTGAAAAAATGAGACAAAGGTGTGTTCACATCGTTCGTCGGAGGAGTTACGTGAGGGATGTCATTTTGCAACCAACAAAGGTGTTTTAGAGGTTTTATACGGAAAGCCTGATATCGTTTTGGAACCAACTAGCCAAGGATGATATATATAGGCCTATACATACTGTACTTTAATGTCGAAGATATCGGAATTTTTCAAGATTTCACATTCGAATATTAATTTGCCATGTAGTACGACAAAAATACAACATGAAATATGGAGAGTAGTGTGATTGCCTCGGAAACTTGGGGTGCAACTTTTATCACACCGCCTCAAGAGGGCCGCAATATGAATCACAAAGCGAGGATACTATATATTCATAGTTGTGTTATAAGACTCGAGTACAAGCTTGAAAAGTTTTCAAATACGACCCTCCTTCTTTTCTCCTTTCGCCAGGATAATTTATTAAATAAAGCATAAAATATATTTACAGACACAAACCCCCAAGGTTCACATGTATTGTACATTTCCGCCACAACTAGAACTAGATATTAAACAGATTTCAAAGAAAGCGCTATCACCCTCCGGTGACCACTTTCGTTACCAAGAAATCCTTGCAAGGAATCCATCTGGATTTTTCCTGACAGAGTACTTCCTAGCCTCGTCCACCATTAAGATGAAGAATCCAAAGGCGACAGGAAGGAACCAGTGCTCCAACGGAACATCTCCAGTGCCAAGAACCTTTCTTAGTGGTGGAGTATAGTTAAAGAAGAAGGCTACAAGCAAGGCAAATACCATAGCTGGGAATAGCCAAATATTTTGAGTTTCCTTGTTGAAGAGTGGAGGGTGTTGGAAGATACTGAGTCTGCGGGTACGGATGGCCATGAGGACGAAGAATTGCCTAACTAGATGTCAGAAGGCTGATTTGTGGTACGGCGGTATGTGAGGGATACGACTTACATAACAACCAAATTGACAAAATAGATAGAGGAAGCTTCCGCGAGCCGGTCGGTGACATAGTCTGCGTCAACTCCCGGAACAGGGTTTCCAAATCCCAGCCAAAGGGCACTGAACGGAACACCCTTGCGTTGAAGGTACCAAAACGCCATTGCGAAACTAGTAAAGGTTTCCGTGAGACCGATGAGACCATAAGCCTGTAAGAGAAGTTTCCAGTCCACCAATTTGTCCTTTTTAAGATCTCTCGGAGGCCTCAAAAGAACATCGGCTTCGGGAGCTTCATAAGCGAGTGTGATAGCGGCAGCACAATCGGTACCACAGCAAATAATGACCATGAGGAAACTGCTGAGGATCTGAGGGATACCAAAGATGACAGAAGTCATGACAGGCCAGAACTCGGAGAAGGAACCGGCGGGGAGAAGGTATATAATGGTCTTCTTGAGGTTATCAAAGACAACACGGCCATATCTAACGGCGGCGACGATAGCGGAAAAGTTTTCCAAGAGGACCATGTCAGCGGCTTCGATAGCGATATCACTTCCACCGCCCATAGCAATACCGATATTAGCCTTTTTGAGGGCTGCAGCGTCGTTGACTCCATCACCTAGTTCCTGTTAGCATTCTTTAATGCATTTATAGATTCATCTCGGAAAGTTTACCTGTCATGGCAACAATATTTTTCTCGTTCTGGAACTCTTGAACGATACGGATCTTCTGCTCAGGAGTAGTACGGGCGAAGACGATTTCATCATACTTGCACAGGTCTCTCCATTGAGCTTCATTCATTTCTTGCAGTTCAGGCCCACTTAGAACAATAGCCCTGAGACCACCAGAGGAGTTCTCCTGAGTAGTTCGATAAACATTCTTTTCAAAGTCAACCATGGAAATTGCCTGCTTGCTCAGGTTGTCGTATCCCTCAACTTGACTATCGTCGACAGTGATTATACCAATCTCACGAGCGATAGCTTGAGCAGTAAGTTTGAAGTCACCAGTAACCATAAAGATTCTGATACCGGCACCGCGCAGCGTGGTGACAACGTATGGGATATCATCTCGAGGTGGGTCCACAATTCCAACAAGGCCGATGAGGCATAGAGCAGATGAGGCATGTTCGAGAACTTCGGGTTCAATGGCGTTGCTGTCCATAGAGGCTTTGACGTCTCCTCGCTTGATAACTTTCCGGGCTAGAAGGATGACTCTTTTACCTTCTCGGGACCAAGTATCCTTGATTGTTTCGACAGACTGCAAAGCGGCTCTGTCAAGCGCACGTGTAGAGCCATCGGAGGTGGTGTAGTGGTGACATCTTGGAAGAAGAACATCAGGAGCGCCTTTGATGAATAGAACGAAATCATTTGCGGCGAATTTACTAGCTTCTCCGGCGGGTAAAGAGGTCGAGACAGTAGATTGATCGATGACGGACATAAGGCGAATCATAAACTTGTTGTTCGAGTTGAAAGCTAGTTCGTAATCCTTTTTCCAGGCATTTCGAAGATCATGAACTGGTCCGAGGGTCTCCGAGAAGCGTAAGACGGCTTGGTCGGTAGCGTCGCCATTAATCTTTCGCTGGTGGATAGGAAGGTGCATTGAGGCTGCATCAAACTCTCCAGCATTGCAAAGACCAGCGACGGTTCTGAGTTGGCTTAGAGCATTACCGGGGACTGTTGTCTGACCGTCGGCAGTTCTCTTTTCTTGCCTAATCATTTCAGAAACTGCCTGGTCTGCGGGAATCTTTTCACCACCGACGGAACATTCAGTAACAAACATCTGATTCTTCGTAAGAGTACCAGTTTTGTCTGAGCAAATAACTGAGACGGCGCCGAGGGTTTCGACAGTTTTCAAACTTTTGCAGAGAATCTTATTTTGCCGCATAATATTTGAGATGATGGATGCACAAGCGACCACCGCGATAGGAAGACCTTCAGGAACGAAAGCAATCGCCACACTGACAATGTCGACGATGAGTACGGGGACACTGATCCAGTCGGGGTGGTCCTTTCGAAGCCATCCAGCCCAGAGACCAATAACAATGGCATTCGAGACGATCATGAGACAAACGATGATACCAACAAACCTCAGAATTTCTTTCTGGAGAGTCGTACGTTCTGTGTTTGGGGTAGCGGCGAGAGCTGCAATACGGCCAAAGATAGTTCTAGGGCCAGTTGCGACACAGACTGCCAAACAACTGCCAGAAACACAGTGGGTACCTTGGAGGCCAATATTGTGAGTCTCAAGCTGATTCCTATCAGTATACTCAAGAGTGGCGGGAACGGGGACGGATTCACCTGCAAAATAGATTAGTGTACTATTCTGCCAGTTATAGCGAGATATAAAAAAACATACCAGTAAGGACCGAACGATCAAACTTGGCGTCAGAAGAAACTTCAATGAAACGCACGTCGGCTGGTAGTTTTGCTCCGGCCTTGATATAAACGACATCTCCAGGAACTAGTTCCGTAGCTGATATTGTCAACTGCGTACCATTACGCCTCACAAGGCAGTCATCCGGGATCATGTTGGTGATAGAAGCCATGACTCGACTTGTCGAAAAATCGGCCCAAAAATTCATGAATGCCTGAGCAATGAAGACAACAAATATAACAATAGCAAGGGCCAAATTGGCAGTAGCAGGAGGACGCCCAAGGGGATCGTAGCAAGCCGCAACCAGGATAGAGCCAACAAGAAGAATAAGACCAAAGCCTCCAAAGAAGTACCCAAACATCTTCCTAGCCCACCGAGAAGGTGGTTTCGAGGGCATGTTGCGTCCATACTCTTTAAGCTTGCGATTGACCTGGTCTATAGAAAGACCTTGCTCAACTGATGTCGAAAAACGACGAAGAAGTTCATTAGTGCTTATTGTATGGGAATCAGATTCCGCGATTTCTGCTGCAGTCTTCTTGCCCTTCTTGTCCTTCCTAGCAACCTTTTGGGGAAGCTGGTATTCTTGTCTAGTGTCATCGACGGCGACGGAAACGCTACGATATTCGATAGGAAGGGCAACAGCAGGGTCGACAGATCTCCTGCGTATAGATCCCGTCGACGAGATATTGGAAGTAGTGGAAATCTGATGCCTCAAACGAGTGCCATAACCACTACCTTCCGCTTCTGAGAAGTTGATTCTGCGGGTAGCAGCCAACTTCTCCTCGTCGATTTCTTCGCTGCCACGCTCGGAATCGAACGTACGACGAGTACTCATCGCGCCGAAAAGAATATAAAAAAGCCGCGACGGTCAGGTGGAGAATTTTGATATTGGTGTCCAAAGTGACGCTTTCCATTCCTAAACTGTGGGAGGGCCGCAGGCTTTTAAAGCCCGCATGCAAGTACCCGTAACATCACCACCTCCAAACCTTTAATCATAACTGAAAATCTCAGCTATTAGCGGAGAGAGTTTCGGTTGTTGCAGTGAATTCTAGGTTCTGACCGCCTACAAAGGCCAAAATGAATCGAGGATGGGATATCCCACACGAAAGACACGAGAGGGCCACCAACACATGTTGCTGCAATGTGGTATTTGGGACCCAGCTGCGGAAATGGACAGTACCATGCGAGCAAACTGAAGCGGCCGCATGCAGATGCCAGAAAAGTCTAGTGATGACGGTTAGCCCAGTTCGACGCCACAGGCTGTATGATTGGGTGGCAGGAAGGCGGTTTATGGTAACAATCGATCCTAGTTACAACATTGCGAAAAGATAGCCCGGCTAGTACGCTTAATGATTCGTGACACTAGAAAGTTTTCCCCAAACATTTACCCCACACGCAAATTTCCATTATCAAATAGCCAATTACTCTCAAGAACAACATTTGGGTACTTTGTATTTTTCTACGAGACTCGCGGGAGCCACTTCATGTAAGAGGCCCACACTCAGGCGAAGGCGGGGAAGCGGACAACAGTTGCAGCAGCAAGGATAAAAACGCATTACATGCATCTCGCTCTAGATTCCAGATTTTATACCCTTCTCAAGGCAGCTGTAGATGCAATTTCTATCATCTAATTTGAACCAAAGTTTTGGCCAAAAGTTTAATATTATTTTTATATTCCCAACCTAAAATCCTGAGGGTACTCGACTAGGAACTGCTCCCACCTCCCGACGTCCCCTCCATTTTGGTGCGGCTAACAAGGATAAATCCAATTCAGTGTGGCAAGAAGATATTGTGCCTAGGATACTTGTTTATGAGGCCTTTTTGCGACGAGGGCGCTCGCATATGGCCCCAAAAGTCTGGTTAAGTTAAGGATTTGGGAATAGAGCACCGTGACAGGTATCATAGACGCTGTCTCAGATACACATGTAATGTAGATCGTGAGGTTAATGCAGTGGAACGCCGTGCTCTGAGCCAGGATGAAAGGTTTGGCTATACTTTGTAGATCTATAGACTAGGTTTGGATTGTTGGGTCTTATTATTGATTTTTGGATAGACGGGTAAAGTTTTATATGATTGCTGGAGAGCTATATTGGCGCCATTTCCCCTTTCTTGGGGAATGAGGGTTCGTTGTATTTTCTCGTTTTGTACCCGGGGTGAATTTAGTTAGGAGACTGGAATTTTCCTGCATATTCCACGCCCAGGAAGGGCTTTATCGACCGAGTTATTTTCCACCCCTTTCGAATAATCTTCCTTTGAATATCTAATTCGACTTCTTCATCTCGAGAAAAGATACTTCCAATTGACGATCTGCAAATTTTTGGACCGCCTACCTGAAAAGTTATACTGAGTGTAAGGGCTATTAAAGAAGTGAGGACCGCGAAGCCGATGATGCGTAGGTGTTGAAAACTTGATTCTGGACTCGAAGTGTTCTCTCCGACTGACGATAGATCTAGATCGTAAACTTTGATCGCAAAGCCTTAATTGCCCTAACAAGAAAGCTTTAACTTTTATTTCAAATGACAAAAATTTTCCTAGGATGACCTCCGCCACTTGAATTATGTTTTCGAAGCGTATGTCCACGTATATTTGTCCATCATTCGTGGAAATTGGGTGGTGCATTGGAGGTATCGGCCGGCCTTTAGTCCAATTTGGATCAAGCAGCGGCGGCTTCTTTTCATCTTCTTTAAAAATTTACTTGTCGAAGTCAATTTTTATTGGCTAATTGGGTTCTAGAACCCTATTCTTTTAGAACTCCGGACTAACTCTCTAGACGGGGCCACCCTTGTATGTATTAAACTTTAGTATGAAGATGTATATTTACAGTGTAGGTCGCTTCCATGTATTTAGATTTACTAATTGTGAAAAGGCTCTCTTGCAACAACGGGCAGGACTTATAAAGTACCAACATTCGAATCCAATACCAAGATTCACAATGGATTTATCCAAAGTGCCCCGACCAAGTCTATAGATATCTTACGATATACCGATCCAAAATCGTAACTATTGCTATTTTAATACGGCCGGAACCTAATTTCCACGTTCTAAATTGTCTTGGTTTTGGGGATATTAGGACCATGAGCTGCCTGGGTATCCATTTGACCTACGATCAGGAGATAAAATTCTGACCGTTTTTAGGGCTGCCCTAAAAGATCAAGACCTCATGTATTCATCCGGCTCCGAAAAACTTTCTGGCTACTTCGTCATTCGACCAGCCTGAATCTATAGATCTAATCCAGGCTCTTCCTCTCTCGAGCTCTTCTCGCAGAGTCATTCTTGTGTTGCCGGCGTTACATGCGTTGTGTTACACTTCCAAAAAAGGCAACCCACACAAACCCTCAAATTGTCTTGGCGCCATCTCCAAAATTTTCTCGGCTATAAATTGACGTCCCTCCCACTTCCCTCTTCTCTTCCTCAGATCAAAAATTTTCACGCGATCCAGCCACAGCTGCAGTTGACCACAACATTACGCCTCCACGACTTTGCAGTTGCCAGAGACTTTCGGGTCTTGTGGATCTCCAGAAGAAATAACTTTCTCTAGTATCCTTCGGGGTGTTGGAGAGGGCGTGCCCGGATAGGAAGTTCTCCTCTCGTTACGGTTTTATTCAGTTAGAGCTGTGGGAGGTGGATGTCGATTGAATATGGGAGACATACTTTATAAACAAATTACAAATCATTAGCGGTGATATTGGGGATTGGGATTATTGGTGATGGGATTCCTGGCTTCCGAATGGTAGAAGCTGCAGGTTTTCCATGGTACGAGGTGTTTGAGTGATATAAACCATCTTCTATCGATACGTAAAAAATTTGAAGCCATCGATACAACCACAATGTCTTTTCTCCCGTTCCTCACAAAAACCACCTTCGCAACCGCGATTGAGCATCTGACACGCCATATTGATGTATACTCGCCGCATTTGTCGTATGAAATCAAGTATTCAGCTGTACGTGATATCGTTTCCTTCTGCGGATATTTTTTTTACATCCGATAGATGGCTCATTGTGAGACGGTAGTTTGATAAACAAGATGTGTATCTTGAGATCACTCGAATTATATCCTCTCCGGCCGAGAAGTCTAAGGCTGATGAAGGTGATGATTTTGATGTCGATATCGAAGATGATGAGAACGATGTATGCCAATGGCCCCCCCCTAATCGTATACTATCACTATAGTTTAGAAGAACTGATATATACCATAGCCGGAAGCCCTCTTGCCCTCTACATCGCCACCAAAAACCCACAAAGTCATCTACACCATAACCCTCTCCCCAATCTACTCCGTGCCCATACTGCACTTCACAATCACCTCTTTACCGCCGCTACCACCGATTTCCGTTTCTTTGACAGATGTATATGAATTATTGGTACCTGCATCTAGAAGGGAGGAGCTAAGGGGTCTGGGAGTTCAAGGAGGGATCAGTCAGGGTGAGCATCCTTATACGGGGAGGATAGTGTGGTTTGTACACCCTTGCAGGACCGGGGAGGTGTTACAGGTCTTTGGGGAGGATTTGAGGGTAGATGGGTATTTCGGGATTTGGATTGGGGTTTATGGAGGAGTGGTGGGATTGACCCTCTAGGTACTTCTTGTAAGTTACTTAGGCCTTAAGTATCACCTCGACTAGGTCTGGGAACGAGACAAGGTAGTTAATAGCCGGGAGTAGCACAACCTGCCCGGACTACAAATATTTTCGCCGTCGTTTCACTGCACAAACCATATTCACGACCTTACTAAAATTCAATAACATAACAATCAAGCTCTCCACCTGAACTTGTCGCAAATGAATGTTATAGAATATGTCTTTCGGATTACAGTATCCTGGAATTTCTTATTTTATTTAAAAATTTTTTTGGGGGGGAAGTTATTGTTATAGTCGTCGAGCCAGGTTTTGAATTTGCCATACTAATTTTGTACGGAAATGCCACACGCTCAACACGCTTTTTAGGCTAGCTAAATACGCATTGCATGTGAACTAACGTTCTTCAATCACTCTCTAACACCCGCTAGTATTCTCTTCGTGCCGCCGTTTGTTATGAGTTTATTAAAATCATCTGTAAGATGAAGAAAGAATATTTTCCTTCGAGCCTCTTTTACTGTAAGGTTCCTCGAGACTATATATTAAATCTTTGTTTTTGATCGAGTGTTTGATGCAATAGTGCCATTATAATCCCGGAAGGGCTGCTCAGTCGTTCATCTGTATCTTGGCACGGAAAGGAGGATATATGCATAGAGGAAGATTTCCGTATCGCTAAATAATTTATTATCTCGATCATTGTCATTGTCTTGCCTCTGCCCGGGCCAGCAGTGATACAAAGGATCTGATGACTTCCCTGGAGCCAAGTATTGAACGTGTCATACTCAAAGATCCGCAGAAACGGCTCTCCGATTAGGTCAGCTTCGAGCTCCAGCCGTTCTTTTATCGCGGAAGGGTCGCGGTCAATGGAATAGAAGTCTTTCAAACATTAGCTTGCATCTTTATAATTTATGAGTCCACATCTAGAAGAAATTTATGCGCGGAGCAAGTTAGCATCTATATAAGTACTTTATATAGTATCGAAGGATTCCCCCTTCAGCAAATTTAAACGTGCACGAGTCTGGACATGACTTCCCGGACCCTGCACCGTTCGAGGAGCCTATATTGATGTTCCGCGCATGGAATTTCTGACTTCCGATGAAGGTGCTGCCGTTGTTGTTCGCAATATTTCCAAGTTCAATCTCCGTCGAAGCCATTGCCTTTAGGCACCATTGAACTTCAAGATTCGAGAGCCTGTAGCTCACTAACATAATAATATGGACTAGCTGATATATATATATATATATAAAGTTTAGCATGATTGATGAGAAGAATTCATAAAATGTTAGAGGGCTTCACGGACGATTAAATTTATAAATCCGTTTCGTTACCGATTCTCAAAAATTCCAGCCTTAAATGTGCATAATTGACCCCGCCGTTTGATTTGACGCCCAAGCCCAAGGCGTTGGAAATTCGAAATCAACCAACTGTGCCAAGTGCCTGCAGATATGCGGATGATAAACAGCCAATCATATGACACTTCCACTCTGAACTTGCAGCTGGACCTCGAGGCCGTTAAAGATCAAATATTACTTTGGCGCCAGCAATCCAATCTCACCGGCAAAATCTGTTTTCTTTGAACACCGAATTAATTCGAATGCAATATGGTAACTCGCTATGGTAGCAATGCGACGATAGCCTACCTATATTAGTTTCATGTTCCTATATATGGGTTATGGAAAAGAGCGGTGTCTTTTGTATTTTAATTGTGAAAGAGTTTGGTAGATATGCGGCGGGAGTTTTGGATTCTTCTACGCTCAAGTCCAGGCTTAGAATGTTTAAGTAATTACCACTCGAGCAGGTATTCTTTATTCTATCCCCGTTCCACCCGAGTTTTGATATACTTCTATGAGCTTACAGGTTTTGTAATGTACACAAACTCGGGTTTGAATTCCTTTTGGTTCGTGAGGGATAATGTTGATCCACTCGATAAATCCGCTATATCGTGATGTACTATATATCATCTCGAATGATATCGCGCTACCACACGCTTAGGTTTATAGCTGTTCAGTCATCGTCGTCTTCGACCTCCATCTCTACATCCGATTGTTCCGATTCTAAAGAATAAGATGATCCATATTAGTGCTGCTGCAACCACCAAAAAATAGACCGAAACCCCCTCGAAAGTAGGTTGTATATATATGGGAAAAAACATACCACTCTCATCCCTCCTCCTCTTTGTTCCCTGTCCACCCTCAGCAGTCGCATTGAGCCCCGGCCCAGAAGCAACATCATCACTGCTCTTCTGCCCCGGCAAAGGCGCAAACCCCGTTCCACCAGTCGCAGCACCACTGCCACTTCCAGCCGTTACGTTCGAATCATTATCAGAGCGAAGGGATGGCATGCGATATGTTCCGTCGAGTTTTGCGATTGTATCGGATTTTGATCTTGCGTATTGAATTTTCTGACGTCCCCGGGGTTGGTGTTAGCTTTTGCTAACGATATTTTTGGGGAGAAATGTTTGGAGGGGGGTCGTGGAGAGGAGATTGGGAGGATACGGTTAGGTATCCTGGGTTCGTACCTCAAAGTCATTGGATCTTTGAGGGGCGATTGAAAAAGTTCTAGACGCCGACCTTACCGTTCAGATTTCAAACTAGTAAAAAAACGAGATGAAAAAGCAAGATAGTGGGGGAAACTCCAAAAAGTCATCGCGAATGAAGTTAAAGAGCAAAGACGAGAGAAATTTCATACCATCTCCTTCCCAAAAAAAACCATTCCCTGACACCCCCGCATAGCACCACTAGCCCCCGCAATATCTCGAAAAGCAACATGCGCCTGTCCTCGCATCTTTGCCGTTTTTAAAGCGATCACGTCCAGGACTACCCCGTATGTGCTGAAGAGTGTGTATAACGCGATTTTTAGGTCGGGTTTGTGGATTTTGTCGTTGAGGTTGGAGATGTAGAGGGTTTGGTTTGGTGGGGCCGAGTTTGAGGAAGGCCCGCCGATTGGGGCTGACGGTCGAGGGGGAGGGGGACGGGTGGAGGCCATTGTAGTGAGTTTGATGATGATGGATGTTGTGGAAGTGGTGGGTGAGGTTCGCGAGATTGAGATTGGAGCTGGTTTGTTGCTTGGGTTCGTGGTAAAGTCTTGGCTTCAACTGAACCCCTGCAAGCGAACTATAAAATAGAAACTGACACGTCCTTGATAAACTGGGGAAATGGATTGAATTCACTTTCATTATCGCGGTATAGCTTTTAAAATGTCAGTTTCGATTTGGAATTATAAAAATATCCATTTAATTGTTTATTCCGGGACGCCGATATCGAATCTACGTTCCAGCCATAAACTAAAATGTAAATGGTAGAATATACAGGAATCAAACGCCTGTATGCGATACATATATATCTTCTACCAGAAACGCCCTTAAAGGTATCAAACATTCATTGTCACGCCATACAATGCAAGGAGATGTACAAATAGAAGTGAAGAAAGATATCAAGCAAGAATATCCGCCTCCCTCCCGACCAACAACGTCCCCTCCTTCAAAGTACAAGCCTCAGTGACTTTATTGCACCCCCAAACCTTCAAAACCTTTAGTTGAGGTGCAACTTGTAAGATCCCTTCGATAACAGCATCATCGACAGATCTTAAAAAGCTAATATCTAACGCTTCCAACTGTGGGAGCTTAAACTCTTGAAGAAAAGCCCAGGCATCTTGCTTGATATCTTTGCAACTGTTAACTGATAGTTTTTCAAGAGTGCGACCTGAGTGGTCTATGACTCTCGCAAACCCGGAGGATTGGAGGTTGATGCAACGTCCGAGGGAAAGCTCTTTGAGGCCGTAATTTTTACTCCATTCTGTAAACAGTTTGCCGATGCCGTCATTGGTGATCAGATCCAGTTCAGCAAGGTTGAGGATGTCGAGACGGCCGCATGATGAATGGATGGCATGGAGGGTTTCGTCAGTGAGGTCTCTGCAACCGTTCAAAGTAAGCTCCGAAAGGCCGGGGCCGAAGGTATTGAGACAATCGACGATTGGGCCGTCAGTAATTGTTTGTCCTGGATCTGTGATTTCCAAAATCTTTAGGTTTGGAAGACCGGTGAGGAGACGAATGCATTCATCATCTATGTAAGTAAGGGTGTTAAGACGAAGCACTTCTAATTCTGGACAGTTATCGACCAGTGCTTCCATTGCAGCAACTTTGAAACGAGAAGTGCCGTTGACGGCAAATTCTGTAAGGCGGCTACCAACGTTTTGGAAGAAGCGGACATAGCACTCTTCGGTAACGTTGAAGGCGCCGTAGAGTCCGATGGAAGTGAGTTGTTTGAGTTGGGTGCCGTAGTAGTCGAGGCATTCATCGTTCATGAGACCACACCAGTTGAGGTGGAGACGACGGATTGTGGGAACGAAGGCGGCGATTTCGCGGAGCCTGTTTGAGGAAGTATCTATACACAACCGTTAACATACGGTACCTAAATATCGGTAGATAGCTAGACTTACAGCTGCAGTCATAGAAGCGGAGAACATGCTCAGCAGGTTCGAAAAAGAGCCTGATAGTGTCGTCATTCAAACGGCGATTCTTACAAATGATCTGTGAGATCTTATCGACATTATGGGAGCCGATGTACTCAAGAGTCTCAACGTCGTCGATGTACTTCGCGACGGTGTTAATGCATATCTCCTGGAGGGACTTGACGGCGCTAGTATCACCATCAAGGATGGCACGTGCATTAGACTTCTTGTTAGTACGGGTAGCCTGTTTCTTCTTTCGAGCCGCTTTTTCAACAGGGGCACCCTTTTTGCCACATGGGTGGCAGAGGAGGCCTTCGCCATCATCTGAGGGGCGGGAATAGGGCGTAACGGTAAAACGACATTCGCAATCAGCACAGAAGGCGATTTGACCAGGGACGGGGCGGTAAGCAGGGTCGATAGAGTTGTCGGGGTCGAAATCGTCGTCTTCGTCCATCCTTCGCCTTTCTTCAGCCTTTTTCTTCGCAAGCTGGGCTTTGGTAGGCTTTCTATTCCTCGTAGCACGAACTGTGATAACTTTTTCCTCCTCTTCTTCTTCTTCGAATTCGCTTTCAGTGTCTTTGATAGTGGTGGATTTACGTTTTCTCTTCCCGACAACCTTGAGGTTTATTTCAGTAGTAGCACGGGAAGCTCTTCCACGCTTTCGTTTGACAACTTCTTCTTCCTCCTGCTCCTCCTCCTCCTCCTCCTCTTCCATGTCCGGCATTTCCTCGTCGTCATCTTCATCTTTAGAGGTTTTCTTCTTACGACGAGCAGCCGAAGCAGAAGATTCACCAACTTCTTCATCTTCGTCTACAGCTTCTTCGGCATCTTGGGCAGCGGCTTCAGCGGCTTCTTGAGCAACAGCATCGGCTGCCATGCTCCTCCTGCGAGCTGCTTCATTTCGGGCACGGACACGAGCATGGGAGAGAGCTTGGATGCTACCGGCGTCGATACCTTTCTCCTAGCATTCAATGATATTAGCATCAACGATATCCACAAGACTAGACTCCACGATGTCATGAATAGAGATAGTAAAACTTACACGTAAGAATTCCGTGAGGGCAGAATTTGGACCACTGACGTGGGAGCCCCGGGAGGTACGGCGGGACCTATTCATCGATATTAGCGAAGCCGTAAACGGCAAAGTCAATATATCGATCGGGGCAGGGCTGCATGGTTCCTACATGATTGATTGGTTCGATTGTCGAATATGTGAATACTATAGTTGAGATCGAGATGAACGAAGTTCGCGATTTTTCTTATAGATAAGAGGAGGTAATTGAAGTAGAAGAATCTACAACAAAATAGCGGAATTGGTAAACAATACCAAGTAGCAAAAAGTAGTAGCCGGCAGTTGATAGAGGAGAAAGCAGCCTCAGGAGAGGAATCCTGCTCACGTAATCCGTTTGATTCAAAAAGCAATATAATTTCCTAATTAGGATAAGAGCGGGAAAAAATGTGACTTCGCGACAGCCCATTTACGCGGTATCCATGGCAGTCCTATGTTTTACTGAACTCTGATTGGCTTCTTCGGCCCCTAATCACCCCGGTTGCGAGGCAAAAGTATGAGTCTCTGTCTTGGCTTTTGTATCCACGAAGATCGAGACAAAACCTAATTTTCCTTTTTTTTTTTTCTGTACTTTTTCGATATTCCCAGGCAGTATCCGGAGCATTCCTCTGTTTATTTCTATCGTGCTGGAGATACTCTGTTTATTGATTCTTAATTGCACTGTTGGTTGTGACTGATTGACTCTGTAACTACGGTACTTCTGCTGGTGTTGAGGTCCAACTGCGACGCGTTATAAGCATCCCACCAACTTTATCTTCCTCCTTCTCCAATTCATCCTCACTCCCCACCTCTTCTTCTTTATTTCAGCTGTTGCCCCAATATAGACATCTTCATTTCATACTCCCTTACTTCTTATTATTGCTATTGTGTTCGCTAAGAACGGGACCTAAGAAATAGCCATGCCTCGTAAGTGTTTAAGTGCAGTGCATTGGTTTCCTGTGGTCTCGTGGTTTCCTGCAATATCCCGGAGCCTTGTTGAATTCGTTGCAGCTAACGGCAGTTTACCTGCATAGCAAAAAAAGTATTCGGGGTATCCCCTGGGCCCCGTACCAGAGCTACCCGTGCTAGCTCCAGGGCTTCCTCCAGGGCTTCCTCCCAAGCTCACACTCCCAAGAGTGCTACAAAGACTCCTCGCCGAGGTCGTCCTACCAGAAGCAAGCTTGTAATTTCCGGCATGGATAGTCAAGATGAAGACGAAGATGAAGGCGATTTTGAAGTTCCTGCTACGGACAGTGAACTTGAATCAGACGCTTCCAATGGACCCAAGAGACGTCGTACTGGTCGAAACTCTAAGATCGCTGTGGTTATTCCTCCGCGATTGACTTCTAAGACCAAAGCTGCTGCTAGCACTGCCAGCGCCGTCTCTGGGTCTCCGTCTTCTGCTCTGCTTGATACTCCTCCGACGTCTATTTCCGCGACTAGCACTCGCGCGTCTAGCCATGTTGGTACTAGGACTAAGCTAGCTCCTGTTGATCTTGCTATCAAGGATAGCGGCGACGAAGATACCATTGCTTTGTCGACGACCAAGAAAGGAAAGGGAGTTTCCAAGAAGATGAATTACTGTGAAGAGCTTCCACCGAGGAGACGGACTAGAAGATCTTTGTCTAAGCCGGAGCCTGTTATTGAAGACAGCGTTGATGGGAGCGAGCTTAGCGAGCCTATTGATCTTGAAGAAGAGGACATCTATGGTGAAGAAGATGACGATGTCTATGAAGAGCTAGAAGAAGAGGATGACGGTGATGCTGATGAGGAACTAGAAGAGGATGAACAAGAGGCGAATGACTCTGACGACGACCCTATCACCAGTGCAATCCAGAGAGCCGTCAGCGCTACTGCCGCTGCACCTCCCCAGGCTACTCATAGAAGGGGCACGCGCAGAGGACCCAAAACAACCAGAGTTTGTCTTCCCACCTCCCTCCATTTTCCTTCTTACTTTTCATCCATACCTTTGTTGTCACAAGTTTCACAATAATGTCAGACGAAACGGAAGAAGCTAACCCGCCCGTAACAAAGGCCGAACGCGAGCGTGCTCAACTGTACGCAGCCCATCCCTATCTTCAGCACATCTGGACAGAGCTTGAAAAATGTGAACCCATCCGTACTCAGAAAGCGGAGCAACCGGAGGGTCTTTCGCTCACCATGCTTCCGTTTCAGCTGGAAGGGTTGAACTGGTTGAAAAAGCAGGAGCGTACTAAATTCCACGGTGGCATCCTTGCCGATGAGATGGGTATGGGAAAGACTATTCAGACGATTGCTCTGTTGATGGAGAAGCCACGTCCGAAGCAGCCTTGTTTGGTTGTTGCTCCTACCGTTGCGCTCATTCAGTGGCGAAATGAGATTGAGAAGCATACGAATAACGCTTTGAAAGTTCTTATCTTCCATGGCCAGAATAAAGAGACAAATGTCAGCAGTATCAATAAGTATGATGTCGTTTTGACAACTTGTAAGCTCCCTCTCTATCTCTTTTTTCGTTTGCTATAGCTTGCTAAGTAGATCAGATGGGTCCCTTGAGTCTGTCTTCCGCAAGCAGAACAGTGGTTTCAAACGCAAGGGCGAGACCTACAAAGAAGACAGTGTGCTCCATACCGTCCAATGGAACCGTGTAGTTCTTGACGAAGCCCACAACATCAAGGTATTATCCTTTTTATTTCTACTTATCGTTCTCTCTAACTGTAGTAGGACCGTACCTGCAACACTGCCCGCGCCGTCTTTGCTCTCAAGACGAAGTACAAGCTTTGCCTGTCTGGGACTCCGCTCCAAAACCGTATCGGCGAGCTTTTCTCCCTTCTGCGCTTCTTGGAATCCGACCCGTTCAGCCTGTACTTCTGTCGCAAGTGCCCTTGTAAGAGCCCTCACTGGAAGTTTAAAAACTTTCGACAGTGTGATAATTGTGGCCACACTCCTATGGAGCATAGTATGTTTACCCTCACTTTGAGATGTTTCGTTCTAGTCTAACAGTTCTAGTTTGCTTCTTCAACTACGATATTCTGAAGCCCATTCAAAGCTACGGCAATGGAGGTCCCGGTAAAGTCGCATTTGAGAGACTCCAATCGTTGTTAAATCTCATCATGCTTCGTCGGACCAAGGTTCAGCGAGCGGATGATCTGGGACTCCCACCCCGCGTTGTCAAAGTTCGTCGTGACTATTTCAATGAAGAAGAGCTTGATTTGTACGAGAGCATCTACGGTGACAGCAAGCGCAAATTCAACACCTACGTTGCTACTGGTGTCGTTTTGAACAACTACGCCAATATCTTCAGTCTGATCACTCGTATGCGTCAGCTTGCGGACCATCCAGATCTCGTCCTTCGACGTCATGGCGGTGAGGAAGGGAACAACAATTTGGTCTGTTGTATCTGCGACGAAGAGGCAGAGGAGGCGATTAAGTCCAAGTGTCACCACACTTTCTGCCGCCTCTGCGTCCAACGTTATCTTGATACCTATGCTGGCGATGGATCACCAGACTGCCCAACTTGCCATTTGGCGCTTAACATCGATTTGACACAACCTGCTCTCGAAGCGGCATACGAAACAGTCAAAAAGGGCTCCATTATCAATCGGATTGATATCAACAATTGGCGCAGCTCGACTAAAATCGAAGCTTTGGTTGAAGAACTTGCCAACCTTCGCAGCAAAAGCCGTACCGTAAAATCAATTGTTTTCAGTCAATTCACAAGCATGCTTCAACTTGTTGAATGGCGTCTTCGAAAGGTTGGATTCTTGACGGTGATGCTAGAAGGTTCGATGAGTCCAGCTCAGCGTGATGCTTCAATCAGGTACTTTATGGAAAACGTTGAAGTTGAGGTTTTCCTTGTTTCTTTGAAGGCTGGTGGTGTCGCGTTGAACCTTGTGGAGGCCAGTCAGGTTTTCATCATGGATCCATGGTGGAATCCTAGTGTTGAGTGGCAGAGTGGAGACCGAATCCATCGGATTGGACAGACGAGGAACTGTTGCATTACCAGGATGGTTATTGAGGATAGTATCGAGAGTCGAATTGTAGAGTTGCAGGAGAAGAAAGCCAATATGATTAATGTAAGTTGACACCCCAAAGCACTTTCTCCAATTATCATCTGGGAATGTGGATGCTAATGTAATGGGTGTATAAGGCGACTATTGGAGGAGATCAAGGTGCTATGGATAGGCTTAGCCCCGCGGACATGCAATTCTTGTTTAACAATTAGGGGTAGCGTGGATCTGTGGTATGAATATTCCGAGCAGCGGAAGATATGCACCCGATCTGGTCGACAGATATTGAAACCACAAAGGAATAAAAAACATTGAAAATGGTGGGTATATTGTTTGGTGTTCCTGGCGTATTTGATCTGCGGTTTACCTTTGCATGATTTCCTTTACTTTTTACGTTCGAAGGTTTCTGTTATCGATTTAAGACGGCCTGCGTGATAAACTTGATGGCGTTAGAGTTTGAAGATCTTCTATGATGACTTGTATCTCGATCCCCCGAATACTACAATGAGTTTAGTACAACCACGAGACCAGATATATCTTGATTCTGCTCAATTGGCAGTACAAACATGATCATGAAGTCTGAAAACATGAACCATACATGTATGGCATTACGCACAATGTTTAGGTTAACTTCATGATATTGGGGAAGAAATTAATGAAATACATAGGGTTGAAAAGGTGAATTCTGTATTTGTGTTCAGGGTCCTTTTGTTGTTTGTTTTTGTCTCCATTGTTCATGAGTTTTTTTTCTCTGGAGTACTTCTTGGTCCATTGCATTGTAGGATGTTTGGAGTTTGCCTCGAGTCCGGCGCGAGTTTGGAGTGGCAGTCTGAAATTTCAGGGTTTATATGGGGATTTGTTATTACTATACATTAATTAGTTAATTTGGGGTTTAGGGACTCTATTATGGATCTAAGGATCGTCCTTTGGACCGAAACTAAATAGGAGGAGGTATTCGTAAAAGAAGTTAACAACCTATATGAAAGGGTTGAAGGCACAAAGTCTTACCTACTTGCATCCACTCTCCCCGATATGTACTTTTCAGATTTATATCCGTGGCAGCAGGTTCTTCGCATGCCCTAAACTCGGGGGGGTATAGCCGGCATTTTCAATTTCCATATCTCTTTCCAACTTTCACAAACTTCAGTTCATCCAACTGAATATTTTCGAAGTTTGTAAGTCGAACGTTGAATCTTCATCAATTACTCCCCAACCCACCCCTCCAACCTCCTCTCCCCCCTCCCATAATCATATACAACCCACCGACTCCCATCCCTCACCCCTCTATATGACGAGTTATTCTCCTCTAACCACATTTTATACCTCTCCACCACGATTTTACCGGTTGATTTTCCCCATCCCTCCGCGGTTTCTAAAGCGTTTGAATGAGATGGCGAGGATTTTGAAAGTGTAGCCGCGATGAGAAGGACTGAGGGGTCGGCGGGCCATGGGGTTATTAGGTTGTTTAGGGGAGGGTGGAAGAGGGATGTTAGTTGCAGGAGGGGGATTAGGGGGGACCAGGGAGCGGAGGGAGGGATGTTGGGGAGTTGGCGGAGCATTCCTGCTTTTTTTTTAGGAAGGTGGTTAGTCGTTTGGAGGTTTGTAGTTTAGTAAGGGTTTGGGAACGGATGGTTTGGTATCGTAGTGGGAGCTGAGGATTTTTGGGACGGAAAATCCGCTTGACCAAGGCCGTCTTGGAAGGTATTAAAGACGCCTTAAATGTAGGGTTCATAGTTGAAAACATCCATCCCAAAAAATCCTTTAAAATAGCATATGGTCCTCTTGGGGCGGTTCTGGGGAGTAATGGGCAGGAGGTACTTACAGTATACATCATCCCAGTATTGGAATTTACAGATTGCGTCGTATTCCACTTGGGGGCAGGAGGGGCGGTCGAGGATTTTGTTTACTAGGAGGGTTGCGATTTCTAGATTGTGTCGTTAGTTATGATGGGGTCTATTTTTTGATATTGGGGTATTGTGAGGAATTGATCAATCTAGCCTTAAGGCTATACTAGGAATCATTGGAGGTTTCTTCAATACGCTGGAGGTTTATTATAGGGGTATTGTATATACACAGATTTCCAATACTAGCCCCGCACGTACAAACTAAAAGTGATTTCAGTAGGGGAAAAGAACTTACTGCGGATACCCTTGCTGCCCAAATGTTCGACGAGGTGTTTGTGATGGATTGAGAGTTCGTCGAGGCCGCGGGGGATGGAAGAGCCCGAGTCAAGTTTGTAGGTGGAATTTAGAGCAAAGGATGTCTTTTCAACCATCGTCTGTCTTTAGATCTTATATTTTTCTATAGAATCTTTGAATCAGGGCTCTCTAAAATGTATATATGAGATTCCTGACGTTGAATAATGAAATTACTAGAGAGTATTTTGACTATAAGTCGGATTTTATAAGTTTATCGATGTTAGGCAGTAACTCGCGGGTTTCATAGGCTGGTCTTACATATATTTTATTTTTCAGTTAGACGTCGGGATATAATTGTATCTCCTTCCCAGGACGAAATTCCGTATTCGTAGAAAATCCCGAAGAAGGCTTCTGTACCGTTTCTCAATTTAAGCTTTCGACAGTGAATTTTTTTTTTTGAAAAAAAAAAAATCAAGCCGACAGTCCGCTGAGGCTGTGCACTATGTATGGGATATCTATTGGAATTGGCACGGAGCTTCTGTGAGTGTGTGATCGATTAAATTTCCACCCTTCAAATTTCCGGGAGCCTAGGTAATTGAGTTCCGTCGAGAAGTTTTATAAATGTTCCGTTCGAATTCGTTGTTTGTAAGTGTGTTATTTTGGCTTTGATCGTAAATGTGAGGATATTACTGTCGTCGAGAAGGAATGTTTTGGGGATTAATGTCGATGCTGTGGATTTAGCATTGTAGTACGGTATTAGTATATTTGCTTAAATTTTTCGGTCGAGTGATCGATTAGAAATTAATTAATCTGAGATATATGGCTCTTGTCGACTATTTATACTCTGCATATTCGGGCCTGGCGAGAAAGGATGCATACAGGCCAGCCAACCTGCCGTCGAGTTCACTAACGTCATCCAATGTTTACCCGATTTGCTACATATTCCTACTCCTTCAGCTCTACTCACATGTATACGGCCACATCATCAGCATCCTACGTGCTACATTACACAAAGGAAAAAGTAAAGGGGAATGTAGTCATGTTCGTTAAAGATGGTTGATCTGAAACACATATGAAACTCGCCAATTTGGCCCACCCTTACGCATCTTTTTTTCATGAGTGAGACATTTGCGACTAGATCCTTCAAAAGAAAGATGATGGGAAAGGGTTTGATTAGTAGAAATAGAGGGGTTTGTAAACGGGTGATCGTTTGCCCTTGCCTTGTGAGATTTTGGTTGAGTGTGGTTTTTTTGGGGAGGAAAATTTTAGCGGTACGTAGGAGTGTGGATCGAGTATGTGGGATTATTGATTTGGGTAATGAGGATTTCAATAAATTACAAAGCCTTAGAACGGTCTTAGAGGACTGTCCATGAGTGAGAATTTCTGACATCTTTTTTAAATTGCAGGTTGTGCCGACGTCGACATTCCGATTCGATATAACTTCTGAATGCGGCTGAAGAGGGCCTTGTTGTATCTTGTCCGAAAACTGTGTTGCTGACCACATCAGGTCTGCAGGGGTTCCCAGCTAGCTGGAAGGATATTTTTGGCTGATTTCGGATCTTGATCTGTTGGTGCTTTTGACCGAGCTGCGGAACAGCAGCTACGAATCTCGAAACCCAAAATTCATCTGAAACCCGAATCGGCAGGTGCTATAGAGACGCCTGAATCGGAAAGTCCTTCAAGCCAATATTGAAAATATGACAACTGTAGAGCAATGCCATGTCTGTGGCGCTCCCTCCGCCCTTACATGTCCAGCTTGCAGCTTGATCCATTATTGCACCGACTCTCACTATATATACTCTACACAACTTCCCTCGCCATCTTGACAGATATGGAACGCTTGTACCACGATCCATCAGATCCCCCCCTCATGGTTTCCAACGATACGAGACCGCTGGATCCTAGAACAAAAGTTTAGATCTTATCATCATGAGACGACTAGAAGTCCACACCATCCTATTGAATATCTTTCCGCAACTTTTTTAGTGCTTTCGGCCCTTCCGAAGATTAATACGCTAGCTTCGCTAGATCAGGTACTCGTCATTGCTACCGATATTGCATACCTGTTTCTGGATCCGCAACTCGAGGCGTGTTGTTTTTTGGCTGTGCTGTTGAGTCATGGGAAGGATATTCTGTGTTTTAAGTATATTCGTTGTCACCCGGCAGATGACTTGCAGGAAGATGAGAGTAACCAGCCACCGGAGTGGATTGATTATCAGCTTCTTGTGAGTAGAATATGGGAGATTCTGAATGATCTTGAGTTTGGAGAGAAATTGAAGGGAGGAAATATTGTCCCTAGAGAATTAAAAGGTAAATTTCCGGGCTTGGATTATCTAGAATTTGAGCGGAGTTTCGTTCATGTACTGTTGTATTTGAAGTTGAAGGCGGATATGATTTCTTTAAGGGCCTTTTCTGCGGTCGAGGTGTCTTTGGAAAGTAGGTCGAATTATGATGTTAAGGAAGTGGTGAAATCCCCCATTATTGAAAGTGAGACGGCCGAAGAGGCAGTGAGGAAGAAGTTTTTGGTAGCCGAGACTACTTCTTCCGAGGAATACGAAGGAATGATTGTAGGGAGAATGATATCTACCGGAGATAGGAATATATATTTATGGGCTTAGGTTCACCATTGTGCGGTATAAGCCAATGTGAATTAGAAACTTAGAATTTTGTAAATGCGTATACAGATATGATCTCGTATTCTGCCCTCCGCGTAGCAATGGCTTTTGTTGGATTATTTGCGTTGGGGTAACAATCCAGAACCAGGATCCAGCTATTGCCCGAACTTGTCGACCTCAGCTGGGTATAGATCGGCCAATTAATACGGATCCTAAGCTACATAGGTGCCTCGATCTTACCCCCAACCTACCTATACAAGCGGTCTGGCAATTCGCCTCAGATATCAATATATCCCCAATACTGAACGTGAACATACAGTACGGCAATCAATGCATGATGGATTAGTGTCACTCTCCGAAGTACCCGAGATTCTCTTTCAAATACCTTCCCCTAGGGACGATATTTTCCATTTCACAAACATGTCAAGCACTTTACCCAACATGTTGAGGGTTGCCGGGATGACAATGCTTGTTCGGCATTACAAATGTGTTGTTTGTAATGCTTTTTAAATTTTTACGGAGCTATGAAATCTCAGCTCGGAACATTGCCAGGTCAATTTTGAATAGCGTTCATGAACCATGCCATGATGCATGTGTGATGGCGTCGCCTTTGCGGATTAGATTATCGGGTTTCTCATTTTCGTGTAATGCTTCGTAATTGCCTTCTGCGCAGCACCACCCGCTTCGTAAACAATCTGCAGGATTTCTTGAGAATTTTTTTTTTTTTTTTTTTTTTTTCAGCCCTGTGAATCATCATGATTGATATCAGAATTTTGATGACTTGGCGAAAGCATAAACTCTTGGTGATTACTATATGTTAGTTATCAAAACGTGAGTTGTTACCGAGCAAGCTGGGATACCTTGATTAACCTACTTAGCTTAGGTATTCCTTCGTCAGAAGGCTCGAAGATTCGAAATCCTGAGACTTTGAATTGAGACATCTTGCCGCGGAATCGTCACTTGATGGAGGGCCTTAATCTGGCAGAATCCGGGTAAGATGGGAGATGCCTCGTCAAAAAGTCGATAAAAACTTCCGTCGAGATGTCGCAGCTCAAAACCTGATTCGCCTTCGCAAGGTGGTTAACTAAGAGAAAAAATCCCGTTGGTCATTTGTCTGACGTGAGCGGAATGTTTTCCCCTGGAGTTCTAGAAAGTCTCGAAGTTCGTGAAATTTGTTCTTTGGGATTGTTGTGTGAAAGGCTCCGCTCGGTGGATTCTATGGATCCGGTTGGGTCGTTTGTGGTTTTTGGTGTTCGCATGTGCGAAGGTGAAGGTCAGCTTAGCGTTGTGTTGGAGGACGGTAAACGTTTCTTTTGGTACCGGCGAGCACGATCACATCAGATCCCAAGGCATTTTTCACCTTCTTTCTTGTTGGTATTTTGTTACTTTTGATCTGCTTTCGTGCGTATGTGTGGCGGAGGAATGATGGCGTCTGTGATGATTTATTGGTTGAGTCGGTGCCTTGACGACGTCCATTGCTCATGCGATCCGAAAGGTTGCATACCTAAGATTATAATTATGATATTGACCGTGCTTGCTTTGCGCAGGGAGGCGTGGGGGACGAGGCTTACCAGGCTCGTCTGAACCATAATGTCTTTTAGGAATACGATCGGATAATCCATTAGACGTTTAGACGGTGGACCAGCTATGGACATGGGTTAGGATGCACAGTAGAATTGGGATTCGTTCGCCGTATGGTATAGAGTTGATGTATATATTTAACGTCCCCGACTAATCATCGTGGAGCTCAAAATAACGAATATCAAGTGAAGAACGAAGAAAAAAGATGTTTATTAATATATCGGCAGTTAGTCTCGAGCTTTGATTTGGGTTCTGCACTAGAATTCCTGGCGCTTCACCTGGCAATTAGGTATCCAATATTGCAATTCAACGAGTCCGCAATCGGATATATGAATACTACCATTTAGCAACGGACATACTATACATTCAAGGCGCCATGGTCGAAACGGAGCTCATAGACCGCTTGGGGAGACGAGAAAACCCGGCGGATATTAGGTTCTCATACGGTTGCAGCCATCTTGGAAGGGAAGGACTAAGAAGTCAGTTACTCCCCTAATTATATATTTGATTCTCAAGTTACCTCTCTTACCAAGTTCTTCTAAATTATAGATGCCTTGGATCTAGTCGAATATTCTATCCGGCATGACTACAAAGAATGCTTCTATAAAGGAATATCATCTGGAGCAGAGTTAGAGACGTTTGATACCGAGTTTGAAATTGGCTCCTTGCTCAGCCGATTGCCGAGACTGATGCAGTGGGCGGATGGTATGTCGCTAAGATGGTCCCTGCAAGAAATATGAAACATATCCGCTAATCAATTGAATTGTAGATATGATCGCTACATGGCCTATGGAGTCGCTAACCGCAGCTTGGCAAATGAAAGACATTCTTCAACTTGCCGCATTATTCTCCCCTGGGAAATATTCGGAGTATATTCAAGACTTTCAACCACGGGAGATGGTGATCTTGGTGGCCGCGAGGTTGGAAGTCGCGGGGTATGATTGTGCTATGGGAAGAATCCTGGAATGGGGTGGCGGGGTAGACCGTTGGACTGTTAATGCTGAAACGGACGACGAAGTGAGGGAAGTACTTGCGAGGTTTCGGGCTGTGAGGGGGAAAGTGGGGGATAGACAGGAATGGAGTGCTGTTTGGAGTGGCGATTTGGGATGTTAACCAACTTGGCTGTTCTCCGTTCGTATTGCGTATTTTTGTTCCGATCATCCCTCAGGATTGTTCTGGATTAGCCTCGAATCCTTTTTGAATTTTGCCTTTTTTGGTTTGCATTGTTCTCGTGCGTATTAGTTAGCGTGGTATTAGACCTGGCCGTTATATAAAAACTTTTGTTTGAGGTGGGCGTTTTAGCCTGTTTATAGGCCGCCGCCAGAAACCTGTTTCGCCAAAAAGTTCCTTCCGTGGCCAAGTTGACTCGATCCTGAAAGATGAGTTGAGATGTTGCAAAATGAAACCGCAACCTCAGCTCAACACATCTACGAAAACCCCGCCGACGGCTGGCATCCTGAGACATTAGTCAGCCGGTGCAACATGGACTCCGCTCATGCAGAAAGTATCGAGATACCTCCTGAGGCTGCCGACAGGATGTATTTCGACACCGCAAATGACGCGGACCGTGACACTTATCTAAGCAGTCATCATTGTCAAGGCTAACCAGGCACCCTCGCGTTTGACTCTCCGTTTTCCTCCATTTGGGACGTTTGATATCCCTAATTTGCCAATTCAGCAGGATACCATGTGATGGACGTGTAAGTTTCGTGACTCAGCGTCGCACGAAGCGGGGCTCTTATTGGTTCCTTTGCCCCTCAATCGCGGACACATCGCGCGCTTTTGCCCTGGTTTAGGTCCCGTCCCGGATTGGTCGATATTTAGATTCCGGGTTGACTGCTTCGAGATATAAATCCCACGACGACGGGCGAAAAGGACCCAAATTTAAACTAACAGTTTTCCTGACTCGGGCAGCCGAAAACAAATAAATTCAAAAGTGCAGGATCCACTCTTTTGATATAATTTCCCCATCGCCAACCACTTCAAATACATCGCCACTTCGAAGCTTCCCAGCGGTGTATTTATACTTCACCATATCTACGCCCTCGTCAGCTCGGTGCAATTTCAATATGTCATCCTCACAGGACCCCGCTGCCGGTTCTCAACCATCCACAGAGTTTGTTCATCCGTCAGGTGGAAGCCAAGCATCACAAACTACCAATAATATCAATACGACAAATCCTCGAAGAACACCTGCACCCGCTCACCCTATCAACCCTTTGAAGCGACAGCTTTCTGAAAATATGGAGGTTCTTATTGCACAAGCCAAGGCTTCGAAGACATCAGCCGGAAGCACTGCTGCACAGGCTGCACAGGCCGAAACTATTTACGACAAGCTGGAGAGGGAACTGACATGCAGCATCTGCTGTGAATTATTCAAAGATCCAATCACATTGTTAAACTGCCTGCACAACTTTTGTGGTACGTTAATCTTCACTTTACTAACCATATGGTCTTGTCACCGAGGGGATCCACTGATACTGGACCGAATAGGTTCCTGTATTGTCCCATGGGGCCGTCAGAAGACTTCTTGCCCGTCTTGTAGGGCCAAGATCCAAGGTTGCCGAGACGCCTTCGCCCTGAAACCTTTAATCGATATGTTGGTCAAGGAAAAGCCGGAACTGGGATTCTCGAAAGAAGATATGGATGGATTCCAAAGCGTCTATAAGCCCGGACAAGAAGTTTCTTTTGGTGATGGATATTCCGACTCAGGCGATGATGATAACGAGGTCGATGAGGATGAAGAAGAGGATGATGAAGTCAGGTATCCGCAACTCTGGGAACCTTGTCCGTGCTGCCCACAGGGAGAAAATGCGAACCCGCTGTATACTTGCAGCAACCCGATTTTCGACGGTGACCGTACATATGACTGGCAAATTGAATACAAAGGTCATAAGAAGTGTGCCTCTTGTCGCAGCGAAGTTCCATTTAATACCCAACGGGATGCTCTAAAACCGGCCTATTGTGCATGCTGCGGGGTCACATACTGTGGAGGCATAAGGGGAACCTGCCCAAACGACCCCAATTCCGAGTTCCTCCATAACATGAGAGGTCAGTGCGAACTTAACACACCATGATTCGGTGTTACTAATCTGTGCTTTGATAGTTACTTCCCTCTATGCAGGAGGTCCAAATTACGGGGCTTTGTTCAATAACAATGCCTTTGAGCAGGACTTGTTGAGGCGGTGGGTAGAATCCGATGCCAATAACCACACATGGCAATCACTGGGGAACGAAATTCGAGAATGGTTGTTCCAGAAATACCCCTTGGGCATCCCTGGCGCATATACAGTCCCCGTTAGGCCCGATTCATATGTCTGCAAGAATTGTCTTCCAGGCATGTTCGATAGATATCTTACGGACTTCTTGATTTCGGAGCGCGAACGTCTCGGATGGACGGATGCTCGGTCAAGGTGCTGGTACGGAAAGAATTGTAGGACACAAAGACATAATCCGGATCACTGCGCTCGTTTGAGCCATGTCTGGGATGAAGTCCCTGCGGAAGAGAGGCGTGAAACCCGTCCGGCCCGTCCAACCCGTCCACCGCAGGTCACTCATACGGGCGGTGTTAGAGATAACGCTCCTAGCTCTCAGATTGCAAACGTTCAACCGGCAGATTCTCAACCCGCGAATACCCAAGCCGCAGACACTCTGACTCAAACATCTACAGCAGCGGCACCGCCACCACTATTACGATTCCCATCGGACGCCTTTCCACCCTCAAGTCCCGGGGCACCGGCTATGGATGACTTGTTCGGCGTCCCATATCCTACTAATAACGTCTTTTCTGGCGGTAACGACGATCCCGCTGATGCTGGGCCTTCTAATTGAAACGCGGCGGCGTCTCTTAAGAGGCGCTACTCCGAGATTTCTACTATTCCGTCGTCCCAGTACATCTCTAGTTATATCACACCATCGTCTACACAAGAAGATCCCACCCAACGTCCACAATCACCAACACCCCAAGCTATGTTTACAACAGCATCCGAACCCTTGCTATGCGAATCCCAGAATACACAAACAGTCCCCGAATCAACATTTGAACAAAACCCATCAACTTCACCGTCTTACCACACTCCACCCTCAACACCTCGCCGACGGCGATTACTTGCAGCGCCAAGTGCTACCCGCGCATCCCTTAGAAGAACAGAATCGACCCCATCTTGTACACCACCAGATCCACCAGAAGACGAAGATGAGGGGGATCTAGATGAATTCATGTCACACTCTCAACCTTTACCAACAATTTCAGCATCCCCGCAGTTAAATAGAAGAAGAACGTTTAGAACCCGAAGACGAAGATGTCCGCCCGAACCCGGAGTCGACATTCGCCAGATATGGGCGGATGAACTCGAGCTAATCGAATTCATGTCGAATGGACATAGAAGTTCCGGGAGCTCGTTGTATCCAAAACTTAATGATGTCCGAGAGAGGCTACAGCGGCAGCTATCGATCAGTCAGGAGGAGGAGCCGGAGAAGTCACAGGATACAGCGAAACGGCGGAGGGTTAGGTGATATTTTATTTTTTATTATCAAAAATGGGATGAGTCCTTCGACTCTTGTCAAATAAAATAATCTGCATTTTTTTTTTGAAATCCGGTAAATTATTATTCTTTGTATGATCTTGCTTTTTCAAGATTGTGGTTTTGTTGTAGATATGGGAGGTAGTTTTTGATGAGTCATCTTACAGCTAGTTATTGCATTGGATAGCGTCGTTAGTGGTGCATTACTTGGGTGGTTTTGCAGTAATTCGTTTCTATTAATGTTTGTATTGTATTAGTATGCAATATTATTCCTTTCGAGTTTGTGACCGTGCCTCTGTCTTTCATTAGTATTTGTGTATTCATACACTGCATTACAAGGGTTCATGATATCGTTCGTAAGACAGAGTGGAACGGCCGGGCTGTTTTGTGCGGTGTCAGGCCGGTGCCAACGCGCGCCATTTGTGCGTATTTTTGACGTCTAGATTCTTGGCCGAATGTTCCGTCTCTGGAATACTCCAAACGTTGACTCGAACGCCCCGTGTTCATACCTGGAGTTCTTTTATTTCGACGTCTCGGTTTCCGTTCGTCGGGGCTCTATATGCTCAGATATATTTGAAACGAAGGTGTTTTTGATCTCAATTGACACCTTTGGGCGATCGATATCGAATAGCACTCAGTGCGGTGCCGATATCATACAGACTCAACACTAATTTTCGACAACGAATTCGAACCGACTTCAAAATGTTAATATCGCGTACGAGTCTCCATCGGAATTCTTTAAATTCAAAGCCCATAACTGCGACCGCGAACATATTCCATAATATTTGCAGCATCAAAACTCCAATTTTGCAGAAGAGATGGAAATGTGAGAGAAGTGTTCCAAAACCTGCATGCTCGAAGACTAGTCCAACACCCGTAGTTGGATTCTGGTCATCAAGGCCCATATGGAATCGAGCTATGGTTAATACGTTCCGGTGTTTGGTCGGATGTACGGCGGGCGATTTTTCGGCGATGTGGTATTTACAGGCTTTTCATCCGGAGATTGGGATTGGGACGATTATGGCCGTGTCGAGTACGTATAGGCTTTCTTCCCTTTCCCTTTCTATTATTGTAACGGAATAGGGCCTTCGGTGGGCTGACATTTTAATTTGCTGTTAAGTGGCTACCGGCTTATCAACGTCCCTCCTCCTCGAAACCGTACTATTAAAGTACGGCCGAGATAAACTACCTTGGCCTGCGGCTGCGAAAACTGCCGCTGGAATGAGTATGATTAGCATGTTGACTATGGAGACGGTGCAGAATATGGTGGATTATCATCTTACGGGTGGGACTGTTCAGTTCGAGTCGCCGATGTTTTGGGTGGCGGCTGTGGTTTCCATGTCGGCTGGGTTTTTGGCGCCGTTGCCGTATAATTATCATAGGTTGAGGAAGTACGGGAGGGCTTGTCATTGATATCATGATGGGGTATGTGGATTTGGCTCTGGGGGATATCAATCGATCGTGTGATTTCGATTTCTCGTATGTATAAGCTCCATTTGTAAAAATATATACTCGCTTTAGAAAGAAAATAAAGATTCTTAAGTTTTTAAACCGTGAATGATTCTCCCAGAGTCTAGCGAACGGTTGATATTATTTCCTGAACTTAATTCATTTAAATCCAGTTATAATACAAATAGATTTGGAGGCTCCGTATCTACTCTCGAATCCGCGTGTACGGTCTCGAGGCTAGTGTATCCTCAAGTCTTGCCTTCGGTATGCACGCCCGCATACCGATTGATATAAAATCGCAGGCTTTAATCTCTTATCACATAGGTTACAGTTTAAATTTAGGTACCTTTCTAGGCCTTAGTCCTAATACAATCCCAAAGATCTGACGCGACATCTATATCTAGAATTACTGGGATCTATATCTGGGATTTCTTTGTGGTGCGTGGTATTTTGAATAGCCCCGCGCGTTGAGCGACTTTAACCTCTTCGCCACGATCGAATTGATATTAGCCCCGCCATGACTTGACGGAAGAAAAGATATGATAGATAAAAGAGGGACTAAAGAAAAAATCTACCCAGTCGGAATGCGAGACTGTCCCTCATGCGCTCCGTCGGACCCATGCTGATTTCATATTAGGGCCGAATTCAAAACATTCTTTCTGGCGGGAACTGCGATATCTCTTTGCGAATTTCGATCGAGGGCCATTTTGCATTTGTTTTCCGAAGACGGGGACCCTCGTCATGAGGCTTTTTTCGGCATCAAAAAAAAAAAAAAAAAAAAAAAAAAAAAAAGTCCTCAGTTTGTTTCGACCTAAGTTTATCCGTCCCATGTACGGGAGAGAAAGCTACTCGAAGAACTTGCCAGTCATGGCACAGAGGTATATATATATCGGATTGGAGGCATCGTAGGATTCTGAAGATATAATATAACGCCATGCGCCAAAATTAAGTCAGCTCTGAATTCGAATTCGAACAAGTTGGTCTCCCGCGATAAATACTTAGGTACCGTCGGAGTAGAGGTATTTTGGAGTTATCCCGGGCAGGTTAGTATCGTATCATATCCCGCCATATCACATTTGCATTTGCTTCAGTATCATGTTGGAATTCTAGTTCTAGTTTTGGTGTGCCGTCGACGTCACTTCTGTGCAACACAAAGCCGTTCGAACTGCCCCCGCCAAAAGCTAGAAAGCCTTTTTATTGCGAGACAATTTGCAGTTCAAAAGACCTCGCTGACAGCTTCACCTTCTCTCCCTCGTTTTATATCTCCCATCCGACAGGAAACCTCAAAGGAACAGACCGCTCTTTTCGTCAAATAGCGTCTCTCGCTCTCCTACTGCAGCTTCAGGACGGTGTAAACAAAAGTCCGTCAACATGACGCTATTCGTGGCATCCCTGTAAGCACATCCTCTGGCCGTGCAGATGTCTTTGACTATCAAAAAGCCAAAACTGTGGAACCAACGTGGCTAACAACCTATATTTGATTACCATAACAGCTACCTCCCGTACACGATTAATTTTCATGTACAAGAAAAAGAGGAAGATCGTGGACGAACGGTCCCTGCACCTCCAGCTGCGCAACGTACTGCTCCTAACCTACGAATCCACACCGGGGCTGATACCTCAGGCGGCCTGATCCAGTCCCTCGCATCCCGTATTGGTTCTCGCCAGCCGTCGCCTCCCCCGACCCCACCCGTCCACAATGCTGACGAGATCTTCTTCGCAAAACCGACGACTCCTGGTCCATCTGCCAGTGTTGCCGTCAATTCACCTGGTCTGGATAGTGCTATTCCCCCAAAACTCAAGCGGGCACTCACTCAGCCGACTTCCAGAGCTGCTTCCCCACCACCCAGAGGAATTCTGGAGAGTAAAAAGGTTGCTGCGGCACCTGCTGATCAATTACAAGCTGTATCCGGTGCTCCTCGTCAAATTCCTATTCCCAAACGAAAAGCGACTCTCACCGACCAATCTCAACTCTTTGCCAGTGCCGAATGGACCGTCGAACCGGCTGAACGAGGAAATGGCGGTCTCCGTAATGCCGTCAACGCAGCGCTCGAAGCCGGCGGTGTTGAAGAAGTGACTTGGGTCGGTACCGTGGGTATGCCTACGGACGTTCTGGAGGATAGCATCAAATCTTCTATCGAGGAGCGATTGCGCGATGAACACGAGTCACTGGCTGTCTTCTGCAAAGATAATGATTTTAACGGTCACTATAACCATTTTTGCAAGCAGATTTTGTGGCCTGTGTTCCATTACCAGATTCCTGACAGCCCGAAGAGCAAGGCGTATGAAGATCATTCATGGATTTATTACGTGGCTCTGAACCAAGCTTTCGCGGATACGATCGTGAAGAATTACAAGAAGGGGGATACTATCTGGGTGCACGATTATCATTTATTGCTTGTGCCGAAGATGGTGCGCGATAAGATTCCCGAGGCGAGTATCGGGTTCTTTTTGCATGTTGCTTTCCCGTCTTCGGAGGTGTATAGATGTTTGGCGGTGAGAAAACAGTTGTTGGAGGGAATGCTGGGTGCCAACCTTGTCGGTTTCCAGACAGAGGAGTATGCAAGGCACTTTTTGCAGACTTGTAATCGGTTGTTGTATGTGGAAGCTACGCCGGTAGGGATACATTTGGAGGAGAGGTTTGTGAACGTGGTCAGCTCTGCTATTGGAATCGATCCGATCGGATTGAGCAAGGAAAGGGAGGACCCGATGGTGGATGAGTTCGTGAAGGTCATTTTGGAGAGATACGGGGGCCAAAAGATTTTGGTCGCTAGAGATAAGGTTGGTTGCAGACATTCTAGATTCGAGTCGATGGAGATACTCATTTGATGATAGTTCGATCACGTTCGTGGTGTTCGACAAAAGCTTCTCTCTTACGAGCTCTTCTTGCGCACTCACCCGGAGTGGGTCGGCAAGGTCACCCTTATCCAAGTCGCACTCTCCACATCCGAGCTTGTTGAACTACAGACAACGGTCCTCGATATCGTATCCAGAATTAATGCCAACTTTGCAACCTTCGGCCACTCTCCTGTGGTGTTCTTGCACCAGGATATCAGCTTCTCACAATACCTTGCCCTCCTCACCGTCGCGGATGCGTTAATTATCACTTCGCTCCGCGAGGGTATGAATCTCACTTCTCACGAATTCATCTTTTGTCAAGATGAACGCCACTCTCCGCTCATTCTCAGTGAATTCACTGGATCTTCGGCGTTATTTGCTGGATCTGATATCAGTGTCAATCCATGGGATTACCGTCAGTGTGCAGATGCGATGTATCAAGCCCTTGAAATGTCTCCTGAAGAGAAGAAAGCTCGTTGGGAGAAGTTAAATGGGGATGTGATGCACCAAACCGGTGTGCATTGGGTTACATCGTTCGTGGCGACCCAGCAGAAGGCGTGGCTGGAGCAGCAACGTCGTGGGAATATGTCTATCCCGCGGTTGTCGATTAATGCCGTGGGGGATGCATATGCTAGAGCCGATAAGAGGATCTTCTTGATTGATTACGAAGGCACTCTCGTGCAGTCCGCGAGCTCGACCCGAATGATCTTGGGCAGCCCTCAACGAGTCATTGACACATTGAATGATCTTCTTCTCGATTCGAGGAATATTGTTTATGTGATGTCATCTCGCAAACCAGAGGATATAGAGAAGCCATTTAGGCTAGTTTCCGGACTTGGTTTGATCGCTGAGAATGGTTGCTTCATCCGCCCGCATAACACGGGCACTTGGATCGAGATGATCGATGCTTCTATGTTAGGATGGCAAGATAGCGTCAAAGAAATTCTTGAATACTACAGAGAGCGAACCCCAGGAACCACAATCGAGAAGAGACATTGCAGTTACATCTGGCACACCGGCTCCGCCGAAGACCAAAACCTAGCATCTCGTCAAGCCGCCGAATGCGTCAACCACATCAACGACTCAATGGAAGGCATACAGCACGTTCACGCCGTACCACTCGAAAAGGCAGTTATTGTCGAACCTAGTGACCATAGTAAAGCCACCGCGGGGGTAAAAGTGCTTGAGATCGTATGTGCGGAAGAGAATGGAGAGGTGGAGAGGTGGACGCCTGATTTCTTGTTTATTGCGGGAGATGATAGGGAAGATGAAGTGCTGTTTAAATGGGCGAATGAGTATGCGGTTGAGAGGGAGGTGGCGCATGTCACGACTGTTTGTGTGGGAACGAGGAATACGGAGGCGACGGCGACGTTGACGCAAGGTGTTGCTGGTGAGTTGAAATCTTTCCCATATATCACCTCAGTCGATGACAGTACTAATTGAGAATGACTAGGTCTTATATCCGCCCTGAACAAGCTATCGAAGTTTAGGTAAACAACAGGAAATGTTCTGAGCGAAAGCGAGTGTAGAAAAGCGTTCACTTTTTTCTTCATGGTCTTGTTTTTTTGTGCTTGCAGTTGTTCTTTTCCTTCTCTTCTATTCCACACCATATTATTTTGATATGGCATAAAGCATGAAAATGAATAGATTTATATTCTTTGTAAGTTACTATCTTTCCCCCATAAAGTTCCGATCCAATCTAGACAATTTATTGAGGGTAATAGACGTTGGGGTACATCGTTATAGACTCTGGGGTTAAACTTTCGTGAGATCACATTATGGACGCCCCATGCAGGCTTGTGACGACAAATCGAGCGTATGTACTAATGAAAACGCTAGCATGAGTCCACTCATGCCCATATCGTATCGCCGCTAGACTTTAATTTTGGGCTTTACTATGCCCAACTTCAAGCCGATATGTTGTGCTTCCAAGCTAAAATATCTATTCTCACTCCTATTTTCCATATCAACTGTCATCATCGCGATATCCGGTTCTGCCTCATCCGATGATAGTTCGGTGTATTTCCAGACCTGAAGATTATAGAATTCTAGAAGATCGAGGATTTCCTCGGCTAGGGATATATTTTTGAGTAGATATATAGGCTGGGAAGGGTGATAGGAATGGGCTTACGGGTCATATTTATGAACTCATGGACGGTAGGTGGACACTTTTGGGGACGTTCGTAAAGGATTTGGCCCTGTTCTTCATGCTGACATTGGAAGTGATGGATCTGGCGGTGGGGTTTCCGATGTAGACTCGAGAGCTGTGGAGTGCGTTTGTGGTGATGGTTAACGTTGTTCGGGGGTTAAATTGGGGGTGGGGGGTTAGAGGCTGGTTATATTCCAATTGATGTTAATTACGATATACCAGGGATTTGATTGTTGTAAATAGAATAACGGACTGTAGATTACATAGTTTCTCTGATTATGATCGTGGGGTTGGACAAGGCGGTGGTCATTAGGATTGTTTAGATATTTTTGGTATAGTATGGTATCGTCACGAAATGACTTTACTATTGTTAGTTGTTCGGTGGATAGGTTTGCTGGGATGTCCATATTTGATCCTCATGGGCCCCTTGGGGCAGTTCCAGTCAACAGCTGTATGGGTAGTCCACCATGTAGTGATCGTTGTTGCTTTATATTAATCTTGTGATGAAATATGCAGACAAACGCTCATTTTGACGTGGACGGATATATGCAGCCGTGGGTTATCGACACTAAATATATCAAAACTGTATGTAGCGGCAAGGAGAGACCCTAAAAAATCCACGAGAGTACAAAAGCACTTCTAAGTACAACATTAAAGATTATTCCGAACTTGAAATAAGAATGATTGTTCACAAAATGACTTGTTTTATTTAAAAATCTTTAAATTTTCGGGCAGAATTTACTTCTCTAAAAACCTACAACAATCCATATAAATAGGGTTTATTGATAAAACTCAACACCGTCCACTATAAAGTGCAACAGTGTAAATCTTATATCCGACCAATTAGTTATAATTTAGAAGCTTCTGGGTTTAGGATAAAAATGCAATTGACATTTGGTAGGTTCGATTAGGCCCGACTTGTAGTCGAGCAAAAAAAAATTAAGTGCTCAGCCCAAAGTTTGGTTAGATGGATGGAAATATGGTTGCTAAATACATGCTGTTTTGCTGGCACTATTCTAGCCTAAAATCGTATACCTCAGGAGTAAAGTTAATCTTAGTGTGTATGTTTCTAACCTTCTACGCCTTACACTGTCGATTCGTGTAATTATAGTCGCAAGCCAACATGATCCCTACCCAATGTACTGCAGTCGCAAAAACCACGAACACATGGAAGATCTGATGTGATGAAAGCCAAATGTCAAACTTGCCAGGCTACTTCGATTCTGGAATTCTAGTCTGTAATCACGCATAAGCAACGGTCGAATTGCCGAACCGAGGAACGCTTACCCCGTAAAATGCTGCGCCAATTGCAAGCAATAGTCTCTCGAGGAAATAACAGGGCATGCCAAACTGCTTCATCATCTTTTCGATGCCGAACAGCCTTACTCCATGTACGAGCAGCGCAATCCAAGATAGTCCGGTGCCAACAAAGGTTAAGGTTCTGAAAGTTCTGTATTTCAAGTCTTGGTATTTCGGGTTCAGAAGAATGAAGCAACAGACAGCTCCCAGAATCAAGATCTTGGAATAACGTCAGTATAATATTCGCTCGATTTCTCGGGAAAGGCATACCATTGACCAATATATCTTCTGCAGGCGTGGTTCGCAGTAAAAAGTATATCCCGGAACCCGTGTTGAATGACAAATGCAACAAATTACATGGCAGACTTGAACCACTTTCTCCTTACCGCGGTTGCTAGACCGCCGCAGAAATGATTGAAGGAAAAGAGCAGATATATATAATTAAATGATATTCTATAGACGTATATTGTTGCAAGTAGTTGGAGATCATGCCGCAAAGATCTGGTTCGAGACTACTCAGATGGTAACTTCGATGTCAAGATCCTTCGGACGGGAGGTTTGGCCGAAATGAAGCAAATTGTAAACGACCTGTTTTGCTCCGGAGCAGCCCCCAATGTAAAGCTGTGTTTATAAGTATCTACTTAAAGCAATGCAAAACGAAAGCCAGAAAGTTGGAGCCAGCTGGAGATTCGGAAGACCCAGAATGAAGCAAGTGGCTTTCATAAACAGCTTCTCGAGCTCCGTCACAAGCCTTTACATTATGTTATCAAAGTAATAAATAATAATAATCACTCAGTGCGCTGCAGGCTTCTTTGCGCACTTCCTCCTTGTTACGAGACTGACTTCCTCTAGGGAAAATATCAACGACGCTACAACAACGCACATCGACGCCTGGCAGTGCACCACAAGCACAAGGATGGTCACACACCGCTGAAAGGTCACAATATAGGGGCACTCCCCGCACGACAGCTGCCCCTAGAGCTGCGCTAACTAAACGCGAGACAGGGGCTCCGTAGCCTACTGTTGAGAGTGCATTACCACCAACGTTGCAACACCATGTCTGGTCCCAGTCGACGCCAAAAGTCTTATACATTCACGTCATGGCAGGCATAGCGGGAGGTGATTGAGGCTCGTCGATAAGGTTAGCGTTATGCGCATGTGAGACAATGGGGGGGTTCCTGCTTCTCTTTCATATACTCAGATACTATCGGATAGGACCGTGATTCATCAGGAGTTCAATATATTGTTAGATATGTGCTTTACCGAAAATTGCGGATGCGTCTACGCGCCATCGGAATGCGGGATAGCAGGAAACAATTAGCCTAGAGGTTGGCTAAGTACTTATTGCAATGTGTCTCAGGGCATTACAAAATGGATTTTTAGAAGCCCTGAAGTGAAGCGAGTGGCGTCTGCCTGTAAAGCCCCAGCTCTGAGTTTACAAGCAGTCAGTACATTGTTTTCGTGGCTTGTTCTCAAATGTATATTTTTGTAAAAATCTTGTCTGTCGACCCGTCTGAAAAATGATTCAAGGCTAGCCACTGGTAAATCGCTTGGAGTTAAATTTTCACATGCGGTATCTTTTTGATCCAATTGATCGTGAATTGGATCATTTTGCCCCCCGCATATTATGAAGAGCAAGGTTTTGAAGGGACCCTTAGAGAAATACGGCTATGACGTAAAACTTGGCTGAAAAAGCCCCATCCCAAGACCGGTTACCTGGACGAACACACGATGATAGTCTGGTTGGATATGGATCTGGGCTCAGGAAGAAGAAAAGAAAAGAAAAAGTTAAGAGGAATGGGGCCAGATTGATGCGATTTCACTGGGGGATCGAGCTAAAAGCAGGTTTAGGAAGTTCGATGCTGTCGGTTTAAATGGAACTGGGGTTTCCTCCCAAGCGCCCGTCTGCGAACGGGATTTCCTCTGCTAAACTCCGCTCTTTTTGCGAGTCGACTCTTGGACATCTCTTTGAAAATATTTGTTACTTACCGCGGTATCCCTCCTTTTGTCTGTGGAGAAGGTATTGAAGTTTGGTATCTACGGGGTACTTTACATCACTGTCGTATACATCGTTATATCCAGAAAGGGAGAAAGAGGGGAAGAAGAAGGAAACCGAGTGTTGACGTCTGTTGCATCGACTGCAGGGCAGCAACGTCACCACAACACATTTCGACGAACTGCATGAAAAGCTGCGACTTTGACTTCGCCCGTTTTAGAACGTCGAGCCTGAATTCAAAGCTTAACCTTCTTTCGTTCATACTGCCATACTTTGGCTTTTTAACTCCTCACCCCTAAACTTTTCGCCAGCATGTTTGGTACAAAACCGTTGGACCTGCCGGATACTTCTGACCTTTCTTTAGTAAGTTCATTTACTTCCTTGTGTCCGTTGTTTCCTCTTCGTCTATCGATACCGATAGTGCAGTACGTACAGTGCAGCAGCTATCTAACTATTCCCGGTACTTCTTTTGCCCTATCTACTTATCTATTTTATTTATACATCCACAATGTCATATTTCTCCCATGCAAAAACGCAGACAATGCAGAACCGGAGCCTTCGCTCTTCGGTTCACAGTAATAATGGTAACAAAAGGCAGAATAAGGCTAAACATTCCCTGCCCGCACCGCAGAAATCTACAACAACCCGTCAGCCAATTGACGACGACCTGATATTCTCGACTCCGAGATCCGAGTGGAACAATCCCATGTCCGACCAGGTTCTTCTCGACGAGAGTAGCAAGACTAACAAAGACGCCAAGGATGGTGACGCGACAGCAGCAACTGAGACAGGGGGGAACTCCACTACTATCAGTGGACCCGGTACTCCTGGTACGTTTTTCGAATTTTCCATTTCGTGCATCGAACCCACTTTTTTGTGGCATACCCAATGTTTCCCATATGCTGTACTTACATAGTACCGCATTCTATTCGCCATACATTTTGCTAACTAACCTGACACAAAAAAAGCCACCACCTCGCCACTTTTAAAACGTGCAGACCCAAAGGATCTCCCCAGTTACCCCTCGCGTGGCGTTCAAAACCTCGAAGCCTCGGCTGGTAAGGCTGCGTTATTGGCCGCTTCACATTCAAAGTCCCCAGAGTCGTGGAAACCGGATCGCTTGCCCGCAGCTGGTGCAGCCGCATCTTTTGCAAACAATATAAAGTCCCCAGAACCCTGGAATCCAGGTCCGCTACCCACTGCAGCAGCTGCAGCTCTCCTAGCAGGTGACTCTAAACCACCAGAGATCTGGAGACCCTCTACTCCTTCAAAATCAGCTTCACAAGCTGCAATAAGTGTACGACAAAGAGCACATACGATGCCTGAATCGAAGCGGCCTCCGCAGCCGTCGCAATCAACTGCAAATGCTCTCGCTGCAGCTGGTATCGCAAACTCGCCGAAAAAAATATCAAAACCTGCTCCGAAGTCACCGCCTACACTTGCTTACGATATTAACAAGATTAACGCCCTAGCAGCGCAGAATGCACAAACTCGACTTTCTGCTGCTTCGCAACCTAGATCAGCGCTTCCGCAATCGCAGACTGATAAGAATATGTCTGATATCCTTCGCGCAGCTAGCATATCCATGGCTAAGGGCATGAGCAAATCACCTCCTAGCAGTAATACTACAAAACAGAATATATCATCGAGGACTTCGATGCCACCTGGCAGCTATTATTCACATATTCCGACATCACCAAAGAAGATTGCACCTGCAGAGCCGAAGTTGAATCGACAATCGTCAACACAGGCGGCTTCTATTGCTGCATCTAGCGATTTACATTCTGTTATATCTGGAGATAGCGATGAAAGGCAGATAAAATACTACCCTCATCTTGAAGAAGCAGCTCGAAAAGCTGCATCCGAGCGTCTTGCACGTCTTCAGGCAGAACACGATCGAGCTCGTAAAGCATCTGGTCTTCCGCCTAGTTGGCAAGCTGGTGGAACGGTACCCACTACCCGTGCCCGCTCTTCAACCGCCCCATCCAGCGCACCGAAGACGGCACGGCCCTCAAAGCCTGGTGCGACAACCACTACTGCTGCCACACCTCGCCGCCAACCCGATGCAACCGATTACGCCCGCTCTATGAAGATAAAATCCGATACTGCAAAACTTACGAAACAGATAGATTCAGTCGATAAAGATCGTCAAGCTCGTGATTACCTCACCATCCTTGCTGTTGCAGAAAGGAACGTAAAATCCCGAATGCAGGATTTGGAAACTAAAGTGGCTGAAGACCAAGGGCGTGTGCCGAAACATCTACAAGCGGAGTGGGATGCTAAAGCTAAGATGTTGAGTGCTGAGTATGAAAGGAAACGAGCGGAGGAAAGCGAGAAAAAGAAGGGCAAGATTAATATGGGTGGAGGGTTATGGTATGATCAAGAGGATTTGGAGAGAATTGCACGGGGGAATGTACAGCCGATCTTGGATGAAATCAATGTGAAGGCGGAGAAGGAGCGGGCGAGAGTTGAAGCTTTGAGGGTTGAGAAGGAAACAGCTGATCGGGAGAGAAAGGCTCAGCAAGAAAGGGTTGCGGGTGTTAAGGCAGAGACCAAGAAGGCGAAAGGTGGGAACCCTTTATTCTCTTGTTGCAAGTTGTTGGTATACTGACTTGGTGATATGTGCTAGTCTTGGAGAAAGCAGCAGCGAAATCCCGGCGAGAGGCCGAGAAGACAGAAGAGCGTGAACGAAAAGCGGAACTCAAGAAAGCTCAACGAGAAGAAAAGGAACGATTGAGAGCTGAAAAGCAAACCCAGAAAGCGGCTGCTATACCTGTACCCGCTGAAACCTCGAACATTGGAGAAAATGCGGGTGTAGGAGCGGACCCTGGCTCAGATATGGAAGAACTCGAACCACGTCCCATGTCACAGGCCGGTCATGACCGAGTCGATCGCGAACGAGAGATGCACGAAGCGGCGAAGAGGGAGAAAGGATGGTTTGGGGGTCTTCAGAAACGGCTTGCGAAGAGGGTTCCTGGAACAAAGAAAAAAGAGAAAGGTGTCGTTGGCGGCGAGGTAGCTATGCCTAACGTCGCTGAGGCCGATGAGTTTAATCCTGCGGACAAACAAAGCATTTCATCGATTTCATCTCCCGAGCGTCCGAATTCTACGAGGGACGTAGCGTTGGCGGGAACGGTCAGCGCAGTTTCATCGGACGATGAGGCGGAGCCTGCTGGAACGGTATTTGTGGGTGGAGCTGGATTGCAACCTGTTGATGCTACTGGTGGCGTTGCTGCCAGAGCCAGATATGCGGATTCAGGCTCGCCGAGTACCAGTTCTGGAGATCTGTATACTGCAGAGCCGAGGTATAAGGGATTGACGTCTGCGACGTATAATCCTGGTTTGGGGGATGAAGGACTAGTAATGCCGGCTTTTGTTCCGGAAACTAGCAGAAGATACTCGACAAGTACTGATTCTTCGCTTGAGAGTGGTGGTGTCGCAGAGAAGACCTTTGGAGAAGAAGGGGGGCCACCTGTAGCTGCGGCCGGTACGGGAGAAGAAGGGAGGGATACATTCGGGAGCACACTCTCAGGGAAGGTTAAGAAGTCGCTTGAAGAGTTTGCCAAGGGAGGGACCAGTGTAGCGGTTCCACAGACGTCGACAGAACCCCCTGTTACTCAGGTCGAGCCACCTACGCCGATCGAAGAGCTGAAAGGCCCTATTATGCCCGCTGCCGCCGCGGGAGGAAGCTCGAGAGGGTCGATGGATAGTACTCGGGAGAAGAGGTCGAGTCGGTTTAGTGAGATTTTGTAAAGGGATACGTCGTACATTATGGGCCGTTTTGTGACTTTTATGGGTGCGAATGGGTTGTTTTTTGCTTAGCTTGCTAGTTATAACATTGAGACGGCTGTACACAATGGGGTTGAATTAAGCGTTTGGGATAGCGGTTTCTGGTTTTATACGTGAGATGCTACCTACTTGATTGTGAGGGGAAGGAAGAATACACGAGCTCTTTATATTTTACAAAGTTGAATACTTTTCACTATAGAAACTAAAGTATCTACCGCAAGCACCAAACGATGACATCCCCTCTCCTCCTCCAATCGTCGTGAAAATGGCTATTGAAGAACCTCTTACACTCCACATACCTCGCCTCTTCCCTTCCTATCCTTAAATCATTTTTGATGAACTGTGCGGTGCCCTCAAAAGTGACTAACTTATCAGGCCACGGCGTTGTCCCTTCCAACTTATCATCATTCTCACCCAGATCCACTCTTAACGGCGGTAATCCAAACCTTCTGTACAAAAAATATGTGGGGTTATCATAAAACTCATCCGCCTCGTCTACATAATCTTCCCTCTCTGCAACTGGAACCCCCACAGGCGGTTCGCATGTTAAAAACCAAGCGCTGGTTCTTCCGTCCTTCATTGCTGCATCCCACATGTAACTTACAAACGGTGTAGAATGGCAGGGCATTAGAAATCCTACTCTTGCGCCTCCTAGGCTTACACCTTTGGAGCCGGAGTAATGCTCTTTCCGCAGCCAATGCACTACATCTACCACTCCACGCTGGTGTACATATCCCGTGTAATAAGCGATGGGGATATTTACCCCCACCATCACCGCCCAAAAGGTCCACCGTTTCGTACCCTTCTTTGGTAACCCCGGAACACCAACCCCGGCCATCAAAACATGGAAGATAGGTAAAAGCGGGTACAAAAACCTAACTTCCTTATGTTGCGTCGTCATAAACGCAATAGGTACCAACCCCAACAACCTCGTTAAATGCGTTGTAGCCGAGTAACTTGACGGATCATTCAACCCGGTAAAGAAGGAGTAAATCGCCAACGGTAAATATCCAGTGAGTAATAACGGCAACCCCTGGGAATAATAATAATGCCAGGGACTCGTGCCATAAAACGAGGAGATTGATTGTGAAACATTTAAACGGTAGAATTCAATGAAGGGGAGGGTCAGACGGTTGTAGTAGGTATAATCTATGAAGGCGTTGAATGAGAGGATTATAAGGCTGATAAATGAGATGTGGAGGACGGCGTGGAGGCGTTGGGGGAAGGTGGGGAGGTGTTGGAGGATCAGAGGACCGATTGCCCAGGTTATTAGACCGTTTGTGGGACGGACTGTGAATGAGAGAGACGCGAAGATGGTGGCGAAGGTTAGGGAAGTTGCGGTGTAGGATTTCCAGGGCCAGTGGTACATTCCCATTATTGTTAATGTGGTTTCAAGACAGTTTGAAAATGTTCTGGTGGAGCAGAACCAATTCCAGGCGCTGAAGAGGCTTAATAGTAACTTGGAAGTAAAGGTGTTAGCAGTGTTAATATGGTTATGGAGGAAAGTAAACTCACAGCATATGTCCCTGCTTCCTTTCCGTATATCTTCCTTGCCAGAAGTCCGGTATATACATCGCCCAGGGCGGCGGTTATAGCTCCCACGATCTTTGGAGCGACGACGAGAAGCTCTGAAGTCGTTGCGGGGGAGAGGTTCAATGCATTTGATATTGTATCTACGAGGCTGTACACTCCCTGAAAGATTCGGGGATATAGCACTGACCGGAGCGCATGGTGCCATTCCTACGAGACAGTGTCAATTGATAGATTCTTAGATGGAGAATTTGTAGAATGACATACCCAAGTCACATATCCAGAACTAGGAGCCCGCTGACTTGCCGCGATCTCGAGGGACTGGAAGTATTCATCCGGTTGGAAAAACGTGGAAATTGTCAGGGCGTTTTGAAGCCTTATACCCAAGACGATTAGGAATACGAAGAAAGGGGTATTCTTCGTGAAGATAGTCATCTTTTCTTGTCTGTCGTTTACTTGAGGAATCAAGTGCGGGATTGAACATGAACGCGAGGTCGACGTGGTTTTTTTCCCAGTTGCTTCGTTGAGTGCGAAGGGTTGCTGGGGTCAACACATGCTGTTTGTCACTGTTCGATGGCCAAAAATGGTAGAAAATCATGCAGGCAAAAAGCAAAAAGAAAATTCCGACACCGGGAATCGAACCCGGGGCTGTTCGGACCAGTCATGAACCGGAGTCCTGAGAGCGAACGATGTTAACCACTACACCATATCGGATGGTTGTTGATATCCGATCTTCAAAGATGTTCTATTCATTATGTTTGACACCTAATGAGGAACAATAAAGTCCCCGCGTTGTTACCACGCCTTGTAGATCTTAACCTGGTATTGGGCGAAGTAGCTTGTACAAGTTACCATAGCTAATCAGTGAGCTATCGTAAAGCTTCTTAATTTTCGGTCTTTAATTAGTGTCACGTACACGGGAACAAGTATCGGGGGGTATTTGGTGATATATATTTCCAATTGAATTTCTAATTTGCACGCTCTGCTATGGAGATACGCTTTGCCAATTTATTGGTAATTTGTCCGGAGAGCTAGGGGAAAGATTTTCTCCTCTGTAGTGTGACGTATGGAACTCTAAGATCTAAGCATTATACTTTAGGCCTGTAGAAGACAAGTAAGAGACGGGTTGTACGTGTAAATATTTTGGCATCCCATGTTCTCCCGAGTGCCGAGTGTTATTTGAAACTTTAGTAAGGACTCAATTTACTCTCGAAATCTAGCCTCCAAGTTATATCGATGACCCACTCTCACAAGGCCTCGAATCTAAATACATTAGAATAGACCTCATCCCCTGTCGTCGGCGAAGCCCATCCCAAATACCGCCATCGATCAGCTAACTTCCAACCAACCGGTGTGCCATACCTCTCAACTTCATCCAGATGATTAAATCCAGCCATATATTCACGCCCCCTCGTACTTTGAGCTTTCTTATAAGAATTTGGTATTTCATCAATCGTAAATGTAACCGAGCGCCTTGCTAACTGAAACGCGCGGGATAGAACCAAAGATAGTTCATTGGTGTCAAGAAAATGAAAGGCTCCCATGCATATTATATGATCGACGGGATCTTTGTAGGTGATTAATAAGCGCTGCATGGGACCGACAAGGACGGTGCTATATAGGCCGTGGCGAACACATTCCGTTCGCATTTGTGATGATAGCTCCATTCCGATAAATCTGCTGAGATTATGTGGATTACCGTGAAGTCGTGCTACTAAACCGGTTCCGCAGGCGACGTCTAGGACAATGCCGTCAAAATTGTATTTTTTGAGGATAGTATTGACGCCGTCATAGTAAACCCCTTTGGTTACATCGTCATATATCGGAGCAACCTCATCATACTCCTCCCCGATCTTACGAAAAACCTCGAAATTTCGATTTCGTTTGAGAAAGTAGGATGCTATCAGGGACTGCATTAATGACCGGTAACTTCCTGGGAAGGATTCGCGAACAGCACAAGCTTCAGGTGCCGAGGTGAATGGGAAGATCGTCTTTGGCATGGGGTTTATTCCTGCGAGAACCGGTTTTGCGTCCACGGTGACTCGAAAGTGAAAAGTACACCAGAAACTGCCGTGCAGGTCGTTCGCGTAGAATGCATCTTCTGCGAGTTTCTGGATTGTATTGAATAGGCTTGAGTTGGAGGGGGACGATATTCTGGAGGCTAACTTCGAAAGAACTCCGGTGTCGATTTGCGGCACCGGGGATAAAGGTATTGGCGTGTTATCGAGTTCTATGGTTGTGCATGAGTACTCCTGCCCCACCATAAGATTTTCCTCCTGCAGCTGACCGATATCGATGTCGACATTTTCAAGCATAAAGCGGCCAAAGGTGTCGAGATCGCATCGCTCCAGAATCCGGATAGGCAAACCAATAACCGGAATTGCCAAATACTCGATATATTTTGCGGCAAGCACCGCTGCCGCTTTGTGAGTGCTCCCGTGCCAAGCCCAATGTAGAAAGTTGAAATAAAGATCAAAGTTCTCAGCAGCTGCAAGATTCAAATCTGGTTTGATGGTGTCTTTGTTGATAAATCGCTGCTCGAAAGTGTGTCTATCTGTGAACAATCCGATATCTGAATAGTGTGTGTCGTCTCCCTGACCTGGTGCCGCCCGAAGAATGCAAATCCTCATCTTTGAAGTTCGGTAGTTCTGACGGTAACGAGAGATAGTATATTGATTTTAATTGTACCTCGAGCGCTAAGTCGAATATTAAACTCGTACCCAGATGTTCTAAAAGAAGTCAATCGCGATTGGGCTAGCCCGTTTTGTATCCTGGACAGGTGTCTTATTGTGAGAAGGGTTCGATTCGGTATTCAATCTCAGTGTAACCTTAGAATTAGGTTGTGCCAATCTAGTTGCACGTTTTAGACAAGTCTACCGTTTACTTGGCCAGGTTTTCGAATTTAGGCTATGCCTTACCAACGCCTACTCATAGATAACGCATATGGAGTTGATGCTCCAGCTTAGCTTAGTTGATTCCTGGATCTATGGAACTATTATATCTAGGGTCATGTAGATAGAATTATTTCCCACTGCCTTCCAGTTATGCTATCACTCGTTTCTATCAATCCTCATTCATTTTCTGAATCTTAATTAAAGCTTAAAGTCCTTACAAAGCAGCTCGGCAGCTTCGACCCCTCATACGAACTGTTAGCTAATCTATCGATAGACTGTCACAAGCGAACCAATCATACTGGATCGCAAACGATACCGTTAACCTCTTTCTTGGCAAAAAGCCAATGCAGCGACAGGGCCCCACAATTCCCCTCTTAATTCAGTGTTGCAACATGAAAGTACTTATCATGCATATGTTTAACATGTTGTAGGGCGTAAGCCATGTAACATTGAGTTAATGCCGTCGTGCATTGCCGTTGCTTACCCCTCCGGAATATCTTCCCAACGTAATAATTACTTACCTATTGTTGAGAGGCTTCGCGCTTCGTGAGCGGATTATATATTTTTCTCCGAATCCTTTTGTCTCGCCCTTGTACGCATAGCCAGACAGCGGAGCTTTATACTATTTGTCTTACAAATTAAATAGAACCGAAAGGTTGACTCTGGTCGAATATAATCTCTAAAACGTAACAATGGCACAAACTACTTGGGCGACTGAAACTCGAAACCGCTTCCCGGCGGTTGTGGGGACCGGACAGGCTTATATGGACAACGCTGGTGGAAGTCAGGTTTTAGATGTTGTAATTGACTCGTAAGCGTCCACATCTTTTCACAATTGTAAGGTATTTTGGCCGACGATTGGATGGCTGACATGTGGTTATCGCATGCACCTTAGTATTAAGCATTATTTATCCAATACGAACGTCCAGCTCGGAGCTTCATATGTCGTTGGGAAACAATCGAACGAACTATTCGCTGCCGGCCTTCTTGCTTCCGCCAAATTCATAAACGCGGATCCTGGAGAGGTTGGTGAGTAGTGTTTTATCTCAAATCAGTCTGAATATACCGATATATACTGATATGTGAATTTCGGCCAAATACAGTCCTCGGAAGCGCTTCAACCCAACTTCTCCACAACCTCTCCTCCGCCCTAAAATTCCCACCCGGTAGCGAAATCGTCGTCTCAGCCACCGATCACGAGACCAACATCGCACCCTGGCTCCGCCTCGCCGAAAACCAAGGCCATACCATCAAATTCTGGAAACCATCTCCATCCCACGAATGGACACTCCAACTCTCCGATCTCGAACCTCTTCTTACCTCAAAAACTGCTTTAGTAGCATTCACAAATTGCTCCAATGTCACGGGAACAATCCATGATGTGAAGAGTTATGCTAGTTTTATTAAAGGGAAGTATCCAGAGACGCTTGTAGCTATCGACGGCGTTGCATTTACACCGCATCGTCAGATTGATGTTAAAGCTCTTGGAGTGGACTTTTTTGTGTTCAGCTGGTATAAAGTCTACGGTCCGCATATTTCGCTTCTATATGCTGCCCCACGCACGCAGAAGTATATTACACCCCTGTCGCATTTTTTTAATCCGAAGGAGACTTTGTTCGACAAGTTGAACCTAGCAGGTGGGAACTATGAACTCACGGCTTCACTACCCTTGCTCGTCGACTTTTTGACATCTGAGACATGGGAAAGGATTAAAAAGCAAGAGGAGGCACTTTCAAAGACATTCATTGATTGGGTGCTTAGTCGGCCCGATATAATACTTTATGGAACCAAGGAATCGAGCAGCGATAAGAGGGTCCCCGTATTGAGCTTTTCGGTTAAAGGATGGGGGAGTAAGGATCTCGTTGAAGCAGTGGAGAAGGAGGATTCGAGGTATGGTATTCGGTGGGGACACGTTTACGCGAAGAGGTTGGTCGATTCGTTCGGATTGGAGAAGCCGGAGGAAGGGATCGTGAGGGTTAGTTTGCTATTTTATAATACGATTGAGGAGGTGGAGGGGTTGATTAAGGTGTTTGAGAAGGTATTGGGTGGGAAGTAAGGCTGTCTAGATATCTGTTTTGTATTATGTCTTTTGGACATATAGACCTCTAGAATCTCGATATAATATGGTAGGTGAGAGTCGACTCGAGGAGTTGGGTACGAGTTCAGAATGACCAAGGCGGCGTCGCAACATATGTTTATAATAGTTAGTATTTAATCCACATCTACATTTTGGATATCATAATGTCCCATATATTGAACAATTGAGATTTCGGCCAACGTTCGCGTACCCCTCTTTCGATATATATCAAAAATGAAATATCTTGAAATGTTGACAGGCGCTAGACCTAGATGGCGACGAAGGCTATATTGCAGCCAGGATTTTAAGGGATTGTGTGACCGGGATGAAATCCCAGAGACAGTTGCTTTGTACCCCCCGAAGAATAGATATTATAAAACCCACCATACAAGCAGTGGCTCCAGAGGCAGCTTATCTCCGCCACTGCGTTGCCTCCGAAATCCGTTAGCGTGCCTTGGTCTTAACAGGGGTTAATTCCGGCCCAGGCGCCAGAGGAGGCAGGGTCCAAGTCATTGGGCTAGTCACACAGACGTCATACCATGCTTTGGTAACTGCACCCGGCGTGTATACGTAAATCCGGCAGCATTTCGGATCTGTGATAATCGGATGTCGATATATCCGCTGTGGGGATATGTTTTAGCGTCAATAGAGTGTCGTATGATAAAATGGTGCTGTCAGAGCTCTGATTAATATCCTGTGGATGAAAGTTTATAACCTATAGCTCGCGCTTTCACACCAGAACGGACATATATGTTATCCAATAATTAAGATTATACTCAGGGATCAATTAAACAACAACTGCCTAAAATTTATAAAATCAATTCAGTCGACGCTTTCGTTAGAACCGTTCGAATTTGGGAAACTGTTGCAAAACACTTTTTTGGTTGATTCCGGCGATAACTCCGACATTTGTTACGAAAACGAAAACGAAAACGAAAAAGGAAAGACGATAGAACGATAGAAACTTGACGAAGCCGATATTTCTTTAAACCGAAGATATCTTATAAAACGATACATCAATCTAATCCTACTTCGCAGAAATTTCGAAACTCACACCGTGGTTGCTCGTTTGATAAACTTTCATAATTCCAGGGATCTCAGAATCAATTCTTCGATTAATTAAGCATCGAAGTTTAGTCACAATGCCGAGTACATCTCAAGTAAGAATAGCAGCTCGGAGGTATTTATCCTGGTACTGGTTTCCGATAATAGGGTCTATTGTATGGATTGGTATGTTATCAATCATTTTTACAAAAACTCAAATCGAGCCCAGTTAATAAATATTTGGGAATACAGGCACCCTCCTCGGCCTCCTAATAACATGGCTCGCCGATGGCAGCCCGCACTACGAATCTATGGACACCGACGGCCAAAACATCGCCTACATATCCGACATTGGTGCCGACTACCTCAAGCCCCTCTTCATCACCGGTAGCTCTATAACATCTGTCTGCTTCGTTCTATCACTCTTCGGTGCTAGATGGTTACGCCACCGAGGCAGGATTCTGCCAAATACGTCTATGACCCAAAGGGTGTTTAGCATAATATCTATTATCGGAGCAATAATTGGGGGTATTGGACTCGTTTTGTTGGCGGTGTTTGATACGAGGAGGTATACTACGCTTCATAGGGTGTTTTTGGTGGTGTTTTGTGGAGGAGTTTTGGTTAGTGCTTTGGGGACTGTTTGTAAGTTCATACCCTCTTTAAAATAAAAGATCGATTAAGAGGACGATCACGATATAGTGAAATCAGATACTAATGCAATCTCTGTGGGGGGTAGTGGAATACTGGCGACTCAAACGAAACTACAAAACATCTCGCGCTCTCACAATAAGCATGTGGACAAAACTCATCTTCTTCATCGTTGAATTCGCTTTGGCAATTGCATTTGGAATACTCATGCGCAATAGGAACCATAATGCTGGCGCAATCGTCGAATGGGGTATGTCACATTTTTCCTTTTGAAGTTCCATTGGTATATAGATGATTTATGTGTATGTATTGAATGGCTGGCTAACATTTGGTACGATATAGTCCTCGGAATCCTGTTCACAGGCTACCTCCTCTCCTTCAACTTCGATCTCCTCCCCGCGGCTAGATCCCATACCGACCAATTTAAGGATGTGGAACTTAGTCGTCCCGTTTCGTCTCATTACTAGCGGCTTCCCCGTTCTTAGAAGCAAGAATAGAAACCCCCCTAAAATTAACGCCTTTTGTTTTACAATCGCATTGTCTGGCGTTTCTTCGACTGTTTACAATAAAGCCTGTCTTTTTAGATATATCTTTTCAAGCGTTCCGTTTCTTTTCTTTTTTCGTCAAATTTAAACTTATATCTAGCGGTATGCTCGTCATCACACTATCACACATCACTGTAAAGTAATTTAGGGTACAACTATTTTATTCTATATTCGAGAAGAATAACAAGTTATAAATGCATCTGAAAGAGCTATCTTTCAGTTCGCCATACACTGCGAATTTGCGAAAGAATGTATCAATCTGTCAATCAAAGCTAAAGCAACCATGCCTACAGGTAATACGCTGAACTCCCAGTGAATGCTTTCTTTCATCGTTAAACAAAGTCTTAAACTCGCTCTGGTACCAAGTGAACATAACCCACAGCACGAAAAAGCAAGTTGTACTTCTCTATGCCCCACTACAAAGCCATAGTCACCGTCACGGAATTGCTATGAATCAACAAAACCGGCGGTAAATTCTCACAAAGCACCTACCCAAAAACCCCATTGTCAGCCAAAAAGGTGTCCCAAATCAATAATGAGTTAAAAAAAACTTACATCCAACCCCGAAATATACTCCACAGAAGCCTCCTCACTCTTATGAGTCCCCTCCAACGGGCTCGGTAAAGTCGTAAACACGACCGCCGTATCATCGCTATACTTGCCCATCAACTCATTCAATATCAAATACTGCGCCAAACTCGGTAGGTCGTTGAAACTTAGCGGTACATCCTGACCAGCGGGATATCCGCTCGCTCGTATATGGCTAGGAGGTTCTTGGTCTGCAAACATGATTGTGGGACCACTGCCTTCCTGTTCGGCGACTTGGGCATGTGGAATCTTTTGGGAGCTGAAGGCGGAGGAACTCATGGCGCGTTGAGTTAGACCGGGGCGTTGTAGTGGAGGGATGGCGGATGAGGGGCCAAGGTGGTCGGTGGCGGTGGTAGATGCAGAACTTGGACCAGTTACCAATGGAGAAGCAGATGTATCCGGAGGATCGATGGATGGTCGTGGCAATGTCCGATCCGGTGTTCGTGTCCCGGATGGACCCGCTCTAGAGGGTACCGGTGGCAGTCCTTCCGACTTTCGCCCAGTAGACCTTCTCTTCGCATCAAATCGAGCGATTTCTTCGGCGCTGAGTAGTACACCACCGCCAATACTAACTCTCCGCGATATAGGATCCGATCGTTCGAATTTATTCGGTCGTCTTCCTCCCAACAATCTCCTGGATCCCTGTTCCTCTTCTTCGTCTTCGTCATCATAGTCTTCCACATCGTTCAAGCTAGCCGCAGACTCGATACTAGACGAACTATCAGACTCCGAATTCGAAGATTCGCTCTCTGACTCCGTTTCAGAAAGTACGTGAGGATGCAACGAATGAGTCTTCATATTCATCGTCCCTAGTGAAACACCCGAACCCTGCAACCTTGTGACCGATCGCGACCTACCCCTCTTTCGTCCTTTAACAAACTTCTTAACACCGTCTAGGAATCTCTGCGTTTTTGTGCCAGGTACCGCAGCCCCTTGTTGCATAAATGTCCCAGGCGGCCACTGTTCAGACCTCAACAGGTCCGCAACCTGTGAATTCAACACCTCTTCGCTGTGAAGAAACTCAGCCTCTCTTCTCCGGCGCTGAAGTTCAACCCACCATTCTTGACCTCCAATTACCTCTTCGACCCGTTCATTCTTTTCTCGCTTGCCATTCACAATCGTCTCGTAGCTCTTCAAATCACCCTTCGCAAGCCAACATACCACGACCTCTGCTTTAATCCGCAAATTTTCCAGCAGCGATTTAACCCGTCCTGCCTCCTCTTCAACATCGCTTTCGTACTCTACGAAAACAATAACTCGGATCGTGTACACTTTCTTCCAAGCGGGAACGGTATGCAGTATACACCCAAGTTGTAATATCAACGTATATGTATCGAAATTCGACGTAAGAACCCCACTTGTGCTCCCTCCCTCGCTCGGAATCTGCGCAGACATCTGAATCGGCCAGAGGTCGATATACTTCTTCTTAGGTTTCTCTCCGGCCTTGGGGATCTGTAAGTATTTAAACCCCTTGGCAAGGGCAACGTTGATTTGTAAAGACATAAGCATGTCTTCAAGCATGTTCACCCAGGAGGTTACAGAGATAGCTTGCTCGATTCTGCAGGTATCGGTTGGGAGTTGTTCACGGGCTTCGTTGGTATCGTCTATGTCGTCTTTTGTAGCGGTGTCGGGAGCAGAGATCTCAATCAAGGGCCGTCGTTTTTGGTACTCGTCGAGATTGTACATGCCCATAATGGCGATGTTGGGCCTCATACCCCCGAGCCCGGCACCCTGAAATTCCTTAAGATTAATACCCAGCTCGATTTTAACGGATGCAGACAGTAAGAACATACCAATACAATATTGCGCATACCCCATTCAATCGCCGGACTAATCGCAATTTGTACGAAAGCCTTGCACTTCCCAAAATCAATGTACTTCATCCATGCTTGTTGCTGCTTTTTGGCCTCAGGAAACGACTCCCTGAAGTCTGGTGTAACAATTACGTGGGCCAGAATATAAAGCCCTCCCTTTTTCAATGCTAATGCCAATCGTTAGCTCAACCCCCTCAACGGACACCCCGTCTGAGAACACTTACAGTTGCAAAACTGAATTAACTTATACGACCTCCTCGGATCGTTCACAAACAACAACAACTGCGGTCTCCAAAACTTTATATGATTCTCCTGCTTCAACCGCAACAAATACTTCCGAACTTGATGATAAATCAAACTTTGACTTACATCTCCCCATGCCTTCGGCGGTGACGTATAATGAATCAACAAGAACAAGAATAGCAATAATAGAACGCATACACTTGCATATATCCCATCAACGAAGAACATTGTAATCCCGCTAATAACCGTTCCTATAGCTGCAGTCCACCACCGGAAATAATTGAAACTTGGTCGAAAGTTCGGAGCCGCACTGATCTTTAAGAGGAAGCAAGCGAGGTTGATGGCTAAAAAGGTGAGGAGGTATGTCATCGTAACGAAGGAGGCGATTTGATTAATATTCGCAAGGAGTGTAAGTTGCGCTATGAGGAACGTAAAGATGATAGCGACGATTGGTTCATCGTTAGCAGCAGTACCTTGGGCGAACGCTCCGAAACCTGGGATAAGGTTGTCCCTTGCAAGTGCTTGTAGAAGTTTTGCGCTACCGACGACACCAAGAAGGGCGGAGAAGAAGGATGTGGAAAATTCTCCGGCGAAGATGAGAAGGGCGGAGACGTTTACGTCCTGGATGATGTTGAGGTTCGTGTACAATGCGGTTCGTTTGATGCTTGCCCCCATAGCGAAAATAACGAATGTGTAGGTTATGAAGGTAATTAGGAGGCCGTGGAGTGTACCCTTGGGAATCGACTTATTGGGCTTGCGAAGATCTCCACTCATCGATGCGCCTCTGAAGATGATATGTTTAGTAGGTTAATACTATCAATCAAGGATAAGAAGTACTTACGCAAAGATTCCCCCAGTCGCAGGAAATAGAATTCCGAACAAACTCTGAAAGTTCTCCTTCTTATGTGACTCGCTGCCAGCTGCCCCCCCAGTGAAATGCGGTAGCAGGTTTTCTTTAAATGTATCCCATGAAAGGCCGGTGTATGATAGTCCGTGATCGCCGTACATTGGCTTCATGAAGAGGGTGGAGATTGGAATCGAGTACGTTGCGGCAAGCAGGATAACCAGCAGGAGGTTTGACGCTTTGGCAAAGATACTCGATCCAAGGAGGCAAATGACCGTGCAAAGGATAAGAATGGCTAAAACTGTAGTCAGAAGCCGGAAATATTAAGAAGAAATCATTAGAGGGGTACCTGTGGCATAGAGATATCTCCAACCCTATAAACTCGATTAGCCCATCTATTCTTCTCTTGATATAAGCTGAAACCGGGATGTCTCACAAATGAATCCGGTAGAGTCCCCGTCCCATCCTCAGCCCGTACGCCAAAGTTATTCATAATACAATCCACCAAACCGACAGCATTCATGCCCGTATTTAGTACGTATCCCAGGTAAAACACAATACCGATACTACCACCGAATTCCGGTCCCAGACTTCGGGATATCAGGTAATATGCGCCACCGCCTCGAACAGTGCCATTTGTCGAAATCGCTGAAATAGATAGTGTCGTAACGAGATTTATAAGGTAACTGGCACCCAGCATTCCTATTTCATACTTCTACGTCAGTCTTCCGCTTCGAATTCCAAAATTCTAGGGACATATATCCACCATACCCATCATTCCCAATACACCACTTTGTCCAAGAATAAACCCAAACCTCAAGAACATAAGAATCGAAAGCACATTCAACGTCGTCGGCACAAACACCCCACTGAAGGTGCCAAGTTTATTCGACTTAGGTTTCGACTTCGCCCTCGTCTCCTCAGCGTTCGTAATGCTTTTGGTCATCCTAGGTAAATGACTCGTAGCATCACCACTCCTCCTCCGTCGTAAAAACCATCCCGAGGAATAGCTATTCTGTTGATCGCGATCGAGCGGCGGTACCGAACCGCGGCGGTTGAGGACTTCGGTGGCATCGCCGAGCAGTTGGGAGACATATCGGCCGGCAGCTGCCATAATCGGGACTTTCAGACAATCGATATCGTTCTGAAATGAAGCTTGAGTCTTGAGATGTGAGGTTATTGGAGTCCAAAGTCCATTGTTGACTGCTCCGCGCAGCGATATCGAAAGTTACCCGCCCGACTTTGGCCGAACAACGTCATGGATGGAAAGGTTTAACAGAAGCTTGGTGTTCCCGAATCCGTTATAAAGCGCAAGCGACAACACGCGTGGATCCAAAGGTACGTAATACGAATTCCTGGGTAAAGGTTGATCCCATATGATTGTAGGTAGCCGTAACTTGTAACATGGGGATTGAAAATGAATGGAGCGAACTACCCGCCAATTGATATCCACCAGGAACAGACAGACAGCTTCAGTAAAAGACCCTCGGATGCCGTCATTATGCAATGGCCTGCGAGAGGACGACCGAACGCAGCTTCTGATTGGCTAGCTAAATTACAACAAGAAACACAGTTTCTGGAAGTACTGAGCTCGGGCAAAGTCACAACAAAGGGAATTTTACAGAAATTACATACATCTAGCAATTAAAATACAGGACACTAACTTACAGGAAGCAAATACGGGGAATTGGTATAGAAGGGATATTAGGCGAAACAAAGAAAGCAAAATCAAGAGAAGTAACAAACAATTCGAAAAGAAGTACACAAGAATACTACAAAGAACCAGACTCGGCCGGAGAGTTAAACCCTGGATAAACCCAAGCCACATTATCCCCATAAACAAGTGGCATTCCTTTCATAGAGCTCAGCATTGTTGTTTGAACATTCGGCATCGGTTGTACCAAATCGTTGGTTATATGAGGTGCAAGTTGATTAGCATCCCCATAGAATAAAGCCTCGGAGTTAAGAGGAGCTTGAGCGTAGGCCGGAGCAACATCAAGTTGATAGGAGGGCTCGTTAACGGTGAGGTTTTGATATGTACACATATCCTGACTATAGAGGGGATCAACAGGTGGATAAGGGTCTTGCGGATAACGGTTGACAGCGTCTCGTGATGGTCCGGCTTTCGCCGTGCGCAGGGCCGCCTGGTGTAATCGATCATATTCTGAAGGCCCAGGTGAAAACTTAGGCATATAATAAGGATCCATTGACATATTACTCTTTCCATTCGCAAGCTGCTTGAGAGGAAGTTGTCTTGCTCTGCTATATTGGAGCGTTGGAAGCGAGAACATATGGCTTAGATCTGCAAAATGTTTCCTTTGCCCGCGGTACTGCTCGTCTGGGGATGGCAAGGGCATTGTTGCGATATCTTGGAGCATTTGAGACGAACACGTACTTGGACATGCAAAATATTGCATTTGGCCGGAGAACTGCAAATTATCACTTTTGACGCGCTTGGAAGGATGTGTTTGGTCCTGGAGCGGTAGTATGTCGACATATTGCCAAACTTGTACCGGTTCCTGTGGTTGGGTGGTGATAAAACCATAATAGGGACCCTGTGCCTCCTGTTGAAGTTCCGAAAAATACCCTGGAGTACTGACTTGTTGCTGCACTGAAGGTATACTAAAGTATCCCTGAGTTTGGAAATTCCCCTGGAGTTTTGGCATCGCGAGTTTTTGAGGAAGCTGTGCAGGTTCGTTGACCAAGGCTGGCGCCTTCGACCTCTTGGAGGAGGGCCTTTCCTCCTCATAACTGCGTTTGCGCTTGGCCTTTAGCTTACGGTTGGCTCGAACTTTTTCACTATGTTTCATCGTAACCTCTATTTGAGCTCCGAATAGAGCCACAGCTGGGTTCCCATTAAAATCGAGGCTTGGTGAATGTTCCTGTGGCGCGGAAACTTCGGAAAACTGTAGCTGTTCTGCGGGTGCAGGGATACTCGGACTGTGATCCCCATTTTCTGGCTGTTGCTGCGACAAAGCCATGGAAGAACTGCCCTCAGAAATTTGAATTGAGATTCGCATGCTTAGATTATAAGCTATTTATAAACCGCCTTGTCAGTACCAATTATCTGGAAACCAATATATATATCCTGAAACAAAACTCCACTTTTGAGATATATATATATAATCTTGAATAAGAGACGAAGCAGAAAAGACTGAGTATTGCAAAGCAGTAAAAGGGAAAGCAGATCCAAGGATCGATTAGTACTATAACTATATATAATTGTGGGAGCTTACCTCGAATTCGAAGGATGTTCAGATCGATCTCACTGATGCCGTTATAGTCTTCACTGAATTTCTGTTTATAGGCCATAAGGCACCCTCGAAGTACTTCTTCGCCTTCTTCGAACGGTAAGTTGCCAAAGTTAGGACCGACCCCAAGGGTCCTAAGGTCGCTCTTATTAAGGACGAAAATATCAAGAAGTTCCTCGGCTAATCCCAATGCCGACATGCTCGAATAAACAAATGTGCAATTGGCTTCCAAGATTGGTTGATCTCTGTAATGATTTGCTTAAGTTCCGTCGATGATTGAATTAAATGACCCCCGCTGGTATTGATTGTCTGATGATTGGCTCAGCTACCGTAAATGGAATTTGCTTTTTAGTAGAGGGCTGGCTATCCAAATTGTGATCGACGATATCTGAGTTCGCCAGTAAGATATCATTGGTGGTTTTCGTTCGTCATGGGATACCCGGTGATGGAGAACAAGAGTGATACTATATTTGAATTCTGCTGATTTAGTCAACGACTATGAATGGTTTTCACTTTAGGTAGTGTATTGAATTGTCGATTCGTCGATGATATCTCAGTGGTAGTATTGTATAGTAAGCTGTATGGTTCGTAGTGTCCCTTTCGTATTGGGTGGTAGAAAGAAGAAAAGAGATAGAAACAGGGCGGAGGGCTGGAGGGCCGGATTATATAGAGTGATGGGGTAAAATAACAGAATATTGATCGTAAATTCATGATCATCCTAGGTCGCAGATCTTTGCATGTGGTTTCAATGATCACTCAGATACATGGTATATATCAAATATTTTTACAGCTAGATGACCAGCAGTTAACAACAGTTTCAATTCGGAAGTTTTTAAGATAGCTTCTTTGAAAAATCAGAGATATTCAGATCTAAAGACTGATCCTCTCGCGAGTTATTGACTCCAACGGGTACTCCCGGTCTTGGACGTATATAATATAACCGATGCCAAAGATCCAGTACCACTATATCTTTCAATAATCAATTGCCAAAAATCCTATTTTAGATTTCCTTTGGATAAGTAGATAGAGCATGTGGTCCGATTGCCTAGTATTCTATATCGAAGCCGTAAAACCGTCTGATTCACGATGCAAATTTTCAATCAACCGATCGTTAATGTAATACTTTTATATTTTGAAAAATTCAAAGATCTACCTGACAACTAAATAGTCATAAAATTTGTGACCCTTGCTGAGGGTTAAGACCGTGAACTCCATGGCTACCGCTAAGCGTATCTACCTGCAACACGGTACTGACTCGGAGAGGTAGTGCGTGGTCTGTGATTATGAATTCGTACGGGGTCGAGGTCCATCAAAAAGGATGTTATGATCAATGGCACGAGCGCGTGGTCTCAACACGCGGGATAAACACACACTGCTATTACTGCTACATGAGAACATTTCAATAAGAAAGGTCTACTATATTAGTTCGGCCATAGAGGTACAAACAGTTTAGCTAGACACTAAACATCTATAAATGTTAACGCTCTGATTGGTTATATTGTCAGCCATCCAGCCCAGTACGTATCCCGTGTCCAAAGCTAGGATACCCCTTGACGAAAATACGATGCATCAATGCAAGCATACATACTTGTTAATCTGCATCCATTCACCATTGTGTACGATATTAAATCAATAAACTGGTTACATCAACTACTTCAAGTCCCCAAATATTTCAGACATGTTAGTTATATAGCACGAAATTAAGTTATAGCGTAAATCCCGGCCAAAGATCAATCCGCTTTTTGAGGCTGTCAACTTATTTCGAAAATTTAACGACGAAGTACTGTAGGGAAAACCGAATGTTTTTCTGGGATGGAAATCCCGCCTCAAGAATCTTTCAAAGTAACAAGGATACCTTAAAAATACTTTACCAAACTTTAAAAATCATATGATTGTAATTGAAAAAGGGTATTGAAAGGGTCTTCAAAGTCTACTACATGCGTAGTAGGTAATAGTATCGCGTCAAATGGATCTATGAAGACGCAATCGGCCCAGGGATAAGTTGCATTCGTGTCTGATAGCTTGCAGTGTGATGCTCCAGTTGGAAGAGAAACTTTTCATGTTACCAAAACCTTGAGATGTCGAAGCCATAATTTCCTTTGGGTGAGATGGATTTTAGTCTGCTAGTTGCCCTTTTATTGCGTCTTTTCGATATCCATTGCTAGAACTCTTGACATATCCGTATATATCTTTATATTAGACTTTACTAAAGCAATAGGGTTTTCAGTGGACTAGAGGCTAGTTTTCTACTCGGAAAGTAGTAAATGGCATGCATGCATTAGAGCAAAACTTTGAGAAATTCGCGCGAGTTCAAAATCAATTTGCAAAATCAAAAGCAGGGTGAACATTGTGAGTCCTAAAAGGCATCTCAACCATCCGCTACTTCCCGTCTTGCCTGCCAGACCATTTTCCTATATCTATTATAGCTACAACCGTAACTCCAGTCCGTAGGGTAACAATCTTCGAGACCCTTGAAACTAGTTCTTCTACTACAGGAGGCCGTAATAACAAATACGACCCAACTTCCCTTCGTGGAGCGAAGCACGGCCCACTTCTGGTCAAATTTGTTTGGGAGTTATAAATTTTATGCATGTTCTGAGCAGATCTAGATTCCTTTTTCTTACTTCAAATCCAGCCAGTCGAGGCTAAGCCTAAGAAACCTTTGCTGTCTTTAAAGAATAGTATGTACTATCTAATAAAATCGGCATGTTATATTCTGATGGCTAGCTAATGGCAATACCTCATGCTTAAAACCCTTAGAACGGTCTAATATAAATGAATCATAGATCTATAGAGACTGGGTTCAAAACTGAAATCCGGTACTATGATTATTTACGAACGACTTTCAATTTAGTGAAAGGTCCCCAGGCTTGGGGTTCAAAATTTGAACCCACGAATATCCAAAACGTCATCCAACAACTCAGGCGACACATCCTCACTATATGCTTTCGGGTATCTCATAACCTCCGACCCGTTATACAAGCCCGTTTTCCCGTGTCCTACAAACTTCCAAAACCTCAAGTCTAAAGTCCTTGACCACTTCAGCAGGTCATCGAGATGATTGTTTGGTCGCCACGGCTCTGTTATGTTAGTTAAGGTCACCACCGCTCGTCGGATTACAGCGCGGCGGGTGATAAGGTTGTCGTAGATTTCGAGGCCTCGGGCTTTGAAGTAGCGATGCGTAGTTTTTGGAACAAAGAAAAGTTATGTTTGGTTTTTATTGCTAAAGTTTTTTTTTTTTTTTTTTGGGGGGGGGGGGAATCAATCTTTTCTATTAGCTGGTAAGGATAGCGTTTGTGTAAAAGTACTTCTATATAAGTAGTTGTAGGTGCGGATCGAGTGTGTTTTAAGGTGACGCCTCCGTCAAAACAGTTTGAGGCTGGAAATGTCTGCTAGGTCCTTGAGTTCGTCTATCCCGAAATCTGACCAACAATACTCGAGAATCTCGGCACCAGTAAAAATGTCTGCGTCCGGGCTTGCAGCTACAGATCCAAGCCCTCGACCGCGTGTAAATCGTCTTATGACTATATCAATTTCCATGTATCTTTTGCCTAGCTCCCGAAAGCCCCAAACGGTCCATTCACTAGGTGGAAGGCCGGCAGTGTGGAGAATGATAAACTGGCGGAAACTGAGGTTCGATGCGATTTCGGAAGCGGTCGTCTTATAGCACCGTGGCATGGTTCTAGATTGCCTGGTGTGGAGATCTACCCTGATGTTGATGGTTTGAAATTTGTGAGACTGTGTTGGACTTTGAGCTCGTGATTATGGACTGTTGCGGGACCAAAGCTAGATTGACCCGTTCAAATTTAAATATTAATATTACCCAATTGGCCAGAGAAGTTTAGCCAAGGAATCAAAACATAGAAAAAAACTAGAAATGCATCGCGAAAGACACTATCTCGAGATATCTAGCATCATACATCATGAATACGTCAGGCTCACGGTATGGGGCGACAAACGCCAAGACTTCTTGGGCAGAATGTTACACAGGCTTCCAGGCGTTGGATTTTTGACGACACAACGCACTTTAACCACATCTCGTCAACACGCAACACAGAAGGGCAGACACACCCCGGCCGGTCAGCATCACCAAGATTGAAGACGACAGGCGTTATTTCAACAATAGCAGAAATGTACTTCTAGCTTCACCTCAACCTTGTCATCATCACCATACCAATCATCTCATCATCATCACTAGCATCACGAATCTACCCATCATCGTTCAACGACCAAAGACGACTCTCTAGACGATCCATTGACATGTATCCTCACCATGCTCGCAATCCGGCCTACTTCCCTAAACCTCAGCAACTACCCTTCGTTCGACTACCACCAGGTCTCAATGCCTCCGCTCGAGTTCCTGGCTCATCGGGTATCCCGATTGCCCCACCACCAGGCCTGAATCCCACCCCTCGTCTTCGTAGCGCATCGGGTATCCCCATGGCTCCACCACTAGGCATCACTATGCTACCACTAGGCATGTCTCTTCCACAACCACTAGACATCCCACCTCCTCAACAATCAGGCATCCCTCAGCCGCAACCAGCACCAAGCATGCCTCAAGCAGCGCCACCAAACACCCCGATCGACCAAGAACCAGAAGGCAGCCGACGCCGCGTCCAAGAAATGATCGAAGCCATGAACCGAGAAACCGAACAACTCAAAATCGATCGAAACTACCAAGGCATCCTCTTATCCAACGGACTTCTCTACACCTCCTGTCCGAGAGCTTGGGACACCTGCGATTGCGAATTCTGCACTCAAGTACGCTACATTCGTCAATATAGGAACCTTGACGCTATTGGAGAACGATTGTGGCATAATCCGCAATACGCTTTTTGGAGAGAGTTTCCGAATATTCATGAGGTGAAGGAATGTAAATGTGAGAGGTGTGCTAAGGTTGAGGAGAAGGAAATTAAAATTCCGGATAATTTGGGGCCGGATTGGAACTTTTGGTATGGACCGTGTGGAAGACCGCTCCGTAATAGACGGAATGGTGCCTCTGCTCTCTCCGATCCAGAACCACTACCACCAAAGTTCAGGGCAAAACCTACTGAGACTCGCGACCAGAAGGCGAACACTATGTTGAAAGGGTATTTCGATGCTCGTGGATCCGGTGCAAAGCCCTTATTTGAGATGCCAAGTATGCACCAATTCTCTGCTATCGTATTTGGTACAGTACTAACCGATTTATTTAGATGATGACGTCCAGCACTCTCACAACTCTGCGGGAGCAGGTACATCGAATGTCATTAAAGGTAATGGAGCGAGCCTTCATCCCCGTGTATACATGATGCCTGAAGAATCTACCGCTGATCACAGTTCCAACGCTAATGGGCAATATGGAGTTATCGGGCGACCGGCCAACAAAAAGGCTAATGGTTTTCAGAATGGCACCGGCCATGATGATCACATCCGTCGTGGACCTCCACGCTGAGCTATTGAATTACTAATTGAGTTTTTTGATTTCTTTAATCATCACCATGATCATGCCCAAACTTGCAGGTTTTACATGTTACGACCAGAATGCAAGAAAGGGAAATAGTCATGAAGTAGCATTTCTTTCAAAATCAATCAATAAATTAAACTTCGGGGCTTAATTGAAATGTACATAAATCGCATTACAAGGCAATCCTACCCAAAAACCGCCACCTCAAAGAAAATCTCAAACAAAGAAACAACATCAATAAAAAATACTATTAATTGAATCCCAGATTATTGATATTTAATGCTGAGTGATAACAACCGGTAGAACAAATCTCTCCGTTGATAGTGACGTATCTACACCAGAAGTACCCTACTCACTACTCTTCTTAAAGACTCTCTTCAACTTAAACGACAACGAAGATCGATTGCTAGCTGTAGAATGAATCGACGGTGGTCTAACCGGCGGTGGCCCAACCGGCAGCGGGTATGAAGACTCCGGCCGTGCTGAGTTTACAATGAAACCGTGTCCATCCACCTCAGGACCCGGTACCGGTGCTGTTGTAGGTGTAACAAGTGGCACAGTTGCAGCCGTTACCGGCGCGGGTGTTACACTCGTCTTAGCTGCGTGATGAGGCGGGGGTAAATTCTGAATATGTTTTACGGCGCCGAGGATGGAGCCTCGAGGTATTGGAGTCGATACAGAGCGTTGAGATGGAGTTGAAGTCGTAGATGCCGCGGAAGAAATTGACTTTACAGAGGCAAAACGGTTTACACGGGGTACCACGGCCGCTATAGAGCTTGATACGGACTCTGTAGTTAAGTTCGAACTAGTAGCCGAGAGGGTCGGGGAAGCTGGAGCTGGTGGGTCGACTGGCTTATACGTAGAGTTTCCGAGACGAGGTGGCGTTGGGAACGAAGCCGATGAGGGGGGTTGAGCACTAGTAGTTGAGCTCGAGGAGATGACAGGAGGCTGAACGGCAACCTTTGTGGCCGATGCTGCCTTGGGTGGCTCTCCTGTCGCGGATGTCGTTTCAGTTGCTCCCGCGTCGAGAGCGGGGCTAGTTGGTGGTAGGATCGCCTTGATTGGGAGTCTCGCTCCACGAAGGGAGGTTGGGTCGTATTTGTTATTACGGCCTCCTGTAGTAGAAGAACTAGTTTCGAGGGTCTCGGAGACTGTTACTCTACGGACTGGAGTTACGGTTGTAGCTGTGGGCATATATGTTAATCTTGGATCGAATTAATGGGTTGATTTCCGAAAACCTACTCTTTGTCGGTGCGGCACCAGGGATGGCGTCTAGATCGGGTACAATTCTTGATGCCCAATCTTTCCTGTTTGCGCTTGCGAACTTTTTGATCTATTCCTTCATCAGTTTTAATTCTTTATAAGACTTGTAAGGAGGCAATGCTTACATGTTGGGAAATCTCTTCGCTGTAGAGATTTTCGTCCTGAGTCCAATACTTCAACGTAGCAATTGCGTCGACAGGTTCGTTCCTCTGAGGAACACCATGTTAGGCCCAAATTTTCAAAATTAACGGATGCACCACCCTGATTGATTTACGAACCTCTGGCACCATGAGCAAGCCATAGATGCAGCAGACAATATCTCGGACTTTCGTCTCCGCCTTCCAATCTTGATCCAAAATAGCGTGGCATACACGACCATGCTATAAACAAAACCTTAGCACAGCTTTTTAAAGATCTAGGATTAGAAATTTACCTTGTTGATATTTGGATGAATAATCGGTGTGATAAACCTAGCCTGCGGCGCCTTCCTCGGGAAATCATCCGTCATATCCAAAAACATAACGAAAGTTCCGCTAGCATAGTTAGACCCTTCAGGACCTTGCATAACCACCTTCCAGAATGACATTTCACTCTCGCTAACATAGATATCCATATCCGGATGAGGTTGTTCGGCCATATCCTTGATTTCCAACAACATGCGTCGGTTCTTGACAACATCAGATGCGGCACGAACTCCTCCCTTATCAACGACGAGTTGCTTGTTCTTGCCAAAAGCTTTGTGAGCATTCGCCAAAGACATAAATTCATCATTCTGGTGAGGATGATCACGAGCTTCTGGCACCGAGAAGGCGGTAACTGTGAACGGTTCGAGGGGGTTGAGAGTATCGAAGTATGGCAGGTAGGTTTGTCGAAGGAATGGCGGACGCAGAGTTTGGTCCAGCATAGTTTCCATTTCGGCCAACTGAATGATTTCAGCTGTAGATGCTGGCTTCATGGCGTATCCACCGGTGGCGCCGCAGATTCTGAACAATGATTTGTGGTAATCTGTACCGATGCAGAAAGCGTCGAGAATGATATTATTCTCCCAGAGGTATGAATAAGTAGTTTTCTCCGTTTGCTTAGAACGGTTATCCATACCATCGGTAAGAACAATAATACGAAGCTTGGTGTCCGGATTGTCTTCTTTGAAATCAAGCAATTGTTCTGCTCCTTCGTAAATGCAGTCCCACATGGCCGTCATGCCACAAGGATTCAACTTCTCGATTTCCTTTTCGACATCATCTAACAACGGAGTGAATTCTTGCATGGTAGAAGCCTTACCGTTAAACTTCATGACACCAAAGTGTACTGGAAGTTTGTAGTTTGTGGCTGTACTCGAATAATGCTTGAACAACATCTTCGCAGCTGTCATTCTGGTGATCTTTTCGGCGTCCTTGAGTTCTTGATCTTCTTCCGTAAACGCAGGATCGGACATACTGGAGCTGCAGTCGACACAGATCATAACAGCTTCCTTCGGTCTGCGGGTATCGACTGTGCTAGCGTTTAAGCATCCAACGTCCCAACCATCTAGGGGCCACGCACCGCTGACTTTACGTGCTTGGATGACGTCTTTGAGAGTTTTGGCGAGACCTTGTCCTTGGTCGTTTGAATAGATTTGTTGAACACCCGTCACCGGGTTCCAGATGTTGGCCCATTCCACAGCACACTCGCCACCGAATTCGAATATGGATACCAAGCCATCGTTGTTTAGTGTCAAAACCGGTGGTTTTGAGCTAGACAAGGACAACGGTGCCACAGTACAAAGAGCAGGCAAGTTTGTAGTGTTGATAATCTGTTCGTAGAATCCATCCTGGGTTGGACGGTGGAGAATCCTATGCTCAAGCACATTTCCGGCGTCCTTTGGCAGAACGAGATAGGAGTTGCCGTCAAATGGATACTTGTCCCTGAAAGACAGAATTAATTGTCTTTGATCGGGTTGGGCATGAGGATTTTTATCCAGAAACTCAAGTGTAACTTTCACAGTTTCGCCGTTCTGTAAGCTGATATTGGAAATATTGTTATCCGTGGTCACAGGGTCCCCTCCTTTTCTTTCCGCCACTTGTTTGATAATAGCTTTCTTCGTCCATTCTTCTTTTCCAGAACCCCCACGTTTCCCCGCTATAACTTGATCGAGCAGCCAACCCAGTAGCTGCCTCGACCCTTCTAATGCGTTTTCTACTTTGCCTCCCGTCGCCCAGTCCGGCACAGATTTTACACAAAGCGCCTGGAAAGTTTGTACCAGCGCCGCCTTTTCTTCGGGAAGGAGCGTTCTGCTATCGAACAAACTCGCCATAGCATAAACCGCCGGCAAGAAATGCGTGGTCTGCCAAACAGCCGTCAAGAATCTTCGTTGTGTAGAACCATCTGTAACCTTCCGCTTCAACATCTCTAGTGAAGCACAAAAGGTAGACACGCCTGCTCTTGTCACACCTTCAACGGGGTGCCAAGCGTTACAGTTAGTCGTAGAACGGAAGTCTGAAAAGTGTTTTGTGGGTATTCCGATTGTTCCATTGTATCGTAGGACCACGAATAAGGTCAATGGCGCCCTTTGCGTACCGACGAGGTCAAGGTCGTAGAGAGTTACATCGTCTGTCAAAATCGGATGTGCTTGTAGGTGTAGGTCCACGACATATGGTGAATTTAGAGCCTTCTGGAAGACTTTCCTCTTGACGAGATCTTTGAGAGCTGAAATCTTTGTCGATAGAGGAATTTGATCTTGGAAAATCGGTAGGCTGGATAACTTTGGTTCAAGAGCGTTTTCTGGGGTTATGAAGCGGATGTGGATACTCCCCGATGGCGATTTATTTTGTCGCGTGGCACCCGGTGTAAGTGTAGCTTGTGAGCCTCCCCATTCACTAGATGTTTGCTGGCTCGTCGCTGACGAGATCGAGAGCGTGCGTATCAAACTTGTCCGTGGAGACGACATCTTTGAGCAAGCTGATGTTTAATTATCCGATTGTCGTCAGTACAATCCAGGACAATAATAGGTGTAAAAAAACTAAACGAGAAGGAAATGAATACTAGAATTTGCAGCAAAAAAATGCAGAGATCTAGTATATTCCGTTAATTATAACCAAGAAATTGTAAAGTTCTAGGAAAGTTGGAGTTAATGAACTGGCACATGCAGCTTTGTAGCTGATTTGGATTCAAGAAGCGACCTTGCTCTCCTCCTCAGAAATAGTTCAAGGAATTCCATTGTACTAGTCCTACCTGAACCGGCACCATAGCATTATGATCCTAGAAGCTCCCGCCTGGACCAGGCCAAGGCCTATCATCGTAGAATGGTCCGATTGGATCCATGGACGCCTATGAGGCTGCTAGGTATCGAAATCCTGTGGGCCTTCTTCATTATGACAAATATGATAAGAGATTCGGCCTACACTGATCCGGTAAACCATGATGCATTGACGGCACGCTGGTGGTGCAATTAGTTACCTGTGGAGAGACAGGCCTACGGCTACAGGGCAGGGATGTGATGTGGTCGAGGCGGACCCGGTTAAACCTTCCCACTATAACTCGCTCCCATTTTGGAGGATTTCCATAGCAAGGCTGTGTATTTTATGGACGGCAACCTCCAGGCAACACAGCACTGTAGATAACGTTACTTTGGTGTGGGGAAGCTGAATGAGTCGTTACCAGCCATGTTTACTCCACAGTTTTGAACGTTTTAGCAAGTGCGACAGGCCCGATGCTAGACGGTTAGAGGAAATCCCGAATTAAACCGACGTTTAGAAGCGAGAAGTTGAGGCTCCTAATTGTGATGGAGGCCATGTCGACATGCATTGCATAAATGATCCCGTGGGGTACCACCATGCTCACGATCGGTTTCGTTCAGATGACGAAAAGGCTGTTTCGAGAGCCACGTAGCCGGGGGTCTTCGGGTCCGAAGATTCCTACTTTGTGAGACCTATTTTGCTAGGTATTTCAGCCTGGTTGGAAATTGATATTGTCACATGCATGATATTGATATGGGCTCATGACAACCCAAAGAACTTAGTATTGAGCCGCTGGTAGCATTGGCGTCCAATCTGCAACAATTTCGAGATTTAGGACCGCCAAAGCCGTTGATTTCGTCTATGGCTACAAGATTCGAAATTTTGAAAGTCGCGATGAAGAACAAATATTCACAAAAAAAAAGAAAAAGAAGAAGCTCTAACCGAAATCAATCGACAAGCAGACGTATCTACAGAAAACAACAATTCAAATAAAAAATTATCCTACTTAGGCCACCAGTGACTATTTGTTACGAAACTGCAGCAAACACAATTTCGACGCAGTAATATAGAAATTGTGTAAGGGCAAAAAAAATGAATTGAAGCTCTAACTTATGCAGGCCAAAGACGTGCGCATATACATAAAAGTCGCAGTTTGTGCATTAATTACCATGGCCATACCAATAATATAACGATTGTGTAAAAACCAATAAAACAGATGCCTCAAACAATGATTAATGGAAAGTCGTCTTGACCTGTCCGTAGCATTTATCCTTGAAATACAGCTGGAACTTGATTTCCGCTGACTCGAAAGCCATCTCGATTGTAAATTCTGCAGATAAGCAGGCCTGCCCGTTAATGTTGACGGGATCAAATTCGCTTTCCGGCACCATGCTCAGGTCGGCCATGAGGAAACATAGATCGTGGACACCTTTAAATGCCATAAGTTAGAACGAATATTTATGTGGGGAGAAATTGTAAAGTGTTAACTTACTCTTATCCCGATAACTGTAAGGCGCAGTATCAAGATCCGAAGCAACAAGTGTCGCTCCACGGCGTAACTTCTCGCCCTTTTGGAATGTTGTACCGCATTTCAACTTAAACCTTGTATTTGAGTCTGTGTCCGCGCCTTTTTCAACAATCCACGAAACTTGGTTTCTCGCCATCTTCATTCCTGTGTCCGTTGAGTAGAAGGCGTCTTCCTCGTGGTGGATTGTAGGATCGAATACAGTGTTGATTCTGGTACCATAGTTTCTTCGGCATCTTCTATTTGTGACTAAGCTACCTTCGAGGCCTCGGAGAACAGCACCTCTGCTGACTGCGGACCAACTGTGTAATTGTTAGAATATGTACTTTTGTCAACTAATGTCTAGGGGTACATACGCATCATCTGGATTGATAATTTCGATCTGTCCAGCTTTGCCAAACTTATGTCCTGATAATCGGTTCAGAAGATAGTCTGACTCGCCAAACCCGCCGACGAGGAAAACATACTGTCATAAGAGCTATGGTCAGTATTCGCTAGAATTTTTCTTCGAGGATTGAAAAAATAATACCTTCGGTATCGAGCCGGTATCACAGATCGCATCGATCTGGCCTTGAATGAGTTCAATGATTTGGTCCATGATAGGGTCGAAGCACTCTTTCAAATCGTCACTTTAAAAATAGTTGAATCAGCCAATGTATCAAGGTTTATTGGGTGAATAAGGATAAACCTACTGTGTCAATTCAAATTGTCCTTCGATAATACCAGCAGCCGGGTCATTCGCGAATCCATGCATCGGTAGGTAACTGGCGGAACCAGGTAGATACGAGGAACCAAACGATCTCTTCACACCTTCAAATTCGGATACCATCTTGTTCAATACCATTCCGTTCTGCTTTTGGCACAGTGTCTGGAATCTTTCATCGCCAATTTTTTTCCGTACCAACTTTAGGAGGTTACGGTCGACAAATGTTGATCCGCATTTGGCACCGGAACCAACTGCCACCTCGGACAGCCCCAACGAAGGTTGCAGCTGTCCAACTCGGTAGGAGATTAAATCGACAGTTCCACCACCTGCATCGCACAATACAAAAGTATCACCAACATTTAACATGTTTGGATCATTTCTTCGTGTGTTATCTCTTTGATAGAGTTCGGAAATAGCATACACTGCTGCCGCCTCTGGTTCGCTGAGAAGGAACAGTCTGTCCTTCTCACGCTGACCGATGCCGGCTCGAGATGCAGCTTCCTTTGTCAATACTTGTGCTTTTTCCGACCACACCGCGGGTACCGTCATAACCCAGTCGATTGCCGTCCGATTAATAAAGTTTTCTCCTTGTGATCTTCTCAAATTCGACATGATGACATCGTAGACGGCCGTTAGATAATCTGCCACCACATCCACAGGACTCTTATTTAAGGGATTATGTCTCATCCCTTCCGCCATTGGAAACTCATCTTCTGCCGGTTCTGGCGCCTCAGCAAAAGGATCTTGAAGGTCGACATATTCTTCCGAATTTTCTTCCTGATTCTCGTAGAAGTTGTCCTCGTCGAGATCTAGCTTCGCCCAGGCTAGTCTAGGCAGACCCGGTGGAATCAAATATCCCCAGCGGTAGGTTCCATCGGCACCGTAGGCAATGTCACTAGGGCATTTGACTTCATCGCGACGTTCTTTACCAGGCCAACGTCGGATGACTTTAATGTTGTCGATGGATTTTTGGGATGTATCGCCGTGAGCCGTTCCTATTGCAGGCCAGGTTAGCATGTTATGTTTCAAGTTCGGTTTTCTCCTAGCTACTTACCACTGTATGTTGTTCCGTAATCAAGCCCAACGACGATACGATGCTCTTGTAGGACACTTTCGGTAGCCATTGTGAAGTTTGTATTGCCTCAGAAAGTAAGTAACTTGTCAGAATTCCGGTAGGTGGTATAGTTCTGACTTCGAAGCTTCTCGAGCGGTTCTATAGATATATCGATTTCTGTACAATAGTAAAGTACAAAAGCGGATTATGCAAGAACCGGTTAACCCCACTCTTGAGCAAGTAGGTAATTGTGATCAAAAGAAAATTAGAAGATAAACTTGCTGCAAGAGCAATCTATATGAGCAATCAAAACTAGAACCGACAAGCTCACAAGCTTGATAAACAATTCTAATCAAGTTTGCGCAAAAAAAGGAATCCCGAAAACGGCTTAAAGAAGCTAAGTTCTTAATCCGGGATTCAAGAATCGCTTCATAAGAAATCCCAAAATCCTTTAGGCACGACTGCAGCCTTGTAACCTTGCCGCTGCGTGACCTGTAGCCGTATAGCGCCAACCAATGTACCGATATTCCGGTGGGCGCATAACAAGGCGTCGACATTTCGACTCACATTTCGACTTATCCCGTGTCTAGAACTTGAACGATTTGAAATACGGTTTGATCCATGCCGATACGACGCATCCAGATAGCTCCGAGCCTAACATGAGCATCGACTGTCAATGGCTGCTAGCTCAGGCAGCTCGAGCATATTAACATCCATGGAAGCCTGTGTTGGGCTGCCAATCCTTCGGTTAAACCTTCCCCGTTATCGATAACAGGGGTAACCCTTGTAAACAACGCAAGTTCAACGACAGCCTCGTTTCTGACAAAGACGGCATGGCATGTTGCTTCAGATCCTTCGAACTTCATGGGCCACAATGCAAAGTTCCGAAGACCTAGATGGAGCGGCTGAAGGTTAGGTGACGAATCTTTGGAAGCGGGGTAGTTTTAGCTCATCGGGCAATTGCATGTTTCAGACCGCATGCATGAAAGGATATTGAATGCTGGCTTGAGCTTTTGGTATTTGTGGGCCATGGCGGCCTGCATATGTACATGTACACTACATGTAGGCGACCATTGTGGGGAGCTTTTAATTCCGATATTATTTTGATATCAGGCAGATATATTTACAGTTTTAGAAGCAAGGCTTCGATATTTGGGAGTCCTTGAGTGTTCAGCCTGGAAAACCACTCTGGAAAAACATTTTTGATTGGAGAAATAGCAGTGCGATACTGAGAGCCGCCTTGACAAGGAAGCAGCTTTAATATCTCGATCGATTCAGGGTATTCGCGGAATTCCTCTCAATCTCCCTAGAGTCTTCGAACGACTTTGATAATTTCTAAACTGCAGATTTCCTATAATCGTTCGCAAAACGCATTCATTAAATTTCTCTGTCTTCTCGTCAAAATCATCTTCACTATTTTATTCACCCTTTCGCTCGTATACCTCACAATAATGCCGCCGAGCTGGGGAGGTTTATTTAATTCGAAAAAGGACAATGGGAGCGACGGCTCAACCTCGCCGACGCTGGGTTCAAAGAGAGAGAAACGAAAGGAAAAGGTAAGTTATAACACATACAATCTTTTCTAATTTCATAGGCAATTGGCAAAACTAAGATTCAATTGGAATTTAGCAATCGGCCTCAGGCTACGGAATGGGACACCTTCGAGACCATACAAGCGGTGAAGATCCACGGATGTATCAACTCCGTGGGGCAGATCCAAGATCAAAGTAAGTAACCAAACCGAAAACCAGCCCATATATTGGCGCAAAAATTAATGACATGAAAATACAGTGGTCGGATCATAGATATGCGCGGAATGGGCTTCGGCTCCCGTGAAGAACCAGAATTCATTCGCTCCCGCCTCATGAACCAATTACAGTCATCCCTCAACACCGCGGTCGCCGATAGTATCCGTAAAGCCTGCACACATTGGGATTATGAAGTTCTCCATCTTGAAAATAATTATCAAAACATCCTCGAAGAACACAATGGTCTCAAGACTGAGAACAAAAACCTTGCAAACAGGGTAAAAGCTCTGGAGGCGGAAGTCAATGCCAATGTTGCTCTGTTAAGAGAATTCCAATCTGGTCACCTTAAAACTACGGGTAGCAGAAAGCTGCCGCCTTCGAGTAGTGCGATTTCCACTGAATTTGAAAGTTTGGAACGTAGGATCAAAGACACTGTCTTCGCGCGGTTGGCACGATTGAATATTAAAGATCCCTATATCGCGGCTCTTTTGCAACATCGGCCTTTCACGGAGGCCGTGAAAGCTATTATGGTCGATGAGAAAGAGGCACAAGACGCTGAAAATGTGCCCCTCAATCTTTTGGAAGTTGTAGAAGAAGCTGAGAAGAAGGGTTTGTTGATGTGGATTATTCAAGGAGTCATTCACGACGTCTTGCACAAGAAGATTATGAAGATTCATATGCCTGGGCTCAACACCAATGAATTACAAGTAGTGGAAAAGATTTTCAACGTCATTGCCTTGAGTAAGTACCCATACCCTAAGAATCTAGGAAAAGCAAGCTAACAATTTTACAGGCGAAGATGGTCAGGGAATCAAATCTGCACAAGAATGGAGGGCAGACACCTACAAACACCTCGCATACTGGGCAGAAAACGCCGACAAACTCGGCAAGTACATCGAAGCTTCGCCAGAGATCGGTGAGATAGGCCAAGTCTTCGGCGACCTCATTGAAAGCACAGAAGAGGACATAACCAGAATCCTTGAGCCGCTCTGTGACGAAAGTACAGAAGGCGAGAACTTTTCTCGTCTTATCGTCGACATCGTGGATCGAGCGTTCCAATTCAGCATCCTCATCGGATCTCAGGTTGCGAGATACGAATTACACCGGAATGTTGATAATACGGACGACTTCAAGGCTGTACCGGATCATCTCGATGAAAGCGCAAGTGCTGCCAATAGCTCGAATGTATCGCTATTCTATGCTGTCCCAGCGTTAGTCAAAACCTCGAGCGAGGATGGTGAGGCCTATGATCCGTCGGAGCTACTAGTCCCTGGGAAGATATATGTCCTCTTCGGATACGGAGACCCGATCGAAGAAGAGCAAATGCAAGCACCGCCGGACGTTCCAGAGAAAATTCCAATCCAAATGGCCTCCCCAGTCAACGGTGGAGATCTGGAGAACCAGGACGTCGACGCCATAACCAATGTTGAAACGTCTCAGGGGACTGTAGCTGGTGCGCCAGAGGAGGTATTGAAGAGCCCCCTCTCCCCATACTTTTGAAAGATATTTCTGACGGAATCTTAAAACCATGATATACAGACCGCAGTCGAACCGAAGGGTATTGTCACGGATCCAAGTACGAAGCCATCAGGTGCAGACACTCTGCCGAATGAATCCAATCCAAGTATGACGGAATTTTCTGAGATTATCCTTAAACAGGGGCTGATCGTAACATCGACTTTCAAAGACATGACAGAGTCGACCGACCAAACGCCGAAGAACGAGCCCAACGGCGCCACCGCCACGACGACCTCCAACAGCAGCGAGAACGATACATCCAAGGAGACCCTCGATACGCCGAACCGCCAGTTGGCTCCGGAAGTCGAAGGGCACCCGCACCGAGAAACATCCACGAAGACGGACCAAGTGATAATAGGCCAAAAGAACCTAGAGCTCCAACCTCAAGCTACCCAGAAGACCCTAGACGAACTCTTGGAGACCTCGCTCAGCGGCAAGCACCCGCTATCGTCCGAAAAGAAGTTCCAGAATCTCGAAGCCCACCCGACAGAAATTCCAGCCTCCCCAAGCCTGCCAAAGCCCCCGTCGATCCCAGAGCAGCCCGTCCCCCTCCCAGTACAGGAGGCCCCGGCAGCCATCCCAGAACTTCAATGTCCGGTTCCGGCCCCAGCGGAAACCGAAGCCGTCCCACCTCCAGTGCGAACCCAAATACAAACACAGGATTCAACAACTCCAGCATCGCATACAGCGTCGGCAGCAGCCGAGGTGCCGGTGGAGGAGACCCCCCATCCCCAAGTACCAGTAGAAACTCAGCGGGAGCCCTTACCCGAACATTCGACGTCGTCAATATCTCGGAACCAAGAACTCGCTTCGCAGAACGAGCCAGAGCAGCTCAACCCTCAGCTTACGAACAGCAACAGCGAGATCTCACTAGTGCAGTCCACGCCGCGCACGTTGCCACCCGAACCAATCGAATTGAACAGCAACTCCGACAGCAAGACCCCAATATTGGATACGATCCAAGAGGGAAAGGGAGTCGGCGTTGAAACAGTCGGATAGTTTATATTGAGGGAGAGGTTTTGTTCGAATAGTTTGTTTTATCGAGAGGCAATTGAGTGTTTGATTTGACGCTTCTTGAGCCGTGCGGACTTGCAGTTGTTGTAATTTTCGTTTTGTACCGGACGTACTCGCGTTGCAATTGATCGGACGACGTTGGAATAGTTCATTAACAAGGATCTCAAATCCGAATAATGGGTTGGCGTCAAGAAATACTGTATTTGGTAGTCAGGATCGCATAAATCATAATCAAGGAAACAAGCAGCCCATGAAAAGAATTTCTAGGCGAAAGCAATTGGCACACGTCACAACAGTCAACCCATTGGGCGGCACGAAAAATGCGGCAGGCTGGCATCCCCGCTCGTGCATATATTACCCAATTATCCATGAGGATCAATACCTTGCAAACTATCCCTCAAACCCCCCCCTTGTTGATCAAATATAAGCTTACATATAAGAGCCGAATTCCCGCCTGATGGTGTTTCTTGCTGTCGATCGTTCTATTTAAAACGTGGCCAAGAGGTTCCTGACATCGGCATGTGAGTGCGAACAGGTGTGGCGCCCGGGGATGTGGAAATTGATCACGCACAGACTCAACGACGATGCACAAAGCCTTTGAGGTGAAAACGCATCTATATGAGTCCGAATTTGTCGAGGACAACAAGTAGATACTTGATGTGATTTCGACGCTCAGTGCCAACTACGATTAAGCTTGCCTTCGAGTGTGATATAATTTTTGCGGAATGGGAGCTGTTTGTTGCTACCTGTTTACGTGGAGTGGACTTCACCAGTTCTAAAAGGAATTTGTCGACTTGGTAATTTTCGCATCAGATTCGTAAGATGACGGCTAACGGTGGAAAATAACGGTGGGTGCCGCAAGCCGATGCGAAAAGAAACTCGAATTCGATCAACCCGAGTTCATAAAGTTTTTCATCATTGAGAAGGGATCGAGTCTTTCCCCAACCGTGGCGAATTTCGTTGCCATCAATTGAAGCATCGGACTCCAAGCTTCCAACCAACTTGATCCAAATCCACTCCGAGAATGCGACGCCGCATCTCCACAATTCTAGTGACGAAAACCTTCAACGACGCGATCCATGGGGATAGCTTGCCAAGTTCGCGACTCTTGTATGCCAAGCAACTACCTGGTCAAGACCATCCCCTACATGTCGGGAGGCGTGAGGCAGTGCGAAAGATCTACTTCATACCGGCTCATCATTTTCCACGTCCAGCATCCTTGGAAGCCTGGAGTGCATTAGTTCGAGATTTTGTTGGCTAGGAGAAGCTCTCCTGGAATTAGCGTTGGGGATGAGAAATAAAAGGGAAAATGCATCCGCAAGCTAGCACGGCTAAAAGCTATTTCCTATTTCTTTCTCTGAATTTTCCTATGAGCTTGCTGCCATCTTTTCTTCATTTTCCTTGCTTTCAGACTTGAAAGTTACGGTGGAGGGTTATTTTGTTCAAGACGTTCATTTCGACTGGTGGTTAGCGTAGCCGTATTATATACGCAGACGGAGCAACATTGTATGGAAAATAGACATGGCGGGGCCCGAAGATTCTTCTCCAAGCAGACTGGAAGTCGCAGGACGACGCTATTCACAAGATATTCTACTGGATTCAGACAGCGATCTGGATACGCAACTCACAGAAAAACTTTCTACCAGCCTCCTTTCAGGGAACGGTACGTCACAGTGGGCCGAGGTTACATATAACGAAGTCCGCAATCGCATCAGAGTTCCTTACTTTTCAAATCCTACAAGGTTAATAAAGAGTGCTCTCTACCTCCTGGTCCCGAGTTACTTAGCATCGCATACGAACCTGGAGTTTAAGAGGTATAAACCGGGGTCGACGGAATGGTTGGATGGGTTAAGAGGGATTGCGGCGTTCTTCGTATTCGTGTATCACCATGTGGTCGCTTATACGGGTGAAGAACATGATTATGCATGGGATCCGAAAAGACATCCGAATTTGATTCATTTACCGATTTTACGATTATTCTATTCCGGGACGCCGATGGTTAAGATCTTCTTCGTGATCTCGGGTTTCGCGTTGACGTACAAACCCGTCAGATTGATGAGGAAGTCCGGTTCGCAAGGAACGTTGATGAAGACGCTTGCTAGTTCGATTTTTAGACGGTATCAAAGGTTATTCTTGCCGTGTGCCGCGGTGTTCTTTATGATACATTGTTGGAGGGCTTGGGGCGCTTTCGATTGGTTTGAGGTCAGACATTTGAAGGATCCGAAGATTTTGCCGGGGGATATTGAGAAGTATCCTGCGAAGTCCCCGGATGGGTTTTTTGGACAGATGGGAGTTATGGCTGCGGAGTTTTGGTTATTCGCGATTGGGAGTCCGGTTTTGCATGCGAAGTATGATTTTGATACTGACGTGAGTTGAATGCTACCCTTAACGATATGGAAAAGTTGAAGCTGACCGGTATCGGTAGAAACATATGTGGACCATTCCCACCGAATATGTCCAATCGATGGCTCTCTTCCTCCTGGTCGCCATGGTTGCTCATCTCCGCCGTGGTTTCCGCGTCTACTTTGTCATCCCGGCTTGCTACCTTTTCTGGATTTACTACAAAAAATACGACTACCCCCTCTTCGTCTGCGGATACTTTTGTGCAGAAATTCACGCCGCAATGGATACACAATCCCTCCTTCCGACCTCCAACGGAGACTCCACCCAAAAATACGCCCGTTCATTCAGAAAAACCGCCAAGACGATATTCTTCTCATTCATGTTCTTCATCGGACTATGGCTATTGTCATTCCCTACCTGCGATGGCGATAAAACGTGGGGATATGTGACTCTATGCCAGATAATGAACCCGAACGGATATTTCATCAAACGTGTTGCGTACCATTCTTTCGGAGCTTGTATTCTTGTTTGGTCGCTTCTATATTTACCGCGTATTCAGGCGTACCTTACGCTTCCATTGTTTCAGTATCTCGGAAGGATATCGTTTAGTTTGTATCTTATGCATGGGATGGTTATTAGAACGTTGGGGCATAGGTTGGTACTTGAAGGCTGGAGTCATTATGAGCCGGACGCGTATGGGAGGAGGATGGTTATCATTGTTATGGTGTTTTTGTTTGCGGTTTTGCCGGTGGTGATGTGGATGAGTGATGTCTTTTGGAGATTGGTGGAAGCGCCTTGTACGAATTTTGTGAGGTGGTCGGAACAGTTGGTGGTGACGAAGGAGGAAGGGGTGAAGGAGCAGAGTGGGCAGATTAAGGCGGCATAAATCGATTCGTACATTCGGGGTAGGGTACAGTGGATGGAGTTATTCTTCTTTGTTATATACATAATATTCGTTAGCTCTGGTGTTACTCCGTAAAGAGCGTACCACCTCTCAACCGAAAGTAGAGATCCTATATATATATTTTCCTACCTGCTCCTGCGACAAATCGAATTGCGTTTCTGGGAGGCAATTAACAAGACTTCGTTCCTCTTGAATTCTATAGATCCGGTATCCTCGAGACAATGTATTAATATTAATTCTTTTACTACTGATTAATTTCTTCAGGGATGCTTGGAGTCTTCCATATATTAGGTCTGTGGGACAAAGTGTTCGAACCCATCACCTTGAAAATTTTGATTTAATTAGTATTTGTATTTGAACCGGATAAGAAGATTTTGTGCAAGGGACTCGTTGGCAATACTACGTCTGTAGTAGCGTAGCAGGAACCCCTTGCTAACTGAGACCGAAAAACAAATTTGGAGATGAAGGTTTTATTAGTATGTTCGACTAAACTAAGAGCGAATGGACTAATTGTCCATCCTTGAAACTTACATCCACCCCAAACATAGACCGTGTCCCACAAGGTACCGCCAGGGTATTTTATGTAAATATGTAGTGTACGACCCATATGTTCTGGATATCTCGGGAAGCTGCGTTGTGCGCGTAGAATGCAACAAAAGATGACGGGTTGTCGTGAAATTGCTCTTCGAAGATGCAATGCACGTGAAAGAAACCGCAGCAGCTCAGCTCCAACAGCACCGAACACCAAACAACGTCTGATATTGCTCTGGAAGGGTACGATGGCATCGAATGCCCCCAAATTACATCTACACCGCCGGTACGTCTGTATACAGGTCCTGGCCGTGGTATTTGGTTTCAGGAAGTGACATCTCAGCTGACCAGCCTGTGCGTAGACCAAACCTTTTTGACGGCGGCTAGCTCCGGTCCCTGTCTGAAAGAACGTTCCTGGTCATCCGCCAAATGTCCGACGACCGATTCTGTGCGAGCAAACAAGCCCTGTGATCCCGGCGCTGGCACTTTCTGCTGCCCTCAGCCTCCTTCTTTCCTCCTATTTGACCGACTCTTCACTACTCTTCAAGCCTCACGATATTCGACTTCGTTCTTTCATCCACTCGCTTCTCCGGTGTAATCGATCGGTATCTGTCTGTTGCCGCTGTGGAACTGTACCTGCTTTGTAAGGCCAGGCTTCGTTAAATTCCCCCCCCAAAACACTGGATTGCAAACCTCTCATTGGACCACTCTTCGTGACCACAACCTTCCCCGGCCATCGCGATCGAATTGTCTTCCATGAACTTGCGATAACACCGATTTTCTACCACGTAACGAACTACCGGTGATAGGAGAACATCCTCACCATACTAGGACGACCGTCTGCCGCTCTTCCCAACAGATAATCCCGTCAGGGTCGACTCGCAAACACAAATATGGCATCCCCTTCACGGAGCATCCCCCAACGGCCACGCCGAGAATCCGGTGCATCCTCTTCAGCGAACGGTACACCTTCAAGCTTTGCTCGATATGCTTCCACTCAACGCCTCGGCAGTCCTGTCCGCGGAAGTAACCTAAACATCGTTCAAATGGGTGGTGCACCTCCGCAAAACGGTGACGGTACTCCGATGAGCTATCTTTCACAAGCCCTCAACGGTCCTGGTGCCGTTACTCCACCGCGATTAGGCACCCCTTCCCGGCTTGCTGCTGAAACTCCACCACGAAGCTATACCGGTTCGCCGCCTGTCGTATCTTCACATCCGGCTAGCGTCTCCGAATCCGTCGATAACCGAAACGGTCTCGGAAACCCAGAAGTTGTACGCCGACATCTCGTTCGTGAGGCCGTTTACGATGGTGACCTTGGTCCTCCTCGTGGAACTCTCGGTGGAGCCGGTTTGGACGACGATAGCAATACTGACGAGGAGTTCTCGTCATTACAACTCCAGGGTGGCGATATCACGCGTCAAATATACCAGTGGGACGCGCAGCAGCGTGACCAAGCTCGAAAACTGCGTTCGAAGAGCTTTGTGCTCCCGCGGCCGGATCCACCAGATGATGCGACTGATATTTCTAATATTAAGGTCCCAGGGGGCTTTAGGAGGAATTTCATCAGGAGAGCAGTAGGAACGAGTCCTAGGCCGGACGGAAGAGTAGGGGCTAGCCAACCGGAGCTACTGACATCGAATTTCATCGAGTTTTTGAGCATCTACGGTCATTTTGCTGGTGAAGAGTTGGAAGAAGAAGAATACGACTCAGGGGCATTACTACAAGATGACGAGGAAGGAGCGCCGCCAGATGAGAGAACAGGCCTGCTACCGAGAGATAGGGCAGCGAAGAAGCCGACAAAGAGTGAAATCGCTCAAGGGAAGGGCAGCGTGAAGAGCGCGGTTCTATTGCTCTTGAAGAGCTTTGTTGGAACCGGGGTCCTCTTTTTGCCAAAGGCGTACGTATAACCTTTCTCGATAGCGTGACGCTTGGACCGGCCGCTGACAGCGAAATAGATTCAAGAACGGTGGTATGCTATTTTGCATTTTGCTGCTTCTTGCAGTCGCAGGGATCTCCTACTGGTGCTTCGTCCTCTTGGTTAGGGCGAGGATGCAGGTAAATGGCAGTTTCGGAGACATCGGCGGGGTGCTGTACGGAAAATACATGCGTATAGCCATCTTGACCTCCATTGTCATATCTCAGATCGGATTTGCTAGCGCCTACATCGGTGAGTTTCACGACTTCAACTTTATCTTCAAAATGCACGACTAACCAATAGGAAATTTAGTCTTTGTATCGGAAAATCTGCAAGCTTTTATTCGTAAGTTGACCTCTTCGCCGAAATAAGTTACCTATCGCTAATCAACGCCGCAGTCGCCGTCTCCGATTGCAAGACCAAGATTGAAATTCAGTGGCTCATATTGATGCAAATGATCGTTTTCTTGCCGTTTTCCATGATCCGCGATATCTCCAAACTCGGTGGGACTGCCCTTGTTGCTGATGCCTTTATCCTTCTCGGTCTCATCTACCTCTATTACTACGACCTGTTCGAAATTGCAAGCAAAGGCGTTGCAGATATCGTTCATTTTAACCCGCAAGATTGGACCCTCTTCATTGGAACAGCAATTTTTACTTTCGAGGGTATCGGCTTGATTATCCCGATTCAAGAATCGATGAAAAAGCCCGAGAAATTTCCAAAGGTTCTTGGAGGTGTTATGATCATCATCACTGCTATCTTCGTCAGTGCTGGTGCATTAGGATACGCCGCCTGGGGTAGCAAGACCAAAACTGTCGTCCTGCTGAACTTGCCGCAAGATGACAAGTTTGTCAATGGGCAAGTCAACACCGTGGTTCTCAATAGCGTGAATCTTCTAACTGGAGTATGATATAGTGTTCAATTCCTCTATTCCCTCGCTATCCTTCTTTCCACGCCTCTCCAGCTTTTCCCTGCCATCCGTATCATGGAAAATGGCCTCTTTTCGAAATCTGGAAAGTATAGCAACAAGGTCAAGTGGGAGAAGAATATTTTCCGATTTTTCACCGTCATCGTGACTGCACTTATCGCTTGGGGAGGTGCCGACGATTTGGATAAATTCGTTGCCTTGATCGGAAGCTTTGCGTGTATCCCACTTGTTTACATGTACCCGGTAAGTTATCCGATGAGCATCAATATATGACGAGATTCAAAGCTGACTACGATATACGTAACAGCCCATGTTGCATTACAAAGCAGTCGCCAAGACCACCATCTCGAAAGTCGGAGACATTCTTTTGGGGATATTCGGCTTCGGCGTGATGATTTATACAACCCAGCAAACCGTTAGGAGCTGGTATGGCGGGTCTGGTAAGCCTCCTGGTGAGGGGTTCTGTACCCCAACATAGGGTAGGATCCTCGTTTTCCAAAGGGTAGAGAAGTCCGAAAGAATATGAGAAGTTTTGTAAAGGTTGTACCACACGGTATAGATGAAGATATAAGCGGCACCAGATGCCCCAGAAAAGGTATTACCGCATAGATGCAGGATTATTTGGCGAAGGAATGTTGATAATTGATGTTTTGGTTTGCTTTTTGTTTTTGTTTTTTCTTTATCGATATTTTAACGCATGCATGGGCTTTTTTTATCTTGATATCTTCCCGATATTACATTCATTATCTTTCTTATCATCAATTTGGTTGAATCATAGCATCTTTTGGGTTTTTCTTGAATTTTAAGGGTGGGTGATACCGCTTTTACTTGTTAGACGGCGGGAAGAGAGGGGCTGTCGGAAGAGGGAGGGATGGCTTTGAGCATAGCGTGTGTACCTAGATTTTTTCACAGGCCGATGCCGCGACAGGTTAGTCTAGATGTATAGATAGAATTGAGTGTGTTCTGCTCTGAAGAGTACTTAATATACCGTGCTATATTTCGTAGAACTAATCCCCTTCCGATTTCCCAATACCATATCATCCTTAATTGGCTACCCAAAGCAAGCCTTTGCTACTCAAGATAAAGGTTCAGCCAGTCAACCGAACTCAAGATCCAAGGTTTCCTGTTGGCGCCAGCCCTAACTGCATGCCAAAATCCGGATTCTCTGTATCCACCCACTCGATCGCATTATTAACGTTCTGTGCCCATTTATAAATACCCTGTCCGAAGGTATAAAATTTCCTCCTAAGACTCCAGGACAACATGAATCTGCGTAAAAATTCATGATCTTTATCCAATGCCCCCAGAATGGTGTGGTAGTAGTGAACTCCTCTCTTGACCGCGTATAACTTGTATCAATGCTATCCCGGCCTCTATCGCTGATGAAGGTGTCCGGGGTAACTGCGATATCATGCAGGTCGGTTTCGAATGTTAGGATGTCTTCGGGGGCGAAAGAAAACCGCAGGGTTTCCCCTTCGGGTGTTTTAACTTTGCCGATGTTTATGATGTGGGCCATCAAGGGCGCCATTTCGTCGATTTTGATACCGCCTTGTCTGGATGTTATGATGTAGACTACCATCTCTTCGATCGCTTCCCGCGCTCTCATTATTTTTTTTTTCTTTGGTCTAGGACCCGAAAACCCATAAAATTGAGGCGTAATATCAACATCCCAGAATACGATATCCCCTAGATCATCCATATGATTCTGTGCAATAACAACCCCATCTTCAAAAATTCCGGTGCGGTTTATAGACATTGTCATAACACTTTACTCGTCGAATCCGTAATTTGATAATTTCTCTTCGTTACTCCACGAGGTTGCGTCTTTTAGGTCGGCTACTAGGGCTTTTATTTTATTGTAGATTTGGCCGATTGCCCTGATAGAGGCATTGATTTATATCCATTTGGGTTGATGCGGCCGGGGAGGGCGAGGGGTCTGGTGGTTGTTACACATCTGACTAAGGTGATGTTTGTGGGGTTTGTTATTTTGAGATAAGTTCAAGTACAGTAAGATGTGATATTTGATTCAATGAGACACTCTGTGGAAGTAGTGAGCTAGAGAAGGGGGGCTAAACACTTCATTCTCACGATATTTGTCGCGATTCTTGACAAATTTGATACCTCCGACTGCCAAAGACTTTCCCACTTCTGAGAGTAAAGTCTGGCTACCATTAATTTCATTATTATTTCTTGATCCATGCCTCGTAAGCAACTAAGCGTGGGGCACATGTGTAGGGTGTGAACTATTAGCTCAAACGCTGTATTTTAGCTCATCGTGACGACCCAATTGCAGAAGCAGCAGATGTGTTGTAAATGTGGTAATTATTGGATCACGTGATGTTTGTATCACGTGATAACACTTCTTGATTCGGAATTTTGAGCTACGAAGAAGTTGACCAAACTTCTTCGAAACCTCACATGAGATAACCACCGCCGCTACGCTTTCGAGACCGAGCGATTCCGATCCAATGGCCAGCACGGCAAGCTCATCGTACGTCGCTCTAGCCAAGACGCTACATCCGCGGCTCCTTCGATTCTTCAGAAGATGGCCACCCGGCACGGCTGATACACCGAAACTCAACCCATTCACGAGCACCGTCAACCCGGCTACTGGAAAATGGCAGGATCCAATCTTCTCGCTCAGACGTCAGGCCGATATTTGCAAACTGGCGCGAAAGTTCGGAGTAGAGCAGCTATTACCGCCAACACCTAAGAGCTCAATGAGCCGAGAGAAGAGAGCGTTGGAGGTGAAGAAGGTGACGGCGAAGAAGGTCAAGGGTCAAATCTGGGAGAGAACGTTGATGGAGAAGTATGTGCTGTTAAATCCGTTGGGAAGGCTTTTTGGGGTTGAGATGCTAAATTGTGTGTGCAGAGTCAACAAGCGGAAGAAGGCGATGTTGGACATGCCGGCCTTGATCAAGGAATGGAAGCTGGTACGTATTCCTTCTCTCGGTTGTCGATGATATTTTTGCTAATTGTTCCATAGAAAGGACATGGTCGTGGATGGAAGGATTGGCCGAAATAAACTGCATCCGACGGCTATGAATTGTATATACATCACGCGGAAATTTGTACGATATATTACGACGACAATCATACAAAATATCAGGTCTATCCACCAGAGGAAGCTGAACATTTTGACTTGGGCATAAAATTGGTATTCTGTTAAAACTCTCCCTAATAAGGGCGAGTATCAGGAGCGAAAAGGGTTACCCAAAAATGCTTACCCGAATAGTACAATAATAATTTTTAATACTCGACGGAAGCTTGATTCCTTCATCAACCATTCTGAAAAGTCCGCTAAAACTCGTTCTAGAGTATAGGACCACATGAATACCCGAGGGTCCGTTACAAGCTGCTACACAAGGTCGATGTGTTCCTTCGCCGCTTGTTCCAAATACCCAACCATTTCCCGAGGCGCTGATCAATTGAATCAAACGTTCTTATAATCGCTTCAAATACGACCGTGATATCTTCTTTAGTTTGGGTGTTGTATATAATGACCGGGTTGCCTGAGAAATCCCTATTCAGAGAGTTGACGTTATACAGCCAATAAAACAGTCCTTCGGGATCTCTCAATGAGACTCGTCCAGACACCTATTTGTATAAATTGATAACGGCGACGAATATCTCTATCTTGAATAATGGTCCGGTTCTCCTATCCCAACTATCCGTCTTTAAGTCAACCTTGGTATTAATTATTTGGTCCGCTAAGGCTTCGAAGTCGCGGAAAGCTGACTTGTCCTTACGTTCTATCTTTCCAAAAAGTTCCTTCTCCCAAAGGGTATTTCGAAGACTGGATTTAGACTTCGCTGGGTAGGGTTCTTGGGACGGAACATGAGCATGTTGCATCGGTATCGCATAGTCTCCTACCAATTCGGATGCCAAACTCTGCCCAGTCAGTAGTTTAACAGACTCTCCCTCCGTTACGAATTCATTTGCCTCGGTATCTAGAATATCCACTTCATCCGCCCCTTCCTCTGCCCTCCGAAGCTCTCTCATCCCATAAATTATTTCAATGGTCAAAGTCGCTAGATCCTTTGGCCGGCGGCTCGCAGTCCCTTCATCGACTTTTTAATAGAAGTATGAAGAGGATGTGTAATTTCGATGTTTTTGAAAAGATCCATAAGATTCCCCCGAGGACTGTTTTTAAAATCCAGCCAACATCATTGTTAATGGGCTGAGGGGAATCCAACCACTTTATCCATTTTTTGAGCGAGACTACGCCTTTGTAGCCGTTTCGTTCGGTGTATATAGATTAACGACCTTGGTTGGTTTCGGTAGTATTGGAGCCGACACCTAGACTCACACTTCAGGGAGAAATACACCAACCCCCCCAAGAAACGACTGTTGGCCATCTATATATATAAAGTGTATAACTTCATGATAGTCTAATGTTGCCATATTTATTGCCCGGATATAATCTTCATTTACCCGTTTGAAATTATTCAGAAATTTAAAGTTTACATTCGTGAACTCACCATGCGTCTCCAGGGGAAATTCTCTAGAATGTTCTCGCTCATGCTCGAAGGTGAACGCCTTAAATTGGAAGCTTTCTGTTAAAGATTAACTCCATAATACCCCAAATACTAAAATATCGGAACTATCGATCGTACTGCGAGGGTAGACGAAAAGATATTAACCCTGATTCCTCGCCCTGAGAAGATCTAGCAAGATGAACTACAACCAATGATTCAGTACCTCACCACCGGGCGCTCAGCCCCTCCTATCGTTTTTGTGTAAGTTTCCTTAGTCTGTGCCCTTTAAATTATTGGAATTTTGTAGGGATATCTCAGTCGAAGAAGTGGAATAACTAACATGGTGATCGAACGTCGTGTAGAAATGCAGCATTAGGGTATATGAGCATCGAGAACTTTGAAGCATGGGTACATGACAACGAGGCAGCATTCGTAACCATCGGAAAAGACCTAAGATAGTTAATCTCCCTTGTTGAGGTAGACCGACTATTATATTTAGGCGCATCACCCGACGCAGATGTCTCGAGATCTCTGGATGCGACATTCGGAAACGTGAGGAGTGTATTTGAGACGCTTCAGATTCTAGCTAAGGTGAGCTACATAGCCAAAACGTTAACAACGGATCCTATGTTATGAAATACCGATCTCGATCAAGAACAGAACGCTGACCTTTGTTTTTCTCCCCAAAAAATGCACGGAGAAATATCTGCGACTTTGAAAAATCCGCAGGCCAATAGAGATAATTTCTTCTCCTAGGAACCGACAAACCTCGACGGCGTGATATTCTAATTTAATATCAACCTTCCTCCGGACGTTTGGAAGAATAGAATAAACGATGAACCTTTTACACAAATAACTCCTATCGAAGCCACTAAACAGCTTGCTCAACAGCTAGGGAACAGTAAACTCGATTTAGCCGATCCAATGGCGGTGGCAATGTGGGTTCTGGATGCACATGATATTGTTAATCAGCAAGGATCAACTGTTGCGGTCATTTCATACAATACTACTTCGTTACAGAAATTACGACAAGCTTTTAAAACTGCACACGATGGGTATAAGGCTATTGCGGAGGCAATTAACAAGTTTTACAATGATGCCACAAAACGGTATCAAGATCCGTTGAATCAGGAGCCATTGTTCTCGATTGAGACTCCGCTTAGGAAAATCCAGAATTTCATGTTTGCTTATCAAGGTGTATTTTATGACTGGCCTGTCAAGGTTCCGGCTATGAAGTCATTTTAGCACTTAGCCACACTGTTGTACGGGGTCTGATTATATATTTAACGGAACGAAAATTTGAGTTGCTGTGTAAAGTCTCCTAGCCACGCTAATATTAATGGAATACTTTGCTACTTAATTACTTATTGGATAGCCTATTGTATCAAACTAACTCTTAGCCTTCTGGGGCAGCATGGACCGTATCAAGTCTTTATGATATGGCTTGAGGTTTGAGATCTTTTTGGTGAAACTTGCCGGCACACCGCTGCAAGTTTTTACGTATACTTTATGGCAATTCAGACTAAACTGGCTAACGTAGATAGAACTTCATAGCCACTTAACTATCTTATTTGCAGTGCTTAAATTTGGTAGGAAATGCAACACTGCTACGCGACAGCTGCAGACGCGCGCCACTCTAAAAGGTCGCTCTATATTAGAATAAGGAAGATAAGACCTAGATATTGTCACCCGTTGAAACTATAAATGAGCCAAGTTTGCCAATTGCACCGATAATCCTGCTTTCAAAAACTGATTGTTTCATAGACCAGCGACGCATGCAGCGTATAAATTAATTCAATCAGCCTTTTCTATTACATGCATCGTTTGCCCCGCAATTGGATGCAACTTTCGCAACTGCCAGTAAGAAACTCAGGGCTAGAGTGGACATACTGCTCTAGATTGCATTAAAAGAATTAACCTGCATCGTAGATAGTATATTTAGCCGTGCATACTCGTGTCGATCAACACGATGAAACCTTTTTTATTTGCCTTTTGTTTGGATATCATCTCACATTTGCGAGTTATAACGTTGTTAAATCGTTGTCCAATCAAACATATATGTATTCCAAATCCAGTTATTTTCCATCCGCTTTGAGTACCTTGCAATCTCGTGACTATGAGCATCGGCTGCCAAACGATCTTGCTAGTTACTCAGTACTTGCCGGCTTTGTTATGCGATTTGGCTTGAAATCATGAAACGATATCACATTGATTTGATCAGAGTCTGTAAACTTCATAGGAAACCAGGTGCAGGTATCTAGCAGAAGATATTCAAAGGAGTTTAATTAAAATATATGCACGAGTATGCAGATGCATGTTAGAAGATGTAAGGTCAAAAAACACTACGGACAAAATTGCAAAAGTTTCGGTATGGCTAGCACAAATACATGCCTGTAAATCGATGCAATAAAATAACGACCGTGCCAGCAATATGCCTTAAAATGCCTGCAGTCAATGATTTGAACTTCAGGTTACATTTGAGCTGTAACATACCGCAAAACATTCATTGGTGCAAATTCGAACGAAGAAGGCTCAAAAGTTTCATGGACGTAGACGCAAAAGCGGGCGATATGCACGCTGCTACTCAGCAACCACTCAACGCTATCAAAGTTTTGCCATGGCCAATGAAATCAGGCCACCAAATTTTGGCCAAAGAATTGAGCCTTCTTTTCGAAAAAGAGGAGTATTGATGGCGAACATGCATTCTATATGTTGATGCGGAAGGTGAAGTTGGTTCCTTATGTCTCTATAACTACCACCATATTTCTCTCGGGTATCCAAAAATAATAATTGAGTTGGTTCGGAGCATACCATTAAGCTTTCCGATTTAATCATTTCCCGAAAATACAGGAGCTACTGGACGTATTTTCTTTCTTTTCTTTTTTGGGAGTCATTCCATCAAAAAATTGGCCGCTATAGCGCTATGGAACAAATATTGCACAGTGGCCCGAGAGGTGATGTCAACATCAATGACAGCCTTGAGAACAATCTGAGATTGAAATGGGAGACTAGCCTCGAAGCTGCTGTGGAACTTATTCATATCTTTGGAGAATGTACATTGCTTACGACCGACCCGAATGTTATTGCAATGCAATTGAACGACAGAAACCGAAGCTTTTCGGCTATACTTTAAGCGTCTACCCGATGTAATTTTGGTGCTGTTATCGCTGACTTTGCTTGACTGGAAATAGGTACAGCAGCTTAATCATTAACTTGGATGGAATCTCAACTCAAGGCCAGGAAGCCTTTTCACAAGCACAATTCGATGCGCGCATGATTTCTGCAAGATCATACCGAATTGGAAAGAAAGATGGTTTGGTACGTATTTTTATTAGTAGAACTCACTCAAGCACTAGTACTATATTGATATACCAAAATAGATCGACAAAATGGCCGCTGGGTTGAATGAAGACGCAAGCCCGAAGGCAAAAAGGAGGGCCCAGTTAGCATTCGAGAAGTTTGACGCTCACGTGCGAGAGTCGAGAGAATCTGGGGCAAAACTTGAGCAAAAGTTTGAAGAGTGGGAACAGAGTGCGGAGCAAGAAGTGCAAAATGCGAAATTGAAAGAAGACTCATTGAAAGACAAAGAAAAGGAGATCCAGCAAAGCATTCTTCAGGCGGAATCCGCTCGCAAAAAGGCTAAAGAAGAGCTCGGTGACATAGAAAAAGTGCCTAGTAGCTTAGCAGCTGGCTTTGTCGGGCTAACCATAGGCTTAAGTGTAACTGCTGGTAAGTGCTCTCAGACGTGAGTCCGATTCAACCTATATGGGGACGTGCAAAGACACAATAAAAGCTCACTCGGCCTGCTAGCAGCCATGGGAGTTGCAGAAATTAGCGCTATTGGATTACTAAACGGCGGGGCTGGGCTCCTGGCAGCAGCCCCAGCTGCAGCCATGACCTATTTGGCACGTTATCGTCAAAGCAAGGATATACGTACTCGGGTTTTTGATCGCACTCAAGAAAATGTGAACCAGCTCGCCCGTGAACTTGAAGACTGCAGGGAGAGTGTGAGAAAGGCAAACGAGAGTCTTCGTTCTGCAAAAACATCTGCCGAAAATTGGGTAAGTCCTGGATTGACCCCAATAAGCTTTGCAATACTAAGTGTGTCTGCAGTGCTAGCTAATTCGTTATCACTAAAATGCTAGAAAGACATTAATGAAGCTGCTGGAACCATCGCTAGCCAAATCTCCCGGCTTAATAATCATGTTAAAGCCACAATGGGGTATTTTGCCGAACTTCACACGGAACTTAAGCTCTTCTCCGATGTATACGAATCCGGCTCTAGAGTAACCGCCGAAAATCCAGAGGGCGAGAATGATGGGTTGGAGGACTTGGATTTCGATGATGTAGAAATAGAAATGAAATGCCACGCGCACATATTACATGCCTTATCGTCGGCATATGCGCACATCTACGGAGCATACATTCAAGAGGGTTTCAGATTGGTTGCCTCATTTCGCTACCGCGAAGATGACGAAAAAGACCTTTCTGGAGAGGAGCTAAGAAATAGGAGACAGGGAAAGCTGAAAGTCTACCTAAGAGAAGCCAAAGCGGGAATAAAAGATAAAGTCTATCAAGTCAGTGTAAACAGTGCATTTCCTTACTGTATAAGGTTCTGGGATGAAGTAGTCCTCACTAAAAAATTTCATGATTTTATAGGAAAAACTAAAGTTATTCCGTGAGGCTCAGGTACTCTTCCCTGGGCTCACGGATGCCTCAGAATTAAAACCCAAGCGGATCACGGATTATGAGTCGAATGCTTCGGTCTAAGAAGGCTTAGGTTGGTTGTGGGGTCTCGTAGTTGCAGGATTGAGAGCTTTGAATCACTTCGTCTAAAACTTCGAATATTCGATAGCTATCTGACATTTACTAGCATATATATTCGAGAATATTCAAAATTTACAGAAATTCCTCTACATTTTTATGCTTGTTTTACGGATTCATTATCATGTATTTCGAGCTTCAGGCCTGTTCCTTTCTCAAATTTACCTAGAATACAATCAAAGAACGGTAGTCTTCGCCTGTCTATGCGCAATGTATACAGAGAGAAAGCTAAAATTAATTATGGCTTCGCCGGTGTATATAACCATTGTATACTGGTCCTTGATACTATACGCCGTGCGACACCTAGATTTACCATCATAACACGATAATATATATTATTATTATTAAACAGATATGTATTATAGTAGGACAGCAAGGAAGAAGATAACAGGTGTACAAGCAAATATGCAACAGACATGCCTATAAATAGGAGAGAAAGAGTTCCCAAGAAGCGCTAGGATATACTCTAGTCTTGTGTCTAATTTGACGCCCTGAATGTCGACGTTTAGATTGATAGCAGTTGTCGGTGTCAATATTTCATATGGAGTCAACCTCAGCTTCCCACACAAAACCTTCGTCCTTTTTTTTTTCATTTTTTTTTTCATTGCGAGATACTTCGCGTAACCTAACAGGGCGGCTAGTAGCTCACGAGACTTGTGCCCAGTATCGTGTATTGAAGTTAGTGTTGCAGTTTGTGCGTTATCTTAATACTGTCGATCTAGACTGTTCCTGCGGCGATACCCGGACTGGGGATAGCAAATGATGCCTGAAGTATATATGAAGTTTAAGTGCTAGTGAGATTACTTTGCAGTGTTTCGATTGCCAAATCATTCTGCTGGGCATTGAGGCTTTAAGCTAGCTAAAGGGAAAGCCGATCATACTTAGATACTACATATGATATATACTATATGTCGAATTAGGAATTTATAAATTACGTCAACCCTCCTAACCTTGATACTACTTGCTAACCCTCGACATCCCTATATGAAGCTATCAGAAGCCGCACGGTATATCAATTCGGTTGATACTTTCATCTCGACTTTGAATATATACGTCCTACGTCCGGTCTATCAGTCTTCGACAAACGGATAATAATGTCTGCTACGGACTCAAGCAGCTCCGCGAATGCGGAAAACAATGCAAACTTCGACCACGCCGGTAGCTCCGCCAGAACCTTGGAGGCCATTCCATCGAGAACTCCGTCCGTATCAGAGGCAGACGTCGAAGTGAATACAGTAGGAGAGGCTGCAGCTAACCTATCTATCTTAGAAGCGTAGGTGCAATTAATAGGCCTAGTATTTACAATATTGTTCTTAAATCAAGAACATATTTTGGGATCTCAAGTTAAATGCCTTGGAATTATTATTTTAGGGGGTGCGAAGGGATCGAACACGAACGTATCAGTATCCAAGTCGTTACAAAGTGGGAATCAGATTTCGTTCTCTATGCGCACTCGAACGAACGAACGGTTGATTATGCGGTCACGCGTGACGTACTTCGGGTCACTTCTCCTGTCCTTCGGCAACTCATCGAGCAAAACTCTGAGCAATATCCGACCCATTCCGACGAAAATGGTGGTTGCTGTGACATCTGTGGCCGGAGGAAGGGCCACAGCACCCTGCATTTGGAAGAAGACGACCTTGAGGCTTTCCTCAGCTTGCTCGAAATTGTTCATTCTAGGGCTAGTCATCATCTTCTCGATCCTGATTTTGATCTGGTTACAAGGATTGCTGTGGCCTGTGAGAAATATGGGTGGCAAAAGGCGATTCTCCCTTGGAAGCAGATCTGGATTAAAAAATATCTGAAACACATACTGGAACCAGGTTATGAGGATTGGCTCCGTGTCGCAAAAATATTCGAAATTGAGGAGAAAACTACAGGGCTCGTAGACCTTCTATGCGAGGAGTGTAGCTGCCTGGTGAGGGATGCCGAATCAGGTAGGAATTTTGTTAAGAGAAAGGGGAAGCCAGTGTTTACGGACCTCTGGCCGCAAGAAATTCTCGGTGAGTATTTTCAAAGAGATATTTCTTATAAATGATTGATAGAAAGCCGCAGTAAACCTTCTAGCGAGGATTTTGACAAACTAAGGAGCTAATGAGCTGTCCTGTGACTAAATTAGAAGAAATATTAGAGAGTAGAGATATTGTAATCATAAGACTCATGGGCAGTCTATGGACTCTCATGGAGGTCCTGCAGTCTACTGAGAACTCCTGCGAGTCCGAATTCTGTATGAGTTTGGCATATGGTTCTCTCCTACGCTCGATGGAGAGGGTGGGAATTTCAAGGACAATGTGCGCTTGCGGAGAGGATCGCAGTGTGGTTGACCTATGGGAAAGTCTGACAAAAATCAAAATTTATACATATCGCCGCGTCTCGTCCCATCACAAGTGCCGCATTAATTCCTTGCGAGAGCAGTTCGAGTCTTACATCAAGAAAGGCGACTTCTCCGACAGTATTACTTGGGATATGACTGCCATCTCTTGATATTATCATATAGTCTGGCTCTCGAGCTGAAGGTACCATACCGAAACCCCTAACCTGCTTCGGTTCTCTATGCTTGGACTCAAAATATTATCTCTTCGCAAGTCCTAGAATCGCATGTCAGGGTAACATTTCTCGTAGAAGGTGGATGAACTTTCGTGTAGCTATAGGGAATATGTAATATAGCTAATATTTTATGGCATTCACACATTAAAATCCTCAGACCCTCCTGTCCATAATCAATGAGCTCTGGTCTAGGCTATTCCTAATGCCGAGCACCACTTCCGGTCTCGTGTATTATGAAGTCAACATTATTTTAGCTCGTATATTTCGAAAGTGATGTAAAACGGTGTGAATTGGTAACCGAGTCTGGCAGCCGTGAGGAGTCGACTCCTGCACATACGCCGTCCGCTCGCCCCAAACACGGGCGCGTAAGTGTATACATGCAACGGTACCCGCGAGAGACTCGTTGACGTTCGGCTAAACTAGGTACCAAACCATTCGATTTTGAAGTCCCGAAGACATATCCTCGACGTAATAATTATATCGGACGCCAAAATTTTTAAATGAAGCTTCCGGATTCCACACGCCCAAGCTTAACTTCGGATTCGGATTCTCGATGCGGCGGCAACCCTTGCGTTATCGGTGACACTATTGGGGAGTAAGCCGTCAAATGATGCTTGAATTTTTTGAAATGTAGGCGGCTGTTGCCGCGAAACAGATTTCCAATCCGGCATCTTTGCTGTGCCGCAGTCTAATTTTTTGATTTAAACCCCCGACGCTCCTTTCCTCGGAATGTCCTGTGACCTTCCCGCTAGTATTGCGGTCTATCATAGTTATCCCGAATCGTCAACGAGATTCTACACCCCGATTGGTCTGGTAACTCTAGCCCAGCAATCAGTTAAAAGACGAATAATCGGTAAACTAAAGGTGGATGTAGAGAGAACGTCATAGCTGCACATGGCGAAGAAGAATAGGAGGAGGGATTTGGGACGGATAAACAAAACGGACGATATAGGAATCGAATCCAGGGAAGAAGTTCCCGCTCCGCCAAAGATTAACCTCCTTTCCGTTTTACCTTTTTTTTATGAGTATATTCCATCAAGAACTCCTTCTCAGTCGGAAGCCGACGACAATTCGATAATAGCGGAAGAAACCACCACGAATGCGTCCCTACATGGGCCATCGAGTCCCCTAAAACCTGCTACCGATACCCACCATATAGATCGTGATGGAGATTCCAACGAAGCCGATAGCGACAGTGTTATCACTACTTTAACCGAGGATTACAATCTTACCGTCATCGTTAAAGACAAATCCGATGGAAAGATCTTCAAATTCCGGGTCTCCAAGGATGTTCTCTCCATTTCATCTCCAGTGCTGAAGTCGTTAATCGGCGTCAATATTCCGCCACAAGGGACAAGCAGCTGTGATGACGATAGCGACCGGAAAGCCGGAGAACCGGTGAAAACTGGGCAGACGCTCTTCCTTGAAGGGCATCCCTCTGCATTTCATGCCATTCTGAGTATCGTTCACTTCGCTCTGGACAAGAAAGCCCTCCTAAGTATCGGCTTTGAGACTTTTACGGAAATTGCTCTTCTTGTCGAGAAGTACGAGTGGGGCAGAGCGATTCAACCTTGGAGCGATATATGGCTTAAGAAGTTCGAACGATACGCATTACGGCCCGGCTATGAAAATTGGCTGTACATCGCAAAGGTTTTCGATACCACCAAGAACGTCGAAAGATTGATAGCGCTGCTAGGGAGGCAATGCGCTAGTTATAATGGGGCATGTTTTTCCAGACGTTATAAAACTCACGGGCGATTGTCCGGGGACTTTTGGAACCATCAAGTAGTGAAAACAGATCTATGGCCAAACGGAATAAAAAGTAAGCATCTGTAATCAAGCAGCTTCTTCAATGACCAATCATACGCAGATCTGCTGACTTTTCTCTCCGTTGTAGATAGAATCATGGTGTCAAGGGCGAGAAGAATCGAGGATTTAACTTCCAGTCTCCTCACGCTGGTACAGGCCTTAGGGTCCACAGGAAATTCAAGATACGACGAGTTTCTCTGCAGCTCAGGTCTTTGTCGGGGCTTGGCTTACGGATCTCTACTGCGGTCACTTCATGCTAACGGACTGGGCCTCAGCACTTTGAGTGAAAATGCAGCGTTGTGGACTGGTTCTGCGGCGGAACTTCAGGAAAAGGTACGAGGTGCCAGATTCGATACGCTTGGTACTGCTTTACCCGAACATCTATGTACTATGCGAAACCTTGGATTAGGTTTTGTATTATCCGTACGCGAAGGGAAAGAAAAATCGTTAGGTACAGGAAAGGACGCAGATGCGATGCTTCTGTGGTCTAAATTAAGGGACCTCAAGACGTGAGCATGATAGTAAGTATTGCTGAGCCATGAAGGTTTCGCGATCCATTCTACATGGTGAGCGGTGAATTCGACATGCTGCATGCTAATAAACGGAAAGACGGAATGGTGCGAAAGGCATTGAGGTCACGTGAATATTGCATCACGTGAGGTTTCAACAATCCATTAGCTTCGCTTTGTACATCCAATACCAATAACGTAATCCACCCACCTGCGAGATGTACCCCAACGCGAGATGCTATTTTTCACCGAAAATTCAAAATTTAATGCCTCCGGGACCTCGAAAACGTGAAAATGGTAATAAAAACTATTTTAATTAACTAATTTTACATTATTATTAAAAAAAATTAATAAATTATTTGTGAAATCGACGGTTTTCGTCGAAAAAAGTAAAAAAATGTAATAACACAACGTAATTTGTTCTGGCACCCCCATAACCCCCCCCGGGTGCTACTGATCCTTCAGGGTCCAGGTCCAAAACTGCTGGGCATAATCAAGCTGCCTGTTATCGGCGCTACGGGTTCGTAAAGATATCCCCAGAGATCGAGCAGCTACCCGCTTTTTAGCTGCCTCGACAGCTGCCTTAATTTCAGCATCCGCTAACACCCTTGCTTTTGATAAATGAGTTTTACCTCCCTCCTTCTTATTCCGTTTCGTTCTTAATACTTTAGTTAACTTTTCATTAGTTACTTCGAGAACTTTACGCCTGGGGAAGGATTCGGCTATAACTTTAATAATTTTGTTATATTACTGTTGTAGCGGAGAACTAAGATGTAGCGCAGTTAATATATCCACTGCATTAATATATGTCTGCAGCGTACGTGAGCATTAAGGCGTTGGAAACGGTTGGATACTAGACTCTTACAGCAGCTGTAATTCATGCTCTGGGATGATTTCACGCAGCGATTCGATGTAGTCCCCCTTTTGAAATTCAGGTAGTTTCTTTAAAACTCGTAAAGCGTCGAAGGGGACGAGTTCAGCTCCCTTCTAACCGTTAATAATATGGCATTTCGTGAACGCTTTAGTACGCGCAATGCTAATAAGCTTCTTAAATTCAGGTTTCCCAATCGCTATATCTTTAAAACGTGAATATTCGTTCACCTCTCTCTTATAAGTGGTGGCGTAATGGCTGAAGAGTCCGACGTCAAAAGGTTAAAAATAGTGCGTAAAATACGGCGGAAGACAGAGGAGTATAATTTTGTTTTTGAGATAGAAGTCGATAAAGTCTACAGTAACGTGGGATTTGTGATCGTCGAGAATTAGCAGTCATTTTGAGCCTCTGGTGATTCGAGCGGTAGTAGGTTGAAAGCAATTTTCTAACTAAGTCAAAGAAAGATGTTCGTTTGTTACGCTTTTGTTACTAGTACCCCAGAGTCACCCTTCTCTCTTCTTATAATTGTGGTGTTAATCGAGAATGTGAACCTTACTTGAATAAATAACGAGCGGAGAATAATATTCTCTCGTCGCTGATATACACTTGATTATGGTCACACTTTCTCGAGTAGTGTCATGAGCACAGAATTGTTGCTTTCTGTAGAATGTGGGTATTATAATAGTTTCAGGCTTTCCAAACCTAATTATGAACTCTTTTTCGTTTATATTCTATATGTTTTCATTTAAAATCTTATGAGTTTTCACGATTTTGTTATAAAGATAGAATTAATGCAGTATCGATTCGACATTATTCGCCTTTCCACGTTTCGACTCCAATAAGCGACTGCGGACTGTTGTCAATTGAGGATAACGTGCCAGAAATTTATAATACTAATTTATGCCTACTGGCCTGCCTGCCATTTTCCCTGCCATAGCTTGAAGGATGTTGTAGTTGGAGGAGAACCCGGACTTCCATAAGTTCTCTATATGTTTTGTTAAAACTATTTCTTCGGCCTAAATAAATAGTTGTTTATGCTGAAACTGGCGGTTCCCCCAGGCGGTTCGGCCGGCAAATCGGTGTCCCAGTGTCAATATTGGCACGTTATAACTCTCTGCTGCATGCTTCAGGGATGACACCTTTCCCGCTTTCAACGCTTTTAATGCTAGACGAATTCTCTCTTCTTTCTCCGGATCGATGTTACGACGTCGAATCGGTGGCATTTTCGATAAATTTAAAGAACCCACTCTTAGGCTTTGAGCAAAAATTAATAAATTTCGATGGTAAATACAGAGAAGAACGAATCTACAGAAAGAAGATAGAAATTTCGGAGGGGATAAGGGGTTGACGAAGAGAACCACTCAATCCCAACACGGTTAGCATCTCGCGTTGGGGTACATCTCGCAGGTGGGTGGATTACGTTATACAGATTGCACTCTTAAGATCTTAAAATATGTACTCGACTTATTCTTTTGGTGTGTGTCAATATTTAGTTCAATACCTTCTAGATCCTAGAGTCCTCATCGCCGAGCCTGTAGAAGCTTCCGAACGCGATATGAGATGTTGAAACAATTCATTTCCTTTCTGGTTACGAGACCGTCATTTCCTATTGTGTTAAATTGCAACATGGGAATTGTGTTGGACAGCTCTGAGCCAAAAATCGTGTGGACAGGCGGTACCAAATTTCAGCTAGGCCGAACGTTTAATATTTTCAAAGGGACTGTCACTACACTAGCTAAAACAACCCGGGGAGATATTGATGGGGTCCAGCTAATGGAAGGTATAAGGTGGAATGGGAATGTGCCTGAAGGGAAGATTTCCCCTTATCTGACCCTCTAGCTGATCATGCACAAGCCTGAAGCATTGGAAAAGGTTTTTTTACAAAAATGCGATACAAAACTACTGTCCTCATCCGCTGAGCTGGGGTTGATTCTCACACCATGGCGCTTGCGAGGCTTCGACGACGCCCTGATCTTGATCGTCTCGCGCGTGATGGCAATACGGGATTCGATTGGTATTATTAGGTATGGGTTACTTGGTTCGTCCAATTTACGAGATTGGTACGAATCTACCGATTGCCCTTCGGCCATTAACCCTATACACTGTACCGCAGATTTATATGGATGGAGTATCTTTCCTTCCTGAGGAAAAACGCTACGGTGAGCTGGGTCCGAACGGCACCCGTCAATTCACTGTGCTAAAAATGCAACACCATCCCTCGTTGACCCCATCCCAACACATCCCACCGACATGAGTTAGTTACCACATGGAGTACGGTGCAGGTATAAGCGAGAGAACCTTGCATGGCCCATCGGACCATGCATCCTCTTCCAAGGCAATTAGTGTAACTGCGGGGCAAGGCAAAAGGACGGACAAAAATAAATTTCCCGTGGCATCCCGCCTTTTTGGAGATAAATACCGTCATCATACCCCTCGATTGAATGGGATTTATAAATTCTCTAAATTCCGCCAATTGAAGATTAAAAAATCGACGATCAAACTCGGATTGGGGCATTAGAATTTAATAAGTACAGAGGAAATAAAGATGTTTGAAGGATTAAAGGGTCCCGGAGAATCACAAGCCAAAGATGGTAACCCTCCCCGCCTCCCCCTCATAACTTCCCCAATACTAACACATTCGAAAACCAGGCTCCTCCCTCCGCATCGCAATAGTCCACGCCCGCTGGAACACAACCCTAATAGAACCCCTCGTGACCGGCGCAATCTCCCGTCTAAAAGCCTCCGGCGTCCACCCCTCCAACATAGTAATCCAATCCGTCCCAGGCTCCTGGGAACTCCCCATAGCCGTGCAACGTCTCTACTCCGCCTCACAAATCCAAGCTTCCACATCCTCTAGCGGATCTGGTGATTTATTAGGTTCTGCGACGGATTTACCCAGCCTTGTTGTTCAGGGTAATGATGAGAAGACGGGGAGTAAAGGGGATGGGAGTTTGACGGCCGGGAAGACGGGGGATGTGGGGAAGAAGGAAGGGCCATTTGATGCGATTATTGCGATTGGGGTGTTGATCAAGGGGGAAACCGTGCATTTCGAACATATTGCTGAGGTTACCAGTCGCGGGTTGATGAGGGTGCAACTGGATTTTGGGGTTCCGTTGATTTTTGGGCTTTTGGTATTTCTTCCTTTCTTCCCCTAATACTAGTTGTGATATCAAGGCATCATCTGCTAATTGGTGAAACAGACGGTGTTAAACGAAGAACAGGGAAGAAAACGTGCGGGACTGACAGAAGACGGTCATAACCACGGTGAAGACTGGGGTGATGCAGCGGTAGAGATGGCACTCAAACGAAAGCAGTGGAACGAAGGTGTCATTATATCCGAAAGAACTGTCTAAATAACTTTTTATCTTTTAAAAATTCCAATCCGAATCCAAATCCCAATATCTATAATCCCATCACCAAATCCGCTATGTACAAAACACCTATGCCGAAGAACCGAGAGAAGTGTTTTATTCAAAGGCCTCATGCATGGGAAACACCCCATCGGCATTCTTCTCGACCACTCCATTCTCCGTAACAATAGCATCGATCAATTCCGCAGGCGTAACGTCAAAACTAGGATTAAAAACCCCAATCCCATCGGCAGCCTGCTTAACACTCCTGACATCCTCCACATTAACCTTCACAAATCCATCTTCCTTGCCGGGAACATTAACAACCGTCGGTCCCGAAACAACCAAAACCTCCCATCCAGGTCTTTGTTCGATCTTAATCCCCTCTCCGCTTTTAGTCTCCAAATCAACAGAGGTAGTAGGCGCAGCAACAACGAATTTAACTCCAAAGTGTTTCGCAATAATAGCTAGCTGGAATGTACCGATTTTGTTCGCGGTATCGCCGTTCGCGGCTACGCGGTCGGCTCCTACTATTATTGCTGAGATTTGGTGCTGGGAGAAGAGAGAGGCGGCCATGGAGTCTGTTATTAAGGTTGATGGGATTTTCTCGTGGACCAGTTCGTAGGCGGTTAGACGGGAACCTTGGTTGTAGGGACGGGTTTCGGTGCAGTAGGCGTGGGAGAGGGAGGAGGTTGAGTGCAGAGAGCGGATTATGCCGAGGGCTGTGCCGTAGGAGGCTGTTGCCAGGCTCCTATTATTTTATATCAATCAGCATCCACTCATATATATCCTATAACATATGAAAGTGTTACAATATACCCAGTATTGCAGTGAGTGAGAACTTTTATATCCGAAGTCTTCCCAACAGCATTCTGAATCCACCCGGCCCCATGCCGTCCGATCGCCTTATTGTCCTCCACATCCTGCAACAACATCTGTTCCGCCGCCTCAATAAAAGTATTTACCACCGTCTCCGAACCTTCATTCGCCACGGAATTCGTCAGTGATTTTAGTTTATTAGATGCATCGGCCAAGTTTACAGCCGTAGGACGAGAAGTGACGAGGTAGTCCAGCTTTTGGTGGATTTCTTCTAGGGCGTTAGAGGGCAGGGGGTTGTTATGGAGTTCGACGGCGAGGGAGAGCACGGCGACGATGGCAATGGCGGGGGCACCGCGGACTTGCATTGTTTTGATGGCATTCCAGGCGGTTGTTACGTCGGGGACGGGGATGTAGATGGATTGGTGGGGGAGGAGGAGTTGATCGAGAATGGAGAGGGTGCCTCGGGTGTATTTGATTGCTTGGAGAGCCATTGTTTATTGTCTATTTTTTTTTTCCAATTGATCTTGGGATGGAGGATGGAGGGGAGAGTGGGGTTGAGATGGGAGATGAGGAAGATTATTGCGCAATTTGCCCATCCCATTCATTATCAGAAAGCACCTTTATCAGACAGCTACCGTTTGGGTAGTTGACCGGGTAGTTCCATACTAACTTTTCCCAGCTGGTTACCCACCTCCAACCTGACCTGGCCTAGTTACTTGGAGAAGAAGCTTTATAAGCACAGCAACAGAATCTGCAGGCCGTCGGGCTTGTCGCGGACCAAATTCTTGGCATTCTTTTTTAAAAGTTAACAACTCGGCCCAGCGAGGGCCCGGCCTCCCGATGGAATCTTAGAAATCAAGCATAACATTATCCCCGCCGTCCGTCTTTTCAAGAAATTCGCTGGCCGAAAGGGCGTGTTCTAACCAAGATTGTAAGTAGTAGGTACTTGTAGAGTAACAGTGGTAGAGTAATAGGTATGAAGTAGTGGATAGTGACAGCAGTGGCGGCGAAAGGTGGATCCGCTCGTTCCCGTCAAATTCACATTCCAGATGACATTGCATGCTCCGAACACACACCTCATTTAAATCTACGTTATCTCTCTTTCTCTCTCTCTCCCTTTTTTTCTTTCTTTCTCTCACTCGCTTACAATCTACAACTTTCAAGTAAAAGTACTTTAAATTAGGTACTTTTATAGTACTATGACGGCGGTGGTATAGTAGTGCATGGTGGTATTTACTTTTCAAGATGGAGAAACAACGGTACGTCAACACACCGGCAGGTGCGACTGGGCTGCCTGTCGAACGACATCATCATAGTTATCACGACATGCATACGAATACGAGAACCCCGGAACCATTCCTACAAAAATACCTAGGGAACCCGAAATACCTCTTACCTCTAATCGGTGCCATTTTCCTACTCGCCGGTCACTTCAATGGCTTTCTTTCAAAACGTGCGGACGTCGACCTTACAAATGCAATCGAGGTGTTTAAACCACGTGCCCCTCCGGCTTTGACACTGGAAGAGCGAACAGATCGTATTTTGTCTTCCGTACCTCTTATAGGTATGTTTCAATATCATTCTTGAAATCCCGAGTTATCCGGTGCTTTTGCTGATTATATTGCCCTTGTTATCCGGGGTCGGTTTTGGTTGTTATAGATACTCACATCGACCTCCCCATCCTCGCCAGAGCGCTGTATCAAAACCACATCAACGCACCGAATTTCACGGTACCCTTCAAAACCGGTGGTTTGTACGGCCAAATCGACATTCCGCGCCTAAAGTCCTCAAAACTCGGTGGGGTCTTTTGGTCAGTCTTCACACCGTGTCCAGCAGTCTCCAAAGATCCTTCAGAAAATTTCAAAGATGAGGTTTATTACGAATCAATCCACGACACAATCCAACAAATCGACCTGATGAAACGAATTATACGAAATTTCCCAAATGATTTTGGATTTGCAAAGTCGGTAGATGAATTTGAAGATGTCTTTTATAAAAGTGGTGGGAGTAGGATTGCTAGTGTTTTGGGGATTGAAGGGTTACACCAGATTGGAAATTCGCCGGCGGCGATAAGGTTGTTTTACGAGGTTGGGGTGAGGTATATTACTTTAACGCATAATTGTAATAACCTCTATGCCGATGGTGCAGTAAGTATTCCACCTTTTCTAAAAACGATATATTGTGGGAAATGTATTGATGGAAATATAGATCGTACCATCCCCTCACTGGAACGGCCTCAACCCCCGCCTCGGTCCCTCTTTAATCCACGAATTCAACCGCCTGGGAATGATAGTTGACCTCTCCCACGTCTCAGCCGCCACAATGCGTGACGTCCTCTCCATCTCCCTCTCCCCCATAATCTTCTCCCACTCCTCATCCTTCTCCTTAACCCCCCATCCCCGAAACGTCCCCGACGATGTCCTACAACTAGTCAAAAAAAATAAAGGGGTGGTACAAGTCAACTTTGTACCGGACTTCGTAACACAGTCCGGGGATGGGAAGGCGGGGCTGGAGGATGTGGCTGATCATGTGGTGTATATTGCCGAGAAGGTTGGGTGGGAACATGTGGGCTTTGGAAGTGATTATGATGGGAATGCGAGTATGCCTGAGGGGTTGGAGGATGTAAGCAAGTATCCGAGCTTGATTGGGGAGTTGTTGAGGAGGGGGGTGAAGGATGAGGATGTTAAGAAGGCTACTGGGGGGAATATTTTGAGGGTTTGGAGGGAGGTTGAGAGGGTTGCGGAGAGGTTGCAGAGGGAAGGGGTGGGGGAGCTAGAGGATGATGTGCGGAAGATGAAGTTTGAATTGTAATTTATTTTTTTGATTGCTTTTCGGTTCCGGTTTTTGGTTTGGATGGCGATGAAAGGCGATACCCTTATGACCTTTTCCTTTGGTTCTTTTGTATAGTGGTCTTTTTTAGGGTTTAGTATACGCCTTAAATTGTTTATGCATATATGCGTGGTTTGTTTTTATGTCGTTAAGCCTAGGGTGCACTCACTGGTGATGGCATCAATTCGAAGATAGCATGGAGGGATATTATCTCTGGTACACAGGTACGGTCTGGAGAGCGAGATAAGTTAGTGTTCTATGTACGATATTAAAAGAGATGTTTAAATTGAATGAAAGAAAATGGGAAAGTTATCGTAACTTTGATTCTCCGAAGAAATGAAAGGGGAGAAACCATAGGCCGCGGAAATTTCTACCAAGTGATTTGATACAAAAGAGGATTACATACAGCCTAAAAGAGAAGCAACGCAAAATGATCCGTTGCAAGTTGGATCTATGAAAATATAGGTCGGCGCTGGACTCTGTGAGCCGGTGACCGGTTTATGGGACTGGCCGGCACGAGGCTACTCAATACCAAGACTTAACTTGATCATGAAATATCTGGAATTCAAAGGTACCCAGTGCACCTTCACTGTATGCTTGGTTGTTCCTCCTCTGATTCGATCGATCGTGATCCGGGATTCGACTTCATATATTCATCATAGTCTGGAGCTATATCCATGCCTTCGGCTAATTTGATATCCGCCCAGTCGCGATATTTCTCGAGGTTCTGCCTAGCTTCAGCAGCACCGACCGCACCAGCCATTTGTAGGATTGCCAAAGTATCTAAAGAACGTGATATGGTGTCGCTCTTGCGATAAATGGGATTGCGGACGCATTCGCAGCTGCTTTCAAAAGCAGCGTCCACCGCACTTGCACCTCTACCGCTCCGTGCATTAACATCAGCACCTTCCTTCAACAATAGTTTAATAATATCGTTGGCGTAGCCTCCAGATTTGCAGGCCGCTTGTAGAGCGGTACTGTACTTTTTGTCTGGAGCTTGGGCATTAACATCAGCACCTGCCTCCAATAGCATCTTAATGATTTCAGCAAAATCATCAGATCCGCCCGTTGCATCGTTTCGGTAACATATCGCTCGCAATGCGTTGCCATAACAGCCACCCTGAGCATTAACGTCGGCACCGGCGTCCAGTAGCATTTTAACAACCTCTTTTATCGCACCACTTTTGTAATAATGAACTCGAGCCCTAGGGACAGCCTGTAACGCATTGCCATATTCTCCACCTTGGGCATTAGGCTTGTTGATCCAAGCTCCCTCGTATAATTCCAAAACAGCCTACCGACTTCGCCCGCATTAGCAGCAGCTTGTAGTGCGTTCCCATATCTTCCACCCTGAACATTAACATCAGCTCCAGCATCAAGTAGCACCTGGATAACTTTGATCACAGTGTGGTACGACCCATAGGTTATCGCCAGTGACGCTGCCGCTGCCTGGAGCGCGGTACCAAATTCGCCACCACTGATGTTAACGTCCGCACCTGCATCGATTAACATAGATATACAAGTAATTGTGGCTGTGGCATCACTGGCATGGTCTTGATAAACAGCTGTCTGCAGTGCATTAAAATAATTTCCACCGCTGATACTAGGGTCTGCGCCGGCATCTAGTAACATTCGGATGACCTCGGTGGCCGTGATTGATACAGCCGCTCGCAACGGAGTCACATGGCGCCCCCCTCGACTATTTATATCGACATTGTGGTCGGGTGAGAGAGTCAAGAGTGTTCGAGCGAGCTTTGGGCAGCCATGGAAGGAAAGAGTGTAAAGTAAATTTGCGTCTTGACCATACTGTTCGACATGCTCCTCCAAAATATCATGCATGTTTCTCAATAATTGGAATAGTTCGGGGTTATTGAGAAGTCGTTGAAGAATTTCTTTATGTCCTGCGGTTGCAAGCTCCGCATGGCGGAAAACTTTCCTGGTTGCGTACCACAGGAATGGATAATTTTCACTAAAATACACCCGCGCATCGGTTCTCGGCTCTTGTGGAGGCTCGTTCGCAAGATCTCTCATGCTGATATACTCCAAGCAAGAAAAAGCGATTCTGCCGTGACCAAAGCTCTCAGAATCAGGTGCGGTTTGTGAATATAGGGTCTGAAGTCTCTTGTTTCGTAATAAAAAGTCTTCCACAGTCTTGTGAATAAACTGAACATAGACATAGTCTCCCCCAGGATATTCATCGGAATATGTGCACACTTCTATAAGCCCCCTCGAATTATTAATGATAAATGACTCGATTAATTTGTCTGTAATGATCGAGCTATTGTGCCGCCGGAGACTCTTTGGCTCTGAAGCAGATTTGACGGCGTAGTACAATTCCGCTGCTGATAGGCGGCCTTCGGCAAAAAGCATAAATTCGAGCATAAAGATAGTGCGATTTTCCCCCGGTTTGTCTATGTCCAGGAGAATGCGAAAAACAGCGTCAAGGTCTGGTGGTAACTCTCGAAGCTCTGTCCATACGGCATCGATGTCGCCATCGTCATACGCTTGATTTAACATTTCCACAACTAAAACAATCCACATAAAAACGCCTTCTGCCTTTCCTCGAAGTTCGGACTTGATGTTATAATCTTCGATCCTGAGATTGCCTTCAATGTATATGGCGATGTCTATATTGTGTTCTTCTATTCTTTCTATGGTGAGCTCCAGTTTCTTGATCATACTGATAGTTGGATAGTGCCGGCTCGATAAGCAGATATTTAGAGATCCTTTAGAACAGCTAATGGCGGTCGAGGCCAATCTTTCGAGAAACAAAACAACCTTTCGCACTTCGGGCTCGTCGCATTCATCCAAGGCATCCACCAATAGCACTATTGGCTTTGTTGACAAGGTTACAAGTCCCAACAGAATACTTTCGAGCTCGCTTTCCTGCCATTCCCAAGAGAGCCCGTGTTTTTTTTCTTTGTCTTGGAAATGCTCAAGAAAGCGGTGGCAGACCTCTGAGTCGTTATCGCATAGTTGATATATCAGTGACCGGAGCATGCCACACCGAGACTTTTCTAGTCCTTCTCCCCGTGTACTGAAAAAATAAGCGGCGACAGAATGACCCGGGAGTTCCTCCTGGCAGTGGAGAAGAGTATGTTTCATCAATATCGATTTGCCAGCTCCTGGCTTGCCCTTGATCCAGAGTACTCCGTTGAAGGTTTCAACATCATCTCGATCGCGCCATTTTAGGAATGTTTCCGTTTCAAAGAACCAATCGCAGGTGTTTCGGTGGGCTGGTGCTATATTGTGTAGACGATGATCCATGCCACCGAAGCTGAGGGACCGTAGACTCCGAACTTTGTATTCCTCTTTGGCCAGTAGTTGTGTTAGCTTGTGACTCTTTTCTTTTCGAATCTTCATTTCTTTTGTTCCAAACAGATGTCATAGAGTTTACATACCTAAAGATTCTTCTGCAAAAGTTCGCATTTTCATAGTACGCTGGGCCCCAGGCCATGTTGCATTATTCGGAAGGCTTGGGGACGGATGTTCACTCGTAGGTAGCGTCAAAAGCAACTCTTTAGCATAGGCTGCTGCCGTCGCTGCTGCATATCCTTGCCATCGTTTGTTCTTATGAGAATCGGAATAATCACAAATCCCTCGAATTACCAAGCATTCGACCACATCTGCAACTCCAGCTGCTCCCATTTCAAAGCAACATGCCCCATGTCTCTTGGCTATAAGATCCCTAGACTTGCCGTCCTTTATTACTGTATTACCCGATGCGATGATGCCGTGGTGAATAACCGGATTGCTTGTTTCTCGAGAAGATCGAATTACTATTTCATTTTCGTCGCAGTAATCACAAGTATCGGTATTACCATCTATGTGATCATATTCAGCTCGGAATAATACATCGTTCGCTTTAGGGCGCATGAATCCTATTTCCTTTGGAAACCTCCTCGCTGTCTCCTTCAGAAGCGCACAAATGCGGCTCTCCTCCGTGGAATGTATCGCCCGCAGTTTAGAAACGACATTGAGAAGGCCCCGAGGTGGCCTATTGAGACTACCCGTCTCTTGCGTATGACCACCGGCTACAATCTTACCGCGATCATGTTGTACCACTCCAGGGCATTGCCCCGTCGGTATACCGACTACAACATCGCCTAGTCGAATATCAGCCATAGTCGGTGCCCCGCCGCCTATGCCTACCATCATGTAAAACCGAATTGAAGGAAAGCTCGACTGCATTTGGCTGACGACGAGCGCCGCAGGGGTAACACCATAGATGCCACATGGTAGGCAAGCCATAACCACATTATGGTTGCCGATCGCCCCAAATACATAGCTGTTCAAATCCTTGGAAGAGTTTGGCAGATCTTCATGGACTTCGTCCAGCATCGCGCGTGCCGCGGCCATTTCGAGCGGGAGGGCGCAGATCCATCCAACAGTATAATTATCGTGTGATAAGATCCCCGCGGCGATCTTGGAACGGAGATTTCGGTCACCATTTTTATCTTCGCACCTTCTTTTCGACATTTCTTAGAGAGTAGTGGCTCTTGTAATGTAAGTTGACGAGTTCTTTTGTGGTGAGGGGTTGAAGTTAGTTAAGATCAGACTTAGTCCTGCACGTACTGACAGGAGGACAAGCAGCTATTCATGTGCTGTCATGATGCTAGCCTCCAAAAAAGGATTAAGAATCTCGACAAACATCGCATCTTGTTTTTTCTTCATCGTAAACATCGGAGCCTTATTTCTAGACCGTAATTGTCCCAGCCTTGTTAACAGGCGGTTTGCCGAAATGCAACAATATCAAAGTGTTGGCGATGTATGTGTATGCATATTTTAACACCTCGGACCAAGCTTCTCTACATTGAATTAATTTCCAAAAAAGTTCTTGGCGAAATTTCGAAAACAGATTCTTATAGTCTCGAGGCCAGATCTTTATTATATCTATATCTGGATTCGCGATAACTAGCCACAAGCTCTGGTATACAGACCGGCTGTATACATCGATGTATCTAGCATTAACGGAATTTGACAACTACAGGCAATTACCATTAGCCAAACTAAGGGTGCCATACAATCGCTTAGATTTCTGCGTCCCCTAGTTAGGTTACCTCATCTGGAGCCCAATTCTTAGGGAGAGCCTCCTGTACACCGTGTCTCTTTCGTATGTGTATATATAAATATAAATGAACACAACTGCGCATGGAATCGAGCCCTGGACTTACTCCAAATTCAGGCACGCTGTAACTCCTCGACGTTATTGGCTCCAAATTCACGGGTAAGCTGAAAAACTAAACCTCCATATCCAGCGGCTCCTGTATATATACTTCAGTCCAATCCACTACTTCGCCCCGCTGTTCATCTCGACGAAGGATCCCAGTAATAGCTTCGAAAATCTCAATTGCCAGTGCGAATTTCCTACTCGCCGGCTCTCTCACGAACACAATAGTCTCTAGTTTCGGTAACACATTCCCCCAATCTACCATCTTCCGTTCGATTCCTGTTCCGGGAATTTCGACAACCCTTTGACCCGTTCTTATAGGCGTTCTAGGCCAAGCGATCCGCACACGCTTTATATTCGGAACGCCATCCCCCGCGTATTTCCGCCATATATCCCTGAATAACTGGAAGACTTGATCAAGGATGTTCATGGTGATATCTTCCAACCTTTCGTCTACAAGGTATACCTCCAAATCCTGGGCGTTCGGCGCCACTTTGGCAGTCTCGGCTACATGCTCCTCGGCTTCGAACTCCACGATCTGTCATCGCCCCATAAAAGCCAGGAGTGGAGACGCAAATGTTGGAGATTAGGGAATATTAGGTTGTCCGGGAAGGTTATCACCGCTTTGAAGTCTTGTTTCTCGTTTTCCATGTGTACGTACATTTTCTCGAGTGAAGTTAATGATCCCTCGAGTATTGAGAGTAAATTGGAAGAACCACCGTTAAATACCGGGTACCGACTCTGTAAAAAGCGGTCTCGGGAGTCTGGGGGGTGCACGTCCCCCTCCACGCAGATGATAAAATGTTTGAGAGATGGGAGGATTGGTGGTAGAATAAATTGGAAGTTTGGAGTTGAGTCGTGCACAAACTCTGGTGAGTTGGAGAGAGTATCATCTTTTGATTTTTCTACGATTTCATCGGTTTCGTAAGAATCTTCCACTTGGACGATAGTGACTTCTAGTCGAAGAGTATGTAAAGCCTTATAGTGGGATAGTAAGTTTAGGCCTCCCCTGCTGAATGTGGGGTTGAATAGGAGCGTCCAGATGTAATCGTCAAAAGCGGAGAATTGTCCACGCACTTCCATGCTAGATGTGTATCTAATTTTCAAAGTTGAGAGATTTGAAAATTGGTGGAGTGATAATCCGATTTCTTTGAAGTATTTGAAAAGTATTGAGACGTCGATGCCGAGTGGGGATGGCGTGCTTAGTGTGACATGTTTTACTCTTCCCTTGATACCGTAAAAAGAGGTACCACTCTCTGAACATCGGTAATTTGGGGTTTTGAATGAAGTTAGAAACTCGGGGAGAATAGGGTGGCCGTATTGTAAGTGAATACCGCTGAATAGAAATGGGAGGGTGAGATTTCGAAAGTAATGGGAGCAGAGTGAAAGTTCTTTTAGAGGTGATAAGGGTAAGTATGATATAATTGAGTGCTTGAGTTCTAGCGGTACGTTTTCTATTGACTTCACCGTAAGGATGTACTGTGTTCGGAGCAATGGAAATGTAAGAATTACAAACTGCAAAATTCTAAAGATTAACGAAATCAGTTCTGTGTCCGCCGGGTCCGAGAATGGTATATATATGAGTCTCTCGTAATGTAATTCCTAGACGGTAGAGGTCACCGGGTATTATCTCCTGAATTAGTTATCTTTTCCTGATTATATATGTAATTCAGGGGTATACGAGCATCAATGCATCCGTCGCCCCTTGCCAGTTTGTGATCCGAAATTAATACGCGCGTATGAGGAACAGTCATAAGATTAGTAATCAACAATTTGAGATATTACTTCCTATTTTCGCCATTAATATATAGTGATAGTATCTGAATACATGGGTTTCGGGGGTTGTGTATAGATCTACTGACCATGCGTGGCGACTTCCATAGAAAATTACACGAAGGAGACTCTACCAAATGCCTCCTTAAACGCCTTATAAAATTCTTATACTTCAAAAATGATTCTAAAAACTCTTTAAAGTCTTGGGCGGTAGTAGGTACACAGATTACAATATGGGCGGTTGTCACTCTGTATTTATCTGGCATACTATTCATTCTCAAAATCTAGGCCTTAGTTATGAAGAGCGTGTTGCACTTGTTGCAGTCTGCTCTCCCCTACTCAATGCTCAACTGCAGCTGCACCAGTGGGGATGTCTCGAGCTCAAGCTCCACGCTCTGTAACACAAAGCTGGTAGCGGCCAATCAAATCCCCGTTGGCCATCGGGTTCTGTTGTATTATACCATGATGCCAGTCAGGCCGGTGGGGTCTCGAAGACCAGATCTGCAGAGCCATCTCCCAGCCCCTGCCTCGTTATTTAACACGATAATAATTAAGCAACACCCGATATATCTCGAGGACTCTCCGATTCATGGGCCTGTGTATATATGGAACGGAAGTTGAGAACCGGGTCCAGCAACCTGGCGTGGTCATAAGCAGCTGCGTTTGACCCGACGACCATGACTTTGTTTTTAATTGTCACAAAAGAAAAACCATTAGTGAAGTAATATGAAGAAATCGAGAGAACGATTATCGCAAGACCCCAACCCGACCTAGGTCCCTTACAATGCAGCAAAGTCTATATCAGAAGTACACAGCCTTTTCATAAACTAGCTATGAATGAAGTACTAAGGATTTCTGCCAGTTTGGAAAAAAGTTTTATTTACCGCCATCCTAGCTGTCAATTGTGACTGGTTTCAATGTTTAGAGGAGCGCGCGAACATCGAATACAGTCTAAGAGATTCTTATGTCATTGTTGTATATATATAGGGGCGGAATATACCGTTCTCCAGGAGTATTCCTCCATAGGCTAGGATTATGCGTCTACTATTTCCTACCCCGAGGCTGAGATGTATAAAAGTGCGCGAGCGAGTTTGGAGATGCCGAACGCTCCGTAGGCTAAATATCTAATTTTGACGGATTATGATTGGTCTGTTAAATATAAATGCGAATGTATAAAGGAAAGGCTACGTATATTGTATAATTCATAGAAAAACTTCGGCCTGCAATTATAAAAATATTCCCCAAGGTATTTTATGCAATATATCAAACAATAAAGTCACACTTTACCAGAACTGTCAGAGTCACACAGAATGTCTCTCCTTATCAGTGTCACATAATTTGCTAATAATACCGGACTATACTTTCTCCTACGCACCCTATTGCTTAGCACTTGCATAAAAAGATAAAATTGACGAATTGCACAGTGTTGCAATGAAGGCCGGAGGATAACCACTTCATCGAGCTATTGTGTAGATTACGCACGCATTACTGTCGGGCCAAGTTCAAATCCGCATAAAATCAAGACAAGGCCTCAAGCCGAGGGAGCCATACATAGATACTATCGGCTCAAAAACCTGTGTTTTCAGCTTCTCTTGGCCGCGAATCAGGATATCCTCTCAGCTATACCGATGTGCGCGAGGCAAATGTATAATACATCAGATTAAGCATACAACCTTGCTTAAGCTCGGTTGGGAAAATATAGGCACATAGGCCGAGGAGTTCACGATGATATTGTCCCACTTTGTCGAGAAAATCGCTTGGGCTTCGAAGTTGCCACCACCTGATGCTGGTGGGTCGCCGGCATAGGCGAAATCACCTACTATAGTAAAGGGGGGCACAGATATGAGTTTTGGTAAACGCCACAATAGAGACCTTGGAGGTAATATATTAGCGTCTACCTTCATTCTTGACACGATTCTACAGAAATAACATGACATTTGTTTTACAGCAAGTTAAAAACTCTACACCGGATATCCAGATATACAAGCCTTCAAACGTCAGAGGTTTTTTTTTTGGGGGGGGGGGATAATTCTCCACGTTTTCCGTATCTTTTCGATCGTGAGGGTGCTTTCGATATATCGTCGCACTAGTTGCCGCTTGCAGGAATGCCGCAATTTAAAACCAGCGATGCGGCGGCGTGGTGGGACAAGCTAGCGTATTTTAGCGCCCCCACAGTGGGGCTCTTGTCCCAATCCTGTATTTTCTTACAAGGCACGCCTCCGAGCCGACCGGATATTTTCCTTGAAAAGGGGATAACTTATGACAAACCGTCTTCCTTAGCCTAGGTCATCGGTGCTAAATCGACATACTACATATCTCGGCCCATCTATGTGCAGATATCTTATGCTCTAAAACCCGAATCATCTCGGAATTCACTGTCATTTGCCTGTCCAGAAGAACACCTGCAATTAGTATTGCAAACTAGCGACCAATTGAGTATCATCGTATGAATATAGACAGAGTGACAGCTGTAGAGCTGGGTGCTGTGTAATCCTAGAATTCTTTGCAATGTGTGGAGAGAAAAATATCTGAGCTGAACCATTTTATCGGAGAGGCTAAAACGTTCACAAGCGAGCTATGATAACATACTAACTGAATACTAAGCCAAGCAAGGAACCGAACGTTGACTGCAGCTCTGAATGCAAGACTAGTAAAGTGATCACATTTTAGACTTTCACCGGCTAGAGAGTATCAAAAGGTCCTGGGGAAAGATCAACCCTTGACTAAATATTGGGGGCGGGGTGTTCTGGAACGTAGTTTCTGAGACATCTTCTAGACTACTTCCAAGGGCATCATCTACAAATTCTACTGTGTTGGAATATGTTCATCTACCGTATAGCATTGTAGCTCTAGAGCCGAGACTCATTAGAGCTATAGGAAAAGAAAGATATAGTGGGCGGCGATAAATGGATCCAAGAGGAGGTGGCGATATAGATTGCTGCAGCGCAGCAGCTTCTTGATCTAAAAATAGTTGCGAAAAGACCAACGCCCCTTTCGAGCTGGAATTGTGCCTAGTAAAATGCACGGTGAAGTTTCTCGAGACTAAAAGGCATCGATACCAAGTAAGATAATAGAAACATCTTTAGAGTAGGACAAATACTCCAAAAACCGCGCAGCTAAAAATTGCGGGATCATAGCTTGAATCTCATAGGGGCCTATACAGCGAGGATATTATCATCCAGGATTACCATCACGGCAAACTGCCAAGGGGGACAGGAAAATTCAACTCCAGCCTCCTAATAGCGGTTTTTTAATCAGACGTTACGATAACCACATGTGGAGAAATAACCGTCCGAACCTGACCGGCGTTACGAAAGGTCTAGTGTAATTAATTTTTTAGTTTAAATCAAAATATTTTTCTGACTAAATAATGCATTGCGGGCAGAGAGTAATTTTTGCTCTTTTCTTGTCTTCAGCCTTTTAAGTAGATTTGGTTTGTTATCCTGATAGGTTTATAATTATGGAATTCGAATGTTAACAACAAGATGCAGTCAGTACTCAGAATCCAGGCCGTGGAGATGTATGTCTCGAAGCCGCATGGTTGCCGCATGAACCAACCTCATTTGTGGTATTTTTCTTTTCAACACAAAGCAAAAAAACCTTAAACTTGTCTGTATCCTTCCCCTTTCTGCCAATTCCTCTACTGAAAAGGGAGCCTCAGAGATATAATTCAGGGCGGTTTTTACACAACGTTCCGATTCTATGATCAGGCAAGTGTATGGACGCCATATTTCCATTTCTTGATGGCATCTTTGTCTTCATAATACAGCGATTTTATCATAAGAACGTGCCGCACCTGACTTGTGCTGCTTTGGATTATGCGTGGCTTAAGCCACACCAAGGCCGCTAGCCCGAAATCCGTAGGAGAACAGAACTTACCCTTTCGAGACCCACCGACGGATATATCCTCGTGAATTAAGACGGATTCAAATTACTAGCGGCTGACTGAGACTCGGAAGTTGTGGAAATGAAATGGGTTGGGCTCCAAACCAAACCTCACCTGTACGGCATGTAAGGCGGCAGCGCAATCAATCAATCTCACCATGAAGATATAAAGAAAGGATCCCCGCCGCTAGAGGGTGTTTTCCCCTTCTTCATCGTTCAGGGCAATTTCTGTTCAACGGCCAATTTATTTTAGCCTCCCATTGAATAGGTCCTATGTACAACTATTACGAAATGAAGTATCTCATTACTTTCGCTGGTCTCGCGACCGTTGCATCTGCGGTTGTGATCACAAGCGTCAATCCCAAATGCGACTTCGATTATTGCCTTAGAAGTTAGTATAATTAGAACTCCCTAATATTCCTATAGGCAGAACTAACCATAGGTGCGGCGTACGTTTAGATATCATTGCCACTAACCTCCCAACCCGTTCCGGTTTCGCGGATTGTACTTCTTACCTCCGAACTACCATTATACCCCCTTCAGTGTAAGATAAAGCCAACTTGAACCTTCGTTAATGACTTTTAGTCTAAATTCCTAGCTAATACTTTCAATATTACATAAAGAACGACAACCGAAACAGAACACACACTCTTTACAAGTACTGCAGATACCACAACTATAACCATCACCGAGAACTTTAGCGCACCACCTCCAGTTGTTACACAAAAAAAGCGCGCTATCGAATATTTCCAGCCAAATAAAAAAGGTCTCAAGAAGATCAAAAAGATCAAGCGTGACGAAGAACCAGCTTCGACAACAATCACAAACACACCGCCAGATTATATTGTCAAGAGCTGTACCCAGCTAGGTACTAGGCTCGCCACGGATAGATACGTTAGCGCCTGTAGTTGTGTGGGAGTCACTGCCGGCGAACCATTAATTCTGGCATCGGGTACTACAACTGTAACAGAAACGCTCCCAAGTCCAGGGACAACGGCAATAGAAACTCCCACAGAAACAGAAACGGCGTATAAATTGAAGGCTTCGATCAGCGGCCCCGCTTCCGCTAATGGAGGCAAATTCCTTGCATCGAGCTCTTATCCTGCTGTCACCGGAACCCTCGTCGCCCCTACTGCCAGTCCCATTGCAAATGCTCCTGAAATTATTATTGGCCCGAATGGAAAGACCACCATTGACGGAAAACTCCTTGTTGCGAGACAGTCTGGAGCGTCAGCTCCTGGCTCCGAGAACGCTAGTTTCTTAGAATTGATCACTGATCCTGGTACTGGGTCAATACCCACGAACAATTTCCCCGTTTCTTGCAGCATCAACCCCGATTCCAGCATTTCTTGCAAGTCCCCCAGCACGACCGATGGTCCACTAGATAGGACAAGGCTGTTCCTTAGCCTCACTGGTGGCTCCAGCCTTACTTTCCGAATTCTCAAAGAAGGCGCCACGATTCCGGTCGGCTATATTGAAGACTTCCAAGTAATAGCTGTTGCTCTGAGCTAAGGTTATCAGATCAATATGGTAGCCCATTATTTAGTTACTAAGCTTTGTTTAACTGCTAGTATTTCATGACAAGAGGCTAGCATACTACATTGTCGTGTACTCTACACCTTCGGTCGGGGACTTAATATGGATCGATATACTCGGATGACTGGGATAATATGTACTCCTAAAACAAACACATTATAATATGACCTTTGAATGAATCTCATATCTTGACCATCTCACCATATTGATAACTTTGAAGACAGATTCATAGCAACTGCCGCCTCCATTGATTTTATCGGTTTCTCAGATGGAGATTTGGTGCCTGAGCATAATCGCCCGGCCCGGATATCTGTGTTACCGAGTGTCAAGGTATCTACTAGTACACGCCTGCCAAATCGGGCAGTTGTGTGAAATCCTGGACAGCGGGCATAATGGATATAAAATATGTAACCGCCGCCTTCCTTGTCAATAAAACTTCCTTTCCTGCGTTGGATTTTAAGCAAGGGGGCTTACGAATTAACACGTATTTATAATGCATCCGTTTCTCGATTCAAAGGGTGAAGCCATTGCCGCCTTCTTCGTTACTGGGAGTATATATAGACTAGCCGTCATACCCACGACACCTTGTACACGGTTATCGACAGTTTGACTTTAATCTGAAATAATGGCGTTATCATTCGCGTCCATCTTGTTGGGTTCTTCCCTGATACTTCAGGCGTCTGGTACACCGTTGCCCACTTCAAAATGTGTAAGTATTTTTTAAGTCCCTAAGATTTCAACTAGCTCCTTACTCATATTTGCTATCGCCACAGTGTAATCTCTTAGATGCCGAGTTTCGAGGAGGAGAAAAAGTGGTTTATCCACAGACTTCAGAATACGAAGTACTAAACACTTACTTTGGTACGATTGGATGATGTCTCGTCATTCTTGAAATACACAGCCATAACTAACATAACTTTTTTTCTCTTCACTAGCTCCAACATCCCAACAAACCCCTTCCTGCATCTTCACCCCATCCGATACCTCAGACATCTCCCGCGCAATCAAGCTCTTCACCCGCCATTCCTGCAAATTCGCCATCCGTAGCGGCGGGCACCACTACAACGCCGGCTGGGCCTCCATAGACAACGGAATCCTCCTTTCCCTAAGCAACCTAAACAAAGTCGTCTACAACCCATCTTCAAATTCCGTATTCGTAGGATCCGGAAACCGATGGAGAAAAGTGTATGACATTGTCGAACCGCATGGTGTCACCGTTGTTGGTGCTCAAAACTCTGATGTTGGAGTCGGAGGGTTTTTAGTAAATGGCGGGATCAGCTATTTGGCAGATCAATATGGGTGGGCTGTTGATAATGTACGAGATTTTGAAGTCGTTACTGCGGAGGGAAGGGTCCTTCATGCGAATAGGTATGAGAATAAGGAACTTTTCCGTGCATTTAAAGGTGGTTCCTCGAACTTTGGGGTTGTCACTGGGTTCACTCTAGACACCGTCAAATCGAATCCTGTCAACAGCGCATACGTAGGATTTCCAGCATCCTCCTATGACGCATTCATTAACGCAGCTTATCAATATTGCCTGAAAGGAGAGGACCCAAAAAGCCAAATACTTTTCATTTCTTTTCTAAGTGTTAAGAATGGAGCCTTCTCCGTCGAGAACGCAGCCAGTCTGATCTATACGGATGTCATGGATTTATCCAACCCTCCAAAGGTGTTGGCTCCATTTATGGATGGGACGATTCCTTCTTCCGGTGCCCAAGTTATGGGGCGAAATGGAACTCTAGGTAGCCATGGCCATTTTCTGGCTGAAATCCAAAAGCCTGGAGGCCGTACTACTCGGCAGACGATATCGATTCTTCCTGATGCTCGTCTGTTGAAGCAGTTTCAGAGCATTTGGATTAAAACAGCGGAAGAATATAAGAATGTGGAAGGTTTCAAGGCGGATTTACTATTCCAACCTATTGGGAAGAAGTGGATTGTAGCAGGGAACGCAAAAGGTGGTAATTCGATGGGTCTTACTGAGCCGGTTATCATTCTGTGGGTGCAGCCGCATTGGACGTCGGCCATGGACGATGAGACGATGGCAGATTTTGCCACTAGGGTTATTACGCTGTTTGAGAAGGTGGCAAAGGATGCTAAAAAGTTGTCCAACTTTGAGTATTTGAATTATGCAGGGCCTAAGCAAAGCCTTATGGCGGGTTATGGCACGGAGAGTATTCGACGACTACAATCCGTTAAGAGACAGTATGATCCGAGAAACGTGTTCGGAACGCTATTGCCAGGAGGACCCAAAGTTCCAGGTTTATATTAGCTTGCATGGTATCAATGAGTGAGGGGGCAGCTTTCAAAAGAGGAGCTTAACCGGCCGGCTCCCCGAAATGAGAGCTATAAAATCATTCCATTTGTACATACATAAATACATACATACATACATACATACATACATACATACATACATACATACATATATATATATCGATATCCATGTATATAATCTCCAGGCATCCTATATCCAGTCTAATCCACATCAAACTCCAATCTCTCTGCTTTATACCGTTCCGACCAAAGACATTTTGTTTCACACTCCCCACCCACCCACTCAACTCTAACTCTAATGGCCTCCATCGTATCCGTTCCACCACACCTCCACTTGGGCGTACTCCTCACAAACACCACTTTCTCCAGCACCCTCGCATTCTTTGCCCACCCTTTCACAATACCCTCCAGCCGCCATGGCGACAAAAACTCAGATCCATGTTCATAATCATAATCTTCCGGCCAAAAAGTTCTTATATCCTTGACCTTTTGAAACAGTGAGATTGAATCGTAATGTTCGACGTATACCAATCGGTTTCCAACAAACATTTGATGTGCGATGTAGATAGCCAGATTTTCGACATTCGGGAATAGTTTTACTAATGGCTTAAATAACTTTGCACCGTCGTATAGGAAATGAGGGTGAACTCGGAGTGTCTTGACATTTGGAAATTCTCCATCGGGGAATCCGTAGTCTTCCATACGTCGGTTTCCGTTTAGCTGTACTATATTTAAATAGACACTTTTCAGTGTTTCCCTGGCGGTTAGGACACTTGACAATGGATATAATGGTCCCAGAGAAGTTTGATATGGTGCGTAATCGAAATATAATTCTTCGAGATTAGGTGGGAAGTAGTTCCCCACCAAGGGGGCGGGAAGTGAAATTCCATCGACATTGGCCGATGGGAGTTCAAGAAAGTCCCTACTTTCTTTATTTAAATACCCCCGTGTACTCTCTGACGGGCGTAGACCTATTCCGCATCCTAGTACTCGTATTACTAGGGAAACCTGTTTTAACGTGTAATACGCCGGACCACCCTCTCCCAAACGGCGAAAAATCATGTGAAAAAGCCGCTGGCAAAAGTCCGGGTAATATTCCAAGAAATTGGTAGGAACATTGATCCCGAGGTGTATTTTTGCGAGGGAATTAAAAAGGTGGGCCGATTCAGTGAATACTCTATAGCCTCCAATTATGTCATTTATACTGCTGGTGGAGGCGTAGAGTGTTGTACGCTTAATATTTGAACGGATATGAGCCAAGGGGCCTTCATCTTTGAAAGCGAAGAATACGGTTATAAGTTCGGTTCGGTTAAGGTTTGATTTGATATGATCGAAAAGTATTGGAAGCGATTTTGTGCGGCAGGGTCTAGAACACAGGGAGAAGTTCTTGAGGTCCTCGAGTGGCAAATCTGAGAGGATTCGGAAGACTAGTTCTGTTGGAAGGAGTTCGACTGAGACGACCGCGGGTGGAGACATTTTATGGTAAGTGATAATAAGTTGGGAGACTACAGAGTTCATAAGAAAAATCGGGTTGAGGAGCTATGCAGTGTCATTTTGATGAAGTTCAGACACCTTGAACGCCCTGCATTGTGATCCTACTATGGTAGTTCGGTTCTGTCAGACAATAGCTTGGAGCTCCAAACCCCTGTATCCCTGTTAGTTGAACAGGGTAGCTTTATTAGCTGAAAAGACCCCGCTCTCGAGGTCTCGGAGCTCGGGTGCCCCGGCCGCTCTAAACGTCTAGAAGGGCCTCAGACGATTGAATACAAAATCTAGGAGCTGGCTGTTCGTATTCTCGGCGGAGTAGGTGTTTAAATTTTCGCCAGACTATAGTCCATCAAGCGGTAGTTTCCCCGCCAAATAAATCTCCGACCATTTTATCTCTCTCCCTGACCCGGTGCTAGTGATCGAACAATCCACAGCCTCAAACCAATCCTCCGGCGTCTCTTTAACCAAGACAACTGTTTCTAATTTAGAAGATTCATTCGTCTCAAACCATGATCTAATCCTTCTAGTCCGACCATCCTCTCTCTCAAACTCCCCACCTACTGTAAACCATGGAACTCTCATCTTTTTCAAAGTCCTCGTCCATGCACCCACGATCCTTCCATAAGCTTTTATTGCTTCTTCTTCCCAAAACCCTCCTTCGGACCCTTTGTCGACATACAGACTCAAGTTCTCCACGTTCGGAAGTCTCGTTTCCAGCTCGTAGAAATAAATTAGAAAGTTCAAAAAGTCGAGGCATATACCCAAATCCGTAATTCGTGTCAAATCTATTCCTTCTGGGAAAAGCGGTCGGTATTGCCCCCTATCTCCGTGCAAGTCTAGCCAAATTCCCAGTTTTTTCAATGTAGCCGTGGAAAACCTTGTGAATAACTTTGGATCAATAACATTTTCACGAGGTTCTGATCGAAAGTCGAGATCGAAGTATGCTTCCTCGAGTGCTTGAGGACATGGAATCGTATCCGGCGTTGCATATTTAAGAGCACTTTCTCCAGGGTTAAGACCCATAAATATTTCATCCTCGTCGGATAGAGACTCTATCCTTATAGGCTTCGGAAATACCACTGGGTCCGTAAAGCGATACTCTGATGTTTTGACGTGTAAAAATTTGAGTGTTCGATAACTTGGGCACGTTTCCATAAGTCTTGAACAAGCGCCGTTGAACAGACGCGTATCGAATTCGTAACTCGGAAAAAATGCACTCGCCGAGGGACTGTAGTAAAGTATCTTGATGCTATTGAGAGCCGGAAACAGAGGTAGAAGCGATACCCAACCACGATAATAGGTAACGATGTTATTGAAACCAGGTAGATTCTCGGTATCAATGGTTACATGACGAACAACATCCTGGAGCTTATGCAGACTACCCTCCGGATTAACGAATGCTGCTCTGATTAGATCCAGACGAGCTGTGGGTGTGGGCGTGATAGCACGGTCTATTGTGTCGTTGTAGACATATGATAGATTAAGACGGCGGTAGAGAATTGGGAGACTGGTTGTGCGGCAAGCCTTTGAACATAGTGAGAATTGCTTGACTTGTTTGATCTCGAGATGTGATAGTATTGAGAGACGGAGCTCTAATGGAATGGATTGGATGTTTGGGACAGCATCTGGTCCGCTAGCCTCGATCTCGGATATTCCCGATTCATCCAACGTCAGCTGTTGAAATGGGGAGCATGGCGGTGAGCTAGCTTCCGACATCGAGAACCTAGGCAGTTAAGAGCCTAAGTTCTTGTAAGCTATCAAGTCTAGAAATTGTCTAAATAAGAAAGCGGTACCTACAGGTATTCGTGTCGAATCGAACTCTCCGTTTTGGTGGAATCTAGGTTATGAATCGAAGTGCATCTGGAAGCAGCAAGTCAGTTTGAGAAGGATCCGAGTCGAGTCTGGGCATCGACGTATTGTAACACAAGAAAGAGATAAGCTCGAACGCGTGTTAAATTACGACGCGACGCAACACAGATCAAGACTCCTTGTCCATCCCATACAACGAGAGCCATGATTTAACGGGATACGCACAGCTTAGAGGGATTCTGGTGGCTGGCTTCGAGACTCGATTGAAATTCATTATTGATACGGTATTAAGACAGACTTTTCTTTAGAATACGGTATTGTAGCGTTCGATCCAGATTGAGGCGGTATTAGAAGTGAGTATGCACATAGGGCGATGCAGTTCATCAAGGTGGCCAATATAGGGTTTGCTGGGACACGATTTATCCTGTCGCGTCGCTATAATACTATATTGAAGTAGTTGAGACAAACTTGGTGATACTAAAAGATTTGAAGTTATCTGCGCAAACCCCTTTAAAGCTATGCTCTCCATGCCGGTGGAGTAAGTATCGATGCTTTAAATCGATTATACGGATTATATAACATACTCCTCTTTAACTTGACCCGGTAGCAATATACCGCTCCCTATCAAAATCCGGTGGTGAACTAAACTTCCCCTCAACCACCCTCCCATTCTCGAAATTCCTCTTCAAACTCTTCCACTCCAACCTCCAAGTTGTCCCCTCCCTCACAACATCACCCCATAGCTCTAACATTTCAAATCTATCCCGCAACCTATTCTTCGGTATAGAATAAAGTCTAAACTCCACGCTCTCCAACTTATCCATCCCAGAATTTAACCAAAAGGTTACCGCTTCTATCACCACACCGATGGATAATTTATCTGCAGGATGAGATTCATTTCTTGTTCCTCTTCTAGATCTAGTTGTGTGGAGATTTGTGATTTCGTCTCTCATGGGTGCTTCGATAATCACCGTTTTTAGTTTGGACATTCTGGTCAATTCCGTGAATTTTCTGGTTAGTACTTCCCTCCTCGCCGGAATATGAAGACCAGTCGAACTCGAAAAAATCAATTCAAACCGCTCCACATTCGGAACCTTCCTCACCACCTCCATGAGATGGGGAATATAATATTCCGTATCAATCTCCAACGAGAAATCTTTAACATTCGAATATACAACTTCCGGAAAAACCGAATACCGGCGATAATCATTGGAGAAAAAAATCGGCGGGACCGCCGAAACTTCTAGCTTCTCCAGAGATTTTGCGGTTGAACTCGCTGCGGCGCCGAATATTCCGAATCCTATGGGGTCGGGGAAATGGATATTGTAGCGTTTTCCAGGTGGAGTAACCACCCTCAACTCCTTCAAAGAAGTTGGAAATAAGTCGTCGCTGTCTCCCCAGGGATCCAGCCATTCTTCACCCTCCATACAGAGGATTACGAACTCCCAATTCTCATTCGACATTTGGTAGAACGAAGCAATATCTGTATCAAACTCAACAGTTGGGTTGATACCCCCTTCCCCCGGAAAGTCGATTTCCAGAGTTAAACTTTTGAGTTTTTTATACAATGAAAACCTGGAGAATCCCAGAAGAGTTGACCCCAGGATTCGTTTGTCCATATCGAAGGTTGCGGAGGGTGCGTTCGTCTCCGGTGAGAACACGATCTTGAGAGATGTGACATTGGGAAACGTGCTATCAAGATCGGTGCCTTCGATACAGGCACGGGTAAAGGTGCAAATAGCATCGTAACCTCCGATCCCACTATTTGCGGTGTCCAAAGTGAGATGTTGGACAAGCCCTCCTAATTGACCGAGGCTGCCACCGCGTTGAAAGGCTACGATTGATTCCGGATAGAGCCTGACGCTACGGAAGAGGCGGTGGATAGCGAGAACGCGAAATGATTTTAAGGTCAGAGAGAGGTTTCTTATATCCTTGACGGGTAGATACGAGACAATGGAAAGAAAGAGTTCGGGTGGTATCGAGCTGAAAGATACTTGCGCGGACATTTTACGTAATTGATAGATTTTGTAATCGGTAACTGAGGAAGCAAAGTTATATGGAAAGCGGGTATTAACGTATGATGCTAGAAATTTCAAGGGCAGGTGGCCAGGTCGAGATTCAATAGTCTCATAGGGCACCCCTGCTTATAGCCACGCGGGACGACCTAACTATCGAGATAGACAACAGGAACGAAGAGCGAACGATGGAGCCTAGGCGCGTCTGAAGCCGAGGGGTTTGAGAAACAACCTCGTACTTCGCGAAGCCTCTAGCGACAAAAGCGAACCATTTTACAACATTGACAACTCAGAATCGCGGTCGTCCTCTCATGTCTATTCTAATAGAGAGCGCCCTGGCCTCGAGACTAATTAATGCTTTGATATGTTGTCTCTATATCATAAAGTGAAAGAAGTAATGACCATAGAATGCACAAGAGCGGATATCCAAATGCCAGGCTAACATATCCACTTACTAACGGTATAATCGACTCATTCAGCTTAGAAACCATACGCAATGCAATTATAAGATGCAAGAATTCACACGATTCCACAATGACTACTTATCTGACCTCGGGGCTACTTACTTGTACTACGTACTTATCCCAACCGAAGTATTCTCAACCGTCCACTCCAACTTCGGCCTCCTGTTCTCCCACCTAACCCTACAAACCCACCCAGGCCCCACCGCAGAATCAACTTCATCCTCCAACTCCTTCCTCTCAAAAACCACCTTCTCCAACCCATCCGCTCCATTCTCAATCCAATAAATCACCAACTCCGCCAGTCTCTCAATAATATCCTTAGGAACCTCTCCTAGCTCCTTCCTCCTCCCGGTACTAATATTCTCCCCCTCCTGCCCCACCCTAACCGGTATCATAAACGTCTTGAGTCCCTTAATCTTCTCCATTTTTTCCAATACCCCTCTTCTCCAACCCGCCGATACCCCCTTGGCAGGTACTAAATACCCTTCTCCACCGGCTGTGGTGACAACTAGTAACAATGATTTCAAATCCACAAACCTTCTTCCGATCTCTTCCATAAACCCGGGGACATCGAAGGAAGCCATGTTGACCCATATCTCCTCTACCCCTCTTTGAACCCTAACCTCATCCATCCTACCCGATGGGACGAGATCAATGGACTCCCCGGCGGAGATATACTCCAGCACCACTTTATCCGGTTTCCCGCCCATACACGCCAGAACCTCAAATATATCAACCTTTCTGCGATATGTAACTCTCCTCCTAGGCTTGAAGTGAATAAGCCTAACATCCCTTAACCCCGGTGCAACAGCCACCATATCTTTTACACCGTCATAATCATCCCTTCCGAATTCCAAGATATTCTCCAAAAATTTTTCCTCTTCTTCGGATAAATAACTCAGTTTATCCTCCGGTTTTATTTCTGACCCTTCTTCCACGGGTTCATCAAAGACTCCGTGACGGTCTTCCCATAGTTTTATCACGAAATCAACCCACCGGATTCTCTTCCAAAAGCCCAGTTTTCTTAACGATAAAAATATGGCTTTGATAAACCGTGTGTCTAAGGCACTGAGCGAATCCAATGGGCCGGTGTTGACAACAGCACTTGTTCTGTCGTAGCGTATTTGTCCGTAACTAACCTTTACCCTCCTGGCAGCTTTAAAAACTCCCAACCCTCCTTCCTCCCCATCTTCTCTAGTTGCATACATACACTCCCTCATAAATGTGCACAACGCACTCGCAGTCCTCAAAAACCTCGTCCGTATCACAATCCCAAATACTGCATCAGCGATGTGATGTAAGCTTCCACCCTTTTGAAAGGCTTTTAGTGCATCATAAGTGATGTTGATGTGTTTGAAGATTCGACGGATAGCGAGGGAATGGCAGCGTTTGGAGCAGAGGGAGAATTCTTTCATGTTGTAGAGGGGGAGGAAGTCCAGGGTGTGCAAGACGATTTCGGGGGGGATGGCGAGGATTGTGGTGGGCTTTTCGGGGTCGTAGACCCATTGGGGTTCAGGTTCCGGTTCGGGCTCTGCGGGTGCTTCTTCCGGTGGGGTGGCATCGTTTGTTTCGGTTTGAGGTGGCTGGGCGGTATCATCTCTTGCTGGTTCTGCAGGTGGAGCTTCGTTCTCGACGGGTGCTGGTGCGGCGGGATCGTTTTCACCCGGGACTGGTGGATCGTTTTCAACCAGCGCCGCAGCATTATTTTCAACTGGTACCGCAGCTTCCTCTCCACCTGCAACCGCCGTTTCATTGCCTTCTGCGGCTACCCGTGCAGCCTCCTCTGGAATCGCTACCGGTGCTACATCATCAATAACTACTCCCACGCCCTCCTCAGTAGTTAATGCCGCATTCTCCTCCACAGCCGGTAATACACCCTCCTCTGCAACTCCAGTTATATTTTCCACAGCAACTGCCTCGACGACCTCGTTAGGAACCTCCTCTCTACCAACAATCCGCTCCACACCCTCTCCCTCTAACACCGTAATCTCCCTCATAGAAGGCGTAGAAGGCTCACTCGACGTTGGAGTATCATGCAAAATAGTGGCATCTACCCCCGATGAGGAGGAAGTGGAAGGACGATCTTCGTGTCCGTTTCCTTCTACACTGGACGAAGAGGAAGTAGAAGGACGACCTTCGCGTTCATCTTGGAGTTCGGGTGAAGGTATGACTTCATTTATTGTCGAGGGTGCAATACGGCCTTGGTCTGTGGATGGTGAAGGGGTGCTGCTATCACTAGGAGGAAGAGCCTCGTTTATAGACGTAGAGGACGAAGTATCATTCGTAAAAGTTGAAGACCTTGAACTTGTCGAGGCTAGAGTATCATTTGTAGAAACTACAGCCCCGTTTTCAACTGATGGTAGTACCGTTTCATTTGAAACTGGAGGTATAGGTATAGCTGCAGCAGTTGCGGCCTCGTTTTCGGCTGTAGCTACCGGTGTAGCCTCGTTCGTAGACGTCGACATTGTGGAAAACAAAGCTGGTTGTACGAAATTGTTTTTTTTTTATAGAAGAAATTCAAAAGGATAAGGATACTTTAGAACATCTTAACGTTACTATAGACAAGATCAAAATCAAAAGATAACAAGAAATCAAGGCTCCCAAAAATCCAGAAATTTATACTAACAGAGGAGGGGCGGGCAAAATACAGAGAAAGCCCCGTCAGCAAAAAATAGCCCCTCGATTGCCGATTCGATCCAAACAATTCAAAAAGCGCATAAGAAAGTAAGAAAAAATTAGACAAAGAACCAGCTATCCGTACGTAGGATTCGCGTATACGAATCCAAAAGGTGGGGAGGGAGCTGTCAAAAGGATCCAGGCTCACCGGATCCTAATTCGCCCGCGTACAAACCTTGGTCCGCAAATATGTACGTACAAGCATCATGCATATCCCATTCAATGAATAAACCGAAACGACTCCTTCGATGCCCGTAACAAGGATGAAAAAGTGGATCCCCAGCTCCCGGTTGTTGTGAAAAAGAGTCATCTAGAAAATTTTGGTGTCCATGGACGAATAATATTTTAATACTAGCCCTGGAGGTTTCGAAGCGCATGCGAGTACCGAGCCGTATGGTTGTTCGTGCACAAGATTCTCAATGACACAGCTCACACCCAACTATAATATTTCACATGAGAGCCAAGCGAGCAAGCTTCCCAGCAAGCTACCATCATCACCATCTCGGCACGACTACCGCTCAGGTAGCTTCAGTATATCTCTCGGTTCAATCGATTCTATTCATTCGTTCCAAACCTCCCCGTTCTAAAGCTGACAGGTACATCTAAGAACCGAAAATGTAAGTAATAAACCCTTCCAACATATCGCCCTCTAACCATCCCATCTTCATCTCTTTTTTATTACAATCAAGAATAATAAAAAAAGGAATTCTCCATATAAAAATAAAAAAAAGATAATAACCGAAAAATCTCCTTGCAGCAATCAATATTCCGTTCCACAAAAAAAGAACACCAGAAAAAAAAAACCAATTTCCCTTCTTTATTTCCTTTTTATCAAAGTTTTACTCAACAGTAACCGACTTGGCCAAGTTTCTGGGGAAGTCCACATTAAGGCCCTCAAGAACAGCCAGCCAGTAGGCAATCAGCTGCAGGGGAAGAACGTTCAGGATACCCTGTAGCACATCGACTGTCTGGGGGACCTCAATACGCTCGCATTGCTCGAGGGCAAAGGCTTCGTCTCCCTGTGCGCATATCACAATAGGACGGCCGCCACGGGCGATAACTGTATTCAAAGATTCGTCAGCATTTACTCCATCATCTAAAAGAGGTGGGGAAAGAAACATACCCTGCTGGTAAGCATTCAACGACTTGGCGAAGATATCATCCCTGGTCAAAATCATGATGATCGGCAAGTTCTCATCAACGAGCGCCAAAACACCATGCTTCAATTCACCGGACATGACGGCTTCGCAATGCAAGTACGAAATTTCCTTGATCTTCAAGGCACCTTCAAGTGCAGTTGCGAACTGGTGGCCACGTCCCAACAACAACAGCGACTTCTGGCCTTGGAAGAACCTCTTGCATATCTCCTTGATGGCATTATCCTGATCCAGGAGAGTCTTTATCTGTCCTGAAATACGGCCAAGACCTTCCATGATCTCCTCTCGTCTCTTCGACTTGGATGCTCGATCCTCGCTCAAGCTCAACGCGAACATGACAAGTGCGATGTATTGAGATGTGTACGCCTTAGTCGAGGCAACACCGATCTCGGGTCCAGCATTAATGTGAACACCGCAATGTGTGAGCAGGGAGATGGAAGAACCGACAACGTTGACAATGCCAACGCAGAGAGCGCCCCTCTCCAAGCAGAATCTCAAAGCCATAAGGGAATCTGCGGTCTCACCGGACTGCGAAACGAAGACGCAGGTATCGTCTCGGAAGACGGGGGCCTGTCGATCCAAAAAGTCGGAAGCCAATTCAACCGCGATGGGGATTTCGGTCAACTCTTCAAAGATACCACGGACGGCCATGCAAGAGTGATAGGAGGTACCGCATGCGATGAAAATGATCCGTCGGCAACGTCTGATGGTGGAAATAAATCTACTAAGTCCGCCGAGAGTCACCGTCTTGTTTTCGAGATCCAGACGACCACGCATGGTGTTGACGACGGACTCTGGCTGCTCAAAGATTTCCTTCTGCATGAAGTGCTCGAATTTACCCTTCATGATCTCCTGAAGCTCCATCTCGAGAGTCTGGATGCTGCGAACGGCACTGGTGGTTCCTTCATCCTTCTTCATGCGATGGATGTTGAGCTGACCCTCGTGGATGTGAGCAATATCGTCGTCCTCGAGGTAGAGAACCTTCTTGGTGTGTTCGATGATGGCGGAGGGATCGGAGCTGAGGAAGAACTCGGCGGGTTCGGGCAAGCCATTATCGCTGAGGAACGCGCGAGATTGCGACCTGTGGAGGAGGGACTTGTCGGGAGGAGCGAGGAGGGTGTTTGATTTTTTGGCGGCGAGGTTGTGGCTGGCCTTTTCGGGGGAGAGGGCGGCACCCTCTAGCTCGGAGTATTCGACATCAACAAAGTCGACCTTAAGCTTCTTGCTTGTCTTTACACCGATAACGAGCGGGGAACCCCTTCTGGCGGCGATGACCTCATGCGGGAAGTGAGTCGACTTAATCAGCAGACCGAAAGCGCCTTCCAGCTCCTTAATAACGGCTTTGGCGAGAGAGGTAAAGTCGATACCATTGTTTGTATCGTAAATGAACTTGGCCAACTTTGCAATACACTCGGTATCGGTTTCGGTCTCGAACTTGAGGCCTTTAGCCTCGAGAACGGACTTGAGTTCCTTGTAGTTGGTGATGATACCGTTGTGGACGACGGTGAATTCGAAATTTGGGTCGGATCTGTTTTGTTCAAGCCGTCAGACCATGTTTTGCTATACATCGTTGTGTAGTAGCTGGTATTTCTACCGCTACCTCTACACGTGTTTCGGTTAAAAATTACCTATGAGGATGGCAGTTGAGACGGGATGGCTTTCCGTGGGTGGCCCAACGGGTGTGAGAAATAGCGGCGTGGGAGAAAAAAGTAGCCTCTGGGTCGGGATTGGCCTCCTCGATAAGTTGACGGAGCTTGATGACCTTGCCGACTTCCTTGAAGGAGAAGGTTTCGCCTTCCTTATCACCGTCGATAACGAGACCAGCGGAATCGTAGCCTCTGTACTCGAGCCTCGAGAGACCTGTTTTTCTCTTCAGTCAGTCACCGGTTAATACATCCGAGAATTCACGGTATTTGGCATTGGGCGGTAACAACACACAAGGGTGTGCAAGCACAGACACGCCTAGAATAGCGGGGCACGGCCACCAGCACCAAGCACCAGCCTAGTGCCAGCCCAGCACCAGCAAGGTGTATGTATGCGTAGCCGTAGAGCTGGTGGTACAGTGGATTCGAAGCTATCGCGGTGTGAAGACGAGAAAAGGGAGGGAGCTAGAACCGACCTTGGAGCACACACTCGAGAATGAACTTTCGGTCTCGTTCAACGAGATAGTTCAAGTATCCAAAGATTCCACTGCATGACGGTCAACCAGTCGGTCAGTCAATCAGCTAGCTACGCGTAGCAGACCAGAACAGCAGTTCGATTGACGGTGAACGGTGATTTCCAGCCGAATTGAAGCTCCAGACGGGACAATTGGGAGACATACCACATGTTGACTAGCTGATGATTATGAGATTAGACAATGGTGTTCGGAGGAGCGTGTTCGGCGGGGTAACAAGTAACAAGTAGATGAAGAGGAGGTTCCTGTTCTTGTTCAGGTGAAAAGTCGGGGAGAAGGAGAACGAGAAGGAGACCGGGATTAGCTGGTTCAGGTCGAGTCGGTTTTTATGCGGCAGTTGCTCCGGGCTGGTCTGCACCACAACTGGTTAGCTGTTTACCTCAGGTCAAGCAGAACAGCTGAGAAAACAAGCTGAGATAACTTTCTATAAGATCAAGGAATGGAAGAGAGTAAAAAGACAGGAGGAGAGGAGCTAATTTATAGCCGAGCTGAGGAGCTTGTTTACGCTTTGGACCATACAGCTTCTCCTTCTTCTTCTAAGCAAATGACGGGTCTCTTGATTGCTCACTCTCTTTTGTCCTAGCAAGCAGACCGACAGACGGGCAGAGAACAAGAGTGGCAGGTGGTGGTGAAGTCAAGTGGGTTTCTGTATAAAACAGCCAGTGCTTCACCAGGTTCCATTCAATTGCCTCCAGCAGGCACGTTGGTGGATAGCTTGCCTCGTCCAATAGCTAGAAGCCGATAGGGCTGATGGCTGGCTGACAAGCGAAGCAACCACAAGTTTCCCTTTATCCCAGCTGTCTCCCCCCCCTCTTCTTCTCCAATTTCTTACCTATATTCTGTGGAGTATAGGATTCTTTTTCTTCGGTATTTTTAACTAAATCGGCAGAGGAAAGGAATAACGGGAATGGGAAAAGGAATACGGGCTGAAAAGCCACAGTCCAAGGCGGATTATAAGCTGAGCTGAGCTGATCTGACTGGCACAGCTGGAGCTGGAGATATCTCTGGAAAGTCGTAGAAATTCAAATTCAATCGATCGGATAGAATACCGTGTCCTCCTCTTCCCTCTATCTTCGAGCACTTTGGATATAGAGCTATAGATATCCTTATGTAATGGATTCGATTGGAATGTAAGGAATGCAAACTAACGAACTTACCCCGATCGCTTATGTCTCGCGCACACAATAGTATAGTTACTAGTCTGCACGATATCTCATAAAAGATCGTACTGGTACTGCTGAATGAATGAAAAATAATCTCACATCAGTCAGGGACATCCCCTCCCCTCTTTATACCCATTTCACCAACCGCGCGAACCCCATCTAGAATACTATACTGTCCCATCCCATATGCCACCGTCTCTACATTCCGATGCCCGCTGTCTCGTAAACTTACTCTTTCTTTTTCCTCAAGGAAGCAAGATTGCACACTGCTATTTTCAGAGCCATGGGGTCCTGGGCCCCACCCCAAAAAGAAATGGACAAAAGTTCACCTTTTTTCTTTTTCGAGACTTCTTCGCGAACGGAAACTTGCAGACAACCAAAAAAAACCATCATACTCCCCATATTGATGGGCAAGGCAATGGGGCCAATCCTAGGTGACATCTGCATCGACTCCTCCATGTGAAATTCCAGCCGATATACACACATTCCAGACAGTGTGCAGTCGGCCACGCACATGCCACTCCCTCGCTCACGCAGCTTTGCTATTCCATCTGTAGACAACCCAGTAAACGCCTCTGCAAGCTGCATATTATTCATCTTTAGCATCGACAATCCCATTGAGTTCTCCCTCTGAATCCATTTCCAAGAGGGAAGCCTCGCCGAACAAGCTTTGATCAATCGGCCACAAGACGACCTCGCGATCAACCGCAAGCAGGCCCTCGTTTCAACCTGCCGGAACCAGTATTTGCACAGCACGCCCAACAAGTCCCAACATCTCCCCAAAATTCACCATTTTCTTCTCCCATCAATGCGATCATAGACATATGGAAGACAGACCACACGGCATCGCCGACAAAGGAGGCGTTGAGGTATACTCCAGGAAGAAGGAAGGTAGAGCTGGGACCTTCTCAAGCTTAAGATACTATATTTACCCACACTCTAAAGCTCAAATGTCACCTCTCAATCTCCCAAGTCCAGACGGTAGCATATTTTTGTCTCAACTTTTCGGGCCAGTACCACCTGCAAGGAACCACCAAGGAACCAGCCGAAGATTTTTCTTGTGCTGAAAGCTAAGACAAACCAATTGAAAAGAAAAGTCAATTATAGATCTTTTTCGCCACTTATGATGTAAATGGTCGATATAACCACTTTAAGCTCTTGAATACTAGGATACGACTCTGATAGGGGGGTTTGGAGATAAAGATACCGAAATGTATGGAAGAAAAGACCCTGTCCGCATGTTCCTTCGTTGACGGCATCTCGCAGGATGTTTAATTGCGGTGGGGCCCTGGGAGCTAAGCCTCACGGTATGATCCGGAATACCACAACAACGCAAAAACTCGAATTGACAGAGTATCAACTTCGAAGGGTCCCAACTATCAATATCAAAATCTATAATATACCTCACCGCAATAGATAATACCGATATGCAATATAAACTATAACGAGCACAATTCACGTAGAACCTCTGTATAGTAGCGAAGTAGTCGCCCGCAATTCCATAAATAGCAAATAATTCTCCGTCACATGGCATCCTCCATCCGCATAGACGCCTATCCTGGAAATCCTATTTCGAGACATATTTACCACTGCGCTGATATTTCCCTCCCTCTTCCTCTATCCACCCCACGGGACTTCATCTCCGCCAGCCGAAACCATCGCGATACCGTCTCACCATCCCCATACGTTTCGCAATTACAATACCCTGTTCCTTTTAAACTACTTACACAAACCAATGCGTACCAAACGATAACCTTTTCCACACGTGCAATAAACAATAACAAAAAGATGTCCCCAAAACGGACGGGCTCAGCCACCCTAAAATCTCGCCCCTCCAGATCCAGAATCACAAAATCTTCATATTCAACACCAAAAACAACTACCCCGCGAAAGACGAAGTCTAGATCGTCTACGAATACTAGGCCCGATGTTACACCGTCCAAGTCGGCGCCTATGAGAAGTGGGCCCCTGTTACAACCCATCCTATTAACCCATCCATTATCTGATCAATTGTATGAATATTTATAACAGCCCGCCAAAAGAAGAAAGTAAGCACCTCAGGCACACCCATCTCCCCAATCCACGACTCTCCAGAACTTTCGCATAGTCCTCCACCGCCACGGCCAGATCATACAACTCCAAACGTTAATACCAGGAAGCTACGGGGTCGTATGGCCTTGGAATTGTAAGAAGTGTTACTCAGCAAGTAAGAGGGGTTTTTTCGGGGTGAGTATAGATTTGGAAATTTTGATACGAAGCCGGCGAATAAGAGGAAGGCGGGACGGGAAAGGGGGCCGAAGACGCGATTCGATACTATTATGGTTATGTTTACTTGTTCGGTCTAGATGTGGGAGACACGTAGGTTGCATACTGCAATGGAAGTGTTTATTAAAAGCGCTGGATAAAGACGGCAGAGAAGTACAATACATGCATTGCGAAAAAAGAAAACTCGGATTAATGAAATCAAGTCAACGGAATGAAACATATCCTGCAATTGCAGTAAATTTTAGAAACGCCGTTATAGTACCCCCCCCCTCCCCCCGGTTTTTGCCTTTGCTTTCCTGGATCTTTGTCCGGTGGATAAGGCAGACATGATAATTCGAAATCTAATAATTAATATATCTATGAAATCGTTCGATCGATAGTAATGATGCTGGCATTAAATTACTTGCTTCCCATCTTCCAGCGCCAGGACCATCGAGTCGGGTTTGGCGGCCGTGTTGGGGACGGACTTCTTAGCTTCCGCCGTTGTCATTGTCGCATCCCCGACGTTAAGATTCTTCGCCTTCGCTTCCATTAACATCTCCACCGTCACATTCGACCCTAAAACTCCGTTAGCACCCCATCTATAAAATCAATTGTAAAGAAACATACCACCACAAACAATCACAACCACCAAACTATCCTCCCTCAACTCCGGACACGCCCTCCTCAACGCCCCATTATAAACCGTAGCGACACTAACCCCACAAGCATCCTCAACCAACAACCTCTCATCCTCCGCAAGTTTAACACACCCCATCAACGCCTCATCATCACTCAGCACCACACTCCTAACATCCAACCCCGCATCTCTCCCACCGTGTCTAGCATATTCCCAAGTTTGTTTGCTAACCCTTCTGGCACCTAGACTAGTTGCTCGGGAAGTTATGGCGGGTAACATGTGGTGTTCGTCGAGGAGCATTGATGTGGCGAGCGAATCGGCACCACGGGTTTCGACGGCGACGATGGGGACGGAGTCCCAGCCGTGGGCTTTCATGCCAGCTACTATTCCGTTGAAGAGGCCGCCGCCGCCGACGGAGAAGATTATGGCGTCGGGGATCGGATGGTCTTCGGGCAGTTGGGCGGCGAGTTCGGAGACTAAGGTTGAGTTTCCTTCCCAGACGTATGGATGGCTATAATTCCACCATTCCGTTACCAAAAAAACTCTCCTCCTGTGGGCAGTGTATGATAAGGAAGGGAGGGATTCTTACTCAAAAGGCGGACAATAAACCGCCCCATCATCCACACTCATCAACTCCTCCCTCATATACTCGTCCGCCTCGATCAATCCATCCCCAAAGACATGAACATCAGCGTCCATATCCCTAATCTTATCCTTCATCAATTCGCTCGTTCGTTTGGAAACTACAACTGTTGTTGGAACTCCCAGCATTTTTCCAGCTGTGGCGGCGGCAAGACCGGCGTTTCCGCCTGAGGAGCAGTAGAAGCGGGCGCGGCTGGGGTCTGGGAGAGAGGCGAGGGAGCGGAGGTACATGTTCCCCATGCCGCGGGATTTGTAGGAGCCGGAGGGTTGGAGGTTTTCCAGTTTCATGAAGACTTTGCTGTTTTTTTATTTATTTCAAAGGTTAGTATTAGGTGTAATGGTTTCTGATAGTGAAAGTCTTACCATCCCGCAGCAAGGCTCATTGCCTTGGACTGCTTCAATGGTGTTTGACACCACGGGAGCTGTGGCTGTTGTGTAGAAGATGGGTATGTAATTGTCATCTTGTTGAAAGAAAGATGCTCAATCGAATTGTTGAAAATAGATATTAAACTGAAAAAAAGAAGAAGAATAAATCGAAGAAACAATCGGAACCAGTAGTCTATAAAAGAAACCCGTTCTAAATAAGAATAATGTAATGTCGCCTCGACGTTGAAAAATGATAAAATCTATCTCTTTCTCTCTCGTGGCCCTTTGGTTCTTTCGCCTTAGCGTTCTTTGTGTCGCAGTTCGAAAAATCCAACAAAGAGCCGTCCGTAGTAGAATGATATATGCGACGGTAAGCAAAGATAACTGGATAGATAGATAGACAGATAGATAATAAAACCCCCAATAACGAAAATGAATAAACCAGATAGATCCTTCACTCTAAAAATCCAAAAAGATGGTCTGCCAATATATATAATTCCACCGGAATATAACGGTACCCTACAGGTAACAGAGAAGGTTAAGGTTACTTTCCTTATCCCAAAGGTCACTTCACCATATTCTCCTGTTATCGCGAATTTTTAGAAAAAATTCCAAGACATAGAAGCACTGGGTCAGATCCCCTGAGCATACATAGTAGTATCGTTCACTTTCTTTTCTTTTTCTCACTTTCCTTCTGGTTCTAGGTAATTCACATAACGGCCCAGTTCCAGGCCCATCCCATCAGACTAAAGATAGGACCCTCCGAAATGCTCAAAAAGGCCCGGCCAAACGGCGAGAGGCCAACTTTAAATCCACAACGGTCAAGCTCCGATTCCTCCGAACTAAGCTATAGGAATACCTAATCAGACGACAAAAAGCAATGAGAGATATATCTTAACTGCCTAATTCAGAAAAAAATCCACAATCTTTAAGCAATTCTGCATCTGGAATAGACCTAGTTTGTTCGACGGGAGCTGTCATCGGTTGGCTTGCAATGAGCGAGAAAAAATCTGGGGTAAGCTTGAGAGTTTTTTTGGTGAAATGTTGGGGAACTCACCTTTACACAACTAAGTTATCAAAACTGGCCGTCGGAAAGTACGTTCCCATTGGATCAGTTCGCATATATACCTATGGATACATCACGAACGAAACCCCATGTCCCATTTTAAGGCTGCATCCATAAAAAATCCAATCTATGTATACACATTAGAATTCTAGGAACTCCCCAGACTTTTCTCTCTTATTTTTATTATTAAGACTTACCCCTGACATAATCAAATCGGAATACCACCAGCGGGCGCGGTTCGTACAAAAGCCTAGCGACGCATACGGACGGCAAATCCACAAGACCAGGATTTTGTTCTATGGGGTAATAGAATACGTAAACCTCGTGCTTGCATATATAGCTATGGGGTAAGAGAAACGTAAACGACATATAGAATCTGAAATGGTATTTTATCTGTGACTGAAAGGATTCGTTGGAACTAGGGAGCTTTTTTTTTTTTGGTAGGACGGTGGAGCACGAGGTCGGGCGAGTTGATAAGATTTGTCCGGCGTGCCTTTTCTAGAGCTCTATTATGCAAGAAGGCCTGCGGATTTCATCTGTGACAGGCCATCTGGGCTATGAGCTTAATCTAACCTCTTCAGATAATTACTGCCGTACGTTGTCTTATATACATGTGCATTTGTACTGGAGAGCTTCACATGGAGCTCCCGGTTCTGTTACACCAAACTTCGGTAGATATCGGATTCTAAACAAATACCTAAAGCGAAGCACCCAACCACCATACACCGTGAAAATGTCGATAGCTGGTCCCAAAACTTAGCGAAAGTAATCATCTAAAACCAGACAAATGACCAATACGAATGCTCTTCGCCTCCAATAAAAGAAAAAAATACCGCTTATGATACAAAGAACAGAAATATGCCATCGTGACTTCGTGATCTAGAAAAAAGAGAGGGAAAGAAAAGTTGAGGGGAAAGAGAGGGAAAAAATGCGAATGGCTGACGTGCCATAATGCTCGAGACCATGCGCGAACAACGCCCGAAAAATGTCGAAAAGTATCCGAGAAGTCGCATCACGGATGTGGGCCGCCCGCCGCCCTAGCTATTTAGTTGTAGTTTGTTTCTCCACTGATAAGTGAAGGAGGTGAAAAAGGTGATGCCTGATTTGTCGGGGTAGAGATAACGCAAAAGAAGACTAGACTTGCGTTTCAACGTAGGACCACATCGATCTGGAACTCGTCCTCAATGTCTGCTTCTTCGAGAGTCATGTCCTCCTCTAGCTCTTCGCCATCGAAGTGGAGTTCTATCTCTGTATCCTCGTCTAGTTTTCGTTCGTCGCGCATCTTCTCTACTACTTCACAGATTTTCATGCTCTAAAACCCGATTTCGTGTTAGTGGCTGTTGATGGGAGCCACAAGGAAAGGGTTTTAACTTACGGGCTTGACTTTTAGTTTCAGTTCCTCGAAATGTTTTCCTTTCAATGTGATCTCTATCATCTGCGTGTTCAACGCGATGCCGGTCACAACCTCTTCATCCTCGTGGTCGCTCGAAAGCTCCAATGCTCTTTCCCTCTCCTTCGCTGCCTCCCTTTGCCTCATTAAATCGTCATATTGATCAACCCACATTGCGTCAAAAAATATCCTACAGTCATCGGGTTTGATGCCGCTTTGTATCGCTTGCGTCTCATCTCTCTCCAGCGTCTCAAAACCATCCCTTTTCCCCTTTGCGCCCAGATACATCTTTCCATCTTTATCGAATCTAATACCTAGGCTCTTGGGTACTGTCGAATCGAATACTCGGGTTTCGTTCTGCCAGACCAGAATTAGACTTTCCGCTTGGTCTTCTGTGAACCCTTGCATACGTGCCCATGTATCTCGCACTTTTCCGAAGGTTTGACCGAATTTTCGGTTGAATACCATAGGTTTTGTACCGGGTATTGAACTGATAATGAGGATCTGAATGACGATTTCCTTAGAGGCATCCGCAGGGTCCGTAGAGGTCTCTCGCTGACTGACTGGTAATTGTGTGGACAATGGAGGGGAGAAGACTCGAGATCTAGCTGCTACTTCTGCTGCAACCTCTGCCTTTCTCTTGTTGAATGCCTCGAGGACTCTATCGAATTCGTCAGGGTCGATGGGTTCGACGGACGTTCTGGGTGTGTGTGTCGGGTCTCTTGTAGTCTTCCGTGGAAGGAAATCGGAGTCTTTATCGTCGTCGTTGTCGTCGTCGACGATGAGTATGGATGTTTTATCGTCACTCTTTCGGCGCTTTGACGACCTTATCGGGTGTACTCTCTTTTTCTCTTCCACCGCGGGAGCCTTTGCTTTCTGTCGACGGGCTTCGGCTTCCTTCTGACGTTTTGCTTCCGAGACCATCCGCATACCAACGTGAACATCCCTTGCACGGCCCCAGCGTTCGAGGTCGTTTAATTCCTTCTTTTTCTCGGCGATTTTTACATCCTGTGATCCAGAGGGTGCAGTGCCTTGAGATGCAGTTGGAGATGTTAGGTCGATAGTGGTAGATGATTCTTTCTTCAGTGCTGGTCCTGCCGGTGTTGATGATAGGGACTCGGCGTCGTCTTTGATAGGTTTCGCTTTCTTAAAAAACATCGGTTTCAAGACCGGTTTCTTTCGAGGCTGTGAAGATGACATGGTGCCGGGTAATTGATGGTGATGGTGAAGTGTAAGGTTGTAAGCAAATTGATGTTAGGGGATGTTGTGGTGTGAGAAAGAATATTGTAGAAGTGAGAAACGATATATTCGAGATTGCATTGAACGGGTGCTATATGTGCTGCCACTTAAGTGAGGAACGGTAACGTATATACTTTGAAGTCGCGGTCTCTGTATAGGTAAGTAAGTATCTGGATCTATCGATGGTGTTTCTGTGATAAGTGGCGATGGCGATGCATGTGAGGGGCGAAGGGGGACAAAGAGAATGGCAGAAAGATGTCGCAGATTCGGGCAGAAAAGTCACGCGAAGGCTTTGTATTTGGGTCACGTGATTCTGCATCTTGACCTCGTGCGGCCCGGATGCAAAGGTGCATTTGCCGTAATGTTGTATGAACATCCAACAGTCGCGAAGATCAAGAAGCCCTCGATGACGGGCCATAGAAGGGCATAATTGCCGTCGACGGAATTACATCCTGCATAACGGTCAGCATGGCTTCGAGTCCCCCGGCGGTGTCATTAACGACCCTCCCCACCGAACTTACGTTCCACATTATATCATTCCTCTCCCCCAAAGAATACAAAATTTTCTCGAAAACCTCGAAATCATGCCGAAAAGCTTGCATTCCGATTATTTTTCGTCGGATCAGACTATTTACCGATAATATCCATCTCTGGGAGAATAACCCCGCTATTTGTGTCGCTGTCCGGCGGGTCTCGCTTTATGCTCTCCAATGCAGAGATGAAGCTGAACTTATAGACTACTGGCGGATTTGTACGAATGCGGTGGGTTTATTTCCCAATGTTACGGGGATAAAAATGTTTTATCCGAGTAGTTCGTCGTATCTGCAGAGGAAGGATGTTAGTGAGAGGAGTTCGCTGGATAATAAGCATTTACAGCTTGATAGTCGGATATTCAGCGCCATATTTTCTACGTTATCGACTTTTCCGTTTTATCATTCGCAATTGAAGAAGCTGCATATTGAAACCGATAAATTCTATGCAACGAGTGAGCGGTATCCGTTGAATATCTCGGCTGAAAACCAAGAGTTTCTGAACTCAACGAATAGATTGATGGTGGCAAAGGGACTAAACCATATACCTTTCCCGCAAGCTTTAGAAGAAACAATACTAACCTCTCGACTTGTCTTTTTCACACCACCGGGGTATAATCTCCACAGCTTCACCGCCCTACAATACTGCAAGAATTCATTACAAAGCTTCAGTATTCTAGGCACCCCAGATGATTTTACAAAACTCTACTCGAACGAACCGCGGCGAAAAGACGGATATATAAAACATCCAATCCTAAGACTCGATATTTCGGAATACATCTATCTAAATGTTACAACACTATGCATCAGCAGTACATTCATGACTGAAGAGTTCTTTTATGAACTTCCTGTCCGTTTTCCAAATGTGCAGGAACTGAGGGTTCATGATTCAACTGTGCATATGGGGTTGAGGATTACGGAACATCCTGAGGAGATTACTTTAATGTTAAGAGCTTTTAAAATGCTGAAGAGGGTGGTATTACCCTGGCCGTTGGATGAGTCAGGCCGACTTGATTGGGTGAGTATGGATTGGGAACCTATATCTCCCGTAGGGGTAGAAGAGATTGAAAAGATGGTGAGGGTATGGCTTGGGGATGAGAAGTTGGGGGCCTTGGAAAGGATTGCGTTCTGGATGTGGGATACTGTCGCTATGGAAGAATATTGTGAGGCTGTAGTTTTTAGAGTCAGGAGAGAATGGAGGGTAGACGTCGAGTTAGGTATAAAAAAGGTTAGGTGCAGTACTAAAGAGGAATTGTTTTCGATTTTGGGGGAGGGATGGGAGCCTGTTTGCTGGGTGGATTATTCTAAGAGGTTGGCCCGGACGGGGCTTGTAATAGGGTAATGTCGATATATGTGTATAGTTTGATATAGCACGGAACCGCTCTGTCCACAACCAGCTTCTGTCGTTAACATACCCCCTCAAAGGTAGTTCCGCCGTGACTCCCGTTATAGAGCTGGCTTTGGAATACCCGACAAAGCAATTAACTGAATAACATGATGTAGACTTGAACTGGGCTTATAATAGTCCCTTCTTATGTCGAGCTTATGCCCCTTTGAACGAAATACTATTCCTAGATGCCATGCCGGCACTGTCACTGAGTTTATCATTTACAAAATTCTTCTGCACGTTATGGAAAGATAACTAGCGGCACACAGTAATTTTGAGCCAATGCTGTAGTACTTATTTGGGATAATTATGCAGAAACATATGTACTGCAACTCGACGCTTAATTACGGTACTCAAGAATCAGAGCATATATATCGAGTAACGTATAAATAATTATCATTACAGAGCAGTTCTTGTGAAATATTGCCCCCAAACCCGATATGCCCTTTTCGAGGTCCTAAATCGTCATAGCCAACCTTTCCATATTAACACAGAGCTCCCACAAACTTTGTGTCATTCCGAGCCCAATCACGTGATATCCACGAGCCGCCTTCGGTCGCGGGCATTCTGGTCTGCAGTCTGATCGCAGCTCGATCAAAGGGGGTTGCCGATTGTCGCCCAAAAACCCCACTGCCCAAAACCCGCTGCTCCCTTTTTCCTTTTCCTCCCATGTAGATCCCAGATCCCAGATCCCAAAACTCTGAGTAACGAGTTAATTCCACTCACAAGCCCCACCGCCGGTCGGCGCAATACCGGTAACGACGTCACGCGGGTCACATATAGATCTAGATCTATAGTCCGGGTTATAGCGGATCGGGCGGCCAGCGAATCGTAGCACGAGCCTTTAAGGAAACACACGCAAAAGTGGCAACCCGCAGGAGTAACCGGTCATCCGGAACGCCCAAATATTATAATATTAATACAATGGATCTATCGGCTCTACCCCCCGAGCTTCTCCTCATGATAACTTCCCACCTCGCTCACCCCGATCTCAAACTTTTTTCTCGAACCTCCAAATTCCTCCGCTCAATCTGTCTCCCCTCCCTTTTCCACGGCGTCTATATCGATACTTCCACCCCTTCCGCCTTTTCACCGGGTGGAAGTTTATACCATATCCGCCCGCATGTCAAACACATCTCCCTCGATGCAGCACAACGAATATCGTTCGACGGTTGTTCACAAGAAGTTGAACGGACAGTGGAGTATTTGAGAATATGTGCGGAGGGATTGCAACTTTTTCCGAATCTGGGGAGTTTGTTGGTTATTGTTAGGAGTCTGGAGGGGAAGTATTTGGATGTTAAGGAGTTGAAGGGGGTGCAGAAACAGTTGATTTGGGCGCTGTTTTCGGCGATGGAGAGGGTTAAGGATGGTGGGGAGGTGAGGGGCGTGTTGGATGGGGTTGAGGAGTTGGAGTTTACGTTTATTGATGAGGGAGGAGAATACGAACAGCAGGATAGGATGGAAATGTTGGAGTGGGGGATTGAGTGTTTATCTGAAGAGAATAAACGGTTTCTACAACTGGGGGAGAAAGGGCTGAAGGATGGTGTACAGGTTCAATTTCCGAGGGGGTTAAGAGTTAGAGATGCCCAACTCAACTTTTTCACGATGGCAAAGTTCCCATGTCCGGATTACTTCTTCAATCCGTTCTGGACGCTCCAGGGTTCTACGGAAACACTTACAAAACTGGCGTTATGCGGCGAATTCGGCACACAGAATGAGATCACCGCGGCCATAGGACCGGGTGGAGGAACGGCTGAAAAACCGGTATTATTCGCGTTACCACATGCCGTTACATTTCCAAATGTTCGGGAGTTATTCGTCACACTACAGTACATGTACCCCGTTTTCTTCGCAGAAATCAGTTGGCGTTGTCCAAATGTTGCGTTTTTAAAGGTCGTGGTTACAGAACACGATCTTTGTCATTTATCCCTAGAAGCTGTGGAGGAGATGTACATTTCACTACGGGACATGAAGCGGTTAAGATTCTTTATAGTCCCCGGGCCAAACCTAGAGTTTGAGGAGGATTTGGGGCAGCGGGAGTTGGTGGCGATGTGGGAGAGAGCTATGGAGGCGTGGGTAGAGGGAGGGATGCACGAGTTGGAGCAAACAGTGTTCGTGATGAGGTCGATGGAACCGGATGAAGATGGGAATAGGATTGGAGGTGTTAGTGTGGAGGTTATCAGGGAGTACAGGGAGATGGCGAATCAGGTTTGTTATAAATTGCATTTTTCGAAGATACCACGGATGACGTTGGATGGGTTTTCGTGTTAGGAGTAGGTACTTATTTATTAATTTTTTTGGATATCAGGGACGGATTTTAAGTTTAGGATAGAGTATTCTTTTTTTACCCGGGTTTGTGTAAAAAGTATAGACATGAATTTAAGTATTGTCAACTTTGTTTAAGACTCGTTTGCGACATCTTCAACGGCTTTGGTAAAGATTTCGCAGCCTTGTTTCATTTCTTCCTCGCTGATTGTTAGCGGAGGAATAAACCTGATCGTTTCGTAGATGCTGGTGGTTAATGTCAGCATGTCGTTTTGTAAGCATCTCGCTTGGACTTTGCTTGAGATCCCTGCTGGGACGTCCTTCGGTGTCAAGGTTGGGAATGTTGGGGAATTGAATTCTAGACCGATCATAAGTCCGAGGCCGCGGATGTCTTTGATTAGATGTCCTGTCTTCGGGGAGTACTTTAGAGCGTTGAGGGCGTCCAGTAGTTGCTTCGATCTAAATCACGAACCAGTAAATATAAATCCTCTAATAGCCGGGTACTCATTATAATATGTACCTGGCCGCAACATTCTCAAGCACCTTCTCTTCCTGCATAACCTCCGCACAAGCCACACCAGCCGCACAAGCAACTGCATTGCCACCATAAGTACCCCCCATACTCCCCGGATTCTGCTTATCCATCAACGCTTTATTGGCCGCAATACCGCTGAGCGGCATGCCATTCGCAATTCCCTTCGCCATTACTAAAATATCCGGCCTAACCCCCAATGTTCTGCTGCAAAGTACTTCCCCGTTCGTCCAAACCCGCTTTGAACCTCATCCAAAATCAAAAGTATTCCGTGCTCGTCGCAAAGTTTTCGAACAGCTGGTAGGAAACCGGGTGGTGGGACGACGTATCCGCCCTCGCCTAGTACCGGTTCGATGAGGATTGCTGCTGTATCCGAAGCTGCGGATTGTTGTTTTAAGAGGACTTTGAGCTCGTGTAATGGATTATTACAACAATTCTCAAATCCCAACGTATCATTCCCACACGCAACAGCACACTGCGTACAATACGGAAACGGCGATGTCAAAACACCCGGCATGAACGGTGCAAATCCGGAACTATACACCGTTTTACTCTTCGTCAAACCCATGGTGCCGAACGTACGGCCGTGGTAAGAGCCCTGCATAACGATCACATTCTGACGCTTTGTGGCCATTCTAGCGAGTTTTATGGCGGCTTCGACGGCTTCAGCGCCTGAGTTCCAGAAGAAAAAGGTATCGAGGGAGGGGTCCGGCATGACGGGTTTTAGTTTCTCGATGAGGGATAGCATTGGCTCGTGCATTGCTATGTTGACTTGGCCGTGGACTAGAGTTCCGATTTGGGCTTGGGCTGCTGCGGTGACTTTGGGGTGGCAGTGGCCTGTATTTTGTTTAGAAACAATATTATTCAGTCTTATAAGTATAGTCATGTACCTAAATTGGTAACGCCAATCCCCGCCGTAAAGTCGAGCAATTTACGACCCTCATCGGTCCAGACAAAGCTTCCAGCACCTGAAATATACACATTTATATTAGTTACTTAATTTCGACTGTGGAAATGTGTTGGCGGGGTGAAAATCCAACAGACCTCGCTTTAGAACAATATTTGACAGGCGACCGATTCCCTGGTAGACAGGCATTGGTTTTAGCGGGCCGAGGGAAAAAGCCAAGTTCGAGGTAGCCTCACCTTGGCAATATGTTGGACCCCGAAGGCAGCTCTAGCGGTAACAACTGCCATGGTTGAAGATTAAGAGATATCCAGATGATTAATAGATAGATGGCTTTTGAATACGAACTATTAGGATAGGAAGGTTCAATGGGTTTTTTAGAAGAAAGAGGGCTCAGCTCAAAAGAAGGCAATTCGGGTTCGAAACGGTTGAGAATCTCGGACGGCAGTGGGGATGCGGGAGGTATTTCTGGCCAATGAGACCGAACCGAATGTAAGCGTCGGAAGACGCCGGTGCTGCTGTACTGCGAATGTGTAGCACTTAAACCCGACTGTCGTATATCTAGATTCCTACCAGACCAATACATTCATTAAATACGTTAACGCCCATGAAATACTGGTCTATCTAGAAGCTCCCTACCTATAATGTTAGCTTGCCTGCTACTAGCCTGCTTATCCTTTGTCTGTCTCGTACTACCCTACATCTAGATATCTGTCCATCGATCATCTATTCCGATATTTAGGTTGTAGTGGCAATCCGTCTTCGAGGCTGGATATCAGACAAATTAAACGTCAGTCTTAAATTGGGCTTCCCAGGAATAAACCCTTGTCTCGTACCGGCCCAGATGGTCTAGACCCGGTCGAACAAAGCCGTTTTAAAAAGGCTTTTACGACGTCTTCGAGGCAAAACAGAGCCCCCAAAAACATAGTAAATTCTCTACGGTACTTATTATCACCTTTGTACAGAGTATTTATTGATGGCTTTTACTGGTTCTGTATCTTTCTATTTTGTTATTTCTGCCCCCATACAACTACACTGCACCGATTTCACAAATGTATGTAAGAACATATAATTAACCTACATGCAAATCTTTATTTTCTCAATTTATCACTACGATGATAAATTTCACAGTAATAATAAGGAGGTAACTAGCACGAACTACATATGCACATTAATAAGGTTATAAATTAAACGATTTACATGTCAGGCGCAGTGCTTCGCTCACCCACAAGAAGGGTCCTCTCGAGACACGCTCGCCTATGCAGAATGCAACAAGGTTAACACAGGATGCCGGACCATGGATCATTTCAACAAACCAACGCAAAACTTATTTGATGTTTAACCACAAAACCATGTTATGGCTGCAAACCCAGTAAGAAAAGGTAGATAGGCTGACCTGTAGATTCTGATAGTGGTACGATCTATATCTCATCATTCTGTTTCATTACGCTGTTCGACGATCGACTTGAGCTTCTCCGCAAATTCTAGGTGGCCCTGATCGATTGTCGCTGCTATCCCTTCTTCGATATATTTTACCGGGGTTCCGGGTAATAGAGGACCGAAATACTCTTGTTGACTCTCGCAGCCCAAATCCCAACCGCCATAGCCTAATATTTCGAGCCCATGTTCATAATCTGATGCTCGTTCTGTGAGAATTGAGATAGCCCATTCTGGACCCATGTGATTCGGAACAACCTCTAAAACCTCTTGCCGATGCTGATCGAGGGGGTGGTGTAAAGCGTGGCCTTGGGCTAGATCCCAGAAGTTGAGGTTAACTCCTGCTTGTAAGAGAATATCAAGGCGCCGATTATCCGTTGCCTGATTAAATGCTTCAAGCTGGGGCCTGAAGGAATCATGACAATTGGCTTTTGAGCCTAGGTCATGAGCGTTGAGGGTTTCGGCGATTTCTTCATGTCGCATTCCTAGTGCCACCTCCTTGAGGTCAAATGCACTATTGACCCTCCACAGCCAACGCCAAGCTTTTGTGGGAGCTTGAGCATCTCTTCGATGAACTTCAGATTGCCACACGAGATGGCAACATACATCGACGCATGACCTTGTGAATTACATAGGTTGGCAATAGAAACTGTTGTTTTGGCAGCAACGGCATTGTTGGTTTTGCATTCACCAAGATTTGAAACTTGAGAAGCTGGATATCATCGACCCTAGAGCTTCGGGTCGAAGGGTTTTGGTTCGATGATAAATATTACTAGCATTGGAATGATTATTGAAAGAATGAACCTTGAAAGCATAAAATTATGCTTACATGTGTCTACCCTATCGGGAACTTTGAAAAAGGGAGAAGCTTTTTCCACCAAGATCCTAGCGCAGCGCCAACCACCAGAACGGGCTAAATAATGAAGAGCAGTTTCATTGACTTTCTGAGCTCCATTTGTTCCACGCGCAGGCACATTGCGAGTGCTCCTTAAATCGACTTTGTGGTCTTCCCTCGACTCTAAGTATTTGCCACAAACTCAAGCTCCAACGGCTCGTCACGCACGAGGATGTAAATAGCGCTTCCCATCCGTGTTGATCTCAAGTTCGTAGCAGGCATCCGTTTATAAGAGTACAGATAGCTGACCGATCACGATAGTGGATTGCAAGCTGCAAAATTGTTCTAGGGTATGAAAGTGCTGTTGAGATTAGAGTCCGCTCTCCTACGCGGCCCACCGCTAATGAAGCCTCATAAGTGGTATTTTTGATTCGTTCGAAACTTTATTCTGAAAAGAATTTCCCCATCTGTGATTGAAAGTTACCTAACATAATCGCATTTTATACTCGTCGGAATAGAGCTTCGCTAGATACCTTAGCGCTTTGGCCAGAATTACTAACAGACTCACTGGCTAAGGCATAAACGGGCTCTTGTTCCCCGATAGGTACAGAAGGAGCGTTGTCATTGGGTTCGATTGGTTTCCATTCTTCCAAAAGTGGCGAAATTGAAAGCTGGAATGATCCATCGCACTTGAGAAGGCCGCTCGGCCAGCGGCATCACCGATGAAACCTGTCCCGGTATAAACCTTTCTCTGGCGAATGAAGGATGCGACAAGACTATACGTCTCATTTTCCAAGCCCTTTAACTCGCTGAAGATGAGGACGTCATCCTCGGAGATCTTCATGATGCTTCAACATTACATTTATGATTCGCGAGTTATACTGAAAGTCCGGGCGCCGTAGAAAGTCCAGCATGTCTTCCTCGTTCATTGTACAGTCGAAATAGGGTAGGTGTTTAAGTATCAAAACCAACACTAGAGGCTAGCCTAGATCCAATTATATATTCCAAACAGCTGACTCTATGGGAATTTGGGTTGAGGATGTTGCTACCGGCTGCTATCAAGGCTTCAATGACATCCTCATCGCAGCTGAGAGTCAGAGTTGTATATAGAGGCGTCGTTCCCATTCGGTTTTCTAGATTGATCGGGGCCTGAACGTTTCTCTGCCTCAGTATCTCAATGATTTGCAGCGGATTAGTAGAACGTAGGGCCAAGTGCCAGATACCTTCGCCGGTTTCGAAGTGTGTTACAGAAGTATCAATGGACTTTTTGTCGAGCAGAGTTCGAATGAATCCCAGCTTTTTTTTGCTGACAGCTACCATAAGTGGTGCCCTGTCTAATATGCATGGTGTATTGACATCTACGCCCTGATTACACGAGAATCTAATTAACTTGATGCCATTAGTGACATCAGGCCAGTTTTCAAGCATTATATGAAGTGCAGTGCGGCCGTCAAAGGTCGTTGCTGTCGCATCTGCACTACTGTTGAGCAAGAATCCAGCCCTTGAGAGTGGTACTCCCCACGAAAGCAACGAGTGCAGTGGGGTCTGGCCGTCAACTATAATTTTCGCTTCTAACCCAATCTGAGGATGGTGTTTGAACAAGAGAAGGCTTTCACGCTAGCATCGCTCGCAAGCTACTAGGAGCATGTATGAAAAAGGAGTGTTGCAGGCAGTATCGAAGCTGTGAGATAATGTTGTCCGTTCCAGGAGAAGCTTGAGTACTTGAAAGCACTGAGAACAAGGACTATCTGTAGGGTGTTGATTTTTCTGCTGGCCATATTCCGGCTGTTTCGAATGTTGGTTCATCATTGTAGCGGCCATCGCAAATGCTGCGAACTTTTTAGAGCTGAGAACGCCAGCATCGACTTCTGGTTCCTTCAATAGCTGCTCTACCAGCTTAAGAGCTACTTCTGGACACTCATTCGTAGCAGCAAAGTGAAGCAAATTCCATCCATCCATCCTCGGTTGGTGTCATAATTGAAATTTTGCTGCCAGAAGCCTTCCCGGCTCTCATGAGTGAGGATAGAATGTCTGAGTTGGAGAGAGCCGGCCTAGGCCAATACGTTGGCACCAGCTTGGATTAACATTGGCACCGCATCGTGAGCCCCCAAATCGCAGGCTATCATAAGAAGTGTAGCGCCACTTATGTTGCAGGAGTCGACGGTGGCGTTACGTGAAAGCAAGAATTGACCAAACCACTATCGTTACTCTCTAACACCATATGGAGGGCAGTATTACCCTTTGAATCCTGAATGTTGATGTCAAGGCCAGGACTCCGATCGAGGACGGTCTCCACATATTTAGTGTCTGGCGACCAGGTTGCGTAGTGAAGATATGTGTCATCGTTTTTCGTTTTCAAGGAGAAATCGATATTTGAACAAATCTTCTGGAATTCTGAACAAGCTGCTCGACTACCCAGCAGCCACAGAAGCCTTATATTCTCCCCAAAGACACACCAAAGGGGTTATGCCGAGCGTGGACTGCAGGTTACCACCCAACATTCAGTAGGCCGAACACAGCCATATTGCACCTCAATGCAAGCGTGATGCAAAGGGGACAATTTAGACCCCTGTGCCTGCGTATTAACGGAAATCTGGTTGCAGGCCAGCAATCGACTCACTATGGTTTCATGTCCATATATGCATGCGTAATTGTCAGAAGTATGGTCACATGATGATGTTATTAGTGTTATAAATTTCCCAAATTAAATTCATATCACCAGTATTCTTTTCTCCTTTTCTCTGCTTCTAAAGCCATGCTTTATCCTTTAAAGAAATAGATTCCTGAAATCGTTTGAACCGGTCGACTTTCCCTCGCCAGTATGCCAGACCCTGGGAGCTACACCGTTGGCTGGATCTGCGCTCTAACGACGGAGTATGTTGCCGCCCGGAGTTTTCTAGACGAATGGCACGAACTTGAGTCCATACCTACCAATGACAACAACCACTACACATTAGGTAGGATTCACAAGCACAATGTTGTCATTGTTACCTTACCCGACGGAGAGTACGGCATATCTAGCGCAACGGCCGCCTTAAAAGATTTACTACGCAGTTTTCCTAATATCAGGATCGGTTTGATGGTTGGCACTGGTGGTGGTGCACCAAGCCGAAAACATGATATCCGTCTTGGCGACATCGTTGTCAGCGCTCCTCGCGATGGAAATGGTGGTGTGTTCCAGTATGATTTTGGCAAAGCCATACAAGGCCAGAAATTCAAGGCAACAGGATACTTGAGCCCGCCACCAGTCTCCCTGCGCGCAGCTATAGCTGGACTCAAGACCAAGTACATAGAAGAAGGGCACGGGCTTGAAGGGGCTATCGACAGAATTCTCCAAGAAAATCGGAGATTACAACAGGAATACAAGCGACCAGAACCAAGTACCGACAGGTTATATAGACCCGAAGTCATCCATCACTCTGCGAATAAAGTAAACGGTGCAATCGGAGGTGGCAATGATTTGGTAAACTCGCACCCCGGTGACAAAAAAGAGAGGAAAAAAGTAGGTAATTCTTGGTATCTTGAGTTTTGGATTCTTGTATTATTCTTGCTCTCTTTTTTCGGTCACCCGGGTGGCTCTGTACCACAACCCGAGCCTACCCATCTCGAGGACGAAGCAAGCTGTGCGACTATTTGTGGTGATGGGCCGTCCAAACTAGTACAGCGACCCAAACGAAAAAAAGAAAATAATCTGACGATTCACTACGGCCTAGTTGCCTCCGCCAACCAGTTGATGAAGGACGCTGCTCTTCGGGATAGACTTGCGGCTGAAAAGGATGTTCTGTGTTTCGAAATGGAAGCGGCAGGATTAATGAACCACTTCCCTTGCTTGGTTATTCGCGGTATATGCAACTACTCAGATTCCCATAAGAACAACGAATGGCAAGGATACGCGGCAATGGCAGCAGCTGCGTACGCTAAAGACCTTCTCTACCAAATTGCTCCTAATAAGGTAGAGGCTGAGGCGAATATTGTTGATACTCTCTCTGCTGGTTAGTTAATTTTCGGTAGACTATATGGATTACTCTGCTAACCAAATTCGAAGTGGAGGGAACTGTAAACGAAACATGTACCAATGTTCAAGACGCGAAAGATAATGTCGAGGATCTTAGATCCCAGCAAAGGAAAACAGAGCTAAACCGTTGGCTATCGCCCCCAGATCCTTCAATAAACTACCACAAAGCCCTCCAGCAACGTCACGAAGCCACGGGGGCTTGGTTTCTAGGAGGTGATGCTTTCAACGAATGGAAAACACGACGAGGTTCCTTTTTATGGCTTCACGGCATTCCTGGATGTGGTAAGACTGTTCTTAGCTCAGCTATTATTGAGAACCTCTCACCTTATCAGCCTCTCTACTTTTTCTTTCACTTTAATGATGGAGACAAGCAAACATTTGAGAAAATGATCCGTGCCCTTATTAATCAGCTCTGCTGCCTACGGGTGGAGAATTTGCCTCAACTAGACCGCCTTTACTCCTCATGTAACGATGGACGTCAGCAACCAACTTGTCAATTGCTTCGCGAGACTTTCTTGCGCACGATAGAGCAGATCAAGGAGATCTGGCTCGTTTTAGATGCGCTTGACGAGTGTAGCAAGGAAGAGAGGGAAAAGTTATTATCGTGGATGGAAGAGATCCTAGCAAACTCGGAGCGTGGGAACGTCCACCTTCTTGTGACAAGTCGGCGAGAAAAGGATATAGAATCCGGAATACTGAAGTTTACCCACACCGAGCACGTGGTGCCCATCCAGAGCGACCTCGTTACCGATGATATACGTGCATACGTTCGCTGGAGAGTCAGGGAGGGTGACGGCCTTAAGCGGTGGCGATTGCGCCCAGAAGTTCAGAATGAGATTGAGACCGTACTTTGGGGAAATGCAAATGGGATGTAAGATTTGAGTTATTTATTGATTGGCCTATTGAGTGTAGAAGATGCTAAGGGCTTGTAGGTTTAGATTGGCTGCATGCCAGCTCGACGTTCTGGAAAAATGCTTCGACTATCGTCAGGTCAGCAAAGCTCTCAAATCCCTCCCGAAGACTTTGGACGAAACCTACGAAAGAATCTTGCGAAGCATCCCTGAGGAGCATAAGACGACCGCTATCAAAATGCTTCAATTTTTGACATACTCTGAGAGGCCACTAAAGATCGAGGAGGCCGTTGATATAATCGCGGTAGATACGGAAGGCGACCCATACTTTGATCCAAAATACAGAATGCCTGATCATAGCGAAATCTTGTGTTACTGTTCTAGCTTGGTCACCACAACGGGATATTCGAACGATACAAATAACGCAACTACAGGTCTCCAGTTGGCACATTTTTCAGTCAAAGAATATTTAACATCAGACCATGTTAAAGATGATATAGCGCAAAGCTTTCGGGAAGCCGAAGCTAAAGCATCAATGGCAAAAATCTGTCTTGCGTATTTGTTGCATTTAGATATCAACCTCCCGACCAAGACAGTCGTAAAGACTTTTCCTTTCGTGCTGTATTGTGCGAGGTATTGGATAACATTTGCCGCCGTAGCCGAAAACGAGAACGAAACATTGCGGAATTTAATACGGTTGTTTTTCTGCGCCGACAGATGCCTATATAGAAACTGCTACAATCTTCATCGCCCAGATGAGCCTTGGAGAACAGGAGTCTGGGCGAGAGAGGAGACGGTTTCGGCGTTATACTATGCATCAGTTGGAGGCCTAGCAAATACGGTGAACTACCTACTAAGTCAGGGCGCTGACGTCAACGCTCAAGGTGGATATTACGGCAATGCACTCCAGGCGGCATCGTACAGTGGCTACGATGGCATTGTCAAGCTGCTGCTGGCCAAAGGCGCTGACGTCAACGCTCAAGGTGGATGCTACGGCAATGCGCTCCAGGCGGTATCGTGCAGTGGCCACGACGGCATTGTCGAGCTGCTGCTGGCCAAAGGCGCTGACGTCAACGCTCAAGGTGGATTCTACGGCAATGCGCTCCAAGCGGCATCGGACAGAGGCCACGATGGCATTGTCGAGCTGCTGGTGGACAAAAGCGCTGACGTCAACGCTCAAGGTGGAAAGTACGGAAATGCGCTCCAAGCGGCATCGGACAGTGGCTACGAGAGCATTGTCGAGCTGCTGGTGGGCAAAGGCGCTGACGTCAACGCTCAAGGTGGAATCTCTCCTTCCTGAGTTGGACTGGTAAGTAGTTTGCATACTGTTTTCGTTGGGTCGAATTAAAGTGAGGATTGCAAATTGCTGACTTTGTTCTTTTGCAGCTGGCAAGGCCGCAAATAGTCTTCTTTAGCTCCTCAGTTCTTGTTTGGTTGCCTCTCCAAAAGATGAGGGTGGGCTTGGGAATATTTTTTCTTTTGTTTTGTCTTTTGCAGTTTGCAGTCTGTTTTTGGGTTCTGTCTTGAGGTGCTTTGAGTGGGAGGGTACAGTTCATATCGTTACTCTATTATGTGGACTACTTGGAGTCTTGGGTAGAGTTTGGGGTAGTACTCTTTGGGAGAGTTTTGAGGTATGTGGTTGAGCTTCTCTTTTGTTCTAACATCCAATGTGGTCTACCTTTGGTGGATCACTTATTCTGGATGTCATTTCACCACTCCGAGTTCTAATTCCTACACCTCAAGAAATTAAATCTTGTAAATTATATTTAAATTGTGTTGCTAGCACCGGCAGATAAACCGAAATATCATGCGTAAGGTCCTTGTACTATGTATAATTTGTATCAATATTGTGATACTGTACTACTATTAATATGCCGTGCCGAATGGAGGGTACGCATTCAGCGTATGTCTTGGCTTGACAGACATGATTCCCTTTCCGCATCTCATCCCACAGAGTTATTCTTTTCTTATCTGTTTTGGGGGCACTTCTTGCCTATCTGGCGATAGTTTAAAATTTGAGGACAACCTGCTTTTGATTCTGGGCCTTTCTCGGCAACTAAAATAGTTGGATATTATTAGTGGGTGCTTGCACCACAGCTTGCTCATGGTACGAGGGAGGATGGTTCTCTGGTTAGGCAAGACGATTCTTCCGTCCTGATACCATGATGAAAATAGCGTGCCTAACTCGCTTGTCCTTACTGCACAAGCCACAAGTTGTAGGCGTGGCCATGGCTCCTGAGGAATGGCATTCTTAATGTCTACCCAGCCTGTGAACTAAGCACCGGCAGCCTACGAAGTAGCCTGCCAACCAGCGTATGATTCATAAATTAGACAGGCTGGTGGGGCGGGCGGGCGAATTTTTGATGAGATATAGCTCTCGCTTGAAACCTCGCAAAGGTGCTCGAGTTTCAGCACCTCTAATTGTAGGAGGTCTTTAACGGTGAAGTGAGAAAATTCTAAGCATCCTGTTTCGTGGTCCATTTTGACAAAACTGCTCCCTAACTCTAGAATTTTGTCCTCGTCGAGAATTGAATCTTCACCATGGAAGTTTTCTGCGGATATAATGTTCGCAGTAGCAGCCGTCGCCTACGACAGAGTCAAGGGAGCCGCGGAAAACATCAGCCATCGCAGTGTCCGTAGGAGGTACTCCTTATTGTTTTCGCTTGCGCCTGTGCCCGACGTTATCCTTTTTAAGATTTTCTGATAAAGGCCGTTCAGTCCCGGGGAAGGTTTTTCAGAACATCCTTCCGCTCGTTATCGGTACCAAGTTGACATAAATAATCAATTTGGGGGCATACCGCCCACCGAAACCTAATAGTGGATATTAAATCTTAGCGACACATGAGAATAAACTTTGATCAAATTAAATGTATTCGCACTAACATTCCTTTACATCCTTCGACAAGTCTATTTAGAATCCACCATTTCATATCAGGCTTTCCCAGCCTAAGCTTCCTGTAACGAATTCGGCCTTCGATCACAGACGCAACGTAAAGCTGCACGTCTGACTCGGAAGCGGCTACATCTGTCCTATCGTAGGTAAGCAGTACATTTTCAAGACCTGGCTCAGGGCGGCTTGAAAAAAGGACCTTGATTTGATTTGGTCCTATATCGGGGAGCCGGTTAAGTTGCTTTGCCAATTCATCCCTATTCGCGCATTCATATAATCCATCCACAATTATCATCAAATTCGCGCATACTTTGGAGATTTGTGACAAGGCTTCGATAAGGTCGACGTCAGAATCGCCTAAGCGTGAGCCAAAGGATCCGGGAACTTCAACTCTCTGCTAACCCTCCGAAGCCTTGTTCTAACATTAGTATGAAGTCGAGCCCTCGACCGAGCGGTATAAATCATTGCTTCCCTACCTAGTTGCTGCTTCCAGCCAATCACCAGTGCATCTACATGGATGGGCATATGTATATCGAGGTCACGTTTAGTCTCAAGGCTCACTCAGGCAGAATTCTGGATTGTGTTGCAGGCTGTTGGAAAGTGATGTGTTGTTGTGTCGTATCGGTAAACATCCAAGCTGCGTATTGGCAGGCTTGGCGTGGCCATGGCCAACTTTTTCAATAGGACACCCCAGCCATCTGGACATCACCTTGTCCATCCATCAAGCCTCCAAACCAACTCACGACACTACCACCATCCTCATCATTCATCAGCATCACCTTTCCGGCCCTCTCGATCTATTACACACATTATCTCCATTGACCTCGCGTGCGCGATACCTTCCTTGGGCTCTTCGTGATCCCTACATCTTCTCTATTTGGACAGCCAGTAAACAGCGGGTAGCGGCCTCTGCACGTCACCAATATGAGCTACTACCAGAATCCCGATCCCCAGGTGATGAATGTCGACGAGAATGCCGAATATGAGGCTGCCAATAAACTTGTTGTATGTTTTACACTTTTTCTTTATATCATACCATTACGATTGGATGCTAATTGAATTCAAATTGGTATTAGCTGGAGGACAGCGATGACTTCGAGAACTGGGAAAAGTTAATACGCGTCTGCGAAGGCCTCGAAGGAGGTGGTGGCCTGAATAGGAATTCCTCGCCTCAGGCGATCGCTATGACTAGGAGCGCGTTTGACCGTTTCCTCGCGAAATTTCCTTTACTCTTCGGATACTGGAAGAAATACGCCGACTTGGAGTTTAGTATTGCTGGCACAGAGGCCTCGGAGATGGTATATGAGCGTGGAGTCGCCAGCATCACAAACTCCGTTGATCTGTGGACCGCTTATTGCAACTTCAAAGTCGATACCAGCCATGATATCGACGTAACTAGAGAGTAAGTGTTCTTAAACCAAAAAAGCCAACTGAACTATATAGAAGGCAATAACCTAGATTCAACGGCGGGACGAGGGATGTTCCAGTGGTACAAATACTTTATTGGAGAAACCTTACTGCCGTATAATCCCCTTCCTTCCTTTACTCCCCCTCCCCCCCCCCCTCCCCTCCTTGAAGCGCAAGATCTTTACAAATCTTCTATCATAACTTCAGTGAAACCTCTACGCGATGAAACCTCACTCCCACATCGTTATCTCTATTTTTCACATCTCTTCTTCACACCTCTCTTTACATCCCCGAGTCTGCGTGCGCTTCATTGCACTTCACCAACGGGAATAAGAAACGGAGTCATCTCGGAGATGGCAAATAAACTACAACCGATAGCAAGTTCCTGGACCGGTTGCCAGTATTAGGCTTAGTTAACGTCTCATTCTGTTTGTTACTCACGCGCTCATCCAATCCCTCCCCTAATCTCTGCGAACCGTTATAGGATAGCAAAAACTGACAAAGAACCTGCTAACAATCCTAGGCTGTTCGAGCGTGGCGCCAACTGTGTCGGCCTCGACTTTCTCGCTCACCCGTTCTGGGACAAATACATCGAGTTCGAGGAGAGACTCGATGCTCACGACAGGATATACGCCATCCTAGATCGAGTTGTTCATATCCCTATGCACCAATACGCTCGATACTTCGAAAGATTTAGAACAATGGCCCAGACTAGGCCTCTTGACGAGTTGCTACCTGCCGATATGCTCGCACAGTTCCGACAAGAAGTCGAGAATGAGCCACAACAACCTATCCAAGCTGGTCATCAACAGTTGAAAATGGAGCGTGGAGAGCTTGAAATTGAACGAGAAGTTAGAGCCAGAATCGACAATTTTCATCTCGAAATTTTCCAGAGAACTCAGACAGAGACCACAAAGCGCTGGACATATGAGCAGGAGGTATGAATATTCTATTAAAACCGACCATCGGATTCGTGCTTACAGCATCACAGATCAAGCGTCCATACTTCCATGTTACGGAGCTCGACGAACCACAACTCATCAATTGGCGACGGTATCTGGATTTCGAGGAAGTTGAAGGAGACTACGCACGTGTTCAATTTCTCTACGAACGATGCCTTGTCACTGCATCTTTCTACGATGAATTTTGGTTCCGATACGCGAGATGGATGGGTGCCCAGGAAAACAAAGAAGAAGAAGTGCGGAACATCTATCAGCGCGCCTGCATGCTCTACGTCCCCATGAGCAGACCACGGATTCGTCTACAATACGCTTTCTTCGAAGAGATGCACGGCAAACCGGATATGGCCAAGGACATCGTTGAGTCTATCTTGATGGTGCTGCCGGGATACGTCGAGGCGATTGTTTCATTAGCCAATATCACCCGCCGAAATGAAGGAGTGGATGCCGCTATCAAGGTGTTCTCGGATGTCGTCGACAATCCCGCAACCGATCCATACACGAAAGGCGCTATCACCGCAGAATGGGCTCGTATGGTTTGGAAGAACAAGGGTAACGTCGAAGAGGCTCGACAGTTGTTCCAAAAGAATCACCACTGGTGCTTGGACAGCCGATACTTTTGGATCAATTGGTTGCAGCTTGAGATGGAGCTCGCAACGACCCCGGAGAATGAGTCTGCCCAACACTTAAAGATTCGACAAGTCCACACGGATATTCGACGACGTGCTAGGTTGCCGCTATCCACAATTAAGGATTTGACGCATCTTTATATGAAGTACTTGCAAGAAAGAGGAGGCAAGGACGCGATGAAGGAGTACTTGACTCTCGATAAGGAAGTCAATGGGTAAGTTCTTTTATATCTCGCCTATTCCAGATTTGGGTAGAAGATCTGCTGACATGTGCGATAGCCCCTTCTCGGTTCAATCCGTTAACAAAATGAAGCTGGCTGAAGATGGAAAGGAGGCAACAACAAATAGAAGAATGCTCTTGGAGAATGGCCACCCAGGAGTCGAGGTCGACGAAGCTGCAATTCGGAGGGGGGAGAACCCTTACACGAAATACTTCCAGGCTCAAGGCGAAACCCCGGCTCCTAATGGGCAGGTTAGTGTTTAGTTGAACCGATCATATGTGAATCTGACGGTTTACTAACATTTGGATCACGTAATTTCCGCGTGTAGCCACCCTTGAGACTGGGAGTTTGAAAGCCACTGACTCTGGTCTCCTTCATGATTGCTCTTTCTTTCTTTTATCTCATTGAAACGATATAGCTGTGCTGTAGCCCCCCATAAGTTTTCGACCCGTCCACAGCCCTTCCCTAGCACTAATACTGTACTACATTCTCACGTCCATTGCATTTTCATATGGTAAAAAAATTTTGGGTTTGCATATGCAGTTTTGATCTTCCACGTACTCGTACCCTTTCATGGCTTCCTCCTCTTCACCAACGATGTATTTTATATATGGCTATAAGTTCCTCATTTGAATAGCTTTACACCTCTTTGACGTACCCCCTTCTAAGCTTGGCCTCTACAGCTGATGCCGTCCCCGTTTACCGTTAGCAGTATTACTTGCGACTGTGTTTCTTTTCCTTTTTTTCGGTATGGTCGTATGAGCCCTACCTCTGTTTCTTATAGTAGATTAGGACCAAATGTACCAGTTAAACCCGTGCCAAGGGAGATTCTATCTCAATTTCCTTGAAATTTACCTACATATACCGCAGTCGTGATGAGGTTTCTAACAACGTTCTCTCCAACAAACGTTTAAACTACAACGCTCAACAATAGCACCCACATGGCGATGATCCACTTTAATCCTTTTAGATATATCCTCGTGGAGACTATTTTTAGTCCCGTCTTCCTCTTTCTTCTTCGTTTAATATTCCGCTCTCGTTCAAACCAAATTCGGTAATCTGCACTGATACCCTGGCGCGCAACGAAAGAAAGGGAGGAAGAAACGCAATGGAAGGTTATGAGGTTTATTATTGCTGCTCAAGAGTATTTTAGTGGGGATGTTAAGGAGAAAGATTGGGAAGATGGTGCGGTGGAGGTTGTTAATGAAAGAAAGAAGAATAAACAGGCCAAAAGGAAGGTTACTCAACGTGCGAGGGCTTGGAAGTATTTTCTTGGACGGTTTTGTATAGAGGAGGAGGAGTTGAGTATTAATTTATTGCAGAGTACGCATATGGTTTTATGCGCTGGGTATGAGACTGAAGATAGTAAGGAGGAACGGTGGGAGCGGGCCGGTGTATTCAGAGATGTTGATACATTTGTTACAACATGCGCATCAAAATACTCGACACAAAAAACCACGAGATAGGGATGATTCCAAAACGCCAACGCAGAGGAATTATAAAAGAACAAAAGAAGGGAGGGGACCGCTGCGATATATCAGAGCATCGGCGGTGGAGCCATATATGAGCGATATGGTTGACAGTTTTAGGATATTAAGGGGGCTGAGTGCGAGAATGGGATTAATGGGTTTTGTGATTTGGCAGCTTGGGTTGAAGGGATGATTATGAATATTTGGCCGTTTGGAGCGGAGAATGGGAAGTTAGCGAGGTTGGTTACGAGTGTGCTGTGGAGGTATTGTGGAGTTGTGGTTGCGATTGGGGATGGGGAGAAGGAGGTGGAGGAGGAGTATTTGGAGATTGTGCGGAGATTTTTCATGAGGATGAGTTTGGGATTCCGGTTGAAGAGCAAAGGGGCGTGAGGAGTTGGCCGTGGTGGTGAGGAGGAAGGTGAGGGTCGAGGGGAGTATGAAGTGGAAGTGGCCGGGATGGGGATGGGGGTGAGATATACTTTGTGCTTCATATTAGAGAGTTCGAGTATCTCGAGATGTAGTATTATCAATATATGCTCAATCTGAGGTATTCTTTGGCTCATGCCACAGTGCGCCTGCTGGGGAAATGTATTCCTAGATACCAGTATTGCCTACCTAGGAAGGGATCTATGTTTATCAGCACGGCATGGCGCGTCGGGCTCCAAGATTCCTCGCATTTTTGCACCGACCCTGTATATAATATCTATGTACCTATTCCATCATTATCTTTACGGAGAAGCCCGGATAGTTTGGGGGCTTCTGAGCTTCCAATTCTGGTGTTGAAAGTGTTGGATATGGATTTTGGGTTAGCCGCATTTTCTCGATTTGGTTCAATGTGAATGAATCAATCCGGTTATTATCATGTTCAGGACATGATCGGACGATTGGTTCCAGGGTAGCCAGAGGCTGATTTCAAATAATCGAAAACCTATCATGGCTGGATCTCTTGTGTTTTCGCCAGAATCCGCCCGAGATCACTAGACTTGGCGTTAGTCGTTCGATTCGGTTTTGGCTTGCAAGGCTCCTGCCATATGTGGGGTAGTGACGTCCCATGGGCCCCACCTCGAGATAAAGTGGGGCCTTAATGCATTCGTTATCCAGCTTCGAAGGCATGAAATATTGGATGTTGATGTACGATATTGTCAAGACCCGGGTGTTTGATATGCAAGATATTCCAACTACCGTAGTTTGGTTCTTCTCGAGCCGTTTGGTCCGGTATACGATGATACCAGGCATCGAAGTCCTTGAAGATATCGTCCAATGCAGAAAGTGGTAACATTTTTGGATTGAAAGACCGGGGTAACGTAGACATCCCGTCGACACGAACGTTGCCTTTCGCGCCGGGCGGTCGAGGGTCCTCGGCAGAACCCTGGCCGCATTGCAGCTGACTGTGAAGGCCGCTTCCGGTCAGATGTGCGGACTGGCGAAAGGAGATTCGTCTTTTGACAGCCTTGACTAGCCGTCATTTTCTTAGCTCGCGGAGCACCGTTGACGGGTTTTCCTGCGAGTCTCCCCACTTTGAAGTTAAAAAAGTCTTTTCCCTTGGCGATTTTTTGATAGAATAATAGAGCGCACGTCGTATACTTACGTACTGACCCACCGTACCGCGTCGACTGCGCAGTGCTGACCAGCAGGATCAATTCAAGCCTCCCATTCACCAGCCATTTGCCAATTGAATCAAGTAACAATTACACCGTCCGCGACATAATAGACAATCGAGGCGAGCTCGAGTGAATTGAGGAAAAGATAGTGCGGGAATAAGAGCAGAGTGAATGACCAACCAAGCTGCCCTTCTAAGAAGGACGTTAGCTTCTCTTTCCAGAAGCCGTCCGGTCTGCGGTGAGTTAACTGTCCCCGGCCCGCCTGTTCTATCTGTCTGTCGGTGGTGGTGTTGCTGATTGACAGCAGGTTGTCCCGCCCGCCGATATAAAAGCTTGGCTGTCCCCGCGTCGACGACCAGACTTATTTCCACTGGCACGACTCCATATCTTCACTCCCAATTTCGGTCTGTCTGTATCACCACCACTCCTCTTATTACCACTACCACCAAATCTACAAAACCTTCCAATAGATTCCTACCCAGGCAGCAGGCAAGGCTCTGCTCGTCCCGTCGTCACAATATGTGCCAGTCACTCATGCCAGGAGCCGATGTGGCTTCCAGCATCGACGTCACCCAAGGCCGTGAGGTTCTTCCGAAGGCCATCAAGCCATCAGCCTATAAGATCCAGCTTGAACCTTTCTTCGAAGACTCCACGGATGCACGAGGTGAACACAAGGCTTTCACCTTCGACGGAACTGTAATCGTTGCGTATGTTCTTCCTTGTTAACACCCCCACTGGAAGTTAATTTCTAATTATCGATGATTAATTGCTAATGGGGGGTATATTTGTTTCTTAGTTTGGACGTTGTCGAGGACACCACCGAAGTTGTCGTTAACAGCACCGAGATTAAGATCCACTCCGCAAAGCTTTATAAACGCGGTCAAGAGGAAGAACTCGGAGCACTATCTGCTGATGACGTCAAGTATGTCTTTTTATAACAGCATCCTTATATCTACGATGATATGGTATGCTGATTTGATTTTAGGTACAATGAAGACCTTCAGACGGCCACCTTCGACTTCAAGCAGACTCTCAAGGCCGGCACCACTGCCTCTCTTGAGATTGCCTTCACTGGCAACCTGAACAATAACATGGCCGGTTTCTACCGTTCGTCCTACAAGGGCAAGGATGGAACGACAAAATACTTGGCCACCACTCAAATGGAGCCGACGGACTGCCGCAAGGCTTTCCCATGCTTTGACGAGCCCGGACTGAAAGCCACTTTCCAAGTCTCCTTGGTCGCGGAGCCAAACCTGACCTGTCTCTCCAACATGAACGAGGTCGATGCCAGCGAAAAGATCTACGGCAAGACCGTGCACGTATTCGCACCTTCCCCTCTCATGTCGACATACTTGGTGGCTTTCATTGTCGGTGACCTCCACTACATCGAGACCAACGAATTCAGACTCCCCGTCAGAGTCTATGCTACTAGCGAGGAATCTGCCCAGCTTGGAAAGTTCAGTTTGGACCTTGCAGCTAAGACTCTTGATTTCTACGAAAAGACTTTCGACTCCCCGTACCCTCTGCCCAAGATGGATATGGTTGCTATTCCGGATTTCTCTGCCGGAGCTATGGAGAACTGGGGTTTGGTCACATACCGTGTCGTCGACCTTCTCTTCGACGAGACCACCTCCGGTGCCAGCACCAAGCAGAGAGTTGCTGAAGTTGTTCAGCACGAACTTGCCCACCAGTGGTTCGGTAACTTGGTTACCATGGACTTCTGGGACGGTCTCTGGCTCAATGAAGGTTTCGCTACATGGATGAGCTGGTATTCTTGCAATGTCTTCTACCCGGAGTGGAAGGTTTGGGAGTCCTATGTCGCCGATAACTTGCAGTCAGCTCTTTCGCTCGACTCGCTGAGAAGCTCTCACCCGATTGAGGTTCCGGTTAAGAAGATTTCCGAGATTAACCAGATCTTCGATGCCATCTCCTACTCCAAGGGTAGCTGCATTCTCCGCATGGTCAGCCAATATATCGGTGAGGATGTCTTCATGGAGGGTATCAGGAAGTACTTGAAGAAGCACGCATACAAGAACACTGTCACCAGCGATCTCTGGGCAGCTTTGAGCGAGGCATCCGGAAAGGATATCAGCCACATGATGGACGTCTGGACCCGACACATCGGCCACCCCGTCGTTAGCGTTACCGAAACCGAAAACGGTATCCAAGTTAAGCAGAACAGATTCTTGAGGACTGCAGATGTTAAGCCTGAAGAAGACGAGACTCTGTACCCGATCGTCTTGGGTTTGAAGACCAAGGCTGGCGTTGAGGACGTTCTATTGACTGAGAGGGAGAAGGAAGTCAAGGTCGATAAGGAGTTTTACAAGATTAACTCCAACCACTCTGGTATCTACCGAACGCTTTACCCGGCGGAGAGGCTTGCCAGGTTGGGCGAGGCTGCTAAGGAGGGACTCTTGACCGTTGAGGACCGAACCGGTATGGTTGCCGATGCTGGTGCTTTGGTTGCCAGCGGACACCAGAAGACTAGCGGATTCCTTACCTTGGTTAAGGGATTCGCAGAAGAGAAGGAGTACGTTGTTTGGAGCGAGATCCTCAACAGAGTTGGAACCATCAGGGGCGCCTGGGTATTCGAACCGACTGAAGTTAAGGACGGTCTCAAGGCTTTCAACAAGAAGATTGTGTCGAAGCTTGCACATGAACTCGGATGGGAGTTCACCGAGAAGGATGAGCATATCCTCCAGCAGTTCAAGGCTTTGGCTTTCGGTAGCGCCGGTATGAGCGGTGACGAAGTGTAAGCGGTGCACCCTATTGAGCTTCCACGGAATAAAGTTAACGATAATGTGACTATAGCGTCGTCAAGGCTGCCCAGGATATGTTCGCCAAGTTCACCGCTGGCGACAAATCCGCAATCCATCCCAACCTTCGAAGCTCCGTCTACGCTATTGTGTTGAAGAACGGGGGTAGGGATGAATGGCAGGTTGTCCGAGACGCCTATGATACCGGCGCCAACAGCGACGAGCGAAACACAGCTCTTCGTGCTCTCGGTCGCTCCAAGGACCCACAGTGCATCAAGGACACCCTCGCCCTCTCGCTCTCTGAGCAGGTCAAGGAGCAGGATATCTACCTCCCGCTCGCTGGACTCCGTGGACACGAGGAAGGTATCATCGCTCTCTGGCAGTGGGCTAAGGACAGCTGGGATATCCTCGAGAAGAAGCTCCCACCTGGCCTTGGTATGCTCGGTAGCATCGTGCAGATCGTGACCAGCAGCTTCACCAGCGAAGAGCAGATTGCGGATGTTGAGGCGTTCTTTAAGACTCGCAATACTAAGGGATTCGATAAGGGTCTAGCGCAGGCTTTGGACTCTGTCAAGGCGAAGGCTAGTTGGTTGAAGAGGGATAGGGAGGATGTCAAGGAGTGGTTGAAGAGTGAGGGGTATCTGAACTAGATACTATAGTTGAGGGGAAGGGTTGATAAGGTTTTGATATTGGCAGTTTACGCATACTCTATACGTATATTATTCATGGGCAACGGATACATATGAGGCCTTGGGCCATAGTTATTGCTAAGGAAGCAATGAAAAGCATGAGATGCTGAATCTCACTCCGCTGTTACACAATGATATACCCCCTATGCCCAGAGAACCTACGAAATGAATTCGATAGATAATACTTCGGGCCACTGTTGATGTAACACAGAGCCTCGTATGACTCTGTCACGAGTTGGCAGGATATAGTACTAAGTACGTATGTCGATCGCACGTAGGGTTCCCGGTAAGTACTACTTCCAAGCTCGTCTATAATATAGAGATGACGTATCAGAGGAGGTGCGTTGGCTGTTGCGGATTCCGTTTAGGTCACACAGGACCTCCCCTGCAACACAAAGCACCCCCACGTTATCACATTGCATTGCATTGCATTTCATCTTTGATTCTCTGGGTCCGGTTCATGTGCATTTGCATTCGGGACTTTCGAAATGGATTTCTCGGGAAGAGTACAACTACCAAATAACCGCGGACTCGAAAAGCCTGGAAACTTTACTGACTAAAAAAACAGGCTTAAGCTAGCTCCATCGGCCGTCAACCGCCCCCGCCAATGCAGTGTCAGGTAAAATGGAAGAAAAACGAACCCAAAAAGATAGCGTCGGAGCCCACCCCAAACTTTGTACGTAACACGTTGAGCCGGGCGGGAGTTCCGATCGCGTGGACTCAACTTTAGCGGACATGTCAGATAACAAGTTGACGCTAAGCGCAAGGTTAGACGAGAACCGAGACACCTTAACAGTTGATCGCCCCGAATATAGCTGGCGGAATGATGTGTGTGCCCACAGAAACAAGGGGGGTTATTCACGGCTCACTTTGACGGAAAACCGTAAAGGATAATTGGAAGTCTTGCAATTGGTTCCCTTCTCCGGGCCTCCTATATATAGTGGGGCTGGGGTGCCTGTCCTGTCCAGTGCGAGTTTATCCTTTTTTTTAATCTTTTTTGAATTATCTATCATCGATATCTTTCTCACAAAGGGACATCTCCACAAGTTTAATAGTCAAATTTACTTGAGCCTTATAAGAAAACCATCTTTTCGCTACCCCGGACTTCAAAAGATCTCCAGACATACATCTTAATTTAACCCCATACCTCACCCACTTGCTTGATTCGATCGTTTAGTCCCGTCAGGCCCTCTTCATTTCGCTTCCCACAAAATGTCGCCAGCTGCAACGCAATCCACCGCCCACCCCGGCAGTGCACAGCCCACCACCGCCTCACAGTCAGGCACCACAAAGTCCTTCCATGCCTCTTCTACCAGCCAGGCAATCGAGTATGAGGACAAATATGCCGCACATAACTACCATCCGCTGCCTATGGTGTTTTCCCGCGCAAAGGGGTGTAAAGTCTGGGATCCCGAGGACAAGGAGTACCTTGACTTCCTCAGCGCGTATTCGGCGGTCAACCAGGGCCATTGCCATCCGAAGGTGTGTGATTTTATAACTAATATGGGCCTCTTAAGTGAGGCATAATTGCTTTCTAAAATAACTCGAATAAAAAAAAAACCTTTGTTCTAACGGCAATTTCTACGACAGATCATCAACGCTCTGGTCCAACAAGCCCAGCGACTAACCCTCTCGTCCCGCGCATTCTACAATGACGTCTTCCCCTTGTTCGCCAAATTCGCAACCGAGTACTTCGGTTACGACATGATCCTCCCCATGAACACTGGCGCCGAAGCCGTCGAAACCGGTATCAAAATCGCCAGAAAATGGGGTTACAAAGTCAAGGGAATCCCCGAGAACGAAGCCATCGTTCTAGCCGTTACCGAAAACTTCCACGGTCGGACATTCGGTGCTATCTCCATGTCTACCGATCCGGACTCTCGAGAGAATTACGGTCCGTATCTGCCGAATGTGGGACCTACGATTCCGGGGACGAATAAACCGCTTAGGTATAATAATATTGGGGATTTGGAGGAGGCTTTGGAGACGCACGGAGATAAGATTGCGGCTTTCCTTGTCGAGCCCATTCAAGGCGAAGCCGGTATTGTTGTTCCGGACGACGATTATCTTACAAAAGTCCACGCGCTATGCAAGAAGCACAAAGTCCTATTTATAGCCGATGAGATCCAAACCGGTATCGCAAGAACGGGCAAGCTCCTCTGCGTCGAACACTCGAACGTCAAACCGGACCTCGTCCTCCTCGGGAAAGCCATCTCCGGCGGTGCGTACCCCGTCTCCGCGGTTCTGGCGGACAAGGAAGTCATGCTCTGCGTTGAACCCGGAACTCACGGCTCTACGTATGGTGGAAATCCACTGGGATGTGCGGTCGCCATCGCGGCTTTGGAAGTCGTGAGAGATGAAGGGTTGACCGAGAGAGCGGCCGTTCTCGGTGAGAGATTCAGGCAGGGGTTGAAGGATCTCAAGAGCCCGATTATCAGCACCATTAGAGGCAAGGGTCTGTTGAATGCCATTGTTGTGGACGAAAGTCAGACGAATGGACGTCGTGCGTGGGATTTGTGCCTTCTGATGAAGGAGAAGGGGTTGCTGGTAAGTTGGAAAAAATGGAAATGCCCGATGACTGTTTAAAAGCGGCAGTGCTGATTCGAGTTTTATAGGCCAAACCAACCCACGAAAATATCATCAGATTGGCTCCGCCGTTGGTCATCACCGAGGAGGAAATCGATCAATCCCTCAAGATCATCGGTGAATCGTTGAAAGAACTCACATCTTACAAAGCGCCAGCGGAAGCTCACTGAACTAGAGGCCGACCGGTAAACGGTAAACTGTATTTTTCTGCTACTTTTGATTCCCTGCGGAAATTGGGTTCGATGAAGCATTTTGTTCCGGCGTCCACACAGGTATTGCATCTTTGGCTTTAATTCTGGTGGGTTCCTTTGGTTTTTCTCCCTTCTCAGCGGACTTGTGTAAGATAGTATACTAGGCACGAGAGAGAGAGAGAGAGAGAGAAATGGCAAAAAAGTTGATTCCAACGGCTTTTCATATAGCTAGCGGTCTGATATCTGCACCTACGGTTGTAGATTGTAGTACTGTAAATGGTATCTATCCTTCCCCAACGTATCCAAACTATGTCCCCCAGGCTCTTCCTGTTGTGGCATCCCTCATCAATGGCATGTCCACATCCCCTTCTTTATCCTTCGTCGATTTCGACCTCATCGTCATACTCCTCTGGCTTCTCTGTTGCGCTGCCTCATGCCGTCGTAACTGTAAAATTACCAATATTAGCATCTCATATCCAAATTTCGTTGCGGTCAGAAGGGAAAAAACTACATACCTCATCCGGTACTTTACTAATCGAGCTCTTCTGCAACATCTGCTTCAAATCATACATCACATCGTTATCCTCCGATCCCAAGAACGTGATCGCCACACCGCTCTTTCCAGCTCTACCCGTTCTACCGATCCTGTGGGTATAACTCTCGATATTCGTCGCCATGTTGAAGTTCACTACCAAACTAACATCCGGAACATCGATACCTCTGCCCGCCAAATCGGTAGCGACGAGGACGTCTGCTTGATGCTGCCGTAGCTGTTGTAAAGCTGCTTCACGCTGTTCCTGACTCTTGGAACCGTGCAACGTAACCGCCGTCCAACCCGCATGTTTCAAATCCCTGGCCACCATATCGCAATTCCGTTTGATGTTGACAAAGACAATGATAGGCGGTGCATACATCGCCGAATTCAGGATCTCGAGGAGTCTCTTCTTCCTTCTATCTTCTCCAGCGACAAACTCTACCCGCTGTTCGACTGTATCCACGGCTTCTCCCGCGTTACCGATAGTAACTATTGCGGGTCTGCGAAGGTATTTCCTTGCTATACGTTCGATCGCCGGCGGCATGGTAGCTGTGTACATCATCGTCTGTCTGTATCTTTCTTTGCCACCGATGATCTTTGACATCTCGACGGGGTTTTCTGCATCTTCTGTATCAGGTTTGACGTTCGATACCGGTAGGGATTCTAAGATCCTGTTCACGGGATCTTCGAACCCGAGATCTATCATTCGGTCTGCCTCGTCCATAATCACGTAGCAGCATTGCGATAACACGAGTACCCGACGTTCAAGACAGTCGAGCAATCTACCCGGTGTAGCTATAACAATTTCCGCGCCGTCCTTGAGCGAGTAACTCTGTTCTTCGATACTGTGTCCACCGACGATACTCACACATCGGAAATTAAGCGGATCTGCGAATTTCGCGGCTTCGACTTCGATTTGCTGGGCAAGTTCACGGGTCGGCGCGAGGATGATGGCGTAAGGTCCATCGTGTTTGGTGATGTTGTCGAGAGGAGGGAGGTCTTTGATATAGACCAACAATGGGAGGATGAAAGACGCTGTTTTACCGGAACCGGTGACGGCGACACCGATTACGTCTCGTGAACGGAGGGCGATTGGGATGGCGGCACGTTGGATCGGGGAAGGGTCTTTGTAGCCGACGTTGTGGATTACGTCGAGGAGGACTTGCGGGAGGGTGGATTCCTTCCAAGAGCGCATGGGGTTGGGGATTCCGCCACCTGTAAAATGAAGTTAGCGTAGATAATAATAAGTTAGTGGGTATGCAATACGGACCCTTGGTAGAAATGTTAAAGTCTTCTTTGAAGATACGCCAGTCTCTTTCCTTCATCATATCCAACGGCTTTTCGCTCCAATGCTTGTCGCTCCAGCTCAAGTTCTCTCGCTTCTTCTTATCCATTTCTACTAATTCTCTCGCCCGCCTTCGTTCTTCGACGTCGCCACGGCTTTCCAACGCTGCAGCGTATTGCTTCGTCGACCTATCCGTCTCAGCAAACCCTCCTAGCCTACCTCTACCGAAGAACTTGGCTTCAGATCTATTCGCGTAGATCGGATTATAATCCTGAGATGTATCTTCATCAGTGCCCCATTCGAATGTAAACTTCCGCTCCGATGTCTTTCTCCTCTTCTTTTTATTCAAACTATTGGAATCGAGATCGGCGCCCATGTATCGTAATCGAATCGCCCTTGCTTCCGCATCCTCCTCGGCTTCACGTTTTCGATCGGCTTGTGACGATTTACTCGGCGGCGGTGGCGGCGGGGCCATTGGGAATTTCTCATTCCGCATTGACGCCGGACCGGTCGGCGGGTCTCTGTAGTCTCCTCCCCTTTCTCTATGACTTCGTGGACCTGATGGTGGGTGTCGAGGACCATTCGGGATTCCATTTGTATGATGACCATTTTGACGTGATGGCGCTGTCGTTGGAGGAGGTAATGAGGCTTTACGGCTTTCTTCTTCAGCTTGTCGTTTTGCTTCGACTTCTTTAGCGCGTCGTTCTAGCGCTAGGGCTTCTCGTTCGGCTTTGGAGAGGAATTTGGGCTACCGTTGACAGTTAGTACCGATTAACATTGGATGGTTTGAAGGGAAGGAAGGAAGGATAGATAGGTCATACTTTCTTCGCCGCTTCATCGGCAGCTTTCTTCTTCCGTAGCAAATCTTCAACAGAAAGCGGCGTCTTCTTCGGTGCCACTGGCGCCTTTTTTACAGGTGGTGGTGGAGGAGGAGGAGGAATAGCATCGCTTGGAGGAGGTGGAGGAGGTGGCGGCGCATTATCGAGGCTAGGAGGGGGTGGAGGAATGTCGTCTGCGGGAGGTGGAGGGGGTGGCGGCAGTCCTATGTCGTTCATCGTGAAAGTTGCAGTTGATGAGGTTTGGAGATGATGAGTAAGGCTGCAGCTTTGATTTGGTCGCGAAGGGTCGCGGGTTTGGGAACAGTGGCGGTGGCGCAACGCGGAAAATACAACAGTGGCGGTTGATTTCGAATGGGCCAGGAATATGAACTATCTATCTTTTTCATTCATCTTAAACTCTTGATCCCTAAGCAGCCGATATCCCAGCCTCATCAGATAGCCGGAAAGAATTCACTTGCCCCTACTATAACGTAAATACACACGTGTGCATATACTCTCAAAATAATCGATTTCTTGCCGATTCCCATCCGCGGATCCGGGTACCAGTTCCTTACCATACATGTGGTCAGTTTGTCTCGGGGGGTCTGTTCTATGGTAATGGCCCCCAAGCACGGGTGAGATCGTGTGGCACAAAGACAGCTGAAATAGTGTTCAGAGGCCTAGACACGTACGCAATGTCCCCGAAAATGCAAATGGCTTAGACCGGCTCTTAGTATTGCCGAGGCCAGCAGTATTTAATTTCAGCTAGAATACTTTAATGGGGGTGGTGCTGTCGGGAAGGCGGTTTATGACCTTATGCTTAGGTTTTTCGCATCCTTGGGCTGAAATCTACGGCCGGGCATTACCAGACCACCAGGACATTCGATTAAATATCCGATTTAAACAAAGACGAGACGGCTTGGTAGCAAAGGAATCCCACTGTGGTCCGACCGTTACACAGCCATGTGTCCATAATTTAGTCAATCTGCCTGGAAACTCAGAACGGGCACTATGTCTTGGAGTTCTGCATTACCATAGGCCAGAAGCCTCGTTTAAGAATTTTTGGATCGAAAAGCTGAGACGCTTTGACAATCTCGCCTTGCTTGGTATTCCTATTGCCCTCAATGTTCTTGATCATATTTCTAAAAATTCCGGTGGGACGGAGAAACATGATCCGTAACCTCGCAGTCTAGACGGGCCATGGTGAGAATTGGTAATCATCGTCGACAGAATGTAGCTATCCAATCTAACGGGTCGGTGCAGTACTTACAGGAATCCGCTTGAGCCGAATGTACTAAAATACGACCCGCAAGTTAGCCGACATTAGGCTCGCCCCCATCAAAAGCTTGTTCCTTCCGGCGAAAGTTTGTCACGAAAGCCGCAAAACTTTCCTAGGAGCCCAAATTACAGAAGATTCCCCCCCTTTTAACTTTCCCTGGGAATGAAATACATTAGTGACATTTACGCAACTCTTTTTTGAAAGGGTGAAAGCGGTATATTCCGCAGACGGAAACGATTAGTCTTATCGCTCCTTTGTCTTGGCGTTTTCTACCAAAAGTGTGCCTACCATAAAGATGAGTTCAGGTTTGAACGCCATGTTCTTCAAGCGAAAGGAATGAATGCATGCACGAACAATTAAAGTTTGGCCACTCAAGGTATATAAACTACATATACGATCACATGAAGCTTATATATAAAAAGGCCTCGTTACATGAGCCCACACGATCACTTTAGAGATCTCCTTTCAGTTAAGATTTCGATCAGCATCACGAACTACTCACTATTGGGACACCTGTTGGAATTTCATATCTTGATATCTCCAGAAGTCGTCTCTGTTCCTGCAATGTGACCGTCACAATAACCGTTGGCCGGAAAACTTTTGCATTCTAAACTCTCTCTGGAGCATTGGTCGTTAGCGATCGTTTGTTATCATTTGCTGGATGTAGGGATGGTATGGTGGGTGAAGCCAATCGTCGTTAACGTACGTATATTGTAATACCATATCATAATATATATAAAATCCGTTTACCATATATTGTATTTCCACGATCGACTGCTTTTCAAGGCTCCTTGCAACCCAGACCCATCCAGATATACTAATTATATATAACCTACCTTAGATCCTAGAATGGGTTTTCGCCGGCATCGCCACCATCTTCTTCCTCCTCCGCTTTTACATGCGATACTATGGCGTCCGTGCCCAGCCTCCCCATTCCAGCTCCAAACTTAGCGATTGGGTCCTCACAATAACACTCCTCTGCTTCTACGCTACAAACATATCCGATTCGATTACAATCGCCCTCATAAATGGCGTCGACAGGATGAATATATCCCCGAACCGTAACAATCCCCTCTCGGCCTACGCTCTGCTTGAACCTAACCGATTAAGGACACTTCTTAAGGTTCTTTATGCTTCACTATATCCGTACTATAGCACGTGGTGGGGCGTAAAATTTTATATTCTGATATTATATTATAAACTCGTGGAGCCTATGACACTTCCAAGGCACCGAATTGCATTGCATGCGCTTGCATTATTGGTCTTCATGACATACTTGACCTGCATTGGTCTATATATATTCTGGTGTCTTCCGGTACCGGAAAATTGGAATGTACATGCTACCCCCGAGCATTACTGCGTTGCATACTTTTCTCGGCAGCCATTTGTTATTTCAATTGGAATGCATGCTGGAACAGAGATTCTGAGTACGTACATACATACATCGAGATTTCATAGGAAATCAAGAAATCTTTGCTAACGGCCCTACAGTCTTTGCGTTCCCATTTTCATTCCTATACATCATCAAACGGATCAGCAAACAGAAATTCTATGCGGTGACCATGATGTTCGGAGTTGGCTTTCTCGGGGTCATAATATCCCTAAGTAGGGTCGCATACATCGTCACTTCCCACTATACACCTATAATCGGTGTCATCAACGCTTGGGGCGCCTTAGAACAGTGTGTCGGGATCATTGTCTGTTGTCTGCCAGCATTTAAATCACTCCTCAAAAGAAGACGGACAAATAATAGTGACTGGAATAGCAGCGAACTTGTAGAGAGGGTGTTTAACTCCGACGGACTTCCTGAGAGTAGGGGGATGTCGGCGGGGTCTGGAGACCCGTTGGGTTGTAATAGTGGAAGCTGGAATAGGTCGATGACGTCTGATCGTCAGAGTATCATTCTGAGAGTAGATAGTTTTGAAAGGATGGAGTCTGTTCGTGAGGCCGCGGAAGCTGAATTGGCGAATAGGGAGATGGTTCAGGATCGAAAGAATACCGCTCCTGAGTATAAACACAATATTAGCTGGTCAAGTTAACCCGATTCATTTAATAAGGCATCATCATGGACCGGCTTGACTGCCTCGTTATATGATATAATACTCCATTTACATTATAGACAAAGTTCAATACTTTTAAGATATTCAATCTAATAGTTTTAGGAGCTTAGCTCTTGACCTAGGTGGCTTGTAGCTACGAACTTTAATTTCATGAATTCATCAATCTACTACTATCGGGCCCGGGGTTTTAGGAGTTACTAGCACTGGTTTTTTAATATTTCAGGGCTACATCGCTCACTGTGACATATATTTACTAAATACGGGAAGCCCCATGCTCCCTGGCGATTTTTTGTGTAACATCACATCCTGAGCCTCCATTTTACGGGGCGGAAAAACTCAGGTTGGATAGTTAAAGGATACCGGATACCGCCAGGCTGATGATTTCCGTCTATGGCAAATAAAACTGAAACTAGGAGTAAGTTTACGGAGATCATTCTTGAGATTCTGCAAGTTAACATGCTCAATAGCCGTTTATCTTTGCTAGCAAATGTCGCTACCAGTCCTGCGGAGGTCCCAATAAAGGAAAAATAAGCGGCACAGCGCAGACAACCTGCTCTGTTCAATTGTTTGCTTCCAACTTCAGAAGAGTAGAGACTTTTAGTCTAGATCCGAGACTATAGAAATTTATCTGCGAGAAAGTATTCCATCGCATTTATCTCCCAAACGTAGATGACCTTACATATACCCCGAGGTTTCCAATGATTACCTAGGTACTTGGATATCAGACGAATGTGGCTCAGGCTCCATGCGTGCCAAGAACTCTGATCTGGTCATCTTGTGTAACACTCTTAGTGTTGCATTTTTACAACGTGGATTCGATTAGAAGCTCGAGCGATTGTGGGTGTTTTCGGGAATTATTTTAGGCCCTCGTATATTCATTACATGGTCCAAATTTTCTACGGGATCCTTCATAGTTAAGTTGGACACAATTTGCAGCAACAAGCGAACACCATGCCCACGGTGTCGGTGTATATATTGTCGAACAATACCGGTTGAATTCCTGCGGTGAACGTTTGTGTAAAGGCGAGGGAGTCTCAAAAGACTACGTACCTAAATTGGATCCTTTGAATCTCTTCCTAACTCGGTCTGGTGTAACCCAAACGGTCAGGCACCAGTCTGGGTTCTTGGTTATGCACAATATTACATCTTGAGTGCTTCAGCGCTGCAGGCATGCGGCAGCCACTCGTGTGCAATAGCACCTCTTAGACAGTTGAAGAAGTAGTAACATTCCCGGGGGTTCTATTACAAAAATTTACTTTATCATGTACTGAGCCCTAAATAACGGCACCCCTCCCTTCCTTCCGGCGTCCTTCCTAGAATTAAAGTTCTACCCAGAAAGTTCTTACCCTAGCACCAATACTTCTATCCTCGTATTTAATGGAAACTTCAACCTTGTAACGCTATATTTATCATAATGCAATCTATATTTCAAATTCTATTGCAAGATCTTTGGGCCCTGAGACAGATTTAGAGGGGTTGGTATAGGCCTCAAAACCATGGCTGTCGATCAAGAAACGCTGAGCGAGCACATACATGGAGAGCCGCCTTCGAAACGACTAGGATCCGAAATGCAGGGAGAAACATCCCCAGCACCCACAAGCGAATACGGACTGATGCTAGGGTACGTACATATGCAGCTTATGGAATTTTTTAGCGCTGAAATTCAAACGACATCTTCTGAAATGTTTACTAACATACAGGCCTCTTCTAGGAAGCTTTGGGACCCTGAATTTTCCGATGTCACCATTTATGTCGGCCCAAGTCGGCGAGAATACAAACTCCACCGTACCATAATTTGCGCCGAATCTGAGTACCTAAGGAAGGCTTGCAAGTCCGTTAAACCAGGCGGTAGCCCCCACCGGGTAGAGTTGCGAAATATTAAATCTGCTACCTTTGATATCATACTTAAATGGATCTACAGCTGCGGTTACAACGTCCCTGGAGACTATGAACCTTCCAAATTCCTCGATACCTATACAACGGCAGATTACCTCTCTATTCATAGCCTCAAAGAAGAGATCATGCACCAAATCACTAGTATAATCCAAGTGGACGTCATGAAGAATAAGGCTACTCAAGATTGTACGATCCCAAATCCCATCCACCTTATGCGGCGATTCGCACAAGTTTCATCATCAAAGGATTTTGATGTGCTACAGAAACCAGTCCAGCAGTTTCTAGCGCTGAGGGGTGTCAATACCGAATGGGTAAAGGGAATGGCTGCTAGTGCCAAGAATAATCATAACCTATTTAACGGGTTGATTATTGATACCCTACAAAAGGTGGTATTTGCGAACTTCTGCCAGACTTGTAGGTTGAGATTAACCTACGGAGCACGGAAAAAATGTCGAGGATGTGACCAGAAGTTATGACCAGATGCATACATGGCAATCGGTGGTCAGAAGACTCCAGCAGCATGTAGATGAAGTTCACAAGAGGAAGGATAATTCGTACAATTTAGATTAGCTAATTAGATCTAGAGATAGGAAGAATTGAATTGTGTCCACATGTTAATCGTGTTGCATATTGATAACTGTTTCATCACTCCATAGACTCGTTCCTCCAGCACTCTTCAAATCGTCAAGCATGTTTCCGAATTTTCATGACTAGCTCTTTTCTTTCCATATATGCGTGTGTGTGTATTGAAGAATTTGTTTCGTCGCCGGATAATTATAACCCAAATTTCAGAATACCCCAGCCGTATATATATCCAAGCCATCAACTCTGCACTTTACTCTTTCCTTTCGCTTAAGTACGTTCATTTATTCCTTTCTTAGCGTATGTTCTACACACACTTACAAATCAATCATCTAAGATGAATAGCTATTCATCCAATAGCGACCGGAATCGGTTGGCGAAGAATCGCTCCCGCTCTGGTGTTAAAGAGAAAATTATGTATCGGCTGCTTTAATTCTAGAAGTAAATTCTCGTCCCTGCTTGAATACAGAGCATCCGCGTTATCTTTACTTACTTCTATACGTCAAAAGGTTCCTCGAAACGCCGACATTCGCAGACGCCTCAGTCATCGTCGGCGAAAGAAGCTGAGGTTTTCAAGCTTCACCGGATTATCCTGGCCGCAAAATCTGAATATTTCAATGTTGCTCTCAAAGAGACTTTTGAAGAAGGGAAATCGCGCCAAATCACGACCACGGACATTGACAGCGACACGTTCCGGATAATTATGCGGTACTTTTACACCTGGACTCTCGAGTTCGAGAAGGGAGGTACTCTAGATTGGGAGCTCGTGGCAAAGTTATACCAAGGAGCCGACTACCTCCTTGCGCCAGGGCTTATTTACGAGATACCTAGCCCGAAAGATCAAAAGGTTCAAACTTGCTTCATACATAGCCTCGAATCCAGAGGCTGAAGGCAAGTTTGAATATGATATGATGCTAGAAAGGCTCGGAGATGTGTTCGATCATGCCACAATGTCTGACTGGGATAATATCGAGGTTTGTACAAATGCCGTGGAATGACGTTCTTTTAACGTTCGTACTGATAGCTATCTCGTATTTATAATTTACAGCGGTGGGGTAGTGAGTAACATTTAAGGCGGTTACGCTTCGAAGCTGTACCCTCTCGTGGCTTTGTATCGCGGCATACGTTTCTATAATATCTGCAAATTTTAGTCTAGTATCGTATCAAGTTCTAGGACTAATTTTTCAGAGAAACTTCGAAACAAATAAGCGTATATCCCCACCATCGGATATGGTAATGAGTGGAATTTCCCAGCTGCCAGGTATCACTGCGTTCGGGCTACTATGGCTTGATTAGCCCTAAGTCCTCCTTCCAGTGTGTGGTATTTTGAGGTGCTCAGCGTTGTAGTGTGAAGATTAAACTGCTTCCAAGGAGATTGAATTTTACTAGGACCGGCTCGGGCCCCAGTTCGTATCACTTATTGATACAAGACTTCAAAAAGTTGCAAACACTATATATACACGGGTCGAAGTCCCAGAATGTGCATCTGTACTGCCATAGTCTCACGCACCACCCTCCGTACCCACCAATTCTTTTTAGCAAGTATATCATAAACGGATTTAATTGGTACCAACTGTCTGCAGTACAATTCTTGTATTCAATTGGCTAATGTCAAGGATTCGCTCGTCCCGGCGAGGTTTGGCAATCTATCATATCAACTCCACCGGCCGATCTGCAGCTCGATCTCATGCAACGTTTGACCTGCAGCACAACCCGTCCTGAATCTTTCTACGTTTCAAAAGTCGAACTTTCTGGCCAATTGAACGGACCGGTTGAATTAGACTGATCGGTCTATTTCGTAGGAAGGGAGGCTCAAAAGCCTAGCATCAGAATTCTATAAATATTGTAAATCCCTAAAGTATAAGCACCCAATCCCTAACCAGCATTGCGAATAAATATTCAAATACATATCGCAGTTATCGCCACAGCTACTTCAGCATTTATTTGCAAAGTTTCTTTTTAAAAATGTCCTGGTTAAAGAGCGCCGTACAATCACACAGACATGGGAGAACAAAGTCGAGTCTACCCTTTTTTAACAGTCAACCCAAGCTTGAAATAACAGTACCCCGCATCCAAACGCCTTCCCAAAACGAGATATTTTCCCTTCGCCCCCGGTACATTGAGAATGTAGACAAAGATAGCTTTGACCACTACCAAGGCGCTGTGAGCGAATCTACGAATGAAAGATCGCACCTTCGCCGTTCCCACGAAAATGAGGCTTCATATCGGACGCTCCCCAATGCTGCGGAACCTACACTATGGAGAAGGCCTATAAACGAATCTCGTCCTTCCACAGGTTCACAAGGAAGTCTCGTATCAAGCTCAAATACTCCCGCTACACAGTCTACTTCATCTTTTGCTACTGTCACACCACAAGAGCCAGATTCACGCTCGACGTTGATACCGCGGAAGTTACCCACAGTAAACAATGAAATCGGCAAGGATCCCAGCAAAAGCTCCGAAAATAGAATGTCTAGAAAGGACCCTCCTGTAGAGGAAGCTATTATAAATACGGAGCCGGCCCTTCTAGCCAAAGACCCTTTTTTCTTCGAACGAATCCAGTTTCATGTCGAGAATGCTGAGGATTCGTTTACAAGAAGCGACTGGGACACAGCCCTTGATAACATTCAGGTAGCATACGATATATTTAGAGGAATCGATATATTCCTTATGATACGCGAGGATGAGAAATTTCTCCTCCTTCAAAGACTTATCATATGTCGATGTATGTCGATCCTTGCCGCACGCTTTTACTCGGAGTCGGTATTACACCTCTCAAATCAATGGAATGCGCTCCTCAAAAAAGAAGGTCTTCGAGATGCCAAAAGCCAGCCTTGGGTGGACTTGGTCAGAATCTTAGCATACATACGCCTAGAAAAATACGAAGAAGCCCAGGAGAGCTGCCAAAAATATCTACGACCGGATTATAGCAAAGATGGAACCAACGCGGAGACGAACAGCGCGCTGAATGCTTATGGGTTTTGGCTTATGGCGGAAATATTGACCAAGAGAGGGAAGTCAATTGAGGCAGAATTTTATACTTCCAAGATCCCAAAAAATATGGACGAAGGCATACATTTTAACTGGGTATCTCACTGCTTATCTCCGCCTGAACCACATATTCAACAGGCTCCGAAGACTGTCAGTTTCAGCGTGGGACCTCGAGGATCGGAGAGGGCTGCGAGCCATTCTTGGAACACTTTTTAACGGCGCTCTACCAATTATCTGTTTTCCAAGACAGGATAATTCGCACCCTGATTTGATATACTCACAATATTTTAACCGTTCTGCCGTTGACGGAAGTCATGTTGTTGTTGCCAATAGTTTATATTTCCGCTCGTAGAACCTTGAATCTGTATTATTAATAACAATATCCTTAAGAAGTCATCTACATAGACAATTCATATAATACCTCGAACTTGAACTTCACTTGATCAAGTTACCTATAGCAAAGCTAACAGTTTGGCCTTCGGGACTAATAATACCTATGTAGCAAACAACTGCGCATGCGGCTTCAATGAGACCAAGACACTATTATCCTTCAAATAATTAACCCATTTTCGAGACTATTCTCAATATTCATACAGCAAGCGGCCCTATGATGTCTTTAGAAGGTTCGCGAAGGACAAGAGCCTTCGAAGAAATATGATACCATAAGCTATCTTAGATCTTACAAATTTTTCGTTTGTTATATTTATATTCTACATAGTGTAATTAATACTGTCTTCAATAAATTATATTCCATGTTATCTGGCCTTGTGATACTATCCTAGTTACCCCTATTTTGACGGACCAAGAGCTGAAGAACGTCTACCATCTCCCACTTTCGAATTCAGACTGCCGTGTTGCCGATGAAATCCAACAAACTTGTATGCTTTATGTTGGAAAGCAACACAAAACCTCGCAGCAGAGGCTCGAGCCTGATTTAAGATGCCCCTTCTACAAGAAGGCGCGATCAGACCTACTCTATTTAACCTCGTACCTTCCTCCAAGTCAGCTTGATATTGAACAATGTCGTCCGCACAGGACAAGGCTCAGTCATCTCCGGCTTCTTCAGACCCTGAAACCGAAAGGCAGGAGTCAATACCAGTCAAGCGCGCAAAGATCAATATCCCATGCATGGAAGAGGGGTCTCTACTCAGGTATGCACGCATGTTTTCCCCGACATTTGATCCGGTAATGCGACACAACAGCTAATTGTATACATCAACGACGTTTCGCAGTCTTTTAGCAAACCCCCGATTTTCCGATATCAAAGTCATCGTTGGCGAGGAAAGAATGCAATATGACCTTCATCGGGCAATAATATGTTTGCAATCAACTTTCTTCGAGGCAGCCTGCAAGGAAGGATTCATAGAGGGCAACACCCAGGAGATTGATTTACCAGATATTGAACCCGAGGCCTTCGAAGCCGTTGCCACGTGGTTGTACAGCGGAGGATTTTCCATCAAGGGCAAATTAAATACGGAAAGGTTCTGCGAGTTATACAAAGCCGCAGACTTTCTAGGAATCGACTCCCTAAAACGAGCTATGATGTCCGGTGTGGCTAAGTCTTTAAAAGACGACATTCAGAAGAAGTCTACTGAGGGCGCAGCTGTAGAGAAGACAGTCGAAAACCCGCTTGGTCTCATATATTCCCTTACAAAAGTTGCGCCATGCTCGGACTGGCAGGGACTACGACAGGTGACTGATAAAGCTATTCCTCAATATCGACTTTCGGGATCTTGGCTACGAGGTCTCGCGGACTCGGATCCCGCGGAAATAAATGGATATTTTACAGCCATATTGCTTGATTCTTATCAAGAACTTATAAATTCGATTTTCTGTAGCTCCTGTACAAAACAGGTTAGGAGTGGTGCAGGAAAATGCCACTTCTGTCGGAAGTCGGTTAACTACTACAAACGCGAGAGTCCACATGAACCAACGACCAATATGGCTTTGGGATATATCAATATCTAAGCCCTGTACCCCAACCTCTTCTACAAACACTTCAATATCGCCGGGATGTTTCACTTTTTCCCCAGGTTGGGAGAATCGTATTCTGTATCCCCCAAACTCAGCCGTCACTAGAATCTTGGAAACTTGGTTAATACTTCTTCATAAGATTCTTTACATCGTTGTCATGCGATGCTATACCGTTGAGATTATCCTCGTTGTTTTCTTTGGATTCTTCACACGTTCACAATTTCCTGACCACAGTATAAAGCAAAATGTTTAGCTTTCGATGCGCGGGTACTCTTGAAATATCAATGTTATAGTGAGCTCGCTGTTCGGAATTTCTTGTTATCATTACGGAAAGCTTCGGATTCCAACGAGCGCGGGTGTTTTCGTCATAGAAAGGCTATCCAGCAGGTGGTGGGTGCCTGGACCGGGGTGGTTGCTCTACAATTATGGATATATCGCACATCTTACAGTAGTTAGCCCTGGCAGTCGTATACTTCATATCAGGATAGAGAGCTTTTCGTTTGATTAATTCTATGCTTGGCAGAGAATGCAGAGAATACAAAAATAACCTTTTATCCCATGACCTTGAAGAGAGAACACAACTGCAAAAGGAGATACAAAAAAAGTCCATTTTTTGACCTATGTGAACGTCGGAAACGTCCCAGTCATTGAGGATAATGCGTGGTAGCGGTCAGAAACCCATGATAACCCGCTCTCCAAACGCCTAGCCATGATAAGTATGTTAATTATGAAAATCATGAGAATGAAGGAAAGAATTATCCACGAGACCAAAGATTCAACCTAGTTCGTAGAAATACCTAGGGAAACGGCTATAGCACGTGTCACTATTATTGACTCAAAAGACGATAGTGGGTTGTTCAGGATCGTCGAAAGCTCCATCCCCACCATGACCCCCAGGGGCAATTGCCTCTGCGGCGGTTTCAGATGGATCAGCAGTCAAGACCGGAGTTTCGACTTCCCCAACTCGTTTAGTCTTTCGAAGTTCGATGGACCAGTGCTCCTCGACCAACTTGAAAGGGCTGCCTTCACCATCATCGGAAGTCGTCGGGGCAAAGGTATAACCGCGATACTCGCAGTTACGGTATTTGTCACGATGTTCGACGAATGGGAAGTCTTGTGGTGTGAGCCAACGGAGGAATCCAGAGTGGGTAACCTGTCGGTAGAGAAATGACGAATGAGCACTGTCACATCTAACCTGAATGCGTAGGGGAAAGGGACTTACAACCGCGATGACTTTTTCAGGTCGTTCGAACAACCACTTGCGAGCACAAGTGGCGCGAACACCAAGGTTATTACGAGTGTAAAACCCATGAGACTTGGTCAGCCAATCATGGCGCTCGCAGTGGCTGAAGTCCAACAATGGAAATGCCGCTTTGAGTGACTCGACTGGACTGCCAGTATCACAAGGGTTGGGAGACGTCTCTAAGAGTTATGGGTATCTTTAGCCTCTAATTAACTTATGTATAGGAACGTGTTGTCCTTAACCATACCTTGGAATTCCGGGAGGACAGCAAATGGAACTTTTCCCTCACGAAACTCCTTATCGAAGATGAGAAAGGCAGTCTCAAGGGTGCGGAAAAGTGGAGAAACAACAACAAGACCGAGGTCTTGGAAGTCTTTCCATTCACCAGCGGCGAAAGCATCACGGAGACCCTTGACACATTGATCCTTTCCGAGGTCAGTCAGACGTGGATCCGGTTGTTGGAAGTCCTATATACTTTGGTTAGCCTATCGCTTTTCGGTATAACATACATATGTAACTCAGGAGCCCCTACATCCTCAAGATTGTGGGTAGCCTGTCCATGGCGGATCAGGATAACTTTCGTGTTTGGTGCCATAGTTAACAGACAGTAAGAAGCCGAACGAAGAAGATTCTAGTAGGCCCCATTAGCACTGCCCACCGAGCTTTAGAGTCTGCCGGAAGGATCCTTTCCATCAATACGATGCCAAGAATCGAGAGTTATTAACATACTTGTTTGATTGCAGATGGGGTAGCCGAGTTGATGATATGTATGATGCAGGTAGTAGAAGTGGTGAAGAAGAGAAAGAAAAAAATCGAGTTGGTATGATGCCAGAGAATCAGTTACTCGCCCGCAATGGATACGTTGGAGAGCCTCTATTGATAGGCAGAAGGCGTATTCACGTCCTTGCTAAGGCAATTGAGTAATACCCCCAGGCATATATGAGGAATGCAATGTCAAAAGCAATCGCTAGAGAGAGGGTTTAAAGAAAATGAATCGATATTATGCAAATACAGTCTTCTTCTTCTATACATCATATACAATATCAATATCAAATAGGCTGCCAGGAAGCGAGGACAGTTCTAAAATCTTGTGGAGAACAAAATACCACAAGGATTTTGCGTTAGGAACTAAAACGAGCGGCTGTTGGAGAGAGGCGAGAGAGAGAGCGAATCCCGATGTCCAAGAGTTCAAGGGCAACCCAAACGCTGCGGGCACTGGTTCCTGGTACCTGGAGCCAGACGGTTGTCGTAAGGGGACAAGGGAGTTGACGACACCTTTATATTCTTGGAAATTCAGGAGTAGCTGGCTTTGGAAGACTGCAGCCCAATCGGCTACCCCAGATTTCGAAACCCCCACGAGATAGGTAGCTCAGGGTCGTGTGTTCTGATTGCTAATTTGGTATTTCCTCCGTCTCAAATTAATAATTCGGGCTAGGGAGGAGCTTGCCAGGTGAGATAGTGATCACGAGAGCATAGCTTAGGGTCTTAGTTTTCGAAGGTGCGCAAATAGGAAACATCCATCCTCGATTCTTCGGGAAGTATTCAGGGCCACTATGGGCAATAAAAAATTGTGGATAAAAAAAAAAGCGGGAAATTTTTTTTTCAGATTTCATTCCCCGTGCATTAGCTAAAGGCCCTTACTATTCAAAATCAAGGAATAGAACCCCGCCTTGCATCACAGACTTTCGGTTTGCCGTTACGTTTACGGAGTGTGCCTGTCGGGATAGGACGACAATTTTTCGGACCGATTCTCCCTTCCTTTCCGAACTAGGGCTAGTCCCTGTCCATCAATGGCCACGCACGCATGTAGCAAACTTGCCAGATCCCGAACACTTGGCCAAGGCTTCTAGATTCGACACAAAATGACCGAGCACACTAATATATCGACGACGAGATATTGCAGAATCGAGTGTTTCTCGGGACGTACCGACCCGTCATAAGAAGTGCTTGTTATTTTCCCTGACATTATCATTCTTTTGTGTAACGTAACCCAAACTTCGCCGCTTTCGGAAGCTCGTCACACCATGAATCCAGCTTTAAACTACAACATCCGCAACACTAATGTGGAGTTCAGGAGAAATGATTTACAAACGAAATTTAGTATGTATTTTTGACCCCGGAGCAAACATTTCACTAGTATGCTATTGCAAGATCCATAATTTAAACCTTTCTCTATGAGCTTCATTTTTTGTAAGCATCAATACCATTTCCCAGATAAAACCGTTGAACATCTAAAGAAACATGGAATCGATAAGTATGAAAACAGTCCATGGATCCACTGGAATTTGTAGAATCACCATAAACATCACATAGTATCGCCAAGTAGTATCTCGAACATCTTAATTTGCATAATATAATTTGTATAATATAATATTTTGTCGCAATTAATTATCATACCGTTGTCGACGTCTAAACCTGCGGACTTAGATTACAGAACGCAGTTAGACTGGTATACGAGATCTCGAGACTAGGCAATTCGTTGGCGGGACTCTGCAAGGATGTCATACTACATCGAAGATAATATATCTACATCATGGCCATCCTGATCACATAGTTCCAGATGAAGGCCTTCGCGGCTTATCAAAAGGCGAATCACTATAAAGTAATCCGATATATCCTTGAAAATAGAAAAAAAAGTGGTTTTAGCTGAGCTAGGCACGACACCAGTTCTAGGTATAGATCTACACACTGTTTTTTTATATTTTTATTCTCCATCGTCCGTTCCGAATTCCGAGCCCAAAATACCAGCTATGCACTGAGAGGCACTTGGGACCGAGACTAGGTCATGCATATGCACAAATAACTTACCCGGCCCCGTCTTATTGCATCTACAAAATACTTGGCATGTCCTTGCATAGCGATTCTAACGGGTCTTAAAGGCTAAACTTAATTAGAATAGAGGGGACGGTGTCTTTGTACTTGGCGAAGTTAACTATCCGTTATACGGCGGGAGTTGACCATACGCGGATACGGCCTCGGCGAATTCAAGTAACCTACGCAGTCGAGACTTAGATCTAGAAAAACAAACCATTTAGATACCAAACTCAAGAACTTCATTCTCAGCTTTAACAGAGTTGTCCAGTTTACGGGACAATAGTAAGCTGGAAATCAATGATTCTGGGAACGAATCACGCCGTTACTTAGCACTTCATGACGGTCCCTTCTCGTTATGGACAGGCACGACACAATCTAGACGCACATCTACACCCGCTAGCCGCTGCTTCCTTAGGTTAGTCTACGAGATTGATACGAATAAGTTACTAGACCGGGTTTCTTTGTTTGTGATGTCAAACATCGTCCTAGCAAGAACTCAAGTTAGCACACGCACACGGCTCTTCTATTATCACATGCCTGGGAGTAGTCTGAACAATGTTAGTCAATTTAATTCTATATCAATTCGTAGATAATAATGCACATGGAATAGTACCTTCGCTCCCTAGTGAAAACAATTCCCTTCGGATTCGCGAGTTGATCAGGGTTGAGGGATAATCCCCGTACTTGTGGCGCTTCAACGCCGGTGCCGCTCTCGACTGCGACTTCGGTGTCTCCGTCGGTCTCGATCCCGATCATCATACTCGGAAGAACGGTGTTTTCGATCGTAGTCCCTACTGCTATCTTTATCTTTATATCTATCTCGGTCCCTCCTGTCGCGTGACCGTTCGCGATAGCTATCTCTGTATTTGTCCCTATCCCGGCCCTTATCTCTATCCCGCCTTTCGCGATCCCTTTCGTCATCTCGATACCTTTCACGGTCACGTTTCGACTGGGAACTCTCTTTGTCGTCTCGATAGTCTCGGTCTCTCCTGTCCGACCGATTCTTATCGTCTCGGCCCCTCCAGTCTTTTTCCACATCCTTCTTTGCCAGGCCTTTGTTTGATTCCTCTTCTACCCTGTTTCCACTTTTATCCACCAAAGTGATAGGTAAGTATGTTTTATCAACCTTTTGTCGACCTTTCTTGTCGCCTTTACCCCAGGCTCCTATTTCTTCTGCCCCGAGACCTTTAGCACCTATACCTAAGAATGCGGCTCGTTTTTCAACAATCCTAGGTTTATTTCCTGTGCTTCCAGACTTTCCGATAGATTCACCTTCTTTCCAACCCATGCCTCTGAGTAAAGCCGCTCCAAACTCTTCCACAGGCACGGCAGTGTATTCTTCGAGTGTCGCGGCGTCCGGTCGCGACGCAACATCGGCTCGATATGCGTCATCTTCATTCTGAACAAATATTCGATCGTCCGCCACATTCCCTGAAGCAGCCGGTATCGTCAAGGTACTTGCTTTGGCTTTATCTCCAGCCAGTAAGGCTTCCATTGCAAGCTGATCCTCCGACTTTTCGACCTCGGTCGCCTCTTCGCCTTCAGCATCCTCATCTTTAGCATCTGACATCGCGACATCTCCTTCGGCGATAGTCATCCCGGCCGTCGATCTCTCCACAAATTGGAGACCAACTTTCATCGGCTCATCTCCAATGATGTCTCGTGTGTCAACGGGTTGTCCATTTTTTTGGGCTGTTGCCTCTGGAGGCAGGTATATCCCTTTCTTCTTCCGACTTTCAGCCCGCCAATCCTTATTCTTCAAAGCTGGTATGACCAAAGCCTTCACTTCTTTCTCTCCCTCGGCTGTGACCGCTCCTTTACTCCCAAAACCTGTAACCAGCTGTACTTTATCTCGGTGGTCGTCTTCATGGGCGTCATCATCCTCACCATCGGAAAGAGCCGGTCCACGTTTATTTCCAGGCTTGGAAAAAGCAGATACAACAGGCGTAGGTTTTTTGGCCGTGGTCGCAGACCCACCGGTAGGTCTTTTCGAACCGAGAGAAATCGAGAATACACTCTTAGGAGGTGGATCCATTGTCAGAATGGTATAGCAATGAACGTGACACCTCGGAAATCTGTTGTTTCGTGCGTGCGTGTAGACGTGTCCTGACGATCAAGGTCCAAGAATATATTTGCGATGTAACGTTATGCCGGCGGATAGGTATCAATTAGATCACAACGCCAAAAGGACTCTTCCTAGGTAGGAGGAGGCTTCCTTGGAAGCAGGGAAAGGGTTGTGTAAGCTTTCGGGTTATCTGGTCGGTGGTGGTAGTGTCGTGGTTGATGAGAAGGGAATTTGGGGCGAGGGTGGTGAGTCGATATGCTGGGTTGTTTGCGAGAGCGACGTTTGGCCTTTCCGTTTTGGACCCAGAAGTCTTGGCATATAAAATCAAGGAAATGCAGGATTCGAGCTTGCGGAAAGCTTCCTAAATTTCAAGGCATGCGCAGGAAACGTAATCCCGTTAAGTAACTCGAGTACCAGGCGTTTAATCGAGTGGGGAATCCTTTTTTATGGAGATCATGTTAGTCTCGAGACGGAGTGATAAACCGTTAACCGTAGAAGGCGTATAAACGACGACCGTTGACTTAGTGCCACACGAAAGCTACTGCAAGCCATAGTGGAGCTCGTTTTTCTCCAAAATATTAAAGTGTCTGTAAATGCTGCTACATTAGCTTGTGATCGGAAATAAAAAAACAAGTTTGAGGTAAGATTTCCTTTCGAAATCCAGGTACCAGGGACCAAGAGCCACTTATATCATGACGCAGCTATGATTACGGTTATTGGTGAGATTAAGTGGAATCTGTATCTCCCAATGCATGTGCGCTACCAGATTTAGGCCCTTGGAAACATTCCTGGTTTCTTCCCAGCCTGTGGGGAATATAACGGCGGACCCCAGAATTAACACATCGCGAGTACTTGAAAGCATATGATTGTTATTATGAATTCGCAGACCAAACAAACGGACAAAATTTTAAAGTTTACTGTACTGTCTCATGAGCAGTAACATAGTATGCACTTGTTTCTTGGTGATGGGACACATAATCTACTGCATGATGTGGTTTAAAGTCTCAGGTCATGCATGTTCCAAGCATTTCAAGTGCAACGATCTCAAGGAAGTTTATGACGAAATATCCGCCTCGGTTGAATCTAGTTTGTTGCTTAGCTTAGCATTGGCATCCAACTGGTTAGTTCGAAAAGTCCACTAGCCAAAGACATACATCCCCCTCGAAACATACGCAACGGCTTGATCCAAGAAATTTGAACGAAATTATTCCTCCCCCCGTCTTCAGTGTAGCCGAGCCGCTGAGGAAAATTTTTGATCAAGGGCGACACAGAGAAATAATATGCGTGGTGTTGGTCGCGCCAGATTTCAATCCCGGGAATTTCACGATGCCGATTTGCTCTCAAACAGCAAAGCCCGCATCAACCGCATCCGCCTCAAACAACGCATTTCACACCAAAACCAGTAAGGGAGCCTTGTAGATGATGAGTCTCTGCCTTGGTTTTAAGATGCATTTTGTAGTGTATGAGTGGACGGTATGTCAAAGCGTGCATCTCGGTTTCAAAAGGTTTTCCAAGGCACTGTCAAATTTTCAAACAAGGTATCAGTGGCCCACTAAACATTCCCAATTGACGATCACCTTCGGTAGGGTTTTTAAAGCCAGGCTTTTGACTTTGTGCCCAAATTTTTCAGATATCGAAATCCAATTCACAAAGTGTCATATTGTAATGAAGCAGGTTTTCTATCGACTCTTTGTGTTGCATTCTACATTTCCAACACACCGTTGGCCAGGCCTAGGTGTCTGTACAACCACAAAAGATGCATATCTTAACTTCTGCTCCAACAGTTCCCCTGTCCTCTTGTGGGTAAAAGTAGTTTGGTCAATGTGTGAGCTCGCAGGGACCATTTACAGAGCCCTGCAAGAGACTGCAGTACTGCAGGGCCTTCGAGGGACCAGACCTTTTTAGAAAATCCTCGCCCATGGTGCATAGCCATGGTGTGAATAAAGTTACAGAAGGATCGTCATTGATTAAAATGTCGAGCTTCCCTTCCCACTGACAGCAAGGAGCCAATCAGGGATAGCACCCTTCTTGCATTTCCATGAGCACCTAATCTTTCCTCCAGTAGGTACTAATCACTGTCCCGCCCGTTAGCAGAACATCCCTAGACGCACATCTTTCCACCCTCTGCAGCCGTTCTTGTCGCTCTGCAGCTGCAGAAGCTTCTAGCCTGACCCCTCAGACATGCTAGTAGCATCCCTATACCAGTAGGATTGGAGAATTTTAATGTCCGTGGCGGTGTTGCAATTGGGAAAGCCACGCACAATCGAAGGTGACCTTCCCCTTCCCTTCGAGCTGATATTGAAATTCCACCGAATATACTTCAGCGTTCCGCATTTGCATGAGCCTTTATCTTGCAATATTCGTGTAGCTGACTAACGGGTTCCAAAAGGGCTACGTACTAGGTAGGTTTAGCATTTAGTTATCAAAGAACATTGAGAAAAGGGAAAAAGTGAGGAAAGGGTTGGACGCAAGTATCGCATGACTTTATAGTGACGGGCTTGAGAGTAAAATCCGAAATTGACCCCGTTAACTGGCTACAGAACCCATGCAGCGAATGATCTTCCAGTGCTTTTTGATCTGTTCGCTTTGGAAGTCTTGTCATTTGGGGCAAAGGAACAACGTGGGGTGATGGAATCTTTCTAACTCAGAAATTCGAAGATACTTTGGCACTTTCAACTCCTCGAAAACGAACAGTAGCTTCAACTAGACACCGATCAGAGGTTCAGATCCAAACACATTCCTTTAGTCTTTCAAACTCTCCTGGTGGCCAGAAGGCACCTTAATCTCTTGTGGTTGTGGTACAATAAAAACCCCGCAACTGGCCACCCACCCAATCCCACGTATAGCCAACTAAACTCCTCAGATCCTTACATCCAGCCCGAAGACCACATGGCAAGGAAAGAAGTAAATTTTTTCGCAGGAAACAAGATATGGTACTTTCGTCATGTCGAGACACTTTCGTATCCAAAGGAGGTATTGCGTTGAAGAGAGGTTGGGGCCGATGCAGATTGTATCTACGGTAAAAGATCGACTCTTTGGCAGGCCTCTAATCGGTCGATTCGACTACTTATCAAACTTTGAGGACGAGGGTTACCATTCGGAGACAACTAACCAGGTCTTGGAAGGAAAAATATTTTCTCATAAAGATCAGAGACAGTCGGGATGTCGATAATGCAGCCACCGATGGCAGACGTGGGCTCCGAGAGACACGAAAATTGTGGCGGACCTACGGAATTAGCTAGCCATAAGGATTGATCTGCCCGAACAAAAGAGGGGACCTTGCAACGACAACCCTCTCTTCATTCGATTGGCATAGACAGTCGACTTCGACACGGACGTACATTATATCTGAGCGGCAAATAAAATCGATTCAAGAGGTATAACCAACGTTCAATAGTCTATATCAAAGTTAGAGAGTCCTCAGTACCCAAAACTTAAATCGACTCCACCACGAGGACTAATAGCCAACCCATGCTCCGATTCAGGTGAGAGGGTCCTTGCTAGTCTTTAACCAAATTCTGAACCCAACCGTCGTGTACCACCATTAACCTTTGGGGGCCAGAATGATTTAATTGTATTGACCAAGAAATACAAAATTACATGTACGCCCAGGAATCATTTGTCATTTCAACCATTTGCTACAAACAAATCAAAATCGCGATAACTTGGTTGCTCAGCTTTCGTTTTCGCAGCGACACGAATCTCGATATTTTGTGTCTGGATGGGATTCTCATTGTTAGAAAAAGGGGAAAGGTGAATTACCATTTCAAACAAGTGGCGAAATTTTGGCCCAGGTGGGGCCTAAAACATTGCGCTAGCCGCGCCCTTGCTCAACAAGAAAACCCGACTGTTCAGGAATCGAAAATCAAAATACAGAAGTCAGAAAAGAAGAAATTCCTCGCCAGGGAAAAATGTTGGCCGGTTGGAAGGCTGAAAAGACGATCACACCAATAATATACAGCCTTGCAGAAAAAACCTATGGGTAACATCCCAATCCAAGACGAAGAGAATGTTAATCCTAGCCAATGGACTCAAAAATAAAAAGTGATTGCTTCTGATACCAGATAGAGCTATAAGTAGTTTCAACTGATACATAAACTCTACAGGAAAGCTCCGATAAAAAAGCCAAGAGAAACAAATTCTCAAAAGATTTATCAACATGGAAGTTTCAAAATGCAAACCGGTTCCCTCTTTCTTCGGTTCGCGGACAACAATAATACCGTTAATAATCTCCAAAATCCAGACCTTTTCAAATGCAAGCCCCACGATATTGTTACAAAGTAAGATGCTACCAAAAAATAGGCACGAAAAGTATATACATCTGATGCCCTAGGTACAAATAGTTCCAATAATTTAGTAAAAGGACAAGCATTACTTACAAGCGAAACTTTAGCTCCAAAAACGCCGTTATAAATTTCAAATACGGGTGTGTCTCAAGTCTTTCTGGGTGAAATGACTCTCATTCTCCAACATAAGTTTTCCAGCGGAAAGGGTCAGCCAAAGGCGGCGAAGAGGAAAACCGGGAAAGAAATTGGCATGCAATTTCCCTTCTTACAGAAGATGGGATTCTTGAGATTGCGGTGTGGCAGGGTTCAATCTGGCTCCTTCTCTTTCTTTTGAGCTAAGATTTTCCTTTTAGTCGGGGTGTGCTGCGCTGCACGACATGGATTGTCGAGGTGAGCACATCCCGATTAGAGATACAGTACGCAGCCCTCGACCTCTCTAGCGCGGGGTCTTAAAAGAACCCGGTGTGCCCGTTTCCTCCATTAACTAGAATGCGAAAGTTTGATCGAGGAAACATTCAAAATGCTGAAGGAAAGCATGCCTTGCGCCACAAAAAATCTGTTTGGACGGGAAAAGAGCCAAAAAAAAAAAAAAAAAAAAAAAGACCTTGCGTTTCTTCCATACATTATTCGAACGGCTAAAATACTTAGTAAGTGAGTGCCTTTCCTTAAGAAAAAACTAGAATCCGTTTCTGTTGTTGAAGTGGTAAATAAGATCGAGGATATATTCCCTCTCTGTACTTTTTCATTATGCCTGGTAACATTTGGTTTTGCGTTACCGACGGTTTAATTCTGTCAGCATTAACAATAACATCTCTTTCGCCATTAATAACAGCCATTGCCTAAAAAATAGGTTGGTGGGCTTGGATAGTCACGAGTGGTCCGCTCCATCGCCGCCTCTCCGAGGGGGGTCTTGCATTGTTTGTTCTGCAAGTGATGGGAGTTGGCTACGAGGCGAGGAGGACGTTGACCCGTGCCCTGGATATCCAGTACCGCTTCCCGGACCACCCCCACCACTTCCACCCATATCTCTCGTTGGCCGTTGAGTAAAGTAACTCGACGAACCTCCCTGTGACGGACTTGGGCCTCGCAAAGGAGGTAGCGCTCGGAGGGAATTATGCGTATGCATTTGACGGCCGTCCCCGTCTGAGGACGTTGTTGATGTCAGCGATGGTACTGAAGAGCTACGGCTGCTCATCGAATTCTGCGTGGACAGGGTATCCGACGGATGCAATGCGGGTCGTTGTTGTGTATATGACATACCCGATATACTGCCTGATCTTCTCGGATTTTGAGATGGCGAGTCGCCAGGCGATGGCTGTCCTCTCGAATACGATAACACTTGTTGTATATGCGGCGGTTGCTGATTGATTTTGGGCAGCTGCATCAACCCCGGTCCCTGGTCGAAGGTTTCAGGGTGCCCCCCTCCATGCGGTGGGTGTGTTCGAGTCGGTTCATAAAAATGCCCATGGTTCGATCGGCCGGGGCTATCACGGAAAGGCAGCATGACGGATTCAGGTGGTCCAGACTGATACTGCCGAAGGCTATGATTACTGGCTGTTGACGCAGCATCTGAAAAAGCGATAGGGCTAACCATTTGAGAAGCTGGAGTAGACGGTTGGGTGAATGGCGAGTGATACGACTCTCGTCTTCCATGCTGAGAAGAATATTGGCCTATAGCCATGCTCGTCGGTTGTGGGTAACTTGGACTTCCCGACGCATCTTGTTGTTGCTGTGTTCGAGATTGATTCGGCTGAGGAACCTGTCCTCCAGTGGATGTGATACTAGAACCAGGTAAGGAACTATGCGTGGAACCTTGGGATGGAAGGCTTTCTAACTTGGGCCGTTTCCGAGGTATATCAGCCGTAGGATTGAATGATGCTTCTATCAAAAGCCTTGCGTAAGGTTAAATTGAAACCAAGGACCTTAATGTCAGGTGTCGGAGGCGGCATTCGAACTTACCCCCAGCCTCTTTTGCGGCTTCTTTGCTTTTGAACTCGAGTAGGTACTGTGAATACTCTTTAAACTGGTCTGTCTTCTTATACGCAGCTAATTCCTGATTGTAGCGGTCTTTCATGACACCAGCCCTATATTCATACTCTTCTTTCTGCTCGGGAGGTAGCACCTTCCACCGCTCTCCGACTAGACGGGCTATCTCGGTGAACGAGAGATTTTGGCCTTTGAGTTCTTCGCGGACATCTGTTCAGGAAATTCGTATCAATTGGTTAGTATCTTTTCCACGTGGCTAAGGCCCCGCGCATACAACCATGAGGCTATAATCGTGGGATAAACATGCTTAGACAACTCACTATTAGCGAACATCACGTATGCAGATGGTGGCTTTTCCGGCGCGTTTTCATCAGGCTAGTTTACCCATCAGTCTATTCTGTCCATGGATTCATAGAAGTCGGCAGGTGTCGATATTCTTACCCGAGGATGTCGACGGTACTTTCGCTTCGTCTGAACTACCCCTTTATAGTCAGGCCTGAAACCCCGCGGCGAGGAATTGTCGTCAGGTTCATCACTGGGGTCCTCCGAAAATGGTTGCGGGCAAAGCCATGGAATCGGTTCGTGTTCTGGTATACCTCTATCCCGTGCTATAGCTCTTTGAAGGACCTTTGGTAACCGGAAGAATTGATACTAGTCAGAAAAAAATATGTCTCGACAAATGTCAATGCTACCATCACAGCCCATCAGGCCAAGTGTGGGCAAAAGTACTCAATACCATTCGACAATTGCGAAAACGACTGATACCGTTCAAGTTTCGATCAAAAGCGGGAAACGGGAGGCATGAAACAATTGGGTACAAGCTACTTACCCGACGATGCCCTAGTTTAAACCCCATATACGCTCTGTGCAGGGACAATATTGTTAGGGAGTTGTCTCGGGAAAACATTTCCAGCCAATTGCGACGCAGCGGACAGAGTCGACATGAGGCAGCGGGGGGGTAAAGATCACACTCACAAATCCGTCTCTTGGATATCCAAAATAGTATCCCACCGATCAAAGCCTTCCTCGATGAGGCGCCCTAGGTACTGGGACAATCCAAGTCTATCGAGGATTTCCCTGAGTTCCGACATGCAAAAGACTCTGGCCGATAAACGGCGAACAATTCTTGACAGACCAGGGAGAAGTGGGAAAAAAAAATTAATCTTATGATGAGAATGTCTTGTTGTACTCACACCAGAGGTTGGGCAAATTTATACAACAGGGAGGAGCTTGCAGTATTTGGTTGTTCCAGGTCAACCTGAAAGCGTTTGAGTGGACAAGAGTTGCGCCTTCCCAAAATCTGGAGAAGAAATATTTAGTTCGTTCGTCCCAATCCGCAAAAGAAGCTTAGCATTGGCCGACCAGTCGGTAATCCGAAGGCTGAACGAAAAAAAAAGAAATGTGAAATCAACCGTGTTTGTCGAAATTGCGGCGTTGAAGTCCTTCTCTGGGGCGAAGGTCTTGATAATTGATAACATTACAGCCAAGGGATCGGATCCAGGTCGAGACGGTCAACGTGGGTGAAAAATGCAAATGAGAAATTTCGACAGAAAGGAATGCCCCCTCCTACACACCACGGAACGGACCAACCAGGTGCAGAAGGCTAAATGCAGCTATTGTAGACGTCGCAAAATCTAATTCGAGAACATCTAAGACCGTCGATAACCAATGTTCACCTGCTTAAGGGAGCGCTGAGCTAACGGCCCCATAACCAAGCTATAGGTGTCAACAAGTCTGTAGGCGGAGCTGGTGGGGGTTTGGTTTGTTAAGCTGCGCTTCGGCTTTGAGTATTTGGGCACGACAATTCCAAACCCAGGGCTTTGTCCGATTCGATTCTCCTTCTCTTCATTTACCTCTCGACGGGTTATGGTAGAGACTGGATTAGAGGCTGCACTTTTTCCCTTACAATCTTCCCCAAGACTAAAAAGGACACTTTCGATAACTTCCACAACAGGCTGAGGCAATCAAAATCGGATGTCGATACCAGTTGATGATGTTAGGCGGTGAGATGACGTTTAAATGGTTGGCTGTACTTCGGACGGAAATCGTCTGTTCACAAGGGAAATTATGTTCAAGCAAAGCAATAATACGTGGTGTGTGTCGTCCTAACCTCTGGCCCCTCTTCTTCATCCACTTCCGTTTTAGACTTGATAAATTTCTTCTTTGAAAAGGCTCGACTCGACCTTTAAAGCCTTGTTAGCCACTGCGCTGGTGCACTCCCTACAGAACGTTTAGGAAACGGCTGTCGTTGGATCAAATTGCGAAGATGTGTGGCCCTTGCCTAGTCGTATCGACACCGCCGCCGCTTCGAAGCTCCAGTCAGAGGTAAAATAAAAAATTAAAAAATATCGTACTCTGTAGTTTTTTGCTCCTCAAAATCCTAGCGACTTTGAAGAAATTCGGTTATCTCATGCAAGCTGTGCAAGTGTCGCCGCCGCTCCCCAACGAAAAGCAGAATTTAAGCTGTACGGTTCCACGAGCTCGAGGATCTAGGATCTTCAGGTAAGATGTTTTCCTCCGAAAGAGATCTGGTTGTTCCTTTGTCAAGTACCTTTTCGGGTGCATAAATGGCCCTTGGCGAATGGTATTTCAGTTCACTCACAGGACCAGAAGGCGATCTGAATGCTAATCAGCTCCGCTTCTCTGGTCTTAATTAAATCAGAAAAATTGTTTTTTTGGGGAGACCAAGTATATGTAGTTAAAAAGTCAGGGTGCTGGCCGCCTCAATTGAGTTTAGGTCACAACTTTTTTTTTTTTTTTTTTTTTTTTTTTCCTGGCTGCGCAACCCATAACTTATCAGTTTCTAGCTCATACAGCTTATACTGGAACTAGATATACGGAAAGAAGCTGAACCGCCATGGAAGTTCTCTAATTACTGAGTGGACCCGACATTGGATAGGTAAAACCGCTACTTTTGCCAAGGGAAAAAGATGGAAGCAAAGAAGAAAAAAAGAATGCTTCGTGATGACTTTTTTTTGCCTGACTTCACAGGGTAAAAAGGCGCGATACCTCGGGAAGTTCTGAGACCCTCACTCGGAGTCGCAACCGGCCAAGCTAACGAAAGTTACCAAGACCTATTCTCCGTCGAGGAAGCGCGAGCTTGATCCGTCCCTTTTCCACAATGTGGGGTCTCTCTAGCCACAAGAATAACTCAACCTAGACATCAAGATCACGAGGTATTTCGAACACTCTAACTTCAGGAGAAACCTAACGACAATATCATATCGCCAGGCACATATATGTGTTCAATATGTAGGAATGTATGTACGCAGATACGTACGTATACATGCCCCTAGGTGCTATACCTAAAGTGGATTGCACACCATTAATTGGGAATTCATACAGAAACGGAGGGTACAAGGTCAGCCACGATACAGGATCGCTGCCCTATGAGCCCACTCCAGGTTGCAACTTTCAAATCCGAAGCTTCGTGGGACTCTAGCTACAAAGCAAGAGTAGCCGGCCGACCATTCCAAAAAGAAACATGCGTTTGGGTGATAGTTTCAATAATGCAGCCCAGAATGCATTAGTTATGTAGATCGACTCGAGAGGGAAATCATGGAGCATGCGATACTTTTCGAGATGGGGTTTCGAATTCCGCCAAATTCCCCTGGAGCCCTCAAGGTTTCCGCTAATTTGAGACGAAGACTACATATGTACATAGGAGTATGCAATCGTCTTCTGATCCCAAAATCGCATTCTGAGAAGAGAGACATATGAAGGACGACCGTCAGTGTTAGGCTGCCACGATCGGGTATTTCGCCTGCAATCTTCGTTTGTGGAGCCTCTGCGGGATCTTGCTTTCTCCTCGGATTGGGGTCGGGCTATCGCAGGCTTCATTCGACCTCCAACCCGAAGAAACAAAAAAACGTGGTCCGTGAATGCATGTCTGTCAATGGGAGTGTCGATCACTTAAACCCTTTTCACAGGAAGACCCAGAGCCGCCAAGTTATTTGTTAATAGCTCAGGTAAAAAGTGGAGGGTGGGGCGAAGCCATTGGGCTGGGAAGGAAGTCCCCTTCACTTCAAGGGAGGGGCACAAGCCACCAGACTGACCAGAAAACTTATGTAACATACAAGCCCTTTAGCAATTTTGACATAACTTTGTTCTTTTCACCTGGGATGTTGTCAAACCGTGCATTACCCGAGGCCGTGTGCATTATGACGGTAGCTATGACGTAGCCTTTATATCCTAGTCCTAGTTAATTCAAAAGAAGAAATTATCCGCGTTGGGAACAAGTGACAGCAGGTCAACCGGTTTTGCGGTTGGGCGCCGTTTAAGTACTTTGCTTACCGAGGTACAGTACCTACATATATGGAAGTACACAACTGTCTCATTTCAACAATGATCGGGAATGTACGAAATACGGGGTATAACATTCTGGAAAAAACGATGAGCGGAAGGTGTAGAAGGTGCAATTCTCACGATATCGATATCGTGGAAAGCGGGTCTGGGCCCGGTTCAATCAGATTCCCTCTGCAGGTTCTGTCACTTTACTTGCCGCTCGGGTCGCCCATACCCAATAATTCTGTCTGCTCTCGGGGCGAAGGAAGGTAGAGGCAATTCGCAACGACGCCCAAAAATCCGCCAGTGCCCGTCCCAACTGCCAACTTCTCTGCGGCATTTCTCTCGACCACTAGATAGCTCAGGATATACTTCCCGCCAATAAGGCTCTGTTATTGCAGACCAGAGTTGAGAGACAAGTCTTAAATCGAAACTTTATATCGCATATTCCCGCGCTAGATAATTGCAGCCCTTGCCCCAAATATTATCTTGGTATTTTAGAATCGGAGGAAAAGGAAACCCATATTCCAGAAAGGTGGGGCAATATGAATCTACGGACCTGAAATACTTCTGGTCTGTACACAGTAATACTCTCTCATATCTTTAGACACAGACAGAGACACACAGACACACACGATGCGGACTCTGTTACGTATCCAATCAATGGTGTGAAGGGACAGTTGAAAGCGGAACATATCCCAGGACTTGTTGGCACGAATCTGCACGAGACTAAGACCCATGATGAAGTCAAGTCGACTGCTGCACGAACAAGGCATCTTGCAAGTTATTTATGCTTTGAACTCTGGTGATTACCGAAATATAATGCGAGGCCCAATATCAACCTGCATATTGTTAACGTCCTAGTCGGATTGAAGAATTGATCGAACACATTGGGAAACGGGGGGAAAAAAAGGCAAGGAGAGAGAGCAAAATTATCAATGGTATGGACGATTTGCTTTTTCGTTTAAAGCTTCCCACCCCAAGCTCTGGTTCCTTCCCATGTCTGACATCCGGAACGAAGAGAAGCTCTTTTATGTTCTCACATTTGCATTCTCCGTTCTTCCATCGCGAAGTGGGTAACAATTTAGGCTGGAAGAAGGAGTTGGAACTTGGGAATTCGGGTGTTTCAAGGCAGGCCCGATGGTTGGCCCAGCTCCGATCCACGCTAACGAAAGTTTTCCAAACTCGACTCGACTCGACATCCTTCTCCTCGCCATAACTTCCACTTTTCCCTCCCACAAGAGAGCCAAAAGGGCCTTCCACGGTGGCTGTTCTCCTTCCTGCACATTAAGCACTAAACTACTGCACTGCACGATTTCTCACAATTCACCGTGCACGACCAACCCGGAAGTTCCCAACAGGAAAAAAATCCGAAATTTATTCCACAATTAACGGCCAATATGCCTTCCGGATCTACGGAAGAAGAAGAAATCAACACTGGACAGGTACTTAGGCGAACTCCTCCCTCTCGATAACAGCACTTTCTCGCTAATCTCCAGCTGATTCGTCTAGACCTATCAAGATCTTGTCAGGTGAATTCCCCACCCCACCAACCATTCTGAAACATTTTTGGGCTTCTGCATATTATGTTGTCTCTGATTTCTTATGCGATTTGGACATGGGAATGTAGCCGCGGGGTTACTCCGTAGCATCCGATCCGATACTTTTTTTTTTGGCTCTCCTCCCTTGCAAGAAAGACTGTCCCTCAAGTTATCTATCTCCCTTCATTCATTATTCGGCTAGCAGAAAGTATCTTTTCATGATGACTGAAAAATAAGGTTATGGATACGTAATGCTTTCTCTGAGAATTGACTAACGCGCAAACCTTTACCCCCTCTGATATCGACGTCCACATCAGAGCGGAACAAACAGCAAGTGAGCTTGAGTCCCGCTTGGACAACCTCGACAACCAACTTGAAGCTCTAATACGAGCTAGCAACATACCCCCAGAGCTGTTTTCCATGGATGAAGAAACTTTGAAGAGAACTCTTGAAGCGGCAAGTGCAAAGAAGGAGAAGCAGGAGGAAGCAGGTCAAAATTCCAACAGCACTAAGCAGCATGGTACCACGGATCAGGCGAATGGGACGGACGGGCGGCAAGATGGTTAGACACAGACAAAAACTTTGATATTGACATTTTTTTTCTTTCTTTCTCTCTTTTGAATACCCCAAATGCATCTCCCGTTTTAGCTAAACTAGCTAGACTGTTCATCCAATACGAACTCGAACTGGGCGCTGAGACAAAAACGTGTATAATTACCGCATGGACAGTAGTCCGCGGATACTAACCATAGATCCATTTATACAAAAACTGAGACAGGTCTTAGGCCTTTGCGAATCCACAGTTTCCCCAAATGCTTGGAGCCCACGGGAATCCCAAACAGGTGTTGCAGACGTCGTTGAAACGCCCTATCCCCTATTGGTGGGTTTGCATCCCGACACCCGCGAGAGATCCGGGCAACTGCATGCTGGCAATCAAAATCAAATTCGAGGGAAGAAGGCTTCTAAATCAAGGTTTATGTCTAAGATCGTTCTTTTGGGTGAAAAGCTATATCAGACTTATATCACCTCGATTGCCGAAGTTGCTCGAGGTGTTATGACCTGGGTGCGCTTGTGGAATCTTACTTTTTTGCTTGCAAAGCGACTGCTGGACTTTCCTCAACCAAATTACCGATTTACGCTTCATGGCTAGCTACGTGGCTATCACCGTTGGAGACTCAACAATAACTATTAATGCATTGCATGCTATCATTACTGGTCAGATCTCGTTAAGCCGTGGCCGTAGCACCCCTTCGGAATCACCCGCTTCTAGCTCTTCTTTTGTGGTCACGTTACCTGGACACCGTTATTATTCGAGTTCTTCATATTTGTGCCTAAACAAGGGAGGTAAAGGTATTTTCAAACTTTCACATTTCCTGTTATTGGTACATACAGTGGATATACCAAAATACGCCACGCAAGTTGCCCGAGCCAATCACAGATTCTTTAAATTCAGGAGTACAACTGGCAACCTGGAAAACGATTAATCCGTTCCTTCCCAAGAAGATCCAATGCACGGTCCCTATACTGTTGCGTGCACAATCGGTGTCTTCTCGCTTGCAGTCGGCACATTCTCGCTGGACCCTAGAAGCCGTTTCCTATATCGCCAATAATTCTTTCGAACGGGGTCATACTTCGCGGCAAGAAGCACCAGGGCCTAAAAAAAAACAGCTGGATTAGCGAGGCGGTGACCCAAACGGGTGAACTTTACCAACAAGTATTTTTTCTCTTATCTCCGAAGTCTAAGGTGGATCTTGGTCATACCTGTTCAGCTTTGCTGAAGTCTCCGGTTTCATCGTATATTTCGGATAGTATGTCGAGGGCGTGGGATGACTTGATTTCGTCCTCCGAATCGATTGGCGCGAACTGTTCACAGAAAGCCTTCAACGACGCCAAATCGATATTGCCTTTTCGTAGAACTCTAAAAGGACAGTGGGCGGAAATCAATAGCTGGTCGTTTGACTCATGATTTGGTAGATCCAAAAAAAATACACCGGATGCGACGTAGAACTTACGCCTTTAGATAGTTCCAAGGACTTGGATTTTGTGGCGCACTCGATATCGCCACCTTTGCGAATTTGATCTCGCGATCTATCACCCCATCTGCTGGACTGTCGGTTCCGAGCCTTCCGAGTGTAATGAAGTACCTATGGTTCCAGGCGCTATTGTTCCTCACATCCTCCTTCAACAATAGCTCCATTGTATCTAGCTCTTCCTTATCGAATAGATTGAACCTTTTCACTAGCCACTGTCTATACGTCCAGACATGATAGTTCTTTGAATCCGACGCAAACATCTCATTTGTCCTTTCCCTCTCACCAGTGGGATCATTCAGGTGATCTATAATCAACTGCCTATGGTGCCAGATCTGATAGTTCTTCTCGTATTGCTTAGCAATAGACTGTACCCAGTCCAACTCTTTCCTCCAACTCCAGTTCGTCTTCTCGTCTTCAAAACCATTGGAAGCTTCAAGTGCCACAAGGGTCTTGAACCGATACCCCCATACAGTGTAGTGAGCAGCGTTCATGCCGATGATATCGGCCGTTAATTTTAGAACTTGTGCAGAATGGTAGTTAATGGCCATTACACCGCGTAGGTATGACATCGCGAGGACGTAGTCCGGATGGTACGCGATCTGGGCGAGGGGGTTTTCGCCGTCGTCTTGTGGGAGTGGGGTTATATGGGCCCATGCTGGATCTGTGGCATAATCGACCTCTTCATCGCTGTCGTATGAAGCCATATTTGAGATTATGAATTACTGGAGAGGACCGCAGTCGGTGTGAAGGATCGAGGCTTGAAGGATGCGGTATATTGTATTAATCCGCGTTGGAGCTGTGGTGGCCTATGTTTGAGGTAGGACGAAGAATGATCACTACGCGAGGTTGACGACCGAGCAACACAAAGCTGGTCGACCAGCTTTCTGCAGTAGCTCCAGGCATAACTCTTTTATCTCGACATCTCTGCATCCGTTTGCTCTTACCCTTACTCTTACGTACAATTTATGCTTCTTTCTGCCCCTTCAGCCCTCTCATGAAGGTTCATATGCCAGGCACGTACCAGAATATAGTCATTGCTCGCTCCTTCAGCCATTTAGGTTCATTGCTGACCCCGTTTGCGTCTTGAGGCAATTAAGTTTGTTCTGCCGAGGCAAGGGAAATGACGACGCTAACTGCAATGACCCAGGCCAGAATGCTTGGAGGAGCTCTCAGGTACCAGGCTAGCCTTTCTGGGCGGAACAAACTCGCACTTCGGAACATTCGCAAAGCTACATACCCCTCACGCCATTTTTGCATCTCCGCGCCCGGATGATAAGAACACTTCCCAAAGTCACCGGTGGAAATATGGCCTCAAAGAAATCGCGATGCTGCGATAGAGGGAGTAGAATATTGAGGAAGAGTTTGGATTCAAAATACTGTGCGCCTGTACTTGAATTGGTGATGTTGGAGGAAGTCTATGACCGACGACCAGGGGATAGATATCGTCGATTAATCGACAACCAGAGCTGCAGAGCTACTATCGTTATGCAACCTTGGGTACCCACCCAGGTTCCTAATATGACCACCCATAGGACAGATATTATTATTCCAAATTCATTCCCACCCTCCAATTGAGCGATATGAAACTGAGAATGTTTTCTAGAAGCTACTTAACAGCTATAGTGCAATGATTGAAGGGCGTCGGCGATCGACTTGTTATCTTACACCCTCCGCTTCGGAGCCCCCATCATATATAAAGAGCGACCTGATTTCCATTCCGTGATTCCTCCTCTTCGTCCAAATTATACCCTTATCTATATAGTTTTTAGGCTGCTAGAGCTATCCTTATCGTCGTATAGTCTTATCTTTTTTAAGTCCCAAGATGATCCAATACTACCCTCCTGAGATATGGCTCTCCGTCTATGATGTACTCCCGAAGGGGGACTTGAAAAGCTTCTCACGATGCTCCAAGTACCACCGGAAGCTTGCTTTACCTCTGCTTCTTCGGCAGATCACGCTTTCGAAGACCTCGATTGCGGCATTTGAGACTGGGAATCTGAAAAACTACAGAAAGGCCGTTCGGTAAATATCCCAAGACCCACACCCAATCAAATAGCACGCAATGGGCTGCCTGGTCGTCCATTCGGCTCCCCAGTGTCCTATCTGAGATATAAAAATTAAAATCTAGGTGCTTACAATCTATTCACGAATATAGCCAGATAAACTTCAAATCCCAAGATCTCTGGGGACTCAATGCCTTCGAAGCCATAAACCTCCTCCGGATTTGGACAAACGGCCTCCGATTGTTCCCGCACGTCGAACAACTCGGGCTGTGGTATTCAACCACCTATGAATTTAGATTCATCCTCCCACTAGCCGTTCTCCATAGAATCTCCAAATATGAGTTCTACCCCCAGCTCCGGTTGTTGTCTATTGACAATAACCAAATCCACTCCCATGAATTTGGAACCATCAAACGGTTCATGTACAAACAAGACATCGAAACCGCGGTCGCTTCGTCGCCCGAAAATAGAGAATTCCTGGCACCCGCTTTAAACCCGGGTTTATACCACGAAAATGCAATTCCTTATCCTCCCAGAGTCCAGAGTCTGTATATAACCGACTCGGATGGCGGTTCCTTCGATCTATCGAGGGAGATTAATCCACTCCCAACCCTATTATTCTCCCGTATGGCCGCTCTGGGCGGTACACTCAAATACCTTTTTGTCTCTACCGGAGCACTACTCCATAACGGTAGACTACCAGCCCCAAACTTCCCATCCGTTGAGGAGCTATGGATACGCTTCTACGGACCCGTGGGGGTACCTATAGAGGTCTACGACGAAATCGCCCTCCGCTTTCCAAACCTTTCGCACCTACGAATCGACGACTTTACATGTGACGGGTACGATATAATCGATGTGATAGATATATATATCTGTCTATCACGCCTTCACAATCTTCGCAAGGCTCTACTACCTTGGCCACGATGGGCATACAACATGGACCTTCCGGGTGATGAGCTAGTAGAGCATCTGGTAGCGGCGGAAGGGTTTGGAAAAATTGATTATATTGATTTTAGAAGTTTGAATTGCTTTTCCGAGGAAGGGTTGGATGGGAGTAGACAGCCTAGGATGTGTAGGGTTAGTAGGAAGGAGAGGAGGTTTTGGGAGAGGTATTATATGCCGGGGCATTACGTGGCTTTTGATGATGAATATTGAGGGTTTGGAAGCGCTTGTTTTCTCTGTACTTTTTACTTTACTTGAACGTTGCCAGCATAGAAGGTGCGAATTCTATATGAGATTCTATCAGCTGCTATATTGTTTATTCGATTGGGCCTATGAGGTCCAATATATCGATGGCGTTCTTAGCTGTGACATTGTGAATCTTCGAGGCCGCCGAACGAACCACTCAAATACAAAACAGGGGACGAGACTGCAATTCATTTAAAAGCTTGAACTGATGAAATCTATATGCATTATTATCTGCATTGTAATAAGCCATGATAAATTTGTGAAAGTACGAATGATACGGCCCCCAGAGCCTTCATAGGATAGTATTCATATGGGTATTGGCAACCACTGTCGGTGTTAGGACGAGATATCGATAGATCTAGATTCGTACCCCAAAGCGTACTCCGAATTAACCAATGGAATACGTAAGTAATAAAAAAAATCTCCAGACTGCGTATAGATCCAGCCTTGTCCAAAAACTAACAATCCTGGACGCCGCGCCAATTTACCCAAAAGGAACGACTTCGGATGCAAAAAAAAATGAAGATTAGTTGCTCCCATACGGATTTGAACCGTAGACCTCGACATTACTAGTGTCGCGCTCTACCAACTGAGCTATAGGAGCTTCTTGGAGTCGTGATGCTCTTCCGAGGCCCTCAGGAACGTGGCCGTAGATACCGCTGCGTGCTACCAAAGTGTAATTAACGTGCGAGGTTTGTGAACTTTGCAGTCGCGTTACCACACGATCGAATCAAAACCTCGGCTGGTTTCGACGCCAGGTTTTCAGCCTTGAATTCATGAAAGGGCCGTTGCATATTAATTTGCAGGAATCGGAACAGGAATGTTGATCAGCTGCAGGATATCGATTCTCGCACCTGCGTGTGCTGAGGGAAGGCAATTTCTGCCGAGAATTAGATTCGAATGGATCCGACGGTATCGGTTTGTTTCTAAGTACTTACTTTCGTACCTCCCGGATTCTCTATATGCAAGGCAGCTAGTCTTTTGGTCAACAAGACGAAATTGCGATCGCCCGTGCTAAATATAAAATTGAGGTCTATGCTCTACCCCAAGCGCAAGTTGTGGGTATCAAATGTCCATCCAATTGATCAAGCTCGATCTGGTTATGTAGCTCTGAAGGCACCAGCTTTCACGCACGAAGCCTCCGCGTAACACGCGCAGATGCGGCATCTTATTTTTCATTTTCTCGGCTCCTCAAGACTTCCTATTTACGCCGAATCGCTCTCCTATTGGTCAATTGACCGGGATTCGCACCGGCTAGGATCTGTCCCCGCGAATCTTAAGCTTCAAATCTCGAGAGAAAAAATCTTGCTGGCTGGGAAAAAAGGTTGCGGGAAGGACGGCACCTGCCTAATTTTTACTGATGGTTGGTGTAGCTGGTTGGACCTAGGCAACCTTGGGGGGTTTTTGTCCAATGAGAACATTAGATAGTTGCATCTTGAGGAGCACGAAAGGTCCGCCGTCCAATCCTTACTCTGTGTATAACCTTGCAGGATCTAGCTTTGAATCTGCGAAATCGGGAATCAGGGATCGAGGCTGCGGGGCGGGGATGGATGGCCATATAAAATGGCCTTGGTGCCATGGCTTCCGGAGAATTTAGATCATCTTGACTATTGAAACCAATTGTTACTTTTCCGATAGCCTCGAACGTCACAAGCCAAATTTTTTATTTTTTTTCAAAAAAGCCCAGATCCTCAGAAATTAGGAACATAGCACCGAAACGTATCCACATTTATAGATTGAAACAGTGGATGGATTGACAGAATGGATACTGGATACTCATTAAAACAGGTCCTCGCGATAGCCAAAGTGCATCCGTTCTATAACCCCGGCATCAAGTACCCCCCCACCCAAGAAGAAGTAATAGAAATCGCCAACAGCATCGACAAAAATGATAACGATGGCGTTAACCTAAGTGCGCTGCCATTGGCTACGAAAGAAACATTGTAAGTCACCAATTCTCAAATTATCCGCTCTAAAACCCCGCCCATGCTAACCATCGTTTTTGCTAGATACCCTACTATCAACCGTCTATGGGCGGATGACAGCCCTGAAAACAGTTACCGCAAAGCGGCTTACCTCAGCGTCACCGGTGGCGGTTCTGGTGGAAAGCCAATGCTGTTCGCTACGGATGTCTTCGAAAACAGAAGGCACCGAGCTGCTGCAGCCACTTTGCTCAGGACTTGCGGGGTTGTTGAGCCTGGCGATGTCGTCTTCTCGGTTCATGCATGTGGATATCTATATCGGTAGTAGAACTCTTATCTCGAAATATCCGTTTGTACATCCGGATTAGTTTATAACTGATGTTTTTTGTCCGACAGGGCCTTGGATCTTATGACGGAGCTATTCGAAATGGCGGGCGGTGCAGTCTTGTGCGGAGGGTTAGCTATGCAAGGGGAGACTGCTATAGAACACGTAATCAACCTACGTGCGAACGTCTTCGCAGGAGACGGAAGCCAGGTCCTTGCGTTCGCAAACCTTGTGGCGTCTCTCCCCGCGGAACGACGAGAAAAGGTCAAAGTCAACAAAGTGATCTATACATCCGACGCTCTAACCCGGGACCAAAGGAAAATCGTGTCCTCGGTCTTAGATGCTAAGATCTGCTCGGTAAATGGAAGTTGCGAAGCAGGTGCATGGTCTACCGCAAACTTTTCAATAACCGGAGAACCGGATGAAGACGGTGTGGATTTTATATATGATACTAGAATGATGGTGGTTGAAATCCTGCCGCCTTTGTTACTTGACGAAGCTGGAGCTGGAGCAGAGATTCGTCCCGTACCTGATGGGGAGAAGGGGATTATGGTTCAAACTTCGCTATCGAGGTTAAGGAATCCGTTGATTCGATATATCACCGGTGATTTGGCGAGTACGAGACCTTTCCCCGCTACAGACGAGATTCCAGAGGAAGTTGCACAACATCTTCGGGTTATTAGACTTTACGGCCGGGACCGTCGGTTCAGTTTCAAGTGGTATGGGGAGTACTTTGAATTCCACAAGGTCAAGGCATTGATACAGCAAAAGGGATGGGGAGTCTTGCAATACCAAATCGTGTTGGAAAACTTGTCGGAGAAGGAAACACTTATTTTGACGGTTCGCCTTTATCGTTCGGATCCGAATGCGGTTCAACCGGGCGAAGAAGCTTTTGTTTCTAATGAAGAGATCGTGAAGGGGTTGAAGCAATTCTTTATCGTTTTTGAGGAGAACGGGAATGAAAATGACTTTAAGGTCGAGTTTGTGAAGGATTTAGATGGGTTCGAGAGGAGTAAGACGGGGAATAAGGTTATGAATTTTGTTGACAGGAGCAAGCATTGATGGGCTATGGATACCTATGGATACCTGGGGATGTAATGGTTAGCATGAAAGCGAGTACTATATATTTCGAATGATCTGATATTATGGTTCCTGTCTTAAGTTTAGGTATTTCCAAGTGTCCGAGGATAGCAATAAATACCTACTTAAGTAGGTACCCAAGCTAGGCCTGAGGGGTTACTGCATCTACTTGTCCGTCTATAAAGCATCGCAGTCCCCAATCGCAATCGATCATAATCTCGTCTCATAAGACTAACTCTAAACGTTTCCTAATCGTAACTACGGTTGATCAATTGACCCTACAAGTTGACTTTACCTTACGGGCCGAACCGATCAAGCAGGCTTACTCAGATCGCGACGGAATCTAGTAATACAAATATGTTCATACACCGAATAATCAAGCCTACTGACTTGTCGACAGTATGCTCGTAATAAAAGCAAACCGAATAATCCTAGGTCTTGTAAATTTCAGATCTGCCTATAGACGCAAGTATGTATTTTATATCGAGTGCTGGTATACCTCCGAACATCGAACTCTTCGAGTCCTCGAGAAGCCACGCGCACGGAATACCGACAATCGATATTCAATTAGGTTGCTAATATTATTGCATCATAACACCTTAGAAATGTCAGACACTGGCATCTGGCAGGGCATAGACATGGTCGATGATATAATATGAGTTGCTGTATTGGGGGATAAGCGTTATAGAGAAGTGAGTTTGCCTCGTACCCAGTGATAAGTCATAGTATAGGTAATAGGTACTTGCTTGGGTGATGGGGACTTGACCTCGTACACTAGACTCCACGAAGTAGTCACAATTTGCGGGGCTATATAATACTAGTCTCGACCTCGCCGCTATACGGTTTCAACATATAGGTACTGGTATAGCAGCAGCAACAAGAAGCAAGGAAGGCTGAGCTCAGCGGAATGCAACGATATTACAGCGCCTACATCCAAATTCATTCACATACAAAAAAAAAAACAAGGCGGGGCAAAGAGACGTTTTTGTGGGGTTGGAAATAGAAGCCGTGAAAGCCCGTCCTAAATCCTCATTGGTAACAACTAGGCCGTATCGCTCTTAGTTGCCTAGGACATACCGATCTGTCATATATAAGCTCATCTAGCTTCCGCCAATCGGTGCTGAGTATAGCTAAAACGTAGTTTGCAGATCGTATTGCAATTGGTTGAAGACTCGTAGACGGGTGTTAGCCTCGAATCCGACGGGTGTGTCCGTTTTAACTAGCACAATGCGATCTATAACCTCTAGATCTAGTTAAACAGTGCCTGGAAGTCGAAGCTACGATCTAGCTCGGTTTTATATTACGAAACAAACGTATGTACTATGCCCGTGATAACGTTATATTGCGATTTGTATTGGATTATCAAGATCGTAAGGTTGCTTTCGGTTTAGTTCTATGAGCTCCGAACTCATGTTTTATTTTGACAATCGTCGGCAGGCCGAATGCGGCCTTGTGAAACCAAGTAATTGTCATCTTGAATCATGTCAGTTAATTTCGAATTCTGGCTCTTATCAGTTTCGAGGTTAAGCCATCAAAGTTCGGCACGGAGACTATCGAATTCCCAAGATTTAGGAGCCAGGGGTATCCGAGAAAATATATCCATTAAAACATATTATATAGGTAGTTAATTCAATTTTTTTATTTTTATTTTTTTAGTGATTAAGTAAGTACCTAGATAGCCAACCACTCAAAAACGGGCACCATTGTCTGGATCGCCTTATGCATGCACATGTGGAGCTGACGGATAGCTCCCGAAGCTCAAACGTTAGAATCTGAAGCCGAGGTACCCGAGTTGACGTCGTTTTATGCAACATGACGACGACAACGGCGGCCCGGCAAACTTCGCTTTGCTTCACCAACATATTTTTTTACCTCTTTCCACTATCAATGTAGGCACCTCACTCAAAAAATTCTTCAACCACGAAGAAAATATCTCAAACGGCCATGTCAAACCGTCTGCTAACCACGATCACAATACCCCGCATTTAGCTCCCACCTACATACCTACCTACCCCAGCTCTCAATCATCGGTCGAGGAGATCGAGAGAGCTGCGGGAAAAAAGGTCTCACGGAATGTCCCGCCACACCGGTCTACAACGTGAAGTCCTCTCCCTCTACCGCTCCTGCCTCCGAGCCGTATACCACAAACCCATCGATAGCCGTACACATTTCAAATCATTTGTTACACAGGAGTTTCGAAAGTATGCGGTCGAAGTGGATAGAAAGGACTTTGACACCGTAGAGTTTTTGTTAAGGAAGGGGAAACGGCAATTGGAGGTTTATGGAGATCCGAATATTAAGCGGATGACGACGGCGGGGTAGGCCACAGGAGGGGTACGAGGGGTGTTTGAAACGTTTGGAATACATGACGTGCATGTGGATTGGTTGTGAGCAATAGGCTGTTCGTGGTGGTACTGAGGCGGCATATGCCACGAGGTTAACTTGGGAGATGCGCAATTGTCCATCCGAATCCTCAGCATGGCAACCAGCCACGTGAGGGGATCAAAAGCATGGAGATTGGAATATGGGGCAAAGGATAAGAAATTTTTTATAGAAAAAATTATCGATATTTAAGAATTTGAGAGGGCAAAATTTGCATAAGAAAGTAGCTCCCCTCTCTCCTTTTACCCGCCCTCGCATTAATCTAACAGTCTTTTCATGAAGCATCTTTATCGCCTCTTCGGTGTTTGTATATTTCCGAAAGAAGTAGGATTCTAGAAAGATTGTTTCCAGCGGGAAAGGAAAGGGTGAGGTTGGACAAAAACTACGCAGTACGGAGTATGTACATAGTAGAGTGGGAGAGGCCGGAAAGCCTTCGGTTAGAAGAAAAGCATACTTTTGGTGGAAATTTGATAACAATTTCGCACCATCTCCAAGATTTTTTTTTTTCCCAGGCGCTATCGAACATGGGGGCGGCCGTGGACCAGCTAAGCGGCTGCAACATCGGTGGGGCGTTAATAACCCGATTTCTATAAGAGAATTCGATTATCACCAATTTTTTAATATGGATGACTTTGCCGTGCACTCTTTCATCAATCACAAATAATAGCATCGAATAGCCCCCCTGACATACGGAATAATCATAATGGCCCTTGCGAGAATTTTTTTAGCCTTGATCGTGCAAACGAATGATGTAGAGGGTTGTGGACCACGTGTTTTTCTGTCTAACAGATTATCGTCCAAGTGAGTATCTTCATATAGTGGTATGTAGAACACAAAATCAAGAAGACGGCCCGGGAAGCTTAGGCCCTGCTTCTTAAAATAAAGATCGGCCACCCCTGACCGTGTATAAAATTTGAGCTTACAAGGCTTGGCCGGATAAGGCGCAGGGATGGGTAGCTGAAGAAGGATGTGGCGAATACTTATGACCGAATTGCAGAAGGGCAGCTGTCTATAGGCAAAAAAAAAAAAAAAAAGATGGCTGTCGACATCGGCATGTTAGAAAGGTTCACATGAACGGAACGGAGGTAACCATACTGTACCCAAAGGTTCCAATTGTGTAAGTAATCATCGTGATTTCGCACCCTGATATCACACCCAAGGGAAACAGTTTGTCACTTGAGGATTCACTGTCACACACCGATAGCGGGTCCTTGTGGATTCCCGCCAGTGGGGTCTTCTGGCCCATCACAGTTTGGTGTGCAAAACTTCAGCATCACGAACTTTTCACAGAGATGTTGAGCTTTTTTTTCCCCCACTAATCAAGAACCGGGGCTTGTGGCGTCCGTAGGTTCACGGAAATCGGCTGCAGGGGTAAAGTACTGTAATTATGCAGCAGAGCGCCGGTTCAGCTGGACCGAGCGACGAAGTTCCGTTGTTGACCGTGGAGTTTTTCCCTATCAACTGCTCAATTGCTCAGTGATTTGATTTTCGAGGAATCTTCGAAAAATGCTAATCGTGTGATGGACTCGTTTGATGTTTTCGTCGGTGGGGACCGAGCAAAACTTGACAGCTGGATGTCGATATCTTGCTGGCACAAGACCGAGACCTTTTCATAGGATATATTCCTTTTTCTCTCAGTCCTGCTGTAAATTTCGCCTCCAGAACTAAAGCTCCTGCGCTTCCCGTCACCTCCTCCTGGTTGAAAGCAGAAGTGACATGGTTTATGGGATCGGAGCGAGTTTAGCAAGTTTTAGTAGGGCAGAGGAAAAAACCTTTGGGCAAGCAACAAGCATGTAGACTATAGACGGTAGGTTAGTGGCGGGTTAGAGGCCCAACAAGGCATTATTATGGCCGTTAGGTGAATGAACTTGAACATGAGATCCCGATATCTTTCTCATTTCTCTTCTTCTTTCCCCCCCACAAATCAGCTCTCGCCGCCTCAGCCCAACCCACTCGTTCAGCGTCAGCGTCGTCCTCCTTTTCTTGTCGTTCACGCTCGTTCTATATCCGTACCCTATTCCTTCGCTCAGCCCTGTACAGTACGGACATCTTTCGTCGCTTGATCCGACCATTCGCTTTTTAGAAGCTCGTCGTCTTTCCCTTTTTGACACATCGTAGTTTGGTAAAATTTCTTTCTTTCTTTGGTTCTGTACCTGTCTCCTGAACTTGTTCCTTGGGTTTGGTATTTCTCGTTTGACGACTATTTTTTCTTCTTCTCTTTCTCTTGCTGAGGCACAAACCTCCTTCTTGATCGTGTTACTTTTTATAGTCGTCGGGCAATCTCGGCAGCATCTTGAACCGCCAGCCAGTGCACAAGCTAGGTCGGAGTTGTTGTTATTGTTTATTGGGTATTGGCGGGGGTACCTACCGAACCGACAACCCCCTAACAGTCAACGTTGGGCCCACCGGAGAAGAGTAGACGACTCGGGAAAAAGGGACTACACGATCGACAGACACCCAGTGATAGACGGTCTACCCGACGTCGTTTCGTCGCACACGCCACACAACACGGTCGGACTCCACGCTCTGTTATCCACGATATTGCGTAGCCTCGAGACCCCTCGATATATGAAAAAGGATTCAAATATTTGATATCAATTGGACAAGACAAGACAGGACACGACAAGCCACAGTCGCAGTCGCAACTCGGTAATTTACGTACTTGTCATATCAATCAAGTTCCGGTAGGGTAGGTCAATTGCAATTGCAGTTTTGTTTGGCATCATTCCGTTTAGAGGTTCTGCCGGTGGGTCTTAAAGTCTTTCCCCTGGTTGGTTTTTTTTCCCTTTGTGCATTGGTGCGGTGCGGTGCAGTGTTACCAATCCGACCAACCTCCTCCACGTCTTGAGGCCTGTTCCTGGCTCCATTCCACTCCATTCCGCATTCACCCAGATTGCCTTGGTCTCAATTTCGCAATCCGGCGGCGGGTTCATCGTCATCCCGATCAAATCGATATCAATCAATCGACGAAGCATGCAAACAATCAATACCTGATATATGTCAATGGAGATATATGATTTGAGATTTTAAGACGGTTATCTTTGGATCAATCAATCGGACCGCAAAGAGAAAAAGAGGCGATACTCGCGACACTCCTTGTATTGCCCTCGTTGCAATGCATTGACTCCTGTCAAACACTTGCATCTTCAACAGCCAGTCGCTTGCTCGCAAAGAAACACGTCTCATTCCCCAGATCTGGCGTTAGTGTCTGCAAAGGGTTTGGTTGTTCTCTGGGCGCCAATAGCGTGCTCGTCACCCAGCCCTGCACCCCAGTGCGCTCTGTTTTCTCCTGTTTCTCACCCTTCCGTTCTCCTCCACTTTTCGAGGGAGATTATTTGTGGCTTATATCCGTCCCAGCTTCAGGAAAACCCAGATCGGTCAGCGCAGAAGCAGAAGCAGAAAAAGTGTAGCGCAGTTGTTACTCTCACTCCGTTGTTCAGCTCATTACAATCACAATTACAATTACATATTACATTATCAAGAAGTTGGCTCTCTCTTTTCCTTCTTCTCTTCTTTCCTTCTTTTTTCCCCCTTCTTCTTCTCCTCCCTTCTCACCTGTTCTCTCCCTCTCCGTCGTCGGTTGTTTCTGTTTGTGTCTCTGTCTGTCTATCTACATGCCTCTTTGAAGGTCGGTAGAAGCAGAAGCAGGAACGGATTCAAGACGGTGCTTCTTTTTTAGTTGTTTCTAATTTTTTTAAAAACTTTTCTGCCTCTCCCTTTGCTTTGCCTCACCCTAATTTCCATTAGGGACTCCTTGCCGTCAAACGGTCATATTTTGGTGCGTGCATGCAGTGCAGTTGGTTCGGTCCCTTTTTTCGATTTGGATTTCGACGGGTTTGGTGCATATTTTCGCTGCTGGTGGTTGCCAGCCAGCCGGCCAAAAGTAGCTCTGCGGCTTCTCCCAGTCGTCCATTCCTCACCTCACCTCACCTCACTTCATCTTTTATATCATCATCTCCATCAACCAACGTTCCAACCTCCCTCCCCTCGTTCTCATCGCTGCCTCCATACCTCAATTCTCAAGTGCTTCATCCTGCCAATCTTTTCGCATCCTTGTTTCTCTTCTGTTCGCATCGGAATCCTTCGGAGTCTGTTTAGGGAATACACTAAGCTAACAATGGTCTAATATTCTTTCAGGAGGCGTATTGTGTGCATCTGTCCGTACATACTCCCAAACCAAAAACCAAATATCCTGCCACCGGTCTTTGACGTCTTGGATCGTGCTTCTCACGGTTTACGATTGTCTCCTGTCGCCACTCACCGATTTCGCCCTTTTTTTACCACTCCTTCCCTATATATCACGTAGACGTACACACTATCACTCGCCAGGCCAGCTTGTTGGGAAAGACATTCGATGTTGCACTCGTTCTGAGCCAGGGATCATTTTACCTAATACCTTCCGCTCACACACACTCTTGACTCTTGGGACCTAACCGCATCCTTATCCTGGTCTTGGAATCTAAGATACCTCCCAAACTCTTAGGATTCGGAACGAAAAGTACGAGCTTCTTTTTTCTCTCCCAATCCCTATACCCCTTTGTCGGTTTCACGACACATCTTATCAATATATACATCCCATTTTCCCAAAGTCAGGGGTAATCACCTCCAACCAACCATATGCCTATCAAACTTCCACGATTCCGTCGCAAGTCCGTTGGTAATTCTTTAGACGCTACCTACCAAGCTGCCGAACCCGAATCTCCAGGTGCTCCTCGTGGTAACAGTCAATTCAGTTTCGACGAGATTGAAAGACCGGCACCTCAGAACCGATCACACTTTCCCCAATATCCCCAGCCACAGTACCAACAGGGATACTCTACACATCTCAAGTACGGAGACTCGACCGGCTCCTCCTCGGCCAGCAGGAGTAACAGCAATAGTGGTGGGAGCAGTGGGACGGGGTATTATGCCTCGGATAGGCAGTCGTCGAGCTCAACTTTGCCCTCGTCTGCCGATATCCCGAGGACTCCACCCTCTACGGAGGACCACTACCGCACCGGTTACGCCGTTTCCGATAGCATGAGCTTGAAAGACCCTATGGCTTACGGAACAGCCGCGCCTGTTTCCAGGGGAGGGTGGCAGAACTCAAAAGCTGGTCCCATGTCGAAGGGACCTTCTTCGGGTCCTTTCAAGCTAGCAGAGCCTCCAAGGTTGGAAACAGCACTGGATTCGGAGCCGTTGTTTGGAGATGATATGTTTAAGTTTACCTCGGACGGAAAGCGAATGTCGGCAATCGGATTGTTAGATGCAGTGGGACCCAAGGCTGCCACCAGCCTTTTCATTCCATCTGTAAGGACTCTTGTCTGAATTACAGCATTGGATATTTTGCAGGATCGGATCTAACGTGATTTAATAATAGAAGGACGCGCCGGTCGACCCTGTACCTCCGGTTCCACCACCAAAGTCGGTGAACTCGGGTACCCCGCAAGCCAAGAGGTTTCTCGACTCGAGAATTCACGGTGATGACGAAGACGTCTACCCGTCCGCCGTCAGTTCTCATTATCAGACACAAGTAGCCCCTTCCTTGCCCAGCCCCAAGATTGGGAATACAAGGCTATCACCAGGAGCTAAAAACGGCATGTACCCCTGGGAATCTCGGCAAGATACAGAAGAAGATTCTTTAATGTCCGGAGAGAAGTCGCCATCGCCCGGACCACCGGCGCCGCCACCGAAGCAGGAGAACTACCAACCGCGTCACAATCGGACATTGACGCCAGCTTCGACACTTCCGTTGAAGGTCGAATCGATGGATTCGCTAGTTACGCCACCGCAAACAGGAAGGGCGCCGAGACCGGATATCAAGGAAAACGTGAAGAGATCGATTGGACTGGGGAAGAGGCCAACCACCACGAGCTCGACCGGAAGCCAGGACTCGACCAGGACTTCCCCAGCGTCAACCATAAAGAGAAAAGAATTGCCATCTTCTAAGGGTTCGGATACGTCTCCAAAGGAGGAAAAGATCAACATCCCACCACCACCCCCCATCCCAACCACGACAGTCACCCTTTCCTCGCCTCCCAAGCTCCCACGTGTCAAAACCGCGCCTGCCTTGTTACCTCAAGACAATCTTTTCAGCGATTCGGAATCTCAGAGATCCGCACCGAAGGGGCGGCCTCAGCCTGCGAGAGCGGAATCGGACGACCTCTTGACGGCTACTCTGATGCGAGACGCTGCTATTGCGTCTTCTTTTGAGGCCGGAGAGTCCGATCGTCTAAAACAGCCGCGAAAAGTTTTCACCAAGGCTCAGTTTGAGAGGTATAAGGCACAGCAAGAGGAGGAGAGGCAATACCAAGCACGGAACGGAAAGAAGGGTGACGATGATTCGGAAAGCGATCTGTCCGAGGACGATGACGAATTGGAACGGCAGCGAGCGCAGGCCAGGCAACGCGCAAAGCAAGACGCCCATCTGTCTGTGTATCGCCAGCAGATGATGAAAATCACCGGATCCCACGGCACCGATACCACGAATCTCCAGACGAACAACCTTGGGATGATGAACAAGGGGGCCTCGAATAGCACTCCGATGCTATCCCTATCAGCTCCCATGCCCCATCTTAGCATCTCCTCCCCAAGCTCCGCCGGTGATAAGTCTGATGGCGAGGATGAGGAAGTCCCATTGGGCATCCTCATGGCTCACGGCTTCCCCAGCAAAGCGACAGGCCGACCTCCGACCAGACTCTCCAACTCGAACTCCTCTCCGAACCTGCGCTCGGTCTCCGGAACCACCCAGTTCAACGATAATTCTTCCACCACCAACCTCCCCCCGTTCGCCAGACATCTACCGGCCGATCCGTACTTTGGTGCTGGCTTGGTTAATTCGGCGAATAGGGTCTCGATGGCCCCGTCATCGCTATACGGTGGCAGCCAGCGCGAGTCTCAGTTTATCCCCCCTCCGCAGCAACCCCGGCCGTCACCTCCGGGGCGTTACCCAACCGGTTTGATCGGAAACATTGTGCGCGACGAGGAGCTCAGAGCCGCCCGTCGGGGTGGAGCTCAGCAAGCTCCATTCTACAACGAAGCGATGATGTCCCCCGCCCCGATTCCATCGCCGCTACCATCCCCGGGCGAGAACGCTCAGTTGCAGATGGCCAATCAGATGACTCAGATGATGCAGCTTCAGATGCAGTGGATGCAAATGCAGCAGCAGCAGCAGCAAATGATGATGGGCATGCCTGGTTCGATGCCAATGATGCCGAACGCATCGCCAATGGGTGGAATGGGTATGATGGGAGGTAGCGGTCTTATGCCAAATATGATGATGCCAGGGCAGAGAGCGATGAGCATGGTGGACACCGGCTCCGTGCCACATTTCCAGCCCGGGCCCGGTTTGATGCCTCAGCAGCAATCACCCCAGACACCTGGTTCGAATTTGAGCCCAGGATACGCTGGGTCGGTTTACGGCCATACCAGGTCTAGCACGCTGCCGACTTTCATGCAGCCAGGGTATACACCGTCGATTGCACCCAGCGAGCGGAGCAACATTGGGCAGCCGTCGAGATACCGACCCGTAACATACCAAACGGGGTCTGGAAACAGCAGCGGGGGTGGTGATAGGACTAGAACCCTGGTCTCTGCTGCACCGCCGTCCGGTTTGAAGACCGCCCTTGCCCCCAAGGACGACAGCGATGACGAAGACGGATGGGCAGAGATGGCCAATAAGAAGAAAGAAAAGAAGGAGACATGGAGGAAGAAGAAGGAGACTGGCATTCGAAGTGTGCTGAAATTCGGTGGCAACTAAAACGGTGGCATCCTTTGACGTGAGCACGAATTCGAACGGACATCCTTTACCAACGAACGACTTTTCGGGGGGGACAACTTTATGTTTACAAATTCATACGACTTTGATGGTTTTAATCTCCTTCACGTACACATGGACACCTTTTTTTTCTACGCCTTTTCTGTACATTTTTCGCATTTTCGTTTTGCCGGAATTCGGATATCAGCCTGTACCGCAGTATAATTTTTAAAAACAACCACCACCACCATCAATCATAACAACGGGTAAAAAAAGTTCAGCATCTCGTTTTTCTTTTGCAAAACCATCCGCCGAAGCCAGAAGGATATCTTAATGAAGGGGGATCGAGGGAAGATCAAAAATGATAAGGGGAGGGAAAGGGCTAGGGAAAGTAGGAATCGTTGGAGGGTTGACAAATTAATTTTGTAATTTTTCTTTTCCCAGTGTGCGCAAGCTTGAAATCTTTATCTAATTTTAGCTCTGTTTTTTTCTTTACCCTCATTTTTCATGTACAATGTTCCCACCTCTCTCTGGGTGTCATCCAGCATCTTTTTTTTTTTTTTTCGCTACATCTCATTCATAACATAGCCTTTTCTCTCTGACTCTCACGCACTCTCCGAAACCGTCACAGCTGTACGATGCATATTTTCTTTTACTCTCTTGCATTGCGTCTGTTGTTTTTAGCTTGTCGTCTTTTTTTTGTTGGAACGAGGGTGGGAAGTGAAATGAAGGAAAGTAGATTAAAGGGAGGTCCTCTCTTTTCTCGTTTTCCGTTATTCATAGCGGGTTTTTTTCTTTTCTTTCGATTGGCATCTCTTTTTACTATAAACTCATCTTTTTTTTTTTCAAGTTTTTAATCCATTAGCCCTTTCTTCTAGTTTACTTCGTCTTTGACGTTTCCAAGTATTCTTATTCTTCTCTGCTGCTGCTAGCGCTTCGGCATTATTCTTGGTTTCTAGCTGGGAGTGTTGAATAGGTAGCGAAAGATCTTAAAGGTAGTGCGATTGTGTGTTGACTTCCTCTCCCTCCAAGTTTTTTGGTAGCCTGCAGGCTGTTTTTTTCCCTTTTCGTTTTTATCCTCCTTTTCGTCTTCTACTTCCCCAGCGTATCCTTTTTTGCATCCTGGCTATTGGGTTTCTTTGGGATTCAGCTAACTTTGTTGATTTGTCGGTTGATTGATTGAGGTTGTGGGATAATGTGGTGTATATAAGGTGGTGTGGGGTGGCAATTCATAACTTTCGGTACCCTCGATAGTTCTTACTTCTCATCCGGACGTTCCGTGTTTGATGTTTTCGAGGAAACGGGTACGTGTATGTGTAAGCTGTATGAAACTTCGATATAACTTTTGATAACTATCTCTACAAAATGCATGGCTCAAAGACTCAAAGTATCGTACACTCCTTTCCTCTCCATGGTAAAAAGTAAAAGTATTATTTTGATTGATCCATAACCTCCATGTCCGCCATCCCCTCCCCTCTATTAACCTGTATCTTCTTATCCTCACCCACGCTGACCAATCCCACGTCTTTGCTCCAATCCACTCCGAATACCTTCCCACTCCCGCTTTCACGTTTGATCACGAATAAACTACTCCCGCTCTTCCCCTCCCCTTCGTCCCCATCGGAAGAGGAAACACTTCTAACGTCCCAGATACGAACGGTTCCGTCGTGGCTGCCGCTTGCGAATACATATTCACTCTCTGGGGAATTTACGAGGCTGACGACGCCGTTTGCGTGGCCTCTTAATACTGCCGTATATATTGTTTTTGAGGATTCGCGTGGGTCGTGGAGGGTTATGTGGCGAGCTGAGGAGCCGGCTGCTAGGAGGGATAAGGTTGGGAGAGTTGTGACTGAAAGGAGTGGATGGTTCGTGGTACGGGTTGAGACGGGTTGGGAGGTTATTAGATCATGGGTTATGATTGATTTATCCCATGAGATGGAGTAGGCTGCCGTCGGGTCGTTGGAATGGAGGACTTGGGACACCGGGGCGGCGTGGGGGGTTAATACCGCTAACGGGCCTTTTTTGATGGTAGCCGGTGGTTTTGAGGTTGTCCGTCGGCGTTTTCGGGTGAATGCTGTTGATTGGGGAGTTGAGACGGTGGGGAGGAGGGAGGAGTCGGTGGACCAGAGGGCGATCGTGTGGTCCGAGGAGGAGGAGAGGAATTGGGATGTTGAAGGGGAGTAGGAGAGAGAGGTTATGGTGGATTTGTGGGAGATGTAAGTTGTTGAAGGTGTGACGGGTTGGGTGTCTGGGGATTGGGAGGGGGTGTAGGACCAGAGGTTTATGGTGCGGTCGAGGCCGGCGGTTAGGAATGATGCTTCTGTCGATGAGTGGGAGATCCAGGTTGTGCATTTTATGGATTGAGTGTGCATCGGTACTGTCTTTGCGAGGATTTCGCCCGACAGAGAGGTTATTTGTGCGGTTCCGTTGAACGAGCCCGTTAGGATCGTGGGCGACGGGGAAGATGAGATATCGACGGAGGATATCCAATCATCTTGTTCGAAGCTTCCGACATAAGTAGGTGGTAACTGTGACCGAACGTATTCCACATCCAACGGCTTTTCGGAACTGAGGCCGGCGAGCGTGAGGTATTCGTCGATAGAAGTACGGAGGTATTGGCCGTCGACGAGGAAGTCGAAGGGGATCGGTTTGGGGGTGTCGAGGAGGTGGTTTACGAGGGTTGAGAGGCCATAGCGTTTTAGGTTTGTGGGGATCCGGAGGGGTTGGAGAGGGATTGAGAGGGTGGGATCGCGGGTTGAAAGATTGATTTGGATCATTTGGGTGGTGGGAGGGTCGACGTCCATTGTGGAGGACATGGTGGAGGATACGTGGGTGGCGGTGAGGTTGGGAGATGGGAGGTTAAAGTTGTCGCGATGCAGGTTTTTGGTGTGGAAAATTTCGAGCTGTGCGACTGGTGAGCCACAGATTACACCGCCACGGGTACACAATGCGGCGAGGGTATGTGTGGCTGGTGTAGTCGGGTTTAAGGCTTATAGCCGACCCTCCCAAGAGAGGTACATGTACCTATCATCACCAACCGCCTTCTTAACCAATTACCCAGTTAACCCCACCGACCCCCGATATTATGTGCTCCATACTCCGTGGAAGCCAATTAGTTGGCGATAATAGGCCTTCTGTCAATGGATGTTTGTTAAGGCAGGTCTGCACAGTGGTTCGGAGCTTGGCCGAAGATGGTATGTACCTTGCAGCCGGGTCAGTCCAAGCCCAGACCAATAGTACCCGTCCCCACGGTCATGGTAGAGACATCAAGACTAACTGCCTGATACATTCTATTAGTAACCAAAGAATGTAGCAAAGGACGCCGAATACCATATCATACCTGAAAAGCACAAGTTGTCGGATCGCTTAGGGAGTTACTCCGGAGTCGTCTGGTCCAGTCAGAACGACTTAACAGGCCCATCATTATGATCTGATGGGTGCATCATTGCGCATTCTCGCCTCAGCGGAGAAAGAGGTTGCTTCAGCCAATCGAGCAAAACGGCCGTTCCGGCACCGAGAAAGCCTGACAAACCTGCTGTTGGTTTGCTGCTCGCCAGAACACAAAGCCCAACCTTGACCAGTCCGCAGCTGACCCTCGTCGTTTAACAAAGGAGGGTCGCACGACGTCATGTTCTTCCTTCTCCTGGATACACAGGTATCAGACGTAGGGGGATGTGCTATGGAATGGGGTAAGTAATGGGGAATTCGGGGCAGACGGTCAAGCGGGCTGCGGTGGGCCGGTGTGAATTTGGTTGGGCTTTAGCCAGCCCCTGTTCTGTTCTCCCTTGTCCTGGTCTGGTCTGTCCGTCGGAGGGAGAGGAGCCACTCGCAAACAGTGGTTCTGGGCCTTTATACCTTTACATATTTCTATCTTTATCCTTTCTCTCCTTGTTTTCTGTATCCAATTACCTTGTTCCTATATTTCTATCTATATCTCTTAATTAAAGGCTTTCTTTTCAACATTTTCACAAAAATTATTTTCGCCGGGTATCATATTATTTCTTTCAATATCGGTATTGTCTGTGGCAATTGACGTGTGGAAGCATATGTGAGTTATTGCTGTTTCGTCCGATCTCGTGTGTCTGCGTGTCGACGACAAAGACGACGAGTCTCCCGCATTATCGTTGTTTCTTTGATAACATCTACTAACCGACTAACCATCTTAGTCTTAAAGCCTACGACCTGAAAGAAGATACAACAGTATTAGATGACGCAGGAGGATTCCGCAATGCCCGTGTCGCACGAAGACCTACAGATGGCGGTCGACAGAGACTTCCTCGAGGTCGCCTCGCCGTCTAGAAAACGCGCCGAAAGCGAAGTCTCCAGGTACTACGACGCACAGGAGCCGGCCAACGGTCCTGATTCCGACCTGTTGGACGGAGTCCGGTCTCTTTCGCTATCTCTGATACCGGATGCCGAGTTTTTACCCGTCAATGGCTCTTCCTCCTCGACAGCCGGCGAGAGCGCGAGCTATAGACCCCCCGTGAGCAGCGTTGGAACAGCAGCTGCGCCGCCAACATTGCCGTCTCTTCAGCGTCGCGACAGTGGAAGAGGAAGAGCTATAGCTAACGAACTTCCTAGAAAATCTTCTTTGCCTATGCCAATTGCTCCTTTGAACTTCCAACATCACCATCGAAAGAACTCGTCTTCTGGGTCGATATCACGTATTTATACCGCCGGTGCGGGTGGTGGTGCTCCCTCCCACGTTCGTCAACCGCTTAGCCAGGAGTTTCTTCGAGGATTGGCGTCGACCGCCACCGAATCTACCTCTGTCGCATCGGAAACTCTACAAAACTCTACACCTCCTTTCACCTCCAACGAACCCGCCGGAACAGGATTGAGCGGTCGAACTAGAAGTTTATCGCGGACGAGAAGTTTGTCGTATATGAAGAGGATGGAACCTGAATTACCCGACTTTATGGTCTCTGCGCCTGCAAAGGTGATCATGTACGGCGAGCATGCTGTCGTCCATGGAAAGGTACCCTTCACCTCACTTTCCCTACCTCGATGAATCACAGCTAATGAGAAGCTACGCAGGCCGCCATAGCCGCCGCCCTCTCCCTCCGCTCCTACCTCCACGTCCACCACCTCCCCCGCGACAACCGCACCGTAACCCTCCACCTCGCCGACATAGACCTAAACCACACCTGGGACATCGAATCCCTACCCTGGGACTTCTTCAACTCCCCCACCAAAAAGCGAATCCACTTCGACACCGTCACATCCCTCGATCCCGAACTCCTCGAAGCCCTGCAACCTTCGTTGGCCCCCATAGTGAACAAGTACCACTCCGCTGCCACAGCTTTCCTCTACGTCTACCTCTGCCTCGGATCGAAGCATTCCCCTGCTTCGGTGTTTACGCTGAGAAGTACCATCCCGATTGGTGCCGGCCTCGGATCGTCAGCGAGTATCACCGTCTGCCTTTCTGCGGCGCTTCATTTACAATCAGGAATGCTAGTCCGTCCATCCGCCAAGTTGTTCGAAGAAGAATGTACCCGCCAATTAAAACGTATCAACGACTGGGCTTTCGTTGGAGAAATGTGTATTCACGGAAATCCTTCCGGAGTCGACAATACCGTTGCGACAGGTGGTAAAGCCGTATTATTCCGTCGGGGGGATTATTCGAAACCACCGGAAGTGAAAAGATTAGAGTATTTCCCGGAGTTGCCGTTGATGTTGGTTAATACTAATCAACCGAGAAGAACGGCGGAGTTGGTCGCTGCGGTCCATGGGTTGAGAAATTCACATCCGACGACTTGCGGGTTGATGCTCGATGCTATTGATAACGTGACGGCGGAGGCGATGATGTTACTTGATAACAAGCATTTTAGACCGGACGATAGTCACCTTACTAGACTGGGCGAGTTGGTTAGGATTAACCACGGTCTCCTAGTTAGCCTGGGCGTCAGCCATCCAAAACTCGAGAGAGTCCGACAAATCGTCGACGGAAGTGGAATCGGTTGGACGAAGTTAACGGGAGCAGGTGGCGGTGGATGCGCATTCTCGGTATTAAAACCTATTCAGATGCCTGGCGATGAGGCGAAGAAATTGAAGGTTGAGGAGACACTGAAGGAGGAAGGGATGGTGACATATGAGGCTACGCTGGGTGGTGATGGGGTTGGAGTGTTATGGCCGGCCATGGTGGGAAAACAGGAGGAGCGGACTGCGATTACGAAGGAGATGTTTTTGGCGGCGGAGGGGGATGAGGGGGTTGAGGCGTTGGTTGGGGTGAAGACGTTGGGGTCGGGGAGGTTGGCGTGGGGGTTCTGGAGGGAGTGGTTGCCTGAGGAGGCGTGATTCTTTCGTCCGGAGCTGACTTGCTTTCGTTTCTTTCTTTGGGAGGTTGGATCACATATTTTTATTGATATCGAGGACTTTAACACACTACGAACGCCATGCATTACATTGGATAGGAGCGGATTGAACTCACTTTTGTGTCTTTTTATTCTTTGACTGATTTGATTGATTTGTATGGTGGGTTGGACCAATGGAGTGGGAAGAAAAAGTCCCGATGCTTGTTAAATATTAACAGACTTTTGGATTATCATGTTAACTGTGGGGGATACCGTTCGTTATATATGATGAGTGACTGCTCTATATTCGCCCCACGGACTAGTACTTTTACTACCGTCCCCTAACCACTAATCTCCGCCCCGGCCGTCATCCCCGTCCCCTCTGCTGCTCCCTATAATCCCTAACCTTATCAACAACCCACCTCTCCCCTACCCCCTCAAACTCCCCGAAAACCCTCCCCCAATCCAACCACAACTCCCTAGGCGTCTTCCACGCCAAATCCTCGTTTCTCAAGAACAGTCGTATCAGGTGTCTATGCTTCTCAACCGGTACTTCGGGATCGTTGAAATATGCAGTTCTATTGTGTAAGATCGAGAGGTTGTTCAGAAAAACGAACGAACCCCGGGATAACGTGTGCGTGATGCTGAATTTTTGGGAGAGGGATTCGAGGAGGGTTAGGGCGTGTCGTTGACGGGAGGTTAGGGGCGGGATGGAGGTGGGGCGAGGGTGGACTTTGGAACCGGAGAGTTGGCGGGGGGAGAGGGATGCTAAGATTCGACCCATCTTTTGCGGATTGGGGGGTGGAGGTGAGGATGATGGGGAGGGGTTTAGAACTGATGCACGGGGCGTGCGGTCTCCATCTTCACTCCCACCATCCCCCTCTTCATCTTCTTCATCATCCGGGGGGGTATAAAACAACAGCGGCCTGGTATGAAACGGCGGGTTATAACCGTACGTATCGAACGGCCAGTCCGGTGCTGCGAGCGTATGGATTACATCCGGATTGTGTTCTGCGAGGTAGTTGTAGATTTTGTAAAGCGAGGCGTAGGAGTTCGAGCCGCCCGAGGAGGAAGCGGGGGAGAGACAGTACATGCAGAGGATGTCGGTCGCCATGTCGTTGTGGAAGACTTGGGCGTGGTTGTTGAAGAGGGGGGTGGGGTTGGGGGGGAGGGAGTGGGAGTGGGCGTGGAAGATGTGGATTAATCTTGCGCCGTCGTCCCGTTGTCGTCCGCGAGTTTCTCCGAAGTAGGAGGAGATTCCGAGGAGGATAAATACATTCTCTTCATCGGTATACTCCTCACTCGGAATACCTTCTACAAAGCATATTCCCAGTCCTAAATGAACGGATTCACACGCGGCTTCGAGGCGCGGGCCGAGGGTTAGAAGGGAGAAAGTGGTTTTGTTGATTTCGGAGGGGGTGAGGGAGAGGGATTTTAGGAGGGAGAGGGCGGTGTTGATTTCGGTGAGTTCGGAGGGGGAGATTTGGATGGTGTATTCGGAGGGGGAGGTTGGGAAGGTTGAGGGGTCCCAGAGCATAGGAGAGGGGGGGAGGGAAGGGGGCCAGCCTTCTGGGACGGTTTTTTCAGGCTGCGATATGGAGGTTTTGGTATTAGAATTATTCTCAAATTTATAACCGAAAGACGGAAGGAAAGAAGGGGAATTAACATACATAGTCCGGCCTCTCCGGTAAATTTTTGTAAACCTCCTGTGACTCTTTTAAAAGATCTTCGAGGTCCCTTGGATAGTAGTCCCCGTATAAGGGGACATAAGGCGTCGTTGTCGTCGACATGGATGTTTTTATGTTACCGAAATGGAAACAATAGATAGTTTGCGTTGTAGATGTTGTATTTTTCTGCGGGGGTGAGGAACCTCGAATGTTAATGTTCGGGCGCGGTGGTATAGATCCATGGAAGGGTGTACCCGAGGTTCGAGACGGAAAGACATGTAAGTACTCGTGAGATCGAGTTTCCGAAGTCTACATTTCGTTGAGCTTAAATCTTTTCTGAAATCGAGCATGTCATTAGAATTCGGTAGGCCTAGTTTTTGGAAAACATGGTTTAACGTTTATAATTTAGAGTGTGGCAGTGCAAGGCTGCTAGATGGAACTATGGAGATGAAACTTTAGGTAACTACTTTAAGTTGGTGGTGAATAGCGAAATCGAGGATGCTATATTGATATTCTCTAACTTAGATCTATTTTCAGTCGCAATCAGGCTGCATGAATGGGGTTTTGGTTGTCTCGTAATGCCATGGCCGGTCGGTTTTTGAGATTTATAATATATCATTCATTTGGCCTTTATAAACATTTTGTCGGAGAAATGCCGGGACGGAACGATGTTTGCATACATGGGTCCTGTCACCGCGTGATTGTAATTACTTGAGCATATACCTTAAAGATATATATAGGTTCATTAAATTTATAATGCCAACTAAGCTAGAACTCAGCCTAGGTTTGCAGAAACAAATCTGTGAGGCCACTTAATATTATGTATACTTAGCGAATATACCAGGGCCTTTTGCTATTGCTTTACCTAGATGTCTGCGCCTACGAGTTTATTTTCCAGCTTGGTCATTCGATTATATAGTCGTAGGGAAGTTGGGAAGAAGCAATAACTTTCCCTCGCGGCTTTCTAAATTTCGAAGGAGGATATTGGATTGCTGACTAAACCACTACGGCTGACAATTAAGAATAAAGGTTGATATATTATGATTTTGCACAAGCTGTTCGCCTGTTGCACAACCTACCAAGAAGGCGCGGATGTAGACTTTTCTGAACACATTGAGTCTATTTGTGGGTACAAGAAAAAATCCATTGTTGCTATTAACCCTACTATGTAGTTTTACATCATGTGCCCAGCTCCGGAGCTATTCCGGCAAGGATGAATATTCGAAATAATCAATAATGTCGGGATTTTTCGCTCGGAAATATGGGGTGGCTCCAGCTGAATTAGGCCGGGAAGATTTGCTGTTGATCCTTCTTAGATACGTCTCCTCCGAAACCTCTGGAACGAATTCGTAATCTTCTGGATCCGGGGTGAGGTTTCTTCGACCTAGCGTCGAAATAAGCGCTGACGGCTTTGTATGCGCCGAGGCAGGCAGCTTTGTCTACAATGCTGGCTAGAAGCTAGCGCCATATTGGACTAGTGTATCCGCGACGGCTGGTAAATCAAGGTCGCAATATTTATCTATCGCGACGAAAATACTCAGCCTTCGCAAACCTGCGCCCTTCCTGCGAGGTTTGCACTTCGCAGCTTGCGCCTATTCACTTGGCTGAAAGATTAGTTCGTTAAATTCGCAAAACCATGGATTGACACCAAAGTTCCTATAAAAGTTGTAAAATTTCCATCGCTGGGCTCTCAATTAGCGATATATATCGATATATCGTAGCGCTCTGGATTAATAACAATATCGCCGTCTATTCGGCGCAAAATATACCAACGACCGCCTCGGCTCCACCTTTCGTTGAGCCGTCCTAATTCTTTCAGCTACAGTATACTCGTTCCCCCCTTCTCCTCCCCTCAGTCTCACCGATGTCTCGATAATCTCTTCCCCATATATCGACCATGACGGCTCTACTCCTGCGAGTAACCTTATACGACGTGCAATGCAGCGAAACTGCTCAAGCCTCCGGCTTTTAGTGATCATAGGCCAGAAATTTGGTCCGGAATTTTCTGGTAGATACAGGGGAGGGTATGCCGTTGGAAGCCAGGAACTTGTGATGCAGGGCATGGCTTTGCAATTTGAATAAGGCTATATGCGGGGGGGGGGTTTGGGAAGGCTTTGGACTGCGAATTCATGAAGTTGGGGTTGGGAAGTGAGTGCTGGCTTGTGCAACAGCTTACACAGTCCAACATCCTACAACACAAAGTCGTATCATGCTAGTGGGCCTGATTCAACCATGGAGACCTATCGAACCGAAGTAATTCGATATTTCTAATACATAACCAGCCCGAGTTATAGTCTCGAGGCTGGGAAGCCTAAAAAATGACTCAAAGTCGACAAAAATACAATATAATAACCTGCCGCACAACATTACACCCCTCCGAAACCTCACCTTGCCCACCTTCACGAAGCATTACCTTTACCCCACAATTACCTCCTCGATACTCCATCCAATCTCATAAAAATTACATCTCCGAGGTCTCATATACAAGGGCTTTTATATCCCGTTTCAAAATTGAATCAAATTTACTGGTTCTATTGTAATCGAGTTTCAAAGTTTTCCAGTGAAATTTGCGACAGTCGGGAGGCCCACGAAGCGACAACGCCTAATACTACTGATTCTTGATTTGAACGATTGATACTTCAAGATCTGAAAGAAACCCCATTAAATTCTATGCTACCATGTTTTCTTGATGCGTACGATAGTGCTTCGCATCCCAAAAGAACTTTATGATAAACCACCCATAACGCCACAAACGAAAATAAAACCACAAAAACATATCAAAGAACAAAAACTTCAAGGCTTCCACCCAACCCCTCCCTTCAACCATTTCGAATTCAACCTCCTACCCCACCTAACCCCCCACCAAAACCCCTTCCAAACTCTAACCCTCCTCAACCCCCTCCTAGCCATCGCAACATCACTACTCCACAAAAAGCTCTGCGTCGACCATTCCCTCAAAGCCCATGCAGTCCCTAACCCCGGAACCGCACTACTAACAATAGCCCCAACCATCCAATACATTCTCGCGTCGAAGAAACGTTTGATATACTCGACTGTATCGAAGATGATGTACCCACCGCGATGGCCGATTAAACTTGCTCTACACCAAAAGAATTGAAAGGAACCGGTGGTTTGCATGAAGACCGTTGTGAATAGGACTAACGTTGAGATAACGTCAATACCGGCTAGAACGCCATTCATCTGCCCTCGAAACTTTTTGGATCGTAGGTAACCTAGAAACCCCTGTTCGTCTATAATATCGTCCGTAAATCTCTTTTTAACAGGACGGTAGACGATAGGGTAAAGTGCCGATTCTACGAGTCCGGTGAATGTACAGAAGACGAGGAACATAACGTAACTAAAACTTCTGCATCCGAGACCGACGGTTGGGGTGTTGTAACTGATATACCAGGCTCCAAGGACGGACATTCCAAGTGTTAACCATGCGGCGAGCATATGTACGAATTCCCATTTGTTGAAATAATTAATCGAAAAGGTTCGATTCTCATAACCCAACCAGTTATCATCGACACAGCCCTTAGCAACACGAGCCCAATCGACAGGTCGCTGAATACGTTCCGGGTATCGCTCCAACATGGATAAAATCGGGTGTGCAACTCCATAATGCCACCGTCTACGCCCTTGGCCCACGAACTTTGTAAACGTAATCTCATGGTTGTGGATGATTTCCATCAGCTGATTCAAAAGTTTGACGACATGTTCGCTGTCAACATTGTTTCGATCGATGATGGCGGTTGCGACAAGGACGGGGAGCCAGCCCATGAGTAGTCCCAGGGCGAGATTATGGGCTGTAGCGTTATCACCGACGTCGCCGAAGGCTTTGTACATCGATATCGCCAGGGCGAAAAAGTACCATCCTAATGAAGCCAAAACAGGGACTACACCGCGTTTACGGCATCGGCGGATTTCAACGGCGACGAAGGTACGATATTTGACTAGACCGGGTCTTCGGGCTACATCGTCATCGAGGAAGAGAGCCGATAAAATATTTCCGCGGAGAGTGGGTTCGGAGATTGGTAGACGGGAGGAGAGTTTGTATTGGTTCATGACGCAGAGGATGGCGAATGAATCACGGACGGAGGAGAAGGTTGAGTTATCGAGGTCCAGATCTTCGGGGACTCGGATGTCTCGGTCTAGATGTTCTTCTGAGGGACGTTGAGTTACATTGGCCACGCCGTCGAGTTCGATGTTGTTTTCTTCATCATCCGCGTCTTTCGGCTGCGTATGTGTACCGTTATTACGAGGACGCCTAGGGACACCGAGGTCGGCAAGAGTGGCCGCTCGTCCTATTGCGCGGAGATTCCAGAAGATATATGTGAGAGTTGCAAATGGCGATCCAATCCATCTGAATATCATGAGAATAGTATGTCCTCTTTTATTTGATTCGAAGGGTAGGGAGACGATAAGTCCGAAGAGCGGTAATATCCATGTAGTCAAAGTATCCGATATCAAAGGCCATTGGTAAAGTCCGGATGTGGCGCCACAAACGGATACTACATCGCTGTAAGATACGGCTAGAGGGTATGATATCCTTGTTGGACGGACCCGAGTAGTCTTTGATGCGTCTATTAAGATCCGTGTTATGTTCTGAGAATCAGCTGGTAAGTTCGGGTCGACTAGGTCTGGGTTGAGTTTGAAGAAGAGGCCATAGTCGAAGTTGGTGATGTGATTTCTCCACAGCCATGGAGAATCGGTGTAAGTGGTATTTCTGAAGTATTGGGTGCAGTCACGGTCCGTGAAATCGAGAGAATCTTGTTGGGCGAGGGCGAGGGTGAGCAGGGAGAAGGCTGCCAGTATTCTTGGCAAGAGCTTCATTTTGGGCGCATTTGATGATGCAAGTCGGAATTATTGATCAAGTTAAGTTTGGAAAAGTGCATGGATTAATGACATTGGTGAGAGATGTGATGAAAATGAGAGAAAGAGAGGAAACATTTGTAAAGAAGTCGAGGTGAGTCCTTAAGTATAAGATTTCGCCGTCGACAGCAGCTTAGGCCTGAAGGTTATCCATCCCTCCACATTCATCATTTAGGACTAGACTACTAAAGAGTAGACCGCCAATCCGATGCCTGTGGCACCCACCGTTAAGAATTATCAGGATCCAAGAAATAATCATTTGCCAACGCGGATCAGATCGGATCCCTGCTCTTTAGTGCCAGGTGCGTTGAAATTGTTGCCTTTTTTGGAGTGCCGGCAGATCGAGGCAAAGTCCAGGATCTCGGTCGAGGCTTGTTTATTTGACTAAGCTCATGCGATCTTAGGTTCCGCTGAGCCTCTCATCCTTAGACCAAGCTGAAAAAATATATTCATAGGATCGTAGTGTCATTTTGGATAATGGATGGGCGGCCTTGTCGATGGGGCGCATATGCTGGTTGCACAGATCGTGCAATGATGATGTCCTCTCGTAGCGGTACGAAGATATGAAAGTTCATGATGACTGGATGCAAACAAGGCTGTCTCTCACTTTTGTAGAAATGAACGAGCACGTGCGCATTTAGGAAATCCCAAATGTAGACTTTTTGTAAGATGTTTCTGTCGGGTGAAAATAAAAAGTCCTGTATTCTTTGCTCCGAAAACGCCAACACTACAGCATAACCCACTCCAACTCCTCCACCAGGGCCTCCAGCGGTAATTCTGCGCCGACATCGCCCTCGCTCGCTCTGAGTCGAACAAAGGAGTTTGAATTATCATTGTCGTCATTCCTTGTCACAATCAGAAAAATAATCGCTTTGTATAGAAAGACCATAAAAAAAAGAAGACCTTTCCCGTTCCCTCGAAGACTTTATAAAAAAATACCTACATCATCGCTAGTGTGATATGCAGAAACCCGTCTGGGTACATCGCTTCTCTCATTAATTCCAACAAGGGCGCGCTTAGCGGGAGTACGATGCCGTGCATGACAGGACGGGCGAGTACTACGCTCCGTTTGGACGGGAAGATGATAGGGACGAGAGAGTTGAGGGCTGAGCCGAGTGTTTGTGCGTCGCCACCTATGAGAAAGTGGTACTGTCAGCATTGCGACAAGTGCAAACTAGGCCAGCCATCTAGGAAGGGAAACACATACGTATGGTCCCTGGCTGCCTCGTTGGTACGCTGCCCTGGATCACTTGACCTGTCTCTGGGTTATAAACCCTGATCGGGATGTTCTTGACCGTTATACCCGAATGATTCAACAATTTATCGGTCACACCCCAGAACCTGTCATAGTCATGATCCTGCAGACTGGCAAACAGTTCTCGAGTATCGCTAGGACTTAGACTCATTACAGCCTTTGCCGTCCCATTCCGAGCGAAATCAGCTTCTTTGATAGAGTTTATGAAAGCATCATGTGTGGATGTAGGCGTAAGAGTGGTCAAGAGATCGTGAGGATATGAAGCGAATCGAAGAGTAATCGTCCACGGAACAGGAGCAGCGCCAGGTTCAGGGTCGGCAGCAAGAGGAGGAGAGCCTAGCCTATCGTGATTCGTGGGAGGTAATGGAGGTGTCTTTGTCGGATCTAGGGCGGTGTAAAAGTCATAGAGTAGACCAATAGGCCAGTGCCTATTTCCATGTCCAATCAGCATCTAGCGATATATCCATCCATTCATTTCTTTGGATCGAGATGGGAGCCAGGGAGGAGTAAGTACCATCTCAAAGGAGCATTGTCCACCTCAAACCAGGCACTCTCCACGGTTGCCACAGCCTTGTTTATTAAAAAGTCCTCGAAGAACTTATATATCCTTGGCAGATAGAAGGGTAAATATGCGACTCGGTCGGCTTGGAACTAAAGACAGATGGTTTGAAGCTGTGAATCAGCCCTTCTATCCATGGAATCTCAGCAGGAAGCCACTTGAAGTGAGTTCTTTCATTGATTCGAAGGAGAACCTACATAATATGGATCGGCCTTGTCGAAGATGCGACATTCGCTGGGGTCCAGCATGACCTTGAAGGGGATACTGCCATCCCAGACAGCCCGTCGCACCGCGTCTGCCATCCCGCCGCCAAACCCGATCCAGTCGTTCACCGTTACTTCCTTCCTGTTATGCCAGGCCACGCCTTCTTACGGTGGCCGAGAAGTCGTCCGTCTATTGTTTACTAGGATTTTGTCGGGGAGATGAGGCTGAAAATAGAATGAGGATGGAAGATGGAGGAGGACGAATCCATGGAGGGGCATCGGTTCGCTTCCATTTCCTGTTTGGTCTTCAACGTCCGCCGCAACACCAAAAATTCTGACCTTTCCAATTGCAACTTCAACGACCTCGTTACTTCTCTTCAACAGGAACTTCATCGACGGGACCGGCGCCCTGTTCGGATTCTTCACAATGCCTCCTGCACGGCTACGGCCGAATAGCCTGCTATCAGGGTGCTCCAATCTCGTATGTCTAATACCAACTTCGATGGCAATGGCTCCTGGACAGGACAGTACTAACATTTCTACAGACCCGTAACTTCCTCGTCTCCTCCCCACCTTCCATCACCCGTCGCACCATTTTCAGCGTCCCGGTACTCGAAGGTGTCAGTACTAAGCTCGAAACTGGTATTGCACCGGTCTACTCTCCTCAGCAATTCCAAATCGCCTGGAAGGAATACCAAACCCACATCATCGACCGTCTGAACCTAGTTACAGCCGGAACAAATCTACAAAACCAACATCCACTCCAAGTTGCTATTCTCACTTCTCGTGACTCGGATCAGGCAGCTACCTTTAACTATGCTTCCATGGCTCACAACAATCATTTCTTCTTCCAATCTTTGAGCACCAGCCCCACCCGTCCGGAGTCAATATCAGTCCTCATGCTCACGATTCAAGAATCATTCGGCCACATCGACATCTTGAAGGAATCGTTCATCGCAACTGCATTGGCTTGTTTCTCTAATGCATTCGTCTGGCTCGTTCTCGATCATCATACTAGGAAACTTAAGATCCTAACTACCTATAACTCCGGTACTCCATACGGTCTCTCCCACCGTCGTCAGTCTGTCGACGTAAACACCACCACCCGTCCTCACCAGGATCCAAATACCTTCCCATCGTCCCTGCAGGTATCAGACTACTCAAACTCCAGCGATAACTATACCCGTTCGCTTGCCGAGGCTCCATTGAATGAAGAAGCTGCAGGAAGGGAAGGTGGGTATTCACCACTATTGTGTGTGAATGTGTGGGAACATGCTTGGCTTGTGGACTATGGGTTTGATAAGAAGGAAGAATATTTGAAGAATTGGTGGGAGGCCGTGGATTGGGGTGTTGTGTGGAATAGGCTTGAGCCCCATGGGTTTGGAAAGAAGCCGGATAGGCAGATGCATGGCGGTCCAGCACCTGTGAGGGATGACAGCGGTGGAGATGCCGGTGGCACAAGATTGGCGGATGAGGTCGCAAGACGGACTGGCTCGAGATAAAGCCTTCTGAAAGGGGAGTAGATAGAAGAGGGGGGGGGGATGTATTAATTGTATATAAATTGTATGATGAGTTTATGTATAAACCTTGCTACCAATTAACTTAGAGCGCGCATGGATTTTGAGTAAACTGGTGTCCAATATAATACCTCTCTAGTTTTTGAAGTTCGAAGATAAATGCACACTACGTTTATCCCTAATCTCTAATATACATGAAGAGAAAAGATTGGCCATGCGGATCAAATATAAGCAGCTTGACCGAGCGTGCCAACTGACCTGGGGTCTCGATATATTTCCTTTCGAGCATTATTCTGGACCGCCGGGTTCGCCGCCGTTTGAAGCAATTGAGGCAGTGCCAGAGCCTTGCCTACAGCAGCCGCAGAGGGGCCAAATTCAAACCAGAGGGGATCATCTAAGTTGTGCTAGGTAGTAGGCCATCCAATGACAGTTTTTCTATGGGTTCCGTCTCGAGTTCGTGTGCAGAATTTGGGGTTTTCGTCCCGTATAAATCGGTTACCGATGGGAGACTCGGAGGTCCCTCCGGGTTTTAGGCGACGGCGTGGGACTCACGCTTTGCAAGAGTGCTCCTCGATGCAAATGTGCGTTTTCAGTTGATCTTCCATGCTAAATCCAACGCCGCAGCTGTTTTACAAGAAAAAATTCATGGCGATGTATCATATTCTCACCCAGTTCCCTTGAAAGACTAAATTTGGCTGAGCATACAGAGCAAATATGGGGCTGAGCTGGTGGATACAGCCTGCCTTCCACAACGACACCTGTATGTATCTTGCTCGAGAAATGAAGGATCTTGTGTACTAGCAGGCGATTCTTCCCACGGGCTTGCCTGGGCTTCTACCTATACCTTCTTCTCCTCTTCCTCCTTCTTTACAATGTTCGAATACACCTTCAACTTGGTAATCTTCCTATTTATATATAACTTTCTTTGATCATCCTGCTCTCTCAAATCGGTCAAATCACTTAGCAGCTGACTCAAAGTTGATGACGCCGGTACGAACTGAGTTGAGGAGATCAAAAACTATGAAAGATATTTGCATAGGTCGCCGGTTCTGCGTCCTCTCGTCTATTAGCTGCGGCCTGACTAATGCTCCCATAGCTAGATATAGAATTGCAAAAATGTATTTCTAGATCATCTAGCCGATCGAACCTAATTCCCTTCTTACGGATTCTTAGTACTGAGGCGACTCCGAACTCGGCCGGCTAGAGGGAATGGGCCCGCTCAGCATTTTAAGAGATACGGTATTAGTATAGTCAGAGTCCAGGCTTTGTGCGTCCGGGCTGGCCTCGTGCCCAGACCCCTCAGAGGGGATGGGGGTTTATATGACTCCGGGTGGAAAACATCAAAATCGGTGGGGGGGCTCGATGCTTGAAGAAACCCCGTCAAAAAGTTGTCATTGCAGCGCCTTTGCTCAGCAGCAGTTCGACAACGCCATAATGGCCTTTGACCGATGCCGCCTGGAGCGCATTGCCGTAGTATCCACCTTGAGCGTTGACGTCAGCGCCTTTGGCCAGCAGCAGCTTGACAATGTTCTTGTAGCCTTGGACCGATGCCGCCTGGAGCGCATTGTCGAACTCTCCACCTTGAGCGTTGACATCAGCGCCTTTGCCCAGCAGCAGCTCGATAATGCTCTCGTGGCCTTGGACCGATGCTGCCTGAAGCGCATTGCCGAACCCTCCACCTTGAGCGTTGACGTCAGCGCCTTTGCCCAGCAGCAGTTCGATAATGCTCTCGTGGCCTTGGACCGATGCCGCCTGAAGCGCATTGCCGTAGTATCCAACTTGAGCGTTGACGTCAGCGCCTTTGGCCAGCAGTAGCTTGACAATGTTCTCGTGGCCTTCGACCGATGCCGCGTAGAGCGCATTGCCGTAGTATCCACCTTGAGCGTTGACGTCAGCGCCTTTGGCCAGCAGCAGCTTGACAATGTTCTCGTGGCCTTTGACCGATGCCGCCTGGAGCGCATTGCCGTAGTGTCCACCTTGAGCGTTGACGTCAGCGCCTTTGGCCAGCAGCAGCTTGACAATGCCATCGTGGCCACTGTACGATGCCGCGTAGAGCGCATTGCCGTAGTATCCACCTTGAGCGTTGACGTCAGCGCCTTTGGCCAGCAGCAGCTTGACAATGTTCTCGTGGCCTTTGAGTGATGCCGCCTGGAGCGCATTGTCGAACTCTCCACCTTGAGCATTGACGTCAGCGCCTTTGCCCAGCAGCAGCTCGACAATGCCATAGCGGCCTTTGAGTGATGCCGCCTGGAGCGCATTGCCGTAGCATCCACCTTGAGCGTTGACGTCAGCGCCTTTGGCCAGCAGCAGCTTGACAATGTTCTCGTGGCCTTGGACCGATGCCGCCTGGAGCGCATTGCCGTAATATCCACCTTGAGCGTTGACGTCAACGCCTTTGCCTAGCAGTAGCTCGATAACGCTCTCGTGGCCATTGACCGATGCCGCCTGGAGCGCACTGCCGAACCCTCCACCTTGAGCGTTGACGTCAGCGCCTTTGGCCAGCAGCAGCTTGACAATGTTATAGTGGCCTTTGAGCGATGCCGCCTGGAGCGTATTGCCGATCTCTCCACCTTGAACGTTGGTAGCTTCAGTAGGGTTCTGTTGCTTCATTTCCTCTTGGGTGGCGATAAATCGCTGCATCACTGCATCTTCTTGTATATGATATTCCTCTAAAGGTAAGAAAGCCCATTCGAGCCGGGGTGGTGAGTGCGAGAATGGCACTTTAGTTGTATCGTCCTGGTATGGGGAACCAAGGTCTCCTGGTTCCATGAATTCCATGCCTTCAAATTTGGCGAACAGTTTAGACCATTCAACCTCCAGGTCTGTGATATCAGAGATTTTGCAAGATCGTGCAGAACTTTCCTCCCCGAACTGATCTCGACTAGGCTCTGACTTGTAATCGTTTATATCATCTCGATACGGCAACGCCATGAATGCCAATGATCTAACATGGCTAGCAATATGTCTCGGAAGAAGCTCTGTTATTTTGCCCCTGTTTTGGGGTGTTATTTTTGCAATGTCTTCAGGCATGCAATTGCAAAAAGGGCATATGTGGGGTTTTCGCACGACAGTACTCCTTCGACTGAGAGTTAGTAGCTGTGCCTGTGTAAATCTTTCAGCGTGATGGGAATTCATGTGGTCCATGAACTCTTCCTTCCATCGAAAGGGTTCTAGTGCTTCGCATATTGGACAACGAAACATCTCAAGATGGACTCCCCACGCTATATTTGACGGGCCATGTGTATCCATATGATGAATCCAGTCTTGAAACTTGGCGAATTGAGTTAGGGACGACCGGCACTTTTCTGAGATACAGGAATATGGCTCAAGATCTGTGTCTACGTGATGTTTCCACCATCTTTCGTTCTTGGCCTGAGCTGACAAGAGAATCTCACAGCAATAAGGGCAAGTGCATTCTTTTTGTTCTAAGGCTGAGGCCGGCGGTGGAGGATATTCCTGATCAAGATCTCGTACAGATGTGCCCTGGCTCACGATTGAGCGCGGGGTTTTGTGGCCTGGAAGGGTTTCCCGAAATACTTTGGTATCTAGAGTGGAAGCATTTGTTTCGGAAGGTACCACTGCACAAGGGCCACCGTGAGGTGCAATGTATCGGTCTCGTTTGGGTTTCCTAGTATCGATATCCATTTCTCCGTGATCTGTTTGTGGGACCGCGAGGCGGTGTTTTGTTCCTGTCATCGATGGCTCTGGAGGAGAGTTAAATGGGCCCAAGTCCGTCGTACCGCAGGCCAGTTTCCTTTGATGTCGTATCTTGTAGTCAAATTGTTTCCGACGTAGAGCAATCGATTCGGCGACTTGTTCGCAAAGGGATCCATTGGCTTCCTTGAACCGATGCTTCAGTACTTTTAGAATAAAATCCTTAAAATTTACTTCGTCATCGCTGGACAAAGCCTTGGACCGGAGATTTCTACTTCGCGCCGACGACTTTTTGATGACTATTGCGAGATTCTGCAGTCTATCTAGGCTCGCGCTAGCAGCCTCTATTACTTCTCCGAAAATCTGGGCCCATCGCGTGGAGTCTCTACCCCCATCAATCGCTTGTATTTTTAATCATTCATGTTAATTAGATCCGTAAATTATTCTGAGAGTCTAGAGACAGATATTTGAATGTTTACCTTGACGAAGACTCCCTTTCAGAACCTCCAGTAGCTGGAGAACCATTGACTTGATATCATCGCTAAGTCTTAATCGATAATCCAGAGAAGAGTTACCATTCGTGACGGCGCCAATATTGCTTGCCCAAATATTTAGTCGCCCAAATTGCGTTTCAACAATATCAAATTCGTCGGATTGTTGTATATTATCGAGGATCTCTCGGAATAGCTGGTGACATTCTACCGTTAGGCTGGCTATTGAGATATGATTTCCAGTGTCCATAACAGTGTTCATGTCTTCCATGGCGATGTCTTCCATAGATTGAATCTGTGAAGCTGTCGACGGCGGGTTGGATCCTCCGCCAGCGCCCTGTGGAAGATCTTGACGGTTCATGGTGGCAGCGCGTGAATAAGGCCCAGAACTAGCATCGTTGTCAAATCCTATACGCCTCCGGCTCTTCGCGATCTCTGCCTTAACGGGGGATTCGATGTTGGAGAGAATATAGAACAGGCTTTGTGATGTGGATGCTGCATCCTATTTGATATTATAATATTACAGAGTAGCACCTGGCCAGTACTGTGACGAATGATGGATAATTTTGGCTTGTTACATATTAATTTACGTGCATGAAACACAGCCTCGTGCGGGGTGTTAAATCGATAGCAGCACGTACTTTCCTTCCCTGGACCAGCACCAAATTCGGCGATGCTACTCAAGCTTCAAGGAACTCAGTAATACCGGATAATCGATAATGAAACTCGCGGTTGACGGCACACGGCAGTGGGAACTACTGCAGGTAGTAAAAGAGCTATTTTGCAGTTGCTTGCCATGCTACGATTACCCGGTCGGTCAACAGGACTCGCTGCATGATAGTAGACATCGAACCTTCTTTCGATGTGATATAGGAATGATCCTTCAACACATTCAAGCAGATTATGAAATTTCGGACCAGTCATTTGAGAGATGCCTTCGATCGTTGGATGAACTGCTTCAAGCCTTTGAGAATATCATAGATGATGGGATCCTTACGGGAAATTCCCAAGAAGTCGAAACCAGCAAGACTCCGAAAGCTCAGGTGCGCGTCCATAAATACCCAAAGGGTGTTTTAACCATTCATTCTTATAAATCCAACCTAACGCACAACTTCGTCAAGTATCCAAAATTAGATGTTGTCAAAGATAGGTTAGCTGGAACAGAAGGGCACCAAAGTGCGATTGACTTTCTAAATCCCTATATACGCCTTAAGGAGGGTCAGGATTTTGTACCAATGATCGGGGCCATAAAAATATTCGAAAACGACATGAAACAGGTTTACAAATACTCTCCAACTTCGAATAACGAGCCTCTCCACACGAATATTAAAATGGCGTCAGTAACAATGCCCCCCTCGCAAACTCCGGATGTGGATGCTGTGGGGGAGCCTGCTTATATCGTTCGCGATATGGTCCAAAAGCTTCACAGTAGTCTCATACGCTTGTTGGGCTGTTACTCTCATGAGGCAAGACTCCATTTACCAGCTCAAGATGAAATCAACGCTGCCATCCCGGGCACTGACATTGACGTGGATCTTTATTTCTCTACGTGCATCAGCCCACCTGGCTGGCAAGGTGCAAAATGCACTGTTCAAAGCTGGTGAGTTCACATATTTCCATACTGTTCATAGCAATACCTTTAATGAAGGTACTTGTGCTTGCTAATCATGTTTTGTGCTCCTAGTCATTCAAGTGCTTGCAGTCAATCTCTGCCAGAGTTGCAGGACCTTTGTGATGCGATCCACCGGTCCCGGATGCGGAAACGGCAATTACACCTTCTATCTATAGGTGAAAGCCTCCATGATCTTTCCAACCGCCGTGAGCTATTAGACACATCCCAATTCCCAAGCAAATCGCTACGCGAGCTCCTCGATGAAGGCCACTTCTCTCACTTCGGCAGGCACAAAGTCTCTCTCAAGGAAAGGAGGATACTAGCAATAATCCTCGCTCACCTTATGCTTCAGCTTTGCAACGGACCTTGGGTTCGAGAGACATGGGGCGCCGGCAATATCTTCTTCCTTTATAATCCCTCCACCCCAAGGGTAATCAATCTCCGACGACCGTATGTTCATAGTTCTCTATCATCTAAACCAAGAGCACCAACCCCGGATAGCCTGAAACACAACGATATCGACCGATTCCATAAGTACCCCCTCATTCTTGACTTTGCTCGTCTGTTAGTCGAAATCCAACTTGGCGAAACCATTAAACCGACAGAGGAAGACTGCCCTCCGGGTACCCTTGAAGAGACACCTGATACTGCATTCTTCATGATTGATAGGATCTTTCGCGAGATATCCGATGACATATATGATGATTACAGGTCCGCTATTGACGCTTGCTTAGAATGCGATCGATTTCTCCCCGAAGCCACCTCATTCGATAATCCGCAGTTTAGAGATCTCGTGTACCAGAATATTGTTGCTCCCTTGGAACAGGAACTTTTGAAAGGCTTCAAAATTACAATACCAGAGCTCAATACTTTACAATCCGAAGATAGAAGATCCTCCAAAAAATCTACCTCTAGCTCTGGTCACACCACAGACTCGAGAAGCGGGTACAACCGGAGCCCTAGGTGTGCCCCCCAACCGGCATCTTTCGAATATGCAGAAGTCAATTCGTCGAGGAAAGAGTACCCAATTGTAAATGGGCGTAATGGGATATCGCAAGTCAGAGTAGATACGATCTCCAGCTCTGTCTCAACTTCCGTTGAAATACACCCACCCGAGTCATTCAAGATTGCGATTATCTGTCCTATGGCTGTCGAACTAGCGCCAATCTTGGCAGTTCTGGATGCAGAATACGAAGGGATTTGTTTCGCCTCTGAAAGAAACAATTACACTCTCGGACGAATCGGCAACCACAATGTGGTTGTCACTGTTATGCCCGGAATCGGCAACAATCGTGCAGCAGCTGTAGTCACCCAGCTAACAAACGATTTCAAGTTTTTAAAATTCGGGTTACTCGTTGGGATAGGTGGTGGCATTCCCGATCTACCTCACTATGATATTAGACTCGGTGATGTCGTCGTAAGTAAGCCTACGGCAGCTTTTGGAGGGGCAGTCCAATTTGATCGAGGCAAAACGCACCCCGATCATCACTTTGAAAGAACTGGTCACTTGAACAAACCTTCCTGGTTCCTGATGTCGAACCTGGAGAAGCTTATTGCCCAGCATTCAATACGACCAAGCAAAGTCGGCCACTATTTATCGGAAATGACACGGAAAAGGAATCTCATGATCCAAAAGGGATATGTCCACCCAGGCGAGGAGCACGACGTGCTATACGAGCATAACTACCGTCATAAATCGCATACTAGCGACTGCAAGAACTGCGACCAGAGCAAGAAAGTCAAGCGGGCCCCACGGGCATCCAAGGACCCCGTGGTCCATTACGGAACAATTGGGTCGGCTAACACCGTTCTCAAAGACGGTGATACCCGTGAACAGCTCAAAAAGGACCTTGGGATTATTTGTGTAGACATGGAGGCAGCTGGTATTATCGACGATTTGCCATGCTTGATAATTCGAGGCATTTGTGACTATGCAGACTCACATAAGGCGAAAAAATGGCAGCCGTATGCAGCTGCGACTGCTGCAGCATTTGCAAAGGAGTTTCTTTCTATTGTTCCACCTAATTTTAGCGCTTAAGAGTATCGAGATATCGCGAGGGAGTTGTAATATACGCTAGATTCTATAATTTTTACTTGGCTTTCGGCTATGTGCAGGCAGTTTGCGTCTAGTGTATGAAATCAAGATCCAAATTTAATCTTGATATAGTTCCATTAGCTACTATTAGTTTTGTACCCAGAGCTACTATAATGAAAAGAACGGGTTCATGGTCCGACTTTGAAGAGAGGAGAATTATATCTAAAGTCTGATAACACAGCCGGTGCTGACGACCTGGGGACTAGAAGTCGAACCCTGTTGCCAAACATTGAATATAAAAACCTACCACAACTCCCATCACAACCCCAAAAACTCTCTTCCTTTCATCAACCCTCATCACTTTCATCACCTCCACCACGTCCATCACGCCCATCACGTCCATCCTCCATTCTCCATCACTTTCATCACCTCTATAGCCTCCTAGGCTGCTAGTATTTTCCAGGTATGGCATCCCTTTAATCACCCAACCATAGTGACAGTAACAAGCATCCACAAAAAGCTAGCGCCTTCTAGTCACATTAGAGGCTCTGCTTTTGCGATACCTCCTCCATCAATTGTACCCGTTCTGCCTGCTAGGCCGTTCAAGTCTATATCACCGGATATCAATATGGAAGAGGGACAGTTAGAAGCTCTTATCTTCACGGAGTTCGGACAACTCCTTTCTTCCAGCCGTTTCAACCATGGACGCTTACGAACTCGTCGCAAGCGCTTGATTTCTGCTTTTGAAAGTCCAGCCAATGCTCATAATGTCAATTCTTTCTGCTCTAAGCACAATATTCGACTAGACATTGTTTCCAAAGGATTGGTGAGACTGGTGGAAAAATTAGTATCCAACGGTAGTCTCAAGTCCAAGCGCTCGGGGCAGATATCCAAAGGTGCCAAGGAGCCAGGTACGCTCGTTGCACCCACACAATCCCCTAAGGCTTCTGAACCGGCGAACCAGGAACATTCCCACGATTATCGGACCCGTACAGCGGAGACTAATAGCCATGAGGAAGTTCCTGATGCGTCGCCTTCAGAGAATGCTCTAGCCCTAGTGAAGCCAAACCAGGGCCAGGATGCCGTCCAATCTCCGAACGAAGGAGTCGCCTTCGGGCCTCCAGGTCAAAATATTGAGGCTCCTGTTGTCGCACCTACGGTGCCGGCGATGGTGCAGTTGTCTGTCACGCCTCTGGAGCCCCCTCAGAACATTGGAGGGGAGTATCGAGGCATTCCAAGCTACCACGGGGTGTTGGTGAGGAAGACTACAATAAAGTCCCCTGTTATACCCCCTTCCCTGTTCTGATTGGAGGTACCGCCCTGGAGATAAACAGTGGTCCTCTATTTAATCCAGGGCCCCCAGCAGGGAATGAGGGGATAAAATTCATTTCCAAGGAAATACAGGGAGCCAGTACGCCAGCAACTAGCGTGGCCCAGTTCCTAATTAGCAAGAGAAGGATGAAGAAGATAAGGAAAAAGATGAACGGATTGAAAGCAAATTTGATCTCGGCTACTGTTGTTGATTCTACGACTGGGCTGGACACTAATTATACGGTAAATACACCAAAGAAGAAGAAGAAGAAGAAGAAGAAGAAGAAGAAGAAGAAAAAGTGCACTAAAAACCAGGGCCTGCCACCGAATACTACTCTTCAAAATACGGGGATAGTAGATCCTCCAGTCGACCAGGCGAAAGTTAATCCAATAGTCACGTCTTCCTTGCCGTCCCGTCCAAGTTTCCCCGTCGCAATAGATACATCGGCTACTACTCCTGGTCACGAGAAAGCCTCTCTAGAGAAGATATCGACACTGCCAGATCAAACTATTTCGACCACCGCTGCCCCTGCCAATCCGGTACTGCCAACCCGGCTTCCGATTTCTCATGCCGGATTCATATCCCACACTGTTGACAGTATAATACACCAACACTTTCCCTCACCCGACAAGATATCCCTCCCTTATCCTGTCCAATTCGCGATATTGACAGAAACACAATACGTTTTAGAGCGTGCATGTCACAGATTTGCCAAGAAATGGCTTCCACATCTCACATCAAGCGCCCAATTCCTTTACCCAGAATCTGCGGAACTAAGCCTGTGGATCCGAACAATAGCCAATCCAGCTAGCCTTGCCATGATTTCAGCTTACGCCCTGGATATCGATTTTATGCGCACTGTGGTCAAAGCGGCTACCACAGAGAGGTTTTTAGACAATAGTACCAAATCACTCGTCCGTCTGAGGAACCAAACAGTCCATCGTCATAACTTGGACTGCAACAACTTGCATCAGGTATTGCGGGCAGGAGTAGATATGGCAATATTTCTGAGGAGCCATGACGGGGCAGACTACTTGCGAAAGATTTGGGACAAGCAGAATGAGCTAAGTACTAACTTAAAGAAATAAATTAACAATATAAGGGCAGACATAAGGTCGGCATTGCTACTTCTCTATTATGCCGAGAATAAATCATATGGATGGAGTGCCCCTGTGGTCAAAATTGGATTGGAGAGGGTAAGAGAAGTTATGGGAAGCCTCAAGTTGAGTGTGGATGATCTGAGGGCTTTGAAGCGTGAACACTTGCCTGATGGGCAGAAAGAGGAAGGACCAGAAGACGTTCCTATTATTTGCTATGAGTCTGGTGGATAGTTTAGGACGAGGATTTTGATTGCCCTCTCCAAGAGCCTACAGGATTCAAAAGCATGGAATCCGAAAGCTAGCCTCACAGAACCGCTTTCTTTCCGTCCGGTGAGTTGCATTTCCTCCATTCCAGAGAGTTCCACAAAGGTGTTGGAGTTTCATACACTAACCGAATCTAGCTATTACCACATTCGGGGATACTTGAACAGGTGATTTTCCTACTTTGAAGATTTTCTTTCGCACAATTTCTTCCCGATGAATTAAAGAACACCAATTTCTTTCCATATTATCGATACATACCCGCCGCTGCTTACAATCGCACCTGTATTTCCAATCCCCCGAATGCCGTTGTTCGAGATGACTAATTGTCATCGAAAACTCCAAAAATTTAGTTAGCCCAATAAAGAATAGTCTGGTTCCAAATCTGGAATAGTCTTTCCATGTTTAGGCAGGTATTTTTGTTGGAGCCTGCTCCTTGATTGTCACGGTTTTCTGAAGTTGGAATGGAGAATTTCCTTGTTGGAAAATTTACAAATAAATTATCGGTTAATAAATTGAATTACTATTATTATTCAAATTATACTAGATTTTGCTTTTTTTTAACTATCATTGTTTTATTATATATATACATCGTCTGTAAGTTTCGTCATTTGTTAGTGTTTAAAAATTCAGTTTTTTTTTTTGGATAAGATGGACATAGGAATGGACAAAAATCAAAGAAAGAGGATTCCGAAGTACCAACGTACGTCGGAGGAGCTGGATAGCTCGGAGGACCCCAACGACGCCCGAAGAACCACCATCGCAAATCCCTGTGCACTGGTTCCCAGCAATGCATAGCTCGTAGGTTCCTGGGGTTATAAAGTCACAGCGGGGTATCGGAACAAAGCACAGTGTTATCTCCTTTTCCCTCTCTCTTTACTCGCCGTCGTTCTGTCAGATCACCTCTCCCCCGTATGATCGATCGTTTTCCGATTGAATCGATGACTGCTTGTTCACATATCAATCGACAACTCAACCCTCCGATGATGCATTTAACGATTGCAACGCAATCATCCCCTTCACATATCAATCATGCTTCGATCGTCTCAATTGTAATTCAATCATCCCCTTCATATATCAATCATCTCAATTGTAATTCAATCATCCCCTTCACATATCAATCATACTTCGATCATCTTGATTGCAATTCTGCTACGATTGAATTTTTTTTTACTCATGCCATCACGAAACTGCATGCACGCTATTACTTCGTTCGGACTTCCATTACGTTTTGTTGTAAAACTTATCACGTTGCTTGTCATGTTCCTCCGCGTGTTACTATGCCGTCCGATTCCCCACATTAAGCAAATCGATTCTTCATACCCGCTAAATATACGTTTTCTATAGATGGATATCATCCAACCGGACGGTTAACATCATAAACCTCCTCTGCAATCGGATTCACATGGAAAGGGTGTGTGACCGGTTGGACCGCCTTCCGTTTCCGTAGAATCAAAATAATCGTCGTGGCAATACCTGCAATCGCTACAACAGATCCGATAACCATGCCTGCTATTCCTCCGGCAGAGAGACCAGGCCTTATGTTCAGCTGGGGATTATTGGGTAGAGTTGGTGCGGGTGCCGCGGTTGATGATGGAGGCGGGAGGGTGATAATTTCGGTCTCGTAGCTGGTCACACTGACAAGTATAGTCGACGGGCTGCTGCTTATCAGCGTTGAGAGGGTACTCTCTGAGCTGCTTACTGACTCTGAAATTCTGCTGCTGTCGGGGTCCGAGATCCGGGAAGCCGTTTCCTCTTAAAGCCACCATCAGTTTTCGTCCATGGAGGTCCCAAATACAGAAGGAAGAAGAAAACGTAAGGCAGATAACAGTGACCATGCCGATCAGTATAGCTGACGAGGCTATTTTTGCGGATGAGGCTGAGGAACTTGGGGGCATAGTCGACGTTGCCGTTGGTGTGGGCATCGGCGTTTGTGTAGTGGTAACGGTGATTTTCTGGGTGGTAACGGTAAAACTGTACGCACCTGTTGGGGTTGGGGTGGATTCGGACGTGGGTTCCAGCGTAGGTTCTGGAGCAGAGGATAGCTCTGTTGTTGGCTGCAGCGTAGGAGTCGGTTCAGTCGTGGAGTCTTCGGTAATCGTGAAAGAGGTAATAATCCCGGTGCTTTTGCAGTAGTTTGTATATACGGCGACAGCGCTAGTGATATCCGGGACAGTCTTGCCGCACGAAGCTTGAACACAAGTTGAGAGATGGCTGACGGCAGTAACTTGCAAATCCTCCCGACAGAAGCAAGAGTCGATACGGCTGCTATCACAGCTTAAGAGCCCACTGAGAAAGTTGGAACTACCGTCATTGCCATGCCAGCAAGCATATTTGAAACAGCATTTGGCGCAATCTCTGAGAAGATTAAAGTCATCTTTACGAAAGATTGATACCGGGTCATCCCCTCCAAGGACCCCTCTCAGGAAGTGAAAAAAAAATATTGCTGTGAGGAGAATTGAATGCCCGGAAACCATGATGCATCTAGAAATATGTCGATGTCGCAAGACTACCAGTATACCCACGCAAGCATAAGATAACGTAAATACGAAAAGTAAAACTTGAAATTGAAACTTGAGTCGCTCAAATTCCCCTTAAATGGAGCCATGATTGCGGCTGAGGGTGCTACATGCTGCCTTGGTGGTGTCCATACGTGACTGATGCGCCATCGCAATGCAAAGTTGTTCTGTAACTAAACCGTTTTGAGTCTTTCATCTTGTGTATTTCCGCGAGAGAGCCGCATGGCAGCTGCTGAGGAGAGCTTGCAAGGCTATTATATTTCAGCTAGAAAATGCGTCCCGCTGCATATATGCGGCCAAGCGTTGGACCCTGGTACGACGAACTCTTGGCGTCTAGTTGTCTGTTCTTCCACAACACAGATAAGGCGTGGTATTTCTAGTGCGTGCTAGCTAGCAACTCATAGTTGTCAGAAGTATATAAAGCTATAATACCGATGAAGTACAAGTTTGGTACCGTGGCCTAGTTGGCCACTATTTTGCACTTTCTGACAATAGTCCGATACGGACCTTATGTGTAATTTTCGTTCAACCCTAGAGTTTACTTGATTAATAGCCATCGAATCATAAAATGACTACACCTAATATACCCAAAAGTACAAAACGCAGGAGATCTCGAGAACAATTTCGTGAGAATGCAGTAGCCCACCAGGCCAAACGTACGATTACAACCAATCTACGCTAGATCAATCTTATCAGGCAACTTACTCAATCGTTTATATACTGGAACAAATATACGACTTTTTTTTGGAATTACACCTTTCAATATTCCAAAAGTACTCATTTCTTTTGTGTGCACACATCTTTCTTGAAATTTTGCATCATCGGGTTGAGAAATCATTATTGAAAACCAGTAGGCTAGCTTATAAATTTCCTGATCAGGGTTCCTGGGACACGTAGTTCAATTTGATCTATAAACCTATATTAATGACAGATTCATTCTGTTTCTGTTCCGAATTAGTCCCGCTGCATCTCGGTATATCATAAGTCCATCCACATGGCACTCCAATAAATGAGTGATATTCACTGTTTGGCTTTTCCCTGATCACAAATGATACCTTTGCTGTTGAGATAATGAATATCTTATCTCCGACATTCGCTCCGCCAGGAATAATACCCACGAGTCCATTTTTTTTGTAGTACATAGCGTAGCACCCGGTATTCTACCGGTAAGGTCTCTAGCCACGGCCCAATACTGTGATATTTATGGTATGTACTTTGATGTCTTGGCTTTGTGTATGTCCGTATCTAAGTCTGCTTGGACGTCCAGCGCCAGCTCTTTGAACCCAGGCGGCCACTGCTCTCATGTCACCACATTTAATTCTTCGAAGAATGGCCAACTTGAGATAAACAGTAGCCCCAATAATTCGCCGATAAGCGTCTAAAAATAACTTTAATCTTAAGCATATAATTACCGGGGCTGGTTCGGCATGTCATCTTGAACCTCCATTGCAATTTCACCAAATGATGGGGCATCGCTATTGGTTCGGATGACCAGGCGTCTAAGGCCCGTTATAGTGCCCATGTAAGTCCCTATGATATTGAGAACCGGTTGGCGCTTCTCCTCCTAAAGGTGAACACCTCCTACAGGAATGTCGTTTCCTCCCGCGCTAAAATCTAAGAAAACAGTTTCCCAAGGATAGATCTTCCGGCGAGAAACGGTTGTCGGACGGTCCACCTTCTTCCAGTTACTCATTAAGCTAGGCACCCAGGTACGGTAGCTGGATGATTTGCACCAACTAGCATGATACACTAGATCTCACGGGAAACCCTTCTCGACCAGACCTCTAGCATACCATGCCAGAATAATCTCTTCTGCCGATTCGTAATTCGGAATGAAAGCCTGATTGTTTTCTGGAGTTATTGGAATAGATAATTTCCTTGTTGGGAATCAAGAATTGGAGAAGGTGAATTGTCATTGATTAGTTGATTGACGCTTGATGACCTCCGGATGGATACCGGTCTACACGAAATAGGTGGTCCCTAAACAGGCATCGTACAGGATGAGGGAAAGAATGGTGAAGGGCATCATGTTGTGTTGCGGTCACGCGACCGCGGTGAAGCCCTGGCTGTCTCAGGGTGTCAGAATTTTATGTGTTCGTTGATTGTTCTTGTTAAGATTACATGCGACGGAGCCATACAACAACAACGCTAATAACAACGTCATGTGACCATATTTCTGACACAGGGCTGCTCGAATCTTCTCCAACATTCTCCCAACTTCTCGCAACACCTTTTGCCCCCCCAGTGATGTTTCATAAGCGCGATGCATTTCTAATTGATGAGCGTCGTAATCGTTTAACGTGCAACCTAGCTATTTCAAGGGACTTCTAGTTAGCGGCTTCCATGTGTATATAAACGGCCGAACTCAGCTTCGTTGAACTCGGAATCCTTTTTCAGAATCACTCACATTAACTCACTCTTGAGCATCATCCTCAATCAACAAGTTCATCAAACCTTCTTCTATATAGCGCTATCCGATATAAATAAACGAAATATTTTAAGATCTAACTCTCCCAAAATACTTTTTCTAAATCGTATAAACAAACCTCAAACAAAATCAATCAACATGCCTTTTATCCGCTTCCAGCCAGTCTCCTTTCAGGCCCCGGCCGCTGATCCCTTCATTGACTTCATGGCCGCCGCATTAGCTGCAGAGAATACTCCATCTCGTTGCCATCCCAAGTCAGCAGCTTGCACACCAGCCCAATGTCAAACCCGCTCTTGTGCTCCTCGCCAAACCCGGATTGTGAAGCGCCACATCACCCCCAAATTCGACGTCTCTGAAACCGCAGACGCCTACATTCTTGAAGGCGAACTCCCAGGAGTCTCCAACAAGGCCTCCATCTCTGTTGACTTTGATGACGCCCAAACCATTGTCGTCAAAGGTGAAATCAACCGTGTGAAGCGATCATTCGCAAAGACTGAGGAACATCAAGAGTTGACCGAAGAAGCCCTTCAGGCTTCTGCCCCTGCTCAAGAGGCCGCCACTGTTACCACCGCCGACGGCGAGACCGTTGTTTATGATGACGCTGCTTCCGTATCTAGCGGAAGCTCGAAGCCAAAGGCCGCAACTGTCGAAGATGAAGTTGACGAATCGGAAACCGCCTCCAATGCTTCCTTTGAAGTGGTCGACGGACCTCTCCTAACCAAGGCTGATAAAGGAAAGGGTCCGGCTAGAGACGCTGACGTCGGAATGACCGAAGCCGCCGAAAAGCCAGCCGAACCAATCACCGAAAAGAAAGAAAAGAAGCAGGAGATAATTGCTAGGTACTGGATTGCAGAACGACCAATCGGTATTTTCGAGAGGAAGTTCAAGTTCGAAGGACTTATCGATCAGAATAACGTTCGCGCTTTCCTTGAGAATGGTCTCCTGACTGTTGTTATCCCGAAAAGGGAGGCTTTTGTCAAGAGTGTTTTAATCAATTAAGGCATCTCTGGCATAAAATAAAGTTTTTTTCATCTTTCATTTAATCATTTTGTACCAGCGTGTTTTTGAAGCTCGGAATCTCTACTTTCATTATATATCTTCGATCTTTTTGTGTTAGCTCGAGTTGGAAGTAGGGATACCATGATGCATAACATATGGCGTTTATCCTTCGGGGCCTGTTTGGATTTTCTGAAAACTTACGATATATACAATCATACTAGCTAGTATTTGGATTTTTGCTGTGTTACATGCGCATGTACATCTAATTAGTCGGTTCGGTTCGAATATGAAGCCCTTTTGATATCAATCCATCTCGAGTGCCCTTTCCAAATTAAACCGTGATATATATATGAGTGGTAGAAGCTCCTGCTCTCATGAGTAGTGACTTAACCCCCAGCCTCGAAGCCCGGATTAATACTCGTAACGTAGCGCTTCGACTAACATGCCGGGGTCGCTGTCAGGAACGGTCAACGTGCAAGTAACCGTAAACATATTTTAAATGCTGCAGCTGAGTAAAACCTCGGGCCGTCGTAAACACGTCGTGAGTGACTGATTATTTCGAATTCGATTGTTATATCCAGCCCATAGCCCAGATCCGAGCCTTTGGATTGTATCGGCGGGCCATATTACATATGAATCTTCGGTCTTTAGGTGTTAGAATATGCAGAAGTGATTTATACAAGATTATCGGATAATCGATTCCCAAAAGACAAACTCCATTCTTCCATACTTTGAGCAGTAATTCGGTCTTAACCCCGCATATTTGGATACGAAACGGGCCTTAACTCCAGATAAAAAGCTGGATACGGTAGCTATCGAAACTGTCGTCCGAAGACGATATCTCCATGCATGTTGTATATCCCAAAACTCCGAATCAACGGACGAATTCTAAAAGACGATAGAATCCCAAAATCCGTCACGGAATTAAGATAATTCACATTCCCCGAACCGCTCGAATAGACTCGCCGGTATAATGTAACGGGGTTTATGCCGGATGATATACATACCGCACAAGAGATGCAGCAATGCGGCGCCGGGGATTAAGAAAGTGGAGTGATAATGACGGCCCGAATATCTGCAGGCGGGACTTTATTAGAGTATACGGGCTTAACGATACTCCTCGTAAGGCTATTGTGAAAGTTATAGCCGGGTAAGTCCTCAGCGAGCGTCGAGCGATAATTGATGCAAGATTACAATAGCCAGACTTTTGTAGATGAGAAAACGATATTGTAACCTTACGAATGCCTTTGTTCTCCAACAAGTTACGGGCTGCGATATCTAAAAAATGTACATATCAATGTATACCTACGAAACGAATTGATAAAGTTGTTCCGCGGTCAGAATACTACAGGCAGTCGCACAAAACTGTCGGGCCATGGTGTACAATCGTTATTGCAAGGCTATCAACAAGCACTCGAAATGATATTACAAAAGAATCAACCGATGAGCGAGCCGTATATTCAACACTTTAACTCTACAAGTCTAAATTACTAGGGATATGCACTTTAGCCAGTTGCTTCGAATCTAACATGTTTTGTAAAATAGTACCGTTCCTGAAGTTAAGCTTAAGATATGTTGGGTTAAGTCCGTCAAGAGGCCCATGCATCTCGGCCCAACACAAAGCCGTTTTTGCAACATGTCGTCCAACCCTTGTTAAAACCTTCCCCTTCAACAACCTCACTATCCAGATCGAGTCTAGCGTTTCTACCACCATTGAGAGGGAAATGATGTCGTTTAGCCTGCCTTATGCAGGGAGAGGTTGATCTTTTTCAACGGTTCTTTGTTCGTCCGGAATAACTCTCCGGAAGCTCGAAGTGTTGGCTTAAATCCGTCGCTTATTGATAATTTGAGCCGGAGCAGTCTCGCGAGCAGTTCTGACAAGGCAAAGGCGGACCAAGTTAAAGGGCCTAGGTTCGCCAATCGTCAAGCTGGAATTTTTGTTCGTGCGGGCGCAATTCCGTCACCTCACTTAAGTTTTCCGGCTCTTAGGCTCTTGGTTCACAAGCTTGTGGGACTCCACGCCGTGATCGGTGTAATTTCGGTCGCATGGCTTTCCTTCCCCAATGCAATCTTCCTGTTATCCAGCTTTGCATTGTGTTCAGGAAAATATCTTGTGGAGAAAGCCCTTAGTCCTGAGGTCTAGAGCTCTGTGTTTGTGATATTTTTGTGACGTTGCAGCACTGGCTTGCTGCTGTGGAATGTGGCTTGCTCACAAGAACACAAATGTATGTAAGTACGAAGTGGATGCAAGGAAAAACTGAATCCGAAGGCAGCCATTCACTAGGGCCGTGGGAGGCAATACCGAATGTTGGTTTCGGTTGGGAAACACCTGGCTATAGATTGATACGCCCAGGTGATCTCGAAAATATCTTAGTCCAATCCGAAACAGAGCTGCCATCACCGAATCCATCAAAGCTTATGGATGACTAATCCCAAAACACCTTTAGCGGAGTTGGTTGTGGGACGATCACTACAAACTTCTTGGTGACCTTTCTTAGCCCCTGGAATCGAGTATCCTAACGACATCATACTTCCCCACAAAAACGCCCAATTCGCCAATTCCGAAGAAGCTATTCGTTCTAGATCTTAATTCCAATTGTTTTGTGAAAGAGTTTCTCCGACGTAAGGAGATAACGCCAAGTTACGAACGAACTAAGAATGCAGCTAGCTGCGTGCGCATGCACATGCCCCAGTGTCTGTGCCGCATAACAATTCCATCCAACCACCAGCCCAGCAAAAGTCGCACCGCTATCGATATTGATAGTCGTGAAATCCGTCGAAGTTGCATTGAGCCCCACGTGATGAATATCTGGATATGTTGTGATCAAATCCATCTCCTCACTAGGCCCCAAGATCGTGAGGGGATACTGTTCTGATCGAACCTTCACATAAACGTGAGCTAGAGGAAATCGGTTAATCCTTGATTCTCAATTACGCCTCTGACGTTCAGTTCGTGATATTGTAGACCGCCATTGGCCAGTCTTGTGCAGCTGCACGCATTACATCTTAATGCCACCTTGCATCCAGCCCGATATGCCAACCAGCATAGGAAATCTTCGTTGTCCAAGTTACTAGCGGATTTCGTTCTGAATTTATACCCCTTGGCAATGCCGCATCATGGAGTTAAGAATTTGAGTTCTCGAGCTCGGACAGATCGAAGCTAGACTACACCGTCTTGAAGTACGAAAATAAGCTTCGAATCAGTAGTTTCGAGGAATTTTACATCGTTCGGGCAGTCTCTAGCCATCTTATCCCCGTGGTTCTGAAGGTCTAGAAGGGCCTATGGGACCGTATTGCAGAACTTTAGAGGACTTAGGAGTTTTTCACGATGTGAGTCGGGTAGACTATTGTGCTTTGAGTTCCAAGTGAGATCTAAACACCATCTTCGAGACTGACAAAAACGCATTTCTGAGTTTTGTGCTGTTATCTCCAGACTCTCGGTGGGTCCGACGAAGCCATTGCCGTCTTAATGCCGTCGTTTTGAAAATCCATGATGCCTTTTCATTAGGAGTTAAGGATTTGAAGCTTTTGGTTAAGGAGTTAAGGCCGTTTTCTCGCAAAGTTGAACATCGTATTATGCCGAAGATTCTAAGACCTGTGGGGTAAAGATTAAGGAATGTAATATCCGTTCGTTCGGCCCGTTCAAATGGCCGGTTTATTCCCAGAATCTTTGTCTGGAGATCGAGATACGTCTAATAAAATTCTGCTATTTCCATCTCAGCGGAGTTGAGCGATTAGCTTGTATCGTCGCGTTGTGCAAGTTTGAGTTTGGTAAGCTTGCAAAAGCTATTTGTTCTGAAACAAAGTCCGAAGTGCGATGGTCCCGGATTAACCAACTCAGTATTCAGACGAATGGATATCCAGGTTCAACTGTGCAGGTTTCAAAGTGTTGTAGCTTGCGATTGTGCCAGTCTCCAATGCCGATGGGGTGTAGGCCTATTCACTGGCGATGTTCTTTCTTGAAGGGACGGATTCAATTGTCCCGGACAATAGCGAGATCACTGTGGAAACTTCGCGGAACTCCAGTCTAGCTAAAGCCGCTCGGAGATTGAGATCTCGGAATGACCTAATGGACGGAACCCCTAATTCATCTGTATATACCTACACCTATGTCCGAAGCGGCCTATATTTGTGAGAGTTTCCGATTTCAATTTCTACTAACTCCATCCCAGAATCCCCGAAATCATATCTCCAAACGTTCCTGAGATGTGAATGAATTCGTCTACGGATTCAGCCCGACTATTCGGTATATCCGGATTTCACATTCCAACGGTCGGCGGCACAGCACTGCTCTAGATCAACTATTCAAGGAGATAACATTCTACTAATAATTCGCTTCTATCTCCGCCATTTCGTCAGATTGAAACGTCTTCCCGGCTTAATTCCTCTGCAGATCCACTTCGGAAATAGATGTTCACAGATTTCGAAGAAATCATAATTGACGTAGATGTTGCCGAGCCGATGGACTTAATGGTTTTACAAATATACAAGGGATTGTCTTGGTTTTTTTCGACTGGGTCGATTAACATCCTGACCACAATGACGACCTTTAATCGGACCCGGGACATCTAGAGGCAGATATTCGAGTGGTCAAAATACAACAAGGGTATATGCGTTGCGGCCGAGATAGAGTTCATTGTTCAAGGATTGGCATCTGCCAGGGCAAATATCACATAGGTATGCTGCTCCATGTACCAAGCTAATCTGTTATGGTAAAAGGCAGAGGTGTGTTTGTATCGATACACTAAAGGATATAGGCGGAAATAATAACTTCTATGCCATCAAAGGTTTCAACAGTCACAACGAAGGGATACAGCACGTCGCCGTCTACTTGCAGCTACCAATGCGATGATGCAGGCGAAGAATTCAAAGCGAATGCCGGTATATCCGTGTATATGAGCTTTAGGTAACTCCATGCAGGAGCAACCTCATCCAGACCTGCTCATTGAATGTGTGCGGTCCCCTTCAGAGCCGAGGCTTCAGATCAGTTAGACATTGGCGTGAGGTCTTCAAAATCTCGACTGACGCGACATGCTACTGTTTTCCTTGGCCGTAGGTTATTAATGCAAAGCATTCCATATGCCCTGCACCAAAGACAGAGTATTCATGAATTTTTACCCCAAAATAACCTCGGATGTTTCCAAATATATACCCCACGTAACGCCATCCAGCGAAGTTCAAAGCTGTCGAATCCTTTCCGCAAAATATCCAGTCGTAGATCGGTCGATCTTACACCATAACCATGGCCTCATCCAGACGCATATATATATATCATGGCTTATTATGGCTATACATGTATAGGCGGATGTGAAAGTAGATACTAAAGTCTCTAAACATTTTTCATGAAATCCTAATACTCGCAGGAAGGGTATTCTTGCCGACGGTAGATGTTGGGATTTTATATGTGGCGTTGAAGTACTGGCTCATTCTAACAGCCGATACTATAAATATAACGCCTAATGAACTACTTGAAAGTGTTGGACTCGAGATTCTAGATTCCCAACATCGAACCTCCACAGGGATATGTTTCTTTTTGACTATTCTTGCTTGATTTGGCCCAGAGTAATCCACCAACACTGTACAAAGATCATGAAAATCCTTCGTCTCCGTCCACCAATCACGTGGCGTAAAGAAAAGTTTCGGTATTGATATCTAATTGTTGCACCCACGCAATCATATGCAGCCATATACCATAGGCCCTATCACGGAACCGGGAGGAAAACAAGATGGAGTTGCATTGACGATCGCTTCTCGCATGAGAGGGGACCTATTCGTAGAAAAGAGATCTGCAATAAACATAGAGCGGTTTCCCGATACCTCTAACTGATCTTCGAAAGGCTGAGCTGCGAGCGATCTAAACTATCGCTAGCCACTAATGCTAAAGGCCAACAGGTTCTTCTTGAGTGTTTCTAACTGCGGGGAAATATTGCTTCGATGGTCGGTTAGCCTTTCTATACGTTGGTAGAAGAGGCGCCTGTGACTCGCCTGCAGCAGCTTCAAAGGATATCATTCAATCGCAACCGCCTTGGCAACGACCCAAGCTTTCAAAATAGTAGTCAAATTCTCGTGCGAAATGCATGAAACTTCCCGCTTTTACATGATACACAGGACTTCCAAATTAATTTCCAAAAATGTCGGGCACCAGACGGAACTCTCGTACGAAATACAATAACAAGTTGCATCTCAATTGGCACGATCTTTTCACCAGATTCTTGGGAAATGTATTCACCGTTCCCACAAGGACTCAGCCCGGGTTTTTTCGCTTATGCCATGCTATGCCGTGTATTTGGCAAAAAACCTTATGCACAGGTGGTGTCATGATGAGCTGTCGTCGGTCGCTCGGAGGGGCTGTTTTGTCACATGTGGGCACGGCAGAACTTCGAGAATGTGTTGGAGATGTCGTCGGTCTGGATCTGGCTTAGCTATCGATTATCTCTACGGAGTACGTGCATGGTAGACTCGTTCCCTGCAACCAACGGCTCGAACGCAAGGGATCCCTCAGTGCAGCAAGACCTGCCTCCCTAACGCCGAAGCCGTTTTTCCCAGACGAGCTGCTGCGTGACCTTGTTTCTCGCAGTCTAGGAAATTAATGTCAGGAGCAGACTGAAACGTATCTTTTTCTTGTGTAACCCCGAGTCTTTTCGTTAAATATTTCCTGACATGGCTTTGGTTCCAATCCAGTGAAATGAGAATCCTCCTGCAGAAACAGCAAATCTCTCGGGATTCCCAGCCCAACGATCATGTGTGGGTCTATTGTGGGTCTCTCCTCGCCAAAATGCGAGATCTAGGTTAGCGTGGTTTTCCCGGGCTCGCCTCGATCGTTCTGCTTTTCAAAAATCCACATCCCTGTGCACTTCCCAACCAGCTGGAAACTGGTATCATCTGCCCTCCTTCTAACGGTTCTCACTGGTCGACAGCTGCTGCTTGAAGAAACTTTGAGATCGAAATCTCGAGAACCCTATCTTAAAAGATACGGGAATCTTTCTTGCAACGAAGCAGGAACAACCCAGAGCTCACACGTGGAGCTAGACCCTTGCTGAGGTCCAATGACTCGATGAATTGTTCTACACAGCTCGCAAATTAACAAATGATTAGCCTTAAAAAGTTTCGTTTCTTATTCCTGGATTTTGACAAGCGTCATAGGCTTAGATTTTTCGTTATCCCGCTCATCGCAATCCTCATGCGAATCTCTTCGGCCTCGGAAATTCCGAGGCGGGACCCAATGCCAAAGTATGACCCAAAGGAGCTATTTCAAAAACAATGCTAGTTAGCGGCCAATGCACATTAATGGGGCTGCATACGCATCAAACAAAAGGCTACCTGAAGGAATCCAAATTAGTTGCTTCAAAATAACGCCCAAGATCGAGTCTGAATACCATAATCGGGAAAACTTTGGTGTGGTATAACAAAGGTCTAGAGCAGTCTCCTGCAGTTGATAATATCTCATCCACGAACCCACTCTAGTGGTTCACTTTTTGCAATTTTCCATGCGATTTCCGAGAAACAAAGCGTCGGATGCGACCTGATCTAGCCTAAATATGGAAAGAAACAAATCTCAGGCATTTTTTCCACTCATGATCTCAACACTTATCACAGTGTCCAAGGCATCGTTTGCGGTTTTTGTGATACATGCCCCCTTACCAGTTGGGCGTTGTTCTGGCTTGCCCAATCAGTTCATATTCCGCGAAAGAACACACATATTTTTGACTGCATGAGACCGGTTGTGATGCTTGAGACTGGCTGTGGCATTTGGGCATGTGTCGACATGAGCATATGCGTTGTATTAGTCCTATGGTCCTCGATTCAAGAAAACTTGAAGCTCTAGAAAATATACAAGATTTGAATACCAGAGATGAGCATAATAGCCACAATAGAATGTATTCCCATCTAGATATCTCGTCGGATATATCAGGTACAGTCGAAGCCTTAGTTTCGATCAAGTTCACGATGGACTTTCTGATCTAAGTCCAGACATCGCTGGCGCCTGTAATCCGTATCAGGTATAAGTATATGATAGTTGCAGACTCCCTTCTTAAGTACTTTGCGTGTATCATTTCTGCAGCTAGTAATAACGAGACCACTTCAATGTTACAATTGCGATGTCCGGATCCGGTACGAGATCTCGAGGCCAATCCTCGAATTTGAAGCGTTATTTAACTTGATCATCTTAATATATCTTGTACCCCGATCGATTGTATGGTATGCGCAACAGACCCTGCTGGAGGTACGAGCGGCTGTAGAGCCCTGCAGAAACTGCTCGTCTCCCAGGGCTCGCGGTCCGTCTAATATTGGGTTGTGTGAACCAAATCCAACATGCAACATAGGTCTGCTCGTCAACACAAAGCCTTTATTTCCGCAAGCCTGAGAATTCAATATTCATATAAATACGTCGATAAACCAAGATATAAATAATATTTCATGATAGATTTATGGAAGCCAATGCTTAGAATACCTAGCCTCTGCAAATATATATATTATTTTAGTACAATTATCGCTTTGAAGAATCAATTATTGAATTGCTAAAATATTCTTATGCTATCTACGGAAAGCCGGCTTGCAATAAACCCCTACCAGCGTTACGAGGGTAGTTCGTACCCCAGCTTACCGGAAGTTGAGTGCATGATTCCACCAAGTTTATGACATGCTATGGGAATAACTTATATCTCGATTTCAAATTCACGAAGGACGGGCCTTAGAAATATGATCAGTAATCGCGAGTTAAATATCTCGATATATCTAACCTAGCAATAGAAGGTGTGAGGTCGAACCACGTCACAGTTAGCAGTATTTATCGTATTATAGCGTTTTTTCGAGAAGTTCCATGTCAGCATCTTGGAAATACTGAATAACTCGGGAGATCTACGGAGAGCGCTGGTTAGCTAGAATGAACTAGGATCAGTTTAACAGCATTCGAATTCCGAAAGAAGGTTGGCATAAATCGAGTCGATATGATATAAATATCATTCTTTGTATATATAGGCATTGGTCCAGATCTTGGATGAAGCTTATTGTATTAATTCAGCGTTAGCAAAAAGTTTGTCATTCTAAACGAGCCCACAAGTACACGAAGCTACATCATCAAATTTATATTCTTTCAGATCCTAACTTTACTATGTTACCCGTCGAAAATATCTTTGCTGGGGTCTTCATGTTGGCCGTCGCACTCACTCAATCGACGACAACGACTACCCGTCCACCCGATGTTCGATCCTGTTGTATTCCTAGAACTAGATTCTTCTATAGTTAGATTACGAAAAAATAAAAATAAAAAATATCAATTTGTAAAGTAATTTTCTTTTAATATCTCCCATAAAACCAGACTTTGAAAGCCTGCACAAAGGGAATTCTACTATTTAGCGAATGCTCCAAGCCTGTGATTGCCAAGATATTTCTACCGATATAACCGACCCATGGTATCAGTCGAATGTGAGCTTTGGTAGGTGCTCTGGGGTGAAGAGATCTGGGGTGGAGAGATTTCGGGTCGATGCCCAGTTCCCGTTTCAGGTAATACGATATCGATAACCTTGATGGTAGGTTTATGCTCTAAGGCAGAATATTTCTATCAAAAGCGTAGGAATATACTAGTAGTGGCGGTGTTTGTGGCAGCCGCGAAAAAGTGCTAGTTATGGAGTTGGCCGATATGTGGCCCGTTTTGTATAGAATATAGAGAAAGTTTCAAATACCTCCCAAACTGGCTCGAGAATAGCTTTAATCACGGGATTAGCTCAAGGCTCTAAAATTCGACCCGAAAAACACAGCTTCCCGCTACTATTCTAAAAAGCGAACTTGGAAGTCTGAAAATGGGCTGCCTGGTATAAGTCTGCGGGATAAGAAATGTCGACATCTCTTCACCTGCCAAAACTATTTTGCGCCGGCGTGAGATGGGATATCGCGGAAAGCCAAAGGCCTTTATGAGAATACCATAGGATGATATTGCAGTATAGAAACAACATTTATAAATGAGCGGGGAATCAGCGCCCATATCTCATCAGACTAATCGAAGCCTATCAAACTGAAACCCACTCGGTCTTAGAGCTTCTTCAATACTTCGGAATCATCTCGTCGGGAAGTTCCACCCACAAGTTCCCTCAAGATGAATCTCATAATATCCTCCGCTCTAATGGTGGCGTTTATTCCTTCCACATTGTTCTCCCAATCCGTCGCCGATCCAGTGATCCCCGATGGCGACTACTTCCTCTTATGGACTTCATGGCCCGACAGATATCTCACTGGGAGCAACAAAGCAACCTATGATAAAACAGGCCTTGTCGATGTTACTTTCCAACCTAAATCATACAGCAGCTGGGAAACCAGACGAAGTCAACAATGGCGAATCAAAAATAGGAGTGACGGTACCGTATATATTCAGAACGTCTGGACTTACCAGTACCTCGGATCTGGCCATAAATTCAATTGTTCTGTTCCGGCTACAGATAAGACCAATTGTGCCACCTCTCTACTTGACTTTGGCGAAAGATTCAAGTTGGTTGAACATTATGCGCGGAAAGGACGTTACCTCCTTCAACTCGATGGATATGGCGGAAGTCTTTGGCAACCTACCCTAGGGCCAGCAGGGCCAGCCAACAAACCTTTGGAAACTGCTATGATGACGCACAGTTATTACGGTCGCGATATGACATTTGAGTTCGAGAAGGTTTAAGACTATTGGCCGAGGAGGACTACATCAGCCGGTGTGCTCAAGCTGTACATGCTTACATACTCAAATTGCCGATGTATATATAGTAGGGGTGAAAAAGGAAAATGTTCAATTACGTTCGTCAGATCAATCATATGATTGGTAAATGGATTTGGGGTTTTAATTCTTAACCTCATCAGTTTTCTTGCCTCCATCCTCCTGCCGTCCCAATTTTGCTTTCAAGCAGCCATGTTTGAAAAAAAAAAAAAGGAGTTCGTGACACAACCAAGAATCATTGATGGGTTTGATTGAGCCAAAAAAAGTGAAAAGAGAACAGCCAGGTCGGAAATATTTTAGCTTCCCGAATCTAATTGGCGCGATTTAAATGTGGATACCTCTCTCGATATCAAAAAAAACCAAAAAGGCCGAGAAGTATGTCTATGCAGGGTCACAGTCTCGGATTGCATTGGTGAGGAATGCTCTAACAATATACTGGGTCCGAGGCCGATTTAAACGCTGCTATTGGGAAAACTCATGGCTCATGCATCTGCTAAATATCTGTAGATACTTAATACCTACAACAAAGGTACTTCCGCCCCCATGGATTGATGCGGAATTCGTTGAAAGAATGTCCCCGATAAGCTTATACCACCCCTCCTTTATTCCACCCTTTTTGAATTGAAAAAAGAAGCAAGAGAGGCCGAGGATAGGTGCGCATATGAAAAAAGAGGCGTTACGTATACGCCGAGAAACGCAGAAAAATACGAATGGTATCACGGGATTGGAGGGTTTCCTGCATGGTCGCCGGCATTATCTTTGTAGCAAGGCAATCCTGATGGGTTGAAAGGCATAATACGCATACTTTTGCTTTGCTTAGGAGGTTTGAGGTTCTGCCTAATCGTGACGATATCCAGGGTAGGATACTTTTCACTTGCATCTTAGGTAGACGTCTTCCATCGTTCATTTTCCATTTCGAGGAATGGAATGTGATATCAATTGAAACAACGAAAAAAGGGTTACTTAACTAGAGTGCATCTTTCCTTCCCTTCTTTGTTATGCGATGCACAGTTCCATATGAATTAACCGGAAAATCCCAAAGCCCGAACCCTGGTCCCGCCGGGCACCCAATGATAGGAGTAAGGCCCTGAGAGTGGATCTCAATGCAGGGCTTTAACTAAAAGGATGTTTTTTTCGAAGATCAACTCGTCTCCACCCGATTCTAGATCCCCCGCTGAAATTGCGAGGCTCGGTTACTTGGCGAATAAAGAACCAAAGCTAACAGAGCTATGATCCGGACAAGCAGATTTCTAATATGAAATTTCTCACAAAAAATTGAATGGTTTTACTATGGAAAGGGGGGGAAAATGGACTATTCGTTTCTTGAAAGGAGAAGCCAGGCTCAATTTTGAAGTAGTCGTGTGTCAATAAAAGACAAATAACACCCATCTACCCTAGCTAAGATAATAGGATGTACAAATACATCACTAGAAATGAACGGCTTGTTTCAGTAGAAGAACTCAAAAGAGAAATGAACGCCTTTCCAGCCAATAAAAGAGTTATCCCGCTTTATAGATATGGCACAAAAAAAAAAAAAAAGACAGAAAAATGAAGTCAAGGAAAACGCCGGATATATCCTTGCAGTAAACGCAATCATGATACCTGATGCTCAAGATAAAATAAAGATGAAAGAGGATGTGAGGTATATGCGGAAACTTTTATGTCTGAGCAGGTCCCTTAGTCAAAATACTCCCACAAAAGAAGAACACATGGAAAGAAAGAAAGAAGAATTAAACAAAACAACCAACATTCCCCGTGTGAGAATTTTCCAAAACTAAATAAAAAAGAAACGAAGTCGTTACGGTGGTCGTGGTTGTGACTTTGTACAGATGGGTTGGTCGCGTCGGAAATGTCAGAAATGTCGAATAGAGATATTGTTCCCTTACATCGTCGCCGCGGTTGTTTAGTAGCCATGTTTGAAATTATCGAGAATAAGCTGCTCCAGACCCTCAATCGTATATGGCTTCTTCAAGAATCCTTGCATGCCAACCCTGGTGATATCCCTGTGAGCGTCGGGGCTAGCATCTGCGCTGACGGCCAAAACTGTAAGTTTCTTAGATCCGCTCGCGTATTCCGGCAGAGCAAAAATCTTCTCTGTAGCCTCGATACCATTCATCTTAGGCATCCATAGATCCATAAGAATAAGCTCGATAGGGCGCCCAAAGCTGGTAGCTGCCGCCATGGCCGCCACGGCATCTTCTCCGTCCTCTGCTTCGATAATGTCGACGAACCCGAGATTCCTGAGCATCTTGGTGATGAGATTGCGGTTGATATTGTTGTCTTCGACAACTAGAATACGGAGCGGGATCTTTTTGCCAAGATCCTTATCGAAACGGCCCTTCTTGCTGGACTTTCTGGCACTCATGCCGTTGACTGGTTGGCGGAGGGTGACGGATTGCTTACGCGGGCGGTAAGGAACTGGTTCTTCTTCAATAATACCATTACTTGTCGCATGTGGTCCAGATCCATTCCGAGTATGTGTCGTCAAAACGGGGGAAGAAACCTCGGTTGAACTGGTTGTAGGTCGTGGAAATTCCGGAGAAGCCAATCCTTGCATCAAAGAGTATCTGTCGACGGGTTTTCTTGCTGCAATCGCTGGTGAACCTGACCTTCCATGCTTCGGGTCCTTACCCATCTCAATTGGCAATACAATATGAAACTCCGACCCAGTGTTCTCGCCTTCAGTAACAGTGTTGACAAGAGTGATATCGCCTCCAAGTCGAGCAGCCAGCCTCTTCGCAACAAATAAACCAAGCCCAACTCCATCAAATGCTTGAGTAAGACTGTTATCCTGTCTGCGCCACATTCTAAAAATATGTGGGACAAACTCGGGTCGAATGCCTGGACCTGTGTCTGTGACATTGAATTGAACACACTTGGAATCCTGAGAAACAGTTGCGACTAGCTTGACATCACCCTTGGGGGTAAATTTGACGGCATTATGAAGAACGGCGTAAAGTGTCTTCTCGAGAGTAAGTTTGTCGACTAAACCAAGTCAGCCGTTACATACTCGTGAAATCTGATATTTATTGCCCACTTACTTATGAGCATCGGTGGAACAAACTCGACCGACCAATCGATCTTCAAGGTTCCCGATCTCCTTGTCGCCGTCACAACCTCTCCATATCGGTTAGGTACGACCTGCACCTTTTCTGGTCTGCCGCCGCTTTTTAACGCGACCTGCAGCATCCCAGAGATGAATTCAATCAAATTGAGCCTCCTGTGGTTGAGGGTGACTTGACCAGAGGCTTCCTGGTGGATAGTATGCGTACCAGATGGTGTTGGTCCGGTGGGTGGGAGGGGCAGGACGCTTCCCGGCCGGTTCAACGATGTGTCTATTTCCCGTTTGGAAAGCTCTTCAGGAGGCAGACTGTTTGCTCTGCTGCCGCGTAGGCGGTACGTGCGGCGCTTGCTGTTTTCTGCTGGTGGTGTTTTGGAGCGGCCAGGTGGAAGCGGAGTCGGTGGGCCGGCGTTATCATTGCCATCGCTCCGCTTCCGTTTTTTTGGGTTCACTAGTGAATCCGCTACGTATGTTGTATTTACCTTTGCTAGGAGAGCTGTAGGGAGAGGGTCGGGACGGGGCAGAGCCGGTGGGTCTAGAGCTATATCTGAATTTAGATCTAACGCATGAACCATGTTGTCTGCAGCGTCAACTACCCGTTGTGCGCTGTCTGCAGGTTGGATATTATATTAGCAACCATAATGAATCTAGACCGTCGCCAAGCTTCCTTACCTTGGCAGTTCTCGATATTTTTCCGCATATCATAGACAAATTGGCGTAGAAGGATTGGCGTTGGTTCGTCATCTAGAGAATCTAACGAAGCAAGCATCACGTCCAACATGCCTACAACACCTTGCAAAGGTGTCCGTAGTTCGTGTGACAAATTTCTTGCTGCCGGACGTATTGCTTGTTGTGGAGACACATCCTCATGAAGAACGACATTGCCCATAAACGGGCTCCACGGTTTTGTACCTGGAACTATCGTATCAGACGGGTTTCCTGGCTTCTCTAGAATTCGCCAAGTAACCAGGTCTTCGAGGGACTTCATGAAAAACTCCAAAACCTCCCAAGTCAGGCCGGGCCTGTTTTCTAAGCCCCATTTCGACCACATCATACCGATATAGCCGTAGTATTTGCCTTCTGTGAAAAGAGGTATCGCCATGTACGCCTCGGCTGGAATTGGCAGAGAAGCGGCGTTTGTGTTATCGGGAAACAGCCTCTGCAGGCTATCTGGAATTAGAAGGACTTTATCGTGCTTCATGTGTGCACATGGACACTTGTAGCCCTTATATTGGATGTTGTTATAAAGTGCGTCTTTCCCGTCATGATTCCGCACATAATAGGCGAGACCCATAAGGCAAGATCCTTCTTCGCCAAGCGGTGGGTGCTCGACTGCACTCTTTGCATCGCCCTTTAGTACTCTCTTAGCCACAAATGTGTACTGTGATCCTGTGATATCTGCCATGCCAGTCATAAGGGTTTTCCAAAACTCCTGGCCTTGGAGGTTGTATAGTTTTAGTTTTAGGACGCTGATTAGGTGTCTTGCCTTCATTTCATCCTTTGGATAATGCTTATTCATCATCTCTCGAAATCCAGGTTGGCCAGAATGTATTACTGACTTGTTGTCGCAGGAGGGTATGCATATGGAAGGGTCCAAAGCATCCTCCAGCTGGATACTATCGATATCCATCGCTGAACTTCGGGGCCCATTCATCTTGAAATGTTGTGTCGAACAAAATCGTGAAGAGAAAAAGGCAAAGAATATGGCGATCGAAACGATGCGCCTGATGAGCTAATGAGCCCGTGGTTGCGTGAGCAATCGTTTTTCGTTTAGTCGAAGTAATATTGTCCCGAACAAAGAAGTGATCTCGCGTGGAATTTATTTTGGGGGAGCACGGACGTAAACTTGTCGACGGTCGGCTCCAAGCAGATTGTAAAACGTGTGAACAGGGAATATTTCTGGCAAAGTCAAAAAAAAAAACGTGGCAGCGGCGTGGACCGGAAGAATATTCTGTTCTTTGTCCTGCAATATGGGAGAGAGAAGGTGGGGAGTTGCAGTCGAATGGCTCGTCGCACAAGCTGCCCTCCTGGTATATATTTGACACTGTTTCCAAAGATTATTTGGGTAAGTGCTCCGGTCGTTTCAAAGACCTCTTGTGTAAAAGCAACCGGATCCTTGGGATTCTGGCTGGTCGAGATCTGGCTGGATAGTACGAAATCCGGTGGGCCTAGTTTGAGATCGAAAGTTTGTGAGAGGGTCGAAGGCTAGAATTGAATGCCTCAAATTGTTAGATAACTGGAAGGATAGGAGCGAGGAGGCGAAGAGAGTATGTGCGAAGGGGGGGGGGGGGGGATTTCTAGAAATGTTGCACAACTGCTGTTAAGATTACATGCGAACTATGAATACTATTTCTAGGACTATTAGACAAAAGAGTACTAGAGTGATCAATAACTGATAGAGATGTTATGCAACTGGGGCTAGTCATATAAAATAATAAAAAAAAGGAACGGAACAACCGTCGAATGCGACAGCGATTGCGACTGAGGCAGACTCGAAAGAGGAAAAAATGGTCGAAAAGGACGGACGACATGCATATGACGACCCTCCCCGCATACACACGCACGAAATAAGAGCCCGACGGGAAGCTAGGAATTCGAAAGGGATACAGACAGATCTAATGGAACACGAACATACCTCGAGTGAGGGTTTGATAAATGACGGTTATAGAGACAAGAGGGTCCAGAACTTGAACCAGACATGCAGTCTCTATTTCTGTTGCAACGTTGGTGGCTTCTTGTGGGACGTTAACAGTCTATGGCAGGTCCGAGCGATTTATGCAGACAGGCGCGAAGGGATATAAGAATGATAGCGTAGCGGGAAGCTAGGGCGCAAAATTGGAGGAAGAATAAGAAGCTGAGACAGAAATATCGTGGCAGGACTCGCGTGGCCGCCTTAGGGTACGGACGATTTGGAGGGGGGGCAACGTCGTCTAAAGTTCCCACAATGCAAAGTGTCGGATTTGACTGAAATGAGTCCGACTGATGGAGGGATGGACGGAGGCTGAGAAAAAATGCGGGTGTATGTATAATGTGGTACGTACGTATGCGAAGGCTGTATCGAAAATGTCAAAAGTTGGAGATGACAGGTGCCAGTCGTTATCATCAGAGGCTGGCGTCTGCCTGACTTGCTTTCTTTCTTTCTTTCTTCTTCTGGACTTCGACGGAGACTGATGAGATGGATGGAAAATTGTATACGAAGACGAGCGAGCAAGCTGAGAAAATGCTTTCTAATCTCACACTGCACTAGAAGAAACAAAGAGAGAGAGATCCTGTGGCTTCGTTACTCTCAACTATTCTAGCGGCCTGGTCATACTATCACACTCTGGCCACCCCCAGTACCGTTGGCCCAGGCGGTCCTCCAAACAGCTTTTTTGTTTTTTGTTTCTGTGAGAGAGAGTACAGAAGTACAGGTTGGTCGACGAATTCTGCAAAGTTTGGCACTTCGTGTCACCACGAAGAAAGTCTAGCCCGTAGTCCAAGAAAGGGGGACGAAGAGAAAGGCAGGTTGGAGAGCTAGCTAGCAAGAGCAAAGAGTCAGTAGAAAGGGAGTGTGGTTGTGTATGCGGGCGTGAATCGATTTTGATAGCGGCGGTCGTTACGTTATAATTGGTCGGTGTGAATTTAAAGGATCCGAATGGTTAGTAATATTGGTGGATCGATATGTCGTATGCGATGTATCTATGGATGTCTGCATGTACGTATGTACGCAAGATCGATCAATACTACCAAGTACCAACGTATATACGTATGTATGTACTCGGTACAAAGTATATTATTCCCAAATTCCCTGCGGTCGTAACTGTAGGTTGTAATTGTGGTTGTGGTTGTGGTTGTATTTGTGATTCGAATGGGGTGATGTTAACGTTCTGGGTCCCGTCGCCACCGTTTAGTAAATTGAGGGTTAGCCTTCTGTTCTCCTTGGAGACTAGGCTGTTCTAACGGCGGATGCTGGTGTCTTCCCCCCAAAAAAAATAAAAATAAAAAATAGAAGAAAAATAAAAATAAAAAAAGGACCTGGAATTGGGGGTATGGGTTACTAGGTTATGTTATTGATGTCCTTTTCTTTCCCTCAAAGACGTACGCCCCAAGGACGATGTGAAGTTAAAGTATGGGACTCGGCTCGGACTTGGAATCGCTCAGAAGAACAATTAGTAAAAGGCGGGTCCGGTGGTTATAATAACGCTAGTTAAGTTAAGAAGCAGCACCTGCACACACACACGCCTCTTTTTGCCTACTCTCACAGTGGTGCTGTTGCTTATCCAGACCAGGGCAGGGCCCACATTAGTATCAAAGTTCCTCGCTACAAAGAAAAAGAAAAAGAAAAACATGCGAAAAGACCCGCCGCCGTTTGAACAGGAACCAGAACCAGAACTGGGACTGGGACTGGGACTGGAACTTGAACTGCAACGATCGCGAGGCTGATGCTGGGGGGGATACAAAAACGTGGAGCAACTGATCTTGAACTTGAAACTTGGGAAACAATCGACAGGCAGCGGCGGCCTGCCAGTGGATCGATCGAATTGAAGGGAAGAGGTCGCCGTTCGCTCTTACCTTTTCACTTTGACTTTACTCTTCCTTCCTGTCACTTCGGCCGGCCTAAAACTGAACGAACGGACTAGCTAAGCAACTCACGCAACCCAATTAACTGGCGAAGGGGTGAAGATAGGAAGGGAAGGAAAAAGAACAAAAAAAACTATCCGAAAGCATGAAGGAAGGATAGCTCGACCATAGTAAAGGCCGTACGTGAACCCAATAACAGAAGCCTGCGCCTGGCTCGACCACCCTGCGAAAAAAAAAGTTGGGGCTCCACAAAGAAGAAATAGAAATCGGGTGCTGGCAAGGATGACCCTTCCGAGCAATGTCCTCGCCAGTCTCCTTGGGCGGAAGTGAGGGGTCCCTTAGCTGTTCCACAAACCGATGCTGCCAACAAGAAGAAGGTGGCGTTCAAATGCGTCCAAGCAGGAATGCTATTCTATTGATGAACCAAGCTAACTATGGCATCCATCCCCTCTTTGACGCGAGAGAGGACGCCTACCGCGAGAGAGAGAGAGATGGGAAACAACAGGCAAAGACAAAGTCTAGCAAGAGATAACGGTGTGGTGGAGATGTTGGAGCGGTACAAAGTGATGGGCAGACGACCCAAGGAAACGGGCACCAGTACAACGGGTCTTCCGAAGGCCTGCGGCTCCCTTTCTTAGGAGAACCCGACAAAGCAGGCAGACGGACAACAAGACCCCACAGCTCAGCTCGATCGAACCAACGTATCTAAAGAGAACCGCTGCCAACCGACCATGTCACAAAATGCAATTTTGGCGAAATAGCGACTGCTCTCTTTTTTGCTCACTATTGCGAAGACCTACCACGCAGAGTAGCTTAGATATCCCTTATTTAATATCGCCTGCAGCAGCGGTCCCTTCTTGACTCTTGACTCGAGATGGAAGACCCATTCGGGAATTGGTGGGAGGAGGGGAGCAGGTGTGGGCAATGGGCGCGTCTAGAACTCTTGGAAGCATCAGATGCCCTGGTCAATTACAGAAAGTGGTCCGATTCTTCCCAGGCTGACCAATCAGCGACATTTCTACCGCAACCTTACTGTGGGACATCTGCTACAAGTTGTGCTTCATATCATATCGCATCTCGAGATCGCTGTTCATTTTCATACGGCACCGTCTTCTGGCAAAGACCGTCGACATTCGGGACGTTAGATCATGCATTACCAGCCTGTCATCATTCGCGGTGCACGGCGCAATTTTTGAACTCAGACAGGCTTTAGCTTTTTGAACAGGGTTTGCGAGCAGGGTTCTAAGCCAAGCCCACACGATCCAATCACCCAATTACGCTTTTTAACACTCACTCTTCAGTTTCAGCCGCGATCTGATCAACTTGAACACGCCGCAGCTGGCATTTCCCATAAAGTATCGCGAATCTCAGGCAGGCGAAAAAAAAAGGCTTATTCGGGGTATTTTGTCTGTGCTGTTCCCACAAGATATAAGTTCGGACACGTTTTTTGGGTCTGACCACCCGGCAAGCAAAACGCAAAGAAGAAATCACAGGAATAAAATTGAAAATTACCCTTTTCGGATCCGGAATGCGTTGTTGCTGAATCTTCAATCCAGTTAATTTCGCTTTGCTTCTTTGCAGCGGTCAACTGCGAGGAAAACGCCTTATTTCTGCTGATGCACGCCAACAACGGCTATATGCCAAACTATTCTGCACGAGATAAATATCTTCGATCAACGCCGAAGAATGGTGTTTCAAATTTCAACAATCTGTGAGAGCCTCATCGCAAGATTGTTATATGCGCGTGAGCGGTTACTTTGACTCAACCCCTTCCAATTCAATTTTGCGAAAGCGGATCTTCCTATATGCTACTGCTTTCTGACAGATCTCCATAGTCCAGAACAGTCGATTACGGGCTGCAAATTCCACAACTGCAAACGCCACTCATTCAAATTCATTCAAAACTCTAATTAGATGCCCAACGTTCAAATCTTGAATTCGATCCTGTGACTGTGCCTTTTTCTCCATGGGGAAGCCCTGTATCGACATGTATGAGATCATTGGACATGAAAGAAGGCTCCTCCAGGGCCTGCAGGTATCTACCTGCACGTTCTTGCATGCAAAAGATACATACATGCACCTGTACGTACCTCAAGGATAAACTCTGAACGGTCGACGCGGTCTAGACGCATCTTTTTTGCCAAAATGGGGCGAAGGAATACGAGGGAAAAGTCCGTCTACCTCGAGCCGACATCTTGTTTATCCCAGCCTGTCAGTAGCCACACGTTTGGGTAAAGGAACTGGTTAATTCCAACCGGCACACGCCAGACAATGGGTCCCAGTCGCTGGATCGTACGACACCCGTAGGCCAAGCAAGAACAATTTCACGGACCCTATAGCGAAGACGGATATCATGATCCAAAATGGAATTTCGGGTCAACTGGTATCCACCGACTTCGTCTTTACTTGCCATCGAACCCGGACCCACTCTTCACGCAAGGCAAGATCAATCGAGAGTCTTCCCAAAACGTGTTTGAACGCACAACAGGGGCCCTTGCTTCACTGTCCTGAAAGGTTCCTCCCGTCTTTCGAGGCTGAACTCCACATCCCAAAACGATCGGTCCAGCGCCTAAACTTGCAGTGAACTTGCTGGTTCTTCATTCTTGAGATTGCGAAGGGTCAAGAAGAGCCGGTGATCGTCTTCGTCCATTTGTCCAAAAGAGGAGGAACTCTAGAGTGGGCTGTTTCCTTCTCTCGGTTCCAGATGCTGGCTTGCAAACATCAACGGACGCCAGCCAATTTTTAGCTGTTCACACGCGAATTCCTTCCTTTAATAATTCCTAATAATATCTCTCGCCCGGCAGGAACCATTTCCCATGTGACTTTCTTGGAAATGTTTAACGTGCAGAACCTGCGACCCCAACTGCCTCGCCGCCGTATCAGTCTGGAAGCCCATCCTAACCATACTCCTGCAAACCGGAGATTACCAACCAGGAACGTAATATCAGACCACAACCAACAATATATCTCCGCATTGAGGCATTTTTATCTCCTTGCGAGATCTATCACACACTCCCTCGATCGTGATATTCAACTCTCTCACACTCCCTCTCTTCCATGTATAGTTATATCACAGTCCGCCTATACCGAGTGTACGTATATACTTGGCCTGTGACTGGTCGATCTACTTATATCCATCTATAAGTAACCCCCTTTACGACTCATGTCATTTACGAGACGGATATCTGCGGAGGATCGTCGATATCTCAAGTCTCTGAATGCCGCATCGCCGCTTTCGCCCATGGGTGATAGCTCCTGACTATCGTCAACGCTGATTTTGGCTCCCGAACTCTACAATCCTTGGCATCTCGGAGGTGGTGCAAGATATTCCTCAGCTCGTTTATCTCGTTATCCTCTTTATTCCCTTGCCAAACGCCACCACTCGGGAACTCGACCTCCGGTTCTTCATACAGCGGTTAACGGATATCCAACACATTAAGCAACCCATTAACTTCCTCTGGTTCGTTTCAGTTTATTCTGTCTTCTTCAGCAGATGGAGGCATGTAGGCTGGTCCCTGTATTTGCATGGTGGTTAATACATAAAGCTATAGGTAGGGATTCGTTGATGCTTGGAAAATGTGATAATATTACGAAATATATGTTGTAACGTCTCGTACGGGACTTACTTTTTTTTTTTGATTTCCTTCGAGCCGTCTGTTCGAGAGGTTTGCCTTACATTACATACCTGCCGGCACCCCAGCAGAGGGGAAACCAGATATTGTACTATGTAATCGTTTTCCAAAGTTTAATAAAAAATTACCCTATCGATGATCTGATATGAAATTTGACGGGAGAGCTATTGTCTCACAACTGTGACAGTGTCACCGTTTGACAAGAAATGCGGGATATCTTCGATGTGAGCTCGACGCTTCGATTCTTCTGCGGCGAGGCTACAAGTTTTTGACTGCCGATAAAACGGTTATTAGATGGGTATAATATTGAGGAAGGAATATACCGGCGAAGAAGTTTTGATTCCTACTTCCAGATGCCTTGCATAACGATACCATCAGCAATATCGGAAATATCCAAGCGCCGTTGAGAGTGTTAACTCAATGCTCCACCCTGTTGAAATGTTGGATTTTGCAGTGGCAACGCAAATATAAGCTGAAAGGCAAAAAATCTGTCTCCTGCGCAGCTCACCCGAAGAGTGAAAAGATGCCTAAATTTCGAAATGATATCATTTCGCGCATTCCCTTATTATCGAAGAATGCGTTTGCTTTACAACGTGAACAAATACTTATCGTGGTAAAAGTATAGTCGATGAAAGTGCTTGAGAAACCAAAAAGGTAAGTTTCAGGTCAATTTGAAGTTTTGAGCGGCCATGCCTCGATCGTGCATGTCCGCGTGTAGATAAAAAAAAGGAAAGAAAGAGAAAGATAGAGGTGTTCCAGAGAAGAATACCAGGCCACGTATTGGTCTACGCAGCTTTGCAGGTTGCAACTGGTTGTGCCGGCTCCTAGCATAAGCAATCCACGCGGCTATTCGCAGATTCGAGGCTAACTACCGACTCTGGGAATTACACAGTTTTCCTTACCTGGGTTTTCTGCACGGCGGCCTCGGGCATCAGATACAAGTTATATGTTGTTGGGTTATGATCATATGAGTATTCCTCGCCCCGATTTTCCACAAGTTCATCAATCAATTGAGAAATATACATCTGGTTACGAGACAAGAATGTTGTAGCTGGACTTACCGATTATCTCGGACGGGACATCTTGAACCGTCCCGTTTCTAGATGTGATCTTTCCAAAGATTGCCTAGTCGCCAGACTCCTCAACTTGTGCCCCCAGATCGTTTGCGGCCTGTCACTTTTCCTAACCCATTAGGATCTATCGTGCTCGTATATTCCTCATCCCGTCAAGTTTGCAAGATTTATCCTGTGTATATGCAAGGGATTATGTAACGTAATGGACGCTTCGTGAGTTCACGGACCTTTATCTTTAGACAATCATCGCCGATAGCCTTCAATCCAGGCAAATAGAAACTTTTTTTACATAATTTCGACTAGTAAAAAGTATTAGATACGGCCATAGCTACAATAAGACTCTCATAATGACATTAATATATTGCACGGGTTCCCAAGCTCGTACGTAAGATAGTGGCTTGGTCTGTCGTTTCTATTTAATATTTGCTTTCTCCCGACGGACTATTCTCTCTTACTAGATCTGGGAATATAGGCATGGTTCCTGATGAAATAGTCCAGAACCGAGCGAATCCGCATTAACATTTCACAAAAGTCTCATACTGGAGGAAGAGTGCGTGTATGTGGTAGTATTGAGACTCGGCAAAGCTGTTCCACCTGGTGAAGTCTGTTATCAATACACCTCTGAAACACAAAGTTACAGGAACCCTACAGCTATAGAATCTTAACTCGTGGGTATGTATCCCCGAAGGATCATCGTCAAGACTGCGTGCAATGGCGCCATCCGTTATCCCAAGACTAATTAGTGCCAGGTCCTTCCATTTGGGTCAATTGAGCAAGTGGCGGCTTAGGATGTCGTCGGCCCTGCACGGAAACTCACTTTTGGCTCCGCCTGCAATATCAAATCTACTGGAAGGTCTTAAAACCTCAAAGGTGCAAGTTTAGGTAGTTTGTGGAACCTAATATCATCCAACATAGCTGTCTCATATATCTAGGCACACAAAGTGGCGATTGTACAATCACATAATTTAATTTAGTTTAGTAACGCCTTGAGCTTGGTCACCGGGTCAGGGAATCTGAGGCTCACCAGCGGGTGTCAGCATAACAAATGTATCTGTGCCTGTGGGCTCAGAATTCCGTCATAAATATCTCCTTTGTCGCAAAAGTGATGGCGCTTCATGGAGTTTCCGAATTCTCGAATGCAAACAGGGCCGATATTTGATTTATTAATGTATTTCTTACCTGAAAGCAGAAGACAAAGGAGTAGTGAGCAAATATATCGAAAGTTTGGCTGGTTGTCCAAGCCAGCCGATCGCGAGGTAATAAGATTATAGGTTACCTGTAGACCAAGTCTGAGATGCCTCCTATCACTGCGCAAAACCGAGCCATATTCATGCATACAATGTCCCAGGAGCCGGGCCGGTTTCATATGACGCCAATTGGTTTTGCTAGGATTGCGATTGGGGGCCAGGTATCATGGCCACCTGGGTTAACGGTTGAAACCTACAGCTAGCTAAGGATGCTGATAATTTCATCGACAGACAAAGGACCCTTAAGGATAAAATTGCGTGGTTTAACGATGCGGCACATTCGTGACTAGGTTCCAATAATGAGGCCACGACGTGTGTATCGATCGATCACGGCTTTGAATCTGGCAGACGATCTAGTATCCTAGTGGGGCCTACTAAGATTCAAGGTAGATACATGGATATGTACAGCCTGCTCTTCGCTAGAACATAGTAGATCTTTTCTTGTATTAAGATCTTTGATGCTAAGACTTCTCAGAAGGCCACGGCCTCTCCGTATCGATTCCTTCCGTTTCCAACTTTACCGTGCACCTACGCCATGCTTGTTTAGACATCCAACAGCCTGAACTCAAAGCTCTCCTATCGGATGTATTGCGATATATCTAACCTAAGAATAGATCCGCATCGGAAATCGGGTAATTTCATGGAATTATGATTGAAAACATGTGGGTACAAGACCAGCATAGTATGCCATAGTACTCTAGTGTTTGTACAAATCAATCGAAAGTATATACGTATCGGATGCCCTTGTAAAGGATTAGTTTGCTATTGGCTAGTACACCTGGTTTGTATACATGTAATTGAGATATCTTTAACATAATTGATCGATTTTGGTTTTTGTGTGAATTTATGACTCTTGAGTGTGATTGTTTAAATATCTGACCACTGCATACATGCATATATGTATTAGACATAATCGCTATATAATTAAATCGATATTTTACAAATCCCGGCTGTCCTAATTATGACAAGATATTATAAAAGATCTCTACCGTCATAGAGCCCCTCCTAGTAGTTTCACATCACGCCGGTAGCGACTAATCAGAATATTTACTTACGAAGTTTCTTTTTAGCTATCAACTTGACGTACCTGCAATAGACATCCCGTACGACCTTTGTTTTTACTTTTTACTTAGTTGCCAAGTTCCAGAAACGCTGGTTCTATAATTTCTACCAATCTTAGAATTCTTTTGGAGACTTGTCATCGACCCATGATGCCTGGAAGTTTTGTCCAAAGAGCTCCCTTCGAGGTACCCACTGTCACCTCGCCCTTTGAAACAACCAAGGTGGAACCAGAGGAATTCTCTCTAGAAAGAACTCGAACCTCAAGCGCCATAACTAGCCTGACCTCAGAGTCCTTGCATAAGCATGCCTATGACGGGGACCTCCTAATCCAGCCCCATGGCCACTTCTATGAGGTCATCGTGAGCGTCAACCTTTTGGCCACCAACCGGATGATCGAACTTATTCTCAACGAAAACGATCCACTCGAAAAAGTTTTGCAAGTTGTCAGACGTAATACTCCCCTTATCCTATACCATATTATCCTTTCTAGCTTCCTGAGCTAACAAAGGAAAAAACAAAAACTAATAGCAAAGATACTTACAACCTACTTTGAATCATCTGGATACTTTGGACCATTCCCGGCCAGTACCCTCGAATGGACCATGGACCTCACCTTTGGCGATCTTTCCCTCCTAAACATGATCAACCTTCTCACCTACCGCGGCGAACCACAGGAGACCCTCCTTATCAAGGACGTCTTCTACGGAGGAGAAACCCTCGAACCTCGCATATTCCAACTTACATCCCTCCAAGACAGCGGTGCACCAGGCCCACCAGTCGAATTCAATGGAACCCCAAAACCAAGCAATGGGTCCCACAACCCGCCCCCGGAGAGATGTTATTGATGGACGCACAATTGGCAGTTCATGAAAACATTCTATATACACCTTTCACACACGCCAAGGGATCATTGTCTCTAACATCAATGAAACTTTGTTATTTACGAACTTTGAACGAGAGGTTGAGGACTCCTGCAGCGAATGTTGGATTTGTCTCTGGTGTTGTGTTTGTTGGGATTGGGGATATTAAGATGGCGGTGGTGAAGAGTTATGCTTGGCGAAGGATTCTAGTAAGGGTCTTGGGGGGATTTTGGATTGGGATGATGAGAAGGGGGGTCTGTATCGTGAGAGATGTGACGGGGCAGGAGAGGACGTTGAGGTTCCGACCAAATCGATCGGTTTGGGTCGAGGGGCAGTGAGCAAGACAATCCGGAGCCGAATGTTGTTTTTCGGGAGGCGGTTAGAAGGATAGCGTATATTGCAATCGGGACCTTTCCCTGAGAGCTGGGCGGCACTTTCTTTTTCTTACAAAACGGCTTACAAGCCCACAGGATTTATCATTGCATAACGGCGTTTTTCTCTCCAACTACCTACGCACACAAATATTCTTCAATGTCGCTATTATTCATTTAGAAAATTGTATCTCCGGATATTTGTATCTTTCTTAGACTTTCCTACGAGTTCCGCGGGTTCGCTTTTGTTTCCCCCAGTACTAGAGCCTCAAGAGCATACTTGTACTATATCGATTTTTTGCATTTTATGACGATCGTTACCTAAACACTTCGAGATTATTACAATGAACTTTTTTTCCTCAATTTTCATGAATTCACTGGCAAACGAGAAAAAACCCATATCCTAAACAATAGCAGCAATTTAATTCCCAGCAAATAGTAGTATACCCCGGATGAACTGTTTCCAACGAGTGAAATCAACATATCCTAAGATGCTCTATATTCACTGTGCCAATCTTGTGCGGGGCACCCTAGAACTGCTTGAATTCAGCATCCTGCAGCATGGACTACGAGCTCAAGTTCAAAACTGAACTTTGAGGCCAACCCCAGTTGATTGCAACGGTCAACTTTAGATTAGGTAGTGAGCGATTTCCCATTTAGTCCTCTCGAACTTGAGAAAAAATTACCGCGCCCGCGCAGAGACTGATTGGGCGAAATTCCCATGCATGGGTGCTTTCATACCCAGATTCTACGGCATCCCTTAGATCTTCTGCACATTAAGTCAAAATAGTGAAGCAAACACGCCGGGACGAGGTTATGTATCAAGTAGTGCAGGCGTGCGTAGCTAAGGTATACCCGGGCCACATGGCGATATCCCAAAAAATGTGAAAGAAATCCCATGACCTTGCCTTGAACCCCGATAGACACGGAATCAATATTGAAAACCTGGTCTAGTGACGTAACACTGCCAATCGAAACGTGTGGTTGGGTCTATACATTTACGTGTTAGAGTGAATTGCAATCTACGAAAGGAAATCTTGAGAAGCAACTGCGATGGCGCGTAACACAACATGTGCATTTTGGCACATGATATTCGTCTCCAAGTTTCACATTAGGTAGTCAGATAGTACAAACTGAATATTGCCTAAGAGGCTCTGCAGTGTGCCGGTCCTAGGAATGCTACCGTCTACCGGACCAGCCAGTTAACTCGTTCTGAAAGGTAGTGTGAGGTAGAAACTAGTCTCTGGGAGACAACCAGACAATACTAGACTGGCCCATCAGCGGTACGCAGGAATAGCAGGAAGCACTCAGCGGTATACCGGTAACGAAGATACCTAGCGGTAAGTAAGCAGATAGAATAGAATAGAATAGAACGATATATATAACAAAGAACAAAGAGTAAATCAAGAACGAAAGATCATAGCTAGAGCCAGAATAGGCGGACGAACGAAAGGAACGAAAAGCATGAACAACAGAATGGCTAGGAAAGGAACGGCGTCTAAGCATCAGTATGCTAGGCAGTAGTAAGGTGTAGAGGAAAAGGATGCCCCCCTTCTCTCGAGGACAGACAGAAGTCAATTTATAAACAGAAAGCAGAGAGCGCCAGGTTGTGTTGACTACCCAAAATGCAACAAACTATATCCTAGGTTTAAGAAGAACCTGCGTAAGCACTCTTCCTTCACCACAGTAGCTCGCAAGGCTATCCTCGCGTCCAAAGGATCCAATTGCAATATACTCAATAGAGGGCCGCAAGGCGATCAAGTACAAAATAGAAATGTTATAACTCGGGTGTAACACGGCTCTTTGGAACGGTTGAAAAAGAATGTTAATTTTTCAAAAGCCAAGGAACTGGGGTTGCTCGACGCCTTTCAGCCAGGACTTTGATCGAAGAAATCTTTATTCCCCTTGCGAATACCTATTCGATTCAGGGTAATCCGTCCCTGCCGATAATGTTTTATATGTCCTAACTATAAGTACTTGAGCTCTAGCGTTATACCCCGCCGGCTTGGAGTTAGGAAAACATTTCTAAATTTAAATATTGGGCAATTTGAGATATCGATCTATAATAACTTCGCCTTCCAGTTGATTGCCATTTCTTCCGGCGGCTACCCGAACCGGCTCACGGTATACGGTACACGGCGCAATATAAATATTTATGCTGCGTACAGGCCAGCTCCGGAAGCTGGCTCACGAAATTCGAATCCGGACCAAATGGATTAAATCTAAGTGTCCCCACGCTTTATCAACATTCGTTTGCTGATTCCTGGATATTATAATATATCGGACCTTCACCATGCTGTTGATACAAACTTCGATCGAGTCTCCGGGTTCTACATATAGAGAGCTCGCGAGAGTTTGGTATTTGCTATCGAAGATATATCATGTCACACTGATCAAAAAAAAAATCCAACAATCTTCAACGAAATTTCCTCTAAGTTTGCTTCAACTTTTCCCAAACTCTTTCAACCTTATCTGACTTGACTGTTCATCGAATAATCATTAGCATGAAATCTTCCGCTGTACCCATTGAACCCTCTGTTTGCTTAATATTATAATACGGTACTCTTATATAGTATCTTCAACTAAAAATTCAACCAAACCTCCCACCCCTCCCACTTCCCTTCCTTCGACAGCCTATACGGCCGATAAACTTCCCTCACCGCCCTATATCCTCTACTCCTAGCCTCCACTCTACAGCCCCTCATAACACTCCACCCCAACTCCTCCTCTATCTCCACCTTGTTATCCCCCGTATCCCCAATTTTTATTACTTTCAAAGAAGAACTCCTCGGGAGTATAATTGAATCTCTAATGTAGTGCCAAGGGGAGGTATGATACCATGGTTGGAGATTCAAGCGGGGTGACGATGAGGGGGGGTTTGTTAGGAGTTCTTGGATGTTGGTTATTGTTAGGGTGTGGAGGGATGGGAAGCGGCATATGAAGGTTGAGAACTATCCCGTCAGTACGAAATTATATAAGAGGGGGAAATAGGTACTTACCTTAACCCTATCAAACTCCTTATGAAAATCAACCAAGGCCTTTATTTCTTTAATACCGCCCCAATCCACCTTCACGAACCTCTCAAAATTTGCCAATTGCCCTTCCGACCCCGAAATCTCCAATTTCCTTAGATTTGGAAAATCGAAGAATTTGTTTCTTTCATCCTCGATCTGTTCTTTATAAATATTTTCATAATCTCTAACTTCAACCGTTTTACATGGGATGTTAAAATCTAAATATCTTGTTTTCCTGGTCGCGGGTTTTAGTATCAGAGATAAAACCTCAAGTAACCGATACTTTTTCAACCCCCCAGACAGCGTATTAACCCCTTCCTCTACAACTCCAACCCTCACCTCCTCTAACACCGCATATTTAACATCTTTACTACTCTGCTCCATCTTCACACCTTTTTTCAAATGTTCGTATAAGTCATTACCACCAACGGTGTACCGAGCATTAACGTTAAGACTAAGTTTTATGAGATGTAAAGAAGTGGTGAGGAGGTATTGAAGACTGTGGATAAGGTCTTGTACCGAGTTATCGAATTTACCGTCGAGTTCGAGGGATGTTAGGTGGGTGAAGGAGGGGGTTAGGTCGAAGAGGGCGGAGGGGAGGGAGGGGGCCCACGGGAAGAGGTGGATTAGGTGGGTTGAGGAGGGGAGGATGGTGTAGTCGGATGTTATTGATAGTTTTCTGGTTTTTATATTAGATTTCTTTAATATATATATAAGGTTAGATGGGATATACCGAACGAAAGACCCGTAATGTCTAAACAACTCCAGCTTATCACGAGAATAAATACACCCCTGTTCCACCCCGTAGGATGAATACTGAAAAACCATTTTACATTCACCATAGATATACGCCAATAATACTTCGTGGAATCGGCGGCATGTTTTTCCGATTGAACTTGGATGGTAGAGTTTATTTATCCCATTGTTGTTTGATAATGCGAATGTAAAGATTGTGAGAAGGATTTCGGGGGGGAGTTTTAAGATCCCTTTGGTTTTTGGTTTCGAAGGGCGGATTGGGCGGAATGTGGGGGTTGAGGAGGGGGTGGTGGAGGTGTGCGTGCCGCCGTAGGGGGTGGAGGGGAGTTTGGGGCGGAAGATGGATTTGAGGGGTTGTAGAGATATCGATTGGAACATGTTTGCGAGGATAATTGGGGTTGGAGGTGGGTGAATTGTGGATTAGGAAGTTTTGATATAGAAAAAAAGAAGAGGTCTACTTGACCGTTTAAGGATTTGGAAAACTGATGACGGGGAAGGGTGACGCAGATAATCCAAAGATGCACAACCAATCTGCGACGACGAATGTTCAGCCCACAAACGCTAAGCATGGAGTACCCCTGTATTGCATTTGCAGGAATGGTTCGCTTGAACCCGCAAGTTGATGCCGATTCTGGGCTTGAAATCCTTGTAGCTAGAACTATAACCACTTTTGTCGAGTTTTGAAAGAATCGGATATTGAAACATATTTTCATGGATTTGTATTTTATTGGGGTGGTGAAGAGGGGAAAGTGGAACAGCCTCGTTTTCTCATGTTTGTTTCCCAAAGTACCTTTGGATGAGCACGATGCCTCAAAGTAGCTATCGAAAAGCAGAAAAAACGGTGACGACATGAAAAGATGCAGCCTCGACTCTTGGCCCGCCTTATCCTGGTCGAACGAGGAAACAGGGTTAGCTAGCTTCCCAGCTTTATCTACCCTCGTGGCTGCCCCCCCTCTCTTTCTTCCCTTCTCAGCGTCGTCGATAGTATCTTCAGTTCTACGATAACCGGCTTATCGGCCTTTTTTTTGCGGATATCCTTTTTTTAATAAAAATAAAATAATGGTAGCGGCAGCGCAGGACGTCGGAGATGGAAGAGTTGAAGAAGTGGTAAAAGAAGGGGAAGAAGAGAGAAGAGCCGAGTTTTGCGCCCGCTGCAGTAAGTTTTTATTCAAACTCTCGTAACCCTGTACTACCCCGTCGCTATGATACTGATCAAAAAAATGAAAAAATAAATAGAAGAACCCCTCCCACTATGGGCCTCCGAAACCCCCAGCGACATCGACATCAACTTTGTCCGTCCGGCTGCCGCCATTAGTGGTAGTAGCAACAATGACCTGGATACGAGCATGCACACTCTACCCCCCTCCACGCCGATAACCTACCCAATCTCTCCGGTATCCGACCTGATAATCCACCTCCCCGCCACCACAACCACCGCCAACGGTAACACCACCGTAATCACCCACCGCTACCTCGTCTCCTCTCAAATCCTCCGCGTCGTCTCCCCGGTCTGGCGACGCCACCTCGACCCAACAAGTCCCTTCCGATCCCTCACCACCACCCTCGAAACCATTTCGGACAGACCGCACACCCTCATGACCCTCTACGATGACGATCCGGATACATTACTATCGGTCCTAAACATCCTCCACTTCTCAACGTCAAATATCCCGATTACATCCATAAACTTCGGACAACTAAGGTCATTCGCGGTACTATGCGATAAATACGATTGTATACATGTTTTAAATCCCTATTCGAAGGTGTGGTTGGATGAGTGGGCGCCTGTGGCGTGCGAGCCGGGGTATGAGGATTGGTTGTTTATTGCGAAAGTTTTCGGGGATGGGAGGAATGTGAAAGAGTTGGAGAGGTTGCTGGTGGAGGAGGCGGGGTCGTTGAGTGTTTGTGAGACGTACTTTTTGAGATGTGGGAGGGTGGTGGAGACGGGGCTTATGCCGGAGATTACGTTGAGTACGTATACTATTCACTCAAGGGCCTTTATAGGGGTAGAGGCTAATATATGGTAAAGACAAGATAATGGCCTCCCGATCCAAAGAACTAACACGTCAAATCTCCATCTGGCGCCAATTCCTACAATCCTTCATATCGGAGAATGCAACGAAGGGTTGTTCGAATTGGGATTGTGTGACACTTTCGTACGGGAATCTTATTAGATCGGTTGAGCAGTCCGGACTTGTGAAGATTTTCAATTTGTTGGAGGAATGGCATGGGAATATTAGGGATTTTGAAGAGAAGACGGGTGCCATACAGTTGGCTAATGGGACTAGGTTCCATGGGTATGGTTGGTGTCCGGTGGAGAATTTGAATGTAGGGTTGAGGAGTAAGCTGGGGAGGCCGGTTGATAATTAGTTTTTTTAATGGGGTATATAATTAAAGCATGGTATGGGATAACGTGGCATGGAGTTTATGGCGTTTCTGGTGAAGTATTGGATATTCAGGGCATCTCGACGAAAGGGTAAATTTAACATTCGAAGCTATATATTCGGGTCAATGCTTTTACAAAACATCAATTAATAAGTTATACAAGTACATTATCTACGCCATTCCCTGATATCGCTATCCCTCACAAGCCCTCTAACTCCGACGTATATTTATAAATACAAGAAGAAGAAAAGGAAAAAAAAATTACATATACCTCCTCCTCATCCTCCTCTGCCCCGCCGGTTTATAATACTTCTGAATCCTCATAATATCCTCCGCCTTCAACTCCAAATCCACATTTCCCCCACCTCCAGCCATCAACCTCGCCATGATAGCATCTTCGGTCAAAGTATGTCCCAACCCCAACGCATGACCCACTTCGTGCAAAAATACATTATGTATCTGATTAACATTCCAATTGTTCGGTCCCGTACTAGTATTATTAAACTTCACGTATCCAGAATAAACCTTCTTCTCCACCGGCACCCAGCGTTGTGAGATTCCCGGACCCCATGATGCATTTGCGGCTATCCATGATCCATCGGTCTGTGCTGGAAACTCTGGGTCGAGAACGTCCGGTCCTGCTACTTGGATTTTCAATTCAATGTCGTCACGATCGGCGTCCGGGGCGGCTTTTTCGAAGGTGAGGTTTGAAACGGCGGACCATTTGTTTAGCGCTTTGGTGATTATGGATTCCATGGTTGACATGTCGAAGCCGGAGATCGTGGCGTATAGTTTCCATCTTATGGGACGGTCGGTGAACCAGGTGTTTATACCGTCTTTGAGGTCGTCGATGGGGTCTTCGCGTTTGGTGCGGCGGTAGCGGAGTGAGGAAGAGGTTTTGGGATTGCCGCCGCAGATGACCTGGGGGGATTTTTTCCGGAGGTAGATGGCTCTTGGGTTGGACATTTTTTTTAAAAATAAATAAATAAAGGATGGGTATTGTATTCGAAGAACCGAAACTATTGAAGATTTGGTGATGTATCGGAGACAATCGAATCTTTAAACCGATGGGTTAAATATCTTTGAGGATCGAAATATATAAACTCGAACTGGTGATTAAGATACCGATGCTATGATATGATAATTAACAAAGCTAGGACCCATCCCATCTCTTTATATAAGTCTTCAGCCCCTCCGCTTCGAAGCTCGAAATGTTTACGCGTATATCTGGATGTTGCAAAACGCCACAAGACGCCACATGCTTAATTCGCATCTTTAGAACCGGCCTTGTTCGCATGCGATTACTCAATCAATCGATTTCGAGGAATAAGAGTTTCTAGATCCAACGTTCTTGCATGAAAATGTTGAGATGGTTTTCTTTTCGATATTATCGTATGATACTGTGGATGGGGTTTCTTAGACATTGTTTTGCGTCCGTAGCTGTAGCTGGGTAAGTCTTTCTGGAGTTGGATTTTGGAATCGAAGGAAGGTTTGAAAGAAATTTCAGATTGAATTCTGCACACCAGGGTCAAGTAAACTATAGCATTGGTATAAAATCTACAGGTATTAGAATTTAAGACAGCTAAGAAGTCCAGAAGAAGTATTTAATGATAGGGTTGGCGTTTGGTATATGCACCCGGGGATGTCTCAGTCAAAGTCTCTGAATTTCCAGTAGGAGCTATTGTACTGTCGATGCATATGGAAAGTTAGGGTCTATCCTATATTTCAGTATTCAATATAGCTTCATGCATGAATCCAAGTTCTTTTCACCAGCTTCGGTGCTGATAGCTAGTGTGAGCAGGTCCTTTATTACTCAATGTAAGACCTGTCGAATATGAAACTTTCCCCCCAAAATACTCCTCCGAAATATTTACTACAAAGCGGAAAAACATCGATCGATATCCGTCTGTCACCGACGTAGTTCAAAGAGTAGTTCGTATTGGTAGGTTGCGTGTTGAGCTTAAATCTCGTAGTCTCAAGAGCTAAGCTTGAAACGTGGCACGGGGCGTTGCGGCAGCTAATTTTGGGGAACTTGAACCAGGTTTCGTTAGTAGTTCGCGAATTCGGAAGAGCTTGAGTAGAAAATTTTAGTGACAAGACGTTTCGAGATCAGCAAGATAACTTTCCTAATGTAAAAAAATAGGACTGACTGCTTTGGTCAGAGGTGCACATGCGCATATGCCATGTAATCTTGGGGTTTTGGGGGTTCGTTGTGTCAGACACTTGAGCTCTGGAGCTTCTTTCCTTCTCGATCAAGTTTAATTCGAGACTAACTTCTTTTGTAGGTCTATAGACAATATGTATCGGATCACTGGTGTAGGTTTAAATTGCTTTGGATTATAAGTCAGTTGTCAAAATGGTTGTTAGGAAGTGTTTTCAAAATGAAAAATGGAGGGTTCAGAGGGAAGAGTATACGTAGTTACATATGGCCGTGGGCCCTTCTACAGACCCGCTGGCCTCAGATCTACTTGATTTAGACAAGCATTCCTCACACTCCTTCTTTCTATTCATGCATTCATCTTGACCTCGAGACTGCACTACTCCCCGAACTACGCCCCTTCTCCCTCATAAACGCCCTTCGAATCTCCAAATTATAATTACGGAGCCCGATCCTCTCCGCGCTTCTCATCTCTCATCTCGATATCTTTCGTTGTCATTTCCAAACAATAATGATAAAAAAAAAGTATCAAAAATACCCGGTATTCACCGATTCGGACGAGTGTTTAAATATTACGATGAAGGGTGCAGAATTGACATTTCTAAGTTTTCTTGATTATATTTCGGATAGCAAGAGAAATGGGTGGGCATACCACCATCATCACCACTCCTCAAGATTATTCTCCTCCCCCCGTTCCCGTACTATGAAATTTGAAGAAATTTAAGGAATAAATTCACAAATAGACATAACCCCCCCGGGCCTCTTCGGTCCCTCGTGGGCGTATCCGGAACCCTCTTTCTCCCCTCCTTCTCTTCATCTGGCAATCATGTGGTGAATGATGCGATACATGCCATGAAGAAGTTATCCGTGGAGGAGCATTAGGAGGAGGAGGGTGTTGAGGGGAGTGAAGGGGTGTTTGAGATTCGTCGTAGTTATATATCATGAACTCCAACCGTTGCCCTCTCCAGCGCCTGGACCCCAATCGACTAACCCATAACCCCCGCTAACCCCCCTGACCCACAAACCTCGCAACCAAAACCCCCACCCACCTATTCCCCCAAATCTTCCACCCATTCGCCAGTGCAACTTCATACGGCTCACCGTCCTCAAACCCCATCATCTCTGCCAAAAACTCACACAACTCCCTCACCGTGCCATTCTTCCCATGGACCGACCAATTCGTAGACTTCGTATTCCCGATCGAAATATAATTCGGATAAACGCCCGGTACATGGACTTCTATAAAGAAGTTATCGAGTACCATGTATTCTCTCGGTCCGTACGATAATTTTTCTGATTCTTCCGGGGAGAGGTAGGTTGTAAACGGTGAGAATATAGGTTCGTTCAAAAATGGATGGTGCGTGATATCGATCCACGACTCCCATGTTGTTGTGTAGATTCTGGGCGCTTTTTTTCTACGCGGTCCGAGAACTTGGGTTTGACGGAATTTGTATGACACGGCTTTGTCGCCTTGGATGGTGAATCTGAAACCTCCGTTGAAGTCGAGGAGTTTGTGAAGATTTGGAAGACCGCTGGTTGTGAATTTTGGGACGTAGCGGGATTTTTGGAGGGGCAAGGAGGAGAATATGGAGGACCAGAGGGGAGAAACGGCGGAGGCTGTTAGGTGGGTGGGGAAGGGGGTGGAGAGGAGGATGAGGGTTAGGAGCTCGGGGGGGAGGGTGGTTATTGGCATTATTATGTGGGGAGGATGGGGGTACAGGTTGGAGGTCGGAGATATATTGAATGTTTAGATCCTGGTAATTTCCGTGATGAGGTGAGGTTGTTAGCGGAGGAGGATGGAACTTGGCTCGGTTAGGCTCTGACAAGGGAATATAGAGTAGCTTATCGTATATCATAACGAGCACATATCTCGGGACACAATAGTTATTAAGAAGTGGGTATTATATGGTATTAGATAGGTAAGAGGTAAGTATATTAAGAAAACCTCACCGGGTCCCTCGTCGCCTTCTCAAATATATCTTGCAACCTCCTCTGCTTTTCTGTTCGTTCCTCCTCAACTTCATCTTCATCTTCCTTCCACAACCACCTCGCCTTCCACCTTGTTACCCCCTCTCTCCCCTCAAACTTCTTCCCATCCCTCAAAGCATGTGAAGTATACAACTCCCCGTTCCCATCCCCCCCTCTCTTAACAAGTCCCGTAATCCTCCCCACCCCGTCTCTTACTTCACTCTTTGGAACCCCAACCCTTTTCAACATCTTTCCATTCCCTAAATCGAATGCGAGTACCTCCCCTTCATTTCCAATCCATAGGAGCTCCGAGCCGGATGTTTGGTGACTGGGTGTTATCACCATCGAAAACTCCGGTTGGAATTTATTTTTTATGACCGGTGGGAAGATGACGTTCGTATTCCTCCCGTTTTCCGTATTCCATACTCTTATTTTAGCATCCATACCCGCACTGATAATTCTTCTCCCGTCCGATGTCCAGAGCAGGCCGTTTACTCCACCGTCATGCGCCCTCCCCGCAGCTCTATTCGCGGCCCGTGGAGGGTTGGTAATATCCAAACTTCCAAGACAGGTAGCCCCAAACCGTATATCCCATACCCTCACGCTCCCATCTTTCCCCCCGGACGCAAGGATAGAAGAATACACCGGCGACCAAGCCACGCTTAGTACCTCCGTTATATGTCCGAACAGTGTTTGTGAAGCCGATGAGATTCGAGGATCGATTAGTCTTATATGAGGTGAAAAACCACAGACAGCTATTAACGCCGTTGAGGTGGACACTGGGGAGACGGAGTGGGTGTAGAGGTGGGAGTCTAGTGGGTAGGTTTGAAGATTTAGAGGGTTGGTGGGGGTTAGGGAGTAGAGGGAGAGGGTGGAGGAGTAGGAGGTTGTTGAGAACTATATATACACTTGATCAGTAAATATACCTAATAGAATAGGAGGAGGGAGGGGGCATACGAGAGAGGAATTGTGGGGATTAAACCTGATGGAGGAGATGCCGTGGGACGGTCTGTCTTTTCTACCACCACCATTATTCACCAGTTAGAAGGAGTAGATTATTATGAATGAAGGGTGAGTAACATACTCTAAAACCGCAGCTGAAGCTTTTATTTCTTCATCTCCATGATCTTCTGTTTCAAGGTCCCAGATGAGAACACTCCCATCCGCACCGCCGGTTACCATCCTATCCGATATCACAATGTTAGCCATATATCCCCTCCCAATAATAGATATGGTAGGGGGGAAATACCACCGTCCATCCCGCTCATCAGCACCGATACAATTAACACCCCTACTGTGTCCCCTCACCCCCTTCTTCTTCGCGACAAACCGCGTGGAAGCGTCGTAGTCTATATCATGGCATAGAAAGGAAGTAAAGACGCGTGGGAAGTCTGTAGGCTCGGCAGTATTGATATCCAAACCGAAGCTGCGGTGGAAGAGGAGGGGTGAGATGTTCATGACATGTTTCTTTATACCCTTCCTTCTATCGATGGTTAGCAGGAGGGGTGGAGGTGGGTTTACGTAATGAAGCTGGGGAAGGATGCCAAGAAATCCCAATCAGGCTTAAAGTTCTCTTCGCGTCTCTATCCAACCTCAACTTTTATATTATACCGTCGCGGTTGATCGCAAAGCTTCTATAACCCTCAAAAATGGCGGATTCTCTGTCGCCGGAAGAGAGTGAAGAGTATTACATCGAATCATCAGCAGAGTCTTCATCATCGGGTCCCAAATCCGCCGAATCATCATCGTCATTATCATCAGAACGGGAGACTTCAATAGCTGCATTCAGTCGACCTAAACCACCAAGTCCTTCGACAAAAAATGACGACGACGACGACGATGACTCAGAAGAAGAGGTAGAAAAGGAAGAGAGCAAATGGACTCCCTACACCCTCTCCAAAACAAACGTCTACACCGCCTCCTCCTCCCTCCTCACAATCTCCCACCGTTCCCTTTCCCAAAGACACTCAAAACCCGCCAGTGCCGACGAACTCCTCTTTCATAATCCTTTAAATCCCGACTTCGTACTGCCCGACTCTGTTAAATCCATACTGGAAGATAAAAGTATTGTTAGGGATCTACCGGATTCGGATTTATTAAAGGCGGTGCATAGATACGTTGCTGAGTTCTTTGAGGCGAAAGGGTGGGAGGGGGTTATGGGGAGAGCGATGGATGAGAGTGCGTTATTGGCGATTGGGGTTATTTTGGAGGAGTGGGGGAGGGAGATGGTGGGGAAGGAGGGGGGGATGGTGTTTGCTGAATAATATCTATATCTCATCTATTCTGCGGCTTTTGAAGGGATATAAGGCGGTATATATTGGGTATCATTGGAATCATCAGAAACAGATCTATCGCATACATATCTTGGCAGTACTCATACAGACGGAGTACCCTCCAACTCCAACTCCTTCACCTGCTCCTCCAACCCCGGTGTGTCAACCTCCTCCACCTCCTCTTCCTTCGAATCAGTCACATCAGTGTGCGCCACCCTCATCCACTGCGGTTCCGGTCCCTTCTGCTCCGCCAACGTCTTCTCAACTTCTTCGTCACCGCCTTTGACAAATAAACCTTGCAACCAACACCTATGCATCTTTATCCTTCTCGCGCGGTTAACCAACATCCTTCTATCTACTCCTAGCAATACGGTTTTGATTCCCGTCTCTTCCCTTTCCTTTTCTTCTTTTTCTTGGTGGTGGGGGGGTTTATAGGTCGGATCGAAGATGTTTCCTAACTCATCCCGGTCGAAGAAGTATACGCGAGTTCCGTCGCCTCTTATATAAAAATTCTCTTGTAGGAAACGACCCTTCTTAAACCGTACTTGCGCTAGATCACCCCTTCCATAATCGCGGAATAACACCTTCCCACCCTTCTTTAAACACTTATTCACATTCCTAACCGCATACCCCCACTGATCGGGATGTAACGCCGAGAACACGAAGATTAAAATAACAACATCCAATGACTCGGGTTCAACACCTTCCGGTAGAATACCCTCGGCGTTTCCGAGGTCCCAGACAGATGCAGAAACGTGTTTGGGGTGGTGAAGGGTGTAGAGTTCGTTGGAGCGGATTAGGTCGATCGAGGTTTTGGAAAAGTCGGCGCCGTGGATGTGGAAGGATGGGTTTTTGTTGGAGGAGAGGATGGGGAAGAGGGTGTTCCCGGCGCCGCAGCCGACTTCGAGGAGGCGGATTGGAGGGGAGGTTGCGGAGGTTGCGGTTGTTAGGATTGGGAACTGTTTTTAAAGATTGTTAGTATGTGAAAATGGAAGAGTAGTTGGGGGGGGGAGGACCTCTTGTTGCAGCCATTTCCTATCTTTAAAAAAATTCTCGCGGTTGTTTTTATAGAAGTTGTTCCACCATTTTTCGGGTTCGGAATTAAACCTGTCTATCCCAACCAGTCAATATCTTTATAATAGCTGGACTCGAAGCTAATAATAGCAGGAGGGATATACAAGAGGGTCGTACTTTTATCAAACTCCCTGACCGGATTGCTCCTCTGCATATCATACTGCTCTCGGGCATATGCTTTATATTCATCATCAACCTCTACATGATCCCACGCGTTAAACGAGAACTCGTCATCCCCGGCTTCGAGGTAGCGGGTGCCGAATTGGAAGGGGTCGGAGCGTTTTAGACCGTCGGGTTTTGGTTTCGTGGAAGATGGTGGTGATGTTGTAGAGTCCGTTGTGATGGAGGATAGAGAGGGTTTCGAAGAGGGTTTCGAAGGGATGGAGGAGGATAGAAGAGCTGCATCGGCGATTTGACGGGTGCGGGGGGCTTTGGTGGAGGGGTTTGCGGGGGAGGGGAGGGGTGGTGGGGGAATTGTGATTGAGGATGGAGATTCGGTGTCGGGTATTAGAGAGGGGGGGTCTTGGGGGTTCGTCATGATGGCGATAGCAAGGTAGATGGTATGAAATGGTGGAGACGGTGGTAGTGAGAGGGGAGTGGGATGGGTCGCTGAAAATGAAAGTTCGACATGGAAATTTTTGCAGGGGTTTCGAATCAAGCCGACAACGCATTTTGGGTGGAAAAATCCAACATTTTGCCTCTATTCTGCATGCGTATGAACAGTATTGTATAGGGGAAATCTCATCCATTTTATTGTCTTCACCAGTGCTCGTACTGGTGTTATTTTTACGAGACGGTCGGTCGGTCGGATTAATAGTCGGTCTCGTCACTAGACAGGGGTAATAGTTTAGAATATAATATTGGAGATGACTAGGTACCCGGTACATAAGAGACAAATACTATACCTTCCAGCCAATATGGATAAGAATGGACTTCGAGACTAGGCCTATGGGAATGGCTTTCAATATGCTATACTAGCTTCGAGACTACTAGTGTACAATATATAGCACCTCAGTGCTCACACAGACTATAACAGAGTCCCTGCACCATCGTCGAACTGTTCCCAAACGACGCCCTCTCCCTCATTAACTCTTTCCTCCCCCTCTCCGCCTCCTCTCTCCCCATAACCTCCGGCACCATCTTAGATACCATTCTGAAAACTTCCTCCGGCATCTTTCCCATCGGACCCTTTCGTAACATATTCTCAATTTCAACCCGAAATTCTGGTTGTTGTGGGGCGACGGTTCCGGTGGTTGGGAGGTCTTCGTTAGATGGATCGCAGAGGAAGAATACGAGTATTTTGCGATAACCGGGTTTCGTGCGGTCTAGGAGCGTGAAGGGTTGAACTTGGTGTTGGTAGATGTTCGGGAAGGCTATTGCGCGGTTTTTCTAAAATAATCAATTGTAATTAGAAAATGAATCAAGATTATATATGTGTTATTGGATATGTGGATGGCTTGCCTTCGTTTCGATCTGTCCGATCTCCTGAACAGCCCACGATTGAGATTCAGAACTCATATTAAAAACTATAGGCCAGTCCGAGTGCTGTTCGAGTATCTCCGCGCCCTCCCAATTCGGTACATTCCCCACGGTTCGACGGAAAGCTAGTCTGCTGTCTGTTACGTTTTCTTGGTCGTAGTAGTATATGCCCGTAGCTACTATCCTTTCATTCTATATTTAAACCGTCAGCCTTGAAAATGGCGGGAGAATGTTATAATTACCAGCATTGCTTCCACATGCCAATTCCCACCTTTATATATCGGTTTATCCGGCGTTAGCACTATGTTAGCCAATTTAACAATCACTTTCGACGTTTTCCCTTCCAGTTTAACATCCTCGGATATATTCGGAGCCTCCCAATTCCAAGGTAAGTATTGTCCCATATTATCCCTAACCTCATATATCCCCGGATCCCCGCGTTGATCGAGGTCCTCGTCATCGCTATCATCACACCCCTCAAACTCCGGATCCCTAATACCATCAGCATCAAACCGTTTAGAAACATGCGAAGCATCCCCCAAAAAGTTGACGTTTAGCTCATCGTCGTTAATAAATTGGTCTAGTAGTTTATCCCATTTTAGTTTGTGATCTTCGTTGGTTAGTCTTATTAACCCGTCGTTCCACCATCTACGACCTGCTATGGCGAATACCCTTCTAAAATCATGTTTTCCCGTTCTTAGATCTCCGAGGACGTGGTTGAATAACGGGATGAACTTTGTGAAGATCCTTTCTAGGATTGGATAGAACAAAGACTTCTGTGAGGAGGAAGCTAGATTGTTGATGTAGGATTTTATGGTTGTTCTGGTGCCGTCCGGAGAAACTTCGAATTCGGAGGGTAGCCAGCAGAATTTATTGGAGAACCCGGTGATGTCCGATTCCATTGATGCGGGGGTTCGGATTGGTTCTCCGGTTTGGGAGGAAATTGTGCGGCCGTAGATGATAGGCCAGAGGGAGGGGTGGACGAGGTCTAAGACTTGTTTGTCGGAACCGGGATGCCAGTCCTTTTTATCCTCGGGGATGTTTTCGAGGGTTGCCACCGCTGTATACATATATTCGTAAGTATCATTTCTCGGACGATTGCTTGAATAGAAAGTGCATACCATCAACCAATTCCATCCTCAACCCTTCATCTCCAAACCCATCTTCCCTCCAAACCCCATCAACATCCGGCTCCACCCGCACCCCTCGCTCCCTCAACCCCTCTACGAAAGGCTTGTAAATATTAACCAATTCATCGTGTACATAACACACATCATCTTCATCCCACGTTAAAACCCTATGTCTTCCACCATCACACAAAGGAGCCTGCTCTTGCGCCTCTCTTAACCACTTTGTAAATAACTTCTTATCTAAAATCTTTTCCGTCCAGCCTGGTTTGTTCCTAACCGCGGCAGAAAACGAACGGATATATGTTTCTTTGTAGGTTATTGCGGTGGCGAAGGAGGGTTTTCCGTCGAGGGGGTGGGGGTAGGATGAGGGGGGTGGGAGGGTGTGGCGAACTTTGGAGCCGGAGAGGTTGAATTCGTCGGAGGGGCGGGGGGAAAGGTTTGTAGATTCGTCGAAGGAGGAGGGGGGGCTGCGGAGGATTTCTTTTCCTAATGCGTCGTCTTCTAGGCTATTCATGGTTTGCTACTGTGTTGACGATGTTGTATTTTGATCTTGGTTGGCATGTATAAGACGAGAGTAGGTTCGCACATAATATGGACCGAATCAAGGAATGGAGTTGGGGAAGCCCAGCTGGTCGTTTTATAGCCTCTGTTCATTTCTATCGTCTTCTGCAATCCTGATTCTTGCGAACGCGTTAATGCGGAACCTAGTGACTCGACCGATTGAAGTTTCCTAATTGCGTCTACAAATTGACGAATCTTGGATTTTAATTCGCAAATGTGCAGTTTGTTGCATCCTGCAGACCAGAAAAAATGACAAGCAAGACTCGATTAATTAAGCTTGACTCACGATGCATGCGCATGGGGACGAAATTGTGATTAACCCACGATCACGCTGTCAAGTGGGTTCTGTGGCAATGTTTTTTAGTGCTTGTCACTAGGCCTATGGCAACGTATATAACAGTAATATTCTTCAAATTGGAGGGCATCGAAGGTAACAGTGATCCGCTTAATAAAAACGGTATATTATGCTAGGACATGTCATACATGTCTACGTCTAGGTACGGTTGCAAGCCGGCCGTCAATTTCGTTTTGGATATGGAACCCTACGGACGAACAAGAGGCTTTCTCTCAATAAAATATTGTCGTATAGATAATCTACGAAACTGGATATTAAAACAGTCGGTAGATAGAAGGCGGCTATGAATTTCCTGGGCGTTCCTTTCGAATTTAATTTAGTTACTATGAGCCGGTAATTTTCGCACTTTAATCAAGATGTTGATCATACTCTCGTGGACAAGCTTAAGGTCAACATTATGGTTATCCAAACGGATATCTGATATTTCAAATTCGTCCAGCCTTCACGTTATTGTCCGCCAAAATGTCTTAACCCCAAAATGTCAATCCGAAAAGGCGTTACCCCATAGTTGTGTTGTCGGCGTGTTCTTTTGTCCTCATCATTACACCGAGTTTCCAGCACTTGAGCTTTAAAGCTCTCAATCCTTATCGCGTCACCCACTCTCCTCCAACAGCATCGACGTCTCCGCATCACAGCCCTCCCTCTATCAAGCACATAACCACCAATAATGGCAGACGCACCCGGCGAACCCACCCCCACCTCCTCGTCGAAGGACCCATCCTCTTTCCTCTCCGAAATCCATGGCGCTCCGATCACCGTCAAACTCAACTCTGGGGTTGAATACAAAGGTCCGAAATTACAACCCTATATAACGGGAGCGGAGGTTTCTTGGATAGGATGTTATTAATGCTGATTATATGGAACAGGCGAACTTCAATCGGTAGACGGGTATATGAACATCGCGCTGGAGAATACAGAGGAATACGTCAATGGTGAAAGGAAGAATCGGTATGGTGATGTGTTTATTAGGGGGAATAATGGTGAGAAGTCTTTCCCCTGCTTTTTGAGTAGCGGGGTACGGAAGGGCTGTGTTAACAAGCTTGGTTTATAGTATTATACATTTCGGCGGATAAATGATTTCTATGTTTTTTATGAGGACGATATAATTCGATATGAGAACGGGAGCATCGGTATCTAAAAACTTGGGCTTGGGATGTCGTTTTTAGGGGGCGGTAGTGTGGGGAGCTTGGGATGGTCATCTACGGAAAATATGAAATTCATTTCTCTCCAGCAGAGTCCTGGGATGTTTATCCATGTATCCCGATTAAACGATATCGAGGTCGCGATGTCCACTCGATAGCAGCTAGCAGAGGTGCAGGATAGTTGAAATACCCATTAGACAATTCGATCGAATGCTCAGCATCTATCTACAAGCTACATAAACGAGGTCGTTTACAGCTGCTGATGATAGTCGTTCTCGGAACGCGACTACACGGTATACGAATGGAGAGACCAGGGACGTCCTGCGAGGGCTTGAATGGGAAAAGCAAGGGCGGCATGGCAGTCACGCGTATGATGCCTATCCGCTGTTAGTTTATTCGATATATCATAATGTCATACCGGATTTAAATTGGTGATGCATCAAAGAACAGAAAATGACGGTAACGAATCAGTACAAAACGCCTCATGCACATAGTCGTAACAGTGGTAAAAGTAACAACATAAATAAGAAAGACACCAAAAGGGTGGTAGGATACCAACATCTCATCCTTCATCGAGATCCGGGATCTCGAGTTGACCCTTCTCACCGAGTTCAGGCTTGAACCTCGAAGATGCAAATGGGTGGCCTCGTGCCTGAACCCCGATCGATGACATTAGGAATTGCCGTGGGATCCTTTGGGGGGTCTCGGTTTCGGTTTGTGAGATTGGAGACGGGGTGTTAGCTTGACTAACTCGGTATCCGCTCAGGGTTCTCTAACCTCTAGCAGCGGCGCCCCTGCCCTTTGGAGGTGTGGTGTATTCATACACCATATCTACCCAACTAACCCCCCCGTGTGTAACGCTGCTGCTGCCCCTGTACCTGAACAACTGGCTCTTGGTATAGACGCCTGTTGTTTCCTTGCGACAGATCAAAGCGATTCTCTTTGAGAGACCAGCATCCTTCATTCGCTGGCAGAAGTCCTTCAAAAGAACTTGGGAGTACCCTTGGTTTCTATACGTAGGGTCAACGCAGAGAGAGTGAATGCAAACGGTCTCTCCGTGTTCAACATGGCCTTCTACATCTGGCGTAGCTTCCTTAACAGCTTGTTTGGGGGCGTCAGAAGACGATGCCGTGGAGGCTTGCGAGTCGGCAACAGGTTGTGTGGAAGTGGTAGGTGGGATGTTCTGCGACTCCGAGGTCTGGGGTGGTTGCGCAACGGGTAGAACAATCGTAGACTTCTCTGCTCCATACTTCTCAAGAAGGTCGTGCGGGATGCGCATGGAGGCTTCCGTAATATAGGGAGAGGTAGTCTTGGTAGCCGAGATCATGGCAATCAAGATCTCCTTCGGTTTGAAGTCAGATACCCCTTTCGGCGTATCAGGGTGGGGCTTCGATTGTGTGAACAAGCCATGGGACAGTTCCCCGCTATCAACCATATCATGTCAGTGCTCAATTCCTCCTATCCACGAACTCAATCGATCATCCTCAAAAAACCTACCAGACAGTCAATCGATAACGGAACTAACAACAAAGAACCATTAGCACAGCTTCCAACGCACAAGACGTTTCCCACGAAGAACCCAAATCGCAACATACCTTAGCCGGTGTAGCTCTCTCTGCCTCTGGGAAACAGGCATTCTCTAGCTCGATTATCTTGTCGAGGTCGTTAATAGTAAGGGTTCGGACATAGATTGCCATCTTGTTCAAGGACTTGGGGTGGAACGTTAGGGCCATGCTTTGCATGCCCTGGAGGTGCAGAGCTGAAAGAATCTTGATAGTGATGTTTCTATCGGGGCAAGGAATGGTGGTGAAGAAAGAAGACGAGTTCCTTCGAACTAGCGGGTCTGTCCCGTTTATATAATGGAGATTTGGGAGCCTGAACTTCGTATATGCATCTATAGGGTCGCTGGAGAGTGTGTAATTCGGCTGCTGTTAGATCGGAGCGTCCTGATGAGGTTGTCGATGATGTCGGGAGCTATGTCACGAACTCAAAGCGAGGGATGTCGTTGAAGTTGGTTGTTGAGAAGCATTGAAGAGTGTTGCCGAAAGTGGGAATGTGGAGGGTGACAAACATCCCTGTCGTCAACACAACACATCACAAAATACAACAATTGTGTCGCAGATCCGGCAGCCACTTGGTGCACTTAGTAGGGGAAGGTATTCACAAAACCACCGATATAGTTCCTTATGATCCATCCTGAGGCACGTCAGTGGCTATCAGAGGTTATTTTAATACTGGAAACTCAAATCTCCAACTAAATATAGACTTTCTATCGACTCTCTTTGACGTCACGGCGGTCGATGGATTGATGAAGGAGGTAGTCCAGTATATTATCTATTGTAAGCTAGGTCATGGTAATACTATAGAACGGCTATTAACTTGGTCCCGGATGGCCACTGCGGTGCCTCGGAACGGATCATACGGAACCGTATCCGTAGTTTCGTGGATATTCTTCACCTAGTACTTAAGTGCAGCGCTCGAGCCTCGCGACGTGACGTCAAAGAGAGAAGATAGAACGTCTACATTCAGGTCTAATTAGATATTCGAGTATCCAATATTATTGACATTAAAAGCCGGAGAGGGATCACTCTTGTTTCTTTCCGTAGACTTGGGAACATATTCGAGGGTCCTCTTGTGATACTACATCGACGTGCCCGTCGTAGTCGACTATAGTCGGAACGATATTGTGGTACAAAAACCAGCCATATTTCCTGAAGTTATTTCAATATACCCGTGTTATAACCCATTCGGCGGCCCAGCTGTTAATCAATCCGCTTTCATCGGGCCCTAGACCATTTGCTACCTTACAGGTGTGTGACTACGCACGAACTTCGATACTAAAGGTTTCAGAGACGGTTACTGATGGCCGGCGGGTCTAGATCTCGAATATTATTCCATATAACTTAACATTTAGTATGGCTCTTCTTCGCAAGGGTAAAATATGCATGCGTTTTCGCCTAACATTAATGTTAACTAGAATCTATAATGTGATATTGCACTTTTACGTTTTAAGGCCGATATCACAAATCTTCATTGCTCCCAAAGTGATCTATATCGATTGAGACAATGATACATGAAACCTTCCCAATGGTGTGCATGCACCCATGAAATCAAATTTATACCTATAATAACCGATCGCATTGGTCTCGCTTGTCCAATCGCCTATGTGCCGAAAGGCTCTCGTTGGATGTCTCAGGCCGCCTCGATTATCTTGAAATTATAAATCTATCATGTGTGCATGTTCTATTCCCGAATGGCGAGGGTATCCTATCATCGATGAGCCTATAATAAATATCGCGCATGCAAATATGCAGCTGAGCTTCGATCTTGTCAGACAGTCCCTGGCATGAGACTGCAGTTCCGGTTTTAGTTGAGAAAATCATGCTATGTTGAATATCCAACCCTCGAAGCCCCCAGACATGCATAATGCAATAAACGAGAGTGCTTTCTCTGGCTGTCGACGAATCAGGTTTTTCTAAATTAATCATTAGTGTAACCACGCCATCGTAGACAAATTTGGGAACTAGAGCTCCTGTCTAGACGTCTACGTAGACACTCCGGGCTGAAAGTTCACCGGTGAGCTGATGAATCCTGAGCTGACATATTAAGTAAACACCACAACTTTTTAAATTCCCTGTCGCAATCGTTATTAGTTGCAACCACAGTCGCTGTTCGCGTCGAATCGATAAGCCCGAGTGCGCTGGACATGTACCTCTACGGACCTCCACAACCCGTTTTCCAATGGAATTCGTGCGGCACAAATGCGTCGAATCGTATCGATGGCCGACAGACTCACCAATAGCTTCAGGAAGGTGGGCTCCTGGCCACCCCACAAGACCAAGAAATTATTTTGATCTTACCCAACCCATCTCCGAAATTTTCTTGCACTCAGGCTCAAATCCCCACGCTACGAAAAGCAGTGGCAGTGGAACTCCTCCACTCGATATAGATCACAACACGGCAGATCCAAGTCCTTGGTAAACGAGACACACCACTCGATAAGCGCTGAAACAACTGACTGGCCGGAGCTGGTTCAGGATCCCCTATCACAATTCTAATAAATTTTCTAATGCGGGATAACAATAATTTATGGATTGGAAGTCGCCACAGGACTTGGATACCTTTGATCAAAAAAAGGGAATATGGGTCTTTTTTGAAGCGAAAAAAAAAGGTTGTGGTGTGAAGGCAGCATTCGTATCGTAAGCGGCTTGGGGAGCTCGAATGAGCACGGAAGTTTTCTAGTGAAAAACGACGACGATAATGGCAGTTGACCATGGCAGATCTCAGGGATCGCGATGGACGTCTGCCATTCGTTGGAACTCCTACCGTGGCCGCAGTCGAGCTATGTTATGCTTCAAGATATATAGATCCTCGCATCCGCTTTGCTTTGGATATCGTCCATTCAGCCTGTTCTACAAAACTGTGCACGTATACGTGTTCGTACAGATTTCCTCTCGTTTCTGTCTTTTATAGTTCTAGAGTTTAAGGATAGCCGCGAGGCTTCAACGGCGTTTTTCTAATTTTATTTTTTATGATTTGATCTCCAGTTACCTGTCTTTCAAATATCCTTTTTATACAGCATATCGATATCCTCATCCCGATTGTTGAATTCCACTTTCGAAGGCTTGATATTTGCAAAATACTCTACCTTCGAGAGACAAAACGATAGTCATCTTAAACTTGGCCCAATTGTCCGATACCCTCAGTTATTTTTTCTAGTAGCATCAACACTGGTTTTATCTTGAGTTACTTGAGATTTTAAACATGGCTATTTGCATTGACTCAAGACCGGTACCGAATGACCATTCATACGGTATGGTATCTGAGAATGCGAACAACGATCCTAGATGTATCTACGGCACATTTGATAGCGATTTCTACAAATGCCTTTGCGAGGACCTTGCGAAGGAGCTCGACTTTCCAGATCAAACTGACCTTCGAAGGATCAGTCAATTAGAGCTCTTCGGCTCTTCATGGGAAAGTAAGTCCTACTCCCCAAAGCGTTGCATATAAGACGCTTCCCCACATATATCACGATATCATCCACCTCTTGCATCATGTCATGTGAGTGGGGACATATGTCATGTATCCGGATATCCCAGATGTCTCAGCTCAGTCGCTGACCTCGTGTAACTTCGACAGCGGACCCATACAAGAAACTCCTCTTGCGATGCCTTGATCATTCCATCCCTCGCCTTCGCGAGCCGCTCACCCCACGTTCCCGCGGCGGGTCAATTGACTACACTGCCACGGATATGGGCCTAGACTTCGACTGCGAAGAAGAAGCAAGAACTATTCCAACAAACCCACCTCCTTCACCCGCATTATCAGCGGTGAATTACGTTCTATCCAGTAAAAGGACCGCGGACCAAAGCGATGATGACTGGCTAGAACCTCTGGGCTTAGATAAACTACAACTACACTCACCGGCGGAAGTCGGTGATGGCTATGAGGGCGATAATGATGACGACGAAGAGGATGCCTATGCTGGGCTTGCTGCGGGCGAAATTGCCGGAGAACGGCGCATAAGGCGGCAGCAGACCCGAATGCAGACTAAACATCAATATCACCGCAGAGTTGCATCAACAGGGCTGTTAGCAACAGTGGTGACAAGTGATGGATCGATCATCTGGCATTTCAAGGAGTTTTCCTGAGTCTAAGAGTGGCCCGCCTGCGGGGCAGAATAAGGTAAAAAAGGATGCGATAAAGGGTGCTTTGGTGAATTACCGTGCGTGGAATACGAGGTCCGAGGGAGTTTTCCAGGGCAAGATTTAAATCCGGGCTGGGCATCATCACGTCACGAGATCGTTTCTTTTTAATATGTAAATTTCTTCTTCCTTTAATTCTTGCTTCTTCGCTCTTTTGTCTGAAATTCGGATGTTCTGGGATATGAGTAGCGGGGAAACAGTGAAACCGAGAAAAAAAAAAATCATGGATCGGAGTCGGGATGGATTTGTATCAGCCAATAGCGCTTTAGGGCAACCGAAGATTTCAGTTGCAAATGTCTTGATATTATACCTTTTTGTATTATAAAGCAATACAAAATCTCGCGAAAGGCAATGGATATGGCGATTATTCGGAGAGCTACAAAAGGTGGCGGGAAATTACCCACTTTAGAAGAAACGTGATCTGTGTGACCGGTTCGGAATACTACCTGCCGTGTTCATGATTCGTATGAACAAGAGCCCAAGCGGCCGTTGTAACATATATCCGCCACACGTTGTTAAAACTTGGGTTTGACAGCTGAGATTTCTAGACTGTGCCTGAGGTTTCGATACCAAGACTGACATTATAATTTTATACGTCGGCGTCACTCTATCCGGTTGAAAACATTAGGCCGCGACTGCAATGCCTGTCTATCGAAGCATCTCCATGTTCTATATGGGCTTCCCGACCGTCGGTTAAAAGGTTCGAATTCAGGAACCTTCTGCGGGTAAAGCGGCATAATGGATGCTAGATCCCCGCTCCCTGTGTGCCCTTGAAAGCCATTTCTTGGCCGAAAGCACTCAATTCTGGCATTTTTGCGAACAACTTGCTACGGCCATGGAGTAGACTAGGCGACGGAACCTTTTCACGATCCGATCCTAGGCGTTCGCACAGCATTTCACAGACATTGCACACGGCAAAGGTGTAAGGTGTGGCAAGAATGCTGTCTTTGCTGCAGGTGGATGATTATAATCGACGAAAAGTCAAGGATTCCCGCCGAGAAAAGACATTTACGCCGCTTACAGGGAAAATATCTCTCTATTTCATGTGTCTCGTTAGACGGCTAAGCAGAAGGTGGGCTGATACTTCCTTTTCTGGTGTAGCTACCTGCGCGAGATGGGTATCGAAGATGGAGGCCATCGACAAAACGTGACAAAGAGAATAAGCTTATCTGCACAAAATTTCGTCAAAGTGGGGAACAGCCTCGCCCGTGATTGACAACCCATGGCGCGGCTGTAATTGTCTTGAGCCGAAAGAAATCAGAGATTCGCATAAAAAAGTGGGGATGCCGGTCGGATAAGAACGTTGACCTTGGCTCCGCAGCGGGAGGAATTCGCCATCAGGATTACGAACCCTCTCAGCTAACCGAAATTGCAATATCGCTGCAGAGAAGGGGGAAGGAAAGGCCCGCTCTTCGGCAAGTCCGTTTTGCACGGCTGAGGCCGGTGGCAGAAAAAGGGAAAAGTTTAGGGGCCCGGGCTAGGAAATCTCGCTCCGAGCCGCAAAACGAACCTTCACCAAAAGCGTCAGTGAAGTGCGCAAGTTCATTGGCGACTCGGTCGACCCTTCCTGATTGATTCTGCGCATTAGTTGACGGCACAGTAAATTGAACTCGCAAATTTATAACTATAGGCACGAGATAGTTCAGCAGAGATCGTATCATTCCAAGTAGGATACTCTTCTCAGATGTGGGTGTATGGGTCTCGTCCAGGTGCCCGAGCGCCCGTGATTACTCGCCCAAGTTCACACGCCTTGCGCACTGCGCTGCATCGAGACTTGTATGTAAACCGTACTGCGGCTGAATTAATTCTTCCGATGACGGTGCGGGTCAGCGACGCTAGCTTAAATCTTGACACAGGCCGCGTTCCTTGCCCCTTCAGCCAGTTTGAAGTAATTTAAAATTGATGATACGTAGAAAATATCGTCCTTTTTTTTTTTCTTCTCCTCTCTTTTCTCTTTCCTCAATATTGTAGTACAAATCACGGTCTGGACCATGCATACACCGTATTTGGAGAAGTGAATTCAGGGTGAGGAGACGAGACATGGTAATCATTTCCCCATTTAAGCATCATACAGTTGGGGCTCGCTGTAAAACTTTTGCAGCTGTCCCGCTCCCGCGCCGCCCCACTAGCGAGAAACGGGTCTTGAATTTACCTCGAAAAGCTCTACCGAATCATTATGTCTCAGCCGAGAGGAATGAACCCACTTTCTACAAATTCACAATAACCAGTTGTGTTAATTCGAATGCTGTGAATTGGAAAGGATAGCAGCAAGGTTGCGGTAGCCTGTTAGACGAGAGACACGGCTCAAGCTACACACATTCCAGACCCGGCCATGGACGCACCTCTTTGGGAATATCATGGACGAGTTGGCCCACGATTTATATTGATTAAATGATTATCAGATGCATCCATGACAACATTGAGGAGGAAACTTTGCACCTGTTTCTGTGCGGGGTTTTCTTGTTTTGTGAATACACCTTCTTTTTACATAGTCCGTCTTATTACTGCATGGTGGTCCATGTCTGACAACTGTGGCCGAGTTTTGATATCAACGATGATACTATAGAACCGCCCCATGTATTAGTCTATAGTTGATGCAATATTAATATAAACTACGGCTTCAATTGGCAAAATAGTTAACCTTTAAGCTTTGAGAAGTGGATACTCGTGAAAAAGAAGGACGTCTTACTGGGAATTAACATGCAAAGAGAACCCCACGAAATATGCACATGCTCTGACGTTGCATTCAAAACCTGGGAATACCAATCCTCTGGGACTACTAGGTGCACAAGTAAGACCAACTGGAATTCAATGAACTCGAGGCCAGGTGATCTAACCGTCATTTATTGAAACCAAGAAACATAAACCCACACATGGCCCCACGCCTTCTGCGACCGTGGTTTCTGGAAGGAAGAAATTTGCGAGAGAGAAAAAAATTTTTGATGGCCTGCCAATTGATATGGTAGCATTAAAGTCTACTCTGCGTAATTAAGCATTCCGAGATACCCTGTAGGCCTGGAGATCTGCGATTTGGTTGCGAAGGCCGGTAATATATCAAGTCCCTACTTTAGAGTTTCTGCCGTCTTTCTTGTGTAAGCGGAGGAGCTTGCCGTGTGCCCAACCTAGAAATATTATATTCCACCTAGAAGGGATAGAAAACTGCATGGAAACTACTTGATGACGCACGTTGTTCACGAAAAGGAATGAGGTTAACAACAGTTACCACTAATCGACGAATAGAAACCAGAAAATAAAAACTTGGACATAACCGTTGGTTTTACGTTCACACAAGTGAAGTCACATGCGGATCCCGACATTACTGATATTTACAATTAACCTTCGTTGGCTTCTGAAATGTCAATGCAAATTCTAACATTTTGATCCAACTGGGAAACCATATAGATAGATTGTCTTGGTTCAAGAAATGTTGTTCGTCCTGAAATAATGATTTTTTGGTCCCTCAAAGGTGCTGGCATGCCTAAACCTGTGGAGCTTGTGAAGGGTACAGGGTCAGGATTTTTCAGGACAAAAAGATGTTCTGCAAATGCATGGGTCCTCCGCGGATGACCCTGTGGCTATTCCGATTCGTAAATTTCCAAATAAGAGTGCATGGTGTGGTGGAGCCTTTGGGGACCCAAGAACAGTCTCTGCAGGTCGTCTGCAGTTGGAGTTGCGAACCAAGTTAGCTACGTCGTTGTGGCTTTCTGGCTTCAAGTTCTTTCGACTCCATCAACCCTATCCCAACGGAAATGAAATCTATTCGCAAAGACGCCCTTCTTTTGGCGAAGTCGATGCTATTCGGGTATTCGGATGTTTTAAACCTTTTGTTTTTTTGTGATTACCGGAAAATAAATGGTGAGACCGTTTCGTAGGTATCTCCGGCTCGGAACGGCCATGGCTTGGCTTTATAGGAAAATTGATACTGTAACATAGGCTATCGTTCGCGAAGGGAAAGAGTAGAATAAAAGAGGCAAGATGTCTTTGTATGTATCGATACTTATAACGCCTCAAGCTATGCCCCCATAACTTTGCGCATTTACAAAGAGCCTTGTATTGTATGTACGCATAAGTTCTAAGACGTATTCATCTCCACATTTTTCAACCGGCCGAATAGGTATCCTAAACTCGGGACGAAGCTAAGCTGCAAAAGCAAGGATGGGAGTGTGGGGTTTTTTTGTTGACAAAACCATCAGCCTAAGTCGCCCACGCCGCCTCCGGTTCCCGAGCGTTCGTTCAGGGTCGCTGGGGCGAAAACAACAGGGAGCCCACAGACAAACTAGTATGTATGCATGGTGCCTACTTCAATTGTCACAATCAAAGCAGCTTTGTGTATACTGTCAACGGCAAGCTTGGGCATGTAGGCTAGCTTGTCGAACATGTTGTCAGACGTATTCCAAAGTTACCACACCTAAGAAGCAGGTTTGAATTGTCTTGTGCAACTTTATGCCAGGCACCACTTATTCCATTAACCATGGCCGACCCCCAAGCATTCCCTTGTTTAAAGAGGGAGCGGGCTGGATCGACCTTCGGCTGGCAAAGACGCCATTTTCGTAATATATTTTAACTTGGAGCTCATGAAACGGTGGGGCCTTGACCTTGTCCCGACCGGGGATGGCTGAAGGCAAAAAAGTCACTCAATAACAGTTACAATATCAAGCAGGGCCTTGGGAAAATCAGGAACAAGGCTCGGGCACCAGAGCGAAAAAGATCAAGAACGCAAAGACAATTGATAGCTGCCCATATCATTTTCACGCATTTTTACGTATTGTTTTGGGGAACCAATATATTTTAATAACTTTTTTTGATTGACTAAATTCCAAGGCTATATAAATGTGTAAATGGTAGAAAAACTCCGCTTATCAGATAAATTTCCCTAGTCTCTAATATAGAAGCCCGTAAGGAAAGGCTAAAAGGAAAATGTGGCCAGATGAAAGAAATGAGCCCTGCCGCTATGATCTGCTGGACCAAAAAAGATGCGATGAACGAATGTAATTATTTCCCAAGATGATATTTTTCCGTCCGCCGAAGTCCCAAGGAAAATTAGAAACCCAATTGGAGATAAGGAAAAGCAGAAGGGGAAGAAAAAAGAAGAAGAGAAAACTCCGTGAGGGTATTCAGATGGGTATTACAGTTTGCAAAAAAGCGGGAAACGATAAGATGAGGGGTTGTGAGATAGAAAGAGATACGTGTGGATGGTTAACAGAAAGGGAATTCGTCAAATAGTTTAGCGAAGAGAATAAGGAAATAAATTGATAAACTGCGCGCCCTCGAGTCATGAAGAGCGCTCAGCGCATGGGGGTAGACGGAGGCTGAGGAAGTATTTCGTTATACAGAGTATCGAAAGCACAATGGCCGACCCTGAATAGAAAGAAAACTGCAAAACTCCTGCAAAGAAACAACAAAAATTAGGTGCAGAAACGGGTATATGGTAAAAGTAATATGTACAAGAATAAGAAGTTTGCTTTGTGGTTTAGAGAAGGAGGAGATCCCAGTTGTTTTCGTTCATGACGTTTCGCCATGGGACATAAGTACCTGTGGCATCGGCTTTTCTCCATACGAGGTTAACTAACTCGTACATGTCAGAGAAGCTACCGAATCGAAGTTCCTGGGGAAGAGATCCGAAGCGGGTTTGCAACAAGGTACGGAAGGCGGATCCAGGGGTAGCAACGGATCCTCCAATGAGGTAGACCCAAGAGAGGGAACGATCGAAACCGTCTTCACCGGTTGGAATAAGCTCAAGGACAGTGGTGAGTTTGTCAACAAGTTCGATGACGGCTGGGACGTTGTGATCGAAAGGAACTCCCTGATAGGTAGGGACGAGGGTGGTGAGGTAGATTCTAGCAGCGTATCTATAAGCGGCAGTAATGAGACCAGAAAGGATAGTCGGGTCCATTGGGCCATTCTGGGCTGCGGCAACAGGATCAAACTCGGTTTCGGTAGAAGTGATAGAAGCACTCAAGGATGTAATGTGCTCCAAAAGTGTTGCGTCGGGGAGGTTCTCGAAGAGCTTGTGGTATTCAAGACATGTGATCTCGGAGATCAAATACATGACCTTGTCGTCACAGCCCATCAACTCCTTGAAGCCGGCACTCTTTCCTTCTTTGAAGTTCTGGCAGTATTCGTGAGCAAAGGCTGGGAATTGGCCCTGCATTGTTGAGCCTAGGATATCAATCCAGGCTGCCAGGGTCATGTTGAAAGAGGCACTGGTGGAAGTTGCACTGAGTTCCTGGAATTGGGAGGTAAGGCCCATCTGCTGAATCATGGTTATCGCGGCCTCAAAATGTTGGTGCCATGGGACATCTGGTAAGTTATCGTGAACCGAGGCAACGAAGGCCCTCAGTGTGATAACGCTTAGGATTGCTTCCAATGGCTGTACTGGGTCGACGTTGAGATTCATAGCCTCGCATAGTCTTTCGACCGTAGATTTTCTATGTCTCATGATATCCTCATCAACGGCCGAGGTATCAATGTTTTGTTCAGTGGCTTTGATGTGCATCGCAGCGACTGCCAAGCAAGAATGCAAATATGCAGGGTTTGCGCCGAGGGCGGGGCAAATGAAATTGCTCTGCGAATATGGAACAGTCAAGTCGAGAATTGGGAAGACCATAGGAAGGACGTTGATGACAAAGTGGTTGAGAAGCTGTTGGTCCTGGTCATCGTCGATAACCTGGTTGATTGGCACGGACTCTGGACAACTATTGAAATCAACGAAGTTGAAGTCAACAATGTCCTCACCAGGAGTCGCGTTTTGCGAAGGGAGGATAACAGCCGGGTGTAATGGAGGAGTTGGGAGGTCGGTTGCTGGATATATTTCTGCTGGCATCGAAGGAAGAATGGCGTTGCTGATTGTGCTGTAATTCGAATCCTTTCTCTGTGTGCTGCAGAATGAAGCCATGCTTTCCCTTCTATCCATGGTTGGCATTGTGTTTAGGTACGACTGCGACTTGTTCTCAAGGATGTTGGGGTAGGCTGGATTGTAGGAGTAACCAGAAGAGTCGTATGTCTCAACGAAGTTTACCTGCGTCGGGTGGGCCATTTGCATCTTGTCGAAGCTTGGGTCCTGCTGTTCGTAGTCATACTCTAACGAGTATCCTGAGTCGACAGAGTGGGATCGTACAGGCCGGACCATACCGTCGAAGTAGTATTCGGGAGTAGGCAATGTGGACTGGGACACCGAAGACGGATATGCTGTCACGCTCATCGATGCCATAGCATTGTTTGCTGCCTTCTCGGTCACCTTTGTCTTCTTGATTTGTAGCTTGATGACCTCTTTCTGTCGTCGTCTGTGTTCGACATTTCCCCACCAGGAGGGTCTCTTGTAGTCGCAACTTAATCCCAAGTGCTTGCATGCTCTGCATACAGGCTTTCCTTCGTCACACTTCTTCCTGCGAAGGCGACATGTGAAGCAACCTTTGGGGAAGATTAGTATGAACTCACGATATTAAAATATACTTATGTCTTATTGAGTAAGAGACTTACCAGTTCTCGACCGCTTGTGGGTCTTCGAAGCTGTCTTTGGAACCTTTGGCTGCATCTTCAAAGGAAGGTTAAGCGACGAGAGGGGCTATGAAAGTTGAAGGAAGGCGTCAAGCTACTTGCTCTTCAACTCTGCACGACTACCTCTGTAGTAATGAAAAGTATCTTCGATCAAAGGAAGGTGGTAAGTCTTTAGACTCAAAAGGTATCAGGCAAAAAAATTTATTAGAACCAAACAAGTGGTCGAAGAATGCAAGATCAGAGCAGGCGCCGTTGTAATAGGCGGGCGACTAAAGCAACGCAATATACTAGGACTATTATATAAAATAGAAACAAGGGAAATGGAAACAGGGCAGAGCGTCAACGTCGTCCTGTAGAATTGAAGTTTGTAGGATAGGGAATAGCAATGGGGACGAAAAGCAGAATGGATAGAGGTTGTATGGGGAGCGTATAAGTTATAAAGCCTGGAGCGGAGACATACCAGATTATCCAAGAGGCTGACTCGAAAGGTAAGTGCACGCAAGCTCTTGTCGAAATATAGAAGCTTTCTTTCTTTTCCCCCCTGTCAAAAGACCAAAACTATAGAATAGATTCTTTTTGCGGACTTCTTTTTTGGAGGTGGATATTGGATCTATCGAGGTTATTCTTAGTAACAACCGTATCTTGGGTCGGCCGTCTGTCAAGTCAATTCTTTTTGGTTGTGTGCTGGCAATTATGGATGGGTGCACTCGAAGTAGGTAGTGTGCGCTGCGGTGTGGTGGTATGAAGAACTGCTGTATGTGTGCTATGAATGTCCCTTCTGCTTTCCTGCTCGACTTTCCTACTATTCTTGAGAAAAGAGAGACCTTTTGGCGCCCGGAGCTTGCATGAAAGCATGCCGGTTCTGCCAGTGTACTTATATTTGGTACGCGCCTACATGGATGCACCAAATGCCCCACAGACCACCCTAGTCCATTTATCCCGATGGGTACAAGGCCAGATACTTTATCTTAACTTTTCAGCCAGTCCCTCCTATCAGTTCAACCAAACATGCATCTGCAGGCTCGCAGATGCGAATAAAAAGAAATTGTATTTTCCTGAGAGAATTCACAAAAACAGACGAGGTTCATGCAGCCTTTGATTGGTTGCTGCAGCCCTTGCGAGCTAGACAGGGGTTTACTATTAGGCAAGGGTGGACCTCGTCGTCCCTTCTGCTATTCGACATGGGAGCCCACCCCAGGCTTGGAGCCTTGCCCAAAGAAAACAGAGCGACGGCTTGAGGAGAATGAGAACAGGTCGCCATCTCTCTCACCCTCCCCACGTGCACAAGGGTCAAGTGCGAAATTTCTGCCCAACTCTGCACAGTCTATGGAAAAAGCACAAAGTGAGACTTTCGGGTCACGATGAACTCCGTGGCCTACCAGATCCTTTGCTTCTTCCTTGAGCTGACCTTCTTTCTTTTTTATCTTCCCTTACCTAAAGTGAGCTCGAAGGGCCGGTATTTAGGCTCGTGAGGAAAAGCAAATGAACCGAAAAGAAGGTTATGTGCGGGCGGGATTGCTCCTCGGCCCTGCACTTACGGAGCAGAACGCCATTGCATCTTCCAAATTTACGATAACCAGAGGATGGAAAGAGTTATTTTTGGCTACCGGCCATCTTGATCGAGAATGAAAAAAAAAATCCGATCGATGGATCCTTGGCTCTTAAGACTTTTTTCTTTCTCCCTCTTCAGGCATTCCAAAGAATTAACGCTCGTCATTTTTAGGACTTTCTATCCTAAGAAAGAGGTTCGTTAATTCAGCTCGGGTCAGATATTCGGTGCAGAGAAAGGAAGCTTTGAGGTGAATATTCGCTTCGTACCTCTGCATCCCGAAGCTAGATGCAGGGGCTCCGTTGGCGTCGCATGGCTACTGTCGAAGCTTGCCTTCGAGAAGTTCCACACGCGGGCAATAGGCCTAAAGTGTCAATTTTGGCAGCCCGGTTGAGGTCAAATGAAACGGCTCTACCGTAGATGCGAATTGTTTGCTCTTTACCACGCATGCATTGCATGGCCACATGGTAAATGGGTCCATATAACAATCTCATTAATACCATTCTGTCATACCGTATCTCGGAAATGACCTTGGATGAGGCGAATAATTCTTCATTCCCCTGGGTGATATAATATAAATTTACGACGAATTCGCCTTAGTGTGATTGTAGTTGTTCCTTCGCCTTGATTGTTTATTACCATTTGCATGACAGACCAACCACGATTGCAGCGAGAATCATTCGCCTTCAGCCCCGTTTAAAATTCTCTGACAACGAGCAATCAATATCCAATCCCTTCACGAGTAATGAAGTCGCAGATACCGAGCTGACACTATGAGTCTAGCCATAACTGAGATTTGCAATGGCCTGATATCACATTCCTCCCTAGCATTAATCCGGTTGTGTCCGGGTTGTGTTAACTTCGTAGTGTATACAGTACATGCATATATATCGGGAGAAGCCAGGCTGTTTGTGAGGTTCCTGCGTTAGTCAGATTAACAGTTTGCCAAAGTGACTTGAAACAATAGTGTGAGTGTTATAGCTAAGACCCATAACTCGAGTCTAGCATTTGACGCTTTTATCAAATTCGCGGCCGGCCGGCCTAGCTGCTTGTCGAATATCAAGAAATATGTTAACCAACGAAGGTATTTCAAAAATTAACTATAACATAGATCATTCAAACATTGCAAACATTGTAAACTGGACAGAGTATCTTGAATCAGATATTATATCAAAATTATTTGATAAACATACTGTCAAACTAACAGATAAGACTAAAAGCATATACGTATAGTAGCGGTAGCATACATTCGCTTACACCGTGGGAACTAAACCGTGTTTAGGCCTGTTAAGTTGGACGATGTCGATTCAGGGACATATACTTAACAACCCCCCAAGAAACAAGTAGAAATTCGATCTTCATTGATATCTCCAACTTAAGGGCTAAACTAGTCTTCCAACAAAGCAACAATTACTATTATGCGTGGCCTCTTCTGATCCTTAATTGGGTTCAGGGTTGGAATCAGAACCCCGCAAATGGCAGTCTTACCGCGTCGACGAAATCCAACCGCTTTCAACTGTCGAAGTCCAGTTCGTCACCCAGTCGGAATTTTTGTCAGGTATAACATTTGAGATAACTAGTGGACAAGGTGGCCATGCAAAGATGTTCATATATCTACCTCAAAAAGCGGATGTATCAGGGCTGTTGGCCCCATAAAGTTTAAGTCATGCTAACGTTTCGAAATCTATTAAACAATATTGTAGACAGTCTGACAGATCTACAGGCCAAAATTATAATCGACGAGAACGGACAGTTGATTCCACTAACAGCACAGACCGCAAACAATATTTCTTTTGAAGTCTCGAGTCTATCGGTCTGATCCGTAGAATCTAGACTATGTTCAGCTTCCGTATGTGTATCGGCCATGTCCAAATTAGGACATGGTTTCTGCTGGTTCTATAAAGGGCAAGATAAGGAATAGCGCCGCGATTGGTGACATAAGGTATAGACTCTCCGAAGGTGCGATTCCTGGGAGATTATCTCGTGGCTCTCCCATGGCCCGATCGATGTCCGGAAGTGGTCAATTTTTCATATCCGTATAATGAGGCGACCGGCTATAATTTGTCTGTCTCAGGCTGACCCAACGGTCGTTAGCTTTCGATTCCCAAGTTAACCTCGATACGAAAACTAAACAAGAACATGATCACGTCCATTAATCACTAGAGCGGCGGGGTTGCCGTTCCGCTTAAACGACTCTTGTCTCTGAAATAGTCAGGTGTAGTGTCTGCATCAAGTCAACGAGGATGGAAGAGAAGAGCTATGAGACCAATGGGCTGGAGCTCCACATCGAAGCATTCGCCCAATGTCCGTGGATGCAGGGTGTGCTCCCGGAGCTATATCGAATGCAAATTTTCCATTATGACCGAGTACAGAACAGAACCCCTGATCTAAAATGTGTCCTAGCAGGCGAGATTTAGGATACGTATGGACTCCAGGAACATCCCGTTGCGTGACTCCATTCACCGGGATATTAAATTTTTATCCAATTGCAATAGTCTGGAAGCGAAGCGGCCGAGAGCGAGGTTGCAAATAATTATGCAGAGTGGATCGTGACGAGCTTGATGAGCTTGGATGATCGTGAGAGTGCCTAGAACCGAGAAACTTTGTCTTGCACGGGAACTCGGTAAATGGGATCTCCACCCGCCAGAGATTTCGAAAGCTGCTTGATCGATTCGTCTCTAAAGATCAAATTCCAGGAAAAACTCAAAGAGTAACCGTTTTCTTGCAAGTGCGCGCCCCACATGACGGCTCTCAGGACGGGGATTTTAGTGGGAGCGCCGGATGCCGTTGCGTCACCTCATCGCAGAAGCTTTCCAATATGCCAAGCCAATGAAGCCTGCTGGATCTTGCTGTCGGCTAGTTTCAGTTTGCAGTTCTTTGTGCAACCGTGTCTGAGCTCATTGACTTTCGCAGCTTGCATGTAAAATGAAATTTTGAGACTTGTCAAACTAGGTCAGATGCGAGCATCCTTAAACTGTGCCCAAGTTGTCATATCCTGGGCCAGCTGAATCGGCTGTGTAATAGAGAAGAAAAAATCGATCAAAATCGGCTCTTCGCGGGTGAAACGGGAATGCAAAGGCAAGAGCGGAAGTACGCGAAGACTTCACGGCATCCACAAATGTTACCAGTCATAATTATGAAAGGAGATTTCAAAAAATGCGCAGTGATTTCAAGGATTAGCTTTCACAGCTTGGTCACTTGTACCTGTACATTTTGTACAAATCTTGAACTCGCCAGGGTTTCTTTTCGAGATATCTTGAGGCAATAATTCACATGCTTGTTTATATCTAACGGCTTGCATCAACAACTTTATACGAAGTATGAATCCTGCGCTCAAATCCATTTCCAGACACCAAGTTTTTAGCGTCCTGCACGACATCCCTGACCTCAAGTCCCGTGACCGAGGTGTGGTAGCTGCTAAAATTCGTGATTGGATAGACGGTCTGTAATACCGACACATGGCTTGCAAGTGTTCAAGGCCTGAGGGTGTTCACGGGTTTAAAGAGCTGACTAGGCCTCACAGCCAGTCGATTGTTTCCGCCCTCAGAAATCTCAGCGAACTAAAGGAATTTTATTTCTTTCGATTGCGCAATGGGAGTCGTGAATTCCTCCGGTACTTCGTACTCCACGCTGTGCCCCTCCAGATTCCTTGTCTGAATGTCTAATACGGCCAGATTCTAAAATATAGTTCGAATCAAAAATTCTAGCCAATAGACGTCGAACAGTCCAAATATTAACTGAGGGATTTAATAATCATCAACACTTGACATACTTGAATTCAATTCCTGTTTGACTTGACTTGACTTGTTTTGTCTGTTTATTACTATGCTGCCAAAAATGACCGTAAGTCCCCAAAAGATCGATTCCATAGTATACTATCCAATCTACTGGTTTTGGGCAAAGTAGGGGAATCTCTGAGCTCTTCGGATTGGATTTCGGGTTTCCTTCCCTTCCCTTCCCTCTTTTCTAACTAAAAAAAAAGGAAAGAAAGAAAGAGCCATCTAAGACTTTGAGATGGGCATTATAAAGAAAATCAGCCTGTGGTGAGGAGGCAATTCCGGGTGTAGAAACATTGGGTCAACGCAACATTCTACCACACTGCCAATAGAACGGCGAGGACTTCACTTCTGCAAGATGCAATGCACTATTGAAAGGAAAAATGGTATGATCATCTTCACCACAAGAACACCACTTATGCATCTGGGTTATTTCCAGTTCGAAACCTTTCCTTTTGTTTGTATTCCTGTGGCTTGATTGCCTTGTTTTCTGTCCAAGCATCATCTCATGGGTCGAGAAACGCTAGAATGGTTTCTCATTTGATTCGATTCACTTGACCCTGCCGTTGGGGGTTCATAAGACAAACTACGAACTAAATTATTGAAGTATCCACCTAAGTTAATATTACCAAGGCACTAGTAACTGCATAGGCGGGGTTTCTTGCGACAAGATGTAGCATTGAAATCCAAGTAGTTCAATAGTTGACAATAGCTTCCATGATCTATCAGTGAAGTTCGTTGAAAGACACTATCCGTTTTGTAATTGAGAGCCTACGATTATACATTTTGATTGTAACGGCGAGTGGTTCAAACATTAAAGTGGATTTGAAGTGAGATCAGCTCACACGTCTACATGTCTACTTGCCTAGCCCCTCATGTCTTGAACTTACTTCTCCATCCATAAGCCACTTAGCCCAAGTCCTGGGTCATATCAATCTCTAGATGCCCCAGTCCCTATCTGTTTTTGAAATGTATCTGTCTTTCTGGACATCAGATTTTAGATCTTCAACCCATTTAACTTCCCCCTTCCACAAACGCAGTGAGAATATCCGTCATGCGATCCCATCGGCTTGTAGGGATTTATATAGATATATCCTGGATTTGATCTACAGAGCCTCCGGTCGGTATGTATCTTGCTTCCTTCTCCTCCTTCTCCTCTGCTTGGAAACCCGAGGTTCTTATTGGGCTCTGTGCCTCTGGAAATCCGCCTTTGCTTTCAGTTGGCCGTGGGATGGGTTGTAACTTCTGGGGGACCCTTAGTCAGGTAGTTCGCAATGTTTTCATATGCATCCCTTGCCCTCAAAGACTTTCCCCGTGTGAGTCCGCTTCCTAAGTCGAGCCACAATATCCCCAACTCGATCCGACACCTGAGGTTTGGATATCTAAACCGCGACGTCGATGTCTTTACTATATTACTGTATAGACTTTCTACTTTTGATCCTTCTGTAAACTGCCCCGAATATCCGTCTAGTTTTGTGATAATGTATTAAGGTACTCCTTCGATCGCTGATGGATGTTGAATCCGAGGCTCAGGGATTCTCGATTCAAATTTCTTGTGCGAATATTGACTTTTAAAGGCATGGTTCCATGCCTCCTGAGAACGAATTAGGCTATTGATTCTTGAATTCAGAAAATCGGTTCGATCTGAGGCCATTATCGTTCGATTCCGAGATATATAGCTCCTACGCTTCGACATTTTATAGGGGTTCGCAACCGACGCATCGATGCCACGACGCTTCCAGTATTTCCCTCTATATGATTTCATCTTAGAAGTTAGCGGATTGGGTTCTCATCTTCGCCCTCTCGAGACGCATTTGAAAAAGACATCTTTCCATGATCCCTTGGAATTCCTACATATGGTTTTGCGCCAGCCGATAGTTCCCTGAATCCCGACCGCAAAATTTAACCCTCTTGAAAATTCCACCTCACTCCCCGTTCGAGTCAAGTAAGTCCAACCTCGTTTCCAGTCTGCTCTGTTGCATTTTTGCGTTCTGTTGTCGCGTCTCAATTCATTAACCTCGCCGACCGCTAATGTCTCCGCCAAACTCCACCCGAAGGCCGCCTTGAATGAAAAATTGAAGAACGAAACAATTCATGTGTCTCAACTCAGGCCTAGATGTCCTTGAGATGACGTTCTGGTAAACTTTTACACCTCCTTCAATTTTTATTATGTTATTCTTCACAGCGGGAGCGGGTCGCACGTCATTATGCACCTGTGCGTTGGCAATCTCTAAAGTTATCACCATGCAGGTAAGCTACCAAATAGGCTGAACGAACAACTCAGCAATTCATTGCCCCACTTCCTATGGGGGTTGGCTAGAGTCTAATCCGTCTTTTAGGGCTTTCTGAGAGGTTTCTATTGTCTACGGCGGTTGAGCTCAGGTTTCTTAAAACGGGCTATTCCGTTTGTCACAGGAAGTCTCACGATTTGAGCTACCTTTGAAGGAAATGTGAACTATCGCTGTGGGACTTACCAGCACGCGCATGTGATGCTAGATTCGATTCTCGCTGGGTGATCGAGTGGTGGAGATCGAAAACCTCAGCGGAGGCTGGAGGCTGGGGTTGCTAGTGCTGGGCCACTTGAGGCATTAGGGATAGAAGCTGTCCTAGACTCCTTCGCAAAGAGACAATGTCTAGCTAACACTTCAAAGCCTACTACTAGCTGGCAAGGACTTACTCCGTCTGCTGCTGATGAGAGCTGCGGTGGCTTGGCGATCTGGTACTCGGCGTACTAGTACTTTCATCCGATCCTCCGGGGGTGATGACTAGATTGCCCCTTGCTTACGATCCTTCCTTGAGCTCTCCCGGGAACGCTCAGGTACGAGCCCCCACAGTGGTCCCCACATCTGGTGCTGTTTCTATTCTAAGCAACAAACCGAGCATCAGAACATTCTGTAATTCTGCCCTACCTAGGCGCCCGGCTGCTCCCACAACATAGGCGCCTGTCAGATGGTGCCAAAGATGTCATGTTCTACCCGAGGACATGAATCTGCTCAAAAAAACTCTCCAGTTCGGCCTGCGACCAAACCTCTGGATTTGGGTGAAAGAAGAGCTCCAGTGCTATAGTTTGGACGGTCGAAATCCGGTAAGCTGAGCAGAACCGTTAATTGGGACAGAATGTGTCAGTCAAAACATGGCGTTGAGTCCCCCCGGCTTCCCAAAATAACGTCTTCAAATTCTAGCGACCAGAGCGGCGGGCAGCACTCCTCTAAACCTGGGTCATCTGTCCCTTCGCCCCATCGACGCAGTTGCGGCGAGGCACGGATCCAAACTAAGGCCCAAAAAGATCGACAGACGAAGAAAAGCTAGGGTTGGCGAACGACTCGCGCGGGCAAGACCCGAAACTAGGATCACCCATGAACACATCTGCAGAACTCCCAGTTCATCGTTCTGTGCCCCCGATCATGCAGCCTGGCTCTTGGAGAGTCATCCCGGTCGATCCCTGCGTGCTTGAAGGACTTTTCCTTGCAGCGGCATCGGGACGACCAAGCGACGCCCGCTCACGGCACAACGCGCGCAATTCTGCAGCTGGTAGATGGGATGGATCTGTCACTCACCAGTGGCCTGTTCCGAATCACGTGGGCGGTCATTGGTGGGGAAGGCGATGAGAGAAGATGATAGGGCCGCGCCAGAGACTTTGAGATTGGAAACCATAGGCAAGAGATGCAGCCTGTGACACGAATAAGGATTGCATATCTGTGCTGGCGATCCCACAGCATGGACGGGGATATGTAGCAGGTCTATGCAACTATGTCCCGTTCCGGAGGTATTACTCTCTCAGAGACTCTAGTCCGGGTTGACATGGTCGACATGGTCTACCTCGAGGTATTGAAGTTTATTTGACGCCCTTATTAATCACACCACAATAGGATTCCATATCAAGAATAACAGCCGGTATACTTTCATCTAACTAAGAAGCAGGTGCATCTAAGCATAATTGATATGAGTTTGGGGAAACTTTTGGTTGTCGGCAGTAGGAAAACTTTAGCTAAAAATGAGGAAAACTTTTGGCCTTGGACTGTAACACAAAGGACCCTTGGTGTCGGCTTGGTCACACAAACACCCTGTGCAACAGCACGGATGTAACAACACATTTCTAGGAGGTGAAGAATCTAGCTGTGGGATCTCAAAGGATCACATGAGTGACACAGCTTAGAGTAATATTCACGGTGCATTGGGGAAATTATCACTAGCTACTAGGTGAGTCTTAAAGGGATCAGTTGAAGCCCCGGTAGGTGCTGCTTTGTATACCGTCTGAGCGCCAATAGTAAAATGTTTGCTTGACGTCTCAGATTCTGCTTTGGAATGCATGGTGTTTGCTCTATGCAAGGCGACATTACATTTCCGAACCTCGTGGCTTTCGCTTGCAAAGAAAACGTGGCCTCGCATGTTTAACCGATCTTGCGATGTCAAAAGGCTTGGAATTCTGCAGCATCAGGACGAAATAGGATGATGTCGGGAGGTATTAAGGGGAGCATTCTGAAACTGTCATTATTTGAACATCTAGTATACTTGGGTACCTAGAGTATTTAAAAATGAAATGAAGTCATATACCAGGATTACAATTGATGACGACGTTTTCTGCACGGGTATGCATGTACGTTCGATTTCAGGAGCAATGCGGTTTATTGTAGATCGTTTGCCTTTATTTTGAATTTTGGATTGTCTTTTTATGAGTTGTCCCATTGGAAAGTGCACCTGTAAATTTTGATCTGTATACGTCGACATGGAGATATGACGATCATTATATCGTATGTAACAGTTATAACTAGACTCAAGATTTTCTATTCATAGCCTGCGCCCGGCATGCCTGGCGTTTGCTCTAGGTAATATGACAGTCATAAATTGATCAATATTTCTTCAAAGTTGATATGTCAGACAATTATATCATATTTTGTTCCAATCCGGCAAAAGATTTGCAAATACAACTATTGGATTTGATTAAACTAGAATAGACTCTAGACCCTATAGCAATCGGCCAGCCCTGACTTCATTTGGCTTGCTCCGGGAATTAGGGAAGGAATGTATGATTTCCACCAAGCTTTTGATACGCTCCGTTTGAAATGTAATAGGCATCGCGAGGCAAAGCTGAACGCCTGTGCCTTTTTGGCCTCCGCGCGCAGGAAAATATATTCTCGCTCTTGCAGGCGGGCTGGAAGATCAGCTTCTCGGAACGGCCGATTTGACCGCCTTCTGCCTAGGCTTGCATGGCTGTATCATTCTTAGAAAAAAGCGGCAAAGGTAAAGGAGTAGTCAAATGACCATTGTCGGAGAGAGACGTGCCGTCCCCGGGCATTCTATGCCTTGACAGTTCGGTGATCGGAGAAGGGCTAGGTCTAAAGGATATACAGCCTCCATACTGTGCATATCGCCAAAAATTACAGTCACGAATCTTGTAGATCTTTTTTTTATTATTGATTCTAAAACAATTTGGTCTTCGCACTTGCCCAGAAATTATCTTTCGGGCTGCAGATAAATATTGAGTAAGGGGATTCTCGGGCGCTTACGGGAACTCATCTTGTGGCCACCAAATGTTGACCCGGGTGTCGAGCCACTTCGTAGTTTCAAACTAACCATGCTTGATTCTTTGAAACAAAGAAATCAAGAAATATTTTCCTCCATAAGGAAGGGATTGTATTTGGGGGGACATCAATGCATTTGTGTCGTTGGTTAGGTTGCGTTATGTATGGTACCATGGTGTGGTGCTCACAGTCCTAGCGAGTTGACAGGGGCTCTTGTTTCCCAATGCTATTTATTTGTGTTGAATAACCCTGCCCTCCAACCAATATGCAACAAAACTCCGTCCCAACTTGCCCCTCAGCTCAAAACTATCGCCACTATGATGAGACTGTAGTATTTCGAGGTTTATTTGATTTTAATGGAACGGAATATCCAAATTTCTTTGCCCTCACTTTTTCCTTTCTGTGTTTCTGCGATACCATCGTTGTATAAACCCCTCCTTGTCTAGTGTGCTGTAGCATGGTGTATAGCTCTGGCATTTCCCAAATATTGCGTATATGAAGCTTCCAAACTAGTCAGCCGAGTACCGTGGCAGGCCTATACGGCCCGGGAAGCGCTTCGAACTATCGCTAGACTATGGTACTAAATGACAAGAAACTAATGAGACCCGTCAAGCAATACACACCTTAAGCATAAGTGTTGCTTGGACGCAGGTTCGAGCTCCCGAGCTCGAGCTCTGAGAGTGCCAGTACAAATCTCAAATGACCATATTGACAGCTACCACTGGGCATCTTCGATGGCTTCTATCGAGTGGAGACTCGACTAGTTTATTTTTGGGAAATGGTGTGTAGAATTCAACCAGTATTTTAGTGTGTGTGCTTGAGAACCTGGTCCTGAGACATCTCAATTAACATTTAGTAGTATCGCCAAAATTCGCTATTGGGTGGTTCTTTGAAGGTCTAGCTTTGGTATGAGCAAGAACACCCGATATGTTTTTGTAATAGGATTTGCACTAGTAGAAGTTCTCTTTTTAGCTAATTCGCAAGAAGGAGGCACGGGAGGGGAATTGTCTATCAGGGTGCAGCCATTTTGAAAATGTTAGACATGTCACAACCATACTTGAGGCTATCCATGTTTGAGTTTAGTTGAACGCTAGATATCGTGCGATGGGATGCGGAGAAGCTGCTATCTTGTATCTATCTAGCTTATACATCATGTACATCTGTAAATCTTAGCGTAGAATTGCGAAAGGCCCTAGCTAAGGTTAATCCTGACTGCAGGTCGTGCTCATGTGGACAGAGTTAGCATCTAAGTTTGATGCTTCTCGACACGAGCCATGAAGCCTCAAGTGTATTGTAAATCGCCCGCCCGGGTAATTAGATTGGATGCGGTTCGTATTCATGAATTCATGGTAGGCATATCTCATCGATTCGACGCTTGCATACCACGGTCAAACAAACTATATATTTCCCCGTAATATTGAAGAATGCCTAACCCTCGGCTGGTATGCCAAAGAGAGATTGTAAGGCCCAAAGCTTAAAGCTGTCTTGGACATAGATTATTATATTCGTTAATGAACGCCTATAGGTGCATGCTGAGAAATATGGATCAGATATCCTGACCACGCTTTAACGGCTTGAGGTTAGTATATAGGGATGAACAGCTCGATTACTATATAGTTCGACTTTTTATGAACTAGTTGCCCCGAAAAACTTCGATAAAAGTTCGTAGCTATCCGAAAGTCTCACTAGTCGCTGCCATGTGTTAACTAATGCGTTCCTGTGCAGACATTTACTTAATCCGGCGACGATGTCGACGTTGGCTGTTCCGAACGCTGCCAAGATGCAGGCGAGGATCAGGGACCAAAGATCCACCTCCTGCTATGAAAGGGGCTTCTGAGTCAAACCAAGATCTACTAAGTTGACCATTCCCTCGATGCTATATCGTGATAATATATGCATCGAAATCATTCCGTGTCAGAAGCTAGTACTATACTGTGTAATAGTGTGTATCAGAAGAGGTTGTTCCAGCAGGCATCAACTTTGGGTGTTGGAAAACATTTGTGTTGGGACAGCTTTTAATCACCAAGACATTAGCATCACCGCACTCGCCGACATCAGTATGGGTATGCATATGGGCAACCTCAAGGCAGCACACTTAATCGAGCCTCATTAACGCGGTATGGCATTGACGAAGGGGTTACAACATCCTGAATCGTCACGAATGCCTCGATTAAGCAGGGCCTCAATCGAATCGAGATTCTGTCTGTTGGCGAGGTCATCGTATGATTTGTGGCCTAGGATTAGGATGAAGGGAGGAAGGGCAAGGCATCTGAAGCGGTAGCCGTTCTGTTTTATCACTAAAGCCCACAAATGAAATCACAAGAAGTGATTACCAACCGAAACATCCCGGCGACCCGCATTTCAAATGTCCAGCTCGGGCAATTGGGATGACATTTTAAACGATAATGCACGATCAGGAACCCCACGAATCTTGCGAACGTTTTGTTTGGTCAGCGGATGCGGGATAACTTAACCTACCAGGGCCTCGATAAACGTACTCAAGATGGACAGGACAAAGAGTTTTTTCCTCTCGACAAGGTTGGTTTCTGGAATTGAATGATGATGTGAGTGGGAAAGGATGAAGATGGTTTCAGATTCTCGCCTAATGAGTGAGCATGCAGGTCTGGGTATCGTATTTCTTCTGGACGACACTGAAATATTCTCTCTAAACTCATGAGAAACTTGCCGTCTTTCTTAAGACGGCTTGAAGGTGTGGCAGGCAGCACGAGAAACCACCTGCTTTTGAACCTTGCGCGATTGGGTGATATGCCCTTTAACGGTGCGATTGCGGGAGACCTACAGCCTGATATCTATCAAACCTACTTACTTTCTCTCTTAAGGGCTCCACTCCCTGCGGAAGATTTCGCAATTGACTAGCTAAATGAAGCGAAATGAGAGGAGCCAAGTTCGTTCTAAAACTTCAGAAAACGAAAACCCGTGATGATAACGAAATCGATTGGCACGGTGAACCAGGTCATTGATGGCGGCACTCTTGGTTTAATAATGGGGCCGATCACACCGATTTGTTACGGCATATTGCGCATAACAGCAAATTTGATGCTCGAGTCTCCGGCTTTCCCGTTCCGTAATGCAAGAAACAAACGGGCGTGCGCGCACCGACATTTGCACAAAGAACAATTGCCCCTCCTTTAGCGAAGGACCAAAGTCGAGAGCAAGCCAGGAAAAAGTCATAAAACTCGAGATATTATACCGATAATATCATTGATTTCCATTCGCCTCTTTCGAAAAGCGGCGCAAGGTTTTTTGTGGTTGGACCTGAGAAAAAAAAAAAAAAAAAAAAAACCTTGAACATAACAAGGTTGGAGTTCTTTACCCCTCGGAAAGAGTGACCTGGGGAAAAACTCAAGGCGGATGAGGTCGACTGCAACCTCCCTCACCCTTCTATGTACATCTGCGGTGCGGTTGTATTCATGCTTTCTTTTTAATGGATCACAGCATCAAAATCTGCGGGCAAGGATTAGAACACAGCTTGATCCAATTGGGAGGCCGAGGCTGGGATATGCAGGTGAAAACATAACCCCAGCGCCTAAGCTAAAGGTTCCCCACCATCATTATTATGCTGTCCAATCCAATACTATCGATTCTGCAGAGGGACATCTCAGACACGCTACAAAAAAGAGAGCGTGATTAGCCTGCCTTGGGGACACTATTTTCTTTTTTTCTCAAAAATTTCCCAGTATAGAACCAGGCATGAGCAGAGCTCAAACCAAACGAGCAGACGCCAACCCGTGATTGCTTTGGGGTCCGAACGGTTCGTGCTCCGATGAGGGTAGGAACATGCCCATGTACTTGTACAGTGACCTGCCAGGTACTGGTCGAGCTGCGACCCGTTGAATTGTAGCCATCTAGGAAGAGAAAGACCAGATATAGAACCAAATCCAAGGCGCCAACCAGAACCTCGAATCTCAACCTGCTTTAGATGGTCTTTCCAGGAGATGACCTAAAGCCCATGCCCACTCCAATCCTAACTGTCATCTATTTCGGGCTCTGAGCGTTGATTTCCAATTCCAACAACTGCTCTTCATATTCTTCCTTGCTCACCTCGCACTGGACAAGTGGGAAGGTATTTTGCCGTTCCATTTTGCTATTTCCCGCCTTTCCAGGGTCCGGCCACACTCTAGCTTCGGGCGAAGCAGGAGAACAACCACCACCCATGACGCTGGAGTTTCGAGCGTCGAGTTTCATCTTTGAACCCCTCGTGAGAAAAAAGGAATGAGAAGGAAGCGGTGAGAAAAAAAACGACGACGCAAAAAGCTTAAGCCGGCCTACCGCAAAAAGAAGAAGATTACAAAAAAAGCTTGAAGCCCTCGCCCACACGCGAGACGTAGCCTCCTCTATTCCTTTTTCTCTCACCTCCCTGGCTACTTGGGATATATCTTTTCACCTCTGTCATCATCGTACCTGCGGGTGACTTGGAACTACCCCATTCCGGTTTTTTTTATACGCATCACGCCTCAGTTGCAGCATTAACTACAAACTGTCAGATATTAACGTGGACGGGTGTTGACAGCTGTTAGATAACAGTCGGTTCAACTGAGACTCTAACTCTAACAATAACCAACATTACAGACGCACGGCCTCCGCACCTGTTACCAGTTTGTATCTGATTTTCAGATATAGAAGTATATATCGAGTTGCCATTGTCCGCCGTGGCTCGACTTCCCTAGGGAAGCGGCATTGTCGCCAGCAACTATAGACACAAATCACAGTCCTTACAGAGCATCCAAGATGTCGTACCATCAGCATCAGTATCTCCACTCATCCGTTTTACCACCCCTGGTAAGCATGGAGAGTCGGAAGACTCCACGCCCATTATCCGAAGCGACTTCGATCGCATCATCCATAGACTTCGAGGATCCAATAGTACATCAAATGTCGCACGCCAGGCTCTCGAAGGCGCCAAGCTACCGATATTCTTCATATGACAACATGGAGCTTCCGGAGGATGCAGAGGAGGAAGATTATATAATTGATGATATTCGGGAGGAGGACGAGGGCGAAGATAACGAATACGAACCTGGGAGAGGCGTACCCGAAGATAGCTTATACAATAAGGCACTTAGGATGAACAATTGGCTGTCAGATGGTGCCGCTAGGGATTCTGTTGGATCTGTGAGTGCTTTCTCGGGATTGATATCTCTCAAACTCCACCTAAAAGCTAATGATAATATGGAAACCGCAGGATGGAATGAAAACTGCATCTTCGTGCGACGAAGCAAAGACTCCGACCACTCCTCCGTTGGCCATGGACTTTGGAACACAACAGCCAATGCAAATGAGCATGAAGAGAACGACCGTTGGTCCTCGCGGGCCTCATTTATTCAGCACGATGTTCCTACAGCCGTACCAGAGCGAAGAACACTTGGACGACGATTACCTGTCACCAATTTCTCCAGTCCGCGAAAATTCATATCCGAGCCCTTATTCTTCTAGGAAGTCGCCGGTTGGGTCCCAGCATAGTCTTCTTCAGGTCCCACCGGTTCTTCCTATGCAGAGCCTCCCGGTTGAAGTCAATGTCAACGAAAGGCCTGTCAGCGCCATGTCGATAGCCCTTCATGACATTGAAGAGTCTGAAATCGAGAACTGGTCCCCGATGCAAGTTTGCACCTGGATGGCTGATCTTGGATTCGAAGAGACCCTCATTGAGAAATTCCGTCAGAATGACATCTCTGGAGCTATTCTCATGCAGCTTAAGTGGGAGGATTTGAAGGAGCTGGATATCCAATCTTTCGGAAAGCGTATTGAACTGTGGTCCGAACTCAACCACCTTCGGAAATCACCAATAGTATCAGGCTCGTCGCCTAAGAGGGAGCTTAGCTTCGATGCTAGCTCTGTTCACTCTCCACCGCTTCTCTCGAGGCATGCATCTCGAAAATCTCGAGAATCAAAATTTCGCCATTCCCCCAACCTCTCTGCTGTGTCGCCTTCCTCCTATGCTTCAAGCCCTTCTACTGTCACTCGCTCCAACACTGTATCAACTAGCAGGCCATCTGCTCCCAACCCTCGAAGGCATGCCCCTGTCCTAAGAATCAGCACAGACGTCTCTTCGCTTCAGCACCGCCCAAGACTTCAAGTTTCTGCTCCTCCCGAGCCTGAAAGCGAGGACGAAATTGAGGAAGTCGATGATTTCAGCGACCACGACTCGTACTCCCCACCTCCAATGGAGGAGAAGCGTCGTCCAACCGGTCTTTCCATCATCATTCCAGACTCTGCACTTGCAATCCCCAGAGCTTTGAATTCAGCTGAGTCCAAGTCTTCCCACACACCTTCGCACGAAGGCCGAAGGCATAAGCCTGCCCCTCGGTTCACAGCGCCAAATCCTGCCAAGAGGAGAGTCAGCAAGCGCCTTTCGACTCCGATCTCGCCCGTGTCTGCTTCCATTGAAATATTTGCCGCACCTTCCGTTCTTGGCCTAACGAAGGGTAAGCGTGTTTCAATGCTTGAGGCTGAATCCCCAAGATGGGACAATGACGATTTCCATGCCAAAAGCCCATGGGCGCCTTCGATTTGCGCTTCCAGTGATGTGTTGAGCCCATCGGACCGGGGAGATATGAAGTTGAAGGCTGATGAACTCCGCAAAGTCAGCGCATTGACTGCCCAAGAACAGGTGAACAAGTTCATCACACTTCAGCACTTGCAGAGATTGGAAGAACGAGCTCCCTCGAATCTGAAAAATGAGATGCCCCGTGAGAGTGAGAGCCCTGTCTCACCTCATGGCACTTATTCGATCAAGTCACAGCCTCCTCCAATGACGAAAGCAGTTCAGAGGAGCACCTCGCTTAGAACCTTTGATAGATATAAGCCTCGCGCATTACAATTATCAAATGAGGCTGTGGCACCAGGCCCGGCAAGTGCTGGCTTCACACCCCGCAATACGGAAGACGTCCGAAATTATCAACCCCCAGAAGTTATGCAACCGCAACAACCACCGGTCGCTACCAGGCCAGTTCCACCACTTTTGCGATCATCGACTGCCCCGAGCCCACCTCTCGGAACGGAAAACCACCCCCCTCCCCAATTGGTCCGATCCGCTTCCGTGGCAAGCCCCAAGCCATCCCAGACCAGCAGTGCATTCCGTTCAAACTCAGTCTCTGGCATCAGCCGGAAACCTTCCTTCAGTGGTAGTAGCAAGAAGCCACCAAGTTTTGGAAAATCTTTGATCGATACTGTCAACGAAGAGGCAGAATGGGAAGATACCTCTAGCCATGGATCTGCTCCCGCATCCCCAAGCGAGCGTGTATTCACAGGTGAAATGAAGAAGAGGACCAACCATTTCTTGCGCAACGAATGGGTTACCCATCGCGTTGAGCTTCGTGGCACTAAACTCACAGTCTACAAAACAGCCAGCAGTCGTGATGTCCTCGCGACAATCGAAATTGATGACTACAGCGTTACATGCACCACCGCTGGGTCAAACAAATTTAAGAATTTGAAGACCGGATCTAAGAAGGACTCGGACGGCATGTATCACTTCCAACTCGTTCCCAACCAGGATGCTAAGAAAGTTGGCGAACAAAAGAAAGAACACCACTTTGCTGTCTCTAGTCGAGAGGAGCGTATCGACTGGATGAGGGAGCTTATGCTTGCTAAAGCCATCAAGCAAAAGAAATCCGGATTCCAAGTCGAGGTCAACGGAAAGATGATGTAAAATAGATGGTAGCTTTAGAGCCCACTTTACATCACAGCTTTCCCTTTTTTTTATTGTTCATTTGTTCATATTCTACGTTTCTCTTTGCACATATCGACTCCCATCATACACAACCCTCTACTTCTACCCCCAAGCATTCATCTTTGGTGGCGTTATGATTCTTTGCATTGCCAATGTCTGTTTGCGTATCTTTGTCATGCATTTTCAGCGAGCTTTATCTTCTCTTTTGGCCCCTGCCACTTATTCTGGCCTATGTTTTCTTGTATAATTGATCATTTTTCTTTTTTACTTCTCATGACGACTATCCTATATATCTGGGGTTTCCTTCTATGCACTGGCGGCTTGGAACAAGATACTAACTAGTACGACGACCCCCAAAATTTAACAAAAAAGATAGTTGTGATATCTGGGTAATTAGCGGTATATACAGTGGGATTCAAAAAAGACTAGCACCTACAGAGGGACGTCGATAATAGCGCGAGCTATAAAGGGTGTTTTTTATTTTGCTTTTTAACATGCGTCTCTTGATATATGATTTGGGTTTTTGTTCCGGGTTTGTTATACCGATGGATCTAGTTTGGGCTTCATACCTTTTTGCCTCTGTCTCACAATACCACTCTGTTTTTGGTCGACTATTTGAATCCCTATTTTTGCCAACCTGCATATTACATCTACTACTTTTGTATATATTATGGATCAATCTGACAGTGTTTTGTCCAACGGCCGTATTCCCGATGATCATAACTTTTGGTCTCGTGGTACTTGACGCACCTGGCTACGGAGGGTGGGTTCCCGACGACGGTTTTGATTGACAGCATCGAGGCCAACCTCCAACAAAGATTTTCGGCCCTCAAACGCTAGACATTGATGGTATGTTCCGATCGATCGCCTATGCCCGAAGGGGTTCTATATTGTGAAGTATCGATACCCAGTCCCCATAAGCAAAAGAAACCCCACAACCTTTGAAACCTGGCCTTCTATCCTTGCTCTATTCTCTAACGGCTCCTTTGGATCTATCTTAGCTACATGGTGATCCCCACACTAAGACCGAGAAGCCAATTACTCTGCATTATTTATTAACGGATTTATCATATATTAGGTATGATCTTTCTCCACATTCTTCTTCCGAAGCTAACGATAACCTGCGCACGGTCCACGTCGATTGTTTGCATTCCGGATATATCTACGATCAATATATAACGCCGGATAATCGTTCAGGATTTAGGCTAGTTGCGTACTCCCGTACTATCCACGGATCAGATCCTAGCGATACGAAAAAGTTTGTGCATCTAACTATGCACATATGTAGTGAGGAGGGGTGATATTACGAGCATACGTCGGAATTTAGGTGCCTGAATGCCAGGGCCTAGGGTGACTTTCGGTTACACCCAGATTATATTATAACTAAGGCTGGGAAATAGTTGAACATGAGGCACATTGATGAGGACGATAACGAATTGATTGAGCACAGCCATACTTTAATTGAGGTAATGCCTGTCACGGGACGGTTAGGTTACCGTGAAAGGGCCAGGGAAAAGAAGAATCAAGGGGATCGATTAACTGACCATGGGCATCCTTAGAATTTTCCATAGACTTGGCAATATAACGGCTTGACGGTTAATATCAATCAATCAATATCACTCATAGGCATCGGCAACACGTTCGACCGAATCTATGTTGTTGGAGTTGCACGGTTGGCTTTGGCCCTCTCGACATGATCTGATTTATGGGATTACCGAGGTCAGGGCTACACAAGTTCATAATTCTACCGGAAGGGCTTCATGATCAACATCCGCTGGCTGAGCCAAATGTACCATGCTAGACTTCGGACGTCGGAATGGGTCTCTCCTGCATGTCCCAAGATTTTGAAGTTGAAAAGATTGCACTGACTAGGTATTCCTGGCCGTCGATCCGGCCGTTCTGTGGGTCACCCGCGGATATAATTGTGCGACCATGTCAACTTTTGGCATTTTCGATATCTTGGGTGAATCTTCCCGACGTCTCTTTTTTTTACATACAACCGACGAACTACAAACGGTATGCACGTTCCAGGTTACCTTGAACTACATGCATACGCACAAAATCAGCTGATTGGAGCCAAAAAAAAGAGGTGGTTGGGGACTTCCGGTTCGAAAAACGTCTTGTTCTTCGGTGTTGGGTCTGTTCAACCTTGCAATTTGAATTTTTTCAATCGGGATCTAACTATTTGCAATTGTGACGTTGAATATTCCAATTTAAGAAACAAAACCACAAAGTGTTTCGTGTCCAACGCCATAATATATTATGGCGTCTATGCAAAGATACGAATTTGACGGTATGATCGGATCAAATCTTACGTAGATCTCCTTTTGGCGACGTAGCGCCCTCTCTATCAAAAAAAAAGGAAATACAAAACCGCCATTGTCACTGTAGACGCCCATGTGGGAGTCAACGAGAATTTGTGGAAGCCCTGCATGCATGTGCTATGTGTGCTGCTTTCAGCTTACACCTCAAAAATAAAATTAGGTTGGCAAGTTGAGTGGCCATTCAGGTTGGCAATCATGAAAAACCATACTAGGGCTGTGGCCTGGAATCGTGAGGTTGCATCAGTAAATGTAATAGACGATAGAATAGATATACCCAAGATAACATCAGTTGCTTGTTAAGGATTTTTAGTCCCGTCTTCAAAAGGCGAATACGAGAATTACCTTTAATTGTGGGGTTCTGACGTACCGGGTTTCTTAAGGGAACTCATGCCATGTATCGAGCGCTCCTCGAGTCGCACTCGCACTCGCACGACATGTCATTTCCTCACACCCTGCTACTAGGGCAGAGTCTTTACAGTTTTAAAAGAAAAAATACCTTCCTGTGCAACGCGGAAAAGTTGGCTCTGGAAAACATTAACAGTGTCATTCGGACGACAAAACCAAAAGAGATATAGAGAAACATGTTAAGGCTACTAGGATTTTCAAGAAGTTTTTGCAAATTGAAACGGCCGGACCTAACCGTCGGTTCCTGAGAACCAATCGTAAAAACGACAGTATCACATGTTCACTGCTGACAAAGGTGGGAATCTAACTCTTGTAAGCCAAACTCTGCGATATTATAACAATAATTGGGCCACTTCCCCTCTTTGAAGCTTTCCGATTCGCAAACTAAGAAGTGAGGGAGACGGATAATGGCGATGCAAGCAATTGCAACCCGCGAGCTAACAAGACTATTATTAGGAAACTCACAAGCTGTTATTACATCTAGCATCGATTCCGCTCGTCCTCAGGTAAACTCCACGGGCTAAACAAAGGGTAATGTTTGTCAGGCGGCAAATCGAAACATCTCATTCGTCGAAAAAACATACCGTCTACCGGGCTCTTTTTGCGTTGTCGGCGGGCTGCATTTGGCTGTGGTTGGTTCCTGAAGGATGGACGTTGGTGTCCGGGAAGATAGCGGATAGATTGGACGAACTGCTAGGTTTGTGGTACCTTGCCCCAGTTTACTCGGTTGAAAGTTTGGGGGTTGCAAATGCGAGGTACTACAGCTACATGTCAGGGACGGGATGCCTAACAGGTTTGTGCGTCGACGCATCGGACGTGGGGATGTTTAGGAAGGCAGCCATGCCGACGCAAATGATATTAATATTTGTGGGGGTATCGCTGTGTAATTGATTTAGGTAGCGCTATAGCGGGACATGAACGTTCACTGACAGTAAAAGTGTATATACTTAAGTAGAGAGTACTTAGCTATTAACTACGGCAAGGAGATGTCGAGACCTTAAGGCCTTGACCATGTCAACCAGGTTTCTCGCAAAGCGTTTGTGGAACATATGCAGGTATGCCGTTGGCGAATTTTGCGACCGTTAGACGTTATAGCACGTCAATTCTTTCGCCGTGATAGGGCTATAGAAGGTTCCTTACTATTAAGCTTCGAATTTTCGTCTCCAATATTTATATTTATCATTGCCCTAATATATCGGAGCTAGAGCAGACGCAGGTTCCTGTTCTCCCTCAGAAGTCGAACATTAGACTTGGCTGTCAAACCCCTCTCGAGCTTAAGTTCTTAAGTTTGAAAGCCAATCTGCATCGTCTAGCTCCTTTCTAAAGACACCATGAGGTTTTCAAAATCACTCTTTAGTAAAGGAGCGTAAGGAAGTCAGGAACGAAATCTTCAAAACAAAAACCAGAACGTCAATTGAGATATTTTACTTGCTAAGTGACACCAGAGTTGCAAAAGGACAGGAACCAACGATTGTTAATGAAATATAAATTAATGATAGGATATATTAGAAGAAAGTGACATCAATATCTAGATCGAGCGTGCTCAGTGTCTAGATAAGGAAGCCAAAGAAATTAAAAGGAATCCAAGGTCTGACTATATGGGTACATCGAACCAGTACTACCAAAGGAACAGAAACACATACACAAAGGCGCAATCCTATGCACACTAGGTATGGCGAGATGAGAGACGTGAGTCGTAGTTATCCGCGAGTCGCCATAACTTTCGGTAAATGGGACATTAAAACAAAGGCAAAAAAAGACAATGGGTATCCACCTGTACAGAATAAAGGAAATTGGCTATGTTCAAGAAAAAGGAAAAGGAACTCGTGAATCCTCGTTTAAATTAGGGATAGACGGTGAAAGGAAAACTAAAGCTTTAATTGATCAAGTCATCAAACAATTTACTTGCTTGGTGGCTTGGTGGCTTCACCGGTGTGAGGATCGATAGCCAATCCCGAGTTTGGGTCGATGATTGGGGCGCCGACGGCGACAGTGGAGGGCTGGATGTACATAGAGTATCCACGTTCAGCGAGGTTGATGTCTGTAGTTGTCTTCATTTCGTGTTCAGTTGGGCGGTAGACATCGTCATCACCATCAGCAAGCTTGCGAAGGTAGAGTTCATGACGAGCCTGGTCACGGAGATCCATCGACTTGCGGAGCTTGGACTTAGAGGCGTATCGCCAGAAAGCAGCAACGTAGAGGATGATGGCGAGGGACTCAATGACGATTTCGATGATTGAGCAGACAAGGGTCCAGTCCTATGTATACAGTTAGATATTTATATCAAATAAGTCGTGAGGTGAAAAGAAAACATACCAATTGCTTGCAGACGAGGTCGTAGTTGACGTCGTCTTGAAATAGTTCCTTTCGCTGGTTGTCCTTGCATGCCCAGTCCCACATATCATTTCCGCCGTTGGTGTTCCTTGCATTGGTGATCGTACCAGCGATAACAGCCCAGAGAATGATCATGAAGAGGAAGCCAAAGACGGAGAAAGCAGTGAACCAAAGACTAGCAGATTCGGCCTTTTCGTGACCGCCTCTCCAATACGAAATGAGAACGATAATAGCCATGAGGAGCGAAACACAGGCGATGGCAAGGGTAGCATAGGTAGGCCAGAGGACGGTTTGAGGAGCCCATGGAGGAAGGTTGTTTCTGTTGGCTAAATGCTTTGTTGCGAAGAAGATTGCGAAGCTGGATGCGGCGAGAGACAATACGACAAGAGAGCAGCCGAAGTTGAGGAATCGTAGGAAAAGCTTAGCAGCTCTGATTCTGAACTTGATCTTCATATCTTTCTCCATGATTGCCTTGACATGTTTTTCACGTTCCTCGATCCTCTGCTTCTTTGCTTCGGCATCTTCATTGTCGTCCTCTGGGAGGACGAAAGCGGTGGTCTTCGGTCTCTTGTTGCTCACATTGCTAACATTGCTCAAAGAAGTGCCGGGTCTGCTGTCAGACCCCTTCTTCTCAGAAAGCTTAGCTTCAGTTGAAGCCATAGCGTTGATCCTGCTTTCTCTGAAGTTACCCATTCCTGAAACTGGAGCGGAAAAGTCTACACTGACTGATTCCCTTTGATGAATGCGTAGTGGTGTTGTTGGGCGGTTGGAGTCCATTGGTATTAGTATCCTCGAGAAGGAGGAAAAATGTCCTTTTTGAAGGGTTTGGGGATGTTGGAACCTTGGGCGGCTATAAAATTGCGCTCAAGATTGAACCTGTTGTAATAATAATGGGAAAGGATAAATGCGTCTTCTCTGAAGAACGCTATTGAATATAATTCACTAGAGTGATTGGAGAAAGAGAAGCTATCCTTTTCGGAGAGGTTGATATAAACTTCTATCCGAAAGACTGTCCCGCAATATTTCTTCCTTGAAGTATCTTTCTTTTTTTCGTTAAACCTCGAAAAGGCGATAGTAGAATAGAAAAGCGAAAATGTTGGCCAAAGTTCAGGTCGTCAAGAGGAACTTTGAATTGTCAGTGTATGCTTGGAAGTCAGATCGGTATGCTCGGGAGAAAAAGAGGAAGAGAGATCAAGAAGTCACAGGAGCGGATGATGAGGAGTATATGGGCAAGTTATTTTTGGAGCCAGGCATCTATCATTATATGTAAGCGACGAGGTCCATGAAAAGGCAATTTTGTTCCTGGTTCCTTGCCGTAGCTTTCTTCTGTACGATCCCGTTAAATGGCCTATTGGGCCGGAGAGCATGAAGAACCAGATGTATTTTCAGGTGGAATGGTGGCCCATTGGATTCTCTGGCGCCAACATGGAGGCTACGGTTGGCTCGCAAAGCAAACAGGCCCACTTCCGGGGAGCTGTTCATTGGCTGGACCCTCACGCTGCCTGCAGATGACCATTGTGTCTCTCTTGGGTCCTTTGCGCCCAACTAAAAACTCGCGCTGTGGAGGGATGCGCCCAGGTCAGAGTGCACCACTCCGACGAATGAGGGGCCTGAAGATTTATGATAAGATGGCCAGAAAAGCGCCTTAAGCCTGAAAAGGGAAAGCGACAGGGAACGGGCTTTTTGGAGGACATCCTGGCTGGTTGGTGAACGGGCTCTGATTCGCTGAATGGCCTTCATGCCAACTTTTCTACCCTTGCAGGCCGACATCGTCTGTGGTTGGCTAGTGGGCCCTGTCCTTCGACTTCATTGCCCGTGCGAACCGAACAATTGTGGGTCCGAGCCTGGGTGTGGGGAATTTTCGTTAGGCCAAGGCTGCTCCTCCCGTCCAGATAACATTTCTTATTCGCCGAGAAAGTTTGGCTTTTCTGCGCCGGAAATCGTGACTTCGTTCTTTTTCCAGAGCGGACTTTGTTGGCATCGAGAAAGAGTAGAAATTACCAAACCCATGATGGCGCTGTTAGCCATCTTTCTAGTTTCCATGTGTTTTTCTAGTCGTCGATGAAGACGGCTCATATTTTCCAGGCGCTCATCGCTTTGGTAATTGGGAAAGGTGGTGTCATGATTTCTTGAGGAGAATCTGTCATCACATCTGCGGTTTTTTCGACATCGGGTCATGGCAAGCAAGAACTCTGCAGCAGTGTGATACATGTTGCATTACAGCTGCCCTCTCCACACGCCATGAGCTCTGGTGCAGAGAGTGTCTTTGGTTTTACCGTTCATTGGAAAACATTTTGTTCGGTATGCAAATCATTGGCATCATCAGGCGAGAGGTTTCCCAATTGCCAACCTACCACAATCGCATCGGCATTGGACAAACCCCAGCCTCCCTAGGGCCTTTGATGTCATTGCTCTTGAACACTAGAATATTATTCCTTCTAGACGACCCGACTCGAATAATGAATCCAAGACCTAAATATAGTTAAACGTGAGGCTACACGGCCACGCTACACATACTATTACTTTAGAATGTGATCTTCATATGCCATATGTATCAACTTTTTATCCTGTGATCCTAAGTGTTCATGTCCAAGATGTTTCGTCGTATGCAAAGAAGTGGGGGGGTTTACGACAAAATTCAAATCCCTCTTTTTAGGCCCGCACTCGACCGGGGATTCGTTACACTGCTTTATTTTCCTGACTCGTGCGTAGCGCAGCTGCACCGCAGATAGTGGCGTTCTATGTAAGTTAAGGAAATCTGGCGAGATAACATCTTTGCCCGCACTACTTTCATGCATTAGCAATTTCATGCACCGGCCATCCGCCGCCGAAGATGCCCTTTGGCCGTAGACGACCGGAATATCTACCTGGCTTGATTAGAATGTTCTTTCTTTCTTTTAGTCATGGTCGTGATCTTGACAGAACTATTTGCCATTTCAGCCCAGAGTTAGAATCTTCATGCTTCATCGAGAGATTTTCCTTTTTATCCATTAGTTGAGGAGAACTGATTTTTTGATATTTTAAGCTTAACTCCAAGAATAGCACCAATCATCAAAGCTTGTTCATGGATTCCTCAACTTACCAAAGGCAGAATTAATTCCGGAGTGGAGCCATCAGGTTTTCTCTCTCCCTCTTAGGATCCCTGAATCCGACCCCTGCACAATACTTATCGGCCAATTTTTTCGGGCTAGGTCTTGGTGGCCAGTAGAAGTTCGCAGCGCCTGTTGACACAACGCAATTTGTGACATTCTCGTGAGATTGGCAAAGTAACCGCCTGTGCCCAGGCTTGGTGCTTCTAGAAGATGAGTTCTTTAGAAAGAAAAAGTTTTCGATTTTCAATGTATTGATGTTTCTTTTCATCTGCCACTGTTAATATCCGTCGGCATTTTTAATTAATTTTTTTTCTTTTTAAAGAAACATCTCGGGTGTGATTTGAAGAAACGGAAAGTGTTTTGTGCTTTCTTGAACTGAGCTCTTGAAGCTCCTAAGCTGAAGGAGCCCAACGTCGCGATATAATTCGCTAGCGTCTCGATTATGAAAGGACTTCGCCACTAATCTTCGCCACAATTCTTCGACGGCAATGACAATGACAGCTCGAAATTTAAGAATGGCGAAGTCGAAGACTTGCGTATACCACCCATGTTAATTCGATTTTAACGGCTGGAAGCTAGAATTGCCACGAGTTCCAACGTTTGCCTAGCGTATCCTTCCAGCTAGCCTTATGCATGAAGGCGAATGTCAATATCAATCGAACCCGGGTATTGGACCCATGGGTCTCAAGATGTGCAAAAGTTTCAAGCTGCCTTTTGGCAAATTTTTGGTGTTTGAGTCGTATTGATAGTTCGTGCATTTGGTTTCCGCGCAGGTAGTTTTAGTTTAGCGCCAATAGTTGATCACAACTTATTGTACACCCTAGGCCGCCTTGTTCGTGAATGGGAGGCCGGCAATTCAGGGAGTATTAAGAGGATCGGATGCTTTAGGTATGACTCGAACGGTCTCATGATTTTGATTTCATAGGTATGATAGGATGGTTTTGCTTCGCTGTGGGGATTTTTGAATCAGTCCCGCATCATGACCATATGCCTGCCGGGTTGCCAGCTCACTAGAGCTATTAATTTGATAAAACACGGGATCTGGAGGTATATACATTGAGATGTTGAGAAACTAAGAATAGCTATAGGGTCTTTTTGACAGGGAAGCTGGAGCTTTGACAATCTATAGCTTCGCCTCTTGATTGAATGAACTCGTCATGACAGCTTCCATCGAGCCAGGGCTAGTTCTCAAGGCAGGAGATATCTAAAACTTCATGAGAGAGAGCCTTGCATGCCTCAGGCGATGTAAGGTTTTGAAACTTGATTTGTCACGGCGAGGTACGGTAAGGAATGTATACGTCGACGTTAGAATTATGATACCTGGTGCTCACCATATCAGCCCTCTCGTCGGTGTGAGAGCTCTTTCTTTTTCCGAAAAACGAAGCACAGTATTACAATACCAACCAAACAAAACAGTAAAACAATGCATGGGCATGCAGATGGCGCAGGTGGAGAACCACTCGGCCACCTACGCCTTTCAATGAATCCGTTAGCTGGATCGACATATCCTAGTAGACAGCAGTGGTAATCCCCTAGTTACCTTAATATATGCCAATACTATACAATACTACAAAAGATCCACAGTAACATACAAGGTACATGACCACATTGTATCACTAAATACAGTTTCAAATCGTCTCACAAGCATCAGTTTATTCAATACATCTGAATCGAGATGTATATCTCCCGCGTCAAACCCCAACCACCTTTGCCGATATTCCTTCACTGTACTACCGAACCATCCAACAAACAAGGTATTGTTGGATGGCGAATACGCCGGATGAGACGGTTCATGTTTTTGGCTGTCTCTAATAAATGTTATCGTTGGATTGAATTGGATGTTGGGGAGTTGGATGACCTTGTGCACATGTGGTTTTTTGGTCTGGATCGTAGGCTTGGGATTGGGATTGAGGTATAACTTGGGTCGAAATGTTATGTGTAGTTATTTGGTGGTTTATCGCTGTGCATTAGATCCGGGGTCTCATACATACATGATGTAGTTGTAATTGTGAGGTTGGAACATGCGCATGCATGATGTAGTTAATCGGTGTGAATTGGAAGATTTTGGTTAATTAACGGTTTCGGGCATCTGGGATAATGGTGATTTGGAGTGCCAGTGTAAATGATGCGTCAATTGATTCCCTTACTGCACCCCCGGGAAGTGCTAATTATATCGCGATACCGGCTAGAGAATGTGTATAGGATACGAAGCTGATATCATGATCCCGACGATTCGAAATGTCATTCGATTCCATCCCAGCGATGCACTACAAAGAAATATCCCACACCCGCATTAAATAACCTCAATTTAGATATTTCAATCTCTGATTTTTAATAGTATCAATCCCAAAAAACCCGAGGTAGATATAATCTTTCCTACATGATACATACCCGTCCGTGTCTTGGCACAATGTCCCTAGCCTACCGCACGTCAAAATACAACAAAATCAACGCCAACCCCGACGCTGTGCCACCAAGCGACAGCATCCCGGGGGGTGGTGTGCTCGCATCGTTCTTTCCCCGTCCTGCATACCTCATGCACGGAAGAAGCCTACAGTGCATACATTTGCTACATGAATAAAAAAGGCATGTGCATCGGCTAATATGCCGTTTGCCATCCCCGGTGAAATATCCTATCCCGGTCTTTACCTGCATCTCGTAAAAAGAATTTTGCTTTGCCGAGGTGCATGGTTGAAGCACACTGAGATGCAGAGATGAAACGACGGAATAATGCTATTGATGCATAACAGGGTAGATCTATAGATGGAGGGGTAGGGTATAGGTGAAGGGATATAGGTACGCACTTACTTTGGGATTGTGAGATTTTTTGGTGGGGGAAGTGGGGGTTCTGGATTTGGGAACGCTGTGCCGTTTGAGGGCGTCGAGGGTTTGGAATAGTGACAAATTCTTGATTCTTACGACATTGCCATTATGAGGCTGTGGGTGTCGTTGTGAATGGAGGTTGAGGTGAGTATTCGACGCATAGGCAACGAAGTTAGGGTAATTTGAAAATAAGGATGCAAGAGTGAAAGTGCCCGGGCCTTGGGGTAGTTCTTTCGATGAGTACCGGTACCATGATGACATATCATGAACTAGGGCTCATCATGCTTGGAGATATAGAATACGAGGAGCATCTGTGGCTGGTGCTGTGGCCAGAGATATGTGGCTGTGTTGATGTGTTGCGACCGCCATCTGGCTGGATTTGTGCCGAGGCTCGTAGTAACGTGACGCGATATCGCCAACCGGCCGACACCACGAGAACATGCAGCTACTTCAAGTTCAACATTCCTATACCTCAAAACCTCAAAACCTCAAACTCCACATCACCAATCCTCCTATGATAGCTAACCTCTAGCTATCACAAACCCTCCGACAATGCCGTCTCCCCGCCATCTACCGTCCCTGATGACCTCGCGCAGAGCATTATCCGCCGTCTTCGTGCGCCCCACTTCGCAACCCCTCCTCCACTTCTTATACCCCTCCGCCTCCACCCGAGGGTTCAGCAGTACCTCTCCACTCCGTCGTGATCATCATTTTGATACACTCAAGTTTGTCGAACGGCTTAAATCCGAGGGGTTTACGGAGACGCAATCGGTTGCTATCATGAGAGTTTTGAGTGATGCTATTGAAGAGAGTATTCAGAATCTTAGTCAGTCGATGGTGTTGAAGGAGGAGCAGGAGAAGGTTACTTATGCTCGTTAGTATCTTGATCTTTTTTTTCTTTTTGCGATGGATTTTTAAGTTGGTTGGTTGGGATGGTTTGGTTGAATTTATTATAGAAAAGGTCGATTTCGCCAAACTCCGTCACGATCTATCAACGACCTCCTCCACAGAACTCCTCCAAACCTCCACACAATACGAACACCTCACCTCCGAGATTGATAAATTACGTTCAAGGCTTAGGGAGGAGATTAACCGTACCCAAGCGAATGTTAGACTTGACTTGAACTTGGAAAAGGGGAGGATAAGGGAGGAGAGTAGTGTGCATGAGTTGAAGATTAAAGAGACGGATACGAGGATTGAAACGGAGTTGAGCCAGGCTAGGGCGCAATTGGAGTCGGTGAAGTTCAGTACATTGCAGTGGCTGATCGGTGTCACTACTGGTACCAGTGCTATTATTCTGGGTATGTGTCTTTCACTTGATGATTGTGGGGGTTGGAGGCTAATGATTTGGTGTTTAGGTGTGTGGAGGTTGTTGATGTGAGGGGGTTTGGGCATAGGGAAGGTAATGTTTGGATACCTGATATCATCTAGGGTTTATGGGATGGATTATTGGGATGCATATAAACGGAGTTATATTCGGGAATCATGGAAATAAACCGCCGCTCTGGGGTTGCTTTGTTAATGGAGTTCGGTATAAATGATTTGGAGTAAAAAAGATCCTCCCGATCCTCCCTAACCATTCGAGGGCCGTATTTTCTGGGGAACTAGGAAAGCTTTGGTCCTTCAACAACATTAACGCCGGAGCCTTCCCTGAGCTCTAGAATGCTGACGTCGAGCGGTAACTTCTCGCCCAGCCAGACGGCGCCGACGGTATGGTCGTGTAGCTCGTTACCAGTGTTCGGATGAACCAAGACGCTTAGAGGTCCTCGGTGGAGCATGAGCCAGGGGATGAATGCGCCGAATTGTGCCGGCGTGAAGAGGTTGACCTTGGGTTGGGTTAGTAGTTTATTTTATACATATTTGGTCGGGAAAAGGAAGACTTGCTTCGAACATAGCGGTCCTTAATTGCATTGTGGGTTAGCGGGTTGGTATAGAAGAGGAACATTGGTACTTACAAATGGGGACCTAATAGATATTCGGTGTTAGTATCAGGTCGCCAAGGTTAATTGATATATATTAGTTTTCTTGAGATGGGAAAGACATACCGATCGGTCTCTCCCAGAATCTGTAGACTCTTAGCTCGGGAACTGTATTAATTTGAAGACGTTCTTTAGCAAAGGTATACTATAGTTTGGCTCCCAAGTGAAACGGAAATATATAAATGCGTACACTCATATCGAATTCGTTCCCAAAGACTTCTCGCGAACTCCTTCTGCTTCTTGTTTGGCTCATGGTAGTAAACATGAACGTCGAACGCGGCCTTTCCGGGTCTTTTGTCCAACGGATCTGGAAATTCGGTGTACGTAGTAGAAAGCGACTCTGATGGCGGGTTCTCGAGAGATTTGCCGTCTGGTCGTATTGTTGTGGGTAGAGGAGGGGCGTTTGCGTAGGGAGTACCCTCGATGAGAGCGGGATATGTGATCGGGAATTGGACGAATGACATTGTGTACTTATGGAGTGGAATATGTCTACTTTTATGATGGTATGAGTCTATCTCCTTCCGTTGAGGTGTCTATGAGGGGTCCACGATGCAATGTTACAGTGATATCCGGGGCATCTATCAGATATACATCTGCGGAAGACAGTCCGGTGGTGCAATCCGGGCACGTGATACTTTCGGCCGTCAAAACTGCCCTTACAAATTAGGGTCAACTTCGGGAAGGTCACAAAGCTCTCTTCGAAGTCTTCTTCCTATGTACCATCCATGTCGACTTCGAGACATGGCACTATCCACATCTCGATTGGGGACTAGTTCGTACGTCATCGCATTCGCTAGTCCCCATTCCCCACCGACTTCAGTTCGTTACTGCACCGTATTATGTAAGTACTCAGTATATATGAACGTTGAACCGATTTGACCATCTATCACAGGAGTTTATCACAAAAGCCAACCCAATGTCCTCGCTATCTCATAGGTAGATCTATAAATTGTGCATATAGAATCCACCTTTTGGATATCGCAAAGGTCGAACGTGACCTGTTCTCGGAACCACCGAGTCAGAAACGGGCTGAAGTGGGTCCGTTCACGAAACCGTCCGCCTGGAACCGGAAGCTTGTCAGGTCTTGGCTGAGTCTCGCGACCGGCCAATTGACACCCAGCCATCCCTTTTAGCTTCTTCACCCACAGCTGTCTGTCCTCTTTTGATCTTCCATTTTCCTTTTTCATTCCTAAACATCATTCAACCATCACATCACTCTCTACAAACCAAGAGGCGTCATCAATTCAATATCTTGCCTCGTCGGTGAGGCGTCCAACGACGCCTGCTGACAGCCCTCAAGCCAGGGGGGGCGCGTGCCCCGAAATTAATATCAACAACAAAATCAACATTTTCACAATACCATATCACCGACATCATCATTATCACAAACAACGTCATCGATTTAGAGATACGAGTTTTTTTTGTCTTAGTGGTTGAGCGGGGGAGCTCTAACTTCCCACCACCGTAGCAATGCGTGAACTCGCGGGTAACATTATCCGCTTTTCCAATAATACTGGTAAGTACTCATGTTATTCACAATAACCCCTGTGCTCAATCGTGAAATGCTAATCCACTCTCATTTGCTTTGTAAATAGCGGGCATGGAAAAGATCCTCAAATGTCTTCTTGGCCTTCTCCTGATCCCTGGAACGCCAACCTTCAAATCTATGACATCGATCTCCCACGGTGCCAGGTGTAAAGTCATCAAGACATCTAAAGAACTAAGCGTTGCCAGGAAAGTCGTCAAATTCCTCTACGTCCTCGATGCCGGTCTCAAAGCTCTCGAGGCACGCAAAGGTGCCAAGGGAGGTCCGTTAAAGTGGTTCATTTTTGGGAAATGGGCGTGTGCGTTTGTATACGCTGCAAGTGAAGCGGTGACAATTGTGCGGACCTATGAGTCTTTTGAATGCCCTTCCTCGAGATTCTATGGCTGATACCCATATCCAATATAGCTACATACGATGCGAGTTCTCAACGTTGTCAAATCGAAATGGGCCCACTCCGCCAATCGCAAGGGAAACAAGTTCTATTTCTTCTCGATTCTCTTTTCCGTCTTCGCCTCCGCATACCAGCTGTATGAAATTACCATGGCACAACATCAACTGAAGAGGGAGAAGAGACGGGCCAAACACCAAAGAATTGCGATGGCAGCGTCGGTCGGCGTGGCTACTCCATATGCAGCACATGTCCGTTATAGCAGCAGCAGCGACTCATCAAGTTCCTTTTCTAGTAGTGACTCTTCCAGTTCTTCGGAAGACGAACGTCGTCGTCGCCACCATCGTCGCCATTCTCACGGAACACTACCAGCGGCGGCATCGCCGGTATCGAGTGGCTCTTCGGCAGCATCCCCAACCCTCAACCCCGCCGTTCTCGCCGCTGAAGCCCGTCTTGCCAATGCTGCTGAATGGGAGCGTAAGAAGCTTTTCATCGATGCCGCTAGAACCTCTGGAACGAAGAACGAGGAAAAACCAAAGACCGGCGCTATCGTAACCCAACTTTTGGCTGACGTCTGCGATCTTGCTATCCCCGCTAGCAAAGTCGGGTGGTATAAGAACAAAGAAGCCATCAGTTTGGCATATATACTCAGCAGTGTGCTGGCAGGCAGCGTCATCTGGGGTAGGGTTAATGCTAAGACTGTCACACACGAGAGGAAAGGAAGCCATCAGGGGATTAAGATGGTGAGGAAAGATGAGTTCGATGTCAAGCTTAGCGAAGAGGAGAGGAGGAGGTACGAGCTCAGGATCGAGGAAGAAAGACGAAAGAACAGCGGTCATAGCACTGGTCGGTTGGCTGCAGCAGCTGGTGTCGGACTCGCGGCTGGATTGGCGGCCGGTGCGATCCACGAACGCAAGAGCACCAAATCCAAGTACGAAGCCGGTTCTAGCTCCACATACCACGATGAATCGAGGAAGTCCAGTGGAAGATCAAAGTCCGAAACTGGATATGATATCGTTCATCATGAGGATGACAGGAGGAGAAGCAGTAGCCAGGGAGGACACGGCCACGGTCACATGGCTGCCGCTGCCGGTGTCGGACTTGCTGCTGGCCTTGCGGCCGGTGCGATCGCTGGAAGCAGTAGCTCCCATTCCGGACGGTCAAAATCTGATGCTGAATTCGTAAGCTCTACGCATCTTAAGGAAGAAAGGAGGAGGGAGAGTACCGGCGGCGGAAACCTCGCGGTCGCCGCTGGGGCAGGGGCAGCAGCTGGTTACGTAGCCGGGGCTGCCGCGGAGGGTAATAGCAGCTCAAGAATCGATCACTCTCATCAATCCCAGTCCGAATTCTCGAGCTCAACACGTATCGAGGAAGAGAGGAGGGAGCAGAATTCTAGCTACAGCCAAGGCAATGTAGCTGCTACGGCAGGCCTCGCCGCTGGGGCCGGGCTCGCGGCCGGGTACACTGCCGGTGCTATCGCCGAAGGCAGCACTGGCTCGAATTTCGGCTACTCCCATCAATCTCAATCCGAATTCTCGAGCTCTACGCACCTCAACGAGTCCAGCAGCTATGCGCAAGGAAGCAGCAGTTACGCACAAGGTAGCAGCTACGGCCAACAATACGCTGGTTACGGACAAGGGAACAACAACTACGGTCAAGGTTACGTAGCTGGGGCTGTCGGAGCCGGTGTCGGAGCCGGATTGGCTGCTGGGGCTGGGGGTTGTTCAGAAACAGATGCAGGACGTTCCCACAGCGTCGCCGGTAGAATCGAAGACTCCTCTTACCAACGCGAACTAGAGCAACAACGAGAACTAGAGCTCGAACGCTCCAGCCGCGCCGCCAGCACCGCCGACGTCAGCACCGTAGTCGACGTCGACGTAACCGCCTCAATGACCGAAGCCACCGCCACCTCCCTCACAAACAAATCCAAGAAACGAACCGGCTACGGCGGTTGGTCTTACGATGACGACAATGGTCCCGGCGGACTTAACGAAACTCACTGGGGCCAAAGAGGACTCGCTAGAACGAATAGTATACCAAAGGCAGAGGTAAAGAACCCCGGCGTCCTTGAAGGAAGAACGGGAGAGATCATCAGAACTTTGGGAATCGTTACTAATAGCGACTCACCACAGGAGGACGAGCATGAATTACGAGCGAGGATCCAGGGTGCGAAGGAGGCAAGCGATTTAGATTTTAGTGTTGGGGGGGCGGGGCAGTTGAAAGGTACTTCTTATTCGACATTTACGTATACGAAGGTGACGAAGGAGGGGGATAAGGATGAGTGAGGCTTCTGTGGATATTTAATTTTTCCTTTGAGCTTTCTGGTTTTCAAGTACATATAGAACACTTACTACAGTCGTTTCCGTTGTTTTTTTTTTTTTTTGCTGTCCCCGATCGCCACTTGTTTCCTTTGATCTGTCACTATCATTTCTTGGTCTTGGTCACCAAAGCATTGCATAGCTTAACTTTTTTTTTTTTTTTTGGAGCAGTTGGGTTGCAAAATTTCGAAACTCTTTACCATTTCGAAGAAAAAAAACCAGGAGGGAAGTTAAGGGTTTTTGTACAATTGTGGGGGTATTATAGGATGTAACTATTTAAATTTTAGTGGATTGAAATGTAATTTCATTCGATTCTACTACAACATGCTCTCGAGACCAACGATGCATAGTGAAATGCCGACCAGGCCTGGGTACGAGGTAAGTGAAAGGTGAAATATGTACATGGGAAGAATGAAGGGAGCGATCGGGAAGCCGGGGCTTCCGGAGGGTCATAACTGGGTTTTGAGAATATACGACCAATATTCGGCGTAGTAGTGTATGCCCCGTCGTTGGGTGTCAAAGGAAGCCGGGGCATCTACGGAACGTCATATGTACAACTTTGCCAGGTACGTTTTTTCACCAACTAGGCGTCGGCCGTCTGTAACCTGGTTGCCTAACTATCCATATAGGTACTATAGCTTCTCCGCGCGCGTCGTGAATAGTCGATCTCGTCGGGCATGGCTTCGATCGATTGTTCGTCTTTGATGTCGAGCCGCGTGGCGCAATTGCCAGTCGATTGCATAGAAGATGCGTCTGAACTGTTACATGTCGTATCCGTGGATAACTCTAGGGGTGGGGCTGGTAAATATATCGATGTAGGTGAAAGCAGTCCACGCTGGACCTTCGGTTTCGAAATGATTTTATATGCAGGATACTGGGGTAAAATATTATTATTTCGGAGAACATGAAGCCTACGTTGGTGTGCTGATAACAGCGCCACTTCGTGGCTCGAGGGCCGTGGACGGTCGTATGCGATATATACGTCTTCTTTCCGTCAGAAGGTGGTGCGATATAGGTAGTGTATAGTATCGTACCGGTAATAGTCAAGTGGATCATAGTTTTCGATCATCCACTTGATATTATATGTTTCGGTGATGCTCATCGTGTCGATACGGAAGTAGTTTTCTGTATGCACATGGTAATGACAAAAACGCTGACGGCGACCCAACCTTTTCGAGTCGCTGTTAGAACAAAAACCTTTTCGCTTCATGGTTTATCTCGAGGGCAAGCTCACTGCCGCGAAAATGATTCTTAGAATCTGGACATGAAAGTGAGGGAGAGGGGAGGATTATAGTTACGCACCGATAGAAGCTTATTCATGCGGGTTTTATGGGAACCTGCTTTCGTATTCTGATACGTACGATGCGAATATGTGGATCCTCTTTTCATTTGGTTGCAAGGGGTCATCGAACCCTCGCAACAGTGGTGTCTCGCCCCCTTGTGTATAGATATTTCGCATCTATCTCGGCGATACCCGCTGGAACGGAAGTTGTAATGATAGTTAATACGTGTCCTGTAAAAAGATAATGATATATGTCTCGACAATATAACATCAGTAGGAGGTAGTGTAGCCTCGAAGCTAGAGGTGGCGTTGAAGTGAAAAGAAAGAGACACGTGTATGTATCCCGATGCTATGGCATCAAGGAGTGAAGTGAAAAGGAAAGAAAGACAGCTCAGCGGAGGGCAAACTTGTGACTGCTCGTGCTTATGGATCTACGCTCTGGGCAACTGTAAACAAACGGAGGAATCTTCCGCTTTTCACGAGGGCGGTCTTTTGAGGGTAGAAACCCTGAGCGGGTTTGATATCCTCATGAGGGGTAGGAACCTTTGGAGTTAGTGTTGAAGTGTCATATCGCGGGTACCAACTCCCGCTCCTGATGTCATATTTACTCTCTGATAATGTATGGGAAAGGTACAAGCGTGCGGCAGAGAATTCCCCTTTTTTTTTTTGTAAAGATCGTTTTGAGGGCAGAGCCCCGAGCGGGTTCGATACCTACACGCACTTTCTTTAAGAGGGTTGGAGTTGACATTTGAAACTTGGTTACGAGACCGGATTATTGTGTTGTAGGATGTTGCATTTTGAGAAACAACGTTATTTCCGATTCGGGTTAGCACCGCGCCGAGCGGGTAAGTTTGGGACCAAATTTTCTGGAGAATCTTTTTTTGTCAAGCGATAAAGACAGCGACGCCGCTACTTCGAGGACCCGTGATACGTCCCGTATACATACCCACACCCCCACGGCCTCATTAACTAGTCACAATGGGTCTCGCCGGACCATCAAAGAAGAGGTATGTCTCCTTCCCAAGCTCCATCCTCCCGATTGCGCCCACCGCGGATGACCTTCGGACCGGTCAGTTAACTCTCAATCACACACGTAGGAAAATCTCCCACGACCCAAATAACACAAAATGGACCCGCTCCGCCGGCTTCGGTCACAAAATGCTTCTCTCTCAAGGGTGGTCACCGGGTACAATCCTCGGCCCGGACCCAAACAATCCACATCATACCGCCGCCTCACAAGTCGGTATCAAAGTCATGTTGAAAGACGATACACTCGGTCTGGGTTGTAGAGGAAACCAAGAGGATACTTGTACCGGTCTAGGAGATTTACAGAGTCTGTTGGGCAGGTTGAACGGGAAGACGGATGAGTCGGTCAGGAGTGAAGAGGATACGAGGAGGAAAATGTGGATCGAAGGGAGGTATGGGATGAGGTTTGTTAGAGGGGAGACTTTGGAGAGTACGTGGGTTACTAGGGAGCTGAAGAAGGATGCGGAGGAGGAGGGGAAGGAGACGAGCACTGAAGACGCCGAGGAGGAGGGGGAAGACGAGGCGGAAAGTTCGGAAGGTAAAAAGGAAAAGTCGAAAAAGGAGAAGAAGCGGAAGGATAGGGACAGTAAGAAAAAGAAACGGAAATCATCGGACTCAGACGACGATGAAGATGCCAATTCCTCCTCATCATCCGAACAAGATCGTGAATCCGACAAAGCGAAACGGAAAGCCGATAAAGCCCTCCGAAAGGCTGAGAAACAGGCCAAAAAAGAGCGAAAGGAAGCAAAACGACTACGCAAGGACGAAAAACGAAGGGCAAAGGCCGAAAAGAAGGCGCTCAAATCGGCGATTGCGGCTTCCTCGGCACCTTCATCCACAGCATCTACTCCTCCTGCGATGCCTTCAGCGGAACCAGAGCCGTTACCGAAACTCGACAAGAAGTCGAAATCGCTACCTAATTCTCTACACGGTTCCGGAACTTCAACACCGGTGAATGGTCGTCAAGCGCTTCGGTCGAAATGGATCGCGCAGAAGAGGATGGCGGTTATGGATGCGAAAGCGCTGAATGAGGTACCGTTATCCCCAACCTTCCATGGTAGCGCCTCGGGCTATGGCTAACTTTATAATCCCTCTAGATTCTCATGATCAAGGCCGCTTGAGGCGATGGAAGCTTCAAAATTTCATTGTTAAACGGCGTTTTTCTCGAAAAGCAGATGATCGTTGGATTACAAGTGCGGTTGTTTGTGACATAAAGCGGATTGTATTTTTAGTGTATCCAAGGATTTATTTCAGTCAGGAGTGCTCCAGCACTTCGAGACTACAATTATCTCCCATGATCGTTTGCTTGATGCTCTTTACCCTAGGCCTTTTACCTTGGCCCGTATCGATCAATGACGGGAGTGGCATTTACGAAGCAAACATGAGGTCGGAAAGTGGTATTGTGTTAAAGATTAGCTGGGACCGCCCCGGGGGGGTTTTAACGAATTGAAAAACCCACCGCGTCCGTAGTTTCGATGACATCCCAACAACCACGAAATCCATTTTTCCAAATATCTCACCTTCAACTTCCCGTTTTCGAAATAAAATTATATTCATTATGAGAATCCCAAAACCCCTACTTTACACCTCAGAAATATTTTCGTGTTGGCCTATTTTGAAGCTCAAAAGTGCCGTGTGATCGATGACGCCGTAGAAATAGAGGCTAGCGGAAAGCGTCTAGGGGTTTTGGTGGTCCGTAAAATTCAAAGACAAGCTAAGCTTATAATACGAGACACAAGTGACCGGTTTAGCAGTAACTCCAAGCATGTAGGCAAATATGCAAATGGTATGACGACCCTAGTACTGCCGTGCGGACATTTTTACTGACGTGCATCGTATTAAAACTCCGCAAACATATGCCTCTGGGGACAACGTGGGCGAATAAAACCGGAACTTGTTATCCGTCGAAGCCGCACACGGACCCACCCGCAGTAACTAACGCCCTAAACTGCGAATCTGAAATCTTATCCAAGTCGACGTAATATAATGCCCTATAATCGGTCGTAACTGACAGGGATAGAACCCTCCGTTCGCGGGCATTCCCTTGGAGATATCCGGTGTCCGGACGTAGCGTTCATCTACAGGGGCTGCATCGGAGGAGTTATAATCGGTACAAGCTATATCGAATAGATTTTCGTCTCCGCCGGAACCAATCGGGTATCTACCCACCATATGGTCGTATAGTTTTAATCGGACGATGTAATCACCGAAGACGATCGGATTCCCTTTGTGAGCCCAGCGGTAGCACGCCGTTTACCGAGATAGCAGCATTCATTGTATCGTAACGTCCATCCACTGTAGCGTTGGATCTGAGGGTTGGATATCGTGGTTTACCGCGACGAGGTGTAGTCTGGATATGGGATCGGTGAGCTCACTGTGTGCGTAGGCATGTTTCGTATCCTTCGTAAAAATTCTCCCCACACCGGCGAATGTATACGCTGAGGTTGGAATCGGGTCGATTATCGTATTTGCTATAAATATTGTTCGTGTAACTGGTAGACTCGTTGATTCTGGATGATATGGTTTGTTTCGATTTTGGTGGTGGGGATTATCGCAAACTCCTGTGATCACGCCGGCCTCAAATGAAGCTGGTGGTACTGGTGTTCCAGGGTTTGATGTTGAGGCTTCGATTTCGATACCAGATTTTGCGGTAGAGGTTCGATCGGATGTAGTAACTGAATCTAGGAGGCTTGAGCAGTACCACTGGTGATGTAATAATGTGATATGCTTCGTTGACCGGTTCCCGTAGGGTACTTGAGGACTTTTGTCGCTCGCATGCGTCGAGTCTGAAGTACCGGAAGGGTTGGTTGTCGATGATGCGGTCTGGGTATTACTCGTGGCTGCGCTCCCTCCCGAGGTTATCGCGGTGCCTCCGGTGGTAGCGGTACCCCGGTCTGAGTTTAGTCCCGTGGGCGTAGAGCTTGTTCCCGTTCCTGCGACGGATGTAATGACATCGACTCCATTAAGATCTACCGTATCTAGAAACGAAGGAACGTTATTTATTTGTTTTCCCACGTAGAGATTAAAAACGCCCCTGTCGTCATCTTCCTGTCGTCCTTTGTAAGATTGATATTGGATATCAATCTCAGGACATCGGTATCGCTGAATAAGAATGTAGATAGTATATCCGAAGAACCTGTACCTGTTTCATTGTTGTAAATAATGACTCCGTATTCAAACCCGGTATTCCGTCCCTTTTTGGGAAAGAATCGAATCGATCAAGTTGTGATATCAGGGTGTACGAAGATTATTTCCGATGGATGTTCAGCGTTAACGATTCTTCCATCGGTTGTCAGCATCAACGGGTTCCGGAGGTCCTGGAAGGAAACCCTGGGTGTTTTCGTCAAAGAGGCTGTTCTTCATCTTCTAGTTCATGGGGGCGTGAGAGCGATGGTAGTAGTGCTTGAGGATGCGGGATCCCGTTGGAGAGATTCGCATCTTGGGAGGGGATGAGCATGGTCTCCGGCGGCTTGTTCGACAACATGGCACGTTAACGTTACGACGTTGGGATGTTTCCTTCTTCATGTTTAGCATTTATCTACCATCGTGGAAATTACACCCAAAGTGAGGATAATTATGAAGAGAGAACCGTCGATACCACCGTCCCAGATTCTGTGTTGACCGTGTGGTTAAATTTGGTGAGATGCATGCCGTTCGTTCAAGGTATCGAAGCAACCTCGCGGTATATTTTATCAATAGAAGGAAACCAGCTCGTTCCTCCCCGGAGTTTTGAGGTCGAAAAGTATCACGCGAACGAGCGTCTTTGTAAATTTGGACCGGACCTGACGACGGAGGTTATTCATGAGGTGGAAGCTACCGGTGAGAACCTCGTGTGCAGCTTATATGCGTTCTATTGGTTACTATGATATCTAGAAATTATGATAGTTCCGGAAACCCTCATCGGCTGGAAGACCGTGACAATGAAACCCGAGAAGAGGAAGAAAATTTTACAAGTCAAAAAGCTTCTTGACCTGCACCAACGTATCCTCGGGATTCCGAACACTATGCCCGTCAACCCTAGGATCCGTATAAATCTCAAAGTCATTCCCACCTTCCATGGTCTTATCCCCAAAGAAATGAACCTTTGTAAAGTACCGGTTCCCATTGGCATCGACCTCCTTCTCAACATGATTCAAACAATACCTCTTATCCCACCCGGTAGGGAAGACATCAAAACTGATTTGTCCACCGATACTGAAAGTCAACCCAAAGTCCGAAAACTCCTTTCTCAAAACCTCGACGAACTTTTCGCGAACTTTGGCGGTCTTGTCGTATTCCCAGAAGTCCAGACGTTCTTGATGGGACGCATTACGACCGATCGGAGAGACATTGATCATCCCGTTACGGAATTCGATGAATGTACCGCGTTTGATGGGGATGTCGAGGTCGGCGATGTAGTGGAGGATAAAGGTGGAGAGTTTTTTGTATCTTTCTTCTCCGACATATTTGATGAAGGAGGTCGAGGGGAGTTTTTCGCCGAGACGGAAGGCGGTAAGTCCGTTTTCGGGGAAGCAGTAGTCGAAGAGAGTGGTGACTGATGGAAGAACAGTTAGAACCAACATCGGGTGGAGTGACGCGTTGGGAAGGAGGGGTTGGATACCGTTTACACCATCAACTCCGAGCTGTTCCTGTTGCTTGCTAAAGTCGCTGCCGCCGACGTATCCGATGACGACTTTCGAACGGAGGTCGGCGAGGAGCTTGAACATCTCCGGGCTGACGAGCTGTAAAGGACAAATTACTGTCAGATACGATATTCAATTGAAATCGGGGGAGTTTAAGGGGGGGGTATTACACGTCGAGCAGGGGTTAGTGTCTCGTCGACATCGAACAAGACGATTGTGTTCTTGATCGGTCGCTCTTGGATCGGAAGGATATCGGCCATTGCGAGGGAGCTTGATACGGAGAGTATTGTATTGGAATTGGTTGCGGTGACGGGTAGAATTCAAAGCTTTGGAAGGGGGGGTTTGAGGGTAGAAAAGAGGAGTAAATTGAGACGTGTCGGTTTGGAGCTTGCAGCTAAGCTAACGAGCTAACAACCAAGCCTAGCTTTGGCGAGATCTGATCGATGCTGCCTGCATCTCAGGGGCATTTCAACCCGACAGGGTGTGGTGAGCTTTCGGCTGGCAAACGACAGCCCGCCCCAAAGTTCGGTCACCCACCGAGCACGCACAACCCTCAGGAATGATCATTGTATTATCCGAGCTGAGAATCTTACAAAATTGACCGCGGTAAATAACGGCATCTTTCGATTCCAAACCATCGTCAAGAACGTCGTGGACTTCGAGGTTCTTTGCGTTGACTGTGGTTGCACGAGACAACACAAAACTATCGTGACACAAGCTCGAAGACGTTGTCGCTGTCTATAGCCCTCGTCTTCTATACGAACAAGGGAATCATCACTTTCGGGGATGGTTCGATGACGATTTTAGCCTTGTGAGGATGATTGGTGTGATGGTATCCTTCCGATCGAATTGTATTGTCCATCTATAACGCCGTCCAACGCCAATTTCAACTCTGCTGATGACTTCCAGTCTACGTGAATACGGTCTAACTGACTCTCTTGACTGCGATGGCATCCTTGATGTCTCCCTCGTGGTAATCTAGGAACCCACCGTTTAGAACCTTCTTCGTCCACCTGTTACTCTCACCTCTGGCCAAGACGATCGTCATCTTGAGGGCCATCCCTCCATCTTCGATTGCATTTTCGGGGAAAGGTGTAAAAGTCCACCTCCCGAATGCCCAGTTGAATATATACCTCCCGGCACCCTCTTCGCTCTTTCCCTCCGGCGAACTCGCAAACCATGCTACCCCCTTGATCCTATAAACTTCATCCCTCGGCGCTTTCTTCAGCAACTCTAAGAATTTCCCACCGTCCAACCCCGGTCCCTTCTTCGGAACCCTAACGCTCAAAACCTCCACTTCGTCGTTATGGCTCCCGTGTCCGTGCCCGTGGCCTTCATGTCCTTTCTCTCCTTCGACTTCTTCCAACATTCCGATCCTAGCACCATCGATTCCGAACACCAAATCCACACCGATGGACCCCTTGTCGCTCTTAACCCACGGCGTCTCTTCGCTAACATCCCTAACCCTATCCACACAATCATCCAACCGTCGTTCGTCACACACCTCCCATTTATTCATCACAATCAAATCCGTATACTTTGCTTGTAACTTTGCGGTATAGCTAGTATCCTCGTACCCCCTCCAATTCTCAACATCGATTACGCTGATAACCCCATCCAACGTAATCCTCTTGACATCCGGATCCGTAGCAGCCTTCTTTTCTAACTCTTTAGCGATACGGTTTACTTCCATCGCTAACGTTGCGGGAAACGCAGATCCGGACGTTTCGATCACGATTCTTGAGGGTTTTACATCCCGTAGGATCTCGAAGATTGCGTCGGAAAGTTGCCCGACGAGGTTACAGCAGATGCAGCCGTTTAGTAATTCGGTGACGGAGGAGACGGATGAGGAGTTGGGGTTTGTGGTCGAGGTGAGAAGAGAATCGACGGCGACGTCGCCGAATTCGTTCTTGAGGATTGCGAGGGTGTAGGTCGGTGGCGGGGGGAGTTGGGGGAGAAGGTTTAGGATCAATGTGGTTTTCCCGGAGCCGAGGAAGCCGGTGATTATGCTGTTATGGAAGCGTATCGATTAGTTTCGAGGGTATGTTGGGACGTACGTGGGAGGATACTTGCGTGATTGGGATGGGCGGCGGGATGGTCATCGCGGATGTAATGCAATGCGACGGCGGGTACTATACGGTGGATTCGGCGTCCGTGAGGATAGAAGCAAGAGCGATGATGGTATCCAATCGAAGCGACTGTGTAAAATGATTCTACCGTCGGCCTTCTATAATGGCAAAGAATGAAGCTCGGATTCGAGGGAGGCAGCCGATTCGGCTTGAAATTCGGACAACGCAAAAATAATACAACACCACAGTTCTAACCGAAAGTGCTCTCAAGCTGAGGTCACAGCGAGACCATGAATCGAGCACGAGACATGGAACTCAGAGTCTCACGGACAACTTGATCTGCCAGGGAAAGAAGACAAGCTTGATGTCCCCGAGACGATGGCGACACCGTTTTCTTGGTTTCTATTTGTGTCCCTCGAATTGCGATCCGTGCCAGCTCGCAATTAAATTGACAGCCCACCCGGAGGGCCCAGCCGAATAACACCTTATTCCTGCGACGTTCACTTATCGTTGCTTCGGTTCATTCCGAGCAGGATTATAAACCATGCGGATTACGTTTCCATTCGCACAGAGCGAACATTCGACGTCTCCAAGGATCCAAGGAGGCTTGCATCCGCTTTGTCCTACGGTTCGAAAGCTAAGCTCCTTAGGTATAGTTGGTACCGAACGTCCTAACGACCTGAATGCACGTTTGCCCTGAAAAGGTGTTATATGCAAGGGTTGAAACGAAACTCCTGAAGGCGCTCGTGGACCGAGGGGGTCCGTTTATTGTGATCCGATCGCATGGACGGTTTTTTATAAGAAGAGCTTGGTGTCCGGGGCTGAAGATGTAGAGGCCCCAGCTGTTATCTAATTCGAATTTCCTTTCTCCTTAAATATTTGCGTTTTCAATTGATATCCATCGACAACAGCCCGGACCCATCACGTTAAACTAATCCAATTCGCAGCGAACCAAAATACCCCGCAATCCCAAACGATGGGCCTCCCCGCCGACCCCCCGCCGCCCGACTCCGCCTGCTGGGCCAAAGCCAAGAAGGTCTTCCTGGAAAGCATTCTTTCTCAAAAGAAGCGTCCGAGCCAGGAAAGCATCGATCGTTTCCTAAAAGAAGATTTCCGTCTCGATAAAGCGATATCGAAATGCGAGACTCTGAAGACAGCGGCGGAAAATCAGTACAACAAAGGGAAGGGGTCGCGGTTTGTGGGAAAGTTGTTGGAGGTTTTGGTTATGGTCAAGGAAGTCGCGGACCCGTTTTTGGAGTTTGCGCCGGAGAGCGTTAGTATCGCTTGGAGCGCAGTTTCGTTTTTGATCCAGGTACGCTCGTACATCCGCAGGGTTTCATTTCGATCGATCCGGTTTTTTAAGAAAACGGGAGGGTTTTAGGTTGGCGCCAGCGACCTCGAGAATTGCGGATTGATCGCAGAAGCATGCACCAGCATCGCAACGGTCATCCTGAACTGTCGTCTCTACGAGAATCGATATTCCCAGTCTAATAAATTCGAAGCAGGGGATAAGGACACCGAGTTGGAAATCATGAACGCTATCCCTAACCTGCTTTCTTTGGTGTTGGAGTTCTCGTGGTACATCCAAACTCGATTGAGCGAGCATAAAATACGTAAGAACTCTATCCTGATGATCCTGACGATCGTGGTTTCTTCTACGTTACTGATGGGGACCCGGGGAGTGCAGTAAGATCGTTCAAGGAGACCTTTAATCCAAAGTTGAAGGAAAAGTATGAAGAACTTCAAGAGGAGTATAAAAAGTTGAGGCAGATTGCCGGTGATGCTTTCCAGGAACGGGTTATGGATATGATGGATCGTAAGATATCCTACGCACCGGTCTGCAATTACGATAAAACGGTATGCTGATAACCGTTAGAACTGAGCAAACACGGCGAAGATCTAAGGGCCACGCTCTTCCCGGCCCTGGAAGGTACCCGACACCCCCGTATAAACATTCCAGGGCACACGGGGTTAACAATGCTTATCTAGACATCCGAAGCAAACTCGAAGAAATCTCAGAAATCAAACAAATCCTCTCGGAATCCCAAATCCGCAACCAATTCCTCCGCAACCGCGCCTCCCTCTCTCCGAACCCCATTCACGAAACCCAACTCAACATCGTTCTAACCCCTCTATCCCACGAGACAGAACACCTCTGCAAATGGCTTTTCGAAGACGATTATTATCTCAAATGGGAAGCCAATACGAGTCTAGAATCCGGCAGCGGTGCACCGGGAGCAGCCGCCTCCGAAAATATCGGTCCGAGCACCTTTGGATCGTCACAAAAGCCGGAGAAAAACGAAACGCTTCGTCCTACCCTTGATATCGAAGCCGTGGAGGACGGCGGGGACGACGGTACCGCTCAAGACGACGAAAAACCACCGAGGATATGTTACATCAAAGGCCGACCCGGCTTCGGAAAATCAGTAACGGTAGCCTGCGCCCTAACCCGTCTATCCAAGCCCGAAAAGAAAGCCTCGGTCTGCTACTTCTTCTTCCGCAAGGGCGACGAATCCACACAAACCTCACGGGTAGCACTGCTCTCCCTGACCACCCAAATATTCAGCGAAAAGTTCGCAACCACAAAATCCGAGATGGAGAAGTTTAACACCATCGTCGAAAATGCATGGCATACAGCGGACGAAAAGCTTGCGGATGGAATGGTGAACGAAGGGATCAATGCCGCTCAAGGGCAGCTGAGTATGTTCTCTAACAATGTTCTGAAAAAGTTGGTGGAGGATTTGAGCAAGACGCACCGGAAGCCGATTTATATCGTTTTGGATGCGATCGATGAGTGCGTGGATTATGAGGCAGAGGAGTTGGTGCCTTGGTTGTTGGAGCTGGCGAGGTCGTCGGAGAACATTAAGGTTCTATTTTCCAGCCGTGACAGTCTCGGGTTGGAGAGTCTGTTGGGTGGTGAAAATTGGAATGCGGGTGACGATGACGATGAGGATACCGCATCGGAAGGTGGAGATGTCAGCGAGAGGAGTTTCAGCACGGCATCTATATCGTCCAGCGTTACCAGTCAGAGCACCAGCGCCGATAGTGACAGTAATGAAGACAGCGAGGGGGACGGGGACGACGAAGGAAGCGAAGAAGAAGAGGGGGGAGCAAAGGACGGGAAAGAAGAAGAAGAAGGAAAGAGCATTGCAAAGAAATCCGGCGATTCAATCATGCTCACCGTCACCAAGTCTACAAATTCAGCAGACATGGACGCCTACCTCCGAAGCTCCCTAACCAAACTCGTCACCAGAAGAATGGTGGGCTATAGGTTCGGCCGTGGCAAAACCATCGATGTCACTCGGATGGTAGAAGGTATCAAGAAGAAGGCGAACGGCATGTTCACGTATAGTGCCATGGTCATTGCGAGTTTGGGGCAACCGTCCTCGTTGAGTTTGGCGGAGAGGTTGAAGAGATTACCGGACGGCATGGATGAGCTTTACAGACGTCGTCTGGAATCTTTAACGACCGAGGAGAGAAAGCTCGTTACCCTTGCGCTCAAACGGATTGTTTTTGGGTTAGGCGATATCGGAACGGTTGAGATTGCGGAACAATTCAAGCAGTTCTATGAGGGCGAGGGGAGTGACGAAGACGAGAATGGCGAATCCCATTTCGATCTCATCTCCCATGCCGCAACGAGCACCGCAGGAGGTGAAGAAGATGACGAGAAAGCTCAAAATGAAGACGAACAAGTCGAGCAAGAGGAAACCGAACAGCTAAAAGCCACAGTGGAGGAAGAAGAACCCGCCATCTCGGTCATCGACGAAACCGAAGACGACGAAGACATACCGATCTGGCAAAAATCCCACGAAAATGCCCTCAACAACCCCGAAGTGGCAGACACGATCTACCATCTCGAACAAGCCGGCCGCGACTTCTTCCAATTCTCATCGGAGAAAAGGACAATAGATGTGATCCACAAATCCGTTCGAGATTGGGTAGAAAACGAAGCATCGAAGGCAGCGGAAAGAGATAACAATAAAGTTTCGCTGAACTCTCTGTTTACGTGGGACGATAAGACACAGAGTTTGAGACTTTCGATGCCAATTCCTACGAATTTGATGCAATCAAATACGTTTGTGGACTTTCAGAGTGAGAGGGATACGCATCTTGATATCGCGATTTATAATCTGAAGGTTCTGAATAATAAGAAGTTTCAGGAGCAGTATATGCCGGATCCGCAGGAATATGCTGAAGAGGATGAAGATGCGGATGACGAGGGAGGGGACGGGGACGGGGACGGGGAAGGGAGTGGAGAAAGTGAGGAAGAAGAACAGGGGGAAAAGACACAAGGAATCGAAAAAGACGGAAACGCTGACGCTAAAGTAGAGGGCGAGACCAAAGCGGAGGGTGAGACCAAAGTGGAAAATGAGGCCAGCACCGTTGACAGCGAGGCCAAGCCATCGGACCAAAATCCAGGCGTCACTCCTATTGTGAATCCGGAAACAAGCGGTGATAGCGAATCCAAGGAGGAAACGGATGAACCCAAGGCTGAAGATGACGACTCGGATGATGACGACTCGGATGAAGAATCATCAACAGGAACCGAAACAACTATGGAACCGGAAGCCGACGACCGCAAAGCACTTGGCTATGTCATAAAAAACACTCATCGGTATGAAGTCGTTCGCTGGGGTGAGCACTTGAAGAAAGCCGAAGAACTGTTCCCTCCAGAAGAGCGAATCGGCCAAAAGTGGGACGTCCTCTGGGAAGAGATCACGAAGTTCCTTGATCCGGAAACATTCGATAGATGGGCCCCACATTGGTTTCAATTCGCTCTCGGCGAGAGCATCAAGGGAAGTTTCAGGGAACGCCTTCTACCCCTTCAATTGACAGCATGGTGGGGGCTCGAAATGGTGATGGGACACCTCTTGGATGTCATGAAAGTCGATCCAAATCAAGTTGATTCCGCAGGAGAAACCCCTCTTCATGCGGCATTCCTGCGAGCGAACCTAGTAGAACTGCTCCTCAAACACAATGCAGACATCAACAGCCGAACCAATGATGGAAGAACTCCCTTCCAATTAGTCTGTAGCTCATCCGAATTTTCCTACGCTGATATCGACCTTCAATCCTCCGTTGTTAAGAACGCTATCAATGTCTTGAAAATGCTAATGGAGGCTGGTTCTGACGTCAATGACAAACAAGCCATGCCCAAAGGAAGACCGCCGTTCTTTTCTGCACTTGCAGCTGGAGACCTTGACCTGTTCGATCATTTTATAAAACATGGTGTCGATGTCAAGGCGGCTGACTTGACGGGGTTTACACCTTTGCATAAGGTCTGGGCTAACAACTCCTCGGCGACGAAAGAGGACCGAGCAAAGATGGCGGAGGAATTGATAAAGGCGGGTGCCGACGTGAATGCCGAAGACATCGATAGCGCGATGCCATTGTCCCTTGCCGTACTATTCCAAAACCAGCGCGGAGTAGAACTCCTTATCCAACATGGAGCTGATGTTACGGATGAAGACGCTCGAGGATATCAAGCTATTCACAATGCAGCCGCGCCATTGGAATATGAAGACGACAAGACAGCTTTAGCGATCCTTGGCTTGCTATTTGATAAGGGTGCCGATTCGAAGTGCATAGCGAAGTCCGGCAAGACACCGATAATGCTAGCTTTTCTGGACCAACGTATAACTGTCTTTGAGCACCTAATCCAAAAACTGGTCGAGCAAGATAGCTCGGGGAAAGAGTTTTTGGTAAACTCTCATTTCGAAGGAGAGAACCTGTTCCATTGCGCCTCTCGAGTCGAGTCATCCCAGGCCGGTGTAGAAGGTGCAAAAGTTCTTGCCAAATATTTGTCCAGAGAGCAGGTACTCGAGATGCTAAGCTTTAGAGAACCGGAAAGAAACAAGCCCCCACTGCTTTTGGCGGCGGTATTCGAAAGATTGGAGCTTGTTAAATATTACCTCGAGCTCGGGGCGGATATTTCTGTTGAGGACGTCGAAAATCTTAACGTCCTACAGTTTATCTTTGATGATTGGCTGGTCAAGTCCATGCTCATGGTTCCACCAAAGGACATCTCTACCCGGGTAGAGATGATGGTTGGATGGATTAAATCCAACCCGGAGCTTATCAAGGACAGTGGCGATGAATTCCTTCGTGGTGCTATCTCAAGGAAGGCGGTACCACTTGTCATAGCACTTGTGAATGCTGGTGTCAACCCGCTGACCGAAGATGCAACTAGTTGGAATTGTATGGACTTGGCCATCGGAACCAATTTCACAGCCGAAGAGTCTCCAAGTATCCAGGCCGCCATTACAGAGTACAGGAAATCGACCTATGAATCCAAGGCTTTTACATCGCCAACTAGGATGAGCAGTACAAAGAAGAGCAAGTACATTGAAGTCTCGGAAGATGGATTAATCATAACTGAACCGGACCTACCGGACGAAATTTGTCAGTATTCCCTATGTTTTAAAGACCGCTTGGTTTCTAGACTAACCCATTATTACAGCCAATATTGATGAGGAAATCGTCGCTGCTACTGTATTCGCCGACTCACCCATATCTCCCAAGGTTGACGTATTTTATTACGAAGTCACGTTAACAATATTCGATCCTGGAAGACCGTAAGTATTCCCGTTACTCCCTGGACCTCTGTTTACAACTCGACCACGGCTAACCCACAATCCTTTCTTGTAGATATGTCTCCATCGGCCTAGTCGCCGACCCATGCCCCACAGACCGCACACCCGGTCTAGCATACTCAAACACCACCAGCTACGCCTGGCACGGCGACGACGGAAAACTCTACACCAGCCGAGCCCCCGGTTCATGGTACTATTTCAACAACCAAACTCCTTTCAAACCCGGTGATGTTATTGGATGCGGTCATAATAAAATTTTGAGAGAAGTATTCTTTACAAGAAATGGGGAGCATATTGGTGTTGGGTGGGGGCTTGATAATATTACCAGTGAGAGGTTGTGGCCGGCGGTTGGTGCAAAGACGACGTTCACGGCGACGGTTAATTTTGGGGCTACGCCGTTTGTGTGGACTGGGTTGGAGGAGTTGAGGGCGAGGACCGAGGAAACTAGACTTGCGAATCTTGAGGAGTAAGCTCGATAATTCAAGGGAGCCTACCAACTTCTTGTTATGTGTTGGAAAACTGCCGGCTGCCTTGTGAGTACGCTACTTCATAGAACAGGTTCTGTAGCTATATATCCCTTTTAAATACGTACATGTATATACAATCGCCTGTAGGACAGAATCTGTACGACGAGAGTATAGAATATTAAACTCAGTTATAAACCCGGAATTCCATCTTTTAAATTTTGATTTCTTTGGACTCGAGACTACAGTCTCATATACTGATATCCGTCTATTCAAACATGCACGTTTAATGTTTATGATCAAAGGGAGAACGTTATTTGCCACACTAGGTATCTTGTTTTTAAATTGTCTCTGCAGATACAGGCAAAACCCGACATCGTAAATGACAGGTACGATATACTCTACTACTACAATTATGTTCTCGAAGAAACGGAGAGGAAATGCAACACAGAAAATGCAACAAAACCGCCGGTACGGAGACCGAGAAGATATGCAAGAAACAAAGGAAATTTAAAGAAAAAAAAAATTATAATAAAAAGGAAACAAATTATGCTAAAGGTTCATTAGATAGCAAGTGTTTAGCCCGCTAATAAAAGTACAGAGAAAGGGGTGGAATCATATACATTAGATTAGGAAGATGGCAGCAATGGCAGCACCAGCGAAAGCACCGAGGCTGAATTGCATCCGAGAGGCAGCACCAGTATAAGCTGGTGGGGGAGTGACGGAGGCGGTTGTTGGCTGGCAAGAAGTATCCCCAGGAGCGCAGACGGAGAGGGTGGTAGGAACTGATGGGCATCCTGCGCCGCCGTAGCCATCGCAAGCTGGAGTGGTCTGTGGGCATTCTGCGCCGCCTTCTTCTCCGCATCCTGGGGTAGGAGTAGCCTCTGGTGGGGAGTGTGGGGTTGGGGTCTGTTCCTGTGGACACTCTGGGCCGCCTTCTTCTCCGCATGCTGGGGTAGGAGTAGCCTCTGGTGGGGAGTATGGGTTTGGGTTTGTTTCCTGTGGACACTCTGGGCCGCCTTCTTCTCCGCATGCTGGGGTAGGAGTAACCTCTGGTGGGGAGTGTGGGGTTGGGGTCTGTTCCTGCGGGGGTTCCTGTGGACACTCTGGGCCGCCTTCATCTCCGCATTCTGGGGTAGGAGTAGCCTCTGGTGGGGAGTATGGGGTTGGGATCGATTCCTGTGGACACTCTGGGCCGCCTTCTCCGCATGCTGGGGTAGGAGTAACCTCTGGTGGGGAGTGTGGGGTTGGGGTCTGTTCCTGCGGGGGTTCCTGTGGACACTCTGGGCCGCCTTCATCTCCGCATTCTGGGGTAGGAGTAGCCTCTGGTGGGGAGTATGGGGTTGGGATCGATTCCTGTGGACACTCTGGGCCGCCTTCTTCTCCGCATGCTGGGGTAGGAGTAACCTCTGGTGGGGAGTGTGGGGTTGGGGTCTGTTCCTGTGGACACTCTGGGCCGCCTTCTTCTCCGCATGCTGGGGTAGGAGTAGCCTCTGGTGGGGAGTATGGGGTTGGGATCGATTCCTGTGGACACTCTGGGCCGCCTTCTTCTCCGCATGCTGGGGTAGGAGTAACCTCTGGTGGGGAGTGTGGGGTTGGGGTCTGTTCCTGTGGACACTCTGGGCCGCCTTCTTCTCCGCATGCTGGGGTAGGAGTAGCCTCTGGTGGGGAGTGTGGGGTTGGGGTCTGTTCCTGTGGGGGTTCCTGTGGACACTCTGGGCTGCCTTCATCTCCGCATCCTGGAGTTGGCTCTGGTGCAGTTGGAGTCGTCTCTGGGTAAGGAACGGTCGATGTGATTGTGGTTGGCTTACAGTCCTCGCAATATTTGGTAGTGATGATGACAGTAGTATATTGAGTGTGTGTCCTGACAGAGGTGACAACCTGGGTTGTAGTTTCTTCAGGGCATGGGATGGTGGTTGTGATAGTAGTTGGTGCACAGGCCTCACAAGGCTTGGTGACATAGGTCGTGGTGGTAACAGTTGGCTTGGGAGTTTCAGGGCATGGAACGACAGTGGTGATGGTAGTTGGCTCGCAGTACTCGCATGGCTTGGTAACATAAGTGGTAGTGGTTACCTTGGTGGTAGCTGGTTCGGTGGTAGCTGGCTCGGTGGGGCATGGTTCACCATAACCATCTCCATCTCCGCAGGTGGTAATAGTAACTGGTTCGGTAGTAGCTGGTTCGGTGGGGCATGGTTCATCATCATAACCATCTCCACAGGTAGTAGCTGGTTCGGTATGGCATGGTTCATCATAATCCTCTCCACAGGTAGTAGCTGGCTCGGTAGGGCATGGTTCATCATCATCATCTCCATATCCATAGCTAGTAGTAACTGGCTCGGTAGGGCATGGTTCGTCATAATCTCCATCTCCACAGGCGGTAGTAGTAGGTGGCTCGGTAGTGCATGGTTCATCACCATCTCCGTCTCCACAGGCGGTAGTAGTAGGTGGCTCGGTAGTGCATGGTTCGTCACCATCTCCGTCTCCACAGGTGGTAGTAGTAGGTGGCTCGGTAGTGCATGGTTCGTCGTGGCCGTCTCCACAGGTAGTAGGTGGCTCTGTAGGGCACGGTTCATCATGACCATCTCCACAGGTAGTAGGTGGCTCAGTAGTGCATGGTTCGTCGTGGCCGTCTCCACAGGTAGTAGGTGGCTCTGTAGGGCACGGTTCATCATGACCATCTCCACAGGTAGTAGGTGGCTCAGTAGTGCATGGTTCGTCGTGGCCGTCTCCACAGGTGGTAGGTGGCTCGGTAGGGCATGGTTCGTCGTGGCCGTCTCCACAGGTGGTAGTAGTAGGTGGCTCGGTAGTGCATGGTTCGTCGTGGCCGTCTCCACAGGTAGTAGGTGGCTCGGTGGGACACGCTTCTCCGTAGCCATCTCCACAGGTAGTAGGTGGCTCGGTAGTGCATGGTTCGTCGTGGCCGTCTCCACAGGTAGTAGGTGGCTCGGTGGGACACGCTTCTCCGTAGCCATCTCCACAGGTAGTAGGTGGCTCTGTAGGGCACGGTTCATCATGGCCGTCTCCACAGGTAGTAGGTGGCTCGGTGGGACACGCTTCTCCGTAGCCATCTCCACAGGTAGTAGGTGGCTCGGTAGTGCATGGTTCGTCGTGGCCATCTCCACAGGTAGTAGGTGGCTCAGTAGTGCATGGTACATCATGACCATCTCCACAGGTAGTAGGTGGCTCGGTAGTGCATGGTTCGTCGTGGCCGTCTCCACAGGTAGTAGGTGGCTCTGTAGGGCACGGTTCGTCGTGGCCATCTCCACAGGTAGTAGGTGGCTCTGTAGGGCACGGTTCATCATGACCATCTCCACAGGTAGTAGGTGGCTCTGTAGGGCATGGTTCGTCGTGGCCGTCTCCACAGGTGGTAGGTGGCTCGGTAGGGCATGGTCCGTCGTGGCCGTCTCCACAGGTAGTAGGTGGCTCGGTAGTGCATGGTTCGTCGTGACCATCTCCACAGGTAGTAGGTGGCTCTGTAGGGCACGGTTCATCATGGCCATCTCCACAGGTAGTAGGTGGTTCGGTAGTGCATGGTACATCATGGCCATCTCCACAGGTAGTAGGTGGTTCGGTAGTGCATGGTACATCATGGCCGTCTCCACAGGTAGTAGGTGGCTCGGTAGTGCATGGTTCGTCGTGGCCGTCTCCACAGGTAGTAGGTGGCTCTGTAGGGCACGGTTCGTCGTGGCCATCTCCACAGGTAGTAGGTGGCTCTGTAGGGCACGGTTCATCATGACCATCCCCACAGGTAGTAGGTGGCTCGGTAGTGCATGGTTCGTCGTGGCCATCTCCACAGGTAGTAGGTGGCTCTGTAGGGCACGGTTCATCATGACCATCTCCACAGGTAGTAGGTGGCTCGGTAGTGCATGGTTCGTCGTGGCCATCTCCACAGGTAGTAGGTGGCTCGGTAGTGCATGGTACATCATGACCATCTCCACAGGTAGTAGGTGGCTCGGTAGTGCATGGTTCGTCGTGGCCGTCTCCACAGGTAGTAGGTGGCTCTGTAGGGCATGGTTCTCCGTAGCCATCCCCACATGTTGGACAAGGCGGAGTGCCATTTACTCCACAGGTAGGGATCGGAGAGTCCGTGGTCGTCGTAGTTGTGGTAATTGAACAAACCGGACCGCCTGCATAACCACATTCTAACGGTTCGGGCGTTGGAATTACGCCGCCGCCGTCACATCCTTCATCTGTGGGATTTAATACACATGGGTCGTCATCACCATAATCATGCCTCTTAACAAGACCAGCACCCCGCGGCAGCACACTGTAATGTCAGCGTTAGCAGCCAGATATTGGTAGGTTTCGTTTGAGGTAGCCGATACTCACGCAGCAGAGGCTACTGGCACCAGCAGAAGTGCCGGTAATATAGTTGAAAGGATCCTCATCCTTATGGACTATCTAATAATTTGGCTACTTAGCCGTGGAAAAGAATGTCGGGTGGATTCCAAGCGATTATTCTTTTATTCAAGGTTGAATCGGTGTGATCGAAGATTTTCTGTTGAGGACACAATATATCTCAAGCAATACGGTAGCGCAAATAATCTTTGGTAGTCGATGATGCCAAAGAAACGAATGTCGAAAGGATGAATTCGAAACGAAAGGATTGATACGCAATAACTGAAATCCAAAACTGGTATTGAAGAAGCAGCCCAAAACGAAAGGACACTGCGCTGGTGATGAAAGGGAAAGGTAAAAAAAAGTATCACGAATGGACAGGCGATGGTGAGTATTTGTATGCATCACCTCTGTACCTGCGTAGAAACCCGGTCTCTAATGACGATCATAATGCAACGTAGGGAAAGGAGCCCAGGTGGTTGGGCACGTTGCTTATTCACAGACCATAAACAAGGGCTTCTACCCGCTGCTCCCATGTCATAGACGAAGTGAAATAAAAAGATTTCTTCTTTTGTCGGTTGTTTCTTAATCTCGATAAGAGAGACCTGTGAATGGCCAGTCCTATAGTCCGTAGACTCCTTTCTTTGCAAGCTTTGATCTTGGAGGTCTTGTTGCTATTGCTTTTCCCCAAGTGCGTTACGAAACGGAAAGCAAGGATCAGGGGTACACTGAAAATAGTTAATGTTCCGAAAACTGTATAGCGGGGCCTCAAAGAGGTCAAGCGAGCATGGACCCATGCTTGCCGTGAATTGTGGGGCTATGAAAATTCCGTGGAAAGGCGCTCGTGTTCAACTTGAAGTCGAACAATGCCCGGCAAAAGGATGCCGTCCAGCCCTGTTAACTGGCTCATCTTTACATAGACTATGGGAAACCGTTCGTGGATACATAATTTCAGTATCAGTCGTCGGGAAGCCTTTGCGAGCAGAATTAGTGTCCATTCAATCGACGGTCCCTCTTCGGGACATTTGGATAGCATAGCTATAGAGGGATCGGAATCGTATATCCGAGCACGCGAAGGTAGGTTGAGCGAGAGCCCGTATGTCCCCGATTTGCTACTGTCTGTCGTTTCATAGTCGCCAGGGGGAGGTTGATTTCTTGGGTTGGCCTGAGAAGGCTGGCGCTTGCCCACCAAAAATAGGTCCCTTGAAGTGCAGCAACACAACCTCAGCAGCAAAAAAAAAAAAAAAAAAATCTCCATCTTGGCACTCCAATCCAGAACTCACGGTACAAGGCTTAAGGCTACTGCTGTACACCTCACCTATCTCCACATAATTAATAACTAAAATCCGTACATATATTTAGGATTGGCGTCTCGCGGCCCCGTTCAGCCGCCTTAACCTAGTTAAGGACTAGTGGCGAGAATTTGATCTTTAGTTTTCGCCTCGACCGCTCGGATCTGACCCTTCACTGTCACAGAGCGCCCGGCTCGACTTCTCAATTCGATGATCGGCCTTTCAGATTAAGATAGGTAATCGTTGTAATTGAGCCAGGCCGAGAATTTTCAGAGCATTTGACAATCAGGCCATGGTCTGCATCCCAACTTAATCGCAAATAATAGGGACGTTTCGATCGAACCAATCGCTTAGGAGGACATACCATCGATAAACGTAATAGGTTGCCATTATGAACTCTATTCTATCGTCTCGAAACTGCAGGTTGGTGTTCCGAGAAAGTTGATTTTTCAATCTACATGTACACATATGGACCGATATCTTATTAGTGGACAATAAGGGACTTCCCAACTAGCTACTCCGCAAACTATCGGACATCATAAAGCCACAATAGTCTTCAACGGACGAGAAACTCCACATTGGTAAAACCGGGATCCAGAGAAAGTCCAGAGAGTCAGCATTGAGTGTTTCCAGACATCGCATGAGACACGGTTTGCCGGCATCGATGTATGCATGACTAAAACTCTCGCTCCCTGTAATAAGATTCTACACCTGCGTCAGTGTATTCCGACGGTTACAACCCTGACAGGTAGCTGTCTCTGAACGTAATGCACTTGCATATTAGTACTAATACCCTACGCAAGCGCTAATATTATGCGTCCGCCAATGTCTAAGATGGATAGTATTCTATTTGTACGTCCATCGGCGTTGGTGATATCTATATATGGTGGAAGCGTCTATCGATCCATGCAATGCATGTAAATTCGAAGCTCCGATGTGAGTATCTCCGAATACCACAGACGAAGAAGAAAAGATCTTCACATACCATGGACGCAAGTTTCCACATAGGGCATATGTAGATACTAGACGAAGAGCTAGAGCTTGGAAATCCTCCACTTAGGATCCACTTTCAGCTGCCGCACTAATCGTATGGTCGCTGCATGCGCGAGCCCTGCTGACCCGCAGGCCCTTAATTTAAACCTACCTTGGCGCATTGTAAAGGGAAAGGCGGCAGCAGATCTTTCTCGAACTATACCCCATGTGAATACGGACGGTATATGTGTCGAACCAGATTCTTAGTAGCCCCCAGCCCCTAACTGTGAGCTCCGAAACATGTGTTGCCACTGACTTTGACTACGTCGGTGGAACCAACGATTGTGCTTCCACGAGACCATGGCAACGACACACATTCCAATGTGGTCAACCCAACCTCGAAGATATTTTTCTTTTGTAGAAAAACCAAAAACTGGCGCATCGATCCGAGCGAGAGTTTCGCGAACTAAATCTATAAGGGTGAACGGCATGACTTCCCGGTTTTTCAATTGGAGAGGACGGCGCTATCTCACACTTTCGCCTATAAACCTGCAAGCCTCAATCCTCAATCCGTCATCAGGAAAAACCAATTTCCAACCGTCTTCGGCCATGTGCTAAAATCCAGTCCCGCCGTCGGCACCTCCATGGTTTGGAAACCTACACATTCTCGGTGCCCGATCTACTAGTATGCACGACAGCTGTCGACAGCTCCTCTAGTTCTTCTGATTCTGGAAGCTTTGGGCTCAAAAATAGCTTCAGCTACCGACAGCTTGAGCGCTCGCTACATCGAGGCACAGAGATCTTGTTCAAATCTAGTGCCCACTGGTCAATCTCGTCTAAGGTTCCCACATGTCGGCCATCCTATTGACGGACGGCGACGCCCACAAATCATTCATCGGTGCACCGTTTTCACTCGGTAAGAGAAGCCGTTCTTTCGCAGAAGGAGGAAGTGGAAAGGTAGATTTCCATCATGGGGCAGAAACTGAGAGGCGGAGGGGGCTACGGTAGAATAACTTAAAGTAGATATCATTATGGGGCTCTTAGTTCATATGAGAACCTGATATATGACTCCAACAGCTCACCGATAGTAGAAGCCACGATGAAATTAAACCGGCCATCTGCCTTTTGAGTGCTCGTGACTGAAAAGAAATAGATAAGAAAGAGGAGCTTGTGGATTAGTTACAGGGTTTCTAAAATTCCAAAACCACACCTTCCATAGATAAGCGTTGATACCGGTATTGGGAGATCTCCGGTCCGACAAATTCGCTCGTGTCTAGAAGAATACAGTATTGCCGTTCGTAAGTACAATGTGCACCTGGACTGCTGATCTCAAGGTATTTTGTTTAATATGGATTTCGGCCTGATAGAAGGCTGAACGGAGCGGAGGATTTTGTGAAATTTTTATACTTAGATATTTAGACCACTTTCCAATCGAATTTCGACCATATATTACATAATGACAGGAACTATACGCACGACAAATCTAGCCCGTAAGCCTTGACGCTTATGCTTCGAATTTTACAGGTAGAACCGCTAGTATCATGGCAAAGAGGTATTCTAAAGCTATAAAGCGCTTTGCCTATAGCAAATCTTACCAGCATATTCATACATACATATGTGTGTATGCGATAGGATTCCTTTACTTAAGGCCACCATAGCAAACGCTACCGAGCAGCAAGACTTTCGTATCACCATGTTATGGTATTATAATATCAAAATATTATGGCTCAAAGTTACTTGCGTGATTGTATGGCCGTAATGTATTTCCCAAGCCATCTCCCGTTACAGTTACTTCAATTTCTCGTTCAATGTAAAGTTAATGATATATATAATGAATGAGGCTGATAAAGCATTGTTGACGAAGCTGATTTAATATAACAGCCCGTCCACAACGCATTGGAAATTAACATCCGCATATTCACGATTTCAATGCAGCCGAAGACGCATTAATTATTAATACTGAGTTGATAGATTAACGTATATTCTAAGCGCTATGGGGAACTAATTTAATAAAGTATTACTTGTATACGACCGAGTAAGTTGACTTGTCTCGATGCTGAATTCATAAGTAACACATTCACGAAAAAAAAATGCAACAGAACCCTCCAAACTTAACGTTAATGCTGTGTAACACGGAACAAGGAGGGGAAAAAAGAAGGCGAGCGAATCAGAGGAACAGACCTTAATGTGCGTAATATGTCAAATCCTTCTAAAGCTCCGCATGCAGGCTGCCTAACGAGCCGAAATATCTGCTTGTCTTGACTTTCGACATTGTCGGCGCAATGGCGCCACAACAAATTCAGGCCCGCATTTCCTTGGCTCGGTCAAAGGAGTAACCGACGTATATATAAGTATGTAATGAACGGTGCTTGTGAAGATACACTAGGCCGCAAATTTTGAGATTCGATGTCCACGTTCTGGGCTTTGAAATCCTAGCGAGGCAACTAGTATTCGTATGATATGAGGCGAGAAGGCAGCCGGCAGTCGACTTGCCTCGAATTTCTGCGTTGAATTTGAATACTCGGCCTAGTTGACATATTAAGATCGTGGCGAAGGCGGATAAAATCCCCATTAGCTTCACAGCCACATGCACGCATTGACACTTAACTTCTTCGATCCAACTGAGCTTAACGAGCTGGATATTTATCAAATTCCATGCCCAGAAATGTACACTTTGATATTCAGTCTCGGTTGCCATATTCTGGGTGCGGTGTGTTGGCTGGGGCTTGCAGCCGGCCATTCTTCTACCTCTAACTTGCAGCCAATGGAATCGCCTTGATGAAACATGAAGCTTCATTCGTTGCCTTTCATGATCTCTAGGGATTAAACAGACGGCAAAGCTTTGGAACATCGGTGCCGTTGCGATATCAGGTGCACTCCTAACTTATCACAGTCCCACGAATAGAATATGTCTGCTGGCTCGCCAACTAAACTAGCTATATAATGAGATCGGTGCGTACCAAAAGGATGACGTTTTGGGCCGGACGATTGGTACCTACATTTACCCGGATGATACCGAAAAACTGTCGATAGCTCCGAGAAACGAGACAGTACCCCGATTGTACCCCAAGCATCAACCGAAGCTCTGGGCGCACCAATAAGAGGCTTGAAACTCGCAACGTGTAGCCAAGAAACGCCCCAGATTGGTCTGCTTTAACGTCCTGTCTACAAAATGCAAACAGAAGGGTAAAAAAACGCTGGAACAAGGTCTGCCAGAGTTTTGAATTACAAGGCCGAGTTTCCGCAAAGCTGGTTCAGTTGACGAAATGCTGCGAAAGACAGCTATCGATTTGCTCAACCATTTGGGATCCTGTGCTCCAGTCCCGACGTCTCCTTCTTACTCCAAAAATATCGCGATTGAGGATGCATTGCAGCATCGAAATGTTATATATACACCAGACGGACTACTGTAGAGCCTAAGAAGACTCGCCAAAAGCCATCGCTCTCTTGTATATACAGCACTTGATATTTTGAACGACCTTTGCTTTCGACCGACCTGAGGATACACAAAGCTGCCCATCGAGTTTAAGACCCGCTTGTCTTTCTTTCCTTTCATCTGATATTAAATACATCCCGCGCGACTCAAGTACACATGCACTGGCCCATCTCTTGAGCACCCCACGAAGCGACCCGACAACCTGCAATGCACCCACCTGCACATTCACGAACCGAACGCACTTATCGACCTTTGATATTCAACCTCGGAGAGCCGGCTTTGCTACTTTGGGCCATACTGGTTGGATTCTGGAACGGATCAGCCAACGGCGAGACCACGTTTCTGGCACCGAAGCATACCCTTGTTCCAAGTTCACCATCGTTTTTACTCTGATTGAGTCCCAGTCCTTCGTGCCTTCGCAGATAGTGGGACCCAAACGCAACCATTAGGACAAAAGGAATTCTGTCCAACTGCAGAAAAGAAGGTAACCGGCGGGTGCATGTCTGAGTCTAGCTCCGTCGGCGGAACGTGGGGACAGTAGTCTTGCATACCAACCCTGCTTTCCTTGTCTGCCAACTGCACCTCAGGCAAATTATTATCCCAGCTACATACATCTCGAACCATACCCTCTTTCACGGCGTATGACAACAAAACCACTTGTCGTCGTCTTTCCAAGAAGCCGCAAGACCTCCTTATCCTTTTCGAAGCCACCAGTTTCATCTTAATCATGAGCATGACCGAAGACAAGACTTCTGGGCTAGCCGTCTGTGAGTGCTGCTAGCTGCTTCTTCCATGCCATAACGCTACATTCGCACTTTACCTACTGTATGCCAGATTTGCCCTTTACATATCCGATTATTATTATTATTATTATTTGTACCCACCACAGACAAGCCATTCATTCGAGCTTGCCATTGCAAACGAAGGCTTGACAGACCTCTTAGCCATTTGCACTTCCCGATACACAAGATACCATTGCTGTTACCGCCCTTCCCGAATCCCCACCCTTTCCAGGCAGACGTCGATGAGTATACGCACACTCCCGTTCTTTCCTCTTCTCCGACTATGGACAATTTAAACTCGAGGAGTTACATCGTAACTCGTCAGAACTACCAACCTGACCGGGTTAAACCCCAGCAGCAGCGGCGCCGACGTACATCTTTCGGCCGCCGCTCAATTTCCCCCGGCAAGGACCGTAAAAAATTTGTTGATTCCAAGCATGAAACTCATGGAGATTATGCTGCAGCTTCAGTGCATGTCGCGGAGCTCGATGGAACGCCTTTAGCTATCGACACTCAGAAGGTTATGGTGACCGCGGAACTCGAAAGTATCATTCCCCGTAAACTATCAAGTACCTCACCGCTTTCCCTCCCTTTCATTCTTCCTCTCCCCCTACTTCGGCTACGCTATTATACATTCTTGTCTTGAGGTTAATTGCTGACTACTTGCGCAGGAATTATAGGAAGACATAGCAAACGATCAAGTCCAACGACACCCAAATCACCTGAAATTAAAGTCAGCGAGCCGCGTTTGTTCCCAAAAGATTACGAAACCAGTCATATCGAAGACCACGGCGATTTACAAATATACCAGACTAATTCTTCGTCCGGTGAACTCAAACCACCTTCTCACAATCACTCGGGTGACGCCAAAACCCGCAAAATGAGCTCTGAAACTTATAGGTCAAGTGCGACCACAATAGCACCAAATTATGTTCATGAAATTCAAGAACCCGATAGCCCCACCTTACCCCCTATCATGCCGAATCCCAAAGTCATTGCATCAACGCCTAGACATATATTAGGACTCGCCACACACCCATTACCAGGACCTAGCAGTCCCGGGGGCAGCGCCTTGCCAGTTTTACATAGTGACCGAGGGCATCCAGGATCACCGCCTTTATCAGCTTCGGTAGGATTGGGACGAAGGAAATCTTCTAGGACACCATCTTCGGCATTGACGGCGAGCCCGAATCCTTTTCTTATGAGAGATCTACCAGATTCACTCCGCGATCTTGTTTTGGATCAAGGGCTTATTGTGCGGCTAAAAGATGGGAAACGAATCGAGATGGTCGCGGACGACGTACAATGCGCCAAACAGATCCTTAACGCCTGGAATATTTATGAAGGAAATCTTGGGGGTGGGATATCTCGTAAGTATCGCTATATTTTGACGTGAACTATTTGACTTGTAGCATGTTAACCAAGATTGGTGAGTAGACGAGAAGGCCTACCTCTGCATGCTTAATTCGAAACTACCAAAAGATCAACTTGCAGAGATATGGGACAGCTGCCAAACCATTAACGACCCTCCAATGCCCCTCCGCATGAACCACTCGTTATTTCCAGAGGAGTTTATCGTCGCAATCCATATGATCCAACAGATTTCCCACCAGGATATGAATACCCTCCAGCACAACTTAACCGCCAAATCCCCGCTCATGTCCCAGCGAAAAGCCGTCACCAGTAATGTTTTAATGAACGGAAACGCTGTTCCATGTCCGAATGATCCCGAGAGTATTATCAAGTTATTTGGTGGACGGGAAGGCGTGATACCTCCCCAAGCAGTGCTGGACAAATCTTTGTATATTGCGTCGTCGAAGGGTTTTAGAGCCGCAGCGGTTACTTTCTTGGATTGGAGAGCGGATATCGATGCCTTAAATACAGCTTCCAACAGGAGGGCATTACACGCAGCGTGCGAAAATGGGCATGAGGATGTAGTACGGATTTTACTACAACGGGGGGCATCAGTCAATGTCAGAGACGAGGACGGCAAAACACCCCTACACCTCGCAGCAGCAGATGGCGGGGAGGGCATAACGCGTATGCTGATCCAGTCAGGAGCCGACCTAAACGCTATCGACGACGAGGGTGATTTACCGTTACATGTGGCCGCCACCTACGGGAGCGCCAACATTGTACCCCTGTTTTTACGGGCGAGAGTAAAAGTTGACACACCAGGATCGGGCGGGAGGACCCCGTTAATGAAGGCTGTAATGGGTGGACACAAAACTACGGTTAGATGTCTTTTGGACGAAGGCGCACACGTAAACCACCGGGATGATATGGGGTGGACAGCACTACATTGGGCGGTACGGAAAGGGAACGAAACTTTGACAAGAATTCTGCTAGAGGAAGGAGCGAATATCCACGAGCGTACCGCCGACGAACAAAATGCAATATGCCTCGCTGTACATCATGAGATGAAGTCTTTGGTGCGATTTCTGGCCGAGAACGGGGCCGCTATAAATGGATATGGGGGTAATGGAATGGCACCCATTCATCTCGCTGCCATGATGGGGAAAGAGGGGATCCTATCCGTACTTTTGGAATTGGGTGCCCTCGTAAACAACTACACAAAAGGGTTAGTAAAAACTTAGAGATCTGTGTGACCGTATGATAAACGCGCTAACATTATATCTCACATTATAGAAGCGCTATAAACTCACAGACAGCCCTAATGGTAGCCATTATCCAGCAAAATGAAGGAATTGTCCGGGTATTACTAAATCATCCACATATCAACCTTGAAGCGGAGGATAGGAATCGATCAACCGCTCTTCACTACGCTGTGCAGAAAGGAAATATACCTATAATCAAAATGGTGCTAGATAAAAATCCGCGCCTGGAGGATATGAACATTGATGGGAAGGTCCCGATTGACTTGGCTAAGGACAAGGAAGTTAAGGATTTACTGAAAGCAGCTGCGAAGATTGCGAAGCTACCAAGGAAATTTTCGATTTAAAAGAGCGATAGGGACAGTGTGACCTAGGGTACGACTTCTTGAGGGACTTTGACGACACAGTACCCCTCAATCGAATTCAAAAGGGAGACGACCCGTTGTGTTAGACGAGATTTTCACGAGTTTACGACCACAAAAAAGTCATGGCATCCTGTGAGAGGTGAAGGAATTATCTCAGGCGGCGGTTGGCGTTTATTTTATTTTTTTATGTTGAATATCGCTCGGAAATATTTCGACTTCCTTTCTTCTATTTGCATTGGTTTGTTTTGACGAGCGACAGTACATTTTCATAACGCCTCAAGTGTCGGATTGCAGAGCATGTACCATAGGCTCGCAAGTGCAATTTGGTTCGCGGACTACATTGGACCAAGTCGTGGTTACTCTAGCTCCGACCCTTCATCATTGAGATCTCTACAGGGCAGTTAAAGCCTTTCTCTCCGCAAAGAATAACATGCGTATTCTTTGCATGCTATTAATCAAGTAAGGATAACACCATAATAGCTATATAATTATAGTCGACCGGTCTTGAAATAGCAAACACCTTGGTAGGGAGAGCCCTGAGACTGGGGAGCCGAGCGTATATATTCATGGACCAAGTTGGAGCTGGAAAGCCTCGGGCATTGGCCAGGAAATCGTTCCATTAGAAACAACAAGAACACGGCCAACTAGCTAGCTTGAAAATACTATCAAGGGATGTGTAAAAAATATCTTTTATCATTCTTAATATCGGTAGGCCTAGATTCCTCAAAACTATATCTAGTTTGACATGATGCTAAACGAACAGAACATTCGCATTCATTCCGTCCTAATAATACATTTTAAACTTTGCCTTGTCGCTAGACTCCTCAAATTATCACTATAAAACTACATCACTGCGGAAAAAGACAAAATGCAGTCGACCCTTGTCTCACTAGAAGTCAACCTCAACGTTTATGCATCCCCGGAATCGCCGTAGCAATGTCTGAACGTATTTGCGTCGCGGAAGCCCTTAAATCCAGCCCAAAATTCACGATCCGTTTCAGAGCAACACGAAATTTCCAACAGACCGGGGTGATCGCGCTGTTCCGTCCAGACTTTTGGTTACAGCTAGAACATGATGAACACGAGTCGGATGATTGAACGTTCGGCGTTGCTGTTGAAGATGTAATTATAGTAGTAAATTTCGTCCTCTATATTTTTAATTAAAAGTCAGCAAGGCGTTAAGGCCGCACGACGGCCAGGACCAGCCTAATTGTGTCGTGTCAAGTGCAAGGTCTTGACAGTTCCTAACAAACGTACCTTCAACTCTATGGGTTTTAGAAGCTGACTTGGATTCCAAGCTTCTCAAAATGTTTGCACCATCCCTTTTGCCATGGTCCTTGCTTTCTACGACAAAGATCCTGGGAATTTGACAACTGTCAAGCGTAGGAAACCTTAGAATGGTTGATTTATAGGAGAAAATGTCGTCATTTAGTAGCATTTCCTGAATACTCCCTATATCTCTTGCTGCTTGATTGAGGGCCCCGAACTAGGCCATGAGGGGCCTGTGGGGCTGTGGAATAAAGTTGGCAGGTACACCTAATCTTGAAGGTGTAGATTGTACTTTTACTAAACTTGATCCAAAAGTTGGAAAAGACTCAGCTCGAGATAGTGAAATAAAAACGAGGCTTTCGTTACAGGAACAAGCTTGCGGGGCTGCAGCGAGCCTAGATGTCGAGGATCATCGATGCCATCTCTTCTTCCCGCGCGGCCACGTCGACATAGAAGTTGATTGTCTGTCTATGTATCTTGCAATGTCCACACCCAGCTGTCAAAAAATGACGAAATTTGTAGCCTTTGGATGTGCAACTTCTCAGTCAGTTCGAGAAATATTATCCCGATACCTGCGCGCATCGGACAAATATCTGTACAATTACGACGATCTGGATTTGCAATATCAGTAGCTTTGACATTATGCTCGGACATAATCAATCTTAAGATCTTGAGAAATCTCAATTTTGTGGACCTGGGGCTGCGCATGAGCCCGTACCTCTTTCTAATAACCACAGGACCCCAGGTGAAACGTCGGACTAGCCGAGGCTTTGGTAGCGAGGTGCAAACCATTGGCACTATACGGTATGCTGGTTGGGAAACTGGGATCATGAACCCAACAGAACCTCGACGGCGAAGCTCGATCCCAAAAGGGCTGTGGCCTCATTGTCCCATGAATGACAAACAGCTTAGATTTAGGGAAGCAGAGAAAATAGCCCTTTCCAACAAAGGGAAAAGGTTTGAGGAGGCTCTTCCGCTACCAGTATTGATATTTCCGGCTTTAATCCCCAGGGGTTATTACACCATGCAGAATGCAGAGAGGTTAACAGCAGAGGGATGGGGTGTCGTCCTCCTCGTCAGGCCGGATACAGCGGTTAGAATGAAATCGCAAAGTTCCCTGCGATTAAATGCAGGACACTTAAGACGTGTCTTTGCAGAGATCAACCGTAGTGTGCATAGCTTCAGATAAACACAACGGCTTGCGTACACTCACATTGTCTAAGCGAACATTCTAACAGACCTCTGGGAATTTCATGCTACACATGATCACGATGCACATAAGTATGTGGGTGTCCCCGCTAGGCCTGAATCCGACCCTCCTTGGGTCTGCGGGTGAATAGAAAATAAGTGAGAAAAAAGGAAAGAAATAGAGTGAATTGATGAGTTGGCAGTCGATTGAATTTGCCCCCAGATCCATGGAGAAGAGGTTGAATGTGGCATAGTTATAACCTTGAAGCATGGTGCATCCACTTTATTTTGAGTTGAGGAGGAGATGTTGGAAGTGAAGTTGGAAAGTTGCCGAATTTCCTGGCCCTGTTTTTCAACCAAACACAAGGCAGCTAGCGCTATGGCTCACCAGCAGAACCACTTCCATTCCAGAACTCCATTCTACATATCCATCGCCCTGTCATCCCAGCACAATTCGTCACCCGAATTGTATCTCCAAGGCTAAGATTATCTCCCGGGACTACTCCTGGTAAGGCTTCAAGCTGCACCACAGATTTTCTAAACAGCGGCTCGAGTTCTGGTAGGTATGCTATGGATTTCGGGCGAGAACCGGCTGGCCTGCGCGTATGATGTTATGGCTACACGCGACATGACACCACAGCCGTTTGCTACGCGAATTCGCAATCAATATTAACGGAGGTCATCACGAACTTCATGCAGTCCTTCGCCATTGTGCGTCTGTATTATGAACTGGCCCTCGGCGCTCGAAGCCTAGCAGGTATTTTACGGCGATGTGCCTGGCCAAATCCAGATTCTCTACTGATGAGGTGTCAAAGTAACGATGATCTTTGACAAGTTCTCGAAGCATGCAGTGTATGCCCCAGACGATAGTCGAGGAATTCGATATCTCAAGGTGGACGGTCACGACACGGCCGAGCATAGCCCCTCGGCTTCATGCTAATTTGATCCTTAGACTATCTAAACTATGCATCGACCATTCCCACAATCGCCTTGAAGGCAGACCGGATAATTATCACCGCTGGCAATTGAGAACAGGAATCAACACCAAACTTGGATTTTCTTTGAGGGGACGGTTACCAGGCGGTTCAAGGAAAATGATAAGTTCCCTGCTTCCAGGGTCCAATTCCTCTTTCGGGAAATGATGTCACTTCGCATCTGGCCGCCGCATTTTTCATATGACCTGCATATGCGGCGTTCTGTCGCGCGCTCTTCTCAACTTCAATGCATTCGACTATTGCCATGCTATTAGTTAGCTCTCGATACCGGACAATGTACCCATGATACCCAGGCGTCTTAGCGATCTAGACTCAGCAAGTGTCGCATCGATTCGGTGAAACTTTGTAGTGGATCGTGGATCGTGGCAGCCAGGGTGGCGTTAGTCTACTCAGCTGGTTTCAATTATAATTACGCTAAATACTGCTGAAGTTTAAAGTTCCATACGAAATCCGATGCTTGTTTGATTGGTTTCTGGGTATACCATGTCCACCATGTCAATCAGAGTACATTGTAGCAAAAAATTAATTGTCCGCTCCTATCCATCTAGCCAGCAGTGCAAATGCAACGCGAATCACAGGAGCGATACAAATGCATGCCACCGAAGGATCCTGTCGACGGTAACTATCAAAGAGACCGATCCTATATCGTATGTCGTGAAGATTATAACGGTTACAGTTCAATACAACGATGTATGTTCGATATTTAGGATAATCTTATAAGCTTAGCTTACAAATATGTATGTTGACACCACTTTCATGTCGAATGGGCCTCAAGTGCACCTCAGCTAAATTTTTTTCGAGCGAGGCGTTGATGGTTAGGTACAACTGCACAGTCTTAGCAGGGTCAATCGCTACATCCCCAACCCTGCTTTCACAGCTCCCCATAAGAAGATCCTTCCTTCTCAAGTCAAATGGCCCCACCACGTGCCGAGAAATTTCGACGACGTGGCAGATATGTCTTCAACGAAAGCCGAGAAAGAAGCGAAGTAATTCAATATCGGTGAGACTGTCCTTCGCAAACCAAGACAGGATGATGGTATTTTGTAAAGATGGTGATGGCGATGAGCCCTGGTGGGTTTTGACCCCACTGTGCACGCTCCCGCAAGAGGTAAATTTTGCTTCTTCGGGCTCAGTAAAATGGTATGATTTTTGAAATTTGGGCTCCCATAAAATGGATTCAATTGGTTCTCACTCGCAACGGACCAACGGCAGTCATAGAGTGTTTCGGAGTCCCTTAACCTCACCTGCACAAGCGGGATTTTCCTCTTGCAGGAGTCTTCTCGAAGCCCCAAAAATTGAATAGGGAATTCGGCCTCGGGTAAGGTAGCTATTCCCGTTGGCCACGAGTGTAGCCCGTTATTTATCCTTTGTGAAGCCCTCAAATGGCCACGATACTCTTTCTCGCTTCCTCCACCTCCTTCCGTCCAGGTATCCTGACTCTGACTGTGGAAATCAAATAGTTCACGACTTCCAAGGTGAGCGGAGAGGTCCTTCCAACTTTTTTCGAGGTACATGGTACATGCACATATCCGCATATGCATCGTGCAAATCTCCATGTATCTATTATCTCGCAACGGGCTGAGGGCTTCAAGAGCGCTAATGGTCTGTGAAGTGTCTTGCATAACTAGCGGCACTATTACGATCCAGACGCAACAACCGAACGTCGTCGTCCGTCGTATGCAGCTATGCAGCCGAATCGACTGACCGGCTATATATTCGAGGCTGGTCGCGCTTCTGAGGTCCGATACAATACTCATTCGCATTGTAGTCATTCCTACGAACTAGAGTGCTTACTTACCATTCTATTGTCTTCCAGCGCCAGGGACCGGTACCTCAATCGCAAGATTTACAACGAAACACGTTGACCCAGACGTGGTAATAATTCTCATATATAAAATCTACTACTTTTCGGTAGAAAGGGCTATTTAAGTAAACTCGGCCTTAACGATGTTGCTTTGTGACTCAAGGGATATCGCAATGAGTCCTCCTTTCGGGTTCCCGGGCCCAGTTGGCACTCGCCCGCCTCAACGACAGAGCCTGCCTTATACGGCTGCAGCCTATTCTGGACAGTCCCATCATCAACAGCAGATGCCCAGCGCACGAACTTCCGATCAACGGTACAATAATTACAACCAAAGAGTGTATGAGGAATTCTCAATTGTGCTTTCAAAGACATACCCACCCGCCCCATTTAACTCTGAAGATGTTCAATCATTCAAGACCATTCCATTTTTTGTAGCGTTCATTGCGTTCTGACTTACATCTGGTGCGGGTGCGAGAAGGTCTGATGCGGCGTCACATTACCATGCTCCGCAGAGCCATCCTCCCGGCTTCCATACCCCGTCGATGTCTCTTCTTACTCGTGACACTGGGCGATCGTGAGTCTTGATGCGACCCTAGCCCTTTGTTTAGGCCTAGATATATATATTCTAGGCCGTTGTACGACCCCATCCGAGGCGATTCATTTCTCGAACAATTATTACTGTTCTTGATGTATATCTGACCATAGTTGTTTTCATCTCACAAGACATCGAAACTCTGGTGATTTGTCTGCCTCGTATACAGGATTCGGGTCAAACGCTGCCGACTTGGAGATTCCATATCCCCAGCAGAAGCAAACCGTCGGGACAGCTCCCCAGCAGCCCAACAGCTTCTTCGGGCCTTATGGAACCACTTTCGCTCCCGGTCCTCCATCGAGGTCCCTTGGTGCCTCCGCACCAGTTGCAAAACTACCGAGTGCACCAGTAGTAGATCCACAACCAACGGATCCATACAGGACAGGGACTTGGAACGCTACTGAAAAGTTTGGATCTCCCGTACTTCCTACTCCGCCCGATGTAGGCAAACAAAATCCTCAAGCGCATGGGAAATCTAAGGAAGGTAGACCCCGGGCAAATATCAACATTACTGGCTCGCCGCCCAAAACAAACCCCTACAACAACCACCGAAAGGCCAGGAAAACGGGAGAAGTTGATGATTTATATTACTATTTGGATTATGACCGTAGGGCATCGCCACAAGCCGATCCAAACAAAACACTACCGGATCTTGAAACCACCCTCGAAGCCGACGATCAAGACCAGATCTTTCAAAAGCTCAACGACCTTCTATCCCATGGCATGTTCAATTTCTTTGCGAAGCACCAATTCCCAATTCCAATCGACCCCGGGAAACGACGTATCCGTAAACCGTCCGATCGTGAGTGGCACGAATGGCTCGAGCTCGCAATTGCCTTGTGCGAGAAGCGGATGATTCCTAAGACTCTGTTACACAACGAGCGCATCAAGGAGTTTGTCACAATTCTTCAAAACTCAGGTAGGGCCCTTTTTTTCTTCTAAGAAAGACTTCCCTAATTTTAAACTTAACCTGTGAATTCCCAATCTTAGGCGAAATTCGACATGTCGTCGCACATCCGAGTCGACCCCTCAAAAGCGACATGGGTGTCTTCCAATTAATCAGCGCAGGAATCCACGTCGCCCAAATCATTAAGGACTGGGATGGTATGGAAGAGATGCTCAAGATTAAGGAGAACACCGAGAATATTATCGCTAAAAGGCGGCGCAGAAGGGAGAGTATCAAAAAGCACGTTCGTTTTTTAGAGCAATACGCTGAATCCGAAGGCCTCGATTGAGCATTTGCCGTTGATTGATCTTTCCTTTCGCATTTTCTCGGTGTTTGGGTTTCAGTTTTCAGTTTTGCGTTCACATGGGAGGCCGGTGATCTTGTTTTTTTAATGCCCTTGAGTTTTGGTCTTTTCAAGCTTCCAGAAAGTTTCCGGGAATCTTCATTTCAGACGGACATCTGGACTCGAGTACTCTGTCTTAGGATCGAACCCGGAATTATGGACCTGTCGCTCTTCGAATCCTAGGAACCGGATTAGGACCTCTTCCCTCCCGATACAAAAAATTATGGTTTACGGTCTAGCCTCCTTTGTTGGTGTTTACTTTTCTAGGAAAACAAAAGCTACATTCTGGAAAACCCTTTGGATTATTATCATAGGACCGTACATACAAAATGGAACCTCCCTCAAAAGCCTGGCGTGGAATTTTTGGACTTCTTACAAGCAAATCGATACACAAAAATGACAAAAATGTATACTGAACTGGATTTCCTTACCTTCTACCCAACGAAACGTGGACCGGCTTGCCTGGGCTCTATTTGTTATTTCATATTTGTTTTTATTTCGGTCGTTACTCTTTTACTTCTAGGCCTGATATATATACTACATGTATTCGTGGCCTTTGCATTGGATTTGTATGATTATGCCAGCTCCTCAGCTTCTGAAAAACATCTCTCCATACCTAGCTCTTCGTTCGTCTGTTATTTGTTTTGTCTCTTCACGAGAATATGTTCTTAAGTTATGACCTACTATGACGATATGATTTTGCTCTAGTTAATGCAAATTAATGAACAAGAAAAAATTGCCACCCAAACAGGAAGTTCTCCCGTCTCCCTAACAAGCACGTGCGATTTCCTGCGCCACAGGATCAAAATCGTTGGATACATATATATATGACGGCGTGAACATTCCTGTGCTGTTGGGAAGAGTCGCTTTGTTTCTCCCATGCTTCCGGAATTATAGATACACAGAGGCTACTCCTCATACAATTTTTAATTTCGCATTTTAATTTGTACCATTGCGGTTTGTCGAGGGTGAATATTTTTGGAACATCGCGTTCCTGCCAAGGAGGGTTGCAACCGCGCGTTATTGGCTACAGCAATTTCGCCTCGCCGCTCGAAAAGGCAATATATTGGCAAACAGAGTTCGTGGCACGATAACGTTGGCACTGAAGCTGGCAATGTCTCCTCGTGCCTTGAACGATGCCTCAAGATTTTGTTAGTTGGTAGGCAGTTAGTGGTAGTCTATGAGATCGATATTGTTATCGAATTCTGGTATGCGGAATTGATAGAGTAGTGAATACAACATGCTGTCAACTTTAGTCCTCAATGCCCAACACCGCAAGCACGCGAATATGCGTATGTTAGCCAATTGCAAATTAATATTGACATCTAGATGTCAAAATGGCCCTCAATTGAGAAGGTAAAATTCTCGCATGCATAGCCAGATCAGGATCATAAGGCGTAGCGTCCATAGACTAGAATAAAATGGTTAGGCTTGAAATAGGTCTTGCGATATATCTGGTTTCATGATGCACCCGCTCGCCCTGTCAGATGAGGAAGCGACCATTCTGAACAATGTATGGTTGCCCCAAATCCCTGTCAAAATTTCCTGAACAAGGGTGCAAAAGGCTTCCTGGGACACAATGGGTACGTGAATCCACCACTCATTTGCTACTGCTGTCCATGTACCGATTTTATTCTAGCCCAGTCGACAGCAGGTTTATGTCGTTGATTTAAACCAGGGTTGGTAAAGGCTAAGGCTAAGGCTAGAGACTTTCAACGAATCGCTTGTCGGGTTTGCGGTATGCAGGCGCGGCTTCATACATTTGGTCCCTGAAATCTAGTGATTCCCTGCTGGTAGTAGTTTTGCTTGTCGAAATATACATAAGCTCGCTGATCGCCCCAAAATTCTGTATTCTCTTGTAGTTCTTTCGTTCAATTCTTGATCACGAGTTTTCTCTCTTATTAATTTTTTCCCTAATACTTTCTTTCTTTTTTCTTTTTTTCTTTTACTCTCTTTTACTTTGTTGTATACCCGTGCGTACCTACGGCTTCCTTTCGTTGTACCATAACAACTTGGTTGGTAACTTCGAACTTCTACTTTGTTGCGTGCGGCAAACTTTCAATTCGTCTTGAATATTCATTCTTTCACAGAACTACACGCAACTTTCCAACTCGAGTCTTCGAGGCAGTTCAGGTAACAGCCTGTGAAACTTATTCGGTACATTCGTTCTGTGCCAGCTGGCTTCGAAGGACCCCCCCCATATCTACACCGCAGCATCGATTCACCAACACCATATCTCTACAGTTCGAGTTTAAACGTTTTGCGACACACGCCACAGTTATATTTCTTGCTGCTCAAACTGAAGGAATATTCGACCCTTCACAGCAATATAATCGCATATATATTTGCTGCGCTCGCTAGGTCTATTACGGCAATTTTTCTCGACCTTGCCGTTCATATTAGAAATTATAGACATCTAGACCTGGTGCGAAACACATTCCAACCATCCACAGATCCCATGTGATTCGAGCAATTGAACTTCAACAGTTCGAATACATGTTTCTAACAGGTTTGTAGGTTATTGGCTATAGGATTCAATAGGGATATATCTTTCTACTGCTTCAAATTCATCCCAAACGGCAGAGATTGTGGTTATATAACAACTTGCGTATGGTCCCAAAAAATTCGCTGCCTCTCCTAGACTAAAATTTCAACATCTGGAAGAGTCGTTCTGGAATTCTCTGGCAGAATTTATCAATTAAGTATATATATACACCTCTGACTTGACTTTCTGGAGAGTCTATATCATCTTACTTCGTGCATCATTACCCCTGGGGGGTATCATATACTATAATTTCACCCTCTATTTAATATCCTTTTGGTCATCAAGGAATCAGGAGTGAAGTGCTAGGCGACAGGGCCGTGGCACTGTGAATACGATTCACAAAGATGGGTGGATCACGATGGACTAAAGTTTTACTCGCAGCACTACTAGCGCTGGGCACTACGTCTGCTGCCCCTGTTAAACTAGAGGAGAAAAACATTAATATCAAGCAGGTTCGGCGGGGCGGCCAACTGTTAGAACGACAGCTTCCCTCGATCATATATGGAACGAAGATATCTACGCCCGCTGAGGATACCCCGCCTGCCACGACCGAGATAATTGAGCCTACGACCGAAGCTGTTGCGGAACCTATCACTACTACTGAAGAGGAGGCTGCGCCCGAGACGACCTCGACGGAGGATAATTTGGAACCGACTTCGATATCGTCGTCTGCACAAACGACTGATGAAATTTTAACGACCACGACTCCGGATCCAGTGACCACCCAAGAGCCAGGTACCACTGCGGAGCCAAGTGCTACTGAAGAGCCAAGTACCACTGAGCCAACCACTACTGAAGAGGTTGTGACAACTACAGCAGACGAGATCTCCACAACTTTAACTACGCATTCATTGAGCACTTCCACTTTGGAATCAGAGACTTCTTCTCAGCTACTTGAGACCACGGCTGAAACCACCAGCTCTAGCCTTACGAAGTCCGACATTCTCTATGAGCCTACTGCCACATCTGAAAACTCGGTTTCTGCCACCGCCACGACAGATGAGCGCAAAATCACATCAACGAGTGTAGAGGAAACATCAACGGCACAATATGAAACTCTTCCAACAGAAGAGACTACAGCCTCGTCTGCTACCACTGCAGATGTGCTTCCAACAGATTTGTTCACCGAATCTGGTTTCAAAACAATCGCGCCTCCAACTTCTTCATCCACATCGGCGGAGCCGATTCAAACTTCGACTACCGAGGCCAGTTTAGAGACTACCAGTGCAGACGTGCTCCCAACAGACTTGTTCACCGAATCTGGGTTTAAAACAATCGCACCCCCAACTTTATCTACATCTGTGGAGTCAATCCCAACGACAACCACAGAGGAAATCACCACCACTTCTGAAAACCTTGATCTGACTACTACGACGACTGAGAAGAAGAAGACGACGACCAGCACTACGAGCTCTTCCATTGAAGTTGTGACGTCTGAAACCTCAACTGAGCAGGCATATCCAACTGGCCTGTGCGGTGGATTAAACCAACCAGACTGCCCAGATGAAACAACTGCGGCGCAGACATCACACGTTCCCACGACCTCAGATGAGCAAGCATATCCAACTGACTTGTGTGGTGGATTGAATCAACCCGATTGCCCAGATGAAACAACTGCGGCACAGACATCACATGTTCCCATGACCTCAGCCGAGCAAGCATATCCAACTGACTTGTGCGGTGGATTGAATCAACCCGACTGCCTAGATACAAATACTGAAACTAGCAGTGAGGCAGCTCCAAGTACGACTTCTAAAGTAATAAGTACCACCACAGAGATTGAGGATACCACTACTAGTACGAAAGCCGCTATCACATCTACTACGGAAGCCCCCATCACTAGTATAGAAAGTACTTCGTCGATAGAAGAGTCTTTGACATCGGAGCCTATTGTACCTACTAAGACTCCGGATTTTGGTCCGGGTTTCAGTTTTATCACGTCACCGCTGTTAAGCACCACGAGCACTTCTAAAACTCTTGCCGTAACGGCAAGTTCAACAACTGCAATCGAACCGACCACAGTTCTCTCCACAGTATACTCGACCACTTCGGAGACCGTCAGTTCGCAAACCACCACAAAATATCACACAGTTACTGTTCCGCCACCAGCCCCAGTGGCTCCTTCGGAGCCCTCAACTTCATCAGAGGCGCAAATTGCCACAAGCACGTCTGAGTACGCGGTTCCCACTACAGAAGTCTCTGAACCTAACCCAACGACATCCCAAGATGGACCCGGAGGGCCAGATATTATTTTGCCCTCTTCAACCCCATATTTTCCTATCCCAGACCCAAGTGAAGCACTTGGAACCTCTACTGAAATTGCACCACTACCAACTTCTGAATACGCAGTCCCTACTACAGAAGTCCCCACTCCTACCCTAGTCCCGTCTCAAACAGGACCTGGAGGGCCAGATATCATTTTACCCTCTTCAACTCCGGACTACTTTGCCCCAGATCCAAGTGAGACACCCGGAGCCCCTAGTGAAGTCGCACCACTACCAACTTCTGAGATCGCTCCTCCTCCGGTACCAACTACAGAAGTCCCCAATCCTACTCCGGTGCCATCCCAAGGAGGATCCGGAGGGCCGGATATCATTTTACCTTCTTCAACCCCGGATTCTTTAGTCCCATATCCAAGTGAAACACCACTACCAACTTCCGAGGTCGCCCCTCCTCCAGTACCGACCTCAGAAGTTGTTCCATCAACAACTGAGCAGGGTCTTGTTCCAACTGGGGTATCTCCAGAGCCCACTCCGTATCTCCCAACCGGGAACCCGGGGTCTCCCCCTGATCTAATTGTCCCATCCACTGCGACTTACAGCTTTGGGACTAAACCTGTTGGTGGTGGCGGTCAGGAGACAGTGACTTCAACCTTGGAATTATCTACAATTTTCATTACGGAAACCTCTCTTGTCACAATCGGCACTGATACGAGCACTGCTGTCGTTACTTTCCCTGTTCCGCCGGTTCAGGTTACGCCTACACCGATCCCAGAACCTTCCACCGTATTCGTCACGCTTCCAGCAGAAACAGTGACTGTATACCCAAGCGGCACACCTGATATCCCGGTGGTATCGACCCCTGTGCCAGAGCCTGTTCAAACGACTGCACCAGCTGGCCCTCCTCCAGATCTCGTAGTACCGTCTTCTGAACCGGTTCTAACTCCAGTGCCCACCCCACCAGCACCGGAATTGGTATCTTCCAAGTCGACCATTTTCGAATACATCACACTCACAAACACTCAGCATCTGATAGTCACACGTTATAGCACTGTGGTTGCTATACCAGCACCACCAGCGCAAGAAACACAGATCCCCGCACCGACGGATGGCAATATTGTTGTCACAGTGTCCGAAACTGCAACTATTAGTGCAAGTGCTCCTTACCAACCTGCGCCATCGGATTTTGGTAACGTTATTTCGGTGACCGCCACGGCCTCTTACCCCGTGCCGCTGATTCCGGATCCGATTAGGGCTCCAAACCCTGAACAGAATCAGCCCTCATCAGTCACTGCACCAGAAAATCCGGTTCGTACGGGATTTGTTATAACGCCCCGTAACAATGAATTTGCTCCTGAGCAGCTATCAACGACATTGTCAAAATTTGTGAAGACGGTGGACAGTAAACAATACGCCCCGACAGCGGCTAGGAGCGTCGAAAGGGCTGTGATTCAACCTTTGGAAGTTAGGAGTGCTGCATCGCAAAATCTCGTCAGGTCTCAATGCGCATTTTCTCTGTTGGTCGTAGCGATTATTGCGTGTCTGGACATCCTTCTATAACACTGCCCAGTTCATGCCTTCCGGTTCATGCCTTTTCTTCTCTTCCTTTTTTTATGTTTGATTCTTGCATTAGGTTTGAACGGCGTCGAATAGGTTTTTTTTTCTTTCCCCCTTAAGGCTGCCACTCCTGAACTTACCAACTTACCATATCATATTTCCTTTGTACTGTTGCATGCATACCCCCCAGCTTGTTATATATATATATATATATCTAGTTTCCTAGAACCATAGTACCTGTTACTAAATGATCAAAATTCCCATTTGTTTCTACTGGCTTGTTTCTGAGGCGCTCTTACATAGGCATATGCAGTAGTATTGATATCGGGTGCATGCAAGTTACAATGCATACAATGAAGCATCAACCAGGCCACGCGAGACGAGGTAGTTTGGTTACTATGGTCACTAGTTTCGTTGTAGTCTCGTAAACCCCTGCCTGTGTGCAGTTTCGTTGCGTTGACAACACAGTCCCACTCATCAACAACGTTGGAAAATGGGAAGCCCAAATGATTACCGTTTTCGGACATGTAAGAGCTTCTAAATTTAGCCTCCACACAAAAGCGAGCCTTCACGGTAACAAGGTCATGAAAGATATCCTTTTCACAAGGCTTCAGGTCTCTCTACGGATAAGGCTTGCATTTTGCATTTACAATGAGCCTCAGTTCCAGCGACATCGATGGCGACGATGAGACGAATCTATTTTTGGTGTTTCAGCGAACAGCCTGCGATTTTTTGTGGTCCACCTGCAAGCTGCAGGCCGTCCCTTTCCCTTGGCTCTATTCTTAGAGTACGGAGCGAGTCTGCAGGCCAATTTTGCGAGCTGCGAGGCGATGCACCTAAAAAGATATTTGGCCCGGCTAATCGAAATATGCTGATGCCGACCGATTACTAGCCCTACAGTGAGTCTTTCCGGTCCATACAATCAACGTGTAACAAGAAGTCTAACGGCCGTTATGCTTGTTACCGATGTTACCGATATCATGAAGCGGGAGCATCTTGAAACCGCTGGAATATTCGAATGTTGACTGGCAGCTGCAACACGTATCAGAAAAACGGGAACCTCAAAAGTTATAAAATCTTCAATCTGAAACTTGAGAAATGAGAATCAATCAGGCAGCAGTGCGAGAAATCGCTACTCAGCTCTTTTTTTCATTCACATATTTTTTTTTCCTGCCAGAGGGGAAAAGGAAAATTATGTTCTTATTCTCCTAAGCGCGCGGTCTAAGCACCCCTCCCAGCTGCATTGATCAGCTGGGGCAAATCAACCAATGAGCCTGAGATATCACGGCCAATCAACGGCCTGCTTTGACCTCTCGCGTCCGTTCAGTTGGCGCCCACCTCCTTGAAATGGGTGTGGAGAAGGTCTGTGTCAAACGGACCAATCGTAGTAGTTTACCGGATACTTGGTTCATGGGTCCCCTTCCTTCCCTTGAGCGAAAAAAGAGAGCCCACACCCACACAAGGGTCACTCTGGCACAAAGTGACATTTGGAGCTACCAATTTCGCTCGAGAATCAGAGTAGAGATACCTTTCGGACGGGATGAGAAAATATGCACTGATGAGTTGTTCAAACGGGGCGACCAAAATGGCATTCGGAGGTCTCTCATTTTGGAAAATCATTGGTGTGGGAAAAGGATCTCCTTGAACAATAGGAAATCTCACAGATGCGGCTCTTTTGGAGTTGGTATGCAGGTCTCCAATGCCTGACATGACCGGCTGTTGCATGTTGTGCAGAGGGGAGGGGATAGAACGCTTCCAAAGAAACCTTGAAGATAAAAAACTGCGAAACATTTTATTCCGATATCAATAGATATCTCGGCTTTGTTTCGCATCCTGCAATATTGCAATTCTATCAACTTGTAAGATTGAACCTGCATTTCGCTAAGGTAAGAAGCCCGATGCCGAAGGCTTCGTTTCACCCATGGGAATTAGAGAGTATTTGTTTGAGAGATGGGTATTGTTCTCATCTGAGACCGTGGTTTCCTTCCCCGAGCCTTGCATGCTTTTTTTTTTTTTTTCTCTTTCTGCCGTTCTTTCGATGACCTTCTCTCTCGAAGAGGCAAGATTTGTCGGGAGCTGTCTTGTGTCTGGACCTGTCACGGCTTAGGCGCCTAGGTTCCCCAGTTCAATAGTTCAACATCTTTCGGAACATATCTTCAATGTTGGAATTGAGGGGACGCAGCAGCTCAATACGTGACAGCTGGGTTGATTTTTCGATGTTGGACGACGTATTCCAACATGTTCAAGTCATTGGCTTCATTTCTCAGGGATGATTTTAGTATTCAATTCAGACCCTTTCATTTGGGTCCCTTGGTGCAATGGTTTGCGCCATCAGGTGATTCCCAGCGTCTCGGGAGGACACCCTCATTTCACCTGATCTCCACTTTCCGGCTTTACTCACTGGGCTGGCCTCGTGGGCATTTTTGTGTTCGCATATCTCGAGCAAAAGAGCCTGCCGTCCTCATTACTCGAGTGCACTCAATATGAGAACCGGCTTGTCAACATGTTGGTGCCTGAGATCGTCTACGATAAATTTGGCCTATCAAAACTGGCCCCGGAACTTAGGATAAGGCTCGATCCTAAGCGTTTTGACCTGATAGTCTCTCCACACGTTCCAGAACCCTGTCCGGCTTCGTCATAGGGATATCATACTCCGTTCCTGTAGATAACATGCTGAGCGCATGTTAACTTGTTGCCGCTGAGTTGTCGTATCACGGGCGGATAAGTGATCTGATTACGGAGAACCGACGAGATTTTGTGCAGAGTTTCTTTTCTTTTATTTTGTCTTCAATCTGGTCTCAGTTTTTCGTCGATGTCTCTTTTTGTCATAGAAAGTGATTTTTGCCGATGGGCCCACGCACTGACACCCCGCTGGCTCCGCTCGAGACCATCTACGGGTCATCTTTTTGTTTTTTTCGCTCCCCTCTCTCGTCCCGCTTCCAAATCCTGTTTGGCGGAACCGTCGAGCGGGCTTTGTGTCCTGAGAGCCCCACCACACATGGCCTTTTAGTGTGTCTTTGTGAAAGAAATTGTTTCGGTCGCTTTGATATTCTCATGAGATTGAGTTGGTTCTTGGTTTCGTTTGATTACTCTGAGAGAAATGTTAACTTTGTTTAAACCTAGGTCATAAAACATCGTATTTCCCAGATTGCAGCAAATTTCAGACCCCAAAAGACCCATGTTCCGATGAAAGGACATCTCGTCTGCCATGCCCTGCCCTGCCCTGCGCATGCCCGGTCATGGCCATGTGCTCACCACCATTATGAGGCCCTGAAGATTCAAGGAGGGTGAGCGGAGTGTCTTGCCCTCAGACTGGGTAACCAGTCAGGTGTCAGACCGTCTGCCTCACCCGTCAGTCGGGTAAGCAATAAAAAAAGAAAAGCGTCAGTGCCAGTGTCTGCTGCTAAAAGTGGGTGTGTGAAGTGTGCATGCTTTTTCTTGTCGAGTCGACTCTGGCTGCAGGCCTTCAGCAGGCTTCAGCCAACCAGATCACAGCCCTCCTGCTTGGGACCATGTTCTGCCCATGCCTCCTTGCTCTTGCTCCCGTTTCCTTATTCTCAGTCGCGCGCTAGCTACTTCGCCATACATAATAAGCACCTTCTACCCTTTCCTATCGAACCAGGGAAAACTTTCAGATCCATTCCTCCCCAATCGATTCATCCACCGTCATTTGTAGCAGCATAATTTTTTTTCTTTCTTTGTTTCTTTTCCCCAGCCTGCCGAGTACAGTTTCCACCGATCGTTTCTGTCCGCTTGCTTGCTACTACTACATGCTTCATACTTGAGTACTTCCAGACTATAGTTAGACGGGAATCCAGAATTAACCCGGACAAATCACGACTCGACTGGAGTGCTTCCCCCAATTTGGCTTGTCCACGTTTTCCTTCCCGCGGGCGCCTTTTTGAGTGGTCCGTTTGCCCTGTCGCAGAATCAGAGCTTACTATCACATTCACTTCTCACATCCCGCCTATTGTTCCTTGATAACAACCACAACCACCACCCCCGATCTAATCTTACTGGCTTGTCGCCCGACAGCTGAAGCCAGTATATCTACTTGTCGCCTACTGCTTCAACCAGACTCTTAAAACCGGTGTTCTCTTCTTTTTCCAAACAGTTTTTGCGTTCATTAGCCACCGCAGCCGAACAAGTTTTCCCTTTTGCGAGTTAGCACTGTTTGCACCGTTTCTATTTTCCATTTTCTATTTTTCGCCCAAGTCCAGCCTACGACTCCGGTTTTACCTTGTGCGCTCCCACTAAGCACCGAGCTAGCCTTAGGCGCCTGTGCAAGTTCCCATCCAACAACCGGCGCTTTCGATTCTTTCTTACAACAAACAGGATAAGGTCAGTTCCGCCAACAGCCCTTCCCTTCTCGCCTCTTGAGCGTTTCCGTGCATATGCAGCATGCGCCTCTAGGCACCAGTTGTTTGTTCTCCGATTCGGTTCATCTTCTTTTGTATAAAGACATTCGACCTCCCATTGCCACCCGTCCAATCTTATACTTCCCCCATGCATACATATCCACAGCTGCCCTTCGTATTCGAACATTAGACTTCAAATATCAAACGTCTTCCCTTCCCCTTCAAAGATACCCGAGTCCACTTGATACCCTTTACGACAGCGACGTTTAAAAGTTAGCCTAACCCACTGTGGCTTTCACTTGATCAATTCTTCTCTTTCCCTTTCCACTTGATACCCATTACGTGTTTGCCTCCCCCCAAAAAAAGTCTGGACGGATATATATATCACATTCACAAACATTCACACATACACACAACTGCTTTCGAATTGCAAAACTTGAATCATATCCAACACATCCTAACCTTCTGCGGCCACACAGTCCAATTCGATACATTTCTCTTTTACCGACACTATCTCCTCAGCTCTGAGAGCGGAGATTCCTTTTGGACTTTAACCCAGCCTCAATATTCATATTCACGAATACATCGACACAATGTCTCCATCACCACTCCTTCCTAAATCTGCCAATGCAGTCTCTCTTCCACCTTCCCGACTTCCGGATACTCCACAATCTCCATCCTTCCCATCCGAATTACCGACACCGAAGTCTGCGGGACTTAAGTCGCTATCCCTTGACGATGGCGTAACGACCCCATTGACTCCGCCATCCGCATACTTGGACTTCTTGAAGACATCGATCGTCATGAGGACACCTACATCCGCGACCTTCAGAGACGTTCCTCTCCCACCAACCTCAGCGCCACTCTCCGCAGGCTGCACATGCCGTGGACGACGAGTTATCAAGAAGCCAGTCAGCCTTTCCTCGAAAAAGTCGGGCAACGAAAGTGGAAGCAACAACAGCAGCCGAGAGTCTTCTTGCGATAGTACCGGTTCCGCAACTGCCTGCTCGAATTACTGCTACTTCCCACCTCCTACTCCATACACACCAATGACTCCAGGATCTCTCAGAACACCTCTTTCCGCAGGAACTAAGAGATTAAGAATACCACCTTCCCCCGCATTCTCTCCGAACTATAATGCTGCGTTCGAAAGCCCTTTCCCGATCTACTCCTCTGCTACACCAAGGACACCGATTACTGAAGAAGATGAGGATGAGTTTTTGGAGTCTGGAGTCCTTAGCGCTAATGGTGAGAGGCCGAAGAAGACAAATGCTTGTCGTCACAAGAAGATTGTCACAATAAGAGCAGATGCCGCTGCCTTCTCGAGAACAGCACGGATGAAGCTCATGGCCGCCCCGAAGGGTAAGAAGAGAAGGGTAGACTAAACAAATCAAAGAAAAGAAAAAAAGAAAAGAAAAAATCACTACGACTCTAAAAGACAGGATCTTTTCTTCTGTTCATGTTGATAATATAGCTGCTCCTCTTTTTGATACCTTTTTGATATTTTTTATTTTCATTTTTATTTTCATTCATTTATTTATTTATTTTAAAATAAATAAATAAATGTCTTGTCGATTAGCTTGTTAGGGTTGTCTTTGGGGATATCACGACTGCAATTAATGGAGTTATCTTTTTCTTGTCTATTTCTTTACATCAGATACTCATATACAATGCTGTCCTTTCAATTAACTGGGTTGCCGGCTTTTTCTATATGATGAAGACATCTCTCTCACTTCTCTCAAATATTTCTTTAATTTCCTTCACACCCTTGATTCGTTTTGGCGACAAGGGAACAAGTTCACTCACGACTACTAAATCGCATGTCTTCACTATCTTGTCACAAATCGGGGATCTGATCTTCCTGTCTATCTATCTGTTATATATATAATAACACCTGTCCTTACAGCAAATGGTCTGTCAATGGATGGTATGCCTGATAATTAAGGCTAGCTACACTTCAATCGACATCTAAACATCTTATTTGTTCCATCTCTAAAGTATAAGTCTACTGAATTCATTCCTGAAGCTTAAGTAAGAAGATGACGATGGGAAAAACCTTAATCCGATTTTCGATCGATCCACTTGAGCGCAAACGTGTGGCATTATCGGGTTAGCAAGCGGTTCCCCGACCACCTCGAGCCGTGCTGCATACATGGCACCAACCAAACAGTCGCTTTCTTTCTCCTTCCCCCAACATCTCTCATCCCCATCCCATCCCGTCACCGCCGCCGACCACGATGATAAAAGGAGCAAACTCAGGTATACAGTAAAGTTTACTCAAGCTCTTCCCTTTTTACGCCCCACCGTTCCTCTTTTTTGAAACTTGGGAAAACCTAGGTACCAACCGAGAGGGCTGGAGATGCATGCGCCTCTAATTCCGTCCAATCGATCCATTCGACCCTAGTAGTTTTGCCCGTCCTCAACCGGGGGCGGTCGTGAAGCGCCGGCGAATTTTTTTTAACCCCTTTGTTGGATTACGGGATGACACTGGTGCACCACACCGTTATCAAACTTAATTGAAGGTGTTGGCAGCTTTGACCGACGATCGTATGTCCCTTAGGTGGAAGGAAGTAGCTGTAGAAAATATCTCCGTTGAAGTTAGAAGAGAGGAGGAAGGGGTGGGTTTTTTGGACCTGGCGCTTGCGGTGGATGTTGCATTTTTTTAACTATAAGTAGGTGGAAAGCAAGCGGGTCGGCTTCTACCTCGTGGGTAGCTGCCTGCTTGCATACGGTTGAATTACCTAATGTTAAGGAGTATCTCATAGGGTCTGTGATGAAATATCGAGTTCAATATTGTAGATCTTCAATAAAGCAATTACCTCGGTATATACCGAAATATTCTAACCTAAATTGATGTACTTAAGCTTCAATTGTACAAAGGAAAAAAGCGAAGCTAGCTTCTGTGCTCTAATTTTCAATCTGGATTCGCTATAGCTATAGTAATACAAAAAGGAAATACATTACACTATATCGTACAATGCTGGTATTAAGAAAGTATCAATCGAGAGAGAGCCGTGCTTTGTCTATATATAACTAAGTCGACTAAACTCGAAAGCCAGAGACACGATGGCTCTTGGGGGGTATATATTGAGAACGAGGGAGGGAGGGAAGGATGGTTACCATCTAACCTTTAGATTTTAAAGAAAACGCCATAAAGATGCAATGCAATAATGGGTATTGGGTTATTAGAGTTTCTAGTAATATCCCCAAAAGAGTGATGTGAATATAGAAATGCCTGTATAAAAAAAAATGTGGACATTCCAGTGTCGACTCAGGCTGGGTTAAAAAGGACAAAGGGAAAACGAGATCAAAGAAAGAGTAGAAAGAAAGGAAACAAGAAAAAGGTTAAACTATTCTGTTGATGTGTTTAGAACTTGTTTATTTCCATGGTCTGTAGAGTGTATCTGCCACCGGTCATTGCTCCGCCAATTCCAATTGTGCGACCGGAGCCGGTACTGTCGATGTGGTTATTATTTCTCCAGTTTGGAGTGACTCCGTGAGTTGGATCGTCGATGAGGACGGTGATATCGATGCTTTCACGATCAATTGGGGAGCCCGCTCGTTTATTGCTCTTCTTAGAACCACTTGACTTGAGGTTCGAAGTGGAGGAGACGAGGTGGTCGAGTGGCTTGTTCTTGTGTTGGAATAACGGAGGGATGACAGGGAGAGATGGGACTTCTTTGAGGGCCTTGTTGCCGTAGGTGTTTGAATCGATAGGCGAGATGGGGCTGATATTGTTATCGAAATGGATGTCAAGGAATGAAGAAGGGTATGCGCTGTTCGCTGCTACCGAGCGACTATCGTCGTCACTGTAGTCGGAAGGTGATGATCCTTCTTCGACGTAGGTGCCGTATTGGAAGCGATCGTGGAATGGGGAGCGGTAGCCTTCAACCTCGGTCATCTCGGTAGCCACAGATGTTCTATCTCCACCAATCTTTAAGGGTTGTGGGATGTTTAAGTATTGCTCGCGAAGTTCGGGAGAGGTAAGCTGTGGGCGAAGGGTGTGTTCATGAGGGGGGATCTCGATAACAGGGAGAATATGGGGGCTGGGGGCTGGTGGGGGATTTGGAGCATCGGAGTCCGTGAATGCCCTTGGGTTTGATGGAGTGATTGGTGTGTATTGGTCATCGATATCGGTGTTATCAGTCGCTGTGGTATTGGCTCTCTCAAGAGTAGCCTCACGTCTAAGACTCGTGGGAGTCACTTGTGTGGAACCTTTCGATTTACCATTGGTTTGCACAGCGATTGGATATCGATTTCCACGGGACTGTCTTTCACTACCGGTGAAGACGCTCGAGTGGATAGATGAGCCGACGGATGTTTCTGAACCCAAGCTTCCTCGTTGTTCCTTCAAGTTCTCGTGGGAGAGTAAATTACGGAATTTGAGCCTAGAAGCGTTTGCGAGGTCCTTGAAACTGGGGTTTGAGTTCTTGCGCTTGTGTTTCTTTGAAGGGGTGACTGTGTTAGACCCAGATGGATCTAGAAACTCGGAACTCTGGCCCATATTGGCGGAATCGGCTCCATGAATAGCGAGGGAAGGCAGGGGAGGGGTTTCTCCATGGACTCTATGGCGGCCACGACGGTTGTTGGTCTCTTGATCACTTGGCTCGTCATATTGAGCGAACATTTGAGTGCTCGTATTACTCGCAGCGTAGTGTCTGCCTCCGATCGAGACACCCAATCCATCATAAGTCTCAGATGGGGCGGTGACAATAACCTCTGGTTGATATCCAATGGTGACGCTTTGCTTAGACGAAACCTTCGAGTTAATCTTTTCACTCGAGGCACTTCGGCTTCCCTTGCGAGACCCAGAGCGATTAGAGGGCATACGACTCCAACTACGGCTGCGTGCCATTCTTTCCTTTTTCCTATTCCTAACAAAGAAGATGAGAGATGCCAAAGCGGTTCCGATGACTAAACCAGGTGCAAATCCCGAAGCGAACCCGCCTGCTGTGACGGCAGGACATTCGTCTTTTGATATAAACCCAGCGAGCCTTTGAGCCTCGGAGAGTGTGGTTGAGTTCCCTCCATCCTCGGACGGTAGAGAAGTAGAAATTGGCTGCATTTCACCTACACTTGTCGGCCAGCTATCATACTCAAGTTGACAGTGGTTGCCATCGCAGAGATAACCAGGGGGGCAACATTTCCCGCTACTGCAGCGGGTAAGTTGTGACGGCGAACTAACAGCTCCTTCAATGCTGCTGCACTCCGAAGTACTGATGATGCGGCAATCTTGGCCTGTGGGACAGCATCCGACTGCTGTATTTCCGAGAACTGCTATACACTCAGTACCAGTTGGGCAGCAGAAATTAGAAATGCTTGGATTTGTGCATCGTTGGCTTCCTGCTCCGCAATTGTCATTTGAAGCCTGTCGGGAAAACAAAGCGAACTCTGGGTATAACTGCTTTGATGTGGGCGAGGCTGATACTAAGGGGCAAATCTGGAGGAGTGTCGTAAAGACGATGAATATTGTGGTCGACCTTGCCATGTTGTATTTTATGAGTTGCGAAGCTCGATGGCTGGATTCGAACTACGGAATAGGTATTCGACGTCACTGACGACGTGAAATGTATTTAACGACGACAGTCGGAGAGAAGGGTTAATTGCACCAGGCTCGATCGTAAAAGGAAAGAAACGAAATACTCGTTGAAATAAAATAAAAGTTCCCAACCTCGAGTTTCTTCCTACTATCCGGGTAGGCAAGAACCTCAGGAACAGCGTTATTAATTCGAACGAGTGGAAATGTGTATAGCCAAGGATCAGATATGTAATGATCGACTATAGCAATCAATTATACTGCTCTAGCCTTGTGAGGTAAGAATAGTACTTGCTTTCAAATTTGATATCGGATTTTGATCAGGTGCTCTGTGCCCGATTGTATGAACGGTTGCAAGCTCGAGTCCAAAGGTTGAAGCAAACAACGTCACTAGTACTATAGTCTGCTGAGGGTATCCGGACACAGAGACGCGATATCAAAAACGAAAAGCAAGACTTTTCAGAAAGGATACCGAAATCAATAAAGAAGACGAGAGGAAAACTGCTTTGCTTTAATCGATCGAAAGAGCGAGCCCTGAATATACCAACTCGAATTAATAACTTAACGGTCCACGTCTAGGGCTATAGCAAAAAAAGTTTCAGAATATTAAAACAATGCTGAGAAATTCGAAAAACGAATCGAAAAAAAAAAAGGAAGAAAAGAAAAGAAATAACCAAGGAAATTCGTGTCTACTATCTTTCACGATGACATTTGTGAATAAAACAATGCGGAGAGGATAGAACCTTTAAGAAACCATCGGCGTGGGGACACCATTGAATATCAACAAGTCATCCACAGGGCAATGCGGTGCCTCGCCCCTGCTTGATCGCGTCTTCGGTCGGATCACCCATGCGCGATCTTGTGGTCAATGGCTATATTTGCTGATTCACAGCGTCAAGATCTTTTTTGAAGCTTCCCTTAGCTACTGGAGTGACATGCTAGTGGAATCTTAATTCTATATTTGCACCTTGCATGAATGACTGGCTAGAGCAGGTTGCAAAGTTAAGGCGAGTTTTGAAGTTCAGCAGACATGGGCAACAGCGTGGTGACACGAAAATTGCAGGCACTGGCTGAATTTTTGGCATTTGGAAGAGGCTCTATCAAATTAGGCCGAGTTGTGGGCCAATAAAGTCTGAGAAGGAAGTATGGGTATAGTGAATCTCTCTTGTTGAAACTAGAGTAGCCGCCTACCACCTTCGTGATTGGCTAGTCTGTTATCTACCCGAGCATAGGACGTGATTACCGCGTGAATTGCCTGGAGAAACGAAAGAAGAAAAAAAAGAAGAAAAAGAAGAAATTTTTTTTTTTAGCTAGGTCTAGAAGGATTTTGATCGAGTTTACTGAATCGATATAGACTAAAGCTTCGAAAGGAACGCTAAGAAAAACTGTATACCGTATATCAGCAGCGGGATTGTGAAGACTCGGTGCAGCTTGCCATCTTTCAATCTGTTGCCAGCGCAAGCATCTTAACCGGATTAACTAATCTCAAGGGAAATTCCAGCTGATTTTGGAACGAAGGCGCGTAAACCCATGCCAGATATTTTGGACACCTGAGCCAATCATATGGCAGAGAGGCAGCTGTGAAACTTGGCGTTCGCCCCGTCTTGTGCGTGTTCCTGCCCAGCGCTTCTCCGCCCACTATGATTCGCTCGAGCTGTTGACACAACTTATGTAGACGCCCTGTTCAAAAAAAAAGTGCCTTTGGTGTGTGGTTCAACGAGGCAAGTCGAGTCCGACTTGTTGAATATAATCTTCCAGCATCAAATGCAAGTTATAATGTCTGGGCTGACTACTACTGACTACTGGCTTGTTTAACCCAAAGTCGAGTTGGGTTAGGGGCTAGTATACGAGCCCAGGTTTTCCTAAATACTTAAACATATACCCGTACTTCAAGTAGATACTACTGATATTTTCGCTGGTATTGATATAATTAATCCTTCATGAATTCTCAGAGTAGGAGAAATATATGGTCGTCGAATTTTATGGAAGGAAAACGCGCGCTTCAACCCGTTCAAATCTATTGTTAGAAACTATCAAAGGCATATGCCTCACTAAGGATACCCAAGCACCAACAGACCCTTGATTTTTAGCCATTTGAACAAGGGATGACGGATTCCTGAGCCACACCGGCCGAATTTGCGCAATAACTTTGTGCATTCCATCTTCTCGAACGTTTTGTTTGCTAGGCAGCTTATTTCCCGAAGCGACTAAGTTTAGCCATGGCGGCGATGGCTCCACACCTCCATCATCCCGTCCCGCCTCTTTATTGGTGAAAAGAGGGGCATCTACAACTTCCAAATCCATCTTTTGTGGGGGAAGAGCAAACCTCGATGGGAGAAAAATGAGTAAACTTGGTAAGTCTCCGGATGCACGGGTGCCACCCACCATCTCCATGGACTTGCATTATAGGGATGCAGAAACGAGACCTGTGCTGCAGGCACATACTTTGGAGTCGAGAAAAGGGAATATATCTTCAACTCTTTTGCCGCCATCACCGCTGCTCTGCTCTTCCTTTTTTATCCCCATGCAGCAGTTCGTTAACCTAGTCTGAGTGCTTCATCATTTTTTGCTTTCTTTATCTCGTTTCGTTTGCCCTTGCTCAGGTAAGTGACTTCGAATTTCGACAGCTGTCTCGTTAGACAATTTGATATCTTGTAGAATGTCACACAAAGACACGTACTAACCCAAGCTGTGAAGTTGCGCAGGCCTGGTGCTTGATACTATTCGTAATCGATAGTGACATCTAATCTCTACAGTATCACTTCCAACGCATCGATTTTTATTTTAATCCTGCCTAAATCGATATCGATATAATCCTTTCGAACAGCAGTTCGGTTTTCGACTTGGTAGCTTCGATTTTATTATTTCACTTTGGTCCTTAAATTTTGTCGCCTTTTTCAAGCACAGGTAAGCTTATAATTTTTCGCAGCAAATGCAATACTCTCCTTTTCCTACATGCCCCTTATTCGAGGTTTCTCTGGATGGGCGACCGGGGAGATTTGGTGTAGGCTATGGCGGCAAAGGCATACGAAGATATGAGGGAGCGCTTAATGCAACATCAACACATATTTTTACTTTACGCTCGTCCACACCCTCGAGCCTTCAAACATGGATGTCGTGAGCTTTGCATTGTCAGTGCTGCCTTTATGCGCTCCAGTATACGCCGTCTTAAACCAAAGCTTCATTTCATTTTTTTATGCTGGATGGGGTTTGAAACTCGGTGCTGTTTGATGTCTCGATGCTGGAGGGCCATGGGAATGTATTGGATGACTGGAGCTTTCATGTAGCTGGTTGACACAACCGACTAGCTGATATCCATTTGATTTCTTGACGTGTCTGCTAATTCCTATAGCAGTCATGTAAGCTTCAAGTCTTCAATATATTCTCCCAGTCTTCCCTATCTTTGGTCTTTGGTCTGTCGGTGCTTGGTTTCCTACCCCTACCTATAGCTCTTTGATCCTAGATATTCTAAGTTTATCTACGATTTCTGCGTCTACGACAATTCTTGAGTCTACGGGCCTGTTGCAATATCGTACCTAAAGTGGTACATATCATATCGGGGTGCCCACGAGCTCTGCTCCTTCTTTCCTTTTACGGCTGACTTGGATGTCAGTTGAGGGGCTTGGTCTTCTAACACTGAACCGATCCATTCGTTTCTAATACTTCTACGAAAATTTAAGACTAACATCTTCGTTAGATACATCTCCAGGTCGAGATATTCTCAAATTATAATCTAGCAGCAGTAAACTTCGAGTAGACCTCGCTAGATAACTGTTACTTATTTCACAATGGCTACTGGTATCAGACGGTCCCCAAAGCCAACCCTTTCCGCCATAAACACATCATTCACCTCACCGGCACTCTCACACTCTCCATCCGTTTTCTCCTCTGCCACAATATCTTCTATGGCTTCTTCGGTGTCTCCTGGTATTGCCATTCTTCAGCATCCTTCTCCACGTAGGCTTGAGGCTCTCAATTCACCACTATTGAAGACTGATATGGCCCTACCACAATTCTCTACCGGTGCTCCTCAATCTGCTGAATTGCCTCGTAATCAAACTTTCTTCGATATCGAAACCTCTCCAACAGAATATGACAGCCCAGCATCATCCACCAGCGACTACTACTGTCTACGTCAGGGTACACATTTTAGGCAACAATGGAGCAACGTCGAAGACGCCCCTACTCCACCCCCAAGTTACAACGTCTGTCCCATCATTCCGCCAAATGCTGCTCAGCGTAGCGCAATTAAACTTTGGGAAAGCCGGGTCAGTCGTGGAACGCCAGCTCCCCCAAGTCCACCTCCCGCAGTCGGGTTTGATCATGCCACTTCTAAGTTGCTTTCACCCATTGAGCACGATCTTGAGGAGTTCTCATCGCAAATCAATGAGATTCATGAACACCTCGCCTATTCAGATTCTGTTTTCAAACAGGGCATGATGTCCGTGTATATGCAACAGAATGCTGCCGCTGCTCGCCTAGCTAGCTCTCCGACTGAAGCGCTCTTCGCTGAGACATATATTTTCCGTCCATCGAGTGTGGACTCCGTCTCTTCGACTGCAAGCTTCCATAAACGCGAGCGTGCTTGTCGCCAGCGCGCTGCCGATGCTCAAACTCGAGCCATGGTCGCTGCCCAGAAGCGCGAGGAGCAACGTCAGGAATACCTCAAAATCACATTGGTAGATAGGATTGAGCGTGAGGTCGCCGAGATCGAGCGCCGCGCCATCCGTGATTTGGAGATGGTTCGTGAGGCTCGGTACGCTCTTAGAATGGAAATTGAGCGACAAAAGGCCCGAGACCGCAGAAGGGCTTTGGAGGCTGAACTCGCCATTGAAAGGGAGCGACAGGCAGCCTTAGATGCTCAGAGAGAGGACGAGGAGGAAGCCGCTCGTCTTCTTGCCTCGCTTAGCGCTGCCACCGAAGCTATTGCATTGGAACAAACTACGGTAGAGGACTACAATGAGGACCAAGATGCCCAGGAGTGCGTCTTTCACCTTGCCGCCGATCTCCGCCTTAGCCCCGAAAGTTCTTTTGTTGACTGTCTTTCGTCTCCGTCCCTCGCTCACTCTGTCTCCACTCGTCCGTCGACCTCTCACTCTAATCAAGCACCCCCACCTTTGTCACTCAAATGCACAGCTTTTCCAACACAGCTACCACTTGCTCCTGCCTCTGCTACATCCTTGAAGTCCCCGTTTATCACATTTCTGTCTGCGCCGATTTCTCCTTGTTCTCCAATTATGCAAGGGGGGTTCACATTTTCGTCTGCGCGATCAAGTCTAAACGTCATGGATATAGGCCTTGGTTTTGAGCTTAACTTTAATGATCTCGGCACGGACATCACCAGCGTCGAGGGCACCACAGGCATTGTTGCTGCGTGTGCATAGAGCACCCCACTTATTTGCTTTCTATTCGTTCCATGAACTCTGTTACTCATGAGCTCAAGGTTTGTTTTTATTCTCAGTAGTTCATGTTGGTTCGCTGTCAACATAAACATTTACTACAATGCTTTTTGGGACTATATGGGGATCGATCGACCGCTGGCGTCTGTTGTTTGTGTGGCTTCATCACGAAAGGGATAAAAAAATAATCATTTTCTTACACTCGCAAGTTCGTTGCTTCTTGTCTCCTTTATTTCGTTTCAGCTCTTCCAGCATCGGTGCCTGGAGTCATATCGACGCAACTTCTATTCTTTTTAACTCTCCATTCATTATAATTTGCCCTTTCCTATTTCCCTTATTCTTTGTACACATATATATCTACCACGTACTATATACCCCACAGCTAATATAATGCTGCAACATGTCGTTTCCGAATATCACTATAGGACTAGATTCCTCAAATACAATTAATCTTCTTGTTTCGTACACCCAAACCTCCCAAGCATGTTTAGTGATTTTACAAAACGCGGAAATGCCTGGTCATAGGACCGTAGACCGTAAATGGGCATACATTGCCGACGACAATGTTGTAAATGTTTTCTTGATCATGTTAGAATCTCCAATGCGCCGAAGTGCACATTACTTTCCATATTTAGGAGTTGACCTTGGTGTCTCGGCCAGAAACACTCACGAGTCGACAGATTATTGGATGCACGCAATAGGGAACATCACCGATGGAGCAATGTATATGGTGACAACCTCTTTAGCTCACTCACAGACCCACGGAATTTGCCGCTGTCATTGTCAGGATCGATCAACCAATGCCTAGAGATTTTACCCGCATTAGGGCCATATTGATGTTTCGATGATGCATTCCACTTAGGTAAACGGAGCCGATAATTATATCTATGAATTGGCCTTGTATAGCTATGTCTAACGACCAACATTACATTCTCTGCGACTTCGCACGGGAACTAAAAACTCCAACACCTTCCGATTTTCCAGTCTAACATGAGCAACATGAACCTGGAGTCAGTCATCTCGGATAGAACAGCCACATGGAAAAACGTGCGATTCGACGGCAATACGTTACAGATTTCAGGGTAACTGTGCCGTGCCGGTTTGAAAATTTAGTGAAAAGTTTTTTTCATTGTTCACATGATGCATATATAGCTGTAATAAACATTCAACATATGCATGATGCAGTGCCGGATGGTACAGTTAAGAACCAATATGTGATTTTAGTTGCATCTCGTTACCAACGTCTGTGCCGCTGACATTTTAGCTCCTGTATGTTCCGTCTAAGACATTATGCAGCCTTAGCTTAGAGCTTATCGATGACATCGCCAACACTAACTAGGTGTGAGGCCTCAGGGTGTGATCAGGGTACTTGTGGCTGTTGCTCTTTCTGGGCAAGTATCGGAGTCACATCCGCTTTTGCTGTGACAAATTGATGTAGTGGTTACATGTAGCATACTCCTCCGATGTCCTAGTATGGTATCATGGAATATTGGTGTTTATTGTTCATTGGAAATATCCACAAACATGATGACAAAATCGTACGAAGTGCTTTGTCTAGAAAGCACAAAGAACACCCTTTGCTCTTGAAGATAAGCACAGGAAATGGTGATGATAGATATCTCTACAATAGTTCCTCTAGACATGGTAAAAAACAAAAGCGGAGAGAAAAGATACCACAGGAACGGTATGCATATGCAGGCAGTATGACAAGTTCATAAAACTCTATAAATCAATGAAACACCGTGCATAATAGGGAAAAAATGATAGGACTAAATCAAAAACTCATTTAGCTTTCTAAAATCAAACTAATTGCCTGTCTCCCCTAGTTTTTCCTGATGTTTCCTCAGATGGGCTCTGTAGTTATCCTTCCTCGCCGCTTGGAAGGTTGTAGCACATCCAGGCCACTCACACTCGATTCTGCGCTGCCTACTATCCGCATGGACAGACTTAATGTGGCGTGTAAGATTCATCCTTGGAGCTGCAATGTCGTGTTTGCATATGGGGCACTTGAAGAGCATGGTCTTCTTTTGACGTTTTGGCGGTGGTGCACCACCTGCGCCGGACGTATTGCTGCCCTCTTCTTTGAGAGGTGAGCTTCTACGCCTCTTTCGTGGTTTTGGGGGAGGCACTGGAGGGGGTGGTGTCGGAGCCGTGGGGAGAAACCGGGGTGTCTCCTCGGGGTTGGTGTAAGGAGAAATTGGCGAACCAGCAAGAGTGCTCAAGAACGGGTTGGCGAGTCTGTGCATTCCCTGATTTGTTGGCGCGATTGATGCTGCTATTGTCGGTTTCAGGTTTCCAGAGTATGTTGTAGGGATGGATGTGGATATTGAAGTGGGCGGAGGGTAGTAAGTGTTAGAAGGAGAGTTCGTCGAACTTAGGAAGTCCTCTGTAAGATTCCAGCCGGCAGAGCTCTGAGCAAGGTAATATCCTGTATGCTCTGGTAAACTAGATACCACAAGATTATTACGATTCAAGGCCCAGAAAGAATCGAAATTATTGCTTAAATTATTGCTCGTGTGGTAATGTGTATGAGGAGGTTGTGAGTATGTTTTGGATATTGGAGTGCCATAGTGAGAATGCGATAGGGCCAAGAGGTTGTCCTGGTTTTCGAGTGTGAGAACGGGGTCCAAAGTTGACCCACTGATTATGGATGTGTAGACGGTTATAGGTTCACCGGAGAGATCTTGATCAGTGTTTTCAATTGGGAAATATGATACTGCGTCAGAAACGAGACGTTCTTCGGGTGACATTAGTGTCTCGTCTAAAAAGTCTGACTGAATCCGAGCCCTTATGCTTCTTGACGACGCTAGGCTCGCGGTTGCGGGTGAAAATGGTTCTGAGAGTGGATCCTCGGAAGGATTGTTGAACTTAGACTTAGACTTAGGCTTAGGGCTTGGGTTTAATGTTGGTAGCTGAGTTGGTATCTCATCTTCATCCGCGATCCACGATTGCACTTCCTCTTCAGCTCGAAGTTTTCTGTATGAGTTGGAGTACGATACTGGCCTCTTTTTCGAAGCAAGTCGGAATGACTCCGAGCCCGTCATATTGGCAGCACAGACTGTGCATAGATATAGGACTTGCTGAACAAAGGCCTGGAATTCAGATTTGGTACACTCGACAAGCTAGATAATTGGGGCATATTAGCAAGTACTTTCAGGTAATAGGAACGCTCGGAGACGATGACATACCTTTGCGAGCCTTACTAGTAGAAGCTCTAGAGAGTTTATTGTCGAGATCCAGCCGCAGCTGAGACTATCCATTGCAACATCCACTGCTTGACCAAATATATTGAACTCTGGGTTTCTGAGTTTCTCGATGACATGGCGTTTTACTTTATCAATGAACATAATAGAGGAAGAGGAGATCCAAGCAGCGTTTTTCGGAAGCAGCGTTGTGGTGTTATCGAGCGTTCTTGTTGAATCCAAAGTTTCTTGATCACCACCTGTCAAATAAAGTACTAGAGCATTAACAATGCGATGATTTACTAAATTAACAGGATATTCAGTCAGCGGCGATCCTTGTAGCAGAGCGTGATTCTTGGGCAGAATCAACTTACAAGTAAAATACGCCGCAATAGTGGTGAAGACGATACCAGCGATCAGTTGCATCCACAGCAGCGCCTTCATCATCGGATTTCGATCTTCTGGGGAGTGGTATGCAGTGGGCTTGGAGGTGGCATCGATATTTGTCGATAAGCCCATATCTGTATTCTGATGCTGCCCTACCGCCGAGTCTCTTTTGGGGGATAGCTTCATCCGTTTGGAATTTGGTGACGGCGATAGCGTCCAGGAGGCTATGTATCTAGATGGCCATCGTATTTTGACAATAAATTCGAAGGCCGACCTTTCCCAAGCAGCTTCAATTATATTTCTCCAGTCTTCTAATTCTTTGAAAAAGGCTTCTATTTGCCTTTTGCGTTCATACTTCTGTTGGGGAAGTGTTTGATTGATGCTATCGCATAGGTGAAGAATGCTATAAACTTCCCTTAATGCGGTAGGGTACGATGCCTTTTCATTACTGAGCTCGATGAAAGTTTGGACCCCGAGGCTCAGAAGGTCAGCATGGTTGGGAAAATTGAGAGAAAAGTCGTACATATCGGTGAAATTGTCGTTAAAGGCCCGCTCGAGCGTGTTGTAGCCGTGGAGGGATACATTGAACAGTCTACGAATAGATCTCATTCCTTCTTGGCCTATCTGTGACCTCAGAATTCTTCTCCGAGAAGGCGAATTCAAGTATTCGTCGAGTTTCGATACAGCCAATTCTGTGTTGACCGTAAGAAGTCCGGCAGGGCGGGATTGGCAAGAGAAGAGGTGATAGTTAACATGACTACAGCTATTGGGGGGCCTTTCGAACGATCGCTTTCGTTTTGGCACTCTCGTACGGGTTATGGATGATTTATTGTCTATTCCTAGGACTGAGCTGATAATCCCTAGTGATTCGACTGCCAGAGTTTGAAGTGGTGCGGTTTCCGAAAGAGACGTTACTGAAGAAAGATCCGGTTTGAATAAGGGAGTAGGCCCGCTTTGAGCGAAAGCAAGAAGAAGGCTTCGGACAGAATGTTCTGATACTTCCAAAGTAATAGTCTCATACTCTCCGAATGTTGCTGTAGCGTACCAGTCGATAGCAAGAAAAACTTTTTCAGCAAGCCCCATTCCGAGCTCGCACAGTGATGCCTTGCGTTTGAGGTTCACAAGAGCAGAACAGCAGCTTGGACACTCGTCCGCATGCAATCCATATTCCTTGAATGATTCTAACATTTCCGTCTCACAATTTGTCCGTTCATGATGTGTCCGTAGATGTGGCGACAGTTCTATTTCGTTTGCCTGGATCATTCGGCGCATTATTTGGAGAGCGTTATAAAAGGCTTTTGCAGCTTGCATTTCGGGATTTTTGACGTATCTAGCACGTTCAAGCTTGACGTCTTTAGAAGGGACCAGAGAACTAGTTAACACATAACTCTTAGTACAACATCTATACTTAGAAGAGTCGAATTTAATCGATTCGAGGGACTTACGTAACCTGCTCCGTATCTACTGTCTCTGCTTTCCAGAGATATATCCAAGGGGTGGAAACGATTTTTCCTTGTTTAGTTTTGAGCTCTGAGCCGTCAAGCAGAATTACATAAGAGTTTTGAAGTTCTAGCTCATCGAAGTCTAGCTGCCCAAGGGCTTCTTCATCGGTATAAGAATCAGGTCTTTGAAAATGTGACTACGAAGAACAAAGATATTAGCTCAACCACAGACCCTTTATAGGAGTAGGGGATATGCTTGAGTGATCGAATCACAGAATTTTCTGCACCCACCTGTGGTACACCCTGATACCTGGTTGGAAAATATTGTTGGATTTCTGAGCTCACGCTGTTGTATTCGTTGCTAACATTTCCAGACTGACTTGACCAGGGGTTCTCTACAGTCCGGTTGTCGTATCTATTCGGAGAGTCTAATATCCAGCTAGTCATACAATCTGAATTGTCGTAGTAGTAGTGGTCTGAAATTCGGTCTGTGCTCTCGGGTTGCCCGTCCTTCCGTGAAATTTTCTGATCATACATCTTTTTGAGTCGGGTCGAGCTATCCGTCGAGCTCGACACACTCAAGCTCTGCTTAAATTTCCAACGTTTTCTTAGTAATCTATTTCTGTCGTTACCGGTCCAGAAAATATTTTTCCCTCTCTAAAAAGATTCTCTTAGGGAAAGGCCTTTGTGATAAAAGGTTAGAGACACGAGGAAGCCTTCCGCAAATTGGTGGCCTAGGGATTGCCTAGTTTTCGGTTCATGGAATTCCAGTTTGCACCGTCGAGATCCTTGTTGGCGAGTTGCTATTGTGCCTTAATGTTGGAAAGCAGCATGACCACACGACAACGCAAATTAGGGAAAAGAAATTTGATAACGGAGCTGCGAGAGAACCGTTAGATGTAAATGTAATCGGGAATGGGCTCGAACACAGTTGGGGGCGCTCTTCCTTATGTCAGACAGCATCTATTTTGATCACAGAGAATATATTGCCGCCGGGGGGAGCTTAACAAGTATTTCTCAAAGTTGGCAGTGCTAGCCAATCTATAAGGTCGTTGCATGCTTCGGCAGGTACTCTAATAACCAGTCGTGCCAAATGAGAACGAGGCTGACGCTTCTCCCATCACCCTAAATATTCCGCACTTGCGTTCTGCGTCTAAGTAATGAAATCATGGATTGCATGGGCCATTCATAGAGAATACGATGGCGGGGCTCGTTAAATCTTGCTTCAATAACACGCGTCAATGTAAAATCGAAACTCAGATGCAGATAGTTCCAACGATCACTGACACCTGATAGGTATGCGGATGTATAGGCACACCCGTATAAAGGATCGGAGTAGCATCGACCTCCCCTCTATCGCTGCCATGCTAGGCCAGGCAGAAGCAAAACTTTGTTACAGTTAAGAACCTTGAAGTGTTGGATACATCTGTCAGGCACAACACTACATTGCGGCTACTTGGTTTGGGGCTTAAATCTGTGTATCAAATAAGTCACCTTGGCGCCAGAGTAATCACACAACTGCATGGAACCTGCCACATGTAACCAACAGGTTGTGCAAACTAAATTAATTTACAGGCCGGTGCAAATAGACACTGCTCTTCCGCTTGCATGCTGTGTGATACAACCAGCATTTCGGTTTCGCACCGCGCATGACTTTTCCCACCCTTTCCCTTTCCTTCTCTCTCGATGAATTCGTATGTTTGTTTGATATTTCCACCCAAGATGCTCTTGCAACACAGGAGCCCATAAACCAAGATTGAAAACTGGGGCATGACAGTGCATTTGAAGACTCCGCCCCAAAAACTCCCGCCCGAGATGGATGAGCCGCAAGGTTAGCCCCAGAGCGATGCAGAGTAGTTAGTCCCGCAACATCGATCGGAAGATATAAATAACAGTATAGTTTGGTTTTGGTGGGGATGGCAGTTAAAGTCAGCAAATGATTAGACGCAGACACGTATGCAGCGCCCTCTCCCCGCGAGTAGTGAGAACCCGTCGCTCTCAACCGACTTTCTTCGTAAGCTTAAGCCTAGGCCGGCCTTGAATACATATATGAAAGTCGAATGACATCTCCATATCGAGCGGCACAATCCGTGCACCGGCCGTGTCATGATTCTCGTTTGTCGCTCGCCGGTACGGCTGTAGCACACAAAATCGGGTTAGCTGCGGCTCCACTGCAGGTTCCAGATTTAGCACACATCTCCTGTGATTCCAAATTCAGAGTTGTTTGGCCTCACGAAAGTTCGCACGGACAAGAAGGGTCGCTCTACAAGTCATGGCAATTTGCTTTAAAAAGGAAGAGGGCTTATTCGGCTTATGGCCTTGGCTTGAGGGTTCATGGACCCGGAGGTGAGGTATTACTATGATCACGAGATCCGGATGTACTAGGAATTCTCGTGCGGGTTTCGTTTTAATTTTCGAAACGACGCATATACGCAGGCCATGGCGCCATAGTCACCAACACATTCCCCAATTATAATCTGAATATGCTTCTAGAGAATTCTACCACGAATTCGGTGTCGATCCTAGGATCCTTCTACTTCCCGCATGGCCCCGCGGGGTAGCAAAAGCCATCAAATGATTATCATGGGCGCTACTATCGATAGGGGATAGGGCTCAAGTCTTACGTGGCTTCGAGACTAGATCCTGGTCTAACTTGGTTGGGAATGGAAAGTACTCACAAGTCCACAAGATAAAGTATAAATATATGAAGCGGAGATCTATTCTCGGTAGACGGTTCATAGTTCTGCGGGACTGGGGCGGGGTTCGGCGTTAGTAGATTAGGGGGTAACTTCGATATCGTCGTCGCTAGCATCAATGTCCCCCCCGCGGTTTATGCATGCATCGAATCCTCCGCACACAGAACCTTCGAACAATGTGTTACAAAAATTACGCATAATATCCATGATCTCAAATATTAGCTCATAGAAACACAAACATCTACAAAGCTCTTAACGAGGCTCGCTACCAGGCCACACGGTCGGGGTTCATGGCCACTGGGGTGTATTGGTTCCTACAGAGAGCACCGTTCCCGAAGCGTTCGTTTTGCCATTCACTTGCAGTTCAACTCGAGGCGGATATATGCTGGAGCGCCAAAAGCGACAGACTTAGTCATTAATGACTCGCAGAAGTCTAAACCCCTCCGATACCTGACCGCAAGCCGAACAAACCAGTCCTAGAGTTTATACGTCTACCCTGTCTCTGCGACAGCCCATCTAGCAATCCCGCAGGAGTTAGGTCGTTGCGGGTTCTCCTTTGCGTATTAGCACATAAAAGTACGCATAACTGCGGTGGTATTCGTGAGTTATAAGGCCAAAATGCCAAAAAGAGACTACGACAAGGTTTGATGATGGAAATGTAGCCCCATAGCATTAAAACCAACCTATGTTCATGAAGTATCACAGCTGTTGTGTGTTTTCAAAGAAATAAAGTGGTAAAATATGTTAGCGACAGTGTATCAGCCTATAGACTGTTGCGTATATGTGGGGTATCATGTGGCTTATATTGGTTTTACCCATCTGAAGACAGAGAGACTCGTACCACAAAATGGCTGCTCGACCTATGAGTGGGTCCCATAGCGAAACGAGGTGTTAAATATGAAAGAGTTCCTAGGCTCAGTGCTTTAGAAACTTAATTCATGAGCAATTTTTCGTATTAAGCATGCATATAAAAAAGGGCGAGTTGCCAAAATTAGCCTCCCTTTCTGCCATACATAGGCCGTCTGAATCGCCCCAAACCTATCAAAGTGATTCTTTGAATAGGACTCCACCATTAATCCCCACTTCGCGGCACGTTCCAAGCGTGGATATATCGTTGGCGGGATGCTCAGCCTCATAGATTTTGAAACTGTGCTACTGGATTGGCGGTATCCGGAAGGCTGTGCATGTACACTCTGCGGAAGTAGAAGTGTATCTCGTAGTAACTGAAGTAGGCATAGAGGACGCATAAACAACGATTTAGCATCCAAACTAGAGACTGTGTTTGAGAATCCAGCGGCGCGAATGGCGTAATGTCACAAAGTTGGCTCTTCAACATCTCCGAGTTCACGAGTTCGTGCCAGCTTTCGGGATGTGCCACCCGATATTTGTGTTGTGTTGGAATTCACAAACCAACTCGTCCATTGTTACACCACTAATCCGCCCGCAACACAAGACCAATTCGCCTAGCCTGCCATGGCCACGAAGCCTTCGCCACCAACAACAGACCAACAGATGTCAACTAGATGATACATCACGTTTTACTCGCGCAAACTTTTGATGTTTCAAAGACCGGGTTGCCCTTGTTCCAGTTGCACTACCAGGTACCAATGCTTTTGGCAAAACTAATTTGGATACATTGCAGCTGATCGATGTTGACCTGGCCTTGCAAGGCGCGGCATATGGCATGTATTGGATATGCGGCGTTACAAGGCCTACGTTTGGTCACCAGGGCCTTCCCATCTTCTGACAAGGCTCTGAAACCTCAGGTCGACCGACAGGTGACCATAAGTTATGTTGAGGATGGCAAGTCATGTATAAACAGAGTTCCCCGGAACTTATAGTTTGGTTGGGCAAACAGTGAACTAGCGGGAAATCATCGGTGTAACGGACGGCAAATTATAGGAAAACTAAGTTTCGAGATACAGAGATTAGTCCATGAATCCGGGTGTTTAGCAAGGCTGGAAGTTTCATGTTTACAGCCGGAAGTGCAAAAGTTATGTGAAGGATCTAGAGATAACTTGCGCCAGAGAATTTACAATTCACAAATCTGGAGATATATGCAAACCACCACTTGATATCGATGCGATGCGATGCGCTGATGCTAGATTAGGGATTCTCCAATTTGACCGCATTTAAATGGAATTTTGGCCACGAGTCTAGCTGGCATGCCGGATTGTTTGAATCCGAGGCAGGGCAGCGAATATGATTCGCGGGGGAACGTTACCATAGCTCTATAGATGTTTTGATCCTTGAACACCTGCTAGGATCACATTGGCAAGTAATACGGAATAGAGTCTAGTCCAGTTGGAATTCTAGGACTCGCTGGCTACCCCGTCCCACAAGGCTCAGGAATACGGGAACTCGCACGCAACGCCCTAAAAATCATAAGTCTATATATATATGACTATGTATTAACTTCGGAATGTAGCGCGAGGCAATTCAAGTTTGGCTCACGTGCAAGTATATATTTCTAAAGGTAGCTTCGAGAACGGAAAGCGATGCTAAGGCGCTATCGCGATGCATTGGATCGATATACCTACTGCTATGAAATTTTTGGTTCATCGAGCTCATGTTGTCTAACCGTACTAGTCAACTCGAGTACCTACTATAGGATATGTGGAAGGAGCTCCCAACATCACTTTGCCCACATCCCTGATGTTTGATATCATAACGAACAGGGCTACGGATATACTCGGCCGGATAAAGAAAATTCCTCGGTCCTCGGTGGATTTAGGATGGGGTTGATTCGAGCCTCCTGCAATGATACCAGATACAGTGAATATAGACTACCAGAAACTCATTGCTTCGCGCGCCGACTAAGGTTGATACTATCGCCCTAGAGCCTATCTGGAGGCCCCAGTACATGTCTGCGGCATGCAACATTTATATCCTTTGAGCGAGACAAGTGCTGTACAGATTTGGCCCCTCAAAGATACCCCCATCGATCTCGATTTACGCCATGGTCAATGTACTAGTCGGCTTTAATTCTAGTAGTTAGAAGCCAGCGCGTATGTTTCCAACGCAACTTAGCGAATCAGTATCGAGAGATATGTATCCCAAAAATTTCATATTAAATCACGCAGCTTAAATCAATTCAATAAAGAAACTAGTATAGAATTATTGCAAACCCGATGGCCCTGCCGGACGCCCTGTTGTAGTCTCCAGACCAGTCTCCAACGGATGTCAACTTGTTGCATTTTGGGTTTTAATGTGTTGGCCTACTTCGACACATGTTATATCCCACCTACGCACTCGAGATGGCCATATAGTGAGGCTATTCACATTCCCTTCAGGCTTATAGAAGTGGCTTACATCCAAATTAAGCATGTTTAGGCGTAGCGGTACTAATCCGTATGCAGTATGTGCCTCGAGGCCTCACAGTTAGCGGTTGTAGCCCACGGAGATGCAGATATATATACCGAAGGCCTATAGCTCTATAGATTTATGAAATAAGTGGCCCAAAAGAGAAGTTAATAGGTATTTCTTTACTCCGCTATATACCTTTGGAAGATCTTAGGATATTTGGCACTCGTTGGTGCGTAGTGAGCTGGCTGCGATTCAAATAAGTGGATTCGAGACTACCGGTACTACGTACTCAGTACGTTCATAGTATTACCCACAACCGTTGTGAAAAATCATCAACCGGGATTCTGGTTCTTTCAAGACAGTGAATTAAGAATGGAAAGGGTCTGCATTTTTGACGCTTTCTAATGCATATTTAGTGGCGCGGGACCATGTTTCTCAACTCTATGAATATCCGAGATGAAGTCTATAAATTTTTTTTTGTAGGTAATCGACGAAATCTTCCGTGTGGCCGGAGCTTCTAAGATCAGGATAGTTGCAAGAAAATGGGCAACTAGCTAGCCCGCATGTCGATACATCTTATAGAAAGCTTTTCCCTGGCCGGCTAGTCTCTATCTTGCATTTAAAGACCATTCACATCGAAAGGCTACTATAGTAAAAGACTAGCCCCGCCAAAAAGCTTAATCTTTTTAGCCTTTGAGGTTGCTCTTGCTAAAAACTCCGATTGATAGACAGCAATAATCCCTCAGTCAAGTTAAATGGATAGTATGTCTCAATCATAATACAATGGGGTAACTGTAATGTGTTATCCGATCCCAATCATCCCAAGGTGGGTGCGATGAACTCGAGTTTAGAAATTGACCAATCGTTAAAAGGAAAAATGCAGTTTTTCCGGAAAGATAAAGCAGGCCTAGAATCCAGGGCATTTCTAAGCCGTTCGCCTAATTCTACTAGCGTGGCAATATCGCATATGAGGCCGAATCAAGAAGGTTAATCTAGAACTCTTGCTGGATATGAAACGAGCGCGCATGTGAGGCGAATTATAAGATCGGATGTATATAGATGTTACTGGGAGGAATTCGCTCGTCAATTAGCTTGGATCCCGTAGTTCACGGATGTATGAGAAGGCTGCTGATAGGGTACCATTGTAAGCAGACAATTCCTCGCGTGCATAGGCAAAAGTTGGTTGTATCATGCGCCTACCCAGATGATGGCTTCATGTAGATTAAAGAAGGTCCCTACAGGGTAGACTGACCGTGGCAACGGCAAAGTGGCTTTTATGCATCACATTGCATGACAGAGGCACTCTGATCGGCAGCCGAGCTTTGTGTAAATAAAACTTGCAGATGCAAAAGCGGATATAATCTTGCCCGGAACAACAGAAGAAAAAAAAAAGAAGGAACAAAAAGAGCAAGACAACAAAAAAAAGGGAACACAGTTGGATCCTGCAAAACTGAGTCAAAGGGCTTTCTGTGGGAGCGTCGCGGCTTGAGCAACTTCGAATGCAGCGTGAATTTGAAACCACGGCCCGGCGGGATGAAATCGGCGTCTATTGCCACTGCGGAAGGACTCTTTCCTATGATTTCCTCTTGGCGATATAAAATTTTGCCGATGAGCAAATGAAAAAAGACCAGCAATCACCAAGTCCCAAGGCCGTGTCAAATTTGGACAAAGTTCGGCCTGTCTGCTTCGGTATGGCCGGCATAGGGCCGTACATCTTTTCGCTCTGTGGCGCCCTCTAACTAATAATTCTTCTTCAAATTAGAATAAACCTAGCTATAAATTACATGGCTATATTAATATAATTTGACAGGAAACGGTAAAACGGCTCCTGGCTTGAACACCACAGTCACTCCACCTTAGTTTTCCGAGATCCAAATCAGCGATTTTCCCTATATTAAGTTAAGTTAATACCGCCAAGCTGCATAAGTGGAGACTCTCCGATTAGGAGGGTGTGGACGAAGTAACAAACTCCTGAAATCTTCGAAATCTCAAACTCGTGCTGCCATAATGCCCAATGGGATTGCAAAATTTGGTCCTTAATGTTGTTACTATTGTATATGTATATATGTGTTGCCTGAATATTCAGGATGTTGCAATACGCACGTACATCTGCCTAGATAGCAGCGCGATATATTGGTATCGATATCGATATCGATAGATTTACCTAAATGACGTCGACACGACGAAAGGGATAATTCGCAATGGGACTTAAAATCAATTGACTATAATATCTCAAGGTACATTGTTGACCTTGCTGTATCAAGGTAGGCTAGAGATAAATCACAGCAAGATTGCAATTGGCGTTGCAGCGCTGGTTACAAGCTGCTGGATACGGTTGAGTAGGCGACGGTTAGGATCATACTGAATTTCCTCGGCGCGATCAGGCTCCTACTTCGGACGTCGAGTTCGCGGGGGGATAGGATACCCGGTTCAAAGCTACATAGGAAAATTTTGCATCGCATAACTAACCACCAAGCTCGAGGTTTCCTATGACCCAGGAATCCGGTTCTCGAAATATTCGCTGGTCTATAGGAGAAATGACAGAGGTAAATGGGAAAAAAAGGCGAGCCCTGTCCGGAGAAAGGTCGGAAGCGGGGAGACTTCCAACTGGTCAATTGTATGCAGGGTTCTTTTCACTGATAGAATGCCAGGTTAGAGCATGCGTAAGAGCTGCATTAGATATTATATCGAGCACTAAGCGAGTGGATCGTGAAAGCTGGCTTGGGTAGGGGTTCGAGTTACCCTTCCAGAAGACGCCAAGTGTTGAAGAATTACGGAATGCATCAGGTAGTTAGAGATGACTAGGTTCTAGGTATAAAGAAAGATATGAAAGTTAATTAAACGGAGCAAAACACCTATCCGGCTAATTGGGATACCTTGCAGAATAAACGGCATTGTTCTTCTGTGCGTCAATTTTGAGGGCAAGATGGAGACGTCTACCGCAGCTTGCGCTCGGTACAATTTTGAGATGTTGAAGCAAGTAGACGCCAGGTAGACCGCTGTTTTGACGGGTAATGTCCCGTTTCGAATGTTTCGCTTCTTCATGCAGGAACGGTGAGGGCATTATGGTATCTGGATCCACGGAGCAACGTAGCATTACATGGTGAATTGGTTGGCTGGATCTCACTGAAGAATCCAGCATAGCCGAAATCACAGAAGGAAAAACTTTTAACGATCGCCTGACATGCAAGCCCTCGCTTTACTGCATGCGCATGCTCCTTAGCTAAATACTTGTCGCTAGTAACTTCATCCATAAACTGCGCTCCGTACGTGTTTGTGAGCAAAATCCAAGGAATCCCCACGTCTCAACCGGAGATTCTGCAAATAAGTATCTTCCCTGTCAAACCGCACCGCTGTTCTAGGGAAGGACGTACGTGGGCTGTGCTATAGCCCTAGGATATTGAAGGAAAGAGATTTGTTATCAACGTACATGAATGGTGAGCTCGTCCGGTCCTCGAACCATGATGAAGCACGAGCACCTTGCGATTAAGCTGCATAATTACAGAAGGACCTCTCCTATAGAGAGCTCCCACTCTCGATTATACCTTTTCAATATATTATTCTAAAACAGACGATTTGACTGCCTGGAAGCTCGCATTGCGTCCGACAACGGACTTTCGACGTGGAGAGCTTCAGAGCGTAATAGAATCAAAGATGTATGCGTTGCGATAAGGTCGACGTGGGAGGTTGATAGAGGCTATCGTGTGTACCACGTCGGGCTTGGCCAAGACTCCACGACGGGCGGGATCTTTGCGCGTACCTAACCGCCTGCTACCCGCTGTTGAATGTAAGGCCGGGAGGGATTAGCCATATTCATGAGCAACCGCAAGTCCTTGATCTAGGCAGTGTAATCTTCAAGCACGGCCGTTAAGTTATTAGCCACCCTCGATAAGTTAACAGACCCGAAAGTGTGGCTTGATACCCAAAAAGACCACGTTTCGACAAACCCCCAATGTCAAGGAATTTGCTTTCGGGGCTCTACCCATTGAAATTGAGGACTACCTGTGACAAACCCAGTGACCGTCTTTCGATGCGGACCCTCAAAATGTGACTAAAGTTCCCCAAATTACTTTGCGGTATTATCATAAAGTATCCGCAAAATACTGGTATGCACAAACACGTATTGGGATCGATTGAACTCCACACATGTGCTTTTTTTTTCTTCGAATAGGTAACCTCTTACCTACTAATTTTCTCTCATGAATATAATTTTAGAATCAGGCCTGCATATTGAGCTTTATGCAAACTCCCCACAAACGTGAAACCCCAGTATCTGCTCGCCTCAGGCTTCCGCCCGAATGGGACCAACTCCATATCTGTGGATACATCTCGGCTCGGGTACATCACCTCAGAGATGTCCCGCAGTGAGAAACCTACAATGTACACGTATTGTGGGAGCCAGTCAAACTCTAAGGAATGAAAATCACCTATTCCGAAGACCTTTTTGAGCGTCGGAAGCAACCAGCCACCAATAAAACAGGCATTCCGCTTCCCCGTGAACCGAACCGCGCGTGAACGTGTTTCCATATACTTGGTTATATCTTTTTTTCAACGTAGACACTCGAATCTAGACAGACATGGAATTTAGACCTTGGAAATCCAACGGCATCGCCAGTTAAGTCAATTCCCGTGTTCGCGACGCTGGCTCCATAGACTCGTATATCTTGCGCAATTCTTCTGGCATCCGCTTGGTTCGCGCGACAGCCAGCTAAGGAGCGAAAAGCAAATATAGCGTTAGGTCTGTGCGACAGGGCTTTGCCTGTTTACCCCATATTTCAGGTTGGTCATACCCTGATAGTTGATTGCCGTGGCCCTACTAACCATCTTTTGGTATTTCTTGGCCGTCGTTCGGTTCATGGAGCCGTGTATATTTGTGACAAGTTTTTTCTGGTAGAGAATTCAGTCGTTTTTATGCGGGGTGTGCATTACATCTGCATCTGAAAGTCAGGTACCTACAATCGCAAACCTGCGACCCCCAGAACCAGCTCGCTACCAGCATATTTTAATCTTGTGTCGTAGTTTTAGGTAAAAATGAGGTAGTTGAAAGGCCATGTTGTTTGTTCCTTGTGAGACTTACATCTGCATACCAGGATTTGTATCATTTTTTATGTTGACCGAAGTCTGGATTTAGAAAGTGAGGTATTTCCCTGGTTGGGGGTTCTCTTCAGATGCCTGGTTCTCTTCGACTATGCGAAGGATTTCAAGCCTTGGGTTCCACTAAGTTTAGAGTTCCACACTAAAAGATGTCGTAGGTTTCCCGACGTCCTATACCGGTTAGTAATGGGAGGCTGTGGAAGGGATTTTGAGAAACAGAAAGACCCATGACAAGGAAATTCTGAAAACTGGAAACTAAGGCCAGTCAAGAAAGCGTTCATCTGTACTGTGGAGATGCACCGAAGATTCTCCCATATCGATGGATTATGTTGTGCCTTTGGGAGTAAATGCTAATATTTCCCCGCTCAGAATTTCCAGAGGCGGTGAGTGGGAATAGGTTTAGTACGGCTGACTGGATGATAAGGACCAGGGGATCCAGCCAGCGCTATTTCCCAACTTCGTCGGCGAACGGATAGTGTCATACTGATACTTTAATGCTTCGCAAAACTCTCCCGCGCGAGCTCGGTATCCACTCTTGCTGTTACGTACAGTAAAAAGCGGAGCCTGTCGAACCCAAATTCGAACCCCATATCCGCTGTGGTACAGTCTTATATCAGGCTAGTGGGGTTGTGTAATTCGGAACTGGGGAGTTGCATCGAAGCGAGTTTTTACAGATGACCTGCAGTGCATCTTGGCCCGCCACTCAACAAAATGCAGATTGGAGAATCTTCGACGAGGAAATCATCGTAAGCCATTTGCACATACGGTAGTCACTTAGTCCTTATCAGACATTATATTCACAGCCAAAGGGTTTTGATGCTTAAGAACTTCTACGGGTCGGACCCTGGGTCCCTCTGGTTTACAATAAAACAAAGATTGCACCTGCTAAAGGTGTTCGGATTGCCCTGCTAAGCTTAAATTATGGCACGAAGCTAAGAACCCTACCAGGGAGCATTATCGGTCTTCTAATAGCTCGACTGGCCTTGTGATGTGGTTGGGACTTCATCATTTGCGAAAGCTTGCACAAACGGCGGCGGAGGTTGAGGTTTCAAGTTTCCTCATGTACGTAGTAGAAATATACCGTATATGCCTACTTTGATACTTTGATACGACTTACTTTCTTCATCGAAATTGTCAAGTCGATCTCATCGTGTGCGACTTGGGGCGCGAAGGAGCTGCCCAATCGTACATGTAAAGCGGAGTCGAGCTAGGCTAGCTGCTCATCGATCCAAGAAAAATCCCCAGATCCATGTTTCTTCCCCACCACACCTCTGGCCTTGCTTTTTCCTTCGTTCCTTCCCTTTTTTTTGACAGCATGATCGGAAAGGCCTCTTCAAGACGGGCTGAAGTGGCTCCACAGCGCGGCAAATTATCGGTGAGCAATGGAGGACGAAAAGATATCCTAGCAGTAAGGTCTTAAGAGACGGGCATCGATGCCAGGCGCCCAATGTGCTCCGCTTAAGTTTTTTTTTTTTTTTTTTTCTCACTTTAGTCGACGATATCATATGAACTATGATGTCCCGAGCAGAATTATATTACCTGAAATACCAGTATATCCGATGCTACCCATATTCTATACAAGACACCAGATCACGTTGATCGTCAGGTCTGGACCCTGAAAAGTAAAATCGATGACCTGCATCACACGCAATTAAGCGGAAGGGTGTCGTCATTACGTAACTGGCACAGCCTTAAGACGTATAGTGGTTCCCACATCGACCGTTTACTATCAAAACTCAAACGATATTGGCGATGTTATACATTTATCTAGATTGAAAAGCAGAATCGGACAACGAAGTTTCTACAGTGGTTTATCATTCGTATCGCGTAGGCGGCGTTTATATCTTATACAAGCAGCCAAACTGACGAATCCTGCGGATGTTGCAATGTTGAACTAATTGGCCCAAATCAATTATCTAGCCACTTGATTGATGTCTCTGTCTCTGGAAACCCTCAATTTATCCGTTCTAATTGCTACCATCTTCAATAGATGGTGATAAATTAAATATAGTGACGGCGCGAAGGGAAATGGAGGACGCGAAGTCTACCTTGGGTTTGTGGATGTTTGTTCCACATTTTCGAGAATCGAGTGAAACAATGGTCATCTGCAACCAACCTGTCTATCGTTCTCATGATCCCCTAAGTAACCTCAACCATTTGATAGGCTAGCTAGCATAATAAGTGTGGCCATGGGTGTACAATTATTGTGTCGAGTGGGATGACTTGAATAAAATCGCGACACGGCGCGATGCTCAAATCTTATAGCCATAGAGGGGAATGTTCCCTTGATTGGGGCCGACAGTTCTAGGATACTGTCCTCGGTTGGCTCTAAGCCTTGAAGGTGAGTTACCTTGAACTATGAATTTAATTAATGAAGGGAATCCCGAACTCGCGTCAATACTCCGATTTTTTTTGCATCGAGAATATTTTCTTCAATTAAAAAATTCGGTTTCATGAATAAATTCCCTAAAAGAGCAAAAAGGATCCCAATGAGATTGCCTACTAGACAGGTGCTTTAATGAGATCACAGCCCTGAATTTTGTATTGCTGGTTTGTGTGTCTGTGTTAGGCAGGCTCTTTGAGGTTTTGAACGGGCAAGAGAACCACAAAAGGTTAGTTTTGTGGTGTCATCCGACCCACGGCTTTCAACCTTGTGGGTTTGAATAATAACCGACGCATCTCGCTGTTAGTTGCAATGTCAAGGCTGGGGATATTCGAAGATACAAATGTTCTGGAAGGGTTATGAAAGTGAGTCGGGCAAACAAAAAAAAAAAAAAAAAAAAAAGCTGAAAACTGAAAGTGAAAAAATGAAAAATAAATTATATACCCTCTAAAGAAAGCACTCCTGACAACCGTCCAAAGATTGATTAAAAAAGGAAGCATATGCATATGGTGTAGCTTTCCCCACGCAACGGAAATCCGCCTTGACCTTACATACAGATACAGAACAATAACTATGGTCAGGCAAACGACCATAGGCTGGTTTATGCGCGAGACTAACTCGGCTTAATAGTACCCTCGATTGAGCATACCGTATTTTCTTCTTTTTCTTTTTGAAGTTTTCCCCTTCGTTTGTGAAATGCCTCAAACTAAAATGCCATTTGACTGACGAACTACATTAGCTCGGGAGAAGAGTCCCTGTCGCTATCGACCCCAGGCTGTCTATCTGTCGCCTTTCTCCCGTTTGCTTTCTTCTTCTTGGATATTTCTTATTTTTGAAAATTTCTTTTTTGGTCTAGGGGTCCTTCCTTCCATGTAGTGGTCTTTGCCTGCTGGCTCTAATTAGCTGGACTAGCAAGGTTTGCGATGCACGCAAAAATAAAAATGTTACAGAATGGTCAATTGGTAGCATGTTGATGCTCAGACCAATTGCTTACGACCTCTAACTAAGACTAGAGTAGGGTCCTCTGAACGTACTAGCTACCTGTAAACCTGGATTGTATCCGGTCCTGCCTGTTTCCTTTGTAGAACTAATTTAATTTAGCTTGGGTGCGGATAGTAGATTCGCGCTGGTCATAATCTGACGGGATTTGGCCTACTGAAATTGTCCTTCCCGCCTGACAAAGCTTACCGCAACAGTCCGACCTCGACCTCCACGTCTTCTAATAAAAAGGAAATGGACTGGACGACGGGAACATGGATATATATTATGCCCCGTTTGCCCCCAACATCTCGGTGTTCCTTTTATATACTTTTTATATCTACTACAAAGCCTCCTCTCCTTCTTATGTTTTTTGTTAGGACGTTCGTTTCTGATATGCAGTTTTGTGTGGACGAGTAGACAGAAAGGCAAATTCAAGAGCCCAAGCAGGAGCAACACCAGAGTTAGAATTGGTAGCTTCATCTCAAAGCCGAAATCATTGGCAAAGCTGGACCTTGGGGCTTGAGACACCGACCTCGACCTGGCAAAGTTTCGATAGTATAATTCGATTACAATAAATTTGCCTCCGTCGCATTCTGCATGCACCAGAAACTTTCTTAATCAGCCCTCTGCCTCGCCATTTTTCGTCAAGCTCGTCCGCCGTTTACCTTTTGTCTCGTCGTTCTGCTTTTTAGCTCTGCTACTATACCGCCCTGGGTCGAATTCTTTTATATATTATCCCCCTTTCCGTATCGTTTATTTTACATCGATTTAACGGCTATTTCTAGACGCTAATGAGCTAAAGTCGCCAATATAGCTTTGACGAGCGTGTGATTTTGCTAGACGAGCTTGCCAAAACATAATTCCTTAATTCTTATTTTCTACCCTTGTTATGACTACAGTTGGTTTTGTCTACGAACGACATTGATTGTTAGCTTTGTTTTTTACGAAATTGCTTTGCTGCACGCATACGTTCCATTTTAAAAGATTCTTGAGTTTCTGTGCCTAAATCACGTATTCTGTGCATTTATTTGAGGCTCCGAACCCAATTATCGGCATCCGACAGATATCACCACAATTGAAAAATCATATCGCCACATCTTCAATTGGAAACTATTTTTTCCCTCTATGGTTAATTCGTCTACGTCAACGATTCGAACTTAGGCAAGCGTTGCAATTTAATTCCGCTGATTCGGCCAGATTCGAAATATCGTCCTTTAGTGGTGTGAGCATATATCTCCTAATATATATCGCAATATACCACCACAGCTTTAGAGCACTTCAACCTCAAACTCAACCGCAATCCAACTACAACAATCCTCCAATTTCACGATCTCGATATCAACCTTGATAAAAAGCTCGCTGGAAATAATCGGAGAAAATTCCCATAGACAATATCTATTCCATTGTTGAGCTAATAGCAATAGTTTGGCCCAGAAAATATTGTGGATAGACGGCGTCTTGAGAATATATCACAGCATCTACTATCCTCGAGCTCAGCAATGCCAATTGCTCTATTCTAAAAGCACCCACCTCTAGACAATCCTCAGAAGCAACTTTACTTTTTCTTGCAACGACTTTTCCTCAACCTTTTCACAACCTACCATTGTGATATTTCAACCAAACCTCGACATCACGTATCACATCCAAACCGTCAACCTTAAACTCTCACAGAGACCTTCAGCCGACTTGCTGGAAACGAAAGCTTTCTTCCCTGTGAACTAGTCTTCTGACCTGTCGCGTAACAGAACGTTCGGAAACGTGAGCTAGCCAGTCAAAATTCAGAACTCGACCAGCAACAGCATTCCGCCTTCCGCCTCGATATCGAGAAGCTCACACGACAGATAAAAGAGCACCAAGGATCGTTCTTCTCCCTTTTTTCAACACCTTCGCATCCGGAAAGTCGAAGAGAGCAATTCTTCATTAACAGAGTTAAGGTTGCGCAATCGAAATCCATTGTCTCAGAGCGGCTCGTTGCCGTTGAACAAAAAGAACGCCTGCTACTTTTCTAGTGTTCTCCTCGAACCAATCAGCCACCCTTCTCCTCCAATCACCGTCCACAAAAGGTTGACTCGCGACAGGGGTCCTGAACCAAATTCACAATGATGGAGCTAACCCTCCTCTACTTGTTTGTCGTGTTGTGGTAAGTCCCTGACCCTTGTTCTCCCCACTTTATAGTCCTCCGTATAATATCGATATCAAATCTTTCAACCATCAGCTTGCTGCCTTGTTGCCCTTCTCTTCAAGCTTTGGTAATGGCTCTGGGCTCTGGCCATTTGAAACCTGCGCATGACTCCGAACTTCTTCGCTCCTGAATGGAAAGAGGGCTCTTTCTGGGAATCATTGTCATGTCATTGATCTCGCGGAGTTTCCCACCACGAGGCGCAGGACAAACTTGCTAGCTGGATGTTCACTGCCTGAGCTTACTCTCCTTGGATCGGGCAACGGGTATTGCTACTCTTTCCGCTCGAGGGCTTGCAAATGCCTTGGAACCTGTCAGGTCGCATCGGTCACATTTCTCCCTTCCCCAAATGCTTCCCCATCGCGGCGAACACAATGAGGAGTTGTGTTTTCATTGTATCTCCGCCTTTGCATTATTTTTACCCGAGCTTCCAGCTTAGAGCTCGAACGCCCGATCAACGGAGGTTCTTCCTTGCAAAGAGATATGCCTGGAACGCCTCCCCCAGCCAGACCGACATGCATGAGATGATTTTTTTTTTTTGTCTCGCTCTGAAGAAAATTCATCCAAGCAAGAAAGGAGTTTGCATATGCATATGGCTGGCCTCTTTTTTTATCCATTTGATTTCAAAGCGGCAGCATCCAGGGATCTCCCATTGCTCTGCCTTCGAACTCTGGGCCAGGAAATGCAAGTTGAGCAGGCAGGCGAACCAGCGGCCCACATTTGCAGGTTCTCAAACCTGAGCAACACCGTCGCATGCATTTCGTCTCGGACGGAATGTTTGGCATGCGTGTGTACGGGGGTTTGAAGGCTGGGATTCCGTGGAGTACATAATTCGATGACTTATGGGATCCCACGCCGAAGCCGTCGGGCTTTCCAAGCTTGTTAAGGGTAGTGGGGAGGGCGAAAGCCGACCCGATAAGCCTTCAGCGGCATAGACATCAATCTCCCATGCCATTTTATTCGATTTAGCCCTTAGATTGCAGTGATCAAAACCCTAGAACATGATAAACGGCGGTCGAGCATTTTGACTAACCATATCCGGCGATTTGTTGGGTTGTTATACAGGCTATACCGATATGTTCGCTTGATCGTGAATTGTATCTCCTCATGGACCTTCCGACCAATTCTCCCATCCGAGAACCCCAAGTACGAAGGAAAGGATGCCACTCTCGTCATCCCAACCATCGACGGTGAAGGGCCAGAATTTGAGGAAACTCTGAGGCGCTGCTTGGAGACTGGGGTCAAAGAAATTATCATTGTCACAGTCAAAAAACTTCAGCAACGCCTCGAGGATGTAGCTTCCAATATTTGTCCAGACCGCATCCGTGTTTTTGCTATTAGGAAGGCAAACAAACGCAAGCAAATGGTCAAGGCTATCCCGGAAGTCAAGACTCCAATTCTCATCTTCGCCGATGATGACGTTCTTTGGCCCTCAACCTTCTTGCCATGGATCTTAGCGCCCTTTGAAAACCCTAAAATTGGCGGCGTTGGAACTAGTCAGCGGCTCAAGCGTACAGGAAACCGCACTTTTTGGACAATTCTTGGCGCCTTCTACTTGGAGCGACGAAACTTCGAGTTTTCCGCAACAACTCATATGGATGGTGGTGTTTCGTGTCTCAGCGGACGCACAGTTGCCTACCGTACCAAGATTCTCCAGGACAAAGCGTTCATGGACGGCTTCACCAATGAATTGTGGCGTGGAAAATTCAGATTGAATACCGATGATGACAATTTCCTCACGCGATGGATCGTTAGCCACGGCTGGGATTCCTATGAACAATGTCACGACGAATGTGAACTTCGCACTACTCTCTCCGACGACAGGAAGTTCTTGAAGCAATGTCTCCGATGGGCGCGTAGCAATTGGCGTAGCAACTATACAAGCATGTTCAAAGAAAAGGATATCTGGACGTAAGTAAATAATTTGGCTACTCTTATTTAATTTTACTAACAGCCCGAATTTGATACAGCCGTCAACCATGGTGCTCTTACGCTCTTCACATGGCCACTTTCAACCCACCCGCCTTGATATCTGATTCCGGTCTTGTATATCTTCTGTGGAAGGCCACAGCGTACGACGAAGTTTTTCGATGGCGCTGCATCACTGCACAGCTCATTTGGCTTCTCTGCACTAAGGTCGTCAAGTTGTTACCACATTTTTGGCGCTACCCGTCCGATATCCGCTATCTCCCGGCTTCGATCATCTTTGGCTACTGTCATGGTTTCATCAAATACTACGCCCTATTCACTCTTAATGAGGTAAGCCTAGATCTCACTCCTCAGATCAAGTGGAATTCAAATAATTAACCTTGTTGCTTTTAGACTGCTTGGGGAAGCCGTGAAGGTGTTGATGACGATGAGGACAAAGAGGAAGAGCCCTTTGCTTACAACCGTATCGATGGGTTCGATGTTGAAAATGGCAACTTGGACGAGAAATTCCAACCTAGCGCATTGTAGTGCATTGCGCTCGTCGTTGGGGTTAGCTTTGGCTTATTGTCAAGCTATGGACTTGGGCTCTTGGGTAATTTCCGTTACCTGAAGTAAACGAAGCTCCCACTCGACTTTTTTGCATCTCTGAACGATAAAAACGACTAGAAGGAAAGGTGCCCCTTTTATTATTATTATTATTTTTTTTTTCCCCCCTTTTTTCCTTTTCTTTTCTTTACTCTCTATTAACTATCGCCTGAATTTCTTATTCAAATCAACCACAAAACCACCAACTTACTCAATCTCCTCATCTTTGATAAACAACCAAATCTACTCCTCGACCTCCATAACTGGTTTAGAAACCAGTAGCTTTATCGACAGACTTCGAAGACGAGGCTTAATACCGGCTTCAATATTCCCTCATTCATCCCTCGCCTCTTATTTCGTTATTTGCCTTGTTTTCTCGTCCTTTTCCCCTGGAAAACTAAAAGTCTGGCGTTGAGCCTATGCCTTTGAATTCTTTCATTCATGTTACGGGGTCTTCGCTCTTCATCTCTGAAAACTGGCGTTTAAGGCTGGCCGTCAAACTTTATTCCTATGCATTATTAATCATCATCTGCTTTCTTTAGTCATAGCATTAGACTGCGACAAGAGCAGAAAAAAACACTAGCATAACATTCTTGTTCTATCTCATGGTGTTAGGCGCTTGACGGTTCCCCCAAAAATGGCATTCTCTGTTTCTACCCCACACGCTATCAAAAACTTTCCGTATCCTCTGTTAACTTCTATCGTATCAACATCTTTACTCTATCGAATTATTCCACAACAAGGGTTTTGGATCTTTTGACAAGGGCTTCATTTTTTTTTATGTCTTTCCCCCAACCTTGCTTCATTGTCTTCGACTCGCTTTCACTTGCCGTGCATATATCTCTGAACTCAAAAGTGCGAAACCATTTTATTATCCATCGACGGGGTCCAGAATCACCAAAGGGGACAAAAAAAAAAAACATATATGTACAGTAGGGTTCTTCGCGGGGAAAATGGAAATCTGGATCATTCACAAATACAAGCAACTGAACTTCAAAAAATAAAATTTTGTGCAATTGACAAGCACAAGAAGTTCTTGGGCAGAGCTGTCAGCTGTCAGTTACACGTAATTAGGTAAAATAGGCTAATACGTCGCAGCACAGACTGTATGTCTTGCTTCAAAAAACTCTTGGGGGCGTAAGTATCATTTAGTACCGAGCTGAAAAATACGAGATGTACATTTCTCATGAAATGAGGGGAAACAGACGGGGCAATCTTAGGAATAGACGGGAATACCGCCCGGCTTCTTGCCGGCCCCTTGTCCTTTTCTTTCCCCCCAAGCTATGATGGTAGGTGATCATGAAGTTAACCTACCCATTGGAAGAGGGGAAAAAAAATTATCGCCTTTTTGCATTGCTTCGACATGTGCGCGACTGGGATGCACTCTGATGCGCGCCTGCACCTCCATGCAAGCGTCCCCTTGACCAAGCACGCGAAACCATCTATCACAAAGGCATCCCAACAAAAGTTACTTTCCAAGATCAGAAGTTACTGAAATAGGCATCTTCAGAAGTACGAAATGTAGACCATGTTCAATTAATTAATTTCCTGAGATGAACTCGCAATATCGTCAAAACCATAACATTCGTTTGCATTGCGAAAAAATCGCAAGCAAGCGCCTTCCTAGTCGCCAAGCTCATCTCATCTAAATTTGGCGACACATCCTCTGTGAAAAGATGGTGTGGTAGGGCTGACCCATTAGACTCTCCAAAGCTCGTCCATCCAACTCGACTTTTTTCTAACCAGAACCATCCGATAACCTCATTGGACGGAACGCAACGTCAGCCAACCAAAAATTGAAAAAAAAAAAAAAAAGACCCCCCTTTAAAAAGGTGTTTATATTTACCCCAGAAAACCCTTCAGAGCCGCCGAGGAGAAGGCACACTGATGAATCTATAATGGGTTTCTTCAAGATGATGAGAGTTTCGAACCCTCGATGTTTCTCGCTTCACCTGGCGCCGGGTATGCAATGCACTTGCGGGTGCCTGCATTCTAAGCCTGACATATTCTTTGAAGATTTGACGCGATAGGTTGGATTTGAAGGGCAATCAGTTCCTCTCAACTAGCAAGCACGACAAATGTTATTGGAGAGTCGAAAAAGTCTATGGTGAAATCCTCGTCATGAAGCTCCTCTGCTGCAATGGCATTCGAGTATAAATATCATCTTGCAGGTCACATGTTAAATCACGAGAAGAATCAAGACACCTTCCCCTCAGCAAACAGGCTACAGTCCACTCTTTTGTGCATCTTTCCTGCAATATTAATCACAGAATTCATATTTTCCAATTGATGCTTGTGCATTAAATCCGTCTGTCGGAGCTCTTCTTTCTATCCCATATATTCTTGTCGTATCCCCTTGCATTTGCGGTACTCGACTGGATCCGTAGTATCCAACGAAAACCCCAAATTAAAACAATGTCTTCGATCCCTTGTACGCCTCAAGGTACCAGCGGCAATAAACATTATGCCGCAGATTCACACAGTTATGCGTCTTCACTATCCTCTGTCTCGGCTACAGGCGACTGGAGCATCGACTCCCCAGTTCTATCGATTACTTCTATAGACCCTTGCTCACCTAGCTTGAGGTTTCAAGACCGCCCGCAAGGGTCTAGATCCGGCTCTGCTCCGTTTCCTGTTTCGGAGGTAGGAATAGATAGAGAAGAAGCTGATAGAGCTGCGGATTTAAGACATAAGGCATCGAATTATCTTCAATACATCGAATCACTTTCGCAGGCTTACGAAAGTCAGTTGAATGCTCTCTCTGCATTTTTTAAAATCAATGAAGAGAGGTTGGCGGGTAGTGTGCATGATCAGCTCGAGAGTTATACGGATGATCCGGCTGTAACTATCCTTGAAGTATGTCGGGACGGTACTCGACATCTCATCGGTATCGATGATGTTGATATGCTTGTGGACTACTTTTGCGAACAGGAGGAAGAGGAGGAGCAGGATGGTGGAAATGATGGCTTAATGCTCCAGAACAATGCTGGTGTATCTGTTATTTCCAGAGCTTTCCTGCTTGACAAAATTACACCGGATATCATGGGCGTTTTTGGAGCAAAATTGGGGGTTGAGCCACAGTTTTGGGATGCGCATTTACAGTTGGGGACTGCGAGCACTACGACGGAGAGTTCGAGTGCGGTCAGCTCTGGTGGGCAACTTGTTCGATATGGATCGGAGGGTGGGTCTAAAGTTTCTTTCTTGAACATACCACTCTTGAGAAGATACTCTTCGTCAGAGTCACTAGACAAGTTGAAAGAAGATGGGAAGGACCTACCCATTAGTCAGCAGGAGGCTTGTGAAGGGTGTTCTATACATTTGGATTATAGCATCAATGAGGCAGAACCGGCGACAGGTAAGACAGTATCCCTTCTCTTTGCAAATATAAGCATATGAGTTAAGTATCTAACATCGACATACTAGTCCTCGTAATGGTAAACCTCGGAAACAAATCTAACAATGGCAATACATCGACAAAGACTCTAAGAACTTCCTTCATAGAGCACCTAATGTCCACTAGCTCCCTCTCAACCCCCACCCCACTAGCCCATAACCTCATCAAAGCCATCCTCCACCACCTAACTTCGACCCTCACCTCCATCCCCCAACAAACCCAACACCAAACCTCCCAATTCACAATCAATCTCTTCAAAGACGATACCGACAAGATTCGAGAATCAATTTCCTCCGAAGCAACAGTCATATCAACATTATCAAAAGCCCTAAGTAATTCCTTACTAGCAGTTGATAATAACTCTTCTATAACTGGTGGCGGAAGCGGGATGACAGTGTTAGATACACTAGCACCATTGCTTCAACAGTTTCATGAACAGACTGAGCAGGTTACTCAGTGGCTTAAGGAACTTGATACAGCTGTTGTTGATAGTCAGAGGCAGAGGGAGGCGAGGTTGAGGAGACTTAAGATTGTAGTTCCTGCTTGTTCTATTTCTTTGGCCATTGGCGTTGTTATTGTTCTTGTGACTCGGGTGGGGGTTCATGATGGCGTTTGAAATATAAATTTGAAGGGTATGTATCAATGGAATGAGTACTGGTTAATTTCTTTGGAGTCTTTGTTGGAGTTTGTAGCATAGATATTGGATTCATGGAATCGTTCTGTTCCTTTTGAAATTTTGATTTGGGATTTTTTTATATATAGAGGTGTGGTATCGCTTTTTTGGTATTAAGGAGCTTTGGTATTATGTACAAATAGATGGGTGCGAATTGCGATGTTGAATTCAAGATTATTCATTATGGTATTTCCTTGGTGGGGTTGGTATTATTATATGCGGGAGAGGGGTCTGTAAGGCCGTCTAAATCTCACCGCTAATCTATCCACATGAAAAAATCAAAACGAGCAGTGGCTTGCTTGGACAAGGAGAAGAAGAGCAAAATATGTCTATATACCCAATACTCCCTGAATAATTCCTCTCCCTCTCAGCTATGAGGCACGAGGGAAACTGGGAATTCGACCGTAGAAATATGGTCGTGAGAGGCAAAAATGAAAAGAGCAAATTTGTAAACGCCAATTCCAGAAAACAAAGGTCCCCATTTGACACCGCTTTGAAGAGATATTATAAAGGATATGATGTTAAGACTTTCCTTCGTTTTTCTTTTTTCTTTCTTTCTTTCTTTTTTTTTTTTGAGTGTCATGAAGTGAAGATGCCCAGAGGGATATTTTTTTTACCTATGATACTTACGCAAATAATGCCGCCTGAGTGTAGTGAGTGCTATTCCGGTAGTCTTATACGTACCCATCTCTTGTTACGACCGTATGGTGTCCTCGCACACAATCATTATTTCATCCCCGTCAATGTTGCGAAGCTGACACCAGGGCTATCGGTCAGGCCCTGGGTGTACTGGTCCCATTGGAACCAGTCGAAATCGAGAGGCCCCTGTCTATGTGCCTGTTGCATTTGGCTCTGGAAGTCCACGGGTTCAGCCATGAGCGCTTCGAGGTCAAAGTCGAATCCAGCAGTAGCACCCTCAAACATGGCGGCCATGCCACTTTCGAATTGCAGTGGTGGGCCTGATGGGTCGGTGGAGGCGGATCCGAGAGACGCAGCTGAAGACGCTGAGGCCTTACCATTATCATGGGAAGAACCCGGACGGCCTGATGATGTGGACTGCGTACCCCCAACGTTGGGCCAACGAAGGAAGTTGAACGCGTGTGGGAACATTGTTGGGAGTTCGGAATCAGGAAGAGAGACAGAGTTTGTGTATACGGGTGTGTCGGTGCTGCCTACGCTACCTGGGCGGGAAGTGGAGTTGGGATTTGGTCGCTTCCCGTCTTCAGATTTGGAGTCAGTGTTGATAGCGGAGTGCTTTCTCTTGCGAGATTCTGAATGTGATGGCTTCTCGAATTTGCGAAGGACAACGGCAGCGATTTGGGTGAAAGTTTCTGCAATCCTTAGAAGCTTGGAGGCAGACTCGTTGGCAGCCTTCATGCGGTCGAGGTAGGAGACGACATGTTGCATGAGGAGGAAATCATCACGGGAGGATTTCTCCTCGGGGTTGCGGATGACGTTGGAGAAAAGCACAAAGAATGGGGTGAATGGGAAGTATTGGAAGAGCCTATTCGTGAATGTTAGCAAGGACAGTAGTTACTTAATGAAATGGAGTGTCTGCTTACCAAAGAAGAACGCTACCATCGGCGGCGTCGTTATTGACCTCGAGGGTCTGCTTGATCAATTGCACACTGGTTCTTGCAGAGTCCAAGCAGATAGCCTCACTCAACTCGCCACCGCCCTTGTTGACTCGGTGAATCATAATCATACTGTTATGGAATGAGAACTTAATTTCGAGCTCAAGATATTGTTTCTCGAACAGCCCAATGGAAGGAATCAGTTGAAGTCCGGCTCCATTTTGGGCCCACCAGTTTCGAAGTTCAAGCTCAAGCTCCTTTGAGGCATGTTGACGATCCTCATCACTAGCTTTACAAGCCGACGCAGAGTACAGTCGCATGTAAATTTGGCTTTGGATCTTTGCCAGCCAAACCCACCCAGAGAAATGCTGCGTGAGAAGGACGTTGCCAGTAACATTGTCCGGGAGGTCGACATCAACATCGAAGTCTGGAAGACAAGTACTTCGCCCAAAGGTAAGCGAAAGCGCCTTGTCCATCACATAAAGGGTCCAGAAGACTAGTTGTCGCTCGACCGCCTCTTCCTCCGAGAAATTCTGGGCTGGGTGAGATTGTCTGTGCAAACCTATTGCCTGAGCCAATCGACACGCTTGAGATAGCAACATCCAGCACAGGCCTGGCTTGGAGATCTCTTGGGCGACAATTGCGAGCGTCAACAGAGCTTGAACATTGATCAAATTTGGAGTCAACAGAATGCTGACATCGTCAAAGGCGGCCCAACTGTTGAAAAAGTACTTTTCGACAAGAGCAATCTGAATATCTTCCTTCTTGTTGGTGCCCATGCCGTATAGACTAAAGAGTAGCACGTTGTTGAAACACACAAGCCACCCTCTATCGCTCATCGCTGATGGCTTCTCATACATTTTGTTGACATTCTTCATAAAACTATCATATCTGAACAGTGGGAAGAACTTATTGATCTTGGTGAAGAAGTTATCGATGAGACGAATAGCTTCATCACGGCTCGGAGCAATATAGTCTCGGCCACCCATCTTCAGCTCCATGTACCCGTCGTATGGGAGCAAATTGGCGATATTACTGTCAAGGCCCTTCAACGTCCGTAAGGCACTCATGGCTTCGACAACGCCAGCTGCTGTGCTAGACTGAATGCTACCTGGCCCAGCTTGTGCTGCTGCTGCCGCGCTAAGCCGTGCCTCCGCTAAACTTTCGGCTTCTGAAGATATGGATAAAATAGACGATGCACCGAGGTAGTGAACGTTCCCCTTTGGGTCTTTAACTAAGGTTCTAGGTGGGGCAGATCCAGTAGGCGATCCTGCCTGTCCTGGCTGGTGCCTGGGGGTCGAAGCCGAAGTCGTTGGTCCAGCGGTATTTAGAAACGATGGCGGCATCCTACTCGGTGTAGTAGTCCCACAACTTTCTCGAGAGGGTGACGGGGATAACAGGGAGGGGAACCCAGGTGGGGTCGGATGCATTGTTGCCATTGGACTATGCATCATCTGGCTTGCGAAGGGCGACGATTGCTGTGCAGGAAGGGCCTGGACCTGAGATTGCTGCTGTTGATTATGGTGGGCAGTCATATTGGATAACTCGAGGGCAACCGCGATCCGCTGCATGGTGGACTCCAATCGATCCAGGCGCTCGTGGACCTCCTCAAAACGGTGGGCGCTATACCCTTTGTTAGAAACCGACACTGTCTATCACAGAAATGAAACAGGATATAATGTAACATACATGCGCGTGGACTCATTCTCTCGCTTCTGGCGTTCGGAATAGGTGCATGCAGCTTTCCAAGTTTTGCAATTGCGGCATACTGGTTTCTCACGACCGCACCGGACCTATATCGGGTGACATGTCAATCATGTTTTCTTGAGGTTTTCTCTGCAGTGTGGCCGTATACGGGGCACGGAACAGCAATTGATTAGAGGAGAAGTTGTATATTACCTTTTTCTCACGGCACAGATCGCAGGCAGGATTTCTAGCGGTGACAGGTTGCTTTGGAGGGTCAAAATTGCAGTTGGTTAGTACTTTTATGAAGTTAAGTTAAGTTTAGGCATGTATGCAGCCAACAGGACGATACGGCTGGAATTGACGGATTTGAACGGGGTATAACAGTGTAGATGTTATAGACTAAATGCATATAATTTCTTTTAAGAGGGAAAGCTTGAAATGAAGGCTGTCCGCCCGTTGTGTAGTGCAGTGCGGTGCAGAGAGAATTGAGGTGAGTGTTATGTTATGTTTAGATTTTAAACTTACCCCTTGTTGGTCACCACCAGATTCCGAACCATCGTCCTTGTGGTCGTCCTGTTTTGTCATGGAGCTGGATTGGGAAGTAAAAAGAAATAGAAGATATCACCGGATCCAAAAGAACGAAATATGGCTGTTTGAAGGGAATTAAGTTGGCGACTTTGAAGTGTCGCGTGGGAGCATAAAGACAGAGGGGAATCCAGGGGGAGTAAAGGTATCAACAACAGAGCGCAAAAACCGAAGTTTGCGTAATCCGAATGGGAAGGAGGATCAATTAAATCTAGTCCAGTCTGGTCAGCCCAATGAACGAAGGCCGGCAAGGGATGGTGGAGACAGCTGCTTTAGCTAGGCTGAATTAGGGTAAATCCGAGTGGCGGTTCTTGGGACCCTGTGGCTGCCGGTGTTTAGCTTTTTAATATTACCACAAATCCTTCTTTAGTTCTATTGAGAGAACCGCGAAGCTTGGAGTTGAAGTTGAAGTTTGAGGTTGATGATGATGGAAGAGAGGAAGAAGAGGAGGAGAGTTGGTTTAAGTAAGTACTAAGAATTACCTAACTAAGGAGATAGTCTTAAGGGTTTGATTAAAGTACGTCAGCGACTGTGGCAGAGGAGGGAAGTTGAAGTCGGTTTCTGTAGTGAGGGGGATGCAGTTTGCTAATATCGCTTTGTCCACCAGGAGTCCCGGCCGCCGAACACGCGGACAACACAGTTTTAAACCTCAAACTGCGCCTCAAGAAAAATCTGCCGCTTGATGACACCCACGTGATTCCTCCGGTGGGGGGATGCTTCGAACGTTAATTCCCTTATATTACCTAATCAATTTACACCCCAGTCATGAGACTATTGAGTTACAACCTCTGTGGTTAATCAGTTAGAATACATCCGCCGTCTACTCGATGGTAGATGTCGGCCTGTCGTCTACTCGATGGATGGATGTGCTAGGGATACTGGATGGGTGTCAGCAGGTTGACTCGACTCGACGGAACCTGTCGGTTGATTACACCGTTGGGAGCTAGCTAGAAGGAGGCTGTGCAACATTATTATGTCAGTATCGATTACGTGAGCATGAGTACGGCACTAACAAACTGTCCCGTCGACACGCGAGAAGTACGAAGCCAACATGTAATGTGGATGTATGTGTATGCGTGCATGTAAGGGGCAATCTACCGTTTTTTCAAATGCAGGGGGGATTTCTTGACCTTTTGATCACTTCTATCAATTCAATTCGCCATTATAATTATCTATATGCCCGATGCGGCGCCGATACATGCATGCGCAAGGAAAGCTCGAACAATATGTCGATTGATCATGAAACATTTACGTTTTAACTTTATCTTGCATTGTATAGAAAATATTAAATTTCAACTGACGGACCATCATCGGACATCGGATCTTCTTCTCCACCATCACTGTTTGATGAGCAGATCGATGCGAATGCAATGGCGACCGTGCTTTGCGCCGCAGAACTCCTGAACCTACACAGTAATAATGTTGCAATGCAGCGATAGCGGCGGCGTTCTTTCTACCGCTCTGCGGCTGCATCTTCAAATGAGGTCCTGCATTGTGGCCGGAATTCGGGCAAATAGGTATCCACTTATCGATCTATCGCCGTTTTTGAATTTCCTTTCCTGCCGTTATAATTTCATCGTCTCCCCGCCAATATTCTCGTCCTGGATGTTGGTTTCTGGTAGTCTGTAGGAGCACTTGAAATTATTAAATCGATTGCAGGGTATGTACAGGGTATGTACGTACCGATGTCTCTCAGGTCCCCAAGTTTACCAGATATCCAGGCACCAGGCGAGTATACATACATAGTACATACAGATGATAACATCCATGCTACCCAGGTACAATAACATGATATCCGTCTTATCTCACATATTCACCCATGATTAACGGAAGGATCGTGATCTTCACTACCGTTACATGCTAAGATACGTAGCTAACTCCGCGGTACCGGCGAGCCAAGAAGGATGATGTCTCCACAGGGGAGAAAATTTCATCGAAGAAGAAATATTATAATTTTCTGCCGGTTTCTTGCGCCAAAATATTTTTTCCGTCATGAACAAAAAAAAAAAAAAAAAAAACAAGGTCTCAGAGCGCAAGCTTGAGCTTGCGAGCCAGCTGCAGTTATGGGCGCCCACACGAACAAAATCTCTTGCCCTATAGATCTGAGTATAGAAATCCTTAGAGCATGTGGCCAAGGTTGCACAGAATTTGAAACTTCATATTCTCAGAATTGAAGATATATATGGTATCGATATATCTAGAACAACCTTCTAGGGCGTAGCTTTTCCTGGCTCGATGGCACCTGAAGCCCTGGTGTCGATGGTTTCAACCTCAATCGGGTATCGCTTTCATACTAATGCCCATTTGTCCCGCGTTCTCTGGAGGGGCTTGCTGATCCAGGTCCACAATCTTGTGTTGGCCATCTCTATTTTTGGCTAGAGAAGAGACCCTGTTCATCGTGCTTGCTCAAGGTCGGGATCCGACAAGACTGAGACCTGGTTACCTTACCTTATCTCATCATCCTCCAAACTGTGGCAAACCTGGTGGCATTATCTTGTAAAGCTTGACTTGTACCATACTCAGAAAACAAAACCTGATCTCGCATTGATATGCGATTCCGACTGATGGATTAAACTAGGCGAATGGGAGAGATGGCATCCGTTCGAGGAAATGAAAATGAGGCAGGAAGAACGCCTAGCTACTCTGGTGCGGTGGAGTACCGAATACTATCATGGTGGCTCGCATGAAATACCAGAACCAGATTCGCCTACAAAATGCATATGCAGGCAGTCATACTTGTCGAATCCCTTTAAATCTCCAAAAGTGGCTCCATTTAGCTTTGTCTCTAACCCCAAGGAAAAAAGACTTTCCAGCTGTGGCTCTTTTTGAATTTTATCTAATTTTCTGACCCTTACCTCGATCTATCGTCTTTCTTGCAAATAGTCTAGTCCCGTCCCTATTTCGTCGTTTATATGCGGAGCATACCCAAGTTCCCTCGAGCCGTCTGCCAGTACCAGGCGTCGTTCTCAAACAACATTGTTGCTCGCTCTTTCTTTTTCGCATCTGCTAGCTGCATTCTATATAATCACCCACGACCTCGAAAAGTACCAAATATTGACTTAACATTTAGTTCAGGCCGTCGCCCTCCCTTCTGCCAAAAGGTACCACTATTTCCCCTCTCTTCTCCATCTTGGACGGGGGTGTGTGTGCTTTTCCACATCGTCAAGATCAGAGTCCGAAAAAAAGGTGTTTCAATTAAGACTGCGACCCCAGCCACCTGTGCATCTGCATACGGACTCGAACCGACAGCCTTTTGTCACGCTACTTCTAAATTCTTTTTTTCTTCTCTGCCAGTTGCAACCTCAAGTGAAAGAGAAAAAGGTGAGGACAAAAGGCACTGGCCATTATAATTATATCTTTCCTCCACATCCCCAAAAATATCCGGCGTACTGAAACGAAGGCGGTCCCCATTCCGAGCGTTTCGTTTCTATTCCTTGGTCGAATCATTGCATCGCGAGTAATACACAGGACATTTTTATCGGTAAGTCCTTCGCATGGGTGTCCAGAACGGTCTTGTCGAATAAGAGCTCGAGCTTTGTCCCGTCTCAGATAGTCCCGATGTTTCTGTGCATTGCTTCCCTTCCGCTTCAATTCCCTTGCCTTGTTTTGGAGTTTCCCTTGCTTTCTCGTATCTTTGCCTTTAGATATGGGGAGTTTTCGCATAACTTAAACTACGGCTCATTTCCCTCCAAAGCCGCTCTGTTCATTCCTATTTTATCTTTCCTGGGCTTAGGAGATCCTAACTCGCAACTGTCTCGCTTCCTTTTGCACGGCTCAGCGACAAGTCGAAAGAGTTAGCTGACTGGCCGTCCAAGCAGGGCTTTTGTCAAGGTAGCCTGTCTGTGGTAGTTAGCTCAAGTTACTAGCAACGCAACACATTTCTCGCTGTTAGCAACAGTCGCAGCTTCGCCTCCTCAGACTTACATTTACCAACGAGACTACGAATAATCCATTGCATTCGCCCATTCTATTATAGAAATAGAAATAGAACTATTTTACTAGTGCATGGTATATATCTGCCCACCATGTCGCTCTTCCATACTGCAAAGCCTCAGCTTCCCAAGTCGACTTCCTTTCATCAATCCGACATCATCGCCCAGGAATCAACTGCTACTACAACTGATCCCCAAACAGTCAAGAAGAAGCGTACGTTCTTCCGTGGTCACGCTAAAGCCGACTCTGCATCATCTTTCAAGGACATCATGGTTGTACCACGAGAGGTTACTGTAACACCTCTTCCACCGCACTCCGCCAAGGAGACGGTTATTCATGGCCATCATCCAACCTTCCCACATCATGAAGGTCTTCCAGCATCTCCTCGACGAAGTGCTTCTCCCAAACGAAGATCTTCTACGACTCGTAGGCTCCAGAAGCGTCCTCCATCTCACTCTGGTGGTTCATCTAGAACTAGCCCTAATGCTTCTCCTGCCCCTTCACCAAATTACGTCTTCGACAAACCGCCTAGGATATCTAGCAAAGATTACACTCCTGCCCATCAGAACCTTTACATCATGGACGACGGCCAGGACGATGAGATGTACACCCTCTTTGAGATGATCAGCGGCAGCAAGCCAATGAATTTCGGTAGAAACGGCGCACAGTCACAGTCATCATCTGCCTATCCTAGTCCTGAACTACCAATGGACTCGCAGAGATGCGAACCCAAACGAAATAAGAAGTTCAATGGGCCTTCCGGGCACTCGAGAAATACTTCTGCTTCATCAGAATACTCTGTCATGAGCACTAGTACCTACCAAACAGAATTCTCAGACTTTCAATTCGAATTCAACAATGCCGATCACCATGATAAGGAAGGAACGCTGCGAGGGGTTCCTCAGGAGTTCACATTCCCAAGGAAATCTATGAACACCCCAGTTGGGAAAAACAACGACCTCCTCGGAGTTGAAATGGCAAACGACTACGAAGATTGTGTAGCAAGCATTGCAGACTTGACGTCGGATGACGAGTCTGACTATAGCTATGAGCACGGAGACGATCTGGATGACTTGGTCTTGGAGGAAGGCCTGGCCATTCAAGTGCAGATTAGGAAGTATTGTTCGCCTATTTTGGTGATGGTTAGTCCTAGGAGTAGCTGTGAACTATGATTTGGGGGGCGGTAGATAGGGGTAGGCGGGTGTCACACGGTGTCACGGACATATATTACGCAAGAGAGGGGGTGGATTAATGGAAGGGTATCTATTGTGGAGGATAGTGTAATGAATTAATGATCTCTCTTGTATATCTCTGGTTTACTTGTTTTATTTTTCTTCTTCCTCTTCCTCTTCTATTTTTTTTTTTACTTCTACTTTTTTTTTCGATGTATGGATATCACGGGAACACCTTTTTCTTTCGTTAATGCTTAGGCGTTTGTGGATATTATTTTGAGATGCTAGGGTACTAAAACTATTATTTCCTTTACGTCTTTCATTTATTTGGACCTTTCTATTTCATTGTGCCTATACCTCGTCGCTACCTTTTTCTATGAATGCGCCGTTTGTCTTTCAATTCAGCTTGTATATGATGACATCGACATAAACATTTTTCTCTCTTCTTGGGGCATCAAATTTGTTACATTACTACCAAAAAATGGCGCGTTAACAAGCCCGTTTGTTTGATGTCTCGCATGTGCCGTAATTAATGATGTTTAATATCAACATTGTTCATGACCAGTCGACTAGTTTAATTGGAGATCGTCTCCTGCAGGAGGCTGAATGGCGTTATATACTTACTTACGCATACACTTTTGTGACGGATACTGTGAGAGGAGATTCCTACGGATATCCAGTTGTTTGGTAACACGTTAGTATATACTAGTATGGTTTTGATACATCCAACAACTTTGTTGCTATGGAATGATAGTTAGTCTTTGGAATAGTCTAGCTATGAGACTGCTATGCACGTCAGCGGAGGGTTTTGGCTTGACAGACGGTTTGTGAGGAAGTGGGTGTTGGTGGCAGTCGTCGCGAATGGTGGTTGGTGAAAATAGTGGTATTAGCTTTTTCTCCTCTTTTTTTTGCGCAAGGGTCGTCGGCACAATATACTTTGCGCGAAGTAAGGGAATATACAAAACTCCCCTTCGTCTAGCTCCTGCTTCAGTGATGTTTAAACTTTTGCGTGATATTTAATGGTTTTTTTTTTTTTTTGCGATAGCTATATGCAAAACCTACAGCAAGATGTCTCGAGGGGAGTATGAATTTCCGTCCCAACATATGTTAGCAGCTGCCTAATCGAGGGGGGTCGCCTTTGCTTCGATCCAGATGTTGAAATCTGGGTCCTTGCCCTAGCTCTGGTTGTAAGAGAGGCAGTTACTTAGATAGCATAGCAACTTTTGTTTTTTCGAAGATCGAGATATTGACGTCCGAGCCCTTGCTCGCATCGAGCACTCTGCTGTGAGATAGGTAGGTAGCCACTCTTAGCTATAGCTCCGAGCTAGAAGAGCTCCTGTCGAGATGTTGAATTGCATTACAACAGTAGAGCTAGCGATGCCGAGGTATATGGGCATCTGGTAGCTAGCTTTGCTATTAGGAAGCCAGCTATTCGATTGCAACTTTTGTTGGATACTTCCTCTATGTTAATCATGAGGTGGCTGAGGTTCCATGCTTGATGTTGGTGTCCCCCTGCCTTAGTTACTTCGATCGCACGTTGTGAACGCCGATTAACGTCTCACACGGAGCCACGGGATGTTAAGGCAGCCAGTTAAAAATGATTTGATGTAGGTAACGCGTGGTTCTAAAGACCGTTTAATTCGCATTTGAATTCGGGGACATCAGGGTTAGTCTCGCACGTACCCCAGCTTCCACGAAGTGATAACGTCCGGATGATATCTATGAGATGCTTGTAGATGGTACGTGAGCTCCTTGGCTCTTCTGGACGATAAAAAAGCGGGTGATCACCTTTTTGTAATCACCCCATGGGATTGAATGGGTTATTTTTGCTATCACGAACCCTTGAAGACCCTCAACGTTTGGCAGTATGTCATGCGAGAACTGGATACCAGGAAACGCTTTTTATGGCGTTCAACAAAGCCTGTGGTTAAGCGCGGCAAATGGTAGTGCGAAAAGGAACAGTGCCTGGCGTTATGTTGTGCAGCCTGGGGTGGAGTTGGGATATATGTGTTCACAGCTCCGGATGATCATGATATTGTTACCGACAGTGCGATGTTGGGTACTGAATCCTGGTAATAAGTGGGATCCGGTCCAGAGCCCTGACTTGAAATTGACGAGGTTACAAGGACAGGGGGGACTTTGTGGACAGCATATTTTGATGGCTGATGATCGACTTGTTGATCAGCCGCCATGGAGATGATGTGGTTGTACGGAGGCGATGCCGTTTTGTATAAAAAGAGAAAAAGAAGAAAAAGAATAAATAGCTGAAGAAGCTAGAAGAAGGACCTGGAATAGAAGTTGATGTCCGATGGAGTCCGAGTCGCGATGTCGGTGGGGGGTTTTAAATAGCCAGTTCTTGTGATACCCACGTACAATGACCGGTGAAATTTGAATCTTCCCAGTTGAAGAGTTGATATTAGAAGATGGTGGGAAGGTTTGGGAATACGGATACTAATATTTCTGTAGTTACTTTAGTATATATCTATGAATATTGTTAAGAAAGTGTTAGACGCTGTCACCGGTTCGGAGTACCATGGATTCATGGGGTAGACGGGGTATAGTATATACCGGAATCTGGGTACTAATAGTTAATAGGCGTAAACACTGCTACGGAGGACTGTTAAACAGGACTCTTGTCGATCTGTACCTCCGCCAGCCGCTAGGGCTCATGCTACCGTGACGTTTCGGCGCAGGGAAACTAATATTCTAAATTCGGCCGGTGCATGCTTTCTGTTTATATTGGGGCTGGTACCAATTATTGAAAGACATTCAGCGAACGGAGCCGGCTGAGAACCACTGGCAGTTTAAGCCGACGGTTTCTGGAAATATCAATGCATGCTGATTTAAGATATGCTAGAAGGTTCGTGGCCCCAAGTCCTAGGACAGAAATATGATGGGCTGGAAGTATAATATGGATGTAACATTGAAAGAGGTCTTTGGATATAACTGTAGCGATAGCGCTATATCCAATGTCAATCCGATTTTCATCCGCGCTGCGTGCGCAGCTGCAGAGATCGAGAGCTTGTCAGCTTTAACCCGATGCTGCCAAATGATCACCAGAACAAACCTAGGCAGACGTCAATAACAAGCTAATGCATCTCAATATGCGCATTGAAGTTGGCTTGAAAATAAGCTTCAGCCTCGAGCCTCGAGGTCCAGATATTGAATATCATTCTTGGATTAGAAGTCGCACCAATGTCCGATAGTACCATAATGGATTTGGCGTGGCACATACATGCCATGCGAGTCTCGATGACTCTGCGCAGTATGCAGGCCTCGAAAATTGAGTAACCCTTCTGTTAACTTAGAAGCAAGGCTTATGTCAGTAACTTGCCGGCTTTGTCTCACTATCTTGTTCCAGGATCTTCTTCTGATCTGTCAAGGCTTAGAGGAACTCTGGTGATCTTTTGAAGCTTTTGTGACCAGCTGACCCCGACGCTGCCGACTTTCGATCCTGCTTCCGCATGTTCCGTTTAACGTTCCGAGTGGATCTGATAACCGGTTGACAAGCCAACCATACTAATATTTATAATATTTGGTATCCCAAATCGTAAATCATTTGCACTTGCATTGAATGATGCAGCAGGAAACGATCTGCTTTTTGCGGGGTAGAAAGGCAAAAAATGGCTGTGGTCATGTCGGCCAAGAGATCTTGCTGTGAACCTAGCAAAGCCGATTTTTTGCCTTCCAATTTACCGCCCGTATACTCGTCTTGATCGAGGTTACATTCTCTGTTTTTTTTTTTTTTTTTTTTGGTTTCGTCTGTGTTAAACTAGCATACTTCCGCCCGGCCCAGTTTCTCGCTTCGAATCTGACATATGGAGAAGTCTTGGGTTGGTCGATGCATGCACAACACAGCGGAATTTCTGCAGCTTCCCCACACGATGCGGCCTTGGGGACAGGGTTGTTCATTGAGGTGCTGATGTCAGTTTTGTGCGGCTGGGGCCGAAATTGCGCGCGAAAGTTACGGCGGGAATGTTAGAATATTGATAGAATTTTCCAAGTAACGGGGATTCTGTTGGTTGAGGAAATTTTGAAAACTTCTGGACCTCGATATCTTCGATCACAATTGGGAATGCAATCATCCTAGGTCAACCAGATCTAGGAACTAAGTTGCAACCCATTACCGCATCTTTTCTGACATCTCAGTCCAAAGCCTGAACCCGCACCACGGATAGAAAGGATAAAATCACAAAGCCGAAGAATTACTAATACAATACAAGTGGTTTTGTTGGTATCTCCCAGGCTAAAGGCGCATGCAGTTTTTTATCGAAATTTTTTCGACCTCGACCTGATTCTGGCTAGCTCGCAGCAATGCACTCTTGATTGCTAATTGATCGCTGCACTCGACGCACAGTAGAAACCCAATCCCTGAAGGTTGCGCCAGACGGTCAACTACCCCGAATTGAATGCTATTTTTAAATTGGGAGTCTTGCATGGAAGAGAAAAAGCTAGCGGTTTGTCTCCTCATATCCGCTTTAAGCAGCAGCGGTATGATGCTGAAAACATGGAGTGACTTCATACCAACACTTACCAGAATGATTGATATGCAGACGAAATGCTACATGAAGCAAGGACGCGCGGTTGGAGAATGATCGCACTTTCGACATCCGTGTCTACAAGATGAGAGCTTCTTCAGCCATTGGCGAGACAGCTCTTTAATCCCTGAATTCATGAATTCAAACTTTTCGTCGTCGCTCATATAGCATATGCATGGTCAACGTTTCCCACCGAACTGAGGACTCTCACGCATACTCTCGCACCTAGTCGCAAATTTTATCACGTCAGTTTCAACCTTGTGCCTAACAACTGTCGGGCAGAGAACTGTCCGGCAAATGAAGTCAGACAAGGCTTTGCACTGAAGACAGTGGAGTGATTTGCGAGTCCTAGACGGATGAGCTGGGCTGGTCTAGCGAAGCAGGAATTCGGCTGCTTAACTGTAGATCCAACGGGATTTGAGCCTCCCATTTGCCACATGCACATCCAAGAAATCGCCAATGGGTACAGATCAGACCCTCAAGCAGCGGTCTAGTCAGCGGTCTAGTTCTGGTTTCCTAAAGTTGCAATGTAACCCTTCCTTTTTATCGAGTCCTGGATCCTAGCCATTCATCATGTTCCTAGAGGTCACCCCAGGGAGGTTGACAAATGTCGCATATAAGCTTCCCGCATCTGTATGAAAATTTTACATTTGCGTGACAAAGTTTGCAAAAGATCTGGATTCGAGTTTCTAGTGATGAATTTAGTATAATGTGTCAATTCTCCGGAAGCACAAAGTACTCACATGTTACCCTCGCGCCCTTACTTCATCCTCCGTGGTACCTGCAACCTCGGGTACTATCAGGGACGTTGTTCTGACGTCGAGGTGTAACAAAGCTTCTTTTGGGTAAAATGTATTTCCCAATCACTTACAGAAACTAAGTAACAGAGCTCTAATTATATCAATAACAATAATATATGCTTACACAAAAAAAGAAAGAAATATTTCTCTTTCTAAAAAGAAAGGAAGGATTATGTATATTAAGACAGGGAATGATTATCGAATATCGTTAAGCCTGTATAGTTGCGGAGGATATCGACGGATCGCACTTTCTGAGATGCATCCGCTAGCTTGGCTTCATCATACGATCATAGTGGGAATATACAGTTGCCTAGTATAGACGCTGGCAGATGCCCTGCATAATGTACTCGGGCAATGGCAGCTTGGCTATATAAAGGCATCCTCATTGCCTCAATAGACACCCTACTAGAAATCATTCTCGTCTAGAAAAGACAATCCTAAGTGGTTGAAGTCTTTGTTATCAATCGATATATATCACATATAATATATAATCATAAGTCACTCGTTCTAAGCTACCCAACTCTTTGGTTTCGTCATTATAAACCACCTTCGCAACAATGCGGTCAACATTCGCGCTCTCTCTTCTTTCGCTAGCGGCCTCGGTCCAATCTCTGGTGTTCCCCAGAAACCCATGCTACAAGTGTCAAGGCTTCACTATCAGCGTCTCTGGCGGTGTTAGCGGCCCTCTCGGACAGATTTACGATGGCCAGAACCGTGTCGGACCGAATACCCCAAACGCAGCCAAGTACACTCTCGGCTGCAATGGTGGAACCACTGATGTTAATGGCCGCGGATGTATCTTGACACCTCCAACTACTCAGTACCAGTGTGATGAGGGCGCGTCACCTACAACTGGATTCGCCATCGGTAGCAATGGCGGCATTACCTACAATGGAAATGGAGAGTTTTGGGCCTGCCCGTAAGTTTTACATCAGCTAGGTACATATAAATTGTAATCCAATCTGACTCAATGGTTTCCTCTATGTATAGTGTCGATGATCGCGGCAATTGGAACATCTACAGCAAGCCAGTGGCCGGACAGACCAAGTGCGTCAAAGTTTGGTTGACTGCTAAGGGCTGTAGTGCACCACCACCACCTCCCCCACCACCACCAACGTCCTGCCCATATAGTTTGGTGTACCCCAACGGCCAGTCTTTTGAATTCCCTCACTTGATTGTGCCAGTCGACAAGAATAGTCCAAATAGGGCTTACGGGACACAATATTTCGGCGAGATCACAGCCTCAAAGTCTACCATCTTCAACTTCGATGTTCGTCCAGGATTCAAGGGCAAGAAGTGCTCCCTTGTCTGGCTTTTCCCAACCAATCCTCCATCGGATACCAGCTCCTACACCTTCTCTGGTGCTGGAAACCTTCACTTCTGGAAGAAGACTTCGCCAGCTACACAGGGTACCACTTACAACAACCAAGGCGGAAACAGCGCCGACTATGGTGTCGCCAAGGTCGTTCCGGGACATAGCTATACTATCTCCACGTTTGACTGCCCTTACGGCCAGAAGATTGCTTTCGAAATCAGCTCCACAGATACCAATCTCAGATACTTCCAGGATTATAACCCCTCAGCGTAAGTTTTCTTGAATTCACCACGACTATCGTAAATACATGCTGATTGATGGATTTAGTGTCGGTCTATACATCACCGCCTGCTAAATGGAAGGATGTCCGAGCTTGATTGAAATGCAAAACAATCCATAATATAATTTTTCTTTAATGTTTTGCTGCATAGCATGGCTTCATGACCTTATGGCAGATCACATTCCTTCGGCGTTGCATATATCTGCTACTGGTTCCCCAATCTGTGGGAATCGAGATAGCTAGTATCCAGCTTTCTCAAAAAAAATCTTGTATTAGTGCATAATGTCTAACTCACCCTCCTTTCCCTCTATGGGCGACATCATGAAATGTCTCGAAAATTTTCTTTCCTCCGTACACACGTATTTGATAAAATACTCATGGGCCTGTTTGTTATCTGTATCGGACTTGTGTTTAATAGTACGATCGAAGTCCAGACGAAAATGAAATTTCACTATTAGAACTAAAACATCCAAGATCCCAAGAAAATGCTTGATTTTCGGGTTTGGATGGCAACATAAGCTCCACATTATCCACAAGGGAAAAATTATCCGAACTTGCGGGGTCAAAATTGTGCACGTGTTTTGAGCGACCGTCTACTCCGATCATTGTATCGTGGATGTTCTGTAGCTGCAGGTGATGTTGCAATCGGCTCGCGAGCTTGCTATATCCGGAAAGGTCATATTTAGAAATCGTGGTTCCACTACCTCCTGCGTTCTGCACTGGCAGCTGAGAAAATAAAATACAAAAAACCCATCTAGTCTGGCTATAGCCATCGGAGTTCTTCTTTGTAGACGGTAGACGGTGCTTGTGGTGCAACAGAATCATGACTGGTACTGTAGGCAGACTAGCTAAAGTGTTGGCCTGTGACCAGGCTCGACTTTGGATTTGTGTTTTATTTGTTGGATTTTGGGACAAGTTTTCTTGTGTCACCAGCAGGATCCAAAACTGTGCCACATGAATTTGAACACGGCCATGCACCGTCCATCTTCAGAAGTACACTATGGTCGCATAGATATGGAGAAGAGCATATGATCGTTTACTAAGAGAGCTATGGCTCTCGTGGGCCAATTACGCCTCCCCCAAGCTTCCTTTCTTATATCGACATTGAGCCAACGGATGAAGCGTGTATAGATGCATCGTAATGTCTAGGAGAAGAAATGCGATACAGCGGTAATATTAATATTGCGAACGTGGCCAAAGGAGAAATACCGGACTTCCTACCATTCCCTCCAGAGTTGAGAGGCAATATCTTCGGTTATTTATCGATGAATGACCTTATGTCTCTGCAGCAAATCCCTTGCTCTCACAGAATTGAGATCTCACAACATGTTTGGGAAGGCCTTTTCCATCCTATGGCTGAATTTGGATTTTTTGGAGGCCATCAAAATTGGGTCCACCAGTGGCTGGTATCAGCGCGCCATCTTCTCCCAAAAGCTTCTTGAAACCAATCTTCTAGTTATTCGTAATCGACGACAAGCCTGGACATTGTGCGTCTCCCTTGTTCGTTTCATACGTGATACAAATGTACCACAAATTCGCAATATGGGGAGTCCTGGCCTCGTAATGCCAGTGGCCGACGAAATTTTCCACCCGAAAGGCTTAGTTTGAGGGCGTTATCATACGATACATATATGGCACGAGGAATTTGTAACAATACTGGTGTAAAAACGCTATTACATGGCCGTTTGGGCGGCTTTATGGCATCTCACATTGCTATCTCATACACTGGTTCTGGCGATATGCGGTTTATGAGCGTTCTGACATTTTTCCCGGGCGGGCAGACGGTTGGCTGTATTAATCCATATGATCAAAAGCGTGTGGGTTTTGAATCTGGTACCACCAACCTCGTTCTGTGGCCTACCAGATCTTACAGTGACGGAAGGGCTAGCAAGTATCCGGATTAAACAAGGCTGCTATTACATGGCGATACCTCACGGTAAAGGACGGGGTGTTGGAAATTCAGAGTCTATACGTTGGACTGGAGGTATGTCTCCCATGGAGAGGTATCGTCGATATGCTTCTGATTTCAACTAACAATTTGATCGACGAATTGGAAAACGTAGATATCGAAGATCACCGAGCCGGGAATCTGGAGCGGTAACATAACCAGCATGGAGACTCTAGACCAGCAAGAGAATTTCATTCAAAGGAACCTATGGGCTCCAGCACTATAGTACTAGTAGACTAGTCTCGGTCGATATTCTCCTTGACTGGGAGAATGGCGAAGTACTATCCAGTATAAGTATTGCTAAACTGGGCCGAACTGGCAAAGTTTTATCTCTAGATTCGGTGAATACTTTTGAGGCTGAGAATAACATTGAACGGGAGCTCGAAACTGAGACGGGCTCGTGGTTGGAATTGAGGTGAGAAATATTTCCAGGGTTTTCTTCTTAACACGTTCAAAGAGAATTTCTAATCAAGCTACCCTCTTGTTTGTTTATACTTCATTTGGTCGGAGGTCTATTTCAATCACTGGCTAGAGTCTGATATAGATACGAGCCTGACCAAAGAGAAGTTAGGACCCTCTCATGGTCATCGGATCGTAGGCCTTTTCGGAAATACTTTCCCAGTAAGTATCAAACTGCTCTAATGCTGATTCTTTTTCCGCGAGTTTCATTCGTGCTCGGCAATGCATGTTTTACTAAGAAATTATTAGGGCTGTACGGAGTATAGTCAAGCGATTTAGATTCCATGTCAGCGTTGGAATCCATTGGGGTTACAAGCAGCCCTAAACTTCCTTTCACGACACCAACATTTCTTGAAGTTAATCCCATACCGGTTAATGCACAGCTGGTACCCGGTTATACAGGATTCTGGATCCAATATGGGTGTAGGAGATTACCTGACGAAGGCCATTTTGAGTCTTTCATTGGCATTTCGAATGTTGCTTCTATAACGCCTTACTATCGCTGCCACGAGAATAGCTGCGATTGGTATGAACCGTGCACTGACTTGCTCATCTCTGGCTTTGCCTTCACGTACACTGTGGGTGATGTAATACGGGACTCCAGAAAACGAGTCTGGGGTCAGATAGCAAATGCTCGTGCCGGGGAACAGTTTTTATGGGTCCCAAAGAATCGGGAACATCCACCGGCGCCTCTCTATATACAAGAAGAGAAACTCTAGGTCTTCATCAGCCATGTACACTGACCGGTCTGAAATCAATGACATTCTGTGATAGGGAGATCTATTTTGCGGATTGTGACGACGAGGAGGTTTTGGAAATTTTTAACTCAACAGAAAAGGTAATCTATATTATGTGCTTGTCTGTCAATCCGCGCTCTATTAATTGCTAACTAAATGGGTTGCAATTACAATAATCTAGGAATATAACATTCGGTCTCAATGTTTTCGCGTTCAAACGGAATCCGGGGCCAGATTATCCACCTCCTTGTCGTCCGCTTCTGTCAGGTGTTAGAATTAGAAACGCACAAACTGCTTTTGCGCCACCATTCTAAAAAATATCGTCGACCTTGTATACTGTGTATAAGTAGTTCGTTGGGGTCTTTGTGAATACAACCTGCTCAATCTGGGGAATCGAGTGCCTAGATGACAGGATCAATCAACACCTTCCTTTTTGATAACCGTGTAAAAAGTTTTCCCAGATGAATTGCTATTGTATGCGACATCGACTCGTAGATTGCGTGATTTGAAGTAAAATGCCTCCGCAGTTGCCATCTACTTGGGCTTGCAGATGTTGATTTGCCCCAATATCGATTTTTAAAATTCCGGGGTTGCCCATGATACTTTTCGGTAGCTAGTTAGTCTATGCGATTGTTACAATTTAGACGATTGATATTGTGGTTGATTGGTTTAGTGTATCTAGGAAGACGATTTATATTCTCTTCTTCCGTTTGGTGTGTCCATGGCGGTTGGTACCTGTATCGATCATGCATGATCGATTAGATATTTATCGGCCCTGGTCTGTAGCACACGTTCCGCTGACTTTTATAACGGCACTATTGCAAATAATTATACCACATCCATAGAAGTCCGGAAGAGGCACCACTTCAGATATAGCAGATGCCGCAGAGGGTTATTGGATCCCGATTGACAGGATTCCGGATGCATTAGCCAAGAGCTGGGTCACGACAGGGCTACCTGGATTAAACCCCATAGATTGGAAGGTGAGACAATGGGCTCTCGAACGATAAGGACGGCTCCGTCCCGTGCCAAAGCTGCAGAGACAGGGAACAGTGACTTCGGTTGCAAGAAGATCTTGCCCCATCTGTGAGAATTTCCCGAAGTGCAATTGATAGTGCAGGGGGGGACTTCATGGGCCATCAGCTGAACCTCACCGGAGGGAACTTTGAACCCCCTCATCCTAAACCTAGCGTTAGGCTGGCCAAGAGTGACCACCTGCGCCGAGAGAGACGCAGTTGTTGAAAGAAGAATGTGTATGGATTTTGTGGCAGGGTATCGACAGGCTCGGTGCCTACATTTAGACTTCTGGTTATTCTGAGCCGCTCGGCCTTACCGCGAGGTCGGGCTTGATGTCCAGCTTTGGCTTCTACCGGTGGCGAGACGTTCTGACGAAATAACTCTCCAGGTCGAAATCAGCAGGAGGTACTCTCTGCGTGTCCATTTGGACGGAAGAAGTAGGTTCTGCGCTGCTGCTTCCATGGCCTCGGCTGGATATCAAAATGATGATGAGATTTAATGACCACAAGGTATAAAAGACTCGGTCCGCCCCAGTGATGGTAGGGTCACAGAGCTTGAAGATACAATAGCATTCCACATCAATTGTTCTCTAGAGGTATATCCGGAAACCCGCCTTTTATATATCAAAATGCAATTCACTACTGCTGCCCTGGCTGTTTTCGCCGCTGCTGTCGGAGTTGTCTCCGCCCAGCCCCCACCACCCCCACCCCCACCAACTAGCAATCTCGATGGCCCATTCGCTCTTCAGCTCCGAGGCCCCAATCCCAACTGGAATGATAAGTTCATCTCCCATACCCAGACCGGTGGCGCCTCCAACTTGTAAGTTGTCAATCCTTTAGTTATATGTGAGATATAGCATCGGTTATATTATCTCGTCGCAGCTACTGACGATAAAGTCTACTATAGGGCCGTCCCCGACCGCAACTCCGTCAACTACTTCCTCAATACCACCGACAAGACCCTTGTCTACATCCCATGGCCACGACCACGTGGTTCCCGAGAGCAATACCCCTTCGTTGTTGGCACCAACTTGGCCTCCAACGTTGGCGGCATCTATGTTGCTGACGATTCCGAGAAGGGTACTGCTGGCTGGGCTTTCACCCAACAGGGTATCTTGGAAGTCGGTGGATTGAACAGATTCCACGTTTGCACCATCCAAACTCCTCGTGGCCCAATCTCTGGCCTCGCGTGGCAATACGGCACTGCTCGACCTGATGTTGCGGACTGCACTCCTGTTGCTATTCGACGTGTTAACGTTCCGAGAGGGCTTGGCGGCCCAGGTGGCCCACGAATGTAATTCTTGTACTGTGGCTGTACGTAGGAGATTCATATCCCTTGATAGAGGACCATTGTAAATAGTTAGCTTAATCAAAATGTATATATACCAAGGTACTTCAGTACTTGGACCGGAGATAGCCGTGTTCCAGAATCAGAAATTGATTTAGAGAAAGCGAACTAGCAATCAAAGTAGATTAGATCAGCAAAGACGGCTCTCCGGATGATCGGATCCCCCTTGTCTACACCCCTCTCTCGCTCTTCCTTCTTTTTTCGTCTTGACGTACTGCGGGTACCATCAACCGAAGAATGGAGCTAGCGGCTGTCTTCACTGGACTGAATTCAAATTGATAATGATTGTCGTGTATGTATGAGGGAGTATTGGCACTCCTCACTTTGTGGCGTCTGGGTCTGTACACCAGCTGAATGTTCTTGATCAAAAACGTCAATATCTACTACCTAAGCCATTGGAGTTAAAAAACCCTAACAGGCTGCCGGATGGTTACTTCCGTGGCGCACCATTTTCGTGAAATTTGAGGGTTAGAGCGGTATCCCGATGTTGTATATTACGTACTGCGAGACCAGACTATTCCGACTGACGTATATCGTGTTGGTGTTGTAAAAATCTCAGATCTAGATGTGTTGTTTCAATGTCGATCGTTTGACCCCTCAACACATGACGGCTACCCGAGAATCATTTTGGTTTCTTCTTCACAGCCAAACAAACCGTGTGTGCCTGCATGTCTTGGGACAGATATAAGGTTGTTCGTATAAGCATCACGATTGTACAACAGGAAAACGATCGCAGGTATCACAGATCAAGAGGCGAGAGAGGGAGAGAGTGGTGTGAAAAAGGCATTTTTACTTTCCGAAGAGTTCTCGCGACCTGAGCCGAGCCGAGCTGATATAATGTGGAACATGGTGGAGGTCGCACGATGCTTGATCAAATCGATACTTTGACTTTCCAGTCCGCCATGATCAAATCCGGATCAAAAGTGGAAAAGCGAAAAAGCAAACTCCATGCTGCCTGCCCTGCTACCGTTCCTTCTCCGTGTCAGAAATGAACGGGAATGGACACACGATCATGGAAAATCAAGAAAAAGCTTGTCTGGGCTTGACTCCTCTCGCCTCCAGACTTGGCAGACTTGTCCTGATATCCCAGCATCATCATGGAGGATTCATGGGTGATACCGTCCTTTCTCCTGCGGTTCGAGTCAGTCTGGTGAATTCGTGGTCGTGGAGGCTCCCCCCTCTTTTCGGTCTTTGAAGCCAATTCTAGAGCGTCTCGCCAACAAACCGAACCTGATATTTGGGTGATTCGGAAAGAAAGAAAGAAAAAAAAGTATCTCCTGTCCTCCTCCTACTCCCCTCGTCATGCAGAGCGCTAAAATAGACCAGCTCTTGTTTTGAACGGCGAAAAGGGTAACACTAATTTGAGGGAATGGATGTTGTGTGAGTGGAGCATCCTTCAAGTCAAGGCCGCTAAATTGGCTGCACCTAGTCTTCTTCATTAGCCCTCTCGCTGGATAAGAGCGAGGCTGTTAATAACCCTCCTCGCCCACGTTTTTTCTCCCAAGACTTTCCCCCCTTTACCAAGACCACCTGCCAGGACGTCTGCTCCTCAATTTTCGATAACTTCTTGGTCTACCAAGGCCAACATCCACAGTCACACACGCGAAACACGGCATATAAGCTTTCTTGACATCTTTTCTCTTGCATCCGAGGACGGGAAAACTTTTGAAGCTTTTCTCCGGACTCGAGATCTCGAGCTCCGCACAAACTTAAATTTGAAGCGTCTCCTCACACTGCGAAATCGTCCTGCCTACAGACTTTACCTGCCCCAATTAAAAAAAAAAAAAAAAAAAGGTCAGTTGCAGGAAACATTAGCTTGCCGTCCGAGCAACCCCTCTTAGTTTTTGTCGTTGCTTCATTCCTTCCCCAAATTTACTAGCAGAGGTGGGCTTGAGCTGTCTCCTCCCTGCATGCATGCTCGAGAGACAGACAGGTATCAAAAGCTGAGATTTGGCTGCTATGAAAGCTCTGGAGCTTGAAGTTGTCTGTTTTGTTAGCCTTCAATTCCACTGCACTTCCCAGACTGTTCTGTTGCTTCTGTTGTGCGAAACCTTCAGCACCCAACTCACATCGTTTGATTTCTAGATACAGAGTGTAAGGAAATCTGAATAAGATTTTCCTTTCAACTGACGGACTTCTCTGACCCCGTCAAACATTCACAGAATCTTCCGGGTCAGCTATACCCAGGGCTGACACCTCGAAGCGACGGTGCTGCTTAAGTTTTTTGGCATTTGGCTACAGCCGCCAAACCGGCCAAGATATAGCAAAGCCGGCATCCAAGGAACCCGAAAAGGCTTACGCAGCCCAGAGTTCCCGAGGGAAAGGGAGGCAAATCAGATCGAAGCATTCGGGTTCTCAAAACAAACAAGTTACTAAGAAAGCCATCTTGACCACCGATCTTCTGCTCTTTATCAGCCGGAGCCTTGTTCCCACTTGGATGAGATCGCCTTATCATACGCACTATCTTTCGGCAGTACCGCAATCACCACGCCTTCTCTTATCCTTCGGCACAAAGTTGGTTTTCTTTGCCCGCTGGTTTTGTGGCTTTGAAAAGGGGGGGGTAATAACACCACATTTTGAACTTATCCGGAAGGGAAACTATTCGGCTATTGTTGAGACAGCAGCGTGACCACTCAGAAAAGTTTCGCTGTCTGCTTCTCTGCTTGGGATTTAAACCAGGTTTGGTGGACCGCAAAGGAAAGTCACGGCCTCTTTGTTTTGCCCGGACCAAGTCGCAAAATAATTGCTACACGGCAGTTGCCTTACCCCGTTGTGTCTGAACGGAGAAAAGAGCCTGCGGACATCATTTCTGTTGCCTGTTCCCTGCCCAGCCCTTTAGCTCTCTGTCCGATCTGTCATCAGCTGCAATCGCTGAAAAGTTCTTCCAAGTCATCTGCACCCTGGTCGGTTTCCAAGCCAGAGTCGCCCATACTTCGACAGCATTTCGAAGGCTTATTTCTGGCTAAGCTTTCCGTAATTTGTTTATTTCCTGTTGGCCATTCCTTCGATCGTTCATCCCCCGACCATTATCCTTACGTACATGAGCAGGCGGGATCACAGCTGTCAGTATCCTGTCGTTATCTCTGTCGTTAGCAAAAATCCAACTTACTTTCCCGCAGACCCAAGCGACTGGCGGAAACCTGCAGCACAGCATCCAAGATCTAGCGACCGATTGACGCCTTTTCAAGAGGCTTGGGCAATCTCCCTAAGACACTGGAATACGTACGCTCCTTAACAAAAAACTACATCCACTGATCGCAGTGGTTTCCTGGACGCGCGACTCCCTTCGTGGGATCGTTGCGGGAGAAGTTCACCTGACGCCGGTTCCAACTTATCCACAATACCAGTGGCCCGATATAATTCCGCACCATGTCGACACTGGGCAGCGGTCGACTAAACTCTCTAATCTCTCGGATACGCAGCTCTTCTAGTTCTCCTCGGTCGCCATCGTCGCCCACGCAGACACCTGGCCCCACCACCACCACCACCCCATCTACATTATCACAACTGAAACCTTCTCGTCGCGCTATCAATGACTTCTACATCAAACTCGACTACCCACATCGGCGGTATAAACCGGGGGAGCACATCACTGGATCAATCATTCTCACAACATCTCGCGCGACTCGAATAACACATCTCACACTGACGTTAGGGGGCAGCGTTATGGTATATCCCCACGACCGAAGGGGCCACAAGTGGGGGGAAGATGTTGTCAAAGATGTTACATACCGGGATAGTAAGATGATAAGAGGATGCAGAAGTCGGGGGACGACAATAGAAGGGAGACATAGCGGTCGGGGTGTGGTTCTTTTCGAAGAAGAACAGGTTATCGTTGGCGAAGGACGGTTGGGTGCTGGAGGGTTAGAAGTTGGCTTCGTGATCGAATTCCCTAGCAAAGGCGGAATCAATAGTCTGGATGTATGTTTCCTGCGTCCACCTTCAACTTCTGCCTGGGGGGCTCCCTACTGACATGACATTTTGCAATTCCGTAGTTCGAGAGAGGAGCCATCACATATCTACTAACTGCAACCCTTACCCGACCGACGACGATCCACACAGTCTCAACGTGCACAGCGGAAATAAAATTCTCTGAAAACATCGACGTTTCAATGTTCAGCCCTCCAAAACCGCTGACGATATCGATAGAACCCCAGCGGCCGCTTCGCCGACTGAAATCTTCGGGTTCTTCGAACGACTCCACAACCTATATCCAAACATTGCATCAACCGCCGAATCCATCCCCGCCCCTTTCTCCCTCTCTTCCCAAAAACCCCTCCAACAACACACCCTCATTACCGCCCTCCCCGACCGTTTCTGCACAGCCCCATCCCATGGCGACGATTGAGCTTTTGAGGCCCGCATGTTTACCTGGCGAATCAATACCTATCCGAATCACAGTATCACACAACCGACCGCTGAAATCTATGTCTGGTGTCATAGCAACATTATCGCGGCAATGCAGACTCGACACATTACCTCCTGCCGACAAAGTTCTCACTGCATCCTCCCTCTCGTTCTCGAAATCATGCGTCTCTACCTTTCGCAAAGATCTTGGCCAATCGATTACAGCGCTAATTGTCGACCCAAGAAGCCTAACGACCGTTATCAAAACTAGCGTACGCATTCCGGGAGATGCTTTCCCTACGATTTCCAAAGTTCCGCAAGGCGTACTCGAATTTACCTATTTTGTTGAAGTTGTGGTTGATCTTGGAGGGAAGCTGGCTAGCCGCAATGGAATGGGCGATGTCATCATGGATGGCAGTACCGGTGAGGATTTAAAACGGATACAAACAGAGGGAATCATGGAAACCGATCGCATCCGGCGAGAGAAAGGAGTTATCAGTTGCACTTTCGAAGTTGTTGTTGGAACAATCGATGCTGGGAAAAAGCGGAGGAGAAGGGACGAGAAATCGAAAGAAACACCTGCTGCTCCTACTTCTGCGCCTTCACATGCGTCTTCCGGGGAAACACATTCTGAAGAGTCGAGGACGGAGAGGGACGCTGAGAGGGATCAGACGGTAGCACAAGTCATGAACTTTTTAGAGGCGCCCGAATATCAAAACAGCACACGGTCTTCGCCCTCGAACTCGAGCACCACGCCACCACCCCCGATTCAACCACCTCCGATGATACCACCGACCCTCCCAACAGCAGGCGACGAAAAGGCACTCGCGAGGATGGCGGAGGAGCAGCTACTACCATCGGCTCCACCGATTTCTGGACCGAGTAACGAGGCTTCCGCACCCCCGCTTCTCCCATACGACCGGGGGGATTTATACTTTGTACCCGAATCGAGCGCTCACGGTGCTGCTGCACCGGCTTATGAGAGGCCGGATAGTGCTACACCGCGATCTGTATCGCAGCCACAGGAAGATAAAAGAGAATTGGAGAGGCAGCGGCTACTGAATGAAGCCAGTGCGCCGCCTGTTTCGGCTCCAGAGATTGCTGGGCCTTCAGCACCTGATATTGTTGGTGAGGATGAAAGTGATCCTAATGGGCTTCCTCGTTATATTCGATGAAGAGCTCTCTGCTCACTCATTTTCCCAGCATCATATTTTGGATTTTATCATTTTCTGGGTTTTCTCCACCAGGGTTACCTTGGCAGCGATTTTTCCCTTACCCTCCGGTTTTATGCCACAGCGATTTGAATTTACACGGCGTGGGGCACAGGTTTCCTTCGAGTTTGGCGATTTTCCAAAGGGCTTCATATATCTTTTATTTTGTTTTGGCGGCGGGGAAATAAGAACACACGTCGATTTACCCGTATATTTCTACGAAAGATGTAATTTTTATTTTTATTTTTTACCTTTGTGAGTCCTGTTTTAGCATCTGGCGTTATATATCATATCGGTACTCTAAGATTTTGATTTTTGGGAAAAAAGAATCTTGTCGTGGGAGCTTAACTAAAGCAGAAAAGCTTGTTCTTTTTGTGTATATATGATTTTTTCTTCTCGTTCTTTTCTTTTGTTATAGGTGTGTTTTTGTGATTTGATCATGAGCCCTTGAGAGCTCGGGGTTTAACTAGTTAATCTCCCAATTGAATTCATATTGGAAGGAGCAAGACGTGGGGATTTAGCGGTTCCCGGTGTGCACCTTTTTTGTCAAGATGGTTGAGTTTTGCGTTAGGCTTTGTAGGATTTCTCGATGTGATGGGAGTGATGTTGATGGAAGGGAGAAGGTTGAGGTCAGTGTTAGACTGACTATTCGACCTCCTCGAGCTCCTCTGGAATCCCCAAGCTGGCTTTGAAGGCTGCGATGTCGGAAGATATCATTCCGGCCGTTCCCTTGAGATAGCTGTCTATTGAGTAGATGTTGTCTGTAATTTATCATGCATGCTGGTCAGCGGTTTGGATAAAATGCCAACAAGCTTGGTCAATATGTAGACTAACTGGTATGTTCGTTAGCTGCGGTCTTCAATAGCAGTAATAGTTCTCGGAGGCGGTCGATATGAGCAGGGTCGTTGTCGGCGTAGAGGGCTAGTTCTTTCTCTAGTTCTGCCTTTTCTTTCGAGAGGGTTTGGAGGTCTTTCATCATCTTTGCTCGTTTAGCCTGTGGATATCAGATCGTGTCAGTGATCAGGTACCTATATCCAGGAACTGATTTCCGATATATATATATATATACCCACCTTCTCCTCTCCACCCCCCCAATTCTTCTCTTCCTCCCCCTCAATCTCCTGCTTTACTTCCCCCACCCTCCCCTCCAACCCCCTAACCTCCTTCTCCAACCCCTTAACCTCATTCTCCATCTGTCTTTTCTCATCACCCTTAAAACACCAATACCAATTCCCACTGCCGATTTTTTCGACTCGGATTTTGTTATCGTCGACGAGGGCGGCCAAGTAATCTCTTACTTGCATGCTTGAGATTCCTGCGGCCGTGGGGAGGGATTTTTCGAGGTCTTTGATTGAGTGTGGGGTTATTGGGGGTGTGGAGAAGAAGGCTTCGACGAGGAGGAGTTTGGCGGTTGAGGGGTTGAATTTCGGCTACGGCATGGGGTTAGTGTGTGAGATTAGGGTGCGATGGAGGAGGTGATAGTGGTTGATGGGGTGGGGGTTGCTTCTACGGATGCGGAGACTTACCATTGTTGATGACGGGTGGTTAAGGAGGTATCTATGGACTTCAATGGTACGGTATACATATGCTTTACGAAGGAGCTAGGGTGGTTTGTGAGAGGTGCTGACGATGCATGAGGTATGAAATAGATTGATCGTGGGAAGGTATAGGATGTTGCGGAGGTCTGGATTGATGTCGTGTTGAGGAAGGGGTATGTGGGAAGGCCTAAGTGGTAGATTGTCGTCTGGCTCTACACGCAACCGCACTTTTGAAGACTCCCTCGGTAGATACCTATCTATTTTATCAGAATTCGAATTCATCGGTATTGACTTGCTATGTATGTATAATTACTAGTAAGGTATCACATAAAATTAGCTAGAAGAATATATACTACTCCCGAGATATCTCAATAATCTCCATCAAAATCCTCTCTCCGAATCTTACTCCTATCACACATCCCCCTGAACACCCCCTCGCTCTCCCACAACCTCACCGGCGTATCAACCTCCACGATCCTCCCCTGATCCAACACCACAACCCTATCGTACGTAATAATAGTCCTCAATCTATGCGCAATACACAACACCGTACTGGCTCCAAACCCCTCAGCCATTGTCTTCTGAATCTTTCGATCCGTCTCTTCGTCTACGCTACTTGTTGCTTCATCGCAGATGATGATACGGCTGTTGCGGACGAGGGCTCGTGCTAGTGCCATTAGTTGACGTTGCCCTAGCGAGAAGTTCAGACCTTCTTCGATGACGGGGGTGTCGAGGGTTATTCTTTCTTTTTTCTTTTGTTGTTGTTGTTGGAGGGGGGCGTCGGTGGGTGGGGTGGTGATGCCGGTGTCTTCGGGGGGCGTGCTTAATTGGTCTGTTGAGGAGGTTTTTGTGGAGGCGTCTAGCTGTTGGTCCTCGGGGAGGATTAGATAACTTTGTCTTAATGCATCCCAGAGTTCTAGATCTGTGTGTTCTTCGAAGGGGTCGAGGTTGCTTCGAACGGTGCCTTGGAATAGTGTGGGGTCCTGCGGGATGATGCTTAATTTGCTTCTCAGATCTTGCAACCCGATTTTGCTGATGTCTACTCCGTCTATTGTAATAGAGCCCTCGGCGAGTTCGACGAGACGGAACAGAGTGCTCATGATGCTGGATTTTCCGGCACCTGTCCTACCGACTATACCTATCCTTTCTCCGCCTTGAACGTGGAGGTTTAGACCGTGGAGGGCTAGTGGGAGTCCATCGCGATATCGCATCTTTACGTTGTCGAAGATGATTTCACCTTTTTCTGGCCAAGTTGGTGATGGCGTGACCGAAGTTCGGAGGGGCGATTCCTCTGGTAATTGAGTACCGTAGTAATGGATTCTTTCGGTGGAATTCATAGCGTTTTCGACTTCGGCTAGCTGTCTGACCATAAATTGAATAATCCCGTAGACTCCAAGGATATAACTTAACACCAGGCCCGAAGTCGAAGGGTTTGTACTGTATCGGGTTGCTACAACGAGAATAACAGTGGTGAGAACCAGGCCGGTGGAAACGATATCAACTCTCATGCCAAGCCATCTTTGGTTTGCAAAGGTGATGAAGTATGCGGAGTTCATTTGGTTGATTGCGTCGTTTACCGCGGTTTTGAATTGACTTTGTAAGCCGTAGGCGCGGATTGTGGCTGTACCGTTCAGGGCTTCGCCGAACCGGGCGAAGACGTCGGAGCGGAGGACTGCTTCGTGGCGTTTCACTTCGCGGGCGGAGGCGCGGTAGAAGCCTGCGGCCCAGAAGAAGAATATGCCGAGGGGGACGAGGGCGATCGCGAACTATTTTAGGAAGTTAGTGGGATTGGTTTTGGGTTTCGGGGGGGCGGTACATACCCAGGGAAAGTAGACGATTATCATGACGAAGGTGCATAATATGGCGGCGAGGGTGAAGAAGTACATCCTCATTGCGTCGGTGAGGTTGTTGTCCATGACGTCGACGTCCTTGGAGAATCGGTTGACGATACGGCCGAGAGGTGTGGTGTCGAAGAAGGACCTGCGTTAAGTACCGGTTAGATCATGTACATAGGTTTTAGGTGAGAAAGTTACGCACATTGGAGCTCGTAATACTCTTCTCATAGCCTTCTTCATCAAGTTCTTACTGGATTCGGTACCGGCCATGGTGAGTGTTAATGCGAAGATGAACATGAATACTGCCTGGGCGACACCGAGACCGACGTATCCTGCGATATAAGATCCTTTCGAAAAGTGGTATCTACCGCTCGTCCACCATGATAGCCATATAGTGCTAAGGATATTGGCTGTCTGAGATAAGAAGAGGAAGAAAATGACAATAGGCGCAACAATGAACGATCCGCTTGCTTTGATATATGCATAGTAAACACCCCACCCGACACCCTTCGACGCCCTTTCTTCTTGTTGCATGAGACCCTGCGCTTTCTTCTTTTTGGGCTTCTTCTTTTCTTCGGGTGCACCGATCTCCTGGTTTTCTTCGGCCTTCTTCTCCGGAGCTTCCTCAGCAGCTGTCATCGAAAGCATTTGCTTGAAATCTTCGTTTGTAGCCATGAGTTCATCGAATGACCCGACTGCGCTGACTTTGCCGTCGACCATTAGGACGATCCTGTCACATCTATTGAGGACGTGAAGTTGGTGGGTTGCGAGGATGCGGCATTTGTCTTTTAGCAAACCACCGATTGCTTCATTGAACATATGACGTCCGACGTGGGCGTCAACAGCGCTGAGGGGGTCGTCGAGGAGGATGATATCCGAGTTGTGGTAGATAGCTCGGGCAATATTCATCCGCTGTTTCTGTCCGCCACTGACGGTGATACCACGTTCCCCGATCTCTGTCATATCTCCGTTGGGGAATAGTTCAAAGTCTGGTTTTAGAGCGCATGCTTCGATGACCTGTTCGTACCAAACAGGGTCGAACGGACGGCCGAAGAGGATGTTTTCTCGGACGGTGGTGTTTTGGATCCATGCTGATTGGGGACAGTATGCCATGCTAGCGCCTTGGGTGATGGTCCCATTCGTTTTTCGCATGTCACCTGCGAGGGCTGCTAGCAACGAGGATTTTCCAGAACCGACGGTACCGACGATGGCAAGGAGTTCGGTCTTTGAGATGTTGAGATTGATGTTTTGGATTGAGAAGGGGTGGGGTTCTTTTTCTTTGGATAAGTTTTCGTCGGTTTGAACGGCAGGCTTTTCGGACGTGACTTTCGATTTGTCCTTTTTGATCCTTTTTCCGTCTCTGCCGATTTCTTCCTTTTTGACGGGAGGGGTGGTTTCCCAGGTAAAAGACGCATCTTTGAGGATGAAGGCTTCCTTTTGGTCGAGATCTATGGTCCGCTGTTCAGGTTCGTCTTCTTGGAGGAGGTAGGTTTGGATTCTTTGTAATGAGAGGAAGGCGTCAATGCATTCTGCGATGACGACGGGTAGGAAGTTTAGTGGAAGGCGAAGGGTATTGAAGAGGGTGATTGATGCAAAGATCGTGGCGGGGTTTAGGGCGGGGTGGAGGAGCGAGTAAGTGACGAATGCAAGGATGGAGGCGAAGACCGGGAGAGACTATATGACCTGGCATCAGTACTGGAACTTCTAATTCGCGTCACGTAGATAGAAAAGATTGCACTCACCATAGACACAGCATTAATTGCACTTCTGATAGCCAACAAGAACTGGATAGATCGGACCTCTCGACGCCGCAAGGTTCCTAGTTCTTTCAAGAAACTCTCCTCCCAACCGAACAGCTTAACGAATCTAACACCCTGGAGGATTTCCTGCATCAGGCTGACCCGCTTATCCGTGATATGGTTCATGGCTTTTCTTTTCTTAGCGATCGTGGAGATAGCCTTCATGAGGAAAGGAACAAGGACGAAAAGTAGCCCCAGACCGGCTAGAGCCGAAACCCCGAGGTTGATAATAAGGAGCGCTACACAAACGGCTATCTGGATGGGTGCAGTCCACATCATGTGACTCCAGGAAGACGCCTGGTCGACACGATATGTATCCGTTCCCATGAGATTGACGATTTTTCCATTCGGATACCCGGGCACGGCGTCTAATAGCGCACCTCCTTTAGCCCGCTTCAGTCTGTTTTTCTCTTCCTTTTCCAGCATTTTCTTTTCTTCGGCGGTGAGTTCTCGTGAGTCGTCGGTGCCGGCTAGTCTACCCACTGCCCTTGCGCGGGAGGAAATTGTGGTGCTTTTTTCGTATATCATGCTGATCAAGGATGCTCGAGCCATTCCGCCGGTTAACATTCCTCTGTACAGGAATTGGTTTATACAGATACTGGCACTCCATTGCATTACCACCAGTCCGATCGCTAGACCGATACCCCTCCCGAGAGGCTCGGGACGCCGAAAGTATGCATTTTGGACGAAGGTAATGAGGTAACGCAGCATTTGCGGTGTGAGGATCAATAGAAGGTCGGCCGTTATTCGGCACAGACCGGCGGTCCAGTATGTATGACGGAAGACGTGGTTTAGGGACATGAATAGAGGGTATTTGTCACCCCGCGCGGCACGTTTTTTGAATTCTTCTTTGATTTTGGCGACCGATGCTTCTACTCGGCGTTCCGGGGCTAGGACGGGGATGTCGTTTAGTTCTAGGGGGCGGTTGTAGCCGACCTATATTACATTATATCAGCGAAGTCCCTTATACATAACCATGGCTATAGGTTTATAAGATCGAATTGGTTACTTACGATCATCAGTTCATTGATCCACCAGAAGGACAGCTTGGAGAGAAAGTTCGCGTCCTTCTCTGGCGAAGTAACCCGAACATCAGGTACCGGAGGGGGTACCCTCGATTTGAGAGGGTTCCGCCTATACCACGGCTTCGATTTCCTGAGATCCTTCTCATCTTGAGGTTCTACGATCGTGGATGCTACGGTTGATCTTGTTTTTTCGGCCGCGAGTTTGGAACCTAGAGGTTCGGCTTCGATTTGCTTTTCGACGGCGATTGCATCGATGTCTGAGAATGACCGTCCGACTTTCTCGTCGGTGAGGATATCGGAGGGTTCATTTTCGGCCGGATTGTGGTTTGGCCTGGGAGGTTGCGAGGAAGCCACGGTGAATGGGGTTTGGGCGAGCGAAAGCTGCCCGTTGTTTCTTTGTTCGTTTCGCGTAGCTGCAGTGCGCTAGCTATCCTGTTTGGGCCGGGCCGAGGCTGAACTTTCGCATTCGTTTCTTGGAGGTCCGGGTCGACGTTTATTCGATTCCCTCAGCAACTTCGAAGATACTCTGGGGAATTTTTGAACGGGGAGGGCAAGAATACTATAGCAGACACGGAGAAAGTAAGTGCCGATATTTTTTATGTTTTTTATTTTTAAATAGGGAAGGTGGAGACCAGTCGCAAGCTTGTACGTATGTGTATGTGCGATTACTAAATCATGGAGGAAACAACTTTTTAACCCGCCGATATCATGCGCCGACCCTCCGATGCAGAACGGTTTTTCGAAGACAATTCGACAAGGCCTAAAAGCTTAAGTCTATCCGGTGCTGTGCGTCAACATACTAAGCTGAATTGGTTCGTATATTGTTCGTATTCGGATATCGGCAGGGCTGTTGGTTGTCGAGTACCAAGGGTGACCGTTCCATTGCGTGGCTAGGGCCGTCTGAGATTTCGACCGTTGTCACTACTTGCGGGATTCGATTATGGGATTCACCATACAGAAACCGTTTCCTCGCCATGGAGCTATCGGTTTGCACCGAGGTCTGGAAGAACCTACAGCAGCATTAATATCAAATGGGATTTCGATGAGCCCTTATCGCTTTTTGTGAGATGGTGCGATACGTAGCATCGACGGGATATGAAATCGGACCTTGCATATAGGACTTGGCCCTCGGTAAAGCTTGGAAAGAAGCTTGGAGGCTGAAAGGTTAAGCCCGATCTGGCTACCTTGGTTTACGGGACGGGTTTTCCCCGGCCAATGACAGACGTTTCGTCTCCACCGAATGTGATGGCCGAACTTTATTTGAATCGAATCTATTTCTCAGTACTGCGAAAGGCTGGCGATGGTTTGAGAATGTCGGTTATGGCTTCAATTGTCTCGGTTGGATATTATGAAGCTGTGATCTACTTGCGCATATACTTTTTGTATATGGATCCCGACATCGTGGTTCCAATTCAACTGTTCCGCGTGTGCTGGAAGGATCGAACATTTCCAAGTCGACCCGTGAGTCACACATGGTCCAGCAGATGGTACCTGTACATCTGATGCCGATTTATCCGAACATGTTGTATTTATCATCGTGAGGCTTCAATGGATCGATGGTGCCATCGGTCGTTATCTCACGTGCCGAATGCCCCATCCGGGGTTTATACTACTGCCGCATGTACCGTTGATTAACTTGAGATATTTGTACCGTTGACTCAAGATTCTGGAACGAACAAGCTTTTCGAGGCTATCAAGCTTAAACCTAGTGATCGGGTTTTGTTCCAATTAGCAAAGTGAGTCTTGAATTGTTGTATCTCCGAAGTCCGGTTGTTAACTCCAATGTTGGGGTTGATAACTCCGGGGGCGAGGTCTTCGTGTCTACGTAGAACCTCGGTGATGACTCTGAATCGTAATTCGACGAATCGATTCTAGGTGCTTTCTTATGTCGGGTTAGTATTGGCGATAAGGTTTGGAGGATTTTGGCGGGCCGTATACGTATATTGTTTATTCGCTTGAGGTCATGTTTGCCATACAACAGTATATGACCGTATATGGGCATGCAAAAATGTTCTTGTTCTGTTTGAAACAGCAGAACTATCAGCTAGGTATAGATCCGTTCTTCCGAGTATATACCTCGACTTTATAATCGTCTGGGTTTTCACACGCGCTTCTTGGTCACCCGAAGCTTCAGGAGTGTTAGAGCATAATATCGACAGATCTGACATGCGGCTCTGTTTAAGACAGGGAAATGCGTTGGCAGATGATGTCGGCGAAATGACATCATAAACGCACATTTTCAATGCTCTTTTATTGCCACTCCGTCGATATCATCCCATTCATATATTCATACTACACCGCAACGGCAGCAACAATACCGCAAAAATGTCCACTCCAGAGAAAATCAAATCCCTTGTCCGGGAAGAAGCCCAGCAGGCTATCGATATCTCAAAAGATGCAGCAAATTCGGGTTCATATCTGTTCCCCATTCGGGTATTATTCCATTGATCTCTCGGAATCACATCCGGCGGACTACAGATACTCATTACCTACGTAGGGAATATACCACTTCCTTCGATACCCTTCCCTTCAACAGCCTCTCTGGCGCAAGGTTCTACCAACAGTCCTCCTCTCTATCGTTGTTATCATCACGATGTTTGTAGTCACGTATCTTCCACAGGCCGCCATTCTAACATTTGTTGACGGGCCGATCGCGTTCGTCAACGCTGCTATGTTGGTTTTATCCGAGAGTTCGACGTTGATATTGTTGATTAGCAGGTGGTGGTGGATTGATGATGCTGCTGTTGAAGTTTTTGATGCGGTACGATACACTACTCCCCGAAAGATGAGAAGGAGTATGATTCATGGATGGATAGGTCTTGGTTCAACAAAATCAAACGGCATTGGTAGCGGCGGGTCGTGAGATCAGACCCATGCGAAGTTCCGATCCGATTAGTAAATTGGGGAAACGATTGAAGAAACCGTTTGGAGATGGGTTAGTGAAGAGTTTGATAAGATATGTTGTGCTCCTGCCGTTGAATTTTATACCGGTTGTCGGGACTATGGTTTTTTTTGTTTTGAATGGTGAGTTTTAGTACCCTGAACTGGTGAACGGTGGCGGGAGCTGATATTGGGGGATCGTGTAGCTCGAAATGTGGGGCCGGCGCATCATGCTAGGTATTTTCAACTTAAGGGGTTTTCGGAGACGGAGAGGAAGGATTGGGTGAAGAGGAATCAGGGGGGATATGTTGGGTTTGTTTTGCCCCCCTCCATCGTATCTTGATAGGTTTGAATGCTGATTGTGGGGAATATCGTGGTTAACTAGGTTTGGATTGGCTTGTGTGCTGTTGAATCTGGTTCCGATCGTTAATATTGTCTTTGCGTTTACTCACACTGTGGGTGCGGCGCTCTGGGCTGTCAAGTTGGAGAAGATTGAGGCGGGGAGGGGGAGGAAGGTTGAATAGTATCGGCCCCGGGGATTGTGATTGGACATGATGAAAGGGTGTTTGGATGTAATTATTCTAAAGGATGCTTCGGGGATAACATGAGGGCATTTCGATAGTGCGTGGCGAGTTTGTTCTTTGCCAGCGATTAGTTCTAGAGAATTGGCAGCACCCGTCTCGATCCTAGATTACGTAATTGGCCGAGTCCCTTACAAGGATTGGTCAGGAATCCCCTCCGCTATAGATTTTACGATGAAAGTCGTATTTTGATCGTGAAGATAATCATGTGTCTCTCCATACAAGTATCCGCGAACCTTCCCACTGCTCGCGGAATTCAATATAGCAGGTTTGGAAACTTGCCCACAGGCTAAATTGATAAGTCGGTATGATTTCTTTACAGACTTCTTACAGGGTTTCCTATAGACCTTCGGGACCCGATCCCCAATTTCTACTCCGAAGGCCTCTCCACGATAAAATTTATATAAAAACTCCGTTTTCCTCTTCAATCCTATATGCGTTAGGTGGGCCATCCCATCAAAAATTATAATTTTGGAAAACATCTTGGAAAAATTAGAAAAGGGGCCCCCAGAGTGAAGACCAGGGGTCCCCGAAACGAATGTTGGGGGTTGGGGGGAGACTCCTGATTTCATGAAGGGACCCGACCAATTCCCTGGTTCCAAGTGATTTACATGGTATTTAAATAGAGACGATGGGTATTCTCCGCTATGAAATAAATAGATTTACGACTCAGGTTATAACCAGAAGATGAAAAGTATACTTTTTTATGTATGGCTATCATTACTATATATGTTTCATGCTCCAAACGCCTAATTGCTAATAACTATGCTAAGGCTCCGTAGAAAATGCTAAAATGTTGTCGTGACATCATCAATATTATAACCCGTTCTTCCGTGTTACCATCCTCCTATTCCGACCCAAACCCCGGCCGAATCTACTCGAAAGCAGATCGCTTAAGCGTATTGCCAGACGGCATCCTTGATTGGGCCACCAGCGGGGGTGAACCCCAAGCAGTCCTTCTTGCACCCGGTTGGGACATCCTTATCCTTAAGCTTTCCCTTAACATCAACAAACACATTCCACGGACCGCTAGTCTTCGATTTCTCATCAACCGGGCAAGGAGGTGACTTTGCCCTTTGGACATTGTTTGGCGGGAGGGGGCAGTAGGTTGAGGTTTTCTTTCCGATCCAGATTTTACCGCTGTCAGCGTTAAGGGATTGGTAGTGGATTGGAGAGGCGGAGTGGAGAGCGAGGAAGCCGAAGGCGGTATCCTTTGGGAGGGCACGGGTTCCGAGATCGGAGGCTGGAGCGGCGGAGACGGCGGCGAGGAGGGAGAGGAAGGTTGTGACTTTGATATACATTTTGAAGAACGAATGTGTTGTTTTTGTTGGAACAACGAGTGCAATTAGAGTATCAGGATGATATATATAAAAAGGAGCGTCGTAGAAAGGTTGGTCTATTGTCTTTGTACATTTTTCCCACTAGTGTCAATTCAGTCTACTTTTGACCTTGTAATTTCCATTTGTTCACATGACGGTATGGAAAGTTCACCGTCGGGCTTTCAGCCCGGCGTTGCAGGAGAATGTTCCTCCTCAATGCAATAACGTAGTATTCCTTGGACAAAAACGGTATTCTTGGAGTGAAAAAGCTTAGTTGTGCAGGCGCATGTCCACCTGCCCTTCCGATAGGCTCGGCCCCTAATGCGTTCTTTGGGGTTTCTCGATTCGGCCTGAACGAGAGGGTGAACTAATGACGTGCAGTGTGGGAGCTCGAGTGTAGCGTTGCGGTTAGGATAAATCGGGCTGGGGGCTGAACGGACATTCTGGATTAGGAGAACTTCCTGGTGGGAGTTTTTAGGGGCCTGGACCGAACTAGTTTCTGCGCTCTGCGCGCATAGGTGAAACTTAATTTTTTTCTTTGATTTTTTGAGGAAGCTATTCTAGTTACAGACTGGTAGATACAGCAGGTCTAGAACGGCGGGCGAATGACTGTTCGGTAGTGGATCTATTTTTGGTGCTCGAGCGATGATACCCCGACCGCGAACATTCTCCGGACGATAGAGACTCGACTAGGCAAATTCCGGTAGGGCCCGCCGTTTTTGTTCTACCAACGTTCGTTCTTTGTTCGGTTGGATCTAATAACTACAATGAAGAATTGACGTCCTGATATGATCAGCTGGGAGAGTAGTGTTGCGTTGAGCTTTAAACTGAGTAAGATGTTTTGAGAAGCATGGAATTTTCGGGGGAGACCTTGAACATTTTTGGTCTTTTCAGGTACGGAGAATGGGGAAGAGGGTTACGCGGGCGGACAGGGGATTAGGAACGTTTACTTAGAGCGATAGTGTGGAACGTGGAATGGTGGACGGGTTGATACGTTAAGGAGTCGGGCGAATTTAATAGACGGGAATGAGCTCGACGGCGAGGAATAATTCTTTACTATGGATTTCAAGGCTCATTGTGTATATTGAGAACACATGCATGTCATGGAGTTAATAGTAGAGATCTGACTGCAGCGCTGATCGATTGATACTTCTAGAAATTTGGTACCACGTGGGTTATTCTGTCGACATGTCTAGCACTCCACGCTGAATCCAAGGTGTCGGCGGTGGTTAGCTACGGGTGCACACTTGGACATGTAGAACACATGCCCAAGAATTGAAATTTCTGGGCCGGTTTCTAATGCACATTGTAGCACATCCATTTTTCCTGGAAGAGGACTAGTAGTCGTCAGCAGAAGGTAACAAACTAAGGAGAAAGTAACGTCAGCCAGAGCAATGATATCTTCGACAGCTTGCGCTTGTTTCTAATATTTCCACTCTGCTTCGAAGATGGCTTTTGGGGTCAGTTGGAGATTTTGAGAAGACGAGGACAGAAAGCCCGAGCAATCTTCTAATACTATAAAAAATTTCGAAGATCTTTTTTGACACCGAGATTGATTAAAAGGTCTGGGGTTTCTCCGAAGACATCAATCAACTCGGTACCCTATAATCTCGCCGATGGAAACGACTAAGTCGCTCCCGTTGCATTGCTTCGAATTAAAGAGTCTGCGAGTAGCTTTCCCTCCGTGTTCCCTAATGAGGAGTAAGAAAGGCTTTAGAGCTTGAAATGTTGATTCGCAGCTAGTACTCGCGGATCTATGGTTGCAATTGGCTGGCTTGATCAATTGAAGGTATTGTAAAGCCCTTCCAACTGAGGATACCGCCTGACCATTTAGAAAGAGCCCTTCGCGAACTCGATGGGAGCGGCTTTGATGCTACTCCTGCGACTAAGGATATTTAAAATTTTAAGTATTAGCTTTCGTATTTAGCTATCATGGAACCGTTACATGACAAGAATGGCTCCATGGATTTTGGCTCGGCTTGGTATATATCTCCCGACTGTCCGATAATTCTTGAAGCTTGAGTAATCTCATAAGGAGATTTATATGCCTAGCCTTCGCATGAATCGCTAGACTGAAATTTTCATGCGTATCTAAGGATCTGCCAACTCACCGCGACCATGATTAGACTAGAAACTTTGAGAGGCACACACCGAGTGGTATCTATTCGCTAAAACCACTCGCCATGTGGCGGCCTTGTCGGGCTTTTCGATATCTTTATTTCAGATATAGCACTCAAAGATTCGGATATCATGATATATATCATCGCTATATACGTTATGACCTTGGACCTTGGTGATCGATGTTGGTGTCGCACAGTATGTACCTATGTAACGCTTCGTTACCGTCATACGAGAAAAAGGGGTTATCACTTAAACCTTGAGTTAGATTGCAGTTTTAATGAGACTAGTGACGGTTCTCTTTTCACAGGTTGACGTAGTTCTAAAGGCATCCTCGTGGATCTGGTGGTTGTCATTTGATATTTGCCATCTAGAGCTTTGGCCGAATGATATCGGCATCTAGAATGCAGGATGTGCACATGTATGCACCGACTCGACACGATGGATTGTTGTTTTCGCATCCCGGGTTTCCTTGTACCCGGAGGAAGGATGAATAACCAGGCTAGACGATGGGTAGATCGCCGTAATACCCAACCATTTCAAGGATCGGTCTGGTATAAGGCATTATGAAGTCGATTGCTGAGATTCTCGTGTGGCGAATTGTTACTGTAATGTTGACGTTAGTCTAAGATATACGGTGATATTGTGAGAAAAGCATCAAATATGAGCATTCGGCCGGAGTGTGTTGATCTCAGCAAAAGTAGATATGCCTTCCAAAGCATCTCCTTCTTCCTCTCGATCAACAAGTTCGTTTATCACAGGCTTCGCTCACACCCTTTCCAGCCACCATTCTTACTGCGCCGTTCGTAGAAACATTGAGGGATAAACGGCACGACTGAGAGGGGAGGCGAAGGGGCCCAATATTGTTGGATTCGAGCGCTTGAGTGGCCAAGAAAGCTCTGAAAATAACAGATATCTAGAGGGCCTTTGATGGCGCTATTCTGAATCCCGGTAGACTTAGGCATGCAATGATACTGGATCAATTTTCTAGAGATAACGGTGGCGAAATTAAAAGGTAACGGCCTTCCAGGATTCCGTGATCCATCGAAAGCCTCTCGAATTCTTAGGCGACGTAGTTTTCGTACCAACCTCTTCATTCGGCTTTGAAGATTCCGGTTCCATTGATACCTCGGGTGGTTGTGTTCGTGAAATGACTAGCTCGGAGATTGAAGGCTAGTTTTAGGGTTAAAGATCCCGATGTTTTGCTCTCTTGTATCCGTATCATCGGAACGGTCGATTCTCGGCACTGCGGACTGAAATTTAGTCTCATTCTTGATGTCTCGGGTTGGTTCTAATTTGATTGATGAAATCGGCAGAATATCCGACGGGTGTCGAATTACGAAACCAGCGAGCTCCAAGCTAATGATCTAGTGTCAGGAAATTCAGGACCGAGAAGCGAAATAAAGGCACCTAAGCATTTTATTCAACGTCATATGCCTTTAGATATCGAAAGTTGTCTTTTCATGAGATCTTGAATATCTTGAGCTAAATTAAATTACGTGAATACCTCCATCATGCGATGGGTCCGCGGCGCCTAGGCGCAAGATTTAAACAGCTTTAACATATCTTCGTCTCGATCGTCGACATCATCTGTCGTGTGTCTGACGTCCCGCTTTGTAGACGTTAGCTATAAAACTTCGTCTCGACTTCCTAATTTGCACAATCGATACCCCGTGGGGAACGGGAGCTAGTTCACGTCCATAGAGTGGCGTCATGATCCATTGTCCAGTAGTTTGGATTTATTAGTAGACTGGGGCCATGGACAGCCCAGCTGAGGATCCGTGCTGCTGGCGTAGAGGGTAGATGAGACAGGGTAACTTTGTAGATTGAGTTTTGGACACTGATCTTGAGAAGCATGGGTATTAAGCTTTTCGTTAAAGCACGTCGGGATTGATACCAGGTTTTTAAAAATCTTGAAATTACTTCCGTTTACGAGAGAAACTATGTTTTGAAATGGGTTGCAGTCTGAACATCTGTAACAAGCAAACGTTGGAGAATCAACGTTATCGTTGTTCGCTCGGCTAGCCAACCGGCTCCAGGTCAATCAGGAGGCTGGCAGTTGTGGATTTTCATATTTTAATCGTATTGACCCAAGAAAGTGGTCTGACAGATATGTACACATCTGCAAGTCCTTCGCCTTCAAGATGCCAAACCACTATCGCTTCGCTTGTCTCAGTCTCATTTACGTTCTTGTTTTATAATCAATGGGAATTCAATGGGAAAGTCGCACTTCTGGTTGCCATTTGTTGGATTTAATACATTCCTGGCCATTCGTTAAACAGAAAATCGAAATCACTGGCTCCCAACTCGCTTAGAGTGGGTCGGATACGCATGCACGATGACTATACATCGTCTCGAAATCCTATTGAAGTTAGTGGCATTTGAATCTATCAATCGCACGTGCTTATCCAGTGACACGGTCACATCCTGCCTTAGGTCCTTGCCAATATCCCCAGGCGGGTAACGGCTCCTTAACCCCGCAACCGAGCAATCGATGCTTTACTATGTAGGAGAATATTCTGGGACATCGAAATTGAATTGTTCACTTTGCTAGACTTTCGCTATTTGGACTGTCGGCCGGCCGCGCGCTAACTCTTTTGGCATTGCATTGATCTCGCGAAGGATGCATGAGCTCGCAACCTCTTACATAACCGTTTTTAAGCACCCGTGGAGGGAATATACCTCGGAAGTCGGTACTTCTATATGTACTTATGTGCATGCTGACATGGGTGGGTCCTTTGATCGACGGAGCTTTAACAAGTTCTGAAGCTCTGAAGTGGTTCCATACGTTGGGTTTGATATGTCGATACTATACTTTCTAATACTGGTGAGATATCTGGTATCGAATCTCATGTAATAAGATCTTCGCAATATGAGTTAATGGGGTCCCTATGAAAGTGGCTAGCCCGCGTTTACGGAGTAGACAAAATCCAGTGGCGTCCTTCAATCCTAGCCCTTCTCCAGTTCGGGTTTCCGGTTGGTGTACCGGCGTGACGTTCGGCGTGGGTCTGGCAAAGTGATGATAGCAAACCATCCTGCAGCAGGTGCTGATCAATGGGTCCAGAGGGCCTGTGTCTAGGCGTGTAATGTGGTTAGCATCACGAAAAAAATTCTCGAGAAACATCGGTGCGAATGTTATATCACATATCAAGCCAAGCACCAAAGTACCTTGTCCTTTTCTTCCCTGTGAGCTTATCTACCGCAACAAGGTTAGTAAAAATATGCATGGCGTTTCGGAACCCTGCATTCCAATCACCGGAAAAAACCAATTCGAGCTTTCCAGATGCACCAAGAGACTAAAAAGTCGAATTTTATGAACAAAACCATGCACGAATGCAGACAATAATCCGTACGAAGTTGAGGCACAGAAGATTCCTTGGAGACTATTGTGGTTTGAGGATGCATCGATGGTGAGTACATATCTCGAACTCATGTCTCGAGCTCCACCTGACCCACGTGTTAGCGACCTTCAAATCAGTTCTGTTAAGAGTCAAGACCCACTAAAACCAAATCCATTCGATGGAAGCCCTGGCTGGTTATCCGAGAACTGAGCACAGATTGTATTGACAAATGTTATGAAAAGTACGTATTGTTACTTGTTACGTCTGATTCCTATCTTAGCGGCGTTGCTACATGAATATGCCCCACCGTGCGTCGGCCACAGACTATATTCGGAGGAGTTTTTGCTGTGAATCGGTGCAATATGAGGGCAAATTCGAACTTTGAGGTAGGCTATGTTGAAGCTCCGAGAACAAGCCTAGCTGACATGCCAAGAGAATCAAAAAAACAATTATAGTGAGCTAGACTATGGAGCTGGGAATGGTTTGTAATATGGGACCTGTACTACATATGACGGGAGGTAAAATAGGGCAATTCTCTATGCTAATCTTTTGCACCCACTAGCTTCGACTAAGGTGGCCCTGGAGAGCTGGCTTGCTAGCTTCCACAGAAGCCTCATTCCGAGCTAGCCGAATGGGGATTAACCCTAATCATCGTCTGGCAACTACGAACGCCACCAGGATGTTCAATTGCAACTGCTGCAGGCCGAGACTCTAGCGACGAAGGGCTCATGTGTATGCAGCTGCATCGAGCGAATAATTCACGTGCAGACTGCTGAGCCGTTTTCTTCCAGGACGGGATAGTATGGTGGGGCGATGGGGCAAACCTTATACTGCATTCTCGTTATCGTTTCGCTGTGACCCTGTGGCATGGGCCTGCCGGTCGATCGTTCTGATTTACGGGCATACGTACGGGAGGGTGGGCAGACGATAAAGCGATTGAGAAATGCTTTGACCTCGTCGACTAGCTGCGCGCTGGAGATCTCTATATCAAAGGCTCCAGGACCCCCAAAATATCGCAATGGCTCCTCAGGCGTTCGATTATTCCCTCGTCCCTAATTATCTTCCCTCGTCCTTCTGCCGTTGAGCGGGTAACGAGTATCTCCTCTTAATCTCTCTTGATACTTCGGTAATAAGAGTTTACAATTTGGAAGGCTTCCGCAGCTTTGCCATTCCATCAGCTTCACCATGGTGTCCGTCGATGAGAAGCAGCCTGCCGTCGGGAATACCGAGAACCTAGAGGCTGGCGATAAAGGTTCTGATCATGTTTCCTATACGGAAGCACAGAAGAAGCGGATCACCCGCCGGATTGACTTCCGTATCATCATTATCCTCGGCGTTGTCTACTGTTTCTCTCTTATTGATAGAAACAACATGGGAACGGCATCGGTTGCTGGGATGAATGCTGCCCTGGGCATGAATGTTGCGAACAATGGATACGTAAGAAACTCGATACCCTCATACTCATTGACAGGCGTCGTATAATAACGACAGAATGCAAACTAACAACCCATTGACTGATAGTCGATTTCCAATCTTGTGTTCTTCGGTTTATACACTGCCATCCAGCCATTCGCTACTATCTTAATCCGTTTCTTCGGACCCCGAAATTTCCTAGGATCTCTTGCTCTGCTTTGGGGCGCTACGGTCATTGGAATGGGTTTCGTTAAGAACTGGCATCAACTTATGGGATTGCGTATCTTGCTCGGTCTCTTTGAGGGTGGATTCTTCCCTGGTGTCGCTTACTTGTTGAGCACATGGTATACTCGTTGTAAGTAGTAATTGTGACACACATTGAAACGAGCTTTGGGGGGTGCTAATGGTACTTTTCAATTGATAGATGAGATGGGTCGTCGATTCTCTTACGTTTATATGCTTGCGGCTATTGCGTCGGCTTTCTCCGTAAGTTATTGATTCACGGGTAAAGTTGGATATGTGGTAATTCTGATTATATTGTGTATTCTAGGGTATCTTTGGATATGGTCTGATGCAAATGGACGGAACTGCTGGCCTCGCTGGCTGGGTGAGACTCTTTTTCTAAGATTCCAATCCAAGAGCTTCCCACTAACACACACTCTAACTTTCTGATAGAGGTGGATCTTCATCATGGAGGGTGTTATTACCATCGCCCTTGCACTAATAGCATTTTTCTTGATTATCCCATTCCCAGACGCCGATGCCCACGAAGCCTTCAAATTCCTTAACAAGGAAGAAGTCGACTTCGTCATCCGCACCATCGACGAAGATCGTGGAGACGTCCAACTCGAGGAGTTCACTGTTCGCAGGTTCCTTAGTGGTGGCAAGGATATCAAAATTTACTTCCTTGGCGCTCTTTATGGTCTTTCTGCTGTCGTCACATACGCTCTCGCGTTCTTCTTGCCGCTTATTCTTCGTCAAGGTATGTGCATAGTCCGACTTTTTGAAAAACGTGGGCGGGTCACTAATGTGTATATCTAGGGATGGGTTTCTCGATCTCTGAATCCCTCTTACTCACCGTCCCACCTTACGCCTTCACTTTCATCTGGCTCTACGTAACCGGCTGGGTCGGCGATCGATATAAGACCCGGGGTCCAGTTATCATCTTCAACTGTCTTCTCGAAATTATGGGAGTCATACTAATCGGCTGGTCCCCCACCAACGCCTCCAAATACACGGGTGTCTTCTTCTGCTGTGCCGGGTCTAGTGCAAATGTTCCAATCGCTCTTGCATATCAGGCGAATAACATCCGTGGGCAATGGAAGAGAGCGCTTTCGTCGGCTACTATTGTTATTTGGGCGGCTATCGGTGGTATTGCCGGTGCGCTTGTCTTTAGACCGCAGGATGCGCCGCATTATAAACCTGGTCTTTATGCAGCGCTTACGGCTGCTTCGTTGACTATTATTGATACTTTGGGGTTGATGGCGTATTTCAAGTGGGCTAATGCTAAGGCTGATAAGGGTGAGAAGGTTTTGGAGGGGTCTGAGGAGTTTAGATTTACACTTTAAGATGGTTCTTTTAATTAATTTGGGGCCGGTTGTTTGTCATTGCGGTTTGCGAGTTTTGTTTGTGTGCGAATGATCTATTTAATACCATGGTTATGTTATATATGAGTACATGATCATAGCAATTTATGCCCGTTACGCCTTTGCACTGTTGTCTCGAAGCAAAAGGTGGAGAGGTGTTTGTGTTGACAGTCGCGAAAATGCAACGGAGTCTCATGATCCCAGGAGTCTCTCGGCCGAGATTTTTTGGCTGTATTCGAAAACATTGTCACGAAGGGTTGACGAGTAGACATTCTCGTATCTTTCTGATTTCTTCTGCGGTGACTTTGGCGCTTGTAAGGTACTTCTCAATACCACCTTCTTCTTCAATATACCCAACCACGGTTTCAACCCACCCTTCCTCTGCATCTGCGAATCCGGATTCTTCGGTATACCCCATCGGTATCATTTCTGCTAACATTTCCTCGCGGACTGCTTTTAGTCCGTCGTTTGATAACATGTAATCATGATCCATAGCTTTTACTTCTTCATCCCCTTCACCGAGAATGGTTAGTAGGACGAGGAGAGTTGCCAGCCCCGTTCTGTCTTTTCCTTGTGTACAGTGGATTAATGCTGGATAATTCGATTCCTCCGATAATATTGTAAACGTCTCTTTAATCTCTGGTTTTAACCACCGAAGACATTCGTAGGCTATTCTCTTCAACCCCAGTGGTGCGATGACAAGAGTCGATATCAACCAAACAACGGTAGTTCTGAAGCCTAGTATATGGCACAAGAGAACTTGGATGAGACGGTACCAGGGGAGCCGACTTAATAGCGCCTTTTTTGTGTATTGATCGCTTAGGTAGGGGATGTGGTAGATTTTGGCACCGGAGACAGTGGCGACGGCGTTTTGGGAGGGCGTTTTGGTGGGGACGCGGTCGCGCTCGGTTTTTGTGCGTAGGTCGAGGATGGTGGTTAAGTGGGTTTTGAGGGTGAGGATTTCCATGTCTGCTGGGGTCGCGTGATCTACATTGGATGTTAATAGCATTCCAGTTGAGATATGGGGTGATGACATACCTAGACGTCCGGAACGGAAGAGGAAGCCTTCTTTCATGATTCTATTTTGTATGGAATTATATTAGTTAAAGGGAGAGAGTGACAATGGGTCTATGCATACTTCTTTCCGAAGTAATGGTTGATAGTAGCGCCAACATCGCGACAATTGTGAACAGCCGTTAACCCAAGACTCCGAGGACCCTTTCGGGTACCATCTACATCGTCCTTATCGGCCATCTTTGGTGATGTTAATAGTAGTACGGTGAAGGGAGTCGAGGAATTTTAGGCGATGGGTCCCAATTTATAACCGAAAAAGTTGTAGATGTTTGTGCGCCAACTCAGCTGTCTCTATATGAATGTTTGCAAGTGCAAGCTTGAGCTCGGGTAGACCGGTGTTTGGATCCACCCGACCCTTGGATAATGTGAGGCTTGCAGATGTCGCCAGAAGATGTGCTGCGCCATGCATGGGTTGAGTTGGGTTGGTTGGTGTTTGGTTAAAGGATGTTTTTTGCGTTGGGATGGAGTTCTTTGGGTTCGGATTGGCTATGGGGCTGGGAGCTGAGTTGCGATTTCGATTGGGAGGTATAGAAGGGCTGGTTTATTGTAGTTGACAGGGATGTTATGCATTTATATGGTAGGTTAGTACTTCTAGAAGAGATTGGTAGTGGCATTTAGTAGCCTGGATTATATATGTGTGACGATATGATGTAATCTTTAATGTGTTCGTCAATCATCAATTTATAATTCGTATATGACGGTTCACAAAAGAATAGCTATTACACCGACTCCGACATTAAATGCTATGGTAGATCTATGGATAATATGCAAGTGCAAATGCCGCAGCAAATTTTAGAAAGAATGCAAAACAGATATTAAGAAGCCGACTACAGCGGCTAAGGATAAAGGCAGACTCTTGTACGAAACTGCGCTCGAAGGTGCACCAGTTACTTCAGGTGAACCGATTTCTGTCTCCGGCCCGGGTTCCTCCCCTGTGACCGGAGTAGTCTCCGACCCAGACGTCGGTTCGACAATAACACTGGTTTTCGTTTCGACAGTGATACCGCTGGTTAAAGTTAAGATCGTTGTTCTGGATGTTACACCGGGTCCCGGTACCAAGGGGGTCTGAGATTCTGGACCAGGTTCTTCTGTTGTACTACCGCCATCGACGGGGAGTGCTGCGGTGGTTGGATTGGAAAATGTGATGCGAGTTGTGATTGTATTTCCTGAGTCGTCTGTTGTGATGATGTTGATTGCGGTGCTTATTGGGGTAGTTGTGAACGTGGAAATGATGGTTTGGCTTCCTGCGGCGTCAGTAGTGGTGATTACGATGGGGATACTGGTGAAAATGGTAGAGAGGGATGGTTCTGGGGTTGGAGCTCCTGGGAATACAGGTGTGACGGGATTTTCGTTTGGTGGAAGGCTGCTTTGGGGTGGGTTATTTGATCCCGTGGGTTCTTGTGGAGGGTTGTTTGGTGGATTATTTGTATTTGGTGGATTATTTGTATTTGGTGGATTATTTGTATTTGGTGGATTATTTGTCTTTGGTGGATTATTTGTCTTTGGTGGATTATTTGTATTTGGTGGATTATTTGGATCGGTATTTGGCGGGTTATTTGGTTGAGTATTGGGTGGGGTATTGGGAACTTGAGTAGGAGTGTTAATGGGTCCCTGATTGCTTGTGGGTGGATTGACGGGGTTTGGGGGTGGACTATTTGGTGACCGGGAAGAGCGGGATGACTCTGGTTGGGGGCTCTCGACTGGTTGAGCTTGTCTGCTAAAGGTAGTTGTAGGACGTTGAGGAGTAGTTATACGTGGAGTTGTCCTTGGAGTCGTTCTAGGAGTCGTCCGAGAAGTAGAGTCGATGACCTCTGTTTCTTTGGTTATGGCGGAGCTTGTTGTAGATGTTGGTATAGTATCAGGTTCCTTCGTCGCTGGTGGTGTAGTAGTAGATCCCGGTCTAATGTCCGCCGTTACCTTCTCGATATAAATAGCAGTCTTCGTAGATGCAATTCCCCCACCAATATTAATATTACAATCTGCCTCGGTACCATTAATGAATCGATATGCGACACTAAGCGGTAGGATGGTATTGTAGCCCGTCAGAACCGTTGTTGGACACCAACCACCATAATCAATCTTGACTGTACGGTCTAGCCAGATAGATTCTGAACAACAAGTCGCAGATTCCGCAAATGTATCCTCCCAACCAGCAGTGGCGTTTACCCAATCTACTTCGCCTTCGATGGATGTTGATAGCTGGGATTCGAGAGATGAGAGCTCGCTTGCGTCGCCTGTGATTGTGATTGTTGATGCTTCCCAGCGCAAATTCATGGTTCCTACACTCCAAGAGCAAGAGCTGGCACCGAAGAATTGGCATCTGGAGATTGTCAAGAATGCTATGCATATAGTGTTAGTAATTATGCTTAATATATATTGTATTGATCGAGTGGGAAACGTACGGGTTGGAGTTGGGGGAAGAAGAATAGTGACTTTGTCGGAATCCTCGTCCCACCAAGTCCTCTGACCGTCTGTCGTCCCCGTCGGCGGGTTCACACCAGCCGCAACGATCGTTATCTGCGTCAAGACTGTTTTGATGATTGTCGTCGAAACCTCACAATCATGTTCCAAAAACGGTAACTCCGTCGGAACCGCAGGCTGCACGGTCCCTACCCTTCTCCCCGTAAACACAACATCCGTCGGTTCACATTCTGCCCCCGTCGACGTCTGAGTCTCAAATTCCGCCGTAACACCTGACCGAATATACCACGAATCATCACAACAAGTTGCGGTGAAATCTTCTACCCTCCAGTCTGTGGCGACACTGCCGTCAACTACTAATTGTGGGGAGTATTGGGCGAAGTATTGGGAGTACATGGATTTAGTCCATGCGACGGAATTGGCATTGCCGTAGGCTAGGATCGTGGAGACTGTTGGTTCCCAAGAGACCGAGACTACGGTGTAGTTTATGTCGCAGTCTCCGCAGTGGGTTAGTGTTGAACGTGCTGTTTAATAAACCCATTGGTTAGTATATTATATCAAATCTGCCTAGTTATCCGGGTAATTAATTGAAGGAAGAGGAATCTGAGGGATCTTACTGTCATTCGGCTGAATGGTGACCGTGGTTGTAGCGACTACACTCGACTCGAAGAGAGCAAGGAGCGACAGAGGAAGCACTAACGAGCGTGTGAGGAACATTTTGAGACAACGCGTCGTTGTTAATGTCGTTGGTTGTGTCTCACCTCAGTGAATCATGGAAATCATTGTATCCTTTTTAAATGATCGGCTGTCGTACAAAATCTGAGTAGAATTTGCCGCCTTGAATCGGAATCACCCTCGGAGTTATCTTTTCAGCCCCTCTTGATGGGGTCTGGCTAAGAGCTCGCGATCTCTGATTTTCCTTTTTTCACTTTGCATTACAGTACGCTTGCGTATATTTTCCCAGCCGGTGAGCTTTTTGGGAAAATCGCCTTGCAGGAGAGCTTGGTTGCATGATGTTCAGTGTATCCTATTCGCTTATCAGCTGGGCTGAACATGATGATTGGGCGCCACGGTTTGTCCGGCGTAGGCTGGAAGAGGAAAGATTGTGATTCACCTGGCTTTTAGCTTTTCGGAACTTTTTTTTGGGAGGTCTCTGGGCGGTGTATGAAGTAGCTAGGTTTGGGATCTAGCTGAGTATCCCAACTGCATATTTATCTGAGGCTGGCTTTTAGCTCTTACTGGGTTATTGTTGTTGGATGTTGGATGTCGTCTGTGTTGCTTGAAGGAACTCGGGTAGAGGAGCTTGTCTGCATACTAGTCCCTATGTATGGGGCTGTTGGTAGCTGCTGCATAGATATCAATTATCGGCTATATACATTTAAATATCCTATATACACATGAAATGCACTGCATCTCTTTAAATCCTATGCCATTCTCCCCACTATCAACGCTAATTTACTAAATTAAATTAGCAAGTGAAGACCCTAGGGCCTGGGTTGGTATAAGAAGTTGGAATTGGCCAGTAGATGTTGATGAGAAGGCCTGGATCGGTAGCCCTATATGCACCTGGGAAGGAAACCAAGGGAGTTCCTGCCTTGCTTCCGCCTCCGGTGACATTGATCTGGCCGCAAGCAAGGTAGATCTGTGCACCGCCTGAGCTGCCGGCGCTGTGGAGAGCGATATGTTCGACTCTCAGGAGGTACTCTCCGGCTGGGATGCAGCTTGGGATGGTCACGAAGACTTGGGTTTGGCCTGTGTATAGGTTGATGTTAGGAAATCGATCTTGGGGTTTATTTTCTTTTAAAGGGTATGGAGCTCACCGGATGGCCAGCTGATAGAAGAAGAAGTGATCGTTGGCTGGTTCTCCCAGATCTTGAACCAAACAGCACCATCACCGTCCCAATTAGCAGCAGTTCTTCCAGACGGAACCTTAGCCAAGTAGAACAGCAGAGGGCCGGGATGGCTGATAGATGTATCGACGCGGAATCCGACTTGAGAACCTGCTGCGACGTTGGCAGTGGATGCAATGGGCGCCGCAGGATCCTTGTAACATCTCAAGTCATTCGAATTGACGTCGGTGACAGGACCGTGGCTGTATTTGTTGGTGGTCATCTTGACGTATTGCCAGTCGGCAGAGACGGCGCCATTGAAGATGAGGCCGGGGAATGTGTCTTTTGGTGGGTTTGTTAAGTTAGTTGATTGCTTTCGGGATTAGTATAGAGAGATAGAACATACAGTGGGCGGAAGCTAGGCTTGCGCTTAGCAAGAGGAGGGCGGTAGTCAGCTGCATTTTGAGGGATGCTTTGAATGAATTGTATGCTTGGGGATGTGCTAGAGATCGATATACCGATATAAACAGATGGAGGTCCGGGCGATAAAGGATTGGCTCTGGATGGTGGGAGGTCAAAGGCTCATATTTATAGAAGCCGGCTTCTTACAGACACCGGGTCATATAAAACCGTATAGCCGTGCAAGTCCGGACTGGTCATTTTCGAAGATAAAATCGCGGATAGACAACGGCCTACCGCTTCACCATTGTAGTAACCTAGCAGCAAAACAAAACCATAGATACAGCAATTTGCGTTGTATGTAGCAGGTTGATGGTGTATTTTGAAGATACAGGGGATGCATGCTGTGGTCGTATATATTAGGTGGGAATCCGACGGTGGCTTCATCCGACGGCTAAATTCCCCGGAAGTTCCATCTTGGAGACGAATTCGAGTTTCAGGTAAGTCGATTATGGAAAGAATTTGCGTTATTCGTTCCTGGATTAAATGTTTCGTATGGGCATGTATGCTCTGGGGTGGAAGACGTTATCGGGTGCGTAGGGTGAAGTCTCCATGCTTTGTAAGCCTTTTGTGTATCAAGTTGAGGATTTTTCAAGGTGTATAAGAATTTGGATTGTTCCTGTCTCTTTTTTGTAAGTTTTAGTCGGCCCTCTTACCCTCTGATGTTGGATATAAAACCCTGGCCCTGTCAGCGACGATCGATCAGATGATGGCACGGGGGGGCTTGGTTTGGTCATGCTCGAACTTTGGATATATAAATTTATGTCCACCAATCCTAGCCTAGCTGTAATGTAAATGGTATATCGCAATCGAGTCCCGAATTAAGTTTTTGATAGTTGCTTGCCGTTTTAAAATTTCAGATTGGATATACACATAAGGATATGGTGGAGGCTCTCTCGGGTCCACTTCTTTAGTTCCGGAGACGACAAGAGATTTCTTGGTATAGGTTTAAGCTTATATAATTATACTGGAGGCCTTTTAAAGGAGTTGTAAAGGTGCGTTAGAGCTTGTGGAGGGTATTTAGGCCCGGGGAATTTGTCGGGTAATACTGTTGTTCATTTGTATGTGCGTTAGCTACCGCATCACACTGGCTACTGAGGAGGAATGATATCATGATTCAGGATTAGGCGGGATATTTTGTGTTACGTGATACATTAACGGTGGATTTTGGCAAGTATTTAATTAAGTTGGTAGCCTTGAATGTGGAATTTCTTGCATTTTCGGTTTACATCTAGAGACTTGATATCATGTTAGAGAACGTCGAGTCGACCATGACTCGACCATTCACCCGGACTCACTAGCACCGACCGTTAGTTTTCCGCCTGTCCGACGGTGTCTACCTGAGGCATAGATCATGGATGTTAGGATAGTCGGAGGGAAACCTTTTGATTTAGCTGCAAGTTGATGTTTTCTTGAATTTCAAAATTTAAAACAGTAAGACAGCGACGGGATATCGAGAAGCTTATAAGCATTTATCGATTGGGGGGCAAGTTGTCGAAATAGTATGAAGACCGCGTGCTTCGAAGTTTAGGATGGCTTCGAAGTTCAGAAACATTCTGCGAAATAATAGCATTCAATGTTAGTACTTGGGAAGGCTCTTTGAGAATATTTTTGAAGGGTTTGGAAAAACATGAGTTTGGTTTCTTCGCAGTACTATATCCTCGGTGTTGCGATATTGGCTCTAAGATTGAATTGATCATATTGAGAGCTTGAATAGCTTTCTATAATGGGGAGAATTAGCGCAGTGCAGCTTCTCTTTCGCGATCTTGTGGGAAAATCCTGTTCAATTTGAAGGGGAAAACTTTTGGGAAAAGGGCCTCCTAATTGAGCCGCGAGATAAACCATAGGAGAGCTAAATTATGCTGTTGTCAAGAATATACAGGTCATCCTATCTACTTCCTATCTACTTGATTCTTCTGCTATAATATATCAATCCTTTGACCACGCTGGAAGGCAACTGTTTTGGGGTGTTTGCAGGTGGCGACGAGTCTGGAAAACTCAATTGGCGAAATTGAGAAACCATGGCCCCACCACTGATTGGCAAAACCCCTCTGGTCTTGACCTTAGAGTCGGATTTCTTGTGTTAAATCGATAGGCGCATTTTGGAAGAGAAGGTGAGGGAAATTTGCCTGAGAAGATCTGATCGCGATCGAGGAACGGGGTCGGTGTATGTAATGTGTTGCCGGAAGCCGAAGAAGCCGGCAGATATTTAGTGGGATGGCTGGCACGTGGGAATTAGCTAAATTTCGGATATGGAAGCTTAAATTGCAGTGGCGAGCTCCACCACAGCTCAGATGATCTCCTGCTCATGCTCATGCTCAGATTTGGGGACGATTCTGTGCAGTTTTGACGTCGATTACTCGAGGGTTTAGAGGTATAATATGGGGATATCGATATCAGTAGTACTAGATATTAGATATCCATACGTCAACGCTACAGTCTAGATCTTGGAGTGGCCACTTTCAACGATGTCGGCAGCATGACATGAGCATGATGCCAGTGCGTAATACAAACGGGATGAAGGAAAAGAGAGAGGCGCTCGGGCCCAAAACAACGTTCTTGTCTTGTGGGTCTCCACGTTTTTTGCAGTCATCCCCGCAAAGAAAGTCAAGTTCCAAGTCGAATACCAAGTTAACCTGCGAGAAGAGTTACCCGTCCGTCTGCAGACGAGCGATCAGCAGCCTGCAAGTTGGAAGCCTTTTCTTTTCCCTTTCTTGTTCAGCCTGAATTCGTTTTCCTTTCCATCATCTATTATACTTACATACATACGTACACTTTCATTACCTTAGTTGCTCCGCTCTATCGATATCTCGGCATCGCATAGCGCCCTTTGCTACCAATTCTGTCGCTTTCGAATTCGGATCGATTCGCCTAGACTCAAACTGAATCGCATTGTATTAGTCTGGATTGGATTTTCCCCGCCAACTTTATTTCACTTTACCGCCGGATCGATCCAACCAAACTTGAATTCCCCATCGCACGTATACTACCTCTTTTCCATATTCTACCGACCAATATATCCTACGTAGACCCTCACATCTCCTCAAACCCCTGTGCGGAGAGGACCAGGATTAGGCCGATAGTTGGATTCGAGTCGTTACCAGTCCGAAGAGGCTAGTTAAAGACCTTTTCCGCCATCGATTTCACGGACCTGCCGGTTACGTTGCGTTTGTCTCGCGACCCCGAAAGAGACGTCTGTCTAAGACCCAGATATGAAGAAGCTGTTCCGCACCTCCAAGTCTACCACCCAGGCACCAACGGACGGCTCGGGAGACAAATCCGACGTTAAGTCGGACGTCAAGAAAGAAAAGGAGACGAAGAAGAAGAAGTCCAAGCCTTCTTCGTTATCTAGCAAATCTCTGACGAACGCCCAGAGTAACTACCTTGCTATATCCAACATTCCTCAGCTAGCGAGAGCGTCCGATGCTGAGGCTCTTGCTACCGCCCTTGCCGCTGAGGTCGTCGCTGATAATGCGGACGCGGGTATACCGGTTCTATTGAAAAATATCCCTCCTCGGCCTGATCCAACAGCGGCCCCCGGGAATCGAAGGAGGAGTTCGGTTCTGAAGCAGCCGGGTGTGACTAGGCTCAATTCCATTAGTAGTGAAGGCGAAGACGACGAAGTATCACTCGCTTCACCGCCACACTCCCCCAGATCCAACAGTGTCACTTCTCAAGGCCGCCCTAGGGTCCATTTCGACGTCTCTGAAAAGATCATTCTCGAGGCGCAATGGTATTCGCACCAACAGCGCTTCACGATAAACTCTGGGAACTTCCTCCACTTTGAACGACCGCCCACGGCGAATTATAGATTCTCCACTACGGCCGAATCGATACACACCAAAGGCACCCTTCTACAGCTTGTCACATCAGCGAACAGCGATGACGATAAAAACACCTGGGATAGCATCACCGGGTTGCCCTTATACGCAGCCCGTTATTACAACCCTAATGTGGCTTTGACAGATCGCACAGTCTATTGGGAAGCTCAAATCCGATCTCTGGGGGTTTCCAAATTCTCGAGCGTGGATAATTCGGACGGAAGCCCCGTTTCTCGGACTGCACCTTCTGGTAAGCCTGTCGGTAGCCCTCCAAGTTCACCGAAGCCGATTCCCACGCTTTCCGGGGAAGGCAGCTTGGCAGATTTGGGGCTCTCTCGTTCGATATCGCATACGTACCCGGTATCCAACCGAATTACGGGCGCCGCCATTGCGATCGGATTTGTGGTGAAATCTGTCACCCCTGACACGGTTCCCTTCATCCGACGGCGGTCCTCTCTCCGTCCGATTGACGAATTCCCTTTTCCCTGCTCCACCGCCGGGGGCGGCGTTTTTTGGTCTTCCGAAAATGGAGGATCGATATACATCGATGGACACCCGACTAAACATAGTCTCGCTGCCGGGGTGGGTGATACTATAGGGATTGGTATCACTTACAAAGTCGACTCTGAAAAACAACCCTCGAACGGCGCTACACCGGTTCCTACGCCACCTACAACACCACCGCCGGTCACTCAGAAGGAGTCGAAAGAATTGTTCCGTCGAAAGTCCTCTGTGACAAACGGGAAGGATGAGGTTCCTTACGCCGAGCCGAAGGATCTGCAGCCTGTTTCTACGGAGGTGTTCTTCGTTGTGAATGGCGAGAAGAAATTGACGATTTCGCACCCGCACGGCGCTAATAACCCGTTCGATACACCTCTACCGGACTATCTGTTGGGCATCAATGATGTATTCCCTTGCATATGCGTTCAGGGTGCAGGTATCGAATGCAAGACTCGGATCGGACAAGCAGTCACGTGGCGGGGTGAAGGCGGCTCCACTGAACCACCTGTCGAAGAAGTCAAACATACAGAAGCCAAGGAAGTACCAAAGGAAACACCAAAGGAGACACCCAAGAAAAGCGGGAGGTGGTGGTCCCACCTTGGACACCATGGGCATAGCAACTCATAGATCGGTGGAGCGTGGAGGCTGCGGTGTATATGTTTGGTGTGGCTTGGTCGCTATTTTTTGGCTCTTGGTACAGATGACTACCTTTCTTTTGTGGAGATAGCATTCTGCTGGGGTTGAGCATTTTAAATTTTCTGTGCCTGTATTTTTATATCATATTTTGTGTATGTACTATAGTACTAGCGACGGCGATCTCGATTAGTTCATGGGAGGCAGGATAAAGGATGGGATATTCTTGAGGATTCATTGTAATATATCTATATTCGTACCGCGTGTGTCTATGTGATTTGGCTGTGGCCTAGAATTTCGGGATGATCGATGGATCCGCTTGACGGGAATCTCCGATCGCCAGCTAATCTCAAGCGCTAAGTCCTTTATCGGGCTTCCCCTTGAGCTCCACAGCTCTATGACTTATAAATACGTCTATCGAGGGCCGCACCTTGTTTGAGTCGAGTTAATTTCTAACATCCATAGCCGACCTTTGGGCGAACTATTTGGGCGGCCTCTCCATTCCATCCGTATTTTATGTCTTTGTAGCTTTAGCCCTCGTTAAGTTATTCAGCAGTGGTAGCAGTCATGGCGACCTATCAAATGGGGCCTCTCGCCATGGACGAGTCATTCATTTGTACGTTCTTTCTTCTTTTTGTGGCTATCCTGTTGCTTATCTATATCAAGAGCAAGGAGGCGAATGAGGCGGCCAAGCAGCAGGCTTCAACTACATATAGTCTTTGGGATCCCGACCGCAAACGGCCTGAGGCTACTCTAAGGTCTCCCTTATGCATCAATCGCGATTAATGGTTAAAAACTTTATATGCTAATCTATTTTCCTTGTGGTACCGTAGACACCAAGTTTCCTTCAGGAACCCATCACTCCTCTAGATGATGGGGTAGACGCTCTTTCTACACCACCGCATCCCTTTCGTCCCTATAAACCAGTTTATCATATGACAATGGGAATTGAGAAATGTGTTCCTAACGATCTTTTTCTTATTGATTCCTCATATCCGTCTCGAATAGCTCTGCGTAAAGAAATTGTGAAAGAGTTTCCTCACATGGCTCTTGGAGCGTCTTAACGGTGTAATCTTGCGTTAAAGGAATCATATTCATACATTCTATCTCAACATCTCCCATCTAGATTTCCGAAGTTATTTACAACTACTGTTAACGGGGAATTTAAGAACAATGTATCTGGGATTCATATCATATTCTACCTCCTGAGAGTTCGATAGAGGCGTTGAAGATCTTGGCGACGACAGTGGAAGAGGATATACTGGTTTTACAGAAGGAAATTGGGGAGGAGACGTATATTCTTCAAGGGTTTATAGCGTGCTTTCCAAATGGGTTCGATTCGGGTCAGAAGATGGGGATGGAGTTGAGGGAGATTCATGGGCCGGTTCCTATGTTTAAAGAGAAGCTGGCGACGAGTATGGATCGGTTTTTTGGGAGATTGGAGGCTGGGAGGTGGGTTAGGAGGATGAATGTGAGTTTTGACATATCTTTACTTGGGCGGGTTCTTGGGCTAACTTGTACGAAATAGTGGACCATATCGACGTATGAGAAGTTACTCTTACCAACTGGGAATCATCATTACGAAAGAGAGGAACTACCGGAGGAACTTGAATCAGTGGAACTTGAGAAGACGTATTTGAGGGTTGAAAGACAGGTTTTGTTGAGATTACCGGAGTCGAAGGATATGGTGTTCTTTGTGAAGACTTATATGACACCACTTGCAAGGGTTAAAGAAGAAGGGCAGGGGGGGCGTTGGCTACGGCTATTGATGGATTTCCGGAGAAGTTAGGGGTTTATAAGAAGAGAATTGGGTGAGGGAAGGCGGTTAAGGAGGCTCTGCGCGCATAATTAATTATCAGATGGAGTTATGAATTTAGGATTAACACGAGAGGGGCTGGGTGCATTGAAGCTGTAAGATTGATTGAAGTCGTATATATAATATAGAGGCATGTATGCATATGTATGTACCATCCATTATGAGACGCCCAAACTCCTAAATAAAACTTAAAAAGACCAAAAAATATCAATGCTAGCGCTAGTTGAGACCCTGAATTCATGAAATGAAAGAATGAAAGAATGACGCCGGCTGCCATGCTATGATATAGAAATTACGATATCACCTGTTGCTGATCGTGTCATCAGACGACCATTCGCAGGATTCCCTTTTTCTGCCCAAATTTCTTGACCTCTGACAAGCCCTTCGGAATCTTGTGTGATTTCAATACCATCGCCTTGGATGCGGATATCTCCCGTCCCGGCTTTTGCGTGGAGTTCTCCTTCCCAAGTTGATGGGTAGAATAGATTGATATCGCAGCCGTTTGCGGTGTGCGAGCTGAGGATCCTTTCGAGAGGGCTTTCTTCGATTGTGATTCTTGTCAGACCTGAGTCGGTGTCTGTTTTTAGGTATGGTTCTTTTGAGCCGGTGCCTATGATGTGGAGGTCTATATCGCCAGTTTTAGACTTTGCGGAGAGGCCTTTTCCGAGAAGTAAGCGGCCGGAGATTTTTCCGGAGAGGGTGTGGAGAGTGGTTCTGTAGCTTCTTTGGGTCTTGGGTTCGTCAAAGTTGATGGTGATGTCGCCACTTGTGGTTTTGATATCGGTGGAGGCATATCCTTCGCCTTCGCCTGGTGCGACTTGCATATTGACTTTTCCTTTCTCAGTTCGGATTCGGAGTTTTTCGCGGAGGTTGAATTTTCCGGAGATATCGCCGGAGACGGTGTGGATTTCGGTGTCGAAGGAGTTTAGATTGTTGATGGATTTGATGACGCCGAAATCGCTGGTGAAGCTTGCGCTTGCCAATTGAATATTGGGGATGTCGAGGTTGATGTTTAGATTGCTGGCTACGAGGAGGAGATCTTGGAGGTTTCCGGGTCGTAGGTAGAGCTTTGCGCGGACTTTGATCGGGGGCATTGAGCGTTGGAAGAGGGATTTTTGGACGGCTCGCTCGCACTGTGTTTTATACGTTAAGCACTGCGAGTTCTGGTAGTTATATGGGAAGGGTTTAGTACCTTTAGTATTACGCAGCCTTCGGTATTTTCTAATCGTACTGATTTGAAGCCATCGGTGTCCCATGTTAAGGTGAAGACCTCGACATCTAGTCTTGGTTTCTGGTCCTGGGGTATTTCTACGACGTCTATGCTTCCCTCGACTTTGCCGTTGCCTTCTATCCAGAATCCTAGGCCGTCTGTATAGTCTATATCTACGGATAGCGCCTGCGCCTGGATTTATGGCTTGGTTAGTATAGTTGATATCTTTCTGCACTTTTGGGGTTTGAAAGCTCACCTCAGATACCCAAGTGCCGCTAAAAAACCACATTGCGCCCTCGCGGGTCAGGAACGACATCATTAAGAGAAAAACCACAGCCGGTAGAAACCATAATTTGCTACCACTCGGTCTACGACGCTCTAATCTGTAGGGTTCGCTGGGTAGTAATGCGGCTGTTTCGTCTGGATGTGTGGTAGTAGTATTTGTAGCTGGTGCGCTTGCACCTTCTAGCGCACTGTCCTGCTCTCGACTCTTTTTGTTGAACCACACCATTCTGTCAACTCTTAGGTAGGAATTGAACACTGGAGATTTATAATTTATTCAGCGGGTAATCTATGGTATTGGAATTTAGAATAAAGATGGGTATTCGCCATCACGCGAGCTATTTCCAAAGGTGTTCTTATGGGACTGCCATCTTTTAAATACTTTCTACAGATCTGGTCGTCGGCACATGCACACCTCCTGTTTAAGAAGGGTCTTTATTCTGATCTGGTCATACGCATCATAATTCGATTCTCTCCATGAATAAAGGGGATAAACATCATTATGCAGCTGACTTAGTCCTATGTATGGAGGCACAGCTCTAGAAAGTGGTTTCGAACCCCCGCAAAGAGTTGGCGGAGAAAGTCCGAATGATGGAGGGGTTCAGCTGATATTCCTTATTTTTTTCCTGGGGAAAAAGGGTTCAAATTCTGCAAGCTGCGGAGCTCTCCCCTGTGTTGAAAGATCGGACTATACCACATTTGGGGCATTTTGATGTCGCGTGACGGATGGAGCTTGTTCACGGGGGACTAGTAGGGGCATTCGGAAAGAAGGCCAGAAGCTTTGGGGATATGTACATGAGGGAGGAGATCAGACGAAAAATTTATTGGCTTCTTTGGTCAGGGGACTTGAGAAGCTCGAAGGATGCATGTTGTGGTTGTTCGAACAGTCGGTGAGGAGTCCAAGTCGGCCACGCTAGAAGGTTGTTGGAGCTAAATCGGGATGTTACCGAATTAGGACCAAATGACTCGCATTTGACCTCATGGTCGAGTCTCCACGACATCGTTCACGTTGCATGTTGGCGATCAAGATCTACCTACGGTTGTTACACGGAATAAATACGAGCATAAATAATGGAACGTCCGTTGTTATGGGAAATCGTCGGTCGGGGCGGGACTTCTTACTCTGTAAATATAAAGCAACACAGTGCTGGTCCAACACGGAGGATTCATTAATCTCCTCGGACTACATCTAGGCCAACGACATCCTTAAGCTTATTTACCAATAGAGAGCTGCTATTACAACGAAATTTATACCTTCAGACTGTCAATCTTGTCGGCCGGAGATGAGAGCTCAAGTCAGTGTCCGCCTAATTCTAGGAACTCCGTTGAAACAGTCCGTTATCACGAAGCATCTCAAACGTTCGACAATACCTACTTTAGATGGAACCACGAAAGCTGATGCTGATCCTAGTTTATTGTTCTTCCTCACTTTCTTAGGTAGCAGCAAACTGGCGAAGTCATACCATGAGAGCATGGTAATAGAATAGCCAAATGCTTCGTCAAAGCAAAGGAGAGTAAGGCTCCATCAACACAAGTCGGAGAGACATTCGTGTTGCATTTTGACGCAACGCAAGTCCAGCCTCGACATGTAGAGCCGAGGCACAAGCTGATATGTTGGTAACTCATGGAACGGTGAGAGTTGACAGCGATTTACCCACTCTTGGCTGCAAGGAACAACTCTTGACTATTGACTATTTCCGTTGATCGAGGACGTCGACTCCGCGGCTGACTACTAATTGCTTTCGAAGATTGGACTAGTTACGACTCTCGAAATTATTCGGTTTATTATTTCTGAGGAAGTTTCCCATCTGCTCCAGGTAGCTGAGTATTGTGGCTCAATCAAGCTGATAGGCAGTGCATACGTGAGGCGTATGGTGTGCGCTATCATGGGATGCTTTGGCTAAGGTGTGGGCCGGCAGACTGACCGTGATATATTCAAATTGACTGTCAATATTTATTTACAGTTATATCAAGCTAAATTGCTTCTATGAAATGCTATTTACAAGTCAAGGCGATGGCCGCTAACTACAGGGAGGGCTCATAAGCTTGGCATATGTACTTAGTAATTTGGCCCTGTTTACTGGCACTGAGAGTAGTAGTCGTTGAGCTGGACGCAACGGAAACTCTGTGAAGAGAGTTAGTAACGTTACGAACATCTAGATGGTTTTATGGGAATCAACTTACGCCGCAGTTTGTGCACCCTGTCCAGCCAACACCACCACACTGTCCCCATTGAGAGCAAGTGGCGCCACCGCCAGGTGTTGTTGCCGGCGCCGTAGTTGTGCGAGCGGTGGTGGCTGCAGTGGTGAAAGCAGCGGTAGTGGTTGTGCGCAAGGTAGTTGGGTTTGGATTTCCGGTTCCTCCGGTGGCGGGACATTGCATACTGCCGGCTGTGTCGGAAGAACCACCGGGCATAACTGGGGGACCAGGGATGATGTATTGAGTCAAGTCGCCGTGGATGTTGACACCAATACCTGGGTCGCTCGCGCTGTAGGCACCTGGGAACCTAACACCGCCGGAGGATGGTAGAGATCCTGAACCGCCAGTGACGGTAATTTGGTCTGGAGATAGTTAGATCAGAAGACAATATTAATAGGTACTCAATCTTGACTTACAGCAAGTAACATATGGTTGAGGTTCTGTTGGAGCAGAGTGAAGAGCGATAACTTCGGCACGGACAAGGTAGTCTCCAGATGGAATGTTGGAAGGAATCTTCACGCCAACTTTCCCGCAGCACCTGTTCAAGTCCTTGACACCCCAGTTGTCATCATCTGATCTCGTGGTTCCTGGAACCGCGGACCAGCCGTTCTCGTAAACCTTATACCACAAGCCATCTCCTGAGTCCCTGGAAGAGTCATCGACTTTGGTAATGTAAACGATGACTGGGCCATAGTGCTGGCCGCCGATAGCTTCGTTGGCGCAGTTTCGATCGTTGAATTGCTAGATAACCGGCTAGCCGTTAGTATAGACTTCAGATATTGATATTCTTTGAGGTGGAACCGCATACCGCATGCATCTCAACGATGACTGTGCCTCCAGCGTTCACAGTACACTTTCCAGGAACTGGTCTGGTTCCTGCATTGCATCGAATATCCGCTCCAGTTACGCCTCTGATGGGGCTGTTGCTGAGCGGCAGTCTAGCGCAGCTAGTACCTTGGTCGACTCCGTTAACCCAAAACTGCTGGAAAGTGGAATGGGCAGCAGCGTTGCCTGCCAAGAAGGCGGAAAGAAGAGAAACAACGGTAGTCTTCATGATTAGGAGAATATGTTCAAGCAACCGGTGCCAGTACAGTGGAAATCAAGCTTTTGATGCTCGCTGTAGAAGGCCAGAGAAGAGAATATCGTTGGCAGAAGCATCTCATTTATAACACACGGTATAGAGCCAGTCGCCGGAACATGCTTCCAGATTCATATTAAAGAGTGATATCATTGGTGGTCATGGGATGTTACAGCGAATCGCCAGCGCTTCTAGAATTTGTCTGAACTATAGTGCGTTGAAGCGTTGGCATTGTTTTAGGTCGGATTATTATTCATTTTCGGAACGACGGGCTGGCGCTGTTACACACCTTTTTTCTTTTTGTTGATGGTTACTCGGGAAGTAAGCCGACGGAGCGACAGTTGCTTGAAACCTAGGTCCTCTTTTTTGGAAGGGCACGGCAGATCTGTTCTTACCAATCGTTTCGACGAGTTATCGCCAAGCTGCTTTGTTTCATCCTTCAACCCTGTCCGCAGTTGGGTCAGCAAGCGACAAAATAGAACTTCGCTTCATTTTCCCGGGCTCCACCAGGCGCTTTCGTTCATATATGCCCGCTTCTCCCAAATCAAAAGTGAAATCTTGATCACCAGGTTGACTTTGTCACCGTGGTAGGAACGCATGACTCGCAGTTGAACGTTATCAGGCCTTGATGCCGGCATGTAAGGCTTTATTCTGTGTAATTTGCATCGGTAGATCTAAACAAAAAACAACATTGACGGCGAGGATATCCGTGTATCGATACCCCAGTCGCGGTCGAATGACTTCATGCAGTTCGAACTAATGTCCCATGGTCGGAGTTTGGTTACGGCCGAGTTTCTTTGGAGGCTTAAGGACCGATATCCGTTTAACTATTACGGAAAATAATCTTATTACATCCTTGAGAATCCATCTTATTACCGGTTAAACTAGGAACCGCAAATAGGTACACTAAGGAAAGACAGATCGAAAAGTTACTTTGGCTTTGCTTTCATAGGCTAACTAACTGTTGCGCCCTAACAGGCTTTATGACGTCACGTGATCCTGCTTCCACTATTAAAACAAGCAACCCTCATGTAAATAATTCTTCATCGACAATCATCGACATCGACACAACTTCAATAGTAATACAAAAGGGATTCATGATAACTTCAACTATCGACCTCCCAGTTTGCCTTTCACTTTGACAACAGACGTTCCCTTCCAGGAACAGCATTAACAAGGTGGGTCTTTGAGTGTGAGTTGCGTTGTAGTAGCAAAATGCAACAAAAGCGGTTTCAAAGGTATCAATTCGGTCTTAAATAACATGCAGAATGGGTATCTTTTGAGAAGTTGAAAATAATTGAACATCGCATTGGGAACTCGTAGTTTTTCTGCTGGGGATAACTCCTAGCAAATTCACTTCAAGTACCGCAAAAACAAAAAGTTCATAGAAGCAGAAATGAAGCAAATGGGTATCAACGTTAAAATGAACGGCCAAGCGTAAAACTCATAATCCTTATATCCCGTCTCTCTTCTCATACTAATCGTATTTGGCGTATTCTGTCAGGCCGACAAGCAGCCATCTTGACTTTGTGGAAAGCCTTAGTTGGAGAGGCACATTTAAGCGTATCCGTTGTAGGCGATCTTGTTTGGAGAGCCACGGATGTTGCCAGTGACCTGGTCGCTGACAGCGCCGCTGGTGATCTTTTCGGTGATGCTGGCTGGGTCAGCACCGTCCTTAGCAGCGCTGATGTAGTAAGCGGCCAAACCGGCGACGTGTGGGCAAGCCATGGAGGTACCAGAGATAGTCTTGGTCTCGGTATCAGAGGTAGCCCAGGAGCTCAAGACGGAAACACCTGGAGCGAAGACATCGAGGAGAGTTCCCCAGTTGGAGAAGGAGGCGATCTTGTTGCTGCTGTCGATGGCACCAACAGTAATGGCATTTGGAGCGGAGGCGGGAGAAACGTTCTTAGCATCCTGGCTCTCGTTACCGGCAGCGACAACGATGGTGATTCCGGCATTGAAGATAGAGTCAACAGCAGTATTGAGAGCAGCAGACTTGGAACCTCCAAGGGACATGCTAGCAACGGAGAAGTTTGGAGTGGCATTTTCGGCAACCCAGTTCATTCCAGAGACGACACCAGAGGTGGAACCAGAGCCACCAGCGCTAAGAACCTTGACGGCGACAACTTTGGCCTTCTTGGAGACACCATAGGTCTTTCCGGCGATAGTACCAGCGCAGTGGGTACCGTGGCCATTGCCGTCAGAGTCGGTATTGTCGACAGAGTTGAATCCCCAAGTAGCTCGGCTTGTGCCGTTGGAGGTTTTGAATTCCTACAATATGGTTAATAAATTGATCAATTCGTTTTAGGAGACAAGGGAACTTACATCGTGGGTAATGCGGATACCGGTGTCGATGACGTAGACGGTGGTGCCAGCGCCGGCGGCATTTTCGTCGTATTCATAGGTGTATGGAGAAGAGTAGTCCTCGTGGGAGATACGGTCGAGGCCCCAAGTGGAGTCGGTCTGTTCAGCGTTGACAGTGACAACGGAGTCTTGTTCGACGTAGTCGACCTCTGGGGAGTTCAAGATCTCCTGGAGAGTTGCCTTGTCGAAACCACCAACGTATCCATTGAAACCAGTGGCCGAGAATCTGAACTTCTTTCCGACACCGTGGGCTCTAGCACCAGTAAGATCGCGAGCAACATTAGTGTGGAAAGAGGAGATGCGGTTGGTGTGCTTTGAGACAACGCTCTCGGAGAGACCCTTTTTCAAGACAACAATGTACTTGTCGGCGATGGTTCCAGGTGCGCCAGCATTGGAAACTTTGCGGATTGGACCAGCGAAGGCATTGGTAGCCAAGCCAGCGATTGCTAGGAGGGAGATGAGGTAGTTGGTAAGCATTGTGAATTTGAGGTATATAAAATTGAAGGTCGATAGATACTAGGAATGAAGGAGAGGCTTTGGAAGTCTGAAGCTGATTGTTTTCAAGACTGCTGATGATGAGAGAATAGAATTGTTTCCATCGAGGGCGCGAGAGCTCGATTTATAGACCGATGGTTCCTACTGTTGACATCTAGATCGATCAAAGGTCGATGGTTGATGTCGTAGGGATACTGTGCAAGGTCCCATCCGGAGTTAAGCACATAGGCATCTCGTGGACCATCCGCACTCTTGGCATGTAGCGGCCTTCGTATAACAGTCGAAGGTTCGTATCATAGTAACCTTGCAACCTAAGAACCATGGTGTCGAAGTTCCTAGCCTGCAAGCTATTGATGTTTTAGGAAGTTGTGGACGTCTTGACTTTTTGACTCGGGATGATCTAGTCGTGGAAAGACTATACCGTAAATCCAATAGCCTAGCCACAGCTTCAAGGAATACATCTATATCACATAAAAAAGTAAAAATGCATTCTTCACAGAGAACCTCCTCACTAGATTCAACCCGGCCAATTGCGAGTTGAAACTGGACTTCAATATACAGCTTCGAGCTGTGTTGGATTGAGGATCGCCACCCCCAATTCAAATAATCCGGTTTCGCGTTAACTTTGCCACAAATAATCCACTGTTGAACGTTTACAAATCACGGAGGGCGTGCCACTTTTCCCACGTAATATATTGATGATTATCATCTCAGTAGGAAAGCTTCAAATCTGATATCGTCTATAGCGGCGCTAGATATCACGTTGTAGATGTTGCTGCCTCAAACAAACAAACCGACAGGGATCCCTCGTTAACTTCATGTTTGTGCTTTATCGATGGTCGAACCCCCATTAATCATGATACTGTTCTTCGAGACCCTAGCTGGACTAGATAAATCGCTTTGAAAGCTTTGAAAAACGCATGCAAGCCTCTCCCGGCCCGAAAGTTAATGTATCTTTCCGGCGTTTGTCGCACCATGGCCCGCAATAATGATATTCATAACAAAGCTGCGCCGAGTCCAATCGAGAAGCCCGATGTTCCGACCGCAAATTTACAAGTTGTAACCTCCTGGCACTTCTAGATGCAAAGGATGCAAGCATTTTGAGTGAAGCCTTGGTACGGTACCGATTGTCGCGATATCGTCAGGATTGATTCCCCATTGAGAAGGTCTTTCATGATACTGATACCTGTTGATAGAGGGTTTCGATCACAAGGGCACTTTGGTCTCACCCAACAAAACGTAGTTGAGCGAGCTCGTAACCCCGCTCGGACTCGACATCGAGGGATGCTGGCCTTAGAAGATAGAGCCAATATCGAAAGGAACATCCTTTACCAATGGAACAATGGTTGATCTTGCACTTCAATATACCTTCGAGGCATGTGCGTCACCAAATCCCAGTCACGGAATTCGTTTTCATCCGCTCTATAACCATTGGTAACGTTAACCTTATCGAATTCTATGTGCGACATCTTTGCCACACTGGAGGCTGGCCAGGCGAGGTTCGGAAACCCCGACCGACAGCGTGACTTGGTGCCTAGCCCTACCCGTACTTCTGGAAAAGGCAGGAAGGGGAATTCTGCACTATTGCCATCCGTTATTATTACTATCAAGATAATAGAGCACGGCAAGAACTTGAGTTTATTTAGGAAGTTAACAAGTTTAGCTGATTGGAGATCCATGGACGAGACATGATCACCGTCTTGGCTTAAATGGCACAATTGCACAACACGGGCCCTATATGAGCTTAGCTCAACATCTGGATGGATGTGAACAAGCATTCGTGATATACATGCAGCTCGTCCGTTTTGTTACTAAACCGTCTATTCTATAGCTTAGGTTTTATCACGCGATCATGGTGGCCTCATGGATCGATTGGCAATTAAACGTCGCTAAGTCTAGTATATCTCATCCCATAAGCATCGTATCGAAACGAATTAGGGGACCTAAGGTTTGATATATTTATAAATTGCTAGCTAAAGATGGCGAATATTCAACGTTGCACAGTATTGTATTTGTGTATTGAAGCAGATCTTCTTCGGAACGGCCCGAGACGCTTTGCTTCTATGTTTATGAATATATATGTATGTATTTGTACTCTTTTTGCCATGTTCTCTACTGACATGTAAACATTCGTCGCAGAGTCGGAACTCGGGTGGAAGGATACCGCAACACGGTTCATGCATGAATTCAGGTGTGACGTATTACTCAGATAAGCTCACGCTGTGCAACTGTGAACCTTCCATATTAGTGGATGTAGGCAATCGTGGATGTAGGCAATCGTAGGTGTGTAATCGTATCTGCACAGTCCCGACAAGGGGTTTTGGATATGTCGAAGAATTCACGCGGAAGTATACATGGTTGTTAACCTATTGCATTGTCACAATATTTTGGTGGTTGCATTGCTTTTTTTATGGATTTGCAATCATAAATTTCAAAGTCTTTGATATAGGGAAAGGCGCCCTCGAGCTCGAAATTAGCTGCCTATTTTGCCATATGGATGTTGATGAATATACCCAGGCGATGAAGCCTGGTTGATCCTGGTACCTCGGGCCATGCGAGCATTGCAAATATATGAATCGTTTGCTGACGTTTCAAGTTTATAGTATGGCGCTTGTTACAAATATTATTGGGTGTTAATATTGCGCACTCGCAAAATTACTGGAGGGGCCGAATATTTTGCAGCGGTGATATATTCGGGTTCATTAAGTTCTGAGCTCAGCACTCTGGCCTTAGCCGCTCTTTTACCATCTCAGGAGTATCTAGTCCCCTGGCGAATGCCGTAGCTTCTGCGTCGGACGGAGAGTGGAGTTCGCATATTTAGGTAGTTAGAAGTGTGTACTTACCATCCTAAAAGCTGTTGGCCACTTAAAGAAAGAACCTAAGTCATGCCGGTATCGGGCCTTCGAGATCGTGATAGCACGCTATGAATTCACCAAGACGACTTTCTTAGGGGTATGCTTTTCCCAGATGTATCAATTGTTCAATTAGTGTGACATATCGACCATCCAAGCAATATAAATGATCTCACACCGAGGCGTCACAAAGGATATTGTCACTTTGTTTGGAATAAAACAACAAAATAGCTTCGCTTTCGAAACTTTCCCCATATCTTAGCATCATCCCATAATGCTTTCGAGGTCCCAAAATTCCATCTGGCTATTGGGGACATAATTATCATAGAAAGGTACATTATATTCAGGATGTTCCCGAACCTCCCTGAGTTGAATTTCGCCGATTCTCTTCAACGTGGGTTCCTTCCACATCTTTGCGATATATTCGCTTGCATCGGCAGTTGCACCGGATAGGTCAACGGAATAAGTAAAAAACCGCTTTGGTATTTAATTATTAGCTCCATTCTGATCAATAAAACGGTGGTGATACTAAGCTATAATATACCGAGAGAAAAGGCCAATAGAAGGCGTCGGCGATGCTAAAGGCTCCCAAGAGGAAACCTTCATCTTGATCGCCAAGTGTCTCCTTCGCAAGCTTGCGAGCTGTGTCGAAGATAGTAAGAACTCGCTTTACCTCCTTAACCACCTTGTCGCTAAATTGGGGTGGAGGGTTGTATTTCACGGGGAAGTTATGTGGGAAGTCAGTTCGAATGTTGGCAAATCCCGAGTGAAGCTATCCGTTGAAACCAACGGATCCGGGGAAAGGTTAACAGGCTATAAACACCCGACGTTGATGGATTAGGGAGCCATATACGCACCTCAGCGACAATGCTGCGTCCATATGTTCGCAATTTGAAATCCTTGGGCCACAACCTTTTCTCAGGATACTTATCGTGAAGATACTCTGCGATAGCGAGCGAGTCGTGGACTGGTTGTGGAAGGTCATTGTCGATGATGACAGGGACTAGGCCGGATGGGGATTCGGCATGGAGCTATTAGACAAGAATACCGAGATTGAATATTAGAACATGAATGTGCGGACCGGATAACCATCGGGGCTGAGTTTTGATTTCTCTATACCGAAGCTAAGGACTCGGTATCCGCAAGTCGGAAGAATTTAGCGGAGTACGGGATACCAAAGTACTCCAAGAGCACCACGGGCCGAACGGTCCAGCCTGCGTTACGTTAGACCAGCGGAATCAAGTTTCAACCACCAAAGAGCTAGAGGTAGACACATCTGCACAACAACGACGGCGAATACTGAAGAAATCAGAGATGGCTGAATTGGACTTACTTGAATACCTGATCGGAAGTGCCAACAACTGAAGTTCTTGGGATGCCATGATGTATGTTTGTACTGGAGATCCGAGATTGAGTCGAAGTTTCTGGAGGGACAGTACAGATATTGAAGATACAGACGAAAGAATGGTTTGGTGAAGAAACCACAGGCCTTTGAGTCACATCGTTAACCTTAACTTTTAATTAGCCGCAAATGCAACGACGGCACATAACAACTGAGATGAAAAGGAAGACAACGGCATAGCAATACTACATTTGTAAGCCTTTAAGATAAGGTCAGGAAATTCTCTCCTATTTTGTCAATAAAGACCTAGTACATGCAACAATTGCAAGTTGCAACTCTAGAAGACGACGCTTCTATGGATTTTCAAGGGCCAAACTGCGGGGTTTCCGTTTAGGCGTCTCGGGTTTGCGCGAGTGCAACACAAATCGGACCCGCAGGTTGTGCAACACCAGATTGCCATTGGCGAACTCAAAAGTCCAACGCAGCAACACACTTTACGTTACCTATTGGACAGGTGAATTGCATGTGTTCGTGTGTTAAGGGGCTAATGGATCTTTGTAGCCCAGTTATCGTGAATTTCTTGGAGCTGAAAAGAGAAGTTAACTAGTAACATAGCTCGGCGATATTTCAGACTCAAGTCTGAGGTATAAGTTCTCGAGTGAAAGATGTGGCCAGTGGCGGAGAATGCTACGCTGCATGGCACCACGACCCAACGCTTTCTCTAACACTCGAACATGACTAGTGGGCTTTGTTTTGGGTGAATGCAGAGTTTGTCATGCGGTGTCATTGCATGCATTTCACAAGTAGACGGAGGTACCCATTATATGGAACTGATATCTGCAGATACGGACAAGTTCCAAGGACGATACCTCCGAAGGAATTCCATTCTGCAATGCAATCTCAATTATGACAGCCTTACAATCGTCGAGGAATCATGTGGGGTAGTACAGTTCTAAAAAGATAATGAGGCTAGAGGCTTCTATTCGGTGTTTCCATCTACTACTTATTCGCTCGTTATAGCCTATCACTCCGGAGTGCATCAAGGATTATTGGAATGGCGAACAGGTCGATAAATTCTGGGGCTTGTACCAACCCCTCCAGTGTGATCCACGAGGGTTCTTCTACAAAATCCTTCAGAGCCAGAAGCGATCATCAACGGCAAAAAATGGGACGTGGGTGAGGGAGCACTAGTGCAAGATGGCCCAACCCTGACACAATTAAAAAGATTTCGAGATGGCTATATTGAATCCCATCCATACCACTTGACTCGGGACAACTGTCAAACATTTGCCCCAATCACTGCTCAGGTTGTACAAGAGCAGGCGAGGGACAATAGAGATTGTAGGGCTTCCTGGGGCACGGTTTTGGAATCAGCATTGGCGAGTTTGTTTGCGGTACTAGCTCCGATCTTGTTACGATGGTGGTGGCGGCGCCGCAATCAAGGGAGTTCTGATACTGATGAAGGACGGGATCTCGAGGCAGGCATAACTGACAGTGAGCCTGCTGAGGAGGCGGTTTCCCCCCGAGACTAGACTAGAAACTAAGGCATAGAGATAGTGACAATGATTAATATGAATCAAAATCATTTAAAATGAAAAATTGAAATTATATTCATGATGCTACTACTCATATACCTTTGATATAATATCGGCGTCGGCCAAATCAACAAGCTGATTCTCGAATTGACCCGCTATAAATTAGTTGGCAGTTGATCTTCACCTCAAAACCAAGTAGTCCTAGTTATTAGAAGTAGAGTGATAGATAATTATCAATAAGGGTTATTAATGGAAAGGAAGTATAAATAACATTCGATTGGAGAATAAGTCACGTCTTATAAGGAAGGCCTACCAAGCCAGAGCGCATGCAACCATCCACTTTAGGGGAAATAATTCAGATTCTAGAATTGTGCTTCGGAACACGGCAACTGATTGTAAAGAGTGACAGCAACCCATACCTTTTCGAATCCAAACTTCGTGATAAGGTTGGTCGACCTTGACGGAACGCCACAACCAGTCTCGATTAAGCTTAAAATGCTTATCAAAATCGGGTTTTTTTTTTTTCGAGGGCCCAGGCCATCGAATCGGGTTATAGCTTGCAATATCCTGATGGCTATGTTAGTACCTTATCGTATCCAGTTACTTTATAACTTGACTATCGCGAGCTTATTCAACGGGCCGTCTGATGCGGCACCGTTGCAAAGGAAATATCCATCTCTTCACGGCATCGAAGTCGATGAATGCTATTGCGAAAAACAAATATTACAAAGAAGCAAATGTAACGAGAGACGTATAAAGGATGCGGTTATCCGCCTCTAAGGCATTCCTACTAGTATCAGAAAAGCCTAGCACCACTAACGTTAACGCGTTCACTCTTTTATATTCCTCTGTTGTTTTTCGGTTGGTTTGATTGTAGTCACGATCTAACGCGAGAGGATTGCATTCTTATGCTGGGCTGCCGCTGGATTTTGTTGACCCCGGCTATTGTTGGTGAAGGTAATGGGATTAATTTGTGGAGATCCATAAGCTCGGGAGTACCTCGTTAGATTTAGGGTAGAACGAAATTGCTGAGAAGGCATGCTTCAAAGTTAAAAATGGCACTTAGTTGGAATAATCATGTTAGCATTTAAACAGTAAATAACAATCTTCAGACTTGGGTCGTGTTGTCGGAACTAGTTGACAACTAAGAAATCATATTTAGAGGCTGAAACGATGGCACGGCTTTCTGATCAGACTGATATGGAGTAGAAGGCTGCATAATTCAGGTGGCAAGGACCAAGCCACTATTATAATTACGTAAATGGCTATCATCAGTGGAGCTCTAGCTGGCCAGAACCAATTCTTTCACCCGGCGTTAGTTAACCCTTTCCCGAGACTGGCGATGTTAAATTAGTGGCAGCGGCAATTAATGTTCTGAGCCTCATCGTTCCGCTTTGCCATGTTCTATTTTGCGATTTTTTGCGATCGGGAATAAAGTGGAAGGGAGAAAACCTGGTCCTGATAATATTGACTACCTCTGAGCTGGGTTCAGACAAATGCATAAAGAGGAGCCTTTCTTTGATACCATAAACTTGCTTTGGTATCAGTCGAAGCCATTATTTCTCTATGGATCTAGTATCGAAAGCAAAATAACAGTCCTTGAACCACTGAAAGTCTCTTCGAAACATCGATTTGCAACCGGCAAGATGAGATACCCGAACGGCGTCCTTCTTCTGCTGTCAACAGGGACGACCGTCACCGCGCAGTTGAAGCAATGTGCAGCGGACAACTGCCTTCGAGGTATCGTTACATTAACATCCCAATTCCTCAGATATCCAATTACTAACCTGTAGATTCGATAAAAAAAACAGCTATCAGAGCTTCGGGCTTTCCGACTAGATCTGGCACTTTGGACTGGCCCCCTTTTAAACTATAATTACGCCTACCACCTGGCATTATTAGGTTGCCACCATTTTTAGCCTTTGTTGCCATTGCTTGTGATTTATAATCCGAAAGTTAAAACACAAGATTCCTACAAACTTGAGTACTAAAGAGGAGGATGCCTGAATTAGTGCCTTGTGTACCGGACTTATATTTCAAGTGTTCTCCTCTGTTCTGTTAATAGACTAGGTAACAAAAATGATCTTTGTTACACCTGGCCCAAGGTTTCCTATAGGATTTCTAAGCAAACTAGCTCACACTAGTACTCAGAGCTCGGACCGGAAAGAGTATATATTACACCGCATAAAATATGCGATCGCTGAAGCTTGAAGCTTTACTCGGCTGCAATCGGTCGTTGTCACGCGGCGTGCATTTTTCTAGCAGCCTTTCTGCAGCAGACACTCGCAGCCCCGCATCTGGACACAAGTTTTGCCTAACGAACAAGCCAAGCTCGCGCACAAGGTTGCAGAAGTGCGTGAAGGGAGATGGCATCAGTTAACGAGACATAGTCTTGTCACAGTAAGGCAGGCTGTTGTTCGTTTGTTCAACGACCTAGCACGCCGCTTGGCAGCCTCGTGACATCTCAGCCACAACCACAACCTCCACCAGCGGGTTGGTGTGATCTTCTGGTAATTCAGAAAGGATATTTGGATAAAATATTTCTGTGTGCAATTCCCTTCCGATGCCCTGCAGTAAGAAGCATCATGAAGAGCGTCGGAATGCAAATCGATGATTAATGATTTATCGCATACATTGAATATCAAATATAAACTCGCTGTCCGTTTTGGTTTCGATCATGTTTTGATTTTGAATACTGAAGAAATTTAAAGCGCACTCGCATTGACCTTGCGTTCGGTTATGGTAACCCTCATCATGAAATTGCGTTTGTGAGTGAAATGGAAGCATCGATTGTAGATATAGGTTTTTGAAGCGGAGCAGCGGATTGTAGAGTTGATTCAACGATTGAATCGAATTTTATTCCGATTTGAATTGAAAATATTTACGTCTAGGAGGGGTACGATTATCATGGAGTGACGGTGTGATTTCATCGGTTGCGTATTCAGTTGTTGAAGAAGTTCTTGTATCCGTAGCGGTAGAGGTTGGTCTCGTGGCCGGAACTGCAAGGTCCGGGTTTGCGTCTTCCCCTGAAAACCAGCCTCTCGCCGACCATCCCTTTGAAATAGCCGTTGACTTCGAATCGGTCGTTGGTGGTGATCGCTCCGTCGTCGTTGTCTTTCTTCAATCTAAAATCGGTTTCCTGTCCCCGCCACTGAAATCTGAGATGCTTCCCCGGCTGTATATCGGACACTTCCGTATCCAAACGAAGGTATCCTGTGTAGATGCCGATGTCGAACATACCCCAGCACACCTGCTGATCGACGAGCAAGCGAATCTGATCGGGTGCGTTTCCCGTCCGGTTTCCCTCGATATCCGAGCACGCGACGTCGTACACACCGTTCAGCTGCAGTTTCCATTTTTTGAGAAAGTCATCCGTCTGCGGCTCGGTTTCCGCGCCGTTCTCGTTTTGCTCTTGAGATTCTTTGCCGGGCGGGGTCTCAGGTGTATCGGCTGAGGTTGCCACGCTTTTGGCTGCGCCGAGATGCTCATCCGGCATCAGGCCGCTACCGTAATCGTTCCACCTGTCCACCAATTCCTGCAGATGTTCCGGGCAAACTCGAGGGCCGTAAGGGTTTCCGGAGAATTCGCACTTCCCGTGCATGACGTCGAAATACCCTTGAATGGTCCCCGGGTCCTCGAAGCGTACCTCTCCTACGCAGAGCGGTCCCATGAATAGGACATCTGGCGCGCCCGCCGACGTGCCTCGCCATTCGAAAGGGACGTTCGAGGACTTTGCCTTCGGACCCGGGTCGAGCAGGAGAACGCCCTTGTATGAACCGATGCTGAAGGAACCCCACATGCGATCGTCATCCGACACCCGCAAATCGCTGATTCATTTGTTCTGATCCGGGTTGTCTGTTGGCTTCGAATAATACCGCCGGGACATGGTTGGTTAGCGCTGGGTGTGAGTCGGTTGGTAGCTGAACGCTCTGAAATTCATCCCGATGAAGCTCGATATTCGATCATCTGAAGATTCTTGACGGTCACCGATAGCCGTTCGGATATGCCGAGAAGCCGGCAGGTTGGGTGTGTGTTTTAAACTACAAAAACAACACGATTCCCTTTCGATAGTTGTTCTGTGTCCATTTCCGGGGACGGATCTATGGCGGGCGGCAGGGCGGGGTCTCCAAGTCCGCCGATCCTTCGGTTGCTGACTGTGTAGCGGTTAAGGGTTTTATTTCACTATCCGGACGTCCGGACTCAACCACAAGGTTTCCCTCAAGGTCTATCATGCGAGAGGTTCTGCCGGTTATTACTTTATATCCTCTGTCACTGAGCTGCGAGGCCGGCAGTGGTCTTTGAACCACTTTGGTACCCGTAACGCTTTGGTCGAAAGATTGGAGATGGCTCGAGCCTTCCCTTGACTGTATGCATTAGTGCTTTGTCTGGAAGTGACTGTGATGTCTATTAGTTTGTGTGGTGGTTTGTAGTTGGTCTTATCTGTTGTGGCTCTTGGGTTTGATATCCATGACATCGAATTGGGTTCCTGGTAATTGTTTATTGTGCTGTGTTGACCCTTAAATTTCCATCGAAGAAGTCGTCATGGTTGTACACAGAGCATACCACTCGGTGTGTTGGCTTGATGATCGGTTTCGGCTGTGTCATTTTACTCGGTGATCTGTTGATGGATGATACTATTGTTGTCGCATTTTCTCTTCCATAGCCCCTCTGCTGTCTTATGTAGCGGGCAGCTAAACTGTCGATGACTGTTCTCGGTGCAGTAGTAACATTTGTCGTCGCCGTTGGGATTTGATCGGGTGTCCCGTTCGGTTGGTATCCTTGACTCGGATCTTCCTCCACAGTGTATGCCTCTGCCACCTCTGTTTGATTTGTGTCTATGATATTTTGATCGGGTACGGCCTGATCCCCTACCCCTGGTGCTTTGGGTTGGCCCGTAACCGGTCAAGGTCGTATCGGCCGGTGTGTTGAGGGGGCTATCATCAGAGTGTGATCCGGCATCGACTTGGAGCAGTTGATCGATGATATCTTCGGTGAAGCGCTCGGATTGTTTGGTCAGCTGTATCCGTGTGGCTTTCGCGGTTGTGTAATAGTGCCCTTGTGCTCCATGGAGCAGCTTAGCTCTGAAGATATCGCTGATGGCGTATGGTGTGCCAACTAGCTGCTCTCGTATAGATCTTAATCGACAGAACCACTGTTGGGTACTTTCGTCTTTTCCTATTCTCAGGCTTGCGAAGTGAAAGTACAAGTTGCTAGCTGCGCCGTGGTTGGCTTTCGGGCTGAAGAGTTTCGTATTGCCTCCCATACAGCCGGTGCTGTGCTGTGGCCAGGGCTTGTTGGATGGTACCGCTTAGGCTGTTGGTCAGAAGTATAGGTGCCTCTCCTGCTCGTTTTGCCCATTCCCTAACCACTCCTCGCACGATGTTGCCTTGACGGTCGACGGTATACGGTTCGGGGTACCGAACCCTCCGATGGGCGTACTGACGCCTGGTCCGGCCGTGTCTTCGAGGTATGCGATCTCGAAGATTACTCATGTTTCAGCGAAGAGAACTGTGAAGCTAATCAGGAAACAATAGTACCGGCCATTCCGCATCGTGTCAAACCTTCGGCTTAATACAGGATGAGAATACATTTACTAGGTTTACGTGCCGCGCTACCACGATGCCATCCGTCACGGTGACTGAAGGCTCGTGGGGAACGTATCAGCTGACGAGCATTCCTACACCGATCGATGATCTTTATTTTATCGCGAGAGCCACCTATACGGCTACGGATAGTTCAAGTACTTTGGGACCAACATCAACATCTGTCTCCTCGGCCTCCCATACGCTCATGGGGACCCAAAACCTCTATCTTTCGATTGGGGCACTTCTATGTTTTCTGTTTGGCAATATTTAAAGGAATATCAGCAACACAATAAAATACTAGCCTCAAATCCAGGCGCTCGAGACAGAGAGAAGATACCACTCTCATGAGCTTTGTTATCCTGTTGCGAAGGAGCCATGGCTCCCTATTTGCATCAAGATTCTTTGCATTAGTCTAATCTACTCCAATTACTCTCCAGGCGATATGACCTCTACGATCTTAATATTCTTTCGTGCCCATCGTTAGTACTACTTACATGAGGCTCGCTAGTCAAATTTCTTACAATTAGGTAGACCCGGACAGAGATCTGAATGTTGAAATGCGGTAGCCCGCGATAAAATGATGATGAGTTAAGAGAGAGGAAGACGAGACAACATTGTGATCCGCTCTGATAGCCAGCAGCCGATTCTTATCGCTATTCATTTTGATACGAAAAAATATCAGATGGGTGGATTGAGAGCTGCAGAGCTTATTTCTGGGCTCCTGTAAATGGGCAGAAGCCATACACACGTTGAATGATATGTACAGTATTTGCAAAAAAAAATAAAAATAGAGTTACGGTAAAAGATATATAATAGCATTTAGGAATCGTACGGGCATGGAATTAGTGAAAACTTCAGGTTCAGCAAATTACTTAATGAGTTCCACAGACACAATGTGCATATATTTGCAGCCGTTTCATCTAAGAGCTCAAGATTCCTTCTAGCTAGAGCGCCTAGTAGTATCTTTCTATCAACTAGAATTTTACGAGATTCCGTTTTTGTATTCCATCTGAAGGTTTTCACACGTGGATACGAGTCGATGTATGTAGTAGCCAGTCAACGAGCCAGGAAAGTCCCATGTCAATGATTCCAAGTAGCGGTGTGGCATAGAAAAAACTTCAAATCCGACAGGGATTATTACAAATACTTTTGAGTTTCAATTTCACGTAATTGGTAACACTCCTACCAGTGTTAAAACCACCATCTCCATAGCCGCGTTGCTACTAGGAATTAAGAAAACGATCGATTTGGCCCCGATATTAGACTTTAAACAAAGTACTATCTACTATAATATTTGTCCATAGATATGGTACATGCGCATGTTCCCGGGAGAAATATCAGTAAGTCTTTTCTCCTGTTAAAACCTTCACTACCCTTTCCGCTGCTGCCTTCTTTCTTTTCTCTTCCGCTTCAAGGCGGATAGCCTGCTTCATGCCTTCTAGTTCGAAAGCAACGATGAATCTACATACCATTGCTGACAAAATAAATCTCAAAGCAATAAACACACCATCATCCAACCTAACGAACAAGGCATTCGATAAGATAACCGTTCCCATAATATACTGCGCCAAAACCATGCAATCTGCCAGCCATCCCAGAATGATACTTGGTAAAACCACTCCTTTCTTTAACGTTTTATCCTTCAGATTGTATTGTGTTGGGATTGCGGCATAAGACAGTGTCATCTCTCTCCTCCACAGAGCTCGTATTGATTCACGAAACCCTTTGGTCTCCCTTTTAAATAAAGTTTGTTTCTCCTCATCTTCTGAAACTTCCATTGAGGGCTCCGATGAGAGCTCTGTTGAAGGCCCCGTTGAAGGCTGCAGCCATTTCCAATATCTTAAACCCCAACAATATCTTATTCTTGAATTCCAATAATCTCTCAACCACCAGTAATATGTTAGACCCCAATTTAGTGCTACAATAATAAGTATATAGCTTACTAAACTGAACATACTATATGTTAATGGTAGGTCCGGGGTTAAACGACAGTTCCAGGCTAAAGCCGTCTGTGTTCCAATTTCGTAGGCGTTAAGAATTGTGTTTACCACAGATCCACAACTGAACAAGTATTGGAGGGAGATTAGGAAAAATTTTAACTTCCTGTCCATCATGGCCGGAAAGAAGCGGTCTTGAAGATCCGAGTGTGTTTGCTCATCCGAGTGCGCTTGTTCATTCTGGAACTTTTGCATCGTGCGGCGAACGTTGAGGAGCAGGAACGGTTTGCTAAACCCAAACCCTGCAGTCCCTACAGCGCATAATAGGGCTAATATCGGCCGTTCGGTCGATAGTAAGGCGACATCTTTGATAGAGGGACCGACAAAGGTGAGTACCGTGGGAATGAAACCTAAGAAAACCCCAGTGCTGGCGATTGAAGCTTTCCTCTCTTCGCTTATATTCTCCAAGATACAGTTTACGAGATCGAAACAAACGCTGTTGTTGCTTGCGAACGCGGAACCGTATTTCTCGTAACATGGGTCGTAAGCCGGGCGAAAGAAATATCTGAATTTTGGGTAAAATTTCTTATCTGGAGTTATAGCAGAGACAGAGATTGTGAAGAAAAATGTTACTAATAGAAGTATTGAAGGAGGGAAGACAAATTTGCGCTGAGTGATAGACATTTCGTCCGTGGTGATTCGAGTGGACCGATCCCAGAAGCAAAAGAAATTTGTGGGATAATGATGAGATGATTCGTAGCTACGTAGGGGGTTACGGACATCCGGATTATAAGCCCTTTATGCCATAAGAGCATCAGTTAAAAGATCATTCCAGTAGGGCCCATTTCAATGCTGCCCAGTCCCAAATCCTCGCGGCTTCGCTTTGCATAACCCGTCCACTTTCCATAACACATCTTGCATGCATCGTGGTGGATCCATGCATATGAATGTATCTAAATTTAACAAACACATGATGTAACGTAATCCACCCACCTGCGAGATGTACCCCAACGCGAGATGCTATTTTTCACCGAAAATTCAAAATTTAATGCCTCCGGGACCTCGAAAACGTGAAAATGGTGGTGAAAACTATTTTAATTAACTAATTTTACATTATTATTAAAAAAAATTAATAAATTATTTGTGAAATCGACGGTTTTCGTCGAAAAAAGTAAAAAAATGCAACAACACAACGCAATTCGTCCCGGCACCCCCATAACCCCCCCCGGGTGCTACTGATCCTTCAGGGTCCAGGTCCAAAACTGCTGGGCATAATCAAGCTGCCTGTTATCGGCGCTACGGGTTCGTAAAGATATCCCCAGAGATTGAGCAGCTATCCGCTTTTCAGCTGCCTCGACAGCTGCCTCAATTTCAGCATCCGCTAACACTTTCGCTTTTGATAAATGAGTTTTACTTTCCTCCTTCTTATTCTGTTTCGTTCTTAATACCTCAGTTAACTTTTTATTAGTTACTTCGAGAACCTTACGCCTGGGGAAGGATTCGGCTGCAACTTTAATAATTTTGTTATATTGCTGTTGTAGCGGAGAACTAAGATGCAGCGCAGTTAATGCATCCACTGCATCGATGTATGTCTGCAGCGTGCGTGAGTATTGGGGCGTTGGAAACGGCTGGACACCAGACTCTTGCAGCAGCTGTAATTCATGCTCTGGGATGATTTCACGCAGCGATTCGATGTGGTCCCCCTTTTGAAATTCAGGCAGTTTCTCCAAAACTCGTAAAGCGTCGAAGGGAACGAGTCCAGCTCCCTTCCAACCGCCAATAATATGGCATTTCGTGAACGCTTTAGTACGCGCAATGCCAATAAGCTTCTTAAATTCAGGTTTCCCAATCGCCACATCTTTAAAACGTGAATATTCGTTCACCTCTCTCTTATAAGCGGTGGCGTAATGGCTGAAGAGTCCGACGTCAAGAGGTTGAAGATAGTGCGTAGAATGCGGCGGAAGATAGAGGAGTATAATTTTGTTTTTGAGACAGAAGTCGATAAAGTCTGTAGTAACGTGGGATCCGTGACTGTCGAGGATTAGCAGTCGTTTTGAGCCTCCGGCGATTCGAGCGGTAGTAGGTTGAAAGCAATTTTCCAACTAAGCTAAAGAAAGATGTTCGTTTGTTATGCCTTTGTTACTAGTGCCCCAGAGTTACCCTTCTTTCTTCTCATAATTGCGGTGTTAATCGAGAATGTGAACCTTGCCTGAATAAATAATGAGCGGAGAATAATATTCTCCCGTCGCTGATATATACTCGACCATGGTCACACTCTCTCGAGTAGCGTTATGAGCACAGAATCGCTGCTTTCTGCAGGATGTGGGCACTATAATGGTTTCAGGCTTTCCAAACCTAATTATGAACCCTTTTTCGTCTATATTCCATATGTTTTCGTTCAAAATCTTATGAGTTTTCACGATTTTGTTATAAAGACAGAACCAATGCAGCATCGATTCGACATCATTCGCCTTCCCACGTTTCGACTCCAATAAGCGACTGCGGACTGTCGTCAATTGAGGATGACGTGCTAGAAATTTATAACACCAATTTATGCCCACTGGCCTGCCTGCCATTTTCCCTGCCATAGCTCGAAGGATGTTGTAGTTGGAGGGGAACCCGGACTTCCATAAGTTCTCCATATGTTTCGCTAAAACTGTTTCTTCGGCTTGGGTAAGTAGTTGTTTATGCTGAAATTGGCGGTTCCCCCAGGCGGTTCGGCCGGCAAATCGGTGTCCTAGTGTCGATACCGGCACGCTATAACTCTCTGCTGTATGCTTTAGGGATGATACTTTTTCCGCTTTTAACGCTTTTAATGCTAGACGAATTCTCTCTTCTTTCTCCGGATCGATGTTACGACGTCGAATCGGTGGTATTTTCGATAAATTTAAAGAACCCACTCTTAGGCTTTGAGCAAAAATTAATGAATTTCGATGGTAAATACAGAGAAGAACGAATCTACAGAAAGAAGATAGAAATTTCGGAGGGGATAAGGGGTTGACGAAGAGAACCACTCAATCCCAACACGGTTAGCATCTCGCGTTGGGGTACATCTCGCAGGTGGGTGGATTACGTTACCAAGAGCATTTTACGATTTGTGTGTAACCTAATGATAAAATATTTGAGTTTATCATGATAAGGTGATATATTATACGCGCGAGATTCGTGCGATTGATTATCGATTACGTAAAATGCGTAAACCCTTTCCTGTCACGAAGTCCGACCCCTCATTTTCTAAGGCGAGGCCGTTGGATTTTACCGTGTTGCTCTTCCCCCCAACGCACTAGCTTGGTAGCAGCTGAAAATCGAATCATCTTTAGTGTCTGTAACAACAATGGATGGTGCCGGATAACGAATTATATCAAAATCTGTGTACATGTACTGACCATCTATTAAACCGCAACGAGGGCACCTGAATTCAAGTATGATTTAAACGACTCAGTCTCTTTGCTTATAACCTGGACGAGGCTCTGCTTATCAGGTAGAACGCGAACGGGATCAGTCAATTTATATTAATGCGGTAAAATCGCCAAGAGACGGGATGGATAGCAATCTACTGGCCATCCTGGTCAGGACTAACCGATGATCCCTACCTTGAAAACCGAGCTTGCAGTGCATTCTATTATTGGCCGATATATCTTGTTAAATGGCCACGGCATTGCGCGAGCCAATAGATATGGCAATTTGGCACCCAAATTGGGCTGTAGCCCCATGGGTTCCCCGGTTGGACATGCAGGCTTTTCGGCTGATGATATCCGATTATAGACACCATCTGATTGGTGGTCAAGGACTAACAGGGATTTTGGACGTAGGGCAGGCGGGAAGAATTCTTGGCTCTAGATATTGGCAATGTGCATAATAGGCATATAACACTGACGAATTCACCCTCTACTGGCTATGGAAGAAGGTCTACGGAATATAGGACGCTATTATTCGCTTTACTGTCGCAAAATCATACGTAGACTATGTGAGATCAAAGACATGGCTTCCGAAACCAAGAGACTAACCCTATGTTGAACTAATAGCCGAGCTATAACTGTGGGAGAACATTGCATCCCTTCTTAACAATAACTGATTCTGGTTAAACATAAGTTATTACCTAGTATGAGAAATCCAATGTCCTTCAGTTCAATTACCTATTTATTACTGTAGTTAGATGGTTCATATGGCTTGTATGGCTTGTATGGCTCATATGGCTTGCGCTCATGCTCATGCTTTTCCCTGTGCTTTCCCTTATGCTCATCTTTGTATTCTTCGTGATGCTTCGGTTTGTACTCCGGCTTGTAGTAGGACGGTGGAGAGTAGTAACCGTAGTCTGGCTCAGCGAGTGGTCCCGGCTCTGCAAGAGCCTCTGGAGCAGCCTCTGGAGCAGCAGCAGGAACGCTAGCCACGTTTGAGATGAGGCTCAAATTGCAAAAAGGCCGCGATGATAAGCAGTTTTGGAAGCATCTTAAAAGATTGGCTGTTATCTGTAGTGCCAATTTGATTCAAGTTGTTGTAGTTTTAGAAAGCGAGTGTGTAAAGAATATGCTCGTCTGTGTGACCGTTCAAAGCGTTTACCGAATCGGTGACCAGATACTGACACTGATGACAATGAAAGTATGAGGGAAATTAGGGCGGGGAATCGATCTCAATTTATGCTTCGACCGTTCCATCGTAAAATTGAAATGTGCTGAGAAGGCTAGCTACACATTTGTCTTGGCTTCAGCTCTCATTCATGTCAATGGAATCTATAGATCGCGATATTGCGAAAATATTATTTGATTCCTGATTTAAGCTGGGAGCCCGTATACTGAAGCAGAGGTAGATGATGCGATGACATTTTCAGCGATCACGTAAGCTCGGATCGGCTGGGAGCATTTAGTCTCTTCGAAAAGACATAGCTCGAGGCATCCCGTGGAACATCAATTTGCAATGCACGAGCTCAACGTTGCAACATTAACGGGCTCTGGATGCAAGGATTCGCCGTAGCCAACACTACTCAAGTTACACATAACGGCCGCCACCGAGTCCCGACATGTTAAGATACTACTGTTGTACAAACTAACTGCTCGGGACTCTCTAGATTAACCTGCTCACATTATAATAAGGAAAGGTCCGCCAGCCTTCCATCTACTAAAAAGTAGGAAACCGGAGACAGCCGCTCAACACTTCCCTTAAACCAATTTTCGATTGAAATGGATTATGAAACATAAACGTTAAACGCTAAGGGTTCCCATTTGATTACCACAAAAGCAAAGGTGCAATCACAATGAGTCACAGATTTGCTCCTCACCCTTTGAAGCTAGTTTTCAGCTCTGGCAAAAGCCCTGTAGTTATCTGTAGGTGTAGCTCGAAGTTTTGGAGGTATCCATTTGGCGTTGTGCGACAGTTTTCTCCGCGAACCCGTCCAGCTAACCCAATTGAGCTCATTACCGCATTTGGAGCCGGTTTAGAAAGAACTCTTCAGGACTAACCTCTTAGTCATCTCGAGGACCCCTGCTGGCGTGCGAATTCCACCTGTAACCTGCCAAGAAGGTGCTTACACCCTATTCTGCGACTATTCTAAACATCGAATCACTCCTACTGGAAACCTGTTTCATGAACACTTATCCAGCTAGCCAGGTCTGAGGATCAGCTAGAGTTTCATGTGGATGATTGATATATACTCAATTTTAGTGAAGCGACCGATGGAAACTAAATTAAAATTGTTCATTATTCTATCATCAAGGAGATCATATTTCCAAATCCTATAGTTATTATGCTAAGTCGGATCTCTCCAACCAATAGAACTTGGGTAAGTCCCAGCAGCCTAAAAATTAGTCGCTCACGACTGAGAAGTTCGACCGATATAGCCTACGTACCTCCACAATGAAGATCGCTTATTCTCAAAAATGAATCGAAAGTCTATGAGCTGGCGGTCGATACCACATCACGGGATATAAGCTCTGTTCCAGACTCTGCTAATATTGGGACTATACAAAATCAGTCACCAAGTCTGTTACCAAAGACTACAGTAATTTTAGGTGCTAACATATATGGATTACACCGGGTTGCTCCAGTCCGTGTAACCAAATTCAATTTTTTTTACATGCAACTTCCTTAGAGCAGTAGAGAGCCAAACAGGCATGCAATTTGTTTAGGATATATACAATTCGTCTGGCCTGAATACTACCTTTAACTATCAAACCGCGAACTAAGGGCTATAGAATAAATGCAGATCAGAACTTATAAGCATCAATACTCGACTCCCCGTACTTCTTACATATTGTGTAAGGGCCACGAAGAGAACTGACGCACTAGTTAAATGGGTAAAGATCGGTGGGAGAACTCAATCCCGCTCATTCGAAAGGTTTGCACTCGAATGGGGACGTTGATTGTGCAGAAGTTTCGACTCTCCCAGAAATCCAAGGCCAACTCTATTGTATCATTAATTTTGAAGGGAGCCTCTGGCCTCCAACGCGTTAGATCTGTTGCATAATTCACCGTAATGCGTTGTTGCCAACAATAAAAATGTATAACATCGGCACTGGGCAATATAATCGTAATAAGCTCGAACTGTTCTATTTGTAGGAGGTACTAAATGCAATGAAGATGGTAAAGTCCAATTCACATCATGCATAAGGGTCGCTAGCCTCTACTCGTTTAACCAGCAGGTATCAGATCTAACTGTAAGACTGGTCAAAATCCTTGACTAACTATAGCGTGTTATAAACGTCGGGCCAATAATTATAAGGTCGCAATTTCCAAATTCCCAACAATTACTTCATAGCCGTCGAACCCCAACTATTGAGTGAGCATCATAATATTTTAAGCTTACACACTACTTAATAAGCGTCTGGTATATTTGCGGAACATAAAAAGCTGATGTCAAGTATTCTTGTCACGGAATCACTTATCTGAGCACATATCAAACTTCGACAGGTGTCGCCGAATAGGTTGTCTTAGGATCTTGTGATACTGAGCCATCAGGCTGATGGTAGATACGGTACTATCCGCAGAATGCCTGGATAACACATCTGTTCATGGGCTCTTACTACCTTCGAGTCCCAACGCGAGCCAACACGTGTACACCGATGGTATTGGGTTATTCTATCGAGGAGTTGATGTTTTGTCATGTCGGAAGAAGACAATGGTCTGAATGCGAGATATTCCTTTCTTCGATTTACCTGCATGCTCTTGAGCCCCTCGTTGGCTTCATTTAAGCTTTTGCGAATGTTCTTGTTGAGCCTTTTTCGCTATATTTGCAATTGAGCTAGCTCACGAGAGAGTAATTTGGGAGTTTCTGTGCGAATGAGATAGGGATGCTGTGTTGTTGGGATGGATAAACAATTGTTATCAATTGCATGGTAGGGAGATTTGGGATCAACGGATTAGTATAAGGAGATATCATGGATGATATTGTGGTCGAATATTTTTATTCTCTCCCCTTCACCGGCTCTAGAAGACATCGTTCTCTCAAATTCTCTGGTTTATTTTCAATATTTTCTTATTGCAAATCCCAAATTCATTTCAAACGAATGTTCTGATTCCATTCTAACATCATAACATCATTAGTGTTGTACGATATACGTGATATCACTTATTGAAATAGCAATATCCATCTTCAGAAACCAAGGATAGATGGGAACCGCTGCCATTTACATGATACAAAAAAAGGGCCATGGAGCAGGTTTAATAGATATTTAGAAATGATGGTCTTCGAGACTCAGCTTAAGATATTACAGCGTCTGTTAAGAGGAAATATGTGAGATGCCTCTCAATTCTCTACATGACTTGAGCATGCTCACGCGACAATTAGGTAGCCCTGAAGAAGGGAGTAGCAGCTCCTATTCAGCACGCACCTCAATATCGTTTTTTCAATTATAAATTAAATTCCGGATTTGTAGATATTTCCATAATGGCAAACTGCAAGAAGAGCTTCTTTATATAACAATCTCTCCCAGAAAACCCCCTGTCACGAATTAACTAATTTACTATAGTAAAACTAAGAAAGTATTTTGATCACTAGGAACCATGATTTCGCTCTCCCTTCGCTAATCTTAAGGACCTTTCGAACGGGTAGCCTCTTAACATGAGAGTGCTTAGCAAACCCAAAGAACTAGACAATAGCCGGGAGGGCGGAAATGACAGGCAACGGCAATATTTCTAGCACCGCTTCTAGTAAGGGTTGGACTACGAATGCCGGGGTCTCTGGCGCTTTGGTGGGTGAAGTTACCAATGTTGTAGGGGTAGGGATGGTTGTTGAAGCCACAGATGAATGCGGAGTTGATGTTGTCGGAGTGTTTCTCGAATATATAGTCGATAACACCAGTGATGTTGGTGCCTTTGATGCTTCTATTGAAGTTACCATCGGTGAAACTACTGGCATCGAAGATGTGGGCGCCTCCGTTGAGGCTACCATCGACGCTGTCGGCTCCGCTGCTAGAGATGTTTCTTCCAGTGCTGCCGGTTTTGGATTCATGAGCGCGTAGAATGGCGATAGATCACTCATCGGCTTCTCTAGCCAGGGTACATGTTTCCCGTTAGATATGATAGAGGTAATAGTTAGAGTGATGTTGACATTGCTCTGTGATACCACGCTGCCGACGAGCGGGCTACCACTCCACTCATCAGAGAGATGTGTGTATACTTTGACTTTGTTATCACCTGGGTAGAGCACGAGATCCTTAATAACCGAAAAACCAAGCGCCAATCCAGCGACTGTTATATTAGATGTCAACTCGCCCTACGCAAAAAAAAAAAAAAGTCAGCTGGAGTACTCGGTGAGATAGGGCGATTGGAAAGGTTGACTGACGACTTGCATTATGAAAGAACTTGGATTCGGGATAATGCCATCGCCCACCATATTGGTACCATCTTTCAGGGGGGTAGTGAGCACAGTTGCATTTGTAAGGGTTATTCCTTTGAGGAGATTAAAGCCTATGCACAATACTGAGTTCTAGGCGCTATATCATGTAATATCTATGAGAATACTAGTAATACTCACCCTTAAGCTGCACAATCTTCCGGAAATTTACGGGAAATTTAAGCGGCCCAATGCCAATATTCGGTGCTGGATTGGCTCTAAGGCCCAAGTTGATAACCTCATTTTTCAATACCTGATTGGAAAATTCCCGGAATATATCCTGATTTAAGATTGCCGTCTCTGATCCGGTAACATTGATAGTGAATATATCCTTGACTGGGAGCTCTCCGACCGTTAAAGTCGCGAATGTGGGCGCCGAAGGTAGATTCTTAGAATCATCTGCTGATGGAAGATACATTTCGAATGTCTGAGGGGAGAGACGCGCCCCGCCCACAGGTACTTGGGCTTTAACCGTGGAGTTCATCGACACTGTGATTTCGCTCACTTTCGGATTTGTAATGGCGATTCCGTCGACTTGGACTGTGGCGCCATCGACGCTATCCTGGGCTATTGCTGGAACAACGACAAATATTCTGCATCAGAACGCGACTTTCATTAAGATAAATTCGATTGAAAGTGGTGTCTTAATAACATAGATTTCTTACACTACAAGAAGCGTGACCAGCACAACGATGGAACTGAATACGATAAGATATATCCACCATCTTCTAGCAAAGTGGCCCTTAGAGGTTGGGCCGTGGGTTTTTTCGATATCGGGATTAGAGTACATTCTGGGTAACTAGATTCTCCATATTAGTCCGATTAGTTAATCCTCTTAAGGTTTTCAAGGCATCGCAGTAGTTGGACAGATTACTTACTTATTGCCGGCAATAGTTACCTTCAACTAAGCTTCAATTTTCGTTGGAAATGCCAACACCGCCAACAGGAATCAGAATGCGCGCATACAATGGGCAGGAGCCTTTTAAAAAGCTTCGATGTACACGAGAGACGGGGTGTTTTTTTTAGGAACGTTTTGCCCTTATGTTTGATGTTTGATAACCAAATAGATCTAGGGTGACGGTCAACTCCCCATTTTCTCACAATTCGATGGAAGTTTTACTTCGCAATATTCGAAATCGAGGGCAAACTCGTGTTTCTTCCATAGTTGAAACCTGTTCTCTCAGCTGGAACTTCGGGAGCGTGTTTGTACCTCGGATTGCACCCAGCTTGATACAAGGTTGTCAGAGATACGATCACGGGATTGCCGAGTCTACAGCCTCGTCGTATCACCATTGAAACAGCAATTGAAACACGATGCTAGTTAGACGCTAGCTCCGAAATTAGCGTCCCCCGCTGATCGGTTGAGTGTTGCAAAATGTTCCACGCCTGGGCGACTTTTTTTGCGTTGTTTTGGTTTGGTTATGAGACTGGACTTTTCTTGTGCGGGCGAATTCTGCCAACTTAAAAGTGGCGCTGTAACACGGCGGCCCTCCGAACCCTCATGCGTATGCATATGGTACATACACCACCAGACACTGTATTATGTTTCTGCTGCCCAAGCTTTGCTGATCTGCCCCTCTAGGATTTCGATTATTCTTGGCAGGAGAATTCTGACCAGATTAAGACTGTGTCAAAAATCAAGATTTCGTGAATCGGTAAAATTTTTTTGTGGATAGCATATCCATATTGACGTATAAATTCGACCCATTTAAGCCTAAGTCGATTATCTGAGACCTGTCTTGGACTTCTTTTACAGTCAACCGTGTAACCTACAAGGCTTTACGAACAAAGGTCAGCTCACGCTGATGAACAGAATGACCTGATATCACGATGTTTCGCTCGGAAGCAGGCTAATATCAGTTCAGGATAGCAGGGGAGGTCTGAGAAATAGATGCCAGTCTTATATCAGTCATCTTGACTGCTCGACTAAATATAAACACCAGCTCGATTCCGGCACACAGTTCATCTCTTTTCTGACCATCGCTCACGACCAAGTATCCTCGTTCTCTTCTCCAATATTCTATTCTTCCGCACCTCTGGCAGGTTGCACCTTTTCCTTGTAATTTTTTCATCTATACCTCTGGAAGGTTTTCACATCGATATCTTTGTTCTCTATCTATTCGACTTCGCGATCCTTTGAGCTTCCATTATAGCGATTTGAATCGAGATTTACAAAATGAAATTCTCGGCTGCCTTTCTTTCTATTCTGGCTATTTCTACCTCGTCGGCTCTACCTGTCAGAAGCCGCAATGGTGTTGAGCAACGAGATATCCACGCCGGGTCCGACGCACATTCCCATGTTCCCTCAGAAACGAGAGCCCACATCCACATGGAAAAGCGACAATTGACGCCAGATGCAGCAGTTAATTTTTTGAAGCCGATCGGGGTTCCTCAAGGAATGCTCGATCTGATCAAGGTCGGCCCGCCCGAATTGGTGCAAAAGATTATCTCGCAGCCCCCAGATAAACTGCAAGCAACAATTGAGACCTTGAAACAAGGGAAAATCCCGGCTGTCGATGGGATTTCACCAAAAGATTTGATGGTTCAGTTCTTACCAGGTCTCAAGGTCCCGGATTTCATGATCGAGCTGGTTAAGGGTGCGCCGGATGATATAATCGCAAGAATATCCACGCTACCAATCGACAAGTTACAACCCATCATTGACGAAATGAAACAAGGCAAAATCCCTGCTGTTCCGGATGTGGCGCCCAAGGATTTGATCGTTCAGTTTCTCCCAGGTATTGGTGTACCGGAATCCACAGTCAATTTGGTGAAGTCTCTGCCAGATTTGGCCGTAGGAACCATCCTCGGGCTTCAAGGTGACCAACTTAAGAGTGTAATCGGGGAGTTAAAGCAAGGCAAGATTCCAAACATTCCGGGCTTGACCGGTGGTACTCCAACCACGCCAGATGCTCCGGCCGATATGCCGGCCGAATCACCAGCTCCGACTCAGGCCGCTCCATCTGAAGCTCCAGCTCCAACCCAAGCTGCTCCTGTCGCACCAATCGATATGCCAGCTGAAATGCCAGTTCAGGACGCCCCAGCTGACAAGCCAACTTCTACTCCAGTGGCTGAGAGTCCAGCTGCTTCACCAGCTGCTCCCGCTGGGCCAGTGATTACTCTCCCCGCTGGTGCACTCAATGGCGTTCCAGGTGGTACTGCTTATCTGATTGCTATTCCAATTGCGGTTGCCTCCCCACAAGGCGCTGCTAACCAGATAGACGGTTAGTCATCTGGTAGATGAATAATTCTAAGTACCAGGGTGGAAGTGAAGTCACAAAGTGTCAAAAATTGAGATATAATAATATATTGATAAAGTTTTTACATTTTTAGAAAAAGTCATTCTCCGTCTAGACATAATAAAGTGAATGAAAAAGCGTAGCAAGACAAGTTGATTGTTAGGCTTGTGATATTTGTCACCCTTACATATTAGACAAGAGGGGCGACAGGTTAGGAACATATCTGATCTAACGTCGAATGCAGCTCGTCCCGTATCCTCTCCCTAAGTTGGCAATGCAGCAACGCAAATATATATTATGCCTATCTCACACGGTGTCTGATTGGAGTCATACACTCACCATTGTCGAACAGCTCGAGAGCCCGGTCGCATTGATGATCAGTGACCCTAATGCCGCAAAATAGAATCGGAAAGGCGAAGAAGTAGCAGTATCTCGAGAATTTCGCTAATGCTGCCTTGCCTTTCCGGTCTGTGAGATACGATATGATCGAGCGGCATATTTCTTTAAGAAGGGCCAGGAATGTGAATTTGTGTTTAAACGTTTAACCTTCGACTGAACTTTATTCTTCAGTATTCTCATATTACTAGATAAATGTTGACGCATACGGCGGACACATCGGCAATTACTTTCCAGGTTTACTAGGCAATGGACCCCTTCCCATCGTCCAGGCCATCGTCGAATTTTCAAATTCGAAGTGTGTTGTGTTCTTCGAGACTACAGTTTGACGACAAAAAGATTTGGACAAACGTCGATCGCAACAACACCACAAAAATCAGTAACTAAATTCGACACCTAATAGTACATAAAATAATAATAATATAACCATGTGATTACCATCATTCGCTAGCGGAGAAGCCATACTTTTTGTATATAATTGCTACTAGTATTTAGTATACCAGCCATTAGCTACAATTACAACTATATATCAGGCAGGTATTAGCTTTATTAACGCCTTAAAGTACTCTTCTACTATATAATTTATTAATAAAAAGGTTAAGTCTCATAATCTTTATATAATTTTATATAAATATCTAACAGTAAATAAAATTAAAATAGATGTAGGGGTATATATATTGGTTATAGGAAATCTATTACTTATTATTTCACATTTACTTTAATTTCTATTATTAAGATACTCGTGTGTTGCAAGTTATGAACTGTAAGGCTTCGGTATGTATCGAAGCTTATCGAGGGTGCTCGAAGCGTGATGCGATATATCTTAAATTGTAAGAAATCGTATAGGGACTAGTCGAGGTATCAACATCAGGAAAAAAACACATTTCCTTAATTCTATCGGATAGAAGCCTTTTCATCCGATGAAACACTTTTCCATCGCGCTCTATCGCGCTTTATCGCGGTCCATCGCGTTCTATCGCGGTCTATTTCAGTTTATCGCGCTCCATCTTAATAAGGCCATCCAGTACTTTAATAAAACTAATACGGGCTTATATAAACCCTTTATTTAAATTTTAAAATAATATTCCTTTTCTTTAATATCAAATCTATTATTAATATCGATATTTAAATCTATATTTTCATCATTATAAGAATAAATCTTATTTCAGGTATTAAAATCGATGTAAGTATTAAAAAAATATGAATTAGTCTTATAGAAGATTAAATAAGCCAAATCTAAAATAGCTCGAATTAAAATAATATTTCGATAAAATTAATAGTTTTCTTTTTTATAATCTACTAAAGGATGCTCGGTAAGGCGAACGAAATTATAAAAACTTTATATAGTTCCCCCAGCGTATAACTTAAGCTTAATAACAAAAGCTAGTTGAAAGGTCTTATTACTAATTACATTATAGACAATTAATAACAATTTTAATTTAGTTATTACCTTTCTTTTCAGATCTTTATATTAATTTGTATAAGACTTCTAAAAGATGATAAAATCCTTTCAAAAACCCTTCTTTTACTAGTTTAAATTAATTTGAATATGTTAGAAGATTAGGTGGAGTGATGTGTACTTGATTAAGTGCTTCTTAGACTAAAGTGTTCTGTCGAAGAGTTTATATACAGGGAGTAGCACATACAGGGTGACTAAGCTAGTCATATACAGGGTAAGTAGTAGGCACATACAGGGTAAGTAGTAGGCACATACAAGGTAACCAGTTACCCTGTATCTGGTAAGGTCATATCAAGGGTAAGATATTCTGATATTCTTACTAAACCTCTATTCGGTGTGAATAAGGTTTCTTAATACGAAATATATATCTTGGTTACATTTGCTTACTGCCAGTACTAAACTGGTGCAATTTTTGATGTTGTTTTAATAAACGCTGTTATCCTCGTACTTTGGGTAACTTACCAGATGGTAGGATCTATAAAAAAGGTATTCCTAAGGTATATGTCCATCTTCGTGGTTAGGTAGTTGATCTTAACAGCTTTGAGGCTAGACTTTCGCTATTCTAAGAGCAGAACTGTAACTATAAATATGTTTAACTGAGCTTAGACCTTCATACTAATTGTAGCTATTCATGCCTTATTAAAAACCTTTCTTAATTGTAAAACTACCTTCGTAGGTGGAAATTGTTAAGATAAAAAAAAGAGTGCATATTTTATAAAAGCCTTAAGCCTATTGCAGTTACGTACTCCTGGTATTTGAGCTTCGCTAAGGGTTTGGTTAGATCGTCTGCTAAGTTGTTTGCAGATAGGACTCTTTCGATCTGAAGTTCCTTTTTCATATACATGTTTTTAACCAAGTAGTACTTAATGTCCACATGTTTTGTTCGATTATGCTGCTTGGGGTTGATAATCAATGACTATGCAGCCATGCAGTCAAGCTGTAGAATTAGCGACTTTCAAAGTTAGATTCCTGCTATCTTAATCAATCATTCCAATCAAATGGCGTCTTTAACTACTTCAAATGCAGCTATGTATTCGGCGTGCCATGTACCATCAGCCACAATAGTTTACTTCTTGGATTTCCATATGATCAAACTCTTATTCAGAAACTACAGGTGCCTCTTAGTTAACTTCCTATTATCTAGGTCTCTTGCTAAATCTGAGTCTAAGTAGCCAAGTAGCAGATTCCCTTGTTGATTTTCTTCTTGATTTCTGCCTAGTATTAGTTTCAAGGACTTAGTTCCACTTAGGTACCTTAGTACTTTTCGTGCCGCTTCGGCATATACGGTTATTAGTCTGGAGTTGTATTTGGCTAGCTGTCCTACTACGTAGACCAGGTCTGGTCTCATGTAAACCATTAGATATATAAATTGGCCGTTTAATTGTTAGTACTACTGGATCGCGTCGCCGGTTAGAAGTTCCCTATTATCGACAATTAAGTTACGTTCCATAGAGACTTTTGTAGGATTACACTGGTCCATTCCGTAGTAAATGAGAATTATCTTAATAGATGCGGATTAGCACAAAGTGACTGTTTCCCTTTAACAGTCTCTTTTGATCTGGATGCCTAGGAAGGTTTTAGCTTCTCCTATGTCAGATATTTTATACTTAGCTTTCAGGGCCTTCTTAATTTTCTCTATTTTGCCTTTGGTTTTTGTCGCTATGAGAAGGTTATATATCTAAGTCAGTTCTAGGTTGCAGGTCACCTCGGATTACCAACCGTGCTTTGTACTGTACAGGCACGTCCTAGGTTTTAATCTTAAACACCTATTTTGAGGCGAGAGCCTTATGCTCTTTAAACAGGTCTGCTATTACAAAAGATTTATTAACCTTGTATAAATCAAGTTCTTCTTAGATTACCTTACGCCATCGATTCTTTTTGATGCAGTTTATAGCTTCTTCATAGCTTTGTAGCTCTCAGTCAGAGGCAATTCTACCTTAAGTTATCATGAGTGCTTATTTTCTTACTGCGCCGTTAATACAGTCGCTTTAGGTTATTTCGTTAAAAGCTGCACCCTTTAATAGCCATTCTCTGTTGGCTCTACATCTCTTGATATGCTTAACTCTATGTAATTTAGTGTAGTTGTTATCAGAGGAACCTGACGTACATTCATCCAAGTATACACCTACAGTAGATTTATTCCTACTATACAGCCAAGAACTACTCTAAACGTCTCCAGGTGCCTTCTCGCTACTACACAGTTACTCGCGGATAACCTGTTTAAATAGCTCCAAACATTCACCTACTACGCATACAAGCTTACTAGTTATAGTCAAGTTTTCAGCTAAATTACTTAGCCTACAAGCATCTCCACAACAGCTTCTACTTCTCCCACCAGCCGCTAGAATTTCTATTCTCTGCAGACCAATATTACCATTAACTAGGCCAGACAATAGTTTATTTAAAATCTCAAATCTTATACGGCGTTTAATCAAAGCTAGTATTTCAATATAGCTAAAAAATTATCTATTTCTTACTTCACTTTAATCTTGTATCACAAGTGGCTCTATATACAAGCTTACGGATTCACTTATATTCAATTTTAGCAATAATTCTTAATTTATAGTACTACTCAAACGACTTTCAGTTAAAGCTGGGTCTTCATATACGCGCTTAAATCTAGAGGTTCAGTTACCTAATTAATTACCAGCGCTATTCCTCAACCAATAATCATATTGCATAATTTCTCTAGCTAAGCCATTCTTACTCGGGAATATATTCTCTTCCTATTTTAAGTTCTTTTCGTTGTGAAATCCTATTCCATTCCAGATTTTATAAAGAGTAGTACTATCTTTGATATATCCCATAAATAGACATAAGCTAGCATATGCAATAAACTTGCCTTATCTCTTCTCCTTAGGTACCTAATACTACGCCAAACAACTAAATAATTTTAGGTAGGATAAATCCAATAGATAACCGTTTAAGACTTCGTATGGTAATTTTTTATTAAATAGCCCTGTAGATGATAAACAATTCTTTAGATAGGCAGTTATAACTATAACTTTACCTTAGAAAGAGACAAGTAAATCTATTTTATAAAATATAACAATAGCTATAACCATTAAAATGGCCATCCATCTTTTAATTACACTATTAGAATTTTGATGTTAAGGAAAAGAAGTCTTAAGCTTAATCCCATTCCAGATTAATAAGCCTTAAAACTTTTAATTAATGTATTCTCCCATTTTATTATCATAATAAAACTTAAAAATTTTGCTAAGTCTTCCTAACTATTCTTTCTTTTTAACATATATAATAACAAATTTGAAGTTATCGTAGACGTTGATTTTTCTTTCCAACGTCTTAACTTCCGCTTATTTAAAGTAATTTTTAATAAAAACTACAAAGTAGCTCTTACCATTTTTAATCTGCAATAGTCTATTTAATAAGTTACTATAAACCTTTTCCTAGGGAATAAAGTTCCTAGATTAAACTTTAATACAATTATAAGTTTATCGCATTTTAGCTTAAATATAAACCTAATAGACTAATAAATTTTTCTCTCCAACCTAAACATTCAATACTAAGCGTTTTATTAATTTCTTCTAAGCCTAGTAACTAATATAGCCAAGCCTATTATACTATAGCATAAATTGCTTAACATCTTCGCTTAAGGTCGCTTAACTGTCTAATTCAGAAGTAACTTCCTCATTTAGCGTTAGATTAAGATTAAATATATCAAACTCTATATTAAGCTTCTCCGAGTTAGAATTTTCTTTATCAATAATTAAATTAGTTAATATGGCGGTTAGCAGAATTTTCTATTCTATTAACACTATAAGTCTGTTAATTTTGCGCTCAATAATATACGTAATATCTCTAATTACTATTATATAACCAGCTTTCCAAAGGATATATGTAGATAAGAACTTACGAGCTATTTTGGGAACTTATAAAACAGATACGCGGAGATTTAACTAAATCTGTACCATTCCTCTCCCAAGTACGTAAATATAGGCTCTACTAGCTATGCTAATAAGCAGTAGTTAAGGTAGCATTCAATAACCGGCTAGGTCTATCTTTTCTATAGTATAAGTGTCCGTTGCACCAGAATCAACTAACCAGCCATTACCTAAGGTTATAACTCTCCCACCTTCTTCAATAGCTATATAACCATAGCAATCTATAATTTCAAAGTACTGATCGAGTTCCTCCTACTCCTCCTCAATAATTTCCTTTTAAGTTTCCGCCATTTACGCTTCCTTAGCTCTTCCTCTTCTCTTGGCTTCCCTATCCTTTCTGCGCTACTCTACTTTCTCTTTTATAAGACAGTTGAGTTTAAAGTATCCATATTAGTTATAATAATAACAGCTATCTTCGTTTCCTGCGCCATTTCTCTGATTAAAATAATTCCGGTAATTCCCTCGTCCTTTACCCCTACCTCTCTATTTACCTTCTTTTCCTCGGCCTCTACTTTTGCTAAAATTCTTATATCCTTTAGAAGCGCCTTTAGGAGTTCCTCCGACGTAATTAGCTTAGATAGTAGAATCCTTTATATAATTAAAATATGCCATTTCTCAAGTCTTAACTTCTTAAATAATTTACTAAACTTGATAGGTTATTATATCTAAATTATTCCTAATCATAGGCTAAATAGTGTCAACCGTGGGTTTATATAAGGCCAATAACTCTAGCAAATATACGTCTTTAAGCACATTATCAGCTATCATGTACTTAATACTGACAAACTATGCCTAAATAGTTCTTAACCTTCCAAACCAGTCGGCCTATTTTTTATTTAAGATTAATTCCATCTTAAAAAAGGAAATATGCAAGCTAAAAACCATACTAAAGTTCTGAGTTAAAGCGTAAGCCTTGTTAAGCTCCTCCTACAGTTAAGTTGCAGTGGCTGATTTAGAGTAAATTCTCTGTAATGAGTCACTGATGTAACAGGTGAGAAGGACTAATGCCTCCCTCTCTTGTTTCTGCCAGTTCTTGTGATCCTCGTTTAGTATAGACGTAAGGTAACCGCGACGTAAGTCTTGTTGCATAACTATCCCCTTAATTGTATGACTGTCAATAGTATACAAGCCTGAATGTTCCGATTAAGCTTCTATGTCTGAGGTTTTGTTATCTTCTTCGTCTTCAGACTGACTGTCGGCTTGAACTGGTGCCCTTGAGCCTAACACTCTGGAGGCTATTGCTTTAGAGGTTGTGGCTCTAATAATTAGAGCTTTGCTAATCGATCTTCTAATTTATCTAGTAAGTTCACTTGCAGAATTTGCGACCTTGATATACAACAGTTTAAAGACTCGTTTCAATTTTTCCAGTTCTTCGTCTTCACCAGTTACAGTTCCAAGCAAGTCAGTACGGCTTATTAACCGCATAAACTATTCCTTCCATTCGTAGTAATTAAAATCGATAAGTCGAAAGCAGATTCCATATTTACACTTATAATAAATAACAGAGCTGTACTCTTTAGAGTTATCGATTTATTCTAACATCGTGAATAATTGTAGAATTGAAATTAGTTTCTATCATAGTGCAGATTGTAGCTATGCCGGGCTCATAACCTATTAGAAGATTAGGTGGAGTGATATGTGCTTGATTAAGTGCTCTTAGACTAAAGTATTCTGTCGAAAAGTTTATATACAGGGAGTAGCACATACAGGGTGACTAAGCTAGTCATGTACAGGGTAAGTAGTAGGCACATACAGGGTAAGTAGTAGGCACATACAGGGTAACCAGTTACCCTAACCGGTAGGTTTATTCGGTACCAGGCCTGGTACCAATTTTCTGATTGGTCGAAAGGGCGGTTCGGTCCCCGATCGGGAAGGTTTAACGGTGACAAACACCCCAAGACTTTGGAAATTGGAACCAGGCCTGGTTCCAATTTTTTGATTGGTCGAGCGCGCTTGTCAAACACCACAAAAAAACATTTGTGTTGGGCGTGTTGCGAGGTGGACAAACAGGTGGACAAACAGACGGACAAACAGACGAACAAACAGACGACAGACAGACAGACAGACAGACAGACGGACGGACAGGTGGACAGGTGGACAGGTAGACAAATAGACAGACAGGTAAACAAATAGACAGATGGATAGACAGACAAGTAAACAGACAAATGGACAGACAGACAAACAAACGGGTAAGCAGACAAGTGAACTAACAAATTGACAAACAGACAGACAAGTAGACAGACAGGTAGATAGACAGACAGATAAGCAAACGTACAAACAGATACAGGTAGACAGATGACAGACTGACAGACAGACTGACAGACAGACGAACAGACAGACAGACGAACAGACAGACAGACGAACAGACAGACGGACAGACAGACAGACAGACAGACAGACAGACGGACAAACAAACGGAAAGACAGACAGACAGACAGACAGACAGACAGACAGACAGACAGACAGACAGACGGACGGACGGACGGACGGACAGGTGGACAGGTGGACAAATAGACAGACAGGTAGACAAATAGAGAGATAGACAGACAGATAGATAGGTAAACAAACAAATAGATAAACAGACAGGCAGACGAGTAAACAGACAGATAAACTAATAGATTGACAAACAGACAAACAAGTAGACAGATGGGTAGATAGATAGACAAGTAAGTAAATGTATAAATAAATATAAATAGATAGATAATAGATAGATAAATAGACGAACGAATAGACAGATGAATAAATAAATAGATAAACAGATGAATAAATAGATAAATTAATTAACAGACAAGTAAATAGACAGATAAATAGACAGTTGAAAAAATAAGTTGATAAATATATAGATATATAAATAAATTAATAAGTAAACAGATATTTAAATATTTAAAAATCATTGTAATAAGTATTTGATCTAAAAGTTGAAACTAATAATTATATATGTAAATATATTATTATTTAATAATAGAGTAATAGTTAGTTAATTATTAATCGCTAATCGCTGATTATTAATTTATTAATAATTAATAGTTAGAGTAATCGCTAATCGCTAGTTAAATATTAAAAAGATATTAATAAAATATAAAAATAATAGTTAATAAAAATATAAAATAAGATATAAAAATAAAAATAAAAATATAAAATAACAATAAAAATATAAAATATAAAATATAAAATGTAAAAATAAAAATAAAAATATAAAATAAAAAAAGTGAAATGTAAAAATAAAAATGATTATAATATTTTTAATGTCAAATTTAAAGTAGATATAAAAATTAAAATATAAAGATTGTAATAAATATAAATAGTTATAGAAGTTATAAAGAAATGTAAAAATAAGTAAATATAAATAAATAAATATAGTTAAATAAAGTTGTAGTCATAAATATTAAAATTAGAATTAAAATTAGAATTAGAATTAGAATTAGAATTAAAATTAGAATTAGAATTAGAATTAGAATTAGAATTAGAATTAGAATTAGAATTAGAATTAGAATTAGAATTAAGATTAGAATTAGAATTAAGATTAAAATTAAAAAATTAAAGTTTAGAAATAAAATATTAATATTAAAATTAAAATTAATTAATAATTAAAAATGAAAATGAAAATAAAATATAAAAAATGAAGTATAAAAATATAAAAATAAAAGTTATTATTGATATTGATTAGCGTTAGTATGAATTAATATTAATATAAATTAATAATTAGTAAAAAATAGAGCAGAAATAAAAATAAAGATAAAAATAAAAATAAAAATTAGAGTAGAATAATATTAAATAAAAGATAAAAATAAAATAGTTATAGAAATGAAATATAAAAGAAAAAAGTATAATAAAAATATAGAATAAAATTAAAAAAGTATATATATAGCGTAGTTAAATATAAAAATAAAAAAAATAATGAATTATCAAAGTTAATTAAAATTAAAATAAATTTAAAATTAGAATAAATTTAGAATTGAAATAAGTTTAGAATGAGAGTAAATTTAAAATAAAAATAATAAGTTTAAAATGTAAATAAATTGAAAATTAAAAAATAGATTTAAAATTGAAATAAAATTAAATTTAAAATTTAAGAAAATTTAGAATTAATATTAATAGTAAAATAATTAAAGTAGATTTAGAGTTAGAATTAGAATTAATATTAAAATAAAGTTAAAGTAGAATTAAAATTAAAAATTAAAAATAAAATTAGAATAAAATTAAAATTAATAGTAAATTAAAATTATAAGGAAGTTAAAGTAGAATTAAAAATAAAATAAAATAAAATAAAAGAGAATAGATTAAAATTAAGATTAAAATTAAATTAAAATTGGAATGAAAATAAAAAGGAATAAAATAAAAATAATAATAATAATAAAAAATAGAATAAAATAGAATAAAATAGAATAAAATAGAATAAAATAGAATAAAATAGAATAAAATAGAATAAAATAGAATAAAATAGAATAAAATAGAATAAAATAGAATAAAATAGAATAAAATAGAATAAAATAGAATAAAATAGAATAAAATAAATTAAGATTTAAAATAAATTAAATTTAAAAGAGATAAAAAATTAGAATGTGGATAGAATAAAGTTTATTAAAAATGAAATATAATAAAATAAAATAGAAGAAAATTAAATTAAAATTGAAATAAATAAATTAAATTAAAATAGAAAGGGATTAAAATTAAAATGGATTAAATAGAAGAGAGTAAAGTTGAAATTAAAATTAGAATTAAAATAGATTAAAATAGAATTAAAATTAGAAATAAAATAGAGTAGAATAAAAAAGAATAAAATTGAAATTAAAATAGAATTAGAGTTAAAATAGAATAGAATAAAATAGAATTAGAGTAGAGTTAAAATAAAGTTAAAGTTAAAATAGAATAAAATACAATAAAATAGAAATAAAATAAAAATAAAATAGAAATAAAATAAAAATAAAATAAAAATAAAATAGAAATAAAATAAGAACAAAAATAAGAATAAGAATAAGAATAGAATAGAAAGAAAATAAAAATAAAAATAAAAATATGAATAGAAATAAGAATAACAATAAAAATAAAATTAGAATTAGAATTGGAATTAAATAAAATTAAGGTTAAAATAAAATTAAGGGTAAAATAAAGTTAAAATTGGAATTAAAATAGAATAAATTAAGATAGAAATAAATTTAAAAGAAAAATAAATTTAAAATAAAATTGGACTTAGAACAAAATAGAATTAATAATAATAAAATTAAAATAAAATTAGTTAAAGTGAAAATAAATTTAAAATAAAATGAAAGAGAATAGGATTAGAGTTAGAATAAAAATAAAATTGAAATGAAATGAAAAAAAATGAAAAAAAATGAAATTAAAATTAAAATAAATTAAAATAAAAATAAAAATAAAATTGGAATTAAAATAGAATAAATTAAAATAAAATTAAAAATAAAATAAAGATGGAATTAAAATAAAATAGAAATAAAATTAAGATTAAAATTAAAATAAGGTTGGAATTGGAATTAATATAGAATAAAATAGAATAAAGTTAGAATTAAATTAGAATGAAAATAAAAGTAAAATTAAAATAAAATAGAATGGGGATAAAATTAGAATAAAATAAAATAATATAATATAAGATTTAAGGTAAAATAAAATTAATGAATTAGAATTAGAATAAATTACAATTAAATTAAAATTATGATAAAATAAAGAAAAATAAGTTAAAATTAAAATTAAAGTAGAAAAAAATAGAATAAAGTTAAGATTATAATAAAGTTAAGATTATTATAAAGTTAAAATAGATTAAAATAAATAAAATTAAAATTAGAATAAAATTAAGATTAAAATAAAAGAAAATAGAATAATATAAAGTTGAAGTTGAAATAGAATTAAAATAAAAATGGAATATATTAAAATAAATTGGAGATTAAAATGAAATTAAAATTAAAATAAAATAGATTAAAATAAAATTAAGATTAAAATAGAATTAAAATTAGAATTAAAAAGAATAGTAAAATAAAATAAAGTTGAAATTAGAATAGAATTAAAATTAAATAGAATAAAATAAAATAAAGTTAAAGTTAAAATGCAAATAGAATTAAAATAAATTAAAATATAATAGAGTAAAATAGAGCAGTGTAGAATAAGATTTAAAATAAATTAAAATTAAATAAATAAAAAATTAGAATTGGAATAGAATAAAATGAAATAAAATAAAAATATAATAAAAATAAAATGAAGTTAAAATTGAAATGAAATTGAAATTAAAATAAAATAAAATTGAAATTGAAATTAAAATGGAATATATTAAAATTATATTAAATTTAAAATATAAATAAATTTAAAATAAAATTGGAATTAGAATAAAATAAAATAGAGTAAAATAGAATTAATAAAATTAAAATTAGAATAAAATTAAAGTTAGAATAAAATAAAAAGAAAGAAAATGAAATAGAATAAAAATAGAATTAAAATAAAATTAAAATTAAATTAAAATAAGGTAGAATAAAGTTGAAATTAAAATGGAATTAGAGTTAAAATAGAATAAAAAGAAAAAGAAATAGATTAAAATTAAAATAGAATAAAAGAGAATAAAATAGAATAGAATAAGAATAAGAATAAGAATAAAAATAAAAATAAAAATAAAAATAGAAATAGAAATAAGAATAATAATAGAAATAAGAATAAAATAAAAATAAAATAAGAATAAAATAAAAATAAAATAAGAATAAAATAAAAATAAAATAAGAATAAAATAAAAATAAAATAAGAATAAAATAAAAATAAAATAAGAATAAAATAAAAATAAAATAGAAATAAAATAGAAATAAAATAGAAATAAAATAGAAATAAAATTAGAATTAGAATAAAAAAGAATAAAATAAAATTAAGATTAAAATAGAATTAGAATTAAAATAGAGTAAAATAAAGATTAAAATAGAATTTGAATTAGAAATAGAAATAAATAAAATAAAATAGAATAAAATAGAATAAAGTTAAAGTTAAAATAGAGTTAAGGTAAAATTGTGATTAGAGTTAAATTAAAATAAAAAATAAAAGATAAAGAAAAATAAAAAGAGAAATAAAAATAGGAATAAGAATAAAAATAAAAATAAAAAGTAAAAATAAAAATAGAAATAAAAATAAGAATAAAAATAAAAATAAAAATAAAAGTAAGGATAAAAATAAAGATAAAATAAAGATAAAGATAGAGATAAAAATAGAAATAAAAATAGAGATAAAATTAAAATTAAAAATAAAAGTAAAGTAAATTAAAATAAAAATAAAGTTGGAATTAAAATAGAGTAAATTAAAATAAAATTAAAAATAAAATAAAATTGGAATTAGAACAAAATAGAAATAAAATTGAAAATAAAATAAGATTAGAATTAGAATTAAAATAGAATAAAATAGAATAAAGTTAGAATTAAAATAGAATTAAAATTAAAATAAAATAGAATAAGATAGAATAAAATAAAATAAAATAAAATAAAATAAAATAAAATAAAATAAAATAAAATAAAATAAAATAAAATAAAATAAAATAAAATAAAATAAAATAAAATAAAATAAAATAAAATAAAATAAAATAAAATAAAATAAAATAAAATAAAATAAAATAAAATAAAATAAAATAAAATAAAATAAAGATTAAAATAGAATTAGAATTAAAATAAAGTAAAATAAAAAGAGTTGAGATTAGAATAAGATTAAAATTAAAATTAAGATAGAATTAAATAAAATGAGGATAAAATTAGAATAAAATTAAAATTAAAAATAAAATAGAATAGAATAAAATAAAGTTAAGATTAAAATAAAATTAAAATTAGATTAAAATAGATTAAAATAAAGTTAAGATTAGAATGAAATTAGATATAAAAATAAAATAAAATAAGATAAAATAAAATAAAGTTAAAGTTAAAATAAAAATAGAATTAAAAGAAATTAAAATATAATAGAGTATAGTAGAATAGAATAAGATTTAAAATAAATTAAAATTAAAATAAATAAAAAATTAGAATTAGAAGAGAATAGAAAAAAATAAATTAAAAATAAAAATAGAAATAAAAATAAATTAAGAATTAAATATTAAATATTAAATATTAAAAATATAATATAATAAAATAAAATAAAATAAATTTGGAATAAAATAAAATAGAATAAAATTAGGGTTAAAATAAAATAAAATAAAATAAGATAAAATAGAATTAAAGTTAGAATAAAATAAAATAAAATAAAATATGATGGGAGTTAAAATTATAATAAAATGAAATAAAAGAGAATAAAATTGAAATTAAAATTAAAATAAAATTAGAATTAAAATTAAAATAAAGTAAATTAAAATTAAGATAGAATAAGATAGAATAAAATAGAAATAAAATAAGTATAAAAATAAAAATGAGAATAAAAATAAGAATAAAAGTAAAAATAAAATTAGAAATAAGAATAAAATAGAAATAAAATAGAATTAAAATTAGAATTAAAATTAAAATTAAAGAAAAGAAAATAAAATTAGAATTAAAATAGAGTAAAATAAAGATTAAATAGAAATAAATAGAAATAAATAGAAATAAATAGAAATAAATAGAAATAAATAGAAATAAATAGAAATAAATAGAAATAAATAGAAATAAAATTAAAAATATGAATATGAATATGAATAGAAATAAAAATAAAAATAAAATTAGAATTAGAAATAGAAATAAATAAAATAAATAAAATAAATAAAATAAATAAAATAAATAAAATAAATAAAATAAATAAAATAAATAAAATAAATAAAATAAATAAAATAAATAAAATAAATAAAATAAATAAAATAAATAAAATAAATAAAATAAATAAAATAAATAAAATAAATAAAATAAATAAAATAAATAAAATAAATAAAATAAATAAAATAAATAAAATAAATAAAATAAATAAAATAAATAAAATAAATAAAATAAATAAAATAAATAAAATAAATAAAATAAATAAAATAAATAAAATAAATAAAATAAAATAGAATAAAGTGAAAATTAAAATAGAATTAAAATTAAAATTAGAGTAGAATAGAGTTAAAGTTAAAATGAAATAAAATGGAATGAAAATTAAATAAAATAGAATGAAAATTAAATAAAATAAAAAAAATGAAATAAAATTAAAATTAAAATAAAATAAGAGTTAAATTGGAATAAAATTAAAATAAAAGAAAATAGAATAGGGTTAGAGTTAGAATAAAATTAAAATTAAAATAAATTAAAAATAAATAAAAAATTGGAATTAAAATAGAATATATTAAAATAAAATTAAAATTAAATAAAATAAAATTAAAAATAAATAGAATAAAATAAATAAAATAAAGTTTAAGTTGAAATAGAATTAAAATAAAAATGAAATAGATTAAAATAAAAGAAAGATTAAAATGAAATTAAAATTAGAATAAAATTAAAATTAAAATGAAATAAATTAAGATAAAGTTAAAATTAAAATAGAATTAAAATTAGAATTAAAAAGAATAGAGTAAAATAGAATAAAATGAAATAAAATTGAAGTTAAAATAAAAATAAAATTAAATAGAATAAAATAAAATAAAGTTAAAGTTAAAATAAAAATAGAATTAAAATAAAATAAAATATAATAGAGTGGAGTAGAGTAGAGTGGAATAAGATTTAAAATAAATTAAAATTAAAATAAATAAAAAATTAGAATTAGAATAGAATAAATTAAATTAAATTAAAATTAAAATATAATGAAAATAAAAGAAAGTTAAAATTGAAATAAAATTGAAATTGAAATAAAAGAAAATAAAATTAAAGTTAAAATAGAGTTAAAGTTGAAATAGAATAAAATAAAAATAAAATTAGAATAAAAATAAAGTTAGAATAAAGTTAAAATAAAATAAAATAGAAATAAAATAGAAATAAAATAGAATAAAATAGAATAAAATAGAATAAAATAGAATAAAATAGAATGAAATAAAATAAAATAGAATTAAATAAAATTAAAATTAAAATTAAAATAAAAATAAAAATAAAAATAAAAATAAAAATAAAAATAAAAATAAAGATAAAAATAAAAATTAAAAGTAAAAATAAAGATAAGAATTAAGAGTAAAAATAAGAGTGAGGGTGAGGGTGAGGGTGAGGGTGAGGGTAAAAGTAAAGGTAAAAATAAAAGTAAGGGTAAGGATAAGAGTAAGGGTAAGGATAAGAGTAAGGGTGAAAGTGAGAGTAAGGATGAGGATGAGAATTGAGAGGTTAGGGTTAGGGTTAGGGTTAGGGTTTAGGGTTTAGGGTTTAGGGTTTAGGGTTAGGGTTAGGGTTAGGGTTTTAGGGTTAGGGTTAGGGTTAGGTTAGGTTAGGGTTAGGGTTAGGGTTAGGGTTAGGGTTAGGGTTAGGGTTAGGGTTAGGGTTAGGGTTAGGGTTAGGGTTAGGGTTAGGGTTAGGGTTAGG